>NC_042617.1:102358453-107606001 GCF_901001135.1 Rhinatrema bivittatum | reverse complement strand
GATGGGGTATCTCTTAGATATGGTCCTGTTCTTGAGTAATCTGAAATGATTCATTCATATGTGGATGTTGGGTGCCTAGTCATTGGCCGCAGTTGGATTGAGGAGGGTCCCGGATAAGCTGTACTGCTATCCGGGCCCTACAGCAGGGGTACCTGAGCCGGGAGGGGGACCACCAGTTGGAGGCAGTGCACAGCACATGGAATACTCTATTTCAGCTTGATGGGGGGGGGGTTGTCTGTCGCCAGGGCCCACTGGCCCCGGTGTGGCGACAGATCAGTTGCCCCCCATGTCTCGATTGGGCTGTTACCTTGCTTGGACGAGGCGGTGAACAGAAAGCCTTGGAAATGGTGCCTCCTGGAAGGCAGGGCCTTGCTTGGTTTTGGCAGGCCCTGGGCCGGAGGTGGCATGCTTCTTGCACTAAAAGGGTGCGCTCTAGTAGTTTATCTATGTTTTGGCTCGGGTACAAGGTTGTGGTTGTATATAATTTCTTGTAATAAAGCTGCGGCCAATTTATTTTGCATTTGGTCTCTGTTGTACTCTCTATGTATAGTGTGTTATGTTGCTTCCCCCCCTCCTTAGCAACAGATGATCACGGGGCTGCCCGGATTAAGGCTCGGCACAGACCAGTACACAAGCACCGCCGATAACCTGGCACCATCCTGGAGCAGGAAGAGGGGGAACGTGGCTTCCCTTACTTGGGAGGGTGGCATCGATGTGGTGTGATGATGCCACCATCACCCCCCCCCCCTACTAGCTTGGCCATGCGTGGTTCTTATCACAACGCCGCAGGAGGGGGAAGGACATAGGGGTAAGGGGTGCGTCCATCAAGCTAGGATGAGAGAACATTGTACGGATCTCATCATTGTGTGAGTTACTTCACTCTGAAGAATATCAAATCTTCACAAGCTTGTACTGCTAATCTACAGAGGTAAATCCACAAGACTAGGCTTTAATTGTGGGACTGACTCACAGTGGATTCAAGATATGTGATATGACTGAGATCCTACTTCTTTCTCACAGTAGATTCAAGATATGTGATATGACTGAGATCCTACTTCATTCTCAGCTCCCTCCTCATACTGAAGTACCTTGTTCTGGTAGATACTCTGTACCTCCAAAATTCATACACTTAACTTCCTCAATAGTTCCCAGTATGGGGAAGAAGGGTGAATTTCCCATCATGGCAGGGTAAATCAATGCACCTAATTGCTCAATCCCTCATAGGGGAGTTCTCTCCAATTATAATTCATGGAGATTGTACCCCATGTATGCAACACATTTTGCAAGGTCCAAAGAAACAAATCGGAAACCGATCCAATATTGCAAGTAGCAACCACACGAAGAAGAAAATCGGTAAACACCAATAAATTCCTTGGTATTTACCGATCTTCTTCTTCATGTGGACACATTTTGCAAGCACATATCTTTATACTTTTGTCAAAAAACAGGCAAGCAACAAGGGCAGAAAATGCTTCAAACACATAAATAGCTATGCAAAAGCATGCCCCAATGCCAGAAAGAAAAGTGCACAAAGCCCAGAATGTGAAAAAGGATCCACCTAATCATGATCATTCTACATCTGTATCTATCACTGCAAGAAATGCAACAAGTGGGAGGAATAGCAGGGGCCAGGGTATCAACTCAGTGCTGGGCACATCAGTCACAGTGAGACAGAAAGTTAAATATAAAGGAAGGAGGTGGAGGGCATAGATCAAATTCTAACTTGAGCTGCATGCAAGCCACAAGTTCTTATAGCTCTAGTAGCTCTACAACAGACTTTGAAGTGGAATACCTAGGGCAACCAAAAATGGTCAGGTACTAGACAACTGTCATGGGAAGGCCTCTCTGGGTATTCTTTTTAGGAAAGGAACTCAGGAACTCTCTTTTTCCCGGAGATGAACAAAAATACACATACTATTTTACATGTTTAATTCCAGTCACAAGTACATATGTCATAACTTGCTTCCAGTTAGGGTCTTTGACTGCTAGATGCAGACTCTGTTCATGGCTCAACTCATCAGGTATTAATAGGTTATTAAATACACAGTTCCAGGCTAATCTGACTCTTTAAACTGCAGAATTCAACCCCTGCACTTTAACCTGTCCCTTGTCTGTTTTCTAGCACCTAGTGCCACTTACCCCAAGACTTTTAAGGGAATAGATATTCTACTGGTGGGGCTCACCCTTGGGCTTCTAACTCTGTCTAGGGCTTCATCCTTCTTGATGTTTTTAGGCCTCTTTCTGGCTCTTCACCAGCCTTTACTGTAGCTGAAGTTTCCTTAATTGATGAGAAGAAAACATACAACTCCAAAGCTGCAGACTCAATAACCACTGCACCTAGGAAGCGGAGGGTAATAGTGGTTGATAACTCATTGCTGATGGGCATGAAGGCAACCATCTTCTGACCAGATATATTTACCCAGGCAGTGTGCTGTCTGCTGGTGCCAAAATCCAAGACATTACAGGGAAATTGCTGAAAATCCTCAAGCCTACTTACTACTATCAAATGCTGCTATCCATGTTGCATAAATGATAAGCTAGATACCACATAGATCATTTCACAATTTACTTCAGGTCTCTGGGAGAGAGTGCAACGCAGATAGGTGCAACAGATGGTATTCTCCTCATCCTTCCAGTCAAGGATCAAGTCCCAGGCAAGAAAATTGCATTATGGAGCTGAAGGAATGGTGATTCTTATTATGTACCTTGTTGATGTCTGTTTCACTACACCGTCTCCTGCTATTCTTTGAGGACATGTTAGACTCTAACACTTTTGATCCTCATATTATTCAATTCCATCTTATTTATCCTTCCCATTCTGCCTATGTACATTATTGTATTTATATAGTTCTGCCTATGTACAGTATTGTGTTTATATAGTTGATTCCTCTTGTACTGCCGTTGTTAAAAATGTAAACGGAGTGAAGGCATCTGCTAAACCTCGGTATATAAAAACGATTTAAATAAATAAAAAATAAATAATTATGAAAGTGTTTTTGCTTTCTGGACCATGGGAAGATGTCTCAAGGACTTTTGATTAGAGATTGGGATCCACTTGTTGAAGAAAGGGTGCAGCATCTTTAAGAACAGACTGGCAAACTACTGAGGAGGGTTTTAAATTAGGACCTGGAGATAGGTAAAACCCCCTAAGGTAAGTGAAAGTCCTCAGGTAAGTAAAGCATTAAACACACATAGAAATGAGTAGACAAGGCAAATGGGGAAATAAAGTCCTGGATCTAGAGGCAGTCAGGGAAGGAGATGACTTGGATGTAGGGGCTGTTTTGGAGATGTGGCATACGGAAATCCATGACTGGGTTTATAGTTATTCCAGGCTACAGTCTATTCAGGAAGGACTGGGTAGGAAGAAAGAAAGATGGAATAGCATTATTTGAAAAAATAATATTAAAGCAACAGAATTGCAGGGCTTACAAGGTTAGGAGGAGACACTGTGAGTTATTTTCAAAGAGGGAATGGATTCTTACTCTGTCTAACTCTTATCCAAAATGCCACTCCTAGAATTGCTGCAGCTGTTTTTTAATAAGCAGCAGGGGCTGGCCTTTCCAGCCAACCTCAGTGTGTAAGGAGCCTGTTCAGAATGGAGCATCCTTCCTCCCACTACCTTTCCTCTATCCTAGCTCACAGGGTTCAAGACCAGGGCCATATTGTGATGATCCCCAAGGATTGTCCTACATGAGATAATTTGCATCCCGGGGGTCTCCAATATAGGCAAATATATTTCATATATATTCATTATGAATTTCCTGAAAACCTGATTTGTTAGGTGTGGCCTCAGGAGAGGGTTGGGAAATATTGATGTAGGAATGTAAAGGATTATTTGGTAATACAGGCCATGGAGGATTTTTCATCATGCCCTACCCATCACTGCTAACCCTTTCAATTAAGCATAATATTCAAATGATGCTGTAAAAGCTAGATTGGATCTAAAGGAATTGAGAACCCATTGCTTTAGGACAAGGGATGCAACTTGCACTGTGCAGATTGGCCTGCATATCACCAAGATTCAGCAGGTATGGCATTGGAAATTTGCTGCCTCCAAGGGAGCATCAAGATTAAAACAAGCACCACAAATTTACATCTTTCATATCTTTTCCCTATAGGTTGCTACAGTGGCAAAGGCCAGGCTGGAATATGAAACATTCCATCTTTTGGGAACAGGTAGGCAGTATTGTGACTATGATGCATTCATACTGGTCTTCAAGCAAGGAGCATACAAATTTGATGGATGGGGCAGCCCTAGTATGCCATTGCCGGCAATTGATCCCATTCACTGTACAGCCATTGACAAGGTTAGTGTGCACAGATCTCATGATAATTTACTTATTTGGCAATGATGTTGGAGAGTTTTCAGGTCACCATCTAATTCTGATGATAAGGAAGAACATTGCCTATTTGGGTGAACAGTTACCAGAAACAATTAGTTTTTGTTCAGATATTATAGTATTTCCTGATACAATTACTATTATCAGTTCTTACCAGTTTTGACACGTTACTTCCCCATGCTTAAGCTGTATCCAAGTTTCTCTCTCCCCCTGTTCTATGTAAGACAACTTTGTCACTGTTTTATGGTTGCAATGTAACCGGAGTGATAATTAACTCTGTTATTTGAACTTCGGTATAGAAAAGTTATAAATAAATAAATAAATAAATAAATAATTAGAAAGATTGAAAATTATGGAAATGCAATCTCAGGAAAATAAACCAGCAAATCTGTTTCTGGATTTCACATTTGGGCAATGAGACAAATTTGGCATCAGAGGAGCTCAGGTGACTGCCCCAATCTATACAGAGATGATTTAGTCTATCTGTCAGAAATTGGGGGAGGCAGAATCTCTTAACAATAACTGATAAGAAGCCCTGGCAAACCTGTATCTTTACTTAGAGTTACAGCAACAACTCAAATTTAGGGGGGTTTATGGCTGGGAAAGGTCAATGACTAACCATAGTCTACAGCAGGATATACCTAAATCAAGGCATAGTGCTCGAAATAAAGATAGGCTTGACTTCCTTATTTTTAGGAAACCGCTGGGCCTTCACCACAGCAAGAATGAGAGTACCCCTTCCTAGGGGTTATGACAGAGAGGATTATCCAAGCTATGTGACTTGGTGGAGTCCAACCACATCAGTAGAGGGCAGTGTATTTCAGTTTGGAAATGTGGTAAAGTGCCCAGGACGACTGCTAGATCGGACAAAACTTAATCCATGTTAGGTTTGATTAAGGAGCATATTTAAGATTGTTTAGCTTGCTTTTGTGCAATCCACCTCATTCATAGACAATTGATTCAAGTTCAAATAAATAGTTTAACTTTCTGTTGATAAAGTTGTGACCTTAACTCCTAATAACCACATGAGCAGCTCCACAGGGTCATCCCCTTCTATGTCGTATTCGGATGTCATCCCCCTTACACCTAGACCTGTTATGATCTCTGACTCTTGCCCAGCAGCCAACCTGGTGAGACAGGAACTCCAAAATCTGTGGCAGAAGACACACCATCTTCTGGAGCAAGTGGCATAGCACTTTAAAAAAAACACACTGAAATGAAACACCATCCCATGCCTCAACTTCACCTGGGAAGTTTAGTTTGGCTCAGCACAAAAAATCTATGCTTGAAGATGCCATCTCTGAAATTTGCTCTACAATTAGTGGGTGCATTCCCCATCACGTGATAACTGGACCCTGTTATAAACTCGACTGGCGTCTTTATGTATTCACGAATCAGATGTGTCCTATGTCTCTGTGATGAAGCCTGCTATTCTCTCTTGGCTGGGCAGACTGCTCCCCTTCAGATCATTGAAGTGATGACAGAAGAAGACACACCAATTCGAGATCCAGGAGATCTTGGATTCCCATAGGGTCCGAAACCAGGTGGTAGTATTTGATCTCCTCGAAGAACTATGATCTGAGGAGAATTCTTGAGAGACAGCCTCCAATCTGCAAGCCCCCAACTCATAAACAGAGATTCCCTGAGAAGCCTAAACTGTAAAGAGGGGGGGAGGCTTTGGAGGGGGGGTTGCTGTCAAGATTTGTGGCTCGAGGGTTGGTCCCGCGAGTCACTATACTGACCCCCGATGCCGCTCCTACCATGAAGGCCCCAGTCCTGCCAGCAGCTCCGATGCCTCTCCCCCAATGCCATGCTTCTGCTCCTCCCCTGTGGTCCCTTTAGGCGCATAAGCATGCACGGCACCTTTTAAAGGACCCATGGCGGGAATGTCCTATGGCACCCTAGGATGATGTCAGCAATTCTGCCCTAGTTAAGGGCTCCCTGGACCTCACTGCCTTGCCTCAGCAATGTGTCTCCTGCTTTGCAGTGCATGTTGCCAGCGTTCCTGTTTCCTGCATTCCTATCCTTGTCATTCAGCCTTGCCTCTTCCTGTCTTGTCTTGCCTTGCCCACCTGCTTTGCCTCGTCTGGCTTTGCCTTGCATCCTTGTCTCGTCCAGCTTTTTCTTCCCCAGCCATCCTCATCCAGCCTTTTCCTGTCCTGCCTATCTCATAACTGGCTAACAATGTTCCCCCTCTGACTGGCTAAAACTTGTCCAGCTAAATGGGCAAGGTGCATACATTTAGCCAGGCACCTCCAGTCACACAAGGAAAAGGTCTTGCCAGTTAGGCTTGGCTTATAACCACCCAAGGCCTTCTTGGGGTGGATTTTAGATTTAGCTGGGTAGTGGCATATTTTCAGTACTAACCGGTTAAGTTTAGCCATGCAACTCCAGCCTTACAAATAAAATTACCTGGTTATCTTACCTGGTCAAAGGGTTTTTTGAAGACGGATCCATGACCTCATGTTTCACAACACAGATAAGGTATGTATCCAAAATCTTGGAACACACACCTTGTATTGTGTTATGGCTTTCTTGTACTATTCCTAGGGCTTTTCATTTTAGATGGTAAATGATAAACACCAATATAACATCCCCAAAGAAAAATAAATGAGGTGTTTATTGGATAAAACAATGGAAAAACACTGCTTCCCTTAGTGCTTTCTCACCCCTCCTACTTGCCTGCCTTAGTCCTCCACATTGTTTTTGTATTTTTTCCGCACTGATAAATCCCTCAGCTGCACATATGTTATGCACTTAATTCAATCAGAAAAGGTACCAGCAATAGTACCTCCAGTGTGAAAAACACTAATAAACACTAATTTTTTGTAATCTCAAAGAATCTCTAATTAGCTAGAAATCACCTAAATTTTCAATTTATAAATACATAAATATATCACATTATTTCAGCATAACTGGGACTGGTGGGAGAAATGCACATTAAGATTATCATTATTTTTCAAATATCTTTTATCTTTTCTCACAAGCCTTTCCAGGCTCTGTTTTCTTTAAAGGTTGGCATGATTATTTATATAAAGGGATGAGAAAGTTTGGAAAAAAGGACTTATTTAGTAACATTATTTTTATTTTCATTTTAGTGATGCCTTGCACAACAATTTTGATGGTGATTTTCCTTTGTTGCTGCTATATATTTGTATAAATGGATGCGTTGGTGGCCAGATACATGGCTGAGATTATCAAGTTTTGAATAAAGTAGGCTAACAAATGCAGGAAATCTTACATCAGTTTGTGTGCACACATTGGAGGCACATGCCATCTTTTAAAAAATTACAGAGGAAACACCATAATGCACTGCGGAATTTTTGATAGATTGTTAAACATACCTTTTGTGGGGCTATTTCTCATGTACACAATCTTGATACTATTTCCCTTTGGGGTAGATGTTGACATGCGTGTCTGTCGCTCCCACCGGCAACTCCAGTCCATGTTATAAAATTGGGGGGTCAGCGTGGCACAAGGGGTGCACAATGGTGCCCTTGCGATCTCGCTGAGGCCGACTCTGCCTTCCCTCATTCCCTACCACCCCCATGCCCTCCCCCTAGGCCATGACCTTCCACCCCTTCCCGTAAACCTTTCTTTCCCCCCCCCCTAGCCCTAATCTTATAGCCCCCCTGATGTTTATCTTACCTGTTGCGTCTGCCTCTGGGCAGGCACAAGTTGCGCATGCCGGCAGCCTGCCCGGCACGCGATCCTCCGACCCAGCGGTAGTGGCCAATGGCCTTGTCCCCGGTACCGCCCCCCCACGCCCCTTAACCGCCCTTTTAGTAAAGCCCTGGGACTTACACGCGTCCTGGAGTTTACAAACGTCGCCGGGCCTTTTGAAAATAGGCTCAGCGCGTGTAACCTTTTGAAAATCTGGGCCCTTTGTTCTTTGTTTTCCTTAACTTTTAAGATATAAAAACAAACTATCATTCTAAATACATATCACAAAAATCTTCATCAATATGTATACCTAGCGAATGAAGTCTATTTTCTTTAGTTAAACTGTCTTCATCTATATTGTTTCTATCCAATAGGTCATCTAATATCGTAAAAGCCCAATAATCTGACACTCAACCATTATAAAGCTGAAATTTTGATCGCATAAACAGAATAGAAAAAAATTTAAATAAATAAACTAACTAGTATCTAGCAGTGGGGCTTTTTTTCTTCCTTTTATTTTACTGCTGCCAAGGGTTTAAACAGAATTCTAATCAACATTAAGCAAGCCCAGTAGCTCTGTTCCAGTCCTTCCTCACCCACTTTCCCTGCTAGGGAAAGAAGAGGAAGGGAGGGGGATATTGACAGGAGGGAACCCAGAAGCTTTCCTCTTCTCTGTGCTCCGTCCAGTCCTGCACACCCCCTTCCTTCCTGTTTCCCTGCAGGCTGCCGCCTGGAGCAGGAAGCAGGGGGGCTCTCGCATAACTGTATATTGGCATATTTGATTAACTGCCATGGACTATTCCCCATGAATGGCCATATAATGGGGCGTTTGCTGTAATAAAAAAGTCTCTGTGGCTGTACGTTCATTCTATTCTAGCATCATTATTCTTCCTTAGGCCAGCTTGTAGCATGTTATTCAGAGTTATGCATAGGTGTCTGCCATAAGCTAACTGGCTGCATATTTCTTCTTGTAGTTGTGAAGCAAAATCAGTTGAAAAATTTTCTTCTGGTGACTAATATGATATATTAATATTCTCAGTACTTTTAAGAATAAACTATAATTGTATTTTTTAAATAGCTTCTTCTTTTGATCCAGAGTAGCTCAGCTGACAAACATATTTATGGTGTGCCTGTACAATGCCTCTGGGATACATTGATATAAAAGGTGCTATAAAAAATGAGTTGTGCTGAAGGAAAATAATTCAAAACTCTTAGGGGGGAAAAAAAGCACTTTTTTATTTGTTGTCACATTTATTATACAATCATTGTAGAATGGAGATTAGTTCTTCATGCCATGAATTATGAGGAAAAGTTTTAAAACCTCTTAGAACACTACTTCATTAACCCTACATATAAAGGGGGTAATTTTCAAAAGCATGTAGGCACATAAAATGCAGTTTTGCACATATAAATGGCCTTTTTGAAAATTATCCTGGGGATGGTACATGTAAAAGTATGTGCAGAAGGGATTTTGTGCATACTTTACCTCATATTTGAAAGAGACGTTCTTAGGGGGTCGTCAAGGAAGGGAAACCTTTAAGGTGAATGTTATACCCTCCGGTCGCAGTTGGCTTGCGACCGCTGTTGCTCACCTCTTGCTTGACTACACTGACTCCTCTGGGTCAACTCGTGGCCTCCGCCAGCTATCGCCGGCCTACAGGCCTGGTTCCCGGATCCTCCTGGACAACGTGGATGCTGCCAACCGCCATCTTGCGGTTGGTAGCAAGATGGCATCCCTTAGGCGCGTGCACGCACCTTAGGCATCCTTTAGGCATCCCTTAGGCGCGCGCACGCGCTACAATGGCCAGTCTTATGCACATCATGATGGGAACCTCGGGGGGCGTTCCCCTTGGATGATTGTAAGTCTTCTCAGACAAATCTGATCAATTTCTGTGGGTGGCTGAGGGGACAGTGTTAGATGTAGAATGATTGGATTTCAGTAAGGGTGTACAGGTCCATAAGGGCAAATTATAAATAAATGGAGCTCCCTTGATATGGCTAGAAACTGGTTGAGTGGGACGTGACAAAGGGTGATGATAAATGCAATTCACTTTGAGGAGGGAGGTGTTACTATTGTGCACCACAGGGATTGGTCCTTGGACCGATTCTTTTCAACATTTTGTAAGTGATACTGCAGAAGGTCTGTTGTGAAAGATTTGTCTTTTTGTGGATAATACCAAAATCCTGTAACAGGATAGACTTCCAGGAAGGTGTTACTGTACTATCTGCTGTCATGGGTTTAGCTTGTATATTTTGTCATGACTATGTCATGTATGTTTTATTGTTACACCACTTAGCATGGAGGTTCTAGTAGAGGCGGTATCTAAAAAAATGTAAAATAAATACATTAATTAATAAGGTGTGGAAAACATAATGAGGGATTTAGCGAAACAAGGAATAGTCTAGAGCAGAGCTTTCCAAACTGTGTGTCGGGACACGTTAGTGTGTCGCCTGCAGTGTGCAGGTGTGTCACGCAAGCCCGGTCAACTCTGATGCGAGTTTGGGCTTTTTTTTTCTAGAGATTCACTTTTTTTTCAGTTTATGGGTTGCTTATTATTGGGTGATTTTTGCTGTCAATCGCGTTTTTTGGGGGGCTTGGTGGGTGGAACGAGCCCAGCCATCCTTGCATTGGCTGCTGCTGCCGATGAGGCCTGGCCATGAGGAGTACTGACTGCAAGCAGCAGTGTCTGGTGATCATGGAAGGGAGTGAAGCACTTAACTGGCAACAATCAAAAAGACGAGGTACATGAGTGTGGGGGGCCAGACATGTGCTGGGGGGAGAGAGATGAGTGAGTGGGGGGGCAAACGTGCTGGGGGGACAGACATGTGCTTGAGGGGGAGAAATATGAGTGTGTGGGGGCCAGACATGTGCTGGGGGGAGGAGAGAGATGAGTGTGTGGGGGACAGACAATTTGTTTTATTATTGTTTCTCATAAATTATAACAATAACATGAATCTTGGAATATATATTTTTAATATAAATTTAAGGTTTTCATGAGATAGGTTGTGTCGTGAAACATTTTATTTATGTATATATTTAAGGAAACATACATAAATTGTTGAAATATGTTTCGTTCGTTTAACCTTTAACCTCTGGTTTACTAGTAGACTGAATTACTGTGTCCCGAAATTATGTTTGTCTAAAAGTGTGTCACCAACATGAAAAGTTTGGAAAGCTCTGGTCTAGAGTCTGGTAGATAAGATATAATGCTAAAAAATGCAAGATCATGCATTTGGGATCTAAAATTCCATGGTGACATTCTTCTATGCTAAAACAAGAGCAGAATCTGGGCATGACCATGTCTGATTATCCTAAGGTGGCCAAATAGGTGAATAAGGCAATGGCAAAGCCAGAAAGATGCTTAGGTGCACAAGGAGAGGAATAATCAAAAGAAAAAAAAAGTTGATATTGCCCTTGTATACATTTCTGGTGAGACCTCATTTGCAACATTGTGTACAGTTCTAAGCACTATACCTTCAATACAATATAAACTGGATGGAGTAAGTAGAAATGGTGGCTATTAAAATGAATAGTGGTCTTCAATGTAAAGCATATAGAGAAAGACTTAAAGATCTAAACGTATATATTTTAGATGATCTTTTTGTATGTTTGTACAGCACTATAGAAATACCTTCAAGGTATTTAAATGGCTTCCTTCAATGGAAAGCAGGTTTTGGTATGAGGAGTCATGAGATGATGATGAAAGGGAGTAGACTCAGGAGTAATCTAAGGAAATATTTTATTTTTACAGAAAGTGTGGTGAATGCATGGAACAGCCTCCCAGTGGAGGTGGTGGAGACAAAGACAACCTGAATTCAAAATGGCATGGGACACATGGGACAAGCCAAGGACATCTCTGAATTGATACAGATTGTAAAGCTGTACAATTGGTGTGGATGAGCATATATATAAATTGGCAAAATTTGAATTAACCAGAAAAAGAGCATTTTCAGTAGCAGGTCCTGTTTTATGGAATTCACTCCCAGATCATCTTCGTCTTACTTCTTCTATTCAACAGTTCAAAAAATTACTTAAAACTTATCTATTTCAGAAAGCATAGGGGTAGATTTTCAGAGCCCTGCTCGCCTAAATCCGCCCAAAACCGGGCGGATTTAGGCGAGCAGGGCCCTGCGCGCCGGGAAGCCTATTTTACATAGGCCTCCCGGCGCGCGCAGAGCCCCGGGACTCGCGTACGTCCCGGGGTTTTCGGAGGGGGGCGTGTCGGGGGCGTGTCGGGGGGCGGGCCCGGTCGACGCGGCGTTTCGGGGGCGTGTCGGCCGCGCTTTGGGGGGCGGGTACGGGGCGTGGCTACGGCCCGGGGGCGTGGCCCGCGCCCTCCGTACCCGCCCCCAGGTCGCGGCCCGGCGCGCAGCAGGCCCGCTGGCGCGCGGGGATTTACGTCTCCCTCCGGGAGGCGTAAATCCCCCGACAAACGGTAAGGGGGGGGTGTAGACAGGGCCGGGTGGGTGGGTTAGGTAGGGGAAGGGAGGGTAAGGTGAGGGGAGGGCAAAGGAAAGTTCCCTCCGAGGCCGCTCCGATTTCGGAGCGGCCTTGGAGGGAACGGGGGGAGGCAGCGCGGCTCGGCGCGCGCAGGCTATACAAAATCGATAGCCTTGCGCGCGCCGATCCCGGATTTTAGTGGATACGCGCGGCTCCGCGCGTATCTACTAAAATCCAGCGTACTTTTGCTTGAGTCTGATGCGCAAGCAAAAGTAGGCTGTTCGCGCGCCTCTTAAAATCTACCCCATACTCTTTGGGGTAGATTTTCAGACGAGCGCGAACAGCCTACTTTTGTTTGCGCTCCAGGCGCAAACAAAAGTACGCTGGATTTTAGTAGATACGCGCGTAGTCGCGCGTATCTACTAAAATCCTGGATCGGCGCGCGCAAGGCTATCGATTTTGTATAGCCTGCGCGCGCCGAGCCGCGCTGCCTCCCCCCGTTCCCTCCAAGGCCGCTCCGAAATCGGAGCGGCCTTGGAGGGAACTTTCCTTTGCCCTCCCCTCACCTTCCCCTCCCTTCCCCTACCTAACCCACCCGCCCGGCCCTGTCTACACCCCCCCCTTACCTTTGTCGGGGGATTTACGCCTCCCGGAGGGAGACGTAAATCCCCGCGCGCCAGCGGGCCTGCTGCGCGCCGGGCCGCGACCTGGGGGCGGGTACGGAGGGCGCGGCCACGCCCCCGGGCCGTAGCCACGCCCCATACCCGCCCCCAAAACGTTGCCGACATGCCCCCGGAACGCCGCGACGACCGGGCCCGCCCCCCGACACGCCCCCGACACGCCCCCCTCCGAGAACCCCGGGACTTACGCGAGTCCCGGGGCTCTGCGCGCGCCGGGAGGCCTATGTAAAATAGGCTTCCCGGCGCGCAGGGCCCTGCTCGCCTAAATCCGCCCGATTTTGGGCGGATTTAGGCGAGCAGGGCTCTGAAAATCTACCCCTTTATCTCCTAATTCATAACATCATCATTCATCCATATATTACAACAGCAGTATCTCCTTCAATTCATACAACACCCATAAGATTTTTTTTTTTCATTTACTCCGTTTGTAATTTTATTGTTTAAAAGCCACAGGTCTTGAATGTTTATTGTGTCATTATTTTAATGTTAGTTTTAATTTGTTTTTATTTGTTAAGTTCACTTATTATGTATGTTTGGCTGTGAACCATTTTGATTAATTCTTCTGAATTGTAAAAGCGGTATATAAACATTTTTAAATAAATAAATATATATATATATATATATATAATAGGCCATAGGGTCTTTTTCTCCAGTCAACTTTTTGTTTCTATGAATCTACCACTGTAATAATGCTATCTACTTTCTTTATATATATATATATATATAAACTTGTAAACAAACTCATTTTAATAGATAAATGACAGCATCCTCTTCACAACTGTTTTCCTTTAGTATGTATTACTGCAATTAGAACTAAAAGGGAACTACCAGCCAACTCCATCAGGGCACTACAGATTGTACAGAATGCGGTAGCCTGGCTGTTGACCAGTGCAAGAATGAGGGATCTTATCACTCCTGTCTTGTTTTCCCAGCACTGGTTACCAATTGAGCAGCGTATTCAATACAAAGTTCTAGTTTTGATCCACAGGCTGCTCTGCAAGAATCCAATACCATGGTCTAACACAATTCTGCCTATCTATTACCCATTCCCCATTCTCAGGTCTACAAATAGAAACCTCTTAGAGGTTCCATCAATCAGATTTGTCCACTTTTGTACAGTCAGGGAGCGAGCTTTTTCAGTGACTGGCCCAAATATCTGGAACACTTTACCCAACAGCTCAGAACAATGACATGCACTAAGCTTTTTAAGAAGGCCTTAAAGACCTATCCTTTTTCACAAGCCTTCGGGTAAAGAATTCTCAATATCAGCTCAGTAATTTACATTACGAGCTGGTACTTTATGTTGACTATAACAAAAGACACTGGCTACTGACTGATGTTGAAATCTATTGAAAGATAACTTATACATGCTTCAAAAGAAAACATGCAGTTTAAGCTCCTGATGAAGGTTCTTCAAAATATAGCTGAAGAGAAGTAATGGTTTAAAAAAGCATTGTTTTTATTTGCAAATTAACAATTATAAAAAATATGATATGCACTGGATGAATGTAATAGTGTGAATCCATGATTATAAATGACCCGTGTGTTGACAGCTGAGGAGTGAAAAAAAGTTAGTATCTCCCCATCCCACGGGTGTTATGATGATTCACAATTTTTGCACATTGCATACAATGATTATTTTGGAATGCTCTATTATAACAATGTAACATTTTTGTAATATTGTTCATTTAAAATGTTATCATAGCTTTCTGTTACCCTTTGTGAATTATGTATGTTTATTTTATTGTGAACTGCCTTGAACCTTTTGAAGAGTGCAAGGTATATATTTTTAAATAAGGGCCGGATTTTAAAAGGATTTATGCGCGCCGGGCCTATTTTAAAAAGGCCCAGTGACGCGCATAAAGCCCCGGGATGTGTGTAAGTCCCGGGGCTTTACTAAAGGGGCGGTCTGGGGGTGGGGCGGGGGGCCGGGCTAGAGGCCTCCAACAGAGTGGCCATTGCTGCTGTGTCGGAGGATTGGGTGCCGGCAAGCTGCCGGCACATGCAACTTGTGCCTGCCCAGAGGCAGGTGCAAAAGGTATGATAATTTGGGAGGGGCGGGGTTAGAGTAGGACTGGAGGGGAAAGGTTAGGGGAAGGAGTGGGAAGCTTAGGTTAGGGGGAAGGGAAGTTCCCTTCTAGGCCCTCCGATTTCGGAGTGGCCTGGAATGGGGAAAGGCAGTGCGGCTCAGCGCACACAAGGTGCATAATTGTCCACCCCAATTTTATAACATGTGTGCGCCTGCTATAAAATCAGGCGTACATTTGCGCATGCCAGGTAGCGCGTGCACATGTAGGCCACACGCACTTCTTTTAAAATCTACCCCTAAATGAATAAAAATAAATTAACTAATTAGGAAACATCAAGCAAAATATTACACAGATAGTGCTGTGCATATCAATGCAGTTCATGCAGCATGTAATAAAACCATCATCAAGGACCAGATTCAGTATATTTTTTTTTCCCAGTGTCAAAGAATGGGAGAAAAGCCTTTAAGGTGAATTTTAAAAGCTCAACGTGCGCATTAATTAGAGGATACAAAAATAATTTAGGCTTGCATGCACAATCGGATTTTAAAAGCCTGTGAGATACGTGCGTGTCTCTCGCAGTGCGCTTATCTAGAAAGTTTTCAAAGACAGGCGGGGCATGAGCATGAACCAGAGATGTGTGCGTAAATACTAACGCAATCTAGCATGTGCTGAGGGCCCCCACTGCATAACTTTACTTCTGCTATGGATTATGTGTAAGTTAAAAAATATATAGGCAAGTCTAGGTTTCAAGGATCGGGGCTAACTGGGAGGCAGGAAGGCTATTGAACTAGGGGGGTTAGGAGGACCTATGTCTCAACTGGGCAAACAGGGGACAAACTGGTAAAACTGGGAATGGTGTCGGTGCATGCACCTTTTAAAATCCCCTGATTTACGTGATAGAATCAGGATTTGCACGCAGATGCACGCGCCCACTTAAAATATGGCACACACGTGCGCACAGTCAGGCTATTTTATATCACGTGAGCATATATAAAATAGCTGCGTCCTTGGGCGCAGGCTGACACATACGTATAAAATGTACACCACGCACCGGTTTGAAACTTACCATCCCTGTGTATTAGGCCCAGACAGGCTGGATTAGTTTTTTGGGCATGGGCAGGTCCAGACTCTGGGTTTTTGTTTTGCTGGGTGGGAGGGGGTTTTGAGAGAAATGGGAGGCCTGGATTTCTTTTTATTTGTTTTGAGGGGTTTTTTTCCATGTTTAATGGGGGTTTTTTTCAGTTTTATAATGGGCTGCAGGAGAGGGAGGCACTGCAATTTCCCAGCTACTGCTCCCACCTCCCCCTGCAGTCTATTGGCTAGCTGTGGATTGTCTAACCAATAGCAGAGAGCAGCAGCAGTGCAGGAGAGAACGGGCTTCCTGAGGAGCAGAACAGAGGGGATTGGCTGCTGATAGAGAGACTAGGAGAGGGAAAGAGGGGGCTGAGAGAACTGCTGGGAGATGGTGTGAGGAGGAGAAGCAATGCAGGCCAGGAGATGGGAAGCTTGGAAATACTGGGCTGCTGTGAGAACTGAACTGAAATAAGGAATTCTGGCTGGGAAAGGAAGAGGAGAAGAACTGGGAGGTGAATTGGGAGAGGAGCCATGGGAGAGGGAAAGAAGTTAGACTCAGGCTGTGAGAATGAGAAGGGCTGGAAGAGTAGCAGAGAGGGTTGAGAGAGGGAAAATGGGCTGAGAGAAGAGAAAAAAGGGTGCATGCTGGGAGAGAGGACATGGGCTGTAATAATAAGCAGGAATGAGCGGTTATGCGAAGAAGAGGAAGAAAGAGATGAAGAGGATTAGGAAACGAGCTGTGTGGACGGAGAGGGGGGCTGATAGGGGAGGTAAATCAAAAGAAAAGAGGGGATCATGGTAGAGGGAAGAGGCAAAAAGAGGTTACAAGCAGTAAGAGGAGGTGAGAAAAGAAAATAAGCTACAGAGAGTCAGCACTTGGAGATATGCACTTGGAAGAAAGATAAATGATAAATGAAAGGAAAACCAAAAAGTAAGCTTTATAAGTAAAAGGAATGAGGAAGCAGAGAGGAAACAGAAAAAGCCATGTGCAAGGAGAGACAGAGGATAGAGTCAAACTACAGACAACAAAGATTAGAAAATTGTTTATTTAAAGTTTGGTGCTTGCCGGGCAGGGTCAAGGGTGGTGAGGCAGATGGTCTCTGCCCTTTTCTTCCAGCCCTGCAGTCACCAGGATAAATAAGATATTTTACTGGAAGGAAGGGGAAAGGAAAGGAGGTTGTGGTGGCATTTGATACGATAGGTTCAAAATCTCTCTCTTAAAAATTGATAGCTCCAGTATTGAGAGGGGCTACATTTACATTTATTAGAATTTGTGAATCGCCTAATACAAAAGGCCTAGGCGATGAACAACTTTACATACATAATCATACAATTGAAATAAAACAAAATATACAGAATCTTAAAATAAATTAAAATAAGCTAAATCATAGAACAAAAACATGTTAAAAAAAACCCTTCAAATCAATAACGAATGAAAAAGCAAGTAAAAACAAACTCATACATAATATAAAACAGTGATAAACAAATGAAATAAAAACACATTCAAATAAAAATGTCAGGGCTTGAATTGCAGGGGAATTGAGGTGAACACTGTTCCCCATCTTCACAAAAATAAATAAAACATTCCCCTGTATATCCCACAGGGGACAACAGTTATCTCTGGGATTTCTAAATTGACAGCAGGAATTATTACATGCCGCTATGGCCGTGGAGCTGAGGAGATACTGATTGATGAGCTGCTATGGCTCTTGACATGTGAGGGTCTTATTTGGACTCTACAGGCATGGGACTGGCTTTGGCCTGGAATCTGAGAGTGCGGGGAGAAGTGCTGCAGGACATGGGGACGTAGGAGCACTTGAGAAGAAAAAGTGCCTAGACTCAGGGAGTGCAGAGCAGGGAAGTGGTTCAAGCCTAAGGAGGAGGGGAAATCACAAACTGAAAGGTGAGCTGAGCCTTCCATTGAAGGGAAGCCTAACTGCTGATGAGACGTGGAAATCAGTGAAGGGATGGGTGAACCAAGCCTGCGGAGGAGAGTAGCTGGCTTAGAAGGGGTGAGGAGGAACCTGTTGGGGAATGGAGGGATGGGAACAGAGAAGGACAGGTCAGTGGAAATGAGAAACAGAGCAGGCTAAGGGGATGTAGGGAATGGAGCAGGAAGAGGAATATTAAACCCATTCCCCCCCCCCCCCCCCCAAATATAAAATTCAAAATATGCCCATGCAGGCGGGGGAGAATTACAAGTGCAAAGGAAGGAAGGAGGGAGGGAAAAAGATGGGTAGAGGAGGACAAGGAGATTAGGAGAATGAGAGAAGGGGAAGGTTGAGAGTGAGGGTGGCAAAAGTAGATGGGTTTTTGTGGTGGTGGGGAGGGAATGGAGCAGGAGGTAGGAGACTGGTAGGGATGAGCTGGTGTTGGGGAGAAGAATAAATAGTGGGACTTTGAGTCTTCCCTGGCTTTTGTTTTGTCCACTTGAGTCTTCCCTGTGCACATTTAAATACAGGCTGAGCAGTCACATTCTTGGCCCTCTGTGTTCTGGTTATTTCTTTTTTTTTGTTGGGGGTGCTGTAATTTGTGTTGAGTTCAGCAGCTCTAATCATTTTCAAAAATTGGGTGCAAGATCATTTGTGTGTGTACTAGGGCAATTACTTGGGTATTTTCAAAGCAAATGTATACACATTAGTTTGTTTTGAAAATACTGGATACAGTCTGCATGTAAACTGTACCACTATGTGGGCTGTTATAAAATTACGCTTCCTGAGTGCTGCAGGGATATGCACAATCATGAGTATCCAATAGTAGTAGGAAGGCACCGTATGCTATCTTTATGGCTCACTTTAGTAGAAATTCAATAAAAGATTAATTGCTTTTACTTGTAGTTGGCAGGAAGCATCTGTTTCTTTGATACTCCAGCTTGTTAAAAAGATCTTACTTAAAGCAGCAGTAGTAGCAACAAAGAATATTATTGATTGTTCAGACAGACAGTCACATTCTGTTCTGAGTTTTACTTAACTCCTGAGGAGACACTGGGAACAATCTTCAAACTGTCTGCAGGTAATTCACCCCAGCCCCGGGCTTTGCAGTGATTTTCAGAAAGGAAGTGCACGCATGCTGTTCTACAGAAACGTGCTGCGGGTACAAAGTATCCTCAGACATTTGCACCTGCTTTCTTATGTAGGTGAGTTCTCTATGGAAAACAATACATATAGAGCTGAAAATATAATCTATGTGTGCTAATTTCCAATCCCTTCCCCTGAAAATACCTCCACTAAATACAACAAAAAATATGCACGCTGTGGAACAATACGCATACTTTAAATGAAATTGAGGAAGAGACATTTTCTGACATCCTGTGTACACATGTAAATCATTATTTAGCCACGTAAATCGCTTTGCAAATTGTCCTCCACAATGCTTTCAGTTTTGGAGAGCTCTTCCTTCTCAATTGTCCTTCTCACTTTACCAATCTAACGGGCCGATACAGCTGGCATTTGGACGCGCGTTTTGGACGCGCTAGCTTTACTCCTTATTCAGTAAGGGGTAATAGCGCGTCCAAAACACGCGTCCAACCCCCCCCCCCCCCCCCGAACCTAATAGCGCCTGCAACATGCAAATGATGTTGATGGCCCTATTAGGTATTCCCGCGCGATACAGAAAGCAAAATGTGCAGCCAACCCGCACATTTTACTTTCAGAAATTAGCGCCTATTGAAAGGTAGGCGCTAATTTCTCCGGGCCCTGGGAAAGTGCACAGAAAAGCAGTAAAAACTGCTTTTCTGTGCACCCTCTGACTTAATATCATGGCAATATTAAGTCGGAGGTCCCGAAAGTTTAAAAAAGTAAAAAATAAAAAAAAAAATTTTAAATGGGCCCGCGGCTGGCGGGTCAAAAACTGGACGCTCAATTTTGCCGGCGTCCGGTTTCCGAACCCGTGGTTGTCAGTGGGCTCGAGAACCGACGCTGGCAACATTGAGCGTCAGCTGTCAAACCCGCTGACAGCTGCCGCTTCCGTCAAAAAAGAGGCGCTAGGGACGCGGTAGTGTCCCTAGCGCCTCTTTTTACTGCCGGGCCTAATTTAAATAAATTAAAATACTGTATCGCGTGCACAGGAGAGTGGCCTGTGCGCGTGCCGGGAGAGCGGGCACTCGCCCGCTCTCCCGCGATTTTACTGTATCAGCCCGTAAGTAAATTGGTTGCCACTATACTGATCTTTTTCTCAGAAACTCATAGGGTATCACACTGTTAGATGCAAAAACACAAATATAGGATAATAAATTGTTAAATGAACCTGGACACTTTAAAAGATAATCAGAATGGCTCTAATGAATTGTTCACCACTTTTATTCCAAAATGTGAGAAAACACTAGAAAGAAAACATGTTAGGACAAAAGAAAAAAAGAAAAAGGTATTCAGACCAAATCAGAATCAA
Organism: Rhinatrema bivittatum; assembly: GCF_901001135.1. Classification (NCBI taxonomy): domain Eukaryota; kingdom Metazoa; phylum Chordata; class Amphibia; order Gymnophiona; family Rhinatrematidae; genus Rhinatrema; species Rhinatrema bivittatum. Next base: position 107,585,387 of record NC_042617.1, on the reverse strand, counting down.
GAAAGTTTAAAAAAAAAAAAAGTTGTTTGTTTGAAGAATCCAGCTGGTAAGGCTGCTTTATCTGTGATCCTATAGGCAACAATAAAAGATTTGTTGGTCCCTGTGGTAACCTCTTATTGAATTACTTTCACTTTTTCCCAGCTGAACTTATACTGTGCCATAAATCTACTCCTTTCTTTCTTTTACTTTGGTTTCCTAGTGCTATATCAATGTTATGGATGTTTATGTTAGAGTCCAGAAGAAAGTGAATGGAAGGACCCACTAGGGTCATTTGCTTTGGGTTTCAGTGCAACACTATAAAGCAAGAGTTGGCTTGAACCAAATGGCATGACCAGCGGTACTGCAATTACTAGATTATTAGGTAAGGTTAAAGGAGGCTGAAAAATGGAATAGGAAATTGAGAAAGTCTAAGACAGAGTTGGAACATGCAAATAAAGGGTATGTGGGCAGAGCATTTTGTGCAGTGGTCACAGCAGTCAGAGACTTACTTCGTAATATGAGTACACACGAGTCTCTGCTGTGGGTTGCAATCATAACTTTACTGGGGTCTAAGGTAAAAAATAATAAAGGTTTTTACAAAATAGATTTCACATGGTAGACAGATTATGGTATTCATGGGAAGCAAGCTTAGTGGAGAGAGGGTACACAGGAAACTACCTTACTCAGGGTATGAGTTATAAGAGCCCAACTTTCAAAACTGTCCACAGTACACAATTTGCATGTGTAAGGGGGTCCGCAGAGACTGATGCTAGCATTTTATAAAGTGTGCGATAGGAGCTGCACAGTTTATCAAACACCACATATTTCTGCCTCAAATGTTTATTTGTAATGCAGGAAAAAGTACAATTTATGTGCCCATTTAAAAAAAAAAAAAAATACACACACATTTGTTTTGGAGTAGATTTTAAAACCTAAGGGCCAGATCTTAAAAAACCGCATGCATGTTATAAAATCTGGGGTCGGCGTGCGCAAGGGGGTGCACACTTATGCACCTTGGACTGGATTTTAAATGCCCTGCGCGCGTAAATCTGGCCGGATTTACGCGCGCAGGGCCCTCGCACGCCGGCGAGCCTATTTTGCAGAGGCCGCCGGCGCGCGCACAGCCCCGGGACGTGCGTAAGTCCCGGGGCTTGGTAAAAGGGGCGGCGGAGGGGGCGTGTCCGGGGCGAGACCGGGGTCAGGGGGCGGTTTGGGGCGGGACCAGGGGTGTGGCACCGGCCCAGGGGCATGGTCGAGGCCTCCGGACCAGCCCCCAGGTCGGGTGATGGCGCGCCAGCAGCCCGCTGGTGTGCGCAGATTTACGCCTGCTTTCAGGGGAAGGTGGGGGGAGGGCGAAGGAAACTTCCCTCCGAGGCCGCTCCGATTTCGGAGCGGCCTCGGAGGGAACAGGCAACGCATGCCAGGCTCGGCGCGCGCAGGTTGCACAAATGTGTGTATCTTATAAAATCCAGCGTACTTTTGTTCGCGCCTGGTGCGTGAACAAAAGTACGCCCTCGCGCAAATTTATAAAATCTACCCCCTTACGCACGCCGAGCCCTAGGGGAACCCCGATGGCTTTCCCTGTTCCCCCCACCTCCCCCTCCCTTCCCCTATCTAACCCACCCCCCAGCCCTACCTAAACCCCCCTATCTTTGTTGTATTAGTTACGCTTGTCGGCCGGTTGCTGGCACAACATGCCCCAGCACAGGCCGCTGTGCAGGAGCACTCGGCCCCGCCCCCGGACCACCCCAACACCACCGCCCCACCCCTGGCCCGCCCCCAGACCGCCCCTTTTTCGAAGCCCCGGGACATACATGCATCCCGGGGCTTGCGCGCACTGCCGAGCCTATACAAAATAGGCTCGGCACTGGCAGGGGCAGATTGCATATGTTACGCGTGTAGCCTTTGAAAATCTGCCCCTAAGCATGGGCATCCATGTGTGCGTGCACCCATGGGCGCCCGATTTTATAACATGCATGCGTAGGTGCATGCATGTTATAAAATTGGGGGTCGGCGCGCGCAAGGGGGTACACAATTGTGCACCCTGTGTGCCGACGCCCACAGCCTTCCCCCGTTCCTAACCCCCTAACCTAACTTCCCTTTCCCCTCCTGCCCCCTAGCCCTATCCTAACCCCCCCGCCCGACCTTTATTTTACCTCTGTGCCTGCCAGCACACGATCCTCCGACACAGCAGCAAATGGCCATTGTGCCGGAGGCCTCTGGCTCTGCCCCGCCCTGCCCCCCAGACCTCCCCGCCCCCTCCCTGCCCCTTTTTCAAAGCCCTGGGACTTGGACGCATCCCGGGGCTTTATGCGCATCGCCGGGCCTTTGCAATTGCAAAAGTCAGTTACCTGACCCCCCCAAGCTGGCCAAAAGTCCCTGGGGGTCCAGCGGGGGTCCGGGAGCGATCTCCTATGCTCCTGACGTCGTTTTGCCGTACAAAATGGCGCCGGCCCTACGCCGTACGGCCGGCGCCATTTTGTACGGCAAAACGATTCGAGTGCAGGAGGTTGCTCCCGGACCCCCGCTGGACTTTTGGCAAGTCTTGTGGGGGTCAGGAGGCCCCCCCAAGCTGGCCAAAAGTCCCTGGGGGTCCAGCGGTGGTCCAGGAGCGATCTCCTACTCTCCTGACGTTGGGGGACAAAATGGCGCCGGCGCTACCTTTGCCCTAGCACCGGCGCCATTTCTACAACACACCGGAGGCCCGAGAGTAAAAGATCACACAGGGACCCCTCCCACTGGACCCCAGGTAATTTAAGGCATTTGAGGGGGGGTTCGGGAGGGTGGGGGATTTATTTTAAAGGGTCGGGGTGGGTTTTAGGGATGTTTTAGTGCGCCGGCGCCATTTCTACAATGCACCGGAGGGCCGAGAGTAAAAGATCACACCGGGACCCCCCCTCTGGACCCCAGGTAATTTAAGGCATTTTGGGGGGGAGTTCGGGAGGGTGGGGGATTTATTTTAAAGGGTCGGGGTGGGTTTTAGGGATGTTTTAGTGTGCCGGTTTTCCCGCCCTCCCCCGATTTACGATTTTCACGATATTTAAAAAAACAAAACCGCGACGATCCGATTCCCTCCCCCCCCCCAGCCGAAATCGATCGTTAAGACGATCGATCACACGATTCACATCTCTAGTATTTACTAATTATCTCCCTTCTGGGTCTGTTTATGGCTAGGGGTGAGTTTCAACCCTTTGCTGTTTGTTTGAGAACAATCTTCTGCTGTAGAACTTCCAGCACCCATTCTCAATAGCAGAACAATCATTCATCCTTTCTTGCGAGGTTGCTGTGGTATCTAGACCATGGCTTGGGCAGCATGTCTGCCACCATCCTTTTTGATGGATAGCATTAAAGCTGAATAGTGCCCTTATTGTATAAGTCTCTCAGCAGGTGGCTCTTTATATTGCAGTCTATAAATATTTTAAATAAAATAAATAAATGTGCTTGGTACAAGTATTCATTTTCTTGATCTTTACTAACATTATGCTCTCCTGGTTGAACATCCGGTAGAGTAAATTTTGGGGGTGGAGGGAGGGTCAGTCAGAGGAACAAACAACAAAGTTGACATCAGTGAAGATTTTCTGTCATTTGGAGTGACCAAAGGTAAAAAAGGAGTTGATTTGTACAATGTACTGCAAATACATTGTACATATACTCTGACTCTACATGTAAAAACTTCCCCCCAAGCCCTCCCCTCCCCAAACCTCACCCTGAGTTCAAAGTGCCCCCTCTTACAGTGGTATAAATAGTAAACTTACATGGTGGTCTCTACAGAGGTCTCTCTCTTTCTTTCTCTCTCTCCCTCTCTCCCCCTCCCCTCTGCCCACACCGCCAATAAAAACCTTTTCAGAAATGATTGGCAATGCCGGAGCAGGGAAATTAGCCTAGCCACACCCCCTTTTTATCGTGGGTGCTATTTCCACTATATTTATAGCATTTTCATGAATCTAGGCCTCAGTTTATTTTTATTTTATTTTATTTATATACCGTCAATCTGGTGTACAGACTTGGTGGTTTACAATGAAGTTAAAAAATTACATAATATGGTTAAATCATAATTAAAACAATGTACAAATCTACTACAAAGACATGTTAAATTAATCAAAAAAGTTCAAGAGCTGGGTGCCATACAGTTTTTAGCTATTATCCTGTGTGTGGGGGCTGAAATGCAAGTCCAAATAATCAAGTTTTTAGGTCTTTTTTAAAACGCTTGGTATCGGGTTCTAATCTTGGATTTACTGGCATACTATTCCACACCTTGGGACCGGCCACGGATACTATTCCACACCTTGGGACTGGCCACGGATACTATTCCATAGCTTGGGACCGGCCACGGATATCAATCTCTCTCTGACTTCGCTTAACCTTGCTCCTTGCATACTGGGTTCCGGTAGGAGACTTTTATTTGCTGATCTTAAGTTTCTGCTAGGGGTGAACAGATGCAGCAATGCATTTAAAATGTTATTGTTGTAAATTTTGTTGTGTATGATTGTTAACATTTTGTATTGTATGCAGAATTTAACGGAAAGCCAGTGCAAGTTTTGTAGTGTTGATGTTATATGATCTGGGTTTTTTTACTACCTGTGAGAACTCTGGCTGCAAGATTTGAAGAGGTCGTAATGTAGAGTAGGGTAGGCCATGTAAAAGTGAATTGCAATAATCAAACTCACTATAACAGGGTACCATCAAGCTAGGGTGAGACAACATAGTACAAAATTTCATCTTTGTGAGACTTTTCTTACTTCAAATGACATCAAATCTTCACCAAGGTGTATTATGCTGTTTGTATATCTCACTCTTCGTGCGAAATTGGCCCCTAAACCCTAAACCACCACCAGTACCTCACCTCGACCTACTAGATGGACCTTCTATAGAGATATAAAAAGGTGCACATAGTGAGGCCCTCCACAGAGGTTCTCTCTCTCTTTCTCTTTCTCTTTCTCTCTCTCTTGCCTAGAAATGGCCAAAATGCAATTCAAAAAAGGTATCACAAATTGCATTATGGCCATTTTGGGCATATCACACAGCTTAACACCAGGAAAAAAGGTGTAGTTATTTCTGGTGTTAAAACCGTGTGATAGTATGCGTTATGCTGCACATGGTGCGATATTGCCTCTCATTTAACTAAATCCCACCCAAACTCCTCCCTGATCCTGCCCCTCCAAAAAATTTGCATTCGTGCCATGCATTATTGTTCATAAAGCATATGATAGAGGATATGATAGATATGATAGAGGATATGATATGATAGAGGATATGATAGAGGTCTTTAAGATCATGAGAGGTCTTGAACTAGTAGATGTGACTCGGTTATTTTCAATTTCGAATAATAGAAGGACTAGGGAACATTCCATGAAGTTAGCAAGTAGCACATTTAAGACTAATTGGAGAAAATTCTTTTTCACTCAATGCACAATAAAGCTCTGGAATTTGTTGCCAGAGGATGTGGTTAGTGCAATTAGTGTAGTTGGGTTCAAAAAAGGTTTGGATAAGTTCTTGGAGGAGAAGTCCATTAATGGCTATTAATCAATTTTACTTAGGGAATAGCCACTGCTATTAATTGCATCAGTAGCATGGGATCTTCTTAGTGTTTGGGTAATTGCCAGGTTCTTGTGGCCTGGTTTTGGCCTCTGTTGGAAACAGGATGCTGGGCTTGATGGACACTTGGTCTGACCCAGCATGGCAATTTCTTATGTTCTTATCGCATGCGTTAACGCCATAATGCATTTTGACGAATGACCCTGTAAATTTGCAAAAACTGCTTTGCATATTAAAAGGAAAAATAGTGCATGTTATATGCCAGGGATAGACAACTCCGGTCCTTGAGTGCCACAAGGCAGATTTTCAAAATATTCACACTGAATATTCATGAGATGTATTTGCATACACTTTCTCCACTGCATGCAAATATATCTCTTGCATATTCATTGTGGATATCCTGGCTTGAAGTACACAAGAACCGAAGTTTCTTATACCTCTTCTATGCTATAGCTTGAATAATTTACTTTTTTAGGATGTGAAGCAAACTTTGAAAGATTTTACACCTTCACAAATATTTAAATTCTGCACATTGTTTTATACTTGCAAAATTGAATTTAAATTATTAGCTAATGAGTGACTGTGATACAAATTTTTTCAAAGCAGCTCATTAACTATTAGTACATAGCAAAACTATATGCAAAATTTAATTTGCAAACTGGATTTCACAAAAAAGAAAACTACATCTCAGTAGGTTTAGTTATTTTTTTTTCCAATATTTTCCAAAGCAAAACTATGCATGCCATTTTTCCCACAGGGCTTATAATACATATAAGTTATGGTAGAAAAATAATATGTACTGTAATGTTTTACAAATGGTTGGCTCAGTTTTTTTCAGCTTTGTAAATTGATCTCTTTATCTGTCTTCCTGCACTTGCCTGCTTGCTTATTTTCATTTGCTTTTCACATATTTCAGTGTTCTCAAAATCTGGTCTATTTTCCAATCACTTAATCAAGGCATCACGTATAATGCATAATGATAGAAAACTGTATCATTCCAATTAGAGATTTTAGCAGCAGCAGTTACATCTGGAATACACATTTGTTGTTTATGGTTTAACTAGCAACACTTGATTTCTCATTCTTTATTCTATACATTCCTCATTATTTTCTTCTTTTATTATTTTGCCACAGAGACAAGTCATATGTTTTCATCTATGATACTGAGATATATGGATTTCAAAATACAAAAATAAAGACTGCTTTAGTCTCTAGCATTCTTTCACAAGTGAATCTGAATGACCGAGTGCCAACTTCTTATAATTATGTTTAGAGATTAGTGCATTCTATGATTTAAGAATGTCTTTGCATTGATTTAAATGTAATTTTCTATTTGAGCAGTTCAAGTATAATGTGTCAGAAATCATTCATCAATATTAATGAATTTTATTTAAAGAACAGAAAAAGAAAATTTTCACAATCTTTTCCAGCATAATTTCTCTTAAAGAACACATGTAAATGCATCTGATGCATATCCAAGCTGAATTAGGAAAATTATATGTAGACCAATATGGATATTAATGTAAGTGGAAGTTTCTAGCAAGAGGTACAGCAAGAGAACATAAGATTTGTCATACTGGATCTGACCAAAGGTCCATCAAGCCCAGTATCCTTTTTCCAACAGTGGCCAATCCAGGTTACAAGTATCCAGCAGGATCCCAAAAGATCAATAGATTCCATGCTGCTTATCCCAAGGATAAGCGGTAGATTTCCCCAAGTCCATCTAAACCTTTTTTAAACCCAGCTACACTAACAGCTTTCACCACATCATCCAACTAATTCCAGAGTTTAATCATGTGTTGAGTAAAAAAAATATTTTCTCCTATTTGTCTTTAAACGTATCACCTAGTAACTTCATTGAATGTCTCCTAGTCTTTGTACTTTCTGAAAAAATAAACAACCATTTTGCATTTACCTGTTCCCCATTCATTATTTTATAGAGCTCTTTCATATCTCCCCTCAGCCATCTCTTCCTCAAACTGAAGAGCTTTAACCTCTTTAGACTTTCCTGTTGCACTGGAGGTGGACCCTTGGCCTGGTGCAGGATTGATACGGCCCTCTGAGGGATCCCAGAGGGCGCCTGCCGCCAGGAGGCGGAGCACACAAGGAGACAGAGGCTGACAGGAACTTCACCAATAACAGTCCGGGAACTCTGCGGGTTGAGCCCTTGGATTCCCGGACCGCCTGGGTTTAGGTGGGCCTCTGGGGTCTCCCGGAGAGATGACGGAGAGGTGTGCCCACCAAGAGAAGAGGTGCACGGCTGTCAGCGAACAGGCGAGCTAGACCGGAATCGAGAGTACCAGAGACCATGGGAACAAAGCAGAAACTCAAAGTCCTCCGGGTAGGATAGGCATCGCCTAGTGGTCCAGCTCAAAGAGAGCCGCGGGCCGTCTTGAAGCAGGCGGGCCTGGTGGTCACGGGAGTAGCGAAGAGAGTATCCTAATGGAATCAGTCCGAGGTGTACATTCCAATTTCTCTAAATGCTTATAGTTAAAACTAATTATGCAGGTACATGTCTTGAGCTATTTTAAATTTAGAAATTCCGAACTATAAATTATTTATAATTTCAATCAATCCTATTGCAATTTCTGTTTTAAATACTGACATATATTTTGGATTTTTGATACCCAAAAAAATAGAATTCTCAAACTGTCTTTTGTTCTAGTTTCACAGTGGAGGCTATTCTCAAACTGTCTTTATAATATTGCAAGGATTGTGGGGCCTCTGGAAGCTAGGGCTGTGGAGTCTGAAGCCGGGATAGCTCACGATGGTGTTCTGAAGTTTTCTACCGGAGCTGATGGGTAAAACACGCAGATGAGCTTTCCTCTTCTCTTCTGTTATCTGGGTAAATGTTTTAAGTCATGCAGCAAACCTGAAAGTGGTATGCACCTCTGATGGTGTCACAATTAAACTGAACCAGGATAAAACAAAAGCCAAGACCAGAGGTTCCTGGCAGGGGCATATTTGTAGGTATATGCTTTTCAGCGTGAGGAGCACTGTGACAAGTCTGAGCTAATTGATTCAAGGTTGGACAATTGGTAAGTTGACAGTCTGATGATGAAAGACACAGATGCAGCATAGTGAAGCTCTGATTCTTTAAATGGGGTAAATAAAATAAAATAAATACCTGCCAAATTGTTGCTGGGGCCACGGAAGCCTGGGGAGCTCCTGGCAGCTGGAGAGGGCCAGAGGTGCTCAGTGAGTTTTTTTTTTAAATAGATAAATGTCAGCTGGTGCCATACTGCAGCAGCAGTGCTGGGAATGCTACCTCTGCCCGATTAAGCCAGTAGACCGTGTCAGGGCTGTAATCAAAGCCCCGGCACAATTACACTGCAGGCCAAGAGGTTCTCACAGACTTGGGACAGTGATGTCAGCAAGAGGCTGCTAACACAGTGCCTGTAGGAAAGTTAAAGTTTAAAAGGTGATTAAAACATGTCAGAAACAGGGGTTTGGTGATGGTGGTCACCAGGTGAGATTATATAAATAAGGATTTAATCCTTGGTTTGGGAAAAAAATGTTTATTGTGTAAATTAAAAATATAATTAACTGTAAAAATGTTAAAATAGCTGATATCGTCATGAAAAACACAGGGCTACTGTTACATTTATTTAGAAGCGGAAAGTTTGGTGTGATTTTGAACTGTGCAAGTGGAGTTTTCTTATTGGACCAACTCTCAGAAAAAGCAGAAAACTTTTTGCCATTCCATAGACAATGCCATGGTAACGCTAGCCCACCCCAAGGTCTATGCAAAGCAGCTGGGTTATTAGTTATGCGTAATAATATCAAGCTGAGACAAAGCACAGAAGGATTTAAAGAATGTTTTTAACATACTAAAATTTCTTTTGAAAGCTTGTTCTTTAGTCAAGGTGTTTTTAAAAGGTCTCTTAGGGGCGGATTTTAAGAGCCCTGCGCGCCAGTGCGCATTGTTCAATAGGCCTACCGGCGTGCGCAGAGCCCCGGGACTCGCGTAAGTCCCGGGGTTTTCCGAGGCGGGCGTGTCGGGGGCGTGTCGGGGCGGGGCCGAGCGGTGCGCCGTTTTCGGGGCAGGACGCGGCATTTCGGGGGCGGGCCCGGGGCCGTGGTTTCGGCCCGGGGCGGTCCGGGGGCGTGGCCACGCCCTCCGGAACCGCCCCCGGGTTGCGTCTAGGCGCGCCAGCGGCCCGCTGGCGCGCGGGGATTTACTTCTCCCTCTGGGAGGCGTAAATCCCCCAACAAAGGTAGGGGGGGTTTAGACAGGGCTGGGGGGGTGGGTTAGGTAGAGGAAGGGAGGGGAAGGTGAGGGGAGGGTGTTAGCGAATTCCCTCCGAGGCCGCTCCGATTTTGGAGCGGCCTTGGAGGGAACGGAGATAGGCTGCGCGGCTCGGCGCACGCCGGCTACACGAAATCGGTAGCCTTGCGCGCGCCGATCCAGGATTTTAGCGGCTACGCGCGTATCTACTAAAATCCCGCGTACTTTTGTTGGCGCCTGGAGCGCCAACAAAAGTACGCCAACACGCCGTTTTTGAAAATCTACCCCTTAGTGGATAAGAAGGTTTGTTAAAGTAGATGAGAACTATTTCTTGAAGAGACTTCAGAGGAGTAAGGATCTCTTCTGAGGATATTTTCAGAAAGCCCATGCAGTCTGAGGCAGAGAAAGCAAGTGGAAGGGCTGTGTGCCTGGAGACTGCTGAGAGAGCTGTGTGCTTGGAGGCTGCAGGGAGAGCTACTATGCTGGAAATCTGAAGCAGGGCTGGGTGTTGCAGTCTGAGGCAGAGAAAGCACTTCAGTCTGAGAGAGGCTGTGTTAGAAGCTGCAGGCAAGCAGAGCTCTTGTGACAGTGTGTGAAAGAGTGCTCATTGTACTTCTAATCCTTTTCTGAGGTAAGAAATTAGTTAAAATTAAGGATAACTTTCTATAGCTGGCCCGCGTTATTTTTGCCAGCTTTGCTACATAAGTGGATGTGAGAAAAGTGGATTACTGATGGTCTGATTCTGAGCTGATTTAATTGAAGTGCATACTATCTCAGAAAGAAAAAATTTTATTAAGTCCCACAAACTTCAGATTGTGTGCACGCCACCTGTAGATAAAGGTGCTACAGCGTTTAATCACAGGACAGGTAAATAAAGGTATCTCTGTGTTGTTTCCTTAGAGGAAAAAAAATTCTCTGACATAACTTGAAATATAGAAGTCCTACACCTTGTTCCTGTCTTTTTTGGCAAATAAGTGTGGAATGTGAGTGAGAGTGATTGAATATTTTCTTTACTTTTGTGAGTTCTCTCAAAGCAAGCACCCTTGGACAGGGTTGAAATAACTATTTTTTGATTTCTATTAGCAAGAACTCCAGTGTCATTTATACACACACATGCTAGCAATAGTATAGACTGGCGGTGTGAGGCAGTCAGTCTTTATTATAGATTTGGTTTGAGATAGCATAGTAGGTAAACCACTGTATCCTGAGACTTTGTGGTGAAGAGTGGTAGAACAGATCCAGTCTGAGCCATCAAACAGCGTGAGCTATTCCTCAATCACAAGCCACCGAAGCTTCACATCATTCCTGGGTCACTGCTCTCTACCCAGCGTTCACAAGCAACACTTTCAAAAATTATTAGCCAGCAATCAAAGATAAGTGTGCACCAACGAACTGTGACACAATTTTGGTAAATTGCACTAGTGCAACACACATGGACATACAAGAGGTCAAAGTCATTGAGTTAAAACAGGTTAAAAATAAAAGTTGTTAATACTTACCTGGCGATTTCTAGAATTGCCTAAAGAGCTTGAAATAATAAGTTAACAATGAATCTGATTTTTTTGAATTAAAGTTGAAATTCAACATTTATTCTCATTAAGAAGTAATCTTTGAACAGGAGCTGGTTTCTCCAAACTGTGTTAAGAATTAGAGTGAGAAACACATATGAAAAATTGATTTTTGTGCACCAAAGTAAATTATTTCTCATTGAAATTATTGACATTATTGAAAGGTTTGTTTGTTCAATAATTACACTTGTTTCTAGAGGTGAAGAACCCAGAAAATTATCCATTTGCCAGCAAAATAAAATCCTTTAATTTAATTATAAAAGTGCCTCTGAAATCATTTTCTGGTGAAGACACAGTGGATGTGCAGACTATCTCCATACCATCTTTAAAAGCAGAAACCCCAGTAGCCTTACCATCTAGCTACCCACATGACAGTGCCTGAGATAGTTTGGTGCCCAAGGGTGTTTACAATTCTATAAGATTTTAGGGACAGATCTTAAATGATTTTTCTTTTCAAAGTTTGTGTGAAAAAGAAAGTAAGAAATGAGCTGGGAGCTGTGCATAGTACTAAATTTGAATTCTAGACAGATTTGAATGAGTGTGTGTGGGAAAAAAAAATACAAATTTCAAAATAAAGTTTATCTCAAAAACAAATTTAGGTAGGGTAAGAAGAGAATTTGGTAGTAAGATAAAAATTTGTAAAACTTACTTTTGAGAAGTTCCTCAGGACTTTATTTATAAAACTAATCCACTAAATTGGAAGTGACTGACTATAGAGAGAGTGTGAAATAAGTGCAGTGTCAGTTGGTTTAGAATAACCGATTTAATACTGGCACTTGATCTATTTTGAGCAGATATAATTTTAAAACTCAAACCATCTCTGGAATGACACCCTGCTGAGCCTCAAATTCTTAAGGAAAAACTCAGGAAAACTGCATTTAAAAAAGCAAACGGTGAATTTTAAAAGCCCGGCACACGCTTCAATAGGGGGATGAACAAATAAATTGTGCTTGCGCATGCTGACAATATTTAAAAAAGTAACTGCCACAGCATGCACATACATTTTCATAAAGGGGCGGGGCATGGGCGTTTCGGGGCCTGGCCAAGAGATGCATTCATAAATACTCATGCACCTTGGTTCATGCTGAATAACTTTACTTCTGCTATGGATGATGTGTAAGTGATAAAATAAAAGGATCAAGCCATTTCTGAGGAGTTTAAAGGATCTGGGGTAACTGGGGAGAGTGTAGGCTGTCAAATAAGGGGGTTTGGAGGACCTAGCTGTTAACTCAATGAACTTGTGGATGAACTGGTAAACTGGGAATAGCATAGGTACGGGCCCCTTTTAAAATCCCCCGACTTACGTGGTAGAAGCAGGATTTGCACTTCCACTTAAAATATTGCTCAAATGTGCATGCGGCCAGGTTATTTTCTAATATGCATGCATATACGCATGCAAGTTATAAAAAAACTGCGTCCTGTCTCACCCACGCACACTCACACATGCTTCCTCTCTCACCCCCACTCCCACCCTCGCACACAGGCACCCTCTCATACACGTACACAGGCACCCTCTCTCATATACACCCACACACCCGCTAATAGACACACGCACACACACAAACACACCCTCTCATACTGTTGAGACGGCTTTGCCCTGCCTACCTTACTCTTCTTGTGGCTCCTTCCGCTCACCTAGGACTACTGGCCGCCGCGGCGTCTGTCTGCCGACCTCTCCAGCGTCCCCGGACCGGCTTTAGTGCTGCTTCCCGCCATGTTCCTCCAAGGTACATAGGGTGCGCGTGCACATGCCGCCCTCATCTTTATTTCCTCATTGGCACAAACCTCAGGAGCGTCCCCCTGAGATGACGTCACACTGCCTGGATATTTAAGCCTACCTCTTTTGCTAGCTAATCGAGTTAGCAATGACTCGGATACTGCGGATGGGATTCGCTCTCCGTACCGAAGCTACTCTGCCACTCCAGCGTTCTCTGGAACTCTTACTGCTAACGGGGTACCCGCTCCTCGGGGGCCTCTTCTATTTCTTTCAGGTGCTATCAGGAACCGGTACTCGCTCCTCGAAGGCCCATGTTCTCTGAGTCACTGCCTGCATCTACCATCTTCTCTACTTGGAAGACTTCACTAACGGTTTCCATCTGTGAGTACAACTACCATCTATTCCACAGTATTGCTTCTCTGGAACCAGGTACTCGCTTCTCGAGGGCCTGCCCTCCGTTCCAGTGCCAGACCTCTCGTCTAGTGAAACCACTGTGTGAGTACAATACCACCGAGTCTCTCTACTCTAAGGGATCAGGTACTCGCAACTCGAGGGCCTGCCCTCCGTTCCAGTGCCAGACCTCTCGTATAGTGGAACTGCTGTGTGAGTACTATACCACGGTGTCTCCCTGTTTCAGAGCTTCACCAATTCTACCTGGGACTCTGAATGCTTCTCACTGTGCACTCATAACTCTCAGTCTCTTTCCACTACAGCACAGCCAAGCAGAGGATCCGTTGTTCCAGCGTCCTGTGAGATACTTGCCCAGCCGGGCTCAACATCTACTACTCACTACTGCCACCTCTGGTGGTTTCCAAAACTGTTTAAATAAAGATTCAATCTGTGTTTATGTGTCCAGAGTCTAGCCTGACACCATGGTCCCTCACGGGACTGCCCCACACACACATACATAACCCACATACCCTCATACACACACACACCCTCATACACTGACACTTACTCTCACAGGGCCAGTCTCTTCCTTCTTCAGCCGCTGGTGGCACCGCAGGGCCTCTTCTTCTGTTGCTGGCTCCGGCAGTGCCGGCAGCAATGCTGGGCTGTTCTTTGTTCCCGTGCCAGCTCCAGGAAATGCCGGCGGTGCTGCTGGCCTCTGTCACTGCAGGTCCTTGCTTTTGCTGGCGGGTTTCCCCCTGCCACATCACTATTCCACACTGCTGCAGGTCCTTCCCGCCAGCAGCAATGGCACCCCTCCCCCTGTTGCCACCCGGGGCGAACTGCCCCCTTTGCCTCCCCCCCCCCTTCTTAGATCTCTGAGCCACGGCACTGTCCTCTGTCTTGTGTCTTGTGGTTCCAAGACCTCATGTTGCAGATTCTATTCCAGCAGAGGTATATTCTGGGTCCTAATCCAGCAACTGGCATTACACAGTCAACACTCTGAGTTAGCAGGTAAAATAGCATGCAATATGTTCAATTGCAAGGGCAGAGTTTCCAAACAGGTGTTTTAACTGGCATATACCTAAGAGGAACAACATCAGTTATTACCTAGAGTATGTTGAAACAATTCCATTCTCTCAAATTGACTCTTAAAACTGGCATTGGAGTAAAGAGAGCACCTTCCATTTACTTGTGCATGGAAATCCTTCGTAATCAGGCCAGTGATGCCCATTATAAGAGGAGCTAGTTTGGTATCTTGCTGTCTGCCTGTAAGTCTTCGATGGATATCTTGGTATTTTAAAGATTCTCCACCCTGCAGGTATCATCAACTCTGCCTTGCCCCAAGAGTCCATGCTCGCAACATCAGGCGGCATTCCAGTGCCCTACCAGCAGCCTCCATGCATCGATTTTCTAACATGGCATATTCCTTTTCTTCTTCAGCAGGTCAATTACAATATCTAAGCATCTGATACAGTTGTGGCCTTCAGGTAGCACATGCAAATTAGCCCCCCTTATGTTATGGAATCCATTGTTATCCAGTGGTCAGTAAGCTATGTATTGAATTTGGGCTTTGGGCCCTCAGGTGCCCATTCTATGTTAGTTTGCATTTCAGGATTTAATTGGTATTCTAGCTCTAGCTCTTTGGAAGCATTTCATCCATCTCTTTGTGCCTCCAAGCTTGCCCCATTTTGAGATAGCATTACTGCTTGTGGATGAGGGAAGTTAAGCTATAGTTTGTCAGCACGCTGTCCAGAACTGGTGTAAACAGAAGGGATGAATGGAAATGCAGGTTTCCAACAAAACCTGCAATACATTGCATAATGTTTCAAGTCAAGTGATAGCTAATATTTCTATTATTACAATTTCTGCTCTTATAAAATGGCCTTCCCAAACCACCCCACAAAAGGCATATTAAAAAAATAAAGTACAAAACCAATCATGAAATGAGGCAAGGAAAAAAAGAAAATGAAAAGATGTAAACAGGAAAAGCAAACTGAAAATACTGAGAGGTAGCATGTTGAACACGTACCATGGATATAGAAAAACCTTTGCTTCTATGCTTCTATTTATTTATGTTTGTATCGACATGAATAAAATTAGATGTTGTTGACAACTTGCCAACAGTTCTGAATTACTACTGAGAATAGCTGTTAATTGATGACTACCGCCTCATGTAATTGTTGCTGACAATGAGTGGTTTGCATGCATATTGCCAACAAAAATAGAAATATCAGCAGACAAGTCGTAAAAGTCAAGGATGTGTATGGGAGAAGAACAGCATAATGTGTATGACAGAAGAACAGCATAATGAAAATGAAATAAATACAAATGACAACAGTTCTCAGGTATTGAACTTGAGGTTGGAAATGAAACATCAGCTTGTATTGAAAAAAGAGAAATACAAGGGAAAATGCAAAGATTCTTAAAGAGAGGACATGCATTTGTGCAGATACGATGAGTCTGAACCACCCAGTAGTAACCATGCATGTAAGTAACAAATGCTGACATGCAGCATCACCTTCAGAAACCCCACCCACTAGCACTGGCATCAGGAAAGGTGATAGTAATAACCCGGGGACCCCTTCTTCCACTCAAGGCAGAAGAGTAGCAAAAGAGTTGAAAAGAAGACTTTTTCCCAAGCTGATCCCACGGCCCCTTCCATAGCAGCCTCCAGCCACCCATTTGCATTAGCAAGCCAGCATACAGCAGATAGGGTGTTATTCTACATCACTGTCTCAGAGCAAGAGGCAGGCACTATCCACAGTAGTGATGAGGTGCAATGGGGATGACCTCAGCCCCTGCAAATAGTGAAGAATCTGGCCTCTAAACATCTGCTGCAGCTCTTAGCCCCTAATTACAAAGTGCCCTCCAGGAATACATTCATCAGGCATATTACCCCACCCTGTACAATCAGTGTTGTAGTTACATATAGGCACAGCTGGTCAAGGCAGAGGGAAGTAAAGTGCATTTCACCAGTGACATATGGACCAGTATGAATGTTACGCATGCCTAACTCTCCCTGATGACACACTGGTAAGAGCTGGCCAAAGCAGTGCAGGCAGCAGCACTAGCGGGGATCGAGCATCAGGGTGCAAGTGGGCTGTGCTGCACTCATATCTCATGCAATATTCTAATAGCCATAAGAAAGATGCTAGAGGATTGGTAGCTGGACCAGAGATGCAGGAGTGTTTATGCAGGCTGTTTTGTGACAAACAGTAGCGCAAGTATGATAAGGGCAGTGGAAAATTGAATCTACCAGGGGATCTGTTGCTTTCCACACTTGCTGCACCTGGCAGTGAGGGATGCCCTGGGGCTTGGGATCAAGGAATATGGGATTCCAGATCTGAAGGCCTAAAAGCGAGGTGCAGGAAAATGGCAGGACATTTTCATCATAGCAAGAAGGGTGATCTGGTTTTTCATGAGAAGCAGGAATAATTTGAAATGCCTCATTAACAACTGATTCAAGAAGCTGGCACCCAGTGGAATTCTACCTATCTGATGCTGCAGAGGTCAAAAGAGCAGCAGACATCCCCTCATGAAGTCTCTGGTGTGCATTGCCCCCTGGGGCATCATGATTGGATAGGGATGAGGCAGTTGATTAAAGTCATGAAGCTCTTCAACGATGCCATGGAGGATCTGAGTTCCAGAAGCATCACTCTGACTGAGGTCATCCCCATAGTAAATTTTCTGGAGGAAACGTTAGAGGGTTTCTGTACACAAGAAGGAATGAAAGCAGAGATGTTGCAATTTGTGGACTCCTTGCATCATCAGGTGAAAGAGAAACTGAAACCTCTGACAGAAAACAATACTTACATGCTTGCCACAGTTTGTGACCCCCTGGGTGAATGGGAGTCTTTGCCTCAATAAACTACAGCTATGTTACCCTTACAGAACCATCTCTCTTGAGGCTGGCCAAAGCTACAGCAGCTGGCAACAAAGATTAATACCCCACCCCAGCAAAGGAAACCCCAGCAGAAAGTTCTGTTACATGCTATCTGACATAGCCTATTGAGGAAAAGGCCTGAAATCCACTGACATAAAGGGGCACACAAGTGTACAGTCTGGCTAGACCTGGCCAAGGTGGCTCAGCAGTATCTTCATTTCCTACCCAGTGAACATGTCTTCTCAATGGTAAGGGATGTCGTGACTCCTCATCATTCAAGGCTGGTGCCAGAGATGATAGAAAAGATGGTCTTCTTAAAAATAAATCTATCTTTGGTGAGCTTCCCTAAATTTCCTTCAATTTTATTTTTATTAATTTTCCAAAATTACAATAACAAAAATCTTGTCATGTAAGAAATACAAATGCGTTATCAATGAGCTTATAAAAGAAAAACCAAACATATCATAGTGATATTACCATAAGAAAGAAAAAACCTCATCAAAGCTTAATGCATTTTTACATAATAGAGGTAATGGTGTGGGGGGCGTATAGAAATACAGAGGAGTCATATTAGGTAATTAGAACTTAAACATGGTTGACCAAGAGGATATATTAACATTTTAACCTTCATTTGATGTTACAACTGTCATTGGATATTTAGAGCTCAGGAATTCTCTCAATTGTGGAATATCAAAGAAAATGTAGGTTGACCCATGCCAGCCAATAACGCATTTACAGGGGTACTTTACAATGAAACTAGCACCAAGAGCTATAACCTCGGGCTTCAACTGAAGAAACGCTTTACGCCTCACTTGGGTGGCCTTAGCCAGGTCAGGAAAAATCCTGACTAGGCCACCACAGAAAGGTACCCTTAATTTCTTGTAGTAATTACACATTATTACATTTATATCTTCCTCTGCAATTAAAGTCACTAAAAGAGTCTCTCTTCCAGTTACTTCTTCATCAGACGCTTCGTTAAGATATCCAGATTATCCAAAACATTAATTCTAGATGTACTTTGCTTCTGGGACAAATGTAGTATCTTCTTAATCACAGGAATTTTCTCCTGGGATATTTCCAAAAATTCTCCCAGGTATTTCTTTAGTGTTCCCATACACTGTTCATCTTTTATCACCGGGAAATTCAAGAAACGGTGATTCAAATGTCTTATGGAGTTTTCAAGGAACTCCATTTTTCGCAGTGTTGCTAATCTTTCCCTAGAGAAAGCAGCAGTTACTTCCTTTAAATCTTTAACCTCTGTTTCTATTTTCTGGATGACTGTTCCTTGTTCCTGTAATATATGCTGGTGATCATGTGCTACCACATCTAATTTAGCTGAAACACCTAATAGCTTATGAGATTGTTCCTGTAGCTTTATATCCATTCCAGCCATTAGCTCCCATAGGGAGTCTAAAGTCACAATAGCAGGTTTTTCAATCCGGTAAGCGATTTGACTCACCCCGTCCTCTCTAGAGATCGAATCCATCTCCTCTACTGCAGGCCTCTTACTTCCTCTTTCTTCTGCAGCTCCATTAAATCTTATCGGGGTCGATGTCGTCGCTACCCCTGGACTGGCTCCCTCTGCTCCCTCCAGCCGGTCCGCCTCTATCGAGCTTACTCGAATCAGACCAGCAGCCTCGGTTGTCTCCAGGGGGGAAGCTAGCTGCATATTTCTCGGGTTAGGTGGGCTCAGCGTTATTTCTCCCAGCGATAGGGGCTCTCCTCCTGCCCCTCCGCCAGCGAGAGAGACGGCCCGCCCCATGGGTATCGCAAAGTCACGGATAAGCTTCTGGTCAGTAGGTAGAGAAGGCTCGGAGGGAAAGACCTTAACTCTGCCCTTTCTTTTGTGAGGCATTCTTCAGGAAAAACAGCAACAGCGTGCTGAAAAATGAGGAAATCTGAAATGAAACTCAGAGCGTCCGTGACTTGCTGCCTCAGTCAGCCATCTTGGTTACGCCCCTTCCAGCTTCCCTAAATTTCCATGCAAGTAGCAGGATGACTGAAAGTATCTTGAGAGTCTGGTTGCTACTCTTCCTTGCTGCCCTGCTTCTGATACTACACCTTGGTGATGCTACTGACACTCTGCCTTGCTCTTGGGGGTCTTGTTGCCACTTTACCTAGCTTTCTTGCTCCTGATGCTATAGCTTTGGGGTTTTGATGCCTCTGTGTTTGCTGCTTGGAACCCAACCTACTTCTATCCTTCTGTTTTTGATATCTGGGAGTGTTTTGACCCAAAAGAAAATTTAACACAAGAAAAAAATGGCAAGTTTCTTCTTCCCTTTCATCTCTTTTCTAGTTCTTCTCCTTGCTATGTTGTATCCCTCTAAGATCCCACCCTAATTCTCCCACCCTGCTTCCCTCTCTCTCTTGTTTATATTGGAGTGATTTTTTTCTCCAAAATAAAATATAAAAAAAGAAAAAAATACATCTCATCTCACCTCACCTATTTCCTGGCTTTATTCCTTGTTTTCTGTTTGCCACTATTACTGCCCAGCTTGCTTCTGACTCTCTCATGGTACCTTGAAGAGCACCTTCCACAAAGGGTACCATTTTGCCACTTTGCGATGGCATGATATATTATTGAAACTGTTGGTGTTGCCTTTGCTGCTCTTTTGGTGCTTAGGGCTGTTGATACAACTATTTTTTGCTCTCTTTTTCTCTTTTATGATGCTTTGGGGGTTTGATCCTCTGTGCTAGTTGTGATACCTTGAACTTTACAACTTGGAGGTTTTGATGCCTCTGTACTGTTTGTAATATCTCACATTCAGGGGTAGATTTTCAGAGCCCTGCTCGCCTAAATCCGCCCAAAACCGGGCGGATTTAGGCGAGCAGGGCCCTGCGCGCCGGGAAGCCTATTTTACATAGGCCTCCCGGCGCGCGCAGAGCCCCGGGACTCGCGTAAGTCCCGGGGTTCTCGGAGGGGGGCGTGTCGGGGGCGTGTCGGGGGCGGGGCCGGTCGTCGCGGCGTTCCGGGGGCGTGTCGGCAGCGTTTTGGGGGCGGGTACGGGGCGTGGCTACGGCCCGGGGGCATGGCCGCGCCCTCCGTACCCGCCCCCAGGTCACGGCCCGGCGCGCAGCAGGCCCGCTGGCGCGCGGGGATTTACGTCTCCCTCCGGGAGGCGTAAATCCCCCGACAAAGGTAAGGGGGGGGTGTAGACAGGGCCGGGCGGGTGGGTTAGGTAGGGGAAGGGAGGGGAAGGTGAGGGGAGGGCAAAGGAAAGTTCCCTCCAAGGCCGCTCCGATTTCGGAGCGGCCTTGGAGGGAACGGGGGGAGGCAGCGCGGCTCGGCGAGCGCAGGCTATACAAAATCGATAGCCTTGCGCGCGCCGATCCAGGATTTTAGTAGATACGCGCGGCTCCGCGCGTATCTACTAAAATCCAGCGTACTTTTGCTTGAGTCTGATGCGCAAGCAAAAGTAGGCTGATCGCGCTTCTTTTAAAATCTACCCCACTATGTTTTGGGGGTTTTGATGCCTTTGTGATGTTTGCCATACAATACACGTTATGCCTTGTGAGTTTTGATGCCTCTACTGTTTGCAACACCGCACACTCTACTCCTTGGGGGGGTTTCTGTTATTCTGTCTTTCTGTTTCACTCTCCACACTGCATTCTTGCTTCTAATCTGCAGTTACTTATAGCTTCAGAGACAGATTTCAGTGAACACCAGCCTGAGCCTTGTCTGTTTAATCTATGTCTCAGAGTTTGTGTTTGTGCTCAAGAAGTCAGCACACATACAAAGTATGAGTGAGACTTTTTTTGCACATACTGTGAGAGTTAAAGAGGCAGAGCCAGCTAATAGACAGTGTGTGTCACTGCCTAGCATTCTAATTCTGCTTGCTAAGCAGTTCCACTCTTCATGCTATGTTGCCCTGCACTTACCATTTGTGATTTTAATCTCTAGTGCCATTGCTACGCAACCCACTCTTGGTAACTTTGGGTGGTTCCTCTTCTGCTCCAGATTTCTTCAAAGTTATTTTCAAATTTCCTCCCCTTATGATGCTTGCTGAATCTTGGTCATGTTGTTGTAATCTGATGCCATCACTTTGTACACTTGCTGCATTACTCATGGACTCGGGATCTTCATGTTACTTCTTTGCCTCTCTTGGTGCCTTGAACCTTTGATGCCATGCTTCTTCCTGCCTCAGCCCTCACTGCTTATATTGGGGCCTTGCTGACTCTCTACTCACTGTGTTGCTTTGTACCTACCATTTGTGATTTTAATAGCCAGCACTACTGCTGCTATTCTGGTTCCTCCTCTGCTCCAGCTGACTTTGAGGGTCTTTCCAACTTTTGTTTCCTTATGATACTTGTTGACCTTTGGTTTTGCCATGACAATGCAATACATTACACAGACCTTACCCAGTTACCTTTAATGGTTTCATGCCCTCTTGGACTTTTTCTTCAAATTCTGTTCTCTTACAGTTCTTACTAACTATTGTTTGTGACCAGTATTCAGCCATCAACATATTATACCACAACAAAAGGCAGGAGCAGCAGAATGCAGCACACAAAATAAGGACTGTACTCCTAGCAATGCGCAGAGGCACATTCGCTGGGCCCAGATTGCGGTAGGATGCTGCCGCGATCTGAGCCTCAAGACATCTTCTATTTCAGGTACAAGAGTGAAAGGGATAGGGTTTGTGGTGTGAGGGGGATTCCAACATTTGAAAGAATCCCATTTTTAAATTTTTTTTTAAAAGGAACCCGGAGTAGGGGGTGAGGGAAGGAATGAGATGTGATCCCAGTCATATTGTTTTGGTTATTTGTGATAATGCCAATCTGAGGAGTGAAGGAGCAGGCTCGGAAACTCAAATTAAAGGGAGGAGGGGAATCTGCTTAGGGCCTGCAATTTTTTATTTTATTTTAATGTTACTGAAGTACTTAACTGGCTATATTCTTTTGAATACAGCCATGTTAAGGTTGGATGGTCTGGACTGAGGGAGCACCATCTGGGGAGTGCCACAAAATGGCAGGTCAGAACTAGGTAATTACAAAAGCTTTAAAAGATTCATAGTCAAAAATCAATCAAGATACAATGAAATATATACAGTAGGTTTATTATCAACACTTAATCAGACATGTACATTCTTAAAAAAAAAGTATATATTCATACACAGAGAATTGCTAACTAACAAATGTATCACCCAAAGAATCTAAGTACCCGTATATATATACATACATACATTCATACATACATATATATATATATATATATATATATATATATCATTCATTCACATTTAAGCAATGTATTATTTCCAATGCATTGCTACAATATTGTTAATGGCTGGACAACATGTATCCCAAGACTTGAACCCTAATACTTCTTTAATAAGCTTCTTCTAAATTAAGCCTTAAATTGTCTCATTCTAACTTGTTATACTCTGCTTTTGCCGAGATGTTATATCTATTTTGTATTGTGTTATAATTTATAACCTGTTCATTGTATGAAGTTGTTCATTGTAAACCGGGGTGAAGGCACTCAGCTATACTTCGGTATAAAAAAAGAATATAAAGAAAGAAATAAAGAAATAAAGACTAATAAGGTTAGTGGTAAGGGTTGCTTGATTTCAATGTGCTAAATCAATAACTAAGAAGTGTCCATTCAAAAACAAGAGAGAAACTTGTAGATCCTTGGCGGCTCTTCCTATTCATGGAATTGAATGTGCTGATGTAACTCTAATAAAGCTGATGATGAAAAATGCTATAGTCGTGCTTTGTTCTCTTATATGAAGGATTCACTATGCAGATATATGTCAGATGACTCCCTGCAGATATCTATCAGATGAGTCCCAGATATCTATCAGTTGAGTCCCAACAAAGAAAATTCTCTTTGTTTCACCTTATCTAGGCTTCCTCAGGGAATGTGTATAAATTAATCAAAACCAGAAATATTGTAGCACAGACCCATATGGCAAACTATTGGGAGGCATCAATGAAAAATATTACCTAATATCTAAATCAGGAGTGAATATAACAACCTCCCTGTGGTGAGTTCGATTCCCACAAATATGTCTATAATTAAATACATAAATAAGATTAATGGATACACACTCTCAAAGATCAACAAATATAAGGAGTTTATAAATCCTTGTATTACCTGAAGGAAATTTATAATCGATGTGACTAAAAGATTGCACTTCCCCACTTTGAAAAAGAAATACTATGCAGCAGTGATAGATAGACAGGTCTGAACGGCATTTCCCTGATGTTCCAATCTTTTAGTCACATCAGTTATAAATTTGCATGTAAAACTGCTCCTCCCCCACCAAAACCTCACCCCGAGATACTAGTTGCCCCTCTTATAGTGGTATAAATAGTTTACTTACATGAGAGCCTTATAAAGAGGCTCTCTCTCTGTCTCTTACTCAGCAAAATGATGATTCTAGGCCTAAGTAATGAATAAATAAACTGAACGAAAAGTTTTGGTTCCTTAGTAATTTTCAAAGGGATTTCTATAAACAAAGTGGTGCTGTTTATGCAGAAATTGCACTTTAGAAAATTGTGCAACTGATATGACGCAAAATTATGCCAAGTCTGAGAGGATTGAGTCTTACACACATATTTTTTTATTTTAAAAAGTATGCATGTAATTTCTTTTGGCAGAACTATGCACATCAAATTTGAGGTGTAATTGTGTACACATAGCTTTGCCTGGATAATTTTCAAAGCAGACTTATGTGAATACAGTAAATCAGCTTTGAAAAGTGTTGTAATTTATGTGCATATTTGGTGAGTAATTTATGTGTGATTTTTCAAAATTACCCCTTAATGCATAAATAGGCTCCCTATTACTTTCTTTATGGAATTTATCATATATCATTTTAGTATCCTTTTTCTGAACCACTTTCATTCTCCTTATGAAAATAAGATATCCAAAGCAACAATCTCACTAGTAAACTATACATGCTCAATATTAGAGATGTGTATTTATGAATGTAATTTTATTAAAACCAAGATTTTTTGTCCTTCTAAATAGAAAGAACCAAAAATAGATGTCCCCAAAAATATCTGAAAATTTTCAGATAATGTGCGTTTGTTAAAAAAAAAAAAAATGGGGCCTCTCCACCGCCTTAGGAACTGGGGGTCTTCGGTTCTCACCTTCCACCTGTAAGCTGGGGGCTGGGGCCTGCCTGTCTGGACTGAGTCAAGCCCAGCTGAGGCTTCCCTAAGCCCCTCTCATCTCTGCCCTCACCCCCCCAAAAAATGAACCAAATTTCATTAGGTTTTTTTTTTTGTAGTTTTGTTTTGAAAATAAAATGAAATTTCCTATTTTGTTTCATTTGAAGCACATCCTTAGTACCCTTTTAATGTTAGTTTTGTATATAGCTGTGAGTAATAAAGTAAGCAATTACAACTCATATTTTGTATTTATTGTGGTGTTGGTAAATGATAGGGGTGTGCATTCGGATTGACCGCATTAGTAAAACGCAACTCATATTTTTTTTTTACTTAAAAAATTGATTCGACATAAACGATCGGATTTCCCACATATCGAACATAGATATGTTCGATATGTGGGAAATCGCGATTGTTGAGCCAAAATAAAAATATAAACCCCCTCACCCTCCTTAATCCCCCCCCCCCGACTTACCACAACTCCCTGGTGATGGAGCGAGGAGTGAGGACGCCATTTCTGCAATCCTTGGCGAGAAGCATGTGACGTCGGCGGCACGTCGAGTGACGCCGGCGTCACGTGATTCCCGGCTCGTTCGCGCCGGACGGGAGGCCCCCCCAAGCTGGCCAAAAGTTCTTTTTGGGCCGAACGAGCCGTCCGGCGCGAACGAGCCGGGAATCACGTGACGCCGCGTCACTCGACGTGCCACCGACGTCACATGCTTCTCGCCAAGGATTGCAGAAATGACGTCCTCACTCCTCGCTCGATCACCAGGGAGTTGTGGTAAGTCTGGGGGGGGGATTAAGGAGGGTGAGGGGGTTTAATTTTTTTTTTTGCACATATGTACATATACCCAACTCATTGGATTTTTTTTATGTCCATATTGGCCGCAAGTGGGACCCCCTTTCGGACATAAAAAATATGAACATAAAATTTTGCTCTGCACATCCCTAGTAAATGATTTCTTAGTCCAGGTAAAGACATGAATGTAACAGATAAGTGCTGGAACCACTGTATTTATCAGCAGTGCTAGTGATATGCTTGTTCATAATTTCTAGCATTCCATGCTATGTCACTTTCATTCTGTGACTTTAGGGGATAATGATTACCTAGTGTTAACCTAACTGCTCACTCCTTTTCTCAGCATCTAAAAAGTGGTACAATCTTGTCCATCACTTCATTAGGTCCCTGATCGTACATCTTTGCATTTCTGCAAAACTGGTTTTGCTTAGGCCATTCTGCAAGTCTCTTTGTTCTTGCATCGGTGAAAGTCATCAAGGTATTTGTTGTGAGCTGTGGGTTACACAAAATATCTGTTCATCAGTGACATCCTGAGCTGAATGATTTGTCTTTGCAGGCTGTGGGGGTGATGAAGGGGCAATTGCAATTACAGCATCCCAGGCAGCTTATATCATTCCCCAATACTTCAGTTAAGAGATCTTTGGAAGTTATGTTGTGTTATAGCACAGCTGATGAGATTTTTTTGTATTAATTGTGTTTGTGTTATTGTTCTGTTGGTACAATGTGCTTTTTGGGAACTTCTTTTGTTGAAGATGCCCCATAGCATTCCATGTAGGAGCAAAGAACGCACTTTGTCATCTTGCCCCTCCTTTTCTGATGATATTTGTCTCTGGTTTAAGTGTATCCAAGCTGCGAGTTCACCTGACAGAGAAGGACCTTCCTTAATTTCATAGAAAGGTCAATTTAACTGAGTATGGTATGTTACACTGATCAGGACGGTTCTTCATCAAATACAGTAGAGATAGTGATGGGCTTTGCAGACATGTTTGCTTGTAAAGACTTTAGCACATTAATATTTTTACCTACCAAAGCCACTGATGGTAATGTTTGTTGTTCAATAAATATTTTTCCTGTGTGTTGAGTGCTGGGGTTTACCTCATTGATTTTTATTGAACTGAGGTGACTATGTTTCTCAGAAAATACACAAATGAGATGGTGTGGCGATCAAAAAATGGGAATATGTTTTTGGTATCTTTTTTTTAATTTGCACTGATATTATGACCACGCATATTTAGTGTCCTTTGTGGCTTCTCTTGTTTTTTTTCAGCAGGAGAACATCTCCTGATCAATTTTGCATGTCTGATCTGGAATGCATAGGGAAATGCATAGGGAAATGAGGCTGCTAATTCAGCTAGGAGCTGGATAGCCCTCACATGTTTCATTATATTCTTATTATTGCCCAAATTATGCCTATTCAGTTTCCTGCACAAGCTCTGCTCCAGCTTTGAATACAGATTTTTTTTTTATCTGTTTCAATATATCAGCTTTCCTGAATAGCTATTCACAGGGGGTTCCTTTCTGGCCTCAAGTTGGGATAATTCAACTAATAAGGGCCAGTTGTCAAAATATATCTAGTGCTTCTCTTAAGATACCTACGTTTTAGATGCCTACATACAGAAGAATTGTTAGATAGACTTAGGAACCCATGTTTATGGCAGAAAAGATTTCTCAGTTTAAGTCCCTAAATTTAAGTTTGCAATTCACCTAGTTTTAGGTGGTAAGTTAGGAGCCTAACACTGAGAATCAATGCTGAGCATTTAACTTTGTTCCCCTCCCTAACTCTGCCTCATAGCGGCCCACCTTTTGGGCCTAAAATTAGGCGCTCTCGTCTAGTCAATTTTCAGAGAGGCAGTATTTGTAAAGCTAGCAGCCGCCACCTACCCACACGGCCGTCGTCCCTACTTTCTGGCCCCTTCAGTACATTAGCCAAAATGATGCATTCATTTTGTAACACATGTAAAAACACAGACACTGTTGGTGGTATAATAAGGCCGCAGCTTTTATTTAACACATCATGAATACACTTCCTTGGGTACCCGAGCCGGTATTGATGGATCCACCACTGCCCGCCGTAGGGACCAAGCAAGGCAGCCTTCTCCATGGGCCCCCGCCTTGCCCACCAGCAAGGGGGCCCCGACCATCAGCACATTCTGTGCCCCCACCTTTTGCGCCGCCCAAGGCGCTGATTGGCTACCAAGCCATCCTGTGATGTCACCGGCACCACTTGCAATAAGCCCAACTGGCCCGGGTAACCGCCAAGACACGAGGTAGGGAGGACCCTTGCCTCGTGTCCCCCCAAACAATGAATAAGCTGCGGCCTGTGTCCTTTCTTTGTCATACTCTACCCCGTTGGCCTCCTGTAGTGCATTATTAAATATGCCTATGGGCACGAGTCTTTGCCCACAGGTCCTTTACCCCCCAGATGTATTAGTCTTGCATCTGGAGCAGCCCTCTAGTCCCTCAGGCACCGGAGCAGGGTAATACTGTACGCCACGCTTGCTGGGCTTTCCATCCCTGTGCCGACCTAACCTTGTGGTGCCAGCCTTATGTACGATCGGTTGGGTCGCTCGTGTGCTCTCTTAGCATCCCACTGTATATTGGAGTGACCAGTGATCCAAGCGATGCGCTTAGCCCCCAGCATATCTGCAATATAAAATTAAGACTTTTGATTATATGTGGTCACTTATTCGAATAAACTGGTATTGATCGCCTCAGCTCACTATCACCCCCATTCTTTTTCTCATGTCTGCTTGGAGTCCGGCTTGCTGGCGAGAGTGTCCCCTCTCTTCTGTTGCTAGTATCTGCCTACAACTCAAATGCCCTTTACCTAAGTCCATTGCTCCACAACACAGGCGCCGCCTATGTAGGGTAAAGCTCCAAGACGTATGCTCTCTGTGAGTCCTGTAGTCATCTATTCCCTTGACCCTGGTTCTGTACACCAAGCGGCTTGGCCAAATGCCACCAAAGCCCCGGCCTCCTGAGGCCTCCTTAAGCCCATCCTGAGGCATCAGTATGCCTGTCTGGATCTTTGTTGAAAGCGGTAACCCTTGTATAACGTCTGTTCCCTTGAACTCGTTGAGTAATTGCAATTCTGGCCCCAGGATTCTAGCCTCCTGAGTTCTCCGTATGCATATCAGGCTCCTTGCTGAGAAGCAGTGGCCCTTATATAATGTGAACGCCATTGCAGTAATTTGAGAAATTGGATCCATAACCCTCTGATGGGGTCTCTGTATCCCAACTGTGTCTGCTGCTGGTCTTCTCATGAAGGCTCTTCCCCTGGTAAATAGCCTGATGTGCAATCTCTTGATGCTTCAGCTTAATGCCAAGGAAGGGGAAGATCATAGTCCCGTTGTGCCGAAGAAACCCCGAACTCCTGGGTGATGGGCCGGAACTTATTCCGCCGGCAGCAGCAGGAGTTCGAACTTGGGCGCCCGGAAATACGACGTTGTTCAACATTAGTGCATCATGCTGCCTGATGCTGTTTCCAGCTGTCACCCGCTGTTGACACGAGCCAAATAGCTTGACACCAGCGCTTAAGACTGGATATCCCATAGGCCTGCATCTGTCCCAGTAACGCTGCTTTCTGAATGTTAACCCCATTACAGGGAAGCTTCCCGGGTGTACTGGAAGGAGTCTGTGTATTAGAAGGAGTCTGTCGACCGACTCCCTGTCAGTTGCCCAGCAAGAACACCCTCGTCGCATGAACTGAGCCATGTCACTGCTGCACTGAAGGTGGCATACCGCGCTTTTCACTCAGTCGCCGCTATTGGCCATCCCCATACCATCGTATGTGGGCATGACAACTTTCAACCGAGCTGCTTCTGGACCTCTTTATTCCCCAATGACCTCCAATACTTTCTGTACAGATCACATGACCCTCGATCTCCCACCTAGTCTTCAGGGTGTATGCCTGCCGGGTCGCAGATAATGTATTGCCAATCCTCGTTCCTTCCGTCTGGTCGTGGAATGGAAATACGTATTCCTCTTGGAATCTTGCCATATCCTCTATCCTTCATGTAACCTTATGGTGTGGGGAATTTCTCCTCTGTTTCCTTTGGGATAACTCAAAACTGCCTTGACTAGCTGAGAGGCAGGCGCCCTCCTTGGTGGAGCAGCCAAAGAGTTCTCGCCCTGGTAATGTTGCCTCTGTCTTGATGGGTGCTGTTGCTATCTGGAACTGCCGGTTCCTAGACCCTCCCCGCCTTAATCCTTCGTTGCTGGGTGTGGGGCTGTGCGTGCTGGAAACGCAAACCCAATTTTTGCAATGCTACGGCTCTGGCATGTGTTGTGCTGTGACCTTGGCCTCCTGATCGAATGCCTGCTGGGAAATGATGTCTCCTGGGAGATAAGCCTCCTGTGTCCCCCAAGCGCCATCCCTGCTCAGTTGCCCTGGGTACCGTTTGCTGCCTGCACCTCTGGAGCACCCCGCTCGATGAAACGACTCCTGTCCTTTTTTTTTTTTTTTTAATTCCTATTCGCAGTTGGGCCCTGCCCAACTCTCGTGCTCCTGGCAGGCTTGGAGAATGCCAACTGTGCCAACCACCATGGGACATGCCATGTAGGGTCCCAATGTTCCCCTACGCCTATCATGCCAAGAAGGCCTCCCTCCCGTCGACACGGTTCTTTGGACTCCTATTCTGACTCTCCTCTGCAGCCGGTTCATCTCCCGCTCTCCTTCAGTTGCCAGATGTGTACCATCCCTGCCCGACCGAAAAGCATCCATGTAGTTTTCGCTCAGATTCCATTGCGCCTTTTGCCTGAACGTACCCTCCTACAGTTACGGTAGTGCGATGAGTGCAGGCAGACCCCTGGGTTCCCTGTCCATGGAACTGCTGCCTGTGGAGTTGGAAGATTTGAGGAAATCCTTGCTTGAGCTGGAACTAGCCTGCTTGTGCCTTGCCCTGCGTTTCTTTTCAGCCTTCGCCTTGTAGTCCTTCACCCAGTGGAACTCGTGCTCTGCCCTTTCCTCCTTTCGCGTCCCCAGGCTCCCCCGCGTTGTCGTCTATCATCTGCAGTGCCTGCTCCGTCTTGCTGGGTCTGCTGCCTAATCTTCACTCAATCTCCCCTGCTGCGCCCTTCCGTCTCCCGGAGGAATGTGACTGCAATCCCTCTCAACTAGGAAGGCTCTCCCTGTTGGGGCCGGTTGGGATCACCTGGCGACCGATAGAAACATTGTCCGCTCATTCCATCGCATTATCCACTTGCTTTTCTCACCAACTTCCACCTGGGGATGGGCCGGGCACGGCTTGGCCCCATGATACTCCCTGTTGCCCTCTAGCAAAACCTCTGATTAGTACCCACATTCAACTTCCCGCTCTGTTTTCCCCAAGCTGTATTCAAAATGCAGCACTTGATACTTCACACAATGAATGAACACCTCCCCAGTCAAGCCACTGGCACGGGCAAAGTTCAGCCATGTGGGCATGGCCAACTACCTAGTTCTTGCCATCGCTGTAAAGTGATGTGCCTTGGTCACAAGGAGCAACAATGGGACTTGAATGCTGGTCTCCTGGTTCGTTGCCCACAGCTCTAATCACTAGTCTACTCCTCCACTTGGTGTGTACCCTGAGAAGCCATCGCCTTCTGCAAGCCACGCTGCTGTGGCTCCAGCTCCATCTGCTCCTTCGACCCTGTCTCCGTCTTGTGCCCAGTGGCCGACGCTGTCTCACTTGCCGATGAACCTGTCGCTTAAGAACATAAGAACATGCCATACTGGGTCAGACCAAGGGTCCATCAAGCCCAGCATCCTGTTTCCAATAGTGGGCAATCCAGACCGTAAGAACTGGCAAGTACCCAAAAACTAAGTCTATTCCATGTTACTGTTGCTAGTAATAGCAGTGGCTATTTTTTAAGTCAACTTAATTAATTGCAGGTAATGGACTTCTCCTCCAAGTACTTATACAATCCTTTTTTTTAAACACAGCTATACTAATTGCACTAACCACATCCTCTGACAACAAATTCCAGAGTTTAATTGTGCGTTGAGTGAAAAAGAACTTTCTCCAATTAGTTTTAAATGTGCCACATGTTAACTTCATGGATTGCCCACTAGTCTTTCTATTATCCGAAAGAGTAAATAACCGATTCACATCTACCCATTCTAGACCTGTCATGATTTTAAACACCTCTATCATATCCCCCCTCAGCCGTTCTCCAAGCTGATAAGTCCTAACCTCTTTAGTCTTTCCTCATAGGGGAGTTGTTCCATTCTCTTTATCATTTTGGTCGCCCTTCTCTGTACCTTCTCCATTGCAATTACATCTTTTTTGAGATGCGGCGACCAGAATTGTACACATTATTCAAGGTGCGGTCTGACCATGGAGTGACACAGAGGCATTATGACATTCTCCACTCTATTCACCATTCCCTTTCCAATAATTCCCAACATTCTGTTTGCTTTCTTGATTACCGCAGCTTGAGGCCCCTTGACTAGACACTCATTCACTGTGGACCCTATGTCATTGGTCCATAAAACAACCACAAATAAAGATGCCCCTGAAGGGAAGAGAGGGGGAGGGCGCCCTCCCAGGTGGACCCCACCCCCGGCTCCCACCGGTCCAGCCTTATCTCGTCCCCCGTGTCGTCGCCCCATCACGTAAGGGTCCCATCCCCACCCAACATGCACACGCAACCAACGTGGTGCCTCCACCAGCTGGACTGTCCAATAGGACAGGCATGTGGAGCCAACAATCATCACCTAACCCTGGGCCGCTTGCACACCGAACAAAATCATGTGGCCAGTCTCTCTCCTTTTGATTTATTTTTGAAGCATGTTCGCCCCCAAATGCTTGTATTCACCCCTCTCATGCCTTCCCTGCGGAACCCCCCCTCCCCCACACACACACACTCCCTGCAGCTGCTCCTGACCTAGCGCTGGTCCGTCATCACATCCTGTTGGGGGGGGGGGGGCAGAGACTGGATTTTGAATCCAGCGCCTTAGACCGCTGGTCCCCACCACATGGTGTGAGAGCGGGCAGAGGCTGGAACCATAATCCAGCGCCTTGAACCACGCAGCTGTGCAGATAACTTGCTATGTAACCATATATATATATATATATATATTTTTTTTTTTTTTTTTTTTTTTTAAGAGATATCTGTTTCAAAGGCATTCCAGAGTAATACCCTTTTTAACAAATTCTTCTATGATTTCTACCTTCTCCCCCCAAATTTCATACATGACCCTTCAACCCCTCCCCCTAATCCCTTTTAAATGTCACACAAATGTTTCAGGGTCTGCAGGTTGGTCCCTCATCTCCTACCCAGTTTTCTTTTAATTAAAATTAGACTCTCCTCTAGTGCAATCCAGCGCCGTGGACTGCACGCAGAGCTATCCCTCTCACGAAATCCTGTCCCACTACCTGGGGAGGACCCCTCTCGGTGCCTCCCTGTTCCCCCCACGAATGGAGCGCTCCCAGGCCCGTGGCCCGCAAATCACCTCCTCCCACTCACCTGGACCGGTGACAACCTATCCCCCACTGCCCCAGCCACCCACACACCCGAAAAGGCCCTCTCGCCTCCCGCTGGCGCGCGATTACTCAACATTTCCTCCCTTGCCGGCGCGTGATCGGCCCTCTCACCTCCCGCCGGCGCGCACCTACACACGAAAACGGCCCTCTCAATTACCACCAGCGCGCAATCTCACAAAAACCTCCTCCTCCATGGGCACGCGAGCAGCCCCCCTCACTTCCCGCCGTCGCGCGATCTCTCAAAATTCTCCTCATGGAAAGGATCTTTCTTCGCCGGCGCGCGATCCAAAGAGGGCTCCCTGGCCTCCATCGCGGCCCATTAAAGGGACGATGACATCATCGGCCGATACCCCTGACACGCCCTCTGACTAGGGTAACTCGAGGCAGGGCTTAGCGCCCGTATTCGTGCTCCCGCCGGCCTTGCCCCTCCCCCACTTTCCTGTCGGGTCTCCCATTCTTCGTGGGGAGGGCGGCGCATTGGTTAAGGATGGGCTCTAGCCAGTAGGCTCAGGCCCACCTATGATATCTCACTCCATGAGTTAAGCACCTAAAACTGACCACATAATTGAGAGAATTCAGGTCTGTTGAAAGAATATTTCTATTTCACTGTCAGTGTCTAAGCTAACACCGCTGCTTCAGATGGTTCTGGTCACATATGGAGCTAACATTTTCCCTTGACATTATTTTTCAGGTCTAATTTTGGCTGCTCACATCAATAATGAACTTTTATAAATTTTGTGCAGTATTTGCCAATGCATTTAGAATCACAAATGAGGAACACAGCTCTGAAACATCAGTTAAAAAATAAGAGATTGCCCAGCTACCTCTTCCTAATGAAGACAGTGTTAATTAAATTTAAAAAAATGTTCAACTAAGAACACTTCTCATTGGCTTAATTGCATAAATGAGGGAAAAAAAAAGTAATATTTAGGGAAGGCTACTGACTGTGAAAGCAAGCAACTGTGACATGCTCTCTGAGGCAGCAGAGAAGAGATTTCTCTAATTTCCCTTTAAATTGGGAGATTTGTGGTACTTTGCTGTTGCTAATGGGAATGGCATTACTTTTATGTACGGTAAAAATGGAGATGAAGACTACTCGAGTTTGTTATGCAACAAGAACAGGCCAGAAGATGGCAAAACGATGACTGTTTTGCAATCTTTAATGCTCTGAAGCTGATCAAATCTTGTGCCGTGGTTCAGAATAAGGATGCCGCAGCATGCAATTCTTTCTCATCAGTTTTAAATGATTATAATGGGCCTTGCTTTATGCCTCCAGTTGGGCTTAATAGATTAATCATGATGATGAAAGGCTACACAGGAACAGAATATTTTATAGTATGTAGTGCAGCGAGAGAAAAAATTAGTCTGACTTTTTACTCCCTACAGCCCCATAAAATTCACTATAGAGTACTGTTTCCAGTCTTATTCCATTATGTCATTTATTAACCTCTTTTTACTTATTTATATCATAGCTTGTATGCTGATGCAGCACATTTTCTGTATGGTACCTTAATATTAAAATTACATTACAAGCCTAGGAGAGTCAGGTAGAGTAGCAATAGCAGCTCACTAGAACAATTACTCATACTTTGCAGGTTTTTTTTGCTTTCTTCCCCCCCGATGAAAACTATTTGTCCTGTTATGAAATAAGTAGCCTATAATTTATCAGTACAAAAGTAAGTAAAGATTGATACAGTATTCACAAAACATGATTCAAATCCATTAAGAAGTTGAGTTCCAAATATTTTATGTATCGAAAACCCTGTTCTGTGCATGTAAACTGGGCTTTGAAAATCAACCCCAGGGGTTCTGTGAATAAAAGTATGTCTGAAACCTAATTTCAGGTGCAGTTTTATCTGCAGTCTAAGTAGGTTTTCTGGGGGGTAGAACTGGGGAGGGGAAAGGATTTTCATGCATACTTTTGATTTTTTTTAAAGTATGCATGTAAATCTACATCTGCTTGGCAGCAGCTGTTACTTTGCCCATGTTAACACGTGCACCTGGCATGTGTCAACATGCACACGGATAAAACCTGTGAGTAAAAAGACTTAAGAACCTAAGAAGAGCCATGCTGGGTCAGACCAAGGTCCATCAAGCCAAGCATCCTGTCTCCGACAATGACCAATCAGGGTCACAAGAACCTGTGAAATCCCAAATAGTTGATCTATTACTTGTTATCTCACTCACAGGGAGAAGCACTGACTTTCCGAAGTCTATGTGGCTAATAATTATTTATGGGCTTTTCCTTCAAGAACTTGCCATCCTTTTTTGAACCCCACTATTTTAGTTGCCTTTACTATATCCTCTGGCAGCAAACTCCATAACTTGATTGTGCACTGTTTTAAATTTACTGGTTGCTAGTTTCATGGAGTGTCTCCTAATCTTAGTGTTGTTTGAATGGGTAAATAGCCAGTCCCTATTTAGCCGTTCCACCCCACCCATTCTTTTATAAAACTCAATCATGTCCCCTCTCAGTCGTTTCTCCTCCAAGCTGAAGACCTTAATCTATTTAGCCTTTCTCCATGAAAGATTTTCCACCCCATATATTATTTTTTGCCCTTCTCTGAATTTTGTCTATATATGTTTATTTAAGATGAGATGACCAAAACTGCACACAGTACTCATGGTGCAGTCACACTCTGGGGTAGATTTTAGAAAAGTACGCCCATGCGTACTTTTGTTCGTGCACCAGACGCAAACAAAAGTACGCCGGATTTTATAAGATACACGCATAAAATCCAGGGTCGGCGCGCGCAAGGGGGTGCACATTTATCTCGGAGCTCTCCTATTCTACTTGGGACTCTGAATGCTAATTCTACTGTGTGCTCATAACTTTCAGTCTCTTTCCACTACAGCACTGCTTACAGAGGATCCATTTCCAGCGCTCTGTGAGAGATGCGCCCAGCAGGGCTCTACAACAACTACTCACTACTGCCACCTCTGATGGTTCCATATACTGTTTAATAAAAGATTCAAATCTGTGTTTGTCTGGTCAGAGTTTAGCCTGACACTGTGGTCCCTCATGGGACTGCCCCCCGTGGGCGTGATCAGCTGCCACAGTGTCCAAGGATCCACCCAAACACCAATAACCATAACATCAGTTGAGTTAGTTGGGGAGAGTGTGACTTGAGCACTGGATGTACTTGCTCTGAATATTGAGACCAGTAGCAGTGAAGGAGCTCTAGCAGTCACATGTGGCAGCCAAGGTAACTGAGCCAGCTGGCCACACCACACCAACTTTTCCTTTATCCTGCACTGGTATTCAGAAGGAGCTGGTCCATTGTAATGGGTTCCTATGTATTTCCATCCGCAATCTTCCTTGGTTTTACAATTTTGAAGAGACACCACTGGGGCTTTCAGTGCTTTGCTTTCCTAGTTCTTCTTTTGACCATATGAGTCCTCTCCATCACTGCCTGCTCCACAGGGGCAGGAGTGCCACACATTTTTGTTAATGTTGGTGTGCCTTTGGCTTGAAAAGATTGGGAACCTTCCTGGAGTTTCCTATA
Organism: Rhinatrema bivittatum; assembly: GCF_901001135.1. Classification (NCBI taxonomy): domain Eukaryota; kingdom Metazoa; phylum Chordata; class Amphibia; order Gymnophiona; family Rhinatrematidae; genus Rhinatrema; species Rhinatrema bivittatum. The sequence continues at coordinate 107,549,194 of NC_042617.1, read as the reverse complement.
TGTTCTATATACCAAAAAGAAAGTGAGAGGAAAATCTGGAAGAAAGGGGCCTAGATATTGTTTCACTACCTGATAGTTTAGATCTATCAGCCTATTTAGAAAGCTTGGTGGATGAGATTACATTGAGAGCTACATTAATGGTTACCTTATATCTAGAGTCTGATAAAAATTGATTGTTTATACTTCAAATTTAGGAATTTTGTTTTCATGATCAATCTGTAAACATTTGCTCTGATGTGGCCAGATCCATTCAGCTTCTCAGGAAGGCCTTTCTTCTGTTGTGACAGCATGTGGGTGCCACAGTTTTTCTTAAATTTCCATATACGTGTTTATTTTAGTAAACTATAAAGGTAAACAGATTTGTCTGTTTTGATTCTTCCTGGTTAAAGCAAGATAAAATAACTGGTTTAAATGTTCTATTATGCCTATGAATGATCCACTATCCAGATGGCTAAGTTTGGCACTTTGTGATTTAGGTTGTTTCTCTCCTTCCCTCCCCTAAAATTACTATGGGTTTGGCTTCTAATTATACCATATGGAAATTATTATTGATTAATGATAACGATTGTATAATACCTTTGTTGCAATAAATATATTTCCCTTTTTTTCTTTCTTGATTTGCAATATTTTGTGAATCTGATGTGAAAATGAATATAATAAATAAAAAAGATACACACAGGGGTAGATTTTCAGACGAGCGCGAACAGCCTACTTTTGTTTGCGCTCCAGGCGCAAACAAAAGTACGCTGGATTTTAGTAGATACGCGCGTAGTCGCGCGTATCAGCTAAAATCCTGGATCGGCGCGCGCAAGGCTATCGATTTCGTATAGCCTGCGCGCGCCGAGCCGCGCAGCCTACCCCCGTTCCCTCCTAGGCCGCTCCGAAATCGGAGCGGCCTAGAAGGGAACTTTCCTTTGCCCTCCCCTCACCTTCCCCTCCCTTCCCCTACCTAACCCACCCGCCCGGCCCTGTCTAAACCCCCATCCTACGTTTGTCGGGGGATTTACGCCTCCCAGAGGGAGGCGTAAATCCCCGCGCGCCAGCGGGCCTCCTGCGCGCCGGGCCGCGACCTGGGGGCGGGTACGGAGGGCGCGGCCACGCCCCCGGGCCGTAGCCATGCCCCCGTACCCGCCCCCAAAACGCTGCCGACACGCCCCCGCAACGCCGCGCGCTCCGGCCCCGCCCCCGACACGGCTCCCGACACGCCCACTCCGAAAACCCCGGGACTTACGCGAGTCCCGGGGTTCTGCGCGCGCCGGTGAGCCTATGTAAAATAGGCTCACCGGCGCGCAGGGCCCTGCTCGCGTAAATCCGCCCGGTTTTGGGCGGATTTACGCGAGCAGGGCTCTGAAAATCCGTCCCACAATGAATATGCTTGAGATAGAGTTGTATTCAATAGAGGCTGTGCATGGAAATCTGATGTATATTCATTGTGGCTATCCACAAAACCTGACTGGTTGGGTGTGCCCCAAGGACTACAGCTTGGGAAGGGCAATTTAATTTTCAAAGCCATTTCCATATATAAAAAAGTGCTTTATACGTATAAATGGGATATTTGAAATTTGCCTACCTTATCTAAAAGTAAAATAATATGCATAGTCCCCACTATGTGCAAAATTGTATGTACATATAGGAGAGGCATTCTCGGTTTTATAAGCGTTGCTTGTGCTAAAAGGCCCAAATACCTGCACATAATGACGTATTTTAAAAGTGACCTACTCGCTGAGGTGCACATACTTACTCATGTGAATTTTCTACAGCTTGTTTACGTGCTTGGCCGCCAGAGAGACTTTGGATTAGCGTACAAGTGGAAAGAGGAACTTCCCAGTGGGTGGGAGGGAGGACACCGGTGCAAACTGGGACCCACTGGGGGACACTGGAAAGCCTTGCCCCCTTATAATGGGCATAGGGACAGACAGGGTCACACGGGGAAAGCCGACAGAGTACCAAGGATAGACTGGGGCAGTTAGGTTGCTACGTGCCATCTCCTGCATGCAACTGTGCCTTAGAGGAACCTATTGAAACAAACAGGGACCTTAAGGGCTATTGGAGGGGGGCGCTACAATTTGAGAGGAGTGACATACTGGGTGACATTTTCCTTTAAAAATGACTATAATCACCATATTGGTTCACATGGCTCTAAGGCAGAGGAGAGTGAGGAGAGCGAGGAGAGGAGAGGAGAAGAGAGGAGGAGTAGAAGGAGAAGGAGAAGGTACCCCACACACAGGGTCTATAGGACAAGGACTCATTTCTTACATCTGTCAGAAGAGAAAGTCTTGCAAAGGTTTAGAATTAATAAGGAAACCATACAATATCTATGCCAGCAGTTAGATCTGGACCTACATCCTATTCCTACCAGCCAGAGGGACCATGCCTTCCCGCCTATCTCAAGCTTACCACTTCTCTAGCCATTTTTGCACTGGCACCTTCCAAACACTTCTTGAGGTCACGACCGGCATCAGCCAATCTGTTGCCTCCAAGTGCATCAATCAGGTCCTGGCTGCCAGTATATATCTTCCCCCTTAGAGCAGAAAGCAGCAAGAAAAGATCATTGCTCTCTGTTTTCAAGGTAAAGGGAAACTGGATTGAAACAGCAACCAACGAAGTCTGGGGAAACTGATAAGCATGGGGGAAACCTGCACAGCACGCCACGGCAGATACTGCTATAAGGTCCCTGAATGGATCATTTTGGTTCTTTTTTGCCATTATTTCTATGTTTCTGTGTATAAATAAGGCCCTGTTGGCCTTCCCTCTGCACCCCTCAAACCTAGTAAAGTATATTTAAATACCACAGGCACACCAACCCCATTAGATATTTAAAGAAATCATAAACCTTCCTCTCCCCCGGACGCTCCCACTCTCCCATGGCTTAAATTGTGGCCAGTCAACCCCCTCCCAGGCTCCTCCCCAACTGGACCCCCTCCTTCATCCTCCCGAGTCATCAATGTTTGTGCCAGGAGCGGAGTATGATATTAACCACTCCCAGCACTCCAGCGCTGAGTCTGTCAGATTCAGCGCTGGAAGCATAACTTGTGAGTTATCTGTTTAAATGTCTATTAAATATTGACCTCCATGTTTACATATTCTACCTTCTGGAATTCTAGTCCAGAAAATTTGCATTTGGCATCACATACTAAAACCTTCAAGGCAAAGCTGAAATATTCCTTTTTCAACAGGCTTTTTCTGAATTGCTGTGATTGCATATAGTAACATGCTGTTACCATTCTGTTTCTGTGTATGTATATATATGTTTTTATTCTTTTAGGATATTTTTTCTTTGATTTTTCTGTCTTTTACAGTTTAGTATATTACATTTTTACGTAGTTTTTATGATTGCTTCTGATTGTATGTTGCACTGCCTCCATTGCATGCAGATCTATCTCATGAGCGTTCATTGTGGATATCTTGAAAACCCGGCCTGTTTGAGGCTCTTGAAGATTGGAGTAGACCATTCCTGCTTTCTGCCCTGAATTGTTGCAACCGTAAATTACTATAGCTATGCTAATATGCAGTTCAATAGTTTATTTGTAAGATGAGTTGTTCATCTACCTCTCGATCTATAAAAAGAGAGCTGACCTAAAGGAACATCATATTTTAATATCAAGTGGAGGAAGCAGGTGGTGAATTTCTGTGTCTTTTGACTGCCTATTGGTGACAGTCATAGACACAGAAGAACATTGCCAGCAGTGTGGCTCCTGCAGGCACCTTTACCCATTCATAGATCAGCACTGAGGGGCATCTAAACAGAAATATTTCCCAATAGACCTTTTTTGTAAATAATTTTCCCATAATGTCTTGGATAGCCCATTAATCTTTGAACAGTATGAAACCACAGAGGAGAACGTCAATCTGTTTTTCATTTACCTCTGTTAAAAGATGGAAAGCCCTTTAGGAAAGGTAAGTGTCATATTACTTGTAGTAGCTCATGCTTACTACACACACTAAATATTTTAAGTTCTACAGAGGAAGAGGTTAGCTTCCAAATGAAAAATGGTCATTTCTTGCAGTACAGTCTTATTTAGGCCCGGGGTAAGCTTTTATGCTAGGCACTTTAATCATTCTAACATAAAAAAAGAATATTATTTTTCTTATATTCCAAGGATAAAATCAATGTTTATTATTATTAGTTCTACAGTTATAGGCCCTCTTTGCCTTAGGCCCCAAATTACTGCCCTGGCTGGCATATACCTGGCATTGGTGCTTATTTCTTGACATTGTATCTTCTCAAAAGAAAATTAGAGGATCAGTTGTAATGTCCTCTATTCAACCTTACATATATAAAGGAAATCTTGGTAAGTTTTAGTGTTATTGATAGTGAAGAGGTAACTACTTGGGACATGGATAGATATTCTGCAGGTTTATTACATTTAGTTATATTAAATCACCAATACAAATTGCACTGTAAACTTGTGTTGACAACAGCAATTTATCTGACTTCATTACCCTATAGTTTTGCACTTCTTAGCAAATTTACTTTTCTTTTCCATGTCATCACTGTAGATTAGTGTCAAAATAATTTAAAAGAATGAAAAATGTTAGAGTCTAACATCAAATCCTAGAGTACTTTTCTAGTAATGTAAAAGCAAACAGGGTAATTTTCAAAGGAAAATGTAAATGTTACTTACTATTGTAGCAATTTTCAAAAGCTTATTTACTGCATTAAGTAAAACCTATTGACAATGCACTAGCATACCTTGTAGCAATTTTCAAAAGCCTTTGAATTGTCAGTAGCTTTTACCCATATTCAGTGCACTCAACGTGGGTAAATAAGCTTTTGAAAATTGCTACAAAAGTATGTTACATTTACCTTTGAAAATTTCCCTGATAGAACAGAACAACATATGAAGATCACAAGGTCCATATTCTGCCCATTTTCCTTTCCTATTTCAATACCTCAAACACTACTTTAACTTCACTTTTCCTAAACTAAGATTCTTCTGTGTTTCACTTGTATTATGTGAATTCCAATACTGTTTTTGCCTCCAGCACTTTGACTGGGAAGCTATTCCATGCATCCACCACTCTCTCTAATTTGTTCGCTTCGGGGGATTTGTTTTTTGGTTCATTTAATATTTATTTTGATTTGTTTGCTGAACCAAACATAAAAAAAAAACAACAAAGCAAAGAAAATGAAATAGGGACTCCCCTGGGCCATTGACCCACTCCCCCTTCAAGAAACTTGGGGGGCCCATGCCTACCAGGGGCTCCCTGAGCTGCTCCAACCCACCCTCTTGCCCCCTGAGAAGTGCCAGGGCCATGGACCTCCCTGGCCCAGAAATGGGCAGGATTGGTGCCCACCTGCTCCTGGCTTGCCTCAGTTCTTGAAAAACGGAACTGGCTGGCCCTTAAGTCTAGCATTATCTGAAATCAAAAGGATGCCAGTTTCAGGGCTGGTCGGCCTCATGTTCTTGTACGGGCATGTGTTAGTCATAATATATAGAAAATGTCCTGCAGGTCACAAAAACAAATTATCAAAGTACATGAAAAAATGGTGAAAACAGATGTCCAAAGAACTAAGTGAGGACACCATCCAGAGTCATGGCTCTGGGCGTACTTCCTAGCACAGATTTGTAAGGCTGTGTACATGCTAGGCTTCATTATGGGGGTTTTTTTTTTCCACTTTGCAACATATTCCATTTTTTTTCAACTATGGGGAAAGAGGAAGTGCGGTTTAGAAAGTACCTTTTGTGTCTCTGTGTATATGTGTTGTGTGTGTGTCTGTGATGCTTAGGAAAGGCAGTTAATTACTGTGGAATGTTGGCTAGTACTTCATCCAAAAGCTTCCCCTCCTTCTGCTTTTCCCCAGAAGCTTGGCTTCGAGTAAAACTGAAGCAGTATCCCAATTTTCTCAGTTACCACAAAACCTTCTGGCGTGAATTCAAACTTTAAAAAGCAAGCAAAGACAATTGGACCTCATACATACACATAAACAGACACACACAGGCACAACAACATATGAATAGTGATAAATCTCAGATGTATCTGTGTTTCAGTGCCTGTGTGTCTGCTTGTGTCTATATGTATGTGGCAGCGCACCCCCCCCCCCCCCCCGGTCTGGCCACCAGATGTCACTGTCCCTGTATAGAATCGATCTGTAAGGAGCAAATTCCATTCCCCTCAATCCCTCCTACCTGGAGGGTCTGGATTGGATGCCTGAATACTACTATTAAACCCAGCCATTTTAGAACACATTGGGATCAGTCTGAGGAAACCTTTGAACAGTAAGGATGTTTAAATTTCACACTCTGGAGAGGCCTCCCAGCTTCACCCAGCAGGAGTTTCTTTTAGAAGTAATTCCTCATTGTGCACTCCCTGCCAGAGGGTCCTTCTCGTACTTATTTACAGAGAGAGAGATTTTTATGCCTGATACCCTTTTGAAGAGAAAGGGGGACCAAAGACCTTTTGAGTCCATTCTAAACCCTAAGTTGGGCAAGCACAAGTGATGGATCTACCTGCAAGAGACAGTGAGGGCAGAAGTTTAATTTTAAGAAGTATTTTTTGGACTTCAACAGAGTGGGGAGGCTTTTGGACCCCCTCCCCACTGGGATTGTAATGCTGAGAACTAGCCTGATGCCATTTGACTTTTCCCCATGAGAAGTCCCCCCAGAAACAACAAGCAAGTGTGAATTATCAAGATCGGAAGACCCCCAACCAGATCTCCACAACTATGGGACCAGGACGGACTGGGTGTCCGAGGAGAAGATGACCTAAGGTAGGATTTTTGCTGTGAAGTTGGGAACCCCTCCACTAGAATTTGTGGATAGCTGCTGGGTGAGCTTTGTGCAGAAAATATTACCAAGGGAGCTCTATCCAGATGCCTGAATAAAAGCACTATTACCTACTGTCAGATGTAAATTCCACTCTTATGGACAAATGGACTTAATGATTACCAATCAGTACTTGTTTATTTAACACCCAGTCCCTGGTCCTGTCTAATTTTTTACAGCCTCTCACACCCCATGAGATACACCTACAGTCTACACACACACTGGGAGCAGCACAACATTGGGTCATAAGCGAGAGCTTCCCCCATAAAAAGAATTCCCCCAGGATTCAGAGTCAAGCATAGGATTGCATTTGCTAGCTGGAGCAGTCCCTAGAAATAAACAAATTAGTTTGTGTGCCCTTGGAGTTACAACCCTGCTAAGGGTTATATATGTGTCTGTGCTTATGGAGGAGGGGTGTGTGTGAGAAGTGTGTAAGTAGTATATATGGGGAATGTGGAAGTGTGTGCGGGGATGTATTGGGGTGTATGTGTGGAATTGTAGGGTGATTTTTTATTTTATTTATTAAATAACATTCTGTGTAATCTCAAAATGTTCAACGCAGATTATAATATATACTCATAAAATTATATAAACATGGCACATATAAAATCAAACACCATATAAAAATCAACTATAATAAATCATTGCACTTCTCCAGCCACTACTGTGCCTCAAAACTACCCTTCACCAAATGCTTTTTGATACAGCTCTGCTAAAGCCAATTTTCTGAAGTTTAAATAGTCCAAATCCCCATGCAAGCCTACAGGCAAACCATTCTACATCGTTGGTGCACTGATGGAGTAAGGCCTTTTTCTAGTTCTTTGTAAATGATACTGTGATGAAGTCACCCTGTTTTCCTTCTTTTTGCATATGTGGGACCAGGTATTTAGCTTGGTCCACCTTAACATCTACGGAGGGAGAGTGTTCTGTGGGCGGGATCCTGCTGGGAGGGGAATAAGAATGTGAACCCAACTGGGATCAGGAGGCCCCTTTGTCTCCAGGAGAAGACAGATCCTGAAATATTTCTGACCTAGGGTGAAGGCATTGTAAATACACTGCAAAGGTAGGCAGTCTACTTACATAGAAACATAGAAATGACGGCAGAAGAAGACCAACCGGTCCATCCAGTCTGCCCAGCAAGCCTTACACTTATTTTTTCTCATACTTAACTGTTTCTCTTGGCTCTTAGTAACCTTATGTTCTAATTCCCTTTTCACCCCCACTATTAATGTAGAGAGCAGTGATGGAGCTGCTTCCAAGTGAAATATTAAGTTTGATTAGTTGGGTAAGCGGCAGCATAGCTCTCTGCCATGAAGCAGAGGGCAATGCTGGAAATGTGTGAAGTATCAGTTTTTCTTTTCCCCTGTCATTGAAGCAGGGAGTCATGCCGGACATGCACCGAAAGTGAAGCATGCCTTGAAAGTCACATTAACTATCATCAAATATTGAAAAGCCTAATAATTGGTAATACCTATAGCCCATGAACCCATCCCTGTTTTTTTCTTTTTTTTTTTTTAATTGGGAGATGGATGCCCTTCATCCTTCTACTCTGTGAAGGTGGACACCTACCACTGGCATCCCGCTCCATTAATGCCTCTGTGGCTACTGCCGCTCCATGCAGTGTTTTACTACCTGCTCTTTATATGCGTCCTCTAGAACTGATGGATCCCATCCCTGTTTTTTTTTAATTATTATTTATTTAATTGGGAGATGACAGCCCTCCATCCTTCCGCTCCGTGAAGGTGGACACCTATCACTGGCCACTGGCATCCCGCTCCATGAATGCCTCTGTGGCTACTGCCGCTCTGTGCAGTATTTTACTACCTGCTCTTTATATGGACACCTACCACTGGCCACTGGCATCCCGCTCCGTGAATGCCTCTGTGGCTACTGCCGCTCCGTGCAGTATTTTACTACCTGCTCTTTATATGTGTCCTCTAGACCTGATGGATCCCATCCCTGTTTTGTTTTCTGTTTTTTTTTATTTAATTGGGAGATGACAGCCCTACATCCTTCCGCTCCATGAAGGTGGACACCTACCACTGGCCACTGGCATCCCGCTCCGTGAATACCTCTGTGGCTACTGCCACTCCGTGCAGTATTTTACTACCTGCTCTTTATATGCGTCCTCTAGACCTGATGGATCTCATCCCTGTTTTGTTTTTTTTTTTTTTTATTTAATTGGGAGATGACAGCCCTCCATCCTTCCGCTCCGTGAAGGTGGACATCTACCACTGGCCACTGGCATCCCGCTCCGTGAATGCCTCTGTGGCTACTGCCGCTCCGTGCAGTGTTTTGCTACCTGCTCTTTTATACGTGTCCTCTGGACCTGATGGATCCACAATGTTTATCCCATGCCCCTTTGAAGTGCTTCACAGTTTTGGACTTCACCACTTCCTCCGGAAGGGCATTCCAGGCATCCACCACTCTCTCCGTGAAGAAATTCTTCCTGACATTGGTTCTTAGTCTTCCTCCTTGGAGCCTCAGCTCGTGACCTCTGGTTCTGCTGATTTTTTTCTGTTGGAAAAGGTTTGTCGTTGTCTTTGGATTGTTAAAGTTTTTCAAGTATCTGAAAGTTTGAATCATATCACCCCTGCTCCTCCTTTCCTCCAGGGTGTACATATTTAGATTCTTCAATCTCTCCTCGTATGTCAACCGATGAAGACCCTCCACCTTCCTGGTCGCCCTTCTCTGTACCGCTTCCAACTTGTCCTTGTCTCTTTGTAGATACGGTCTCCAGAATTGAACACAGTACTCCAGGTGAGGCCTCACCAAGGACCTGTACAAGGGGATTATCACTTCCCTTTTCTTACTCGATATTCCTCTCTCTATGCATTCCAGCATTCTTCTGGCTTTTGCAATCGCCTTGTCGCATTGTTTCGCCGACTTCATATCATTAGACACTATCACCCCAAGGTCTCTCTCCTGCTCCGTGCACATCAGCCTTTCCCCCCCATCGAATACAGTTCATTCGGATTTCCACTCCCCAAATGCATGACTTTGCACTTCTTGGCATTGAATTTCAGCTGCCATATCTTCGACCACTCTTCCAGCTTCCTTAAATCCCGTCTCATTCTCTCCACTCCTTCCGGCGTGTCCACTCTGTTGCAGATCTTAGTGTCGTCCGCAAAAAGACAAACCTTACCTTCTATCCCGTCTGCAATGTCGCTCACAAAGATATTGAACAGGACCGGTCCCAACACCGATCCTTGCGGTACACCACTTAAAACCGCTCTCTCTTCAGAGAAAGTTCCATTTACCATCACGCATTGTCTTCTGTCCGTCAACCAGTTTGCAATCCAGGTCACCACTTCGGCACTCACTCCCAAGCTTTTTGTTTTATTCACCAGTCTCCTGTGCGGAACCGTATCAAAAGCTTTGCTGAAATCCAAGTAGATGACATCTAGCGCTCTTCCTTGATCCAATTCCTTGGTTACCCAGTAAAAAAAGTCAATCAGATTTGTCTGACAGGATCTTCCCCTGGTGAATCCATGCTGCCTCTGGTCCATCAATTCTCCGGACTGTAGATAGTTCACTATTCTCTCTTTCAACAGTGACTCCATTACTTTTCCCACCACCGAAGTGAGGCTAACCGGTCTGTAGTTACCAGCCTCTTCTCTGTTCCCACTCTTGTGAAGCGGTACCACCACCGCTCTTCTCCAATCACTCGGCACCACTCCCGTTTCTAGGGATCTATTGAACAGGTCACACAGCGGACCCGCCAGCACATCTCTGAGCTCCCTCAGAATCCTTGGATGAATCCCATCAGGCCCCATGGCTTTGTCCACTTTCAGATTCTTTAGCTCTTCCCATACATTTTCTACTGTAAAATGATTTTCATCTATTCCACTACCCTCCAGCGTTTTGTGTAGAAATGGTCCTTGTCCAGGGTCTTCTTTAGTGAACACAGAGCTGAAGTATTCATTTAATATTTCTGCCATTTCTTCGTCTCTCTCCACACATTGATCATTTCCACCTTTCAATTTCACTATACCACTATGGACTTTTCTCTTTTCGCTGATGTATCTGAAAAATGTTTTGTCACCATTTTTTATCTCCTTGGCAATCCTCTCTTCCGCTTGACTTTTTGCCAACTTGATTAATTTCTTCGTCTCCCTCAGTTGAATCAAATATTCTTCTTTGTGCTCCTCCCTTTGGGATCTTTTATATTTCTTGAATGCTGTTCTTTTAGCTTTAATTTTGTCAGCCACCTCGTTTGAGAACCAGATAGGTTTCATTTTTCTTTTGCTTTTCTTTACATTTCTAACATAAAGAGTAGTTGCCTTGGTGATTGCTCCTTTTAGATTGATCCACTGCTGATCCACATCTCTCTCATTCTCCCATCCATTTAGTTCTTCCTCTAGGTACTTCCCCATTTCGTCAAAGTCCGTGTTTTTGAACTGTAAAACTCTGGTCTTTATACTTCTTTTCCATATTCTTTTAGTGATATTAAACCATACCGTTTGATGATCACTGGTGCTGAGGTGGGCGCCCACCTGGACATCAGAGACATTATCTCCATTAGTGAGCACTAAATCGAGTATATTTCCTTCTCTCGTGGGTTCTAATACCATTTGGTGTTAGAACCCACGAGAGAAGGGTTCTAATACCAAATACTATTATGTTGTTTGCTGATTATGTAATAAAAGTTAAATTTGCAAACAGAAAAGCTAGAGTCAGCGTGTTTCCTGACTCCAGAGAATGAAGTTTGCTCAGTCATCCTTACATACAGTGTCAAGTCGGGGATTTTTTCTAAGCTTGGCACAGATAAAAACCCAAATCTCCAGGGGAAAAAAGTAAAAGAAAAGTGCTTTGTGTTTGGCCTGCCAAGAAGTTGGAGGCAAAGCAGTGCTCTTAGAAAGCTGTACAAGAGCATGGAAGTAAAGTAGTTGGAAATTGTGTGGCTCAGGGAGCACACAGAAGCAAAGCAGAGAAAAGTAAAAAAAAATTGTGTAGCTCTGCCTAAGGAAAGGGGCTGGGACAGAAGAAAAGCAGTGCTGCTAGGACTGAAGAGCACTGAAAGTTAAAAGCTTGCTGGCTCGAAGAAGAGCATACACTCACACAAAAAAAGCTGAAACTGCCTTTAAACCGAGAGGCCTGGAAGAAGTCAGGTTTAGGTTTTTCAGCAGGTTAAGGAGACAAGCTCCACCTGAAGTCAGGGCGTGTACTCAGTGTAGTTAATGCTGGACATGCAAGAGGTATTTCTTTTTCTTTTTTTCACCTTTATACAAAAAAAGGGGAGAGAAAATAGTGGGACAAAGAAGCAGTGCAGAAACAGGGTGCAGCTGTTATAAAGACTGCAGCTGCCAGAGGCCTGGGCAGTACTACAGAAAACCTTGCCTGGAGCCAGTGGGTATACTGCACTACAGGTGAAGGAAGGAAGAGGCCAGACAGCTTGGGAAAAGTAAGCAAGCATGTACTTCTGCATAATAGGAGTTCCCCACTCTCAAGAGCTAGACAAGAAGGATAATCTGATACTGGATGTGTGGCAGATGGAAAGGACAGCCACACTAAAGGGACCAGGGAACCCACTCCCAGATGCCACTGATGCCCAGAGAGATGAATGGCTGCAGACGGTAGCTGAAATACACAGAGAGGGACTAAGTGCTAAGTGAGATGTGGCAATGCGTTCTTGAGAAACTGAGGGGCACTGTTACAGTTGTAGACACTGCTGGGAAAGAAAAAACAGGTATCATGGAAAGCTCAGAGAGAGGTGCTGTGGAAAACTCTGAGAGAGGTGCAACAGAGAGTCCAGAGGGAGAACAGCAACTGAGTGAGTCACCTGAGTGTGGCTCAACACTTTAGAGAGACTCCATTCCAAAGAGGGCTGAAAGCAGTATAGAGGCTGAAGCCCACACAAAGCCTGAGTGGCAAGGGCCCACAGAGGAGTCCCAGAGGAATGATCCTGCATTACCTGAGTGGGAGATACAGAAAAGCTCATGGTAGAGCTTCATAACCTGCCCTGGAGAGGGCAACACAGACTACCCAGACGGGGGCAATACTGAGTGGCCTGTGAAAGATGCTGCCAAGGTGCCTGATGGGAGGGCAACCGAAGCCATGGAGAATCCAGCAAGAGGGCCTACAGAGAAGCCAGATGAAGGCTCTGCCATGGAGAGCTCAGAAAGAGATGCATCTGAGAGCCCAGAAGGAGGGGTCTTGGAGAGCCCTAAGAGAGAAAACAGAGACCCTAGAGACAGAGGGGCTAGAATGGATCCAATGCATGGCACTGCCGAGCAGTCAAGCACAGTGGAATTGCCAGAGGGTGGTGATTGTGACAGTACAGAGGAGGCACAAGTCACCAAACACCAAACAAGAGTGACGAATGCTCACTACATATCCCATAGCCAGTTCAAACTGTGCCGCTAGGGTGGAATTGGAACCCAAAGCCAATAAAGGACTCAATTAAAGGACTATGAGTGCACATTGAGCAAAGGGCGCAGTAGGTGGTACTAATATTGACATCTAGGGTAATCCTAATGAGCGGGGGTGAGTATGACCTGAGAACCTCAAACCAAAGCCTAGCTGGTGAAGGCCAAATGAAGGGGATTGGGGATGTAAGGCACTTCCCTGGATAGATATTTGTGTAGGGGTTAGGGGCCACTTTGACATGCAGAGTGATGGCATGTCAAACAGAACAGTACACTCTTGTGAAGATTTGATGTCCTTCGGAGTGAGGAAACTCACACAAAGATTAGATTTGTACAATGTTCTCTCAACCTAGCTTGATGGACTCTCTACCTAAACCTCACCTCGAGTTACTAGGTGGGCCTCCTATAGTAGAATTTATAGCTAACTACTACAAGAGCCTTATAGATAGTCTCTCTCTCTCTCTCTCTCTTACTCATTCAGTCTCTCTCTCAGGAAATGCAATGTGTGGTATTACCGCAAAATGAACACACTTTGTGATAATACTTATACAAAGCACTAAGATAGCCTATTTATCACAATGTGCACTATTACCTTAAAACACACCCCTCTTCCTATTGCATGCGATAGTTTGATGAATATAGCCCTTAGTTATTTGAGGCTTCAAGGTTAGGGTGGAATCCAATACAACCCCAAATTATGTGTCTCTGAAGATAAAACCAACTGAGCTACTGGGGGAGAGGGTAACAAAGTACTCCCCATCCTCACTATAGCTGTTTTATCACAGTTCAGCAATAAATCGTTTTCCATTAACCATTGGGCATCCAAATGGCAGATGAAATTTAATGTGGACAAGTGCAAGGTGTTGTACATAGGGAAAAATAACTGTTGCTGTAGTTACATGATGTTAGGTTCCATATTAGGAGCTACCACCCAGGAAAAAGATCTAGGCACATAGTGGATAATACTTTAAAATCGTCAGCTCAGTGGTGCTGCAGCAGTAAAAAAAGCAAACAGAATGTTAGGAATTTGGGGTTTGTGTGGGATGGGTGGTATGTTGTGTGGGGGGTGTATTTGCTTATTTATTTAAAACATTTAGATTCCTCCCAAGTCAATCCTGTTGTTCTAGGCTGATTACATAATAAAGCAAATGTTGCTTACCTGATGTAACAGGTGTTCTCACAGGACAGCAGGATGTTAGTCCTCACAAATGGGTGACATCGAGGATGGAGCCCACCACGGAAAACTTCTGTCAAAGTTTAAACAGAACTTTGACTGGCCCCTACTGGGCATGCCCAGCAAGGCACTGACCCTGCAGCCAGCAGGGGTCTCCCTTCAGTCTGATTTTCAAAGCTACAGGCAGTGCCTAGAAAGTAAGAATAAAACGAACCCAACACCGCGGGGAGGCGGGCGGGTTTCGTGAGGACTAACATCCTGCTGTCCTGTGAGAACACCTGTTACATCAGGTAAGCAACATTTGCTTTCTCACAGGACAAGCAGGATGGTTGTCCTCACAAATGGGTGAGTACCGAGCTGAGGATGTCCCGAATTGCACCAAATGTACCCAACGGTGTGCAGCAGGCACAATAAGTGAGGAGAAATTTGGGAAAGGGCATCCGCACCCAACCGGGTAGGTGGAAGGGTGTTGGTACATCAGGTTGGAAAAAGGTTACGCAAGACAGACTGGCCGAAGATGGAGTCCTGTCTTCCAGCCTTGTCCAAACAATAATGGGCTGCAAAGGTATGGAGAGAACTCCAGGTTGCAGCTTTGCAGATGTCAGGAAGCGGCACCGATCGAAGGTGTGCCACTGACGTCGCCATGGCCCTCACAGAGTGTGCTTTAACACGGTCTTGAAAAGGAATGCCAGCTTGCTCATAGCAAAAAGAAATGCAGTCCGCCAACCAGGAAGAAAGAGCCTGCTTACCCACAGGTTGTCCCAACTTATTAGGATGGAAAGAGACGAATAATTGAGTGCTCTTCCTATGGGAAACTGTACGGTCTAGGTAAAAAGCTAGAGCTCGTTTACAGTCTAGGGTATGCAGGGTCTGCTCTCCAGAGTTGGAGTGGGGCCTGGGAAAAAAGATAGGTAGTATGATGGATTGATTGATATGAAACTCAGAAACTACCTTAGGTAAAATTTAGGGTGAGTGCGGAGTACCGCGCGGTCCTGCAGGAGCTTAGTGTAAGGCGGATAGGTAACTAGGGCCTGTAATTCACTAACCCTGCGAGCTGAAGTAATAGCCAAAAGGAATAACACCTTCCAAGTGAGATATTTAAAGTCACAGGAGTGCAGAGGTTTGAAAGGAGGTTTCATAAGACGACCAAGAACCAGGTTAAGGTCCCAGGATGGGGCCGGAGGACGCAAGGGCGGCTTTAGATGGAGCAAGCCCTTAAGAAAGCGTGTTACTAGGGGTTGTACTGAAATAGGATTACCCCCAATACCCTTATGGAAGGCGGCTACCGCACTGACATGCATTCTGATAGAAGAGGTTTTAAGACCTGATTCAGAGAGATGCCATAAATAGTCCAAGAATTTGGAGATTGGACAGGAAAGGGGATCAAGGGACTGAGAAGTGCACCATGATGTGTACCTTGTCCATTTGTATGAGTAAGACTTTCTTGTGGAAGGCTTTCGTGAAGCTATCAGGACCCGAGAAACGGAATCTGAAAGGTTGAAAGGCTGAAGGACTAACCTTTCAACATCCATGCCGTCAGGGACAAGACTTGGAGGTTGGGATGGAGGAGGCATCCGTCGTTTTGAGTGAGCAGATGCGGGTCCTTTCCCAGAGGAATGTGCCTGCGGATGGAGAGATCCTGGAGTATTGGAAACCATACTTGGCGTGGCCAGTAAGGTGCTATCAGGATCATGGTTCCTCCGTCCTGGAGTAGCTTCACGAGAGTCTTTGACACAAGAGGGAGTGGAGGGAATGCATAGAGCAGACCGGTTGTCCACTTGAGGGAGAATGCATCCCTCGGCCGAGAGTGCTGGCTCCGAATGAGAGAGCAGTAATCGTCCACTTTGTGGTTCTGAGGGGACGCAAAGAGGTCTATGCGGGGAGAACCCCACTTGTGAAACAGAGAGGTCGCTACCAGAGGATCGAGTGACCACTCGTGTGGTTGGAAGACACGGCTCAGCTGGTCTGCCAATACATTGTCTACTCCCGGCAGGTAAGTGGCCCTGAGGTACATGGAGTGGGAGAGGGCTTCCGCCCAGATCTGCGCAGCTTCCTGACACAGAAGGAAGGAGCCTGTGCCTCCCTGCTTGTTTATGTACCACATGGCCACTTGGTTGTCCGTCTGGATTAAGATTATCTGATGAAAGAGATGATCTTTGAAAGTGCGGAGCACATAGCGGATTGCTCGAAGTTCCAGGAAATTGATCTGGTGTTCGGCTTCCTCTTTGGACCATAACCCTTGGGTTTGAAAGTCGTCCACATGGGCTCCCCAACTGATGTGAGAAGCGTCGGTGGTTAGGATTACTTGCGGATCCGGTGGAAGAAAGGGTAAGCCCTGAAGGAGGTTGACCTGAGTCGTCCACCAGGTTAAGGATAGGCGCAGCGCTTGTGTGACTGTGACTATGGAGGACAGAGGCTGAAAAGCTTGAATCCATTGGTGTCGTAGAGTCCATTGTGTTACTCTCATGGCTAGTCGGGTCATGGGAGTGACTTGAACCGAGGATACCATGTGCCCTAGGAGAATGAGGAACTGGCGAGCCGTGGCAGTGTTCTGAGACTGGAGCTGGCGAGCCAGGGACATTAGGGTGTGGACCCTCTGAAGAGGAAGGTAAGCCTTTGCCTGTAAGGTGTCCAAGTCTGCCCCAATGAAGGATAAGGTTTGAGACGGGACTAAGCAAGATTTCTCGTAATTGACGAGAAACCCTAAGGAAAGGAGTGTTTGAATTGTCAATTTTAGGGAGGATTGAGCTATCTGTTGGGTGGAGGCCCTGATTAGCCAATCGTCCAGGTATGGGTAGACGTGGATACCTTCCTTCCTTAGGAATGCTGCTACCACTACGAGACATTTGGTAAAGACTCGTGGGGCAGAAGCTAGACCGAAAGGGAGGACACGGTATTGATAATGGTCGTGGCCTACTAGAAACCGCAGATATTTGCGATGGGACTGTGTGATCGCAATGTGGGTATAAGCGTCCTTGAGGTCGAGAGAGCACAGCCAATCCCCTCTTTGTAGCAGAGGGAGCAGCGCGCCTAGGGTTACCATTTTGAACTTCTCTTTTTGAAGGTATTTGTTGAGGGCTCGAAGGTCCAAAATGGGACGTAGTCCCCCTGATTTCTTTGGTATTAGGAAGTATCTGGAATAGAATCCCTTGCCTCGTTGAGAGGGAGGAACGGGTTCTATAGCATTTGATTGCAGAAGAAGGGATACTTCCTGTTGTAATTGAGCCAAATGGGTGGATAGACTCCACGCTTGAAGAGGCGGGGAGTCTGCCGGAAGAGTTATGAAGTTGAGGTGGTAACCCTGTGCGATAATTGTTAGCACCCACTGATCTGAGGTGATCTGCAACCAAGGTTGTAGAAAATGGTACAGTCGACCTCCTACAGGGATGTCCGGAAGAGGGGTTTGGCATGTGTTCCCTACAGGGGAGTCAAAGGCCAGCCGCAGGCCCAGGAGGAGGGGCTACAGTAGGCCTTGTTTCCTGGGCTGACGCGGCTGAGGCCTAGTAGAGGATCGAGCTGGACGAGGCCTGGCCGATGGAGGGTAATAACGGCGTGGTCGAAAGAATGACTTCTTAGAGTCTTTCTTTTGCGGTTGCTTGGAGGTCAGCTCAGGTGGGACAGATGAGAGTTGTTTCAACGTCTCATGGTGGTCTTTTAACTCCGCCACAATCTGCTGAATTTGCTCTCCAAACAAATTATCGCCTAAGCAGGGTAAATCAGCAAGACGATCCTGAACCTCTGGGCGAAGGTTGGATGATTTAACCAAGCCCAACGTCTGGCTGAGATGGCTGTGGCTGAAACTTTTGTGGAAGCATCGAATATGTCGTAGGCAGTCCTAATCTCGTGCTTCCCTGCCTCAAATCCCTTGTGAAGAAGGGCTTGAAGCTGCGGTTGGTATTGGTCTGGCAACGTGTCAGCATAGTCTTGCATCTGCTTAAGGATGGCTCTGTTGTACTGAGTCATGTAAAGTTGATATGAAGCTATGCGTGAAATCAACATAGCTCCATGATAGACTTTCCGTCCAACACTATCTAGGAACTTGTTGTCCCTGGTAGGTGGGGTAGAAGAGTGTGGCTTAAGACACTTGGCCTTCTTCTGCGCGGACTCAACCACAACAGAGTGATGATCCAGTTGAGGTTTTTGGAAACCTGGTGCTGACTGGACAAGGTAGGTGGAGTCAGCTTTTTTGTTAACTGGGGACACTGATGAAGGAGATTCCCAGTTTTTCTTGAGCAGATCCAAAAACACCTGGTGTATAGGGATGGAAGCGATGATTTTTGGAGCATCCAGAAATTGAAGGAGTTCCATCATCTGGTGTCTGTCATCAGCTTCAGATTGTAGTTGAAAAGGTACAACTTCTGACATCTCTTTCACAAAATTAATGAAAGATAGATCCTCAGGAGGAGATCTTTTTCTACTCTCTGTAGGAGATGGTGGCGAAGGCAAATCTGTGTCAGAAGATGTATCATCATCATCACCCCAGGTATCGTAGGGATCAAGTGGGGCTTGTAGCCCTGATGGACCTGGCTGAGGCTCTGAAGGCATCGATGGAAACCGAGGTGGAATCGGTGCCGTAGGTGGAACCAGAAATGGCATCGATGGCTTCGGTGCTGCCGATGGAATCGGTGCCTGGCGTGGAATGGATGGAACCGAAGGATATATCGGTGGAGATATACCAGAAGGCACCGATGGAACCACCCCAGAAGGGGGAATCCGGAACGGTGTTTCTCCTGCCGATGAAAATCCAGTCGGAGACGGTGGTGTTGTCGATGGTACTGGAATCACCGATGGAAGGGCCGTCATGAGCGCCTCCATGCGGCTTAGTAGCGGTGCTAGCGCTTGTATCAACGGCTCGGTGGTCGGTTCCCTCCTCGGTGGCGAAGCCGGTGCCGGTGTCGGGGGCGGCACTGGAACCGGTGCCGGAGACGGTGCCGATGGAGGTTGCAATTTCTTCATCGCTTTCTCGATGGCCTCCTGGACCAGCCGGTCCAGTTCTGCCCGGAGACCAGGGGTAACCATACCCGGCTCGATGGGAGAGGGAGGCTGAGGCAGGGCCGGAGGGACCACCGTAACCGGTGGGATCACGGCCCCCACACCCCGGGAGGGTGAGGGTTTCCTCGATGCCGGCGAACGAGACGTGGAGGGTGTCCGGTCTGTTCGCGGCTTCTTTGTCGGTGGCTCGGCCTGAGCAGAGGTCGATGGCTGTGGATCCTCGACAGGCCGAGACTTGTGCCGTCGATGGCGGTGCTTTTCCTTCCGATCCCCTCGCCCATCCGGGGAAGGGACGGGAGTCGACGGCCGAGAAGCGATCGATGGCGGACGGTCACCGAAGGGTTGACGATGATGGTACAACTTCGACGGTGCCGGTTCCGATGACGTCGATGCTATCGATGGCGTTGGGGTGGGTGCATGGAAGAGGAGCCCCATCTTCTCCATCCTGGCTTTGCGACCCTTGGGTGTCATTAAGGCACATTTGGTGCAAGTCAGGACATCATGCTCACTACCCAAACACATTACACAAACCCTATGGGGGTCTGTGATGGACATAGTCCGGGTACAATCCGGACAACGGCGGAACCCTGTTGCCATGGCCTGAAGCCAAAATTTAGGCTGGGGATCGGTAAGTGCCAACAGGCCTCAAGGGCCAAAATCGACGGTAGTCGATGGAAAAAGGCAAAAAACTTACCGGGTTCCGTAAGATGACTAAAAATTTGTCAAAGGGAGACCCCTGAGGGGCAAATTTTCTTAGGAAATTAACTTCCAAATTCCTGTCAGGAACTTGGTTAGAGAGCTCCTTTCACCGCGTGGCAACTGCTGCGCGGAAAAAAGAAGACTGAAGGGAGACCCCTGCTGGCTGCAGGGTCAGTGCCTTGCTGGGCATGCCCAGTAGGGGCCAGTCAAAGTTCTGTTTAAACTTTGACAGAAGTTTTCCGAGGTGGGCTCCATCCTCGATGTCACCCATTTGTGAGGACAACCATCCTGCTTGTCCTGTGAGAACAGTAAAATCTTCTTCACATAAAAGTTAAACAAAATACAAAAAACTAACACAAACAATACAAATAAAATAAAATACAACATTCAACAATTGTAAAGGTAATTATAAAATGAAATGAAATAATATTAAAATCAAATGAACTGCGAGAGCCTAACCAAATACTTCATGAAACAACCAAGTTTTTAATTGCTTGTGGAACATTTTATATCATCATCCATATGCTGAAGATTTTCAGGCAAGTGTTTCCACATCTCAGGTTATACAATAGAGAACACTCGCCCATGAGTCTCCTTTAAATGTATCTGCTTAACTGAAGGAAAATCTAGTTAAAGCTTTTGTAATGACTGTAAGCATCCTAGAAGCACAGCCATTGCATTAAGAAAGGTGGAAGGAAGGTCAAACGATTGCCAGCATGGCTAAAAAGTGAGGTGAAAGAAGCAATTTTAGCCAAAAGATCTTCATTAAAAAAGGTTCAATCAGAAGAAAATATGATTAAGCATAAGCATTGGCAAGTTAAATGTAAGACAGGCTAAGAGAGAATTTGAAAAGAAATTGCCTGTAGAGGCAAAAACTCACAATCAAAAAGCCTGCGAGGGAGTTGGTTGGACCATTAGATGATTGAGGGGTTAAAGGGGTACTTAGGGAAGATAAGGCCATTGTGGAAGATTAAATGGTTTCTTTGCTTTGGTGTTTATTG
This sequence comes from Rhinatrema bivittatum, assembly GCF_901001135.1. Classification (NCBI taxonomy): domain Eukaryota; kingdom Metazoa; phylum Chordata; class Amphibia; order Gymnophiona; family Rhinatrematidae; genus Rhinatrema; species Rhinatrema bivittatum. The sequence goes on along the minus strand of NC_042617.1, from coordinate 107,528,193 downwards.
AAGAAGATAAACACGGTTTATAAACCCGGAGATTATTTTCAAGGGTGATGATTTAGATGAACTGAACCAAATCACGGTGAACCTGGAAGATGTGGTAGGCCAGATTGACAAATTGAAGAGTAGTAAATCACCTGGAATGGATGGCATACACCCCAGGGATCTGAAATAACTAAAAAATGAAATTTCAGACCTATTACAATTAATTTGTAACCTTTCATTAAAATCATCCATTGTACCTGAAGATTGGAAGATGGCCAATGTAACCCCGATATTTGAAAAGGGCTCCAGGGGTGATCCAAGAAACTATAGACCAGTAAGCCTGACTTCAGAGCCAGGAAAAATCATGGAAACTGTGAAAATAATACAATCACAAAACATTTAGATAAACATGGCTTAATGGAACACAGCCAGCATGGATTTACCCAAGGGAAGTCTTGCCTCGCAAATCTCCTACATTTTTTTGAAGCGGTGAATAAACATGTGGACAAAGGTGAACCAGTAGATGTGGTGTATTTGGATTTTCAGAAGGTGCTCAACAAAGTCCCACATGAGAGGCTTCTAAGAAAACTAAAACATCATGGGATAGGAGGCAATGTTGTTTTGTGGATTGCAAGCTGGTTAAAAGACAGGAAACAGAGAGTAGGATTAAATGGTCTGTTTTCACAGTGGCAAAATGTAATCAGTGGAGTAGCTCAGGGATCTGTACTTGGACCATTGCTTTTTAATATATTTATAAATGATCTGGAAAGGGGTTCGAGAAGTAAGGTGAACAAATTTGTGGATGACACAAAATTATGCAGATTAGTTAAATCTCAAGCGGATTGTGACAAATTACAGGAGGACCTTATGAGACTGGAAGACTGGGCTTCCAAATGGCAGATGAAATTTAACATGGACAAGTGCAAAGTGATGCATATAGGGAAAAATAGCCTTGCTGTAGTTACACAATGTTAAGTTCTATCTTAGGAGTTGCCACCCAGGAATGAGATCTAGGCTTCATAGTGGATAATACATTGAGTTTGTTGGTTCAGTGTGCTGTGGTGATCAAAAAAGCAAACAGAATGGAATGGCAAATAAAACAGTGGATGTCATAATGCCTCTGTATCGCTCCATGGTGAAACCGCATCTTGAATACTATGTGCAATTCTGGTTGCTACATCTCAATAAAGATATATTTGCACTGGAGAAAGTGCAAAGAAGGGTGACTAAAATGATAAGTGGCATGGAATGGCTGCTCTATGAGGTAAGGCTAAGAAACGTAGGGCTGTTCAATTTGGAGAAGAGACGACTAAGGGGGGAGGGATATGATTGAGGGCTACAAAATCATGAAAGGACTTGAAAAATTTAATGTAAATTTGTTATTTACTCTCTCAGATAATACAAGGACTAGGGGGCATTCCATGAAGTTAGCAAGTAGCTCACTAAGGGCCAGATTTTCAAAAGCATTTACTCGAGCAAAACTGGTTTTTGCTCGAGTAAATACACTTTACTCAAGTAAGTGTGCTTTTCAAAATTGCTACAATATATGCCATTGAATTGTCCATAGGATTTACTCAAGTAAGTGCACTTTACTCGAGTAAATAGCTTTTGAAAATTGCTACGATAGTATGTCACATTTACATGCGTAACTCCTTTGAAAATGACCCCCTCAGTGCATTGTTAAGATTTGGAATTCATTGCCAGAGGATGTGATTACAGCAGTTAGTGTAACTGGGTTTAAAAAAGGTTTGGATACGTTCCTAGAGGAAAAATCCATAAACTGCTATTAATTAATACGTTTTGGTAGCTTGAGATTTATTTAATATATGGGTACTTGCCAGGTACGGCAATTCTTATGTTCTTAATGCAGGAGGATAAGAACAGTGAGAAGCTCTACAATATAACCTGGCGTGGGCTTATTAAGAACTAACGATATCATTTTAAAGCCTCTCCTACTACTACTTTTGTATAGGCAACCAATGAAAGTGCTTCAGCACTGGGATCACATGGCCTCATAGCCTCCCACTGATTGCAAGCCATGCCGCAGTATTTTGTAAGACTTGTAATGCATGGATTTGACAATTAGGCTAGCTAACAAGCAAACTATTACATTAATTAAGTGTAATGCATGCATAACTGTTCTGAAATCTTCCTTGTTTATGAAATATTTCTAGTGACGTAACAACCGTAGTTTATAAAAACTGATTATTGTGAAGTATGTGCATGTATATTGGTTATGGTAGGTATGTGGAGGACTTGACGATGTCTGGGGGAGTGAGATGTGCATGAGAATGGGGTGTGTCTGTGTACTTGTAGAAGGATATTTATGTGGGGTATGTGGAAGTGTGGGGGTATATATGTATTGGAGTATGTATGTGGGGGTGTATGTGGAGGAGTGTTTGAGTTGGAGTGGAGAGTGTGGGTATGATGTGGGAATGTATGGGTTTATGTGGAAGGGGAGGAGATTGTGGAGGGTTTTGGAGGGGTGTGTTGAGAATTGTGTGGTAAGTTTTGGTCAGAAAGGGCATTAAAAGAAACTTACAAAAAAAAAAAAAAAAGCAGACTAAAGATCCATGGCCATAGTTGCTGCCTTGCTTTCCTCTACTGTTTCTGCCCTCATCCTACCCCTAGGCCTCTCTTGCCTCTTCCTCTTTCATTGCCCCCTTTACCCGTCCTCTTCATCCTTTCTCTTTTTCTGTTTCTATTCCCTCTGTCTCTTCCTCAAATTCCTCTTTTACTCTCTTCTCTGTGGCTTCCTCCTCTCTCTTTTGCTCACTTCATCTCCCCTGTCTTTCCCTTCTCCTCTATTCCAATCTTCCATCAACTCCTCCTGCTCCAGCAGCCACATCTTTTGCATCTTGAAGCCCACAATGAATCCTGACAGATGAGCCCCTTAAACAGTGTATAAATTAAAAAGTTTACAGCTGGTCTGAGGGTCAGGGGTTACATTTTTGGCCTGACCAGGCACATGCTAAATAGCAGATAGAAAAGAGTCTATTGTGTTATTTAGCAAGCACCTGATAAATCATAATTTGCAACTAATGCTCATTTATTTGCATGTATGTAAGCTCTAAGTTTAGCATGTCTTCTGGGGGTCAATTTATCATGCATGCTATTCCGAGAGCATGCTACATTGGCCTTAGAGTGCAGCTACATGGCCTGAGCTTTCATACTATGCTTTAGTGCAAAGACTCCATAATCATATTTTCCAATTCTCAATAATCACTGCAAAAGAGAAGTTCTGTAATATCCCATTTCCTTTTCTATTTCTTACAAATATTTAGGTTGGCCCTGGTAGCTTATGGATTCCCAGAGCTACTAGCCTTTTCATATTATATTTCCTAAGCCATCTGAACAATTCTTGATTCCTTGTCATTTCTAAGTGATCCCTATCAGTTTGTATATGTGAAGACAGAAAGCCTGCTGTGTTTTGTACTTGTATGCACGTCTGTGGTTTTCTCTTCTGTCTTTCTCATATGAGGAAAGGTCTCTTTGGGGGCATGATATTTCTATTTATTCTTTTGCAAAATTCAGTATAAAAGCATATAATTCTCCAATTAAGAAAGTTAGACTATTGAATGACTTATTATTACAAAATATGTAGACTCTAAATATTAAAGAAGATTTTAACCATCTCTGTTTTCAACATGTAGAACTTTTGTAAATCTATACTGTGAGGAAATATAATCAAATCAGCAATTTGTATGAAATGTAAGTCTGAAAAATTAAAAGACTAGAAAACATAGCTGGCCCAGTAATATTCAACTTGGCAAGAAATAGTATGGCCCATCTGTGAGCTATGTTCTTGGCTTTACTTAATAAGATACCATATTTCAGAAGGATTATGCGACAGGCAAAATTGTGATATTGTGTGATCAAATTAAAAACATTTCTTTCTAGCTGTTTCTAATTAATGCTAAAATATATATTTCATTTCTGATTGCAGGAAACATAAAAATGATAATCATTTCTAGAAGAACAATTTCAAACTATCCTTTATTGCATACTATGTAAATATTCACTGTAAATGCGTTTTACTATGTAAATATTCCTGTCCCTTTTCTCTTTTTTCCTCCTATCCCAGTTGGTAATTTCCTTGTTCATTGTAACTATTATTTTCTGCACCAGTTCAATTACCCTAGTTCTATGTTTATTACACGACTTGTTAAATGTAAACCGACTTGATGCAACCTTTGGTCGTGAAAGCCGGTATAGAAATTAATAAATAAATAAATAAATAAAAATAAAAAACTAGTGAATATCGACAATATTCAGGAAAATGGCCCTACTTTACATAACTAGTTAGATTTGATTTTCTCAACAATATCAAATATAGAAATGGCAGGCCAAAATATAAATAATAGTTGCTTTTTTGATCTGTTCATGGAGACTTCCATAACAAATAGTAATTATTTTGTATCATATCCCATGCTGGGCTGTTTAAATATCCTACAATGTAAAGTGGAATGAGTGGATCAGGAAAGGTTTGAGTGTTATTCAATTGTGTGCAGTTCTGGTTGCCACATCTCAGAAAAGTCATAGCAGAACCAGAAAAGATGTAGAAGAGGGAGACAAAAATGATAAAGGGGATGGAACACAAGTTAGGGCTCTTCAATTTGGAAAAGAGATGGCTTAGATGGGATGTGATAAAAATTTATAAAATCATTAGTGAGGCGGAATGGGTAAATAAAGGACGGTTGTTTACTCTTTCAAATAATACTAAAATAAGAGGATACTCCATGAAACAAATCTTACAATGTATTTTTTCACTCAGAGTACTATCAAGCTGTGAATTCTTTTGCCAGAGAATTTGGTCAAAAAAGTTCAGTGTGCCTAGCATATCAGGGTTTAAAAGAGGTTTGGTTAACTATCCATAAAACAATATTATCCAGGTAGACTAAAGAAACCTATTGCTATACTTGGGAGTGATTAACAGGAAAATGATTTACTTTATGATATCTGTTAAGTATTTGTGACCTGGACTGGCCGCTGTCGGAGACAGGATCCTGGGCTACATGGACTTTAGTGTGACCCCGCAGAGCTGTAGCATGCCTATGGCCAATATGACCATGGCTATAGGCACCACTACTGAAAGGCGCCTTAGCCCCGCCATGTGCCAGCGAGAGTAATGTGGCCAGCAGGGCCTCAATAAAAGCAGTGCAGCTCCACCAAAATTGACAGCATGGTTAGCGGGGCCTTAATATGTGGAAAAGCAGCAGGGCCCCTCTGGCCACGCTGCTGATTCTGGCAGGGCCATGCTGCTTTTTCACTTATTAAGGCTTCAGCAACCATGCTGTCAATTTGGTGGGGCCACAGTACTTCAGAGGAAGAGGAGGAGCTCGCCCTGCCCTGCCAGAATGAGTCCAAGGCCAGAACTGGGTCAGCTCCCTTAGCCACAGGGGCTGAAGAAGACTGCTGCTCTACCTGGGCAACAACAAGCTAGTTTGAGAGAACATTGCCCAAATCTCATCTTGGAGTGAGTTTCCTCACTCCGAAGGCCATCAAATCTTCACAAGAGACCACTGTTCTGTTTGTACGTCTCATGTTGAATGTGAAAGTGGCCCCCAACCCCCCTACACTCATACCTAATCCCCACCTCGAGTTACTAGGTGAGCCTCTCATAGGGATACAAATAGCTGTCTAGGGAAGAGACATTATAACAAGTCTCTCTCTCTCTCTCTCTCTCTCTCTCTCTCTCTCTCTCTCTCTCTCTCTCTCTCTCTCTCTCTCTCTCTCTCTCTCTCTCTCTCTCTCTCTCTCTCTCTCTCTCTCTTTTTCCCCACTGCAATGATGCTTTGGGTGTTTTATCGTGCAGTGGGGAAACTTCATGTGCTGTGATTTGCAGAAAATGTATTCGCACATTGCGTCATGTGAAGTTTCCCCACTGCACAAAAAAAGCCTCATTTGCTTGGTAAATGAGGCCCTTGGTTTGCTGCGGTGTTCAGTTTTTGTCTGTATATTTCTTTTTTTTTTTAATTTTTTATTTATGCATATTCAAATACAAATACAGACATTAGTTTTAATATATACAGATATTGTAACTTTCTAAACAAATAACATTAATCTCAAATTTATATTATTATCTGATATTCAGTGGTAATTTCAGAAAGGTAGGTGAAATCAAGCAGTAATAAGGACAAGTAAGGAGGACAATTTTCCCCCTTTCCAAAACAATTGAAAATTGAGAGTTACATCTGGTTTAATTTCTACTTTGCCTCTAATCCTATCACTATAGTCTCTGGGTGTGGGAATCAAGGAATGCTCGGAGCTGGGATGTTTAAAAAAATACGTATTTTTTATTTAAGTGGACTATTTCACATTAAAAGGAAAATTTAAAAACATTTAGCTTCCACCTCTGATCTCGACTCCAGGAATTCTTGAGAAATCAGGGTATATCCATATTTTGTCTCCAGGAAATATTACCATACGATTCCGCATATAGAGTCGTAACACCGGTTCTCGAGAGGCGAAGGAAAAGGAGACATGTAATGTGGATCTATTTGATATTACAGTCTCTAGTGTAGATTCAATTATTTCTGTCAAATTCAACGGATCTTCTCCTGGCTTACTTCCTATAGCTATATTACCTCTTGAAGGTACATAGTAGATCTTAGAAACAACAGGTATCGCTTGCTGTGGCATTTTCAGAATTTGTAGAAGATATTCCTTAAACATATCATATGGCGATATTAGATCATGTTTTGGTATTTTAATGAATGCTATATTGCTTCAAACTTCTTTTCATACAAAATCTGCTCTTGCAAATCTTTGTTGCCAGGTTTCTATGTTTCCCATTCTTTTTTCCATCTGATCAATTTTTACATTGTTTTTGGAAAGGGAAGCGTCGATATTAATGAAATGTTGACTAGAGTCCGCAGTTAATTTTGTTAGGTTAACAATTGCCACCTCTAGGGATTTTATAGCGGTCCAAAGAGACTCTAATGTGATCTCTGCAGGCTTATCAAGATGTAAAAAACTGCTCTTTGCATGACCGGATTCCAACTCTCCCACTGTAGCCTGGGTTCCTCCTCCCCTCCCCTCTAATTCTATTTCTAATTTAAGGAAATCTGAAGGTAAATGATGAGGTGGAGGAGGAGTACTCGGGGCTCTGGGGCTCAAAGATGTTTCAGCCCTCCCATTGTTCCTGGAGGGTTGCTGGAGAAGTTAATGCTTCTGATTTATCCATGTTAAGCTTTAAACCGGAAAAGGACCCAAACTCATGAAACAGGCACAATAAGAAAGGCAAAGGGGATCCAGGGTGCGTTAAAAAAAAACTAGGATATCATCCGCAAAGGCAGTGTATTTGAAGTTTTTTGATTGGAAGCAGACCCCCTGTATCTCTCGTGACATTTGTATGGCCCGCAAAAGGGGTTCTAGTTGTAACAAAAAGAGCAGGGGAGATAAAGGACATCCATGTCTCATGCTTCTTCCCACCCCGAATTCAGCTGGTGTTCAGGCAGAGAAGCGAGGCGGGAGCCGGAACGAGGGGGGGGGGGGAGCGTCTTACCCCGTTCACAGCATCACGTGATCTCCTTGAGCATATTTAAATGAGGCAGTGTGGTGAATGAAGTGTGGCCAACCATTTTTAACTTCTTGCCCTTAATTCAAGCTGATGCCAAGATCAGATAATGCTCAAAGTACTTCCTCCTCCTAATTGCAGACTTTGATGATATCAGCTGTGCTCTACATATTCAAAAGGAATATTGAAGCCTATGCAAATTGAGGCTTGCCTAAAAATCCACATGAAGAGAGTAATTTTCTGAGATATGCAGGGCTTCTGAGCAGTATTTTTTAAATATAGAAATTATTTTTAACACCAACATTGCCAAACGTCTTTTTGATAGAAACAAAGTCATGAATGAGTGAATCAAACTCTATATAATTAAAAAAGAGCTATAGAACAGAAAATATTTCTGGTGAATCAGAACTGTTTACAAGGTAGGTATATAATGTCATGAACAGAGAAAAGAATTTCCTTCACAATCCATTCATCAAGCAGTGACAATATATGGTTTCTAGCTCACATAACAACTCACAGGCTTTTTATCTCATAGCAGCTTACCGTATTTATTGCACTAAATAATGTCAATAGTAATTTTCTTCTTCCTGTGAGTACATGGCAATAATACCAGTCTGCTTGTGTTACTATGGAAAAAGTAATCCATCCCTGTCATTTGGACTCCTGAGAAAATGTAGCAAATAAGCTTGGGTGAGTATAGCCAATTTTTGTTTAAACAGGTTCAGTAAACCAGTGGAAAGGACTTGGGGTTCATAAAACATACATACATACATAATGTGGGCCCCAATTTTAAAAGATGAGTTTTAGAAGAGAAGCTTTAATGTAATAGCACAAGGAAGCATTCATCAATTATGAAATTAGTAACTAGAACAAAAACAATCCTTGAGGGTAACTTTCAAATAACTCTCTGTGGGGGGCATATACACAGGTATATGGCTATGCAGAGATGTACGACAGCATTTTATAACCCGCCCGTATCAGTTATGTGCGTATTTTAAATATGGCTTCTGATTTTAGGTTTTAACCGATAAACCGCGATAAACCACACCTGATGTGAAAAAAATAAAATAGGTGTTTATTAGATAAACACCAGAAAAATACCACTTTCCCTAGTACTCTCTTACTTCTCCTTTACCTATCCTTGATCTTCTACTTTTTTTAAATGCTTTTTCCATGTTAACGACTCCTCAGCTAATCAGTTGTATGTATTTGATTCAACCAAAACCAAACTCAACAATAATTCCTATGAAAACACCAAACACATACCAGTTTTTGGTAGCACAACCCCCCCCCCCCCCCCCCCCCCCGATTAGCTGGAAATTTACAATTTATGAACACCTAAAGTCACTTAAAGTCAGAAGCCCTAATTATAAAATATGCATATCTCTATCCTGCACATATGTATGCTTATTTATTTATTTATTTATGTTTTTTATATACCGGCATTCATGATAAGATCACATCATGCCGGTTTACATTTGAACAAGGAGTGCAGGATAACATAAAACTGAAAATTAGTGCATTGGAAATGAAGTTACAATGAACAGGGGTAATGGAACTAGGAGAAGAGAGAGAAAGGCATGAGTAGGTTAACATCATAGTTAATTATTTACAGTGCCAGAGTGGAAACATTCTTTGAGTAGATGAGGTGAGATTTAAGAGTGTTCTGGAAGGCTTGTTTAAATAGCCAGGTTTTGAGTCTTTTTCGGAATGTAAGGAGGCAAGGTTCATGGCGAAGATTCGTGGGAATGGAGTTCCAGAGAGAAGGTCCAGCTGTTGAAAAGGACCGTTCTCTCAGGGTTATGTGCCGCGTGAATTTTGTATTGGGTACCTGGAGGGTTCCTCTGTATGCTTCTCTGGTCGGTCTATTGGAGTTATGTTGGCTGAGAGGGTGTTGAAGGTCAAGTGATGTAAGGTGGTGGATGATTTTGTATATGATGGTGATGGACTTATATATAATTCTGAAATGGATGGGGAGCCAATGAAGGCTTTTTAGTATGGGGGAGATGTGGTCCCTTCTTCTGGTGTTGGTAAGGATTCTTGCCGCCGCATTTTGGACCATCTGTAGTGGTTTAGTATACGATGAAGGGAGACCTAGTAGGATAGCGTTACAGTAATCTAATTTTGCAAAAATAATTGCTTGAAGAATTGTTCTAAAGTCATGGAAATGGAAAAGTGGTTTAATCCTTTTCAGCACTTGGAGTTTGTGGAAGCAGTCCTTGGTGGTACGATTGACAAATGCTTTCATGTTCATCTTGTTGTCAATTAAAGCTCCTAGGTTTCTGACTTGGGAGGAGAGTGAGTTGATTGAAGGGGTGTTGGCATTATGGTTCATTTCTGGAGAGATTAGCATGAGTTCTGTTTTGGTGGTGTTAAGTACAAGGTTTAGGCTGGCGAGCAGGTCATTAATTTTTACGAGGCAGGATTCCCAATATTCGAGAGTTTTGCTAAGTGTATCTTTAATAGGGATCACTATCTGGACATCGTCCGCATAGACAAAGTGTTTGACTTTTAAGTCAGTTAGAAGCTGGCACAGCGGAAGAAGGTAAATATTAAACAGGGTGGGTGATAAGGAGGACCCCTGTGGGATTCCTACAGGAGCGTCATGTCGGGAAGATTCTTTGTTGTGAATTTTCACTTTGTAGCCTCTATTGTTGAGGAAAGTTTTGAACCAGGCTAGAGCCGTGCCTATTATTCCAATGGTTGAGAGTTGGTTTATGAGGATGGCATGGTTAACGGTATCGAAAGCTGCCGAAAGGTCTAATAGAATCAGAAGGAAAGATTGTCCTTTGTCTAGACCCAAAATAAGGTGGTCTGTCAGCGATACGAGGAGAGATTCTGTGCTGGAATTTTTGCGAAACCCGTATTGGGAGGAGAAGAGGAGGTTGTCTTTGATGTGGTCTGTGATTTGCATGTTTACTAGTTTTTCCATGATTTTGGCTATAAGTGGTAGGTTGGCGATCGGTCGGTAGTTGTTCGGGTCATTGGGGTCTGAGTTTGGCTTCTTTAGAAGAGGTTTGAGGGAAGCCAGTTTGAGATCGTCTGGGTAAAAGCGTTGAAATAAAGAGCTTACACAGAAATAAATTGCTTACACAGAAATACATGCAAAGCATTGAAAGCGAGTATGTCATTGCATCAAAAGACTTGGGCATGTAAAACCCGTTTTATGTGCATAAGTTTGTATATTTAAAACATGAGTGAATATTTATTTTTATGTACCTACATTTGATATATATATATATCATGAACGGTTTACAATCAATTAAAAGAATAAATCATATAAGCATATCATAAAATACAATATAGATAAAAATTCAACAGAAACATAAGAAAATTAATAAAAAAAGTGTGAAATGAATACATCTAAATAACTTTAATTAAGGTAAAATTAAGTATTAAAATTGGATAATAAATTAAAATTTCAATAAAAGAATTGAGCCTCAGGTTACTATAAATAAATAAATAAATATATATATATATATATATATATATATATTTATCAAAAAACCCCAACGTGATACCATTGGAGACAACTAGCACTTTTTACATATACTCAACCAACTTATAAAACCCCACAATATTTTTTAAAAAAATTATTAATTTTTTATTAGTGTATTAACACTCACTTTACATATATATTAATACAAAATTACAAAATTATATCAAATACATGATTATTACACACATTAAAAAATCCTATGAGTCCACCAATTATTAACCCTCAATTTTCTCCTAACTTCTAAACTCAATCTCACCCTCAGTGGACTTACATATACTCTATGATGTTGTACTTGGTCTTCTGTAACAAATCAACCACTAAACTATTGAACATTTTATCTGCATAGCTCAATTGCTATGCCCATCAATCTTAACACAATTTAGTGGTATGTTCTATTTTGAAGATTCCATCTTCCATCCCGACAAGGGCCTTGTTTCGCCAATGCTGGCTTCTTCAGGGGACTACTTGTATAGAGACCAAACATCAACAAAACCAATGTCTTCTATTTCATATATCTTTATCTCTTCACCAACTCCTCTCTACCGGCGTCTACCAAGGATACAAACTTTCAAAGAGTGTTAACTGGTTCTCATCACCTTTTCCTCCACAGTGAAACTACTATTCACAATAGTGTTGCAGTTTCAAACTCTTCTCTCAATTTTCGAAATATTTCCGAAACAACTACACGCCACCGCTGTTCAAGCTCTTCTCTCAATTTTCAAAATATTTCCAAAGCAACTGCACGCTACCGCTGTTCAGTTCATTCTCATTTGACTTCAAAGTTATTCCCGGTAATTCTCAACCACCTTCAATTTCTTCCTCAGCATGTAGCCGTGTGTCAGCTGCAAAGATTTTTCCACAATATATATATATATGCTCTCAGCTACAGTAAGCAAGTAACTATTACTATCATAAGCAATTTTCTGATTCCTCCACCAGTTCATCCAAACCTTCTCTAAGTTACTAAGATGCTCCTAGTTATTCAGCCTGAATTGCCCCCCTCCCAAGTCACCCAAATCTCCCATCCAGGCAATAATACACAATAAACATGTCTGACATCAATTATGCAACATAATTAGCAGGTATAACATTATGTAATTTGCGAAATGTATGTATGCCACTTTTAAAATAGCAACTTATGTGACCACCCCTTTTTTCCATGCATATATGTGCACACAAAACGTAAAGTATGTGAGTACCTTCAATGTTTTTAAAAATTATGATTATATGAGTCCAGGCACACGTATATGCTAATTTTTACACTCATAAGTCTTTGAAAATCGACACATTTGTGAGTAGGCTCTCCAAAAGGACTAACTGGGGAATCAGTTAGAGCAACAATTTTTGCATGTTTAATATTGCACGTACCAAGGCTATAAACTACACATTGTTTGAAAGATTATAGAAGTCAGATAAGGCCATGCGGCCCATCCACTCTGCCCATCCCCATCTCCTGCTCAGCTTTATAGTCCCTTCCTTTTCATCAGGGGAATCCTCTCTGCTTCTCAAGTGCTTTCTTGAATTCTGATACTGTCCTTGTTTCTCTTTCTCCACAGAGAGACCGCTCCATGCATCCACCACCCTTTTGGTAATGACATAAGTATTTATATTATTCTTCAGTCTATATCTTTTACCCCCATGGCTTTCATTCCATTCCCATGGAGAAAAATATCTTGAAATGTAGCTTTGTCCACATTTTTTTTTAATGCTATTTGGCATAAAAATTAATTTGGACTCAGCTCTAGCACAGTGCTCCCTCCTACTGGGAGCAGTGGCTCCAGAACAATGCTCTCTTCTTTGGCAGTATAAATCTGACATAGCACCTCTCTGTGCCTCACACTGGTAGGAGTTTGCCACCCCCCAACATTTTAAAGCTCTAGGTGACCACCTAGTTTTCATAATGGAAGCATCAGCCCTGTTTGGAATCCTCTTCCTTCCGAACTTTGACAAATGTAGTGCAGAGATCTAAACAAACCTAAAATAAGATAATTAGTTGGACCGGAGAATGAATGGTAAGAGTGAACAAAACCTCTGGTAGAAATAGTGCAAAGGGTTATGGTGTGCCATAAAAGTAAACCTTTAATCCAAAGTCCAGCAGAAAGTGGTTGAGGTGATTCTCAGGGTAGTCATAGGATGGCAGAAATGTGACATTTCAGAAGAATAAGTCTGGTGGAAGAACAGAAGGCGTGATATTCCACAGAGAAACAGGGCACCCTAACACCTGTGAATAAGAGATCTCAATGCATTACTCAAAATAAAGATGTCCAAATGACCAGTCAAAAGACACATACAGCTGAACTTAGGGTATTTTTAAAAGGAACGAGCTTGTATCCGTGAAAGCGTGGAAAGACACTGCAGTTTTAAATTGTGCTCACAAGTAGGGGCATATCATTAAAGTCCCCCCCCCACACACACACACACGTATTTCGGCTACAGCTTTAGTGGCGTTTCCATGCGTATGCAGGCACATTTTTAAACATGCTCGCACAAGGGAAAAAACAGTTATTCCAATTAGTCCACCAGTTTGCCCAGTTCATATCAAGGTCTTCAAGACCCTTCTAATTCTTCATCCTGCAAGCTCCCCACTTGACCCTGAACCCTCATGCTGTGCTAAATGCCCTAAAACCCGAGATCTCCAGACTTGCTCATCAGGACCGGAAGTAAAGTGATGCTGATAACAAACTAACACACATCATGGTCAGCTTTTTTAAAATGCGGACTTACGAGTGTAAGTCTTGACCCCCCCCCCCCAGGAATGCCTCCACACCTTTTCCGCCCCCTTCTTCTTGACACGCATAAGGGTATGTACACTCATAATTTGTGGCTTCTTAAAATGTGCATTGCTCGCGCAAAGCCTGCATACATATATGTGTGGCTGTTTTTGCACGAGCAATGCTTTGAAAATTGGCCCATCTGTGAGTAGGCCCTCCAAAAGGACTAATTGGAGGATCAGTCACAGTAACAATCTGTGCATGTTTAATATTTCAAGGCTAGAAACTATTTCAAGGCTAGAAACTATACCTTTGGAGTTTATAGATGTCAGATAAGACCATATGGCCCATCCACATCTCCTTCCTCTTCATCAGGGCATCCTCTCTGCTTTCTTGAATTCTGATATTGTCTTTGTCTTCTCTTACTCCACAGAAAGACAGTTTCATGCATCCACCATCCTTTTGGTATTGAAATATTTATTTATATTATTCTTGAGTCTATACTCTTTTACCCCTTCCCATGACCCCTCATTTCAGATCATCCTTCCAGAGTTTGTTCTCATATGCTTTATGATGAAGACCATTGATTATTTTATTATCTGCCCATTAGACTGACTCTATTCAGTTTATATCCTTTTGAAAGTGCAGCCTCCAGAAAGCAAAGTTGCTTACCTGTAACAGGGGCTCCCCATGGACAGCACAAATAAACTAGACAAGTGAGTGGTATCTGACAACAGCAGTAGTGCAGAGAAGTAAACTTTCTCTTACAGCTCTTGAAGATCAACAAATCTTTTGAGCGTTTATGCACGCTGCCGAAGAGGTCAGCAGCGTGCATGCTGCTGACCTCTTCGGTTCTTCCCAGCTGAGCTTCAATTTAGGGACATGAATGGGACTGTGTGACTGATTTGTGCTGTTCTCCATGGAGAACTGTGTTACAAGTATGTAACTTCATTTTCACTATGGACAAGCAGCACAAACAGTCACACAAGTGGGGAATCCTTAGCTAAAGTCTGCTGAATATACAGCTCCTTTCTTTTGTTTTGCAGCCCATAAACAAATTGGAAGTCAAAGCTATTAATTCAATTTTGAAAAACTGTCTGACCAAATTTGCTATCATTACAGGATTCTGTTTCTAAACAGTAATGTTTTGTAAAATTATAAATAGATGACCATGTAGCTGCCTTAGGGATATATGAAATGAAGCTCGTCCCAAATGTGCAATTGAAGAAACAGTAGTTCTTAGGGATATTCAGGTCCAAAAATGTATGCCCATATGTTTGTATGGCTGTACAAGAAAATGGCACCTGCGGCCATGAGGCCAGCACCATTTTTAAAGTTGCTGTTGCTCTGGTCTCAGGGCTGAATCTGAAGAGGACATGGATGGGCAAGTGGGCATCTCTCCTGCTCCTGTTGACCCTACAAGAGGGGTAAACGGGGGCATCATTTCAGGAAGAGGGAAGGGAAAAGTCAGAGAAGCTCCAGGGCTCAGGGCCAGCAGCAAACCACGGTTTGGTAAGGCAGGCCCCGGTATAGGCTGCAGGTCAGTGGGGCAGGTTGCATTTTGTTTTGTTTTGTTTTTTTTTCAAAACAAAATGAAGAAAAGTGTTGCTGGCATTTCCTATTTTATTTCATAAGATTGCACATCCCTAGTAGCTCATAATTGGTGTGCTTTTAATCTCTGTGGAAAACGGCCCTTAACCTTTGAAGAAGTAGATACACTGTAATAGCCTTGAAGCCAATGTTTGTTTCCTAATGGACATCCTATTTTTTGGAGTTCAAATAGTTTATTGATTTTCAAAAAACAATACAAAGAACAAAGAACAATAAAGAAAAGAAAGAAGAACAATTATCAAAGAGGCAGGACATACATCCCATACTCAATATGATTAATAAAGTAAATATACAAAAGACATAACCAACAGAGTATATCTAAGGACTTGCTATCCATTCACAATGTAGCTATATATGCCTGAACAGGGCTTCAAATGCGAGAAACAGAATAATAGGCTTGTGCAGTTTTATTTGCAGCTGCCACCTCATATTTGTGAAACTGAAGAACAGAATTCCACCAGAAAGTTACAATAAGTACAGTGCAAGATTTCCAACATCCTACAACACTGACATGCCATAGATAATAGTATATTTAGCAGACATCTTTTATAATGAGGGAGAACAGCGAAAAATATAGAGTACCTTTAAGGATAACAATAGCATAGTTAAGAGGAACATGAAAACCAAAAATCTTGCAAATAATATTCCAAATGCCACTCCAAAAAGGTTGTATATTAGGACAATGAAAGATTAGATGATCTAATGTGCCAGCAGTGGATATACTTAATCAATATAAATCAGAAGCACTGGTGTCAATTTTATGTAGTTTAACAGGGGTCCAATATAGTTGGTGTGCCTAAAAGTAGATAGGCAGTGATTTTAATGGTGTTGTAAGAAGAAATAAAACTTTTATAAACCTAGATACTGAAGGTGCTTAAGAGATAGGAACACCTTCCACATACTGAGAATAACTTTCAAACAACTCCGTATGGCCCCATATACACGTATACATGGGCATGTGGAGATCTACTATAGTATTTTATAATTTATTTATTTCAGTCTATGCAAATTGTAAAATATACATATATTACCTCCAAACATAAGAACAAGCGTATGTTTCAATCTGAACTAATGTTTTACAGTGCAATGAAAGTATGTATTTGCTCTGATTATCTTATAAACATACAAGTGTATATATTATCTTATAAACATACAAGTGTATATATTACATGCAAAAAACACATAACATGTTTGCATAAAACCCTGATTTATACACATAGACAAGTATATTTTAAAATACATATGCATATTTGAAATCACCAGCTGATACCTGTCTGTTCACCAATTCCTCCACCAGTCCACCCAGACCTCCCACCCAAACATAGCAGACAATAGACGAGTCTGATAACAACTATGCTAGTTAATTATCAGGTGTAAAATTCCATGATTAATTTGCCTAATGTATTTGTATAAATCTCTTATAAAGTAGTAACTTTCTCACATACCTCTTGGCTCTGCCCCAGAGCTCCTCTAGACTGCTCCTTTTTGCAATTGTAAATTTATGGATGAGACTTTAAATACACAAGTACTTTTGATGTTTATGAAATAGCATATACGTGAATTCAGGCTACTTACTAATGTATATGCTAATTTTACATTGTAACTCCTTTGAAAATTTACTCCATTGATAATAAGCAGCAACTTGCATAAATTAATTCTTATTGAATATGGACTTCAGTCCTGTATTGGATAGATGGCAAAGGTATTGAAGTAACGAAGATGTAGAACAAGAGAATGGTGTTATGCTGGAGGTGGATCCTTGGCCTGGTGCAGGATTGGAATGGCCCTCCGGTCGAACCCGGAGAGCGCCTGCCACCAGGAGGCGGAGCACAGGAGGAGACAGAGGCTAGCTGGAGCTTCACCAATAGCAACCCGGGGTTCCCTCAGGTTGAGCCCTTGGTTACCAGGCCACCTGGTCTTAGGTTGGCCTTGAAGGATCTCCCTAGAGAGGAAATGCAGAGGAGTGCCCACCATGAACAAGGGTGCATGATGTCCAAACAAGAATGTCCAGAGGTCACAGGAGGCCAGAACAGAGAGTCCGAGTGGGTAGCAAGGATCAAGGCCAGAGTAACAATTCAGAATAGTCAGCCGAAGCAGGGGTCAGTACCTGTAGTCAATCCGGAAGTAGTTAGGCCAGGTAGAGGACATGTTCCAGGCAGCAATCAGGAGAAGTCAGTGGTCAGGCAGAGGTCAAGTTCCAGGCAGCAATCAGGAGAAGTCAATGGTCAGGCAGAGGTCAAGTTCCAGGCAGCAATTAAGAGTAGTCAGGAGCAAGCAAAGGTCAATACCATGAGATCAGTCCGAAGGATGGAGAGACGAAGGAACAGGAGATGCTGGAACAGGAGATGCTGGAACAAGAGACACTGGAACAAAAGACGCTGGAACAGGAAATGCTGGAAGGCAAACTAGAGACACCGGAGTGTACGACCCAATTGCCAAGGTGAGGAAGTGGTGCCAGACCACTTTATTTAATACAGCCATCAATCAGGGCGTGCCGCGGAGGTGGGATCCGCGACTGGCCCTTTAAGAGGCTGGGCAGTTCGCATGCGCACCTAGGGGTGGGGCCGATGCCACGGAAGACACCGAGCCCTGCCGTGAGGTCTGGACAGGAGCCTGAGTGCAGGGGAGCCGGGACACCGCAAAACTGGCTGCGGCTGAGGCGTGTGAGAGCCCGGAGCTCGTGGACGGACGAGAAAGGTGAGCAGGCCCAACCGTGGAGCAAATGTGGCTGGGAAGCACAACAAATGGATTCTCTTTGATCCTAGAACACCAGGCTGAAAACCTTCTCTATTTTACGATTGTCTCATGGCAGGTTTTCTAGTAGCTAAAATCACTTCCTTTACCTCAGATGAGAATGATAACCCATTACTATTCTGCATTCAATATTCATGCTGTCAGATATAAAGTCTGGAGGCTGGTGTTGTAATTATGTATGTTTGTGGAACCTTGGGTGCTGTGGAGGTGACCATGCCCATGGGGAGGAGCTCCGTGAGGAGCCACAGCACTGGGCTAGAAACTGTACTACACAAACACAGGAGTTCTTTTATTAAACAGCTTGAAGAGAACCACCAGAGGTGGCAGTAGTGAGGCACTCAAGTAGTTACAGTCGAAGGGACCTCGGCAGAGGGAGTCCTTCTTTCCTTGATGACGTCAGGAAGTTCTGCAACAGGTCCTCAGCGAGGAGATACAGTGGATGAGATAGACTGAGAGTTAGAGTACTCACTAGGTGTTTGCTTTTGATATGCGATTCCACCAGGTCTGTTGTAGAAGGTACAGGCACCGAGGCAGGGAGAGCAGGCCCTCGAGGAGCGAGTACTTGTTCCCTGTAAGGCACCTGAAATAGAGCAGAGGGCCCCCGAGGAGCGGGTACCCAGGTTAGCATATACCCCGAAGGGCAGAGAGAGGGAGAGCTTCTGCGGCAGCACGGAAGTGGCAGAGTAGTGTAGACAAGAATGGATTCGAGTCCTTGCTAACTCGGAGAACTAGCAAACGAATGAAGGTAATATACCCAGATGGCGTGACGTCAGCATGAGGGAACGCCCTTGAGGTTCGCGCCAAAGGCGGTACAAAGAGTGGGTTGCGCTCGTGCACCCTAGTAGGCACCTGGGAGGAGCAATGGTGGGAGGCTGCACCATAGCCTTCCGGGGATACCAGAGAGGTCGGCTTGTAGACGCGGCGGTAGCCATCTTGCCCAGGTAAGTGGGAGGAGCCGTGAATAAGGTAGGCAAACAGGTGAAGCCAATTCGAGGACCGATGGACGCAACAGCCCTTCAAAGGACATCCATGCTGTTTCCTTACCCAGGTCTTGGTTTTTGAGGATGCAAGTGATTGAAAGTCCTGTAGCATCTCTTTATCCAGGATATTAGACATTGGTGTCCAAGAGTTTTCTTCAGTCCATACCCATCCCATGACAGGAGATATTCCCATACTCTGCCTCGTCTTCTCACATCGAGAACTGCGTCTACTTTATATTCGATGTCTTCTTCTGCATCTATAGGTGTAACATCAGGTATTTTGTTGGAGAACCCACTAAGGATCAATGGCTTTCAATAGTGAGATGTGGAATGCATTATGGATCTTTAAAGTAGATGGTACTTCAGACTGTAGGTGACATTGCCCAGTCGTCAGAGAATGGGAAATGGTCCAACAAAACACGGAGCGAAGCGAGCTGAATGAAGTTTAAGTCTTAAGTGCTTCATGGAAAGCCAGACTTTATCAACAGGCTTGAAGTCAATGGCCTGACTGGGGCAGAGTTTCACCCAAAATTAGGGCTGTATCAGGAGCTTCAAAAAGTAAATATAACAATTAAAAATCATGAATCAAATAAAATACACAATCATATAATACACCAAGGAATCTATATAAAAGGTAATTTTGACAGCTCCTATATAAAACATATGTATTTATTACAAAAATTAAAAATAATATTGAAAGCACTGAAATAATAACTAATATTACAAACTATTCTGTGTATATTAATTAATTAGTAATGGTGCTATCTATCAAACAGCAAAAGAAATAATATAATTAGGAAAGAAGTTCAAAGTAGCAGATAGGATAAATAAATCAAAAAGCATGCATGCATTCTAAAATGAACACCTTATTGGTCCAAATATTTATTCTATTCTAAAAGTGGGACATGGTCATAAAATGAAAGGAAAAAAAAAGGACATAATGTAAAGATTAATTCATTAAAATATTACGTTACATTATGTGAAGTGTAATATATGAAAATAGGTTTGCTCATTCTGAGTGTGAATTTCTTTCAATAATGCTAGGAAGAAATCAAAATATTTGATTAAGTCTCAGAATGGACAATACTATGTAAAATATATATGAATTTTAGAAAAAACACAGTTTTTTTTTTACCTGAAGCTGCAGTAGCGTTCACCCTATTCTTGAAGCAATGTATTATTCAAATAGTACCAACTTTACCAAATGTAGTACAAACTGAATCTTATGAAGACTAAAATATATATTGTGCACACCACTACAAAGTTAATGATATTGTGATTAAATTACTGTGAAAAAATGTTTAGTAAACAGTTGACAGTGCTGTGACTTTAATACATTACAACTAATGGGGTAGATTTTAAAAAAAAGAACGCGAGTGACCATGTGCGCGTGCTACCCAACATGCACACATTCACGTGAGATTTTATAACTTGCGTGCGCTGGCCACTGTACTGGGCGCCTCTAGCCCTGCCCCCCAGACTGCCCCTCTGCCGAGGCCTGGCTCGTGCATGTAACAGGGGTTTACACGCGCGGCTGGGCCCCTTTTAAAATGCACACGGTGGGCGCAAGGCCCGGCCACACACATAACACCTGTGATTTACACGCGCGGGCCATTAAAAATCGAGCCATATATATGATCGTCAAAAAACTGAATAAACTTAAAATTTTAAATGAATTATTAGCAATTGAAAGAAGAAGCCAAAGTACTCTATGATTATTTTTTGTGATTTGTAACATAACATTTGTAACATATTTCTCCTCCTGAACGATGGACTCTGGCACTTCTAAGCACATTATGCTTTAACCTGTCTTCTCTATTGTATTATATTTATAATTTATACCTGCTTAACCTCTTTCCAGCTGTTTAAGCTCCAAGTTCTTTCTCCTTGTTGAATGTAACTTTGCCTTTTTTCCACTGCAATTGTTTAATTACTTTAGTTGTCGCTTCAGTTTTTTACCCTTGTTCGATGTAAACCGATCCGATATGGGTTTTACTATGAAGGTCGGTATAGAAAAGTGTTAAATAAATAAATAAATAATAAATAAATATACAGAATATACTGATCATGCTAAAAAATCATCATTAATTTGATTATCAAATGTTTAAGACTTCAGTTGCCTTGTTCTCATGAAAACCACATGTATTGCTGCATTTATATCGACAGCACTATAGTTCCATGCATTTGTTGACTCATTCTTATAGTATCGCAATGCCACCAAATATTGCTATAGTTAGAGAAATGAGTGCCAAAGTGAACTTAGATGATGTCAAATCTCATAAGTGCATTGGAAAAGAAGCATAGATTAACAGGATGACAAACTGATCGCTTGATGATGAAAAATGGCCACAATGTAACCAAGGCTACCTGTCTGCACAAACACCCATACAGCACTGTATATTCAAATGTTATTATTGCTAAGCAAACCCAAAAAATGTATTGATTTAAATTTTCAGGTTAATTCTCAGTATACCATAATATGATGGGTCAATCAAATTAAGGAATGTATATTATATAAAAATATAAAACAAATGAATTTGAGGGGTTTTAAAGAGGTAACATTACGGTGCAAAAAGGAGATCCATAAACTAAACAATGTATCACAACATCGACATTCTGGGGTAAATTTTCGGGGATTTACGCGCGTGGCCAATTTTACGCCAGGCCAATTTTCAAAGGGCCCGGCCACGCGCGTAAAATCCCCAGGACGCATCTAAGTCCCGGAGCCGTGGGGAGGGGGCGGGGCAGGGCGTGGTTAGAGGTGGCCGGCAGAGCGGCCATTTGCCACGGTGCTGGGGGGTCGCGTGCCAGCAGGCTGCCGGCCGCACTCAATTTTCTCCTGCTCTGAGGCAGGAGCAAATGGTAGATAAGGTTTTGGGGGGAGGGGGGGGTTTGGATAGGGCTAGGGGGCGGGAAGGTTAGGGAAAGGGGTAGGAAGTTTAGTATAGGGGGTAGGGAAGTTCCCTCCCAGGCCGCTCCTAATTGGAGCAGACTGGGCAGGAACTGCGGAAGGCCGTGGGCGTCGGCGCTCACAGGTTGCACAAATGTGCACCCCCTTGCGCGCGTCGACCCCCAATTTTATAACATGCGCGCACTGGAGCGTGCATGTTATAAAATCGCGTCCATGTGTGCGCGCGCATTCTTTTAAAATCTACCCTATAGATTGCACATGTTCTATGTGCAAATTGTGGAAAAATAGTGGGAATAACCATAACTTAATAGATCATCGATTAATCCGCTTACCAAATGGTGAAACACTTCAGTCACTGTATTCTCATAGAAACCTCTTGTACTGCTGAAATTAAACTGACAGCACTATAGTGTCACGCATAAATTTGCTACATTCTCACAGTGTGGAAACATCACATAGTATTGCTTTACTAAGAGAAATGCGCGCCAAAGTTAGCTTTTAATGACATCATTTCCTATGAGTGCGTCGAAAATGTAACAGTGATTGAGGAGAACAAAATGGTCGCTGTTGAGAAAAAGTAATCGTGATGTAACCAGAACTACCCACTGTGCACAAACAACCATATTGCACTATATATTCAAATGTTTATCATTGCTAAGCATCCTGAACAGATATATCCATTCAAAATTTCATGTCACTAATCAGTACGGGCCGGATTTTAAAAAGGTTATGCGCATAAATCTGGAGGATTTACGCGTGTAACCGGTCCTGCGTGCGCCGCGCCCATTTGTCTCCAAACTGGCAAAATTGTTAGATGCCACCCCTGTGTTTGGCCATCTGTGCTGCTTGTCCATGGAAAATTGTACACAATATACCAAATGAGGTCTCAATAAAGTCTTATACAGAGGTAATATCACCTCCCCTTTCCTCTTCCTATGCATCCAAGCAGCTTTCTGGCTTTTGCCCCCATCTTATCTATTTGTTGGGTTACCTTAAGATCATCAGACATGATCAGCCCCAGATCCTGCTTCTGTTTTGTGTTCAGAAGAACTTCACCCCCTATACTGTATTGTGCCCTTGGATTTTTGCAACCCAAAGTCCTGAGACTGAGTTTTATCTTAACTGCCAGACTCTAGACCAGTGGTTCTCAACATTTTTTTCTGCTAGGACGCACCTGATAGATGATACATAAGTGACAACTGAACCCATGACCATCATGAGGGATTATGCGTGTGGCTGGGCCTTGGTGCACGCCGGGTCGAATTTTCAAAGAGGTCTGGCCATGCGTGTAAAGCCTCATACGTGCACAAGTGCCGGGCCTCTTCAAAGGTGCGTGGGCGGGGTCTGGGCGAGGAGGGGTGCGCCGAGACAACGGCATCGTACACTGTCCCAGGGAAGCGCGCACCGGCTGACGGCCGGCGCAAGTAAATTGCTCTGCTCCCAAGGAGCAGTATTTAAAAGTAAAAGAATTAGGGGTAGCTAGGTCGGGGTTAGGGGTCGGGGTGGAGAGGGGAAAGAGAAAGTTAGGTAGGGGGGGGTATGGAAGTTTCCTTCCAGCCTGCTCCTTAATTGGAGCGGACTGGGAGGTAACTTGAGGAGGCCCGATTGCGTCGCCGCATGTACTCTTAGAAATGTGGCTCCCCTGTGCACTACTCCGCCACAGATGCGCATGCAGATTATAAAATTTGGCGCACATGTATGTGCGGCCCATGGATTTTTTTAAAACATGCGAGCGGTGGTGTGCGCATGTTATAAATTGGCACATTCATGTGAGCACGCTGTGCGTGCACATTTAAAATCTACCTCTTACTCTGCATCCACAGGAATCCCACGACCCCCAATAATAGGTGCATTCCAGATCTAGGATATTTCCCCAAATAACTCACCCTACAAGAAAAGACATTCTGATACTGGTATCATTTCAGTATCAGGAAAAAAAGCTCTCTACTACCAAGCACATTGTAAAATACCAAACCTGAAAAAAAAAAGCTCAGCACATGTATAGCAAACCTGCCATACCATAACAGCACTAACTCCGAGGACTCAAACAACAATATCCCTACCAAGGAAAAGGCAGCAGTGCACCACCAATGCATGTCCTATTGAGAAAG
Source organism: Rhinatrema bivittatum (assembly GCF_901001135.1). Lineage (NCBI taxonomy): Eukaryota > Metazoa > Chordata > Amphibia > Gymnophiona > Rhinatrematidae > Rhinatrema > Rhinatrema bivittatum. The sequence goes on along the minus strand of NC_042617.1, from coordinate 107,504,118 downwards.
CGCAACAAATAAAATTGATACAAATGCCTAAATGCTAATAAAATACCTCACCTTGGTCACACACACAGAACAGGCCTTCACTAAATACAGAATAATAGATCACAAATTACAAATGTGTAGATAAAACCTAGAATGGAAACCCCCAAAATCCACTCTGTATGCAGTGCAAAAATGGAGAATTAGAAACAGAAATATATTTCTCCTACACTAAGCAAAGTATAAAGATAGAAGAAATGCACATTCCCAAACTCACATATGGCTTTTGCATCCTGGCACTCCCCTTCCATGCTCCCATCATTTCTCATTTCTCCCAATTTTTCCATTTCAATCATCCTCTTGCATATCCCTGTCTAGCATTCCGGACTATCAAATCCTCTTCCCTGTACTCCCTCTCCCTACCTCCTTCCTCCCTTCCCTGTCCAACTATCCTGACTCCTGTTTTTCCCCCCCTTCCTGCTCAGTAGCCCCCACATTCCCTCTCTATTCCACCTCCCTCCCCAGCATCTCCAACCTTCTTTGCCCCCCCCCCCCCCATAGGTGAAGACAGCATCAGCAGTATCACTTCCAGGCCCAGCGGGGAAGATAAGTTATATTACATCTGACTCAGAAGAGCAGGAGTTGGCAAAGTCGTGCTTTGATCTGGGTTGAATGAGGAAACTGCCTCCCACTGAGCCAGAAAGAGAAGGAAGCAAGAGTAGCCTCTCATCAGGTCTGATAAAGGAGAAGTTACCCAGCACCCATCTGGTTAACGAGATCAGCCTCCTTCTGGCCCTGCGACAGACCTTCCAAGACCTTGTGACACACAAGTGTGTCCCGACACACTTGTTGAGAACCACTGCTCTAGACTATTCCTGAAGTATCACTAAATCCCTTGTCATGTTTTCTACACCTTCCAGAGGTCTAACTTGTTACAGATTTTGGTGGCATCCACAAAATTAAAATGTTTATCATTTTACCTATTTTTTTTAAACAACCACTATTTACTGCATAAGGTTTGCTGCTTTTCTCATATGTTTCCTCTGTATCAGCTATAACTGAACTCATTGAGGAGTAGATATATTGACATTTAAACTCAGATCATGGTAACACCATTAAAAATCTAGTATAGTGAAAATAAATTCCTATAAGTTTCTGCAAAATTTAGTTAAGAATAAAAGTAACTTTATTAGTTTCTAATCACCAGGGTCTGTCCTTTATGCTCTTTAGAATAATTAATTCTGTTCTGAGTCAAAAGTAATGTTAAATAAATGTAAAACCTCACAGTTGATTGAAAAAAATATTTTACTTCTAAGAATATTCCGAGAAGCTTAATTTTCATGTTATTAAAATTAAAGGTGCCATATTATGTTTAAATAGCAGTGGAGCAGAAGACTCATGTTTAATTTTCATTTTTGAAGGGAATATTTGGGAAGGGGAAGGTGTCAGAATATGCTATGGAATTGGAACATTCAGAATTCAGGGTGAGAATGAGTAGGTGACAGCAGCAGCTGGTTCACAAATGGCCTTGGTAAGTTTAGTTTCAGACTAGGACAATATCTTTTAAAAAGACATGCAGGAACACGTGCCCCTGCCCAGGGATGCGGCCATTTTATAACATACGCATGTATATGCATGCTTGTTGAAAAGAAGAAAATTAAAATGAACAAATATGTAAAAAATATAGAGAAATCTTTGGGGTAGATTTTAAAAGCCTGTGTGCCTATTTTGCATAGGCCGCTGGCGCGTGCAAAGCCCCGGGACGTGCGTAAGTCCCGGGGCTTCGTAAAAGGGGCGGGAGGGGGCATGTCCGGAAGGCGTGTCGGCAGTCCAGGGGCTTGTCTGGGGTCAGGGGGCGGTCCGAGGCGGGTCCAGGGGCGTGGCAATGGTTCGGGGTGGGCTGGGAGGGCGGTCCCGATTCCCCCGGCACTGCGGCCTGTGCCGGGGATGGCGAGGCGGCACGCGCAAGTTACACCTGCCTCAAGCAGGCGTAACTTGCACAACAAAGGTGGTGGGGGGGTTTAGGTAGGGCTGGGGGGTGGGTTAGATAGGGGAAGGGAAGGGAAGATGGGGGGACGCGGAAGGAAAGTTCCCTCCGAGGCCGCTCCGATTTCGGAGTGGCCTTGGAGGGAATGGAGGCAGGCTGCGTGGCTCGGCGTGCGCAGGCTGCCGATTTTGCGCAGCCTTGCCTGCGCCGACCCCGGATTTTATAAGATACGCGTGGCTCGCACGTATCTTATAAATCCGGCGTACTTTTGTTTGCGCCGATTGTGCGAACAAAAGTACGCGCACGCTACTTTTTTAAGATCTACCCCCAAAGTGTATGATACAAAGTATGTTGGTTTCTTGGGGATAGTCTGCTGATTGGCTGAGCTGACCTTAGCACCTTATAAATAAATCTTAAATAACGCACAAGTAACAACATTGTCATCTTTAACAACTTTAATTATGATTCTGCATTAACAAACATAATATGAAGGCATCACTTGTTTAAAGTTTTAGATGTAAGACACAGAAAAATAAAAATAAAATCCTAAGCAAATTTTTCCACTTAAATGTCACAGATTAACAAAAAAGCATTAATTAACCCATTTAGTTGTTTATATGCTAGATTTTTTTCAAGCAACAGACTATATTTATTTGCATTTAATTCAAAACAGATTTTGATCAAAAATTACATTTGCTGACCTTCTTTATGTCATAAATGTCAGGGTAAGGCAAATCCTTGATGAATCATATGATAACATTCTTAATTCTCCATTTAAAAACAAAACATATCCAACAAATTCAGCAAACTTTTCAATGTAAAAGCAGTGCAGACATGCAACAAGAAAGGTCCTTCTTGAATTAAAAAGAATCAAGCAGAAATAGTATTAATTCATAAAGAAACTGTCTAGTGCCCCATGTAGAAAGATTTACAACTAGTTGCAGTGAATAATAGGCAATCTAATCTCCTGGAAGGTATTGCAGACATTCCCTTTGTATGCTATTCTGAAAGAAAAATTGTTTATCTCCAGAGCAGTTACTACTTGGAAGACCAGTATATTCTCTTCTAGAATCAGTTCTGTTTTAGCATTTGAACTATTATATAAAAAGCATATTTTTACACTTTGAATGCAAAATAGTCTGTACTATTACAATGCGTCTGTTTCACAATTTTTGTATTTATTCTAGGAAGTTCTGGTTTTTTTTCTTTTTCACAAAGTGTACCACATACTTCACAAAATCAATAGCAACTACTTGAATTCTGTTAGTTTCATAGCAAATATATAATTTTACTTTTCTTTAGGTTATTCTGGCAATCAGTAAGCTATTTGGGCAGTAAAGTGGTAATTTATTACTTTTTTTGTTTTTTTTAGCAAAGGCTTATAGACCAGGTATATGTCCAATTTGTATAATTATTTTTTTAGGTAGTACTCATACTTTGCTACAAAATTCCTTAGCAGTTCATAAAGTTAAATTATAATGCCAATGAAATGACTTTTGTTCATGTACATATGGTTGTCAAAAGTGTTTATTTTTTCATTTTCTGAATATTTTCAGGAAAATAGCCAAAGTCTTCAAAAGAAAGAAGCAAAAACAGTGAAAATCAACATTAACAGAGCTTTTAGCTGGTTTTAAAATTAATTTTTTTAAAGAAAAAGTTAGCTAAAGCCACAGAAAAGCTGTGAAGTGGCAATTTTACATTTTTTTTGTATCATGCAAAGATTTTCCCATTAAAATCAATTACTAGAAGATTGATATATAAAATACAAATGTTTTTGCATTGGTATCTAATTTGGATTAGTAGTCTGTTTTGAGACCTTGTGTTCCTTAATATGCACCAAGAAATGAGTTAGAATGAAATTGTTTTGTGCAAACATGAAAAAACAGTTTTTCCCATGTGTACTTTCTCAGTGAAAACATTTGCACACCTTTTGTACTAAATTTTTCACTTATTTCATTGTTGGCACAGAGAAAGAATTTCACTAAAACTAGATTACCATTTTCCAATCATATTCTGTAGTCTTTCAGGTTTTTCCAGTATCAGCATACCTTTCCATGCCACTCCAAACAGCTGTCTTTTGAAAATTGTGTTTCTGAACATGGTAGATTCTCTGGTTCATAGGCAATTTTTTAATTCTAGAAGTTCAAAGGTTCCTTTTTATTTGTATGCATGTCAATGCATAAGAACAAACCAAACAGGATTACTATTAGGTGCAGTGGACATATTTATGGAGAGAGACTGCCATCTCCTTGGAATAAATTGCTTCAAGATAGGTCACATGATACTGTACCCTGTGTGCAGGAGGCAGATAGCAGTGTGCTGATCCTGTGACTGTGGTAATTGAAACTGCACAGAAACAATTAATGACACTGCAGGAAATAACTTGGTGCAAATGGGATATTGTCAAACCACCAGGAAATATGGCGAGAAAGAAGCAATGGTGAAGGGGCACTAATAGTCAGGTGTATATATATCAAGTGTAGCATAAAAACATTAAAGATCTGAAATCAAGCAAGAGATCAGCATAGCCTAAATTGTTTCTCTGCCTCCAGTGCTGGTCATTGCAGAGCTGCTTCCGATTGCTAGGAACTCCAGGTAGTCCATTGCTGGTTTTAGAGATTTCACAGCATTACTCATCTCAAGATAGCTTTAATAGATTTCTGCAGTTTACCTGGGGATTCTCACAGCCATCCATCCGTAACTTTTCAGAAGGTATCACCTAGCATTGTATGCTTAAAGATATAAATCCTTATTTTTCATATTCATATCTACCATCTTCATTTTAAGACCTGGACACTTACTCCTTTTTCACCCCCTAGCTACTGTGAATTGCACTTTGTTTGGCACTCAGTGCAGTCAAATAGCTTCAGCCTGGGAAAAGCAGAAAGAAAACGCGCATTTGAAATTATTTTAGTGAAAAAAGGTTCATAAAAACGTATGGATCTAATCTACTAAGTTTTTTCCCCACAGAGGCAGCAAGGTGAAAGCTTTAGTAAAGCTATACCTATGTATGTTCTAGACTTACAATGGTGCCTGTTTTGTTTTTGTTTTGTTTTCAGGGCTGCCTTCAGTTTTCCCAACACTCCATTTGAATTCCTGCGCCTTACACACAACCACTTTCTGAAGACTGTTTCAAAGTTAGATGAACAGAAACGTCTGCATACAAATCCCACACTTTTCTGTAATGAATCCCCAAGATACTACTGCCATTGCTGGACACACAGGAAGCAGCACCAGACTTCATTCACAAGTCATTACAATCAAAAGTGCAATTTGGTTTTATGCAAGAATATGAGAACAGATGGCTTCCAGTACTGCTGGAAGTCATGTTCACATACAAACAGAATAGAAAGGGAGTCTGTTTTACTCTTTCATCTCTATTTGTTTCAATACGTTTCCTCAAGAAGCTAGAAATATTGGGCACTGTTCAGAGCTTGTTTCAGCAGTGAGACTGTATTATTATGTACCTTTACTTTTGGCATCCTTTGCATTTTTTTCTGCCTTACAGAGATTTATTACAGATTCCAAGAAAAGGGACAAGGTAATGGTTTTTTTTTTTTTGGGAAAATAAGGTTATGAATAAAAATGGGATGCTTGATTATTTTGGGAGTAATACTGTAACAGCCCACATAAAGCAAACAGCAAATGCATGCTTCAATTACATCCATTTTCAAAGAGGAATATATACATAAATCTGCTTTGAAATATATCCCACCACAATCTGCACAAGTTACACCCAGCTAAATCACACATTTTTTGTGAACTTTTGTATGTGTGCATTATAAAATCCCAAAGTATGCACATACGTCCAGATCCCTTCCCCAATTCTTCTGCTTCCAGGAAAGCCTCTGCTCGGATCTGTGAAAACTTAAACGCATGAACACCGACCTACTTGCATAAGTTTATCCATGCATTGGGTGGGATATTTGTAAATAGACCATTAGTGTGCATAAAACACTAATTTACCAACAGACGTTCCTTTCTAATTACCCTAACTGGATAGAATACGTGACATAAGGTTGTTTTTTCTTAACCAAATAACTGTTAATTGCATCCATGATATAGTATGTTGACTCTTGAGGTATAAAAATCATAAGGAGTTAGTGTTGAGAGAAGTGCTGTTTGAACAACACCATCTTAATGTGATCTGAAGTCGGTTCAGGAAAGCAAATAACTGAAGGGAGCAGTTTTCAAACTATCCTCTTTGGTACAAAGTCTTCAGGTCCTTTTCACCCATAGACTTTGCACCGACTTTCAAAAAAAAAGTACACACCTACTATAGTTTCCTTTTGAAACCTGTGAACATAAAATGCCCATGCACTTTTGCACCTGCTCTTTGAGAAGGCAGGTTTTATATGGAAAATCATACATGCAGAGTTGAAAAGACAACTGTATGCATTTTCCAATCCCTCCCAAACATAATGCCTTCCCTCAATGAGGCTAAAAGAACTCATCTTGTGGAACCCAATATTGAGGGAGGGCAATTTTCAGCCAGCAAACTTACACAGATAAACATTATTTACCTGCATAAATGACTTGAAAACTTTTTTTTTTCCATAGCCACATTTACAATTAGGAAGGAATTATTTGTTAGATTAAAAAAAAATCTCAATAAATGAAATACCTCCTTAGAAAATAAGACCATATGATCATGCCACAAAATTGAGTCTTGCCACACTTGTCTGATCTCATTTTCCAAAGATCAAGTCATTAATACTTTAAATATTCTTCTTGTTGAATTAGACTTACTAAACTTCTTTATGAGAAATACTCTGATGTGTGTGAAGAGATATCTTATATTTCTGGGTAACAACACACTCATGCATAGTAAGGTCTATCAAAGTAGCATTTCAGTAGTCAACCTTTGGTTGATAATATCTTGAAATGTTCAACTGAGCGAGTATCATACTAGCTACTTTTTAGTGAGAAAACCTTTTAATTGGACAGTTAATACCTACTATCATTTTGGGCCCATCTGCCTAGCTGGCCTTTAATACATTGCTGGGATCTATCAAAGTTCAATTCACAGACATTTCTCAACAACGAACAGCAAATCACAAAGGAAGAGAGAATCAGTTTCTGGCATGTACTACTTTTTAAATTATGGAAGAAATTACTTTTAGGATAAAAGTTATTTTTTTTTATCTGTAAAGGGCATGTAACCTTTTACAATGGAGCTATAGATCTGTGGCTAAGCATTTGCATATACAGTGTAGATGACTTTTTGGCTTCCAATGTTGAAATGCTGCTTAAAGTTACATTCAACTGTGTGCTACTACGTACTCATAGATACACATTTTTAACATGTTTTAATCCTAATGTGCCAACAGTACAGACTTTATAATGTTAAGCACATTCCGCAGTAACAAAACAGCCAGGACAAATTGAATACTATTGCCTAACACTAACTTTACAGCAACCTCCATAATCTTTTTTCCCCCCCAAAAGATTAGCAACTGCAATTATTTCCAACTCTGGCACTTAGTCTTCCATGAATAAAATAAATCCTCAAATTACACTGGAAAAAATAAATTCTGTTCCATGAAATACACTGGAATAATAAGTTGTAAGTAAAATGCCTCAAAAGCTATAATCTGAGGCTAGAAAAAAAGCAAAACAAAACCTGCAGTAAGAAATTAAGCCTAAAGTTTGTCTCAAAAAAATGTGGCAGTAACTATAGAGGACAGTACAAAAGATTCATAAAACCTGGACACCACAATCAAAATAAGGGAAAAACTCTTAACAGATTTACAGAACAAAATGCAAATCGAGAATTGTAAATAATCAAAGCAAGGAGCCCCCTTATCCTCCACCCTCCTACATTGATCACCGCTTGGTGCTGTCCTCTCCCTTCACTTAGAAAGTTGCCATACAACATCAATGACTGCTGTTGAGTTTCACTAGTTCATTGTGCTTGCTTTTCATCTTGTTCCTCTGTGAAGAAGAAGGAAGAAACATTCTGTTAAGATCACGATAAGCTGTCACAAGCTTAGTAGGTTTGCATTTTTAAGACATTTTTGTAAATTTATTTCTCTCTTCAAAAGGACAAGTAGCCAAATGTCTATCTGATTTTCTTAGCAATTCTAAGTGCTCAAGCAGATGGTAGTGTGTATCACTAAACAGAGTATGAATCAATGCTAGTCAACATGGCACTTCTAAAAATGGCCTTCATGAGTGATGTAAAGTACAGAACGTTCTCATTTTAACTTTTTCCCATGAGTGAATATTTCACTATGGAAATCACTGAGTATAGCAACTGAAATTACAGATTAGGATTCACAACAACAAAATACAATAAAAACTCTCCAATGAAACAAGAAAGGATTTGTGGATACAGCTAGGAGTAGAAACTCAAGACCTGAACAAGACCTCCATGGTTTCTTCTCCTAGCTGTATTAGTGACTTATCAGACGATTTTCAATACAGTCAATCATTTCACAGAATGCAATGGAGAAGTGAAACATTTTGGTTTATCCACTAGATCACATGAACATGCAGCAAAATTGCCATTACTGCCTAAGAGGTAGATTTTATAAATTTGCATGAGGGCGTACTTTTGTTCGCGCACCAGGCGCGAAAAAAGTGCGCTGGATTTTATAAGATACGTGCGTAGCCGCGCGTATCTTATAAAATCCGGGGTCGGCGCACGCAAGGGGGTGCACATTTGTGCAACCTGCGCGCGCCGAGCCCGGCGCGCGTTGCCTGTTCCCTCCAAGGCCGCTCCGAAATCGGAACGGTCTCGGAGGGAACTTTCCTTCCTCCCCCCACCTTCCCCTCCCTTCCCCTACCTAACCCACCCCCTGGCCCTGCTGAAAGCAGGCGTCAATCTGCGCGCGCCAGCAGACTGCTGGCGTGCCATCACCCGACCCAGGGGCTGGTCCAGAGGCCTCGACCATGCCCCCGGGCCGGCACCACGTCCCCCGATCCCACCCCGAACCGCCCCCTGACCCCGGTCCCGCCCCCGGACACGCTCCCTCCCCGCCCCTTTTACGAAGCCCCGGGACTTATGCGCGTCCTGGGGCTGTGCGCGCGCCGGCAGCCTATACAAAATAGGTGCGCCGGCGCGCGAGGGCCCTGCGCGCGTAAATCCGGCCGGATTTACGTGTGCAGGGCATTTAAAATCCGGCCCATTGTGTTTTCAGTGTTTCACTCTGCTTTTAGATATTTTAACTGTATTTCAACATTTTGGCAGGTTGAATTTCTGACTTGTTGCTGGAGGCCACAGAGTCCCTTATAATGTAAAATTATGGTTTGGAGTATTTTTTTTTCTGCCCCAAGCTATTCTTTTTAAGGGCCTAAAAGTTTCTCTCCTTTTTCATCCAGCTATACCTGAACTAATGCTGGGATTCAGGTGCCGTGAGCCTTCATTCACAACTACTTGGGGAGTTTTATGCTACTTTAAGAGGCCACGGTTCCAAGTCTTGCAACTACAGCAATGGTCCTGAGGAAAGGACCCATGTACCTTTCAAAACTCTGTTTCACTGGTTCTAAATTCAGCCATCTAGTAGAGCACCGCACTGAGAACCAGTGAAGCCAGAGTTCGTATCCTACGTTTCCCACTGAAGCTCCTTGTCATCTTGGACAAGTCACTTAACCCAGGGCCGGTGCAAGGGGATTTGGCGCCCTAGGCGAGCCTTCTCCCTTGCGCCCCCCCCCCCCCCCCCCCCGTTGCGCCGCCACCCTCCGGTCTTGGCCCCGATTCCTACCTCATTCTCGATCACGCCCGCTGACTGTGTGGTTTTCTGGGTCGCGAGCAGGTTGGGCACTGCTTGCGGCCTGCCAAATCTCCACTCCTCTTTGCCATCGCTTGCGGCCCCATATGACTCGCACCCAGTGGTGCACCAAGGGTCTCCGGTGCCCAGGGGCCAATGCATTTGTGTGCCTCTCCAGCACCCCCACCCCCCCTTAATCCTTCTTGTACTAATGTTTAAGGTCACAAAAAATCAGTGGCGTCTCTAAACAGAAGAATTTGGGGGGGAAGCCAAAATGACATTTCTTCATCACACCCACCTCTATAGGTGGGTGTGATGAAGAAATGCTTTAAAATTGGTTATAAAAAAAAGTGTTAATAAAGTCCAAAGGGTCTTCTGCATAATTTTAAAAAGCTGGCCAGTTTCACACTATATAATTATTTGATAGCCTCATTCAACTAATTCTTTATGGCTATGAGAGTGAAGTCTGGAATTTATAGGAAGGGACAGACTGTCAATATAAATCCTGCACCTCCAGTTCTGTAACTCTGTGCATCCACTGAAATCCCCCCAAACAATGGAGCTTGGATGTTTCCCTTACAGCTCATCATAGTAAAAGATATTTTCAAATTCTGGGGTCACCTCACAGTAACAGCAGCACAAACACCTTCCACTGCCAGGCACATTGTGAACTAACACAAAACCTCGCAAAAAAGACACTCAAAATCTATACTGAAATCCCATCGTAACATAACAGTAATAACACCAAGGACTCAAACAACAATAACCCTACCTGTGAAAAAGCAAGGGTAAATATTATACTGCGTCCTAGAATACCAATACACCACCTACTGAGGAAACAAAACAAACCAGATTGCTATAGATCCCTATGCTAGCAGAATCTCTCATCATGGTCACACACACAGAGCAGAGACAGACCCTCACCAAATACAGAATACAAAATAAAGGAGCACAAATTAGAAAAAACTGAAATGGAAACCCCAAGAAGCCAGACTCTGTGTATTAATAATGGAAAAACAGAACCACCATTCCTCATAAAACAATAAAATCAAGAAACATAAGCATCAGTTATAATAGTAAAACCATACTAATAAAATAATATTTTAAAACTACTGATAAATAGAATTTCTATTAATTAAAATCATATACATTTTTTACAATTTCCCAAACACCAATAAAATATTTCAAAACAGCACATATATCAAATAACACCCAATAATTAAAACTAATAAGGATTTTAAAAAGCCCCTGCTGTCCATGCATGGAAGCTCTTGATTTCCAGTCACCCTGATATTGTCGAGGATTAGGAGGTTTTCCTCTCTCTCTCACACATACTCACATGTCCATTCTCTCTCACACATACACTGTCACATACATACACATTCATGCTCTTATACCCACCATAACCTCTCGCTCTCACAGACACTGACACACTCTCAGGTGTAAGACACTCTCTCCCCAACACACACTCCCCCCCCCACACACTCTTACACCCCTGGATTTTCTCATACACACTCATGCTCTCACTCTCACTGGCTTCCTCACATACACACAAACACACACACCCAGGCAAGCTCCCAATCATTCTCACACTGACCCCCGGGCAGGCTCTCATTCATTTTCACACCACACCCTCACCATCCCCCAGGCATGCACACATTCATTCTCACACACACAGACCCCCAGACAGGCACCAATTCATTCTCATACACAGACACACCCTCAGGCAGGCACCCATGCATTCACACACACATACACCCCCAGGCAGTCTCCCATTCATACACATGCACACATTAAAGGCAGACCCCTTCTCTTTCTTTTGCCAGCAACCTCAGAGCCTCTCTCATTCCTCTGCTGCCACTGTCACTGCTGCTGCGTGGCTATTGGGGAGGCACTGATTGGTGATTGCTGCTACTGGCACTGAAGCCCATTTTGCTGCCTCCTCTCTGCCGTGGGCTTCCACTTCCTCCATGCTGATCTCCTACATTGTGCATAGAGAAAGTGCTACTCTTGCACATTTCCAAAGATTACATGTGCCAATCAGTAAAAAGTAATTTTTTTTTTTTACTTTGCTGTCTGATCTTAGTTTTCTAATCGGTTGGTCACAGGATTTTTTTTCCACCTTTCCTTTCTTATTTTTTTTGCCAATTCCTTTTATATTGTCTTTTTTTCTATTTCTTTTCTCTCCATCTGTCTTCTTCCCTCAAAATCACAGTCAGGTTCTCATTCTCACATGCTTTCTCTCTCTCACACACACACATGCTCTCTCTCATACAATCATTCATACACACAGTCTCTCACTGGCACATGCTGTCTGACTCTCACACACAAAGGCTCTCTCTCACTCCCACAAGCTGTCTTGCTCAAGCATAGGCTCTCACTGTCACATGCTGTCTCTCTCTCACACACTCACACACACACAGAGGCTCTCACATGCTGTCTCTGCAAACATTCAGGTCCTCACTCCCACACACAGTCTCTCAACTCACTCTCACACACAAACTCAACTCAACTCATCTCATACACGCGCACACACACACCCCCTCAGCCTCTCTCTCACCTCTGGGCCTCCTCTTCGCGGGTCGCCGCAGGATGGGCTCTGCAGCGGCCCTGGTCTTCTCGGGCCGCCCGCAATGTGGGATTCGCAGCGGCCCGTAAGCGCTGCTCCTCTTCTGCACGTGGCTGATGCTCCTCCTCCTTCCGACACGTGGCTGATGCTCGTCTTCCTTCTGGCACGCGGCTGATGCTCCTCTTCCGGCACGCAGCTGATGCTCCTGCCCCTTCCTGCCCGCGTGGCTCCGGCAACATTTTTCTTCCGGGGCCGCGGGGGCAGGAAGGAGGAGTATTTGCAGGCTTAGAGCGACCTTTTTTTTCAGGCCGTGGTGACGTGAGGTCCTCCACGGCCCTGCCGATCTTCGGCGGCCCTATGAGCCTTCTTATCGGCTACCAGCGGCTCGGCGCCCCCTAATGCTAGGCGCCCTAGGCGATCGCCTAGTTCGCCTAGTGCTTCCACCGGCCCTGACTTAAGGGCCGGTGGAAGCACTAACCAAGAAGTAATCTATGCGCGACTGGGTTGCATGCGCCCTAGCTACATGAGTGAAATCTTTCTCACAGGGATGTAAGGTTCTCCAGGAGTCAATTAAATGTAAAGTATTTTCTAGGGCACGGAGTCCTTTACTAGGCGGGCTTGAGGCAGGGGTACTCCTGCCTCAAGCCAAACAGGATCAGGGGTACTCCTGCCTCAAGCCAAACAGGATCACGTAACGCGTTAAAATCCCCAGTAGTATAATCATGGGTCAGTAATGATTTTATATGCTTAATGAGTCCAAAGTGAAAAGAATTCAAAGTTGATGTAGCATGACATTTTCCATTGTATTCATTGTTGCAGAATTTCTTAACTCATCATAGTATTGACAACATTCAATTTCGTAAGATAATGTAGCTACTTAGCTTTTTTTGCATGTGAAGAAACGCCTGAGAGTTAAAGATGTTACAAGGCTCAAGTTGTACTAGCCCGACATGGATGGTGTTTCGGCGTCCACCTTCATCAAGGAGCCGAATGTATGTGAGATGATTTTCGTGGCATTTTCACCAACATGGAAATAATGCGTTTCCCTCACATTCCTACATTATCTTAAGAAATTGAATGTTGTCATTACTATGATGCATTAAGAAATTCTGGAACAATGAATACAATGAGAAATGTCATGCTATGTTGCGACCCCAGTCGCTTACGCAGCGACCAGGGCTCTTACCTTCCCCGCGGGTCTCCTCCCTGCGCCGCGAGCCGCGCGATTCCGGGCCGGCCTGGCCGCATGGCAGCGGCGTCCTCCTCGTGGGGACGCCGGCAAGCCCGAGGATAGCTCCGCCCCCTGCGGGGGAATGCGCGCGCGCGAGGGCTGTCCTTTTGAGCTCCCAGCACCCGGATGTGCCGATCCGCCCTCCTTCTGACGTCAGCCCCGGAGGGGGATTTAAACCCGCAGCTTTCTTCTTTGCTTTGCCTTGCAACGTGGTCACTCCTTGGAGAGAGTTAGTTGCTGCTATCCTGCGTGTCTTGATCCTGGTTTGTCTCACGATTCTGCCTGCCTGCTGCCTGCCTTGATCCTGGTTTGTCTCACGATTCTGCCTGCCTGCTGCCTGCCTTGATCCTGGTTTGTCTCACGATTCTGCCTGCCTGCTGCCTGCCTTGATCCTGGTTTGTTTCACGTCTCTGCCTGTTCACTGCCTGCCTCGACTCTGGCTCGCTTCTTGGAGCCACTACTTGCTGCATACCCAGACTCCGGCACACCTCCTCGTTCCTGTCTTCAGCTACCAGTCCAGACTTCTGTCCGTCCTCGGTTTTCCCTCACGCCAGTGACTCTCCTAAGTCCCAGCGGTCCGGGTCCCTACGGGCTCCTCCTGGGGGGACCTCGGACTTCCAGGGCGAAGCCACCTAAGTCCTAGCGACCCGGGCCCTAACAGCTCCTCTGGTGGGGTCACGGGTTTCCAGGTGAAGATCCATCCCGCACTGTGTGTGTCTGCCTTCCGACCGTCCCATATTGCCGGTCGGCCCAAGGATCCACACCCGGAGCACAACAGTTTGCAAGGCCATGGATCCGGCAGACCTAGCTGGTCTACAGGCCATTCCCGGACTGGCTCAACGTTTGGTTCAACAACAACAGGTACTGGACACCCTGGCGGCCACCGTGGAACGATTGGCTACCCGTATGGACGTTGAGCCCGCGGCACTGGTTCCGGTAGCCATACCTGCCCCAGTGGTGACGCTTCATACTCCCACGCAGCTTCCAGCTCCCACACGTTTTGCTGGGGACTCTAAGGCTTGTGCGGGCTTCCTGAATCAGTGTTTTGTACGGTTCGCCCTGCTACCCAATCAGTTTCCCTCAGATGGAATCAAGGTGGCTTACATCTTTTCATTACTTGATGGTCGAGCCTTAAACTGGGCGTCTCCCATGTGGGATAAGAATGATCCCGCCCTGAGTGATCTGAGTTTGTTCGTGGAGGAATTTCGAGCAGCATTCGATGAACCAGCACGTCAGGCCTCCGCAACTTCTGAACTACTCCAGCTTCGGCAGGGGACACGAACCCTAGCCGACTACGCTCTGGAGTTCCGCACCCTTGCCCAAGAAGTGGGTTGGGCCGATAACGCCCTTCGCGGGGTTTTTCTTGAAGGCCTGGCGGCTAGAATAAAGGACGAGCTTGCAGCTCGGGACCTTCCAGAGGACCTGAACTCACTTATTAACGTGGCTGGGCGCATCGACCGACGCCTGCAGCAATGAGCGAAGGAAGGGCGCTTCCCTCGCCGTCTGGTCCCCGTACCGTCAGCTACCGCTAGATCTTCGAACTCCGGATCTCGGACCACCGGCTCCTCAGCAGAGTCTTCTCAGGAAGAGCCTATGCACCTAGGAAGATCCGCTCTGACCCCCGAGGAGAGGCAACGCCGCCGAGACTTGCGTTTATGTTTATACTGCGGAGGTAAAGGCCATTTCCTGGCCCAATGCAAGGAGCGTCCGGGAAACTCCCGCACCTAGGGGTAAGTGAGGAGGTTCCCCTAGGTTGTCTGAATGCAACTCCTCATTGTACCGTACCCGTAACCCTCAAATATCCGGGGGGTTCTTTCAACACAAAGGCCCTCATAGATTCCGGCGCAGGAGGGAACTTTATCACTCAGGATTTGGTACGACACCTTCAGCTCTCCACGCAGCGTCAGGAACCTCCCTTACGGGTCACCTCCATTCAGGGTACACCGCTCGCCGGCAGTATAACTACTAGTACCAAGCCCATCATCCTTCAGACTGGTCTGCTTCACACTGAGAGGATTTCGTTCCTGGTTTTGGAGAAATCGGTATATCCCGTGGTCCTGGGGTTACCCTGGCTCCAACTACATTCCCCGGAGATTCGATGGGACGATTTCCAGATTGTCCGTTGGGGTGCACACTGCTCCCATTCTTGCATCCAGCCCTGGAGGGGTCCGCAAACGCCTCTGGCGCAGACTGATGTCAGGCTTCAGCTTCCGTTTCCCTACCAGGATTTTGCTGATGTGTTCTCTAAGGAAAAAGCGGAGTTGCTTCCACAGCATCGTCCATTTGATTGCGCGATTGACTTGCTTCCTGGCTCCACTCCCCCCCGTGGGAGAGTATACCCACTTTCTCAGCCTGAAACCCGAGCCATGTCTGAGTACATTTCGGAGAATCTCGCCAAGGGGTTTATTCGCCCCTCTAAGTCGCCCGCAGGAGCGGGTTTCTTTTTTGTGGCTAAGAAAGATGGGTCTTTGCGGCCCTGTATAGACTATCGTGGACTTAATGCCATAACCAAGAAAAATCGCTACCCACTGCCGTTAATCCCGGAGCTGTTGGACAAACTCCAGGGGGCACAAGTATTCACGAAGCTGGACTTGCGAGGGGCCTACAATTTGGTTCGTATCCGTCCCGGGGATGAATGGAAGACCGCTTTCAACACCCGGGATGGACATTACGAATACTTAGTGATGCCATTTGGCCTATGCAATGCTCCTGCAGTGTTCCAGCACTTAATGAATGAGATCCTCCGGGACTTCCTACAATCATGCGTTATAGTATATTTAGATGACGTTCTTATCTACTCCTCGGATCTAGCCTCTCACCGAAGGCATGTTCGACAGGTACTCCAGATTCTGCGGGATCATCGGTTATATGCGAAATTAGAAAAATGTCTCTTTGAGCAGAATTCCTTGCCCTTTTTAGGGTATATCGTTTCTGCAACTGGTTTTCGCATGGATCCCAGCAAAGTATCTGCCATCCGAAATTGGCCCCGGCCGGTGGGCCTGAAGGCTTTGCAACGTTTTTTGGGCTTTGCAAATTTCTACCGCCACTTTATTCCACGGTATTCCCAGCTGGTGGCACCTCTCACCACCCTAACCAAGAAGGGTGCGGACACTCGAATCTGGCCTTCCGAGGCTTGCAAAGCTTTTGAGGACTTAAAGGAGGCTTTCCTCCATGACACCTGTTTGCGACATCCGGATCCCACTCAGCCATTCTTCGTGGAGGTAGATGCCTCTAGTGTTGCGGTAGGGGCGGTCCTCTCACAAAAGTCCTCTTCTGGCCATTTGTTCCCTTGCTCCTATTTTTCTAAGAAATTCACTTCCGCCGAAAACAACTATGGGATTGGCGACAAGGAGCTATTGGCAATCAAGTTGGCACTAGAAGAGTGGAGGCAATGGTTGGAGGGGGCGACTCATCCTGTGACGGTCTACACCGATCACAAGAATTTGGAATTCCTGAACCAAGCCCAGCGGCTGAACCCCAGACAAGCACGTTGGTCGCTGTTTTTCAGTCGGTTTGACTTTCTCCTCAAGTATCGACCTGCCGCGAAGAACGTCTGGGCGGACGCCCTCTCGAGGAATGATATTCCGGAGGAGAAGGAGGAGATCCCTCAGTATATTATCGATCCAGCCAAGGTCCAGTTAGCCAATACTATCGTATCCTCTGTTGAACGTGTTGTAGTCTCTCGCAGGGACCGCAAAAGAGTTCTTGCCTGGGCTCATGATTCCCTCTCTGGTGGTCACGCCGGTAGGGAGAGGACCCTCAATCTTCTCAACCGCTATTACTGGTGGCCTAAGGTGCGCCAGGATGTACGCCTGTACGTGGATTCTTGCCCAGTTTGCGCCCGGCAGAAACCTCTGAACGGTCGCCCATGGGGGCTTCTGCAGCCTCTTCCCATTCCCACGGAACCCTGGACCCATATCGCCACTGATTTTGTGGTGGATTTACCCCCTTCCAAGGGCAATACGGTGATATGGGTAACAGTAGACCGCTTCTCCAAAATGGTTCATCTCGTACCATTACCCAAGTTGCCATCAGCACCAGAGTTAGCCCACCTGTTCACACAGCATATCTTCAGGGCTCATGGACTTCCGCAAAGTATCGTTTCTGATCGGGGCCCACAGTTCACGGCTCGATTTTGGCGGGCCATCTGCCGGAAATTTGGGATACAGTTGAACCTATCTACAGCCTTCCACCCACAAAGCAATGGGCAGACCGAACGCATGAATAAGTCCTTGAAGACGTTCCTTCGAAGTTTTGTCTCCGAAAGAGGAGACAATTGGGTGTCCCTCCTTCCCTGGGCCGAGTTTGCCTACAACAACCACACCCACTCGATAACAGGACAATCACCTTTCCAGACCGTTTTCGGTCGCCACCTGAAACCTCCGGTGCCCATTCCTGTTACCGTGCCTTCACCGGCAGCACTAACGGTGGCCCAACACATTCATCATCTATGGAGGTCGGTCCAACGCCGACTCACTTCCTCAGCCGAAAAGATGCAGAAATATGCCAATCGCCACCGTCGACCAGCACCCATATTCTTACCCGGTACTAAGGTATGGCTAAGCACCAGAAACCTCCATTTGCCAGGTTGCTCCAAGAAATTGGCATCAAGATACTGTGGCCCTTTCACTATCGCTGAACGCATAGGGTTGGTCTCTTATAGACTCCGTCTACCCTCTTCTTTACGTGTCCACAACGTGTTCCATGTCTCTCTACTGAAGCCAGTGGTACTCTCCCGTTTCCATCAACCCTCGACTGATGCTGTATCATCCCCCTCTAATGAAGAACCTACCTATCAGGTACGCGAAGTACTAGATGTTCGTTTCCGGGCTCGTCGCTGGGAATACCTGTTGGCATGGGAGGGTTGCGGTCCTGAAGAGGATTCCTGGGAGCCAGCTCGGAACATTCTGGACAAATCGCTGTTAGCTCGCTTCCATCAGGACAATCCCGGTAAGCCGGGTCCCCTGAGGAGGGGCCGTAAGAAAGGGGGTACTGTTGCGACCCCAGTCGCTTACGCAGCGACCAGGGCTCTTACCTTCCCCGTGGGTCTCCTCCCTGCGCCGCGAGCCGCGCGATTCCGGGCCGGCCTGGCCGCATGGCAGCGGCGTCCTCCTCGTGGGGACGCCGGCAAGCCCGAGGATAGCTCCGCCCCCTGCGGGGGAATGCGCGCGCGCGAGGGCTGTCCTTTTGAGCTCCCAGCACCCGGATGTGCCGATCCGCCCTCCTTCTGACGTCAGCCCCGGAGGGGGATTTAAACCCGCAGCTTTCTTCTTTGCTTTGCCTTGCAACGTGGTCACTCCTTGGAGAGAGTTAGTTGCTGCTATCCTGCGTGTCTTGATCCTGGTTTGTCTCACGATTCTGCCTGCCTGCTGCCTGCCTTGATCCTGGTTTGTCTCACGATTCTGCCTGCCTGCTGCCTGCCTTGATCCTGGTTTGTCTCACGATTCTGCCTGCCTGCTGCCTGCCTTGATCCTGGTTTGTTTCACGTCTCTGCCTGTTCACTGCCTGCCTCGACTCTGGCTCGCTTCTTGGAGCCACTACTTGCTGCATACCCAGACTCCGGCACACCTCCTCGTTCCTGTCTTCAGCTACCAGTCCAGACTTCTGTCCGTCCTCGGTTTTCCCTCACGCCAGTGACTCTCCTAAGTCCCAGCGGTCCGGGTCCCTACGGGCTCCTCCTGGGGGGACCTCGGACTTCCAGGGCGAAGCCACCTAAGTCCTAGCGACCCGGGCCCTAACAGCTCCTCTGGTGGGGTCACGGGTTTCCAGGTGAAGATCCATCCCGCACTGTGTGTGTCTGCCTTCCGACCGTCCCATATTGCCGGTCGGCCCAAGGATCCACACCCGGAGCACAACATGCTACATCAACTTTGAATTCTTTTCACTTTGGACTCACTAAGCATATAAAATCATTACTGACCCATGATTATACTACTGGTGTAAAACGTTATGCTGAATAGCATTCACATTTACGCCTATGTATGAGGTCTACTTAATGATATAAAAAAACCGTAATTCACTGTGATTTGTTTTGTTGATAAACTGTTGTACTTTAGCCTTATTATTATGAGCAATTTAAATATGTCATCTTTGGGAATGTGTATTTCTTATATTTTTGTATTTTGCTCTTTCTTAAATATTCCACTGTTCAGAAATTTTAGTTTCTCAGGCTTTCTATTTTGGTTTTATCTGCATGTTTCTGTTTCTAATTTATAGTCTCTTATTTCTATATTAGGTAAGGGTCAGTCTCAGTTTTTCCTGTGTGTGACAGAAATGCAGTATTTCTGCTAGTGTGTAGTTTCTCTGTAGTAGTAGTCCAGCTTGTTCTGTTATTCCCGTAGGTGATGTATTAATGTTCTAGGGCCTGTGTAGTATTTGCATTGCTGCTTTTTCATAAGGTTGCTGTTATTTGAATCCTGAGAGTCAGTGCTGTGACTGTATGGCAAGGTTCTAGATGCCTCGTTCTTTGCAAGAGTTTGTGCTACTTCACAAAATGGCAGTGGAGGGTTATTTTTTGCTGAGGTGACACCAGAATTTGAATTTTTTTTCATGTTAGTTGTAATGTGAATTGCCCTAGCTCTGTGCTGCACCTGTTCTGATGATTAATTATATTTTATTGTATTTATGAAGATTTCTGGTTTTCTGCAAAGATGGTTCATGAAAGAATACATTAATTTTTGTTTTATTACATGATTGGATCTGATTGTTTTCTATACTTGTGCATTTATAAACTGTAATAAATATAAAATAAATTCTGATTAATAAGGAATTTTTAATGCTGGTAAGTGCTAGAAATAATTGAAGTAAAATATTTTAAAGTTTCATACATGATGCATAATGGCTGTTGCAAATTACTTAGAAAGCCATTCTAGGGTGCAATATATGGCATTATTTATCAGTAAAAAAAACAACTAGTAGACCTGCATGCCTACAGCCCATCCATGTTAACCTTGTGCCCACCCAAAAAATCAATTCTGGCTATGCCACTGCCCTGTGGATTCATTTCTGGAAGGGAAGAGAGCAATATCATGCATGAATCATCCAGTATCAACAAGCAACTGGGGATAAGGCAGAGGGATGAAGCTGATGATAGTAAGGATGACTACATCATGGAGAGCGGAAATCCAGATCCAGTAGAAATGGAAGGGAGTACATGTACTGGTGAAACTCGGCTAAGTGGAGAACTAAATCCTAATGCAAAGGAGTTTCATCCAGAATCAATGGGAGGAGACCCTAAGGAACCTATCATACCAGCAACAATGATAACTCATTTGACTGGGACAGTGCAGTTGATGAGGAACAGTGTACATCCACTTTGGAAGGGGAAAGGACTTTAAACGAATCAGTAGATAAAGTTGAGTTACCACCACAACCCCAAAGACTGTGGAGAGCGAGAAAATTGCCTAGCAGATTTGATGGTTTTGAAGTGCAATTGCCCAAAGGGGTATATTCTCACAGCATGATAAGACGACCTTACTCAGAGGACCCACTTGAAGTATGTACAGCTATGCAACTATTAAATAATATGATGCAGGAGTAATTGAGCAAACAAACAGAATTAATATATAAGCTGTGGGCTTAAGTACCTGTCAGGGACATCAGGTTTTAAGAGGGGACCATGTAACCCACTTTAGTAAAATAACACTGAAGAACTACCAATTGGGTGCTGTCCCTTTAAGGGCTGCAAACTCACAGCAGAGCTGGGGTCAGTTTGGGGCATGTGTAAACAGATCAATACTTCCTGAGCAAGATGGAGGCAGTTCTCTGCTTTGCCCTGAAACTAAAAGAAAATTGTTAGTTTTAATTAAGGATCCATGCTGTGAAGGATGGGTAATTTGAATTGCCAGAGACTGAGGGTTCCCTTGGCAATAAGTGTTCAGCCATTAGGATCAAAAAGAAGCGCTGACATCATCTCCCGCCCTTCAGCATTCAAAGGGCTTCACAGTAGGACACAAGCTGGGACTTTGAAATAAATGCAGACTGTGTAAAGAGTGGAGATAGCTGCTGAATTGTCACCAGTTTAAATCTTTGAGCAGTATTTCATGTCTAAGCTACTGCAGTTTGCATATGTTTTTCAGAGTGAGCAGAATGATTAAGAATGCTACTTATTCAATAAAGTTTAATGCTGTTATATGTTAACGCAGTGTTTAACTTCATTATTGGTGCTGGGCTATCAGTTGAACTGCAGGTCTCTACAGCCTTAACCTTGTATAGTCTGGTTAACCCTGAAGTAATAAACTACAAGAAACCAGTGCCATATATATATTACAAGGTTACACAAGTTTTCTACATTAATCATTTTATGCATGCTTTCATGTGAAACCATTCCTTTAGAATAGCCACATACACAAAAGCTCTGATACCTTTCCTAACAGACAGGTCGATACAGTAACGTTGAGTTAAAGATTCCCGGTCTGTAACGTGCTGGGAGCGCACAATACAGACGAGTAAGGCCATCCAGCGATACAGTCTCCAGTTTCACGCGTCCTTAGCGCTTCCTAAACCCTTTCCTAAACCCTTTCCGCACCCAGCATGTAAATGAACGAAAAAGCTGTATAATGAAGGAATTAGCTATTCCCCTGCGATACTGTAACGGGCGCTGATATTATCTCCTCCGTAACCCGCTGTTCTGCCGCGGCCTTAACCTGCTAGTTTACCGCCTCCCCCTAGTAGGAGTTAGTGTAGTGTAGTGCAGTGTAAAAACATTGCTTACCCGCCCTGGTCCCGTCCGGTCTCCTGCAGCCCCGTCCGGTCCCCTCCTCCCGAAGCAAAAAAAAAACAAACGAAAAAGTAGCAAGGCTCGGGCCTGCTATGGTAAGTGTAAAAAGTGTTAAAAACAAAAAACCTGTGTGTTATATAAAAAAATAAAACAATTTTAAATACCTGTCGGAGGGCCGTGGGTCCAGGCGGCCGGTGGGCGGCGGGCAGCCATCAGCGGCATCCGGTAGTCCCTTCTCCCTTCCTCCCTCCCTCCCCTGCCTGGATGAGCGCCAAAATCGCACGGGCGGGTCGGCAGCGGGGGGGCGGCAGCAGGATCCGGGAGCGGCGGGTAGGCAGCAGCGGGGTCCGGGGGGGGGCAGCGGCAGCGGGGTCCGGGGGGGCAGCGGCAGCAGGATCCAGGGGCGGCAGCGAGATCCGGGGAGCGAGTAGCGGCAGCGTGTTCGATCGGGCAGGCAGGTAGGTGGCAAAATAAAGATGGCCGCCTGCACGGGGAAATCGTGCAATTGGCCGCTGAAGACGTGACGTCACGACGTTTGGCGTCACGGGGTGTGACGTCACGTCCTTCAGCGGCCAATTGCACGATTTTCCCGTGCAGGCGGCCATCTTTATTTTGCCACCTACCTGCCTGCCCGATCGAACACGCTGCCGCTACTCGCTCCCCGGATCTCGCTGCCACCCCTGGATCCTGCTGCCGCTGCCCCCCCGGACCCCGCTGCCGCTGCCCCCCCGAACCCCGCTGCTGCCTACCCGCCGCTCCCGGATCCTGCTGCCGCCCCCCCGCTGCCGCCCCGCCCGTGCGATTTTGGCGCTCATCCAGGCAGGGGAGGGAGGGAGGAAGGGAGAAGGGACTACCGGATGCCGCTGATGGCTGCCCGCCGCCCACCGGCCGCCTGGACCCACGGCCCTCCGACAGGTATTTAAAATTGTTTTATTTTTTTATATAACACACAGGTTTTTTGTTTTTTACACTTTTTACACTTTTTAAACTTTTTTACACTTCCTGGTGCCTGTCATTTCCAATGTCATTTGAAATGACAGGTACCAGCGCACCCAGGTTACTGTATAGGCGCTGTTACAGCGCCTATACAGTAAAATGGGTTGCGCGGGCATAACCCTTCCCTAACGCTTCACAGCCGCGGCATGCATTTGCATGCGATTAGAGGAGAGTATCGGGGAGTTAGTGAAGAGAACTGTGCGTGCGGGGAGGAAGGGTGCGCCTGACACTGCCGCACTGTTTTTACTGCGGCCTTACTGTATCGAGCCGAGAGGAGGAGAGTAGGGTGAGATGTTTGTCAAACAAATGAAATGTGTGTTGACTTACAATCTACATTGTGAATTGCTGGTTCTCCCCTATAAGTGTGTGAGTAAAGAAAAAATGCAAGAACAATTAACTGGTTAAGGTTCAATTCCAATAACATCTTTGGTAAAAACGTTTGACACATATGGAACATCAGCTTTGATAAGGCCTTGAGTTATACATAAGCTTTGTGCCATTAAAAATATGCATTTTTAGGTCATGCTGTTGAGCTAACAAATGTGAGGAGTCTCATCAGATGGATAAGAACCTGGCTTATGATCCATGGCCTAGTGGGGTGATGTTGATCATTAAACTCTTATTTCTCCTGAATCTTGCAAGGGTCTTTGTAATCAGGAACATTAGTGGACAAGCTTACAGAATTGCCTGAGAGGTATCATGATCAGCCTATTTTCGAAGTAGAAAAATATATAAACTCCTGATCTTTAGAGATATACCACAACTACAACTAAATTTTTAGTAATAAATTATTCTAATGCAAAATTAAAAGGTAAAATATTACACTGGTAATGTGCTTCTCAAAAAATAAAATAAAATAAAATGAGATAGGTTCTGTTGGGCTGCAAGGGTAAAACTCACTTTGAGCTCTACAAAGCCCAGACTATCTGTTTGATTCATGAGCTAAAGAGTGAGATATATAGATCTGATAAATTTCTCCTTGATAAAAAAAACAGGTTCAGTCTCGTATGTGCTAGATAGTTTAACTCTTCAGCCTTTTTTGGACATATGGAAATGTTGAGTATAAAATCCTTGACTTTTTCTTGTGGTAAAACATATTTGATGGCATATGCCATCAAGGATAAAGGATGTCTTGTATTAGTAGTTTCTGATGTTGGAGAGATCTGTAAATCTTTTTTAGTGCCCGATTTGGAGGAGAATCTAAAAATGATTCTGTGGTCCTTTTGGACAATCCTAATAACCTAACCAATTATGCTGATCAGGTACCTCTGTGAATAAGTCTCTTACCTGGATTTAGTCAAAAGAGTGTGTGACTGGATGGCAGTATGGCCCTTCATTTGGCAGTTGGCATTCTGCTGCCATGGGACAAACCAGAGAAAGACCTATTGTTAGAAAAGCCATTTTAGTGAATCTTTCTGTCCAATTTCCCAGCAGAGGTGGACAGCCAGTAGAAAAAAAATATATAACAATTGATTACTGCAATGCTCTGTTACTGGGTCTACCTAAAGCCACCATTCAACCTTTGCAAATGCTGCAAAATGCAGCTGCCCGCATTATCACTGACACAAGCCGCCATGATCACATCACTCCAGCTCTTCAGTCTTTGCACTGGCTACCCGTGGCTTACAGGATAATTTATAAATCTATGTCGCTGATACACAAAGCCATTCAAAACAGAGAAATGCTCTGGTTCACAGATCAACTGCAATTCAAAATGTCTTCCCGCCCAACGAGATTCCAGAATTTAGCCAAACTAAATATCCCAGCACCCAATCTGACTAAACTCTCTAGTACAAAAGAACGATCTTTCATCATTGCTGGATCAACTATATGGAACACCATGCCCTCTGAATTACACCAGGAACTCTGTCACAAAAAATTTAAACAAAACCTTAAAACCTGGCTATTTAAAAAAGCCTACTATCAATGATCTGTATCCTCAACTACTCTTCCTATCCGCCACAATCTCTCATATATTGCTTATATTCTTTTAATACATAGTTATATACTGTATTGTATTTCTTCAGTTACCATGTTAAATTGTAAAGCGCAATGCTGAATTACTGTTTGAATGTAAACCGAGGTGATGTTATTTACGTACCCCGGTATAGAAAAATCTATAAATAAATAATAAATAAATATACTTTAAGGTGGCCCAGTTCACTTTTAGATTACTAAGACATCTTCTATTTTTATGTCCTTTGGCATGACAGATCTCAAAGGATATCTCAAACAATAGATCAGAGACCAGATAGACCTACTGCCAAAATGCTTTTACAGATTACTTCCAGGTCTTCTTGGTATTAAGTCCCATTAAAGACTACCCACGCCTAATGCTTGTATTTATCTATACCATCAAAAAGGTATGAACCCATTCTCTGGTTTGTGTCTATCTAGCTGTAATTATACATTTCTTATCATCCATGTCAGACCAGTCCAGACAAATGGGATATGTTCTCTAGCCAAAAGATGGAAGCAGAAACAAAAAGCTCAAAACTGACTTCATGCCCCCCTACAAAGGTCTGGTGCTGGCCCAGTTTATCTCTGCTTCAGAGATGTGCAGACTTGTGGACTGGTGCTGCAGCTATGGATACATCATTCCTGGGAAGGCTTTAAGCCCAGATTCCAGGTGGCGGGTAGGCCAAGTATGGGAAGTGCTCTGGGCAGCTGCACTAATTAATTAGCTTGCTCTTTTCCCTTGGGAACCGACTCAATGGGGTTTGAACTCCTGCACCAATGGGTCAAGCACAGAGGGGGAGGGGGGTCCCCAATAGCAAATTTTCCCTTGGTGGTTCAGCAGCAGGAGCTGTGGACTGGGCACCTACAGCAACAGTACGAACAAATGGTACTGATTCCCTAGTACAGCAGGCTCCCAGGGCAACTGGCCAGACAAAGGGCACTGATTTCACTAGTAGAGCGGGCTCCCAAGACAACAGGCCAGACAAAGGGCACTGATTTCACTAGTAGAACGGGCTCCCAAGACAACAGGCCAGACAAAGGGCACTGATTTCACTAGTAGAGCGGGCTCCCAAGACAACAGGCCAGACAAAGGGCACTGATTTCACTAGTAGAGCGGGCTCCCAAGACAACAGGCCAGACAAAGGGCACTGATTTCACTAGTAGAGCGGGCTCCCAAGACAACAGGCCAGACAAAGGGCACTGATTTCACTAGTAGAGCGGGCTCCCAAGACAACAGGCCAGACAAAGGGCATTGATTTCACTAGTAGAGCGGGCTCCCAAGACAACAGGCCAGACAAAGGGCACTGATTTCACTAGTAGAGCGGGCTCCCAAGACAACAGGCCAGACAAAGGGCACTGATTTCACTAGTAGAGCGGGCTCCCAAGACAACAGGCCAGACAAAGGGCACTGATTTCACTAGTAGAGCGGGCTCCCAAGACAACAGGCCAGACAAAGGGCACTGATTTCACTAGTAGAGCGGGCTCCCAAGACAACAGGCCAGACAAAGGGCACTGATTTCACTAGTAGAGCGGGCTCCCAAGACAACAGGCCAGACAAAGGGCACTGATTTCACTAGTAGAGCGGGCTCCCAAGACAACAGGCCAGACAAAGGGCATTGATTTCACTAGTAGAGCGGGCTCCCAAGACAACAGGCCAGACAAAGGGCACTGATTTCACTAGTAGAGCGGGCTCCCAAGACAACAGGCCAGACAAAGGGCACTGATTTCACTAGTAGAGCGGGCTCCCAAGACAACAGGCCAGACAAAGGGCACTGATTTCACTAGTAGAGCGGGCTCCCAAGACAACAGGCCAGACAAGGGGCACTGATTTCACTAGTAGAGCGGGCTCCCAAGACAACAACCCAGACAAGGGGGGCACAATTTCCCTGGTAGAGCAGAAGCAGAGAAAAAAAAAAGAAGGAATTCTGCAGATAAGTTTCAGTGGAGCAGCATGTCAGCCAATACAGTTTCCAAGACTTGGGAGCAGACAGGCATCAGGCAAAGGAGTACAAACCCTGGGGGGGTTGTCCAGTTCAAGTTGGCCTGGATGGGAGCAAGCAGTGCAATGGAGCGATTTGGCTTGGCTTGTGCTGCTATACAGTCAGATCCAGCTTCAAGTAATCAGATGGACAGTAATTGGATGCACAGGTTCTGAAATTGTCATAGTTGTGTGAAATTGTTTTGATGATAGTGGAGTTGCAGACTGCAATAGGCAGGCAAGGCCAATTAGGTATACTACCCTGCCACGAGCATTATGGGTAATTTCCTAGTTCAAGCTCTGGCACCTATGGGAGAAGGCAGTGTATACAGCACATGTAACAGGGTTTACTCAGTGTGCTGCCTTCACAGACACATTTTATCCTCGCTTATGCTGCTAGGCAACTAGTTAACCCTTGAATCCAGCCTCAGTTAAGCAGAATGATTCAGTAATCAACTGCACAAATTCTGGAATTGTCAAAGCTATGAGGAAGTTCAGATCAATCAAACAGTAGCTCTTAATTACTTATTGTGAGCAAAGGTCTAATGTCCTAAAAAAAGGCTTAAACTAGGTAAGATATCAGGTCCCTGGCACCATAATGGCTTGTTTGCATGACCCAAACCTCTGAAAGGAAAGCATTCCTGGTTTTTGGCAGGTTTAACAGCCTTTTCCACTGTTGCTTTGTGCCAAGAAAAAAATATATAGTAGTAATAATTATGTATATAAAGGCAACGAAGTCACACTCTTTACCTCTCTCTTCCCTCCAATAGTCGATTGGAGAAATGCTATGCGGAAGGTTACACACTTTCAGGCATAGTGGAGTCTGTACAGCTTCTATTTTCTATGGAGTTGTTATTGCAGTAGGTTACCTCCAAGCTTATTGGAGTGCCTCTCTTCCATCCTCTCTGCTAGGGAGTTATTTAAGCAACAGCATGTGGAACTGGCTCTTTTCTCCTCTGCATGAATGAAACTATCCTAGAGAGGCTGGTAAGATCAAATTAAGCTTGTACAGCTGAAAATAGTTATAGCCTGTTACAAAAAAAAAAAAGATAGATATCAGCCATTATTCATGTTCCACATGGAGGAATTTTCCTCAGGATGGGACACGAGTCAGATAAGGGGGAGTTGCCTTCAGTGTTAAGACCATAGCTGGTGGAGGAAATCAAAATGTTTAAGGATTCCTCCTGTGTTGAATCCAACATTCCTCAATGAAGGCCATGGTGATTTTTCCGGCAAGTAATGATCTCCAGAGAAGGTCTCAAGCTTCCTACATAAGGACCCACACAGATTCATAGGTGGTAAGTACCACAAGGAGAAGATAAGTGATGTTGGGGATTTCCTTTAGCCCCATCTGGCCTGGTCAATGCAAGTTCAAGACGAGGCTATGAAGTATATAGCCAGGCCTCTTAGGAATTTCCTCACAGGGAGACTTTTGCAATCTTGACCTTGCTATACAGTTTTCTGTTCTGTAAAAGAACTGTCTTATGGAGTGGTCCTGGAAGAGAGGTGCTTATCAAAAGCTCTTCCTCATCCTCACCCCCACCCCCACCCAAGACCAGTCCAAGGAGGCATTTCAGAGGCTAAAAGCAATCAGCTTAGGAATTTTTCTCTTCCTTGGAGAAGCATTCCAGGACATGGGATTTGGTGGGGGAGTCACCTTCTTATTACAGACTCTTGGGTTCTGGTGTGCTCCTTCATGTTAACTTGGGAAGTCTTCCCCACTGGATGGTGTAACACCAACAGAGAGAATTTCTTCTCTTCCAGTGTAGGCCTCAGGGACAATGATATTAAGCAGCTAGGTCAGTCACAAATTCTTGGGCCCATCCATCCCTAAAAAAGAGGTCACGGCATAGTTTTAGTCTATGTTTTCTAGTAAAGGCAGTGAATTCTCCTATCCTTGGGTTCACCATGAAGAATGACAGACATTTTTGTTAGGTGGCTACCCAC
This sequence comes from Rhinatrema bivittatum, assembly GCF_901001135.1. NCBI lineage: Eukaryota > Metazoa > Chordata > Amphibia > Gymnophiona > Rhinatrematidae > Rhinatrema > Rhinatrema bivittatum. Next base: position 107,475,044 of record NC_042617.1, on the reverse strand, counting down.
ATAGTTATTTCTCAGATGTTTCCTCCTGGATCCCTCAGCAACAAGGCTCTCCCCTTGTGCTAGCTAGGACTCCAGACATCTTTTTATAATACAAAAGTAAAGGCCTCTCTATGCATGGAGGGAATCTGGTTCATTCTTCAATAAGATATCAGACTTATTTAGGGCTGAGGTGAAGCCATTTCCTGACTGATAATCTCAAACAGCAACTAATCCTCCCTAGCTTCTGCATAGGGCAGGCCTTATGTCTCCGGGAGAAAAATAAGGGACCTCAAAGCTTTGGATATCAGTCTTACGGCCTCACTCTCACTGTCCAATTCTTCCATCCCACATCTGTCACAGTATGGTCTATTCTCCAGGTCCTAGGCTCTGGGTCAATGGACCTGAAGTAGTAGCTTAGGTACAGGCTCATGTGCATCTCACTCAATGTGCTCTCCTCGCAGGTTGATATGCAGTAACCCACAGCTGCAAAGCCATTTATTTTTCCTTCAATCTGGGGAGCTTGTAAGGAACCCAAACAGGTATTTTTTCACAGTTGCTTCTTGAGAGGAACAGATCTTGAATCTCCTTCAGGATTTTTTTGCACCATTGGCATGAACCATATAAGCTGAAAGAACAGAATAGGAGAAGAATCAGCAGAAATGGGGATAGTAATCCTAGTGGCTGGATCCAGGCAGACGACCAAGGCCAACCATCTAGAATTCCAGAAATCTTGGCTTCTAGCTCAAAAGGTGGCAGCTCAAGAGACAGAAGTCAATGCTTCACCTTTAGCAGTTGGGAAAAAACTGAGGGAACTAGTAGTTCCTAGGTACCCTGTTAAGAGAGTCAGATTTGTTCTAGGATGAAGTTCCCCTACAAGACCGAGCAGCAGTTTAAATGGTCAACACCATCATCCTACAGATGAATGATTTGAGCTGACACTTTTTAGACCTTGAAGTGTAAGAACCAATAAAAGTGTTTTTTGCCCTATTAGAGGTCAGGTGATGCACTTCCATGAGGGGTTTTCATGTCAATCCCATTAACAAGTTCTTAGGCCAAAAAAAAGAAAGCAGGAACTGGGGGGGGGGGGGGGGGGAGGGTCATATATCTTGATAGGACCATGGCTGGCATTCATTCTTGTTGGGTGTATCAACTGGAAGCCTGTACTGTCCCTGGACTGAGTTGAGGAGGTGCATGCAAAGGTGCTCCTTCACCTTAGCCAAATAATTCTTCTCTAGAAGATCCTTGCCAATCTCTTTTACAACCTTGGCTGTTAAGAGAACCAGGCGACAGAGTGAAGATACTTAAAAGTAGGGGTTGTTGCTGGTGGTGGTTCGAAAGCAGACCATGTAGCATACTGTTTGGAGCCTCTACGAGGTCAATTTACAAGGGATACAATGTTTCTAGCTGAGGGGATCCATTCCCGCGATCTTGTCCTTCCACCAAAAAGAGGAAGTGATAACGCACGAGTCTTACAAAGGCAGAGTCAGGCTCTGGCTTGCTTCAAGAGACATAGGAACAGAAGTGTATTGACTTTAGGAAATATGGAAAGAGTAAGTGAAGAACTTAGGTGTTATGCAGAGGTCCAGGCAACCCTATACATAAAATGGATTGCTACCAAGGGAAACATATATACTGCATGCTTATATACAGTGAAATATTATAAGCTGTTTTATTTAGTAAGAAACTTGCAAGTTGTAGAATGAAAAATTGCTTGCATTATAGCTGAAATATTATAGCTAATGTTAGACATATGAAACTTCCTTGAGACATTAGGATAATATGGAGACATTTTATTCTGACCGGAAAAGACATCTGTCACCGTTTCAGAATTGAGAGCAGACATATAAGCATTAGAAGCAGGAACGTTTTGTGTTGGCTAAGAAATGACAATCTCAGTAAGATCCATCTGCTACTAAAAGATAAAGAAGTTAGTCGGTCTCTGGCCCTAAGCCCAGGACTGGATAATGGCCCAGAAATGTGCCAAGGTCCAGAACTGAGTAACTGCTTGTAAGACCAGATAGGCTGGAAGAGATTCTATAGCTTGTTGAAATAAGTTGCCTTACAATATTCTAGTTAAATTATGGAAACTGCTCTGAAATCTGACTTCGCAAGATTACTTTAAAATATTTAACAAGAAAATGCTATCCTTACCTTAAGATGACATTTGATTATACCAAAGAGGAAGTAGCTACAGTAACTCAGTCAGCAGAGAAATGAGGAAGTATGTTTGTTTCAGTACGAGATGAGGCAAGGGTGGGTACCTGATATTTAACATATACTAATGGACCCCAATACTTCCTAGTTGGGGTGGTGGCTGTGCAGCAGAGAATGAAGAAAATAGAATTGTGCCTGCATGAGGCCAGATTTGGTTTAGGAAGCATAAAAAGCATGATGACAGAAAGATGGCACAGATTAGGCAACCAATCCAGAGACCACTTGATATGACTACTGTGACTCCGGCACTGAAATCCCTTACCCCAGGAGAGCCAAAGCCAACTCCTGACTCCCAGGGACTATAAGAGTTGCCTTGTCTGCCCGAGGGAGAGCGAAACAGGAGATTGTCACTCTCCCGAATGCAATGGATTAATAAGCAAAGCAAGTCACCAAAGACATATCCTTGTAAATACTAACTAACTTTACCTCATCTCTCCATTTTCTCTCTTGGCCATTCTCATATGTGGTTCTACATAATAATAGTGTTGCTTATCAGGGTGTGTCTTATTTCCACTGGGTTATGCAAACACAAGGCAGCCATTTCAAATTCATGACAAGAAGCTACTTCCCTGCTTTCTCAGATTAGATATTTTCTTCCGAGGAGTCAACTTCACAAGTCCTCCACTGGGGGAGGTCTCCTCAACTTAGAAGTGATCTTCCATCCATCCCTTCCTTTCAAGCTTTGGGTAGCATCTCTGAGTCTTGTTGTTCAAGTCTATGTCCTTGGTGGCCTTTGGCAACTTTATAGGAAAGGGTATCTCCTTGCCCAGTATGCACCCTTTGATTCACTGCATTCAGAATCAAGCTTTTATTTATTATTTATTTATTTATTATTTAACATTTTTATATACCGGGATTCATGTAGAAAATTACATATCATCTCGGTTTACATTATAACGGTAACAAGCATGTAAGAATGCAATTACATTGAAACAAGGGCGTAGAAAACTTGGGACAAAAAACATGGGGAGTAATGGATGAAACAATATAAAGTATAAGTATAAGAAATGAATAAGTTTTTTTTTTTTTTTTTTGAGCTAAGGCTGGTCTGACTGAAGATCTAGGTACATACTGGAAATAGATTCAGGTCCGGTGCTATGAGTAACTTGGATTGCTCGGTTGTAGAGTTGGGATGCTAAGCTATGTGTATAGACTGAATGGATAGGTAGTTTGATAATTGGCCTGTTGGCTAGTAAGGTGATGGAGGAGGTATCTCATTGGCATAACTGAAACGCTTGTTCGAATAGCCAAGTTTTCTCCCTTAGGAGGTTGAGAAAGTCAAGTGATGCAGGCCGAGATGGGGACAGTTACTTCAAGTCATTCATAGGTCACGGTGTGATGTTTACAGGTGATCAGTTCCTTCTCAGATAGATAGATAGATAGATAGATAGATAGATAGATAGATGGACCACCAGGGGGGCGTCGGGAGGGTGGCATGATGGGGGGGAAGCAGGGTGAAGCGGGGGCTGGGCAGAATTTTGAAAGGGCACTCTTTGCCTTTTCAAAATTCTGCTTCCTGAAGTGGCCGCGAGCGGCGGCAGTGCCCCCTATATCTTGGTGCCCTAGGCACAGGCCTAGCTCGCCTAGTGGTTCCTCCAGCCCTGCCTCCTGCCAACTTGATATCATGTGACTAATGTAGCATCCCATAATTTCGCCCTCTCTCCTTTCTTGCAACCCCCAAATGTTTTTTTCTTACCAGTAATAAAAAGAGCAGGAAATTCCCTATTTTTTTCTCAGACACATGATTTTTGGAAAAATTGAATCAGATCCTTGCTGCAGGACATATGTATGTCCTGCAGGGGAGGTGGACCCGAGACAGCCTCCCACGTGGACTCCAGGGAGGCCCTCCGATCGCCAGCGCCTAACGAAAATTAGCTCGGCAGACGGCGCGAAAATTAAAACTTTTCAGGAAGGGAGCCGCTTACCCGGTAAGCCCGCCCACGGAAGCCCCGATGTCACGATCTGCTCCACTAGAGCCCTTTAAAGGGCTGAGCCGGCTCCAGGCGTCGCGCGCATGAAGGAGCGCGACAAAGGGGCCCGCCCCTTTGTGCGCCCCTTCGTGCGCACCAGAACCAGAACTTAGAAGTTGCAGCTACCCTCTCTACACCACCATCTGGAATTCCATTCATACCGTACTCAAGCCCTCCTCCAGCACTCATCCAGCCTCTTCAGCAGTCATCCAGCCTCCTCAGCATTCATCCAGACTCTCCTGCATTCATCCAGACTCTCCTGCATTCCAGTTTTCATCCAGCCTCTTCAGTTTTCATCCAGCCTCTTCAGCAGTCATCCAGACTCTCCTGCATTCATCCAGACTCTCCTGCAATCCAGTTTTCATCCAGCCTCTTCAGCAGTCATCCAGCCTCCTCAGCATTCATCCAGACTCTCCTGCATTCCAGCATTCATCCAGCCACGGAACGGCTCCACCACGTTACTTCAACCCAACCCACTCAAAGTCCACATACACAATCTGTCATATCCACTCAAACATAGGATAACTACTGCTGACAAATCTGACTAAAATTCTATATTTCTATTAAGATCCTAGGATATTCTATACCCATACTATACCATAGTACCTCTTTCAAGATGAAGGCACCGTTGCGATACCATATCATATCTCGCAAAAATCGCACTCCGGTGATGGTCTCCCCCCTTACTCAACTCCTCGGGCTCTCCCTAATCACGCTAACACTATTCAATGCCCAATCAATCACTAAAAAAACCCATATACTACACGACTACTTGCTTGATGCCAAACCAGACATCTGTGCCATCACTGAGACATGGCTGAAGCCCACAGACACAATCTTAACAAATCAACTCCCCACACAGCTATACGATGTCTTTTCCATCCCTAGACAAAAGAAAAAAGGAGGAGGTCTCCTTCTGGCTGCCAAAAAAGCCCTCAATCTCACTCGACAACCTATCAATACGATACCTAAACTAGAGGTAGGCTTGTTCAAATCCAAATCTCTTCAAATCCTCCTCACTTATGCCCCCCCTGGATTACTAGACCTTGATGCCTCTCCAATAGTGGAAATCATAGCAAAATACTTAAACCTGGACTCACCAGCCATCATCCTTGGAGACTTTAATCTTCACATTGACGCCAATCCTCGATCATCCAACTGCGAAGCCCTTTTATCCGCCCTCTCGAACATGGGCTTCAAACAACTCATCAACCAACCCACACATAAAGATGGTCATACTCTTGACCTTATCTTCACTAACACCAACCTTTCTCCTCTCTCACCCCCCTCTATGCCTCCCGGTTCCTTGGTCAGACCATTTCATGATCACCTCCACCCTCAGATCCCTGACAAGACCTTCCGCACCCCCTCAGCCCACCACTCTTCACTACAGGAAACCCTGCCCATCTGAAGACCTCGGCAACTCTCTGATCAAAGAACTCCCTAACCTCGATCTATCAGAACCCAATGCAGCTATTCTCTCCTGGCAATGCATCACAGAAACCATAGCCAACAACTTATGCCCACTGGTGACAAAAAATATAAATCCTTCTCAAAAAAACAAGCAGCCATGGTTCTCAAAGGAGCTCCGCGCGCAAAAGCAAAACCTAAGATGGAAAGAGAAGGAATGGAGGAAGAACCCCAACCCTCACTCTCTAGCCACATACAAAGCCGCTCTCCACCAATACAGAACGGCAACACTACGAACAAAAAGAGACTTCTATGCCCACCGTATCCACGATATGATCTTCGATGCAAAGGCTCTCTTCACATACGTATCAGAACTCACCAAAACTGCCTCTCCAACAATCCCTGATGACCTAGCCCAATCAAAAGCAAATGATCTGGCCCTATTCTTCCAGAATAAAATCTCCAAAACCTTGGCTAGACTACCCACCAGTCCTAACATGCTGAGTCCAGATCCCCCCACCCCCGAACCCATACGTAGGTTTGGAAACCTTTGATCCCACTTACACTACAGAGGTGGAAAACCTGATAAAAGGAATGAAACCCTCCACTCATCCTCTAGACCAAATTCCATCCATATTCCTGATTCTCATACCCGAATTTTTCTCGAAACATCTAGCAGACATTATCAACTGCTCCCTCTCACAGGGAATATTCCCGGACGCTCTCAAACTGGCCACCCTTAAACCTATACTAAAAAAACCAAACCTGGACCCGGATGACCCCAACAACTACCGCCCTATTTCAAATCTGCCGTTTGTAGCCAAGATCATGGAGAAAATCGTAAATAATCAACTCTCAAATTATCTGGAAGAACACAATATTCTTCACCCGTCACAATACGGATTCCGGAAAGAACACAGCACTGAAACCCTCCTCATCTCTCTCCTAGATCAGATATACACCGGCATTGACAAAGGACAGTCCTTCCTCCTAGCTCTTCTCGATATCTCGGCGGCTTTCGACACCGTAAATCATACTACCCTTCTAAACCGACTATCAGACATAGGAATTGCAGGATCCGCCCTCATATGGTTCGACTCATTCCTTAGCAATAGAGGCTACAAAGTCAAAATCAATAACAAGGAATCCCCTCGCACCAACGCCCCATTTGGAGTCCCTCAGGGCTCCTCCTTATCGCCCACCCTATTCAATATTTACCTACTCCCTCTCTGTCATTTACTCTCAAACCTAAAACTGAAGTTCTACATTTATGCAGACGACGTCCAAATTTTAATCCCCATAGCTAATTCACTGGATTCAGCACTCAAACTATGGGACACTCACTTACAAACAATCAACCACCACGTCTCAAGCCTCAATCTGGTGCTTAACACTACCAAGACAGAGCTCCTGCTCATCACCCCAGAAGGCAGTCCCTTCCATTATCAGCAGCACGCTAACACACAAATTTCCTACGTCAGAGACCTTGGAGTCATAATAGATTGTCACCTGAGCCTAAAGCAAGTCATAAACCACACTACAAAGGAATGCTTCTATAAGTTACACGTTCTCAAAAAACTCAAGCCGCTTCTTTTCCATCATGACTTCAGATCTGTTCTCCAAGCCATTCTGTTTTCCAAGGTCGATTACTGCAATTCCATCCTGCAAGGTCTTCCTGCTACTACAATAAAATCCCTCCAGTTGCTGCAAAATGCGGCGGCAAAAATCCTGACAAATACTAATCGAAGAGAGCACATCACTCCCGTATTACAAGATCTTCACTGTCTCCCAGTAAACTATAGGATTCTCCATATAACGCTTACAATTATTCATAAAAGCATTCACCATCAGACCCCTCTTGACTTGCTTCACCCTCTCAAATTTCACTCTGCGGCCAGACCTTTAAGGGAAGCCTACAAGGGATCCCTACAAGTCCCTCCAATCAAAGTGGTGCACCACGCTAACATCAGAGACCGTGCATTCTCAACAACAGGACCCTCCGTCTGGAACGCCATGCCCCCGGACCTCAGGCAGGAAACATGTCTACTAACATTTAAAAAGAAACTTAAGACATGGCTTTTTGGCCGAGCCTTCCCTATTCCTAGCCCTACAACTTAACTCAGAATTATTCTCATCCACTCTGTAAATGAACTAATTCTAAAGCATACAAATATGTCGCAACGAGGCTAGATCCTCCACCCCCCCCCCCCCACATCTTCATTTGTATATAGTAATTTATCTTTATTCTCCCCTCTTTATTTCTTTTCCCCAGTTCACGTGCCCTGTGTTACAATGTAACTTTATGCTTCCTCAATTTCCTCAAAGTTGTCTCTTTTTGTTTCTGTTAATTGCTTAGTTCGATGTAAACCGAGTTGATTTGATCTGTATCAAGAAATTCGGTATATAAAAGCCTTAAATAAATAAATAAAAATAAATGTATTGCAAAGAACTTTTAAAGAACACCTCATATAAAAAAATGCTTAGTGACTTACCTATTACTTGCTCTTCTGGATCATTTTTTATAGGTTCAGTTAAACTTTCAATCTGGCTATTCATTTCAGCTATGAACAAAATGAAAACATATATGGTACAATTCTAATAAATCATTGCAATAATGAATACAGTGCAATCAAGAGGTTAGTCTGAGATTTGAATTATGAAACATCTGGTAAAAGTTATGCTGTTACCTGGATGATTGGATTACACTTGGCTGGCACCATGGCTCAGTGGCAGCACTATGTACACGATGGAGATAGTCTTGTAATATCACACATAAGTTAGCCAGCAAATATGTATACAATTTACACTAATTTTCAAAATGGACTTATGCACATATGTCCTCACTGAAATTTGTCCTGGCAAAACTATGTGCACACAATTCTCTCTGCTATTTGATACATGCAGTTTTGCTGACAGAATTTACATGCATACTTTTTAAAATCAAAAAGTATGCACAGAATTCCCAATCCCACCCACACTCTAGAATGTCTCTCCTCTAAGTGTGGAAAAATACACTCATACAGGTGACTTTTAAAAGGAGTACATGTGTAAATGTAACAAACTCAAAGCAATTTTGAAAAGCCATTTCTCTGCTTAAAGTGCACTGACGTGAATAATCCTATGGACAATTCAATGGCATATATTTTAGTAATTTTCAAAAGCCCACCTTACATGGGTAAAGTACATTTACACATGTAAAATCCAAATTTAAGCATGTAAATCCTTTTGAAAATTATCCCCTTACTGTGTATATGTGCATAATTTTACATGCGACATCAGGCACACAAGTTTTAGGGAGAATAATTTTATATCTTTGTATGGTGGATTAAAATCTGCATAGACTTTGACATGCAAACTTTACACCAGATTGTCACACTGAAATTATGTGCATAAGGTTATTTTGAAAATGTGTGTATACAATCTCTGGTATGTGTACAAACTTACCTGCACAAGGTTACACCCACTCTGTTAAGAGTAGAACTTGTGCAGGTGAACTTGCATGCATGTATTTTAAAATCAAAAAGTACATACAGAAGTTCCAAATCTGTGTCCCCCCTCTTTCCTGGAATACCTTTTACCAGGTCATCTAAAAGTGCATGTGTAATTAGGTCACACCTTGCCTGAAAAAAGACCTGAGTCAGTGCATCATACTTCCTCTCTAGCAGCATTCAAATCCATTCTAGAAACTCATTATTTCTCCACAACAAATGCACTTCCCACAGACTCATTTGACATGTATGTTTGCCTTAACTGGACTGTAAACTCCATGGCGCAAGGGCCATCTCTAATGTGTATCTGTACAGCATTGCATGAGTCCAAGGGTGATATAGAAATGATAATAGTTGTAGTAGAAGTTACGGGTAGTAGAAGTACTTTTATGTGCACAGTGCCAATGGCAATTTTACAACAGCCATTTCCATGCATAAAACTTTGAAAATAAGGCCCTGAAGGGCTGTTTCTGCATGTAAAGTACTCCCGGTGGTAAAAGCTGGTATTTCCAGCAGCATGCAGAGTTTTAGGGAGAGTGAATCCCAGTCATAACAAAACAGTGATCTATGGGCAGAATTCTGGGTGCACATTTATTGCGTTCCAAAGGCAGTCAAACTCTGTAGTCTAGTACCGCTAACGCTAAGTCAGGGGTGGCCAACTCCGGTTCTTGAGAGCCACAAACAGGTCAGGATTTCAGGATATCCACAATGAATATGCATGAGATAGATTTGCATACAATGGAGATTGCATTGAGTAAGATTGAGGCAGGATGTTACACTGTAAAGGACGGTGAGCTAGATCAAAAAGATAAAACATCATCAATAATACAATAATATTTGTTATCCCTTAGCCATGATAAACACATGCTTTGGATCCCTATATAGAAAGTTTTGATTTGAGTGAGGCACTTACGGGTAGATTTTATAAATTTGCGCGAGCGCGTACTTTTGTTCGCGCAAAAGGCGCAAACAAAAGTACGCTGGATTTTATAAGATACGTGCGTAGCCGTGCGTATCTTATAAAATCCGGGGTCGGCGCGCGCAAGGGAGTGCACATTTGTGCAACTTGCGCGCGCCGAGCCTGGCGCGCGCTGCCTGTTCCCTCCGAGGCTGCTCCGAAATCGGAGCGGCCTCGGAGGGAACTTTCTTTCCACCCCCCCGCACCTTCCCCTCCCTTCCCCTACCTAACCCACCCCCCCCGGCCCTATCTAACCCCCCCTACCTTTGTTGGCAGATTTACGCCAGCTTTTAGCAGGCGTAAATCTGCGCGCGCCAGCAGGCTGCTGGCGCGCCATCACCCGACCCAGGGGCTGGTCCGGAGGCCTCAACTACGCCCCCGGGCCGGCACCACGCCCCCGGTCCCGCCCCGAACCGCCCCCTGACCCCAGACACGCCCCCTCCCTGCCCCTTTTATGAAGCCCCGGGACTTATGCGTGTCCCGGGGCTGTGCGCGCACCGGCGGCCTATGCAAAATAGGTGCGCCGGCATGCGCAGGGCATTTAAAATTCGGCCCTTAGTGTGACAAAATCCAGATGAGAAGTGGAATCTGACTTTTAGGAAGAAAATGTAACATTTTTATTTACTCCATGGTATTGTATATCCTCTTTTCCTCCTTTTCATTACAGGTTCAAATTTAATATCTAATTTATACCTATCAATCTCAGAGACACTCAGTCTAAAACAGTTTGCTTATACTATACTATACGTTTCATTTTAGCACACAAAATGTTAGACTAAAATAGTAATCTAGTTAAAAAAGGAAAAAACTATTGTAATGATTTGTAATATAGTACATGAGTATATCCCCACAAACATAGTTGTGATAATAAGATGGTGGGATGAGGAGCACACCTATGTTCATCTGAATTTTAAATTCAGTTATGTTATAATTAATTTCAAGTTCTATATCGAAGGGAAGTTTGTAAAATAAGCCTGTAAATCCCCCAAAAAAGGACATGGCCTGTGTATGAAAATCAGGACTTCTCCATAAAGTTTAGCCAGCTGCTACTTCTAAATATTGATTTTGTGGTTTACTTAAATTATCTATGGAATGAAAGGGAGGTAGATGAACCACTTGAATGCCATGCCAAGGTACTGGTCTACATGAAGGCAGGCTTACCCTAATCCACTATGCATCTATTTTACATTATTCTATTAGAATATTTTAAACTCCATACTCTTAAATATTTGCTGTTACACATGCCAGACTTGAATTCACTAGTAACTAAGATCAGCCAAAAACATACCATCAAGATTTGAGATGTCAGTCTCTATGTTAGATGGGTGGTTAGTGTTCACAAGCGCTGTTGATGTTATTTCTTCAGCTTGTCTGATTTCTTCAGAAACACCAGAAAGAGAGAAAGAAGAAATGCATGATGCATTAAATTCCCATACACATCAGCATTGTCCGCTTCTCTTTAGAAGCCAGAGACCTTTGGTTTTTTATTTCATTCTTTGTAAACCTTTATAAACACTGACATCTTCAGAAGATCTCTGACCAGAATATATCACTTTGTTTTTCTATATGTTGTAAGTGCTGGTAAAGTCCAAAGGCTGGAGGGAATATGTCCTTATTGACCTATGCACACAACCATGACAGGTGCATTTCATCTCTTCCCATCTAATCCCATTTATTACCAGCCCCTCCTCCCTTTATCTCCATTCCCAACAGGACCTGTGAGAGAACTCTCTATCACACCTCTGTTTGAGAAAGAAGATTTTTTATTGGATGGATATGGCTGCAGCATAGGACATACAGAAATCAATCAATGAATATAAACAGATATGTCATCTAATTTCACAAATACCCATAGGGTAACCATACACTCACATACTTAATTCCAATTTCCAAACATTTAATAAGCATCAAGTTGTTGCAGGGTTGGCCATAGAATCCAACCCTATGGCCCACCCTCTTTACACATTCAGCTGTTCATTCTTCAGTTATCCTGCAATTTGATCCTTAATTACTGGGCAAAAATTCTCTGCAGTGCAAAGACATCCTGGTCCATAAAAGAGCAGGAGTCACTTATGAATATGCAATATAATTTTTGGGTGGTGAGCAGGCCAATACTGACTGTCAAAGACAAAGACTTGATAGACAAATCATCTCAGCTTTCACCCACCCATGCAACGTAGGGACAGGAAGATCAATTACTCAGAATTCCCTGCCTAACCAGCTTCAAGCATGAATATTTACTGCGTTTCTTTAGACATGATCAACCCTACCACAGCTCACAGCAGCAAAACTTTGCTTGCCGAGGTTCCCCACCAACCTAGTTGCGACCATATCTCTAACACTGTAATGCTGTATAAAGAAGAAACCCATCCTGGTTCATATTTCAAACTCAATAAAAGCAGTATAGAGCTGTAAACATACAGAATTTTGAACTATACCCCCCCTCAAGGACCATATTTTACACACAGTAATGTATACTGTATATTATCAAACAATGAGGAAAGGCCCCAACTGCTGGGTACTGACAGGAGATTAACACACAGGATATACTGTCAGTATAATAATCCAAAGGGGACCTAGAATCAACAAAATTTCATGACCAGCCATAATGCGTGATGTCACTCCTCTGGAACTTGTTGATACAGTGTATTGCTATTAATACACTAGATATTGCTGAAAATATACCAGCTTGTACCTCCAAATTGGTAATAAATACTATTTTGCATCAACAAATCATATCTGCCCATTGACCTGCTTATCCCCTGAGCAACCTCTCTAGTGTGTTTGCCATAAAAGATAATGCTGTATATTGATATCCGCATACTGTATTGTGCCAAAAATGTGATGGGCCTGTACCCCAAACTGGGAAGTGAATACTGTATGCCCCACCTTGCCCAAGCAACATTATAAGGGGTTGCAGGTGACAGCTTGTGCAATTATCTGCCCATATGAAAACTAAAGAAACAAACTGCCCACCCTATGTCAGCATGCCAGGAGTCCACTGCTCTAAGACAGAGACAAAGATTTTCAGAAACTAAAGGTAGAGCACATGATGGTGCCCCAACCCAGAATTCTGATAGCAATCAAACATTAGCTGAGAAGCCGCAGGCAGCCAATAGCTGAAGAATTGCTTTGGGGAGGCAAGCAAGTAAATTGCACTGCCATAGACTTTAGTGTGAAATTAAAGTGTACCTAGGCAGACACTGACACAGAGTAAATGTCAATTGGACCTTGCAAATGGGAAATCCTTAAAATGCATTTCCGTGATGGGAAGCAGACAGACTAACGTATGCAAGCACTGCGGAGTATAGGCACAGAATACCTATGAATGTACTAGGCCTGTAGATTTTTCTACTGCCAGGAAAAAGAAGGAATCAGATGAACACAATTATTTTTAACTTCTATGTGACTATTGTAATGGATAACAGAAATTGAATCACATGGGGAAGCTCTAAGAGATGATGTGCCCATATGGGATGGATGCTAAGGTTTTAAGAGATGACTCTATCTTTGAATGTTATAGTGTGCAATGTTACATAAATTACAGGGGGAAAGGAAAATCTGTATGAGGCACTGGATTCGAACTCCAGCTTCTCAGCCTACTGCTTTAACCACCAGACTACATATTAATGCTGTGTCACAGAAAGATTCAAAAGTTGCATATGGGGAGATCTGAGTCCTGTAACAACAATATTACTGTACTATTTGCCTGATTGCTATGGTGCCTGTCATACATGCACTACATGCTAGACCAGTGGTTCTCAACCTTTTTTCTATCCGGACACACCTGAGAAATGATGCTCACCTGCGTGACACACTGAACACATGACCACAGTGGGACTAAATATAAACATATACTCTGCATCCACAGGAATCTCCCGCTTCCTAACAATGAGTGCAGAGCTCAACTAAGACATTTCCCTGTACAACTTACCATACAAAAAAGATATTCTGATTCTGGTGTCATTTCAGTAACAGCATCACAAACTCCCTCTACTACCAGGTGCATTGTAAAATAATGCAAACAAATCCCACTCTGTACATGTTTATCAAACCCGCCATTCTGAAGCAGCACTAACTTCAAGAAGTGAAACAGCAATAGCCCTACCCATGAAAAGGCAGCAGTTCACCACCAGTGCAATATCATATTGAGAAAATACAACAAATAAGACTGATGCAAATCCCTACTTGCTAGTGAAGCACCTTGTCTCAGTCACACACATACAGAATACAGATAGACCTACCTTTACCTAATATAGAATAAAATACCACAAATTACAAATGCAGAAACCAAAACTGGAATGGAAACTCCAAGAAGACCTTCTGCATGCAGTGCAAAACTGGAGAACTAGAAATACATTTCCTCCTACACTAAGCAAAGTTCAAAGACAGAGAAATGCACATACCCAAAACTGACATATGGCCCTTGTACCTAGTCACTCCCCTCCATACCCCATCAGCTCTCACTTCTCCCAACTACTCAATCATCCCTTCACATGTGCATATCCCTGTCCAACATTCCCGACACCCCCAACCCCACATCCTCTTCCTCATGCTCCCTCTCTCCCCTGCTCATCTGCCTTTCCCTAACCAGCATACATCTAACCACCTCTTTCCCACCCCTTCCTGCTCAACATCCCTTCACTTCCCTTCTTCCCCAACCCAGCAGGCCCCACACCTCCAGCTCTCCCTCCATTTCCATCTCTCCTCCCTGCCCAGCTGTCCCCAGCCACTCTTTCCTCCACCTCTCCCTACCCAGCAACCCTAACCTCCTTTCCCACACCCCTTTCTACCCACTAGAGACTCCTAACTCCCTATCTCCCAAGGCCTTCTTGTCCAGCACATTTCCCCCTCCTCCTGGCTCCCAGCGAGCATAAGCCTTCAGTTCAGTCCAGCTTCCCTCCTGCTTTACCAGCAGCAGATGACAGCAAGAAGAACTGAGGAAAGGAAGAAGATGAGGGAGCAGCAGTGGAACACAAGAACATAAGATATGCCATAGTGGGTCAGACCAAGGGTCCATCAAGCCCAATATCCTGTTTCCAACAGTGGCCAATCCAAGTCACAAGTACCTCACAAGTACCCAAACATTAAATAAATCTTAAGCTACTACTGCTTATTAATTAATAGCAGTTTATGGACTTTATTGATCTGTCATATGCTTGGGATGGGGGTGGCACAACCAGACACAGAGGGAATGATGCTCCTTACATGGCTGTCTGGACACTGGGCTTCTATTCCTGCTATATGGACCCACCAGTTGCTGCCACTGCTGACTCCTCTGAGAAAAGAATGCTCTTGCCAAAGTGGCCCAGCACCTCACCTCAGTGACTGATCACAGGGGCCAGACCAGCCAGCAAAGACTTTTTTTTTTTTTAATTTACCTGGTGGGCACCTGAGCAGGCCACCTATTATGGGTCTTCACCACACTGATGCTGCAGCTCTTGGCAGGTGGAGAGAAAATGGCACCTTCTCCTCTCCCCAGCTGTAGACCCCCCCCCCCCCCAAAAAAAAACACCACAGACAACAAAAGCTCCACCACCGTAGTTGTCAAATGATAGGGGGGAGGAGAAAAGACACGACTGCCAGAGCTTGGCCTGCAAGCCCACAGATGAGCAGTGAAGAACAGAGCCGTGAGGCTGGTGAGCAAGCCTGCCCACCCTTATATTGTGGTCACCAGTCCGCCCCCCAGTCTTCACCCTTATCCCCGAGAATTCCCTTGGATTCCGGAGGTGGAGTATCACCCCCAGCTGTGGCTTTCTCACCCTTATATGGGGATAAGTCATCTCCTTGACTGTAATTATAATTAATCAGTAGTATGATCTATAATCTTCAAAATATCAATTTGTGAGTTTATGTACCGGCATGATGTTTCCTACGAATGTCGGTATATAAAAGTTCATAAATAAATAAATGTACTCTGTTGCTCCCTTCTGTTTCTAATCTTCCATCCCCATTCTATTTTCTCTAAGAATATTTTATTTCTTATATGTTTACATTTTCTTAGAATAAATGTATTCCTTTATTATAACCTTATCCTCCAAAGCCACTCTGCAGCTGCTTTAGCTCTGTTGATACTTGATTCACTAAGGCATTTCTTCTATTCAGTGTCTGTGGGAAAAGACCTTGATGGATCAGGTCCTAATCTGTCAATTCAGCAAAATCGTTTGAGCCATGTAGATGGCCAAATATCTGCAGGTACTCAGCCCCTGGGACTTTTTCTGTGTTGCAAAATATAAAAAGAGGTTTAGGATGATATGGGGGTTATTCATCTCTATCCTGTAGAGAATTACTCGTGTACATACATTTTTCCATACTTCTGAATTTTGCAGAAAACAGTTACATGAATACAAAGGATACTAACACAGACATCTGAGGAAGATCAGTATAACAGGATTCAGGTATAATTACATGTACATTAATGGGGATTGCAAAGAACAAGTTTACAAAATATTACAATTTTTCTCACCTCCAGAATGAAAGAAAAATCATACATATAAAAAACTGGATAAAATAAGTTGATATTGTTTGGCCTATCTGCTATCTTGATTACTTAAATTTGTTTTTAGTATTTCTTTTTTAAGACACACAAGGCAATTAATTATTGGTTCATGAGGTGGGGTTTAATTTGTGTGAGAAAAGTTAAAAACAGAAGAGATTTATTTTGTTCTAGTTAAAAAATAAGCCGATTTTAATGCACCTTTGTAAAATACCACAGATCATTCAAATTACTGTATTCTCATCACAGCTTTCCTGTCATTCTCCTTTGTGTATTCCTCCAAAAAATGGTCAAACATGCAACTTCTGATAAGGACTTTATTAATTCACACCTAAAATATTACAAGATCTACAGGGAGAATGAAAAATGCAAATAAAAAACTAACAGAATCAGAATGAAGATTCCTATCTAAACAACTTAAGCTATAAATTCAGAAGGATGAATATTGTGAAGGAAACTCAGCATTTTAATGTATTGCCCGCAGCATGCCTGTAAACTCAGATCCAATCTCTTCTCAATAATGATTACATTAAAGCTTACTGTAGCTTACTGTAGCTGAAGGCACCTTAATTATTGACCTGAATGTTTATAATTGAAGAGATTCATTGTACCCTTCTTATTTTGTAAAATATTAAATTCCTACCTAGCTGTACCACACTACTTCTATCATCGAGCTCCAGTTACTTAAAGTACATTGCATGAGCAATGCAATCAACAGAATTTAATAGACATTATCAAAGAGAAAGCTAAAGTGAACAGAAGTGGAGTACAAAGATTCATAGGAACAAACATATTTGTAATACCCCCAGAATTTAAAGCTATAACTACAATTATATATATATCCCCATTCAGGTTCCTCTTGGCAGAGAAGAACTGCAAGTCTAAAGTCAAATATTTTTTGAGGAGTCTACATTTCCTCCTGTTCCTATGAACTTCCAGCTCAAATCAGAACCAGGGCTGGCATCTGGCAGTATTAACCTTTGTTCTTAATTGTACATGAATTTTTCCACTGTTTTTTTTTTATCTCATCCCAAGTAACTTACAGGGTCATTCATCAAAATGCGTTATGGCGCTAATGCCCGCAATAGTTATGGTATCAGGGCGCAAATGCTAATTTTTCAAAGGGGTGGGATGCTAAAGAGTAGAGGGGAGAGAGTGAGACAGGGAGAGGGGGAGAAGGAGAGGGCCTCTGGGCTAGCACACATACTAGTCACCTATTTATACTGCTATAGGAGGGCCAGCTAATGACTCATGTTGAGGTTTTGGTAGTGGTGTAGTGATTTGGGGTCAGTTTTATATGCAGAATAAGACATGATCCCTCATTCTAGAGCTTTCTTTTTGTTGAAAACAGGTTTGCCACCAGTGCATGGTAACCTTGGAGGTTTGAAATGTCTCTATCACATATCCCTTATCTTGCCTTTCCTGTAGGGTATACATGTTTAGATCTTTATGTCTGTCCCCATATGCTTTAGAACAAAGACTATTGGCCATTTCAGTAGCAAGCCTCTAGACCAGACCTGGGCAAGGGGCAGCCCGCGGGCTGAATCCGGCCCGCCTACGGTCTGAATCCGGCCCGCCCACTGCTGAGAGCAGACGGGGAATGAGGCACTGCTGCCTTCCCTTGCAGAGGGAAGGCAGCAGTGCCTCATTCCCCGTCTGAATGAACTGCTGCCTTCCCTTGCAGAGGGAAGGCAGCAGTTCATTCTCCGCTCCCTCGCTCCCCGATTGGCCGGCCAATCGGGGAGCGGAGAATGAACTGTTTTTTTACAGCGTCCGGGGGGGGGGGGGGGGGGGAGGAGGGAGTGACTCGAGCGAAGGCACGCTGTCCGATTGGCCGGTACTGGGCAAGGCTTGCCCAGTACCGGCCAATCGGACAGCGTGCCTTCGCTCGAGTTTCTTTCCTACATATGTCACGGAGTTTTTTGCCGGTCCGCGGCGCGCGCTCCCGGTCTCTCCCACTGCCGTTGCCGCTGGGCTGTCTCACGTTCAAGCCCAGTGGAAACGGCAGCGGTGTTGGAAGAAGCTATGGCACCTGCGGCTGGCCTTTTCTTCTTCCCGCGCCTGCCCCTCCCGTGACCCGAAACAGGAAGTGATACAGGGAGCGGTGCGCGGGAAGGAGAAAGAGCTGTGCCGCGTCGGCTGCAGCATCGGCCCCCGAGCAACGCGGCACGGCTCTTTCTCCTTCCCGCGCACCGCTCCGTGTATCACTTCCTGTTTCGGGTCACGGGAGGGGCAGGCGCGGGAAGAAGAAAAGGCCAGCCGCAGGTGCCATAGCTTCTTCCAACACCGCTGCCGTTCCCACTGGGCTTGAACGTGCTGACAGCCCAGCGGCAACGGCAGCGGGAGAGACCGGGAGCGCGCGCCGCGGACCGGCAAAAAACTCCGTGACATATGTAGGGGGAAGAGGAAGTGAGTAAGAGAGAGTGAGAAGCAGCCAGCCAGCCTGTGTGTGATTGAGTGGTCAGAGAGCTGATGTGTGTGTGTATGTGAGAGACAATGAAAGTGATTGCTCAGGGAGATGACTGATGTGTATGTGAGAGTGTGAGGCATTAGTCAGGGAGGTGACTGATGTGTGTGTGTGTGTGTGTGTGTGTGTGTGAGAAAAAGCATGGAAGTGAGAAGTCTGGGTATGTGGGAAAGCATGAGCATAAGAAGCCTGGAGTTGTGGGAGTGAGAAACCTGGGTGAGTGTGCATGCATGAGAGAGAGAGACTGCTTGGTAAGGTGACTGTGTGTGTGAGAGAAAAAGACTGGTGTGTGTGAATGTGAGAGAATGTGATTCAGGGAATGAGAAGCCTGTGCACGTGGAGAGTGAGCATGGAAATGAGAGAGACTGGTGTGTGTGTAACAGAGAGAAAGTGATTATGAGAATGAGAAGCCTGTGCATGTGAAGAGAGTGAGCATGAGAGTGAGAAACCTGGGTGTGTGTGAGACACAGCATGGGAGGGAGAAGCCTGTATATCTGAAAGAGAACTTGGGAGTGGGAAGCCTGTGTGTGTGTGTATGCATGAGTGAGATCAGGTGACTGGTGTGTGTGTGTGTGTGAGAGAGAGAGAGAGAAAAAGTGATTATGGGAATGAGAAGCCTGTGCATGTGAAGAGTGAGCATGGGAGTGAGAAACCTGGGTGTGTGTGAGACACATCATGGGAGGGAGAAGGCGGTATATCTGAAAGAGAACATGGGAGTGAGAGACTGGTGTGTGTGTGTGTGTGTGAGAGAGAAAGAAAGTGATTTTGGGAATGAGAAGCCTGTGCATGTGGAGAGAACAAGCATGGGAGTGAGAGACTGGTGAGTGAGTGTGTGTGTGTGTGTGTGTGTGTGTGAGAGAGAGAGACAGAGAAAGTGATTATGAGAGTGAGAAGACCATATATGCAAGTAGAACACGGGAGTGGGAAGCCTGTGTGTGTGTGTGTGTGTGTGTGTGTATGGCATGAGAGAAACTGTTCAGGAAGGTGACTGGTGTGTGTGTGCCAAAGACTGTTTGGGAGATGATTGGTGTGTGAGAGACAGAAACTGGTCATGGGGGCATGATTGGTATGGTGTGAGTGTGAGAGACATGGGCACTAAGGAAGAGGACCATAAGTATAGAGCTTAGCTTCTACTGCTGCTTCTGGTGTGTGCCATGGCCTGCAGGGAAGGGGAGTAGGAGAGCTGCTGGAGGGGATAAGTAAAGGTGGCTTTAAGTTTATTTTTCTTGACTGCCATTTTAATTGTATGATGTCTGCTTTTTTGAAATATTTTATTGGTGTTTGGAGAATGTTTAATAGTTTTTATGAGTTTTTAATTGTTGGATGTTATTCTGTTCATAGCTGTTTAGAAACATTTATTCTGCTTATTAGTATAGTTTTACAATTATTTCTGTTTGGGGATCTATAGCTGCTTGTTAGTTCTGTTTTCCTAATAAGAGGTGTATTGGTGTTTAGGGTCTGATGTAATATTTGTAGTGTTGCCTTTTCATAGATAGGGTTGCTCCTGTTTGAGTGTATTCCATAATACAGGTGTAACTGTGTGCAGATTAGTTTATGTGCATTACTACAGATCCTGGGAGTATGTTAGGTCGGTTCTGTGTCTGTTACCGAGATGAGATATTTTGCTAGCATGTAAGCGTTTGTATCGGTCTTATTTGTTGTGTTTTCTCAGAGGACATACATTGGTGGTAAACTGCTGTCTTTTCATAAGGAGGGCTATTGAGAACTGAGTTAATTATATTAGTCCGGCCCTCTAAAACCATCCCAATTTCTCATGTGGCCCCATGGGAAAATTAATTGCCCACCCCTGCTCTAGACAGTCTCCAAACAGTTTACATCATTTTGAAGGTGCAATATCCAGAAATTTACACATTATTCCAAATGAGGCTAGGCATTTTTCTAGTTTTACTGTTGCTTTATCTACCTCTTTGGCCACCATAAAATCAGATATGGTTGCCCCATATCCTGCTCTTCTTTCAGCTTAGAATAATTTCACCCCCAATACTATATCTTGCCCTTGTGTTTTTGCATCCTAAATTCCTAACTGCATTTATTTTTTGCATTAAATTGTAGCTGCCAGACCCTAGATATTTCCTCGAGCTTCGCAAGATCCTTCCTCATGGTTTTCCATACTTTGCTGGCTGTCTATCCTGTTGCAGATTTTGGCGGTATCAGCTAAAATACAAATCTTTCCCAAAAATCCTTCTGCAATGTCACTCATAAAATGTTGAAAAGAATCAGTCCAAAGATCGATCCCTGAGGCATACTGCTAGTAATGCAGTATGCCTCACCCTTCCTCAGAGTGAACTCCAAATATCACTATCCTTTGTCACCTTCCATTCTAACCCAGTAAGTCAGTCTAGGGCCTTTTCCAAGGGCATTCAATTTATTTACTACTTAACATTTCTATAATGCTACACAACAACCACAGCACTTATATTAATAAAAGTCGCTTATGCAGAACCATGCCAAAAGCCTTATTGAAATCCAAGTAGCTATCCCTTGGGACACTGCCAGGTACATGTGACCTGGATTGGCCACTGTTGGAAACAGGATACTGGGCTTGTTGGACCTTTGGTCTGACCCAATGTGGCAAGTCTTATGTTCTAAAGGAGTTTCATGTGTAAAATAGTGTGTACTTATATATGTAGTATTATATACATGTCGAGAATGTGTGTGTATTTTCCATTTTGCATGTATGTTTTACCAGAAGATAAAAAGGACAGACTACGGGTATTTAGGCACAGAGTTCAGAAGTATGCATGTTAGTTACTATTTTGTAAGAGATATATGTGTATATATTATTAAACTTATTCATACACTTTTAAACCTGCTAATTGACTTACAGCAGTGAAATTGGACTTGTCTATTGTCTAATGGGTGGGAGATCTGAGGGAACTGGTGGGTGTGTACCAGTTCACTCTAAAGGGTCTGGGTGAACTGGCGGGAAGTATTGGCAAACTGGTGATTTCAAGCATGTGCACAAGTATTTACAAAATGGTATAGGCAAACACTTTATAAAATACTTCTCTCCATGTATACCTAACAGTTATTACGCGTACATGTTATATTTTTTTCTGCACCTAAAATATTTGCTCGTATGTTTATAAAATAGGCAGAGAAAGCATGCATTTTCTTGCATTTGAAATATTTGTGTGTACTGAAACATGCTTGTGCACACTTGGAGAAGAACTATATGGTATTTTATAAACTATGGAGCTCCCACTGCAGTTTATAAAATAAAACATTAGCATTAATCTCCATGTATCCATTTATGCATACAAATGCTATACCGGTTTGAAAATTAGGGTCAATGCAATGGAGGGTGAACTAATGCCCAAGGTCACAAGAATTATTTGTGTGAGAAGCAGGATTTAAACTTTGGCTTCCCTGGTTCTCAGCTTGCTGCTCTAACCCTAAACTACTTCTCCATTCAAAGAATATTTGCTCAAACTTTAAAACCTTAAACATATCCCTTTAATCTTCTCTTTAGTTTCCCCCTTTTTTTTTTTTTAATTTTCCATCTTTGGTACTCCCTCCCTTGCAGTAACAAGGTAGACATATTGGGAGAGATGCAAAAAATGAAAAGGGATTGCAAAAACTAGTAGATTGAAGTCTCCTACAGACATCTCCCCTTTGTGTGCCATCTTTATGATGTCTCTCATGTCAGGGTTCAGAGTTCTGATTTCTAAGAGTCAGATGTTTCAGAGCTGAGTACATTCAAGTTCCATGACATGACATCCATAGATGCAATCCCATGTAAGCATGATCTCTAAGAAGTAAGTTATATCTCAAGAAATTATATTAACTGGACTTGGGGGGTGGGGGAAGGGAGGAACATTCTGAACACTGGTACCCACATAATGTAGTCTCTGAAGAAATGTAGCTATGATGGCCCAGAGAGAAACACCTTTATGAACCTGCCCTCAAATAAAGACCTGAAAAAGCACAGCTGTTATGACATGGTCTGCAATACTTGTCCTTAAAGACTTGGTTGTGGGGAGATGTGCATTACCTATATCCATTTACTCATGAGAACATGGCCACCATGATACAGACAAATGCCACAAAGATGTAGCCCAAATGGCATGGGCAATGCAGTATGAAGGCAGCAAACACAATAGTGTGGTTTCAAGCACTATGTCTTACGTAATTCCTTGAGGTATGAGGTCATTCTGATACAACACAGGGAAGAAGTCAATGTGAGCTACTCAATGGAATTGTTTAAAAGCAGTAGCATCCTGAAGGTCAAACTCACCAAAATGAAACTGAGAATGTGTAGCAAGTATTAAGCAGCCAAGAGATAAGGCTGTTATTGACATGGTCTCAATACTCATGACTTTACAAACTAACTCAGAAAGGAAGTCAGAGATGATAATGCCTCAGGGAGGTACAGGATTGATGGTGCTACACCAAAAGGTTAAGGATGCTCTGGCTGGTAACATCCAAGGAATGGCAGCTGAGGGTCTTAGTAATCACGATGCACCTCAGGAGACAATTGCCATGGGAAGCCTTGAGTGCTATGGACACTACAATGCATCCCAAGGGTTGCAGGCCCCACAATATGCCTGAGGGCTTTAAGTAGCACAGTGCTCCCTGACAAGCTTCTAAGACAAAAGGTACCACAATATGATTCGAGGGCTGTAGAAGCCATAATGCATCCAGAAGGCTACATTCATATTGACATTTGGAAGGTCATAGATGCCATGACGCATCAAGGCCACGGAATACATAATATACCCTGAAGGGTTCTGAACCATGACAACTCCAGAACATCTCTGAAGCCACCGTGTATCTTGTAAGGTATGGGAGTCATGATGTACCTCAGAGGTACTTCAGACATTGCACATTTTGGGGGATAATGGCATGAAAGAATTTATGGGGAAAGCAGTAATGATCTTGGAGCCAGACCTGACACCATCAATCCAACTTCAAGGGGAATGGCAGCCATGATGTGTTTTCAAGGCGCATGACAACTAAAGAGTAATTTTGAGGAGCATGACAGCCATAGAATGGCTTCCAGGAGTGTAAATGTTATGAGACATAGAAACAAAGAAATGACGGCAGAAAAAGACCAATCGGCCCATCCAGTCTGCCCAGCAAGCTCCCACATTTATTTTCCCATACTTATCTGTTTCACCAACCACCACGTTCAGGGCCCTTGTTGGTAACTGTTTGATTTACATTTCTTGCCATTGATACAGAGAGTAATGTTGGAGTTGCATCAAAGGTGAGCATAAGGCTTAATGGTTAAGGGTAGTAACTGCCGCATCAAGCAAACAAGCAATGCTTGTTTACCCAGACTGCACAGATCAATGCCTTGTTGGATGTTGTCTGAATGTAAATCCTGTTTTCCACATTTCCTCTTGCTGTTGAAGCAGAGAGCAATGTTGGAGTTGCATTAACCGTGCGTAGGCTTATTGAGTAAGGGTAGTAATCACCAGGTAGTAGCCTCCACTCCAGTAATCCACCCCCATGGCTCTTCTCTTCATTCTCATCCTCTAGCCTTTATGGATCCACAGTGTTTATCCCATGCCCCTTTGAAATCCTTCACAATTTTAGTCTTCACCACTTCCTCTGGAAGGGAATTCCAGGCATCCATCACCCTCTCCGTGAAGAAATACTTCCTGACATTGGTTCTGAGTCTTCCTCCATGGTTTGTTGTTGACCATGGTTCATTAAAACCTTTCAAGTATCTTAAAGTCTGTATTATATCACCCCTGCTCCTCCTCTCCTCCAGGGTATACATATTTAGGTTCTTCAATCTCTCCTTATAAGTCATTTTATGAAGACCATCCACCTTTTTGGTTGCCCTTCTCTGGACTGCTTCCATCCTGTCTCTGACCCTTTGGAGATACGGTCTCCGGAACTGAACACAGTACTCCAGGTGAGGCCTCACCAAGGCCCTGTACAAGGGGATCATCACTTCCTTTCTCTTACTAGATATTCCTCTCTCTATGCAGTCCAACATTCTTCTGGCTTTAGCTATTGCCTTGTCACATTGTTTCGCCGACTTTAGATCGTTAGATCTAAGGTCTCTCTCCTGCTACGTGCACATCAGCCCTTCACCCCACATCAAATACAGTTTTTTCAGATTTCCACAATCCATATGCATGACTCTGCACTTCTTGGCATTGAATCTCAGCTGCCATATCTTCGACCACTCTTCCAGCTTCCTTAAATCCCATCTAATTCTCTTCACTCCTTCCGGCGTGTCCACTCTGTTGCATATCTTAGTATCATCCACAAAAAGATAAACCTTACCTTCTATCCCATCCGCAATGTCGCTCACAAAGATATTGAACAGGACCAGTCCCAACACCGATCCTTGCGGCACTCCGCTTAACAGCGCTCTCTCTTCAGAGTAAGCTCAATTTACCATCACACATTGTCTTCTGTCTGTCAACCACTTTGCAATCCAGGCCACCACCTTGGCACTAACTCCTAAGCTTCTCATTTTATTCACAAGCCTCCTGTGCGAGACCGTATCAAAAGCTTTGCTGAAATCCAAGTAGATGACATCGAGCGCTCTTCCTCGATCTAATTCCCTAGTCACCCAATCAAAAAAGTCAATCAGATTTGTCTGACAGGACCTTCCTCTGGTGAATCCATGCTGCCTCTGGTCCAGCAATTCTTCTGACTGTAGTTAGTTCACTATTCTTTCTTTCAGCAGTGACTCCATTACTTTTCCTACCACCGAGGTGAGGCTAACCGGCCTGCAGTTTCCAGCCTCTTCTCTGCACCCACTCTTATGAAGCGGGACCACCATCACTCTTCTCCAATCACTCGGCACCACTCCCATTTCTAGGGATCTATTGAACAGGTCACCCAGTTGACCTGCCAGCATATCTCTGAGCTCCCTCAGAATCCTAGGATGAACCTCATCAGGCCCCATGGCTTTGTCCACTTTTAGTTTACTTCGCTTTTCCCATACATTCTCTTCTGTAAACGGAGTTACATCTACTCCACTCCCCTCCAGTTTATTGTTAACTAGCGACAGTCCTTCTCCAGGGTCCTCTTTAGTGAATACCAAACTGAAGTATTTGTTTAATATTTCTGCTATTTGTTCGTCTCTATCCACACATTGATCCTTTTCACCTTTCAATTTCACTATACCACTTTGAACTTTTCTCCTTTCTCTGATGTATCTGAAAAATGTTTTGTCACCTTGCTTTACCTCTTTGGCAATCCTTTCTTCCACTTGACTTTTTGCCATCTTGACTACTTTCTTTGTCTCCCTTATTTCTACCAGATATTCTTCCTTGTGCTCTTCCCTTTGGGATCCTTTATATTTCTTGAACGCTGTTCTTTTAGCTTTTATTTTGTCAGCCACCTCCTTTGAGAACCAGTAGAAAAGTAAAGAAAAGCAAGAGAAAAATGAAACCTATCATACAGATTAGTTGCCTTGGTAATTGCTCCTTTTAGTTTGGTCCATTATTGTTCCACATCTCTCTTGTTCTCCCAGCCTTCTAGTTCTTCCTCCAGGTACTTCCCCATTTCATCAAAGTCTGTGTTTTTGAACTGCAAAACTCGGGTCTTCGTGCTTCTTCTCCGTATCCTATCTGTGATATGAAACCATACCGTTTGATGATCACTGGTGCTGAGGTGGGCACCCACCTGGACATTAGAGACATTATCTCCATTAGTGAGCACTAAATTGAGTATAGCTCCCTCCCTTGTGGGTTCCATTACCATTTCTTTGAACAGAGCCCCTTGCAGGACATCCACTATCTCTCTACTACTGTTAGATTCTGCAGAAGGGATTCTCCAGTCTACATCCAGCAGATTAAAATCTCCAACAATCACCACTTCTCCCTTCTTTCCCATCTTTTGGATGTCTTCAACCAGATCTCTGTCAATCTCTTCCATTTGATTTCGAGGCCTGTAAACCACTCCAATAAAAATGGATGCTGCATCATCTTTTTTTAGGTTGGCCAATAATGCTTCTTTGCCCCATCTTCCTTGCAGCTCAGATGCTTGGATATTGTTTCTGACATAAAGAGCAACTCCTCCCCCTTTCCTCTCCTCTCTGTCCTTCCTTAACAAATTATAGCCCAGTATTGCTGTATCCCAATCATGAGATTCCATTACAGCAACAACGTCCAAGTTCACCTCCACCATTAGGGCTTGCAGATCTGGGATTTTATTGCCCAAACTACGAGCATTTGGCTCATAGCTTTCCCGTTTTTCTCGTTCAGGTTACTGCTTTTCTTGGACTCCTTTTGTGACTTATTTAGTTGAGTTTTGTTATCCACTTCACCCTTTTCCATTGCATTTGTATTTGGGGGTGACATTCTAATTTCTTTCTGCCACCCACGGCATCTAGTTTAAATGCCTTATGACATAGGATTTTAATTTATATAGAAACATAGAAATGACAGCAGAAGAAGACCAAATGGCCCATCCAGTCTGCCCAGCAAGTTTCGCACTTTTTTTTTCTCATACTTATCTGTTACTCTTGGCTCTTAGTAAACATTTGGTTCTATTTCCCTTCCACCCCCACCATTAATGTAGACAGCAGTGTTGGAACTGCATCTAAGTGAAATATCTAGCTTAATTAGTTAGGGGTAGTAACCGCCGCAATAAGCAAGCTACACCCATGCTTATTTGTTTACCCAGACATTCGGGCCGATACAGTACAGTGCACTCTAATGGAGTGCACTGTTAGCCGGCATTTGGATGCGCATTTTGGACGCGCTAGCTTTACCCCTTAATCAGTAAGGGGTAATAGCATGTCTAAAACGCGCGTCCAACTCCCCCGAACCCAATAGCTCCCGCAACATGCAAATGCATGTTGATGGCCCTATTAGGTATTCCCACGCGATTCAGTAAGCAAAATGTGCAGCAAAGCCACACATTTTGCTTTCAGAAACTAGCGCCTACCCAAAGGTGGGTGCTAGTTTCTACCGGCACCGGGAAAGTGCACAGAAAAGCAGAGTGGCCTGTGCGCGCGCCGGGAGAGCAGGTGTTCGCCCGCTCTCCTACGTTTTTACTGTATCGGCCCGTATGTAATTCAGTCCTTGTTGGTTGTTGTCTGTATATAGATCCACTTTTCTTCATTCCCCCTGCCGTTGAAACAGAGAGCTATGCTGAATATGCATTGAAAGTAAAGTATCAGACTTTCTCCCCTGCCGTTGAAGCAGAGAGCTATGCTGGATATGCATTGAAAGTGAAGTATCAGACTTTCTCCCCTGCCGTTGAAGCAGAGAGCTATGCTGGATATGCATTGAAAGTGAAGCATCAGACTTTCTCCCCTGCCATTGAAGCAGAGAGCTATGCTGGATATGTGTGAAGTATCAGTCTTTCTCCCCTGCCGTTGAAGAAGAGAGCTATGCTGGATATGCATTGAAAGTGAAGTATCAGGCTTATTTGGTTTGGGGTAGTAACCGCCGTAACAAGCAAGCTACTCCTCGCTTTTTTTGTGAATGCAAATCCTTTTTTCCACATTTCCTCTTGCCATTGAAGCTTAGAGCAATGTTGGAGTCGCATTAACCGTGTGTATGTTTATTGAATAAGGGTATTATCTCCAGGTAGTAGCCATCATTCCCGTGAGCCACCCACTCTTCATTCACGTCCTCTAGACTTTATGGATCCACAGTGTTTATCCCACGCCCCTTTGAAGTCCTTCACAGTTCTGGTCTTCACCACTTCCTCCGGAAGGGCATTCTAGGCATCCACCACCCACTCTGTGAAGAAATCTTCCTGATATTGGTTCTGAGTCTTCCTCCCTGGAGCTTCAAATTGTGACCCCTTGTTCTGATGATTTTTTTCCGACAGAAAAGGTTTGTCGTTGTCTTTGGATCATTAAAACCTTTCAGGTATCTGAAAGTCTTTATCATATCACCTCTGCTCCTCCTTTCCTCCAGGGTGTACATATTTAGATTCTTCAATCTCTCCTCATAAGACATTTGATGAAGACCATCCACCTTAGGATCCTTTTTCCTGCCACAGACAGATGTAAGCCATCTTTGACAAAGAGCTTTTTACTGTTCCATACACAGCCCCAGCCCCCAATAAATCCAAAACTTTGTTCCTTACACCAGGATTTGAGCCATATATTGAAGTTATTAATATGGCTTAGCCTCTCCTTCCCCTTTCCTTGAACAGGTAACACTTCTGAAAAGGCAACAGTTGTTGCCATGTGACTAATCTGCTTCGCTAGAGACTGGAAATCTCTCTGTACCACTTGGATGCTGTTTCTAGCAAGGTCGTTGGTTCCCAGATGGATGATAACATCATCTTTAGAGTCTTTGCTTTCTTTTTTGATCACTTTGACTATTTGAATAGCATTTCTGCTGGCTGATGATCCTGGGAGGCTTTTAACTGTAGTGTTTCCCTCGCTAAGAGTTCCCACATTAGTGCCTCTGATGACAGAGTCACCCAGCACAATGAGCTTTTTCCTTTGGTTACTGATTGTATTATGGAATTTCTGTATGCATTGGGTTTCTTATTTCTTTTCAGATAACACTTCAATCTTTTTCACAAGAGCTTCTTCATTATCTAATACAGAGAAGGCATTTCGTACTTGTGTCACTTGATACAGCGTGTGTCTCCACATCACAGGTCTAATTCTACCAGAGCCCACTGTAATCCTGTTATTATTTTGAGTTCCTTAATGCCCTGTGTGAGTATGTGTGTGTGTGTCGGGGGGGGGGGGGGGGGGGGGGGGTGTTAGACTTGTGGGCTGCACAGCTGTCATGAATGGGTGTCTGTGGGTCACAGGTCTTATCCTTCCTGAGTCCACTGTAAACCCCTTTTCATTGACTTTTGGTTTTTCTGTGGTAATGGGGAATTAATTCCTGAATAAGCTAAAGTGGGTGAAACTTTCTTTATTGCAGCTAATTCAGCTTTAAGAGAGTTCTTAACAAAAGGAGCAAGCCCTAAGTTTCCAGATGATTTCCCTCAGAATAAAGGCTCCACAATAGTTACATTGGATAGTCCTCATTTTGGTAAATTAATTTGATGGATAACACCTAAGGAAATACCAAATTTCTAATTTATCTTGTTGCCAATTATGTATTTAGGCCAACTATATCAGAAAAACAAACCTATGGGTGGGAGGGAGTTAAACAGTTAATACTTGGCCAGAGCTGTTCACTGGACACTGTATCTGCTATTGATTTTGAACAGACCCTCCCCCAGATTTGGCTAGCTAATTTAAGCTTTTTCCTTAGCTCTCCCCAAGAATGGCATGACCAAGTATTCAGTATTTTGGGTAACCCTGATGGCAGTTTCAAGGTGTGGGTTGATTAGTGAAGTCCTAATGAGAAACTGTCCCCAGGACATGGCCCAGGGGCTAAGCTACTGTATTGTATCCCAGATGAGTAAGGGCCTGAAAGCCTACAAGGCAGAAGCTCAGGTCTCAACAGCATAAAAAAGCAAGACAGTCAGACCTCAGGAGCCCTGAACAACAGAGTACAGTCCATGGCAGCCCTGAAGACAGGAGCACAGGCCTCAATAGTTCAAAGTTTGGATCACAGAGTCCAGTAACTCCAAAGGCTAGCAACTCAGCATACAGACCTTAGTTTCTTTTTTATAACACAGATTGGCAGCATTCTAGTGTATGATCTCCAGCAGATCTCTGCAGAATTACAGATTCCAAAGTCTTTGGCGGGTGCTTAGAATTTGAAATTCTATAGTGGAATTAGTCCCTCATCAGTCTAGGGGAAACAAACTTTGTGTTGTTCATGAGAAGGAACTGAAGGAGTCGGTTACAGAACTGCAGTCAGCAACAAATCCAGGAAGCATGGCCCATGTCAACCCTAAAAGATACAGCGGTTTAGCATTAACTTTAAGAAGGCTGGAACCAACTTAGAGTATGGAATCAATCCCAGGGACATGTCAACCAGAGACTGGATTCCTAGAACAGGCCAGAAACCCTCATATTTGGAGAAGTCCAGAGTGTAGGTAAGAACAAGGGCACTGGACTGACAGGGTTTCATTATCAGAGGACATGCCATATTATTGCGTGGGCAGTCTGATCCAAATAGAAGACTTCTTGTGGGATGAACCAGCTACATAAGTCCAAAAAAAAAAAAAAAAAAAGCATTCCTAAAGGAGGAATGTCATGCCCATGAGATTCTTACTACTTGAAGGAGGTATGATCTTAGGAACAAGACTTCCTGAGAGACAAACCAGCCAGAGTCTGCTATGCAAGTCTAAAGAAGAGGCCAGCATCTCAAAAAGAGGAATATCATTCCCTATACAAGCTGAAGAATTATATCAGATATAAAAATGTTAAAACCCGATTATTTTACAGAATGAAGGGGTGAAGTTCCTCTCAGTAGCTT
The DNA here is from genome assembly GCF_901001135.1 of Rhinatrema bivittatum. Taxonomy (NCBI): domain Eukaryota; kingdom Metazoa; phylum Chordata; class Amphibia; order Gymnophiona; family Rhinatrematidae; genus Rhinatrema; species Rhinatrema bivittatum. The sequence goes on along the minus strand of NC_042617.1, from coordinate 107,443,772 downwards.
CAAAGGAAATGGGTGTGCTGCTGACAATTGGTAACTGCTTGGTTGCGTGGTAACCAGTTAAAGGCTTCAAAGTTCCAACTGCCAGCTTGGAAAGCTTCTTTGAAACAGCATGTGGCTAGGTCAGGTGATGTGTGTGTGTGTGTGTGTGTGTGTGTGTGTGTGTGTGTGTGTGTGTGTGAGAGAGAGAGACTCTGCTAAGGCTGCTTGTTAAAGAAATTAAGTTCTTTATCTGCAGAACAGTCCAGGCTTCTAACTGTTGTGTCAACATGTCTGAGCTTTGTGCTGAAGGGCCTTTATATAACAACACAGTAGATCAGTTTCTGTTACCTTACACTCTGCTGGGACTGCCCAATAGGATGTGGAATACTACCAGTTGTAATGGTAACTAGATTTGAAAATCTTTATAGTGAGTACCAACAAATTCAACTTAGGTCAACCAATAACCATCAGATAAACTTGCAGTAACAAGACTAGAACATATTCAACTAATGAAAGGCATTGTATTATTCTGGCAATTCATGGAATCATGTAACTCAAGTGAAGCTTTCGGTTTTGGAGCAGCATTCATTCTTTCATACTATCCGCTCATGTTAGGGAGAAAAAATGGTAGCATTTATTATGATGACAAGAGCATGGTACTAGTATCATCCCAAATGGCATTTTTTTCCTGCTGTGCAATAAAGTTGCATGGCACAGAAAAATGAGTCCATTTTCACATACATAGCAGAATCCAATCAAATAAGATCCACCTCAACAACCAATTTATTTCGTAAGATTTATATATATATATATATATATATATAATATATATATATATATATATATTTTATAGCTACTGTTTGAAAAACAAATAATAAGCAATGTTTCAAAGATCTTAGCATAAATGAAAAACAGTGAAGTAAAAGTGGGAAAAGACAGGCCAGAGCTGTAGAGGTGACTGGTAAATACTGCTTTTAATTATCACTTTCAATTGTACCAGTGACAGGCATGATTACCATAAACCTTTACAAATATAATTTATTTCAAAAGCTGAAAATGAAGCCAGGTATACAGTGCCATATGGGATACTAGGATAGAAGTACAATATGACTCTGCATATTTAGTGTTTCCCAACCCTTCCTGGAGGCATGCCTACCAGGCCTGGTTTTCAGGATATCCAAAATAAATATGCATGAGATTGATTTGCATACTTTGGAGACCCACTGAATTGAAAGCAAATCATCTCATATGCATATTCATTGTGGCAATCCTGAAAACCCAATGATTTGATATGCCTCCAGAAGAGTGTTGGAAAACTGTAAATTTTAGATGCAGTGAAGTAGCATTATGGGGTGGATTTTAAAAGCCCTGCGCGCGTAAATCCTACCAGAACAAAAGTATGCGCACGCGCTGTTTTTTAAAATGTACCCCTATGGTTTTAAATTCTTTAGATTATGTGCATAACCTTGAGCAGTAGCAGGTAAACAATTAACATACAGCAATGAAAGAACTGTTGTAGTTTAGATTAAACAAGAGTTAAGTAATTTCATCTACATATATATTTTTTAATTTTTAGTGTCTGATTGGACAGACATGTTTATGTTTGTTCATGCGGGCTTTTGTTAATGTCTCGCTACGATGGTTACCTCACTTTCACAGAGGTGACCATCAGGTAGGTTTTCTTTTTGTTTTTCACCGCAAATATTTTCTCTCTTTCTTCACTTCTCACTGTGCGTTCTTTTCTTCCTATGGCTTCCCCCGGTTGCCTCCCTGTCTGAGTCTCCTCCTTCCATGGTTCCTCCTCCTCCTGTACTGCCTTTTCCCCTTCCTTTCTCCCCTCTTCCCTTCCTCCACCTCCTTCTCATCTTCTCCTGCCCCCCCCCTTCCTTAGGCAAGAACCTGTGTCCTCGGTCTCGGCTGAGCAAGCATCTGAGGAGGCAAACTCCAGCGGGGGTGAGGAGTGCGAGGCTGCGGTGCCCCCTCCCCCGTCACTCCGGGTCAATTTTCAGGTTTGCTTCCTCCCTCCTGATCTGCCCCCGGCACTTTGCATGCAAGCGGCGGGACCAACGTATTTCCCACTGCTCAGGTGTTCCCCCCCTACCCCAGTTGCGCCTTCACTTTCTGGTGGTGGCTCTGCTAAGCCAGCCGGCAAGTGCAGGGCCAAATCTTCTGGCAAAAGCATCAGGGAAGGAGGTAAGGCTCCTCCGTTGTCTTCCTTCGTTCGTTCCAGGCCAGCTATTTCTAGCAGGGAAGTGCCTAGGCACCCCCTGCCACACTTTCCTTTCCTCCACCTGTCTCTCCTGCTGCCGCCAGCAATCCTTATTCAGGCCCTGAGCTTGGAGGGTTTGTCTGGCATTTGGGGCCTGGGAAGTGATGAACCTAATTTCCTGGGTTGGATGACGAGCGGGTGGTGTCCTGGCTGTGGTTTCCAGGGTTTCTCATGGGTGGGTGGGTTTCAGGCGGAAGATAAAAAAAACTTATTGATATTTTTTAATTGTTAGAAGGGAGGAGAGGGGGAGTTAAGAAGGGAAAAAAGGGTAAAAAGAAGGCAAAGGGAAGTTCAGTTCATAAAAAGGTCCCGAGAAACATCAATAACTGGATACGAGGTTTTTTGCGCTTAGTGGGGCGGATTTTCAGAGCCGTGCTCGCCTAAATCCGCCCGGATTTAGGCGAGCAGAGCCCTGCACGCCGGTGCGCCTATGTTCAATAGGCCTACCGGCGCGCGCAGACCCCGGGACTCGCGTAAGTCCTGGGGTTTTCCGAGGGGGGCGTGTCGAGGGGGCGGGCCCGATCCGCGCGGCATTTTCAGGGCGGGCTGTAGCGTTTCGTGGGCGGGCCCGGGGGCGTGGTTGCGCCCTCCGGACCCGCCCCCAGGTCACGTCCCAGCGCGCTAGCGGCCCACTGGCACGTGGGGATTTACGTCTCCCTCCGGGAGGCGTAAATCCCCCGACAAAGGTAAGGGGGAGTTTAGACAGGGCCGGGCGGGTGGGTTAGGTAGAGGAAGGGAGGGGAAGGTGAGGGGAGGGAGTTAGAGAATTCCCTCCGAGGCCGCTCCAATTTCGGAGCGGCCTCGGAGGGAACGGAGGTAGGCTGCGCAGCTCGGCGCGCGCCGGCTATACGGAATAGATAGCCTTGCGCGCGCCGATCCCGGATTTTAGCGGCTACGCGCGTATCTACTAAAATCCAGCGTACTTTTGTTGGCGCCTGATGCGCCAACAAAAGTACGCCAAACCGCGCTATTTGAAAATCTACCCCAGTGAGTGTAGTCGGTCATTTTGACCCAACACAATACGGGGCTTTATTTGCTTGGTTAAATTATGATGACCAGTTCAGGAATAAGATGGAGAAGAACTGTTTCATGTCTTGGGGCATGCAGGACAGCAACATATGGCTGACGGAGATGTCCACTAAGGCCATGCGGTCAGGTGACAAGTTTGGGGGCTCTGTTTCGCAGGATAGTTCCTTTTGTGAGGCAAGAGTGCACAGGGCATTAAACCTGGGAAGCCTGGGTGTTCCCAACCAATGTTTGCTGGAGGTTCAACAAGTCCGCTTGTTTGTTCCCAGATTGTAAGTTCCGACATGTGTGTTCCAGTTGTGGGGAGCCCATTCCACTTCTAAATGTGATAAAGGAGCGGAGTTGTGGGGGGTAGCAAATAGGGGCATGTTGTTTTGTAGGGCTCCCATGCCGGTTTGTTTAGATAGTATGTGGGATTTGTTGGGTATGTGTCCTAATAGGGCTGCAGTGGAAATCTTGCAGTTTCTCAATTCCTTATGAAGGTCCTGGGTGTGGGGGTTGTGTTAGGAATGCTAGGTCAGCTTCTTTATTTCAGGGTGTGGTGAATGAGAAGTTGGCATCTGAATTGTCTTTGGAGTGGACTGCAGGACCATTTGCGGTTCCACATTTTGAGGTCATGCATTTGTCCCCTTTAGCGGAGGTCCCCAAAAAAGCCTGGTAAGTTCTGGCTTATCTTGAATTTGTCTGCTCCTTTAAGTTCATCGGTAAATGATTTTATTCCAAAAGGATAGATGTTCAGTACAGTATGCAAGTTTTGATGAGGCTGAGGATTTGGTAAGAAGGTCTGGGTGGGGTGCTCTTATGGCCAAAGCCAACATTGAATCTTCTTTTCCGGAGTTACCTATTCATCCGGATTGTTTTTCTTTGTTGGGTTTTACTTTTCTTGATATTTTGTGGATTATTGTTTCCCGATAGGTTGTGCGGTGTTTTGCGCTCTGTTTGAGATGTTTAGCTCTTTCATGTATTGGGTGATGATGCAGGTCACAGGGTGTGATTCCATGCTTCATTACTTGGACAATTTTTTGTTTGTGGGACCTGGGGACAGGGGCAATTGCAATGAGTAGTTACAGGGTTTCGTGGAAGTGGCAAGAACGTTTGGCGTACTGATAATTCACATCAAAATGGAGGGTCCAGTGATTAAGCTTACCTTTCTGGGTATAGAACTGGATTCTGGGGATATGATGTGCCATTCTTTGTTGATGCATTTAACAGGCAGTCCACCAGATGTCAGCTGGTATCTGCTTTTTGTTCAGGAAATTTGTGCTTTTTGTTTTAGAAGGAATATTTCTGCTAGGGCTAAGCATGTTCCAGGTGCCAAGAATTGAATTGCAGATGCCCTCTCTCACTGCAAGTGGGATACATTCAGGTGTTTGGCCCCGCATGCGGACGTGGAAGAAGCTTCAGTTCCGAACTATCTCTGGAAACTTTTATTGTTGGAGCATGGGAGATGATTCAGGTTTCAATGGCGCCAGCGACATAAGTATCTTAGCTAAGAGGCAGAGGCGCTGTTTCGGAATTTCTTGGTTCATGAGAGTGGCGGGGTTGTCCGGTACAGGATTCAGAAATTATACACAGGTCGATCCAGTAAAGTCCGTGGGAGAGCGGACGAACGCCCGCTCTCCCAGCGCACGTACCGGCCCTTTCCCGGTGCGAGCGATCCAGTATTTAAATGAGGTGACGCGGTGCAAACGAGGAAAAGGAGGCGCTAGGGACACTAGCGCGTCCCTAGCGCCTCCTTTTTGTCAGGAGCGGCGGCGGTCAGCGGGTTTGACAGCTGATGCTCAATTGTGCCGGCGTCGGTTCTCGAGCCCGCTGACAGCCACGGGCTCGGAAACCGGACGCCGGCAAAATTGAGCGTCCGGTTTTCGGCCCGACAGCCGCGGGCCGAATTCAAAAAATTTTTTTTTTTTTTTTTACTTTTTTTTACTTTTGGGGACCTCCGACTTAATATCGCTATGATATTAAGTCGGAGGGTGCACAGAAAAGCAGTTTTTACTGCTTTTCTGTGCACTTCCCTGGCGCCGGAAGAAATTAGCGCCGACCTTTGGGCGGCGCTAATTTCTTAGAGTAAAATGTGCGGCTTGGCTGCACATTTTACTTACTGGATCGCTCGGGCATACCTAATAGGGCCATCAACATGCATTTGCATGTTGAGGGCGCTATTAGGTGCTGCGGGTGGGCCGCGTGTTTTCCTCCCCTTACTGAATAAGGGGTAAGGGAAAACACGCGTCCAGAGCAGGGTGACAGTGCGCTCCGACGGAGCACACTTTACTGGATCGACCTGACAATATGTAATGGGGGCTAAGGAGGCTGGGGCATTCTTTGGTTTCTGTTAGGGCCCGGATAGCCAGGTTTCCTTTTTCCAAAAACTTGCTTATTGTGGGAACCCCTCCCCCATCACCAAAGAATTTTTGGTGATGGGGGAAATTAAGGGGCACAGTTTCGGATGCCAGTGGTCCTATTCGGAATGAGGAGTTAAGGGTTATTTTGGGAAGATTGCCGGCTGTGTGCTGGTTGTATTTTGAAGCCATACTTTTTAGGGTAGCTTTTTGTTTGCCTATTTTGGGGCTTTGAGAGTCAGGGAGTTGGTGGCCGACTTAAAAAGTCAGTGCACCGCTTCTGGCTTAGCACTGGATAAAGTTCCAATTCTCGAGGAAGGAGTTCACTTTCGCATTATAAGATCCAAAGTCAAGAAGTTGGGTAGGGGCAGATGGTGTGGTTGGGCAGGATGGGGATAAGAATTGGTTTGTTCAGTAATTTTGGCTCTGGATTTTGTTAGGTTGCGGCCTGCACTGGGTGGTCCCTTTTTAGTGCTTGAGGATGGGCCCCCTTTGACTCATTTTCAGTTTGCAAGGGTGCTTTTTTTGATCATTTTGTGTATGGGATGGAACCCTAGGGAACCCATTCTTTTTACATTGGCGCAGCTAACTGCTGCTGAGCAGGGCATGGATGTGAAGGATATTAAGCGTATTGAGAGATGGAAGTCAGGGGCTTATGCAACTTATATTTGTTGAGTGGTGGTATTGAGAGTCCATCCTTGTGATGGTTTGGTGTTGACTCACATACTGTTTCACAATGTTGCGGGATACTTGGTGTTTACACTGTTTTATGTTTTTGTAGAGTCATGGGAGGGCTTTATGGAGTTTAGGTGTGCCTGGGTTGTGGGTCACTCATTTATACATTGAGCGTAGCATAGGGAACCATCTCGATCTTATGGCATACATTGGGGCTTGGAGGCTGAGAATTGTCGGCTGATATGGATGGGTCTCCGCGAATGAAATAAGAGCAGTTACTTCTGATGATTTTCTATCAATCAGTGTGGAGACGGCAGCTGGAGCTTCTGGTCATCCATTTGGGTGATAACAATGTGGGAAAGGGGTCTTGCCGGGACAGCAAGAAAAGATTTAAGTTGTTTAATGAACTTTTTGAGGGCTACTAAATTTGGTTGGTCCAATATTATGAATAGGGCGAAGTTTAGTGAGTCGCCTCTATGGAAGCGAGGTGTAAAGAAGGTTAATACGGTAAGCAAATTGGGACCTGAATGGTAGCCCAAGGGAGTTTTGGATTAAGCACGAGTGATCTTGGGATGGTTGCTTCGGCTTGTTTCAGTGTGATGGGGGGCAGTTATCTGATGTGGGGATGGACCTTTTCAACAACTTGTTTCAGGAGGTTTTCCAATCAGCTTTTGAGTTTAAGCCAGTTGGCTGCAGTGGGGGGACAAGGATGTTTTGGCATCCTTGTTGTGGCGGGTAACCTGAGCCAAGGGTTTGCAATGTATGGAACTTTTGTGTTGCGGGACTGGGGGGGGGAGCCCATTTAGCAGCCCTCCCTAGCTACGAGGGCTGTGCGATGGCAGTGAGGTCACTGCATGAGTTGCTGGGTCTCTGTGGCTGGGATGTGGCCTAAGGCCTATGGGGCTGGCAGAGGTCCACTGTTGGGGAGGGGGGTTGACGGTAGAGGTCAGCATGGCCATCACTGGGGCATGGTGGTGTTCAGGCAATAGCTGGCGATTTAGCATTTTTTAGTATATTATATCAGAAACAGTGTGGTCATTCTATTCTGGCGAGCTGAAATCTGAACATCTAATGGCAAAAGAGAATGAACATGCTACTTACTAAGGGCAGGCTAAACTAAGCATGTGCAGTTCTTTTTTTCTCTTGGCTCTTTCTATTGGCTTCTAAGGAGTATACAAGTAAGCCTTTGTGATAGGTTTTATATTCCCCTGGTCGATAAAAGAAAGCAGGCTGTAAGGAAAACCTGGAAAGGAGATCCAGTAAATAAAAGAGGTCAGAAAATGAGTCAGACTCCAACTCCCATAAGACACAGGGGTTCTGGAGGGGGGATGAGAGCACCCAGCTGTGGTGGGAGAAGTTTGAGAGTTTGTCCAAGGGCTGACTTGAGGAAAGAGCCAAACAGTATCCTGCAGAGGATACTTTGAAGGTGAGTGTTAGGAAGAAGAGCCTGGGTAGAGACGGCTCACCAATCATCTCCAGTGAGGAGCTCCTGCCAGCCAAGCCAAGCCAAGCCAAGCCAAGCAGCAGGCTCAAGATTGGGCAGACTTCTTCAAAAGCCTCTCTCCCAAACATTGAGGAGACTCTGCATATTCCCTACCAGTCCAACACTTCTCACCCAGGCAGGGGCGGATTGCAGGAAAATATCGGCCCAGGGGATTTTTTCAAAACCAGTCCATGGGATAACTGACACGCTCATGCACTTTCCCTACAGCATATGGGTCAACAGCTCCCAAAAGCACGCCAAGTTAACTCTGGATCCAAAAGAATTGAGCCAAAATATCTCCAAAATGAAATGTCTTGTGAGGTAAAAATATCACTTATAACATTTATATGATACTTGAATGGAGTGCTGTAAAACCCTGCAAAAAAGTATGAGAGACCCTTGGAATTGGTATTAGTTCTATTGTAATGTGTGTTGGGTATGAACCTGGCCCTCAGAAAGCCACATGTTATTTATTTTATTTACAGAAATTAATATCAGCCAAGGACCCAAATTCTAAGCTCAATAATGGTGTAAATACACAATGTAGTCTTATATATAGCAGACCTCATACAAGATATACGTATTTCATGCTAATTAGCATAAGTATACCGCAGTATAATCATTGGTCATGTAGTGTCCAGAATTTTTTCAAAGAATTTTTTCTGCATACGTGAACATTAAAGCCCGTTGGCATATTGTGAGAAAGGTGACATTGCAAATTTTGCATAACATTTCAAACAAAGCACTTAGCTTAGTAGTTCCGAGGAGTAAGCAGAGACATGGAGGTGAGGACGTGCACGGTGGCAAGCCCGACACGGACCGTGTTTCGGCTTCAAAAGCCTTCTTCAAGGGCAAATAGTATCTGCAAGTCAAACACATTATAAGTAAAAGAACATCACATCATGGATCATGCATATATAAATATTGTGTAGCAGTGGTACCAACGTGTGAGTGGAATGACAGCATCTTAAGCAGTGATATTGTTTCTCCTCTACCGGAGGGGACGCTCTCGCGCCATTTTTCAATGAACTGCAACCAATCAAAATTCAGGCTCCACCCCGGAAATGACGCACATGGTTGCTAAGTGATTTACAACAAAGAATACCATTCAATAGCTGCATTGAGCCCTTCGGGTTCCACACATCGTAATTGAAATATCCAGCGCTGTTCCTTCAGATTGAGAAGTTTCTGAAGATCTCCTCCTCTCTTTGTGGGGAGAATACGGTCAATGACCCGCCATTTAAGGTCAGTGAATTGATGTTTATTGTCGAGGCAATGCTGGACAATTGGTGCATTGATTTTGCCCGTATTCACACAACTACGATGTTCAATTAGACGTGTCCTGATGTTGCGTTTTGTTCTACCAACGTAAATTTTAGTGCATGGGCAAACAATTATGTAAATCACATGAGTAGAAAGACAGGTCGAATGGAAATAAGCCTCATGGGTCATGCCTGCATTATCAGTCCAAAGGGGGCCATCCAGAGATTGAGCACACATTGAACATTTCCCACAAGCCCAGTGGCCGGGAGGTTCATCAGAGCCGATAGGAGCATCAGTGTATGTCCGGGTTTGAGTCAGCAGATCCCGGAGGTTTTTGCCTCTGCTAAAAGCAATTAGTGGAAATTCAGAAAAAATTTGATGAATTTGAACAATATGCCAATGCTCTCGAAGGATCTTGACGATATCTTGAGATCTGGAAGAATAACGGATAGTGCATACCAGCGGGGGTTCTGATCGTGCTTCAGTAGATTCCAGTAACAGCCATTCGCGCTGTGCGTTAGAAGCTCTTTTTAAAGCTTTTTTGATTACAGATGGAGGGTAACCACGATGAAGTAATCGGGATGCCAAGTCTTGAGCTTGATAGGCAAACTCTACTTTATCAGAACAGAGTCGTCGGAGGCGCAAAAATTGGCCAATAGGAAGGCTTTTTTTTAAACTATAAGCATGAAAACTCGAAAAGTGGAGTAATGTATTTCTGTCTGTAGGTTTTTTGTAAAGAGTAGTGACAAAATGATCATTGTCTAATAAAATTAAAATGTCCAAAAATGAAATACTTGAATGATGATATTGCATAGAAAAACAGAGATTGGAATCTAAAGTATTTAACCACTGTAAAAAATTGTTTAAATGAGAAACGTCACTGTGCCAAAGAAAAAATATATCGTCAATGTACCGAGTCCAATTAGAAATGTATGAAAAAATAGGAGCTGGATATAGTAGCTGTTCCTCGAAATTTGCCATGTACAGATTAGCTAAACTGGGGGCCATAGTGGCCCCCATCGCTGTTGGCATCCCGATTACTTCATCGTGGTTACCCTCCGTCTGTAATCAAAAAAGCTTTAAAAAGAGCTTCTAACGCACAGCGCGAATGGCTGTTACTGGAATCTACTGAAGCACGATCAGAACCCCCGCTGGTATGCACTATCCGTTATTCTTCCAGATCTCAAGATATCGTCAAGATCCTTCGAGAGCATTGGCATATTGTTCAAATTCATCAAATTTTTTCTGAATTTCCACTAATTGCTTTTAGCAGAGGCAAAAACCTCCGGGATCTGCTGACTCAAACCCGGACATACACTGATGCTCCTATCGGCTCTGATGAACCTCCCGGCCACTGGGCTTGTGGGAAATGTTCAATGTGTGCTCAATCTCTGGATGGCCCCCTTTGGACTGATAATGCAGGCATGACCCATGAGGCTTATTTCCATTCGACCTGTCTTTCTACTCATGTGATTTACATAATTGTTTGCCCATGCACTAAAATTTACGTTGGTAGAACAAAACGCAACATCAGGACACGTCTAATTGAACATCGTAGTTGTGTGAATACGGGCAAAATCAATGCACCAATTGTCCAGCATTGCCTCGACAATAAACATCAATTCACTGACCTTAAATGGCGGGTCATTGACCGTATTCTCCCCACAAAGAGAGGAGGAGATCTTCAGAAACTTCTCAATCTGAAGGAACAGCGCTGGATATTTCAATTACGATGTGTGGAACCCGAAGGGCTCAATGCAGCTATTGAATGGTATTCTTTGTTGTAAATCACTTAGCAACCATGTGCGTCATTTCCGGGGTGGAGCCTGAATTTTGATTGGTTGCAGTTCATTGAAAAATGGCGCGAGAGCGTCCCCTCCGGTAGAGGAGAAACAATATCACTGCTTAAGATGCTGTCATTCCACTCACACGTTGGTACCACTGCTACACAATATTTATATATGCATGATCCATGATGTGATGTTCTTTTACTTATAATGTGTTTGACTTGCAGATACTATTTGCCCTTGAAGAAGGCTTTTGAAGCCGAAACACGGTCCGTGTCGGGCTTGCCACCGTGCACGTCCTCACCTCCATGTCTCTGCTTACTCCTCGGAACTACTAAGCTAAGTGCTTTGTTTGAAATGTTATGCAAAATTTGCAATGTCACCTTTCTCACAATATGCCAACGGGCTTTAATGTTCACGTATGCAGAAAAAATTCTTTGAAAAAATTCTGGACACTACATGACCAATGATTATACTGCGGTATACTTATGCTAATTAGCATGAAATACGTATATCTTGTATGAGGTCTGCTATATATAAGACTACATTGTGTATTTACACCATTATTGAGCTTAGAATTTGGGTCCTTGGCTGATATTAATTTCTGTATTACTGGGCAGCCATTCCCCCCTTTTTAATTGGGTGCTTTAGGACTGGTGTGATCATTTATTTTATTTAACCATTTTATATACCGAAACTTTTGCAAATAACTTCAAGCCGGTTTACAGAATTTTTTAAAAAAGACAATACATAAATAATCCAAAATCGTTCTTCAAAACTGGATTACAATTTCAATATAGTAAATCTCCATATCAAAACTGCAATAACTGCCAGCACTCAAACACTAATAACCCTATTTATGAAAAGGCAACACTGCGATTATTACACTAGACCCTAAAAAACCAATACACCTACTATTAGGAAAACAGGAAAAGCCAAGCTGCTACAGATATCTACACAGAACCTATACACTAGCAGAATACATCAACTCAGTCACACATGCAAAATACAAACAGACCCTCACAAAAATGCAGAATAAAGTAACCATAAAGTATTAATTCAAACATACAGACAAAAACTGAACTGTTAACCGCAACAGGCCAGACTGTTATGTAGTGCAACAATGGAAAAACAGAAATATTACAATTCTTCAGAAAACATCAAAATCAGAAAATATAAATGATCAACAGAAGTAAAGACATACTAATAAAAAGAATATTTCAAAACAGCTGACAAATAGAACAACATCGAATAACTGAAAACTCATCAATTTTCCAAAGACCAATAAAATATATCAAACATCATCCAATACTTAAAACTTAAAAAAGATAAAAACTCCCTGGTGGTTCATACCTGGCATCTTTTGATTTCCAGATGCCCTGAGATTGTCGTGTATTAGCTCAATCACAGAACATGCTCTCATACACACACAGATGTAGACATGCTCTCAGACATAGCAACACACACACATGATCTCACAGATACACATACACGCAGTCTCAGACATGCTCTCACACACACACACACACAAATACATGCTCTCTAACGTACAAACACGCTCTTTCACCCACACATGCCCTCACTCATTCACTTTCTCCTCGTTCCCCAGTAGAAGTACAGCAGCAGCCTCCTCTTTCATCCCCCATGGCAGAGGGACTCTTCATTTTTCTTGAGGCCGAGGGGGCTGATGCTGCTGTTTCCTGCAGGAGGGAGGAGGGGGTCGCACTATTGCTTTTCCTCCGGTGCTTGATGCCTCTTCTTGTGACGGCCCGGGGAATGCACTTGTGTGGAGGTGGAGGCCAAGGTGGGAGCGCTGTTGTTGCTGCTTCTTAGACGCGGCGCGAACTTGAAACCAATACTGCTTCTTCCTGCAACGGCCGGCGCGCTTCTTTTTCCTGCATGGCCTCTTCTTCTTCCCGCCTGCGCGGACCCACCACCTCCTCTTCCAGGCCGCACAGACAGGAAGAAGGACAAGTCATGCCGTCGCCGCCCTCAGACAGGTGGCGCACCGGCCGTGCACGAAGGTCCTCTTCAGTGGCCCTGCAGATCTCTCTTCATGTTGCGGCAGGAAGGGCTCTGCCGTGGCTCGCAGGTCCTCTTCAGGCACAGCAGAATGAGCTGTGACGCAGCCCACAGGCCTCACTTCAAGTACGGCTTCATCAGCTCTGCCGTGAGTTTGTAGATCTTTTTTCGGGCCGCAGCAGCCCTTGTAATTTTCTTTGGTGGGAATCATTATTATAAAAAACAAACAAACACATGATGGGAGCGACCGGCCCAATTCCCCAATAGGCAAATCTGCCCTGACAAAGGCTAAAACTATTCTGCTTCCAAAATAAGATACTGGGGGGGGGGGGGGGGGGGGGGGGGAAGAAAAAAAAAAGACTTGTCTCTATTAAAACCAAAAAACCTTGCAGCTAAATACCATACCAAGAGCCGAGACAATTTTTGAAGTCTCCCAGAAGAAGCTGGGTACCTTCTCCCCCTCCATCCCCCTTCTCCCCCTCCATCAACTTTCTCCACAGTGCAGGAGATCAAAGCGCAATAGAGACCACACACATTACAGTACCAAGAGCCCAATTCTGCAGGAATCTGCTCCTGGCAAGCATACAAAGTCACAGCAGTTAGACCAGTGGAAATGGTGTGGTTAGCTAACACACCTGGGGCAGGGAGCAAGCAGTCTACCAAGGGCCAAAGACTTTAAATTGCTGACAACACCATCTATTAACAGCAATGAAACCTCCAAGGGCTATGTACTTGACTAACTTACCTGGGACAGGTGCAAGCTTAACTGCTACAAACACCACCTATACAGAGCAGGAAAACCTTTGAGGGCTGTGGAAGCCAAAGAGCTAAAGACATTAGTTTACAACCATCAACAAAAGCAGCTAGAAGAGCTCTGGAAACTGTGATTAACAACTGAACTAACCGCCAGAAGCCCAATACATTTATTTGCTACAACCATCATCAAGTTTTCCAATAAAAACTCAAGGACAGCGAGAGTTTCAAACTTACCTCAGGCAGGAAACAGATCGCCTGCCAGAGCCAGAAACCATCAAGTGTTGCAATTACCACCTGTGCAGAGAACGCCGGCGGGCTACATAACCTGCAACTGCCCCTTCCAGTAAGCAGCAGCAACTCGGCAGACTGAGCTCTAACCTACCACCAGCTAAGGAAGGACTGCACCAGAAAGGGGTTCTGCCAAAAGGGGAAGAGAATAATCAAGCCATTGAATTGAGCCTTTTCCCGACTGAAAACAACTCTTATTTTGATTTTTTTTTTTTTTATTATTCACCCTCCAGGGCTGCAGCCCCAATCCTCACTTTTTCTTTCCAGTGTTTGCTATCCCCCCCCCCCCCTCCCCCTCCCCACAACCTCAATGTGAAACCAGCCCAAAGTAGAGCTGAGAACTGCTGGAAAACAATTTTTGTTTTATTTTCCCCTTATCCCTCCTGCCTTTTTTTTTTTTTTTTAGCCTTTACACTGACCTTAGGTCTACTATTTATTTTATTTTTACCCTACCTATTCAAATCCTAGCTAGAACCAGATCCTTTCACCCTGGCAGGTAATCACAGCAGAGCAGCAGATTCCTGCACTACACACAGGAAAATGCCCATGTCTAAAGAAGCCAGAGAGAGGCAGGCCAATAAAGCAGCTGTCAGGGTTGCCTCTCAGACTTTGTCAGGCACCTCCAGTAGCAGCTGTCGGCCTTGAGGGGAGGAGGGTGCTGGGGCTAACACCTTCACTACACAGACTCCTTAATGGCTCACCTTCCCAATACAGCCCTGCCAGGGCTCAGGGTGGGCCCCTCTCAAGAGGAAGGCAGAGGAGGAAAGGGATAGGTTTGTGCTGGGGTGGGAACTGCAGGAGGGACCGAGGCCATACCCCATCACAGAGAGGCGGGGGGGGGGGGGGGGGGCAAGGTGGATACTTCATGTGTCGATTCTAAAAGAGGTGAGGGGACCTTGGCCGTGGCCTATCCCGAAAAATCGGGAGGAGGGGGGGGGGGCCCTTGTGATAAATGCAGACCAGACCATGGAGGTGGGGGGATACCTTAGCCTCATCCTGTCCCATAGAAGCTGGGGAGCTGGGTTCATTAGTCCCACTCACTCAGCGAGGTAGACAAGCTGGAAGTGCCACTGCACCCCAGCCTCGGAGCAGCGGAAACAGAACATTCCTGAACATTCCCAGATAAGTCCAGACCAGTCGGTTTTGCACTCCCACCAGCAGATGGAGGCAGGAAAAAAACTTCGAGGCACTGCTATATATACCACTAGTACCACCTGCAGCTCCTCAGTATTCCTCTGTCTCCCTTTCCTCCTCTCCAACCCAGCAGATGGTGAGTTGGAGAAAAGAAGGGGGAATAAGGAGCAGATAGTCTGCCTGCTATCTGTGGACGGGACTCTCCACCAAACCAGAGAGAATTGGGATGAGAGCCCGAGATTTCTACTTCATCCTTTTCCCTCCAGAGCCCGTCGACCTGGACACCTTCCAGCTCCTATGGGGTGGGCTTCCTGCTATCAGTGAGAGTGGTAGAGAGAGGCTAGACAAACCTTTGTGTCTGGCTGACCTCTGTGCTGGCCTGATGACAGAATTGTTTGCTTATTTTTGTGAGCTGTTGGGGTCCGATCTCCTGCAGGTCCTGGCTGAAGCCCTAAAGGCTGAGACTTTACTGGTTTCCTGCCATCATGCGGTGCTGACCCTCTTGCCTAAGGGGGAGACCTGCGTGCCATATGGAACTGGTGCCCAGTTTCGTTGCTATCCAAAGTGTTGTCACTGAGGGGCAGGGTCTGTGTTGACAGAAATGATCCATTCCAATCAGTCCTAAATGGTCCCGGGTCAGACTATTTTTTAGAAGTTTTTTTTTGATCCGGGACCTTATTCATCTGGTAAGTAGGACCAGTTTGTCAGTGACCTTTTTGTCATTAGACTAGGAGAAAGCCTTTGATGGGAGATTACGAATACCTGATGGGAACCCTATAGGTGTTTGGATTCGGCCCTCATTTTGTGGATCTTCTCTGGCTCCTCTACTCCCAAGTGGAGTGCCTGGTTAAAGTGAACCGGCCCCTGCCCTACCCAACCCTTAAATATAAGCTTCCTCAAATAAATGTCTTAAGCTGTTTCCTGTACTAAAGTCTGGAATTCACTCTTGTCAATCAACATTTTTAATTTAAAATACCCAGATGACACTACAGTATGCAATTACAAATCAAACTTTACTTTAGAATCAAATATAAAAACTAAATTTCGAACCTGCTCAGAAAATGGAACAACAGTTCCATTAATCTTTATACCAGCCAACCTCTCTGGCCTTGGGTTCCTCGAGAACCATATAGTCTCTATTTTAGAAGTATTAATCACTAAACAATTATCTGATTAACCGGTTATTAACTGCTTGTAAACAGGATGAGATGCTACCCAACACTGATGTAAGGTCATTATTCACCTTAAAATACAACTGAACATTTGCATACAATTTAAAATTAATCTGAAGTCTCTCAAGCAACCTACAAGTGGTAACATGTAAATATTAAAAAGTGCAGGAGATAAAAAAAATAAACCTGTGGAACCCCTAGATTCTGAAAGAAACCAACTTGAGATCTCTGTCCCAAATTTCACCTGCTGTTCCCTTGCTGAAAGGAATGAATGAAACCACTGAAGGACCTTTCCACCAATTCCTATTTTAGATAACCTGGGCAATAAAATACTATGATTCACAGAATGGGAAGCCAAATTTATATCAAGAAAAACTCTTATTACTGCATTTCCCGCAACCACATCGATAACAATAAGGGCTCAGTAGTGTTCAGTGGTAAAAAACATTGATTTTGATGTAATACATTCTGTTTTAAAAACTCATTCACTCTTACTGAGCAGAAATTCTGTGATGGCTATCACAGGTGGGAGGATGATTAGAGGCAGGCGTATCTGGCCTATAGGGAAGGGGGAGTGCTGAGTTTAGGGCGGGAAGCAGGAAGGGGAGGAGTCCTGGGGTAAGAAAGAGAGTGTGAGTGAGTTGAGGAGAGAGACAGTGTGCGCCCCTCAACTAAAACCACTTCACTCTGAATGGCACAAAAGTGATACCTGCTGCTCATCATAAATGATTTCACTGCTGCAGATAGGAATAAATGGGGATGCAGTAGCCCAGAAGAAAGGTGACATCTGCCTTCCCTGTTCCTCAACAGGACATAAGAGGGGGACAGCTTGCTGGATCTTGGGAACAATACCATACCCTTTTGTGGCCCTGAGGCCAAAAGGTTTGTCCATCCTTGTACTAGTGAATATCTTACCTTGTTCACACACACAAAACCAGAATAAGTGATCACATACTAGAAATAGAAACCTCAAGAAGACAGATTCTGCATGTATAGCTCTGGAGGAAAAGAAACAGAAATACATTCATTCTTGTACAGTGCAAAATATAAAGAGATGGGAGATGCACACCTCCCAAAGACGTCAGAAGGAAACATTTTATTCTAACAAAAAGAATGAGAAGGAAATTCTCTGTACACTCCTCAGAGAAATGGAAGAAACAGCAGGCACAGCAGCAGAATGTCTTATCCTGCCATCAGGCAAAAACGTAATCTGACAACAGATAATACGGAAGATCTCCACAATCTTGTAATTGCCTGTTTATTGTCTCTTCTATACTTTGTAATTTTTTTTCCTTTTTTAACCATTTCACACATTACTTTAGCAACACACTTCATTTTAACCATTTTATGCATTACTTTAGCAGCAAACTGTAATGCCAATAACATTTCTTGAATCTAAGAGAAGGATGGGAGAAAAGAAAGAGAATTGTTGCAATCTTCAGAAGCACTCAGAAACTGAAAAATCTCCATGCTGTTTAGCTATTATACTAATTTATGGGTGGAACAGCACCAGCACCATTACATATAATTTTACATACATTTTTCTAAAATACATAACTCTTCATAACCCATTAAAAGGTGGCATCCTGGTGAAACATAAACACAACTGAACTCCACTTAAATATAAGAGATCAGTGAAGCTCCTATTCTATGGATCCATGTGCAGAGGAAGACTGCATATCATCTTATTGCAAAGCTCAATTTTTACAATATAGATAAACTGCTACCTGACCTTTTGGCCAGATAAGTTGAATTTTTATTTAAAGTTAGCCAAAATATAGATTGCTTTCTTGTTGACATTAATTTTGCATTTCTGTGTTGCATTGTTTGAAATCTCTCTCTATTTTTCCAAGCAATAGATATTGATAGTCTATATTAAGTAATTGTAGGCCTAATTTACTAAGCATTTTTCCCATTCAAACAAAATGGTAGAAAAGCCTTAGTAAATCAGGCCCTAACCACTTGATTAATCAAAATACTATAATAATGCATGGGTATCGCCTGCGGTAAGAAAAAGGGGCGTGCTTATAGTAATTTTAGAATTACCACACTGTGTGCTAACATAGCGCTTTGCATAGGTAGTATGTAAACATAGATCATCTCTGTTAAACAGAATTAGAATTAAATAACTTCCCTTTGGTTGTAAATCCTAGACAGCTATCTCAATCACAAATATATGAACACTCTCTACTGAAGATATGGAATTACTAGTTTGGGATGTCTTTTGCCAGAATAGCTGAGAGCTTCACCTTGGTACTAGGCAAAGTAGTAGAAACTATTCTGAAGAACAAAATTACTGGCCATCTGGATAGACATAGATTAATGGGGCAGAGCCAACATAGAATTTAGCAAGTGGAAGTTTTGACTTGTAAATATGTTAGATTTTTTTTTGAAGGGGTTAATAAAATATGGACAGGGATGAGTTGGTTTATATTGTGTATCTGGATTTTTAAAAGGCATTTGCCTAAGCTCCTCATGAGAGGCTTATTAAGGAATTAGAAAGGCAATAGTAGCAATCTCTTATTGGGGATTGGGTAACTGTCTAAATGAAAGGAAACAGAGAAGAACAGAATAGCTCTACTATGAGGAAAGGCTAAACAGGTTAGAGCTCTTTAGCCTGGAGAAGAAATGGCTGAGAGGAGAAATGATATAAAATCTTGAGTGGGTTGGAACAGGTAAACAGGGAATGATTATTTATCCTTTCTAACAGTACTAGAAGTAAGGCATACTCCATGAAGCTAATTTGTAGCACTTTTATAACAAATAGGAGAAAGTATTTTTGGTTTTTTTTTTACCTCAGCACACAATAAAACCATGGAATTTGTTGACAGAGGATGTGATGAAAGCAGTTTGTGTTTCTGGGTTTCAAAAGAATTTAAACATTTCCTGGAGGAAAAGTCCATAAACCACTGTTAGCCTTGTAGTCTTGGGAAGATTACTGATTATCCCTGGCTATGAGCAAGGTGGACTGGACTTATTTTTAGGATCTTACATGGTACTTGTGACCTGGACTAACTGCTACTGGAGACAGTATACTGGGTTGATGGAGCTTTGGTTTGATGCAGTTTGGAATTTCTTATGTTCTTATATTGAATTACGGCTATGTTAAGCATTTGAACTAGCCCTCAGGACCATTTTCTTAACTGGTTTAATAATACATTGAGATCAAGCTTAAGTAATGTTGCTTCTAAACTGGCTAATAATTTATTACAAGAAGGAATTTTTCCCTCCAGGCTGAAGTCTATAATGATTACTATGTTCCACCCTCTATTTAAGAAGGGTAATGCAGATCCAGAGGACTTTAATAACTAACTATAGGCCAGTAGCTAAAGTTCCATATATGGATAAATTGATTGAGAAAGCTGTGGTAAACCAACTATTAGATTTTCTGTAAGGTGTTGATTTTTTTTTTAATCTTTTCTAGTTGGGATTTAGAAAACGTTATGATACTGAGCTCATACTGACAGACTTTATTTGATGACTTACACTTAGAACTTGACAGAGGAAATTACATCATCTGGAGCTACTTCTCTAAGCGAGCAGATGCTTCCTGGAAAAAGATACTGCCGGAGGAGGTACAAGGTATATGCTGTTTACGGCTGAAGGCTTGTTCCAGATGGTTGCTCCAGTTCACCGAAGACCTGCCGGTTTTCCAGCCCAATTGTCTCACTCCCTCCACTAATGTCATTCAAGAATGTGGTTTAAGTGAGCCCTGCCATGGGAATGGGTCACTTCCGAAGAGGGTCATCCCATAGGGAAGTCCTTAAGGAGCAACCAGGAGAGACAGGAAGGTTTATTCGATTTTATGGGATAGTAGGGAGGGTTGGCTGGGTTTTCAGAGTTTGTTTTGTTTGTTGTGGGTGGAGATTTCTTGTTTTTCCCTGGGGATTAGGGATTCAAGCATGATGACTAATTTGGGTTTGCTGAAATATATTTCCATTTATTTATGCTACTGCATTGATATGTTTTTGTATTGTGTCATTGTGTCATATTTTTATGCGTTTGTATATACATATTATTGTAAGCTGCCCTGTGTCCTTTGGAAGGAAGATGACATATAAATCGAAAATGACATGTAATTTACTAGTTTTATTATACTTTTCATCATCATTTGACATGCTTGATCACTCAGTGTTGCTCTCCTGTTTTTTATCTTTGGGGAGTGGGGGAAGTGATCTGTTGGTTTAAATCATTTCTGGAAAATAGACATAAATTTATGGTGATGGATGAATGTGTGTCTAAATCTCCCTGTTTTCTGTGGAGTCCCTCAGGGATCAATTATTTCTCCTTTCCTTTTTAATCTGCATCTGCTCCTCCCGGGTAAGATTATTCAGTCATTTGGCATACAATATCTGTTTTATGCAGATGATCTCTAACTATATCTTACTCTTGGAATAGAGCATTATTCTGCTTTAAAGAATCTGTGTAATGGTTGTGAACCACTGGCTCTCCGAAAATATGTTGCAACTACAAAATCTAAATTTGGATTATTTGTTTATTTAGTCAGGGAAAATCACAGAAGTCTGAGCTATTTCTGATAGGTGAACAATTAGCCCTTCTAAATAGTAGCTAAGTGAAAGATTTAGGGGTTAATTTTTAAAATAGGCTTCACGTTCCTCCACTTAATCAGACAAGCTGTTATGAGCCCCACCCGCGGTCGCCCCGCACACAGGACCGCTCACCTTCAGGGTCACACAGCGAGGGTCACACAGCGAGCCCTTGCAAGTCCAGCTAGGTCCCGGCATCCCGCGGCAGCGGTCGCCGGGCCTTCGGTCATATGCCAGGCCTCATGCCGGGCCTCGGCATCTCAGCAGCTAGCCATGCCCCTACGTGCGCGCAGAGCAGCCGCACTGATGTAGATTCCAGGGCAGGGCCTAGTTCCGCGGCGCACCCTGATTGAACTCATGTTAAAAGGAAGT
The DNA here is from genome assembly GCF_901001135.1 of Rhinatrema bivittatum. NCBI lineage: Eukaryota > Metazoa > Chordata > Amphibia > Gymnophiona > Rhinatrematidae > Rhinatrema > Rhinatrema bivittatum. The sequence goes on along the minus strand of NC_042617.1, from coordinate 107,422,660 downwards.
TCCTGGCCTCACTTCCTTGCCTTGGCAATCATAGAAACATAGAAACATAGAAATGACGGCAGAAGAAAACCAAATGGCCCATCCAGTCTGCCCAGCAAGCTTCCCTCATTTCTTCTCTCATACTTATCTGTTTCTCTTAGCTCTTGGTTCTAATTCCCTTCCACCCCCACCATTAATGTAGAGAGCGGTGATGGAGCTGCATCCAAGTGAAATATCTAGCTTGAGTAGTTAGAGGTAGTAGGGGTAGTAACCGCCGCAATAAGCAAGCTACACCCATGCTTATTTGTTTTTACCCAGATTATGTTATACAGCCCTTATTGGTTGTTTATCTTCTCCCCTGCCGTTGAAGCAGGGAGCTATGCTGGATATGCGTGAGGTATCAGTTTTTTTCTTCTCCCCTGCCGTTGAAGCAGAGAGCTATGCTGGATATGCATTGAAAGTGAAGTATCAGGCACATTTGGTTTGGGGTAGTAACCGCCGTAACAAGCCAGCTACTCCCCGCTTTGTGAGTGTGAATCCTTTTTTCTTCTCCCCTGCCGTTTAAGCAGAGAGCTCTGCTGGATGTGTGAAGTAACAGTTTTTCTTTTCCCCTGCTGTTGAAGCAGAGAACTATGCTGGATATGCATTGAAGTGAAGTATAAGAATGGAGTGATCAAGCTAGTTGAAAGGCATAGTTGAAAGGCATAGTTGAAAGGCATAGTTGAAAGGCTAGTTGAAAGGCATAGTTGAAAGGCATCAGGAATCGGGTCGGTTTGTTCCTGAGATTGCCCTTGCTTGTGTACCTGCCTGCTAGTTCCTAGTCTCGTTCCAGGATCCTTCTGTTCCAGTTCCGTTCCTGCTTGTACCTGCTTCCTTGCCCTGCTTGTTCCAGTGTTTGTTGTTCATTTCCCTGGTCTTACCGCAGACTGACTTACTGGTAAACCTCAGCTTGTCACTAACCTGCCTACCTGCCACCTGCCAAAGACCTCAGCTTGTTCCTGACCTGCCTGCCTGCCACCTGCCAAAGACTTCAGCTTGTTCCTGACCTGCCTGCTGCAGACCTTAGCTTGTTCCAGACCTGCCTGTCTGCCTGCCACCTGCCCAAGACCTCTGCCTGCTTTTTGACCTTGCTTGACCTCTGGATCTTGACCCTTGCTTCGTTGACCACTCCTCGGACTGATTCCTGGACTTTGACCTTGCTCGCCTGACCTTGCTTGATTCTGGCTCTATCCCTAGCCTTGTTCTCACCATCTCTATTTTGGTTCGTTCTTCTCCAGCCTGTTTCCAGCCTCGAACCCGATAGCGCTCTTCTAGTGTCTGTGGGCATGCCGGACTTATACTCTCCCAGGAGACCCTGCGAAGCCCACCTAAGTCCAAGCGGCCTGGGTCTGTACGGGCTCCTCCCAGGGGGACCTCGAGCTTCCAGTGGTGAAGCTCTACACTGCCTCTGTCTCCTTCCGTGCTCCGCCTCCTGTGGGCAGTCCCTGTACTGCCGCAGGACAGGGGTCCACTCCCGAGCGCAACACAAGCTAGATCATTTCTATTGAGAGATCAGGCTGTTCTATCAACCCCAGTGTTAATCCTAACACAATTGGATTATTACAACAGTATATTAAATGGACTCCCAGAAAAGTACATTTAGGGGTGAATTTTCAAAAAGTGTATTCTCAGAAGTAGGACAAATACACATTTATGCTGAGCAGGAACTTTCAGTTATGTAATAAACTTCTTCAGGATATTGGGGACATCCAGGATTAGCTTGATCTATTGTAAATCTGTGAAATCATTTGAGGGACTATGATTATTTTTTGGCTTCTCATGTTCATCTTATATAAGGATGGGTTTTGTAGATGGCTGTAGAATTTAAAGTTTCTGATTAAATTTGCCTCTTTAGAGCTGGAATATTGATCATAGGATCCTTGTGGTCCATAATCAGGCACTTTGTGGCTCTGCTAGTTAGCAGAATAAACTTATTTGGCTAATTAGTGCTGTATTCAGCGGTGCAGCTGCATTGCTGAAAATACTTGGCTATCCCAAAGTTAGCCAGATATATTTATCTGGCTAACTTTAGGACAAGTGTATGGGCCAACTAGAGTTATCTGGATAAGTTATTTGGCTTACTCTGAATATTGGAGTTAGCCGGATAACTTTTCCAGCTAATTCAACTTCCCTCCAGATCCACCCATTCCCCACCCCTGAGTTATCCAGCTAAATACTCTGCAGATGTATTAATATACATAACTTAACTTCTCCTGGGGAAAGTAGTATAATTATGTTGTTGTGATCCTGTATACACGTACTCATGTACTTTATCATCTGTGGAATGCATGCCTCAATGCATCTCTTTAACATTGACCACTAATACACAAGCAACACAGCATTTATTTGCACTAACAGCCAATGTTAGCGAACATGTACATCATCTCCATAAATCTGATGTTGAAATCAACATGTGGTGCTTTTGCCTTAGTTCCTGCTGCCCATTGTAACAGCAGCATCATAGTACCTGGGTAGTTTCACTTTGAAAATTGGCTACAAACTCCATGGATACAAAAGTACCTATGCATTTTGCACTAACATGGATGTGAAAATTTTCAGGAAGGTAGTTAAAAATAAATAAATAAATAAATAAATAAATAAATAAATAAATAAATAAATAAAAGAAGAGTCAAATAATAGTAAAATAAAATTACAAAGTACAGAAAGGAAAATTCTGATGACAATTTTTGGATTCTTGTGAAGTTCATCATTGTCTTAGTCAGATTCTGTTTCTGGCATAGTGGCTGTATACCACATAGATTTTTCTGCTGTATCAGCTGTTTCTCCTGTTTTCCCCCAGGATTATACAGAGTTTTTTCTAGCTGATTATTTTGTGGGAAGTCTTTTATTTTCTCTGTCAGCTCTAGGAAATGTGCATCCTCTTATACCTTTGTATATCACACAATACAGGAGGAAATTAATTTCTGTTTCTATTTGTCCACTATTACACTGCATACTGCTTTCAGAGACTGAGTTCTTAGGGTTTCCAGTTTACTATTTGCATGTATCCATTTATAATTTGTGGTTACTTATTTTGTACTTGGTAAGGATCTGTTTGTGGTGTGTATATGTGACCAAGATTAGGTACTCTGATATGTAGCTTCTGTGTAGGAATCGACTGCAGTCCAGTTTATATTGTTTTCCAATCTGTACTTTCCAGTAGGAGGTGTATTGGTGTTTCAGGGCCAAATGAAATATTTGCAGCTAATTTTCATGGGTAGGAATTTTGCTCTTTGAGTTCTGGGAGTTAGTACTGTTTTGGTGTGGCACCAATTTCATTGGTGTTCAGTTTTGATTTTTTTTTTTTGGCAGAGTTTTATATTGTATCGCAGAGTATCTGGTTGTAGGAGTGTGTGCCACTATTACTGAGGTGACATTAGAATTTGAATATTGATTTTGCATAGTGAGTAGGAAAAGGAAATAGTAACATGGTTACATAATAAATGATAGCAAATAAAGATCCAATTGGTCCATCCAGTCTGGCCAGTGAGGTATTTAAGGTTACAACAGTTGCTCCTTGAGGGTTACTCTAAGGGTAAGGAGATCCCATCCAAGCCATCCAAGCAGGTGAATGCCAGACATCCTCCCTCCTAACTTTATATATTCATTCCTTCTTGCAATGCACAGAGTCTGCCCAGCCGTAGAAGCACAAGAACAGAGTGCACCTGCCCTACTGCCACCATGAGTGAACTTGATCAATTTTAATTGAAGTAATGTAAACAGTGAGATAGCTAAACCATACATTATCTGTAAGATATGCCCAGATGAATCCCTTGAATACAGCACTGGCTGGATGAAGCTGCTATTCCATGCAAGTTACTCCCCCATGCCTTCTGTTTGGGTTGTAACTGCTGCTCCATGCAGGTTATCCTCATGCATTTTGTTTAGGGTTGTAACTGCCATAGTATAGGTTACCCTATCCCTTCTGTCCTTCTGTTAAGGGTTCTAACTGCTGCTCTGTAGAGGTTACCCCCATGCAGAAATGTAACACCAAAAGTTACCATAGGTTACCCTGGTTTTTCATTTTCATTCTCTAGCCTCTAGAGAATCTCTATGTTTATCCTACTCCATTTTGAATTGTGTTACTGTTCTTATCTTTATCAGCAGGGCATTCCAGGCATTTATCATCCCTTCTGTTAAAAAGTATTTCCTAATTTTGTTCCTGAGTCTATTCCCCAGTTCTTCAGCTTCCTCTCCATTGGAAAAGGTTTGATTCTTGTATATTATTAATATCCCCCCTGTCTTTCCTCTTCTCTAGGATATACCTATTTGTCCTTCAGTCATTTCAAATGGCTTTCAGTATAGATCTTCCACCAATTATTTTTTTTTTTTTTGCTTCTCTCTGGACCAGTTCTATCCTACCTCTACCGTTTTAAGATATGGCCTCCAGAACTGAACACAGTATTTCAAGTGAGCCTTCACCAATAACCAGAACAGGGGCATTATCATCTCCTTTTTCCTACTGTTATGCCTCTCTCTATGCATCCCGGTATTTCTCTGGCCCTAGCAATGACCTTTATCACATTGTTTTGCTACTTTCAGATCATCAGACACTATCACCCTGAAGTCTTTCTTCTGGTCCATGCAATTAATCTCTTGTCCTCCATCATGGACAGCTCCTTTGGATTTCTGCAGCCTATATGCATGACTCTACTTATTTGCATTAATCATAATTGCCACATATTCAAACAGTCCCCAAACCTTTTAGATCCAAGTTCTACTCTGCATCCATTGTTGTCGGTGTTTCTGTGGACAAAGAATGTTTGTTTGCAGAACTGGAGGTACAAGATTTCTATAGCAGTTCTGTCCCATTCTGTATGGGTCAATGAAAGACCCCACACAACACCCAAGTAAAAAAAATTGGTTAAAGGATGCTATCAAATAAATGTAATAGTAGTTTTACTTGGAGCTTGAAACTAGCTTAAGAGTTTCTTTATTACATATAAGACCCTAGAACCTTTTTTGTAACATCCTTATAGTCAATTTTAAACTAACAAATGCACTTTGGGTCAGGCCAAGACATGTAGAATATAATCTAGAGCAGCGATTCTCAACCGGTGTGTCGCAACACACCAGTGTGTCGCCAAGCACTGGCAGGTGTGTCATGGCTCCCAGTGTCCCACTGCCCCACTTGTGCTTCTCTTCTATACCCAGGGGCGGATCCGAAGAGTGGAGAGACCCTGTGCACCACCACCAGAGGCCAGGCTGGCAGCGGCTGATAAGCGGCGGCCAGGCTTATTGGGCCAAACAATGGAGGAGCAGGGATGGCTCCCCACCCGGTGGCCAGACCGGGGACCTGCGCCGGAGCGATGGGCCCCAGCCCAGAGGAATAGCTAGGAGCTTCCGCGGTGGGTCGCCACCGCGGGTGAAGTAGAGGGCCGCCGCGGCAAGTTTAGCTTCTCAATATTAGCAGACCTCTCGAGCATGGGGAGAGAAAACCAGGCACTAGTGCAATGGCATGTAGACCTAACTGTACAAGCCACTTGTCATGTCACGTTGCTGTTACAGCGCCCCCAGGTCTGTGCCATTTGCTGCAAACATATAGCCAGAGAGGGCATACAGAAAGAAGCATCTCTCTTAACTACGAGCCAACTGTTACTGTAGAGGCTGTCCTCAAAATTTTCAGAGGCTCAATTGCCTAAATATAAAGGAATTGGGTGCAGCTCCCGGGTACCTGGCCACCACGTTGAGGATGAGCATTCGAGCGTCACAGACCACTTGCACGTTGAGGGAGTGGCAGAGCTTTCTGTTGTGGAAGATCTCCTCTCAGTCACGGGGTGTGATGATGGCTTTGTGAGTTCTGTCAATAGCTCTTAGAACATTAGGAAAGTTAGCTATGGCATAAAAGCCTCTCTTCAATTCCATCAAGTCCTGCCTTCTAAGGAAATGCTATGTAGTGATTAATGTGGTTAGATACAGCTGTTAAGACCTGGCCTAGACAGCGGGAAAAAGTGGTTTGGGACATTCCCCCGAAGACTCCTCCTGTTGTCTGGAAGGAATCGGATGCCAGGAAATACAAAATGGCCAATAGTTTGGTGAGCCCTGGTATAGTGTGGGACCTTTCCGTGACCGGATCTAGATCCCCCTTGGATTTCTTAATATAATTCCAGGATAGCCTGAGAGCTGAGGCGATACCTGCTAACCACATAATCTGGCATGCCCAGCAATGAGGCTCATGGAGGAAAGATTTGCTCCCTGTATCTCCTCCGCCATGTCCGCCTATATGCCTAGTGCTGCCATGGGCCACAACCCTTTCCCTGGGGGGCCAGTGGTTTGGGTTTTCATACAGGGACTTCCCTAGGAGGGGTTGGAGCTTCCCTTGCCTGTTCTTGTGGTTGTTGTTGTCTGTGATGAGCATCCTGAAGCAGCCAGTATCCCCCAACAAGTAAACCTGCCACAAACATAATAGGTTTAGGATGACAGGCCCGGTAAAAAAAAGTTGTTTTTATAGGCCCAGGAGGCCATGGTAGGTGTGTCTGATAGAAGGCCTCATTTTATTGAATGCGATAATAGCCACAATCTGCGATAACAGCCGCAGTCGTGCAATAAACATTTTTTTCCCCAGTGCAAAAAAAGGTATAGTTATTTCTGCCATTAAATCCTGTGTTAATGTGCGTTAATCTATTACAGAATGTGATAGGAAACCCTAATTTGCATCAACTCCTCCCACTTGCATAACTTGCATTGTGATATTTATTGCACTCGCAACGCGCGTTAGACCCCATTTAATGCGTGTTAGGGCCCGAACACATTTTGATAAATGACCCTGTTAGATTGTGAGCCCACTGAGGACAGGGAAATATTTACAGTATCTGAATGCAATGAAATGGTGGAATATAAATCTAATTTTAAAAAAATCAAATGAATCCACCAGCATACTTGGAGAAAAAAAGCTACAGAATTTGAAAGCAATAGAAAAAAAATCTTAAAAGCTAGACTAGAAAATAAGAATAAAGAATTGGCAAAAGCACAAATACGAGAGAAGTACAAACAGTTACTTCAGCAATCACATATGGATCAAAATCTAACACAGTAATGCCTAAGGAAAGGTGAACTTAAACCTAAAGATGAGAGATTGATAATTGCAATACAGAACAGTGTATTATGACAAGATGATTCACAGTTGGCATAGATCACAAAACAGATAAATGCAGATTCTTTAAAAGAAAACTGGAAATAGTTATGCATCTCATTGCAGGGTGTGATGTGCTGATGTCAGAAGGCATAATAAGATAGAACTACTCATCCACCGGAAACCATATAAACACTATAACATCATTGTATTTATTAGAAAAACACTAGAATTATAACCCTGATAGAACTGTAGAGAATGAAGACCTTGTGATCACATGGGACATGCCCAATCCAATCAATAACAAGCTTGGGGCAAGAAAACATAGTAGTAAAAGAGAAAAATACAAGAATCACATTACTAATAGAAGCATCAGTATCAAGTGACTATTCTGCAGAACATAATATCACCAAACATCATCAGAAGACCAAAAAATATAGCAGAACTGTAGGCTGTTTGAACATGTCCCTCCTTATACTCTGTTAACTCTAGAAGGACTCTTTGGTACAATGCAAGTATAAAGAAGAGCACTACTAGTAAATTTGAGAGACCGAGATTGTATCTGAAATGACCTGGATTATAAGTGAGATTCATTCCAGTTATGCTATGTGAAAAACTAACCCACTGGAGACCCATACCCTCATGAGAAACCATTCTTCACAAACCTCCTTCTCTATTGCCTGACTGTATACCACCATGGCCAGGTTCCATTGCCTTCCCCTCTGTCCACATGGCACTGAGAGCCAGAACATGTGCTAGCCTATTATGTTTTTGGCCAGGGGGCGTGGAGCACAGAGAAAATTGATGCTGCTCATGAGCTAATTATCATGAAGGCTCTAAATACCAATAATGAGCATCAGCTATTACAGTTCACTTGTTATGTCTTGCTAGCATGCACAATAACATTTTAGTATACATAGTAACACTTCAGGCCACATTTTTAGTTATCACATGCTTTTCATGTCATTATCTTAGTGAATCACATATTAAATGTGATTTTAGCATGTATGCTAAAAATATTAGTGCCTTAGCACTAAAAAAAATTTAGTGTGAAGATTAATGAATCGGACCCTAATTGATTTTGGCAGGTCAGAAAATTTCAAGGAAAACATTCAGAATGCAGCAGAATCAGAATCTTGCCTCACTGACTTTGCTGTCACATCTGGACTTTCAAAGGCAGCAATACTCACATAGCCAGTTCTCTACAATTTAAATGTAACATTTACTTTGCTCTCTCATAGTTCTGATGTCTGCCTTTCAATATTAAGCAGCAAGATCAGCATCATCAATGGCCTTTACAGATAGGAGGGTTGTTAATATTACTTTTGAAAAATAATTTCAAGTGAAACATTATTGATTCCTTAGAAAGGCATCTACTTTTTAAACTATTTATATTTATTTTTTAACCTTTTATTTACTTTTTTTTTATTTAGGGCGATCTAAAGGCAAGAAAACAGTGTGACAAGTTGGTGGCAAAAGCCAGAGAGATGCTGGGCTGCATAAAAAGAGGAATAACTGGAAGGAAAAAAAATGATAATGCCCTTGTATAGATCTTTGGTGAGGCCTCATCTGGAGTACTTATTCAGTTATGGGAAACTTTTATCTAAAAAAGGATAAGGATAGGATAGAAGCTGTTCAGACGACCAAAATGGTGTAGGGTCTGCATCAAACGTCATATGAGATAAGACTGAAGGATCTGATTATGTATATCCTGGAGAAGAGGAGGTGCAGAGGACATATGATACAGACTTTCAAAATACCTGAAAGATATTAATGAGGCACAAACAAGCCTTTTCTGCTGGAAAGAAACTGCAGAACTGGGAGTCATGATATGAAACTCCAGGGGGGATGACAGAACGAACATCAGGAAATATTTCTTTACAGAGAAGTTGGTGGATGCATGGAATGCCCAGCCAGAAGAGATGGTGAACCATGATGGAATCCAAATGGGCATGGCATAAACACTGTGGATCTCCACAGGCTAGAGGAAGGAAATGAAAAAATAGGGTAACGTTAAACTTTAGGTGTAACACTTCTGCATGGGGATAACCTGCACAAAGCAGCAGTTACTACTATCCTTAACAGAAGGAAAGGTGTAACCTTCACGGAGCGGCAGTTACTATCAAAAGCAACTTGCTGGGCAGACTGGATGGATCTTTGATCTTTATCTGCCATCATTTGTTATGCTACTATAATTTCAAATTACATTGGTTCAAGATAACCTTGAAACAAATAAGTAGAGCTTTAAGAAATAAAGACTATTAATAATATTACAACTTAAGAAAAATCACAGCTCAATATCAAGTCCACAATAGTAGGAGATATATAGAAAATTCACAATCCACTAGGAAATATATTGGGAAAATAGAGAAAACAGCATAATCTGAGATTAATACTATATTTATTAAAACTAAAAATTCAAACTGTAGTAAATGACAATGGTATTGAAGAGCTTTGCACAATCTTGCTACTTAAAGAAAGAAACCTAAGTTTGAAAAAAACATATGAAATACTTCTGTATTTCACCCAGCACTTGAAGGGAAACTTCAGGAAAAAAAAGACCCCTTAACTGCAAAACCCTAGAACACATCATCAGAAACTGTTTACATTTCTTTTGTGTTGCTCTAGAAACACAAGAAAAACCATCCCTCTTTGCTATAGAAAAAGTTCTCTGCGATGCCTAAAATAGAATTTCCCCTTTTAGAAATGCTATTTATATCGATTCTATCAATTTTAGAAGTTTGCTAATTGCAAATCATTTCAATGATGCAGTGTTTTTATTGGGAGACAGTCAAGCCTAATGTGCTGACTCAACTGGCTACCCATATAACTAAGACAGAGAAAATTTCTAAAGGAGTAGAGGAGGGGTTTCATATGTTTGAGTTTAAAACCCCAACCAGGGTGAACTCAATTCATGTCTGCATAATCATGAACCAGACCTCCTCCATCCCCTATTTTTTAAATTTTGTGTGCAAACAAGCCTACACCCTTATGTGTTATTTTAAATCACTTCAAAAACTGAATTTATCATTCTTCAATATTCGATTTTTTCAAAAAAATGTCAACAACGGATAACTCCAGAAATTACTTTAAAAGTCCCGACTTATCTGTTGGAAATCAGCAACCCTGATTTCCAACAGATAAGTTGCTGATTTCCAACAGATAAGTTGCTGATTTCCAACAGATAGGGTTGCTGATTTCCAACAGATAAGTCGGGACTTTTAAAGTAATTTCTGGAGTTATCCGTTGTTGACATTTTTTTGAAAAAATCGAATATTGAAGAATGATAAATTCAGTTTTTGAAGTGATTTAAAATAACACATAAGGGTGTAGGCTTGTTTGCACACAAAATTTAAAAAATAGGGGATGGAGGAGGTCTGGTTCATGATTATGCAGACATGAATTGAGTTCACCCTGGTTGGGGTTTTAAACTCAAACATATGAAACCCCTCCTCTACTCCTTTAGAAATTTTCTCTGTCTTAGTTATATGGGTAGCCAGTTGAGTCAGCACATTAGGCTTGACTGTCTCCCAATAAAAACACTGCATCATTGAAATGATTTGCAATTAGCAAACTTCTAAAATTGATAGAATCGATATAAATAGCATTTCTAAAGGGGGAATTGATTGTGAATTCATTACAGTTAGTATAATTTCCCTAAAAAACAATTTTTGGTGCTTATTGCTGATTGGTAAAATAGAATTTCAACATCCAGTCTCTGTTCTGTTCCAGGACCAGGGCAACTATTAAAAGTAGAAGCCTTGGCCAAAGTAGTTTCCGAAGATTCTAATAATGCAGTCACATTCCAAACTTGATCCTACATCAGGAGGTGATTCCTGCGAAACTTCCAACAACTCATCTTCTTTTTTTCCGGCTTGCTGCACCTTAGTTTGTAACTCAGAAACTTTTGAATCGAGATCTAGATGTGAATTCTCCAGAGACTGAACATGATTTTCCAAGGCTGCATTCTTATCCACAAGAATTGAGATTTGACAAATTACCACATTGCCCAAGCCTTCAATTGCAACCCAAATAGCTTTCAGAATAAATTTGGAGGCCTTACCAGAGTGAAACTTGGAGGCAGAGGTTGAGCAAAAGTAACAAAAACTTGCACAGCAACAAGATTGCTCCTCGAAATGCCTTCGTCTAGCTCTATCTGCAGATGTCTTCCTTGGGATCCCCCGGGTTCTTCATCTCAATAGCTACATATTCAGTGCTCTCCAGCTCGGATCCTGTGCTCAGAGGCATCACTGTGACATCAATTACCAGCGACTCATCTCTGTGCAGACTGGAGGCTTGAATAGCAATGGGGTCTGCAGGAGGAGTTCTCAAAGTTGGGCTCAGAGAAACTGATAGGCCTGGAAGGGACAATGACTATTCTTCCCTGCTTGCAGCCCTCAATGGCACCATTTCCAGTTATGAGGCGCCCCAGATAATGTGTGTGTCCATAGGCCCGACTACAGCATGACAGATGGGTCTGCAGGAAATTGCATATATCGCACCTTTCTCTTTTGGCCCATAATGCCAGGAAATAATCACAGGTAAGAAATAAACCATGTGAAGGAACAGAAGCATACACTACATGCTGCCATCCACATCTTGAAACCCCCCATTATACTTTTCATAACTGATCATTAATAGATAATTTGTACTAAAATTGGTAAAATTTTCTTGGTCTACACATAGATGTGTTTCCATTGGAGACAGCGAGATTCATATTCATCTGCTGGTCAGCTAACAAAGTTAACCAGTAAACATATCCTGTCAACTTTGCAGCAATATTCAGCGGCAGGGGCATACTACTGAATATTCCTGGCTATCTTAAATTTGGATGGATAAGTTTATCTGGTTAACTTTAGGACAGCTCTTCAGTTGTCCTAAAGTTATCCGGCAATGTTAGCTGAATAATGTTGAAAATTGGCGTTTATCCATCTAACTTAGGGATAGATTTTAAAAGCTACGTGCCGATTTTATAACATGCATACACCGGCATGTTATAAAATCGTTAATACCTGATTCACTAACAGGTACGTTTTAAAAGGAGCGCGAGTGCACCCATAAATGCACGTATTGGGCACGTGAGCAAAACTATGCTTAATTTTATGTTGTGCATGCAAGTATACGTGTATCATTTAAAATATCCCAGCTGCGCATATGCGTGCAGCCTTTATGCGCACAAATCACCATATTTTGTGGGGGGGAGCGAGAGAGAGCTTGCCTCTGTTAGAGAGACAATCTGACACTTTATATATCTCCTACTGTTATAAGCGTGGAGGCACGGTCGCTTCTGATGGGAAATGTGAGTCCTTGGATCGCCACACCACTCAGGGAGGAGCCCCGAGAGCACAGTGAGAGGTGAGCTGATGCAAGCACAGACAGACAAGGAGCAGAACAAGGCTGGAACGAAGACAAGGAGACTGAAGGTCTGACCCTCCACCGGACCTACACGCCTCAGGAAGACCAACAACGCAATGGTGGTCAATGAACAGTCCTCCGACCGTTCCAAGCCCTTTCGGACCTGCCGCTGGGTAACGGCAATAGGTGGCAGGCCGGACAGAGGAAGAGGGCAGACGGAGGCCTTGGAACATGGAAGTCTCTGGCCGAAGACTCAGGCGAGGACACTTGGACGAAGACTCAGGCGAAGACGTAGGTACTTGGACGAAGACTCAGGCGAAGACGTAGGATCAAGGCACTGTAGATGAGGAGTCAAGATCAAAGTGCTGGGTTGAGACTGTGACACAGCGCGCCCTACATAGCCCACACATGGGGCTGGTCGCGGCCACGCTGGGCTTGAAGCAGGCTCCAGATAAGGTGTGGAATAGATGAGACTGGAACATTGTGAAGATCCCGAAGAGGCCTGCACCGGGGCGCACCCTACATAGCCGCCAGTAGCTGGTCACGGACCATGCTGAATTGGAGCAGGTTCAAACAGAGTCTTAGGCATGGATGGACGCAAATGCTAGGGACTCCGAAGAGCAGGACAGGATTCAAGCTCAGGATATAAGATACAGGATTCTCAGATAACACGGGGTTCAAATCTTAGGATTCAAGCAGAAGTCTTCTGGAGGCTTGCACTGCGGAAGAGAAGATGGCCTTGTACCATGAAGCGCCCTACACAGCCCGCCCTTGGGCTGGTCATGGACCACAACAATGGCACGCCGGGAAAGTGGACATCAAGGAACCAAGGAACTGGAGGCACAGGCAAAGACAAGGGCATCAGGAAGGAACATCGGACATCAGGAACATGGAGACATCTGGAGATATAGACGAATGAGCTCCGAGGGACGAGACCAGGACATCAGGAACATCAAGACAGAGGAGCTTCAGGACACTGGGAACATCGAGACGACAGAGGACTAGGACATCAAGGACATCAGGAACATGAAGACGGAGCCATCAAAGCAGGAGAAGAACATGGAGGACCTGGACAGAAGAAAAGGACACAGACGACTGTGAGACTCGATCCGAAGGCCCCGAATGAAGGCAGGCAGGGCCCTTTTATAGGGCTGAAGCAGAACAGGCTGATGGCATCACTTCCATGGGCCGTGGGACTTTTCCCACCGCTGGCCCTTTAAATATCAATGAGGGGCACGCGCCTATGGTGAAGCAGAGAGGCTGGCAGTGTCCCTGCCGCATGGAGGGCCCAAGATGGAGTGGCTCCCAGCCGTGAAGATGCAGGAAGAAGCGGGAAATGGCAAAGATGGCTCCCTTGCCGTCTAAGGACCCCAGCAGCGTCTGGAGCTGAGCAGGAGTGGCAGTGGCGGCTACAGTTGCGAGGGTAAGCGGCTGGGCTGGGCTGCCTGCACAGCCGCAGGGAATGTCGGCAGAGCTAGAACCGCAGGGGAACTGGGAGCGCGGCAGTAGCGGCGGCCTCCAGGCCATGTCGGAAGGCAGCGCAGCAAGGTAAGTAGGTGGAGAGGCCTGCTCGCAGGATGGGCGCCACGAGCAGGAATCGTAACACCCACTGTAAGAGGGGCACTTTCAACTTGGGGGGGTGGGGTGGGGAGGGGCAGACCCGTGTGCCCTAGGCAGACCAATGTAACACCAACCCCCCCCCAAAAAAAAACCTGCCCTGAGTTGAAAGTGCACCCTTACAATGGGAGTTATATAGAGTGACAGACTCTCTAACAGAGGCCCTCTCTCTCTTGTCTCTCTCTCGTTTTCTGCCCCCCCCCCCCCCCAGGAGGTCAATGCCCCTCTGGTTCAAAATCTAGTTATGCAGGTAACATGGTACGCATTGCCATGTTCAGCCTTACAAAATTCGGGGTTAGGTGTGTAAGCCTTAGCCCCACCCCAGAACGCCTTATTCTTGATGCGTGCACAGGTATGTATATGCATAAGTCCTGGCTTCTTAAAATTAGTGTTGCTCGTACATGGTCAAAAAAGCATGTAGGAGGCCATTTTTTCGCGTGAGCAATGCTTTTAAAGTCTATCTGTAAGGGTTTTTCTCATAGACACAAAAAGGGAGAAAAGCCTTAATGAATCTGGCCCTTAGCTGGATAGCTGACTTCACCCCAGAATGCCTCCACCCCACCTCTGAATTAGCTAGATAACTTTTTTAATTGGATTCAGTTATCTGGCTAACTTAGAGCCGGTCAGTGCAGAGGGATTTTCAAATCACACCATTTGTCCGGCTAAGTCCGAACGCATTGCTGAATATTGACCTCAGCATGACCAAGACAAATAATGCGATTGTAACAGTTTCTATGAAATTGTTCTGAAGACAGATTTCCTTGATGTAGGCACTTAGTGCTAAAACATCTGCTTCGGATTTGTGCACTGTAGAGTGCATATTTTTTGTAGACAGACTGCAACATACAGCATATGTTTATAACAAGTACTTTGATGCTGGTTTTCCAAAAGTGGGATTGCACATTTTTTAATGATACCATAACATTTGAAAAACAAGAAATGGAAAACATTTATGGTTTTAGTTGTACAAATTTGAAATGCAGTTTTAATTTTTGTGGTGTTCCCACCCAATTGGTTTTCTAAATACAAATGTGCCATCACATTTAAATTCACAGAGTTGCAATAAACTCTACTAATAGAAGGTTTCGGGATTTTTTTTGTCATATGTGATAAATGGAGAAAATAATTTGTGTACTGTTGGGACACCATAGATTGCAGGAAATTTGGGGAGAAGTTAAATCTGGGTCAAAAATCTGCCATCAAAATTGGAAAACCTATATTCTGCAGCTAAAAAAAATATAATGATTGGGTCAGAACACTTTTACTGTAATACATCACTTAGATTATGAATTACTAGCTGAGAATATTACATCAACTGAAATCCTTGTTAAATATTCATGACTTCCGTACTGTCTTACAAACACTTATATTTTCAAACTTAGACTACTGTAACTCCCTATTTCTAGGCCTACCATCGAGTCTACTAAAACCACCACAGCTATTTCTCTCTGCAAGACTCTGACTAAGAACAAGAAAATTCAAGCACATCACCTCCTCGCTGATTGCGCTGCACTGGCTTCCTGTACAATCCAGAATTCATTATAAAGTTTTACTCTAATATTCAATATCAACAACGATATTAAACCAAGTTTATTAGGAGTGACAATTCATCACTACACACCACAGAGAGACCTAAGATCACAAAACAAAGGCCTGCTAATGGTACCTTCCAGTCTGAACACACACCTAACGCAAACAAGAAACCAAATGTTTTCCATAGCTGGTCCCAAGTTGTGGAACTCACTTCCAGAGTCAATACATCTGATACCAGATAGAAAGAATTTCAAGTGTGAACTGAAAACATGGCTCTTTAGAAAAGCATATAATTTAATGTAAAAGACCAAAACACTGATAACTACATCAGTACCAGAGATAATGTGAATGGAGTGAGCAATAAGTAATGAATGTTATGAAGTACATTGTAAGTAGGATTACAACCTGTATTTACTGTTAGGTCAACCAAGAAAACATGAATATGAACTGATTATATAGCAGCTAGTGTAATATCCTAGAATATTTATGATTATAAACTAGAATATATATACAATG
Source organism: Rhinatrema bivittatum (assembly GCF_901001135.1). Lineage (NCBI taxonomy): Eukaryota > Metazoa > Chordata > Amphibia > Gymnophiona > Rhinatrematidae > Rhinatrema > Rhinatrema bivittatum. Next base: position 107,406,549 of record NC_042617.1, on the reverse strand, counting down.
TGGTATTAAACTATAAGGTGAATGCTGACACACAGTACATGACCACTGACCATGAATATATATGCGGATTTTGCAAACCATTGTGATCTTCTCTTGGAACGACGGTATATAAAACGCCTAAATAAATAAAATAGTTATTTGAACTGTGGCAGGAATCACACAAACTCACATACAAAAAGAATAAGGAAAAAATCCCTGCTTGAAATAGTAAACTGTTTTACTATGTAGCACTGTACTTCTGAAATATATTTTTTCACTCTTCCAAACCCTAATTATGACTGTAAGTACATTTCAGTAAATAATTACCTCCAAAATAAACCAATATCAGTAGGAGTTCAGTGGGATTTCTTCCCTGCAGGGACCTGCCTGTACCTGCCTTAGATCTGTATACTTCCAGCAGGCATCACAGAAATTGTGATCCTCTAAAACCCATGAGTACTCAGCAGGAAATATCTGTACCGTATGTCACTCTCCATCAAGTGGACAAAGTAGTACACAGCATGATCCTCATGAACACAGAAGCATATACTTTAAAGCATTGCCAATTTTGATTTTTTTATTATTCTAACAAGGCCTGAACACTGGACGCCACAGAAGTACTAGCTTTGCTTTATTTTCACAGATTGTCTATGTGAAACCTCTCATTAGGAGAGTACCTTGCTGTACTATCACTCAGTAACATATTGAACTTTGTCAAGCTATAGCTGTATGCTAGGATCATGCAATGGAATATATTCTGTCCTTGTACTTTTTAACTACTGAAATTAATGGAAAATTTGCCTTTAAATATCCATCCAAACGTCTGACAAATATGCCAGCAATACCCTCATTTATAAATGATCCTCTTATGGAAAAATCAAACCTAATTTTCAGTACTTTCACAGTCTATGTTACAGTCATATCAACTAGCAAAGCATAATTATGCTAGATTAGAAAACACAACTACACAGTACAATAGAAGAACAATATTGGTTTAAGTCAGAATTAATATTCAATTAATATATGAATTTATCTAAAAACAAGAATTCAGAGATTTAGCATACTAAGAGGAAGATTTTAAAAGCCCTACGCATGCCAAAGCTGGGAGATAGGCGAGTATCTCAGACCAGCGAATTCCACACGGATTTTAAGAGGTGCCCGAGTATGCGCTTATCTCCCAGTGTGCACACAAACTGGGATGTCAAAAACGGGGTGGGGTGTGGGCGGGGCCTGGGCAGGGCATGGGTGGGAAATGGGTGGGATATGGGCGTTCCGGGTCTCTAACCTGACATACGCGCATAAGTATTTACATGCACAAGCATGTTCTGGGGTCCCCTACCACGTAATTTTACTTCTGTTATGGATGGCATGTAAGTTTTTAAAATAAAAAAAAAATCTGAGCTAGTCAATGGTCGGGCTTAATAGGGTAAAAGGAGGCTATCTAGCTAGGTGCAGTAGGACGTCCTGTCCCTTACTGGGATGAACTGGGAATGAACTGGGGAAATAGGTATTTGCGTCGGCGCATGCACCTAGCAAAATCCACCTACTTATACGGTAGAGGCGGCATTTGCGCGCACATGCAAGCGTTCATATAAAATCGTGTGCATATGTACACGCATACAGCTGATTTTATAACGTGTGCATATCCCTACTCATATCCTTGACAGACTACCTCATCATGGGCCTGGATAAAGGCCAATCCTTCTTACTGATTCTCCTTGACCTCTCGGCAGCATTTGACACCGTTAACCATTCTATCCTCATAAACCAGCTGGTGGACATCGGAAAAACAGGAACGGCACTTTCATGGTTCAAAACTTTCCTGTGTAACAGAGGCTACAAGGTTAGAATTCACAATAAAGAATCCCCCCGTTACAATTCAGCCCTAGGAGTTCCCCAGGGCTCTTCCCTATCCCCTACGCTCTTTAACATTTACCTTCTTCCACTGTGCCAGCTGTTAACCAAACTGAATCTAAAACACTTCATATACGCCACGATGTCCAGATCCTGATCCCACTTAAAGAAACCATCAATAAAACACTTGAATATTGAGAAAATTGCCTTAGAGAAATCAACTGCCTCCTCGCTAGCCTTAACCTGATACTAAACTCATCTAAGAGTGAACTCCTTCTTATCTCTCTGGAAAATAGCAACATCACGTCGAGTCCACCAGCCAACCCACTCATCACCCAAGCAAGAGACTTAGGAGTAATAATCGACAACCATCTGAATTTAAAACCATTCATTAACCACACAACTAAAGACTGCTTTCATAAACTACAGGTACTGAAAAGAGTAAAACCTCTCCTTCACTTTCAAGACTTCCAAACGGTTCTTCAAGCAATAATCTTCTCCAAGACAGATTATTGCAACTCTATTTTGCTAGATCTCCCTTCATCCTCCACCAAACCACTTCAGATGATCCAGAACGCTGCCGCCAGAATACTGACAAGCACAAGGAGAAGAGACCACATCACTCCCATCCTCAAAAACTTACATTGGCTGCCAATACACTTCAGAATTATTCATAAGTCCATCACCATGATCTACAAAGTCATCCATCACCACGCGCCTCTTAACCTACAAATCCCGCTCAGACGACATTCCTCCTCCAGACCCATTAGAGAAGCATACAGAGGATCACTTCATGTACCACATACCAAAACTACACAACACCTAACATTCAGAGACCGGGCCTTCTCTACAGCAGGACCACCGATAAGGAATTCCATTCCTCCGGATCTGCGACAGGAGCCCTGCCTCCCAACTTTCAGAAAAAGGCTTAAGACTTGGTTATTTAAACAAGCCTTTCCAGACCCTGCCTAAATCTCAAATCAACATTATCTTCAGTCAGACACTTCAGAATATCGTATATACTGTAAATAATTACACCTCATTCTCAGGCCTATACAGTACAGTGCGCTCCGATGGAACGCACTGTTAGCCTGCTCTTGGACGCACGTTTTCCCTTACCCCTTATTCAGTAAGGGGAGGAAAACGCGCGTCCAACCTGCGGCACCTAATAGTGCTCTCAACATGCAAATGCATGTTGATGGCCCTATTAGGTATGCGCGCGGGATACAGAAAGTAAAATGTGCAGCCAAGCCGCACATTTTACTTTCAGAAATTAGTGCTAATTTCTTCCGGCACCGGGAAAGTGCACAGAAAAGCAGTAAAAACTGCTTTTCTGTGCACCCTCCAACTTAATATTATGGCGATATTAAGTCAGAGGTCCCGAAGAGTAAAAAAAGTTTAAAAAAATAAATAAATTTGAATTCGGCGCCCGGTTTTGCCGCCGTCCGGTTTCCGAGCAAGTGGCTGTCAGCGGGCTCGAGAACCAAACCCGCTGACAGCCGCCGCTCCTTTTGCCCGTTTTTACCGCCGGGCCTAATTTAAATACTGAATCACGAGTGGCTGGTGCGCACGCCAGGAGAGCGGACTTTACTGTATCGGCCTGTCTGTTAATTCTCTCTAGCTTTCCTTCTTCTCCCAGTTTGAACAGCCTTGTTTTATTGTAACTTCATGGTTTCTTTGCACTCGTTCCATGTTCTTGTTTCACCCACTCCCCCTGTTAAATGTAAACTAGCATGATGTGATTCTATCATGAATGCCGGTATATAAAAACCCTAAATAAATAAATAAATAAATAAATAAATGTGCGAATGTTATAAAACGGCTGCATCCATTTGCGCATACATGTATGCCCTTGCGTCTGTTTAACAGTTACCATCCCCTTGTATAACACAGAAAATTTTTAATTTAAGAACATAAGAACATGCCATACTGGGTCAGACCAAGGGTCCATCAAGCCCAGCATCCTGTTTCCAACAGTGGCCAATCCAGGCCATAAGAACCTGGCAAGTACCCAAAAACCAAGTCTATTCCATGTTATCGTTGCTAGTAATAGCGGTGGTTATTATCTAAGTCAACTTAATTAATAGCAGGTAATGGACTTCTCGTGCAAGAACTTATCCAATCCTTTTTTAAACACAGCTATACTAACTTTACTAACCACATCCTCTGGCAACAAATTCCAGAGTTTAATTGTGTATTGAGTGAAAAAGAACTTTCTCTGATTAGTTTTAAATGTGCCACAAGCTAACTTCCTGGAGTGCCCCCTAGTCTTTCTATTATCCGAAAGAGTAAAAAAAACGATTCACATCTACCCGTTCTAGACCTCTCATGATTTTAAACACCTCTATCATATCCCCCCTCGGCCGTCTCTTCTCCAAGCTGAAAAGTCCTAAACTCTTTAGTCTTTCCTCATAGGGGAGCTGTTCCATTCCCCTTATCATTTTGGTAGCCCTTCTCTGTACCTTCTCCATTACAATTATATCTTTTTTGAGATGCGGCGACCAGAATTGTACACAATATTCAAGGTGCGGTCTCACCATGGAGCAATACAGAGGCATTATGACATTTTCCATTTTATTCACCATTCCCTTTCTAATAATTCCCAACATTCTGTTTGCTTTTTTGACTGCCGCAGCACACTGAACTGATGATTTCAATGTGTTATCCACTATGACGCCTAGATCTCTTTCTTGGGTAATAGCACCTAATATGGAACTTAACATTCTGTAAATATAGCATGGGTTATTTTTCCCTATATGCATCACCTTGCACTTGTCCACATTAAATTTCATCTGCCATTTAGATGCCCAATTTTCCAGCCTCACAAGGTCTTCCTGCAATTTATCACAATCTGCTTGTGATTTTACTACTCTGAACAATTTTGTATCATCTGCAAATTTGATTATCTCACTCGTCGTATTTCTTTCCAGATCATTTATAAATATATTGAAAAGTAAGGGTCCCAGTACAGATCCCTGAGGCACTCCACTGCCCACTCCCTTCCACTGAGAAAATTGTCCATTTAATCCTACTTTCTGTTTCCTGTCTTTTAGCCAGTTTGTAATCCACGAAAGGACCACCACCTATCCCATGACTTTTTACTTTTCCTAGAAGCCTCTCATGAGGAACTTTGTCAAATGCCTTCTGAAAATCCAAGTACACTATATCTACCGGTTCACCTTTATCCACATGTTTATTAACTCCTTCAAAAAGGTGAAGCAGATTTGTGAGGCAAGACTTGCCTTGGGTAAAGCCATGCTGACTTTGTTCCATTAAACCATGCCTTTCTATATGTCATGTGATTTTGATGTTTAGAACACTTTCCACTATTTTTCCTGGCACTGAAGTCAGGCTAACTGGTCTGTAATTTCCTGGATCTCCCCTGGAGCCCTTTTTAAATATGGGGGTTACATTAGCTATCCTCCAGTCTTCAGGTACAATGGATGATTTTAATGATAGGTTACAAATTTTTACTAATAGGTCTGAAATTTCATTTTTTAGTTCCTTCAGAACTCTGGGGTGTATACCATCCGGTCCAGGTGATTTACTACTCTTCAGTTTATCAATCAGGTCTACCACATCTTCTAGGTTCACCGTGATTTGGTTCAGTCCATATGAATCATTACCCATGAAAACCTTCTCCAGTACGGGTACCTCCCCTACATCCTCTTCAGTAAACACCGAAGAAAAGAAATCATTTAATCTTTCTGTGATGGCCTTATCTTCTCTAAGTGCCCCTTTAAACCCTCGATCATCTAACGGTCCAACTGACTCCCTCACAGGCTTTCTGTTTCCGATATATTTAAAAAAGTTTTACTGTGAGTTTTTGCCTCTATGGCCAACTTCTTTTCAAATTCTCTCTTAGCTTGTCTTATCAATGTCTCACATTTAATTTACCAATGTTTATGCATTTTCCTCTGTTGGATCCTTCTTCCAATTTTTGAATGAAGATCTTTTGGCTAAAATAGCTTCTTTCACCTCCGCTTTTAACCATGCCAGTAATCGTTTTGCCTGCTTTCCACCTTTCTTAATGTGTGGAATACATCTGGATTGTGCTTCTAGGATGGTATTTTTTAACAATGACCACACCTCTTGCACACTTTTTACTTTTGCAGCTGCTCCTTTCAGTTTTTTTCTAACTATTTTTCTCATTTTATCAAAGTTTCCCTTTTGAAAGTTTAGCACAAGAGCCGTGGATTTGCTTACTGTCCCCCTTCCAGTCGTTAATTCAAATTTGATATTATTATGATCACTATTGCCAAGCGGCCCCACCACCGTTACCTCTCTCAAAAATCTTGTGCTCCACTGAGAATTAGATCTAAAATTGCTCCCTCTCTCGTCGGTTCCTGAACCAATTGCTCCATAAAGCTATCATTTATGCCATCCAGGAACTTTATCTCTCTAGCGTGTCCCGATGATACATTTACCCAGTCAATATTGGGGTAATTGAAGTCTAAATCACCCAAAAATGTGGAACCCAAATAACAAATTGAATGTTAGCCTAAGAAGGTGTCAGCAAGCCTTGACGTTATGTGTCACTCTCAAGCAGACACTAACCGGTCTTATCTATCATTCACCTTCATCATAACTTTAATAGAAAAAAGAAAAAATACCTTTTTGCATTAAAGTTATGATGAAGGTGAATGATAGATAAGACCGGTTAGTGTCTGCTTGAGAGTGACACATAACGTCAAGGCTTGCTGACACCTTCTTAGGCTAACATTCAATTTGTTATTTGGGTTCCACATTTTTGGGTGATTTAGATTATATGTTGTGGTTAACCGCCGACTCCTTTGTGTGGGTAATTGAAGTCTCCCATTATTACCGCAATACCAATTTAGTTAGCTTCCCTTATTTCTCTTAGCATTTCACTGTCAGTCTCACCATCTTGACCAGGTGGACGGTAGTATACTCCTGTCACTATAATCTTCCCCGACACACAAGGGATTTCTACCCATAAAGATTCAATTGTGCATTTAGTCTCATGCAGGATGTTTATCCTGTTGGACTCTATGCCATCCCGGACATAAAGCGCCACATCGCCTCCCGGGTGCTCCTCTCTGTCATTGCGAAATAATTTGTACCCCGTTATAGCACTATCCCATTGGTTGTCCTCCTTCCACCATGTCTCTGAGATGCCAATTAAGTCTATGTCATCATTCACTGCTATACATTTTAATTCTCCCATCTTACTTCTTAGATTTCTGGCATTAGCATACAAACATTTCAAAGTTTGTTTTTTGTTTGTAGTTTCATTCTGCTTTTTAATTGATAGGGATAAGTTAGAATTTTTTAGCTCAGCTGAGTTTTTAGTTACAGGCACTTGTACTTTTCTTATTATTGGAACCTCACTGTCAGGATGCCCTAATTCTAATGCATCATTAGTATCCTTTGAAGATACCTCTCTGCGAACCATGTGCTGCTGAGCGACTGTCGGCTTTCCCCTTTGCTCTAGTTTAAAAGCTGCTCTATCTCCTTTTTAAAGTTTAGTGCCAGCAGTCTGGTTCCACCCTGGTTAAGGTGGAGCCCATCCCTTCGGAAGAGACTCCCCCTTCCCCAAAAGGTTCCCCAGTTCCTAACAAAACTGAATCCCTCTTCCTTGCACCATCGTCTCATCCACGAATTGAGACTCTGAAGCTCTGCTTGCCTCTGGTACCTGTGCGTGGAACAGGGAGCATTTCAGAGAATGCTACCCTGGAGGTTCTGGATTTAAGTTTTCTACCTAAGAGTCTAAATTTGGCTCCCAGAACCTCCCTCCCACATTTTCCTATGTCGCTGGTGCCCACATGTACCACGACAGCCGGCTCCTCCCCAGCACTGTCTAAAATCCTATCTAGGTGACGCGTGAGGTCCGCCACCTTCGCACCAGGTAGGCATGTTACCAGGCGATCCTCACGCCCACCAGCCACCCAGCTGTCTACATTCCTAATAATCGAATCACCTACTATGACGGCTGACCTAACCCTTCCCTCCTGGGTAGTAGGCCTTGGGGAGATATCCTCAGTATGAAAGGATAGTGCATCACCTGGAGAGCAGGTCCTTGCTACAGGATCCTTTCCTGCTACACCAGGTTGATGCTCTCCAATCATGAGACCTTCTTCCTCCAAGGCAGCACCAGAGCTGCAAGCCTGAAGTTGGGACTTGGCTTCTATGTCCCTGAAGGTCTCATCTATATACCTCTCTGTCTGCCCCAGCTCCTCCAGATCTGCTACTCTAGCCTCCAGAGATCGGACTCGTTCTCTGAGAGCCAGGAGCTCTTTGCATCGCATGCACATGTACAACTTCTCACCGGTGGGTAAAAATTCATACATGTGACATTCGATGCAAAAGACTGGGAAGCCCCCCTCTTGCTGATGGACTGCTGCCTTCATCTCAATTTTAATCAGTACCTAGTTAAGTTTTAGGTTGCTATGGGAGTAGGAATGTGTTTAATTAACGTCCTTTAAATGTATTAGTGAATTCACTATATGCTGGTAGTGGCCTACAGGGGTCTGATCAAATTCTCAATAAAGTTTTTGTTGTTGTTGTTGTTTGTTTTTGTTTTTTTATGAAAGTGGCACCTGCCTCTAAATTTACCCATAATTCTGTTTTAGGTCAAAAGAAATAGAAACTTCCTCAGGGTTAATGCAATATATAAACAGTACCTTGTAGACCAGTATTTTCTGTAATACCCTTTGAGCGGAAAGGTGTGCATCTAAAGAGGAAGCCTATGAGGTCTTGAAAGCCTATGCACTACATCTTTTCTGTTAGCCCTTTAAAAGGTTAGATTTCACATTAGGCACGGAAGGTAGGTGCCTAGTGGTGCTTGCACCATGCAGGGTACTGTGGCCTCTTCCCCGTCCATCCTATCTACTGGCAGAAGCAGAGCAGGGCTTCTTACATATGCCCCTTTTTTTATCGCAGGCGGTATTTTTGAAATATTTGTTAAAACCTGTTTCAGATGTTTGCCTTTCCCATAATATACTTTAATTTGTAAAGCATTCATACCACAATGCCCTTGCATAATGGTGGCATCACGGTCAGCTCATCTTGAATTTAAGAGAGATGAAACTGTAGATTAGTATAAAGATCAAATTTATAAAAGATTGAGCACAGATGTTCACAATTCACATTTTTGGCAAAATACTACAATCCCATCTATCAGAAAGAGTGTCATTTTGTGTAATTGCAGAAGTGCCATACTTACCAAAAGTCAGGTTACACTTCAGGCATAGGGCCTTCCTTATTCAATAAAGATTGTTTCCATATGCACAAAATGCAGAAACATCCTGTTGAAATAATTCCCATAATCTCATTCTTTATCGGCAGCAATATCTGCCCACATAAGAACAACATTTCTTTTTTGCTTACTATGAAAATTCTAGCTTTTACAGTATCAGCTGAAATCATCTTTAATTTAATATGGCATTTATAGTCCACTTTTCCAGGGACATCCAAGTTCAAGGTGGATAATATGAACATACGAATATAAGAATTGCTATAGTGGTAAGATGAAAATTTAATCAAGCTCAGTATCCTGTTTCCAAGAGTGGCCAATCCAGGTCACAGGTACCTGGCAGGATCTCAAATAGCAGAAGGATCCCATGCTGCTAATGCCTAAGGGTAAGTACTGCCTTTTGCCAAGCCTTCCTGGATAATAACAATTTATGGACTTTTCCTCAAGGAACTTATACAAATGTTTTTTAAACTCACCTACACTAACCATCTTTACTGTATCCTCTGGCAATGAGTTCTAGAACTTAATTGTGCATTGAGTGAAAGAATATGTTCTCTAATTTGTTTTAAATGTACTTACTAACTTCAAGGAGTGTCCCTGAGTTTTGGTATTTTTGCAAGTGTAAACTTCCAATTCATATTTATCTGTTCTATTTCACTCGTGATTTTGCAGACCTCTATCATACCCCTCTCAGCTGTCTCTTCTCAAGCTTAACAGCGCTAACCTCTTTAGCCTTTCCTCATAGGGGACCTCTTCTATCCCCTTTATCACTTTCTCCATTTCAGCTATTTCTTTTTTGAGATACAGTGACCAGAATTGTATACAGTACTCCAGGTGCAGTCTTACCACAGAGCAATATAGAGGTATTATGACATTGTTTTATCTTCCATTCCTTTCCTAATAATTCCTAACATTGTTTGCTTTTTTGACTGCTTCTACATACTGAGCCAAGGATTCCAAAGTATTGTTCACAATGACACCTATGTCCTTTTCCTGGGTTGTAATGCCTAATATTATATAACTAACATAATGTAACGGCAGTTTAGACTACTTTTCCCTATGTGTATCATTTTTCACTTGTCCACATTAAATTTTATCTGCGTAATAAAAACAAACCTCCATCAACACATGTAAATAATATCACCAACCACCCTCCAATTCCTAATAAATCCCACAAATGAAAATAACCAATGCACTAATAGCATTATAATACTACGTAAAACATAAAAACACAAGAATAAATAACAATATAGAGGTCCATACTCAAACAGTTTGTCCGGCTAACTTTAGACTTAGCGGGACAAACCATAGAATTTGAATTTGTCACTGTGACAACTGCTGCTGATTTGTCAGGTTAAGTTTTTAGCTGGATAAAACTTATTCAAATAAATCAGCGGCATTCTGGAGGTATTCCAGATTGGGAATAACTCATTTGGATAATTTAGCTGGGTAACACTGATATCATTTGGTTATGATAGACAGAGATTCAATGCCAAGAAGAGCAAAGTCATGCATCTGGGATGCAGTAATCCAAAAGAGCTGATGTAATGAGTGGTGAAAGACTGTTCTTCATGGACCAAGAGAGGGACCTTGGGGTGATAGTGTCTGGCGATCTGAAGGCAGCAAAGCAATGTGACAAGGCAATAGCTAAAGCCAGAAGAATGCTGGGCTGCATAGAGAGAGGAATAATCCATTAAAAAAAAAAAGGAGGTGATAATTCCCTTTGGTGAGGGCTCACCTGGAGTACCCTGTTCAGTTCTGGAGCCCGTATCTCAAAAATGAGAAAAAACTGGATGGAGGCGGTCCAAAAAAGGGTGACCAAAATGTATTAAAATTATTGGAAGACTTTATCAGGAGAGGCTGAATGATCTAAATAAGTATACCATGGAAGAGAGGAGATGTCTAGGAAATATGGTACAGACCTTCAGATACCTGAAAGGTTTTGATGATGCACAATCGTCAAACCTTTTCCGTTGGAAAAAAATCAGTAGAACTAGGGGTCAAAAAATGAAACTCCAGGGGGGATGACTCAGAACCAACACCAGAAAATATTTCTTCGTGGAGAGAGTAGTGGATGCCTGGAGTGCCTTTCTGGAGGAGGTGATGAAGACAAAAACAGTCAGAGAATCCAAAGTGGCATGGGATAAACACTGTGGATCCTCTAAAGGCTAGAGGATGGAAATGAAGAAAAGGGTGCATGAGGATAACTTGTTGGTTTGGTGGTTAATAACCTAAACCAATAAGCTTTGATACTTTTGATGTAACTGCAATATTGCTCTCTGCTTCAATGGCAGGGGGAAAGGGGGAGTTGGATTCAGACAACAACCAACGAGGGCTCCAACATTTTCGATTTTGGGAACTGATAAACTTGGGGGTAACCTGGACGGAGCAGCTATTACTACCCTTAAAAGAAGGCAAGGTATTACTACCCTTAACCAATAAGCCTGGGTGTTTTTATACAACTATAACATCACTCTCTACTTTGATGGCAGTGGGGCACTGATACACAGATATAATTTGTGAAAAAGCACAGGACCGCTTTGAAGGCCATGTCCATAAGCAAAACACGTCAGCACTGTCTCAATTTTCAAGAAGGTTCACACCCAGTAAAAATGTTGCTATCAGTAAATTTTTTATAGGTTATCATAAAGGTTCGGAATAACTGCAAGGTACGGTAGTTGCTACCCTTGAGAAAAACAAGGGGTTAACCTGCACAGCGCGGCAGATACTACCATAAGAAGCTTGTTGGGCAGATTGGATTGACCATTTGGTACTTTTCTGCCAACATTACTATGTTACTATGACAGCAGTCCTAAAGTTATCCATATTACTTGGTCTTTATCTGGGCATATTTAGCAGAACACATAACTGACTGCATTCCACTAATTACACAAGTAAAGCTATCTAGGTAACTTCATCTGGATAACGTATCTGCTTTCTATTTTGATGAATGTGGACCTCCTATTAAACCTAGGCATGAAGGCACTACAAAGAAGCACAAAAACTAAATAACATTTTACATCTCATACTAAAATATTAAAACCTGCTAATAATTACATTTCTCTAGTTGCCTTTCTACCAACTAGATGTAATATAATAAATCTACAGTAAATCATGTAATCCCCAATATCTGAACTAAAGCGCTCTGGCAAATTTTAATGTGACAACCTGAATGCCAAAAGTGCTCACAATATGTGAAAAACGCTTATTTTTGAAGTTGACCAGTCATAATAGGCTTCATTGTAAGAGCAAGGTGTTGCATATCTTGAGATCTATCCATATCTTGCCATTTTTTAAAGAATTATAGCCCTTAAAAGTGATGAAAAGGAATAGATTTGTAAAATGCACATGTACTGTAGTGTACAAATCAACTCCTCTTGTTAGACTTTTCATCACTTATAAGGACTATAATTCTTTACTGATCGTGGCGAGGGGGTGTTGGTGAATTTGATTCAAGGCGAGAGGGGGCTGGACAGGGTCTAGCCAGACCCCTGAAAGTACTTGACACGGTGGGAGGCCAGGGTGCTTTTTTTGCTGCTGTTGGCCCTTTAAGACGATAGTGGCCCTGGACGAAGAGGGCTGCTGCTATCGCCCATATTTTCCAATATGGGTGCTCAAGCAAAAACAGCTACATACGTGCGTATGTGGGCCGCAGGCAAGCAAGATACATTTTAAGAAGCCAGGAAGGGTGCACATACATGCATGTTTGCGCGTTCAGAACAAGGAGGCGGAAAAGGGGCAGGTCATGGGCATTCTGGGGGTGGGACCAAGACTGACAGATGTAACCACAAACGTTACAAAGGCAATGTGCGTATGTTGCCTACGTAACTTTGCTACTGCTCCTCATGAGGTGCAGGAGCCTGGGGGGGGGAAGATTCCTTATAGAGTCAATCTGACACTCCCTATATATGTAACACTCTAGAGGGGCATTGAATCGGGGTGAGTTTTCTGGAGATGTTTTGGGGTTGGTGGGGTTTTGTTACAGACACATTCAGAGGTATTCATAGTAAAATTTACATCAGAATTTACTCTACTCACCTGGAGTACCCTGTTCAGTTCTGGAGGATTGCCTTTGTAACGTTTGTGGTTACATCTGTCAGTCTTGGTCCCACCCCCAGAATGCCCATGACCTGCCCCTTTTCCGGCTCCTTATTCTGAACGCGCAAACATGCATGTATGTGCACCCTTCCTGGCTTCTTAAAATTTATGTTGCTTGCGTGCGGCCCACATACGTGCGTATGTGGCTGTTTTTGCTTGAGCACTGCTTTTAAAATTTATCTCAATTTTTAGAATGTGCTTTATTACAAAGGTCTTATACTTTGAAAATATCATGTTATATCATGGGCACATTCCGTATATATGTTATTTAGAGGAAAATAAAACCCTATTTTTGTGTATATTTAAAACTCTGGACCCCTACATTAGAAAGTGCAGCACTTAATTTTAATGACGCATGATACTTGACTTTGGGGTCTTGTCACTCAACTGCATGTGAAATCATAAATCAAAAGATTCAATTATTTTCCAATACCTGCAGAGCTTTCATGGTGTCTGACTTACCCCATAAAATATACCCTTCACACATAGTATGCTGTAGCCAATTTAAATGTTTTAAATGGTTTTGATGTGAAATTTCTTTGCAATGCAAACGAATTTGTGTTAAAAGCGAATATTTGGCTACACTGAGATGAGCTATTCAATGTCAGATTTAGAGCAGAATGCAAATTTGTTTTCCTGTTAATTAATCTAGCTTGCATCCTGGCTGCTCTGACCTGTAAATAAAATCTCAGAAGCTTGCTTCAAATAACAGAAGAAAGCAAAGGATTCACATAGAGCCAGTTTGCTAATTGTGTTTGCAGTTTTCTATTACTCAGGGAAGCCCAACTTGCAGATCATGACTGAAATCAATTAAAAGCAAGAGAACTCTGACCCAGCGCAAGGGTAAAAGCCCTCTGTTAACTACAATCAGCTACCAAATGTACACAAACACAGAACAAACCCAGGAGGCCTCATAAATATTCTGAGAATTTGAAAAAAAAATGGTGAAGAATGAAAGAGCCAGCAAGGTCTCTGCTACTAAATAATATTGTGCTCTCCTGCAGATATGCCTAACCTTCCAGGATTTGCTTTTCAAGCTCTTCATTGAAATTGCTCAGATCTTTAACCGATCTCCTGTGGGGGCTGAAAAGCCTTAAACTAATTACGCTGAGACATGCTTGATGAGATGGGAAAAACATGAAGCTTTTGAAAGGGTGAAAAATCTCTGACCATCTGCTCGCACTGCTACAGTGGAAACAAAGAGGAGAAAGAAAAGGGGCAGCTAGCCAGAGTGAAAAGGTACAGGATTCCTTTTATTGCCGGGTCAATGAGACCATAGCTGATTGGAATGCCTGTGAAAGCCAGCACAACAAGCTCGGTAAGCGAAGCAAAATCAAAACAAAAAAACAACAAACTCAGGGGAAAAAAAACAACATGTTTTGAAAGGAAATGTTAGGATGACGACTTTTCAGTAAAGACTTTTGATTAGAAATCATAGTTAATGCTTAGAGAAAAGCCCTTTAATCTAGGTTAAGCTCCTGAAGCTTGCTCCAGAATTGGTACCACTTCAGGAGCAGTTCTAAAGGCCCTGCAGATGGAGCTCTATATAAATGAATACCAGATAGACTATTAAGATGCAAACTTCTGTTGTACTTGGCACTACAGGTGAACAGCCTGCCTTTAGACTTGAATGCCGCAGGTGTTTAATAAATATGGCAAACAGCTACTATGCTAAAGCCTCTGAAGGCCCAGTTATGTCTCATCTGTTTTCTCTGCTTCTCATATTCGCTGGACAATATTACAGGATTTAGAAAAACAAGTCTGTTTTGCACACAGTACTATAGCAGCCAGGATCTTACTTATTCTTCTGATACTTGGGACAATATTAGCGAAGAACAGTTCAGAGTCGAAGGAGCATTCACAGAAATATTATGTAGAGTTATTTTATTTCTGCATGCGGAGATGGACTGTGTAGATGTTCCATACAATTCAGCAGCTGAAAAAATGCAGACTTTTGGGGTCTATGTACTAAGCATTTTTTCCACAGTACTTCAGGCCCGATGTATGGGCACAGCACAGAAAAGTTTAAGCAGTAAAACTGACTGCACATGCAGCATGAAATCAAATAAAGCTGTGAAATTCCAAGCAAAGAAATTATGAGCAAAGAATATGTAATTATTGTTGACATAAGCAATAATGTATATCTTTGGAGTTTTGTATTGTTACTGCATAGTGCATACTGAATTATTTCCTTAGCAAATACAATGTAAATTGCCCAAAATATCTGATTGTCTATTTCATGGCTATACACCTTCCTCTTTCGGTTTCCTTTTACTGGACTAACATTTTAATATGATTGATTTTTTTTTTTTTAGATTCAATATATGCTCACATTTAAATATCCAGCATTAAATCAAAGATAAAAACAAACAGAACAGCACCACTAACTCTTTTTCAATGTTAATCAGCTTCTCATGAGGTAGACGCACAAAATGATTTCCTGTTCTTTCCCAGTCTGAACTGATGCAATAACTGCCAAATGAGATTCTGTAGTATATATGGCACCTGCTCAGAAACAAAGGAGCATTTTATTCATTCTATTTTATTTTATTTCTTGGATAAAAAGGTGGGTGTATTTTTATTATGACCATATCCTGTTATTAAGAACCTCCTTTT
Organism: Rhinatrema bivittatum; assembly: GCF_901001135.1. Lineage (NCBI taxonomy): Eukaryota > Metazoa > Chordata > Amphibia > Gymnophiona > Rhinatrematidae > Rhinatrema > Rhinatrema bivittatum. Next base: position 107,390,786 of record NC_042617.1, on the reverse strand, counting down.
CAGAGTCCACATTTCAGCTATTTGTCTATTCATATTTTGCATGTGCAATATCACTAATGTTTATATGGGGTTTAAGGGCCAGAGAAGTACCGTAATACCCTGATTTGCTTGAATTCCTAATTATGAAAGTCACAAAAAGAGGAACTTTTGAAAAGCTTTTTTTCAGAAATAACATAAAATTCAGAGTACAAAGGAAGTTTAGTTTAACAGAAGTACTAAAACACATTTAACAGAAGTACTAAAACACATTTACTTTAGCTTTTCATTTTACAGAGATCTGGCAAATAAAATATGGCTGCTGGGTGATTTATTGTTTTAGTAAATTATTTATGAACTTTTTAGCTAGCAATATTTGGGGATGATTGTTTTGCCTTAATTGTAAGGCATATATGTACTAGTTTGCTATTGTTTATTACATAATTATGTTTTTATATGTAAATTGTTTGGATTTGCTTATAGTCGCAGTATATCAAGTAAAATTGTAACCCCTTTTCTTGCAGGGGGCCTCTTCAGTGGCTGTAGAGGTTCTGAGTGACCCTTCTGCAGAGCCCCAGAATGGGAAACATATCCAATACCACCAAAGTCCACCAATTACGGACCAGATACTTCTGGAAGGCCCAAGGAGAGGCTCACACCAAATAGGGTCCATGCTCCAAAACAATCAGAACTCCAGATACAGTCCAATTCAGATGAAAAACAGGGAAACAGAAAAATATATGGATAACAGTCACTAACTGACATCACTTATAACAGTTTCAGGCCAAACTCCACTCCAGATGTTTTCCTCAATCTCTAGTCCTCTCATGATTTTATAGACCTTCATCATATTCCCCCCTCAGTTGTCTGTTCTCCAAGCTGAACAGCATATACGTGTTGCGATTCTGCCCGCAGGCCTGACCGTGAGTGGCCTTTCACCTTCCACGCCGGCCCTGCTGCTTCTGCAGCTGGGAGCTGCTGCTGTTGACCGCTCTCCTGTTCGCGGCCCAGGTGCTGCCGTTCACATTGATCTTCCTGTGGCGGGAGTGCCGCCACCACTCTCCTCTTTGTGGCTTGGGTGCTGCCGCCACCATCCTTTTCATGGCAGGAGTGCCACTGCCACTCTCCCCTTCGTGATCCGAGTGCTGCTGATGTCGCTGCTGCATAGGCGTGAACCTGGTTCCTGCATAGGCGTGCACACGCGCCTCTCTCCAGGATTTAAAGGGCCAGTGGCGGGAAAAGTCCCCCGTGACCCCAAATGATGACATCATCCCTCATCTTCAGCACTATAAAATGGCTCTCCGACAGTTCCTCAGGGCCTTTGCAAGAAGCTGCCTGCTCCTGGATTCCTTGTTGCAGCTCGTCTCTCCAGGAGATTACTGAGTTCCATCATCGTTTCTTCAAGGTCTTCTGTTCTTCATGGGAGCTCCTTTGTTCTTCATTGTGTGTTTCCAGTCTCTCAGTGGATCCTGTGTTCTTTTTGTTCCTGCTTCCAGATGTTCTAATCTCTTCGGTTCCTGTGTCCTGATGTTCCAGTCTAGTTGGTTCCTGTCTCCAGATGTTCCAGTTTCTTCAGTTCCTGTGTCTGGTTGTTCCAGCCATGTTCCTTGCCACCGGATCCAGTCTCCAGAAGACCACCCTTGATTTTAAAGCCTGAATCTGAATATGACTCTGAACCCGAATTCTCTGAATTTTAACCTGACTTCTGAACCTGAGTCCTGTTCCCGGTCTTTGGAGCCTTGTTTCTGGTTCTGATCTATGTGCCAAGTCTCCCTGGATTCCTTGCCTCTCTTGAGTTCCAGTCCTGAGCCTGTCCCATTCTCTGCGTAGTCCACAACCAGCCTGTTTAGGTTGTGTAGGGCGCAGAGTGGGACAGCGTGGTCCGTGAATAGCCCACGGGTGGCTGTATAGGGCACGCTGAGGGGCAGTGCCTTGTCTGACTCTTCAGTTCCAGCGTCTCGTCTATACCAAGACATCAGTGCCCTGTCCAACTCTTCAGTTCTAAAGTCTTGTCTAGCACAAGTCTTCAGTGCCTTCGTCAAGCTATGCCTGTGTTCCAGTGCCATCGTCCGTCCTCGACCTCCGCCTCGCCTAACGTACTCTCCATTCCTAAACAGCAGGTCCGGAAGGGCCTTCAAGTGGCTGAAGGGCTACCCCAGAAACGAGCATTGCATTACTGGGTCTCCCCTTAGTATGTATAAGCAGCGGAAGTTCAAGTGTTTCCTGACTCCATGCTCCAACAATACGTGAGTATATAATATTTTAAAAATTGCAATATACACACATAAATCAGGGACTGCAATTAAATTTGTATGTGTAAAAAAGGGGCGAGCCAGGATGATTTGGGGAGGGGGGCCAACATTTACTTCATATTTTGCAGTCTGCCAAAATTATGCGCATAAGACTATTACTTGCATATATTCACTCCTACTCAATATCTGAACAACTTAAAAGTGAAAAAATGGGTAGGGGGAGTGAGAGAAATGGGGGGACTTCAGGCTGAAGAGCCAGCTGCAGATAGACTGGGTGAACTGGTAGACTAATTGGTAAAACTAGTTATTTCCTTGCAGTTCGCACATTATAAAATCCCCTGATTTATGCATGTAAAAGCTGACGTAAGGGGGTAAGTGCATCAAAATAATGCGAGTAAAATTTCCTCATTTATCCCTTTAAAATTTAAAGTATGAATACCTGGGTATATCATTTGTCCACAATTATCTGGCTAAATTCTAACTTATCTAAGTAGCATCTTTGCCGCTACTTAGATGGACAAATTTGAACTTATCCAGATAAATAGCACTTTTTTTTAGACTTTTCCTGTATTCTTACATACCTCGATAAGTCCGAAAAGTGCTAATTAAATGGATAAATAGCACTTTTCAGACTTATCTAGCTACTTAGCCGCACAAATCTGAACGTATCCGGATAAGTACCGCTACTTTTCCGGATAAGTCCAAACTTGCGCAGCCTACAATTTTTACATACATGAGCATGTCTGCATACGTATGCACATACATATGCACATGCGCATATCATTTGCTTGTAGGTTATAAAATACAGTAGTAAACTTCCATTCACCATAGACATGAGTATATGGGCGCACGCAAACAGTTTTGAAAGTTACCCTCCCTATCAACTTTAACCCATCCCTTTCTTGGGGGGGGGGGGGGAACACGACACACCTCCCATCAGAGCAGTGCTGGACACATCTCCTTGCCCTCTCAATGAACTTCCTCTGCAGAGCACGTCTCCAAATCTCCCTGGCACTCCTCTTTAGTGGCCCTAGGACGGTTACACAATAAAACCAAAACCTAGCACTGGTAAGTCCTCCTAGCAGCTCCAGTAAATAATCTACACCATCATTTTGTGTGTGAGGTGCAGGGGTTTCATTGGTGATATTTCCATAGGTGAGACAAAAGAGCTCAGTTTGGTTATATCTGACCAGGTTTTTAACAATTTCTGCTGTTTTCAGTGATTTTGTTCACTTCTACTTTTATAAGGTGTAGCAGTCTAATACATTCAGGCCTGCACTTGTCAACAGGCTCACTGGGGGCAGCAGCCTGGCTGAAGATCTACTGCCTTCCAGCTGTGCTGATTCTCACTTACCGGGGAACAGCCCTCTGCTTCCTTATCCAGGCCCTCCCTTCCCAGGCAGCCTATAGGAAAAGGGGGCGGTGGCCTGAGCTTAGAACAGACAAATCAAAGGAGGATTATTTCAGGAAGGTTAGGAGGGGCTGAATGGGGATTATTAGTGGGTGTGGAGAAATGCTGGAACATGAGAGGCATATGTCTGTGAATGTGTGTGAGAGCGGGGGGAATGAGAGGAAAGTGTGTGTGTGTGTGAGAGAGAGAAACGATGGTACTGGGTATTTATTTCTGTATGCCAGCTTGGGCGGGAGGTTAGAGAGGGGATGTGAGGTGGAACAGGACTGGAGCACAGTAGGGACACCTGTCTCCTCCCACCTCACCCCCCCCCCCCCCCACTCCCCTGTCTCACTGTGATTCAGATTATGACTCTCTCTATCTCAGATTCAGGAACCTCCCTTTGTTTCCACCTCTTCTTTCTTCCCTGATCTTGGAATCTCCCCAAGCCTTTCCCTCCTCCCCTTTCTCAATCCCAAAGCCTGCCTCCTCTTATTCTAGAAACCTATCTCCCAGCCTCTACTCCCTCCCGTCTTCCTCAATCACAGAGCCTCTCTCTCTCATATTCCTGATCTTCCTCTTCCTCAATCTTCTCCATCTCTCATCTTCCACATTCCCAGTCATCTCTCCCCCCCCTCCTCTACCTATCTCTGGTCCTTTTGCCCCTTCACACTCCTCCCCCATCCCCAGTCATCTCATTTTCCTCCTCCTCCTCCTTTCCTTTCATCTCCTCTCTCATCCCTGATTGTCTAAACTTCTCCTTCTCCTCTCTCAATCCCTGAGATCTTCTAATAAAAAGAAGTAAATTATACAGACACAAACAAGGTTGTAAAAATATATTTCTAATGAAATTAAAGAGGGAAATGCTTGACAATGTACTTCAGAATCATCTAATTTTTGCCACAGAATCTATCCAGGAAACTGTGGGGCTGTACTTTAGACTTGCTGTTGCCTGTTGTCTGACCTTATGGGAGGAGGGGGGAAAAAGCATTAACAGTACCTAGAGGCAGCAAAATCCTAAATTTCTCACCAAACACATTGTTGATGGGTCCAATGTGTGCAGGCAGGATGAGATTGGCCAGTAGTAGACAATTTGTAGATTTTGTTGATCTTAGATTCCCTCTTAATGAGTATATTAGCTAGTGTCCTGAATCCCAGGCAGCAGAGAATAGCCCTCTGCTTCCCGCAGCAGCACCACGTCTCCTCTCAGGCAGGGAACAGGAGAGATGGGGATGAGTCTAGAGTTGCCAGGGAAGAGCAAAGAAGAGCCACTCTGCTCTCTAATCCAGCCTCTCCCATCCTGTTATTTCTCCTCATCCTCCTCCCCTGCCCCTCCTTTTCTGTCATGCATGGAACAGAAGGAGAGGGGTTTAGACTATAGTTGACAGAGCAAAGCAAAGAAGAACTACAGTGACCCTTAATCCAACCCCTTCCCTACTGTCCTGAAAGGAACATGTAAGATTCGTGGATCCTTGGTTGCTGTGTTGAGGTTGACTCAACCTACAGGGGAAGGCCCTGTAGGTCCTCGCCGACAGCTGGTGATCCTAGGCTAGGAAGAGACAGGTCTGGAGCTTCCCCTATACCAACCCCTTTCCCGTTGAATCCTCGGGTTCCGGGGGCCGGTAGGTCTTAGATGAGAGTCTCTTCAGAAGTGGTGGAAGCATAGGTTCAGAATCAGGCTAGGGTCTGAGACAGGCGGCAGACAAAAATGGTCAGTGTTCAGGCTAAGGTCAATGGCACGTGGCAGGCAAGAAGGGTCAGAGTCCAGGCTAAGGTCAAATCCAATAGTCAGTCCAAAGGCAGGTGAAGGAGGTAGTTTTTGTCTGTATATTTCTATTTGTAATTCATGGTCACTTATTCTGTATTGGATGATAGTGTTTTTGTACATGGGTCCAACTAGCGATATTCTTCTAAAGTGTAGTTTCTGTATAATCCAGCTTGTTTTGTTTTCCCAATAGATGGTACATTTCAAATATTACATTTGGATTTTAAGCCTGCCTTTCCAAATAATGTTTAAGACATTTTTAGAATGCAGGGACAATAAGTCCCTGCCACAATCTAAGTGTTTTCCTGTGGCAATGGAAAATAAAGCAACTTGCTCAAGGTCACACAGAGTGTCAGTGGAGGAAGTGAGATTTGAACCCTAGTTTCCCTTGTTAGCAGCCCATTGGTTTATTCTCTAGGCCACTCCTAAACCTTCTGGGAATAATAATAATAATAAAATTGTTTTTATTTCATGCCTCACTGCGAAAAGGCTTGTGAAGCATGTTACAATCAAATATTAAGGGGTAGATTTTCAAAGGGTTGCGTGCGTAAGATATGTGCGCAACCCCCGAAAACCTACCCCTGCCTCCCCCTGCGCGCGCCGAGCCTATCTTGCATAGGCTTGGCTTTGCGCGCAAGCCCCGGGATGCGTGTATGTCCTGGGGCTTGCAGAAAGGGGCAGGGCGTGGGCGGTCCGGGGGCGGGGTGGGGCGGGGCCTGAGCCTCCAGGCACAGCGGCCATTTGCTGCTGTGCCCGGGATCGCAGGCCGGCCATCGGCTGGCATGTGTAACTTCCTCAACAAAGGTAAGGGGGGGAGGGTTCTAGGTAGGGCTGGGGGGCGGGTTAGGTAGGGGAAGGGAGGGGAAGGTGCGGGGGGGGGGGGGGGCGGAAGGAAAGTTCCCTTTGAGGCCGCTCCGATTTCGGAGTGGCCTTGGAGGGAACGGAGGCAGGCTGCGCGGCTCGGTGCGCACAAGTTGCACAATTGTGCACCCCCTTGCGTGCGCCAACCCTAGATTTTATAACATGCACGCAGCTGTGCGCGCATGTTATACAATTTGGCGTAGATTTGTTCGTGCCGGGTTGCGCGAACAAATCTGCGCCCACTCTCAGGTTTTAAAATCTGCCCCTAAATCAATAAAAATCAAAGATAAAAACAACTCTTCAAGACACACAAACACTCCTTTATAGACCTCCCATTCACATCCCCCACCCTCATTATTTAATTGCAGCCAACCCTATTCTATAATAAAACAAGAGTCTGAGAAAAGTATCAACCAGCCCTAAAACAGAAATCAAATCAGTTGATTAAGAAAAGAGCCATGTCTTTAGATCACAGCAGATGATAGTCATTCTGTAGATGAAGTGGTTTGGCATAGAATTTGAATAAAATTGCTTGGAATTGCTAAAAAAAAAATAAAATAAAAAAATGTCCATTTCCTGGTTGACACCAACTTTACTTTATTTAGAAAAGGAGGATGCCAGTCATGCATCTTGGGCAGATCTAAGGGCCCAACAGCAGACATATCTAACCAGCCCCTAACTCAATTAGCTGGGACTTCGTTCATGCAGGACATTAGAAAGCATCCAAAAAGACTTACAAAATATTCTAGACTCAACTGATAACCAATACAGTTTGTATGAAATTGGATGAATATGATAATGTCACCTGCTGCCAGATAAAACTCTGGTAGCAGTATTCGTAATAAATAACTAATTTGCATATGATATTTGATGGAAATCCTAGGTATAAGCTGTTACTATAGACATACTATAGACATACTATAGACATAATAAATGGTTGACTCAATATAGCCAAACTATGCCCATCCAAAAACATTAATGAATCATACGAAGATATACAAAAGAAAAACGAGCCATTATTGAAATCTGAGAAATCACTGCAAGGCCTGAATCCAGAATAATTTGAAGATTCATTACTTAGTCTTTCACAGTCAAAGGAACCCCATCCAAAGCAAGATTAAGAACCTCGGTCTTTTCTGGGTTCGAGGCATCCTTAATCTAATAAATTCAAGACAATCACTAGATTTTCTTATTAGGGAGTCTACTTTGCTGATCCACAGCCAAATATAATTTTACATCATCGGCAAATGTGAAACTTTAGCTTCTCACATCTGAAGAAATTAGTCAGATGTCTGAAATACAGGTCAAACAATATTTATTTATTTATTTATTTGATTGATTTATATTCTGCCTTTCAGGCACTTCAACAGTGGTGACAGTATGGATTCCTGGGGATCTAAACAAGGATAGGAAAAAAAACTGATTATGTGCAATTTGTTGTGCCGAGTGTTCTAAAAAAGACCTAACTCATGAAAAAAATGTCTTCACCCAGACGTATAGCTGACCAACAATCCAATTGAATGTTGTGATCAAGCGTGTCAAATGGTACTGAAATATCAAACATGAAACAGTCCCTCAGTCTAAAGAAAAACAAAAGTAATTGCTCACAGAAACCAACAGAGTTTCTGTACTATGATCATCTCAAAAACCTCATTGTCTAGGATTAAACTCCTCTAACTGTTCAAAGACTGCTCTTTCAATCAGTTTTGGACAGAAACAGAATATATGAAACAGGGAAGTTGTTTAACTCATGAGGATCTAAAGAACTTTTAGTAAAGGACACACAGCTGTTATTGTCAAGGAATCATAAAACATATCATGACAGGAAGGCATAGAGCCAAGTTAAAATGCTAGGCTTAACCTTTTTAAGTAGCCAAAATGGGCAGGGATCATATGCATGTAGTGGCCTTAGTTTGGGCTTTAGGATGAGAATAAAAGCCAAATAAGTGTGTGAGTGATTAATCCCTAAAGAGCAGAATTGCAGTGAAGGGCATTAGTGAAGCATCTATAATGGCTCTGCCTCCAGTATGTTCTGGATTTCTTTTTTCTGGCTTAAAAACTACATTTTTTGTTAATACCAAATATCCCTGAATTTTCCCTTGAATATACCTTATTATGACAGTTGATATGTATCAAAAACCAGCTATCTGGTTTGTTCCCAAGTGGAGGCCCAAACCTCTTAGGGTGAATCAAAGCTTTGAGTGGGAGATCCTTCCCAATGAGCAACTTGCTTTTGCTTCTTCCAAGAACTACTACATTTTTACTTTGAAACACATTTATTAACTATGTTTTACATTAAACATAGTAAATTATTTTATAATGTAATACTATCTATTAAATTAACTTTTTTTTTGGGTGTCATTTTATAGTTTGTCTTAATCTTCTAAAATGCTGCTAATGTAAAGTTGTCCCTTCTCCAAAAAGACACAGTAGAACTAGAAAAAGTACAGAGGAGGGCAACAAAAATGATATAGGTCCCCTAAGATGAGAGGCAATGCAGGTTAGAGCTTTTCGCTTGGAAAAGAGATGGCTGAGAGGAGACATGATAGAAATTTATAAAATAATGAATTGGGTGGAATGAGTAAATAAAGGGATGTTATTTACCCTTTCGAATAATAATAATAAAATAAGGGAACACTCCACGAAAATAACAAACAGCAAATTTTAAAAAAAATCCAAGAAAATACTTATTCACTCACAGGTGAATTTTAAAATGTGCGTGCATAAATACCGGGGGATATGTGCAGGGGCGCTGAGGCATTTTCAAAAGGGCCCGGCCACATGCGTATCTCGCGATATGCGCAGAAGTGCCGGGCCAGCCAAAAGAGGCGGGCTGAGGGGGCGTAGTCTGAGCGGGGAGGGGCTGGCCAGGGGCCAGCCGCGACAGCAGCCATTATGCCCAGTTCTGAAGGAGCAGGTAAGCTAAAAAAAATAAAAATAAGGTAGATAGGTAGGGGTTAGGGGTTGGGGAGGAGAGAGGAAAAGGTAGGAATGTTAGCTAAGGGTATAGCGAAGTTCCCTCCCAGTCCACTCCTTAATTGGAGCGGACTGGGAGGGAATTGGGAAAAGTCTACCTGCATTGCACTCATGTTTTTGTAAAATACACCCCCTTACGCATGGGAGACGAAACCCGCCCACATATGTTCGTGCCGATTATAAAATCGGGCACGCACGTGCATGCGGATATCGTATTTTATACCATGCGCGCAGCGACATGCGCATGTTATAAAATCGGGATGTCTTTGAAAAATCAACCTTCAGTGCACAATCAAGCTGTGGAATCTGTTACCAGAGGACATGGTCAAGGCGACTAGCATAGCAGAGTTTAGAAGAGGTTCGGACAAGTTCCTGTATGAAAAGTCCATAAAACATTATTATCCATGTAGACTAAAGGAAGCTATTGCTCTTCCTGGGAGTTAGTAACAAGAAATAGAACTACTTTTTTGGATCTGGTAGGTACTTGTGACCTGGAGTGGCCATTATTGGAGACAGGATGCTGGGCCAAATGGCATTTCTTATGTTCTTATATAGGTCAACGTTTTTTTTGTCCCAAGTACAGCAGACCCCCATGGTCGCATTACCAGTAAGCCCTGGGTAAGTCCTATTTTTCAACAAAAGCAATACAAGTCGGTAAGGGGGAGGATAGCATTCAAATGCAGCCCCTCCCTTTGAGGGGTCTGGAATGGCCGTCCCCCTGAGGGGGGTTTTAAGCAGCTCCATAGAGGGAGTCTGTAGGCAGTCTTTTATGATTTTTGAAGAGTTGGGAAGTAGTTAACGAGCTTAACCTGATTTGTATTTTTCTGGCCCCAGTCAGGGAACTCAGGCTAACCCAGTCTGTGGAATCTGACCAGGGTCAGCAGGGTTTCCTTCCAGTCTACTCTCTTGCTGTTTAGGCTATCCCTCTGGGTTTGTTTTTGAGATCTGAGATTTTAAGTAGTAGGGGGCCTGGTGAAACCCAGTGATTGGGGAACGCTGTTTTTGGGGATGCACATTTTAGGGACGATCTTCCCCTCTACAATTCAATGAGGATGGAGGAAATGGTGACCCAGTGCCAGGACCATCCGGTGGTAATTTGATTTAAAAGGGAAAAGACTTTGTTTTGAGGTTCAGGAGGAAATATTTGGCTGCCCCTTCCTACCTGACAGGAACACTAGGAGTTGCAGTTCCAGGAGGATCCCTCCCATCTGGGTCCAGGTGAATAGGAAACGAACAAGGTCACTGATCTATCTGTGAATAAGAATTTTCTGGACATCTCTGAGAACACTCATCCAGAGTCTTAGCTCCTGGGGAGACAGAGGGATTTGTAAACTCTCTTTTCCAAGACTGTTTTGTCCATTTTTATCCAGGATTGAAGGGGAATCCCTGCCACACAACAAAAGTGGGCACCATCCCCACCCAGGACCTTCACTCCTCCACTCCCTGGAAGGTGGGGATACCCTGGATCCCTGTGATGAATACTTCTGCACAGGCTTAACTGTGAGCCTGCGAACTGAATCATTTGTGCCATATCTAATGGCTTATCTACATAAGAACATAAGAAAATGCCATACTGGGTCAGACCAAGGGTCCATCAAGCCCAGCATCCTGTTTCCAACAGTGGCCAATCCAGGCCATAAGAACCTGGCAAGTACCCAAAAACTAAGTCTATTCCATGTTACCATTGCTAATGGCAGTGGCTATTCTCTAAGTGAACTTAATAGCAGGTAATGGACTTCTCCTCCAAGAACTTATCCAATCCTTTTTTAAACACAGCTATACTAACTGCACGAACCACATTCTCTGGCAACAAATTCCAGAGTTTAATTGTGCGTTGAGTAAAAAAGAACTTTCTCCGATTAGTTTTAAATGTGCCCCATGCTAACTTCATGGAGTGTCCCCTAGTCCTTCTACTATCCGAAAGAGTAAATAACCGATTCACATTTACCCGTTCTAGACCTCTCATGATTTTAAACACCTCTATCATATCCCCCCTCAGTCGTCTCTTCTCCAAGCTGAAAAGTCCTACCACAGAGTCTGGAGTGATTTTTTTCTGGCATGGATAGCCCACAATGGTACTCTATTATTGTTTACCCTTCATCCAGGGATATTCAAGATCTGCAAACACTCTTAGCACACAGGGGCCCAAAAAGGAAACTTTTCCCCACCCAATAAAGAATTTATTCCTTGGGGAAGATAAGAGATTATGTTCAGCTAGCCAGGATTCTTTTGTGACCCCGCCGGAGCACAGCCCATTCCTGGAAGTGGGGGTTCCTCTTGGAATCCATTCTCACTAGTATTTCTATATTCTTTCCCTCTTTTGATATACATTGTAATACATAGATTACCTTTTCTTCAGGCCCAATTACAGTCGTCACTGCCATATTTCTTAATAGACTTACTGGTTTCACTTGAGATTCTTTTAATAATGTACTTTTTGTTGGAATTTCTAACAGAAACACCCTGGGGAAGGTACTAGGGCAACACCATTCATATTTTTTCAATTATTTCAAATACAATAGATTTTCGAGTGGCACACAAATTTTCCTAGCCACGATAAACAAATGTTTGTAGTCATAAACAGGGGCATTGTTATTAGCCCGAGGCACATGGGGCCCATGCCCCTAGTCCCAAGCTTAGTGACCTGAGTCTCAGCTGTAGCCCTGGCTAAAGTTTTTTTTTTTTTAAATCTTCAACATAGCTTGCCTGCACTGTCCAGGACTGCTGTACTTCTTTGAGAATCTGGACTGCTCCCACTTGTGCTTCACTGGGGCCCTGCTCCCTGCCGACAGATGAGAGGAGGCTACTTTCAATGGGGCCCATGCTCCCAGTCAGCTGGCCCACACTGGGAATGAGGCTGCTGTGCACAACGTCTACACGGGGAAAGTCTGCTGCTGCTGCTCTCCGATGGGCTCTCACTGAGAATGAGGCTGCTGCTTTCAGCCAGGTCTGGGTGGGGAATTAGGCTGCTGCTGTGGGCCATGCCCATGTGGCTTAAAGAGACTGATGATTTGGCCAGACCATGTGGCCAAAGGAGACTGCTGCATTGGCCTGGCTGCATGGCTGAAGAAAGAAGACTGCTGTTGCATGCTGTGGAAGAAAGGAGGCCAAAGTTTCTGCATCCTGAATGTTGAGTGTGTGTGTGTGAGTGTGTGAGTGTGAGAGAGCATGTGTGTGGGAGGAGAATGTGAGACAGCATATGTGTTTGTGTGTGTGAAAGAGAGAGAGAGCATGTGTGTTTGTGAGAGCATGTATGTGTATATATATATATATATATATATATGTGTGTGTGTGTGTGTGTGTGTATGTGTGAGAGAGAGTGTATTTGTGTCTATGAAAGACACTGGTCCAAGAAGGAAGCTGTTTTGGAAAGAGAGAGGGAGCATGTATGTGTGTGAGAGAGAGAGGCTGTGTGTGTATATCTGAGAAAGCATATGGGAGAGAGAGAAAGCATGTTTATGTGTGACAGCGTGTGTGTTGGAGAGTGTTTGTGAATGGAGAGAGATAGAAAGTTTATGCACCCCACCCCATTCACTAAACCATGACAATCTAAGGGTGACTGGAAATCAGAAGTTCCCAAGTATGGAGTGTGGAGGATATTTTAAAATCCTTATTTGTTTTAATCATGGTGCATTATTTGATGTGCCTGCTGTTTTGAAAATGTGTATTGGTATTTGGGAAATATGTTAAAATTTGTATATCATTTTTAATTATTGGATATTCTTTTCATCAGCTGTTTTGCAATATTTATCCTTTTTATGAGTATAGTTTTACTAATATGATGTTTTATATTTCTTGCTTTTCTTTTTTGATGTTTTATGTGATGGTGATGTTTCTGTTTTTCCATTGTAGCGCTGCATACTGTCTGGTTTGTTGCAGTTCCCAGTCCAGTTTTATCTGCCCATTTCTATTTATACTTTATGGTCTCTTTATAATGTGTTTGATGAGGATTTATCTGTGTCTGCATGTGTATTTGAAGCAAGGTATTCTGATAAAAATGTAGTTTCCGTGTAGGGATTTATAGCAAGCTTGGATTGTTCTATTTTCCTAATAGGAGGTATACTGGTGTTTTAGGGCATGGTATAACATTTGCAGTGCTGCCTTTTCATAGATAGGGTTGATTCTGTTTGAGTGCTGATAGTTACTACTGTTTTTATATGAGAGTTATATTGTAATTGTAATTAACTTTTCTCAGACAAATATCAATGTTTTCAGCATCAAATTAAAGTCAGCACAATTTTTAAATATCTATAATACTGTAATCCACTGGCTGTATGTAAGTGCTTATGTGCTGTACTGGGCTTAGATCCCTCAGCTGCTGTTGGAGCTCCTTAAGAAAAAATCAGTGAAGGAATGAATGATTGATACCCTCATAATACTTCTATAACATTGGGGAAAATAAGTAATGTACCATCATGCATACATATGCACAAAGTTAATGGAATGCATATATCTGCAGATTATCCTTATGGTGTTTCATGTTGATTTATGAGTGCTTCACTCATTGATGGCCCTGTTGGTTCTGTTGATCCATTGGTAGTGTAACAAGGTGCAGGCCTGGACCTGGAGTGGTACAGGAAAGCAAGGCAGGATGGAGAATAGGACAAGGTCCAGTCTTCTGCCTAGCCAGCTCCATGCCCCGCAGGTTGGGCCTTTGGGTTCTGGAGGCCAGTAGAATTCCAGTGCAGCGGCAGTACATGGTGAGTCTGAATTTAGGAAATTTAGAATGGATCAGGCAAGGCTGTGACAGGCTGGATCAGGTAAAGCTTGAACAGTTTGGACCCAGGCGAGGCAGTGGAGCTGAAGACAGAGGTCTGATATTGGGATAAGCAAGAGCTGCTGACAGGATGTACAGAGACAGGACAGGATTGGTCATAGACAGGACTGGATCCTGGATCAGTACTGGGTGCAGATATAGACAGGAATGGAACTGAATGGGGCAGATATAAGACTGGACAAAACAGAGGCAGGACTAGACAAGACTAGGCAGAGTCAGACGACAGAGAACAAGAAACATAAAGGCCCAAAGGCAGTGTAGTAGGAGGCTTGTAGGCCACTAAGCAAGAAGCCCTGGAGGGCACTAGACAAAGAACAATTGAGCAAGAAGGCCCGGAGGCCGCAAGGGAAGCAAGCAGCAGGAAGGCCTGTAGGCCAGAAAGCAAGGCGAGGCCAAGATAGGCCATGAAGCAAGAAGGTCCAGAGGCCACAAGGCAAGAGGCTAGAAGGCCCAGAAGCCACAAAGCAAGAGGGGGCCTGGATAGGCCACAAGGCAAGAAGCTATAAGGCCCAGAGGCAACATGACAATGCAAGAAGCTAGAATAACAGCAGCCAGGTCAAGGAGTTGAAGGTAAGTCCATGAGAAGACTAGGAGGTTCTGGCAAGGCAGGTTTAAATTGGAGCTTGGGTGTGGTACAGGCAGAGGGGAGGAGCTTGGCTAGGGTGGAAGCCAAGCTCACTAGTGGCCTCTGCTGGTAGTGCGTTATCATTGCAGAAGGCTGCAAGGTAGGATAAGGCTGTGTATCAGGCAAAATCCTAACAAGTAATTTGTTCATTGCCACTGTCCTGGGGATGCTAGAATAGAAGGAACAGAGGGATGAGAGAGAGGAGACAGATTCGGTGGTAGTGGCGGCAAATTTATGTTAATTTATGCAAAAGATATGAAAGTCAGGTCCTCCCCTCCCACTCCTCAAGTGTCCAGTCCTTTTTTATGGAAAAGTTGGCAGCCTTGGTGGGGCGAGAGAGATTCTATGGGCCTCTGCCCCAGATCATGAAGCATTGTAACAATAATGCATTGATAATATTTTCTAATATTTGTCACAGCTAAATTTTCTACTATGAACAACAGTCAATTCACATCCACTGGTTTTGCCCTCTATCAGTTGAATATCAGATTTTCTGGAACACCTGTTATCAGGAAAGGGATATTCAACTGCTAATCAGGTTGCTTTCAAACTTTTCAAAACTTATTTGGAACAGCCCAATAAAAGATATTCAGAGGATGCAGGAGGTAGAACCCATTAGGGATGTGCAGACCAAAAGTTTAAGTTCATGTCCATAAGTCGAAAGGGGGTCCCATTTGCGGTCAATATGGACATATGGAGAATTCCATAAGTTGAGTCTATGTCCATATGTGCAAATAAAAATTTAAACCCCTCACCCGCCTTAATCCCGCCCCCCCCCAAGACTTACCAAAACTCCCTGGTGGTCCAGCGGGGTCAGGACGCCATTCCTGAACTCCTTTGCAAGGAGCACGTGACGTCGGTGTCACGTCGGAGTGACGCGGCGTCACGTGATTCCCCTCGGGTTCGCTCCGGGACCCCTCGTTGGGCCCAAAAGGAACTTTTGGCCAGCTTGGGGGGGTCAGGAGGCCCCTCCAAGCTGGCCAAAAGTGCCGTTTGGGTCCAACGAGGGGTCCGGGAGCGGAACCGCGATGGACCACGTGACGTTGGCGTCACGTCGGAGTGACGCGGACGTCACGTGATTCCCCACGCGTCCGCTCCCGGACCCTCACGGAACTTTTGGCCAGCTTGGGGAGTTTTGGTAAGTCTTGGGGGGGGGGGGATTAAGGAGGGTGAGGGGTTTAAATTTTTATTTAGATCAACAATCGCGATTTCCAACGTATTCAACATAGCTATGTTGAATAAGTTGGAAATCCGATCGTTTACGCCTCATCATTTTTTTAAGTTAAAAAAAAAAAATAAGTTGCGTTTTCCATTTAAGTTCAAAACAAATGCACACCCCTAGAACCCATCTATACCCCTCAGAAGCAGGTTACTGTGATCGATACCACGCAATCATCCCTCCCTAGAAATATGGCTTTAATTCACCTGAAGGCCTCCACTCCTAATATATTTGATTCTGCAAAGAGCATGCATAAATCTGGGTGGCCTCCCTCTTCCCTGTAAAGCTCTCATTATTTTCTCTAAGAGTGAAAATGAAATATTTAATATAAGGGGCCTAACCCTTACTAATAGAAGAATGACTTTTTTATTCTTTAGGGAATGTTCCAGCAATGGAGGGTTCATAGGGAGTTCAGAAATTGGGTTGGTCATTTGGAGTGACAGTACAGTCCATCTCCCTGTTACACCTGTCGGTCGCAGATGGCTGTGACCTCTCATGTTCACCTCTTTTTTCCCTGCTCCATCAAGTCTGGGAAAAATTGCGGTCTCTGCCAGTCCCTGCCAACCTCTCTGATGTTCCCGGGACAGTGTGGGCGCTGCCGACTGCCATCTTGGACCCGGAATTACCTAGGCGCGTGTGCGCAAGGGCCTCCTTTGAACACGTCATGGCGGAAACCTCAGGGGCGTCCCCTCCCGATGACGTCAACCAGCTAGTTATTTAATCTGACCAGCCCTTGCCTTCTACGAGTTAGCAGGGAGTTCCGTCTTGCTGAATCCTTCACATTCAAGGACTTCCTGTTCCTGACTTAGTCTTGGCATCTGGACGCTCTGAGTACCTGCTCCTCAGGGGCTCCCCTATGTTCCTGGCTACCCACTCCTCGGAGGGCCTACCTGGCTAACTACTACTAAACCTGCTTCTCAAATATCAGGTCTCTCTCTCTTTTTCCAGGAACTATCTACTGTGAGTACCTCTACTGACTTCTACAATACGAACTGTATTGCGGATTCCACGTGGTGTACCCTGACCCTCGGGCCACTACTGCCTTTCTTCAGAAGAAGCCATTCAGTTTTCCTGCACTACAGAATATCTACACACCAGCTACAGGAGCCACTTCCGGGTTCCGGCATCTCTACCAGTCTTCAACATCTACTGTATAGACATCCTCGGCATACCCCGCTCCGCGGGCCACTACCGGATCTTCTCAGCTTTGGTCTCACTCTGGGTAATTCCCATTGCTCAGGACTGTACTACTACAACTCCAATTCTGTGGACATTACTTTTTTTTCCTTCATAATAAAGTCTCTACTTTTAGCTGTGTCCCACGCCACTGAGACTGCGCCTGCTGATGGTGAGGCTCACAGGACTCCTCCCTGTGGGCGGAGACACCTCTCATCTCAGCCAAGGATTCACATTTTTACATAAACATAACACTCCCAAAGGTTGATCAGTATATAGGAGCTATAAGGGCGTCTCCATGAGTCATTAGGGAAGATTCATTGACCAGGGAGAGTTAGGAGAGACAGCAGAAGTGCTGTGCTCTCCCAGAGCTTCTGCAAAGGAAAGCATAGTTGTTTTTCTATTTCCTTTGGGAGAATGTGTGTCTCCCGCATGTTTGAATGTTGGAGCTGATCCAGAAGGGTTGCTTTCTCCAGGACTCGAGATGGGAGCCTGTCTAGAAGCCTTTTTTCACCAAGAAGATATTTAAGAAACATTTCATAATTGGAAGAAGAGGATTCCTTAGCTCTGAAGAGTATATGGAAAAGACAAACCTTCAGGAGCCTGGAGAAGTACAAGTTGTCCTTGCTTGATTTTTTTTAAAAATGCATGAGGATTTTACTTTTGAACTGTGGAAGTGCTTAAAATCTATGTCTGATATATTGTGCTATCTTTTGGTTTAAGAAGAGCTGATTTTTGTAATCTACAATTTTTATGGTAAATCTGTTTTTATTTTGGAATAGAAATGAACAACCCACAAAGAGTGACATATGATACATAATGTATTCTTTTACATATCATACCACCATAGACTTTGTGATCTTACATTTCTCAATTTTTATATCTTCTGGACTATATTTTTTTGTAGCAAATTGCTTTTGTCTGGAACACAAACTTATGGCGTGAACTGTTTTATTTTGTGACTTGTGAGACTCTTAGTAGCCCTGCAGGAGTATTCCTGCCCCCATCCCACAGAACCCAAGATTCCCCCACCATGCCTGAATGGTTCAGTGCTCTTCAGAGCTGAGAAGGTGGCCCTCTCATCTGAGTGGCGTTACATTAATATTCTTATTCACTCATGGAAAATCATGTGAGACATCATTCTATTTGATTCCATTAAAAAAGAAAGGAAAAAGTGAAAAAAAACCCCCACTTTGGAACCCTTTCTTGTTACTTTAAAACAGGCAGTCCTAGCAATGTATTCCTACTTACAAAGAGTATAGAGCAAAATTGGTTATGGGAAATAAAATACTTCAGCTAAAGTAAACTGAACAAAAATTGCTTTTAATAAACAAAAATAAAAAAGAAATGGCATATTGTCAGACATTTATCTTCTGCCATGTTTATTGGGTAGCAGTGTTATTTCGGGGAAATACAAGGGCACTGTTTCATCATTTGTCCTCCTTGGTGTGCTGGAAGAAGTTGAGGATTGGTATTTGACATCAAGGGTATGGAACCAATACAGGAGGCCACAGGTAGTAGACACAAGGTGCAAATCCCTTCTTTCACTTTCATGCTCAGTTCTGTGGGGCTTGCTGCTGGCTGACGCTGTCTCCCTACTAGCCATAACCCTTATTCGATATATGCTTACAAAACTCACATCATCCCAATTCCCCTCTGCTGGTGCTCTGTCTAGTCATGCTTGTAGAAGGAGAGCAGCAGAAACTTCAGGGTGGGCTTCAATGGTAGCAGTGGATACACAGCATTAAGATCTGTGGTGCAGACCTTAGCAGTGATGCACAAGAAGGATAGAAAGAGTTGAAGGGAACAAGAGTGGTAGGAGCCCTGGGACTGGCCTCAAAGCCAGCAACAGGAACCTGAAAGCTGGCTTTTGTGATAGCAGCAGGACGAAAGCATGAAGTACTATAATTCTGAAGTACATTTACAAGAAAAGTGATATATATAAATTTGAACTTCTGTGATGGAAAATGCTTTAGCGTATGATGTACATTAAAATTAAAGAAAAATGTAAATGACATACTTCCTGTGAACAGGTAATACACATGCAAAACATTAAATAAGATAGTAAGGCACAATAGCAATGTTAATCAAATATGATTTATATTATTTCTGAGATCTATCTTTAAATATATATATATATATATATATATATATATATATATATATATATATATATTTGTGTGTGTGTGTGTATGTATATCTGTGTGTGTATATATATATATATATATATATATATTTATGTGTGTGTGTGTGTCTATGTATACCTGTGTGTGTGTGTGTGTGTGCCTCGATCTCGACTCAGAGGACATTAAAATGCTGAGGAAACTAAGGGGTAGATTTTAAAAGGTTGCGTGCGGGCATACATGTGCGTGCGCTACCCGGTGCGCGCACATGTATGCTCAATTTTAAATCATGTATGCGCATGTTATAAAATCCTGCGTCGGCAAGCGCATAGGGTGCACAACTGTGCACTTTGTGTGCGCCGAACCGTGCTGCCTTCCCCCGTTCCCTTCCCCCTAGCCTGACCTTCCCACCCCTTCCCCTAACCTTCTCCCCCTAGCCCTACTCTAACCCCCCTGACCTTTATTTTACCTTTTATGCCTGCTGGCCGACTGCTGGTGTGCAATCCCCGGCATTTTTGCAATAATATTTTTTTTGTAAATAATTTTTTCCTGTTTTGTGATTCATTTTTGTTTGATTATAGTGAAAGTGCTTTTATCCCACTCTGTTTAGAGTCTGTTTTTATTATATATATATATATATATATATATATATATATATATATATATATGTGTGTGTGTGTGTGTATTGGATATATATATACCCACACACATATAAAGTGGTTTTCTTTTTCATGCTGTTTATTGGATTGGTGTTTAATATATTTTGAAAAGTTATACTTTATTTGAAGAAGCTAATACTAATCCTCTAGAGTTTAGTGATAAACAACCGAATACCAGTAACATTCTACACAATATAAAATATGGATTTCATTATCTTTTCATTTCTCTTATTTAAAAAAAAGATATTATCCTTTTTCTCCTACAGTACAAAATAATATTTTAGCTTTAGAAATATATTAATATTGTTTCTTTTTATGCTGGTTTATTGAACTTTACCTTGACTGTTTCAAACCATGATTTTATAGCTAGTGTTTTATAAATTCTATATCTCTACATTCATACAGTCATATACAATTTATAACAATATTTGTTTAAAATATACAAACCTACGCTCTGTTTTCCTTGATTCATTTTCATTTGGGATTAGAAATATTTCATTCTCCTTGGAGAGACCTGAATGTAGCAGGCTTTTGTTTCAGCAATGGAAAGAGACCCATAGGATCTGAGAATGCAGGATGGTGTAGATTATACATTTTTTAAATAAAATATGGTTCTGAGAAAACAAGGTCACAAGAAGATGATCAGAAAGTTATTGATTGACTTCATCCCGTTAAAAGTTTGTGGCTAGGAGCGGATGGCCCCCGGAATGACCCTACTGCACCCTGAGTTGCACAGTCCTGGGGGATGCTACAGATGCAGCCTTCATAGCCCCTGGCGGGGGTGTGTGTGTGTGTGTGTGTGTGTGTGTGTGTGAAACTCACAGTCATTATTAAGAGCGAAACCAGGTAGTCAGATTTAGTGTCCATGATAAAGAGCTCTTGAAAGCGCCCTGCTGCATGGCTCCAGGCTTCAGGATCTACAATAACCTGGCTAGGGTGAATCTATAAAAATAGGGGGAAAAAAATTCCAGGATAGTTGTGAATGAAGACTCATGACACCAGAATTCTAGCACTGCTTCTGAGAGAACTGGAACTAAAAAGGGAAAGGAGAAATTACCAGGCCAAAAATAAAAATAAAACATTGTGGCTCAGAGACCCTGCATACCCTGAAAAAGTTACATAACCAATTCCTTTTTTATACTGGCTCCTGCTATGACTAAATTATGTAACCCCCTCTAACAGGGTACATAAAATGATGATGGGGAAGGGTCATACTTTCCATATTTTGTGTGGAGTCTTAAAATTAGGTCACACAGATGGTGAAGTTGACTTGATGGGGACAGTATGCTTTTAACACTATTATCCTTGACTTGTTACGTATCGATAGGGAGGACATCCCTTTCACCATCCAAGATGTCCGACTCCATCAATAAAACCAGGCTGGCTCAATAATGGACACTGACACATTGTATCAATTCCAAAAACCAATCAGCAACTTAATTTTCTGGCCAGCCAAACTATTTACATGGATGAGACAAGGGTTTTACAAAATACTGAGCAATTTCAGAAAATCATGGGCTCCCATACTGTGTGATTATTACAAATTCTGCTGACCATAAAGCATCAACTTGTGTCCTGTCCTCTGCCTTTTCTCTCCTTCAGCCCCATAGGAGGGCTTTTTTTTTTTTCCCAGGTGTACCCATATCAAAACTGTCATCCAATGGACACACAAATACATAAGCACACAATTTCATGACAGTAGAATACACCAGTCCTCTTTTTTCCAAGGCACTCCTCACCTCTCACCATGGGCATGGACTTTTTTACATAAATCTCCACAGTACCATACCTCGATGCTGGTTTCTCTGGACACAGCACAAACAGAGCATTTGAGACAATACCTTAGTGCAATTCACCCCTCTCTGAACATCCTACTGTGTACCTCTTAATTAGGTATTTGGGAGGAGGACAACACCACACCACACTCTGGCCACTGGCCTCTCCACTTCACCATCATTGTTTAGTGCCTCAGAGGAAGGAGAAAACCTCTCCTGTTCATCCATGCTATGTTCCTCAGACCACGCAACTCTACAGTCCTACAAGGCAGTTCCCCACTGGGTCAACTCACTCCACTCCTTTACTTCTTGTGAGCCATATGTTAGTTCCCCTGGGAGGGTAAGAACCTACTCCTTGCCACTCTGTTACTCTTCTGCTCCGGTCTGACCATAAATGGGAACAGATTCCACTTCACCTCCTCTTGGCCTTGGGCCTCTCCCCTTGAGGGGAAGATCCACTGCAGGGACCCACTCCCCTTGAAGGGTCCCCAGGCTGGCTATTCTAGTCACATACATAGCTGGAGGTCCCTAATTCCCACCCTATACATGAGATTCAGGAAAGGAAGGGCAAAAATCCGCCAAAATGTTTTCCATTTATTCTGCCCACTCTCTAGAATCCACCAATAAAAGAACCCCAACTGCTAAGGGAACAGACACACTTTTTTCCAAAAGCATTAAACAAGTTACATCGTGACTCATTCTCCTAAAATGCTATCCAATGGTGATTTCATCGTACAACAGGGTAACTATTTAACATGTGTTAACCAGTAAAGAAATGATGAGGGCTGGGTGACCCTCACCTAGATGGTTTTGCACATTTTGATCCAACATAAAATAAGGTCAACCCTAAGAGGTCACCACAATAAAATTATATTATCAGTTTCATTATGATATTTATGTCTCTTATTATCCCTTTCCTGTATGTAGAGATGCTCTCTTGATGTCACCAACATCTGGAATTAGGCTATTCACTTTTCCTTGTACTCATCCCTCCTTTATTTTTCTTTTCTCCTGGTTCCCCAAATCCATCTGCGTCCATGTTTCTACTTTTTAGTAGTTAGTTATGCATCACTGGAGATGAGATATGAATGTAGTGAGCAAGTGTAACATTTTTCTGCTGGCTGCAGGATGTCCCACAATCGGCCACACTCACCACCAGATGCCTTGACCCGCCCGCAGCAAGGACTCCGTCATGCTGTTTTCCCTCTTTGCTCCTTAGGCGCATGCTGCCTGCACTTATTGGTCCAGCGGTGGGAATTCTCCTTGCCAGCACCTACAGATGATGTCATGCGACTGGATATTTAAACTCAGCCACGATACCAGCACACTGCCTCAGCAACAAGTCCTGCAGCCTTGCAGTGCATGTTGCCAGTTTCAGATTCTGCCTGCCTTGTTCCTGATCTAGCTTTGCCTGCTCCAGCCCAGTCTTATTCCTGCTTCCTGCCTTGCCCTGTCCTGGTCTTCATCTTACCTGTCTGGTATTGAACTCTGCTACGGACCTGGACCACTCTCTTGCCTGCCACCTGGTATTGACCCTTGCTACAGACACAGACTATTCCTTGCTCTCTGTCTGCCCTGACCATTGGCCTGTACGCAATACCTGTCTGACTGCTACCTGGCCTGACCTCAGCCTGACTCTGGACATTTTCTCTCTGACTGCCCTTGGAGACTATTGCCTAAGTCCTGCTGGATCCTGGAACCCAAGGACTCCACCTGCGGGTAATGGGGCTGGTATAGTCAGGGTTGCCTACTAGGCTGCATCAACCATGCCACAGCATAAAGGGCTCACAGCTATTACAGCAAGCATTTGTTGCTGAAGTGTGTTTTTTTCTAGTGGGTTTTATCTTCTGTGGATAGTATCCATTCAGATTGCTTGCAGTTATATGAGAGGGACATGTTCTCATAATAACTCTCACCAAATGTGAATGGTAAATATCCAGGCCTAAATTAACGGTATATATTTCTGTTTCTTAAATGCTTTACATTGTATTCTAATCCAATTATTGGTGCACGATGGAAAAAAAAATAAAAAAGAGTAATAGAATCCCAAAGCTTGACAGTCTCCAAAGTGATAATATTTATGAAGGGAGATGAGGAATGTGACTTGCATGCAAAGGTCTAATTCACTTGGAATCCACTGCTGCTCCATTCTTATTAACAAAATGAAGAAAAAATAACCACAGGTAAAATGTGTCTTTTTAATCATCCAGGCAGATGCAATCAAGCATATTTAGAGTAAGCTCCAAGATTCCTATTTGTTTGCTTTTGGTTTTACATAAGCGCATTAAAGGTAAATCCTCTTGGTGATAGAAGAAAAAATTAAAATTCAGAAGACTCTCTGCACCACCTGTTTCCTTCATGCTGATGCTATGGCAAGTGTGTTTCAGCAGAAAAGGATAATGAAAGAATGTTGACATTTCTCCTGTTACCTAACAGAATATTATATCGTCTTTTTCAATGAGACTTATGTGAGAGCAGTAGGAAGATACTATCTAAGCAAGGGGCAGACCACCGGGTGCCATGCAGCCAGTGAATCAGGTAGAAAAAACATATGACTTCAGCATTTCTAAGAAATATGTTATTCCACGGAGATGGCACAATGGTCTATCATCCCTTCATATTGTATGTTTCTGTTTTTGCTGATTCAGAGCCAGGAGGCACTTACCTAGCTTTATGCACATATCGATGCTGAGGTATTTAAAAAGTGTTATGAATTTTAATCATTAACTATTGCTTGCAGAAAGCTTCTACTTACTATCTTTTATAAATGTCCTGGCAACAAGGCTTAATTTAGGCAGAGCCTCTTAGGAGCTTAATTTCTGTTCTTTTTGTGCTGAGGCAAGAGAGCTCCCTTAACTCTATGAGAAAATACTGTAACTATCTGTTAGATAATTCTGCCACTCTGTGCTTCATTATCACCAGACTTTTGATTCTAGGTCCTTTGTGATGTGCCGGATCAGCTTTTTTTTTTGCCCCCTGGTGCAGATGTTCAGAATTACGCTCCTCATCCTTCCCTCCCCCGACATAACAGAGGCGGTTCTGGCACGGCGCTCTCTCCTTTAGCAGAAGAGGCATGGCTGACCTTTGTGAAGCAGTGCCGCCAGCATAACATTTTCCCCCCCTCTCTCCTGCCCAGCATCCCCCTTTCGCCTTCCGCTCCTTGCCCTGCACCCCTCTAAGGCCCCCCACACACTCTGTCGTTCATTCCCCTTTTTGTCTCCCACCCACACCTTCCCCAGCATCCATCCCTTTCAATACCCCATCCACATCTTGCCCTATATCCCCCCTCCTCCCTCCCTCACCCTGCACCTCACTCTTTCTCTAACCTCTTGTCCCAAGCCCCCCTTTTTCTCCCCCCAATCTTTTCCCTACATCCTCCTCTTATCTCCCCCATATGCTCTTTGCCCAGCAACCCCTTGGATTTGGATTTTTTTGGAGATTTTTAGATTTAATTATTTCTAAATCTGAGCTCAAGGTAAGTTACAATTCAGGCACTGTAATAATTTCCCTGCCCATGAGGAATTTAAAGTTTAAGCTGTACCTGGGGAAATGGAAGGTGAAGTGACTTGCTGAAGGTCAGAAGGAGTAGATGTGGAAGAAGCAGAATTTAAACCCTGGCTTCCCTAGGTCTCAGCTTGCTGCTCTATCCACCAGGCTGGTCCTCTACCCTTTCTTATCTGCCCCTCATTGCCCTGCGTGCTCTTCTTTCTATCCCCCCTCCCCCACTCCTTGCTCTGCATAGTTTGGAGGGGAAATGGGAGAGCGTTGCCCTCCAAATGAGCTGAATTAGGCCCCATCTACCACCCCCCCCCCATTCCTATTCCTTGCCTCCTCAAACTAAGCAGGCACACTGTGCCTATAGTGGTGGATATCAATTAGGTTTTTTGGTGTTACTACAAACTGGTGTATCTGCTGTAGCAAAGACCTTATAGGTGTGACAAAGTGATCCAGGGAGAAGACTTAACAAGGTATTAGTTCCTCTGCTTTGAAACCAATTTCCATAACTCCAGAGTACTGCACCTGGAAGGAGGAGCCCAAGTCTGTCTCATAGGAACACAGAGGAATGAGTGGGAGAAGCTGCAAGCAAACATGCTGAAGTTTCTATAGTGAAAAAAGGCAAGTCCACCTGAGAATATTTACTTAATAAGTTTGGTAATAAAGAGGTGAATTTTCAAAAGATGCATGCGTAAAAAATAGCACATGTGCATGTAAAATAGCCTGTATGTGAGTATACGTTGTTTTGAAAACCACAACATACGTGACTATATCGAGGACTGCGAGTAAACTTGCCTGTGTAAAAAAAAGGGGCGGGGAATGGGTGTTCCGGGGAGGAGCCAGCATTTACGCGCATAAGTTGCTATTTTACAACCTCACAAACAGGTCGATTCAGTAAAGTCCGCGGGAGAGCGGGCAAATGCCCGCTCTCCCAGCGCGCGCACCGGGCTCTCGCCGGGACACGCGATTCAGTATTTAAATTAGGCCCGGTGGTAAAAACGGGCAAAAGGAGGCACTAGGGACACTAGCGCGTCCCTAGCGCCTCCTTTTTGACAGGAGTGGCAGCTGTCAGCGGGTTTGACAGCCAATGCTCAATTTTGCCGGCGTCGGTTCTCGAGCCCGCTGACAGCCACAGGCTCGGAAACCGGACACCGGCAAAATTGAGCGTCCAGTTTTCGACCCGACAGCCGCCGGCCGCCTTCCAAATTTTTATTTATTTTTATTTTTTTAAACTTTTTTTACTCTTCGGGACCTCCGACTTAATATCGCTAAGATATTAAGTCAGAGGGTGCACAGAAAAGCAGTTTTTACTGCTTTTCTGTGCACTTTCCCAGTGCCAGAAGAAATTAGCGCCTGCCTTTGGGTAGGCGCTAATTTCTGAAAGTAAAATGTGCGGCTTGGCTGCACATTTTACTTTCTGAATCGCATGTGAATACCTAATAGGGCCCTCAACATGCATTTGCATGTTGAGGGCACTATTAGGTTCGGCGGGTTGGACGCGCGTTTTCCGCCCCTTACTGAATAAGGGGTAAGGGAAAACGCGCGTCCAATAGCAGGCCTGAAAGTGATGTGCATATATTTACTTCTGCTCAATATCTGGAGAAAGTGATTGTAAACTTGTCAAAAGTGAAAAAACGATTTGGTAGGGTTCTGTGTGAAACTTCCCGTCGGTTTTTGTTAAATCGACGGGAAGCATTTTGGATATTTAAATCGATGGGAAGCATTTTGGATATTTACCTTAAAGATTCAGGCTCCACAGGGACTTAACGAAGAACTGGACTGGAATTCACTAATTTAAAATCACCTCACAACGGTGCAGTACGTAGCAAGTGATTGGCTGTTTTTGAACATAGGGGAGAGCCATTTAAATCCCCTAGTTAGGCTCAACACAGCAGTGAACGTTTGCAGAGTAGGAGACACACGCCGGTAAAGATGGTGGAATAATGTGAAGCTTAATTGCTCAGGCATTTTGATTAAAAACTCTGATCATGTTTAGAGTGTTGGGGAAGAACACTTTTAAAAAATTAATATCGGTCCAGAAAGACGCCAGCAGCAGTTTTATACAACGCTAGAATTTTGGGAAATCACAGCCCAACAACGGTTCAAAAAGACGCCAGCAGCAGAAAATCCCAGCTTCAAGATAAGTAATTCTGACTATCTATTAACATAGTGGACAACCCCTGAGGAAAGACCTATTACGGTCAGAAACAAGGACTTGTCGGGTGGATTACAAATGTTTAGTTTATAAGTCGGTATTGCGTTGGTAGCATGGACATTAAACAGAATAGGATTTCTGAAGATAAATAAGACTTTCTCACACTCTAATAAAATCATTATTTATGATTTTAATACCACAGCGCACATTTCATTCACATAAAAAAGACTTTTCTAAGGTTGGAGGTGGATAGTTCATGATTAAAAAGTTATCATAGCATAGAAACATAGAAACATAGAAATGACGGCAGAAGAAGACCAAATGGCCCATCTAGTCTGCCCAGCAAGCTACGCACTTTATCCATTTTTTTCCCCCTTTTTTTTTTTCTCTCCCACCTGTTACTAATGGCTTCCAGTACCCTCCAGCCCTAATTCCCCTCCACCCCACCACCAATTTAGAGAGCAGCGCCGTATCTGCATCCAAGTGAACATCCAGCTCAATTAGGGGTAGCAACTGCTGTAACGAGTAGGCCACACCCTTACACCATACTCTTACCCACCCCTGTTTTTATTTTTTTTTGTTTGTTTTTTGTTTTGGAGATAGCAGCCCTCCATCCTTCCGCTCCGTGAAGGTGGAACACCAACTACTGGCCACTGGCATCCTGCTCTGTGAATGCCTCTGTGGCTACTGCCGCTCCGTGCAGTGTTTGAATGCCTCTGTGGCTACTGCCGCTCCGTGCAGTGTTTGAATGCCTCCTCTTTATTCACGCCCTCTAGACTTGATGGATCCACAGTGTTTATCCCACGCCCCTTTGAAGTCGTTCACAGTTTTAGACTTCACCACTTCCTCCGGAAGGGCATTCCAGGCATCCACCACCCTTTCCATGAAGAAATACTTCCTGACATTGGTTCTTAGTCTTCCTCCCTGGAGCCTCAGCTCGTGACCTCTGGTTCTGCTGATTTTTTTCTGATGGAAAAGGTTTGTCGTTGTCTTTGGATCATTAAAGTTTTTCAAGTATCTGAAAGTCTGAATCATATCACCCCTGCTCCTCCTTTTTTCCAGGGAGTACATATTTAGATTGTTCAATCTCTCCTCGTATGTCATCCGATGAAGACCCTCCACCTTCCTGGTCGCCCTTCTCTGTACCGCCTCCATCTTGTCCTTGTCTCTTTGTAGATACGGTCTCCAGAACTGAACACAGTACTCCAGGTGAGGCCTCACCAAGGACCTGTACAAGGGGATAATCACTTCCGCATGTTGTAAAATCGGAGCGGCCTCGGAGGGAACTTTCCTTCCGCTCTCCTCACCTTCCCCTATCTAACTCGCCCCCCCAACCCTACCTTTCTTTTGCTATTTACGCCTGCCTATGGCAGACGGAACTTGCGCGCACTGGTCAGCTGCCGGCGCACAATCCCCCGGCATAGCCACTGTGTCAGAGGACTTGGTCCCGCCCCCGGACCGGCACCCCACCCACGTCCCCGCCCCCTTCCCACCCCTTTTTCAAAGCCCTGGGAGATATGTGCATCCTGGGGCTTGTGCGCGTCGCCGGGCCTATGCAAAATAGGCTCGGCGCACGTAACCGCCCTGCGCGCATAAATCCAGTGGGATTTACGCGTGCAGGGCTTTTAAAATCTGCCCCTAAATGCTCATCTTTTATAAATTGCTCTGAAAATGATGTGTTGAATTTATCACCTGTGTACAACTCATACTCGTACACTGGGTTGTTTTAGCATATTTCTGAGAATACATATTTGTATATTCTAACATCACCTACATGTCAAATATCAATCCTCAGTGGATAATAGCTAATCATAAAAACTGCAAAAAGATAATGGCTTTTTCTCTTTGCACAATAATGCCTCGGTGGGTTTGTTTCCTAACGAGGAGCAAGACAGTGGAGGAAATACTTCAAATAGCTCTCTTCAAAGAAAACTCTGGTGTAGTATATTGGATACAATTAATTTCATTTGTCTTTACTTGCTATTTTGCTTGTGAGAGTATGTATATCAAAGGTCCACTTACTAAAAATAGCCTTATGTTCATTGTACAACATGTTTTATATTCAAATACTGTACAGTGTAAATAATTGTTTGATTGAGACTAAAAAAGATCTACTGAAGAAAACATACAAACGTTGCTTAGGAATCTTTAACCAATAAAAACAAATCATGCCTTATTTTGTATTTTATAAGTTATTTGTAAATAACTTTGTATACTGTGCAGTATTTCAGTGCTATGTGCCATTCAAAGTAATAACCGAAAGCAATATATTTACATATTTTTTAAAATTATTTTAAAATTTAAAAATTGTTAAACTCCCTTGGAAACTGTCACATTTGGAGGAGGTTCACAAATTACTTACCACATACTGACATTGGATGTGAGAGGTCATTTATGGTATAATAGTCCAGACGAATCACATCTCATAAATGAGGTTATTTATTTCCTAATCAAGACTTTTTGTGGGGGAGATGTTAACCGGGTTCCATGTCCCTGCTCCTTCCAACTTGCTCCTCTCCCCTGGAGCTCCCTGTGTTGTAGATTCTATAATTTTCTTGCTGCTTGCTATGAGGAGCTCCAGGGGACGTTGTGGAGAGTTGGCTAAATTGGAGTTTCTCGCTTCTCTTCTACAATTCAGGGCCTAAACCCCCCCCCCCATGAGGTTGGGGGTACATTTGGGGTGAAGTTTTTCATTTTGTTTATAGGTATATGTCACAGCAAGCAGGGGGATACCAGAACTGGTAAGATAATAGTGAAGCTGGATGGCAAGATGGCTGCAGACCCCTGAGTATTGCTCCTAACTTTAACGTCTAGTCCTTGCCTTACTCTAAATTGATTTGCTAGAGGATTAGGGGTTTAGATTATTGATAAGGTTTTCTGGTAATAATTTGCTGATTTCTTATTTTTAACTCTTTGGCTTCTAAGGAATGGAGTTTTTAGGGTTATAATGAGATGAGGTATTAGGGGTTCTTTAGGTTTCTGTAAGAAATTAGTTTTGTGGGGTTTTGAGATGTTGGATTTTCTGGCACGCGAGAGGGCCAGATAGTTTTGAATGGGATAAGGGGGTTTAGTGGGTGTGAGGTACAGTAATAGTTTGATTGGTAGGCACATTTATGCTTTATTTAGTCAGCATATAGTTATGATTGTTTACTGTATTACTACTGGATTTGATTCTATCGTTTGTACTCTGCTTGGAGTGCATCTCTGGATGCAATTAAACGTTCATAGATGTAAATAAATAAATACAATTTAAATTTCTCTCATTGCTTTTTGGCATAATTGTCCAAGCATAAATGTAAGTCATGGACCTTTTTGACTGAGGAATTCATCATCATAGAGCCAATGGATAAATTTGTCTGGTCTCACCAACAGGCTGGTGACATCACTACTGGAACTCAAAGTATTGGGCCCTGGAAGGCAGGATATCATGATGACTAGGCACCCTCTATTGCTGCTGACTTCTTACATATCTGAGGTGTCCCTAATAGCAAAGTTTGTAAGAAATTTGGATGGCTCCCCCAAGTCAGCACTAGTTCCTGCATGGATTGGGGAGATGGCTGCCAGAAAGAAGGCCCCTAAGTCAGGAGTATCCATGGCTTCAGTGTTTTCCCCTCTTTCAAGAGGCCCAAATAGGCCTCTCTATCAGATCAGTTGAATATTAGTGCGGACTAATTGGGAGAATCCTCCCCCTATGTGGCTTCAGAGTCAGAGACTGCTGTAGGGCCTCCGCAGATTACTTTAGAAATTCTTTGGTTTACCATTAATGACTGAAAGAAAGCCTTTGTTATTGATGTTACTTCATGGCACTGGAAAAAAGCTGAACAGAAGTCTACTGGAACTATACTGAATACAAACTCTACTTCAGATCAACAGTTCATAATGCAAAAATATTAAACATATTGGGGTTACTAATGTCCCCAAAGTCCAAGTGATACCAAGTGTACTTGAACTATATTGAATACAATCTCTACTTCAGAACAACAGTTCATATTGCAAAAAACATTAAACATATTGGGGTTACTAATGTCCCCAAAGTCCATGTGATACCAAGCCTGGAACTTTTTAAAATTATGATCTATTGCCCTCAAATGCTTGGAAGAGTGTGTCACTTTGATTCAGCCCTATCATCTGCTGTTTCATTCCACTTTTGTGCTTGAAAAATCTCTTTCTTTAAAACATAGGATGGGGTGAGTCCCTATCCCTTTGAGCTTATGTTGTGCAGGGACCAGAAATTAGGCAAGTAAATGAGACTGAACTCTTACCTCTGCAACAAACTTGCCTAAAAGACACTGAAGTGGCAGGGATTGCTAGCTGTCTCTAACTGCAGGGAAAGAGATACTGCAGGAACAGTTTGTGTCTTAAAATGAATAATTCCTGATATGCAAGGAGTAGCCTGCTTGTACAAATCCAGGAACTTCAGGGTTAAGTAGCCTGGAAGACTTGGAGAAAACCAGAGACATGACAGACACTGAATAGTGTGTCTAGAGTCTACTGACAATGAGAGTCAATGAAAACTGGAGAGATTAGGAAGTAACAGAATTCATTGCTCAGCCAATCCAGAGGAAGAAAATGAAATTGTGTCTTTTCTTGTTTGAATTTGCCTTGTGTTTTGCCAGAAGGGGGGAGGAAGAGAGAAAGGAAAGCAGAAGAGCAGTTCAGCAGCCTGCATAAAATGGTTGGAAAGCATCAGGCAGTCTCTATGAAATAGAGACTGGGAGCTTGCAACAGAGGAGGACAGTACCTGGTTGCTGAGGAACACCAAGACATGGAAGCTGAGGACAGGATGGCTGGATTTCCTTTCACATGATTTTCAATGAATCCAACGACAGAGTCGTTAAGGAGGGTGCAACAGAAGAAGAGGTATTTCTTTTCTCATTCAATATTTGTGAGGAGGACAGAGTAGCCCAGAAATTGTTTGCATTTGGAAGGGATATGCACAGAGCACGGTGTTGAGGACCTTTACAATACAGAAACAGAACTGATACAGAGACTTCCAGACTCCTCACCTTTTGCCTTGCTTAGGAGGGATCAGGACATAATGATGTCCATAATCAAAACAATTTAGCCAGCTAAGAACTTACCGCATCGTTCTTCAAAATTCATTATGGCATTAACGCACGCGATAACGTGTTAACGCGTGCGTTAATGCCATAATGCATGTGAAAAATGCTGTAGTGCATGGCACGAATGCAAATTTTTTGGGGGGTGGGATCGGGGAGGAGTTTTGGGTGGGAATTAGTTAAATTAGGGGACATAACGCATGCTATTGCATGGTCTTAACACCAGAAATAACTACACCTTTTTCCCTGGCGTTAAGCTGTGCAATATGCTCGAAATGGCCATAATGCAATTTGTGATAAATATTTTTTGGGGGGGAGAGAGAGAATGCCTCTGGGGATGGCCTCACTGTATGTACCTATTTAAATCTCTATAGACGGGCCACCTAGTATGATGGTACCCTGTTATAGAGTCCATCAAGCTAGGGTGAGAGAACATGGTACAAAATGTCATCTTTGTTACACTTTCCTCACTCCAAATGATATCAGATCTTCACCAAGGTGTATTGTGCTATTCGTATATCTCATTCTACATGCGAAACTAGCCCCTAAACTTGAAACCACCACTGACACCTCACCTCGATCTATTAGGTGGCCTTCCTATAGAATTATTGCCTTCAAGATTAGAGGTGGCTAAACTTGGGATCATTTTCTTCCTTAGATATCCTTGCAAGTGTATATTTGCTTACATAGATGTCCAGTATATTTTTTGGGATTCACAACAACTATCAATTTTAAAAAAGTCATAAATGTCCATGTCAGCTTCATTGTCTTTGAATGAGATTAGTTCTTTAGCTACAGACTTCCAGTGAGGGTGGGATAATGTTACTTTCTTTTCTCTTTTTTGTTAGACAGCATGAAGGGGTTAGTATTTTGGATTATCTGCTGTATCTTTATTTGATATGTTTATTGTTTGCAAAGCTGAATTGATTAGGAATTATTACAAAAGGAATGGAGAATAAAACAGAGAGTGCCATAATACTTCTATATTGCTCTATGGTGAGACAACACCAAGAGTACTGTGTGCAATTCTGGTTACTGCATCTCAAAAAGCATATAGTTGAACTGGAAAAGGTTCTGTAGGATAAAAGCCAGTCACCTGAAACACAGATGTGCATGACTGAACCTGAGCCCTTGACCGTGCACACGACTGAAACAAGGTCTAGGCCTGAGCAATATACGGATGAAGTCTTCAGCCATGTGATGATCTTGGCAGCTTCATTTGAGACTCTGAATCACACAGAGAAGAAGAAACTGCAATTGTACTTTCTTATCAGATGTCTTTCTACATCTCCCTATGTCAGCGGTTCTCAACCTGTGGGTCGCGACCCCGGCGGGGGTCAAACGACCAAAACACAGGGGTCGCCTAAAGCCATCGGAAAATACATATTTCTGATGGCTTTAGCCGCTGAGAAGTCGCGCTACCGTCTGCAGCAGCGCTATTCAGCTGGAACGCACACATTTATGGATGTGCGTTCCAAAATGAATGCCTGCGCGCATGCGCAGACGTGATTGCATCATCCGTCCGGGGCCTAAGGGGCGAGGGAAGCGGGGGGAATGCTCCACAGTCCATAGCAGCGCATTACATCTGTCCGGCGCTTGCTGACGTCATCAGTGGGCGGACGCAGCAAGCGCCGGAGGACAGAAGCCTAGGAGGCGGAGAGGCAAGAGGCGGAGAGCCAAGAGAGCCTGCGAGACAGCCTGCTGGTGTAAAAAAGGTTAATAATGTAAAAACAGTACACACCCCATACACACAATACTGTGTAAGTGTAAGGTGCTTTGTGTGT
Organism: Rhinatrema bivittatum; assembly: GCF_901001135.1. Classification (NCBI taxonomy): domain Eukaryota; kingdom Metazoa; phylum Chordata; class Amphibia; order Gymnophiona; family Rhinatrematidae; genus Rhinatrema; species Rhinatrema bivittatum. The sequence goes on along the minus strand of NC_042617.1, from coordinate 107,356,718 downwards.
AATCATTTCTGAATTGGTAAGCAAGAAGCAACCACAACCATCTCACTGAATTTGGCAGCATACTGTTGCAAAATATTGCACTGTTGTTTACTGTTATATTACTGTTGTTATATTTAAACCCATGCTATGCCATGGTGAAATGTTATTTATTTGGAATTGTTGTTATATTTAAACCCATGCTATGCCATGGTGAAATGTTATTTATTGGAATTAGTAATAAATATTTCTCAACATATAATTAAATATTGTTTTTGTGATTAATCACTATGTTTAAATTATGTTTGATTTGTAGCAATGAGAATACATAATGCATATCAGGTATTTACATTCCGAATCATAACTGTAGCAAAATTACAGTTTTGAAGTAGCCACCAAAATTATTTTTTGGTTTGGGGTCACCGCAACATGAGGAACTGTATTGCGGGGTCACGGCATTAGAAAGGTTGAGAACCACTGCCCTATGTGCTAGTACACCACAGACACAAGAACTGCTGAGCATGTCCTTGGTGGAAACTTTGTATCTAGCCATGAAATCAGCTATGAAGTGAGTATTGTTCAGCAAATGTCATTGGTGAACATCACTACTTCTGGACTCAGAAGACATCATCAGTAGCCCATCAATCTGTGTCTACAGATGGTGATAATATCCAATCAAGATCAACTTTGGATCCTATGGAACTAAATAAGCAATGAAGTTCCAAAGATTCTGAACTGCACAGAATGCAGAACTTTTCCTATGTAACCTTTTCGCAAGGGTTTTTTTCCCCAAGGATTTAATTGTTGCAGTTCACTATATCTATGAACTAGCAAGCTTAAGACTAAGTTTCTGGTTCTGCATAGCCTGCTCCAATAATCTTGGAGTAGCTGCCTTGAAATACTTACTAACTTTACCCCTGCCAGAACCTTGGTCAGCCAAGTCATTCTTTATCCTGTTCCTGCCAACAGACCTCACAGAGAGAGCTGTGAGACCTCTGGATTCTATTTTCCTGGAGATGGTTCAATGTGTCATTTGCCTACAGGGATGTTCCTGGATTCCCCCATGCTGTGCTGTGAGATAGGCCCTGGATCTCTGCAGAATTGTGACCTGCCAGTGGCTAAGGGTGAAATAAACTGTCTTAATTAGTTTGGCATTATGTATTTGTCAAGTGCAGGTTGACTTGGAAATAACACATGAGTTTATGCTTATTTTCCATTACAGTGCTTTGATCTATAAAAGAACACAAAACTATACTTGCCATTTTAAATCTTGTATACTGATACTACCAAACTAAAACTGATTGACTACCTCACAAAAGCTTCTGCTGCCTAAAAAACTATTTAATTCATATCAAAGGTTATCAGTTAAATTTGCTAATCACCTATAGTCTAATCTACTTTACAGTTCAGAGATATGCGACCAAAATAATAAAGGAGATAGAACAGTTCCTCTTTGAGGAAAGGCTAAAGAGGTTAAGGCCATTCATTTTGGAGAGTTAGCAGGCAGGGGCGCTGGGATATGACAGAGGTCTATAAAATAATGAGTGGAATACAATGAATAAATCTGATTTGGTTATTTTCTCTTTCAAAAAATTCCAAAACTAGAGGACAGTCCATGAAGTTAGTAAGTAACACATTCAAAACAAATCCCAGAAAATTGATTGCCAGAAAATGTGGTAAATGCAGTTAGCCTAGCTGGGTTTAAAAAAGGTTTGGACCAGTTCTGGAAGAGAAGTCCATAAACTGTTTTAACTAGACTTGGGAAAAGCCTCTATTTATCCCTGTTTAAGAATGTAAGAACATAAGAACATGCCATACTGGGTCAGACCAAGGGTCCATCGAGTCCAGCATCCTGTTTCAAACAGTGGCCAATCCAGGCCATAAGAACCTGGCTAGTGCCCAAAAACTATTCCATGTTACTGTTGCTAGTAATAGCAGTGGCTATTTTCTAAGTCAACTTAATTAAAAGCAGGTAATGGACTTCTTCTCCAAGAACTTATCCAATCCTTTTTTAAACACAGCTACACTAACTGTGTACTACACTAACTGTACTAACCACATCCTCTGGCAACAAATTCCAGAGTTTAATTGTGCGTTGAGTGAAAAAGAACATTCTCCGATTAGTTTTAAATGTGCCACATGGGATCTAGCTACTATTTGGGATTCTGCCAAGTATTAGTGACCTGGACTGGCCACTGTTGGAAATAGGATAGTGGGATTGATGGTCTCCTTGGTTTGACCAGAATGGCAATTCTTATGTTTTTATTTGTTGTTGTTTTGTGTTTTGCTTTTTTTTTTTTTTTAACCTAGGTTCTTATTCTTTCTCATTGTTTTAATTTTTTTATGGTTATCCCAGGTCTTCTTTAATATAAGTACATGCACCCAAATGGCTAAATGAATCAGTTGTTTCTCATAAATATAAGGTTTTCAAATCTCATACAAATAAGTCATTTCCATTTTGAGCATGCTAACAAAATGCTCCTCCACTCTCTTATCACTTCCTGTTTAGACTACTGCAATTTACTCATGTGACTCCCATTAAACCGCCTTTCTCTACTGCAATCTTTTCAAAATTGAGCTGCATGATTTATCTTCCTTCATAGCCTTCCTTCTTCATTTTGCTACATTATCTCTTCATCCTTTTCCATTTTCACATACAGTTCATTTCTTTTAGCTCTTTACAAATGCATTCACTGCAGCTCTTCATTACCTATCTTCTCTCTTTCTACAACCTTTCTCATGAACTCATTTATTGGGCAAGTCAGTCTTATCTCTGCCCTAATCCTCCATTGCTAACTGCCAGCTCCATGCTTTCCATCTTGCTGTACCATAAACTTGGAACAGGCTTCCAGAGCCAATGCGTCTTGCTCCCTTCTCTTGCTGTATTCAAATCCAGCTCAAGGACTCACCTTTTGGAGGCTGCTTTTAAATCCTAACCACTTCTCTACAATAAATACACTGCCCAAAGACTCTTTTATGTTACGTATGTTTCTCTTGACTAGACTGTAAGCTCCATGGCATAGGGACCTTTTCTTATGTGTATCTGTACAGCATTGCCTATGACTAGTAGTGCTTTAGAGTTGAATAATAGTAGTAGTAGCATGAACACCCAAAGTCACCGAGCGAAGGGCAGAGCAGCCCCAACAGTGGGATCAATATGCCATGGCACAGAGGACTGAGAACAATAGCAAAAACAGAAAAAAAGATGCTAAATGAGGGGTAAGGCAGAAAATACAGTGGGATCAACACCCTAAGGCACAGTGTTTAGAATGAGACAGCAAGACCAGTGGCATCAAAACCTCGAAGCACAGAGTGAGGCCGCAAGACTGGCATCACCACCCCAACATTTTGAGCCAGGGGTAAGGTAGAAAACACAGTGGCATCAACTCCGCAAAGCACAGGGTGCAGAGTGAGGCAGAAGCAGTAACAGTGGCACCCTGATCCCAAGGTATACAGAGGGAGACAGGGAGTAGATGGTTGGTTGTTTGTTTTTTAAAGATTTTGTTTTGGGAGCAAAAACCTTCCAGTGCAACGAAGAGAGAGACAGGGCAGGAGGAGTAAGCCAGAAATCAGCCTCAACTATAGCACCCAGATCCCAAGGCATCCAGAGAGAGGCAAGAGAAGAGAAATATTATTTTATGTTTTTGTTTTTGAGGCCAAAACACCTCAGTGCCACTAAAAGAGAGACCGGGCAGGAGGGGCAGAGTGGGCAGTTGCAGCAATAATGACGTCAAGGCGCTGAGGGCAAAACGTGTGGGCATTGGTTCAGTGGAGCTGTGCATTCAGTCCTTGTACTAGCATGGAAATTCAGAGAAAAAGAGCAACGGGAGGCTTTTCTTAATGAAGGCCAACTTAATGAGTGGGAGAGACACAGTCAAGTCAAGTATCCTAAGTATTTGTAACAAAGCTGCCATTTTCATCCCCTTCTCACCCCTTAAACCAACCCTGCCATACCGGTTTTTTCACCCTTCCAGTACATCTCACCACGCTTTCACTTCACCTTCTCCCATATGTTGTTTTTACAAGTTTTATCTCCACTCTGTTCAATGTAATTCAAAACACGTTCACTGTTTTATCCCAAGTTATGTTTATCCAGGTTTCTCCACCTTGTTCAATGTAAGACAAGACTATGTCATTGTTGTCGTTTGCTGGTTGTAATGTAAACCGAAGTGATAATTAATTCTGTTAATTGAACCTCGGTATATAAAAGTTATAAATAAATAAATAAATAAATATTGATTAAAAAAAAAGACAACTGTATGTTTATAACTCAACAACTCCTTTGAGACTCCAGTTTAGAAATGGTATCAAAAGGCAAAATTGGCAAAACTAATCAGACAAAATCACTCACTGTAAGTCATCATTTGCAACTTATTTTATAGGTCCCCTGTAGCAGACAACTCAAAACATCAAAGTGGGAGAAGTGGCGTGACTTTTCCTAAAGACTGTTGATGCTAAGTATGATATGGATGGTCCTATTATTTTTTGCCTGGCACTGCAGAAGTTCTTTGGAAAGTTTTCGTTTGAAATTGGATAGGTTTTCACTTACAGAAGAAATGAAGCATACTTTTTATATGCAAATCAAAACAACTCCTCTATAACATAAGTGGCAAATGATGACATAAGAGGAATACTTTTGGCAAATTAATTTTGCCAATGTTGCCCATTTGATGCCATTTTTAAATTAAAGTTGTTAAGTTATAAACATGCAGTTTTCATTAATTAGTCTCTTTCACTCATTCATTTTGCCTTAATTTTTTACAGTGGCAGAGTTGATACTCCTTATATACACTGACTTATCTTAATGCAGACCAACTTTTCCAACATCTCCGGTGCCGGGTGTGAATGGCGTGGACTCACGGTGTCCCCTGCCATTCAGGCACACTGGTTGGTGAACAGGAAGGGAAATGCTTGGCAACTTTTGTGAGCTCTTGCTACACTGTGGTCTTGTGTATCCGGTATGCCATAGGGGCTGTGGCTCTGATTGGTACTGGGCGACTGAAATTTATGCAGTTGTCTCTTTTTGTGGGGATTGGGGGAAGAGGAAACTGCTGTCCTTTCCTTAATTGTTTATTGTATGTCATGTATTTAAGACAAAAGAAAAAAGCTAAATGAAAAAAGGGTGGACCCAGGAAAAGTTAAAATAATAAAAGCTTTGATTCCGCCTGTCCCTTCTTACCCCACCTGTGGGTCTTCCATGCACAGGAGTTAGTCTATGAAACATAATGGCACCAGCCTTGAGTCGACCAGCAGGACAGGCAGGGTAGGAGCAACCAGGCCTCTGTCCATGGAAGACCCACAGATGGGGTAAGATGTGACACAACAGGGTGCATGGGGATCCAGGGGTGGCTCAAGGGGCTTATTTTATTTTAGTGGCAGTGGGGATTTTGCTGCAGAGGGTGACTGCTGGCAGTCTGCCCATTTTTTTTTTTAAACAAAATGAAATGTAAACTTAATTGTATTCTTTTTCTTTAATTTAAAAAATGAACTGAAATGAAATGGATAAATGTAACAATTTCAAATGAATGCACATCTCTGATCTCTGTTGCTAACTGCTGAAGCTATGGCCTGTGTCAGGAGCCCCATCCTTCATTGACCATGAAGAAGTGGCGAATAAAGATGAATGAGGAAATGGTAGTTGACAAGTTGCTGCTGATGCAACATTGCAAGGGGAATTCATTCTTTGCTGCAGCCCCACTGCCCCTCTGCCTTTTGCATTGACATTCCTGAACTCTAGACACCAGTTTCTCCTTCCAGTAAGTCAGATTTTTGGACTGGAGAGTCACACAGAGTGGCCAGCATGTAAAGAGCCAGCTGAATACAGGATCTGAGAAGGTTTTGCAGTTACAGCTGCAAGGAGTCCATGAGCACCATCACCTTTGGTGCCTGTTCCTGCCTGAAACCCTGTAACTTCTCCAGAAAACTGATTATCAGGATAGACTTACCTGGGGGTTGGGGGGGGGGGGGGGTCGGCTGTTGTTGAATTCAGATCTTATGTGGCAGCCTTAAAGGGGTTCAGGGTATGGCTGCTGGGGCTGAGGTTGAGAGCAAATGAGGAAATAAAAGGCCAGGGTCATCTCCCATGGTTATTGCTCTTTAAATAGAAAGAAAGTGATTGGTTGGGTTTATCACATCATTACCATATGACTCCATTTGTATTGTGCGGCTGATATATAAGGACAGCTCAAGCTGGCGGATTTAGGAGACACATGCTACATAGACTATGGAAGGATTTGTATTGTGAACCTTATCTAGGAAGATGACATGCCATTATGTATGAATTTTTATGAATGACATAATAACGCTATTTGTAACTGCATGGTCTAATCAGCTTTTTCAGTAAATAATTGATTTAATCTTTATCCGGACACAACCCCGGATGAAACAGCAAAACCCGACATGTCGGGCTGACGTCTACATGAGCACTTTCTCAACCAACTAGGTTGGCAACTATATGAGCATTTTCTCAACTGACCTCTAATGAGATAAGTGTCACTTATTTACAGACTTTTATATGCATCTAGAAAGAAAGACAAAAAAATTTCCCTGTAATCATGCGTGTACTGTTGAGACCTATGATTAAAGATTGGGAGCGGTAGCGCATTTCAGTGGTTAATATACAAATAGTTACTATTTTTAAAGGAGAGCTTTGTACTCCCATTTGTTTATGAATGTCTCTTGAATTAAATTGAAACCTAATTCCAACATATATACCTATGTGCTTCTTCATTCATTTTCATCTCATTCAGCTACCTGCTGTCTTTGGGGATGCTCTTGGCCTTGGCAGTATCAGTTATCTGTGGGTTTGCTGTCCTTTAATGGCTGCTCGCTGGATATTATGCCAGTAATCAGGTTCTCCAAACCCTCTGCAATTAGTAGACATTCAGTATCCCTTTCCTGTAGTTCTTCAAGTCTAAATCATGATTCGTCTGCGTCATCAGCATGTTCTTTATGCAAATAAGTGGTCAGAATGAAAGAGGGAGCATTGTGCTGGTTTGGGCTAATGCCTTGGCTCCTAGTGCTCCACTACCCACTGTTGCCACCTTCTACTGAGTCTGCCTCCTTCTTCTCCTGCACCATACCGACAGAGGGCATGGAAGCACATAGCTACTATTCCAACTTCTCACCTAACCCTTCATCTTTTCCCCTCTTAAAAAAAATCTCGCTTAATCTTGTCTGGGTTTCTGCTATTGGTAATCCTATGGCTACCATCGCCACTGTTGCTAGTACTGGCCACCGTTTTTGCTGCCACAACCTTCCTTTGAGTAGGCTTTCTGCCTTCTCCATTACCACATCTGCTTCTTAATGCTAATTATATGATAGACTTTCTTAAGAAATACCAGTGGGTAGAGTGTTTTATAGGGTTACAATGTACACAGAGTAGAGTGAACACACAGAGTCAGTCACTGTCAAAAACAGTAATGCTCTGGTGACTTCACTAATTCAGACTCTGTGTACTAAGAACATAAGAACATAAGAAATTGCCATGCTGGGTCAGACCAAGGGTCCATCAAGCCCAGCATCCTGTTTCCAACAGAGGCCAAAAACCAGGCCACAAGAACCTGGCAATTACTCAAACACTAAGAAGAACCCATGCTACTGATGCAATTAATAGCAGTGGCTATTCCCTAAGTATAATTGATTAATAGCCATTAATGGACTTCTCCTCCAAGAACTTATCCAAACCTTTTTTGAACCCAGCTACACTAACTGCACTAACTACCTTCTCTGGCAACATACTGCTGATATGTGTGTCAACAATACACTATCACAAAGAGCAAATTGTTGCAGTCATTGCAGAGCTCAGGCTGAAAAGAGAGGTAATCTGTGAGACAGTGTACCTTTCCTAAACCACATACAGATGGGTAGATTTTAAAAGAAGCGCGCGCGGCCTACATGTGCGCACGCTACCTGGTGCGCATGCATGTTATAAAATTGGGGGTCGGCGCGCGCAAGGGGGTGCACAATTATGCACCTTGCATGCGCCGAGCCGTGCTGCCTTCCCCCGTTCCCTCCCCCCTAACCTGACCTTCCCACCCCTTCCCCTAACCTTTCCTCCCCCAAGCCCTACTCTAACCCCCCAAAAGTTTTAATTTTATCTTTTGCTCCTGCTACTGGGGAGGCGCAAGTTGCGCACGCCGGCCAACTGCCGGCGCGCGATCCCAAGCACAACGGTAAATGGCCACTGTGCCTGCAGCCTCTGACCCTGCCCACGCCACGCCCCTTTAGTAAAGCCCCGGGACTTACACATGTTGCCGGGCCTTTTGAAAATAGGCCCGATGCACATAACCTTTTTAAAATCCGGCCCAGAGTGTCTACTCTTAGCCCTGCTGATATACGTATCACTCTACAAGTAAGAGCTTATAGATAGTTCTGTCTACTACCGTAGTAACACTGCAGTGCACAATACCCATTAAACATAAGCAATAGCACAGCAGTGTATTGAACCAGTGATTGACAGCACACTTTATTTCTCTTTATTCGTTTTTGTTTTTTTACTTTTTCTGGAACTCTCAACTCTGAAAGAAAACTTGGGTGTTGATTCTTTGAAATAAGTCACACAAGTGACTGAAAATGATTGTTCAACTAAAAAGAAAGGAAAATAAAATAGACAAATCAGAATAGACCAGCTGAAAAACTTTTTGTAAGTGATTGGTCCCACTACTTGTCCCAACCCCTACTGGTTCCAGGATGTCTGACACACAGTAAAAAAAAAAATAAAAATCTGCATTGTTTAATTCCTCTCCCATAGACTTTAATGGCAATAAATCAAAATGAATGAAAATGAAACAAATGTTTCATTGACTTCGTTATGTCATTTTGTTGCTATCGAAAGAAAAAAAATGTATTTTCATTATGTTTTGAGATGAATGCACAACTCTACTAAGAGTAAGCTAGAAAAGAACATGAGGGAGAATAAGAGAAAGAGAATGAAAATGCACTAAAGCATGCTTTATCCAGTCAGCTTTTATCGAAGCACATAACAAAATGTAAATTATTTCTCTGTTAAGAAGATATTAACATAATGAATGTAGGAACTGCAATTAAAATTTAACAGGACTATAACCTGGATTTGCAACTGGAGCATGGCAAACTCATTTACCTGGACTTGAAACAAGGGTTACATCAATTCTATTAACACTGTGAGTAATAAAACACAACACAACACTATTAACGTGGCTTGCAATAAAGAGGGTGCCATTAGTCTCAACTTAGATTTGCAATAAAGAGAGAAAAAATGCTATTAAGCTAGTTATGAGAAATGAAGAGTGCTGATGCTATTAACCTAGGTATGCAATAAGGAAATGTCAATACTACTAACATGAGTTTGCAATTAAGCTAGTGTCAATGTGGCTGACAAAAGGAGTTTATAATTAGGAAGATACAGTTAGCACTGACCTGGATTTACAACTAAGATCGTGTTTTAAGATTTAATTTGGAAGAGGAATTGATCTTTGTGTTTAACAAAAGAGGGCCATAACATTACTGACCTGTACTTCTATACAATTAAAATGTTATTTACATAATATAGAGATTTTTTTATTCAGCAAATTAAAAGAATGTGACTAATGTGCTTTGAAAAGAATTAAGACATTGAAAACAGAATTCAGAAGTGATTTTATGCTCAGATTTATGCATCTATGTCAGGGACCAGCAACACTTTTAGGCAGAGTGCCAAACCCCCAGAGTATCCAATTGCATTTCCTGTCTGTCGCTCTCTCTCACATAGCTGTGGCTTCCTCACTGCCTGTCTCTCCTTGACAGTTTTTGCTTTCTGCCTGCCTTTGTGTCTCTCAGGGTCTGCCTGTCACAGCTCTTGCTCACTCCCTGCCTGCATGTCTCTCTCAGGCCAGGAGGGTGTCTCTCTCTCTTTCTCCTAGCAGTCTCTCTTTTAGGTTTGGTGGTCTTCTAACAGATTCTCTCTCTCTCTGTCACTCACTTTCTTTGCTATCTTCCTTCCAGCTCTATGGGACTAAAGGCTGCCTTTTAAGGAAGCACAGATACAGGCTAGTGTAAGACTGGCCAGTCTTTTCGTATCCCAGTTGCTGGAAGTGGGGGCAGCCTTGTGAAGGGCTGCATGCACTACTGATATTGGGCAGGGCCAGGACCAAGCTGGTGCCTCCTTATGACAGTGCACCCTGGCTCAGAGTAGTAGGAAACAAAATCCCGTATGAAACGTTTTCAAGTGCAATATCTGGTAAAGGTGCCAGGGATCGCCAATCCCACTTCTTTCTGGTCTTCAAAACTCCTGTACAGTACCTAACATCTTTGGACTAGTCTAGCTTGTCCAGCAAAAGGTATCACGCCTACAAAGGATACAGATTGGAGTAAAAAATACCTTTATCTTAAACCAAATACTAGATATTTAACCAGTTATTATACCAACATTGTCACTTGTCTTTGAGATAATCTGTTTTCAGAGTGGCTGAATTTTGCTATGTGGCTTTTATGTATAAGGAGTAAATGTGAAACTTGGTAGCTAGGGTAACTAATGTTAATGTTTTCATGCACTCATTCTTTCACCTGCAATTTGTAAAAGCAAATGTTATAAAATGAACACAAGAACAACATAATCATTTTTCAGTTATCACACTTCATAAATGTTGTTTGGGTTTGTTTTTTTTTTGGCTACTTCATTTTTCTGTTTTATGATTGCAGACTTCAGAGCGCGTATGTTCTATGAATTAGGATTTCGATGAAACTAACATTATCCAAAACAGTGCCAGGAAAAGAAATGAACAACAGATATAACATCTTCTCTGTAATTTCCTCCACATGAGGACGTTTTGGCCGGGAGCAGGAACATATCTGGGTTTTCGAAACACAAAACTTCTTTTTGAAAAGCAACCGAGTGAAGTCGGCATTCCTCGTGCCGGTTACAGTCTAAGCTGAAGAAATGTTACCTTTCCCTTTCTCCTCCTCCTCAGCTGGAAGAATTGCTGGCTTCTCAAATTCTGCAGCTTCTCCTTGGTCAGATTCAAACTCTAAATATAATGAGACATATAAAGAGCGGGGTAGAATGGATTTTAAAAATTAATGGTCCCTGAAATATGCTTAGTATAGTGATTGCAAGCCCTGTTTGGTGGAATGGTTACACACGTGAAAGCCCGATGCAGGGAAAAACGCAGGCAGAACTACAGCACCAGTAAATGAAGAAAAGCAACTTAAAGCAGCAAAGTCGGAAAATGTTTTAGATAATACTGTAGAGCGTTGTAACACAAAAGTTCCCTTTTATAATGTTGATATTTATTTAATTCTTACGTCGAAGTTCATATTTTTTTTTTTGTAAAGCTCTCCCTTATTAGCCACCCCCACCATTATGACTTTGATACTGTTTTTTAACCCTTTTACTCCTAGATTTGTTATTCCCATATACACGATCTTAAATTACTTAACCTGGCCTTGATTCCTGCTCTGTTTATTCTGTTTGAGGGAACTACCCATTACTACATATGAATTTGTTTCTGCTTTGCTCCGACGTGATGCTGTACTGGAATGGACTCCACATCTCAATCTCCATTTACCCAATCCGTGAGTGCAACTGGCTCCCCAAGTGGGATTAATGAGTACAGGAAGAATGTGAGACTTGCGCTCTAATTTCCTTCTAATGTCAAGACAAGCAAAAGAGTGTCAAAAGAAAATGTGCTTTCACTACCGCATGACAGACATGTGAGGAAAGAGCACAATCTGAGAATGCCAGAGCTGGAAGTAAGAAAATGCTGTTCTTCCTCTGAAAGCAATCCCCTGAGCCTGGCCACCACAGAGAGCAGCAGCACTTCCCTATGCCAGCACCCTCTAGGCGGTGGAACACATCCCAGATCTCCCGAATCCCATATTACCCACACCCAATCATCTTTTACTTTCTACTCCTCCATCTTCTCTGTACCAATGCCCCCTTTCCTACCTCCGTTTCTCACACAGCTTTTCATCTCCCACCCTCTACCAAATCTTCCTTGTCCCCAGATTCCTTGTGTCTTTACCATCTTTCCCTTTCCTAGTCTTCCTCCTCTCTTTCCCATTCCCTCCCCTCATTTTACCTTCCTAGAATCAGAAGAAGCAGTAATAGAGGAAGGAAAACATGTCCACTGTTCCCAGTTCTATTGCTGGGTCCGATCAGTCCAGAGATTCAAGAATGAACTCAAGAGTGAAGAAAAACAGCCCGGGAGTCTCCGAAAGCATCTGGACTTGCAGAAGGCCCTTAGCATTAAACTGTAATTATATTGGGATGCCACTGTGCTGCATAGAAACCTCAGATTTACATAAGCTATAAGTATAGCATGTACAAATAAAAGTGAATTCAGGCAAGGAGATAGTGATGGATTTAGGATTTGGCCACCCCTAGGCACTGTTGGTGATATTGTGTGCCTCCCCCCCCCCCCCCCAGACAAGGAATAACAGAGCAGAAGATTTAAGGCACAGCCTTCTGTGCTCTACTCGGCTTGCTCCAGGCTCATTTTCTCCCGGCATGTCCCTAATGACAGGAGGGAAGGGGCTGGATTAGAGAGTAGAATAACTCTTCCGTGTGCTCTGGCCTCACCTCTTTCTTGCTGATCCCTACACTGTACAGGAGGGGAGGGATTGGAATAGGGAATAGAACTGTTTTTCTTTGCTCTGTCCCTTCCAGCCTCACCCCTCACTTCCTGGGAGGGGAGGGCTGCAGCAGGAAGCAGATGGTTGCTGAGTGATCTTCAGCACAGCTAGAAGGCAGCAAATCTTCAGCTGGCCTGCTACCCCCCAGATTTTTGCCCCTCTAGGCACAGGCCTAGGGGCCGATGCAATAATCTTCGCGGAAAGTGGGCGCTGACTTTTCAGCGTCTGTTTTCTTAATACACACATGGCGCCTGCAAGGGGGGGCGCTATGCAATATGTAAATTAGGGGATCGCGCTAGGAAGGAGACGCTAGGGTCGCTTACGCGACCGTAGTGCCTCTTTGCTAACACGACCCGCCATGGCTGCCAGTTATGAAGACCGACGCTGGCAAACTTGGCCTCTGTTTTCATAACCGGCCGTCTGCCAGTAATGAAAATGGCCGCCGATAAACTTGGCGGCCGTTTTCATTACTGGCAGACAGACAGGTTATGAAAACCGAGGCCGAGTTTACCGGCGTCGGTCTTCATAACTCGGCGGTCTGCCGAGTTATTTATTTATTTATTTTTACTTTAAAAAAGAAGTACAGAAAAGCAGTTTTTTTCTGATTTTCTGTACTTCTTTTCAATGCGCTCAGCTATTAACGCCTGCTCCAGGCAGGTGTTAATACCTGAGCGATAAATGTGCGTCTGAGATGCACATTTATCTTTTTGCATTTGGAGTGAATGAGTAATAGCCTCATTCACATGCATTTGCATGTGATAAGTGCTAATTCATTCACTCTGCGTCAGATGCGCATTAAATAGGCGCTAATCCCCCTATTGCATTAGGGGGTGTATTAGCGCCTATTTAGCCCGCGTCCGACAGCGGGTTAAACAGTGCGCTCGGCTGAGCACGCTGTATTACAATGGCCCCCTAGTGTGCCTATTGACAAATCCAGGCCTGCAAGCTGATCTTTAAAAACATGGGCCTTGACCATAATAAAACATGCACCTTTTATTCCAAAAAGGTGTGACAAAAAAGAAATAGAATATATTAAATCAAAAAGAAATCAGCACTACAAATGAGATCAAATATGGAAGCAATAAAGCCAAGAAATAGGGACAGGTTATTTTTGAAGAATCTAGCCACTGTAGCTTAATAAAGCTGACAGAAGAAATGTCACACTTCATGCTTTTCTCTTGTTTACTGTTTACTTATTGGTTACCTTCTACTTCCATGTACGAGCATTGTGAATCTGTCTGAGTTTTCATTTCATCTTTTAGAGAATCATGCTGGGTGCCTGTTAACACAGAAAAGATTTGGAATAATACTGCAAAGTAGGCATACAGTAGATGTATTTTCTCTAAAACAGCACATAAAAATTATACCAAGCAGAGATTACTAAGCAATTTGCTGTGACTTGAAGATTGCTATTGGTAGGTGGCAAAACAGTTAGAAAGACATTTTATTTCCTAGGGGAAATGATTTAAGTACTAAAAAGCACAGTCACGGGTGTTTATAAACTAAAAACAAAATTGCATGTATTGGATTCAGTCATCACCTGGTGTGCAATCACCATCTAACCGAGAAAGGAGTCAGGGGGCAATGACTCCCCAATTTTAAAAGACAGCAGTACAGGCCCAAGACATTTTATAATAATAACAAAAAAAAAAAATTCACTCCCGTTCCTCTTCCAAAACAAGATCTCCTTGTTGCCTACTTCTCTCCTGGTAACCTTATTTGTGAAACCATAAGAAAGGTTGCAAGGGCCAATTCTGGTCAGAGTGACAGTGAAAGCAACAGATAATCAGAACAAAGAACGGAGGCACTGCATGCATGCTCACAGGCTCCACCTCCTCCTGGTTTTTATTGGGATGTGGGGGCCTGTGAGCAGAGAGCACATGCTGCCTTGCTTCCCAGTCATGCTACTTGCTGCTACCACTGCCAATGGCCCTGAACTTTGAGAAATAAAGGTTCCTAGGAGGAGGAGGAGGCCGCAATGTGATCCAAGAGGAGGAGACGGAAGAGGCTGTGTTGTGTCCAGTGGAATAAGGGAATGTGGCAGTGGTAGAAAAATGATTGCACTCCATCCCAAGCAGTTATTCATCTTACCCACTTTTTTATTTTCAGCAGTTCAGACATGGAGGAGTTGTAAGTGTGCTACAGAGCTTTTCCCAGCTGACTCCCTCTTAAGCTGCTCCCCTTCCAGCTTGGAACAGTGTTAGCTCCTCGCTTCCTGACATCAGCTGCATGTGGGGATTTCAGCTGGCGGGTGACGCCAGAGGGGCAGGTGTGCAAAGGGACGACACCGTGCATTCCACCGTGTGCCCAAGGACGCCTGGATATCCTTTTTGTTTATTTTTTTGTTGTTTGCTGTTGTCCTCGAATAAGAACATGTGTTTTGGAGAGGGATGTGATGGAGGGTTGGAAATTCCTGTGGTGTGGGAGAGGGGATGTTAGAGGGGGCTTTGGAATGTGGTGAGAAAAAAAAACCAAGCTGGTATAATTCCAGCTATGAGAATTTGAAGTGTGTGCATTGTATGTTGGGGGTTAGGGATGGTTTTAAGAAGGATATATTTAATTTTGGTCTTGTAAATGTGAGATTTGTGAGTGAGAAGGCAACATATGTATATGATCTTTTGTTGGAAATGTTATTTCACTTGGAGACATGGTTATCAGAGTCTAATAGGGTTTCCTCTTTGATGCGTCTTCCAGAGTTCTCCTTTTTACAGCAAGGGGGTGGGGGGGACAGGTGGGATGTATTTTTAGAGCAGGACTGTCAGTTCTGCAGTTGCCATTTGCAACTGTGGATGGTTGTGAGGCTGTGCTTCTTAAATTAGATCTCGTAGAGCCTGTGGGTACATTGATTTTATATTGCCCTCCTACTTGGGAGTGCAAATGTTAGAGAGCATTCAAAGAAATTATTTATCCATTTGCATACCAAAAACATCCTCACTTGCCATCCTGCCTTTCACCCCTTCTTCCCCTAATCTGCCCTCTAAAAGAAAAATGGCCAGGCTTAAGATCTGACCATAGTATCAGGTCCATGCCATACCAGGTCAGATCATTCATCTCACAGAAATGGTCTGGACAACAGCCCAATCTAAATAACGTTCCCCCCTCATGGGCAGAGCCAAGCACCAACTGTTTTAATCCACAGCTTTGAAAAAGTGCCCGCCTCATACTCTCACCCTTCCACAACTTCAATTATAATGTAAATGTATATTCCCTACTAATACCAAAGAAGCAAGCTGCAGACTCAAAACTAAATTTGGTACCTGAGGAGATAAAAGGAAGTGCACATGTGTTATTGGAGCAATGGAATGGGACTGTAAGTTTAGTGATAGATGATTGTTACAGTGCCGAGGAAATGGCTTACTATAGTTAAGCAGTGGATGGGGTAGTTTATACCAACATTTAGAGAGTTGAGAAGAGTGCTCTGGTGCTTAGACCATCAGTGGAGAAGGGCTGGATTACAATCAAATCATATAGGCTGGAGGAAAGAGGCCAGCAGATATAGGAGGTTGGTGCAGAATGCAAAGAAAAATGCTTTTTATGCAATTATAGGATCAGCTGAGTTTACTAGCAGAAAGCTCTTAAGAGTAGTGAAGACTCTTCCGCCTATGGAGAAGAGAGATGATATGGCAGGAATGCCAGCCTGTATTATTTTTTGTTTTTTTAGTAATACGATTGTTTTGTTTCAGCAGTTAAAGTTGGAAGCAAATAGTATAGTTTGGGAGCAGAAAAGTGGGGGAGGAGTTGGGATATCTGTAGTTGATAAGTCTTGTGAGTTCTGATGAATTAATGCTGTGAGGGTGCACCAGATTCTGGAGGAAATGAAGCCTACAGGTAGTCCATTGGATCCCTGTCCATCATATTTAATAAAAGAATTGTCAGGAAGAGGATTAGAAGGGTTGGGTGTCATTGAGGAACGGTTGTCTTTCAGAGAGTTTGAAAAGATCTGTGGTAAAGCCAATTTTGAAGAAATCTCATTTGAATCCAACAAAATATGAAAGCTATAGGCCAATTTCTAACTTATTTTTCTTTAGGCAAAATTATGGAAATGATTTGTTGATAGTGATACCAATTGCTGTGATTAAGAAACTCCAATTTATTTCAAAATAGTGCGGCTAGATTAATTTGTGGTAATAGTGTAATGTTTTGCCAGTTGCGGGTCAGCACTCACTCCCAGGATGCTAGTGGCCTGACCATGCGACTGGGATGCCGCCAATGCCTTTAAGTTCAACTCCTGTGCGACCTGCCTTAGGCGCACATATGCGCTTTTAACCATTCTTTAAGCACCCTCTGGCAGAAAACCTCAGCACTAAAGGATGATGTTAGAACCAGCTGGGGATTTGAATCCTGGCTGTGCTCCCAGATTTTGTTTTAGCAACAGGTCCTCCTCCCTTGCAGTGCATGTTGCTATCTCTCCTATGCCTTGTCTCGCTGTCTGTCTCCTTGCCTGTTTGCCTTGTCCTGTTTGCCTTGCCTGGTTCCTGCCTTGCCCTGACAACAATGTTGCCTTGCCTTGTCCATCCTGTCTTGTCCTGGTCCTCCATGTCCTGTTTTCTTCCAGTCCTGTCCATCTTGAACTGATTTCTAGATTGACCCTTGCCTCGGAAATGGACCGATCTCTTGCCTGCTGCCTGCCTCTAACTATTGCTTCAGACTTAGACTTTGCTTTACTTGCTGCCTGCCCTAAACCTCGACCTATACCTGGTGATTCTCTGATTGCTGCCTGCCTTGACTTCAGCTTGGCCCCAGACTCTCTCTTTGTTTTAGCCCTGTGGGACCATTCCCAAGTCCTGTTAGCACCTGGAACCCAAGGACTCAACCTGTGGGGAATGGGGCTGGTACAGGTGAAGTCCCAACTCTGTCCCAGCCCAGGGCGTATCTGCCAGCTCTTGGCGTGGGCCTAATGGATTCACCTACTAGGCTGAGCCAACCATGACACAGCACAAGAGTCCACTTTCATTACAAGTAGAAATGAGAGCAGTACTCCATTGTTAGTTCACCACCATTGGCTACCAGTGCTGGAGAGAATAAAGTTTGTTACTAACAGTGGTTTTTCACTGTTTGTGGAGTAATGGTCCAAAATACTTGTATGATAAGTTGGAATGGTATGTTCCAGGTCAGGAGTTGAGGTCTTCGCAATGTTTCCAATTGTCAACTTTAGTAGGATATGGATTTCGTTTGCAGACCTTTTGTAAAAGAGCTTTTACTAGCTTAGCTCACAACTATGTAATATGTTACCAGTTATAGTGTGGTTGGAACGGAATTATCAAAACTTAAGAAATATGTTAAGGCTTTCTTGTTCCCTAGTGCTCAAAACAGTGAGGTGCAGGGGGATAGGGTTTAGCAGTGAAGAGGGTGATTGGGTTTTTTAAATATTTTTATGGATTTTTTTTATAATAAACCGCTCTGATAGTTTTGCTTATGGTGCAGTATATACATGTTTAAATAAATAAAAATAATGATTTGATTCAGGTGTGGTAGGCAGGAAGAAAGAAGAGGAGGCAGTGATGTGGTTCAAGGAGGGTAAAGAGGCAGTTGTGATAAGGTCTGGGGAAGAAAGGAGAATGCTGCAATGAGATCCACAATGGGAGGAGGGGGATGAAAGAGGCACAATGATGTTGGAATGGTGGAGAAGAAGGTTGTAATGATGTCCATGTGGGAGTGGATAGAGAGAGGAGACAGCAATTAGGTCTGGGTAGCTGGTGGCATTGTTCTCCTATTTTTATTTATATTCTGACACACTTGTACTGAAAGCTACAACATGCCCCTACATCTGTTACTATTAATTAAATTAATTTACTCAATCTTTTATATGCCATAAGTAACAATTATTCAGTTAATTAGCAGAGGGAACAAAGTTACAATGATGTCATCAGAACCCACAAACCACCCTTGCTTTTCTATACATTAGAGATGTAGCTCAGGAAGTTGCATGTATCATGGGAAATATGGATTTTTGGGTTAGGCAAAATAATGCCTGTACCCCCAACTAAGTGGACAGATAAAGAACTGTTATGCATGTATCTCTGGCAAAAAAAAAGGAAAGTTGGAGCTGGCACACAAAACCTGTCCTACCACCAATATGGAAGTAGGCATAACTGGCTGGAGATGAGGTAGCACGACTAGACAGGAGTTGGTCTACATGGCTTTGTTCTCCTATTTTTATTCTACGAAAACTAAAAAGTCATGGGATAGGAGGTGATGTCCTTTCGTGGATTACAAACTGGTTAAAAGACAGGAAACAGAGCGTAGGATTAAATGGTCAATTTTCTCAGTGGAAAAGGGTAAACAGTGGAGTGCCTCAGGGATCTGTACGTGGACTGGTGCTTTTCAATATATATATAAATGATCTGGAAAGGAATACGACGAGTGAGGTTATCAAATTTGAGGATGATATAAAATTATTCAGAGTAGTTAAATCACAAGCAGATTGTGATACATTACAGAAGGACCTTGCAAGACTGGAAGATTGGGCATCCAAATGGCAGATGAAATTTAATGTGGACAAGTGTAAGGTGTTGCATATAGGGAAAAATAACCCTTGCTGTAGTTACACGGTTAGGTTCCATATTAGGAGCTACCACCCAAGAAAAAGATCTAGGTGTCATAGTGGATAATACTTTAAAACCATCGGCTCAGTGTGCTGCAGCAGTCAAAAAAGCAAACAGAATGTTAGGAATTATTAGGAACGGAATGGTTAATAAAACGGAAAATGTCATAATGCCTCTGTATCGCTCCATGGTGAGACCGCACCTTGAATACTGTGTACAATTCTGGTCGCCACATCTCAAAAAAGATATAGTTGCAATGGAGAAGGTACAGAGAAGGGCAACCAAAATGATAAAGGGGATGGAACAGCTCCCCTATGAGGAAAGGCTGAAGAGGTTAGGGCTGTTCAGCTTGGAGAAGAGACGGCTGAGGAGGGATATGATAGAGGTCTTTAAGATCATGACAGTAGATGTGACTCGGTTATTTACACTTTTGAATAATGGAAGGACTAGGGGGCATTCCATGAAGTTATCAAGTAGCACATTTAAGACTAATTGGAGAAAATTCTTTTTCACTCCACGCACAATAAAGCTCTGGAATTTGTTGCCTGAGGATGTGGTTAGTGTAGTTAGTGTAGCTGGGTTCAAAAAAGTTTTGGATAAGTTCTTGGAGGAGAAGTCCATTAACGGCTATTAATCAAGTTTACTTAGGGAATAGCCACTGCTATTAATTGCATCAGTAGCATGGGATCTTCTTAGTGTTTGGGTAATTGCCAGGTTCTTGTGGCCTGGTTTGGCCTCTGTTGGAAACAGAATGCTGGGCTTGATGGGGTTTGGTCTGACCCAGCATGGCAATTTCTTATGTTCTTATGGCCAGCTGATCTATAGCTAGGATGTATGGTAGAAGCCTGTTCATGTGACTATGTTAAGTTGTTTCTGATATTCACTCAGTGCAAACACATAACCTGATTTACTAAGTTTTTTTCCCATTGACATACAATGGAAAAAAAACAACCCCTTAATAAATCTGGTCCTCTGTTCACTACTAGGAAAGGAAAGATAGACATTTTGTTTATTAAAAACAGACAATAGGATTCATTACTGTGACTATTTACAGTATTGACAAGAGCCCTAAAAACCGTTTTATAATTTATAGGAAAAAACACAATAGGTCATATTAGTTTATTCCCTGTTTATGACTTTTATATTATAGAAAAAGTACATTAGTTTATAAATTTTCAGACATTGCTATTACAAAAATTTGCAGCACAGCCTGTTTGTTGTCGAACTGCTTGTTATAATATTTGGGATTCCTCATTTTAGTGCTATATTTTAGGGCAAAAGTCATGCAAAGAGGTCTGTATTATGAGAGACATTATAATAAGACTATGGGGCCAAAAACTCTGTTAGTGGTAAGACAAGTGTTAATCCCCATAAGGAGGGTACATTTTATAACAGCACATGTATATAAATTACACATGGCCTTTAGCCCTAACTTTCAAAAAGGACTTATGCATGTAAGTCTGCTTTGAAAATTAATGGGTACACATTTATACCCGGGAACAGGTATCAATGTATCCATGTACATTTACCGCATTCTTTTCTAAAATCAAAAGTATGTATGTAAATGGTTTCCCTGCTCCAACTCCAGGAATGCTTGTTTGAAGTACGTGTAAAAGCACATGCAAAATCGCTTCCACATGTACTTTTCCACATGCAACTCCATCAAACAGGCAGATAAAGGTGGGGGAATAGTGGTCCTCAACCGCGTTGTATATGTGTCTGAGATTAGATGACAATTATCTGTTGTTGAACATAAGAACATAAGAAAATGCCATACTGGGTCAGGCCAAGGGTCCATCAAGCCCAGCATCCTGTTTCCAACAGTGGCCAATCCAGGCCATAAGAACCTGGCAAGTACCCAAAAACTAAGTCTATTCCATGTAACCATTGCTAATGGCAGTGGCTATTCTCTAAGGGGTAGATTTTAAAAGAAGCGCGATCAGCCTACTTTTGCTTGCGCATCAGACTCAAGCAAAAGTACGCTGGATTTTAGTAGATACGCGCGGAGCCGCGCGTATCCACTAAAATCCTGGATCGGCGCGCGCAAGGCTATCGATTTTGTATAGCCTGCGCGCGCCGAGCCGCGCTGCCTCCCCCCGTTCCCTCCAAGGCCGCTCCGAAATCGGAGCGGCCTCGGAGGGAACTTTCCTTTGCCCTCCCCTCACCTTACCCTCCCTTCCCCTACCTAACCCACCCACCCGGCCCTGTCTACACCCCCCCCTTACCTTTGTCGGGGGATTTACGCCTCCCGGAGGGAGACGTAAATCCCCGCGCGCCAGCGGGCCTGCTGCGCGCCCGGCCGCGACCTGGGGGCGGGTACGGAGGGCGCGGCCACGCCCCCGGGCCGTAGCCACGCCCCCGTATCCGCCCCCAAAACGCTGCCGACACGCCCCCCGGAACGCCGCGACGACCGGGCCCGCCCCCCGACACGCCCCCCTCCGAGAACCCCGGGACTTACGCGAGTCCCGGGGCTCTGCGCGCGCCGGGAGGCCTATGTAAAATAGGCTTCCCGGCGCGCAGGGCCCTGCTCGCGTAAATCCGCCCGGTTTTGGGCGGATTTACGCGAGCAGGGCGCTGAAAATCCGCCCCTAAGTGAACTTAATAGCAGGTAATGGACTTCTCCTCCAAGAACTTATCCAATCCTTTTTTAAACACAGCTATATTAACTGCACTAACCAAATCCTCCGGCAACAAATTCCAGAGTTTAATTGTGCGTTGAGTAAAAAAGAATTTTCTCCGATTAGTTTTAAATGTGCCCCATGCTAACTTCATGGAGTGCCCCCTAGTCTTTCTACTATCCGAAAGAGTAAATAACCGATTCACATCTACCCGTTCTAGACCTCTCATGATTTTAAACACCTCTATCATATCCCCCCTCAGCCGTCTCTTCTCCAAGCTGAAAAGTCCTAACCTCTTTAGTCTTTCCTCATAGGGGAGTTGTTCCATTCCCCTTATCATTTTGGTAGCCCTTCTCTGTGCCTTCTCCATCACAATTATATCTTTTCTGAGATGCGGCGACCAGAATTGCATACAGTATTCAAGGTGCGGTCTCACCATGGAGCGATACAGCCGTGCGCATGTTATAAAATCCAGGGTCGGCGTGCGCAAGGGAGTGCGCACTTGTGCACCTTGCGCGCGCCGAGCCCTAGGGGAGCCCCGATGGCTTTCCCCGTTGCCTCCATTCTGGTTGGTCAATTTTTTAGATTGTACTGCCTTTGTTTTTCCCTGAACTGAAACACAGAAATATAGAAATGACTGCAGAAAAGGACCAAAAATGTCCATCCAGTCTGCCCAGCAAGCTTCTTATGGTAGTATGTGCTGTGCCAAGCAGGTTACCCCATGTTTCTCTTAAGGGTATCAACCGCTACTTTGTGTAGTTATTTTCAAGCCTTATAATAACCCTTAAAATGTACTGGTAGCAACATTTTTACTGGGGGATGAGCCTTTTTGAAAATTCAAACAGTGCTGCTTCACGTGGTTTGCTTATGAACTTGGCCATAGAAGCAGTCCTGTGGTTTATTTCCTTTATGTCTGCACCTCAGTTCCCCAGACCGTAAAAGTCGCGGCCCTCATTGGTTGCTGTCTGAATTCAATTCCCTTCTGGAAGCAGAGGGCAATGTTGGAGTTGCATCAACAGTATCAAGGCTTATTGGTGAAGGGTAGTAATCACTGCACCAGCAAGTTATCCCCATGCACATTTTTCTTCATTTCCATTCTTTAGTCTTTAAGGATCCACAGTATTTACCCCGTGCTCCTTTGAATTCTTTCACTGTTTCAGTCTTCACCACCTCCTCCAGAAGGGCATTCCAGGCATCTACCACCCTCTCCGTGAAGAAATATTTTATGACATTGGTTCTGAGACTTCCTCCCTGGAATTTCATTTCATGACCCCCTAGTTCTACTGATTTCTTTCCAGTGGAAAAGATTTGATGTTTGTACATCATTAAAACCTTTCAGGTATCTGAAGGTTTGTATCATATCTCCCCTGCATTTCCTCTCTTCCAGGGTATACATATTCAGGTCCTTTGAAGCAAGGGTGCAGGGGAAATATACAGGCCAAGGATTTGATATCCTCTATGGGTTGTTAGGCAGGTGTTCAAACGCACTTTATATATTAATAGGGATATGCTGTTTTCTTCAAGAGTTGTGAATCTTTCTGATTGTATAACTTGCATCTTCCCTTTCTGAGGCAGAGTGAGCAAGATTTGTGTGACCATCAGATAGCATTGGCCATTGTTGATTCCCCACCCTATTTTTCACATCCACCCTGTTTTGCTTTCCATCATGGTAAGAATGTTATTGATCTCCTTGTCTCTTCAGACTTCCACATAACTTCCACTCCTCCGAATATATTATACACTATCTCTGTCTGCCTTATCACACTCACTCACTGGGAAAGTTTACCCTTTAAGACATTCCTCTTCTTGTCTTTCTAAGGGGGTTGTACTCTATGGGGTAGATTTTCAAACCGCGCGATTTGGCCTACTTTTGCTGGCGCATCAGGCGCAAGCAAAAGTACGCTGGATTTTAGTAGATACGCGCGGAGCCGCGCGTATCCGCTAAAATCCGGGATCGGAGCGCGCAAGGCTATGGATTCTGTATAGCCGGCGCGCGCCGAGCCGCGCAGCCTACCTCCGTTCCCTCCGAGGCCGCTCCGAAATCGGAGCGGCCTCGGAGGGAACTTTCTTTTGCCCTCCCCTCACCTTCCCCTCCCTTCCCTTACCTAACCCACCTGCCCGGCCCTGTCTAAACCCCCCCCCTTACCTTTGTCAAGGGATTTACGCCTCCCTCTGGGAGGCGTAAATCCCCGCGCGCCAGTGGGCCGCTAGCGCGCCGGGACGCAACCTGGGGGCGGGTACGGAGGTCGCGGCCATGCCCCCGGACCGCCCCGGGCCGTAACCACGCCCCCGGGCCCGCCCCCAAAACACTGCCGACACGCCCCGAAAACGGCTCAGCCCCGCCCCGACACGCCCCCCTCCGAAAACCTCGGGACTTACGCGAGTCCCGGGGCTCTGCGCGCGCCGGTAGGCCTATGTAAAATAGGCTCACCGGCGAGCAGGGCTCTTAAAATCCGCTCCTATATGTTATCCTCTGCCCCTGCCCTGATTTGAGTGTAGATAAGACTATCCAAGCTCTCAGTACTAGAATTCTTGTGTATACTCCTTTCCAGACAAGAGGCTTCCTTAGTCTTATATTTGTTGGAGAATTCTTATTGTGAAGCTGATCTGAGCTTTTATGTGATAGAATATGTTTGTCAGTTGAGTAGAGGGAATAACTTTTCTGAATATTTAATCGGCTGTGAACAAAGAGAGATCTATGAACTCCAGTCCTTGTCTCCTAGTGGCTTAAATCAGGAGATAGAGTGGGGCAGGTTTTTCTATTTCTGATTTCATTTGTATCTTTTTTAAAATTTTTTACTTTGAGGTAATTGTTACAGAATATTTATACATGAGGTTTTTCATCTGTCTAAGCATAAGTTGATATATAGGGTTTGTGATTCATTTTTTCACTCATTCATTTCTATGTGGGATTAAATGTATTCTCCCCATTGGTCTATTTTATACATGTGACTCAGCTCTCATTCATGATTTTGTGAAAAACCTTTTTAATTGGATAATAACAGTTCTGGGTTTTGATTGGTTCTTGGGCATCATGTGCTAAATGATTTTATAGGGTACTGAAGATTTTAGCCTGGCTTTTGATTAATATCCACTCATCTTGTTATCAGTGTCTATTCCATGTCACACAGTTATGAGAATGTATGTGAATGTATGCCCTTGACAGATTCATTCTGGGTATGTTTATGATTTGTTTTTGACATTATTCATTGATCCCTACCACTTTTGCTACAATTTATACCATGTTGCTGTGACATATGGCAAGATATTTATTAATAAATATATTGTCCTTGGTATTTTCTTCCATTTTGTTTGCTGTGGTAGCCTTCTCTGTCCTCACAGCCTCTCTTTTGTTTCAAAGTATAAAGGTTGTAATTCTTTCAATGTCCTTTCCCAACACAGCTCTCTGGTGAAACACAGATTTTGTCCAGGAACTAATTTGCTTAAGATGTGTAACTAAAATGACAGCTTTCAATATATGGCGTTAAAGAACTTTACAGATATGGTTTCAAAAATTCTGGAAAGTTTATAAAGAATTTTTTACCTGTACTTTTTTCCTTTTTCATTGAATCTTAACTGCCAAGCATTTGCCCACTCCTATGGCATGTACTTTACCATCTGTGGTAATGCATTCCTCATTTGCAACTCAATAGGATCTGCCATTAATGTGCAAGTTAATGCAGTTTAGTACATGGGCCCCTGCTCAAATTACCCCAGTCTATATGTCACAGGTATTGAATAAGTCATGGGGGAATGGGTGTATAAAATTATTGAATTGGCCCAATTATAAGACAAAAGTTTCTTAAGAAAAGTGCTTTTCAAAAAAATAATGGCCAGTGAGGGACTGCGGCAGGAAATAGCAGCAACCTTAAAACAGAGCAATAAGAGATGAGGGGAGAGAGAGAAGGGGAAAAGGAGCAGATGATAAAGGAAGGGGAAAAATAACAAGAAAAGGGGCAACATAGGGGAAGAGGGAATGGGAGGGGAAAAAAAGGAAGAAGAGAAGACTACAGTCAGAATCAGTCAAGATAAGTTTATGATCCTCGAGGCAGTCATGTATAAACTTAGGTATAAAGGAATTATAACCAAGCCTAGACCATGTGTATTGACATTAATGAGAACAAAGACAAATAAAACCCATTCTTGCTTCTGCTAGGGCTTGACAAGGAGAAAGCAGAGTTGCTTACCTGTAACAGGTGTTCTCCAAAGACAGCAAGATGTTAGTCCTCACACATGGGTGACATCATCCGATGGAGCCAGGCATGGGAAACATTGATAGGCACACTGAGCATGCCCAGCATGCCACTAACCACACATCCACACGGGGTCCCTCTTCAGTATTATAACAGAGTTCGCAAAAAAACAAAATAAACCGAGAGAAAACCAAATTCTTCGGGGTGGTGGGTGGGTTTCATGAGGACTAACATCCTGCTGTCCTTGGAGAACACCTGTTACAGGTAAGCAACTCTGCTTTCTCCACAGACAAGCAGGATGGTAGTCCTCACACATGGGTGATTAAATAGCTCCAGGCCGCTCCAAACATGTGCCAACGTGCACAACAACTAGAGCTGCCACAAACACAGTAGCAGGCCTGCACCTAAGGATAGGACCCACGGGGGGAGAGTTGGGTTTTCATGGCTGGAAGCGATTATGGAGGACAGACTGACCGAAACGACTGTCCTATCAGTCATCCTTGTCCAGGCAATAGTGTGAGGTGAATGTGTGGAAGGAACTCCAGGTTGCAGCGTTGCAAATCTCATGGATGGGAACTGCATGCAAATGAGCTACCAAGACCAACATTGCCCGAATGGAGTGAGCTTTGATGTGACCATCAAGCTGGAGACACACCTGTGCATAGTCCGCTAGCCAATGGGATAGGGTCTGCTTAGATACAACGACTAATAATCTGTTTCTGTCGAAGGAGGCAAAAAGCTAAGTGGAGACATGGTAAGGCTCCAAGTAAAAGGCAAGCTCCCTTTTGCAATCCAGTGTGTGTAGAGCATGCTCGCCTTGGTGAGCGTGAGGCCTTGAGATAAAAGAAGGTAACAAAATAAACTGGTTGAGATGGAACTTTGAAACCACCTTGGGAAGGAACTTCGGATGTGTTCACAGAAACACCCTGCCGTGACAGAAAATTTGTGTAAAGTGGGTACAACACCAGAGCTTGCAGTTCACTGACTCTGCGAGCTGATATGACCATGACTAAAAAGAGAACCTTCCACGAAAGGTACTTCAGTTAACATGAACGCAATGGCTCAAACAGAGATTTCATGAGTTGTGAGAGGACTACGTTGAGATCCCAGGAGATCGCTGGAGGGCGAGTGGGGGGCTTTAGTTGTAACAAGCCCCTCATAAATCGCCTGAGTGGATGAGAAGAAATTGAGGTACCATCCGTACCCCAATGGTATGCCCCAATGGCACTGAGGTGAACCCTCACTGAAGTAGTCTGCAGACCAGATTCTGAGGGAGATAACAGGTATTCTAAGAGTGCCGGATGGGAGCAAGAGAAGAGCATCCCTTGCACCAAGATGAGAACCTTTTCCACTTTAGAATATAAGAGTTTCTGGTGGAAGGTTTCTGGACTCCAGAAGTACACGAGACACCCCTTATGACAGGCCGAGGGCCCGCACAGCCACCCAGTCAACATCCAAGCCATGAGAGCCAGGGTTTGCAGGCTGGGGTGGCGGAGCCTGCCCTGGTACTGGGTGATGAGGTCTGGAGCCATCCCCAATTGGATCGGGGGGCGCGAGGCCAAGTCCTGAAGGGTTGGAAACCAGACCTGACGGGGCCAGCAGGGGGCGATCAGGATCATGGAACTCCAATCCTGCTGCAACTTCTGGAGTGTTTTCAATATGAGAGGATGGGGAGGGTAGGCGTATAGCAACTCGGTGCCCCAGTGAATCGAGAAAGCATTCGCTATTGATCCCTCACTCCTCTGGCCTAGGAAGCAGAAGTGGCGCATTGTCCTGTTTTCCAAGGAGGTGAAGAGGTCTATGTCCAGGGTCCCATGGAGCAAAAGATCTGGTTTGCTACCTGTTGATTGAGGGATCACTTGTGGGGCCGGAAAGCCTGGCTCAAGGCATCCGCTAGGGCAGCACTTCTCAACCGGTGTGTCACGACACACCAATGTGTCGCCAAGCACCAGCTGGTGTGCTGCAGCTCCCGGTGTCCCACAGCCCAAGTTATACTTCCCTTTACCTTTTTCCTGCCCCCGCGGGCCAATGGGAAACCTCCTCCCTTCCTTCCTGCCCCTGCGGGCCAACTGGAAGCCTCCTCCGTTCTTCCTGCTCCCGCGGGCCAATCAGAAGCCTCCTCCCTTCTTCCTGCCAGTGGGATGAGGAAACCTCTGATTGGCCGGTGGGGCAGGAAGAAGAGGGGCATCTCATAGCCCAGGGGTGGGGTGGTTTGAGGGAGGCTGGGAGGAGTGGCGGTGTCCAGGCCCATTGCGGCGAAGAAGCCCGACCCTGTGGCCGCCATAGACTGCCCCAAAGTGGCAGTGAGTCGCAAGCACGAAGAGGCCGGTTGCTCCGGGGATTCTCTCTCTCCCCCCCCCCAATGCAACAATGAGCACGGCAGAACCGCGTTTAAAGTAAAAGTGACACTCAGCCATGCTGATTAAAGATGGGGGCAATTGGAGCTTCCAGCGGCTGTAAAAGCAGGCTGATAGGGGGCCATGGGAGCCTAGGGATATCCTGTCAGCCAGAAGAAAGGCTTGAGTGCTGTGGCATATTTTTCTAAAATAAATGTTTGCTGCTTCAGTGCGGCTGAGAAGGCAGCAGCAGCACTGGGAAATCTGCCACTGCGAAATTAAAGGGGAACACAGCATTGGGGCTCAAAGCAAAGTGTGTGTGAGAGACAGAGACTGGGCAGGGAGGTGATTGGGGTGTGTGTGTGAGACAGAGACTGGTCGTAGGGTTTAATTGGGGTGTGTGTATGTGTGTGTGTGTGTGAGTAACTTGTGGGCCCTAAAGAAGAGGACTGTAAGGACAGAGCTTCAGCAGCCGCTGATGCTCCTGGTATGTGCTTTCAAGGGAAAGGAGTAGGTGGAGAGGGTAAGTAAAGGTGGCATTTTAAGTTTATTTTTCTTGATTGACTGCCATTTTAATTATTGAGTATTATGTGATGTGTCTGCTGTTTTGACATATTTTATTGCTATTTGGACAATTTTAAATAATTTTTATGAGTTTTAATTGTTTGATGTTATTCTGTTCATCAGCTGTTTTGAAACATTTATTAATATAGTTTTACAGTTATTTCTGTGTGGGGATCTATAGCAGCTTGGCTTGTTCTGTTTTCCTAATAAGAGGTGTATTAGTGTTTAGGACCTGATTTAATATTTGTAGTGTTGCCTTTTCATAGATAGGGTTGTTAATTGTTCCATAATGCATAATGTTCATGGAGGTCTCTGATGGACATAGTCTGGGGGCACTGGCAAAAGCAATTCGAAGCCATGGAAAAAAATTATGTGGTGCGCGGTTGATGGTCAGCAGGCACTAGGAAGGAAGCCATCAGCAATCGACGGTGAAGGCATGAGGGACTTACCAGATCGCTGCAGGGGAACCGAAGAATAAGTGAGGGACCCTACACAATGCGTGGAAGGAAAAATTACAAAATAGTAGACAAAACTGCCAAAAAAGGGGATGAGCTCTGTGACCGTGAGGCAACAGCTTCGCGCAACAGAAGAGATTGAAAAGGGACCCTGCGTGGACACATGGTTAGCGGCATGCTGGGCATGCTCAGTGTGCCTGTCAAAGTTTCTAGAAACGTTGACAAAAGTTTTCCGTGCCAGGCTCCATCGGATGATGTCACCCATGTGTGAGGACCACCATCCTGCTTGTCCTTGGAGAAATAATGTAGGTGGAGCGTGTATAGGGTAAGTGTCAGTATGAGGCAATAGGGGGAAAATGACACACACTGTATGGTACTCAATGTGCAGGCAAAGTAAAAATAGGACAGAGCAGAAATGGCTAGTCTCTGAATAAACTAGCAATGCAGTAACTCTGGAGAAGGAAGTCTAGTTAAACTGGTAAGAACCAGCTTGCATGGTAAACCATCTTCACATACTTCCATTTACGTGCTCTCTTGATTCTGAAGAGCAGAAATATCATATCGGTGTCTTACCTTACCATTATAATATGGATATGCCATTATAAAGTAATAAAGAAAAGAAACTAAACCTTTTAGGTGAACAATTCCTCTCCTTTATAGTAAAAAAAACAAAATTCCACTAAGATAAAAAATGGTAATGTCCAGCTCTGTTAGAGATGGATTGAAACAAGCTAAACTCCAGGAGCCCATCTAGTTAAACTGTTACATTCAACTAAAACTTTATTTTCCCTTTACATGCCAATTGTCCTATAGCTTTTCTCCAGCAGGCTATCCAGCATGGTTCACAGACTGTGCTGTGAGCAACCATGTTTCCTAAAATGGTAAAATGCTGAGATGCTTTCAAAATAGCAAGTAGAGAGGAGTGAGTACAGCTAAAACATGTGAGAAATCAGTACCCTACAATGCACTAATAAACAAAGCAAAGTCTAATTTCCTTTTGAATTAATTTGCACTTTTGTTAATTTTAGACTCCATCAAAATGCACTACTTGTATAACAAAGGATTAAGCAATCGTTTGAGAATTTGTGAGCTGTGTTCACAACTTACATTTTCTTTAACAATGCATCATGTAAGCTGCAAGGCTCTGAACTAAATATGAATATATCAAATTAGGCCAAATGGAAGACAATTCCAATTACTGTCTTCGTATTTTGCATGCTGATCCTGAAGAGATGGCCATGATAGGTTCTCTGTCACTCTCAGCACTCTGCTAAGGATTATTTCTTGGCAGCCACTGAAGCATAGACAAGCAGCTGTTCAGAAACCACCTGTACTTGACATTCAAGTTATATAAAGAAATGTAGCCATTGCTGTGGGCTTCTGTAAGTAAAATACAAAGCTGTGCTGTGACCCAGATCAAGATGTCTAAATAGTTTATCTGGAACCCTGTTTTCTTTTTTACTTCAGTGCAAAAATTGAATGACAAATATTTGTTCTGTTTGAAGAAGTACAAAGAGAGCTTCCTAAGGCAATGTAGCAAGTTTGCTTAGCAATCAGTGCACTGTAGGTTGCTTTGAATGGCTGGAAAAGTAAACAGATAACTATTTAACATCATAGTGTAGAATGAAATTTTCCATTATCAGAGCTAAGAGCTTTCATAGGGAACCTTACCCTCAGCTTGCTCCTGCTCGATCAGTGAATGATCTGTTTGATCTCCTGCTTGTGTATCTTTTGAATCTTTTGAGGACTCTGAAAAAAGGAGACGAGAAAAAGCTGAAGCTACTGTATTACAAGAGGACATGGACGACTGCAACTTCTTATTAAATATTGATCTACAGCACAGCATGCTATATCAGCACTTTGCAGTAGTATTCTCAAAGTCTACCTTTCAGCAAATTTTAAGGGGCAGTTTTTAAAAGTATGCATGCCGGATGACAGCACTTGTACTTTTAGCCATGCCAAAAGAGAGCAGCACCAAAGGTGGGGATGGGGCGGGCACAGGAAAGCACACGAGATTTTCATTTTGAAATCCCTGCATGTACTTTTGGCCTCAAACTTTGCACCAGCTCCAGTGAAGGTGAAAAGTACGTGGGTATTTTGTACCCATGGTGCACAGGCCTGTCCAAGACTTTCAAAGGGAAACTATGGGAAGATTTGCTTTGAAAAGCAGTTTGCATGGCAGAGGATACAACATACCCGTTGACCTGTAAGCTAAGCATGGGGTTTGAAAATGACCCTCCTTAATCTACCTTATAAATGGCCTGTGGACCGACGGCCCGCAAATGCGCAGTAGAGCGCAGCTCTACTGCGCATGTGCGGGCAAGGATGTCGATCAGAAAAAAAAATGGCGGTGGGGCCGCAGGAGCGGGAGGAGAAGCAGCGGCGCCGCGCGCGCGCGCGGTGCCGCTGCTTCTCCTCCCCAGATCTGCCGGCAGATCTCGGGGGGGGGGGTGTCACTCCCGCGCCCCCCCACCGAGATCTGCCGGCAGATCTCGGGGGGGGGGGGGGGTGTCACTCCCGCGCCCCCCCCACCGAGATCTGCCGGCAGGAGCGGGAGGAGTTAATGGAGCCGGGTGAGGGTTGCGGGAAGTCGCGCTTACGGCGCCGGGAGGAAATGGAGGTGGGTGGTGGGAGGGAGGGAGAGGGGGACTGAGTGAGTGGGAGGGAGGGAGGGAGAGGGGGACTGAGTGAGTGGGAGGGAGGGAGAGGGGGGACTGAGTGGGAGGGAGTGAGGGAGAGGGGGGACTGAGTGAGAGGAGAGGGAGGGTGGAGAGGAGTGGATGGTGAAGAGTGAGGGGAGAGAGAATGTGGGGGAGGTGAGAGACAGAGGGATGTAGCCCGTTTTAACGGGCTTTACGGCTTGTGTAACAATAAAACAATAGCAGACAAGTGTGAATTAGCGAGAAACATGCCAAACATTGCTCAGTTATGCAATAAAGCCTACATGTTTGTGCTGCCTTCAGCATGTGCTTTAACTTAATA
Organism: Rhinatrema bivittatum; assembly: GCF_901001135.1. Classification (NCBI taxonomy): domain Eukaryota; kingdom Metazoa; phylum Chordata; class Amphibia; order Gymnophiona; family Rhinatrematidae; genus Rhinatrema; species Rhinatrema bivittatum. The sequence goes on along the minus strand of NC_042617.1, from coordinate 107,324,458 downwards.
TCAAGAGAGATAACAGTGCTTATAAAACTTTGAAAATTGTTGACCAACACAGCATCTTTAGAATATGAAAAATAGTTGACCAGAAAATGGTTTTCTACTAGAATCTCACTTTCCAGCAAACTAAGACGTACAAATAAAACAAACAAACAAACAAACAAAAAAACAAAAAACAGAAGATACTGAAGTTTATACAGTAAAATGGATTGCGCTTCATGGACACGCGTTGGACGCGCATTGGACGTGGCTTGCATTTGCATGCCATTTAAATACTGTATCGAGTGGTAGGTGATCCGAACTGTGCGTGCGGCAAACGTGGGTGCGCCGGGCACTAACGCACCTCTTTCTACCGCACCTTACTGTATCGGCCTGTGTGTTTGTTTTCCCAACCCTCTCCCATCCACCCCTAGCTCATCCTTTAATTTATAGGCAGGTGCCACTTTCACACACACACACACACACACACACAAATCAGCCCTATAAATTCACTTCACGAATTCCCCACACCTTATTTAAAGTTTGATCATTCCCTTGTAGGCCACTACCAGATATATAGTGAATACACTAATATATTTAAAGGACCCTAATTAGACATATTTTTACTTCCATAGCAACCTAAAACTTAACTAGGAACTGAACAAATTTGAGTTGAGGGCAGCAGTCCAGCAGCAAGAGGGGGGCCTCCCAGTCTTTTGCATCGAGTGTCACATTTATGAGTTTTTATCCGCCGCTGAGAAGTTGTATGTGTGCATCCGATGTAAGGAGCTCCTATCTCTCAGAGAACAAGTCCGATCTCTGGAGGCTAAAGTGGTAGATCCTGGAGAAGCTGAGGCAGACAGAGAGGTATATAGATAAGACCTTCAGGGACATAGTAGCCAAGTCCTAACTTCAGACTGACAGCTCTGGTGCTGCCTTGGAGGAAGAAGGTTTCATGATCAGAGAGCATCAACCTGGTTCAGCAGGAAAGGATCCTGTGGTAAGCACCTGCTCTCCAGGTGGTGCATTGTCCTCTCGCACCGAGGAAGTGTCTCCCAGGGCTACTGCCCAGGAGGGAAGGGTTAGGTTGGCCGCCATAGTTGGTGATTCGATTATTAGTAATGTAGACAGCTGGGCGGCTGGTGGGCATGATGATAGCCTGGTAACATGCCTACCTGGTGCGAAGGTGGCAGATTTCACGCATCACCTAGATAGGATTTTAGACAGTGGTGGGGAGGAGCTGGCTGTCATGGTACATGGGGGCACCAAGGAAAATGTGGGAGGGAAGTTCTGGAAGCCAAATTTAGGCTCTTAGGTAGACAGCTGAAATCCAGATCTTCCAGGGTAACATTCTTTAAATTGCTCCCTGTTACACACACAGATCTCCAGAGGCAGGCAGAGCTCTGAAACGTCAATAAGGATGGTGCAAGGAAGAGGGATTCAATTTTGTAAGGAACTGGGGAACCTTTTGGGAAAGGGGGAATCTTTTGCGAAGGGATGGGATCCACTTTAACCAGGGTGTAACCAAGCTGCTTTTACACTAGAATAAAGGGGAAAGCCGGCAGTCGCTCAGCAGCGCATGGTTCGGAGAGAGGTATCTTCAAAGGATACTAATGGCGCATTAGAATTAGGGCATCCCAACAGTGAGTTCCATTAATAAAAAAAGTAATCCAAGTGTCTGTAATTAAAAACTCACCTGAGCTAAAAGATTCCAATTTATCCCTATTAGAAAGCAGAGTGAAAATACAAATAAAAAACTCACTTTGAAATGTTTGTATGCTAATGCCAGACGTCTAAGAAGTAAGATGGGAGAATTAGAATGTATAGCAGTGAATGATGGCATAGACTTAATTGGCATCTCAGAGACATGGTAGAAGGAGGATAACCAATGGGACAGTGCCAGGGTACAAATTATATCGCAATGACAGAGAGGAGCACTCGGGAGGAGGTGTGGCACTTTATGTCCGGGATGGCATAGAATCCAACAGGATAAAGAGCCTGCATGAGACTAAATGAACAATCAAATCTTTATGGGTAGAAATTCCTTGTGTATTGGGGAAAAGTATAGTGATACGAGTATACTACCATCCACCTGGCCAAGATGGTGAGATGGACAGTGAAATGCTAAGAGAAATTAGGGAAGCAAACCAAATTGGTAGTGCAGTAATAATGGGAGATTTCAATTACCCCAATTTTGACTGGGTAAATGTAATATCACGACATGCTAGAGAGATAAAGTTCCTGGATGGAATAAATGACAGTTTTATGGAGTAATTGGCTCTGGAAACGATGAGAGAGGGAGCAATTTTAGATCTAATTCTTAGTGAAGCACAGAATTTGGTGAGAGGTAATGGTCATGAGGTTGCTTGGCAATCGTGATCATAATATGATAAAATTTGAATTAATGAGAGGAAGGGGGACAGTAAGTAAATCTACAGCTCTAGCGCTAGACTTTCAAAAGGGAAACATTGATAAAATGAGAAAAATAGAAAAAACTGAAAGGAGCAGCCACAAAGGTAAAAAGTGTGCAAGAGGCGTGGACATTGTTAGAAAAATATCATCTTAGAAGCACAGTCCAGATACATTCCACGCATTAAGAAAGGTGGAAGGAAGGCAAAATGATTACCGGCATGGTTAAAAGGTGAGGTGAAAGAGTCTATTTTAGCCAAAAGGTCTTCATTCAAAAATTGAAAGAAGGATCCAACAGAAGAAAACAGGATAAAGCATAAGCTCTGGCAAGTTAAATCTAAGACATTGATAAGCTAGGCTAAGAGATAATTTAAAAAGAAGTTGGCCATAGAGGCAAAAACTCACAGTAAAAACTTTTTAAAATATGAAACAGAAAGCCTGAGAGGGAGTCAGTTGGACTGTTAGATGATTGAGGGGTTAAAGGGGCACTTAGAGAAGATAAGGCCATCACGGAAAAATTAAATGATTTCTTTGCTTCGGTGTTTCCTGAAGAGGATGTTGGAGAGATACCCGTTCTGGAGAAGGTTTTCATGGGTAATGATTCAGATGGACTAAGCAAATCAAGGTGAAACTTTAAGATGTGGTAGGCCTGATGGACAAACTGAAGATTAGTAAATCACCTGGACCGGATGGTATACATCCCAGGGTTCTGAAGAAACTAAAAAAATGAAATTTCAGAACTATTAGTTAAAATTTGTAACCTATTATTAAAATCATCCATTGTACCTGAAGACTGGAGAGTGGCTAATGTAACCCCAATATTTAAAAAGGGCCTCAGAGGCGATCCGGAAAATTACAGAACAGTTAGCCTGACTTCAGTGCCAGACAAAATAGTAGAAAGTGTTCCAAAGATCAAAATCACAGAACATATAGAAAGACATCGTTTAATGGAACAAAGTCAGAATGGCTTTACCCAAGGCAAGTCTTGCCTCACAAATCTGCTTCACTTTTTTGAACCGGTAGATATAGTGTATTTAGATTTTCAAAAGGCATTTGACAAAGTTCCTCATGAGAGGCTTCTAAGAAATGTAAAAAGTCATGGGATAGTTGGCAATGTCCTTTCATGGATTACAAACTGGTTAAAAGACAGGAAACAGAGAGTAGGATTAAATGGACAATTTTCTCAGTGGAAAATTGTATACAGTGGAGTGCCTCGAGGATCTGTACTAGGACCCGTGCTTTTCAATATATTTATAAATGATATATTTATTTTAATGCTTTTCTATACCGACATTCATGACACATGTCATATCATATTGGTTTACATCGAACAAGGGAAATACACATTAACTTAAATGTAGCTAGGGGGCTACTGATAGAGATAAGAGAGGAGGAGAGTTAATGAACAAGGGTTATCGGAACCTTGGAGGGTGGAAGAGAGTGAAGGAGCAGAGAGAAAGGATCTGGAAAGGAATACAATGATACAAAATTATTCAGAGGAGTTAAATTCCAAGGGGCGGATTTTAAGAGCCCTGCTCGCGTAAATCCGCCTCGATTTACGCGAGCAGGGCCTTGCGCGCCGGCGCGCCTATTTTCCATAGGCCTGCCGGCGCGTGCAGAGCCCCGGGACTTGCATAAGTCCCGGGGTTTTTCGAGGGTGGCGTGTCGGGGGGCGGGGCCGATCGGCGCAGCGTTTTGGGGGTGGAACGTAGTGTTTTGGGGGCGGGCCCGGGGGCGTGGTTTTGGCCCGGGGCGGTCCGGGGGCGTGGCCGTGCCCTCCGGAACCGCCTCCAGGTTGCGTCTCGGTGCGCTAGCGGCCCGCTGGCGCACGGGGATTTACTTCTCCCTCCGGGAGGCGTAAATCCCCCGACAAAGGTAGGGGGGGGGTTTAGATAGGGGCCGGGGGGAGGGTTAGATAGAGGAAGGGAGGGGAAGGTGAGGGGAGGGCGAAAGCGAGTTCCCTCCGAGGCCGCTCCGATTTCAGAGCGGCCTCGGAGGGAACGGAGGCAGGCTGCACGGCTCGGCGCGCGCCGGCTGCACAAAATCGGCAGCCTTGCGCGCGCCGATCCTGGATTTTAGCAGATACGCGCGGCTACGCGCATATCTACTAAAATCCAGCGTACTTTTGTTTGCGCCTGGTGCGCCAACAAATGTACGCGAAGGCACACTTTTTTAAAATCTACCCCCAAGTGGATTGTGATAAATTGCAGGAGTACCTTGTGAGACTGCAAAATTGGGCATCTAAATGGCAGATGAAATTTAATCTGGATAAGAGTAAGGTGATGCATATAGGGAAAAATAACCCATGCTGTAGTTATAGGATGTTAGGTTCCATATTAGGAGCTACCACCCAGGAAAGAGATCTAGGCATCATAGTGGATAATGCTTTGAAATCGTCAGCTCAGTGTGCTGTGGCAGTCAAAAAAGCAAACAGAATGTTAGGTGAGACCGCACCTTGAATACTGTGTACAATTCTTGTCACCGCATCTTAAGAAAGATATAGTTGCGATGGAGAAGGTACAGAAAAGGGCGACCAAAATAATAAAGGGGATGGAACTACTCCCCTATGAGGAAAGATTAAAGAGAGTAGGGCTGTTCAGCTTGGAGAAGAGACGGATGAGGGGGGATATGATAGAGGTCTTTAAAATCATGAGAAGTCTAGAATGGATAAATGTGAATCGGTTATTTACTCTTTCAGATAATAGAAGGACTAGGGGGCACTCCATGAAGTTAGCATGTAGCACATTTAAAACTAATTGGAGAAAATTCTTTTTCACTCAACGCACAATTAAACTCTGGAATTTGTTGCCAGGGGATGTGGTTAGTGCAGTTAGTGTAGCTGGGTTTAAAAAAGTTTGGATAAGTTCTTGGAGGAGAAGTCTATTATCTGCTATTAATCAAATTGACTTAGAAAACAGCCACTGCTATTACTAGCATCAGTAGTGTGGGATATACTTAGTTTTTGGATTCTTACCAGGTATTTGTAGCCTGGATTGGCCACTGTTGGAAACAGGATGCTGGGCTTGATGGACCCTTGGTCTAACCCAGTATGTCAATTTCTTATGTTCTTAACAGGAAGTGCAATTTTCATACTGCCCATGGTGCTTGCAGGTGGGCCTGCATGCAATATGATCTTGAAAGTGAGGGCCAGCAGAGGAATGTGGGTACTTTTATACCTGGGTGCTCTGCACCTACTTTGAAGCAGGTGCAAACTCCGCACAGACTTTCTTTTCCCAACCTAAATCTGCCCACTTTTTATTGGGGGTAAAAGAACTTGCACTGTGAAGGGGGGAAATAGTCAAACCATGTTTTTATGTGGGTAAACATAAAATTCTTTCTAAAAAAAAAAAAGCCCTACCCCACACAATTTTGGTAAGAGTATAACATAGTTTCATAATGCATGCACAGGGAAGAAAGAGTGATGTTAGGGCAGGGGAAGGAAAGAACGTCCATTTTTAACCCCTCTGTGTGTAATTTAATATGCTTTAAAGCACATGCGAATTATGCTGTCACAGAGCATGAGTCCTTAGGCTATGCCAGAGTTAATAATACCCAGATCATGAGGCAGGGCTGGCTCCACACCAACAGCGGGCAGACATGCTAGTTGCTGGGACTGAAAGAGAGACTTCTTCTAACCTAGCCTCTTTCCCTGAGGGCTGAGCCTTTGGGTTCAGAGGCCAGCAGGACTTAGGAGAATGTCCACAGGTAGGTGAGTGGTCCAAGGGGCAAGGCAGGCAGCAATCAGGCAGAGTCGGTATCCAGGCAAGGGTCAAGGCAACAAGAGATCAGTCCAAGGAGAGCAAGGAATCAGAGACAGGGAAGGAGTAAGGCAGGGACCAGGAACAAGGCAGGGACTGGAGCAAGGCAGCAGACAGGAATAAGGCCAGAAGCAAGCAGGGCACGAATGAGGCAAGAAGCAAGGCAGGAACTAGCTACAAACACCAATGGGAAGCAGGAGGACCTGCTGCTGAGGTGCCATCTTGCTGCTCTGCACCGGTTAAAATAGCTTGGCGGGGCCAACAAAACTAATATATGGGTGCGCGCACACATAGGGGTAGATTTTCAAATAGCGCGAATTAGCCTACTTTTGCTGGCGCATCAGGCGCAAGCAAAAGTACGCTGAATTTTAGTAGATACGTGCGGAGCCGCGCGTATCTGCTAAAAACCTGGATCGGTGCGCGCAAGGCTATTGATTTTGTATAGCCGGCGCGCGCCGAGCCGCGCAGCCTACCCCCGTTCCCTCCGAGGCCGCTCCGAAATTTAATATGCTTTAAAGCACATGCGAATTATGCTGTCACAGAGCATGAGTCCTTAGGCTATGCCAGAGTTAATAATACCCAGATCATGAGGCCGAGGCCGAGGCCGAGGCCGCTCCGAAATCGGAGCGGCCTTGGAGGGAACTTCCTTTTGCCCTCCCCTCACCTTCCCCTCCCTTCCCCTACCTAACCCACCCACCCGGCCCTGTCTAAGCCCCCCCCTTACCTTTGTCGGGGGATTTACGCCTCCCAGAGGGAGGCGTAAATCCCCGCGCGCCAGCGGGCCTCTTGCGCGCAGGGACGCGACCTGGGGGCGAGTACGGAGGGCGCGGCCACGCCCCCGGACCGCCCCGGGCCGTAGCCACGCCCCGCACCCACCCCCAAAACGCTGCCGACACGCCCCCTAAACGCCGCGACGGCCGAGCCTGCCCCCCTGACACGCCCCCGACACGCCCCCCTCGGAGAACCCCGGGACTTACGCGAGTCCCGGGGCTCTGCGCGTGCCGGTAGGCCTATGTAAAATAGGCTCACCGGCGCGCAGGGCCCTGCTCGCCTAAATCCGCCCGGATTTGGGCGGATTTAGGCGAGCAGGGCTCTGAAAATCCGCCCCATAAGAAGAGGTAGCTAGAAGCATCCTGGGGAGAGGCAGCATGGCTGCTGCAATCGGCCAATCATTACTTATACAGGTTCACAAGTACTCAAGTTTCTCAATGGACACACATTTTCAGAGGGAAACTCCATGGAGAAGGGGGGTCCTTTTGAAAATGGCATATTTGCAGGTACAAAGTACCCACAGACCTGAAAGCTGGGTGCAGGATTTGAAAACTGAACTGAACTGATATAACATGAAATGATTTCAAAATTCTTTTCATGCCACTAAATTACTGTGGTCCAAACTAACATACTCCTTAGATTATGTTTCACACAGGGCTACTTATATGTCAATAATTTTGAGGACAGTAAAATAAATAAATAAATAAATAAATAAATAAATATAAGAGAACAAAAAATTACATGTCTATAAAAATAATTTCACAACTAATGGAGCCGGTTTCTGGTGCAGTGGGTTCAGGCTCTGTGGAATTGCACTGCTCAGGAGTTAGGGACTATGTCACAGTACAAACTATGCACAAAATGGCAATGGTAAAATGTGTTACTTAAAAGAATTAGGTTAGTAAAAATATGGCAGACTGTCAGTAAAGAAGCATTTTCATTAGTTAGCAACCTTGGTTCCACAAGATTTATTTTTAAGTTTTAGTGAATTTGAGATTTTTTTTTGTGAAAGGTGATGGTCTGATAGTTCTGGAAATAAAAGATCCCATTATACACACCACAAGGCCAGCATGGGAGCACAGTGGTTGCCTCATGCTTTTCTACTGCAAAAAGGCTTATTACATGGGCAATCTGCAATCGAAAAAAAGGGCATAAATAAGGCTGCAGGAAGTGTTACAGCATAAGTGAATGTTCTTTCTCATCATGTTTTCACAATAGCTTAGCCAAGACACACATCTAACAATCAACAGAAATCTGGTAACAACATTTCATTAGTATTTTACAAATTAAGTAAGATACTAATAGACACTGTTGATTTCCACTATCAGGGGAATTATTTAATATAGTAAACAATTGTAGCACGAGTTTTAGTGCATGGGCCCTTAAATATTTAAAGAGGGTTTTAATGATTAATATGAAATTGTAGGCATAACAATTGGCATTATATATATATGGTATATAGGCTGATATGTGAAGGTGAGGAGCAAGATACAAGAAGTGGTGTTCTACAGAGGATTGCATAGTGGTGGCACAGATGAAGTAAGAGACTCTCTACTATTAATCGTAAACTCAAACAGCTTTGAGTCCTGGAGACAAACATGCCCATTTCACAGAATGTTTCTTCAGAGAGGGAATATAGATAAGACACACATATGAATACGATATATATTTCACAAAATATTAAAAAAAAACAGGGGGAAACCTCCAGAGTTATGAACTCTACCAAAAAGATTTTTCTTATATATGAATTGTATCAAACACGGCATCAGAAAAAATAGTGTTTTATGGTTTCCATCCACTGCCTCTCGCCACACAATGGTATCAGCATTAAACACTTTTGTTTTCATTCATATGCCAATTCTTTACATTCTTTACAACAATTTACTTTATTAAATTATATTCTTACCTAAAGGCTATGACTGGAGAGGGGCACCGGAGATCGACCTCTGTCAGTGTTCTCCTGTTCCAGAACATCGGATTCTTCACCTTCCTCGGCACCGGGAAAAGACTGGGCTGAGCACCAGAGAACGAGAAAGCACCAACTCCTGATGTCATCTGGGCATGGCTCCGGTTCTGGGACGGCACCAGGACTGGCCGAGTGGCCCCCAAAGTGGCCCCGCAGAGACCAGACCTCACCCTTAGTTGAACCAAGCACCAACTCCCTCGTTTTGAGGGCGATCCAGTGGTGCCTGCTCCTCCTCCTCCTGCCATGTCCACAGCAGCCTTCGAGGAGGAGCTGGATCATAGGGTTCAGCTGGCAGTGCTCCGAGCCCTCAGGGGCATCGAGCCACAGGCCCCATCAGTGCCTCCACCGATGCCGGAGCCCTCGTCCTCGATCCTAGCACTGCTGCTGGAACGTCTTGATGTATTACTCAGTGCCCTACCTACACAGCCAGTGCCTGGGGGATTCCTCTGTTCCCTGGCGGCCATCGTTTCCTCCCCCCTCATGGGTTATACTAATCGCTGGTTCTTCTGAGGAAGAAGATTGTGTGCTTCCAGGGCCCCCAGGGCCTCTGGCACTCAGACTTCCACTTCCAGCTCCAGCATGGGTCCTTCAGGGATTTCGGTGCCGTTGTTACCCTTGATTTCCCTGGCGCTTCCGGGGCCCAGACCGCAGGCAGTCAGCATGGGTCTCCCACTGCCCTCTCCAGGAGGGCTTAGCAAGGAGGAAGCCCCCATAAGACCCGTGGGGTGATGATACTTTTGAGTCCTCCTCCGATGTTTCTGAGGATGTCCTCTTGAAACCGTCACCCCTGGAGGAATAGCGTCTGCTCCCCCAGAGGACTTGACTTTCGCCAGGTTCATCCGAACAATGGTGGAGTCTATTCCATTTCAGCTCCTCACAGAAGAGGATGCTAGGCACCACATGCTGAGGTACTCCAGTTTGTGGATGCACCGAAGGAGGTAGTAGCAGTTCCCGTGCATGAAATATTAAAGTAGTTGCTCCTGTGTATCTGGGAACATCCTATTTCCATCTCCCCAGTAAACAGGAAGGCTGATGCTGTTTACCTCATTCAGAAGACCCTTGGTTTTGAACAACACCAGCTCCTCCACCAGTTGGTGGTAGTGGAATCCGCCCTCAAAAAGGCGAAGTGATCCTGAACCCATGCATCCTTGCCTCCGGGCCGGGACCATAGGGAATGGGACATGCTAGGTAGGAAAGTGTACCAGGGGACAATGTTAATAGTCTGTATCACTTCCTACCAGTTATATAGGGCCCAATACTCCTGGAACCTCTGGAAGAAGGTTCAGGAATTGGCTGAACACCTCCCTCAACAGCAACGGGAGACATTCTTAGTGCTTGTGTACCAGGACTTCGCGTGTGGTAAGCATGAGGTGCATTCCATATACAACATGTTTGAAACATCAGCCTGAGTAGCCACCATGGGCATTGGAGCCCACAGAATGGCCTGCCTCCAACCCTCAGACCTCCAGCCGGAGGTCCAGGACAAACTTGCAGACCACCCCTTTACAGGGGATAACCTTTTTGGAGATAAGGTCCGAGATACTTTGGCTTAGCTAAATGATCATCATGAGACCCTCCAGGAACTTTCCCCTAGCACATCGGATCCCCGCTCCTCGGCCAGAAGGTTGGCCAGAAGGTTGGCCAGAAGGTTGGCCAGATGGTCTTTCTACTATCAGAGGAAATACTATCCTCCAGTCTCCTGCAGATGCTCTCAGCGGGTCCCTTCTAGGAGCCGCTCCAAGCAGCCATGGGTGCCTAGACCCCAGCCAGTGCCTCAGCCGAGCCCTACTACAGGGTTTTGACTGGCGAAGAGGAAGCACAAGTCCAGTCGCCGTACCCTCAGAGTCATCTCCACCAGTAGGAGGCCACCTATGCCTTTTTCAGCCTCGCTGGTTAGCAATCACGTTGGATCGGTTGGTACTCTCCATCGTTCGCCGAGTATACCATTTAAACTTTGTCAGTGTGCCCGGGGATGCTCCCCTGTGCCCCTCTTGGGGGTCAGTCTCCGCATCAGGAGATCCTGTTGTCTGAGCTATCTGCCCTCATTCAAGCCAGGGCAGTTGAGCCAGTTTTTCCGTGCCAACAGGGGACAGGGTTTTACTCCCGATATTTCCTGATCTCCAAGAAGACTGGTGGATTCTAGCCCATTCTGCTGAAGGATCTAAATCATTTTCTCAAATGAGAGAAGATCAAAATGGTCTCCTTAGGCGCTCTGATCCCTCCCTTGCAGGGAGGAAACTGGCTTTGCTCCCTTGATCTCAAGGACGCATATGCAGTCATCGAGATCTCCCTCAGTCACTGGAGACATCTCCTTGTGGGCTCCAGGCATTTTCAGTACAGGGTGCTGCCGTTTGGCCTCGCCTCAGTGCCATGCACCTTCAACAAATGCCTAGAGCCAGTAGCAGCACACCTGTGCTGTCTGGGGGCACAGGTGCTCCCCTACTTAGATAACCAGCTCATCAAGAGCAGCTCTCAACAGGGAGTGCTGCAGTCTCTGACCTTAACCATTCAGGCATTGAAGTCTTTTGGGTTCGTTGTCAACTATCTGAAATCCCACCTGACTCCCTCTATGCACCTGGATTTCATTGGTGCCCACCTGATCACGGCAGAGGGCAAGACCTATCTCCCTCGCCACCGCACTGCCTGTCTTATGCTCATCCTTCTGGGCCACATGGCAGCCACGGTCTACGTCACCCTATTTGCCTGCTTAGTCATGCGCAGGGTACAGTGGACCCTTCGGTCCCAGTGGCAGCAAGCCTCCCAGGACCTCAATGCATGCATATGTGTCACCCAGCCGCTCCAGATTTCCTTGTCTTGGTGGGAGGACCTTCCCAATCTGGAACAGGGGGTTCTCTTCTAGTCCCCCTCCTTACAATTTCTCCTCACCACAGGTGTGTCCACATTGAGATTCGGAGCCCATGTAGAGGGGGTCCGCACCCAGGGCCTGTGGTCGACTCAGGAGGCTCAGTACCAGATCAACAGCACCTAGTTTGTTGTGTCCGTTGGTACCTGTTTGGTGTCTGTTGGTCCTCTATGTACGGAAGCAGCCTACAGCTAGGTATTCATCCATGTGTGAGGACTAACATCCTGCTTGTCCTAGGAGAAAGCAAAGTTGCTTACCTGTAACAGGTGTTCGAGGACAGCAGGATGTTAGTCCTCATGAAACCTGCCTGCCACCTCGCAGAGTTGGGTTTCATGTACAGCTGTTGTTTCATTTTTGTAATTCTCTGTAACGAGACTGAAGGGGGACCCCGTGTGGCCATGTGGATAGTGGCATGCTGGGCATGCTAAGTGTGCCAGTCAAAGTTCTAGAAACTTTGACAGAAGTTTTCCGTGCCGGGCTCCATCTGATGATGTCACCCATCTGTGAGGACTAGCATCCTGCTGTCCTAGGAGAACACCTGTTACATGTAAGCAACTCTGATATCTCTCCTGTTACAACATTAGTGTACTTCTTTGTGTATCCTCCTCCACTCCTATCCTGTTATTGGTCAGCATTCTCCAAGACTCTGTTCTGGGTTCACATCTCTTCTCTCTTTACATTCATTCCCTTGATACTCTGACCTCCTCCCATGGCTTTCAAACCATCTTTATGCCTTCTGCTGAATCCCCTTTCTTTGCGATAGCCTTGCATTATAGAAATGTATAGTAGTGATAGTAGATTTCTGTTCATCCTCAAGCCTCTGATTTTTGGCTATACTAACAATTTCAATGACAGCAAAGACCTGTGCCTTTTGGTAACCTATTGCATGTAAATACAACTACTGCCAGCTTGGAGATGCGTGTATGCCATTTAAAACTAGTTACACTACTTATATAATTGGAAGCACGTCAAGGTTTTCTAATTTATATGCTACATCAAATGGAAGATTTTGCTACAGCTGTTCTCCAGACTATATAACTTATGTAATCAGAAGTAGTTAAAGTCACTTCAGTTTATATATTACATCAAAAAGATTTTGCCCTCTGCTGCTTTCAACATAAGTTAAAATCATTATTTTGTCATGTTGAATTGGGTATAGCTCTAAGCACCATCTGACGAGTCATCTTTAGAGCAACAATGATGTCTTGAAGCAGATGCGATCATTGAAGTTTATCCATTAAGGTTTTCCTCTGATGAAGCCAATTTATTTGGTGAAACATGGGCCCCTTGTCAGGGAGATATGAATATTACCATCTATAAGACATTTTGGGACATTTATAATTCACAATTTTTTAAAGGAATATCATGCAGCTTGAGAATTGAATTATGAATTCAAAATCATTATGGAACGTTGCCATCCCTGAAATATCCATATTTAGGTTTATCACTTTAATAAAAAAATCTCTTGAGTGTTTTTACTGAGTGCTAAGATTAGGTGAAGGACACTCTTCATTTGTGAATGTAGCCTTCCTGCTTATGCATTATTGATATGAGTACACTGGTTTTCACTCAATTTTTAATTTGAGTACAAAATATTTGCTTAACATATAAAGGATCACCTTTTTGTCATTTTTTATATTATATGTGCTGGTGATCAGCTGGTTCACCTTTGGATTTTTCTGTTGCCTAGTAGGAGTAAAATAGCCAGTTAAGTCTACACTTATCTGGCTGCTTCCCACTAAATATCTCCAAGTAAAGTTATAGGTCAAATTTTGTTAATAGTGGCCCGAGTTCCTTTTACACTCCCAGTAGTAAATGGGGCAGGCGTGACTCCCATCAGGGCTACCCTTCCTTTGTACAGAGAAACACAATGAACACAACAACAGACACACTGGAGCCCATATAGGAAATAAATGTCCTTAGCCTTTTATTAGATATCTGACAAGGGAATCTAATACAGGTGCTTGAGCCTGCCCTGCTTATCTCTTACCTTTGCCCTCCATTGGGGGTGCTGTTGGACCAACTCTGGGACTGTCTCCCAGTTGTCTTCCATGGCCCACCTCTATCCCTGCGGTGTTTTCTCCAATCTGTGATGTTGCAGGAGGCAGATACACGGGCAGACCCCTATAAGTTTGCTGGCCTGCCCTCCCATCATCCGTAGAACTGACCCTCCAGGTGTATTCCTGTCCCATCTTCGGAGTCCACCAGTTGTCCACCTGGATCATCCACTCTATGTTGCAAGACCACGACCTTAGTCATTCATTCTTGCTCAGTATCTCTGGCTTCTCTCCTAAGCTAACCCCCTAACTCCCAAAATTAAGTTCAGGTATTCTGACACAACAAGATTAATAATGTGAATGCTCATCAGTACTTTCCTTATTAATATCTATTTAATTAGTTAAACATTAATAATCCAGAAAAAGAATATTCATCAATGTGGATTACAGAATATAACAGCTAACATGATAAAGCAAACATTACAAGTCACTAATACTGTCAGGGCAGGATGGGAGGAAATTTGTCCTGGTTCTAGGGCAGAAAGGGGGAAGAGAAGTGAGTATTGGAGCCGGCCACATTTAAATCCCCTGCTGGCTCCACCCCTCAATCATCACTCAAGTCCTGGGGCCAATCTAGCCACAGGCGCCTGTTGATGACATCAGCACACCCACCATGCTGTCCAGTTGTGGGAGCCTACTGGTACACATTTCATTGGCAGGTGCCCAAGGAGAGGACCACATGCTAGCCACCTGGCCATATGGAATGGTACCATTCCAGCCGGGCCCATCGGGACTTCCAGTCTCCCCCATGCTCTAGGACTGAGGACAGCTGATGAATTCTGGGTGGCTCTTCCTTTGCTGGGTTATGAGCACCCTATTACTGGTGATGCCTGCGCACTCTGGCACAGAGGACACCCATTTCTGCTGTTGACATTTTTCTCTGTATACAAAGCAGTGAATACAGTAGGGCTGCAAAATATATTTTGTCATTGGCAATTACCAAATCAAAGTGATACTCTGGAGATGAATAAAAATTTAAAGCTAAAAATTAAAAGTTATACAAAATCACTAGTTAAAAAAGATAAAGGAGTAAATTTAAAGGGGCTTATTTGGGATCTACATGCACACAATGGGGAGTAGCGGCTACTGGTCTTCATGGACCCCTTCTCCCCACTCCCATGCTTCTTTTCTCATAGCAGAAGCACACGAGTAGAAGCAGGAGGGGGGACTGGCAGCAATGAGTATGATCTGAGTCCCTATGGCCCCTAATGCCAATAAAGTTGAAGTGCCGACAGCATGAAGTGTGGTTGGTATTTCCTGCCAGGCTGATTGCCTCACATGGGAATTGAGAGTTTGGGATGCCAAGTTTTGGGGGGATCTTGCCACTATGAAGTGCATGGTGAATCAGCACTAATTATCAAACTTGGGGCACAGGCCCCATGTGCCCAGAGCTAACAATCCCCGTTGTACTTTCTGCTACTGTTTGTAAGTGTACATGCATATTTTCTGATGCATAACAAGCCAATATTCAAACACAAGGTATGTAGGTGCCTTGTATTTCAAAATTAACTAGGTTTCTGCAGGCTGTAAAGTATGTGCATAAATTGCCAGTTAGGTGCTCCACCAAAACATTTGCACCTACATACATACTGAGGGTAATTTTTTAGTAGCCTGCATAGGGCAAAAGTCTGCGAGTACTTTTTCTCCTCACACTTTAGCCTACATTTTCAATGCCGACTTATAAACACAAGTCGGCTTTGAAAATGTGTGGCTTTGCTGGGTATATGTGTGAAATATATTTATTTATTTATTTATTTTAATTTTTATATACCAACATTCTTACATCCGATGTAAATCATACCGGCTTACATTAAACAGAATAGCAGGAAATAAATTTCCATAGTCTAATACAATGAACATTTCTAATTAAAATTGTTAACAAGTGAAAAGAAAAGGTAAAGAACTGGAATAAAGGTTAAATTACAGAAAAATATAAAAGATTTTTTTTTTTTTAGAAGCACAAGGGTTGCACGAAGGATGCACCTGATGGCGAGGCGCTCTTCAACCATCGCCAGGGCTCCCTGTGACGTCAGGGGGGGGGGGGGGGGGCGCGTGGTCACACATCGCATCGCAGTCATTCATTTCCCTCACCTCCTGCTGTTGGTTCCGTATCTTTTTTCCCCCTGCCATTCAGTTTGGTGTTCAGTTCTCGTGGGGGCCCAGGATGGAGGGTGGCCTCCCCGCTCGCCGGCGCCTGATGGTGAGGCGCTCTTCAACCGTCGCCGGGGCTCCCAGTGACGTCAGGGGGGGGGGGGCGAGGTCACACATCGCATCGCAGTCATTCATTTCCCTCACATGCCTGATGGTATATATGCAGTTACACCTGCTTGTGAGTTGCATGGGGATACTTTGTGCATGTAAATTTACTCTTCTGGGCTGGAACCTTGGCTAGCTGTTCCTTCAGTCTCTTTCCCCAGGGTGTGGATTCCTTTTGTGTGGAGGGGATAGTTTTCAGGGCACAGAGTGCTAAAGGTGGCTTTCCTTCCATTATCCCGAGGAGAGGGGGGTCTGTATCCTTGCTATGTGCTGTAGGTGCCACAATAAACATTCCAGAGTCACTTGGTTAGTGTCCCAAAATAAAGTCTATACTGTTTAAACACTGGTGAAATATGGCACAACAAATTAATCTTCATCTCCACCAAACTCCTTTTGCAGTACAGTCTTTTTCCCTCTCTCTGTGCAGGAAAACTTCCACCCTCCAGGGCATGAAAAAGTTGAGTTCCCAGATGGGAAGAGCTTCCTTTAGCTGGGTGAAAAAAAAAACCTTCCAACTCTGGTAAAAATGTTAACAATCAGGCCGATACAGTGCGCTCCAACGGAGCGCACTGTTAGCCTGCTATTGGACACACGTTTTCCCTTACCCCTTATTCAGTAAGGGGAGGAAAATGCGCGTCCAACCTGCGGCAGCTAATAGCGCCCTCAACGTGCAAATGCATGTTGATGGCCCTATTAGGTATGCGCGCAGGATACAGAAAGTAAAATTGCAGCCAAGCCACACATTTTACTTTCAGAAATTAGCGCCGACCCAAAGGTCGGCGCTAATTTCTTCCAGCGCTGGGAAAGTGCACAGAAAAGCAGTAAAAACTGCTTTTCTGTGCACCCTCTGACTTAATATCATAGCAATATTAAGTCGGAGGTCCCGAAGAGTAAAAAAGTAAAAAAAAAAAAATTTGAATTCGGCCCGCGGCTGTCGGGCCGAAAACCGGACGCTCAATTTTGCTGGCGTCCGGTTTCCAAGCCCATGGCTATCAGCGGGCTCGAGAATCGACGCCGGCAAAATTGAGCGTCGGCTGTCAAACCCGCTGACAGCTGCCGCTCCTGTCAAAAAGGAGGCGCTAGGGACGCGCTAGTGTCCCTAGCGCCTCCTTTTCCCCGTTTCTACCGCGCCACCTAATTTGAATACTGCATTGCGCGCACCGGCAAGGGGCCGGTGCGCGTGCCGGGAGAGCGGGCGTTCGTCCGCTCTCCCGCGGACTTTACTGAATCGGCCTGAATGTTCCTTGCACAGAGAGACAATTATCTCTCTCCCCAGGGAGTAAAGACGCCAGATGGGTGTCCTCAATGGTCTCAAGAGTGGATATACTCAAGGTAAGCAGATCTTCTGAATCTCTTCGATTCTCTCAATCTCTTTCAGATGTCTGATGGGAGGGATCTATTGGAAGCAGGCAGTTATCCATATTCCAAACCAGGTCCGGCGTGACCAGGTGTGCATACCATGCATTTTCATAGAGCAGCACACCCAAGGAGGCGGCGGGCTGGTGGCAGCAGGAGAGGCTGTGGGCCATGGGCAGAGCCTAACAAGCCAGCAGCCAAAGAAGAAGAGAGCACCAGCGACAGAAGGAGAGACCCAACTTATGGGTTTGGGCATGCGTGCTTGTGCAACCGCGCATATCTTCTGCTCCCTCCCCCCTGCCAAGAAGAAAGATCGGTGGGCCATATGGCCCGAAGATAGCAAAATGAAGTATCTTACTCAGAGTCAGTGGGAGTCATTGCTACAGATGTCTTTAAGAAATAAGAGACTGTACAGCCTATCGCTCTTCCTGCTTGGGGGGAGGAGCAGAAGCTGTGCATGGGCATGCACGCATGCATGCCCAAACCCAGAAGTCGGGCCTCTCCTTCCATCTGTAGCAGTGACTTCCACTGACTCTGAGTAAGATTTTATTTATTTATTTATTTAAAAGAATTTGTTGACCATGCCCTCCAAATTTCAGGGCATCTGGAAATCCTGATTCTCCACCGCTCTCATGCAGCTGCTCTGCAGGCAAGGCTTCTTCTGTTCAGTGACCTTTCAGCACAGCTCCTCTCCTCTCATTGTGAGGCATCTAGTTACAGCAATTGGATGGGTCACTTTACCTCTCTTCACTCTTAGGTTCACAGCAGACAGCTGTGCGGGTGCCAGATCTTTCTGAGCACTCTAATTGGAGCCATTACTTCTTCCTATGACTAGACCCTTTTGTCTTTCTGGGTACTTCTTCGGCAAGAAATTCCCTCCATTCTTCTGGGAAAATCCTCAACTCTTACACTAAAATATTTTTTAGGCAAGAGAACCTCTGCTCTCTCCTCCCTTTGTCCCCCTCTAGGACTCCTTAAGCCAGAATCATCTGCCCCTCTCCCAGTAGGAAATGTCATGCTTATTCCTCTGTCCTAGAGGAAACTACTTCACATTCACAAGGATTGTCTCTAACCCCTTACAGGAACACCCCATTGTGGCACAATCAGAGGGGCACTCCACAGAATAGAAAGCAATTCACTCTTCTTGGTTGGAACTTTGAAATGTTTCTTCATATAAAATTGGCACAGGGTTAGTGAAAGGCATGCCTAGGGCTCCCCATTGCCAGAACTGTCTTCTGCAGAATGCCACTTTCTTGCCTTTGCAGCCAGCATGAGTAGCTCTCAGTGAAGTGATGTAATGCAGCTGGGTTTGGCAACAGAGGAAGAGGAGGAGGCTGCATGCTCTGAATCTGCAGTCTTCATTCGTCCAGGCTCTGGAACCTGGAGAAACCAGGTTGCAGGCCTCAGAGTGTTCCATGGCTGCCAGAAAGTGAAGCAGCATTGTATATAGTAATGGCCCTGGAAGAGCACAGTCAGATAAAATTCAGTCCAGGAGCTCCAGGGCACCCCCACCTACCCTACTCCTGCATCTCACTGCTGATGCTGCTGGGACCAGGGCACGGAAGTGCAGTCCACATCCCACACCTCACTTATTTCATAAGTGCCCACCCAGTCATTTAATGGCCAGGCAGAAAACCATGTGGTTTACAGTTCAGACACTCTGGTTGCAGAAGAGGGTGAGTTTGAGTTGTTGACTTCCATCCAGGTATACTCCCACCTTGCTCCTGCACCTAGCTGTTGGCATGTTTGGGAATGGAGCCATAGAGTTCCTACATGCTAAAGGGGCTTGCCTGGCACCCGGACAACACCACTAGCTTTTAGCGAGTTTTCCACCAAGACACCTGAACCTACCCCAGTTGATGCAGAAGAAGACATCAAATATAAGGTTGATGCCATCCTTGATGTAAGAAAGAGAGGCAGAGTTTGGGAGTACCTCCTGACATAGGAGGGGTATGGACCAGAAGAAAACTCTTGGGAACCATTGGCTAATATCATGGACAAAGAGATGCTTTGTCAATTTCATCAATCGCATCCTCAAAAACCTAGACCAGGTAGGGGGTCTGGAAGGGGCCCTTTGAAGGGGGGTACTGTTGCGTCTGTCGGTCTCAGACGGCTTCGACCTCTGTGCCTCACCTTTCTTCCTTCTCTCTCCTCAAGCCTTGGGAAGATGGCTGTTGCCACGTCTTCATGCTGCTCTCTCCGGTGTCCCTGGATCGGCAACGGCGACAGTGTTCGCCATGATTTTCCTGAGGGCCTCCTAGGATGCACGCGCGCATGCCACCCACATCTTTATCCACGTCATGGCAGGAACCTCGGGGGCGTCCCCTCCGAGTGACGTCATCACATCTTGGAATTTAGCCTGCCCTTCGTTTGCTAACAAACTGAGTTAGCAAGGATTGGATTGCCTCCAGTCTAAGCTGCTCTGCCGCTTCCCAGCTACCGCAGGAAGCTCTCTCTGCTCTTTGGGGTATTTCTTCACTAACCTGGGTACCCGCTCTGCGGGGGCCCTTCTGCTCTATTTCAGGTACCTATCTTGGGATATCGGGTACTTGCTCCTCGAGGGCCTGCTCTCCCTAATCTGGTGCCTGCCACTGAACAACTTCTGCCTGCCAGGACCTTCAACAATTTCAGTCTGTCTCACCTTCAGCTTCAGTGCTCTGTGTCTGCATCCGGGACCTGTCCCTGCTATGCCGCGCTGCCTATCACCTACTCGAATGTGAGACTGGTCTCCTCTGCTGAGGACCCCAGGACTACTTCACTGGGTTACCTTCACTGCTGCCCACTCCCCGGGTAGTACCATCGAGCTGTACAATAAATACAACTTCTCTGTGTCTGCGTGTATAGAGTCTAGCCTATTACTGTGGTTCCTCTCGGGGCTCCTCCCCTTGGGAGTGGCCGTCACCACAGTACCCAAGAATCCACTCCAACACCTCATAACCATAACATGGCCATCCTCAGATTCATAAAACAAATCACCCCTACTCATGACATCAAGTCATGTTATGACCTCCGAGAATTATATTCAAGTACTAACTAAATTACTGTATTATTTCTATCAGTTAAACACAAAAGAATAGATGCCTCAATCTTTTTCCGACACTTTATTGATGCAGAGACGTATCCATAAACATGCCCGACTCAGGCCGAGTTTCGCAGCTCTACAGCCGCTGCCTCAGGGGCTCCACTATTACCAGTCAGTGATGCTGTTTCTTCCAATAAACAGTAATTGTATGTCAGCAATACTTGGGGCAAGAGGAAGAGTTAAGAGCAACTGCACTCTCTGGAATGTCACATACATCTATTCTTTTGTGTTTACCTGACGGCTATCATAGATCGCCTACCTCTTTGTTTTCTTGGACCATTATTTCTATCAGTGCCTGTGATGAAATGCATCTGAATAATAGTTGCAATTTGCTTTGAACTCTCTCAGTACAATAACATGTCATAAACAAATAAATGATGATGATGATAAATGGGGCTACGAATCAAGCTGGGCACACCCACAATTTATTCTTGCCGTCAAACTTCCTTCACCATCACACTAATGGCAATCCCCACATCTCACTTCTGTCATGGTCAACCTGCTGTCTAGTAATGCTAACTATTTCTCACCCACTGGAACATTGCTACCCACTCCCATTGGCAATTAAACCCCACAGCATCAAAAGCATTACCCCAGAACTCCTTTTAAAGTGTCTCCATTTCAAGATTACCACATCTTCGCAACCCACAGAAGATGACATGGTTCAACACTGGAACTCAGAAGTATCGAGAGTCCTAGTCACACTAAACCAGAGGAAACCTTGCATCCACAAATAATTCAAATCACTGCACTGGTTCACTACTGAACTGTACATCATACAGCAAGAAAAAAGGCACCTAGAAAGACTCTGGCTAAAAAATGGCATCACATGTGACAGAAAGAAGGACAATCAATATAGACCTGCCGACAACAGACCTGTTATTGTTGCTAAAAAAAAAAAAAAAGCTAAGTCTCATTACTAATTGTGAATGCCAAGAACAGTATGAAAGATCTGTTCAGGATTCACAAAGATCTCCGCAGATTGGATACTAATCATATCAATCTGCCACTCTCCAATGATGAATGTGAAATTTTTACATGCTACTTTGCAGACAAAATCCTGAAGCTCTGTTCAGATTTAGATAACTCATACACTAAGGCACCCAAGCATCATCAGAACCCACCAACCCCACCTTCTCTCACTCTCAAGATATCTCCAATGAACAGCGTCAGCTAGTATACTCTCATTATCAAGAAGTCTCCATTGTCCAGATCATAAAGATCCTCTCTGACCTCAACCCACCATCCAGGTCACTTGACCCCTACCCAGCTAAACTAGTTAAAACCAAGAAACTTTGCCTTTCCAACTGGATCACTCAACTAGTAAACCATTCCCTAACTGATGGTGTTATGCCAGCTTTGCTAAAAAAAAAAAGCCAGCCATGCTTCAAGAAACCATCCCTCATTGCCAAGATTTTGGACAATTATAGGCCTATTTCAAACACCTCATTACTAGCCAAAATCATTGAAATGATAATTTTAGACCCATTGGACAACGTCTAATCAGGTCAACTTCTAATCAGGCTTCAGGAAGGGTCACAGCACCAAGACAGTCTTCTTGGCTCTATTTGATGATTTCCTGAGAACCTCTGATATTAGAAAGCCCTCTATCATAATCTTACTCATTTTCTCAACAGTCTTTGATACCATTGACCATGACATCCTAGTAAACAGATTGTCTGACATTGGTATCGGGGGTCTGGCCTTGAACTAGTTTTGATTCTTTATAATAGGAAAACAACAGACTGTCATGAATGACTCCTAATTTGTCAAACACCTCCATGTGGCATTTCATGGAAATCAATCCTCTTACAAATATCTACCTCAAATTCCTTATTGATGGGATAAGAAAATCTGAACATCAGTGCTTCAAATATGCAGACAGCATTCTGGTCTTCTTATCACTTGTCATGATCTGGGCTGCTAGGCAGCCTCCTACCAGCAGAGGTCCTCATGGATCCATGATCTCCAGTTTTTTCTCCAGTTTTTTCTGTCCTTTATTTCCTGGCTACCCTAGCCCCCAAGTTCATTCTCCCTGTTATTTGTATCTGCGCTTCGGCCTTCCTGTTACATGGTTATGTTCAGTTAATCCCTAAGTTTGATGTAAACCGGCCTGATATGAAGCTTGTCATGAAGTTCGGTATAGAAAAATGTTAAATAAATAAATAAAATAAATGATATCGCATACTCCAAAACCACCTGTTTGATCCCATGATTCATCAAGGCCGTCACTATTTAGCCCAGCCTCTCGCACAACCCGGTGCCTCTTCATCGAGTCACCTTAGCTTCTTGCATTGGTTCACCTTGCTTTCCTTGCTACTTCATGGCCACTGTGGCTTTCTTACTCCTGCCTTACCTAGTGGCTTCCTTACTCCTGCCTTACCTAGTGGCTTCCTTGGCCTTCCAAACTTGCTCTGTGGCCTCCCTGGCCTTCCAGCTCTGCCTTGCAGCTGTCGAGCCTTCTAGGCTCTCCGAGCCCTGCCTTGTTGTCTGCTTAGGCTTTCTGTTTTATCTTAGGATACTTGCTGTGCTTTAGTTCATTGCTACATGTTTGTGTTCCTTGCTCAGTTCCTGTGGTCCAGTTCTAGCCTTGTCCTGTCCTGACCCATCCTTGTTGTCCCAGGCCTCATATGCATTTAAAGTCCTGTCTTCAATCCTAGGCCTTGTTTCTAATCATAGCCCGGTCTTCAGTTCCAGGCCTTGCATCCATTTACAGCCCTTGTCTCTTGCCCTGCCTGCTTCCAATATGTAACATGTGTCCTGCTCCAGGCCTTGTCTCCAGTTCCAATCCTTGTCTTCAACCCCACCTGTCTTCAGTATCAGCTCCAGGCCATGCTTCTAGTACCATCTGTGTTTCCAGTTCCAGGCCCACTCTCCTGTTTCAGCTAAGTCCTGCCAGCCACCAGAACATGAGGGTTCAACCAGAGAGGGAGGTGGCTGATCCAGGCATAAGAGCCAGTCCAGCCTTATTTATTTATTTTATTTATTTATTTAATTTTATATACCGACAGCCGTTTGCACATCGTGCCGGTTTACAGATAACTTACAAACCAAAAATATATAGGCAAAGCCTTTACAAGGAACAGTGTGTAACATAAACAATAGTAACAGAGTAAATAACTTGATAACTAGATGCCACAGAGTCTGGCCCTGCTCCTGCTGGGAGAAATTCTAGACCCAGCCTGCCTGACTGTGACATCACTGGGCTCTGATAAAGCCACTGCTACAGGAAAAACAAACAGCTGCCTCTCAGAAATATGGAAATGGGACAACGCCAACAAACTTATACTAAACCCCAGCAAAATAGAGGTACTAACCTTAGAAAATTTCTCTGCCTCACTTAAAACTGCCTCTGCAATAAAACTTGGTTCACAACTTGGGAGTCCTTCTAGACTCCAAATTACACTTGTAATCACAAATCTCTATATTTGCCAGGAGTTCCTTCTACCATCTGTGATGACTTATGCAGATAAAACCACACTTGGAGAAAGACAACTTGGCCAAGCTGATCTATACATATATCTAATCATGGCTGGACTACTGAAACACATTATACATGGATCTCCCACAGAAACTGGAGTGGTTAGAACAGCAGGCTATGAACCAGGGAAACCAGGGTTCAAAAACCCACTACCACTCCTTATGACCTTGGGCATGTCAGTTTACGTCAGTTTACCCTCCATTGCCTCTGATGCAAATTTACACCTAGATGCATTAAGTCATGATGTATTTTCACAGGAGGGGGTCCCACTATAGAGGGGTGCGCAATAGTGGGACCCCCTCATGGGACAAAAGGACATGGTTAGCAGCCCTTTAGGTGCAATGGCGGCCCCGATCTCAAGGGACCACCATCGTCTTAAAGGCCAGCTGCTTTGAAAGGTGCCCGCACAAAGAAAAAGTTGAGTAGGGGTCAGCTCCCATCCCCCACCAAGTGTTCATAAAAATCCAATTCTGCCCCAAGCCCCTAGTCAAGTAACCTCATTGGTAGAACAGTGCCCCCTCCCCCCCCCCCCAATGTATCTAAATAAATCATTGTTCAGGTATACTGATAAATATTTGGGGTTCAGTGGGCCCTCCACCCTAAATGTAAAGAAAACATTCATTGGAGTTCAAGGGCCCGCTCCCATAGCTCCCGAACGTTGAAGATGAAAAGAAGCTCCCACAATGGGGCCCGGGCACCCCCTATCACCTGGCCTAATTGACACCATTTTTCAAAATGGTGCCAACCTGACCTTGCCCCTATCACGTGGACAATGTCTGGAGATCTCAAGGCAAGGGCTGGGAATCAGTTTCTCGGTCGATTGCGATTTATTGTGGTTCAGGGGTTCCCTCCTGCGGCTCCTGAACGTTTAAACTGAAAAGAAGCTTCCGTGATGGGGCCCGGGGCGCCCCCTATCTAGAGTTGCCAATTGGCTCCACATTTTCAGGACAGGTTGATCCAGTTCTGCAGGTACTTATAGTCTTGCTTTTCTAAGGGAATGCAATAGGGAAATCAGAATAAACCCCAGCATGCAATGGAGTAAAACCAGGACTGGATCAACCTGTCCTGAAAATCTGGAGCCAGTTGACAACCCTATCCCTATCACCTGGCCCGATTGACATTATTTTTCAAAATGGCACCGATCTGACCTTGCCATGAGATCTGGGCACCTTAAGGCAAGGTCTGGGAATCACTTTCTCTGTCGGCTACGATAAAAATATTTACATCAAATTGCCTATTAATGATCATCTTTGCATTATTCGTGCATGCAAATCACATGCAAAGCAGGTCATTTTAATAGAGGAGGGAACCTGGCAGGGCCATTCAAATGTTTGCGTATATCATGTAATAGTGCTGCGATAATCGTATATCGTACAATATACGCTGTTTAATGCATGTTAGAGCACTACTGCAGCTTAATGCATCAGCAGTTAGATTGTAACCCTCTAGAGATAGGAAAATACCTACAGTACCTGAATGTAATAAACTTTGAAGTGCCAAAAAGCAGAATAAAATTTTTAATTCTTATACCATTTAAAGCAAGTTCAGAACACTGCCACGTGGATGTTATCTGGCTGCAGCAACAGAGACCATCTTACCGCAATCCTCATGGAACTACATAACAATTCCTTACCAGGCCCAGTTTAAAGCCCCATGTATTGCCTTCAGATCACTAAAAGTCAAGGCCCAGTCCAGCAGAGAGATTGCTTATCCCTACAAACCCCTGTGTTGACAGAGACCTGGGATAGGGGTTCTACATCTCCCTGCTCCTAAAGAATCTAGGCCGGCCAGCAAACATGTGCCTTCTCCCTGGTTCATTCCCAGACTCTATAACTCTCTACCAACAAAGGCCAGAGCAGCAACTAATATTTTAAACTTTTGTTGGTAGAATGTTTTGTCATTCTGTTGTATGGTTAAAGCCTGGCTCTTTGTCATTATTTTCTCATTCTGTCATGGCTCTTTGTCATTATTTTCTCATTCTGTCATTATAGTTAAAGCTAGGCTCTTTCACCAAGCTTACCCTTTCTAGCTGGCCTCACACACAGTGAACTACAGGCCTGGTCCCCTCTCTCGATCATCCCTGTCCCTCCTCACCTCTTTGCTCTTCCTTTAGACCTCCACTGTCACCAGCAAGCTGCATATATAGACTCTGCCCAGTATGTCATATAATGTTCCCATACCATGTATAATATATAGTATAATGTTTCTTTAATTTATAAATCATGTCTCCCTGCCTCCCTTGTTCCATTTCCCACATATTATATTATTCATTTTGTGTTTTATCTCCTACAGATGTAAGTCACTCATGTATGTTTTGCAATGTTTCTTTAATTTATAATTCATACTTCCCTTTCTTCATCCCCTATATACTATATTATTTATTGTATTATATTATTTACTTTCTCCTCTTTGTCCTACAGATGTAAACCACTCATGAATATTATGTTTTGCAAGATTTCTTTAATTTATAATTCATACCTCCCTCTCTTTATCCCCTATCATATTATTTATCGTATCTTCTCTGTTTCATGGATGTAAACGGCTCAATAATCCTGTATCTCACTTTGATTACCTGGTAGGAGAGTAAGTAATAAATCCTTGTGATGTAAAAAATAAAAGCGATATGGTATGGTCTGAATTTCTTGCTTAAAAGTTAAAATCACTCAGACTCTCAACCTACCTAACAATGATGCCAGAGTACAAAAGTTACAATGAAACTAAACATGAGATTATTTTATGCTAACTGATATGTGACTGTTTATTTCATCTTCATTCAATGCAGTAAAATGTGCCTTGAATTTACTCAGAATATCTGCTGATGGAATAGAATTTTGTTAAATTACACAGCTCCTGCTATGAACTATCAACCATTAAGCTTTCATAAATCTCTAGGATTTTTTTTTTTTAAACAAAGCCAAACATATCAAGAATTTAAGCTAACATAAGCAATAAACAGTATGATTACCGTAACAGCAGGAGGAATAGTATGCCTCTGCAATGGTTTAATATCGTTACAAGCCAAATTATTCAAGAGGAGAATTCCAATTTGAAAGGTTTTTAGACTGGATCCTTCTTCTTTTTAGAGCTCACTGTCATATGATCTCAAGCCACTTTTAAATATTTATCACAAGCTAAATGATGTGAGCGCCCAACACAGCTAACATAAGGTAAACATTTCAGTACTTCACTTCTGACACTTCTGACTTCATCCTCATCTATTTTTCCTGCTTGTGGTATATATATATATAATTTTTTTATTTGTAATACATAAACTTTATTGAACATAGCATAACAATCAGGTAAGGCAAAACAATGGTAGTAATAGAAATAAATGAAATTTCACAGCTGATAAGACACTGCTAATGACTGATTTCTAATCAGAACATATGGCATAATATCTGGTACAATAAAATGGTAGGAAGAAATCTTCATGCTGAAGATACCAGCAGCAGGGTTCGGGCGGGTCAATCACAGCCCTCTGACCACAGCTGCTGAATTTACATTTACATTTCCACCACTCCCCAACCTCAGCCTGGCAGCAACTAGTCCTCTATGCCCTGCAAGTTATCGTTTAAAAAAAAATGAAGAGAAAAAGATTTTCCATGCACTAAATATGATTTCTTTCCTTAATAGTAATACTCCCCACCCTGCAAGCCCCAACAGTTGAGTTAACTTTCTATATTGTTTCCTTGCTCTGTCTTCTTGAGGGAAAAAAAAAAAGCGTCTTGGATCCTGGCTTGTCCTCTGCTCTGCTGGAAACCATGCACAATAAATATGCAATCATACCTTCTTTTGCTCATCTTGCACCTTGCTTAACTATTGCCATCCTAACTGCATTTGATATTACACAGTAAAGAAAAAAGCTCAAATGAACAGAAATCTGCTACAGTTTGGAAGATGTAGTCTAATGGTTGACACACTGAAATATGCAGAAGGAAAACTCTGGGGACAAACAGTAAGCTTAAATGTTAATCTGTTAATGACTGGGCTCAATTCAAGCATTCATAGGCTAGGAAAAAGACCATGGCAAATAGTTGTTTGGATGGAGTAAGTGAATATTTATAATATTATTTTGAGATTGAAGAAATCTGCCTCGGGAGGCTGAAAGTAGTGAATAGATTGGTAAAGAGCATATAATGAGGCATTTGGGGCTGGCTGGACTTGGAGCAGTAGAATCCATTAAACTAATTATAATGGGGTAGACTTTAAAACGCACCTGCGGTTCCAAACGCACGCACATGAACGCGGGTACTTTATACGCGCGCATGTTATAAAATATGGTTCCCGTGCGTGCATGTGAGGGCCGCTCAGGACTCTCATGCGCACCGATGGGGGGAATTTAAAAAGCTACGCGCAGCACCGAGAGTAGGGCTTCCCCAGTTCACTCCCAGTCCGCTTCAATTAAGAAACGGGCTGGGAGGGAACTTCCTTATATCCCTACCTAACCTTCCAACCCCTTCCCCTCTCCTCCTCGACCCCTAAACCTTTCCTAGCTATTATAATTTTTTTTATTTACCTTGCTGCTCCTTTGGCTGCCGGTGCACACTTCCCCAGAACAGCAGCTAATGATGCTGTTCCAGCCCACCCCCTCGCCCAGACCACGACCCCTCCCCCTTCCCCTTCCAGACAGACCGCACTTCGGTGCATATCAGGGGATAAGCGTGTGGCCAGGCCTGTTATAAAATGTGCACGGGGCGCACAAAGCCTGGCCATGTGCGTAACCTCCGAAATGTTTTTAAATCAGGTGAATATGCATGTCTCATTGGGGTAGATTTTCAAAGGCTTACGCGCGTAACCCCCGAAAACCTACCCCAAACCCCCCTGCGCGCGCCGAGCCTATCTTGCACAGGCTCGGCGGCACGCGCAAGCCCCGGGACGCACGTAAGTCCCGGGACTTTCCCGGGGGGCGTGTCACGGCGGGACGTCATTCGGGGCGGGGCTGTGGGTGTGGTTCCAGCCCGGGGGAGTTTCGGGGGCGTGGCCGAGGCCTCCGAAACAGCTCCCGGGCCGGGGAATTGTGTGCTGGCCAGCTGGCAGGCGTAACTTTTAAATCAAAGGTAGGGGGGTTTAGATAGGGCTCGGTGCGCGCAGGCTGCTGATTTTGGGCAGCCTTGCTCGCGCCGACCCCGGATTTTAAAGGATACGCGCGGCTACGCGCTTATCTATTAAAATCCGGCGTACTTTTGTTTGCGCCTGGTGCGCAATTATGTTTTTTCAGCCATGCATTATGTTTTTTCAGCCATGCATAGTTACTTTGATGTCATTCTCCTAAAGAAAAGATGAAAAAGGCAAAAACTGTCTTTAGAATGAACTAAAAGCAAGATGCCAAAAATGTTTGCCCACACTGCATTTGCAAACCTGTCTCATTTACATAATCTTTCCAACACTTATTTAGCCTAGCTGCATAAGATATAATGGAGAAAAAAACAGCAATCAAGAAACATAAAAAGTATATTTACAATGACAAAAAGAAGGGCAATGCCATATTAAGAAAATAAGTATCACTATCAACATTTGATATGAAAGGTTGGCATGTGCCAAAGGGAACTATGCACAAAAGATTAGCATGCATGTAAAGATCATTTATGGAACAGCATACTATGCACTGAAAAGGTAATTTTCAAAGGAGTTATGCACTTTAAAGTATCTTATTATTGTAACAATTTTCAAAAGCCTATTTACACATTTAAAGTGTACTTAACGCGCGTAAAACCTTTTGACAATTCAGCCCTATGAGGTAAATTTTCAAAGGAGTTATGCGCATAAAAGTAGCAGTTTTCAAAAGCCCATTTATGCAAGTAAAATCCTCTCTGAAGGACATGCGTCCTTAGGTCCAGGTTTGTCACCAGCACATGCATGCATGAAAAAAAAAGAGATGCCATATTATGTAGGTGAGGCTGTCCACTCCTCCTCCTTTTTCAATTTGTCTTGCTGGTTTCTATATTCTCTGTTTTGCCACGTCCCTAGCTAATTTATTTTCTTCTTTCATCCCAACTATGGCACGCTGCTCCTCTGCCTCTGGGAGCAGCGGAAAGAAGAATGTAGCACTATAAAGAAGAGACACCCCCCCCCCCTCAACCTCTTAAAAGGAGGTGCCCAGGATAATAAAAGCTTCATTTTAATGTGTTTAATCCTCTGCCCTCTCCCCCACAAAGTAAAATGTTGTTAATTTTGGTAACTTTGATATCCTGTGTATTTTTTTTTCAATAATAGTTTTACTGGTGTGAGTGAGACTGATATGCAGGAATGCAAGTTCCTGGGCGAATATGTACCATGTAGGTACAAGTAGATCTATATGTGTGAGAGTATATAGGGACGGGCTTGTGTGTTTACTCGGCATGTGTAACAAGAAGGGTCTGGTAAGCCACTCTCAAAAAAGCACAGATCATGGTACTGTCTCTTCAAAAGCAGTGACAAGTGGCTCTGAAAGGGAACTTTTTAAAAGCTTATTCTTAGCTACTATATAAAAGAGTAAAAGGAAAAAAGGCAGCATGGCATGGGTTCGCACAGTGGCCATGATTTTATAAAGGAGGAAACTAAATAAAACTGACATTTTTCCTACCACAGAAGAGAATAGGAAATATATAGAAACACAGGAGGCTCATAAAGTTCTGCTTCTCAGAGTCGGCATACATATATTTGGGGCCGAGAACTCCAGGAAGTGCATAAATGGTA
This sequence comes from Rhinatrema bivittatum, assembly GCF_901001135.1. Lineage (NCBI taxonomy): Eukaryota > Metazoa > Chordata > Amphibia > Gymnophiona > Rhinatrematidae > Rhinatrema > Rhinatrema bivittatum. The sequence goes on along the minus strand of NC_042617.1, from coordinate 107,293,811 downwards.
TAGAAGGGTGTAGGTGATTAAAAACCAGATCCTCAGAGGTCACATTCCATTAAATTTACCCCTTTCCTCAATTAATATTAACTATAACCAACCACCTACTTTAATTCTCTTCTGCCAAGGCATTGCTGTCTTAGCTCAAAGCATATTTTTTTGTTCTGTATCTTGTCTGTTTATCTTGTTTTGTTCTGTGTCTTGTCGGCTTGTAAGCTCCAAGGAGTAGGGGAGTAGTCCTGCACATAGGGAAAATTAATCCCAACTACAAGTATACGATGCTGGATTCTATCTTGGGAGTCACTACACAGGGAAAGGAATCTGGAGTCCTTGCAGACAATACATTGAAATCCTCGGCTCAGTGGGTGGCAGCAGTCAAAAGAGCATATACAGTGTTAGGAATGATCCAAAAAGAAATGAAAAATAAAATGGAAAATATCATATTGCCTCTCTAATGAGCCATGGAACTAGAAAAGGTACAGAGGAGGGTGATAGAAATGACAAAGGGGGTGGAACACCTCTCCTATGACGAGAGGCTACACAGGCTCTTCAGCCTGGAAAAGAGGTGGCTGAAAGAGGAAACAACAGATGTTTATAAAATCATGAGTGGTGTAGAATGGATAAATAAAGGACAGTTATTTACCCTTTTAAATAATACTAAAACAAGGGACACTCCGTAACACTAACAACCATCAGATTCAAAACAGATCACAGAAAGTACTTTTTCAGTTAGTGCACTATCAAGCTGTAGAATATATTTGCCAGCAATCTAGGTGACTAGTATAGTGGCGTTTAAAAGAGGTTTGGAGAAGTTCCTGGAGGAGAAGTCCACAACACATCATTAGCCAGGTAGACTGAAAAAAGGTATTGCCATCCCTGGGAATGAGGAATTAGATCTATATATGGGATCTGCCAGGTACCTGTGACATGAATTGGCCAATGCTGGAGACAGGATGTTGGGCTCGATGGACTTTGGTCTGATGCCGCATGGCAATTCTTATGTTCTGTACAGTGATGCATGCGTCTGGTATACGCTATACAAATGATAATAACCATCAGCACCCTAGTGGAATAAGCTGCTGGCAAAGCCGTTAATGGAATGTATATAGTGGCCTAGCTTTCTATACACCTCAATTTTCTGTTTGCTTGCCGTGTGAAATAATTATTCATCTGCCAAAATAGCCCTGAAAACTATACTCTTCCAAAAAAAAAATTCACCTTTTATGACTGGAAAATTGTGAAAACCTGTTATATTCTTCAGCTATTCGACAAGTATTGGCTTAAAAGAAAAAGGGGTAAGATGAAACCTCTGTTTTTGAAGTAATTCCTTTATGTTCCTATGCCTCAGTTTACCTATTTACTATTTAGTAACAATAACAGTGACACTGCTCCTTCTTCTGCACTACTTTAGACATTTTCTTGCAAATGGAGCACCAGAAGTGACTTGCTTGGCCATATATTCAAGAGCGGAGTGCATATCTGTTTTTGAAGTGTAATATTTTGGCATGTGTTGAGATCCTGTCTGAATGAAAGATTCTGAATAAACCCAAATTATTTTTTCCTATCAGTAAAAAAAAAAAAAGTCACCCTCATTAGCATTTAGCAGAGCCGGCTTTCATTCCATACCTTTATCCTTGCATGATTCAGTCTCTTCTTCTGTCAAGCTGGGTACAATAGCAGGCTTTTCTTCATCTGTCAAAGTAAATTAGATGGATCCTATGGTTACCAAATGCACAATTCAAGTTTAAAAAGTAAAAGTATCATATTTGCAATGAAATGAGTAGCAAAATCTAGCTATATTTTTTGCATAAGAAATAACTGTGTTAAGAACTTCACTGACACCCTGAAAAATGCAAAAGACAGCTCTGCAGGATGAATAGTTTCATCGTTTCAAACATTTAAAAATGTTAAAAACTTTTATTAATGCCTGGAGTAGTAAACCAAAAAAACTGAAATCCAATGTAACTCTTTAGGAATGATATGGAACTGGGTAGACAGAAAGTCCTCAGACCCGTCAGCAGGATGTGAGCATCTTCTTATTAAATCTGGAAATCTCTCAAGGGGTTATTTGCTATAACCGAAAATTAGAAAGTAATGAGCTTTGGTCAGAATTGTAACCCTTTGTCAGGGGATTTGCTGTTTCCCATACGGACATAAAAGTATTTATTAGTCGGGGCTGCTCTTGCCATCCTTCCCCTTCTTTCTGCACCTCTCAGAGAGTGAGCTCTTTCTGTGGGGGTAAAGGAAATCCTTTGAGGCCCAGGCGATGGAGTGATTCTCCTGATGCGTGTGCATCTCTCTGCTGTTGTGTTCTCTTCAGGGGCAAACAGGCTGGACTCACACTGGGTGTGCAAATGAAGTTTACTGATTATTTCCAAATTGTCAATCACTGTCCCACAAATTAAACTGTACATTTGAACTATTTACATTGTCACAAGAATTGCTTGAGTCCATCTCCCTTAACTCCTGGGAGGGAGCTTGCCACTGTTTCTTCATCTGTGCAAATGGCCCAGTAGATTTGGGAATCCTTAGGGGGAGCCCCAAGCCACAAAAAGATCCTACCTCAGTTGAAAGTTCAGTCTGAAGCCCACAGTCTGTGTCCTGATCCCTTTGGGGTGGAGATCCAGTTTGAAATCTCCCAAAGCTTGATGTTACAATATGATATGTAACATCAGGCTTCTCTCTGGGAGAGAAGCCTGATGTTCCATAAGAACATAAGAAATTGCCATGCTGGGCCAGATCAAGGGTCCATCAGGCCCAGCATCCCGCTTCCAACAGAGGCCAAACCAGGCCACAAGAACCTGGCAATTACCCAAACACTAAGAAGATCCCATGCTACTGATACAATTAATGTTCATCAACCAACCTCTTCCCTTCAATAATAATTCTATAACATATACCAATACAAGGGATGCTTGTGTCCTGGTATTACTTATGTACGGTGGCTATTGTTCAAGGACAGCCAATTTTATGGGTGTCCTTCTTTTTAGCCCCGTCTATTAATCTTTGAATTTAAGCATCCCTTGTATTGGTATATGTTATAGGACTGATACAATTAATAGCAGTGGTTATTCCCTAAGTAAACTTGACTAATAGCAGTTAATGAACTTCTCCTCCAAGAACTCATCCAAACCCTTTTTGAACCCAGCTACACTAACTGCACTAACCACATCATCTGGCAACAAATTCCAGAGCTTTATTATGCGTTGAGTGAAAAAGAATTTTCTCCGATTAGTATTAAATGTGCTACCCGCCAACCTCATGGAATGCCCACCAGTCCCTCCACCATCCGAAAGTGTAAATAACTGATTCACATCTACTCATTCAAGACCTCTCATGATCTTAAAGACCTCTATCATATCCCCCCTCAGCCGTCTCTTCTCCAAGTTGAACAGCCCTAACCTCTTCAGCCTTTCCTCATAGGGTAGCTGTTCCATCCCCTCTATCATTTTGGTTGCTCTTTTCTGCACCTTCTCCACCACAACTACATCTTCCTTGAGATTGCAGCCTTCCATTTCCTTCTACAAGTGTGCAGAGGGGTAGAAAAAAAGCTCCCGACTACAAAAAGAGAAAAAATCCAAATGTCTCTATCCTAAAGATCTCATGCTGGGTAGTGCTGTCATTGATCTTGCTTTCTCTTGGGAGTAGAGGGGTTGCCCATAGGTCTCCAAGCCCCTGCTCTCAGGATTGGGGGGTTGCCCCTCTCCAAAAGCACAGGGTGTTCGCCAGAATAAGAAAAACTAATCCAAAAGCTGACCAAAATCTACAAAAACCTCTCTGTCTTCAAAAGGTAGGCAGAGAGTGTACTGATGAGGAATCTCCTCTAAATGCAAGAAAACAACAAGATGGGAAAAAAGACTAAGGGCCAGATTTTAAAAACAGCACGAGGGCGTAGATTTGTTCGCGCAAACCGGCCTGAACAAATCTACGCCTGATTTTATAACATGCACGCGGAGCTGCGCGCATGTTATAAAATGGCTTTCCCCTTTCCCTCCGAGCCGGGAACTTTCCCCATTCCCTCAGAGGGAACTTTCCTTCCGCCCCCCACTCCCCTCCCTTCCCCTATTAACCCGCCCCCACTCCCAGCCCTAACTAAATCCCCTCCTGACCTTTATCTCGAAAGTTTCGCCTGTCTCTGGGCAGGCGTAACTTGCGAGTGCCGGCTGGCTGCCGGCGCGCCATCGCTCGGCACAGCAGCTGTGCCGGAGGCCTCGGTCCCGCCCCCGGCACACCCCCCCGAGCCGGCGCCCTGCCCACAGCCCCTTTTTGCAAGCCCCGGGACATACGCGTGTGCGGCCGAGCCTAAGCAAAATAGGCTTGGCGCACGCAGGAGCAGATTTTCTCAGGTTTCGCGCGTATGTTACGTGCGTAGCCTTTGAAAATCTGCCCCTAAGTGAATTTTTGTGAAATCTGCAGTTTAAGAAATTTTCGTATGTAGTGTCTTGCCTGTTCTTGTTTTGTGCTTAAATAAAAGCTTGAAAACCTGAGGCTGGTACTTTGTCTAGCTAACTGGAGTGGTCCACTTGATATGGAGTGACCGCATATAAATTGGCTTTTGAAAATCAGCAGGGAAGTGTACACACTTGCTTTTCCCTGCTTTTGCAATAGCCATTCCAGAGGGTAGAGTTGGAGCAGGGAAAGCATTTACATACATATTCTCAATTTTCAAAAGTGTGCATGTAAATGTGCACACAAAGTTATATTTTCTCCAGAGCAGGTGTAGCTTCTTGCACGCATATGTAAGCATGCTGTTTTGTATGCTGCTCAGAGCTCTTGTGGTAGGCAGCCTATAAATGCTGTAAATTAATTAAATACATACATGTGCTGGGACAACTATGAATTTACAAAGTGAGTTTATATGCATAAGTCCGCTTTGAAAATTCTAGCTAAAATCTTTTGGCACAGCCATCTGAAGGCTATTTGAAGATTACCCTCTTGAATTTGAAATGATCAGACACTTTATAACTGACAAAAAAGGAGTTAGCAAAGACCTAGGATTTTTAACCCATTATGAGCCACAAAATTTAACTGCTTGTCACTTCTGATCACCCATCAATCCCTCTTTTCCCAACCCCTCTTCCTGTCACACTATCATTGGAATAACTTTTATGTTCACTTATATTTTCTGGAAATGTCATCTTTTGCTCATTCTATTTTGATCTGAGGAATGGGGTAATAGCTTCTGAAAGAAAGTCAAGAACTGTATTGTTAACCTTTATTTCCGGGCACCCTCGGAAGAGACAATCACCATATTATTGCAAATGAGATTGTTCAGGGGATGCGAGCAGGATTCAGTTTTCATACTGATAAGAGGCAAATCTTATAAGAGCAATGTATAGCTTCATCATTATAATAATAATCATTTATAAGACTAACATCAAGCTTATTGGCACACTTGCAAGTCATAAGTCAGACAGAATGACTACATAACATGTGGCACGGGGAGGATTTCAGAGATGCTTCAGAGGCAGAATACAATAGAAAAGAACTATATTGTAAAACATGTGCATAGATGTTAACATCAAAACTATGATGCAGCAATAGCTTATTGTGCTCGTTTTCTATGCAGGCATACACTTATGGTGTCATTACCCCTAGAGGAAACATAATACCCAAGCTAGCCTCCACTTCCTGAGCCACCTGACTCTCATCATTCTTTATGGCCCAGAAAGATGCTCTGCAGAAATGAGTGAGGTTCCTATAAGACAGTTTGACTACGAGCAAAACCTTGGATAATTATTACATCTTGAGAAGATGTGATAAACAAAACAATTTTAGATGAACCAAGCCCAAAATTAACATTTTCTTGACCAAGTTTGCTTGGTAAAACAAATACTGTATATTTTCATTGAATAACTTTGACTAAATTGTATCATTTCCTAAGATACATAAAGCCTGGACAGCTCTAACTAATCAGTGCCATACAAACCTATTTCTTGGCTCATTCCCTCCATTTCTTCTGTATTTTCCTTTTCTTCCATGCCATTATTGTCTAATAAGAAAATCATAAATAGAAATAAACCTGTTATTTACAATACCTCTTTTAGGGAGTAATTTTTCCAGTCATAAAACATGGCTATTTATGTGTGCCAATAGTTATAAAATTGCTCAGAGTTTGTGCATATACAAGTATGCGTGCAACCTGATTCTGCACATACTTTTATTTGCACAAAAAAATAGATGTTTGGAGGTGAGAAGTACAGACATTCTTTGGATTTTACAAAGTAGATGCATAAATCAACCCATACAAGTTACCAACAGCAGGTATAACTTTGTATTGGTGAGTTTGGGTGTGTTATTTTGTATAATTTTCAAGCAAATTTATTTGTATAACTTCCCTTTGAAACTTGGCATAACTTATGTGCAAAGGCAATGCATAACTTCATATAAAGGTTATTATAAAATTACCCTTCTATTGCTAACCAGTAACACTATAATTTCAGTTTTTTCATCTTGAGCATAACCTGATTATTTAATAAAGCAGGACGACTTACACGTCTCTGGGAAACAAACACAAAATTATGAAAATATGGCCTAATATATTAAAGGATATTCAAGTAAGCACCAAACAGAAGAGAATCATTCATAAATCAAGTCCATGGGATTTTATTTTACAGGATTTCTGCAATTAGCAAAAAATGGAAGAACATTTGACCAGTGAAATCCATTGAGTTCTGAAAATCCACCTGCCGACTCACCATGGATGAGTAGATTTTTGTGGCTGGTAAGACTGTTCCAGGGAGCAGGCAGTGGTGGCGGCATCTTAAGCTCCGATCAGGGATAGAGGACTATGATCACGGTCAGGGAGGCTACAGCAGGGAGGAGAAATGGCTGCTGCAGGTATGGGGAAGAGAGGAGGGTGGGAAGGTTGAGGTAGGAGTGGAGAAGATGAGAATGTGAGGGCAGAATGTAAGGAGAGGAAGGGGTTTAGGGTGGAGAAAAAGTGTGAGAGGGCTAAGATGCAGGACAAAAAGGAAAGCGTGAAGGGGGAAAGAAGTGTGGAAGGGTTGTCAGGGGAGTGGGACTGGAGGAAGAGAGAGGACAGTACCATGACGGGAGGTGTGGGAGGAGAGCAAGAGTGCCACACTGGAGTGGCGTGGGGATAGAGGTACTCACCGTGTACTTCTGCCATGCCTCCCCTCAAAAAAAATAATTGGACGGGAAGTACATGGCAAATGCACGGGCCTCGCTTTCTAAAGTGTCGCAGGCCTGCGATACTTTAGAAAAATGCGGTAATGAGGGGCGGGGGCCCGAAACGGGGGGGGGGGGGGGGGGCGGTCCTGCGCTAGAAGGTGTAGTTACTGGGTGCGAAATAGGCAGCGAAAAGGCCCTTACCTTTTCGCTGCCCGCGCCGTCGTCGCAGAGTCGGCCCCGGTGACGCCCCGACTCCTCCTCTTCCGGGGCCGACTCCGCCCCGATGTAGGTAGCGCAGGCGTGCGCTACCTTCGCTAGCTATCGCAGGCTTGCGCTATTAGCACAAGCCTGCGATAGCCTTGGAAAATAAGGTCCTTAGTCCCTAACAAGTTGTGGAGAAATTTTCAAAATCCTTGAATATCTTTAGATAAAATCATCTTAGCATTGTTCTAAACTGTTCATATTTTACAGGAGAAAGAAAATATATTCCTTGGCTCTAAAAATATCTACATATGGAACAGCCTGTGTAATAGTTTTCATTTTGATTTTCTGCTTACTCACCATTTACATTTGATGATTTAGAACAGCATTTTATCTTTCTATTTTATGCTGTTCTGAAAATGAGGGGAATTTTCTAAAGTAATATGGATGAAACCACTAAATATATGTGCTCTGACTTCTTTTTAACATGGTAAATTATTTTAATCAATGTAGTATGGTGATTATGCATTGAATGATTTATTTTTTTGGAAAAATAATTTTTAATAGGATCTAAATCTTAACAAGGTTTTGCAAAACATTGCTGAAAACATAGTATGAGAAATGCAAAACATGAAAAATAAATCAGATGAAAGCAGAAACAAAATATTGCCATTCTGTCATGATCTTTGTAACCTCTTTTCCTCTCTATGATTTGATACCCTCACCATATCTTCCTTGCTGTTAGGGATTTAGCCACCAAGAAGCCACTGCTCCGAAAGGCAGGGACAGGGCTACTTGAACAGCCAATTACCTTTCAATATCAGACACTGACCATGCCAGAGCAACAACACACAGAACATTATGTTCTTCACCCTTCTGACTAAACTTAGTATAGCAATCTGTAACCCAAAGAGCAAAGAACTCTGTTAAAAAGGTTACAGAGGGGCGGAGCCAAGATGGCGGAGGTATAGCAGAACGGCTTGGGGTGTTGCCCGATTTTCATCTAATTCTTTTGTTTCCTTCGATAAAGATGGCCCTGAAGAGAAAAGGGAGGATAAGGATGTACCCCGCAGCCCCTTCTCTTCCCTCAGGACAGCGGACCATTATCAAGCTAGCTGCAGGCTATTCTAAGAAGGGGGAGCAATGCTCTGCTGAAGTGATCGCAGGAGGAGCCGTGGTCGATCCTGGAGAGACCAGCTTAAGCCCCCCAGACTCTCGGATGCCTCCAGTCCTGATTCCCCAGGACTTCTCAAGCCCGGTGAGTGCAGAAACGACCCCGACGGGACAAGTCTATGCAACTGTGGGAGCCACCGTGGGAAGTGGGAGAAGTGAACAAGGCCTGGAAGGGGAAACACTGGCAGATTTGCAAGCAGCAAGTTTTATTACTAAGACTGTGTTTCCTTTGAACGCCTTAACTGGTGAGGTTGTGGAGTCTGAAGATGCAAAAGCCATGTTTCCTAAAACTCCTGTAGTAACTATGGACTCCCTATGGGGGCTGATGGCGCAAATGGGGTTTGCACTAGAAAAATTGTAAAGAAAAAAGTGTTTCTTTACAATTGGAAACTGTTACCCAGGACTTTAATTCAAGATATGTGAATCAACAACAGAGGATCCAGCAGTTGGAGGATCAGACTAAGAAGTTTCAAGATACTCAGGTGGCACTGGTGCAAGACCCAGTTATCCTGAATAGGAAAATGGAACAAATGGAAAATAAGATCAGACACCTGAACCTTAGGTTTATTAATTTCCCTAAGGTTCTGGAAGAACAACCAAGGACAACATTAAAGAAATACATGACTGAGGTATTAAAAATTGCAACTGAAAATATACCAGTTTTAAACAAGGTGTATTTTCTACCACATGTAAGATCAAGAGAAGAAGATGTGGCACCTAGGACTGATATGGCAAATTTGAATGCGTTCTTAGAGACTTCTACTTCTGAGATAATAGAGAGGGCAACCCTCTTAGTGTCTTTCATATACTCACAGGACCTCAGTTTAGTTATGAGAAATTATTTTCTAAATATGAGAGTAGAGTTCATGGGTAAGGTTGTACAAGTGTTCCCCGATCTGGCCAAAGCTACCCAAGACAGGAGGAGAGAGTTTCTTGCTATGAGTCAAGAAGCCCGCTCCATGGGAGCTGTATTTATGCTTAGATATCCGTGCAACTGCATACTGAAAATGGATAATGTTACCTATGGTTTTTTTGTTCCTGAGCAATTGAAGGCACTGTTAGATAATAAGAAAAAAGTTTTGTCTAATCCCATAGTTCAGGATAATACTCAAGTGAGTCATAAGGAAAGGAATAGCTATAAACATTAAGCTTATTCTTTAAAGAAATGGTCTCTTTGTGTTTAATCTCCTCATATTTCAGGCATAAGCCCCTTTATATTATATTAGAGGTCATGTTTAGAAAAATTGTTTTTCTTTATTTTTTAAGCAGTTTGAACAGTGAAATATTGAAAAAGTGATTGTTTCTTTGTTTTTGTGCAGAGTATATTCTTTGTAAAATTTGAACAAATTAATAAACAGAAAATAAAAAAAAGCTTACAATCATAAAGTCTGTTTTTTATTTATTTATTTAGATTTATATTCCGCTTTTCACACTTTTTCAGTGCTTTAAAGTGGATTACATTCAGGTACTGTAGGTATTTCCCTATTCCCAGAGGGCTTACAATCTAAGGCATGGATTTATCAAAATGTACTAAATACCGTATACGATAGAAAAAGGAGTGTGTTTTATGGTAATAGGCAGTTTATCACAATTTCCTCTAATACCTATGCAAAGAGCTAAGTTACCGTAAATTGTGATAACTTTTTCTCACTTTGAGATAAGTGTGGTATTTCCTATATACAATCAGTGGGGGGGACCATGTTTACTATCAGGGCCACTGAGGGGGGGAGGGGAGAGGAGGAGCACATAGCCATAATGCCCTCACCCTAGATAGGTATATATGGGAGGCCCACCTAGTAACTCGAGGTGAGGTTTAGGTATTAGTGTGGGGGGTTAAGGGCCACTTTGACATTCAAAGTGAGATGTACGAACAGAACAGTGCTCTATTGTGAAGATTTGATGACCTTCGGAGTGAGGAAACCCACACAAAGATGAGATTTGTGCAATGTTCTCTCAACCTAGCTTGATGTTACCCAGGTAGAGTCCATCAAACTTGGTTGAGAGAACATTGCAGAAATCTCATCTTGGAGTGAGTTTCCTCACTCCGGAGGTCATCAAATCTTCACAAGAGAACACTGTTCTGTTCGTACGTCTCACTTTGAATGTCAAAGTGGCCCCTAACCCCCCACACTAATATCGCGTGCGATACCAAGATCGGGGCGGTGTCAGCCCCAGAAGAGGAGGAGTCAGGGCGGCATCAGGGCTGACACTGTGAAGACTTCGCCGACTGCGAAAGGTACGCTTCTTTTTCGCTGCCAGTTTCGCGCCGAATAACTACACCTTTTATGGTGTAGTTATTTGGCGCAATGCCGGCAGTGATCGCAACACAGAGGTGCGACCACTGCCGGCAATTGCAGGACCCCCCCCCCCCCACATTTCACCCCTCCACCCCCTGTTACAGCTGAATTCACTAAGCCTTGCGGGCATTAGAAAATCCAGTCCTAAGTTTGTACCTGAGGAGTAAGCTGCAGAAATAACCACTACACTGGATGCAGGGGCAGCTCAAGACAATCTGAGGAGAGGAAAGAGATATTGCACTCCCAAGCCCCGCCCCCCACCCCACCCCAGCACAGGTCAAATCCCTGGGGGGGGGGGGGGAATCTTCCCTTGGAGTCTAGCTCTTTTGGCTATTTGAAATGCTGGGAAAGGGGGACCTGGGTCAGGGTTCCCAGAGGAGTGGAAGATAAGAATGTTTGCGATAATATTTCTAGGAAGCTAGTTATCCTGTCGCACTCCCAGGATTGCTACCTGCCTCCCACCATTCCCCAGCATTTGCCCCCTGGGAAAATGGAAAAGGGGTGAATGGTATGGGTCTGGTGTGTGGATGCATTCTCTCCAGGCCGATGCAAGGGTACTGGGTACTCTAGACAAACATTACAGTCATATGCTCCCTCCCACGCCAACCCTCCTATCTCACACACACAATTAAAAATTGTGCATTTATAATAGATTTTTACATGAAAAAGGACAGAGTACAGTCTTCTGAGGTAAAAATATCACTCAGAACAACCTAGCCCCTTAGGACACACCTTGCAAGTCAGGTTTTATGGATATCCAGAATGAATATAAGGTGAAACTCATGTTCATTGTGGATATCCTGAAAGCATAATTGGCTAGGTGTTTCCTGAGGAATGGGCTGACTTAGAACATGTATATTAGTGCCAATCAGAAAACACTTCAAAAAAGCAAAAAAGAGACATGGAAGCCATATGGTATTAGGCCTATTGTAATGTGCATTAGGTGTGATCTTGGCCCTCTGAAAGCCAGGAATAAACTGCATTACAATTACAATATAGTAAGCCTCCCATATCAAAATAGCACTAACTGCCAGCATTTAAGCAGTTACAACCCTACCTATGGAAAGCCAACACTGCAGATATTACACCAGGCCCTAAAATACCAATACATCTCCTATTACAAAAATACAAGCCAGGCTGCTATAAATCCCTAAACAGAAACTACACACTAGCAGAATACCTCACCTCAATCAAAGACAACCCCTCAGAATACAGAGACCAAAAAGAATAAATGGAAACGTGAAGATAATAACTAAACTAAAAATTGAAACATGCCAGAATCTGTATGCAGTACAACAATGGAAAAACAGAAACTTCACCATTCCTTATAAAACATCGAACAATAAATTCAAGAAATATAAAACATCAATCATAACAGTAAAAACATACTAAGAAGAAGAATATTTTAAAACATCTTACAAACAGGACATTCAATAAATAAACACATATAAAATTTTTTAAAATCAATAAAATATTTAAAAACAGAAGACATAAAATAACACCCAATAAATAAAACTAAAAAGGATTTTAAAAAAATACCCCACTCTCCACACCAGGGAAAGTTTGATTTCCAATCACCTTGGGATTATGGTGGATTAGTGGCAGAAGGGGGGGCTGTACACAAAATTGATTTTCTCTCATATACACACATTAAAACATGTTTTCTCTAACACACACACACACACACACACACACACACACACACACACTTCTCCCCTTCCAAAAGGCACAAGCTGCAGTAGCCTCTACTTTCAGCCCACGCAGCCGATGGGACTACTCCTCTTTCCTCTCAGGGCATGGGTAAGCGCTTTTTCTTTCCTTTCTTCTGGCCACATAGGTCAATGCTGTTCCTGCTCTTTCTGGCTGCAGTGATTGGGCCTCTTCCTTCCTACCCACACAAGCCCATGTTACAACTTCTTTTCCTGGACCCACCCAAGTGGAAAGAATAAGGTGTCTCAATTGTTGCAGTCCTGCCACTACTGTGCCACCCCTAAAACTGTGGCGCTCTAGGCAGCTGCCACGTCTGCCTAGTTCTACTGATCCTGCACTCTCTCCCACTCCCACTCTCCCTGTACATTCTTGCTCCTTCTCTTTTTCCCAGCCTTTTCCCCTCCTTTCTTCACTCCCCTCTTCTACCTTACTTATCTTCTTCCCTTGCCTTCCCTCCCTTCTCACCCCATTCTCTCTCACTCACTCCTACCCTTTCCTTCCCTCTCTTCTCAACCCCTTCCAGCCCACTAACCCTTTCCCCCTTTCTTCTCATTCACTCAACCCTTTCCTTTCTTTCCCTCTAATCCCCTTCCCTCACTCACCCCATCTTTCCTTTCCTGTCTCTCGCTTCCTTCCTGTTCCTTCACTTTCCCTCTCACTCATTTAACCTTTCCCTCCCCTCGCACCCCTTTCTTTTCCTTCCCCATCCTTTTCCCCTCACTATCACTCTCTCTTTTTCTCACTCAGCTCAGCTCCCCTTCTCTATCTTCCCCTCCTTTGTCAGAGAGAGGGAAGGGAAGCGGGGGGGAGGGGGGTGATTTCTTACACACTCATTCACCCCTACCATTTGCTTCCTTTCTTTGCCATGCCTCCTTCACTTTCCTCTGGAGGCTCTTCTTCCTGCCCACAGGGAATGAGAACCTTGTGGGCACGTCAAAAATCCAACGCCGCGGGCTTTCGCTTCTGCCCTTTGGGGATGGGAACCCCACATCCATGTCATAGCAGCCATGCTAGCACCGTGGGCCTTTTCCTCTGATTGTGAGGGGTGGGAAACCCACTGGCATGTCATTACAGCCCTCCAGTGCTGCAGGCCTTTTCTTCTGCTCATGGAAGAGGGGAACTCCACGGCCACATCATTACAGCCATACTGGTTCTGCAGGTCTTTTTTTCTGCTCGTAGGGGTTGGGAACTCCGCAGGCACATCATTGCAGCTGCGTCTGTGCCACAGGCCTTTTCTTCTGCCTGCAGGGGTTGGGAACCACGAGGGCACGTTATGAAAACTGTGCAGGCACAGTGAGCTGGCCATGGCAAGAATGGTTTTTTTGGGGGGAGGTGGGGGGCTGAATTTTGCTGCCCTGAAATTGTGCTGCCTGAGGTGGCTGCCTCACCCTGCCTGATGACAGAACCGACTCTGGCGGGATAGCAGAATTCACCTGAACAAAAATAAGACTACTGTGCTCGAGTAGCCATATTGGTCCTGAAGGAAACTACATTTCTCACAGGTCATTCATACCTTTTTCTGGGATTAGAATTAGACTTGTCTGAAGATGATGCTTTACACGAGCTCTGAAGACAAAGAACTATTAAATATGCGTCCCAATAAGATTTGTTCAGGCAGTCATAACATGGTACAAAGAAAATTAATTTCCAGATCCTGAGAGGAGAAGGATAATGACACAAACAATATATTATCCATTGCTTCATTCCACTAAGGATTTGTTTATTCTTAGTCACTCAAATGTTTAACCTCTGTCTCTGATATACTGTTTCATAATGCTTCCAAGACAAAAGAACTGCAGCTTCAAAAGTACAAGTTTTGCGGAGCTTTAATATTGATAATCATTCTTCGTCAATGCAGCTAATCATTTAAGTAAATGGAACTAAGTAGCCATGCATGCTTATTGTCAAACATCTCTTATTTAAAGAGACATTTGTTTTATATAGAATTGATCTTCTACTGGTAGTGCTTCCTAGGATCCAGTAGGTGGAACTGGAGTAGAAGTATTGATTTCGGTCCTGATGTAGCACTTGCCATACTGTATAGTCTTTGATTAGATTAGAATTCATTTTATATATGTTTCAAATGCTGAAACGGGCTGTAAGTCCTAATACAGATTTTAAGTGGTTGAGTGGATGCCAGCTCTTAAAATATAAGTTGTATGGCTTCTCAGATACGAATAGTTTTTATTTATTAGTTTGTGCATTTAGGGCCTGATTACTAAGCTTTCTGAACCAGGAGGGAAGAAAAGACTTAGTAATTCAAGCCCTTAGCCATCTTAATGAAGGCTGCACTATATTGCAGTACAAACATTTCAGAGATTTATTAGATTATTCTTATACTGGCCTTGTAGTAAATTCAGAAAAGAGATCTGAAGGTAGCTTTGTAGTAAGGGGTCATTGCCTTCCAGTTGCCCTCCCCCCCGCCCCCCCCCTAGTTTCCTGTGGCAGTTCAGGGGTAATTCTGCAGCAAGGGTTAGAAAATTCTGTGATCATGTTTCTGAAATTCTCTGCCAAGTTATGTAGCATATTTGCATGCATTTGAATTGTTTTGAATATTGAATTCTGTAAATGTATCTTGCATAATAAAAATAAAGTAGTCTTCCAACCTTGTTTCATGTCTGAATAATCTTTTAGGAGCTTTATGAATTGAGATTCTCAGGTGTCAATGAGGGAAAAGAGAGGGAGGGGAAATTTCAGGAATGAGGAAGGGAGGATCAAAGATTGGGAGAGGAGAAGGAGGGGGAGAGGAGAGGAGAAAGGATCAGAGATGAGGAGAAACAAGAGAGTGAGGAAAGGAATGAGGAGAGAAGGAGGTCTGAGGTTTGGGGTTAGGGATGTGGGAAGTGAAGGAGGATCCAGGATGGGGGGGGGGGGGGGGGGGGGGGAGTTGGAGGTAAGATCAGGCATGAGGGATTGGAGGAGGAGACGGAGAGAAGATTGGGATAGGGAAGCCTCTGCTGATACTGACTGACACCTTCGCTTTTCTCCTACTAGGTAAGAGAGGTTCTGGGCTTTTGGGGGGAGGGATCTAGAGAGAACAGGAGGTGGTTCTTGGATCTTTGGGGATGGAAACTGGAGAGAAGAGAGGAAAGCTGTGACTCCAGTCCTCCTTCCTCCACATCCCTAATCACTTTCTCTCCCCAGGGTCCTCACATTTATTTTCCTCTCTCTTCTTAAGCTGCACTTCCTTTTCTACCTGCTTCTCTCAACCCCCATTCCTCCAAGTCATTCCTCCTCTCCCCATCCCTACTGCCCTCTCTCTCATCCTATGCACAAAAAAAAAAAAAAATATATATATACACACACACACACCCCCTCCCTGGCTTCTCTTTCACAGAACCCTACATCCCCCATCCCTTTTTCAGACACACAACTCCGGTTTGTATTTCACACAACCCCATCCCTTCAGTTTACAGAATCCCCCAGTCCTTCTTTAAAATCCACATCCCTTCTTGCACAGGTCCCATCCCCTAAACCCCCTCTTTCACAATCCCCATCCCTTCTTTCAACCTCCCAACTGCAGATCCCCTTCTCCATCCTTCCTCCTCCTATTGCTGAATGAGCAGCATGGGGAGGAGAAAAGCAACAGCAACGTCAGGCCATGTCTTTCTCCTCTGCCATTTGGGGCCTGGCTTCTAGGTTGAACCCACGAAGCTTCAAAGCAGCAGTAGGAAGACAACATGCCCCACTGTGCCGCTGCTTTCTTCCTTTTCCTTCTGCTACGGGGAATCAGCTGGGGGAGGAGGTAGGGAACTGGAATGTGCTACAGCTCCCTAACCCAATGCCTGCTCTCCCAGAGGGATTCCCATTGGCACATTCTCTGCAAAGGGCCAGATTTTGAGGCCTTTCTCCAATTTGTGGAATGGTGAGAGACCAGGAGGCTTACTTATAGTAGCCCTAATAAAAGAACAGTTTGAAATTCATGAAACAATATTTTCTAGTAAGGTACATTTTTAAATATATTTTCTTTATTTTGTTTTGTTTACTGGGAAACCACAATCAAAATGATTGGTTAAACTCTGGTTTATTCAAGTGTCAGTAGTCTGGCCAAGTTTGCAGTATTTTTAGACCCAAGCTGTCATCTATAGCCACACCCCTTCCTCCTCATTCCCTCCAATCCCCTATATTTGTACACTTAATGAAGGTGGTAGAGGTGAAAACTGTAAAATAATTCAAGAGAACATGGGATAAGCATGGACAATCCTTAGCCGTGAGGGTAAATCCTGTGACCGGGTAGACTTTGCAGTATGGCACAAGATTGAGCAGACGAGATGGACTTTGCAGTCTTTATTTGAGATCATTTCTGTTTTATATACCGCAAGCTTCCTTGATCACAGCAGGATCATGCAAATTTACCTTGCACACACAAATTTTACATATGAAAACAAAGCGGTTTCAAAGGATTATGATTTGTGTTTGATATAGGATTGACTCAGAGGCGGGGCTCTAAAAATCCCCTTTCCTGGCAACAGCCCTTAAGTTCAGAGTTACCAATTAGGAGTGTGCAAGTGGTTCTCAGACGGGGAAACTCAAAGATTACGTGTTTGGAAATCTGAACTCACAGCTTGAAGCACGACAGTCTGCATTGGTACAGCATACCAGCATGCTTGGCTAATGCACTTTCTGCAAATGCCAAAAATGGTCTCATTCATCTTTTATTCTTTCTTTTTTAAAGCTTTTGAAATACTAACCTCCAGGTGCCAGGCACCGCCTCCCAACCTCTTCCTTTATCCACGTTCTATTAATTGGTAGGAGTGAGGAGTATAACCACTTTCTAAATTACACATCAAGATTGGACAAAACCTGAACACTGGCTTGCATTTGAATTTTAACAGGATATTAATTTGATCCTGTATTCAAAGCTGAAAATCAGAAGCTTTAAGTACAACATTCACCAAAAAATGTCCAACAAGAATTGTATTCACATTATTTGAAACTGAAATTAAAAAGGGGATTTTTTTTCCCCTTAGAATTCCAGATGACTTGTCACTGCTCCAATCAACAATCATACATTGTTTTCCCTAATTACAGAAATGCTTAAAGAAGCAAGACTAACACACTAAGGGGGGTCTATGTATTAATGAGTTTTATTCCTAATGCATGCTTTAAACTGGGTTTAATGCATACACTAGTGATCACCAGGTACTAAGGCTCAAACACAGGCATTAATACCTTTAGAGACCTATTTAATAAGGTCCGTTAATGTGTGTTAAACTCTGAATTTGGAAGGACTTGAGCAGGATAAAGACATAAACATAATTTAACAAGGAATATCAGAAGTCCATATACTTTTTTCTGTTCCTCTAATGTACTAATAAAGCAACGCAAACGATTTGAAGATGTAGCAGAGACAAGAGAGTAATGAAAATATGAAACTGTTAAAATGCCATCACTCTATTAGAAACACATATTTCTTTAGCTCTTTCGTTCATGAGCAAAGGCAACTCTAACTATATCCCTTTAACCCAGCCTTCTAAAATAGAAAACAAATAAGTGTCTTAACTGATATTTTTCAATAATCATGCATCTCTCAAAATTATACTAGCTGGTATTTGTGTTCTTCTTGATAAAACTAATATGTCCATAAAATCTGCTTCTCCCTGCTAATGGTAACTGAGAGACTATCTATATGAAATTTAAAACATGGGAAATGTTGCTTTTTTTACTAAAATCTGGTAAATGGTTTGCAGTCCTCCCAAAAGAAAAATTGAAACATCTGTCTCTTTCTCTCCTGGTAGAATGGCAAACACTGAAATAATGATAGCTTGCTCGGCAGCATGATGCAGACAAAATAGGCTCATCAGTCACCAAGACACTTAGCACAGCCTCCAGAATATGCTTAACTTTCTTCATAAGAAAATAAGTGGGTCCAGCAAATTTAAAAGTGATTATCTGAGAAATTTTATTTTGGCAGAGAAGACTTGGACATACAAAAAACTATTTTCAGCTTTGATTTTTAAGTGCAGGTACTAGTGCTGCTATTTTGAAATATGCCCTGTGAGATTACCATTACTTAGATGTAACCCAATTTGCTTGAGGTAGAATCTGATTGCACCATTTCAGCAGACTATGCCAAACAAAATGCATGCTGTCATTTTTGTCCTTTGGTGCGAGCCAAATTTACTAGTGAGGCACATGGTTTCTCTTTCCAGATTTCTTCACAAGAATACAAAATAATATCCATGTAAATCTATTTTCTGTTTTGTTATTGACAGGCTATATAATGAATAAGGGATTGCCTTTTGCCTCTCTGCTTTCTGGAGTTAAACATGTTTCTAAGCATCATTCTGAACTTGTGAAACAGGCTGATCTGTAAGCAGTACAAATATGTTTACCTGTACAACAGATTTTTATCATCTGTGCAACATAAAAGGAATTTTTTTTAACACATATGCCCACTGAATACGTCATGAATATAAAAATATTCCCCTATGAGGAAAGACCAAAGAGGTTAGGACTTTTCAGCTTGGAGAAGACACAGCTGAGGGGGGATATGATAGAGGAGTTTAAAATCATGAGAGGTCTAGAACGGGTAGATGTGAATCGGTTATTTACTCTTTCGGATAATGGAAAGACTAGGGGGCACTCCATGAAGTTAGCATGTGGCACATTTAAAACTAATCGGAGAAAGTTCTTTTTCACTCAACGCACAATTAAAATCTGGAATTTGTTGCCAGAGGATGTGGTTAGTGCAGTTAGTGTAGCTGTGTTTAAAAAAGGATTGGATAAGTTATTGGAGGAGAAATTCATTACCTGCTATTAAGCTGACTTAGAAAATAGCCACTGCTATTACTAGCAACGATAACATGGACTAGACTTAGTTTTGGGGTACTTGCCAGGTTCTTATGGCCTGGATTGGCCACTGTTGGAAACAGGATGCTGGGCTTGATGGACCCTTGGTCTGACCCAGTATGGCATGTTCTTATGTTCTTTCAATAAGGTGCCAGTACATATGTAATTTTCATCCAATAGAAACCGCTAACATGCGTACATTTAGGTGCTGCAGAACAATGGCATAAGATATCCATGTTAGTTGCATGCTCACAAGGAGCCCAACATTCAAAACTTCCCACGGTATATATGCACAGAAGTAAGTAACTCTTGTGTTTGAGTGCCGCAAACCAGTCAAGTTTTCAGGATATCTACAAAAATATGCATGAGATGCATTTGCATGGAAATGCATCTCATGAATATTCAGTGTTGACACCCTGTGGCACTCAAGGATTGGGGTTGTCTACCTAAGAGTAGATAGCACAGAGGTTATTTTCCTGAGGTCTGTGACTAGTTAGTATTGGGCTTTGGCTCACTCCCCATAGAAAATCACACCTACAAAGCAACTTTATTAAAAATAAAATCTTTTGGTGATCTGTAGACAGATTCTTATTTATATCTTGGATTCTCAGAAATGCTAACTTTTCAAAGTTCTAATGAGGGACATCTCTACTCAAACAGACTACCCAGCATAGTGCATACATGCCAGTTATCAAATAACATTGGGAATGTGGAGAAGATACAATTACATAATTTAATTATGAGGAGCATTAAAAATAAATAGAGATCAGATTACATTTTTCAGCTCCAACAAGCTATGTTTTCTATCATGTAAAATTATAAATTCCTAGAATAGTCCAAAATGATAAATTCCTAGAATAGTCCACTGTAACATAGGTTTTGAAAATGAAAAGTAAATTCCTTCTTTACGGATTAATTTGAGTGGCAACTAACACATTTTAATTTCCAGAATCTAAATCATCAAACTAGACTTCATGCCAATTCCTATATTTCTTTCCTGACTAGGTTCCCTCTGCTTTTGAAAGACTTTAAGCTTTCAAATGTGCTTACAGTTGTGGTGTGAAACAACAAGCATTTATATTAATTAATTTAAATGTGATGTCTTACTGGAAAATAACAGGCATAGACTTGAAAATCAAATCAAGGTGAGTTGTTTTGCCTGACCCACCCCAGAAATGCTTCACCTCAATCCAGCTCAAAGTACACTTGTTTTGGAAACGGGCACCTGCTTTAAAAAACATAGCATATGCCATGCTGGCTTGCTGGGTCAGGTCAAAGGCCTAGCGAGCCCAGCATCCTGTCTCCAACAGCAGTCAGTCTGGATCACTTGAAAGTACCCGGCACATCCCATCCCAAAGAGCTGAACAATTTCTTGTTGCCCACTCCCATAGATAAGTGGTGGCTTTCATCAAGTCTAACTGGCTAATCATTGTTCATGGATTTTTCTTCCCTAAGGACAGAGGAGGGACACTGTACCAAAAAAACAAAATAATGCTAGGACAAAGGTCCTAGACTTTACAAAGGCAGAGTTCAAGAACATGAGATTATGTTAAAGAAACTTTGTCAGGGATAGGAGATTTAGGAGATACGAATATAAAATAAAAACCAAACCGAAATGCAGCAAATCTTTGTGTCATGCGTAGCGACAAGGGGAAGAAAATAAAAAGGCTACTATGGCTCAGTAAAGACATAATAGGACAACTAAGAGCAAAACACCTATTATTCAGAAAAATACAAACAGACACAGATGGAAGAGGATAGGTAGAGTTAACAGGAAAAACAAAGGAATATATGAAAGTATAGAACTGTAGAAAATGAAGAAGTTGTGATCACCTAGGAAATTCTCATAAGCCCACCTCTCCTCTACTAGGGACCGTGCACTATCCATTGCAGGCCCTAAACAATGGAACGCCCTCCCTACCACTCTCAGGCTAGAGCCATGTTACGCCAAGTTCAGAAAAAAACTTAAAACATAGCTCTTCCGACAAGCCTACCCTGATTAAGTACACCGACTTCTGCAAGTATCTTGCCTACGCCTTGTATATTCCTGTAAATAGTCCGTTGCAGTTTTTATTTATTGCTTTAATTCCTCCACCTCCTGCTCTTTGTATACTCCTCCTTGTTCGCCCTCCCTGTTCATTGTAATTTCTACCTTTAAAGTTACATTGTAAACCGGTATGATGTATGCATACTAATACCGGTATATAAAAGTTTTTTTTTAAATAAATAAATAAATAAAAAGCTTGATCCAAGAAAGCCAGACATAGTGGTAAAGGAGAAAAGCAAAAGAATGGCTTTACTAATACAGGTGTCAATACCCAATGACTATTTATTTATTATTTTTATATACTGACATTCAATCTGAGATATCACATTGGTTTACATTCAGGTACTATAGGTATTGCCCTATCCCCAGCTTACAATCTAAGGGGGTCATTTATCAAAATGCAATAAGGCGTTTTCGCATGCGTTAAGGGCTTATCGCATGCGAAAATCCCAGTTAACGCATGCAATAGGCCCTTAACGCATGCGATAGCACCATATCGTATGGTGCGATGCAAATTCAGAAAATAGGAGGATTTAGGGGTGGAGAGTGGGCTGGGTTAGCCTGTCTGCGAAGAGCTATCGCACAGCCATAACGCCGATTTTAACAACACCTCTTTGAATTGCGTTAGGCTGTGCGATAGCTGCCATGACCGTGCGGTAAGGTTGCATCGCTGTTTGCGATGTCTTCCGTAAGGCCTATTTCAGGAGAATTGAAGGTCCCAGAGCCTTTTTTTTGGGGGGGGGGGAGAGAGAGAGAGAGAGAGAGAGCCTAGCTATAAAGCCCTCATAGTACCCACCTAGTTACTGGAGGTGAGGTTTAGGTATTAGTATAGGGGTTAGGGGTACTTTGGCATTCAGAGTGAGACATACGAACAGAACAGTACACTCTTGTGAAGATTTGATGTCCTTTGGAGTGAGGAAACTCAACCAAAGATGAGATTTGTACAATGTTCTCTCAACCTAGCTTGATGTAACATTGTACAAATCTCATCTTTGCTTGAGTTTCCTCACTCCGAAAGAAATCAAATCTTCACAAGAGTGTACTGTTCTGTTCGTACGTCTCACTCTGAATGTCAAAGTGGCCCCTAACCCCTACACTAATACCTAAACTCACCTCGAGTAACTAGGTGGGCCTCTAATAGAGGTATAAATACCTAACTACTATGAGACCCTTATAGCTTCTCTCTCTCTCTCTCTCTCTCTCCCCTCCCCAGTGGTTGTAGGTAGGAATTACAACAATTGTGGCACTTACCGCAAAGTGTGAAAAAGTTATCACACTCTGCAGTAATACCAATGCGAAATGCTAAGATAGCACACTTTGCAATAAATAAGCTAGTACCATAAAACACATTCCTCTTCCTATTGTATGCAATAGTTTGATGAATCTAGTCCTACATTTGCTGGGCAGATGGATAGGCCACACAGCCTTTTAATGCCATCACCTTTCTATATTTCATGACCTCTCTTCCTCCCATGTCCTACCTTTCCACTTCCCTCTTCCCCTTTTGACCAAATAAGTGCCTCAATATTAAAAAAAAAATTGCCATTTAGCTGGTTAATTTATTAATAACATTGAATATTGACCAAAAAATGTTTAAAAGGAATATTTGTGAAAATTTATATAGATGATAAGAGTACAGTAAAATTACAAGTTATAGAAGGAGAATAATGAGAACAATTTCCAGGTTCTGTTCCATATTGCATCTAATAAGATCACATGTATGAACTAAAAGCAGAATATAACATGTTGTTGCTGTAGCTGCGGTTTCTCCTGTTTTTGTAATAGAGAAGTAGAGGATGTTATAATTAGTGAGGTTTGGGTGGACCCTTGGACACTGTGGCAGCTGACCACACCCATGGGGGAAGTCCCGTGAGGGGCCACAGGTCAGGCTCAGCTTAGGACACACAAACACTGAGATTGATCTTTTATTAGACAATGTGATGGAGCCACCAGAGGTGGCAGTAGTGAGCAGATGAAGTAGCCCGACTGGGCTAGTATCCCTCAGGCACTGGAACAGTGACTCCTCCGGTAGCAGTGCTGTAGTGGAAAGAACTGAGAATAATGAGTACAGTGGAATATGCACAAAGCCCCAGTATGGAGAACCCCAGGATAGGGAGAGCAGGCCCTCGAGGAGTGAGTACCTGATCCCTGAGAGCTGAGAGGCTTGAAGGTAATGTACTCACAAAGCGGTTCCACGTAGGAGATGGCACTAGGGCTGGAATGGAGGCAGGCCCTTGAGGAGCAAGTACCTGGTTCCAGGGAACAGCTCTGAGGTGAAGATGGTAGTACTCACTGATGTTGAAGAAAGAGAATCCTTCCAGGCAGAAGAGAAGGTAGGAGCAGGCAGCGAGTCGGGGAACATGGGCCCTTGAGGAGTGAGTACTGGCTTTCTGATAGCAACCTGAAAAGCAAGTAAGGCCCCCGAGGAGCGGGTACCCCGTTAGCGTTAAGAGTCCAATGAAGATTGGAGAGGCAGAATAGCTGGGTACGGAGAGAAAATCCCATCCGTAAGAATCCCCTTGCTAACTCAAAGGCTAGTAAACAACGTAGGCTTTAAATATCTGGGCAGCATGACATCATCACAGTGGGACACCCCTGAGGTTCACGCCAAGTAGGAAATAAGAGTGAGGGCGCCGCGGCGCACGCGCCCTAAGGTACCAGCGGAGCATGGCGGGAGGCAGCGCCCAAGCCGGTCCGGGGACGCCAGAGAGGACGGCAGGCAGATGCCACGGCAGCCAGGGTTCCATCCACAGGAAGAGGAGGAACAAAGAAAGAAAGGTAGGCGGAGTGAAGCCGTCGGGAAGGGACGGTTGCAACAGAGGATGGGTGTACTTTTGGAATAAAGATAGTATTTAGTTAGATATTTTATGATTATTATTGTATTTATATTTTGGTTCCAGGTGAGGAAGGTAACACATAAAAGCAATTGTTATCTTCTCCCAGGAGATTTTTCTTCTCATTCTTCTTTAGGAAGTTTTTCATTTTCCCTGCTAGTTTTGGAAAATCTGCATGACTGATATCTTTATATTTTGTACAGTACAAGAGGAAATGCACTTCTTTTTCTCCACTGTTGCACTGCAGATAAATTTTAGCTTTTTGGGATTTCCAGTTCAGCTTTTGTCTTCATACTTTTATTTATAATAGTGGTCATTTATTCTATTTTTGGTAGTGTCTATTGCATCTGTATTTTGCATGTACAAACAAGGTAGGTAATCTGCTAGCATGTTGTTTCTGTGTGGGAATCTGTAGCAGATCAGTTTGCTGTGTTTTCCAATCTGCACTTCCCAATAGTAGGGTGCACTGTGTTCTAGGGCAGTCGTGCTCAACCTATAATGACTAATATCTTTTCAAAATTGTAGATGCCTTGTATTCGCATAGTCACTGTGGCAGCTGGAAGCAGCCTTGGCTTGAGAAACAGCCAGGAGAATGGAAGCGGACAGACTCTGGCTGTTTCACACATACATATTTTTATTTACAGAATGGAAAAAAAAAAGACAACAAAATATAAAGGCTGTTTACTTCGGCAGTCCTTAACTGCAGCTCCAAAGCATCAAATATATGTGGTGTGACTGTATGCTTGCTTTCTGCCTGTTCTATGGGTCCTTCCTAAAAATTCTCAGCAAATATTATAGTCCTTATTCAAAAAAGGTGCATTAAGCGTTAAAACACCAACACTTGCACTTTCAAACTTTACGAGCGTAGAGGGGGTTAAGCGCGCCGGGCCTATTTTGTAGAGGCCTGGCGACGCGTGTAAAGCCTCGGGACGCGTCTAAGTCCTGGGGCTTCGAAAAAGGGGTGGGGTCAGAGGCTCCTGGCGCAGCAGCCATTTGCCTCTGTGCTGGGGGATCGTGTGCTGGCAGGCTGCCGGTGCATGCAACCTACGCCTGCCCAGAGGCAGGCACAGAAAGTAAAATAAAAGTCAGGGAGGTTTGGGATAGGTTAGGGGAAGGGGTGGGAAGATTAGATTAGTGGGGAGGGAACGGGTGAAGGCCGCGGGCATTGGCGCGTGCAGGGTGCACAACTGTGCACCCCTTTGTGCGTGCCGACCCCCGATTTTATAACATGCGCGCACCTGTGTGCGCATGTTATAAAGTCGGGTGTCCATATGTGCGCGCTGGGTAGCGCGCACACATGTACGCCCATGCGCTTCTTTGAAAATCTACCCCTAATAAAGCAAGTTTTGGTGCCTTCCATCTCCACAATTTTACTTTCTCATAAAAGAAATTTGAGGAGTGAGGGATATGAGTTAAAACATCCGATAGAGTTGTTAAACACCTTGCAGGATATTGTGATGTGTGTTAAGATGTTTGTCTTTATATTAGACTAGTATTTGATTATGCCTAAGTTACTGGAATACTGCCTCTGGAGACATTTTTAAATATAATTGAAATGTTTCCATAACTATATATATGGTTTAGCATTTCTAACTGTCTGAAGTCATTGAGTTTAAAATATTAAAAGTATGAGAGTTGTAGTTCGCTAAAGTATTTATCAATAGGAGTATAACTACCATGGCTCTGACTGTATGCCTAGTGTCTGTCCATGTTAACCTTGGGCCCAGCCAAAAAAATCAGTTTTGGCTATGCCACTCATCCACTTCTGCTTATGGTGTGCGAGATAGAGCATCAGCAGTACTATTTTGAATTTAGTCTTTGTCTATATTGGGGGAATGAAAGGTGGATTGTTAAGGCCCATATGCCCTTGACTGAATTCAATGGGAGGATTAAGACCTGGGCTGCTTTGGGTAGGGGAATGGGATGTTGGCAGTTAGGATTTTGACTTACTATGGGCCTGGAGGCCACTTTACCACTTTATGCTGGCTCTACTGTTCATACTTAAAGGTTAGCATATATAATTTATTTTTATTTGAATGCACATTGGTATCACAGTCGTGAGTCATGAACTCTGGCAGTAATAGTAACATGAAGGCAAATTACACAAGGTGATTGTTTATACATGTGCATTAGTTAACACTTGTGATATTCATTAAACAGTGGCATTAAGGCTAATCTCCATTAGTACATGGATAATTCGCTGTTGCTAACTCTGGTTATAAGTAACAAGAATGAGATCTACTTTATGGGATCTTCCAGGTACTTGCGATCTAGACTGGCCATTGTCAAAGACAGGATGCTGGGCTCGATGGACCTTGTTCTAAACCTGAATGGCAATTCTTATATTCCTATGTTATAAGTAATATTGCCTCTAGACAGATCTTTGGTGAGACTCCACCTTAAGCGATGGGTTCAGTTGTCAAATTTTCAAATATTTACACTTACTTTTACAGTAAAATTCTATCCATAGTAAAAGCAGGTGTATTCTTTTCACCTACAGTATGTTTCTGTTAGCTCTGTGGACCCTTGGACCAGCACGAGTGTTGGTAACACCCCCCGAGGGACAGCCCCCCCTGGACCTCATAGCCAGGAGGCAGTTCAGATCCAGGAGACCCAGCAGGAGCTTCACCTATACCAACCCCGTTCCCCTCAGGTTGAGCCCTTGGGTGCCGGGGCCGGCAGGACTTAGGTGGGGGTCTCCCGGTACAGGGCGAACCAGCAGAGGAGGCAGTGTAAGGAAGTCCGGGTCGAGGCAGGCTGAGTAGAAGCACCATGGGCAGTCCAGGATAAGTGGAGAGCGGGCTGAACGCGGAACCAGGCCAAAGGTCAGGGCAGGCAGCGGACTCAGAGAAGCCAGGAACAAGCCAAAGGTCAGGACAGGCAGCAGACAAGAAGAAACCAGGAAGCCAAGCCAAAGTCGAAACCGAGAAGACCATCCGAGGAACAAGGAGCCAGGGGTAGCAGAACCACGGGCAAGGAACAGGCAGGAACACGGGAACAGGCAGAAACTCAGGAACGAACAGGAACACAGCAACACACACTCAGAGAGTAGGACCTGTTGCCAAGGCCCTGATTGAAGGCAGGGCCTGGCTTTAAATAGTCCCAGGCTTGATGAGATATTCAGTAAAGGTCATGGACTTAAGGGCCCATTCCCCTGCTGTTGGCCCTTTAAGGGGCCAGGCTGTCCTGCGCGCACCAAACGGGGGGAAGGGCAGAGAGAGCCGAGGATGGCCCGCACAAGGGACACCCCGACGTGAGGAGCTGCGCCCCGCACTGACCCCAGCATGCGCGGGAGCACAGCGCGCTGAACGTCAGTTCCTATACCAGGACACGAGGCGCCCGCCTCGCAGGACCGGGAGTGAGTGCGGCGGTCCGATGGGGTAAATCACGGGCCGCCGAACGTAACAGTTTCACAGTGAAAGTGCATACTCCATTTTGCTTTCAGAATTGGTGCAAAGTCCACTGACAAAAAGTATGCCTGTTTTTTTGGTTCCAATGTGGATAGTTTCAAAATTGACCCTTAAAAGTAAACACTACTATTTAAAGTGGCTGTTCAGTTACATTTTAATAAGTGGTACAGTTTTATGCTATGTTCGGTCTGAACCATTCTGATCGTTTATTATTCCCATAAAGGACAAAATATAAAATGAGTTCCTTGACAGATGAGTACCCTCATCTGTCTATAATTCTTCTTTGGCAATGCATTCATCATGTTCATGACTTTGTGGTTTGTACCTTATTTTATCTAAATGGAGAAGGAGTCTCTTAAAATAAATTTACACTGAAAATACCTCACAATTCATCATGTACTGCTCTTTTGTATTTTTGCACACCAAATGCTAGACTTTACATTTTCTGTATTAAAACTTAACTGCCAAACAAATAGGGATGTGCAGTCAGTTGAAATGACATTTTCTGTCATTTTGTATTATTTTTTTTAAAGTAAATGACAAAAAAAGGAATACAATCTCAGGTTTTATTGCTTCTGTCATTTTATGCATGTTATTTGTGAATAGTAGGGATGTGAATCGTGTGCCCTATCATCTTAACGATCGGAATTGTCTGGCAGGAGAAGAAAATCGGGTTTGGCACGATGTTTTAGTTAAAAAATCGTTAAAAATCGTTTTTTCCGATTAGTGCGCACTAACGGGAGTTAGTGCGCACTAACAGAAAATGATACAATTTGACACTTTTCAGGTCAGTTAAGGTCAGTTTAGGAATGAATATGTATTCCTATTGGCTGCCCTCTTATTTATTCATGTTACCAAGGTTCCCACTGACAGTATATGGGGGATGGAAAATGGAAACAGTTGGTAGCTTGACAAAAAAAGTAATGTGATCAGTCAATGTGACTAGAACTTGTGCCCTAACCCTGATACCAGGGGTGTTGTGATCTTCCTGCACACAGTGCCCTAACCCTGGCACCAGGGGTGTTGTGATCTTCATGTACACAGTGCCCTAACCCTGATACCAGGGGTGTTGTGATCTTCTTGCACACAGTGCCCTATCCCTATTAATACCAGGAGTGTTGTGATCTTCCTGCACACAGTGCCCTATCCCTATTAATACCAGGAGTGTTGTGATCTTCCTGCACACAGTGCCCTAACCCTTATACCAGGGGTGTTGTGATCTTCTTGCACACAGTGACCTAACCCTGATACCAGGGGTGTTGTGATCTTCCTGCACACAGTGCCCTAACCCTGATACCGGGAGTGTTGTGATCTTCCTGCATGCAGTGCCCTATCCCTGATACCGGGGGTGTTGTGATCTTCCTGCACTGAGTAGGGATACGGCACTGCGTGCAGGAAGATCACAACACTCCCGGTATCAGGGTTAGGGCACTGTGTGCAGGAAGATCACAACACTCCTGGTATTAATAGGGATAGGGCACTGTGTACATGAAGATCACAACACCAGGCTGGAGTCAGTGTGTGCAGAAAAGGTGACCTGCCTTTTCCCCAAGCTGGAATCAATGTGTGCAGTAAAGGATACCTGCCTTTTCCCCAAGCTGGAATCAATGTGTGCAGTAAAGGATACTTGCCTTTTCCCCAAGCTGGAGTCAATGTGTGCAGTAAAGGAGACCTGCCTTTTCCCCAAGCTGGAGTCAGTGTGTGCAGTAAAGGAGATCTACCTTGTCCCCAAGCTGGAGTCAGTGTGTGCAGTAAAGTAGACCTGCCTTTTCCACAAGCTGGAGTCAATGTGTGCAGTAAAGGAGACCTGCCTTTTCCACAAGCTGGAGTCAATGTGTGCAGGAAAGGAGACCTGCCTTTTCCCCAGCTGGAGTCAGTGTGTGCAGTAAAGGAGATCTGCCTTGTCCACAAGCTGGAGTCAATGTGTGCAGTAAAGGAGACCTGCCTTATCCCCAAGCTGGAATCAATGTGTGAAGTAAAGGAGACCTGCCTTATCCCCAAGCTGGAGTCAATGTGTGCAGGAAAGGAGACCTGCCTTGTCCCCAAGCTGGAGTCAATGGGTGCAGTAAAGGAGACCTGCCTTGTCCCCAAGCTGGAGTCAGTGTGCTGTAAAGTGTGCTGTAAAGTGTGCTGTAAAGGAGACCTGCCTTTTCCCCAAGCTGGAGTCAATGTGTGCAGGAAAGGAGACCTGCCTTGTCCCCAAGCTGGAGTCAATGTGTGCACATAATGCAATGCACAGGAAGCAATGATGTGACTGCTGGAGTGGTGCACTGCCTGCCTACCTAGGCTTGAATATATTAATGCTGCAGTACTAATAAAAATAAATTATAATTCTGCTAAAATGCCACTAGCCTCACCAGTGACACTAGGCTAGTAGCCTAGTCAGACATTCACCACCATGAGGAGGAAAATGCTCCCAGTGCTCTAAGTAGTCAAAATTGTTTCATCTAGCATGAAGGGATTTTTTTTCTATAAATACCAAGTATAGAATATGAAAGTAAAGAAATGATTTTATATCCATGAGTAAGTTAATCCAAAGGACTGCCCTTAGGTATTTTGAACTTTTTTTTTAATTAATATTTTATTGGATTTTAACAAAATGCATTTATAGTAACCAAAAGCAAACATATTAGAATATCAGACAATATTAACACATTATCCATATTTACCAATTATAATATTCCAAAAAACAAGTCCCCACATCTTTTGGAAGGCAATCAAGAAAAACCTAAAAAGGTACCAAAAAGAAAATCTGTAACAATTACAGCATAAAAGAGAGAGAAATAATTTAAATACCTTATAATTCTCAAATATTGAACTACATCTTATTCTACACAACAAGGTGGGAAGGATCTTGAAATATAAACTTAGGGGTAGATTTTAAAAACTTGTGCGCGCACGTCCATGTGCATGTGTTACCCGGCTCACACATATGGACACGTGATTTTATAACATGCCCGTGCTGGTGCGGGCATGTTATAAAATCAGGGGTCAGCGTGCACAAGAGGGTGCACATTTGTGCAACCTGCATGTGCCGATGCCCACGGCCTTCCGCAGTTCCCTCCCAGTCCGCTCCAATTTAGGAGCGGCCTGGAAGGGAATTTCCCTACCTCCTATACTAACTTTCCTACCCCTTCCCCGAACCTTCCCGCCCCCTAGCCCTATCCTAACCCCCCCCCCCACAAATCCTTGTCTTACCATTTATTCCTGCCTTGAGGCAGAAGCAAGTTGCGCGCGCCGGCAGCCTGCCAACATGCGATCCCCCGGTACAGCGGCAAATGGCTGCTGTGCCAGACACCTCTAGCCATGCCCCTTTGTCGAGGCTCCAGGACTTACACGCATACCGGGGATTTATAAGCGTGGCCGGGCCTTTGAAAATTGGCCCGGCGCGCATAAGCCCAGGATTTACGCGCTTAGGGGTAGATTTTAAAAAAATGCGCGTTCGCGTACTTTTGTTGGCGCACCAGTCGCAAACAAAAGTACGCTGGATTTTAGTAGATACGCGCGTAGCCGCGCGTATCTTCTAAAATCCAGGATCAGCGCGCGCAAGGCTGCCGATTTTGGGCAGCCGGCGTGCGCCGAGCCGCGCAGCCTGCCTCCATTCCCTCCGAGGCCGCTCCGAAATCAGAGCGGCCTCGGAGGGAACTCTCTTTCACCCTCCCCTCACCATCCCCTCCCTTCCTCTACCTAACCCACCCCCCCGGCCCTATCTAAACTCCCCCCTACCTTTGTCCACGGATTTACGCCTCCCGGAAGGAGAAGTAAATCCACGCGCGCCAGCGGGTCACTGGCGCGCCGAGACGCAACCCGGGGGCGGTTCCGAAGGGCGCGGCCACGCCCCCGGGCCCGCCCCCGAAACGCCGCCCCCCAAACGCCGCGTCGATCGGCCCCGCCCCCGACAAAAAAACCTGGGACTTACGCGAGTCCCGGGGCTCTGCGCGCGCCGGCAGGCCTATGGAAAATAGGCGCGCCGGCGCGCAAGGCCCTGCTCGCATAAATCCGGGCGGATTTACGCGAGCAGGGCTTTTAAAATCCGCCCCTTAAGATTTTGAAAATTTACCCCTTATTCTTCTGCTAGATAACCAGACATTTGCAGGGGAATTTTAAGAAAAATACAGCCCCAAGGGATAAGACTCTTGGTTTTAATAACAAAAATTGTTTCCTCCTGAGTATTTCTAGCAACATCAGGAAATACTTTAATTTTTTGAGCACAAAAGAGAACATCTTTATTTTTAAAGTCTTTCTGAAATACCAAGTTTTTGTCTTGCTCACTACAAAATGATTCCAAGAGCCTAGCCCTGGTGGGTATATCATCAATAGAAGCCTCCAAAAAGGAGGTCAAATTAGGGCCATCCCCTTCCAAAATGTCCAGCTCCTCTTCCCGTCCTTCCAATCTAGTCCTAAACCTAGGAATATAATACATTTTTTAAATAGCCATTTCTTTCACTAAAGAAACAGATAATTATTCACTAATATAGGGGCAGATTTTCAAAGGGTTACGCGCACCAGGCCTATTTTCAAAAGGCCCGGCGGCATGCGTAAAGCCCCGGGATGCGTGTAAGCCCTGGGGCTTGAAAAAATGGACGGTCCGGGGGTGGAGCCAGAGGCCTCCGCACAGCCGCTGGGCCGGGGAATCACACGCCGGCAGTTGGCTGGCAGGCGTAACTTGTGAGATAAAGGCACGGGTATTTTTTTTTTGGGCTGGGGGGCAGGACAGGTAGGGGAAGGGAGGGGAAGATGGGGGGGGGGGGGGGAAAGGAAAGTTCCCATTGAGGTCACTCTGATTTCGGAGCGGCCTCGGAGGGAACTGGGAAAGCCAGCTGGTCTCCACGAGGGCTCAGCATGCACCCCCTTGTATGCGCCAACCCCTGATTTTATAACATGCTGCGCGCGCATATTATAAAATCGGGTGTATATTTGTGAGCGCTGGGTAATGCGCACAAATGTACGCCGCACGCGTATGTTTTAAAATCTGTCACATATTTTTTAAGCTATTCAGTAGCAGATAACACTGGTCTACATCAATTTTGCTGACTAGAAGATAACATGTGATCTTTATGTATTTTAATGTGCTGAATCCAAAAATCACATCCGTTTCTTCCAGTCATGTCTGGTTTTTATGCAAAACACTGTCTACTCATAAACTCTTATAGCAATAACATTACATATTATTTATATATGCTGAATATGCAAAAAGATAATTAATGCGCAGAAAGACATGCTGAATTTCCAAATTTCCTGCTCTTTCACATGAGAAGTTGAAAGCTAGCATATTTGATGGCCTGCAAATTAGGCTTTTAATCAAAGACAGAGAATTCCTCAATACCATGAAAACCATAGAAAAGGATGCTTGGTCTGCTTTTTCTGACGTGATTACAGACTTTCTTGGCAACTTCAGGGCCAAAAATTATAACCTTTTAGTTCAAAATTTGTTGATTGCTTTTCAAAGACTAGAAGCAAACATGAGCGTCAAATTGCATTTCCTTGATAGCCACCTGAACTACTTCCCCTCAAATTTTGGAGCTATGAGTGAAGAACAAGGAGAACGATTCCACCAAGACATCAAGACCATGGAACATAGATATCAAGGCAGATGGAACACAAACATGAAGGCAGACTACTGCTGGGGTTTATACCGTGACAACCTTGACCATAACTATTCCAGAGCATCCAAAAAGAGAAAATGTCTCCCTAACAATTAAAATTTACACAACTATTGCTTCTCTTGGCTAAACAATAGACTCGTTTTTTGCATGAAACAAATATATTATGTGCTATCGCTTCTTCAGAACTTATTACTCTTGATATTCCACTTTATAATCTTTAATCAAACATTTCTCATTTGTGAAAAAAATTGACGTATTGCATATTTTTTGACTTCATATTTGGAATCAGCACCTTTCATTTGGGTAAAATCAGCAAAAATAATTAGGTCAGCAGAAAACCTTTTTCAAATGTAGACCAGTGTAATAACCTTGAAACAGGAACATTAAAAAAATTAAGATTCGTTATACATATCTCATTTTCCAAGATTTCAGATTGCTTTTGCAGCATTAAACTGTCCTTTATAAAGAAAGTGCTGGATAGCTGTAAAAACACAATTTGAGATGTTGTGGACTTAGAGGAAGCTTCTAAATTAATTAAACGTGTTCCATGACCTTCAAGGGTATTCTTGGTTTCAATACAAAAATTACCAGTCTGGGACAAGGAGAAAGAAAATGACTTCTCCATATTTATAAGCACCTTCCACATGTCAGCTAAAGTCACATTCTGGGGATCAAGAAGCTTGGAGCCAAAACTTCTGGGCTGAGGAGTCACCCCTAACAACAAGTGAGAACCAGGCTCCACTTGAGGTCCCTGTTGCCCTGTTGTTTCCACCATGCTGGATTGTGAAGTGTCAATCACCAAATCACAATCCTTAGATAAAGTCTGAGAATTAACATCAAGAAGACCTGGAGTGGTGTGGGGTAACGGTTGTTGGCTAGGATTCTCTAAGGACCCCGATGAGAAGGAAATATCAGAAATAGCGTTTCTTATAGATTGACTCACCCTTCAAGTCACATGTGAGTCCATGGGGCCTCTCACAACTGACAAACCAGGAGACAATGTCAAAGTTTTAGACTTCCTCTTCCGGCCCATATATCTTTTGAAAAAGAGCTAAACAAAAAACGCGACAAGGGGAGCACCCCTTTGGCGTGTGACTTTGGCTGTGCGCCGAAGCCTCACAAGTTATATTGGCTCCTCAGGCCCCGATTGATGACATCATCGGGGTGAGAAATGCTCTGTGACACAGAAGGGCTCAGGTGAATCAAGCCCTTTGATTAACATCCTCCAGCTGGCCTCCCAGGATGAGAGGATATCTCTCTGAATTGCCTCCCGGTATTTTGAAATTTCTAAGTTTTGTTAGTTTTAAGAAATCTGGACAACAAAAATAAATGAGTATTAGAACAGTGTTTGAGAAGTCAGCAAACTCTGACATATCAGTGATAGTGTTTAGAGACATTTAGAACTCAGTTATCACCATCCGGTGTTTGGCATGATGTTTTGCGGAAGGTAATGCTTTATTAAAACTGGCCATTAAGGTGCATTAATGGCCAGTTTTAATGCAGCTTAGTACACTGGCTCCTACAGGAAAATCTTTTGTCAGTCCCTGGATATGCAGGTATTGCTTTGGAATTTGTCTGCTCAAGAAACAAATAGAAACACTTTTGGTATACACTATTTAGACAAAAATCATGTTTTGAGGATTTGAAGTCTGCAGCCCTTGACCATGTTCAATATTCCCTGCATAGTGGTGATTATGATATAATCTTTTTATATCACCTCTAATTCAAAAGAACCTTTAACACCTCATGAATTAAACTGAGAATCTGACTGGACCGTCTTTTTACGATACTTCAGGATTTTCTACTGTTGATTCTATTATCGCTTTCAGTTAAGCATTGGCTTTGAAGGAGTGAATTAACTGCTTTTTATAGGTTCCTTTTTCAGTTATCTTGAACAATCTAATCAAATACAATGTATTCTGTATGGTGCTAACAGTAGTGCTTCACTGGTAAGCTGCTTCTTCTCAACAGATGGATGAGGCAAGCTGTAACTAATGGTGTCCTTTGTGTGAGGAGAATTTGATTTGACACTTCTGGACCATGTGATACATTTTATTACTTATATGAACTTTTTTTTTTTTTTTTTTTTTAGCTCCCAGGCTCTTTTGTGAGATATATATTTGAGACTTTTTTCATTTGATTAAAATTTTTGCTTTATATGTATCTGTTTCTGGAGATTGACTGGATTACAAGAATCCCTCATATTAGATATAACAGTACCGAAACATGCAAAGGGGCCGAGTGCACTGTATAACCCACAGTTGCACATGGGTTAAATAGGCGCTAATCCACCCCCTAATGCAATAGGATACACATGGCCTTGGCCAGCATTCAGGTTGTAACTCAAGACTTTGGTTGTAACCCAAGTTATTCGTATGTCAATCCGGTTGTAACTCCAGCATCCACTGTAGTAACTGCTGTTCCGTGCAGGTTACCCTCATGCCTTGTGTAAAAGATAGTAATATTTATAATCAAGACCAGGCAACTGTCAAACCCATAACAAAATTACTGCAACATTTTTACATGTTGAGCAGCTTTCCTGATAATTGAGACAATGCTTTAATGTTCTTTGCTTTTGCCCTTGGTCGTAGAAGCATTATCCCTAATATCAGCATATCAGTACCTCAGACTGTAAAAGTCGGGGCCCAGCATTGGCTGTTTTCAGAATCCAATACCGTTTTTTTTACCACCCCACCATCAAAGCAGAGAAAAATGTTGCAGTTGTGTCAAAATCATCAAGGCTAATTGGTTAAGGGTGGTAATCACCTATGCCTTCTGGTTAAGGATACCAACTGCCATTCCATGCAGTTTACCCACATGCACCCTTTTCTTCATTAGGGATGCACAGTGTTTATCTCATGCCTTTTTGAAATTGTTTACTGTTTTCATCCTTACCACCTCCTCCAGAAGGGCATTCCAGGCATCCACCACCCTCTCTGTGGTTTTTACGGTTGCTATGAACATATTTATACATTATTTTTTGATAGCCCACTCAATTGTGAATTTTTGATATGTCACTGATAACAGAGTCTGTACAATTTAATTAAATAAATTGTAGTGATGAAATGTGGGGCTCCAGCTAACATGGCTTTATCCAGGGGTATGCAGAGAAGAGTTGAATTTTAAAATCAATGACTAAACAAAATGTTGAATGGATAACTTCTGAAATGTAACAAATGCATGAAGGATATGCTTTTCATTAAAAGCCAGAATTATAAGATTGTTTGCTTTATCTGAAAAAATATATATTGTTACAATTGTTGCGGTCTCCACCGCTTCCCCTTCTTTTGCTCTGAACAGTGCTCACCTCCGCTGCTGGAAACGCCGCATTCCGCATGCCTGGGACTCCTGCGACTCTGCCGGTTCCTCGTGGCGTCTGCCATTGCTTGCCCGTCTCCCCGCTGCCTCGCGCGCACGTGAGGACGCACACTATGTGCGCACAGCTCCCGGAAGTCTGGCCCCGCCTGTGCTAATGACGCCACGCCCTAAGCCTGATATAACCGGCGTCTGGACGCCTTCTCTTTGCCTTGCAACGAGGTTCACTACTGCCTAGTAGTTCTGAGTTGCGCTTCGTCTGTTCTTCGTTCCTGACTTGACCTTTGGATTGCCTTTGACTTCGCTTCAGTCTGCCGCCTGCCTCTGACCTTGGTCCGTTCCTGACTCCGCTACAGCCTGCTTCACTTCACAGCCAGCTACAGACTCCGTTCCAGTCTACAGCCTGCTCCAGTTCACAGCCTGCTACAGACTCTGTTCCAGTCTACAGCCTGCTCCAGTTCACAGCCTGCCATCGATTCTATCTCAGCCTTCAGCCGGTTCCCGGTCCAGTAATCTACAAACCCTGCATCACGGTCCGGCTTGCTCCAGGTATTGCTGCCGCCCGCTGTCCTGTCATCAGCTGGCCCTCGACCTGCATTGCCGGCCTACAGACTATCTTTCTCTCTTTGGACTTTTCTTACTACACTCCCTGCCCAGGCTTCATCTGCTAATTGACTCTGAGCGTTCTCCCAAGTCCCAAGGTTCCAGGACCCTACGGGCTCCTCCTGGGGGGCTCCTGGTTCCCGGGTGAACACCGCCAGCCTGTGGCTCCGCCTCCCGGCCTACCCTGTCACCCTGGGTAGACCGGCCCAAGGGTCCACTATCCTGACTGCAGCACCCAACTGCAACAACAATGGCCACCATTCTTATTGTACAGAATCACCAAGGAGGTTAGGGGTAGATTTTTTAAAAATACGCACACGTCCAAGTATGCGAGCTATCTGGCATGCACGCATGGAGGCACGATTTTATAACATGCGCTAAATTGAAATAGTGTAACTAAATCAAAATAGTGAGCACTAATTTGAAATGCTGCAAACTAATTCAAAATAGTGTGCTCTTAGGGCCTGATTTTCAAAAACATTTGCATGCTTAAAACTATGTTTTACATGTGTAAATGCACTTTACCCCTTTAAGTGAACTTCTAAAAATTACTACAATATATGCCATTGAATTGTCAATAGGTTTTATCCACGTTAAGCGCACTTAAAGTGGGTAAATGGCTTTTGAGAATTGCTATGGTAGTATGCTACATTTACATGCATAACTCCTTTGAAAATTCACTTATTTCTTTACAGGTGAAGTTTAAAAGCCCAGCGTGTGCATTAATTATGGTAATTGCAAATATGTTGGGCTGGATTTTAAAAGCCACCCTGATATGCACATATCTCCCGCTGTGTGCACAAAAATATTGTACAAAAAAAGGCAGGGTGTGGGTGTGGTCTGGGCAGCCATGGGCATTCCTGGATTTCACACTGAAATTAGCATGTAAATAATTATGTGCATAAGCACACGCTAGGATCCCATTCCACATAACTTTACTTCTGCTATGGATATAGTGTAAGTCATAAAACAAAAAAAAACTAGGAGGATCAGCAGGGTTTAAAGGTCGGGGCTATAAGGAGAGAAGGGAGGCAATGAAACTAGAGGGATTTGGAAGTCCTATCCCTTACCTGGGCAAACTGGGAACGAACTGAGAAAATAGGTAATGGCATTGTTGTGCATGTCTATTAAAATCCCCTCATTTACTCAGTAGAAGTGACATTTGTGTGCCGATACACGTGCCCACTTAAAATTGAGTGCACATGTGCACACAGTCAGCCTATTTTATAACATGTGTGCATATAAGCTCGTATGTTATAAAATAGCTGTGTCCCTGGTGACGCTGTCCCGGCCTGACCCCTGCCTTGCCCTTCCCCACCCAGACCATGCGACTGGCCCGCCCCTTTTGCAGGGCCCGGCATTTCTGCATGTAACAGGAGTTACGTGTGTGGCCGGGCCCACTGTAAATTTGCATGGCGTGTGCAAGACCCGGTGACGTGCGTAACCCCTGTAATTTACACGCGTGTTCCTTTTAATATCGGGCCGATATTGTTCTCAGGTTCTGTGATGTGAAACATGCATAGGCAATGTCTTCCATCAAACTATATAGCACTTTCTGCATCTCCTAGCTTTGATTCCTCTTCATCCACTTTAGTGCTTTCCTGCTCCTCTACCACTAGCTGCAGAACCTGTGCTACTACTTCTTTTCTGGCTGCTCATAAAATATGAGATGCAGCTTTGTTTGTTCTGTTGTTTGACCTTTATTTGTAGATCACTTCTTGTCTTGGGTTCTAGTGAGGAATGTGATTTATTTTTATCCAAATGGAAAAACACAATGAATAAGTCAATTTTCAGTTTAGTTTGGATATGGATCCTGAAAAAAAAAAAACGGAATCCTTTATGGCTCATTAGGTTTGGGCCCATTAAAAGTCTTTGGGGAAACAAAGTAATACTTTTTTTTTTTTAACAGAGTAGAACCGATTGGGGATGGGACAAGGAAGGAGCAAGACCATGTTTCAGCACTTTTTCAACTAATCTATCCCAGTTGGCAGCTGAATGTCATGACTTCATCATTGTTTTAGGTCAACGTGAAACTATGAGTACTTTGAGCAGTGACTATTTTGTATATTCATTATTCTATTGGATCTCAGAGAGGGATGGTAGAGATTCTGAAACTCCTTATTTTAAAATGTAGAATAGAAGTTTAGAAATGATCATTTACAGGAGAAAGCAAAGTGCACTGACTCTGTGCCCTGCTGATTTGGTGGGTTACATGGTAGCAGAAATATTCTATAATCTCAAGCTGTCTCTAAATGGGTCAATTTTGCGCATATTTTGACAGGAATAAACCTCACCCATAAACCAGGGTATGTTGAACCTGTACATTTCAGCCTCATAATTTATTGCTAATGTCTTTCATAGTACTTGTAATGTGCTTCCCTCTTGAATTCATAGGGTGTAATGTATTGGCTGAAATTTCTTTTTAATCAGCCAAGTGGCATTCAAAACAATTGGAACAATTTCTGTATTTTTCTGACATATTTTCTTTGTCTCTGATTGCTTCCTTTGGTATTTGAGGATCTTTTTTCTTTCTGTATGCTCCATGGAATAGCCATTTGCTACTGAAACTTCTATCAAGAATGCCATTCTAATGCTTTTCTCTTTTTCCACAATATCCGGTTTACTTGAATTATGCTTTTTATCAGTTGAAATAGTAATGTTCCTGCGTATCACAATTTCTTCATTCTCTGCAATTTTCTCAGGATCGTGATCCCAGTGGTTGTGTGGTTCTCTGATATTATAGTGTTTACATAGTTTCCAGTGGATGAGCTGTGCTACCTTAATTTGGCTTTCTGTATATATGCCTTCTGATATCAGCACTTGACATCCACCGACAAAGAGTATAATCATTTCTAATTCTGATTTACAGAATCTACATTTATCTGTTTTGCCATTTTTTTCTATTCTGGCTGTAGAATAGAAATTCCATAATACAGTCCACAATTCATTCTCCTGGCTGCAGTTATCAATCTCTCATTTTTAGGTTTAAGTTCACCTCTCCTTAGCCACTCCAAAGGCAAATTTTAAGCTCCATGGGGTTTCTGAAACAACTCTGTATTTCCCATTATATATGTGCTTTGCCAGTTGGTTTTCCTTGTTTGCCAATCTTATTCTTTAAAGAGATTTTTTGCTTTGTTTAGCAAATTCCATTGCTTTTCTTCTGCTCATGTGCTGGTAGATTCTTCCTCATTCATTCCACTTGCTAAAACCATCATCCAAGCTTAATGATGGAAACCCATTTTGGAAGTTTACTTTTGTACTTCAGCATTTTTGAGTATTGATGCTGTTTGATAGGTGTGAAAGCCTATAAAGGCAGTTCTATATTTACAGTATATTCTATTTTTATAAGCACATACTGCCTTCGGCTCTTGGAGTGTACCATCTCGGCATACACTGATTCCTATATTTTACTTGATTAGCATGGAGAAGTCTAAGTAGTTTACAGAACCCATCTACTATTCCAAAACTATAGGAGAGTGCAGGAATTGCAAGTTGATTGATAACTTGTATCTTATGTGCTGTTTAAGGAATTTTCAAAATCAGTTTCCATCTCCTCATATATTTTATTGGTCTTTTCTCTCAGTAGCTTGTGCTAAATTGTTATACCTTCATCCACCCCTATAAATTTATATGTCCAGAACCAGTGCAAGGGGTATAGGTGTCCTCTGTTAACCTTATAGCTTTTCCTGCCCTCCCCCTTCCACACATATACATATATTTGAATGAAACTGAATAATTGATTCAAATGTTATTAGAGAGACACATTTCAGTGGGGAAAGAGTACCATATAGTCACCGACCCGAAAAAAATAGAGATTCATAAGATTGCCTTGCCTTATCAAAGAGCTTTCATAAGTGCTGAGAAGAAAGATAAACTGAAAATTAAGATGAAACGAATATGAGTTACAGCATCCATGAACACCTAGGGGCAGATTTTCAAAGGGGTACACGCGTACCCCCCGAAACCTGCTCCAAGCTCCCCCTGCGCGAGCCGAGCCTATGTTAAATAGGCTTGGTGGCACGCGCAAGCCCCGGGATGCGCGTAAGTCCTGGGGCTTTCCTGGGGGGGGGGGGGGGGGAGGGACGTGTCGCAGCGGCGCGTCATCCGGGGCGGGGCCGCGGAACGTGGTTCCGGCCCGGGGGCATTTCGGGGGCATGGCCAAGGCCTCCGAAACCGCTCCCGGGCCGGGGAATCGCACACCGGCCAGCTGGCGTAACTTTTCTAACAAAGGTAGGGGGGAGTTTAGATAGGGCTGGGGGGGTGGGTTAGGTAGGGGAAGGGAGGGGAAGGTGCGGGGGGTGAGGGGGTGGAGGAAGGAAATTCCCTCCAAGGCAGAGAACGGAGGCAGGCTGCGCGGC
This sequence comes from Rhinatrema bivittatum, assembly GCF_901001135.1. NCBI lineage: Eukaryota > Metazoa > Chordata > Amphibia > Gymnophiona > Rhinatrematidae > Rhinatrema > Rhinatrema bivittatum. Next base: position 107,252,340 of record NC_042617.1, on the reverse strand, counting down.
TCGGTGCGCGCAGGCTGCCGATTTTGGGCAGAGCGTTCCGATATACTGAGAGGTCTAGAGGGAAGATTAATCTCCAAAGAAGAAGGAGTCATCATCATGACCAAGGATCTTTCTGGGCTTGAAGCTGTGACCTGGGTATACGCAATGTCTGGGTGGGACTCGAAGGACGATTGCGACCATGGGGACATTGTTGATGGGGTGGGAAATGTTCGGAGTGCTGGTCCAAAAAAGTCAGCATGTTTGAAGTAGATGAGACCGAGGAAACAATGGAAATGGGTCGAGAGGACTCGTCCTCAGAAGCATCATCCAAAGAAGAAGAGGATGAAGTGAAAGGCACTTTCTTTCTGGAGGTTTTGGGGTGTGGCATCCATGGATAAAGCTGCCTCAGAAATAATTTTGTTCGTCATGTATACATTTTTTATATTTAAGAGATTTCAAATCTTGTTGGAATTTTTTCAAATTATTTTGAAAATGCAAGTATTGTGTAGCAAATTTGTCCACTTTAATCTGTTGTTGGAGAAGATCAATCTGTATTGTCACTTGTTCTGGAGAGTAGTAGCTGTCTTCTTCATTATTTCCACAATCAAGATCATAAGATCAATGCTGCACTTGTTCAAAATTTGGTTCCACTGGGTAAGAATGTGTGGATCGTCTGTATGAACCTTTGGTTCTTTCAAAATCCGTAATCCACATGGAATCCTTTCGACTCTACAATAATCAATGTGGCAGCATATAGCTGCACTTTCGTAGCTCTTTTCACGTTGTGGGTAGCCACTACCTCGTCTGTCAGTTTATGCATTTTTCTCAGCATTTTTTCAGCTTAAACATATTGCCCTGCTTACATTATTTCAACTGCTTTAATCCTTTTACCTTTTTAGATCTCTCACTACATAAGAATATATTCCTATATGCTTCCCCTATAGTGATTTGTTGGGGGTAAGTTGCAATTCTCTTTGTTTAATTCCAGAGGCTCCCTTCTATCACCTTAATTCATGTTTTTAATGATGTTTTCAATTTTACATTTGACACATCTTGACCCCTTGTTTGTGAATGCTTGTTCAACTATCTGTGGGTAAGATATTTATGTATTTTTTTAATATAAAATATTGTTTGTCAATATGTTTATTTAACAGTTCTACCTTTGCTTTGGCACCATTTATACTAGCGTTAACCCATACTATCATATACATGCTGTTGTCCTGTTTTGCACACATTTTGATGTGTTCTCAGTTGCTCTGTCCTTTCTCTTTTAAATATATTTTTGATGTTTGTTACTTCCTTCTAGGTTACCTCCAGATGCAGTTTGCTCAAAACATGGCCCATGTCGGAGGACCGTGAAGCCATCTTTGAAAGTTTATTGCTGTGTGCTGACATTCTTGCCCGTAAACAATTAAAGATTGTTTGCTTTGAACTCGAAAGCACATTAGTGAATTATTTATCCTTCCTCTTGATATTATTCTATTGGCCCATTTTATGACCAAATTTTGTTTTTGCAAGGGGAGGTTTAAGATTTTTATGGTTTTTCATTTCAGAAAATACATGCATTATTTATTTAGACCCTGACTTTCAAAAGCTTTTGAAAATTGAGTTTTGCATGTGTAAATACATTTTACTCATGTAAAGTGGACTTTTGAAAATTGCTGCAATGTCATTGAATTGTCCATAGGTTTTATCCATGTGAAGTGTACTTAACAAAAGTAAAAGACTTTTAAAAACTGCTTTTGGTAATATATTACATTTACATCTGTAAATCCTTTGAAAATTCACCTGAAATAGTACAAGCTATTTGCAAATAGTGTGCACTATTTGCTGAAATGAATAATTAAAACATTTTCAGAATGATAATTTTCAGTTCAGATGACCTGAGTCAAGCTGAAAATCGCCTCATTTGGATCAGTTCCTCCATTTGGATTGCACATCCCTCCTAAATCACAATAAGCCTCCTCACTGTAGTCTCCATTCAATTCTTGATACTGCTACACCTTTCCCTCTCTTTCCTGCTATAACCTACCCACACTTTCAACTCACACACCTTCCATATCCATGCATATTTGCTTGGCTCCTTCTGTGCTCCATTCTTTCCATATCCTTTACTTAAGCTTTTTCAAGACCCTTACTGGAACAGAAGTGGATAGGAAGGCAGAAACATACACTCACCCTCTCCCCCACAGAACTGGGGCAATGGTCAAAGGGAAGGTATTATATAAAAGGAATACTAACACAACAGAAGTCACACAGACATCTGTTTAGTACTCTTCTTGATCTCTCTGCTCTCCTATAATTTCCTCATTTGGAGTCCAGTTGATTTCCTGCGCCTCCCCTCAACACTGACAACTCATCCCATGTGCCAGGCTTTCTTTATTCAGTTTTCAAACAATGAGGCAGAATCATGAGGAAAAGAGAACTTTGTATGCTCAGTTTAAAGTAGAGGCCATATGCTATTTAATACTCAGGCAGGAGTAGCACATTGATAGAACACTTTTTGTGATAGTATGCATGCTAACTGTGCACACTTTGATGGGTATCCTACAAAATTTAGGGGTAGATCTTCAAACCTGCACACAGGCGTACATGTGCGCGTGCTACCCGGCACGCACACATGTATGCCCGATTTTATAACATGTGCACGCAGGCGCACGCATGTTATAAAATTGGGAGTCGGCGTGCACAAGGGGGTGCAAAATTGTGCACCTTGCGCACACCAAGCCCGTGCCGAGCCGCACTGCCTTTCTTCATTCCCTCCCAGGCCGCTTTGAAATCGGAGTGGCCTCGGAGGGAACTTCCCTACCCCCCACCCCACCCCACCCCACCCCACCTTCCCTTCCCTTACCTCCCCCACCCTTTCCCCCTACCTTTTTCGTTTTCTTTTTCTTGTTTTAAAACTTACTTCAGCCCTGGGGCTGAAGTTGCGCGTGCCGGCCAACTGCCGGTGCACGATCCCTGGCACAGCAGCCGTGTGGAGGCCTCTGGCCACACCCCCGCCCCCTAACCACCCCTTTTTGCAAGTCCCGGGACTTAACACGCGTCCTGGCGTTTTACACGCGTCGCCGGGCCTTTTGAAAATAGGCCCAGCGCGCATAACCCTTTGAAAATCCAGCCCTTAGTGCATTGCTCATTAAAAGTCATTTTCACATGCGTGCTCAAATTTTTAATTGTCTATTGATTTTTAATAAAATATCCAAGAAATAGATCTTGTTAGGAAATCAGCAGTCAGGAATTACAAATGTAGCGAACACTACGGTCATGCTACCATTAAGTCCTGGGTTCTCTGATGTCAGTTAACTTAGTGCAGGATGGAATGAAGGCAAGATTTCCATTCAAATGCAGCTCCTCCCTTTAAGGGGTCTGGAATGGCCGTCCTCCTGGGTAGGATATAAAGCAGTTCTCTGGCTAGAGCTTGAGAGGCAGACCTTTTAGGTTTGCAAAGACTTCAGAGGAAGACAGGTGCATATCTTTTATTGTTTTGTAGGTCCAGTCAGAAGAGCCAAGCAAGCCCTGCTTGGTGGTCCTGACCAGGGTTGGGAGGGTTTTTTCCTCTCCAGTCACTCCCTGGCTGGTTTGGATTTTTCCCTCTGGGTACATATTTTGGATTTATTATTTTAAGTGCAGGAGCCTGTTTATCACCTGGGCCAGCGAAACGGGGAACACTGTGTCTGGGGTTGTGCAGGTTAGGAAAAACCTGCCACTGAAGTGATGGTGACCTGCAGCACGGATACACTTCAGTGTTATGCTCAGTTTTTGGAAGATTGGGTTTCAAGATCTAGGAGGAAGTCCTGGCTGCCCTTCCTTCCTGTCTGAAGCACAGAGAGTCCTGCTTCAGGGGATCCCTCCCATCAGGGATCGACGCCAGAAGATAAAAGAACTGTATCAGAACAGAGACGTATAACTGTGAGCAAAGGCAAAGCCTAACAATCTTGAAGATACCCATCAGGTGTTTCCAAACACCTGGGGAGAGAGAGGATTTATCTCTCTGTGCAGAGACAGTAACTTTGTATCTTTACCAGCTAGAAGGGATATTCTGCCCATTCAAAGGATACCCTACCCACCTGGGGACTCTATTTTTTTCCAAGCCCTGGAGGGTAGAGGCTCTCCTGGCTTTGGTGCTAGACATTCCTGCACAGATTGACAAGGAAATTGTAAACAAACATATAGAGGTAGATCTTAAAACAGTACGCGCGCGCGTACTTTTGTTGGCGCAACCGGCGCCAACAAAAGTATGCTGGATTTTAAAAGATACGCGCGTAGCCGCGTGTATCTTATAAAATCTGGGGTCGGGTGCGCAAGGCTGTGCAAAATTGGCAGCCTGCGCGCGCCGAGCTGCGCAGCCTGCCTCCGTTCCCTCCGAGGCCTCTCCGAAATCGGAGCGGCCTCGGAGGGAACTTTCCTTCCGCGTCCCCCCACCTTCACCTCCCTTCCCCTATCTACCCCACCCCCCAGCCCTACCTAAATCCCCCCCTATCTTTTGTTGTGCAAGTTACGGCTGCTTCAAGCAGGCGTAACTTGCCCACGCCGCCTCGGCATCTCCCGGCACAGGCCACAGTGCCGGGGGACTCGCGACCGCCCCCCAGCCTGCCCCCGAACCATCGCTATAGGATTAAATTGCTGAGCCATTCTTTTCACCTTTTCAACAGTAAAGATGCTATTTGGACACTAATACAGTGGCTTCAATGAATTTATTTGGCACCTCCAGCACATACTGGGCCATTCAAGTACCCCTCTCCCAGGGACATGAGGTGTCACCCTTAGCACTCAGGGCCTTGGGAGTAATCTCCCTCCCCACTGGACCCAGGATCCAGGCCCTGAAAGGAAGAGTCAGTGTTCAACTTAGCCTGGGAAAGCTCCAGCCCCAAAGAGTAAGACAAATACGTTTATGACCCTATCGAGTAGCAGTCCGTACCTGGGGATGGGGGTTACACAAACGTATCCAAAAAAGGAAGGAATATTAAATTTCAATGCACACTTAAGTCCATAACAAGAGAGGGAAAGCCAATTCAAAATTTCAAGAAATAAATGTGACCAATTCAAGGGATAGCAGTTTGGTCCAAATAATACAAACTGGATATGGAATCAACCATCCTGAGGGGTGTGAATAGCGGAAACAGGTGAAGAGACGTTTAGGGATATAGGCAGCAACTTTAGAACTCCAGAACACAGTTAACTGCTCAGAGTCATAATAAATGTATCTAATTGTTGAGGTCCCAGTCGCGGCAGCCGCGACTAGGCCCTTATCTCCTTGGTCCCGGCCCGTCTCCAAGGGTCTGCGCCCTGTTTCGCAGCATCCCCGCGGGGGGGACACACCGCCGAGAAGCCCTGCCTGGACGCCTTCTCCTTAGGCGCGCGCGCAAGCCGCGCTTATGAAGGCCGTTTCCCGCCACTGAAGGCTCCGTCCTATCCGTGACGACAGACGCCGCGGCCTATGTAAGGCTGCCGCGGAGCCCAGGACTTTGCCTTGCAACGGGATTCCTTGCGATTCTCTGTTGTGCCGTGCCCCAGAGTGTGCTACTGCGTTAGCAACTCCGTTCCTGCCTGAGACCTGTTTCACTCCGTGCCCAAGTCTTGCTTCTGTCTGGCTTGCTTGCAGTAACCTGTTCTGCTTCAGTTCCAGCTTGGTTCCAGTGGCCAGTCCTGCTTCAGCTCCTGTCTGGTTCCAGTGGCCAGTCCTGCTTCAGCTCCTGTATGGTTCCAGTAGCCAGTTCTGCTTCAGTTCCTGCTTGCTTCTGTCCCAGCCTGCTTCAGTCCCTGCCTGCCCGCTCCAGTTCCAGCTTCCGTGATCTCCTAAGTCCCAGCGGCTGGGCTCCTACGGGCTCCTCCCGGGGGAGTACCGGCTTCCAGGGTGAAGCTCACCTCCAGCTCCTGCCTGGTATCCGCCTCCCGACCTGTCACTCACTAGAGACTATAGTTCACCTCTCCCCAGTCTCTCACAGGTCAGCCCAAGGGTCCACTAAACAGCTCACTCACAACATCTAATATTCTGATATTTGAATGCACACTTGCATGGAAAATTAAGCAAAAATTAGACATCCAGTTGAAAGATTCTGAGCCTCATAATAAGATACTGCTTCCTTTTATTCTGTGTTACTTTGGAAACATCAGGGTAGATCCTCACTTTAACATTTAAAAACAACGCTGTTCTCTTATGAAGAAAGAGTCTAAGAACCCAATCCCTATCAAGTGCAAAATCCACTATCAGTTTTGTAGGACATAATACTCCCTCCCTAGTACATGGTCACATTTTTACTGCATGCATGCTCACATTTTTTGCAGACGTTTTAGTGTACATGCTTACAGTCACTTATTTAATATTCTGTGAAAGTAAAAGGGTATAGTGATGTGGGAGTCAGTCTGCTATGATGTTCTTTACAGGTTTTAAATGTGATTGAGAGATACTGCTACATGATTATAAACCAATAACGCAGTCAGAGTTCTGGAAATAGTATTACCCCAAAGATATCATTATTGTATTCAAATGAATAGTTTAACATTGTCATTTGTACGTAGGAGGAAGGTGCGCTTGACGGGGGGGAAAAATGAAATTGACTTAGGCGATTGCTAAATGAATATAGCAGTATTTCTTTGCACAGAATACTCATTGAAAGAATAATGGAAAACTAAAGTATTGCAGAAAAATGACAAAAGATATGTATTTCCATAAGCCCAATGTTAAAAGTTTATGACAGTAAATTAAGCCATAATGTGCAGAGAAAAACAAAACAATCCCATGTAGCTTACTAAAGCATTGTTTCATCAAACCAACAAAATATATGCAAAACACTAGGAAATACAGGGGTGGAAGCAAGTTGTGACAGATTTAGCTTGCTCTGTCCCACTTAGTATTTGGATAATTGCCAGGTTCTTGTGGCCTGGTTTGGTCTCTATTGGAAACAGGATGCTGGGCTTGATGGACCCTTGGTCTGACCCAGCATGGCAATTTCTTATGTTCTTAAAAGATCTGACAGATCCCTGGATTCATCAAAATCCTATAAATATAACAGAAATAGCAAGAGAGGGAGAGAGACTGAGAGAAAGTGCAAAAGACACTGTAGAGGTCAATATGTAAGTTTACTGTTTAGACCACTATAAGAGGGGGCACTATTAACTCGGGGTGAGGTTGGGGGGGGGGGGGTAGATACGAACAGCAAAGTTGACATCAGTGAAGATTTTCTGTCATTTGGAGTGATGACATTTAAAAGAGGTGTTGATTTGTACAATTCTCTGCCTAGCCTGATGCACTCTCTACCTAGCTCAATCAAGTTAGGTAAAGAGTACAGTGTACACAAATCAACTGCTCTTTTACCTTTCATCAGTCCAAATGACAGAAAATCTTTGATGTCAGCTTTGCTGTTCGTACCTCTGACTGTGCATGTAAAACTGTCCCCCAAACCTCTCCCCGAGTTAATAGTGCCTGCTTTTACAGTGGTGTAAATAGTAAACTTACATATTGGCCTCTACAGATTCACTCTCTCTCTTTTTCTCTAACACAAAATAATAAATGACCCTGTTAGTTATAAAAAGATAAATAAATTTGGCTAGAGTGAAAATTCAACCAAAATTCCACCACACACAAACTAAAATCCTGCATTACTCACACCATCTTTCTCAGGATAAACTACCTCATCCTCTCTTTTTTCCATCTTTAAACCAGAGGCTTGAATTTGAACTAAAAGCTGGAATGAGCTTTTATTTTTATCATGATCTGGAGCAGAACTTGAATCGTTATTTGAAAGTTTCAGTTGAACATGACTCACAAAAAAAGAATCCTGGTTACCAGTGCAAAATAATGACTTAACTGATGTGGTATCGTTAAAGAGCCCGCGACTCCGTTAGGGAGCAGGGCACAATGGGGGCGGGGCAGGCAAGGCGGGCTGGGAGGCGGGGCTGGGCCTGTGGGTGTCGCTTGGCTTGAAAAGGGGAAGCGTGGCGTGTGCGGCCCCCCTTTTTTTCTGCTAGGCACTGCCTGCCGGATTCGGATTATTATCGAATATTAAGTGGCATGAGCCTTTTTGAATAAAGTAAGTTTTTTAAGGGGGGGGAAGGGGTGGGACAAGTAGAGGGAGGTGAATAATAGACGTAGCCTTTCCACTGCCCACATTGTGTTTCATGCATGCTTCATAGTAATTAAGGCTGATACCAATTGTGACAGATTTAGCTTGCTCTGTCCCACTTGACAAATGATCATTATTATGTAGCTTATATTTAAAATTTCTCAAGTGAACCTGATCTAATCTGGCTGGTTCATGTGCGCTGACCTGGCTACTGAACCTTTATTTAGCTGATCTGGAACCAAATTGGAATGACTTCAGTCACACCTAAAACTGAACTAGGACTGAATCAAAAATGTTAGTGCTCTTTGCTTTTAACCCCTCAGCCAAGATGGTACATCTTGCAGTATTAAGAACACTCACCGGCCAGCAGGGCAGGAGTGCCATCTCTTCTAATGTGATCCCCCAGGACTGCTCGTTATGGCATAAAGTAGCCATCGTAGAAGATGCAGCTGCTTTCCTTTCTTCTCCGGGATTAAGGAAATCTTCCTCACAGTGTCCTCAACCCCAGCAAGCCTGAACAGTCAAGATCCTTAATCTCTATTTGTCTGTCCCAAGACTCTATGGCCTAAACCACAGGGCTACTAACCCTTTAACAGAGGGTTTTTTTAAAGTTGTTTGAAAGTTGTGTTAAGTTGATAAAGTAAATAGCAGAATCTTTGTACATGCTCTGGTTTAAAAACATAGGATGTGCCATGTCGGGTCAGACCTAAGGTCCATTGAGCACAGCTTCCTGTCTCTGACAGTGACTAATCCAGGTAATGGCAGGTCCCAAATAGTACAGAATGGTACAGAATGCTGCAGCACGTATCCTATCCGGTGTCTCCTTCAGAAGTCACATAACTCCAATCCTCCAATCACTTCACTGGCTACCGATAAAATTTAGAGTTCAATATAAAATCCTGACCATTATTCATTCACTCATATATAACTCCTCCTCAACCTGGCTCTGTTCTATTCTACATATTTACAAACCTACCAGACATCTAAGATCCGTGACAAAAAACCTTCTGGGCATTCTATCAATTCATTTAGCAAGATTGGACATCACTAGAAAAAGAGCTTTCTCAGATGCAGGCCCCTCTCTCTGGAACTCATTACCACATTTTCTTCGCCAATTATCCAATCCGTCACACTTTAAGAAATCTTTAAAAACCCACTTATTCCAAATAGCATACAAAATTCCAACTACAGAACAGTCATAATTTCCTGTCCACTTTGAAGACTTCCCCGCTCCCCTCCCGCCTCCATTTCCTCCTGCATATTACTTCCCCACATTCCCTTGTCATTACATACTTTGCGGTACTTATGGCACTTGATTTGATTATATTTTAATGTATTAAGCTTTTTTACTTTGTTTTTTATTAACTTTGTATTTATTATGGTTTTTTGTAATTTTTAATCTTCTATTTTTATTTTATGATTTATTAATTATTATTGTAAACCATTTTGATTAAATAATATTTGTAAAAGCGGTATATAAACACTTTGAAATATATAAATAAATAAATCCAGTCCTTTGATATTCACTTGCAGGGATAAGCTTTGGATTTCCCCAAGTACACCTGACTAATAATTGTTTGTCTTTTCCTCCAGGAACTTGTCCAAACCTCTATAAATCTCCATTATGCTAGTAGTTAGATCAGTGGTCTATGAACCAGGGAAACCAGAGTTCAAATCCCACTGTTGCTCCTTGTGATCTTGGGTAAGTCACTTCACCCTCCATTGGGTCAGGTATAGACTTAGATTATGAGCTCACTGGGAACAGGGAAATATTCACAGTACCTGAAAGTAATCCACTTTGAAATGCCTGAAATGTGGAATGTAAATCAAATAAATGCCTTGACCAGATCGTCTGGCAACAAATTCCATTGCTTAATTTTTTGTTGAGTAAAAAAATACTTTCCCCAATTTGTTTTAAATATGTTACCTGATAATTTCCTGGCGTATCCCTAGTACTAGTGCTATTTGAAAGGGTAAATAAACATTCCCTATTTCCAATCCGCTCATTATTTTATAAACTTCTATCTCATTTGTCTTTTGGATGTCTGTCTGATGTACTGAATGTTAAACAGACTTGAACTGGTCTGCCAGTCGCTGAACAATACTAAGAGCTAAAAGTGTTAAGCATTTTTCTCAAAGACACAAAGGATCTGATTGATTAAGATGTTTTTCTCATTCCAAAACATCTTAATCAAAACATTTAGGGGTCCATATTAAAAAGATTTATGTGATTAAAATCAGCTTCTAATTGGTAAATCAAACCATTTTAAAATTCTCCTTGCTCTCTGACTAAATTTTGTGCATACGAAATCGCTGAGCTCACAGATATAGCAGGATAAAAAACAGTGTCTGGGATGGGAAGTGCCTAGGGCAGGGTTTTTTAATTTAATCAGTTAGTGCAAAGTTCAGCTCTGCAGCCACTAAATATCAAACCCTTAGTGGATAATTTTCAGACAAATGTGTGCGGTGGCATATACACATGTAGATGTCTGCAAGCAGATATATGCAAGTATTTTATAATTCACCCTATAATATACACGTGTTTTATAAAATATGCGTACCTCTACCCCTCAACGAATGCGCATATGTTGAATGTTACGTGTGAATACAAGCATTGCATTGAAATCACATATACTAATGCACTGAACATGTGTACTTTTCCTATTTAAAAAAATGCATGTGCGTATATTTTATGCACCAAATTAAAATATGCTTAAGTCCTGATTTACGAGTGTAAATTGTCCAATTTTAAAACAAATATGGATAAATGAAAATAATCATTTTAACAATTAGTCCAGCAGATCACCCAGTCGTCCTTCAAATCATTGAAACCGTCCTATCTGTTCAGCCTGAACTCCCTCCAGTTTACCCAGATCTCCTCCCCCAAACAGCAGTACACAATAAACACATTTAATATCACTTCCATCAGATAATTAGCAGGTGTAAAAATATGTGGGTAAGTTGGCAAATGTACACACATGCCAGACCCACCCTAGAACTCTCCAGACTACCCCTTTTTTATGTGCAAATATGTGCGCAAGAAAGTGACAATGCACACGTATTTTTTACTTTTATAAAATAGGGAATACGCGAGAAGAGGCTACTTACATGCCTATATGCTCATTTTTATGCGTGAAAATGTTTGAAAATTTCACCCATGGTTGAATAATCAAGCCTAAAATGGGAAGAACTTTAGCACATCTGGCTCTAAATATTTTAAATAAAATTGTAGTACAAATACTTAACTTATAAATTGGTATCTTACTTCCTTTGTTTTATTTTGAGTTAATTCTGTATTTATATTTTAAGCTCCTACTACAATTCTAACCTGGTGTTCCAACCCAGAGAATAACTTCCTAATATACAAATAGATCATTATCTTCACAGCTTGACTGGTAACACAATCTATTGAAAACAGTTTTGACCATCAAACTTTCAGTAGTGACAAATTTTGTCAAATGATTCTACAATCTATGGAAGATCACTGTCAGAAAATCCATATCTGATCAAAGTTCAGATGACGATCACCCTGCCAAAATCAGTTGAATGCAAGACTGAAATGACATGCATCACAGATAAATCACAGTGACTATCTATATAAATGGTGTGCTAGAAAAATACATCCTCAAAATATTTTCCAGTGTGTCACAATATGTTCTGGGAGCTGTGCTGTACAGCAGCATATGTAATAGTTTATGACTATAATGTGTTTTACACTGGATTAACATATTACCTCTGACGAATAACACAATAACGGATGAGCAAATTTCAAAACATTTTACCCAGGTAAGATCAGGGTCTGAAATTGCCCACCCCCCCTGCAGTTAAAAGTACCTACATTAACTCATATTGTGAATCAGTGTGGGTACTTATACCTGCATGGCAAAGGGGCGAGACTGACACACAACATGCTGAGATTTAATTTTGAAATCCCTGGGTGTGGCTTATAGTGCAGATTGCACTTGCTCCACAGCAGGTGTAAAGCAGAAGGTGCAACGTTCATGAGTACTGAAGTGCCTACAGTGCTAGCCACTGAGTTTTCAACGAGAAACTAGACAGGGAGTTCCCCCTTTGAAAATTCACTTGCAGGCCTGAGGGTTTTTGCCCTGGCAGTAAATGACGGTCTGCCCAGATATGTGAGACATTTTCTCTCAGGTTATCTATCACAAATAAATACATACATTTTGGCTACATGAGCACACAAGCACACAATTCCCATTGCCAAAATCACCACCAGCTTCCTTCCGCATGTCCCCTACGCTGACCCGTCAACCCTGCTCCCACCATCAATCACCCTCTACAACTGGCCCAAGAAAATCCCTCTGTCATACCTCTATGCTCTGCGTCTTGCCAAGTATTTACAAATTCTGCCACTGCTTTGGTTGCCACTACCTCTGCTGCAATGCCTCTCCGAGCACTGACCACTCTCCCAGCAAAGACTTTCTTCCCACTTTTCAACTACCCTTCTCTTCTTGCAGCTTCAGATCATGAATTTCCCCATCCATGAAAACTTCGCCTCCTCCACTCTAAACATTTGAAAGTTTCTACCATGTCCCCCCTACCCTTTCTTCTCCAGCGAGCACACCCTGAGCATTTCTTTACAGGTTTATGCCATTTTTATTTTTGTTTCTGGTCACTTCATATAATGGGGCTTCCATGAAGCGCATAAGGGTCTATAAAAGAAATAGGAAATGGATGGGTGGGACTTTAAATCCCACCCATCTACCTCTATTTCCTGATTGGTATCTATAAACTTCTTTTCACCAAAGTCCAAACTAAAGAATCTCCTAGCACAAAGGCAGGGATTTCAGTCTCTCTGTTTACCTTCTACAGATTGTTTTGCCATGAGAAAAGAGGACACAGATGTTGCCACTAACTTACTGGGCTGCCAGCACTTGTATTAATTGGGCTTAGCCAAACCCCCTTAAATACTGACATGTTCCTGTCACAAACAGCAGAAATCCCTTGCACAGACCTAATTGACTGAGCCACCTACTGTTTACATTCAAACAGAACTCTGACCCAAAGAATCTCTTACTCAAAGGTGGGAATTTTAGTCTCTCTAAGGCAGGGGAGGGCAAACCTTTTGGTTTGAGGGCCTCACTATCGCGCCGATACAGTAAAATCGCGGGAGAGCGGGCGAGCGCCCGCTCTCCCAGCACGCGCACAGGCCACTCTCCTGTGCACGCGATACAGTATTTTAATTTATTTAAATTAGGCCCGGCGGTAAAAAGAGGCGCTAGGGACACTAGCGCATCCCTAGTGACTCATTTTTGACAGAAGCGGTGGCTGTCAGCGGGTTTGATAGCCGACCCTCAATTTTGCCGGCGTCGGTTCTCGAGCCCCGCTGACAGCCAAGGGTTCGGAAACCGGACGCCGGCAAAATTGAGCGTCCGGTTTTCGACCCGCCAGCCGCGGGCCCATTTTATATATATATATTTTTTTTTTTTTACTTTTTTAAACTTTCGGGACCTCCGACTTAATATCGCCATGATATTAAGTCAGAGGGTCCACAGAAAATCGCCATGATATTAAGTCAGAGGGTCCACAGAAAAGCAGTTTTTACTGCTTTTCTGTGCACTTTCCCGGTGCCCGGAGAAATTAGCGCCTACCTTTGGGTAGGCGCTAATTTCTGAAAGCAAAATGTGCGGCTTGGCTGCACATTCTGAGGTAGATCTGCGGCCTGTGCCGGGGGACTCGGGACAGGACTGCGGCCTGTCCCGAGTCCCCCGGCACTGCCTCGGGACCGCTCTCCCGGCCCGCCCACGAACTGTAACCATGCCCCCGAACCCACCCTGGACCGCCCCCTGCCCCCGGACACGCCCCCTCTCACCCCTTTTATGAAGCCCCGGGACGCACATGCGTCCCGGGGCTTTGCTTGCACCGGCGGCCTATGCAAAATAGGTGCGCCGGCGCGCGAGTGCCCTGCGCGCGTAAATCCGGGAGGAATTACGCTTGCAGGGCTTTTAAAATCTACCCCTTTGCTTTCTGAATCGCGCAGGAATACCTAATAGGGCCATCAACATGCATTTGCATGTTGCGGGCGCTATTAGGTTCGGGGGGGTTGGACGCGCGTTTTGGACGCGCTATTACCCCTTACTGAATAAGGGGTAAAGCTAGCGCGTCCAAAACACGCGTCCAAATGCCAGCTAACAGTGCGCTCCGTTGGAGCGCGCTGTACAGTATCAGCCCGTATGTTACTCGTCCCCTCCCCGCTCACATGAGCCAGTTGAGGAAAGGGAGGATCCCCTTTGTGATCTAAAAATACAAGTCATGCAATTGCAAACAAAATTCTGCCATCTCATACCAAAAAAGTCCCTTCCTCTTGATCACTTGGGGAAATAGAGCATGCTGGTCCATAGAATGCAAGGCCTCACTCTCACCCTACTAAAAAGCACCTTAATTTTGTACTTCCTCAGCTCTTCCTGCTCATAATTCAACAGCGTCAGTTTAGGAGACCCGGAGATCACTGGGCAGGGGGGAGGAGAGATGGAAAAATAAGTGGGGAGGAGGTGAGGAGGGACGGAGAAGTTAATATGGGGGGGTGTTATTAATCAAGTTTATAGGGGGGTGTTATTAATCAAATTAATATGGGGGTGCATTTAATCAAGTTTATGGGGGGGGGTGCTATTAATCAAGTTTACTTAGGGAATAGCCACTGCTATTAATTGCACCAGTAGCATGGGTTCTTCTTAGTGTTTGGGTAATTGCCAGGTTCTTGTGGCCTGGTTTGGCCTCTGTTGGAAACAGGATGCTGGGCTTGATGGACCCTTGGTCTGACCCAGCATGGCAATTTCTTATGTTCTTGATCCAGCAGGTTCTCTGTCATATTTACATTTGGCGCTGTGGTCCTCATCATTGCCTCACCTGCCATCCTGCCCCATAGTGGTCTCTTCTCCTCAGTTGTTCCTTCTGTCTGGGCGGCTGCTGCATACAATGTGCCTTCTGCTTCTGTTGCTATGGGAGATGTACCTCTGGTGGGGGCAGGCACTAGGGGGAGACCAGCAATCAAACCCAGGCATTCCTTTTACCCCCCAATCCCCAGCTGCACCACTGCAAAAAATCTGCCCAGATTTCCAGCTGCAGAGGAGCAAGGGGGACTGGAAAAGGAGAGAACGTGGAGTCTGAGGGAGGTAGTTGACACTGCATGTGCCCATCTTTCTGCTTGGCATAGTCTCATGCATACAAACCCTCAGCAGGGACATCACTTTTGCCAACGCACAAACATGATGTCACCATCGCGGTTTGGAACACACGAGTCTGCCATGGGCTAGAAAAAAGAAGTATAGGAGCCAGATTTGGCCTGTGAGCTGTAGTTTGCCCACCTTTGCTCTCAGATGTAATTACTATGACAGGAGAAAATAGAGGGGAAATCATCATTATTCACAAGTATAATGTATTTTTATACAGTTTCACAGATTTTACAGTCTGCAACATACCTAGATGAATGCAAATTTTTTCATGGCACAACCTGCTCCACAATTAATACAAATTTAATAATCCTCCCTACTTTTAATGAGAATCTTGCTTTGTAGAATAACCATGCAGACTAGAAATATCATTATGTGACTGATGTAGCATCTTGTAATTTCACCCTTTCTGCTTCATGTGCACATGCAAAGCAAAAACTCCTAATGATATTCAGTTCCAGTCACTAATCAAAAGAGCAGAGCATTTGCTGCAATTTTTCTACACAAATGAATTTTTGAAAATTATGCACACAAATCTCTCTGCACACCTAAGTAGAAAACTGTTATATTGATGACAAAACTTAAAATGATAATCTTGTCATCATATGTCTATCAGGATACAAGCCTTCATATTTTAAAAAGAGAGGAACAGAAAATAGCAGCGCCATGCCTCCTCTCCATTTTTCAGTTGCTGTGAAGGTTTACATGAAGACTGATTATTCCAATATAACAAAATTTTCATATAAAATGGGAAAAACTATTGTGTCAGGATGAAAAACCTTTAAATGGAGATGCAGACTTGGTCATTATATCAGAGTGTTCTGTCTTTATGCCAACTTTTATATAACAAATCATATTTTAAACATAATATAATAGCCAGAGAGAAAAACTTATGAGGCCTACTTCAAATTCTGGAAACCACTATGTATACTCCATGTAAAGGGAATAAAGCCCACTCTTTTTCCATTCTGCACTGTATAATAGATATGTAACAGCCAGCCAGATACGGGATCTGTATAACAATCATATGCTTCTATAACAAATGAGCTGCCGTAGGAGCAGCTGCAACTACAAGCATCTGTCAGCCCTCTATATTTTATTATTATTTGTACTTCTTGGACCTGCAATGGTCAGGAAAATGAAGGGAAGACTGAGAACTCACATTGAGAAACTGACTTCTGCCATTTCTGCTGGCTGACACATTTATGGTGCAGGTTCCAGTGCAATCTAGTATGTGGGCGGCAAGAAGAACAGGAAGGGAACTGGAGCTCTCGCCTCCTCAAGACCTGAGTGTTTCGCTCAGCCTGGACCAGGGGGTACCTCTGGGGCATCCTATTGTAGATCACTTCTCTCACATTTGGCTCTCTTCATCATTGTTGCAACTGAGTGCGCACAGGGCTCCGGAGGGTGAGCAGTCCATGGATTCTGGCAGTAGCATCACCAGAGATCCTGATGCAATAGGAGATGAAATGCCAGATCCCCCTGCTGCAATGGCTATGAGTTTCAATGGTGAACAGATACCCAGTACTTCCATAGTAGATATCCACAGCAGATTTCATTTAGAGAGATCTCCTGAGATTATGTTGGAAGCAATTTGGCAAGTAATTGAGAGGCTTGGTAAAGTATTAATGGTCGGGTTTGCTGTGGTGGTGGATACGAATTTGGCTCTGGAAAACAAAGTGTCTCTTTTGGAAAATTTTAAAGGGCTTGATATTCAGTCCTTATCTGGCTAAAAAAATCAGATAAACTTATCCGGCTAGCTTAGCCGGGATATTCAGTAGTGTGACCGTGACTCTGAATATACTCAGATAAGTTTTAAGTTAGTCAACTAAGTTTATTTGGCTTTTTTAGCCAGATATGAACTGAATATCTTTCAAAGTTTCCAAATGAGACACTTTCTTTTTCAGAGCCAAATCCTTATTCACCACTGCAGCAAGCTACTTGTTAGCAGGTTTAACTTATCTGGTTAGCTTAGATGGCCAAGTCCAAATATTGGACTAGAAATTAGAGTTGCAATTCTGTAGCAGTTTTATTATGATTTTATTACTTATCAATTTGGTTTTTCCTTATTGCAACTCTTAATACTTCTCAAGATTTTCTTACAACTGTATTGTAAAAATTAAGAAATAAACAAATTAAGATTAATAAAATAAAATGAGCTATGATATGCAGAGTGAAGCTGTGATCTATATATCATTATTTTTTAGGGATGTGCCTTCGCTGGAGATGAAATGTTGTAAAATATCACGCACTAAATTGAAAACCCTGAAACAAAATGATCCCCCAAAATGAAACAATGCCCCCTTCCCTATGCCCACCCCTACGAATGTTGTACTTTTTCCCTGCTCCTTGCAATTTGGCCCAAGGTAACAGTGTCAGTTAGTTCAGGGCAAAACTAAGAAACCCTCCTTCTCCTTATCCCAATCTCTTGATTTTTAAATAAATCCTCTATTACCATTTCTTGATCCCTTTAGCTATAATAACCATCCCTCCAACCCTCTGGACATTACTAATGAAAGACACAACCATCCCTCCTACTGGACCCCTTAGATCCATATCTAAGACTCCTGGAGTTGCCATTCTTAGATCTTCTTTTCTCTACCTGGAAGAAGGAAAGAAACCTATATCCTGCTGGCTTGTGTCATCTTAAAATGACAGCAAATGGTAGCAATGTACTCCATGACACATACTAAATTGATAATGACTACTGAATCATTAACAGCTGTTTTTGCATATGTTGACAATAGCACATATGGAGGGTAATTTGCAAAGTCATTTCTGCAGGTAAAAGGCCGGATGGAGGCCAGGGCAGCGAAGACCAGAACATGGAGATTCAGACGAAGACTCAGGAACCAGGTACTTGGATGCACAGACGAGACTCAGGAACAAGGTACTTGGATGCACGGACGAGACTCAGGAACAAGGTACTCAGAGAAAGGTTCAAGGTATTCAGAAGACTCAAGCTAGGTTCAAGGTATTCAGGAGAGTCAAGCAAAGTTCAAGGTATTCAGGAGAGTCAAGTAAAGTACTGGGTTGAGATTGCGATGCAGCGCGCCCTACACAGCCCACCCGCGGGGCTGGTCGCAGACCACGCTGGACTCGAAGAGCCTCTAGGCGACATGTGGTGAGAAGAAGAGGAACATGTCTCAGAAGCTGTAGAGGCCTGCACTGGGGTGCGCCCTACAGAGCTGCCAGTGGCTGGTTGCGGACCACGCTGGGATGGCACATGCCAAAGACTAGCAGAGTCTTTGGCATGGACGGAGCAAGCACAAGGGACTCCGTGGACCAGGGACTAGGATACAAGCGGAAGTCTCCTGGAGGCTTGTGCTGCTGAAGTGAGGAAGCATTGCACCACGAGGCGCCCTACACAGCCCACCCGTGGGACTGGTCGCGGACTACGATGTGGCACGCCAGGAAGAGTGGCAACGAGGAACCTGGGGTTCAGGACATCGGGACTGGATCACAGACATCAGGAACAGGAGATGGACATCAGGACTGGATCACGGACATCAGGAACAGGAAACGGACAACAGGACAAGACATGGAGCTCCGACAGGAAAGAAAGAACACAGGACCTTGAACAGCTGGAACAGAGAAGACTCCTGGAGCGAAGACAGGAACATCCAGGAGCATCTAACTCCTTGCGAAGGCAAAGCTGGAATGAATGCTGGGCCCTTTTGTAGGGCTGAAGAGGACAATGCCCAGGGAGGAGCTAGCAGGGGGCCACACCTGGCTGGCCCTTGAAGAGCAGGAGAGAGGCATGCGCCCGCACCCTAGGAAGCTGGAAGAGAGAGCAGGGTCGTCGGTGGCATCCCTGCCACGGGGAAGGCCCAAAGAAGCAAGCAGGAGTGGCTCCCGCCACAAAGAAAGAAGAGAGGGCTTCAGGCTGGCTGCAGGCACCGGCAGGGAAGGCTTCCCTGCCGGCTGAAGAAGAAAGGAAGGCAAGCAGGCTGCAGGCACCGGCAGGGATGGCTTCCCTGCTGGGCAAGGACCCCGGCATCGGTGAGGATGGCTCCCTGCCATCCGAGGACCCCAGGGATGGTCCTAGCCACGTTGGAAGGAACAGGAGCAGAAGCGGGTGTCCCGGCCGTGAGGGAGAGCTCCTGGCGGCTCGACCCTGCCGCGCAGGGCCGGAGGCAACCAGAGAGGAGCCCGGCGACGATGGCAAGCCTGCCGTAAAGGAAACAGTGTCAGCGGCCCAACTGGCTGCGGAAGGTAAGGGACCTGCCCACGCTCCTCGCGGGCAGGTTCATAACAGTTCATTTATCCAGACTGGGTATGGCCCTATTCCTAAATTCCCTGCACAAAACTTTGTTTGGTAATATTCTAGAGTTCCACAGATAATTTTTTTAAATAAAGGGAGGATCGAGGCCATTGCTGATTGGAGGGTGTGCCTCCTCCCCTTGGACGCATGCCTGCATGCTTCTGTGGGATGAAGGCTTAACATTGGTAGGTATCTAAGTCTCTGGGAAGAGATAGCTGGGTTTCTGCAGGGCCAGCATGCAGTGCAACACTGCCAGGGTAGTTTCTGGCTTAGCAATCGTCACACAAGGCATTGTGAACCATGGCAGGCCTTAGGAGGGATACAGGCAGGCCCCATAGCTTAATGTGGGGCCCGTGACTGCAACCATGAGGGCGACTGGGACAGGGCATTCTGTTTTAACATCCCTGGTAGTAACTCTGTGAATGTATGCTAGCTCAGGACTTTCATAATGAGTAGGGATGGTGGGAGGGTGCAGGAGTAGTATGTCCTGAAGGTTGTGGCTTAGCACCAGAAATTATGATAAGTTATTGTTATTAAAATAAACCTGTGGCCATATACTTATTTCAAATTGAATTCATGGTCAGTCTCAATTTGTCATGGGTTAATACCTGGTTTAAGCATGGTCCAGTTATCAAGTTATGGGGAGGCAAACTGGAGAAGGGGAGAGGCTGGGTATAGGGTGCCCCTATGAACGGTGGACAATCAATGCCAATATCAGGGTGTTCAGGCCTCATACCCACATGTTCAACTGGGGAAATGCCACAGTACCCCACATTTTGTCCAGGTGGCTGAGGGGGGGGGGGGGGGTGCAGGAGGGTTCAACTCACCAGCTTCAGGGATCCCCCCATCTATCCAATCTCCACTCTGGGTATTGGGGTGGAGGTGGACACCGTACCAACAGGAAGATGAGCAGGGGGATGGGGAGGCTCCGACAGGACCTCCTTCAACGATGGCCACTTCCCAGCATTTTGGTGGTCACCATGTAGCCAGAGTACTGTATCACAGGATTTTCCAGGTCCTCTCAGCCACATGGTGATGTCAGCAGGTGGCCTGACGATAATGTGATTGACCAGCTGCCCCCAACAGAGGAGGGATTGGATGCGGGTTTAAAGGGAAGGGTGCTCGTTCCATCTGCTCTTTTCCTCTGGGAGCTCTGCTGCACTGCCAGCCATGAGTATCTCACCTACCCACCCTTTTTTTCATACATCTGTTGGTTAAACATACTGGGGTAGATATTCTTACACTGGCTGTGTAAGAAACTTAGCAAGTTAGAACTTTTCTGGCTAACTTATGATTTATATTCAGCGGCACGGCGAAGCTGCTGAATATATACGTATATAAATGCACTTAGCCGGATAAGTCTACCTGGCTAAGTTTAGACCTGCTGTATGGGGCATCTAAACTTACACATACAAGTATGTGGCTAACTCCGAATATCGGTTGTTAGCCGTAAAAGTTATATGGCTAATTTGCTCTGCCCAGATCCACCCATGACCCACCTATTTTATGTGCGTGTAATTCTTAGCTGTATAAGGGGCTTATAGGGCTAAGTGGCAGCTGCTGAACGCAGGCACAAATTCAGCGGCTACTACTTAGCCGCATAAGTCCCGCTTATTTGGCTAAATAGCGCTGAACAAGCTTTAAATATCGAGCCCACTCTGTATAGGTTGAGCATGTCTATGTTTCCGTATTAACACTGTAATGTTGCTATCGCAGCAGGTGTCTGAGCCTCTGGGGGGAGATAGCTGGGTTTCTACAAGGCCGGCACAATTTCAATATAAAAAAGCATCCTCATGAGTACAGATTATATAGGTGCATATATACTAATTTTCTGTGCATAACCCGTTTGAAAGTTAGAGTGAAAGTGTATGCAATTGTTGCTTATTAGTACATTGCACTCAATATGTATCGGTTCCTTGGTATTTACGAGAAAAATGTAGAATGCCTCTACCAATATTATTTCTTAACTATAACAGGGAACTGAATGTTTGTTTGTTTTAATAGTTTGGTGATGTTTGCTTCTTTTAGCAAAAGTACCTTTTTGGCATGAATAATAAAATTGTATTTGAAGAACTATATTTCTGGATTTTCATTTTTTTAGGGTCTAATTTTCAAAGCCATTTACACGAATAAAACCCAGTTTTGATGTGAATAAAAGGTTATTATAAAATAGCCCGGGTTTCTGTAAAGTTAAACATATAACCCATTTATGACTTACACCTTCTACATAAATTACACCCTCTGAAGATGAGGTACAATTTTACATGAGTTAATCTGTGTACAGAGGCACTTAGGCGTGGAATTTTCAAAGCAAAATTATGCGCATAAATTTGCTTTGAAAACTTGGGTTAAAGTACATACTTAAAAGTTTACCCCAACCACGCAGTTATAACATTACGCTCCCAAAGTACATAGCAAGTCTGAAATATTAGTAAATAACTGAAAGGTTATTAAATATAATGACACAAAGAATCATTTTTTTAAAATACATGATGAAATATCTTAAGCTTCAGATAAAGACTTTTTATTTTTTTTTCAGCATGCTATTATGAAATATAAAAATACATTATTGAATTTAGGAGTAGATTTTAAAACATATGCGCTGATTTTATAACATGTGCGCGCCGGCATGCGCATGTTATAAAATCCATGTGTGGGCGGCATGCGCGGGGGGGGGGGGGGGGGGTTGGTGAATTTTTGCAATGAGGACTACCCCAGTTCCCTAACCCCCTGCCTAACCTTCCTTTCCCTTCTCCTCTCCTCCCCACCCCCTAAACCTAACCTACCTTTCACCGTTTTATTTATTTTCTTACTTACTGCTCCTCAGGAGCAGAAGTAATTTCTGTGTGCCGGCTGGCTGCTAGCGTGTGCTTCCTCCGGGACAGCAGCTAATGGCTGCTGTGCTGCCGTCCTGCCCCGTCCTACCCCTCCCCTCCCAGATCACGCCCCGGCCTGCCCCCTTTTTAGGGCCCGGCATTTGTGCGCGTATCGCCACTTACGCGCGTGGCTGAGCCCTTTTGAAAATGTGCACGCAGGGCCCAGCCACGAGCATACGTGGCGATTTTTACATGCCCGGGCTTTTAAAATCCAGCCTTGATATCACATTACTGTTACAATAATGCATGTTCCCTTTATAGATGAGTAATACAAAGCCCATATGAGTTTTGCTCTGGTGAATCTACAAACATGACATTTCAAACTATCTTTGGCTTTCTCTTTCATGACTTGTAATAATGAGCTGAACGTTTAGCCAGAAGATTAAAGGCCTATAGCTCTGGAATAATGGTGTTAAATATCTTTGCTTTCCTTTTATTGCTCTTCAATTGTTTTTTACAAATAGGTTGGAACACATTTATGAGAATTTTACATTTTTATTTTCTTTTCAGGGTCTGTTTTTAACAACTTATAAGGTACTTAAACTTGCAGTAAATATTGCTTAGCATATGTGCATTCAAAGTAGGAAGGATAACTTTCAAACAACCACATGTGGTAGCTTATACACATGTATGTTATCTCACAAAGATTTACTACAGCATTTTATAACACACACATATGATATATACATATCTCTACCCAGCAACATAGGCGCATCTGTAGGCTTATGTTATGGAGTGCTAGGAGAGTGGTCCCGCTTACCAGAGGTTGTGTGTTCTTAGACCACGGCTCAACCCCAGAGGAACTCCAAAGAGGTGCCGCGGCAGGCGAAGCATGCCCGAGCATGGGCTGGACAGGAGCGAGGCTGGACTGAAGACAGATGACTGGAGATACTGACCCTCCTCTGGACCTGCATGCTTCGGAAGACCAGCAACGCAATGGTGGTCTTATGAACAGTCCTCTGACCGTTCCAAGCCCTTTCGGACCTGCTGCAGGGTACGACAAGAAGCAGCAGGCCGGATGGAGGCCAGGGCAGCGAAGACCGGAACATGGAGATTCAGACGAAGACTCAGGAACGAGGCACTTGGAAGCACTGACGAGACTCAGCAATGAGACACTTGGAAGCACAGACGAGACTCAGGAACGAGGTACTATAGACGTAGACTCGGGCATACGGACATTGGCATGGTCCCTCAGGGCATCCTACACAGCCAGTACCACTGGTCTGGTCACGGACCACCCTGTCCTATATCTGCGGGAGCAGGACCAGTGCAGGAAGGTACTGAAGAATCAGGAACAAGGTACTGTAGACGTAGACTCAGGCGAGGTTCAAGGTAATCAGAAGACTCAGGCAAGATTCAAGGTATTCAGAAGACTCAGTCAGGATTCAAGGTATACAGGAGACTCAGGAAAGTAATGGGTGGAGACTGCGATGCAGCGCGCCCTACACAGTCCACCCACGGGACTGGTCATGGACCACGCTAGACTTGAAGAGCCTCTAGACGAGATATGGAGCAATGAACAGAGCATGTCTCAGAAGCTGTAGAGGCCTGCACCGAGGCGCTCCCTACACAGCTGCCAGTGGCTGGTCGTGGACCACGCTGGGACAGTACAGATTCTGGCAGAGTCTTTGGCATGGACGGAGCAAGCACAAGGGACTTCGTAGACCAGGGATAAAGACAGAAGCAGAAGTCTCCCGGAGGCTTGTGCTGCAGAGGTGAGGAAGGTAAAGCACCATGAAGCGACCTACACAGCCCGCCCGTGGGGCTGGTCGCGGACCACGACATGGCACGCCAGTAAGAGTGCCACGAGGAACCAGGGGTTCAGGACAGCTGGATAGGATCACGGACATCAGGATCAGGATAAACATCTGGACTGGATCACAGATTACAGGATCAGAAGACAGACCTCAGGACTGGATCACGAACATCAGGAACATCAAGCGGACATCTGGACTGGAACGTGGACATCAGGACAAGACGAGGAGCTCCAACGAAGAACAGGAAACACAGGACTTTGAAGAAGAGCTGGAACAAGGACGACTCCTGGAGCGAAGGACAACAGGATCCCAGGAGTGTCTAACTCCTTGCGAAGGCAAAGCTGGAATGGACGCTGAGCCCTGTTGTAGGGCTGAAGAGGACAACGCCCGGGGAGGGGTCAGCAGGGGGCCACACCTGGCTGGCCCTTGAAGAGCAGGAGAGAGGCGCGCGCCTCCGCCTAAGGAAGCTGGAGGAGAGAGCAGGAAGCTGGTGGCGTCCTCAGCCATGTGGAAGGCCTGAGAAAGCAAGGCAGGCAGCAGAAGCGGCCTCCAGCCAAGAAGACTGAAGCAGGAAGAGAAGGAGGGCTGCAGGCTCCGGCAAGGATGGATTCCCTGCCGGGCAAGGACCCGGGCTGTAGCAGGCACCGGCAGGGATGGCCTCCCTGCCAGCTGTAGACCCCGGCAGCGGCAGAGACGGCCTCTTTGACATGCAAGGACCCCGGCAGCGGCTCCTGCCGCGAAGAGGAACAGTCGGCAGAGCCGGTGCATCAGCGGCCCGACTGGCCACGTGGGAGAGCTCCTGGAGGCCTGACCCTGCCGCGCTGGACCGATGGTGGCCGGAGAGGAGCCCGACGACGGCAGCACACTTGCCACAAAGTAAGCAGCGTCAGCGGCCCGACCGGTCACATCCAGGTAGGGAGCCCGCAACAGGCTTATGTGTGAATACATGCAATGTATGGAAACTATGTATATCAATGCATTGCATGTGTGTATTTGACATACGTATTTTAAAATATAGTGTGATAATGGGTCCCTACCCTGACAAAACATTGTGGCTTGATAGCGCATTATTTTCTCTTGTGGCAAAACTCAGCAGGACAAAACAACATGGTTAGTGGCCCTTTAAGCGAGAAGGTGGCCCCAATCTCACAGGACTGCCATCGCTTTAAAGGGCCGATGCCTTAATAAAGTGCCTCAAAAAAGAGAATGAGCTGTTTTGCATGCAATTTGCATACATGGATTATGCAAGTGTACGCAAAGCACCTCATTAATAGGCAATTTTATGTTAATAATTTATTGCGGTTGACTGAGAAAGTGGTCAACCGCAATAAATTCACATCATCATCCTGGGAATCATTAAATCTAACATAGAAACCTCAGGGCCCCACTGCAAATTCCAAGGCTCCCATGTTAGATTTAAAGGCTACGTATAAGAAAATAATAACGTAAGATATGCCATACTAGCTCAGACCAAGGGTCCATCAAGCCGAGTATCCTATTTCCAACAGTGGCCAATCCAAGTCACAAGTACCTGGCAAGTACCCAAACATTAGGTAGATCACAAATACTATTGCTTATTAATTAACATCATAGCAGTTTATGGATTTATCCTCTAGGAATGTTTCCAAACCTTTTTTTAAACCCAGGTACACTAACTGCTGTAACCACATACTCTGGCAATGAATTCCAGAGCTTAACTATGCGCTGAGTGTAAAATAATTTTCTTTGATTTATTTTAAATGAGCTAAATGAAACCTTGAACGATGGGTGGCTTGGTAACAGCCAGAGGAAACCACAAGTAGACTCTGGCTGTGGCTTAAATGCACTTTTATTTACAGTGGAGACAATGTTCAAAACAAAATGGCAGCAGAACTTCACTTCAGGTATTTCAAACAAGCAGTGAAATGGGAAAACAAAACACTTCAGGCAGTTCTTTAAGTAGAAAGTCTTAACCCACCTTAGACATAGCAGGTCTTTGCATACCTTAAGTATGCTGAGACTCCATCAGCTCCCCAGGGCCCATCTAATCCATCTAGGGCCTCTGGTCTTATGCTCTGGGGAAGGGATCCTCCCCAGGTCTCTTTCTAAAGGAGGACCGGGCGGGATATCTATGCCCGGTACTTTAAGGTAGACTAAGAGAGTTTCCAATACACTCCCAGACCCCATGCTTAAACAAAATGTGCCACAGCAAAAAAACAGACGTGTAGCAAAGGTCAAGGTTGATCCCCACCTCAAGCCACTCAAGGCATCCCTGACACCCACAAGTGAAAGAAAGATTAAAATCCTTGCTCAGCAATGGCCCACCCCCCCCCCCCATCTCTGTCTTCAATAAAAAAAAAACTTCCTCTCACCCCCTTTTTTCCAATTATATAAGGGCTGTCACTACCCCCCATCTACCCACCCCCACCCCAATGTTCAAAATCAATCATTGAGAGTATAATGGTCCCCCACTATCTCCCCCATCCCCCAAATATAGGATATCATTGGTAGTTCATGGAAATCCCACCCCCACCACCCCCTGACTCCCCTCCAGTACCCCTAAAACCTCCAAAAGTATAGGGGGTGATGGGGCCCAGGGCTCTCCCTAGCCATAGGCTCAGTTAGTGCCATTTTTTAAAATGGCGCTGACTTGTTCTTGTCCCTATCATGTGATGGGGCAAGAACCAGAGTTTGGACATAGGCCATGTGGTCTAGTCCAATCCCCAACTGGGGCAAGTTTGGCACCAACCGGGCCTGGGGCTAGGGGGTGCCCTAGGTCTCATCATGGGATCTTCTTCTACATTTGGAGGTTTGGGAGTACAGGAGAGGGATTGAGGAGTGGGCTGTGGGCTGTGGGGGTACCACGAATTACCAATTTTTTTTTCCTACATTTTGATCATTGGATGGGGGGTGGGTAGAGAAGGAGGCCAGTGACAGTCCTTATGTGTTTGGAAAAGGGGTGTGGGGGGGAACTTATCTTTATTGAAGATAGGGTTGGGGGTTGGATGGGGGCTATCGCCACACAAGGATTTTAATCTTTTTTTTTTGACTTGCTGGAGTCAGGGCCACCTTGAGTGACAAACCCGGGCTGAGCCAAGAGTCAGCTTTGACCCCGCTACACTTTTACTTTTTTGCTGTAGCATTTTTTGTTTAAACATGGCCTTTAAATCTAACATGGGAGCCTTGGGACATGTTGGGACCCCGAGGCTTCTATGTTAGATTTAATGATTCCCAGATGGTGTTATGAATTTATGGTAGTTGGCCACTTTCTCAGTCAGCTTTGATTAATTATTAACATAGAGCTGCCTATTAATGAGGTGCTTTGCATGCATTTGCAAAATCAATGTATGCAAATCACACATAAAGTAGCTTATTATAATAGGGGAGGGAATCTGGGCAGGGCCATGCAAAATATGGTGCATATTGCACAATATCACTGCAATAAGGCTCTATCATGGCTTGATACATCTCCCAATTAAACTGTAATCCCTCAAGGGATGGGGAAATACCTACAATACTTGATTATAATCTACTTTGAAGTATTGAAAAGCAGAATATAAATCAAATAAATAAATACACCTGAAAAAAAGTAAGCCTGGTTCATGGGGCTGCTTGCCAGTACTGATAGCAGAAGTGGGAAAGCATCTGAACATCTGGAGAGGACGTGAAAGAAGAGAAAAGACCAAAAGTACATGCCTCAGTTGTCTGCCAAAGAGAAGACTGGCATCAAAAGAGACAGCTAGCCCAGAAGCATCCATGTCATTAATGTCTGGGTGAAAAAATCTACCAGCTCTCCATCTATCTTCCCTCAAAAAGCAACCTGTAGTATTGGAGCAGCAACAGCATAAGACAGTTGTTCATGATGAGGCCTCAGAACACCTACAGTTGACTGAAGCTTTGACCGAAGCTACGACCGAAATAGCCATCACCAAATTCCAGAAAAACAAGTTCAGACCTCCACCACCACCATGTGCCACATATCCCAATGATACGTTCCCTCCCCCTTTTTCAATGTCTCTTATTGATGCCATAGAGAATAAGCCACCTCACAGGGCCTGGACTGGAGATGAGTGTCCAAATCTGAGTTGGCAGAAGCTGCCTCTTGAGTATTCCTTTAAATTCCCACTCAAAACCTGCCTGAAACCTACTTATTCATTTAAAAATTGTATATATCAAGTTCCTGAGGCATACAACTGTCCAAAACATTGCACAAATTAGGCAATCAAGTTGCAACCATAGGGGTAGATTTTATAAAAGTACGCCCGCGCGTACTTTTGTTCGCGCACCAGGTGCAAACAAAAGTACGCCGGATTTTAATAGATATGCGCGTAGCCGCGCGTTTCCTTTAAAATCCGGGGCTGGCGCGCGCAAGGCTGCCCAAAATATGCAGCCTGCATGTGCCGAGCCGCGCAGCATGCCTCCGTTCCCTCTGAGGCCACTCCCTTCCCTTCCCCTTCCTAACCCACCCCCCCCCAGCCCTATCTAACCTCCCCACCTTTGTTTTAAAAGTTACACCTGCCAGAGGCAGACGTAACTTGCGTGCACTGGCCAGCCGGCTGACGCACGATTCCCCGGCCCAGGTGCTGTTTCGGAGGCCTTGGCCACACCCCCAAAATGCCCCTGGGCCAGAACCACGCCCGCAGCCCTGCCCCGAATGACGTGACGCCGCGACATGCCCCCCCGACATGCCCCCGGCACGCCCCCCCCCCCAGGAAAGCCCTGGGACTTACGCGCGTCCCGGGGCTTGCGTGCACCGCCGAGCCTATTCAACATAGGCTCGGTGTGCGCAGGGGGAACTTGGGGCAGGTTTTCATGGGGATACGCGCGTATCTTATGCCGTACCTCTTTGAAAATCTGCCCCATAATACATACAGTAGTAAACATAAATATAAAAAATTACAGTTAAGTTATTAATACCAGGAAAACCCACTATTTCTTCCTATGGCTCATTTACTGGAGCCTTGTCTCTCTATTGCAAAACCTGTATGGCTGACTGTTCATACCATTTCACACCATCCAGGACACAAAACACATTCAGTGTAACATTTCAACACACTCGTGGCATTTGACTGGGACTTATGGGATGGGGGGTTTTCTGCAACAGCTGCAGCACTGTATCTTACACACTGTGCAGTGTACAATGTTTGAAAAACAGTTGTCATCAGTGATCCTTTGGTTTTCAAATTCATTTTGTCCAAAAAAAATAAAAATGGGATAATTTTCAAAAGAATTTACATGCTTAAAACTGAGTGTAAATGCACTTCATGGGCATAAATGGGCTTTTGAAAATTGTTACAATAGTATTTTACATTTATGCATGTAATTCTTTTGAAAATTGCCTCCATAATGTGTAATTTTTTTAAAGTGTTCACGAATGTGCTGGTTGAGTCTTCTTTGGCTTCCTCCTCTCTCTCCCCCTATCTTCAAAACCACACTGCCCACAATATCTCCTGCTCTACCAGCCTCATCTTTTTCATCAATAATTCCCAATGAATCCTATTAGCTAAGCCTTGAAAAAATGTGCATGCTAAACAGTTAACATCTGATTTGAGGCAGGTGTAAAATTTTAGTCCTTAATGAATTTATGCTAAATAGCATATGGAGGAGAGAAACTATGCTATGTAGTATGTACCCACTAAAGCCTACTTTGCATTCTTCATTTACATGCAAGTAGGCACTCATTTTAGCATGTATGTACTAATATCCACTGAGACCGATTTAGCATGTGCTCTATTCCATGTGTATGCTACATGGCCTTAGCATGCAAGCTTAGCTTTTATACAAAGGTCGCCAAACTTAGTCCTCAGTCAGGTTTTTATGATTTTCACAATGAATATGCATGAGATCTATTTGCAAATAGGATTTTAAACAGAGCTGGGGAGGATCTGGCTGATATGGTACATATGGGCATCAAGATACCAGCAAAATGCTGTTCTAACCTTTTTTGATCCAGTGAACTTGTACTTGCTTATAAGCAAAATAATCTTTACTGGGAAGCTGACACTTCTCTTTCATCCGAGAGTCACTCCAAGAGTCACAAAAAAAAAAAAAAAAAAAAAATGAGGGGAGGGGGGTGATACTGAGCTGGTGACCATCGCAGCAGTGCTGCCCACTATCACTCCCATAGCACTACAGCAAAAGGTGTTTTTATTTCTAGTGCTACTACCGGCGATAATGTGTAAAACATTATTGCCCACAGCGGTACTGGCATCAAAAATTTTATTAACCTCACCCTAACCCCTCCCCTTTCCTTCATTTAAATCTTAACGTCGCAATGCAGTAGTTATTTTGTGTGTTAGGGCGTTATCGCATGCGATAACGCCCTAACGCACACGATAACGGCCCATCATGTTTTAATGTTAATTTGGGAAAGATAGCCCTCTTTAAATTAATTCAGCATTCTAAAACCTAATCTTTCCCTTTCTAAAAAAACTTAACTGTGATTCTTGGAAGGAATAATAGATTATAGCATCAGTACTGATAATTTTGTAGATAATCATCTTGATGAGTCACAGATTTAAAGAGCAAAACTAATATTAGGTTGATAGCCTCCCTTATACATTCTATAAATCCTAAGAATCCAAGGAAATACTCTTAAGTGATGTATTCTCAGAGCAAACCATTCCCTGGTTATCTATGCCTTGGAAACCGCTACAGCATAAAATTAAATGTTTTTTTAAATGACATGCGTTAAAGTGCCCATACATGTTTCAAACCCTCATGGCTCCATCTTTGCTGTTATGATAAGGAACAGATCTTAAACTTCTTGTACTTGTATTTTTCTTTGAAGTTCTACTAATATTTCCTTAGGGATTACAATTCATACAATTAGAAAAAGATATCCTTGGAAGAAAGTTAATTTTTATTCTAGCTATTCTGCTAAACCACAAAAAATTGCATCTGGACAAGATACTTAGGTCACTATCTAACATTTTTATTAAATTATAATAATTACATCCATACATGTTTTTTCTCAAATGCATTAAATATGTTGTTAGATGTTTAAAAGTTTATTTGGTCATTTGAATGGGAAGTTACTTTGTATCAAACTGAGAGCTAGTACACACTCATTTAGACTACCGTGACACCATCTATTTGGGCCTATCCCAAAAGACAATTACCAAGCTACAAGTACTTCAAATTGCTGCCAGCATAGTCACCGGCAGCAGAAAATGGGAACGGGCTTCTCCCCTCTCAGTCTCCTTACACTGATTCCCCTCTCAGTCTCCTTACACTGATTCCCAGTCTCGCTACATAATCCTTTTGTTTACATACGGGATACTGAAGGGCATTGGCTCTTCTTTTCTAACAAAGAAATCTTTGATCAAGACACAAACATCTGGTTTCCCCATCTTTCAAAACACTCCATTTGAAGAAAACAAGGTTCAGAGCCTTCAGAGGAGCAGCACCAAATCTCTGGAACTCACTTCCTTCCCCCTTCTCTGCAAGACAACCATTACTTTGACTTCTAGCATGAACTGAAAACATGGCTCTTAGGCCAGTAGACTGATGGAGACTGATAATGTGACTTACTGACCAGCAGATGACAAATCAGAGATATCTGATATATTGCTAACCTTGTTTACTGAAGAGGATGTTGGGGAGGTACCCGTAATGGAGAAGGTTTTCATGGGTAATGATTCAGATGGACTGAATCAAATCACAGTGAACCTAGAAGATGTGGTAGGCCTGATTGACAAACTGAAGAGTAGTAAATCACCTGGACCGGATGGTATACACCCCAGAGTTCTGAAGGAACTAAAAAATGAAATTTCAGACCTATTAGTAAAAATTTGTAACTTATCATTAAAATCATCCATTGTACCTGAAGACTGGAGGATAGCAAATGTAACCCCAATATTTAAAAAGGGCTCCAGGGGCGATCCGGGAAACTACAGACCGGTTAGCCTGACTTCAGTGCCAGGAAAAATAGTGGAAAGTGTTCTAAACATCAAAATCACAGAACATATAGAAAGACATGGTTTAATGGAACAAAGTCAGCATGGCTTTACCCAGGGCAAGTCTTGCCTCACAAATCTGCTTCACTTTTTTGAAGGAGTTAATAAACATGTGGATAAAGGTGAACCGGTAGATATAGTATACTTGGATTTTCAGAAGGCGTTTGACAAAGTTCCTCATGAGAGGCTTCTAGGAAAAGTAAAAAGTCATGGGATAGGTGGCGATGTCCTTTCGTGGATTGCAAACTGGCTAAAAGACAGGAAACAGAGAGTAGGATTAAATGGGCAATTTTCTCAGTGGAAGGGAGTGGACAGTGGAGTGCCTCAGGGATCTGTATTGGGACCCTTACTGTTCAATATATTTATAAATGATCTGGAAAGAAATACGACGAGTGAGATAATCAAATTTGCAGATGACACAAAATTGTTCAGAGTAGTTAAATCACAAGCAGATTGTGATAAATTGCAGGAAGACCTTGTGAGACTGGAAAATTGGGCATCCAAATGGAGATGAAATTTAATGTGGATAAGTGCAAGGTGATGCATATAGGGAAAAATAACCCATGCTATAATTACACAATGTTGGGTTCCATATTAGGTGCTACAACCCAAGAAAGAGATCTAGGTGTCATAGTAGATAACACATTGAAATCGTCGGTGCAGTGTGCTGCGGCAGTCAAAAAAGCAAACAGAATGTTGGGAATTATTAGAAAAGGAATGATGAATAAAACAGAAAATGTCATAATGCCTCTGTATCGCTCCATGGTGAGACCGCACCTTGAATACTGTGTACAATTCTGGTCGCCGCATCTCAAAAAATATATAATTGCGATGGAGAAGGTACAGAGAAGGGCTACCAAAATGATAAGGGGAATGGAACAACTCCCCTATGAGGAAAGACTAAAGAGGTTAGGACTTTTCAGCTTGGAGAAGAGACGACTGAGGGGGGATATGATAGAGGTGTTTAAAATCATGAGAGGTCTAGAACGGGTAGATGTGAATCGGTTATTTACTCTTTCGGATAGTAGAAAGACTAGGGGGCACTCCATGAAGTTAGCATGGGGCACATTTAAAACTAATCGGAGAAAGTTCTTTTTTACTCAACGCACAATTAAACTCTGGAATTTGTTGCCAGAGAATGTGGTTCGTGCAGTTAGTATAGCTGTGTTTAAAAAAGGATTGGATAAGTTCTTGGAGGAGAAGTCCATTACCTGCTATTAAGTTCACTTAGAGAATAGCCACTGCCATTAGCAATGGTTACATGGAATAGACTTAGTTTTTGGGTACTTGCCAGGTTCTTATGGCCTGGATTGGCCACTGTTGGAAACAGGATGCTGGGCTTGATGGACCCTTGGTCTGACCCAGTATGGCATTTTCTTATGTTCTTATGTTCTTATGATGTAAACGAAATATGCTTTGTACTCTTCAGTACAGATGTAAACTATGCTGTATAACTTTCCTTGTTATTTACATGTTATTCTTTAACCCTTATCTGTATTATAATCCATTTTGAAGTAGTGTACTATCTACAACAGGCGGAACAGATATCTAAAATTTGATTACATTAAAAATTGTGAACCTAACGAAATACTTAAAAGTCTCTATTTTCCCATAGATGATTTTAAAACCTGAAACTTGGCCATATAGAAAAAGCTCTTTCACAATGCTGGGAAGGGATATATGGGATTTGACAAGAGATAGAAGAATATCATCAACAACCTTTTATTAAAACAAACCTCAAAGAAATGGAATGAAAACACAACAAATTGCAGAACAGGATATTTTGGAAGACTGACTTTCTAAATGGTTAAAGTTCATCAGAAAGCTTTAGGTTTCATTTAAAATCTGCAGCAGTAACAACACTGATGTTCACAGTTTATTTTTGTGCTTCTCAGATAGTATCTTGTTCCCATGCCAAGACAGATTATATTTGAGAGAGACTTTATTTCTTATGATTGTCAGTTCATACTTGGCATACATAACTCACAAAGAACTTCTTTTAAATCCTGAAGCAGGCAGAATTTTGAAGGTCTTTGTGTTAAGACTGCTGATGAAACAATGATTTTCCCCAAAGAGTTTTCACTTTTTTTTGTTTTTTTTTTATTTCTTTATTTCAGATCATCTGTATGCAAGTTAATCAGTTTATACTTTTTTTTTTTTTTTTGCTTTTGGCTGTTGCTGTGCTCAGTCTGTTCCATTAACACCAATTTTAGTGCATTCAGCAGCCTTAACTATAATTCAAAATCAGTGGGAGGTAATTCAATCATTCTGTTTATAGAAGGTAAAGTTTTAGGGAACAAAATATTTATAATGATGATGGTGTTGGGCAGATGTAAATGTATTTGTATAACAAAATGTTTTGCATATTCAAGCAATATCCAGTTTCTGTAGTTGTACTGCATTGACTATATGGGTATCATCTTAACGTGGAACTCAACACTTGTTCAAGTTGATACTAAAGTAATGACATGAGGTTTACTGTAACTAGTAGAGTGCTTTGTAAAATAATATCAGAAATTAAATATATTTTTATTGATGTATCATGCACACCCCAGATTTATTATATTAAAAAAACATTGACAACAGCTGCCAGTGCTAAAAGACACCACAAAAAACGTGACCATTCAAACCCCTCTACTATTCAATAAACAACAACAAATCATGGCCCACTCCAATGGAACTGGATACAATCACAGGGACAGGAGTATCCTAGAGAGATTGGGTGTACTGAAGCCACTGCCTTTGCCTGAAGCAGCTGTTGTTTCCTGTGGGTTCAGTCCTTGAGTGCAGGCAGCTGCCAGGACTTCCCAGGGGGAGAGCAGGAAACAGGAGCCAAGGCCAAGACAGGAAACTGACCAGGACTGGAGCAAGAAACAGGAGTCAGGAATGCAGAAACATAACCAGGATACAGGATAGCAGACCAATATCACTTCTGTGGGCAGATGCTGAGTGAGCAGATGGTCCTGAAAAGGTGTAGCAGGCTGGGCTTCCTTATATACAAACACTATTAGGGTCATACCTAACGCTGGCCCAATAAGGAGTCTCCAGGGGCGGAGCTCCCTAACAATTACTTTGCTTGATATTTACCAGGGGATTCTTGGTGCTTCAGAGTCTCCATGGCTCTGCCACTAGATTCCCTGGTCCTAAACATCCAAGGCTACAGGTTCAAATCCTGCTTTCCTGACAACAATATATTGACATCTTTGGGCCAGGAACAGACAGTGAGGAGTGCCACTCATAAGTAGGGGATTATTTTGGATTTAAATTTTTCTTCTGACATGCACATTGAAATTGTTTCTTGGAGTGCTCATGTCACTTAATATTCAAGCATTGTACTTTCTCATCTTTATCCAAATAATCAGCTTGTTCAGACTAGAGGCCAAATTGATCCAGACTAATTTAGAAATTTAGCCAAATGTGTATTTGCAGAGTTAGACTCACAGAATATTGAGTGCAATGAAGTTATGGCATCAGACTATTTCAAATATAGTTGATAAACTTGCTTCTAAAAGAGTGATTTGGAAATATGGTCGATATGTAAAGACTGTGTAATGGTTCTCTTGTGATCTCCTCAATGCTCGGAGAGTATTACAAAGACACTAGCACCACTTGGACTTCTGAATCCATTCAAGCTTGTAATGTGCAAATGGTGACATCAGAAATTGACTCATGAAGCTAAGGAGTATTTTTTGTCTCAATTTCAGCTAGTGAAATAATCCTCATGTGTGTACTGTTAAAAAAAAAAGCTGGTTGAACGTCTAAACCAGATATTTAGAAAGTAGTCCTGCTGATAATGATTTAAAATCTGATTCTGCTTGAGAGAAATGTATTTATCATCTCACAATTTCCGGAAATTGTTTCAAGTTTCCAGTGCACAATAATTGGGCTTTTGATTCCCTCAGGGATGTTGATGAAGAAAGGATTCAATTTGAACCAATATATCAGCTTGAAATTACACAAACCATAACAGCCTTCAACCCTGCATTTTGCCCATCGAATTCTTGTTAGACTAGAAGGGTTTAAAAGACAGAGCATGTTGCAGTGTTTGAAGCATGCTTCTGTAAGGCATCTACTGAAGAAGCCTTGGCTTGATGCTGATAATCTTGCAAATTATTGGCCAGCCTCCTCGTTGTCTCCTCACAAAAAGCATCCAGTCTGTTGTCTTGAAAAAAGCTTGGGGGTAGATTTTTAAAAAGTGCGCCTTCGCGTACTTTTGTTGGCGCACCAGGCGCAAACAAACGTACGCTGGATTTTAGTAGATACGTGCGTAGCTGCGCGTATCTGCTAAAATCCAGGATCGGCGCGCGCAAGGCTGCCGATTTTGTGCAGCCGGCGCGCGCCAAGCCGCGCAGCCTGCCTCCGTTCCCTTCCTCTATCTAACCCCCCCCCCGGCCCTATCTAAACCCCCCCTACCTTTGTCGGGGGATTTACGCCTCCCAGAGGGAGAAGTAAATCCCCGTGCACCAGCGGGCCGCTAGCGCGCCGAGACGCAACCTGGGGGCGGTTCCGGAGGGCGCGGCCACGCCCCCGGACCGCCCCGGGCCGAAACCACGCCCCCGGGCCCGCCCCCAAAACGCCGTGTCCCGCCCCCAAAACACTGCGCCGATCGGTCCCGCCCCGACACGCCCTGACACGCCCCCCTCGAAAAACCCCGGGACTTACGCGAGTCCCGGGGCTCTGCGCGCGCCGGCAGGCCTATGGAAAATAGGCGCGCCGGCGCGCAAGGCCCTGCTCGCGTAAATCCAGGCGGATTTATGCGAGCAGGGCTCTTAAAATCCGTCCCTTGATGTCTTTGTTCAAGAGCAAGGCATTTTAGATCAGTTTCAATATGGATTTTGGAAATTACTAAGTACTGAGACATTGTTACTATCAAATATAGATACATTTAGAAGAGACTTTGACAATGGCCTGAGTTAAGTGTTGTTCTATAGGACATTTCGTCTGCTTTTGACACGCTCAAACATCAGATACTGTTATGTTGCTTGAGAGAGTGTGGAATATTGGGTATGGTGTTCAAATGGCTTAGTTCTTATTTGGCTGGAAGATCACATCAAAGAAGAACTGGTTCATCTAGCTTGACTTGGCATCCTATTACAACAATTGTGCCCACAAGGTTCAGCTCTGTTGGACTCACTATTCAACATCTACAGTTTATGGCTCCAATTTGCAAGCTGCTGTCAGGTTACAGGCTATATGCTGCGACATACAGTTTTTTTATCATGGTGTTGTCAAAATGGTCTAATATATGTAGTTCACTTGCAATTTGTCTTTCTACTATGAAGTAATGGATGTATCACAACTAGCCCTTAACATCAATAAAACTGAGATAATTATCTTGTAGAATTCCTGTACCTCCTTTTTTCATTTTGAAGATCTTGAATTACCCATTGTTACACATGTGAAAAGTCTAGGAGTTGTTCTGGATTCTTATTTAAATATGTGAGAGTAAGTGAAAGCTTTTTTGAGAGTGTTTTATTTAAGCTACGTTTATTGCGTTGGCTACAACTATTACTTAATTTTGCCTGTTTGTGGTACAGGTCTTAATTTTACTTTGATTGATTATTGTAACTCCATTTATTTAGGGCTGCTAGCCATGTTGTTAATGGTTTTCAAGATCTAACAAAATGCAGTATCCTGGATTATTTCAGGACAAGCAGTGCGACCTCATATTACACCTACCTTTGTCAACTTGCATTGGCTGCCAGTTGATTCATGCATTAAATATAAGATCACTATGGTGGTACAAAAGATGGTAAGACTGTTACGTTTCGCTGCTCATGGGCTGCACTCACCCTTAGGCTGGCGGGCCTTGTCGCGATGGGATGCTGCTCAACTGTGCACACAGCAGGACACTGCCAGGAGCAACATCGTCGGATGATTCCTTAGGCATGCACGTGCCCAAAATTGATTCCTTTAAAGGGCCCATGGCAGGAAAAGCCATGGCACACTTGGATGACGTCACTGCCACTTGTCCTATAAAAGGGCTCTTCAGATGTTCCAGCCTTGCCTCAGCAATATGTTGCTTGTTTTGACTTCAGATTTTCTTTAGCTTCATCCAAGTCTTCAGCTTTGCCTTCACCCAAGTCCTCAGCTTGTTTCATGTCTGTCTTCAGCTTCAGCTTTGCTCCACATCCAACTTCAGCCTGGCCTTCAGTTCTGACTATTGTCACTGTCATAACCAGGCTCATGCTTTTCATCCACCATTAGTGCAAACCTTGGTGTTTTGCCCATGAGGTTGTGTCAATTGCACCATGGCAAGAGGGGCTCAATACTCACATTGTTCTCAACAGAGATCATGTTTCCATGGCTGAACTCAGTGTTACACATTTATAATCCCAACATGTATACTGAGATCCTCACAAAGAGGACTACTTGGCATCCCTTTTATTCATTATGCAAGGCTGGTTGAGAGTCGTGAAAGGGCTTTCTCTATGGCTCCAACAGTTATCTGGATTTCTTTACTAGAAGAATTGCACCTCATGCCTTGTACAATATCTTTATGGAGAATATTGAAGACATTTTATTTTGGCAAGTATTTAGTTAGGCTGTGACATGCAGGTGGGTAACTGATCTGTGTTACTTTGTAATTATGATGAGTTGTAGTATATTGTGTGCTTTTTGATTTATAAATGTTTTATCTCAGTGCTGGTGCAAGGGTGTCCAGCTATGCAGTGAAGTTATCATGACACCATCATCATGTCATTTTCTCTCAATCTCTCTTTCTCCAATCCGACCCGACATATCGCAGAAAACATACCTCCGGTCAAATGCATGATCTCTCCATTCAACGCGTATGCCTCTCCAGCCTCCTTACGATTAAAAAATATCACCCTTGCATCAAGCTACAGTGCCCCACCCACATCTGGCACCCTAGGCGACTGCCTAGTATGCTTACTGATCCTGCTGGCCCTGTCTCTGTAAGCCACTTTGAGCTGCTGATTAAAGGTAATACTTACATTCTGACTATAAATAAATAAAATATTATCCCAACAAATTTACTTGCACATACTATTATGTCTGTGGAAAATTTTCAGGAATATTTATCCATATACTTTTGAAAATTCAAAAGTATATGCATAAGTCCAAATCCTTCTCCAACTCCACCCCCAAAAATGCCTCTACTAATACATAATTGCCTGCCTAATATCACATATTAAAAAGGCAATTATGTAAAAGAATTCTACCAATCTCCCTTTTAGAAGTACCTTCAAAGAGCTTAATAGACCTGGAAGAGGAGGATAAGGCGGCAGAACAGAGGGAGTTTTTGCCACTGCTGCTATTTCTGATTTCTACCGAAGCTGCTGAGCTTTTGGCTTAGCGCTGGGGGGAAGAAGGGAGGGGTGGGTCTGGACAGGTGAATGAAGTAAAATGCTCCTCTGTGCAATGGGTCTGGTATGCATTTTTCATCTTGTTATTATGTCTAGTAATTATGTATGTTGCATTCATAGATGGTAAAGTAATAAACTAGCATATACAACCTGTTACCAAATAAATGCACATAAACTGTAGCAAAAATGTTAACATTAATATACTTTTGGTAAATCAGTTTTGACATAATAGATTTCCAATTTGAGAGGTCAAAGTAAAGTAAATGCAACCTTATTTCTCAAGGGACACACACAGTCATAGTTTTCCCATAGTTTGAATCTAACAAAGCACTTCAGCTATTTAAAGCAACAGTTGAGCTATGATTATGTTCTTGGTGAATGAATTTTACATTTATGGATCTTGGTTTGCATTTCCTGTAGGTAAAATTTATTTTTCCTTTCACTGGATCATACAAAATACCAGAAGTTCATGTATTTGATATCTTTATATTAGAAGTATGTGGCAGAGAAATTCACAGCTCTTCTTGTTGTAATTTCTCTTGAAGCCTCATGATGTTATAACATAAATCAGCACTAGGATGTTTCTTGATAATATAAATTATGAAATTGATAAGTCCGGCCAATGAACACTAAATTAAACTTATGTAATAAAACATTGGATCCAATGGCAGTCTTAACGGACAAGTTGCAATGTTGAATTGTTTTGTTACCTATTGGGTATTTTTCTGAAATTTTAGCATTGTATTAAATTTGAATAACTGTTTTAGAATAATATGTACTCATACATAAAAATATAATGCAAAATAATTAAATACTCCATATTGTAAATATACAATTTTGGAACATTTTCAATGGAAGAAACAATGCTTCATTTAAAAAAAAAATAGAGAATATTCTTTTTGCTTATAATGAAAACTGATGAAGTACATTGTAAGCCTTACTACATACCATCAACTGTATCCTTGAAGTCTTCTGTTTTCTTTCCTTTGTATTTCTTGAGCGGAGGAGACTGTGCTTTCTGTTCTAACCCCTCTGTAAACATAATGATGTATCAAACTATTATTTTTCTTAGATATGTAACAATCATGTTTTCTCAGCAGTTTTGCACATATTCCAATATAT
Source organism: Rhinatrema bivittatum (assembly GCF_901001135.1). Classification (NCBI taxonomy): domain Eukaryota; kingdom Metazoa; phylum Chordata; class Amphibia; order Gymnophiona; family Rhinatrematidae; genus Rhinatrema; species Rhinatrema bivittatum. The sequence continues at coordinate 107,211,824 of NC_042617.1, read as the reverse complement.
AATATTTTGGCTTTTAAGTGTGCTCTCAGCATGCTTTGATTTTACTTTTTTTCATTGATCCCTAATGTTTTAAATTGTAATGTTTTACTTATTTGTGTTATCATTAATGTTTGTTCTTGTGTTTTTAAGAGCAATTATGTTTCATTGCATTATATCTTTTGTTCCTCACCTAGCATGCGCTCATTATCGGTGGGATATAAATGTGGAAATAAATAAAATAAAATACTATTGTTAGATTGCAAGCAGTTAATTATGTTTTTTTTTTCATTTTTTATTTCTCAATTTTCATTATTTTTCACATACAGAAAATTAATTACAGTGAGTATTAACAACAGACAAGAAATTAACTTCCTATTACCAATAAACAAATACATCTTTTCTGTTTTTAACTTTATAAAGTAAAGAAAAGATCCAGTGAACTCTGGAACATACAAAAAGTAGAAAAAAGGAATAAGAATTAACGAGAGAATATCAGCTTTTTTTTTTTTTCTATTGCCTCTGAACAACTTGGGTTATACTGGTTTCAGCTTTACAGTTATCCAAAAAACTTCTTAATTGGGTAGGTTCAAAGAAAATGTAACTATTGTCTTTAATTTTCAACATACACTTACAAGGATACCTTATCTTTATCTGAGCTCCTAAAGATCTTGCCTCCTCACACATCCCGAGAAACAATTTTCGTCGAGATTGAGTAGCCTTCATTATGTCAGGGTATACTCACACTTTTTGGCCATAATAAATCTTATTTCTGTTACGAAAAAAAGATCTTAAAATCAGATCTCTATCAGAAGAGAAAACGAAGGAAACTAATAATGTTCCCCGTTGGTCCACCTGTTCCTCTACTGAAGTTTCTAAAAAAGTGGTTAAATCAAGACCAATATTCTGAACCTGACCTGGTGATGATGATGCTATATTCATTGGATTTCTTAATGTAGGGGAAAAGTAAATCCTGGCTATTGGGGGAATAGCTTCAGATGGCAACATAAGTATATACCTTGCATATTTTTTAAATTGCTCTTTTGGGAAAATTAATTTAATAGATGGAAAATTTAATATTCTGAGATTTACATATCTCATACTATTCTCAACATTTTCAATTTTCCTAGTGGTAATAACATCTGATTGAATCAATTTTACCTGTGTTTCCTGTATCTTTGTAATTTGTGTAGACATTTCTTTAATTTGTACTTCATGTGATTTTACCATTGGTTCCATTATATGAATTGTTTTTTGAGAAGCATTTATTGCTAAAGTTAAAGAGGAAATAGAATTTTCTAAAGTAACCAGGGCACTCCAGATTGATTCTAACGTAATTTCATTAGGCTTGGATATTTTCTGCAATGTGATACCAGTAATTTCCCTGTGTGCTTGACAGGCTTCCGAAACCAAACTTGTTCCACCTGCCAAGTCCACTCCCCTCTCCTGAGTATTGGATTTCAAATTTGGAACAAGTACAATAAATTCTCTAAGTGTTACATTCACTTCTCCCCTTTTACTCTCCATTACTCGAATAGATGATGTTAACGAATCCTCCATAGTAGTCTCCTTTCCCACCTCTGCTGCCGTCGATTCACCAGCGATTTGCCTTAGATCTCTAGCATAGTCCTGGGGATTACTTTGGGATGGAGGGGAGGGTGTTTCAGGGCCACCCGGGCTCAAAGATGTTAATTCGTCCATGAGGGGTAGGATATGTTCCCGTCCTATTCCCTCAGCGGACCTTATTCCCGGGGATGATGCTGTCACCGGCGAGAAGAACCCTTCTATCAAAGGTTGGGAGGGTATAGGAGTAGAGGATGCAGAGGAATCTACCCGTACTCTACCCTTCCTCTTCGTATGCGGCATTACTTAGAAGAAACTTAGTTAATTATGTTTTGCAGTTTGATTTAAGTCACAATTGGATGCCATAGGTTCTGTTGCCAGATAACGATGGTTGATCCCAGTTAAAAATGAAGGCTACAGATAATGATGTTATGTCAAGAGCAATTATTGGGCCTACAGCTTACAACCAAAGGGGACTACAAGCATAACATTAAGAAAAGTAATATTCCAGAAGAAATAGAAGCATGATTTTTTAATTTTTAAATGTTTTCTAGTAGTCACTGCCACTTTTGATATTCCAACAAACATAGAAATAGAGAAAAGGAGAATATGATAGCAGATAAGGACCTCAAAGTTAATCAAGTCTGCCCAACTCAATTCCTGCTGAACTACTATAGATCCCCGTTAATTTTTGGTTTTCTTCTCACTTCTTCACAACCAGGAATCCTCTGTGCTTATCTAATGCTTTCCTGAAATTTGCCACTGTTTCTGCCTCCATTACTTCCCCTGTGAGGCCATTCCATATATCCACCATCCTTTCCATGAAAACATATTTACTGATGTTTCTACAGAGTCCACCACCTAGGATCCTGATATCATGAAGTATTTTTTGAGCATTCTTGCTTTTAAAAAAGGTTTGCTTCATCTGTATCACTAATACCTTTGAGGTATTTGAATGTTTCTATCGTATCCCATCTGTCTTCTTTCCTCTGGGATATACACATTTAAAGGTGAATTTTGAAAGCCTGATGCATACATCAATCAGGGGATGCGTGAATAAGTTGAGCTGACATGCGCTGAGCAGATTTTAAAAGCCGCCGAGATACGCGCATATCTCCCACTGCACACACAAACAAAACGTTTCTAAAAAGGAGCGGGGCTTGGGCAGGAAATGGGAATTCTGGGATTTTAACCTGAAATAGGGGAGTAAATACTTATGCGATACAACACGCATGGGGGTCCCCCACTGCGTAACTTTACTTCTGCTATGGGTGACGTGTAAGTAGTAAAACAAAAAAATCTAGGCAAATCAGTAGAGTTTTAAGGGAGGAGTAAGGGGGGAAGGAAGGCTATTAAACCAATGGGGTTTGGAAGACCTATTGCTTAACTGGGTGAACTTGGAATGGACTGGGAAAATTAGCAATGGCATCAATGTGTGTCCCTTTTAAAATTCCCCCACTTACGTAGTAGAAGTGGCTTTTATGTGCACAGATGCACGTCCATTTAAAATTAAGCGAACATGTACACGCGGTCAGGCTATTTTATAACATACGCGCATATACATACATGTGTTATAAAACTGCCGCGTCCCTGGGCATGGGCCAATGAACACGCGCACATGTGCACCTGCGCGTCAGTAAGAAAGTTACCGTCCCTGGTTCTTAAGTCTCATTTTATAGGACATGTATGTAGTATGGACCTTGCACTGCTTTTGTAGATTTTCTCTGGATAGCCTCACTATGTCCATTTATATTTCTATATGTACATGAGAAAATTGGGTAGAATCAAGAATATAAGAGAATGTGTTTTGCTCTCAGCACAGCAACAATGAGGAAAGGAGATCTCGTAAGAGCATGCCCCAACTAAAATAGTGTAAGTAAGGAGGCCCTTAGATTGCTTGATTCATTTCATTCGTGTGAAAAAAATAAGTCACACAATTAAAAAAAAAAAAAAAGGGGGGCTAAAAAACAAAAATGAGGCCTCCCTCCCACCCTTCCAGAAAAATGCCAGGGCCAGGATCCCCCTCCAACTCCCACTTACCTGGTCTGGAGGGGCTCCACTAGCTAAGACTAAGTCTTTGTTAGGAAACATTAAGCTAGCTGTGAATATATTGAGTAAGGATGTATGAGTGACTGATACATGGCAAATATTCAAAGTGAGATAGATTTCATGTCCTATCTAAACCCTAAAAAAGCTATTTGAGAATAAATTAAACTATTATTATCAGAGCCTCCTGTCCTTGCATTGAAAGCAGCGAAAAACAGTTTTTTCCAATATCGGATCATGTCCTGCTGTCCCTTTGTCTGAAGCATGGCCACACAGTTGGCTGGGCATTTAGTTGGAGGAGGAGACCAGGACTATTCCATGGCAACAGTTTTGAGAGTTACTTAAAGGAAACGTGGGAGGATTATTTTAAGTTAAATAATTATCCCTGATGTTTCCCTGACTTTGTTGTGGGAGGTTGGAAATGCTGTGCTAAGAGGAGACATCATTGCTTATGTAGCTGTACAAAATAAAAAGATATGGAGATTCCGAGGCTGATAAAAGTGGTCTCAGAGGAACAAAGTAAGCATTATACACAGATGACGAATGAACAAAGGAAAGTTCTGGAGCATGCTGAAGCAGTTCTTAACCATCTGCTGTATCAAAGGGCTGTAAAAACTATGCAATTTTATAAATTATAATATACATAAGAATATGACAACAAAGCCAGCAAAATATTAGCTAAGTCGGTGAAAGGAACAAGGCAGTGGTCATATGTTACAGGATTAAATGATGAGCAAGAGGCTACAGAAGAGATAAAAGCTATATGATGGAAATACGAAGGATATTAAATTATAAAATAACTTTTTCAAGGATTTCATCTGGCATAAATTGAAGGAAGATCAAATAGAAAAACTAAATGTGTCAAAGTATACAGACTTTTATAGTATACAGTTATACAAGGGCTCAAATTGGATAAATCAAAAACAGCAAAGACAAGTGAATGTGAGAAAAATAACAAAAAACATATATACAACTCCACTAAAACACCGTTTAGGTGCTGATTTTCATATATAAGTAGTGTTGTAGCTTGACTAAACACGAATATTTGCAAACAATTCAATCATTGGTCAAAAACCTCCATTTGACCTCTTATTATTATCCAAAAATCTTTTTTTTTTATTTTAAGTATTTATTGAAAAAATTACTGAACATTGCAAGACCAAAAGCAAAAATTAAGCTTATATAGACTTCCACAGACAAGAAATTGACTCTAAAAGATTTTTACTCATCTGAGAAAAGAAGCATCTGAAGACCTGTAGAAAGCAGGTAAAGCTGGTATATGCGGCATCAAAATACGTATATTAGACAATAAATGGCCACCATTTCATGGATGCTGATTCAGGGAGATCTATATCACTTTCAAATCACAGCCACATGGTTTGCTTCTGCTTTCGATAGCACTTGATTACTTCAAACAACACAGCGCATTATCTCAAAATGCAGCACCGCACTCTGTATTGCTTTGTAATCAGTGTTTTGGGGGGGAAGTGCATTTTTGTCTTTTGATATCTTTCAAATTGGACAAAGCCTCAGGTTTCGATAGGCTTGGCTCAGAATTTTTTAAATGATAAAACTTCAAGTGCTAGGGCTACCATGAAACATGCACAACTATGCACTGCAAATGGGTTCTACTGAAAGGAAGCAAATCAGGCTCTGATAGTATTAATTCCCAAAAAGGCAGAGATAATCTAGAGGTTAGTGCATATTACCAAATCTCATTAATAAACTTAGATATAAAAATATTGGTGGCAGGAGTCAAGATGGCAGCATGCTAGCAGTTGCAGTCAGCCACCTGCCATACCTTTTTGGTTTCTTATTGACTTTTTCTTCTAAGTGATGCTTTCCAAAAGAAAGAATAGTCCTCTATCCTACGGGCCAGCAGTTGATTACAAATTTCCACGCCTCAATGACTAGTCTTCAGGGAGCCAAGGAGTCTGATGCTGCCTGTGGCGAAGGAGCATGGTGGGCATCCACAGTCTCTGAGCCCACTTGACCAACGGCTTCCTCCAGCTCAGCATCCTTTTTCATCTTCCAGCCCTGAGGCGCTCCACGCTGGTTTTGTGAGAGTGGCCGCATCAGAGGGGGCTGGTGTGGCACTTCAGACATCTTTGCAGGATGTGGAATTGCTGCATGAAGACTGCCTAGGTGAGGTTTTACCCTCTTCTTTTCTCTCCTCTTTGAGCAACCCTATTCCTTCTGAGGTGGAAGCGACAGCTATGGTGCCCCTCCCTCAGATCTGGCCCTAGGTAACTCAGCATCATCAATTAACGAGTCCTCTGTATAAACTGTTCGTCCAGCTGTTGTGACTCTAGACTCTCTCTGGAAATTGATGGCTGGTTTTGGGACTTCACTTACTGCCTGCTCTTCTAAAATTGATGCTCTTTCAACAAAGTTGGAACAGATGGGGGACAAATACGATGGTCAACTAGTTTCTCTTTTGAATAAAGTCTCTAAGATGGAGCAATCTATTAAGGATGTTCAAGCCTTCTACTATATTTCTGGGAAAGATTGTAATATTTTGTCCAGACGGATTGAACAACCGGAAAATAATGGCAGCTATTTGAATTTATGTGTTCTTAATAGGGATGTGAATCGTTTTTTGACGATTTAAAATATCGTCCGATATATTTTAAGAACATAAGAACATAAGAAAATGCCATACTGGGTCAGACCAAGGGTCCATCAAGCCCAGCATCCTGTTTCCAACAGTGGCCAATCCAGGCCATAAGAACCTGGCAAGTACCCAAAAACTAAGTCTATTCCATGTAACCATTGCTAATGGCAGTGGCTATTCTCTAAGTGAACTTAATAGCAGGAAATGGACTTCTCCTCCAAGAACTTATCCAATCCTTTTTTAAACAGAGCTATACTAACTGCACGAACCACATTCTCCGGCAACAAATTCCAGAGTTTAATTGTGCGTTGAGTAAAAAAGAACTTTCTCCGATTAGTTTTAAATGTGCCCCATGCTAACTTCATGGAGTGCCCCCTAGTCTTTCTACTATCCGAAAGAGTCAATAACCGATTCACATCTACCCGTTCTAGACCTCTCATGATTTTAAACACCTCTATCATATCCCCCCTCAGTCGTCTCTTCTCCAAGCTGAAAAGTCCTAACCTCTTTAGTCTTTCCTCATAGGGGAGTTGTTCCATTCCCCTTATCATTTTGGTAGCCCTTCTCTGTACCTTCTCCATCGCAATTATATCTTTTTTGAGATGCGGCGACCAGAATTGTACACAGTATTCAAGGTGCGGTCTCACCATGGAGCGATACAGAGGCATTATGACATTTTCCGTTTTATTCATCATTCCTTTTCTAATAATTCCCAACATTCTGTTTGCTTTTTTGACTGCCGCAGCACACTGCACCGACGATTTCAATGTGTTATCCACTATGACACCTAGATCTCTTTCTTGGGTTGTAGCACCTAATATGGAACCCAACATTGTGTAATTATAGCATGGGTTATTTTTCCCTATATGCATCACCTTGCACTTATCCACATTAAATTTCATCTGCCATTTGGATGCCCAATTTTCCAGTCTCACAAGGTCTTCCTGCAATTTATCACAATCTGCTTGTGATTTAACTACTCTGAACAATTTTGTGTCATCTGCAAATTTGATTATCTCACTCGTCGTATTTCTTTCCAGATCATTTATAAATATATTGAACAGTAAGGGTCCCAATACAGATCCCTGAGGCACTCCACTGTCCACTCCCTTCCACTGAGAAAATTGCCCATTCAATCCTACTCTCTGTTTCCTGTCTTTTAGCCAGTTTGCAATCCACGAAAGGACATCGCCACCTATCCCATGACTTTTTACTTTTCCTAGAAGCCTCTCATGAGGAACTTTGTCAAACGCCTTCTGAAAATCCAAGTATACTATATCTACCGGTTCACCTTTATCCACATGTTTATTAACTCCTTCAAAAAAGTGAAGCAGATTTGTGAGGCAAGACTTGCCCTGGGTAAAGCCATGCTGACTTTGTTCCATTAAACCATGTCTTTCTATATGTTCTGTGATTTTGATGTTTAGAACACTTTCCACTATTTTTCCTGGCACTAAAGTCAGGCTAACCGGTCTGTAGTTTCCCGGATCGCCCCTGGAGTCCTTTTTAAATATTGGGGTTACATTTGCTATTCTCCAGTCTTCAGGTACAATGGATGATTTTAATGCTAAGTTACAAATTTTTACTAATAGGTCTGAAATTTCATTTTTTAGTTCCTTCAGAACTCTGGGGTGTATACCATCTGGTCCAGGTGATTTACTACTCTTCAGTTTGTCAATCAGGCCTACCACATCTTCTAGGTTCACCGTGATTTGATTCAGTCCATCTGAATCATTACCCATGAAAACCTTCTCCATTACGGGTATCTCCCCAACATCCTCTTCAGTAAACACCGAAGCAAAGAAATCATTTAATCTTTCCGCGATGGCCTTATCTTCTCTAAGTGCCCCTTTAACCCCTCGATCATCTAACGGTCCAACTGACTCCCTCACAGGCTTTCTGCTTCGGATATATTTAAAAAAGTTTTTACTGTGAGTTTTTGCCTCTACAGCCAACTTCTTTTCAAATTCTCTCTTAGCCTGTCTTATCAATGTCTTACATTTAACTTGCCAATGTTTATGCTTTATCCTATTTTCTTCTGTTGGATCCTTCTTTCAATTTTTGAATGAAGATCTTTTGGCTAAAATAGCTTCTTTCACCTCCCCTTTTAACCATGCCGGTAATCGTTTTGCCTTCTTTCCACCTTTCTTAATGTGTGGAATACATCTGGACTGCTTCTAGAATGGTATTTTTTAACAATGACCACGCCTCTTGGACATTTTTTACTTTTGTAGCTGCTCCTTTCAGTTTTTTTCTAACAATTTTTCTCATTTTATCAAAGTTTCCCTTTTGAAAGTTTAGCACGAGAGCCTTGGATTTGCACACTGTTCCTTTTCCAGTCATTAAATCAAATTTGATCATATTATGATCACTATTGCCAAGTGGCCCCACCACCGTTACCTCTCTCACCAAGTCCTGTGCTCCACTGAGAATTAGATCTAAAATTGCTCCCTCTCTCGTCGGTTCCTGAACCAATTGCTCCATAAAGCTATCATTTATTCCATCCAGGAACGTTATCTCTCTAGCGTGACCCGATGATACATTTACCCAGTCTATATTGGGGTAATTGAAGTCTCCCATTATTACTGCACTACCAATTTGGTTAGCTTCCCTAATTTCTCTTAGCATTTCACTGTCCATCTCACCATCTTGACCAGGTGGACAGTAGTATACCCCTATCACTGTAGTCTTCCCTGACACACAAGGGATTTCTACCCATAAAGATTCAATTTTGTATTTAGTCTCATGCAGGATGTTTATCCTGTTGGACTCTATGCCATCCCGGACATAAAGCGCCACACCTCCTCCCGACTGCTCCTCTCTGTCATTGCGATTTAATTTGTACCCTGGTATAGCACTGTCCCGTTGGTTATCCTCTTTCCACCATGTCTCTGAGATGCCAATTAAGTCTATGTCATCATTCATTGCTAAAATATAATCAATGGGCACCAAACCAAGTTAAGAAGGATTCTTACAATGATAATAGAATAACCCAAAACAAATCCTTCATATTGCATATATAATTTCTCTTAAATGGAATTCCTCAATATCTCAAAATAGAGTATAGTAATTCAACTGTTATAAAGCGAAAAATATTTATGGAAGGAGAGGAACGTTTCATATGCAATAATCATAAATCCCCATCAGGGTGATCTGACTGTCAGTCTAATCATCAACGAACCTCCTCCGACCAAAGTGTATAATCAATGTGCAAACATTTTTTTTAAAGTAAATTTTTCTGTGTATATCCTTTAAGACATTTATCGTTTCACTTATTAATAAAAGTGAAGTGAATCACTCCAAAGTTCCAAGTATTTTTTCAAGTAAACACTTCTCGAAGCCTTGTAACTGATCCCGGTGAAGGGTATGAAGCAATGTTTTCAAGGCAACCCAGATCGGCGTAATAGGCAGTCTCTTATGGCTTAAACAAAAGCTCATGCAACACACCGACTTATCTGGTGGTTGTGCGGGTCACCGACGCGGCCACGTTTCAGGTCCACTCTCGGACCTTTCATCAGGGAAATTCGTCCTCTATCCAAGGCTGACAACCAGCCTTGGATAGAATCGTAAGATTCACGCCACGAACCTAGTAGGCAATGGCTCAACATTGACCGACGAGACATCGTAAGAGGACGAATTTCCCTGATGAAAGGTCCGAGAGTGGACCTGAAACGTGGCCGCGTCGGTGACCCGCACAACCACCAGATAAGTCGGGGTGTTGCATGAGCTTTTGTTTAAGCCATAAGAGACTGCCTATTACGCCGATCTAGGTTGCCTTGAAAACATTGCTTCATACCCTTCACCGGGATCAGTTACAAGGCTGCGAGAAGTGTTTACTTGAAAAAATACTTGGAACTTTGGAGTGATTCACTTCACTTTTATTAATAAGTGAAACGATAAATGTCTTAAAGGATATACACAGAAAAATTTACTTTTAAAAAAATGTTTGCACATTGATTATACACTTTGGTCGGAGGAGGTTCGTTGATGATTAGACTGACAGTCAGATCACCCTGATGGGGATTTATGATTATTGCATATGAAACGTTCCTCTCCTTCCATAAATATTTTTCGCTTTATAACAGTTGAATTACTATACTCTATTTTGAGATATTGAGGAATTCCATTTAAGAGGAATCATTCATTGCTATACATTCTAATTCTCCCATCTTACTTCTTAGACTTCTGGCATTAGCATACAAACATTTCAAAGTTTGTTTTTTGTTTGTATTTTTATTCTGCTTTTTAACTGATAGGGATAAGTTAGAATTTTTTAGCTCAGGTGAGTTTTTAGTTACAGGCACTTGGACTACTTTTCTAATTATTGGAACCTCACTGTCGGGATGCCCTAATTCTAATACATCATTAGTATCCTTTAAAGATACCTCTCTCCGAACCATGCGCTGCTGAGCGACTGTCGGCTTTCCCCTTTGTTCTAGTTTAAAAGCTGCTCTATCTCCTTTTTAAAGGTTAGCGCCAGCAGTCTGGTTCCACCCTGGTTAAAGTGGAGCCCATCCCTTCGGAAGAGACTCCCCCTTCCCCAAAAGGTTCCTCAGTTCCTAACAAAACTGAATCCCTCTTCCTTGCACCATCGTCTCATCCACGCATTGAGACTCCGGAGCTCTGCCTGCCTCTGGTGACCTGCGCGTGGAACAGGGAGCATTTCAGAGAATGCTACCCTGGAGGTTCTGGATTTAATCTTTCTACCTAAGAGCCTAAATTTGGCTTCCAGAACCTCCCTCCCACATTTTCCTATGTCGTTGGTGCCCACGTGTACCACGACAACCGGCTCCTCCCCAGCACTGTCTAAAATCCTATCTAGGTGACGCGTGAGGTCCGCCACCTTCGCACCAGGTAGGCATGTTACCAGGCGATCCTCAAGCCCACCAGCCACCCAGCTATCTACATTCCTAATAATCGAATCACCAACTATGACGGCCGACCTAACCCTTCCCTCCTGGGCAGTAGGCCTTGGGGAGATATCCTCAGTGCGAAAGGACAATGCATCACCTAGAGAGCAGGTCCTTGCTACAGGATCCTTTCCTGCTACACCTGGTTGGTGCTCTCCCATTATGAGACCTTCTTCCTCCAAGGCAGCACCAGGGCTACCAGTCTGAAGTTGGGACTTGACTACTATGTCCCTGAAGGTCTCATCTATATACCTCTCTGTCTGCCTCAGCTCCTCCAGGTCTGCCACTCTAGCCTCCAGAGATCGGACTCGTTCTCTGAGAGCCAGGAGCTCTTTGCATCGCATGCACATGTACAACTTCTCACTGGTGGGTAAAAAATCATACATGTGACACTCGATGCAAAAGACTGGGAAGCCCCCCTCTTGCTGCTGGACTGCTGCCTTCATCTCAATTTTGATCAGTTCCTAGTTAAGTTTTAGGTTGCTATGGGAGTAGGAATGTGTCTAACTTTCTTTAAATGTATTAGTGAATTCACTATGTGTCTGGTAGTGGCCTACCAGGGTCTGATCGAATTCTCAATAAAGTTTTTGTTGATGGGTTTTTTTTTTTTGTTTTTTTTTTTGTGAAAGTGGCACCTGCCTATAAATTAAGGGATGAGCGAGGGGTAGGAGGGTTGGGAAATACAAACAGTCTAACTTCAGTTAGTCAGCCTGAGTGACTCACTGCTCCCTTGATTAACAAATGTTGGTCCCTATTCAAACCCAATCACACTACCTCAACACCTTTCCAAGGTGAGTAACTGAGCTGAACTATTCAACTTTTTTACTTTGGTATATACTGCTCCTAGCTTATTTCTAGCTTCTGGCTACTTTTTTGTGGGGTTTTTTTTTTTTTGTGGTTTTTTTTTTTTTCAATACAATGCACTCAGTTAGTATTAAAACAAACAGTCAGCTCTTTAAAAGTCTGGAGAGCACTCAGTTCTGCAGACTTTTAAAAATAAACACACTATCTACTGCTACCTTATTGACTGACTAAAAATACAAACAGTCTAACTTGTTTATTCACTGCCTACCTACTGCTACCCTATTGACTGACTAAAAATACAGTCTAACTTGTTTATTCACTGCCTACCTACTGCTACCTTATTGACTGACTATTTAAAAATGCAAACAGTCCAACTTGTTTATTCACTGCCTTTCTGACTATTAAAGGCACAATCATACAAACACACTAAATAATGTTCCCAAATAGTTAACTTTGCCCCAATACTTTTAAAAAAGTCAATATCCCAAGCAAAAAGTTACTGATTCCTTTCAGCAACCAGCAAGGTGATCCTCTCCTCTCAGTGTTTCCAAAAATCGTTAGAGCCGCGATACAATAACAATTCCCCCGATTTATCATCAAAAAATCGTAAATCGGGGGAAGGGGAGGGGAAGGGGGAGGGCGGGAAAACCGGCACACTAAAACAACCCTAAAACCCACCCCTAGCTCGTAATTGCATCTTTACTATACTTGCAACTATTAATTTACGTAAGTCTTCCCTTGTCATTCTTGCCAAATATTTCACTCTATTGCCTTATATTACATTTTATTTATTTATTTATTTAACAGCTTTTATATACCGGTGTTCATGCGGGCACATCACGCCGGTTTACAGTAAAACTTGCGAAAGGAGGAAAGTTACAAAAAACAGGGCGCGGGTGTGGGAGCAGGCTAGAAAATACGGGGTGGGTGTGGGGGGAAAGGAAAGGGGAGGAAAGTAAAGAAGCTGTGAAAAGTAAAGGAACGTAGCCATAGGTATGGTGGAGAAGTTTACAGCAAGGGGGCTGCGGGGGTGTGATAACTAAGGGGGGGTTATACATATTAATTTACTTACATTCTGAATTCTATACATAGACACTTATTTACTTCTAAATTCTATACATAGTAACTTATTTACAACAGATTGCGCGAGGAGCAGTCTAATAGGCAGCATGGGAATGATAATTCCAGGTGGGCATGCAATGGGAAGCGGTGGGGGGGGGGGGGGGGGGGGAGGGTGGAATGTGGTGGGAGGGGGGAGGATACTTCAAGGGGAATACTTCAAGGGGAAAGTTTACGGGGGGTTGGTTTCAGGGTAGGCCTGTCTGAAGAGCCAGGTCTTGATGCCTTTTTTGAAGTTGGTCAGGGAGGGTTCAAGGCGGAGATGTGTCGGGAGGGAGTTCCAGAGGGCAGGGCCTGCGATGGTGAAGGCTCTTTCCCTGGTGGTGGAGAGATGTGCTGTTTTTAAGGGGGGCGTGTGTAGGGCGCCTGTATGGGAGGATCTTGTGTGGCGATGGGCAGTGTGAAAGTGGGGCATTTTTTTGAGCCAGGCGGGGTTACTTTTGTAGAGAGTGTTGTGCAGTATGGTAAGGGTTTTGTATTGAGAGCGGAAATGGATGGGCAGCCAATGCAGTTGGTGCAAGGATGGGGGTAATATGCTCTCTTTTGCGTGTGTTAGTAAGGATTCTTGCCATGGCGTTTTGTAATGTTTGTAGTGGTTTGGTAGTGGATTGTGGGAGACCTAGCAATAGGGCATTGCAATAGTCCACTTTGGAAAATATTGTGGACTGTAGGACTAGACGGAAGTCTTGTGTGTGGAGTAGAGGCTTGAGTTTTTTAAGGATCTGGAGTTTGTAGAAGCCTGCTTTGAGCAGGGACTTGATGTGTGGTTTGAAGCTGAGGTGTTGGTCAAGGGTGACTCCCAGGTCTCTTACAGAGGGGGGTAGGGCGTGGGTGAGGGTGGAGGGGGTAGGTGTGGAGGGGGAGGCATGTAGAGGTTGCTTGGATATGAAGAGTAATTCAGTTTTGGTAGTATTAAGTGCAAGGTGGAGATTGGTTAATAGGGAGTTGATAGCGACTAGGCAGGATTCCCAGAGGAGGATGGTTTCATGGAGGGTTTTTTGAATAGGGATGAGAATTTGCACATCGTCAGCATATAAGAAAAAGTCCAGACCTAGGTCAGTGAGCAGGTTGCAGAGTGGGAGGAGGTAGACATTGAAAAGGGTGGAGGAAAGCGAAGAGCCCTGGGGGACGCCTTGCTTGAGGGGAACGTGAGCAGATTCAAAGTTATCGAGTTTTATCAGGAATTCTCTGTTGGTGAGGTAGGAGGTAAACCAGTCTAGAACTGTATCGGCAATGCCTATCTCTGCCAAACGGGTAAGAAGGATTTGATGGTTGACAGTGTCGAAGGCTGCCGATATATCTAGTAAAGCAAGAAGGAACGAGTTACCTTGGTCTAGACCGATGAGTATGGTGTCAGTGATAGCTAACAGGAGGTTCTCTGTGTTACGGCCTTTTCTGAATCCAAATTGGGATGGGTGCAGGAGGTGGTGTTCCTCGAGGTAGTCGGAGAGCTGAGTGTTGACTACTTTCTCCAGGACTTTTGCCATGAAGGGGAGGTTGGAGATGGGCCTGTAATTTGCAGGGTCGGAGGGGTCAAGGGAGGGTTTTTTCAGGAGTGGTTTCACAACGGCAAGTTTGAGGGGATCTGGGACTTTGCCGAAGGTGAGGGAGCAGTTGCAACACATTAGCAGTTGCAACACATTAGCAGTTGCAACACATTAGCAACACATGTACATATATCATGCTATTAATGGAAAGTACATATGTTACTGTATCCAGAAACACCTTCTGACCTTTGCCCTTTTTGTAGTGCCATATTTAGCCCTCTTTAGTGACATCCCCATGCACATCCTTGTTTGACCCCATTCCATATCCCTAGAGCCCCCAGCACATCCTTACCTGACCCCACCCCATACTCCTAGAGCCCATCCTACTTACCCCCATGCACATCCTTACCTGACCTCACCCCAGAACTCACATTCTACTTACCCCACATGGGTAGAAGGCTCCACAGTTAAATAAGGTCCTCCCCACATGCCAGGGCTGTTTGTTGCACCTCAGAGTGCAGTGCACTTCGGGGATGGTGAATAAGTTCTGTTTATGTTCTATCACCAGGGATGCCAGGCAGTCGACATCCCTGATGATAAAGTTCGGCTGGCGTACAGGTGCCGGCATTGCTGAAATAACATGCCCCTGAAGAACCGGAAGCTGTGCATCACGGAAGAATGCACATGGACAGAGCACGCAAATTTGCATGTTAACTACAAACCGTGTGCAAATGTGCGCAAAAGACCATGAAAAACATAAACGTTAAGGGCCAGATTTTCAAAGGCTACGCGTGTAAATCCAGCTGGGGGGGGTTACGCGTAGGGGGGGTTACGCGTGCCGAGCCTATTTTGCATAGGCCCGGCGACGCACGAAAGCCCCGGGATGTGTGTAAGTCGCCCGCGCGTACCCCTTAAAATCCGGCCGTAAAGTTGCAGGTATTTTACATCATGTATGCGCATTTCCATGTACAATATAAAATAGTGCACACTTGTGCTTGCATATGGGCTCACATGCAGTTGTTTTAAAGTTATCGTCCCTGGTTTTATGTGCAAGTAAAAACTGAAAAATAACATATAGAAAGACTTGAGGGAACTGATCATTAAACAATCTGAAAAGTCAGTAAATCAACTCATGATATCTATTATTTAAGGTACTCCTTTTTTGATAATTGGATGCTCTAGAACAAATCTATTTTAAATATCTCAAGAGCATTTTTTGTTTGGTTTTTTTTCCCCCATGTTATTAACAGCAGCCACAGACCTGGCTGGGATGCCTCTCTAATAATATGTCAAAATAAATGATTTCCATGAAAATAGAGAATATGTAACTGAGAATAAATTGCTGTGGCGTTACGTATATAATTCTGTAATTTATGTCAGCATTTTCTGAAGGCATCCTATAGCAGTATCCCTCTTTATGACTTATGTTAATGACCATAAACAAATTGAAGTTCTTTAAATTGTGGCTTAAATGGCAAGATTTTCCCAGCATGAAAGGAAGTCAGTGAAGGAAGAACAGCAGCATACTTAATCTGGACAGGATAAGCATTACTGGGAAGCACAATTCATGCAATATATGCTGTTTTAGAAAATATGCACAGTGAATAGTTAGAAATGAATCTTTTCTGACCTGAATCCTGGCTCATCTCCACGATGTCTTCAATAGCACCATCTGTCAAAACAGATAATTAGTAGGTGTAAATCTGCACAAGTAAGATGTAAAAATAATATGTATGTCTTTTAAAATAGCAACTATTGAGGTACATTTTAAAAGCCCAGTGTGCACCAAAATTGGGAGAAACGCACACGAGTCTGGTTTGTGCACACCCTTCAAATTAAAAAAAACAAAACACCCAGACACTCGTGTATTGCCGGTGTGCACATGCTATAAAATCGACGTGTCCATGTGTGCATGCCGGGAAGCGCTCGCACATGAACTGCCCGCATGCACGTATTAAATTATACCCCATTTGTAGAATTCTACCCCATAATTTTTTGAAGGCTGGTATTTGTTTGCACGTGTTAAGAATTGTGTGTATTTAGGGAGAATAGGCTTTGGATTAAATTTTGTGAGCTAGTATAAGTTAGGATTTACAAGTTTTAAGAATTGTATGTGTCGGGAGAAAAGAATTTGGGTTAATTTTGTGAGCTGGTATAAGTTAATATTTCTAAGTATTACAAGTGTTAATTTGTAAAGATCACTTACTTGATCTGAAAACTTGAGAGTAATGGTTCCTGGCAACTAGTCACTAGTTAGATTCTTACCCACCCCAGTCGCTTTATTTTTAATATGGAAAAAAGTGTCAGTTAGTGATTTAGAATAACATACAATGAACCCTGATTTAAATGATGGACAAATTTTAGTGTTGTTGCTGGCCATTCAGCAAACTAACATAAGTCACCTAGCTATCAATTTAAAAACCATAGATTTAAAAGACACCAAATAAATAATTTTAAAACCCTAACATTTAGAGACATACCTAAGAACATAAGAACATAAGAAATTGCCATGCTGGGTCAGACCAAGGGTCCATCAAGCCCAGCATCCTGTTTCCAAAAGAGGCCAAAAGAGGCCACAAGAACCTGGCAATTACCCAAACACTAAGAAGATCCCATGCTACTGATGCCAGTAATAGCAGAGGCCATTCCCTAAGTAACGGGCCGATTCAGTAAAGTCTGCGGGAGAGCGGACGAACGCCCACTCTCCCGGCACGCGCGATTCTGTATTTAAACTAGGTGGTGCGGTAGAAACGGGCAAAAGGAGGCACTAGGGACACTAGCGCCTCCATTTGACCCGGTGCGGCGGCTGTCAGCGGGTTTGACAGCCGACGCTCAATTTTGCCGGCGTCAGTTCTCGAGCCCGCTGACAGCCACAGGCTCAGAAACCGGACGCTGGTAAAATTGAGCGTCCGGTTTTCGGCCCGACAGCCGCCGGCCCATTATAAATTTTTTTTCTTTTTTTCTTTTACTTTTTTTACTCTTTGGGACCTCGGACTTAATATCGCCATGATATTAAGTTGGAGGGTGCACTTTCACGGTGCCAGCAGAAACTAGCGCCTACCTTTGGGTAGGCGCTAATTTCTTAAAGTAAAATGTGCGGCTTGGCTGCACATTTTACTTTCTGTATCTCGCGGACATACCTAATAGGTGCTGCGGGTTGGACGCGCGTTTTCCACCCCTTACTGAATAAGGAGTAAGGGAAAACATGCGTCCAAGGGCAGGTTAACAGTGCGCTCCATCGGAGCGCACTGTACTGTATCAGCCTATGTACTTGATTAATAGCCGTTAATTGACTTCTCCTCCAAGAACTTATCCAAACCTTTTTTGAACCTAACTGCACTAACCACATCCTCTGGCAACAAATTCCAGAGCTTTATTGTGCGTTGAGTGAAAAAGAATTTTCTCCGATTAGTCTTAAATGTGCTACTTGCTAACTTCATGGAATGCCCCTTAGTCCTTCTATTACTCGAAAATGTAAATAACCAATTCACATCTACTCATTCAAGACCTCTCATGATCTTAAAGACCTCTATCATATCCCCCTTCAGCCATCTCTTCTCCAAGCTGAACAGCCCTAACCTCTTCAGCCTTTCCTCATAGGGGAGCTATTCCATCCCCTTTATCATTTTGGTTGCCCTTCTCTGTACCTTCTCCATCGCAACTATATCTTGTTTGAGATGCGGCGACCAGAATTGTACACAGTATTCAAGGTGCGGTTTCACCATGGAGCGATATAGAGGCATTATGACATTGTCAGTTTTATTAACCATTCCCTTCCTAATAATTCCTAACATTCTGTTTGCTTTTTTGACTGCTGCAGCACACTGAGACAACAATTTTAAACTATTATCCACTAGGATGACTAGATCTTTTTCCTGGGTGGTAGCTCCTAATATGGAACCTAACATCGTGTAACTACAGCAAGGGATATTTTTCCCTATATGCAAAACCTTGCACTTGTCCACATTAAATTTCATCTGGAATTTGGATGCCCAATCTTCCAGTCTTGCAAGGTCCTCCCGTAATGTATCACAATTCGCCTGCGATGTAACTACTCTGAATAATTTTGTATCATCCGCAAATTTGATAACCTCACTCATTTTATTCCTTCCAGATCATTTATATATATATATTGAAAAGCACCGGTCCAAGTACAGATCCCTGAGGCACTCCATTGTTTACCCTTTTCCACTGAGAAAATTGACCATTTAATCCTACTCTCTTCCTGTCTTTCAATCAACGAAAGGACATCGCCTCCTATCCCATGACATTTTAGTTTTCTTAGAAGCATCTCATGAGGGACTTTGTCAAATGCCTTTTGAAAATCCAAATGCATACATCTACCGGTTCACCTTTATCCACATGTTTATTAACCCCTTAAAAAAAATGAAGCAGATTTGTTAGGCAAGTCTTCCCTTGGGTAAATCCATGTTGACTGTGTTCCATTAAACTATGTCTTTCTATATGCTCTACGATTTTGATCTTGAGAATAGTTTCCACTATTTTTCCCAGCACTGAAGTCAGGCTCACTGGTCTATAGTTACCCAGATCGCCTCTGGAGCCTTTTTTAAATATTGGGGTTACATTGGCCACCCTCCAGGTGGTCAATGGATGATTTTAATGATAGGTTACAAATTTTAACTAATAGATCAGAAATTTCATTTTTTAGTTCCTTCAGTACTCTAGGATGCATACCATCTGGTCCAGGTGATTTGCTACTCTTTAGTTTGTCAATCTGGCCTACTTCATCTTCCAGATTCACAGTGATTTTGTTCAGTTCGTCTGACTCATCACCCCTGAAACCATCTCCAGAACTGGTATCTCCCCAACATCTTCATTAGTAAACACAGAAGCAAAGAATTAATTTAGTCTTTCTGCAATGGCCTTATCTTCCCTAAGAGCCCCTTTAACCCCTCGGTCATCTAATGGTCCAACCGACTCCCTCACAGCTTTCTGGCTTCTGATGTATTTTAAAAAGTTTTTATTATGAGTTTTTGCCTCTATGGCAAACTTCATTTCAAATTCTCTCTTCACCTGTCTTATCAATGTTTTACACATAACTTGACAATGCTTATGTTTTATCCTATTTTCTTCAGATGGATCCTTCTTCCAATTTTTGAAGGATTTTTTTTGGCTAAAATACCCTCTTTCACCTCACCGTTTAACCATGACGGTAATCATTTTGCCTTCCTTCCACCTTTCTTAATGTGGGGAATACATATGGATTGCGCCTCTAGGTTTGTATTTTTAAACAATGCCCATGCCTGTTGAACACTTTTAACCTTTGCAGCTGCACCTTTCAGTTTTTTTCTATTTTCCTCATTTTATCAAAGTTTCCCTTTTGAAAGTTTAGTGTTAGAGCTGCAGATTTACTTATTGTCCCCCTTCCAGTTATTAGTTTAAATTTGATCATGATATGATCACTGTTGCCTAGTGGACCCAACACCGTTACCTCTCTCACCAAATCCTGCGTTCCACTAAGAATTAAATCTAAAATAGCTCCCTCTCTTGTTGGTTCTTGAACCAATTGTTCCATGAAGCAGTCATTTATTACATCCAGGAACTTTATGTCTCTAGCAAGTCCTGATGTTACATTTACCCCTACCAATATTGGGGTAATTGAAATCTCCTATTATTATTGCACTGCCAAATTGGTTAGCTTTCCTGATTTCTCTTAGCATTTCGTCATCTGTCTGACCATTTTGTCCAGGTGGACAGTAGTATACTCCTATCACTATACTCTTACCCAATACACATGGGATTTCTACCCATATAGATTCTACTGAGCATTTAGTCTCTTGTATGATCTTTATCCTGTTGGACTCTATACCCTCCCAAACATAAAGTGCGACATCCCCACCCAGTTGATCCTCCCTATCATTGCGATATAATTTGTACTCTGATATAGCACTGTCCCATTGGTTATCCTCCTTCCACCAATTCTCTGTGATGCCAATTATGTCAATCTCATCATTTACTCCTATACACGCTAACTCTCCCATCTTACTTCTTAGACTTCTGGCACTGGCATACAGACATTTCAAAGTGTGTTTTTTGTTTGTATTAACAACCTGCTTTTCAGTTGTTAGGGATAATTCAGAAATCATTAGCTTCGGTGATTTTTTACATATAGGCACATGGACTATGTTTGCTTTTAATGGAACCTCTCTGTTTGGATGCCCTAACTCTCCTGTTTCATTAGTATCCTTCAAGGATACATTTCTCTGAACCATGCACTGCTGAGTGACTGTCGGCTTTCCCCCTTGTTCTAGTTTAAAAGCTGCTCTATCTCCTTTTCGAAAGCTTTTAAAAGTTTAGCAACTCAATAAAATTAAGATGCAGACAGAAATCCAGCAGTGAGTTGAGGGCTATCCAATCCTTTTTACAGAGTGCCACATGTATGATTATCTACCTTGCCTGCCTGGTGTGAAGCTAGCAGACCTCATGTGCCACCAAGATAAAAGTTTAGAGACTGCTGGGTAGGAGTTAACTGTTGTGGTACAGGTAGATACCAATCACATTAGAACATGTAGAAGGGAGGTTCTGGAGAAATGGAAACTAAAACCAAACAGAATGGTGTTCAAATTAAATTGTTTACTTTAATTTAAATAGAAGTATGCAGGCCAAAACCATGAAAATCACAAAGAGCATAAAAAAATCAGAATAATGAGATCGATGGTTTCCAATTTAGATCTTCACACCAGACTCCCTTCTTTGGCACCACCATCCATATAAAAAATATCCTCCCCAGTGAAGGTTGGATAACTGGAGTGCAGCTCCAGCATACACTGGTCAAAATGGAAAAAATCCCCAAGTCCAAAACTATTAGAACAAATACAAAAGTTCAAAATACTCTTAAAACTGTAATCCAAGTGCAAAAATTTCCAACCGATCTCCTGATATCTATAGTACAAGAGTCCAAAAAAAAAAAAAACCACCCCCACTTCATCTCACCCTTGCTTCTTCTTGTGTTCATGCAAAAAGATCTCTCTGAATTCAGTCCTTCAGGATCTTGGGGGGATGCCCTTACATCCGGCTGAACCAGACTCTATCCAAAAATATTCTCTCTACTTACAAAAATCCAAAAGCCCACATCTGTATATCCTAACCTCCAGGGATGAGGAAATATAATCTTGCAGCTAAACTCCAAACTCCTTCAAATTTCAGTTTCTTGAAATCCAAAGAAAATCTCTAGCCTCTAACTTGTTAGCTCTGATATTCAGAACTAGGCACTAACTTAAGGGTCTACATCTAGGCAATTGAATAGCAGGCCTAAATGTAGGAACCTAAGTTTTAGGACCCTACATTCATTTATGTGAATTTTCAGCTAAATGCTTAGAGGTAAATTTTCAAAGACACACGCGTACATCCATGTGCGTGCAGTTCCTGGCACGTCGCTGCACGCATGTTATAAAATCTGACACCCGTGGGCACACACGTACCCAATTTTGTATCAGTGCACGCATGTGTGCGTGGGTGCCCATTTGCGGGGGATTATTTTAACACACACATGGCAGACTGGGAGGGAACTTCCCTATCCCCCTAACTAACCTTCCTCCCTTTTCCCCTCTCCACCCCGACCCCTAAACCCACCCTAACAAACCTATTTTTTTTGTTTCACAACTTACCTGCTCCTCCGAGCAGAAATAACTTGTGCACGCCGGCTGGCTACTGGTGTGCACTTCACCGGGACAGCGCAAAATGACGCTGTCCCAGCCGGCCCTACCCCGCCCACACCCGCTTCCAATAACCCGGCACTTCCGCGCATACAGGCAGATACATGCATGGCCGGGCCACTATGAAAATGCGCTCGGCGCACAGCCCAGCCACACACATATTTATTGGTATTGGCACGCGCCAGCATTTGAAAATTCCTTCGTCAGGCTTCTCAGTTCAGCTGCAAATAAGTGCCTAACTTAAGTACCTAACATACAGACTGATTAAGTAAAGCATGGTACTGCTTTACTGTGAGTTATTTGCTGCCACTCCCATTGTTTTTAATGGGGCATATTCACTAATAATGCATGGTAATGTGGTAGCTCACTTTAGTGAATCAGCCTGACAGATGCCTAAATTTAGGAGTTCAGAGGTCCATATTCAGAAGCACTTAGACAGTTAGAAGACGTCCTTTCAATCGAGGCCTCTGGTCCTTCTCCTTACTTAGATATAATAAAGATGACACCCAAGTCTTCTGCAGTAAGTAGTTACCTTTTATTAAAGATGCAGAGAAGTATGGCAGAGACAAGTTGTGTCACAGTCAGGGCCGGTGCAAGGGGATTTGGCGCCCTAGGCGAGCCTTCTTCCTTGCGCCCCCCCCCCCCCCCCTCTCGGCCCCGACTCCTACCTCATTCTCAATCACGCCCGCTGACTGGGGTTTTCTGGGTCGTGAGCAGATTGGGCACTGCTTGCGGCCCGCCAAATCTCCACTCCTCTTTGCCACCACTTGCAGCCCCATATGGCTCGCACCCAGTGGCGCACCAAGGGTCTCCGGCGCCCAGGGGCCAATGCATTTGTGTGCCACAGAAAATCAGTGGCATCTCTAGACAGAAGAATTTGTTTTGGGTGGGGGGGGAGCCAAAATGACATTTCTTCATCACACCCACCTCTATAGCATGGATCCTGCTTTAAAATTGGTTATAAAAAAAAGTGTTGTTAAAAAAAGTCCAAAGGGTCCTCTGCATTATTTTAAAAAGCTGGCCAGTTTCACACTTCTAGTAAAACTACTATAAAATTATTTGATAGCCTCATTCAACTAATTCTATATGGATTATGAGAGTGAAGTCTGGAATATATAGGAAGGGACAGAATGTCAATACAAATCCTGCACCTCCAGTTCTGTATCTCTGTGCATCCACTGAAATTCCCCCAAACAATGGAGCTTGGATGTTTCCCTTACAGCTCATCATACTAAAAGATATTTTCAAATTCTGGTGTCACCTCACAGTAACAGCAGCACAAACACCTTCCACTGCCAGACACATTGTGAACTAACATAAAGCACCGCAAAAGAGACACCCAAAATCTATACTGCAATCCCATCATAACATAACAGTAATAACACCAAGGACTCAAACAACAATAACCCTACCTGTGAATAAGCAAGGGTAAATATTACACTGGGTCCTAGAATACCAATACACCACCTACTGAGGAAACAAAACAAACCCAATTGCTATAGATCTCTATACAGACACTATATGATAGCAGAATCTCTCATCATGGTCACACACACAGAGCAGAGACAGACCCTCACCAAATACAGAATACAAAATAAAGGAGCACAAATTAGAAAAAACTGAAATGGAAACCCCAAGAAGCCAGACTCTGTGTATTAGCAATGGAAAAACAGAACAACCATTCCTCATAAAACAAATAAAATCAAGAAACAAAGCATCAGTTATAATAGTAAAACCATACTAATAAAATATTTTAAAACTACTGATAAATAGAATTTCTATTAATTAAAATCATATACATTTTTTACAATTTCCCAAACACCAATAAAATATTTCAAAACAGTACATATAACAAATAACACACAATAATTAAAACTAATAAGGATTTTAAAAAGCCCCTGCTGTCCATACATGGGAGCTCTTGATTTCCAGTCACCCTGATATTGTCGAGGATTAGGAGGTTATCCTCTCTCTCTCACACATACTCACATGTCCATTCTCTCTCACACATACACTGTCACATACATACACATTCATGCTCTTATACCCAACCATAACCTCTCGCTCTCACAGACACTGACACACTCAGGCTCTAAGGCACTCTCTCCCCCTCCACACACACCCCCACACAAACTCTTACTCCCCTGGATTTTCTCATACACACTCATGCTCTCACTCTCACTGGCTCCCTCACATACACACAAACACACACTCCCAGGCAAACTCCCACTCGTTCTCACACAGACACACACACACAGGCAAGCTCCTAGTCATTCTCACACTGAACCCCAGGCAGGCTCCTATTCATTTTCACACCACTCCCTCCCCATCCCCCAGGCATGCACACATTCATTCTCACACACACAGACCCCCAGGCAGGCACCAATTTATTCTCACACACACACATACACCACAAACAGGCAGGCACCTATTCTCACACATACAAACCCCAGGAAGACACCCATACATTCTCATTCACAGACACACCCTCAGGCAGGCACCCATGCATTCACACACATACACCGCCAGGCAGACTCCCATTCATACACATGCACACACTAAAGGCAGAGACCCCCTCTCTTTCTTTTGCCAGCAACCTCAGAGCCTCTCTCATCCCTCTGCTGCCACTGTCACTGCTGCTGTATGGCTATTGTGGAGGTGCTGATTGCTGCTATTGGCACTGAAGCCCATTCTGCTGCCTCCTCTGTGCAGGCCCCATGGGCTTCCAGTTCCTCTATGCTGATCTAGTACATTGTGAGATCCGCATAGAGAAAGTGCTACTCTTGCACATTCCCAAAGATTACATGTTCCAATCAGTAAAAAGTAATTTATTTCTTTTTACATTTGCTGTCTGATCTTAGTTTTCTAATCGGTTGGTCACAGGCTTTTTTTTTCCACCTTCCCTTTCTTATTTTTTTGCCAATTCCTTTTATAACATATTTCTTTTCTCTCCATCTGTCTGCTTCCCTCAAACACACAGTCAGGTTCTCATTCTCACATGCTTTCTCTCTCTCACATACACAGGCACTCATTCTCACATGCGGTCCCTCATACAATCATTTATACACAGTCTCTCTCTTGCACATCCTGTCTAACTCTCACTCCCACATGCTGTCTTGCTCAAGCACAGGTTCTCACTGTCACATGCTCTCTCTCATACAATCATTCCTACACAGGCTCTCATTGTCACATGCTGACTCACACACACAGGCTCTCTCTCACTCCCACATGCTGTCCTGCTCAAGCACAGGCTCTCACTGTCACATACTCTCTCTCATACAATCATTCCTACACACAGGTTCTCACTGTCACATGCTGACTCACACACACAGGCTCTCTCTCACTCCTACATGCTGTCTTGCTCAAGCACAGGCTCTCACTATCACATGCTGTCTCTCACACACACAGAGGCTCTCCCATGCTGTCTCTGCAAACATTCAGGTCTTCACTCACACACACACACACACACAGTCTCTCAACTCATCTCATACACTCACACATACACACTGTACAAACCCTCAGTCTCTCTCTCACCTCTGGGCCTCCTCTTCACAGGCCACTGCAGGATGGGCTCTGCAGCGGCCCCGGTCTTCTCGAGCCACGCTGATCCTCTTCTGCACGCGGCTGATGCTCCTCCTCTTTCCTGCCCGCGCGGCTCCGGCAACATTTTTCTTCCGGGGCCGCGCGGGCAGGAAGGAGGAGAAGTTCCTGCATTGGCTGATGCTCCTCCTCCTTCCTGCCCGCGCGGCTCCGGCAACATTTTTCTTCCGGGGCCGCGCGGGCAGGAAGAAGGAGGAGCACCAGCATGTTTAGACGCGACTGTACCACGGTCCTGCCGATCTTCTTGCTGTGTGTATCCGGCACACAGCATAGCAGTAGTTCACTGCTCAGCCGCCATTGGGATGACGTCCAACGGCGGCCATTGGCCATCAGCGGCTCGGCGCCCCCTAATGCTCAGCGCCCTAGGCGATCGCCTGGTTCGCCTAGTGCTTCCGCCGGCCCTGGTCACAGTGCTGATCTTAACAAGAAGAAAGCATGTGATTTAGAATGGATATAAGTAATGTGCCTACACAACTAAAGGTTCTCCCAGGGATCGAAAGACAGGCTGGAATAGAAAATAATAATAACATAAAATAAAATGAACACACCATATTACAATTACAAGTAATAAAAGTAAAATCAGTGCATGCATATTTATATCATATAATTAGATTCTTATACTCTGTAGGAAACAGAATCACATGGTATTATAGTAAAAGAATATTTTAAAACTTAAGAAAATTAGCATTTTGTATGTTATTATAGAATACCACTCTGTCCTATATCTGTTGTTTCAAGGAAATTTTAAAAATGAGTTTTAAAATCCCATCTAAATTCTGTCCTGAAAATTAGCAAAATTTCTCAGTTAAATCTCATGTGATTCTTGAACTTTAGACAAACTTCTCTGCAGTTCAGATGGTTGGTGAAGCAGTTGCTGATGATTGGAAAAATCTGTGATTGTTTCCAGTGCCCTACATAGATCCCAGTTAACTTGTCTCACAGAGATGATGTTCGAGCTCTCACAAAAGAAATAACATTCCCTCTCTGTTCTATGTCGTGAAAAATGTTCTGAAACTAAATGGATGTAAGGGCTATGAGGTAGATTTTCAAAAGAGGTGTGCAATAAAGAGCACATGCATGCATAAAATGGCACACATGCGAGTTAATGCTATTTTTAAAATGGCAATATATGCGCATAAATCTGGGACCATAAGTAAAAATGCACATTCAAAAAAGGGTGGGAGAGGGGAAGGGCAGGAGTGTTCCAGGGAGAGGCCAACACTTATGTGTGTATGTTCCCATTTTAAAACCTGCCAAAATGATGCATATATGTCTTGCATATATTTACTTCTGCTCAATATCAAGTGTAAATGATAGACCAGTGAGCCTGACTTTAGTGCCGGGAAAAATAGTAGAAACTATTCTAAAGATCAAAATCACAGAGCATATAGAAAGACATGGTTTAATGGAACACAGTCAACATGGATTTACCCAAGGGAAGTCTTGCCTAACAAATCTGCTTCATTTTTTTGAAGGGGTTAACAAACATGTGGATATAGGTGAACCAGTAGATGTAGTGTATTTTGATTTTCAGAATGCGTTTGACAAAGTCCCTCATGAAAGGCTTCTAAGAAAACTAAAAAGTCATGGGATAGGAGGCCATGTCCTTTCATGGATTACAAACCGTTTAAAAGACAGGAAACAGAGAGTAGGATTAAATGGTCAATTTTCTCAATGGAATAGGATAAACAGTGGAGTGCCTCAGGGATCTGTACTTGGACCGGTGCTTTTCAATATACGGTATATATAAATGATCTGGATAGGAATACAATGAGGGGCGGATTTTCAGACTCCGCGAATAGGCCTACTTTTGTTTGCGCTCCAGGCGCAAACAAAAGTACACTGGATTTTAGTAGATACGCACGGAGCCGCGCGTATCTGCTAAAAACCTGGATCGGCGCGCGCAAGGCTATCGATTTTGTATAGCCGGCGCGCGCCAAGCCGCGCAGCCTACCCCCGTTCCCTCCAAGGCCGCTCCGAAATCGGAGCGGCCTCGGAGGGAACTTCCTTTTGCCCTCCCCTCACCTTCCCCTCCCTTCCCCTACCTAACCCACCCACCCGGCCCTGTCTAAGCCCTCCCTCCGGGAGGCATAAATCCCTGCGCGTCAGCGGGCCTCCTGCGCGCCGGGACGCGACCTGGGGGCGGGTCCGGAGGGCGCAGCCACGCCCCCGAGCCGCCCCGGGCCGTAACCACGCCTCCGGGTCTGCCCCCGGCACGCCCCCTAAACGCAGCACGGTTCGGGCCCGCCCCCGACACGCCCCCGACACGCCCCCTCGGAGAACCCCGGGACTTACGCGAGTCCCGGGGCTCTGCGCGCGCCGGTAGGCCTATGTAAAATAGGCTCACCGGCGCGCAGGGCCCTGCTCGCCTAAATCCGCCCGGTTTTGGGCGGATTTAGGCGAGCAGGGCTCTGAAAATCCGCCCCTGAGTGAAGTAATCAGATTTGCAGATGATACAAAATTATGCAGAGTAGTTAAATCACAAGTGGATTGTGATAAATTGTGAGACTGGAAGATTGGGCATCCAAATGGCGGATGAAATTTAATGTGGACAAGTGCAAGGTAATGCATATGGGGGAAAATAACCCATGCTGAAGTTACACGGCGTTAGGTTCCATATTAGGAGCTACCCACCCAGGAAAAAGATATAGGCGTTATACTGGTTAATACATTGAAACTGTCAGCTCAGTGTGTTGTGGCAGCAAAAAAAGCAAACAGAATGTTAGGAATTATTAGGAAGGGAATGATGAATAAAATGGAAAATGTCATAATGCCTCTGTATTACTCCTCAGTGAGACGGCATCTTGAGTACTGTGTACATACAATTCTGGTCGCCGCATCTCAAAACAAGTTATAGTTGCACTGGACAAAGTACAGAAAAGGGTGACCAAAATGATAAAAGGCATGGAACAGCTCCCCTACAAGGAAAGACTAAAGAAGTTAGGGCTGTTCAGCTTAGAGAAGAGACGGCTGAGGGGGGATATGATAGAGGTCTTTAAAATCATGATAAAAGGAGGACTAGGGGGCACTCCATGAAATTAGCAAAGAGCACATATAAAACTAATTGGAGAAAAATCTTTTTTACTCAATGCACAATTAAGCTCTGGAATTTGTTGTCAGAGGATGTGGTTAGTGTAGCTGGGTTTAAAAAAGGTTTGGATAAGTTCTTGGAGGAGAAGTCCATTAACTGCTATTAATCAAGTTGACTTAGGGAATAGCCACTGATATTACTGGCATCAGTAGCATGGGATCTACTTAGTGTGTGGGTACTTGCCAGGAACTTGTAGCCTGGATTGGCCACTGTTAGAAACAGGATGCTGGGCTTGATGGACCCTTGGTCTGACCCAGTATGGCAATTTTTTATGTTCTTAGGTTGCTGAAGTGATATGATGGTTCAGCACTTTATATGACTTGAAAATCTAGTCACAGTGGCATTTATGAAGGCAATAGAGGGCATAAATAGAGAGGAGGCAGCAAACACTGCACGGAGCGGCAGTAGCCACTGAGGCATTCACGGAGCGGGATGCCAGTGGCCAGTAGTTGGTGTTCCACCTTCAGGCAGCAAAACACTGCACAGAGCGGCAGTAGCCACTGAGGCATTCACGGAGCAGGATGCCAGTGGCCAGTAGTTGGTGTTCCACTTTCATGCAACAAAACACTGCACGGAGCGGCAGTAGCCACAGAGGCATTCACGGAGCGGGATGCCAGTGGCCAGTGGTTGGTGTTCCACCTTCACGGAGCGGAAGGATGGAGGGCTGCCATCTCAAAAAACAAACAAAAAAAAACCAAACAAGCAAACAAAACAGGGGTGGGTAAGGGGCAGGGGTGTGGCCTGCTGGTTGCGGCAGTTGCTACCCCTGATTGAGCTGGATGTTCACTAGGATGGCGCTGCTCTCTGCATTGGTGGAGGGGTGGAAAGGAATTGGGGCCGGAGGGTGCTGGAAGCCAATAGAGACGGGTGGGAGGGAGAAAAAGGGGGAAAAAAAATGGATAAAGTGCGTAGCTTGTTGGGCAGACTGGATGGGCCGTTGGTCTTCTTCTGCCGTCACTTCTATGTTTCTATGTTTCTATATGTTTCAATAAATGGTTTGGTATTGCAATGATATGTAGATTTGTTTGTCTTATCTATGTATTTGTATGTTTCATATGGTATTGATATTTCTTTCTGTATGTTTTTATATGTTATTAACTGTTTTACTTGAAATCAGCTTAGCATGTCAGAGTGGACTACAAATGTTTTAAATACATAAATTGTTGTGTTGCTTGATCTCCCTGAGATTACAATTGAACTAAATTGGCCTGTTTCTCTATAGGAAAGAAAAAGGGATTCTTAGTACAGAGTATCATAGGCAAATGAGAAGTGTGAACCTAGTATCACTGTCTGTTCTACTATCTGGAGCAGAAATTTCAATGAAATTAAAATTGGATCAAGGGAGACATGATGATTTTATAAGGCCAATTTCTCTGTAGAAAACTAGACAAAAAAATGCTTGCTAAAATCGCAATGTGCTCTGACCTCACTAAGATGTCAAATTTCCTTTTTCTTCTTGAAGGAGTTGACATACAGTACATAGCATATAGCTATATTTCAAAATATGTAATCAGGGATCTATATCTAGTAACAAATGGCAAGGCATTTTTATACATGCTAGATTTTATCAAAATATGCTCTGATTGCAGGGACATTTCAAATTCTCTTTTTCTTCTTTTTAAAGAGAGTTGACTTGTGTTCCTGGGTGGGGGGTGGACAGGAAAGAAGCAAGGAGTAGGGTGATTCTGGGCAAACTGACACATACATACACTGACATGATTATCTTATAAGGCCAGGTTCTCTGTAGGAATACAGGTGAAAAAGTGAAAACATTGCTAATACAGATTTTTACTCGGAGTTTGAGTTTTCAAATAAACACTCACATATACCAGGATATTTTTAGGGAGTTGTATAAATATAATGGAGTTGTAGAAAATAAGTGAAATGTGAAAAATAACAATATTTAATAGATAAACACCAAAGATTCTAAGTGACGTGAATACCATATCTGAGCTGCAGGCATATAGCATACATGCTCTCTGACGGGAACGGTTCATATGTAAGGGAGTATGAATAGCTAAGGAAGGATTTCTAGAAGAATGTTGTAGAAAGAGAGAATGTGCATGACAGTCCTGAGAAAAAGATGACTCTTAAGTGGAAGGAGGTCTCTGAGGAGTACAAGTGAAGGAGAACAGGAGAGAATATGAGGAGAGGTACAAATTGAAATGAAGATTTAAAAGGCATAATCATGACAACAGAAGTTTAGAAAGGGCCTAAAGACTAGGGATGTGCAGAGGGACGCCATACGTTGCATTCGGGATTCGTATTCGTTGGGGGGCAGATACGTTGCATTCGGCAAAGGGGCCCCCCGATACGTACATTGGTTAATTCTTATTCGTTTCCCGGCTAAAATTGAATTAAGTACAACCCCCCACCCTCCTGACCCCCCCAAGACTTACCAAAACTCCCTGGTGGTCCAGCGGGGGGTCCGGGAGCCATCTCCTGCACTCACACCCTCGGCTGCCGGTATTCAAAATGGCGCCGATAGCCTTTGACCTTCTATGTCACAGGGGCTACCAGTGCCATTGGTCAGCCCCTGTCACATGGTAGGAGCACAAGATGGCGCCGGCCATCCATTGCTCCTACCATGTGACAGGGGCTGACCAATGGCACCGGTAGCCCCTGTGACATAGTGAGGGCAAAGGCTATCGGGCCATTTTGAATACTGGCAGCCGACGGTCCGAATGCAGGAGGTCGCTCCCGGACCCCCGCTGGACTTTTGGCAAGTCTTGTGAGGGTCAGGAGGGTCCCTCAAGACTTGCCAAAAGTCCCTGGTGGTCCAGCAGGGGTCCGGAAGTGATCTCCGACGCTCGGGCTGTTGGCTGCCAGTAATCAAAATGGCACTGATAGCCTTTGCCCTTACTATGTCACAAGGGGTACCGCTGCCATTGGTCAGCCCCTGTCACATGGTAGGAACACAAGATAGCGCCAGCCATCCATTGCTTCTACCATGTGACAGGGGCTGACCAATGGCACCGGTAGCCCCTGTGACATAGTAAGGGCAAAGGCTATCGGCGCCATTTTGAATACCGGCAGCTGAGGTTGTGAGTGCAGGAGATGGCTCCCAGACCCCCTGCTGGACCACCAGGGAGTTCTGGCAAGTCTTGGGGGGGTCAGGAGGGTGGGGGGTTTCTTTAAATTGGCTCCTTTAGACGGCCGAATAATTCGGCGAACATTCGTTGTATTCGTGGGGAATCACGATATGTTTTGCTTTCCCACGAATACAACGAATATGGCCCTATATGTTGCGGATTACAAATCCTTAGGAAACAAATGCACTCCCCTACTAAAGACCATGGGCCCAATACTCAAAGCAAATTCAGTGCTATTTATCCAGCTAAGCGGGACTTATCCAGCTAAGAGCAGCTGCTGAATATGCACCTATGTTCAGTGGCCACTACTAAGCTGTATAAGTTTCTTATACGGCTAAAGTTACAAACACAAAAACTAGGCATGTACTGGGCGGCTGGAAGGCAGAGTGAGTTAGCTGTTTAACTTATACAGCTAACTACCGACATAAGTTTATATGTAAGTTTAGGTGCTTCATAGAGCAGGTCTAAACTTAGCCAGGTAGACCTATCCGTTTAAGACGGTAACTTTCACATGGCACACAGATGCACATATGCGCACGGATACACATATGTTGGCCCTCTCTTTTGTAACTTGTGTGCATATAAATGCGCATCTTATAAAATAGCCTGGCTGCATGCACATGTGCGCCAAATTTTAAGTGGGCGTGCACATAGGTGAGCAAATCCTGCTTTTAACATGTAAATGGGGGAGATTTTAGAAGGGGTGCACACCACTTTTACCAGTTCACCCAGTTAAGAGATAAGTCCTCCAAACCCCCTAGTTTAATAGCCTCCACTTCCTCCAGTTAGCCTCAACCCTTAAAGCCCCACAGATCTACTTACTTGTCTTTATTTTTTTAACGTCATCCATAGCAGAAGTAAAGTTGCACGGCAGGGAGCCTCAGCGTGCACTAGATCGCATAAGTATTTAGGTGCACATTTCAGGTTCATACCCCGAAATGCCCATGCCTTGCCCAGACCACATGCCGGCCCTTTAAAAAACCTTTTAGATGTGCATGCTGCGGGAGATACATGCATATCTCATCTGCTTTTAAAATCCACTCAGCCTGCTTGAGTCAGACTTATTCGTGCATCCCCTAATCAATGTGTGAGCCGGGTTTTTAAAATGTGCCTTTCAGTGAGTATATATATATATATTCAGCAGTTTTGCCATGCTGCTGAATAACATCATAATTTAGCTGGCTAAGTTCTAATCGGCTAAGGGGGTCATTTATCAAATTGCGTTAGGGACTTATTGCAGATGTTAGGGCCCTAATGCCCGCGATAACACCATAACACATGCGATGAACAACGCATCTCGAGATGCGCATGCAAATTTGAAAAATG
This sequence comes from Rhinatrema bivittatum, assembly GCF_901001135.1. Lineage (NCBI taxonomy): Eukaryota > Metazoa > Chordata > Amphibia > Gymnophiona > Rhinatrematidae > Rhinatrema > Rhinatrema bivittatum. Next base: position 107,178,520 of record NC_042617.1, on the reverse strand, counting down.
TATTCAAGTGGGATGAGTTTGGGCAGAGTAAATGAAAATGAGGGGTGCTTAACATTGCGTGCGATAATGTAACAGATGATATCATGGGATTTAATGCCGGAAATAACTACACCTTTTTTCCCAGCGTTATGACTACGACAGCTGTGCGTTACGGCCGAAACGGGATTTATCACAAATCCTGTTTCAGACAGGGGAGAGGGAAGAGAGAAGGGAGAGAGAGAGAGCATAACTCTGGGGAGGCACACATATAAGTCAATTTTTATATCATTGTAATACGAGGCATTCTGAACGCAAGGTGATGAGATTTGTAAAATGTACTCTCGACCTAGCTTGACAGCAGCTTGGTAGAGAGTGCATCATGCTAGATCGAGAGTACATTATAGAAATCTCATCTTTGTGTACCATTCATCACTCCAAATCACATAAAATCTTCACTGTCTACTGGACTATTGGTATCTCTGTCTGTGCATGTAAAACTATACCCCAAAACATAGCCCACCACCAAAACATTAACCCAAGTTACTAGTTAGCCCTCTTACAGTGGTATAAATTGTTTACTGATATGAGAGCCTTATAAAGGGTATCTCTCTCTCTTACCAGGAGCCTTTCGCAAAATGATAAATCTAGGCCTAAGTTACTTACACGGCCAACTTTCAATATCTACCTCACTATTTTTTACCGAAGCTTTTAACAAATGAGTTAATGTATAATTCACATGAAATGTGTTTAATATTTGTGTGTATAATTTAATTATGATTGTTTGTTATATGAATTGATATATTTTATGATTGTAATTATGTACTCCACATTGAACAATATATTGGAAATATAGTGTAATTTATGGATTTATATAAATAAATAAAATAAAGTAGGTTGATATTCAAAGGATACATCTGGATAATTTTGGGGCAGACAAAGCCCTAGATTTGAACATGTTTCCTTGATCCCCAACTAAATTTTGTATGGGCAACTCATTACCTGCATAAGATTTTCCTCGGTAAAAAGAAGTGGTTCTGGGGGCATTCCTGAGGCATGGTTTTACTTTGTCTGGTTTCTACATTGCCTGAACAAAGTTAACTGGTTAAGACTGGTTGGGAAAATATGTGGCCTAAAGTTATGCAGATAACTATCTGGGTATTTCAGTGGAACTCTTACCTGGTAAGTTCTACTGAATATTCATGAATAACTTTACCTGGATAATTTACCTGCTCGTCAGCTTACTGAAAATGGACCTCAAGATTTCCAATTTATGTTACAATAATTCTCAGTGAGCTATTTGGTCTTTGGTCTCATGTCTCAACCTGCATGAAAGGTATACTGTATGGAGCAGATAATTATCCCCTGTTACATTGTAATGTTTTTCTTGCTCTTACTTCACTGGATAAATAGAGCAAAGAGTTAAATATAGCCTCATTTCTATTTAAATTATCCAATGAAAATGTAAGAAACAAAAGATTTTCTCCATTGAAAGGTGAATTTTAAAAGCCCAACGCGTGCCAAAACTGAGAGATATGCAAATATGTCGGGCAGGTGTGCAGCGAGCGGATTTTAAATGCTACCCGGATAAACACATATTTCCCAGTGCGCACACAAAACTATTTTTCAAAAAAAGGGGTGGGACATGGGTATGGCATATAAATACTTACGCACACAAGCGCACGCCGGGGTCCCCTGCTGTGCAACTTTACTTCTGCTATGGATGACTTGTAATTCATAAAACAACAAAAAAATAAGAATAGCAGTGTTTTGAGGGTTGGGTCTAACAGGGGAGAAGAGAGGCTATTTAACTAGGGTTGTTAAGAAATCCTATCCCTTATTTGGGTTACCTGGGAAGAAACTGGGAAAATGGCCAATGGTATGAGCATGCGTGGCTGTTAAAATCCCCCCACTTATGCGGAAGAATTAGCATTTGCGCTCAGAGGCACGCGCCCACTTAAAATGGTGTGCGCCCAGCCTATTTGATAATATGTGCACATATACGTGCCTATGTTATAAAATGGCCGCATCCCTGGGCACGGGCCGACAAGCACTCACACATGTTCACCTGCCTGCCTGTTTAAAAGTTACCATTCCTGCGTCTATGGAAAAAAAATCTTTATTCAATAAGGTTCAAAGCAGTTGTTTGGCAATGAAATATTTATACAGCTTGTGACTGTTTAAAGATAACATGCTGATTAGACTGATTACTATGATCCTTTGTACAGACAATGTCTAATTTGTAGTGTCTGTCCATATGGTTATTTAATAAACAGATGTCCATTTAGTAAAACCAATTTTTTTTAAACTGGAAGTTTCCTCCTGTATCTTTGTATTTTCATCTCAATAATGGAACTAGGGTCAGGATCTGGCAACATAAGCCTTTATTCACAACGTGCCTTGGATTTTTTCTTCTATGTTTGTTAAGCCGCCCCACCACTGCCGCCTCCGCATCCCAACATAGCCATCCACAGGACTCCCTCCTGAGCCCTGCAAAAATGAACCCTGAATCTAGCCACTAGGTGTCATCTTTAAGCAATGGGTGTTGCGGTCCTGCCCGCGAGGAGCGCGGGCAGGCTCCTTACCTTCGCGGCCAGTCGAGCCGCTGACTTCTTTGTCTCCATCGCGGCGGGTGTGCCGCTGTCATCAGGATCCTCCCCGGCTGCTCCGGCCCTGCGCGGCGGGGTCGGGCCGCCGAGGGCTCTCCCTCGTGGCCGGGACAGCCGCTGCCACTTCTGCTCTCCCCGACGAGCTCAGCCGCTCCCGAGGTCCTCAGACGGCAAGGAGGCCGTCCCTGCCGGTTCCTGCTGCTGCTCGAGTCCTTGCCCGGCAGGGAGGCCATCCCTGCCGGTGCCTGCAGCTCCCTGCTCTTCTTGCAGCCAGCCCTTCTTCTCTTCCTACAGCCTTCCAGCTTCAGTCTTCACAGCTGGGAGCCACTCCTGCAACCTGCCATTTCTCCAGCTTCAGGGCAGGGCTGCTCCGCTGCCTGCCTTGCTTCCTCGGGCCTTCCACGTGGCTGAGGATGCCACCAGCTTCCAGCTCTCTCTTCTTCCAGCTCTCCTAAGGCGCGGGTGCGTGCCCCTCTCCTGTTCTTCAAGAGCCAGCCAAGTGTAGCCCCCTGCTGACCCCTCCCTGGGCGTTGTCCTCTTCAGCCCTACAAAAGGGCTCAGCGTCCATTCCAGCTTTGCCTTCGCAAGGAGTTGGTCACTCCTGAGATCCTGCTGTCCTTCGCTCCAGGAGTCATCCTTGTTCCAGCACTTCTTCAAGGTCCTGTGTTTCCTGTTCTTCGTTGGAGCTCCTCGTCTTGTCCTGATGTCCATGTTTCTGTCCAGATGTCCGCCTGCTGTTCCTGCCGTGATCCAGCCCTGAGGTCTGTCTCCTGATCCTGTACTCTATGTTCCAGTCCAGATGTTGGTTCTCCTGATCCTGATGTCCGTGATCCTGTCCAGTTGTCCTGAACCCCTGGTTCCTCGAGCCACACTTCCTGGCATGCCATGTCGTGGTCTGCGACCAGCCCCATGGGCGGGCTTTGTAGGGCGCTTCATGGTGCAATGCCTTCCTCACTTCTGCAGCACAAGCCTCCGGGAGACTTCCGCTTCTGTACTTGTCCCTGGTCTACGGAGTCCCTTGTGCTTGCTCCGTCCGTGCCAAAGACTCTGCCAGAACCTGTACCATCAGCGTGGTCCGCGACCAGCCACTGACGGCTGAGTAGGGCGCGCCTCGGTGCAGGCCTCTACAGCTTCTGAGACATGTTCCTCTTCCTTGCTCCACTTCTCGTCTAGAGGCTCTTCAAGTCCAGCGTGGTCCGTGACCAGTCCCGCGGGTGGACTGTGTATCGCAGTCTCAACCCAGTAGTTGCCTAAGTCTTCAAAATACCTTGAATCCAGTCTGAGTCTTCTGAAAGCCTTGTACCTAGGTCCTGAGTCTTCTGAAAGCCTTGTACCTCATTCCTGAGTCTCATCTGTGCATCCAAGTACCTCGTTCCGGAGTCTTGTCTGTATCTCCATGTTCCGGTCTTTGCTGTCCTGGTCTCCATCCGGCCTGCCGCTTCTTGCCGTACCCTGCGGCAGGACCGAAAGGGCTTGGAACGGTCAGAGGACTGTTCATAAGACCATCATTGCGTTGTTGGTCTTCCGAAGCGTGCAGGTCCGGAGGAGGGTCAGTATCTCCAATCATCTGTCTTCAGTCTAGCCTCGTTCTCGTCCAGCCCATGCTCGGACATGCCTCGCCTACCGCGGCACCTCTTCGGAGTTCCTCTGGGGTCGAGCCGTGGCCCAAGAACACACATCTCCCGGTAAGTGGACTGCTCCTAGCGCTCCACAACAATGGGCACAACTCTTTTCCACATGGGAGCTGTGATTGCCCAGGTCGACCTGGGGAGTGGAAGACCCAACTCAGGAATTGAACTAGAAACTTTCTGCAAGGTTCAGTGGACCAACCTTACAAAATCAAATTTTGAATTGTAGAGAATATATTAATAAGACAAGGAAAACTGAAAGAAAATAATATTAATCCATTTTGACAGGAATTTCTAGACAATCTAACATCCCATTTTCTTTATTTCGAAAGATAGGTTATATAAGCATTTCACTTGAAAAATCCATTAATCTGTAAGCAATACGGAGAAAACAAAAAGTACAATTAATAACTAAAAATAATTGCAATTACTGTATATAGTAGTCTCAAATGTTTCTACTAAGTTGTCATGTTGGATTTGTATTCCCACTGGCTCTAGACTAAAAATACTTTTTAAAAAATCTCCATACACTGCCCAAACTTCTTCATTATATCATCCGTAATGAATGCTGTATTATCTCTGAGGGATTAAAATAAATGCTGATGCATCAGCAGAAAAAATAAATAAATTAGAGTCGTACCTTTCTTAAAGGAAAATAAATATACTATAATGCTTGTAAGATTCAATTAATAATAGCGATATACCAGAAATGTACCACCACACTCACTTATTTCAAGCCTAATGTTTCTCGCAGGCAAGAATAAAATAAATCTGTTCATAGAAATTTATGCTCCCCTTATCTGAATTTCCTAGTTGAATAAAATAAATATTTGCTGGAGGCTATGTAGGGTCATACCGAAAACATTCTTTTGACTAAGAGATTGGATAATTTATTATCCTGATCAAACTATTCTTATACACAGTAAATATGGAAGGAATATTTTTCAAAAGAGATAAAAAGAAAAGATGTTCCCCTTTCTGTTTTACTCTTCTATTAAGTTTAAACTCACTTATCACTCAAGGCAAAATGAAAGAATGAAGGGGATATTCAATGAATATGACATTTTACTAAGTTGGACTAGTTTATCAATGACCTTACAATGAAAATTCTAAAAGATAGCTTCTAAACTGGCCCAGAATACCACATTTGGGCCCAAATTTATATTTTGGGCAAAAGTGGAGCAAAAAAGTGCAAACAGTCTGCAGGTTACATTGCACCATTTTGAAACAAAATATGTTTTGCCAATTTTTTACCATTTTTGCAAGTGAAAAAAATTACAGAAAAGCTGAGCTAGCAAAGCTTTGTGCAAAAATAATATGGAATATTTGCCCAAAAATGTTAATTTTAAGAATCAAGCAGAAGTTTCATAGCACTTTTAGGACAAGTGTTTGCTTGCAGAATTTATTCTGTCGATTTTTCTTTTACTGTCTTGCACTATTTCGGTTCTTTTGTACGATTTCCTCACACTTCACCAAACATCATTTTATTGGACCTCCAGCTCGGTTGTTTACTTTCTTACACAGTAATGTAGTGGAAGACAGCAGATAAAGACCAATTGACCCATCTAGACTACCCATCTGTTCTTGCCTACACTGAAAGTATGTATCCCAGCTTCTAGCTGTCAAAGCTTGCTTGCTTGTACGACAGCGCACCCTATTTTCCTTAACCTTTCTCACAGATTTTTGCATAATTTTTTTCGTTGGCATGTAGAAGGTACCACAACCTCCAAACAAATTTCAACTTTATCACTTTAAACAAACGCGGATATATATTATATATACTCTTAACTATAATTTATATCCAGGCAACATCATCCTTATCTCAGTGTGCGGTAACCTAATATAGTGCAGAGCTGCAGTTCACAAGCTTTGAAAGCCATATAGCTCCCCTCTTCAGATGCAACAGCAAAGATCAAGGAAAGAAACATCCAAATTCTGAACTGGTGGGAAACAGTAGAAATTAACACAGCAGCAGTTTTAGAAGATGACAAATTGCATGTTGATTAGCATTAATTGGCAAAAGTTAGTGGGAAAACTTGTAAAGTACCACTGCTGTTCACAGTCTTAAATTTGCACCTTACTTCCTAATGCAAAATTTCAGTCTTATGTCCATGAACATATAACAACTACACATAGAATTTGATAAGAACAAAAGGTATAAGCTATTCCATCTTTGGAGAATATGCACTAAATGGTATATGCAAACAAGATAGGTCTCCAGAATGTACAAGCAAAAAAGGATGACCTTCTGCAGATGCTTTCTTGTAAGTGTGAAAAATAATGTGGGAGCATAAAAGAAGAGGTGTTAAAAAGGTTCATGTTAATATATGGGGAAATTATTCTTTTTTATTTTTATTTTATTTATTTAATAATTTTAATATACCGACTTTTCATGCAAGCATATCAAATCGGTTTACAGTAGTTAGCAAATATTCATTTAAAAATATTTGCATTTCTATAGGAAGAAAGCACGTAGATACATAGCTTCATAATGTAAATAAATAAAATAGTAAACTAAAATAGTAGACTAAATAATCTTAAAATTTTAAACAATTAGAGAGGCAGTATAGTAAGAGTAGAGATAATAAAATAAAAAAATATATACATTACCTTGGTATAAAATCAGTAGTTTGAAATCATTATGTTAACAGCTCTTGGAAGGCTTGTTTAAAAAGCCAAGTTTTAATGCCCTTTTTAAATAATTAGATGTCTGCTTCTAATTGTAATTCTTGTGGAATAGAGTTCCATAGTTGGGGTCCAGCAATAGAGATAGTTCTTTCCCTTACATTATTTAGATGCGCGATGTTAGGGGAAGGAATTGGCAACATCCCTGTTCAGGGATATGCCTGTGAGGAAGTAACCCTGTTTCCCCTCCTTAACCTGTGCAGGATCAAGCATTTAGCCTAGTTGCCTTTAATTCCCAGAGAGGTAGAGAGCCATATGGGCAGGACCCTGCTGGGAGGAGACTAAATATACAAGCCCAGCTGGGATCAGGAGGCCCCACATCTCCAGGAATAGGAGTTCCTGTCCCACTCTGGTGAAGGTTTGTGAATACACTGTCTAGACGTTAGGCAGTATACTATTCTTTGTAAGCTGGAAGTGGTAAATAAAGCTGAAAGTACATGAAGAAAAGGCTGGAGTCAGTGAGTGTGTCTGTGTCTCCAGCCTGGAAAGATTGCTTGGTATTCTACAGTGCTTTCAATGAATTTCTGAACTTAGTGAAGAAGTTAATAGCTCCTTTATTTGCAAGCATCCTGCAGCACATTGTGGCATAGGCACAGTAAGATAAACATTTATGATTTCATTTTAAGAGGCCTTTTGCTGTTTACTTGTTATGGTAAAAAAAAAAAATCTTTCAAAATAATGAGAGGGCTTTTACAGAGTGGCTTGGCAAAGGAACTAAAATATATGACTTATATTAAGCTTTTTTTCTTGCTGTAACCCTTTCTCCATGGATTATGCTTTATCCAAAGGACTCACAGAATTTCTCTTGGGGCTATCTTCTTTTGCCACTTCTCCAGTTTTACCAAGTCCCATGGAGTGCATTCTTTCTATGGGGAAAGGCTTAACTTTTTATGCCCATGCGGTGAACTGAAATCCTCCCTGAGGTGTGCGACTGTCCCTTTTATTGGTCTTGTTATTCTAGGAATGGGCAGGACAGAGAGTGGATGTTCAACAGAAATGTTTACTTTGATTTAACAGACTTAAAATAATGTTCAACCAATGTGTTTCTTGTTCACTTCACAATTGTGCTCCACTGAGCGCTCACAAGCTGGACTACTTTCTTCTTTACTCTTTGTAGGTGTCCTTTTCACTACTCTCTAGGAGAAGCTTCCCCGTACTAATCTGGGGGGCAGTGCCCCAGCTGGGAAGGGAAACCTATTGAGGGGGGTCCTCTTACTCCTGAAAACCTATCGTACCTGCAGTCCAATAGAGTCTCGGATGTCCCCAGCTTGTGTCCTGCGTTCCAGCACAGTGGAGATCTGGTTGGGGTCCCCTACTGATCTGAACTCCCTCTGCAGTTGATTTCTTAGGGAAAAAGGCCCTTTGCTGGATACTAGCAGGGCTTTCACAGCCCAGCTTCCCAGTGGGGAGGAGTGGTACAATAAAAACCTCCTAACCAAACACAACTCCACTGGGTGAGGAGTCACTGTAGTCCTCTCACTGGCTGGAAAAGTATATACAGGTCTTCTCCCTCCTATCCTTCAGTTATGGGGTTTGTCTCAACAGCAGGAACAGGATTCATCTGAGCACAACCAAAATTCGGAAAAACTTTCTGCTCAAAGGAAAAAATAGCCCCTAGCAGGCAAGGTATTGCTCAGTTCCAGTGCACCCCTAGCAGGCAAGGGGTGCACTGGAACTGAGCAATACCCCAGCTCAAACATGGCTCAGGACATAAGAACATAAGATATGCCATATTGGGTCAGACCAAGCATCCATCAAGCACAGTATCCTATTTCTAGTAGTGGCCAATCCAAGGCACAAGTACCTGGCAAATACCCAAACTTTAAATAGATGCCATGCAACAAGCAGTGACTATTCCCTATAGCATTTTATGGACATCTCCACGAACATTGCCAAACCTTTTAGAAATCCAGCTACACTAACTGCCTTAACCACATCCTCTGGAAATGAATTCCAGAACTTAATTGTGCTTTGAGTGAAAAAGAATTTTCTCCAATTTGTTTTAAATGTGCTACTTGCTAACTTCATGGAGTGCCCCCTATTCTTGTATTATCTGAAAGATTAAGTAACAGACTCACATTTACCCATTTAAGGCTTTTCATGCTTTTGTAGACCTCTATCATATCCCCCCTCGGCCATCTCTTCTCCAAGCTGAACAGCCCTAACCTCTTTAGCCTTTCTTCATAGGGGAGCCGTTCCATGCCATTTATCATTTTGGTTGCCCTTCTCTGTACTTTCTCCATCGCAACTATACCTTTTTTGAGATGCGGCAACCAGAAATGTACACAGTATTCAAGGTGCAATCTCACTAAGGAGCGATATAGAGGCATTATGACATCCTCCATTTAACTTGCAATTTCCTTCCTAATAATTTCTTAACATTGTTTGCTTTTTTGACCGCCACAGCACACTGAGCTGATGATTTGTTTGATTCAAGTTCAGGTTTGGGCATTTGTGTTGTCCAGCGAGATTTCATTTAGAAGCCTGACAGCTGTGAACCTGAACTTGAATTAGATTAAGGATTTAAAATATGGCAACAAAAATTTCTCACGATTATACACAAGTGAGATAATTTTTTTTAATTTAAAAAAAGAAATTTTATTGCATAGCAAACATTTTTAAAAAAAGAGAATATTCACATGCTGCTGTAAGTCACGTGGGCTGTGTAAAGATGTGGTAGTGGAGGCACTGGTAAATGATTATGACAAACCTATCAGCCAGAATGATGACTACTGATTTACCATACGATACCAATTCATTAAATATTTTTTTATTAGTCTGACATGTTGAAGGCAAGTGATCAATACTTTGTACAAGTTATCTGAAGTTCCCAGATGCCAAATCTTCAACCACTCTAAGCTTTCTTAAATCACTTTTCATTCTCTCTGCTCCTTCAAGCGTATCCACTTTGTTGCAGATCTTAGTATCATATGCAAATAGACAAACTTTACTTTCTATCTCTTCCACAATGTCACTCACAAAGAACTGGTCCCGATACCATTCCTTGTGGCACTCCACTTAACATGGTTCTCTCTTCAGAGTAAGTTCCAGTTACCATTACATGCAGTCTTCTATCAGTCAACCAGTTTGTAATCCATGCCACCGCCTTAGTACTCACTCCCAAGCTTCTCATTTTATTCACATGCCTCTTACGCGGCACCATATCAAAAGCTTTGCTGAAATCCAAGTAGATTACATTGAGTGCTCTTCCTTGATCAAATTCTCTAGTCACTCAATCAAAAAAATCAATCAGATTTGTTTGACTGGATCTTCCCCTGGTGAATCATGCTGCCTCAGGTCCAGCAATCTACCCAATTGTAGATAGTTCACTATCCTTTCCCTTAGCAGAGTCTCCATTAATTTTCCCACCACCAAGATGAGGCTAACTGGCCTATAATTTCCAGCCTCCTCTCTGCAACCACGCTTGTGAAGCAGGACCACAACCGCTCTTCCCCAAGCCAACAGCACCACTCCCATTTCCAGAGATCTATTGAATAGGACCTTCAGGGGACCCGCAGCACCTCTCTGAGCTCCCTCATTATCTTGGGATGTATCTCATCTGGCCCCATGGACTTGTCCACTTCCAGTTTGCCTAGTTTTACCTATACATTCTCTTCTGTAAACAGAGTTTTGTCTACCCCATCTTCGGTCTTATCAACTAGCAGTGGCCCTTCTCCAGGGTCTTCTTTAGTGAATACCGAACTAAAGTATTTGTTTAATATTTTTGCCATTTCTTCATCTCTCTCGGTACATAGATCCTCGTCACCTTTCAATTTTACTATACCACTTTTGTTCTCCCTTCTTTCTCTGATATGTCTGAAAATGTTTTGTCACCTCGCTTTACCGCTTTGGCCATCCTTTCTTGTGCTTGATCTTTTGCTTTAGTTATTTCTTCGTCTCCCTCAGTTTTAACAGGTATTCTTCCCTGTGTTCCCTTTTTTGGGATTCTTTATACTTCTTGAATGCTGTTCTTTTTGCTTTTATTTTTTCATCCACCTCCTTAAGAGAACCATATTGATTTATTTTTCCTTGTACTCGTGTTTACTTTTCTAATATAGAGATTTGTTGCCTTTATAATAGCTCCTTTTGGCCCACTGTTGTTCTACCTCACTCATTTTCTCCCAGTCTTCCAGTTCTTCCTCCAAGTATGTCCCCATTTTGACAAAGTACGTATTTGTGAAATTCAAAACTCAGGGCTTATTCTATTCCGGATATTGAACCATGCTGTCTGATGATCACTGGTGCTCAGGTGAGCTCCCCAACTGCCACATCTGGCCACCATCCCATGTCACTCCAAGCATATCCACCCTTCCGCCCCATTCCAGGATTATCCAGGCCTCCCTGCTGTAACCATCTCTCAATGGATCTCCAAACCAATATCCGAAGAGACCCTACTCACCACCATGGGAGCCTGCATATGTTCTGTTGGTAAATCCAGCATACTGCTCTGGTTTCCAAGCTTCAGATAATTCTTGCATTCCCTGGTGTACTTCCAAATGAAAATGACTGCTCACCTCCTCTGGCTGCTGCTCCTTGTTTGCTACATCATGCCCCAAGGCAACTATAGCGTAATAGCTTCCACTGGCATTGCTTGCCTTGTTTGTTAATCTGACACTTTTGTCTGGGCTTTCCCCCAATGCAGCACCTTTTCACTTCCCTCTTGTGCCCCTTGAAGTGGTTCTCCCTTTCCTGCAGGTACTGCTACTGGTGCAGGAGCCACGCCCTGTGAGGACGAGCTGTGTTCTGATGTGTTTGCACCCTTCCCTGGTGTACCGCATCAGCTCCTGGAGCCACCTGGAGTGGAGTCTGTTAATGTTTCTGGGGAAGAACTACCACTGGCGGTAATCCTAAACTTGAAGCCTTGGGACATGCAACAGCAGGATTAATAAGGTCCCCAGTGTCACACTGCACATGCTCAGGTGGCAGAGCATAGTTTTCCAACCTTTTGATGTCAGGTCTCTATTCTTCTATCCTGTGGAGGTGAGGAGGGGTGTTTCAACTGCTCTGGACACCAACGGAGCCCATGATTGAGGAAGTGCTTCCCAGCTAATCACTGCCTAAATTTTCACTGCTGCCATGCACGAGCCATTTCATCTTGCTGCCAACACTGCTGCTGCATTTTGCTGAACATCTCCATTTCTTGGTCATGTACAGGGTAAGGGACCAGACACCATGTTCTGCTCATTGGGATGTTGCTGAACAGACTCTGTGGGATGCTCAACCGTACAGCTTATCTTTAAAGCTGCGCCCAGCCCCACCCATCTATTGCCGTGGAAGCAGCCAACCAAAGCTCGCACTGGAACCATTTAAAACAAAACTTCCATAAGGCCAGAAGGAAGAGGAAAAAAGGGTGGGGGTGGGGAGAAAGAAGGGTGTGTAGACAACAATGAAAAAAGGAGTTCACTGATCTTTAGTGACTGTCTCCCTCCCCTACTCAACTGCCCAGTCCTTCCAAATATTCCCACCCAGAAGGAAACCTGGAAAAATGGAGTAGAGAGAGTCACGCTAGCCACCATTTTAACATGGTTAGGAGAGACTTCGCCCTCCCAGCGTTAAATATGTATTGCTGTAAAGATACTTAAATGTTAAGAAGATATTTTTCTTATTCCTTATATTTCCCACACATCTATTTTTTTACACTTACTCTTTAAAATGTAGTTAATAAATAAAGAGAAAAATAATAATAATCAGACAAATCCAAAATCTGAACTATATTATATACCAGACATCAATTCTACTCCTGTTGAAAACTCAAAAAACAACCACAGATTGTCAAATGACCCATAAAAATTATTTTATCAGAGAACTGAAAGGAAACGCCTGGTCTACCAGATTAATTGTGGTTGAATTCATCAACTACAAAAGGTCAATACACTTGTTCATTGATGACAATATAATAGAAATACCAAGGACATTAAATAAGAAAATACAGTGGAGGAAAGGAAAATAATTAATCAGAAACAAAGAATTGTACAACTAATGATATCTAAATTTATATTAATAGACTTCTGAAAGGTCTGTGTTATAAAGCACGTTAGGTATTCTTTATATTCTAGGTATCTGTTTCCTTCTATGACATTAGTCAAATGAATAGCATTCTCCAAGTGTTCTGGAGAGAGACCTTGAACCACTTTTAGTGTTGAATGAGCTAAGGTTTTGCATTCAAATTCAACAATAGAACTGGGCCTTGGTGACCATCTGTCAATTACAATGCATCTGCACCAGTATTACTATTGAAGAAAGAGATGGCAAGCAGTGCAAGTGGTTAGTACTGCTGAGGTTAACGTAATTCTCTGATCTTCAACATTTGTCAATCATTGAGTTAATTTATCAGCAGGCCAAGTATCAGTGATATTCAAATGTTATCTTCTTTATAAAATTAATATTTAAGAATAAGCTCCACTAAATTCTGTAATGTTCTATTATTTCAATATTCCATAGTAAGTCCTTAAGAAGCTACATGTGGCTTCCAAACCATATTATGAGTATCATGGATGTAATTCACTTAGCAGCATTTATGGGTAAATTCTGAGTAAGCAGCTTATAAAGTATTCATGCAAATGTAGATGGACTTTCAAATGGAAACTTTTAAAGTTAAGAATACCCATGTACACTGTTTCTACTTCTGTGAAGTAACTTACATGGGGAAAAAAAATACATGAATATATTGAAAAATCCAGTATATGCACACAGTTTTCTCCTACAACATGAACACACCTCCTGGTAATTCCTATTATTTATGCAGCAAAAAGAATACATATTTTTTAGCAACTGTGTTGGGTAAATTTTCTAAAGGTTAGGTCTAGCTGGCTAATGCCCAGTGTTAGCTGGCTAGAATCTTTTGAATATCTATCCCTTAAATCATACATTATGATTTTTTTTTTTTTGGGTGGGGTAAAGTTGAGGGAGTTGGTTTCTTTCTCTTTGAAAGACCCCACGGTGGTCTCTGATACCCCTAGACAGATTGCCCAGGAAGCATGGATGTCCTTTGACAGTCCCAAAGCGTGTGTGGGCCTGCTCCGAAGTGTGCACTTAGTACGACTGGTTGGCTGGTAGGGTCACCGTTATAATGGCTGTTCCCTTCTCTAGTTTTCTGCTCTTGTACATGTTGCCTCTGCCTTTATGAAACAAGAGATCTGAATTAGGATTCCCCACACCACAGCAAGGAGTGCTGCAGCCCAAGCCACAGGGCTAGCCGCATAAATGTATTTTTGTTTTGGTGGAAAGGAATTTGGGTAGGCTCGAGGAGAGAAAAGAAAAGGATGTCCACTTATCTTGAGTTTTTTCTTTAAAAATGTAGAAAGCAGTTCATCAGTTCACCTACCTATAGGGAAAAACTCGTTCATTTTCTTCTTGTAGATTTTGAAGTCAACTTCCAGAAAGACACAAAAGATGATGCGATCCATCTGTAAGAAGCGATGATAATGATAGTGTTACAATCAGCAATGTTTGGGATTGGCATTGCACTTTGTCTCAAATATATTGTAAAATAGCATATGCTTTATTTACTGTTTGTTTTTAGAGCTTAGTGCATTTAAAACTGCCTTCACTTTCTATAACTATTCATGTTTTTATAGAATGTGCTAAAATTGATCAGGCATTCTGTCCAAGTGCTAAAAAAATCGTAAGCAGTCACTTGAGGGATAACTATTAGAATAACAAAAGCATATATAGATAAGAAAACAGCTCTTTATTCATATCTGCAATATACGTTAGTATTTTCATCGTGCATTAATAGGTTTCATGTCACTTTAATTTAGGTGAAGTTGAGAATTCAGTATAGATAATTCAGTTGGATGTATACCAATTTGATTAGAGTTCCCTTTTTTTCCAGAAAATTTGTATTTCTGTGATGGGGCACAGCACATGACAAAACAACCAAATATCACAAACTTTTTAATACAGATTTATATTTCATTTCTGAGGATATGATGGTAATTAAAGTATTTGAAATATTCTTCTGCCTACCCATTGTCACCTATGAAATCTAATGCCCAAATTTTCGATGGCCCACACGTGTGAATACCGAGGGTTACACATGCGGCCGGACTGTGCACGTGCCGAGTGCATTTTAGAAAGGACGCGGCCATGTGCGTAACCTCCGATACGCGCAGAAGTGCCGAGTGATCAAAAAAAAAGTGGGGTGGGGGCGGGGTCTGGGCAGGGAGGAGGGCCGGCCGGGACAGTGGCCATTACGCCCTGTCCTGGTAAAGCGCATGCCGGCCGGAACTCACTTCATCTAATCAGATGAAGTTCCAAAATAAAAAAAATAAAGGTACAGAAAGGGGTTTTAGGGGTCAGGTAGGGGAGAGGGGAAAAGGGAGGCAGACTAGGAAGGCAGATAGGAAAGTTCCCACATAGTCCACGCCTTAATTGGAACGGACTGGGAAGGAAATGGTCTAGGCCTGATTGCGTCGCCGCACGTTGTTTAAAATCCCTCCCTTTCAACCCGCCTGCACTTGCACGCGCTGAATTTAAAATCCAGCACACATGTGCATGCAGAAACTATATTTTATAATGTGCATGCCGATGCGTACATATTATAAAATAGCCGCATCCATGTGCGTGCACAGGAACCGCACACATGGACGCACAAACACTTCTTTTAAAATCAACGCCTAAGTCAATATGAACGGTGATGTGTGGATCCTTAGCTGAATCACATGCAGACATCACCTTAGTTAATATACAGCATGAATGGACACTGAGAAAATATTTAGAAACAGGGTGTGTGGCTATAAGAACATAAGAAATTGCCATGCTGGGTCAGACCAAGGGTCCATCTAGCCCGGCATCCTGTTTCCTACAGAGGCCAAACCAGGCCACAAGAACCTGGCAAGTACCCAAACACTAAGAAGATCCCATGCTACTGATGCCAGTAATAACAGAGGCCATTCCCTAAGTCAATTTGATTAATAGCAGTTAATGGACTTCTCCAAAAACTTATTCAAACCTTTTTTAAACCCAGCTACACTAACTGCAGTAACCACATCCTCTGATAACAAATTCCAGAGCTTAACTGTGTACTGATTGAAAAAGAATTTTCTCTGATTAGTCTTAAATGTGCTACTTTCTAACTTCATGGAGGGCGCCCTAGTCCTTCTATTAACTGAAAGTGTAAATAATCGATTCACATCTACTCGTTCAAGACCTCTCAGGATTTTAAGGACCTCTATCATATTCCCTTCAGCTGTCTCTTCTCCAAGTTGAACAGCCCTAACCTCTTCAGCCTTTCCTCATAGGGGAGCTGTTCCATCCCCTTTATCATTGTGGTCTCCCTTCTCTGTACCTTCTCCATTACAACTATATCTTTTTTGAGATGTGGCGACCAGAACTGTACACAGTATTCAAGGTGCGGTCTCACCATGGAGCAATACAGAGGCATTGTGACATTTTCCATTTTATTCAGCATTCCCTTCCTAATAATTCCTAACATTCTGTTTACTTTTTTTGACTGCTACAGCACACTGAGCTGACGATTTCAAAGTATTATCCACTGTGATGCCTAGATCTTTTTCCTGGGTGGTAGCTCCCAATATGGAACCTAACACCATGTAAATACAGCAGGGTTATTTTTCCCTAAAAGTAACACCTTGCACTTGTCCACATTAAATTTCATCTGCCATTTGGATGCCCAATCTTCCAGTCTCTCAAAGTCCTCCTGCAATGTAATCCAATCTGCTTGTGAATTAATAGTTTTGTTTTATGTGGTATTTATAATGTTTCCTCTTAATTTCATTTAATTGTAAAGCCTGTTGCTGATAGATTGTTCATTGTAAACCGAGGTGATGTTTTTAACATGCCGCGGTATATAAAAAAATAAATCACAAAATAAATAAATAAATAAATAAATAAATAAATAACTGCTCTCAATAATTTTGTATCATCTGCAAATTTGATAACCTCACTCATTGTACTCCTTTCCAGATCATTTATAAATATATTGAAAAGCACCGGTCCAAGTACAGATCTCTGAGGCACTCCACTGTTTACCTTTTTCCTCTGAGAAAATTGACCATTTAATCCTACTCTCTGTTTCCTGTCTTTTAACCAGTTTCTAATCCTCGAAAGGATATCGTCTCCTATCCCTTGACTTTTTAGTTTTCTTAGAAGCCTCTCATGAGAGACTTTGTCAAAAGCCTTCTGAAAAATCCAAATACACTACATCTACCGGTTCACCTTTATCCACATGTTTATTAACCCCTTCAAAAAAATGAAGCAGGTTTGTGAGGCAAGACTTCCCTTGGGTAAATCCATGTTCACTGTGTTCCATTAAACCATGTCTTTCTATATGCTCTATGATTTTGATCTTTAGAATAGTTTCTACTATTTGTCCTGGCACTGAAGTCAGGCTCACAAGTCTATAGGTGCAGGCTATTTATTCTAAATCGGTGCAAGATCATACAACATAGAAAAAAATTAGGACAAATCAGAACAGAAAGATATAAATAAGATGCATAAAAGAATAAAGATAACCAAAAACCAGGTAATTTGATATTATCAAGATCCTTACTAGGGCTATAGCTTAAGAGGGCGATTTGTAAAGCTATTTATATGGGCATATAGCAATTTACCCAAGTAAACTGGCTGTCTGAAATTGCTTTCCCTCAATCCTGGCTAAAGGTAGGGCAGGGAGTGGTTTGGGCAGGATGAGAATATAATCTGTACATATCATTTTCCATAAAAATAATAATGTGCACAAAAACCGGTAGTAAAAGTCTATGAGTACAAAGTACTCATGGTAATATTCAAAGGAAAAGTATATACACATGTTCCCTATCAGATTTGGAGCAATCAGTGGGGAAAAGTACTCTGAGCATTTGAGTCAAAGTGGACTGTTTGAAAATTGCCTCCTCAAGGAGCTGAAAATCTTGCAGAAACAAAAGCGAGATAATCAGTAACACACATAGGCCTGATTTTAGAAAGCAGTTATGTGCATAAAACTGGATTTTACTCATGTAAATGCACTTTACTTGAGTAAATGGGCCTTTGAAAATTGCTACAATATATGCCATTGAATTGTCCATAGGATTTACTCATAAAAGTGCATTTTACTCAAGTAAATGGTGCTTGAAAATTGCTGCAACGGTATGTTACATTTACACGCATAACTCCTTTGACAATTCACCTAATAGTCAACAGAATGTGTAATTTCCACAAAATGAATGTCAGGCAGGAGGTGGATGTGCCATCAGAAAAGGTATAAGCCCTGTTGAACAAAGGCCTGGGGTAAGCTTGACACATAGAAACAAACTGCTTTAACCATCACCACATCGAAGATTTTCAATTCAATATGATAGCTGCTTTCACTAAAAAGGGATTGTCTCTTGTTTTCCTTGGGACTTTAGTTACAAAGATTTAAAAGGTGAATTTTAAAAGCCCGATGCATGCATCAATTTGGGGATGCGCGAATATGATAGGCCAGCACATGCCAAGCAGATTTTAAAAGCCAACCGGATATAAGTGTATTTGCCACTGTGCACACAATTGAAGTGCCACAATTGTTGTAGTTCCTACCTACAACCACTGGGGGGGGGGGGGGGGGGAGAGAGAGAGAGAGAGACTAGCCATAATGCAACATACTAGGTAGGTATTTATACCTCTATATGAGTCCCACATAGTTACTCGAAGTGAGGTTTAGGTAGGCGTGTAGGGGTTAGGGGTCACTTTGACATTCAGAGTGAGACATACCAACAGAACAGTGCTCTCTTGTGAAGATTTGATGACCTTTGGAGTGAGGAAACTCACCCAAAGATGAGATTTGGGCAATGCTCTCTCAAGGTAGAGAGTCCATCAAGCTAGGTTGATAGAACATTGTATGAGGGCATTATGGTTAGGCTCTCTCTCTCTCTCTCTCTCTCAGGCCCTGATAGCTAGGCTAGCTCTCCAGCAGCTTAAATACTAAAAATGCTATTTGTGAAAACATCACAAAGCATGATAAAGCCATATCACATGGCATAATGCAATTGAAAAAGGTGTAGTTAAAATCATGATATGGCTTCGCAAAATTGTGAAGCCAGCCCACTTGGCCACAAATCCCGCCCCAAACTCCTCCCCTTTTTCTGATTTGCATTGCACCATGCGTTATGGTGCTTTCACATGTGTTAAAGGCATTTTCGCATGCGTTAAATGTGCTTAATGCATGCAAAAATGCCATATAGCACTCTGATAAATGACCTCCTTAGGTTGTAAGAAAGAACATAAATAAATATGTCTAAGGATCATGAACTGACCCGAGTCATATGTGTAATAAAATGTATTTTCTGTAAGATGTCCCACATAAGAAGTAATTGAGGTGAATTGTCTTAATTTTCTTTGATTACATATTCAATTCTAACTTCAAGGAAAGCATCGAATATAACCACATTTCCAAACATTATTGCAGAAGTAAGCAACTCCTGTACTCAATGGATATGCATGAAATATACTTTTACACATGAAGGAAGTGCATGCAGATATATCTTATACATATTCATTGTAGCTATCCTGAAAATCTGATCTGTTTGCAGCACTCAAACACCAGAGTTGCCTACCATGCATTATTTTGTATGCCGGGATAATTTATAGACCTCTATGATATCTCCCCTCAGCCGTCTCTTCTCCAAGCTGAAGAATACTAATCTCCTTAGCCTTTTCTCAAAGGGGGCTCGTTCCATCTCTTTTATCATTTTGGTCGCTCTTCTCTGTACCTTTCTTAATTCTGCTATATCTGTTTTGAAATGCGGTGACCAGAACTGCACACAATACTCAAAGTGTTGTCTCACCATGCAGTGATACGGAGACATTATGATACCCTCATTTTCTAATCTCCATTCCTTGCCTAATAATTCCTAGCATTCTATTTGATTTCTTGCCCGCCACTACAAACAGAGCAGAGGATATCGACATGTTAGTCACGATGAAACCTAGATCCTTTTCCTGGGTGGTAGTTCCCAATATAGAGCCTTGTATTGTGCAGATATAATTTAGGTTGCTCTTCCCTACATGCCTCAAGTTGCACTTGTCCACATGAAATGCCATCTGCCATTTGGATGCCCAGTCTCCCAGTCTTGCAAGGTCCTTTTGCAATTTCTCACAATCCTCTTATTATTTAGCAACTTTGAATACTTTTGTTTCATCAGCAAATGTGATTATCTCTACTCTAGGTCATTTATAAATATGTTAAGAAATCCATGGTCCCAGTACAGAACCCTGAGCACTCTACTATTCACTTTTCTCCACTGAGAAAATGAGCATTTAGCTCTGCTCTTTGTTTTTTATCTTCTAACCAGTTCTCAAACAACAATAGAACATTGCCTCCTATCCATGACATTTAATTTGCTCAAGAGTCTCTCATGAGGTACTTGTCACATGATTTCTGAAAATTCAGATACATTATCAACTGGCTCACCTTTATCCACATGTTTATTCATGCCTTCAAAAGATGTAGCTGATTGGTGAGGCAGCACTTCCCTTGGGCTAAATCTATGTTGGCTTTGTCTCAATAAACTATGACTATCTATATATTCAGTAATTTTGTTCTTTATAATAATTTCAACCATTTCTTTTCCTGGCATTGAGAGAGACAGCGAGAGAAAGAGAGTCCCAATGTGTGTGTGTTTGAGAGAGAAAGCATGTGTAAGTTAGAGAGAGGGAGTGTGTACATGTGTGAGAGAAAGAGAGATAGAGTGTGCATGTGTATGAGAATGTGTGTGTGAGAAAGGAGGCATGTGTATGTGAGCATGATTAGGGATCTATAGCAGACTGACTTCTTTTGTTTTCCTAAAAGGAGCCTGGTGTAATACAATATTTGCACTATTGTCTCTTTTATAGGTAGGGTTATTACTGTTTGAGTGCTGGCAGTTGGTGCTGTTTTAGAATGGGAGGCTTACTTAGTTATTTATAATTTGGTTTGACACAAACTTCCATACAAAATTGTGTTCAGTGCAGCTTACATAAAAAACACACAGCAAATCATTTAAATAGCAACACATAAAAACATTTAAATTTTTTTTAAAAAGTCATTAAACAATACAATGATTGTATTAAAATTGTAATTCATTTCACTCAGGGATTTCTGAGGGCCAAACCCATACCCATCACATATTACAATAGGTTCCAAGTGTCTTTTTTGCAAGGTTGTAAGTCTCAAGGCCAATATTCAATAGGCCGTTTAGTGGACAAGTTATCCAGCTAAAGGAAGCTGGATAACTTGTTACATATATTCAGTGGGATAAACATCTTGCTGAATATACCATCCTAAAGATATCCGGCTACATTTAGGAAGATAGAAAACCTGACCGGCTATGTTTTAATATAGCTGGGTAGGTTTTTAGTTATCTGGCCTTGTGTAGTTGGATAATGTTCGTCATAACCAAATATGTTTAAGAGATATCCAGCTAAGTAGTGCTGTCAGTACAGAATCAAATGGAATATAGAAATGGGTCAGTGGCCCAATCACCTGCCTCCCCTCCCCAAAATAACTTATAGAAGCCCCATCGGGCTGCACACAGCTCACCCTTAAAAGCCATCAAATTTAGAAAGAGACTCGAACTGGTGAATCAGAAACTTCGAATGCAGCCTACCTCCCACCTTCCCTCCCACCCATGTGCAAGAATAGAAAAGATCATGGTGACCCCCCTCCTTCACCCCGACCCTCCCATCCCCATCGCCCCCGATACTTTTCTGTCTCTTGCCGGGAGCAAGGGACCCTCCGCCCTGGCTCAGCGCCTTCAGCTAAATCTATGATGGCTTTGTCTCAACAGGGCCTTTATAGGTTATTTTTGGGGGGGAGGGGATTGGGCCGCAGCAGGTCTAAAGTTATCCGGCTAAACGGAAATATCCCGATATTCAGCTTGGTTAACTGGATATCTAAGCCCCTCCTTGGAATGCCCTCAAATTACCTCTATTTTATCCGGCTAGAATTTAGCGGGCTAAGGGCTGAATATAGCTGGGTATGCCATTCAGATGGATTTCACCTCAGAATGTCATTTTTCATGTAAAATCTTTAGTTATAAATGCCTACATTTTGTGCATGGAGCAGGGTTTAATTTGTGGGGCAATGGCCTGGAACACAGTCCCGCCACCTCTTTTCGGACTTAAGAGGCAGAACGTCAGGGGTGTTCTGCTCCAACCCCTCCCCTTCGGGCAGCCTGCAAGGGAAAAGGAGGGGTGGGGGTGAGCTGGAGCAGATGGCGTAGAGAACAGCCACTCCCTTCCTATTCCACAAGCAACAGGAGGGGAAGAGATGTTACTGAAGCAGACCCTGCAGAAAAAGGAGCAGATACAAAAAGGGTTTGAATTAATACACATCGGAAAATTATGAACAGCAGTGCCAGTTATCCAGGCTTCAATCCTGGCCGAAGGGATTAGTACTGCAGCTCACAAGTTTCAAACTTATGCTAATTCACTCACTTTTTTGTGTCTGTTACCCAGAGTTTAATTACTGGTGGAACAATCCAGAATGGCATTCTGCCATCTTTTTTTTCCAGGACTCAAGATATCAAAGCAGGGCTTGTATTGCAAATTATTTCCAACTTCCCTGCAGAAATAAAGCAGAGCCAGTGGTGGCATATTTCATTTCTGGTGCCCCAGACCGAGAAGAGGCAAAGAGAGCTACTTACTCTGGAGACAGGGCTCAGAGCAGCCATAAGAACATAAGAGCATAAGAAATTGCCATGCTGGGTCAGACCAAGGATCCATCAAGCCCAGCATCCTGTTTCCAACAGAGGCCTAACCAGGCCACAAGAACCTGGCAATTACCCAAACACTAAGAAGATCCCATGCTACTGATGCAATCAATAGCAGTGGCTATTAAGTAAAATTGATTAATAGCCGTTAATGGACTTCTCCTCCAAGAACTTATCCAAACCTTTTTTGAACCCAGCTACACTAACTGCACTAACCACATCCTCTGGCAACAAATTCCAGAGCTTTATTGTGCGATGAGTGAAAAATAATTTTCTCCGATTAGTCTTAAATGTGCTACTTGCTACTTGTAGCCTTTGTTTTTGTGTACTTTACTGGCAGAATTAAGGAGGCCATGAGAGATAATGGTCCAGGTCAAAGACACAAGAGGTGAATGCCTGTCAGCTCCATTGCTTCTGCTGCTACTGGGTGTTTCAGCTTCTGGGTATGGCCAGGATGCTGCTTACCATATGGGCTTCCCAGGCCCCACTGCCTTTTTTTGCCAGTGATTGCAGTGAGACAGGGAGAAGGGGCAAGAGAATGAGTGAGGGATGGGGGATTAAATGAAGGGCTCAGAGGGAAGCAGAGAGAGCATGGAAAGGGCACGTGAGTGAGGAGATTGGAGGGGCATGGGGAGAGGGAGGGAGTGAGGGGATCAAAGGCATTGTGGGGTGTGAGCAAGAGGAGTGAAGGGACTGTGAGGTGTGTGTGTGCAATCGAAGTGGGGAGGGTAGTCTGTGAGTCAGTTGATTAGAGGGGGCAGAGAAAGAATGAATGAGGGTAGGGAAGGAGATAAGAGGGTGTGTGGTGAAGAGAGGGAGAGAGGAGAAAGTGAGTGAGAAGGCAAATAGCAGGATGCACTTTTGAATTCCTAGTCCTCCTCCATCCTGTCTGAAGAAGCTGAGGAGAGCAGGTGGTGTATACCAGTCTGCCCTTACCCCCCAAGGCAGAGTATAGGCAGTTTCTTTTGTTCAAAGCAGCTGCCAAGGAAGGAGACGAGGAGAGTTAAAGAGGATTATTTTTTGAGAAAAGGGGAGGTTGAGGACCACCAGGGATTGGGGGAGAGATTTTGGGGCTCTAGGACCACTGGGGAAAGATAAGTACCACTGGAGGAATCATGAGGAGTAGGAGGGGAGCTTGGGATGAAGAACCAGGTTCTTCAGGGCAGCGAGGAGGAGGCAGGTAGTGAGAAAGGATCTCATTCTCTCTACCCTTCTTACCTCAGTGGCTCTCCATTGGTAGCCCCCCACTAGTGTTCAACTCTCCATTGTCCTTAAACCACTAGTGCTTATTTTGCACTAGTGGGCAAAGAATGGGTGAGGGTTGATCACTGGCTGGTGATGAAGGAGGAGGCTGGTGATGAAGGAGGTGGCTGGTGATGAAGGAGGAAGAAGAGTATGAAGACTGTGTTTGCATATATGTGTGTAAGAAAGTGTGATTGTTTAGAAGAGACAGAGAGAGATTTCACAGCCGCCCATTGCCCCTCCCTCTCACACAGATCACATCTTGCCCTAGCCCTGCTCCACCCCACTCTGCCTCCCCTCTCTCTCCCACACCCTTGCTCAACAGTTCCACTTCCTTTGTTGCGGCTCCCAGCCAGTCCCCCCCTACCTACTTTGGTGCTGGTCGTTGCCGCCACTGCCCGACATAGCGCAGTACTGAATGCCGTCCTTCTGAGTCCAGTGGGGCTCTCCTTAGGTGTGCGAGGGAGACTCTGCCCTTTAATGGGGCCACGGCGGGAAACCTCAGCCCAGCCCTGATGGATGACGTCACCTCAGAGGAGTATTTAAACCCTGCCTCAGCCTTCAGCTCTTTGCCTTTGCAACAGGTCGTCTCCTTGGAGTGCTGTTTGCTGTTCCAGATGTCTTCAGATCCTGTTCCTGATTCTGATTCCTGTTCCGTTCCTGTTCCATCCTTGGTTCCTGAGTCTTGTCCTAGCATTCTGGTTCCTGCTTTCCTGCCTGTGCCTCCATTCCTGATTCCGGTCTCCTCCTCGCCCTCCAGTTCCTGTGATTTCTTCCTCGGCTTGATCTCCTGGTTTGACCTCGGCTTGTCTTCTCGTCTCTGCCTGACTGCTGCCCGTCTCGACCCTTGGCCTGGTTCCTCATCTTTGCTTGCCTGCTGCCTGCTCTGGATCCTCAGACTGCACTCTCGTTCCACACCACCGCTGCCTGCCCTGACCCGGACCTCTGGCCTTGTCTTCATCTTCAGTACTTCTGTCCTCACGAGGCAACCCACACCTAAGTCCTGCCGGCCCAGGCACCCAAAGGCTCAACCTGCGGGGAACGAAGGCTGGTATAAGTGAAGCTCCTGCCGGGTTGTCCTCACCAGCTCCACCTGCCGGTGGCAAGAATTATTGTGTGCCATCCCTCAGTGGTAGTATCATCACTCGTCCCGGTCCAAGGGTCCACAGTCATAACATCCTTTTTGTCTATAAATTAAGTCCTGGTGTGGAGAGGGCTGGAGGTTGTGTTTCTCTGTGTTGAGGGAGTGGGGTGGAACAAAGCTGTAGATTTCGCCTAGAGCCCCCTAATGCCCTTAAGCTAGCCTTGATTAAAAATACAATAAAAATCAAGCGTTAAAAAATAAAACCAGAATGAGGAGGGGACAGCACAATAATTGTTCACACAGGACAGCAAAATAGATGGCACTGTCCCTGCACAAGTGTGTGAGCAGATGCCAATTTTATTGAAAAGCGTGCTGGATTCGAAAGCAAGGTCTCTGGCTGAGCAAAGAGTGTGAGAAAGGATATAGGGAGTCAGACGTTCACAAAGATAAGATGCTGGTAGTCCACGAATGGACTTAAACACAAATACCAAAATTTCAGATTGTATATGGACTCCTACTGGAAGCAATGAAACTTCATTAAAATGGGGCTGATATGGCAAGTGAATTTAGAGCCAGTTAGCAGCTCAGCTGCCAAATCTGTAATTGTTTCTTTGGGGTAACCCAATAAAGGATGCATTACAGTAATCATTAAAATGTCTGAATTGTTTTAGCCAGGGCAGGAGTTTCAAAAAGTGAAATTGGCCTTAGCCTCTTTTGAATAATAATAAAAAAAAAAATACAGCTGACTTGGATATGGAAGCAATTTGTGGACCTATAGACAGCTTATTACCTTAATCACCCCAAGGCTCCAAACAACAGAGGTATTTTCAAAAAGATTTACAAGTATAAAGCTGTGTCTTATGTATGTGAATGGGCTGTTGAAAATTGCTACATTTATGCACTTTGGGGTAGATTTTTAAAGGGATACGGGCGTAACCCCCAAAAACTTACCCCTGCACGCGCCAAGCCTATTTTGCATCTCGGCAGCGCGCGCAAGCCACGGGACGCGCATATGTCCCGGGGCTTTAAAAAATGGGTGGGACGGGGGCAGGGCGGTGGTTCGGGGGCGGGACGGGGGCAGGGCCGCGGTTCGGGGCCGGGGCCAAATCCTCCGGCACAGCGGCCTGTGCCGGGGGATGGTGAACCAGCGCGCGCAAGTTACGCCTGCCAGAGGCAGGCATAACTCAACAGGATAAGGTGGGGGGGGGGGGATTTGTGCACGGATAGCGCACACAAATGTACCCCGCACGCTTAAAATTTTAAATCGGCCCCTTAAGGCCTAGTTTTAAAAAAACCCTGTGCGTAAAAAACGGAGGTGAAGTGTGTGGCCGGGCCTTGCGCGCGCTGTGCACATTTTAGAAGAGGCTCAGCCACGTGCGTAACCCCCATTACGTGCACAAGAGCCAGACCTCTATCAAGGGGTGGTCCCGGGGGTGGGGAGGGGTGGTCTAGGGGGCGGGGTCAGGCTGGAGGCTCAGAAGCTGGCATAAGTTCCGAAATAAAGAAATCTATAAAAGGTAGGGCCTTCAAAGGGGTCGGGGAGGAAAGGGGAAGAGGGTGGGAGGGATGGTAGGTAGTGGGGGGAGAAAGTTCCCTCCCAGTCCGCTCTTTAATTGCAATAGACTGGGAGGGAACTGGCAGAGACCCAATCTCATCGCCTGCGTGTAAACTTGGGAAATCTACCCCCTGTGTGCTCCGGCCTGGATTGTATAACATGTGCGCACTTGCGTGTGCACTTGTATGCGCATTTTTTAAAAATCTACACATTCTTTTGAAAATTCATTCCACTAGCTTTAGGATGCATAAATGGGCTTTTGAAAATTGCTATGATATGTGCTACTTTTACGTGCATAAATCCTTTTGGAAATTACCTGCGCTATTTTTAGCTTCACAATGGTCAATATTCAGAGGGTTTGTCTGGGTAACCTCTGGTATTACCTGGAGAAAATATGAGATTTGAAAATATCCCCTGCTCCCTGTTTAAAGCTTGCCTGGGTAACCCATTATAGGAAAAACAAAGAGCTGAATAAATAGAAGCATTCCATCAGCCCGGCTACATTTTAGCCAGCGAGTGCTGATACTCAGCGCTATCAGGTAAATCTGGTCGGAAAAACAGCCACCCAAGAGCTACCTAGGTGTGTTAGAGGAACAGTTATCTGGGTGTATTCTGCTGCATATTCAGGTGCAAATGCCCATTAACTTTCCTCATCACAGGCCTACTAAATATCAACCTCCCAATCTTTACTAATTAAGTAGTGCTTTATATTCCCTCAGAAATAACACTTTCTGTAAGTAGAAGAAGCACCTGATTCACTAAGCATTTTTTCCCATAGTAACAGAATGGAAGAAAAGCTTTAATAAATTAGGCCTTGCGTCTTTTGAAAGAAAAGTTAAATTTTAAGGCGTTTCCATTCTATTAAAAGTAAAAATATGATTTTACTTGAATTAGGAAACAAAAAGATTTGCTGGGTGTCAGTCCTCCTTGCCTTTTTTTTTTCCTTTTCTTGCTCCCCCAGCCACGCCAATAACCTGTAAATTGGAGCTGGGCAACAGTGAATATTATTTATTGGCTCTTTGAAAAAAAATTAGCAAGTGAAAAGTCAGCCCCAGAAGTAGCTTAAAGCTACCATTTATATAGCAACAACAAAAGCAAATTTCACTAAATAAGAAGTTTTTCACTTATTGAGCAATTAAATAAAGATATAATGCAAATGGTAGCTGGAAGAGAGTGTGGGGCATGTGCAAAAAATGGTATAAATACTACAGACACAGAAGTAGAAGAAGAAGAAAACTGAGGCCCAGAAAGACTCAATTCTTTATAAAATGGTGTTTTTTTCCTGACATAAAGACCAATCTAGAAAAAAGTCGGCAATTTTTCTGGTTTTATAATCTTTCCCCCACTCAAAGCAAATTATACAGGTGCCATAAGTATGAGATGCTGCTGACTTGAACTATAATTTAGCTAAACATTATGTATGCTTTTTACCCATTGTGAGATGGATAATTATGTTCACTTTGTTTACGAAATGATAAAAGAAATTAAAAAGCATACAATGTAGAAAGAAAAGCAATTGTATTAGAAATAGAAGCAAATACTGTACACATGAGCGGGTAGGGTTGCCAAATGGCTCCAGATTTTAGGACAGGTTGATCCAGTCCTGGTTTTACTCCACTGCACACAGGGACTTGCAAACTTGCTTTTCTTAGGACCTGCAATATTGAAACCAGAATTACAAGTCTCTGCATGCAATTGAGTAAAACTAGCAGCCAGGACTGGTCTCTGGTGGTAGCCCTCTGGCCACTTCGAAGGCCCTTTCAGACTTCAAGTATACGTGAGCCCCTGTGCCATGACGTGACCAAGACAACCCTGGGGCTGGCCGTGGTTCACGTCGCTGGTGGGTAAGCATATCCAGGCACGAGCTAGGATCAACCTATCCTGAAAATCTGGAGCCAGTTAGCAACCCTATGAGTGAGTCATTTAACTTATCTGAAGCAAGAACACATTTAAATGGATAAAAGCTAAATTTCTTCAAATAAAGTGCTTACAGAGTATGTCCTGGTCTTCTATGGTTGTGAGTTCCAGGTCTCCTGTGGTCTTCTCTTTCCTGGGTCCATTTTCACTGGATTAAGTCTTCAGAGTCCTCTTGGTTTTAGAGACTTGTTTAGAGTTCAGAGTTTCTTAGTCCTGTTCCTGGTCTTCGGATAGCTGGTTCCAGCCTAGTCTTCAGTGTCCATCTAGTCCTTGTCTTCGGTTTGGCCTGGTCCCTTGTCCTTGCCCGGATCCCTTTCTTCAGTCTTTTCTTGGTTCCTCGTCCTCGCCTGGATCCTTATCTTCAGCCATCGCTTGGTTCCTCGTCTTTGCCTGGACCTCTGTTTTCAGCCAGTTAAAGTCTTCAGCCTTGTTCCTGGTCCCATATCTCCTGCTTGGCTCCACTTCAGTTCCAGCTTGGTGCTGCTGCGGTCTTGGTTCCTGTCTTCTGTGGATCCTTGTCATTGCCTAGCTCGTGCCTGGATACGCTTACCCGCCAGCGACGTGGACCACGTCGCTGGCGGGTAAGCGGCAGGTAAGCGGCGGGTAAGCTGGCAGGGTTGTCTTGGTCACGCATTGGCACAGGGGCTCACTTATACTTGAACTCTGAAAGGGCCTTCGAAGTGGCCAGAGGGCTACCACCAGAGACCAGTCCTGGCTGCTGGTTCTCTAACAACTATACTGTACCTGTTTCTATACACACACACAGAGGGAGAGTAATTTTACAACTGTGCAACTAAGAATAAAGATTGCATGTAACTTTTATAAGCAGACTTTATCCCATATTTTCAAAGCAAACATATGTGCATAAGTTCATTTTGAAAATTCCTGGATAACGGTCCTGTTAGGGGTACAAACCCACCCATACAGAGATGCACCTGCTCTACTGAGGGCATAACTTGTATGGGTTAACTTATGTGCATGCATTTTATAATAAAAAAGATTGTACGTAAGTCCCAACTCTGCTTCCTGGAATACATCTCTCCAGTACATGTAAAAGCATGTGTGAAATTGAGTTATGAGCATACTTTTATGGGCACTGAGTTCTGAGCTATTTCATAACAGCCATTACATTCATACAAGATTTTCTGCATGTAAAAGGCTTTGAATATTCATTCTAAAACCCCTAATCTATTTCACAAGCTCACAAAAACATACTGGGCCTGATTTTCAAAAGCATTTACGTGCATAAAACTTAGTTTTATGTGCATAAACTGGCTTTTTAAAATTGCCTGAGAGTTGAATGTGTAAAAACATACATAAAAGCGACACCAAATTATGAGACCATATTATACCTGCGTTGTATAAATTACATTTGTTAGCAATAAAATGGAGGATACAATGTATAATTGTAACCATGATTCACCATGTACTTAAAGGTGATTCTTCAATTTGTGTGAGTTCTGCCTTATAGTTATACCAACCAATTAGCAACTTAAGATCTGCCAGTAAAACTTTATTAGAAATTCCATCAATATGTCAAGTCCGCCTGGAAGAAATAAGGGAAAGAACTTTTTATGTTGCTGGGCCACAATTATGGCACGATCTGCCTGAAGAGGTCCGGAAAATTGCTTGCTATGTAACGTTTAGAAAGCAGGTTAAAGCTTTTTATTTTCAGCAAGCTTTTACCGGATATATATAATCTGAGTCATTCAGATCATCATAGTTATGCTCAAACTGCTTGCTGCTTTTGTCTCTGGATGTTTTTAAGTTCTTGAGTTGCTACTTGTTATTTGTCTTTTCATAAATGTGAATTGATTATGAATGTTCCTGTTACCCGCTGAGAACTGTGGATTATAAATAGTGCAAATAAATAAAAAGATAACATCTGTCTTCAGAAAGGAAAAAAGTTCTTTGTATGAGCTCTCTCAGCAATCTTATAAAGACACAAGATAGAAACTTGGTCCAGTGTTTCACATATGCCATGAAAAGCCTGTTGCTAAAGTACTGGTAAATAATAAGGTAGATATGTTGATATATGATAAAGTATATCGGCGATCAACAAAAAAAGCTGAGAGATTTTCTGTTTCCTTTACATCCTGCAGGATATGTATTGCATTGTGGATGCAATACACATCATGCAGGACAAATGAATGTAAAAACTTATCAAACTTAATGGACTGGGACTCTAACAAATAACCCTTTGCCAATATAATTGGATGTCCTGGAGGGCTGCATAAATCTTTATGGACTTTCGGTAACACATAGATAACAGGAGTAATCAGTTTTTTTAGTTAAAGAAAACAACTCCATCTTGGTGATAATACTCTGTTCTACTTCCTCATGCTTCACCACTGCAATTTCCCATTGAAATTGAAAAGTAGGATCATCAGCTAAAGTCTGCGAATCTCTATGTGAGTCGTTTTGAACATAATTGGCCATGAGACTCACCTATCCAGTCATTTATATTTTTTATGACATCTATATATTGACCTTGTGCTTATAATATAGATAGGATCTCATTCAGTTTTGGTAGAATTGTTTTCAAGGTTAAATAGATGCGATGCTAGTTTATAGTTTTCATATAAAGCTGACTATAAATGTATTTCTTTTTTGGATATTACTAGGTTTTGGATAAATAGTTGTTTATTTATTATACTGCAGTTGATGAGTTTGAATCTTGCCCAAGGAATGGACAGTGCTGTAGTCCAGCGATAACACAGTAAGCTCAGACAGTCTTTGTAGATGATGATCTCACCCAGATGTAGCAAAGGTCCAGTAGTGTTCCGCAGTGCGGGATAGGCCGTGCACCTGAAGGGTGGAATGAGGAGAGCTGGAGTGTAGTGATACTCACAGAGTAGCAGTGCTGATAACTTCCTTCGGTAGTTGAATGAAGAGAGGGACCCGAGGTCTGAGGTGCAGGATACCCTGAGCAGAATAGGCCCTCAAGGAGCGAGTACCTACGAGCATCGAGGGTTCCTGAAAGAAAGTAGACAGGACCCCCGAAGGGTGGGTGTACTTAAGGTTAGGCAGATTAACCCCGGAGGGCGAGTATAAGTGAGAGACCCCGAGGAGCAGGTACCCAGAGCTTCCATAGGAGTGAGATACCCCAGAGAGCAGTGAGGAATCCAAGCGAGCAGCTTAGAAGTGGTCAGAGTAGCAAAACCGAAGTCCTTGCTAACTCGTTCAATTGGCACGGAGCGGAGGTTTAAATTCCTGGAGGTACTGAAGTCATGCGGTGGGGCCGCTCCCGAGGTTCCCACCATGATGTATTCAAAAACGTAGGCAGCGTGTGCGTGCGTGCCCTAGGAGGCCTCAGGAAGAAGCATGGCAGACGGGGACGCCCATGCTGGCTCGGAGACGCCGAGGGTTTCGGCAGCGGAGGCAGCCATCCTTCCAATGGAGGAGGAAAAGGGTAAAAGAGAGGTGATGGAGAGCGGTCGCAGCTGTCTGCGACCGACGGATGCAACAACCTGCAGCCAGCACAGCTACTGCTCCATCCAAAGAGGCTGGGCACTCTTTCACCTCCTCTGAGCTTTTGCTGTCTGTGAACACCTGATGTGCATCAGCTGGTATGCACAGGGGTCTGATGCATAGCATCATACAAAATGATAGAGGCAATAGGAAGTAATACTATATGTGGGACACCCTGAGATATGTTAGCTTCTTTACAGTGGTCCTTTACAGCATGTGCCTATATGTAAAAAATCACCTGAGCTAAAGATTTCCAAATTATCCCTATCAACTGAAAAGCTGGTTGTTAATATAAACAAAAAACATACTTTGAAATGTTTGTATGCCAATGCCAGAAGTCTAAGAAGTAAGATGGGAGAATTAGAGTGTATAGCAGTAAATGATGAGATTGACATAATTGGCATCTAAGAGACCTGGTGGAAGGAAGATAACCAATGGGACAGTGCTATATCAGGGTACAAATTATATTGTAATGATAGGAAGGATCAACTTGGTGGGGGTGTGGCACTTTATGTCCAGGAGGGTATAGAATCCAACAGGATAAAGATTATACAAGAGACTAAATACTCTGTAGAATCTATATGGGTAGAAATTCCATGTGTATTGGGTAAGATTCATAGTGATAGGAGTATACTACCATCCACCTGGACAAAATGGTCAGACAGATGATGAAATGCTAAGAGAAATCAGGAAGCTAACCAATTTGGCAGGGCAGTAATAATGGGAGATTTTAATTTCCTAATATTGACTGGGTAAATGTAAAATCAGGACATGCTAGAGACATACATTTCCTGGACGGAATAAATGACTGTTTCATGGAGCAATTCATTCAGGAACCGAGAAAGGGAGCTATTTTAGATTTAATTCTTAGTGGAACAAAGGATTTGGTGAAAGATGGAACAGTGGTGGGGCCACTTGGCAATAGTGATCATAACATGATCAAATTTGAACTAATAACTGGAAGGGAGACAATAACACTAAATTTTGATAAAATGAGGTAAATAGAAAAAAAATTGAAAGGTGCAGCTGCAAAGGTTAAAAGTGTTCAATAGGCATAGACATTGTTTAAAAATACAATCTTAGACCCGCAATCCAGATGATTTCCACACATTAAGAAAGGTGTAAGAAAGGCAAAACAATTATCAGCATGGTTAAAAGATGAGGCGAAAGAGGATATTTTAACCAAAAAAAAATCCTTCAAAAATTGGAAGAAGGATCCATCTGAAGAAAATAGGAAAATGCATAAGCATTGTCAAGTTAAGAGTAAAACATTGATACGACAGGCAAAGAGAGAACCTGAAATTAGGGATGTGAATCGTGTCCTCGATCGTCTTAACGATCGATTTCGGCTGGGAGGGGGAGGGAATCGTATTGTTGCCGTTTGGGGGGGTAAAATATCGTGAAAAATCGTGAAAAATCGTTAAAAAATCGAAAAATCAAAAAATCGAAAAACCGGCACATTAAAACCCCCTAAAACCCACCCCCGACCCTTTAAATTAAATCCCCCACCCCCAAATAACTTAAATAACCTGCGGGTCCAGCGGCGGTCCGGAACGGCAGCGGTCCGGAACGGGCTCCTGCTCCTGCATCTTGTCGTCTTCGGCCGGCGCCATTTTCCAAAATGGCGCCGAAAAAATGGCGGCGGCCATAGACGAAAAAGATTGGACGGCAGGAGGTCCTTCCGGACCCCCGCTGGACTTTTGGCAAGTCTCGTGGGGGTCAGGAGGCCCCCCACAAGCTGGCCAAAAGTTCCTGGAGGTCCAGCGGGGGTCAGGGAGCGATTTCCCGCCGCGAATCGTTTTCGTACGGAAAATGGCGCCGGCAGGAGATCGACTGCAGGAGGTCGTTCAGCGAGGCGCCGGAACCCTCGCTGAACGACCTCCTGCAGTCGATCTCCTGCCGGCGCCATTTTCCGTACGAAAACGATTCGCGGCGGGAAATCGCTCCCTGACCCCCGCTGGACCTCCAGGAACTTTTGGCCAGCTTGTGGGGGGCCTCCTGACCCCCACGAGACTTGCCAAAAGTCCAGCGGGGGTCCGGAAGGACCTCCTGCCGTCCAATCTTTTTCGTCTATGGCCGCCGCCATTTTTCGGCGCCATTTTGGAAAATGGCGCCGGCCGAAGACGACAAGATGCAGGAGCAGGAGCCCGTTCCGGACCGCTGCTGTTCCGGACCGCCGCTGGACCCGCAGGTTATTTAAGTTATTTGGGGGGGGTTCGGGAGGGTGGGGGATTTAATTTAAAGGGTCGGGGGTGGGTTTTAGGGGGTTTTAGTGTGCCGGCTCACGATTCTAACGATTTATAACGATAAATCGTTAGAATCTGTATTGTATTGTGTTCCATAACGGTTTAAGACGATATTAAAATTATCGGACGATAATTTTAATCGTCCTAAAACGATTCACATCCCTACCTGAAATGAAGTTGGCCACAGAGGCAAAAACTCATAGTAAAATCTTTTAAAAATATATCACAAGCAAGAAACCTGTGAGGGAGTCGGTTGGACTATTAGGTGACCAAGGGGTTAAAGGGGCTCTTAGGGAAGATAAGGTCATTGCAGAAAGACTAAATTAATTCTTTGCTTCCGTGTTTACTAATGAGGATATTGGGAAATACCAGTTCCGGAGATGGTTTTCAAGGGTGATGAGTCAAATGAACTGAACCAAATCACTGTGAACCTGGAAGATGTAGTAGGCCAGTGTTATAATTAGTGAGGTTTGGGTGGACCCTTGGACACTGTGGCAGCTGACCACGCCCACGGGGGGCAGTCCTGTGAGGGGCCACAATCAGGCTCAACTTAGGACACACAAACACAGAGATTGATCTTTTATTAGACAATGTGATGAAGCCACCAGAGGCAGCAGTGGTGAGCAGTAGAAGTAGCCCGGCTGGGCTAGTATCCCTCAGGTGCTGGAACAGTGACTCCTCCGGTAGCAGTGCTGTAGTGGAAAGAACTGAGAATAATGAGTACAGTGGAATATGCACAAGCCCCAGTATGGAGACCCCCAGGATAGGGAGAGCAGGCTCTCGAGGAGTGAGTACCTGATTCCTGAGAGCTGAGAGGCTTGAAGGTATTGTACACACACAACAGTTCTACGTAGGAGATGGCACTAGGGCTGGAATGGAGGCAGGCCCTCGAGGAGCGAGTACCTGGTTCTAGGGAACAGCTCTGAGGTGAAGATGGTAGTACTCACTGGTGTTGAAGATAGCAAATCCTTCCAGGCAGAAGAGAAGGTAGGAGCAGGTAGTGAATCAGGGAACATGGGCCCTCGAGGAGCAAGTACCGGTTTCCTGATAGCGACCTGAAAAGCAAGTGAGGCCCCTGAGGAGCGGGTACCCCATTAGCATTAAGAGTCCAATGGAATTGGAGGCAGAGAAGCTGGGTACGGAGAGCGAATCCCATCAGTAAGGTATCCCTTGCTAACTCAAAGGCTAGCACACATTGTAGGCTTTAAATATCCGGGCAGCATGATGTCATCACAGGGGGACGCCTCTGAGGTTCGCGCCAAGTAAGAAATGAGTGAGGGCTGCGCGGCGCGCGCACCCTAAGGTACAAGCGGAGCATGGTGGGAGGCAGCACCCAAGCCGGTCCGGGGACGCCAGAGAGGACGGCAAGTAGATGCCGTGGCAGCCAGGTGTCCATACACAGCAAGAGAAGGAGCAAAGAAAGGTAGGAGCAAAGAAAGGTCGGTGTTCTCGGAGTCTTAGTAGAACTTGCTTGACATCTTCTAGATGAGTAGACAGATTCTGAGAAAATATCAGGAAGTCATCTAGGTACACTACGACACTCTTGTAGAACAAATCGTGCAGAATATCATTCATCATGTTCTGGAATACAGCGGGTGTGTTGCACAGGCTGAAGGGCATTACTAAGTACTCAAAATGACCATCTCGAGTGTTGAAGCCGTTTTCCACTTGTCGCCACTGCGAATCCGGACTAAGTTGTAGGCCCCCCTTCAGGAAAAGTTTTGAAAATATCTTGGCCCCCTGAAGCTGGTCAAATAGCTCTAAGATTAAAGGCAGGGGGTAACGGTCTTTAATCATAATCTCATTCAGACCTCGATAGTCGATACAAGGACGTAAGGTTCTGTCCTTCTTCCCCACAAAGACGAATCCTGCGCTGGCGGGCGACTTTGAAGGTCTAATGAAACCTTTCTGTAAATTCTCCTCGATGTACTCGGACATAGCCATTTTCTCTATTGCAGAGAGTGGATAGACACGTCCTTTAGGAGGCTCAGTGTTTGATTTCAGCCGAATGTCACAGTCATAAGATCTGTGTGGAGGGAGGATGTCAGCAGCTTCTTTGGGAAACACATCACTGAATGATGTGTATTGAGGCGACAGTCCTGCCATCACTGGAGTTGTAGGCATGCAGAGAACAGGAGAAACTTCCTTGAGGCAACTGCCATGACAACCTGGGCCCCGGCGGGAAAGTTGCAAGGAGGACCAGTCACATTGAGGCTGATGCAACTGCAACCAGGATAACCCCAGAACGATAGGGTGCATGGCCTTCTCTAACACAAAGAAGGGGATTGTCTCGTATGGAGGGCTCCGGTGCGAAGAGTCACTGGTTTGGTGCGATAAGTCACATCACGGGCAAAGGCTTCTCCATGGATGGATGACAAGAGTAGTGGAGCTTCTAAAGTAACGAGGGGAATCCTCAAATGTTCCACTAGGTGTCGAACTATAAAGTTGCCTCCTGCCCCTAAATCCACAAGGGCAAGAGTTTGGACTGTAGATGGTCTGCAAGTCAGGGAGACTGGTAGAGAGAGCGGAGGAGAAGGCGAGGTAAGGCCTAAGAACAGTCCTTCTGCAGGATCATCCAACGTGCGAGTTTAGCACGAGTCTCCTTTTGAACCGGTCCTTTAGTAGGCTTTAGTTCTTTCCCCTTATCATGAAGCCGGTGGTCAATTCTAGTAGCCAAAGCCACTAGTTCATCCAGCGAGTCAGGTGTCTCACGAGCGGCAAGCTTGTCCTTCAAGCGGATATTCAGACCTCTGAAGAAGAGAGTTTTCAGACATCTAGGTTCCCAGCATAATTCTGTAGCAAGAGTCTTGAACTCTACTGGAAAATCAGCCAGTGGTCATTTGCCTTGCTTCAGGTCCACCAGGTCAGAACCAGCAACAGTCCCTCGAGCAGGATCATAAAAAATGGATTTAAATAATTCTAAAAATCCATCAATATCCTGCAGAATTGGATCCTTACGTTCCCACAGCATTGAAGCCCAAGACAGCGTAGGCTGTAGGGAAGCGTTGAAGCCCAAGACAGCGTAGGCTGTAGGGAAGTGTGCAGGCTGCAATGCAAAATGCATGCAGCATTGGTTTAGGAAACCTCTAGTTCTTTGAATCTCTCCAGAGAAACACACTGGTGCAGCCAGAGGTACTATAGTCTTTATAGTTACTTCGGGTAACTGACCTTCATTACTGGAAGTAGTGCCTTGCGACTTCTGTGCTTGTAGCTGATGAAACACTGAAGTCAGTTTCTCCAAGGCGTCTTGTTGTTTGGCAATGCGCAGGGCCAGGCCAGGGACGGCCTGTAAGGCATTGAGCTGTGCCGGATCCATGGAGTTAGCAATCTGTTATAATTAGTGAGGTTTGGGTGGACCCTTGTACACTGTGGCAGCTGACCACGCCCACTGGGGCAGTCCCGTGAGGGGCCACAGGTCAGGCTCAGCTTAGGACACACAAACACAGAGATTGATCTTTTATTAGACAATGTGATGAAGCCACCAGAGGCGGCAGTGGTGAGCAGTAGAAGTAGCCTGGCTGGGCTAGTATCCCTCAGGCGCTGGAACTGAGTATAATGAGTAAAGTGGAATATGCACAAGCCCCAGTATGGAGAACCCCAGGATAGGGAGAGCAGGCCCTCGAGGAGCGAGTACCTGATCCCTGAGAGCTGAGAGGCTTGAAGGTATTGTACTCATAAGGTGGTTCCACATAGGAGATGGCACTAGGGCTGGAATGGAGGCAGGCCCTCGAGGAGCGAGTACCTGGTTCCAGGGAACAGCTCTGAGGTGAAGATGGTAGTACTCACTGGTGTTGAAGATAGCAAATCCTTCCAGGCAGAAGAGATGGTAGGAGCAGGTAGCGAGTCAGGGAGCATGGGCCCTCGAGGAGCGAGTACCGGTTTCCTGATAGCGACCTGAAAGGCAAGTGAGGCCCCCGAGGAGCGGGTACCCCGTTAGCGTTAAGAGTCCAATGGAATTGGAAGCAGAGTAGCTGGGTACGGAGAGCGAATCCCATCCGTAAGGTATTCCATGCTAACTCAAAGGCTAGCAAACATCGTAGGCTTTAAATATCCGGGCAGCGTGATGTCATCACAGGGGGATGCCTCTGAGGTTCGCGCCAAGTAGGAAATAAGAGTGAGGGCTGCACGGCGTGCACGCCCTAAGATACAAGCGGAGCATGGTGGGAGGCAGCACCCAAGCCGGTCCGGGGACACCAGAGAGGACGGCAGGTAGATGCCGTGGCAGCCAGGCGTCCATCCACAGCAAGAGGAGGAGCAAAGAAAGGTAGGCGGAGTGAAGCCTTCGGGAAGGGATGGTTGCAACAGCCAGATTGACAAACTAAAGAGTGCAAATCACCTGAACCAGATGGAATGCATCCCAGGATTCTGAAGGAACTAAAAAATGAAATTTCAGATCTATTAGTTAAAATTTGTAACCTATCATTAAAATCATCCATTGTACCTGAAGACTGGAGGATGGCCAATGTAACCCAAATATTTAGAAAGGGCTCCACGGGTGATACGGGAAACTATAGACCAGTGAGCCTGACTTTAGTGCTGGGAAAAATAGTGGAAACTATTCTAAAGATCAAAATCATAGAGCATATAGGAAGACATGGCTTAATGGAAAACAGTCAACATGGATTTACCCAAGGGAAGTCTTGCCTCACAAACCTGCTTCATTTTTTTGAAGGGGTTAATAAACATGTGGATAAAGGTGATCTGGTAGATGTAGTGTATATGGATTTTCAGAAGGCGTTTCACAAAGTCCCTAATGAGAGGCTTCTAAGAAAATTAAAAAGTCATAGGATAGGAGGCGGTGTCATTTCAAACTGGTTAAAAAGGAAACAGAGAGTAGGATTAAATGGTCAATTTTCTCAGTGGAAAAGCATAAACAGTGGAGTGCCTCAGGGATCTGTTCTTCGACCAGTGCTTTTCAATATATTTATAAATGATCTGAATAGGAATATGACGAGTGAGGTGATCAAATTTGCAGATGATACAATATTATTCAGAGTAGTTAAATTACAAGGGGATTGTGATAAATTGCAGGAAGACCTTGTGAGACTGGAAAATTGGGCATCCAAATGGCAGATGAAATGTAATGTGGACAAGGGCAAGGTATTGCATATAGGGAAAAATAACCCATGCAGAATTTACATGATGTTAAGTTCCATATTAGGAGCTACTACCCAGGAAAAATATCTAGGCATCATAGTGGATAAAACTTTGAAATTGTCAGATCAGTGTGCTGCAGTAGTCAAAAAAGCAAACAGAATGTTGGGAATTCTTAGAAAGGGAATTGTGAATAAAATGGAAAATGTCATAATGCCTCTGTATCGTTCCATGGTGAGACTGTACCTTGAATACTGTATACAGTTCTGGTCGCCGCATCTCAAAAAATATATAGTTGCACTGGAGAAGGTACAGAGAAGGGTGACCAAAATGATAAAGGGAAGGGAACAGCTCCCTATGAGGAAAGGTTAAAGAGGCTGGGGCTGTTCAGCTTGGAGAAGAGACGGCTGAGGGGGGATATGATAGAGGTCTAGAATGGGTAGATGTAAATCGGTTTACACTTTTAGATAACAGAAGGACTAGGGGGCACTCCAAGAAGTTAGCAAGTAGCATATTTAAAACTAATCACTCAATGCACAATTAAGCTCTGGAATTTGTTGCCAGAGGATGTGGTCAGTGCAGTTAGTGTAGCTGGGTTTAAAAAAGGTTTGGATAAGTTCTTGGAGGAGAAGTCCATTAACTGCTATTAATCAAGTTGACTTAGGGCATGGCCTCTGCTACTACTGGCATCAGTAGCATGGGATCTTCTTAGTTTTGGGAACTTGCCAGGTTCTTGTGGTCTGGTTTGGCCAATGTTGAAAACAAGATGCTGGGCTTGATGGACCCTTGGTAAGACCCAGTACGGCAATTTCTTATGTTCCTGCCTAGCATGCAGCTGTCCAACTACTCCCCCTCCTTGCAGCACAATTCCCTGGCCTTCTTCTTGAGGTCTTTGATCTACACAGAAATGAAATAGGAATAAAATGCTCTTAGTTTAATGTTGCTGGTTCTGTGACCTCCTCGATGTTTCCATTTTTTCCAGTTAGCCCTTGACCCAGTGTTACAGTGGCTCTTTGAATGCCCTTCGCATTTCAATATATGCTGTTCATCTTTTGCCCAATCCCTACCCCACTCTATCTCCTACTCCCCACCCCCGCCCTATCCCTATTCACTTCCCTATTTTCCACAAGGTACTTACCCTGCGGGGGTAGAAGGCTCTGCAAATGAACTCTATTTGGCGGCCTTGTCAAGCCTCTTGCATGGTCCAGTTATTCCAGTAGATCCCCTGGATGGAGAACAGATGGGCTACATTTCTCACCACCAGGGAGGCCAGCCTGGCCATGTCCCTGATGGGGAAATTTGGCTGTCTTGCTGTGGAGGCCCATTTTTGGAAAGGGTCTGCTCCAGCGAAACCGGAAGTGTGTGTGTATATGAAAAATATGAGCATCTGAAAATTTCCACATTTGCATACACTTTAGGAGGCATGGAAACATGTATTTTAGAACCTGTGTAGATAGATCCATGAAGATTCTAACATACTATATCAATTCTACATGGACCTATATAACATGCATATATGGGTCCACGCGGAGTTGTCTGAAAGTTTTCCTCCCTGTTAGCAAGTCCGATTTTGCATATTAGTCTTGTGTTTATGGGACACAATGTACATCCTGTGTCTCACCGATTTGTTTTTCTTACTAATTCATTTATCACAATTGTGCCAGGGTATGTGAGCCAGGTGGGGTCATAGAGGGAAAGGGAAAGCCTAAATATGAGCAGTGAAAATTGATAGAAGGCTCCTAATGGAATAGCTGGAATTGCCTGTCATTGGATGGTAGGCTCCAGTGTGGTAAGAGGCCAGTGCTCCTGCTTTAGTTTGTCACAGGCCTGATTAGCTGACAGTAGAGTTTGCATGGGGTGGGCTACTACTACTATTATTACTATTATTTGTCATTTCTAAGCACTAATAGATATATATGTAATGCTGTACAGATACACATAAGAAACAGTCCCTGCTCCATGGAGCTTACAATCTATTCAAGACAAATAGAAATGACAAATGAGTCAATGGGAAGAATATTTATCTGAAAAAAATGGCCGTTTAGAAAATTGTATGACCCATATGTGTGTAAAATTATGCATTATATGCAAATACTTTTCCTGGCTGTCCTGTAAGCCCGGACCTCACAATATAATAATGGTCTAAGATTGCTCTGGGTGGACCATACAGCCTCTGTGTCAACAGAAGCCTCTATTATGTATGCTAGATTCCCTTGTCAGGGTTAAAAATAATAATAAAGCTACAGCCAATTTACATTCTACTTGATACTTGTGTCAGCGTGCTTCTTGAGTAGTGGGAGTTAATTTTACAAGGGCCAGGTCAGATCATGGTTGTATAAAAAATATGAAGATAACTTATCATTTGTCTTCATTTTATATTCACTGTAAGTTATCAGCTTTGGATGTCAGCTGTTATAGGGGCTGTTATGAGCTGATTGTTGTTGTAAAGGCCAAAGGTACCTTTAATGGGTTAATTTTTGTTTATTTCAAAACATTTCAAAATATTTGTTTAATATGACCTCTAAGTTCATCAGCAGTGATGCAAATAGTAGTTTAAAAAATGCATTTCTTTTAGCAACATATCCATCAAGCTACAGAATTCAGTTTTGCGGCAAACAAGCAGGACGATATAAGCTCCATTAATCTTCTTCAGCTTAATATCCACTGTCCCTTGCAGAAGGATGCACAGTGATACATGTTTGGAATACTGGGAGATGACCTCCATTTTTCACTGTTAGCAGTCATAGGGC
Source organism: Rhinatrema bivittatum (assembly GCF_901001135.1). NCBI lineage: Eukaryota > Metazoa > Chordata > Amphibia > Gymnophiona > Rhinatrematidae > Rhinatrema > Rhinatrema bivittatum. The sequence goes on along the minus strand of NC_042617.1, from coordinate 107,136,595 downwards.
AGCTGACACAGCTAGGATAATCCTCTATTCAGCGATACTGCAAGAATGAATGGATTCTGATGAATGTAATTTGCTATCTCAATGACAAATGGCAACGTGAAGAGATACAGTATCCATGCAAATATCATACCTAAATAAAGGCTGCTACAAGATCGTATTCTGGAATTATCTGATAGACATTTTTACATGAGCCACATATTTTTCAAAGAGATAAAACAGCTTAATGCATTGCATTACCACTGTATCTTAGCTATAAATCTCTGTAGTGCAGTGAAAGATAGGATGACTATTATGCATACTCCCCACAATGCAATTATAATAGGGTTTAAATAACAATAACAGCTAAACACATTTTAATCTTAATCCTGACATTTTATTTATAGGGAGGGTAAATTTCAGTGGTCTGCAGATAGTTAAGGTTTGTGTGAACACAGACTTTATCCTAAATTTTCAAATGGAGTGAGCAGAACATAGCACAACATATGCACACATATCTGCTCATTAGTAGGCGTAAATGTGTGCACGTAGGTTTGCATGCATACTTTTCAAAATTGAAAATATGCCTGTAAATGCTATCCCTGCCTCATCTCCACCCCTGGAATGTTTCATTGCTTTGCACACAATGCACTTGTGGAATGAGTTATATGCTTGGGGATAGATATTCAAATATAAGACTTATCTTCCTAACTGATAAGGGATATTCAGCAACATGCTATGCTGCTGAAATTCAAGGATGAAATTGCTAGTTAGCCAGTTAAGTCTTTATCTGGCTAAACATAGACCTGCTATGGAGAAGTTCTAACACTTATCGGGCTAACATAACCAGTTAAGAGCTTGAGTCACCAAGGGGTCGATTTTAAAAGCCGTGCATGCGTGCGCACAGAGATGCGCCAATTTTATAACATGAGTGCAACGCCGCGTACATGTTATAAAATACGATATCCATGCGCACATGGGTGGCCGATTTTATAATCGGAGCGTGCATGTGTGGGCGGATTCACACTCACGCGCAACAGGGGGATTTTGTAAAGAAACGCACAGCAATGGAGTAGGGCCTCCCCTAGTTCCCTCCCAGTCCGCTCCAATTAAGAAACAGACTGGGAAGGAACTTTCCTATACCCCTACCTACGCTTCCTATCTTTTCCCCTCTCCTCCCCGACCCCTATCCCCTACCTATCTAGGCTTTTTTTTTTTTTGTTTTATACTTACTGCTCCTTGGAGCAGAAGTAACTTCCGCATGCCGGCTGGCTGCCGGTGCGTGCTTCCTCAGGACAGGGCCTAATGGCCGCTGTCCAAGGTGGCTGCCCCACCCTGTCCCACCCAGACCCCACCCCCGGCCCGCCCCTTTTTGTTGGCCTGGCACTTCTGCGTCTATGGGGGGGTTACACGCGTGGCTGGGCCCTTTCTAAAATGAGCTCAGGATGCGCAGGGCCCGCCCACATGCGTAACCCCCTGGTATTTGCACATGCGGGCCATCGAAAATTCAGGTGCAGGCTTTCTTCTCTATAGACACAGAACGGGATAAAAGCATAAGTGAATCAGATCCTAAGTTAGCTGGATATGTTGTTTTTCCCCAGAATGCCCATATCCTGCCCACTAGTTATCCAGCTATCTACTAAACCTAGCAATATGATAGCCACTGAACGAGATCAGATATTCAGCCATCTTACTTAGTAGATAAGTCCCTACTTAGCTGGATAAGTAGTGCTCAATATAGGCCTCATAATTTTACACATACAATCCCTGTGCAATTTATGGAGCTTATTTTACTTAAATGCTTTTGAAAATTCAGCACTTTTTAAGTATCATTTTTATTTAAGTTAATTAATTGTCTTTATATGTGTTACGACTGTGCAAGTTATTTGACATCTCTCTAGACTACACTTCAGCCTACCATCAGCAATCAAATGGCCAAACAGAACGGATGAATAGAACTTTGAAGCAGTTCATTCGTGACTACGTCAGTTCCCGTCAGAATAACTGGGCCAAACTGCTACCATGGGCTGAATTCGCCATCAACTCTCATCGAGCAACATCAACTGGATCAACACCTTTTGAAGTGGTATATGGACGTTCTCCAACACCGCCACTTCCACTGAAGCTCTCAGTGTCGTCCCCAGCAGCTCAAGCTACTGCTGATGAAATCCATAACTTGTGGGTTCAGACAAAGACATGCTGAATAAAGCGAGTGACCATGCTAAGAAGTACTATGACGCTCATCACTCGCAAGCGCCAGTCTTCAAACCCGGAGATAAAGTCTGGTTATCTACCAAACACCTCAGACTGAAGCTACCCTCCACTCGGTTCGCTCCTCGCTACTTGGGACCATTTCCAATCCTCTGACATCTTGGCAACATCACCTATAGTCTGAAGCTACCACCTGGACTCAATATCCATAAAGCTTTCCACGTTTCACTCTTAAAACCGCTCTTTCTCAGCAAATGTACTTCCAAGACTCAGGTACCACCTGTTATCAACGCAGAAGACGACCTAGAATACAAGGTTGAAGAGAAACTTGATGTCTGAAGACGAGGCAATGCACTTGAATACCTTCTGTCATGGGAAGGTTTCGGTCCCAAAGATAACTTTTGGGAGCCTCAGGCCAACATGCTTGACAAAGAGATGCTCCGTCAATTTCACCTTGCGCATCCTTCTAAACCGAAGATTGGTACCCGAAGAGGAGACCGCCCTTTGAAGGGGGGTACTGTTACGACTGTCGCTGCCCGATGTCTCCACTCCACCCTCCTTACCTCTCTGGCGACTCCTCCTGCGGTTGACGGATTTGGGCTGCCGCGGCGTAAACTTGCTGTCCTCTCCAGCGTCCCTGGACCGGCTTGGGCACTGCCTCCCACCATGCAGTTCAGCTGCCACAGGGCGCGCATGCCACGCGGCCCTGCTTCAAGTACCTTCAGTGGCGCGAACCTCAGGGGCGTCCCCCTGTGATGACATCATGCATCCAGGATACAAAAGGCCTACGCGATTGCTAGCTAATCAAGTTAGCAAAGGTTTCCTATCGGATGGGATTCGCTCTCCAAACCTTGCAACTCTGCCTCCTTTGGACCTACTCTATTTGGGGTACCCGCTCCTCGGGGGCCTCTCTCTCTTTCTTATCTTTCAGGTTGCAGTCTGGAACTGGTACTCGCTCCTCGAGGGCCCATGTTCCTGGACTCGCTACTTGTACTCCACTTCTGCCAGGAAGACACCGCTGCCTATAACATCTGTGAGTTACCATCTATATCTCTCAGAGCTATTCCCTGGAACCAGGTACTCGCTCCTCAAGGGCCTGCCTTTACTCCAGCTCCTGTGCTCCACACTGAGAGACCGCTGCGTGAGTACATTACCAACGAGGCTCTATTCCTGAACTCTGCATATCCTGCTACTACTCACAATATCAGTTCTCTCTATTACAGCACAGCCATTGTGGGATCGCTGTTCCAGAGCCTGAGGGACTACAAGCCCAACCGGGCTACTTTCCAGCTCACTACTGCCACCTCTGGTGGTTCACCAATCCTGTATAATAAAAGAACTAGTGTGTGTGTGTCTCCTACGCTGAGCCTGACCTGTAGCCCTTTACGGGACTTCCCCCCGTGGGCGTGGTCATCTGCCACAGGTCCAGGGATCCACCCAAAACCCTTACAAATAATAACAGAATGACCCTTGTGTTGAACAGATTGGTGGAATGGTTTGATGATGGCGGGGTGCTATCTAGAAAGGCCACAGGAATCTAAGAGACTGGAGGTTCAAGTAATAGCCATGGTGGTGTTCATAGCTGTTTGGATTATTGTGGTCAGAAATGCTAAAAAGGGGATCTTGCATGCTCAGCTATCTAGTAGTGTGGATTACAATGGAAGATGCTAACAAAACTATCTTGGATAAACAAAAATATCCTGCATGTGGTTATGCTTTATAGCTGGCAACTGGGATATATCCTTGGCAGCGTAAGCAAGAATAACTGAGCCAACAGAATGGACCAATTGGGATTTTTTTCTGTTGTCATCTACTATGTTACTTTGTTTACAACACAGAAAAAGAGGAATGACAAACATTTTCCATAATAGAAATAATCCTTCTGAAATAAAATGCTACTCTCTAATAGTAATGCATTTTTATATTCTTTAAAAGCAAGAACATCATATTAAAGGCAAAATGTATTGCTGCACATTAAATGCAACTCATGTTGCTGCCTGAAAAGTATAAACATAGGTCTGCCCACCATTACCACCTTTTTTCCAAAGTATTTTTCTCAAATGCCATCCAAACTTTTGTGAAATATTTGTCAGTGTGAATATATGTCAAAAAGAAATATTTATCTTAAACTCTCACGAGGAACCAACAGATGTTCCATTTGTAAGGAAAAACCGTGGGATCAGGACAACAGACCATAAATCCTACTCGGCCCGTATTTCAGAAGTTACTACTTACTGCTTCAGGGAAATGGTCAAATTGCAGATTTTACTCTCATACCAACATCCTAAAATTATTTCTTCATCATTAAATCCCAAGGTTTACAAACCACCATGATGAGCTCAGATATTGTTCTCCATGTTAAGAAGGCGTCTAACGACTTCTGAAATAGCGTCTGATGTCACTGCTGGAGACTGATACTCATTACTATAGATTTTATTATTTTAATGATTGTCCTCTGAACATGTGTCACTGATTGGTTACAGAGATTTCAATAAATTGGGACCCTGAGAGACTCAAGGAAAAAAACACTTTAAAAGTTCAAATTAAAAACTTCTTGTAAGGTGAGAAGTCTCTGCAGCTCCTTCACTGAACAGGAGAGGAGAACAGAGATCTCAACTCTAGCCTCCGAGATTGGGGCTTGTCCCTCTCCAAAAAGAGCCAGGATCTCACTGCAAGAACATTCCAATAAACACCTCAACTTCTACAAAAGTCTCTTCTCCAAAATGGGAGGCAGCTGCTCACCTGCAGGGAGTACACTAAAGGGGATATCCTCTTTACAAAAAAATCCCAGGATAGGTTTGTAGGCCTTAGCTCAGACAGGGGAACCAAAAAGAGATCCTCACTCCTCAAAGGCTAAACTAAAATGACCATGCTTTCTAAGGACGTGACTCCCCTCTACTTCTGAACAGAGAGTAAAGCATCACAGATAACCTCAAAGGGAGGTGCTGAAGGGAATGGTCTGTCCCTCTAGCTGTACTGTCAGGACAGAGAACTAAGATATACATGTACACTCAATTTCAGTAATTCCTTTGGGCAGAGAAATGGGTAGTAATTGATCCCCAAACAAATCCTTTGATCTTAGTATTATTCCTGAGAATAGCTGTCAAAGTATGCATCTCCATCCTGTCCAAGGTTCTCATTAACCAGTCAAAGGAAATGGGGGTATCAAGATCCACCCGATTGGAAAAATTATCCGCCATAACATTAGTTAGTTTCCGGATCAACTTTCCACACAAATTCCAGGATACCTCAGGACATATCAACCTAAAAATAATAAAGATAGGGATTCAAGGAATTACTAACCCTGTGCACAGTTTTATAAAAGTCCTTTAACTTGGGGGTAACAGAATATATATAAAAGAGAGCCCCAGATTCTCTACAATCTCTCCAACATCTGTCATACAGTAGTACAATTTTTTTTTTAGGATTATAGTAGGTTCTGAAGATAATTTTTCATTGTTTCTCACACCATGATACCAATACAGCATAACCCCTCTTGCTTGTGAAAAAGCACTGCTGATCAATAAAAGATTTGATCTCAAGTTCCCTATCACACTTCTCTGCAAAAAAGTATGAGAGGACAACAGAGTCACTCCTAAGTGTTTTATAATGCCGCCTAAATGGATGGATGGTAATTGCTTACCTGCAACTGTTGTCTGATGACAGCAGGACAATTATCAACACAGATGGGTCACGTGACTCCATCTGTGCTAGCACAGATGACTCTTCCAGTAAAATATTTTCAGCATGTATGGAATTTCATGCACACTGCAAGAGCCACTGTGCATCAGTTTACTGTATAAATATGCTAATGTCTAACTTGAAAAATATAGTAAGAACAACTCTCAAATGTAAAGGTAGGAAGGTTGAATGGAATGGAGCCTTGTTCTCATCAAAAAACAACAGCTGTCTTCAATGACAAGCAGGATCAGTGATGCACTGAGACACAACTAACTACCTGAGGATATTTTTCAAATAAAGGGGTATGTTTTCAAAGGCTTAGTCAGGATCTGTGCATGTAATATAAAGACTGACACTGTGGACTGGCTGAATCTGCACAAGTGGATTTTAAACCGCTGAAAACATGTGCAGATTATCAATTTTGTGAAACATCCAGGAGATGTTTCAGAGGGGGTGCTTGTAAACTATATGCATACATTTAAGTTTAAATGAATGTATATAATTGCCATAGCAATGTGCATACTTTACCCCTTCTTTTAAAATGGCCTATGGCATGTGAATAGCATTTATCTGCATAACAACCCAACAGTCAAACATAAGTCACAAGGGCACTGCTTTGTCTGAATATCAGGTTGGCTTGTGCGGGTTTAAAAAAACACACAAAGGAGGCAATTTTGAATAGCCTGTGATCTTGGCAGTGTAAACGGGCACTTCTAGTCCATGTATGCTGCAACCAGTTTTCAAAGGGAAAACATCTGGGCTATTTCCCCTTGCAATTTATCAGCCATATAGTAGGCGTGCAAAAAGCGCCTTTGTAGTTTGCACTTGTTATTTGTATGGGCAGCCAAAGAGGAACAAAATAGCACAGATCCAATAGAAAATTGAATGTGTGTGCACTGTTTTCCTCCCCTAACCTAAACCCTGCCCCAGTACCTCCAGGAATGCTTCTCTTTTTCACACAGCTAAAAGTGTGCACGCTATGGAAGCAGACATGTACTGCTACTCAGACAGAAGAGGGCAAGTTTCAGACGAGACAGTTTACCCAGGTTCTTGACTTTGAAATTATCCTTGCAATTTTTACATTAGGTGTCCTATTGAAAATGTATCCTAAAAAGGGAAAGGCAAGACATGAGCAATTGCCAGTGAGTAAGAACATGCAAATTGTGTTTTTATAAGAGGAACTCTCATTTTGGTTTTTATCTTTTTTTTTTTTTATCACAAACATGGACCACAGGGAGTCATATGGGATGCTGCTGCAGATAGCAGCTTAGCTCAGTGGCTCTTCCTTCTTGACACACAATTCTGCTTGTAATATGTCAAACTGTGATCGAACAAGACTAGTGTGAATGGGAAACTATCCCTATAGATACTGCGAAGCGATGGTGAGAAACTGAAGAAGAAGCCTTTACCTTTATGGACTAATATTTAAAAGATGTTGAGATCTGCTTCTAAGTTACTAGGCAGATATTCCTGCTGGCAGATGTGACAACCTCAGAGGGAGAGAGGAATTGGAGAGTAACTTTTCCTTGCAAGTGTCTCTGGTGAAAGAAATTATTGCTGCAGTCTTAAACAAAGATGACTTGGAAACATTTGAGATTGAAAGAGCTCTTGGCTCTGAACCCAAAGCTGACCAAAGGGTGAGCGATTTTTAGTCAGATAAGAGATACCCTAAGCCGTGTGGGAAATTCAGCAGTGTCTGTGGAGAAATAAAAATGTTTTTCTTTTTCATGATTTGGCAAAAGGTGTGCATTATGTTTTAAAGGGCCTTTTGATCGTTACAGCCCTTATGGTATTGTAATAAAATGAAATGTTGTTTCTAAGCTGAGACAGCAGAAAGGAGGAAAGCTGGGGTGTGAGGCATTCAGGCCCACTCATGTATCAAGAACCAAACAAGCCCTGGAACTAAAATCTGTGCCCAAAAGAAGAAATCTTACATTTGTAATCCAAAAGGTGGCCACAGAGAATTTATCAAGAGGCAATATCGGCTATTTTAATGGACCTATCACTTTAGTAATTCACCCATTATTCTGCAATTTATAAATATATAGAGGATAATTTTCAAACAACTCTGTGCAGCCCCATATATATGTGTATGTGCGGACATGCAGAAATCTACTGCAGTATTTTATAACCTGCGCAAATCAGGTCTGTACAGATTATAAAATATGCACATGTCTACCCCGCTATATATGTATGTATACTTCATTATGCATGAATATCAGCAATGCATTGAAAGCATGTAATTTTCTACCTATTTTATAAGCATGTGATAAAAAAATTAGAATTTGTTCATGTAATATATACCCAGAAATAGGTATATTTTAAAACATATGCACATAATTGAAATCACCAATTTGCTGATAACTCCACCAGTTCACCCAGTCTGTCTCCAGTTCATTGAGACTTTCTAAGTACTTTCACTTTCAACTCCCCCCAGTTCACCCAGACCTATCACCCAACAATGGCAGACAACAGTCGAGTCTGATATCAATTGCACTAATTGTGTGAATAATTTGCCTAATGTATTTGCATAAATCTCTTATAAAATAGCAACTTATGCACATTCCTCTTGGCCTTAGTCTGGAATGCCCGTAGACTGCCCCTTTCTTTAACCTGAAAATAGGCACACAAAAAACAAAAATACGCATGTATGTTTGATATTTATAAAATAGTATTTACCTGAGTACAAGCTACTTATTGGCGGAAAGGCATATTCCCCTGAAGAAAAGATAGGGCTGAATTGTCTATGTCTGGGCAGTATTTGTTATTGTGGACCCTGCGTTGTGCAACTCCCTACCTATCCAAATTAGGCTAGCAGACTCTCATGCTTCCTTTAAGAATGCATTGAAAACCTTTTTATTCGAGCAGGCTTATGGTCTTGATATGCTCAGGATCTCTTGATATAAATTTTAAAGGTGTCTATCCTGGTTAGTTTTAGTTTATTTTATATTTATCCTGTTTTTTTGTCTACTGTTATTGTGTATGTATTTGGGGGCGGATTTTAAAAGGGTTATACGTGTAATATACGTGCGTAACCCTTTAAAACCCCTCCTGCATGCGCCAAGCCTATTTTGCATAGGCCCAGTGATGTGCGCAAGCCCCGGGACGCGCGTATGTCCCAGGGCTTGAAAAAGGGGGGGGGGGGGGGGCGGTCCGGGGGCGGGGCAGGGCCGGAGCCTCCCGGGATCGTGGGCCGGCCGTCGGCCGGTGTGTACAACCTGCGCCTGCCCAGAGGCAGGCGCAACTTCTAAGTTAAAGGTGGGGGGGGGGGGGTTGGTTAGGGCTGGGGGGCGGGTTAGGAAGGGGAAGGTGGGGGGACGGAGGGAATGGAGGGAACAGAGGAAGGCTGTGCGGCTCGACGCGCGCAAGGTGCACACCTGTGCACCTTGCGCGCGCCGACCCCAGATTTTATAACATGCACGCGGCTGCGCGCGCATGTTATTTATTTATTTATTTATTTTATTTAACTTTTTTATATACCAACATTCAAGACGGTGGTCCCATCATGCTGGTTCACAAGAAACAGGGGTGTAATTATAATAAACTTTACCATTTAAACAATAGTGCAGAAAAGCAGTTACAAATAACAAGGTTATACAATCAGGTGTAGATTTGTGTGCGCCGGGTTGTGCGCACAAATCTACGCCAACACGTAGCTTTTAATATCTGCCCCTTAATGTTTTGTAATTCGCCATGAACTATTATTTGTGATATGTGAGGACAATAAATTTTAATAAATACTAAATACTAAAAAAATGCTAAATACTATTTCAAACAGTGAACTTTAAGGATTCAAGTCTTCAAAAGTCTGGAAATACTATAGGTTTCACCTAGAAGTCAATGATCTCATTTAAAAACACCTAAATCAGAACACGACGCATGGAGGCGTCAAAGATAAAAGAAAAGTGCATCAACTATAGAGCTCTAACTTTTGGTTTATTTGAACTTATAAACTTTTATTAGGACTTTATTCCATTTGACTATACATATGTAACGTATATTCCTGTACCTTGTTACTTGAATGGTATTCCATTCAGTAAAGTTGGGTTGCATTGCATTTTTGGTATTTAGTTTCTTTTATCTGTGTGAGGAGGGGGGAGATGCCAATTCTTTATTTATTTAAGATTCTTACATAAGATCAATCAAGGCAGGTGGTGTATAACAGAAACATATGCAAATCATTAAAAACAAACATATCACATAGAGATTAATAAAAACAATTTAAACAGAGCCAAGCACAAACACATACAGGCCGATACAGTACAGTACCTGCCCTTGGACGCACGTTTTCCCTTACCCTTATTCAGTAAGGGGAGGAAAATGTGCATCCAACCCGCGGCACCTAATAGCGCCCTCAACATGCAAATGCATGTTGATGGCCCTTTTAGGTATGCCCGTGCGATACAGTAAGTAAAATGTGCAGCCAAGCCGCACATTTTACTTTAAGAAATTAGCGCCTACCCAAAGGTAGGCGCTAGTTTCTGCCGGCATCGGGAAAGTGCACAGAAAAGCAGTAAAAACTGCTTTTCTGTGCACCCTCCGACTTAATATCATAGCGATATTAAGTCGGAGGTCCCAAAGTGTAAAAAAAGTTAAAAAAAAAGAAAAAAAAAATTTAAATGGGCCGGTGGCTGTTGGGCCGAAAACCGGACGCTCAATTTTGCCGGCGTCCGGTTTCCGAGCCCGTGGCTGTCAGCGGGCTCGAGAACCGACGCTGGCAAAATTGAGTGTCGGCTGTCATACCCGCTGACAGCCGCCGCTCCGGGCTAAAAGGAGGCGCTATGGACGCGCTAGTGTCCCTAGTGCCTCCTTTTGCCTGTTTCTACCGCACCACCTAATTTGCATACTGAATCGCGCGCGCCGGGAGAGCGGGCGTTCGTTCGCTCTCCCGCAGACACTACTGAATCGGCCTGAAAATCAGGCAACACCTCATCAATTAGCCACATCTACTACCAAACCCCTTGAGCCAATCCTCCTGGTAATAATACCCAGGCCCCCTCATCCCCAGGGAATTCAGGTTTGGTGCTGCAGTGAAAAACTATTATGTGGTGAAGTATCTGGAACAGAAGGCCTTGGAACTGTACATTGTTCCCCCCTAACAAAAGTATCTGTGTTGTTCCCAATACTATAGAACTGATATGATAACATTTTTTCTCTAAGGTAGTCCCCTCATTATAACTGACTTAATAACTCAGAGAAGGGGTTATAATTCTTTGCATGTTTTGTACATGAATTAAAAAGAAAAATTGTTTTCATACAGCTTATGTCTTCTGCAAAACAGATAGAAGATGCCTTGAAAGTATTGTGTTTTCATTTAGATGTTGCTCTCCCTCCCATCTACTCATTAGTTTGATTTTATCAGTTTAATCCAATATTTATGCCAAGACAAACAATAAAAGTATTAAGAACTTTGGGCAGGAGGAAGTGATTTTGTTACAATTTTTTAAAGTTTTATTTATATTGAAGAGGTACGTGAAGAGGGGACATAAAGGCTGCGTCTGACTTCCATCGGTCTTCCCTTCAGAGGAATGGGCTGGATCCCTTTACCATTCTTCTGTTCATTTCAGCTTGTTCCTTCAAACATGTCTAAGCATAAGCGAGCCCTTCATGTATTCTGCTCCGGGAATGACATCCAGACTAGGATGGACACATTTGTTTGTCTTTCCACCGTAGTGGGTGGGCCCCATTGATTGTGTCTCAGCCAGTGTGGATTTGGTGAAAAAGCTGGAGACAAAGCATAGGAGCTATGTTCTGGTGGAGCTCTGGCTTCTGCCCCCCCCCCCCCCCAGGCTGCAGGCACGGCCGGAAAAACACTGGCAGGGTCAATGAGGAATCATTGCAGAGCTCCTTTGGCTGCAGTACATCATCCCCCCTGTCCTCCCCTCCCTACCCCTGCAAAGACCTTGCATTTTGCAGAGCCAGAGCAGGAGAGCCCCCATGGGAGATGCAGAGAGGAAAAGAGCTGGGGCTTGTATTTTAAATCAGCTATTGAATCCGCAACAAGATGGGACAGCAGTCAAGAAGAAACAAGCTAAGACTGGCGGAATGAACATTCAGTTCTGTAAAGCACCTTTCTCTATCACTTTAGAGATAAAGACATCTTTTATTGCCTGAAACACATGTTCTTAAGGGAAGAGTGAGAATGAACTCTCAGCATGGGGTAATCAAAATTGTTTCCAGTAATGCTGCTCCCTTACAGGAACAAGTTAAGGAATACCAGGTCTTTAAAACTGGAGTGGCAAAAGATTTTGTAATCAGTGCTAGAGCTTATAAAAAACTTACTTTGTTGCACGAATATCTGATTTCCCAACTTTTCAGGTCTGGAACTATTTAAGAATTCCGAGGGTAATTTTGAAAAGAACATGCGTTGATGCAAAGTCTGTGCATGCTTTGCCTTTGAAAACTGCCACAGGAATAACTACCTGCAGAGGATTTGCAACTGCTTTTTTTGCAGGCACTTCTTCCTTTCAAACAAAACACATGTAGATTTTAAAATGTAATCTTTTCCCTCTCTTGACCAAAACAATGCCTAGGCTCACCTACCTTTTACTCAGCTAAAAGTATGCAAGTGGTTGACCCCTGCACACACTTTTAGCAGGGTAAGAGCTTGGTAATTTTTAGCCAGCCAGTTTATCTGGGCAGATCGCTATTTACCTGGGAAAGTTGCTTCTGAAAATTGCCCTGCTATGGTGAAATGTTTATCAATTTGTGGAATAAGCTCCCCCCCCCCCCCCCCCCCCAGGAACCTACTGACACGGACAAACAAGCATTTTCTTTAATCTGAGAGTTGGAAACATCTCTTCAGACGGTTTCTTCCACTGGAACCTTATTAGTTATTTTTGTGCTAGACCATATAAGGAGTGCATTATGAAATTGTACCTTAGGAGTGTTTCCAGAGACTGTAGCATCCAGCTCTTTCCTTGTGCATCAAGAAGATGAAAGCCTTTTTGGAGTTACAATCTGAACGCTTGAACTTAGAAGCTACTTTTGTTTGTTTTGAAATTTCTTTATATTTCAGCAAAATTTGGATCACAAACATCACTTATTAAGTATACAATATATGTGCAAAAATGATTTGCCAAAATGAGATACAACTTAATTAAGAAAAAATGCCAAACTCTGCCCATTTTCTTTTAAACCTTTCCCCTTCACTTAATATACTGCAAACCCATCACCGTCCATCCCCGTTATCTTACATTTCTAGAGACTTGAATATGGTTTATTAGGTGTTAACAAATCAGTGTAGTCTCTGGAAAAGTTCTGAGTATTATTAGATCAGTCTCTATCAATGAGTATTGAAATGCTGTGTAAGTGGATTTTTCAAACTAACGGGCGGATTTTAAAAGCCCTGCTCGCGTAAATCCGCCCGGATTTACGCGAGCAGGGCCTTGCGCGCCTATTTTCCATAGGCCGCCGGCGCGCGCAGAACCCCGGGATGCGCGTAGGTCCCGGGGTTTTTGGAAGGGGCGTGTCGGGGGCGGTGCCGAACGATGAGGTGTTTTGGGGGCGGGACGCAGCGTTTCGGGGGCGGGCCCGGGGGCGTGGTTTCGGGCCGGGGCGTTCCAGGGGCATGGCCACGCCCTCCGTAACCGCCCCCGGTTCGGGTCTTGGCGCGCCAGCAGCCCACTGGCGCGTATGGATTTACGTCTCCCTCCGGGAGGCGTAAATCCATGGATAAAGCTAGGGGGGGGTTTAGATAGGGCCGGGGGGGTGGGTTAGGTAGAGGAAGGGAGGGGAAGGTGAGGGGAGGGTGAAAGAGAGTTCCCTCCGAGGCCGGCTGTGCGGCTCGGCGCGCGCTGGCTGCCCAAAATCGGCAGCCTTGCGCGCGCCGATCCAGGATTTTAGAGGATACGTGCGGCTATGCGTGTATCTTATAAAATCCAGCGTACTTTTGTTTGCGCCTGCTGCACAAACAAAAGTACACGATCGCGCAGTTTTTAAAAATCTACCCCTAATTGTGCATCTTTTGAAATTAATTATAAATGCAAGCAAAACCATGATTTTGCTGTTAATTCTGAGTGCAACTTTCAAACTGTGCACAGAAGTGTACTTCTTACCAACAAACTTTACATCAATTTTCAAAGGGAAAAAGATCTAATTGAAAATTGAATTGGAAAGAGTCTGCACACAGGCTGAAGAGGTTAGGGCTGTTCAGCTTGGAGAAGAGACGGCTGAGATGTCTTGAAGGAGTAGATGTGAATTGGTTATTTACACTTTCAAATAATAGAAGGACTAGGAGGTATTCCATGAAGTTAGCAAGTAGCACATTTAAGACTAATCAGAGAAAATTCTTTTTCACTCAACGCACAATAAAGCTCTGGAATTTATTGAAAAAGGATGTGGTTAGTGCAGTTAGTGTAGCTGGGTTCAAAAAAGGTTTGGATAAGTTCTTGGAGGAGAAGTTTACTTACAGGCCGATACAGTACAGTGCGCTCCAACGCCAGCATTTGGACGCGCATTTGGACGCGTGTTTTCGACGCACTAGCTTTACCCCTTATTCAGTAAGCGCGTCCAAAATGCACGTCCAACCCCCCCTCCCCCCGAACCTAATAGCGCCCACAACATGCAAATGCATGTTGATGGCCCTATTAGGTATTCCTGCGTGATTCAGTAAGTAAAATGTGCAGCTAAGCCGCACATTTTTTTTTAAAATTTATTTATTTATTTATTTATTTAATATGCCGACATTTGATCTGAGATATCACATCGGTTTACATTCAGGTACTGTAGGTATTTCCCTATCCCCAGAGGGTTTACAATCTTATTTTAAGAAATTAGCGCCTACCCAAAAGGTAGGCGTTAATTTCTCCGGGCACCGGGAAAGTGCACAGAAAAGCAGTAAAAACTGCTTTTCTGTGCACCCTCCGACTTAATATCATGGCGATATTAACTCGGAGGTCCCGAAAGTTACAAAAAGTTAGAAAAAAAAAAATTTGAAATCGGCCCACGGCTTGAAAACCGGACGCGCAATTTTGCCGGCGTCCGGTTTCCGAGCCCATGGCTGTCAGCGGGCTCGAGAACCGACGCCAGCAAAATTGAGCGTCGCTTGTCAAACCCGTTGACAGCCGCCGCTCCTGTCTAAAAAGAGGTGCTAGGGACGCGCTAGTGTCCCTAGCACCTCTTTTTGCCACGGGCCCTAATTTAAATAAATTAATTTAGTAAATCACGCGCACAGGAGAATGGCCTGTGTGCGCGCCGGGAAAGCGACATTTACTGTATCGGCCCGATAGGGAATAGCCACTGCTATTAATTGCATCAGTGGCATGGGATCTTCTTAGTGTTTGGGTAATTGCCAGGTTCTTGAGTCCTGGTTTGGCCTCTGTTGGAAACAGGATGCTGGGCTTGATGGACCCTTGGTCTGACCCAGCATGGCAATTTCTTATGTTCTTATGTTCTTACCCTTGCCTTTGGTGCAGGAACATTTTCTGGGATAATATAAGCTTGTACTGCTCCTCAGCCCTGCCCCCTGGGAACGCCTCTCCAATTGTAGGTAAGCTGTTAGTACATTTTGGTAATATACAGAACATATTGGGGCGTATTTTAAAAGGCCTGCGCGCGCCGGCGGCCTATTTTGCATAGGCCGCCGGCGCGCGTAAAGCCCCGGGACGCGCGTAAGTCCCGGGGCTTTTGAAAAGGGGCGGGAGGGGGCGTGTCCGGGGGCGTTCCTGAAACGACGCGGCATTTCGGGGGCGGGCCCAGGGGCGTGGCGCCGGCCCGGGGGCATGGTTGAGGCCTCCGGACCAGCCCCCGGGACCAGAGGACAGAGTGGGGCTGCCGGCCGGCAGGCGTAACTTTGCCGACAAAGGTAGGGGGGGGGGGTTTAGATAGGGCCGGGGGGGTGGGTTAGGTAGGGGAAGGGAGGGCGAAGGAAAGTTCCCTCCGAGGCCGCTCCGAAATCAGAGCGGCCTCGGAGGGAACAGGCAGCGCGCGCTGGGCTCTGCGCGCGCAGGTTGCACAAATGTGCACCCCCTTGCGCGCGCCGACCCCGGATTTTATAAGATACGCGTGGCTACGCGCGTATCTTATAAAATCCAGCGTACCTTTGTTCACGCCTGGTGCGCGAACAAAGGTACGCGATCGCGTATTTTTTACTACCCCATTGTTAATATATATTTTCTTTAAACACAAAGTAAACCCTCTTATGAAAATAAGAGAGCATATTTTCCTTACAAGTTCATCTTAAATTCCAATTCCCTTTTCCTTCAGTAAGCTATATTTTTAACTATGTAAACATGGTTCCTGTTTCTTGGCCTTGCATATATATCAATCTGTAAAACAATTTAAGTGCTAAGAGGGAAGGGAGCTTTCCTTATAAGTCTGAGTATAGCAAGTGTAGCAAATATCCAGTTGCAAGGTATCTATGGTTAAAAGAGACTTGAATAACTACAAAAAAAGACCCTGAGCAATGGTCACAAGGAGGAACTTAGACAGATGGTTAAAACCACACACGGAAGAACACCACAGGCACCTTCCCACAAGGCCTCAGCTCAGGAGGTGAAATAGGAGGGAATGACCCACAGGATACATTGAAAATGGCGGTTGTTCCCACTAAAATGGATAATGTATATGCTTTCTTTGATTGGAAATATACGATCATACTGAAACATATGTGCAGACTTTCAGAGCAGTAATATGCAGTATTTTATAAACTCTGCAGCTCCCTCCACACAGTTTATAAAATCCTAGCATTAATGTGGCATCCACTTTCACGCTGCATCACAGATAGTTTGAAAGTTGGGCTCTCTGTGCATAATTTTACATGCAGTCAGGGTAAGCAGTTTCAAAGACCCTATTTCTGTACATGAAGCACTATTTTATGAATGGAAACGGCTTTGAAAAAACTGCCCTCTTTCTGTTTGGTGCATGGATTGTTTGGAGACTTTGATTGTTTTGCATTTTCTAAAATATGCCTCATTTATATGAATTCTTTATTCTTCTGTCCCTAGTGTTTCATGAATTTTGTCTCCAGACAAGATGCATTTATGTGTTATCTTGTTTGTATTTTTCTGTTAATGTTTTCATGTTCAGTATATAATCTATCTGCTACAAGCTATCATGCTGCCAATTAAAAAATGTTTACATTAGTAGGGCCTGGATTTTTCATTCTCGCAGAGAATGGAGAATCCAGCGATAACGGGTGGCAGGCCTGCGAAAGCTGGCAGCGATCGCACCACCGTGGTGTTATCTCTGCCGGCTTTCTGACGCTACTGGCGGTGATAACGTGGCTTGCCTTATCACCGCCAGCGAAGACACCATGAAGTCCGCCCCGACACCACCTCGACCCCTCCCCTTCCAGCCCAGACTCCGCCCCTAGCAAGCTATTGCATGTGTAAAGGGACTTTTCGCGTGCGATAGGCTTATAATATAAGCCCCTATGTTATGTAAAATGTAGATACTGCATGTATTAGCTATGTATCCAAATCTTAATTTAAAAAAAAAGAAATTTTATTTCGATTTTTATATTCTGCTTTTCAGCACTTCAAAGCGGATTACATTTAGGTACTGTAGGTATTTCCCTATCCCCAGAGGGCTTAAAATCTAACAGGGTCATTTATCAAAATATGTTATGGCATTATTGCGGGCGATAGGGCCTTAACGCCCGCATGAATGTGATATTTATTGCAATGCATGGCGCAAATGCAAATTTTTTGAATTTATTCAAAGAGAAGGGATTGGGGAAGGGTTTGGGTGGAATCAATGAAAATGAAGGGCATTATGATAGCGTAATGCATGCTTTTAATGCTGGAAGTAACTACATGTTTTTTTGTGGCATTAAGCTGTATGAGATGGCTGAAATAGTATTTGTTATAAATATTGCAAATTCTGCTTTGGGAGGGAGAGGGAGAGAGAGCCTCTGGGGTGGCACATGTAGTAGTCAACTATTTATACCACTATAGGAGGGCCAGCTAGAAACTCAATGTGAGGTTTTGGTGGTGGTCTAGGGTTTTGGGGCCAGTTTTACATGCAGAGTGAGACGTACAAACAGCACAGTACACATCAGTGAAGACTGGACATGATTTGGAGTGAGGAAAGTCACACAAAGATGAGATTTCTACAATGTACTCTCGCCATAGCTTGATGGACGCTCTACCAGGGTACTATCAAGCTAAGGCGAGAGAACACTGCTATTGTCCTTCTTCCTTCAAGCACCCACTATAACCTCATGCCTCCTCTGCAGCAGAGTAGCCTCGCATTCTGCCGCTATCTGGAAGTGTTGGCAGTATCACGCCCTCACTGTGCAAATGGCCTGCAAACCTGTGCATATTCACTATTCCCCCTGGTAGCCTCACCTCTTTCTATGTGGGTTTCTTGTTTAAAATGGAAACCATGTGGAAGCAGTAAAAGGTGGGGGCCATTTAGTGCAGACTCATGGTCCCTAAGTGCAAGGAGGGAAGGAGGCCAACAGAAGCAGCCTCAGACAGCAGTAGCGCTCAGGGCTGACCTATTGCTTTGTGAGAGGCAATCGTGGGGTGGCACTAGGAAAGGTCTCAGAGGTAGGGATGGGGGATGTCATCACATTTTGATGCCTCTCAGAGCTGCAAAACTGCTTGCACAAGTTGTGTGTGTATATATATGTATATATATATATATATAGATATAGATATATAGATATATATAGATATATATAAAAGTGAAACAATTTATTCAAAGTCAATTGTTTTCTGACAAACAGCATTAAATAGGTGGCAAACAAGTAGTTCATTTTTTTCTTGTAGAGGACAGAGATGGACCAATGAAAGGAGGGCAAGAATCATCAGGTTTCCTCGTTTTAGAAACTGGCCTTCCTCACAGAAATTCCAAAACCATATTTTTTTAAACCAAATTTCACTTCAGTTTAGAGATGAACGTCAGACTCTCTGGAATATATTTCTCCATCCCAGCGCACCCCAAATAAACTCGAGACTAAGCAAATCTTTTGGATTGACTTAGATCATTCTCTGTCAGTCCCTGCAGGCTAACACATGCCACACACACAAATTGAAACTTCTCTCTGTCAAGTTACAGGTCAGGTCAGGATTAATGAAAAGCATGCGGCGTACATGTGCAGGGCAACTTGGTTAAGCAGCTCCAGGAGCCTGGGAGAATAACAGGTAAAACCAATACTACAGCTGGGAGTCAGAAGCCAAGTTTCCAATCATGATTATATTTTATGTTTGCATTCAACCTGACAATTTCAGACCTCATGGTGTAAGGAAACAATAATATTAGGTACAATAGACGGGTGGTCTGTGTACAGTGTGTGGAGAGCTATACTTGAGTTGTAACTTTTTCTTCCTCCTTGCTACAATGAATCACTGAACTATACAAATAAGGAATTAGCTGAAATTTTATTTGGCAATCCATCCATGGAAATTGTTGTGCTTCTCTTTTTTTCTGGATAGCATCATTTACCAACCCCCTTCTTGCCTATTTGACATATCGGGTTGGTGGGTGTTTGCCTTAAGGCAAAGTATTCCCCAATTTGTATCTAATGGTTAGAAAGCAAAATTCACAAGTCTGGCAGAGACAGTTTAAACATGTTGATGTTCAAATGTGCTTAAAGTGATAATTCCATGAGAATTTTCCCGGTGGTAAAATACCACCAGGAGAAATACTGCAGTGAACTGCCCATAGGATGAGAAGTGTGATGGAGGCCCCACGGCCCAAGGCCACCATCTTTTAAAGGGCCCAAGAATCCTGAATATGTCATCCACCAGCCTTGTGAAATCTCTGGGAGTCTCAAGAAACTCCCATTCAGATTGCCCCAACGGTAAAAATAAAAAATAAAGCATAACGAAAATGTCCCATCCCTGTCCCTTCCATCTCCCTCCCAAAGCTCGTCCACTTTTGGCAAAAAATAACCCCCTGACTTCTTACTCGCCAACCCTAGCCCACCCCTCTGACCCTCCCCTTGCATTTGCTGAAGTTCTAGTGAAGCTCGGAGTGCCACCTAGGAGTTCAAGTTTGGTGCCACCATTTTCAAAATGGTGCTGGTTGGCCACATACAGACTTTTGTTCCTATCAAATGATAAAGGAAAAAGTATAAAATAGGATGGTTGGCACTATTTTGAATATATCGGCTCTGGACCCAGAGCTCCACGAGGCTCTCGAGACCCCACTAGACCACTAGAAAATGTCGAATATGAAAGGGGCTGGGGATGAGATACGATGTCCAACATGTAATATTTTATTAAAAGAGGGCACGGTTTGGGAGGGAGGGGGAGGGCCAAGGAAGAGATTTTCATTATTTTCACTTTTTTACCAGTGAGAATGCCTGAAGGAGGAGCAGGAGTGGGGAGCATGGTACATGGGTTCTTTCGAGCCACCCAGTGTTTTCATGAGGCCAGGGAAGGACAAATTTGGGCAGCTTGGTCCTTTAAATTAAGCCCGGAAACACTGGGACATGCATTAGCATCCCAATGATCCCAGGGAAAGATAGCCTCATCTCAAAGTGCAGCTAACTTATCTCAAATAACATGGCTTGTGAATTTTCATGCAAGTTGCATGATTTTATTTGCAGCCAATTTACTAATTAATAATGAGTGGTTATGAAACACTGCATATTATTGTTGCACTAAGGTGTTTATGGTATGGTAAAGTACTAACACAGCTTAATAAATCACCACTTAAGTTTGTAGCTGAGGCAATGGAGGGTGAAAGCAGAGTTGCTTACCTGTAACAGGTGTTCTCCCAGGCAGCAGGATGTAGTCCTCACATATGGGTGACGTCACTGCACGGAGCCCTATCACGGAAAACATTTCTGTCAAACTTTGTAGAAACTTTGAGTGGCACACTGAGCATGCCCAACATGCCGTGATCCCTGTGTCCACAGGGGTCTCCCTTCAGTCTCGTTTGTAGCTAAAAAGTGCGAGTGAAAAATAAAATAACAAAATGTAAGCGGACCCAAATCTGCGGGGTGGCGGGTGGGTTTCGTGAGGACTACATCCTGCTGTCCTGAGAGAACACTTGTTACAGGTAAGCAACTCTGCTTTCTCTCAGGACAAGCAGGATGGTAGTCCTCACATATGGGTGATTAGCAAGCTACAGGGTGACTCATATTACAACAGGTCAATGGCAGACAACTTGTGCAGCAGGCACAATAATTGGGGTGCTATTGGCAATGATGAGGCAGCCTGAAATCACAGCAGGTGGTTGTGGAAGGAGTTGGGGATTATACTGGAACAAAGCTTCTGCAAGACAGATTAGCCAAAGGCAGAGTCTTGATGGATTTCCTTATCTAAGCAGTAGAGGGCTATGAATGTGTGAAGAGAGCTCCATGTTGCAGCCTAGCAGATGTCGGCAATTGGTACTGAACGACAGTGTGGTACGATGTTGCCATGGCCCTTACAAAATGTGCCTGTACTCACTACTGGAGAGGAAGGCCTGCTTTCTCATAGCAAAATTGGATACAGTCTGCTAGCTAGTTGGAGAGAGTTTGTTTACTCACTGGAACTCGAAGCTTGTCTTTGTCAAAGAAGCAAAGAGTTGGGTGGATTTCATATGGAGTGCAGTGCGTTCTAGGTAGAATGCAAGTGCACGCTTACAGGCCAAGGTGTGCAACACCTTGTCACCCTGGTGAGAGTGAGGCCTTGGGAAAGAGTGGACAGACTATAGACTGAGTAAGGTGAGAGGCTGTGTCCACCTTAAGAAGAAATTTAGGGTGAGTACGGAGGACTAGTCAGTCACGGAGGAACCTAGTGTCAGGTGAGTATGCAACAAGGGCTTGTAACTCATTGACCCTTTTAGCAGAGATGGCTACAAGAATTTTCCATGTTAGAAATTTAATGTTATAGGAATGCAAAGACTCGAACGGGGAATGCCTGAGCCTTGTAAGCACTACATTTTGGCCCCATTATGTAACCAGTGATCGTAGAGGAGGCCTAATTTGTAAAGAACCCATCATAAGCCGACTCATTAGGAGTTGAGCCATTAACAGGGCATCCCCTACTCCCTGGTGGTACGCTGAGATGGAACTGAGGTGTACCCGTGCGGAGGATGTTTGGGGACAAGAATCCGAAAGGTATCCTAGATAGCCTAATAGAGATGGAGTGGGGCAGAAAAAAGAGACCAATACCTTTTTGTGCACACCATTTGGTAAAACTTGCCCATTTCGAATGGTAAGATTTACGTGTGGAAGATTGTCGCGAAGCTACAAGTACCTGAGAATATCAGTGAGCCTGTTTTATGAGATTGACCTGTGGCCAGGTGAATCGGTTACTGGAGTGGTAGATTGAGAAGTATGGGGAAGCATACTTGTCAAGGCTAGTACGTGGTTATGAGAATCACTGAAAACCTGTCCTGCTGTAGCATCACAAGAGTTTTGGCTATGAGTTGTATCGGAAGAGATGCGTATAGGAGGCCTTTGTTGCAGGAGCGAGAAAAGGCATCCATGATAAAGCATTTCAATGCATGTGTAGGGAGTAGAATCTGTCCACTCTGTGGTTTGATTCGGACGCAAGAGGTCGATGGTTGGTTGACCTCAGCGCTAGAAGATTTTGCTCACTACACATGGATTCAGAGACCACTTGTGGGGATGAAGACATCGATTGAGATGGTCTGCTAGTATGTTCGGTATGCCTGTTATATATGTGGTCCGGAGATGCATGGAGTATGCAAGGGCCCAGGCCCAGAACTGCGTGGCTTTCTGGCAGAGCAGATAAGGGCCTGTGCTTCACTGTTTGTTCGAGTAGCACAGTGGCACTATGTTGTCTGTCTGTATCCATAAAGTTTTGTGTGAGAGGTAGTGTTTGAAGGCACAAAGGGCATAACACATGGGTTGAAGGTCCAGGAAGTTGATCTGAGACTTCATGAAGCGGAGTAGATACATGTTAGGTTTGGAGGGAGTGGATTCAAGCTCTCCAAACCAAGTTGCATGTGACCGTGGCCAAGATGATTTGGTACTGGATCGATGATATGGATCAGGGACAAAAGCAGTTGAACGGCTTAGAGTCACTGAAATTTTAAAATCCACTGAGTTTTTCTCATCGCTAGTCTAGCCATAGGAGTGACGTGGATAGTGGAAACCATGTGGCTAAGCAATGAAAGAATTGATGGGCTGAGGCTATGTTGCATGCGCGCAGAGATGTGGACAATTTGATAGGATGTCTGCACGGTTGTTGGGCAGGCAGGCCGATGCGACTGTAGTGCCCAGATCTGCTCCATATGGAATTTATGGTAGTTGATCAGAAATCCCAGCCAAATGTAGTAGATTTATAGTGATTCTTAGAGAATTTAGAGCTCCTTGTTTGGATTGACTCCTTATTAGGCAGTGGTCCAGGAAAGGAAATGCGTGAATGCTGTTGTTCTTTGTAGATGAACGGCAGTCACTGCTAGGTATTTGATGAAAAACACAAGTTATCGAAGCTAATTTGAATGGCAGAACTTGATATTGAAAATGTTGTTGACTCACTATGAAGCATATAGAAAGTCCAGAGAATAGAGGCAACCCCCTTGTTGTAGTAAGGGAAGTATGGTGCCGAGAGACACCATTCTGAATTTTTCTTTCTGAAGAAATTGAGATTTCTGAGGTCCAGGATGGGCGATGGTCACCTATTTTCTTTGAAAGTAGGAAATAGCGGGATTAAAAATAAAAACCTCTGCTTTGTTGTGTCCGGGGAACGGTATCCCGAGCCCTGGTCCTCAGTGGGGTGGACCGTTCTGTTCTCTGGCAAAGTAAAAAAACCTGGAGCCTGCCTGACTGGCGGAGCTGGTGTGATCTGGATACCAGTCGGTCTCACACGGGAGTGTGAGCGGTAAAAGGGTCTTTCTAGCATCCCTCTTCGCTGGTTTTCTAGCCGAGGAGGGAGGATTTGCAAGAAACGCAGAGAGCTATTGCAGGGTCTCGCGGCAGTCTTGCAATTGAGCCACTGTCTGCTGGAACTTGAATGTAAACCGATGTGATATCTCGGATCGAATGTCAGTATATAAAAGGGAGGAGGAATAGCCTAGTGGTTAGAGCAGTGGGCTATGAATCAGGAGACTACAGTTCAAGTCCTGCTGATGCTCCTTGTGACCTTGGGCAAGTCACTTTACCCTCCATTGCCTCAGGTACAAACTTAGATGGTAAGCCCTTTGGGATAGGGAAATACCTACAGTACCTGAATGTAAACCGATAATAAATAAACTTCTGCATGAAGAGATTATCTGCAGTGCATGGCAGATCAGCTAGATTATCTTGGACTTTGGGCTGCAAATCAGAGGCCGTAAGCCAGGTTACCATCTAGTACAGAGTCCTGTTGCTGGCAACAGGAGGACGTTTCAAAGCAATCACATGTTGCTTGAATTTCATATGGATGGCAAAGAGGTTCCCTTGGTGCTGTGTCAAACATAGCTGGTAAATTGCAATATGTGACACCAATATGGTTCTTGGAAGATATTACAACTTAGAACCTCCTGGTCTTTTTTAGTGACACGTCCTTAACTTAAGTCTCGATGGAATCGATGTCTCTACAGGGATGCCAGTAAAATGACCTGGCAGGACTTTGGGGGTGCAAAAAATTAGCATGAAATCATGTCCTCAATTGAGACTTTGCATATATGGCCAAACCACCAGGATTTATCATAGATGCAAGCTAAATACTGATCAGGTTGGAAGCTGGATACTTGAAGGGCATGAAAATATTCACATGCATGTTCTAGAACACTAGCAACGAATGAAATTAGGTCATTGAAAATGTTGCTAATGCAAATATTAGTTGCATTAACAGTCTTGAATTGATGATTTTCCCTTGTGCCTCCAACTGAATGACATTTGCTAAACTCGCATACTGAACAGGTCTGATTGCTTCACTGGTCTGCTGTTGTGTCCATCGGTCTCAGACGGCTTAGACCTCTGTGCCTCACCTTTTTTCCTTCTCTCTCCTCAAGCCTTGGGAAGATGGCTGCTGCCGCTTCTTCATGCCACTCTCTTCGGTGTCCCTGGATTGGCAACGGCGTTCGCCATGATTTTCCTGAGGGCCTCCTAGGGTGCGCGCGCACATGCCACCCACGTCTTTATCCACATCATGGTGGGAACCTCGGGGGCATCCCCTCCGAGTGACGTCATCACATCCTGGTATTTAGCCTGCCCTTTGTTTGCTAACAAACTGAGTTAGCAAGGATTGGATTGCCTCTAGTCAAAGCTGCTCTGCTGCTTCCCAGCTGCCGCAGGAAGCATTCTCTGCCCTTCGGGATATTTCTTCACTAACCTGGGTACCCACTCCTCGGAGGCCCTTCTGCTCTATTTCAGGTACCTATCTTGGGATACCGGGTACTCGCTCCTCGAGGGCCTGCTCTCCCTAATCTGGTACCTGCCACTGAACAACTTCTGCCTGCCAGGACCTTCAACAATACAGCTTCTACTTCAGTGAGTACTAACCCTTTCAGTCTGTCTCACCTTCAGCTTCAGCGCTCTGTGTCTACATCCAGGACCTGTCCCTGCTACACTGCACTGCCTATTACCTACTTGAGTGTGAGACTGGTCTCCTCTGCTGAGGACCCCTGGACTACTTCTGCTGGGTTACCTTCACTGCTGCTCGCTCCCCGGGCAATACCATCAAGCTATACAATAAATACAACTTCTCTGTGTCTGCATGTATAGAGTCTAGCCTAGTACTGCGGATCCTCACGGGGCTCCTCCCTGTGGGAGTGGCCATCAGCACAGTACCCAAGAATCCACTCCAACACCTCATAACCATAACATCTGCTTTGGCACAAAGAAAAATTTGATACCAGGGACACATATGCCCAATTTTAAAAGCCCAGTGCATGTAAAAATCAGGGGATACATGCATAGCTGGGCCTTGCGCATGCTGAGTGCATTTTAAAAATGGCCCAGCCACGTGCATATCTCCCGATATGCGCAGAAGTTCCGGATTTGATCAAAGAGGCAGGCCAGGGGGTGGGGTCTGCGTGGGGAGGGGCGGGATCCAATGGAAGCAGGCCAGGACAGGCCCTGTCCTGGGGTAGCATGGGCCGGCAGTCAGCTAGCGCGCAGAACTTACTTCATCTATTCTGATGAAGTAAGTTCCGAAATTTAAAAAATGAAGGTAGGGAAAGGGGTTTTAGGGGTCAGGGGAGAGAGGGGAGAGAGGGGAAAAGGAAGCAGAGTAAGAAGGGGTATAGAGAAGTTCCCTCCCAGTCCACTCCTTAATTGGAGCGGACTGGGAGGGAACTGGGGAAGCCCTAGTCACGTTGCTGCGCGTTGTCTTTTAAAATTCGCCCCCCCGCACGCGGAGGACACCATCTGCCCACATGTGCATGCGGATGTTAAAATCTGCTGTGCATGTACGTGCGGATATCATATTTTAAAACACATGCGTGCCGACACATGTGTGCCGACGTGTGCTCACACCGGGAAGCACGCACATTTTTAAAAAAAATCTTCCCCATAGAGCACAATGATATCACAGGCCAAGGCATGTTCCCAAAATCTCTGCCACAACAGGTAATACTTTTGCATTATTCAGACTTGCATATAGTAAATAATACAGCATAATAAAATGTCCATTTTGAGGGGTCATTTATAAAAGTATGTTGAAGCAAGCTGTGTCATAAGCTAAAGCATGGTAAGCACAACAAGCTTCACCACACTAGAATTTCATATATCTAGCTCATTTGCGTGTTACACAGCAGGGTGCCAAAGTTGCCTCTTTCTAATATAGCATGCCCACACATGCAAATGATGCATACTGTTGATGCATTAATTCTGACCAAAAGCAAGATCAGGTCCAAAATGAAACAAGGCAATTTTTGTAGGAAAAAAGATGTGCTTTCAAATGACAGAACAGATGTAGTATTTTTAAAGTGGAGGCCTATATGTTGTATCCTGTCTTGCTTTGCACTGGAAGAATTTGTTTTATTTGTTACATAAGAACATAAGATTTATCATACTGGGTCAGACCAAAGTTTCATCAACAGTGGCCAAACTGGATCACAAGTACCTGGCAGAACCCCAAAAGGTCAATAGATTTCATGCTACTTATCCCATGGATAAGCATAGGATTTTCCCAAGACCACTTTAATAATGGTTTATGGAATTTTCTTCCAGAACCATGTCCAAACCTTTTTTAAACCCAGCTACACTAATGGCTTTTACCACATATTCCAGCAAAAAATTCCAGAGTTTAATTATACATTGAGTAAAAAAATATTTTCTCCTATTTGTCTAAAATGTATCACCTAGTAACTTCATTGAGTTCCCCTGGGTCTTTGTACTTTTTAAAAGAGTAAACAACCAATTCACATTTACCCATTCTACTCCACAAATTATTTTATAGACCTCTATCATATCTCCCCTCAGCTATCTCTTCTTCAAACCGAAGAGCCCTAACTTCTTTAGCCTTTTCTCATAAGGGAATCATTTCATCCCCTTTATCATTTTGGTTGCCCTTCTCTGTACCTTTTCTAATTCCACTATATCTTTTTTGAGATGCAGTGACTAAAATTGCACATAATACTCAAGATGTGGTCTCACCTTGAGACATTATGATGTTCTCTGTTTTATTCTCCATTCCTAGCATTCTGTTAACTTTCTTGGCCGCTGACACACATAGAAAAAATGATTTCAACATATTATCCACGATGATGCCTAGATCCTTTTCCTGGATGGAGACTCCCAATGTTGAACCTTGCATTGTGTATCTATAATTTGGGTTGTTCTTCCCTAAATGCATCACTTTGCATGTGCCCAATTAAATGTCATCTTCCATTTGGATGCCAGTCTCAAAATCCTCTTGTGATTTAACAATTTTGAATAATTTTGTATCATTAGCAAAAATGTTCTCACCATACTTGTTGCTCCTATCTCTAAGTCATTTATAAATATGTTAAAAAGCAGTGGTCTTAGTACAGCACTATTCACTTTTCTCCATACAGACATAAAAATGCATGAGCCACTTCTCTGAAATAGCTATTCATCAGCAACCACAAAAGATTTTTACTTGTGTCAAATTGTAACAACCTGAAACTGCCAAAGCAAATCCAAACGTGTTGAAAGCCTTTAGAAAGAGAATATTTTTTAAAAAATTTCTGTTTGAGTTCTTTTATAACTGGGAAAGCAGTTAAAACGAAATTTTAAACAAATAAAAATTTAAATAAATAATTAAATTTAATTACTCATTAGGAAGTGCATGTCATAATAAGGGACTGCTACTGTGAATGTTCTTTCACGTGTTTTAGCTAAGCACACTTGCCAAACAGATGGTACATCTAAAAGATTATGCCCAGCAGATCTCAAGACTTTTACAGGCTTATGGATCTTTAGCAGGGCACTGACACAAGCTGGAGTCTTGCCACTCAAGGATTTATGATACAATGTGAGAATCTTAAATCTAATACACCAACATATGGGTGACCAATCTATGAAACACAAAACTGGTGTAATGTGCCTTTTGGAACTCACTCCCATCAACATTATGGCAGCAGCATTCTGAACTTACTTGCAAAGAATGCAACACCAAATATGATGACCCGATTTACAGTGAACTACAGCAAGCAAGACCTGACAATACCAGTGCTTGCAAAACAGTACAAAAATCAGATGATGATAGATACTGATTCAAGTTTCATGCGATGTGAAGCTTGAAGGTGGCACCTCTTATCGCTGACTTTACTTGCATAGGTAGGAAGAAAATAAAATGAACACATTTCTTCCCATAAAAGATAATAGCAGCTGCACAGCTAAAAAGAAGGTCCAAAATGTTAATCCTGTCCTGAGCTGGAGTAAATGCATTTGTGGTGAAGGTTTCCAGGAAATGAATACAAGCCATGTGAATGGGAAGATATGACTAACCCCTGGTGGACAAGATCGAAAGTTTTAATGGCTTATCTATAATGAATTTCTTCTTCCAAATTGTGTTGAAAAGGATGTTCAACTAAACCCAATGTCCCCCAAATAAACCCTTTTCAACAGTTGCTAGTCAGTAAAATCTGAATATCTGCTGCTAATCACCAAGAGAAGGCCCAGAATAGTTGGGGTGAATCAAACCCCATTGGATTGATCGATCTTCCCAGTAATACTGAGAAAACACACTCATAGAATCATAGAAATGACGGCAGGAAAGACCAATTGGTCCAACCAGGCTACCCAGCAAGCTCCCACACTTATTTTCCCATACTTATCTGTTTCACCGACCATCAAGTTCAGGGCCCTTGTTGGTAACTGTTTGATTCAAATTTCTTGCAACCCCCTGCCATTGATGCAGAGAGTAATGTTGGAGTTGCATCACATGTAAATCATAAGGCTTAATGGTTAAGGGTAGTAAACGCCGCATCATGCAAGTTACCCTGATGCTTGTTTATCCAGACTGCACAGATCAGTGCCTTGTTAGATGCTGTCTCAATGTAAATCCTCTTTGCCACATTTCTCCCTGCCGTTGAAGCAGAGAGCAACACTGTATATGTAGGGATTCCTTCAGAATCCCTTTTTCATTTCTAGCAGAGTTAATATATGCTGGAATTTTGAATTTTACTCTAGTTCAGAAAAAGAAAAGCCAGCAGTTGAAATTTAAATCCATTCTCACTTATGAAACTACTATTATGGAAATTTCTGATTTTCTTGACAAGAAGTGTTCACTTCCATCACAGGTTCTTCATCAAATAAAAGACCTGGGCTCAGGTTTCAATTTCATCTGGCTCTGAACTAAAATATAACTTGCTCTGTGATCCAGGGTGACAGTCACAAGGAAGGTTCCTATTTAATCAAATTACCTGCAAGAAAGTTACAGGTTGAAAAAGACGTGACAAAATATTTAATTATGTTTTCAGCAAAACTCTATATTCACATTTTAAGCTAAGTGGAGCTTAAAATTTCATTTAAGAAACAATGTCATAAACTTCTGTCAAAGAAGTAAAGAAGACAGCATGCTGCTAATGAAGGCTGTGATTCACAAACTGCTTTTGTAAGTGCTAAAAAGAAAAACAAATTGGTAAAATGCATAAAACTACACTTCAGTGAAGAGCATAAGAACATACCATACTGGGTCAGACCAAGGGTCCATCAAGCCCAACATCCTGTTTCCAACAGTGGACAATCCAGGCCATAATAACCTGGCAAGTACCCAAAAACTAAGGGGCAGATTTTCAAAGGGGGACGCGCTGTGATGTAGCGCAGCCCGGCCGCAGGCAGGAGCTGACAAGCTACCATAAGAACAACGGTAATACCAGAGCCCGACAGCAGGGGGCACAGGGAAAGAGAAAAAAAACTACAAATCCCAGGTTCCCTGAAACCCCACCAGACCTGGGAGGAGAGCCTGAAGGCGAACAGGTGGCAGACATAGAGATTAATGAGGTAGACAGCGGTGAGTCCATGGAAGTGGAGGAAGAGGGCGTGCCACCGTGGTGGAGCTGGCCACAAAAGCCCGGCTCTTCAGAGTCAGAGGAGGAAGAGATGGAGGTAGGTTCAGGGGGAGAGGAATCCTCCAGTTCATAAATGGAAACTGAGTAGCCTAAGAAGGGTGGCGTATAACCTTTGTCTTAGGGGAAGCACGGGAGAAGGGCTGTAGAGGTGCCTGGTGTGTTTGATGTTGTAATAGCCCTGATTAGAGGATGTACAAGCTTACTCTGTAACAACACAGCTTGTAAGAGAACCCGAGGGCTAAGCTGGGGGAGGGTCATTTGCTGCACGCCTTGGTCTATTAGGTATAGACAAGGCTGGAAGGGGAGGTGGCAGACTTCCTGTAATACAACCTGCTGTTACTTTATAAACTACTTTGAAGGAACTAGCTCTCTCTCTGTGTTGTCTTTGGGGATTGGGGGGGATGCTTACCCCCAACCCTGCATGAAAGGAACCTAGAAGTCCAGCAAAAACAGGGCTAGAGGAGGCCCCGACCTCGGGAGTTACGTGAGCCCGGCGAACTCCAGGGACCAGGGCGATCGGTGGAAGGTCGGAACCTGTGACAGAGGAGCAGCGCCTGAGGCCTCACGGATGGTGAGCCTTCACAGCGCGTACCCCCCGAAAACCTGCCCCCAGTTCCCCCTGCGTGCGCCGAGCCTATGTTGAATAGGCTTGGTGGCGCGTGCAAGCCCTGGGACGTGCGTAAGTCCCGGGGCTTTCCTGGGGAGGTGTGTCGGGGCGTGTCAGGGGGCGTGTCGGGGTGTGTGTCATGGTGGCGCATCGGTCAGGGGCAGGGCCATGGGGGAATCCCGGCCCGGGGGCGTTTCGGAGGCATTTCCGAGGCCTCCGAAACAGCTCCCTGGCCGGCACGCACGAGTGGCGTAACTTTTAAAACAAAGGTAGGGGGTTAGATAGGGCTGAGGGGCTGGGTTAGGTAGGGGAAGGGAAGGGAAGGGAAGGTGCGGGGGGGTGGGGGGTGGAAGGAAAGTTCCCTCCGAGGCTGCTCCGATTTCGCAGCGGCCTCGGAGGGAACAGAGGCAGGCTACGCGGCTCGGTGCGCGCAGGCTGCCGATTTTGGGCAGCCTTGTGCGCGCTGACCCCGGATTTTAAAGGCTACGCATGTATCTATTAAAATCCGGGGTACTTTTGTTTGCGCCTGGTGCTAAGGTTGCTAGTAATAGCAGTAGCTATTTTCTAAGTCATCTTAATTAATAGCAGGTAATGGACTTCTCCTCCAAGAACTTATCCAATCCTTTTTTAAACACAGCTACACCAACTGCACTAACCACATCCTCTGGCACAAATTCCAGAGTTTAATTGTGTGTTGAGTGAAAAAGAACTTTCTCCGATTAGTTTTAAATGTGCCACATGCTAACTTCATGGAGTGCCCCCTAGTCTTTCTGTTATCCGAAAGAGTAAATAACTGATTCACATTTACCCGTTCTAGACGTCTCATGATTTTAAACACTTCTATCATATCCCCCCTCAGCCATCTCTTCTCCAAGCTGAAAAGTCCTAACCCCTTTAGTCTTTACTCATAGGGGAGCTGTTCCATTCCCTTTATCATTTTGGTCGCCCTTCTTAGTATCTTCTCCACCACAACTATATCTTTTTTGAGATGCGGCGACCAGAATTGTACACAGTATTCAAGGTGCAGTCTCACCATGGAGCGATACAAAGGCATTATGACATTTTCCGTTTTATTCACCATTCCCTTTCTAATAATTCCCAACATTCTGTTTGCTTTTTTGACTGCTGCAGCACACTGAACTGACGATTTCAATGTGATATCCACTATGACGCCTAGATTTCTTTCTTGGGTGGTAACTCTTAATATTGAAGGAGTAATTGCTTATTAAGATACTAATGTTATTGTAAATGAACAACAATACACTAGCTTCATGGGTGCTGATGGGAACCAGGGGTCCATGCACTCATAACTGGGCACAGAGTAAAAGATGATGTCACATCTATCTGCATGCAGCAGGCCGAGCTGGTCCACGGCAGCTCCTTCATCCCTGTCTCTCATGGTGGGAGGAGGGCCAACCATATGGCTTGTGTTGCGTGGCTGGCTTGAAGCATTTCCAGGTTTGCTGGCCATGTGGGATGCTGCGTTCTGCATATCTGGTTGACGTAGATGATAAAATACATATATATGCATGTATGTTTCATTATGCACGAATATCAGCAATGCATTGAAAGTACACACTTTCTCAACCTATTTTATAAACATACATGTGCATATTTTATCCATAAAAAAATAGAACTTGTTCGCATAAAGTCCTGATTTACACATGGAAGTAGATATATTTTTTAAAATGTTCACATAATTGAAATTACTAGTTTGCTGAAACCTTCACCTGTTCAGTCAGTCCATCTCCAGTTCATTGAGATCCTCCTAGTACTTCACTCTGAAATCCTGCCAGTTCACGCAGACTTCCTACCCAACAATAGCAGACAAGTCTGATATCAATTATGCTAAATAATTAGAAGGTGTACAGTTGTGTGAATAATTTGCTAATATAGTCACGTAAATCTCTCATAAAATAGCAATTTGCCTATGTTCCTCTTCACCACCCTACAAAACGTCCATAGACCATCTCTTTCTTGTAGGTAAATATGCACATGAAACCTAAAATAATGCATGTATTTTTGATGTTTATAAAATAGCATGTATGCGGGTACAGCCTACTTACATCCATAAAGTATATGCTAATTTTACATGCATAATTTCTTTGAATGTTAATTAGATAGGGAGCAGTTGGTAGGGACAGAAGAAGAGAGATGCAGGTTTTAATGAGGACAACTGACTATTATGGTAGCCACCTTCTCCTGCCTCCTATGGTGCTGTGCCTCACTTCTCCCACTCACCCTCCCCATGTAATTGTGTATAAGATACCTGTACCTAAATTTGCATATGATAGTCATGATTGTCTAGTTAAAAAAAACTAGCTCTCTGTAATAATATATATCATGCCTATATTGCTTTGCAGCCAGCTTTGGCAACTGTTCTTTTAAATGTTTTGGTAATTATTCTATGTTCTCTTTGGATTGCCACAGTGTTGGGCAGAGTACCCAAGCCAAGCTAAGGGAGGGATGGAGCTACCTGGATACAGATATTTCCTTGGCATGGTTGTTTGACTGCTGTTTGGGCGTCTCTGGTCCTGGATTGCTGGCAGTCTAGTGACCCTCCTGGTACAATTGTATAATAGTCTGGAAGGCTGGCAGCCTTGCTTGAATGGAGCAGGCCTATTCAGTAATGCTTGATTATTATTCCCTCCCTAAAAGACCGTGGCCTTGCTTGTTTGCAGTAGGTCAGTCAGTCCAGAGTAGGATGTGGGTGGAAAAGAGTTCTCTTCCTGAGGATACCTGGGAACTTTTGTGTTGTGGTCACTCTAACATTGCTGCTCATTAGTTGTCGGGGGGGGGGGGGGGGGGGGCAGAATGATTATTTGTTTTTTCTCATCCAGGTCCCCTTCTGCCCCACTAGTTTCACACTTTCTCTCTCATCATTCCTCCAACAAATCCCAGTTAATCTCCCTGACTTGTATTCCTTCCCTCTAGCCTCAGCTGAATCCCAAATTCTGAAATCCCAGTTGCAGGCTGAGCTGTATCTGTTCTATCCCCTGCCCTACAATGTTTCCCTATTTGCTGTTTACAGTGTCTACTCCAAGCTTAACCCCTCCCTGTATTTAAACTGGGGAAAGGGGGAGGTGAAGTGGGAGCAGACACTGCAAAGCAGCAAAAACTTTGCTATGCTCCCTTCTCCAGCCCCTCTCCTCTTCTTCCTTGCAGGATTACTGAGGAAGAGGAGGGGGCAAATTTGGAACAGACAATACAAAATAAAAAAAAATGGGCCGGATTTTAAAAGCCCTACGCGCATAAATCCAGAGGATTTATGCGCGTAGGGGAGGTTATGCGCGCCGGGCCTATTTTATAAAGGCCCGGCAAAGCATGTAAAGCCCTGGGACGTGCCTAAGTCCCGGGGTTTTACAAACAGGGCGGTCCGGGGGTGGGGTGGTCCAGGGGCGGGCCAGAGGCCTCCGGCATAGCGACCAGTTGCTGCTGTGTTGGAGTATAGCGTGCCGGCAGGCTGCTGGCGCACGCAACTTGCGCCTACCCAGAGGCAGGCGCAAAAGGTAAGTCAGAGGTCGGAAAGGGTTAGACTAGGGCTGGGGGGGAAGGGAAGGTTAGGGGAAGGGGGGGAAGGTTAGAATAGGGGGAAGGAAAGTTCCCTCCCAGGCCGCTCCGATTTCGCAGTGGCCTGGGAGGGAACAGGAGAAGCTGCGGGCGTCGTGGCACGCAAGATGCACTAGTGTGCACCCCATTGTGCGCGCCGACCTCCGATTTTATAACAAGCGCGTGCCTGTGTGCACATGTTATAAAATTGGGAATGCATGTGTGCGCGCCGGGTAGCGCGTAGGTTTGATAATTTACCCCAATGGCTCTGCTTCCTTCTCCAGCTTCTCCTCTCCTGTTCTCTACAGGCTTCCTGAAGGGGAGAGGCAGGAGCAGAGAGGCCCAGAGCAAGAAGGGAAAACATTTGACATTAAATTATCAAATAACATGAAACAAACATAAAAGAACTTCATAAGAGTGCTGGTTTTTTCACCCATTATGAGATTTAGGCTCTTTCAACCTCAAAAGTTTTACTGTCTCATCACCTCTGGCATTCACCCCAACCCATTTCCTTTTTTGCACTGAAATGATATATGCATATGTCAAGACTATATTATTTAAACCCAGTGTGACTGCACTGTTTCTTCACTGACCCAATGAAGAGAGGATAACTCTTGAAAGCTCATCACAGGTCCAATAAAAAGGTGTCACTTTGTCGACTCTTAATTCACCGTATCCAAGTGAACTAGCATAGCAATCACAATTCTTTGCTCCCGGATACCTGGCAGTTGATACAAATTCCTGGACTCTCCAGGTGAAATTCGGAAAGTTCCCAGGGACGTTTCTGAGGAGTTGGCTCCTCTCTTGGTCTTTACATCACAAGGGCTTGGGTATATAGCCAGTTGATTATGTTATTACAAATAGTGGTGGCATCAGTAAGTAAAATTACCTTGTTGCTCGAAGCTATCAAATCCCATACTGTTGATGTAACTCCTATAATGCTCTACCAGAAAACCCCCACTACCACACTTGTTATTGTAGAGAGATCTAGCCAAGAATCTATTTGTGGGGTTTTCTTCCCAGCCTGTTCAGCTATATGTCTTCCCCATTGATTTTTTCTTTTCTCATGACAGAGGATCAACTTTCATCTATGTTGTGTGAGACATGACACATATATGAGGCATGTGTTAACAATTAAAAGGTGCACATTTCCATGCTTGATGTGCACCAGTCAATATCTTTAATGCTACAGAAAATAAGTGTTGTCTAAATTGCATTTTTGTGACATCTTGGCTGCAGGAGCACAAAGTCTACGAACTGTATACTAATGTGCCCTGCACAAGGTGACATCCAGTGATAAGGCCACAAATGTTTTTGTTTGATGATAGAGATTCTTCTTTGGCAATGCACACATGACTTGTGAGACCCAACTTTCTAGTGCTTACTAGTTTCTAGTTAGGAAGTGACAGCCTGATACTATAGACAGGAATTAGTCAGGCACATGGTTTTTTGGGCTTCATACAAGTTGAAATGCTATAATATTTTGTCACATGCTGTCTTTACTGGAACCCCTATTCTATAGCCTTGCTAAATTAGCACTGTTTGACATCATCTAGAGAGAACAATTAGTCTTGGCATTGTCAGTTATTGTAGGATACAAGTTAGACATATATCATATAACAGAGGTTTTCACAAACAAGACAGATATCAACCTCCCAGGCATTCGCTATAAGCACATAGCTAGAGATGACGGAATGAGGAACTGTCTTACCTAGTAGCCAACCATGGCCATATATACCCTCTTCAAATTCCTCAAAATGTCTCAATTGTCAAAGTACATAGGCATCGTGTGTTATACCATCCTGGCCACAACACCGAGCATCGCACGCCACTTGAACATTAATGAAGTGAAAGAGTTTTCAGTTGCAGAAGGCCTCCTCCCTGTTACTGGATGAGATGAGGACCACACAAGTGCAGTCTATAGCTCCCAGAACATATGTGAAGTGATTTGCCTAAGGTCAAAAGGAACAGCAGGAAGATTTGAATCCCGGCTACCTTGGTTCATAGCCTGCTACTCTAGCTATTAGGCTACTCCTCCACTTTGTCCCAAGTCCATCATAGTTATCACACTGTTGGCTTCTCCATGCTTTCTTTGAGCCCTGATGAAGTCATACCACTGCTGTTTTGAGGTTGTAATTGCTGCTCCAAGCATGCTACTCCCTTGCAAGTGTACCACTGCTGCTGTTTTGGGTTGTAACTGCCGCTCATTGCAGTTTACCCCCATGGTTTTTGGAGCCCTGAGATAATTGTACCACTGCTGTTTTTGGTTATGACTGCTGTTCTGTGCAAATTATCCCAATACACTTCATTTCCATTCTTATGCCACTATAGATCGTCTGTGAATATCCTACACATTCCTGAATTCTGCTACTATTTTTGTTTCCACCACTTCCTCCGGAAGTACGTTCCAGGTATTGACCACACTTTCTGTGAAAAAAATATTTCCTGATGATGTTCCTGAGTCTTCCCTCTTGGAGCTTCATATCATGACACCTAGTTCTACAACTTCCCTTCCATCGAAAAAAGGTTTGCCTCTTGTGTGTCACTAATACCTTTCAGGTATTTAAATGTCTCTATCATATCCCCCTGTCTCTCCTCTCCTCTATAGTATACATATTTAGTTTTTTCAGTCTCATCTCATATGGCTTTTGGTGCAGTCCCACCATCATTTTGGTTGCCTTTCCCTGAACTACCTCTAGCTTTCTCTGTCCTTTTTGAGAGATGGCCTCCAGAATAGAACATAGTATTCCAGGCAAGGCCTAACCAATGACTTGTACAGAAACATTATCACTTCCTTTTTTCTGCCAATTATAACTCTCCCTCTATAGCCAAGCATCCTTCTGGCTTTGGCCACCACCTTACCACACACACTTTTTGGCTACCTTGAGATCATCAGACTGTCACCATGAGATCTCTCTCCTGGTTGGAGTATATCAGCTGTTCACCTTCCAAAACACCTCTTCCTCAGCCTTCTGTTCTCCAAATGCATGGCTCTGCACATTATGATTCTGAATCTTAACCGCTAAGCATTTGACCACTTCTCAAACTTTTGTTCTTATGTTCTCAAGCTTTTTTTCAATCACTTTTTATTCTGTTTACTCTCTCAGGGTTGTCCATTCTGTTTCATATCTTTATATCATCTAACCAAAAACAGATTTAGGCATAGGCAACTTTGGCATATGCCTAGTATGCCAAATTCTGAAGGCACCCAAAAACTGGGACTTTACCCACTGTGCTGTGATTTCCAGAGGAGAATCCCCCCATCCCATTTCACCTTAATTTGGCGCCATAATTTTAAATCCAGCCCTGCTTCTAATACCTCCACAATGTCCCTCTCAAAGATATTGAACAAACATTTTCCCAGGACAAATCCCTGAGGCATTCCACTTATCAGTTTTTTCTCCTCAGAGTGAATTCCATTTTCCATTACCCTCTGTCATCTATCACTCAACCAGTTTCTAATCTAGTTGACCACAATGGGACCCACCCCCAGGCAGTTCAGTTTATTTATGAACCTTCTCTGGGGGGGTAGTATCAAAAGCATTGCTCAAATCCAATTAATCCACATCTAGCCACATGCCCTTCATCTAAATCTCTGGTCACTCAATCAAAAACAAAAATCAATCATATTCATTTGACTTGATCTCCCTCTGGTAAAGCCATGCTGCCTCACATCCTGCAAGCTGCTGGTTTGTA
Source organism: Rhinatrema bivittatum (assembly GCF_901001135.1). NCBI lineage: Eukaryota > Metazoa > Chordata > Amphibia > Gymnophiona > Rhinatrematidae > Rhinatrema > Rhinatrema bivittatum. Next base: position 107,098,560 of record NC_042617.1, on the reverse strand, counting down.
GATATGCCACTATTCTTTCTTTCATTAAATTCTCCATTAATTATTCCACCACACCACCTTCATAAAGACAGATAAAATCTGCTCTTCTCCAACCCCATAAAACTTCCTCCATCTCCAAAGATCTATTGAACAGATCCTCCAGTGGATCCACCATAACTTCTCTGAGCTCTCTTAATATCCTTGGATGCTTTCCATCCAATCTCATGGCTTTGTCTTCAGTTTTGTTAATTCCATGCAAATAAATTCCTGTGTAAATGGTGTTGAATCTACCCCACTCCAATGTGCACTCCTTGACATCCAGTTATGGTCCTTTTCTACCCCTTTGTTAACTCTCAATTCGAGAAATGTACCTTCATGTATGAGTTGCTCTGTAATTCTCAAATCTCATTTTCCCAACACAGCTTTATTTTAAACTCTAAATCTGGAATAAACATTTAATTATTAATGATCAGCATTAATGTTGAAGTAGGTCTAGTAATTTGTCAACCTCTCATCCCAGGTTTTAAGAATCTAATTTCCCAAAAGGTTGAGATCCCCTTTTATATGTTCTATAAGCTCTTGGGATCCATGGCAAAATGTTCATTGCTTGTTTTCCCAGTAACTCTTGCTCAATTTCTATCCATAACTTAGGAAGGGAACTGTTCTACTATGGGTTTAATCTGGTATGCTGTATATTATTATAATATGTTGTATATTTGGAAGTCTTAGCCCCTCCCACCTTCCTTCTTACTCCTGTAATTTATAACGTCTTGTTATCCATGACGTCTTATTTCTCTGTATGAATCTGAACAATTTCCTCTATAGTTTGATACAATTAACATTTTATATAGGCTTTTTTTAGTACAGCTTTGTCTCAAATGTGGCAAATTCACTAGGTTATGATTTCATTTCACACCAGCAAATCTGTATCCATATTAGGAGCTACCACCCAGGAAAGAGATCTGGACGTCATAGTGGATAATACATTGAAATCGCCGGCTCAGTGTGCTGCAGCAGTCAAAAAAGCAAACAGAATGTTGGGAATTAATAGAAAGGGAATGGTGAATATAACAGAAAATGTCATAATGCCTCTGTATCACTCCATGGTGAGTCTCCACCATGAATACTGGTTACAGTTCTGGTCGCTGCATCTCAAAAAGGATATAGTTGTGATGGAGTAGGTACAGAGAAGGGCGACCAAAATGATAAAGGGGATGGAACAGTTCCCCTATGAGGAAAGACTAAAGAGGTTAGGACTGTTCAGCTTGGAGAAGAGACAGCTGAGGGGGGATATGATAGAGGTGTTTAAAATCATGAGAGGTCTAGAACGGGTAAAAGTGAATCGGTTATTTACTCTTTTGGATAATAGAAGGACTAGGGGGCACTCCATGAAGTTAGCAAGTAGCACATTTAAAACTAATTGGAGAAAGTTCGTTTTCACTCAATGCACAATTAAACTCTGGAATTTGTTGCCAGATGATGTGGTTAGTGCAGTTAGTATAGCTGGGTTTAAAAAAAGGTTTTGATAAGTTCTTGGAGGAGAAGTCCATTACCTGCTATTAATTAAGTTGACTTAGAAAATAGCCACTGCTATTACTAGCAACAGTAGCATGTGATAGACTTAGTTTTTGGGTACTTGTCAGGTTCTTATGGCCTGGATTGGCCACTGTTGGAAACAGGATACTGGGCTTGATGGACCCTTGGTCTGATCCAGTATGGCATGTTCTTATAATTTTCTATAAAACTGACAAGCACAATGTTTGAATATCAGTTTGGGTAATGCAATGCATTTTAAAATCTGAACTTACAACCCGATATGAAGTAGCAGGAATTTTTTCACATCCATTCTTTTTAATTACTTTGACAAAATAAAGAGCATTTATTAGCCTTTCTTTACAGCACCACCTCTCCAGGGAAAGAAAAGGAGTCTGGAGATGTTTGGGAACTATTGCTGTGAAATGCACAATAGAAGATTACAGCTAGGACACAGTAACCAGGGTGATAGCGACCAACCCATGTGGAGAAGGAGGAGTTAGTCAAACTATTGTGACACAGAACCTAATAAGCAGACAACATCAGAATCAACTGGAATTATATATGTGCATACACTCTGCCTCAGTCGTATGTAAATCGTTTTCATGCATATTCATTAGGGATATCCTGAAACCCCGACCAGTTTGCAGCCCTCGAGGACCGGAATTGCCCACCCCTGCCCTAGAGGAAAGGCAGAATAGGGGAGATATGAGAGAGATATTTCTATACCTCCAAATTTTCTGTGCAGAGGAGGTGGCCCTCTTTCAAAATATAGGAGGCTCTAGAACTAGGGGTCATGGGATGAAGGTGAATGGGGATTGACTCTGGAATAATAGAAAATATGTATTTACAGAAAGACTAGTGGATGCATGTAACAGCTTCCCCATGGAAGTGGTAGAGACAAGGACAGTATCAGAATTTAAGAAAGCATGGGTTAAACACAGAGAATCATTGAAAGAGTGGTAGGGACTGTAAAGTTGAATAGTTGGTGAAGAGAGGCAGACTAGATAGGCTGTAATGGTCTTTTTCAGCCATCATGTTTCTAGGGGGGTAATATTGAGCTGCCATCTGGCTGAGTTAGCCAGATAAACCTATCCAGCTAAATTAATGGGATATTCAGTGGTGCTGCTGCACCACTGAATATACACTGCTATCTAAGTTTATCCAGCTAACTTTAGGAGAGGTTTTTTGTGTGACCAGAGTTAGCTGGATAAGTTGTTTGGCTAACTCTAAAAGTTGGAGTCAGCTGGATAATTTATCTTGCTAACTGAACTCCTCCCAGTTATGCCCACACCCCACCCACCAGTTAGCTGGCTAACTATTTAGCTGGTTATCCCACTGATCCAGGGCGGATATTCAGCCACCAACACGTAGCTGAATAAGTTAAACTTATCGGGCAAAGTGGTGCTGAATATCAACCTGTATGTTTCTATGCTTTTCCTTCCTTATTAGAAACCTCTTTAGTATTTGCTTCAATCAATAAGAATTTTTTTTTCCCCAGCTGAGTAGCTCAAATATTTAGATTATCTCGAGAATTATTATATATGATATTTAAACATTTCTTTGGGCTCGATATTCAAATTTAGGATTAGATGCATCAAGAGACATTTTTTTTTCATGAGAGGTGTCCCAGTATCATGGGAAAGTGTCACCGTGATAATGGGGCCCATCCCCCCCAAAAATGATCTCAGCCTTATGGCGTGTTCTTTTCTCTCATGGCCAAACCCTCATTTCACATTTACATTTATTAGAATTTGTGAATCGCCTAACACAAATGGCCTAGGCAATGTACAGAATAACATACATAGGGCAAAAGAAAGTGTCTAATGGTTCTTTAACGTAATGGCGGCCCAACATCCAGGAACCGCCATTGCTAAACGGCCAGCAGAAAAACAAATTTGCGTAGCAAAAAGGGGAGGTTAAGTAGGGATCAGGACTGACCCTATCGCAACTCAGGGATGCCACTGAAGGCAGCCCTGTCTCCCCCAAAATTATAAAGTAATTTAAATGTAGTCAAGTGGTGATAGTCCTGGCCCCCACAAATGGTAGGAAAAATAGGGAGGCACTCCCCAGCCCCCCATCCTCGACCCCCCCTCCTGCACCCCCAAACCTTGAAAATTAGTAGAGGGTCCTGTGTTGGGGCTGGGTGCACCCTCACATGGCCCAGTTGGTGCCATTTTTGAAAATGGCGCCAACCTGACCTTGTCCCAGTCACAGGTCTACCTTATCTAAGTCCCACATCGCACCTATTACTCATCCAGCTAACTCCTTAGCTGGATAAGTACTATTTCAGCTAAGTGACAACTAGATTTCCAAGTGCTGCCACTTAGCCGAATTAGTCGCTACTTATCCAACTAGGTAATGGTGACTATCGGCTGCTTCGTTGTTAGAAATATAAGATGGTTGTTACTGAGATAAAGACATAAAATTTGTAGATAGAATGAGTGGATACATTCTATTTGCATTTAACGTTTTGCATGTGGAATCACAGAGATACTTCAATAGAGCTTTGAATTTTGTAAATGTTACTTTGGGGAGATCGATAGTATGAATTATCAGAAAGAGCACACAATTATGAAAACTGCAGACACAAGCTTGAATCCCACTCTAATTACTTCCTGTGTAAGACAAGCAGCTCTACTGTACTGAGCATGTGACAACATGCCTATGCTTTCTATTCATTCATTCTCTTCCCAAGAAAAATCACGAAAATAAAATAAACAAGTAAAAAAATTATAGCTTTGTGACTGTGCTTACAAGCTTACAATAAAAGCAACAGCACTACTAAAAGTAAACATTATTTATAGTGCTATCCCTTCAAACTATGACAACCCGTGAATATCTGTGGCAAAATATGAATTTTAAAACTGAAATTAATGATGAATTTTATGAATATATATGTAAATTGCTGCAAATATCCACAATATAACCACTGGCTATTGGCAATTTTAAAGGGCTGGCACTGTAGTAAATTTAGTTAGTAAATATTGCATATTCCGTATTTCATTTTGATTTTTGTTTTCACTCCTGGGAGGACAGGAGGGTTTAAAGATTCTTGAAAGCTCATCCTATAAGCTACTCCAACCAGTATGAATCTAAATAAATGAGGAGTACTGTTGTGCTACTCCTAATCAGAATCCTAAGCAGACATCACATTGAGAAAGATAACGCATGAATAAGGGACAAATAACTTATTGCTGATTCAAAAAACATTTTTTTTAAATGGCGTGAAAACAAGGGGGTGGAATATAAGGAACAAGCCTTATATCCCAAACAGTATAACAGTATACGAGCCAAATATATTAGGGCAAACCATGCAGAACTAGGATAAGGCAAAAAGAAAATATCTGGACAATTAGGGACAATTTTTAGTAAACTGAATGTTTACAAAATATGTCAGTTCTTCTGCCACTGAAGCTAATTTTCAAAGAGAAATAATCTGGGAAGGGACATTAATAATAACAAGAGAGTCAATAGGAGATATGCCTGTGTCTTCCTGCCAGCTTTCCATAGGCAGCTTTAGGTGGGTTCAGGGGAATGGAAGGGGGCTGAGAAGCTATTAGCTATTTTTTAATAAGACTAAGTGGGTGGGAGTGGGGACTGGAGGGATGTAACGGAGCTTCTTTGAAAAAAAAATCAGTGGGTGGGAAGAGGATCACAGCTATGTCGGAGATGGAGGGGCTTCACTTTTATCAGATTGGGTTGGAAGAAGGCAGGACTGCCAGCTCCAGGTGTAGATACAGCTGGCTAGATTTAGACCAGCATTCCCTATGCCTAGATTTAGGCACCTGTCACTGAACGTCAGTGCTAAGCACCTACATTTCCTTCCCTGCTCTAATCTGCTTCCATGGCTGTCCACTCAATACTAGTACATTTCACAAGAGGCCAATTTAAGAACCTACATTCATAACTTAGGTGCCTAAACCCTTTGATAGATGAGTCCTGAGTGCATAGCCTGCTATTCTGGGTGCATGTTAAACTTTAGTGCAAAAGCGCCATAATTTTTATATTTTATATTTTTATGTTCTATGTTTATTGTTCTCCCTCCATAAATGTTGATGTACAGTGCTGTGCAAACCTGTTATACTATATAAGATACAGATAAAGATAAATAATACTCGATATTAATCAGCTAGATTTACATCTGAGGAACAAGTACAGGAAGTATGTTTCCATTAACAGTACACATGTGGGAGTAGTATTCTTATAGTCAGAGCACTGTCTCACCCTGACAACAGGTTGTCCAACTCCTATCTGTCTTTTCTGTCAAGCCATTTCTCTTGCCTTGCTGACATGCCTCTCTGACTCTGCTGTCTGTGGTTTTGATGTCATTTTTCCTCATTGTCCCCATGGTGGAGCTGTAGAATTCATGCTGCTGTGCCATTGCTAACAGCTCTTCCTGTCTCCTGAGTGGTCCTAGCACCACCGACATTGATTTTTCATGAAGCATAGATTTTGTCAGTACTGCCTGTCATTTGTCCTGATAGCGGATCCATAGCACCGACACCTTTGCATATTCAGAGCTGGGACTATATCATATTGGGTTATCCCACCAAACTGCAAGTCCATGCTTGCTGTTGTTTTCCCCGTGATATGAGGAAACAGGCACACAGGCATAAGCTCTACACAAGACGTACTTGTCCTAGTTCATTATACGAATGCCTAAAAGAGTTGTTATTGTAAAAAAAAAAAGGTTTGAGTGATCAGAGAATAAACACTGCAATGAGAGAATGCAGTTAGATGATGAACTTTACAAATGCTGAAGAGGTTAGTAAACAAGACTAAAACAATTGACATTCATATTCCACAGATGATACTGCACCATAAATATTAATCAAGTTGTAAAAACTCTGCTATCATATAAATGTTACCTGTCTGCTATCATTTTCCATGAAGCACAGGGGGAAAATACAGTAGCATCTCTCAGAAATTAGTCTCAAATTAATTGCAATAGATGGTAAGAGGGATATGCACAGAAAAAAAATACTCAGTTTGGTCCAGATTTTCACTTCTATATCCTGCTTTTTACTTCAATTTGGATCAGAAGCTCATTTGTTTCCATTAAAATAAATGGAGGTAATTTTTAAAAGATATTTGCACATTAATGTAACATACTATCGTAGCCCATTTACTCGCTTAAAGTGCACTTACACATGTAAAACTTATTGACAGATCAAAGTAGGAACTTTCAAAAGCCCACTTTTATGCGTAAAGTACATTTATATGTGTAAAACTCAATTTTAAGTGTGTAAATCCTTTTGAAAATGACCTCTAATGAAGGAAGCAATGCAATCAATCTTTTGATTACCTTTGAAGTTTTCCATCCAAGGTTTAAGAAACATGCTGGTAGGCATCATCAGCAGAGGCAAAGGGAAACAATAGTGGCATGAACAGCCCAAGCTGCTGAGAAAGGGGCATTGTGGTACAAATAGTGGCATGAATACCCTAAAGCACTAAAATAGGGGCAAATGGGATCAACAGTGGGAAAAGATCCCAAGACATGTAATGAAGTATTTGGCAGCAAGCACAGTGGCATGAACATCCCAAAGCATAGAGCAAGGGGTTTGGCAGCAAGCAACTGTAGCATTAGCACTCCAAGGCATGCTTGCCAACTAAGAGGGTAATTTTCAAAAGGATTTACATACTTTAAACTGGATTTTATGTGTGCAAATGCACTTTAGACATTTAAGTGAAAATTGAAACAATATATGTCATTGAATTGCCAATTAGTTTTACACGTGTAAGTGCAAATTAAAGGGCAAATTTTAAAAGCCCTACATACAGCAAATCTGGGAGATGTGACTGGGACGCATGCGGGCCAGGCGGATTTTAAGAGGCCCACAGCCACGTGCATTTCTCCTGGTACGCGCATTGGAAAGGATTTTGTAAAAAGGGGCAAGCCAGGGGTGGGGTCTGGGCAGGGTGTGGCATGAGCGGGTTGGGACAGCAACATTAAGTCCGAGACGCGCACAAGCATGCGCCAGGATCCAATGACCGCATAAGTTGCTGCTGCTATGGACTGCGGATAAGTAGTAAAATAAAAATATTTAGGGTAGTCAGTGGGGTTTTAGGGGTCGGGGGTAGTAGGGTAAAAGGGAGGCAGGTTAGGTAGGGGGTTTAGGAAGTCTTCTCCTTTACAGGGGTGAACTGGGAGGGAACAGGGAAATAGGCCCTAATGCATTGCCGCACGCATCTACTAAAATCCCCCCACTTACACATGTGAGATGGCATTTGCGTGCACATGGGCATGTCGATATAAAATCGTGCATACATGTATGCACAGGTAGCAGATTTTAAAACATGCATGCATAAACAGGCGCATGTTATAAAATCGGCAAGTCCATGTGCGCGCACTGGCAAATGTGCGCACATTTGCGCACATGCATCAGTTTGAAAATTACCATCCCTGTGTATAAATGGGATTTTGATGATTGCTATAAGAACATAAGAAATTGCCATGCTGGGTCAGACCAAGGGTCCATCAAGCCCAGCATCCTGTTTCCAACAGAGGCCAAACCGGGCCACAAGAACCTGGTAAGTTACATTTATGTATATAGCTCCTTTGAAAATTATCTACTAAGAACTGAGTGTAAAAATCACATGCAGAATAAATGTCACTGAGAGAGAAAGCAAGCAGCTCCTGTTACAGTCAGTCATTGACTACTCTGCATAGGCTGCAACAGAAAATCAATCTCTCACTCTGTATGATTCTTAGAGACAATGAGGCATGCTGCCTGCCTGTTTTACATGTGCTGTCTTATTCTGCTGATATATAGTTACCCTGTCATCTTCCTAGAGAGGGATTTTAGTTTCTTCTGCTGCTAGCAGCACAGGAACCAACGAGAGAGGGAGCAATTTTAGATCTAATTCTTAGTGGATAGCAGGATTTGGTGAGAGAGGTAATGTTGTTGGGGCTGGTTTGGCAATAGTGATCATAATATGATCAAATTTGAATTAATGACTGGAAGGGGGACAGTAAGTAAATCCACAGCTCTAGTGCTAAAGTTTCAAAAGGGAAACTTTGAAAAAATGAGAAAAATAGAACAAAACTGAAAGGTACATCTACAAAGATAAAAAGTGTGCAACAGGCGTGGACACTGTTAAAAAATACCACCCTAGAAGCACAGACCAGATGTATTCCAAACATTAAGAAAGGTGGAAGGAAGGAAAAACGATTATCGGCATGGTTAAAAGGTGAGGTAAAAGAGGCTATTTTAGCCAAAAGATCTTCATTTAAAAATTAGAAGAAGGATCCATCAGAAGAAAATAGGATAAAGCATAAGCACTGGCAATTTAAATGTAAGACATTGATAAGACAGGCTAAGAGAGAATTTGGAAAGAAGCTGGCCATAGAGGCAAAAACTCACAATAAAAACTTCAAAAAATATATCTGAAGTGGAAAGTAGAAAGCCTACGAGGGAGTCAGTTGGTCAAGAGGTTAAAGGGGCATTTAGAGAAAATAAGGCCATCGCAGGAATGATTTAACAATTTCATTGCTTTGGTGTTTACTGAAGAGGATGTTGGAGCGATACCTGTTCCAGAGAAGGTTTTCATGTGTGATGATTCAGATCAACTGAACCAAATCATGGTGAACCTGGAAGATGTGGTAGGCCTGATTGACAAACTGAAGAGTAGTAAATTACCTAGACTGGATGCTATATACCCCAGGGTTCTGAAAGAACTAAAAAATGAAATTTCAGACTTATTTCAATTAATTTGTAATCTATCATTAAAATCATCTAATGTACCTGAAAATTGGAAGATGGCCAATGTAACTCCTATATTTAAAAAGGGCTCCAGGAAACTATAGACTGGTGAGCCTGACTTCAATGCCGTGGAAAATGTTATAAAGAACAAAATCCAAAACATTTAGATAGAAATGCTTTGATGGATTTACCCAAGGGAAGTCTTGCCTCACAAACCTCCTATATTTTTTTGAATGGGTGAATAAACATGTGGACAAAGGTGAACCAATAGATGTGGTGTATTTGATTTTCAGAAGGCGTTCACCAAAGGCCCGCATGAGAGGCTTCTAAGAAAACTATAAAGTCATGGGATAGGAGGTGATGTTCTTTTGTGGATTGCACGTTGGTTAAAAGACAGGAAAGAGAGAGTAGGATTAAATGGTCAGTTTTCACATTGGAAAAATGTAAACAGTGGAGTGCCTCAGGGATCTGTACTTGGACCAGTGCTTTTAATATATTTATAAATGATCTGGAAAGGGGTATGAGTGAGGTGATCAAATTTGCGGATGACACTAAATTATGCAGAGTAGTTAAATCTCAAGCGGATTGTGATGAATTGCAGGAGGACCTTGCGAGACTGGAAGATTGGGCATCCAAATGGCAGATGAAATTTAACATGGCCAAGTGCAAAGTGATGCATATAGGAAAAAAAACCCCTTGCTGTAGTTACACAATGTTAGGTTCTATTTTAGATTTACCACCCAGGAAAGGGATCTAGGCGTCATAGTGGATAATACATTGAAATCGTCAGCCCAGTGTGCTGTGATAATCAAAAAAGCAAACAGATTGTTAGGAATTATTAGAAAGGAAATGGCAAATATAGCTCCATGGTGCGACCACACCTTGAATACTGTGTGCAATTCTGGTCACCACATCTCAAAAAGAATATAGCTGCACTAGACAAAAGTGTAGAGAAGGATGACCAAAATGATAAGGGGCATGGAACGGCTGCCTTATAAGGAAAGGCTAAAGAAGTTAGGGCTGTTGAGTTTGGAGAAGAGACGACTGAGGGAAGATATGATAGAAGTCTACAAAATCATGAAATCACTTGAAGAAGTTAATGTCACTACCTCTGAACTTATTTACTCTCTCAGATATTTCGGCGACTTTTGATACCATCAGCCACCACCACCTCCTGACACGGCTAGAAAGCAACAGCATTTCAGGAAAAGCTTTCGCCTGGTTCAAATCCTATCTCTCTAACAGAAAGTTCTCTGTTAAAATTGGAAACAACCTATCTGCCTCACACCCCTTACAACAAGGAGTCCCGCAAGGCTCATCACTTTCTTCTACCCTCTTCAATGTTTACCTCACCCCTCTCTGCCAGCTCCTCTCCGACCTTAAACTCAAATTCTATCTCTATGCTGATGATGTTCAGAACATCATTCCCATTCACAACTCTATATCTGATGCCCTGGAGCACTGGGAAAATTGCCTTGCAGCCATCAACTCGCTCCTCACCAATCTTCAGCTTGCCCTCAACACTAACAAAACGGAACTCCTCCACATCTCCTCGCAACCCCCTGACCTCCTGCCTAATGACCCCAAACTTAACCTCCTCACAGTTCAACCCTCCGTTAGGGACCTCGGAGTTCTTCTTGATCCCAATCTTAGCATGAAACCTCACATCAACTCTATCCTCAAAGCAGGCTTCTTCAAACTCAACGTTCTTAAGAAACTCCGACCTCTGCTATACACCCAAGATCTCCGCACAGTGATTCAAGCCACCCTCACCTCCAAACTAGATTACTGTAATTCCCTCCTCCTAGGGCTCCCCTTGTCTTCGATAAAACCTCTTCAATTATTGCAAAATGCCACTGCAAGACTCATCACTAACACACGTAAACACGAACACATTACCCCCATCCTCAAGGACCTACATTGGCTCCCCATCCTCTCCCGTATACACTACAAAACTCTGACCATAGTACATAAGTCTATACACACCCACAACTCCAACTGGCTCAACCTACCCTTCACTGCCCCCCTGTCCACCCGAGCTACCAGATCTGCCAGCAAAGGTACCCTACATGTACCTTCCTTGAAAACAGCTCATCTTTCCTCTACCCGCGACCGTGCCATCTCCATTGCCGGTCCGGCCCTCTGGAACTCCCTACCTGTCCACATGCGCCTCGAACCATGTGCGATCAAATTCAAAAAGAAACTAAAAACATTTCTGTTCAACCAAGTCTACCTAGAATAGCTCTTCCCATCCTCTCCTCATGCCGCTCCCCCACAGGAGACCGCCCTCTTCCTTATATTAAGGAGATAATTACTTTGTAAATTGTTATTCTCTTGTTATGATCTCTTGTTTTTTAATCTATCCTTCCATACTGCCTCTGGTTTACCCCCCGCCCAGTTTTATATTTTCCCTGTTGAAATGTATTTTCCAAGCCTTCGGTTAATATGTGAACCGGTATGATGTCCCCACTAATACCGGTATATAAAAGTTTCTAAATAAATAAATAAATAAATTATGGAATGACTCTTTTTTATCTGGCTAAAATTTAGCTAGATAATGAATTATTGCTAGATAAGTAGTCAAATCTAAAAAAGTTGCCATTTAGCCGGATAACCTGACTTATCCAACTAAATGGCTTTGATTACAGACGTTATCATGTCCACCCTATAACATACTATGGAAACAGTCTTAACACGTAGACTCTAATAAAATTGCCTCCAGAGCATGTACATAGTAATAGCGTGCACATTAACCCGGTGTTGAAATATGACTGATCCTGTTCTAACCTTGTCTCATCTCCAGCTGGCTCCACTTTGCCTACCCCATAGACTTTAATAAGACTGAACCGAACGAGCTGAAAAGGATTTGGATTTTTCAAAAGACTGTGCTCATTTAGTTTGGATGTCCTGAACTTAATATAGACTCATTCTGATCAAATCTCACACTTGGAATATCCAAATGCCCATCCCTAGATGGTAAAAGAATGACAACTTTCTGAAAACAGCCTGCAGGTGTACTAGTATTTTACAATGTCTTGCTGTCTGCTAAATTCCTCAAGCTAACTAGCCCAACGTGAAAGAGGGGAATTCATGTCCTCCTACCCCTGAATCATAATTCCCCCTCTCCCACGTCTTTCATGAGCCCCATCCAGTCCCCCCTTGATAGCCATCAGATATCCTTTACCCATCCCTACAGGGAAGATCAGTCCCCTGAGATCCCTCTGATCACCCCAACAGGAGGTGCCCTGATCCGTATCTGGAATAAAGGTTCAGCTGCAGGGATCTATGTCTTTACAAACAGGAGGGAAGCCAAATCTTTCTGCCTGGAGTGCTGCAATATGCTGAATTATGTCAACAGGTAGTGATGTGGTGAAGCATTCTAGATGCTGCAGGTGTCATTTGGCTCCTGCAACATCTAGAATTAATTCTTCGTTATGGAGGGATAGAAGGGGCGTCAACATTTCATGAGGAAGGGGCTACTTCATTTTGGAGAGTGGTAGGTCGGAGAGGGGTTTGGAGCCAATCTTCCTGAGAGGGATGGGGTGGGTGTCTGATGGTTATTTGGTTGTATTGGGTAGTGCTGACAGGGGGATAAGATGATGCTTGGCAGGAGGGGAGCGGAGCCAGCTGGGAGACTGATTATCATGGGTGGGGGGTACTGGGAGAGGAAAACCGCCACGCAAATCCCATTCACTTTGGGCTTATTCATACAGGGGAATTCTAGAGGCAGCTGGACAGTTTTAGGCCAGTGCACAGTAAAGATTTAACACCTGCTCTCAGGCAGGTGCTACATTTAAGGCATTAGTGAGTGCATGATAAATGATGTGTGGAGGAAAGAAATTCCATGCTATTACTTGTGCACATACTAAAGACTCATTTACACATGGTGTCCCCTTTACTTAGTACTTAGTGTATGTATAATACAGCTTATTGAATTTAATTTTACTTATCTTTATCATTGTTCTTATACGTAATGCCTATGATGTGTTTGTATTTTATGACTGTATCCCATCTATGTTTTGTATTTATTTTTAATTCTGGATGTTATGAAGAACCTTGCTAATGTCTTCTGAATCCAGTTCAATGGGCATGCTAAACTGTTGATTTTAAAAACGTTGCTCGTGCAAAAACACCCATTTCCATGCATATGTGGGCTGCATGCAAACAACACAGATTTTAAGAAGCCTCAGAATATGCGCATATGTACCCATGCATGCATAAGGGGGCAGAAAAGGGATGGGAAAGATGCAGGGAATGGGTATTCTGGGACAGGGCCAAGATTTACGTGCATTACCTCGAATTTTAAAACTGAAAACCGCAACGCGCATATGCTAGATATCTGCGTAACTTTACTGCTGCTCCTGATGATGAGCATGTCTACAGAGCTTCAGTTTTAGGGCTTATAGAACAGGGTGAACTAGACAAACTGGTGGGGTAATTGCAGATCTAGGAATGTGACTTGCGTGAGCATGTTTTGAAAATCGCTGATATACGAGTAAAAGCAGACAGGGTCCTATGGAAGACACACACTGGTTGCTGTGCTCGAATATCCTCTTAAAATTAGAAGCATACTTACCCGTGGTTGGGGCATTTTAAAATATACACGCGCAAGCGCACAATTAAAAAATCAAGCATATCCTTGCTCGTGCACCAATATGCGCGTGTATGGATGCACGCTCGCTTGTTTTAAATCGACCCCAATATTTTTATTGCACGCTACATAGCCTTAGCATATGCACTACAGGCTGAATTTTAAAAGCCTTGCTCGTGCTAAAAGGTCCATATACATGAGTATATGAGCAACCCAGATTTTAAAAGCCGCTAATTATGCATGTATATCTGCATGCGTGAGCTATAAGGGGGATGGAAAGGGGCAGGGCATGGGAAGGGTATGGGCATTCTAGGGTGGGGCTAAATCCATATTTTTTAAAACCAGAGGCCACAGGGTGCAGCAGCTTGTTAGCCGCCTCTATAAACTGCTGCTCCCGATGAGGAATAAGTCTGTAGAAATCGCATTTAAAGCCTAATAGGGTGAGGGGTCCAGGTCAACTGGGGGGAGTGCTGGATGAATAACCAGAGGGGTCTGGATGACCAGGAGATTGACTGGGCAAACTAGTAGACTAACTGGAAAAAACTGAGAAGGTCCTTTGCAGAACACGTTTTAAAATCTGCTTACCTATGTACGCGAAAGCTGACAAAGTCCTAAGGAATATATACAAAACACGATTGCTCGAGTAACTGCTTAAAATTAGGAGCACACTTTCGTGCAGCAGGCATATTTTAAATCATACAGGCACAAGTGTGCACATGATTTAAAATTCCAGTGACTGTCCGCTCACGTGCCCATACGCACATATAAGGGCGCCTGTGTGCTCCTTTTAAAATTAACCTGTAAGTGTTATTGCATAGGTGCCAACAGAAAGAAATCAAATAACATAATCAAACTGAATACTGACGCGAACAAATAACTAAACAAAAAATAGGTTTACAAATATTTATTGTGGTCTGCACAGCATTACTAACTTTCCTTTTAGCACCATTTATATATTTGCCTCTTAATTTTTTTTTTTAATTTTATTCTTACATTTTGTTCTCTCTGGGACACAGATAATGATTATATCTGATGATCTCAAGGTTATCAAATAGAGCCAGAAGATTGCTAGACTGTATTGGTTGCCTGATTGTCTTCTAGAATTTTACCAACAACTTAAATTTTATATTGACACATATTTTTACCATAATCATTTTGTTCACAGTGGGATGTACCATGCCAAAGGTTACCTCTTTTTTGCAACAAAACAATTTCATTGGCTAGTGTTTTGTTTTGTTTTTAAAGAGAAAATCCCCAATTTTTGAGCAATGCAGCCTTATACAACCTGAGCTCATGATACAAATGTCACAGGCATTTTTCTCAAGATATTTTTACTTCCATGTAATTATCTTTATGGATGTCATTTATTTATTTATATATTTATTAATGTCAGTAAATTTACTAACAGTTTGCAACCCTGAGAGAAAGTATAACCAGCAGAAAAATCATTAATGAAACTGAATTTGCAGTACTGTATCCATGTCTGAAGGATCTCTCTCCAAACGGATATAGACAGACACAGTCCCAAAGAGAGCTACCAAAATCGCAGAGTCTGTACCATACATCCCATATGACATGGCTTAAGGATATAAATATGCATGCCCTAGAAAGGAAAATAGAGATATGACAGAAACATTAAAATTCCTCCGAGCATAATTCAGTCTTCAGGAAGTACTAGAGAAAATTGTTATGGTTTAAAGCTGAATGAGGGTATAGTTAGAAGTAATAGAATTAAATTATTTTTACATAGAAAATATAGTAAATGCATGGAACAGCCTCCCAATGGAGGTGATAAATCTAGTATCAGAATGCAAAAAATCCTGGATTAAGCATAGAGTTGCTGGGAAATGAGGGTAAAACCTGAGACCAAATAAGATCTGTGATACAGTAACAGGAAAGAAAACTGGGCAGGCTAGATGCGCTATCCTGCTCCATATTTCTATGTTTCTTTGTTTAGCATTCTAGCTTTAAGAGCAGAATTAGGTTTGCAAGATGAATTTTATAGAATTACTAGTGTTAGAATCCAGCCGTCAATCCAGGCACCTCAATGGCGGACATTCACCTTGCAGCAGGGAGCCGCTATTGGACACTCTGATGCGTGTGATACTAGGACCAGGTGAAGAGATGCTTAGGACGTGCATGCACATTGGTGCACACGATTCGGTGCATGCTGGCGGGAAAGTTGGGTACCCGCCCCGATGATGTCTCATGCTTAAGACTACTTAGCCTGCCTGGACTAGAATTTGTTAGGGATGTGCAGAGCAAAATTTTATGTTCATATTTTTTATGTCCTAAAGGGGGTCCCACTTGCGGCCAATATGGACATAAAAAAAATCCAATGAGTTGGGTATATGTACATATGTGCAAAAAAAAAATTTAAACCCCCTCACCCTCCTTAATCCCCCCCCCAGACTTACCACAACTCCCTGGTGATCGAGCGAGGAGTGAGGACGTCATTTCTGCAATCCTTGGCGAGAAGCATGTGACGTTGGTGGCACGTCGAGTGACGCGGCGTCACGTGATTCCCGGCGAGTTCGCGCCGGACGGCTCGTTCGGCCCAAAAAGAACTTTTGGCCAGCTTGGGGGGGCCTCCTGACCCCCTCAAGCTGGCCAAAAGTTCTTTTTGGGCCGAACGAGCCGTCCGGCGCGAACTTGCCGGGAATCACGTGGCGCCGCGTCAGTCAGACGCGGCGTCACGTGATTCCCAGCAAGTTCGCGCCGGACGGCTCGTTCGGCCCAAAAAGAACTTTTGGCCAGCTTGGGGGGGCCTCCTGACCCCCCCAAGCTGGCCAAAAGTTCTTTTTGGGCCGAACGAGCCGTCCGGCGCGAACGAGCCGGGAATCACGTGACGCCGACGTCACGTGATTCCCGGCAAGTTCGCGCCGGACGGCTCGTTCGGCCCAAAAAGAACTTTTGGCCAGCTTGGGGGGGCCTCCTGACCCCCTCAAGCTGGCCAAAAGTTCTTTTTGGGCCGAACGAGCCGTCCGGCGCGAACTTGCCGGGAATCACGTGACGTCGCGTCTGAGTGACGCGGCGCCACGTGATTCCCGGCTCGTTCACGCCGGACGGCTCGTTCGGCCCAAAAAGAACTTTTGGCCAGCTTGGGGGGGCCTCCTGACCCCCCCAAGCTGGCCAAAAGTTCTTTTTGGGCCGAACGAGCCGTCCGGCGCGAACGAGCCGGGAATCACGTGACGCCGGCGTCACTCGACGTGCCGCCGACGTCACATGCTTCTCGCCAAGGATTGCAGAAATGGCGTCCTCACTCCTCGCTCCATCACCAGGGAGTTGTGGTAAGTCGGGGGGGGGGGATTAAGGAGGGTGAGGGGGTTTATATTTTTATTTTGGCTCAACAATCGCGATTTCCCACATATCGAACATATCTATGTTCGATATGTGGGAAATCCGATCGTTTATGTCGAATCAATTTTTTAAGTAAAAAAAAAATATGAGTTGCGTTTTACTAATGCGGTCAATCCGAATGCACACCCCTAGAATTTGTTGCCTCAGCAAGAAGGTCTCCTAGTCCTGCTCCTCCTGGTTCCAGTCTTCTGTCTTTCACAAGCCCTCCAGCCTGGTTCCTGCCTTTAGCTCCAGCTTGGTTCAGTCTTCTCAGCCTTTAGCTTTGCTTCAGTCTTTGCCTGTGGCTCTGCTACAGTCTTCAGCTCCACTTTAGCCTTCAGCCTTGTCACAAGCCATCAGTCTTGTTTCAAGCCATCAATCTTGTCCTTGCCTGGATTCAGCTGCAAGCTTGGTCTTTATATAGACTTTTGGACTCAGTCATCGTCTGTCCCGTGCCAAGATGCACTCACCTGCCATTGGCATGGGTCTCAGGACTCTACCTACGAGGCTGCGTCACGGCAAGAGGGGCTCATACATACAAAGTTCCTTACAACTAGAGAACAAACAACAAGACACACTAAAATGCTGGTACATCTGCTGGCTATTTTTGGAAAGCTGTCATGTGTTTACTATCTAGGGATGTTCATTTGGATGATCCGAATGTGAAATTTGATCCAAATGAGTCAATGCTCAGTTCAGACATCCAAACTGAATAGACGCAGTTCTCTGAAAAATACAAATTCTTTCTGGCTCATTCAGTTCAGTCCCAATATAGTCTATAGCAGTGGTTCTCAACCTTTTTCCCATCGTGAAACACCTGACAGACAACACTCCCATGTGTGACACACTGCTCATTACAATCTATGATGGATATAAAAAAAAAAAGGCCCCGTATTACTTTTATTGTTAAGAATGACATAAGGGAAAAATAAGAGTTCTCCCTCTGAACATAAATTATATAAATAGTAAACCTCCCATACCAGAACAGCACCAACTTCCAGCACTCAAACAGTAACCCTAAGAAAAGGCAACACTGAAAATATTACACCAGGCCTTAAAACTCCAATACTTCTGTTAGGAAAATGGAACAAGCCAGGCTGCTATAGAGCCCTACCTAGAAATTACATGCAGCAGAATACCTCATCTAACAAAGAATAAAGAGACCATAAAGCATAAATAGAAACATGTAGACGAAAACTGAACTTGAAACTGCAACAAGCCAGTGTATGCAGTGCAACAAAGAAAAAAGAGAAATCACCAGTCCTCATAAAATAAAGCAAGAAATATAAAATCTATAGCAGTAAAATCATACTAATAAAAAGAACAGATTATTTTAAAACAGCGAATGAATGGAATATCCAATAATTAAAAACTCGTATAAAAATTTTCTGGACACCAATAAAATATTTTAAAAAAGCAGACACAAAGACCCAATAATTAAAAATAATAAGGAAAACAAATGCTCTGCTTTCCATACCTGGAAATGTTCGATTTACAGGTGCCCTGAGAATGTTGTGAATTAGTAGGCAGAGGGGAGGTTGCTTGCAACTTTCTCCTCTCTCTTAGTCACACACATGCTCTCTCTCTCATTTACATAGGCTCTCAATCACACAATTACGTACATGCTGTCTCTCTCACTTCTATAGGCCCTCAATCACACAATTACACATGCGCTCTCTCTCTTTCTCTTATACACACAGGGGCGGATTTTAAAAGGAGCGCGAATAGCCTACTTTTGTTTGCGCTCCAGGCGCAAACAAAAGTACGCTGGATTTTAGTAGATACGCGCGGAGCCGCGCGTATCTGCTAAAAACCTGGATCGGCGCGCGCAAGGCTATGGATTTTGTATAGCTGGCACGCGCCGAGCCGCGCAGCCTACCCCCGTTCCCTCCAAGGCCGCTCTGAAATCGGAGCGGCCTCGGAGGGAACTTTCCTTTGCCCTCCCCTCACCTTCCCCTCCCTTCCCCTCCCTTCCCCTACCTAACCCACCCGCCCGGCCCTGTCTAAACCCCCCCCCTTACCTTTGTCGGGGGATTTACGCCTCCCGGAGGGAGGCGTAAATCCCCGCGCGTCAGCGGGCCTCCTGCGCGCCGGGACGCGACCTGGGGGCGGGTCCGGAGGGCGCGGCCACGCCCCCGGGCCGCCCCGGGCCGTGCCACGCCCCCGAGCCCGCCCCCGGAACGCTCCCGACACGCCCCAAAAACGCTGCGTGGTTCGGGCCCGCCCCCCGACATGCCCCCTCCGAAAACCCCGGGACTTACGCGAGTCCCGGGGCTCTGCGCGCGCCGGTAGGCCTATGTAAAATAGGCTTACCGGCGCGCAGGGCCCTGCTCGCGTAAATCCGCCCGGTTTTGGGCGGATTTACGAGAGCAGGGCTCTGAAAATCCGCCCCACAGGTTCTTCATACATACACATGCTCTCTCTCATACATACAGGTTCTCAATCACACATATACATACTGTCTCTCTCACACACAAAAGATCTCAATCACAAACAGGCTCTTAATCACACAAACAGGTTTTTAATCACACTCACATACAGGCTCTCAATCAGTCACTTACATACTTGCTGTCTCACTCACATACACAATCTCAAACACATATGCTCGCTCACTCAGTCACTCACGCTCTCTGCCCATTGAACTAGTGGCAACAGACTCCTTCTCTTCCAGCTCTCGTGGCCTTGAGAAAGAAGTCCCATCAGCCCATGGAGGCTGATGATGCTCCTCTTTTTGCTCCAGGCTACACTGCTCTTCTTCGGGCCTATGCTGCATGCACTTTCCCTAGCATTGTCTGTTCTTCCCACACGCATGGCTGCTGCACTCCACTTCCTCTTCCGGGCCATGAGGGAGGACGATGGGAAGAAGAGATCATGCTGGTGTCGCTGACTCCAGCTCTTCTGCTGTGTTCCGCCCAGGCTATCAGCATTTTAAGCCCGGGCAGAGGAAGAGTTCCCATTTTGCTGGGGCAGGGGGAGCAGCTGGGTCAGCGGGGAACCGGGAAGCGTGGCGACACACCTGCGTGTGCTTGGCGACACACTGTTGTATCGTGACACACTGGTTGAGAACCGCTGGTCTATACAGGAACCAAAGCCAGACAAAGTGGAACCAGTTAGGGATGGGACAAGGAAGGATCAGGACCAATCATGTTTCAGCACTGGGTTAAAGTGCATGCACCACTATGTACATACTCTGGAGGCAATTTTTTAGTGTCTACATGCTAAGATTTTTGCATAGTATGTTAAGTGCTGTTTTAATGTTCACATTACATTTTTACTAAGGTACAGGATAAAACCATTTTAGCTTTAATTTTATTGCACTATTATTTAGTTTCTCTTTTCCTGGCATGTTCTTCCATTTCATATTATGCCCAGTTTCTCTTGTACTTTTTTCAATTCCATTTTCCTAGACCTGGATCATTATCCCGCTTGTCTCTATTTCCCTCTTGTCCTTAAAATCACTGTTTTCTTTCATCCTCCTTCTCGCTATCATGCTTCTTGCCCTTTGTTGCTTTCCCTGTTCTGCACATCTCCCTGACACCGCTTAACAGTCAACAGCACTACAAGTGGTATGTGCTCCAGGACTGCTCAGCAGTAAGCAGCAGTCGGAAGCTGCATGAAGATACAAATCCTAGCATCCCCCATGGAGATGCTGATCCTGTATTAACAGCAGACTAGTCAAAAAATCCTAAGATCCTGTGTTCTAAAATGCACTCTGCCTCTTATACTCAGTATTCACACCCTAGGGGCAAAGAGCTTCTCTCTACTTTCCCAATCAATTTGACTTTGTGAAGTCAGCAAGTCTCCTAAACTGCCCGTGGTCTGAACCAACCAGATCATTACAAGCAGCACAAGGCACAGATGAAAAATCCACTCTGTCATACCAGGACTATTAACAACCTTTCAGTTTATTAAAGAATGCTGAAGCATACTGGCCAATACATGTCACAGAACGCCTGGAGGACTGTTTCCATTAGCTTTCTTGCAGTGCTGTTCAGTATCAAATACAGCAGTGTGCTGGATCCACTCAATAATTAATTCTGTGAGGACAGGATTAGAAGGAAGATATTTGTGACGAGTTCAATAAGTCCTATATTCATAAAATTAGTTGGTAGGGTAGGTAGTTGGTATTTAAAGAAAATTCATACGGATTATTTATGAATTGCTATGTTGAGATGTAGTAATGCAATTTTTAAATCGATCTAGTTTACACAAAACTATTTTAAAGAACAGACCATGTGAATAGATACATCTGAGGCTGTGCACATCGTATGTAGTGTGTGTGACATACAATTGAGCATTCTGGCCTAAGCACATACAATGGTTTAAGTATATTCAATGAAGATAAGGAAAGGGGTTAAAAAAAACAAAAATATAGGAAAGGTTACAATGAACAGGAAAGGATGCATGACTAAAAACAAAGAGATGAAGAGAAGAAAGGAGAAATAGAGAGAGTAAAGTAAGAGAAAAATAAGACAGTAAAGTAAGAGAAGTAAAGGTGGGGAATGTGTGATGCCACACATTCTAAAAGTGCCTGGGTAACGTTTTATAAACAGAACACAATTTTAATAAAAAGCAAAATAGAAATAGCAGCAAAAGAAACAGAACTAGAATAAGAGCACAGGAAGAAATGAGGGTACAAAATACAGAACTTTACAGAAGAGTCATAAAGTAATACATAAGAACATAAGAACATAAGAAATTGCCATCTGGGTCAGACCAAGGGTCCATCAAGTCCAGCATCCTGTTTCTAATAGTGACCAATCCAGGCTACAAGTACCTGGCAAGTATCAAGACACTAAGTAGATCCCATGATACTGATGCAATTAATAGCTGTGGCTATTCCCTAAGTAAACTTGATTAATAGCCGTTAATGGACTTCTCCTCCAAGAACTTATCCAAACTTTTTTTGAACCCAGCTATACTAACTGCTCTAACCTCATCCTCTGCCAACAAATTCCAGAGCTTAATTGTGTGTTGAGTGAAAAAGAATTTTCTCCGATTAGTCTTAAATGTGCTACTTGCTAACTTCATAGAATGCCCCCTAGTCCTTCTATTATTTGAAAGTGTAAATAACCGATTCACATCTACTCGTTCAAAACCTCTCATGATCTTAAAGACCTCTATCATATCCCCCCTCAGCCGTCTCTTCTCCAAGCTGAACAGCCCTAACCTCTTCAGCCTTTCCTCATAGGGGAGCTGTTCCATCCCCTTTATCATTTTGGTTGCCCTTCTGTTCCTCAGTCCAGGGGATAACCCCCTCTCTGGACCCCCCAGCTCAGAGTGAAAGATGAAGATCAGAAGGTTAAAGATGAAAACTCCAAATGAGAAAAGAAATAAATAGTGAAGCAGAGAATTGATAAGGCAAAACAACCATGATTAGACAGAATATTTTATTTTTTTATCCAGTTGTTTTTTTTTAAAAAGCCTACAAAATATAGTAAATTGAAAAACAAGGTCTGAATTACAAAACCTGTTTTTATAGGCAAAACTGGGCAGAAACCTTTATAAAAACAAGTCTTATATACATTCCTCCCAACATTGATTACATAGTAGATGATAGCAGATAAAGACTAAATGGTTCATCCAGTCTACCCAGCAAGTTGTTTATGATAGTAACTGCTGTACCGTGCAGATTATCTCCAGGCCTTCTGTTAAGGGCAGTAACTGCCGCTCTGTGCAAATCATCCCCAGGCATTCTGTTAGGGGTAGTAACCACTGCTTCATGTAGGTTACTTCCCAGGTAGAAATATTACACCTAGAGCTTATTACCCCACTTTTCCATTTCTATCCTCTAGCAGTCTGCAGCTATTATCCCATGCCCTTTTGAATCCCATTCTCAACCACCCCTTCTGGGAAGGTGCTCCAGGTATCCACCACCCTTCTCTATGAGGTTACATTTTCGGATGTTGGTTCTCAGTCTTCCCCCTGGAGTTTCATAACATGACCTCTAGTTTTACAGTTTCCTTCCCAATGGAAAAGGTTTGAGGCCTGCGCATCATTGAAACCCTTCAGGTATCTGAAGGTATGTATCATATCTCCCCTGCCCCTATGTGATGAATTGGTAGAAGCTTTGCAAAGGAATAAGCACAGTAAAATTGTTCAAATCCATGTATATTTAAAATCAGGCACATTTCCACTTATAGGATTAAAAGCTCTGTACAACGTGAGGGGATTAGGACTGTTTCCATGACTCCTCCATAATGGGCTGGTCTCTAGGTGCCACAGGGGAAATGGTAATACAATTTTTTTCCCCCTCAAATTTCCTGTGTGAACTCCTATTGTGGCTGCATTTGTGAATTCAAGATTTTCAGGTTTTGATAATGGGCCTCCAAGGACTCCAGTCAGAGCTTCTTGGGCTCCCTGTGCCAGTTTTGACAACCTTCTCATGACTCAGTCAACTTAGCTAAAATTGGGAAACAATAATTAGCAATTATATTGCAAGCTTCCTGGGGTAAACACTGGGTTGCTATTTCACTACTACGCACAACACATACTGAAAACATTCTATAAATATAGCTTTAGATAAAAACAGATGATGATATACAGAGAGTATGAAGTTTGTGATTTAGCTTGTATTAAAAGCACAACAGCCTTAAACTACATGTACAGTACATTATCTGCAGAAGAGTTACAGAAAAGAGACTATGAAAGAAGGTAAGAACAGCATGGCCCATCTAATCTGCTCAATTTACTTTCAGGTGCAATACCATAGACCACAGTCCAATCTCTGGTTTTCTTTTCATCTCTTTGCAGAGGCCCTCTATGCTTAGCCGAAGCTGGTTTGTTTTGTTGTTTTTTTAACTATATTATTGTTTTTGTCATAACAACATGCCATACTGGGTCAGACTAAGGGTCCATCAAGCCCAGCATCCTGTCTCCAATAGTGGCCAATCCAGGCCATAAGAACCTGGCAAGTACCCAAAAACTAAGTCTATTCCATGTTACTGTTGCTAATAATAGCAGTGGCTATTTTCTACGTCAACTTAATTAATAGCAGGTAATGGACTTCTTCTCCAAGAACTTATCCAATCCTTTTTTTAAACACAGCTATACTAAGTGCACTAACCACATCCTCTGGCAACAAATTCCAGAGTTTAATTGTGCGTTGAGTGATAAAGAACTTTCTCCGATTAGTTTTAAATGTGCCACATGCTAACTTCATGGAGTGCCCCCTAGTCCTTCTATTATCTGAAAAAGTAAATAACTGATTCACATTTACCCATTCTAGACCTCTCATGATTTTAAACACCTCTATCATATCCCCCCTCAGCCGTCTCTTCTCTAAGCTGAAAAATCCTAACCTCTTTAGTCTTTCCTCATCAGGGAGCTGTTCCATTCCCCTTATCTGTACCTTCTGCATCGCAATTATATCTTTTTTGAGATGCGGCAACCAGAATTGTACACAGTATTCAAGGTGCGGTCTCACCATGGAGCGATAGAAAGGCATTATGACATTTTCCGTTTTATTCACCATTCCCTTTCTAATAATTCCCAACATTCTGTTTGCTTTTTTGACTGCCACAGCACACTGAACCGACGATTTCAATGTGTTATCCACTAAGACGCCTAGATCTCTTTCTTGGGTGGTAGCACCTAATATGGATCCTAACATTGTGTAACTTACTTCACTGGGAGGTCATGTCATGCATCCTACCACCCTCTCCATAAAAATACTTTTCAATGCTGCTCTTAAAACTTGCCCTTTGCAGCCTCATATCTTGACCACTTGTTTCAGAACCTCTTTTTTTGCTGGAAAAAAAGGTTTTTGAATATTTTTATCATATCCCCTCAGAGTTGGACACAGTACTCCAGGTGAGGTCTCACCAGCAACCTGTACAGAGACACCATCATTACCTTTTTACTGCTGATTATGCCCTTTCCTTTGTACCCTAGTTTCCACTTGTTGCTGGCCAACGTTTTGTTGCATTGATTTGCTAACTTGAGATGGTCAGATATGATCAGGATGAGAGATCTCTCCTGCTTGGCACACATTAGTATCTCACATCTCTTCATGTACTGCTTCTCTGGATTTCTGCACCCTGAATGCATGAATTTACAGTTTTCTAGATGTTTTTCTTGAGATTGTTCCTCAGAACGCTTAAGGTGTGATTGTGTGCTTGGCAGCTCAGGTTCAATGTTATACGTGTGAAGCATAATGAAATGTTTTCTTTATAAGAAAATGGAACTTTTTTTCTAGTAAATGTACTAATGAACAGTGTCAGACTCCTCCATCTAATCACAGGACAGGTATAGCATGAGCAGAGGAAGTACAAGCTTCCGCATACTTACTAGCCAATGTTCCTCAACTCTATTCTGGAGAGCGTGAAAGCACAATAATGTTTCCATACCTCTGTTACCTTTGGCATCTCTGAAACTGCCAATAGTGGCAATTCATGCCAAATTGTGATGGCACTTTTCTGAGAGACAGAACTGGTGTAAGACCACCAATCAGTTCCTATAGATCACTAGATATTTTTCAGATGATAGCAACTATAGGGTGGATTCACCTATTTTGCGATCAGAAGCCATCTGGAGATAAATAGCTATTTGGTCTGGTTGATAAATAAACATTTTTTTTGCAATTCATTCCAGGAAGAGGACTTATTCAGATAGGTAGCAGAATCAAGGCAAATTGCACATAAATAACTGCATAATGAAGGAAATCAAACTTGTTTCAATCTGAGCTGCAGAATACATTAAAGCTTCATTTTCCTATGTGTGAAATACACTCTATTAGGCATTTCTTACAGAAAGTTCTGTAGAATGTCTTATGTTGATTTCTGCCCATGGCCTTTTTAGGCATGTTTTGCTAGTGCTAGAGCTCCAGTTGTTGATATATGCTCGTGACTCAACATGGTGCTCACCACGCAGATTTTAAAACCCACGGGGCACACGCATATCTCCTAGTACACACACAAGTAATAAAAATTAAAAAGGTGGGGTCTGGGCTGGTCATGGGAGAGCCGAGTCTATAAAATGAAGTCAGCGTACACGTATTTACGCACATAAGTGCGTGGCGGGGGTCCCCTACCGTGCAATTTTACTACCTCTATGGACAGCGTGAAAGTCATGTAACAAAAAAAATAGGCAAAGTGGGGTTTTAAGGATTGGGGCTAATGGAGTAAAAGGAAGGCAAGTTAACTAGGGGGATTAGGAAATCTTCCCCTTTACTGGGTGCACGTAGCTTCTAAAATTCCTCCCACTTATGCACTTGAGATAGCATTTGCGCATGTCGATATAAAATCGTGCGCACAGATGATTTTATAACACACGCACATATACATGCATAAACGCACGTATGGTATAAAATTGCCATGTCTATGTGCGCCCGCCGGCCAAAGTGCACACGGGGGCGTCTTAAGATTCGCCTCTTATTATTGTATATTTTTGATCTGTTGTAATATGCTTTGATGATGATGATGATGTTGATAATGCATTTGTCTGTCCATCCATCTGTATGTTAGAACTCAGAAACTAGGGCACAGATTTGGCTAAAATTTGCACAGGAAATTCAGAGTAAATGATAAGAAACTGTGATTTTGTTTCACATGCCTGATATCTTTTAGTTTCAGTCTCCCATGCTGACTTTCATTACTCATAGGAAGGGAAATGTGCCTTCTAGCATGCACTTTCCAACTTGTTTACCTTATATGTGGACTTTTCACTTACATGCATAACTCACCTAGCAATGGAAAGTTATGTATGTAAGTTGAAAAAGCACATGGATAGAATTCGACAAGGGCAGACACACACTCACATAGACATACTCCATTTTCAAATGCACCAATTTCCATCTCTCTCACATACATAAACACACACACACATACTGGTATGTACATTGAAATCTTCTATTTCAAATACTCCCATATAAACAGTATCTTTATCACAATACATACAAATTCAAGCTAGCTCTCAAATTCAGAAACACACACAAAGAACCTGCCAGTGTTTGGAGACACACTAGTGTGTCGTGACACACCGGTTGAGAAACACTGCTCTAACAAACACACAAATCTCTCTCAAATAAAAAAATTCCACAAGTCTTGCCTTTGTCACATATACATACAAAAATAACAAACGCTCACTTTCACTTATTATACTGAAGTATATGAGTACATAAGATTTGCCATACTGGGTCAGACCAAAGGTCCATCTAGTCCAGTATCATTTCCAACAGTGGCCAATCCAGGTCACAAGTACCTGGCAGGATTGATAGGAGTAGGTAGATTCCATTCTGCTTATCCCAGGGATAAGAAGTAGATTTCTGACTCCATCTTAATAATAGTTTATGGATTTGTCCTCCAGGAACTTGTCAAAACATTTTTTAAATGCAGCTAAACTAATAGCTTTCTCCACATCCTCTGGCAATGAATTCCACAGCTTAATTATGCTTTAAGTAAAACAATATTTTCTCTTATTAGTTTTAAATGTATCACCTAGTAACTTCATTGTGTGTCCCCTAGTCTTTGAACTCTTTGAAAAACTAAACAACTGATTAACATTTAGTTGTGCCACTCTCATTATTTAAAGATCTCTATCATATCTCCCATCAACTGTCTCTTCTACAGGCTAAAGAGTCCGAATTTCTTTAGCATTTCCTCATAGGGGAATCGTTTCATCGTGTCTCACACACAAACATATTTCAGAAATCTGCACTTAATGTAGAGTGTACCTTGGAAACTTTTTGCATACTTTATGGAGCACACATTTCTAATCTTGTTTGATCTGAAAGTTGCACTCACAACTTTGACCCCTTATAGAAAAAATGGGGAACTGCATAGATGATACACAGGCTATGATGTCAGCGCAATCTCAGGGCAAGAAGTTGAAAATGCCTGTTCAAACATCAGTCCTCACACCACCTTCACAGTCCTGCCCATCTCTTCCTCTCCTTATCCTAAAAGTCCATTCTCCAAAACATCCCCCTCCTCACATAACTTTTCTTATAGAGATGAGGCAGATTCTCAACCTAACAGCATTGGCAGCAGTAACAAACTATGAAAATACTTGCTGTACTCTGAGATACTGCTCTCTCTTGGTTTTCCTATGGGAGGTGGGGCTTGAAAGT
Source organism: Rhinatrema bivittatum (assembly GCF_901001135.1). NCBI lineage: Eukaryota > Metazoa > Chordata > Amphibia > Gymnophiona > Rhinatrematidae > Rhinatrema > Rhinatrema bivittatum. The sequence goes on along the minus strand of NC_042617.1, from coordinate 107,070,344 downwards.
GGAGCATGCACCCTCAATGGTTGTTGCTCCATATGAAAATATCCATGGAGCAGGAGAGGCTGAAAGGAACTCTCAGGTAGCTTGTAGAAACAGTGGAGAGAAGGCTCTGTCAGTGTGAAGGCCAATGGAAAGCAAAATGCTAGCAATAATAATGCCAGCTTCAAGGCTCTGCCATTCACCAGCCTCTTTTCATAAAAACTGGCCAGGTTGACCATATATCGGCTAGTTGACAAACTCTGCTCTTAACGTTTCAGCTACTTCTTTTTAAAACAATAGTGTTATTGTTTCCTTAGTTTTTCTTTACCAGATCACTACCACAGTGTTTCACTGTGTTACTGTGACACATTTCATCTAGTTTAAAAGTATGAAAGTATTTTCAGACTTTAATCCCGGATATGAAGCATTGCTAGTCTGCTCTGACATGAGTGAGGGCGACAGCTGATTGGGTGTATGAGTTCAGGTGATTAGAAAGCTGTGAGCAGTTGCCAGACAGATGGATGTCAGCAGTGCCCGGTGCATAAAGTCATATAAAATGTATGTATAGATCTTGTATCTACACAATATTGTTTTATATTCCTAAAACTGATAAATTTTTCATTGTCATATAATGATGATCTGGTTAGTTAGAAAGTTCAGAAATAATTCATTGCCTTATAATGGTATTCTACTTAAAAGGTTCAGCACAACATTTGGAACAGTATAAAAAGGAAAATTATTTTAACTCTAAAGATGACATATTTCATGCAAGAATGATACAGTATCTCATCAAAACATCATAAAGGAGTCTAAATTCCACTGATATCATGAGATGGCTGCAGTTGACAATCAGCTCATTAATACTCAGGGTGCCGCACCAACGTGTGTGGCAGGCCTGCCTTTAACAGCGAGGCCGGGCCACCCGCAGCTTCCCATCCAGGCGCCGTAGTGAGTCTCGCAGGGGGGACAGGGGAGAGGTGGACGTGCGATGTGCGTTCAGCCCCTCACCCTCACCCCGTGCGTAGCATTAGCGTTCCCGCAGATCATCGGCCAGGGATGGGCACCCGGCAATGACATCACCGGCCCCATTTAATTGGCCGGCACAAGCAAGCTGGCCCTTTTCCCCTGCCCGGCCGACGCAATTGAGACGGCTGGTATGCTGCCGACACCCGACAGGCCCCGGCAGCCACGTGGAAACGACTGAATTGAACAGCAAGTATTAAAAATAAAAATCTACTTATCTCGGCAAAGGAGGAGGGCAACAACCAGCAGCTTTGTTATTTACAATGGCTGAGCCAGGACCACGTGGGCAGGGTCGCCAACAGGATGCCACGAGTCGGCCAAAACGCCAAAAGGACCAGGAGGCTGTGCAAGCCACAGAACCCCTCGCTTCAGAGGCTGCGGGTCCAATAACACCCATGCCCCCCCTGAATCCACATGCAATCAACAAGGAGAACAGCCCGAACTGCATGAATCACCACCATGCCCCCCACGTCCGCATGGGACATTCTCACTGCCCTCGCAGCATGATCCAACCCCTGATGGAGTCCCCAGCACACAGCCCATACCCATATCGCAGACCGTCATGACGGATGGACAGCCAGTCGTAAGAGCGGGCTACGGCAGTGCAAGCAAACCCTGGGAAGGACCCAGTTGATTGGCTCTACCGCCAGCGCCCATCTGCACAAGATGGAATAGCACATATCCGGCGCAGGGATTAGCTCCCCACATTGTTCCTATTGGACCCCCGGGCCAATTGGGGCCCACGCCCAGCAGTACCCGGAGTTCATTGGCAGCTATCTGGGTGCGCAGCTGGTGCAAAGTCACAGGCAGCTTGGTGCCCAAATCCATATTCCAGCAGTGAGGGCTACGGTGCGCCATTGCAAGCATGGGGAACATGGCCCGTACAGGCCTGGTACACTGGGCAACTTGGACATGAGAATTCGGCTCAGAACGCTGGTGCAGTCAGTCCACCGGCCGATCCCTTGGGGTTGCAACCTCAGGCATCGGCGGAGGCCCTACTCCCACGGGATAATCAGCTTTGTACCGAAGTGGGCCCAACGACATTCACCAGCATACCACACGAAGTTAGAGACATCGAATGTTCAAGTACGATGGCTGCACCATCTTCTGACCCTGTAGTTGTTTCAGATGAGTCTGAGGGCGCAATTGCAGGAGAAACAACGCAAGTCACATGCGAAAAACCAATCAAGGATAAGGGCGAGAGGACTAGGAAGGACAGTAAGTGAAAGAATAAAGCCAGGCAGAAGGCCTGCTCTGAGTCAAATTCTGACAGCTCATCATCTGACTCCTCGACCTCGGAATCTTCATTAGATGAGAATCAGCGAAGGACTGACAACGCATTAGAGGCATCCCACAGGTCTACGGTGCTGATGACTTTATCACAGTTATGGGAGAACATGCCCAGATCCCTGCATAAGAAGATCAAAAAGTAGACATACATAGATATTTTCAGGATTATGGAGGGACAAAGGCAGTGAGGAGACAGGAAAGTGAATACCAAGCGCGATCGGGCACCTGGCATCAACAAACTGGTTCTGAGAAACATTATCAATTGACGAGGGAATTCTTGCAGATGAAAAGCATGATCGGCCAGGAAGATCCCTCTCCGTATGATCCCATGCTAAGTTACACAGACACCATCTTGGAAGCTTACTGCAATTACGAAAGCTGGGCATGGCTCAATTATGATGACTTGTTTAGGGACAAAATGGAGGAGAATCACCATGTGTCATCGGGCACACAGGACAGCGGTCTCTGGCTGCAGCAGCTGAAGAGCAAAGCAGCAGATGCTGGCGCTACTACTCAGTATTTTGGCAAGGCGAGTCAACAACCCACGCCCCAGGGACAGGTCACCAGCAGTGCCTCTGGCAACGGCACTTGCTGGAGGTATAACAAGTCATTGTGTGGCTTTCAAGACCACAAGTTTAAGCATGCCTGCTCTATCTGCCTCACCCAGCAATGAAATGCCAAGAAGAAGCACAGCGGAGGGAGATGGAAGGCTGAAAGGACAGTAACACTTTTTCATTAGCTCCATCTCCCATAAAGCTTGATTTCATGTGGCCTTGGATCAATCTATACTCCAAGAAGAAAGCAGCAAGAAAATTATTGGAAGGTTTTCAACATGGTTTCACCATTCCAGTGCAGGGCGATATCGAAGGTATGCAGGCAATGGACACCCCTTCCACAACAAAACATGCAGACTTGGTGCAGCGGAAGTTGGAGGAGGAATTGGCCATGGGACGAATCACTGGACCTTTCAAGTCCCCCCCCTTCAGCAAAATGGCAATCTCGCCACTAGCTATCGTCCCAAAAAAGGAACCGGGCAAGTATCATCTGATTCAAAATTTGTCCTACCTGTGAGGGGCATCAGTCAAAGATCACATGCCAGATGAAGAGTGTACAGTGCAATAAGCGCATTGGTGGAGTATGACAATGGCACTTTCAAATGACGCATATTGCACTGTGCACTCTTCATCTGGCAAGTGATCATTGACTGATTGGTGGGCTAGAAAGACAGAGCCAGCATGTGATGGGAGATGTCCAATCACTCACGACCTACTCATTCAACTTTCACATGTCTTACCTTCTGTTTGTGCCTCCGAGTATGAAGTTAAACATTTCCGTGCTGCTTTTTCCCTGGCCTTCTTCGGCGCAGTGCATATTAGTGAACTGGTGGCAGTATCCAAAGATGAGGGCTTTCGAGGCTTATTGATGCAGAACACCTCGATATGTGGTAATTCCGTTCATACAATGATACAAAGATCAAAAGCAGATCAGACAGAAAATGGTTCTAGGCTATGCCTGAAATGTGCACTATCTCAGGTCACTTGCTCGGTCCAGAATTTGCAAAATTTCCTGATCCTGCAACCAGGTGGTGGCAAGTTCATATTAATCCATGTTGACCGTTTACCCCTTACAAGATATCAGTTTTCGGCAATACTGGCACGTGCGCTGGCCGCCAGAGGCCACAATGCAAATGATTTTAGAACTCATTCCTTTAGAATAGGGGCAGCCACCAGTGCAGCGCAGGCTGGTTTGCAAATAGATGCTATCCAGAGAATCAGGCAATGGAGGACCAGTGCAGTGTACTCATATTAGAACTGAGTATGTTTGAGTGGATAACTACGTCTTCTTTTCTTTTTCAACCTCTCTTTACAGGTTTGTGCCAATGGCAAAGGACTGTTTGGATGATCGGACACTCCTTTATTCACTGGGCCAGGAGGAGGGCCATGGCTTGGTCGTACGGGGCTCATTTGGGGTTGGCTGCCTAGGATGTCCATATTTTATGGATGGGTGAAAGAGGCATGTCCTGGGAGCAGCTTCTCCCACCCGCTCAGATCAAGAAGGACACGATGGCTAAGCCTAGCATCATTGTCATTCATCTGGGTGGTAACGACATCAGCTCATTGACCTGCATATGGCTAATTCGCCGCATAAAGACAGATCTGAGCAAGTTGGTGCCTGGTTCCCCAATATATGCCTCATTTGGTCTGTCATTATATATCGAGTAAAATGGAACGACAGCAGGCTATAGAAGCGAGGTCATAAAAAGATCAACAGGAAAGTGGGCCACTGGATGCGGAAGCTCGGAGGCCCTCAGATAAAGCATGAATGGGCCGATGACCCTTGCAAAGGCCTCTATCGACCAGATTGGATACACCTCTCCGACATCGGCTATGATCTTTTTAATAACTCAATACAAGAGGGGCTTGAAAGTTTTTTCTTATGACGAAGACCGCAGCTTTATTGGGGTGGGAGGCATGAGGCAATTCTCACTGCCAGGTGATCATTTGGCTCGTGCTAGGACTGAAGTTACCTTATACTGTTAACAATAAAGCTGTGGCCTTTTCTGCCACTTCACTCTGTGTTTGGTTGCTTGTTCTGAGGGCATATCTTTTTTGGGGTGGGGCAGGTGTACACACGAGCGATAGTGACGGATCTCGATGTTAAATACAACTGAAGAAATCAAAGTTGATAGTATTCCACTAAAGCAAGTGAACAAAGTAGAATAAGGCAAAACATCAATCTTTTTGCAAATCACAAAGTTAAGTGCAGCCATTTATAAGAGAATAAGAAAGGGAACTCAGAGGTGACTGGTTTGAGATTTTGAAATGATTTTGTAATGCTTTGTATGGAAGTATAATCAGTGGATTATCAACCCAGAGATAAGAGGCATGTACAGCATGCTACAAATAAAGAGGTCAATTTTCCAAAGTCATTTACCCAGCTATTTACTCTGGTAAAATGACTGCCTGAAACTGGTCACCCTTTCCCTGGGTAAAAGTATGCATGGGGGAACAACAATATGAATATTTTTACCCAGGCAAAAAAAAGGCAGGCTTGGGAGCGTGGTTAGATCAGGGGAGGGAAAGAGTGCACCTAACTCGATTTTTCAATCTATGTGCTTTGAAGGAAAACAATTACCTGCAGAAAAATTAGCTGTGAATCACTGTAGCTACGTTTTCCTTAGGAAATTTTCAAAAGGAAAGTATGCCTTTATTTTTCCTTTGAGAAATGGTGCAAAACTCACAGGTACGAGTATCTGCAGATTTTGATTTGAGACACCTAGTTTTGAAAATTGGTCTCAAAATGAAAGCACATAAAATAGTAAGAGCAAAATCTATTTTCATGCCTTGAGCTGCATGTATTTTTTAAGTATACAAAATTTTCTACATGAGGAAAAAAATATAAGGAAGAGCTGCATGCTGACATGCTATAAACTCTTGTTAAAGCAAGTGTTTAAGATGATAGCACATCATTCTAATATATCTTTACCTTCTTTCAACCTTAAAAAAATGCTTCATACACGTATTAACATTGTAATATCCTTGAACAAAACTGTATTGTCTAAAGATACTACAAGAAGCTGCTTAACTGGTTCCACACAGTATTAGTAAAAACATTATTGGCATTCCAGACACAGGTCCAGGGTTTGAGTTGTCTAGGTCAGATATTAAGCAATTAGTTTAAAATTACTAGAACACATTTTGAGCCTACATCTGCAGTCTTCAAATCATTAAAAAGTAGAGGAAATAACATACAGAGGCAGTCTTCAATGCAATGAAACAGATGTATATAATGTGCAGCACATATGGCAAAAGCCATCATGTAGTAAACGCCGCACTTTATTTGTAAACACGTCGCGTATTACATATTATGTAAATATGCTTGCTTTCTTCCAAGGAAAACATTAACAAAGGGCAAAGCCTCTTCTCATTAGTATGAAGAGAGGTTAGCTTTGCACAGTGCTCGCCTCTTCTGTTTTACATTTGGTGAGGCTACTGTTCCTGACTGTATAATCCCCAAATACAATTGGACCTCCTGTAAAGAAATAGTTGTGGTCAGTGCTTCACTTCTGCTGCTACTCTTTTACTCTATAGGTATTCACACAATTTCCTGAAAACTACGGAGGTATACCATAATTTGATATCTCAACACCAGGATTCAACTTAAGAGCGCTAGCAGAATGGCATTAAAATAGCAACTCCAATGCTTTCTCTCTTTCTAAAGTCATTCCCCATGACCATTTTATTTAAAGTATTACTTAGAATAAAAGAGACCATGGAAAATAAGACTTTAGAGAAAAAGTCTACAGGAGATAATGTCAAGATTGCGCTTTTACATGCCAGAATTCAGTGGACATTTTTAAAGGTTTTCCAAAAACTGTAAAATAAAAATATTCATAGTGTTCAATGACAAATGATGAACAAGAGCTTTGAAATTATTTATCATAATGTAGGTTGTTAAATAGAAACTAACTCGCTCAGTAAACAAAGAGAAATGTTATCCCAACTATAACCACTATGCTAGTGAATTAATAAAATATCCAGCTTTGTGAACTTTTATATCTAGAAGTTCATGTGAGTGACTGTTTTACTGGGAATTTTATGGTACTTATGGGTAAAGAAGCAAAACATCACTCATTCAGTTATTTCTCTTAGTGACCAAATATTTTTGTACTTCCCTCCGTAAGAACATTTGTTACGCTCAGGCTTGTGAACCCTTGGCCGACGGGAGGATGGTACACCTTTCGGAGGATCCGTAGGTTCTCTCGTCGGGAAGCGAGGCAGAGCAGAAGACGGGATGAGCTGACCCTTGGCACTGGAGACTGAGGCGGCGGCGGAGACGGATGAAGAGACGAGAAGAGGAGCTGTGTCTTCACCCCTGGAAGTCTGTAGTCCCCCCAGGAGGAGCCCGTAGGGACCCAGACCACTGGGACTTAGGTGGACCTTTGAGAGGTCAGGTGTCAGTGCAAGGGCTGACTGGAGCTTCGCCCTTGAAGCCCGCGGTCCCCCCGGGAGGAGCCCGTAGGAACCCGGGCCGCTGGGACTTAGGTGGGCCCTTGGAGACGGTAGTCTTGAAGGAGTCCTGGGTCGAGTGCCAGAGGGTCGCCGCTCACCAGTCCGAAGTCGTGCACCAGAGAATCACCACTTGCCAATCCGAAGTCAGGAACCAGAGAATCACCTTAAGCCAATCCAAAGTCAGGAACCAGGAACACCAAGACGAAACAGGAACCAGAATCCAAGCGCAAGGAACTCACCAAAGCAAGCAGACTAGACAGCGTTGGAGGACGTTGCCAAGTCAGGGAATGAGCAGAGGAAGCTTCCCTATATACTTCCCCTACTCAGGCTGATCAAGGACAGGTGAGGCTTGTTAAAGGGATCAGGTCCCTTTAAATCTCTGAAGGGGGTGCGGCCTCGCACCTAAGGATGGCGGCGGCCATCTTGAATTTCCTCCGTGGAGGAAAGGCTGCAGGAACGGCACGGGGACAGAGCAGAGACGGATCTCCACCCGGTGGTCAGGCCGGGGACCCGCGCCGGGGCAACGTGCACCTGGTCAGGGGTTTCCCCCGAGGCTGCAGCGGCGGGTCGCTGCCGCGGACAAGGTAGGGGACCGTGGTCGTAGGCTGCCACGGCCACGGGAGACAACAACATTTATTCACCCCATTTCTGTTTTTCTCACAAGGGAAGTATTGATAGCCATTCACACATCAGTAGAAATAATCAATACGGTGATTCATTTCTTTCAGTAAATTAACAATAAGCATTAACAAATAGCAATGCACTCACAGAAAAATCACTTGTTTAAGACAGGAAAACAATTTTGCCTATAATACTAAGGCCAATATTCAATAGGCCGCTTAGTTGAGAAGTCATCCAGCGATAGATAGCCACATAACTTGTTCCCTATATTCAGCTGGATAAATGTCCAGCTGAATATACTGCTTGAAATTATCTGACTACATGTAGCTGGATAACTTTAAAACCTAACTGGCTATGTTTGAATTTAGACAATTAAGTTTCTAAGTTATCCAGCCTTGTGTGGTCAGATAATTTGCTACTTATCCAGATATCTTTAAAAGATATACGGGTAAGGAGCACCAAGAAATTTTAAATAAAAAAGTACAGGTCCCTATGGTCCGATTTCCTCCTTGCAACTCCCACCCCACATCACCTCCTATATCTATGAAATCAACATTTTCTGCTGCGATCCTTCTCCCCCCCCATTCCCCGGATTTGAAAGGATTACACCAGGCCCTCCCACCCCCACCTTCAGAATAAGCAGGCTGCAGCACCTCACCTCTCCTGGACCCTCCCTCCATCTCCCCGAACCCTTAAAAGCCCTACCAGGAGTGGGGTCTGAATTTACCCACACCCGGAGACGTCCATAGCAGCCTCTGTCAAAGCCTTGCTGGAATCATAACCCATAGTACTCAGCTTACGCTTCCAGTGCTAGGAGGGTACTAGAAGCTCTAAAGTTGTTTGGCTAATGTGGCTGGATATATTTAATATTTGGTTCCATTAGCCAGATAACAACTCCTCCCTGGAACACCCCGAAATGCCATTTTTTATCTGGCTATAATTTAGCCAGATAAGTGGCTGAATATGCCACATTTGCCATTTAAATGGATAACTTATGAGTTATCCTTCTAAATGGCTTTTGAATATTGACCTCAGTACTTCTGAACTTGGGACTGCAGAAGAAACATTTTTAAAGTTAAATCACACAGACAGGTTTAGGACGAAAAAGTGTATTCAAAAGCTCTCAAATAAACAGTTACATTAATCAGTAATCACATATGTCCTGTTGTGCAATATCTCTATAAATAAGACTCTAAGGAGTGAAGGAGCAACCAAGTGGTTAAAGCAGTGGGCTATAAATCAGAGAAATCAAAGTTCAAATCCCACTTCTCCCATTAATGCTCCTTGTGATCTTGAGAAAATCACTTCACCCTCCATTGCCTAAGTACAAATTAGGATGATAAGCTCTCCAAGGCAAGGAAATACTCAATTTGTAATTCATCTTAAATTCAGATAAGTAAAGGCAAGTAATGAAATTCAAATTCATTTGTCCCCCCCCCCCCCAAATCCTCTTCTTTTTAAATAAACTAATATAAAATATGGAAATGTGTCATATATTTTGTAATGAACTTGATGATCAATAATTATCAGAGAGAAATTCAATTACATGGGCATACCATATTATCCGTCTCACTTCACACCAATTCTCATGTCCATTAACCAACACACTACTCCAAACAAAAAAAACAAACTTTGGAGGTCAAAGGCTGCAGCTTTATTATCAACGTGATAGTACCTGAGCAATCAACTATGCAACATCCCATCATCCCCACCCCTACCAAAATCTGCCACATCCCAGCATGAGGGCCCATTCCCAGGTTAATCTACCTAAAGGTACAGAACAACTCATTATACAGAGGATTTCCGCCACAGCCAGAGTGACTGCGCACAATCAACCCAAATATGGCATTATCGAGGAACAGACGGTTCCAATCACTCAACAAAAATCCGAAACCTTTGGTTCTCTACCACCCCCAGCTGTGACTAACAAAACCTAGCCACAAAAGGTGAACAGCAAATGATAAAATACAAAAATACCAATGAGAACATGGGTGGGAAGGATCAATCCCTTATAACCACTATTCTGGACCTCCCTATTCCCTTAATCCCCTGCCCCTCTGAGCTAACCAGCAGATAAGTTCTTGCTGCATGGTTTAAAGATATATACTAGGGGTGGCCAACTCTGGTCCTTGAGAGCCAGAATCAGTCCAAATTTTCAGGATATCCCCAATATATATATATATATTGGGGATATATATATATATATATATAGATAGATAGATAGATAGATATAGATATATATAGATATATATGAGAGATAGACTTGAGTGTACTGTTTCACTGTTTGCAAATGTACCTCATCCATATTCATTGTGGATATCCTGAAAATCTGACTTGTTTGTGGCTCTCTAGGACTGGAGTTGGCCACCCCTGGAATACGCGGACCAAAGGAACATAACACTCTTAACTCCTTTCCCTCCCTCCAATCAACCATCCTCTCCTTCTCTCCTCCAATCCCTCTAGACAACAACTGGCTCAACAAAGGGGGGAGGGGGAAGAGAACAGAGGAGGAGCCAGTGAGAGAATGGATACCAGAAATCCATGTTATTCTAGGCAGACCTGGAACCTGTCCCAGTGCCTTTTCATTAAATATCTTGAAATCTTTCCAGATAGAAACTACAGCTCACAATTCCCCAACTCATGCCCTTAAGATATGTCCACATTAGAACAGTTTGAATTAGAGTTCCTGCTTCAGTAGCTATGATTTTATACTTTTATTCTTATTTGATTTCTTTTATGCTTTCTTAATGATTTTATTTATGTAATTATGTTTTTTTAAGTTTTATCCTTTGACATTATTATTTATTGTATTATTTTTACTTAAATTTTAGTATCATTTTTGAATTATAATCTTGTTATGTTATTTTATTGTGCGATTTGTAAACCGTTGTGAAGGTGTCTCCAAACAACGGTATAGAAAAACAGTTAAATAAATAAATTGAATAAATAAATAAATTAAGCTTTGTACGCACTAAACTGAGCCTTTCTTTTATTAAATAAGAAGTCTGAAAGGCCTATTTACTAAGGTGTATGAACATGATAGTATACTCTAAACACAGAATTTTGCACTTAACCCATTTTATATCACATGCATAAGAATTATCAATAACATAAAAAATAAAAGATTAACATGAGCAAAATACAAATTATTATGAGAACTGGCCACGGAAGGCTGTGGCTGGCTCCCTCCATTTACCACTTTCATGCTGGCATCCCAGCCAGTCCAGGGATCCTGGTGGCAGCAGGGAGCCGCAGTAGACGCGCCCTGCTTCGTGGGCCCCGCGCCGGACTTCCGCCGCTAGCGCAACCTTCTCAGCGAGACCAAGCCTGTCCAGGCCCTTCTGCCTCCTGGCTTCCTTAGGCAAGTGCTTGCCTCTGAATTACATTTAAAGGGACCACGTTGGAAGGCCCTCGGCTCCTCCCTCCTGATCTTGACCTATATTAAGGCAAGGCCTGCCCCCAGACCTTGCCTTTGCTTCCTTTGGCTCTTGTTCCAGTTCCTGGAGGCTCCTGTTTCTGCATTCTGACCCGTTGGACCTTTGACCCAAGCTTGATCCTGGACTATTAGATTCGCTACTGCCCTGACCCATGTGACTACGAGACTCGCCGCCTGCCCTGATTCATGCTTGTCTTTGGACCACATGCTCTGCTGCCTGCCATCGCCACGGCATACCAGGACCTTGAGACTCTACGGACCCGAGACCCCACGTACGTCCAGGCAGCCCCGGTACCCAAGGGCTCAACCCGAGGTGAACGAGGACTGTAGTGGTGAAGCCCCAGCGGGGTCTCGGCCTCCCTCTAGCCTCGCCAGCCAATGATGGGGACTTATGGGGATCCTCCCCATAGGTAGCGCCAACTCCCCCTCTGTCCAAGGATCACGCTCCTAACACAAATGTATGCAAGTGTGTGCAAGTGTGTGCAAAGCGGCTTATTAATATTAATATATCTTATTGCAAATCATGTTAAGCCATGCAATCTGCTGTAAGACACAAAAATTAATCATATCACAAGAGCTTTGATTAACTTTGGCCAAAAGAGTCAACTTGTCTTGGTCAAAACCCCTACCCCTAGCAAAGAAGAGGCTTGTAGCCCCAAGACCCCAGTATCTTCCCCTTGAACCTTAAAGCAGCAACTGTGCATGTCCCCTTTTGAGACCTTGGCATCTAAAACAAGACCCCCCCCCCAAAAAAAAAAAATATTTTCAAAGACTAAAATTATTTTAAGGTTTTCAAAATTGTAAACATCTCTAGGGCGAAGAAAAATGAGAGTTCCTGCTGCCTTAATATACATAGGGGTAGATTTTAAAAGCCCTGTACCGATAAATCCTGCCGGATTTACACGCGCAGGGCACTTGCGCACCGGCGCGCCTATTTTGCAAAGGCTGCTGGCGCGCGCAAAGCCCCGGGACGCGCGTAAGTCCCGGGGCTTTGCTTGGGGGGCATGTCGGGGGCGGCGTGGCGTTCAGGGGCGTGTCCGTGGGTATGGCAACTGTCCGTGGGAGGGGCGGGAGGCGTGATGGTGGTTTGGGGGCAGGGCCGAGTGCTCCGGCACAGCGGCCTGTGCCGAGGCAGGGAGCCGGTGACGCGCGCAAGTTACGCCTGCCAGAGGAGCGGCCTCAGAGGTAGGCTGCGCGGCTCGGCGCGTGCAGGCTGCAGATTTTGCACAGCTTGCGCACGCTGACGCTGGATTTTAAAAGATACGGGCGGCTACTTAGCCGTCCGTATCTTTTAAAATCTTTTGTTTGTGCTGGTTGCGCGTACTTTTTAAAAATCTGCCCCACAGTATTTATTCAGTTTAAGTTGTATCTGTAGCAGTTCAAAAATGGAAATCAGGCAGAATATCAATATAGTAGATTTGTGTTATAAATTTCTGTTTGTAGTGTAGCATTATTTGCAGTGGTAATTTCGGAGTCATGCATCAAAGTTTAATGCATTGTCAATGTATGCCTAGGAGCAGCCACACTACAGTCTAAAAGAATGAAGTTCTGATCTGAGTCTAGTTGCATGTTCTTACCATAATAACATGTCATTATACCATCCCCCTAAAAAATGCAGCAAAGAAAAACATATACTGGTAGAGAGAATAATATGTACTCAGTCTATCATGTAATTATTGGTCTTCACAGAAAAGTAGTGCAGTGTTTCCCAACCCTCTCTTGGAAGCACACAAAAACCCGTCAGGTTTTCAGGATATCCGAAGTAAACATGCATGAAGACAGATTTGCATACACTGGGTCTCAATGTGTGCAAATCTATCTAATGCATATTCATTTTGGCAACCCTGAAAATCTGACTGGGTAGCTATGCCTCCAGGAGAGAGCTTGGAAACACCGAAGTAGTCTTCTTTCTCTGTTCCAGGTATGAACCAGACGTGAAGATGTAGCTATAAAATAACTTTCAGAAGTCTCACAGCAGGAAATGGGAGTATGCTGTTGAAACACAGAAATAAAGCCAATCTGTGAGCAGTGAACCTATTTCAGATGAATATTTGAATGTCATTATTTGAGATGGGGAGTTGTTTGATATGTATATAAGCTAGAAAATGTAAATAGGTAAGGCCATTGTATTAGGTTGATTTAACGAAAGAATGCTTTGCCTTATTTTATTTTAAGCATTCTGGTCCACAAACGTTCTGTAAAAAGTATCAGCTAAAGAACCTCACACTTGTTATCAAGGACATAAATAACAATTGAGCCAAGCAATGGACATTAGATGCAATAGACTTGGTGGCTGAGGCAGTATTAAAAGTGAGGATCAACATTACTAAATTATGTCTAAAGCTGCATCTAGGTTTAAGCTTGTCAGGCCTGTAAATTCTGGCCATTGTTTAGAATCAGAAGAGAAGCACATTTGTGTTAAAAAGAAAATCGGAGACATAATTCCTTCCACAGCCTAATTCTGTTGAAAGATTCATGCTTATTCTAAATACTGGTGTCAAGAGACTATGGTTTGAGATTATGACATGAGAACCCTCCCAGTAAAAGTTACACATTTTATTGAAAACTTGAAATAAATATTTCATGGGGTTAAAGAAAAAATGAGCTATCACTGATATTAATACTTGCAACCAGCAAAGATCTTTTTACAGAAACATGAATCAAACCCTGAAACAAAAAAGGCTGGCCAAATACCTTTGCAGCAACAGAAGATTTTACATATACAGTCACAGGTAAAAATAATACATCATTATGGTTGGACTACCTTTCCTCGCATCCGGACTGAAACTAGATTAATTCATTCCACTCATATAGTATTGGGGGTGCAGAATAATTTGCTTTCCAGAATACACATTACTAGGATAACAAGGGGTGAACGATACGGGTGAAGCTTCATATTTTTTAAAGTTATAAAATAACTGTATTATATTTGCAACAAGTAATATTTCTAACGTAAACAAGACCAGGAAAACCTGTGCATTAGTAAGACTGTTTTGTAACCTCTTCAGGCAATTTCTCCGTGCATTGGCATTTTGGGGAAATGCTCTGGACTATCACCCATAATTCAGCAGCACTAATTGCTGGCAGAATGTAAACAAGTCTGTTGGCAGAGAACATGTAATAATTAGAAAAAAAAATGTAATTAAAAAATCTTCCTAGGGTTCCTTTCTCATATTTAATTGGAACTCATTAACTGGACTGTGAATTTCAATAAATATCTGAAAATTTAGCATGATTAATTTGTTTGAAACATTTTCTCAAACCGAGAATTTGAAACAATGCCCCCCCCCCTCCCCCGCCTACCTTGCCTGGTGGAGGCACATTGTGCCAGGAAGGCCCAAACTCAAGTCTTAAATACTGGCTAGAGCCTGGAGGGTCTACGTGCAGGAAAGGCGAGGCTTTCAGGAGGAGGACGACACAGCCAGCGGTGCTGCTGCTGCTTCCCAAATCCTTCTACTGGCCTAATCCGCACAGGCGGGAGAATGGTTGGAGAAAGGAAATGGGGGTGTAAAGAGGGGAGTGGAGGGCTATGTGAAAGAAGGGTGGGGAATGAGGATGTGAAAGAGGAGGCGAGGAAAAGGGGTGTGTGTAAAAGGGGTTTTGAGAAAGAGGGGCTCGGGGATTGTGTGAATATAGGAGACGGACAGTGCGTGAAGCAGAGACTGGGGCGATGGCGATGTGTTCAGGAGAGACTGGGGAGATGAGGGGATGTGAAAAGAGCAGCTAGAGGATTGGGGAAAGGGGGGGGGGGGTGAGATAGAGAAGCTAGGGGGAGAGTGGGTATGCATGTGTGTGCATATTGACACTTGGAGTGAGAGAGAGGACACCTGGGATGGGAATAGGAAAGAAGAAAAAAGGAACAGGATGGAGGCAGGGAGAGATGCAGGGTGGAAATATGGAGGGGAAGAAGGCTGCAGCCAGGGAAAGAACACCTCCCTCTCCTCTCTCCAGATCCAACCAAAGACACCAGAACGTCCTTCTCCCCCGCCAATTTATCCCAAAATCCTGGAACCTCCCTGCCCCCCCCCCCCTTCTCTTCTCCCTATCTCTGATCTTCACTCTGGGAAAAGAGACAGGTAGAGAAGGGATGGGGAAAAAAGAGAGAAACTGGTGGGAGAGAACGAGACTGGGCTGGGCTGAAGAAAGTGACTGTGGGGGGAGGTGTTGGGGGTAAGAGAGATTTATTTATATATTTAATATTTAAATGTAATCTGTCATCATGCTAAAATGCTCATAGTGATATAGAACACAAATATGAAAAAAAATCATAAAATTTATTACTGTAAAATACGTTATGTTAACTAAATAAAACTACAATTTATAAATATTTCAATAATAACTATAATAAACACAAATGGTCCTAAAATAACAATACAGCACATTAATAAAACCAACATCCCAATATAATTAAGAATCTCTAATGGTCTAGATCGTCATTTTGGTTAGCTGTGCTTTCTACCCAGGTGCACTGCAATCAATATACTTCTTCATACCACAGAAAGGATGGCTCTAACCAACCATTCTGGATCTGAAAGGGATGAACAGGAGTTTAAGCAATCCTCATGCATCTATATAAACTTTTTGTTCAGTCTCCTTATCAACCTGCTAGTTGACAAAGAGGCTTAATTCCATATCCCTATAGGGGAAACTCATCAGAAATATCTTTACTTCTATGTAACAGAACTCAGACCCAAAAACCTTTACCAAGGTACAGTTGGTTCTAGCAGACAGCTAAAGAAAGGAAGGATTATTGGTTTATCCATAACTGTTTGATAGTTTAGGGTTGCATAATTAATTAGTTGATTGAACCTTCAGGAGCATAATACAAAATCATGGAAGGTAAAATATATTTAATAGAGTATAAAGATGGCTATCCAGGTTAAATTTCAACTTTTGGATTCAATGGCAATAACCATAGATTTATTTGGTTGGGCAACAGTGCACATGAGACAGCTAGAATAAACTCTACCAGCTAAAAAATTATGATCACTCTCACCCCCTCCCATTATCTGTCAAGAAGATACTCCATTGATATTCAAACAAAGTGAATCTGTCAAGAGATGTAATCAAGAACCGCCAAAGTTTGAACAGATGCAAGTATAGTGGGCTGAACAGCTCGCTACTGAAATCAGTTTGTCCAGGACCAATGGTGGCACACAGAGACCTTCATATTCAATCAACAAATTAGAGTCCCGAGTAATTCATTTGGCATTAATTCTTCTCTAAACGTTTCTTAAAGAAATGGCAATAAGACTTCTTTGCGAAAATACAACAGTTTTAGAGTACATAGACAAACAAGGAGGAACCTGAAGTCAAGGTATTTCAGAGGAGACATTTCTACTTTTGTCATAGGCAGAAGACATATTATATAAAAAAAATGTACAAGCAGATACAGGATAGTGGTAATTAAGTAACAAAGCATTTCAAATGATTGTTCAAAGATGGGACAAGCTTCAGCTAGACTTAATGGCAAGTGACAAGAATACCAAGGTAAAGGGATATTTTATTAGAAGTAAATGTTGTGTCTATAGACTCTTAGTCTGAGGCAAGATTGATGCTACCTGCAGAGAGGAGTCCTGCAGGTCTCACCATCGGCAGGCAGTCCCAAGCGAAGCAGAGAACAGTCAGGACCTTCACCTATACCAGCCCACATTCCCCTCAGGTTGAGTCTTTGGGTTCTGGGGACTACAGGAATTAGGTGGTGTCTCTGCTAATGGCAGAAGAGAAGGTCTGCAGTTAGCTAAGGTCATAGGCAGGCAGCGGTCAGGCATTTCCAGGATCCAGGCAGTGGTCAGAGGCAGGCGGCAGTCAGGCATATCTGAGGTCCAGGCAATGGTCAGAGGCAGGCATATTCAGGGTCCAGGCCAAGGTAAAACCCAGGTATCCATCAGAAGGAGGAGAAGAGGGACAGATAGGCAGAGCAGGTAGGCAAGGGTAAGAACAAGCGGGATGAAGACTGAAGACAAATTGGATGAAGACTGAAGACAAGCTGAACAAATACCGAACACAGGGAAGCAACATGCACTACTGAGGAGTAGCTGGACCTGTTGTTGAGGCAAAAGGCCAAGGAGAGCCCTTTATAGGGCTTGGTGTGTGGGGTCATTAGTGGGTGCTGTGGGGCTTTTCCCACCATGGGCCCTTTAAAAGGATTGATGTCGGGCATGCATGCGCTCCTAAGGAGGAGTAAAGCTGGATGAGCCCGGCAGCATCCAGCCGCATGCAGAGCTGATGGCATCTCACTGTGTTGGAGCATGGCATCTCGCTGCAGAGAGAGCTGACGATGTCAGGTCAAGACAGGAGCATGTCAGGATGGCCCGGCTGGGGAGGTGAGTGAGGCAGTTCATGGAGGCAACCCGCGAACCGCCAAATCTAACAGTAAAGAGTCTGGAAGTGAAGGAATAGATGCTGTAATTCAGACATGGGAAAAGATAGGGTTTATTTATCTCTTCCCTCCATTGTCCTTAAAAGGCCATGTACTACGAAAGACCCAGAATTGGGTCCTAGTGGTTCCAGAATTGACAGGAAGACCATGATATGTGGATGTGATAAGAATAAGTGTAGATTATCCTCTGCCATTTGCAGGAATCTCCTACATTAGGATTCAGTTAATCTTCTTTAACTGGTTATTTAGTCCCAGCCAGTTATTTATTTATTTATTTATTTATTTATTTATTTATTTAAAGGCTTTTATATACCGAAGTTCATGTACTAGTACATACTGTGCCGGTTTACATAGAACCAAAACTGGAAATTACATCAAACAAGTGGGTATAAAATAACAATGCTAACTTCGTAGGAACTTAGAACTTGAAGGTTAAGGAGAGAACAAGACATAAAGTAGTTACAGATCATTGTAAATAGAAACCAATAATTACAAATATTTACAAATAACAGTCTTCAAAACTAAGGTTTACATCAGACTTAATAGGTATGGGTGCAGCATGATGAACATTTAACCGATAGGAGTATGAGACAAAGAAATAAGATTAATAGTTACGGCATCAGACATCTGACGTATGTGATTATGAAATGCGTGAATGAGTCTAGTCCTGGGTCAAGGCTCTAAGCGAGAACTTTAAGTGAAGGCTTTTGTGAAGAGCCAAGTTTTGAGTTTCTTTTTGAACGTTCGAATACAGGTTTCAAGACGAATGTCAGTGGGGAGGGCATTCCAGTGAAAGGGGCTGGCAGTCGAGAATGCACGTTTCTTGAGCGAAGACTTGGCTGAAGGTACGAATAAGGTGCCTAAGCAGCTGGTTCTGATTGGTCTTGATGATGCGTGTGGACGAAGTGGGCAGCTTAGATCTAGTGAGGTTTGGGAATGAATGGTCTTGTGGGTTATAGTTAGTACTTTGAATATGATTCGGGATTTGATAGGGAGCCAGTGTAAGTTTTTTAGTATAGGTGTTATGTGTTCACCTCTGTTAGTGTTGGTCAGAATCCTGGCAGCGAAATTCTGCAACATTTGAAGTGGTTTTGTGGTGATGGCTGGAAGGCCAATAAGCAGAGAGTTGCAGTAGTCGATTTTAGAAAATAGAATTGTTTGGAGGACTGTTCTAAAGTCCTGAAAATGTAGGAGAGGTTTCAACTTTTTCAGAATGTGTAGTTTGTGATAGCATTCTTTCGTTGTGTTTTATAGAAAGGGCACACTTTATTTTGATAGCTAAACATTCATTTTTTGATCCAACAGTTTCCCCCTCTTTTGGGCTTTGAGCTCAATCAGAACTGGGGCTGGGATTCAGCACCATGAGTCTTTATTCACAATTACCTGGGGATTTCCCCCATCCCTCCCATTTTATTTCCGATTTTAACTTGCCTCCAATCATTAAAATGACGTTCTTGGGAGTTGTACCTGCCCATCTCTGGTCCTGCCCTAGAGATGCACCGCAGGCATCATCTGGCCATCTATAGTCTTGTCACCTGACTCTCTGGGACCTACAAATCATGGTGAGCTGCAAGCAAGTCAGAGCTGTACCTGCCCGTCTCTGATCCTGCCCAGGAGATTTGTCACAGGCATTATCTGGCCACCTATAAACTTGTCACCTGACTCTCTTGGGCCTGAAATTTGCGGCAGACTGTGGTGCACCGCCTCTATCACGCATAAGCTGCATGCCAAAGGGATGCACCCCTTATGCCTTTGTTTTCCCTGATAGAGATGGGGAAGAAACAAAAAGGTAAAATTGTTATATCTTACAGCTCTATTCCCATTAAAGGACCTACGGACCAACATGTGGTTTGTACCAGACCAATTCTTCAGGACTCGCTGAGTACTGATCTAGAAAATGTTTCCTTGAATCCAGAGGTGAGATCTCCTCCCCCAGCTCATTGGGTACGCTGGCCAGAAAGGAACATCTTGAGGAGAACCTCATGTTTGTTCTAGGTACAAATATTCAGGAACCCCTATTAAATGATATGGCGACTGTATCTTTAAGAAATTCTATGATAGAAATAACTGGTGTAGCTTCAGCTTGGTGTGCTATTCCAGAGCCTGTGCATCTACCAGCAGCTCAGGAAGAGAATGCTTCCTCTAAGGTTAGTGAATCGTCTGATATCTCTTTAAAAGATATTTGGAATGCTGTTATACTCATTGAGACCTCTCTTTCCTGCCCTTTCTTTCAATTATGTCAATTTTCATGTGCTGTCTCCTCTAAGTCAATTGAGATACACAAAAGGTTGGAAACAATTGAAGATACCTTAGGCGTGCGGGCTGAAACAATTGCCAATATTCACGCATCATTAGTTTCTAGGGATGTGCACTGATTTTATTTTCATGTCGTTTTCGTTTTCGGTCATTATCTGTTAGATTTCGTTATTAAAATGGTTCGGGAAGTATTTATATCGTGTTTTCCTACTATCAGAGTTAGTGCGCACTAACTGAAAATGTTACCAATCTGGTAAAAAGTGTCAATTTGGGAGGAATTTGTAAGCTCGAGGTATGGATCTGCATTCCATTGGCTGCCTCCTTAGTTACAAGTACTTGTTTGTATAGCTATGATTGCAAGGTGGTGTTTATGGGGGTAACAAGTGTAAACAAACAAGTGATGTAATGTTATAGCATCAAGTTCTAGTCAGCAAAAACATGTAACACAAATGCATATTTAGAATTCACCAATCCTTTTGTATTTTAGGAAAGGGGCCCTGGCATTTTGGGATATGCATACTTTGAATTCCCCTGGTGTGGGTCTGTGTGTTTGGGAGGAGGGTGACTGGTGAGAGGGGAAGTGACTTGGTGGAATGTATGGGGTGACAGGTGGGAGGCAGTCTGGTTGGAGTGGTGACTGGAGAGAAAGAGGCAGCCTAGTATGTTTGGGGGTTAACCTATCACCCCATACAGTTACCCCAGTCACTCCCCCCCACACACACCAGACTGCCTCTCTTTCCCACGTCACCCCATACAGTCACCCCAGTCACATCTCCTCTCACTAGTCCCACTCCATACACAAGAGGCTGTCTTTCTCTCACCAGACACTACCCCAAGAAGTCTCTCTCTACCTGACACCCCCATACAGTCACCCCAGTTACTCCCCTCTTGCTGGTCACCCCCTATATACCAGGCTGAATCTCTCTCAACAGTTACAATCTCAACCAGTTTTTTCCCCACCCATCATCCAAACAGTCACCCCAGTCACTCTCCCTCTCACCAGTCACACCCCACATACCAGGCTGCCTCTCTCTCACCAGTCACCACCCCAAACAGTCTCACTCCTGTCACTTCATACAGTCACCCCATTCATCTCCTAGCACCACTCACATCAGACTCTCTCCCACCCACTCCCCTATACATTCACCCCAGTCACTTCCCCTCTCACCAGTCATCCCCACACACAACAGGTTGCCTCTCTTTCTCCAGTCACCACCACAATCAATCTCTCTCCTTTCACCCCATAGTCACCCCATTCACCCCCTCTCACCACTCATCACTCCAGTCTCTCACCTGTCACCCCATATTGCCACCTCAGTCACTCCACCTCTCACCAGCACCCTCCCCCCCCCCCCCCCCCCCCCCCCACACACACACACCAGGCTGCCTCTCTCTCACCAGTCACCACCCCAACCAATCTCTCTCCCACCCACCACCCCATACATTTACCCCAGTCACTTCCCCTCTACTAGTTACCACCCCCCCCTCACCCAAACACACAAACAGACACCAGGGGGATTAAAAGTATGTATATATCAAAATGCCAGAGCCCCTTTCCTAAAATACAAAGGGATTGGCAAATTCAAAATATGCACTTGCAATACATGCTTTTGCATATGCTGACTAGAAACTTGATGGTATTAAATATTTATTATATCAGTTGTTTGCTTATGTTTGTTACCAGGCATTGGCCATCCCCCCATAAATATTCACCTTGCAACCTAGGCAACACAAACAATAACTATGGGAATGCATAACCATAACTCTAGTAACAAACTGCTCCCCCAATTGACACTTTTTAACTGATTGCTAACATATAGTTAGTGAGCACTAAGTCCCTTTAGTATGCACTAACACAAAATGCTAATTTTTACGAAATGTTATCTTTTTTTTTTTGTTTTGTGGTGCTTCTGAAAAGAGACAAAAGAGACAATTTCGTTGCCATTATCTATTTTGTTTAAAATGAATGCACATCTCTATTAGTTTCAGGAATTAAAGACAATTTGAGATTTCATTACAAATATAAAATGTTGGAAAACAAACTTAGATTTAAGAATCTACGTTTGCTTGATTTCCCAAAGGCTCCTTTGCTTTTAGGTATCGGGTTATTTAACAAAATATATAGATTACGTTTTGCAGTTTTCTTCAGAGAAATGTTTTACTTTATCTAATTTTTTTACTATATGCCAGAGAAGAAGAGAGTGACAGGTACTACTCATGCTGCCATGGATGTTTTGGCCTCAATAGTTAGTTCTGATGTATCTCTCTTTCTTCAAACTTCAAATGACATTTCCACTAGGTCAGCTTTTGTGGTTTCCTTTGTTTCTCTTTTTGATAAAGAGCTGTTTCTTCAGCAATTCTTTAAACACAAGAGTGTACCCTTATGTAGTCATGGTGTACACGTTTTTCTTGATATCTCGAGGGAAACACAAGCGAAGAGGAAGCTCTTTCTAAAGTTAAAATCTAAAGTATTAGCAATTGGGAGAACCTTTTTTCTTAAACTGCCCTGTAAATGTTTGTTAGAATTTCAGGGAAATAAATATGTTTTTCTTGATCCTGGTCACTTAGAAACATTTATTTTAAATAAATCTTCTTGATGGATGTATTAGATGTTTTCTTTGTTGAAATTGTATCAAGAGGTGACATTGCCGCTCCTATGATATGGACTTTTTTCAATGTAAAGATGTGTAATTTAAAAATCTTTGTTTTTTTCTTCTTGGATTTATGTTTCAAATGTCTTTGTTTCATATCTTATATTTTAATTAAACTTAATAAAATGTAGTTTAAAAAAAAATGACATTCTTTAGCCAGGGGCTGTGCACCATGGTTCCTTCCTGAACCCTGCAATGATAAGTGCTAACATTTAACCACTAGGTGTCACCATTATGTGATGATTCCCTCACCTAGTGCTTGAGGGCACCACTTCCGCAACATCCCAGCCCTGCCACATCAAAGTGCGGGAGACTTGAGATGATATTCAAACCCATGTCCTTCCGCATGAAACATTGCCCTGGCCCCAAGTACCCTTTTTTGAGTCTGTTCAACCTTAGCTATCCACATACGTCTAGCGGGTATTGCTAGCTGGAAAATCTTTTCGTATGAAAGACTTGCAGTTACCAAATTGTAAAATAAGACTATGTAATGTATGTAGTGCTTCATGGATCCATAGAAAAAAGATTTGACTGGCAGTGGTATTTTATTAGTTCTGGTGAGCCTCAGTGGCTCGGAGGGAAAACAAGTCAGTCAGGCTCCCGGAGTCAGACCAATCAGTCCTGACACTGAGCACACTTCTGCCTCCACAATGATCCCAATACTTGCAACTGCCACCTCTTAAAAGATACACAGCTGACACTGGAGGAGAAAGAGGCAGTGATCTTAGGGGAGAGGGACACAATTTTTATGGGTGGCATTTGCCCCGTCATGGCAAGGCCTATATTGTAGAGCCTACAGATCCTGGGTTCTCTCCTGGAGACCCAAATCTGGAAACTGAGTCAAGCCCAAAGAGTTCCCAGGTATGAAGAAAGTCTCCAAAACCACATTTCTGAGGAGTTGGATTGATTGGATAACCAGTGTAAAGGGGTTGCTGGGAAAAATTTTTTTTGTGCATGTTACGTCTAATCCTCTAAGATTTGCAGAATATAAAGTGTTTAAATAAAATAAACACATAAATAAATATATAATTTAGACATATTAATCATGTAAATCAAGACCATCAATTTATATGATTTTTTTTTAAATTGGAAGGTGGTTTATAAATGCCTGTAAATATATATATAAAAAAAATAACTTCAATTCCCTATCTTTATATGAATCTAAATAAATTTATTTAGATTTGTAATTGGGTATTATCAAGGAACTGCATGAACAAAAAAACTACCCTTTACTAAGTTCTGAAAAAGACCATATGGGCTTCTCTTTGATTAATCAATCCAAGGAGTTCCATAAATTTGGAGATATAAGACAGAATAAAGCGTTACAATAATCTAATTTATTAATAACAATAGAATGATTAAGGATTGCCAAATACAGCTTCTCCAGAATGTTCTTAGTTGATGTAGCTGATGTAGTTGGAAAAGCATGACCTAATCACCAATATTATTAATAGAACTATGGATAAGTAATGGTCCATAATAACTCCTAATATACAAACCTGCTCACTTCTCTGGCGTACTAAAGTAGGATTAGTGGAATGGACTAGTGTTATTGGATTGAAAGTTTCCAAATCTACAAGACCTCTGTCCATTGAGTACTCAGTTTTAATTAGTACTTTGCCCAAGCAGAAGGCTATTTTTGAAAGACAGCTATTAAGTTGACCTTCTGCTTCCATTCTGTTAGGGCCCAGTTCCAGATATAGCTATATATTGTCAGCATACTTTTGGAATGGACCCTCATAGATTAAAAGAGATCCGCAAATTGTCCCTCCCTTTGAAAACAACAATGTGAAAAAGTATCTGCAAAGATTTGCAATTGCTTTTTCTGTGGGTACTTTTCCCCTTCAAAACAACACAAGAAGATATGAAAATCTAATCCATGCACATGGTTTCTCTTCTCTAACTGAACTATGCCCTTGAGCTCATCTATTTTTAGTCCAGGAAAAACTACAGAAGCATTGTTGATCCCTCTGTGTACTTTGCTAGGGTAACAGATTGGGTAATGTTCAAGCAACAAGTTTACACAAGTAGTTTGGTACTTCTGAAAATTGCCCTCAAAGAAGCCTTTTCAGGCATAATTTTCAAGAGACGCTATGGGGCAGATTTTAAATACTTGCGCGAGCGCGTACTTTTGTTCGCGCAGCAGGCATGAACAAACGTACGCTGGATTTTATAAGATACACGCGTAGCCGCGCATATCTTATAAAATCCAGGGTTGGCGCGCGCAAGGGGGTGCACATTTGTGCAACCTGCGCGCGCCGAGCCCAGCGCGCGCTGCCTATTCCCTCCGAGGCCGCTCCGATTTCGGAGCGGCCTCGGAGGGAACTTTCCTTCGCCCTCCCCCCACCTTCCCCTCCCTTCCCCTACCTAACCCACCCCCCCGGCCCTATCTAAACCCCCCCTTAACTTTGCGAGCGTCGGCCGGCTGCCCCGCTCCGTGGTCCGGTCCCGGGGGTTGTTCTGGAGGCCGCGGCCATGCCCCCGGAATGCCCCCGGGCCGAAACCACGCCCATGTCGCCCCCCCGAAACGCCGCGCCCTGCCCCCTAAACGCTGCGTCATCCCGCCACGCCCCCGACAGGAAGCCCCGGGACTTATGCGCGTCCCAGGGCTCTGCGCGTGCCGGCGGCCTATGCAAAATAGGCGCGCCGGCGCGCAGGGTTTTAAAATCCGCCCCTATGTGCATAAATTCTGGTGTATGCACTGAAATTGGTTTCTGAGGGCGGGTTTGTGCAGGGAAAAGTACCTGTATATCTTGATTATGTGCAGACATTTCTGGAGCTGGAAAGGAGAAAGAATTAACACACATACTTTCAATTGTCAAATGTATGCACATAAATGTACATGCAGAAGGTTACATCTGCTCTGTAGTAGATACAGCTTCCTGCACATGTTTGTATGCATGTACTGGGATAACCCGCAAATTTTCACAGTGGGCTTATGCGCATCAGATCACTTTGAACATTTGGGCTAAAGCTTGCAGCTCTCAGGAGCTTTTTGCAATTTGGCCTCTCAAGTAGGATTTCATTTCATTTACACTTCTATATTGCCTTCCTTCAAAGTGGTTTACATCCAAGCTATAAATATAACAATTGATACAAAAATTAATCCCTAATATACAGAATAGCCCTGTCTCCCCCCCCCCCTCTCTCACTGGGGAAATGGCCAACCTGTAATCCAAAACTAGCATCATCAACAATCATCCTTGCAAACAAACTACAAAATCCTATCCCATTTCTGTGTTACCAAAATACACCATCAATACACAAGATGGATCATCTTCAAAGGCATTTACATGGGTAGAAACAGGGCTTTGCCAGTGGAAATGGCCCATTATAAAATTGCCCGCCTGATATACAGGTAAACTTGCTTGTGTGTATCTTTAAGAGCAGTGGTTCTCAACCTTTTTTCATCTGGGACACACCTGACAGATGGTTCTCAGATGTGTGACACAGTGAACATGTGACCGTTGAGGGTGTACCCATGGACAGCATCCATGGGTACACCCTCGACCCCCAACAATGGGTGCAGAGCAGAACTAGGGCATTACCCGTACAACTCGCCATACAAAAAATATATTCTGGTTCTGGTGACATCTCAGTAAAAGCTAAACAAACTCCCTTTACTACCAGGCACAATAGCCTTCCTTATGAAAAGACAGTAATTTACCACTAATGCATGTCCTATTGAGAAAACACAACAAATAAGATTGATACAAATGCCTACATGCTAATAAAATACCTCACCTCGGTCACACACAAATTATAAATATGGAGACAGAAACTAGAATGGAAAACCAAAAAAGCCACTCTGCATGCAATACAAATCTGGAGAAATGGAAACAAATATAGCACCTACCATAGACCCAGGATCTGCAATAATGCATACAAACTAATCCACACAAAGTTACACCTGCATTATGGCATGCACTCAAACAGTAACACCCTATCTATGAAAAGGTAACACTACAAATATTAAACCAGGCCCTAAACACCAATATACTTCCTATTAGGAAAACAGAATAAGCCAAGCTGCTATAGATCCCCAAGCAGAAATAATTGTAAAACTATACTAATAAATGTTTCAAAACAGCTGATGAACAGAATAACATCCAACAATTAAAAACTCATAAAAGTTATTAAACAATAGTCCAAATACTAATTAAATATTTCAAAACAGACACATTACATAATACCCAATAATTAAAATACCAGTCAATCAAGAAAAATAAACTTAAAAAGATACCTTTATTTACCCTCTCCAGTAACTTTCCTACTCTTTTCCCTTGCAGGCCAAAAGCACACACCAGAAGCAGCAGCAGCAGCTGCTGAAGCTCTGTCCTCATGATCCTCTTCTTAGGGCCCACAACCAGTCACTCACTCACACACACACACACACACCCCACCAGTCATCTTCCTGACCAGTCTCTCTCTCTCACACAGAAACACATCACCTCCCTGACCAGTCTCTCTCTCAATCACACACATGCTATCTCTTATATACAAGCTCAAAATCGTACACAAATGCTCTCGCACCCATTCACACTCACACACACCAGCACTCACCCAGGCTCTCATTCACACCCACACATACCAGCACTCACCCAGGCACCCATTCACACCGACACACACCAGCACTTACCCAGGCTCTCATTCACACCCACACACACCAGCACTCAACCAGATACCCATTCACACCCACACACACCAGCACTTACCCTGGCTCCCATTCACACCCACACCCACCAGCTCTCATCCAGGGTCCCATTCACACCCACACCCACCAGCTCTCACCCAGGCTCTCATTCATACCCACACTCCCATTCACACCCACACCAAGGCTCCCATTCATACCCACACCCAGGCTTCCATTCTCACATGCATGCACTGGGCCTCACCACCAAACTTCTTCTTTCTTCGCTGCAGGTATGGGCTCCAGTTCAAATGTGGCTTTACTCCAGCGGGACTTCTTTTTTGCCTCCACAGGAATGAGCTCTTGTAGCGGCCTTCCTTGGCCATGGTCGGGCTTCCTCTTTGCCACCACGGGATGAGGTCCTGTGGTGGCCTTGCATTGTCGGGTCGGGCTTCTTCGCTGCCACGGGGATGAGCTCCCGTGGTGGCCTTGCTTCAACACTGCCACTCTTCCCAGCCCACCATCCCTGGCCTATGCTATGCCCCTTGTTCCTGCCTCACTGGCCAATCAGAGGCTTCCTCCCTTCTTCTTACTCCCACTGGCAGGTAGAAGGGAGTAGGTTTACGACTGGACTGCATGGGAGCAGGAAAAATGGAGGAAGCCTGCCATTGGCCTGCGGGAGCAGGGAACGGTGAAGCACAACCGGGACAGTGGAACACTGGGAGCCACGACACACCTGCCGGTGCTTGGCAACACACTGGTGTGTTGCGACACATCAGTTGAGAATTGCTGTTCTAGAGGGCATAAGTTTACAGCGGTGGTGTTCCCAGGAGTGGAGCTGGGGAGGGATTTGCACTGATATGCATACTTTTGCATTTTCAAAAGTATGAACATAAATTTTCACCAAAATAAAGCTGTGCAGAAACTTGCAGGTGCAAGTTTCTGTACAGATGGCCTTGGTGGAACAATGCCCTAAGGGAAAGTATGGGCACACTATCCCTTTAAAAATTGCTGTAGAAGTGCAGAGTTAATTCATGTTTAGCAAAGAAAAGAACGCAACTAATGAAAAAAGTAGGACAGGTAGGAAACTTGTAAAAGAGAGGGACAAACAAAATGAAAAATGGTAAACTGGAATAGAATTTTCCTTACTTACAACAATTAAGTATTACCTGGCATAAATTCAAGTTTATATCTGCCTATTCCTGACCTAATCTTCCTTTCAAACGTGGTTAGGAAGGCAAAACCCGCTGCAAGGGGAAAATTATATGCATGAGAGAAAATACTTAAACATAATTTAAATAACAAAAAGGTTTGCATTTAGCTTCCCAAAGAGATAGTTCTAGTATTATTCACTCAATTAGCTCATCATCCCTCATAATTCAGGCTTCTGTCCTCGTTAGTAGGGACCAACACAGCTTACTGCACTTATTATTCTTTAACGGCCCATTAGTAGAGGAACACATTAGCATTATAAGTTCTAAAGGTCGTACATCAGCAGTGCTCTTATTTACATTTTAATTTTGAAAATATTTCAGATCCTGCTTTTGCTTTGTTGGCAGGTTGGGCTGGGGATGTTTTAGAGGTAGCATTCACAGTTGCTGGGGGAGGGAGTCCCAGCCATTGCTCAAAAGTCACAGTTACTAATTGCATGCATCTCAGGTTCTTTATTTATAAATTCTGTATTTATATAGAGCCAACAATAAAAACAAATAAACAGCAATATTAATTAAAAAAAGAATGGGAACCTGTTACAGCAAAAGTCAGTCTTAAAAAAAAAATTAGTTTTGAGGTTTGATTTGAAAGTCCTCAATTTTGAGATCCCCTGGGGGTAGGTTTGGAGGCTAGAAAGGAGAAAGCATAGAAACAAGAAGATGATTTTTGAGTGTGAGGAACAATCAGTAAGGTACAGTTTTCAGAGTAAGGCAGTGCAAGGGCAAATAACAACTAATTCGAAAGGAGAAGGTGCAGCAAGGCCATGCAGGCATTTTTAAGTGAGTGATTGGATCTTGGGTTGGCAACAGTTTTGGAAAGTATGAAATAAACTTTATTGTACAGTAAGGCCCTCTTCTGCACGCTAAAAATGTTGTGCTATACAGGAAGGCCTTCCCAGGCACAGTAAAGTAGTCCCAGGAGATATTTGTATGGAATTGCAAAAAACTGTAAGCTCTTATGACCGTTGGTCGCAGACGGCTGCAACCGCGTCCTCTCACGTCTTGTGTTATTCTTCTCCCCTCTCCAGGCCTGCTTGCGGCGGGGGCTAGCCTCTACCGCCGCGTACCTCAAGATTCCTCGTGGCGGCCAGGTCGCCACCACCACCCACGCCGACTCTGGGCCTTCCTAGGCACACACGTGCGCCACCGGGCCCTCTTTTGAAGATGCTACGGCGGGAACCTCAGGAGCGTCCCCGACTGATGACATCACTTGGTCAGGGTTCTTAAGCACCGCCTTTGCCCCTTGCTAGCTAACTTGGCAACGAGTTCCATTGCTACTCTGCTTGCTCCTGTCTCCTCGGCCCTGTGGATGCTGTCTCGGACCTTCCTTGGACTCTGGACCCTGGCTCAGGTACCTGCTCTTTGGGGGCCTGCTTGCGCTCTTTCCGGAGACCTAAGAACATAAGAACTTGCCATGCTGGGTCAGACCAAGGATCCATCAAGCCCAGCATCCTGTTTCCAAAAGAGGCCAAACCAGGCCACAAGAACCTGGCAATTACCCAAACACTAAGAAGATCCCATGCTACTGATGCAATTAATATCAGTGGCTATTTCCTACGTAAACTTGATTAATAGCTGTTAATGGACTTCTCCTCCAAGAACTTATCCAAACCTTTTTTGAACCCAGCTATACTAACTGGTCTCCTTGCTTCCCCTGCTCCTCAGACTAGCCCTGCGCCTTCCAGGAGTCCTACCCGTCGGCTTCCCCGCTCCTCGGGGTTGCCTCTGGGAACTTCCTCACCACTTGGGAGACTCATCTCCGTGCTGCCCTGCTCCCCGGGGAATGGCCTACATTCTATGGCAGGTACTGTGCGTGTTCCCCCACTCCTCAGGGCAGTGCCTACGTTCCACACCAGTGACTGCCTGTGCTTCCCCACTCCGGGGCAGTGCCTATGTTCCACACTGGTGATTGCCTGTGCTTCCCTGCTCCTCGGGGCTGTGCCTTCATTTGCATCAGTGACTGTACTTACACATCCCCCGCTTCTCGGGGTTGCTTACGTCATTACCTGGAGACCCGACTCGGGCTTCCCCGCTCCACGGGTTAGCCTACATAATAGCATCAGTAACTTTCTCGCTACGCAGTTCCACCCCTCGGGGCTGTCTCAGCAGTATACCTCCTGCACTTCCTGTCTCGAGCTTCCCGCTCCTTGGGCTTGTCTAGCACCTCGCTCTCGGAGGTCTCTGCCCAGGTACTGCTCTCCAGCCCAACCTGTATACTGTGGGGTCCCTCAGTACTGTGCCTCTCACCCTGCTCCTCGGGACCTCCCCACAGACTCTCTCCTCGAGCTCCTGCTGCACCTGACCTCATAAAAACATAAGAACATGCCATACTGGGTCAGACCAAGGGTCCATCAAGCCCAGCATCCTGTTTCCAACCGTGGCCAATCCAGGCCATAAGAACCTGGCATGTACCCAAAAACTAAGTGTATTCCATGTTACCGTTGCTAGTAATAGCAGTGGCTATTTTCTAAGTCAACTTAATTAATAGCAGGTAATGGACTTCTCCTCCAAGAACTTATCCAATCCTTTTTTAAACACAGCTATACTAACTGCACTAACCACATCCTCTGGCAACAAATTCCAGAGTTTAACTGTGCATTGAGTAAAAAAGAACTTTCTCTGATTAGTTTTAAATGTGCCACATGCTAACTTCATGGAGTGCCCCAAGTCTTTCTATTATCCGAAAGAGTAAATAACTGATTCACATTTACCCGTTCTAGACCTCTCATGATTTTAAACACCTCTATCATATCCCCCCCTCAGCCGTCTCTTCTCCAAGCTGAAAAGTCCTAACCTCTTTAGTCTTTCCACATAGGGGAGCTGTTCCATTCTCCTTATCATTTTGGTATCCCTTCTCTGTACCTTCTCCATCGCAATTATATCTTTTTTGAGATGCGGTGACCAGAATTGTACACAGTATTCAAGGTGTGGTCTCACCATGGAGCAATACAGAGGCATTATGACATTTTCCGTTTTATTCACCATTCCCTTTCTAATAATTCCCAACATTCTATTTGCTTTTTTGACTGCCGCAGTACACTGAACCGACGATTTCAATGTGTTATCCACTATGACGCCTAGATCTCTTTCTTGGGTTGTAGCACCTAATATGGAACCTAACATTGTGTAACTATAGCATGGGTTATTTTTCCCTATATGCATCACCTTGCACTTATCCACATTAAATTTCATCTGCCATTTTGATGCCCAATTTTCCAGTCTCACAAGGTCTTCCTGCAAATTATCACAATCTGCTTGTGATTTAACTACTCTGAACAATTTTGTATCATCTGCAAATTTGATTATCTCACTCGTCGTATTTCTTTCCAGATCATTTATAAATATATTGAAAAGTAAGGGTCCCAATATAGATCCTTGAAGCACTCCACTGCCCACTCCCTTCCACTGAGAAAATTGTCCATTTAATCCTACTCTCTGTTTCCTGTCTTTTAGCCGGTTTGCAATCCTTGAAAGGGCATTGCCACCTATCCCATGACTTTTTACTTTTCCTAGAAGCCTCGCATGAGGAACCTTGTCAAACGCCTTCTGAAAATCCAAGTATACTACATCTACTGGTTCACCTTTATCAACATGTTTATTAACTCCTTCAAAAAAGTGAAGCAGATTTGTGAGGCATGACTTGCCCTGGGTAAAGCCATGATGACTTTGTTCCATTAAACCATGTCTTTCTATATGTTCTGTGATTTTGATGTTTAGAACACTTTCCACTATTTTTCCTGGCACTGAAGTCAGGCTAACCGGTCTGTAGTTTCCCGGATCGCCCCTGGAGCCCTTTTTAAATATTGGGGTTACATTAGCTATCCTCCAGTCTTCAGGTACAAAGGATGATTTTAATGATAGGTTACACATTTTTACTAATAGGTCTGAAATTTCATTTTTTAGTTCCTTCAGAACTCTGGGGTGTATACCATCCGGTCCAGGTGATTAACTACTTGCCTCCTGACAGTGCTGCATCTGACCTCCTCCCCACAGGTGGTAACAAGTCTCACCTCGGGCCAAGGGTCCATGAAACCCACAAATCATAATATAATCCTGCACATTTAGATATTTATTTAGACATTCTGGGGTAGATTTTAAAATGTGCGCGGATTTTATAACCTGCGTACCCTTCCTAGCTATCCTCTCTTTTGTTTGTTTCTGAACTTACTTCGGGGCCAGAGCTGAAGTAAGTTGCATGCAACGGCCGCCTGCCGGCACACAAGTCATCAGGACACCATGCAATAGCGCTGTCCTGGCCCATCCCCCACCCCACCCCTCCTCATCCAGACCCCGCCCCCCTGGTAAGGCCTGGCACTTGTGTGCGTACCGGGGTTTATGCGCGTGACTGTGCCCATTTTAAAATGCGCACAGCGAACAAGGCCTGGCCATGTGCGTAAACCCCTGGTTTTATACATGCAGGCCTTTTAAAATCTGTGCTTTAATATACCATCATTCCACATATAGATCACAACGGTTTACAAAGAGACATTCATAATTATGACTCAACAAACAATTACTGGTTACAGAGGTAGTATTGCTATACATGTATTAATATCTATCTTGTGAATGTTTTATTACATATTAATAACATCTCTCGCTGGATTTATTTTCAAGTTTTGATTATTATCTTCTATCTTTCTTGTCTTTGTGGTTCTCTATTTTCAGGTGTATTGGGTTAATTCATATGCATTTTTGAAAAGCCATGTTTTCAGTTCGCACTTAAATCTCTTTCTATCAGGTAAAATACATAACGTCTCAGGCAGATAATTCCATAGCTTTCGGCCCACTACAGAGAACACACAATCTCTTATTTGCTTCCGATGTTTGCTCTTTATTGGCGGAATTGTCAATAGTCTTTTATTTTGGGATTTTAATGTTCACTGAGGTGTGTAATGTTGTAGTGTCAAGCTGGAGTTATTGAAATGAATGATTTTGAAAATTGTTAGAATTTTATAATGAATTCTGGGTTGTACTGGTAACCAATGCAGTGAGATTAGCGAGGGTTTAATGTAGTCATATTTCTTGGATCCAAGTAGGAGTCTTGCTGCGGCATTTTGTAATAGTTGTACTGGTTTTAATTGACATGCTGGAAGACGTAGTAGTAAGGAGTTGCAGTAGTCTAGGTTTGAGAATATTAGAGTCTGCAATACAGTACAGAAGTCTGCCATTGTTAATAATGGTTTCAACCGGTGTATTAAACTGAGCTTGGCGTAATCAGTTTTGATTAGTTTACTGATGTGCATTTTCATTGTTGGGTTATCATCTAGTTGTATTCCTAAGTCCCGTACTTGATCTGAGGGATTTATTTGAAAATTGCCCAGGTCCAGGATGGGTGGTTTAACTATCATTTTGTTTTTACTTGGCCAGTTGATTTTGGTCTTTTTGGGGTTTAATGTAAGTTTAAGTAGTAAGTTCTTGCTGTATTGCTTTCATATAGTTAGAAAGTATCAAGGCTGTATTTTCATGTTTTAGAGTAGTATGTAAAACTGTAAGTTGTCAGCATATAAGAAGAAAGATATTCCTAGATTCATTAGTAGTTTACATAGAGGGAGCATGTAAATATTGAAAAGTGTTGAGAGGGCTGAGCTTTGAGGAACTCCTGTATCACACTGGAAAGTGTCGGATATATGGTTGCCTAATTTGACTTGGAAAGTTCTGTTGGATAGAAATGAATGGAACCATCTAGGAACCTTGTCGTCGATCCCAATGTTTCTCATCTGATGGCATAGCAGATTATGGTTTACTGTATCAAAGGCTGCTGTTAAGTCAATTAGTACAAGGCAGTAAGATTTGTCTGCATCTTGCCCTTCTAGAACTGAGTCCATTAGTGAGAGAAGTAATGTCTCCGTTGAGTGATGTTTTCTGAATCCGAATTGATTTGGTAATAGAATATTTTGATCTTCCAGATGATTAACAAGTTGGGATAATACTGCTTTCTCAAGAACTTTCGCTAGAAATGGTAGGTTGGATATTGGATGGTAGTTGCCCCAATCTTTACCACCACTTGTTTTAGTCCATTTGGGACAGTTTCTTCTGAGAGAGACAGGTTAATTAATGTTGTGATTGCCTGAGTGATAACCCCATGTATTTGTTTCAGGGAGCTGGCTGGAATTGGTCATGTGGGTGAGTGGCAGGTTTAATTTTAGTAATGATTTGATTAATCTCCAGCTTCAATACTCTGTCAAACACAGACCACTTAATTATGCCACTCGGTTCTTCAGGTGTTTTTCTTGTGGTACAGGAAAGGAACTGAGTTTTCAGCTTATTGATTTTGTCTAAGAGTGTAGTTGCATATTCATTGCAGGAGGCCTTTGTGTAGTTGTTATTTCCAGAGATTGAAGATGTTGAATCTTTAATTAAATGTTTAACTATATCAAAGAACAATTTATGTGAATTAACGAATGTCCTATAGAGGCTTTGCAAGCTCCTGCAAAATTGTGTGGTATACTCATATGCCATTCTATTTAGTGAGAGCTCAAGAAATCACTGCTGGTTAATACCAGCTAACACCTGATATTAATTAGCTAGAAATAGACCCCAAATCTCCTATGCTAAACATCCTAAAATGAAAGGTTACTTAGCATGTTGGAAATTGTCCTTCTCTCCCTTCCATGGTAAAACTAAGCCCTGGTTTTATAGCCTAAAAAGTGCTGAGTTATATTTATAAGATGCAAAAACCCAAGGGAGAGATACAGCATAGAGAGTGAAATTCTTCTAAGCATGAAAGAAGAGCAGGAACTGGGGTGATTATATTTGATGATATTAAGGTAGCCAAACAAGTGAATAAGTTGATAGCAAAAGCCAGAAAGAGAGAGAAGAATGGTCAGCAGAAAAAAGAAAATGATATTGCCCCTGTATAAGCCCCTGGTGAGATCTTATTTGGAATACTGTACAGTTTGGGAGTCTGCACCTTCAAAAGGATTTAAACTGGTTGGAGAGGGTGGCTACTAAAATGGTCTTCACTCTAAACATACGTACGGAGGGTCTCCTTGGCCCAGGGGCCAATGCATTTATGTGCCTCTCCAGTGCCCCCCTCCTCCCATCCTTCTTGTACTATTGTTTAAGGTCACAGAAAATCAGTGGCATCTCTAGACAGAAGAATTTGGGGTGAGAGAGCCAAAACAACATTTCCTCATATCACACCCACCTCCATA
This sequence comes from Rhinatrema bivittatum, assembly GCF_901001135.1. NCBI lineage: Eukaryota > Metazoa > Chordata > Amphibia > Gymnophiona > Rhinatrematidae > Rhinatrema > Rhinatrema bivittatum. The sequence goes on along the minus strand of NC_042617.1, from coordinate 107,034,702 downwards.
GCTTGGCCCTCCTCCTTAAAATTAGCTATAAAAAAAGTCTTAATAAGAAAGTCCAAATGGTCTTCTGCATAATTTTAAAAAGCTGGCTAGTTTCACACTTCTAGTAAAACAACTATTAAAATTGTTTGATAGCCTCATTCAACTAATTCTATAAGGCTATGAGAGTCAAGTCTGGAATGTATAAAGGAAGGGAAAGAATGTCAATATAAATCCTGCACCTCCAGTTCTGTGCATCCACAGAAATTCCTCCAACAATGGAACTTGGATGTTTCCCTTACAGCTTATCATACAAAAAATATTTTCAGATTCTGGTGTCATCTCACAGTAATAGCAGCAAGAATACCTTCTACTGCCAGACATGTTGTGAATACAAAACCCCGGAAAAAAGATACTCAAAATCTGTACAGCAAACCTATCATAACTCAAAAGTAGTAACACCAAGGACTCAAACAACAAAAACCCTACATTTGAAAAAGCACAAGTAAATATTACACTGCTCCCACAATTGCTATAGATCCCTACACAGTCACTACACACTAGCAGAATCTCTCCCCTAGGTCACAACACAGAGCAAACAGACCCTCACCAAATATATCATAAAGGATCATAAATTAGAACCAGTAATATGCAGACAAAAACTGAAATAGAAGCCAGACTCTGTGTGTAACAATGGAAAAACAGAACCACCATTCCTCATAAAACAAATAAAATCAAGAAACAAAAAACAGCAATTATAATAGTAAAACCATACTAATAAAAGAATATTTTAAAGCTACTAACAAAAAGAATAACTTCTATTAATTAAAATCATATACATTTTTTAAAAATTTCCTAAGCACCATAAAATATTTCAAATAACACCCAATAATTAAAACTAATAAGGATTTTAAAAAGCCCCTGCTGTCTATACCCGGGAAATCTTGATTTCCAGTCACTCTGAGATTGTCGAGGATCAGGGGGTACACAAACCTTAACCTCTCTCTCTCTCACATATACTTGCAGGAGATTAGAAATCCCGATTCTAAAAAAAAAAAATTCCTTCTCTACTCTATATAAAATCATGACAAATCTTCCAAATTTCCCTGCAACTAAGTAAGCCTGATACTGAATATATGCAGATACTATTCTAAATTCTGTCCCTCTAGCTATAAATGAAACAAAAGGTCAGGAAATACTTAAAACTTACACTCTTTTCCCTAACTACAAAATAACAAACCACTGCTTTCTTGGCACTGCTAAATATTCTACAGACTATGGCTACAGACTATGGCTATGAGGAACGCTCCCAACTATCTGCAATTGCTCTTCCTTTGTGGTAGCAGCCATGTGGCTGGGGTAGGAACATCACCTCATTGCTATGTCTTTTTGTCTTTTCTTCACTCTACCTGTCTGACTGTACACAAAAGACAACTTTCTTTTAAACCTAAACTAAAAAGTTCATTAACAATTGATCCCCTGCTCCTCACTGGCTCTGGTCTGGGATTACACCCAAGTTCTGATTCCAAGAACTGCCATAGGTTCATTCTACTCAAAACTTTCCTTCTGCAGAAACATCCGTTTAATCCTAGCAAATGTACCCAGGTCCACGGCATCACTGCAGTTCAGGGGATAATACCACTGGCTTCCAGCCAGGGCACCCCCCCCCCCCCCCCCCCCTTTGTAGTGGAGCCAGAGAGTAATTTAATATTTACATAGGTGAGAAGGACATCTGTAGGCTTCAAAGGAAAGAATTTGCATTGGTCTCGCTCTGTCTCAACCAACAAATGTACTGCCAAGTAATTCACATGTCACCATTTGCCTTTACTGTTCTCCCCATTGCAATTTAATTCACATTTGCTAGTCAGAGCATGAACAATATCTTAAGCAACTGGCTTGCAATTATACATGGGGATTGGAGAAGACTGGGAGTGGCTGTGCCCCCCGCCTTAGGCTGCCCCCCATCACCCCCGCCCACCACTGACTCTAAATCATATGGAGACAAATGGTCTTTTTCTGTCATCATGTTTCTATGTTTCTAAGTCAGAGCAACCTGTCCCTACCTGCTACATCCACATCCAACCTGGATGGGGCATCCCTCACCCTCCTTCCCTGTGTCCAGTGGCAGATGGCAGAATTCCCTTGAGTCAGGTATCCCTTTGCTGCAAAACGCATCTCCATCCAATGCCCCCTGCACCTCCCTCTATAAAAACACTCCCCATATCTCTCTAGACTCCGGGCAAAAGTTGACCCTGCATATGTTTACAATGCTCTATGTGCAAATAATAATCTTAAAATTTGAAAACACAATCAAAAAAATACCAGTCAATGCAGTTTTTGTCACAATGATATATCATTCAGTCCTTTCTGTAGTACCTTCCCAAAAGGTCAAGAAAACTTTAGAATAAATACCTGATCTAGGAAGGACAAGAAATATAAAATAGGAATGAGAAGGTGCTGTTATTTATTTATTTATTTATTTAATATTCCGCCTTTCAATCACTTTCAGGTACTGTAGATGAACACAGGATACTGACTTGGAGCAATGTTTATTAGAGTTATTCAGTCATTGCACTTAAATTGGCTTATCACCTTTTACTGCAGTGGCTTCCAATTATCCAGATGTTACAAATTTAAAATACCTTCTTACAGTGCATTGTAAAAGTCTTCACACCCTTGTACATTTTTCAGGTTTTGCGGTCTAAAAAATACTACTCTAAATGCATTAAAGTAGGAGTTTGTTTCACTGATCTACAGAACATATGCTACACTTTTATTGTGATAGAACAATTATAGAAACATTCCGAATATAATTAAGAATGAAAAAAAGCAAAAAGTGTTGATTGCATAAGCCTTCACAGTCCTTGGCGCAATACTTGGTGGAAGCCACTTCTGCAGCAAAAACAACTGTGAACCATTTAGGATACGTTTCTACCAACAGTGGGATGGTGCAGTTTGTGCCCATTCTTCTAGGTAGAAGAGCTAAAGCTCTTTCAAACTGGCTGGGGATCCCCTATAGGAAGGCACATAAGCAACTGTCAAATTAGATGTAAAACACTAATAAAGCAGGCCAGGAGAGAATTTGAGGAGAAGATTGCCAAAAAGTTTCATCCTAGCTGATGTACATTATTGATTGCAATTTATTTGCTCCCATACTCCAATGCTTTAAGAATGTTTATGTCTATATTACCGCCTATCACCCACGGACGGTCTATCTGTTTTATGTTATGTTGTTTTAATGATTGTGTATGTTTTATTCTACCCCGCCCTGAACTTTTAGGAGAGCGGGTAACACAAACTTTTCAATAAATAAATGTGCAAAATCTAATAAAAAGCTGTTCAAGCAAATGAGAAACAAAATAATTTGTGAGTGAGTCAGTTAAACCATTGCTTGACTGGGGAGTCGGGCACTTAGGGAGGATAAGTCCATTTCAGAAAAATGAAATGAATTCTTTGCAGGAGGATGATAAGAAGATCCTCACACCTGAACTGGATTTTCAAGGAGATGACTCAGAGGAACTGAATCTAATGAATGTGAATTCACAAGAAGTGCTAGAGCAAACTGACAAATTAAATTGTAATAAATCACTGGGACCTGACAGTATTCACCCCAGAGTTCTAAAGAAACTCAAATATGAATTTGCAGACCAACTACTGGTAATCGGTAACATATCATTCAAATCTGTTTTTATACCTGTGGACTGGAGGGTAGTAAATGTAATGACTATTTTCAGAAAAGGCTCCATTGATGACCTGAGTCACTACAGACTGAGAGAGCCTGAAGACTGTGCCTAGTAAAACTGCAAAAGCTATAATTAAAAATAAAGTTACCAGTCATGTGGATTTTCAGAAGGCATTTGATAGCCACCTCAGAAAACTAAAACGCCATAAGATAGGAGGTGTTCTCAATGTGGACTGATAGCTGGTTAAAACACGGGAAACAAAGAGTAGGAATTAATGGTCAGTTTTCTAACTGAAGGAAGGTGAATAGTGGCAAGGCTCAGGGATTTGTCCTGGAATCAGTTCTGTTCAATGTATTCATTAATGATCTGGAAAGAGGAGTGATGAGTGAAGCTATGAAATTGCAGATGACACAAAAATATCCAGGGTAGTTAAAATGAAGAACTACATAACAAAGGGACTTTGCAAGACTAGAGAACTGGGCATCTAAATGGTAGATGAAATTTAATGTGGACAAGTGTAAACTGATGTACACAGGTAAAATCAACTTTAATTTTCAATACACAATAATGGGTTTTGCATTAGGAGCAACCACCTAGGAAAAGAACCTAGGCGTGATTGTGGATAATACATTGAAATCCATAACTCAGTGTTTGGAGACAGCGAAGAACGTAAACAGAATGCTAGAAATTATTCAGAAAGGAATGGAAAATAAAACAGAGAACATCATAATTCCTCTGTATGGATCAATGGTGTAGCCACACCTTCAGTACTGTGTGCAGTTCTGGTCACCATAAGGTCCATATGGTTAGTTAGCCGGTTAAACCTATCTGGCTAACTTAGCCCATATATTAAGTGCTATGTCCACATTCTGAATATATCTGTCTATCTTAAAGTTAGCCAGATAAGTTTATTTAGCCAACTTTGGGATAGGTCTACACAGGGCCAGCAGAAGCACCAGGTGACCTAGGCCTGGGCCTAGGGTGCCGACCATTAGGGGGTGCGAGCGGAGGTGGCAAAGAGGAGCAGGGATTCAAATCTCCGCTCCTCTTTGCTGCTGCCGCCACTCGCAAGCCATGTATCTCTTTGCTCCAAAAAGAACCTCCCCCAAGGCCCTAAGCATCTCCTCACCCAATGCCCCCCCCGGTACCTCCCTCTACAAGAACACTCCCCATATCTCTCTAGACTCCGGGCACCCACCTCCACAGGCGCAAACTTCCTGATATCCCCTCAGAGTCTGGGTACACCCCTATGCAAGTTTAGCACACCATACACCCACCAGAGTCTGGACCCCCCCCCCCCCCCCCCCCCCCCCCCGGTATTCCACAGATTGTCCCTCTACAAAAGCCTCCTGTACCCATCTGGAAGAAGGGAAGGTAAGCCCTCTTGCCTGCAAATCTTCTTCACTGAATGATGCAATTAAACCTTTTAAAAGTTGACCCTGCATATGTTTACAATGCTCTATGTGCAAATAGTAATCTACAAATTTGAAAACACAATCAAAAAAATAGCAGTCAATGCAGGTTTTGTCACAACAATGTGTCTTGTTAGTCTGAGAAGGATTAACATGTATCGTTCAGTCACAATAATAACATTCTCCTGTCTGTAGTATCGTCCCAAAAGGTCAAGAAAACCTCAGAATCAATGCTAAACTGAGCTAGAAAGGAGAAGGAAGACAAAATAGGAGTGACAAGGTGCTGTTTATTTATTTGATTTATATTCTGCCTTTTGAATCTCCACTCCTGTTTGCCGCCACTGCTTTGTGAGAGGTAGGAGTCGGGGGTGGCGCAAGGCAGAAGGTACCTAGGGCGCCTAATCCCCTTGCACCGGCCCTGGTCTACAGGATGACCAGAGTTAGGCAGATAAGTTATCTGGCTAACTCCTCCCCGTTACAACACTGGAATGTCCATAAATTATCGGCTCAAATTCTATTTGGCTAACATCATCTGGCTAGAATTTAGCTGCACAAGTGACCACATCTTCATGTAGTCAGATAACTTTTGAGTTATCCAGCTAAATGCTTTAAGAATGTTTATGTCTATATTACCGTCTATCACCCACGGATGGTCTATCTGTTTTATGTTATGTTGTTTTAATGATTGTGTATGTTTTATTCTACCCCCCCCCCCCCCCCCCTGAACTTTTAGGAGAGCGGGTAACACAAACTTTTCAATAAATAAATAAATAAATGCGCCAGATCCGATAAACAAAAAACTCACCCTGACCCTTTAAAACTGACCCCTTAGCCTCTCCCACCCTCCCGACCCCCCAAAAAACGTTTTAAAATTACCTGGTGGTCCAGTGGGGGCGCGGGGAGCAATATCCCGCTCTCGGGGCCGTCGGCTGTGCTAATAAAAATGGCGCCGATGGCCCTTTGCCCTTACCATGTGACAGGGTATCTGTGCCATTGGCCAGCCCCTGTCACATGGTAGGAGCACTGGATGGCCGGCGTGTGCTGGCCGCTTGGTGGCCACTCTACTTTCCACCCTTCTCACAAAGGAGTGCATGGGTTCACACCAAGTTTTTGAACCCATCTTTAGTACAGCCACTGTAGTACTATCCAACAGGGTTTGAGTGGCTCAATCACCTTTCAATGTTTGGTTCTATTGTGGTCTGAAATGTATACAAAGTCCCTTCCTTTGTTGATTCTCTGGCACCTCCTCAGCCTGTTTCGGTAGCAATACCTGATTATTTCATGGTTTTATCTTTTCCCAATGTTGGGGGCTGCTTCCACACAGCTAACTGAATTGGGATGTCCAACGAGGGTGCCTCGTCGAAGCAGACACTGTGGTATACTGGTACTTGTTCTGCACTGGGGAGTAACATTTTGGCATGTCCTGCCTTGTTGCTACATCCCAACAGCTTTACTTCTATTGCTCATGCTACCAATTTTATGCAATTCCCTTTCAGGCATCTGCTTCACTGTCGCAAGCCCTCAAGTGATCTGTGCGAGGCTCCACAAAGTGCCGTGTTGCGAGAGGTTGACTTGAATTGTTCTGTCAACGTACTGTTCATACAGGTGGTTCCAGGTTTCACGCTGCAACTTGTTGCTTTCACTGCCACTTACTCTTTCAGTCCCTTGAAGTATCAGTCCCCAGAGGGGTTGATGTCTTCATTGTTCACACAGATCATGGTTGATTTGCTGCAGTTATTTACTCACTGTGCTGTGGTTTGTCTCTGGGGGCAAGTGTGTGCTTGCTTTCAGTCAGCATAAGCCTGACAGTCCGCTGACTTTCAGGCCTGTATGCATGCACATCTTTCAAGAGTATTTGAAGGTATCCGACAGTGGTAATTGTTATTGTTTGTAAGGTTTGGGTGGACCCTTGGACACTGTGGCTGCTGACCACGCCCACGGGGGAAAGCCCCGTGAGGGGCCACAGGTCAGGCTCAGCTTAGGACACACAACACAGATAGATCTTTTATTAACAGTATTAAGGAACAACCAGAGGTGGTAATAGTGAGCAGAGAAGAAGCCCGGCTAGGCTTGTAGTCCCTCAGGGCTCTGGAACAGCGATCCCACAATGGCTGTGCTGTAGTGAAGAGAAACTGAGATAGTGAGTACAATGAAGTATATGCAGGGTTCTGGAATAGAGCCTCGTTGGTTGAGTACTCACACAGCAGTTTCTCTCGGTAGGAGCTGGAGTAGAGACAGGCCCTCGAGGAGCGAGTACCTGGTTCCAGGGAACAGCTCTGAGAGAAGTAGGTGGTAACTCACTAATGGTGTAGGCAGCGGTATCTTCCAGGCAGAAGTGAAGTCCAGGCAGCGAGTCCGGGAACATGGGCCCTCGAGGAGCGAGTACCAGTTCCAGACAGCGACCTGAAAGAGAAGAGAGAGGCCCCCAAGGAGCAGTACCCCAAATAGAGTAAGTCCAATAATGGAGAGGCAGAGTAGCTAGGTATGGAGAGCGAATCCCATCCGTAAGGAGTTCACCAGTATGAATACCTGTTGCTAAATCGATTAGCTAGCAGTAGCGTAGGCTTTTTGTATCCAGGATGCGTGACATCATCACAGGGGGTCGCCCCTGAGGTTCACGCCAAAGAAAGTATTTGAAGCAGGGCCGCGCAGCGCGCGCGCCCTAAGGCAGCTGGACAGCATGGCTGGAGGCAGTGCCCAAGCCGGACCGGGGACGCCGGAGAGGATGGCAGGCAGACGCCGCGGCAGCCAAACATCCGTCAACCGCGGGAGGAGTCGCCAGAGAGGTAAGGAGGGCGGAGTGGAGGCGTCAGGCAGCGACAATCGTAACAGTAATACGTTCCTCTTTCCCCATCTCAGAAATCCATTTCCCGTAAGCAAGGCATACATGATTTTCCATGACACATTCAAATCTTGATTTAGCAGGCAGCTGCTGCTCTAGAATCAGTCTGCCAGTCTGCCATGATTCATCTACCAGAGTGTATAAAACCATAGTCCCAAGCTTTCATCATTTCCCTAGTTACTTCCATATTTGCCTACAGCTATTGTCACAGCTTAGAACCGATAGCTATCAGATTTCAAGGCTAGAGTGTTCATCCTTGAGTGCTTTAACTCTCCTTAGCAGCAACATAACCCAGGGGGCAGCCACCCATTGCTGTATGGGTATCTCTGCCCTTCCTGAGTTGTATCTGCCCACAAGCCTTACCCCTGCTGTGCAAGCAGTTCTTGAAGCAAAGGCAATTTTTCTGGGGTGTATAGCAGAGCAGGAGACTGATCAGACTGCCCTGGGTTGGATCCTTACCCATTAAGCCTATATTAATGTATAGTGTTCCTCAAGGCAAGCAGTCTCTGGAGGACGTTAGGGCCAGAGCAAATGTGCATGCCTGTTATCCTAGTCCTTAAGTTTACAGGCATGCACTGAGGCTGTGGCTAGTGGATCACTTGACTGGTTGCAGATTGATGCTGCATAGGCCAGGCATGGTGGAGCATGACAGGAATAACATGTTTCTATAATCTTAGCCACTCGGATGGCTGGGGCTGCTGCACTGCTCGTCTTTGTATTTTTCGGAGTTGCAATGTGCTGGATCCATCATGGTAGCATCAGTTGGGCACGAGGCTGAATTCCTTTGATCCTGGCTTCTGAACCTGAGGCTTGCAGATTGCTTCAGTCTGGGTGTTTGAGTCTCCAGTGTACTAGGCCGATCAGATGAATCCATGCAATCCTTGTTAAGGAGGCTGCATGGATTGCGGATCAATAGCTTGAGATGGCTGAGTGTGCTGGCATATGCAGTCCAGGTGTAGCTCACGATCACTAGAATCCATAAGTCTGGGCTGTAATGTACTAGGTTGGTTGGGATAGCTCTATCTGGGACCAGGGCAGGTGCCTGCCATCTTTCCTGTTCAGAAGGAGGTGCCTGGTTCTGATGGTCAAGCCAGGCAGACCATTTGAATCCAGAAATTCTGGGGGAGGTAGTGCTTTACTGATCAGGCTTAGGGCTGACCTTGCCCAGTGATGCATCCCTGTAATGCTCTTCTCCATCTTTATAAGCCCTCTTGAGCTATCCTTCTTCACAGAGAGGATTTCTTGACATTCCTTCGGTTCGCCAGGCTCAATTTGTAGAAAAGAGGGAGCGGGCTTTTTCTGTTGCTGCTCCAGCTCTTTGGAACTCTATTCCTCAATAACTGCAGCTGATAAATTGTACTAAGAGCTTTAAACAAATGCTAAAGACTTATCTCTTTAGGCTGGCATTTGAGTGATCTTGGACATGAGTTTGGGACTGCTGGCTTGTTCTTTGATTTTTTTTTTGTCTGTTTTGGTTGAGTCATTTTAATGTGAATTATGTATGTTTTTACTTTTCACTGCCTTGAGCTAAATATTGGTGGTATAGAAATACAATAAATAAATAAATAACCCCATTATATTGGAAGGCTGAGGCTGGGCATCAGGTGTCATGCCAATAAGGTTGGTTCTAGTGCTGGCTGGTCATGGTGGTGTATGTCTACAAAAGCCTCCACTTGGGAGGTTGAGGCTAATAGATAGCTTGAGTCCAGCAGCTCTGTGCTAGGGTATAGCTCAGGCCTGGCAAGGTGGTGTGGCCCAGAAATCCTAGCTAATTGTGAAACCAGAACATTAATGGCTATTGAATTAGCTGTAAGCCACTGTGACTTGGGATTTAATAAATAAACAAACAGTGAACATTGAACGTAGAATCTGCCTCTCTCTTCCTCTAAGGTTTTTTTTATCTGCCTTCTAGCTTTTCAGTAGTACTCAGTGATATGAGTAATATTGTAAAATACCAAAGACGTTTAGTGAAAGGAATCACATGATAAGACCTACTCCATTACACTTATTAGAGCTTTGGCAGCAGATTGTATAAGCAACTGCCACAAGCACTCTAGAACTTTAAAAAAATAAATACACTTTTTTTTAAAGTCTTCACTCCCTCTCAACAAGATAAGCAACATGAACCAGCTGGACATCCTTCATGTATCTTTTAAAGGACTAGTGTAGCTCTGACAGGGAAGGGAGCTGCTTTATACAGTAGATTCCTCTTACAAGAGCATTGCTGAAATCTGTTACATATTATCTCTTTTTAAAATCAAGCACAGGCACAGAAATTTGGAAAATGTCTACAACTCCAGATTGAATCACTTTCCCCTTTTTCAGGAAGTATTTGCTAGAAATTCAAGGAAAATGTCAAATGAAAACAGTCTTATTCCTGGTAATACATACTTATGAATCAATACAATTGGCAAGTGTTCTGCTGCTCTTCTTTGTGCTTGAAATGGGTCTAATGCTATTTGGAGGTCAACTGAGTATAAGCATATACTGTAATAATTCTGAAAAGGTTGTGTTTATTCACAAGATCAGTTTCAGAGTTCAGTTTTTAAGGCACAGAACTGTATTTTTTTTTTTATAAAGCACATCTGTTATTAATAAATTCTTTACCAGGCCCCCTGGTTTCTTATGGCAGTGCAAGAATAGCTTCTTTGGCAAGGATCAGAAAACACTATGTGCAACTGTGTTGCATATTTGCATAAATTAGCATATATGTTATATTAGTTACTGCACACCAATTAGGATTTTTTTTTTAGTAGTAAATCTTTCCATTTTAAAAATAAAAGATTTGCACTCTTTTTCAGTTTTGATAATTTAGTTTTCTAATTATGTCTTCCTTTTCTAATTAACTACTTTCTCTCTCCATATTTCTTTCCATTCTTTTCCCATCTTCTCACTACAACCTACTATTTCTACTTGTCACTTCTATACTACTATTTGATATACTCAGCTTACAATCTAATCAAGACAAATATACAGGGCCAACAGAGACTTTGGGAATTTCATTTATTAAGAAAATGGTTAAAATCAATAACACTGTGAACAGAATAATCAGGAGTTAAGATTTAAAAGCAGATTTAAAAAGGTGGGTTTTTAGACTAGATATGAATAAAGTCAGAGAAGAAGCGTGACATACCAACTCAGGAAGTCTATTCAAAGCATATGGTGCAGGAAAGGGGACAAGCGTGAGGATGGGAGTTGAGGGTAGAGGAGTAGGGAATACATACAAGTGACTTGCCCAATGAGTGGATTTCATGAAGAGTTGTAGAAGGAAGAGATAAGAGATGAAAGATAATGAGGAACTGCAGAGTGAAGGCTCTTGTAGGTGAGTACAAAGAGCTTGAAGTGTTTGTGGACTTGAATAGGGATCCAATGAAATGGCTTGAGAAGAGGGATTATATGGGTATAGTGACATAGGTGAAAAACAAGTCATGCAGATGAATTCTGGATAGATTGTAGTGGAGAAAGATGGTTCACTGGGAGATTGGCGAGGAGCCAGTTGTAGTAGTCTAAACAGGAGGCGATGCTAGAGTGGATAAAGATTTTGGTAGTGGATTCACAAAGGAAGAGATGGAATTTAGTGATGGATTTTAGTTGTGTTTTGTGTAGAATTGAAGATGAACTCCAGGTTAAAGGCTGAGGGGACTGGGAGGATGACAGTATTAATGACAGAAATAGCAAAAGCGGAAAGAGGAAGTTTGGGAGGAAAGATAAAATATTCCGTCTTGGCTGTTTAGAGTTTAAAGTGGTGGTGGGACATTTGGCCAGCAATGTCAGATGAGCAGGCTGAGATTTGAGTTGGATTGCTGATAAAATTTCGGGTGTAGAGTGGTAGATCAGGAGTTATCAGCATAAAGAGGATACTGAAAGCCATGGGAGGAGATCAGAGCACCAAGGGAATTAGTTCAAAGAGAGAAGAGGACACAAAACAGAACCCTGAAGCACTCCAACTGATACTGGGACAGTGGTAGAGGAGGATCCACTAGAGAAGACACTAAAAGTGCGTGGGAGGGTTACAAAGAGAACCAAGACAGAACATAGTCCCAAAATCCAAGTGAGGACAGAGCATCAAGGAGTATATGATGATCAACAGTGTCAAAAGCAGATGATGGGTCAAGAATATAAAGACTGAGTAAAGGTCTTTGGGGGTAAATTTCAAAAGGATTTGCACACTAAAACTGGGTTTTACACACATAAATGCACTTTATGCGTATAATTGGATTTTGAAAATTACTGCGATATATGCTATTGACTTGTTAATAGGTTTTACATGCATAAGTGCACTTTAAGAGGTACATTTTAAGATGCACTTCTGCCGTTGCACGCACATGGGCGCAGCAATTTTATAATATATGCACATGTGCTATATAATTGGCTATACGCGTGTACATGTGTGCATGACTTTATACTGTTGCACACATGTGTGCGTGCAAATGCCAACTCAAGCGCGTTTGTGCGGGGAATTTTAGTAGATATGTGCGCCGATGCAATTACCTGCTCCCCCAGTTTGTTCCCAGTTCACCCCATTAAAGGAGAGGAATTCCTAAACCCCCTAGCTAACTTGTCTCTCTTTTACCCTGTTAGCTCCGACCCTTAAAACCCTGCTGACCAGCCTAGTTTTTGTTATTTTATTAGTTACATGCTGGCCATAGCAGAAGTAAAGTTACACGGTAGGGGACCCCGGTGTGCACTTGTGTGCGTAAATACTTATGAACAGACTTCATGCCACAAACTCTGTCCGCCCAGACCCCACCTATGCCCTGCCCAGACTCCGCCCACATCCCATCCATTTTTTGCTATTTGTGAATTGTGAGCATAGAGGGAGATATGTGCATATCCACGTGGGTTTTAAAATCTGTGCGGCGTGTTCTGGGCAGAGTCACAAGCATATTTCCCAGCTTTGTGTGCATAGGGGTTTTAAAATCAACCAGTAAATGTATAAATAGGCTTTGGAAAATTGCTATGAAAGTATGGTACATTTATGGGCATAACTCCTTTGAAAATTACCTCCCATGGTGTTAGCAATAAATAGATCACTGGAGAATTGGACAAGAGCAGTTTCTGTGTAATGTAGAAGGAAAAAATCAGGTGAGTGAATTGAGAATGTCTTGAGATGAAAGAAAGTCAAGACAGAAGAGGTGAACAGCACATTCGAGCAGTTTGGATACATATGGGAGAAGGGATACAAGATGATAGTTAGCAAGGCAGATGGGGGTCCAGTAAGGGTTTTTTGAGGGCCGTTTGTTGCGATTCCGGGCTGCCCCCGGAATCTTCCCCTACCTCGTCGGCGCTCCGCTCGGGCCCCGCGCGCCCCGGGCCTCCGGGGACCTCGGCCGCCGCGGGCCCGGCGTCTCCCCACCTCGCCCGGACCTGCAGACGCTTCCCCTGCTGCCTCCTTGCCGCGCCGGAGCAGCCGGCGTCTCGCGGCGATAAGCCCCGCCCCTTAGACGCGCGCGCGCGTCCCGGGTCTATATTTAAAGGGACCAGCGCGGGAATATTCGGGGACGCCTCCTGGTGATGTCAGACGCTGCAGGGTACTTAAACCCTGCAGCTGGGCCTAGTCTTGGCCTTGCAACAAGGTTCCCAGGCTTGTTCCTGCCTTCTGTTGCTGCGTTTGGACTGTCTTGTCTCCTTTGGGCTTCGGACTCGGATTGGCTGACGCATCTTCTTGGCTCCTGACCCCGGACCGGTATTTGGTATCTTCTGGCTTCTGACCCCGGACCGGCTTTCGTTGACCCCCTGGCTTCTGACCCCGGACTGGCTTGCGTTGATTCTCTGGCTCCTGACCTCGGACTGGCTGACAGCGATCCTTTGGTTCCTGACTCTGGACTGGCGAGCAACGACCCTTCGGCACTCAACCTTGGACCACAGCTGACCAGGCCCCCGCGGGCCCTCCTAAGTCCCAGCGGCCGGGTCCCTACGGGCTCCTCCTGGGGGGACTCCGGCTTCCAGGGTGAATCTCCTAAGTCCCAGCGGCCGAACTCCTACGAGCTCCTCTCGGGGGAGGATCGGCTTCCAGGGCGAAGGTTTCCTCTACACAGTGCCAGCGCTTTCATCACCTCTGCCCTCGCCAGAGCTCTTGGTCGCATAGGGCTCCCAGAGTTCCACCTTCGGCCAGCCACTAGTCTCTCCTCTCCGCCGCCTGGTCGGGGTCACTGCTGCAAACACCTACAGCAGCTCCTCTTCAGGCTCCGATCGGCCCAAGGGTCCACGAACTTAACAGATTGCAAGGCCATGGACCCGGCGGACCTTGCCGGTCTAAAGGCCATTCCGGGCATAGCCCAGAAACTGCAGCAACAGCAGTCCTGCCTGGATACATTGATGTCTGCCGTACAACGACTGGCGGATCGCGTGGATGGGGCCTCCGCAGCTCACCCCGCAGCCTCCACGTCTCAGGCCAACCCGGCTTTCCCCGTTCCGGTACAGATGCCAGCACCCCCGAGGTACTCGGGGAATCCGAAGGCGTGTCGGGGATTCCTTAATCAGTGTTACATTCGTTTTGACCTCCTACCGGCGCAATTCACCACGGATCGGGCAAAAACGACCTACATCATTTCCCTTCTGGATGGGAAACCTTTGACTTGGGCTTCCTCCCTGTGGGAGCGCCAAGACTCCCGCTTGAATAGTCTCGTGCAGTTTGTCAAAGCATTTCGGAGGATTTTTGACGAGCCATCCCGGGCCTCCACCGCTGCCTCAGAGCTTCTTCAGTTGAAGCAGGGTAATCGCCCCCTAGAAGAATTTGCGATGGAATTCCAGACTCTGGCCACCGAATTGGCCTGGGGCGAAGATAGTTTGCAGGGGATTTTCCTGGAGGGTCTCTCTCCTCGGCTCCAGGATGAACTTGCGGCCCGGGACCTTCCGGACGATTTACAGGAACTCATCGAGTTGGCTGGACGCGTGGACCGGCGTATTCAGCGTCGGTTCCGAGAACGAAGGTCCACCCAGGGGTCGTCCGCCCGTCGAACCACGCCTCCTCGGATTCGGGCCTCACCGTCCACGGCGGCTGCCCCTCCGCCCGAAGAACCCATGCAGTTGGGACGGGGTCCACTTTCGGCCGAGGAACGAAGATATCGACGTTCACAGGGACTTTGCCTCTACTGCGGTGGTAAGGGGCATTTTCTGGCTCGTTGCACTGAGCGTCCGGGAAACGCCAGAACCTAGAGCCAAGGGGGGAGGTGACTCTAGGCAGTATCTCTCCAGACTCCCCATTCACAGTTCCCGCTAAACTCTCTCTCCCGGGAGGAGGGCTCGACACCCTGGCTCTACTAGACTCTGGCTCTGGAGGGAACTTTATTCTCCGGGACCTGGTGCAACAATTTCACCTTAAAGTCGTGCCTCAGGAACCCCCGTTGCGAGTATCATCAATCCAAGGGGTTCCCCTTCCGGGGGTCATTACCACTCGCACGAGCCCCCTCCGGCTACAGGTCGGCCTCCTCCATACGGAGGAGATCTCATTCCTCATCTTAGAGAGATCCATTCACCCGCTCATCCTCGGACTGCCCTGGCTAAGAAAACATTCGCCGGTAATCGACTGGCACACGCTTCAGATCTCGTCCTGGGGACCCGCCTGCTTCCACAGTTGCCTCCCTGCTTGTCCGCTTCAGACGCTTCCACTTCTTACCGCTCCGCTGACGGTACCATCGCCGTACCAGGTCTTCAAAGACGTCTTCTCTAAGGAAAAGGCGGAATTGTTACCGGAACATCGTCCTTTTGACTGCGCAATTGATCTGCTGCCAGGTACCACACCTCCTCGTGGGAGAGTTTATCCCCTGTCCTTGCCTGAAACCAAGGCCATGTCAGCGTACATCAAGGAGAACCTAGACCGAGGATTCATACGACCATCGAAGTCCCCGGCCGGGGCCGGCTTCTTCTTTGTAGCAAAAAAGGATGGGTCTCTCCGGCCCTGTATAGACTACCGGGGCTTAAATCAGATCACCCGACGAGACCGCTACCCGTTGCCCCTCATTCCAGAGCTCCTGGATCGCTTGCAGGGGGCCCGCATCTTTACCAAATTGGACCTTAGAGGGGCGTACAATCTCGTACGGATTCGACCGGGAGACGAGTGGAAGACCGCCTTTAACACCAGGGACGGCCATTACGAGTATCTCGTCATGCCATTTGGCCTCTGCAACGCCCCGGCCGTGTTTCAGAATCTAATGAATGAGGTGTTGCGCGATCTGTTATACACCTCCGTAATTGTCTACCTGGACGATGTCCTGATTTTCTCCCAAAACCTGGAAGAACATCGCCAACACGTACGCCAGGTGCTGCTAAGATTACGGGAGAACCGGCTGTACGCTAAGCTGGAGAAATGCCAGTTTGAGAAGGAATCCTTGCCCTTCCTAGGGTACATCATCTCCTCGTCTGGCTTCCGCATGGACCCTGATAAAGTAGCAGCGATCCGGAACTGGTCCCAGCCCGTAGGACTAAAGGCGCTCCAGCGCTTCTTAGGTTTCGCTAACTTTTACCGCCACTTCATCCCGCAGTATTCCTCCTTGGTGGCCCCCCTTACGGCCCTCACACGCAAGGGCGCGGATGCCCGAAATTGGAATCCAACCGCCATACAGGCCTTTCAAGCCCTAAAGGAAGCCTTTCTTCAGGACACTTGTCTCCGACATCCAGACCCCACACGCCCGTTCGTGGTAGAAGTGGATGCCTCCAGTGTGGCCATGGGGGCTGTCCTCTCCCAGATTTCCAGAGAGGGAAAAGCCCGGCCATGTTCTTTTTTCTCCCGGAAATTCTCGCCTGCAGAAAGGAACTATGGTATTGGGGACAAAGAACTACTGGCCATTAAGCTGGCCTTCGAGGAGTGGCGCCAGTGGTTGGAGGGGGCTCAACACCCAATCGTGGTGTATACCGACCACAAGAACCTGGCGTACTTATCCCAAGCACAAAGGCTCAACCCCAGACAGGCACGCTGGTCACTCTTTTTTAGCCGGTTCGATTTCTCTCTTCGGTACCGACCGGTGGCCAAGAATATTAGGGCGGATGCCCTCTCACGAACTACAGAAATAGAAGACTCAACTGAGCCCCCTCAGTATATCCTAGATCCTGCAAAGGTCCAGTTGGCTGCCACCGGTCTGGCACCCGTGGGTAGCACGGTGGTTCCTCTCCGCTCGAGGAAAAAGGTACTAGCTTGGGCACACGACTCCTTGACAGCAGGCCATCCTGGAATCGCTCGGACCCTGGAACTCCTGACCGAGTTCTATTGGTGGCCAAGAGTAAAGGAGGACGTCCGCCTGTACGTCCAGTCGTGCCCCACGTGCGCTCAGCAAAAACCGTTACCAGGCCGTCCCTGGGGTCTCCTTCAACCCCTCCCGATTCCTACGGAACCCTGGACCCATATCTCCACGGACTTTGTGGTTGAGCTGCCGCCGTCCCAGGGGAAGACGGTAGTTTGGGTCACCATTGACCGCTTTTCGAAGATGGCCCATTTTGTGCCTCTAACCAAGTTACCCACAGCCCCGGAGTTAACAGAGCTATTTGTCCGACACATCTTCCGCCTGCATGGTTTACCGTTACACATCGCCTCGGACCGTGGACCCCAATTTACGGCGAAGTACTGGCGGGCGCTCTGTCAGAAATTTGGGGTTCAACTAGATTTGACCACGGCGTTCCATCCCCAGGGCAACGGTCAGGTGGAACGCACAAACCGAACCCTGAAAGCGTTCCTTCGAGCCTTTGTAAAAGACCAGCAGGACAACTGGGCTGCTCTCCTTCCCTGGGCGGAGTTCTCGTACAACCGTCATCGACACTCCGCCACGCAACAGTCTCCCTTCAAGATCGTGTATGGAAGGGTTCCCAAGCCACCACTACCACTACCCTGTTCTACGGCATCACCAGCGGCGCAGCTGCCGGCCAGTCAGATTCAGCAGCTTTGGCTCTCCACGCAAGAGAGGCTCCGCCGCACTGCCGCACGCTTCAAGGCCTATGCAGACAAGTCCCGGCGACCTGCTCCTGTGTTTCTGCCCGGTTCCAGAGTATGGCTCAGTACTAGGAACATTCAGCTCCGGCTCCCGTCCATGCGGCTAGCCCCTCGCTATATAGGTCCCTTCCAGGTGGCTGAACGTATTGGCGCGGTTTCCTACCGTCTACTCCTCCCCTCTACCCTTCGCATACATGACGTCTTCCATGTCTCCCTCCTGAAGCCAGTGGTCCTCTCCCGCTTTCATCCTCTGCTGCCGAGGCCTGCGGCGGTCACTGCTGATCCTGGGGCCACGTACACGGTTAAGGAGGTGCTGGATGTCCGTTTCCACCGGCGTCGGTGGGAATACCTCCTGTCGTGGGAGGGTTATGGCCCTGAGGAGAACTCGTGGGAGCCCTCCGCCCACATCCTGGATAAGGATCTCCTTCGTCAATTTCACTTGGCACATCCTGACAGGCCGCGGCCCCCCGGGAGGGGGCGTAGGAGGGGGGGTACTGTTGCGATTCCGGGCTGCCCCCGGAATCTTCCCCTACCTCGTCGGCGCTCCGCTCGGGCCCCGCGCGCCCCGGGCCTCCGGGGACCTCGGCCGCCGCGGGCCCGGCGTCTCCCCACCTCGCCCGGGCCTGCAGACGCTTCCCCTGCTGCCTCCTTGCCGCGCCGGAGCAGCCGGCGTCTCGCGGCGATAAGCCCCGCCCCTTAGACGCGCGCGCGCGTCCCGGGTCTATATTTAAAGGGACCAGCGCGGGAATATTCGGGGACGCCTCCTGGTGATGTCAGACGCTGCAGGGTACTTAAACCCTGCAGCTGGGCCTAGTCTTGGCCTTGCAACAAGGTTCCCAGGCTTGTTCCTGCCTTCTGTTGCTGCGTTTGGACTGTCTTGTCTCCTTTGGGCTTCGGACTCGGATTGGCTGACGCATCTTCTTGGCTCCTGACCCCGGACCGGTATTTGGTATCTTCTGGCTTCTGACCCCGGACCGGCTTTCGTTGACCCCCTGGCTTCTGACCCCGGACTGGCTTGCGTTGATTCTCTGGCTCCTGACCTCGGACTGGCTGACAGCGATCCTTTGGTTCCTGACTCTGGACTGGCGAGCAACGACCCTTCGGCACTCAACCTTGGACCACAGCTGACCAGGCCCCCGCGGGCCCTCCTAAGTCCCAGCGGCCGGGTCCCTACGGGCTCCTCCTGGGGGGACTCCGGCTTCCAGGGTGAATCTCCTAAGTCCCAGCGGCCGAACTCCTACGAGCTCCTCTCGGGGGAGGATCGGCTTCCAGGGCGAAGGTTTCCTCTACACAGTGCCAGCGCTTTCATCACCTCTGCCCTCGCCAGAGCTCTTGGTCGCATAGGGCTCCAAGAGTTCCACCTTCGGCCAGCCACTAGTCTCTCCTCTCCGCCGCCTGGTCGGGGTCGCTGCTGCAAACACCTACAGCAGCTCCTCTTCAGGCTCCGATCGGCCCAAGGGTCCACGAACTTAACACCGTTGTAGTCACAGCATGTTTGAACGCAATAAGAAAAGTAGCAGAGAAAAGTAATAGACTGAGATGGAAGGGATGAATGCAGAGAAAATAGAGATGAGCTGGGTGATAATGGGGTCAGAGGAACAAAAAGAGAGTTTTGAGGAGGGAAGACGATAGGCAGTTTCCACAACTATGATTTCAGAAAAAGAGGAGAGAATGGCAGGGGTTAGAGGAAGAGGAGAGGAATGAAGTGGGGGGTAGAGAGGGGGAGGGGTAGAGATGTGGCCTGGTGAATTGGAGAAAATATAATAAAAAGAAATAAAACGTTTTCACCATCATCATCGGAAGCAAAGTCCTCAGATGAAAGCCAAGATTCCTAAAGGCAAGAAAATGAAGAGTATGAGAGAGAAAGAGGCCATGAATGTAGGCAAGCATGTTAGAAAGAGAGAAGACAGGCCACAGGGAACAAGAGAAAGGGAGGGAAGAAAGGGGGATAAGGATACAATTGGAGGCATAAAGATTTGATGTGGACAGAAGGGGTGAAATTTACCTTCAAGAGCCAGGATTAGCATTGACATCCCCAGCTAAGAAAAGGAGGAGGGGGAGCAGGAGAATACAGAGTGGAGAGGTGGAGGTGTGATGAAAGTGATGAGAATGATATGCTCTCAGGGAGATTGGAGATGGCAAGGTGAGAGGAGGACAATTAAAAAACTCTAAAGTAGTATACAGGCTGGTGAGAAATGAGAGTGTAGCCTTGATATTACTAGTGGTATGCAGTAGAAAAAAAGGTTGGGGAGGATTAGCATCAGGAAAAGTAGATGTAGTGAAGCCATAGGAAATGAAGAGAGGGAAAATCTACTGACTGGAGTTAATACTATCTCCTAGTTAGCAGGTGGAAGCTTAAATGGGTTGGGATGGAATCTGGACTTCACTGAAGTATGCAACTTCCCCAGTATTTGGCTGTCTGCTCAAGGAACACGGGGTGACAGTAGCCCAGACCAAGATTGGTTGTGGTGACTTTTGAAATTGGCAACCAAGGAAGCTGGGCAAAATCAACAGATGTCCTGCAACCTCCCAGTACCTAGTCAGCTGCTCTTTCCTTCCCTCCCACTCACCATATGCCATCTAGCCCTTCATTCTTGACTTATGTCCTTCAGCCGCAGTGGTTTGCTACTGCTATAGATTTTAATTTTCCCTGCAAGTGCAGCAGCTTTCAGTTCATTTTTTCACCACTACTGATGGCATGATTCTACTAGCTCTGAGTCATACTGCTCAGTGGTGCTTCCATACCCACAGAACTACTCTCAGAATCATGGAGCTCAGAGTTAGTGGAGTCATGCAGTTGGTCCGAGGTAGTGAGGAAGAGCTACTAGCAGCTACTGGCAGGGAGAAGAGAAAGCAACAGCAGGAGCAGACCTGCAGCTGCTGGGACAAGCTGAGTGGGAGGAAAGGAGCGGGAAGACATGACAAGACTGGACCCAGGGCTGCTGAAGGCGGGAGAATGTAAAAGAAGAAGAGCTCTGGATGCAGAGAAAAAGGAGAGAGCAACGGCAACCAGCATGGAAAAGAGCAACAGGGAACAGTTGCTTCAATTTCATGGTGAAAAGTAACTTCCACGGCACTTTCGATGGTGTCATGTAGACCAGGGGCTCAGCTCTTTACTCTTTTCATTATTACAAATGAAGCCTTGAGCAATCTTTCTAAACTGAAACATATTTATGGGGAAGTGTGAATATATTTATAAGGAACTTTATGGCCTTAGTGCAATAAACTATTGCAATTATAGCACACTCATTTAGCACATTGCTTGCAGATATGAATATGTAAACCAAAAAGTTATTGATGTTCATAACTAACAGAACATTAAGGACAATTTATGTTTTTAATTAGCATATGCAAAAGCACCTATCTAAATATATCTAGATTATAAGCATACATTGAGTGAATTTATATGCATATGCTCCTGCTCCTCTGTTAAACTTATGAAAAGACCTGACAACTGCATTCATGCATGGTAGAAAAACAGTTCAGAGTTGTACTTTGACAATGCATGCTACCAGCAGGATTTTTCATAATAAATGACAGCAGATAAAGACCCAAATGGTCCATCCCAGCCCTTGATTAACCATTAAGCAAAATAAGAAAGGGCATAGGGCACCAAGGGAAAGGGGCACCAGAGCTTGAAAATTTGCATTTTTCTGTTGCCCCCTAGTTATAAGTAAATAATTTGCTTATATTTCTTACTGCCATTTGGTGTTAAAGAAATACAATTTTAAAATAAGTTTATACTTAATATAGTTGTACGGACTAGCCTGGGGTTGACCTGGAAGAAAACTGAATTTTTAATCTTTTATTTCACCTTCAGCACTTAATAAGCATCAGTTAAGCAATGGAAGGGCCAAGGGGAGAGCATTGTCAGCTGTGCTTAGGGCATCAGCTGGCCTTAATCCGGCCCTGGTCCATCCAGTCTGCCCAGCAAAATGTTTAGGTCGTATTTGTCGCTCCATGCAGGTTACCTCTATGCAAAAATGTTATTGTTAAACTTACCACAGGTTACCCTGTTTCTTCATTTCCATTCTCTAGTCATTAGGGATCCTTTGTGCTTGTCCCATGCCTTTTGATCTTCATTTTACCATGAATCAGGGGTGGCCAACTCTTGTCCTGAAGAGCCAAAACAGGCCTGGTTTTCAGGATATCCATAATGAATATGCATGAAGTTTATTTGCATAGAATAGAGACAATGCATGCAAATCTATCTCATCAATATTCATTGTGGATATCCTTAAAACCATACTTGTTTGTGGCTCTTCAGGTCTGGAGTTGGCTACCCCTGCCATAGATTTTCAAACGGCCAAACATGTATGAATATAAGATAGCAGGAACAGAAAGATTTATGCTTTCATAGGGCTAAACAGGGTCAGATGGCTGCATCATCTAAATGATTTTTAAAATATTGATGTCTCTATTCAGCCACTGGACAGTTAGTAAAGTTAGTTAGGGATATTCAGAAGTGTGGACATTCTGTTGATATCTCCGTTTAAATTAAAGTTAGCCAGATAAATTTATCTGGTTATCTTTAATACTTCTCTTTTTCTGACCTACAGTTATTTGGCTATGTTAGCCAGATAATGCTGAAAATTGGTGTTTATTTGGATAAATTAGCTGGATAGATGACTCCATCCCAGAACAGTAATTTGGCTAACTCAGAGCCAGTCAGCATTGAGAGATTTTCTCAATGGAGAAAGGTAAACAGTGGAGTGCCTCAGGGAAGAGTACTTGGACGGATTCTTTTTAAGATATTTATAAATGAACTGGAAAGGGGAACAACGACTGAGGTGATCAAATTTGCAAATGACACAAAATTATTTATAGTTGCTAAATCACAAGTGGATTATAATAAATTGTAGGAGGACCATGTGAAACTGGAAGAATGGGCATCCAAATGGCAGATGAAATTTAATGTGGACAAGTGCAAAGTGATGCACATAAGGGAGAAGCAAACCATATTACAGTTACATGGTGTTAGTTTCCATATTAGGAGTTATCACCCAAGAAAATGACCTGGATATTGTAGTAGACAATACATTGAAATCATTGGCTCAGTGAGTTGCAGTGGTCAAAAAAGCAAATAGAATGTTAGGAATTATTAGGGAAAGAATGGAGAATGAAATGGAGAATGTCATAGTATCTCTGTATCGCTCCACATCTTGAGCACCGTGTGCAGTTCTGGTCACCACATCTATAAAAAGATATAGTTGCACTGGAAAATGTTCATAGAAAGGTGGACAAAATAATAAAGGGGATGAAAGACTAAAGAAGCTAGGGCTAGGGCTAGGGCTGTTCAGCTTGGAGAAAAGGGTCATTCCATATCAAGTGGACCAGGGGTCCATGCTCAACCTCCTCCAAATCGAACGCAATTTTGCATGGATGTTCTCTAGGGTCTCAAACAAAATTGCACTACATTTTTCACCTGTATCTCCATTGGTTGGAGAGCCAGAGGCAGTTGAATGGAGGTCACCCCTGAGTACCATGCTCCGGGCAACCTAAAATGGCCATTTTGTCCAGGTGCTGCAGACCAACAACATTTTTCGGGGGCCTGAAATTTTGTGGATAAGAACAACCCCTGCAGGTAAGTCGCAGTGCAAAGTTTGGTCATAACATGAGCTTGCCTCCCTTATTATGGGCCAGCAAAGTATGTGAAAAATGTTACAAAAGAAATATAAGGCCTACTTTGACTCGACATTGCTCCTGATCTATATACTTTGATTCAGACCCTGACTAGACCAGTAGTCAAGGCCTAAGGCATATATGTATAAGATTTGCACTAAGAAGCTTTACAGGCAACTGGAAGCAAAGATATAGTTACATAAAGACACAATGTCACTTTTCTATGCACATTTTTGCCTATTTTCAGGTACAAATATTTCTATTATGTAGTTTTTAATTCTTTTTTTTTTTTTTTTTTGTGTCATTTGAAAGAGCATCTTTTTTTCTGCAAAAGTTGCCCTATTTCATTTTGGACCTGATCTTGCTTTGATCAGAATTAAGGCCCCAACAATATGCATCACTTGTATGCGTGGGCGCGCTATGTTAAAAATAGACATCTTTGACGCCCTGCTGTGTAACACGTAAATGAGCTAGAGGTGTGAAATTTTACAGTGCTGAAAAGCTTGTTGTGCTTACCATGCCTGTAGCTTATGACACATCTTGCTTCACATACTTTTATAAATGACTCCTCAAAATAGACATTTTATCATGCTGTGATATTTACTGTATGTTAGCCTGAACATACAAAAGCATCACCTTCACAAGGAACTATGATAATGTCATGTTAACAGTGTGTTGTGGGAGACATTTTGGGAATATGCCCTGGCCTGTGACACCATTGTCCTCTGTGGTATCACATTTTGTTTTGTGTCAAAGGAGGACATTGAAGCAATCAGACAAATTCAGGATGAGAGATTTAGAAAGGTCATACTGTTGCTGGCAATGATGCAACAAAATTAGCAAAATTTCTAATTACATCACATTATTCATTGCCAATGTTCTTGAATATGAACGTGAATATTTTCTTGCCCTTCAAGTATCCAGCTTCCAACCTGGTCAGTAATTAGCTTGCATCTATGATAATTCCTGATGGATTGGCCATATATGTGAAGTCTCAATTGAGGAACATTTATTTATTTATTTATTTTTAATTTTTATATACCGAAGTTCTTGTTGGAATTACAAATCATGATGTCTTGGTCAATTTCTTGCACCCCCAAGGTCCTGCCAGGTCATTTTATTGGCCGCCCTGTAGAGACAACTGTTGGGTTCCAGAAACACACATTATTGCTACCCTTCCTTGATGCACCCATAGTGACTTCATTAGGCAGGCAGTCATTTATTCACAAGCTGTCATACATTGATGGGACATTGATGGGACATTGATGGGACATTGAAAAGCAGGTGCAAGGTAGGAAAAAAGACTAAAAGGTAGATTTTAAAAAGAGCGCGTATGTTATAAAATGCGATATCAACACACATGTGCACGCCGGAATTTACCATCCGCATGCTTGTGCGGGCAGCCCGTGACTCACACGTGCGGGGGGGAGGGGGGAATATTCTAAAGTATGTGCGGCAACGTGATTGGCCCTTTTCCCAGTTCCCTTAATTGGAGCAGACTGGGAAGAAACTTTCCTACCCCTAACCTTCCCTCCCCGACCCCTAAACTAACCCTAACTTTCCCCACTGTTTTTAATTTTTATACTTACTGCTCCTTGGGAGCCGAAGAAAACTGTGCACGCTGGCTGGTTGCCGGTATGTGCTTCCCTGGAACAGCGACTAATGGCACTGTCCAGGACCGCCCCCCCACTCAGACCCCGCCCTGCCCCTTTTTTTTAGGCTCGGCACTTCTACGCGTATCGGTGGTTACGTGTGTGGCCAGGCCCTTTAGAAAATGTGCGCGGCTTGAGCAGGGTCTGGCCAAATAAGCAACCGCCGGTATTTGCGCACGCAGACCTCTTAAAACTCGGCCGTAAGTGAATTTTTGTAAAATCTACAGTTTAAACAATTCTCGTATGCAGTGTCTTGCCTTTTCTTATTTTGTGCTTAAATAAAATCTTGGAAACCTGTAGCTGGTACCTTGTCTGGCTGTCTGGAGCGGCCCCTAGACAATGGGGTTGTCAATATTGCTGAATTGGCAATGGCTCAGCCACCACAGACCAATGCAAGGTAACTAATCAGTATACAAAGTTTTGCACTCACTTTGATGACTAATTTATGAAAATATGTCTAAACCAATATGTGTCAAAAGCTAAAAGTGTGATAAGCACAGTAAATCGAGCAGCATTGAAAAATTTCACATCTCTAGCTCATCTGCATGTTTCGCAGTTGGGTGCCAAAGATGGCTCTTTTTAACATAGTGCATTCATGCATACAAATGATGATTGTCTTTGGGACAGTAATTCTGACCAAAACAAGGCTGGGTCCAAGAAGAAACAGGGTGACTTTTGTAGCAAAAAAGGTGCTTTCAAATGACAATAGAAAGAAAAAAATTGCAGTAGAGATATTTGCACCCAAAAAATGGCAAAAATCTGCATAAAAAGGTGACATCATGTCTTTATGTAACTATATCTTTGCTTCCAGTTGGCTGCAAAGCCTCCTAGTGCAAATCCTTGATGTATGTCATGGGCCATGACTACTGATCCAGTTATGGCTTGATTTGAAGAAAACATCAGGAGCAATGAAGAGTCAAAGTAGGCCTTAAATTTCTTTGCTGGCCCATAAAAAGAGTGGCAAGCTCATGTTAGGTTCCAAACTTTGCACAGGAACTTAGCACCAGATGTTGTAATAATCCACAAAATTTCAGGCACCTAACAGGGGTTGTTTGGCTGCAGTGCCAGGACAAAGTGGCTATTTTGTGTTGGTTGGAGCACAGGACTCTAAGAATGACCTTCATTCAGCTGCCTCTAGCTCTTGAACCAATAGAGATCCAGTTAAAATTTTTTGAATAGTTTTGTTTGAGGCCCTAGTAAACATCCACAGAAAATTGTATTCAATTTGAAGAAGGTCAAACATGGATGATTTTCTAAATTTTTCCACTTGACATGGAATATCCCAAAAGATAGCTGAGGTGGGATATGATAGATGTCTATAGAATCATGGGAGGAATAGAATAGGTAAATGTGAATCAGTTATTTATTCTTTCAGATAATACAAGGACTAGGGGGGCACTCCATGAAGTTAGCAAGTAGCACATTTAAAACAAATTAGAGAAAATTATTTTTCAATGTACAATTAAGTTCTGGAATTTATTGCCAGAGGATGTGGTTAAGGCAGTTAGTATAGCTGGCTTTAAAAAAGGTTTGGATAAATTTCTGGAGGACAAGTTCATAAACTGCTATTAATCAAACTGATTTAGGGAATAGCCATTGCTTATTACTGGCTTTAGTAGGATGGGATTTATTTAATCTTTGGTATTTGCCAGCAGTCAAAAAAGCAAACAGAATGTTGGGAATTATTAGAAAGGGAATGGTGAATAAAACGGAAAATGTCATAATGCTTTTGTATCGCTCCATGGTGAGACCGCACCTTGAATACTGTGTACAATCCTGGTCCCGCATCTCAAAAAAGATATAGTTGCAATGGAGAAGGTACAGAGAAGGACAACCAAAATGATAAAGGAGATGGAACAGCTCCCCTATGAGGAAAGACTAAAGAGCTTGGAGAACAGATGGCTGAGGGGGGCATATGATAGAGGTGTTTAAAATCATGAGAGGTCTAGAACAAGTAAATGTGAATCAGGTATTTACTGTTTTGGATAATAGAAGGAGACTAGGGGGCAAGAAGTTAGCATGTGGCACGTTTAAAACTAATTGGAGACATTTCTTTTTCACTCAACGCACAATTAAACTTTGGAATTTGTTGCCAGGGGATGTGGTTAGTGCAGTTAGTGTAGCTGGGTGTAAAAAAGGATTGGATAAGTTCTTGGAGAAGAAGTACATTACCTGCTATTAATTAAGTTGACTTAGAAAATAGCCACTGCTATTACTAGCAACAGTAACATGGGATAGACTTAGTTTTTGGGAACTTGCCAGGTTCTTATGGCCTGGATTGGCCACTATTGGAGACAGGATGCTGGGCTTGATGGACCCTTGGTCTGACCCAGTATGGCATCTTCTTATCCTGATTTGGTAACAAACAAGAGAGGCTATTACCCACCCTTATACTTATCAAACAGAGAAACAACACATAAGTGTAATTATTTTCTTCTTTTCAAATATTCAATATTATACATATCAAATCTACAATCTTTTATTTGTTCCTTCAATAAAATAATATTAAACAATTCAACATTTCAATACTTGATAATACATCTTTTTTATTCCATATTATTTTGGACAGCTAATTTGTGCACAAGACTCCCTATTGTACTGATATTAATTAACTAATCCCCTAAAAGTTTACATCACATTCATCCATCCACATTCAACCTTCTTATCCCTTCACAGGATACATTAAAATTCATACCACCCCCTAAATCATAGATAAAGAATAATAAAAAGAAGAACACTTATGTACTGGTAGTATGGGGTATGGTGCAATAATATTTAGGGGGTGGTATGAATTTTAATGTATCCTGTGAAGGGATAAGAAGGTTGAATGTGGATGGATGAATGTGATGAGAACTTTTAGGGGATTAGTTAATTAATATCAGTACAATAGGGAGTCTTGTGCACAAATTAGGTGTCCAAAATAATATGGAATAGAAAAGATGTATTATCATGTATTGAAATGCTGAATTGTTTAATATTATTTTATTGAAGGAACAAATAAAAGATTGTAGATTTGATATGCATAACATTGAATATTTGAAAAGAAAAAATAATTATGTGTTGTTTCTCTTATCCTGATTTGGCCAGTGTTGGAAACAGGATGCTGGGCTTGATGGACCCTCGGTCTGACTCAGTATGACAACTTTTTATGTTCTTAAGTTTGAACTTAGCCAGATAAATGGTCCTGAATATTGGCCTTATTACATCTAAAATAATCTGCTGGATTATAAAGGTAACTTTCACAGAGCACTCTGTTTTATGATTAGTGACTGGAACACTGCAATACTAGTCATAGGAATATGACTTGTTTTACATAGGAATAAGCACTATTAAAAAATTGTCCACCCTTAATCTGGCTCAAAGTACATGCAAGTTTCCATAGTGCATGTGTGACTTTTAGGTGGGTTAAGGGCAGGCATTTCTGAGATATTGCACGGACATTGCATTTTCAAATCTATGAGTGTTAATTCCTAGCCAAATTTAGCCCACACAAAAGCAGGTGCAAAGTCCATGGCTCATGTGTTCCTGTGGGTAATTTTCATAGGAAAAGTATGCACAGACTTAACCTTTGTAAATCTGTGACAAAGTTCAGACTTTTCCTCTAGGTGGACTGTTTTGAAAATTGCCTTCTTTACTGTGATATTTCTCTGCATCTTGCTTGAAGGATGAAATCTATTTCTTAGAAAGTCTTGAAAACTCAATTTAAGGGCTTTATTCATAAGACTTTCCCCATGAAAATTTTGCCTGTGAAAAAATTCTCTCTCGATTAAAGACATAAATTTCATATCAAAATTCCACTTTAGCAGCTCTAAAGTACTATAGAGCAGTTAATCTGAGCATCTATTATACTGAAATGCTTTCTGTATACTAAAGATCTGTGGAAACATGATAACATTTTCATTTCATCTCCTTAATTCTATGCTAGTACACCAGCAAACGTAAACCACTTGTTCTTGTTTTACTGATAGCTAGGCATTATCAGGTCCCCTGAGTTTGGTGCACTATTTTTGACAGAGTTCTATGGGGTGTTAAATAAATAAATAAATAAATAAATAAATAAATAAAGACAATCATGAAATACCTGCAACATGCCCCCAAAAATAGCTGAAGCTAATTAGACTAATTTAATATCTTCTAGCATTGCTTTAGTTAGAGCATAATTCTCTGCCTGATTATTTGTATTTATTTTACATTTCTAGTCTGCCTTTCTATGCAAGCTCCAGGTAGAGTAGCATAGAAATACAATAAAATATAATTAAACAAGCAATACAGATATAGAGCACAATAATATGCACAAACAATAAATATACTGTATCAAACAAACCAAAGAATCCTTAAATAAAACTCATAAAACAAGTATCAGATTCTAAAACCCTAGTGTTGCGGTTCTGGCCGCGAGCACCGCGGCCAGGCCCATACCTACGGGCTCCTGGACCTGCTCCCGCTTCCAGAGGCCTGGTTTGCGACCTGTTTGGCGGCGTCCCCACTGGGGCTGCGCCGCTGCGAGGTCTCCCATGGACGCCCGGCTCCTAGGCGCACGCACGCGCCACTTGGGCACTTTTCTAGGCCATTTCCCGCCAGTGGTGACTCCACCCAACTCCTGACGTCAGACGCCGCGGCCTTGATAAGCCGGCCGCGGCCATCCAGTCTTTGCCTTGCCATGGGTTTGCCACCCGGATTCCTGTTGCGCTGTGCCCCGGAGTGACTCGCTTTGCTTTGTCGCTCCGTTCCTGCTACAGTGCCTGCTTGGTTCCAGCCTGCCTGCTACAGTACTTGGTTGGTTCCTGCTTGCTTGCCACAGTACCTGCTTGGTTCCAGTACCCGAATCCTGCTACAGTTCCTGCCTGGTTGCAGTACCCGTATCCTGCTACAGTTCCTGCCTGGTTCCAGTATCCGAATCCTGCTACAGTTACTGCCTGGTTCCAGAACCCAAGCCCAGTTACAGTATTTCTACTGTCCTAGTCTGGTTCCAGTTACCTGTCCTGATCCACAACCCACCTAAGTCCCAGCAGCCGGGCCCCTATGGGCTCCTCCCGAGGGGGCTTCGGCTTCCAAGGGTGAAGCCACCTAAGTCCCAGCGGTTGGGCTCCTACGGGCTCCTCCCGGGGGAGTACCAGCTTCCAGGGTGAAGAGCATCTACGTTCTGCCTGAACATCTGCCTCCCGGCCTGCTATTCACTAGAGACATTGTCCACCTTTCCCAGTCTCCAGCAGGTCGGCCCAAGGGTCCACTAAACAGAGACTCCCACAACACCCTAGTAGCTAAAATGATAATAATAAAAAATGCACACAGTTACAAACTTACATAGTCATTCATCAAAATGCATTATGGCGTTAACGCATGCATTAACACCATAATGCATGTGTTATTGTTCATAATACATGGTGGAATTTAGTTAAATGAGGGGCAATATTGCACCGTGTGATAGCATAATGCATGCTATTACACAGTTTTAATGCCAGAAATAACTACACCTTTTTTCCTGGTGTTAGGCTGTGCAATATGCCCGAAATGGCCATAACGGAATTTTTTAAATTGCATTTTGGCCATTTCTGGGCTTGAGAGGGGAGAGGGAGAGAGGGAGAGTGGAGAAGGAGTGGAGTGGAGAAGAGAGAGAGAGAGACAGAGAGCGCTTCTGGGGAGGGCCTCACTGTGTGCACCCTCATATTAGTGAAGTATTTATATCTCTATAGGAGGGCCATCAAATAGGTCGAGATGAGGTGTTGATGGTATTTAGGGTTTAGGGGCCAGTTTCACATGTAGAGTGAGACGTACAAACAGCACCTTGGTGAAGATTTGACATCATTTGGAGTGAGGAAAGTCTCATAAAGATGAAATTTTGTTATCTCATTTGGAGTGAGGATAGTCTCACAAAGATGAAATTTTGTTATCTCACCCTACTTGATGGTACCATGAGTCCATCAAGCTAGGGTGAGAGAACACAGTAGAAATTTCATATTTGTGAGACTTTCCTCACTCCAAATGATGTCAAATCTTCACCAAGGTGTACGGGGCTGTTTGCATATCTCATTCTACATGCGAAACTGGCCCCTAAACCCTAAACCACCACCAGCACCTCATCTTGACCTATTAGATGGCCCTCCTATAGAGATATAAATACTGCACTAATATGAGGGCCTTGTAGATAATCTCTTTCTCTCTCCCTCCCCTCCCCCCCTTAGTGTAAGATGTGAAAATAGGGATTATCGCAGGACGTGCTAAGTGTACTGCACCACATGATACTACCAATGCAAAGCAGTAAGTTACCACGTGGTACGGTAATTCAAAAATTTCCATAAACACACCCCTTTTTGTTATCAATGCGTTATTAACACTTTTTGATGAATCTAGGGGTTAGGGATCTAAAACTCTAAGGAATCAGACTAATAAAGGTACTCACAAAATTGCCTTTGTAGGATTCCTCAACTAGGACTACAAAGATATGTTACTCAATGAAAAAGTCCACTAAAATCAGCCAGTTAGAAGCTAATGTAAAGAGTGACAGATTTTTATGACCTTCTTAAACAGAAGGAAGTTTGATGTAAACTGTGCATTTCTTGGCAGGGAGTTTCACAAAAAAGGAGCCACTTGAGAAGACCAGCTATAGGTACTCTCCAATTGCAGTTCAGTCATAGGAATTCTGGAGAAATGCCTCCTATAATGATCTCAGAATTGTTGACATAATGTAACTCAAAAGTCTCTCCTTGAGTTACAGAAGGCCCAAATTAACCCTTTACTAAACAAAGATAAAAGTTGGGCCTGAAACTGAACAATCAATCTATATAGGATTTTAAGAATTGGCCTAATTGTGTTACTTCTTTTTATAGCTGAATAATAGATGAGTAGCTGAATTTTGAATCACCTGAAATCTCCAGCCATTACCAAGGATTAATCTCACAAACACAGTGATAGTAATTTAATCTAACAATAATAAATGCATGCATCACTGTTGTCAAGTCTAGTTATGATATAAAAGGCTGAAGCTGTCTGACATAGTGAAGCTGCAGAAAAGAACTTTACATCAAAACAAAGTAATGTATTACAAAATTCTCAAAAAACTTTAGAATGTAGAAACATTTTTTAAACATATATATTTAATATATCATTAAGCACATCATAGAAAGCAAAAAACAAAATTTCTTTTTCTAAAAGATTTCAAACCAAACTTTCACACAAGACAAAATGGAGGCAGACATCAAACAAAACACAACACATTCTATGCACACACACACAGAAACACAACATAATCAGGCAATACCCAATAAATACACCATTAAACTTGTCATACCTACTATTTCCAACCCATAGGTAAACTGTCCACCTTCAAAGACACAATCCCCATCCAGTTCTCACAAATTCTTTTAAAAATGCTCATATACAATTATTATAAAGAACAGCACCATTTTTCAAAAAGGAGATTATGTGGTGAAGAAAGATCCCACAAAGAAGCTTGGTTCAGGCAAAACACAATGAGAATGATATTCGGCTGCTTCCTTTTCCCTGCTGGAATACCATCTGGATATGTTTGGGTTTATTGGAATTTCTGTTGACATTGGTAATTTTTCGAATATTACTGATTGGAAGCTGACAATTGGATGAACACTGGTGCAGGATTGTGATTGCATAATCACTAATTAAGACATTTTAAAAAAAATTTTTTGGGGGGGGGGGGGTTCCATGACAAATAGTAGTAACAACTACCACGATAACAAGAATGATATTTTTGATCAAGTATTTCTAGGGTTGGATTTAAGATTTTGGCACCCATATGTAAAGGGGCAGATTTTAAAAAAAGTACACGCGCGCGCACTTTTGTTCGCGCAACCGGCGCAAACAAAAGTACCCCGGATTTGAAAAGATACGCATGTAGCAGCGCGTATCTTTTAAAATCCGGGGTCGGCGCGCGCAAGGCTGTGCAAAATCGGTAGCCTGCGCGCGCTGAGCCGCGCAGCCTGCCTCCGTTCCCTCCGAGGCCGCTCCGAAATCGGAGCGGCCTTCGAAGGAACTTTTTTATTGTCCCCCCAACCTTTCCCTCCCTTCCCCTATCTAACCCACCACCAGCCCTAACTAAATCCCCCTCCTCTATCTTATTTTGTTGAGTTACGCCTGCCTCTGGCAGACGTAACTTGCGCGCGTCACCAGCTCCCTGCCCCGGCACAGGCCGCTATGCCGGAGCACTCGGCCCCGCCCCTGGACCACTGTCACACCTCCAGCCCCTCCCACGGACTGCCGCCATGCCCTGGACACGCCCCTGAACGCCACGCTACCCCCGACACAAAGCCCTGGGACTTACGCGCATCCCGGGGCTTTGCGCGCAGCGGCGGCCTATGCAAAATAGGCGCGCCAGCCTGCAAGTGGCCCGTGCACGTAAACCGGCAGGATTTATGCACGCAGGGCTTTGAAAATCTACCCCAAAGTGCCACTGCGTCAGGGACAGCAGTGGAGATCAAACCTACAGCTGCAGGTGTTCAAGGCCAGTAGATACAACAGTAGAGCCACAGGGACTCTGGCTCATCATGAATCATGAACAAACTATCAAGCCAGCATTGGTTGAGTCCCAAATGCAGGTTAGATATAAGGCGACCTAGCCTGACACACCTTTACTGGTCCAATAGTCTTCATGGAGTTTGTTCTGAGAAACCACTGTACACCTGGCTTAGTTCCTGCATCATTCTTGGTTCCTGCTTCATGCCTGCTAAGCCTTAGTGGTCCCCCACATCCAAGGACCCAAACCATGGGGAATGACAGCTGCTTCAGGTAGAAAATTGCCTGCTCCCAGGTATCTGGATTCTTAGATCTACTGCTGCCCAGGAGCGGTACCTCTTCCCTGCCCTCAGCAGACTGAGCTGTGACACATTGTAGTCTTCCTTTGAAGCCGTGCTGGCACCCCTAAAGAAGTGGAAGCAGGCTCCTTTAAAATTTGGTGCCCTAGGCAGTTTCCTATGTTACCTATTCCTAAATCTAGGCCCAAGTATTTAATCTTTTGGAGCCTTTGAAGGTGGACAGTTGCATGAGTTGGAAATTGTGGGCCAGATTTCGTAAACTACTCCCGATTTTATAACATGTGTGTGCAGCAGCGTGCATGTTATAAAATCTGGGGTCAGCGCACGCAAGGGGGTGCACACTTGTGCACACCGAGCCCTAGGGGAGCCCCGATGGCTTTCCCCGTTCCCTCTGCCCCCCCACCTTCCTCTTCCTTCCCCTATCTAACCCGCCCCCCAGCCCTATCTAAATCCCCCCTGTACCTTTGTTGTATTATTTACGCCTGCCTCCAGGCAGGCATAGGTTGCACGCGCCGGCCAAGTGCTGGCACGCGATCCCCGGGCACAGCGGCGGTGGCGAGGCCTCTGACCACGCCCACACCCTGCCCATTTTTTCAAGCCCTGGGACATACGCGCGTCCTGGGGCTTGCGCGTGTCGCCAAGCCTATGCAAAATAGGTTTGGCGCACACAGGAGGGGTTTTAAAGGGTTACGCGCATATATTATGCACGTAACCCTTTTAAAATCCGCCCCACTAGGTGCACCACGTTTAATAGTGTCTTTTGCAAGTTTTATCTTATGTAATGCTTGTGTGTGAGTTTTCCATTGAATGTGTTCTGTTTTGTTTAATTTAAGTGTCCTCTATCTGTCTCCATTGTATATTGTAAGAAGGATTGGTTTGAAACCTTTTTTTTGAAGAGAAATGGTGTTTGAATAAATTGTATTTTGGGTTTTTTTGTCTATTCTAAATTGTACTTAGTGATATTGTAAATACATATTTAAAAAAATGTGCTTTTTGTAAAGCTTATTTGAGAATTTTAAAGCACCTACTTTTGCTTATTTAGATACAGGCCCATACAGTAAAGTTACCATTATGTATGTTTTATTGTAATATTGTGTTTTAATTATGATTTTATATGTACTGTTTTGTTGAGTTATGGATATTTTGTATCCCAAGAAAGGATGTGTTTTGTCATAACACCAAGTTGTCTTTTTTAGAATCACTATGTACAAAGTATGATGGTTTTGCACTGAAGTATCTGTAATCAGAAATCCATCTATACATGTATCCTT
Organism: Rhinatrema bivittatum; assembly: GCF_901001135.1. Classification (NCBI taxonomy): domain Eukaryota; kingdom Metazoa; phylum Chordata; class Amphibia; order Gymnophiona; family Rhinatrematidae; genus Rhinatrema; species Rhinatrema bivittatum. The sequence continues at coordinate 106,999,539 of NC_042617.1, read as the reverse complement.
CTTTTACACTGCGACCATGTCTATTCACCACCAGTTTCATGTTACCCCTGTGTTGTATCCATGTTTCTTGTGCCATTATGATGAAAGTATAGAAGCACACACACATTAACACATTTGTAATCAATTCATTTACTGACATTAATTATTCATGTTCAGCACAGTATTCTATAAATTTCTATAAATGTCTATGTGTTTCATTTGATTCATTTATAGTTTTTTTATGTTTTTGATCTATGTGCACATAATTGAGCATGTCCCTGAGATCCAATCTCTGCTTCCTTCCAAAGTTTAAATGCGCTGCAAGTCTGATCCCCTTTAATTCCCCCATTGAATAACAATGCCCACCATGCCTTCCAACCTCCTCCCACACCACTCTGAACCCCCTATACTAACCCCAAATTGAGTCAGAAAGAGGACTCACTTTTTTTTCCTGCTGGCTCAGTGTATAGTGTTCTTACCAATGTTGTTACCAGAGCAACACTGGATGCTGAACCAGCAAGAGGGAAGAGTAAGTCCTGCCAGTTTGGCATGGGATGAAAGGGTAAATATGGGGGTCTTCTGAGGGAGGGCAGGTGATATTTGAAAGATGGGGCACTATTTTTCAGGTACCAAGGATAAAAGAGGGATCGGCCCTGCAGCACATCTAAATTTCAGGAAGGAAGAAGGAATGAAGGTTTTTTGGTTTAGTTCATTAAAATACATTAATCATCTTAGGTATAAGAGCTCTAAGTTGTTTACAATAAATCATACCATTGATACTTGGAAGGGGGGGGGGGTCATTCTCTTTTTTTGAGTGCCAGGATGGAGGAGGAGGACATTTTTAAAACATTTTTTGCATGCAGGAAGGGAGGTGGATTCATAGTCAGGACATTATATTTAATTTTAGGCATCAAAAGCAATAGAAGGAGGGGGTTTGGGGATCATTGGGAGGGTTCTTTTGGGGACTAGGGGATGACTGCTGGCTTTTTCTTTTTTCCTTAGTTGATTAACACTGATTGTCAGTGGCTAAGTTTAATTGGGCAACCCGACTGCACAGAACTATGCTAGCCAAACTTTCAGCTGAAAATTTGCTTGAAGACAACCAGTTAAAACAAGCAGCTTTTTGAAAATTGACCACTTAGTCATATCAGGAGGATATATTCTTATTTTATAATTTATTTCTGTTTTGAAATAAATAGTTTCAAAATCCAGTCTTGATCTGGATCTAATAAAAAGAAAACCAACAGTGTCAGTTTTCTTAGAGATCTTGGCACCAATTTAAATGATAAATCTGAACCTAATGAGTCAAAGCTACTTTCTATACCAGTCTCATGAATTTGTAAGAGAATATTTCCTATTATGGGGTTTTGACATACAATAATATGCTTTAGCCAAAGGTCGCAAAGTAGTCCCTGGTATTAAGATGCTCCTTCAAATAACTTTAAAAAAGCTTATCCTTTAAATAGTGAATCATACTATACTTATAAGGAAGAAACTTTGGAATTTGTCTCAAGTAACTTTTTAAATGTAGCAATGTTTGTTGCCTCCTGAGCACTGAATCTTTCTTCAACTTTAATATCAGAGGCATGCTGTACATTGATTTTTGCCACAATAGCCTCAAGTCTAGTTATTATTTTCTAAAACAATTCCAAAGTGATTTCTTTAGAAGCCTCTCCCACAAACACCTCAATCTTTTTCTTACCCAGAGCAGTCGATGACTGTACAGCGGCCTGTCCAAAGGGCTCACTACTCTTTCTTGCTCCCCCTGTAGGCAAAGATGCCAAAAGAAAGGATGAATCCATAAAGAGTCCACACAGGAAACAGCCTTGAAGGTAATTTGAAAAGGATCCATCACAGCCATAGTGAATTTTGCTGCTGAATAAACTAAGCTAAAGGAATTTTACCTTCACAGATAAACTTTGGGAAAAAAAAATTCCCATCCAGTTCAGCTGCCACAACAGCCCTCTCTTCTTTCATGCAGGCTGCAAACACTGGCCTAACAAGGAATATTACAGGGATATTCCCTATAACACCAGCAGTAATTTCAGAAATGTTTGTAGGGGTTATAGAAGGGGGGACAGTGAATTTTAGATTGGACACACACCGAATGCCTTTTCCTCCAGCCAATCAAAGTGGTCCTCCAGACTGGGGGGCTGGGGAAGCTGGAAAGGTGTTATGGAGTTAAGAATTGGGGGAAAAAGGATACAAAGTATCAGGTTGCCACTATGTTAAATGGATCACAATCAGCCACTGCCAAGGACCACACACATATATACTGCTTGCTAATACACAATAAAATGCTATTACTAATTATTTTACTTAGTGAGAAATAGCAAGTTGTAGAAAGAAACACTGCTTGCATTCAAATTAAGATACAGTATAATTAGCTACATATTATTGTTAGTGTTAACTGTAAGAAACTGCATTTTGTAATCTTAAGATATTATAGGGGCATTTTTCCCTGATAGAAAAGACAAGTCTGCCATTATCTTTGTAACCGTTTTAAAATGCTTAGAATAAACACATTGGCAATAAAAGCAGACAGCCATGTGGTAGCTAGAATGTACAAAACTTACAGTGTTGCATCTGCTTCTATAAGATAAAGAGTCAGTCTCAGAAAGATATATCTGTCTGTTACTTTAGAGTAAGGAAGTAGATCAACCCTGGCTATATGCCCAGAACTGGACTGCAGCCCAGAACTGCTAAAGATTATGGAAGTATACCATCCAGATTAGGGAAACAGGTCATCCTTAGACATATACCCAGAACTTAACTTCTGCCCAGGGCTGTTAAGCCTGCAGAAAAGAGGAAGTACCCTTCTACAGTTGAATGCATGCATAGATAGGTAGGAAGAGATCTTTTTGTAGCTTAAAATATGCTGACTTCTAATATGTTCAGTTAATAAACTATTCTGAGATCAGACTTTATATTTTAAATATATTTCTTTCAAATATTTAATAAGAAAGAAACATTTACCCTTTCATTAAAAAACAATAAGAAGATACAAGAATACTTCCCTTATATTTAGAAGAGCCATTAAGAAGATACTGCAGTGCAAATAATAAGAAACATTTAGAAAGATATTGCAGTGTCCAAAAGAGGAAGTAACTACAGCAAGTCCAGACTGCTCAGGGATTAGGGAAGTATCTTTCTGTTAAAGCTGTGACAACACTTATGCTCTTGATATTTTACATACAACTTATGGGACTCACATAGCATAATGGCAAGAACAAAGAACCACATTATGTTCATGCAGAGAAAGCACTAGACTGTTAGGCTAGATCTGGCTGTCATCCCACTCTGGATGGTAGCCCAGTACTAGTTCTGCAATTAGGTGTATAAAAGTAGGAGGTCTGGCAGTAGTGCTTTGCGCTGAGTGGACAACCAACTCAAGACAGACCATGATAACAATAGTGCCTAGTTCACTTCCTTTCCTTCACCAAGACCCTTCTTCATAGATATTACTGAGGATTCTTTAGTCCATTATCTTTTATAGTCAGGTATATATGCTCTTTCAAATGGTAATGCATTTATATATTTAATTATTTGCCAGAATAGGATATTGCATGATTTGCTGATACTTTGCTGATTTCACTGCTGATAATTTTTGGGAAAGTGTTTACTGTGAGTTATATTATTGGTAGCTCTTGTGTAGGAATACAAGCTCACATATATTCCTTGCCAATTTCTCTCAGTATTTGTGCATATTTTCAGTGGGCAACATGGGGCAAACGTCCCACTCTATGGCTACATTATAGGGGGCAAGCTCCTTGACCAGGTAGGCTCTTACTACTCCTGCCCACCTCAGGAGTCACCCCTGGTCATCCCTCTTATTTTCTCTGCACTAAATCAACTGAATATTCTCATTTATCTCCTTGGGCTATGGATTTAGTCTTAATATTCAAGATATTAATGAAACACCTATTATTTATTTTTATTTATGTATTTAAAAACAAGAAAGTTCTTCCATTTCTACTAGGAAATCTACAAGAACCAGTGCATGATGAGATTGTACATCCCAAGAGTTGAAGGCAGTATGGGTCTTACAGAAATAGATTACACATATGGAGCTACCACCCTAGGCTTCCAGGCATACTTAACAGCATCAACAAAACAAATACTCAAAAAAGCTGAAGAATTAAAGTGAACAGCCATAATCAGACTCAATCATTTATTTGGACAAGTGCTGTGAAGATCAGAAGGAATATGTGAGAATCCACCAGCACTTGGAGAAGGAAGCAACACAATTTGCAAAACAAAATAAAAAACTCTTTTAAGAGCTGGACCAGCAAACAAAGGGAAAACTGGCAAAAGCAGAACTACTGTGGAAAATAGAGTTACTTCAACAATCACATGTGGGCAAAACCTAACATAGGAATGGCTAAGGAGAAGAACTTAAACCTAAAGATGAGAGACTGATAATTGCAGCACAGGACAATGGAATATGGACAAAATGATTCACAGGTAGCATTATAAAATAGTAAATTTGAGAAATGGATATTCTGTAAAACTGAACTGGAAACAGTTACACATCTCATTGCTGATATCAGAGGGCCTGTACATAGAAAGGCAAAACAAAGTGGCATGGATCATTCGCTTTTAACAGTATGAACACTATAACATTGCTGTACCAGAAAAACACTGGGATCTTGACCCTGATAGAATTATAGAGAATGAAGAAGTTGTGATTACCTTGGACATTCCCATTCCAATCAATAAAATGCTTGATGCAAGGAAATCAGATATAGTAGTAGAAGAGAAAAACATAAGAATGACATTACTAATAAAAGTGTCAGTACCAAGCGTCTGTGCATCGTATGGAGAAAGAGAAGATCAAGTATTAACAAATGTGATCAGAGACTAAGAAAATGTGTCAGAAACATACAGAAATTGTCCCAATATTATTGATTAGGTGTACCTCGATATGTTGACTAGTAGGTGAATTTTCAAAGGAGTAATGCATGTAAATGCAACATATTATCATAGCAATTTTTAAAAGCCATTTACTCGAGTAAAGTACACTTACATGAGTAAATCCTATGGACAATTCAACGACATATATTGTAGCAATTTTCAAAAGCCCACTTACTCGAGTAAATGCTTTTTAAAATCAGGCCCTAAATGTATTACACCCTATGAACTCCATAAGGAGGTTCTCTTTGGCATAATGCAAATATTAAGAAGAGCACTAGCAGTAATTTTGGAAGACTGAGATAGTATCCAACATGCCCTAGCTTACAAGTGAAGTTCATTACTGTCATGGTATGTGCAAATTTATCCAATTTGGAGCCACTGCCCCTGAGAAACAGCTATGAAAGTTCTCTGAAAAGGGTCTATCACAGCCATAGTGACAAACACACCTAGGACTTACCTAGGTACATGGTAAGGAAGAATGTTTTTTTCTGCTCTGACCTCCAGATAATGGATGTGTCACAGATATATCCACTTATTTTTACTTCTTACAGGATGAGACAGACTGTGGAGAAGAGGACTGTGACAGGAGTTTCTGTCCCAGGTTTTCCTCTCTTGAAACTTAGTGCATTAGAAAAGCTCTGGACTGCAGCAAGCTTTTAATTCCATGAAAAACCAGAAGTGGCCTGCAGAAAGCTCAGCAGTATGGGAAGAACACTGGGTCAATACTGCATTATGGCAATTCTGTATATTGAATAACACTCCCTAAATAGAGTTTCCATTAAAGTAAAATTCCATTAAGTGAGTCTGTATGTGAGAAATGAATGAACCTATAAATACTACACATCTAAATATGCAGATTGGTTGAAACTAGGGTTATGTTACATGCAAAATTAGAAGTTTTAAGATGTGTGGAGTCTGGTGTAAAAGTGACCAAAATAGCTAAGGTTTTTCAGCATCCACAGTAAGGATAATCCATGAAAATAAAGATAAAATAAAAGGAAATTTTCAAGCATTAACACCTTGAAGTATGTTGCGACCATCACTTCCCTACGGCTTCACTCCACCTACCTTTCCTTTTCTGCGGCTCCTCCTGCTCTTCACGGACGCCTTGCTGCCGCGGCGTCCGCCTGCCGTCCTCTCCGGCGTCCCCAGACCAGCTTGGGTGCTGCCTCCCGCCATGTTCTACAGGTACCTTAGGGCACGCATGCCGCGCGGCCCCTCATTCTTATTTCCTCATTGGCGCGTTCCTCAGGGGCGTCCCCCTGTGATGACATCATGCTGCCCGGATATTTTAGCCTACAGTTTATTGCTAGCCATTGAGTTAGCAAGGGGGATTCTTAATAATGGGATTCACTTTCCGTACCCAGCTACTCTGCCTCTCTTGCTTCTTTCAGGTCACTATCAGGTAACCGGTACTCGCTCCTCGAGGGCCCATGTTCCCTGACCCGCTGCCTGCATCTCTTCTACTTGGAAGAATTCGCTACAGACACCATCAGTGAGTACCACTATCATCCACTCTTCAGAGCTGTCTCCCTGGAACCAGGTGCTCGCTCCTCGAGGGCCTCCTCCGTTCCAGCGCCAGTGCCATCTCCTACGTGGAACCGCTGTGTGAGTACTTTGCCAACGAGTCTCCCTGCTCCCAGGGATCTGGTACTCGCTCCTCGTGGGCCAGCTCTAGGCTTCTCCATATTTGGGACTCTGTGAATGTTCTATTGTACTCATTCTCTCAGTTCTCTCCACTGCAGCACTGCTACCGGAGGAACCGCTATTCCAACGCCTGGGGAATACTAGTCCAGGCGGGCTACATCTTCTACTCACTACTGCCACCTCTGGTGGCTTCTCAAACTGTCTAAATAAAGAAATATCTGTGTTTGTGTGTCCAAGAGCTGAGCCTGACCTGTGGCCCCTCACGGGACTTCCCCCCGTGGGCGTGGTCAGCTGCCACAGTGTCCAAGGGTCCACCCAAACCTCACTAATTATAACAAAGTACTTCCAACCTGTCTCATCAAAGGAGTGATGTCATGGAAAACAATGTATGGATCAAAGATCAGAACCAATATACTGTCCCCATTAGGGATGTGCAATTGTTTGAAATGACCTAGACAATGTAAACACTATTATCTATTTTGTTTCTTGTTGTTTTCAAAACACAATAGAAAAATCATAAATTTGTTGTTGTTTCTTCTATCATTTTTAGTAAGCACTGTTTCTGAATAGAGTGCACTATTGGGAGACAGTGTGGACTATTTACCAATAGTGTTCCATGTTTCCCAATAATATACACTGCTCAGAAATAGTGCACACTATTCAGAAACTTACAAATGTGCACTCTTTTGAAACATAAAAAAACAAAAATAAAATTTGAAAACATTAACAACAACAAAAATCAACCCCTCAAACACATCAACATCACACATTTTTGGATTGCATATCCCTAGTCCTCCATGGGCCCAATATTCAAAGATATTCAGATATCTAAGTTATACAGATATAACTTATCCAAATAACTTAGAAGGGATATTCAGCAGAACAGCTATGCTGCTGAATATAACTGAATAAGTTCTAGTCAGCCAGATAAGTTATATCCAGATAACTTTAGATCTGCTATCGAGCAGATCTAACTTATTTGGTTAACTTAATCGGATAAGGCTAATATCGGCAGTTATTTGGTTACAATAACTATATAAGTTGCCCACCTTGATCCACCCATTGCCCACACCCAAGATATCTGACTATCTACTTAGCTAGATATATATTTATCTGGCTAACTGGTGGCCACTGAACATAACAGCTGCTACTTATATGCTCAGTAGCACTAAATATTGGCCTTTCCTAAGTATAATGATAATAAAGGAAAAGGCGCAAAGTCTGTTGAGAGAGTTCCGAAACTGTGACTGCCACAAAAAGGGTGGTTTGAGTGATTTAAAAGGCAGCATAGTTTGCTCTAAGGGTGCACACTGGAAAAATATATTCAAGTCATTTTGTTTTATCTCATTCTCTTTTTTTGTCATGTTTGTTGCGATCCCCCCTGCTGCTGCGCTACAGGAGGTCTCTTACCTTCCTCCAGAGGCCGCTCTGAAGCCAGGGCCTCGCCTACGTTCCATCCGGGACTTGCTCCAGGGCCTGAGGGGCCTAGCTGTGCCTGTGGCTTGCATGCCTCAGTGTTTGGACTTCCTGTTTGGCGACGCCCTTCTCCAAGGGGCTGGCCCGCAGCTCTCCACCTGACTTATAGGACCAGCGGTGGGCGGTCCTGGCAAGCTCCTCCCAGGGAGTTGCCTTCTCCCTCCAGTATTTAAGGACTTTCTGTTCACTTGCAAAGGGCCTTCGGATCAGGTCCTACAGTCGTCTGTATCCTTGCTGATCCAGGTCTTCCGTGATCACTTATGCTTTGATGGATCCCTGTCCAGTGTCTCTGCCTAGATGTTTGTTTCTGTGCCTGCCAGCCATAAGGACTTCGGATGTGAGTATCCCAGCATCGGAGTTCCTGTTCGCCTGGAGTTTCCCTGCACCCTCCTTCTCAGCGTGGTCCGCGACCAGCCTTCCTGGGCTGTGTAGGGCGCGTCTGGGACAGGGTGGTCCGCGACTCAGTCCCACGGGTGGGCTGAGTAGGGCGCCCTGATGGACAGTGCCATGTTTCCGTCCAGCCTTGTCTACAGTGTCTGCTTCAGCCCTTGCACGGATGTCTTCCTGCCTCTGCCTTGACCTACGTCCTCGTCTGGTTCCTGAGCCTTCTGTCCTGTTGGGCCCTGGAGTGGCCAACAGGAGGGATTCGTCCCACGGGCTCTTGAGCTTCTGCCAGCCGAGGGGGCTTCGGATGTGAGTATCCCAGCATCGGAGTTCCTGCTCGCCTGGATCTTTCCTGTGTCTCGCTTCAGCCCTTGTCCCGATGTCTCCGTCTTGCTTCAGCCTGCTTCTGCCCCGTCTGATGTCTTCTGTTTAAGGACTCTGTCTGCCCTCGCCTCTGTCCGGCCTGCTGCCCATTGCCGTTCCCTGCGGCAGGTCCGAAAGGGCCGGGAACAGTCGGAGGACCGTTCATTAGTCAACTTCCCCGTGTTGGCTACCATGGGCATGCAGGTCCGGCTGAGGGTCAGACTCCCTGCTTCTGTTCCTGCCTGCCTCGCTCACCATGCCTGCTCAGCTCACCTCCCACGGTGTGGCCTTGGGCTCCTCCTGGGGTCCTGCCGTGGCCCAAGGGCTCACCACCCGCCCGAGACGACCGCGCCCGTGCGTGCTGGTAACAATGTTCTTTACTTTCACTTTGTTTTGTCTCATTACGTACATACATAAAATGCACCTAAAGTCGTGCTTGTGTGCGTAAGTGCAATTACAGTATATGGACATAAATTTAATGAAACAAAACAAAACAAATGCATATCCTAGTTTGCACATCATCAAGATAAACAGAGAAAAGTCAGTGCTGATGTAGAAGTTGCTAGAGAGTATCCTGAGGTGCTGAAATAAATCACTGAAAGGGGATAAAATCCAGAGCAAGTTTTCAGTGCTGCTGAGACAGGCATTTCCTGGTGAACTTTGTGAATTTTCACACTGTTTAAGTTTTTTCTTAAGGATTTTGCAAATTTATATTTAAACTTTATGTTGACTGTGAATTTATTCGATTTATTTGTTATAAAATTACCCAACTGATATGTAAGTAAATTATGCTCATATAGCCTGTGCACACATAAGCTTACCCGCAGTGAGCAGAGGCATTCCTGGTGATGAAGTTGGGGAGAGGTTTGCATTTACACACATACATTTGCATTTTCAAAAATATGCTTGTACATTTTCCCCAAAACATTTGTACACAAATTAGCAGGTGTAAATGTGTGCAGGTGGTACCGACGGGGCAATTTTCAAAGGGAAAGTAAAAAGTGAATTTTAAAAGCCCAAAGCATGCCAAAACTGGGCTATAAGCGAATATATTGGGCCGGCGCATGCCAAGCGAGGTTTAAAAGCCACCCTGGTATGCGCCTTCAGGCTGTTTTACAACATGTGCACATATACGCGCATATGTTATAAAATGGTCACATACCTGGGCGCGGGCCAATGAATGCACGCACGTGTGCATCCGCACACCTGTTTAAAAATTACTGTCCCTCTGCGCATGTTTCCTCTGAAAACTGGTTTAACTTATGAACCTACATTTCAAAATTTAATCAGGCTGTTACAAAATAACCCCCTTAGCAAACTTCTTTATTATAAGCATTGCTAAGATGATTAGAAAAGAGCTACATTCCTCTACTACCCAGGTCGACACAAAATATTCATTAAAAGCAACCAGATTCTGACAGAAACTTTCAAACAGGTGCACGGGCGCACATTGTCATGTATGTTATAAAATAGGCTGACCACGGCCATGTGCGTCAAATTTTAAGTGGACGCTCAAATGGGCGTCCAAATCCTGATCCTACCACATAAATGGGGGAATTTTAAAAAGGGGCATACGCCCAGGCTATTGCCAGTTTACCAGTTCGTTTACTAGTTCACCCAGTTACCAGCTACGTCCTGCCATACACCCTAATTAGATAGCCGGCATTCTCCCCACTTGGCCCAGACCTCTTAAATCCCGCAGATCTCCCGGAATAGGCGTGCGTAGGCCTTTTAAAATTAGGCATTTGTTTTTCTGATAGGTAACTATACACTTAGAAGAAAATTTGAGATAAAACAAAGCTCCCAAAGACAACACCCGAGATTTTAGCTGAAGAAATTGTTTACTCTTCAATTGAGTTTCCCTAGAAACACCTACACTCTCTGACCGCAAAATAGATCATCTTTATATTTAAAGTAGTGCCTGAAGAAAATCTCTTTATCAGCAGTCAGTGCAAAAGATACCACAAAAGATGGATCTAGTACAGATATTATCATCAGAGGTCTGCTAAAACAAAGAAAGATCAGGACTACGGGGTAGATTTTATAAATTTACGCGCGCGCGTACTTTTGTTCGTGCACCAGGCGCGAACAAAAGTACGCTGGATTTTATAAGATACGCGCGTAGCCGCGCGTATCTTATAAAATCCAGGGTCGGCGCGCGCAAGGGGGTGCACATTTGTGCAACCTGTGCGCGCCGAGCCTGGCGTGCGCTGCCTGTTCCCTCCACCTCCCCTCACCTTCCCCTACCTAACCCACCCTCCCCGGCCCTATCTAACCCCCCCCTACCTTTGTTGGCAGATTTACGCCTGCTGAAAGCAGGCGTAAATCTGCATGCGCCAGCAGGCTGCTGGAGCGCCATCACCCGACCCGGGGGCTGGTCCGGAGGTCTCAACCACGCCCCCGGGCCGGCGTCTCACCCCGGGGCTATGCGCGCGCCAGCGGCCTATGCAAAATAGGCACGCCGGCGCGCGAGTGCCCTGCATGCTTAAATCTGGCCGGATTTACGTGCGCAGGCCTTTTAAAATCCGGCCCTATGAGTAGGATGTAACATCTCTGTTTCCTCCTCCTCCTCTAAAGCAGGAATTTTCTTTTTATCTGGTGTATAAAAACATTTAGATATAAGAAATTTCTTATCTGGCATAAATTTTAATACATCAACCAAATATTTCTTAAAGTATTCTTCACCTAAAATCAGACGAGAGCATGGAAAATTTAACAAGAGTAAATTATTATATCTAAGCTTGTTTACTAAAGATTCACACTTTGCATAAGTCAATATCTTATGATTAATCCCTGCATTAGAAACTGACTGTAAGTTGGCAATAGACATGGAGTGATTTACTACATTAGATTCTAATAATGAGAGCCTAGCATCCACTTCTTGTAGGTTGTTGGTGGTGTCCCTAGAGAACTGGCATAATTGAGAAACCAAATTAGATATCTTAGAGTCAATACCAACAACTACTTTCCAGACATCTTTAAGGGAAACCTCCCTAGATATGGACGCATTATTAGGCCCATCAATCTCTCCTCCAGTCATTACTTGAACTGGAATAGGAAGCGGCACTGGGATATTATTTTTCCCATCACTTAACTGTCCTGAATATAGCTCCTGCAGACAGTCAGAGCCTTCCAGCAGAGAAAAGGCAACTTTACTAGAAGCCTGAACAGAAATGTCCCATTGGTTTAATCTAGCGTGGGTAACTGGATTAGAGGGAGGAGATCTAACTTCAGGACTCAGCTAGAGATCCTCCAGTTCCGTACTCACGTTCCCGAGCAGTGTTGAACTGGAATATATTAAATGGTGATCCATTGGCCCACTTATAGGAGTAGAAGTCGAAACTTGAGAGATAAAGGGAAGCTTCCCCTTCCTCTTTTTCCCTATCCTTTGCCAATTGTAAATTTTAAAAAATGGCATAAAGGGCACGCCCCTTTGGCGCACGGCTTAGGCGGACTGCGGCGCACTTTAGTAGGCCCCCGACGCAATGATGATGTCAGCGTTGGGCGGCCTGGATGTCCCGTGAAGCACTTCTTTCCTTTGGGGTCCAGCAAGTGGTAGGTCAGGTGAGGCGACTCTCCATTTGCTGTTTTTGAGGTTTGATAAAACAACTGTTCACCTTATTTAAAAATGGAGTACAAATTTCAACATATGTCTTTCTCTTGCCCTCTCCCATTCTTGTCACACAGACACACATTGTTTTCTCATCTCAAATAACACTCCCTCTGCATTTTCTCTGTTTACTAAGAAACTGAACAAAATGTTCAGGTTTTGAATCATCCTTTAATATCCTGACCTTCCTGCCAATAAATATATCTTGTGTGGGTCAGTTTGCCTGATGTGCTAATGCTTATGTTTGCCTGTTTGTATCTATTTTAATTTAGAAAACTTAATTTGTGTTACGTTGATAAAACATTTCTTATTGGAAGTAATTACTGTAAAGATATGCAATAATTTATTTTCTCAACATAACAGGGGTGACAGCAAAAGCTATTCATTAACAAAATGAATATGGAAGAACAAGGATTTTGTAAAGAAGCTTAATTCATTTTAACAGACATGTTGGACTGAATTTTCAGAGTCATTTATGCACCTAAAATCTGATTGCATGAGCCTAAATGGCTGCTATATATTTATTTAAAAGGTTTATATCCTGCACTAGGCAGAGTTCAAGGTGGGTTACAATAAACACTCATAAAAAAGAATACAAAACAGACCATAAAAGACAAACATTAATGAATATACCATCTATCTCCTACATTGGGCTCAATTCATATAAAAAATGCACTTAAAGGTAAATTTTAAGACCCACACCCAGGTGTCCATATGCGCGCAGTTCCTGGCAAGCAAACACGGATGCGCCGATGTTATAAAATCCACTACTGGCGCGCACGTATACCCGATTTTATATCGGTGCACGCATGTGCGTACAAGTGCTGAATCGCGCACATAAGGGGGGGGGGGGGAATTTTATAACATGCCAGCAGACTGGGAGGGAACTTTCTAAATCCCTTACCTAACCTGCCTCCCTTTTAACCTATCCACTTCAACCCCTAAAAGCCCACTAACTAGCCTACTTTTTTTTTTTTTTTAAACTTACCTGCTCTCCGGAGCAGCAGCAACTTGTGCGGACCAGTTGGCTCCCAGCACATGCTTCAGCGAGACAGTGCCTAATGGCGCTGTCCTAGCCCACCCATACCTCGCCTCTGGCCCGTCCCTTTTTCCCAAACCCATTCTTCCACGCATACCGGGAAATATATGTGTTGCCGCGGGCGTCTGAAAATCCGCGCACACATCCCTGGTATAGGCTTGTGTAAGCCTTTTAAAATTAGCCTGTAAACCTGTTTCATGCGTACCTTTATGCAAACTAAGTAGACGTGTCTTGGGGGAAAAGTTGGGGTGGAGCTGGCACTTGCATACAGTTTGATTTTAAAAAGCATGCGTGTAAGTGTACACTCACAAGTTGTGCCCTCCAAAAAGTAAGTATAACTTTATGAGAGTGAATCTCTGCATCCGCCTGGCCTCTTACCTGCAAATTCAAAAGCAAACTGAGGCGCAGAACTTCACAATAAAAAGTCCTCAGTAAAGTTTATATGCCCAATGAACGTGGCAGATTTTATCACCATGCAGGGAGTTACTGCTCTCATGGGGGTAAGTTTAAAATAATACACATTAGTTAGCTGGAAAATATGCACATATGTTACACCAATTTCAAAGTGGACTTATGCATTTAAATCCACTTTGGAAAAGAATTTGTACACACAATTTCATCTGTTATTTGCTACTCATAGTTTTGCAAAAACATTTAAACCACAGTTTAAAAAATATATTATAGGCCAAATTTTAATAGCCTGGTGCTCGCAAATACTAAAAGGTATGCATGTGGATAAGGCCTTGTGCATGCCGAACGCATTTTTGCAATGGCCAGGCCACGCAAATACCAGGAAAGTTCATTGGGGGGAATGAAGGCTCCCTAATCCACCAGGAAGGCTCATTATGAGGGTCAGGGGATGGGCCATTTGCTGGCCGTGGGCTTGCTGGAGTGAGGGGACCGGGCAGGGAAAACTGACCAGGGATGTTGGTTTTTCAGCTCATAAGGCTTTAGGTTGGGGTGGGGGGGGGGGGTGGAGTTTGCGAGAGGGTTTTTCAGAGTGAAAAGGAAGGGAGGTTATGGCATTGAAGTGCAGAGGTGATACTGATATCTGAGTCACCAGGATACGGGGTACATTTTCTAAGAAACAATCAGTAGCTATATTACAGCCAGATAAGATGTTTTTCAGCCTTGACCTAACCAGTTATAGCCAGGTATCTTAGCTGCTCAGTGCCTCTCTGAAAACTACTACTTAGCTTTAATTTTTTTTATATTGAAAGGCTTATATATTTAAAGGGGAAGGATCATCATTTTTTCACGATTTAATTACTTTGTTGTTGTTTTCCCCATAATCTGTCTTTATTTACTTTTAATATTTTTGATTTGTAAATATTTGCTCAGCAAACGTTCTTTCAGACTCGTTTCCTGTTTAATTTGAAAATTACCATCTTAGTTTTTGTGTTTCCTTCTGCAAGTGTTGCTGGATAAGAACATAAGAACATAAGAAAATGCCATACTGGGTCAGACCAAGGGTCCATCAAGCCCAGCATCCTGTCTCCAACAGTGGCCAATCCAGGCCATAAGAACCTGGCAAGTACCCAAAAACTAAGTCTATTCCATGTAACCATTGCTAATGGTAGTGGCTATTCTCTAAGTGAACTTAATAGCAGGTAATGGACTTCTCCTCCAAGAACTTATCCAATCCTTTTTTAAAAACAGCTATACTAACTGCACTAACCACATCCTCTGGCAACAAATTCCAGAGTTTAATATCATAGTGCTGAGGGGAGGCGACAGTCCATTTTGAAATGCAGCATTATTTGTCATTGCCTAGCTTCTCTTTTCTCTCCCTACACCCTTCCTCATGAACTCCTTTCATGGGGAAGGATCCCTCTTCTCTGTGCCCTTCTCCACTGCCAACTCCTGACCCTGCCCTTTCCACCTTGCTGCACCATATGCATGCAACAGATTTTCTGAGTAGGTGTATCATGCAACCTCTCTGGTCATTTTGAAATCCATTCTAAAAACCCACCTTTTTGAGGCTGTTTGTAAATCTTAACCACTTTACTATAATTAATACATTTCCCACAAACTCTTCTGTTCATGTATGTTTTCTTGACTGGGGGGGGGAGTTTTTAAAAGAAGCACATGCGTGTCCATGTGCACGCGGTTCCTGGCGTGAGCACATGGACGGCCGATTTCATAAAATGCACGCGCCGGTGCATGCATGTTATAAAATCCGATGGCTGTGCGCATGTGCGAGCCAGATTTTAAAATCCGTGTGCGCATGTGAGGGTGGCCCGTGACTCGCACTCAGGGGGGGGGGAGATATTTTACAAAGCAACGCAAGGCGACGCAATCGGGCCTCCCCCAGTTTCCTCCTAGTCTGCTTAATTGGAGCGGACTGGGAGGGAACTGGGGGAGGCCCGATTGCTTTGTAAAATTCCCCCCCCCCCCCGCACGTGCGAGTCAAGGGCCACTCGCACATGTGAGCATGGCCATTGGATTATATAACATGCACCTGCCGGCGCACGCATGTTATAAAATCAGTGCGTCCATGTGTGCGTGCCAGGAATCGCACGCGCGTGCTCCTTTTAAAATCGACCCCTAAGCTCCGTGGAGCAGGCACTCTCTCTTATGTGTTACTCTAGAGTGCTGCTTATGACTAGGTAGCACTCTAGAAATAAGCAAAAGAAGTATTAAGTGGATTTTGTCACCCTGAAAGCAGAAATAGTGGCGTTCTTGAACTCTATGAAATGTTAGTCACTGGGTGAAATTTTTCCCTTCTTTTTCATGCATTTTGTTTCTAATAAAAAATGCTAGGGGTATATGATTACAAATATGTCAGTATTAAATAAATGCTATAGTTGGCTCTCATATGACCTCCCTTCATTGTGAAAGTATTTTCTCCCTTAGAAGTAATACTTCCATATAAGAATATAGAAATTTGGCATGTTTTAGATTCAAACATCATTTATAAAGGTGGATGGTGTAACCTTCCTTTTACTTTCATTATTAGATGCAGGTGTACAGTATATCATGGACGTATGTTTTTCTATAAAAGGTAAGGGTTATCTGTTTCATCTAGTTGCTTGGTAACTACACGTTAATGGCAATTTTTTCCTTTACAGGGCTTTTGGGATGTAGTATCATTTTGCACAGCCATAGGTTATGTTTCCTAGGAGTTATGATTTCCAATTAGTACAATGTAAAGCAGCATCAAAACTGCAAATTCTAATAAAGAGGAGGACAAGCCTTGTTACAATGAGGAAGCACCATGGCTTAGATCAGAATTGGGAGATGGTGGGTGGGGGGGCACTTAAAAACGGTTTTCATCTAGTTAATTGGAAACCAAGTAAATCTACATTTTGATCTTACTTGTCCATATCTTCCTACTCTCCTCCTCTTTAAGGCAAGAACATCTCTTAGGTGTTATTTCAGACATACTCCACTGGTGATCAAGGTCATGATGAGAAGGAAAGGCAGAGGAAGAAATGAAAAAAGAAAACCAAACGCCATTTTTCTTGATTTACAAAATTACATGTTTTTCTAAAGCGGCAATTCTCGAGAGAGAATAGTTATAGAAATAATTCATTGACCTAACAAAGACGTCATGTATTACAGAATACAGCAACTAATAGAGTGGAGAAGCAGAGTGGTATACTAGATGGTGTCGAGCCAATAAGAACATAAGAACATGCCATACTGGGTCAGACCAAGGGTCCATCAAGCCCAGCATCCTGTTTCCAACAGTGGCCAATCCAGGCCATAAGAACCTGGCAAGTACCCAAAAACTAAGTCTATTCCATGTTACTGTTGCAAGTAATAGCGGTCGTTATTATCTAAGTCAACTTAATTAATAGCAGGTAATGGACTTCTCCTCCAAGAACTTATCCAATTCTTTTTTAAACACAGCTATACTAATGGCACTAACCACATCTTCTGGCAACAAATTCCAGAGTTTAATTGTGCGTTGAGTGTAAAAGAACTTTCTCCGATTAGTTTTAAATGTGCCACATGCTAACTTCATGGAGTGCCCCCTAGTCTTTCTATTATCTGATAGAGTAAAAAAACGATTCACATCTACCCATTCTAGACCTCTCATGATTTTAAACACCTCTATCATATCCCCCCTCACCCGTCTCTTCTCCAAGCTGAAAAGTCCTAACCTCTTTAGTTTTTCCTCATAGGGGAGCTGTTCCATTCCTTTTATCATTTTGGTCGCCCTTCTCTGTACTTTCTCCATTGCAATTAAATCTTTTTTGAGATGTGGCAACCAGAATTGTACACAGTATTCAAGTTGCTGTCTCACCATGGAGCGATACAGAGGCATTATGATATTTTCCTTTTTATTCACCATTCCCTTTCTAATAATTCCCAACATTCTGTTTGCTTTTTTGACTGCAGCAGCACACTGAACCGACAATTTCAATGTGTTATCCACTATGGCGCCTAGATCTCTTTCTTGAGTGGTAGCTCTTAATATGGAACCTAACATTGTGTAACTATAGCATAGGTTATTTTTCCCTATATGCATCACCTTGCACTTGTCTACATTAAATTTCATCTGCCATTTTGATGCCCAATTTTCCAGCCTCACAAGGTCTTCCTGTAATTTATCATAATCTGCTTGTGATTTAACTACTCTGAACAATTTTGTATCATCTGCAAATTTGATTACCTCACTCGTCTTATTTCTTTCCAGATCATTTATAAATATATTGAAAAGTAAGGGTCCCAATACAGATCCCTGAGGCACTCCACTGCCCACACCCTTCCACTGAGAAAATTGTCCATTTAATCCTACTCTCTGTTTCCTGTCTTTTAGTCAGTTTGTAATCCACGAAAGGACATCGCCACCTATCCCATGACTTTTTATTTTTCCTAGAAGCCTCTCATGAGGAACTTTGTCAAATGCCTTCTGAAAATCCAAGTACACTACATCTACAGGTATAGCACTAAAAGTTCTAGGATCCTTATGAGAATGTGTAAATCAATCAATTAATGAAGAAAACCTTTTCAAGCATTTCCAACTTTTATTCACAGAGTACAGGAAAAGTTTCAGTTTCAGTCCCCCGACACGACCATGTTTCACAACATGGACTGCATTGTGATGGACAGAGGCCCAAAAACTCAACTAGTTGTATTGTGTCACAGTGGGTTACTATGTAGTCGGATCCTTGCACGCGCTAAGGAAATGCAAGATGTCGGACCTCTTGCATATGCTCTATGATGGTGATCTATTTAATATTTAAAAGTTAATTTTAGGTCAGTGCTCCGGGCAGCTTCTGCTGTGCAGGATCAGGCTCGCCCCCTTCTGAATGTTTGCATACAGTGAACTGCCTTCCCTTGACGGCTGGTCGCTGCCTGTTTTAACCCATTCATGCTCTTAGGTCAGTGACTGTGAAATATTTCCGCAAGGCTCTGTTATGAACAACATCTCGCATTTCCTTTGCGTGTGCAACTAATTGAGTTTTTGGGCCTCTGTTCCTCCCAATGCAGCCCATGCAGCGAAACATGGTGTGTGTTGGGGGACCGAAACCTTTCCTCTACTCTGTGAATAAAAATTGGAAATGCTTGAAAAAGTTTTCTTCATTAATTGATTGATTTACACATTCTCATAAGGATCCTAGAACTTTTAGCACTATACCACGCATTATAGAATTACATATTTATTTTAGATTTTCGTTCCTGCACATAATTGGAAATCAAAGTAAAAAAAAAAAGCAGTAATGATGACAATGCTGATAATAATAAGAGTAGTTAATTGACTGCTGAAATTCTTGCATTTTCCACTTCTGGCCCTAAAGCTACTGCTGTAACTGGATTGCTCCAAATGGTTTCACGTGAGCTGAACTTAGAAGTTACTGCTCATTTCTGTTTAACATAAAATGTACCTCAAATACAAAAACCTTTCGGGCACTGAAGATATTTAGACAGTAATTTACCCTGGTTTCAATTATACTGTATTTTGTTCATTTCAAATTTGTCTATTGCCCGCAGAATTTTTTTCAAACAAGATCTGACCACATTTGTACAGTATGAAGTGAATTTTAAAAGGCCGGCACACACCATGCGCTTGTATCTCCCGCTGTGGGCACATCTCAAACATTTTCAAAAAAGGGGCATGGGTGTGGTCTAGCTGGAGCATGGGAAATTCAGGCTGTGGCCAAGAGTTGTGTGTATAAATAATTATGCACCTGGGTGTGTACTGAGATCCCCTGCTACGTGAGTTTACTTCTGCTAGGGACGAGGTGCAAGTTTAAAAAAATACAAAACTCGCCATACCTGAGGGGTTTTAAGGGTCTAGGATAACTGGAGGGAGTGTAAGCTATTCAACCAGAGGTGTTTGGAGGATCTGGCTGTTAACTGGGTGAAATGGTGGACAAACTGGTGAAACTGGGAATGGCATGGATGCAAGCCCCTTTTAAAATTCTCCAACTTATGTGGTAGAAGCAGGATTTACACGCGTAGGTGTGCGCCCACTTAATATTGAGTGCACATGTGCACGCAGTCAGGCTATTTTATAACATGCTCGCATATGTGAGTGTAAGTTATAAAATGGACGCGTATCTGGGTGCACACACACTAAAGTGTGCCTGCGTGCTGGTATGAAACTTACCATCATTACCAAATTCATTAAAACAATTTTTATCATTTAAAAATGTCTTTTGCATTCAAACTTCTAGATATGATAGTTTAACACTTAGGCCACCTGCATGTTAACTGATGCTTCCACGGGAAGTAGACATATACTGGGTTAATTTACCCAAAAAAGCTGGCTATTAAAGTAAATGGGACTTCTGTCAGTTAGCAGCAGTCTGAAGATAAAACACATTTGTAATATCAATCATAAAAAAGAAACAAAACCTTTTCTGTTTTCCTTCCTCACACATTCAGTCTCAGCATGTCTGCATCAAGGTATGTCCTATCTCCATCAAGGGAAGGTCACAGCTAACTCAAAACATGCTTTGATCCTAGGAAGTTGCTTCCTTGTTTTTACACACCAATACTGCCTTTGGTCAAGGCCAATACCACTAAGGGTAGCAGGCACAGCTGTGCTGATGTTAAAAGCAAGCCCAGACAAAACAGGATGGAAGGCAACAGCAGCTCCCTGAACAGGGCAGACCCCACTGGGTTTAAGACTGATACCACTCAATATAGTATACCAACAACGTACGAACAGTACTACTTTCAAGTGCCAATTACTGGATACTTTTTAATGAAGATCAAAGCAGGCAGCAGGCAACTAAACAGTTTGAAAGCACATACAAGCTTTTGTTTAACAGAATGTTACATGAGGTGCTGTACAAATTTTCAACATTTGTATCCTCTTCAAGAAATTATTTTCTCGTATTGCTGCCTCTAACTGATTGATAACCTGAGATAAATACTTGTGCAGAATAAATGTTCATAAAAACTAGTAATAAAAAACAAATCATTGTTTCAAAAGATACCACATGTGGCATGTGTAAAAGCAAATAAGTCCTTTTTGCCACTATTTTATCTCATCATTCTATTTAAGCACCAATGCAATATTAACTCCTAAAGCCTGATTTTTAAAGATTTTTTCCATAGGCATTCACTGGGATAAAACGTTTTATTTATCAGGCTCCTAGAATCTTATGTTCCTAAGCTATATCCTATAAAAACTGGAAGAAACAAAGTGTAATTTTCAAATCCATTTCTCTGGATAAAACAGTAAGAAAAACATGAAAACTAATCATTTAGTAAATGATAATAAATGGGTGGGTGGGTGGGTGTGAGGGTTGCTTAATGCTATGGAAACAGCCAGTCAAGAAAAGGAAACATCAAGCTTCTCTTACTTTTATCCCTGCAGCAGGAAATGTCTATTCCCTATATTACCATGTACTAAAATTGGACATCCTTTATAAAGAATGCCCTGCCACATCAAAATTAATGTATAGGACTAGAGCTCAATGAGTAAGTTAAGGTCAGACTTGAACCAGATGGATTTTAACCTAGTGTGACTGGTCAGGCTAATCAGATTTTGTCAAAATTTGCAAAGAAAATATGCTTGATCTGTCTAAAAAATCAGATGAACTCCATGTAGGATTTTGCAAAGAACTAAGGTTAATTTCAGAATATTTATCACAAAATTTGAAAAACTATCTCAAACTCACTAGCAGATCAGAAGTTTATTCAAACTTACATTGTATGCAAAAAGAAAAACCATTCAGTACCTGAATGTAATCCGTTTTGAAGTGCTGAAAAGAGTGCAAAAAGTAGAATATAAAAAAATCTAAATAAAAAAAAAAGTCAGATTTTTCATACCTTACAAGAAATCTGCAGATTTTCTGTCAAATCTTTTATTGAAAGATTTATACTTTGCTACACAGACCCACTCTACTGCTTGCCTCATTTCTGACTCACATAGGACTGATATATTAATCTGCAGAAGGCTCCTTAGGAATGGCCTGGTAATACAAGCTATTTTTCTTGCAATATGGACCATTTATATATGCAAATTAATTCTCAGCAATTTGCATGAGCTAAAGCCCATGCAAAATCATAAACTTTATTGACTAATAATAAACTAAACTTTCTTGAAATTTAGTTGAATTTTGAAAAAAAAGAACATTTGCACATTTGAATGACCGAAAATTAATATTGTAAAAAAAAGCTAATTTGCCTGAATATTCAGCTTATGAGAGATTTTACATAATTTTTGTGTTTGCATGCACAAAAGTGCAAAAAACAAGCAATTAGGGGTACATTTTAAAAGACAGCGCGCGCGCGTACTTTTGTTCGCGCATCAGGTGCAAACAAAATTATGCTGGATTTTATAAGATATGCGCATAGCCGCGCATATCTTATGAAATCCGGGGTCGGCACGCGCAAAGGGGTGCACATTTGTGCAACTTGCGTGCGCTGCCCATTCCCTCCACCCCCCCCCGCACCTTCCCCTCCCTTCCCCTACCTAACCCACCCTCCCGGCCCTGTCTAGCCCCCCCCCTACCTTTATCTGAAAAGTTACTACTGCCTCCGGGCAGTAGTAACTTACGCGCGCCGGCGCGGCAGGCCCCGACACAGGCCGCTGTGTCGGGGCACTCTGTCACGCCCCCGGACTGCCCACATGCCCCCGAACATGCCCTCAATCCGAAACCATGCCCCATGGCCATGCCCCCGACCTCCCCTTTTTGCAAGCCCCGGGACTTACGTGCGTCCCGGGGCTTGCGCGCGCCACCAAGCCTATGCAAAATAGGCTCGGCGCACGCAGGGGGGTTTTAAAAGGGTTACCCGCGTACCTTATGTGCGTAACCCTTTTAAAATCCGGCCCATACTGTGCAGTACAATCTTCAAACACAATAAGTGGGGCAAATATGACACCGACTTCACCACCTTCCTTACTAAAGAAACACATAATACATTGATAACTAATGTCAACTTGGATATAATGGTTACAGTCATTTAATAGATACCCTTACAAGGAAATCTAATTGGTGAGCCATATTCATCTATTCTAAGCCCCTGGGAAGTGCTGTCAGAATCGTGTCTCAGCATCCGCCCTAGCAGATCACCCAAGTTCTCACTTCCCTGTGAGCCTTGACAAGTCCCAGAGGGGGCCATATCATGTAAGCCACCACACAGCAAGCCTACTGGCCTCCCTTCATGTTGTCTGCAGTGTGCATGGCCCGTGTCATCAAGGCCCAATCTCCAGGCCTAATATCCATTAAATCAAATTGCTGGTCTTCTCACCATAAAGGTGGCCTAGCCATGCCCCTCCTCATCTGTTGGCGACCTCCTATGACTACTAAGCCCTGCCCTCTTTTCTCCCCTTCCCCCATTACTAGATTCAGGCACTCTGGCATGACAGGGATAGCAGAGAACAGCTGCACATCTATTTTGTCCTATTTAACATAACACTTCCTAACTCAACACAGGAGGTGGCCTGGGTGGGACAAAGTTGTCCCAGGGCTGGCGGCATAGATGGGGTGCTGCGAGAGTGAGTGAGTTTTAAACATTCTACTGGCTCTGCCCCCCTTGGCCATGTCATCATGCTGGCCCCAGGCCAATCAGGAGGGCCAGCACTGGTGTCGTGCCTAGATTATGTCGGCGCTGGACTCACTCCTGGGCTGGTGCATCACTTTTTGGTGCTGCAAGAGAAGGGGAAGGTGAAAAGAGGCCCTCCCTGCACCAGCCCCATTGCCATGTGGCTGACACTATGACGTTCCCTTGTACCATTGCTCCTCCCCACCTGAGGAGACATCAGCAAGTAGGTCTGTGGCCAATTAACCGGGTGGCAGGTACCCATAATTAGTGGCACCCATGCATCTGCACTGCAAGACTGCCCATTAACTGGGGCAGCTGTGACACCCACTAGGCACCTCCCCTGACTATTAAGCCCCACTCCATTTTCTCCACCCCCACTGCAAGATTCAGGCACCCCACCATAGGGAGTTCATCATGTGCATCACCAGGATGCAGTGCAGTATCGCAGGGCATATGGTGAACCCCTCCAAACCAGGCTGCAGCCTAATATCTACAGAGCAGACTATTCTCTTCAAGGCTGGCAAGAAAAAATTGTTACTTATGTCTGATAAATGAACTCCATCTAGCTCATAGAGTTCATGACAGTGTACATCCGCCCACTCCTGGCGAATGTGGATACCCCCACGCTGACACATGGCCTTAGTGATCTGTCTTTTCAACTTAGACTGAAACTGCCTCCACCTATCATAGCCCGCCATTCAGTGACAAGGTATAATTTCAGATCAACAAACGCAGATGTTGGACCATTCAATGAACTGGGTCATGTATTCTCTGTTGCTATTCAGCAAGGATAGACTCCTCCATATTTACAAGATTGTTACCTCCCAGATGTATGATAAGGTCTGGAGGGGGCAAGTCCCTATCTTTAGAAAACAGGAGAGGCCATAATTGAGACCAGCATATACCTCCTTTTCTGACCTATCGGACCACCTATACCTTCGTTACTAAGCTGAGATCCTGACCAAATTTACCATGAATGCCCATCATCAAACAGGTGACACAAAAAAGATTCCAACTATCTACAGGGAATGGGGTCATCAGATGGCATCTGGAAGGGAGGAAGCATATTGTTATTCATTCACATTCATAATATAATGAGTGACTGCTGTGAAATCATCACTATGTCTAATGTAAAAATTCTATGCTCTGTACTGTCAGCATGCTAAGCATTGTATAGCTATTCTGGGTAGGCCAGTGATAGCAGTGCATGATGTAGCGCCTATGCAGAAGAAATGCTTTCTACACCATTTGCTCTGTAGACCAACCACCTCCAGGGCCATTTTAAAGATGGCTGCGAACTGATATCAACTCAGAAGGGATGTGTTGCGATATAGCAGAAACAAACCAGCTGTACTTGGATGGATGGCTGTATAGGCCATCATGGTTTTAACCAGATATATCATTAGCCCGGGTACTGCTGCCAGGGTGATAATCTGAATTTGGGCTGCTTGACCATTTTGAACTGCCTGATGCAAAAAATCAACCAGTCCCTTAAAATTTTGATCTCTACAAGTTGATGTTCTGTAGGAGAGTACACTGAACTTGCTAATTCACAGGATGCGGAAAAAAGCCCATGAAAAACAGTAGGAAACAAGTGGTCTCCAACTCATCGGTGGCAATGCAGGGTAGCACATGCCATAATTGCAACAGCTGCTTATGAGTAAAAGGTCTATGAATATCATGGTGGGGTGCTTTCTCTCTGGGCCATCCTTGCATAATTTTTTTAACTGTGAAAGAATGAGCTCCTTCAGATCCTGATTGCACCTTATCAAAGAAAACCAGTGCTGCGAGCTGCAGGTGGACAATGTTCCTGGTTAAGCCTTGTCGTTTAGCATGCAATATATAATCAATCACGAAATCCTCTGGAACTTGAGGTCCTGCCCATCCACATTCATAGAAAAAGGCTGTCACATTGTCATAGCCTTTTACGTAGGCATTCCATATGGTAGGAACGAGTGATCTGAACAATAGTTCACATGCTGCTTGGCTCCAAAGGTCCAGAGATGTACAGGTACCGGTTTTCTGACTGTGTCTACTTGAGGAAATCTCCTGAACATGAACCACTTGCAAAGAGAAAGTCCCATTGCTTACTCCAGGAAAATGTTTAGCATGTACCACAATATTTCTGCGCGAACAGCAGGACGAACTTGAGCAGCAACTCTGACACTAGGGGACATTTAGGGCCGGATTTTAAAAAGGTTACGCGCATAAGGTACGCGCGTAACCCTTTTAAAAAACCCCTGCGTGCACCAAGCCTATTTTGCATAGGCTTGGTGGCGCGCGCAAGCCCCGGGACGCACATAAGTCCCGGGGCTTCCAAAAAGGGGTGGTCGGGGGCGTAGCCAGGGGGCGTGGTTTCAGATCAGGGGCATGTTTGGGGGCATGTGGGCGGTACGGGGGCGTGGCCGAGTGCCCCGACACAGCGGCCTGTGTTGGGGCCTGCCACGCCGGTGCGCGTAAGTTACTACTGCCCGGAGGCAGTAGTAACTTTTCAGATAAAGGTGGGGGGGTCTAGATAGGCCGGGAGGGTGGTTTAGCTAGGGGAAGGGAGGGGAAGGTGCGGGGGGTGGAAGGAAAGTTCCCTTCAAGACCGCTCTGATTTTGGAGCGGCCTCGGAGGGAATGGGCAGCGCGCGCATGACTCGGCGCGCAAGTTGCACAAATGTGCACCCTCTTGTGCGCGCCGACCCCGGATTTTATAAGATACGTGCGGCTACGCGAACAAAAGTACGCGCGCTCGCTGTCTTTTAAAATGTACCCCTTAGATGTTTGCTTATTAATTGACTGAATTACCACTTCATTGTCACATCGCAAAACCACTAGCTTATTCTGCAGAGTCTCCTCCCCCCACCCCCACACAGGCATATTGACAACTATGGGGAACAATTCAAGGAAAGTGATGCTCATTCTCACCCCTATCTTTACTCATTCTAATTGCACTGTGACCAGGCACTCTTAAAATAAACCCCAAAACTAATAGTCCTTGATGCGTTACAATTTAGCTGTAGGTTATCACTGCTAACTGATGGAGAAAGTCACTTGGACAGAGCCAGATTTAAGATTTAGGAGCCCACAGGCAGAATGTTACAGCGGACCCTCTTTGAATTTAACCTCTCAAAAGACATTAGCATTAAAATCTTTGGCAAACAATCAGGAGCTAATAATCCGGCCTGCTGACAAAGGTGATGACATTGTAGTTATGGATGCAAGTAAGAGACACATGATATTATTCCAAATTGAACATGGATCCTTCTGTGAGACTGATGGAAGAAACTGACATTATCAGAAGCAGAAAGACAGGTTTTTTTGTTTTAACATCTAAACAATTATCTTTGTAGCAGGTAAAGAAATGTTGTACACCAATACTATATGGTGTCCCTAAAGTTCATAAAACTCTCTTTAATCCTCCCTGCCGTCCAATAATCTTGGCAAATGGTTCCATTTTGGAACCCCTTGCAATTTTTGTAGATCATTTTTTACAACCCTACGTTCGCTCCACTCTATCCTACATACAAGACACTACCCATATATCGAGGAAGTTAAGAACATTGAAATGTGTGCCTACAGATTCTTTTTTGCTAAATTATATGTAGAGTCACCCTACACTAATGTTCCTCAAACATCAGCAATGGACATAATTCAGGGAGTTTTGAATTGGAGACCTTTGCCTCAATGCATTCCCTCCACATTTATACATGCCTTAGCCAGATTGGTCCTTTGTCAAATTTTTTTCAGTTTTCAAATGTAGTTCTATCATTAAACACGTGCCTTAGTCATAGGCTTGCTGGTGGCTCCAGACACTGCAAATTAATAATGGCAGCCTTTGAGGTGCTGAATACATGGTTGTATATTCAGCATCTATTTTGGCCATGTGATCTCATGGATTAGATATATTGATGATATATATTTTATCTGGACAGGCACACAATTCCAACTTTTGGATTTCCACAAATGGTTGAATGTGCAATATAGTAATTTCACATTTATACTCAACTATCATCGATCCAGCATTTCTTGTTTAGACATCAACATATATAAGAATGGTACTTCCATAGCAATGACACAGTACCATAAACCAATAGAGCACAATAATTTATTATTATTTGAAAGTTTTCACCCTTACCCTTTTAAATGTGGACTGCCGGTAAGCCAATTTTTCAGGCTAAGACAGATAAATCTGTTCAGATTTATCTGGTTGTAAGCATCAATCATGTGATCTCACTAACAGATTTATGAGGAAAGGAAATATGCTTATCTAAGAGTTTGATTTGCTGATCATGACCAGCTTCTCCAATATAAACTAAGATTCAGATAGACGACTTGACCTGTGTTTTAATGTTTTCAGATAAGACACACAACATAGTATTGTCCATAAAGCAACATTGACATATATTACAAATGTATCTGGTATTCCAATTATCCTCTTTTCAAAGAGGCACTAATATTAGACAGGAATTAGAATTTATAAAAATGTATATACCACATTTTCACAGTTAAACCATTACAAAACAGTTACATGGTAACATTCACAGTAAAAAAAGAATACAAATAGTTAAAACAAAACATATATTTCTACAAGGACTTCTACTTCTGCTGGACTTTATGGTTGTGGGCACTGATTTGTGTTCCCAAGCAGTAAGAGGAACACATTGGAGTCATTCCATCACAGCATCAAAAATTAGGGTGAGGGATCATACTGATTGTACTTCAAAATCAGTTATTTATGTCATGCAGTTCATGTTCCTTAATGTACACTGGGTGTAATAAACACCCCACGCAAATGTGATTGTTTTATAACTCAAAAGCTCCAGGCTCCTATGGTGCAACATAATTTAGCAAATAATCATACTTTTATACATCTTAAATGGGCCATTTTGGAGGAGGTGATGTGGGCAAGCTACGCAACAAAAGAGAACAATTTTGGATTTTTCATCCGAAGAATGTGGCACCACATGGTTTGATTAAAAAGAAAGAATGGTTCCCTTTGCAGATGTATGTTTTTTCATTGTTTATTTTATATTTTTTTAAACTCAGTAGCCAATGAATTGTGTCGCTGATTGAAAGCCGTGTTTCCTGCCAAGGTCTATTTAAAAATGGAGCCGCATTTAGCCCATAGTCACTGACAAGAATGGGAACTTAATAAGCAAGGTCTATTAGCAATCAGAAACTGTAGCTTTTCACCATGAGTACTTAGCAGGAACCAGGCAATAGAGTGTATTACAAGTTTCACATTCTTTAATATCTATTCACCAGATGTTTCAGTATTTTAGTGCTCTCTGTTAGGATTTCACCTATTTCACAGGCTCATCCTACCCTGCTGCCTACTATGATACCTACTCACCAGCAGAGGTCTTCAGTGAGCTCTGCTCAGAGTTATCCAAGTCGGCTACTCAGTTGTAAACTGTACCAGCCTGTCTTGCAGACTCTGCTCTGTCAGTGAGTCCTCAGTGAGCTTGGCTTCCAGCCTTGCCAAATTCCTCCTCTCTGCCTGCACCACACCCAATCTCCAGCCCCATTTAACCCTGCCTTGTCAGAACATCCTTGCCTTCTCTTGATGTCACACTTGGTTCTGTGACCTGCCTCATTCCTTGCCTTATGGCCTACGGGCCTTTATGCTCCTTGCCTTGCCTTATGGCCCTCAGGCCTTCTAGCTCCTTCCCTTGCGGCTACAGAACTTCTTGTCCATTGCCTTGCCTTGTGGCCTTTCAGCCTTCTTGCTTCATGCCTTGCTTTGACTTGTAATTTTCTGTCATTCTTGCCTTGCCTTGAGGTCTTCGGGCCTGCTCTGTCTAGTATCTTGCTTTGAGGCCTTTGGGTCTGCTCTGTCTTAGACCCTGCCTTGTGGCTTTTCCAGGCCTTCCTATAGCCTAGTACCCTTTGCCTTGTTGCCTTAGGGCTTCTGTGTCGCCCTTGTCTGTGTCCCTCCCTAGTCAAGCCTTGTTTAGTCCTGTCCTTGTCTGGTCCTATCTTGTCCAAGTCCTGTCTTTGTCTGGGCTTGTTGTGCCCTTCCCAGTCCAGCCCTTGTATTCTTGCCTTGCCCAGTCCTTCTCTATACCTGTGTCCTGTCATTGCCTTGCCTCAGTCAGTGTTGTCTAGTTGCAGGTCCTGTCCAGTAACTTTCCTTGCCTACGCTCCATGTACAAGCCTTGCCTGCATTCCATGTCCAAATCTTGTCTGCATTCCGTTTCCAAGCCTTACCAGCCAGTCTAAGCCTTGCTCCAGCCCGGCCTGCCTGCCAGCCTTGCCTGCCCGGCTGTGCCTGTCCAGCCTTTCCTTGTCTAATCTGGTTCCAGACTATACAGACTTACTATCATGTACTGCCATCACAAAGACCTACTGGCCCCCAGAACCCAACTGTTCAACATGCGGGGAAGGGGGCTATCTAAGAGGAAGACCAGCCCTTGTCTAGTCCAGAGTCCTGCCTTGCAGTCCAGTGCCACTCTTCAGGGGGGTGGGAGGGTTCCTGCTTCCAGAGATCCTGACACTCTCCTTTTAAATCATTCTACTCATAATAACACAAACGCATTGAGAGGATATTGCTTCAAACTGCATGTTATACATCATAGACTGAATGCATTGCAGTGCTTTGAGTATGTAAGGTATTTAAGTGTTGAGTAATTTTCTGAGACCAAATGTTTCTCTGCAGAAAAATGAAGGACATTTGTTTTGGACAGTGGGAAAAGGATTTTACATTTTTGAATAACGCAGCAATAACATGAGAAACAGTGTTTTTTTAAATCATCAAAAATTATCCCTGAGGCAGAAATACTTATTTCAAAATGCTAAGCCAATGTGGGAGATTCAACACATTAACAGACTGCTGCTTCTTTGAATGTATATTCATCGTGGGATCATCACATTTATAACTTGCTATTTCTAAAAACATTTATTGACTCCTCCAGATAAGTGGTTTTAGTTGCATAAATACAAATACATAAAAAATTGTGCACAAAAAAATATAGCTTCACATCTATATGACCTATGATTATATCCCGCTACCACAATCTAAGACTTAAGATACGAATTAGATGTCTGTGGTCTAGAAGTATGATGGTCATATTTAAGATTTTTTGGCTTATTTAGATGCTAGTCTTTCATAAGCTTAAAATTTCTGAGTGATCTTTTTGGTTTTCAAATTAGTGGATTTCACTCTTCTTTTGCCTTTTGGTTTAGGAGCATTTTTTATAAACCATATACACTGATGGGCAATGTGAGTCAATATCTTTACCACTGTTGAAGTAAAATGTGGCCACAAAGAATGGTAAATATGGCATACATGTAAGTTATGTTTGGGAGAGGACTGGTTAAAGTGGATCAGACCATGTTATATTGAAGTCTTTTTATTTATCTGTAGATGAGCTGGTTGTTTGGGGTGAATGGATATCATGATTCCGCTGCTGTGCAGTCCCCCACCAGCAGAGGTCATCAGCGAACTTACCTTGCAGCACTCTAGCTACATTCTCACTGGCATCTCAAGCCCTACTTAATCTAGCCTGTCCATTACCTCCTTGCATCTTCATTGAGTCACCTTTAGCTCCTTGACCTGGCCATCCTTGCCTCCTGCTTTCTTGTCTTATGGCCATCCTGGCCATCTGCCTTGCCTTGTGGCCTACCTTGGCCTTCCTGCCTCACTCTGTGGCTTCCTGGGCCTCCCTATCCTGCCTTGCAACCTTTGAGCCTTCTAGGTTTGCCTAGCCCAGCTGTGTGTCCTGTTTTGCCTATCTTGTTTATTGTTGCTTATTCTAGTCCTGTCCTTGTCCAGTCTTTTCTTGTCCAACCCTTTTCCTGGCCTGCCCAGCCTAGCTCTTATCCTGTCCTTTCCTGCCCAGTTCAGTCCTTGTCCTGTTCAATCCAGTCCAGACCGTGCCCTCACTTCAAGCCCTTGTTTGCCTGTCTTCAGTCCCAGCATTGTCTCCTGTTCCAGGCCTCGTCTGCAGCCCCAGCCTTGCCCTTGCTTCCAGTACTTGCCTTCAGCCCTACTTGAATCCACTCCTGCCTGCCCTCAGTACCAGCTGCAGCTCCAGCCAAGCCTGTGCTGTGTTCCAGCTAAGTCCTGCCGGTCACCAGAAACCAAGAGCTCAACCCCTGGAGGAAGTGGCTGGTACAGGCAGAACACCCAGTCTGGCCTTGCCCCAGAGTCTGACTCTGCTTCTGTAAGGGGTAATCCCTGATCTCAGCCTGCCCAATCGTGACAGCGGAAGCTTATGTTATGAAGCTGATATCATCCAATAAAGGAGTTCAAGTGATGTGTTCATTCGGGATTATACAGTGGCCAGCCGAGATGCCATTTTTTATTTTAAATATCGAAGGGAAAAAAAGCTTAATTTAGACATTTTTTGATGATTTGCAGACGTTTATGATGAAGTTGTGCATGCTGAAGTATTTCTCCCCTGACGAATAGCAAAATAGTATTGTCAGGAACAAGATAAGAGGGAATTCAACAACCTCTCTGAATGAAAGGATTTGAAAGCAAGATAAAAGGGCTGTTACACATATTAATTATATATATTTATTATTAGGTTGGATGAATTTTATTGATTTGTGCAATATAGTTTACATGTTATATTGCTAAGGCACTTATGTTTTATTTGACATTGTGGAGGTAATTTTCAAAGGAAAATGTAAATGTAACATACAATCATAGCAATTTTCAAAAGCCTATTTACCTGAATTAACTGCATGTAATGCGGGTAAAACCTATCAATAAATCAGTTATATATATTGTCATCATTTTCAAAGGCCTATCTTTGAAACCTATTCATGGTACAGCATTTGCGTAAGTGGAAGCATGGAGATTTATCACAGTATTTTATTAACCATGCAGCAGGAGCTGTACAGTTTATAAAATACTGAATAGTTCTGTCCTGAAAATACACGGGTATATTTCAGTATGCATGAATATTTCCAATGCAAGAATGCACTTACTTTCTCTATCTATTTCATAAACATATGCACATATAATTTAGGTGCAAAAAAAAATAACATGCATGCATAATAACCCTTATTTATAAGCAAAGGCTGCTATTTTATATTGTATGCATGCACACCATTTTGAAAATACTTGCGCGCTTACTTGAAATCACCAGTTTGCTGATACGTCTGCCAGTCCATCCCCAGTTCACCTACACCATCAAGCACTTTATGCTGAACCCCCACCACTTCTCCCAGACCTTCCACTCATAAATTGCAGACAAGTCCAATTTCACTTGTGCTTCTTAACAGGTATAAAAATGTACGAATAATTTTGATAATTTGTACACAGTTAACTCTTATAAAATTGAAACTACCATACGTACTTCTTGACCCAGTCTTGGCATGTCCCTAGACTGCCTCTTTTTTGCACTGGTAAAATGTGCACACAGAACCGAAAATAATACATGAGTGCATGCTACTTATGTGCATATATCCTATTTTTCCATGCGGAACCCCTTTGAAAATGTACTCATATGTGTCAATGTAATTTTAAGCATTTGCATGTAATTAAATAATTTTTGGCAGACTAAATAAATTAAGATTTATTTTAAGTTGATTTAGTGTTATATTAGATTTTGTTAGTGGTGATCTTCATTACAGAGATATTTGTATTTTCTATATTACTGATATTTATTCATTGCCAAATAATAAAGTTGATTAGTTATAAATAATACATTGCACTAGACATAATTCTTCATGCTTATCCAGTTCACCTTTGAAACTCCCTAAGTTAACTAGCTATCCCTTTTGAAAATTAACCCCATAGGCACAATAAGTAATAGACCCTGTTCCAAAGAGCTGATACTGATAGCAGGTTGGGTGCCACCTGAGTTTTCACAGAGCCCTGCGGGCGCTTTGCAGAGTTTCTTTCAATATGAATTAGAGGAAGGTTTAATTTTAGCTGAGAAATCTAAAACACTTTAAAAAGAGCACTTATGCTGCTGGAAGAAATATGAAAAACATGGCACTATTAGATAGCAATGGCAGAAGACAACCAGTATTTATTGTAAGTGAACTGACCAACAGATGTATAAAACTGAAGTCAGTGAGCACATCTATAACGATTCTGCTATTTTTCCTGCTGTGATACTCATACATTACAAGTGGAGGGCAGCTGGTTTGCCAGTAAAGGTATCATTACTCAGAATTCTATTGTGCCAAGGAATTATTCAAGCCTACAAATGTCCACTTATGTGCAGTCAAAGAAATAGGGATCGCTCACTGTACTAACAGTAATATGCTTTTAGAGTAACACATTCTAGGACACTGAGGGATTATAGATAGATACACAGCCTATTTGATTCTGCAATATACTGTGCAATTTAGTACATAAATTTAAGATGACATCAGTCAATAGTTTTACATCATCCTCAGTGTTGTACAAATTTAACTGACTTGGAGGTCTATGTTCTAACTAGCATTAAAAAAATGTAAGTTGACTGCCAGTTTTAACACAGGTATTTTATCGCCTTTAACACCCAAGGTAGAAAACTGCAGATTATGGCAGTGTTACCATGGTTGCATTAAAGGCAGTGCAGCCATTGTAATGCAGACCAGGATCTGCATATTGGGGTGAATTTTCAAACCTGCGCGCGGGCGTTCATGTGCGTGCGCTACCCGACACGAGCACATGTACGCCTGATTTTATAACATGCGTGCGCAGGCGTGTGCATGTTACAAAATCAGGGGTCGGCGCGCGCAAGGGGTTCACACTAGTGCACCTTGTGCGCTGACGCCCGCAGGCTTCCCCCGTTCCCTTCCCCCTAACCTGACCTTCCCACCCCTTCCCCTAACCTTTCCCACCCCCCAGCCCTACTCTAATCCCCCCATGACCTTTTTCTTACTTTTTGCACCTGCCAGCAAGCGATCCTCCAACACAGCAGCAAATGGCCGCTGTGCCGGAGTTTTCTGGCCCCGCCCCCACCCCCAGACCGCCCCTTTAGTAAAGCCCCGGGACTTAGACGCTTCCCGGGGCTTTACGCGAGTCACCGGGCCTTTATAAAATAGGCCCGGCGCACATAGAGCTTTTAAAATCCGGCCCATTAGGTTTTCCCAAAGTGCAAAATTTGTTAGGATAGGGAAATCTCCCCTCATTGCCCTCATAACAGCTGGAGACTCCAGGCCCCAGAGATGTAGCCAGGAAATTTGGCACCTATGGTCAAGTGAAAAACTGGGCGCTCACTCTGTTCAATCTTACTACAGAAATGCCCATGGCCAGCGCAAGGGTATTAGGTACCCTAGAAAAACTTTACAGCTTTTAACCCCCCACCCCAT
The DNA here is from genome assembly GCF_901001135.1 of Rhinatrema bivittatum. Taxonomy (NCBI): domain Eukaryota; kingdom Metazoa; phylum Chordata; class Amphibia; order Gymnophiona; family Rhinatrematidae; genus Rhinatrema; species Rhinatrema bivittatum. Next base: position 106,964,927 of record NC_042617.1, on the reverse strand, counting down.
CACACCCTCCTCACACACAATTAAAAATTACGCATTTATAATAACAGATTTTACATGAAAAAGAACATTCAAAGCACAATCTTCTGAGGTAAAAATAACACTTACAATGTGTATATAATATTTACATGCACTGCTGAGATGCCAACCAGAAAACCCTGCAAAAAAGCAAGAGACACTTGGAATCTATATGATATTAGTCCTGCTGTAATGCATCTTGGGCATGGGCATGACCCTCGGAGAGCCACGAGAAAAAATAATTTCTATATAAAAATAGCACTAACTGCCAGCACTGAAAAGCAACAACCCTACCCATGAAAGTTAACTCTATAAATATTACACCAGGCCTAAAATAGGAATAAATCCCCTAATAGGTAAGCAGAACAATCCAAGCTGCTCTAGGACCTTACATAGAAACTACACACTAATGCTCGAATTTTAAGAGGCTCGCTCGTGTAAAATCTGGGGGTTATGCACGTGGCCGGGCCAAGCACATTATAGAAACAGCCCGGCCACGCGCGTAACCTCCGACACACGCAGAAGTGCCAAGCCATGGAAAAGGGGCAGGCCAGGGGGCAGGGTCTCCTCACCCCTCCCCATCCAGGCCCTGTCCTGAGGAAGCGCACATCGGCAGCTGGCCGGCGTGCGGAACTTACTTCATCTATTCAGATGAAGCAAGTTCCAAAATAAAAAAAATAAAAGTAGGGAAGGGGATCTTAGATGTTAGGGAGGAGAGGGGAAAAGGGAGGCAGAGTAGGAAGGGGTATAGGAAAGTTCCCTTCCAGTCTGCTCCTTTTTAATTGGAGTGGACTGGGAGGGAACTGGGGAAGACCTACTTGCTTCGCCGCACATTGGTTTTTAAAATACCTCTCCCTGCGCAAGTGAATCCCAACCTGCCTGCACATCTGTGCACTTATATTAAAATCCAGCACACATGTGTGCGCAGGAACTGTATTTTATAAAATGCGCACGCCGACACACACATGTCATAAAATCATTGCATCCAGGTGTGCACGTCAGGATCCGCGTGCATATGGACGCATGCGTGCTTGCTTGAAAATTAACCCCTAATGGAATAACTTACTTCGTTACACATGCAAAACACAAATAGACCGTCAAATACAAAGTAAAGATACCATACAGTATAAACAGAAATGTATAGACAAAAACTGAACTGGCAACTGCAAAAAGCCAAATTCTGTATGCACTGCAAACAATGAAAAAAAAAAAAGAAACATTACCATTCCTCATAAAACAAAATTAGTAAAACCATACCAATAAAAAATAATTCAAAACAATTAATGAATAGAATAACATTCAATAATTAAAAACTCATATAAAAATCTTCCAAACATCAATAAAATATTTCAAAACAGACACATTAAATACACCCAACAATTAAAATAAGGATTTAAAAAAATTGCCATTATCCATACCTTAGAACTTTTGATTCTAGATGCCCTGAAATTTCATGGATTAGCAGGCAGAGAGTAACTGGGGTAGTTGTGTACACACATACTCCCTCTCATATACACACATGCTCTCTCTCACTCCCCAACATATATATACATATGATCTCTCTCACTCTCCCACACACATGCTCTCTCTCACTCTCCCACACACAAGCACACATTCTCTCTCTCACTCTCCCACACACAAGAGCACATGCTCTCTCTCACTCTCCTACTTACATGCTCTCTCTCTCTTTCCCATATACAAGGAAATATGTTCTCTCTCACTCTCCAACAAACATACTCTATCTCACTTTCCCATATGCAAGCAAACAATCTCTCTCTCACTCTCCCACATACATGCTCTCACTCTCCTCACACATGTACATATGCTCTCTCTCACTCTCCAACATAGAAGCACACATGCTCTCTCAGTCTCCTAGACACATGCACACATGTTCTTTCTCACTCTCCTATACACAAGCTTACATTATCTATCTCTATCCCACATATATGCTCTTTGTCACTCACACACATACATGCTCTCTCACTCTCCCACATACATGCTCTCTCACTCTCCTTCACACATACACACACAATCTCTCTCTCCCACACATATGCGTACATGCTTTCTTTCTTTCCCACACACAAGCACACATGCTTTCTCTCTCTAACCCACACACAAGCACACATGCTCTCTCACTCCCCCAAATACATACACACATGCTCTCTCTCTCTCCTAAACACATGCACACATACTCTCTTTCACTCTCTTCCTCCTTGACATAGCAGGCAGCAGCAGCCTCCCTCTTCAGCCTCCTTAGCCAAGGGAACGACTTCCAGCCACGGAGACGAACCAGCTCTAGCATTGGACTAATTCAGGCAGGGCGCGCTCCTCCTCCTCATCTGAAGCAGTGCAGCTCCACCAAAATTGATGGCATGGTAAGCGCAGCCTTAGAAAGTAGAAAATCAGTGCAGCCTCGCCAGAATCAGCAAAGTTGCCAGCGGAGCCGTGCTGCTTTTCCACTTACTAAGGCCACACCAACCACACTGCTTTTTCATTTGCTGAAGACCCACTAGCTGCACTGCTCTCAGAGCTACATGGCAGCCCTAAAGTGCCTTTTGGTAGCGGTGCCTGTCGCCATGTCCATGTCCACATTGGCCATAAGCACACCGACTCTGCCAGGACCCCTATAATGCATACAACCCTTCATCTGGAACCCCTTCCTTCTCCTATCCCATAAAATATAGAGGGACATCTCTCTCCTGGCCTTCTCAAACTCCTTCCTGTCCTTGGAACACAGACAAGTCTTCGCAGCCCATGAAACTCTCAGACCCCAATTTATTTGCTCTTAGGTGCCTGTTTCTCAAATCCTTGGAAGAAAGGAGCCAGTTTGCTTTCTGCCAGCCATGGCACCAAATCCAAAATGGCACAGTGAACATTGACCCACATATTAATGCAGAATTCCAGAAATGCCATTTTAGATTTGGTGCCATAGCTGGCATTTTCCTGTCAAAGATTCAGCTGGGAAAACTAAGAGGCCATAAGTGAGTATTTGGAGTTGGAGTTTTTGTAGCTCAGGAAGGCCTATTTTTGTTTTAAGGTTGGCCCGTTTGAGTTCAGGAGAGGGATTTGGAAGGCTCAGATGGGGGTCCATCTGTGTTCCAGAGGGATCCAGAAGGCCCATGTTGGATCTGGAGGGAGTTCAGAATTGAGGGTTTATGGTCCTAAAGGTCTGATTTGAGTCAGAAAGGAGGAAAAAGTGTCAAAGAGGGCTGTAATAGTGTTTTGGGGCTGGGGGGAGGGGCTTAGGTTCCCCACTGGTACATGTATCAAGCTGCTGGCAAGAAAGTTAATGACATTTCCTGATGTGCAGTTAATTTTCCTGCCTTCAGCAGCCCATGTTAAGCTGTGTAGGAATTAATGCTGGATGTGCTGTCCAGTCTTAATAACTATGAAGCCAAAACTGTTAGTAAATTTGTTTTCCATTTGTCATTTGTGTGCAATCTGGGGGTAATTTTCGAAAGGATTTATGCATGTAAAACCGGGTTTTGTGCGCATAAGCACACATTAAGATGATAACTTTAAACCAGGGCACGGGCACACTTTGGCACATGTGAACATTGACCGTGTTATAAAATACACCGGGTGTGCACACGTGCGCCTACGTTTAAGGAGGCATGCACCTAATTGCCCAAATCCTGATTCTACTGCTTCAGCCGGGGAATTTTAAAAGGCGCGTGCATCCACACCATTGCCAGTTTCACCAGTTCGTCCACCAGTTCACCCAGAAAACAGCTAGGTCCTCCAAACTCTCCTGGTTTAATAGTCTGCACTCCCCCCAGTTACCCCAGACCCTTTAAACCCCTGATAAATGGCTCTTTCCTTTTATTTTCTGAACTTACACCCCCACCATAGCAGAAGTAAACGTATGCGGCAGTGGATCTGGGCGCATGCCGAGGCACGTGCCTATTTATGTGCACATGCCCAGACCACGCCATTGTTCTGCCCCTTTCTGAAAACTTTTGAGATGTACGTGCAGTGGGAGATATGCACATTTCTGAGCGGCTTTTAACATTCAGTGGGCCCATGTGAGCCTGACTTGTGCGCGCATCTCCCAATTTTGGCGCACACTGGGCTTTTAAAATTCACCTTTATGCATGCAAATGGGTTTTTGAAAACTGCTATGAAATATTCTACTTTTATGCACATAAATCCTTTTTTGAAAATTACCCAGCATGTTACCATGCAGTAATGCATTGTCTCTAGGTATTGGGCAATAATCATGTAAAGGCACCTTAAAGGGGAGTGCTAATATGTAATACCCAATAGTACATAGACCCCTCAAGCTTTTACATATACTGAGCTTTATTTCGTCATTCTGTCTAAAATTCTTATATATGTGTGTACTTGGAATGAAAGCATGAATAATATTCTGTTTTGTTTTCTTATTGTCCTTTAAAGAAAAAATTGTACTTATCAGTACTGAATGTACTACTACCACAGACTTTTAGAAAAATTCCAAGTGGAACAGATGCTTTATTCAAGATCGAAAGATAGGCAGGTGTCAAAATACAAAGAAATGACGGCAGAAGACGACCAACCGGTCCATCCAGTCTGCCCAGCAAGCTTCACACATTTGTTCTCATACTTAACTGTTTCTCTTGGCTCTTAGTAACCTTATGTTCTAATTCCCTTTTCACCCCCACCATTAATGTAGAGAGCAGTGCTGGAGCTGCTTCCAAGTGAAATATTAAGTTTGATTAGTTGGGTAAGCGGCAGCATAGCTCTCTGCCATGAAGCAGAGGGCAATGCTGGAAATGTGTGAAGTATCAGTTTTTCTTTTCCCCTGTCATTGAAGCAAGGAGTCATGCCGGACATGCACCGAAAGTGAAGAATGCCTTGAAAGTCACATTAACTATCATCAAATATTGAAAAGCCTAATAATTGGTAATACCTATAAGCCCATGAACCCATCCCTGTTTTTTTTCTTTTTTCTTTTCTTTTTTTAATTGGGAGATGGATGCCCTTCATCCTTCTACTCTGTGAAGGTGGACACCTACCACCGGCCACTGGCATCCCGCTCCGTTAATGCCTCTGTGGCTACTGCCGCTCCATGCAGTGTTTTACTACCTGCTCTTTATATGCGTCCTCTAGAACTGATGGATCCCATCCCTGGGGTTTTTTATTATTTATTTAATTGGGAGATGACAGCCCTCCATCCTTCCGCTCCGTGAAGGTGGACACCTACCACTGGCCACTGGCATCCCGCTCCGTGAATGCCTCTGTGGCTACTGCCGCTCTGTGCAGTATTTTACTACCTGCTCTTTATATGGACACCTACCACTGGCCACTGGCATCCCGCTCCGTGAATGCCTCTGTGGCTACTGCCGCTCCGTGCAGTATTTTACTACCTGCTCTTTATATGCGTCCTCTGGACCTGATGGATCCACAATATTATCCCATGCCCCTTTGAAGTGCTTCACAGTTTTGGACTTCACCACTTCCTCCGGAAGGGCATTCCAGGCATCCACCACTCTCTCCGTGAAGAAATTCTTCCTGACATTGGTTCTTAGTCTTCCTCCTTGGAGCCTCAGCTCGTGACCTCTGGTTCTGCTGATTTTTTTCTGTTGGAAAAGGTTTGTCATTGTCTTTGGATCGTTAAAGTTTTTCAAGTATCTGAAAGTTTGAATCATATCACCCCTGCTCCTCCTTTCCTCCAGGGTGTACATATTTAGATTCTTCAATCTCTCCTCGTATGTCAACCGATGAAGACCCTCCACCTTCCTGGTCGCCCTTCTCTGTACCGCCTCCAACTTGTCCTTGTCTCTTTGTAGATATGGTCTCCAGAACTGAACACAGTACTCCAGGTGAGGCCTCACCAAGGACCTGTACAAGGGGATTATCACTTCCCTTTTCTTACTCGATATTCCTCTCTCTATGCATCCCAGCATTCTTCTGGCTTTTGCAATCGCCTTGTCGCATTGTTTCGCCGACTTCATATCATTAGACACTATCACCCCAAGGTCTCTCTCCTGCTCCGTGCACATCAGCCTTTCCCCCCCCATCGAATACAGTTCATTCGGATTTCCACTCCCCAAATGCATGACTTTGCACTTAATGGACTATCCTTCATTTTTAGAAGCCTCCCGAAAGCTTACATTTTCCCCAGAAGGATTAATGGATGTTGAAAAATGCTTGCTATAGCAACATTGCTGTCATGTGGAAAATACATAAAAATAAAGTTACTGTAATATTCCCCTTCAAAACTGATTTTATCTGTTTTATCCATACTAAATATACCTAGACATTTTTGAATAATGCAAAATAACAACAAAAATAGCAAAAAAGAATATTCAGCTTGGATTACAGAAAATGCAATAATATGGCAGTTAAATGTTCGTATGCGCTAGGGTCAGCATGAAAAGATTTAATGGGGGGGTGCCCTGTTTTTTAGGTATCCCCAATATAGTACCCTACCCCCTTTCCCCATTGATATTCTATCCCTCTAATCCCACTTCCTCCCCTATGGAATACATTCTTATCATTTTGATGGAGCCCCATTTTCACTAGCAGGAGGGATGTGAGAGTCCAAAGAGAGACCCTGTAGGCTGCCACAGACCCAATGCTGCAGCAACCAAAGAAGAAAGGAAGAGGCACTGAAAGAATATGTATGCATGTAAGAGAGAGTAAGAGAATGTATACATGTGTGTGTGGCTATGTACATGAGACAGCCTGTATGTCTATGTGCGTGTGTGTGTGTGTGTGTGAGAGAGAGAGAGAGAAAGGATGTGAGTAACTGCATTCATGAGTATGTGTGTGAAAGTGCCTGTGTGCATATGTGTATGTGTGTAAGAGAGACAGTCTGTATGCATATGTGTGACTGTAACTGAGAGAGAAATGGCGTATTAGAAAGTCTCTGTGATTGTGTGTGTAAGAGCCTGTGTGCATGTGAGAATGTGGGTGTATGTGAGAGGGTATGTTTGAGAGAGAGAGAGAGAGGGAGAGAGAGAGGATGTGTGTGTATGTGTGTAAGGAACAGAGCCCATGTATGTGTGATAGAGGAAGTATGTGAGTGAGAACATGAGTGTGTGTATGATAAGGAATATGAAAATGTGTGTGTGTGAGACAGAGGATAACGTTTGTATGGCCTCCCCCTCCCCCAATCCAGGACAATCTCAGGGTGATTGGAAATCAGAAGAACCAGTTATGGAACATAAGAAATTGCCATACTGTGTCAGACCAAGGGTTCATCAAGCCTAGCATCCTGTTTCCAACAGTGGCCAATCCAGGTTACAAGTACCTGGCAAGTACCCAAACTGATGCCAGTAATAGCAGTGGCTATTCTCTAAGACAACTTGATTAATAGCAGTTAATGGAGAGTGAGGAATTTTAAAATTCTTATTAGTTTTAATTGTTAGATGTTACTTCATCTGTCTATTGTTTTAAAATATTTTACTGGTTTTTGAGAACTCTAAACATGTTCTTGAGTTTAATTATTGAATGATCTGCTCTTCAGCTGTTTTGATATATGTATTTTTTCAATTAGGTTAGTTATACTATTATGATTGATGAGTTATATATATTTTTTTTACTATTATTTTATGAGGAAGGATGGTGTTTTTGTTTTTCCATTGTTGCACTGAACAGACAGTCTGGCTTCTTGTGATTTCCAATTCAGTTTTTGTTTGCCCATTCTTGTTTATACATTGTGGTCACTTTATTCTGTATTTGGTGAGGGTTTGTCTGTGTTCTGTAGGTGTGACTGTGGTGAGGTATTCTGCTGGCATGTATTTTCTGTGTAGGGATCTATGGTTTTCAAAAGATATGGTTGAAAAATTAAGAGCAAAAAGATTACCAGAGCATACCAAGGAGTATAGCAAATAATATCTGGCAAAGCTGAAAGAAGCAGGGAAGGTAGTCAGGAAGGTGAAGACAAGAGCAGAAGAAAAGATAGCTAAGACAGTAAAGCAAAATGACAATTTTTTTTCAGGTATATGCAAGCTAAACGTTTTTTTAGTATGGGTTTTAGTGCTTATATGAAATACACAAAAGTACAGCACCTGGTAGCTAAAGATAAAAATAATAATAATAATCTCAGCATTTCAATTTATAGGAGAGCAGCAAGATATAATGCTTCAGAATTTATTTTTTATTTTACTTGTGTATTTAGCTCATATCTTTTCATTAGTGGTTCAAGGCAACTTATATTCAGCTACAGTAAGAAAATGACACCATCCACATGTTATGATTCCTGCCCGTGGAGTTTTCCCCGCGAGCAGGCTTCTCACCTCCATTTTGCCGCGCTGCTTTCTCCTGCACGGTGCAGGGCCGTCGGCGTTCTTTGCGGCAGGAGCCGCAGTTTCTGCTCTTCACAGCGGCAGGGAGTGCCGCCGACGGTTTCCTCCACTTCGCGGCCAGAGGCCGCAGTCCTCAGGCTCCCTTGTGGCATGGAGCCGCCTTCCAGCCTGCCTTCGGAGGCAGGGAGCCGTCTCCAGCGTCGGGGCCTGCTCCTTGGCCCAGCCCTGCTTCTCCGTTGTTGGCATCTGTGCAGGGCCATTGATCATGGTCCTGCATAGCTTCCTGTTTCCTGCTCCTAAGGTGCAGGCCGCACCTCTTCACAAGATTTAAAGGGCCTGCGGCTGGATATGCCCCGGGCCCCACCTAATGACTGTTTCCTGTCTCAGCCCTATAAAAGGGCTTCTCCTGCACTCCTGGGTTGCCTTGCATTGGAGTTTCCTGCTCCTGGAAGTCTCGTCTTCCAGCACTCCGTCAGGTCTTCATTCCTTGTTCTTCGTTGGAGCTCCATGTCCTGTCTCATCTGAGTCTTCGTTGCTTCCTGAGTCTTCGTTGCTTCCTGTGGTTTCCTGATGTTCCATGTCTTCATGTTCCGAAGTTCCCAGTCCAGGCTTCTTGATGTTCCACTTCCTGATGTTCCAGGTTTCCTGATGTTCTGAGGTTTCATTCCTCCTTCGCTTGTTTCGAGTCCTCTTGACCCTCCAGCTCCTTTGGTTCTCCAGATGACACCTTGTTGGAGTAAATCCATCTCGTCGGTTCCTGTTTTCGTCATTGGAGTTTCATCTCAGCTGGATTCCCTTCCTGCACTTGTCCTGCTCTCCGCGTGGTCCATAACCAACCTCTTCAGGTTGTAGGGCGCGCAGTGGGACAGGGTGGTCCGTGACCAGCCCATTGGGTCCGCCCATGTCGGTGGGCTGTGTAGGGTGCCCTGAGACAGTGCCACTGTCTGAACCTTCCCAACTCCTCATCTTGTCGAGAGTCTTCCAAGGTCCTCATCTTGTCTAGAGTCTTCCAAGCTCCTCGTCCACATCCAGAGTCTTTTTGTCTCGTCTTGAGTCTTCTGTGTCACAAGGCCTCTGTCTGCCTCATCCTCAGTCCTGCTTGCTGCTTCTTGCCGATATCCAGCGGCAGGTCCGAAAGGGCTGGGAATGGTCGGAGGACTGTTCACTAACCAACATAATGTTGTTGGCTTTCCAGAAGCATGCAGGTCCGGCAGAGGGTCAGACTTTGTCTTCGCCCATGCTGGGACACGCCTCGCCAACCCTTGGTGCTGTCTTGGATTCTTCTGGGATCGTGCCGAGGCCCAAGGGCACACTATCTCCTCAAGTTGGGATCACTCTCCTACTTTTATTTTAAAAAAACTCCTGAGTATTTGGTCCTTTTCTGCCATTAGTACTTTGCTATATGTTCTATGCACTCCTTCACTGATTGGCCTCTGACAGCTGAAAAGATAATATTCACTGTTTAGAACTGAGTTCTGAATGGGGATTGGTCCTTACCTGTCAGAAATGGGTCAGTGAAGGGGTGCAGGGAATAAATAAATACCTCAGTGACATGAGCTGTCAGAGCCATTGGCACTTATGTATTAAGTGATGAGGAAAGATATTTTTTCTTCTTCTCTGCATTTGGGAGCCTTTTGGGTGTTCTTGGTGGGAGGGAGGGAGAGAATGAAAATTTACACAAATATTATTTTGAAGATAGAGGAGAAGGTTGGTAACTTGGCACAGAACAGTATTGAAGCAGTATCTCAATTTGCTCCCTTATCACAAAACATTCAGATTTAAATTGAAACTTAAAAAAGCAAGCAAGGAAGAGTTGATTAGATACATTGACATACTCACTGACACAAACATGGACACAAAAACAGATATGAACACACACAGATATATTAACAGTGATAAATCTCAGATGTATGTGGGTCCATGGGATATGTATGTGCTCATGTAGCGTGTGTGTGTGTGTGTATGTGTGTTTGTGTGTGCATGTGGGCACTAGGGTAGGGGGTGAGAAGCATTTAAAAAACTGAAAAATAGAGCAAATGGGCAAATCCAATGAAATTAGTCCAATCAGTACCATTTTGTATTATTAAATTCTCCATTTTTTGTTTTTAAATTTAATTACTCGCTTTTCTGTCAAAAATGCTCATGACAGGATAACAATATTAAAAGTATATCATAACAAGACATTTTAGGCTTGCTTATCTGCAATGCATTCATTTGCTAACAATACATTTACAAAATCATAAACCTCTCCTTATAAAATCCTTATGTTAATCTCTGAGTGACAGGTGCACTTGCTAAATTGTGGCGGCTGGACAATCTCTGCTGAACAAAAACATCCCAAAACTGTTTCCATTCTCCCCAGCCTGGGGTTCAGAATACAGTGGAGCTATCTTTGAATCCATGAGTACAGACATGATACAACTCAAGTAAGGACAGATTTGTCATTGCTTCCAATACATTGGGATATCCTTGAGTTACATAGTTGGTTAAAGATGACGGAAAACTACTGGCTTCAAACTCTTTCAATAGTCATGACTTTCTACAGAACACAACACATCTGAACTGTCATTGATTCGTAAATCTGCCAACAAAGGTAAAGGAGGGGTTTAGATAGGGCCGGGGGGATGGGTTAGGTAGGGGAAGGGAGGGGAAGGTGGGGGAAGGGCGAAGGAAAGTTCCCTCCGAGGCCGCTTCGAAATCGGAGCGGCCTCGGAGGGAACAGGCAGCGCGCGCTGGGCTCGGTGCGCGGGTTGCACAAATGTGCACCCCCTTGCGTGCGCCGACCCCGGATTTTATAAGATACGCGCGGCTACGCGCGTATCTTATAAAATCCAGCGTACTTTTGTTCGCGCCTGGTACGCGAACAAAAGTACGCGCTCTCACAAAATTATAAAATCTACCCCAATATTTTCAGCTGGTCTATTTGATCATTTATGGAAGCTTAAAGTTTTTGATTATAAACATGTTCTACTTGGAGTGCAAAATCTATGATTCTGCAATTTCATCCTGATTGTTAAAAATATCAGAGAAGAAGCAAGAGATTTTATGTTATGCTCAAATGATTTGATATCATGCGATATACTTTAATCAGTATTTGGGTTCATCAGCAAAGCTAGATGTGCCAAGCATATGTAACACACAAGGATAGTATTGAATAAAGAAAGACACAAGGGATGATTGATATTCAAAGATATATGCAGTTACAATATGATTTCAAACACATAAATGAACAAGTTTAAAATGTGTGTGTCCCTGGCTGGTTAAAATCTGACCGCACTGAATCATGGATAAAAAGGGGACAGGTTGGAGTATGCACAGAGCTTTCAAATTTAGCAGGTCATTTATAAACCTGTGTTATTTTTCCCTACAGGTAAAAAATATCTTGGAGGCTTCCAAACCTGCTGTACTGGGTACCATAGCTTTGGAAACTACACGGTATTTTCCCCCTCAGAAAATTTTGCAGGGAAAAATACAGCAGAATATTAAACAAAAGTAACACAATGGTGGCCCCCTTCGCCTGGGCCTGCCATCATCTTAAAGGGCCATATCTAGCTGAAATAGCACCCCCATAACATGTGAAAGCCCCAACAGAGGTCTTGTGAGACCCCTCCCACCCCCTCTGCTGCCTTTAAAGGTGTGATGATTCATTCCTAGTATAACGGCTGACTGTTGCCATTTTTAAGATGTCGAGTGTTCGGCTCAGAGCCTAGGGTGTATTTTGAAAATTCATTTATGTTTTCTGTGTTTCTGACATTGTATTAATTTGTGTTTTTGTGATTCCTGCAGAAGATATGTTTATATTGTACCACTCCTGGAGCATTTTATAATCAGGCATGTGTAACCATGTTTTAAATTTGGAGACAATAGTTATTCTTTTAATAGTACTTCACCTTTCCTGTTTAACCTCTACCACTGGCTATATTAGGTGGATGTTCTGCAGTACAGGATAACTTCTATCATTCTATTTAAGTCAGTGTTTGGGGAGAGATGACCTTTAGAAGGCGTATAGCCAGTATATATATATCTATATATATATATATATATATATATATATATATATATATATATATATATATATATAAACATGAGTTCTGAGTTGGGAGGAGGAGATTATTGAGGTTCTCAAGAGGAGAAGGAGTTGGAGACCAAGCGGATAGTACCCCAATATCCTGAGTTCTCTCTTAAGCTCAGTCCACTATTGATGAAAGGATATTAAGCTTGATGGACATTGTTCTGACCCAGCATGACATTTCTTATGTTCCTGTTTACCATGGATGCTAGTGAGCCAAAGAACTGCTCCTAAGTGCAAATGCCTAGTTTATTATTAAGAGCCCTAGGGGCAATTATTGTCAAAGATATCTACAAAAGACATTTCTTGCCAGAAGTACCCTTTTGCTGATGGACTCAGGGCTACTACTGAGTACTACTTGATTTATCCATACGACTCAGAGTTGGAAGTCAGTTTTCTTGTGTTGAACCCCATACTAATAGGCCCAAAATGCAATGGAGTTGAGTATCTCCTCCTCTGTCTCTGATCCATAATCAAGATTGCTTCAGAAGACAACCACTTTCTCTAACATGATCTAACAAACAGGCCCTACCAGGGTCTAGTCATCACCTCCAACCCTGAGCCATAATCAAGGCCTCTCCCATAACCCACATATGAGCCTCAAGCCCCATTAGGGGCCTATTTAATCACTTACCTCAACCTCTCCAAAATGTGTACTTGTCATTACAGAGGGTCCATCCATCTTATCCAGCAGGAGAGAATTGAGAGCCCTCTTGCTGGTTCTGTTGCTGCATGCAGAATGATGCTGCCTCGCAGTCCTGAGGGGCTCATTTCTGGGCCTCTGGTTGAGCTTCTTAGTAGGATTTAGGATGGTGGGGATAGGTGGCTGTCCCCAGAAGATATGTAAGTATGAATCAGGAAAGCAGAGTGTGATGGCAGGGGCACAGATAAGTCAGTTTGTTAGATCTAGGGAGATGGGGAGGAGAGTTGGTACATGGGACACATGGGGGAGGAATGGATGTGAAAAAGCAGCCCGTTGGACATGGCCTTCAGCATACTAACATTTAACATCTACAGCTGTGATGGTGCTAAATTTACCAAGATCAGACAGCCTCGGTAAAGCGCCTTTGTGACAAGGGTGATAAAAGCTTATGAGCTCATTATCACCTTATTTGCATAATTTCCATCCACATGCATACTGGTTTTAGTATGGGTTTCTACCTGCATTATATCATTGATGGTTAGGTCACTATTTAGCATCCATATTGAAAAAGTTCAGCATACATGTTAAGTGACAGCAGACTTATTCAGAAAGTCTTTTCCCAATTCCATGCTTATTGAAAAAAATCTTTATTGAATAAGCCCTTATATATTTGGAATATCTCCAGATGTGACAGCAATACTGGCAGAAATGCTGGTTTATGAATTTTCTTCCACAACTGGTTAACCTCCAATTTTACCAGACAGCCAATGCCTGACATTTAATTAGTAACCCAATTATATCATTTGCTGCTCTCAGCTTATTTTTTTCATTTAGGAGTGAAAGAAATCAAATTGGGCTATGATGAGAGAGAAATTACAACTACCATTATTAGCTCCTGCTCTAGTCTCTCGGGAGCTATAATGAGAAAAAGACTTTGACTGCATCCCTAGAATTAGGACGACCAAATCAGAAATGTTATAATCATTTTTTGGGATCTTTCTAGCAATAGAAAATAAAGAAATTTTTAAAAGATGTTCACTAATACAAAACCCCTTGGTCATGGTGCTGTAAGTCCTGTTAATACATGGTTTGTTATTCCAAGGTGAGTGAAAACATGTTCATAAGGCCATAGAGCTGCTATGAATGAATAATGTACTGATGTATGCTTGAAATCTACTTTCTTCCGGCTTTCATTTACATATTTCAAACTAATACTCAAGTTCTTGATGTCTTCTAAAAAAAAATCTCCCTGTCAACTAAATAATTTTCTAAAAAGTAACCTGAACTACTGTCAATCCAACTGTATATATTTCAATAGAAAATCTATTATCAATTATGTATGATTTATTTTTCTTTCAACCTGTTTATCAAAGTTAGCCATAAGGAAGTACATGCCATATTTTTATGTATTTATTACATTTTTTAGACCCCAATTTGAAAAACACAAGAAACATACAATAATAATAATATAAAATGCAACAATAAAATAACATAAAAATCACAAGACAAACACAAAGTAACTAACCAAAACAGTAACAACGCAAAGCGACAAGTGCTTTTCTTTTCAGAATGTAACTTTTAAAGTTCAGGGATCAATTTTGAAATTTTCAAAGGGAATTTTAAGGGTAAATATGAGATCCATGTTAGAAACATTTAGCTGGCTAAATTAAGATTTGGGCACATATCCTTCTAAATTCTAGCCAGCTAATAAGTTAACCAGCTTAATAGGGAGATTTTATCAAGTAGCTATAGGGGTATAACTTACATTAAACAGCATATATCATGCAATAGACACTGTATATCACATGATATAGCCCTATTGTGGCAATACTGTGTGATATTTGGGGCAACCCCCCCCCCATATTATAGTGAGCTGGTTTGCACTGCAAATCCATGCAAAGCGCTCATACACACCTAATCCAATGTAAATAAAATAATGTGGCTGATTCTGAAATTTCTCAGCCACGTTATTTTATATATACATATATGAAAATCATTACTCTACAGCGAGAGCACTGAGACCATAACATGAGTCCCGATGCTCTGACACGTAGAATTAAAGAGCCCTGTGGCCCAACATGGCTCCCCCTCCCTGGAAGTTTAAAAAAAGTCACCAGGGGTCTTATTAGTTTATCTGGCTAACTTTGCTTTCCGGACTGTACTATCCAGCTAACTTTGCTATCTGGACCTCCAGGTGTTTATCTGCAGAAAAAAAAAAGGTTTGCAAATTGTCCTCCAATCTGGGAAAAATACATGTGCTGTCAACATAGAAACATAGAAATGATGGCAGAAAAGGAACAAATGATCCACCCAGTCTGCCCAGCAAGCTTATGCCAGTATCTGCTGCACTGTGCAGGTTACCCTCCTGCTTATCAGTTTCCCAGACCGTAACAGTCAGGACCCCTCGGATGCTATTTGAATCCAATTTCCCTTAACCGTTGCCATGAAAGCAGAGAGCAATGTTGGAGTTGCATCAAAGTATCAGGCTTAGAGGTAGATCTTCAAAACATATGTGGCGCAAACAAAAGTACACCAGATTTTATAAGATACGCGAGTAGCCGCGCGTATCTTATAAAATCCGGGATCGGCGCACGCAAGGCTGCGCAAAATCGGCAGCCTGCGAGCGCCGAGCTGCACAAAATCGGCAGCCTGCGCGCTGTGGGATAGGAGTTCTGCTTTCCAGGCTCGCTGGAAAACCACGTCATGGAAAGGGGAAACTCCATTGCCATCTCTAAACTGGTTTTTCCTTAACACCTACTCTTAGTATAAAGAAAACGTTTTGTGCCGACCGCAGCAAGTTTTAGCAAGTAAACATACTTCCTGCCCCCAGCTAACAGGAAGTCAGCAGGAAACATCAAGTGCAAGCTTTTCTGCAGCCCCAGAATAGCTCATGACCTACTTGCTTTTCACACCTAGATAGTTTAGAACAAATGACCAGCTAATGACCTCCCCCCTCCCTGCCTGGACTGACCGCTTGCACCTACTGCCCACTTGCACCCACGTAGTAAAAGGTCAGCATAAACACTGATGGTGGAAAACATTGTAGCAGGAAAATATGTGACGTATGTATCATATGAAATGCTATGTGATCATTTTTTAATAAAAGAGCAGCCTTCCCAAAAGCCGGGAAGAGCACGCTTCACCCTGAATCCCGTGTGAGGTGTCTTCATTACCGTTGCTACATGTGGTGACCCCGACGTGATGTAAGTCTTGATCCAAGGAGTGACCCGAGACGTGACAACTCCCTGCTCATCCGGCTGGACAGAAAGCCTAGATGCGCATCGTATAACAGCAAAACTCGCTCCCACAAACGTAAGTATTTTTTTCTCAGCGAGTTTGCTCCCTACAACAGACCCGTCGTAAGTATTTATTCAGTGAGTTTGTTCCCAAACATTCGTGAGTATGGGAGATAGCATTTCAATTCAGCATAGAAGTCATGTGGAAGAATTGAAAATATTAGTGAAGAATCATTATTTAGTCACCAAGGGAGAAAGGGTACATATCAAATTAGGGGATATGGAAAAATTGATGAAAGAAATAGTTTGTCGTTGTCCCTGGTACCCCGAATCAGGAACTCTAAATGTAGAAGATTGGATCCAGATAGGTAATAGTCTGCATACATATCCACGAGCTCCTTTAAAGCAGTTATTGCTCTGGAAAAAATGTACAGAGACTTTAGAACACATCAGGACTAAAAATCTCAAGCCACCACTTTTAGTCCATGCGTCCTTAGACACAGACAGTAAAGAAACAGACAGACTGTCCGTCAGCACAGCTAGTACACACACTCATCCCTTACCAGATTTGCAAAAACCCTCAGGAACAGCAACTTCGCTGTATCCTCAGCTTCCCATGCCAGAACCCATGACGCAGTCCATTCAGACTTCCCAGTTTGATTCAGAAAAACAGCTCCTAGGCACAATTGAACCACAACCTGGCCAGTGTGGTCCAATTTGCAAAGAAAATCTTACAGGAGAAGAATTATTAGAAGGACTTCAAGTCTTTCTCATTAGAGAAAGGACCAATGAACTAGGGAGGACAGTATATGAATCCATAGAACATCTGGGAACACACACTCACAAGGCACAGTCCCCAACCATGGCTCCCGTGGTTTCCTCTGCGTTCATCTCAGAGAAAAAACCTCAGGAAACTAAAGACACTGAAATCAGAGAAGCTAGTCTCTCTCCGCCTTACCCTAAAGCTCTTTCACCACCCATAAATTCCCTGTATCCTGAGCTGTCACTGCCTAACTTCGCACAAGCATCAAGGAGACAGGGTTTCCCTGAGCTTCCTGAATTGTCACTGATTGACCTGTCACCTAACCCTTGCCTCCAATCCATGCCTATTTTCCTTGAGAATAATGAGGAAGGCACGGACAGTAATGAGGAAATGGAAATAGTCATTGTACCTTCGCCTGTCGCTGGTCCTCCAGCAGCACAAGTTGCCAAATTAGAACGTTCATTTTTTTATGTCACCATTTGGGTTGATTCATTTCATGGATGGACGCTTGCCTTAAGCCCACAAAAAAGAGTCTGTCCTCTGGAAGGATCTCTGACAACAATTGAATTGAACACCGCCCGGAGTGCCGTACGCAGTAAAAATGCTCCCAGGTCTTCCAAGGAATTAGCCAGGTACTTGGGCCAGGTACTCCTAATATCGCAGCAGCGATATAAGCAAGAACGGTTCCAACGTGAGAGAAATGATTTAATAAGACAGTACAATGCTCTATTGGAAACCAGAATAAACAAAACATACGTATTTAAAGCACATTTCCCTACAGGAAATGATAGGGGCCCCTCGCACATCAAAAAAGATTCAATGTATGTTACAACTGTGTTGAAATTTGGCCAAGACACTGTAAATTGCATGTGAAATATTTTCCTTTTCACAAAGTTAAAATTGGACCAAATTTAAAATGACCTCGTGATTCTGAACCTTATATTTCATAGCTATTGATTACATTAATAGTGCACGGAATTAGTTGTTTTAGGATAAAGTAGATTAGGATAAAATCTGACTATTGATTCATTGAATGGAGTTCTCTTTCCTCTGTTTATTTTTCTCTTGAGAAACACTGTTCCTCCCACACACTGTCTTTCTGTTGTTAACTCGTGTGGGGGAACGAGAACTTTTGAAAATAAAAAAAACTGAACTTAGTACTGCAGTTTATCTCTCTAATTTTGTATTTGTATATATCTGATACATTTCTTTAACTGTGCGCTGAAGCTCAGATCTTCTGCTGATCCAAATCTATTTTCCCTCAAGCTTCAAAACTAAAACTTTTTAATGCTTTCAAACTGTGTTAATACTGAATTGAGGTTACTGACAATCTGAAAGGACATTTTAACCACAGAGTTAAACTGTCTCTTAGGGTAGCAAAAGTTGCTTTACCGTAAAAGCACTGTTCTAGGAAACTGTTTCTGTCAGTTCAGTGCTGAGCAAAGAAAAAAAAAAAAGACAAAGAGGAAGTACGTTTTGTGGTGACAGGCACAGCACTGCTTATAGAAGTATTCTTGTCAGTGACTTGTGCGGCGAACGGAAATAAGAAAAAAACGGTTACTTTTGTTTAAACGGAGCATATTCCAGCTCTACTCATTTGATAATTAACTGATGTTTAAGTTCTAATTATTCTAATTACTTAGTATTGCACATTATACTTCAGCTCAGAATCTTATTGCTTAAATTTATTCTAGGTTAACATCTATAAAGTGATGATAGTGCATCCACTAGGAGGCACTGTGTTATTCTACCAAATGTTACTACCAGATGTACCGTACTGTTTTTGTTATCTTAATAATTCTTTGAATACTAGTTTTATTTCAGGAAACTTCAGTTTTATTTTCTTTTTCTAAATTTTATTCAGAATTCTGAACTTTTATTTTTACTCATAGAGGGTGCTACATCTAAAGCAATCCCTCCCAAGTTTTTTCTTGCAAATCCAAATTGATTTTATTAAATGGTATAATAGAATTAATTCTCCAAGGTTCAAAATGTAACAATTACACTTTAATCATTGCCTTAATAATTTTTTGCTGAGTGCTAGATTTTAATATTTTCCAGATTGACAGTCTTCCTGTCATGAGACATGTGAAGATGAACGCTTTACTTTGCAGCTTCTTTTAACAATTTTTTCAAACATTTCTTACACATCCTTTTGATTTTTGATTTTTGATCTAATTTTATTTCTGTTACATCTTGCTATGACACTTAAGCTGATGCTTCATTGTTTTTACTCATAAAGTGGAAAAACAGTATATAAGATTAGTAATAGTAGAATTATAGCCATAATGAAATGTCATTAATTAATCTGAATTTCAGTTTTTTCCCTATATTAGGTACCCGACGCTACAAGAAACACATATCACAATTTAAGCCTTGATGAATGAAAAATTGATACACCTTGCTGTAAGATTGACTATGACATCATTAAATTTTATTAAACTTGCTGCAGCAGTCAGCGCAAAAAGCAGAACTAGCTGCAGTCATTCTACCCTTGCAATTTTTATCAATGCTAATTTAAACATTATTTCTGATAGCCAGTATGTTTGTAATGTTGCTTCTTCTCTTCCTGGAGCATAAACACAAACAAACAGAAAGCGGGAAATGCCATGCCATTGGACTTTGCCATTGGTCTTCCCCCTAAAACACTTTAAATCATCTAAATATATCAAATTCCAATCAGACCACAGTCGCGGATAATCATTATGGGACTAAAGTTAGTCACCCACAACCGTCAGTTTTGTATTGCCTAATACTGTCTGGCATGGTCCCGTTCCTGGGCATGCTACTGTGCTTTCTTTCACAGGTCCAATTTGGGTGCCAATCCATTGTATGAAGCCGTGGAAAGATGGAAAGGTGTCCGGATCCACAAAACCCGATCCCAAACTTCTCCCTGAGCCTCCACAATCCACAGACGGTCAGAGACCGGACTCCCCGCAAACAGCAGCCCTGATAACCTGGAAATAGATCAAAGCCCTATCCCACCAATCTGCACAACTCCTGGAACAGCAAGGCTTTGAGAAAACTCCAGAGAACTTCTTATTAGCTGCCTTTTCTTGCCTGAATGCCAACTCATTAACAATTGTGTTCTGTATACTCATATTTAGCTTCATCTCTCCTGCCATTGCGATGTCTGAACAAGAACTATTGACAATCCAATATGTACATTACCGATGCACAGACTTTATCACAACTATTGAACAAACAGATTGCTGGGTTTGCATACACATGCCAACCCATTCCAGAGAAGGACTATTGATGCATGCAGTTTTTAACCTATCAAGATGGACTAATTACCCATGGATTTACACAAGGGTCTTTTCTAAATTCACCAGTCAATTACACAGTAATGTATTTGAATAGTAGGGTACAAATTAATGCTGTTTTTGTTGGAATAAAATAATGACAGTATCACAGGGCTCAGGCTAGGGAAATACCCATATTGCAATCAAACATTCATTCTGCACCACATCATATCTAGAAAATACTCCTTCACTAATGCAACCATCACTGACCACATGCACAATTTCACAAACATCTCCTGGCTCCAAGTCTCAGAAAGACTATTCTCATTACTGTATATATATATATATCAGATTAGAAAGCAAATCTCACACATACCATAGAGCAGATGGAGACCATGATTGCTGAGGCTCCGCTCTCAAAGGAGCCAACACTGATATCCTCCTGGGACCGGCTATGGTCCTGGTTTCCTAATATCGGTGGTATCACACGACTCATTCCTGTTGTATTCTTGATAATAGGTTTCCTTCTTTGTTTGGCTTGCTGCCTTCAGTGCATACCCCATCTCGTATCCATTCTAAAACCCCAATCTCGGCCTGGATACAGAGACGTTCTGTATGCTGCCTAAAAATAAAAAAGGAAAGACGAGATGTGGGATAGGAGTTCTGCTTTCCAGGCTCGCTGGAAAACCACGTCATGGAAAGGGGAAACTCCATTGCCATCTCTAAACTGGTTTTTCCTTAACACCTACTCTTAGTATAAAGAAAACGTTTTGTGCCGACCGCAGCAAGTTTTAGCAAGTAAACATACTTCCTGCCCCCAGCTAACAGGAAGTCAGCAGGAAACATCAAGTGCAAGCTTTTCTGCAGCCCCAGAATAGCTCATGACCTACTTGCTTTTCACACCTAGATAGTTTAGAACAAATGACCAGCTAATGACCTCCCCCCTCCCTGCCTGGACTGACCGCTTGCACCTACTGCCCACTTGCACCCACGTAGTAAAAGGTCAGCATAAACACTGATGGTGGAAAACATTGTAGCAGGAAAATATGTGACGTATGTATCATATGAAATGCTATGTGATCATTTTTTAATAAAAGAGCAGCCTTCCCAAAAGCCGGGAAGAGCACGCTTCACCCTGAATCCCGTGTGAGGTGTCTTCATTACCGTTGCTACAGCGCGCGCCGAGCTGCGCAGCCTGCCTCCGTTCCCTCTGAGGCCGCTCCGAAATCGGAGCGGCCTCAGAGGGAACTTTCCTTCCGCGTCCCCCCACCTTCCCCTATCTACCCCACCCCCCAGCCCTACCTAAATCCCCCCCCCTACCTTTGTTGGGCAAGTTACGCTTCTTGAAGCAGGCGTAACTTGCGCGCGCCGCCCCGGCATCCCCCGGCACAGGCCGCAGTGCCGGAGGACTCGGGACCGCCCTCCTGGCCCACCCCTGAACCGTTGCCATGCCCCCAGACCCGCCCTGGACCGCCCCTGCCCCGGACACGCCCCCGGACACACCCCCTCCCGCCCCTTTTACGAAGCCCCGAGACTTACGCGTATCCTGGGGCTTTGCGCGCACCGGCGGCCTATGCAAAATAGGCGTGCCGGCGCGCGTAAATCTGGGTGGATTTACGCGCGCAGGGGTTTTAAAATCTACCCTTAGTGATTAAGGGTACTAAGCGCTGCAGCATCTACTTACCCCCATGTTTATTTGTTCCCCAAACCGTAAAAGTCTGGGCCCTCATTGGTTGCTGACTGAATCCAATTCCCCTTTTCTCACTGCCACTGAAGCAGAGAGCAGTGACGGAGGTGGATTAACAGTATCAACGCTTATTTGTTAAGGATACCAACCGCCACACCAGCAAGTTACCCCCATGCACTCCTTTTTTATTTCCATCCTCTAGTCTTTAGGGATCCACAGTGTTTATCCCATGCCCCTTTGAATTCCTTCACTGTTTTCGGCTGCACCACCATCCAGCATACTTTTCCCTGCAGGAAGAAAAGGGTGGTGCTGGGTTTGGGTTCAGGATGAGTCCAGTAAAGTATGCCCGAGGATTTTATTTTGAAATTCCTGGGGATAATTTTCAAAAGGATTTGCACAATTAAATCTGGGTTTCACATGTATAAATGTACTTTGCTAGTGTAAGTAGGCTTTTGAAAATTGCTACGGTACATGCCCTTTAAACTGTCAATAGATTAAGTACGTATATAATTTTGCTACGACAGTTTGTTACATTTACGCATTTGAAAATTACCTCCCCTGTGTATTCCTGTGTACCTCTGCAGCTGTAAAGAATCCCTGCAGCACTTACCCACCGCAATATTTTCAAAGGGAAACTTTGTGGGGAGCTCACCTTTGAAAACTGGCTTGCAAGTCTGTGGGTACAAAGGACCACTTTTATCAAGATTAAGTTTAATGTATTCCAGGATCTACATAGGTATCATATTCACACACTTTCCAGGATAAGAACATCTGCAACATTATGAAACAAAACAAAGAAAAACTGCTGAGTTATCAAACTGGGGAAAAAGGAACTGACTCGTGGCTTTTCTATAGATAAATACATATGTCATATACAAATTAAGAGAAATTCAAAAGCATTTTAGGTGGATAATTTGTTTAAACAGCTATATTTAAAGTCATATGTGGGTAATTCTAGCCGCATAATGACTTATGCGGCTAGAATTTTGCCACCTAAGTTGGAGGCAGTCCCAGGGGCAGGTGGGAAGAGTTTTGGGCTGGGCCAGAGTTAGCCACTTAACCAATGTGGCTAGCTCTGGTTGCGCCATAGGGCTGTCCTAAAGTTAGCCGGATATACTTATTGGGCTAACTTTAAGATAGCCGGGTACCTTTATCTAACTAACTTGACCAGCATTCTGCGGCTGAATGTCGACCTCTAAATGTGTGTTTTTATTTGTGATATAAAGAAAAATCATGTAACAGTGAATCTTTGACACATCATAAAATCCAATAACTAGAACAATTATTTTTACAATCTATATTTTCTGCTTTCAATCACTTTTACTTTATACCTGCAATCAAAGCAGATCACAACGTTGGTCAGGCATCCTGAAATCTTTTGGTGCAGTGGAGCTTTTAACAGCTGTGTAAATTAACTTATAATCTACCCTGAAATGGACTGAACACCTACAATATGGCATGATACCACAAGAGATTCAGTTTCACCTACTGAAACTGTTATTATTTAAAATGGTTTCCTCAAATTCCAGAAAACAAGCTCGGAGAAGGATGGCTCCCCTATACTTGTATAAATTTTCAGGCAGCTGAAGAAACAAAGATATTTGGATATTCTCCATGGTACTTTGCATGGATATCAAAACAGAATAGAAGCTGCATGGTACTTTGCAATTTTCAGCAAAGAAAAAAGAAAGAAAGTTCAGTAAGTTCTCAGTAGTGGTAAAACATTTAAAGGGAGGGTCTCACTAACTACAAAGTATAACAAAAAACTTACATTCCATTTTAGGTCTCTTAAGTATTTTGAAAAATGTCTGATGCCTCCTTGGATTTAAGAAAAATGATACAAAAATATTTTCCTAGCAATGATATGGGGAAAGAAAACTAGTCATCAGTTTCCAGTGTGCTATACTGCAGATGTTCTTATACTGGAAAGTGTGTGAATAATACTGTGGGGATGTTGGGAAGGCAGTAGCTGAGAATTTTCCATCAATCACTGAAGAAAAATGCTGTTGCAATAATCCTGGTCACCTTAAGTGTTCTGCACCTGTGGTCCCTGTTGGCTCTTGAGTCAGTGTCACTCCAGCTGCCACTGAGAAAGTGCCAGGGCAGTGGCCTCCAGCCAACATCATGAAATTGCTGCTTCTTAAACCTTCAGCTGTTAACATGTATGTACTTCTCCTGCAATCCCAATCTCCTCTATAAGAGTGATATTACTGTGGCCCTGATGGAGGAATGCTGCTAATGGCGAAATGGGAGATATTTTGTGGGGTATGTAAGGAAATGGTGAATATAGGGGAGACAAGGGGAGTTAGAGGGGTGAGAAAGAATTAGATGGAAGATTAAATAAGGGAGGTGGAGGGTTGGGGGATAGAGTGGTAAGAGACTGGGAAATGGAAGGGTGACAGAAAAGATGAAAGTTTGAGAGACAGAGGAAAATGGAAGATGAAGGTGAGAAATGTGAAAGGAAAGATAGGTGGAAGCATGAGATATAGAGGAAACACAAATAGAAGGGTGAGAAGGCTCCAAGTGGATCACCCTATTGCTCCTTACAGGGTGTATGAAAGATGAGGAACAGACTAGAATGACGAACAGCAGGGTTCAGAGATTTGGAGTTAAGCTAGAGAACCCTTGTGATGCTGCAGAATATCACTTTATGAACACAAGAAATTGTCATGCTGGGTCAGACCAAGGGTCCATCAAGCCCAGCATCCTGTTTCCAACAGAGGTCAAACCAGGCCACAAGAACCTGGCAATTACCCAAACATTAAGAAGATCCCATGCTACTGATGCAATTAATAGCAGTGGCTATTCCCTAAGTAAACTTGATTAATAGCAGTTAATGGACTTCTCCTGCAAGAACTTATCCAAACCTTTTTTGAACCCAGCTACACTAACTGCACTAACCACATCCTCTGGCAACAAATTCCAGAGCTTTATTGTACGTTGAGTGAAAAATAATTTTCTCTGATTAGTCTTAAATGTGCTACCTGCTAACTTCAAGGAATGCCCCTCAGTCCTTTTATTATTCGAAAGTGCAAATAACCAATTCACATCTACTCGTTCAAGACCTCTCATGATCTTAAAGACCTCTATATTATCCCCCCTCAGCCATCTCCTCTCCAAGCCGAACAGCCCTAACCTCTTCAGTCTTTCCTCATTGGGGAGCCGTTCCATCCCCTTTATCACTTTGGTTGCCCTTCTCTGTACCTTCTCCATCGCAACTATATCGTTTTTGAGATGTGGCGACCAGAATTGTACACAGAACTCAAGGTGCAGTCTCACCATGGAGCGATATAGAGTCATCATGACATTTTCCGTTCTATTAACCATTCCCTTACTAATAATTCCTAACATTCTGTTTGCTTTTTTGACTGCTGCAGCACACTGAGCCAACGATTTTAAAGTATTATCCACTATGTCTAGATCTTTTTCCTGGGTGGTAGCTCCTAATATGGAACCTAACATCGTGTAACTACAGCAAGGGTTATTTTTCCCTATATGCAACACCTTAAATTTCATCTGCCACTTTGATAAACAGTCTGCTGACCTAACTACCTGAACTACCTGACCATCTCTCTTGAAGGCCGTAAGTTACACACCATTGAATTCTTATTGCTCTGCCAAAAGTGAAGAGGTCAACTGTGAATTTGATACTAACTTCTAGAAATTCAGATTTTGTTGTCTGTTTTTAAATTTGTTGTAATCCACCTTGATGCCATTATAGATGAAAAGCAGAATATCAAATGTCTATACATTAATAACTAATAATTAATGAATAAATAATAAAATCTGAGCACTTAAACCATTTTGACAGCAGAGTCATCACAACAAGCACTGTAGCCATGCCCCAATAGCTTTTGCTAAATTTTTGTAGTGGCCCCCCCATTTGGCTGGTTGGTTGCAATCGGGGTGCTATTAGAGATGTGAATCACTTTTTGTGTTTATGTCATTATTCGTTTTTCGGCCGCCGCAGGAAATGTCATTTTTTTGCGGTTCGGGTCTTTTTTTCCACGAAAAATCGTTTTTTGAGTTAGTGCACGCTAACTCCCCATTAGTGAGCACTAACAAAAACTGTTAGATTTTGTTACTTTTTGTTACTTTTTGTAGTTTTTGTTAGTGCACACTAATCCAAAAAATGAATTTTTGCGAAAAAACGGGAAAATCCCGATCATTTTTTGGGCTCCCCGAAACATGCCGAATTGAACAATTTCATTGAAATTTTTCAATTTGGCAAAAACGAATGCACATCTCTAGGTGCTATGTTGCCAGAGTTCATCCAGTGGGGAGGAAGCTTGACTTCCTGTGCCCTTGGTGAAGATGTGGTCCATGTTCACTAACAATCCTTCTGATCTCACTGCTCTTCTGAATTGGTCCCAAGGTTGATGTGGGGGAAGCCCAAAAAACACAGAATAATAAAAAGCAAAAAAACATCCCAACATACTATCTTAAAAATCGTAAGTCCTAGAAAAAAAACAAAAAACAAAACCAAAGATGGAAAAGACCAAAATCACATGCTGGGGGAATTTTTATAGTCCCTTTAAGCCTTCCCACAAAAAGCTGGGGATAAGTGCAAAAGAAGATTCCCCAAAATTTCCCACCCCCTACTATGCTAAAATATAAATAAATAGCTTAGTGATAGGCAAAGCTGGATCAGACTTTTAACTGTTAGACTTAGGATATTTAGTTGGTTTGCCGCCTAGCTCTGAAATAGTCTTCCTCTTGTGCTGCAGCTGGAAAATAACTATTTATTATTCCATCCTGGCTGTTCAAACAAGCATTTCATTAGTAATGGAATCGTGCCATTGCCTACTAGTGAATTTATCTTCTTTGATATTTGGTTAGGATGGGGATTGTGAGGTTGGCTGAGCAATATCTTGTGGGCTGGAGCAGTAAGCATGCTGACTCCAGACTTTCCTTATGGAATTTCACTTTATTAACAAACAGCAAACAATACCCACAATAACTGCCTACCTTTGCAGTCCTCGTTACAACCCAAAACTTTCCAGAAAGGGTCAGGAGCTCCTTCTCCTGGAGACACGGGGGCCTCTCATTCCCAACTGGGCTCACAAACCTTTTCCTTCCGGCTGGTCCCACCCTCAGGACTCTCCCTGCCCAGCAGGGTCTCGCTCATACAGCATTCTTGCAGACCAGGCATCTAGGCTGGTGCTGCACAATTTTCAAGGGGGAAAATAGCACAGGGATATTGCTTTATTTATTTATAAAAATGTGATTAGTTTGGTTTAGTTTAATACATTTAATATATCCCCTTTCCATATTAGTAAATGAAAGCCATCCACATAAAAATTAGATAAACTGCCATTCCAGTGCATGATCAAGGTGGTTTACAGCAAAATAAAATGTAGCAATATTAACATAAATAATTACTAAAAAAAAACATAACAAAACCAACAAAAGCATTCTAAGAAAGCTCCCTGTACTTCTGTAAGTGGTTCCATGCTAACATTCCAGCACAGGGTATACATGAAAGACCCTTCAAATGTTGTATCAATCTACTAAGTAGCAATCCAGGCTTGGATAAAGATGAAAAGGGGTAAATTTAGGAGTGATCTAAAGAAATTTCTTTACAGAGAGGGTGGTAGATGCATAGAACAACTCCCAGTGGAGGTGGTGGAGACAAGGACAGTATCTGAATTCAAGAAAACATGGAATAAGCACAGGGAGTCTCTAAGGGAGTGGTAGGAATTGTAGAGCTAGGGAACTAGTGGGGATAGGCAGATTACATAGATTGTATGATCTTTTTCTGCCATTATATTTCAATAGTGGTCAAAAAACCAAGCCTTGATGCATTTTCTAAAAGTCAAATAGATCAACTCCAATTATAAGACTGAAGAATACTATTCCATAGAGACAACTCATGGATCTAAAAGCTCCCAGTTTTATTTGACTCAATTTTCCAGCACTAAGAGATAAAAGAGTGATAATGTTTTAAACACCAAAGAAAGGATTTTAAATTTTATCGGCCACTTCATTGGCAACCAATGTAATTTGGTCAATACTGGTGTGATATGATTTAGTGAACATGTCAGTGAAAGGACTATGAAAGAGGCACTGCATGTACAAACTTTGGGTAAGCAAAAATAGCAGATACAGTATAATGAGAGCAGACAATTAAAGAAGAACATATTGCAGAAGAAAGTGGGAACAGGAAAGAAAAACAAAAGAGAAATAGTA
Source organism: Rhinatrema bivittatum (assembly GCF_901001135.1). Taxonomy (NCBI): domain Eukaryota; kingdom Metazoa; phylum Chordata; class Amphibia; order Gymnophiona; family Rhinatrematidae; genus Rhinatrema; species Rhinatrema bivittatum. The sequence continues at coordinate 106,936,846 of NC_042617.1, read as the reverse complement.
ATTCAGGGAAGATAGGCCAAGAGCCTGAACAAAGATATTTGAAGCATGTAGCATACAAAAAGATAGATCTGACAAATATTATGAGGATAAAAAAACAATAAGTCTGATATTCAGCAGTGCAGCAGGCAAACAAGTTAGCCAGTTAGCCACATATCTTGCTGGGATATTCAGCAGAGAACTATCAATTAGGCCCTCTGCTGAATAAAGCCAGATAATGTCTTAGTTAGGAGAATAAACATACCCAGCTAACTTCAGGACTGCTCCCTGGCCCACCCAGACTTGGAGAATAAATTTAAAACAATTTGATGAGCCCATATTTGCATGGATATGGGCGCACATGCTCAAGAGCATGTATTTTATATCATGTACACATTTGCGTGCACTATTTAAAATACATGTAATTTTAACATACACATTTTGCATGAACGTTTATGTATATTTGCACATGGTTGCTAATTTGCACACATTACACATAAACCGTGCATGCAATTTGTGCGTGTATAAGGATATAAAGGATTGGCTCCCAGTGCATGTCTTCCTACTTGCAGCAAGCCCCAAAGGAGTGGAGAACTTGTGAAGAAGCCCAACCTCCGACCCAGGGAAGTGGACCTTCTTATCTATGAGGTCGTGAAGCTCCAGCATCTCCTGCATGGCCCCTAGACCAGGAGAGTAGAGTCCTAGAGGAAGGAGCAGATATGGGAGAATATCTACCACAGGCTGAAGGCAATTTATCATAATAACTGGAGAGTGAAAAGCCTGAGCCACAAGTGGTAGTACCTTAGATGTCTGGTCAAGAGAAAGCAGACCAAAATGATAGCTGAGGGGCCTGACACCCAGGTCAGCTTCACCACAGATGAACGGGTGGTGCTGAGCATCATTGCAGATGCCAGTAGGAGGGGCTGGCCAATTGGACATCTCCCATACTTGCCAGTTTGGTAAGCACGTGATATAGGAAAGTCTGATAACACGAATATATGTAAATAAATATACTTTGTGACATATATTTTTACATGTGCTCCTTATTTTGGAAACACTGGGTGGGCCATGTATCACCCTAGGCCTCATGACCTTTCTGTGGTTATGGATGCAGGGGGAGAGAAGGCAGGGAAGTAGAGTAATGTATTTGGCCTAATGCAGTGATAAGCACTGAGACTTGGGCCTGGATTTATGAAACTGTGGTAAGTATCGCATGCGATAGCAAAAGGGGCGTAGTTTATGCAAATATTCAGTTTGTTGCAATTTGCGCTAATTACCTATGCGAAGAGCTAAGTTAGTGCAAATTGCGATAACATTGTCAGACTTTGCGATAGGTGCCAGACATGTTGTATTTCCTGCATACAACCACTGGGGAGGGAGAGAGAGAGAGAGAGAGAGACATAGCGAAAGGCAATAAAACCTTACCACCCAGTCACGGCAGCTATCGCACAACTTTACGCTATTCAAAAAGGTGTAGTTAAAATTGGTGTTAAGTCTCTGCGATAGCTCTTCGCAGACAGGCAAACCCAGCCCACTCCCCGCCCCTAACGCCTCCTGTTTTCCAAATTTGCATCGCACTATACGATATGGTGCTATCGCATGCGTTAAACACGTTTTCGCATGCGAAAGGGCCTATCGCATGCGTTAACAGGGCTTTTTGCATGCGATAAGCCCTTAACGCATGCGAAAATGCCTTAGCGCATTTTGATAAATGACCCCCTTGTACTGCTCCTTTGTCATTAACTCGTAATAAACCCTCAGCACACCTAATCTATCAGTGCAAATATACACCTTTCTAGAATGATGGGTTAGAAGTGATAGTATCACTTGGAATCTTATCTGTCTAGTGTTGCTACTGTAGTCACCCAGAAACAACAATATTTTGCCAGCTCTAGACCCAGCATATTGGTCAGCTCTTTAGGGCAGGTACCACTTCCACCCTGGGCCCAACAGTAGATGATAGTTAACTTAAATCTTGACCTGCTATATCATATTCACTCTACTTACAGTCTAGGGCTATGTACAATGGACTCAGACTCCAAATCTTGTAGGCATTTCCTGCTATGGATGCTCTCCCTGTATTACTTCTCTGTACCCTGCTCCATGTTTATTTAGACCTTTATTCTGTGTGCACTCTTCTACATATCTAGAAACCTTATCCTCAACTCTGCTCAGAGCCTCCCCTTAGAAGAAACCATCCTTATGTGGCCACTCAATAAGACTCCCCACTCAATGGAGGAATGCTGCACATCCATGGCATTCTGCCACAATTCTGACAGCAGACAGGATGAAGAAACCTATGTCCCACTAAGAACTGCCATAGGCACATACAGGCTTTTTGTAAGGTGTGGACACACATGTGAAGACATGTTTCCCCCACTTCTATAGACATATGTTTCAGGTTTGAAATATGACATGTCACACTACACATATTGGGCAACCATGGAAGAAAAAATAAGCTAAGTGGCTGTCCTGGTATTACCTCACTGCATGCCAGATCTAGTATTCTGTCTTTTTAAAGGAAAAGTCGTAGGTATTTTAGAATTGCTCTTCCCAGATTGCTATAGTATAAATCAAAGCCTGCATTAACTAGTCCAGAAAATATTGATCCTGTTCGCAACCTTAATCCAGGTCCACATAAAGTAGAGTGTCATATATCAGACTGTGGTTGCTGGAGTTGTATAAGTGTTTCAAGGGTAGAGAGAAGGTCAGTTGAAATATTTTCTATAAAGTTATTGGTGAAGTGGGAGGTACTAGAAATGGGCCCAGGCAGCTTTCAGTTAGGCAGAGAGATAGCTCCAGTGTATGTGAAGAGAACGAGACACATTGCATGTATATTTAAATTATGTACACTCTTCCTTTTACCAGGGGAGCAGCCAGCTGAGAAATTAGATGGATCAGGACCAAGTGGCCTCTTATAGTAAGGCACCACTCTCGGGTGCTGCCTCCTAGCCCTGAAGAGGACACTGAGGAGGAGGATAAGGGACCTGCGCAGGAGCACCAAGCATCTGAGCAGCATCTGCCCATGAGGGAGGAGAAGGAGGCAGCTGAGACCCAGGAAACAGATACTCAGTTCCACATGCCAGATCTCCAGCAGCTTGCAGGTGCCCAGGAGAAGCCCTGATCTGCAGAGGAGGACATCATCTCTCCTGAAGAAGAGGAGGTGCAGGCCACACTGGCAGAGCATCACTTAATAGCTCTGAATGCAAGGCTGGTGGGGAAAATAGCAGGACTTTGGACAGAGATGCAGGGCATGTGGCAGGAGATGCAGGATATTTTCCAGAAACTAGGAGACATTTCTGATGCTATTGAGGCCAAGACAGCAATGTGGAGGGAGATACTGCAAAAGATGTTCCCTTTCCAGCCATAGCCTCCACCTGCTACATAATAATTCATGGGTCTCTGGATGAACCCCCACCAACCTTTAAATACCACGAGTCACAAAGCCACAGGGTAAATTCTTATAGACTTCTCACTTCCATAGAATTTTTCCCTTGGAGAAAATACTGTGGTTTAGTGAATGACCCCCTAAGTTTATACTTGAGGTGAAGTGACTTGCCCAAGGTCACAAGAAGAAGTAATGTGTTCTGAACCCTGGCTTCCCCAGCATGAAGCCCACTGTTCTAACCACTAGGTTACTCCAAGTAGAGCAGTGGCATAGTGGTTCCAACAGTAAGCTGAGAACTAGCGACGTCAAGGTTCAAATACTGCTTCTTCCGCAGAATCATTTTTTGCATGCCTGTTCTCATAAAATCAGCTGCCTTGCTTAATTTTCCATCACAGTTTATTATTATGGGATTTATATACATTTTAGTGCATAGCAGACTGTATGTGAAAGTGACCTAGTGCCATGCCCAGTTTTGCAAAATGTATTTGTAAAAAGGGGGCTTTGGCATAAAATTCCCTAGTATCAACATTTCAGTATTTTGCACATTTCTAGATTTTATGTGCTATATTTCACACAAAACTCTTTTTTGCTACTTAGAACATCAGACTCTAAGGAGGTAATTTCAACAGAGTTACACATGTAAATGTAACATAATATATTCCAATTTTCAAAAGCCCATTTATGCGCAGGGACGGTAGCTTTAAAACAAGCATGCATGCATCCATAAACACACATATGTGGGCACGAGCTCTATGCACTTGAATTTTATATTGTCCATGCATTTTATAAAAAATATGCCTTGTATGCATATGTGTGCTCCTAATTTTAAGCAGTTATATGTGGAAAGGTTATTTAAGTATTTTACTTAGGACTTTTCAGCTTTTATATTTACAAGTGAGCACATTTTAGTCCAATTTGTCCACCAGTTTGCCCAGTCTATCTCTAGGTCATCCAGGCCACTCTGGTTCTTCAGCCTGCACTCCCCCCAGTTTACTCATGCACCTTACCCATTCAGTTTTTGGCTATAAAGAGTTTATTCTGACTTACACCTGATAAAGAGTAGAAGTAAATATGCAAAGGTAACAGTCCTATGTACCTGTGTACGTTGGTTATAAAATTGGGATTTATGTGTGTAAATATTTGCTCTGACCCTCCCCTATTTCAACCCTTTTTATGCGCTTAAAGATATTCATGCATTGGTACTTGTGTGCATCTGCAACGTTTTGCATGCGCATCACTTTTAAAATTCACCTTTAAGCGTATAAGTGCCCAGGAGAAGCCCTGTCCTGGTATAGGCTATTGAATTAGATAGGTTTGACATGCGTAAGTGCACTTTAAGCACGTAAATGGGCTTTTGAAAATTTCTACAATAGTATGTTACATTTACACGTGCGCCTCCTTTGAAAATTACCTCCTAATGGCCGAATTTTAAAACAGCCATGTGCATTAAAAACAGGGTTATGTGCATGGCCAGCCTTGCGCACGCTGTGCACATTTTCAAAGGGGCCCAGCCACGCGCATAACCCTTATGCGCAGAAGTGCTGGGCCCAGAAAAAGGGGCGGGGAGGGGCGGGGCTGGAGGTGGCTGGTACAACGGCCATTTGCTGCTGTGCTGGGGAAGCGCACACCAGCATTCAGCCAACGCGTGCAAGTTGCTTCTGCTCCAATGGAGCAGTAAGCAATAAAACAAACAAAAAAAAGAAAGGTAGGCGAAAGGGTTTAGGGAGTGGGGAGGAGAGGGGAAGAGGGAGTAGAGGTGTAGGGAAGTTCCCTCCCAGTCCACTCCTTAATTGGTGTGGACTGGGAGGGAACTTGGGGAGGACCGATTGCGTCACCACATGTAATCTTACAAAATTGGGCCCCCCTGCACACGCCACCCGCACATGCTCGCGCGGATTATAAAATCTGGCGCGCATGTACGCACGGCCATGGGATTTAATAACATGCGTACGCCAGCGCATGAATGTTAACAAATCGGCGTGTCCATTCCTTTTCAAATCTACCCCGAAGTGAGTAAATCCTATTGAAAATTACCTACTTTGTCTGAAATCCAACCCATTAACGTTTGACAATTCTAAGAACATTTGTGATACTTGTAATTTTAAATAGGATAATAGTTCTCTGAAATGTTTAGCAGTAAAAATCTCTCCAAATTTACATGTCTTTCTTCATTTAGATTTTCTTCCTCTGATAATTTTTCACTGATACTGAGAGATGGAAAAATATTGATAGGCTTAATGTTGTAAAAATGTATTGAATTCTCAGATTTTTAAGTATCTTTTTAAGAGTGTTAGCAATTCCTATACAATTCCTATACTTACTCTTCCTATATATGGGTGGCCTGGTCTTTCCTGATTTCCAGCTCTGTTAAATGGCAGTCAATCACTCAATCTCATTATGGGCATGATTCACTAAAGCTCTTCTCCCATTCTGTGTCTATGGGAAAAGAACTTGATGAATCAGGCCCATAATATGTTAGTTTGTTCGAGGTTAAAATCTGCACATAGCAATTGGATGGAGATGGAATTAGAGGAGCAAAGTAAACTGGTCTTATTCAACGATGTACAAATTTTCTGGGATATTATTGCTATTTCTTCACCATGATAGCCTTGGGATGAACTCCATTTACAGTATAAGTGGCATTCAGTTATCATCAGCACATTTAATGTGTAGTTCACCATATCACTTTAATAGTGCTCTAACTTTACCCTGTCCATGGATATTAACTTTACCAACGTTCAACTGCTAGATTTGTTCAGATTAGTCTTTCACCCAATAACCAACTGCATACCAGGACCACTATGGACCTTCTCCAGAATACCCTCTGTGATGCTGTTCCCTCTCATGTTAGTGTGAGGTGTTCATGTCACTGTTGGTACCCATTTTGTCCCTCTCATGGTGGCTTAGAATATTCTTCCCATTATTTCTAATACTTTGCACCTCTCATGCTGTCTGGGGCTATTCATGCAATGTTTATGCCAGAATACTATGCTGTCTGCTGCTGATGCCTGCCTTCAAGTTTCATTAAACTTGGACATACTGTATTACCCCAATGTTATTTCAAACTGAATGCATTGCTTTTCCTATTAATTTTAAATTTCCATAGAATGTCTAGCCACCCACAGAACCTTGGTCTCGGTGGGATTAAGCTATAGTTTATGGTCTCTATTTATAGATATTTTGGCTTGTAAAGATCCAGCTAGTCAGTGGCCAGACTATACTAAAGAACAATTTTACTCTTCCAGATTATCAACATTTCTTTCTAAAAATATTTTCTCTCCTTTGATAAATTCAAGGAAGTTTTTCAGGATCCCTAGCCTCCTAGATATATATATATATATATATATATATATATATATATATATATATATATATATATCTATCTAGATCAGGTCAATTCTGTGCTCTGGGAAAAACGAACTTGTTTTAGAAGAAATTTGCTCAGTAGAATCTGTCCTATTTTCCTGTACTAATTGCCAAGGCACTGCGTACAATAACATGCAAATTGTAATGTTTAACTTGGGTATGAGAAATCTCAGACAGGATTGGCATTATACATTTTATTTTATGTACTTATTTATATTCCACATTTTTCAAGTAATCACAATGAAACTGGATCACAACCAGTTAAACACAATCATATAAAAAGGAATACATGCATGAACTGTATAATGCAGGATATTTTAATATAAACCATTTGTAATGAATGAACTGAAGCAATATGCTGCATAATAAACAGTACAGCTGGTATAAAGCCATCCAAAAATAATTATTTAATACCATTCTTTGCTTTGGACTATATACATAAACATGTGAAGTAGTGCTAAAAAAAGATTGCTTAATTTGCGTATGCTATGATGCCATAAATATCTGTTTGAAAGTGAAGATACTCCTTATTCAGGTAAAATTTTCCCATGGGAATTCAGAGGACAGGCAATGAAGAATAAAACTGGCTAATATAATAGTTAAGGTTGGCTGAATCTGCAGAGATAAGAATTGGCTCTTAATGTTCTGGCAAGAGCATTGTTATTAAATACACTAAGCTTTACATAAACAGAGCTTGCATTTTGTTTGAAAAAAAAAAATAACATCACAAAATGAAGGCTAAAGCCTTTTGGCCTTATTCAAAAAAGACTTTTGCCCCTACTTTACCTATGGAAAGAAGATTTGCTTACCTGTAACAGATGTTCTCCAAGGAAAGCAGGATGTCAGACCTCATACATAGGTAGCATCATTGGATGGAGCCCAGCATGGAAAAATTATGTCAAAGTTTCTAGAACTTTGACTAAGCCCAACTAAACATGCTCATACATGCTATATGCCTCAAATCCACGCGGGGTCCCCTCAGTTTTATATCATAGAATTTGAAGAATAAAATATTAATAATATTATGGAAAAAACCCACATATGGAAACCCAACTCCATGGGGTGTTGGGCAAGTTTCATGAGCACTGACATCCTGCTGTCCTCTGAGAACATCTGTTACAAGTAAGCAACTCTGCTTTCTCTGAGAAAAAGCAGGATGGCAGATCTTACAAATGGTGAATCCCTAGCTACAGGCTGCTCCCCCCCAACACATTAGGGGAACAACAAAACACCAAATTAATTGCCAATGGGAACAACAATAACCAGTTTTGCTGGAATAAGGGGAGGTATCCTGAACAAAAACAGTGTGCCCTAATTTGGAACAGAGTTGGAGGAGCTGAGGCAGACAAACAAAAACACACTTTGAAATGTTTGTATGCTAATGCCAGAAGTCTATGAAGTAAGATGGGAGAATTAGAGTGTATAGAAATGAATGTTGACATAGACTTAATTGGCATGTCAGAGACTTGTTGGAAAGAGGATAACCAATGGGATAGTGCTATGCCGGGGTACAAATTATATCATAATGACAGAGAGGAGCATCTTGGTGGCACTTTATGTCTGGGATGGCATAGAGTCCAACAGGATAAAGATCATGCATGAGACTAAATGCATTATCACATCTTTATAGGTAGAAATTCCTTGTGTGTTGGGGAAGAATATAGTGATAGGAGTATACTACCGTCCACCTGGCCAAGATGGTGAGACGGACAGTGAAATGCTAAGAGAAATTAGGGAAGCTAACCAAATCGGCAGTGCAATAATAATGGGAGATTTCAATTACTTCAATGCTGACTGGGTAAGTAAGTGAAATATCAGGACATGCTAGAGAGATAAAGTTCCTGGATGGAATAAATGACAGTTTTATGGAGCAATTGGTTCAGGAACCGATGAGAGAGGGAGAAATTTTAGATCTAATTCTCAGTGGAGTGCAGGATTTGCTGGGAGAGGTAACGGTGGTGGAACCGCTTGGCAACAGTGATCATAATATGATCAAATTTGAATTAATAACTGGTGGGGGACAGTAAGTAAATCCACAGCTCTAGTGCTAAACTTTCAAAAGGAAAACTTTGATAACATGAGAAAAATATTTTTAAAAACTGAAAGGTGTAGCTACAAAGGTAAAAAGTATGCAACAAGCTTGGGCATTGCTAAAAAATATCATCCTAGAAGCACAGACCAGACGTATTCCACGCATTAAGAAAGGTGGAAGGAAAGCAAAACAATTACTGGCGTGGTTAAAAGGTGAGGTGAAAGAGGCTATTTTAGCCAAAAGATCTTTATTCAAAAATTGGAAGTAGGATCCATCAGAAGAAAATAGGATAAAGCATAAGCATTGGCAAGTTAAATGTAAGACAGAATTTGAAAATAAGTTGGCTGTAGAGGCAAAAACTCATAATAAAAACTTTTAAAAAAATATCAGAGGCAGAAACCCTGCGAGAGAGTTGGTTGGACCGTTAGATGATCGAAGGGTTTAAAGGGGTGCTTAGAGAAGATAAGGCCATCACGGAAAGATTGAAGGATTTTTTTGCTTTGGTATTTTTACTGAAGAGGATGTTGGAGAGTTACCCATTCCAGAGAAGGTTTTCATGGGTAATGATTCAGATGAATTGAACCAAGTCACAATTAACCTGGAAGATGTGGTAGGCCTGAATGACAAACTGAGCAGTAGTAAATCACCTGGACCAGATGGTATGCACCCAAGGGTCCTAAAAGAACTAAAAAATGAAATTTCAGACCTATTTCAATTAATTTGCAACCTATCATTAAAATCATTCATTGTATGTGAAGATTGGAAGATGTCTAATGTAACCCCAATATTTAAAAAGTGATCCAAGGAGATCTGGATAATTATAGACCGATGAGCCTGACTTCAGTGCCAGGAAAAATCGTGGAAACTGTTATAAAGAATAAAATCACAGAACGTTTAGATAGACATGGTTTGATAGACACAGCCAACATGGATTTACCCAAGGGAATTCTTGCCTCTCAAATCTCCTACATTTTTTTGAAGGGGTGAATAAACATGTGGACAAAGTTAAACTGGTAGATGTTGTGTATTTGGATTTTCAGAAGGTGTTCAGGAAAGTCCCACATGAGAGGCTTCTAAGAAAACTAAAAAGACATGGGATAGGGGGCAATGTCCTTTTGTGGATTGCAAGCTGGTTAAAAGACAGGAAACAGAGAGTACAATTAAATGGTCTATTTTCGCAGTGGAAAAAGGTAAACAGTGGAGTGCCTATACTTGGACCGGTGCTTTTTAAGGGTACGACGAGTGAGGTGATCAAATTTGCGGATGACACAAAATTATGCAGAATATTTAAAACTCAGGCAGATTGTAATGAATTGCAAGAAAACCCTGCGAGACTGGAAGACTGGGATTCCAAATGGCAGATGAAATTTAACATGGACAAGTGCAAAGTGATGCATATAGGGAAAAATAACCCTTGCTTTAGTTACACAATGTTAGGTTCTATCTTAGGAGTTACCACCCTGGAAAGAGATTTAGGGGTCATAGTGGATAATACATTGAAATCATTGGCTCAATTTGCTATGGCAATCAAAAAAGCAAACTATGGGCCTCATTTTCTAAAGTATCGCAGGCCTGCGATACTTTAGGGAATGAGGGGCAGGGGGCTGAAATGGGGGGCGGGCCTGCACTAGCCGGCAGCGATCGCACCATCGCGGTGTGATCGCTGCCGGTTTCGCACCCAATAGCTCCACCATAGGAGGTGTAGCTATTGGGAGCGAAATAGGACGCGAAAAGGGCCTTACCTTTTCGTTGTCTGCGGCAGCTTCGCGGAGTCAGCCCCGGTGACGCCCCGACTCCTCCTCTTCCGGGGCCGACACTGCCCCCATTTTGATATCGCACGCGAAAAGGGACATTTCGCGTGCGAAACGTCCCTTACCGTGTGTGATACATTTAGAAAATAAGGCCCTATGTTAGGAATTATTAGGAAAAGAATGGCAAACAAAAGGATGGATGTCATAATGCCACTATATCACTCCATGGTGAGACCACATCTTCAACACTGTGTGCAATTCTGGTCACCGCATCTAAAAAAAGATATAGTTGCACTGGAGAAAGTGCAGAGAAGGACGACCAAAATGATAAGGGGCGTGGAACTGCTGCCCTATATGGAAAAGGCTAAAGAAGTTAGGGCTGGTCAGTTTGGAGAAAAGACGACGGAAAGGGGATATGATTGAGGTCTACAAAATCATGAAAGGACTTGAACAAGTTAATGTAAAATCGGTTATTTACTCTCTCAGATAATAGAAGGACCAGGGGGCACTCCATGAAGTTAACAAGTAGCTCATTTAAAACAAATCAAAGAAATTTTTTTTTTCACTCAGTGCATAGTTGGAATTCATTGCCAGAGGAAGTGATTATAGTAGTTAGTATAACTGGGTTTAAAAAATGTTTGGATAAGTTCCTAGAGGAAAAATCCATAAACTGCTATTAATTAATAAGCAATAGTAGCCTGTGATTTATTTAATGTTTGGGTACTTGCCAGGTATTTGTGACTTGGATTGGCCCCTGTTGGAAACAGGATACTGGGCTTGATGGACCCTTGGTCTGACACAGTATGGCATATCTTATGTTCACCTCAAACAAGTTCCGAGGGTCAGATTGGCCAAACCTGCTTTTTCATTGGCCATCCCTAACCAAACAATAATGCAGTGTGAATGTGTGATGAGAACTGCATGTCGCAGCTCTGCAGATCTCCAGTTCTCCTCCATGGGAAAAGCTCACAAGTGGGCCACAGACACTGCCATGGCTTGAACATTGTGAGCCTTGACATGATCCCCAAGATGCAGTTCCCCCTGGGCATAACAGAAGGAAATGCAGTCTGCTAGCCAATTAGAAAGTGTCTATTTAGCAATAGAAATATCCAACTTATTACTATTAAAAGAAACAAAAAGTTGGGTGGACTGTCTATGGGCTTCTGTCTGCTTAGACAGAAGGCTAACGCTCTTTTGCAGTTCAAACTGTGCAGGGCTTGTTTGCCTTGGTGCGAATGAGGCCTGGGAAAGAATGGGGCAGGATGATGGACTGGTTAAGATGGAAGTCCAACACCACCTTAAGCAGGATCTTAAGATACATATGTAAGACCACCCTGTCATGAAAAACCTTAGTGTAAGGGGGATAACTCACTAAGGCCTAGAGTTTGCTGACCTTGCATGCTAAAGTGACCGCCACCAAAAATATTACCTTCCAGGTCAGGTACTTTAGGTGAAAGGAACACAGCACCTCAAAAGGAGCTTTCATCAACTGATCTAACACTAGGGTTGAGGTCATAGGGATCTCAGGGGAGGCTTCAAATGAAACAGGCCCCAAATGAAATGTTCAATTTTAGGCTGTACAGAGAGGGGCCGAACATCTACCCTATGGTGGTATGTGCCAATTGTACTTAGATGAACTCTAACAGAGTTGGTCTTCAATCCAGCTTCTGATAGGTGAAGTAATCAAGCCATTTTTTGTGTGGAGCAGGAGAAAGGATATAGGGCTTTCTACTCACACCACATGGAAAACCTCCTCCACTTTCAAGTGGAAGGCTTTCTAGAAGTCACTAGGACCTGAAACAATCTTCTGAGAGATCGAGTGGTTATAGCATCAACTTCTCAATATCCAGGCAATGAACCAGCCTCGATCTTGGGTGATGAGATTTGGGGAAGTTCCCAGCCTGATCAGCTTCTGGATGAACATTTTCAGGAGTGGATACCAGACCTGTCTTGACCAATAAGGGGTTATAAGGATCATAGTCCCTTTGTGCTCATGAAGCTTCAAAAGAGTCCTCTCTACTAGTGGAGCTGGAGGACATGCATACAGGAGACCCTTGCCCCAATAATGGGCAAAGACTTCTGAGGTTGGTTTGCCACATGTCTTGTACAGGGAGCAGAACGGAGGAACAGTCCTGATCCAAGTTGCTGCAAAGTTCCAATTCTTAACACCTTGGTTCAAGACTGATCATGGGGTTTGAAGGCATGATTCTTCGTTATAGCCAGGTACATAGAACTGAGCACCATCCCATGGGGGAGTGCCTATGACCACATCTGGATTGCTTCCTGATACCACTTGTTGACATACCACATTGCAACTTGGTTGTCAGTCTGTATCAGAAAAATTTTGTTGGACAGTCAATATCTAAAAGCCCACAGCACATACTTGACTACCGAGAGCTCCAGGAAATTGATCTCACAAAGACATTCATTGGTGGACCATAGGCCCTGGGTGATGAGTCCATCTACATGAGCTCCCAACCCAGAGTGGACATATTCGTGGTCAGGAAATTTTGGGTGGGAGGAGTTTTGAAGAACATCCCCTTTCCAGATTTGAAATTTCCCACCACCAGAATAGAGAGTCCTGGAGAGATGGAGTGACTCAGACTTGATCATGGAAGTCTTGAGTGGCTTGCCAACACTGTGTCATCAAGGTCGATTGGACCTTTCACATGTGTAAATGTGCCAAAGGAATGATGGGTACCATCACGGCCATTTGGCCCAAGAGCCTCAACATATGCAGGCTGACAGCTGCTGAATCTGTTGAATCTCTGCCACTATTGCCATCAAGTTTATGGCCCATTGCCAGGGCAGAAAGACTTTGGTTTGAGCCATGTCCAGCAGGGCTCCAATGAAATACAATTGTGGTGATAAATTGTGAATCATCTAAGATGATTCACAATCGTTCCCATCTAAGATGTGTTCTTGACCAGGCAATCATCCATATATGGTAAAATGTGAATGCCCAGTCTGTGAAGGTGCACCGCCACCATGGCTAGGCATTTTACAAAGACACATGGGGCTGACATTAGCCCAAACAGCAGAACGCAATACTGGAAATACTGTTTTTCCACAACAAATCAGAGATACTTCCAATGATTTGGGAAGATCTCAATATGAGTGTAAGTGTCCATTAGATCTAAGGACCATAGTTAGTCCCTTTTTTGCAAGAAGAGGATCAGGGTGCCCAGGAAAACTATCTTGAACTTTTCTTTTTTGATGTATTTGTTCAAGGCCCTTAGGTCTAGGAGGAAATGGAGTCCCCCTGATTCCTTTGGTATCAGGAAATACCAGCAGTAAAATCCCTGCCCTCTTTGCCTGGTGGAATGGGTTCGACTGTTCTGGATGTTAAGAGGGAGGAAAGCTCTATTACTAGTACTTCCTGATGTACTACCAGGCCCCACAATGGGCTCAGAGGGCAATTTGGCAGGGTACCCAATAGGTTCAATTTGTACCCTTCATGGACGATGAAAAGCATCCACTGGTCCGACATTATACTGGATCACCAGTTTGCATAGAACTGAAGCCTTTCCCCAACCGGTAGGTCCATCATCACGCATCCTTTACTTTATCTCCGAAGAGATTCTCTCCAGTACACAGCACATTAGCAAGTGCTGTGTACTGGAGATCCAAGGCCCGCAACTATGTGAGTCTACAGGTGCTAATTCCCTCTGCAGAGATCCTCGATGTTCATCTCGAAAACATTGTAGGTCGAACAGACCCCGTGTTTCCTGTATTCCAGATTCTTCTGCACCAGCAATTGGGTGGGGGGTCTCTTGCTGCAGCTGAGGCAGTTGCTTGGCAATGTCCTGTACCTGCTTCCAGATGAGCCGTAAATATTAGCTCATGTAAAGCTGGTAGGCCACTATGTGGACAACAAGCATAGTGTCCTGGAACATCTTTCTCCCAAGAACATCCATCACTCTGTGAATCTTCCCCAGGGGCACTGAAGAATGGGTCCAAGAGCATTTGGCCTTCTTGAGAGCGGATTTGGTGACCATCAATTGGTGGGGTAGCTGACGCTTGTCAAATCCAAGAGCCTTTTGGTCAATATAAATTGCATCCACTTTCCTATTCACAGAAGGCACTGTGAGGGGGTGTTCCCACTTTCTCAGTAGTAACTACACAAGCATCTTATGTGCTGGGACTTCCATGATCTCCTTGGGAGGCTCCATGAACTGGAGAATATCTAACATCAACTGATACACAATGGGCTCTGCCATCAGCTGAAAAAAACCTGCAAAGGTCCTCCGGTGGGGATTTCTTTCAATCCTCGGGAGGAGATTGTTTCTGAGGGGAGATCATTCGAGGCATCACTGGAAGCCACAGAGGAGTCGTTCCCCCAGGAGTCATAGGTACTCTCATCTCCACAGTTAGCCCCCAACCAGCAGTGCAAGCACCAGTGGAACTGGTCGTTTAGGACCAGGCCCTGGTGTCATCTCTGGTATCGGGGGGTTTCCTCCTCTGAGAAACCAGAGATGACCACCGGATCAGCAGGTGGTGGTGGCAGTGGACAGTAGGGCATCGATGCTTCCCCAGGAACAGACATCAGCTGGGACTGTAATACGCTGATAATTGTGTATAGGGATTCCAGCAATGTCTTGAGGAGTGATGGTGACAGTGTTGAGGCCGCATATCAACTTCACAATGGCTTGCTGCACATGCCATTCCAATTCCTCCTTGAACATCGTTGATGCCAAGACAGGCTGGGATGCAGCAGGTGTAACTAGATCCTCTTGGGAAATGAAAGGAGGATAGGTGGCTGGCATCGTTACAGATGGAGACCATAGCATACCCCTGGCATTGATGGAGGACTGGTTTTCCTCATTACAGAGTCACTTTTTGGACATCACAGCAGAAGCTGGTGTGTCTCTGTGCACAACACTGTGCATCAACAAGGACCAATGCCTATGCTTCCTTGGCTTCCCTCGCTGCTCACATCAGTCCTTCCCTGGTGCTGAGGCTGAGGATGACAAAACAGACATCCTTGACCTGGAGGAGCCCGACGATGGCTGGTCTCCGGTGTCTCTCTTGGACAATGACCTGGACGGAAACTGAGGCCCCATTGATGTCAATGGCTCGGTGTCCATTGATGTGGCTTTTAGGTCGATGTCAAAGGATCGGTTTTCTCCAGCCCAAAGAGGCACTCCATCTTGTCAAGCCAGATACTACATCCCTTCAGGGTCATCCTGGCACATTTGCTGCAACCCTGGATGTCATGAGATGCCCCAAGGCAGAGGGCATATCTAGCATGGCGGTTCATGATAGTCATGGTCCTCATATACCTTAGGCACCACTTGAAACTCAAAGTTGACATGTCACAAAATAAAATGCATTCCAGATTGAAATCGAAGGCAGCAGCGGTCAATTATTTGAGGGCACTGAACGCACTGCCGCCCTGGATGATGGATGACCAAAATAAACTTACCCATAAATGTCGTAAAACCTATCTAGGTTGCTAATGGGAAAAATCGACCATGTGAGGCAATGCAACATTTTTGAATGAAAAAGCCACTTGAAAAAGTAGGCCAAAAAAGTTAAAGAAAAATCAAGGCTCACCTAACCGCAAGATGTGAGGCTCCGCGGAAAAGAAGAGATTGAGGGGAACCTGCATGGGTGAGTGGTATATAGCATGCGTGAGAATGCTCAGTGAGGCTCAGTCAAAGTTCTAGAAACTTTGACATGTTTTCTGTGCCAGACTCCATCCAATGATATCACTCATGTGTGAGGATTGTCATCCTGCTTGTTCTCAGAGAAAACATCTTTATTGCGTAAGGTCCTTTGGTTTTAAAATATTGTTTTGTTGTCTATTTTTGCAGATCAGGAACACATTTCACTGTACTCTGGTATAAAGCACAAAATCCATGAGAAATTATAACTCATTTCATTATCTTTCTGCCCTAACCACATATACTTTAAAACATTTTACTCCTGAATTGTTTTATTATTGTTGTTTATTTTGGAAAACCATTAAAACAGATTTGGAAAACCAGTAAAACAGATTTAAACATAAAACATATTTTATCTCCCAGCCTGGTGGCTGAGGGGCAATGCTGTATACTGCCACGTGGAGGACCTGGCTTAAAATCCTGGATCAGGTCTTCTGCTTCCCGGGTTGGCCAGGGAAGTAGAAGCAGCATTCACAGTCCCAACATGGGGTGGGGGGTAGGGGCTATAAGTCCCCAGCTTTGTGCAACAGTAACACCAAGTGTCTGGATTTAGGGTTCATGATGGCAGGGTTCCGGAAGGAACTCTGCTGCAAGGCTTCAGGCTGATGACTATCACTCCGGTAACTGGACTACCTAAGATAGAAGAGGATATAAAATAGGGGAAATATCCCAGAGTATTTGCAAATGAAGGCTCATAGTGTTATAGCCCAGCAGAGGCTGGATCCAATTGAACTGGAAGCCCAGACAAGCAGGAAGAAACAGTTGGGCTGAAAATAATTAAATATATATCTATGAATATAGTGATGAAGTCAGGGTTTCATATACCCTAAAGCTGCCTGGAGTGATAGGCCAATTAGAAACTCCCATAGATAAAGGGAGCTCTGATGGCAGACCCACAGGGAACATTTTTTCATTAGGAGAAAGAAAACTGAATAAAAGTTGTCTAGGGGACCATAAAGCTGAATGAACAGGAAGCACAAGGCTGCTGGGAAAATGTGGTCCTTAGATCCTGATCGGAGGATTCAATTGGAGCCAGCCAGTAGCTGGGCAAATGGGTGGTGATTATTGGGAAACACAACTGAGGCTGATTTAGACTGCAGAGTAATCAGTGTAACTCTTAACCTCTGTCTGGAGAAAGGAAGATCCAGAGAACCAGGAAGAAGTCTCCTGGGAGCAGAGATGCCTGCAGCCCTTTGGTTAAGCATCTGAATTTGCAACAATGTACTACTGGGGAAAGTAGCTTAGTGCTCGTCCTGAGGAACTGGGTTAGCCTACAGCAAAGTGACAAGATCCTTACTGGAGTGATACTGGTATCTCAAAGAAGGAGATGAAACTTGTGTGAAATGAACCTCGATGTCCACAATTAAAGCTGTTTTACTGCAAGTGCCTGTCTCCTAGTGCTATGTTCCAGAGAAATGTTAGCAGGTTCTGCAAAGACCAAGGGAGTGACCTGTGACAATATATATCATTTTACTGACTACAGTGAACCACAATGATGGCAATAAAGAAGGCATGATGGGAGCAATGGAATAGAAAATAGAATTCACAAGCGATATCAGAAAATTATTAACTCAACACAAGAAAACAAAAAATGGATTCTACTTCACCCCTCCTCTTCACTATTCCCAAAAATTATTGCTTTCTATTTATATAAGGGACAATAAAATAACTGCAGCACAGAAACTGAATAATGCCCTGCTCCAATGCTAAGGAAGAAATGAGGCAATGAAAATAGTCCCAACAGAACCATAAATCATAGCTCCAAGATGTGATCATAAGTATAAACCTGGGTAAACCATTAGAAAGTACAAACCAAAAGATCACTTGGGGAGAGATTTCATCAAAACATGATGAGAGACAGATAGGTGTTATGAAAATATCACATTACTTCTTTAATGTTTATTTGACCTCAGTGATTTCCAACAAAATGTTTTCTGCATAAAGAAACACAATAAAATCCTGGCTATATGGTAAGAGCTTATTTTTTAGAGGAAAGGCAGCTTTTTTTTTTCCAAGCACCATCTGAGGCACACACCTGCTGGAGATAAGAGGAAGAGATAGCTTTTTACTTCTGTTCGGATTTTGCATAGGTCGGGGCCAGCAAATGACAGAAACTTTCCATAGTGAAATTCTTAATCTGTGCAGATTCAACAATTCAGGCTTACTGACTTCCGTATCATTTGGACACTACAATTACACCCCAGGAAATTAGGCAAACAAGCTATTACCCTAACAGGGATATGCTCTGGCAGAGTATCTAATCACCTCAGGAGAGTAATTATTTAAACTGTAAACTAGTATGTTATTGTATTCCTTGAATTATGTATTGCTGCTATGTTATAAGCTGCTCTGGGTCCTTTGCAGAGGAGGATGGCATATAAAGTAAAAATGCGATATGATGTGAGATTTTGACAAAATTTCTCTATGTTTATGTAACCAGAATTTTGATAGATCCTACTACACAGATTTTTTTTTTTTAACATAGGAATAATATACAGTATTATATACACCCCCTTCCCCACCAACTCTCCAGTACTTATTGGGCCCATCATGACCCAGCCTCCCCAGCTACCACCTGACACAATACTAAAGGGCTTGGCATAGCCCAATCCCTCCTGACATGAAGCTCGAGGAGCAGCCTAGCCTGATTCCCACTCTTCACCCATTTCCCTCTTCCTCTGTGCTAGGTGCTCTTCCCCATGTTCCCACTGAAATCTTGGCAAAGAAGATAGGGGCAGGAGAGAATACAACTACCTCCTATCCCACTCCTGCATGTCTTTCAAAATGGCCCTGGGTGTCCTTTCGTGCTGCATTTTCCCATGACCATGTCAGCTTTGGGGGTTCAGGGTACCGGAAGCTCCATTTTAGTTTAGGGGTGAGGGAATCAAATGCTCTATACTAACTGGCCCTTTCTGTTTGTGGGGGGGGGAACAGGGCTGATTCAAGATGCAGTGTACACTGTCGTTTTATATGCTCATTATAGAAACTACAGTATAGCAGATACGGAAAAAAAAAAGTTCACCACAAGTTAAGTGCCTTTTTATCAAGCAAACTAATATGGTCATTCATCAAAATGCGTTAACGCATGTGTTAACGCCATAGCACATGCGATAATCAGGTTACTGCATGGCGCAAATGCACATTTTTTGAAGGGGCAGCACTGGGATGGGGTGTGGGCTGGATTAATTAAAATGAGGGGCAATATCGCACAGTGCAACAGCATAATGCTTGCTATTGCAGGGTTTTAATGCAATAACTGCACCTTTTCTTCTGGTGTTAAGCTGTGCAATATGCCCGAAATGGCAGTAACGCAATTTGCATTAAAGATTGCAAATTGCATTTTGGCCATTTCTGGGCTTAGGGAGAGGAAGGGGGAGGGGGAGAGTGGAGAGAGAGAGAAAATGCCTCCGGGGAGGCCTTTACATTATTCAACTATTTATATCTCTATAGGAGGGCCAGCTAATAGCTCAAGTTGAGATGTTGGTGGTGGTTTAGGGGCCAGTTTTATATGCAGAGTGAGACATATGAACAGCACAGTACACCTCGCTGAAGATTTGACATCATCTGGAGAGAGGAAAGTCTCACCAATTTGAGATTTCAACTATGTTCTCTCGCCCTAGCTTGATAGTCCCCTTATAGAGTCCCCTCCCCTCTCTCTCTCTCAGCTATGCTAGCGCGCAGTGTGGTAATTCTAAACTTACCATAAACACGCCCCTTTTTCTTACCGCGGGCGTTATCCATGCGTTATTAGAGCATTTTGCTGAATCTAGGGGTAAGATGGCACTTTTAAAGAGGCACGTGGAGCGCACACGTGCTCGCGTTCGTCACCCATGCCTAGGGACATGGGCATTTTATAATATACACCCAAATGTTATAAACTAGCCTGACTGCGTGCACATGTGCACACAATTTTATGTGGACGCGCACCTATGCATGCAAATGCCACTTCAACCATATAAGTGGGGGTTTTAAAAGACATGTGCGCCAACACCATTACCTGTTTTACCAATTCATTCCCAGTTCACCCAGGTAAGGAACAGGACTCGCAAACCCCCCTTAGTTTAATAGCCTCCTTTCTCCCCTGTTAGCCCCAACTCTTAAAAACTCGCCAATCTATTTGTCTTTACTTGCACATCATCCATAGCAGAAGCAAAGTTACGTGGCAGGGGACTCCGGGGCACATCTGCAGATTTCAATGTGAAATCCATGAATGCCCATGCCCCACCCAGACCACACCCTTCCCCGCCCCCTTTTTGGAACTTTGCATTTGTGCGCAAAGCATCAATTACGAGCGTAATCGGGGCAGCTTTTAAAATCTACTCGGCGTGCACGTATCTCCTGGTTTTGGCGCATGCCGGGCTTTTAAAATTCACCTTTAATGTTTTAAGGTATGCATGCTAAAAATAATTAATCACAATGTGAAAGATTTTAATTTCAAGGAAAAAAAAGGACAAAAAAAGTATACACATGAATGTGGTTTGCACAATTTTGTAATACTGAATCTTTTGCCCACGGATTTAATATCTGCGATTTATAGAAAGGAAACAATTCACAGAAAAATATAATAGCAAAATCCTGTACATGTCTTGCAAAAAATTTTGCCGCATTCATCAATTGAACATCTTGGGGGAAAATTTCACAGACTTTACAATTTTTTTGTGGATATTTTTCTTTTCCTGAAATTACATAAAATTAAATTCTTGGGCAAAGATATATATGTTTAAGCTTGTACAAGCACACCAATTTACAATATTTGTCTTAAATGTTATAATCAGTGCTGTAGGGTGATTAATAGATTTGAAATGCAAAACTCACATACAATCTAATGATTTCTGCATGGTGCTCCTGATGGAATATGACCATCAATTCATGGTTATTCTAAACACTTTAAACAATTTATAGACTGGTCTACAAAATGGTCTTGAAGTCTTAAAACATACTAACTGGGACAGTTGTGACACCCTGATTGGCTGTTCTTTACCTACAAATTAATTTACTCCTGGGGGAATTCTGCACAAAAAAACTTAAAATTCTGCAAACTTTATATTGATCAAAATAATACAATTTACATGACAGTCTTTAAGTAATTACCGTACATCTTAAATTAATACAGAAAAAAGTTATTACTTAAAGATGCAGAATTTTAAATATTTTGAACAGAATTTCACTGTAAAGGTGTCCCTTCCACTTGCTCTCCTCTCCTTACTCTCCTGGCCACTTTGCCCTCTCAGGCCCCAACTCGTCCACCTGCCAGTATCTTTCCCCTCCATCTCTAGGCTCAACCCCTTCCACTCCATCGCCACCCCCCGAAATTTGACCCCATTCTCAGTACTGCTCCTCACACAGGCTCCCTCTGTCCCTCCCTTTCTCACACCATGCTCTATCTTCTCTAGTGCACATACACACACACTCATACAGGCTCCCTCACTCTCTCGCACACATACATCCCCTCATACAGGCTCCCTCACTCTCTCGCACATATACATCCCCTCATACAGGATCCCTCTCTCTTGCATACAGACCCATGCAAGCTCCCTTTCTCTCTCACGCATACACCCTTACCCTACCTATGTCTCTCATGCAATCCCTCCACACAGGCCAGCAACCTCATATACACATGATCCCTTTTTCATACACACCACTTCACAATCTCTCACACGCACACACACCCCTTCACAATCTCCTCATACAGGCTCCCTCTCTCTGGCACCCACACTCAAGTACTCCCTGCTCTCTCTCACACCCCCTGCTCTCTTACTTCCCCTGCTCTCTCTCTCTCACACCCTCCTGCTCACCCCCTGCTCTTTCCCCTCCCCCTGCTGTTTCTTTTTTACACCCCCTCCTCCTCCTCCTCTCTCTCATCTCCCCTCCCCTCCCCCTCCCTCTCTCTCACTCCCCTCCCTTCTCTCACATGCACTCACCCCTCCCCTCCCCCTTACCCTCTCCTTTCTCACACCCCTCCCCATCTCCTCCCTCCCTCACCTCTCTCATACCCCTGCCCTCTCACACCCCTTCCCCTCCTTTCACACACACACACACATTCACTCTCATCGGGGCCTTCATCTTCACCATGAACAGCGCGCCGGGCCTTCATCTTCACCGTGAATGGTGAAGTATCCCCTGCTCTCTCTCACACCCCTTGCTCTCTTACCTTCCCTACTCACCACCCTGCTCTCTCTCACTCCTTCCCCTGCTGTCTCTCTTTTACACCCCCTCCTCCTCTCTCTTATCTCCCCTCCCTTCTCTCACACACACTCCTTCTCCTCTCCCCCTTACCCTCCCCTCTCTCACACCACTCCTCTCCCCCATCTCCTCCCTCCCTCTCACCTCTCTCACACACACACACACCCCTCTTTCACACAGCCTCCCCCTCCTCACACACACACACACCTCACTACACACATTCACTTTCATCGGGACCTTCATCTTCACCATGAACAGGGCGCCAGGGCCTTCATCTTCACCACGAACGGCGCACGCTCCATTTTCAGCATGCTGAGATCTCCTCTCTCATTTTCTGTGCAAAAATTGGCAATTCTGCATGGGGGGAATTCTGCACAAATTCTGCGTTCTGCAGTAGTGCAGAATTCCCCCAGGTCTATGAATTGTAGACCATGCCTTTGGATACTATTGGCCGAAGGCATTTATTAGATACCTAGCAAGGAAATCTAATTAGGGTGCATGAGCCTAACTATTTCTATCCTAAACTCTGGGAAGCACCATTGGATCTCTCTGTGATGGCTTCCTACCAGTTGCTCTGTCTTCTACTCCCAAAGGGCCTTGCTAGATCAATTCTGTTGCAGAGGGGAGCCCAATCAGGCAGGCTGCCATGCCATCTTCCCTTCCTATTGTCAGTAAACAGACTCGCCATCAACTGTTGCACTCCTGGTTCATTATTCCCTGTTCCAAGGCCAAAGTCCTAGCCACACCTTTATTTAAGCCCTCTGGCCCCTCTCCCAAGCTGACTACCCTCTCTCCCTTCAATACTATCCTTGAATACCCCAGCACAATAGGGGTAAGAAAGATAAGTCTTACTGATGGAATCCGTTCTAGCCACTAATAGAAGTAATAGAAGGGCAAAATAGGAGGGAAAACCTCAGGTCCCAGGGGCAAGAAGCAAAGAGGGGGAGCCTTGGTAATCAGTGCTATGTAAATCACCTGCCCACTCTGCTCCTCCCATGCTGGCCCTACAGCCATTCCAGGGCCACTGGTGCAATTGGTGTGGGCCAATAATATCAGCAGACCCCAAGCTTTCAATCATAAGGTGCTCCATTCTTGGCCTGAGTCAGAAGAGAAAGGCTCAAGCATCTTATGATTGCATTGCCCACATTGTCGGCACCATGTTCCTGAAATTCCACAGCATCCTCCCTCTGAGTGACTGGACAGACCAGTAAGTTCTAGCAACCTCCCCATTATGGGCAGCATCCATACTAGGGGGCTACCTATTAGCAAAGAAGATTTTTGATCTCCAAGTCTGTTCATGTCATCATTTATACCTGTCCACTGTGCTTCTAGAGATCGCACACAAAATCTTTTCTCCTCTTTACCTTGCTCTGTGCTAGGGAAAGGTGTCTATGTGTCTACTCAGGCATATTTGAATTCTGTAATTCTTATGGTTCCTACTACTTTACTGAAAATCTGTTTGAAGTGCCACTATCCTATCAGTGAAGAATACTGTTACATTCCTTTTCAGTTTCCCTTCCTCCATACATTAATCCCTTATCCTTCAGCTTTGATTCAACATAACATTTTACATGGTGTTACCTTTTGAAGCCTACTAGATATTTGACTATTTCTATCATATCTCTCTTTTCTATGCTTATTCCATTTACTTATTTATTAAATTTCTTTCATGCTTGATCAAAGTAATGCTCCAGGCATGGCATAATTTAATATTTTCTTTCTAGGACTCACACTAACATAAAACAATCACATACGCAAAACATAGGGAGGATAATTTTCAAACAACTTGCATGGCCTTATATACATGTATATATATGTATATGGTCATGTGAAGCTCTACTACAGTATTTTATAAACTGCACATATCATGCACGCACAAATTATAAAATGCATGGTTTTCTACCCTCTACATAGGCATGTATGTTTGGTTACATAAGAATACCTGTAATGCAATATTTTCCTATCTATTCAATAAACATATGCGTGTATATTTTACACATGAAAAAAAATATAACTTGATCGTGTAAAACCCTGATTTATACTCGGTAGTTGGTTTATTTTATATATTTATCAAAATATTTATATGCAGCACTAACCTAAATTCCAGGCAGCTCACAACTATACATTCATAATTAAAATCAAAGGAAGACAGGGACAATCAAGACCATAAAAATATTAATTCAAATGCATGAAATACATTTTAAAACATGGATACATAATTGAAGTTCACCAGTTCGCAGATACTTCCACCAGTTTAACCAGTCTATCTTCAGTTCATTAAGACCCTCCAAGTTCTTTACTCTGAACTCCCCACAATTCACCCAGTCCTCCTACCTAATATCAGACAACAGATGAGTCTGATATCATTTGTGCTAGATAATCAGCAAGTGCAAATTGTGCAAATAAATTGTCTATCATATTTGCATAAATCTCATAAAATAGCAACTTATGTGCGCACCTCTGGGCCCCAACCTGGAATGCCCCTAGACCATCGTTTTTTGCATGCCACCAATATGCTTGGATTTTTGGTATTTATAAAATAGCATACTTACAATCTACTTATGCATGTATATGCTAATTTTATGGGGTAGATTTTCTAAAAGTACGCTGGATTTTATACGATACACGCGTAGCCGCGCGTATCTTATAAAATCTGGGGTCGGCGCGCTCAAGGGGGTGCACATTTGTGCAACCTGCGCGCGCCGAGCCCGGCGCACGCTGCCTGTTCCCTCCAAGGCCACTCCGAAATCAGAGCAGCCTCGGAGGGAACTTTCCTTCCGCCTCCCCTCCCCTTCCCTTCCCTTCCCCAACCCACCCCCCCCCCCGGCCCTATCTAAAACCCCCCTACCTTTGTTGGCAGATTTACGTCTGCCGAAAGCAGGTGTAAATCTGCGCATGCCAGCGAGCGGCTGGCGCGCCATCACCCGACCCGGGTGGTCCGGAGGCCTCGACCATGCCCCCGGGCCGGCGCCACGCCCGAACCGCCCCTTGACCCCGAACACACCCCCGGAAACGCCCCTTTTACGAAGCCCCAGGACTTGCACGCGCCGGTGGCCTGTGCAAAATTGGTGCACCGGCGTGCGAGTGCCCTGCGCTCGAAAATCCGGCCGGATTTACGCGCGCAGGGCTTTTAGAATCCGGCCCATTGAGGGTAATTTTCAATAGTGTGTATAACTCAGTACATACAAGTATAAGTAGGTAAGCACAAAATTATGCCTGTATTTTATAAACTGTGCAGCAGAAGGTGCATAGTCTATAAAATACTGCATATTGCCACCTGAAAATGTGTGTTTGCTTCAGTACACACACATTTTTTTTAACTTTATATTTATTGAAATTTCACAAATTATTAACAAGCATACAAGCTTATAGTAACATACATGAGAAATAATAAGCAATAATTAAAGAAGAAAAATTAAGCAATACAATACACCTCATGTAATTTTAAAGAAATAGGAGAGGAACCAAGATGAAAGGGGAAAAAAGGAGCAAACGTAAAAGAAAATATTAATGAAATGCGAGGCATTTGTATTTAATAATACCATTAAATACAAATGCTGATAGTCAAAATTCAAACAGAGTCAACCGTGGGTCAACCAAATA
The DNA here is from genome assembly GCF_901001135.1 of Rhinatrema bivittatum. Taxonomy (NCBI): domain Eukaryota; kingdom Metazoa; phylum Chordata; class Amphibia; order Gymnophiona; family Rhinatrematidae; genus Rhinatrema; species Rhinatrema bivittatum. Next base: position 106,910,881 of record NC_042617.1, on the reverse strand, counting down.
GGAACGTAAATGAGCAGGATCAAAATATACATGTTTAATACCATGATGAGGAATAATACATTGACAAGGAAATTGGAGAATAAATTTAGCACCCATAGTCAAAACCTCAGGACGCAATAAAATTAACTTTTTCCTAAATTCCTAAATGGAGCGAGTAATGTCTGGAAAAATCCACACTTGTCCAAAAAAAGAAGACTGTCTATGAGGAGAAAAGGATCTTAATATCAAATCTCTATCATGAGAAAAAACGCCAAGACAAGAAAAGAGTCCCACATCGAGAAATTGTAATATCAGTACAGGATTCCAGAACTTGAGTTAGGTCCAAATCTGGATCAGAAATATGATCAGATGAGTTTGAATTTGAAGACTTTGTCATATAAACTTTAGCAAAAATAGGCATAATTTCTGTAGGCATTTTCAAAACCTCAGTTACATATTTCTTAAGTATATGCATTGGAAAAATTAAATTGACTGGGGAAAATTTAAAATACATAGATCTAAGTAACAATTGGAAATTTCTATATTCTCCAGTTTTCGTGAGTGAGAAAAATCTGATTTAACCAACAAATCCTGGGTTTGCTGTGAAGAAGAAACCTGGAGTTCCAAAGCTGAAATTTTTTGCATATGGGAAACTGATTCAGATGCAAGAGCTTGAAATCAATCAGCAAAGGTAGAAGTAACATAACATCAACTAAGGAAGATATGGATTTCTCCAAAACCATAAGGGCTGACCAGAGTAATTACTGGAAGCTTTGGAAGAGCAGGGTGAAACAAAATCGGCTTCATACCTCGGTTTTCCTGTATAATATTCGACTCTCCAAGATCGTCATTATTGCCCCATGGAGCTGAAGCAGTCACCGAGAGGGAACCTGCAAGTCCGTTCCAGGAGCAGAGCTCTCCAATAACGCTGAGATCTCAGGACCAGAAACAGAAGCAGCAGCTAACCTGGTCACAATTGTGGCAGGAGAAGCCACTCCAGAGACCGCCAACCTAGAGCCCGAGGGTCCACATGACGGTGAAAAATTGCCCGAAATATGAGGCACAAGGGGAAATGGATGAGTAAACAGCACTTCAGGAATTAAGGTGGTCTGTAAGTCCGGCAACAGGGCCGCCCACTCCTCGGGGCCCGACGCCAAGGATTGTACCGAAGTTAGAGTATCAGAAGTGGGAAGCAGGAACCTCTCAATGGTAGGTTGAAGAGAATCTGAGCCAGGGGTAGTTAGCCCCAAGTCCCGAATCTTAGCCTTCTGTTTACTATGAGGCATAGTGACAATAAAACATGCAGAAAAAGAGGAGCACCAACAACCCGAGCCTCTCAACAGGCAGCCATCTTGGTACCACAACACACACATTTTTTGAATGAAAGGAACCATATAGTAATTCCGGGCATATATCTTTCATGTTAAATAATTATAACTTGTCCACATAAAAATCCTGAGTTTGTGCACAGAGACAGGTATTTTATAAAGTTGGCCGAGGAATGAGTGTATGTCATGTATATACCAGTTAGATGACACCTATGCAGACTGACCCAGACATTCACCAGTTTCTCACACCCTCCACCACTTGTTCCATACCATCCATCCATAAACTGTAGACAAAAGAGAAGTCACATTTTATTTCTGTGACCAGTGACAGATTTAGGATTTTGGCACCCCCTAGGCTCTGTTGGTGCTGTCACCCTCCTTGAGGTTGAACAACAAGGAGCAGAAGGTCTAAAGCACAGTCCCCTAGTTTCCTGTATCAGCTGAAGGGTAGATCCTGTGGCATGAATTTAAAAATTCTGAAGCAAATTGGCAAACATTTCCATCTTTTATATTACATTATAAAAATAAAGTAGCTTTACACTATAACTATTAGTATAATTTATTTTATTTTTATTGGGTGAAGAAACGTGATTCAAGTTTCAATACAGGGAGGAGACCTTGGGGACGGGGAGAGGAAGGGAGGAGATTCAGGAATGGGTTGAGGAGAAAGGGGAGGGAGTGTGAGAAGGAAAGAGGACAAAAGATAGGGAGGATGGGAGATGGGGAAGATTAGGAATCTTGGATAGGGACAAGGAGAGAGAGAGAGTGAGGGAGGTTCTTGAATTGAGGAAGGGGAGGAGGGAGTAGGCAAAGTTGGAGAGTGGATTCCAGGATCTGGGGAGAAGGGAGGTTCTAGGATCTGGGAGAGAGATTCCAAGATCATGGGAGGGGAGGATTTGAATTGCAGTGGATGGAAAGGGGAGGAGGGAGGTGTCCTTACCATGCTCTGGTCCTGCTGCTCCTTGCATCCCCTCTCTAACATCCAACCAATATCACATATACACACGTACACTTGACACCAATCCCTTCTCTCTCACACACACAAACACCGCTTCCTACTCTTGCTCCCCTATCTCTCACACACAGACATATATCCCCCAGCCAAGCCCCCTCTCATCTCCCAGCCTCTCTTCCCACCCTCCAATGATCTCTCCTCAGTCTCTCCTAATCTCCTCAAAATGATCTCCCCTTCGATTTGTCTGCTGCAGGCTCTCCTGTTCCCTTCATGCTGCCTGGAGGAGAGGGACTGGATCAGGAAACAAGAGGACTGTTCTGTGCTGAGTGAGATTCAGCACAGCTGAAATGCAACAGATCTTCAGCCAGTCTGCTGCCCCCTCACCTGCAGATCTCTGCTGCCCTGGTCACAGGTCTAGTGTGGCTATTGACAAATCCAGGACTGTCTGTGACTTGATTAGCAGGTGTAAAAGCATGAGTGCATGTTTGATGGCGTATACATGTTCTCCATTTATAAAGTACATAAATGTGTGCATACTTCCAAGCTCTGCCACGGGATACTCTCAAAATGCCATCTTTGAACGTGCATACTTTTCTGCACAGCAGTGACAGAACACACATACGTTCGCCCTTCTGAAAATGTATTTACCATGTATTAAGATACCAGTTTTACATGCACAACTCCCATGTAAGTCTTTGAAAATTCACCCCACCATCTACTAAGTTGTTACTAGCATCGCAGACAGTAAAACAGACCATAAAGATGCCAAAAATCTCAGATTAAATAGAGAAGATCCAAACACAATTAATATATTTGCATAAAATAAAAACAGAATGAAATACCACTACAAATTTCTGCAAACAAATTTAGAAGACCAAAGCCTGTCCTATTTTCTTCTCAGTTAAATAAAGGCCTGAGTGAAGAGACAAGCTCCTTGTGATCTTAGGCGAGTCACTTCACCATTCACTCTCAGGTACAAACCAGGCCAGATTTACTAAGGCTTTTCTCCCATTCTATGCCTCCTCTGGTCAGGAGGGAGCCTATTCCATAGTGAAGGACTGTCTACACTAAGGGGCGGATTTTAAACGGAGCGCGAATAGCCTACTTTTGTTTGCGCTCCAGGCGCAAACAAAAGTACGCTGGATTTTAGTAGATACGCGCGGAGCCGCGCGTATCTGCTAAAAACCTGGATCGGCGCGCGCAAGGCTATGAATTTTGTATAGCCGGCGCGCGCCGAGCCGCGCAGCCTACCCCCGTTCCCTCCAAGGCCGCTCCGAAATCGGAGCGGCCTTGGAGGGAATCCTCTAACGCCCTCCCCTCACCTTCCCCTCCCTTCCTCTACCTAACCCACCCGCCCGGCCCTGTCTACACCTCCCCCTTACCTTTGTCGGGGGATTTACGTCTCCCGGAGGGAGGCATAAATCCCCGCGCGCGAGCGGGCCTCCTGCGCGCCGGGCCGCGACCTGGGGGCGGGTACGGAGGGCGCGGCCACGCCCCCGGACCGCCCCGGGCCGTAGCCACGCCCCCGTACCCGCCCCCAAAACGCTGCCGACACGCCCCCGAAACGCCGCGACGACCGGGCCTGCCCCCCGACACGCCCCCCTCGGAGAGCCCCGGGACTTACGTGAGTCCCGGGGCTCTGCGCGCGCCGGTAGGCCTATGTAAAATAGGCTTCCCGGCGCGCAGGGCCCTGCTCGCCTAAATCCGCCCGGTTTTGGGCGGATTTAGGCGAGCAGGGCTCTTAAAATCCGCCCCTAAAGGTTCTTCCACATATAAGATACGCCATACTGGGTCAGTCCAAGGGTCCATCAAGCTCAGTATCCTGTTTCCAACAGTGGCCAATCTAAGTCACAAGTACCTGGCAAGTACCCAAACATTAAATAAATCTCAAGCTACTATTGCTTATTAATTTATAGCAGTTTATGGATTTTTCCTCTAGGAATGATTCCAAACCTTTTTTAAACCCAGTTACACTAACTGCTGTAACCACATCCCCTGGCAATGAATTCCAGAACTTAACTATGCACTGAGTAAAAAAGAATCTTCTTTGATTTGTCTTAAACAAATTACTTGCTAACTTCATGGCGTTTCCCCTAGTCCTTCAATTATCTGAGTAAATAACCGATTAACATTAACTTGTTCAACTCCTTTCATGATTTTGTAGACCTCTATCATATCCCCCCTCAGTCATCTCTTCTCCAAACTGAACATCCCTAACTTCCTTAGCCTTTTCTCATAGACAGCCGTTCCATGCACCATCATTTTGGTCGCCCTTCTCTAATTCTCCCATCTTACTTCTTAGTCTTCTGGCATTAGCATACAAACATTTCAAAGTGGTTTTTGTTTGTATTAACATTCTGCTTTTCAGTTGACAGGGATAAATTGGAATCTTTTAGCTCAGGTGAGTTTTTTAATTAGAGGCACTTGGGCTACTTTTCTTATTATTGGAATTTCTCTGTTGGGATGCCTAACTCTGATGCTTCATTAGTATCCTTTGAAAATACCTCCCTCTGAACCATACACTGCTTAGCGATGGTTGGCTTTCCCCTTTGATTTAGTTTAAAAGTTGTTCCATCTCCTTTTTAAAGCTTAGCACCAGCACTCCAGGAGAGAGGGGGTGCCAGCATAGCCATTTGGCTAGGGCCTACAATGTTCAAGGGGCCTACTTTTGTTGGTAAAATTTTTTTTAAAAAAGCTAAATATATCTATTCCTAACATGTATAAATAAAAATTTCAATTGTAATTGAAGAATTTGCTAACAAAAAAGCTCGTAAAGCCTTCTTAAATAAATAAAAATTATTTGGGAAATTTAGAAAATGATTTTTCATATTAAGTATCATATCAGAACCTTACATAGGGGCCTACTTTTCTTAGCTGGTTCGGGCCTAATTACTCTCTCTCCAGCCCTGAGCGCCAGCAGCCTGGTTCCACACTGGTTAAGGTGGAGTCCATCCCTTCGGAAAATACTCCCCATTCCCTAAATGTCCCCCACTTCCTTACAAAACTGAATCCCTCCTCCTTGCACCACTGTTTCATCCACCCATTGAGACTCTGGAGCTCTCTGCCTGCCTCTGGGGACGTGCGTGTGGAACAGGGAACATTTCAGAGAATGCTACCCTGGAGGTTCTGGATTTCAGCTTTCTACCTAATAGCCTAAATTTGGCTTCCAGAACCTTCTTCCCATATTTTCCTATGATGCTCCTGCCCACATATACCACGAGTCCGCTCCTTCCTAGTACTATCTAAAATCCTATGTAGGTGACGTGTGAGGTCTACCACCTTCGCACCAGGTAGGCATGTTACCAGGTGATCCTCACGCCCACCAGTCACCCAGCTATCTACATTCCTAATAATCAAATCACAACTATGACGGTCAACCTAACCCTTCCCTCCTGGGCAGTAGCGCTGGGAGACACATCCTTAGTGTGAGAGGACAATGCACCACCTGGAGAGCAGGTCCTTGCTTCAAGATCATTTCCTGCTGCACCAGGTTAATGCTCTCCGATCATGAGCCCTTCCTCCTCCAAGGCAGCACCAGGGCTGCCAGACTGGAGTTGGGACATGGCTACTATGTCCCTGAAGGTCTCACAAACTTCTGGTTTTTGCCTGCTTTCTGATTACTTATTTAATAGAAAACACACAAACTTCAGTTTTTTGCCTGCCCTCTGACTAGCTATTTAATACAGAAACACAAACACATGAAATAATATACTCCAATATTTACTTCTACCCAATACTTTTAAGTTTTAAAATTTTCACCAAACAATGCTTACTGATTCTTTTCAGCCACCAGCAAGGTGATTCTTTCCTCTCAGTGCTCCCATGTAACAGCTTATCTTAGTTCCTTAACTGAAGGTTCCAATAAAAGTGGGTTGCACAGAAATATACAGCTGTAGTCATTATTTTAAATACAATGGTCCCTGTTCCCGAAAAGTTTTATGCATAAGGTTCAGAAGTTTAAACTACATTCTATATTCCACAGAAAGCCAATTTAGGTTCTTCAGGAGTGAAATTACTGTATATCATGCTTTCAGGAACAACCCAAATACACTTCTTTATCTAGCTGGCATACCTTTAGCTCTATAAAGGGTCTATGTATTAAAGGGTGTAAACACTATTTACCTCATTAAATGCACATTAATAAGGGTGTTAGTTAATGCCCATGTTCCTGTAAATAGCACGGAGAGTACATTAGTGTTCCTGTCAGTACTCTCCAGATGACTTAAAAAAACAAATGTAAAAAGCCTCATTAATTACTGTATTGTTAGATGTACTATCCAAAATTAATAATTAAGATGTCTAATGTGGCCCACCTAAAATTGCAAAGTTAACTACGTCTCATAAGTTGTAGCTAATGCAGACTATTAACATTGCTAAAGTTAACTTGGGGTCTCTCAGCCCTTAGTCCTATGCGAATGGGGTCTCTCAGCCCTTAGTCTATGCCCATCCATTTATCTCCCCACCCACCAAACCTAATCATGCGGTCACTGGGCTTTACTCCTCTACCTTCTAAAACTGATACTACACGCATATCCAGCATAGCTCCCTGCTTCAACGGCAGGGGAGAAGAAAAACAACCAATAAGGGCTGAATAACACAGTCTGGGTAAAACAAATAAGCATGGGTGTAGCTTGCTTATTGCGGCGGTTACTTCCCCTACTACCCATAACTAATCAAGCTTGATATTTCACTTGGTTGCAGCTCCATCACTGCTCTCTACATTAATGGTGGGGGTGGAAGGGAAATAGAACCAAAGAGCTAAGAGAAACAGATAAGTATGAGAAAAAAATGTGAAGCTTGCTGGGCAGACTGGATGGGCCGTTTGGTCTTCTTCTGCCGTCATTTCTATGTTTCTATGTTTCTATAATTAGGCCAAAGCGACTGTCAGAGCCTAATCCACCCACTCTCCCTTGATATCAAATGGCATCCAGCATCTTCCTTCACTCCCACTGGCCAAACTTACTCCTCCAAAAGGTTTTCAAAATCTACACTGGCAGGAGAGAGTCAGTTTCTCTCCTGTTGGCAGTTGTGCACTGCTGGCAATCTGACCAACATATCAAAGCATGTGGGGCTACTGGCAGAATGGGGGAAACTGGTTCCCCTCCTGCAGTGAAAATTCACAAGATTTTCTGTAGTGGTAACTTATCCTGGGTGAATTGGTGGGGGCTTTGAGGTCCTTTGATGTTACAGGGGTGTTGGAGTAGGGGGTGGGCTTACTAGAAGGCCCTTTGATATTGTGTGGGTAAGGGGTGTTAGGGTCCAGACATCCTTTGATTTTCTGATGGTGTGGGGAAGGGAGGATAGAGCCCAGAATGTCCTTTAATGTTCACGGGTTGTGGGGGAATTAGTGCTCACAAGGCTGAAGTTGCTGTGGGGGGCATAGAGGTTAGAGCCTAAAAAACCCTTTGATGTTATGAGGTGGGGGAGGGGGGAGCAAAGGCCCTTTAAAGTTTATTTACAAGTGGAAAGCCACAGAGCCCCTGCAATGCAGCCCCCCCCCCTTTTCCTCCTCTCCTAAGGTCTCTTACAACCCATAGTAAATGGCCACATTTTTCAGAACTGATTACTGTGAGCTGTTGAGGACAAAGTGGAGGTGGGAAAGTTTAATCAAGGTGTTTCTCCTATTTTGTATCAACAGATAAAGTCCTTAATTAATAAGGATCTACTGCAGGGCAGACAATTCCAATCCCTGGGTGCCATAAGACTGTCAGATTTTCAAAATATCCACACTGAATATTCATGAAATGCATTTGCATTTACTGTGTCCATTCCATGCAAATGCATCTCATGCATATTCTTTATGAATTTTCTGAAAACTCATTTGGCTTATGGCACTCGAGGACCGACATTTCCAACCCCTGCTCTACTGGAAAAGTGACAATGTATGATATGAAGGCAGGAAAGTCCTGATTTATGGCTTAAAAAAGAATGAAAAGTAGGAATTACTACTACAAATCAAGAGAGCTGGAATATATAGGTTTCACAAAAGTAAATTTACTTTTCTTGCTGGAAACAAAAATGATCTTTTTTGAAAGCTCAACACCATATGAACTGGTGATATTCCATCTACACTACACAACTGTTATAAAATGCTGAATCACTGAAAAGGGTTTTGACAGTAAAATATAATCGGAAGTGTTCAAAACAAAAATAGTAACTTTCAAACAGGTGCATGTGAACGTGATTGCTGGCGCACCCACATGGTCACGGCAATTTTATAACATGCACGCGCTGACACACGCATGTTATCAAATCCACTACCTGTTCTCACGATTTTATATTGGCGTTGCGCATGTGTACGCGAGTGCCCAACCGGGCGTGTAAGTGGGGGGAATTTCAGTAGATGCACGGGGCGACTCAATAGACCCTGTTCCCTCCCAGTCCGATCCAGTAAAGGAGTGGACTGGGAGGGAACTTCCTAACCCCCCTACCTAACCTGCCTCCCTTTTCCCCTACTAGCCCTGACCCCTAAAACCCTGTTAACTATCCTCCTTTTTTTTGTTTTAGTACTTACCGGCTCTCCGGGGCTGCAGCAGGTTGCACGGGCCAGTGGGATCCCAGTGCGCACTTCAGCGGAACACTGCCTAATGGCACTGTCTTGACCCACCCACGCCCATACCCCGCCCCTATATCGGGTAGCCCTTCCAACATGCATACCAGGAGATACGTGCGTGGCTGCGAACCTGCGAAAATCCACACGGCGCGCGCAAGGCCCAACCACGTACGTATCTCCCCGATTCTGCATGCACAGGGCTTTTAAAATGCAGCCTTAAATAAAAATATCCAGGACAAAATCACAAAAATCAAGAATATCAATACAATAAAAACAATGGTTTCCTTGTCCATCTTAGATCTCCTCACCAATTCCCCTGTTCTTGTACCACTATCCATAGCAAAAATATCCTCCCCTTGTAGGGTTGGATAATTGCTGCTGCAGCATAAGCTGAGGTTAAAGCTGGAAAAATATCCCCAAGCTCAAAAAATCTTAACAGAGTCCCAGCAAGTCCAAAAAATCCAAACTGTACTCCAGCCTCCCAGATGTCTCTCTCTCTCTTTGCAATTTGATTAAAAAGCCATATGTATATCAAAAACTGTACACTATCTTGGAATTCAATTAGACTCCATACTATCAATGCAAGATCATGTAAAAAAAATAGTGTTCACTCATCATTTTATAAATTGTGTTTACTCTGCCATCTAAAACCTTTGTTGGATACACATCATTTTTGGACTGTACTCCAATTGTTAATATTAACCTCAATTGATTATTGTAACACTCTTTACACAGGCCTTCGACACACTATCATACCACTCCAGTTAATACAAAATTCCGCGGCAAGACTCCTTACAAACACATGCAAATATGGTCACATTACTCCGGCGCTATTGGTTCACAATTTGCTACATCATGTTTGCACTCCATGGGTAAATAGCACCTTAAAAATGTATGTTCCAACCGGGTCCTTCCAGGCTACTTCTCAGTTACTTCTTGAAATTCCATCCTTATATTTAGCCAGATTATCTTCTACCCATGAAAAAACTTTCTCCCTTGCAGGTCCCTTGTTCTGGACCTCATTGCCACTATACATAAGATTTCTAACAGGCCGATACAATACAGTGCGCTCCGACCGAGCGCACTGTTAACCTGTCATTGGACACGCGTTTTCCCTTACCCCTTATTCAGTAAGGGGCGGAAAACGCACGTCCAACCCGCCGAACCCAATAGCGCCCTCAACATGCAAATGCATGTTGATGGCCCTATTAGGTATGCCCGCGCGATTCAGTAAGTAAAATGTGCAGCCAAGCCGCACATTTTACTTTCAGAAATTAGCGCCTACCAAAGGTAGGCGCTAATTTCTTCGGGCACCGGGAAAGTAAAAACTGCTTTTCTGTGCACCCTCTGACTTAATATCATGGCGATATTAAGTCGGAGGTCCCGAAGGATAAAAAAAGTAAAAAGAAAAAAAGAAAAAAAAATTTAAAGTCGGCCGGCGGCTGTCTGGTCGAAAACCGGACGCTCAATTTTGCTGGTGTCCAGTTTCTGAGCCCGTAGCTATGAGCAGGCTCAAGAACCGACGCCGGCAAAATTGAGCATCAGCTGTCAAACCCGCTGACAGCCGCCGCTCCGGGCCAAAAGGAGGCGCTAGGGACACTAGCCGGACCTAATTAAAATATTGCATTGGACCTAATACTGCTGGACCTAATACTGCCGGACCTAATTTAAATACTGCATCACGCACACAGGCAAGTGACCTGTGTGCACGCTGGGAGAGCGGACATTCGCCCGCTCTCCCGCGGACTTTACTGAATCGGCCTGTAAGTAATCAAAAAGATTTCAAAATCACTTTAAAAACATCTATTTTCTGCTGCATTTTCTGTGCTTCTCACAGACAGGCTACCACTCAGTAAGTCATGCCCTCTTATTGTATCCAGACCTACTGCCCTGAGCAGCAATTTAAATAATTGGGCAATGAATGGGTTTGATGCCATTTTGCCATTTGTGTATTGTTGTTTTATTTCTGTTTTTATTTTATATGTAAAACAAGTATTTTATGTTTGTAAATGCAGTTTCCTGCCTTGAACATTTGAGGGGCAGGATACAAATACTTTTAAATCAATAAATAAGTCTCCTCACATTTTTTGAGTTCTTTTCTCAAACCAACAAATCCTTTTCACCCTTGCTCTTAGCAGGTCGCTTAGGCAAAAAGATTCTTTGATGCAGCCTTTTGGGACACTGGGAGAATGCCTTTCCATTTGGACTGATCAATCTTCTCAAAAATCTTCTCCAAAAGCAGCAAAATCTTACTCCTTATCTTACTTCAAGTCACAAGACTTCCAGGGATAAGGCAAGAAGCATCCAGAACTCCACTCCATCTGTAACACACCTCGATACTAAGCATTCTCCAAGGGATTTTTTATTTCCCCAGAAGTATTTCCCCCCAAAAGGTAGGGTTATAGCAAGGGGAGGAAACCTAAATATCAAAAACTCTCTCCCATTGCTGGAAAATTACTAAGGAGCAAACGTTAATGACTGGAAAGGCACCCATCACACCATATTCACATGTGAAAGGTGCTAGAGATGAATATAGGATGCTTATGTATTTGGGTGAACGGGTATGTCTGTGGGAGAAGTGAATGGCATTAATGAAGTCTCCATGGTGGATTCTATTTTTGCCCAGATAATGTTCAGGCTGTGATGTAAATCTTCAGATTAGCTGCTTTTGACAACAGTTGCCATTTGGGTTTTTATTAATATTTGCTCTCCAGAGACCAAAACGAAATTGGATGAATCAAGCCCATATTTTATATCTGCATATAAATGCAGTGAATATGACAGCTCCACTGTTTATTCTCTTTCCAAATCTTTATTAACTTTCAACTTCAATTTCAAAACAAATCCATTGTGTTGAATTGCAAAACAGTACAATTACTGTTATCATAATTCTGTACTTAAACCATACAATTTAAAAATGCAAAGATAAATATCACTCTATCATAAAGAAACTGAGCATACAAAAGATCAGCGGATATTGAAGTAACCACTGTTTTGTCAATCAGTTATAGCACAAACACTACTCCTATTTCTCTTTATCCATCATTTCCTGTGAAAGCAAACACACGTGTTCTACCCCCACAATCGCCTTCCTAAACAAGAAGAAATCTCAGGTTTTAACAAAGATGCTTCTGTGTGCCTGAACTTGTCAGACAGTCTTGCCTCTTAACAGAGACGTTGGTAAAGACATAGTTACCCTCTAAACACAATCTGTCTGGCTTAGTCTGTCATTGCAATCTATATATGTAAAAATGGCGCATGCTGATTGCTGTCTTTTAAAACAATACCAGAACACTAGAAACAAAGTTTGTGCTTACCAAACTTAAGCCCAGCAATTTACATCAAAACACACCAACTATCTCAGACGCCAGACTAATGTGCTGCTAAAGTATATGCAAAGAATAATAGCTAGTTATTCTAACAACTTTCAAGAAGCACAGTATAGTATAGGTTCCCTAAAAATGCCTGTAGCCTACCAATTCCATTTCTACACTATAAGTATGCTACACAAGAAAATGCAAAATCATCTATTGTCTGTTACTTTTCATGCTGTAAAAATTGAACTGTTGACAGAATAGGTCAACAGTGCATACACCTTCTCTCTGATTACCAGGTCTTGATCTCTATACAACTAAAAACTTGAAACTGACTTATAATAATCCTTGAAAGGCTATTATGCATTTTTAGAGTGGCATACAAAAAACATCTTGTCATTGCTACTCAGACAGACTAGAAGTGAACATCATTACTGACAACTTTTTTTTCCCAACGCTGTGCACTTCGAAGATGGTACTGACTTAAACTGAATGTAAAAGACATAAATGAAGAAACTATTCAGATTTCCAGGAAAATCAGCATTGCGACTGGTAGAAATGTTAACACCTAATGATGTAAATGGTACAATAATCAGAAATATGGAGCTTAAACTACATGGCAGTATACAGAAAGACACAGATGCAGCTATGATGACTTTGGCCTACAAGCAGGACAATATTACACCACTCTGCTGACATGACAATTACTTTCTTTTTACCTAACTTGGGCCTAGATTCAACATTCAGTTATATTTATAGCAGAATGATGAGTCGTGAAAAAAAAGGGGCCTTTTTGGCCTGCTGTGATTGCAGCCACACTGCTCACTATTGCCCCCATAACACCACATAAAAAGGTGCTGTTATTTCCAGCGCCACTGCGAGAAATAATGAGGCAGATTTTCAAAAGGTTATGCGCGTAAGTTACGGCGCGTAACCCCGAGAATCCGCTCCTCTGTGCGCCGAGCCCATTTTGCATAGGCCCGGTGACGCGCGCAAGGCCCGGGACGTGCGTATATCCCAGGGCTTGAAAAAGGGGCGGGGCGGTCCGGGAGCCTCCAGGCACAGCGGCCATTTGCTGCTGTGCCTGGGATTGTGGGACGGCCGTTGGCCAATGCGCACAACCTACGCCTGCCCGGAGGCAGGCACAACTTCTTTTTTTTTTTTTTTTTTTATTCATGCCAAATATTTTTACAAACAAACAGCAATAACAGTTTGCCATATACAGGTGCAAGTAAATAATCAAACTTAAATTTTCATTGTTTAAGAAATCAAAACCCTGTTATAAAGTAACAAAAGAGCCAAGATAACATACATTGTGAGCATTTTAGGAAAAGATTAAACTAAGAAATTTGTGGTTCTACAATTTCATTGCCGAGGCTAGGAGTCAGTGTAGGTAATTTGGCATCAAGAAATTTCCTTAACTCAATTGGGTCCAAAAACACATACCTTTGCTGTTGGTGCTTTACAACACATTTACTTGGATAGTATATTGTACTCTGAGCACCTATTGATCTTAATTCTTGATTCATCTGAAGGAAATTCCTTCTACGAATTTGGGTACTCCTCGTGATATCCAGGAAGGTCCACACCTTCTGTCCCAGGAAGAGCTTATCTCTATTTTTTAAGGACAATTTCAATATTTTATCCCTTTCTGAACTTTTCATGAATTTTACACATAAGGTTCCCCTAAATTCAACTTGCTCTGACATAGATTGTTCTAAGAAAGCAGTAAGATTATTTATATCATTTTGTGATCTTATATCTTGCTGAGCTACTTCCTGCATTTCATTATTCTTTTCATTTTTCTTTTTTCCCAATGAAATAAAGAAAATTTTTTCTATAGATGGTAACTCAGTTGTATCTAGTCTTAAGTTTTCTACCATAAATTTTTTATACTGTTCAAATGGTGATATAAGTTTTACATTGGGAAAATTGAGAACTCTTAAGTTATTATATCTAATTGTGTTTTCAATCATTTCAATTTTCTTATCATTGATTAATTCCCCCTGAATCAGCCCTGATTGGACCCTCTCTATTTGCTCACATCGATTTTCAATTCTTACAATTTTTTCCTCATATTTAGACATTTCTGGTTCGACTTTCATTATCCGATTTTGTATATCAACTACTATATTATTCAAAGACAAAATCACAGATTTTAAATCGGTTAAAGTGGACCATACATTTTCTAAAGTTATAGGCTGTGATTGAGGCACTTTAGAGTTATCCAATAAGTTCACTGTTCCTGGAGAACACATTTCAACCCTCTTTCTCCCCTCATGCCCCGATGGTGTAGACATTAGGGGGAATTCAGTCTTTCCATTAGAATTCCCTCCAATTTTAGGCCTTGCCCCTAATTTCTCCAGGTTTCCTCCGATAATGATGGCTTCCTCTAACATCTTAGGTTGATTCCACTCATCTAAAACTGGAGACTGAGCAAGGTTCGGTGGCTTCGGAGCCTCAGGCTCTCCGGGGCTTAAAGATATATTGAAGTCCAGCGGGATTTGTGATTGCTCGCCACTTAACCCCATGTCTGGAAGCCCTCCCGGAGTTAATATACCACTTCGTGTGAAGAAGGAACCTATAGTAGGTTGAGGTAATGTAGGAGTAGTTGGGGTCGGGGGTTCCCCTCTAACTCTCCCCTTCCTCTTTGTGTGCGGCATCAAATCAAAAGGAAATATCTCAACGGTCCTTTCCCACACAAATAATAAATGTTACCTTAGGCTCTCACTTGGCGGTCACTGCGTCACAGGAGTCCTCAGTTGCCTCTCCGTCCTTCTCCGGACTAAGCCGGACAAAGCCGCGCACGCCGGCTTTGGTGGCGCGCCGGCGACTAAGGCGCGCCGGCGACTAAGGCGCGCCTAGAGACGCCGATTATATGGGCGCAGGCCCCTCCCGGTGACGTCCGAGGAGCCCGGAATGGAGTCAGCTGGAACTCTGGCAACAGGTAGGGTCTCCGTTCGCAAGTGACTGCGGCTTCCCTTCCGCAATACCGCCGATTATATGGGCGCAGACCCCTCCCGGTGACGTCCGATGAGCCCGGAAACGGAGTCAGCTGGAACTCTGGCAACAGGTAGGGTCTCCGTTCGCAAGTGATTGCGGCTTCCCTTCCGCAATACCGCCGATTATATGGGCGCAGGCCCCTCCCGGTGACGTCCGATGAGCCCGGAAACGGAGTCAGCTGGAACTCTGGCAACAGGTAGGGTCTCCGTTCGCAAGTGACTGCCTGGCAGGCACAACTTCTAAGTTAAAGGTAAGGGGGGTTAGGAAGGGCTGGGGGGCGGGTTAGGTAGGGGAAGGTGGGGGGGGGGGCAGAAGGAGAGTTCCCTCCGAGCCCGCTCCGATTTCGGAGCGGGCTCGGAGGGAAAGGAGAAAGGCTGCGGGGCTCGGCGCGCACAAGTTGCACAATTGCGCACCCCCTTACACACGCCAACCCTGGATTTTATAACATGTTATAAAATCGGGCGTAGATTTGTGCGCACCGGGTTGCGCGCACAAATCTACGCCCAGGCATAACTCTTAATATCCGGCCCAATGTATAAAACATTATCGCCCGCAGTGGTACCAGAAATCATTTTTTTTGTGCCCGCCCAAAGCCCGCCCTAACCCCACCCCTTTCCTGAATTTAAATATTACCAATGTGAAGCGGCAGTTAGTGCATGCGTCAGGGCCCTAACACACGCAATAACGGCCTATCATGTTTTAAAGAATGACCCCCTTGGGGAAGACTGTATTAACATTTCACATATATGCTGTCTTTTATGATCAACTCATTACAAATTAAGAAAGGAAAGAAGGAAAGGCAATACACGTGAAGCTTTGTTCATCTGCGCTATTCAACGGAGTGAATTTTCAAAGGAGTTACACAAGTAAAAGTAGCATATATCTGGGCACATTTCAAAAGCCCATTTATACACGTTAAGACCCATTTGTGAGGATAATATCTTTTGAAAATTTGGCCCTATGGCGTGAATTTCTAAAGGAGTTCCACATGTAAAAGTATCAATTTTCAAAAACCCCGTATTCTGCATGTAAATCCTTTTGACAATTCAGCCCAATGATGATAACTTTTAAAACGGCGCGCGGGCACATGCGTGCATGCATTCACAGGCCCATGCCCAGGGAAATAGCCATTTTATAACAAAAGCACGTATGTATGCACATGTTGTAAAACGGCCTGACCATGTGCGCACGTGCAAGCAATTTTAAGTGGACACGCACTAAAGCATGCCTAAGCCGCTTCTACCACGTAAATGGGGGGATCTTAAAAGACATATGCACCGATGCCATTACCTGTTTTACCAGTTCATTCCCAGTTTGCCCAGGTAAGGGATAGGATTTCCAAACCACCCTATTTTAATAGCCTCCCTTCTGCCCTGTTGGTCCCGAACTTTAAAACCCCGCTGATCTGCCTAGATTTTTTTTTTGTTTTATAACTGACACGTCATCCATAACAGAAATAAATTTACAATGCAGGGGACCCCGGCATGCGCCAGTGTGCATAATTATTTACATGCAAATTTCAAGTTTGAATCCAAGAAAGCCCATGCCCCGCTCACTCCCTTTTTTTGACCTTTTCATTTATGCGTGCAGTGGCAAGTACGCGCTTTTAAAATCCGCTCGGTGCACACGAGCCAAACTTGTGTGCATATCTCCTGGCTCTGGTGCATGCTGGGCTTTTAAAATTCACCTTAATATATTTACTTTAGATGCATAGTATGTGCTGTTAAAAATTGGAAGTATGTAGACCAAATCCACATACTGTAGACTAGTGATAGACAATACAGTGAATATTATTTTGAGAAATTCTACCCATCAGAAGCAACAGTAATCAAGGATTAAATGCTGGCAAGTCAGACACCTAGATTTAAAGTTTTAATCTTCAACTCAGTCTCCTCTTTGTCATACTGTTACTTATTAAACAAAACTTATTAACCTGAGCTGAACCAAAAACTGCTTTGATAGGGATAATTTTCAAAGCTACTTCCATAAGTAACACAGTGCTTTATCTATGGAAATGGGCTTTTAGAATTGCCCATGCTATATGCAGATAAAAGTAAGCACATAGGGCCTGTATGTATGTATGTACATTTTTCTGCAGTGAGCAGAGGTTTTTCTGGAGGTGGGGTTAGAGAGGGGTTAGGGAGGGTTTTGCACTTTCATGATTACAGGTGAATTTTCAAAGGAGTTATGCGTAAATGTAACATTCTATCATGGTAATTTTCAAAAGCCATTTACTCATGTAAAGTGCACTTATGTGGGTAAATCCTATGGACAATTCAATGGCATATATTGTTGCAATTTTCAAAAGCCCACTTACATGGGTAAAATGCATTTACATGCGTAAAACCCAGTTTTAAGGGGTAGATTTTAAAAGGAGCATGCGGGCGTACATGTGCACGTGCTACCTGGCGCGCTCACATATACGCCCAATTTTATAACGTGGGCACACAGGCGCATGCATGTTATAAAATTGGGGGTCGGCGCGCACAAGAGGGTGCACAATTGTGTACCTTGCGCGCGCCGAGCCCTGCTGCCTTCCCCTGTTCCCTCCCCCCTAGCCTGACCTTCCCACCCCTTCCCCTAACCTTTCCCCACCTAGCCCTAGTCTAACCCCCCCTGACCTTTGTCTTACCTTTTGCACCTGCCTCCGGGCAGGCACAAGTTGTGCACGCTGGCAGCTAGCCGGCACATGATCCTCCGACACAGCAGCAATGGCCGCTGTGTCGGAGGCCTCTGGCCCTGCCCCTGCCCCTTTAGTAAAGCCCCGGGATTTACATGCATCCTGGGGCTTTACATGTGTCGCCAGGCCTTTTTGAAATAGGCCCAGTGCACGTAGGCCTTTGAAAATCTGGCCCTAAGTATGTAAATGCTTTTGAAAATCAGGCCCATAATATTGCATTTTCTAAAGTATGCAAGTTTTTTTGCGTACAAATTAGGAAGTGTAAATGTGGGTAAGTAGTTTTGATGGGATCATTTTCAAGGGGAAAGTGCATATATACAAACTGAAAAAAATGAAGGAAGAATTTTTCAGTCAGTACACAATGAAATAATGGAACTTGCTAGAAAATATGGCTAAGGCTAGTAATTTAACTGAGTTTATAAAAGGTATGGAAAAGTTTCTGGAGGACAGGACCAAAAATCATTATCATTTACTTTACTTTATTAATCGCTTAAATTGGCCTAAGCGATGTACATGATAAAGCATACATATATCAAAGTATACTGCAAATATACATAATAATGACAGCACACAAAGGAATAATTCCACCAAATTCAGCCAAAACTCAAATTGCATACATGAATAGGCTCAGTTATAACCAGGCCTTATACTGCTTCTACAGATAAGTTCACTTGTACAGAAAGGTTTTCAATTTTTTTTTAATTTTTCAAGTACTCACATAAACTCAGCTCCACAAAAAAGAGTTCCACAGGGGTGGGACCATTACAGAGAAAGCACAATCTCTAGTCTTGGAAAAATGTGCACTTCGTACAGACAGGAAGTCTAACATTCTTCTTCGGAACGACCTGAGCAAGCGTACTGGTTGATACAGTTTCCGTAAGGCATTTGACTATGGACAGGAGTCTGAATTAACTAATTTAAAGACAATTGTGCATTTCATACTCTACCCACTGAAGAGCCAAGTTCATAAGTGCTGGTGTAATATACTCGTTGTGCTTAGTTCCAGATAATACACGTGCTGCAGAATTTAGCAATAATTGAAGTGATCTCAAAGATATGTCAGAGAGTCCAAGATAAAACATGTTACAGAAATCAATAAGTAGTAAAACAGATGCCTGAACTACTGTTTTAAAATCTTCTTTCTCTAGGAGATTTTTTTAAACCTGAAACCACATAAAGTTTATAGAAATTGGCTCTATTTACAGAATTGACGTGTATATGAAAAGAGAGATTGGAATCGAGCCAAACACCCAGGCTTTTGATACATTTTTTGATAGGGAAAGGTATATTGTCAATTGCAATGGATGACTGCTGAATCTGAGAGTGAGATCTCTGAATTAGGAGGAACTCTGTCATGGACATGCTCAGAGCCAGTTTATTATATTGCAGCCACTGTCTAATGGTTATGAGGCAAATCTGAAGATGTTCTGTGGTGTCCTGCCATGTGGCGTGGATGCAAATGAAAAAAATTGAATATTATCTGCATATATTTTCTATCCACCAGACAAACACACTAGCATCTTGCAAATGGCAGCTAGATAAATGTGAAAGAGAACTAATGATAAGGCAGACCCCTGCGGGATGACCGTTTTAACCAAGGTCCACTGCAAGCCTTTGTTTCTAATCTTAGCTAGTTGCGAACAATTATGGAGGGACGATGTAAACCAATCCAAAACTGCACCTACTAGGAGGCGGTGGAGCAATATCCTGTGGTCGACAGTATTGAATGCTGAGGAAATGTCAAGAGGCACAAGCATGTAGCAACTGCCACTATCTAAAACTTGTCTGATTGAATCTGTCCATGAGAGCAGGAGAAAGGTGGTGCTCATAGTGCACCTAAAACTGAATTGATGGGGGTCAAGAAGTTTGTTGTCTTCAACAAAGTCTGATAGCTGTTTTAAAACAACAATGAGTTTTGATAGAAAGGGTTGTGAGGAAATTGGTCAATAGTTCTTAGGATTAGAAACATTTGTCTGTTTGTTTGTTTGTTTGTTTTTTAAAGTGATCACACAACAGCTTGTTTAAGGCAGGAAGGAAATTGCCCCTGAGTGAAAGATGTATTAATAATAGATGTAAGAATGAGAGCCACTGTGGTCCTTTCAACTTTTAGGAGTGGACAGCACAATTACTTATTGGACAGTGTATTCATCTTAGCAATGATTTGAGTGATCTCACTGGTGGTGGTTTTATCAAATGAGCTCCAGGTAGAGCTAGTTGATTTTATAGGGTTTGTATACCATACATGTGCATGTGAAAGGCTCAAGCTTAGTTTTTCAGTTTTCAGTGTGAAAAACTTAAAAAAAAAAAAAAAAGATTCCGCTGAGGGATAATCCGTCATGCTTGATTTCTTTATTTATTAATTGGCAGAGTGGCTAGTAAACTTCTTTCTAGACTAAAGAGAATGTTTGTGTTATATTCGACTTCCCTAATTTATTTTGAATAAAAAGCTTTTTTCGCTACCTGAATCTGAGTTCAACATTGGTTCATAAGCTTTCTGTACTTAAGAGTATGTTCTAATGTATTGTGTCTGCACCAGCGACGTTTATTTTTTCATAGGGTTTGTCTTAATGCTTTCAGAGCTGGTGTTAACCAGGGTTGTGGTTTTAATGTAAAGAAATAATCGATTTGAGAGGGGCTAGCTTATCTAGGGAGCTGATAAGGGTAAAGTCCCATATAGAAACAGCAATGTTGATGTCATCTGATTGCACAGATATTTATCTATCTGTAATCAAGCTTGCAAATTCTTCACTATCAATAAGCCACACTGTAGAATGTGCTCAGTAGAAATACATTTGTTATTATGGTTGGTGGACACTGCTAATGCCTCCCCGGAGGGATGCATGCGAACTTGCACACAGCGGGTTATTCTAATGTTTGGAATTAATTTGTTTCCTTGGTCTCAGGGGGAGGGTAGGGGTGAGTGACTGCGGGATGTTTGGTGTGTGGCTGCTCGGGTGCTAGCATAAGGGGATGTGGAAACTTCCTGGGTTTGGGACATGTATGTTTGGTTTTTGGGGGGGCAGGGTTTTGGGTTACTGGTTTACGCAAGCGTTATATGAAAAACATAGGTCAGGGGTATGTGCAGGGTCATGCTTTCCACATGTCATATCTGCTGTCTTGGGACACTGGTATTTCTCATTGATGTTTTGTCTATGGTTTGCAACTGTGTAACTGTGCATTGTGTTGTTGGTTGGAGTGCAGTCTCTTTACCTGGCTTTGTACTGCCCCTGTTCAATAAAAAAAAACTATTTTGAGAAAAAAAAAAAAAGAAAAACATATCAATGAATGGTCAGACTAAGGGACATCGACAATAGTAATTGTGTTATGACAAAGTTCCTTTAAGGAGTCATTTATAAAGACCAGGACTAAAGAAGGATCCTGTCTGTGAGAAGACTGTTGAATTAGTTGACACCAACTGAGAGATCTGAATATGTCTAGAAACAATGCACAATGTGTGGGCAAAGGATTCATATTGATGTGTAAATTAGGATCGCCAAGGATTACCATGTTATCTAAGTTAGCCTTAGCTGCTAGCAGCTGTACAAAGAAATGAGAGAGATTTGACTGTAGTAGTTGGGAGGACAGTATACAAGGAATAAACCAAGCAATTAGAAAATAATTCCAAAGTTTCATAAGGAGAGTCCCCACTCAGATTCTCTAATAACATTTTCCAAACATCTTTGTAAGTAATTAATAGACCTCCCCCTTGCCATCTTTGCCTAGGTTGAGAGATGCATAAATAACCTGTAAGTCAAATTTGGTTACGTAAAATGGAGTTTGAATCTAATATCCAATTTTCAGTTAAGCAAAAAAATTCAGGATCCTTTTCTGCAATTAAATCTGCAGGAGCCAAAGGCTTCTACAAATAGCCAGATTTTAGTTTCTGACAAGCAAATTTTCAAAGGCCCACGCATGCAAATACCAAGGTTTACGTATGCCACGCACATTTTATAACCGACCCACCATGAGCGTAAACCATGGTACGTGCACAAGTGCCGGGCCTCTCCAAAGGTACTGGCCAAGGGGCGGGGGAAAGGTCAGGACAGCACCATTTGACGCTGTCCCGGGGTAGCGCGCACTGGCGGATGGCCAGCGTGCAGAGATTACTGCTGCTCCAGAGGAGCAGTAAGTACTAAAATGAAAAATTTGGGGGCAGTTAGCTTAGGTTTAGGAGGTAGGGAGGAGAGGGGAAGAGGGAGGAAATTTAGGTGGGAGGTAGGGAACTGGGGAAAGCCTGTTTGCGTTGCCGAGCATATTTAGCGAAAATCCCCCCCCCCCCCCCCCCCCCCCCCCCCCCGCGCACACCGCCTGCACAAGATCGTGGCCATCAGATTTTATAACATGCACGTGACGGTGTGCGCATGTTATAAAATCGGTGCGTTCATGTGCATGCAGTGCTTTAAAAATCGACCCCTTCTTGAAGATTTCAGACACAAACCTAAAGTCCAGCAATAGAGAGTTCCAGAGGGTGAAAAGGTTCTTTTTGTTGTGCTGGAAAGCCAAATTTCCTTAAGGGCTGGTACTACCAGGTGAGTTTGAGGCAATGAGCATAGTGGGTGAGAGGGTGTGTACGGGGCAAGTCGGTTGTTGAGGTAGCATGGCACAAGAACTTTAAGTGCCTTCAAAACTAGGACCGGGATTTTGAAGATAGTGGAATGGGATGTTGGCAGCCACTGTAGGATTTTTAGGAGTGGGATGAGCCAGTCAAATTTTCTAGCATTCAGTAGACTTTGTGCTGCTGCATTTTGCATGAGCTGTGGATGTTTTTTTTGGTAGATCAATGTATAGGGAATTGCAAGAGTCCAAGTAGGAGAATACATGCATGAATGTTACAAAAGCTGGGTTCTTGAATCAAAGGACAGTGATGGCTGATTTTATAACAGATAGTATTTGAGCATCAATTTGGAGACTAATATGAAGCCAGGACTTTAGACTTCGTGACTTGAAGGGAACAATGGAGATTTTTAGGACTACTCTGAAGTGGATGTGAGTGTGGTCCTTTTTTCCAACCCACAATATCTCTGGTTTTTGAGAATTTATCTTTAGCTTGTTAAGATGTAACCAGTTTGAGATAATTTTCTGGCAATTGTTGAGGTTTGTGACTGCTTAATTAGGGTCGGAGCCTAGTGGGCACAATCTTTGCAACGTTATCAGCTTAGGCATTGTATGGAATTTGGAAGACTCTGATTAGTTTGACAAGTGGGTCCAAGTAGATGTTGAATAGATTTGGGGATATAATGCAACCTTGTGGTATACCATATAGAAGGGAGTGTGGGAGAGAAGACACCCATCCAAAGGAGATGGGTTGGGTGTGATTGTGGTTTGTAACATGCAAATGCTGGGCCTGAGAGGCTAAATTCCATAAATAATTATTAGCCAGACAGACTTTGGTTTTTCCACCTCTTAAAATAACTGCGGAGAGCAATATGAAATAGATTTTCATATTGGGATTTTCCTGGTATTTCCAAGCAATCCTGACCGGCTATTGTCAGACAAGTTGCTGGGTTTGATGGACCATTGGCTGATTTAGCATTGTATTTCTTATATTCTAAGAGTTCTGGAAGGAGCCCTTTGCTGCAAGGCCTAGACTAGAAACAGTGCAAGGAAGGGATGGTCTAATAAAACAGGGGAAACGTCCCCAGGTAGTTATGAATGTAGGGTCATGGTACCAGATACCAGCCCTGGTTTTGAAAGAGCTGGAAGCAAAGAGAAAGGAAGAACTAACCGACAAAAAAAAAAAGAGCTACATATTTCTTTAGGGAATTTGTATATGGTTTTGTATAAATTAAGAAAGTATCATATAGGAATTTTTAGACATCAGCAGATGTCCCCTGAAAATTAGAACAGTTTAATGATTTGTCCTGCATATATGGCAAAAAAAATACATAAGAAATACTGAAGACCAAGTAGTTTCCCTATTGAGCGTTGGATAGGAATGTGAAGACTAAAAAGAGAAATAAGGAAATTCTGAGGCTATAATATCCAAAACTCAGGACTTCACGTTTACCCTTCAGTTAAAACAATATAATTCAATATATATTTTATACTCTGTAATGATAATAAAAAAGGATTTTATATAAGTTGTGCAACTCACCTTACAACCCATATGTAGCTATGAGGTTGAAATAGCTAAATTCTTGAGATTTGTATGAGAAAGTTCAGCAGTTTGATTTCCTGGTATAAAATGAGAGGGACTTTTTTGTATTATGTTGGTTAGTTCTGAAAGATCTTATCATTTTGTGTGTTGGCCCCTTGAAGAATGTGTTTTTATGAATCTTTGATAAAGCAGAATGAATGCTTTGTTCTGATCCCCTTGGAATATTGAAAATATATGACACAAGCATGATAATATGATAATTATGCACTTACACACAAAAAATGATAAAGGAAACCAAAATAAATGAACACAAATTGTTCCTTTAATCATCTAGCACATGTAGAAGATTGCTTCCAGTCTGTACAAAAATGGATAAAGACATGTGCACCTTGTTAAAATAATTAAGATGCAACAGATGCAAGTGATACTTTGATTGTCACTTCTCTATGGAAACCATTGAGATAATGATAAAAAAAAAAAAAGTCTAACCACTTAATGTGTCATTGCTACTACAAGAGGTTACCTTTCTATACAATGGGTTCTTACAAATTCTGTAACAAAGTTCTCCCTTGTTCTAAAGATTAACCACATGCCTTCATTATAGTTAGCTGTTGGAACTGCTGATTGATCCACTCAATTTGAAGAGCAAAGAGAACCACCATATTTTCAGATACTATAATGTTGTCCATTCTACACCAGGAAAAAGGCTGCATGAATCATTTTAAAGAGCATGCTTTTCACAAGCTACTAAAGAAACTACTCAGAACTAATTCTTAAATTGACAGAAATTGTGGGTCCATCCAAATTCAAAAGATCAGCCTTACAAAGTCAAAAGAAAAGTATATTTGGTTTCATGTATTTCATTCACTATTCATATTATAATACAAGATATTACTAGTTCAATTTAAAATATGCAATTTTGGGGTTGGCAATATACCTCTGATCACAATGAAAAAATGGATTTACATTTCATATGTATCAATTGGCTTGGAAATATCCAAAAGAAGGTAATTTTGCTGAAATTATCCAAAAGATTGGGTATATTATGAACCCAATAAATTATCTGATTTGCATTTTACAGAAGTAGATACTGCATCACTGATTTACTAAATGAAATGTCAAGTGTTTGTCATAAAGTTAAATAAAAGAAGCTATATTATTTACAGTGAAATTGTAAAATTCATTGAATTACACTATAATATTTTATATCTAGTAGAGTAAAATAACTGAGGTGATAACCTTACTGAAAAACTGAAACTATCAAGCAAAAATATTAACATAAATATCTATCTTTACTATACATCTATATCTGTATATTTATACATGTACGTATATCGATATATACTGTATCTATCTTAGAAGCCAATGAGCTAATGGTCATTAAGGATAATGCAAAATTAGAGCATGTTACCCTAAATGCACATATATATTAGGTCATGTTAATATTAAAATGAGAACTCATGCATTAAAAAGTGAATTTTAAAAGCCCAAAATGCACCAATACCGGGATATACATGCACAGTTGGGTTCCCGGCGTGCGCCCATGGATGTGGCTATTTTATAACATGTACCCATCGGCATGCACTTTTTATAAAATATGATTCTGTGCGCATGTGCGGGTAGGTGGCCTCTCCCGAGCACAACAGGGGGGATTTTAAAAACATACGCACAGCGACACAATAGGGCCTTCCCCAGTTCCCTCCCTGTTCGCTCCTACCCCCCTAACTACCCTTACTACCTTTTCCCCTCTCCTCTCCTCCCCAATCTCTAATCCTTACCTAGCTAGGCTAATTTTTTTTGTTTGAATACTTACTGCTCTTTCAGAGCAGAAGTAAATTTGTCATGCCAGCCAGCTGCTGGCGACACTTCCCCGGCCGGCCTCCGCCCCATCCCTCCCCTCCCCACCCAGACCACACCCCCATTCCGTCGAGACAGGCTGGTACTTCTGCGCGTACCCGGGCCCTTTTTAAAATGTGCTTAGCGTGCACAAGACTTAGCCACATGCGTACCCCCTGGATTTTATGCGTGCAGGCCATCAAAAATGTGGGCATAAGGGAATACTTTTCAAAAGAATTTACAAGCATAATTTCAGGTTTCTGAAAGTTATCCAGGGCATTCTGAGGGGAAAAATATGCACACAACTCAATTATTTGTATACTTTTTCCCTCATGCACTGTAGGCATTTCAAGAAATGGAGTTTAGCCAGAGAATGCATTTCTTTGCATATTTTCAATTTTCTAAAGCATGCATGTAAATTTATATGAGGAAAGTTACAATCACTACTTCCCTGTATGTATGCATGCTCCTGTACCAGCACACAACCTGGGAATTTTCAAAGCGGATTTATGCACATAAATCCACTTTGAAAATTCAGACTAAGGTCTGTGGGCATTTTGTATTGCAGGCTATAGACAGACGCAGGCAGCTGAAATGACCCTCTAAGAGAATGATTTTCACACTGGTTCTGGCATTTGCACTTAAGTTATGCAAGCTGATTTTCAAAGAGAAACAATGCAGGTAGTTTCCCTTTATTTATTAATTTACAAAATTTATATCCTGCGCCTTGTCCATAATTTGAAGTGGCATATAATAAAAATACTCATAAAAGCAAAAATCCAAGATACATAATCAGTATCAGGTAACAAGACAGTGTACTGTTCCTGTACAGCAGGAAACCATGCTTCTTTTCTGTCAGCTGATCAAGACAGAAACCTCCAGGACTTCAAATTCCCCATATCTTACTTGAGCCCATCAAAATACTTAACCAGATAGTGAGCGTTTAAGCAAAAGCTTATTGAAGCAAATATGTTTAAAGCTTTTTACAGAAAGTCTGAAAATGTGAGCACTTTTGTACCTGCATACCTTGGATGTACTTTCACTTTGTGACCTAATCCCATCTACATTTTATAGTAGGTAAATGAATGTGTGCTGGGAAATAGGGCTCATACAATTAGCCATACTAACAGGTGAATTTTCATAGGTGTTCCACATGTAAATATAACATACTATTGTAGCAATTTTCAAGAGCTACTTACCTGTATTAAGTGCTTAACACAGTTAAAACCTATTGATAACTCAATAGAATATAAGAACATAAGACTTACCATATTGGGTCAGACCAAAAGTCCACCAAGCCCAATATCCTGTTTCCAATAGTGGCCAAGCCAGGTCAGAAGTACCTGGCAGGATCCCACGGGGTAGATAGATTAAAAGCTGCTTATGCAAGAATAAGCAGTGGATTTCTGCAAATCTGCTTTAATAATGGTTAACAGACATTTCCTCCAGGAACTTGTCCAAACCTTTTTTAAATGCAGCTACACTATTAGCTTTCACCACATCCTCTGACAATAGATTCCCCAGTGGTTGAATGCAGGAAATACAACACAGGTAATTAGCAATAAATGCTATATTAGCATAAAATACACCCCTTTTGCTATTGCATGCGGTACTTACCGCATTTTGATAAATCAAGGCCTAAGTCACTTAAAACCATAAATTAATAAAACAAAATCTACTAATTCACTGAGATGTAGTTAGATTTTTTTGTTCTCCTCTGAGGCTAACATAATTCAATGGAGGTTCCCTACTGCTGGGCTCAGCAAGAATCACTGCCTCCTCTGGTAAAAGTAATCTGCTCCTTCCCATCCCCACACAAGACTTCTCATAAGAGTAATTCCCTCTATCAAGAGTAATTCCCTCATAGGGCCCCCAAAAGTATCTGTCCATGCTCCCCAACAAGAATAATCCTATTATGGCCACCCCAACCCCTCACAAGAGTAATTATTTCTGTGGGCCCTCACCCACAAGGGTATTCCCCTCATCAGGAATCAGATCCCCCCCTTTACCATGATCCCCCTTATCCCTGCTCCCCACCAGTATCCCTTACCCATGTTCAATGATGAAGGTCAAGGAGGCAGAAGGGAGCCATGGTCAATGTTGGCCTGCCAGCAATAAAATCCAAAATTGTGCTTGCTAACCCTACACCATCTGTATCCCCTGCAAATGCAGAGGTAAGAGACAGTATAGAGTCAGCTAGCACTATTTTTTATTACGGCAGCGGCAGACAAGCAGGGCCCATGATTCCCTACTGCTCCCACTATCATCAGACTTGGGCTAGGCGGTGGTGGGAAATGATATCATGGCAAAAGGTTATCCAATTCCTGGTGGGGGAATTATTCTTGCGAGCGGTGTGGAAAGGAATACATTTTGTCTTGGGGAAGGTGAGGAAATTTCCAGGGGAAGTAATTCTTGCCAGGGCCAGCAGAAAGAAAACTCCATCAAGCCACACTTTCTTAGGTTTAATATATTTTAGTATACTGGGGTTAAAAACAGAAAATTACAGTGTACTAAATCATAATAAAATTGGTCAGAAACGTACCATAATTGATGATTTTAATGCAGGCTTATATGTAGATTTCTAAATCTATCTACATGATTGACAGAAACTCAACTAGCTTTCCCCACTTTCGAAACCATTTGAATATCACCAAGAACAGGGACAGTTACCCACCACAACAACATATAAAGCATGTTAAAGTTGTCCTGAAAGAAGTTAGCACGAGCATGCAAAAATCAGCATGCTTGTGCATTCAAATGAAGGAAAATCATATTGTCATATGCAAATGAGGGTTTCGTGTGGGCCAGGTAAATAAAGCGGTATGCTCACCCTCCATGCTTTTTACCAAATGCTTGCCATTGATACACTATTTAATACCTCAGGCCAAGCAATAATTTCCCAACATACACCCTACTGAGGTGAGATTAGCTGACTGCAGAGAGAGCCTGAAAAATAAAAGTCATAGAAAGCTGAAAAAATTGTGGGGATGAAAACATTTGAGCATATTTCTCTTTTCCCAAACAAAATATCATAGACGTTTCGTGAATTGTTCCACACCTCACTATGTATAAGGCACAGACGTTTCATAGTGTTATGTAAATGGACAGCCTTCGAGGAAATGGCAGGATCACTGTCATTGCTGCGGTTGGCCTGCCCAATGAGCACTGTTAGTATTTAAAGGTCTACCCATTTACAGACTTTTTGTGGGGCCCATTCCCACATCCTAGCTAGGCACAAAACCAAATAGCCTCCTTCTGGGGCAGGTCTCTCCAGGGGACAGAAGCTAGCCCCCTTCCAAATACAGTATATAAAGAAAGCTTTCCCAGAGCATCAGCAGGAAAGGAGAGATATAGAGGTGAGGAACCAAATTATAAGCAGAGAGAATGTGACCAAGGAGACATTTTGACTTAAGCACTTCAAAAACAAACCTACCTTTATTCACACAAGGTAATGCATTTCCAAGTAATAGGTTACCAGAAATAAAGATCTTTGCTGCCATTGAAGTTGGGTTAGTGTGGCCACAAATCACTGTAGGCATATAGAGGCTTGAGATTGAACTATAGTCTGAGTCTTAAAAGATTCAGTGAGCTGATATATTTTGCTTGGAATGCAGTGCTTCTGTGTAATTCAGCAACTGCGGTGCCTATACTACAAGCTGCTCATGGGGGGGGGGGGGGGGGGTCAGACGCTGGTGCCATTCTGAATAAGTGCAGCCAGATTCATCCCTGGGTCACCCCTTTTTATGCTTCCTTCTGTTCTGAACCATCAGGGACAATCTTAAGGGGTGGCAAGCTGGCCATGGCAAGGGACCCTGGGCTTTCAAAGAGGCCCCCAAGTCATACTTCCTAAAAATATATTATGGTATATTGTTGATTATAATGGTCTGTGCAAAACAAAAAAAAGAATCATTTATAGACAGGTTATGCAGAATACTGTATTCTCTAATAGGTAAGTATACATGCCGCTCTTGAAACCAAATGTCACATGCTACATTTTGTACTTTGTCTTGGCTGTTCCTATAAGGCCCAGGACAGCATAAACTAGCCAGATGATAAACACCAGAAAAATAAATTGTTTTATTTTTATTCCTACTGTCTATATCTTCCTTTAAACAAAAAAGTAAAAGAAATGTTGCTATCATAGGCCTCTGGCTAAACAAAGTTTAGCATCCTCTTCAAAGATAATGAGATAAAAAATTAAAAAGAACTTTCTCCAAACGCATAGTGGGTTTTTTTCTGCACACAATTAAAGTATTATTTACTTTCTCCAATTTCAACGGCTTTTCCAAAGCATGTCATTTCTTTTTATTAATGTCAGGACACAGACTTATTACAGGATTTTCATTCTATGAATGCCCAGTTATTGGTGAATTTCCACTGTAGAGATTTGATGTTTCAGGTTAAAAAAACAGGCTGTTATGTATTTTTTATAATGTTTTGTTTGTTATGCTGGTTTTATTTTCTTTTGTTTTAATTGTAACTGTTTTATTTTATGTTGATTAGGTATGTTTATTGTAAACCACTGAGCTCTGTGGATCAGCAGGATATAAAATAAATAAATATAAAAATATATAAATACATACATTATATGAAATCTCAGCTTCTATACTGTTTGTGCTGTTCTCCCGACCAGGGATGGACTTAGTTATATAATCCTCTGATCTGTGGCTTATATACTAATCTTCTATCACCCTATGAAACCACCTTATATTATAAACTAGCAAAAAGTGCCTGGAGTTGCTCGTATTGTTTGGGCCATAACAGATATAAATTTTAAAAGCAAACAAAAGTAACAATTGTATATATTGTTTAATTTTATTATGTAGAGGACCTCTCTATAAACTTTATTGACAGTATATTAGATGTCTTCTGTTACCAGCCTTATCGCACAGCAACACGGGTTTTACACCTTACAAGAGAGAGAGAGTGAGAGAGAGAGACTCTATAGAGACCAATATGTCACTGGGGCAGTTTTACATACAGAGTCAGAGGTACGAAGAGCAAAGTTAACATCACTGAAGGTTTTCTGTCATTTGGAGCGATGAAAGCTACAAGAGGAGTTGATTTGTACAATGTACTCTCTACCTAGTTTGTACTGCTCTTGTAGCTTTCATCGCTCCAAATGACAGAAAACCTTCAGTGATGTTAACTTTGCTCTTCGTACCGCTGACTGTGTATGTAAAACTGCCCCCCAAACCTACCCCGAGTTAAAAGTGCCCCCTTTTACAATGGTACAGATAGCAGAGTGATAAATAGGTCTCTACAGATGTGTTTTCTCTCTCTCTCTATCTCTCTCTCCAAACCAGCATGTGTTTCCACTATATTTATAGCATTTTGATGAATCTAAGTCTAAGAGAAGAGCCTGCGCGGGTATATGTATGTATGTGCGGGACCTCACAGACAGGGCTTTGCAGAAAGAGCATTTAAATAGAATTTTAAAAGCCTGGCACACGCCAAATCCAGGAGATACATGCACAAGTTGGGCTCACTCGCGCCGAGCAGATTTTAAATGCCACTGGGATACGCACATATCTCCCGCAGCACGCACATCTCTGAAGTTTTCAAAAAGGGGAGGGGCATGGGCTTGGGCAGGATGGGGCGGAGCATAGGCATTTCAGGGCATGTACCAGAGATGTGTGCCTAAATACACACCTTGGCAACACCAAGATCCCCTGCTGTGTAACTTTGCTTTTGCTATGGTGGAGATGTAAGTTATAAAATAAAGAAAACTAGGCTAACTGGAGGGACAGGGCTAACTGGGGGGAGTAAAGGCTGATAAACTGGGGGGTTTGTAGGATCTAGCTGCTAAGTGGGTGAACTGGGAATGAATTGATTTTACTGCCAATGGCATCGGCGTGCATGCCTTTTAAAATGTTCCCACTTATGCGAAAGAAGCAGCATTTGCGCTCACAGGCACACATCCACTTAAAATTGGTTGCACATGTGTGCATGGCTAGGCTATTTTATAACATGTGTACATATACACATGTATGTTATAAAATAGCTACATCCTGGGGTGCACGCCGGTGCACATGCACCAATGTGTGCCCGCGTATCAGTATGAAAATTACTGTCATTGTCTTTACACAGTGCATCTTCTACTGTTCCGGTCACCACCTGGTAGGCACAGACAGACATGTGTGACATATATATAGATGATTAAAACAAAAAAGGTACAATAATATGATACATTCATATTTATATCTGGAGTTCAAACCTGGCTTACTCACAATTAGATATGAGATTAGTGTTATCTCAAAATGTCACTAGGAAACCCTTTGATGCATAAAAAACAAATAAAAATAGAGACAAGGTTGCTTATTAAAGGAACTGCAGGTCGATATAGTAGTGTTTAATAAGGTAGAAAAGGCATTAGCACTTCAGAAGTAGAGAACATGATTGCAACACCAAGATTCAATTTTAATTAGCAGTTTACCTTCTATTTGCTCTATATGATGAGCTGGTCCTCCAGGCATGTCAATTAAAGCCTCTAAGAGGGACTCCTAGAATTCCAGGCATCTGAATTCACCACATTCTAAAGCTTGGCTTAGGCCACACCATCACTCA
This sequence comes from Rhinatrema bivittatum, assembly GCF_901001135.1. Lineage (NCBI taxonomy): Eukaryota > Metazoa > Chordata > Amphibia > Gymnophiona > Rhinatrematidae > Rhinatrema > Rhinatrema bivittatum. The sequence goes on along the minus strand of NC_042617.1, from coordinate 106,878,569 downwards.
TGCTCTTGAAACAGCTTAGGTTTCTCCTAACAACACTCCACTTACTCTAGTCTTCCCTAGTCCATGTATAGCTAACCTGTCTGGCTCCTTTGGCCTCTGCTTAGAGCTGATACTCTCCCCATGAGCAGACTTCTGGTGTTCTGTAACTTCCTGCTTTTATAGACCTCAGGGAATGACAGGTTTGGGTAGAGCTCTGTCTCTCCCCTTTTCTAATATTTGACCCAGGGATACTCTTTTCTTTCTTATTGATCTTTAATCCCACCTGTTAGTCTTTGCTCCTGGGCTGTTGTGATGTATGTTTGCTCTGGCTGTCCATTCTTCCTTCATAGCATACCTACATCCTATTACACTATGATTTATTACTTTGAAATTAATATGCATTCAAACTCATGCAAAATGTGGTGCAAACATACCACAACTGAAACATTTTGAAAGTGCAAGTTGCACTCAAGGCATTCATTTGGTGCAAAGGTGTGGAATAAAGCTGGCCAAGAATTTTAAAGAGATAGAAGAATCTGGCAATACAGTGGTCACTTTTAGAATTGTGCACAGTTGGGTAAATTCTGCACATAAATTTTCCACATAACTTTGCTTTGAAAATCCATAGTAAATTGATCGGTATGTGCACAGATTAACTCACCCAAAGTTAGATCTCCTCTTCAGGGAGCATAACTTGTGCGGGTTAAAATACATGCTTCTAGGTGAATTTTCAAAATATTACATTCATAAAAATTAGCATATACATGTGTAAGTAGCACCTAGTCACATGTTCCGTATTTTAAAAAAGTCCAAAACATACGTGTATTTTTACTTTCGCATGCACATATACACATATAAAAAAGAGGCAGTCTAGGGGCATTCCTGGGTGAAGTCAACAGTTTCACATCCTAGTTCAGTGATGGTGAACTCCAGTCCTCGAGTGCCACAAACAGGCCAGGTTTTCAGGATATCCACAATGAATATGCATGAGAGAGATTTGCATATAATGGAGGCAGTGCATGCAAATCTGTCTCATGCATATTCATTGTGGATATTCTGAAAACCTGGCCTGTTTGTGGCACTCGAGGACTGGATTTCACCATCACTGTCCTAGTTGCTATTTTAAAAGGCACTTTTGCATGTTCAGTTTCATTTTATTTGTGTATTTTTATATCTGCTAATTATCTAGTATGTTACATTAAATTGTTTACTTTTAGTACTGACTGGGTAAAAGTCTGGATGAATTGGGGGGGGGAGAGTTCAAAATGAAGAACCAGGAGGGTCTCGATGACCTGCAGATGGACTTATTGGTGAATTAATTGGTAAAAAGGTAATTTCATTAATGCGTGCATGTTATAAAATGCATCAATTTATGAGCAAAGATATTCAGCTTTACTTCTTTTTAAGTTCACTTTTGCATTATCAAAAAGAACCAAAGAAACAAAAGAAAAAATATATTAAATAAAGAACAACAAAGGAACACCTAGGGACTTACATAAACCATATTAAATAGAAATTATAATAGATGCACAATCCAACCTAACTGGCTCCTAAATATCATGTACATATTTAGAGATTTTAAGCTTTTCAGCAGCATATAATTGACATTTATATGTCAAACTGTTTTTAGTTTAAATCTTTTTATTCAAATATTAACAAGAAATGTAGTACAAAATACCTGGAAGAGGGTTTACTCTGCACCCGTGCAGGTTTAAACAAACATTTCAGTATACAAACCGGTATCTCCCTCTCCCCCCACCCGAAGTAAACCCCATCCCATCCTTTGCAGGTCTAAAAGCAACAATAGGGTGTGACTAATTACAAACATCTAGACACAGATGACTGTTGAAAAATTAGAGATAGACATATCATTGAGAATCAAACGTCTAGCTCTTGAAGATGATGATTGCAAACAGGGTTCCCAAATTAACAAAAATATTTTGTGCTTCCATGTTAAGTCCATTAATTCAATATATTTTTCCAACACGCATGTACTATGAACTAAGTTATGGAGCTGGCCGATGCCAGGCGACTCACGCAATAACCAATTCTGTAAGATGCATTTCTTAGCCAATAGAAGTACCTTAATGGCAGCAGAGTTTAACATAACGGGATTTAAATTTGTACCCCGCTAAATCATCAAATAAAAAAGATTGCTCAGCAGATGCAATAGTCATCACAGCTACACTTGCAATGTAACGTTGAACCCTGAGCCAAAACATTTTTATACAGGAACAATGCCAGAAATTATGACCCAACATCCCCGCACTTCATACACAAACTGGAGTCTACCAGCACCCCATGGAACACTTGAACTTGGAACCCAGATCCCCACACAATGAATTTGAATTGGGTTTCCCTCAACAATGTATTTGAAGTAATCACCACGACCCTTGAAAGACAAGATGTGATATATTGATTTAAAAAATCCACTCCCAGTTCACCCTTCCACCTCTACAGCACCAAAGGATATCCCATTGAATTTTGTTTGGACTGTAAGAACTTATACAAAAAAGATATAGTATGACGGTCTGGGTCCTCAATATCAAAGAGGTCTTGCAACAGTTCCCTGTTTTCTCCTTGCAAATGGGAAAATCCTGCTTTACTTTCATATGTAAAATATATGCATGTCTATTTAAAAAATAAGTGGGTACAGTATGTGCATTCAATGCATTGGTATATGTGGTTTCAATTCATTGCATGCATTCGCACATAAGCCTACATAGAAACATGCATATTTTATAAAACACACATATAGCATAAGCGCGTGCTATAAAATACTGTAGTATATCTATGTGCGACCACATACATGTGTATATGCTACCACGCACAGCTGACTGAAAATTATCCTCTCTGAGAGTAACTTTCAAACAACTTTGCGGGTCCTCATATATGCACTTATAGGGCTGCATGGAGATCTACGATGGCATTTTATAACCCACGCGCATCAGATACACATGTATTATAAAATACATGTATGTCTACCCTGCAACATATGTACATATGAAATGCTTATGCATGAACACAGCAATGTATCAAAAGCTAGTATTTCAATTCACTGAGGGGTAGATTTTAAAAAAGTACGCTGGATTTTATAAGATACGCGCATAGTCACGCGTATCTTATAAAATCCTGGATCGGTGCGCGCAAGTTTGGGCAGCCTGCGAGCGCGAAGCTGCACAGCCTGCCTCCGTTCCCCTACCTAACCCACCCCCCGGCCCTATCTAAAACCCCCCCCTTACATTTGTCCCTCGATTTACGCCTGCTAGAAGCAGACGTAAATCTATGCGCGCCAGCGGACTGCTGGCGCGCCATCATCCGACCCGGGGTCTGGTCCGGAGGCCTCGACCACGCCCCCGGTCCCGCCCCGCCGTGTCATTCGGCCCCACCCCCCGACACGCCCCCTTAAAAAACCCCGGGACTTACGCGCGTCCCGGGGCTCTGCACACGCCGGCGGCCTATGCAAAATAGGCGCGCCGGCGCACGAGGGCCCTGCTTGTGTAAATCCGGGCGGATTTACGCGAGCAGGGCATTTAAAATCCGCCCGTGAATGTACATACTTTTCCTGCCAATTTTCAAAATATACACACGTATATTTTATACATGAAAATAAAGTAGGACTTGCTTGCGTAAAACCTGATTTATGCGTGGAAGTTTTTATATTTTAAAACGTGCACGTAATTGAAATTACCATTTTCCGATTCCTCCATCAGTTCATATAGTCCTTGTCCAGGTCAGAGACCTGCCTGGTTCTCCAGCCTGAACTCCCCCCAGTTCACCCAGATCTCCTACCCAGCCAACATTACACAAAAACTAAGTTCAATATCAATTATGCAACACAATTAGCAAGTATAAAATTATGAAAGTTGCCAAATGTATGTGTGTGTTTCATATAACAGCAACTTACAACATGTAACTGTTAGCCCCATCCCAAATGCCCCTAGACCACCTCTTTTTTCACATGCATATATATGCATGAAATGTGACATACATGCGTACTTTCAATGTTTATAAAATAGTGATTACTTGATTATAGGCTATTTACATGCATATAGGCTAATTTTCCATGCATAAGTGCTTTGAAATTGCACCCTATAATTTTTAAAATATAAAAGCATGCGTGTAAGATTCTACGTTACCTCAACTCCATCCCCTGGATCTCCTGGCACCAGTTGGTATACAGATGCGCACATAACTGATTTACACGCATACTTTTTGGTGAACTGAGCCTGGGCTATTTTCTGTCCCTAATAGTATAACATACTGATAGCTATTTCTCTGACTTTAAGGGTAAGACCAACCTATTTCATTTTATGTAACAAAAGTGAAATATTTCTGCATGTTATAATTCCCAACAAATGATCAGCATGAAAAACCTTCAAATGCTATTTCTAAAACAACAACAACAACAACAAAAATCAATGTCACCTAAAAGTACTTTGACATAACTCTTTGCCCAAGGCTAGTATCCTTCTGAGTAAAAGAAAAAGTCAGATAAAAGCATAGCTGAGATAAAACATCCAATAAAATAAAATTCTCAGTCTCCCATCAAGCTTAACATTTCACTTGATGCTTTTAATTTTTAAAATGCATTTCATATGAAAATGTTATACCACATATTCTAAGTCCTGTAAGCAATACTGCATGTAAATATTAGTATGATGATTTCACCTGCTTTTCCTATTGCTATAACTTATTTACCTACTCATTTGACTTTGAGATGAAACAAATTAGTTGTACCAGAATCTGTCTATTGGTTTGGTTACAATGTGCTTTCATTCTGTGCCTGTGAAATCAAATGTGTAAAATATTCTGTTTCTCTTTATACCTAATCAATGAAAAACATCATTGAACGAGATTCAAAAACATTCAATCAATCAATAAAAAGAACCTCGTGAAAACAATTTATAAATTTCACAGGGCAATTGCTTCTTAAAAATTATGAAAAGTGGAAAGGGGAGCTTTCATATATTTTTTTTAGCAGGATCCATCCAGGTTGTCCCGTCTTTAAAGGGTTACATGCGTAACCCCCGAAAAGCTGCCCCAACTGCCCCTGCGTGCGCCGAGCCTATCTTGCATAGGCTCAGCGGCGCGCGCAAGCTCCGGGACCTGCGTAAGTCCCGGGGCTTCAAAAAAGGGGCGGGAAGGGAGTGGGTCTGGGGGCATGGCGGGGGTCCGGGGGCGGGACCGAGGCCTCCTTTGTTGCGGCCGTGCCGGGGAATGGCACGCCGGCAGCTGGCCAGCGCGCACAAGTTACGCCTGCCCAGCGGACTGCTGGCGCGCCATCTCCTGACCCAGGGGCTGTTCCGGAGGCCTCGGCCTCGCCCCCAGAACGCCCCTGACACGCCCCCAAACGTCTCGCCGCCCATCCAACACGCCCCCCTAGCGAAGCCCCGGGACTTACGTGCGTCCCGGGGCTTGCGCGCGCCACCGAGCCTATGCAAAATAGGTACGCTGCGCGCAGGGGCATTTTAAAAGGGTTACGCATGTACCTTATGTGCGTACCCCTTTTAAAATCTACCCCATGTAGTGTATGTCCAAACTTTGTCAAAAGAATTAGTATATACTCAAACTAAAAGAAAACAGTTGTTACATACATTATTTGAATCAAATTTAAATTAGTCACACATAATTAAACCATGTTGGCACATCTTTAACAAAAGAAAAATAACATTCCATGCATCCTCCTCCAATATTTTATCTATATCTTCATACAATTTATGCCTCAATAACTCAATTTGAGCAAAGGTTGTTTCCTTAACTAAAACCATAAGCTTTTCCCAAATGCCAGATACTAATGCTTTCCTTTCTTGATTCAGAATCTTGCTGATTTTTCTCCTTATGAAACATCCACTGAACAATCCCCCTCAGCATATTTCTCTTTCTGTCTCAAGATTTGCTTCCTAGTTTCTTCTTTTATTTACCTGAATTTTAGGTTTTTTTTAGCCATGTTCCAATAAAATGCATGTCCCCAGCTAGACTAATAGGCTGTAATTCAATTTTGGGATACTGCTGCCGTTAAAACAGCCTACAGCTGCACCCTTATGGTGTTATGATTTATTAACAGTAACTGACTGAATTATGGGCTGGAACACTGTTGAGGAATACATTTTATTGTACAAAGTCTTGATTTATTGAATGAAATGTAACATATTTGGGAGGGTATTTTTTATTACATATGCCATATGGGGCTAGGTAAACAAATATATTTATCAACAAAAATCTAATAGTTTTCTTTTAAGTAACATACAAGCTGTATTCCTGCCCTCAATCACTTCCTTCTTATTCTCAAAATGCTGCATAATTATAGTAGACAAAAATGCAGAAAACAGTCACAGTTTTATTTGTACATCAAATATTCAAAATTTGGTTGCAAATACGAGATTATTCGAAATTGCCTTGGGCACTTAAAACTCAAGCTCGAAGAGCATTATTACAACCTGCTATACCAATGCCAAGGAAGTCAAACACTACTGCCTTCGTGTTATTGATGTTTTCTTTTGGGTTAATGCCAGCATTGTCTCAGCGCTCCAAAGAGAATAGGTTCCCATCTCCCTTTTACGAGTTCAGTTCTTATCCAGAGCCTAGGATTATTTTTACACATGGTACACAAGGCTGAATCTGCTCACCACATTTCATTTATTCATTTTGGGGCGGATTTTAAGAGACCTGCTCGCGTAAATTCGCCCGGATTTACGCGAGCAGGGCCTTGCGCGCCGGTGCACCTATTTTACATAGGCCTGCCGGCGCGCGCAGAGCCCCGGGACTCGCATAAGTCCCGGGGTTTGTCGAGGGGGGCGTGTCGGGGCGGGGCCGATTGGCGCAGCATTTTCGGGGCGTGTCGGCGGCATTTTGGGGGCGGGCCCGGGGGTGTGGTTTCGGCCCGGGGCGGTCCGGGGGCATGGCCGCGCCCTCCGGAACCGCCCCCGGGTTGCATCTAGGCGCGCCAGTGGCCCGCTGGTGCGCGGGGATTTACTTCTCCCTCTGGGAGGTGTAAATCCCCCAACAAAGGTAGGGGGGGTTTAGACAGGGCCGGGGGGGGTGGGTTAGGTAGAGGAAGGGAGGGGAAGGTGAGGGGAGGGCGTTAGTGAATTCCCTCCGAGGCCGCTCCGATTTCGGAGCGGCCTCGGAGGGAACGGAGGTAGGCTGTGCGGCTCGGCGTGCGCTGGCTACACGAAATTGGTAGCCTTGTGCGTGCCGATCCAGGATTTTAGCAGATACGCGCGGCTCCGTGCATATCTACTAAAATCCAGCGTACTTTTGTTTGCGCCTGATGCACCTACAAAAGTACGCGAGGGCGCCCTGTATGAAAATCTACCCCTTTGTTTCTTATCCTTATAGAAAAAGCACCCAGAATGGGGTACAAAGCAATTAAAAATTATAATAAAAATAACATTGACAGAATAAAACTATATAGATAAAACAGAGAGATGAAAGTCTAAATTACTCTATTATTAGTATTTTATTAATAGTGTTTTAGAGTTCTAGCAGGTTAGAGGGGAGCTAACATGGAGGTTAGGGGAGGGGGGGAAATAATACTAATTTAGTACTTCAGCCCTTTCATTACCCATCCCAGCAATTCCTTGAACATATCAGTGAATGATTTCTGTAGATCAATAAAATCCAACCAAATTCACAAACCAAAAGAAACCCATGTCCCCTTATCCCTTGGAAGAGACCCAAAATAGTTCACAAAGTTTTGGATTATGATGCTTGCAGTCCAAAAATCATCCCACCTTCAGAAAGCCACACATATTAGGCATTGTGCAGAACTCTTTGGCAAAACTTCTCACACCATCATCATTCAACAACTCATCATATTTTGGATGTATACTGCTTTTCAGTGCACTTTCCCGGCGCCGGCAGAAATTGACGCCTACCTTTGGGTAGGCGCTAATTTCTTAAATAAAATATGCGGCTTGGCTGCACATTTTACTTACTGTATCGCGTGGGAATACCCAATAGGGCCATCAACATGCATTTGCATGTTGCGGGCGCTATTAGGTTCGGGGGGGGGGGGGGGGGGGGGTTTGGATGTGTGTTTTCGACGCGCTATTACCCCTTACTGAATAAGAGGTAAAGCTAGCGCATTGAAAACGAGCGTCCAATCGTGGGTTAACAGTGCGCTCCACTTGACTAAATTTTTAAATTTTAGTCCACCGGAGCACACTGTACTGTATCGGCCTGAGTATCAGTTATCAAATCCTGTTAGGGCATTATAGCGGGTGATAGGGCCCTAATGCCTGCAATAACGCCATAACGCATGTGATAAATAACACATTGCGAGATGCATTGGCAAATTTTAAAAATTTAGTCAAGTGGGAGGAGTTTATGAAAATGAAGGGTGCTTAACGTTGCGTGCGATAAGGTAATGTACACTATCCTGGGATTTAATGCCTGAAATAACTGCACTTTTCAGTCAGGGAGAAGGAAGAGAGAGCCTCTGAAAAGGCATGCATATTAATCACCTTTTTATACACCTGAAAGAGAGGGCATTCTGAACTTGGGGTGAGGTTTTGGTGGTGTGTTATTTATTTTTTTTATTTAAAATTATTTGTACACTTTTTTTACAATTTGAGTTGGTCAAAACAGTTCACAGGTAAAATATCAGAATAAAGCATAAAAACAAAATAATAGTTTGGGGGGCAGTTTTACATGCACAGTTAGACATATAAACAGCACAGTAGACATCAGTGAATATTGTATGTGATTTGGAGTGATGAAAGGTACATAAAGATCAGATTTGTACATTGTACTCTCGATCTAGCTTGATAGCAGCTAGATAGAGAGTGCATAAAGCTAGGTCGAGAGTACATTGTACAAATCTCATCTTTGTGTAGCTTTCATCACTCCAAAACCTCACCCCGTGTTACTAGTGGCCCCTCTTATAGTGGTATAAATAGTTTACTTATATGAGAGCCTTACAAAACGGCTCTGTGGCTCTCTCTCTCTCTAGCAATCATGGGTGCAATACATTTCACACACAATTCAGTAAAACAGCTATACAATGCAGTACCTGGAAAATTAAAATTACCCTAACCACACCACTTTCTTTTTTTTTTTTTTTATCTCGTTGCTATTTTTGCTATATTTATAGCGATTTGATGAATCTAGGCCCAAGTCAGTTACTTTAAGGCCCATGCCAAGAGCATTACATTTATTTATAATTCACCTATGAGAAACCGTTTCAAAGTCCTTACTAAAATCCAAGCACAATACATCTAACGCTCTCTCCTGATCCAACTTTCTGGTCACCCAATCAAAAAAATTGATGATTCATTTGACAAAACCTACCTCTGGTAAAATCATGCTGATTCAGATTGTGCAATCCGTTGGACTACAGAAACTGCATTATCCTCTGTTTTAGCAGTGATACCATTAATTTATTTACCATAGAAATCAAACTAACCAGCCTGTAGTTCCCAGCCTCCTCCTTATTTTCACTTTTGTAAATAAGAATCAGAGCCCTCTGTATCCAGTCCTCTGGAACTATTTCTCATTCTAAAGGAGCATTGAGCAGGGCAGCCTGCAGAGCTGCCAGAACTTAGAGAAGTTCTCTTAATATCTTCAGATGTATCCCATCTGGACCCATCAATTTATCCATTTTATTTATTTGATTTATATTCTGCTTTGTTTTCAGGCATTGCAATGTGGATTACATTCAGGTACTATAGGTATTTAAGTTTAGTTAGCTCCTCATGAACATACTTTTCTTAAAACTGATTAAGGTTTACCTCACTTCCAATCTTATTTGTGCTCATTTTCCGCCGATGTAATAAGCTGCACTAAAGCTGCCACAGGTTTCTGTGTGTACTTGCACAGGTTTTTGAGCTCGTTTTTCCCACTCTAGTCTTATGCGTGTATGTTATAACGTGGTCAGCACAGGAAAAATGCATGTATAAATCCACGTTAAAATCTGCAGCTGGTTTTGCATGAGTGCATGCAAATGAGACAATTAATTCACGGGCTATACAGGGAGACGTGCATTGGTTAGTGCAGGTTTTTGTATGTGGGTTTTTTAGCGCCTGGATCAGGGCAGGAGTTAAGTTAAAGCACATGTCTGGAGACTGGTTTATTCCATTGCTGGCATTAGAGTGGTTGTGTGTCCGTGAATCACTAGCAGATCACCACATTAAAGCAGGCTTCAGTGCGGTCTATTACATAGGGCCTCAACTGCAAGTATTTGTGCGACTTTGGCACGTGTTTTACTTTAGCATGGATTTGCTGTGCACATATCATTTGCATACGTGGCATTTATTACATCCCGTGGAGGCTCCTGCTTTTGCCGTGTGTGGTAAAAAAAATGCTTAGACAACTACAGCCAATTTCACCACGGGTCTTATTACATTGGCCTCTCTATATATGGTCCTAGTCCTGGCCTTTCCACAGTGAACACCCAATGGAAGTATTTCTTAAGCGATTTTGCTTTTTCCTCATTAGTCTCTAAATATTCCTAACCTTTACCTCTGAATCCCACAATGCCACTGTTGCACTTCCTTCATTCACTAACATATCTAAACAAAGGTCTTGTTCCTCCATTTTTTATTCCATTTGCATCTTTGCATTCCTGACTACTTTCCCAGCTTCTCTTAGCTTTTCTAAATATTGTCGCCTGCCTTCCTCTTTCTATTATCACTTTTAGTTTATGAACACAAACTTTTTTTTCCTTACCTTTTCAGCTATTTTAGAAAACCATAGTGGCCTCTTTTTCCTCTTTCCTTTATTTACTTTCTTAAAAAAAAAAGTTGGTAAACTTAGATCTCCTTTACATTTTTTCCACTACTCTTTTACTTCCTCTAGATTTTCCCATCCAGCTAATGACTCCTTGTTTTCTTGAATAGAACCCTTGCCTTTGAATAAACCTTCATCTCGTGCTCTCGTACCATCTGGTGAACACTGGATCCAAGATGACTGTCCACTATGTCATCAGAAACACTGTTCCCATTGGTAAGCACAAGTCCAGTGTCACCTCCTCCCATGTGGATTCTATTACTAGTTGATAGAACAGTTATCCCTGCAGAAAATCCAGGATATCTTTGCTTCAAGAAGTCACAAATGTGTCTCCAACCAGTTTATAAAAAATAGACATAGCTTTGTGTACACATATTTATATTTGTATGTGCTACCTTATGCACATTGCTAAAAAATTACAAAATTTTCAAACAGACCCCTCAGGGCTAAATTTCAAATATTCTAAACCAACGTACTGAATGTGCAAAAGTCTGCTGTAAAAATGTATGGGTTCTCCTGGTATGCACATATACATAAGGAAGTAGGTATAAGGTTTGGCATGTACATTTATTCTGGGCGCCCGACCGGCCCCCTGTGGCCGGTTGGGCTAGATAATGTGGGCCCAGGCCCACTCGGGAGGCTCGCGGTCCGGAGGCGGGGAGGGGGGGGGAGGTCAAGAGGGCGAGCGGGTAGGTCGTGGCGAGGCCAGGGCAAAGGGGGGGGGGGGGAAGGGGAAGAGAGGGGTTAGAGGGAAGCGCAGGGGAAGGCTGGGATTGGTGGGCTTGGCATTGCCATGGTCCCCGCGGCTCCGATTGGCCGGCTGGCCATCGGGGCTGAGCGAGATGGGGGGGGGGACAAGGTGCGCGCACGGGAGAGCTCGGGGCGGCAGCAAGGAGATAGCAGAGGAGCGAATCCCCGCCCACCCTCCCCCTTGTTTTTGGTGGTTGGGGTTGTTGTCGCAGCGGGGTGGGGGTTGGCGGAGGGCCCGAGCCTGAATGGTATATTTGGTTCACTGTTAAATGGGGGTTTCAGCGGAAGACAGCGGAGACAAAGGAGGGGGCTGTTGTCAAGGGGGCGCTCCTTGCTAGAAGTGGCGGGAGAGGGCCGGCGGGACTCCTTGCAGGATGGCGGCGGGAGTCCACCCGGGAGGGCTCCTTGCAGGCAGGTGGCGGGAGTCTGAACCCGGGGGAAGAGCCGGCGTGGTGAGCCGAAGGCTGGTGGTGACTAGTCCTGCCGGGGGGAGCGGCAGATGGTCCGTGGAGGGGGACGCTGAAACCGAAAGGGTTAATATATGTGTTAATGTATGGTTACATTGTTAAGATGGTTGCCATGTAATGTTGGGCTCAGGTCTCCAGGTAATAAAGCTGCGGCCTTATTTTACCCAAAGAAGGTGCCATGTGGTTTTTGGAAGGTGAATGGGAATGACGAGTGAGTGAGGTCCTGGATGTCCATATTATCATACTTTCAAAAATCAAAAGTATGCTTGTAAATAGTTTCCCCATTCAAATCTGCCCCTTGGAATGTCTCTTCCCAGTGCGGGTAAAAGTACATGTGAAATGGGTGTCAGTTATAGTTTCATATGTCAAAACCCCTAATTGATTTTCAAAGTGCCACTTATATGCATAAAACAGTATTTTATGTGCATAGGTCACCTTGATAATCAAGCCCTTAAATGCCTTTCTCGATGGTCTATGACCCCTCTTCTCCACTGCTTTTACTTGTGTAAACAAAGCGGTCCATGTTGAGGTTAGTTATGGTTTAATATGATAAATGCACATTTTAAGAGAAAATAAATTTTCATCCCTCCATTGCATAAACACCTGATATTGTTAAGAACAATTTAACTGAATACAAAGGAGTACAAACTCATCAACAAGCAAAGAATGCAAAACCTAGTGGAGTGGAGAGAATACATTTAACTAAAAAATTATCTAAACCAGAAATTTCAAAAGAAAGATAAATAAAGGCATCAAGACCATGGAGCATTAGCAAAATAATTATGCCAGATAACCCACACCATGATCATCATTTGCTAGTCTTTAACCAGATGTGTTGACCCAAATCCTGTTTCCTAATCATAAGAGGCAGTATCTAGAGACAAAATAAACCATGTAAAATGTTTGCCTCTTTCAGGAAAATAATCCTTTAGTCTTTTTTTTTTAATGTAGCGCTCTTTGAGATAAACAGAACTAAAATATTAAAGAACAGATTTAAGACTGGCAAAAGGGGGATAATAAAAGCACAAAAGTTCTGCAAGATTTTGAAATTGCTCTCATCTTTCCCAAGGATTTATAAGTTCTGGAAGGGAAACTGATTTTGCACTTTTTTTTTGCCCAAAATTTAAATCTAACATTTAAGTCATCTTCACGCAAAGCAACTCCAATATACAAAGAGGTTTAGAAACCATGTCTAGTATTATTCCAACATCTTTTACAGTATATTCAACAATAGTGAATGCCTATAATTTAAGTAAGTAGATTTTTAGTTGCCAACTTCATTTATTTTTTAGCCACTTTTCTTAGACAACCCACTACTAATGCTAGCTGTGATGATGGATTTAGCATTATGTTACTCCTAGCAATATGTTACTTCTAGAATTTATAAATTTCAATTCCTCAAGAAAGAAGACTACAGACTTTATGACCCAGCTTGGCACTTTCACAATATGGGCAATAGATGTGGCGACCGAGTTATGCTATAATGAATATATATATATATATATATATATATGTACTGTATATATGAAGATGAAGGTCCTGTATGAGTACAAGTATGGTAGAGATCCTCTAAACAGAGAATTGGTAGGGAGATGTGGCAGATCTGAAGTTTTTCTGCGGGACAAATGAGTCTGTTTTCCATTGCTCCAATTCTTCCTGTGTTGGATCGCTCTCTATAATACTCCAGGGAACCATAAGGTCATCAAAGCAGTGAAAGGCTAAAGAACTGAATCTTTCATGTAAGATAAGGCTGTCCTTTACCATCAGAGCAGTTGTTGTTACACATTTATGGACAAGACAAGATTCAAGCAATGAAAGAGAAGACAGGATGAAGAGAGAGAATTAGTTATCTTTCTGTTCTGATGGTGGCTCACAATTACTACATAACATTATGCTTTGTTCCTTCCTTTGCTGTTGAGAAATACGTTTTCTGTTTATGTTTTCATTCTGATCTTTTCCCATTTGTTTTTCCTATGAAGCAGGGTCACATATTTCAGAGTAAACTAAAATGAATCAGAGTGCAACTGAAGTGAGGCAAGTATACTTAGCTTCTTGCCCTTTAACTGTGTTGATATATACATCAGGCGCAAGCTCCATGCATTTTATCTGCCCTATGACACATGTTGCTAACATGAGAAGAGGGCCTTTGAATATCTGAAAAAGGATATTGAGGCTTATGCATATTGGAGGAAGCTTGAAAATGTATTTCACAGGGGATAGCAAGGGAAGGTCTATGCAAGGAGTCCATTTGGATCCTTTGAGATGCACAGTGTCTCTCATTGGCTATTTTCAAATATAAGATGTGATTGTTTTTTTTTGCCCAGTGCAGAGAAGAACTTTTGACCAGAAGAGTTTTCTATGACCTGAATAAGGGTGAATCGAGAATCTTTTCCTTTCTGCTTTCCCCCACTATCATAACTGAAGGATCTAGCAGTTGTGCTGGTAAACCTTAACAATAACAGAAATTGCATGGATAACATGGTGAGGTTGCTGTGCTAGTCCACTTCAATGCATGGAAATAAAGGTTAACCAAAGAAAAAAAAATATCTACATACTGTATATCTATTTATCGATTAATGTTAGCAGCTGCCACTTGTTCCTTTTGTCCGTCCTCCCTTCGAATTTACCTTACCCATACCTTAACAACCCCTTTGGTCATAATCTGCTGTAATAATAATCACACATACTCCGTCCTTGGTATAAAAAATGGCCGCAGCTTTTATTTTAAACATAACATAATAACTTTTTCAGGATACCCGAGCCGGTGGCCTGTTATTTCCACAGCTGCTCACCACATGAACCAAGCAAGGCAGCCTGACTCTGTATGCCCCCCACCTTGCTCCCGAGCAAGGGGGCCATTGCCTTTTTCGCCTCCCGGCGCTGACGGCTACCCCGCCGTCATGTGATGTCACCAGCATCCTTCATAATCCTGCACAACTGGCCTGGGTACCTGCCACCCCCCTTTTTACAGCTGGGAAACGGACAGGCCTAAGTCCCATGGAAGGACTGTTCTTGGGCCATACTGTGTTTTCTCCTCCGCCCTCTCTTCCAGTCTCTGTGATCTGCGAACCGGCTTTGGTTCAGACTCCTGCCCTGATGGACTCAGGAGCAGGAGACAACCTTATTCTCAGACGTCTAGTGGAAGACCTGAGGAGTCTCTTCGTCAAGTTAGAAGATCTATTATTGCATCACAACTTGAAGTGGGCTTTGGAAGTTCCTTTACATCGCCACTTCTCCTGAAGATCTCAGTGAGTCCATGGCAGTTCAACTCATGGCTGCTGCTATTCATAGTGCCTTCTACGTTCACCTTGGCTCAATGGCGTTCAACATCTATCCGCATTCATGGATTAAAAACTTAGAGATCAAAACACCAGAGCAGACATGCTGTCTCACTCGTTTCACTCAGAAGATGTGTCTGATGAGCCACAGCACATAATTGATCCGAAGAAGATATCTCTGGCAACCAGCTAGTCTGCTTCTGCTGGTAATGCCACCATCTCTAGAAGTGGATCTTGGACGTACCCCAACATCGCCACTTCCGCTGAAGTCTCAGTGACGTCCATAGCAGCTACTTTTTACTGCTGATTTCTACTTCATCTCTCATCCTGCAACTTCTACTGGAGAGTCATCTCTAGAGATGGGTTTTGGATGTACCCCAATGTCACCTCTTCCGCTGAAGCCTCAGTGACGTCCATAGCAGCTACTTATTACTGCTGAATTCTACATCATCTCTCATCCAGCAACTTCTACTGGAGAGTCATCTTTAGAAGTGGGTCTTGGACGTAGCCTAACATCACCACTTCCACTGAAACCTTCAGTGACGTCCACAGCAGCTCAATCCATTGCTGCTGATATCATCAATAACTCTCTGCAAGATTCTTCTAAATCTCAAGATCCACCTGTCATCAATGCAGAAGACGACTTAGAAATTAAGATCAAAGAGATTCTGGATGTTCATAACAGAGGCAAGACTTTTGAATACCTTCTGATTTGGGAAGGCTTCGGCCCCGATTTAATCTCTTGGGAGCCTCAGACCAATATCTTGGACAAAGAGATGCTTCATCAGTTCCACCACGCGCATCCTTCTAAACCTAAGCCTGGTACCCAAAGAGGAGATCGCCCTTTGAAAGGGGGTACTGTTGCGACAGTCGCTGCTCAATGTCCTCACTCTGCCCTCTTTACCTCTGTGGCGACTCCCTCCGGGTCTGATGGACAGCTGGCTGCCATGGCGTCTCCATGCCGTCTCCCTCTGGCATCCCCGAACCAGCTCGACATTGCAGATCCACCATGTTGCCTGAAGACCTAGGGCGCGCGCATGCGCGCGCTTTGATTGAAGTACCAGCAAGAGCGCGAACCTCAGAGGTGTCCCCCTGAGATGACGTCATCCGCTTCCAACATTTAAAGGTCTCTATTTCACTATCTAACTGAGTTAGCAAGGGGATTGCTTTGGCTATGCTTCCCAAGCTACTCTGCCTCCTCGGACATACCAGAGATACCTGCTCCTCGGGGGCCTCGCTCTTTTTCTTTACTTTCAGATTATAGATAGGAACCGGTACTTGCTCCTCGAGGGCCCATGTTCCTGGACTCTCTGAAGATTCTCTACTGCCTGGAAGCTATCGCTGCTACAAACATTTGTGAGTTACCATCGCTCTCTCAGAGCTTTCCCTGGAACCAGGTACTCGCTCCTCAAGGGCCTAAACCTTTCCAGCTCCTGAGCTTCCTTGAGACCTTATGTGAGTTTTTGTCATCTAGTTCTGTTCATGAACTCTGCCTTCTCTGCCTACTCACTTTCTACAGTTTCTCAACAGCTCAGCCATCCTGGATCGCTGTTCCAGTAACTGAGGGACTACAGCCCTGCCGGGCATATCAGCTCACTACTGCCACCTCTGGTGGTTTCAAAAACCTGTTTAATAAAAGAACTAATGTGTGTCTGTCTCCATACTCAAGCCTAGCCGGTGGTCCCTCTTGAGATATCCTCCCGGGGGCGTGGTCATCTGCCACCGGCCCAGGGACCCACCCACAACTATATCAGATTTATTACAACTTTATTGTTTCTACATTCTTCTGGGACCCAACATTACTTAACATTTTAGCAAAAATGCATTCATATTTTTTTCTACTGATAAGCACATTTCAATTCATTAAACAGGTTTAAAATCAAATCACTATTAAGTCTCCAACTTCATTCAACAAATTATTACAGAATGAAATAAGCAATGAACTATGAACAGTCATATGTTAAGAACAATTTAACTTAATATAAAGGAGTACAAACTCATCCACAAGCAAAGAATACAAATATGAGCACAGTGGAGAAAACAGTGGCTTCTGCAGTGAACATGATACTTTCTGCCCATTCACTAATGCTGAGAAAAATCAAGCAAAAAAAGAAATTATGCAAATGATAGGGTCAATAAAGGGAAAACCCAGGATAAAATGTTAACTGTTTATTCAAAACTATTCTCTCACTTCTTATCTGAACACGTCTAAAGTTTATATAATATAATGGTTTATGTATTTCTTTAAAGAGCTGCAAGCCTCTTTGTAGCCAGCTTAGAAATCAGCAGTGACTGAAAGGAAAATGCAGGGAAAATGACAGTTAACAATCCTTTTCTCTGCCTTTTCATTCCTGTCATTACAAATTTCAAAGCTGGGGCAACAGAAACCCAATTCTTCCTAATGAGCTTATGGAATTGGTGAAGGAATCAACCAGTGGTGTAAAGCTTATTTATATTGGGGATACATTCTATTATACTGCGCACACAGATCCTGAAGAATCAACATTAATGGCAGAAGTTGAAAAAGAAAAAAAAGAAAGAAAGTAAAAATGCCAGAGTGAAATGTGCCTGGGATAGACTGGCAGAGTTTATGGAGGCAATCTTCAAATTGTCCACGGTGGGAGAAAGACCCTGCAAACTCTTTACCCACTGGCTTTGCATCAGTTTTCACAGCCACAGAATGCACACACTTTTGCTTTGAAATTTGCCATAGGCACAACGTATGAGCGGTCAATCACACCTGGTTTTGTTTTTCTTTTTGTGGGTAGATTTCTTCTTAAAAAGCAAGTGCAAAAATCTAACAGTACAATCTAGGCAGATCAAGGTGATTAGATCTAACCCTAAGAGTCTGGTTCCCAAACAGTTATAACTCTTATTAACAAGGAGCAGCCAAAAGAAGAGATTTTGATATATTCTTGAATATATTTTAAAAACAAAGCAAAGCAAACCTGGAGGCCAATGTATTCAAATTCATTAATACTTTTGCAAGGGTTAACATACATGGAATGGGAAATACATATGTGGTGACCCCCTGGTCAGCTACTAGATATCCCCAGTATTTCACCAGCCAGAAGGAATACCACAGTTCAGATCCTTCTCCAGAGGCTGTCTGAGTGGGTGGACCTTTTATTATAAGTAGGGGCGAGGGTGGAAGAAGATGTGGCATTTGAGTTAGGATCTCTTAATATTTTCTTTAGAGAGGCCTAACTCTCGCTCAGTATAGTTTTGAAGGGAAAATCATGTTTAGGCACTCCCTGCTTTAAAGGATCTACCTCAGGTTTTGCATAAGAAGAATTTTGTTATTGAAAGTGGTTTCTGGAGTGCAACCTGGCTCCTTTTGGAGATGGCCATCCCCTGGATCCGGAGGCCAGGACACCGAAGGCCTATCAGCTCTCATGTAGTAACAGTAGTAGTGCCAGATGGATATTTTTTTCAGGACAGTTGAGTAATTTTTTCTCTTTTTGTTGAGAGGAGGCTGCTGTCTTCCTTCCTCTCATTTGGAGACTGGTCAGAGTGCCTGATCTCTGTCAATAACAGACCTTTCCTTCTGGAGGGTCACAAAGAACTGAGTTTAGAGGAAGAAGGAAGTGGGCCAAGATTGGAGACCACCACTGATCTCCCTCCAGGACACAGGCACAGGCTGGGTAGCTCAGGTAGGACTGTTTAATGTTTTAAGAGGATCCCAAGCAGATCAGGATTTCCCTAAGAGTGGGGCCTTTTGTACACTTGGTGCAGGAGTGTTAGGAATTACCCCAGGAACCTGAGTCACTACTGTGTATCCAGCTATAATATCAGTTTATTTACAAGTTGGGCCTTCATTCAATTGAGAAAAAAGTCAGTAAACCATCTTTTGAACACCCAGTTCTGTGTCCTGCTCATCTGTCCCAGTCCAGCAGCACTACAGCACATTTCCTCAGATAAACAGACACACTCGGTTAAAAGATTCACACCATCGCCTGGTCCATAAGCAGATCAGCTTTCCCCCATAGAAAAGACTCAGCCCTGAAGTACCAGAAGCAGGAGGGGACAACTTGCAGTGAAGACAGCCCCATATCTACAAATTACTTTTGTGTTCCCTTGAAGAACATGCCACTTCAAAGAAAATGTTATACGTATTAGAAGGAAGGGTGTATGTGAGAGCCCAAGTACAGCTTCCAGGAATTATAAATGACAAGTAAAGATAATTGTCAGCTGTTTTTTTTTTTTTCTGTACCTGGAAATCAAGGGGCTGGGGGCAGAGTTCTGGAAGCCAGGGTGAACTGTGATTCCAAAATCTCTCACACGCATGACGTGACATATAAGAAGGAAGTGCAGAGCTATAGAGGAGGCAAGATGAAGGTAGAAGAAGGTCTGTGAGATGGCAGTGAGTAGCTGAGTGAGGCACATGAATTTGCAGAGGCAAGGAAGTTGAGAAAAAGTATGGGGTCTCTAAAAAGACTCTGGGTGTAAGAGCTGCATGAACAGCAGGAAAAGCAACTTAGCAGGCAAAGGCCACAAGAGATATTGTAGGGGGGGGGGGGGGGGAGTTAGCTGTAAAGGCAACATGAGTTGTCACCAGTCAGGCATGTGACTGTGAGAAGAGTCTGTTGCTATTACAGCAAGGGATTTACAAAGGGCAATGGTCTGAACAGTAACCAGTCTTATGAAATCACCAAAACAGCATCCAGCTGAAGAAGAGCTGTTTCTGGTGCAATTGCAGGAACAGAGGACTTTGAAGCCAGCACGAAGTGTACCATTTAAAGAGAGAGTCTGGATGATGTACAGGTACTGCAGAATGAACCTGACAGAGGAAGAATGGACTGTAGCATGCTGCCGTTGGAATAGTGGGAGCAGTGTTAAGAAGTTGAAACTGAGTGCTCAGTTACAGAATAATAAAACTGCCTTTAATGTACGTAAGTGGACACAACTGAAATCAAGCATATTAGCATGAAGTCTATGCTAAATAATCAGGTGCAAAATTATGCAAATAAGCTCAATACCAAATAGCACATAGGAAAATAATGCATGCTAAAATGTGTAAACGTTAATGCAGACACATTAATGCAGGAGATTAAACTAGACCTCAAGGAGATATAGTTAACTTTTTATTTTAGTGCTTCTCTGAACACGAACACTAACGTGTGTACTTTAACTTAAGCCATTCAACTTTCACCAACCAAATTTTCAGGATAGGTTTATCTATATAAACGTTAGAAACCAAAATAACTTTTCCCCATAAAACTCCCTGCCCTACAAAAATGATAAAGAGAAAAGAAAAACAAAAAAGGAAAATATTAAAGAAAAAAAAAAAAATAATGGGGCAGATTTTCAAAGGGGTACGCGCGAAAGATACGTGCGTACCCCCCGAAAACCTGCCCCAAGCTCCCCCTGCGCGCGCCGAGCCTATGTTGAATAGGCTCGGCGGCATGCGCAAGCTCCGGGACGCCCGTAAGTCCTGGGGCTTTCCTGGGGGGGGGGTGTGTGTCGGGGGGGCATGTCGCGGCCGGTGCGTTATCGGGGGTCATTCCAGTGGCGGGGCCATGGGCATGGTTCTGGCCCGGGGGCGTTTCGTGGGCTCGGCCGAGACCTCCAAAACTGCTCCCGGGCTGGGGAATCGTGCACCGGCAGCCGGCCGGGGCAGGCGTAACTTTTATAATAAAGGTAGGGGGGGTTTAGATAGGGCTGGGGGTGGGTTAGGTAGGGGAAGGGAGGGGAAAGTGGGGGGAGGCGGAAAGAAAGTTCCCTCCGAGGCCGCTCCGATTTCGGAGCGGCCTCGGAGGGAAAGGAGGCAGGCTGTGCGGCTTGGCGTGCGCAGGCTGCCGATTTTGCACAGCCTTGCGCGCACTGACCCCAGATTTTAAAAGACACGTGCGGCTACGTGCGTATCTATTAAAATCCGGCATACTTTTGTTTGCGCCGGGTGCGCGAACAAAAGTATGCACGTGCGTACTTTTTAAAAATCTGCCCCAATGTGTTTTTTCTTCTGAGAAAAATAAGAAGCTGCAGTACCACCAACAGCCACAAAGTAAAATTATTCTATTATTATAATACAAAATGCTGACATCTTGTGGTCACTGTGAATACTGCAGCCTGCAACTTCTGTGCCACAGGCATATCCAAGGAATGGCAAGTAAAGTTAGACATCAGTGGGCAGCGCTAACACAACAATGTAAGACCGCTCAAAGCTTGACCTGGTGCCCCCATAAATACACCTCTGCCCAGGGGGTGGTGGGAACAGTGGTCTTAAACCAACTTATAACATATTTTACAATGATAAGTGTGGTTTTGGTTGTTTGTTTTTTAGAAACACAGCTCTTATATGAATTGTTCTGCAATTCCTCTCTTACCTGTTTTATATCACCCAGACTGCTTTTTGTCCTCTTTTATGCCCTTCAGTACTAAATCACCATCACAATCTGAGTACATGACCAACAAACCTCATCTTCCTTTTTTATTTTCCTGATCTTCTACCTCCCATCATCTCATGCAACTTTTTTTTTTAGCTACCAATATAAATTGACTCCTAGCAACAAAAAAAGAACTCTAAAAGGGAATAATGTATGAACATTTTAGAGGTCAAATACATCAAATATGTTTAGCATAAATCTCAAATTGCTATAGATTTTTTTCATTCATGACATGGTTCATAAGAAATATATGATAAACAAAACTTGCTTTTTACACATCAGCAGAAACTAGTGTTTGAAGCCAACTGAAGTCAAAAGTCAAGCCATAAAACGTCTCTAAAATTAACTGAAATTAGATACTCTGGAGTACAGGAAGAGTGATGAAAAAGAGAAATGTCTAGTTTATAAGGAGGCACATAAAACAGAATGCATAGTGTAAATGTTTATCTGCCATATGTCACTGTATATATCACACTGTGCAGAATAAAATCACTCTACCTACTAGAGCGACATAAAAGCGCTACATATTACAAAATAGTATCTGTGTCATCTTTTTAGCAGCACATATAGACAATTTGTGCGAAACTGCCCTGATCATTTTTTACCACGTTGTTTTGATCTATTTTACATCACTCTGTTTGGGCTGCTAATTATTTGTTTACCTAAGACTTCCTGCAGACATTTTGGCAGTTTTACTGGTTATATTCAAACATCTAATATTCACTTGCTTCTGGTCTTAATCCACACATACAAAACCAGCTTAAAGTATCAGACTTTGGCATAAAATACTCAGTGCATTCATTTGTTCAATATTTAGAGGTAGAAGCTAACAATTAGTATGGTTAAAAATATACAACAAAATATTCTAGAAATATTTATTAGAACTGTAAACTGGGAATGGTCAAATTGTATCCATTTCGAGGGTAACTTTCAAGCATGCACACACGTGCCCTTATAGGGGTGCACATGATCATGCATATTATATATTGTACAGGCAAATGCATGTGCACAATATGTGTAAATCTACCCCACAACATTCATGTATATTTAAGAGAGATATATAGAATGAGAGAGAGAGAGAGAGAGCACCTAGCCATAATGCCCTAACACTAGATGGGTATTTATATCTCTATGGGAGGCCCACCTAGTAACTGGAAGTGAGGTTTAGGTATTAGTGTAGGGGGTTAGGGGCCACTTTGACATTCAAAGTGAGACGTACAAACAGAACAGTTCTCTCTAGTGAAGATTTGATGACCCTCAGAGTGAGGCACTCACCCAAAGCTGAGATTTGTGCAATGTTCTTTCAACCTAGCTTGATGTTACCAGGTAGAGAGTCCATCAAGCTAGGTTAAGAGAACATTGCACAAATATCATATTTGGGTGAGTGTCCTCAGGGCCTCACCCAAATATGGATAGCTAGACTGGTGCTCCAAGAACTTCAAAAAACCTGAAACCAGCATTTGAGAACACATCACAAAATGCAATACAGCTTAACACTACTGAAAAAGGTGTAGCTAAAATCAGCATTAAAGTCATGCAATAGAGCTTCACAAAACAGTAAACCCACTGGATAAGCAGTGTTTGAAGACACATCCGGCTAACTTACTCACCCCTAGATTCATCAAAATGTAATAATAATGCCTGCAATAAGAAAAAGGGGCATGTTTAGGGTAATTTTTGAATTACCACATTGCAACTCAGAGAGAGAAAGAAAGAGTTAAGTATTTATATGCCTATAGGAGGGTCATCTATAAGCTCGAGGTGAGGTGGTGGTTTAGGGTTTAGGGGCCAGTTTATCATGCAGAGTGAGATGTACAAACAGCACAGTACACCTCAGTGAAGATTTGACTTCATTTGGAGTGAGGAAAGTCTCAAAAAGATGAAATTTCTACTATGTTCTCTCACATTAGCTTGATGGACTCTATAACAGGATACCATCAAACTAGGGCGAGATAACATAGTACAAACTCCTCCCTAATCCCACCCCTTCCCAAAATTAGCATTTGCACCATGAAATACCATTATTATCACATGTTATGGCGTTCATTTTGATGAATGACCCTTTTAGGATGTGGGGGCAAACTACTTCAAAATATTTGAGGGTCACAAATAATTGCTGGATCAAGGTCTATTGCAGTGAACCAAATCAAAATGTATCAATACAAGCTATATTTAAAGTAGCTGCAAAAATACGGGAGAGCCTAGAACATGTATTTTACTGCATACTGCATCACTGTTACATGGTATGCTTGTGCTGTGAATTAGAGAATCTGGAACCAATAATTTGTGTTTCCCAGACATGTACCTAGACTCTTGTACTGCATGTCATATATACTAATGTTTTTCTCCTATCCTGTGTCTAAGGAAGACAGCTTAGTGAATCAGGCCCCAGATCTAGAAAATATCAATATGCTATTGTTGGAAGTAATCACACAAACAATACACTTCAGGCAGGGCTTCCCAAGCCTGTCTGGGGACCCCACAGCCAGTACTTTTCACAAGATATCAAAAATATGAATGAGATAAATTTGCACACATTGGAAACCCAGCCTATGCAAGTTCGTCTCTTGCATATTCATTGTGGATATGTGGGGCCCCCCCCAGGACAGGTTTGGGAAGCTCTGCATGTCAGTATTTAATCAGTGTTGCCTGATATTAATATACTGTATCCTAAAGGTTTTCTTGGTAGACTTGCTTGTAACCAGTATTGGTGTTTGAAAGTCCTTTACGCTTCAAAGAGCTCATAGCATTGCTACTTTGTGGGCAGGCCATCCTTTTTCAAATGAGCACTTAACATGCCAAGTGAAATATGCAAAAGATGCACTTCATCTTGTCAATCTGCTTTATCCTTACTGAGATTTAAAAAAAAAAAAAAAAAAAAAAAAAAAGTCCTGTCTAAAATATAAAACAAATGACATCCATAAGACCTAAAATGTCAACATGAAACATTAAGGCAACTTCTCTTCCACACAACTGTGACCATAACATTTCAGAATTTCCAAAGGCTGTCATCACTAATAGAAAAGAATGGATTGCTGCCCTGAGAAGTCAAACTGTACTTTTTCTGTTACAACTTGCTCCTGTATTCAGGGCCTCAACTATTAACGATTCCTGTTGCAGGCCCATGTTAGGTATTTTGGGTGATGCTGTCCTTGCAAATGGGAAATAAAACCCACACAATACAGCCTTCAAAACGTCTTTAGTTGTATTCAAATGTCATCCATGTGCTCTTATTTACATGAAAGATTATGTTTATGTTCTTTTCTAGGCATATAATATATATCATAAAAGATAGCACTCCTCTATAAGAGAGGTTTGGGGGAATATAAAAGAAGAATACTTCTTGTGAGTCCTTATTTCATCATTGTAGGCCAACAACAAATACCCTGCAGTGAATCACAGAATAGCGGGTTATATATTTTTAAATGAAAAGAAATTAAATTGACTGAAATATTTTAAATTCTGGGTTATCGTTTTATTTCCTTGTCAAATTAGAATTAATTTCTTACTTTTATAGTGTGTATAATACAAGCACTGAAACTAAGAATCTTTTATACATGTACAGAATGCATAACAAACTTTTATAGTAATAGATTTGGTTCAAAAACTTTGTATTGCATTTTGATTGTTAAAGATGTCATATACTGAAGATATAATGAATGGAAATTGCAAAGTACTGTACAGTAGAGATGTGAATCGGAACCGGAATCGGTTCGGATTCCGGTTCCGATTCACATCGTGTTGTTTTTTTCGTCCAGCCCGATTGCGGTTTTGTTTATCGGCTGCACCCGAGCCAATAAACAAAAAACCCACCCCGACCCTTTAAAACTAATCCCTTAGCTTCCCCTACCCTCCCGACCCCCCCAAAACTTTTTACAGGTACCTGGTGGTCCAGTGGGGGTCCCAGGAGTGATCTCCCGCTCCAGGGCCGTCGGCTGCCACTAATCAAAATGGCGCCGATGGCCACATGTGACAGGGGCCAGCCAATGGCACGGATACCCTGTCACATGGTAAGGGCAAAAGGCCATCGGCGCCATTTTGATTAGTGGCAGCCGTCGGCCCGGGAGCGGGAGATTGCTCCCGGGACCCCCACTGGACCACCAGGTACCTATAAAATGTTTTTTGGGGGGTCAGGAGAGTGGGGTTAT
Source organism: Rhinatrema bivittatum (assembly GCF_901001135.1). Classification (NCBI taxonomy): domain Eukaryota; kingdom Metazoa; phylum Chordata; class Amphibia; order Gymnophiona; family Rhinatrematidae; genus Rhinatrema; species Rhinatrema bivittatum. The sequence goes on along the minus strand of NC_042617.1, from coordinate 106,852,830 downwards.
TTTTGTGTGCCGTTTTTCCCGCCCTCGGGGGAGCCCACGATTTCTGACGATTTTGAAAATATCGTACGATATTTTCAATCGTCCGAAGCCCGATTCACATCCCTACTGTACATGATCTAACATGGATTTCATCCTATTCATCATACAGTTCTTAAAACTTATGTTCATTATTTATATTGTGCAATCATTGTTTCTTTTCTTAACAAGCAACCTGTTGTTCCTGATTATTTTGACTCTTCCTCTTCATACTTACCACAGTTTTAACCACAGCCTACATTTACTGGCCTTAGGCATATGAACAGAGCCTCTTTCTTTAGTACTGGAATTAGCAGAAATGTCCATGGGATGGAGAGGGAAGGATGCCTTGCTTCCTGCGAATCATAGGTGGGAAGGTTTTGCTAATTAAATACTTTTCGGAAAGGAAGAGTTTCCAAGATGTGGAGATAAGACTACTATCCATTCTCATTTGTTTTGGGCCTTGACAGCATGTTAGAAATTTTTTGAGATGTGTAGGTGATTGACCAAAGACATGTTCATAAAGTGTTATTGACCCCTGAGGAAGACAATTTATGCTGGTCCATTGCTAGAGAATTCACTACCTACAATGCTGAGAGGAGAAACTGATTATCTAAAATACAGGAAATTTCTTAAGCTTATTTATTTCAAAAGACTTATAATTAGTTAAATGTTGTTATTATTGTAAGATGTATTGGCGTAGTAACTTGTGCGCGCTGGGCCGGCTGCCGGTGCGCCATGCTCCGGTCTGGGGGCTGGTCCTGAGGTCACGGCCGCGGCCCGGCCCCCGGAACGCCCCCGATGATGCGCCAGCCACGACACGCCCCCCCAGGAAAGCCCGGGACTTACGCGCATCCCGGGGCTTTGCGCGCGCCGGCAGCCTATGCAACATAGGCTCGGCGTGCGCAGGAGGAGCTTGGGGCAGGTTTTCGAGGGGTACGCGCGTACCCCTTTGAAAATTTGCCCCATTGCTATCTGACACTGATCCTTGGATACATGCTTTTTTATGTTGACAATTTTTTTACACCTCTTTTTGGGTTTATAGTATGAACATTTGAGGTGATTGTTTACAGCTCTCTATTAGAAATTTAGAGGTGAATTTTATAAGAGTTGCTGATGTAAAAAAGGCCCATATAAGTGAGTATATATAGGCCATACACTCACAACTCTTATTTTAAAAGCGGCAAATTACGTGCATACATGTGTGTGCATGAGCAACAGAGAATGTGTAAAAAGGGGGCAGATTTGGGGTGGGTCAGGGGCATTCTGGGGCGGGGCCATGTTTATTTGCATAAATCCTAATTTTAAAGCCATCGAGTATGGCACGTGTAAGGCGGTACCTGTGCATATTTACTTCTGCACTTTATCAGGTGTAAGTCTGAATAAAACTTTTTATAGCAAAAAGTAACTGGATGAAGGGTCTAGGTAAACTGGGGAGAGCATGTTAGAAATTGAAGAACCAGAGAGGTCTTTATGACCTAGAGATGGACTGGGCAAAATGGTGGACTACTTGGAAAAACTGGTAATTTCCTTCCATAATCTGACATTTTGTAAACAGGACTATAGGTGGTCTGGCTTCAGAAAAAGTGAACAATTAAAAAATGTTTTATCTCCCACACAATAGTTAGCAAAATGTATATCAGCCAGTTTTGTTTGTTGGGGGGTGGGGGGGGGGACACAGTCTTTTGTGATGTCTTAACTGTTGGTAATCAAGGTTGATGATGTCATTTGTTTTTCCTACATGGCTATAAAGAGTAACTTAACATTAGGTGATGGAGTTTCAAAAGGTTTAACTGGCTAACTTTGGAGGTTGGCCAGTTTAACCTCACCATTTAAACATTTATCCACAGCTAAGTGTGCAAGGAAAATACATTTTGCAGTTTCAAAGGGGGGGGGGGGGAACAGGGCCAGATGGAGGGGACTAGGCCAGAGAATGTAATTTAGCCAGTAAATGCTGCTATTCAGCAGGATTATATTACCCAGTTAACACTTAATGGAAAAATAATAGGTATAAACCGAGCCTGGCAAATTTTGTTTGTCCTGATATAGGTTGAATTTTCAACCCCAAACCTATCTGGTTAGGAATGACTGAAAATCAAACTTAACATAATCAGTGGATTTTTGAAAATGCACCTATAAGTATACAAGCAAAGAAGATAAATGTGAAAGTCAGTTATTCACAGAAATGACCTGTTAAAAATTGCCTGCCCTATGTACAAGTAAAAGTACACATATACAGCCTCTAAGTGCATTTTTTAATCCATACTGACAAGAGGCATGCCCAGGGGCAGGCTTGCACTTTTACTCATTTTCAAAACTACATGTGAATTATTCTTCAATAAAACATGCAGAAATAAATAGGTGTAAATGTGCATGTGTAGACTTTCCCTTTGAAAACTGGTGCAAAGTTCACAGACAGTTACAAAATTACTCCATCAGTGGAGAGAGAGCCAGTGAAATTATTGCTGGCTAAGTTTAGGTGAATTTTCAGCTATAACCTAACTTGCAAGTTTATGGCTGAATATTCTCCTATGGTAAAAACATAAAAACATGACGGCAGAAAAACAAAACTATGATCCATCTAAGTGTGTCCATTGGCCCAATTAAGTTAGTTTTATAATTCCATCACTCCCTTAGAGATCTCTTGTATTTATCCCATGATTTCTTTAATTCAGATACTTTCCTTGTCACCACCAGCTCCACTAGGAGGCCCATTCCATGCATCCACCATTCTCTCTAAAGAAATATTTCCTATGATTACTTCTGAGTCTATCCCTTTTCACTCTCATCCCAAAGATCTCTCGTTCCTTTGAAAGAGGCCTACCTGCTCTGCATGGAAACCTTTTGAGATTTTTAAAAATTTCTACCATATCTCCCCTATCTTGCCTTTCCTCTAGGGTGTACATATTTAAATCTGTAAGCGAGCTATAATTTTATCAATTATTATCCTGCCTAGCAGCTTACTGAAAATTTACCCTATATGCTACAGGAGTATTTCTCTGAAAAGTTGCAGAACTATCCCCAGTATGATAGAGGAATGTAATGCTGTGCAATGCGTGGCGCACCAAATTGTTTTACTATAGTTTTACTATTACACAGATCCTAGGCTGCCATACATGGGCCTACACACTGACCGAACAGATCCCAGGCTGCCAATCCGGCCCTTGCTGGCTTACAGAAGTAGATGTAATGCACAAAAAATAACAAAAGGGGCTTGACAGTCCCAACACAACACCTCCCACTCTCATATAAATCACCAGTGGTGGTGCTGTTTTGTGTGGAGTAGGATTCCTCAATAAACACCACCCACCCTCCAAAAAACCCCCATAATCCTGGTGACCCATATCTGGCACCTCCCATCCCCCCAAAAACTATGGGGAGTCAGCGGCCCCAACATAATCCCTCCCACCCCTCACAAAAACACCACAAGTATCCCTTCCTCCCTCTTTTCTTCCTCCTACCACTGCCCTGCAGTGGTATTCTTGTGGTCCTGATCCTCTTTCCATCTACACAATGTGCTCATCAGCTTCCTCTGCCCAGCAGCTGTCTCCCTGATCCTCTTTCCCCCATGCTCCTCCCTGGACATCTCTTAACACTGGGGCAGGAGTTTTCCTCAGCTGCAAGTCCTGATTTGCAAATAATTGCAGCTGATCTTGAGGCCGATACTATTTTTTTGAAGGCCGTATCCAGTATAGCTGTACAGCAAAATGGTGCCAGCCAGAGAGCTAGTTGGTGCCACTTTTAAATCAGGACCCGAAGGAGTGGAAGCAACTAGGTTTCACTCCTGCCTCATTTGGACTTTGGAGATCCCATGAAAGGGATAAGACGGAGACGGGAGTAGTGGAGGGGCTTACAGGAAGTCAGGAGGAGGAAGCCAGTGTTCACTTTTTAAATTTCAGGAGCACTAAGTTTTGTTTCAGCAGGGGTAGGGGGAACTTAGCCCTTTATTTTCCTTGCTTTTTATTTTCTTTTTCCATTTTTCTTATTCATTTTGATGTTTATTTAACATCATATCTTCTGCACCTATGCCACTGTTGAGCAATCTAATTCCTTAAGTTAGGCAGATAGATTCTTTGAAAAAGGACATCCCTCTGGCCAGCTGAGAGAGAGAGAGAATCTCTGTATAGAGTCAATGTGATATGCTATATATATATATATATATACACATACACACACACACCACTGTAAGGAGACACTTTCAGCTCAGGGTGGGTTTGGGGGAATGGTTTTACATACACAGAGGAATTAACTGAAAATTTGATATACTTGATGAATTCCTATCATTTGAATCCCTCTACATTAATAGGCTCCGAGGCGGGAAAGCTCGGCAGTGCTGTCTGATGACATCTTGCCTTGTCTTCTTGCCCCATCTTGTCCCGTTGCCCTGAGTTGCTTCATTGCCTTGCTGTTTTCCCTGCCTTGCCTTCTCGTTGCCTTGACTTCTCTTTGTCTGTCTGTCTGTCTGTCCGTCCATCTGTCCTGGCCTGATTTTCCGGTTCTGACCCCTGCCTTGGATTCTGACCTCTTTCTTGCCTGCCACTTAGCACTTACCTCTGCTACGGACACTGACTATTCTGTGAATCGTCACCGGCCCTGACCCTTGGCTTGGAGTCAGACATCATCTTCTCGCTGCCTGCTTCGACTCTGGGACTGGACATGGATATTCTCTGCTCGCTTCCTGCCCTGACCACTATCCATACCAGGATACTCTCAGACTGTTCCATGAGGAACACTCATTTAAGTCCTGCTAGCCCCTGGAACCCAAAAGCTCAAGTCGCAGGGAACAGGTTTGGTACAGGTGAAGCTCTAGCTCCTACTGCCTCCGGGCAGTAGTAACTTACGCGCACCAGCGTGGCAGGCCCCGAGACAGGCCGCTGTGTCGGGGCACTCGGCCACGCCCCCAAAACACCCCCAAGCCAGAAACACGCCCCGGACACGCCCCAAAAACGCCGCATCACTCCCGACACCCCCCCCGACACGCCCCCCAGGCAAGCCCCGGGACTTACGCGCGTCCCGGGGCTTGCGCGCGCTGCCGAGCCTATGCAAAATAGGCTCGACGTGCGCAGGGGGGGTTTTAAAGGGTTACGCGCGTACCTTATGCGTGTAACCCTTTTAAAATCCGGCCCTTAGAATGCAGATAGGTGGGATACAACTTCTGTAAAATAAATGAATAAGTTTAGAGAGGTACAGTGGTTCGCTAAAGGATACAAAGTAACTAGTGAATTTGAAACTAGGACTTAGTACCTGATGAAAATAACTTCGATTGGGTCCCATGATAATTGTGTTCTGAATATCAAAATATATCGTACATGGTGCAAAGTCTGAGAACAAACATAAGCATTTAGAAATAGATATTCAGTGCCTTTTAAATTCCAACTTATCCGGCTAAGTGACAGCGTTTGAATATTTGGTTAAGTTAAACAGGTGCTACTTAGCCAGATAAATACTTATCCAGTTAAGTAGTTTAGCCGGTTAATGGTGGGCAGGATGGGAGCATAACAGGGAGGATCTTCGTATCTGCCTAACTTAGGTGGTAAGTAGTGACATTGAGACTTATCCACCAAATTAGCTGATAAGAAGTGAGACCTCCTAATGAGCAGATCTAAAGTTAGTCGGATAATGTTATCTGGGTATATTCAGTGGTATGTCTGCTTTGCCGAATAACCTGGAAAAGTTAGCTGGATAAGTTCATCTAACCAGATAGGTTTTAAATATGGACCTATTAGATGTTAATCCCCATACCCTTGAAATAAAATGGTCAGAACTGTAGCATACGCAGGATATTGCCAAGGAACATAGAACAGAAAAACGTACAATATGATGGCAGATAAGGACAATAAGGCTCATCTAATCAACCTAATGAATTCCCTTTTCCAATGCTATATACCACAATTGATCAGATATATATTATGTTGCATCAATTAAAATTGTTTATATTTGTAGTGTTAGCATACATCTGAGTATATTACTTAACTACCTAAAAGCCATGAAAGCATGCTAGTTTGCTCCTGGAACTGTAAACTAATCAGTTCAAGAATGCAATTAGTTTTTTTTTTTTTAATGTTTCTTATTGGATATTTTACAATGATACACCTTAATGAACTGGCTATCGAACAACATAATATACCAACAAACCCACTTCTTCTAACATCCAACTGCCCCCACTTCCCCCTTCCCCCCTTTATTTGTTTGCAGCTAAAGCATAGAGGGACAAAGAGGGATTAGAGTCTCCCTCTGCTAATGTTCGCCACTCATGGTTCAGCAGAGGTTCGATATTTGTAGTCTGTAGCTTTGGTAAGCTGTCTGTGTCTTCCAAGGATATGCAATAATAAATGTATCTGTGCTTTTACTAAATTCCTTGTGATATCCTTGTGTGTCCTGTAGCAGAGAAGAGCCGTTTACACAGTCAGGTAATATATACATTTTGTCCCTTTTCGCCTGTGGGAGTGACCACCAGAAATTGTGCCAAATGAAAAAATAAACCGTCTGCACCTCCTTCTTCTGGGATTGCGCTGTCATAAGTTCGTTCTGCATTAAGGATGTCAGGCGCGCCTGCCATTGTCCTCCAGTTGGCCTGTCCTTTGTAATCCACATAGCCAGTATGGTTTGCACCGCTATGATCAAAGCTTTCTGCAAAAACTTCCATCTGAATCCGACAGAGCAATCTCAACCCGCCCAGTACACCGCAGTAGGCACAACTTTGGGTCCCTTGGAAGCTGGGTGTTTAAAATTTTTCTCAATGCTCCTAAAACTTCATCCCAAAATAATACCACCACCTTACATTCCCAGAGGCTATGCATATATGTTCCTTTTTCTTTCTGGCATTTAATACATATCTCCATGTCACACAGTTTTGCAGCATACAGTCTGGATTGAGAGATGTACATACAATGCAATATTTTAAACCCCACCTCCTGGATAATAATATTTTCTGATACCTTAAAACCTTCTTGCACTATGGTGGCAATGTCCTCCAGAGAGATATATACATCAGCGTGTTTAACCCACTTATTTTGAATATCCAACAGGGCAGATTTGTCTTTAATACATTTCAAAGCCTTAGAGAAAGAAGCACAGGTCTGGCCTCTTGGGCTTCCCGAATTAAAGAATCCCCATAAACGATCCCATTTATCCCCATACCAATAAGACCCTAGTGCGGACATGCTATAGTGTCTCGCTTGAAGGAATGCAAACAATTCATGATTGTGGATTTTATATAACTCCTGAAGGTCCTTAAACCCCCACATCACCCCTGTCCTAGGGTTGTATAATTGATATACCCACTTCAGTCCCCTGTTAGCCCAGGTCCGGAATATTGAACCATCCAAACCCGCTGGAAATTGGGCATTGCCCCCTAAGGTGATGTATGGTGTTAGACATCTCCCCAGGTGGAGTTTATGCAGGCACAAAAATCGCCAGGCTAGTCTCCCGGAAGTGAGAATCAGGTTCTGCCTAATCTTCGCAGGAATTTGAGATTTCAGTAGCTGCATTATCGTTGCAGGGGTATAAGGGGCCATCCACTCCTTCATAAACTCCAGTGGGGTGTATTTTTCCGTGCCATCCAACCAGTCTTGAATGTGCCTTAAGATACACGCCAAATTGTATTCCCTCCAACTTGGACATGCTAAACCTCCTTGCCTTTTATCCAATTGTAATATATTTAGCGGGAGTCTAGCCTTTCTACCTCCCCATAAATATTGGTGCAGCAGGCGGTTTATAGCCTCTACGTCGGTTTTGGCTAACCACAGAGGGATTTGCTGTAAAACATACAGCCACCGGGGCAGTTCAAGCATTTTCACTAAACTTATTTTACTGGACAGAGATAGTGGTAATGCCCCCCATATGGTCAGTTTCTGGGCCATATTTCTAAGGAGAGGTCTCACATTCACTTCATATAATTTAGTAGGATCCCTAGTCAGTTGTATCCCCAGATATCTCATGGTCTGTGCAGCCCATCTCAATGGGAATTCCCCTTCCCAGTCTCATCTAATCGATTCTCCTAAATCCATAGCTTCTGATTTTTCGACGTTAATTTTGAGACCTACAAAGGTCCCAAATAGCCTCTGGATCGACAATATCCTCTCTAAAGATCTCTGAGGGTTTGTTATGAAAACTAATACATCATCTGCAAATGCGGAGATCTTTACTTCTTTTGTGCCACAGGTAAACCCTGTAACCTCAGGGTCCGCTTCTATCTTTCGGAGAAGGGGATCAATGGACAAGATATATAATAAAGGGGATAATGGGCATCCCTGTCGTGTACCTCTATATAACCGAAAATCCTCAGAGACATGTCCATTGGCCATAATCGCCGAGAAGGGGGAATGGTATAACATAGTAATATTATTTAATATTTCCCCTGTAAAACCATAGGGGGAGATTTTAAGAAAGTGCGCCTTCGCGTACTTTTGTTGGCGCACCAGGCGCCAACAAAAGTACGCTTGATTTTAGTAGATACGCGCGTAGCCGTGCGTATCAGCTAAAATCCAGGATCAGCGCGCGCAAGGCTGCCGATGTCGTGTAGCCAGCACGCGCCGAGCCACGCAGCCTGCTACCGTTTCCTCCAAGGCCGCTCTGAAATCGGAGCGGCCTCGGAGGGAACTCGCTTTCGCCCTCCCCTCCCCTCACCTTCCCCTCCCTTCCTCTATCTAACCCACCCCCCCGGCCCCATCTAGACCCCCCCTACCTTTGTCGGGGGATTTACGCCTCCCGGAGGGAGAAGTAAATCCCCGCGCACCAGCGGGCCGCTAGCGCACCGAGACGCGAACTGGGGGCGGTTCCGGAGGGCACGGTCACGCCCCCGGACCGCCCCAGGCCGAAACTACGCCCCCAGGCCCGCCCCCAAAACGCCACATCCCGCCCCCAAAACGCCGCGCCGATCCGACACGCCCCCGACACGCCCCCCTTGAAAAACCCCGGGACTTACGCGAGTCCCGGGGCTCTGCGCGAGCCGGTAGGCCTATGGAATATAGGCGCACCGGTGCGCAAGGCCCTGCTCGCGTAAATCCGGGCGGATTTACGCGAGCAGGGCTTTTAAAATCCGCCCCATATCTTCTTAATACTGAAAACATATATTCCCATGCCACCCTGTCGAACGCTTTCTCGGAATCGAAGCCTACCAGCATTGCCGCCTGCTTGCATGTTTAACATTCCTCCATGGCTATGAGTAATTTTGTTAAGTTGGTACTTATAGCTCGGCCTTTTACAAATCCCACTTGAGCACTTGTGATGATATCTGGGAAAACCCCACTAAGTCTATCTGCCAAAATTTTGGCAAAGAGTTTAGCCTCATAGTTGAGGAGTGAAATTGGTCTATAGGCAGCAGGTGTAGATAAATCCTTACCAGGCTTTTCCAGCACTATAATATAGGCCTTGGTCATCTCTGGTGGGAAATGCCCTCTCCTCTGTGCCTCCTGATAAAATTTTAAAAGGTCCCCCGTGGCTAAATTTAGAAGACATTTATAATATTCAGCGCTTAACCCATATGGGCCAGGAGCCTTATTGGCTTTACTGGTTCTTATGGCCCCTGTAGTTCTTCTAGCCGTATGGGCATGTTCAGGGACTCCAGTTGTTGTGCACTAACACCTGGGATTGATAGCCCTCGGAAGAATTCCTCCTCCTGTAGGGCACCTCATATCCTATCCTCAGAATATAACTTTTCATAGAATTTTCTAAATTCTGCACAAATCACCTCCCCTGATACCAAGGGTTTTCCAACCTTCCCTTTGAGTTTATCGATTATGGTCTTCCCTCTGGCCAGCCGCACCATGTTTGCTAGTAGCTGGCCTGACTTATTGCCGTACCTAAAAAATTTATGTGCTCCCCTCTGGAGCCCCTTTTGCGCTCATTCATGCAATACAGAGTTTAACGTATGGAGGATGGCATTATATTCATTCTGGGCTTGTAGGGTTTTGATTTGGCCCAGTCACATTTTTGCCCCTTTCAACTGCTTTTCCAGCAAGAGAATCTTCTGACTAAGAGCCTTAGCCTGGGCTATTAAATAGGAGGTAATCTCACCCCGCATTACCGCCTTATTAGTTGCCCAAAACAACCATGGGTCAGACTTATGCATTTAATTATTTCATTCATATTCCTGCCATTTTTCCTGTATGAACTCCCGAAACTTTACGTCCCCCCCCCCCAAGGAACTAGGGAACCGCCACAAAGGTGTGACTCCCTCCCTTTGCCCATCCTCCACGTCCACCCAAATCAACGCATGATCCGATATTTCAATTGGGCCAATTGTGGCTTGCTGAATCTTGGATAGCAAGGACGAAGAAACTAGAATATAATCTATCCTAGACATTGTAGAATGGGCCTTAGACACATGTGTGTAATCTCGTTCCGTCTGATGTAACGTACGCCAGATATCAAGCAGTTGTAACTCAGCACATACATACGCTATTCCTTTCGCAGACATGTCTGGGAGTATCCCCGCAGGTTGTGATCTATCAATGCCAGGTTCATTTACTCAGTTAAAATCTCCCAGCAGGTGGATCTGTCCCTTCATCACGGATATTATCTTACTCACCAACCCCTGAAAAAAACTGTGTGTATAAGAGTTTGGTGCATAAATATTACAAATGGTTACCTCCCTCCCTTGTAATTTACCCACTAAGATGAGATATCTTCCCTGTGCATCCATCACTTGCTGCTGGAGGACAAACTAAAGATTTTTATGTATTAAAGTCGCTACCCCTGCTTTGCAACCTGCTGCAGGTGTGAAAAAACATTGTCCTACCCATTGTTTTTTTAATTTTAAGCTTTCTGGCGCTGACAAATGTGTTTCCTGTAATGCTGCGATCCCCACCTTCTGTCTCTGAAGGGCACTTAACACTTTTTGCCTCTTAATAGGCATTCCAATACCTCCCACATTCCAGGATATGTATCATACTTTACCTATCCTGTTACAAAGCACGTAGCATAGAATTCTACTCTTTCAATCTGCGTACGAGAAAATGGCCCCCCAGCCTGGATCACCCTCCCATTTCTATTTAGGACCTCTGCCCCATTCCCCTCCACTTCTGAACAAACCCACCATCGCATCCACACACCCTTCCCCCTTCCTCCCCCCACTTCCCCATCTGAAATAGTAAACAACTAGAAAACGCCTGAGATAAAACGGGCTGGAGATCCGTAATCAATGCGTTCGGGCGCTGACACCCCTCTTAAGTATCAAATCGCAAACACCTGCAACTTAGAATTCATATTATATAACCTCTACCGAGTATTTTACTCTTTGTATGAACCCTCCGGTATTTATAACATAGTCAAGAAAACATTAACAGGCAATCGAAGACCTCAGTCCTGGAGCCTCAGGGCTAAAACTGAATGTCCTTTTAATGAAAACCCCACCTCTCTTTAATCCAGATTATACTCTTCGTTCTATACAGTCAGGGTGGTACAGGCAGATTCTTTAACCATTTGGTAGCTTGCTCTGGTGCTTCAAAAATATGCGTTTGGCCCTCTCTCCAAATTTTTAGCGATGCTGGAAACTGCAGGGCAAACCGAACATTTTTATTGTATAGCTCAGTACAAACGGTAGAAAAAAGTCTTCTTTTCGCCACCACCGCTGCAGAATAGTCCTGAAAAATCACCACTTTTTGCTCTTTGTAGCGCAGTCTTTGTTTTCCGATAAGCCGTGAGAACAGCTGCTCTCTGGGCCCAATTAACAAATCTCGCTATCACAAGTCTGGGGCGCCGGTCTGATTCCCTCCTAGGACCCAGGTGGTACGCTCTTTCTATGTTTTCAAGGTCCTCCAACTTGGCATCTGCCATCTTGACCGAGGACTCCAATGCTATAACACGAGTGGTAAGGCCTTGCTGGTCCTCCTCTACCGCTGATATCCGTCCTTCTGCAATGTCAATCCTTCTGCCAATATCCCCCAACGATTCTTTCAGTACCTCAAAATTTTCGCTGAGGCCATCGAATTTGTGCTCTAACGCCACAACTACCGCCACCGTCAGCCTCGCTACTGCTGCTTCGTCTAAGCCAGTGCTTTCGGAGGAGCGGCGGCTGTCGGCCATCTTGAGCTCCACTCCGGTCGTCTTCGGCTTCTCTTTGTGCGGCGTTTTTGTTGTTATCTCTTTTTGTGGCAGCGGTCCAGTCGGCGCGATCTCGTTTGTTCCCTGTTACTCTCCTGTTCGTATTTTTTGTAATAAGGGTGAGCTTTAAAATGTTAGCTTTCGGAGGGTCAGCGCCCGGAGCCTTGATGCACACGTCTCACCAGGCTCACCGCATCACGTGGTCTCCCTCAATGCAATTAGTTTTTACTTTAGTAACATAATAACAAAGTAAATGATGATGTATAACAATTTAAAATGACCTATTCAATCTGACCAGTTAATTCTCATCCATTTTGGGTAGATATGTATATAAATTGCCATGTTCCCAGATAACATTAAACTTTCTGCTGCTCACGTCTGGACATAGCCTTATAATTTATTTGGCTAATTTCAACATCAGAGTTATTTGGCTTTCTCAGCTCTGCCCTGGAATGTCCCCCCAATGCTCCTACATTATCCTTTTAAATTTTAGTGATTTATCCGGCTAAAATTTAGATGGATAAGTTCCAGGGATATTCAAAAGTAGACATTTATTCAGATAAATGGCTTTAAATATTGGCCTCTAAATGATTAGTTATTATTTTAAATTATCTGCAAGATTCCAATATACTTCCTCCTAATTCTCTGGAAGCAGCTCTAAATTTGATGTCATGCTTTGTACTAATTGAATATTATAGAAAATGTCAGATGGAGCAGGAACTAAGTTAAAAACTACATTTATTTTCAAAAGAAAACTGTTCTTAGGTTCTCTGTTTCCTTCCTATTAATGGAAAAGGGCTAACAAAAATAGGACACTTTTTCATGGACATTTTGAAGCTTCACTGCTTTCAGAACAACATAAAACAAGACTGACACAGATTGAAAACATAGAAACTTGTCAACAACATCAAAACACCTATACTGACTGCGATTCCAGGACTAAAATTGGTTAATATGAACCTACACAAAATGTGGCATTTCTCAACCATTTAACAAATTATTTACAACAATTAATAAACTTGCAAATATATATTTAAAATATTTGTATACAGCAAACCATCTTGCCATATGATATGCAAACATTCATTTTAAAAGTCATTATCTTAATTATGGTAATGGCTTCAGGAGACCACACAGCATTATGAGCTGATGATCTTGCTCAGCCTTATAATGATGTCTTGACTATTAATAGCAATGTAGTTTTAATGACTGAATTCAAAGAGCACAATGATAACAGTATGCAAAACTTGTGGCTGAAGATTTTTTTTCTAACTTACAGGAAAGAATTTGGTCCCTAGAGTGGACAGGGGAAGTAATAGAGGTGTGGAGAACAGGAAGACGGAATCATTTTGAATATTTTTTGGTCACATGAAGATTAAGATTAAATTAAGGTTAAAGGTAAATTCTATTCTACTTTTAGGGAAATCACATAAAGAAACTTATGCATAGAACTCACACTAAAGGTTTTTTTTTCAAGCATGTACATTCGTAAAGTTCAAAGTGCATGCTAACAAGGTACATAGGACCTCATTTTCTAAAGTATCGCAGGCCTGCGATACTTTAGAAGATGAGGGGCGGGAGGCCGAAACGGGGGACGGGCCTGTGCTAGCTGGCAGCGATCGCACCATCGCGGTGCGATCACTGCCAGTTTCGCACCCAATAGTGCCACCATAGGAGTTGTAGCTATTGGGAGCGAAATAGGCAGCAAAAAGGCACTTACCTTTTCGCTGTCCGCGACATCGGCGCAGAGTAGGCCCCGGTGACGCCCTGACTCCTCCTCTTCCGGGGCCGACTCCGCCCCCATCCTGGTATCGCACGCGATAAGGGACTTTTCGCGTGCGAAAGGTCCCTTATCGCGTGCGAGCGGCTTGAAAAATGAGGCCCATAATGTGCTAAGGTGCTACAACCCAAGAAAGAGATCTAGGTGTCATAGTGGATAACACATTGAAATTGTCGGTTCAGTGAGATGTGGCAGTCAAAAAAGCAAACAGAATGTTGGGAATTATTAGAAAGGGAATGGTGAATAAAACGGAAAATGTCATAATGCCTCTGTATCGCTCCATGGTGAGACCGCACCTTGAATACTGTGTACAATTCTGGTCGCCACATTTCAAAAAATATATAATTGCGATGGAGAAGGTACAGAGAAGGGCTACCAAAATGATAAGGGGAATGGAACAACTCCCCTATGAGGAAAGACTAAAGAGGTTAGGACTTTTCAGCTTGGAGAAGAGATGACCGAGGGGGGATATGATAGAGGTGTTTAAAATCATGAGAGGTCTAGAACGGGTAAATGTGAATCGGTTATTTACTCTTTCGGATAGTAGAAAGACTAGGGGGCACTCCAAGAAGTTAGCATGGGGCACATTTAAAACTAATCGGAGAAAGTTCTTTTTTACTCAACGCACAATTAAACTCTGGAATTTGTTGCCAGAGGATGTGGTTAGTGCAGTTAGTATAGCTGTGTTTAAAAAAGGATTGGATAAGTTCTTGGAGGAGAAGTCCATTACCTGCTATTAAGTTCACTTAGAGAATAGCCACTGCCATTAGCATTGGTAACATGGAATAGACTTAGTTTTTGGGTACTTGCCAGGTTCTTATGGCCTGGATTGGCCACTGTTGGAAACAGGATGCTGGGCTTGATGGACCCTTGGTCTGACCCAGTATGGAATTTTCTTATGTTCTTATGTTCTTATGTGAATGATAAAATATTATCTCCAAAGCATCTACATATTAATAGTGTGCACATTAATTTTTAAAAAAGTATAAAATGCATGCCACCTATCTCTGGAAAACCTCCATGCTAACCATCCCAAAGTGAAAGGACCAATTAGTATGGGGTGGTTTCTTTCTCCCCCACTCAGCCTTCACTACCAAACCTCATCAATGACAACTGGCTCACAAGCTTCCTGAGCACTACCCTATTGCCAGCAAAATCTATCACTCCCCTTCCCCAAAAAGACATCAGACACCTATCCCTCAACTCAGAGGGAGATTGACTCCCCTCAAATACTCTCCAACATCCCTCCACTTAAGCATAGAGCCCCAACCTCCCCTCCCACCAGTCTAGAATGGGGGCTTACCATTTTGGCGAGTCCCTTGTTTTCACTAGCAGAAGGGATGTCCAAACCCCTGCAGCTGACAAATGAAGTTGCTAGGTGGTGCTTCATATATCACATGGTAAAGTATCACCTAATTGCATCATTTAAAAACCGTATGGGTGTGAGTAGGAGAGCTCCCAAATCCTTCCTTTCTGTGAAGATGAGGAATTATGCAGAACAGTAAACCCTCATTCTGGAAGGATGGGAGGGAGATAGGGATGTGCTTCAATTTATAGATTTGGAAGAGGTTTAGGGGAGCCTATATTCCTTGAGGTGTTTGAGAGGAGTGTATGATGGCTATTGGGAGATCAGAGAGTGCTCAGGGAAGAGTTACTCAGAGCAGCTGAGGGGCAGATTTCCATCAGTGAGGGGGGGATTGGGAAAAAGAAACTTCAAATGAACACGTTGTACAAGCATTTTTAACTTTCAGTGTGTTAGATTTTTGTAAATATATTTGTTATTGTATACTTAGGACCATCATAACACCTACGGTCTACAAACATTTTATGCCTGTATTTTCAGCCGCTACGGGTCATTTTTTATTATCGGTCCGTAACCCTAAACATAAATTTTCAAAGCTTTTGGTTCTTATTGCTTTGTTTCAAGTTTTGCCGCCATATCCTTTGAAAATTTATGTGGATTTGAGGAAATTTACTTCTTTGAAAAACCCTGCCCGAGGTACACCGTCCACCACAGTCCCTGAAGCAGCAGCCCTGCGAAACGCATGTTGGACTGGACTTGGCGGCAGCGCTGACAAAAAAACTGGACTTGTGCGGCAGCGCCAGCAAAAGGGAAATATCATTCCACACGTTTTAAGAAAATAAAAAAACCAGAAAAAAGTGATCCAGAGCTTTATTGTGCATTGAGTGAAAAAGAATTTTCTCCGATTAGTCTTAAATGTGCTACTTGCTAACTTCATGGAATGCCCCCTAGTCCTTCTATTATTCGAAAGTGTAAATAACCGAGTCACATCTACTCGTTCAAGACCTCTCATGATCTTAAAGACCTCTATCATATCCCCCCTCAGCCGTCTCTTCTCCAAGCTGAACAGCCCTAACCTCTTCAGCCTTTCCTCATAGGAAAGGCTTTTATCATTTTGGTTGCCCCTTTATCATTTTGGTTGCCCTTCTCTGTACCTTCTCCATCGCGACTATATCTTTTTTGAGATGCGGCGACCAGAATTGTACACAGTATTCAAGATGCTGTCTCACCATGGAGCGATACAGAGGCATTATGACATTTTCCATTCTATTAACCATTCCCTTCCTAATAATTCCTAACATTCTATTTGCTTTTTTGACTGCTGCAGCACACAGAGCTGACGATTTTAAAGTATTATCCACTATGATGCCTAGATCTTTTTCCTGGGTGGTAGCTCCTAATATGGAACCTAACATCGTGTAACTACAGCAAGGGTTATTTTTCCCTATATGCAACACCTTGCACTTGTCCACATTAAATTTCATCTGCCATTTGGATGCCCAATCTTCCAGTCTTGCAAGGTCCTCCTGTAATGTATCACAGTCTGCTTGTGATTTAACTACTCTGAATAATAATCATCCGCAAATTTGATAACCTCACTCGTCATATTCCTTTCCAGATCATTTATATATATATTGGAAAGCATCGGTCCAAGTACAGATCCCTGAGGCACTTCACTGTTTACCCTTCAAATTAGTCTGTGTCTGGGTGAGAATACATATGGCCTACATTCTATATACATAACAAAAAATGACTCCAACACAGGGGGGTAGACTCAGGAGTAATCTTAGGAAATATTTATTTTACAAGGAGGTTGGTGGATGTGTGGAATTGCCCCCCAGATTCCTAGATTTATCTCTCTACACCAGAATTTTCATCAGGAATCCAGTCCCAGATCTCAGCTTGCTTGTCTGACATTGCTGTCTGGATGTTTCATCAGCACCTTAAGCTTAATGAGGGCAATATTCAGCTGTTGCGTGGCTCGGCAAGTTAGCCAAATACACTTATCATTATCAGGCTAACTTAGCTGGAATATTCAGTGATGCAGCAGCACCACTAAATATACCTGGCTTTCTTAAAGTTAGCTGGGTAGTTTATCTGTGGCCCGACCTGAGTTAGTTGGGCAAGTTATTCAGCTAACTCTGAATATTGGTCTAGACAGATAACTTATCCTGCTAACTCAATGCCTCTCTGTTTCGCCCATTCCCTGCCCCTGACTTATCTGGCTAAATACTTAGCAGGATAAATGACTTATCTGGCTAAGTAGTGTGCACTGACATAGCCAGATATTCAGATATACCACTTAGCCCAATAAGTCGGATTTATCAAGCTAAGTATCTTTCTGAATATTGAGGCCAACATGTCCAAGACAGAGCTCCTAATCTGTCTCCCAAGCCTACGTCCCTTCTTCCTCCTTTCTCTATTTCTGTGAATAACACTGTAATCCTCCCTGTGCCTTTAGCCCCTAACCTTAGAGGCAGTCATTTTGGATTTCTTTCTCTCCTTCTCTACATATATCCAAAACACTGTTAAAGTGTGCCATTTCTTTCTCTATAACATAACAAAATTCATCCCGTCTTTCTGAACGCACTACCAGAACCCTTATCCATTTTCTCATCACCTTTTGCTTAGACTATTGCAACCTGCTCCTCACATGTCTCACAGTGAGCCAACTCTCTCCACTATAATATATGCAAAATTCAACTGCTCAACATCTCTTTTGCCAAAGTTGCTACACCCCTATAACCTCTCTTCTTAAGTCACTGAATTGGCTTCCTATCCACTCCCATATACAATTCAAGCTTCTCTTACTCACGTATAAAAGCCTTCACTCTGCAGCTCCTCTCTACCTCTCCTCATGTATTTCTCTCTACACATCTCCTCATGCACATCCCTCATAAGGCAAGTCACCCCCATGTATTTCCCTTCTCCTTTACCACCAATTCCCGACTCTGTGATTTCCATCTGGCTGTAAAATATGCTTGGAATAGACTTCCTGAGCTATTGCGTAAAGCTTTTATATTCAGTCTAAAAACAAACCTTTTTGAGGCTGCTTTTAAATCTTAGCCCGATTGCCCCACTTACAGCCTCATTAATTTTTAACCATTGTCTTGATAAATGAAATTCCCCAAGTCTCTTTTGCCTTGTATATTTATCTAGATTAGACTGTAAGCTCTACTGAACCAGAGCTGTCTTGTATATATTTTTTGTGAAGCACTACAGAAATGTTAAGGAGTAGTAGTCTCTGAAAAAGTGATGGTGTGGCCCTCCATGTTTTGTACAGGATAAACCTACCTAGGTGTCAATAAAATTAGCTACATAGGCATAGGGTGCTTCTGATTGAAAGATCTCTACTGCTTAGTTCATATCAAAGCTATCTTGGCTTTCTAAGTCTGGCATGTTGAGTTTGAGACATTAGCACAGATTAAGAAACCAGAGACTCAGACATCTCCTTGGATTCCCCAGGTTGACTGTATTTGCCATTTTTATTTACTTGCATTGCCCTGCATGGGGCTCCAGCTATGAGTGTGTGCTTTGCCCAGCAATAGCACCTGGAAAGCAAGAAGAAGCAAGATAGTATAGGTGTCAAAGTACAGTACAAGCATCTTACTTATTCTGCTTACACTTGCCTTCCTCTCCCAACATTGTCCCTGACTAGGAGAATGGGTCTAACACTACCTGCCCCCCTCACCTTTCAAAAATCACACTGATTATAAGCTACTGACATACTGCCTTGTCATGCCATTCTGATGTCTTATTCAGCTCCTCAATGATCCAGAGAATGGCTTCTTGTCCAGTCATGGCAGAGAGCCTTTTCTCCAATCTGCTTAGTTGATTAGGACAAGTACTGCTGCCTCTTGTCCTGCTCTGATGTTACTAATGTCCTACCTGCCTTTTCCCTAATAGGAGTTCTTGTGTCAATGTCAAATTTGCTTGATGGCCCTCGGTAACATTCATAATCTGCTTCTGGAAATCCGCATGCCAATCAACCTAAAGGTCTGCTTAGCATGTGGGGTTTCTTCTCCCCTAAACTACCAGATGACAATCTGCCCCTCCCAAAACCCCCAGCCCACCTTCTACCCAGCATTATCCCCTTGAAAGTTGTCTATAATGTAAATGCTTACAAAATGGTTGCATACATTTGCACCTACTATCGGGCCGATACAGTAAGGAGCGGTAGGGAGAGCTGCGTTAGTGCCGGGCGCATCCGCGGTTGCCGCACGCACAGTCCAGCTCACCTACCGCTCGATACTGTATGTAAATAGCTTGCAAATGCAAGCTGTCTAAGAAGCGTCTGTGAAGCGTTAGGCCCGCACAACCCATTTTACTGTATAGAGCGCTATAGAGTATCCTGGGTGTGCTGGCCTAACGCTTCATGGACACGCTGGTATCTGTCATTTCAAATGTCATTTCAAATGACATTTGAAATGACAGGTACCAGGAAGTGGACGGTTCTCCTACGCTTGGGATTGCCAGTCCTCTCTCCTCTCCTCCCGAAGCAAGCAACAAAAGCGGAAAAAAAACAAACAAAAAAAAAAAAGCGAAAAAAAAAAAAAGTAGCAAGAGAGAGAGAGGGGAGAGAGGACGGGCAATCCTACGCTCAGGATTGTCAGTCCTCTCTCCCCTCCTCCCGAAGCAAGGCGCGAAAAGCAGCCTTGCTTTTCGGGAGGAGGGGAGAGAGGACTGGCAGTGAAAAGCAATGAAGCAACTTACTTTTTTTGCAGCCCCCCTCTGGAGACGGACATCGGCGACGAGGGACCGCGGCTCCCCTCCCCTGCCTCCAGCTGCCCGCGAAGATAGACGCATTGCACGGGTGAAAGCGGCCCCTGTGCGTGCAATTGGCCGCTCAAGACGTGACGTCACATGCCGTGACGCCAAACATCGTGATGTCACATCTTGAGTGGCCCAATTGCACGCACAGGGGCTGCTTTCGCCCGTGCTCCTAACCCGCTTTCTACCAGAAAGCGGGTTAGGAGCAGGGTAACTGCGGCCGTACTTTACTGTATTGACCTGTATGTCTGCAGGCAGCTGATGGAGGATAAAACAGCACAGATGCATTTACTAATAAAATCTATGCATGCTGATTTTCTCCCCTGACTTAAACCAGCTCCTGGCCCAGGACACCTTCTTTTAATCAGACTAAAAATATGCATATAGTGAAAACTCATGTATACCTTTAGCTGCCTAAAGGGTACAATATTTAACTAAGGAAATCTAAGTAAATACCTATCTACCTGGGCAAATACCTTTGAAAATCAACCTCTGTATTTATATCCTGAAGTATTTGTAATAATGCTAAAGCCCATGATATGATTTTGTCAAGAATTATTTATTTTGTGCAGACTTTTGATTTGCAGCACTGCATCAAATAGAAAAGTATCTTTCTAGAATTTTTTCAAAATTTGCAATTCAGTGTTTTTAATCTGAAAAAAAGAAGTACATTATACCAATGAAAAATTTAGAAGCAATTGCTAAAGAAAAAAAAGTTAACCTCCTTTATCAAGAAGACAGTTTGCACTCAGTAGGAGAGGCAGCTTTTTTTAGTGAATGCTGTAGGGGTCCAGGCACAGGGGATGTTGCAATATAAATCAAACCTCGCAGGCATGAAAAACAGAAGGACAAAATCCTGTCAGGGCTTAAACTTAATAAAAACAGTAAGCATCACATATGCTTCTCTCAAGAATAAAATGATTAAACAAACCTACATTATCAATCTGTCAACAGGGAGTCAATGTATCATAATTAAGCTATGCAGGAGTTACAGAATGACAATGGGGATTTGTAGGCACAGCATTGACCTCAATATACAAAAAGGTAACTGGATAATTATTTGGAAAGGGCAATTTTCAAAGACTGGTACCTGGATAGATAGAAATTTACCTCAGAAAATAGCTCTCCTCAAATGCATCTAAAAGAACATGCAAGCTCCATAGTCACATTAAAAAAAGAGAAGTTCCTGGTGGGAGTGTTTAGGATGGGCAGGAAAACATCATACATTCGATTTTCAAATGTACGCATGCAATTTTCCCATCTTCCCCCTCCCCTCACAAATCACAGAGGCAAAGTATGCGGATGCTTTTTTATACATACTGTGCACCTGCAAAATGTTTAAGGAGAAACAACACAGGTAGTTTTTCGTTGAAAATTTGTGTAAAGTACTTGTACTAAAACCACCAGCAGCGTGGGCTGTTTGAAAATGCCCCCCTATATGCTATTAGACATACAATGGCAAACGCACTGGTGCAATTGCACTGGGAAAAATAAGGGACCATGCATCAAGTTTTTCATTGTGCTCTTGTGTTGTAGGGTACCACAATGAATACACTTACAGGTCGATTTTCAAAGAAGCACGCAACCGTCCAGGTGAGCACATGTTACAAAATCGGTACATACATGTGCGCATGCCAGCACACACATGTTATAAAATCCGATGGCCGCGTGCACATGCATGCCAGATTTTAAAATCCATGCGCGCATGTGCAGGCAGAGTGTGCGGCGAGGGGGGGGGGATTTTTGGGAAATATGCTCGGCAATGCAATCGGGCCTCCCCCAGTTCCCTATCCCCCTGCCTAACATTCCTTCCCTTTCCCCTTTCCACCCTGACCCCTAACCCCTACCTAGCTACCCCAAATGTTTTTATTTTACTACTTACTGCTCCTCTGGAGCATAAGTATTTTCCATGCGCCGGCAGCCAGCCAGCGTGCACTTCCCCGGGACAGCAGCTAATGGCCATTGTCTAGGCCAGCCTCCATCCTGTCCCATCCCTCCCCACCCAGATCACATCACCTGGCCCGCCCCTTATTCAGGGCCCAGCACTTTGGCACGTAACAGGGGTCACATGCGTGGCTGGGCCCTTTGTAAAACGCACGTAGCGCGCGCAAGGCCCAGCCACACATGTGACCCCCCGTTTTTTACGTGTGGTGGGCTTTTAAAATTTACTGGAAATGTTTTTCCATTATGATATTAATGAGTTCTATTTGGAATTTTAGAAAATAAGGGCCGGACTTTCAAAGGATTTACGCACGTAACCGGTCATATGCGGCCAGGCCTATTTTCAAAAGGCCCGGCGACGTGCGTAAATCCTGGGGCTTGCAAAAAGGGGCGATCTGAGGGTGGGGAGGGGGTGGAGTGGAGCAGTCCGGGGGCGGGGCCAGAGGCAGTTGGCCAGCACGCACAACTTACTTCAGCCCCAGGGCTGAAGTAAGTTTTAAAACAAGGAAAAAAAAAAAGAAAAAGGTAGGGGGGAAATGGCGGGGGAGGTAAGGGAAGGGAAGGTGGGGTGGGGGGTAGGGAACGGGGGAAGGCAGCGTGGCTCGCACGCAAGGTGCACAATTGTGCACCCCCTTGTGCGCGCACATCGACGCACGCACGCATGTCTTAAAATCTACCCCTAAGCACAATGCACATACGGGGGGCAATTTTCAACCTGTCCACACTGGAACAAAAGCCATGCATACTTTTTTTTTTTTTTTTTAAACTATTTACAAAGCAAAATGCATGTGTATATGTTCTCTTTGCACCATTTTGTAGATAAAAAGTACATACTGTCACTTGCACATGCTTTACAGGCAGGTAGAGTTTTGCTGAAAAGTGACACAAAGATTTGAAAATGTCATCTACAAGCAAAATTTTCATCCCTTGACCTAAACACACCCCATGGAATGTAAACTTTCAGTGTGGCTAAAAGTATGCATATTGTACAACAACTCATTGACTTTTTGTTGTATTGCAGTAGGGCAATTTTCAGACAGATAATTAAGAGGAGTAAAATGCTTTTTACACAATAAACTGCTTTAAACATTGTTCTTCATATATTTATATAGATTTGCATATTCAGATTTAGTAACAGAGCAGTATACCATCCAGAGGAATTGTACAAATTAAAGCCGAAAGGTTAATAAAGACATTTTTGACTCTTTATTTTCAAATCTTCTTTCACAAGTATTTTTTTTCCCAAAGTATTTATACTTAATGCACTCTTCAGAATTTAAGACATCCTAGGCGCTTAAATTTAAATAGCTTTAAGGTAGAGCAGGACTAACACATAAGTAAATTTATTTTAAAATCTTATATTGCACCTCTTCCAAAAGGGTTTGTTCAGTGCAGATTACAATAATGCAAAAATAAAACCGAGCAGTTACAAAATACACAATGATAAAAACCAGTAATTTATACAATTCCAAAAGCTTCTCTAATATGAGAACATGTCTTTGGCCTAAAGTCAAGAGGTGGCCTGAGACCTACCTACCCTCTCATGAAAGCAGGGATCTCCTGCCAAAGGAAGGGCCTCAGGGCCAGGGTTGGGTTGTCAACCACTATTTTTAATTAAGGGAGGTCACGGACCAGCAGGACCTTTAAACCAGTGTAAAGCCCTTTACTAATAAATCTAAGTGAATCAAGCTCTAACTGCTACAGTATTTTAATATAGCAAAATTCTTCTTTTCTAGAATTATTTTTTCTTCTAATTCATGCTGTTTTATCAAAGGAAACTCCATCCTCAAGTATTTTTCCACCTCTGGATCCTCATTTCTGTGATTCTCTGTAGAAGACTTAAGTTCTGTATATGGAACATTTCTTAGAGAAGAAAGAATTAACTAAAGGAGCAGATTGCTTTATGCATGCTAAAGAGAATATTGGTGAGTTACAATATGGTGAAAATTATTCATCTCTATTTGCCCCTAGCATTGACAGTACATGGATAAAAGTGCATAAAATGGCATATATGATCAAAGTTTTAAATTCAAACCTAAATGATCTGTCCTACAGCAGTCAATGGTGGCACAGTAAAATAAGTAGTTACAAGTAACAAGTACAATGATAAATTCATACATACTGTTTAACATTCCCATAGGCATATGCAGCACTATATAGATACATTTAAGAGACTGTAAGCTTCATGGAGCATGGACTTCATGGAGAATGGACACTGAGACTCACATACAAGACAAATAATTTTCTAGTAATCACCTCTTACAGTAAAACATGTTTAATATTAGAAGGCTAGGATCAAGAAGAGTTAGGGTTTCTAAGTGGGACTGGAATATGGCCAGAGAGGGAGTAAGACACACAAACTCAGAAAGGTTGATCTTGGCATTATGTATCCAAAACACAAGCACAGAGAAGAGAAATACCTGCCAAGAGAATGCTACATATTTCACTCTTGATCTCATCTTGAACTGTAACTATATGCCTTTATAATAAAACAGAAATAGACTAAAAATAAACCCAAACTTCTAGTTTGATCTTCCTGTGCTTGCAAATGTTTTTCAACATTTGTTAACTTTCAGTTAAAAAAAAGAAATGACAAAGAATTTTCCATTATCACATACCCTTTAAAACTTGTAAAACTTAGGGGGGGAGCCAAGATGGCTGACGCATAAGGAGCAGGAGAGAGTTGCACCGCTGGGCCCATTCCTTTTCATTGCATTTCAACTAAGAATTACTTGTGAAGAAAATGCCGCACTCCAAGCAGAATGTGAAAGTGAGAGATAATTTACCAGAAACAGAGTTTGGATCCATGGGTCAGCAGAGGATCAACAGCTTTTTCATGTCCACACCACTAAGAGGGAGGACCAGGAGCTTCGGTCCACCTCTTTGGCCGAGGAAATTTCGCTTAGCTCGGGAACGCCAGATACACCCTCCCCACTCCGTGGTTTGGATGTGGTGGGAGTGGAGGATCCGTCCGCGACCCCTGAGAGGAATGGAGCTGCCCCATATCACCGGGCACGGAGGGGGAGCACTTTGCCTTCCTGCATGCAGCGCCGGAGAAGGGGAGAGAGCCGGTCGCAAGATCAGCGAGGCAGCTTCGAAGCCTGGAGGCATGACGAGGCCTGCGCTCCCCAAGGAGGCTGTACCGGCAGGAGGTAACAGCGAAGTAATGAGCCAAGGTGGTGCCATTTCATTAATGGCTGGAAACAATTTCTCTTTGCAGAAACCAGCTATTGTGATTTTATAGTTTGGAATGCCTTGGCATCCATTGAGAGTCGGCAATAACTTCCTTAACTGAAGCATTTTTGGAATCCAATAAAAGAGGAATAGATACTGTGAAAACCACCGGGCGGATTTTAAAAGCCCTGCTCGCGTAAATCCGCCCGGATTTACGCGAGCAGGGCCCTCGCGCGCCGGCGCGCCTATTTTGCATAGGCGCGCCGGCGCGCACAGAGCCCCGGGACACGCGAATATTTGGAGTGGCCCTTATGGAACTGAGAGGTAGGCCCAATAAGAGGGTATTGCAATAATCAATGTTTGCAAATATCAGCGCTTGAAGAACAGATCTAAAATCATTTAAATTCCAGCAGCAGTTTCAGTTTCCTAAGGGTTAACAATTTAAAGTAGCCATCTCTAAGTTTAGTCGCAATGTGTTTATTCCAGTTCATTTTAGAATCTATTGTAACACCCAGATCTTTTACATAAGGAGAAGGTTTAATTTTAGTGTCATTATCTGGGGTCACCGCTGGAAACTCTGTTTGCCTACATTTTCTTTTTAAGATAATTATTTCTGTTTTGTTCATATTAATTTTCAATTTCATATGGCGTAGAAGTTGTTTAATGGCATTTAGGTAGATTACTATAATTTTATAGGTATCTTCAATTGACTCATTAATTGGAACAAGAAATTGTATGTCATCCGCATACACATAAATATTTACTCCAAGGCCGTTTAAAAGATGACATATTGGTAAGACATGTATTCCTACTCCAGGCATTTTATTCCCAGTCTCAGGCGTTCAAATGTAACTTAGTGCCTTCTGATCTCTGTTTGAAATGCCAGCAAGTAAAAGGGACACTGGGGCATAGTTTTAGGGAGTGCATCCATATTGAAGCTTATTGGAGGGCCGTGCGGGCTTTATTGTCCGAAGTAGCTACCATGACATTAACTGGGGATGTTAAAGTGTTCTTATTTAATGATTTACATTCTTATACTTTCCCCACTAGGTATATCAAACTATGGTGCTGGAAAGTGCTCCTACTAGCTAAGAAATTTATATTGCAAAAATGGATGATTAGTGATCTGTCTACTATTGGGCAATTAAAACTTGCAATTTTCCACAACTGTCAGTTGGAAAAATATGTCGAGCAAATGGAGCTCCATCAAAAGCATAGACTTTTCCTGAAAATTCAGGATCCATATTTGCAATATGTATCTCATCAAGCATGAAGTCTAATCTTCAAGAGCCATCTGCTTAGATGTCTGTCTCTTATGTGAACTGGATCTTTATTTTTCTGTGTCCCTTCCTGTGTGTTATGCTGGGCTTAGGGGGAGGGAGGGGGAGGGTTGTGGTAGGGGGTCTTCTTTTGATTGTTTGATCTGCTGTACAATGTTGTACAGCAGATTGTTGTAGAGTAAATACACCCTACCTATTCTGTGTTTTATTGTTCAAATGTTCAATAAATAGATGTAAACATAAAAAGGGATTCAAGGGGTGATCCAGGAAATTACAGACCAGTGAGTATGATGTCTGTGACAGGCAAAATGGTAGAAACTATCATAAAGAACAAAATTGCTGAACATATAGATATGCATGGTTTAATGGGACAAAGCCAACATGGATTTAGCCAAGGGAAGTCTTGTTTCACAAATTTGCTACATTTTTTTGAGAGCATAAACAAACATGTGGATAAAATTGAGCCAGTTGATATAGCATATATGGATTTCCATAAAGCATTTGACAAAGTCCCTCATGAGAAACTTCATAGGAAATTAGAAAGTCATGGGATAGGTGGCAGTGTGCTATTGTGGATTGCCAACTGGTTAAAAGACAGAAAACAGAGAGTAGGGTTAAATGGTAAATTTTTCCAATGGAACATAGTGGATAGTAGAGTGTCCCAGGGATCTGTTCTGGGACCGATGCTTTTTAATATATTTAAAAATGACTTTGAAATGGGAACAAGTAAGGTGATCAAATTTGCTGAAGACGCAAAGTTATTCAAAGTTGTCAAATCACAATACGATTGTGAGAAATTGCGAGAGGACATTGCAAAACTGGGAGACTGGGCATGCAAATGGCAAGAGAACCTCAAATTATAGCTACAAAATGCAAGGTTCCATATTAGGAGTCACCACTCAGGAAAAGGAGCTAGATTTTATCATTGAAAATATGTTTAAATCTTCTGTTCAGTGTGCAGCAGCAGCCAAGAAAGTAAATAGAATGCTAGGGATTATTAGGAAAGGAATGGAGAATATTTTGACAAATACAAAAAAGAGGGATCACATCACTCCTATCCTTTATAACCTCCACTGGCTCCCCATCAAATATAGAATCATCTACAAAGTGCTAACCATCATGCACAAAAACCTACACAATCTCGCCCCACTCGATCTCACTTTCCAGGTTCGCCCTAAATATTCCACCAGACCTTTGAGAAGAGCATACCTAGGTACCCTCTTCGTCCCTCAAGCGAAAACATCGCTAAGAAAAAGGGCCTTTTCTACTGCAGGTCCATCTAACTGGAACACTCTCCCTCCTGACCTCCGACAAGAAACTTCCCCAATCTCCTTTAAGAAAAAACTTAAAACTTGGTTATTCGAGCTTGCTTTTCCAGAACCCTCTTGTTAGCTTAAAGCTTTCGCTCCATCTCTCGCTATACCTCTCTGTTTATTTCTCTCACTTATATGGTTTGATCTGTTATTAGTCTCTCTCATTTACCTAGGTTCCCTATGAAGAGACCCTCAGTCACTCTTTTGACTTTTCCTTCTATTTTATTACTTTTATTTATTTATTTATTTATTTTTATTTTTTATTTCATTCCATTTTATTATTTTTTTTTCTTCCGCTTTTCTCCACTCCTTTTTCTACATATCTTCTTAGTTCCTTCTCCCTAACTAAGCCTAGTACAAGCACAACAAATATTGGATTATTCATTTGTTAGACTTTTATTACTTATGACCTTCATTACTATGTAATCCATTTCTTATTTACCTTGATTACTATGTAATTCAAATTGTATACTTGGTTTTTCTTCTCTTTGACTATGTTACTTAAAGTTGCTTAAATGTTCATTGTTCCATGTAATGCCGTCAGGCAAGTTATTGTTCTTTGTAAACCGGTTTGATTTGCATCTAATGTAGGAAGATCGGTATAAAAAAACAAAAAATAAAAATAAAAGAAAATAAATAAAAGAAAATATTATAATGCATCTGTGTTGCTCAATGTTGCAACTTCATCTTGAGTATTGTGTTCAGTTCTGGTCAACACATCTCAAGAAAGATATAGCACAATTAAAAAGGTACAGAGAAGGGTGACCAAGATGATAAAGAGGATGGAACAATTCCCTATGAAGAAAGGATAAAGAGGTTAGGACACTTCAGCTTGGAGAAGAGGCGGCTGAGGGGAAATATGATAGAAGTCTATAAAATAATGAGTGGAATGGAACAAGTAAATGTTAATTATTTGTTTACTCTTTCGAAAAGTACAAAGACCAGGGGACACACAATGAAATTACTAGGTAATAGATTTAAAACTAATAAGAGAAAATATTTTTTTCCTGAATGCATAACCAAGCTCTGGAATTTGTTTCCAGAGGATGTAGTGTAAGCTATTAGTATAGCTGCATTTAAAAAAGGTTTGGACAAGTTCCTGGGGGAAAAGCCCATTATCAATAATTAAGGGAGAGTTGCAGAAATCTACTGCTTATTCTTGGGCTAAGCAGCTTGGAATCTATCTACCCCTTGGGATCCTGCCAGATACTTGTGATCTGGTTTGGCCACTGTTGGAAACAGGATACTGGGTTTGATGGACCCTTGCTCTGACCCGGTATGGCAAGCCTTATGTTCTTATGACTGTGCAGCCTGGTTACCTCACCACAGTGCATAGGACCCCAGAGGCTCAGGCCTCTTCCCTGCAGGAGAAACCTACACCCTAGGAATCCCTAGGACTGAAGTTTGGTACACGAGTATGTTAGAGATCCAGGAGAGTAAAGACAGCCTTGGGACATTGCTTTAACCCCTATATCAGGGACCCTCCACCAGAGACGAGGTTACACTAGAGAAAATGTGAATGATTTTACTTAGGGGAACAATCCTGTGCCTTACTGAGGTTGAGACACAGGACCATGTTCATTGGTACTGCTAGGCTCATTCCTGCATTTTCTAGTGGTTTAATCCTACAACAGAAGCTCTGACATATATTAGCAGGTGATCTCAGCCTTGTTTTAGTTTCCCCCTAGCCTGAACCTCACCACTACAGGGAAGACACCCTCAGTCAAGGCTTCCCACAGATATCAGCAGCTTGAATTACTACACTACAAATTGAAGGCCCTGTAATGTCTCAACCTGGGTGATATTTAACCATAGTGAGAGAAGTTTGGTTCAGACTGAGGCATCTATAATAGATGGAGTAGCCATCAGTGATAGTAATTTTTCTGCAAAATTGGCATCTTTTGAAACTAGAGATGGAATCTTCCATGCTGAATAGAGAGTCAGCCAAGTTAAACACATTTTTTTGGAAGGATGGAAGAAGAAAAGGTGGGGGAGGGGAAAAAAGTCTATGCAAGAGGCAATATAAAGTGACAAAAACCATCAAACACTGAGAGATCAGAGGGCCAGTGTCAATACAATGGCTTGGACAAAAAAGGATAGCGCTTCGTGAAGCAGAAGATGCATGAGAATACTCACACATGCTCAGAAAAATCTATTTTTTGAACATGTGTGGGAGCTCCCAAGCAATCGCTGCCTCACAAGTGCTCCTCAGAGCTTTTTTGCACAAACCATCAGACAGACATGGACCCACAGATATGGACCCACTGCTCTCTGTGTTTTATGTTTGCCACTTATATTGCCTCTAGGTTAGAAACTTAGCCACCCTGTTTACCAGATGGTTTTTATGAGTTCTGAGAGAGCTGATCTTTTTGGTGTTATCAGATGATGTCACCCAGTAATGTTTTTTTTTATTTCATCCTGCTATTCGATTAAGAAATGAGTGTTTTACCATGAAGATAGCCCCTTTGAAAATTGCCCCAAAACAACAAAATATTATTTCTAACAAAGATGACCAGGTTTTATAGCTTCTACTTATAATAATATGGAAGCAACTTCCTGACAAAGTGAAGACAAGTCCTTGAAAAGAAATGAAGATGGAGAGGAGCAAGAAGAAGTTTGAATGAAATATTCCTTCTTGATAATTTCTAGTATCTGTTGGCCAAAAGAAACAAGCTAACACTATAGAAAAGGAATATTGTAAAAAGAGAAATTGATCTTTGATGTTCTCTCAAGCCTAAAGCGGAGAAGCAAGGCATGGTCTCCTAAGAATTGAATGGAGGAAGAGAATCAAGGTTTAGGCTTCTTGAAATAAGGTCTCATTTTTCAGTAGAATTTTTCTTTTTAGATAATTTTTCTTAAAATGGAAAGAATAACAGGATGTGTACCACTGAGAAGGCAAGAAAAGCACTCTGAAATAGTTATCTTTTGTCATTGTTATCTTTAATTTCATAAAATATGGTCTCTGCATAACTGGAACAATAGGGAACTGACAAATGCCATGGCTAAAATGTACCCAACTGTTCTAGGAAAACACTGGGACAGGAAGCCAATATTTTGTCTTCTCTTAACTAGATAAGATATCATGATTTATTTTAAAAAATATATGTAATTAATGCATTCATTAATTTCAATAAAACTACTGCCAACTGTGATTTAAAACTTTGTATTTAAAGCAAAAAAAATAAATGGGGTTTCAAAGCTTCCCTTATGAGAGAAAGATAGCTAATGTGTCTCTGCCAGATGCTGCTTCACACACGAGAGTTAATAGTTGCTTTGATCAATAGGATGCTTTCATTCCTTGATCTATGGATATGAGGAATGGTGATGAGTCAAAACTAGGTCAGAAGTATGCGGTCAAAGATTTATATCAACAGTCTAGAAGAACTCTAAGCCAATCAGACCCTCTACTCTCAATTATTTAACAATTCAATTTGACTTCAGACTACATGGGAAGGGTAATTTTATAACTGTGCGAGTTGGGGTAAAGCAAATATATGCACATAAGTTTTCTTTCAAAATACTCAGGTAATTCCTCTTCAGAGTGCACAAAATGATCTGCTCAGTTATACCTGCTGCTTAGTTATATCTGCTGTTTGTGAGGCTCACTTAGACATATACTTTTAATAATAAAACATTAATATTTTTGAAAATAAAGTATATGCATAAGTCCCAACACTACCTCTGGAATGCCTGTTTACAGTGCACATAAAAGTACACATGAAATCAGGGTAGGTGCCTACTTTTATAAATAGTGAATCTATGGCATTTTATAAAAGTCAGTTGCATAGAATTGGGTTTAATGCACATCAATGACCTTGAAAATTCAGCCCATTGTTTTTTTTTATTGAAACTCTTTGGATCGATGATTCTTTACCTTCTTTATTCTACTTTGTTATATCTTCGATCACTTTGTACCCCTGCATTAAACAATCTATGGCTACTTTGACCTCGTCTGTTATCTGTGACACTGTTTTATGCTCTCTGTTTTATGATTAGTTCTTGCTATACTTGCTGATTTTTCATGATGCATAAACATAGAAACATAGAAATGATGGCATAAAAAGACCAAATGGCCCATCCAGTCTGCCCAGTAAGCTCCCACACTTATTTTCCCACACTTATTTGTTTCACCAACCACCAAGTTCAGGGCCCTTGTTGGTAACTGTTTGATTCAAATTTCCTGCCACCCCCTGCCGTTGATGCAGAGAGTAATGTTGGAGTTGCATCTAAGATGAATCATAAGGCTTAATGGTTAAGGGTAATAACCGGCACATCAAGCAAGTTATCCCGAAGCTTATTTACCCAGACTGCACAGATCAATACCTTGTTGGATGTTGTCTGAATGCCTATGAAATAATCTAAATAGAAAACAATGTTTTAATATGATGCATAAAACCTATAAGAACATAAGAAATTGCCATACTGGGTCATAGATGCTATTTAGTTTTAGTGTTGGTTCGTAAAGGTTTAATAGTTACATCAATATTTTAATTGTTTGTTATACATTATTGGATGGTCCACAGTCTGTACAGCCTGTTTTCCGTCAATACTGTTATATGGAATTTATTTTATTTAATACCTATTAATAATGTCAATTGTAAAGCCTGTTGCTAAGTTATTGTTAAATGTAAACCGCGGTGATGTATTTCTTTACGTACTGCGGTATATAAAAACCCTTAATTAAATAAATAAATAAATATATAAATAAATAAATACTGAGGGTCCATCAAGCCCAGCATCCTGTTTCCAACAGTGGCCAATCCAGGTTACAAGTACCTGGGAAGTACCCAAACACTAAATACATCCCATGCTAGTAATGCCAATAATAGCAGTGGCTACTCCTAAATTAACTTGATTAATAGCAGTTTATGGACTTCTCCTCCAGGAACTTATCCAAACCTTTTTTAAACTCAACTATACTAACTGCCCTTACCACATCCTCTGGAAATGTATTCCAGAGCTTAATTGTGTGTGAGTGAAAAATAATGTTCTCCGATTTGTTTTAAATGTGCTACTTGCTAACTTCATGGAATCTATCCTAGTCCTTTTATTATATGAAAGAGTAAATAGCCGATTCACATTTACCCATTCTAGTCTTCTTGTGATTTTATAGACCTCTACCATATGAAATAATCTAAATAGAAAACAATGTTGTAAAACTAATATAACATAAAATCTCTAGCAAGTCATGCAGGCATAAAATAATTTCTTCTTCTGTGTGTAATTATTTTCTGAATAAGGTTTATGATGATTGTAAAGTTTTCAGTTCTTCAATAGTAAGAGAAAACCCCGCATTGCATGGACAGGTTTTTTATTATTTCAAATAAAATCAGAAAAAGATTTACAGTTCTTTAGGATATGATGTTCAATCTTGAAACACCGAATTCAAACATAAATATCTTTCTTTACCACCCTTTTTGCTGTCTCTTTATTTATTTAGTTTCCTCATTTTCACCAGTGAACACCTTAAAAGAATTTCCTAACTGGACTGACACTTCCTTTTATCAGAGCAATTTTTATTGATCAAAGATTTAAGTTTGCACATAACAGCTGGCACCTTTTTTCATTTTTAAATGTAGTTTTATCTATTCAAAAACAAAAATCATCAATAGCATGATAGCCTTGACAAAGAAGAACAAAAAAGGATCGAACCGCAGCATACGGGGAGGGCCCCCTCTTTAACCTGGCACTTGCTGGAGGGGGAGGCCCCCCTCCCCATGGCTTACTGTGGCACCCGACGGCATTTCTCGAGCCCTCCCTTGGAATGGGGGAAGGTAGGGGATGATGCGCACGGCACAGTGACACCGGCGCATCATCACGTGGTGACGTCAGCCTCGCGGATATCGCGAGGTTGGGGTCACCAAAAAACGATGGTGAGTGCTGGGCTCTGCCTCTTTTCACGGCCAGCACTCGCGTGAGGCAGGAGCAGGGCGACCGTGGAGAAGGCCCGAATTGCGATCCGGGCCGCCTGAACGATGATCGGAGCCAGGGAAGGCACTAAAAAATCGGTCAGGCATCGGAGAAGACAGAAAAAAGGACCCGGAGACTGGCACAGGAAATTTAAAGGCACAGGTGCCTTTTTGTGCATTTCCTGTGCAGTGAGGAGCTGCAGTCCAACAGCCACGTGTGGCAGCCCTGTGTTCACAGCAAAGGTGGGCAAGGAGAGGACAGAGACCTGCTCTGGGACCTGAAGGAGTGGAGAGGAGCCCAAGGACCTTTGCAGCACTCTCTCCCCGCATCTACGAACTGTGAGAGTCACGAACTGTGAGTATAAACCCCGTTTTCGGCATGGCTGGGGGGGGGGGAGCAGGAAAAGCACAGGGGAGATCAAGGCAGCAAGAGAGGGCAGAACCCCGAGGAGCGTAGGGGGAGCCATCCTCGAGTCCAGGGGAGGGAGAAGGAAGAGCCGGAAGGAGTCAAAGAGCGGAGGTCAGAAGTCAAAAGGGAGCAGGATCGGCCATCCGGGGACAGAAGGTACAGAGAGGAAGGAGCGGAGGCAGGCAGCAGCCAAAGGCAGCCAAAAACAGCACGAAGGAGCAAGACAGCAAGCGTGGAACAACAGGAATGCAGCCTGAGGTGGGACAATTTGGCACACTACAGTGGGGTTGGCCCATGTGGCATATGATGGGACTGGGGGCCATGCCTGCTTGAGGTCCCTACAGTTCGACTTGCTTGAGGTTCCTACAGTTTGACTTGCAAGATTAAATATTACAAGAGAAAGAGCCTTTTCTATAGCCGGTCCCATCCTTTGGAACTCCCTTCCGAATGTGTTGAGACAAATCTCGAACCATAAAGAGTTGAAAAAATCACTTAAAACGCATCTGTTTAAAGAGGCCTTTGCAGACATTGAACAACAAAACAAACTATCAATAAAATAAAAGCAATCACCATTGTCTTATAACCTTTTAAATGGCATTTCATCTGAACTCTATTTTATTCTAGATGTGTTTTCTTTTTCCTGACTATCTCTTATTATGTTCAAAACATCTTAGGGGATATGTACGGAGAAGTATGAGAATAGGGATTAATAATCTTGAATTTTATTTTTCTCTAACTGTTACTGTTTTATAAATTTTATTTTTAATGCTATTTTATTTGCTATTTTTATTTTTATAGTTTATTAATTTAATTATTCTACTCTATAATTATTTGATGTCTTGTGAACCGTTTTGATCAATATTAATTGTGAAAGATGGTATATAAATGCTTATAAATAAATAAATAAATAAATGCCCAGAATGGGACCGCCAGGCACAATCACTAATGCGACCATGCAAGGAGGGCAGGAAGGAAACCAGTATGGTTCTGCCCCATGGCAAGCAGCAATGTCACAGCCTTACCATCAGCAAATGTACCCACCATGGTGGCAGGTACCGCCGCCGTGGTATACTTCAGCGTGCGGAGGCACAGCTACAGAGTGACAGAGACACCGGCACATTGAGACTGAATGAGCCAGTGCAGATAAAGGAGAGGCAAACCAGAAAGGGCCCACAACCCAGAAGACGGGTCGCTGTGAAGGGGAGCCACAGCACACAAATGGCACAGGAGACGGAAACTGGAGAAGGTGAAGCAAGCACCAAGGAGGCCAGAGAAGCAGGGGACACACAGAGGCCCAGCAGGAATAGCGGCCAAGCCAGAGGCATCAGATGGAACGAGCGGAGGCGAGCAGAGAACAGACAAAGAATCAAAAGGCAAGGGTACTAAGAGGAAGAGAAAGGCTAGCGGGTCCACTACTGGCTCGTCAGAGGAGGACGCTGATGGGAGCGAGGCATCCACAGGGGCCTCAGTGATGCCCGAGCAGGTAGCAGTGAGCACGACAGCGGCGGCAGCGCTGCCCTTCTTAGCTGAGTTATGGGAGAGCGTCCCGAGGGCATTGCGAAATAAAATAAGGAGGAGAGAGTATATAGATATTCTCAATATTAGAAGGCAGGAAAGGTGCAACAGAGAAGAAGAAAAAGGAAGAGCAAAAAGGGGGAGAAGTAAAGGTGCCAAAAAATATCATTAATTGGACCAGGGCGTATTTAAGAATGATTAGTGTCATAGGAAAGGAGGACCCGTCCCAGTACGCACCCATGCTTAGCTACGCAGACGCGATACTGGAGGCATACAAAGAATATCAAGGCTGGTGATGGCTAAACTATGACGAAAAGTTTAGAGA
This sequence comes from Rhinatrema bivittatum, assembly GCF_901001135.1. Classification (NCBI taxonomy): domain Eukaryota; kingdom Metazoa; phylum Chordata; class Amphibia; order Gymnophiona; family Rhinatrematidae; genus Rhinatrema; species Rhinatrema bivittatum. The sequence goes on along the minus strand of NC_042617.1, from coordinate 106,817,051 downwards.
TAAGATGGAGGAAAACAGAAACATGTCAGCACCGGGGAGTAATCAATGGGGGGAAAATGGAAACAATAGGGTATGCTGGAGAATTAACAAGGCAGGATGCACCTTACAAGAATGCAAATTCAAGCATATCTGTTCCGTGTGTGCCGCACCGCACCCGGCAAGTAAGTGTACAAAGAGAGGCCCGGGGCCGTGGGGAGTCTTGGTGGAAAAGGAAAGCAATAATGCATTCGGCAAGGCACCTTCACTGGTGCGATTGACAACTATCACCAAATGGCTGGCAGAATACCCTAGACGAGCAAATGCTGCCAGGCTAAGGGAGGATTTTCAATACGGTTTCATCATACCGTTTCAGGAGAAAATTAAGAGCGCAGTCGTAGGAAATTCTTTTTCCATAGTTAGGCACACGGACATAGTGCAACAAAAGGTCAACAAAGAAATTGAAATGGGTAGAATGGCGGGGCCATTCAGGGACCTGCCGTTCCAGGACATGATGTTGTCACCTTTGGTGGTAGTGCCAAAGAAAGAATAGGATGAGGTTAGATTAATACAGAACTTGTCATACCCGCCGGGCGACTCAGTAAACGATCAATTGTCGGAACAAGCATGTACGGTGCAATACGCGTCCTTCGACACGGCAATTGTTTTGGTAAGGCAATGCGGAAAGGGGGCTTTAATGGCGAAGGCCGACATAAAATCTGCATTTAGATTGCTCCCGGTGCATCCCAACAATTTCCCACAACTAGGTTTCCACTTTAACGGTCGATATTACTTCGACAAATGTATGCCAATGGGATGTTCCGTATGTTGTGCATATTTTGAGATGTTTAGTACATTCCTACATTGGGCACTCCAAAAAAGGGCCGGGAACGGCAATGTTGTCCACTACCTAGACGATTTCTTGTTCATGGGACCAGCCAACAAGAACACCTGTGTGCGAACACTATCGACATTTCAAGAGATGGCAGAGGAGTTTGGGGTTCCACTAGTACAGGAAAAGACAGAGGGCCCCGCGACAGTGTTGTCATTTTTGGGAATAGAGATAAATACGCAGTCCATGATGTTGAGATTGCAGATCGAGAAAGAGCACAAGCTGCGGAACATGCTCAGGCAGACGTTAGTGACTAAAAAGGTCACCCTAGCCAATATGCAATCTGTAATAGGAAGTTTGAACTTCGTGTGCGAGTAATCCCCATAGGGAGGGCCTTTTTGAGACGGTTAGTGGATGCGACAAGGGGAGTGAGACGCCCTCACCACCATATTAGAATATCACAACCAATAAGGACAGACATATTCATGTGGTTGCAGTTCTTGGACAGCTTTAATGGTGTATCAATGTGGCAGGAGGAGGCAGTTTCAAATAGGGACTTGGCCATATACACGGAAGCGTCAGGAGGATGGGGATTTGGGGCGTACTGTCAGGGCGCCTGGTGCTCGGCCCGGTGGCTGAAGAAATGGAGGGACAGGGGATTGGTAAAGAATATCACATTTCTCGAACTATTCCCTATACTGGTAGCAATTACAGTGTGGGCCCACAAGTTGCAAAACAAACGGATAGTGTTTTGGTGTGACAACCAGGCAATAGTGAGTTTTAAATAAACAGGCTGCTCGTTGTTCACAGGTGGCAGAATTGTTGAGGGAGGTGGTAGTACAAAGTCTGCATTTGAATATGACCTTAAGGGCCAAGTACATACCCGGTACCCATAATCAGTTAGCAGATTCACTCTCTAGGGTTAAGTGGGATCTTTTTCACCAACAGGTACCAGAGGCGGAAGAGGAAGGAGTCCCAATACCCGACCGTTTATGGTGGATTGGAACGAGACCGAGCGGGGATTGCTGAGGTCGTCCATCACCCCTGCGACATGGAATGCCTACAGTAGGGGTTACGCGAGGGTACAGGAATTCCTCCAGGGGCAAGGAGGAGCGACAGGGACAATAGAAGCCAAACATATAGTGCGGTTTATATCATGGGCAAAGGAGACGGGCATGTCTAGAGGAGCCACGGTAAACCAGTTAGCTGGTTTTGTCTTCTTTACAAAAGCACAAGGTTTAGGGGATCCGCTTAACTTCTTCATGGTTAAGAAACTGCTAGCAGGTTGGGCAAAAGAGGTGGCATGGGAAGGCGATAAGAGAAGGCCAATAACGTACGAGGTATTGGTGCGCTTATGGTATGCGGTGCCACAAGTATGTACGGAGGCATTTGAGGCAATATTGTTCAGAGCGGCTTTCTGTACAGCATTTTTTGCGGCATTAAGGGTGAGTGAATTAGTGGCACCATCTAAAAAAGATGGTGGTACTAACGGACTACTGTTCAGCAATGTTCAGGTGCAGGGCCAGTACATCGCCCTACGAGTCCACAAATCCAAGACTGATCAGAGGGCAAAAGGGGTGGAAATTCGATTGGCACGGGGGGGGGGGGGGGGGCACAGATAACTTGCCCAGTGTGGAATATAAAGAACTATCTGCAAGTATGGCCTAAGGGCGGGACCCACCTGCTGATACTTAAGGATGGCTTCCCATTGACAAAGTTTCAGTTCGCAGCAGTTTTACGTGGGGTATTAGAGAGTATAGGCTTAGACCCTAAGGAGTATGGAACACATTCGTTCAGAATCGGGCTGCAACAAGTGCAGCGCAGGTGGGTTTGCCAATGGAAATCATCCTTAAGATCGGTAGATGGCAATCGGCAGTGGCCAATCGGTATGTGAGGGTGGAGTTTGCACAAATGGATAACTAACTGGATTCGTTTCACCCATAGGTCCGTGGAGGCAAAGGAAGACAGCATGGTTAATGGGACATTCCTTCATGCGTTGGGTGGCCAGGAGGGCGCAGAAAAGACCAAACGGCGTGCATTTGGGCTTGGCGCCTTTGGGGTGTCAGCCTGAAATGGATGGGAAGGATGGGAATGAAATGTGAGCAATTGCTATTGGATCTGTGGAGCAGATTGAGCACATTGCAACGGCCAGATGCGAGAGTCATTCACATGGGGGGTAGTGATCCAGGGGTACATTCGGCCAAGCAGTTGATAGAAATGATAAAAAGAGATCTGGAGACCATAAGAGAGATGACCCCAGGAACAACCATAATATGGTCAGATATCGTACCTAGGATTAAATGGCAGGGTAGCAAATTGTGGGGCAGGGGTAGAAAAAAGATAAACAGGCAGGTTGGTTTATGGGCCCAGAAGATGGCCGTGCACCAAATAAGACATGAATGGGCAGATGAGCCATGTTTAGGCTTATATCGGCCAGATCGGCTACATCTATCCGAAGTGGGTTATGATTTATTTAACAACTCCATAAAGGAAGCTCTAGAGCGGGTATTTAGTGATGTTAGGCCGCAGTAGTTGTGGGGGGCCTGGGACAAGTAGGCACTGTCCCAGGCTGGTGGCGGGGGTACCTGAGTCGGTAGGTAAATGGGGACCTTGAGGACACGGTGACGACAAACCGGAAGTCCTCAGGGACGGAAGAATGCGTATAGTTGGGCGTGGGCTGCCTGGAGGAATGGCCCTGTGGCTCGGACACGGTGGAGGCCGGGAAGATGGTGGCAGACTGGCTTAACACGGCGGAATCCGGCATGAAGCCCAAATTACAATATGGTTAAACGCACCAACGACTCGGGTACCGGCAATGTATTTACGTTAATGATTTAATAAATTCTGCGGCCTTGTTTTCACCAAAATTGGAGTCTGAGTAGTATGTTGGTTGATATGTGAATGGGGACCAAGAGTCGGGCGGGGAGGGGGGGGGGGGGAGGGGAGCGGACATGAAGGTGCAAGATGCCAATGTTAAGACTTTTCTTGACATACTAAATATAATATTATGATGTTAAATATGGTCAATCCCTAAAACTAAAATAAAACAAATCTATGTATCTCCACTGTAAGTATGGGTCATTATTTACTGCTCTGATTTTAAATTACAATTACTAATGTACTCATAGCAATGACACATCCAGAATTTTCTTGTTTTCATGATGACATTACCTGAAGAAAAAGCTCAGTCTGTTCTAATTTCCTGTCATAAAGATAATGAAAGGCAAAAAGATTCCCAAGAGTAATTAAGGATAATTATCATCCTAATGAAACAGTGACTGCATTCTGGTTGGTAGAAAATTATTGGTAACCACCAGAGAGTGACCAATTTTCTGTAAACTGGAGCAACAAATATAAATTTTAAACAAAAGCAATCTTTAAAATATAACCTGTCTGTAGTATGTTTCATGACAAAAGATTAAAAATTGCATTTCTTGAAAAAGATTCTGCCACCCTAGTCTAACCACAACAATACACTTGCTTCTTTGGAACTGCAGGAAATCCAAAAGACTTAATTTAAGGTCATTGTGAAAAAATGAGGCATGCCTTAAATAATAACGTTCACATATTTAACATAATCAAATTAATCAATGTATTGATTCCATGTTCAATATCTTCATCTGGTTTAATTTAAGCTAAGACAGGGAATTGCACTTTCATATTGATAATAACCAATATGAACATAAAATATAGACTATTGGCTACAAATTTAAAATGTCCTATATAAAATAAAAGACATTATATAACAAAGAAACATAGAAATATAATGGCAGGAAAAGGCCATATGGCATATCTAGTCTGCCCATCCACAACAACTAATTCAACTTACAATTCCTACAACTCCTTCAGAGATCCCCTGGGTTTATCTCATACTTTCTTGAAATCAGACACTGTCTTTGTTTCCAGCACCTCCACGGGGAGGCTGTTCCATGAATCCACCACACTCTCTGTAAATAGTCCTGAATCTACTCCCTTTCACCCTCATTCCATGACCCTTCTTTCTAGAGCCTCCCTTCCTTTGAAAGAGGCTCACCTCCTGAGCATGGAAACCATGAAGGTATTTAAATATCTCTATCATATTTCCCCTATCCTGCCTTTCCTCTGGGCTATATATGTTTAGATCTTTAATTCTGAACCCTAAGGGGTAGATTTTAAAAAGCATTTACTTGAGCAAAACTGGTTGTTGCTCGAGTAAATACACTTTACTCAAGTAAGTGGGCTTTTCAAAATTGCTACAATATATGCCATTGAATTGTCCATAGGATTTACTCAAGTAAGTGCACTTTACTCGAGTAAATAGCTTTTGAAAATTGCTACAATAGTATGTCACATTTACATGCGTAACTCCTTTGAAAATGACCCCCTTAAGCTTTAGAATGAAGATCACTGACCATTTTCGTAGCCACCCTCTGGACAAATTCAAACTGTTTTGTATCCATTTGAATATGCAGCTTCAAACTTACATGCACTTGCACGTCTTTTCTCTACAGTTTTAGAGTGGAAGGTCTGGGTTAAGTGGTGGGGAGCTGGACAGAGTAAAATGGTGGAAGGTCTAGGTCAGTGATAGCGAACTCCAGTCCTCGAGTGCCACAAACAGGCGAGGGTTTCAGGATATTCACTATGAATACACATGAGAGAGATTTGCATCCAACGGAGACAGTGCATGCAAATCTATCTCATGCATATTCATTTGTAGATATCCTGAAAACCTGGTCCGTTTGTGGCACTCGAGGACTGGAGTTTGCCATCACTGGTCTAGATGAACTGGTACAAATACGGGTTTATTGGTGGAAGTGTCGGTTAACTGGTGATTATTTAATATTTAAATGTTTCATATACTGTCATTACATGTGAGAATCACTAGTTCACAATGGTTTACAGGTAAATCATTATTAAATAAACAAGTGTTACAAGGTGGATAGACAATGATAGAAACGGAAGTAATACAATGGTAGACTTCTAATAAAGAAACAGAGCAGGGTTAAAGGCTTAGGGGTAGATTTTAAAATCTGCGAGTGGGCATACATGTGTGCGCACTACCCGGCGCGCACACATGTATGCCCAATTTTATAACATGCGTGCGCAGGTGCTCGCATGTTATAAAATTGGGGGGGCGGCGTGCGCAAGCGGGTGCACAATTGTGCACCCCCTTGCGCGTGGCGAGCCTGCGCCGAGCCGCACTGCCTTCCCACGTTCCCTCCCAGGCCACTCCGAAATCGGAGCAGCCTCGGAGGGAATTTCCCTACCCCCCCACCCCACCTTCCCTTCCCCTACCTCCTCCGCCTTTTCCCCCCTACCTTTTTCTTTTTTTTTACTTTTGTTTGAAAACTTACTTCAGCCCTAAGTTGCGCAAGCTGCCTGACTTCTGGCGCGTGAACCCCGGCTCAGCGGCAAATGGCTTATTTTGTACAAATATAAAATATGCCAAACAATTATAAGAAAAAGAAACCCACCCAAAAATATTAAAAAATAAAACTAACGCCATAACTGAGAACACATGCGTGGCGTTTTTAAGGACGCTAGCTAATTCTGTGCTGGTACTTCTGTTAAAAGGTATGTGATACCGTTTAGTGGACGCAGGATGCTGCAGTGGAGTTAGAACTATTGTTAATCTGGCTAAATGTGAGCTGAATTTAAAACCGTGGGTTACTTATAGTAACTTGTGATCGGCTGTCTCTTCGCGGTGTACCGACCTTTGAAAAGAGTTTGTAGCTCAATTTAGCAAGCTATAAATATTGACAACATCATGAACTTTTGGATCTGGATTAAATAAAAATTATAATGTATATATTGCATGTGTTAATGGTTGCATTGAAGTCTAGTATTAGTGCATTCTTGTCTTTAATTTCCCCCTGATGAAGACAGTTATTGACTGTTGAAACTAGGGTCCTAGTTGGAGTTTCGTGTTAGTTTTATTTTTTAATATTTTTGGGTGGGTTTCTTTTTATAATAATTGGGTTAGGCATATTTTATATTTATACAAAATAAGCTTCTTAATAAAGACATATATAATGATATTGTGACATTTTTTGAGGTTATGGTATCTATATGATATTTGTGTCACATATTGTTATCTTCGGTGTTATATTACCATAATGATTTCCACAAGTCCTTTTGAGCCAGGAAAAAGAGGTCATAAGGAAAAAGGTATGTTTTCTCTCTCTGACAGCTGTGGAGAGGGAAGTTTCCCACTTTTAAGGACTGGTCTAGTAGGAAGATAAGGGATCGCGTAAATTTTTAGATTTTATACTTTAGTAAACACATTTCTAGATGCATGCTATAACTGCAAAAATGAAATTTTGATGTATAGAATTATATAACTTTACATCTAACACTATCACAAAGAGACCCATACGGGCGGATTTTAAAAGCCCTGCTCGCGTAAATCCGGGCGGATTTACGCGAGCAGGGCCTTGCGCACCGGCGCGCCTATTTTCCATAGGCCGACGGCGCGCGCAGAGCCCCGGGACTCGCATAAATCCCGGGGTTTTTTGGGGGGGGGCGTGTTGGGGGCAGGGCCGATTGACGCGGCATTTTGGGGGCGGAACGTGGCATTTTGGGGGCGGGCCCGGGGGCATGGTTGCGGCCCGGGGCGTTCAGGGGGCGTGGCCGCGCCCTCCGGAACCGCCCCTGGGTCGAGTCTCGGCGCGCCAGCAGCCCGCTGGCGCGCGTGGATTTACGTCTCCCTCCGGGAGGCATAAATCCACGGATAAAGGTAGGGGGGGGTTTAGATAGGGCCGGGGGGGGGGGGGGGGGTTAGGTAGGGGAAGGGAGGGGAAGGGAGGGGAAGGTAAAAGAAAGTTCCCTCCGAGGCCGCTCCGATTTCGGAGCGGCCTCGGAGGGAATGGAGGCAGGCTGCGCGGCTCGGCGCGCGCCGGCTGCCCAAAATCGGCAGCCTTGCGCGCGCCGATCCAGGATTTTATAAGATACGCGCGGCTACGCACGTATCTTATAAAATCCAGTGTACTTTTGTTTGCGCCTGGTGCGCGAACAAAAGTACGCGATCGCGCATTTTTTAAAAATCTACCCCATACAACATATATAACTGGAAAGGCATTGCTTTTATCGGGTCCTTTCAAGCAAAAATTTAACTTAAAAAGTCATCATTACACACCAAATAAGACCAACTAGAACAGTTATTTCCATATGAGACAATGAACAAGCACCATAATGAAGGTCATTTTCAAACAGCCCACAGAGTTGTAAAATCTGCATGCACATTGCACATACAGACTTTGCTAAGTATTTTCAAAGTGAAATTTCACGCCTAAGTTCAGTTTGAAAATACCATGGTAACTAGATAAATACACTCACACATTAGCTCACTTAAGGTTACACATCCTCTTTGTACACTTATGTGTAAACTTTTTAAAAACAAAAAGGCATGCGCAATCAGTGCAGACGCCACCTAAATTCTGTCCCAGAGTGCTTCTCCTCAGGGCACATAAACGTATGTGTAAAACTGACTTGTATGATACTTTTAATTGCACTCAATCCAGATCAATTTTACAACAGCCCTTTTATGAAGTTAGCAAGTAACACATTTAAGACTAATCGGAGAAAATTCTTTTTCACTCAACACACAATAAAGCTCTGGAATTTGTTGCCAGAGAAGGTAGTTAGTGCAGTTAGTGTAGCTGGGTTCAAAAAAGGTTTGGATAAGTTCTTGGAGGAGAAGTCCATTAATGGCTATTAATCAATTATACAAAGGGGTAGATTTTCAAAAAACGCGAATAGGCGTACTTTTGCTGGCGCATCAGGTGCAAGCAAAAGAACGCTGGATTTTAGTAGATACGTGCGGAGCCGCGCATATCCACTAAAATCCTGGATCGGCGCGCGCAAGGCTATGAATTCTGTATAGCCGGCGCGCGCCAAGCCGCGCTGCCTACCCCCGTTTCCTCCAAGGCCGCTCCGAAATCGGAGCGGCCTTGGAGGGAATCCTCTAACGCCCTCCCCTCATCTTCCCCTCCCTTCCTCTATCTAACCCACCCGCCCGGCCCTGTCTACACCCCCCCCCCTTACCTTTCTCCGGGGATTTACGCCTCCCGGAGGGAGAAGTAAATCCCCGCGCGCCAGCGGGCCTCCTGCGCGCCGGGCCGCGACCTGGGGATGGGTACGGAGGGCGCGGCCACGCCCCCGAACCGCCCCGGGCCGTAGCCACGCCCCCATACCCGCCCCCAAAACGCTGCCGACACGCCCCCGAAACGCCGCGACGACCGGGCCCGCACCCCGACACACCCCCGACATGCCCCCCTCGGAGAACCCCGGGACTTACGCGAGTCCCGGGGCTCTGCGCGCGCCGGTAGGCCTATGTAAAATAGGCTCACCGGCGCACAGGGCCCTGCTCGCCTAAATCCGCCCGGTTTTGGGCGGATTTAGGCGAGCAGGGCTCTGAAAATCCGCCCCTTAGGGAATAGCCACTGCTATTAATTGCATCAGTAGCATGGGTTCTTCTTAGTGTTTGGGTAATTGCCAGGTTCTTGTAGCCTGGTTTTTGGCCTCTGTTGGAAACAGGATGCTGGGCTTGATGGACCCTTGGTCTGTCCCAGCATGGCAATTTCTTATGTTCTTATATTCTTATATCACTTTCCCACCCAAAAGAGTTCAAAGCGAGTTACAATTAGTTTAGAATATATAGGTACAATAGATCAAACAGACAATCATGCATAAAAATAAGTTTTAAGTTCATCAATGGAATTATAATAAAACATTCTTCAATAATTAACAATAAAGATCCTAATGCTAACTTTTTTAGTTTTGGTGATCTGCTAGTTAACAGAACTTATATTGATAAAACCAACCATTGCAATACAAATGGTGCAATAGTTGATGCCCTTTGCAAATGCCTTTCAAGCATAAGAAAGAAAAGGATATACACTATGCATGAGAGTTTGAGGATTAAGAAAGAGGATGGTATTTTAAAAAGCCTAAAAAATCAATTGGGGATCCATTTGAACTATAAGACAGAAAAAGCAATGGAAAAGGTTAATTGAATTCTGGGCAAACACAATTTTTTATAACTAATTTATGGCTTAAGAAAACAAGATCAGCCAATCATAGACGGACATCACCAGATGGCATAAATAAAAATCCAAATTTATTATAACATTGTTAATATCAGATTTAGAAAGAGTATAAGAAATATGAAAAATTGACTGGAACATACTGTGGATAAAATTATATCCCTGCCTATAACAAAACAAATACCAAGTTAAAGAAAAAAGTGGTACGAAATGATTTTAAAAAAACAAAAAACAAAAAAACAAAACCCTGGAATGTGTCAAGGACATTAACATAAAAAGAGTTCTAGAACAAAGTAAAAACAGATTCAAAGGAAATGATGTTGAGGACAACTCACAGAATTTGTTTAAAGATAGAACATTGAATAGAAGAAGCAGCAGAATCAATATGTGCAAAAAGTAAAAGGAAAAGACGAAGCATGCAAGGACAACCACTGAAATCCTTAATAAACGAGTACAGTTGCTATTGTGTCATTCAGTCATAACTTAATGCTGGCCAGGGCACATGCACTACTGGCATGGCTGACCATGCACATGTGTGTGCAATGTGGCTGGGTGTACACATGTGCTGCCACAGTGGCCACCCCACAGCCAAAGAACCACCACAGGACGTAAGGCCTTAATGTGCATCATGGTTCACGGGCAAGCCAGGGCCTGTGAGCCACCAAAGATGTTGCAGTGGCAGTAGTCAGATTTGCAGCTGGAAGGAAGCAGGCACACGCTGCCATGGCAGCAGCCATGGAGCAGAATAGCTAATGTGAAGGACATGTCATGCGAGCCGAACAGGAACCCTGGCAGCTAAAGCTGCAGGAACACAGTGTGCATGTGTAGAACAGCTGCCGGAAAGGACATGTTCATGACAAAAAAGCAGGTGTTGGAAATAGTGAGCAGGGTGCCCCGCACCTGAATGGCAGGCTACGGAAGAGACACTGAATAGCATGGCTGGTTTAAAGTCTCAGGCCCACTACTGTTGCAGAGGATCAGCTACCCTTGGATGAGGATTGGCCAAGGAGGAAGAAAGGAGAAAGGAAAGATTTTAAAAGCCCTACGCATGCCAAAGCCAGAAGATAACACGAGTATCTCGGGCCAGTGCATGCCATGCATATTTTAAGATGCGCCTGAGTACGCGCATATCTACCGGTATGTGCACAAATCGGGAAGTCAAAAAAGGGGTGGGGTGTGGGTGGCATCTGGCCAGGGCATGGGCAGGACATGGGCATGATCATTCTGGGTCTGTAACCTGAAGTATGCGTGTAAATTTGGGCCTGTGTTAGTCCTCACACATGGGTGACATTATCAGATGGAGCCCCGACATGGAAAACTTATGTCAAAGTTTCTAGAACTTTTGACTTGGCATACTGAGCATGCTCAGCATGCCCTATATCACACATCCATGCGGGTCCTTGGACCAATTTTCAAAAGCCCACTTACTATTGTGTGTCCCGTCCGCACTCGGCCCATGCACAGGCCTGATCACCTCTCCAGCAACTCCAGGGGTCCCAGGTTGTCCTCCCCTGCAGCGGTGGCAAGCATGGCTAGGCCTCGATGTCCTGCGGCAGCGGTTGCCGGGCCTTCATCCTCCAGCCAGGCCTCATGGTGGGGCTCGGCGTCCTCCATGGCATTGGCCCTGCCCCTAGGTGCAAGCGCGTGCACAGACCACCAGGCACCATATAGGGCAAGGGGTGGGTCCCAGCTCTGTGACGCGCCCTGATTGAGGGACCTATATCAGGAAGCTCCTGTCCTGACTTCCTTGCCTTAGCAATCGGGTCGATCCTTGTGATTTCTAGTTTGCCTCTGCTTTCCAGTCTCGTTCCAGCCATTGTTCCAGTCTCGTTCCAGCCATTGTTCCAGTCTCGTTCCAGCGTCCTTCTGTCTCCTCGTCTCCCCAGGTAGTACCTTTCAGACTGTCTTCTCGGTACTGACCTCGGCTTCCCTTGACTATGTTTGATCGCTGCCTGCCTCTGACCTTCTGCCTGCTTCTACGACCACGTCTGCTTGCTGCCTGCCTCTGACCTTCTGCCTGCTTCTACGACCACGTCTGCATGCTGCCTGGAACTGACCTCTGCCTGATTACCGACCACGTCTGCACGCTGCCTGGAACTGACCTCTGCCTGAACTCGACCACGTCTGACTGCCTCCTGGAACTTGACCTCTGCTTTGGCTGACTACCCACGGACTGACTACTGGTAATTGACCTTTGCTTTGCTTGACTATCAATGGACTGATTACTGGCTCTGACCCTTGCATTGGCTGACCACGCTTCTTTGAATCTGGCCTTGATCCTTGCTATACATTCAGAGTCTCTTCTGGCCTTATTAGGCAACCAGGACTTCCAGCCTAAGTATCGACCGCGCATCTTTGATCGTGGTAGGCACACCCCTGAACTTCCTATCAAGGAGAACCTGAGAGGCCCACCTAAGATCAGGTGGCCCGGGTACCCAAGGGCTCAACCCGGGGGCACCTAGGGTTGCTAGTGGCAAAGCTCCAGCTAGCCTCTGTCTCCTCTTGTGCTCTGCCTCCTGGTGGCAGGCGATCTCTGGGTCCGACCAGGGAGCCTACCAATCCTGCACTAGGCCAAGGGTCCACCTCCTGGCGCAACAGGTTGCCAAGGCCATGGACTTGGTGGAGTCTCCCGCCATACGGACCATCCCGGGTCTGGCCGCAACTATTCAAGAACAACGAAGAGCCGCAGCAAAGGCCAATCCAGTAGGCCTAACCTCTACCCTGCTACCGAGAGCATCACTGGCACTGCCAGCACCTCCGCACTTCAATGGGGATCCACGCCTCTGCCGAGGCTTCCTCAATCAGTGTTTCATGCAATTTGCTCTCCAACTCTCCTTGTTCCTGAAGGAGTCTACAAAGATAACCTTCATTTTCTCTCACCTTGAGGGGAAAGCCCTCACATGGGCTTCTGACCCTATCCTCATGCAACTGACCCAGTTCATCACCGCCTTCAAACAGACCTTTGAAGATCCTGGTCATCAGGCAGTTGCTGGCCATCAACTACTCCACCTTCGTCAAGACTCCAGATCCCTTTCGGAGTTCATGGTGGAGTTCCAGACTTTGGCAACGGAACTGGGATGGCAAGAAGACTGCCTTCGGACACTCTTCCTCGAGGGTCTATCACCTGCTCTCAAAGATGAACTTGCTGTCCGTGAGATTCCCATATCTCTAGAGGACTTGATTTCCCTCGCTGGGAAAATTGACCACCGCCTCAGACAATGCCACCATGATGTGAAGGCACCCCGGCCTCCTGCTCAACACACAGCACGTGCCCTTAGCCCTCATCTGAAGGCTCTACCGGTACCACCTTCCTCCAATGAAGAGCCAATGCAAGTCAACCGTGGGCAGCTGTCCCCTGAGGAGCGTCTTTGGCATATGAAGCAGGGCCTATGTCTGTACTGAGGTACCTCCGGACATCTGAGGCAATCCTGTCCGGTCCGTCCAGAAAACTTCAAGGTCTAAGCCCGGTGGGGGTCCCTAGCTTGGGCGCTACTGTCACTGGCCCCCAACTTCTACTACCTGTTACTCTATCCATGGAGTCTCGATCCTTTGCCACCACTGCTCTCATCGATACCGGAGCCAGTGGCAGCTTCATAATGGATGACATAGTGAACCTTTTGAAAATTCCAGTACAACTCCTAGAAGTTCCTCTTTGTATAGCCTCTATTCAGGGGGAACATCTCCCCGGACGTATCATGCACCGCACAGTGGCTTTCCGTCTCTCAGTAGGAACTCTACATGAAGAAGAGATATCTCTATACATCCTAAAGCATTCAACACATCCAGTTATACTGGGCCTCCCTTGGCTCCAGACTCATGGACCCCAATTTGACTGGCAATCCCTCCAGCTAGTTCAGTGGGGCCCACAATGCCAAAAGAATTGCCTGAAGCAAGTATCTCCAGCAATGAGCATCCTGAAGGCCACCACCCTCGCCGGCTTAGTACTCTTACTTCGAGGACGTTTTTTCAAAACAGAAAGCAGACTCATTGCCTCCACTCCGAAAATATAATTGTCCTATCAAACTTCTACCCGGTACTACACCTCCCAAGGGTAGGACCTATCCACTCTCACTTCTCGAGACCCAGGCGATGTCCAAATATATAAAGGAAAATCTCGAGAAGGGATTCATTAGGCCTTCTGATTCACCAGCAGGAGCAGGCTTCTTCTTTGTTAAGAAGAAGGATGGAGGATTTCGGCCTTGCATCGATTACCAAGGGCTAAAAACCATTACCCATAAAGATTGCTACTCACTACCTCACATCGCTTGGGCCATTTCCCGTCCTCCAGAGATTGGGAACAGTCACCTACCAGCTACAGTTGCCGTGAACCATGGGTATCCACAATACCTTCCATGTTTCTCTACTGAAATCACTTGTACTATCTTGGCCTTCCCACAAAGATCCACCTCCGCCTCAAGTATCTACCAAACCAGAGCACTTACAAGGATAAAGTGCATTTACCCATGTAAGACCACAGCAACATCTTTTTTTGAGCACATGGTATAGAAGAAATTTTAAATAAATAAGTAAACTAAATAAAGAAATAAATAATTTTAAGCATGTAAAAGCTTTTTAAAATCAGGCCCTAAAGCTTTTCTCTCATTCTACGTCTGTAGCAACAAAGCATAGTGAATCGGGTCCTAAAAGAGGAAGTACAAGAAAGATTGGTGAATAGGAAGTTAAAAATGTGATAAAGAGCTTGCCAAAAAATAAGTTGACAATATATCTGCAGAATTTCTGCAAACTAAAGGCATGAAAATAAAAAAATAAATAGTAAAATGATATATATTCTCCATGTTTATTCAGTCAATAGAATGCATGGTACATTTTCAAAGTCTTTGTCAGGACCTATATGCATTAAACAAGGAGTTACACAGGTAGACTGCCGAGTCTGCATAAATGAATTTCCACTCACTTGAACACACTGTATATGGACAAATTCACAACATGTGTTCTTGCAGCATTAAAAACGGCATTCTGGGAAGAGAGAGAGAGGTGATAATTCTAAAGCTATTTCCGCCTGGGTCGGCCTATACATTGCACTATCTGGAGCTTCTATGGAATTAAGAGTAGAAAAGACCCTTGTTTGATGGGTTTTGGGGGGTCTCCATTTGTAGGCCAGCTATTCAGAGAATGACACTGTGGACCAGATAAAATTGCTTAGCTCAGCCAGTTAGCTATTTACTAGATATTACAAAAGTCTTATGATCTGATGATGAAATGAATTGAAATCAAAGAATAAGTTTATTTTAAATCTGCACCTGCACCATTAGTCACAGTGCAAATTGCAGTGCTTGCTGTTTGTTGAAATGAAAAACATCAGAAGGTACAGCATTAGTAAAGCTTCAGACACCCAGAATGAGATGGATCTCAAAATGGAGAGCCTAAGGACATGTCAACTTAAACATGAAATGGTGGATGAGACCTAAGATGGATGTCAGATGGGTGTTGTTTTAACATTAGGGCATAGGTAGATGGGGAAATATATGATTGTGTGCAGATTTTAAATTAGATCCGTGATTGGACCAATTCTGTTTCCGATTTTTTAGCCAGTTTGCAATCCAGAAAAGCATGTTGCCTCTTATCCTATGATTGGTTGCTGGTCCTGTTCTTACTGCTGGCATAGGTAGAGTACAGTTTCCTTATTGAACCTGAACCTGCGCCATGACTTTTTCCTCTAAGAGATCCAAAAACTGTACCCCGTTCCTATAGACTTTCTGAAAGAAGTACCCCCTCCTCTGTTCTCTCTCTCCCTCCTCAGCCATTGAATCATAAGTACCTATAAGGCAATTAGAGCCATTTTTAAAAGATAATCTCCAGCACTGACTTCCACCCCCCAGCAGGTACCAGTAACACATACAACACATACTCCCCCCATCACACACAAATAGCCCTGTATTTCCGAGTTAGCCTCCAATCTGTTCCAGTAACCAAAATAATCCAGTATGTCCCAGTCTATCCCAGGTACACTCCTATTGCCCTTTTTGACCTTGTCTGTCCCAGGTACCCTCAATCCCACCCCCTACTCTCCATATGACATGTGTCCTGGTGATGCCCACCACCCTTTGTTTGACATAGTTTGGCCCCAGTAAGTCCCAGACTCTCCCTAGTACACTTCCAACCCACCCCCTGGCCTGTTCCTGTGTCCACTTACCTGGAGAAGCCAGCCCACTAAGCACCATTCAAAAATCAGATTGAAAGTTTGCACTTGTATGCATGAATGAGAAGTTGTATATGAACATGCATAAATTGGATATTAGCACACACGTCACTTTTAAAATATCTCAATATGTGTGTATGTGCAAATCCCATCCCGATATGCACCTAACATGCCCCTTTTTTGCACATGTATGTTTGATCGTGAACATGCATATTCATGTTTATGTGGGCTTATTGTAAAATACTCATTACGTGCAATCAGGCCACATACATGTGCATATGGCCATTTTATATGAGTAAGCTTGAAAATGTACCTTTAAGCATGTAAATGGGCTTCTGAAAATTGCTACAATAGTATTTTATATTTACATTTGAAAATTACCTCTTCTATGTGTATATTTAAGTTTAAAAAATGTATGCACATTAACAGCATATCCATAACACACATGCTTTACGTCTTCATGTTAAATTGTTTAAGTTTCATTAACAAGAAGTCATAAAGTATGTGGGTAATTAGTATGCTACCATTGTGCATACATTTTTAAAACTTACTTGTACACATTTAGTTTAGAAACAGCCTTAGGAGTGATATTTATCTACATAACAACTTGAGAGTCAGACAAATTATGCAGGTTCTTTGCGTTTGAATATCAGGTTATATGTCATAAGGAGATTAATCACTGTATCAAGTTATGCTGCTGCATTTGGGGAAAAAATGCCCCTGTGAAAGTATATCAAGCACTAACAAAAATTGCTGTTACAAACCATAGCACCATTATTTCCTCGTCAGTCTGGAAACTAAAAATCTTGCAAAAGAAAAATCAGCATTGCACTTTAGACATCATTAAAACAAATCAATAACTAAGAAATTAATTACCTCAATAGATATATTTTCAAAAGAAATATTTCAGATTCTCTTGATCATATTAGTTGATAACACTGGGGAACAATTTTTAACATAATTCCTGTTGAGTTTGATATGTCAGCTGTTTCAGAGTTAAATATGCATGCTGATTTCAAAACTGAAGTTAGTTTTCTTCTATCACGTCAAGTTTTTTCTCAACAGCTTATCTTAGGCCTGGATTTATCAAAATGCACTGAAGCAATTTGTTAAAGCTTTGCCAACTGAAGGAGACTATTTCAAGTATCTCATTTTGGCATTTCCTAGCCTGTCGTTTGAAAAGATAAAGGACGGTGTGTTTGATGGTCCACAGATTCGGCAGCTCATTAAAGATGAACATTTCATCTGGACAATGTTAAAACTCCAAAAGAATGCTTGGTTATCATTCAAAAACCTTGTCAAGGAGTTTCTTGGAAATACATGAGCACAGAATTACACCAAAATTGTCCAGAAACTCTTGGAGAGCTTCAAAACGCTTCATTGCAACATGAGCATTAAGGTGCATTTTCTGCATAGTCATCTTGCTGACTTCCCAAAAAACCTTGGTGCAGTCAGTGATGAGCAAGGTGAACGATTCCACCAATATTTGAAGATCATGGAGGCACGGTATCAGGGTAGATGGGATGTACATATGATGGCTGACTATTGTTGGAGCATCAGGCGAGATTGTCCACAGATTGAACACTGCTGGAAAAGTTATAAGCGTAAATTTTTACCTTAATATGTATGTTTAGTAGCAGAACTTTACTACTTGTATACAATTTGACTTACAGTAACAATATATAGCCTTTGTATGAATAAAATAACTATAAATAAACAGTATATTCAGGTAATTCTTTCTTTTATTTCCTTTGTATGTACATTTTGTATGATTTTTTGGGAAAAGGGAGGGTATTCTGTACCTTAAAAAGTTGATGTGATAGAGAAAAACTGGGGTCATTTTTCGATTCAGATGTCAAAAGTTAGTCAAAAACAAGTGTCAGATCTAACTCAACGAAAATTGTGTTCCCCAGTGTAATTTTTGGCTTATAATTGACTGTATCCCCTACAGCTCATCTGTTGCCAAACTCACAGGGGGATTTATCATTCCGCTATAAATATAGCTTTAATATATAATATAGCGGAATGATGGCCCGCGAAAAAAAAAGGGGCAGGGGCGATAGTGTGCAGCCGGCCGCATCGCAATGGTGCATTTTCGCCTGCCGTGGTTGCAACTGGGCCTCACACTTTCACCCCCATAGCCCCACGGCAAAAGGTGGTGTTATTTTCCACGGTACTGCCGGAGATAATGTGGAAAACATTATCGCCCGCAGCGCTGCCTGGCCATAACCCTGCCCAAACCCTACCCACATTCCTCCCCTTCCCCTGATTTAAATAGTACGGCTGGTATCGCGTGTGTTAGGGCTTTATCGCGTGCAATAATGCCCAAATGCACGTGATAACGGCACAAATAAATTAATAAAGGGGCCGATGTAATATACTGAGCCTTAAAACTGTGCATTGAAATTCAGCGCACAGATTCTTAATATGCAAGCCAATTTTTTTAGCTCCTGATGCAGTAAGATAATAGTATGCTAATGCACTGGGAGTAAAACAAATGCGCATAAACTGAAAAATTTGCACAAAGAAAAGGCTTAGCACACAGAAACATGCTTTAAGTGCATAAATCACATTTTAGGCACGGAAAACATAAGAATTTTCATGCTGAGTCAGACCAAGCTCCACCGAGCCCGGTATCCTGTCTCCAATCCAGGTCACAAGTACTCAGCAGATACCAGGGTCGGATTTAAATTGTCAGCACCTTTATGCAAAGGTGGAGAGGAGGAGGGAAGAGGGGTTTGTCCGTGTCTGCTGACACCCAATACTAAGAATTTCTCTTCCTGCCCCCTTGCTGAAATGGTTCCCCTTCACCTCTGTGTCACAGTGTGGGCTCCAAAAACAGAAGCAGCAGAAAGCAGTGCCAGGAAATTCAGTGCAGAGCCTCCTACAACCCTCACACGTTCACAAGCCCTATGACACCCCACCTCCTCCCTTTGCACAGGTTTCCTGTTATTATTGCATTCGCTTTGAAAATGTAATAGGTTGTTCAGTCAGTTGGTTTTCTATTAATCATATTAATCATTCTTTCTAATGAGAATATTTAAAAAAGAAATCTCATTTGGGATAATATTCAGTCACTGGCCGGACTGGAAACTTATAGGGTCATTCACCAAAATGTATTATGGCATTATAGAGTCCATCAAGCTAGGGCGAGAGAACATAAAAATGGGGATCGGGTTAGGTTAGGGATCTAGAAGGAGAGGGGAAGGTTAGGGATAGGAAAGTTCCTTTCTAATTAACTCCTTAATTGGAGCAGACTGGGAGGGAGCTGGGAGAGGCCCGATTGCGTCGCCGTGCCTAGTTTACTAAAATTCACCCCCCCCCCCCCGCGTGTAATGCCTGCACATGCACACGGCGATGAGATCTTATAACATGTGCGCGCCAGCGCGTACATGTTATAAAATCAGTGCGTTCATGTGCACGGGCTGGAAACCATACGTACAAGGATGCAGGTGCGTCCTTTTAAAATAGACCCCAAAATATCATTGCTCTCATGGTCATTCCCTTAATTTTTTTATTAAATTTACTTTGGAATTTACAATTATTTTCAGTCAATGCTATTTCTAGAAGCTATTTCTAGAAGCTAATTCTGTCAGAACCCTTAAATTCATTTCTTTCTTATTTAAATTTTCCCTAATAACATGCACAAACTCAGTCTGCAGAATATTCATGTACAGTGGCTTAATATATAAGGTCACCAATACAATATTTTTAATGTTAAGAAATTAAAATATTTATGGCGTGATGCGTCACGTACATAAAATGGAGTAGTCCCAATGAAAGACCTAAGGAAAACAGATAATGGCTCCAAAACTGAGCCAATGGCTCACACAATGAGGCAGCCAGGGGGACTGACCATGGATTTATGTATCTTTGGGAAGATCCCAAAAAAGCGGAAGCCGATCCAAGATAGCTGTGCAGCGATAAAGACGAAGAGGAGGATCGTTATATAAAAAGGACTTTTATTAAATCTTGCCCGACTCTGGCTGAGTTTCGCTCACCAAGGAGCTGCCTCTGGTGTTACTAAAAACAAGTATAAAAACACACATACATAAATATATGTAAAAGCAATTGGATGTACATACATATAAAATTGAACAAATTAATAATATTGAACAAATAAATAATTCTAAAAAATAAAATCAGAAGGATGTACATACAGATAAATTAAACACATAAATAATTCAAAATATAAGACAATGTATGTGTATACAAACACATATATTTAAAAATTACTATTAATAAAAGACTCAAATGTATGTGTATGTGTGTGAGAATATCACAATGGCAGGTACGAAAAAATATATATATGAATTTAGTGATGGAAGGAGGGGATACATAATGGAGATAGAAAAAATGTGAACGAATACCTGTATGAAAGAACTCTTAGTAGTGAAAAAACACGTTATGCATATGGTTAATTCTAAAAGAAACTCGGTGTTAGGACAAACACTCAGTGTACAAATGAAAAACAGACCAGTAATATAATATTTAACTAACCGGAAATAGTAAAAAACAAAAACAAAAAACAAAAATGGGGGCATATATTATGCCACTTATACTCAAGCTGATACACTGCTCTCAATGACGGATATATTCAGGTGCACATCTAAAAGTACAGTTTTAGGGAGAAGATAAGAGGTTTGACAAGGTATTTAAATAAGTATATTTGTACATACACTGATAATTTTAGATGTGCACCTGAATATATCCGTTCTACTAAGAGTTCTTTCATACAGGTATTCGTTCACATTACTTCCATCTCCATTATGTATACCCACCATCCATCACTAAATTCATATATATATTTTCGTACCTGACATTGTGATATTCTCACACACATACACATATATAATTTTTAAATATATGTCTTTGTATACACATACATTGTCTTATATTTTGAATTATTTATGTTTAATGTATACGTATGTATATCCTTCTGATTTTATTTTTTAGAATTATTTATTTGTTCAATATTATTTATTTGTTCAATTTTATATGTATGTACATCCAATTGCTTTTACATATATTTATGTATGTGTGCTTTTATATCTGTTTTTAGTAGCTCCTTGGTGAGCAAAACTCGGCCAGAGTCAGACAAGATTTAATAAAAGTCCTTTTTATATATCGATCCTCCTCTTCGTCTGTATCTTTGGGAATACATACTGTAAATAATTGGGATTACAGGGTGTTCTACCTTAAGGAAACTTGCTTCCTTATTCTTGAGGAAATCTCCTGTCATTTTGATTTCAAGTACCTTTTTGATAGTTTTCTGGATAAGTAATGTTGGTTCACCATCTAGGGGAAGATACCATGATGTATCCCATAGATATCTCTTAATCTCATTAATATAATCTACTTTAGTAGGAATAACTGCGGCTCGTCTTTTCTCTGCAGTTTTGATATTGATACCCTTGTTCTCTATAAGTGTATGAAGTACAATATTCTCCTCTCTGGTGAGATTTTAGAAAATATGGGGTAGATTTTAAGACCTGCGCGCACATATGGACACACAATTTTATAGCAGGCGTGTGCATGTTATAAAATCGGGGGTTGGCACATGCAAGGGGGTGCACAATTGTGCACCTTGTGTGCGCCGAGCCGCACTGCCTTCCCCTGTTCCTTCCCAGGCCACTCCAAAATCAGAGCGGCCTTGGATGGAACTTCCCTACCTTTAACTCCTCCGTAAAACCCCCCCCCCAAAAATAAATGTCCTACCCTGTTGCGCCTGCCGGCCAACTGCCAATGTGCAATCCCCCGGCACAGCGGCAAATGGCATCTCTGGGCCTTTTTAAAATAGGCCCGGCGCACGTAAATCCAGTTACACGCGTAACATTTTGAAAATCCAGCCCTATGGTTTTTCTTACTTTACAAGTTGTCTATATTTCTAAGTACCAGGTTATGAAAAGTAAGTATCTGTGGATTTACTGGTCCTAGAGGCACATCTTCATATTTCTTTTGACCAGCTACATATCTGTAGCTCTTGCAATGTTTTTTGGGGAAAATAAATGTTGCACCCTTTTTTAGTAAATTTGAAAAAATCTATCATGTCTGTATTGCATTATATCAGAACAAAAGATAGGCCCTTACCTAAGAGTTTATCTACCAGAGAAGTCAGTACCACTTCTGATAAATTAACAACTGGAGGCCCAATTAATACACCTGTCTCCTATACCAACCTCTCCCTTCCATGGTTCTGTAATAGTACCCTGCACTCAACCCCCCTCTTAGCTGTCTCCCTAAAACTGTACTTTCTTCCCAGAAGTTGTCTCCTAAAAAAGGGTATTTGTAGAGGTTTATGAAAAACTCAGAAATGGTGTAACAATCAGTAGGGGTGTGTTAAGGTAGTCATTTTTCTTTACTCTCTTCCTACTCCTTTCTAGGGATGTGCATTCGTCCTAGTTCAGGGAGCCAGAAACCCGAACCCTAAAATTGCAGGAAAAATTCATTTTCGGGGTTAGTGCACACTAACTTCCTGTTAGTGCGCGCTAACGTAAAAAATGTTAGCGCGCACTAAACTGAAATTCGGGTCCCCCCGAATTTAAAAGGCCCGAACTGCGGGAAATACGAAATTTCCTGTGGCAGGCCAAAAATGAAGTCCAATCCAAAAGGTTCGGGCTTCGCACATCTCTACTCCTTTCTCCTTCAACTCTATCTCCCACTTCCACTCAATCTTCAGGATCTCAGTCTGCATCCTATTCTAACCTATGGATAGATAGACCCTTTTCTATAGTCATTATTATTCTGTTTACATTTCTCAAATTTAATTTACTTATAATCATTTTTAAGTTCTTCCATTTTTCTATTACAAACTTCCACCAGAATAATGTAACTCCTATCCTACTCCTTTTAACAATTTGGTGTTTGTACTTTTATTCTGTTTCATTATTATAATTATTATTATTATTCTGATTTCTTATTCTGATTTCTATTAGTTATTTATTTGTAAATCATGAATGGAGTTATATTGTCAAATTTTTCTGTATTGTTATATATTCTTAGGCACAAGAGTACATAAGAACATAAGATATGACATATTGAGTTAGACCAAGGGTCCATCAAGCCCAGTAGCCTGTTTCCAACAGTGGCCAATCCAAGTACCTGGCAAATACCTAAACATTAGATAAATTACAAACTACTATTGCTTATTAATTACCGTAATAGCAGTTTATGGATTTTTGCTCTAGGAATATCATCAATTTTTCACCCCAGTGTAATTTGTTTGTCAAAACATGGCCATGTTGGGTGTTTGGAAATAAATTTAATTTTTTAATTAATTACATATTGGTTGTTAAACATACTGACAAGATTAGTAAAGTTTTTAATGTGATTTATTTATTATTTTATTTAACACTTTATTGCTCCCTTTTTTTACGCTATACTTTATTGTTCTTTTATTGATTTTTGTGTGTTTACTAATATATGTATATTTTTATTTATGAACCACTGCTTTTCCGTGTCTTTCTGATTCTTTACGGTGTATTTACCTCTCTTGCTTTATCATGATAGTCAGTTTAGAGTCATTCACATCTGGATGCTCTTTGCCTATATTCGTCTGGGCTACTTCACCCGTAAACACAATAGGGTAGATTTTAAAAGGTGCGCGCGGGAGTAGATTTGTTCACGCAACCCGGCGCGAACAAATCTACTCCCGATTTTATAACATGCGCGTGCATGTTATAAAATACAGGGTCGGCGCACGCAAGGCTGAGCAAAATCAGCAGCCTGCATGCGCCGAGCTGCGCAGCCATCTTGCATTCCCTCTGAGGCCGCTCCGAAATTGGAGTGGCCTCTGAGGGAACTTTCCTTCTGGCCCCCCCACCTTCCCCTCCCTTTCCCTATCTAACCCACCCCCCCAGCCCTAACTAATTCCCCCCCAGCTTTTTTTTACAGGCGTAACGTGCGCGCGCTGGCCAGCTACCGGTGTGCCATGTTCTGGTCCGGGGGCTGGTACGGAGGCCGTGGCCATGCCCCCGGAACGCCCCTGGGCCAGAACCACGCCCGCGGCCCCACCCCTGGAAAGCCCCGGATGACGTGCCGGCCGCAACATGGCCCATGAACCGCCCCTGACACCCCCCCCCCCAGGAAAGCCCCGGGACTTACGCACGTCCTGGGGCTTGCGCACGCCGCCGAGCCGCGCAACCTGCCTCCATTCCCTCCGAGGCCGCTCCGATTTCGGAGCGGCCTCGGAGGGAACTTTCCTTCCACCCCCCTGCACCTTCCTCTCCCTTCCCCTACCTAACCCACCCCCCAGCCCTACCTAAACCCCCCCTACTTTTGTTGCAGAAGTTACGCCTTCCCAAAGCAGGCGTAACTTGCGTGCGCCAGGCCAGCTGCCGGCACACGACTCCCAGGCCCGGGAGCCATTTCGGTGACCTCGGCCATGCCCCCGAAATGCCCCCGGGATGGAACCACGGCCCCACCCCCAAATGACGAGCCGCCGCGACAGGCCCCACCAACATGCCCCCTCAAGGAAAGCCCCGGGACTTGCGCGCGCCACCGAGCCTACTCAGCATAGACTCGACGTGTGCAGGTAGAACTTCGGGCAAGTTTTCGGGGGTACATGCGTATCTTACGTGCGTACCCCTTTGAAAATCTGGCCCACAATTCTTCACACTTGCAAACAATACTAGCCTTAAAAACTAACACACAATACACAAAGCTAGTAATAATATAACTCTTAAAGAAAAGAAAATCAAGATTTAAGGATGCTTTCCTAAGTCCAACTTACCATCAGCAGAAGATGTTTCTGCATTCAGCACTCCCTCTGTACTCAAAAAGCAAAGTCCTTAAATGGAAGTGACTCATCCATGAGGCTAAAAATTTGAATGGAGAAGCTGGGGATTGAATCCAAGACCTCATATATGTGAAGTATATATTGTACCACCAAACTACACCTTCTCTTATGTTCTTAAAACATAATTTGATTATAAAAACCAAGTTTTCTACAAATATATATAATTTATGGACACAAAAAATGTGTTCTGAGTGTAAATCCCGAGTAGCTTGTTTTAGGTTCACAACTTTGTGCTAATAACTAATGTTGTGCTCTTAACTTGAGTGCTGGTATCTGTACTCGGGATTTATGTGCAGAAAATGTGCTTTATGCAAACACAGTGACAACTTTTCAGCAGGTGCACAGGCACACATGGTGCGAGCGATCGTCGGCCCACGTGACCATTTTATAACATATGCGCGTATATGTGCATAAAATGGACTGACCGCGTACACGTGTGCACAATTTTGAGTGGTCGTGGGCTTATGCGTGCAAATGCCATGTCCACCTCAAAAGTGGAGGATTTTAGTAGAAAAGCGCGTCGATGCCATTTCCAATTTTCCCAGTTTGCCCAGGTAAGGGATAGGACTTCCAAACCCTCCTAGTTTAATAGCCGCCCCCTGTTAGCCCCTACATTTAAAACCTTACTGATTTACCTGTTTCTTTTTGCTTTATTACTTACACGCCATCCATAGCAGAAATAATGTTATGCGATAGGGGACCGAGTGCACGCTTCTGCATGTAAGTATTTACATGCAAATTTCGAGGTGAAATCCATACCCCGCCCATTTTTCAGAACTTTTCATTTGTGTATGTAGTGGCAAGTATGTGCGTACACAAGTGCCTTTTAAAATTCGCTCGGCGCACATCGGTCTAACATATCCATGTGTCTTCCAGTTTTGGCACTGGGCTTTTAAAATTCACCTTAGTATGTTTTCTGCAGAAAGAATATTATTTATGCACATAAAAAATGTTAGCAGTGCATAAAATCTTGTCTCAGGTCCTGATACTGGAACTCTAGTTTCCACCATAGACTAACATTAGCCCTGCAATCTTTACTCCACTTTAGATTAAGAGGTAGGTTTCCAGTGCTAAAATAGCTACTACCACAACAATACAGACATGGTGAGCCAGCACACCTGTCTGCATTGTGGGGGTAATAGCTATTGCCTTCATTAGAATGGGACTTCTATGCGAGGGTGCTAAGTACCCTGCAATTCCATGCACACAAGTTTTCTGCATGAAACTCCTTGCTGCATCAGCTATAAAGTTGGCACAGAAATAATATGCACACAACTATGGGTTAAACCGTGGGTTCTTCCAAGTGCACCTTATTATATCGACCTCATAACTAGAGATTTTGAGGAAGATATATTATTTTCCATGTTATCATAGCTAATGATAATAGAAGTACAGTTAATTGTCCAGAAACTGACATGACAATTTTTCCTCATATGTGTATATTTTACTGAACAGGCTCACCTAGTAAATATCTATGGAGTGAAGTATTAATGGCACCATGCATCATACTGAAAACAAACATAGGAATCCAGGAAAAAGGCAGATGGTAATAATTCTGTTATGCCTTGACAGCTCTGAGTTGAAAGGTTTTAGAACAGGAGAAGATCAAACATACTCTATATAAAAAATTAAAAAACAAAAAATAGTCTCTGAAGATAAAACTGTTCATAAGGGTAGTAAAAATGTATTTACCAATATTAATAATAATAATAAAGTCAATTTCTGGATCTAAATTATGGCATACATATTGCCTTGTAGAAATGGAATAGAGTCAGCTACAAGAGAGCAAGTTAATTATTCGTGTTTTTTTTATAATGTACAGCTAGCTCCAGAAGAACTATGCAGAATTCCAGTCAGTACAAAAGAAGTTTTTAGTTCAGAATCATGTAACTACAAACTGAAAAACTCGAACTCATCCCATTAAAATATTAATGGTATATACTGTATTATCTTTACAGTGGCAGTTTTCAAGTTTTGTTTTTGAACCATGATGGTGCAGACAAAAAAATGCCTGCAGACTTTTGTAGCTGCTTTTGTGTTGCTACTTTCTCCATGGATAATACATGTAGAGTTGAAAATACAATCTAAGGGGTGAATTTTCAAAGCAGTTACACATGGAAAAGGAACATATTATCGTAGCAATTTTCAAAATCCCATTTACCTGCATTAAGTGCATTTAACAGGGATAAAACCTATGGATAATTCAATAGCATATAATGTAACAATTTTCAAAAGTCATTTAACTTGGGTAAAGTGTACATTGGGGTAGATTTTTTAAAAAAGCGCGTTCGCATACTTTTGTTGGCACACCAGGCGCAAACAAAAGTACACTGGATTTTATAAGATACGCGCGTAGCCGCGCGTATCTTATAAAATCCTGGATCGGCGCGCACAAGGCTGCTGATTTTGGGCAGCCGGCGCGCGCCGAGCCGCGCAGCCTGCCTCCATTCCCTCCAAGGCCGCTCAGAAATCAGAGCGGCCTCGGAGGGAACTTTCTTTCGCCCTCCCCTCACCTTCCCCTCCCTTCCCCTACCTAACCCACCCCCCCCCCCCGGCCCTATCTAAACCGCCCCCTACCTTTATCCATGGATTTACGCCTCCTGGAGGGAGATGTAAATCTATGCGCGCCAGCGGGCTGCTGGCACGCCGAGATCCGACCCGGGGGCGGTTCCGGAGGGCGCAGCCACGCCCCGGAACGCCCCGAGCTGAAACCACGCCCCCGGGCCCGCCCCCGATATGCCGCGTCCCGCCCCCGCCCCCGACACGCCCCCTTCCGAAAACCCCGGGACCTACGCGCATCCCGGGGCTCTGCGCCCGCCGGCGGCCTATGGAAAATAGGCGCGCCGGTGCGCAAGGCCCTGCTCGTGTAAATCCAGGCGGATTTACGCGAGCAAGGCTTTTAAAATCCGCCCGTTAATGTGGATAAAATCCAGTTTTAAGGGTGTTTTTGAAAATCAGGCTTGGGGACAGTAAATTTCAAACCGGATGCACAAGTGCACATGTGCATATGAATGTTGGCCCACGCCCAGGGACACAGCCATTTTATAACATACACACACATATGTGCGCATATTATAAAATAGTCTGGCCACGCACACATGAGCGTCAAATTTTAAGTGGGTGCACAGATGTGAGTGCAAATCCCACTTCTACAACTTAAGTTGGGAGATTTTAAAAGTGGTGTGCCAGTTAAACCAGTTCATCCCCAGTTTGAACAGTTAAGGGGTTGGTCCTCCAAACCTTTCTAGTTTAATAGCCGTTACTCCCCCCAGTTAGCCCCAACCCTTAAAAACGTGTAGATGTGCCTATTTTTATTACTTACACCTTCTCCATAGCAAAAGTAAACTTACACAGCAGGGGATCTGGGCACGTGCTCAGGTGCATAAGTATTTATGTACACATCTCTGATTCATACCCTAAATCCCAGTCCCTGCCCAGATCACTCCCTGCCCTTTTATGAAAACTTTGGAGCTGTGTGCACTATGGGAGATATCTGCATATATGGAATGCTTCTTAGGGGTGAACTTTCAAAACATAAGATGTTTGAAAATTAGAAAATATATGCATAAGTAGCCTCTACTCGTGTTCTGTAATTTATAAAACTAAAAAATACACACATATTTTCACTTTCGCCCCTACATATATGCGCATAAAATATAGGCAGTCTAAGGGCATTCCAGAGTGGGGCCAACATTTACATGTGTAAGTTGCTATTTTAAAAGATACTTATGCACTTAGATTTGCCAATTTATTTATAAATTGTCTGTGCTCTTCTCAATAAACAACAAATTAAAAAAAAAAAAAGATTTGCCAATTTACTTGCATAAATGTACACCTGCTAATTATCTGGAGTAATTGCTATTAAATGTGTTTATTGGGTATTAAATGGCCAGGTGGGAGGTCTTGGTAAACTGGGGGGAGTTCAGACTAAAGAACTGCGAGGATTTACTCTTGATGACTTGGAGAAGAACTGGGTGAACTGGTGGACTATCTGGCAAAACTGGTAATTTCTTTGACATGCACATGTTTTAAAATACACTGACTTAAGCATGTAAATCTCAATATACTGGGTATATTTTTAAAATAGGTAGGAAAAGTACACATGTTCAATGCATTGCTATATACTCTTTACATGCATTGTAAGTATTCTAGCATACGTCTACATACATGTGTATGTTGTGGGGTAGAGATATGCATATTTTATAAAAGGCACATATATCTTGCTTGGGTGTAATAAAATACTTGCATAGATCTGCTTACGGCCATATTTGCACGTATATGCCATCATGTGCAACTGTTTGAAAGTTATCCTCCCTGAGGACAGCTTTCAAATAAATACGGAATATATAAGTAGATGCTGCTTATGAGTGTATATGTTAATTTTTATGTGTGTAACATTTTGAAAATCCTCCCTTTAGTATGATAAGTATCTTATAAATTGGCTTTTGGAGTTTTTAATATTTTTATTATAAAATTCTGTTTTATTAAACTATATCTTGTTTGATACAAATCTCTTCTTTCTATTGCATATTTTATTTGTAATGTTAATCATCTATTTCAGAACTTCCTAAACCTGTCCATGTAACTCAGCATCCAGTTGGGATTTCAAGATATTCACAATCAATATGCAACATAAATTTTCCTATATTTGATTCCCAATAGAAGCATATTTATCCTATTCATTTTCATTAAATGTAACCTGAAAATCCATGGACTGTGGGGGTCACCTAGACAAGCTTGAGAAGTTCTGATCTATATGTCATATAATTGTTCAAAATGACAGCCCTATATATAAACACAACAAAGTCATTTTCAACAACAGCCATATGAGACAAGAAATAGAGGCCTATGTACAACAATTCATGCTAATACATTTTTGCGCCCATAAACAATTTAGGGGCAAATTTTAATTCGCCCGCGTGCATAAAATATGGGGGTTATGTGTGTGGCTGAGCCTTGTGTGCACTGCACGCATTTTAGAAGGGGGTCTAGCCACGCACGTATCACTCGTTAAGTGCACAAGAACCGGGCCAAAGAAAAGGGGCTGTCCGGGGGGGCGGGGAGGTGCGTGGCTTGAGATGCCGGTACAGCGGCCATTTGCCACTGTGCCAGGGGATCACGCACTGGCAGCCTGCTGGCATAAGTTCTGAAACAAAGAAAAAAAAAGGTAGGAGATTTTCAGGAGTCAGGGAGGACGGGTGAAGAGGGAGGGAGTATGGGCAAAGGGGTAGGGAACTAGGGAAGTGTGCGGTGTCGACGTGCAAATTTTGCAGTATTCCACCCCCTTGCGTGCATTGGCCCAGATTTTATAACATGCGCACACTGGCGTGAACGTGTTATAAAATCGTGCATCCATGTGCGCGTGCCGAGTAGCGTGCACACATGGACGCACGCGCATATGTTTAAAAATCTACCCCTTAACATGCATGCCAAAATCCAATTTAATGACAACTTCACAGCCCCTGCCCTAGTCCATGGATGTTTATTAGATATGTCTGATGTACTCAGATCCCAAAGCTTTGACCAACCGTAATCCTCTCTTGATGACACCTAATAGAATGATACCCCCTCCCCTACATTTCTTTGATTATTGGAGAGGTCTAAATTGTAAATAATGATGTATTATCATGTTATGCTCTCAGTACCTGTGTCTGAGAGAATAGATATACTGATACACCATTTTGACTATGTCTCCTAAGTTATTAGAACTGGTACTATCATAAGATGCCATATGTCCCTGCCTATGAAACTATGAATTGTATTGATGCTCTCGTTACCTTACCTTAAGCAAACTTCAGAACTGTTATTACTGTCTTTTGCCAACTATATGACTATGTAGCTAACTATTAATATGATCCTGGGCCTTTAGCCTACTTGTACAACCACAAATGTAAACCTTGGACTACGTATTTTTGTAAGCTTTAGACTGCTATAACACACTTTAAACTCTCATGATGATAATGGATATTTTAATTACCCTGAAAACCAAACCAGCTTTTAGCCCTCAAGGATCAAACTTGTCCAGCACTATACTAGAGAGTAAAGGCAAGGAGCTGATGAAAAAGTAATGAAAGAGAAGAAAGGAGGCAAGACTAAATGAATCAGTATAAAAATACCAGCGAAAAAATCCAGGAGGCAGAGTAGGGGCTTTATAGATTGTGAAGAAAAAGAGGGAGAAAGAAACAAAGAGATTAAAAAAAATCACAAAAAGAGTGATGGGTCAAGAGGAGGAATCTGCAGACAGTGATAGAGAAGACTGTTAATGGAAAAAAAGAAATTCAAACAAGAACTTAAAACCTGGCTCTTCAGAAAAGCCTATGAACTAATGTAAAGAGATATCATATAAGCCACTTAATGAACATTATTACTCCAGAAATATTACTTCTTCTCAGCACATCAAATCATATTTGAATAAAATCTATTCCAAACTAAACAGTAATAATCAATATTAGATTGTTAACTTTGAATGTTTTGATTAATCAATAGTATTACAATAGATACCATTACTCTAATTAAGAACCTGTTAATACAATATTTTACAATGTAATCGAAAGCAATTTATGTAAACCGTTGTGATCTTCTGTTGGAATGACGGTATATAAAAAGCATAAATAAATAAGAGAGTGGGAGAAGATTAGTAATAGAGAAAGGGACTGAGGAGAAATCTACACAATCAACTTTGACTTAAATGAATTACTGACCCTTGGAAAAAGAAGCACAATAATTCATTCTCAATTTGGCTCAGTCTTCAAGTTTCTCTTGAGAAAATTAATGGGTAATGTTTCTTGAATAGCAAAAATATATTCAGAGAAATTAATATTTGACTTATCTCCATTTGGGTACAGCCCTGAATGAACACACATGTGAATATATCAGATAAAGGATAGGCAAATTATATGTGTTCAGTAAGTCAATCCACAGGTCTTGCAGCTTCGGTATATAGTAGGCAAATGTAGAGGTTAACTGTACACAGTAAGTACATCAATCAAATTACACTTGGACCACTCTTTTTTTCTTTAGCTTTTTTTTGGCTTTTACCCAATACTTGTCATAGGCCAATGATATTTTTCTCGGTTTCCCCAGTTTATAGCCAACTCAGAAAACGATGGAACTCGTGTATTAAAATAGTATAGGCTAGAGTGCAGCACTCATAGCTCAGTGTTGCTACACTTTTGACTTTTTGTCAGTACTTTTTCATTATCAACAAGAAAAACAGGGATGATACATTCTTGAAAGGGTTGCAGGGGACGACATTGTGGTTCAGTAATCTGTAAAACAATAGCAGCTTGGTACATTGGGACCAAAGAGTTTTCCTTCTTTGATATTTGGTCATAATTCTTCAGCCACAGGATCAAAAGGAGGCAAACCAGCACGCCTCCTCTTCATCCGGGCACAACCCCCCTTCCCCCCTTCATGACATCTCCGTGACCAACCATCAGTCAGAAGACCCCGATCACCTGGAGATGAATTGAACTGCAGGGGTAGTGAAGGAATTCTGTTACCTCTGGCACTGGCCAGAGTTCCCCCTCCCCCATTCTCTGTCATTTTTATAGGGTGTGTGAAGCGAGCAGGGTCCGTTGCCATGTCACTCTCAGCATCTGGGACCTTGCCTGCCTGCCTGCGATACTTTAGAAGATGAGGGGCGGGGAGCCAAAACGGGGGGAGGGCCTGCGCTAGCGGGTAGCGATCGCACTGTCGCGGTGCGATCGCTGCCGGTTTCGCACCCAATAGCACCACCATAGGAGGTGTAGCTATTGGGAGCGAAAGCTGCCGCGAAAAGGCACTTACCTTTTCACTGTCCATGGCATTGGCGCAGAGTCGGCCCCGGTGACGCCCCGACTCCTCCTCTTCCGGGGCCGACTCTGCCCCGACTCCGCCCTCATCCTGGTATCGCACGCGATAAGGGACTTTTCGTGTGCAAAAGGTCCCTTATCGCGTGCGAGCGGTGTGGAAAATGAGGCCCTTGGTGGGTACTTTTTACCTGTGTGGTTTGCACCAGGAAGAAAAAGAAAAGTATGCACTTATTTTGATTTGATTATTTCCATTTCAAAAATTACCCGCAGACATTTGTGGCTACTTTCTCTGGGGCTGATTTAATAAAGCCTGCGCTACAATTTGAGTTAATTTTAGAGCGGTTTGTACTTAATGTAAGCATTAAAAACAGGGGTCCCTGCAGGACGCAATAATCTAATGGGATACAATTCGAACAGGAGTAAAATATAAAGCATACTAAATGGAAAAAAGCATGTTAAAATGCAAATTAACCTGCAAAATCCACACTAATACTGAAAAGTGCTTTTAAAAGTGCTTTAAAACAGAAATAAAGAGGTAAGGCTTCCGAACTTGGGCACAATCTTGCATGCAAGGCCATGTGGGCAAGGCAGGCATCGAGATATTAAAAGGTAAGCTCTCTAGGGAGGGCACCTACAGCCGAACAGTATGCACGCATTGCTACGGTTGTAGTTGCCTGTTTCAGAGAGCTAACCCTTTGATTTCACTTGGCATGCCTTGCCCAAATGGCCTTGCCACTGTCAATCTTGCATGCTAGGCCATTTTGTTTACACTCCTTCCAACTTCAAGCACTTACCTCCCTATTCGTGTGGCTTTTCAAGTTTTGGGCCTATGGTGCAGTTAATGTGAATTTACTTCTCTGGTGGCCATCAAATTCTATTGCTGTTCCCATGTGGTGTCCACCAGTTTCTACCACACTGGGTATAGCAATAGAATAACTCTGGCCACCAGAAATGTGAGTTTACTCCATCTCGAACCCAGGAGTTTCATTTCCATTGTGAGCTCTATTGCTTTTCCCAGTTTAGTAGAAGCAGCTAGACATTACCACACTGGGCTCAGCAATTGTATAACATGGCCACCAGAAATGTGAGGTAAGTTTTATTCCTGCTCTGACGTAGGAGTTAAATTTCTGGTATTAAGAAAATGTGCTTTAAGCTGTCTGCCCTTTAATGTTCTTCCATGAATTATTGGGGAATAGCTAATACCTTCTTCTTTTTTTTTTTTTTATTTAAAGTTTATTAGAGTTTTTTACAAATTATAAAAAATGCAAAAAATCAAGAAATACAATTGCATATACCACAATTATATCAAGAACTGATTTTACACCAACATTCAGTTTCTATATGTCAATATTATAGTCCTCAAATTGGGAGGATACTACCAAAAAAGAAAGTTAGTAAACTAACATAAAGAAATTGTAATTAATTATTACATTAGCTGGATCTATATTTTTATACAACTACATTACTCTCAGCCTGCTTCCTTATCTGCCAAGAATGTTTCCAGATGAGTCGGTTCCTGAAAAATAAATCTATTCTTCTGATACACAATAAGGCATTTACAGGGGAAGCGCAAAAAATATGTAGCCCCTAAGGACAAAACTCTAGGCTTTAATGCAAGGAATTGCTTCCTCCTGTATTGAGTGGATCTAGAAACATCTGGAAACACTTGGACCTTATAACCACAAAATAAATGTTCCCTATTCCTAAAAAATTTCTGAAGAATATTTATTTTGTCTTTCTCTCTGCAGAAAGTAACTAATAACGTGGCTCTTTGCGGAATATCATCCACTGAAGATTCTAGGAAGGAGGTTAAATTAGGGGACACTTGCTGAACACTGTCCATACCTTCCTCTCCTTCCTGCCTTTTAATTCTTGAACTCAAGACATAATATATCTTTGATATAGATTGATCATCAATATTTGATATAGACAAGTTTTCAATTAAATATTTTTTCAACAATTCAGTAGCAGAGAGGAGACTAGTCATGGGAAAGTTCAAAAACCTCAGGTTTTTGAGCCTATTCTCATTTTCCAGGTTCTCCACCTGTCTAAGATGTACTAAACTGTCCTTAATAAAGGAAGCATTTACAGTCTGTAAAGATGTTATCTGTAGAGAATTTGTCTTTCCCATTTCTTCCACTTGTTTTAATCGATTCTCATATATCTGCAATTCATTTTTCATCTCCACATTTCCTTTATTCGTTTGTTCCATAAAGCCAGTCATTATTTTCTGCAGGTCATTGATTGCTTTCCAAACGTCAACTAGAGTCACTGTCTGAGGGTCTATAGTTGATGTGCTGACACAAATTTGGTCTGCCACCTCAACCATTCTCCCCAAATTCTCAGCTCCTTCCAATGAGGGTGCTACATTTACATTATTTATATCTGTCATCTCCGGTTGGGCTTCAATAGGTACATTCGATTCCAAAGGAGACTGGGATAGTAGTTGTTGGCCCGGGCTATCTGAAGAGCCCGATGAAAAGGAGATATCCGGTATTATATTGCGGGCAATTTGACTTACCCGCCTTACATGCTGATCCATCAGGCCTCTCACCTCTGTTGGCGCCAGGGATGATGACCAAACTTTGGGCTTCCTCTTCCTACCCATAAAGTAGGAAGCAGTCACGAAACTCTGGCAAAGAAAATTTTTCCCCAGGGGCGCGCCCCTTTGGCACGCGGCTTCGGCAGCGCGCCGGCAGCTGCGCACCGCACTTATCCTGAATTTATACCAGCGTTCGACCCGGCGCTGATGTCACTTCCGGGGGCGTGGCTTTGACCCGATGCAGTTGTTAATGCTCACAAATTCAGGAAAATGCAGCGATTCGGTCCCCAAAGCCTCTCTCTCTTGCGAGAGTACTCCAGCCAGTAAGTCCTCCAAGTCAGGCAATACCTTTCCTGAATTTATACCAGCGTTCGACCCGGCGCTGATGTCACTTCCGTGGGCGTGGCTTCGACCCGATGCAGTTGTTAATGCTCACAAATTCAGGAAAATGCAGCGATTCGGTCCCCAAAGCCTCTCTCTCTTGCGAGAGTACTCCAGCCAGTAAGTCCTCCAAGTCAGGCAATACCTTTCCTGAATTTATACCAGCGTTCGACCCGGCGCTGATGTCACTTCCGGGGGTGTGGCTTCGACCCGATGCAGTTGTTAATGCTCACAAATTCAGGAAAATGCAGCGATTCGGTCCCCAAAGCCTCTCTCTCTTGCGAGAGTACTCCAGCCAGTAAGTCCTCCCAGCTAATACCTTCTTCTACATGGGATTTGCATGCCCCCTTGTTAATTTTAGTGCTGGTTTTACTCCTTTCTTAGTGTTCATTTTTGAGGAGTTAAATGCCTGTTAAATACCCTGTTAAAACTTATTGCAGAAAAATGTGCGCAAACATTAGATTTCTTCTCTGGAGATATTTTTTTTAAAATAAAACAATGTGCAGAATTTTGCTTATATAAAACTACGCATGCTGTTCTTTTCCCTGCTCTCCCCCCGCTCCCAGGAATGCTTCTTTACAATCAGGCCGATACAGTAACGAGCGGTAGGAAGAGCTGCGTTAGTGCCGGGCGCACCCGCGGTTGCCGTACGCACAGTCCAGCTCACCTACCGCTCGATACTGTATGTAAATAGCTTGCAAATGCAAGCTGCATCTAAGAAGCGTCTGTGAAGCGTTAGGCCCGCGCAACCCATTTTACTGTATGCTTCGGGAGGAGGGGAGAGAGAACTGGCAATCCCGAGCGTAGGAGAACCATCCACTTCGTTGCTACTTTTTTTTTTGCTTTTTCGCTTTTTTCCGCTTTCGTTTCTTCGGGAGGAGGGGAGAGGACTGGGGCTGCCCCGGAGACCAGCACCCATGGACGCGGCCAGGGCAGGTGAGCGGGGGCTGGGGGAAAGTTTGCCGCCTACCCTTACCCCTGCCTCTAACGCAGGGGTAAGGGTAGGCGGTAAGTTAGCAGGTTAAATGCGCGGCAAAACAGCAGGGTAAAAAAGCAATAGTCGGGGCGCGCATTACTGTATGGGAGGGAATAGCTAATTCGATTGTTTACATCTAATATACATGCCGCAGGCGGAAGGGGTTACCCGGTGATTTAAAGAGGCGGTAAGAATGGGTTAAAGGGGTTAGTGTATCGCGGGTTGGACTAACGCGGCCGAAAAGTGAGTAGAAAGTGGGTTAGGAGCAGGGTAACCGCGGCCGCACTTTACTGTATTGACCTGAATGCGGGCAGAATCACCCACAATGAGGTAAAAATTTTTAAAGGGCTGCGCGCACACGGAGGCGCTGATTTTATAACATGCGCATGTCAACGCGTGCATGTTATAAAATCACCTACCGCCCGATTTCATATTGGCGCGCACATGTGGGCGTGGGTTCTGAGTCGCACGCGCGAGGAGGGGTATTTTATAAAAAAAAAAAACGCACGGCGACGCCATCGGCCCTTTATCAGTTCCCTATCCCCCTAACTAATCTTCCTCCCTTTTCCTCTCTCCTCCCAGACCCCTAAACCTGACCTATCAACCCTATTTTATTTGTTATAGAACTGAGCAGCAGTGAGTTCCACATACCGGTCAGCTGCTGGTGCGCGCTTCCCCGGGTCAGGGCCTAATAGCGCTGTCCAGGCCGGCCCCTGCCCTGTCCCCATCCTGTTCCTTTTAAAGAACCTGGCACTTCTGTGCCTACCGGCAGATGCGCACATGGCCAGGTCATTATGAAAATGCGCTTGTTGCGCACGCGGCCCAGCCACACGTGTATCTGCCAGTATTGGCGCATGCCAGGGAATTAAAATTCCCCTGCATATGAGTAATTCTGCCTGCGTCGAGGGTGGACAAAAATCGAAGCCCCGATTTCTGTAGGAAAATTGCTATTTTATCAGCGGAAAGGGCGTTCATTTTTGCCCTTCCCACAAGTAAGGTATTTCTACATGCCAGCAAATGAATGTTATGAACTATAAATAAGCCCATAAGGAAGCCATTTCAGTACATTTGCTATATTTTCTAAAACATGCAAGGGGTTTAACAAAACAAATATTCAAACAATATAAGATTCAAACAGTAATAAACCTTTTGGGTATAAATGTATTTTAATACCACACTAGAAACAGAGCATAGGGATTTCTGAGCTTTTCTAATAAAGACAGGGGAAATTAGGGTCTTCTATATGTTTGCCTTTGTTACTTTGAAGGGATTTTGTGCTGTTTGCCTTGGGTGCCATGGGAGCTAAGTAACTATGATTATGTAGTGCAAGATAAGCAGCATCAGCCCTCAGGTTAGAGAAAACAACTCAAGAATTCTGAATGTTTTCAAGGTTATGAAAACGCACACTGCCGTTTTCTTAATAAAATGAGCCAATTATGCCCAAGGCCAAGAGAAATCAGAGCAGCTTACCTAGAGAGTCTTAACAACTGTACAAATTTTCATTATTTTCCTATAAAATAGCATTCAATGTCCCTGAGAATATGATGTATGCGCAAAAAAAAAAAAAGTTCAGTAAGCCATGCCTTTCTGCCCACACACATTGTGGGTAATTTCAAAATGAAACTGCAGTCTCTCTTAAAGGTCCTCATGTACCTTATATCTGCTATATATACAGGCTGATTACGTGCTATATTAAGCTACTGTGTGTAAGGCAATTTTCTAACTACAGGGATCTAGGAGGCCCATTCAGCCACTATGTGGCTGAGCAAGTTAGCCAGGCAAACATATCTGTCTAACTTGTCTGGGATATTTAGTGGCACGGCTATGCCACTGAATATACCCAGCTTTCTAATAGCCAAATAAATGTACCCAGCTAACTTTAGACCTGCTCAAAAGCAAATCTAACTTATCCAGCTATCCTTGCCTGTCCTCATCCCTTCTTTGGCCTAATCTCCTGGTACTGACCTCTTGCTTTGGACCTGGATCTGATCTCGCTTGCCTGCCATCTGCCCGGCCTGGTTCCAGTATCGTCTATGTATTGCCTGCCCTAACTTGTCCTCAGATTCTCGTTTGCCTGCCGCCCTAGAGACCCACCTAAATCCTGCCAGCTGCCATAACCCAAGGGCTCAACCTGCAGGGGAGGTAGCCTGTATAGGTGAAGGTCTAGTCTCTCCTGTTCCAGGGCGCGTCCACCAGCTGTCCACTTAGGACACATAGGTCCTCCCTTGAGGCTGTGTCAACTACACCACAGCATTAAGGGCTCATATTCATGCCATTCATCACATAAGAGGTTTGGGGCATTTATTGATTTCGAACTCTTTTCTCTTGAGATTACTTTCACTCTTACGGCTTTTCCATATCATCTTTATATTATTATTTGATGTATATATCCTTATCCTATTGTACCATCCACTAAACAGAATGTCAATGCTTTTATTATTTATAGACTCGATTTCTCTAATGCCCTCTACTTCACAACTCTTTCTCTTCACTTGTTACAAGAACCTGGGGCACATCTTATTTTTCATTTACCTTTTTATTCTCCTTCTGCCTCCA
The DNA here is from genome assembly GCF_901001135.1 of Rhinatrema bivittatum. NCBI lineage: Eukaryota > Metazoa > Chordata > Amphibia > Gymnophiona > Rhinatrematidae > Rhinatrema > Rhinatrema bivittatum. Next base: position 106,778,015 of record NC_042617.1, on the reverse strand, counting down.
TGTTTCGCCAACTTCATTGGCTTCCTATTTCTTTTACTTTACATTTAAGCTTCTCTGTTTCATTTCTGAAACCTTTCATTTATCTGCACTCTCATAGCTTTAAACTATAATTCACTGGTATGTTCCAACAAGCTTTTTATTCTCCCTTAATGCCTTTCTTCTTTGTGTACCTAAGAACCTTCTCAAACTGCTGGTATTTTTTCATATGCAGCCCCACAGCCATGCCACTTCTTCTGTACTCTGCTCCACCTTCCGACAAGTTAAGAAAAGATTGAAAGTGCATTTGTTCCCTCTAGCTTGATTAATCTTCAAATTTCTCAATCAGAAGGTAATTTTTTAATATCTCACGTAACTTATGTTGCAAGTAGGCACATAAGTAACACCAAATTGCACGTAAGTTTAATTTGAAAATTATCCAATCTGCCTCACAAAACTTACACCTGCTACTTTGGTATGCACAAAATTTACTTGAAAATGTACATTCACATGGTAGAATTGATGAAGCATGCACAAAAGCCAAAACCCTTCCCCAACCCCAGGAATGCCTTCACTCAGCCTGGGTAAACTTATTCCAGAACATGACATGCGAGTGGCAATTTTGTAAAAAGCTACCTCTTCATGTCAAACATTGTTTTACCTGCAGAAGTCCTTTTGAATATTTAACCTGTGGTTGGCAAATATTTTTATCTGATTGCTTTAATATACTTTCAGTAACCAACTGGTGTTTCTTTCCTCTCTATGGTATCTTGGATGATTATTTACATTAATTTTAAGTTTTTATACACTATGGGGTAAATTTAAAAAGAGCTGCTCGCATTAAAAGGCCCATATACAAGAACATATGGGCCGAGCACAAGCAATTCTTATTTTAAAAATGGAAAAATATGCGTGTATATGCGCATGCATGTGCAACAGAATGCACAAAAAAAGAGTGGATTTATGGAGGGGAATTCTGGGGTGGGGCCAACATTTATGCACATAAATCCAGATTTTGAAACCAGTGAATGCAGCGCAAATGGGGCTGTTACCTACACATATTTAATTTGCTCTTTTTCAGGTACAAGTCTGAAGAAAACTCGTTAAAGCCAAATACTGTCCGAGTGAGGGCTTGATGAACTAGATATAGACTGGGCAAACTGGTGGACTAAGTGGTCAAACTGGGTATGTCGTTCACGCATGCAGGAAAGACAGACGAATAATGTTTCCTTGCATAACCACTTATAACAAGGAGCACATATATGCACACTTGGCATTAGGAATGTTCAGACCAAAAAAACATATGTTTCGGTTCATTCATTCATTTCATTTCATAGCAGGATCTGGCTGAGACACTGATGGAACAACTGGCATATCCTCCCCAAATCTCAACTTTTTGCAGCTTGACCTGCCTGTCTCTCTTGCTGATATTTGGGATTTGAAAAAATCCCTTTTTATCTTAGTTGGGGGACTCACTATTGTCTGTCTAGCAATTCCCCTGCCAACAACTGCAGACTTCCCACTTCCTTTGCTTGACATGATGAACTTATTTTCTGCTGTAGCGCTGGACAAAAAAAAAGTGTCATAAGAACATGCCATACTGGGTCAGACCAAGGTCCATCAAGCCCAGTATCCTGTTTCCAACAGTGGCCAATCCAGGCCATAAGAACCTGGCAAGTACCCACAAACTAAGTCTATTCCATATTACTGTTGCTAGTAATAGCATTGGCTATTTTCTAAGTCAACTTAATTAATAGCAGGTAATGGACTTCTCCTCCAAAAACTTTTCCAATCCTTTTTTAAACACAGCTATACTAACTGCACTAAACACATCCTCTGGCAACAAATTCCAGAGTTTAATTGTGCGTTGAGTGAAAAAGAACATTCTCCGATTAGTTTTAAATGTGCCACATGCTAACTTCATGGAGTGCCCCCTAGTCTTTCTAATATCTGAAAGTGTAAATAACCGATTCCCATCTACCCATTCTAGACCTCTCATGATTTTAAACACCTGATTTTAAACACCTCTATCTTATCCCCCCTCAGCCATCTCTTCTCCAAGCTGAAAAGTCCTAACCTCTTTAGCAATATGACTTCAGCAATATCTGGTCCTTCCCAACAATTTGCTATAAGAGATCTGGGACCAGTTGGGAAGGCTGCAGCTATTCGGTGGCAGGAGGATGAGAACAGATGTGCATCAGTCACACCGTCCAGCTCAGCAGCTCTGGGCTTGACTGCTGTGTTGAACTGCATGGGACTTTGTACAGCTGCACGGTTCAAAGTAGAAGTTTGGCCAGGTAGCAGAGGAGGGGGATGTGGCCCGCTGCACCTCTACTCTCCTCTTCCTACTGCTGATCAACATGGGAGGGAGGGGAATCATAAGGAGGGGTAAAGGAAGAGAGCATGAGAAAGGAGTGGGGGAGACAGAAAGAGACTGGGAGCAAGGGAACTGCAAGATTGCTGGTAAAAAAAGGAGGGAATGTGGAACAGAGGGAGGAGGTGTGGTGGCTGGAGAGAGAGAGAGAGAGAGACTGGTGGGGAGTGGCTGAAAGAGGGAGAAAATGGAGAAGGGGTGGAGCTTGGTTGGCTTGGGCCTCCCCAAAAAAAGACATTCCACTGATCCTGATCGTAACTTATCTTTACACATTTATAGCCCACCATTGTAGCCTGCATTGGTTACCCAAGGCCGCTAAAAAAGCTGATAACAATTCATAAATACAATTCATAAACACATTCAAATACAAACAATACAATTAATATAGATAAAAATCAAAATATAATACATTATAAATAAAACGTAATATCAAGCAATAAAATCAGACCCTATCTCCCAGCTATGCATCTCTTCCTACTCTTACAAGGGAATTTGTGCAACTAAGGCAAATAAGTCCATTAAATTATATTCTTGCATATGAATGCAAAACAACTTAACATATAAACATAACCATTAAAGCCACTGTTTTTCTGATTTTAAGAAAATCATTAAGAATAACAAACCTATGGCTGCAGTGGAGAAGAAACCAGAAATGAGTCAGGTTTCCATTCTGACCTAACTTTATATGTTAACCCTGGAATTATCATTATTTGACATTATATTTAGTTGGTGGTAGTATTTTATTTGTGCAGTTCACTAGAATGTTTTGTATAAAATTGCTTTATGAAATTTCAAAATCTTAAAAATATATATTACAAAGCAGTGATAAAAAATACAATACAATAACCACAATATATGCAGAAAGGCCTGAAAATCGCCACAATTATACTTTATCTGTATTGATGTTATTATTGCAAAGAGCCTTGGAAAAAGGCTACGAATAAATTAAATAAATGGAAATATAAGTATTTGCATGACAAATGATGTAAAAGGATTCATTATAGCAGATACTGATTATAACCTTAGAAATCTAAATTTGAATGGCATTGGGTAGATGATCACTGCAAGGTATAGTGCACTATTAAGATGCGGTGCCGTGGCATGCGCGGATGCTGCCGATAACCCGGCACCATGTGCTCCAGGGAGGGAGCAGGGAGATGCAGCCTCTTCTGCCACGCAGCACTGGTGCAGGCTGATGAGGCCTGCACGTGCGTTGATGCGAGTCGATGATGTGGCCAGTGCACCGACATTGGTGTCCCCCCCCCCACCGACGTGAGCATGCCCAGTCCCAGCCACAGGACCCTCGGGCTACAGGCAGGGAGATGGAGGGGGTCCCGGCATGTGGGCACAATCGGGGGGTGGGGGGGGGGGAATTATGGTACGGCTCAGTGGGCAATTCTGCAGGGATAGATGTGTGGAGGGGAGACATCTGACCAGGGTGCAGTGCCCCGGTCCCCTTTTGCTTCCTGTCCTCTGTGCGGCTGCCTCACTAGGGAAAAACCAACCAACTTACCCCCTTTCCATGTGGTACAAGGGTCAGCAGGATAGTTAGATTTTATGTTAGCAAGTGATTTCTATATATGTTTGTCACAGCTGGGGTGAGTGTACCTGAGCTGGTGCGGGGGGGGGGGGGGGGTAGCTAGAGACAGTGCACAGCATGTGATAAATAACATCAATGCAAGGGGGGGGGGGGTTGTCTGTCACCAGGGTCTGCTGGCGTTGGTGCGGTGACAGATTGGATGCCCACACCCTTGTTTGGGGCAGGCACCTTGCTTGGACATGGTGGGTGATTGGAGCGCCCTTTAATTACTCCCGGGTGGCAAAGTGCTTTGCTTGGTTGTGGCGGGCCCGGGACTGGAAGCGACGTGCTGCCTCCACAGTGGAGGACCCTCAGATAGCGTTCCTATGTTATGGCTCGGGAATGAAGCTTGTTAACACTGTTTATTGTAATAAAGCTGCAGCCAATTTCATCCCACATCTGATCTATATGTGAATGTGTTACCACGTCCTCCCCCCATACCTCCCCGGAGACGAACAGTTGCGGCTGCCCAGGTTACTGCATTCAAGTATAATAACTTCTTGTGATTCAAGTAGCATTTCTTGTTCTTTGCATTAGCTAGAACTGAACGGAACGTTTCCCTTACCCCATTGTCAACTGCCAGTGCTCTCAGTACCAAAAAAAAATCCTATTTTTTCATAAAGAGATGACTCAACCAACACTATCAAAGTTAAAATGAGAGATTTTATGAAGTAAGGATTCATTCTGTAAAGTTTCTCTAAAGAAACCAGAGAGATTGACAAACTGCACTGAAATTAATGTTTTCTACTTTATTTATATGGAAAGAAACTGCTAAAGAATTTAGATTCTACTCACCCAAATTCATTTTGGTGGCTGGATAGTACATATCAGAAAAATATGAACAGGAATTATCTTAAAAACAGATGCTCACAAGATGTTCAGTACAAAAATTATATTCATCATGGCTTGAAAAACATATATTTTAAGTTACCATAGACCTATGATTAATGCCTTCCATTTAACTCAGACATATCCATTAACAACTTTATTCACTTTCCGGAACCCTCACGCATGCATAAATGGATTCCTGTTCCAGGCTGGCACAGGTCTGGCCTTGTGTGCTGCTAAAATCATACAAGTCCGTATTAAAAAGCCCACCAAATGGGTCAGATAACTGGATAAATGTACCCAATTATCTTTATCCTGATATTCATATCTGACTAAAAGTGTCATTGAATATCCATTTAAATCTACTTGCAAAAATTTTGTGCGAGTAGATTTAAAACAGGTATTGGTATGGATGGAGTTGTCATCACAGATTTAGCCAGGTAGCACTAAGTATCATACAACCCTGTTAAATTTCTGTAAGTAGTTATGTTCCTTGCACAAATTTAGCAGTATAAAGGGCAAGGAGGAAGAGATTTTCAATGCTTAAGGTTTATTCAGCTAAAATCTAGTTTTAGCTGGGTAAAATTTTAAAATATTGGCCTCACAGCTCCTACTATTTCTTAGGGAAGTGATTTTGACACTTAAATCTTTTTTATGCATGCAAAAAAAAAAAAAGAAGAAAATCTAGCTACAAAAAATCTACCTCTTCTGTTCTATCATATAGCATTATTGTAAACCCAAGACAAGCCAATCCAGGTCACAAATAACTGGCAGGAACCCAAAAAGTCAATAAGATTCCATGCTGCATAACCCAGGGATAAGCAGCGGATTTCCCCAAGTCCACCTTAATAATGGTTTATGGACTTTTTATCCAGGAACTTGTCCAAACCTTTTTTAAACCCAGCTGCACTAACAGCTTTTACCAAATCTTCCGGCAATAAATTCCAGAATTTAAGTATGCAAGGAGTAAAAAAAGTATTTTTACCAATTTATATTAAATATAGTATCTAGTAACTTCATTTGGTGTCCTCAAGTCTTTGTTCTCTTTGAAAAAATAAACAACCATTTCGTGTTTACCCATTCTCCACTCATTATTTTATAGAGCTCTATCACATCTCCCATATACTATGTAAGTATGCCTTCTCCAAACTGAACAGCCCTAACCTCTTTAGCCTTTCTTCATAGGGGACTCGCTCCATCTGCTTTATCATTTTGGTCGCCCTTCTCTGTACCTTTTCTAATTCTGCTATATCTTTCTGTGATGTGGTGACCAAAACTGGAACAATACAGCAGATTAAATTTCTTACTTTTAATTCTATATTCCTTTCCTAATAATTTCTAGCATTCTATTTGTTTTCTGGGCAGCCACCGCACACTGAGCAAAGAATTTCAACACATTATCCACAATGACACCTAGATCCTTTCCCCAACTACTTAGGCTATGGATTTTGCCTTGATCATAGATGCACTAACGATCCACAGATAACATCACACCTACTATTTGAGATGATTTAAAGCTTTATAGCTTCTATGATCATCATTTAGTGAAAGAATTCACAACAATAAAGAGCTTCTCAGATGAGAACAGGATGACATTCAATCTGGACAAATGTGCTAAAATGATCTTCCCTAAAGCAAAATAAGGAAAAAATTGAAAGCATCTCTTTGAATACCGTAACATAAAATAACTTGAGAAAAAAGGTGTACATAAATATGCATGTGATTGTTACGTGTGCCAGCCACGGCAGACCCGCGGCATGGACCTCTCACCTTTTCTTAAGGACTCCAGCCTCTGGTTCCTCCTCGCTAGTGGCGGTAGGCCACCAGTTCTGTCCTCGGGCCTCCCCCAGTGCCTCCGGCCCCGCTGCAGCTTCCAGCGTTCCCGGTCCTGATGCCACTACTCGTCAGGCCTCTCCGCTTGGTCCGCGGAGAGATGCCACCACTCGCGCTGTGGCCCTCTCTAGGCGCGCGTGCATTGCTAATCCTTATGAAGGGACCACGGCAGGAACCAGGCCGCGGTCCCAGATGATGACGTCAACCTCCGCATAGTACTTAAGCTCAGGCCCTGCTCCATAGCATTGCCTTTGCAACAGGTCTCCTTGCTACTTGAGTACTCGTTGCTGTTAGAGATTCATCTCTACTCCTCATCGTTCCTGGTCCCTGTTCTCCATGTTCCTGTCCTGCTTATTACTCCTGGGGGAATTCTGCGCTACTGCGGAACACGGAATTTGTGCAGAATTCCCCCCCTGTGCAGAAAATAGCAGAAGAGACCCTGGCATGCCGCGAATGGAGCACGTCCCGCAGCACATGTTTGAGTGTGGGTTTCAGAGAGAAGGAGCCTATGTGAGGAGATTGTGAAGGAGTGTGTATGTGTGTGAGAGATTGGGAGCTCATTTGTATGAAAAAGGGATTGTGTGTATGTGAGGGTGCTAGCCTGTGTGAAGGGATTGTGCATGTGTGAGAGAGAGCCTGTGTGAAGGGCTGCGTGAGAGAGAGACATAGGTAGCCTGTGTGAGGATGTATGTGTGAAAGAGAAAGGGAGCTTGTGTGGGTGTGTATGCAAGAGAGAGGGCCTTGTATGAGGGGATGTATCTGGATTTGAGTGGTTGAAATTAGTGGCTTATGCCCTTGTATTATCTCACATCAATTATTGTACTGCATTGTTTATGGGTCTCCCATCAAAACTGGCACAAAGGCTTCTGGTAATTCAGAATACTACAGCCTGTATAGTCATTGGTAATACAAGAAGAACTTTGGCTGCCCCATTATTGCTGGGCCTACATTGGCTCCCAATGAGGGAATACTATAAGTTTAAGGTACTATTAATGGCATTTAAGATTTTACATGGTCAGTGTCCACCACATTTGAGAGTTAAATTAAAATGGCATGAAACAGGGAGGAATTTGAGGTCGGTGAACAGACATTTATTAAACTTCCAGAGGTAAAACGTTTTCGTCAACAACGGATAACAAATAGATCATTCCTTTTTATGGTCCCAGGCATGTGGAATAGTTTAGAATAGATCTTAGGGAAGAGAAAGAAACTGAGTTTTCAAAAGAAATTAAAAACATGGCTCATGTCATTGGCTTGACAAGTGATTAGCACTGGGAAAGAGACATTGTCAGCTAATTTTGGTCTGCTGGGGGAATTATTTTATGATATACGGTTTTAATGTTTTCAGTTGTTGTTTATGATGTATTGTTTTAATTTTTGTTGTAAATTGCTTTGAGAGATGTAATCAGGAAGGCGATTAAGAAGTATTTTTAAAATAAATAAATATAATGCTTGTTAGAGCCTATTATCACGCCATAGGACCCTAACACAATTTGATGAATGACCCTGTTAGTTTACAATGATAATTATTAGTTTTGGAATGCTGAAATGTGGTGTTTATAAAATAAATGCAGTGGGATTTATTAAGGAATACTAACAAGGCCAAGTATGAGTCTTTTTTCACACTTACATGTATAGAATTTAGGGGCCTAAGTACAAAACCTCACACTAAAACGTTTACATCATATATTTAAAACTATTTACCATGGAATGCATTGAATTTGTTTGCTTGTCAGCTTTTCAGTGAGTGTGCAAAAATAGCATTCATGCTAAGCTAAAAGTGCATAGGCATGCTACATATCAAAATCCTTAGCCAAACGTGAAACAACAGTTTAGCACAGGTGATCTTAATCCCCTCTACATACAAGATCAAGACTTCTGGAAGTCCATATTTAGCCACCGAAAGGCTCGGTCAGTTAGCCAAGCCACTGAATATATAGGCTAAATTAGCCAGATAAGTTTATCCAACTAAATCACTGCTACTGACCACAGCCAAATATTTCAACTATGTCACTTAGCCAAATAAGTTGGAACTTATCCAGATAAGTGGCACTGAATATGGACCTCTCAGTGATCGCAACGAAGTCTTCCATTGCTCATAGACAAGAACTAAACAGCCTCGATGTCCCACAATATCATCCACCCCACAGACCCAGGAACTTAGGGGTCTCTATGCCACTTCCATCTTTCATCCTTCAATACAAGATCAAGGTCACTGGAAGCTCAGACTGACATATCCCCTCAACTCCCCCCAATAGATCCCCACCCTCTGGACTGAAAATCAAGGGGCTTTCACACTCCAATTTTCTCCTCTCCTCCTCCTTCTTACCCCTTCTGTTGAGGACCATGCAGAAGAGCAGGGAAGCAGAGAGCATATTTTCTTCCCATCCTACTTCTGGCAAATTTCAAAATGGCATTGGTTGACCTTTCACATTTCTTTGCATTGCGCACATTACTGCTGAAAGTGGGCCACTGAAGACCTTGATCTTTTGTGTAGAAAGGAGGTGGTCGGCTAGGGCTGCCAAGGCCCTTGATCTTTGGTGCAATAGGATTCAGTTGAGGCACAACAGCCACTTCTTTCCAGACAGTAGGAGTACTTTGGGTTTGCTGGGGCCACTTGCTCTTGTATCTGGCAGAGAACATAATCCAGGGAGCACTGGGCCCTAAATTTTTATGCTGGGGTAGAGGGTTGGGGCACTGGATGACCCTTGAACTTAGTGAGGGAAGAATCAAGGAATGCTAAACCCTTGACCTTGCACAACTTGATGAGGGAAGAATTGGGGTATGCTGGCCCCTTGATCTTGCACACAGGGTGAGCTTGATGGAGGGTGGGGAGGATAAAATCCCATCATGCTAGCCAGTTCTTTCACTTTGAGCTGCTTAGCATGTGGGATTTTCAGATGCAGCATGCATACTAAAAATGTAACATCTGATCTGAAGCATATGCTAATTTTTAGGGTTTAGCAAGCTCACTGCAAATAGCGGGTAGAAGTAAGCATATTACGATATTTATGGTGTGTTTTCTAAAGCCTAAACTGCATATGAAATTCCTTCATCTACAGTCAGGTACACTTAATTTTAGCATTTATCTAGTAACATCCTTTGGGCATGGTTTAGCTTGCATGCTAGAGCATTAATGCACAGCATGCCTCTTTTCTATGCACACTGAACAGCCTTAGCATGCATACTGATCTTTAGTGCATGGGTTCCCAGCCTTTTAGGAAACGCAGACTTTTTCAGCCTCAAACAAATCTAGTAGACTCCCAAACACTTCTATGTAATTTTTGCACAACATAACAAATGAAATAATGATATGCACTCCAGAATCATTCATAATATATAAACCTTAATATTACAGAATGCTTACAGAATTAAATTGAATACATAGGGAGGGAAATTCCCAAAGCTATATAAAAATTGCCCTTCTAATTGAAGACTGAGATCAACAGTGGCCTCTGCCTCTCACTCCAGCTGCAATGGGGAAGAGGAAGCAAGTTAAAACAAAATTCCAAATTGGCATCTTGGTGTGACTTGGCAGAATATCAGCCCTGGTACCTGCAGACCTGCAATCTAATTTTGAAAGGGAAACTGTTTTCAGTTTCATTTTGACAACTGGGGCTGGCTGGGGAAAGCCAGTATTTTTGTAGCTGTGTCCTTTGCTTTGAAGCCGGTGCAAAGTACATTAGTGAATATATGCATAGAAGTTTCAAAATGAAATCCCAGCATATATTTGCCCTCCCCCAAACTAGCCCTTTTTACCCTGCAGGTAAAAGCATGCACAATGTTCACAGCACAGGTACTTTTACCCTCAGTGGTGGGGAGTAGCAATTTTCAAAAGGGACTTTTTACATGGATAAACGGTGTTTACTCCCTTAAACCTTTTTGAAAATTACTCTTCCAGAAAATTAACCACCTTTCAGCCTACATTTCTTTTATATGCTATTATTTTCTTTTATGATTCTTACAAACACATGCAGAAAATGAGTCAAAAATAATTGACATATTAGAAAAAGCAAAACAATAGCCCTGTGCGCCCTCCTAAATAACTTTTCAATTGAATATCTTATGCATACCTGGCTGTTGTCTCTTCCTCCCTCCTCCTTGATCACTGGGAGTCATCTCTCCCTTCTTTTCTCCTGGATCATGGTGGTCCTCTTAGCTCTCCCTCTCTAACCCTCTCATTCCACCTCTGATCCAGCATGATTTCTGCAGCTCCTCTCCTTCTCTCCCCGGTATCTGATGGTCCTCTGTACCTTGATAGGCTGCCATCTACTCTCACTCCCCTTAACCAGGTCAATCATGGATTCTTGTCTCTTTGTTCTTCCTTTCTTCCCGTCTCATTCCTTCTCCCCCTCTCATACTGTCAACCCGTTTCCTCCTTTTGTCTTCTCGATAATTCGACACACTTTTTTTTAATGCAGCTCTCCTCTCCTTTGTCTCTGCCAGGCCAGTGGCAGAGCACATGGCAGTATCAGGAAATACTTCTCACCACTTTCTCTGTTAGACATGTCGGTCGCGGCGGACCGCGACCGGGACCGGGTGTCATGGCCGCCGGCCACGGTCGGCCGCGACGAGGAAAGGACCCGGGGCAGCAAGGGACTCACCCGGTTCGCCAGGCTTGACGTTGGGGATCGGCAGGGCAGGTTCCCTGCTTGTTCTCATCTTCACCGCCGCCATTGCCGAGCCGGCAGCATGGCTCCGCGGCTTGCTGACTCCTCCCCCTGTTCCTCTTAGGGCCACGCGTGCGGCTGTATGGAAATTCTTAAAGGGGCCATGACAGGAAGTGTCATGGCTCCCTCTGCAGCTCCTCCTTCCGTTTCCTGTACTTAAGGCAAGGGCTGAGCATCCAGTCCTTGCCTTAGTATTAAGGTTCCTGCCTAGAGTGTGTTCCTGGCTCCTGGCTCTTGTTCTTCGTCCCGTCTTCTCTCCTGCTCTGTGGACTTATTCTTGGCTGCTGACTTGGACTGGTGTCCGTGGTTTCTCCTGGTTATTCCCTGGTTTGGTTCTGGATCCTTCTTTGGCTTGACCCCGGTACGGAATTGGACCCTTCTCCTGTCTCGACCCTGGTACGGCTTTGGACCCTTCTCCTGTCTCGACCCTGGTACGGCTTCGGACCCTTCTCCTGCTTTAACCCTGGACTGGATTCGGACCCCACGGGTATCTTGAACTTTGGACCGGACTTGGACTTCTCTTTGATTCCATCCTCTAGACTGTCACGACCTGCTGGAGGCGCCAGCCGTCTGGAACCCACGACCTGCAGGAGGCGCCTGCATCCAGACCCCTTACAGTCCTCAGAGGAATCGCCTAAGTCCCAGCGGCCGGACCCCTACTGGCTTCTCCTGGGGGGGTCGCGTGCTTCCAGGGTGAAGTCTTCTAGCAAGAGTCCTCGGTTCGCAAGGCCTCGCCCTTCGACGGTAGGTATTACCGCGAAACAAGGGTCCACATTCATAACATTCTCTTGCTATCCTCAGGGTTGCAGCAGTGGCTGTTGAAGGTTCTGACAGCCCCAAGCAATCAGCTCCTGTCTTTCCCCACATTCTCAAGGTACAGCAGTGTAGGTTATGACTCTCTAGGGCTGCAATCGGTCTCTCCCTTCCTCCACCTCCACTGGACATGTGGCAGTGCCGTTTGACACTCCAAATGGATGAAAATTGCTCCTCTCTGTCACTTCTCCCCCCAGTCTACAGCAATGTAAGATGAAGTTTCCATCTCACTTTCCAGGCCTGTGGTAGCAGCAGCTCTCACTTTTTTTTCTCTCCAGCTAAACTTTCTTGCATCCCTTCTGGCAGACGCCAGGTTGGGAACTACTACATTAGTGTATAAGATCCTTAGCTCACCTTCCTTGTTCTACTACTAAACACAATGACAGTAATTTTTAAACAGCTGTGAGGGCGTACATTTACGTGCGTAAGGTGGCTCGTGCACAAGTGGGGGGATTTAGTTTACATATGCGCACCGACACAATTACCAGTTTCCCCAGTCCATTCCCAGTTCACCCAAGCAAAGGCTCCCAAATTCCTAACCCCCTAATTAACCTTCCGCCTTTTTACCTTATTAGCCCAACCGAGAAACTATAGACCGGTGATCCTGACTTCAGTGGTGGGAAAAATCATGGAAACTGTTGTAAAGAATAAAATCGCAAAACATTTAGATAGACAAAGGTGAACTGGTAGATGTGATGTATTTGGATATTCAGAAGGTGTTCGACAAAATTCTGCATGAGAGGCTTCTAAGAAAACTAAAAAGTCATGAGATAGGAGGCAATGTCCTTTCGTGGATTGCAAGCTGGTCAAAATAAAGAAAACAGAGAATAGGATTAAATGGTCTGTTTTCACAGTGGAAAAATGGTAAACAGTGGAGTGCATCAGGGATCTCTACATGGACCGTGCTTTTTAATATTTTTTTAAAATGAATTGGAAAGAGATACAACAAGTGAGGTGATTAAATTTGCGGATGACAAAAAATTTGTAGAGTAGTTAAATCTCAAGCGGATTGTGATGAATTGCAGGAGGATCTTGTGAGACTGGAAGATTGGGCTTCCAAAGGGCAGATGAAATTTTATGTGGACAAGTGCAAGGTGATGCATATAGAAAAAATAACCCTTGCTGTAGTTACACAATATTAGGTTCTATCTTAAGAATTACCATGCAGGAAAGAGATCTAGACATTATAGTGGATAATATATTGAAATCGTTGGCTCAGTGTGCTTTGGTGATCAAAAAAGCAAACAGAATGTTAGGAATTATTAAGAAGAGATTGGCAAATAAAATGATGGATGTCATAATGTCTCTGTATCACTCCATGATGAGACCGCATCTTGAATACTGTATGCAAATCTGGTCGCCACATCTCAAAAAATATAGAGTTGCATTTCACAACCAAAACATGCACTGGTTCCCTGAATATCTCCACCTCCACAACACAACCAGACCAACTAGAAAACAGCACCAAGCCAAACTCCTGACACCCTCCCCTAAATTCATCAAACATGCCACGATCAGAGAAAGATCATTCATTATAGCAGACACTTCCCACTGGAACAAAATGCCACCCCACCTACGCCAGGAACCTTGCCATAAAAAATTCAAACAGAATCTGAAAACCTGGCTCTTCAAATTAGCATACCCCAACTAACCAACCACGCCTAAAGATACATACCCACCCCTCTTACACCTTCCGACTGACAAACCTCTACTAAACTTGACGACCCCCCTCATGCCCGCCCTCTCCAACATCCCTGTTCCCTTCCTTCCACCCTCCCCTCATCCTCCTCCCCTCTCGCCAGCCCCATCTTCCTTCTACCTTTCCATTACCGCCCATATACCCTGTTACTACCTTTACATTCCTTCTACCTCTCCATCACCGCACATATACCCTCTTATCTTGTGAATAGTTAATGAACCTATTCCCTTTTACTCCCCGCAAGAGTTTTTCATGTAACCACCTGATAAACCACCTGTCTCAAGTTGAGTCAGTTGTCATAATGTTTATATATTTTAATTTATTGTAAAGCTAAATAATGTTTTATGTTTATCTATCCTAAATTATTGTAAAGCCTGTTGCTACGTTACGTTACATTGTGAACCGGGGTGATGTTTTTAACGTGCCCCGGTATATAAAAGACTGTTAAATAAATAAATAAATAAATAAATAAATAAGACATTAGAGAGAAGGGCCACCAAAATGATAAGTGGCATGGAACAGCTGCCTTAAGAGGTAAGGCTAAGGAAGTTAGGGCTATTCAGTTTGGAGAAAAAATGACTGAAGGGGGATATGATAGAGATCTTCAAAATCATGAAAGGACTTGAAAAAGTTAATGTAAATTGGTTATTTATTCACTCAGATAGAAGGACTAGGGGGCATTCCATGAAGTTAGCAAGTTGCTCATTTAAAACAAATCAAATAAAATTCTTTTCCACTCAGTGCATAGTTAAACTCTGGAATTCATTGCCAGAGGATGTGGTTACAGCAGTTAGTTAATTAATAAGCAATAGTAGCTTGAGATTTATTCAATGTTTGGATACTTGCCAGGTACTGGTGACTTGGATTGGCCACTGTTGGAAACAGGATACTGGGCTTGATGGACAATTGGTTTGACCCAGTATGGCAATTCTTATGTTTTTCACACCCCACTGACTAGCCCTGAGTTTTTAATTTTAAAACTTGCACGCTCTCCATAGCAGAAGTAAAGTAATGAGGTAGGGGACCCCGGTGTGCATAGTTCAAGAGACCTTCCTGGAACGCCCAGTCCTGCCCCTTTTTTCACTTTTTGATTTGTGTACTTACCAGGAGATACGCACATATCCGGGCACTTCTTAAAATCTGAGCAACGCGTGCCGTCCCAAGACACGCGCAAATCTCCCAGCTTTAAAAATTTACCATGATACACCAAACAATGTTTTCTCCTGAATAGTTCAAGTAATTACAGGAAAGTTTTTTTTTTTTTCATATTTTCATGATAAATTTAAATGGGAAAATAAGGTTAATTTTCAAGGAACTGAAAAGATCACTCAACTATTTAATCCTTCTTAACATGATGTATTTTAGCACTGAATTTCAATTTTTTAAAAAGCTGCTAAGCAACAAAGATAACCAGTTACTGTAATTTTAACTGGTTATCTTTAGGGAAATTTATAGCCAAAAAAACTAAGTTTTCTGCTAACAACGACTAAATCTATGTGGTGAAAATTTGACAAGCTAGATGTAGTCCCTACCATTGGCGCAACCAGGATCGCCTGCCAAAACTTAAACGGTTAGCACTGAAAATCATTGCTAAGCGGTTAAATCATAAGCCTGCCCTGGGAACTACACAGCTTTTTACCAGCTATTTGTGCCTGCCTTATGAAGTTAGTCAGATCGTGGGGAGAAATTTTTAAAAGCAAAGATTTTACTGGCTATCTCCCTAAAGGCCTCATTTACTAAGCATTTTCCCCAAAGACACAGAATGGGAGAAAAGCCTTAGTAAATCAGGCCCTTAGTTAGATAGTTCAATCTTTTGAAAACTGACCACTAGATGTCCAGAGCCATTCCTCGCTACAAGCTTAAAGGTGAAGTTAAAAAGCCTGATGCATGTATCAGTTAGGGGATGGTGAATATGTTGGGCCAGCACGCGCTGAACGGATTTTAAAGGTCGGCCGGATATGGGCACATACAAATGAAAAGTTGTTTTAAAAAAAGGGGCAAGGCGTAGTCTGGGCAGGGCATGGGCATTCCTGAATTTTAAACTAAAATTTGCAAGTAAATACTTACATGCACTGGTGCGTGCCGGGGTCCCCTGCCGTGAAAGTTTATTTCTGCTATGGATGACGTGCAATTTATAAAACAAAAGAAATCTCGGTAGATCAGCAGGGTTTTAAAGGTCAGGGATAATGTGTGTGGGGGGGGGGGGGGGAGGAAGGCTATTAAACTAGGGGGTTTGGAAATCCTATCACTTAATTGTGCAAACCAGGAAAGAACTGGTAAAACAGGTAATGGCATCGGTACATGAGCCTTTTAAACTCCCCCCCACTTACATGGTAGAAGCGACATTTGGGCGCAAAGGCAAGCACCCACTTAAAAATAAACACAGACGTGCGCACGGTAAGGTTATTTTATAACATGTGCATTTATACGTGCATATAAAATAGCTGCATCCCTGGGAACGGGCTGACAAACGTGTGCATATGTGCGCCCATGCGCTGTTTTGAAAGTAACCATCCTATCTTTCCATCCTATTCACGGTACAGCATTTGTGCGCGTAAGAGTAATGCCAGAAATTTATCCTAGTATTTTGTAAACTGTGTGGTGGGGGCTACATATTTTATAAAACACCATGTAGCTCTGCTGTGAAAGCATGCACGTATGTTTCGGCACATGAGAATATTTCCAATGAAAGAAAACACTTATTTTCTCTACCTATTTTTAGAAACATACGTGCCTGTACTTAGGAGAGAAAAAACATAGCATGTATGCATAATAACCCTGATTTATATGCCTCTGCAGGTATTTTTTTTTATAGTATGCATATAAAGGGAATAAACTGCAAAAGGATTTACATGCTTAAAACTGGGTTTTACACATGTAAATTCAATTTACACATGTAAGTGGACTTTTGAAAATTTCTACAATATACGCCATTGAATTGTCCATAAGATTTACTCACGTAAGTGCACTTATAAGCATATTAATGGCTTTTGAAAATTGCCTCGATAGTTTTTTACATTTACACACATAACTCCTTTGAAAAATACCTTCATAGTGTTTTGAAAATACTTACTTGTGCAAAAACTTGAAATTACCAGCTCGCTGATATCTCCACCAATTCACCCAGGAGTAGATTTTATAAATCTGCGCCCGCGCGTGCTTTTGTTCGCACACCAGGCGCAAACAAGAGTACGCGGGATTTTAATAGATACGCACGTAGCTGCGCGTATCCATTAAAATCCGGGGTCGGCGCGCGCAGGCTGCCCAAAATCGGCAGCCTGCGCGCGCCGAGCCACGCAGCCTGCCTCCGTTCCTTCTGCCTCCCCCCACCTTCTCCTCCCTTCCCCTACCTATCCCACCCCCCCCAGCCCTATCTAAACCCCCCTACCTCTTGTTGTACAAGTTATGCCTGCCCGAATCAGGCGTAACTTGGCGCGCCAGGCCAGCCATCAGCACGCGATTCCCAGGCCCGGGAGCCGTTTCGGAGGCCTCGGCCACGCCCACAAACTGCCCCCGGGCCGGAACCACGCCCGCAGCCACGCCCCCAAATGATGCGCCGCCGCGACATGCCCCCCCGACACGCCTCCCCAGGAAAGCCCCGGGACTTACGCGCGTCCCGGGGCTTGCGTGCACTGCCGAGCCTACTCAACATAGACTCGGTGTGCGCGGGGGGTACTTCGGCCAGGTTTTCGGGGGGGTACGCGCGTATCTTACGCACGTACCCCTTTGAAAATCTGGCCCAATCTGTCTCCAGTTTACCTAGACCCTCTAGCACTTCATCCTGAATCCCAACCAATTCACCCAGATCTTCTGCCCAAAAAATGCAGATAAATCTTACTTCTCTTGTGACATTCAATTAGCAAATAAGTTTGGTAATGTATATATGTATACCTCTTACAAATTAGCAGCTACCACTCATATTTTTGAAACCCCACTCCAAAATGCCACTAGCCCACCAGTTTTTTAATCAGTAAAATATGGGGTAGATTTAAAAAACTCTGTGTGTTTCCATGTGCGTGCGGTTCCCAGAGCGCGCACATGGATGTGGCTATTTTATTACATGCGTGCATCAGTGCACGCATGTAATAAAATACAGTTTACGCACCCATGTGAAGGGTCAGGACTCATGTGTACAGGTGGGGTAAATTTAAAGAAGCAATGTGCTGCGATGCGAGTAGGGCTTCCCCAGTTCCCTCCCAGTCTGCTCCAATTAAGGAGGAGACTGGGAGGGAAATTCCCTATACCCTTACCTAACCTTCCTACTTTTTCCCCTTTCTTCCATGACCTCTAACCCCCCTAACTATTAGGGGGGTTTTTTTTGTTTTAAAACTTACTTCATCTTCCGAGTTGAAGTAACTTCTGTGCGCCGGCCGGCTGCCAGGGCATGCTTCCCTGGGACAGTGTCTAATGGCGTTGTCCTGGCCAGCCCCTGCCCCATCCCACCCTGACCACGCCCCCTGGACCGCCCCATTCTGATGGCCTGGCACTTCTGTGCTTATCGGGGGATACATGTGTGGCTGGACCCCTTCTAAAATGTGCGTAGTGCACACAGGGCCCGGCCACATGCATAACCCCTGGTATTTGCGTGTGCAGGCCATTGAAAACTCAACCGTATATGCAGAGGATGGAAAATATGCACATACTCTCAACCTTTATAAAATAGGATATCCACGAAAACATGTTTACAGTAAAAATCCTTTAAAATGTACTCCTATGTATAAAAGCACTAATTTAGAAAATTAAAATGAATAGCATGTATATAACAAACATAAGAGGCAGGCTGTATAAGTTTTAGCATACATTTGCTAGTTATTAGCATAAGCAAATGACCTCAACTTTCATTATGATTACTGGAAATTTAAATGAGCACTGCTTGTGAAAAATAATAAAGAAGTATATACTGTAATTATGAAGCTGTATTGACTGCACAGCTATATCATGGCCTCCAAACTCCTAAAAAAGGACATAAGGGGACATTAGTGTATGAAACTCAGCTGAAAGGCTGCATTCATGAAATCCTTAAACAAAACAGGTTTACATGACCTTGACTTTTATTCATTGTCTACTAACTATGTATGTTTCACTAAACAAGATTTAGTTTCTACAGCACGTCTGGAAAGTCTGCAATCTATAACCACTGAACTTCAGTTATGAGCAAGGAGAGATAAAGATCAGTGCAATGAATCCTAAGTCAACTACCTTGAAACAGAGCATTTCTTTGCCTGAACTTTATGGTAAATCATAAATGCTGAACAGTTCTAATCCAATTTAATTAGCATGCTTATTACAGATGATGATGAACCCTCTGATGAGTTAGATAAGCACAGGCCATAAACTTCAAAATTTATTACTCACTTATTAACCTTTCACCTGTCCTTACAAGCTCATACCGATCTATATTTTGATCACCGTAGAGAACAACTAATGTTGCAATCTGCCAGTTCAACAGTTATCTTTTTTATGCTACTAAGAATTTGTAAATTCCATAAAAAGTTCCTCTGTTTAGAAGAATAAACTGAAAGGCTGACACCTAAATTCAGGCAATAGAAACACATTATGAATCAAAGGCAATTACTGATTTTAATTTAAACATTTATAAACTACTATAACAGATAAGCCTAATCCAAGTGGTGTACAGCAAAAAACATAAAGAATCAGCATAACATAAAACAAAAGCAAAAATAAAAACATATCTAAAACATAAAAAAATTGTATGGAAAACAAAACAGATATAATGAATCATCATAAAAAATACAAAAAGAAATCTACTTCATTTTGAATTATTTTGAATTTATTTAGCAACAAGTAACACCTAGTTTGGACTCTTGCATTGATTCTATTGAAATTTTATACATCTGGATACTTTTCATTTGATTTGTAGATCATTAAAGGATTGTAAGACATTTAAGAAAAGTTTATTTTTGATTATTAAATCAACTTTAGTTTTTGAACAATCAGAGGGCTTTATTAAGCCCTAAGCTTGACAAATAAAAATAATTACATCTTATGTTACAGCAACATTTCCTAACAAGTGTGTCATAGCATGATGATATGACATTAGACCTAATCAGGTTGCTATGGAAAAGTCCCCAGATGCAGACTAGCAGCTGGTCTCTGTTTTCAGCACCTAACAGTAACAAGAGACACCAGGGATGGTTCTTAAACTTGTCAAAACACCTTTCTAAAAACATGTGTAACTATGCATGCCTCTTTCGAGCTATAGCAGGAGCCCCAGAATGTGGTAATTAATGAGCAGCATGTAGGGCATGGGTAGCTGGGACCAGTTTGTGCAGCACACAAATTACAACAGCATCTCCTCACCTTCCCTATCTCAGTCTTTGCAGCCTCTGTCTCATCCCCAGGTTGAGTAAGAGAGGAAAAGTGCGCACTGAGCACTAGATGTGATTCAATTTTGAGTGTTGGGAGAAGCAGCAATGAAGGTAACTAACTGAGCCGGTTGCCCACAGCACACTGACTTTGCTGTTCTCTTGCACTTGTATATAGATGAAGCTGTTCTATCATGGTAGGTCCACGTGCATCTTCACCCCCTCTCTCGCTTTGTTTAAAAATTTGGAAGAGAGACTGGTGGGATTTCAAATCTTTCCTAGTTCTTCTTTTGGCCATATAAGTTCTCTCCATGTCCGCACTGTGTGGAAGTTGGTGTGCCACCCGTTTTTGTTAAAGTGAGTGTGTGCCTTAGGTGTGAAAAAGTTGGGAAACACTGTGTTAGAGAATTGTAGCTCAAAGGTTCCAGTTTTGTTGAAAAGGTAGCATAAATGGAATTTACTCGGAAGAGAGAGCGGTGATGAGCGGAGTGCCGCAAGGGTCAGTGTTGGGACCGGTCCTGTTCAATATCTTCGTGAGGGACCTAGCAGATGGGATAGAAGGTAAGGTTTGTCTATTTGTGGATGATACTAAGATCTGCAACAGAGTGGACACGTTGGAAGGAGTGGAGAGAATGAGACGGGATTTAAGGAAGCTGGAAGACTGGTTGAAGATATGGCAGCAGAGATTCAATGCCAAGAAGTGCAGAGACATGCATATGGGGTGTGGAAATCCAAAAGAAATGTATTCGATGGGTGATGAAGGGCTGATGTGCACGGAGCAGGAGAGAGACCTTGGGGTAATAGTGTCTAACGATCTGAAGTCGTTGAAACAATGTGACAAGGCGATAGGTAAAGCCAGAAGAATGCTGGACTGCATAGAGAGAGGAATATCGAATAAAGAAAAGGGAAGTGATTATCCTCTTGTACTGAGCACAGTAGTCCAGGCCTCACCTGGACTACTGTGCTCAGTTCTGGAGACCGTATCTCCGAAGGGACAGAGACAGGATGGAGGCGGTCCAGAGAAGGGTGACCAAAAAGGTGAATGGTCTTCATCGAATACTGAGGAGAGATTGAAGAATCTAAATATGTATACCCTGGAGGAAAGGAGGAGCAGGGGGGATATGATACAGACCTTCTGATACTTGAAAGGTTTTAATGATCCAAAGTCAACGACAAACCTTTTCTGTTGCAAAAAAATCAGCAGAACCAGGGGTCACGATTTAAAACTCCAGGGAGGAAGACTCAGAACCAATGTTAGCAAGTATTTCTTCATGGAGAGGGTGGTGAATGCCTGGAATGCCCTTCCGGAGGAAGTGGTGAAGACTAAAACTGTGAAGGATTTCAAAGGGGCATGGGATAAACACTGTGGATCCATAAAGTCTAGAGGATGTGAATGAAGAGAAGAGGCATGGGAGTGGCTTGTGGGAATGATGGCTACTACCTGGAGATAATTCCTTTATTCAATAAACATACACACAGTTAATGTGACTCCAACATTGCTCTATGCTTCAATGGCAAGAGGAAATGTGGAAAATAGGATTTGCATTCACAAAAAAGCGGGGAAAAGCTTGCTTGTTACAGCGGTTACTACCGCAAACCAAATAATGCCTGATACTTCACTTTCACTGCATATCCAGCATAGCTCACTGCTTCAACGGCAGGGGGGAATGAAGAAAAGATGATTTATATTCAGACAACAGCCAACAAGGACTGAATTACATAGTCTGGATAAGCAAATAAGCATGGGTGTAGCTTGCTTGTTACAGCGGTTACTACCCCGAATCAATTAAGCATGATACTTCACTTGGAATACATATCCAGGGCAGCTCACTGCTTCAACAGCAGAGGGGAATGAAGTAAAGTGGAATTATATTCAGACAACCAACAAGGACTGAATTGCACAGGCTGGGTAAACAAATAAGCGTGGGAGTAGCTTTCTTATTGTGGCATTTACTACCCCTAACCAATTAAGCTAGATACTTTACTTAGATGCAGCTCCAGCACTACTCTCTACAGCAATGGCGGGGGTGGAAGTGAAATAGAACCAAAAAGTTACTAAGGGCAAGAATATCAGATAAGTATGAGAAAAAAAATAAGTGTGAAAGCTTGCTGGGCAGAGTGGTTGGGCCGTTTGGTCTTCTTCTGCTGTCATTTCTGTGTTTCTATAAATCCCGTTTGCATATTTTTTCATAATTGGATCCTATGTTGATTCATGTAATATATTAAAAATTCCACTGCAATAACAAGAGCCTAGTTATACCATTTTCATAAGTTTAACAACCATGATTTACCAAGGCCCAGCTGCCCCTCTCACCAGGAAGGCACCTGACCACCGGAAGTCTAATCACAAACAGAGGGCCCTGGCCAGGGACAGTATAAGCATTTTAGGCATCCTAGGCAAATCTTATAGTCTTGCTCCTCCCCCCAACTTTCCCACACACAATTAAAAAATAAAATAAATTACAATATATTATATTATATTTACATGCACAGCTGTGGTGTCAAACAAAAAATCCTGTAAGAAAAGGAAAAAAAGACACTTGAAGCCCCAATGCTATTAGGCTTATTGTAATGCAAGATGAGCATGGGCTTGGATCTCAGAAAGCCATGAGAAAATTACAATATATTAAACCACCTAGCACAAAATAGCACTAATTGCCAGTACTCAAACAATAACAATCCTACATATGAAAAGGCAACACCGCAAATATTACACCGGGTCCTAAAATACCAATAAACCTCTTATTCGGAAAAGAGAACAAATCACACTGCTACAGATCCCTACATGAAAACTACATACTAGCAAAATATTTCACCTAGGTCACACATGCAGATAGACCCTCACCAAATACAGAATAAAGAGGTTATAAAGTAAATATAGAAATAAGCAGACAAAAACTGAACTGGAAACTACAACAAACCAGGCTCTGTTCAGTGCATGAATACAAACACAGAAACATTACGCTCCTCATAAAATACTGAACAATAAAAATCAAGAAATATAAATACCATTCATAACAGCAAAACCTTATTAATAAAAAGAATACATATTTCAAAACAATTGAGCCCGAATTTTCAGAAGCCCACTTGTGCAAAAACCAGGGGATATGCACGTGGCCAGGCCACGCGTACGCCGAGCGCATTTTACAAACAGCCCGGCCACATGTGTACCAAAGTTCCGGGATATGGGAGAGAGGTGAATCAAGGGCCGGGGTGGGGGCAGAGTGGGGTGAAGGCTGACTGGGATAGCGGCCATTAGGCCCTGTCCTGGGGGAAGTGCATGCCGGCAGCTGGCCGACACGTGCTACTGACTACTGCTAAGGGAACCAGGTAAGTATAAAAACAAAACATAAAAAAACCTAGATAGAAGGGTTTAGGGATCAGGGTGGAGAAGGGAAAAGGGAGGCAGGGTAGGTAGGGACTTAAAGAAATTCCCTTCCAATCCGTTCCTTTATTGCAGTGGACTGGGAGTGAACTGGAGAAGGCCCTATTGCATTGCCGCACTTTTGTTTATAAAATCTGCCCCCCCCCCCCCCCCCCCCCCCCGGTTCTTAGTATTTTAAATGGTTTACTTTTGCCTGAAAGTTTGATCATGGTCCTCTTCAAATTGTGGACTTGGAAGTGGTAATTTGCCTATATTTTGTATTATTGTTGTTGAGATAATTATTTTCCTGTACCACAAAATTTCAATTCAAGTGTAATGCCTTGAGAAGTTATTGAAAATGCAGAAATAAAAAAAAAAAAAAAGAGAGAAACTATATAGGAGGTAATTTTCAAAGCGTTAACACACGCAAAATTAACATATTGTAGCAATTTACAAAAGCCGATTTACACGTATAGAGGGCCAGATTTTCAAAGGATTTACGCGCATAAACGCTCCTGCGCGCGCCGAGCCTATTTTGCATAGGCCCGATGACGCGCACAAGCCACAGGACGTGCATATGCACTGGGGCTTTGTGAAAGGGGTGGGACTGAGGCCTCCGGGGGATCGTGCGACGACACTTGGCCATCGGGGTTCCCCTAGGGCTTAGCGAATGCAAGGTGCACTAGTGTGCACCCCCTTGCGTGCGCCTACCCTGGATTTTATAACATGTGCACAGCTGCGTGCGCATGTTATAAAATCGGGCGTAGATTTGTGCGCGCCGGGTAGCACGCACAAATGTACCCCGCGTGCATAGGTTTTAAAATCCGGCCCAAAGTGTATGTATGCACATAAAACCTTTTGACAATTCAGGCCTATGAAGTGAATTTTCAAAGTGTGTATTTAAGTAGCAATTTTCAAAAGTCTAGTAAAACCCAGCCTTATACATGCAAATCCTTTTGAAAATTACCTGCATACAGTACAAGTGTGAATGTATGCGGTATGACCGAATGGAAGAAAAAAGAAAAAGTTGTTAAAAATGGACAAGAAGGCTAAGCTCAGGAAAAGAAAATTCAGCATTGAAGAGCCTCTGTGATGTTTAACTATTTTTTTGGAAATGACATATTGTGAACATTTATATGTGTGTACGAATTCGAGGAAAAAAGTGTGTGTCGCTGTGCTTTGTTTTTGGAGAGAAAATAGTATGATCATATAATTATCCTCAAGGGCCTAGAAGTATAGTACTACAGTATTAATTTATTTAAAAAAATTGGTATTCCACAATCCACAAATCTCAGTGGATTACAATACACATCACAATAAAACAGTCAGTATGCATACAATGACTGTGCGGGAGAGCATGCCAGAGAAACATTCAAAGCACCTTACCGGACCAGTCCCAGAGCTCTAGTCCCAGTCTACCTTAAGGCAAGGCATTCTGGGTGTAGGGATGGTGATTTTCCTTGTTTCTTTTATAGCAGTACAGTTTTATAATCCCTTTTACTGTACATAGCCTCAATTTTTTTGGCCCTCTTCAGAACATGCATATTAGTAAGTTATCACCGGGTCAAGGTAGGTATTATATAAATAGCATGCTCTTAGGGGCAGATTTTAAAAAGTTGCGCGAGCGCGAACAAAAGTACGCCTGATTTTATAAGATACTCGCGTAGCCGCGAGTATCTTATAAAATCTGGGGTCGGCGCGCGCAAGGCTGCGCAAAATCGGCAGCCTGCGCACGCCGAGCCGCGCAGCCTGCCTCCGTTCCCTCCAAGGCCGCTCCGATTTCGGAGCGGCCTCGGAGGGAACTTTCCTTCACCCTCCCCGCACCTTCCCCTCCCTTCCCCTACCTAACCCACCCCCCCCCCGGCCCTATCTAACCCCCCCCTTACCTTTGTCGGCAAAGTTAAGCCTGCTGGAAGCAGGCGTAACTTTGCGCGCGTTGGCCGGCAGCCCCGCTCCGTCCTCCGGTCCCGGGGGCTGGTCCGGAGGCCTCGACCACGCCCCCGGGCCGGCGCCACGCCCCCGGGCCCGCCCCCAAAACACCGTGTCAGTAGGCCCCGCCCCGACACGCCCCCTTACAAAAGCCCCGTGAATTACGCGCGTCCCGGGGCTTTACACGCGCCGGCGGCCTATGCAAAATAGGCGCGCCGGTGCGCGCGGGCCTTTGAAAATCTGCCCCTTAATGAGCACTCATTAAAAAGAATGGAAGGTGAGCATACTATATTATTTACCTTGCACAAATTAAACTCTCACTTGTATATGACATTCGTTCATTTAGATGTGCACACATGATGATCTGAGCATACATATGCTGATGACTTTCCAGATCACCTTACTGCGCATGTTAAGGCCTTTTTGCATAGTATGCTATTTTTAGCATGTACAAGTGGCCTTAACATGCATGTTAATGTTTAAGGCACAGGCCTCAACATTTTACAACTGATATTATTATTAGTAAAATTATATTGCAGCAATTTAGTTTTAATGTATTAGACTACTCTAAAACATATTTTGGTTTCCAGAATAGAAAGCCTTAACATTTGGCATTAGTGCTCACAAGTTTGGAGTGGAAGAGTAGCCTTAGAGAAGTGGGCTATGAACCAGGAAGCCAGGGTTAAAGTCCCACTGCCATTCTTTGGGCCAATGAAACTGTAAAATTTTTTGGTCAGGGGCAGCAGAAATTACTTCCCCTATATTTATTAAAAGTAGAAAATTTAATAGACAAGATTTAATTTAATAGTCCCTTTCAACTATATCCTTCTCCCTTCAGCCTCCAAGCCTTTCCACTCCTGCATTTGCTGTAACCATTACCCATGGGCCACAAACCCAGTAAATAATTCAGCATAAGATCTCCCCATATCCACCAATACATTTCAAGTTGTGTAGGAGACAGACAGGATGATTCTAAATGGTTTCAGAATGAGAAAAGAGCTAAAAAAAATCATCTAGACATACAAAGATGTGAATTTTAAAAGTTCGGCTGCACATTAATTAGGGGATGCGCGAATAAGTAGGGTTTGCACATACTAGGTGGATTTTAAAAGCCGTCAAGACACATGCGTATCTCTCGCAGTGCACACATCTCGAAAACTTTCAAAAAGGGGAGGGGCATGGGTGTTTTGGGGCATGAGCCTGAGATACGCGCATAAATCGTCCGCAACCTGGCGCACACCGAGATCCCCTGCCATGTATAACTTTACTTCTGCTATGAATGACATGTAAGTTAAAAATTAATGAAAACTAGGCAGATCTGTGGTGTTTTAAGGGTCAGGGCTAACTGGGGGTTGAAGGCTATTAAACTAGGGGGAATAGCGTCGGCGCACCCCCTTTTTAAAATCCCTCGATTTATGCGGTAGAAGCGGGGTTTGCGTGCACATGTGCGCATCCACTTAAAATTTGGCACACATGTGCATGCAGGCAGGCTATTTTATAACATATAACATATACATGATATGTTATAAAATGGCTTTGTCCCCGGGCCCGGGACGAAGTATGTGCGCAAAGGTGCGCACATGCGCCAGTTTGAAAGTTACCATCCCTGGTTGTAAAACTATATTAAATAATTAAAGGAAAATGATAAGGGGCATACAAAGTAACACAATCTGTGTGCAAATGTGGCAAGAATTTTAAAACCACCTCACAGAAAATACTTTTGAGGTACAACCGAAAACTGAAGGTCTTAGCTATATTTAAAAAAATAATTTAAAATCAGTTCTTTTCTTTCTATGTTTTCCTAAATCAACCATCACTGTACATAAAGAGGTTCATTAGCAATTTTTCTAAATCTTTACCTTTACCTAGATTTAATTCTCAAAGGTCAGTTTTTGTAAAAATCTCTTCTCTGCCTCTTTCTGGCTAAGATCATGCAGAGGATCTGAATCACAAAACTCAGGAAATGCCTTCTTGGCTGAGAATGCAATATGAAATGGAGCGTTTAACGCACTGTGACCCAATCTCAGTGCGTTAAACCCAGGAACTGGGAGAATTAAACCTCTTGTGTACAAAAATAAAAATACAAATAGGAGAATTTCAAGAGATAACCCAGAGTTAAAAAAAAAACGTATCCATAAGATATCAGATCTAAATTATTAGCCTACATTGCAAGTCTTTAGAAAGCCTTTATGCAACAGTGAAAAATTAACTCCAGAAGTAAAATGAGTTCTTCTGATAAGTATCCTTTTTGTGGACTGATGATAGTTGTTAGTTCATTAAAATTAATAATGTACAATTTTCAGCAAGTCAAAATTCCTAGTCCTGCAAGCCAAAGATAGCGACATAATTAATATTTATGATAAATGACTGTAAGCTGGTGCTTTGTGCTATTTTTTTGTCCTGAGCAAGGGAATGAAGGAAAGCGGTTCTGCTTTTTAACATGCAGTCACCCTTTCTCTGTCAAGCATTGTTAAAGACTACCAGCCTCCAAACACTGAAAATTATAAATGGATTTATTGTTTTAGGAAACGGAAAAAATGAATGACCAATTCTGAAATGTCTGTATTATACTGAGAAGATAATCCATATTAAAGTTATAGAAAGACCTACAATGCAAGTTCACCTCCAAGAGGATCCATAAGAACAAAGCTGTAGAGTTTTGTCTTTATCAACAACTGCCATTCAGATATTGGTTTGCCTTCTGCAATTAAATTAGGCTGAATTTGGTAGCTTGGTTCATCACAGCATGATTATTTTGTAAATGGAAGAGCTGAAAGACAGAGCTGTTGCTATAAATGCTTAAGTGAACTAGCATGATACCTACTGTAGCTTTGCTGTATTCATAATTGTAACAATGAAAACATAAGGCCAGATTTTTAATGGCCCGCGCGCGTAAAACACAGGGGTTATGCGTGCGGCCGGGCCTTGCGCATACCGCTCACATTTTAAAAGGGGCCCGGCCGCGCGCGTAGCCCCTATTATGTGCACAAGAGCCGAACCTCGGCAGAGGGGTGGTCTGGGGGTTGGGGAGGGGCCGGGCTAGAAGTGCCCAGTACAGCAGCCATTTGCCGCTGTGCCGGCGCACGCACCTTGCTCCTGCTCCTTTGCAGGAGCAAAAAGTAAGTTAAAAAAATGGGAGGGGGGGGCCTAGGATAGGGATAGAGGGCGGGTAGGATAGGGGAAGGGGAAGGGAGGTTAGGCTAGGGGGTAGGGAAGTTCCCTCCCTGTCTGCTCCTTAATTGGAGCGGACTGGGAGGGAACTGGAGAAGACCAATGATGCGTCGCGCCGACTGGGATTTTATAACTGCCTTCCACATTGGCTCAGTGTAAAGATAAGTTGCAAGCAGCTATTTAGATATTGAGACAATAAAAGAATATTTTTGATATTAATAAAAATAAAAATGAATGTAAGGTAGCTTGGGGTTATAAAAGGGTAGTGTAGAATGGGAATGAGTAAGTGACTTGAGAATCACGTGCTCAGTAGTAGAACTCCACTGCGGGCAAGAGCCTGCAGATTATTCACAAGAGCACTTACAATATTCTGATACTTATTCCCATGCATAGGGTAATTGGTCCGGGGTATTTTGGCTTTGATAGCGGTGAATTATTCCCAGTATTTTTGCTCTTGATTAGTGAATTAGTGTTTGATATAAGGATTTACATTTTGAACATTCACCTTAATTGACTTCTTTGCTTGCTAACAGTCAGTTACCTCCTGCCTCCCCTCTGCCTTTGGTATTTCCAGGAAAACATGGGGTGGATCTGTCTGTCTATCCTGGAAATAAAGGCCTCACTGAAGACTTGGCCAGGATCTTGGGTAAAATGTTATCTGAACATTACAGATTTGGCTGGTTGAAACTTTTTAGGTTTAGACCCTTAAAAGCAAGGCAAGTTTGGGTCAGATGCAAACAGAGTAGGATACCATCTTGAAAAAGAAGGGACCTGTGGAGGAAAATGAGATTTGGCAACGTACACAAAGCAGCTGTTAGCACAAATCAAAATCCATTTATTGAGCATGGCATAGCCAGAGGATTTTTGGGATGGTTTCATTAGTTTTTTGACTACAGATCATGGTGAGAAACTTGATGAATCTATGGGTACGAATCTATATACTTATAAAGAGCACCCCCTTGCGCTCGTCAACCTCCAATTTTAAAACATGCACGCTAATATGCAAATGTCACATAATAACATCAAATGCGATAGAGTAACATACACTACACCTTTTTTCTGTGCAATAAAATCTCTGTGCAAGAATTGTCGTGTGCAAGTGTGTGACGGGGTCCCCTACCATGTAACTTTTCTTCTGCTACAGATGGCATGTAAGTCCAGGAACAAAAATAAACATAGGCTAGTAAGCAGGGTTTTAAGGGTAGGGGCTAACAGGGTAAAAGGGAGGCTAATTAACTAGGGGGCTTAGGAAGTCCTATCCTTTACCTAGGTTAAATGGGAAAGAACTGGGGAGACTGGTAATTGCGTTGGCGTATGTCTCTTACATGGTAGAGGCAGCATTTGCACACGTCCATATAAAATTGTGAGCACATGTATGCATGTGCAGCCTATTTTAGTCCATGTGCACATATATACGTGCATATGTTATAATATGTCCCCATCCTTGGTACGAGCCGGTATAAGCATGTGCATGTGCGCACACATAGCTGTTTCAAAGTTACCATCCCTGATTCTATTAAAATTGATTTAATAATTAGTGTTTTATGTGTTGCATGAAGAATATTTATTTGAATTAGGTTATAATTTTTTTATTTTAGTCCTATTAAACTTTTAGTTTTATTTATTCTAGCACTTTGTTTAGGGCTAGCTTTTAGGGTATGTGATATATGAGGCCGCACAGGGAACCATGCTCAAAGTGGTGCCACTTCACCCTCCCTCTTGCATACTTCTATATGATGTCTGAAGGCTGTAGACTCAGAAACACTGTGCAGATGAAAGGAGGCAACTGGCTATGGTGGTAAGTGATGGATCGGCCTGCAGAAAGGAGAGGAGGTGAGAAAAAGAGAGTGAGTCTATTGGGCAAGAATGGGGAAGGAGAGAGAGACAAGAAAATGCTAGAGATTTGATTCAGTTCCTCTGAACTGTCACCTTTAAATATTGCTGCTGGCATGGGTATCTGCCTTACATCTTCCTCAATAAAGACTGAAGCAAAGAATTAATTTAGTCTCTCTGGTCTGGCCTTGTCCTCCCACAGGGCCTGATTTTAAAAAGCATTTACATGAGTAAAACTGGGTTTACTTGAATTCATACACTTTACTCAAGTAAGTGGGCTTTTGAAAATTGCTACAACATATGCCATTGAATTATCCATAGGATTTGCTTATACAAATGCACTTTACTTGAGTAAAATGGCTTTTGATAATTGCTATGTTAGAATGTCCCTTTTCCCTTCGATCATCTAATGGTCCAACTGACTCCCTCACAAGCTTTTTGCTTTGAATATACCTGAAAAGGTTTTTATTATGTGTTTTTGCTTCCACAGCAAGCTTCTTTTCAAATTATTTCTTTGCCTTCCTTATTATTTTGTATCTAACTTGCTAGTGCTTATGCTGTTTCCTGTTTTCTTCATTTCATCCCTTTACCATTTTTTAAAAGATGTTTTTTTTTGCCAAGAATAGACACTCTCACCTCACCTTTTAAACATGCTGGCGGTCGTTTGGCCTTAAATCTTTTTAATGCATGGAATACATCTGATTTGGGCTTCCAAGATGGTATTTTTAAACAACATCCTTGTCTGATGTAAACTGTTTACCTTTGCAGTTTCTCTTTTCATTTTTTTTCCTAGCCATTTTCCTCATTTTATAATAGTCTCATTTAAAAGTTAAATACTATCACAGTAGATTTCCTTTGTGTCCTCCCGCCAGTTATCAAGTCATATTTGATCATGTTATGATCACTATTGCCAAGCGGCCCCAACACATTTCTCTCTTGCACCAAACCATGTGTTCCAGTAAGGATTAGGTTGAAAATAACGATCCTTCATGTACCAGCTACTCTATGAACCAGTCATTTATTTCCTCCACAAACTTTACCACCTTAGCATGCCCTGATGTGACATTTACCCTGTCAATACTGGGGTAATTGAAATCACCTATTATTACTGTGCTGATAATTTTGTTAGCTGCCGTTATTTCTGTTAGCATTTCATCATTAGTCTTCACAGGGAAATTCTCAGAGGCCCCTAATGCTACTCAGTAGGAGGCTTAAAATATTCCTTGCAAAGTACACAGAAGATATATTTTCTTTTAAGATTTTATTGCTGTATTATGGGCATTTCATTATGTTTCATCAAAAATTCCATGATAGATATGGCAGTAAATGTACTGAAGCATTTCCATCTTTCTTTTTTCATTCAATAGGTCTCCTGCCTTGTTTCTATTTTCTGATTTTTTTAACCTGCAATTTTGTTCTTGTTCTTTTGGGCTTCCCATTTAATTGGAACCAGGGATGAGTTCTGATGCCATAAGCATTATTTCACAACTACATGGGGCGTTTTTACCCTATCTTATATCCCCTCCCAAGTTAGTTTAATCCAGCCATTGCAGCAACAGTCTTTATCTTGGGACCATGTACCACAGCTTCTTCTGGAACCCTGCAAATGTGATCCTAAATCTGGTTGCTAGGTGTCACCATTCTGCAATGATTATGGCTTCCTCTACTAGAAACTAGGAATAAACTGAAAGTTAGATTTTAAAAAGCTGCGCGTCCATGTGTGCACAGTTCCCAGCACGCACACATGGACAAGCTGATTTTATAACATGTGCATATCACTGTGCAGCTGCGCATGTTATAAAATCTGATGCCCACACTCAAATGCACATCCGATTCTGTATCGGCACATGCATGTGTGCATGGATGTCCAGATGCGGGCGTGTGTGTGTGTGGGGGGGATTTTTAAAAAAACGTGCGGAGAAGCAAGTAGGCCTACCCCAGTTCCCTAATCCCCTACCTAACAATCCTCCCTTTTCCCCTCTCCTCCCCGACCCCTAAACCCATCTTAACTACGCAAAATTTTTTTGTTTTTTTTTAACTTACTTCATCATGGTAGTTGAAGTAAGTTGCATGCACTGGCTTGTAGTCGGTGCACGCTTCCCCGGATAGCATCCAATGGCGCTGTCCTGGCCAGCCTTCTCTCTGCCCCCGGCCCAT
This sequence comes from Rhinatrema bivittatum, assembly GCF_901001135.1. Classification (NCBI taxonomy): domain Eukaryota; kingdom Metazoa; phylum Chordata; class Amphibia; order Gymnophiona; family Rhinatrematidae; genus Rhinatrema; species Rhinatrema bivittatum. The sequence continues at coordinate 106,745,463 of NC_042617.1, read as the reverse complement.
CCGTGGTTGGAACATTTCTAAAATGCGCTCGGTGCATGCATGGCCCAGCCACGTGTGTATCTGCTGGGATTTGCACACGTCGGCAATTAAAAATTTACCCGTCAGGTTTCTCTGTTTGGCAGCGCACAGCACATTCACTAAGCCACTGGATCAACCCCCCACCCCCTTTTTTAATGATTATAGCTAAGATGGATTGAATACAAACATATTTACTAGAATGATACCATTCAATATAACACACAACAAGCCCCAAGCAAGTGGTTCCCAGGAATATCACCACAGACATAGGTCAAGGTGAAGCCATGGAAAACTCAACTATCACTTTCAGTGCAAACTAAGGTGGAGCTGCCGAACAACTGGATGTTATTGTAGATGTAAGCCCAGACAAGACTGTGGCTCAGCCAGCCAAAATGAAAAAGGAGAATTCGGACAATTCAGACAACATTAGGGGAGCAGAGCCTAAAGAGGAATCCATATTTCAAAGGTCTACCCAGATAACAAAGGGCAATTTGCCAGCTCTCATGCAGAGCGCAAGTCCAAGAAATACGGGACCCCCTTAACCTGGAAGGTCAAGAGAGCAGCTCAAGAAATAAAACTCTCCAATGAGAATACAGTATGGACAGCTGTGGGGTTTCTACCAGAGACTGCTACACGGATATCCTGTAGAGGATGCATTTCAAATAGTGACTGTTTAGCCATCAAGAAGGGGTGCTGGAGGACAGATAAAGGTCATCCTCCAGACCAGAAAACAAGGCATTAACATTTTCTGGCAGTATCACCTGAGCCCACATCAGAATGGGTGGAACTGTAAGGTTTACTTAGATAGGCTATATTCTGTATTACTTAGTCTGAGTGTCTATCATTCTCCCTGTCTATTGTGTCTGATCATATCAGCACTATCCTTATGTACAAAACCAGGTAACTATATATGATGGTTATTTTTCTATCCCAGGTTCCAAAGTAATGTATCAATGCATGCTGCCACAGAAGAGTGCTGAGTTATTTCGATTTCACTGTAAATATTTTCCCTGGAGGCGTGAGGGTCCCTACTACACACATCCAGTTTTGACCCTGAACAACAAGTCTGGGCCGGACCAGAGCCATGAAAACAATATTGATCTTTGGGCATAGATGGTTGAAGAGCCAAATACTATTCAGGGATGATAGGTTTGCAACTCAATAATAAAATACCAATATAAGTCATTTTTTCAGCACCTCTGTAGGTGAAAACTGTTTTAATATATATATTGAGACTAATAGCAGCTCTGTAGAGTTGTACCCATTTCCCATACAGAAAGGACAACGTAGGAGAAAAGATGAACTGGTCTATCAGATTGATCAAGCCAGCGTTTTTTCAGAACAGCCAATCTTAACTAAATCCACAGACCTTTAGTACACTTTTGTTGATATTTATTTACTGGCACAGTATTCATAAGCTTCAGTGACTAGAAATTCACAGATGTCCTGTGGAAATACCACAAATTCTCATTGCAATCCACTATGGCTTTACTAAAATCAAAATTGCTTACCAGAAGTCCTTGGCCATCAACAAGATGCTGTAGCCTGTTAGTCACTTGAGAAATTTTCAAAAGATTTAGTTGATTAAAACTGGATTTTAGCCAGGCAAATGTATCTGTCTAAACCTTCCTTCCCCCACCCCCAACTGCCTAAAACTCAAAAGCCAGACCAATTTCACTAGACCAAAAAATGACCAGGTTGGAGATGTTTTCAAGACATATGTCTGGAGTTAGTTAGCTAGTGTGATATTTAAAGCTAAGCAGCTACATTTACTTTCACAACTCCATTAACAGAAACGGTAGGCCTCAGTTTAATTGTTCAAATTTTGAGCAGTTAGACTTAGTGAGATATTCAGATGAATAACTAGCTAAATTCAGGATGGATAACCAGGTAAAATTACCCAATTATTTTACCTAAGTGTTAGCTATGAAAATTAACTCTTTATATACCCCCTTTAGAAATTGTAAATGATCAGTAAATATTTAAAATGCCAGTTGGACTGTGCATTTGTATAGTATATGATAAGATTTATTAGTATCTCTCAGCATTTCTGTCTTTGAGATATGAAAATCCTGACAATTGGAGGCCAATGTATTAATTTACAAACAAATTCACAAATGGTAGTTTACGTATAAAAATAAGTAGATATCCTGAAATTCTGGGATTTGACTGTATTTTTGCACATGAAGCCCTGTTTGTAAATTTTTTCACAACTTTCCCTCTGTGCTGCAGTAAAACTGTGTGCATATTCTATTTTGAGCAAAATTATATTTAAATGTATTATTAATGAGCTGTTGTAGTGAAAAATCATTCAAAGCAGCTCAAAAATGTCTTTGCGAGCTGGTTTTTGCAAAAAAAGATAAGAACTCATCAAGGAGGTGTAGTTATTTTTTTCTGGCAGACACCATAGCTAAATTTCATGAGAAAGTTTACTATAGAGCTCGTTTGTGTCCATTAGTGGAGTTCCACAATCCTTCGCACATAGATATGACAACATGTATTTGTAAAGTGATGACACTGGTGTGGGAGGCAAGGAAAGGGCAGTATGGAACACGAAGTATTTTGGTTTTGTAGCCATTTAAGTTTGATATTATTTAGGCCTGATTTGCAGTTTTGTTTCTATGATACCAAATGGGGCAAATTTTAAAAGCGTTGCTTGTGATAAAAGGCCCATATATGCGAGTATCTGGGTCGTGAGTGAGCACGGCATATTTAAAAGCCGCTAATTACACGTGTATATACACACACACGGAAAAAAAAGGGGCAAAAAGGGGCGGAGCATGGGCATTCCAGGGCAGGGCCTACATTTACTGTATAAATCTGTATTTTAAAACTAGTGGCCATAGCATGCAATAGTTTGTTAGCTGTATATATTTACTGCTGCTCAGGATAAGGTCTAAATCTGTAGAAATCACTTTTTAGGCGTAACACAACAGGGTGAGGGGTCAGGGTCAACTGGGGGGGAATGCAAGCTGAAAAACAGAGGGGTCTGTAAGACCTTGAGACAGACTGGGTAAAATAGTGGACTACCTGGTAAAATTGGTAATTCTCGTAAGCATGTTTTTAAATTTGTTTAACTGCACGCATTAAAGCTGACAAAGTCCTAAGAAAAATATGCGAAGTATGTTTGCTCAAGTAACTGCTTAAAATTAGGAGCACACATATATGCAGTAGGAGTATTTTAAGTCATACGTGCAAAAATGTGCATATCATTTAAAATTACAGCTTATGCCTGCTCACAAGCCCATATGCATGTGCATGGGCGCCCGCATGTTTGTTTTAAAGATACCGTCTATGAGAATAGCACTTATTATTTTCAAATCATTGCCAGTGCATTAAAAAGCATATACTAGGATATGATTGAGTGACTTCTGCAGAGACCATCAAAATGTAAGGCGACAAGCTTGGCATCATCAACAGGTGGCACTCTGGAGTCAATTTTCAATGTGATCTTGCAGGCTAAATAAAGAATTTGCTAGCTAGATCAAACGCTCTGCAAATTTTCTGGCATTGGCGAAATGATAATTGTTTATTTAGTTAGCCTCATTTGTATATCCCCTTTCTCAGATAAGACACCTGAGGTAACTTAAAAAAACAAAACAGTATAATAGTGAAATTAATCATTTATTTTATTTTATTTATTTATTTATTAACTTTTATTTACCGACATTCGTGAAACACATCATGCCGGTTTACAAAAAACTCAAAGGAGGAAAGTTACAATATAACAATAAAACAGTAAAAATGATAAATAGATAAAACAATAGAACAAAAGAGAAATAATACAGGGGAGGGGAGTGGGAAGGGAGGAAAACGGAAGAGTGGGAGAGGGGGGGCTAAGGGGAAGGGCAAAGGTTGGACTGATGGGAGTGAGAGAACATGAATAGATGCAACTATATACAGTTGATGATAGGTACAGTCACTATCAAATTGTAGAGCTAAGGAGGTATTGGGGGACATTTACTTAAAAGTATTCACTTAAATATGAAATAAGATGGGGGTTGGGAGGAATTGAATGGGCGGCATAAAAGGGAAACGGGGTCAAAAGGGTTAGCAAAGGGGGGTAGTGGTTTAAACTATACAAGTATCTCTTTAACTACGTAGAGATACGTAGGGGTAGAGAGTCGGTAATCATAAAAAAGTAAATATAGAGTATAAATAGTAAATTTCATTAGGTGGATACATTCATTCAGTCAAATTCTGAGTGGTTCAGAGGGTAGGATAAGAGTAGGTAAAGAAAGTTAGATGACTAGGCCTTTCAGTTATAGGCTCCTAACTTGGCTAGCCAAATCTAGGCACCACAATAGCAAATCTAAATCTGGAGGGCTGATTGAGGCTCACCAACGCTTCCTAGCAGCCCCAATTTCCCTTCTACTACTACATGCATATATACACACACAAGTCCCAGGGTTTCAAAAAAAAAAAAGGTTCCCTGCAACCCTGATCTTTCTCCACCAAATCAGCTCCCCAAGTCTCGATGTTTGAAGAAATTCCCTGCTGCCCCAATTTGCCTGCCATTATATCCTCTCCAGACACACCCTCTCCCAGGAAATTCTGCATCTCCCTCCAATGTTCAATGAAGTCTTTAACAATTGGTACTAACGATCATATTTCAAACGTGTGCTAAGTCAATATCTTTTATATCCATTATCATATGTACAATATAAGATGAATTTTGAAAACCTGGTGCACACCAAAATTGGGAGATGGGCGCGCATGTAGGACATGCTCATGTCCACCTGATTTTATAAGACACCCACATGCACGCACAAGTCCCAATACGCGAATATCTCGCATCGGAAAAAAAAGGGACAGAATGTAGGCTTGGTATGGGCAGGGCATTCCAGAGCAGGGCCAAGAAATGTGCGTGCAAGTACCTCAGTGCCTGGGTGCATGTTCAAGTATAGCTGAGCATAAAGTTACTTCTGCTATGGAGGAGGTGTAAGTCTCAATAAAAATATTTCCAGGTATCTAGGAAGTGTTTGAGAGGTCTGGGATAACTGGGGGTGGGGAGTGCAGGCTGAAGAACCAGGAGGGTTTGGAGGACCTAGCTGTAGATTGGGCAAACTGGTGGATGAACTGGTGAAACTGGTCATGGCATGGATGCGTGCCTGTTATAAAATTCCCTCACTTGCATGGCTCAAAGCTGACATTACGCGCGGCTGTTCATGAACATTTATTTATTTATTTATTTATTTTTAACTTTTCTATACCGATGCTCCTGTACAGGATACATATCGCACTGGTTTACATGGAACTGAAAACAGTCGCCGGGAGGCGTATACAATGAAACATAGGAACAAAGAACGTTCGGGGAAATAAAACAGTGTGGGGAAATGTAACATTGGAACAAGGAATATGCGGGGAAATAAGACAGATATGTGAAAACTTTAGCAATATAAGGGAATACACTACCATATAATGTGGTAGATATAACATAATATTAAAAAGAGAAAGTTTAATAATAATATGAATGGGAAAAGAGGCCTCATTTGTAAAATGAGAAGCACACATATGCCAGGGCTATTTTATAATATGCGCATGTATGAGTGTGCAGGATATAGAACTGCCACGTATCTGGCCGCACACTTATATACATATGTACATGAGACGTTACCATATATATGTTCCCAGGGATGGTAACTTTCAAGCAGGTGCGCAGATGCTCATATACGTGTGCACCACCAGAAACAGGGCAATTTTATATCCTATGCGCAAGTTACAAAATAGCCCTGACATGCGTATATGCGCTCCAAATTTTACAAGTGTGCGCGCCCAGCCTCCTAAAGTCGGCTTTGAGCCGTGCAAGTGAGGGAATTTTATAACAGGTGCGCCCCCATGCCATGACCGCTTGCAGTAGTTCGTCCACCAGTTTGCTCAGTCTACTGCTAGATCCTCCAATCCCCCCTGGTTCTTTAGCCTGCATTCCAACCCAGTTATCCCAGACCCCTCAAATACTTCATAGATGCCTGGAAATGTTTTGATTTAGATTTATACCTCCTCCATAAGTAGAAGTAACCTTACGCTCATCTATACCTGGATGCTAAACTAGGCACATAGGGGTCGATTTAAAAAAAATACGCGCGTCCATGTGCATGCACTACCCGGCACGCGCACATGGAAGCACAATTTTATAACAAGCATGTGCTGGTGCGCGCATGTTATAAAATTAGGGGCGGTGCGCGCAAGGGGGGAGCACAGTTGAGCTAAATTCATGCACAACGCATAGTTGGCCTTAACCTAGTTCCCTCCCACCTACCCTAACCTCCCTTCCCGTACTTCTCTCCCCTCCACCCCCTAAATGTTTCCTACCTTTGGTTTTTTTTTTTTTTTTACAAATGGCCGCTGTACCAGTGCCTACAGCCCCACCCCTCCCCACCCCCCAGACCACCCCCTTTTTAGGCCCCAGCACTTACTCGCATACCAGGAATTACGTGCGTGGCCGGGACGGTTTGAAAATTGGCCCAGCACGCGTAAGGCCCGGCCACGCGTGTAAACTCCATGATTTACGCTCGCCGGGGTTTTAAAATCCGGCCAATAGGTACTTGAGCGCACATCCCTTGGTTCTGCTCCAAAACTCCCACATTCTGCTCACATTCCACCCCTTTTTTCTCCAATGCGAGATATTTGTGCATCGGGGCTTGTGTGAGCATGTATGTGGTTTATAAAATCGGGTGGATACGCGCATGTGCTACATGGGCGCCCAATCTCCCGATTTTGGCGCACGCCCAGCTTTTTAAATTCACCTTATAATTTTCTGCTCTATAGATAGGAATGGAAAACATTTCCCAATCCATTAAGCATATCAATCAATAATACTGTTTTAATGAAAATGTATATACTTCATTATATGACAATTCACATGTTTACACAATCACTACCCTCAAAAAGCTAATGCAAATTTGAGCACAAGGAAATTATTGACTTGTCCAAGAGCACACAGTAGTAAATAGCAGATGAAAAATAAAATTAAACTGATGTCCAGGTTTACAGTTCTATAATCAAACTACTGTGTTACATTGCCAACCACAGAATTATTTGTTTGGAAAAGACTATCATAGCCATTAAAATACAATGGGTTGTCATAAGATAGTGGAGTGCTTGCAACTGAACATGTAAAAATTTAATCAAATACTTGAACTGTAGTGCTTTATTATTTACAAATTTACTTAGTATAAAATAGAGGCAAAGATAGTTGAAAACATTCTTTCCTTGTTGCTAGGGAAACAATAAAACATGGAACAAATATCAAATCTCCCTTTAATCATTTTGTTAAAAATCTCTCATCATCTACTGTATCACAAATCAAATCTTCAATATGGATGGGAATACTGTCTGCTGTGAAGAAATAGTGAGTACACTATAGAACACCAGATAGTGGTTGGTCACTATTAGTAATATCCAGCTGTCCAAATGCAAACATGGACAAGAGTGATTAAAGTTTCAGATGAAGTGAGGTAGGATGCTTGTGATGGAAATAAGGACAATAATAAAGATAATTATTTCAATTATTTTACAAAAAACTGTAGGAAGTTAGGTATTTTACAATATAAAAGTCATCTTATGAATCAGGAGAGGGCTAAGACTATTGTTCAGCTATAGTGCTGTGTGCTCCAAAGCAGGATGCTCAGGTACAAATCTCCAAGAGACGAGCCCCTGGAATCAAGGGGAGAGGCCACAACTCAGACAGTGACAGAGCCAATCCTTTCCTGAGCAGGGAGAAGTGGGGAATGTGGGAAGGAAGAGAGGACTTTGAACCAATGGGCATGGCAGAGAAAGTGTGGAGGGAGGGTCAATGATGTAGGCCATTTAAACTGTCAAGCACCTTCACTCACCCCTTTTTTCCCCCTCTCATTTGAGCGGCTTTCCCGCCCATCCGGTTTGCGATTTCAGTGATTAGGGCGATGGTGATGGGTGTGAAAGTTGCTACTGTCGCAGCAGAGTACCACAGTGGGAGGGGGGTGGCCATGCCAGAGACAGAGGCTACTGAATATATGTATATGTCAGGTGGAGGCAGGGACAAACAATGGAATTTTTCCTGCCATTCAATTGCTATCACATTACGTGAAGAATCAGTCATCTGGGCTGTTTGGGCACTGTCGACGGCCAGGAGACGTTCACCCTAGCCTTATGTAAGGAGCATGCTTTGGGGTGACCACAGCACTTCTACGGACCATGGTTGGCACCAATAATGCGTGCATTCCAAGCCATGAACCCTTTTGAGGACAGCAATAAGTTAAGTCTTCATTGGCTCAGACCCCTGATGGGAAGTATAAACTGGCAAGTCAGGGTGTGCTTCCACAGCTAACCCAAAAGACAAATTGCTTCAGAGCCAGCAATATTAGACTCATATAAGTTTGCATAATGGAATGTTAAGGCAAAGGCTGTGGCCACCTCTGGAAATGGTCAATATATTTCTGTTAATGAGTTTCTTAAATATAATTTATAGTTCATAATAGATGCTTTTATTGTATAATGTACTGTTTGAACTTTGCTATGGCCATGAATCCCACTTTCAATAATTTGACGAATAAAACACAAATTCACTTTTGTTCTTATGTGTGCGGCTTGCTTTTTAGGGGCGATGAGGGTCGAAGTGGAGGTTTTGGGACGTGTTGGGGATATGGGGGAGGGGGGAGGAAAGGAAGGCACGAAGTGGCACTTGCGTGTGTTGTGTACGATGGGCTGAATGGAACTTGAATGCATTACAGAGAAAGGAGGCATTTTAGCTCTGAGAAGTGAAGCCAGACAGCTGCCAGTACCATGGCAAGTTCTGTTGCCCCAAGAATGGACCTGTGCTAGTCTCAAAGTAGAAGCTCTTTTCCAATCCTCTGCCCATAGGGGAACTTGAGTCATATGGCCATTCCATATAGGGAGTGAGAATTACAAACTGGGGAATATCACAAATCATAAAAGACAAATACCTGCCAATATTTCCTACAGAACATATATAAAGCTTTGACCAATATATTTAAAATAGAGATGTTTTTAGATAGTTTTGATTCCAATTCAAACATTAGATTATTGATTTTTTGTTTGTGATCCATTTTTTAGACTGACATTTCTTTGCAGGCACAGAAAGAAAATTCAACAAAATGATATTAAATCAGTCCCACCCCTGCATCAAAAATACATTTATCCAAAGCTTATCCCATTTCTACTCTAAAAAGGGTTATAGTGAGTATGAAATGTAATTCAATATAAACAGAATGCAAAACATATCCAGTCATTACAGTATAATGGTAACAGTCAAATTGTTCCGGAAACTTGTTCTCATGCTTTATTATAAAACAGGTATCTTTTTCTTAATATTTTTATTTATTTCAAAATTAAACTAGACAGACAAATAGTATAGCTCTTGATGAATGATATGAGATATATACAAAGGAAATGGAAAGTGGAAAATACCATTGCCTAATATACATTTAACTTAACTAATCCTATAATAGAAAAATCACAAACAATGAGAGATTCAAAACTACCAGAATACCACAAAAAACAAAGACATTAATAACATATCTGATTAGGCATGCAAATTAAGCACATAATTAACTCCTTGAAAAATGTAAAAGCAGCAATAAAGAAGAAAAATACATCAAGCCTATAAGAAAGAAACAAATGAAATAAGAGAGGCTAATTCTTCATTGTCTTGATGCTTGTGAAGCTAAAACAGTAAATAGCTGGTCAGGACTGAAAAAAAAATATAAGAATGATTCTGATAAATTACTTTATACTTGGCTGGATGTCTCAAGGAGAAACACCCTCCTAAATCAAGCTCTTCTTCCTGCACATCAAGAAACTATTTCCATTCTCTGTAAGTAACTCTAGAAACAGCAGGGAAAATTCTCACTAACTTACCAAGAAATTTATTATCTTTAATAGCAATGCTTTAATATCCTGAAAGTGAAAATTCAACCAGCAGAGTAGCAGTAGTCATGGAAAACTGAAGAAAACCATCAGATATAAATATCATACTAAAGAATGCTAAGTTAACACATGTGAACACTGCGTTAACCTTAAGGCATGTGTGCGTTAGTCCACAATAGCATTAACATGGAGTTAACATGGCTTTACATATCAAAAATGTAAATGAGCTGCATCACATGGAAATTCAAGAACTGCTTATTAATATCATAATAGCATTCATAAAAATTGCACAACTTAGATACTATACCAGTCCCGTCCCTATCCTACTTAACCAGCGCACCCTTCCACCAATCCCTTTTTTCCAAAAAGAATTTAGGAAGACCCTGAGAATTTGAGAAGAAGATGATTTTATATATGGTTGATGATGGTCACAGCATACATCAACTTATAGCTAACAACTATTGAACAAAGGATGTTATACTTTTAACATTAAAGGAATTTGTCTAACTGATTTGTGGCGTGATCCCACATCCGGTCATGTAGTTCTCAAGACCAATTTCTATATCACACAAGAAACTGGCTCTGTATGTGGCTGTGGGACAACCAGCTGTCACAGCCTCACACCCAATGTCCAAACATTGTTATGCAATCCTGCCTTGATTGCCAGTAAATTGTCTCTTCCACGAGTCTCCAACCCGGTCCATAAAAGAGCAGGGCTGACAAGCTCAGGTATCTGTAGCCATCTTGGTAGGAAGAGCAGGCCTAGCCAAGCCATAAACGCATTATCACCACAGTTCTTCAATTATTTGCAACAAAAGGGTCAGGAAAAATTGTATAGCTCCTGCCCCTCGTGATTTAGCATAGTGCTTTCTGTATGCCTCCTTCAGATATGGCCATTCCCTAGCTAGGTATGCTATGACTATAAACAGACCCCCTTCCCACTATAGCCCCCCCCCCCAGCCTGCACCTATTTCATGCTAGATGGGATAGGCAGGAACGCTAGAGTTGTGTAGATGGGGGGGGGGGGGGGGGGGGCGGGGATGGGATCCAGCCACGACTTAAATCCAAGAGAATAACAGCACTCTCCCATTTCCCCATTTCACCAAGGCTAGCTAGAAGTGGAGATTGTTGTTGTGGCGTTGCTGTATGTGACTGCCTAGCTGCTGGGAATACTGTGCGGGTGCCTGAGCACTATCTTCCTTCAGAGGTGGGGTGGGGAAAACTCCTTTAATTAACACAATTTTTATTAACTCACTGGTAATGCAAAAATTAAGGATGTGTAGAAACATTTCTTTTTATTTGTTTTCGGATAATTTTTTTGTTTTTGTTTTGTTTTTAATCATTTAAAAAAATGGAGCACACTATTCATAAATAGTGCACACTATTTTCTAAAAGCTCTGGAATTCATTGCCAGAGGATGTGGTTAGAGTAGTTAGTGTAACTGGGTTTTAAAAAGGTTTGGTTAAGTTCGTAGAAGAAAAATCCATAAACTGCTATTAATTAATAAGCAATAGTAGCTTGTGATTTATTTAATGTTTGGGTACTTGCCAGGTACTGGGATTGGCCACCGTTGGAAAGAGGATACTGGTCTTGATGGACTCTTGGTCTGACCCAGTATAGCATATCTTATGTTCTTAATAAAAATGATCCAAAAATGAATTAAAAAAAAGAAAATGAAATAACCTTCCCTGCACTTTGCCAGTTTTTGCATTACCAATGCCAATTTTGTTATACAATGCAATCTGTGTGCTCCCTATTTTAATATAAATGAACTGCTTCACTTGACTTTCCATATGATGCAACTCAATAATATTTTTAATAATAGTTTTCTATGACTCTGCTGGTTGGATTTTCACTTTCAGGATATTGTCTTTAAAAAGATTGATTAAAGATAATACATTTCTTGGTATGTTAGAGAGAATTTTCCCTGCTGTTTCTAGAGCTACTTACATGAGATGGTTATAGTTTGTTGATGTGTGGCAGGAAGAACTTGATATAGGAAGATGTTTTATGGGGATTATGCATTCATGTTGGAGTAAAATGAACCAAAATGAAAATGCCTGATTTTGTTTTGATTACCATGTGTTTTAAAACAAATGTAATCCCTAGCAAAAACCTAACTACATCCCTCTAAGATGTAGTTAACATAGTAACATAGCAAATTATGTCAAAGACTCAAATGGTCCATCAAGTCTGCCCAGCAAGTTGCTTGGGTAGAAACTGCCACTCCATGCAGGTTACCCCATTCAGAAATGTTACATCTAAAGTTAGCAATAGAGTCCCCCTTTTCTTCATTTTTGTCTTCCTGCCATTAATGATCCTTTGTGTTTATCCTGTGCCCTTTTGAATTCACCACCTCATCTGGGAGGGCATTCCATCACATCCATCACCCTTTCCATGAAGAAATATTTCCTAACAATGCTCCTGATTCTTCCTCTTGGAGTTTCAAATCATGACCCCTAGTTCTAAACCTTCTTTTCTATTGCAAAATGTTTGATTTTTGTGCACATTTATACCTTTAAGGTATCTAAAAGTCTCTATCATATCTCCTCTGTTACTCTCTTCCTCCAGGATATACAAATTTTGGTTCTCCAATCCTAAAAGCACAGTAAGAAGTGGGCCACAATGCCGCCATCCCCTACCAGAAAGGAGTTACTTTGAAGGCATCCCCTAGAGACCTCTTCAAGCATCCAAATACTGCTTCGACCAGACACCATATAATCGAACAGTGGCCCCCTCCTACAAGCAGGTCTTGCTCCAAAGCCTACCCCATACAAAGGAGTTCATTGCCCAATGAGGGCAGGAGAGAGCTTTCCTCCCTCTTGCTCTGCCATCATTCAAATAAAAGTAGTACTGGCTGACCTTGCATGGTGTGTGTGAGGTTAAATCTTAATGTTTGAAAAAGGTATAAAAATCCTTGCAGTCCTAATCTTCCTAAACCATACTCCCCCACCCCCCAATGATGTCTGAAAAAGTTCCCCATTGCCCCAAACTACCTCCCACCACTTCACCTCATCCAATAATTCTTTGCATTATACTGTGAATTTTTGTATTACCATTAATGCTGCTTTCATGTGTATTAAGGGCCCGAGATATTTAACGCAGGCATTTAATGCACATTAATACATTTTAGTAAATTGGCTCCTATATGTAAACAATGTTGGGGTTCATATTGGGAGCACTCAGAAAAACGACCCTGGAGTCATTGTGGACAGTATGTTGAAATCTTCAGTGTGCGGCAGCAATCAAAAAGTATACACAATAAGGCAAATTTTAAAAGCCCTATGTGCTTCAAAGTCGGGAGATACATGCAGAAGTCGGGCCAGCGCATGCCATGTGGATTTAAAAGGTGCATGAGTACTCATGTATCTCCTAGTACATGCACAAAACTGTTTTTTTTTTTAAAAAGGAGCTGGCCATGGTCTGGGCGGGGAATGAGCATTCCTGGATTTTTTTAATGAAACGAGTGTATGAGTATTTACGAGCACACACACACACTGGTGTCCCTTATTTCAAGACTTGCGCTCCATACTTCTGCTATAGATGGAGCGCAAGTCTTGAAATAATAAAAACTAGGCTAGTCAGCGGGGTTTTAAGGGTTGGGGCTAACAGGGTAAAGGGGAGGCTATTTAACTAACAGGTCGATCCAGTATCGTCCGCTCGAGAATTGCCCGTCTGTAACGTGCTCGTAGCGCACAATTCGGGCGCGCAAGGCAATTCGGCGATACAGTCTCCAGTTTCACGCGTCCGTATCGCTTCTGAAAACAGACGCATAACCCTTTCCGCACCCGGCATGTAAATGAACGAAAAAGCTGTATAATGAAGGAATTAGCTATTCCCCTGCGATACTGTAACGGGCGCTGATATTATCTCCTCCGTAACCCGCTGTTCTGCCGCGGCCTTAACCTGCTAGTTTACCGCCTCCCCCTAGTAGGAGTTAGTGTAGTGTAGTGTAGGGTAAAAACATTGCTTACCCGCCCTGGTCCTGTCCGGTCTCCTGCAGCCCCGTCCGGACCGGACGGGGCTGCAGGAGACCGGACGGGACCAGGGCAAAAAAAAACAAATGAAAAAGTAGCAAGGCTCGGGCCTGCTATGGTAAGTTTAAAAAGTGTAAAAAACAAAAAACCTGTGTGTTATATAAAAAAAATAAAACAATTTTAAATACCTGTCGGAGGGCCGTGGGTCCCGGTGGGCGGCGGGCAGCCATCAGCGGCATCCGGTAGTCCCTTCTCCCTTCCTCCCTCCCTCCCCTGCCTGGATGAGCGCCAAAATCGCACGGGCGGGTCGGCAGCGGGGGGGGGCGGCAGCAGGATCCGGGAGCGGCGGGTAGGCAGCAGCGGGGTCCGGGGGGGCAGCGGCAGCAGGGTCCGGGGGTGGCAGCGAGATCCGGGGAGCCAGCAGCGGCAGCATGTTCGATCGGGTAGGCAGCTAGGTGGCAAAGTAAAGATGGCCGCCTGCACGGGAAAATCGTGCAATTGGCCGCTGAAGACGTGACGTCACGACGTTTGGCGTCACGGGGTGTGACGTCACGTCTTCAGCGGCCAATTGCACGATTTTCCCGTGCAGGCGGCCATCTTTACTTTGCCACCTAGCTGCCTGCCCGATCGAACATGCTGCCGCTGCTGGCTCCCCGGATCTCGCTGCCCCCCCGGACCCCGCTGCCGCCTACCCGCCGCTCCCGGATCCTGCTGCCGCCCCCCCCCCCCCGCTGCCGACCCGCCCGTGCGATTTTGGCGCTCATCCAGGCAGGGGAGGGAGGGAGGAAGGGAGAAGGGACTACCGGATGCCGCTGATGGCTGCCCGCCGCCCACCGGGACCCACGGGCCTCCGACAGGTATTTAAAATTGTTTTATTTTTTTATATAACACACAGGTTTTTTGTTTTTTACACTTTTTAAACTTTTTTACACTTCCTGGTGCCTGTCATTTCAAATGTCATTTGAAATGACAGGTACCAGCGCACCCAGGTTACTGTATAGGCGCTGTTACAGCGCCTATACAGTAAAATGGGTTGCGCGGGCATAACCCTTCCCTAACGCTTCACAGCCGCGGCATGCATTTGCATGCGATTAGAGGAGAGTATCGGGGAGTTAGTGAAGAGAACTGTGCGTGCGGGGAGGAAGGGTGCGCCTGACACTACCTCACTGTTTTTACCGCGGCCTTACTGGATCGACCTGTAAGTGGGTTAGAAAGTTCTATTTTTTACTGGGGAAAACTGGAAATGAATTAGGGAAACTGGCAAGTGCTTCAGTGCGCGTATCTACTAAAATTCCCCCACTTACGCAGTAGAGGCATCATTTTCATATAAAATTGTGCACACATGTACGCGTGTACAGCCTATTCTATACAATGCACACATATATGCACGTATTTATTTTTATTTATTTATTTATTTAAAATATTTCTATACCGGACTTCATGAATGGGATTCATATCAGGCCGGTTTACATGGAACTAGGGGAAAACCAGAGTAACCAAACAAGAAGGCCGAAACAAGCAAAGTTACAATATAACAGGGGGGACTGAACTTGGGAGCTAAATAGCTAGGAAAGGAGAGATAAGATAAGAATTAACTACATATAAATCAAATAAGATAGGTTATAAGATTAGTATACATTCAGTTCCTTGATCTGAGACTGGCGAGATATTTTGAGTTAGGGGAAGGCTTGGAGGAAAAGCCATGTCTTGAGTTTTCTTCAAAAGGTGAGGAGGCAGGGTTCCAGTCTTAGGTCAGTCGGTAGTTTATTCCAAAGGACTGGTCCTGCTGTGGAGAAGGAACGTTCTTTGGTGGATGTTTATAACTTATGTTATAAAATGGTGGATGTTTATAACGTATGTTATAAAATGGCCACATCTATTGGCATGGACAGGCATATGAGCGTATATGTACGCCCAAGCGGCTATTTAAAAGGTTCCATCCCCATTAGGAATTATTTAGAAAGTAACAGGAAGCAAAGATGTGAATTTCATAACTGAAGAAAGTAGATTTTCAATTAATGCACAATTTAAGCTGTGGAATTTGTTAACAGAAGATTGTCATATTATAAGCCTGAATATATTTAAACCACAAATTATTTCATGTTTCAAGTAAGATTGACTTCAAACAGAGTTAACAAAAACAGGTACATTAAATGTGTTTAACTGTAATAATTAAGTGATTAAAATGAAATTATTTATCTTATTTGTGTTTAACAACTGGACTATAAGCTTCATGGAGCAGGGACTGTCTTTTATTCCTAGTAGCACTACAGAAATGTTAAGTAGTAGTAGTTGAAGTAGGAAGATGAATAAAGATATGCTTCACTAAAGGGATTCAAAACTCAGATTGAGGCTCCCACAGGGCCTGCAGAGAAATAGCTCCCAGTTTCTTAGCAGCAAGATAATTTAATCACATCCAGTATATTTCCTGCTATAATATTCTAGTTTCCCTGCATCATGAAGAAAAATTGAAGACCATCTACCTCACTTTCTCAAATTTAAAGCAAAAGTCAATTTTAGAGAAAAAATAATCCTAAGCAATAGGTCTCCCAAAAAAGAAATCGGCTTTGAGGAGGTTTCCATTTTATTCACTACAAATTACTTAAAACAAAAGTGATAGTTACATTTTTCTTGTCAGACTTGGGAATTTTGGATTGAAGGTGATTGAAGGCCCATATGACAATATTATATTTCAATGCTCAACTAACTCTGAGTATATGGTATTTCTATTTAGAGAAATAAATAATTGAAAAACACTGTAGCTTAGACAAATGACCTATAATCACTCACACACTAAAACCCGTTCCAAACAATTACTTGGAGCTCCTTCCCCTTACTCTCAGAAGCCTGACAACTCTCCTTCATTTAACCCCTCGTTCTTTCCCCTCCTCATTTCATGAAATAAAGACAAAATATGTAACTTTCATTAGAAATAATAATGTTGATTCCTCTAAAGCTAATTATCAATTTTAGTTTTCTTGAAATGTAATATGATGAATTGGATAAGATGCTTAAGCTACAACATTTCCGCCATGTTATCATTCACAGTTTTAATATCTAGAAGACCTTATGTGTGTATTAATATTCCAGTAGGACCCTATGTCCTATCCACTCATAGACAATTTATGAGCTGAGTGTCCTAGCATTTGGGAACAGAAGTCTCTTACGTGCATTTTGGTTAATTAGGACTTTTTTTGAGATGCTTAAAATGTAAAGACTCTAGTCTAGACAATATTTTGAACAGCAAAGCATTTTAGTAATTTTTTTATTTTTGCTGGAAGCTGTATATCTAGGCATAGCAATTTCTGATGTATAATTTAAAGAATGTGATGACACAAGTAACTAGAGTTTGCTAATTATTAAAATTGTTTTCAAAATATCTTATTAATATAAACTGAAAGCACTGTCACATGTCTGAAGGAAAAGGGATTATCTTTTCCAAAGTCTTTTGAAAAAGTATTTTGCATTTTGTAATACATTCCTTGTACTGAATTAATGATTTGACCTTTGTTTTCAGTTCACAGCTCAAAATGACCTCTTTTTACAAGCACTTACTGCTAATGTGAAAAGGTGTGGAAAATGCAGTCACCAAAACTAAATGGCTGCAAATAGATTTGCATTTTGATGAAAATGTATAAATTATGCAGTAATGCTGCATAACTAAAAACTATTTATATTAATTACAGAGAACTCATCTCTTCAGCAAGCTTTTCACAGCTTTGATACAATATTCTAATAGTGAATACCACATAATTCTTGGTGTTATTTACATAGGTTTAATCCTTAAAAGGATATTAACAGGATTATTTACTATGCGGGCCAGATAAAACTGTTGGCGGTGGGTGTCTGTTACGCCCGTCGGTCACAGACGGCTGTGACCTCTCATCTCACCTCCTTTTTCCCTGCACCGTCAATCCTCGGAAGAATGGCGGCCTCCACTAACCACGCCGACCTCCCCAGCATCCCCGGGATGGCATGGGTGCTGCAGACTACCATCTTGTCTCCAGAATCACCTAAGGCGCACGCGCAAGGGCCTCCTTTGTTCATGTCATGGCGGGAACCTCGGGGGCGTCCCCTTCCGATGACATCAACTCACTGCTGTACTTAAGCTGACCGGCCCTCTGCTTCTACAAGTTAGCAAGGAGTTTCCTCGTTGCTGAATCCGCTCCATTCTTGGACTTCCTGTTCCAGACTTGCTCTTGATGTGTGGACGCTCGGGGTACCTGCTCCTTGGGAGCCCTTCCGCGTTCCTGGCTATCCGCTCCTCGGAGGGCCTTTCTGCCTTGGACTACGACCTGACCCGCTTCTCGGGTCACTCTCCTGGAACTACCACCGTGAGTACCTCTCTACAAGACGTCAGCGATACCAGCTTTACTGAAGCTTCTCTGCGGTGTACCGTGTGCCTCAGGCTACTACCGTTCCTCTTCAGTAGAAGTTGTTCCAGTATACCCTGTGCTGCTAGGTATTGCCATACCAGCTTCAAGATCCGCTTCTGGGTTCCTGAACCTCAGACTGGTTCATCATCATCTTCAGTACAGTCATCCTTGGCATACCCCGCTCTGCGGGCCACTACCAGATCTTCACATCTGTGGTATCACCCTGGGCATACTCATTGCTCATAACTGTACTTATATGCAGTCCCAGAAGAAAGTTATTTGCTGTTTCTAGCAAATGATCAGCTCTTATGTTAAAAAAAACACTGCTCAAAGGTCCAGTGTAGTGTGGGAAAACTGAATATAACCCTTGGGCTAGCATTCCATGATAGGATACCAAGAATCACCCCTCAAACAGAACTCTAGATGTCAGAGTCCTCTCCTGATGTTAATTGACTCTGAATTTCCAGAATTCCTTGATTGCGGGAGGAGGAGATTACTTCCTAGGCCCTGTGCATTGTTTAAGCCTTAAGTAAGCATTGTAGTCCCTTGTAAATGGCACTAATAATCACACTTGAACCTGATATGGTTTCCAACTTCAACTGATTAAAGAGAGAAATTGATGAACAGATTCCTTGCAGCTCTTGATATTTACAAAACAAGTTTTACAGCATCAGATCTTGAATACATTTGTGACATTACTCTTCCAATAATTTTATTGCTTAATTAAAGTCAATTCTAAAATTTAATTCTTTTTGTTCCTTCTCCTTTTCATTCATTGGGGTAGTTTTTAAGCTTCCTCCCAAATGCATGGTGGATATTGACCCAATTTAGTTGTGTTAGTGAAAAAAAAAATCCCATTTTGCATATCTTTACTGCAATTATTCAATAATCTCTTCCTTCATTTGTTTCGTATATAGATGGTACATTAATGTTCCCTAGTTGATCTATGACATAGTCATGAATATACTTGATTGGTGCCACTGGTCTTCTAACTTCTCTTACTCCTCCTTCCCCAGGAATGCATGGTAATTAATTCCTCCACGAGGATACTAATGGTCCATAGCCTCTCTCTCTGGGTGAGAGACACCAGTTCGTTAGATGGTAAAACCTCTGAGACCGTGGGCTCTGGAATACTCAGGTAAACAGTAAAAGAAAACTTTAGGAAAAAGGGGAAACCAAAATTGGAGGCAGGAAAGGTGGAAAAACCTCCTCCCCCCTCCTAACAAAAAGGTTTCCAACAAACATGGCAAAAATAGGAAAAGGCACCCTACTTTCTTTACTTTACCCAAGTCTCAAACTCAGAGACCCAAGGATCCTTTCCTAAGCAAAATTAACAAAAACAGGAGCAGCATAGGGGATATGCTGCCCCTAGGAGGGCCGACTAAAAATCTTACAATTGAATATGGTGGCAGGAGTTTATATAGTCTAGGAGCTCACCATCTCAATCTTCCACATGGGGGAGCTAAAGCCAGAATAACCCACTTCTCTGTTTCCCTTACAAAGATGGGCAAATCCTCTTAGTAAGAACCCACTGGGTTAGCTACATAAATAACCTCCCTGTGGCACCATGAGTGGTCTGTGGCTGGCCAGAGAATAGACCCAGGCTAGACTCTGGCTTGTTTTTCATCAATTTTTATTAATGAACATCAGAAAAGAGCTCTACTTAATCTAGCAGTTCTTTAAACAAGAATGTATTTTGTAGCTTTGTCATCTGGGAATTCCCTATGTTCCTTCTCTTCCTGGGGCCTCTTCTTCCCTCCTGGGCCTTGCTAGTTATATTCATTTCCTAGGGATCTCTATCCAGAACCAGGATTCCCTACTGTATAGGGTTTGTGGATTAGGCCAGATCTCTGGAGCTGGTCTTTTATAGTGCTCTGGTGTTTTCTCCTGTATACTCCATACATCCCCATCCTCCTTTTATGGGTTTTTAAACTGGCTCATGCTCAGAATCATGTAATATGTGATCAATATCATTCCTATAAGCATGATCCTTATTATACCTCTTCAGATATTTAGATATTCAGAGTCCAAATGTCAGAACATTTGGAACTGGGTATGAGAGTCCCACTGAGCCTGTTCCTGCCATGATGCCAGCTGAAATTAAAGATAAGAAGCCTACACATCAGTCACCATACTGCCTCATTTGAATATACTGGAAACCATTTATGTAGCCCACAGCTTGGGGAAAAAGGGTCTCTTATTTGTGTTAGGTGTGTGTTCCAGGTGGAGGGTACTACTAGGAGACCTTTGTTTTGTGATCTTAGGTCTCTCTTTGGTGTATAAAGTTATAGGATCATTCCTAATAGGCACTTTATAATGGATTTTAGATTGTAGAAGAAGCCGGTGCAGGGCTATCAGCAAGGGGGTGATGTGTTTGAATTTCCTTGTCCTTAGTGGTTTTAATAGACTTGCGGGGAGGCCTAGTAAAAGGGAGTTACAGTAGTCTAAGTTTGAAAATATATCTTTGAATACAGTGCGGAAGTCTTATATCGATAACAGAGGTTTTAGTCAATGTAGAATTCTCAACTTGGAGTATCCTGATTTGATTAATTTGCTTATATTTATTTATTTAAGTTTTTTATATACCACATATAGGGCAGGAGTCTGACCATCGCTTTTTCATAGTGAAGTTCTCATCAATTTGAATTCCTAGGTCTAGAACCTCATCAGATGGAGTAATATTGGTAATTCCCAGATTCAGGGATGGCGGTTTGAGTATTGAGTTGTCTCTCCTTAGCTATATAATTTCCATTTTTTATTTGTGTTGCTTTATGTATGTTTTTTATTTGTGTTGCTTCATGTATGTTGACAGGGTTGCAGAGGTTTTTTAGATTGTTTTGTCGAAAGGGATGTAGAATTGTATGTCATCTACATATAGGAAAAAATTGATTCCCAGATTTGCTAGTAGAGCGCATATAGGCAGAAGATAAATGTTGAACATTCTTTATGCTGAACTTTGGGGTCATCTGTATCGATAGGAAAGGTGTCTGAGATTTGATTACCTAATTTGACTTGGAATGTCCTATCTTTTAAGAAGGAAGAGAACCATTTGATGACATTTTCGCCTATTCCAATTTCATTCAGCTGCTTGCATAGCAAGGTGTGGTCAACTATGTCTATTAGTACCAGAATATATGATTTATTGTTATCAAAGCCTTGTAGCACAGGATCAGTTAAAGAGATGAGAAGAATTTCTGTTGAGCAACTTTTTCTGAATCCAAACTGGTTTCGGTATAGTATTTTGTTGTCTTCAAGATGGTTTTCTAATTGTGATAAAGCTGCTTTTTCTAGGACTTTCACAAAGAAAGGCAGTTTTCATATTGCTCGGTAATTGTCCCAGTCACCAATTCTGCCGGTTTTATTTTTTAGAATTGGTTTAATCACAATTGTTTTGCCATGTTAGGGACCAGTCCTTCTGCTAATGAATGGTTTATTATGGTTGCGATTATTGGGGTTATTACACTGTTTACATTTTTTAGGGTACTTTCTGGGATAGGGTTCACTGGGTGGGTGGCGAGTTTCATTTTACTGATTATTTCATTTACTTCAAGTTTCGAAACTGTGTTGAATGAGTTCCATTTCACTTCAATAGATTGTTTTTCTGGTTCTTCTGATGGTCGGTCGGGGGAGAATTGTGATTTGAGTGTATTGATTTTGTTTACCAATGAATTAGCATATTCATTGCATGATGTTTTTGTGAAGTCATAGTTGTTTGAGATGGAGGAGGAGGAAGGATCCTTGATTAGATTTTTGACTGTTTCAAATAGTAGTTTTGAATTAAATATGAATCTGTTTTGCATAGTATTGTTTTTTAGCTTTATTGATGTGTTCATGGTATTTAATTAAAAATGATTTTTTTTTCTAGATCTTCTGTCAAGTGTTTTTTTTCTCCATTGCTTTTCAGATTTTCTCAGGGTTTTGTTTTTTTAAACATATCTTAGCTCTTTGCTATACCAAGGTTTCTTAGGTTTAGTTATGTAGCCATTGTTCTGGAACGTTTTTTAGTGGATTGGGCATAGGGTGGTAGCTAGTCATTGATGATTTTGTCCCAGGAGTCAAAAGATGAGGAAGCATTGTTATGATCAAATTCAGATATTTTATTTTTAATGGTTTCTTCAAGTGTTTCAGGTTCTATCTTTTTTTGGTACTTAAAAGATTGATTATTGTGTGTATTTGTTTGTTGTATGGTGAGGAGAGATACTTCTGCCTTTATTAACTCGTGATCAGACCATGGTAATATTTTCTGTGAAAGATTGATTTTGCAGTTATTGCAATTGGCAAATATTAGGTCAAGGATATATCCTGCTTTGTGGGTGGGGTTGGTTTCAAATTGTGTCCACCGCATGGCTTCCATAGTATCTAGGAAGATTTCACACAAAGTAGATTTTGGCGAGCTGTCTACATGAAGGTTAAAGTCACCTATGATTACAGTTGATTCAGGTGCTAGGTTTAGAAAAACTATATGCAATCTTTGTTAACAAGATATTATGCTTCACCATGATTAATGTTCCACTAACCAACAGAAAATAAAGGTGTGATTGGATAGATTTTCACAACCTCTTCATGTTTTCAGTCCTATGTATTAGTATTTTTAACCCTGCATTCCTGTCCATATTATTGTAAAGTTCATAGAATTTTAACAGAAGTTATAAGGATAATATTTGACTACTATGCTATCCTTTTCTTCAGATCACCTCTCTTAAGGAGATGACTGAATGATTCCTTTTCAATTCCTATTTTCTAATTTTGATTGAAATTAAAATCAGTCATTGATCCATTGTTATCTAGTAAAATGCTGTATGCACTTGAAATTTTTCTGATCTGGCTAGATTTTTTCATCCTGGGCTTAAAGGAATGATGATGCTGTCCCCAAAGCCTAAACCTAGTGATCTTTCTGACAGGTGAGTCATTTTGCTGAGTTGATAAGAAAGTCACTATGGGAATGCAACTGTCTCATATGATGTTCATACTGCTATTAAGTATGAGACTAGTAAAGCACAGCAGACAAATATCCCTTGCTGATTTAACCACCCCAGTTTATAAAGATAAATTCCTTTGTTCATTTTACCATAATTTTGATAACTAGGAAAACAGAAAGGTATGGAAAACATCCTCTTGGACAAGGTAATACATTTTTAGTTATTTGAATACTGCAATAGATATAAGATGCACATTTTTATATTATTATGCAGCCTTGCCATGCTGGTCATCTGTATATAATAATACATTAGAAAAATACATCATTTTCTACAGTGGTTCTAGTATTGGTAATTTGTATTCAGAATACAAGATGCTCCCTTCATGAAGCCTATTGTATTTTCAGTAGCTAGCTTTAACTGCATGACTTATTTGGCATACAGGAGGATGACTCCATATACACTCGGAGCATACACAACTATGATGGGGATAATGGAAAGAAGAGCAAACAGTTGCATGATAGAGGTTGCTGATGGCAGTATTAAACTACTTCTCCCTATGCTTTCAGAATGTAACCAGATACTGAACAATAGACATTACATTCCTATACTAGAGGCTGCATTGTACCATCCTCATCTGAGTTCTATAGCTATTCTGCAGCCTGCCTCTGGATCAGAATGCTCAGATTCTATTTCTGATTAGCAGAGAGATGCTGAAGCTACACAAAGTTTGTCAGCAATGCAATGGTCCTTACTGCACCTCTTATGCTCAAGGATTCATCATTAGATGGGTGAAAGACGGTGATGTCAGCACTGACAGAGCGTGCAGAGCAGACAGTGTCAATGTCTTCACTACAAGAGCGCTTGAAAATGAATGCATATCTTTCTTCAAGCGATATCCTAACTGCTTCTTTATTAAAAAGATGCCTGACTGCACAAAACAAGCTGTGCATACTTCCCAGACCTATTTGAACATTTCCAATTCGAGAACTGTTTTGAAGGTCCTGGGAGTACAAAGGATGAATACAAGTCAAACAGCAGAATAGCTGCATTCCCATTTTCACATTCAGACTTTGACTTTCTAACAGAGAATAGGTCCTCTCTTGACTTGATTCACTCTGTCAAACCCTAGAGAAAAAAACAAGACACTAAGGGGTAAATTTTCAAAGAGTTACATGTGTAATAATTAGCATATATATGAATATGTAGCATCCAGTCGTGAACATGTTATTTTACAACCTCAACCAGAAGCGTTTTCACTTTTGTTCGCACATATTCGCACGTAAAAAGGGCGACAGTATGGGGTGTTCCTGGGTAGGGCCACAATTTCTGCACATATGTTGCTATTTTAAAAGAAACGCATGCACATAGATTTGCCAACGTATGTAATTTTACACCTGCTAATTACCTCGGGTTTGTGATATTAAATGTGTTTATTGTATACTATTGGAAGGTCTGGGTGAACTCAGGCTGAAGAACCAGGAGGGTCTCAATGACAGAAGGAGAACTGGGCGAACTGGTGGAGTAATTGGTAAAATGAGTAATTTTCTTGACGCATGCTCAAGTTTTAAAACACAGCAACTTACGCGTGTAAATACTGATATAAACGAGTAAGTCCTCTTTGTTTTTGCAAGTAAAAAATATGCATGTATATTTTAAAAATAGGTAGGAAAGGTGTGTGCATTCAAGGCACTGAAATACTCACCTTCAATGCATTGATTGTATTAGCATGTAAGCATACATACAAGCATATGTTGCGGGGTAAAGACATGTGTATTTTATAATATGTGTGGGTTATAAAATGCTACAGTAAAACTACTCATGACCATAAATTCATGTATTTGCTGCTGCGCACAGTGGTTTGGAAGTAATCCTCTCTGTGTAATTTTGTGAGATTTATGAAAAACATCGTTTATGCCAGTCATGCAGAGCCAGTCCCACCAGTAAAGGAGGATTAAGAATACTGATACCTTCCAATCTTTGACTAAATGAGAAATGCATCTCTCAAAAGGAATATGAGAAAATAGTTTTTCACTGAGAGGGTGGATGCTTGGAACATACTTCCAGCATAGATAGCAAGAGCCAAAACAGTGGCACAAATCAAGCATATGTGGAGAATCCCAAAAGGATAAGGACATAAGAAATAGCCATACTGGGTCAGACCAAGGGTCCAACAAGCCCAGCATCCTGTTTCCAGCAGTGGCCAATCCAGGCCATAAGAACCTGGCAATTACCCAAACACTAAGTAGATCACATGTTACTGATGCCAGTAATAGCAGTGGTTATTTTCTAAGTCACTTGATTAATAGCAGTTATTGGACGTCTCCTCCAAGAACTTATCAAAATCTTTTTTAAACCCAGCTACACTAAGGGGTAGATTTTTAAAAACTGTGCGATCGCGTACTTTTGTTTGCGCAGCAGGCGCAAACAAAAGTACGCTGGATTTTATAAGATACGCGCATAGCCGCGCGTATCCTCTAAAATCCTGGATCGGCGCGCGCAAGGCTGCCGATTTTGGGCAGCCGGTGCGCGCCGAGCCGCGCAGCCTGCCTCCGTTCCCTCCGAGGCCGCTCCGAAATCGGAGGGAGACGTAAATCCACGCGGCGCGCGGAGACCCGACCCGGGGGCGGTTCCGGAGGGCGCGGCCACGCCCCCGGAACGCCCCGGGCCGAAAACATGCCCCCGTGCCCACCCCCGAAACACCGCGGCCCGCCTCCAAAACGCCGCGTCGTTTGGCCCTGACATGCCCCCTTCCGAAAACCCCGGGACCTACGCATGTCCCGGGGCTCTGCGCGCGCCGGCGGCCTATGGAAAATAGGCGCGCCGGTGCGCAAGGCCCTGCTCGCGTAAATCCGGGCGGATTTACGCGAGCAAGGCTTTTAAAATCCGCCCGTAACTGCACTAACCACATCCTCTGGCAACAAATTCCTGAGCTTAATTGTGCATTGAAGGAAAAATAATTTTCTCTGGTTAGTTTTAAATGTGCTACTTGCTAATTCATGGAATGCCCTCTAATCCTTCTATTATCCGAAAGAATAAATAACTGATTCACATTTACCCATTCTAGACCTCTCATGATTTTAAAGACCTCTATCATATCCCCCCTCAGCCGTCTCTTGTCCAAGCTGAATAGCCCTAACCTCATTAGCCTTTCCTCATAGAGGAGCCGTTCCATTCCCTTTATCATTTTCGTCACCCTTCTCTTTACCTTCTCCATCGCATCCATATCTTTTTTGAGCTGAAGGGACCAGAATGTGCACAGTACTCAAGGTGCGGTCTCACTATGTAGTGATACAGAGGCATTATGACATTTTCTGTTTTATTCACCATTCCCCTCCTAATAATTCCTAACATTCTATTCTCTTTTTTGACTGCCGCAGCACACTGAGCTGATAATTTCAATGTATTATCCACTATGATGCCTAGATCTCTTTCTTGAGTGGTAGCTCCTAATATGGATCCTAACATTGTTTAACTACAGCATGGGTTATTTTTACCTGGGTGCATCACCTTGCACTTGTCCACATTAAATTTCATCTGCCATTTGGATGCCTAATCTTCCAGTCTCGTAAGGTCCTCCTGTAATTTATCACAATGCACTTGTGATTTAACTATTCTGAATAATTTTGTATCTTCTGCAAATTTGATTACCCACCTTGCCATATTCCTTTCCAGATCATTTATAAATATATTGAAAAGCACAGGTCGAAGTACAGATCCCTGAGGCACTCCACTGTTTGCCCATTTCCACTGAGAAAATAGACCATTTAAACCTACTCTCTGTTTCCTGTCTTTTAACCAGTTTTTAATCCATGAAAGGACACTGCCACTTATACCATGACTTTTTAATTTTCTTAGCCTCTCATTATGGACTTTGTCAAATGCCTTCTGAAAATCCAAATATACTATATCTACAGGTTCACATTTAACCACATGTTTATTAATCCCTTCAAAAAAATGAAGCAGATTTGTGAGGCAAGACTTCCCTTGGGTAAATCCATGCTGACTGTGTACCATTAAACCATGTCTTTCTATGTGATTTTGATTTTTAGAAAAGTTTCCACTATTTTCCCAGCACTGAAGTCAGGCTGACTAGTCTATAATTTCCTGGATCTTCCCTGGAGCCCATTTTAAATATTGGGGTTACACTGGTCACCCTCCAGTCTTCAAGTACAATGGATGATTTTAATGATTAGTTACAAACTTTAACTAACAGATCTGATATTTCATTTTTGAGTTCTTTCAGAACTCTGGGATGCATACCATCTGGTCCAGGTGATTTCTACTCTTTAGTTTTTCAATCTGGTCTACTACATCTTCCAGGTTCACAGTGATTTGGTTCATCATCCTTGAAAACCATCTCCGGAACCGGTAACTCCTCAACATCCTCATTAGTAAACACAGAAGAAAGAATTAATTTAGTCTTTCTGCAAAAGCATTATCTTCCCGAAGAGCCCCTTTAACCCCCTCAGTCCATCCGACTTTTAAAGTTTTTATTATGAGTTTTTGCCTCTATGGCCAACTTCATTTCAAATTCTATCTTAGCCTGCGTTACCAATGTTTTACACAACTTGAAAATGCTTATGCTTTTTCCTATTTTCTTCGGATGGATTCTTCTTCCAATTTTTTCGCTAAAATAGCCTCTTTCACCTCATCTTTTAATCATGCTGGTAATCGTTTTGCCTTCTTTCCACCTTTCTTAATGCATGGAATACAACTGGACTGCATTTCTAAGATTGTATTTTTAAACAATGTCCTCACCAGTTGTACACTTTTAACCTTTGCATCTGCACCTTTCAGTGTTTCCTATTTCCTTATTTTATCAATGTTTCCCTTTTGAAAATTTAGTGTTAGAGCTGTATATTTACATATTGTCCCCCTTCCAGTCATTAGTTCAAATCTGATCATATTTCGATCACTATTGCCAAGTGGCCCCAACACCGTTACCTCTCTCACCTAATCCTATGTTCCACTAAGATTTAAATCTAAAATAACACCCTTTCTCATTGGTTCCTGAACCAATTGCTCCATGAAGCAGTCATTTATTCCATCCAGGAATTTTATGTCTCTCATATGTCCTGATGTTACATTTACCCAGTCAATATTTGGGAAATTGAAATCTTCCATTATTACTGCACTACCAAATTGGTTAGCTTCATTGATTTCTCTTAGTATTTCATCATCTGTCTGATCATTTTGGCCAGCTTGACGGTAGTATACTCCTATCACTATACTCATTCAACACATATGGGATTTCAACCCATATAGATTCTACTGAGCATTTAGTCTCCTCTATGATCTTTATCCTGTTGGACTCGATATCTTCCTATACAAAAAATGCTACACCCCCACCAAGTTGATCCTCCCTATCATTGCAATATAATTTGTATAACAATGTCTCTGGGTTATCCCCCTTCCACCAGGTCTCTG
Source organism: Rhinatrema bivittatum (assembly GCF_901001135.1). NCBI lineage: Eukaryota > Metazoa > Chordata > Amphibia > Gymnophiona > Rhinatrematidae > Rhinatrema > Rhinatrema bivittatum. Next base: position 106,716,879 of record NC_042617.1, on the reverse strand, counting down.
AGATGCCGATTATGTCTATCTCATCATTCACTGCTGCACATTCTAACTCTCCCATCTTACTTCTTAGACTTCTGGCATTGGCATACAGACATTTCAAAGTGCATTTTTTGTTTGAATTAACAACCTGCTTTTCAGTTGAAATGGATACTTTGGAATTCTTTAGCTCAGGTCATTCTTTACTTATAGGCACATGGGCTACTTTTACTTTTATTGGAACCTCTCTGTTGAGATGCCCTATCTTTCCTGTTTCATTAGTATTCTTCAAAGATACATTCCTTCAAACCTTGCACTGCTGAGTGACTGTCGGCTTCCCCCCTTGTTCTAGTTTAAAGGCTGTTTATCTCCTTTTTAAATTTAGTGCCAGCAGTCTGGTTCCACTCTGGTTAAGGTGGAGCCTGTCCTTTCAGAAAAGTCTCCCCCTTTACCAAATGGTTGTCCAGTTCCTCTTAGGCAGAGGTGGAAAGAATAAGACTATAGACCAAACAAGATCTGTCACAACATTGAGTGATATGGGAAAGTTTATATTTGCCCTTATGGTATAAAATCCATAGGTAAATTATACCCATTGATTTTCCACCAGTTTTCTAAGTGAAAATATGCATAGACTTTCACATTGTATATTATCCCAGAAAATCTATCCAAATGCATTTACACCTAAGTTGTGTAGGTAGTGTTTTCCATGAATACTTCTGTGTATGCTATAGAAAATTCTAATGTATGCATGTAAATTCAAAAGTATACCAAACCCTGCCTCCAGGAATGCCTCTTCACCTGCTGGTAAAGTTATAAATGTAGTAGCACTGCATATAAATGTACTTACACATGGTGTGGACAGTTTTCTAAAATCCCATTTCAATAGGTAATGCACTATTTTACTCTATTTCTACAGACTTTGGAGATCATTTGATTGTGATTTTCTTGGCAAGTTGATAAACTGTATTCAGATTTTAGAAGACATTTGACAAAGACCCTGATGAGAGACTCCTCAGAAAATTAAAAAATCCATGGGATAGGAGGCAGTGCATTATTGTGGATAAGTAACTTATAAAAGATAGGAAACAGAGGGTAGAACTAAATTGGTCAGTTTTCCAAATGGAGAAAGGTCATTACTGGAGTATCCCAGGGATATGTATTGGGACCTGTGCTGTTTAACATATTCATAAATGATCTGGAAATGGGAACAAGTGAGATGATGAAGTAATTAATTCCTTAGGTAAAAAAAATATTGGCTGCACAGAACTAAAACCAAGGCTTTTTCTATTACTGCACTGTGGAATGTGCTACCTATGGGGTAGATTTTAAAAAAATGCGCGTTCGCGTACTTTTGTTGGCGCACCAGTCGCAAACAAAAGTACACTGGATTTTAGTAGATACGCGCGTAGCCGCTCGTATCTTCTAAAATTTAGGATCGGCGCTCGCAAGGCTGCCGATTTTGGGCAGCCGGCGCGCGCCGAGCCGCGCAGCCTGCCTCCGTTCCCTCCGAGGCCGCTCCGAAATCGGAGCGGCCTCGGAGGGAACTCTCTTTCACCCTCCCCTCACCTTCCCCTCCCTTCCTCTACCTAACCCACCCCCCCGGCCCTATCTAAACCCCCCCCTACCTTTGTCCACGGATTTACGCCTCCCGGAGGGAGAAGTAAATCCACGCGCGCCAGCGGGCTGCTGGCGTGCCGAGACGCGACCCGGGGGCGGTTCCGGAGGGCGCGGCCACGCCCCCGGACCGCCCTTGGCCTAAACCACGCCCCCGGGCCCGCCCCCGAAACGCCGCGTCCCGCCCCCAAAACGCTGCGTCGATCGGCCACGCCCCCGACAAAAAACCCCGGGACTTACGCGAGTCCCGGGGCTCTGCGCGTGCCGGCAGGCCTATGGAAAAGAGGCGCGCCGGCACGCAAGGTCCTGCTCGCGTAAATCCGGGCGGATTTACGCGAGCAGGGCTTTTAAATCCGCCCGTATGGGAATATAAATTCAATCTGATTATTTAAAATTTTAAAAGTTATTAAAAGCAGAATTATTCTGTAAAGCTTTTGAGGAGGGTGATTTGGAGGCATTTTGATAGTTGATGGAATGGCATAGTCAATTTTATATGAATTTTATATATTAGGTTCTTGTATGAAGATACATTTTCTGTATTGGTTTTATATTTTATAATTGTTTTATTGTAATCTACTTTTGAATATGTTAGATTATGTTCCCCTTAAAAGAAAGTATTAGCAAAAAAAAAAAAAATCAGTTTCCATGTCCCACCCCCAAAAACCAACCTCTCCCTTTTGTTAAAAAATAGTTTCCTGGCTGCCAGCCCTCACATTATCCAACCTAGCCTACCCTCCCGACCCCCCTTGAGACTTACCAAAATCATCCTGGCAGTCTAATGGGAGCACAGGAGCAACCATCTATTCTTAGACCCTGAGGCTTTCGTTTTGAAAACTGTGCTGGCCAACCTTTTGCCCCTATCATGTGACAGGAACTAGTGCTGCCATTGGCTAGCCCCTGTCACATGATAGATGCACCATTTGTTAAAAAGGTGGCCACCAGGTCTGGCAGCAGAGGCAGTCACTCTCTGCTCTCCACTAGGCCGAGAGGATGATTTTTCTAAGTCTGGGGGAGTTTGGAAGAGTGGGCTGAGGGGTGGCAGCTGGAGAGGGCTATTTTTTAAACAAAAGGAACGATTTGGGGTTGGGGCAGGACATGGGAATCAGGATTCTTTTGCTAATATTTTTGGGGGAACTTTGGCTGCCTCCAGGGGCAGCAGGGGTTGGGTCATGGGGTCTCTGGAGACCTCTGATTATTCTTTTGTCCGGGGAACTGTTTTTTTCTGCACTATTTGCAAACAGTGTGAACAAAAATATAATAGAATATGGAATACAAAATTTCATGTTTTTAATTTGAAAATGACTTGAAATGATATGGACATTAATGTCGTAGATATCGTCTATGACATTTCAAACAACAGCACATTCCTAGTGCTGGTTGCCACTGTGCCTAACCTTAGATAGATATAACTAGATGGCTATCTTGTGCATTCAGCTCTTTTTTGAAAATTACCCTCAAAATGTATTTTTCTGTGATTCATAATTAGGAACTGAAATAAAAGTGACAAACAATTTTTAGCACCATATGTACTTGAAGATCTGTGCCAAGACTTAAAAACTACTGGGCATCAGGAGCTAAAGTTCAATGGTTTCTTTGTGATACATAATGAGAAAGCAAGTGGCAATGTCTCTGACCTTGATAAATTAGAAAAGAGAGAAGCATTCTGAACTGTTCAAAGGGCTTAACTGCACATTCTTTCAATGAATTCCTAGAGGATAATTTCCTAGAGGATAGGACCCAATTCTTTTATTCTGTGCTCTGAAGAATTCTTATTAAATCTTTAGAGTACTTTGTGAAAATGTAGTTTACCAGCGAGATAACCTAGGTGGTCTGCAGTAAATTAACTGAGTAGTGCTGACTATTGCCATTCCTGTGAGACTACTCTAAGGGATTTGAATGTTTAAAATATAGCAACATTTACTATAGACCAGATTTGCTCATTGGCTACAAGTCAGCAGGCTGCAGTGTAAATGACAGCATGGGCAGATGCAAAAGAATGGCCAGAAATTAGTTTGGCTAAGGACCATATTTATCAAGTTCACAGCCGATTGTGGAACTCAAATTTTCACAAGCCATGCATTAGTATTATTTGCCAGTACTGTAGTAGTCTTACAAGCTCCTGTATAATCGCATCTTAGAGTGGAATATCACAGGATTGTTTTTTTTTTCTATTTTTGAACCGATTTATTTTTAAGTATGTTTTACATGACAGGTATTTAATCACTCATATATTTCCAACTAAGAATACATTCTTGTATATCCAGAATTAAGTGCAATGTCATTGATCCTCTGTGAGGTTTCTTGTTAAGCATTTACTGTTTTTGCATTAAAAATTTAGATGGTATTTATCTCCATGCAAGCACTTTAATGAAACATAAAACTCCAGAAAAACAAAGTATTTTAAATCAGCATTATTTACATAGACCATTTATTGCTAATGATATTTTTGCTTTTATGACTAGACATTTATATGTAAAACTGATACATCTTGTTTAATATTGGTTTTCAATGATGTGATGGGGTGTATGTGCGGCACCCAGAAACTCGGCAGTCAAAGTCAGCCGGCAAGCATTTGTTAACCCAGGCACGAAAGAAGTGAATTAACATGGAGCAAAGAAAAGAGGGGATAAATGGAAAAGGCCTGCAAGGCAGAGAAATGGTAGTCCCTGGGTGAAGCTCAGGGAAGGAGCGACAGCCTCTCTCCCTGAGGGGCCTACAGAGCAGAATGGGGGAAGAGCCCTTACAGCAAAAGAAGAATGAGAGGGGATCATAACCAGAGAAGAACAAAAGAACCCAGTAGCAGAAAGAAGTAGGGAATGGGCTTGAGTTTATTAAAAGATAATACCCAAGTTTGGAGGATGCTATAGGAATTTAGATTAGAAGAGGCTAACAGGCTTAGTCTGACGCCTTGCAAGTGAGGATACCAGTGATTGAATATACAGCTGGTTCTCAAACTAAGGGTTTCATTTACTAAGGCATTTCTCCTATTCTGTGTCTATGGGAAACATACTTAGTGAATCAGGCCCTAAGTTAGGTTTTTGTTTATCCTTATTTTAAAATGTCTGGAGAGTTGTTCCTTTGGACACAACCGTGTGAATAAACTCCTGCTGAATAAAGATTGCATTGTGGTGATTGACAGAAGATGCCATTCTAGGGATGTGCAGAAGGAAAACATTCATTTTGTTTTGTTTTTCGTTTCGCAGGGACCCAAATTCATTTCATTAGTTTCATAGGGGAAAAAAACCAATTCATTTATTAGTTTCATTCATTTTTCATTTTGCCAATAACTTCAATGGGGGAAGTATTTGCAGCCTATTTTTAGCTGCAGAATTGGGGTTTTCTTATCAATTCTGATGAAACTTCTGGGGAACAATCATCAGAATGAGAAAAGAGCTCCAAGGTACTTAGACTGTGGCAAAATGGCACCAAAGTGGCATGAATAGCCTAAGGTACTGTAAAGGGGCAAAGGGGAACCAGGAGTGGCAAGAGTGCTTTAACAGAGGTGCAAAGCAGCAGCGAGAGTGTCAAAAACACACCACAGCCTCAAAAGAGAGCACCGATAGCAGTTGCATGAACCCTGGAAGGCAGCATGACAGGCAAAGTGGCAAGCAAGTGGCATCAACATCCAACAGCACAATGAAAGGGGAACATAGCAAGCAGAAAGGGTGTCAGAAAAAAACCACAAGGTGCCGATAAAGGGACAAAGCAGCAGAAAGTCTAGCATCAACACACTGAGGAACCATGATAGTGGCAAGAACACCACAAGGAGTAGAATTGTCTGGTGTATGGCAGCAAGGCAGAGTGGCAGAAAGTTGATAGGTGCAAGACAGAATGTCAGAACGAAGGTAGTCTGGTCCCTGTGGTTTTGTTAGGGGCAAGACAGGCTGGCAGAGCTGAGGTAGTCTATCAAACAACCTTCTCAGAGAGAACCCAAGAAGAAAATGCACTGTGTGCTATGCTTGCTTAAGGTAGAAATACAGTGGACCCTTGACTACAAACTCAATTGATTCCAGAGGGCTGGTTGTAACTCAAGTTGGTTGTAAGTCAAGACTATTTTTTCCATAGGAAATAATTGAAATATTCATAATGTGTTCCAAACCTCCCAAAAGCACCCCTTACCTAACCATCAGCTATATAACTGAGCGGTGACTGACGTGCCATGAATGCGTAGTAAAGAGCAGCTCTCACCGACGTGCCGTGCTTGCACGGATGAGACAGCTCTTACCGACGTGCTGCGCCTGCACCGCGAATGTGCAGAAGGGAGCAGCTCTGACTGCGTAGAAGAGAGCTCTAACCAACATGCCACGAACATCCAGAGCTCTGACTGACATGCCGAGAACATCTCACCCATTTTAACAGGCCCATGAGCAGCTGTGACTGCATGGAAAAGACAGTTCTGGCCGGCACACCTCGCCCATTTTAACGGGCTTAACGGCTTGTTTCTATAATAAAAAATGGTTGTATAAAGTCTGTAATTACCAGAAACACCATTAATTTCCTAGTATACTCACCAAAACATTATAACATGTGCCTAGCCTACCAGAAACAACAATTTCACCTCCTCCACCAGTTCCTTTGCAATATCTGCATATGGACTCTCTACCTGGGTAACATCAAGCTAGGTTGAGAGAACATTGCACAAATCTCATCTTTGTGTGAGTTTCCTCACTCCAAAGGTCATCAAATCTTCACAAGAGTGCACTGTTCTGTTCGTCCGTCACACTCTGCATTTCAAAGTGGCCCCTAACCCCTACACTAATACCTACACCTCACCTCGAGTAACTAGGTGGGCCTCATATAGGGGTATAAATACCTACCTAGTATACATGCATTATGGCTAGTCTCTCTCTCTCTTTCTCCTACCCCCTCACCCTCTCCTCCCCCCAAATGAAACTATGATATGTTTCATTCGTAGGGGATTGCTATTTATTTTGCAAACCCACGAATGCAACAAATAGAGACCTATTTGTTGCGGATGACACATTAGTTGAAAACAAATGCACATCCCTATGCCATTCTAGTACAAGAGATATAGTCAAGCAGCCACACATATGGGCGGATTTTAAATGCCCTGTTCACGTAAATCCGGGCGGATTTACGCGAGCAGGGCCCTCACGTGCCGGCGCGCCTATTTTGCATAGGCCGCCGGCGCGCACAGAGCCCCGGGACGCGTGTAAGTCCCGGTTTTTTTTAAAGGGGGCGTGTCGGGGGCGTGCCCGAATGACGCGGCGTTTCGGGGGCGGGACCGGGAGCATGGCGCAGGCCTGGGGGCGTGGTCGAGGCCTCTGGACCAGCCCCTGGGTCGGATGATGGCATGCCAGCAGTCCGCTGGCGTACGTAGATTTACATCTGCTTCTAGCAGGCGTAAATCGAAGGACAAAGGTAAGGGGGGGGTTAGGTAGGGGAAGGTGAGGGGAGGGCGAAAGAAAGTTACCGAAATCGGAGCGGCCTCGGAGGGAACGGAGGCAGGCTGCGCAGCTCGGCGCGCACAGGCTGCCCAAAATCGGCAGCCTTGCGCGCGCCGATCCAGAATTTTATAAGATATGCGCGGCTATGCGCATATTAGGGTGAGCTGGTCAATATGAAGGTGAATTTTAAAAGCCAACACACACCAAACCCGGGAGATGGGTGTGCGTCTACATGCGTGCTCAAGTACCAATGCACGAATACCTCACATCGGGAAAAAGGGGGCTGAATGTGGGCAGGGTATTGGCATTTAGGGATGGGGCCAAGAGATATGTACACAGGTAGCTACATGCCTGGGTGCAAAGTTGCTTCTGCTTTGGATGAGGCGTAAGTTTTAATAAAACTATTTCCAGCACCTCTGAAGTGTTTGAGGGATCTGGGTTAACTGGTAAGAGTGAAATCTAAAGAATCTGGGGGGTTTGGAGGACTTAGCTCTAGACTGGGCAAACTGATGGATGAACTGGTGAAACTGGTTATGGCCTGGACATGCGTTTCTTATAAAATTCCCTCACTTGCATGTCCCAAAGCTGACTAGCACAGCCGTGCGCACACAAGTTTAATATTAGGGGCACACACATGTGTGCCAGGTCTATTTTATAACATGTGTGCGTATGTGCACGCAGGATACAAAATTGCCATGTATCTGGCCACACGCCCATATACACATGTAAATGTGCACCCGCAAGCCTGTTTCAAAGTTACCATCAAGGGGTATATTCAGATTGTGAGAGGACATTTGATAAAGTTCTTCATAGAAAACTCCCAAGGAAGTTAAAAAGTCATGGAATAGGAGGCAATTTGATATTGTGAATTGATAACTTGTTCAAGAATACAAAACAAAATGTAGGATTAAATGGTCAATTTTCCTAATGGCAAGCGATAAACAGTGGCATGCCCATGGATTCCTAATGGGGCCAGTATTACTTATCTTTTTCATTAATCATCTGGAAAAGGGAACAATATTGGGCCGAGCCTATTTTGCATAGGCCCGGCGACGCACACAAGCCCCGGGATGCGCGTATGTCCCGAGGCTTGAAAAAATGGGCGGGGAGTGGGCGGGACCGAGACCTTCAGCACAGCGGTCGTGCCGGCGCGCACAACCTACACCTGCCCGAAGGCAGGCGCAACTTCATCAACAAAGGTCAGGGAGGGGTTTAGATAGGGCTGGGGGGTGGGTTAGGTAGGGGAAGGTAGGCGAAGGTGGGGGGGGGGGCGGAAGGAAAGTTCCCTCCGAGGCCATCGGAGGGAACTTTCCTTCCGCCCCCCCCACCTTTCCTTCCGCCCCCCCCCACTTTCCTTCCGCCCCCCCCCACCTTCGCCGGCGTGCACCCCCTACACCTGCCCGAAGGCAGGTGTAGGGGGTGCACGCCGAGCCCTAGGGGAGCCATCGGGGCTCCCCTAGGGCTCGGCGTGCACCCCCTTGCGCGCGCCAACCCCGGATTTTATAACATGCGCGCAGCTACGTGCACATGTTATACAATCGGGTGCAGATTTGTGCGCGTTGGAGGTCCCAAAAGTTAAAAAATTTAAAATCGGCCCGCAACTCGCGGGTTGAAAACCGGATGCTCAATTTTGCCGGTGTCTGGTTTCCGAACCCGTAGCTGTCAGCGGGTTTGAGAACCGACACCGGCAAAATTGAGCATCAGCTGTCAAACTCACTGACAGCTGCCACTCCTGTCAAAAAAGAGGCGCTAGGGAGAGACTGCAGCTAATGCTGAGAGAGCAAATGATCCCCTCTTACCCCTCCCCCCTCTATGCCTGTAACTCTCACTGTCTTTGGTCACCGGAGATAGCACAAGGTGGCCAAGGAATGCTTCACACACAAACTTTGGGTGCTTTCATATCAGGGTAGGTTTATTTTCTATTATTTAGGTAACGGTCCAGTGCCATTCAGCATAGTTTAACTCTTTAAAGCCATCCTTTCTCAACTAATAAAACAGTAAACAAAAAACAGTAAACAAAATAATAATCCTAACTCCAGCAGGAGTCTCTCTAACAGGCCGATACAGTACAGCACATTTTCAATGCGCTAGCTTTACCCCTTATTCAGTAAGGGGTAATAGGGCATCGAAAACGTGCGTCCAAACCCCCCCCCCCATTCAAATGCATGTTGATGGCCCTATTAGTTATTCCCGCGCGATACAGAAAGTAAAATGTGCAGCCAAGGCGCACATTTTACTTTCAGAAATTAACATCTGCCCAAAGGCTGGCGTTAATTTCTGCCGGCGCCGGGGAAGTGTACAGAAAAGCAGTAAAAACTGCTTTTCTGTGCACTCTCTGACTTAATATCATGGCGATATTAAGTCGGAGGCCCCAAAAGAAAAAAAAAGTAAAAAAAAAAAAAATTAAAATTGGCCCGTGGGTTGGAAGACGGACGCTCTTTTGCCTGCGTCCGTTTTCCGAACCCATGGCTGTCAGCGGGTTTGAGAACCGACGCCGGCAAAATTGAGCATCGGCTGTCAAACTCGCTGACAGCCGCCGTTCCTGTTACAAAGGAGGAGCTAGGGACGCGCTAGTGTCCCTGCTGCCTCCTTTTACCGTGGGCCCTAATTTGCATAGGCCACCCTCCTGAATCGCGCGCCCAGGAGAGTGGCCTGTGCGCGTGCCAGGAGAGCGGGCGCTCGCCTGCTCTCCCGCGCGTTTTTCTGAATCGGCCCGTAATTTAGCATAAACCTTAGTCAATCAGCCTTTAGCATAAAACTCTGCTACAATTTATCAGTCATTACTGAAATATTTTTCCATGGACTTGCCTTTTTTTTCTGCAGATGTCCTCTGCTCACCTACCTATTCCCTTCTCTCTGTGTGCCTAGGAGCCAGGTTTTTAAAGGCTGTTGGCACTTCCTTCTTGGCACATTACTCTGACCTCCTGCAGCTGGCCTCCATGCCTTGTTTAGCCTTCTGCTAAACTACATTCCCTGAATCACCCTTTCACATGTTAAGGATCTTTGCTATATATCATTTCTACTTTTAAGTACCTGAAGCTGCTTTTGGTGTGATGAGCACCCATGACATGCTTTGGTTGAATCTGTGTGAAAATGCCAGGGAATTTTAAGTATAAGAAAAAGACGCAAGTTTAGTGTCACACCAAACATTTCAATGATCATTTCTGTAATATGAGAGAAATGTACTAGTCAAGAAGGAAAAACATGGGACCACGTGGTTCTGCCAACTTGGTAGATTTCCAGAAAATCAAAGGAACTCGGCAATAGTTGCAGAGTGTGACTCAGCATGGTAAATAATAAAGAAGCTGGATGTGCCTGGAACAATAAATTATTGTTTTCCAAGCATAATTGACAGCTACTTTACAGTAGGTAAAGCATGGAAGAGAAACACAAGAACAGCTGATTGAATTTCTAAAACCTCCTGGTATTCAAATAATTTATGTACAAATAGCCAAGCCATTTTATTCCTAATGAGCTGTATATTATTTAATATGGAAATAAATGTATGTGATTGTCTATTTATGGATGTTGACATGTACCCTGCAGGAGGAAGAAACTTCAGACCTGTGGGTTATATGTGTTTTAAAATGATAAACAAATGCTTTAAATTAAATGTTGATAGATCTTAAACATGGACAATCATTGCTATGTCTATTAGGAACCATCACCAATATAACCATCAGTCTAAAAAGAGGACAATATTCATAAAAGCCATTCCAGCGGGATAAATGTCACACTAAATATCCCCAATTTTAGTTATCCAACTATCTTTAGCTAGATAACTTCACACCTAACTGGCTATCTATTGAAAATCACCTATTAGGTTCAAATGTATCCAGACTTATGTGGCTAGATAACTTTATCCTTGAATACAGCTGGTTAAGTGGCATTGCTGTTTAAAAATATAAAGGACCTTGGGGGCCTAGTGACCCAAATGACAGCCCCCCACCTACCCAACTATGACAACAGGCCCTGCCAGGTTGAGCATCCCCACTCTCCAAAACCTGTCTAAAAGAATTGGAAATTAGAAGTGATCCAGAGCCAATCGCCCCTACTCTCCAGTGCTACATAATCTTGCCTCCATCCTCCAAGCCCATCCCTAACTCTTCCACCTTCTTATTGCCTTTAAAAATGCCAGTCTTCAGCTCAGATCATGAACAATGCTAACACAACTCAATTCCAGCATTTTCAGTGTTGCTATGTAAGCAATGCTGGAAGTGTAAACTACTAGCGCTGCTGTGAAGTACAACATTGGTAGTTTATACTTCCAGATTTGCTAATGTATAAACACAGAAAGTGCCAGGCCCAGGTTGTGTTAGCAGAGTAGAGAGTATCATGATCCAAGTATTATATATCAGAGTTAGCTAGATAAGTTATTTGTCTAACTCAACTCCACCCCGGAACACTCTGAAAATGCCGCTTATTTAGCTACATCTTAGCCAGATAAGGACCAGGGGATATTCAAAACTCACATTTAGCTGGATAACATGAGTTAGATTTACCAAAACTAAGTTATTTTAGATTTCAACATTAATCTGTAGACAAATACAATAAGACTTACATGTTCTGGTTCACATTGCTATTAAAGTTCATTAATTATGTCTTTGTATATTCTTCCTCATTATTAAACTAGCCCTCAGCTTTAAAGAATAAGCTTATAGAAATGCATCAGATTTTCACTTAGCACATAGATTTGATAAAATACCTATTTGATTTCCAAAATAAAATAAATACATTTTTAAAATGGGGTCATTTTTTTTGTACAATGGAGTTTAACTTCATCTTCCAGCAGTGATACTGATCTAACCTACAGCTTTTAAAACAGAGACTGATATCATTGAACATCCATTTATATTCATGTTTGCATTTTCTGATCAAGTTTCACAGTCTATTCAGGTAGCAAGCTTTTATTTTCCTACCTCATCATGATTCTTCTTTAACCAATCCTTGACAATACTAAGAGCTATGGCAGCAGCTGGCTCATTTGGAAAACCTAATCAAAGAAAAAGAAAAAAAAAAGTAAACAAGCAAGTCTTCAAGATATTTATTGAAACAATGCACAATATATTCAAACCTAAAAAAATAATAAAAGCATATAAATTGGCCTATGCAATCAAATTCATGCTAAAAAAAGATTTTATCATGCGACCTGATAACATTTTAATGTGTACGATAAAACTCCACTTAGAGGGTAATTTTCAAAGCCATTTCCACAGGTAAAATAGTGCCTTACCTGCAGAAATGAGCTCTTTCTAAATTCCTCTCCCTTTGTGCAGGTAAGCTTACACGCAGACTGCCAATACATGCGTAACTGTACCTCCAGAGAGAAGAGGAATTGGGATTGGGATTGAATTTTGAAAAGTATGCACATATTTTTTCTCAGAAAAACTACTATCCATATAAATTATAAGATGCAACTATGTGCAGATAGTTTTCCTAGGATAATTTTCAAAGTGAAAGTAGGCACATAATTTCACTTTGAAAGTTGGTATAAAATCCATAGGCAATTGGCTTTGCAGAAAGATGAGCAGTTAGGATATTACCTCCTTAATATTTTATGTAAAATATTTTAATGAGGGCATGCTAAAATTTACCCTCCAGAGCATGGTCTCAGTGCTAATGTAGATGTTAAACCAAAAAGTAAAACATCTAGCTGCCATGAAATCCCTATAACTGACCGATGTGAAACATGAAGCGGCTGGCATGCCTTGATGCTTCCCCCACTCCCTTTTAGGAGTCACACTCAATAGCCTACTGGCCTAAAAGCCCCCCTTCCTTCCTCTCTCCTACTGGCCAAGCCCTTTGAGTCACCCACAATGGCCTGCTGGTGTAAGTTTCTACCTCTCTCCAGGGTACTTTTCTTCCACTTACCATTTCAGAAGTTGATAAAATGTGATGAGGGCAGAACAGAGCAAACCTGCCTCCTGATCCATTCCCATCATCTTCAAAAATGGTGCAGGAAGTGCTCTTATGTTACTTTGCTCTGCGGGTTATTAGGCCAGCAAGTCCTTGAAAGTGGCTTTGAGGAGGAGGGAGGAGGTCATCACAGCATGCCAGCTTCTTCATGTTTGCCATGGTTGGGGAGCTGATGAGATGACTCACTGTGGAGTTTACTTTTGAAAATTTGGATCAGCTGGCAAGACAGGTACATCTATACTCAAGACTTCAAAGCAGGTGTGAAGTCTGTGCTGTAAATGACATGCAGGCATTTAGAAATGAAAATGTCTGCGTGCTGGCTCCGTTCGCCTTATGCTTCTGGACTCATATGCTAAAGAGCTGCTGAGATCAGTCGGAAGCAATCTGGAAGTGGTAGCAACAGGGCAGGAGCGACTCTGGATCACTCCTGTCCCCCAAAGACCATTCCTTCACTGAGGTAAGCAACTGAGAGCACAGGGTGGTGGTGGGTCAACCCGAAATAAATATGTTGCTTGATTTTTGGAAGCCAGAGGGTGGGGCTTCTAAAACGGGTTAAGATTGTATATTTATGGCCCGTGTTATGCAAGAAGATAGGAGTGGGGGTGTCACTAAGACCACCACATTATTTTGCATATACTTGCGTGGGGGTACCTGTTAGGGATGTGAATCGTTTTTTGACGATTTAAAATATCGTCCGATATATTTTAAATCGTAAAAAATCGTTAGAGGCGCGATACAATAGGAATTCCCCCGATTTATCGTCAAAAATCGTAAATCGGGGAGGGGGGAGGGGAAGGGGGAGGGCGGGAAAACCGGCACACTAAAACAACCCTAAAACCCACCCCGACCCTTTAAAATAAATCCCCCACCTTCCCGAACCCCCCCAAAATGTTTTAAATTACCTGGGGTCCAGTGGGGGGGGTCCCGGTGTGATCTTCCACTCTCGGGCCATGGCTGCGTTAATAGAAATGGCGCCGGTGCTACCTTTGCCCTGTCATATGACAGGGCAAAGGTAGCGCCGGCGCCATTTTGGTTCCTGTCCCCCGACGTCACGAGCGCAGGAGATCGCTCCCGGACCCCCGCTGGACCCCAAGGGACTTTTGGCCAGCTTGGGGGGGCCTCCTGACCGCCACAAGACTTGCCAAAAGTCCAGCGGGGGTCCGGGAGCGACCTCCTGCACTCGTTGCCGTATTGCAAAATGGCGCCTGCCGTATGGCCGTATTGCCATATTGCAAAATGGCGCCGGCTGTATGGCCGGCCGTATGGCTGTATGACCGGCGCCATTTTGCAATACGGCAACAAGTGCAGGAGGTCGCTCCCGGACCCCCGCTGGACTTTTGGCAAGTCTTGTGGGGGTCAGGAGGCCCCCCCAAGCTGGCCAAAAGTCCCTGGGGGTCCAGCGGGGGTCCGGGAGCGATCTCCTGCGTTCGTGACGTCGGGGGACAGGAACCAAAATGGCGCCGGCGCTACCTTTACCCTGTCATATGACAGGGCAAAGGTAGCGCCGGCGCCATTTCTATTAACGCAGCCGTGGCCCGAGAGTGGAAGATCACACCGGGACCCCCCCACTGGACCCCAGGTAATTTAAAACATTTGGGGGGGTTCGGGAGGGTGGGGGATTTATTTTAAAGGGTCGGGGTGGGTTTTAGGGTTGTTTTAGTGTGCCGGTTTTCCCGCCCTCCCCCGATTTATGATTTAAACGATTTAAAAAAAAAAAAAAAACACGACGGTCAGATTCCCTCCTCCCCCCAGCCAAAATCGATCGTTAAGACGATCGATCACACGATTCACATCTCTAGTACCTGTAGCCATGAGGGCTCTTTATATGAACCACTGCTTCCCGGGACAGGTTTGTGCATTGCATGGCCAGGAACACACAACATTCCTGGCTGTGGCAGTGCATGAAAAAGGTCTTGGGCAAATTTTCTACAAATGCTAATAAGCTTCATGCTCATTAGCATCCATAGCAAAATTGCATGTAAATGGGAGCTAACCCATAGAAAATACCACAGGCTAATACATCAGCCTTTGAGACAGATAACCTAATGTCTTGCATTCTGGCAAACCTTGCAGGTAGTTTTTACCTGCGGGGTTTGCCGCAATAATCAAAGCCAAACTACATGAGAGTTCTGCTTTCCTTATTGCTCCTTCAAAAGGACCTACATAAATTTGCACCTGCGTTTTTAGGCAAAAAACAATGCTCATTTGCCTCCCCAAACCTAATCTCGCCCCAGAAGCACCTATCAAAGTACACATGCTATTTGACATATGATTATACTTTTGCATGCAAAGAGTGTGGCCAAAACACATTCCATTTCTGTGGGTAAAGCTGCATTTTACCACAGAAATGGTTTTTATTATTGACCTCTGCAAAACCAGATAAAATCCTGATCCTTTAAAATGCAGGTGAATCAAGACACAAATATCTGCCACAATCTGAGAATGCTCATCAGCTTTGGCACTGACTGGCAAAATCTGCCTGCTATCCCATAATCTGAGAAAGTAGGAAGTGTCAGTACCATATATATATAGTACAGCTCAGTACTACAATGAATCTGATAGAAACAAAAGGTTTTCTGAGATCTCCTGCAGAATATATGGCACAATGAATGGGGAAATGACAGATGTCTATATATAATCTTTCTGGTGAAAAGTGCCAAATAAAATTCGATTATCACAAAGTACTCTGATTTAGTTGCTTTCGGCTGTTCAGTAAGGTTATAAAAGTATTATTTTACCATTTGGAAATCCCTTTAATGGCACTTCATAATTAGGAATATGAATTTGCTAAACAAAATTTGTATTACATTTCAACATTAAGTCTCATTTCACAATATAAAATCTGCACTTAGGTAATTGGTATCTCTTTGAGCGAAGTTTACACATTTGTTTAGACATGCAGTATGACTTAAGAATGGCCTGAAGCAAAGAATTCCATATCAGATCCAATGAACAGATCCAAGACTAACTGCATCTTTTAAATGATCATTACTTTATTATTTAAAAAATCAAGGCTTTCGGAAGTGCTATTTGATAGATATATTGTCTCTCTACCTCTTCCGTTCAGTTATTCCACCCATTTCTTGCCACAGTTAAAGGTACCCATGCTGTTGACAGCTCTAACTCACAGTGGGGCCGATGAAATACCATGCGCTGAGCCGAGCGCACTGTTAACCTGCAGTCAGACGCGGGTTGAATAGGTGCTAATCAATCCCCTAATGCAATAAGGGGATTAAGAACATATTCAATGTACGTCCATTGCGGAGTGAATCTAATAGCGATCATCACATGCAAATGCATGTGAATGAGGCTATTAGGCATTCACTCCCGATGCCAAAAGAAAAATGTGCGTCTCGGACGCACATTTAACTGTCATCTATTAACGCCTGCCAGGAGCAGGCGTTAATAGCTGTGCGCATCAAAAAAGATGAAAAATAAAAGAAATAAAAGTTAAAAAAAAATTGACAGTGGGACCCATCACGAAAACCGATGCCGAGTTTATCGGTGTCAGTTTACCTTACCGGTGGACAGCCAGGAAAACAGACTCCGATAAACCCGGCGTTGGTTTTCATGACTACCGTTCGCCGCTAAAAACCAATGCCGAGTTTATCGGCATCAGTTTTCCTTACTGGCGGACAGCCAGAAAAACCGACGCTGATAAACTCGGCGTTGGTTTTCAGCAGCGAATGGCAATGAAAACCAACGCCGGGTTTATCGGTGTTGGTTTTCCTGGCTGTCCACCAGTAAGGTAAACTGACACTGATAAACTCGGCGTCGGTTTCCCTTACTGCCGTACGTCGGTCACGAAAACCGACGCCAGGTTTATCGGCATTGGTTTCCGTGGCTGTCCGCTGGTAAGGATACGGCATACGGCAGTCATGAAAACCAATTGGGATCACGTTAGTAAGGATGCACAAGGGTCATGACCCTAGCGCCTCCTTGCTAACGCGACACTCTCTTTTAAATATTGCATGGTGCCCCCCTTGGAGGTGCCTGGGGCGCATTAAGAGACTGTTCAGTGCCCGCTTTCTACGCAACTTTATTGCATCGGCCCCAGTGTGTGTGGGGGGAGGGGGAGACGAAATTTATAGCAACAATTTTTACATGGGTGAATTGCTGTTTATTTGCAAAAAAAAGTTCTGAAAATTGTCCTTCCCATTAGAAGAAAATGCTCCTCACTTTGAAATTGTTAAATAAGACAGAAAATATGCCATATTTTAAGATATCTTTGCCTGATTGTAAAGTCTTTGAAACTATACATATCAAAATAATGGACTTGATTTTTACTCCATTAGTCATTAGAGTAATCATATTTGCCTTTCTGATGTTTCAGAACATCACAAGACCATGTTGTCAATTCTAAGAACACCAGCCTCTGAAACATTAATATGCATAAATCAGAACCATGTATAAATAGGTGATCAGTTACACGTGTCACAGTTCTAGCTTTCTCCCCAAGGACTGTCCATCATAGTCCACAATGCTAAACATATTGAACCATGCAGATCTATTTCTAACACAGTGTTATACTAGTATTTAAGAGCTGCATTTTGTCAGTCATGAGAATTCCTATGTCCCCCTCCCTATTCACCTTTCACCAGAAATACAATCTCTAGAAGCACGTGGGAATCAAATTACTTGAGAGAAATAAGCTTGAGGAGCTTCATGGTTAAGGGATTGCTGGAACAGCAGCTCAGACAATTCTGGCTAAACGCTCAATTTCACAAACGATAAAACAGGTGAAGTAATAAGAGTGACACTGGCCCATGCTGCTGCAGTGACTGCTTCTGCAGCATACAGAAAAGGGTGGAGGGCACGGAAAGCTGAGGGAGCACTAGCCATAAGGTATGGGCTAGCATTGCCCTGAATCTATAAAATACAATTCCATCACTGAGAAGTGTAAATGTCATTTAAAAGAATGGCCTGGTAACTTGCAAAGAGTAACAAAAGGCTAAATTACATTCTTTGAATTCCCACTGGCAAGTCTGATGCTAGGGTAATAAACACTAATATTGCCAGTTATCTAATTCCATGAAATAGGATGCTTAAAACACTTTTTACATCTATACAGCAAAGCAACAGTTGATGCAAAAGTGATTGCATCAAATGTGGCAGTGATACTGCTAGTTATTCTGAGTTCTGTAACCTTTCCAAAGAGAGATAAAATAGAAGAGGCAAAGGGACTGTGGTCCAACATTCTAAACAACTAGGAAATGTGTCAACAAACAAGTTGTAGGACAATACCTTAACACCTTCTGCAACTAGATTTCGAGAATTACCTTCCCTTCATGGTTAATAAGTTAATAACACAATTACCCTGGGTTTAAATAGCAAGGAGTCGGCTCTGTCTTAGCTCGCCAGCTGATGACATTTCAGCTCAATGAAGGGAAAGAGAGAGATCTGGGTGGGGGCAGCCGGCAGAGGAGGCAGGGTCAGAAAGATTTTACAGTTCAGAGGCCTACATCTGATAACAGGTGCAAGAGCCAATATCCTAATTAAGTCCCTTTGAGTATGTTTCAAAGTGTTTGATCATCTTACTTTCAAATGTTTTGTGCGCTTGTGAACTTCTCAAGTTCCTGTTAAATACCCTATGAAGTCCTTAAGGGAGTGATCTTCCACTGAGAAATATTTATCTACTGAGCTGTCATTCTGTTCTTCTCTGTAATGTGTTATTGTTTGTCCAGGAAGATTTATTTTTGTTCTCAGTTTGGCTTAGTTCACTGATGAAGCATCCTTCATATTTTTCGCTTTGGATCACGTATACTACATTCATAAAGGAGCGTGAATTTTAAACTTTTATTCTGAATGCATTTTCCATATGGATAGCTGACCAAGCTGACTACTATTTAAACACATAACTTGACTGTTTCCTAGCACATAACTTGACTGTTTCCTAGCACTTTCACCATATGTCACTGGTTTTCAACCATAAAATTGCACTGACTGAGTGTGCGAAACCACAGTTTCTAGAAGCTGCTGTAGCTTGTGGGAGGGGAGGAGTCTGGCAAGTGAGGAGTCAACAATTCCTAAGGGGTGAATTTTCAAAAGGTTATGTATGTTAAATAGCATCTATTTGCGTATTCTATATTTTATAAATATCAAAGTCGTATTTCACTTTCAAGGTAAATATTAGGGATGTGAATCGTGTGCGCTATCGTCTTAACGATCGAAATCGTCTGGCAGGAGAAGAAAATCGTTTTTGGCACGATTTTTTAGTTAAAAAATCGTTAAAAATCGTTTATTCCGATTAGTGCGCACTAACGGGAGTTAGTGCGCACTAATCGGAAAAAACTAACAGAAAATGATACAATTTGACACTTTTCAGGTCAGTTAAGGTCAGTTTAGGAATGAATATGTATTCCTATTGGCTGCCCTCTTATTTATTCATGTTACCAAGGTTCCCACTGACAGTATATGGGGAATGGGAAATGGAAACAGTTGGTAGCGTGACAAAAAAAGTAATGTGATCAGTCAATGTGACTAGAACTTGTGCCCTAACCCTGATACCAGGGGTGTTGTGATCTTCCTGCACACAGTGCCCTAACCCTGGCACAAGCTGGAGTCAATGTGTGCAGTAAAGGAGACCTGCCTTTTCCACAAGCTGGAGTCAATGTGTGCAGGAAAGGAGACCTGCCTTTTCCCCAGCTGGAGTCAGTGTGTGCAGTAAAGGAGACCTGCCTTTTCCACAAGCTGGAGTCAATGTGTGCAGGAAAGGAGACCTGCCTTTTCCCCAGCTGGAGTCAGTGTGTGCAGTAAAGGAGATCTGCCTTGTCCACAAGCTGGAGTCAATGTGTGCAGGAAAGGAGACCTGCCTTATCCCCAAGCTGGAATCAATGTGTGCAGTAAAGGAGACCTGCCTTTTCCCCAAGCTGGAGTCAATGTGCTGTAAAGGAGACCTGCCTTTTCCCCAAGCTGGAGTCAATGTGTGCAGGAAAGGAGACCTGCCTTGTCCCCAAGCTGGAGTCAGTGTGCTGTAAAGGAGACCTGCCTTATCCCCAAGCTGGAATCAATGTGTGCAGTAAAGGAGATCTGCCTTGTCCACAAGCTGGAGTCAATGTGTACAGGAAAGGAGACCTGCCTTATCCCCAAGCTGGAATCAATGTGTGCAGTAAAGGAGATCTGCCTTGTCCACAAGCTGGAGTCAATGTGTGCAGGAAAGGAGACCTGCCTTATCCCCAAGCTGGAAATAATGTGTGCAGTAAAGGAGACCTGTCTTTTCCCCAAGCTGGAGTCAATGTGCTGTAAAGGAGACCTGCCTTTTCCCCAAGCTGGAGTCAATGTGTGCAGTAAAGGAGACCTGCCTTTTCCACAAGCTGGAGTCAATGTGTGCAGTAAAGGAGTCCTGCCTTGTCCCCAAGCTGGAGTCAATGTGTGCACATAATGCAATGCACAGGAAGCAATGATGTGACTGCTGGAGTGGTGCACTGCCTGCCTACCTAGGCATTTCACGTGCCTGCTAACAAAAATAATAAACAAACAAGTTCTAGTCACATGAGTGATGATCATCACATTACTTTTTTTGTCAAGCTTCCAACTGTTTCCATTTCACATCCCCCCAACCATTACCTCAGTGGGAACCTTGGTAACATCAATAGATAAGAGCACAGCCAGCCAATAGGAATACATATTCATTCCTAACTGACCTTCACTGACCTGGAAAGTGTCAATTTGTATCATTTTCTGTTAGTGCGCACTAACACGATTTAATGATTTTTAACGATAAATCGTTAGAATTTCTATTGTATTGTGTTCTATAACGATTTAAGACGATATTAAAAATATCGGACGATAATTTTAATCGTTGAAAAATGATTCACATCCCTAGTAAATATATAACCTGTTATATGAGGAAAATCTGTGTGAGATCAAGTATACCTTCATACGATGCTATTGATAATATAGCTATCATGTCTGTGAGCCTATTTCACTTTCATGCACCTATATATGGGTGTAAAAAGGGGTGGTTGAGGGGAGTTCCAAGGTGGGGTCTAACACTTATGCACATAAGTTGCTATTTTAAAAGACAGTTATGTGCCTACATTTGTAAATTCACAAAGCAACAAAGAGAGTCAAAATATGAATGCAACAGAAACTGTCCCAGTCACCAACAAGAGCATTCAATTCAAATCAAAACTTATTTTCCTGCAGTTCACAATTTTTAAAGAGTTGTAGCAAAGACACAGAAACTTTAAGGGGATAACTGCAAAAAGGACCTTCATAACACCCATACGTGCAGATTAATTTCCGGCACAAAATGCCCGAGTCATATTTAATTATTGGTCCATCATTTGTGTGAAAAGAGTGGACCCTCTATTCTATTCTTTTTTTAGATTTTTATAATGCAAAGTAAAATTAGAATTAAACAGGCAACTTCCCTGATTTATCAGAAGTGCTGGCGACAGCAGCAGCAGCAACAGCAGTGCTTGTTCCTAATGCACCCGACATAACGTTATGTTTCGTTCCGAGGCTGCATCAGGGGCGCACATCAAATGATATCCATGTCCTTCAGATGTGGCAATTCTTGTTACTGAAATGTGCTCACAATGTCCTGACATGGTCCGCATTATGGAAGATACTACTTCCTGCTTTGCGGGGGGGGGGGGGGGGGGGGGCTCAAAATCAAAGTGTCATTCTTACTCCAAACGACGAATAGAGCAATTATTTATTGTTGATATCGGCACCTCAACATGGCTTACATCGCGCTTCTTAAGTGGCATCAAAGCATCAAACGTCACAAATCCATCATATTAAAAACATCCAGGCACATGAAGAGGGAGAGCCAAACAGCTTAATAGCATTTCAGTGTAGCCCTTTTCAGACCCACCTCTAAGTGAAGAGGATCCCCAATATGCTGGTATTAAAAAGTTTGAAGATAAAGTGACCCCTGAGGCAGGCAAATTGTTCGCCGAAACATGGGCCTATAGTTGGGTCAGATGTTTGACACGCTGAATACCGCATTGATGATGGTGCACAGTGTTGAATGGTTAATAATCTGGATTTCAGTGATTTGGAAAAGAAACAAAGAGCTAAATTTTCATTTTTATTAGACTTGTATTGCTTAAGGGTGGAGTTTGAAGCATTACACTGGATCACCAAACGAATGATTTAGAAGGTGTTTTATCTGACACTGCCTGCAGCTCATTGCGTGGCAAGAGACAGATTATTAACATTTTGAGCACCGTTTGTCTGATGCTGTGTTCCTGAAGTTGTTTGTCAAAATGCTATAGTGTGTGGTATGAATTAGGTGCTTCTTCTGAGCGTTTATGTAATAATAGAGAGGTACCATTTCCTTTATTGTTTGTCTTGCTCTTTTCAATAGTTACTATACCTGGAGACTCTTTTGGAGACTTTTTTTTAATATGCCAAACATCTGGGCCCATATAGGAAAAAGCAAAAAAACCTAATTTCTTTTAAGGATGGTAATATCAAATGAACTTCATTAGTGGACCTAAAATACTTAGAACAAAGGGTCGTATGAACTCCATCAGAGCCAGACTATGAAGAGCTCTAAGCACCAGCACAGATACTTTAAACTGGATATGAAAAGAAGTAGGCAATGAAGATTAGCAAGAAGCAAGATTGCATGATTCCGCTTGCCAAAGTCATTTTAATAGTTTTGCTGCATTATTTTGAATAACCTGAAGATCATGAAGTAAACATTTGGGTATCCCCAAATAAATGCTATGACAATAGTCAAGTCTAGACAGTATCAATGCCTGAACCATAGTAATCAGAATATGCTTTGATATTAGAGGGTGCAATTGCTTAGCTATATGGAGATTATATGGAAAGGATCTAGTGACCATACACATTTACTCTGTCATTTTAAATTGATAATCCACCAATACTAATATTCCAATAAAAACATATGCAATCAATTTAGAACCTTTTAATAAAATGGAAGTAAAACAGAATGATAGGGAAGGTTTGCTCACCCAAAGCATCTCTGACTTCAGAGGATTTAAAGATTATTAGCTTTCCTCCCACTGAAAAGCTGTTGTCAAACAAGAGTTTAGTTTATTAACTATTACCTCTCTATCCTTGCTCAAAGGAACACACAACTGAATACCAATGGAACTGCAAACACTTAGAGAATTTAAATGGGCAAAAAATGGGTCACTTGGAATCCACAATTTTGCCTTTATAATGCTCTTAGCAAGTTTACAGTACCCTGATTCCATGTTGATATACAGTTAACGACCTCTAGCACAGGCATATTACCAACCAGGAAGATCAAGACTTTCTTCATTAGTCACTTCCCACAGCAACAGTAGGAAATAGCTCAAGAAGAGTAATACATCGATAACATTCTAGTCCTTGTGGTTGGTCATAGATCCTTCCAAAACATTAACATTCATAAAATGTTTAATTTACAACCAAAAGGCAGCTCCTGCTACAAGTCTGTCCTAACCGTGAGTGCTGTAACTTTTGAATTATACTGCTGCGGTAAGCTGACTATTTTTGTCTTATTTCCTGCCCTGTAAATAAAACACTTTTCTGTGAAGGAAAAGCTTGAGTCCAGATACTTCTGTTCTCCAGCTCCCCTGAAGCCTAAGACCACTTACAAGGCATTACAAGGAGGCTATTTTCATCTAAATAATCCACTAGTTGAAACAATACTCATTAGATGCCATTTTTCAAGCTAAACTTTGCTACTCTTCAGGCAAAACTATTTCCACCAGTAGAGTTGGTAAAAGCTTTTTACAATTTGGGAACCAGCTGGATACGGGGATTTCTCCCACGGGATAGTATAGGACTTCATGGCAGGTCAAGGCAAAGTCATCCGCCTGAACAGCCACCTCCCCCTTGGGTTGAGCACACAGGTACTGGTGGCTGGTAGCACTTAGGCTGGGGCTAGAGACAAACTGGGTCAGAGACAAGGCAGGCACTGGAGATGGTAGGAACGAGAGGCACAGCTGCAACTGGAGGCACGCGCTGTAAATGGAGAGACACAGTAAAAACAAAGCAAGGCAGGACAGGAGATAGAACAGGTCAAGGCAGGGGCTGGAGCAAGGCAGGGCAGGAGCTGGAACAAGACAAGGTGGGACTGGAAACAGACAATCAACAAACAAGGCCAATCAGGCCACAATGCAATGCAAGGCAAGGAAAGAAGGCTTGAAGGCCACAGGTAGGGTTGCCAACTGGCTCTGGATTTTCAGGACAGGTTGATCCAGTTGGGACTTATTCTAATTTCCCTATTGCATTAACTAAGAAAAGCAAGACTGCAAGTACCTGCACGCAGTAGAATAAAACCAGGATTGGATCAACTTGTCTTGAAAATCTGGAGCCAATTGGAAACCCTAGCCACAGGGTAAGGCAAGGCAAAAGCTAGAAGGCCTGGAGACCACAAGGCAAGGCAAAGCAAAGCTAGATAGCCCAAATGCAACAAAGCAAGGCAAGTCAAGGCAAAGCTAGAAGGCCCAAAGGCCACAAGGCCAGGAAAGGCAAAGCTAGAAGGCCCGAAGGCCACAAGGCCAGGCAAGACAAGAGCTAGAAGGCATGGCAAAGCTAGAAGACCCAAAGGTCACAAGGTAAGGCAATCTATTTATACCAACAGGTTCATCTTGGTTCATTGTATTGTTTTATATAAATGCCAAGTATTTTTTTGTTTTTTTTAAATCATGTAATGTCTATATTACCATGAGAATTTCATTATCTCAAATGGGTACCTCTAGGTTATTGTTTTCTTCTAAAGAATATGAATGTTGACCCAGAATATCAATGCTGATTTTGTAAACCGCTGTGATTTCATTTGGAATGACGGTATTTAAAACGCCCAAATAAATAAAAACTGTATAGCTGTTAAGAATTGAATAATATTATGGTTCCTTACTGCTACTTCTGAATTATATAATTTGAAAGACAGAACTAGCTGAAGATGAGGTCTTCCAGCACAAGACTTGTGTTATCTGTAAACTTAATAGTTTGTATTTTTTCCCTATTGCATTTATCTTTAAAATATTGTGGGAGTTTATTTGTTATAACTGGTATAATAACTGGCTTGCTGTTTAAAGATTTTTCTGACCCCTGACTAAATATTTTGTTATATTGGTATTTTAACTTTTAGAGATGAACAATAACTTGTTTACAGATACACTATATAGTCTTTTCATATGTTAATCTCTTTATCACACTAAAACTGAGAATTTTTCTATAAAAGTATCTCATTTTACTGTGAAAGGAAAATCACATGGATCATTGAAAAGAAAAAATTCTTCAGGTTCCTTAATCATTAATTCTCTAAATGTCTTATCCTCTAATAAACACATATTAAACCACCATTGGGAACTAGCCTTGTTCAATTCCTCCCAGTGCAGGGACACAGATCCCACAAAAGAAAATACATCAAGGTATTAGAAAGCAAAAAATAATTCATCCTAGAATATAAATAGAATGTAAATAGAATATAAAGGAGAATAAAGTATATTTTTACCCATTGGATTCAACAATCTCCATGGATGTGTAAGCACATCCCACCTTTATTTTTAATCATTGTCTTAATAGCCCAATAGCTTTTAGTCAACCTACAATTAGATTTTCTATATAGTAGTATATCCAGTGGTTGATTAAAATCATCCTTCACTATGATAGGAGCATCCCCTGTACTTTACTCTGAATAGTAAAATACTGGAGAAATTCTGGAGAATCAGTTATAGGTGCATAAATATTGATCAGGACTATGGGCTTCATTTTCTAAAGTATCGCAGGCCTGTGATACTTTAGAAAATGCGGTAATGAGGGGCGGTCCTGCACCAGCTGGCAGCGATCGCACCTCCGCGGTGCAATCGCTGCTGGCATCGCACCCAATAACTCCACCATAGAAGGTGTAGTTATTGGGCACGAAATAGGCAGCGAAAAGGCCCTTACCTTTTCGCTGTCCGTGCCGTCGTCGCAGAGTCAGCCCCGGTGACGCCCCGACTCCTCCTCTTCCGGGGAGGACTCCGCCCCGATGTAGGTAGCGCAGGCGTGCGCTACCTTCGCTAGCTATCGCTAGGCAATAGCCTTAGAAAATAAGGCCCTATGTGTTTCTCCCAACATAGTTTTTACCCAGAGTCCTTTTCTATCAGAACTCTGCATACTCAGGTTTAAAAAAGTGATTTTTAAAACATTAGAATTGACACTCTACTTGTATTTAATAATGATGAAGCAAATTTGCATTCCTGTATCCAACCTACTTATACCTTCAGTTATTAAATGAAATGTGAGTTTCTTGCAACATCATAAAATCTGAATGACATTTTTTAAAATAAAGCAACATCTTTTTCCTGCAATTGATTTAAACCATTAATATTATGAGAAACTATTTTCCAATTATATGATATCATTACACAATAATAAATCTGCAAAACTTAGACAGTAACACCTTAAGCATCCATGACCAATTCAAACTGTATTTGCTTACTGGTGCAGATACATCTACCACATTAGATTTCATACATACCACATAGAAAATAATGTGCAGAGATTTGAAAATATAATCTATACAAATTTTTGTCCTCCCTGACCTAAACACCTCCCTACTCCCAGGCCTACCTACCGTATTTTTCACATTATAAGTCACTGCTGAGTATAGTTCGCATTAGTGAAAAAATGGCAAAAATTTTGTAAAGTTAATAAATAAGTCGCCACTTAATATAGGTTGCACCCCAACCATGAGCACACACACACCCAATATCACGCCAAACATTTACCAGCCTGGCTCCCTCGAAACCACCAAATATTTATCAGCCTGACTCCCCCGATACCACCAAACATTTATCAGCTTCGCTCCCCCGACACCACCAAACATTTATCAGCCTTGCTCCCCCAACACCACCAAACATTTATTGCGGGCAATAATGCTGGAAATAACTATACCTTAAGTATACCTTTTTTCCTAGCGTTAAGACCTGTGATAGCTGAAATGGGATTTTTTGCAAATTCTTTTTCAGGCAGGGGAGAGTGGAGTAGAGTGGAGAGAGAAAAAGAGAGCCTCTAGGCTGGCACACATTAGACATCTATTTATACCACTATAGGAGGATCATCTAGTAACTCGAGGTGAGATCTTGGTGGTGGTCTAAGGGTTTTGTAGCCAGTTTTACATGCACAGGCAGACTTACAAACAGCACAGTACACATCAGTGAAGATGAGATTTCTACAATGTACTCTCGCCCTAGCTTGATGAACTCTCTACCTGGGTACTATCAAGCTAGAGTGAGAGTACAGTGTAGAAAGCTCATCTTTGTGTATCTTTCAGTTCCAAATCACAGCAAATCTACACTGATGTATACTGTGCTCTTCATAAGTCTGCCTGTGTATGTAAAACAGGTCCCAAAACCCTAGACCACCACCAAATGCTCACCTTGAGTTACTAGATGACCCTCCTATAGTGATATAAATAGTTGACTTATATGGGAACCTTATAAACAGTCTCTCTTTCTCTCTCTCTCACCAGGAGCCAATTTATACATTTTGATGAGTCTAGGGGTTAGCTAGGTAAGGACTGAGCAAGCTTCAGATAGCAAATGTACCCAGGCAAATAGCTACTGAAAATTACCCTGCCCATGCCTTTTGCTGCCACTTGTACCTTTGAACAAAATCATGCTCCTTAGGAACCACCAACTGTATGGAAAGTATATTGATTGTTTTAGAAAAATAAAGGTAAACGTTTTCCTCATTGGAGAGCTAAAAACCAAGACATTTATTTATCACTGAACTATTAAACTTAAAAAAGTATGTAACTCTGGATGGTGTTTGAATCTTCCTAGACAAACTAAGCTACACAAAGTAAAAGAAATATAACATAATCCAGCTATTGGAAAATTGGCTACTTATTTGTAATCCTTTATCCATGGTTGGCATATATCCTAAGGGTCCATAAAAGAATTTCTTTACATGGGCTAGCTCCTCAGTCCTTTCCCTATTTTGATTCCCGGGGGGGGGGGGGGAGGGGGGATTCTTTTCTATGGGGGGTAGGATAACCTTCTGGGCCCAAGCACTGGAAACCTTCTGAGTATGTGTTACGCTTGCTCTTCAGGACAGGTACCTGGACAAAACAGGCAGGACTCACTGGATGGATGTACAAAATAATATAACTGATAATGATTGTAGGAAAATCAATAAAGTGAATAAATAAAATGTCCAAATACATCCAGATTCCTTGTCTCTGGAACAGTACAAGTTAAACTGATATATCCCTCTGTGGAAGTGTCCCTTCATACTGAAACTTGGAACTGGTACTCCATCCACGGTTTGGGATGAATATCTGTCCCAAAGTGGCCAGGATATCCTAATCAGAGCGAATGCCCCCTTTTCCTAACAGTCCCTGATTCCAGAAGGGCACTCCCGATCTTTACCTGCCTGTATCCCATGCCCCGGGGTAGAAACTCCAATTGGGGTCTTCTCCAAATCCTCTGCAAAATAATAGGTCCCTGACCCTCCTGAGAGAAGGGCCAATTCCAGCCCAGATCTGGGTAAGGAAGGAGGCAGCAAAAATACATCCTTCCCAAATGATGAAAATTCAATCTGGCAAAAATATTTGATATAGTTCATAGGTCTCTGCAACCTCTTCTTATAAGGGCGTAGGGGTCTACTGATTCCCTCCTGTACCTCTGGAGCGAGGGTTAAAGCCTCCCAGAAGGTGCAGGTTAAAACAGCAAAAATCCTAATTCTCAGTTCCAAAAATAGAAAAAACACACTCTCTAAATCCCTCTTCCCTCCAGTCTATCACCACGAGTGGCAGGGCAGTGCCTCTCCCTTCTTTGGGCCTTACTTTGGAGAGCAGACTGTGCATACATCTTTCCTCTCTGAAAACAAAACTACACTGCCTCCTAGTCACATGGTCTACTCCCTCCCCCTTATGCATAAAAGACGGCTTATTCCTGCAAGTTTTTGGGGGAGGTGAAGTACTGAATGGCATAGCCTGTAATGCTGATGACTAAAATAGGGCTGGGGACTAGGGCCATTTGGTGGAGACCTCATAGTCTCTATATAGTTTTATATTATCTTTGCTATTGTCTAACCATGAACAACATTTCAAGGAAACTGGAGAGCAAAAAGATGTACGAAAGAAAGAATGAATCAAATTGAATATAGACTTAATTTCCCACCTTTCCAAATCTGAACTCAAGATGAGCTACAATTCAGACACAGTGGGGCGGATTTTAAATGCCCCGCACGCCTATTTTGCACAGGCCGCCGGCGCACACAGAGCCCCGGGACGCGCGTAAGTCCCAGGGCTTTGTAAAAGGGGCGGGGCGGGGGCGTGCCCGGAGCGATGCAGCGTTTTGGGGGCGGTGACGCGGGCGTGGTTTCGGCCCAGGGGTGTTCCGGGGGCGTGGCCGCGGCATCCGGACCACCCCCGGGGACCGGAACACGGAGCGGGGCTGCCGGCCGGCGCGCGCAAAGGTAGGGGGGGTTAGATAGGGCCGGGGGGGGGGGGGGGGTTAGGTAGGGGAATGGAAGGGAAGGTGCGGGGGAGGGCGGAGGGAACAGGCAGCGCGCGCTGGGCTTGGCGCGCGCAGGTTGCACAAATGTGCACCCCCTTGTGCGCGCCGACCCCGGATTTTATAAGATACGCGCAGCTATGCGCGTATCTTATAAAATCCAGCGTACTTTTGTTCGCGCCTGGTGCGCGAACAAAAGTACGCAACTGCGCAAATTTTTAAAATCTACCCCAGTATGTATTTCCTTGCATCAGAGGGCTTACAATCTAAGAGGTCTATTTACTAAAGGTTTTCTCCCATTTTGTGTCTATGGAAAAAATATTTTGTAAATAGGGCCCTAAATTTATACCAAAGGCACTGAAGGGGGAAGTGTCTGCCCAAAGTCACAAGAAGCATCAGTGGGATTTAAAGCTTTGCTTCCCTAGTTTTTAGCTTTTTCCTTTCACCACTAGGCTTCTCCTCTATATTTAATGAAGCAACATATCAACTTTTACTACTTGCTTGTGATAGAAAAGGAGAAATATGATCTATGATTGCAGAGATTTAAAAGCACTCGTGCTTTTTCGCTAGCCTTGTTACAGACTAGGTAAAAAAAAAAAAAAACCAACCCCAAGAACATTCTAATGGGTTTCTTTAATATGTTAACAACCTATAATGAAAAGCACTATTAAAGCCTATTAGTGCTATAGTGCTTAGTATCTGTTATGACCATGAACTTAACTACTTAATGATCATTAAAGGCATAACAAAATAATTAATGTTCTGAGGCAATAAAAATCTATCATTTGAAAGCTCTTATGACTGTGCCATCTAAAGCTCATAGACTATGCCTGAAAATGGACTTGTTAGATACAGTTTAAACTGGTCCAGTATTTAAACCTTCACTTTGCATATACTAGTGGTAATTTTTCAAGGAGAAGCAATGATGAGTAAAGCATACACTGTAGTCAAAAAAGTTAATTGATTGGTAATAATATCAAATGTTAGTATTGAGCAAAGTCTTATTGTTTTGGACAAGTTCTAGATTGCGGCTATATATTTCTGAATTTAATTTTCCATAGGCTTATAAATTCAATATCTATTTTTTTCCCTTACACCCTTTTGACAAGACCTTCAAGAGAAAAGCAATTTAAAAAGTATATGCAGGAAAATGTTATGTTTTAATAAGGTCAATGTTCAAAGTTATTAACATGGGCAAAAGGTGATTTACCTGGTGTAATCAGCTATCTGAAAGTTGTCTTCTATTAATATGTCTAAAACTGCAGATGGGGCTCTACAATGTACATATTTTTAGCTGCATTCCTGGGAGAATGCTTTGGCAGGATCAGAAAATGACATCTAGATTGTAGTTTCAAATCGACGTGTTAGTTTCCATAAATATTTTACTCACACACAAAAAAAAAAACCAGGTGCAAACGTCCATGGGTACAGCAATGTTCAAATGGAAAATACATGCAGGATTTCCCTTTGAAATCTGGTGCAAAGTCTGCAGGTAAAAAGAACCTGTGCTCTGTGCACCAAAGCAGAACAGCTTGAAATGGCCCCCGCAATCATCTTCTTTAAGTCATGGGTCAGAACTGCACAGCCATTTTTTATTATTCATAAGACTAGAGATTTTAAGAGGGTTAGTGATTTTTGGTCTCAGCAGCAGTAGAGCATGGAGACCAGATGGCTTGGTAGACCTCTACTACAATTCAGAAACTTTCAGTCAAGAAGAAATCAAAAGACTTTACTATCTTATGATCAGCTGGTGGTCTAAGAATGAGTTGATGGTTTCACTTCAGCTAAAATAAACCTGGCATCCATGTCATTAAAATTGCCAACAGATGCAAGGGCAATGTTTAAGGAACCCCCCAAAACAGGTCCTTTTACAAGGAGATTTACGTCATGGATGACATTTCTTCTAGTTATTAAGTAGTCATGTATTCAACATATCAGCACTTTCATAGTTAATTAAATAAAGGTCAAGTGTGAGTCTCAAAAATCTTTTACACCCTAGGCTCCTTCAGCTTAAAATTGTTCATCACAAGAACCGCTAATTAGAATCCTACATGTTGCAATAGCAAAAAAGAAGTACCGGTAAAAGAAAAAAAATTCCAATAGTATATAAAGTGAAACTCTTCAGAAGGAAAGGGCAGTCAGTCCAGAACATGGTAAGACACATTAGTAGAGCAGTACTTTTTTACAATATGCATATTAATTCCAAATTGATTTTTCATAGAACATACATTTGATATGCAACCAAAAAGCTCCTTTAATTGATTTCATCTACTGTGAATAATAACATCTGTAATATTAAAAGGAAAATATAATCTTTTCATTTTGGCACAGTATCAGACACATTTAATAGAAGATTAACCTAATTATTGAAAGCACTACTAAACAGGGATGCATGAAAAACATTTCTGTTCAGTTCATTATTTCAGTTTGTGTGCCACTTCAATTTGTTTCGTTCATTTCGGTTCCCAGGTTAAATCATATATATAGGCCTGATTTACTAAGGCTTTTCTTCCATTCTGTGTCTATGGAAAAAATGCTTAGTAAATGAGGCCCATATTTTGTTATGTTGTTTAATTGGCCTTCATTAAACTCTATAACAAGCAATGCATGTTATTTTGGCTCTAACACTGGGATTTTATATCCAAGTTAGATGAAACTTTCAGGCAGGCATCAGCAGCAAAGGGAACAGCACTTCAAGACACCAAGAGTGGAGAAATGTGGTACCAACAACGTTATAAAAATCCCTAGGCACCATAAGAGAGGAAAATTAAAAAGAACATTGGCATGAACAGCCCAAGACACCACAAAAGGGGCAAAGCAGAATGACCTGTGTCATGAACGGCCTAAGGCAGCAAAAGAAAGGCAAGGACAGCAATCATGACATGACCCATCCAAGCTGCCATGAAAGAGGCAAAAGGCACCATGAGAGAGGCAAAGCAGCCTAAACAGAAGCATGATTACCTCAAGACAATGCTAAAGGGGTAAAGGAGCTCTAGCATTGGCAGGAACACCCCAGGGCATTAGAGAAATGGACAGACAGTGGCATGAACACCCCAATTAAATGTTAATTTGATTGTAATCTGCCTTGAGACTGACTTGGAAAAGGCAGAATATCAAATGGAAATAAGTAAATAAAGCACATTGAGAGGGGCAAAGTGGCACCCACTGTGGCACAAACACCCAAAAGCACAGAGAGGAGCAAAGCATGACAATTGGTGATCTGAAACCAGAGGAAATTTTAGAGAAAATCTGAAGTACAAGTAAAGTAGCTCATCTGTATGCAAATAGCATTGTATGTGATAAATCTTTGCGCATGGCGCTACTCTAGGAAAGTTAGCTACAATTCGGCAATAGAATAACCCCTTGTCAAAATTCCCTGGTGGTCCTTGGTGCAACATACTCCCTAACTTCCTTCTGGCCATCTAGCTGTTAAAAGAGAAAAATTAGAAACTATGATTAAGCCCCAACCCTGTTCTGCAAATTCAAACCTCCCTTCCCTCTAGGAGGTTGTACCCAAACCCCATATCCCTACCCTAATCTTACCAGAGTGCTCAAGGTCCCTTAGACTGAATTAACATAGATGTCTCATGAAACTAAGTGGCTATATTAGGCCACTTTACATAGGGCAGTTTTTACCCTGGGGGCTCTAACTAGCTAACTCCTTAGTTTCTCTTTGAAAACTGTCTTCAGTTATTTTTGGAACTTTTACTGTTTTGGTCTATTTCGTACTGTTATTTATTTATCCATATTAACGCACAGATTTTAAAAGGCCTGCGCGCGTAAATCCCAGGGTTTATGCGCGTGACCATGCCTTGCGCGCACCGGGTGAATTTTCAAAGTGGCCACTGTCCCAAGGAGCAGTAAGTAATAAAATAAAAAAATTGAGCCGATAGGTTAGCTTTAGGGGGTGGGGAGGAGAGGGGAAGGGGAAAGAAAGTTAGGTAGCAGGTTAGGGAAGTTCCCTCCCAGTCCGCTCCTTAATTGGAGAGGACTGGGAGGGAACTGGGGAAGGCCCAACTGCGTCAGCACGCAGACTTTGCAAAAATTCACTCCCCTCCCCTTTGTGCGCACCACTCGCACAGATTATAAAATCCGATGTGCATGTGCACGCGGC
The DNA here is from genome assembly GCF_901001135.1 of Rhinatrema bivittatum. NCBI lineage: Eukaryota > Metazoa > Chordata > Amphibia > Gymnophiona > Rhinatrematidae > Rhinatrema > Rhinatrema bivittatum. The sequence goes on along the minus strand of NC_042617.1, from coordinate 106,683,430 downwards.
CACCCGATTTTATAACATGTGCGCGCCGGCATGCGCATGTTATAAAATCTACCCCTAAGTAATTTTGCTCACACTGGTGAGTGTGAGCAAAATTACTAGGCATAACTGAAGACTTATGGCAGTGTTTCCCAACCTTTTCAATCCTAAGGCGCACCTACATTAACAAAAATGTTGTGTGGCACAACGTCTTCCATGGAGTAGGCAGCCTGGAAATGGAGATGACCCACAAAGCAAACAAGAAGTGCTAGAGAGCACTGAAAGTCCCATCAGTCTCCCCCAAATATGAAAACAAAAGAAGAGAGGGGGGCAGAGACGCACATGAATTTATCACAGTGTACCTGGTCCCTCTATGTGTAAGGGCATGAGAAGGGAGAAATTGGTGTGCTGCAGGCAGGCCAGCTGGCTCGGTTGGTTACCTTGACTGCTGCTTGTGGCTGCTAAAGCTCCTTCATTGCTGACCTGCAAGCAGTGAGTAAGGGTACGCTCTCCCCCATCTCACTCAGCCTAGGGCTTAAGACAGAGGCTAGAAGGAGTTAAAGACAGAGGGTCAAGAGGGCGAAGATGAGAAGGTGTTGTGTGCAGTGTTATGTGTTGAACAATGTGGGTCCCAGCTATCCATGCCCTGAATACTGCCCATTCATTACCTCACTCCAAAGTTCATGTTGTAGCTAGGAAGAAGAGGCATGAATGATTGCACATGTTCTTAGAGAGAAGATATTACACATTTATGCGCCACTGCTGGTGTTTCTTGTTGCTGTGAGGTACTCAGAGCAGAGCATCAGGCGGTGGAGGCTTTTCCATGGCACACCTGATTAGGCACACCGGTTGGGAAACACTGGTCTATGGATGCATGCGGAAAAGCATGAGTGTGTGAGATAGGGAGGGGCAAATGTCATTTACAAGGACTGTGACATGCATACTGTAGGTAGCAGGAAGGGTCTTGCCAGGTTGGTTTTCAAATGGCATGACCTATGAACTCTGTTGGAGACTGCAGTCCTGTTTCTTTTAAAAGCATTAAGAAAGGGCTCTGAAATGGGAAATCTGATTCCTGACCCTCTTTCCAAAATCCATTTCAGTGGAATATGACAGACTAAACGGAACCGAGATGAGACAGCATAGTTCCCATGATTTTCCTGGCTACAAAGAATAAAATGGCATATATATGAAATAATAGGAGATACACAGTAAAATGGGAAGCCCCAAAGTTACCCTTACCTTGATCAGGAATAAATATATGTGGAGTACAGGTTTCTGGGAAATGAATACATTTGGTGTAAGTGTGGAGTGATTAAGCTATGGTGGGTCAGGTCAGAGGCAGACTGGAGGGTATTAGTGAATCATCTATGGTAACTCTGCCTCCTGCACACCCCCTACTTTATTTTTTCTATACATGCCAAGTAGCCCCCAAATAAATAACAGTTGATATTTGGTAAAACTTGAACATCTGGGGTTATTCACACAAGGAATTATATATCACCAGGCAAAAGTCAATCTTGAACTAATCATATTTTGAAGTTTGGCTGAAGAAGTAATTACTATTTCAGAGGGAGAGTAAGAGGTAAAGGCTTAGACAAATATTGCTCTTATAGTCCACCTAGAGAGTGATATTCAAAGCCATTTTTGTGGTAAAACTGTGTTTTATCCAAAAAATAGGCTTTTACAAAATTGCCTGCCCAATATGTGGGTAAAAGTAGACATGCTTATATGCATGTACTTTTACCCACAGTGAACCGATATAATTCCAGGGGCAGGGTTAGTATGTACGTGCAAGATTTTGAATTTTTCAAAAGTATGCACATGATTGAATACTTTCCTTTTTAATACTGGTGCAATGTCTGAAGATAAGTGACTTTTTTTTTATCTATGTGGGCAGTTAGAAAATTACCCCACTAGTGACTGAACAATTCTGAAAGTGAAAAAACAGCTCTCATGGAAGCTGCATCCTGCTTTTGCGACAAGAGGATACTGTATTAATTTCTCTTTATATGGGGAAAAATGCAGAACAGAAATGGGAAAATATTGGTAACCAAACATGATAGCTTTCTGAGGACTGACAACTGAAGCAGTAAGGATAGCGCTCTTACTGGGATGATAAGCAAATGAAAACTTTACATTTTGGGGCAGATTTTAAAAAAGTACGTGCATGCGTACTTTTGTTCATGCAACTGGCGCAAACAAAAGTATGCCGGATTTTAAAAGATGCGCGCGTAGCCGTGCATATCTTTTAAAATCCGGGGCTGGCGTGCGCAAGGCTGTGCAAAATCGGCAGCCTGCACGCGCCGAGCCGCGCAGCCTGCCACCGTTCCCTCCGAGGCCGCTCCAAAATCGGAGTGGCCTCGGAGGGAACTTTCTTTACGGCGTCCCCCACCTTCCCTTTCCTTCCCCTAACTAACCCGCTCCCGGCCCTAATTCCCCCCCACACCTTTATTTCAACAGTTACGCCTGCCCAAGGCAGGCATAACTTGCGCGCGCCGGCGCGCCATGTTCCGGTCCAGAGGCCGTGTCCACGCCCCCAGAACGCCCCTGGGCTTGAACCATGCCCGCAGCCCCGCCCACGGAACGCCCCCTGATGATGCACTGCCGCGACACCCCCCCGATGATGCGCCTGCCTCGACTCGCCCCCAACACGCGAGACTTATGCGCGTCCCGGGGCTTGCGCGCGCCACCGAGCCTATGCAACATAGGCTCGGCGCGCAGGGGGTGGAAGGGGCAGCTTTTCGGGGGTTACGCATGTATCTTGCGCGCGTACCCCTTTGAAAATCTGCCCCTATGATTATAGAGAATTACTACAATATCTGACTCTTGCTAATGTTAATTGGCTCACATTGATAAAAAAAAAAATCACCTTCCCACTTGCTTAACAAAAGTCACAATATACAGTTCGCTAGAAGAATGAAATGGGGACATAAAAATCTTTACAGAAACATCTCAGTAGTACTCTGGCCGTTGACCGGACTTAATAAATACACTGTCTTAACTGGAAGCTGTTAGCATATATGGTAAATGTGACAGGGCTGCTCTGCAGTGCCTAAAATAACAATTATCCCACTAACCAAGAAGTGAAAAGACTACTAAGAGATGAGACACCAAATCAGTCTTCAGGATTTAATTTAAGTCCATGCTATCTTCAATGATCTTGTAAGCAAGTGCATGGTGACTCTGCCTCTTCAGAACTAATCCATGTGATCCTCTGCCTAGCACACTGATTGAGGAGCTACGTACGTGACTGGTACTCGATAATTTTTTATCACATCAGGTAAGCCCTAGGACTAACAGAAAACAGTTTGTTTATGGGTGGTAGAGGTGACAGGAAAAATGCAGTGTCCCCTTGTTGCGTCTAATGGGCTAAGTTGAAAGATTAGGCTGTCAGGCCAGCTTGAGGCCTCATTTTTCTTCCATGCCGCATAGGTCACCCCTTATTGCAGCCAACATTTGATGCTGATTAATTTGTCAGGGTTGGCTGTACAATGGAAATGAAGAATTGGATTGCCAATTACTGTTGGTCTTCTCACAGAATGCCATTCAAACCCATGCCATTCCTTAGCAGCAATAGCGTGAAAATAAACTGATTTCAGCTCTCCTAGATAGACACTTTATCCTAGGTGTATTTTAAAGAGGCAGGAAGAATAAAAGGTGTTTTTATTTTTACACTTCTTTGTACATGCTATTGACAAGTAACCAAGCAAAGACAGCAGCTGCTATTTCCAGCACACTAGCCATGCTGAATTTTCTTTTTTAGAAGTACAATAATGATGTAGTATGTCTTAGATGAAAATCTTTACATTATAACAATATACATAAAAGATTTCTTTTTAGATGACCCTATATTTATTGAACTGTAAAGGAAAGGTCTGTGGGATTCCACAATGTGAACAGGCAAGAATCAAATACTGGTTATATTCCTCTTCTTATATCACTATAAAATATAGAAAGGTCCTTCAAAACACTTTGACGTTCAATATATTTATCTTTCCCAATTAAAGTTTGGTCTCTATACCCATTTTATTTACTTTTATAGAGAAAACAGGTACAATTATAATACCTAGATAGGGATAACAGAAGTAAAAAAAATAAAATAGCAAATGCAACTGCCAGGTTTTTAATGCTATATAACCAAATGCAGTTCCACAAAAATAGAGGGGGTAGAAAATTAACATTTTATCCTTCCAGAAAGCTGAAATTATACAAATAACCATGGTTGCAGGAAATTTCGGTTTAGAACCAGTATGACGAGAGTTTAAGGGGGGTCATTCTAAGATAGGCCACACAAACTGAACATTTTAGCATGGAAAATTCCCTAAGGAAAAAAGTAACCACACACATTTTGCACAGGCTAATTGTGTGGTTACATTTCCAGGCCAAAACTACATGCAGATTTTTAAAAATTCTGAAGTATGTGCATAATTCCAACCCCCACCCCCCCCCCCCCCAAAAAAAAAATGCCTTCCCCTGCTGTGGGTAAAACTAGGTGTGCAGTGGACCTACGTGGATCCTTTTACCTGCATATAGAGTGGGGACTTTTCTAAAAGCCTGTTTGTGTTGGCAAAGTACTGGTTTATCAGTAGAAATGAATTTTACAAGTATCTTCTAAATGTTGCTCTACTACTGTAACGCAATCTCGCTTCATCTTTGGAGAAGGGTGAATGGCTTGTGCTACAGGGTGTTGCATAAGCAATTTACTGCATTCTATAAAAAGGTTTTCACTGCATGACCTTTGCTTAGGAACAAAAGATTAATCATCTTAGGTAAAACAAAGCATGGCTGTCTTGCTAAAGATATTTCATAGAAATATAATTAAAGAAGGAATATTAACAAGGAGATTTCATAGAAATAAACTTTCGCAAACAAGCTGTAAGTGATACCACATATATGAAATGTTAGCACATCAAGGTGCCAATGCAATAAAAGTGCGCCGAAAGCAGGAGCTCACTGTTCAGCGCCCGCTTTCCTAACACGTGCCTGGGTACCTCTCCTGAGGGCGCTACGCAATATTTAAATTAGAGGTCGAGCTGCCAAGGAGGCGCTGGGGTCAATTGTGCGCCCCTAGCGCTTCCTTGGCAGCGGGCACCCAGGAGAGGTCAGCTGTCAGCAGGTTGAGAAAATGGACGGTGAATTTACTGGTGTCCATTTTCCTAACTGGCGCACAGCCACGGGTTCAGAAAACGGACGCTCGTTAACTGAGCATCCGTTTCCCTAACCTAATTGCTGTGCTCTTTTTTTTTTTTTTTTAATATATATTTTAAACTTTTCGTTCCTCAGACTTAATATCACCACAACCTTTTGGGCTGCTCAGAAATTAATTCTGAGGATAAAAATGTGCGGGTCTGGTGCACTTTTTTTTTTTTTTTCATCTGGGAAGCATAGCTAATAGCCTTAACAACATGCATTTGCATGTGATGAGTGCTGTTAGTTTTGCTGTATGTTGGGTACACGTCGTGGATGCGCTAATCCCCTTATAGCATAAGAGGCTGTGGACATGTGTCCAAAATGCGCATCCAACCGCAGGTAACCCATTGGCCTGCAAGTGGGAAGCACAAGCTGGCTCAGACTGACAGGCCATGATAATAGTATTAACCAGCAGGTGAGTTTGTCTAGCAGGTTGCAGTACAATAATAACTATATTTATTTAAAATACTTGTATACCACTTATCAGATTTCCTAAGTGGTTTATAATAAAAGATTCATAATTATAATAATAAGAACCAAGACATAAAGCAAATGTCAAATAAAAGTTGTTGTTTTTTTTCAAAGTTTAGAAATTACTGTACCAATATTGAAAATAAATTTCAGAGAAAAATTAAGAGGATTTAGAACTGACAATAGAGGGAAATTCTACAGCAAGGAAATGTAGAAATGTCTAAGAGAAAAAGAGATAACACATGAAAAGATTATAAACTATACCCCTGAACAGAATGGACAGGCCGAAAGAAAGATGCCTACTGTTAGATGTACAGTTATTTCTTTGCTTTTGGGGTGAAGCAGTGTTCCCACCTATTTCCAGAATCACCTGGCAATCAAGGGCACAGATAAAGCACCTTTTGAGCTGTGTAATAAGCACAAGCCTAATTTATCTCATCCTAGAGTGTTTGGCTGCAAAGCTCATGCGTTTATTCCCAAAAAAAAGAGAAACAAATTGCAACAAAGTGAATCGAGAATTAGGTGGATATGCAGTAAAATTCCTGGACCTAAAAGCAAAAGAAATACAAATATGCAGAATGATGAAAAAGAAAGGATGAACCAGGATGAATCACTAAGCCTTGAATCTGAAATAACAAAAGCAAGATCCATAAGTAGCATATGGCTCCACCAAGTAAAAGAGCAAAAAGGGACTATTGAGGAAGATACTGATGATGCTGACATGCAAGCAGAGGCATACACAAATGCCAATGGTAATGACCTACAAGAAGATGAAGCCTTACATTGCTTACATTGGCTGCAGTGAAATACAGATGAGATTCCGGATTACTATTTTTAAATTGCTTCACACAGGTAGTCCTTGTATCATCCGATACAAGTTATCATCCCAGTCAAGTCACTCAGTTCAGAAAACCAGTGTATGTTGCATTTCCACCCAATTAGAGACTATAGGCATCAACTAACCAGATCCAGAGCCTTTCTCCTATGTAGCCCCAATGCTATGGAATGCACTCCCCTTTGAATTTAGGAAAGAGATAGATAGGTTCTACGTTTCCAGGAGGCATTTGCAGCATATTAATGTTATATAATAGTACTTTTGTTTTACATGTTTAAAGAACCATGGATTTTATGAATTTATGTTTGTGGTTTTGTCAAGTTATGTTTTTATGCATGTTAGTTATGTACTCTGTGCTGAACATGTTGTATGGAAGTCAGAATGTAAGACTTTAATAAATAAGTGAATACATAAATAAATAAAAAGGAGCTGCTGATGATATTTTTCCTTAGAGAACTTCACAATTTCAGACCCTGTGGAGCATGACAATGATAATCAGATAGGAGATACTGCACATAGCACCACAGCCAAAGCTAAGGGGATCTAAAAGATCAAGTAAAAGAAATCCAACACAATGCATGTGCTGCACAATTTAAAAAAAAGATTTGTCTTACCCGAATTCAAGGAGAGATATTAAGATTATGCCTCCTGCTGAGGCAGAAAGAAGGAGAAACGCAACAAAAAAAGAATTAGAAGCTATTCATAAAAATAAGACATGGCCATTGGCTAAACTGCCAAGAGGCAAGCAAGCTGTAAGATGCCATTGGATTTTTAAAACTAACCCACATGGATAACACCAGCGATAGGAAAAAGTGATGTGTTACAGAGAGAGCCAGCTAACTCATGGTGAGATTTTGGTGGTGGTTTTAGATTTTGGGGCCCGTTTGACATGCAGAGTGAGATGTACGAACAGCACAGTATACCTCAGTGAGGATTTTATGTCATATGCAGTGAGGAAAGCCTCACAAACATGAGATTTCTACTATGTTCTCTCACCCTAGCTTGATGGACTCTATAACAAGGGGCGAGAGAACATTGTAGAAATCTCATGTTTGTGAGACTTTCCTCACTCCAAATGACGTCAAATCTTCACTGAGGTGTACTGTGATGTTCGTACGTCTCATTCTGCATGTAAAACTGGCCCCTAAATCCTAAACCATCACCAACACCTCACCTCCAGTTATTAGCTGGCCCTCCTATAGTGATATAAATAGTTGAATACTGTGAAGGTCTCCCCAGAGCTTGCTCTCTCTCTCTCTCCCTCTCCTCCACGCCATCCCTCTCCCAAGCCCAGAAATGGCCAAACTGCAATCTTTATCGCAAATTGCACTATGGCCATTTCGGGCATTTCACACAGCTTAACATCAGGAAAAAAGATGTAGTTATTTCTGGTGTTAAAAGTGTGCAATAGTGTGCATTATGCTATCGCACAGTGCAAAAATGCCCTTCATTTTAAGTAATCCCACCCAAACCCCTCCCCAATCCCACCCCTATGAAAAATGTGCATTCGTGCAATGCAATAGTATGACTATCGCATGTATTATGGTGTTAATTCATGCGTTATCGTGGGCATTAATGCCATAACCATTTTGATGAATGACCCTATATGTATGATGCAGAGGAAATTGTATAATGACAGAAGGCAAAGTTGGCAGCCAAAGACAACTTGCAAAAATATGGTGTTGACGTTAATGAAACTGGTGTTTGTGCAAATTGTGAAGCGTACAACCGTAAGAATCCTGCTTAAAGAAGCACCAAGCAAAAATTTACAAGTGGAACATCTTGATATAATGACTGTTTTTCTGCATGGTGAGTTTAAATAAGAAATTTATATGTATCAGCCACCAGGATTTGAAGAACCAGGCAAAGACAGATTGGTGTGTAATCTATATGACTACATATACATCCTAAAGAAAGCTTCTAAAGCTTACTCTGTCAAGCCGAGTCAAATGCTGAGAAGCATGAGATTCAAGCAAGGAGCAGCTGACCCATGTCTTTATTATAGACTCAAAAATAGAAAATGGATGTACAGTTTGTGTTTTGTAGATGACCCGAATGTATTCTATGGAAAGAATGACAACAGTTCAGAGATCATAGACTGTTAAAATAAAGAAGTAGAAGTAAAACTGCTAGGAAATATAAGTTACTATCTAGGGACTGACAAACAAAAGGATAAAGATGGACATTACCTGTAGAATCATTGACAAAAGATAGTTACGCGTGCTGCCCGCGCAACCTTGCGGTCTGTCCTCTCACCTTTCCAGATGGACTCCAGCTGCTGGCTTCTCCTCGCTGGCGGCGGTGGGCCACCAGCTCCGACCTCAGGTTCCCTCCAGTACCTCCAGCCCTGCTACACTACCCAGTGTTGCTAGCCAAGATGTCCTTCTCGTCGGGCCTCTCCGCATGGCCTGTGGAGAGACGCCGCCATCAGCGCCGCGCCCCTTCCTAGGTGAGTGCATGCCCATCATTGATTCTTTTAAAGGGCCCATGGTGGGAACCTGGCCACGGACCCAGATGCTGACGTCAGACTCTTCAGCATATATAAGCTCAGGCCTCGCTCCATAGGGTTGCCTTTGCAACAGGTCTCCTCGTACTCGTCGCTATTCCTGAATTGTCTCATTGTTGCGTTCCTGTCTTCCTGGTTCCCGGTTCCTGTTCTCCTAGTTCCTGTTCGTCTATGTGTTGGATTGACTCTCTGGATTTGACCATCGCTATGCCTGACTGCTCTTCAGTTTCTTTCCAGCCCTGGACCACCGCTACACCTGACTACTCTTCAGCTTCTCTCCAGCCCCGGACCTCTGCTACACCTGAGTACTCTTCAGCTTCTCTCCAGCCCTGGAACTCCGCTACGCCTGACTATTCAGCTCCTCTCCAGCCCCGGACCTCCGTTACGCCTGACCATGCCTACCTTCTCTGTGCCCTGACCATTGCCTTGACTAACTACGCCTTCCTTCTCCGTGCCCTGACCCTTGCTTTGCACGACTAAGCTACAGACTTTACTGTGTCCAGAGTTCTACGTTGCTTTCCACAACTTCCACTCACCACCGGCTCTGAACCTAGCCTATCAGTGACGCCTTTCCTCGCCTATCCTCTGGACATGGACTTTCTTTTTTTTATTTTATTTTTATAATTATCAATTATACATTCACAATCAAATGCATATACAGAAAAGGAGGATTTATCAATAACACTATAAGAATTTTTTCTTCCTCATTACAACATTTAAATAACTCTACTCCTTCCTAGTCCACATTATATAGGGGGGAGTTGTACCCAACTTCCTTACAAATTTCATTAACAAAGAAATAAAGACTATACTGGACTGTTGTAAGAGAGGTCTCTTAATTACGTGATTACAACAAGGATTCTTATGGAGTTCACCCAATTATGCAGAGCTTATAACTTTACTTGTTTTATTTGCCAAGAAATGTAATACCTGATCTGGAGTAAAGAATACACAAGTGTTCCCCTGATATTTCAGGATACACTTGCAGGGAAATTTTATTAAATAAAATGCTCCTAATTCTAACACTCTACTTTTAAGGTTCAGAAATTCTTTTCTCTTCATCTGTGTTACTCTTGACATGTCAGGAATTATACTTATTTTAAAGCCCATAAACAATTCTTGTCAGTGGCAAAAATATAGTATCATAATCCACTCTTTGTCATATTCTATAAGAAAGGTAACAACCATTGTGGAAGGCACTAATAATTCCTCATTTGTTGACTCTAATATTCCAGATATATGGACGTGGACTTTTTAGACTCAGGCTTTCCTTTGCTTGGATGCCTCCAGATCTCCATTGTTCCTTTGGCACCTGAGTCTCCGTACCGAATCCAGTCCAGGATAGAACTACGCCATCTACAGACTGCTGTCTCTGGGCTGAACTACTATTCATCTCTAGCTAACCTCGAGGCCCACCTAAGCCCTACTGGCCCCGGCACCCAAAGGCTCAACCCGAGGGGAACAAGGGCTGGTATAGGGGAAGCTCCAGCAGCCTCTAGCTTCAGCCCACTCCACCTGCTGATGGTGAGTTCCCGTAGGCCCTCGCCTACGGATTGCATCAACCCTACCTCAGCCCAAGGGGTCACCTTCAATGCAACAAAGATAAAGATCTTGTAGATTTTCTGGGTTTGTCTGAAGCTAGCAAAACTAGCACTCCCGTGGGAACAGGCTCCCAAAAGAGAGTTAGAAGTCAAAAAAAGATTTGGTGGTAATAATCATTACAGGACAGCAGTTTGGAAACTTGTCTGTATTACAACTGAATCCAGACCCGACAAAGCCAATGCTGTGAGTCTATTTAACAGAAGAGTGACTAATCCAGTTCAGGAGGGCCCGACAGCAGTAAAAGAAGATACCTGAAAGGGACAATTAACTTAAAACTGAAGATACCATTCAGTGAGAGTTCAGACCCGACTGGCTATATGGATGCAAATTGGGGGTGGATACAGGCTGGATAGAAAATGAACAACAGGATATGTTTTCTTTTCCAAAGGTACAGGTATCATGTGGTCGAGAAAGAAGCAGAAAGTTGTTAGCATCTTCTCTGAAAAGAAAGGCTCGGCTCTTCTGTTCCATTAAAAGGGAACAGGACAAACTAGCCTTGGATACCTTCACCCTGCTTTGGAGCAATGGGCTTCTTCATGCGTATCCTCCAATACCAGTAGTGTCGAAAACTCTGGTGACGCTGGAAGCAGACTGGGGGACTATGATTCTCTTAGCCCCTTTTTTGGCTGAGAAAAATTTGATTCCCATATATCAGGGAGATGTCCATCAGGGAACTGATCAGGCTGGAGACTTCCCTAGACCTCATCATTCAGGATCAAGGCAGGTTGTGTCATTCCAACATCAGATTCCTATCTCTCATGGCATGGATGTTGACAGACTGAAAATGCAACTCCTTGATTTACCTGACAATGTATCTTGAGTTCCTTAAGCTTAAAAAAATAATTCCACTAGGAATTCCTATGGATTTAAATGGAAAAGTGTTGTCCTGTAGTATGAGCAGAAGGCCCTAGATCCTTTCTCCTGTTCCACACACAAATTGCATGAATACCTTGTACATCTGTCTGAGTTTGGTCTCAAAACCAGCTGAATAGGGGTTCACCTTTATGCAAGTGAAAATTATCACTAGCATGTAGAAGGAAAATCAATCTCTTTAAAGCTTTTAGTTGTCTGATTCATGTGGGGTTTGCTTCATTTGAAGCTTCCCATCAGGATTCCTGCTGTGATTTGGGACCTCAATGTAATACTGACCCAGCTAACAAAATCTTTCTTTGAGCCACTGCACTCCTGTGACCTTAAGTATCTGATCCAAGAGATCATATTTTTGTAACATTCACTTTGATTTGCAGAGTTTAGAAGCTCCAGGCTCTAGTAACTCGTCCACTTTATCCTACATTTCATCATGATAGGGTGGTCCTCTGCACCCATCCTATGTTCTTGCTATGGTGGTGTCAGAATTCCATCTTAACCAGTCAATCAGCATTCCAATATATTTTCCCAGGCCACAAGTCCACCAAGTTGAACAAGTACTGCACAATTTGGAATGCAATAAAGACTAGACCTTCTACATGAAGTGGACTGAAACCCATAGAAAGACAACTCAGCTTTAGGCTTCTTTTGGCACCAACAAACTGGGGGTAGCCATTATCTAATTGGCTAGCAGAATGCATCTCCTTCTGTTATACCCAGATGGGCCTGAATCTGATGGACCATGTCAATGTCTGAGCCATGGTAGTGTTGGTGGCTCATGTACGATCAATCCCTATTGGAGAGATCTGCAAGCTGTCTTCTCTCCATACATTCACATCTCACTACTGTTTGAATAGAGATCACCGACGTGACAGTAGATTTGGCCATTCTGTCCCACGCAACCTGTTTAAGGTATAAAACCTAACTCCATTCCCATCTAGGGCCCATTGATTTTTGTTCCAGGCTGCCCCTCATAGAATAAGTATAAAATCGGAAAAAGGTTTGTTGTCAACAAAAATATTGTTGTGCCCACTGGCACTTGTTATTGCTGCTACTCTTTTTTTCATTCAGGGCAGTCTATAGCTAAGCATTCCCATGTGTGAGGACTGTCATCCTGCTTTTCCTTGGAGAAAACAGAGTTGCTTACCTGTAACAGCTGTTCTCCGAAGACAGTAGGATGTCAGTCCTCACAAAACCTGCCCACCTCCTGGAGTTGGATGCATTTGTATAGCTAAAGTATGAATCTGAAGGGACTCCTATGTGGATGTGTGGTATATTGGCATTGGGAGGCTGCAGTTCTACCTTTGTGTTCAAAGTAAGTAGACAAGCTGAAAAAATGCACAAGACAAATAACAATAAGTTCCAAAAATCAGTTTAGCATTTATTTGAGAAACAAAATATCTATGCAAAACAATGCCTACTCTTTTTAGAAGCTGCAGCACAGATGCTAGGCAGATCAGAAGTGAAACCTGAAAACAACAAACAGGGAGAGAGAGAAATAAGATGTGTCTTGTGACATCAGCTCAACCCCCTTGACCAATCACAAGCAGTAAGTGCTAAGCAGAGAAGAGGGAAAAACATTTTAACATTATGTATTTTATATAACTGTGCATGTGCATTAGTTCTAAAACAACAAACATACATAAAAACCTTCTTCTCAGCAACTCCGTCCATTTGCTCTCCAATGTTACTCTAGTCCCAGTTCATCATGCAGAGCCAAGAAATAATCTCTGAACAAAAGCTTAGTTAATATATCTGCCACCATGTTCTCTGTGGGGCAGTATTTCAGCTTAACCAATCCCTTCTCACATATATCCCTCATATAGTATATTTTAATGTCCACATGCTTCATGTCTGGCCCAGTTTGTTTGTGTCCACCATTTTAATATATCCTTGGTTGTCTTCAAAAAGCTGCAGTGGCATCAATTGATCAGTCCTAAAATCTGAAAATAACCTGTACAGCCATGCAAATTCTCTGACAACTTGCTCTGCAGCATAGTACTCTGCCTCTGTGGATCAAATTTCTAGTACCCAAAGTGTTTCGCCATCAGTTCCATTTGGGACTGGCATTGTTTTAGGGTCATGGTCACGCAATCATGACATTTCAGGATATCATGCGATGCCCCCAGGTACAGGACACATCTATCATGAGGATCAGTGATAGATGTGATCCTGGTGCACTAGGGGCATTGCTGGAACCCGCTAGATATGTTTGCAAAAAAAAAGTAGCAAAATCAAACTGGTTAGTAGTAGCAATCAATGCCCGCTGGGCACTACTGGAATGCTGATCTGGCACTGAGAAATGAATGTAAACTTAAAAAATATATGAAAACCCTACCTAAGGAAATTACTGGGTTAGAAGAGAAGTACAATACCGCGGAGCCCAGCGATGAATAATCTTGCTTCAAAATCCCGCAGCAGAGACCTAAAGCATCAGAGTGAGGCACAAACCTACAACCAGAGGCTCCATGGAAAAAGAGAGCCTGAAGGGGCCCCGCAGGGAACATGGTATGTTAGCATGCATGGGCATGCTCATTGAGGCACAGTATAAGTTGTAAAAATTTTGAAGACATATTTCCATGCCAGACTCCATTGGATGATGTCACCCGAATATGAAGACTGCTTGTGCCTGGAGAAATATTTCTTTACTGTGGTGAATGCATGGAACAATCTCCCAGTGGAGGTGATAGAGACAAGGGCAGTACCTGAATTTAAGAAAGCATGGGATAAGCACAGAGGATCTCTGAGGGAGTGGTAGAAATTATAGAGTTGAGCAGTTGGTGTGCATGGCAGACTACATAGGCCATATAGTATTTTTCTTTCCTAATATTTTTAGGTTTCTAGGAGATTCAGGAGACATTTTGAGCTTCTACCTTTGAGGCTGCTCTATCATTCAAAAATGCCTCAATTATGGAAAGTCATAGAATATTAACTAAATACCTCCTCCTGTTCTGGGTTACATTACAAACATTAAGGAACACCTAAATCCTACATCCAAAATAAAAGCTCATCTATTTTGACCTTGTCAATTTTATCCTTCAGAGGTTTCTTCGAAATATAGGTCAAATCCAAGCTATCTATAGACAGCAAATTGTCTATTGGTTCCTCTTCCTTTTAACCCCCAACTTTCTTAAAAGGAATTAGTATTTTTTGAAAGTTATTGGATTTGCCTCAGCAGGCATCTTCAAAATCTCTGAAAGGTATTTTTTTTAAACATATGCACTGGAAAAATAGAAGATTTATGAAATTGTATGAATTGCAGAAAATAGCAAGATGTATATTTATTCAAGGCCTCTAGTTTGTTATGTAAACCATACTGTCTGTATCAACTGCATTTATTTGGTGTGCTCTAATCTGCTGTTCCTAGGACTCCATATAAAGTATGCCATCTTTAATGAAATGACAGACACCGCGACTTTGTTTTAAGATCAGAAGATATATCATGGAGTTCACGCACATGATTTTCTTCCAGATTGATATTCTTGGTCATCTCAGCACACTACTTTAGTCAACTATGGTGGCATTGGAGGGGGAGAAAGATGGTTTAAAACTTCCATTGTAACCCTTGGTATGTATGTGCTTTTCTCCTCAGCTCTGTCCTGCTCAGAATGTACAGCAGCTCTTGTCCCAGAAGTAATCACCTCCACTACTGGGAATCCCCAGCTCCCACTGCTATAATCCAGCCTAGTTTCCTGCAGCTATTTGTCTTACCTCAGTCAGAGCCACAGCTGAGTGTTCCTCTCTAATTTCCATAGGCATTGGTGCTACTGTCATCAGCCCAACACTTAGACCAACTTGGTGTTTGTCATAAAGGGAGAAGAAGATGAGCTCCAGGGCCAGGATGCCACAAATGGAGCTTTCCCAGTCAAGGAGTCATCCAGTATACTGCAAGACCCTCCAAACTAAAAACTGAACCATGGGGCCTAGGAGAGATGATAGGGGCTCAGAAAGACAAATTCTCACTCTTCTCCTTTCTTGTTCACCATGGCTAGGTAGGAAAATAAAGAAGAAAACTATCCAGTGCAGGCAAATATCAAGAACCCTGGCGCTTATGCTGGCAATTGGCAGTATTGTGAGCAAGATACTAAGCAGTAGAGCCACATGAACACAAGAAAAACACGAACTCTGATATATAGATGGCATCTAAAGTTTGCTATTCTAAAAATTAGAATTACATGGTCAGTTTTCTAAACCTAGAGAAAATGTATTTTCATTAGTAAAATGAGCAATCAGAAAAGGAAACAAGGAATACATTTAGTACAATGTATGTGCAAAATTGCTATCTGATTTCTGCAGCGTGAGCAAATTTATAAGAATATATGTACAGAATTACTGTCTGATTTTTGCATAGTAGCATATTTATAAGATGAAAACTCCTTGGGTAACTTCAGTTTACTTTTCATTATTGCTCTGTTTTTTTGACAGGAATACATTTCCACCCACAGATAAACTACCTTTTTCTTCCCAGCTGCAGCTCTTGTCTGCAAGCATAGTTGTTTGTAAGGAAGTTATCTGTACATGCTTTTATAATGCATATTATTATTCTGTTTTAATAAACCTGCATTCCTTTATACCGACAGACTCTTTTAGGAAGTGGGTCCAGACTTTGAAGCTCTCTCGAGGCCTTCAAAGTGGGAAAGAAGGATGAAAATAGCAGACAACGTGTGATAAACTGTCTGGGGAACAAAATTTGGCAGAGTAAGAATCCAAGAGTCAGAAGTACATTTTAAAAAGATTTATTAGCCTCCTATTCTCTTCAAATTTCAAAAGCCAGTTACTTATCAAATGATGAGTTCTACAGACTCCTCCTGATTTAGCGGCCTATATCAATCACATTTTCTCAGTAAAGTGAAACCTCTCCGTAAATGGGAGAACTCCAGTTCTTAGCTTAAGCGCGGCAGAACAAATTAGCATGACAGAATTAGAACCAACATTTCAAATTTTCTACACAGCAAAGTTAAAAAGCAAAATGTCCCGCTTGTTATTTTTACACTGCCTTGGCTACGATTGCCCTTTCAAATGATATATAGTAGTGCACATATTTAGCCTGGCGACAGAACAACACACCGTAAACAAAGCCCCAGGAGGATAGAAGCCCTTCTTCTCTCTTACAGATTTATTCTTCACTCATGAATTAGAACAGAAGTCCAGCTAACTATGTCTAAGAGGTTTTTTTAATAACATCTGGAGTTCATCATGTCGCTGAACTGTGCACATATACATAACTATTTGCAGCTTTAACTACTTCATGTAATCACATTTACAACAAAGCATTTTGGAGTCAATTTGACCAAAGCAGTGGGCTCAAACTGCTCAAATAGCAGCAGATTGTTGGATTTGTTGTAAAATTAGAGATTTGGGTAGATAAAAAGAAAAACATATTTGCCATGGCATGAAAGTATTTTTGTGCCACTTAGGAGAAGGGGCCACTACAAACTTACTCACACAAAATGATATCTGTCTTTGGCAGGGCATAACTTGTGCATCTTAATTTATACACATACCTTTTAAAATCAAAATTAAGCTCGTACGTCCCAACTCTGCCTGAAATCAACCTCTCCCTCCCACTTGGAATGGCTATCTTTAGTGCACATAAAAGTAATGATAAATTGGACTGTGTACATATTTTCATGAGCACAAACCACGGTCAATTTTACAGGGATGTGAATCGTTTTAGGACGATTAAAATTATCGTCCGATAATTTTAATATCGTCTTAAACCGTTATGGAACACAATACAATACAGATTCTAACGATTTATCGTTATAAATCGTTAGAATCGTGAGCCGGCACACTAAAACCCCCTAAAACCCACCCCCGACCCTTTAAATTAAATCCCCCACCCTCCCGAACCCCCCCCCAAATAACTTAAATAACCTGCGGGTCCAGCGGCGGTCCGGAACGGCAGCGGTCCGGAACGGGCTCCTGCTCCTGAATCTTGTCGTCTTCAGCCGGCGCCATTTTCCAAAATGGCGCCGAAAAATGGCGGCGGCCATAGACGAAAAAGATTGGACGGCAGGAGGTCCTTCTGGACCCCCGCTGGACTTTTGGCAAGTCTCGTGGGGGTCAGGAGGCCCCCCACAAGCTGGCCAAAAGTTCCTGGAGGTCCAGCGGGGGTCAGGGAGCGATTTCCCGCCGCGAATCGTTTTCGTACGGAAAATGGCGCCGGCAGGAGATCGACTGCAGGAGGTCGTTCAGCGAGGGTTCCGGCGCCTCGCTGAACGACTTCCTGCAGTCGATCTCCTGCCGGCGCCATTTTCCGTACGAAAACGATTCGCGGCGGGAAATCGCTCCCTGACCCCCGCTGGACCTCCAGGAACTTTTGGCCAGCTTGTGGGGGGCCTCCTGACCCCCACGAGACTTGCCAAAAGTCCAGCGGGGGTCCGGAAGGACCTCCTGCCGTCCAATCTTTTTCGTCTATGGCCGCCGCCATTTTTCGGCGCCATTTTGGAAAATGGCGCCGGCTGAAGACGACAAGATTGAGGAGCAGGAGCCCGTTCCGGACCGCCGCTGGACCCGCAGGTTATTTAAGTTATTTGGGGGGGGGTCGGGAGGGTGGGGGATTTAATTTAAAGGGTCGGGGGTGGGTTTTAGGGGGTTTTAGTGTGCCGGTTTTTCGATTTTTCGATTTTTAACGATGTTCCAGCGAGGGATGGGGTTCGGGAGGGTGGGGGATTTAATTTAAAGGGTCGGGGGTGGGTTTTAGGGGGTTTTAATGTGCCGGTTTTTCGATTTTTCGATTTTTTCGATTTTTAACGATTTTTAACGATTTTTCACGATATTTTACCCCCCCAAACGGCAACAATACGATTCCCTCCCCCTCCCAGCCGAAATCGATCGTTAAGACGATCGAGGACACGATTCACATCCCTACAATTTTATAACATTTACAGGTACAAGCCCATGTGTTATGCATATAAATTACTTTGAAAATTATTCCCTCCCTTAAAATCTTACTTAGAATTTTCAGAAATAAGTTTTGGGGTTTTTTTGTCCTTCCCATGCCTTATCTTTTACTCTGTCTAAAGAAAGTACCCTAAAAGTTTTCACACACTTTCTCTGATTAAAAAGCCTTACATTTTTTTGGAAGTCACTTTTAATGGCCCAGAGAGATTGCTCTTGCCAAATTCATGTAGTCTAGCCTTTTATGAGGAAGATTGTCCTCTTCCTGAGGCTCAAATAGGTATCAACACCAGTGGCGTACCGAGGGTCTCTGGCACCCAGGGGCGAATGCTTTTGTGTGCCCCTCCAGCGCCTCCCCCCATCCTTCTTGTACTATTGCTTAAGGTCACAGAAAAGGCATCTCTAGACAGAATAATTTGAGAGGGGGGAGGAGAAGCTAAAATGACCTTTTCTCCTATCACACCCACATCCATAGCACGGCACCCTGCTTTAAAGTTTGCCATAAAAAAAGCTCAATAAGTTCAAAGGGTCATCTGTGTAATTTTAAAAAGCTGGCTAGTTTCACACACCTAGTAAAACTACTATTAAAATTATTTGATAGCCTCATTCAACTGTATTTGGCTATGAGAGTGAAGCCTGGAATGTATACAGGAAGGGGCAGAATGTCAATATAAATCCTGCACCTCCAGTTCTGCATCACAGAAATTCCCTCAACAATGGAGCTTGGATGTATCCCTTACAGCTCATCGTACAAAAAGATATTTTCAAATTCTGGTGTCACCTCACAGTAATAGCAGCACAAAAACCTTCCACTGCCAGACATGTAAACTAACACAACATCCAGCAAAAAAGTCATTCAAAGTCTATACAGCAAACCTATCATAACGTAACAACAAGAACTCTACCTATGTGAGAGCACAGGTATTATTACCCTGGGGCCCAGAATACCAATACACCACATACTGGGGAAATAAAACATACCTGATTGCTATAGATCCCTATACAAACTCTACACACTAGCAGAATTCTCTCCTCTTGGTCACACACACAGAGCACAGACAGACCCCTCACGAAATACAGAATAAAGGATCACAAATTAGAACCAGCAATATGCAGATAAAAACTGAAATGGAAACCCCAAGAAGCCAGACTCTGTGTGTAACAATGTAAAAACAAACCACCATTACTCATAAAACAAATAAAATCAATAACATAAAGCATCAATTATAATAATAAAACCATTCTAATAAAAGAATATTTTAAAATTACTGACAAATAGAATAATGTTTATTAAGTAAAATCATATACACTTTTTAAAATATTTTCCAAGCACCAATAAAATATTTCAAAACAGCACACATATCAAATAACACCCAATAATTAAAACTATTAGGGATAAAAAACAAACAAACCCTGCTGTCAATACCTGGGAACTCTTGATTTACAGTCACCCTGCAATTGTTTAGGATTAGGGAGCTAGGGGGCACACAAATTGTATCCTCTCTCTCACACACATACTCACATGTCCATTCTCTCTCACACATACACTGTCATACACACACACATACATGCTCTTATACTCACTCACATCCTCTTTCTCTCACAGACACAAATAATCTTTCATGTACAGACTCTAAAACCCTTTCTCTCCCCCAAACCCCCCCCCCCCACACACACACACACAAGCTCTTACTCCCCTGGATTCTCTCATACACAGACACACTCTCACTTTCTCTGGCTCCCTCACATACACACATACACACAGGCAAGTTCCCATTCATTCTCACACCGCTCCCACCCACATCCCCCAGGCATGCACACATTCATACTCACACAGACACACACACAGACCCCCAAGGCAGGCACCAATTCATTCTCATACCTCCCCCCCCCCAAGCAGGCACCCATTCTCACACAAAAAAACCCTAGGAAAGCACCCATTCATTCTCATATACAGACACCCCCCCAAGGCAGGCACCAATGCATTCACACACACACACACCCCCCAGGCAGACTCCCATTCACACACACACACCCCCCCCAGGCAGACTCCCATTCACACACATGCACACACTAAAGGCAGACCCCCCTCTCTTTCTTTTGCCAGCAACCTCAGTCTCTCTTGTTTCTCTGCTGCCTCTGTCACTGCTGCCACGTGGCTATTGGGAAGGTGACAATCAATCACTGCTATTGTCACTGAAGCCCATGTAATGCTTCCTCTGTGAGGGTTCCTTGGTATTAAAAATTTACTAGGCTTCCAGTTCCTTCATGCTGATTTTGTACATCGCGAGATCAGCATAGAGAATGTGCTATGCTTGCATAGTCCCAAAGTTAAGATGTGCCAATCACCAAAAATTCAAAATTTTGGTTTTTATTTTACCTTTGCTGTCTGATCTTAGTTTTCTAATTGGTTGGTCACAGACTTTTTTTCCTCTGTCCCTTTCTTGGTTTTTTGCCAATTACGTATACAAGGTCTCATTATTTTTCTATTTCTTCTCTCTCCATCTTTATTCTTCCCTTCCTCCCTCAAACACACACTCAGGCTCTCATTCTCACATGCTTTCTCTTTCTCACATACATTCACATACACAGGCTCTTTCACACTCACATGCTTTCTCACACACACATAGGCTCTCACTGACACACTGCCTCTCTCACACATACACACACATACACACAAGGCTCTCACTCACACATACACACAGGCTCTCACTCTCACATGCTGTCTGACACACACACAGCGATCATGCTCACATGCTGTCTCTCTCTCTTACATGCACACTGCCTCTCTCTTTCACATGCTGACTCACACTCTCATGCACACATGCTGTCTCACACAAACACACAGGTTCTCACTCTCACATGCTGTCACTCACTCACACACAGAAGCTCTCACATGCCTTCTCCCCAAATACACAACTCTCACTCCCTCTTGCCTCTGCGACGGCCCTGCTTCTGGGCCTCCTCTTCCTGGGCCAACGCAAAATGGAATCTGCTGCAGCCCTGACAAAAATACTGCTCCTCTTCTGCATACGGCTGTGCGGCTTCGGTAACATTTTTCTTCTGGGGCCGTGCAGGCAGGAAGGAGGAAGAGCACCTGGAGGTTTGGAGGTGACTTTTTCTTCAGGCCATGATGGGATGAGGTCCACCATGGCCCTGCCGATCTTCCTGCTGTGCATGACCATGCACAGCACAGCTTAGAAAGAACAGTGGCTGGCACACAGGAAAGGAACGGCATGCTTCCCTGCTCATCTGCCGGTGGGATGGGATCTACCGGCAGTTGCTTGGGCCTCCCAAAGTCGGCCAACAGCATCCCCTATGGCCCTGCGTTCAGCAGCATTGGCCCCCTACCCCCTCCAGTACGCCACTGATCAACACCTTGCAATAGTCTGACTTCTCAACCCTTTTTCATTTATTTAGAATAGAAGTCTCTGAAATTTGGTAACCAAACTGAAATTGCAGCAGATTATATATGTATGTATTAAGCCTTCATACTTTCACTTACCACACTTTCTTCCCCATCTAAATGGATATCCAGGAAAGACATGCTGACATGGTTTGCAATTGGGAGAATCTTTTTGGAGATAAAGTCAAAGAAACTGGTGCTCAGATAAAAGACCATTGCACGATGTTTCAGACCCTCTCCACTACCACTCCAGATTCACTTTCTTCAATCAGAAGTTACTCGAGTAGGGTGCCAAGGAGACATTTATTTCAGTTGAGGAGACTTTTCCTTCCACTTCTGTGGTCCCATCAGCAACAGGGTTCTCATGCTTGCCCAAGGCAGCAGAGAGCCCCAAAGTCACAGCTAAAACGTGGGACGGGTACTCCACAAGGAAGTGCAATGTCCGAAGTGGAAGAGGTTTGCGTTTTCTTGTGCGGGAAAGGCCCCAGATCCTTTCTCTTGCTCCACACAAAACCTATTTGATTGCCTTCTGCATGTATCCACATCAGGCATTAAAACCAAGTCAGTATGAGTTCATGTCAGAATAAATAGTGCATGTACTTTCAAGAACCAATTTGCCAAGACCTTCACCAGTTGTGCCAACTCTCCCACTAGTTCATTCAAAACCTCTACTTGTCCCAGACCCTCACCCAAAAACTGAAGATAAAAGAGAGAGATTTAATTTATGTGATTTGCTTAGCAGATGTAAAAGCATGTGCTTATGTTTGATGACAAATGTGCATACTCCTTTTGTACAAAGGGATGGTAACTTTAAAATAAGCACACACGCGCATGTCCACATGCACACATATATGGACATGAGCTCACCTATGCTGACATTTTAAATCATGCATGCAATCATGCAGATATAATGTAAAATACGCCTTTTGTGCAAATGTCTGCTCCTTATTTTAAGCAGTTATACAAGAAAACATAGTGGATTGGATTTTAAAAGGGTTACGAGCACCGGGCCTATTTTAAAAAGGCCCGGCAACGCGCGTAAAGCCCAGGGACGCGTGTAAGTCCTGGGGCTTGCCAAAAGGGGCAAGGAGGGGGCGGGGCAGGCTCCCAGCACAGCGGCCATATTTGCCGCTATGCCAGGGATCGCGCGCCGGCGCACAAGTGTGCACCCCCTTGCGTGCGCCGACCCCAGGTTTTATAACATGCGCAGCTGCACGCGCATGTTATAAAATCGGGCGTAGATATTAAAATCTGCCCCATAATGTGCCAGTTTTAAAATGAGTTGCTCATGAGCAACTTTTTAAAAATTTACCCCTGAGTATGTGCATACTTTTCAAATCCCATGCTAGAAAGCCCTTATAATGCCCTGTTTCTCTATGCATACTTTTCCGCAAATCAGCGTGAGTATATGCATACTTGTGGCCTTCTGAAAATTCACTTAGCCCGCATGAAGGTTACTTAAAGGTGTTGTGAGGCAATGCCCTAAGTATTCCCTGATATATCTGTACAGGACCAGGCTAGACGCCTGGCCCACCTTAAATTGCTTAAGAAGATTATGCTTTATGGTGGGATCCTGCAGGGCAGGTGGGGCTAAGAGGGCATAACCAGAGACTGGGGAATAAGAGCTGGGGTCCAGGTGGCGGTAACCAGACCAGGCCCAGGCCTCCTAGAGGAAGGCTGCTCCTGGAAAGTAACACTATCCAAACACTGAGCTGAGATGAAGCTGAACTGTGAGTACTGAGGGAAGCAATACTGAACTATGAGTAATTGAGTACACTGTTCTGAAGGGAAGGCAATCTACTGGTGTGCATGTGTGAAGCTGAAATAAAAATATACTGTTTTAAGAAAGACTAGTTTTGTCTTCAGGCCTTTGGGAATCAGCTCTCATTCCCAGAGGTGTATATGCTGATTTTAAGTGCATAAACTCTGCATTGTGATCTTACTAAAACATGATTAAACTATAATCTAAGTGCAAACATAAAATTCCAGATGACCCAAGCCACCTAAATGATTACAAAAATTCTAGCCAACCTCTAAAAGAAAAAAGAAACAACAAAATAAACATCTATTCACAATGGGGCTTATCCCTTAAAAAGATTCATATTGTATTAGTTCAAAAAACAAAAACTGTGTTCCCTGATAAATGACACACAGAACTTGGAATAAGTTCCATTCAATTTCAGAATTTCATGGAACTTATTTCTATAAAGAATATATAATTTTTTTTTAACTTTTATCTCGGTATTACATAGAACCTGGAGCCTCAGTACAGCCTCAATTTCCTCCATCTCAGTATGCAACCTCCAAATATTGTTTCATTCTCATCTGTATCAGTGAAAATATACAACATGCTTTCCAAAAATTATAAATCTCTATTTGCGCAAACTAGTTTTAATATCCACTCTGTTGTGTTAAGAATAAAAAAATCAACAGAGTGCCCTTGGTATCCATTGCTTCTTCTTGTGACACCTCCTGAAATCAGTTATATCAAAGCTGTCTCAAGAGCTTTCCCCAGTTAATCTTGCCCCACAGCAGCTGTTTCTCAAAATTGCACTGGCCGATCTCATGCTAACATCAGTTTTGAAAAATAGTAGCTAGGGATCACTCCAGCCTCCTTTAACCCCACCAATACGATAAGGAGGACCAGGGGAGGAAGGGAGGACTAAAGGGACAATCAATTTTGAATGGTTGGGTGGGGTACTTGGACTAGAAACTGCTTTGTTCTGTTTTTCCTTTTCTGTTTCATTTTTTCCTAAACAAAATAAAATAAAAATGAAATATACAAAAACCAAAAGAAAAAAAGAAAAATGAAACAAAAAACAAAATGAAAAATTTCCAGTGCATACCTTAAGTGAAAGTTACTAAGGAATTAACTTTCAAAAAATGCTTACCACGTCATGTGAGCTCCAAAGTTTTAGGGACCTTATATTTAAACACATTTTCAGTTAAACTTAGGTTCCTAAATTTAAGACTGATAAGTAAGGACTTATCCAGCAAAATGGTGGCAGCTGAATATCTGGCTGTGTTCAGTGGTCACCACTTATCTGGATAAGCATGGCAAAGTTGACATCACTGAAGATTTTCTGTTATATGGAGCAATGAAAGGTACAAGAAGAGTTGATTTGTACAATGTACTCTCTACCTAGCTTGATGTACTCTCTACCTAGCTTCAATCTCTCTCTCTTTCTTTGTGTACCTTTCATCACGGCAAATCACATAAAATCTTCACTGTTTACTGTGTTGTTTGTACTTCTGACTGTGCAGGTAAAACTGCCCCATAAAACCTACACCGCCGCCACCACCAAAATCTCACCCTGAGTTACTATTTACTCATCTTACAGAGGTATAAATAGCTGACTTATATGCAAGCCTTATAAAGAATCTCTCTCTCCCTCTCTCTGGCCACTTCTCAGTTTGTAATGTAAAAATATTGCAGGTGCGACGTTGTGGTAAAATAGCTATGCGATGCAGTATTTGGAAAATTACCCTAACCACACCTCTTTTTTTTTTTATCACGGGTGCTATTCTTGTGAAATTTATAGCAAAATGATGAATCTAGCTCTTACTTAGCTGTTTAATTTTGAATATATACCTCCTAACTTTTTTTTTCCCGCCCAAACTTTCACCTGCACTGAGGGTGGGCAATTTGCAAACAATGCTATTTTTACCCTTGAAAACAGCATTCATTACTGCCCGGGAAAAAAAAAACAAAACTATGTTTAAGAAAAGTAACTGCTAGAGCAGCTTAACCATAACCAGCTTAACAGGCATAACACTTGAGATGCATAACTTTTGAAATTTTGAAGCTATTCTCTTCAGTTGATGTTGTGCATATTCTCCCATATTTCACAAACCTTTTCTACTTTTAAACTCATCATTTACTTCAGAAAAGGATCTCCACATTCACAAAGAGGCCAATATTTAAAAAGACAAATATGGATAACTTATCTGGCTAAAGTCAAAATATCAGAGGGGTCATTCCATATCAAGTGGACCAGGGGTCCACACTCAACCTCCTCCAAATCAAACAAAATCTTGCACGGATATTCTCTAGGGTCTCAAACCAAACCCCACTAGATTTTTCGCCTGGATCTCCATTGGTTGGAGAGCTAGAGGCAGTTGAATGGAGGTCACCTCTGACTACCCTGCTCCATGCAAACTAAAATGGCCATTTTGTCCATGTGCTGCAGCCTGACAACACCTCTCAGGGGTCTGAAATTTTGAGGATTAGTACAACCCCTGGTGGTAAGTCCCAGTGCAAAGTTTGGAATAAAACATCAGCTTGTCTCTCTTCTTATGGGCAGCAAAGTATATGAAAAATGTTATAAAAGAAATATAAGGCCTACTTTGAATCCTCATTGCTCCTGACCTATATTTTGATTCAGGCGTCTAGTCATGGCCCATGGCATATATGTATAAGATTTGCATTAAGAGGCTTTACAGGCAACTGGAAGCAAAGATATAATAACAAAGGAGGTAGATGCCAGGGTCTTTTTCAATTCTGTATTGAAGTGGAGACGCGTTTAAAACATTACAGCCCACTTCAATACAGAATTGAAAAAGACCTTGGCATCTACCTCCTTTGTTGTCCTAGCAAAGATATAATTACTTAAAGACACAATGTCATTTTTTAATGCTTTTTTTGCCAATTTTCAGGTACAAATATCTCTACTATGTAGTTTTTAATCATTTTCTTTTTTATGTCATTGAAAAGAGCATCATTTCTTCCTACAAAAGTTGCCCTGTTTTGTTTTGGACCCGATCTTGCTTTGGTCAGAATTAAGGCCCAAACTATGGGGTAGTTTTTAATACATCTGCGCACGCTTCCCGGCGCGCACACATAGACGCGCCGATTTTATAACCTGCGTGCGCACATGTGCACTAGATTTTAGAATCCACATGTGCAAGGGGGGGGGGGGAATAATATAATTTTCGCATGGTGATGCATCCCGGGCTTCCCCAGTTCCCTCCCCTAACCTCCATTCCCCTTCCCCTCTCCTCCCTGCCCCCTAATCCTACCCTACCTTTTTTATTTGTTTTTCAAGTTGCTGCTCCTCTGAAGCAGTAGTAACTTGCGCGTGCCAGCAACCTGCAGGCACAAGCTTCCCCAGCACAGCAGCAAATGTTCGCCTCCCCACCTCTTTCCTTTGGCCCGGCACTTCTGCGCATATTGGGGTTCCTTCTAAAATGCATGCAGCTCGCGCAAGGCCTGCCGCGCACATAACCCCTGGATTTTCCACATGCGACGGATTAAAAATTCGCCCGAATATGCATCATTTGCATGTGTGGGCGCGCTATGTTAAAAAGAGGCATCTTTGGCGACCTGCTGTGTAACATGCAAATTAACTAGAGATGTGAAATTCTACAGTGCGGCGAACCTCTTGTGCTTACTATGCTTGTAGCTTATGACACATCTTGCTTCGACATACTTTTATAAATGACCCCTCAAAATGGACATTTTTTTGTGCTGTGTTATTTACTGCATGCAAACCTAAACATGCAAAAGTATCACATTCACAAGGAAGTATGGTAATGTCATGTTAGCAGTGTGTTGTGGCAGAGATTTTGGGAACATGCCCTGGCCTGTGACACCATTGTGCTCTTGTGTCCCTGGCATTAAATTTTTCTTTGTGCCAAAGGAGGACATTGACGCAATCAGACCTCTTCAGGATGAGAGGCTTAGCAAAGGTCAAACAGTTGCTGGCACAAGGGAAAATCATCAATTCAAGTCCACTGATGCAACTAAAATTTGCTTTAGCAAAATTTCGAATGATGTTACCTCATTCATTGCAAGTGTTCTAGAACATGACCATGAATATTTTCATGCCCTTCAAGTATCTAGCTTACAACCTGGTCAGTATTTAGCTTGCATCTATGATAATTCCTGGTAGATTGGCCATATATGCAAAGCCTCAACTGAGGAACATGATGTCTTGGTCAATTTCTTGCACCCCTAAGGTCCTGCCAGGGCATTTTACTGGCCGCTCCAGTTGGGTTCCAGAAGAACACATTATTGCTAACCTTGATGCACCCATAACATCCTCATCAGACAGGCAGTACATTTATTCACAAGTCACTTTGTCATACATTGATGGGACATTCAAAAGCAAAGTGCAAGGCAAGAAAAATCACTAAGTGAATTTTTGGGAAATCTGCAGTTTAAGCAATTGTTGTACATAGTGTCTTGCCTTTTCTTGTTTTGTGCTTGGAAACCTATGGCTGTAACCTAGTCTGGCTGTTTGGAGTGGTCCCCAGGTGATAGGGTCAATTTTTCTGAATTGGCAGAGGCTCAGACACCCTTGACCAATGCAAAGTAACTAATCGGAATAAAAAGTTTTGCATTGACGTTGATGACTAATTTATGAAACTGTCTAAACAAATATGGGTCAGATTTTAAAAGCCCTATGCGTGTAAATCCAGCTGGGGTTATGCGCGCCAAGCCTATTTTCAAAAGGCCCAGCAACACGCGTATGTCCCGGGTCTTTGTGAAAGGGGTGAGGCATGGGCGGGGAGCCGGACTGGGGGCAGTCCGGGGGCAGGACCGAGGCCTCCGGCACAGTGGCCATTTGTTGCTGTGCCAGGGAATCTCACGCCGGCAGCCGGCCGGTGCGTGCAAGTTACGCCTGCCAGAAGGAGGCATAACTTACAAAATAAAGGTGGGGGGGATTTAGGGGGGGGGCATGTTATAAAATCCAGCGAACATTTGTGCGCGCCGGGTTGCACGCACAAATGTACGCCCACGCGTATGTCTTAAAATCCGGCCCTATGTGTCAAAAGCTAAAAGTGTGGTAAGCATAGTAAATTGAGCTGCACTGTAAAATTTCATATCTGTAGCTCATTTGCATTTTCACAGTTGGGTACTAAAGATGGCTCTTTAACATAGTGCATTTGTATATGCAAATGATGCTTGTCTTTGGGACTGTAATTCTGACCAAAGGAAGGCTGGGTCCAAGACGAAACAGGGTGACTCTTTCAAATGACATTAGAAAGAAAAAAGTTAGAAACTACACAGTAGAGATATTTGTACTAAAAAAAATGGCAAAAATTTGCATAAAAAGGTGACATCATGTCTTTATGTAACTATATTTTGCTGCCAGTTGGCTGCAAAGCTTTCTAGTGCAAATCCTAGATGTACGTCATGAGTCATGACTACTGATCCAGTTATGGCCTGAATCGAAGTATACATCGGGAGCAATCAGGAGTTAAAGTAGGCCTTAAATTTCTTTTGTAAAATTTTTTATGTAGTTTGCTGGCCCTTAAAAAGGGTGGCAAGCTCATGTTAGGTTCCAAACTTTGCATAGCAACTTAGCACTTGAGGTTGTAATAGTTTGCAAAATTTCAGGCCCCTAACAGTGGTTGTTTGGCTGCAGTGCCCAGACAAAGTGGCTGTTTTGTGTTGTACAGAACACAGTACTTATTCAGCTGCCTCTAGCTCTTGAACCAATAGAGATCTAGCCAAACATATTTTGCAGTTTTGTTTAGAGCTCTAGCAAACATTCACACAAATTATAATTCAATTTGAAGGAGGTCAAGCATGGATGATTTTCTAAATTGGTCCACTTGACATGGAATATCCCATGGATATTCCGTACGATAAATATCCCACTGAATACCCCCAAGTAAAGTTATCCCGTCTACCTTTAACCAGATAATTTTAAATCTAACTAGTTATCTTTGAAATTTCCCAGATAGATTTAAAGTTATCCAGGTATGTGTACCTGTATAACTTTAAGCTTACCTGGCTATATTCAAACTAATGTAATTGGCTAAGTGGCAATCTTCTGTTTAAACAAAACAAAAACCAAATACAAAAACAGTAATGCGGGCCTAGAGGCACAAATTCTTCGACATTCCAACCCGATGTCATAAAAATGGGGTATGCTGACCGGACCCCCTTCCCACCTCCTCAGACCCTCCAAACATTATCTTAAAGGGTAAAATGGTACAGGGCTGATCATTTCCCCTCCCTTACCTCTGACCACTCCTTATCCGCATTCCCCCAGATCATCCCTTATCCTTCCAAACCCCCTTCACCACTAGATTTGCGATACTCCCATACTGCAATAATGCTGGAAGAGTAAGCTGTAAGTATAATCATTGCTGTCACTGTAGCATTTCAAGATCATGTTTGATTAATCACATCCATTAGTTAGACTACATTAATATAATACTATGCTCAAAGTTTAAAACACTTTTTGAGTCACATATAACAGTGGAAATCTCTTAATGAAAAAAAGGCAAAAAATGAAAGCATACAACGACTTATATTTAGAGTACTTGGTAGGTGAAATAAATATTCATAAAATATTTTACTCACCATAAATTCCAGTAGAAATGCAAGGGAAGGCCTGCAATTTAAAAATAAATACATGTGATTTATGGCTCCAAACCATTTATTTGATTACCATCAACAGTGTTTATAAAATATTTATATATCCACCATGAAACAATGAAATGTAATTATGCAATATATATGTGTGTTGGAGTACTGGATCAATTTTTATCCTGTAGACACAGTGATCATTTGTATAATTTGTTTGGACTTCAAATAGTTATTTTGAAGCTCGTGGTCAGTTATGAAATTATTCCTTTAAAAGGATTTTAGGAATAGTTTATTCTTTAAAATTAACATATAGGAGATAATTTTCAAATGTAACAAACTGTCATAATGATTTTCAAAAGTCTATTTACATTCATAAATCCTTTTAAAAATTACCTCCCAAGGGACCTATTTATTAAATGCCATAAGTTTTTGCACACATGAACATGATATATTTTGCAATTATCACAAAAGAAGATTTGCGGACTTATTTGTGTGTTAATGCAGTACATTGAAGGTGCACAAATATGTTTATTTCTGCAGTAAAATAAGGAAATGAGTAAGCAAATAGAAGTAAGTCAAGTAGTAAGTGTCAAATAAATGTGCACTAATCAGTAAAATCCAAAAAAGGGGTTTCTATGTCATTTTTGGCGTACATATCATAAAGGAGGCAATTAATTGCATATATATAGTGCTGCCACTACCCAGTAAAATGTCAATGGTGTATTGCAACAACAAACAGCATCATTCTTTGAAAGTTCAGATGGTTTGTGACACAGACATAATAATTCTGAATGTGGTGACCAAGTTCCTTGGGTCCTGCCAAATCTATAACCTGCATCACTCTGCCCTTGTCCGGCAATTACAGGAAAGGACACTGCAGGGATGAATAGCTAGTGGGTGAGTACACTTTTGCTGCCACTTTACCTTGCCACACACTGAGTCTAAGGTTGGCACTTTCCCCTAGGTAAAACAAACAGGCTGATCTAGCCCAGGTTTAGCACCATTACGTGCATGGGGTTGGAGACTTGATTTCTTTCTTTGATCTTCCTAAGAAAATCAGAACTAAATTTCCATGCACACACTGGGCAAAAACAAAGACTGAATCAACCTGTCTGATTGACCTGAGGGATGGTGGCAGCCCTGACTCCCCACCACAGGGTAGAGATACTTAATTGCTAGCTGATGAAGTGGAACCTGTCAAAAAATGTCACTGTGACAGAGGGGACAATAGGGAGCCATAGATTACCTTAAGGGACCAGTTCCAAGTATCTGGCCCGGTCTGCCTTAAACCAGAGATAGAAATGGAATTATGGTCCCAGAGCAATTCCCTTAGTAAGAAGATAAGTAAACAGGCCCCTAAGAGAACAGGGAGCCCCAGAGAGAAGAACCAGGATGGCATACCTGTGAATACTGTGAATTACCTGTGAGTTTGCAAATTATCCTCTGAGTATTGTAAATGTTACTTTGACAGACTGCTGAGTTAAGCAGGTTTGTTTTGCTTGTTCCTTTTTTTTCACTGTACGCAAATAGTTTTTATGTGAAAAGACTGCTGGAGTCCAGTGTCCCCTCTCCCCCGGCACCTACCAAAGCCCAGGTCAGTCTCAAGATACCACAGTCATAAAGAACAATCCTGTTGCCTGCCAGAGATATATCTGTGACATCCTACCAGGACAACATCTCAAGACTCTTAGTACTAATTCTGGGGACCTAGGATCATTTTCACTGAGCTACATTAGCATACCTTTGATACCCCTAGACTACCATGCAACCTAACTAATCTCCATGATGTGAATTTTTAATAGGTGACACAGGATATGGATGTTGAGCCTGTCTACTCACTCTTGTAGGTCACCTATGGTGCCTAATAGAGGGGAAGTACAATGAGGCATATACATCCACTTGCTCACTGAGCACAAATTTGGACTTTTAAAAAGTAAATTTAGATGTTTAGATAAATTGAGTAGTGTCTTACAGAAAAGTAAATTAGATAGTTCTTGACAACTAAATGTTTTACAGTATTGCAGTCAGAAATCTTGTTTTCAGCCAGCATTAATTTAGATCTCAAGAATAATCCTCTCAGCTTCCTTGCTGGAGAAGGGGAAACTACACAGTAAGAGTTATCTGATAACATGAGCAAACTCCACATATACCTTACAATAGCTACATAGAGGAACAGAAATAGATACATGCTATATTACAAGTCTTACTCCTCCTTTTTTTAGAGTCTGGCTGCCTTGCTCTCCTCTGCATTTCCTAATTCCCTCATGTCTACAGGCAGATAAGAAAGTCATAGTCAGATTCATGGTTTCACTGGAGTCAAAACATAAGGATTTGTAGATAGAAGAGTTAGTCCCTGGAAAGGGTGTTTTACCCTGTATATGTAGCCACATATTATGGGGGTCTTGCTAAATTGTGAAGGACATTACACACTGATGAATATTTTGCATGTACTGAAACTAGCAGAGTGCCAGTTTCTTTGGCCTGTTCCAAAATTCTGAACCAATGAAAGAAGAATTTGTAGGCTTGCACAGGCTCATACTATTGGTTAGCATAATAACTAGGTTTTTCACTGAGGCTGTTCTCTGGGAATATGCAACTAGTGCCAACAAAAGGCTGCTCATTTCTTCAGGGAAGCACAGAGATATCCTTAGTAATAGCAGTAGCAGTGGAAGCGATGAGAGACTGATGGATGTAAAGTAAAGGACTCTGGAAAGGACAGGAATACTCTTCAGGCTTACCAGGAGAGAGGCTGTACATGACTTGAGAAGGTAGGGAATATTATTTCTCTGTAGGTTAGACACAGCTAAATGTGGCACAGTAGTAAGCAATCTATGATGGGGAGAATAAATAGAGGGTGGTGAAAGAAAAGTAAGGGAGGCATCTTTCCAGTCTTCTCTCTTCTGTACTTCCCTGACTCTATCAGCCACCATCTAGAACTGTGGCATATGTCCCCCATGAACTAAGGGCGATGAAACATGTCCTATGTTTGGTGAATACAATTCAACCTTGTGTGAAGCCACACACATTCTGGTAAATTTTTAATCGGCCATGCATGTAAACAACAGGGGTTATGCATGTGGCTGGGCCATGCGTGCACCATGCACATTTTCTAAGGGGCCAGCCACATGTGCAACTCCCGTTATGCGCAGAAGTGCCGGGCCAAAGGAAAGGGGCAGTCTAAGGGGCGGGACTGGAAGTGGCCGGTACAGCGGCCATCTGCTGCTGTGCCAGGGAAGGTACTGCCGGCGCACACAAGTTGCTTCTGCGCCAACTGAGCAGTAAGCAATAAAATACAAAAAAAATAAAAGGTAGGAGAAAGGGTTTAGGGGGTGGGGAGGAGAGGGAAAGGGAAGGGAGGTTAGGTAGGGGGATAGGGAAGTTCCCTCTCAGTCCGCTCCTTAATTGGTGCAGACTGGGAGGGGACTGGGGAAAGCCGGGATGCATTGATGCCCGAAAATTGCGGATGTCTCCCCCCTTGCATGTGTGGATTATAAAATCTGGCGTGCATCTACCCCATTATATAAGTATCCCAGTGTTGAAGAAGGAATATGTAAGACATGCGTAGGCCTTAGCTAACTACTCACACAAAATAATGCACTCAAAATCATGCACATATAATAAGTAATCACAAACCATTACTGAAAGCAGAGAAACACAAACATCACAATGATGAGAGACAATAGCTTTCTTTGTGTGTGTGTGTGTGTGGGGGGGGGGGGGTTGGTTGTTGTTGTTATTGTTGGGTTTTTTGCATGAGCTGCCTAGAAGAAACAATATCTCAAAGCCCAGAAGTAACATAATAGTCCTAGCTACCCAAGAAAATGAAGAGGCCCACCCCTATAGCCCATATGCAGATAACTGAGGGAAGAACAAGGCTACCCCCACAGTTGATATGCATCTAATCAAGACTAGACCACAGTAATAGCTGAGAAAACGATGACTTTTCCCATCTTCTACCAATTAAAATATCCACTGAGGTCCACTCAGCAAATACCATGAAGACGGCATCTTCATCTAAGATTGAGTTGTGAATTTTCAAAGAGTTATAAGTGTAAAAGTCAGCCTATACATGCATAAGTAGCCTGTACTCATGTAATCACTATTTTGCAAAAATCGAAAATATACATGCATTTTCGGTTTCATGAGCCCGTATATGCATGAAAAAAAGGGAGGTCTAGGAGAGTTCTGTGGTGGAACAACACTTATACATGTAAGTTGCTATTTTCTAAGATACTTATCTGCAATAATTTGGCAGCTTACTTGCATAATTTTACACCTGCTAATTATCTTGCAAGATTGATATCAGACTTTTATATTGTGCAGTATTGGCTGGGTGGGAGATGTAGGTGAATTTGGAGAAATTAAGGCTGAGGAACTAGGAGGGTCTTGATGACCTGGAGAAAGACTGCGTAAAATGGTGGAATAATTGGAAAATTGGTAATTTCAATTATGTGTATATGCTTTAAAATATGCCAACTTACACATGTAAATTGGGTTTATGCAAGCAAATCCTATTTTACTTTTGTGTATAAAATATATAAGTATATGTTTTTAAAATTGTTAGGAAAATTGCTTGCATTCAATGCATTGAAATACTCACTTTCAATGCATTGCAAGTGTTTGTGTGTAAACATACATACACATATATGTTGCCAGATAGACATGAGCATATTTTATAATAGATCAGACAGGATCTATTGGCATGACACAGCACGTAGCATGTCCCAGTGTTCAGAAGAAGATGATGAGACTCTTGGAAGCTTCTTGTCACTCATAGCCATAGTTGGGTTTCTAATTCTATCATGTCTTTGTCAACCAAGCTATTGGTAGCTCTGGCATTGTGTGCCACAGATCACCATATAATAAGTACTAACAGAAAGAAGTGTTTGGGGCCTAAGCCCAAGATGTTTTCTAGCTAAGTGCGCACCTGAATTGGTACTGAATTGGCAATGATTGAACGCTGCATTGGACAATGAGCATCTAGAAGTCTTTCCAATGATTATCCAAATAATGAATATCCCTGCAATGAAGACAAAGCTTCTTTCAAAGAGTTGTGAGCACTTATTATCTCAGGATCAATGTTCCCTCAAATTTTTGAAAGACTGTGTGTACAATAATTTTCTTTTTGTGCAATTTTTTTTTTAGACAAGTTTAAATTTGTGCACTGCCAGTATAATGCAAAGAATATTAGGATTTCTTATGCGTGCTATGTTTTGCTGTGTGTATGAGTTTCACAATTTGTGTGTGCATACACACACGTGGTATAGAGGGAACCGTGCTCAGGATCATAGGTAGTAAATTGTCATTTATTAGAGTGCAGATACCTGGCTAGCTTTGGAAGAAAAGTAGCAGATAAAAACCAGGATTGGAAGACACATTTTCAACAGTACTCATGTCCAGTGCTTCAAGTTGCCACAGCTCCATCACCAGCTTTCTATTCTGCATCAGATCTTCAACTTCGGAATTCCTGAAGACTGTGCGTCCAACTATGGGATTAAGCCTATATCTCTTCCACTATCTCAAAGATTTCTAGAAGTATGGAAACAGTGGCAGAACAGACAACCGATTCAAGGGTGGCCATCATAACAAAACAAGGTGTCTACAGATCACCAAATCTGTAGAAATAAGACCAGGATTTGGTAAGTGATTTAAACATATTGCCTGGATTCCCACTATAGTGATAGATGTATACAGGTCTTCTCAATAGCAAGGTAGAGAGGTTTCCCCCAACCACCTAGTGATATCCCACCATAACACTATTCACTTCTTCTATCCATCCCATAGAACCTGCTCTCATCCCCTTAAACCTTCCATTCCTAGCTCTATTTAACTCCCATTCTCCAAAGCAAAGGATAGTAAACAAATGACCTTCTCTTAAGAATAGAAGATATCTTCTATAAAATGTTGCCACATGTCAGAAATGTGTATATGATTTACCTGCTCTCTCATCCATCTGCAATAATATCCAGGTCCTCAGCCAGATTTCCTACACCATCAGGCACTAGAATGGATATGAAGCACTTCATATAACATAGAAACATAGAAATGATGGCAGAAGAAGACCAAACGGCCCATCCAGTCTGCCCAGCAAGTTTCACACTCTCTTTTTTTTCATACTTCTGTTTCTCTTGGCAACCTTTTGGTTCTATTACCCTTCCACCCCCACCATTAATGTAGAGAGCAGTGTTGAAGCTGCATCTAAATGAAATATCTAGCTTAATTAGGAGTAGTAACTGCCGCAATAAGCAAGCTACACCCATGCTTGTTTACCCCGACTATGTAATTCAATCCTTGTTGGTTATCTGTATATAGATCCACTTTTCTTCATTCCCCCTGCCGTTGAAGCAGAGAGTTATGCTGGATATGCATTGAAAGTGAAGTGTCAGTCTTTCTCCCCTGCCGTTGAAGCAGAGAGCTATGCTGGAGATGCTTGAAGTGTCAGTCTTTCTCCCTGCCGTTGAAGCAGAAAGCTATGCTGGAAATGCTTGAAGTGTCAGTCTTTCTCCCCTGCCGTTGAAGCAGAGAGCTATGCTGGAAATGCTTGAAGTGTCAGTCTTTCTCCCCTGCCGTTGAAGCAGAGAGCTATGCTGGAAATGCTTGAAGTGTCAGTCTTTCTCCCCTGCCGTTGAAGCAGAGAGCTATGCTGGATATGATTGAAGTGTCAGACTTTTTCCCCTGCCGTTGAAGCAGAGAGCTATGCTGGATATGCTTGAAGACTTTCTCCCCTGCCGTTGAAGCAGAGAGCTATGCTGGATATGCTTGAAGACTTTCTCCCCTGCCGTTGAAGCAGAGAGCTATGCTGGATATGTTTGAAGACTTTCTCCCCTGCCATTGAAGCAGAGAGCTATGCTGAATATGCTTGAAGACTCCTCCCCTGCCGTTGAATCAGAGAGCTATGCTGAATATGTTTGAAGACTCCCTCCCCTGCCATTGAAGCAGAGAGCTATGCTGGATATGCTTGAAGTGTCAGACTTCCTCCCCTGCCGTTGAAGCAAAGAGCTATGCTGGTTATGCTTGAAGTGTAGGACTTCCTCCCCTGCCGTTGAAGCAGAGAGCTATGCTGGATATGCTTGAAGTATCAGACTTCCTCCCCTGCTGTTGAAGCAGAGAGCTATGCTGGATATGCATTGAAAGTGAAGTATCAGGCTTATTTGATTTGGGGTAGTAACTGCCATAAAAAGCAAGCTACTCCCTGGCCCTGCTTTTTTGTGAATGCAAATCTTTTTTTTTTTTCCCCACATTCATTTACATCCTCTAGACTTTATGGATCCACAGTGTTTATCCCATGCCCCTTTGAAGTCTTTCACACTTCTGGTCTTCACCACTTCCTCCGGAAGGGCATTCCAGGCATCCACCACCCTCTCCGTGAAGAAATACTTCCTGACATTGGTTCTGAGTCTTCCTCCCTGGAGCTTCAAATCGTGACCCCTGGTTCTGCTGATTTGTTTCCGACGGAAAAGGTTTGTCGTTGTCTTTGGATCATTAAAACCTTTCAAGTATCTGAAAGTCTGTATCATGTCACCTCTGCTTTCCTCCAGGGTGTACATATTTAGATTCTTCAATCTCTCCTCATAAGTCATTCGATGAAGACCTTCCACCTTTTTGGTCGCCCTTCTCTGGACCACCTCCATCTTGTCTCTGTCTCTTCAGAGATATGGTCTCCAGAACTGAACACAGTATTCCAGGTGAGGCCTCACCAAGGACCTGTACAAGGGGATAATCACTTCCCTTTTCTTTTCTTCCCTAGACCCAACAGTGTGTTATTATTTGTGATAGTTGTGGGTGGATCCTTGGGCCGGTGGCAGATGACCACGCCCTCGGGGGAAGATCCCGAGAGGGACCACCGGTCAGGCTCAGAGTTGGGAGACAGACACAAACTTAGTTCTTTTATTAACAGTTCTTGAGAACCACCAGAGGTGGCAGTAGTGAGCTGGAAGAGCCCGGCTAGGCTGTAGTCCCTCAGGCACTGAAACAGCGATCCCAAAAAGGCTGAACTGTAGAGAAACTGAGATAGTGAGTAGGCAGAGTATGCAGAGTTCAGGAACAGAACCTTGTTGTTAACACTCACACTGTAGTCTCTTAGAATAGCCCAGGAGCTGGAATGAAGTAGGCCCTCGAGGAGCGAGTATCTGGTTCCAGGGAAAGCTCTGAGAGAGAGATGGAAACTCACTGGTGTTGTAGGCAGCGGTGACTTTCTGGCAGAAGTTGTATTCAGTAGCAGGTCCAGGAACATAGGCCCTCGAGGAGCAAGTACTGGTTCCAGACTGCAACCTGAAAAGTAAAAGAGAGAGCGAGGCCCCCGAGGAGTGGGTACCCCTGGTAAAGTCCGAGGAGGTAGAGTAGCAAGGTATGCGGAGAACGAATCCCATCCGCAGCGATACCTGGAGGCAGCTAGGTATGAATCCCTTTGCTAACTTGATTAGTTAGCGAAATGAAAGACCTTTAAATATCCAAAGATGATGATGTCATCTCAGGGGGACGCCTCTGAGGTTCGCGCCACTGCTGGTACTTGAGTCGGAGCCACGCTGCGTGCGCGCACTTAGGCCTCAGGAGAACATGGCGGAAGGCAGCGTCTAGCCGGTCTGGGAAAGCCGGAGGAGGTTGGCAAGATGACGCCGTGGTAGCCAAACTTCTATCAACCCAGGAGGGAGTCGCCAAAGAGGTAAGGAGGGTGGAGTGAAGACATCGGGCAGCGACAGTCGCAACACAGTGTAAAGGGGCATGGCAGTACTCCACCAGTGGGTATGGATTTTGCACAACTGGAGCCAACGTATGAGTTTGTCATCACAGTACCAATGCTTCATACTCTCAGTAGTTTAGGGCCAGATTTCCAAACTTTTGGTCTCAGCTGCTATGGATTTCCAAATTTTCTTTTCAGCTGTATTAGACTTTCTGGTGGATTCTTTGCCATCAAGGATGTTATATTTTTCTACCTTCCTCTCCTGCAGCACGCCATTCTCAGCCATGAAGCATAGCTGTGCTTTCATGACTTGGAGGCAGGGGGCCTGGGATGGGTTTTTTTTCTTATTGTGCTACTTCAAGCCTTGGAATCTGTTAGGATTCACATCCTCCTGGTCTACTCCTCTCATGTTCTTCTGCCTTTCCATTTTCACCCACCCACTGGTGTCCTCCCAGCAGATATTCTGCAATTGCCTGGTCAGCTGTCTTCTACTTGCTCCTCTTCATCTAATTTCCTTGCCCGTTTCCTATCCACTGTTCTCACTCTCCACTTTTCTACTCAACTTCACACCCTCCTCCCTGTCCTCACCCCCATGCTTCTACCTACTTCATTTTCTAGAGTTGGTACTACTCTGTCTCTTCTCTGCCCTATTTCTTCTGATCACTCAGTCCCCTTACCCTCCTACACACTCATTCTAACTATTCCATACCCATTTCACACTTCCATCACTTCCAGTCTTTCCAATATCAGCCACTTGCATATGCACATACAAAGTGTAAAATATCCTAAAAGGATAGAAGGAGCGGAAGAAATCTGTGCTTTTTACTGCTTGAATGTTCCAATGGTCCTTTTCAGAAGAGATAGGAAGGGGGAGCACAGTTTGGGTTGGCGGGGGAAGGGGATTAATTGAACCACTGTTTTCATCTGGGCTGGGGTGTAAGGTGGGAGGATATATTGGGTCTCCAAAACATTTAATCTTGTGTCTGGAGTGAGTTGTGAAGGGTTTGGAGGCTTCCAAGTCTTCTGTACCAAGTGTGAGTATGATTAGGCCATGAAGGTCCCTTTGAGGTCCATATGTTCTGCGCCAGTTTAGACTTAGCTGGACAAAGACTGATTTGAAAATACTGTTGCACTGACTTGCCCCAAGATAAATAACTTGTTATCCAGCTAAAAAGTTATCTGGCTATGTTGGGGACAGGGCAGGACATTCTGGGTGGAGTCGGCTATCTAACTAAGTTAACCAATTTTCAGTGTTATCCAGCTGATATAGCTGGATAATTTTAGGACAGCTAAAACCTCCCTAAAGCTAGTTGAATAAACTTATCCAGCTAACTTTTAAGTAGCCCGATACTCAGCCCCCCTTAGCCAGATAAGTTCTGACTTATCTGGCTAAGTGGTGGTATTTGAATTTCTTGCTACCTTAAGCAGCTATCACTTAGCTAGATAACTATATAGCTAGATAGCTACCTTCAGCAGCTATCACTTAGCTAGATAACTATATAGCCTGCTAAGTGATGGGCAGGATGGGAGCTTAATGGCTAACTTAGCTGGACAAGTTGCAAAATTTAGACTTATCCAGCTAAGTTAGTTGACTAAGGCCTAGAATCATCAAAGTGCTATAAATAAAGCAGAAATATGGCATGTTAGCATCCAGAAAAAAAATGGCTGTGGTTAGGGAATCTGCTTCCAAAATAACCATTCTACAATCTTGTCTCCCCTAGAGTCCTCAGCCTATGTACTTTAAGGGTAGTCACAGAGAGGATAAGGACTTTAACT
The DNA here is from genome assembly GCF_901001135.1 of Rhinatrema bivittatum. Classification (NCBI taxonomy): domain Eukaryota; kingdom Metazoa; phylum Chordata; class Amphibia; order Gymnophiona; family Rhinatrematidae; genus Rhinatrema; species Rhinatrema bivittatum. The sequence goes on along the minus strand of NC_042617.1, from coordinate 106,642,895 downwards.
GTTCCTATTAATCAGAACAAACAGAATTACTCTGCAGATTTTCTATGTACCTACATAAAGCAGGACAACATGTCTAGCTCTGAGCTGGACAGGCAAAAGGCTTTGCTATGGCCTGACATCTCAATATTTCCCAATGGTTACCTGTTACATGTCAGACTAGGTTTATTGCTTCTAATACAGCTTTGCCTTGGGTTCAGTGAGATGAACCTTTTGTTATGTGACATGTGGGTGCTGTTATAATCATCACTAAATAAACTCTGACCATGGAGGAGAAGTCTATTAATTGCTATTAATCAAGTTGACTTAGAGAATAGCCACTGCTATTACTGGCATCAGTAGCATGGGATCTACTTACTGTTTGGGTATTTGCCACGTACTTGTAGCCTGGATTGGCCACTGATGGAAACAGGTTGCTGGGCTTGATGGATACTTGGTCTGACCCAGTATGGACATTTCTTATGTTCTTATGACTTATACATTTCAGAGGTGACTTTCAACAACATGTGAAGGCATGACACCATCCTATTCCCAATCCAGCCTTCAGAAAGTCAGAACAGCATCCTTGTATAGCCTCTTCGACAGCTAACATTATCAACATGAAAACCCAAGAGCCAAGGCCCTCACCATGAGAGTTGCCTGTTTGCTTATCAAGTGTGGTAGGGCCCAGTTCTGCATGGTTGTGTGCAACCCCTATGAGATATGCTAGCTCGTAATGATCTGTGAGAAGTCTGGGATTGCCACAATATTTGACATGTGCTTCCCAAAATGCTATAAGTGAAGGCCTGCTAAGTGAGCACTCCGATGTCAGCATGGCCTCAGAAAACAGCTGAGGCCATGCTGACACATGTGTCTTTGCAGGCACATTTGACAGAATGCATCCGATGTACATGTGGATATATTCAAATGCACATGGATGTCAGCTAGGGAATCTGGCTGTAACATGTCGAGTCTGTGACTGATGTTTGTAACTGTCAACTTGTAACTTCAGGCTGTGCCTTTAAGCAACTGAGCTACTTGTGATTTCCATGACTTATAGAGTACTTGGCTCCATGTCCTAGGAGTTCCATCATACCTATGCGACTATCTTGCCAACATGTGAGGGCTAGGACTGGGTCAAAGGCATAGCTAAGGCAAGCAAGAAGACAGAAGCTATGGCAAGCTAAGTACACTGCGTTGGCAGTCCTCCATGAACACTATGGTGAGATGTGACTCTTTTAGACTGACAATCAGTCTTAATGCATTAGCCAGCTACATCTCTTTGGTGTTAGATTTATTTTGTATCTACTTTGTTTACTATAGTCTATTGCACCTATTGCTTCATTATAACGATGTTGTCTAACTAGGCCTAAGTAGTTTCTGTTACAAATTGACCCAGACAGAGAACCTGTGAGTACAAGAAAGATGGAGATTAGACCAGCTCGAACCATGGAAGGGGAAGGATTAGATGAGGACTAAAAGCCAAAGTAGCATTGTATGACGCTTTAATGAAGCTAGCTGCTAGTCTGACAGGTCTTCCTGGCTTCTGCAGGGGGGTATGGGGGATCCTTGGGTTCATCTGGGGCAATGTCTACTGGGATACCATATCATAGAGCAAGATTATGGAATACACAGCAGAGCAGCACTATCTCACTGACTCTGGGTGGGACATACAATAAAGCTCTCCCCATTTTGTCCAAACAGCAAAAATCATCTCCACTGGAGGGATGGGAATATCAACGGGTGTGAGAAGCCAGGTTCTGCCACCATATCCTGAATCTCCTGCGGCAAAGAGAGGATGGCTGCATCACTCAAACCACTGTGACTTTGTGTTATGGTTGCCAAACCACAGTAAGCTATTACACCCTAGAAGCTAAGCTATAGCTTGACATGAGCCTTAAAAGGCTATTTCCAAACCTAAAGTCCATGCTACCTTTTATTGTGACTCTCTATGCATGCTACAGCAGTTGCTTATGCTGTGATAGATCTTCCTGAAAGGAAATAAATCTGGGGTTCCTACACAATGTGTCCATGTAACTCACAATGAAGCTTTCACTACTTATTTCTAGCACTCCTGTAACACTGAAGCTTTACATCACAGCTGCCACACATGTTACTGCAGAAAGACATCAACCTCGTGGTATGATTGTGCATGTGCCTGGCTGTTCTGTAGTATGTCCTCCAGAGATACACATTTGTTTGACATGACACAGTGACTAGGATTGGCATAAAAAGCTATTTGCACAGCTTCCACTGAACTCATCTACCGCTGTGATGGTGAGCCCAATTGTAGCTGACATCCTGGCTGTCAGAGACAAAGCACTGCAGACAGGATACCAATATGGGCACAGTTAGCCGTGGGCCAACAGAGCACAAATGGGGCACACTGGACTGCACTGTGTGCCCAAAAAGGTTTGGGTAGACAAGTGACTTTTCAACACATCCAAGAGAGATGATTTGAACTGCCACTTGTTTTCAGCTGACCAGCTGAAAGACGGTAGTGCTCGGTTATACACTGACCTTAGTGGAAAGTGCTTTGTAGGAACACTGAACATTAGTAAGCCTCTAACTGCATGGAGAGAGAAAGATGGACCCTGGCACTATGGTTTGTTGACCTAAAGTTGTAAGCCACTTGTCATGTAACTGATGCAGTCACATCCACGACAGCTCCCCGTTTCAGTGCCATTTGCTGTAAACACATAGCTAGAGTGGGACTATAGAAACAAGCAGCGCTCTTACCTACAAGACATCACTGTACAAGCCATCTTCAAAATTTTCTAACAGGCCAGATTGCCTAAGTATAAAGGAATCATGCGCAGCTCTCAGGTACCAGGCGACCACACCAAGGATGAGCAGTTGAGTGTCACAGACCGTTTGCACACAGATGGAGTGGAATAGCTTTCTGATGCAGTAAATCTCCTCCCTGCAATCGGGTGCGATGATGGCAAAGTAAGTGCAGTCAATAGCTCCCACTGTTGTGGGTCTCGGCCATGGAGGACCATGGCCTACCCTCCCTACCTTTTCCGCTGCGAGTCGCCACTTCTCCCGGTTGGTGCAGCATCCTCCGCTTCGGGGCCAGCCGACCATGGCCTGCCACGCGGCTTTGAGTGCCGCCGCCCTGCTTCCTGCGGAGCTCTCCCTAGGCAAGCATGCACGGGAGGCTCTGCCTCTTAAAGGGCCAAGGGTGGGAAACTCCGGTCCAGCCCTCTCCGATGACGTCAAGAGGGAGGGCTGTTTAAACCAAGCCTCAGTCCTCTATTGCTTGCCTTAGCAACAGGTCGTCTCCTCGGAGTGCTAGTTGCTGCGTTGATTCCTGCCTGAAGTCCTGCTCCTGATCTAGCTCCTGATTCCTGCCTGAAGTCCTGCTCCTGATCCAGCTTCTGATTCCTGCCTGAGGTCCTGCACCCGATCCAGTTCCTGATCCAGTTCCGGTCCTCGCTCTTTCCTTCGTACTCCAGTTCCTGCGTCCCTCCTCGACTTGATCTCCTGGTTCCGTCTCTTGGCTTGTCTCTCGTCTTCGTTGTCTGCTGCCCGTCTCAATGCCTGGCCTGGTTTCTTCGTCTCTGCTGCCTGCCCCAGATCCTCTGACCGAACTCTTGTAGTACATCTCTGCTGCCAGCCCTGATCCGGACTCCTGACCAAGTCTTCACCTCATCTCTCCTGCTTTACCAAGGCAACCCGCACCTAAGTCCTGCTGGCCCCGGTACCCAAGAGCTCAACCTGTGGGGAGTGAGGGCTGGTATAGGTAAAGCTCCAGCTGGGTTGACCTCACCTTCTCCACCTACCGGCGACGGGAACCACATAGGGATGTCCCTCTGTGGTAGCGCTAATCCCCGTCCCGGCTCAAGGGTTCACAATCACAATACCCACAACATTTGGAAAGTTGTGAATGGCATAGAAACCTCTGTTTAGGTCCAGCAAGTCCTGCCTTTCATGAGGGAATCTTATGTAACAATTAATGCAACCACATACAGCTGTTATAGCCTGGCCCCGACAGCAGGAAAAAGATGTTTGGGATGTTCCGCCAACGACCCCGACTGTTGTTTGGAAGGAGCTAGATGCCATAAAATGCAAGTCACACAATAGTTTGGTGAGGCCTGGTATAGCGTGGGACCTTTCTGAGACTGGATCCAGAACCCCTCTGAGTTCTTCATATAATTCTATGTTAGTCCTATGGCATCCCCAGCAATGTGGTTCATAGATTAAAGAATTGTTCCCTGCACTGCCTGTGTGCTCTCCAATGTCGCAAGCCCTGGTGTGGGTCAAGGCGCTCCACTGGCTCCAGTGCGGGTACTTCCCTAGGAGGTTTTTTAATCTTCTTTCCCTGCTGTAGTAGTTGTTGTCTTTCTTGTTGTTGTTGTTGAGCAGCCCAAAAGAGCCAGTATGCAACTACTAGTACATTTCCCCCTAACACTGTAGCATTAGGAAGACAGGATAGGTAAGAAAAGCAGTTTTTATTGAGCCAGCAGGGCTGTTTGGCTGGGTCTGAGAGACAGCCTCATTTTATCACGTGTGAAAATGCTGTAATGGCACGATAAAAGCTTTTTTTCCCCTCTACCACATAAAAAAGATGTTATTTCCCATGTTAAATCTTGTTATTATGTGTTATTTTATCATGAAATGTGGTAGGAGCCCCTCATTTGCATATTTTTCCTGGTTATAACTACTCATTATCATATTTACATGCTAATGCATGCCATAAGGCCCTAATGCGGCTTGATGCATGACCCAATAAGTTAGATCTGCTACTGAGCAGGCCTAAATTTAGATGGATACAATTATTCGGCTAACTAAAAATTATCTGGGTATATTCAATGGTACAGCCACACCTCTGAATATCCCAACTAACCCCTAGATTCATCAAAAAAAGTTAATCATGCATTGATAAAAAGGGGCATGTTTATGAAAATTTTGAAGTTACTGCACCATGCAAATGAGCTCAAATTCAACTTCTATTGCATAAATTTGGGGGATTTTAAAAGGGGCACCCACCGACGCCATTTCAAGTTTTACCAGTTCATCCCCAGTTTGACATCATTTGGAGTGAAGAAAGTCTCACAAAGATGAACTTTCTACTATGTTCTCTCACACTATCTTGATGGACTCTCAAACTTGGGTGAGATAGCATAGTACAAAATTTCATCTTTGTGAGACTTTCTTCACTTCAAATGATGTCAAACTGGGGATGAACTGATAAAACTTGAAATGGCGTCGGTGGGTGCCCCTTTTAAAATCCACCAAATTTATGCAGTAGAAGCGGCATTTGAACTCATTTGTGTGTGCCCACTTAAAATTTGGCGTAAGTGTATGCAGCCAGGCTATTTTATAACATGTGCGCATATATGTGCATAAGTTATAAAACAGCCACATCCCTGGGCACAAGCTGACTCACACATGCATGTTGCCTGCATGCCGTTGTTATGCTCAGGCTTGTGGACCCTTTGGCCAACGGGAGGATGGTATACCTTAGGAGGAAGATCCGTAGGTTCTCCTGTCGGGTGGCGAGGCAGGACAGAAGATACGACCAGCTGACCCTCGGCACTGGAGACTGAGGTGACTGTGGAGGCAGACGAAGAGTCATGGCGTCAAGGAAAGGAACTGTGTCTTCACCCCTGGAAGTCCGCGGTCCCCCCAGGAGGAGCCCGTAGGGACCCGGACCACTGGGACTTAGGCGGACCTTTGAGAGGTCAAGGAGTCGAGAGTTCGGTGCAAGGGCTAACTGGAGCTTCACCCCTGGAAGTCCACGGTCCCCCCGGGAGGAGCCAGTAGGGACCCGGGCCACTGGGACTTAGGTGGGCCCTTGGAGACGATGGTCAAGAAGAAGTCCAAGGTCAAGTGCCAGAGGGTCTTCGCTTACCAGTCCGAGGTCTTACACCGAGGGATCACCACTTGCCAGTCCGAAGTCACACACCAGGAATCACCACTAGCCGATCCGAGGTCAGGAACCAGGAACACCAAGACAAGACAGGAACAAGGATCCGAAGTACACGAACTCACCAAGGCAAGCAGACCTGACTACGTGGGACGTTGCCAAGTCGAAGAATGGGCAGAGGAAGCTTCCCTTTATACTTCCTCTACTCTGGCCCATTAGAGACAGCTGTGAGTAGTTAAGGGGCCTGGCCCCTTTAAATCTGTGGAGGAGGCGCGGCCTCGCGTCTAAAGATGGTGGCGGCCATTTTGGATTTCCTCCGCAGAGGAAAGCCTGCAGAACGCTGTGAGGGAGGAGCGGGGACGGCTCCCCACCCGGCAGCCAGACCAGGGACCTGCGCCGAGCATGACTAGGAGTTGCCGCAGCGGGTCGCCGCCACGGGTGAGGTAGGGGGCCGTGCCCATGGCTGTCCATGGGCGCGGAACACCACAGCCGTCCCTGTGCCTACACATAAAGGATTATTTTCAAAGTAATTTCTCTGGGTAAAATAGTACTTTACCTATAGAAATGGGGTTTTAGAAAATTGTCTTCCCATCGTTCAGAGCCTCTATTCACATACATTAGCCCATAGTGATGATAAGGGTTCCAAAGATGGATTGAGGGAGGGTTTTGCAATTGCATGCATACTTTTGCATAAACATTTTTATTGGTGAACAACACAAAATAAACAATACAGAACAATTTTCTGGTCTCATCTTCATTATTCGCCAAAAATTATGAATCCTCGTCCCCCTCCCTCAACCCCCACTACATATAGCATAATGGTGCACGAGGATATTAGCTCATAAAGGTTATACATCGGGCTTAATGGCCTACAAGCACGCCTACCCCATCATTTTAAGACATCATCCTCCGATGTCTCTGTGGGGAGAGCTGCATGCATACATTTGAATTTGGAAAAGTATGAGTTTATTTTTCCACTATAAAAACTACACACACTTATTAGCAGGTGTAAATATATGTGGGTAGTTTTTCTGGGATAATTTTCAAAGTGAAAATATTTATTTATTTATTTATTTATTTAGCGTTTTTCTATACCGGCATTCATGATTAGAAACCACATCATGCCGGTTTACATGCAACAAGGGGTGAGAACAAGAAACGAAACATAAACAAGTGCAAGGAGATCAAAGTTACATTACAACAAGGGTCTTAAACTGGGAAGAGAACTTAGAATAAGAGAGCCGAACAGTAAGGATTACATTATTTACATTATTTAGACATATCCTACCTCTTGAAAACTGGTAGTTGACTTTGAGCAATGTGGGCAGTTACAAAATTACCCCATATGGCCTTAGAATGCACACTAATGTTTTGTGCATTGGCCTTATATCTGTCAGTGCAGCATGCTAGTGAATTTGTTCATTTCTTTCTGGGAGATTGATCACTGCAAGAAGGCTTGGTTGATTGCACATTTCAGCTTTAAACCATTCCAAGTAAATGGATATGTACATTTTCATACCAAAACAGAGGAACTCTTCATATCCTTATCCAATTCTCATTCTTCTATGCCCTTATCACTGCCCACTGTATCAGTCTCAAGCATACTTGAATTCTATCGTGGTTTTGATTACACTATCTCTGCTTGAAGTCTATTTTAGGTGTCTGCTACCTCTCAGCAAAGAAGTCTTATCTCATATTTTATCTACAGTTCTAGTAGCTGTATTGGTCCTGAGTTTCTGAGATCTCACAAGCCTCTTCTTCAGATGTAAAGACTCGAAAACTTGAAAAATACATCTTGCCCATTATTTCTTTAAAAGGTATTGCAAGGTAGAAAGTCTCATATTTTTTTATTATAATTCAAGCCCACTTAATTTATACCATAATACCTTGAGTAGGCAACAGACCAGCCCAGAGCCCACCCTAAGAAGAGACCTGTGATTAAAAACAAAAACAAAAAGTTATATATATATATATATATATATATATGTATATGTACACATATAGAGATTAGTTAAAGGAATGCTTTTTTCCCAGCAGGAAATGTAGCCCAAGGAAAGGAGAGCAGATGTGATACTCAATCCCTTACTATTTTTTTGTTTGTTAGTGAAATTGTATTTTTTTGTTGTAATATCTTTTGTGTTCTACAGCAGGGGTCCCCAACCACCGGTCCACGGACCAGGATCGGGCCGTGGGGGGGTTTTGCCAGTCCGCGGCGCCGCCACACACCAGCAGCAGGGCCGGTGGAGGCACAGGGCACCGAGTATTAGGGGGCGCCGCGAGCAGTGGTATCCCGAGGGGAGCCAATGTCCCTGGGCGCAGGGAGGCTCATGCGGCCCCCAGTGGACCTCATCCCACTGGCAGCTGACCAGTGACACGCATATAGCAGGCAGATCGGCAGGGCCGTGGTGGAGCTCACGTCACCACGGCCCGAAGAAAAAGATCGCTTTTAAACGCGCTGATGCTCCTCCTCCTTCCTGCCTGTGCGGCCCCGGAAGTAAACGTTGCCGGAACCGCGCGGGAAGGAAGGAGGAGGAGCATCAGCATGTGCAGAAGAGGAGCAGCGCTTATGGGCCGCCGCGAATCCCAAGTCGCAGCGGCCCGAGAAGAGGAAGAGGCCAGGTAGCAGGGCCACTGTGGCCCGAGAAGATCAGGGCCGCTGCAGAGCCCATCCTGCAGCGACCCGAGAAGAGGAGACCCAGAGGTGAGAGAGAGGCTGAGGGTCTGTAGAGTGTATGTGTGTGCGTGTATGAGATGAGTTGAGAGGCTGTGTGGGAGTGAGGACCTGAATGTTTGCAGAGACAGCATGTGAGAGCCTCTGTGTGTGAGAGAGACATCATGTGACAGTGAGAGCCTGTGTGTATGAATGATTGTATGAGAGAGAGCATGTGACAGTGAGAGCCTGTACTTGAGCAAGACAGCATGTGGGAGTGAGAGAGAGCTTGTGTGTGTGAGTGAGACAGCATGTGCCAGTGAGAGACTGTGTGTATAAATGATTGTATGACAGAGCATGTGACAGTGAGAGCCTGTGTGTGTGTGTGAGAGAAAGCATGTGAGAATGAGAACCTGACCATGTGTTTGAGGGAAGAAGATGGAGAGAAAAGAAATAGAAAAAAAGACAATATAAAAGGAATGGGCAAAAAAATAAGAAAGGGAAGGTGGAAAAAAAAGCCCGTGACTACCAATTAGAAAACTAAGATCAGACAGCAAAGGTAAAAAAAAAAAATTACTTTTTAGTGATTGGCACATGTAATCTTTGGGAATGTGCAAGAATAGCATTTTATCTATGCGGATCTCACAATGTATGAGATCGGCATGGAGAAAGTGGAAGCCCACAGGGCCTGCACAGAGGAGGCAGCAGAATGGGCTTCAGTGTCAGCAGCAGCAATCGGCACCTCCCCAATAACCACGCAGCAGCAGTGATAATGGCAGCAGAGGAATGAGAGAGGCTCTGGGGTTGCTGGCAAAAGAAAGAGAGGGAGGTCTCTGCCTTTAGTGTGTGCATGTGTATGAATGGGAGTCTGTCTGGGGTGTATGTGTGTGAATGAATGGGAGTCTGCCTGGGGGTGTATGTGTGTGAATGCATGGGTGCCTGCCTGAGGGTGTGTCTGTGTATGAGAATGAATGGGTGTCTTCCTGGGGTTTGTATGTGTGAGAATAGGTGCCTGCCTGTGTGTGTGTGTGTGTGTGAGAATAAATTGGTGCCTGCCTGGGGTTCTGTGTGTGTGAAAATGAATGTGTGCATGCCTGGGGGATGGGGAGGGAGTGGTGTGAAAATGAATGGGAGCCTGCCTGGGGTTCAGTGTGAGAATGACTGGGAGCTTGGTTTGGTGCTCACAGCCAGGGGAGGTCATGAGAGGGAAGGCGTCAGGTGGAGGAGCGAGGTGTGAAGTTTGGAAAACAAGGGAAACAAACCCAGTGCTCCCACTCATTCTGAACCTATGGTGAGTTGAGTCACATTCATATTATAAATGTCATAATTAAATGATAAGTATGCACTAAAATCCAACCCCCTCCATAACCGCGCCCCATATGACCAAAGCCCCACCCTGCCCCACTCCTACCCCGCCCTGCCGGGCAATGGAAAAATGGTCTTGCTTGAAGCTGCTCCCTGGTGCAAAAAAGGTTGGGGGACCACTGTTCTACAGGATCCTTATGCTCAGAAATCTAGCACTGAAAGCAGCTGGCCTACTCATGAGCTTGATGTAGGAATTCTTGTTCCAGGGTTAGTAACCAGGGAGTGAGCTTTGTGACGGTATCAGGTTTTGTTTATAATGGAGATTTGAAAACCAAAAGTTACAATTGCCTTAAGTGACTTTTAGCTTTGGTATCAGATACTGAAGAACCGAGGACAGCATCAGACCCTTATAGGGGGAGTGAAAGTCAGCTCTGAGCTTTTGTCTCTGCCTCCATCTGCTGGCCAGAAGACATATCCCACTTGCCTGGACTGGTCTGTCAGGATTTAAAGAAAGGAAATTAGCAGATAAGAACCTAACTGGACCATTTTTAAAAATATAGAGGCATTTTCAAAAGGATTTATGCATATAAAAATAACATTAATTGTAGCAATTTTCAAAAGCCCATTTACATGCTTCAAGTGCACTTTTATGAGTAAAATCTATTGAGAATTCAATAGCATGCAAGGTAGAAATTTTCATATGCTCACTTATGAAAGTAAAGTACATTTATGTATATAAAACATAGATTGAAGTATGCAAGTCATTTTGAAAATGAACCTCTAAGCACGTAAATTCACAAACACAAGTTACACCCCTGTATAGAGCAGGTGTAAATTTGTGCAGGTGAGTTTAGGTGCCTTATTTTGCATAAGTTTGCTTTGAAATGTGGTGTAACTTATGCACATAGCAACTGCATAAGTTACCTGCAATATTATAAAATTTGTCTTCAATCTGAAAGTACACTCTTATCTCCCCTATCATCATTGCAATTCTATTTGATATTTCATCTACTAGAAAACCTGGAGGACTCTCAAGGAGCTCAGGAACTAGGGATATATGGTCCTTATTCCCATTCTTTTTATCAGGCTGATTCTAGGTTCATAAAGTACATGTTGAAATAACTATAGATAATGAGACATGCTAAAAGGAGATGTCTCAAAAATGGTAACTTTTACTGCACTTTTACATAGTTTGCACAGCATTTAAAGTGAATCTTTATTTTCACTAGCATTTCTTCTATTTTGCTAATGATTTTAGTTTCTTCATTTTCTCCATGCATTGTCCATTCTAGGCAGAGCTCTTGTTCCCCCAGGTATTGATAGCAATTTATTCCCTCTGATCTTGTCATTATGTAACAGTAGCTTCAACTGCTTCAGAGCACAGGAACAGCACTGTTATAAAACTGGCAGAAGCCATCATACAGGTGACTTTCACCATAGAATATAGTTTTGCAGACAATTTCTTTTCCCGGCAGGCAACTGAAAGTCACGCTGCTCCGTGATTTCAATCTTTTTCATATCAATTATTACACCAAAACAATTAGCATCTCCACATGCCAATGCTCTTTCCTCCTAGTTTTGACATTCAAATATACCTTCCCTACCTCTATGCACACTGAAGTCATTATTTGCAGAGTATCAAGTTAGACTAAGGTTCATTACTCTCTTATTTATTTTTCCAAGAAAGAAAGACTTTAGGGAATTATTAAAGCACTTCATAGACATAATACATTTGGGTAAGGGTTATACTTTTATACTTTCCTGTTTGTGAGACATCCAGTTTCTGAAGAAAACAGGAACAAGTTCCTGGTTTTCAGTTTTCATTGTGATAGCCAAATGATTGCTATGCTATTGCTGACAGTGTCTTTTCTATTTACATTTATAAGGCAATCAGATGTCACAACTAGAACACAGGAAGCATCTTTACTCATTCCATTATCCACCTTTAATGAAATCACTAAACTAGTCAGACATTTCAATAATACTCTGAATTGCAAAAAGTGCTGGCAGAAGGAAATACTTATGTTCCTTTTCTTGAAGTACAGAATCATTTTGGTGGCATGGTTGACGGGAGTACAAGAAACGCTGCCTGTTTATGGAGATGAAAACTCCAGGGATGGATGAGAATGACTGATATATAAGAGTTGGTGGTGAGGGATAAGAGTGCTATTTGTTGAGATGTCATCTAAATATAGCATTTTGGGGGGGCAAAAGAGTGATGCCTGATAATTGAGGGCATGAGAGTACTGTTTGACAGTTGGAGGGTAACCGTGCTGTCTGATAGAAAGGAATGAAAGTGTTGCCTGATGGGAAGGCAGGAGAGTGAAGCCTGTCAGACAAGATGAAAGTTCCTTCTGTTGGGGGAGAGGATAAAATTCCCATCTGTCGTGGGATGAGAGAACGTGGATATGCCATTTGAACCAGGAAACAGGGGTTGAAATTGCTGTCTGTCACGGGGGGATGAAAGTGTGCCTATAGGGAGTGCTATGTCTGTCAGGGGTTAAACCTTACATGATTGTAACATTTATTATTTATTTATTTTTAGATTTTTTTTTTATACCGGTGTTCCAGTATGAAATACTGATCACATCGGTTTACATTGAAACTGAACATAAATTTTTTGCCTAGAGGCATTACATAGAACAAGGTTGTAGAACTTGGAAAAGGGTAAACCAGAACAAAATTAACATTGTAATGAAAACAAATTAGCTAACAAGTCTCATTGAGCAGTATAAACAAAAACAAAAACATAAAAGCAAAACAGTAAATGTCACATGAGACCTGCAGCAAGAGAATGGATACAGAGTCGGGTAGAAGTATAGAACATGGGGAATGCGTCGATGAGGAAATCTTGCTGACTGTAGGGGAAAAAAGTGCTTATTGTCCTGTAAAAGCTTGTTTAAAGAGCCAGGTTTTAAGTTTCTTTTTGAATGTAGAGTGGCAGATCTCTAGACGGATATCTGGCGGGAGCGCATTCCATTGAATGGGGCCAGAAGTAGATATGGTACGTTTCTGAAGGGAGGATTTTGTTGCAGGAACATGGAGAGTGCCTTTATATGCTCCTCTGATGGGTCTAGCTGAAGAGTGAGGACATAGTTGGGTGCTTAAATGAAGTGGGGATATATTGTGAATTGATTTATGAATTACAGTGAGCACTTTATAAAGCATCCTTTGCTTAATTGGAAGCCAATGGAGGAGTTTGAGAATGGGGGTGATGTGATCTCTTTTATTCGTATTTGTAAGGATTCTGGCTGCAGAGTTTTGTAACATTTGGAGGGGTTTAAAGGATGAGATTGGGAAGCCGAAGAGAAGCGAATTGCAATAGTCGATTTTTGATAGTATAATGGCTTGAAGAACCAACCGGAAATCATTGAAATGAAGAAGAGGTTTCAGCTTTCTCAGGACTTGTAGCTTGTAGAAACAGTCTTTAGTGGTGGTGCTAATAAATTTTTTAAGGTTAAGCTGATCGTCTAGAATGACGCCTAGGTCTCGAACTTGCGGTGAGTGATTTAATAAAGGAGTGGTTGCAGTGAGAGGGTTAGCTGGGTTTAGCAACTTGTTGTTGATGTCCTGATTGATGATTAGGATCTTGGTTTTGATGTTGTTAAGAATAAGATTAAGGCTAGCAAGAAGATGATTGATTTGTTGCAAGCAATTGTTCCAATGAATCAGGGTTTTGTGTAGAGATTCTGAGATTGGGATGAGTATTTGAATGTTATCCGCATATAGGTAGTGGGTTAGATTTAGTTTAGAAAGAAGTCGACAAAGAGGTAAGAGGTAAATGTTAAAAAGGGTTGGGGAGAGTGAGGAACCTTGAGGGACCCCCTGGTTGGATGGGACCGGATGAGATTCTTTGTTGTTTATTTTTACCTTAAAATGTCTATTTGCAAGGAAGGACTTGAACCAGCTGAGAACTGTACCCTTAATGCCTATGTCTGCCAGACCTGTTAATAGAGATGAGTGGTTGACAGTGTCAAAGGCCGCAGAGAGATCTAAAAGTATCAAGAGATGTGGATGTTTTTTGTCCATGTTAGCTAGAATATTGTCCGTAAGAGAGATAAGTAGGGATTCCGTACTCAATGATTTACGAAAACTGTATTGTGAAGGTGCAAGAATGGAGTTTTCTTCCAGGTACTCGGATAGCTGTTTATTGACTATCTTTTCCATAAGTTTGGCGATCATTGGCAGATTGGCTATTGGACGGAAGTTGGCTGGATCTGTGGTCGATAGGTTCGGTATATGAGTACTATGTTAAAGACATGCTAGTAACAATCAAGATATCAGTATGTTAGCAGCCCACTGAATAACTTTATCCCAACTGTTTTCCCCAGGGTTTCCATTCTTAAAAATTTAGAAGTGTGGAAAAAGAAAAGCATAAAGGAAATCTCTACAGTACAGAGTCAGCTATCTCCTTAGTCAGCTTTCTCCCACCTTTAATTTCTTGAATTCCATATTTTAATCAAATCATTTTGAATTAACAAGTCTAGTTCTTTCCCATACTGTTTCATTGAGTACCTGGCAATCTGTTAATTCTTAATGATATCCAATTGTCTCAGAATTTTTATTATATATTTCCTATGCCTTTGTCACTACATTCCCACATTTATCTTTCTATTTAATTACTTTTGATTTATCTGAGCTTAATGACTACAATATGATACTTTCTTTAAATAGATGGGAATTTGTGCTGTTGGAACATAATGAGTGAGAAAAGAAAATGAAAAGGGATATAACAATGGGATAGATATTGAAAAGCCATTTACATGGATAACTGAAATGTTATTTGTCTAAATGTCTTAGCCACAATATTCGGTGACTTACCCAGCTAAATTCTAGCTGGATAGGTGGTGGTTAACGGATAGGTATATCCAACTAACATAGTCACTCAGCAGCTGAATATGGACCCCAATGTTATTAGTTTTCGTAAGTGAATTGATTGTAGTGTTGTTTTATTAAAAATATCGAACAGGTGAAAAAAAAGTCCTGAAAGTATTTCTGTAACTGGTTTTATACACTGTAATGGGAGGTACATCCCATTACTCAGATTAAAGGGGAGTGAAGAGAAAGAGAAAGCCACTGTAACCAGAACTTGGGGTGGGGGAGGAGATGATTACACCTCCCAGAGGGCCACAGGGCTGAGGGAAAAGGAAGTTGTTCAAGACCAGGAACCAGGTGGTGACCTGAATAAGAGGGAGCTACAGGATATACAAAGCTGGTGGAGAAACCAAATGGAGGAGGACGGCAAGGGGAAGGAAGGAGGGGAAGTGGCTGGTATTTAATAGCAGAGAAAGTCCCCAACTAGATTGCAGCGGCGGAGTAGGAAAAGCTGAAATTCTTGATACTGAAATGTGAGAAATTCAGTTTTTGGGTTTCCTATAAAGGCGGATGTGGCAAACCTGCCCAGCTACGGAGAGAAGTAACTGGGCTGGGGGCAGGGCCGCCAGTTTTGGACTGCCTTATATATGAGTTCTTGTGCTGGGGACAAAAACTGAACTGCCAAAAAGTGAGACACTTGTGCTGAGGACGAAACTGAACTGCTTTGCATTAAAACACTGGTGCTGGGGATGAGATAGCCAGCACTATCCTTCCAAGTCTGATTCTTCATCATCAGAATGTTGGAATTGACTCCCAAGCATTCTTTACCCATTTCGCTACCAAATCAATGTCTGGTTTCATCAGGTTCCCTCCTTTCATTAACTTTGCTTGACCAGAACACAACCATTGATGCCACATTTGCTGCAATTGGTCCTTGAAAGGTTTGCATAGACAGACATTCAATGGCTGGAGCATTGATGTCAGACCTCCTGGAATCACTGCTAACATGTTTGCCATTTTCTTTGCATCACCCTTCACATCCTCTGTTATATATGCACGGACATATCCCACACCAAAAGTAATGGTCGTTTACTTAGCTCCGCACCTGGTTTTCTATCCCACACATCGCACAGTCACCATTTTGTTCTCTCCTCATACATCCAGCCTTTAGAATGAACCCTAACGGTTACACATGCTGGAACTTTTAAGGTTCTTGGGCATAATTTTCCTCTTGAATATTACCACCGGATGCAGTTTTGTGCCATCTGCCAGGCAAGACAGGACCACCATGAAATGGGTCATTTCATGACCAGTTGTTTTTACAAGTATGGTATTCTCACCAAAACCAGCTACAGTGTGATTGCCAGGCATATCAAATGTCATCAGTGTTTCATGCATATTGCCAATGTTATTCATACTAAAATGATTGTTTATTTGCTGCTGAATAATGAATTTGTGGAAGGAACAGATCTTTTCATCAAGCTCCTTAGGTAATTTCTGTGAAATCTTTGTGCACGGACGAAGGCACAATCCATATTGTTTCATGAACCGCGAACACCGAACAGACGATGCTGTGAATTCTTTCAGACCTTCGGTCGCTGAATATTTTTCTTCTTTTGCCATTTGAAGGGCACAAATCCTAATGCTTGAGCAAGTCACAATGTAGTCATTCTGTCTGCATTCCATTACCCAGCCATTCAAATCCTTTTCCATTCCTTCAAAAGGCATAATTTTGAAACGTAAGGCTTTCTTTGACTTTGGTATTTCTAGCAGCTTTTCCTCGTTTTTTCTCCAATCTCTGATGAGTTTTTCACTAATGTCAAATTCTCCTGCAGCAACACAATTATTGGCCTCCTTTTCACATTGAATAACTTTCAGTTTCAGCTCATTTTCCTGAGGGTAAGAAGTCAATATTCTAATAGCTATCCCTGCTATCTGAACAATTCCCTCCCTTCCCCATGGCTGTCCCTGCTGTCTGAATCCTTCCCTCCCTCCCCCATGGCTGCCCCTCCTGTTTGAAGCCTTCTCCCCTCCCTAAGCTGCCCCTCCTGTTTGAAACCTTCCCTCCCTCCCCCAAGGATGTCCCTGCTATATGAATCCTCCCCCCCCCCCCATGGTTGTCCCTGCTGAGAGAATCATTCGCTCGCTTCCCCTACTGATCCCTTAACTCACCCGCAGATGATGATGGCACTTGCAGTTGCTCAGGAACATCCTCCCTCCTTCCCCATTGTGTCCCAGTGTGGTGGTAGGACAGCTTCTCTCCCACAACTCCTCCAGATCCTTTAACTTTAGCAGTTGCTGCTACTATGAGGATGACAATGAACTTGTGGTCACTCAAGCGTGTCCTCCCTCCTCCCCTATGGGGTCCCAGTGGCAAGTATTGAACCACTTGGTTCTAAGTGCACCAATCAGGCTGTGGCTAGGGAGATGGGAGGACATGCCTGCACAACCTCCTGGCCCGTCGTTGTTCTGATAGCAGCGAGGGGGTGAGCTAAGGAATAGGGAGGGGGTGCAGAGGAGAAGCTTTCCAAATGCCTCAATGGGATACCATGGAGGAGAGGGAAGATGCGCCTTAGCAACTGCAAGTGCCCTTGTTGTCCTCATATCAGCGGTTGAGTTAAGGGATCGAGAGGAGCATGCAAACGATTCAATCATGCATCATTAATGTGGATTGACCCGTGGATAAGACAACTGAGATTTTAAGAACTGATTTTTGGGGTCAAATTTTTCGACTTATACATAAGGGTATTTGATAAGTAACATTTTTCCCCATTTTGAATTTCCAGCTAGTTATATCCAAGTCTGTTATAGTATCATCATATGAGATACTAGACCAGTTATTGACTTTTAGTTTTCATCATGATGCAGTTTAGTATCTCTATTTTTTTATTCTTCAATATCCAGTTTAGGGGTAGAGGAACAAGAATGCACCTGTATGATAGATAGGGCTATGTCTCCCATCTGATGTGTGGCCTCTGATCAGGTAATGGTTTTAACATAAAAACGTGTGTGCCAACAATGACCAGTATCTCAGTGAATATCTACTTCATTTCATTCTATTCTACTCAATATGTAAAGGCTCATAACAAAATTTGCTTTCATGATTTTCTAAAATTTAGTGCAGCTTTTATTCACTACCTAGGAGAGGTCCATGACTAAGCATGTGGAATAATTTTCTACTACTCTTAGAGATACAATTCAGCTGTCATACCTGCTTAAAACTATGGGCAGAACAGTAATTGTGTCCTCATGCTCTGTACTGCTGCTTTAGATAGCACTTGTCTTTTAGACAAAAATCTTAAATATCCAGAGCTGCCATTCTTTCTCCCTTTATATGCATAACAGTTTCTTTTATTTTGATAGAAATTCAATTTCAGTAAGATTAGTTACATTTTTCTTCTCTGAATAAAATATCAAATCAATAAAATCCAGTATAATAATGCTTAACTTTTCTTCTGATAAAACTTTAGCAAAAATATGTTAACCTTTTCAATATGATAGGTGCTTTCATAACTACTATACAGAGTGGGGTGTAATTTTGTAACTGCTCCCATTGGTGCTCTCTGTGAGTACTGTATTTTTTACCCATGCACTTTGCACCATTTATCAAAGAGAAAATGCACACATACTTTCCCTTTGAAAATTCCCCTAGGAAAACTTATCTGCACACATTTACACCTAAGTTGTGTGGACAGTTTGCCAAGAAAAAGCATGCACACACTTTTAAAATTGAAATGTATGCACTTAAGTGCAAATCCATCCCCAACCTCACACTGGAAATGACTGCCCCTGCTGCAGGTACACGTATGCACAAAGGGGTCCTACACATGTCTCTTATGTGCATATAGGTGGGCCATTTTCTAAACTCCCATTTCCCTAGGTAACGTATTTATTTCCTTGAAGAAATGGCTTTGAGAATTAGCTCTTCCATGCTAAATCCATGTAATAAAATACATAAAGAGGCTATATTCCTCTGCATATCATACAGGCATTAAGGATAAAGTACTCGATTTACTATGAAATAATTTCACTGAAGTTTTTTCAAATTTGGAGTAAGTCTATTTTTGATATTAAAATATATGCAAGGAAAGGAATCCAATAAAAAAAAGCCAGTAAGAGTCTCCCATATAGGAAGGAGATACCCCCTGTAAAATGTAAAATTATATGCCCAAATTTTAAAAGCCCGGCACTCATAAGATTGGGGGGTTACACGCGTGGATGGGCCTTGCACGTGCCTTGTACATTTTACAAAGGGCCCAGCCATGCGCATAAGCACCATTACGCACCGAAGTGCAGGACCCAATGAAAGGGGTGGGCCAGGAGGCGTGGGCGGGGAGGAGCGGGGTGGGGGGACAGGTGTGGCAGGTCTTATGTATTGCTTCCAAGGTTGGAACACCAGTAGCCTTAGCTTGTTTGCGAGGGCCTGGCACACAATTGTTGGAATACCCAGATGCTATTTAGTAGTCCGGAAAAGAAGAGCCACTCTTGGCTACTCTTATGCTGAACATATACTGGCCCAGAACAATGTAACATCACTTAAGCTAGGCAAATCGGCCTTTAAGGCTCAGGGAAAGGTACAGGCTGCCTTCTACAGTCTGATAGGATGCTGTGGTTTGCAAGCCAGATCTGCAAGTGACAATGCTATGATTGTTGGCTTAAATCTGTCTTTGCCACAAGAGATTCTGGGTACAGTTGCAGGACCTGTCTTCTCACCCCCAGTGACCAATTTATTAGGGAAGACATGAAGGCCACAGTTTGAAATCAAGTCAAATACTTAGGTAATCACAATCTGCAAGAACAAGATAGCAAAAAGCACAAAACATTGTAAATTATATGCACAGCACATTCTGTGTAGACCTATACATACATTGTTTGACATGGCATCATTACATATACAGGCTTAGCATCTTTTCCTTTTGGCACAATCATGATTATAACAAAGACCATAGAAAATGGAAATGGCACCCCCAATATTTATTTATTTAAAACATATTTATATCCTGCACCCTCCAACGTTTGGGGTGGGTTACAGAAACACATGCATAATAACAATTAAAA
Organism: Rhinatrema bivittatum; assembly: GCF_901001135.1. Taxonomy (NCBI): domain Eukaryota; kingdom Metazoa; phylum Chordata; class Amphibia; order Gymnophiona; family Rhinatrematidae; genus Rhinatrema; species Rhinatrema bivittatum. The sequence goes on along the minus strand of NC_042617.1, from coordinate 106,623,219 downwards.
CATAAAATAGCTACAGCACAGCTCTAATGTTGGAGCTGATAGCAGCCCTGTTATATGATGGCTAGATAAAGGCCCCAGACAGTCCATGTTGAAAGTCCATGCACTCAAGGGGACAGCTTAAGGGGCAAGGAAGCAGAGTTCAATCGAAGACAGCAGGACCAGGACCAAAGAATGAAGCATGGAGGCAGGAGGCTCAGGAGAAGACATAGCAGCATGTAGGCAGACAGCAGCATGAGATGTGATGAGACACCATCATCTGAAGCAGGAGATGAGACACGATGAGAAGAGGCAGCAGTTGGACCATGACTGGAGGCCGCATCAAGGAGGAAAGAATACAGGCAAAGCATCGAGTATGGCTTTAGAGTTAGGCTGCTGGACCAGAATGGCTGACAGTAGACCATCCCATCTGCGTGTTGGCACAAGACCTCTGTAGTGAGGACAGGCCCAGCAGGCTTATTCCATCTAGCTGGCACAGGTACACTGTAATGAGGATGGGCCCAGCAGGCTTCTTCCATCTAGCCAGCACAGGAACTCTGTAGTGAGAGCGGGCCCAGCAGGCTTCTTCCATCTAGCTGGCACAGGAATTCTGTAGTGAGGATGAACCCAGCCGGCTTCTTCCATCTAGCCAGCACAGGAACTCTGTAGAGAGGCCTGCCCAGAATTGTTGTATATTTCAGTGCAGTGAAGAATGAAGATAATTACAGCACTAGGAAATTGCACTGATCAGCCTTGTAAAACTATCCAAAAGCTGCTGAAATGCTAAAAAGGATGTAAAAGGTAAATAAGGATGTAAAAGGTAAAAAAGGATGTTAAGGGCCAGCACCAAGTTTCATTTCTTTCTTCTGGGCTCAATCTAAAATAAATTACGTGACTTACAATTATCCTATCTTATTAGCATATATGAGATAAAATTATAGTGCCAACCTATTAGGAAATTATGTTAACTAAATTGCTAACTTATTGGTGTGCAAATGAGATCCCATTTTCTTGAAAAAAGTTGTTTTTTTTAGCAGCCAGTGTTAAGCATTTCATTTTAGCCCACAAAAGTTGGGTCAGCCGAGTAAGTGATAGAAGAATTAAAAAGGCACCACAGGAAAAATGCATGCCACCATAAACATACAGCACAAACTTATTTGGATAAGTCATATTATATAAGAAGCAGCAAGCCATATACAGATAGAGAGAAAGAGACAGGGAGACAAAGACAAAGAGATACACGCGTGGGTGCAGGCTTCAGAAAATCCGGGCGGTCCACATGCAGTGTCTCCCTGATTCTGCGTGTGCAGGGCTTTTAAAATTCAGCCTTTAGTGAATTAGGCAGTTAAGTTATTTATCTATAGGTATTATATTAAACGGGAATCTATCCATTAATTCACATATTAAGATCTTGATTCAGGCTTCTTTTTATAAACTGCATCTCTTCTGAAGATTTAAGCCTTTTATGGATGCTAATGACTTTCAGACCGTGCCTCAGGCCTTAATTCTTTACAGCTTGGACTATTGCACTTTAAATTTTGTTGGACTTCCTGCAAATTCTCTTCATACCTTGCAAATAGCACAAAATATTGCTGCATGCATTTTAACTGGCATTCATATGTGGGAACATACAACTCGTCTTCTTTATGCTTTATACCGGTTACCAGTTTTATGTCAGGTGAAATAATTTATCATGTTTATTCATAAGGTTTTAGAGGTTCATTTTAAAAGAGTTGCTCACATTAAAAGGTCCATATACATGAGTATATGAGCTGAGTACAAGCAACTCTTATTTTAAAACCGGCAAATTATGGGGCGGATTTTAAGAGCCCTGCTCGCCGGTAAGCCTATTTTACATAGGCCTACCGGCGCGCGCAGAGCTCCGGGACTCGCGTAAGTCCCGGGGTTCTCCGAGGGGGGCGTGTCGGGGCGTGTTGGGGGCAGTCCCGGTCGTCGCGGCGTTTTCGGGGCGTGTCGGCAGCGTTTTGGGGGCGGGTACGGGGGCGTGGCTACGGCCCGGGGCGGTCCGGGGGCGTGGCCGCGCCCTCCGTACCCGCCCCCAGGTCGCGGCCCGGCGCGCAAGAGGCCCGCTGGCACGCGGGGATTTACGCCTCCCTCCAGGAGGCGTAAATCCCCCGACAAAGGTAAGGTGGGGGCTTAGACAGGGCCGGGTGGGTGGGTTAGGTAGGGGAAGGGAGGGGAAGGTGAGGGGAGGGCAAAAGGAAGTTCCCTCCGAGGCCGCTCCGATTTCAAAGCGGCCTCGGAGGGAACGGGGGTAGGCTGCGCGGCTCGGCACGCGCCGGCTATACAAAATCGATAGCCTTGCGCGCGCCGATCCAGGTTTTTAGCAGATACGCGCGGCTCCGCGCGTATCTACTAAAATCCAGCGTACTTTTGTTTGCGCCTGGAGCGCAAACAAAAGTAGGCCTATTCGCGGAGTTTGAAAATCCGCCCCTATGTGCGTATATACGCACGTGCGAGCAACACAATGCACAAAAAAAGGGTGTGGATTTAGAGTGGATCAGGGGTGTTCAGGGATGGGGCCAACATTTACGCACATAAATCTCAATTTTAAAACTGGTGAATAAAGCACGCTTTGGGTGTTACCTGCTTGTATTTTCTTCTGCTCTTTATCAGGTGTCAGTCTGCAAAAAAATTGTTATAGCCAAAATCTGCCTGGGTGAGGGGTTTGGGCATATGGGGGCGAGTGCAATCTAAAGAAACATAGGGGTCTTGATGACCTAGAGAAAGCTGGGCAAACTAGTGGACTAACAGGTTAAACTGATAATTTCCTTTACGCACGAATGTTTTAAAATGTGTTCATTTACGCATGTAAAAGGCAACAAGTCCTAAGGAAAGACATGCTAATAACGTTTCCTGGTGTAACCACTTAAAATTAAGAGGAAATATATGCACGCTAGGCTTATTTTAAATAGTATGCTCGCATGTGCATGGTCGATTTAAAACTACAGTGTATGTTTGCTAGCACCCTTATATGTGCTTATGTGGGCTCACTCGCACTCATTTTAAAGTTACCATCCATATGAATATGTCCTCTGGGTAAATGCGAATTTGCAAATATATACTAACCCACTTGTCTATTGAGATCTGCTGAACAAGGTTTTTTCAAAGTGTATTCTCATTTGATTCACTTAGTGCAAACCCGAGAGAGGTCTTTCTCATTTGCTGGGCCCATCATTGTGGAACACTCTTCCTGAACAGCTATGTTTACTTGAATGTACCTATTTGTTTTTTAAGAAAGCATTACAAAATTTTGTATTCAAATAGGTATTCGGGTCAATTACCAATTAAATGGATGTGTTCTGGACTCCACCTATGTCGCTGGTGGCTAGGATGGTATAAGAGAATATTTCTATGTTAATAGTTGAAGTGTTTTAGGAGTTGTTTTACAGGTTTTTGTCAGTCTATTTTTATCTGTTATTTGAATTAGATAACTGTCATTATGTTGATTATTTTTGGATTATGTATGTTTTTAGTTTTACCCAACAATAACAATGGTATAGTGCTAAAGAGTTTTTGTGGATCCTTGTATAGAATTACTCAAAGAATGAAGCGTGAAGAAGTATTAGAATCAACATTTCCATCTTTATTCATGAGTGGTTGAAGGAGAGTTTCGGTCCCCTGTCACGGACCGTGTTTCGTTGCATGGGCTGCGTCGGGAGGGACAGAGGTCCAGGGAGTCAACTAGTAACAAACCAAAAAGAAGTTAGAGGGATATAAAAGGATCCATTGAAAACAACGGTGACACCAAGCAGCAAAAATAATAATCACTGGTAATTAAAGGACATGGGGACTGAAACTCTCCTTCAACCGCTCATGAATAAAGATGAAAATGCTGATTCTAATACTTCTTCACGCTTCATTCTTTGAGTACTTCTATACAAGGATCCGCAAAAACTCTTCAGCGCTATATTGTGGTTTATACCTATTGTGTATACCGCTCATCACCTCCACTTCCCATTGGCTTTAGTTGTACCCCATCATGAATATTGGAATGTATGGGCTATAATTTTTTTTCAAAATTAGATTAACAAAATAGTTGGCTTCTTAAGTTAGCCAGCTACAGTTATGCCTGCTAATCTTCCTCACAGAAGTATCTCTAAACTTCTAAGTTTTTTATCTGTCTCAATATGCCTCTTAGAACACCTACTTTAAAAGTGACTAAATATAACCACTTAGTGAAAATAGGCAGTCATATGTATCCATTCTATGGATATCAGCATTAGTAGCATGGGCTATTTAATGTTTGGGTACTTGCCATGTACTTGTACCCTGGATTTGCCACTGTTGGAAACAGGATACTAGGCTTGAATGGAGCCTCGCTCTGACCCAGTATGGCAACTTCTTATGATCTTTTGGGAGTATATTGTCAAATCGCTAGGTCTTGGTGCTTAACTCCATACGAGAGTCATTTATCAAGCTGCATTAGGCTTTTAAAATACTGCAAATGCCTTGTAGTAATAATTACGTGGTATTTTAAATACCACATATTATTTTGCTCTCAATAATTCCAAACTGGTAATGAGCTGATTTGCATGCAAATGCTTTGCAAATACATGCAAAGCAGCTGATTACTAGGCAATTACATGGAAATAAAATAATGCAACTTTCCTTAAAAATCACAAGCTTGTTACTTTCATGAAAATTAGCTACAATTCTCGATTCGTAGCAAACTTTCTCTCGGAGCATTAAGATACTAAAGCGCATTGTGATGCACCCTGGGATTAAAGGGCCCGAGAGGACCAAATAAAGCCCACCCCCCCAAAGTGCTGAAAAAACCCTGGGGATCTTGTGTAACCAATATTAAATATTGAATTTGTCCCACGATTCAACGAATAAGTCATATACTGGAAAACACGTTGTATCAAGCTCTTATCTTTTTTATGTATCAGGAAGTACTTAACTTGTATTTCTACTTAATATTTTTATATATTGTATATATATATTTTATATTTTACTTTGGACCTTCATACTACTTTTTCACTTGTATATTCACCGCTCGGGGTCACCTTTAATCATTGGTCCACTAATCCCCTTTTTTAGTTGGGTAAACATGAAAAATATTTTTCTTTTTTTGATAAAAAGTACAGAAGATGGTACTTCCCTTTCTTGATGTGACCAGAGTCCAGAGTACGACGTGATATAGCGTGATAAGGCCAAGGAAAGAAAATGGTGGTAGCGTCGGAAGAGATATGATGGACCTTCCAGTCGAAATGAAATAAACATCTAGTGACTACTGGTGACAACAGTGATTGAAGCAAACTAAAGAGTCCCTGAGGCAATAGCATGCAAAATGCAATATCACGTCGGACTCTGGACTCTGGTCACATCAAGAAAGGGAAGTACCATCTTCTGTACTGTTTATAAAAAAAAAGAAAAATATTTTTCATGTTTACCCTACAAAAAAAAGCGATTAGTGGACCAATGATTAAAGGTGACCCTGAGCGGTTGTTCAACTGCGGGGTGATATGAACGTCCGAAGTACAATATAAAATATATAGAATATATAAAAATATTAAGTTGAAATACAAGTTAAGTACTTCCTGATACATAAAAAAGATAAGAGCTTGATACAACGTGTTTTCCAGATCTTGTATAACCCACTGTCCATCCCTCCACTGCCTCTAGAGGTGGCCCCAATAGCCGCTGGCCCTTCCCCTTCCTTTCTAACCCCCACCCCTTTGTAAAAATATCCCAACCCAGCCTTCAAAACCTCCCTTCAGCTTTCCAGCCCCATCCCCACCTAGTCAATTTTCAAACCCCTCCCGGTCATATCTTTGTATCCCTGGTATGCTAGTGCGTCCCAGAGCCTAGGGATTGCCCTGCACTGGATGAATTTGTATGGCATGGACCAGTTGTGTTTCAACATATGCCGCATTCTCATGATAGGGGCAAAAGTTCAAAAGTGGCTTGCTGGAGTACCAAGTACCACAGCTTAGTAAACCCTGCAGTTTTTTCCTCTTCAAGGGGAAAAAAGCACAGATTAGTAAACAGAACCCAAAGTTAGAAAACTAGATCCTTTTAATTATTGATATCTTAAGTGTTGCTGGTAAGTATTGAAAAATAACGAAGGAGGAACATATCATGGAGCAGTATAATCAAGGGGGTAAAAATCTTCTATACACGAAACAAGAGCGGGATCTGAGAGTCAAGTATTTGATGATTTTAAGGTGGCTAAACAGTAGGATAAGACAATGGTTACTGAAAAAAAATGCTTGGATGCAAAGGGAGAGGAATGGTCAGCAGAACAATGGAGGTGATATTGCCTCTGCATAAATACCTTGTGAGACCTCATTTGGAATACTGTGTACAGTTGTGGAGACTACATCATCTAAAGAATATAAATGGGAAGGAGTCAGTTCATATGATGGCTACTAAAATGCTCAGTGGTCTTTGTTGTAAATTGTATTTGGGCAGATGTAAAGATCTAAACAAATATACCCTAGAGGAAAGGTGGGATATGACACACATTTAAACTGTCAAGGCCCATTTCAAAAGAAAGGAAACTCATATATGAGGGTTCATGGGATGAGGGTGATTCAGAAGTAACCTATGGAAGCATTTCTTTATAGAAGCAGAAGTGGAAGCATTGAACAGCCTTCCAGTGGAGCTGGTGGAGATAAGAACAATATCTGAATTCAAGAAAGAATGGGACAAGCACAGAGCATCTGTGAAGCAATGGTAGGATGTGTAGAGCTGAGTAGTTGGTTTTGATGGGCAGACAAGATACACTGTATGGACTTTTTCTAGTGTCACTTTTCTATGTTTCTAAATAGTATACCGACAACACTTACACATGCACAGACACATACACCACTTAGTATCCCAAGAACAAACACACAAGAAGCTGCTAACTTAATTTGGTATATGATGTAATTTTTCAAAAGTTGTGCGATTAAAAAGTAGAACTTATGCATGTAAAATAGCATGTATGTAAGTACAAGTAAAAATGTGAGTAAATTTGTGCATGTAATAAAAGGGCTGGCAAGGGGCATTCCAGGGAGGAGCCAACATTTACCTGAATAAGTTGCTATTTTGTAAGCAATTTGCACATGCAAATTTGGCAATTTGCTTGCATGTATTTCTTCCTGCTCAATATCTAGATTAAGTGTTAAAACATTAAAAGTGAAAATATGACTGTGTGAGGAGACTGGGTGAAATGAGGGGACTTTAGGGTGAAGAGCTAGGAAGGTCTTTACGAGCTTCAGATGGACTGGGCGAACTGGTAGACTAATTGGCAAAACTGGTTAATTCATTGCCGTGCACATGTTAGAAAATCCCCCGATTTATGGGGCCAATGCAAAACAGTTGCACTAAAAGCAGGCGCTGTGTATTCAGCGCCCGTTTTTTTTAATGCACCCCCAAGTGCATTTCCTGGAGGAACAATGTAATATTTAAATTAGGGCTCATTTGTCAAGGAGGTGCTAGGGGCGAGTCGGAGAGAGGTCCACTGTCGGTGGCTGTCCGCCAGTTAAGAAAATGGATGCTGAATTTATCAGCGTCGCGTTTTCCTAACCAGAGCACATGCAGGGGGGTTAGGAAAATGGGCACTGATAAATTCAGCGTCCATTCTCCGAACCTGACTATGGGCACCAGAAGGAGTTAATAAATCAACATTAACGTGTTAGGCACTTAATATTAATGTATTCACTCCTTCACTTATTGCCAATTGGTCCCTTTACTGTCACATGTCAGTGAAAGGACCAATCACCTTTCAGAAGGCTGTTCTTAGCCAGATATCGTTAAAAGATATCCGGCTAAGCAGCGCTATCAATACCCTATAAAACAACTGTTAAGTGTAGACAGCAGCCAATCCTTCCCCCCACAAAAAAAAAAAAACTGCTGCTAAAGACTTGCCAGGCAGCAGTATACTACCCTCACCCCTCTCCCCAAATCTTTTTAAATCTTGAGAAAGTGCCCAACATTATAAGCCAGGCTCCAGTCCCGATCATTAAATACCTGCTCAGCTGCCTTCCCGCCTTCACCACACCCACAACAAAGATTCATTGTACCTGCGCCCACGCCCCCCCCCCCCCCCCCTCCCCGCATCTAGGCCAATACCTTATTTATCTGTGCTGGGAGCAAGGGACAGCGGCAGCGGTGGAAGCGTAAACGTCAATATAAGCTTACACTTCCACCGCTGCCACTGTCAGAGCAGTACTGGAAGTGCTGTCAGCGGGGCAGAGGGTCCATTACCTGCTATTAATTAAGTTGACTTAGAAAATAGCCACTACTATTACTAGCAACAGTAACATGGGATAGATTTAGTTTTTGGGTACTTGCCAGGTTCTTATGGCCTGGATTGGCCACTGTTGGAAACAGGATGCTGGGCTTGATGGACCCTTGGTCTAACCCAGTATGGCATGCTCTTATGTTCCCTCACTCCTGGCAGAGATAAATACGTTTTTTTGTTTTTAAATTTAAGAATCACCTATCTACCATCTTAAATGATTTACAGAAAAACGTTCACAGTTAAAACAATATAATTCCTCAATAAAAAATAAATAAAGATAAAACAACATAGAATAAAATTATATTAATAATAATGGCTGTTTACTTTACTCAGACATTATTAGCTGGCTGCATTTCTAGCAACAATAGTATTGGCTGGAAATGTGGGAGAAGATGGGAAGGTGGAGAGGTAGGGAGGCAGCTGAACAAGTATTTAATGATTGGGACCAGGGTCTGGGGCCCTGCATACAAGGTCAGGCACTTTCTCAAGATTTAAAAAGGTTTGGGAGGGGAAGGGGTTGGATAATATTGCCTGGTAAATCTTTAGAAGCAGCTTTGGGGGGAAGGGGGGGGGGGGGGAGGGAGACTGGCCGCTTTCTAGTCTTATCCTTTGTTTTATAAGGTAATGACAGTGCTACTTAGCCAGGTATCTTTTAAAGATATCCAGTTAAGTAGCATGTTATGCAGCCGCACAAAGCGAAATAACAAAAACTTAACAAAAACTTAACCGGCTATATTAAAATATAGCCGGTTATGTTTTAGTTATCCGGCTAGATGTAGCTTACTGAATATGGACCCCCTATATTTTTAAGCTATATAAATAACTTGTACAGTAATTGAAAAATATATGTTCCTTTTATCCATTCATGTTTGCAGATGGCAAATAAACTTGACTGATTGTTGTAAGATTTAAATTCAATTCTATTTATATAGCCTTAATATTTGCTACATTGTATATAGTTCAGTGGTGAATGCAATACAATGTTAACAGTACACTGCTAATAGAGCGTGAATATCTTAATTTGACAGAATTGCTGAAGTTAATGTACATGGACTGGAACTAGCACAACTTCTTATTAATCGTTCTGCATTTTATGCTGACTTGTTTTAATACCGTAATACTTATAGTCACACACAGTGCAGATCAGAAGGAAAAGCTACATGTTACAAATACGTCAAACCTGAGGGTTTACTATTAAAAAAAAGAAGTGATGTAGCAGTAATTAATTGATTACTGACAAAGATATCATCACCATTGGCATGAAGAAGGACAGTGCAAAGAGATTATCTGGGGTGGAAGCGATCACAATACTCCATTTTCATAAACAAACTAGTCACCTATTTAAAATATCTCTACAAGTTTTGTTTGCCAGGCTTGCTCAAAGGTAAATAGAAATACAACTCCTAAACAAATATTTTACAGCTCCTGGCATCAAAAAAGCTCTTGGTTTTTTCAATAGTACTCTATATATTTATGTAGCAGTGAAGTCACAGTGGCTGAAAGATGCCATTCTAAGAGGTTTTAAGAGCCAGAGGCCAAATTCAATGTTAGATTATTCAACCAGATTCTAATGACATTTTTCTAGTAAAAGCAGAGACGGAATGAAGAATAAAAGGTCTTTTCAACCTAGTTTTATTAGAGGTTTGTACATTATACCACAATCATTCAACATCAGCAGTAAAAGTACAAAAAAAAAATTGGTGGAACAGAAATTGTAGATGAAATCAGGGACAGAGGTACTGTAAATTAAATTTCCATTCTGCACTGTGCATTGCCAGAACCCATCAAGAGTACCTGCCACAATCAACTATTCTATTAAATATCTAAGGATGACAGATTACAGCCCCTCATTTATGAAATGATCGGTAATAGCACTAATACAGGCAAAAACCTCTCACCAAAGCAATATATTAGTGGTTAGCACATACTGTTTGAATAATAATAATAATTTAATTATTTAAAAAAAATACTTTTTTATTTATAGTCCACCTTTCATGTCACCTCAAAGCATGATGCATAGTGTACACCACTCAAGAAAATGAGTTTCTGCTTCCAGAACCACAAGACAGAAGTTCACTATTTTTCTCCGCAATAGAGTTTGATTACACACTGGGGCAGATTTTCAAAGCCTGCGTGGGTAAATCCAGGCGGATTTACATGCGTTGGTGGGGTTAGGCGCCGGGTTGAAAAAATGGGCGGGGCAGGGGCGAGGCCGGAGCCTCCAGGCACAGCGGCCATTTGCTACTGTGCCCGGGATTGTGGGACGGCCATCGGCCGGCAGGCGCAACTTATAAAATAAAGGTAGGGGGGAATTTAGGTAGGGCTGGGGGCGGGTTAGATAGGGGAAGGGAAGGGAAGGTGGGGGGGTGGCCGAGGGAACGGGGAAAACCATTCGGGCTCTCCTAGGGCTCGGTGTGCACCCCCTTGCGTGCGCCGACCCCGGATTTTATAACATGTGCGCGACTGCGCGCGTATGTTATAAAATCGGCCGTAGATTACCTGCGCATACCTATTAAAATCCAGCCCACTATGTGCACCATTCATATAAATTCATGATGACTTTTACTCCCAAAAGATATTGGTACAGCAATAAGAACTTAAAACATGCTCTGTAATATGGCATTTGTAAATGTTTGATTTATGGTATGCTGAATAACAGATTTCTATTTTAATTTTAAATTCTCTGTTTCCCATTGATTCCTACTGAGTCATATACTCAAAACTGTATTTACAAGGATCAAAATAAATGTTTATCTAGGCATATACCGTAGGTATCTGTTCTTACCCTTTTTATACAGTGACCTCAGAATCTGAGCATGTTTGATTTGCTCCCTCCATTCCCTCTCCTATTGAGGATAACTTTCAAACAGCTGCGCGTGCCCCCATATATGCGTGAATATAGGCGTGCGAAAATCTACTCCTGTATTTTATTACCTGCGTGTATATGATAAATGTAGGTTATAAAATACATGAAATTATACCCTGCAACATGAATGTGCAAGTAAAAAAAATGTGAACATATACTGCACTTATTTGGATAAGTTCCAGTTTATCCAGCTAAGTGTTGCTACTTAGCCAGATAAGTCTCAAATAGTGCTACTTATCTGGCTAAGTAAGATGTATAAGTTTAAAATAAAGCTACTTATCTGGATAAGTAACACTATTTGAGACTTCTTCGTCTTTCTGACTTAGGGGGTCATTTTTGCGTGCGATAGCTATATCGGGGCGGAGTCGGCCCCAGAAGAGGAGGAGTAGGGGCGTCGTTGGGGCGGACGTGGCAGAAACTTGGCTGGCAGTGAAAAGGTAAGAACCCTTTCACTGCCAGTAGTGTGCCCAATAGTCTCAAATAGTGTTACTTATCCAGATAAGTAGCTTTATTTGAAACTTATACATCTTACTTAGCCAGATAAGTAGCACTATTTGAGACTTATCTGGCTAAGTAGCAACACTTAGCTGGATAAACTGGAACTTATCCAAATAAGTGCAATATATGTTCACATTTTTTTAACTTGCACATTCATGTTGCAGGGTATAATTTCATGTATTTTATAACCTACATATATCATATACACACAGGTAATAAAATACACGGAGGTGCGATTGCTGCCGGCTTTCGCAGGCCCGCCCCCTACTTCTCCCCCCACCCCCCATTACCGCCGGATTCTCTAAGGTCTGCAACCTTAGAAAATCCAGGCCTTAGCCAGATAACTAGCACTCAGGCCAATACAGTATAGTGCACTCCGATGGAGTGCACTGTTAACCCACCACTGGACGCGCGTTTTCCCTTACCACTTATTCAGTAAGGGGCAGAAAACGCGCATCCAATCCGCCGAACCCAATAGCACCCGCAACATGCAAATGCATGTTGATGGCCCTATTAGGTATTCTCGCACGATACAGAAAGTAAAATGTGCAGCCAAGCCGCACATTTTGCTTTCAGAAATTAGCGCCTACCCAAAGGTAGGTGCTAATTTCTTCGGGCACCGGGAAAGTGCACAGAAAAGCAGTAAAAACTGCTTTCCTGTGCACCCTCCGACTTAATATCATGGCGATATTAAGTCGGAGGTCCAGAAACTTTCCAAAAGTAAAAAAAGAAAAATGAAAAAAAAATTTGAAGTCGGCTGGCGGCTGTCGGGTCGAAAACCGGACGCTCAATTTTGCCGGCGTCTGGTTTCTGAGCCCGTGGCTGTCAGCGGGCTCGAGAACAAACGCCGGCAAAATTGAGCGTCAGCTGTCAAACCCGCTGACAGCTGCCGCTCTGGTCCAAAAGGAGGCGCTAGGGACATGCTAGTGTCCCTAGCGCCTCCTTTTGCCCGTTTTTACCGCCGGGCCTCATTTAAATACAGAATCACATGCACAGGAGAATGGCATGTGCACGCGCCGGGATAGCGGGCGTTCGCCCGCTCTCCCGTGGACTTTACTGAATCGGCCCGACTGAGAGTTATCCGGCTAAGTAGTGGCTACTTAGCCGGATAACTCAGAACTTATCCAGATAAGTGCCGTTTTCAAGATTTATCCGGCTAAGTAGCAGCAAAGCCCCTACTTAGCCGGATCAATTGAAATTTATCTGGATAAATAGTCTGCAACTGCTATACTTGCATATTTTTACATCTAACTTAAAAAATATAGGTGTGGAGATTTTGCTTGCGAAATATACATAAATTTACCCCCCATATGTCAGTATCATGTGTTAAATGGGGAGATTTTCTAACATGCGCTCAACAATGAAATTACCAGTTTTACCAATTAGTCAACCAGTTTGCCCAGTCCCTCTGCAGGTCAATGAGATCGTCCTGGTTCTTCAGCCTGAACCTCTCCCATTTCTCCCAGCCCCTCCCCCACCCAGTAAGTATTTCACTTTTAAGACACTTCATATATAGAGCAGGTTTAAAAATATGCGAGTAAGCTGCCAAACTTAAACTGATAAATTGCTTTTAAAATAATAACTTACGTACGTAAATGTTAGTCCCATCCTAGGACACCCCGGCCCACCCCCCTTTTTTTTTTTTTTTTTTTTTATAAGCGTAGATTTACTCATGGTCCCTTACTTACATGAGTATTTTGAGGTTTATGAAATAGCATACACACGAGTATATGTATTTTACATACATATCAACTGATTTTTGCACTCATAACTTTTGAAAATTCAACTTTATGGGGCGGATTTTAAAAGGCGCGCGAATAGCCTACTTTTGTTTGCGCTCCAGGCGCAAACAAAAGTACGCTGGATTTTAGTAGATACGCGCGGAGCCGCGCGTATCTGCTAAAAACCTGGATCGGCGCGCGCAAGGCTATCGATTTTGTATAGCCGGCGCGCGCCGAGCCGCGCAGCCTACCCCCGTTCCCTCCAAGGCCGCTCCGAAATCGGAGCGGCCTTGGAGGGAATCCTCTAACGCCCTCCCCTCACCTTCCCCTCCCTTCCTCTACCTAACCCACCCCCCCGGCCCTGTCTACACCCCCCCCTTACTTTTCTCCGGGGATTTACGCCTCCCGGAGGGAGAAGTAAATCCCCGCGCGCGAGCGGGCCTCCTGCGCGCCGGGCTGCGACCTGGGGGCGGGTACGGAGGGCGTGGCCACGCCCCCGGACCGCCCCGGGCCGTAGCCATGCCCCCGTACCCACCCCCAAAACGCTGCCGACATGCCCCCGAAACGCCGCGACGACCGGGCCCGCCCCCGACACGCCCCCCTCGGAGAACCCCGGGACTTACGCGAGTCCTGGGGCTCTGCGCGCGCCGGGAGGCCTATGTAAAATAGGCTTCCCGGCGCGAGCAGGGCTCTGAAAATCCGCCCCTATATGTATAACTTCATGTCAAAAAAGACTAGGAAGTAGGAGTAATGCTCATGAGCCAGTATCTTTCCATCCAAGGAGCTCCAGGACGTCGAAATCCCTGACTTAGGGCTCTGTGTCTCAGAGGTCCCTGCCTCAGGGCTTTAGGTCTAGTAAGTATTTTATTTGGGGTTCTTAGCTCTGGGGTGGGGGGGGGGGGGGTCCCTGACACAGGGCTAAGGGTTCTGGGTTGTTGGGTCCCCAGTTTGGAGATCCCAAGTCTGTGGGAGGCTGAATTGCTTAACTTAAAATTCCTTCCAATAGAATTAAAGTTAATAGTTTACTTAATGTCAGGGTTTGAAGTAAAGTCACAGCATTAAAAAAATTTAAATAGTGAGCTAATTTTAGCACAGTTTTCTACATTCATAGACCCATCAGAGGAGCATATAAAGGCACACTCTATGTACCCTCAACAAAATCCTCGCTTCAGAAAGGTGCCATATCTTCAGCAGGCCCCGTTCAATGGAACGCGCTCCCGCCAGACATCCGTCTAGAGCTCTGCCACTCTTCACTCAAAAAGAAACTTAAAACCTGGCTCTTCAACCAAGCTTTTCCAGGACCATGAGCATGTTTTTCACCTCCAGCCGGCAAGTCCTCCTCACCATCGCAATCCCCATGTCCTATACTACTACTTGACACTGTATCTAATCCCTTCTGCAGGACACATGTGACATTTACAGTTATGCTTTATTTTATGATTTTGATGCTCAATGAGACCTGTTAGCTAAGATGTTTTCTTTATGTTCTTAAAATTACAATGTTAATTTTGAACTAGTTTACCCTGTTCCAAGTTCCGTAACCTTGTTCCATGTACTGCCTCTAGGCAAAATTTATGTTCTGTTTCAATGTAAACCGATGTGATCTGTATTTCATGCAGGAACACCGGTATAAAAAAAATCTATAAATAAATAAATAAATAAATAAATAGCATGAAATGTGTGCTAAATTTATATCAATTTTTTTACTACCATTTTAGTATTTGTTTTTTGTGTGCTAAAGACCATCTTCTTCAGAAGAAATTTTAGTGCACATAACAGAAGTAATAAAATGTATGCCAAGCTTAGTACACTTTATTTCATTGGCACCTCTCTCCTCTTTTCCCTAGGCCTTGTGAGGTGTAGTCATTGTCATGTCAGCTTCTGCCAGGGCTCCTCTGAAGGAACACCATTTTTTTTCCTTCTGTCTCTTGTTCCTGGGGGTTGGTTTGCAACTCTTTCTGCTGACTGACTTTATTTCTATGGTGTCCTGTCCATACTGATTGTGGGGCTCAGAGACCCCCATCTCAGGGACATTAGATTTTTGGAAGTCGAACAGTTGTCCTGTAAGAATATCCATTGCTTGGGAAAAGACTCAAAAATAGAACTTGTATAACAAGTGTTAAGTTGTCACTTGCAGAGTAATATTGATGTGAAATGCAAAAATCCTGAAAACGTGTTACCAGTGCAGTTATCTTTTTAAGGAAGTGTGGTAACTTGGGCGATAGCGGCTTGGGAAACAGCCAATGGGATAAAAGAGGCAGAATTGTTTTCTTTCTTTTTTTTTTTAAGCATTTTCAGATTTTACAACAAGAAAATACCTGTTGTACGAATACAGATAAACGGCAAAAGATCAAATAACATTCCAGTAGTAAGTATTACAATTTTTATCTGATTATTTAAGTAAATATGGAGGAGATGTAACAGAGCGGAAACAGGAAAAATTATATCAAAAAGAGAGTTAGAGATCCATCATCAATCCTCTGTATCTAATACCAGAGCCCCTTTGGTATGAGTGTCCAGGAAAGCACGGAGTTGCGATGGTTCAAAAAAAGTGTACTTAAAATTAGAATGATTCACCACACACTTACAAGGGTATTTCAGCAGAAACTTATCCCCTCTGGATAATACCTCTGGACGCATAGTCCAAAATTTCTTCCTCCTTTCTTGAGAAGCTCTGGATATATATATCAGGATACATCCATACTTTTTCACCATGAAACAATAGTAAACGATTACACATAAAAAGACGTAATACTATTTCCCAATCTGTTGGAAGACCGAAAGATACTAAGGGGTGGATTTTCAAAGCCCTGCTCGCCTAAATCCGCCCAAATCCGGGCGGATTTAGGCGAGCAGGGCCCTGCGCGCCGGTAAGCCTATTTTACATAGGCCTACCGGCGCGCGCAGAGCCCCGGGACTCGCGTAAGTCCCGGGGTTTTCGGAGGGGGCGTGTCGGGGGGCGGGCCCGAACCGTGCGGCGTTTTCGGGGCGTGTCGGGAGCGTTCCGGGGGTGTGGCTACGGCCCGGGGCTGTACGGGGGCATGGCCGCGCCCTCCGTACCCGCCCCCAGGTCGCAGCCCGGCGCGCAAGAGGCCCGCTGGCGCGCGGGGATTTACGTCTCCCTCCGGGAGGCGTAAATCCCCCAGCAAAGGTAAGGGGGGGGTTTAGACAGGGCCGGGCGGGTGGGTTAGGTAGAGGAAGGGAGGGGAAGGTGAGGGGAGGGCGTTAGAGGATTCCCTCCAAGGCCGCTCCGATTTCGGAGCAGCCTCGGAGGGAACGGGGGTAGGATGCGCGGCTCGGCGCGCGCCGGCTATACAAAATCAATAGCCTTGCGCGCGCCGATCCAGGTTTTTTAGCAGATACGCGCGGCTCCGCGCGTATCTACTAAAATCCAGCTTACTTTTGCTTGCGCCTGATGCGCCAGCAAAAGTAAGCCAATTCGCGCTATTTGAAAATCTACCTCTAAGAGTTGCCCTTTTTGTTATTATAGTCTCTATTGACGACTCCAAAATTTCTGTCAGGTTTAATGAGACATCCACTGGCTGATCCTCACTAGGAATATCTTCCTTAAAGGGAAGGTAATATATCTTGGAAATTGCTGGTAGCGTTTAAGTAGTTATTTTCAAATTATGAATAAGATAGGTTTTGAACATCTCATATGGTGAAATCAATTTCACATAGGGAAAATTGAGAACCTGTAGATTCAGAAACTTTAAAGAATTTTCAATGTTTTCCAATTTTTTTGCATTCACAAAGTCCAATTTAACACATTTATGCTGAAGAGACTCCACAGTGTCTACCCGAGATTCCATTTGCTCCAACTTTATATTTTGTAGGGAAATTGTATTTTTAATATTAAGGAAACATCAATTTGAATCCAGGATAATCTTAGTCAAATTTGATATTGCAGTTTCCAAAGCAGACCATAAGGAATCCATAGTGATCGCAGCTGGCTTTACCAGGGGGGATGACACTACCATGCCTATCCTGGGCTCCACATCACCTGCTCCTGCTTGGCTCATACCTCTCTTCCCCAACTTGTTAGATCCAATCAAAGTAACAGAGTCCCCCGATATATGGGGAGTAGGCCTTACCAACGTTGAGAGTTCAACATTCCCTGCTGTGCCTAACCTGCTACCTTCAGCAGGATTTTCGATCTTCAGTTCTCCAGTCCCCTCCTCTCGGGGTCTGGGGTAGCTGTTAAGATGGTCAAATGCACAGCTTGAGGCAGAGAGGGAGTTCTCGGAGCACTGGGGCTTAAAGATATCCCCTTGACCAGCAGTGCTGACACCCGCTCTGTGTTGGCATCTGCAGTGGCCCTCTCAACCGGCAGTAACTCTGATGTTGCTTTGAAGAAGGACTCAATCCTGGGTTGAGAAGATTCCGGTAAGGGAGAAGAAGTAGAAATCTCCCTTACCTTCGCTTTACGCTTGGTATGAGGCATTGTACTTAAGGTAAGAAGGGATTAAAGTTGCGATTGGAGAAAGCCTCTTCAACGCACATCTCTAACGTGGCCATCTTCCCGATCTGGCTGTTTTCTTATATACAATTTTATTAAAAAAAAAAATCAAAACAGAAAATAAACCGCTTCCAAAAGCTACTTACCTCATCAGTCCTTCCTTACAGTTCCAAAAAGCATTAAACATAAGTGATCTGACAGTTCCTTGGCTTCCTGCCTGATCCCTAACCCTTCTGGTCCCTGACTCCTTATAGTATGCCTGCATCAGAATCCCTTGCGGGGCTGATCCTTAAGGAGGACTGGGCAGGTTATCTGTTGTCAATCCCTTAAGATTGTTTGAAAGAATTTCCTGTACACTCCCTCACATACCCTCCCCCTCAGCTCTCCCTCATTGGGATGAATGCCTGCTTGTACCAGGGAAACCTCTCTGGACAGGATGTTTTCCTTTCCTGCCCTATGTCGCATTTTATAGCTGAAAGGCTGTAGGACCAGGAACCATCTCATCACTCCTGAGTTGGACTCTTTATTTCTATTTATCCATAGGAGTGGATGGAGGTCCATTAAGAGAGTGAACTGCTGCTATCCCAGCAAATAGTACTGCAAGGCCTTCAAAGCCCTCTTGACTGCCAAGGCCTCCATCTCGACTGTTGAGTTACGTCTTTCCCATGGCATTAGTTTACTGCTAATGTATGCCACAGGAAGTTCTTGACCATCCTTTTCTTGGACTAAGACTACTCTCAGGCCTAATTCTGAGGCATTGGTCAAGTCCAGATTTATCAGGACCACTTTAGAGCATAGTGCTTCTTTCAGAGTCTGTGTGGCCTCCTCCTCTTCAGCTGACCACTGGACCTTCTCTGGTACTTTCTTCAACAGCAGACTTGTGGGCAGCTCTGCATTCTCCTAGTAATTGGGGATAAACCTTTTGAAATTCCCTGTGAAGCCTAGGAACGCTCCCACTTTCATTTTTATTTGCGGGACTGGCACCTGGGTGATCACCTCGATCCTCCAGGTCTGAGGATGGAGCCTCCATTTCCCAAGGTGTAGAGAAGATACTAGACTTTATGGTTACCTAGGAAGTACTTCTTAGGGTTAGGTGTCAGTCCTGCTGTCCTCAGATTTGTTAGCATGGACTGGAGTTGGCTTAGATGTGTCTTCCAATCTGGGCTGAAAACCATGATGTCATCCAAGTAGGCAGCTGCGTACTCTTGATGTGGGCTGAACACATGGTCAATCAAGTGCTGAAACATTGCAGAGGTGCCATTGAGTCCAAAAGGGAGGACAGTGAACTGGAAAAGTTCCCCTGCCATCGAGTACACAGTCTTCTCCTTTGCCACTGGCATAAGAAGCACTTGCCAATACCCTTTTGGAAGATCCAAGGAAGAAATGAACTGTGCTGATCCCAGGCACTCAATCAGTTCATCTACTCAAGTTTTGAGACCTCATTATCTTTTTAAAGTCAATGTAGAATGTTATGTTCCCATCTGGCTTCGGCACCAGCACTAAGGAGGAGGACAAGTCACTTTTAGACTCCTCTACAACTCCGAGGAAGAGCATGTCCTTCACTTATTTTCAACGACATGGTGTCTAGCCTCGGAAATGCAATACTGTCATTACCGCACAACAATTCCAGGAGGCGTAATGATGTTATGTTGCATCAGGTGGGTATGACCTGGTAGGTTCGAAAGAATGTACTTATTTTGCTTCTCCAGGTGATTTAGGTCAGCAGTCTGTGCAGTGGACAGTTGCTCTCCAAAAGGAATCTGGGTTCAGTCCACTTCAGGTACGACCTCTGGACCAAATTCTTCATCTTGCACCACTCCACACATGTGCAACCCACTTCTTCAAAAGGTTTACGTGGTAGATTTGCGTTTTCTTTCATTTATCTGGCTGGGCTATTTTGTAATCCATGGGCCCTGACTTCTCCAAAATGTCATAGAGTCCTTGCCAATGGGCTAACAACTTTCTTTCCAAACGTGAGAAGAGGACAAGGATGCAGTCCCCCCTGGCATACTCTGGACCATGAAGCAATTGTAACATCAGGTTTGGATAGCCTGGGTGTCCTCCCCAACATTTTTAAGCAATCCTGCACTCACAGAACATAGTCCATGAGGTTCTACCCAGGGTTGCTTTTGTCTTCCCAAGTTTCATGAGCTATGTCCAAGATTCTTCTCAGTCATCTCCCATAAAGTAATTCAAAAGGGGAAAACCCCATTGAGCTCTGGGGTACTTCACAGATTGAAAACAGCACATAGGATAGCAATGAGTCTCAATTATTGCCATCTTCATCCACAAATGTCCTCAACATTTGCTTCAGCATCTGATTGAAGCACTCAACAAAGCCATTGGTCTGCGGATGATACACCGAGGTACATAGAATTTTTACCTTGAGCAAGGTGCAGAGTTGTTTCATTACCCTGGAAACAAACAGGGCCTCCTGATCCATTATAATATCTTTGGGCAGGCCAAATCATGAAAAAACCTCCATTATGGTGGTCTCTACCATCGGGGTCTTCATATCCTATGGCGGTACTGCTTCAGGATATCTTACGGCATAGTAAAAAATGATGAGTGTGGAAGGCATCTCAAAGATGGGCATTGTTATGAGAGGTACTGCCTGTACCCTGACAGGCTTTATGAGTTGGCAAGTAGGGCAAGACCAGCAATACAACTGGTCTTATTTATGTAGGCCCGGTCAATAGAACTGTGCCAACATTTTCTCTCAGGTCCTTTCCTTCCCCGTGTGACCTCATAAAAGGACTTTCTGGTGATATGGTTTGGAAACTAGGAGTTGTTTTATCAATTCCCATTCTACACTTCCTTTTGTGACTTGGTAAAGTAGATCCCCTTTCAATATAAAATAAGGAGGAATAGGATCTCTAACCTGCACTCCAGAGACTAGCACTCCATCCACCCTCTGTATATGTATATGCTTCCGGGTCCACTTAAAGGACTCATCCTCTCTCAGGCCTGTTGGAAGCTCCCCATGCTCATCCCCATTTTCCCATTCCAAGGTACTAGATATGACATTCTGGGTGTGTTGCTGGTCTTCCCCTGACTCCAACCCTTCCTCTCTGGTTGCCTCTAAATTAGCCACATAACTGTATTTTTCCTGTTAGTGTTGCTTCTAGGATTTAGAAGTCTTACAGTCTTTATGATACAGGTCTGGGTCTTCTAAGGAGAGCTCTTGAAATGTCAGTTCTTTGTTGTTTGCCTGAAGTGAACCCGATACCAGCTGGTCCCAGAGGATTTTGAAATTCGGACAATTCCGTCTTATCACTACAGGGTAGGGAAGCCAAGGAAGAACTCCCATTTCTATTTGGTCCTAGCCAACCAGGGTTGTCAGTTGTACTTGGCTTGTAGGATACTGCCGTTGGTCCCTGTGGATCCATGCTAGAGTCATGATTTTCCCATAGTTGATCTGGATCCACGTCATTAAATCTCTTTGAATGAGTGTTTTCACACTCCTAGAGTCCACTAGTGCCTAGGCTGCAGAGTCATCTAACTTCACAGGAATCACAAACATGGAGATTTCCTGCTTGGATAGATCTACAAAATTATAATGATGTGGGGCCATGAAATTAATGTTCATTGGATCATCTTCCCCGTGGGGGACATCTCTGGCATAATGGCCCCTTTCTTCACAGCTGAAACATTGCTATTCGGCTGAAGTTTGTGGTTGAGGTGAAAAGCCCTTCCGGATATGTGTTACTGGTTTTTGGGACTTCTGCTCTTAGGACTCCATTGGCTTTTATCCAGATGAAGTGGCTTCTCTAGGGACACTGGCTCAGGCATGGTCTCGGCCTAGTAATAAGCCTTCACTACATCCAAATCCTTTTTGAAGCATAAGGTTTGGATGTCAGAAGACCCACTGCCGCATAGGCCATTCTAGGAACTGTTCCAGCAGAACTGCATTGGTTACTTCCACCTGGTCTTCCCTTAAAGGGGCAACAATTTCCAAGTGACATCTTTGTATCTGTGGAATAGTTTCCTTTGGTTTTCCCCAGCTTGAAGAACTCCTCGCTAAAATTGCTGTCAGAAAGCTTCTGAGGTGAGTCCTGTTCTCTCTAGAACTCTGGTCTTGACTTCCTTTGTGGTCCTCCCTTCTGGATTGGCTGTTTGGAAGGCATCTTGATTACTCCCAGTGAGTGGGTTCCCCAGATAGGAAGAACGCATATCTTCAGGCCAGCCTGTCAGTTGAGCTGTGCATTCAAAGTTTTTCAGGAAAAAATCGGGATCTTCTCATGCAGTCATCTTAAGTAGCACCGGTGATAAGGGAAGTGGCCTGGTCACAGCAATCTGTATGGCCTGTGCTATCTGAGATGGCACTATATTTTGCTGCATAATTTGTTCTTGCAGTGCCTGCTGCTGGCCTTTTTCAATTTGTAGGAAGTTCTGAGATGGCTGCTGCCATGCAGCAAGGATCTGTGTCACTTGCTATATCTTCCCTGCTTCCATAGTGTATATCTCTGGGGAGCAGGGATGGGAGAGGGAAGAAAAAAAAACCCTTCTGTCCTGTCCAGTCCTTATTTACTGCTTGAACCCTGACTGCTCAGGCGGGGCTATCCCCCTTGGTCTGCTGTAATTTAGGCTGCGTAAGTGAAATTATGAGGCCCCAGGAAAAAAAAATATCCTGTAGGATTTTTATTTTTCCTGCTGTACCTGTGGACTTCTGCCTGTGCTTCCTGTTTAGGCAAGAAGATTCCACTGCTGCCACCATATGTGGTAACTTGGGCAATTAGCAGTTTGGGAATCAGCCACTTCAATAAAGGAGGCATTCTCTGGTTGTTTTCTTATATACATTTTTATTTATAAAAAATAAAAAATAAACAGCTTCCAAAGGCTGCTTACCTCAGCAATTCTTCCTTGCATTTGCAAAAACCATCAAACATAAGTTATCAGGCAGTACTCTGTCTTCCTGCCTGTTCCCTGGGGCGTCCCTAACCCTTCTGGACCCTGACTTCTTATAGTATGGTGAAGGAAGACTTCCTGCACACAGCATCCCTTGCAGGGCTGATCCTTGAAGAGGACCCAGGCCAGACAGTTGTTGTCGTTCCTTTAAGGTGGATTGAGAGAGTTTCCTGTATACTCCCACACAGGAAGGTAACAGAACAAATTTAGGAAACAGTTTTCTTGTTAAGGTAATTCTATTTAATCCAAAGTCAGCATGAAAAATCAGATTAAAAAATATCAGTTTTCATTATCTTCTTATTTGAAGGCTGCCAAAAGCTTAGAATAGATGACTGATTGTAGCTTCATTTGGTTCAACGGTATATGACATTTATCTTCATTGATCATGAATGAGATAATGAAACCCAACTCATAAACGATGAAGTCTTGAATAAATTATTACTGCCATCTTCTAATAGGTGAGCAATAACTTATATCCTTCTTCCCAAATATATGCATATTGTTTATAAATCAATAAATCTTATTAGTTTCTGCTGAAGAAAGTTAACGATTTCAGAATCACTCATTTGATGTATTATGTATTAGAGAACAGGTAGTATTATTTTGCAAATGAATGATGATCTCCTCCCATCTGTGGCCTGTCACTTTGTGTCTGCTCCACATACGCTGATATTGTAAACTAATCCATAGCCAGAAGAAAACGGTGGAGGAAATATTTTTGCATAAATAATTGGTGATCTTTATCTGGAGTATTACTGTAATGTGGCCAACCCTCCATATCTCTCTGTCCCTGCTCTAGTAAGGTGTCTTGTATAACCCTGCAGCCTTCCAGTGTGGCTCCTGGTTTCCTGGCTCTGCCCTGCATCCTGCAGCTAGCTATGGGCATACCCAGGAGTTATTGAGCTTTATAGAGCCTGATGACGGAAAATCCTCTAGTAAATCTTTATGACATAAGCATTGTTTTAGTATTTAAGGAAGCCCAATTCAACTCACACTTGCCTGAGCAACAGGTCCTGTTATCCTGAACCAGAGTATTTTGCCTCTTTCCTTTCCTGTTTTTGCTTGACCCGGATTGATCTGCCCTCGCTTTGCTTGCTGTCTGTCCCAACATTGGCCTGCTGCTTCACCTTCCCTGACCCTTGCCTTTCTGACTTCTCCGCTCCTTTGGTTCTATGTACCAAAGTCATAAGAACATAAGAACATAAGAAAATGCCATACTGGGTCAGACCAAGGGTCCATCAAGCCCAGCATTCTGTTCCCAACAGTGGCCAATCCAGGCCATAAGAACCTGGCAAGTACCCAAAAACTAAGTCTATTCCATGTAACCATTGCTAATGGCAGTGGCTATTCTCTAAGTGACTTCTGTCAGTTTCCACCTGCTGAAGCCAGATCTACTCGTAAATTAGGCAGTACCAATCTGATAGTGGACCAAAGGAATAGCTAGAGGGTTAACCTGTTACAAATATGCCTACTTCTGGAGATCAGAACTGAAGTGTAGAATCTTGAAGTGAATATATTACAGGAACCCAGGCAACGTGATTTCACATGAGAGAAATCATGCCAAACAAAACTAATTGAATTTTGGGTTTTTTTTGTTTTATGAGGTGACCACAGCTGTAGAACAGTTAATGATGCTTCAGTAAGGTCTTCAACATGGTTCCGTCTGGAAGACTAGTAAAGAAGCTAGCCAGTATAGGAGCAGGACAGAAAGTTATTAACTGGGTGAGGAGCTGGAGAGATATCAGATTTCAGAGAGGGGTGAAAGTAAAGTGATCAATGGGTGGCCTCAGAGTTCAGTGCTTAAGTGTAAAGGGTCCGGGCATTTCAACTGCCAGTCGTGGTGATGGTGAGTGTGTGTACTATACCGCCTGTGTAGAATTGGGAAGCAGCTAACAAATAGGGAGATGCATCAAGCTTGCACCTGCCAGGTGCAAGGTGAGATCAGCACCATTTTGGAAAATGGTGACAACCAGGCTGATAAGAGGGTGCACCCATCCTCAACACTGGATCCATTTGAAGGTTCAGGGAGTTTCAGGGGACAGGGCCCTGCACCTTAATTTTATTTTCTGGCTTCTGGGGGGTGGGGTGGGGGGTAGGGGATGGGAATGGGCAGATGAGGCTAGGACCACATCTGACTATCTGACTTAGGAGGGGGAGCCCAGAACTTATCATATACACTTGATGGAATGGGTGGGCCAGGACCCAAATCAAATTTTTATTGCATGGATGGGAAGGTTCAGGGGTCATTGCTGCATGGGCTTTTTATCTATTTTTTTCCTTTTGGGGGTGACGGGGCCACCTCTACTGGCAGCCCTGGGTTGAGACAGAGGTCAGCACCAATCCTCACTCTACCTCCCCGTTTGCCATGACTTTTCCTTTTTTGCCAGCTCTTTAAATGTGAGGTGGGAATGTCAGAAGCCTTGGTACTCACGTTAGCATTCTGGGCCTGCTGTCTCACATTTACCACTTTTCAAAAAGTGCAGCTATTTTATCGTGGTTGACCACCTTCTCAGTCGGCCGCAATAAAATATTAGCATAGGATTGCCTATGCAAGAAATTCTTTACATGCATTTGCATTAATCATGCATGCAAATCATATGAAAAGAAGGTCAATGTAATAGAGGAGGGAACATGGACAAGGAGATACAAAAACTTACATATGTCACACAAAATATGTGATATAACACGCGTTAGATCCCTACCACAGCTTGATGCATCTCCCTGTTTGCGAACTGACTTGGGAGGTGGGGGTGGGAACCAGGAACCTATCTTATACACTTGGGGAGGGGGGGGACGGGACCCAAAACTGATTTTTATTGTATGGACCGAGGGGAGGGTGGGCGTCATCGCTGCATGGGCTTATTATATCTATTTTTTTTTTCCTTTTGGGGGGTATCAGGGCTGCCTGAAAGGTGGACCCTTCTTGAGACAGGGATCAGAACTGATTCCCACTCTACCTCCCCATTTGCCACAACGTTATTTTTCAAGCCAGAAACGCTTTAAGGCTCTGACAGTCCCATGAGGCAGGAGCTGCTATCGCTTTAAAGAACTGTGCACTGCGTTCTTTTGTCACTTGGTGTTTGCCCACAAAACAAAAGAACGCACCATACATCCCCCTGCAATAGTGGGACCCCCTCCTTCAATAAAACTTCATGGCTTAGTGCCTTTAGGCCTTTGTTAGTTCCCCCAGGAATGATGGGCTGGGTCATACCCAGCCAGATGCTCCCTGGTCAAAAGTAGATCCAACCTGGTTTCTCACTGTTTTAAGTGTTAGCTTGTAGGGCCTTCCCTACTGGTACAAAGTCTTTTTAAGTGTAAAGCTGGGGACTGAATGAGGTTTTAAACTTTATTGGATCTCTCTCTTATTTGGTTCCCAGTAAGGAAAACCACATATTTGATTCACATTTGTTCTCCTGCAGTTGTAAGCCAGGAAAGCCTATGTTATGGACTTTTATTTTCTTTCATTAAAGCTGAGTGAAAAGCGTAGCTTCTGAATATCATGTTCTTTTACTGAGACCCTGATAGATTGTGCCAGTCCCCTTAGAGAACCAACAGTTTAAGGGAGGGGGGTTAACCCTAGTTTGACTTGGGCTGCAAATTTCTATTTTTTTGTCTAGGCAGAGAGGGGAAACAAATTAAGTGAAATAGGAGCTCAATTGAGCCAGGAATGTCTTTTACTTGGTTAGTTTTGTGCTTGTGCAGCCAGAAGCATTTTGTCAGTGTAACACTGCTGGTAAGTGGGCCACACCTTCAGTCACTGACTGTGGGATGCCAGTCTCAGAGCAAAAATTACACTTTTAAAACTCCCTTGGAGGCTACTGAAAGCAAAGGCAGTTTTTCTTTTTTCCTCCTGCATATTTTTGACTATGACAACCACGGAAAAACAGAAACAACAAATTCAGTACCTATTGCAACAGGTACAGACACTTAGAGCACAATTTCACAAAATCACGGCAACAGAAATGTCAGCAACTAGAAACCTTTACGAACAAAAGTGTCAGCAACTGGAGGCTTCATGGCTCACAAACTCCCCTCTACTGAATCCACAGATCACCAATTACTTCCTCTGCAGAGCCACTTAAACCTTCACAAGTGGTTGGGAACTGGTTTCTCACTTGCTGATAGCAGCACCAAATATAAAATGGTGTCAAATACACTTTGATCTGAACTCCAAAATACAGGGTTAAGAATTCCATGGGCATAGACCTGGACGTTATGATTGCTTCTTGAGGGAGCTTTTTGGGCTTGAGAATCATAGACAGCCAACTGTTTTCATGCAGGTGGGGATCATGGGATCTCAGAGGCCAAATCACATTCAGGAGGAATTTCTATAACCATGGAAGCCTGGATCTTCTTCAGGAGTCTGGGGAGGCTGCAGGCCTGTAAAGCCCAATTACACCCTCAGGAGGGTTGGAAAGGCATTGGGATTCTGGGTGTCACTGGCCAGGAAGATTCAAATGCATCTTTGGGGGTCTAGAAGATGGTAGGGTCATAGATACAGAGGCTTGATTAATATTCAAAATCATTCATTCTAGTAATACTGGTATGATCGGTATGACATTACAACCATACACACCTCAGCGAACACTAAGATCTACCTTATAAATGGGATTTGAAAGACGGCCCGGAAATGCGCAGTAGAGAGCAGCTCTACTGCGCATGCACGGGCGGGAGAGCACATTGGTCAGAGCGGAACTAAGATGGCGCTGGGAGGAGCAGCAGCGGCGGATCGGTGGCGACGATATCGGGCGGAGCAGCGGCGGTATGCGAGTGTCAGACGGGCCGAGCTACAATAGGTGGGAGGAGCGGCGGCAGCGATATCGGGAGGAAATGTGGTGGCTGTGGTATGGAGCAGTTGAGGTGCGCACTGGGGAGGGATCCCCGGAGACCTCCCGTGTCCATGAGCAGGCCACGCTGAAGAGCATAAGAGGGAGAGGGAAGGGGTGGGGATTGAGAGTGAGGGAGGGGATTGAGAGTGGGTGGGGAATGACTGAGGGAATGGGAGGGGGAATGAGGGGGGAGGGGAGGGAGGGAGAATGAGAGGGGAGGTAAGAGTGGGGGAAGGGAGAATGAGAGGTGAGGGTGAGAGTGAGGGGGAGGTGAGTGAGGGGAGGGAGTGGGAGGGAGAATGAGGGGGAGGTGAGAGTGAGGGGAGGGAGTGGGAGGGAGAATGAGGGGGAGGTGAGAGTGAGAATGAGGGGGAGGTGAGAGTGAGAATGAGGGGGGAGGTGAGAGGGAGGGGAGGGAGGGGAGGTGAGAGTGAGAATGAGGGGGGAGGTGAGAGTGAGGGGAGGGAGGGGGAGGTGAGAGTGAGGGGGTGGTGAGAGTGAGGGAAGGGGAGGGAGTGGGAGAGAGAATGATGGGGGAGGTGAGAATGAGGGAAGGGGGGAGGTAAGAGTGAAGGAAGGGAGTTTAAGTGGGGGCAGGGGAGGGAAGGGGGGGTGAGTGATCGAGGGGGAGGAGGATGAGTGACTGAGGTGAATGAGCGAGGGGAAGGGGGAGTGAGGGAAAAGCTTAATGGCTTGTCTCAAAATAAAGGACAACTGACTGTTCCGAAAACATGGAGTACACATCTGACTCAAGTAAGAGATCGTGTGTTTTCCATAGCAGGTCCAAAGCTTTGGAATTCTCTACCTGAGATGTTACATTTGATACGAGATAGAAAGAGATTTAAATGTGAGCTAAAAACATGGCTATTCAAAAATGCATATAACCTAACCTAAAAACATCAGATTGTAAAGAACTACAATAACAAGTTAGACAACAGGTATTAATTGAAGCATGAGGAATAAAGCATAATGAGAGAACACAAGAATCTTAAAACAATGTACAGACTATTATGTGTTAATTGTTATATTATTTTCCTGTATTACTTGCCTTAAGTCTTAGATCTTAAGTAAGCAATATAATATATATTGGAACATTTCATTTCATTTGAGATATTTTAATCCCTGCTTATGAATACTACCTATATAAACTTTCAAGATTTGTTGTTTAATAGTTATTAATGTGAATTCTGTAAACCGTTGTGATCATTAAATGGAACAACGGTATATACAAAGTCTAAATGAATAAATAAATAAATAATCTGGTAGAAACAGGGGCAATGGCTTTTCTAGCAGGGGAGTGGGGGGAGTTCAGATGGCACAAATTAATGCAGATTGCCAGTAGAAAACTTAACTAGGCCTCCTGTGATGTAGCTAACTTTCCTTCATTAAGTCACATACATTAAGCCTCTTAGATATTAACAGAATTCAAAAGAATGTGGAATAAACACAGATGATCCCCAGTGACTTGAGAACAGAAGTGAAGAAACCTGGTAACCTGTGGTAACTTTTGGTGTAACAATTCTTCATAGTGATAACATACACAAAGCAGCAGTTACAACCCTAAATAAAAGTCATGAGGGTAACCTCCATGGAGAGGCAGTTACAATCCTAAACAACTTGCTGGGCAGAATGGATGAACCAGCTGGGTCTTTATCTGCCATCATTTACTATGTACCCTCCTTAAAGGTATTAACCAGGGCCAATCCTACCTTCTCACCCTACTAGACATATCGTCCACGTTCGATACCATAAGCCACAATATACTAATGAACAGTCTATCAGAAATTGGCATCACTGGCTCAGCTCACCTCTGGTTTAAATCCTATCTCGATAATAGAGTCTACAGAGTAAAAAATGGTAATGCGGAATCCACCCCTATCCATTTAACTCAAGGTGTCCCCCAAGGATCTTCCCTATCTTCCATCCTGTTCAACATATACCTTATGCCCCTTTGCCAACTCCTCTCTGAACTTAACCTCAAACACTATATTTATGCAGACGATGTTCAGCTTCTTATCCAAATCTCTCAAGATCTGGGAAAACTGCCTCTCTGCCATAAACACCCTCCTCACCAATCTTCACCTGGCTTTAAACACATCTAAAACTGAACTACTAATCATATCCTCTCAAAATAACATACTGCCCTCACTATGCAGTGATCCCCTCCCCCCTCCCTCGATCACCTTCCCACACAGTGTACGGGATCTCGGTTCTACCATTAACCAACAACTCAACCTGAAAAGACACATCAATGCCACTATAAAAGACAAATTTTTTAAACTACAGGCTCTCAAAAAACTTAAACCCCTGCTTCATTTCCATGACTTCTGTACTGTCCTCCAAGCTACTATTCTTACCAAACTGGACTACTGTAACTTCCCCTCCTTCTTGGCCTCCCTTTCACCACCATCAAACCCCTACAGATGCTACAAAATGCAGCAGCTAGAATTCTTACCAACACCTGTAAATCCGACCATATCACCCCGGTCCTCAAGGAACTCCATTGGCTCCCCATCCCCTCACGCATAACCTACAAAACCCTCACTATCATCCACAAAACCCTACACACACCCAACATCCATTAGCTTGAAAACTCCCTTCACTTCGTCTCCTCTACTGACCCACGAGATCTGCCTACAAAGGTTGCCTATTTACTCCCTCACCTAAAACCATATACCTTAGTTCCACAAAGCAACGAGCCCTCTTCATTGCAGGCCCCGCCCTCTGGAACTCCATGCCCCCTGACCTCCGCTTAGAGCCATGTACACAAAAATTCAAAAAGAAACTTAAGACATGGCTTTTCAAGCAAGCGTACCCAGAATAATTTCCACCTCCCTCCTCCTCTTTGCCCCACTTCCCCTTTAGTTTTCCTCTCTTGATATATTTTACCCCTTTATTCCACACTTTTATTGCTTAGCTCTGCTCCTTCCACCAGCTTATCCCCCTTCCTCACCTTGTACTATGTTTGAGCCACACCCTACCACCCACCCATTACCGCCCAAACTCCCTGTTCATGTATCATCTTGTATTATATTTTATTATGCTGTATTATATTTTTTATTCTGTTCCACATTACATTTTCCATCTTGTATTTACTTCATAACAGACTGCCCTGCACATC
This sequence comes from Rhinatrema bivittatum, assembly GCF_901001135.1. NCBI lineage: Eukaryota > Metazoa > Chordata > Amphibia > Gymnophiona > Rhinatrematidae > Rhinatrema > Rhinatrema bivittatum. Next base: position 106,592,587 of record NC_042617.1, on the reverse strand, counting down.
CTTTGTACAGTATTTTATCCCCTTTGTACATAAAGACACTCTTCCCTGTTCCTTAGGGATACAGCATTCTGTGTCCCCTGACCTCCTGTTCTCCCCTCCCTTGTTCTTTGTAATTTTGTTAAGTTTTCTGTAAACCGATATGATGTACCCATGAATACCGGTATAAAAAAAAAAAAAAAAAAAAAAAATCGCAAATAAATAAATAAATAAATACATATACAATTTAGTATTAATACCTAATGAGGACATTAGCATATAATTTGCTAGGATTCAGATCATCTGCACATGCTTTATTTTACCATGCAGTAATACTAATATGCATGCAAATAGCATGCGTTGTACAAGGGCATTACATTCCTTCATTTAAGTAGATGAGACTTGACAAGTTCAGAAAGCATCTGACCCCTCTCTTTGTAATTCGTGACCTGAGAATTTGAAGAATGAAATATCTTTCTCAGTTTTTTGTAAGGCATTAAATGCTCATTTGTTTACATTGGACTTCAGTGATCTGGTGTAAATTTAGGGTTGCCCAGGTTTCAGACAGATGGGGGGTCTATTGATCAAATAATGATGGGAACTTAGTTTTAGCAGTTTAGCGTGTATTAGTCTGATGCTGGTTAATTAATTTGTAGCAGTATTACATGTATTTTGTTAAAATCTATGTTATGTTTTGCTGTTTTAATGAATACTGAGGTGTTAATTTTAAGTTTATGTTTTTTATGTGTTATTTATGGATATTTATGAATGTTTTATTGTAACCTACCCTGGTGTTAGTTTTTTTAAATGTATTTCCATTAAGTTTAAATCGTATCTAATCAAGAGAACTTGATATTCATAATAGATAAAATCAAGAAAGATAAATCAAGGAACAAAATCTGATAGTATATATAACCTCAAAATGGGGAGAAACAAAGAAATATGATACAAGAAAAAATATACAGCCATATTTATATTGACTACTGCTCATGATGGATAGGCACTCAAAAATCATTGAGGAAAGTTAATGACAGGTTGTCAATTGCTAAGAAACCCCTCCAGAAAATTAGGATTAAAAAAGTCATATTTAACATTATTCAATTTTATCAAACACCTACAAGGAAACTGAAGTATAAATGTGGGCCCAACATTCTATGTTGCTTAGACAGAAAATACTTTCGCTTCAATCGAGTTTCACGTGCCACATCAGGAAAAACTGACATTCTAGAATTAAGTAATAAACTCATCTTGGAGCATAAGAACACTTTCAATGTCCGTACCTTGTTGGGTTCTAATATAAATGTAACAAGTAATTTTGCCCTAGAATGAATGTCAGTAAAAAAGTAGTTAAATCAGTTGTATCAAGAGAGAACTCATTGTTAGCTAGAGTTGAATTAGTATTCCCAGTTGCAAGGTAAACCATCTTAGATTCTGTAAGAACTGGCTCACATGGAACTTTCAAAAATTCGTTATAAAATTTCTTTAGCATTTCTGTAGGAGCAATCATGAAAGACTTAGGGAAGTTTATAAACCAAAGCTTGAACCTCCTTGAGTAATTCTCAAACATTTTATCTTAAGATGTAAAGCATTCTTATTCTGGATCAATGCAGTATCACATGCCCATAAAGTTTTACACTGAACGTCAAGTCTTGCCAACTTAGCTGCATGCTCTTGGGTAAGACTGCCTCTGAGAAGTAACCTGGGATTGTATCTCCCCAACAGTAGACAAGTCGTTATCAATTCTACTACTAAGGGAATGTTTAAATCTTAATAAAGTGAACCACAATGTCTCCAGAGTAATTTGGGTCAGTTTATTATCCAAAAGAGAGGTGGAGGTTCCAGAGGGATTGTTCCAATCTACCCTATTTCCAACAACAGCTTGTTGCCCTGGATTTGACCGAACATGCACTTGCCCATTTACGGGAGAAGTCATACTACCAGATGTTATTTGATAGTGTGAGATATTAATTATTTTAATGAATAACACCCATATTAAATGTGGGCATTAACATTAATGCCTTTTAATATACAGGTACCTAAATGTTTTGCTCTGGACTCAGATTATTAGAACCACCACTTCAATTTTGAATATCTCTTTTCTTAAAGACATTTTTGAGTAATTCCTTTTTCAGCTCAAGTTCAAAATCTCAAAAACAATCTTTTGAGTTGATTTGTTTTCATTTCCCTACTGAAGGCAATCCCTGCACAGTACCCAAAATAATTCATAAGGAGCACACCAAATAACTGCGTGAATAAAACTCACTTTTAATTTGCCATAGCAGCCAGATTAAACAAGCAGCACTACACATTGTTTATATTCAATTTTGTCCCTTTAGTCAGTAGTCCCTGGGGAAAGTTCTATTTGGGTGAAACACTTCTGGGGTAGTATTGCTTGTTTTAATGTGATCAATATGGTCAATTAACAGTGAACTTCATATACACATTTTATGACGTAATCCATAATAATTATTGTGAGAAAGAGTGTGCATGAATTGTTGGGTTGATACAATTTATGGTATTGTGGCACTGGTTAATACAGGATGGACCCAAAAAGCAAAGCGGTAGCCGATCCAGTGAACTGTGTGACAGTGACGACAAGGAGAATCGGATGATAGCAAGCCCTTTATTAAAATGCCCGACTCTGGCCGAGTTTCGCTCCCTTGCACAGAGCTGCCTCAGGGGCAATTCATTTATCCAGGACTTGATTTGATCAATGTGAAGGATATCAGATTGATTATACCTTGGTCGCAGATGAATTCTTTTTCAGACTAATAGGCTTTCTCTTATCAACATAACATTGTTACGTGATACCGACGTTGGAGTGAAAGAATGTTCCATAAATAGCAAATGCAAACAAACGAGCCGTCTCTCAGCTAGTCTAGACTAGCTGAGAGACGGCTGAGAGACGGCTGATAAGAGAAAGCCTATTAGTCTGAAAAAGAATTCATCTGCGACCAAGGTATAATCAATCTGATATCCTTCACATTGATCAAATCAAGTCCTGGATAAATGAATTGCCCCTGAGGCAGCTCTGTGCAAGGGAGCGAAACTCGGCCAGAGGGGCATTTTAATAAAGGGCTTGCTATCATCCGATTCTCCTTGTCGTCACTGTCACTGGTTAATACAGGACAGTGATCATCTAATAAAGTTTCTTAATGAGTAATTGTATTTCTAATCTTTTTCTATTTATAATTACAAAAATCTATTTATACCATTCACATACCAAATTTTAAAGTTGTTAAAATATATATTTTTTCAAACTATGGAATACTTCCACAATACCAAAGCAAATATCACAGCTTGTAATTCATAAGATAATGAAATGGCAAGTAATTGATCTCATGAAAATATTAATTACAGTTCTAACATTTTCTCCTTTTCTTCCCTCATCCCCTTTCCTGTTTCTTTGCTATTCTTTCCAACATTAAGTATACTCCATCCCCATAAACAACTTGCTCAAGTCAGTAACATTTACATTATGGATTTCTATCCAGATCTAGCAGCTTTTCTCTTACAAACCACACATGGGGGCTGATGCAATATCGGGTGCTGCATGGTTGGACGTGCGTTTTGGACACGCTAGACATACGGGCAATGCAATATTGGGATTAGTGCATACAAAACATGCATTCACACTGGTACATAGCTAATAGCGCTCACCACATGCAAATGCCATGTTGATGAGGCTATTAGCTAGTACCAGCAATCTAAAAAAATAATGGTGTACATTTTCAAAAACAGCGCGCGTACTTTTGTTCGCGCGTACGCTGGATTTTATAAGATACGCGTGTAGCCGCGCGTATCTTATAAAATCCGGGGTCGGCGCGCGCAAGGGGGTGCACATTTGTGCAACCTGCCCGCGCCGAGCCCGGTGCGCGCTGCCTGTTCCCTCCGAGGCCGCTCCGAAATCGGAGCGGCCTTGGAGGGAACTTTCCTTCCACCTCCCCTCACCTTCCCCTCCCTTCCCCCACCTAACCCACCCCCCCAGCCCTATCTAAACCCCCCCAACCTTTGTCAGCAGATTTACGCCTACCCAAGGCAGGCGTAAATCTGCGCGCACCAGCGGGCTGCTGGTGCGCCATCACCCGTCCCGGGGACTGGTCCGGAGGCCTCGGCCACGACCCCGGGCCAGCGCCATGCCCCCGGACCCGCCCTGAACCGCCCCCTGACCCCCGGACATGCCCCCTCCCACCCCTTTTATGAAGCCTCGGGACTTACGCACGTCCTTGGGCTATGCGCGCGCCAGCGGCCTATGCAAAATAGGTGCGCCGGCGCGTGAGTGCCCTGCGCGCGTAAATCCGGCCAGATTTACGCTCACAGGGCTTTTAAAATCCAGCCCAATATGCGCTTGACAGGCACATTTTAATGCTCAAAAATTAACGCCAGGCCAGAGCTGGTTTAAGTTTTGAGGCACCCCAAGCCATGCTCAGAAGAGCAAAAAAATACAATTTTTTTGTGGTTCTTCCTACTTAATGTTGTTGTGATACTAAGCAGGAGGAACTACAGAAAGCTGCAACAAAAAACAAAAAACCCCCAACAAAATGAAATTTAACAGCATTCAGGTTAGAAAAGGGAAGCTCAATCTATGAGCATCCATTTTCCAAATCCATGACTGTAAATGGGTTAGGGAAATGGATGCTCAGAAAATTGAGCATCCGTTTTCCTTACCTGCGCACAGCCACTTCTCCTGGGTGCTCGATGGCATGGACGTGCTAGGGATGTACAAATTATCCACTGCATATCCCAGCTCATTAGAATATTAGATCAAGTGCCCAAGAGAGGGGAAGTGCGCGCGTTAAAAAAAAGTGCATCCAGGTTGGACGCACGTTTTTTTGCATGCATATTGCATTGGCCCCATTGTGGGGGAGCAATTCCTACTAATAGCCCATGATTCCTGCAACTTACATCTCAGTTTTTCTATTTACCAGGTTTAGTACTCTAAAAGTCACTTGTAATTCATTGTGTTTGTGATATTTCATTTTATACCCAATGCTTTCTTGCTCTGTGCCTATTGCTCACTTTGAAATGGCTGTTGTTATATACAATAAAACACAAACTTGCAACTCTAATACAAAAAGAAAACATTTTATTTGACAACTGAGGAAAACTTGAAAATAGAGGAGCAAAAATTCAATCCATATTATAAATCATAATTCTTTTCTTACAGGGTCAGTAAATGTAAGCTGAACATGAAAGACAACTGAACTCTGAATAGAATATAGTACACTGGAAGTGTTTTATCATAAATCACATCCTACAGGAACTGGTATTACATTTCTTCAATGTGGCATTTCAGGAAGATAGGTGTTTACAGATTCCTTGGGGACAGTTACCGCATAAGAGAATGGAAAACTGCAGCAAATAAAATAATATGGCTTCCAACCATTGAGCCAGGACAAGCAGCTGAATCAGGACTCCGCTGTGAGACTATCCACAGGTACTTACGCAAACACAAAACACAGTATTAGAATGACAGTTCAATTTCTAGGGATCCTGACACACAGGGCAATGTTAAACCTTGCAGAAGCAATCTGAAAATAGCTGATTTGTTTTTCAGATTTTTTTTTAAATGTTCTTTTGTAGCAGAAGAAGATTTGAGTTATTAGAGCATGATGGTTCCTCAGTCCTTTGCTCTTTAATTTACACTTAGTAACAAGGAGCGTGTGTGTTTTAGGGAGTAGAATAGTGGGGAAGTAATATCATCAACAGGTTTTTATTACTACAGTATTCTAAAAACATTTGCATTGAGTTAATTTCCAGGCAGAGAAGATATTACTTCCTTGTTAATGGTCTGAGGGAAGGCTTGGTTGAACAACCATTCCTTGGCTTCTTTCCAGAAAGTGAGGTAGGATGGCTCAAGGTAAAGGGATAATGGTAATGCAATCCAGATTTTGGGTGCATTGCAGCTGAAATACCTGTCTGGTTTTCAAGGTGATCAAACTTGTTCCTAGATCGTTTATATGCAAAGCAAGCTAATGGATATACATTTGTGCTAGAGGCCGGTAAAGGTTTATTGTGGTTCATGATGTTTCCAGACAGCCTGTTTCAGGAGAGAGAGAGAGAGAGAGAGAGAGAGAGAGAGAGAGAGAGAGAGAGAGAGAGAGAGAGAGAGAGAGAGAGAGAGAGCAGCCTTGCTATAGTAGCTACTCCCTAGACAGGTATTTGTATCCCTATGGGAGGCCCACCTAGTAACTCGAGGTGGGGATTAGGTATGAGACCACTGTTCTGTTCATACGTCTCATGTTGAATGTCAAAGTGGCCCCCAACCCCCTATACTCATACCTAATCCCCACCTTGAGTTACTAGGTGGGCCTCCCATAGGGATACAAATACCTGTCTAGGGAGTAGCTACTATAGCAAGGCGCTCTCTCACTCTCTCTCTCTCTCTCTCATATCGTGCCACAATGTTTTCGCGATTTGTGCAAATGTAGTCGCACATCGCGGCACGAAAAAAGCCTCATTTGCATGGGAAACGCCCCTTAATGCGATATTGGTAAATGAGGCCCTAAATCCTTTTCCTGGATGGCAATTCCTAATGTGGACAGCAAAGGGAGTGGGATAAAACTGGCAATAGTGGTACCCGACCCCCTGAAGAAGGAGGTTTCCTCCGAAACACGCCGTGTCGGAATAACGTCAGATTATACCATCTCACCATCATTACTTCAAGGCTTGTCGACGGACACTAAGTTGCAAGTTAAGTAAAATAAGCACAAATAGAGACTTTAAGTAAAAGTACATATAGAGACTTTAAGTGCATTGAGGCAGCTACAGATTGAATTAGCACCCTTTACCAACAGCCCATTGAGACCAATGATTATAAGCTCCCAAAGAAAAGCTTGAGCCATTATAAGCTTACATCAGCTTAGCCTTCGGGCACTGATTATGAGGTCTCTCTGAGCTTTCCCACTCCCTATGTGGTTCAGGATAGTTTTTCTTCAAGTTGATATCATTAACTTTATGATCTTAGTGGATTATTTTCTTTAGTGTTAATTCCTAATGTGGAACATAACATTGTGTAAATATAGTTTGAGTTATTTTTTTCCATGTGCATCACTATGTACTTATCTACATTAAACTTCATCTGCCATTTGGATACCCAGTCTCACAGTCTTGCTAGGTCCTCCTACAATATCTTACAATCTACTTGTGATTTAATAACTTGTACAACATTTAACTTTCAGAAAGGGAAGTATGATAAAATTAGGAAAACTGTTAGGAATAAACTGAAAGGAGCCACTGCAAAGGTTAGGAGTTTAGATTAGGCATGGGCATTATTTAAAAAATACCATCTTGGAAGCCCAGACCAGATGTATTCCACACATTAGAAAAGGTGTGGTGAGAGAGGCTATAATAGCTTAAAGAACATCTTTCAAAAAATGGAAAAGACATGCAAATGAAGAAAACAAGAAGCAGCATAAGCACTGGCAAGTTAGAAGCAAAGCATTGATAAAGAAGGCAAAGAGAATTTGAAAAGAAGCTTGCCATGGAAGCAAAAATTCATAATAAAATCTTTTTCAAGTACATTTGACATAAAAAGCCTGTGAGGGAGTCAGCTGGACCATTAGATGATCAAGGTGCAAAAGGGGAACTTAGGGATGAGAAAACCATAGTCTAATGAATTCTTTGCTTCAGTATTCACTGAGGAAAATGTAAGAGAGATAACCTATGCCAGAAATGATACTCAAAGCTGATGATTCAGAGGAAATGAAATAAATCTCAGTGGACCAGATGATATACATCCCAGAGTGCTGAATGAATAGAGAAATTCAACTGTAGACCTGCAAATGAAAATTTGTAAACTATCATTAACAATGTTTATGGAACCTGAAGACTAGAGGATTGGCAATGTAACACCAATTTTTAATGAGGGATCAAGTGGTGATCCAGGAAACTACAGACCAGTGAGCCTGATGTCCGTGCCAGGCAAAACTATCATAAAGAACAAAATTGCTGAACATATAAATAGGCATAGTTTAATGAGACAAAGCCAACATGAATTCAGTTAAGAGAAGTCTGGCCTCACCAATTTGCTTCATTTTTTGAGGGTGTAAATAAACATGTGGATAAAGGTGAACCAGTTGATATAGAGTATCTGGATTTCCAGAATGCCTTTGATAAAGTTCCCTCATGAGAGAGGAAATTAAAATGTCATGGGATATGGGGCAGTGTCCTATTGTGGATTGTCAACTGGTTAAAAGATAAAAAAGAGAGAGTAAAGCTAAATGGTAAAATTTCCCAGTGGAGAAAAGTGAATAGTGGAGTGCCCCAGGGATCTGTTCTGGGAACACTGCTTTTTAATATATTTATAAATGTCCTGGAAATGGAACAAGTGAGGTGATCAAATTTGCCAATGCCATAAAATTATTCAAAGTTGTTAAATCACAAGAGGATTGTGAGAAACTGCAAGAGGACCTTACACAACTGGGAGACTAGACATGTAAATAGCAAATGAAATTTAATCTGGACATGTGCTAGGGATCATTAGGAAAGAAATGGATAATAAAACAGAGAATATCATAATGCCTCAGTATCGCTCCATAGTACAACCTCATCTTGAGTATTGTGTGCAGTTCTGGTCACCACATCTCAAAAAAGATATAGCAGTATTAGAAAAGGTACAGAGAAGGGTGACCAAAATGATAAAGGGAATGGAATAATTCCCATACAAGGAAAGGCTAAAGATGTTAGGACTCTTCAGCTTGGAAAAGAGATAGCTGAGGGAGATATGATAGAGTTTTATAAAATAAAGAGTGGAATGGACAAGTAAACAATCAGTTTACTCTTTCAAAAAGTACAAAGACTAGGGGATACACAATGAAGTTACTAGGCAATACATTTACAACTAATAATAGCCACAGCTATTACTAGCATCAGTAGTGTGGGATATACTTAGTTTTTGGGTACTTGCCAGGTACTTGTAGCCTGGATTGGGCACTGTTGGAAACAGGATGCTGGGCTTGATGGACCCTTGGTCTGACCCAGTATGGCAATTTCTTATGTTCTTATAAAATATTTTTTTACTTAATGTATAATTAAGCAATGGAATTCGTTGCCTGAGGTTGTGGTGAAAGCTGGAGGAAAAGTCCATTAACAACTATTAAGGGAGAGCTGCAGAAATCCACTTCTTATTCTTGTAATAAGCAGTTTGGAATCTATCTTCCCCTTGGGATCCTTCCAGACACCTGTGACCTGGATTGGCCACTGCTGGAACAGGATACGGGGCTTGATGGACCCTTGGTCTGCCCCAATATGGCAAGTTTTATGTTCTTAATAATTTTCTGCCATCTGCAAATTTGATCACATCACTCATTGTACCCTTTTCCAGATCATTTATAAATATATCAAAAAGCACCCGTCCTAGTACAGATTCCTGAGGCACTGCACTCTTCACCTTTCTCCACTGAGAAAACTTACCATTTATTCTTACTCTGTTTCCTATTTTTTTTAACCAGTTTGCATCCACGATAGGACATTGCCTCCTAGCCCATGGCTTTTTAGTTTTCTCAGGAGTTTCTCATGATGAACTTTGTCAATGCCTTCTGAAAATCCAAATGCACTATATCCACCGGCTTGCCATTATCCACATGGTTATTAACTACTCAAAAAAAAAGATTGGTGAGGCAAAACTTCCCTTGTGTAAATCCATGTTGGCTGTATCCCATGAATCCATGTCTTTATATAAATACACTATATAAATAAATAAATAAATATATATATATATATATATATATATATATATATATATATATATATATATATATATATATATATGTTACAAGAAGTGTGTGTGTGTTCCATGAGACAGGGTGAGGGGAAGGAGGCAGTGTTTCTTCCACCAGCACTTATGTTCTCGCTTGCTCTGTCTGGCCACCTCTTCTCTCTACCTATGATATCTCTGTCATACACGGATTGACAAACCAAAAACATAAGCCCGTTTTTATTTCAAAATACATGCTAATAAGGGATCACTAGAAAATACGGCAGAGAGTATAGCTTTCCTATAATGGAGATAGGGCTACTTTTCCTAGTTCAAAGATTGTGCTAGTTTGAACATTTCTCTAGGTAAACCCTGCAATAAGTTCTTTGAAAATACTTGGATTTATAGATTTTAGAAATGTAACTTTAGCTATGAGGGCAATAGCAGGCATATTATAAAGTATGCTGGCATTTTCATCAAATTGTTTTTAGAAACAGGACTAAGTTAATAGTATAGTATATGTGATATTATTACTCATTTCTCCTCAGTCATTTACAGGCTTTTATGTAGTGTGGGTATCAAACATTTGTTGCTCTGGCATCAGCTCCAGAAGTGCTCAAAGATATTGAATTTAGTGCATATTTGGATCATTTGTGAATGGTAGCTGCTACATAAATCAAAACTATTATTACCAATCATAAATTTTTAGAAGAACTTATACTTGATGTCTAATGTGTGTCTTGTACCTTCAAAGACATTAGTCAGTTGGTTCTCACAAAACAAATGTTCATAGATTAGTACAAATCCATCTGGCATGGGCATTGCTTTTTACTATTACTTGAAGTTTGGTTTCAGGATTTAAAATACAACCAAAACATGCAATGATTCAACCCCTACAACTGCTCTTTCATGGATTTTTACTATAATGATTAAAACAACAATCCATTTTATTATACCCCTCTGACCACCATCATGCAAGGCAGATAAAACAACAAACATAAATAAAACAGACAGATCAATAAAGAATGTTAATAACCAAAAGAGCTTCTTAATAGACCTGGAAGCAAAATAGATTGATTTAAGTTTATTCTTGAAAACATTCTGTGAAAAAGATTCTGGCATTAGTATGCAATGCACTCTGAGTACGAGTTGTTCTCAAAGTACAAAACTATATCCTCTTTCAGGTAAGGTCAAATCTTTAAAACTGAATACAAACCATCTTATTATTATATCAGATTGTATAATTAAAGATAATAGTGATTAAGAGAGGTAAAAATATAAAGAAGGGGTCCATATTCAGCTTCTATCCAGCTGAGCAAGTTAGACAGATAATCCTATCTGGCCAAAATATTCAGCAACATGGCCATACTACTGAATATACTTGGTTATATATAGATCAGCTGAATAGCAGGACTAACCTATCCAGCTAACTTAGTACCTGATTCATTAAGGGTTTTTTCCATAGACACAAAATGAGAAAAAAGTCTTAATGAGTCTGGCCCTTAATCAGATAAGGCTGAATATTGGCATTTATCTAGCTAACAGGGTCATTCATCAAATCACGTTGGGACCTCATTGTATCATAAAAGGGGTCTAATGTGCGATCTTTATCCCGTTGCACGTTTGTATGCATATATTATATTGAGTATGCAAAAGCTAGCTTTTTATGCAAATGAGGGACTTCCACATATTGCGAAAATTTAATGCATACTAACATGTGAATTAATGTCAGAAATAACACCTATTTTTTGCGATAGAGGGGAAAAAAGTTTTTATCACGAGATAGCTGCCTTAATCGCAGGTCACGGCTATTAGGGCAGCTAGTATCGCGAGCGATAAAACAAGGGCTGTTCTCACACACACCTACACAGCCCTGCTGGGTCAAAAAAGTAACTTTTTCTTACTTGCCCCGACTACCTAAATCTTCTGTGTTAGGTGTAAGAGTATTAGCTGAGGGATACTGGAGATGTATTAAAATGCCCGACTCTGGCCGAGTTTCGCCACTATTCAAGTGGCTGCCTCAGGGGCTACAATTAAATGACATAAATACATAAATACATACATATCAATACTCACAAAAAACAAAAACATAACTAAAATACATAACTCAAATCAATAAAAGACAAATATGCACACAATCTTAAAATATTACAATTAAAATGGTGACATAAAAATGTAAAACAAGAGCATAAAAATAATATAAAACTCAGAAATAATAAAATGTGTCTAAATAATAAATAATTTTACCCCCTCTCATTTAGACATATTATTTCTGAGTTTTATATTATTTTTATGTCACCATTTTAATTGTAATATTTTGACTGTGCATATTTGTCTTTTATTGATTTGAGTTATGTATTTTAGTTATGTTTTTATTTGTTTGTTGTGAGTATTGATATGTATGTATTTATTTATTTATGTCATTTAATTGTAGCCCCTGAGGCAGCCACTTGAACAGTGGCGACACTCGGCCAGAGTCGGGCATTTTAACACGTCTCCACCATATTAAAGATTTTAAAAGGACAACCGACATCTGTCTTCTTTTGTTTATACCATTACGGCTTTCATAGATCGCCTCCCTTCATGTTTTTTGGCCCTCATATAAATGAGTCCTGCACAGATAGAGGGAAGTGACTGTAAGTGAGAGGAGAATTCTGTGGTGCTACAGTTTGAGTTTTGTGTCATTCATTATCAATGTTAAAACAGTAAAAATTTTAATTTTGGACACTACCCCATGACTCACAGCACACAGAAAGAGAAGTGATCACTCTCCCAAAGATCCCTGCACTGGGACCCAAGAGGATACCTTTCTTCCCCCAGCCAACAGGATTTACCCCCTGGGGAAGGGGCATCAGAGAAGAGCTAATCAGGGCTCCTGCCTCAAAGAACTTACAAATACTTTTATGGCTCCACCCTTACAGGACAGACACACCGGGGTGGGATTACATATTGAATACTACATTTCTTTAAATATGGGTTTATTTTTGCTTTAATTTGCCAAAGTATGCACAAGTATTTGCCACCACAGACGCTCCTTTATGCCCTTCAGTCTGCCCTCAGACATGTAGGTGAACACCTATTCACACAAATATTTATGCACTTATTTGCCTTCGTCAACAAATATAATAACTACAGCCCAGGATGGAAGAAAATTAGAGAAAAACAACAAAAACTGTCTTTGATAAAAAGCAATATCTTACAAGTGTTAAATTTGTAATGGTTGGCAGCTGGGATGTATATCCTTAGCAATGAAGATTAGATGACTTAAGTGGTCTTTATCTGCTGTCTTTTACATTATTATATTTACCATAGTTGTGCAGTTCCTTTTACTTTTTACAGGAGGGATTTTAACATGTTCTAATTTGGAAAAATGGAAAATAGCTGTCACAAAATCACTTACTCAATCAGTTCTGTCACATACCACCTCCAAAAGGTTTTAATAAACTTCAGATTTTAGACACTGACTAGCACCTGCGTGCATGTTATAAAATCAAGCATACATGTGCGCGCGTCGGGTAGCACGCGCACATTTAGGCCATGCGTGTATGCTTTAAAATCTGGCCCAGTATTTCTTGTATCTTATTGTAAGCTATTTTTTACTTTGAATCACAACTTTACATTATCTCTCTTACTCATTCAGAGGATAATTTTCAAAGGTATTTACCTGGGTAAAATGAACTGAATGAAAATTACCTTCTTGAAATGAAGCTAAAAACAAGTGTGGATTCCATAGGACATGTACTTTTAGTTGCATGAAAAAGGGGTATTCCCGTAGGCATGTTTCAGTTGCAGAAGGAAACAATATACATACATAAAATTTTCAAATGCACACGCGCTATTTTCCTCCTCTTTCCCCTGCCAAACAGCCAAACTACAGGTGCAACTCTTATAATGTGTGCTTTGTGACTGCCAGTTTTCAAAGGAAAACAATGTGGACTGTTCCCCTTTCAAAATCTGCATAAAATCTTCATGTGACAAGCTATTTGAAAATTGCCCCCTCATTCCCAGCACACACTTTTCCATTTAAACTCAGCATACATTATTCTTTCATGCAGTACACAACTCAGGTATTCTAATGCACAACACAATCCATGGAGATTATGAATCCATAAGACTTTCTGTATAAGAAAAGACTTTTAGTAGTGCCATACTATACTGCTATATTAGCAAACACACTGACTACACATAGCAATGCATAATTCTACTACAGAGAACTAATTCTCAGGCACACAAGATTCTATAAACAACTCACACCCTTCCTTAATACTACACACACATCATCACGCTCTTATAGGTTATACAATATACAGCACAAGACAAAGCCTCATATAGAATTCAATACACTAGATGCATAAACAATTTTTATTGATATACAAAATGCATCCTAAACTACTGTATATTAAAAGTGCTAAATTTTCTGGGATGGCGAGTAGGAGAGAATAAGGCTAGGTTCATCCCAGATCCAATTTAAGGCTCATTTAGAGGCAGTTAGGACCTCTCACAGGCAGGAAGGCCTAAAGCTCTGCATGTAGAAGAGAGGTCCCTGCATCTAGTAGAGGGAAACCCATACTGAAAGGAAGGACCAAGAGGGACATCTGGAAGGGCCTTATCTTACAAGTAGCTGGACTGAGCTAGCATCCCCAGGGCTGCAGAGAACTGCAGCACTGAAAAAATGACGTGCCCTCTGTCTTGGGGAGACACAGAACCAGAACTGTGAATAACAGACTCCATCTGAAGCATTTCTGCTTGTAGTCAAGGATAACCAATCTTATGATGAATGGTGCAAGATTCTGACAAATACCTATGTGATAGTTTCATGATCTGTAGACTATAACCCATTTAAGGCTAAAATGAGAAAAGTCAAGTGAAGAGGAGCCAGCAATTCATTAGTACATAATATTACAGCAATACTTATATAAGGGGAAAACAAGGATAAAAAGCTTTGATGAAGCAGGGGTGTGAAACATTATTTGTATTTTTGTATTTCTCAGAAAATAGTTTAAAATGATTATAGAAATAAATCATTGCTAATAAACAGAATAACATTTAAATTCACAAGATCAAATCAATGATAAAAAAGGAGAAAGGCAGCAGAATGTAATCAAAAGGCAAAAGGGTTAGAGAAAATGCCCTTATTAGATAGAATCTAGGCCTAAATATGGCATGTCTTCCCAAAATGATCTTAATAATTGATTATACAGATTACCATGTATTACTACTGCCTTTAAATAAAGAACCTAACGAAATATAATGCTAGAAATTACTTACATATTAGTCCAGCATTGGAAAGTATATTGTTTCACTATGGAAACTAATAAAATCAGCATCATCAGCTTGCAACAAACAGACTTAACTTGGTAGAAAAACAGATTACATTCGGGTCTATCCAGTACCAAGCGGTAGGAAGAGCTGCGTTAGTGCCTGCGGCACCCGCGGTTGCCGCACGCACAGTGCAGCTCACCTACCGCTCGATCCTGAACTCTAATTTCATGCAAATGCATGCCGCATCTAAGAACGGTCCGTGAAGTGTTAGGCCCGCGCAACCCATTTTACTGGATAGAGCGCCTATACAGTATCCTGGGTGCGCGGGCCTAATGCTTCACACCACGCTGGTATCTGTCATTTCAAATGTCATTTGAAATGACAGATACCAGGAAGTCGGGTCCGATCGGATGCAAAAGTAAGATGCTTCGCCGCTGTCATCTCTCTCCCCTCCTCCCGAAGCAGGGCGCGAAAAGCAGCCTTGCTCCGGGAGGAGGGGAGAACAGACTGACAGCGGCGAAGCAAAAAAAAAAAAGGGGAGCCACGATACCTTCTTGGCCGGACAGCTGCAAAAGTGGGTCGGGTCCGGGCTGACAGCGGCGAAGCAACTTACGGCGAAGCAACTTGCTTAGGCCTGCGGCGAAGCAACTTACGGCGAAGCAACTCTTAGGCCCGCAACAATTTTGGTTTTTTTCGAAAAGCGACTTACTTTTGGGATCTGTCAAGATCCCAAAAGTAAGTCGTTTTTGGACGCCTGCACAACTTACTTTTTTTTGCAGCCATCAGCGATCGTGGCTCCCGTAGCTCCTCCGGAGGAAGATGGCCGCCTGCACGGGGGAAAGCATACAATTGGCCGCTGAAGACGTGGCGTCACATCCCGTGACGCCAAACGTCGTGACGTCACATCTTCAGCGGCCAATTGCACGCTTCCCCCCGTGCAGGCGGCCATCTTCCTCCGGAGGAGCTACGGGAGCCACGATCGCTGATGGCTGCAAAAAAAAGTAAGTTGTGCAGGCGTCCAAAAACGACTTACTTTTGGGATCTTGACAGATCCCAAAAGTAAGTCGCTTTTGGAAAAAAATCAAAATTGTCGCGGGCCTAAGAGTTGCTTCGCCGTAAGTTGCTTCGCCGCGGGCCTAAGCAAGTTGCTTCGCCGTAAGTTGCTTCGCCGCTGTCAGCCCGGACCCGACCCACTTTTGCAGCCATCCGGCCAAGAAGGTATCGTCGCTTTTGGAAAAAAAAAACCAAAATTGCTTTTGGTTTTTTTTTCGCTTCGCCACCAGTGTCTATTCTCCCCTCCTCCCGGAGCAAGGCTGAAAAAGCAGCTCCGGGAGGAGGGAAGAACTGAAGCGGCGAAGCAACTTACTTGCACGGGGGAAAGTGGTCTCCGTGGCAGCCCCAGTCCAGACATCGGAGGGGGGCTGCAACGTTTTTTTCGCTTTTTTTTTTTGGCTTCGGGAGCAGGGGAGAGGACTGGGGCTGCCACGGAGACCGGCACCCATGATCGCGGCCGGGGCAGGTGAGCGGGGGCTGGGGGAAAGCTTGCCACTTACCCTTACCCCTGCCTCTACCGCAGGGGTCAGGGTAGGCGGTAAGTTTGCAGGTTAAACGCGCGACAAAATGGCAGGGAAAACTAGCGATAGTCGGGGCACGGGTTACGGGATGCTAGGGAATAGCTAATTCGCTCGTTTGCATGCAATATACATGCCGCGTGCGGAAGGGGTTGCCCGGGGAATTTAGGACGCGGTAGGAGTAGGTTAAAGGGGATTCGGGATCGCAGGAAGGGCTAACGCGGCCGGAAGGTGAGTAAAAAGCGGCTTAGGAGCAGGGAAAACGCGGCCGCACTTTACAGGATAGACCTGATAGTAACATAGGGGTAGATTTTTAAAAAATACGTGCGCGCGTCCATGTATGCGTGCTACCTGGCGCACGCTCCCCCAGCACAGTGGCAAATGGCCGCTGTACCGGCGCTTCCAGCCCCGCCCCTTTTTTGTGGGTACTTTTTTCTGTACAAAATAAGGTGTTATATTTGAAAATGTGATCTACATGCCTTACTTCCCTCCCTTGATGTAAGCATGCCACTGGATCAGTCTAATTTTTATTCAGCTAAAAGAATGTGTAGTGTTGATTCACGTGCATACTTTTTGAAGGATAAGGACTAGGCAATTTTCAAACAGCAATTTACTTAGGTAAATAGCTTGTGAAAATGACCATTTATATTTAGTGTACTTGCAGCCTGGCAGACAGATTCAGCAGTTATTAATTTCATTAAAAATGGTTTCACTGGGGATGGGTGGACAAAGCCCTAAGCTAAGTAAATGTACTCACAAAAGAAAACCTTTAAACATTTAAATAGGAAAAAAAAAAGGGATATAACTGGAAAACTATTTGCACTACTGCTTAGGGAAGGGAACTTTAAAATGAGCATATGGGCGCCTATACCTGCGTTTATGGGCGCATGAGTGGAGATACACTGAAATTTTAAATCATGCACGCAGTTGCGCGTATATGATTTAAAATATGCCTACTGCGAGTATGTGTGCTCCTAATTTTAAGCTGTTACTCAAGCAAACTTATTTCATGTATCTTCCTCAGGAATTTGCTGGCTGTAATGCACGCAAGTAAGCAAATTTTAAAACATGCTCACTTGAAAGACATTCCCACTTTTACCAATTAATCCATCTCAAGGTCATCCAGACACCTCTGGTTCTTCAACCTTCATTGCCCCCAGTTGACCTAGACTCCTCACCCAGTTGTTTAGGCCTTAACAGAAATTTATGCAATCTTAATCCTCATCAAAAGCAGACAAACCTTGGTAGTGGCATGAGGTGCCTGGCTGGAGTTAGGATACACCCCCACAGGTGTAGTACAGGACTACAGGACTGAACAAGGGCTGGTCTTCTGCCTAGCTGGCCCCTCCCTCGCAGGTTAAGCCCTTGGGTTCTAGGGGCCAGTAGGATTTTGGTAGCAGAACATCATGGCTAGTCGTGGCTGGAAGCTGGACTGGTCTTCTGCACCACATAGGTTGAGCCCTTGGGTATTTGGGACCTGTAGGGCTTAGCCGGATGAGGCTGGACAAGGTGGGACAGGCTGGACAGACTGACAAAGGCAGGGCAGGCACAAGCTGGAACTGAGGTCTGGCACAGGCTGGAAGTTGTGGGCAGAGATAGTCTGGAAGCAGAGGTCTGGGTACTTGAACAGGCAGGGAACTGAGGACAGGACAATGGAACAGGCTGGACAAGAGTGGATAGGATACTAAGCAAGGGCTAGGACTGGACAGGCTGGACATAGACTTGGACAGGATATAGAGCAAGGACTGTGGCTGGGACAGACGCAGGCTTTGGCAGGAAATTGAGTAGAGACTGGGACTGGATACAGATTGGAGCAAGGCAAGGCAATAAGAACATAAGTAGTTGTCTGGGTCAGACCAAGAGTCCATCAAACCCAACATCCTGTTTCCAACAGTGGCCAATCCAGGTTATATGTACCTGGCAAGTGGCCAAACATTAAATAGACCCCATGTCGCTAATGCAAGTAACAGCAGAGGCTATTCCCTAACAGCAAATTTTTAAAGCACAGCACATGCAAAAACCAGGAGATACGCATGTGGCAAGGGCTGAGCATGTTCTGAGCACATTTTAAAAATGGCCCAGCTACATGCGTATCTCCTGGTACGCGCGGAAGTGCCAGGTTGTTCAAAAGGAGAGGGCCGGCACGGGACCAGGGTAGAGTGGAGATCGGATGGAGGCATGGTGGGGCTGGCCAGGACACTGGCCATTAGGCTCTGTCCTGGGGAAGCGTGCCCCGGCCAGCTGCCGGCGCACAGAACATCAGAAGAGGAAGTAAGTTCAAAAACCAAAAATAAAGATAGGTAGGGCGCGCATGTGCGTGTGGGTATTGGATTTTATAACATGAACAGGTCACCACGCACATGTTATAAAATCGGCGCATCTTTTAGAATCTAGCTTTAAATCTACTTGATTAATAGCAGTTTATGGACGTCTCCTCCAGGAACGTATCCAAACCTTTTCTAAATCCAGCTACACTAACAATCCTAACCACATCCTCTGGCTAAAAATTCCAGAGCTTAGTTGTGCATTGAGAGAGAAAGAATTTTTTCAGATTTGCTTTAAATATGCTATTTGCTGACTTCTTGGAGTGCCCACTAGACCTTCTATTATCTGAAAGAGTAAATAACTGATTCACATTTACCCATTCTAGTCCTCTCATGAATTTATAGACCTCTATCATATACCCCTCAGCTGTCTTTTCTCTGAGCTGAACAGCCCTAAACTCTTTAGCCTTTCCTCATAGGGGAGCCATTCCATCCCTTTTATTATTTTGGTCTCCCTTCTCTATAC
The DNA here is from genome assembly GCF_901001135.1 of Rhinatrema bivittatum. Lineage (NCBI taxonomy): Eukaryota > Metazoa > Chordata > Amphibia > Gymnophiona > Rhinatrematidae > Rhinatrema > Rhinatrema bivittatum. The sequence goes on along the minus strand of NC_042617.1, from coordinate 106,573,291 downwards.
TTTTTACAGTGCCACTATATCTTTTTTGAGATGCAGCGACCAGAATTTCACACAGTACTTAAGGTGCGGTCTCACCATGGAGTGATACAGAGGCATTATGACATTCTCCGTTTTATACATCATTCCCTTCCTAATAATTCCTAACATTCTGTTTGTTTTTTTGACCACCACAGCACACTGAGCCAACAATTTCAATGCATTATCCACTAGGTCACCTAGATCTTTTTCCTGGGTGGTAACTCCTAATATGGAACCTAACATGGAATATATTTCCTTATATGCATCACCTTGCACTTGTCCACATTAAATTCCATCTGCCCAATCTTCCAGTCTTGCAAGATCCTCCTGCAATTTATCACAATCCATATGTAATTTAACTATTCTGAATAATTTTGAGTCATTTGCAAATTTGATCACCTCGTTCGTATTCCTTCCAGATCATTTATAAATATATTGGAAAGCACCGGTCAAAGAACAGATACCTGAGGCACTCCACTGTTTACCTTTTTCCACTGAAAAAACTGACCATTTAAACCTAATTTCTGTTTCTTGTCTTTTAACCTGTTTGCAATCCACAAAAAGACATCACTTCCTATCACATGACATTTTAGTTTCCTTAGAAGCGTCTCATGAGGGACTTTGTCAAACACCTTCTGAAAATCCAAATACCCTACATCTACCGGTTCACCTTTATCCATATGTTAATTAACCCCTTCATAAAAATGTAGAAGATTTATGATGCAAAAATTCCCTTGGGTAAATTCAGGCTGGCTGTGTTCCATTAAACCATGTCTTCCTATATGTTGAATGATTTTATTCTTTAGAATAGTTTTGACTATTTTTCCTGGCACTGAAGTCAGGCTCTCTGGTCTATAACTTCCTGGATCACCTTTGGAACCCTTTTTAAATATCAGGGTTACATTGGCCACCCTCCAGTCTACAGGTACAATGGCCGAATTTAATGATAGGTTACACATTTTTACTAATCGATCTGAAATTTTATTTTTTAGTTCCTTCAGAACCCTGAGGTATATACCATCCTGTCCAGGAGATTTACTACTCCTTAGTTTTTCAATTTGGCCTACTACATCTTCCAAGTTCAAAGTGCTTTGGTTCAGTTCATCTGAAAACAGACTCTAAAACCAGTATATCCCAAACATCCTCATTAGTAAATAGGGAAGCAAAGAATTAATTTAATCTTTCCACAATGGCCGTATCTTCTCTAAAAGCCCCTTTAACCCCTCAACTGTCTAACGGTCCAACCAACTGCCTCACAGGTTTCCTGCTTCAGATAAATTTTAAAAAGTTTTTATTATGATTTTTGCCTCTACAGCAAACCTCATTTCAAATTCTCACTTAGCCTGTCTTATCAATGTTTTGTGTTTCCCTTGACAATGCTTATGCTTTTTCCTATTTACTTCAAATGGATCCTTCTTCCAATTTTTGAAGGAAGTTGTTTTGCCTAAAATACCCTCAATACCTTGTCTTTTAATCATGCCGGTAATCATTTGGCCCTCTTTCCACCTTTCTTAATGTGTGGTTTACATCTGGACTGTGCTTCTAAGATGGTATTTTTAAACAATGTCCATGTCTTTTGTGCACGCTTAACCATTGCAGCTGCAGCTTTCATTTTTTTCCTTTTTTCCTCATTTTATCAAAGTTTCCCTTTGGAAATCTTAGTGCTAGAGCTGTAGATGAACATATTGTCCCCCTTCCAGTCATTAGTTCAAATTTGATCATATTATGATTACTATTACCACGTGGCCCCACCACTGTTCCATCTCTCACCAAATCCTGTGTTCCACTAAGAATTAAATCTGAAATCGTTCCCTCTCTTGTCAGTTAATGAACAAATTGCTCCATGAAGCAGTCATTTATTCCATCCAGGAACATGTCGTGATGTTACATTTACCCAGTCAATATTGGGGAAACTAAAATCTACTCTGCACTGCAAAATTGGTTAGCTTCTCTGATTTCTCTTAGTATTTGATCATCCATCTCACCAATTTGGCTAGGTGGACAATAGTATGCTCTTATCACTATAATCCTACCCAACACACACAGGATTTCTCCCCTTCTATTACACATTTAATCTCTTGTATGATCTTTATCCTGTGGACATTTATGTGCCCTTCCGCACATAAATGCCAGCCTCCCCCAACCAAGTTGATCCTCCCTATCATTGTAATATTGGGGTAGATTTTAAAAGGAGCGCACACATGTACGCCCGATTTTATAACTTGCGCGCGCCGAGCCGCGCTGCCTTCCCCCGTTCCTTCCCAGGTCACTCCAAAATCAGAGTGGCCTGGAAGGGAACTTCCCTTCCCCCTAACCTGACCTTCCCACCCCTTCCCCCCCCCCCCCCGAAGCTCTACTCTAATCCCCCCAAAATGTTTATCTTACCTTCCGCACCTGCCTCCGGGCAGGCGCAAGTTGCACGCGCCACCAGCCTGCCAGCACGCAATCCTTTCACAGAGCGGCAATGGCCGCTCTGTCGAAAGCCTGTGGCCCCTCCCCACCCACGCCCCTCCCCTTTTTGCAAGCCCCTGGACTTACACGTATCCCGAGGCTTTACCCGCGTTGCCAGGCCTTTTAAAAATAGGCCTGGTGCACATAACCCTTTTAAAATCGGCCCTCAATTTGTACCCTTGTTCAGAACTTTCCCATTGGTTATTCTCCTTCCACCAGGTCTCTGAGATGCTAATTATGTCTATCTCATCATTCACTGCTATACATTCTAACTCTCCCATCTTAGCACAGTAGGGAATAGATACTAGGAACTGGACTGGGCAGGGCAAGACAAAACCAGACAAGGACAGGTTAGACAAGATAGATCAGGACCGGACCGGACAAGACTAGACAAGAAAACACGGAACAAAGAACACTGAGGATCGAAGGGAGTAATACAGGAGGCTTGTAGGCCGCTAAGTATAAGGCCCAGAGGCCATTAGGTGATGAGAGGTCTGAGTAGGCCACAGAGCAATGAACAAAAGACAGAAGACTTGGAGACCATAAGGCAAGTAAGGCCTGAGTAGGACACAGAGCAAGGTTAAATGAGACAGAAGGCCCAGAGGCCACAAAGCAAGGTAAGGCCTAGAAAGGCTGCAAGACAAGGAGCAAGATACACGAAGGCCTGGAGGCCACAAGGCATGGAGCATGGTAAGAGTGGCCAGGTCAGAGAGCCAAGGATGACTTCATGAAGGTTGTGGCAAGGCAGGGTTAAATAGGTTGGAGATTGGGTTTGTTGTGAGCAGTGAGGTGGATCTTGGGATGTCTGGAGGTGAAGCTCAATGAGGACCCCTGGTGAGGAGGAGGCGTCACCACAGGCTAAGTCAGGTAGTCAGTGAGGAGATGGCTTGAATAGCTAGGAGCAGAGCTTATTGGAGGCCTCTACTGTTGGGGAGATGTCATAGTGGATAGGATCAGGGCACAATGAGGCTGCACGGCAGGCAAAACCATGACACTTGGCTAACAGCCCATTATGTGCTGCGACCACTGGATTTAAAATACAGATTTACGCACATAACTGTTGGACCTGCCCAGAATGCCCTTGATACACTCTAACTCACTCCCACGGCTTTTATATGTGAGTAATTTGCGGCTTTTGAAATATGTGTTGCTCTTGCGTTGCCTATATATTCATGTATATGAGCCTTTTAACGTGAAAAATGCTTTTAAAATTCACCTCACAGTAAGGGGGAAAAATTTTGGAGGTAGTCATAGAAGAGGCTGACTTGGATACAGTGGTGGCCACAGAGATGTAGTATGCAGAGAACCATGATGGGGATATAGTTATACCAGACTATACTCTATTCAGGAAGGACAGGGTAGGAAGTAAGGGAGGAGGAGTGGCGCCATATATAAAAAAATAATAGACGGAGGGAAATTTTCAAACATCCTGCATAGCACTAAAGTTTGTGTGTACATTATACATGTAGACTTTAGTGAGAGTTTTCAAAGCAAGTTTTCACTTTAAAGGTTAGGGTCCTTTGTCCAATTGCATCCTTCCTGTAATCAAACCCCATGTGCAACTAGCTCAATCACTCTTTGCTCAAATGTTTGTAACTCCTCTCTCAGGGTACACGGCTGCCAAGGGAAAGAGGGCTGCACAGAAGACTGCCCCACATATCTTAATCGGTATACATGGATGGGGGTGGGGGTTTTGTGGGTTACTGTATAGTGACTGGAAGAGGAGTCCCATGCCCATAAATATACTATCCCTATGTCACCCCTAGACATTGGGCTGGTCCTTGCTAGAAAATCATCACAATAAATTATGCAATCACCATATACAGAAAACAGTGAATAAAACTTTACTAGAAAATAGAGGACAAAACAGGAAAATAGGAGATGGAATAAAAGGCAAATGTGGTTAAACACTATGATATAACAGGTATCTAGCAACAATGTAATACAAATATATGGCAATATGTGATACGAGCAGCAATGAAGGCAAAACACTCTCCAGCAAAAACAAGATCCCTACAAGCAATTTTATACACTTCAATATTAATTACAACCTGCGCAACTGTTTCCTTAAATCAGTCCCCTCTGAGTAATAACTAATTCCCCAGTCACAGTCTATGGATATGCATACCATCTGCTGGAGCCCTTGAAGATTTGGGGGTAACACATATAGAAATAAATTCCAGTGATTATTTTGAAGTAGGAGATGGCCCTCTTCCTGCGCTGGCTCTAAAGTTCTCCCTTCCCTCCCTTTGGGGGTAGGTTTGAGCACAATCTCTCTGTCAGTCCCAGGCAACAAGGGGTTTACTCTAACTAGACCTGCAAAGAAGCAGAAGTCTGTGTTTGAAGTAGGCTGGTTTGCTGCAGACATCCTGAGAAAGGGGAATAAGAAAACATTCCCCCTCCTCTCTTCCTGAAGGAATTTCTATAAACTGTATGTATACTTATCTCAAATCCGTTTGCATGAAGATAACACCAACCTGCCCCAAAGTGTATATTTCACCGTAGGCCCCCTTCTGTCTGGATATGCAAACCTCTCTCCTGATGGGAGGCCACTATATCCCAGCTGCTTTGATCCTTTCATCCTCAGACTCATCTGTCTTCTGGTAGCTGCAGGTAGAAACTACTCTTCACTCCTTCCTAGTGCTCTCAGGATCACACACTCCTCTTCCACCCAGTCCAGGAGACAGAGAAAAAGCACCTTTTTTTCCTTATATGGAGATGATTCCACAATTCATTGTGCTTCCTGATCTCGTTTCTGTTGAACTATGTCATCATGAGGGAGGGGGTTTCTTGCTCATAGTGATTAATTCTGCAATTGTTGGCTTCTGCAGCAGCACAAGTCCTCTGGAGTGCAGTTGTTCCCAGTCCATCTTGTATCTAATGTCCTAGGTTAACTATATAGTCCCAGCATAAGGTAAGCTCATGAGACAGGGACCCAAGTTAAAGGACCCTGCCAAATATATTTATTATGAAAACAGAGCTAAGTGGCAGGGAAGGAGGACGTCAGGAAGCCCTGATATTAGTCAGGAGGTACAGTGGCTACAGACTTTACATAGATGAAAGAAGCAAAGCCTGTGTTACCACTTCTGGCCTTATGGTACAGAAAAGAGGTAGAATGGAACTTCTATTGCCACTGAGTCAAAGAGGTACACTTAGCTGAGAGATGTCATTGCAAGAAAGAGAAGGTTTGGGCGAAACGAGAGGGACAGGGTAGAAAAAAGAGGAAATGGAGGGGAGAAGGCCCTACTTTGTCATACCACTTATTTCGTAGACCAGTAAGCACTATCAAAGCAGTTTTCAAAATGAAAACTGTTGTGATGTGTTGTAGTAAACCATGGTACTGTCTCATTAATAATGGCAAGAAATGGCTCCAAAACAAAGACGTTTAAAATCACATTACTGACACGTCTCTCATCAACTGCCATGATTTCCATGGAAGGAAAGTTAAATAATAGGAACTACATAGGGGAAAGGGAGGCCCAGAAAGTTACCAATGTCTTGAGCATGAGTAACACCCCATTACATTGTTCCATTTTCATTCCATAATGGATCTGAAACATCATTTAATCAATTAACTGCCTCATACTTCCAACACTGGGCTAGATTCACCCTGGAAATGTTTGCCTTCAGTTAATGACTAGCAATGAAATATTGGGCTTTTATATAGATATTATTATAACATTCATGGAAAAAAATTAGATCTAGCAAAAATGTATTAGGAAGAGTCAGAAAAAATAAAATTTTGGGTATGCAGGGAGTACAGCCACTATAGACGCTACCCTAATGCCCTCCTCTCTGTCCCAAAGTCAGTCCATCAAATGTTATAAGCCCATCCACTTACAAAGCATCTATTCACCTCTCAAGAACCTTTAACTCACATATATTTGTACTGCAATAAACTGACTGGGAAATTATCATGTCTCTGGGTTATTTTATGCGGCAAATAGCAAATCACAATTCGTTTTATAGAATTGTTACTATAAATTTTATTTTTGAGCATATATTTTAGTCCTACAGTAGGGCTACTTTTTCAATACAAGTTACATAAGTTGAAGACTATTGGGAATGAAGACTGGGAACATTTCAACCAACTTTTTAAAACTCACTAGTGATTTAAAAGAAAAATAAGGTAATCAAAGTGCGTGCTCTGGGTGCTGCACATTAAAGGGTTCCTGTTGCCTGGCTGTACTGTACTTCCATGCATGTTTAGCTCTTAGTGGAGATAGATGACAGATCGGTCTAGACAAGACAGATACATTTACCAAGAAATATGAGAAAATTCAATAAGAATTATCCATTTTAAATATTATAATCCTCAGTTAAATTTCACAGGACAGATCATTTTCAAATATTAAGGAAAAATAATGAAACAACATTTCTAGATTGCAAGAAGCAAATCAAGGTTCAGAAACTTAAGAATTAATTTGCATTTCATTACATGATACTCCCAGGTATAAGAATGAAAAGGCTTCATTCTTGTTACATATTCTTCATTAAAGATTCCATTTCTTCTTGCATTCTTGCAGAAGTGACATCCTCATCTCAGTTGTGCTTGAGAAAATCCCTGAACTCAGCCTATTGGGATCTAATTACCAGAACCTAATTACAATCTTTTAAATAAACACTAGCATACTTTTCCCCTCTAACCATTTCTTTCTGGAAAAAGCCCATACAGTACTTCCAATATGGCTTCAGAACATAGTGAACATAAGGCCTTATTCAATCAAGATTTTTTTCCATAGGCATAGAATGGAGAAAAGTTATTTTTAAATAATACCCATAGAACCTGATGTACTAAATGGTGATAATGCATTTACCATACAATAAACACATCCCCCTACAGCCTTACTATTTACTGCATCTCGTAAAAAGCATAAATACATCCTTCATAGCACAATAAGTTATTGTGCTAGTGTATGTAAAATATGTTAATGAAGAATAATTAACTGATTAGGCAACCTCGTGGTATATGTTAAACTGTGGTACAAATTAAAAATGCCAATATTATCATGTATATTTTTTAATCAAAGGTATAAATTAATCACCAAAAGGGTGATGTTTCTCAGGAAATTCTATAGATATACGGCGTTAGACCTCAAACACTCAGGTTTTGTTTCAATATGGAGGTGGCCAACATACTGGTACTGCAGTTTTTCATGCAGCAGGCAGTTCAGGGGTAAAGTGAGAAAGACAGCTAGAGAAGGGGAGAGCCTCCCGCACAGTTATCTTTCTCCTGGACTGGGTAGAAAAACAGAGGGAAGAAGATGATCTGGGTCACAGCTGGTAAATTGGACTCATCCTCAAAAGGTTAAGCCTCAATAAATCAGCTAATCTATAAGGTACCAGCGATCTCTGTCATTTTTAGAGACTGGTGGTACCTTATAGACTTATGGACTGCAGCAAGGAGCTTCAGGGACAGAACAACATCTTGTCAGTATGTAGATTATGGAGATATATTGAGGGTATCTTCCAGGTAACTTGGTGATTTTTATTTAAGGTGGGCTCCAAACTAGCTTAATCATATGGAGCAAAAGTAACATTTATTTCACATTCATTTCAATAGCTAGAGAAATATTTTTCAGTCATAGCCTTTTCCTTAATTTTGTATCTCCAAAGACCATAAAGCTCCATGTCAAAAGGGGCAGTTGAAGATTTCCCTATTGCATGCACGGAAGTATAGTTTTGACTTCTCTAGGAAAAACATGACCAATTCTACAATGACATAAAACCAGGACTGGCTCAGACTGTCCCTTTTGATATAGAGCTACGTAATCACTCTTTATATCTCAGAAGCTAGTTAGGAATTTTCCTTCTTCCTACTATTTATTCAATCAAATTTTATTTAGATTATATTGTATTTCATTGTGACTGTATTTTCAGTTCTTGTTTTATATTTAATGAGACAAGGGTAGATTTTCAAAGCCCTATGCGCGTAAATCCCAGCCTTTATGTGCATGGCTGGGCCTTACGCGCACCAGGTGAATTTTCGAAGAGGCCCGGCCATGAGTGTAAAGGCTCGTACACGCATAAGTGCCGAGCGTCCTGAAAGGGGCTGGCTGGGACAGCACCATTGATGGCTGTCCCGAAGACTTGCGTGCCGGCTGGCTGCTGGCGCACGCAACTTACTTCAGCTCAGGAGCTGAAATAAGTTGTCAAAGGAAAAAAAAAGAAAAAAGGTAGGGTTTAGGGGGTGGGAGGAGAGGGGAAGAGGGAGGGAATTTAGGTAGAGGGAGGGAAGTTCCCTCCCAGTGGAACGGACTGGGAGGGAACTGGGGAAGGCCGGAATGTGTTGTTGCGTGGAAATTGCGTATGTCTCCCCCCCCCCCCCCTTGCGCGCTCTGCCTGTAATTATGCACGTGGATTATAAAATCTGGCACATATGTGTGCGGCACACATATTTTGTAACATGCACACGCATGTTAGAAAACTGGCGCATCCATGTGCGCGTGCCGGGAAGCGCGCGCACATTAGAAAATCTACCCCTTGATGTCTGGATTGCTCTTTTATTGTGACTAAATTGTTATATCCACTTTAAAATGGAGTTTTCTGGAAAAGCAGAATATACATTTTTGCAATTAAGTTACAGGTAGTTAAATTTCCAGCCCATGCTTCTGTTCAGTAATTCTCCAAAATTAAAATGTTCTGTATTTGAACACAATAGAAAACTAGCTTTCCTACCTTGCTCTGTAAATATTTTTCAGTTTGATATGGTTTAGAAACCCAGTTCTTCAGTAGTCAAAAGAAAATCTATGAGTATTCAGGAGCATGGCAATGAGAACATTTATCTGGCTATAGACAGCCAGATAAACTGTCATGGATATTTAGCAGAGTACTACAGAATATATCTGCATAAAGTCCTAGTTAGCCAGATAAAATTATCCAACTAACTTTAAGACTTCTCTCTAGGACATCCGTATTTTAAAAAGTATGTACATAAGTTAACCTGTGTAACTTTGCCTGAGTCAATCTATACATGTACGAGACCAATTACTGAGCATTTTCAACCAAACTTATGTGTATCCATTCATTTTGAAGTTCTGCATGTACAAGTTTCATGCAAACTTTAGTCATACCTGCACAGTTATAAAATTACCCTCCCTTGGAGAATATTTTTGTAGAAATACTTTAAAATATTTGTGATATATATTTACACATAGACATCTTTTAATAAGTCAACAAGCTTAACAATGAATAATTCATTTTTAAGGCAATAAACTGACATTTTCAATAAAGTTTGCATATTTCATGTAATTTAAATAAAAGTGTGCCGAGCATCAGTTACTTTCCTCAGATCTTATCTACACTGGAACGAAATGACATATTGCTTCTTGTTTGGAGATGCATATTGTATACACTCTTAAACATCAGATATTGTAAATTACTACAGAAATATTTCTCCAGCATCGTTCAGGATACCAGATCATGTTCTGCTGTGGATGAGAGAAATGATTTAGCAGCCATATCTTCCATCTGCACTACAGCCAGCAAGCAGTCAGCGTAAGTGAAGATCAACTGCCTCATGAGACCATGGCTTACCAGCCAACAGGTAATCTATCTGGCTCTTTTGTGTTTCACAGATTGATTTTTAAATTGAAAATTGCCAAAGGAGAAACCTATCTGCTAGTAATTTTATCTTTGCCAAAAAAGATGTTTGAAAGCTTAGGGAACATTAAAATATCTGAAATCTTAATAGGAAAATAAAAGTATGATATATGCAACTATTTACATTCCAAAATCCCGCTAAAATGCAAAAGGATTACATTTGTGCATGATGTCTTCTGGGTATTAGAGATACTCATAATTTGGATTCTTGGATTGTACAGGTGGAAATAGAAACAGAATATTATTAAAATACTGTAGATAGCCTTGCCCAAACCTAAGATTCAAGATGCTGGCATCCATTAGAATTCCATCTATATGATGCTGCAAAGATGAATGAAGTCACCCCTTCATGATCTGTCTTTGGTGTGGATTGCCCCCTGAGGCATCATGATTGGATAGTGATGAGGCAGCTGATTGAAATCCTGAAGCACTTCAATTTGCCATGGAGGATCATACTTCCAGAAGCACCACCCTGGGCAGAGTTATCCATATAGTAAATATTTTGGAGGAAAAGCTACAGGATTTCTGTGATCAACAGAGAATGGAAGCACTAGCGCTCCAGTTTGTGGTCTCCTTGCAGCAGTAGGTCAAGCCAGACTGAACCCTCTGACACAAAATACATGCTTGCCACACTTTTGATCCTTGTGTGAAAGTGAGTCTTGCCTTCTAGAGCCAGGGTTGCACAAACATGAAGGAGATACTGGTAGACAGGGTATGTGAACAAGAGTGCCAAAGGCAGAGACAACGTGGGAATGTAAAGCGGTAAAGAGTGGCCACTCTAGACAGTAATACAGATACACACAGCACTCTGAAAGTTAGCCTTACTTCAAGAACCATCTCTCCTGACAAAGTCCATAGCTGAAGCATAGGAGATCCTAGCAGAAATTTCTGTGGCACGCTATGTCACAGAGCCTATTGATGACATGGACACATATGTGCTGGCATATTGGGCACACAAGTCAGCAGTCTAGCTACACCTAGCCAGGGTGGCTCAATACTATCTTTTCTACCTACCAAACCATGTGCCCAGTGAATATGTCTTCTCAATGGCAGGTGCCAGATTAAGAAAAAGTTGTTGTTTTTGAAAAGCAATCTGTGATTTTATCATGCGAGTGGCAAGACAACTGAAAGCACCTTGGAAGTCTTGCTGCCATTCTATCTAGCTATCTTGCCCCTAATGTACTTCCATAGGAGTCTTACTGCTGCTATGCCTGCCATGCCCCAATATACAACCTTGATGGTCTTGCTGCTGCTCTATCTAGCTGCCATGCCCCAAATGGAGGTCTCACTGCCACTATGTCTAGCTTCCATTGGGGGCTTTCATGCCTTCTTTTTGATGCTTGGATCCCAGCCTATTTCTTCCACCCTACTTCTTATTGCTTATTGTAAGGGAGTGTACAAGAAACTCCCTCAAATCACCTTAAGACACAGCAATCTAGTCCAGTCCTCCTTAAGGATCAGCCCTGCAAGGGATTCTGGGTGATAGGAGGGTTCTCTTACCATACTATAAGGAGGCAGGGCCCAGAAGGGTTAGACAGGCCCTGGGGAGCAGACAGGATGTCAGTTTATTTGAAGACCTGGTATGTTTAATGTCTGAGTGCTACTGAACTGCAAGGTGAGCTGCATTTGCTTTCTGTTTTGTTTTCTTACTGTAAATAAATTTGCACATAAGTGAACAGCCAGAGTCTGCCTCCTTAGTCCTCTTAGCTGTTTCTTAAGCCATGACCGGTCACGTTACCACATTTATACTGAGATGTTTTGTCCCCAAAATAAAATGTAGAAAATAAGAAAAATACAAGTTTTTTCTCCAACCCCCATCTCTTATTTGGTTCTCTACTTACTGTTTTGTTGTACATCTGTAGGATCTCAGCCTAGTTCTCCCACCTGTCTTCTTTCTTAGTTACATTGGGGTATTTTCTACCCAAAACTAAATGGAAAACAAAACTGGAAAAAATACAAGCTCCTCCTCCCAGCCCAACTCTGTTCTGGTTCTCCACATTATTCTTTTGTTGTATATCTGAAGGCTCCTAGCCTAGTTCTCCCTCCCTGCTTCTCTCATTTATACTGTATATTCTGTCCCCCCACTTAAATAATGTTAAAAAAAGAAAACAAAAATGCAAGTTTCTCCTCTCATTTCATCTCCTTTCTGGTTCTAGCACATGATAAGACATAACATAGGAACACAGTAAATGATGGCAGGATACAATCCAAGTGATCCATCCAGTCTGGCCAACAAGTTTATTTTTATTTTATATATGTAACACCCCCCCCCCCCTTTTCTCATGGATCACTTTCAGAGCTGCAGAGGGATGTAAGTGCCACTGCTGCAGCCTGGGGAACAGGTAAAATGCACCAAAGATTGCCAATTGGGGACCAGACAGCCTCTGGGAGGCCTAAGGGAAGGCTTACCAAGATACAAAGTCCAATATCCATACTTTTAGTTGGTTCCAAAACAGGAGATTTTATTTTGTAAACCTAAACAAAATCAGGCAGATAATTCTTCAGACGATAGCAAGAGATCAGCAAAATCAAATAAAGGAAACATTTATTTTATTGTTTTTTCACTGGAGCTTCTCCATCAGGAATTCCAACCTTTCCCGTAGGATTTCCTCTTCTCGGGATAACTAACAGGAATCTTTAGTAGTTTCAGGAACTTCAGAATTCTTAAAGCTCAGGAGCTCTTACACTCCAGAGCACTCCCCAGCTCTTCTCTCTTTCTCACTCTAAGATGCCTCTCACAGCATCTTAAATAACTTCTCCCCAACTCATTCCCCACAGAGGAAATGCACCTCCCCTTGACATCATCCTAATTGCCCCCATGCATCCCTCACTCTTCATACAAGCATTACCACCTCATCCCCCTTAGAACCCCTCCTTGCAGAGGGCAAGAGATCTGCACTTTACACAGAACTCCTCGAACTTTGGGTGAACCCTGAAAAACAGGAACCATCCAGAAAGTGTTAGAACCTTTATAGCAGGTTAATGATCCTTGGTAGGGTTATATAAAGTTTTAAATTCTTTACAGGTAGAGCGTAAAAGTGTTGCTTGTGCCAAAGCAGCCCCATGCGGGCCGTGCGTGAGGAACACAAATCTTAAAAAGTTGGGAAGTACGCATGTTAAGAATAAGCAGGAGCAAAAATGGCATGGCATGGGCATTCTGGGTCCAAGACTTATACACGTAACCCCACATTTTGCAAAGGCTCATCATGGCGTGCATTGGCATGTTACCTGTGTAACTTTAATATTGGTCCTGATGAGGAGAATGGTTTAGGCTTACAGGATGAAGAACTAGAGGGCTCCTGAACATGGGGGGGGGGGGGGGGGGGGGCTAAGGAGAAAGACAGAGGGAGAGACATTCTGACACTCTATATATCTCCCACTCTAAGGTGGCACTTTCAACTTAGGGTGGGTTTTGGGGGGAGCAGTGTAACATTGGTCTGCCTAGGGTGCAAGGATCTGTAGACCCTTGTAACACTGTCCCCCCAAAAAATTTTCCCTAAAAGTGCCTCTCTTACTGTGGGAGATATATAGAGTGTCAGATTGTCTTTCTAACAGAAGTGCATTTTCTCTTTCTCTCTCATGGTCACCTATGCGAGCATCTTATTAAAATATGCGCATTAAGGCTAAACACGTGCAGCAGGGACATTTAAATGATTTGTGTGAACTTGCATGCATGATATAAAATTAAGCGTATCTCTGCTTGTGTGCTAATATGCACATTTTTAAAATTGAACTGTTAGGGTATTAGCTTCCACTCTTTAATACGTGTTACTCCTTTATTTCATCTCTATCCTTTAGGCACTAGGGATCCTCTGTTTTTATCCCATGCCACATTCTAATCTTCAGAAAAAGATGATCCCAGAAACAGCAGCCCCATGCTGTTTCTGGGATTTAAAGACATTACTGGGAACTTAGCGAGAATCTGGAAGCCAGAAAGACACAGAAAATATACTTCCTCCTGTTCTGACTTGGGGAAAAAAGTGAAGAAATAAATGTATCTCAGAAAAGAAGCAAATAAATTCAGCAGGAAATTCATCTGAGAATTCTCCCATGTATGAACAAAGAGCCAGTAATATCACAAACACAAGGGAAGAGCAAAGGAATCCTTTAACTCTGAAATCACAGCAGAGATCTGATACTGAAGACAGGCTATGTATTTATTTATTTTTGAATTCCACATTTCACACTTTTTTAAGCACTTCAAAGCAGATTACATTCAGGTTCTGTAGGTATTTCCTTATCCCAAGAGGGCTTACAATCTAAGGCCTGGATTTATCAAAATGCACTAAATATCGCCTGTGAAAGAAAAAGGGGTGTGTTTTATGGTAATAGGCACTTTATTGCAATAATACCTATGCGAAGAGCTAAGTTACCACAAATTGTGATAACTTTTTTCACACATTGAGATAAGGGCCAGAATATGGTATTTCCTACATACAACCACAGGGGGGACCATGTTTTGAGAGAGAGCAAGAGAGCGAGAGAGCGAGCGCACACACACCTAGCCATAATGCCCTCACACTAGATAGGGGGTAAGTTTGTACCTGAGGCAATGGAGGGTAAAGTGACTTGCCCAAGATGCAATAATGGGACTTGAACCCTGGTCTCCTGGATCATAATAGCAAAATGCTCATTTGGAAGGAAGAAATACAGGTATAACAGAAAGCATGCATAGGAGAGACTTTTACATGTTCTGAATATGGGAGAGTTTTCAGTAGGAAGAGAGAACTAATGCAACACTAGAAAACCAACAAAGGGAAGAGACTTTGTTCAGATATAGAATTTAGGGAATGCTTTCTTAAGAAAGCAAGCCTCATAAATTACCAGAAAAGCTACACTGATGAGAAACCATTGCATGATTCAACCGAAGACAGACACCATTGCATGATTCAACAGAAGACAGACATTGCCCATGCCCCTCTGCCTTACTCTGTATCCTACATCTTAATAGTCTTTCTTCTACTCAGCATTGCTGCCATACCCAGACTTTGCACCTTGAGGGTCTTGCTGTCACTCTGCCCTGCAGACTTTACATCTTGAGGTATTCTTGCCATGGCAAGGGACTACTCTCATGGCACCATGGTATGTTGATGCCACTATTTGTGCTGCCTTTTCTCTTTATCAGTGCCTTGGGGTTTTCCCCGCCACCTTTTCTGCTTTCTTCCCCCTTCTTACTGCCACGTTGCCTCTCATGATGCCTTTGAGGGTTCATGCTGTTGTTGTGATTGCCCTCTTTTGAAGCCTTGGGGTGTTCTTACCATTCTTGCTCTTTGCTCCTCTCACAGTGCTTTGGAGAATACTTGCCATTGCTGGTACCCCTTTGCCTCTTTATAGTGACTTAGGCTATTCATGCCACTTTTGGTATCACTTTCCCACAGTTTAGGTGCCTTGGAGGAATTCCCATAATTTTCATTAGAACTGATGATAAATCCCAATTTTGAACCCAAAATATACAGCAGTACTTATCCCATTGATTTTAATGGTAAATTAATAAACAGAAAAAAACATTTTTTTTGTTTGAAACAGACCAAATGAATAGAGATGACCTGCACAATGATTTTACAAACCAAAATGACAATTTTGTCTCTGCATATGCCCAGAAGAGGATCCACCAGAGTATACTGTATACTAAAAGTGTGATAGCAGAACCCTCCCCCCCTGAAACGAGGATGTAAGGATGTAAGGAGCGAGCCGTTCCTTCAGACCTATTAGTAAAAATTTGTAACTTATCATTAAAATCATCCATTGTACCTGAAGACTGGAGGATAGCAAATGTAACCCCAATATTTAAAAAGGGCTCCAGGGGCGATCTGGAAAACTACAGACCGGTTAGCATGACTTCAGTGCCAGGAAAAATAGTGGAAAGAGTTCTAAACATCAAAATCACAGAACATATAGAAAGACATGGTTTAATGGAACAAAGTCAGCATGGCTTTACCCAGGGCAAGTCTTGCCTCACAAATCTGCTTCACTTTTTTGAAGGAGTTTAATAAACACATGGATAAAGGTGAACCAGTAGATGTAGTATACTTGGATTTTCAGAAGGCGTTTGACAAAGTTCCTCATGAGAGGCTTCTAGGAAAAGTAAAAAGTCATGGGATAGGTGGCGATGCCCTTTCGTGGATTGAAAACTGGCTAAAAGACAGGAAACAGAGAGTAGGATTAAATGGACAATTTTCTCAGTGGAAGGGAGTGGACAGTGGAGTGCCTCAGGGATCTGTATTGGGACCCTTACTTTTCAATATATTTATAAATGATCTGGAAAGAAATACGAGTGAGATAATCAAATTTGCACTTGACACAAAATTGTTCAGAGTAGTTAAATCACAAGCAGATTGCGATAAATTGCAGGAAGACCTTGTGAGACTGGAAAATTGGGCATTCAAATGGCAGATGAAATTTAATGTGGATAAGTGCAAGGTGATGCATATAGTGAAAAATAACCCATGCTATAATTACACAATGTTAGGTTCCATATTAGGTGCTACAACACAAGAAACAGATCTAGGTGTCATAGTGGATAACACATTGAAATCATCGGTTTAGTGTGCTGTGGCAGTCAAAAAAGCAAACAGAATTTTGGGAATTATTAGAAAGGGAATGGTGAATAAAACGGAAAATGTCATAATGCCTCTGTATCGCTCCATGGTGAGACTGCACCTTGAGTACGCAGGCAGCGCGTTCATAACAGTAAATTACTGAAGAATCAAGGAATAACTTTCTTCTTGTATGCTGACGACTTACAGTTTTATATCCCACTCACCAGATCATTTGAAAACATACCATCAATGCTCTCTACTTATATGAAAGCAATACAACAAGAACCATCGCAACTTAAATTAACATTAAACCCCCAAAAACTGAAATCATTTGGCTGAGTAGAAACCCATCAAATTTTAAACCACCTGCCCTAGACCTGGGTAATTTTCAACTTAATTCCTCAAATCAAGTACGGGATTTAGGGGGTACAGGTAGATGAGAACCTCACGATGAAAATGCACATCAGTAAACTAATTAAGAGGGGTTACACCAAGCTATGGATAGTGAGTCGGTTGAAACCATTATTAACTCTTGCGGATTTCCATACTGTATTGCAAACTCTAATTCCTACTGTAATTGACTACTGTAATTCCTTACTTCTATGTCTTCCAGCAAATCACTTAAAACCACTACAACTAGTACAAAATGCTGCAGCAAGTCTATTATTAGGATTAAGGAAATATGATCACATTACAACCATGATGATGTCACTGCATTGTTTACCTATACAACCTAGAATCTACTTTAAAGTATTAATGATAATATTGAACATAATTCACTCCAATGACATCAGCTTATTAGGAGTAACACTATAACCGCATAATCCTCAGCGAACACTAAGATCTCAAAATAAAGGTTTACTGTCTATTCCCACAATACTGTGCACGCAAAGAAGAGATTGCATGTTTTCAATTGTGGGTCCAAAGCTCAGGAATTCTCTGCCTGAGGCATTACGTATTTTAACAGACAGAAAGAAATTTAAACGTGAATTAAAAACATGGATATTCAAAAACATTTATAATTTAACATAAAATACGAGAACAGACAGAATTAAAAAACAAGAAGGACAAAAGATAATCAAATTATGAAGAATAAATCAAACGAGAGAATACAAGACTCTCAAAACAACTCACTGACTAAGACATGAAAATTATCATTTCATGTCAATTACCTGTACCCTTTGCCTTATGTACTAGATCAATTAAAATACACTAGAAAATTTCACTTGATAATGCCAGTTGTTATTTGTTGGGTTTTTTAGTTATAACTACGAATGTCACTTTTGTGAACCATTGTGATCTATATATGGAATGACAGTATATAAAATGTCTAAATAAATAAATAAATAAGAAGAGATTCAAGGGAGAACCGAGTCCTAAAACCTAAAAAGATAATTTTCAAAGGAGTTACGCACGTAAATATAACATACTATTGTAGCAATTTTCAAAAGCCATTAACTCCAGTAAAGTGAACTTATGCAGGTAAACCTTTGGACAATTCAATGGCATATATTGAAGCAAATTTCAAAAGTCCACTCACTTGAGTAAAATGCATTTACATGTGTTAAATCCAACTTTTTGTATGTAAATGCTTTTTTAAAATCAGGCCCAATGTGAGGACAGACTATCCAGGAGAAGGTGGGGATCAACAATAATGTTTTTCAATATTAATTATTTTGGTTTTCTGTTCTAAAGTTTTATTGTATCCTGTTGTGATGGATCCTTTGGTCAAGCTGATGGATCCCTGCCTGCATTTTCTTGAAGATTGAAGGTCTTCATTTTTCTCCTCCGATATATCATCTAACTACTGTAATACATATTAATCACATACAAGGAATCACACTGGACGAGGAGAGACATATATAAAATAAATACGCATGAGTTGGTTGTCCTCAATCAGCCACATATTCCTCTGGTTCCTCCTGGAGTAATTGGGGCACCAGAGGGTCTGCAAAATGTCCATCCTGGAAGCCAGGAGGGAGAGAACTCCACTTCCACTTCCAGGCAATCAGGAAAGTGTTGATCGGATCTGTTTCTCTCTGAAACACACAACAAAGAAAACACAATTTAGATCACAGACTTGATAAGGTCATAGCAAAATAAAGAGATACTATTACTATTTATTCTTAACATCACCAAATATATATTACCCATCAGCAATGAGTAATAATCCCCAACTTCACATGTACAATGATGTGGAAAAAATGGTTACTTACTGTAGCTGGCAGGAGGATCCACCAAGGGTAATCACTGTAGTCCCAATACTAGTCGGCACAGACCAGCTAGATGAAGACAGGAAGTCAGACAGTGATGGCTGAAAAGGAAACTGTATAGTTGTTGATCATCTATGCTTGTAGTCAAGCAATGAGCAGTAGCACATTATTCCTCCAGGTTTAGCACAGGCAGCATAGGGCTGGCCTGGTGGCTCAGGTAGCAAGTGTTGTGCAGTACCATATGGAAGGTCCCCAGATTGATCCCTGAGTTTGACTGGGCTGGGGATGAAGATGCTGCAGAGGCAGCATTTACAGCCTCTGGCAGAGGAGAGGGAGCCGTGGGCATTGCTTAAGTGTGACACCTTGTGGCTGGATTCAGGGCCCTGAGTGTAGGGTTCTAAAAGGAAGTCTGGTACATTACTGCAATGACCAGACTAGTGCGTGAGAGGAATATAAATTAGGGGCAAAAGCTCTGAGTGGTTGTGAATGAGAAGTCATGGTGTCAGATCCCACCCCTGGCTCCAACTGAGCTGAAAGTACAAAGGATCAGGGGGAAACTAGCGGGTCAAAAAAAAAAAAGAATGTGCATCATCACTTCTGAAGTAGTAGATCACAGTCATTTATGAAACTATGATTGTACCTTGCATTACCTTGGCACAACAGAAAGATATCCTATGCTCTTTTCTCACAAAACAATGGCATTAAAAAGGGGGGGGGGGCAGGAAAGCTTAGTGGAAGAAATGCTATGTTTGACAACATGTAGTATCCCTATACAGAGCTGAAAAAGAGGGAGGTGAGAAAAGTTTCCTTTCCAAAAAGTCACTATCCCAATGTGTGTGATGGATATGGTATGGAAGGTCCCTGACAGGATATATAAAGGCAGAACTGCATGTCTGAAAATAGATGTGATGAGCATGCCCTATGCAGAGTCCTGCAGAATAGGTAACAATGCACAGATATGGACCTCTTATGGGCCAGTGGAAGTTCTGTATCAAGCGCAGCCAATTCTGGTCCTCACGAGCCACAGACAGGTCTGTTGTTCAGGATATCTACAATGAATATGCATGAGAGAGATTTGCATACAATGGAGGCTGTGTATGAAAATCTCTCATGGATATTCCTTGTCAATATCCTGAACAACAGACCTGATTGTGCCTCTTAAGGACCATAATTGGTCATTCCTGTTCTATTTCCTATTACACCTGTTGCTAGTAGGGCTGCCAAACTCTGGATGGCCCTATTCCTAGAGCTCTCATCTCATAGCTAATGGCTCTAAAGACTGGCCTTATCACAACTATTGTTATGGAGAGAGAAGTCTGATTGCAGTTTTCTCCCTGTCAAAAATGAGCACTAGTGTGTGTGTGTGTTTGTCATTTTCAATGTGCACACATAGTTTAAGCATGTTACCTATTTATTTATTTAAAATAGTTATTACCCACCCATCCACCATTCTGGGCGGGTTACAAAGGACACTCATAAAATTGGCATAAAAAATGTAAACAATACATACACACTTCAACTATAAGAAGCCTGACAAAAGAGTAATGAAATGCCAACCTGATAGCAGTCTGAATAAAAATAGCCTAAGAAGAAGAAATCACACATTTTATAAGGCCTGAATAAAGAAAAAGGACTAAAGGGTTTTTTTTTTCTGAAGGATTTCACTGATGGCTTGATCCTTAAATTAGGTAGTAAAACAATTCTACATTGTTGAACCTCAAGAAAATTCTGCCCCGCAGACTTTCATGTGGCGGAGCATAGATCTTTAAAGTAGATGCAATGCAAAAAGGGCCATTGTCATTCAGAGCTTTATGTACTAGGGTCATGATTTTAAATCTAATGTACTAAAGGGCAGGAAGCTAATGTAGAGAAAACAATATAGATGATATATGGTCACAATGTATGTCAGGCGCCAGCAAGTACCCTAGGTGCAGCATTCAGCAGAGTCTGTAATGCTGCCAAGGCAGAAGTGGGCAGACTAATAAATATACTGAGAAATCACTAGAAATATTGCAAATCTTATTTTTAAAAAGGGAATAGGATTTCTATTGCTTTTTTTTCCCTTTTCCACTTTTAATCCCTCACTGGTCTTTGCTGACCATATCCCTGCACATGCAGACTTCTCAGATGTTATATGTGATCCTTATCAATCCCAGGACTGTTGGTGCTTCTCCACTGAGGTGCACCCTTAGCACCAGTGGATAGTCACATAGGACTGTCAGTGTAGTGTCAGCCACCTTTTTGCGTCACCCCAAAGTCAATGCATACTGCTGCCAGAGTGCACCAAGAACTGACCGACCCTCTGCACAGGAGATCAGAACCTGTAATCCCAGTGCTAAAACACAGAGTGCTATGGCTTGAGTTACAGGGCCAGTTCTGTTTTTCTTTAATGACCTTTTAAATGATATGACAGTAACTTTTACAGGCGCATGGGTGCACATGTGCACATTCACTGGCCCATGTTCAGGGTTGCAGCCATTTTATAACATGCATGCATATATGAGTGTTATAAAATAGCCTGAACACGCACACATGTGCGTGTAATTTTAAGTGGACACACGCCTATCGGCTGGGATTTACGTGCGCTGCTGCCACGTAAATCCCACTAAGCTTTCCTGCCCCCACGTGGCTCGCTGGGCCAATTTCCAAACGGGCCCGGCCACGCGCATAAACCCCGGGACACGAGTAAGTGCCGGGGCCTGAAAAGGGGGTGGGCCGGGGGGGCGCCATTCCTCGCTCTGTCAGCACACGCAAGTTACTTCAGGTCGGGCCCTGAAGTAACTTGCAAAAAAAAAGAAAAAAAAAAGGGTTTTAGAGGATGGGGAGGAGAGGGGAAGGGGAAGGGAGGTTAGGGTAGGGGGTAGGAAAGTTCCAGTCTGCTCCTAAATTGGAGCGGACTGGGAGGGAACTGGGGGAGCCCCGATCTTGGCACCACGTGAATTAGCTTATTTCTACCTCTCCTTGTGCGCACCAAAGGATGTTATAAAATTGCGCGGCCATGTACTCGGGTTACTTTTAAAATCCACTTGGTGTGCACTGGCCCGACATATTCATATATCTCCCAGTTTCGGTGCACATCGGGCTTTTAAAATTCACGTTTAAGTGTAAATTCTATACAGTCCATTACAAGAAAATAGTATCCAAACACAAAAATGACTGCCACATTTAAAATGGATTTGTTAGACCAAATTAAAATGTTTGGGTGGAGGACCAGTAAAAAGGGATTACTAGGAACAGGGAACCATTCCCAGTGGTTAGAAAGCTGCCAGCATTATAATCTGTATTCAGCCTGCTTGCCTGTGATCCATACTTGCCCTACAATTCAACCAGTTCCACCTTCCTGTGGACTTTCATGCGTCTAGATTTGAGACCTGAACTCTTGGTTCCCTGTTGCCAAGATCAGTTGGCTTATTTGTATCTGTTACTTGGTCTAACTTGAAAGTAAACATCTAGACCTAAACCTTTCCTGCTTCCCTATCCGTTGTTTAGGAACCCAAGAGAACACCATGTGGGAGGTCTGACAATTCACTGCCTTTACTCCCTGGGCAATATACCTCTTTGATTGAGCATACTGCATTCTTTACTCCCTGACAGTTTTCCCTGTCCTCCTCATTCTGTGACAACTTTCAATTAACCTCTTCAAAAGACTCCTTCTTGGTGCTGTTTCATTGCATTGCTAGCAGTATCATATGCCTTCTAGGCATTCAGCCTTCTGGGTGGTTGTATATAATTCAAGTTTCTATGTACAATGTAGTTCTACCTTTATTACAGAGGCATTTGCTAAAAATTGGTAGGCAATCACAGATTCAAAAACTTATTTTTAACCTAGGATTCATCTCATGCTTCTTTGGTCTTCAGAATTGGTCACTACCAGGGCTATGTTACAGTAACTTAAATCTTAATTGGCAGGTACTCTGTGCTTTTTACCCACTGTTATGAACCATCTTCATAGCAAAATTGCTCTGGCTAAGAAGAATAGATGGTTCTTTCCAGAATCTGGCACAACTGCACAATTAAACAGCAAATAGGCAACTACTGTTTTGTGATGGATGGTGTCTCTTCTCCTTTCTCAACTCCTTAACCCCAGGAATCTTGAATGCTGCCTCTGCAACAATCTAACAACAGTTGTCATAATAAATATATCATAGATTTAGGAATCAAACTTGGATGTGCTATATGGCAGAAAATTGTCACTGAGTCACAAGCTGACTTATTGAAAAGAAGTTTAATTTCTAATGGATGACTGTGATTTTTGAATGAACTCTCCTGAATATGGTACAAATATTGCCAAGATCAGAATTTTTTTCTTCACTAAATGCATGATTCCTCTCTGTCTACCCTTCGGTCTGTTTAATGGGGAGGATTTCTCCACAAACTCTTCCTATCCCTTGGGTTTGCAGAGGTCAGAAATGTCTAAACCATGGCACCATGAACTTTCATTGCTGTATAAGTTCACATGTTGAAAGGTATGTATCAGGGTTCTTTCTAGAATCTAGCACAAATGTGCACAAGGCAGCCAGTAGGTGTTGGCTGCTGAACAATGGTTGGGCTATACTCAGACTCACTAGTCCAAGAACTAAACCAAGGCTTCCCACAGTTTTATGTCTGTTCTTTTATATACAGTATGTAAAACTTAGACTATCAATCCCAGATAAGGTCCTAGGAAACCACAGCTCAAACCAGTCTCTTATGGTTTAACTCTTCTCAAGCTGTTATTTCATCTGAGTGCCCATGATTCCCTGAGTGGGGGAAGAATAATTGTCTAGGCCCTCTACATTACTTCAAGCCAAATCCCAAATTAAAGACCATTATAAACAGCACTGATGAACATTTAATTGTAAACTATAGCAATAATCAAGCTGGAAGATTGGATGGTTTCTAACAGAACTTATACTGATAGATTATCTAATTGATGGAAAAGTTCTTTACAGCTTTAATTATTTCAGCATATGATGCTACAGATTTAGGCCTGGATTTATCAAAATGCGGTAAGTACCGCATGCGATAGCAAAAGGGGCGTGGTTTGTGCAAAAATTCAGTTTATTGTAATTTGTGCTAATTAGCTATGTGAAGAGCTAAGTTAGTGTACATTGCGATAGCATTATCTGAATTTGTGATAGATGTCAGACCTGTTGTATTTCCTGCATATAAACACTGGGAGGACCATTTTTGAGAGAGAGAGAGAGACTGCCCATAATGTCAACTCCAGAGGTAGGTATTTGTATCCCTATGGTAGGCCCACCTAGTAACTCGAGGTGGGGTTTAGGTATGAGTGTAGATTTGTGCAGTGTTCTCTCAACCTAGCTTGATGGACTCTCTACCTGGGTACATAAAGCTAGATGGAGAGAATATTGCCCAAATCTCATCTTGGAGTGAGTTTCCTCACTCTGAAGGATCTTCACAAGAGACTACTGTTCTGTTCGTGCGTGTCACATAGAATGTCAAAGTGGCTCCTAACCCTCTACACTCATACCTAAACCCCACCTCAAATAGGCCTTACGGGAGACATCACAAAAGGCAATGAAACCTTATCACACGGTCACAGCAGCTATCACACAGCTTAACGCAATTCAAAGAGGTGTAGTTAAAATCAGCATTACGGCTGTGCGATAGCTCTTCACAGACAGGCTAACCCAGCCCACTCTCCACCCTTAACTCCTCCTATTTTCTGAATTTGCATCGCACCATACGATATGGTGCTATCGCATGCGTTAAACACGTTTTCGCATGTGGTAAGGGCCTATCGCATGCATTAACAGGGCTTTTCGCATGCGATAAGCCCTTAACGCATGCGAAAATGCCTTATCGCATTTTGATAAATGACCCCCTTAGTTCTTGAATAAATTTGTGACCTTTCTTATTTCAAGGAATTTATATTGATGTGTCAATTCAATTCCAATTAATAAATCCAATTTCTTCTTATTTCCAATTAATTCAGGGCAGTTGGTAATCTCCATCCCAGTTAATAGTGAATAATCTTTTATTCAATTTAAACATGTTTCATAGAGAAAAAAGTTGCAAATTTTCATACCTCTTCTGCAGTTCTTCCTCCTCTCCTTCATCATACTCTGGTAATACATGCTAGTACCTGGTTTACTCCTCTTTTCCTATTTCCTCAAGATGACAGTGAACTTAAGAATGGGTCCACAGTCTCATTCTCTCCTCTCCACTCCTTCTTCCACAAATGGATGACCCATTCTCCTCCAGAACTAAATATAGTTCACCATTGTTCTCTGGTTGAGAGACATAACTCCTCCAACTGCCATACACTGAGCTCCTGGTTGAGTACTCAGATATGTTAAAACACAAAAGGTTCAAAAAGGCATACCAAAACATGAGATGAGAAGAAAACAGAAATTCCCAGATTTCCAGAAATGATCTGCAAGTTTTTAGAGTTCATTCAAAGGTGAAAGTTATCTGTCTCCATCCTGAACCCAGGTCTCACCCTAAGAGGTCCCAGAGATCTTAAGAACATAAGAAATTGCCATGCTGGGACAGACCAAGGGTCCATCAAGCCCAGCATCCTGTTTCCAACAGAGGCCAAAAACCAGGCCATAAGAACCTGGCAGTTACCCAAACACTAAGAAGAACCCATGCTACTGATGCAATTAATAGCAGTGGCTATTCCCCAAGTATAATTGATTAATAGCCATTAATGGACTTCTCCTCCAAGAACTTATACAAACCTTTTTTGAACCCAGCTACACTAACTGCACTAACTACCTTCTCTGGCAACAAATTCCAGAGCTTTATTGTGCGTTGAGTGAAAAAGAATTTTCTCCGATTAGTCTTAAATGTGTTACTTGCTAACTTCATGTAATGCCCCCTAGTCCTTCTATTATTCGAAAGTGTAAATAACCGAGTCACATCTACTCGTTCAAGACCTCTCATGATCTTCCTACTTAAAAATAAACAAAAACCAGGGAACAGCCATAGACATGCTTTCCTTGGAAAGGTCAACTAAAAGATCCACACTAGAGAATGGTGGCTAGTTTATAAAGAATGGAAGCACTCTATTTTCCATTTCCCACATAGGGAATCTACAAACCTACACTGTTTTTCTTTTCTCCATATAACAATGGAATAATCCTTCTGGTAGAGATATGGTAGGATTTATACAGTTATTAATTGCAATATTGAAAACCATGTTATTACTGGTCATTGTGCCAGTAGGTGGTAAGGCTGCGTCCTCATGATGGCTTGGCATTAGGAATTTTGGGGGGAAAGAACTTATCCAAACCTTTTTTGAAGCCAACTACACTAACTGCATTAACCACATTTTTATTTATTTATTTATTTATCGCGTTTTATATACCGTCGTTCAGTTTCGCCATCACAACGGTTTACAAAGTTTCAAGGTTTAACAAAAAAAAATTCATGTGATTATATATATAGTTATTGAAGGCGTTATAAACATAGTTTAGTTGTCATACTGTACAGGTTATATTACGTGCTTGCATTGGTTCTACATGTTTATATGGGCCTGTAGGGAGGGAAATTATAACATAGAGTCATTGGGTGTTTTGGTAGGCTTTGGTGAACAACCAAGTTTTTAGTTCTTTTTTGAAGGTTTTTAAATTTTGCTGTGTTCTCAGTTCGGTTGGGAGGGTATTCCAGAGTTCGGGACTTCCTAGGGATATGGGTCTCTTCCGAGTTGAGGTAAGTTGTTTGGGGCGAGCGGGTGGAAGTTTTAATAGACCTTTGTTAGCTGAACAGAGATTTCGGTTAGGTGAGTGGAGTTTTATGGAGGCACTTAGCTAGTTAGTTTGTTTTTCGTATATTATTTTGTGTATTATGGATAGTATTTTGTAGTCTATCCTGTATTTTATTGGGAGCCAGTGTAGTGATATGAGTGTTGGAGTAGTTTTTAGTTCCTGTGAGTATTCTGGCGGCTGTATTTTGAAGGATTTGGAGTGGTCGGATGGTGGTGAGAGGTAAGTTGAATACCAGGGAGTTGCAGCAATCCAGGTTGGGGAAGATGAATAGTTGGAGGACTGATCTGAACTCGTTGGGGGAAAGGAAAGGTTTTAGATGTTGTAGGGTTAGGAATTAGTGATATCCGTCTTTGATTTTTGCAGTGATGTGGCATCAAATTCCAGAGCTTAACTGTGCATTGAGTGAAAAAGAATTTTCTCTGATTAGTCTTAAATGTGCTACTTGCTAACTTCATTTATTTATTATATTTATTTATTTATTGAGTTTTATATACCGTCGTTTGGTTTCGCCATCACAACGGTTTACAAAGTTTCAATGTTTAACAGAGTGTTCCAAAATTCATACGCTTGTTAACATAGTTGTCTTAGTCGTTATAAATTGTTCAGATTAAATTACATGCTTTTACGTCATTTATTTATTTATTTATTTATTTATTTGAGTTTTTTCTATACCGGCATTCGCGATGGGATCGCATCATGCCAGTTTACAATAAACAAGGTGTGCAGAAAGGGAAAATAATAATAACATTAACAGGTGCAACAGAAAAAGTAGCAGTTACAATATAACAGGGACATAATACAACTTGGAACAGTGAAGAGATGATAGTAATTTAACAGAAGAATGAAAACTGCCCAAACCTAGCAAAGTTTTTGATTAACCTGTTGGGAATAAATTGTATAAATTGTTATAAATTGTACAGGTTAAATTACGTGCTTTGGATTGGTTCTGCAAGTTTATAAGGGCTGATAGGGAGGGAAATTGTAGCATAGAGTCATAAGGCAATTAGGTAGGCTTTGATGAACATTCAAGTTTTTAGTTCTTTTTTGAATGTTTTTAAATTTTGTTGTGTTCTCAGTTCGATTGGGAGGGAGTTCCATAGTTCGAGGCTTTCTAGGCATATGGTTCTCTTCCGAGTTGAGGTAAGTTTGTGACGAGCAGGTAGAATTTTTAATAGACCTTTGTTAGCTGAATGGAGATTTCGTTTTGGTGAGTGGAGTTTTATGGATGCAGAAAGCTCCCTAGTCCTTCTATTATCCAAAAGTATAAATAACTGATTCACATCTACTCATTCAAGACCTCTCATGATTTTAAAGACCTCTGTCATATCCCCCCTCAGCCTTTTCTTCTCCAAGCTGAACAGCCCTAACCTCTTCAGAAGATCAAAGAGTATCTTTAGAAGAATGGGATTCTGGAATAGGTACATTTTCAGTAAGCTAATAGTAGCATAGCTTGTTATAAATGTATTGGGCTAAAGTAACTGTAGGCTACTTTTCATCAACAATCTAACAGGATAGGTTGTGGCTGAAAATTATCCTAAAGCTAGACAACTGGCTTATTTGATCTATGGCTCTTTGAAATCTACTCCTCAACTAAAATTAAAGCAGTGTTACAGAACTTTGATATCCATAAAATAGCAAATCAACATTCATCGCTTGAAATATACAAAAGTTAAAGGCACATTCAATTTAATCTTTTCAACTATTCTTTGGCAACATGTATAGATTCTTTTACAAGGATAAAATATGTAGATATATTCTCCATCTCCTAACTTCTGACCGTATTTACCTCCCTGTAATCCACCTTGAAGCAACTGACCAGCCATGAAAGGTGGAATAGAAATATTAAATTAAATTTAAAAAATAGAAATGTAGAATATGATGGTAGATACAGACTCATCAAATCTGCCCACTTTCCATGCCAGTTGCAATAAAGGAGAACCTATGTCATCACAGGTTTTATCTACACTTCCTCATAACTAAAGACCATCTGTGCTTATTCAATGCAATCCTGAATTCTGTTATTGCTTTTTATTATTTTACCACCTCCACTAGAAAGCTGTTCCATGTATCAATAACCCTTTCTGTGAAGAAATATTTCCTTGATGCTCTTCCATTATGTAGTACAGCTCTAGTAGATATATTGATCCTACAATCAATAATTCAGATTGTCTAACCTATTAATTTTAAACAATGTGAAAGGAGCGTGGGGAAGACAATCTTTAAAGGAATTTACTTAGGTAATTTAGGGGTTACCTAGGTAAATCCATGGGGCTGACAATTGCTTTCCTCTTGGCAAGATTCACAAAGGACCTGAAGAAATAGCCCTACGTGGGCTGTTTGAAAATTACCTTTAAACAACTCTGTGCGGCCCTATATACATGCGGACATGGGCATGCGGCAATCTACTCTTGCATTTTGTAAGCTGCGCATATCTGGTAGACACAATTGTAAAATACTCATATGTCCACCCCCAACATATACGTCTATGTTTCAGTATATGCGAATATCAGCAATGCACTGAAAGCACATACTTTTTCTACTTATTTTAAGTGCAAAAAATATATATAACTTGTTTGCATAAAACCCTGATTTATACACAGAAATAAATAAATGTTAAAAAAAGCATGAGCATTTGAAATCATGTTTACTGATGCCTCCACCGGTTTGCCCAGTCCATCTCCTGTTCATTGAGCCCTTCTAGTACTTCACCCTGAACTTCCCTCAGTTCACACAGTCCTCCTACTCAACAATAACAGAAAACAACCATCTGATTTCAATTGTGCTAATTAGCAGGTGTAAAATTGCGTGAATAATCTGCCTAATGTATTTGTGTAAATCTCTTACCTCTTGGCTCCACTCCAGAAAGCCCCTAGCTTGAACCTTTTTTGTGCAGGTAAATGTGTACGCAAAACTGAAAATACACATATAGGGGTAGATTTTAAAAAGCATTTACTCGAGCAAAACTGGTTTTTCCTCGAGTAAATACACTTTACTCAAGTAAGTGGGCTTTTCAAAATTGCTACAATATATGCCATTGAATTGTCCATAGGATTTAGTCAAGTAAGTGCACTTTACTCGAGTAAATAGCTTTTGAAAATTGCTACGATAGTATGTCACATTTACATGCGTAACTCCTTTGAAAATGACCCCCATACTTTATAAAATAGCATGTACATGATTACAAATTACTTGCGCAGATATATGCTAAGTTTACATGCATAACTCCTTTGAAAATTACCTCAAATATGTATGATTTATTAATGTAATACTTATTTTATGTTTGACAAACTGTTACATTTTGGGGCGGATTTTCAGAGCCCTGCTCGCCGGGAAGCCTATTTTACATAGGCCTCCCGGCGCACGCAGAGCCCCGGGACTTGCGTAAGTCCCGGGGTTCTCGGAGGGGGGCGTGTCGGGGGCGGGCCCGGTCGTCGCGGCGTTTCGGGGGCGTGTCGGCAGCGTTTTGGGGGCGGGTACGGGGGCGTGGCTACGGCCCGGGGGCGTGGCCGCGCCCTCCGTACCCGCCCCCAGGTCGCGGCCCGGCCCCCAGGTCGCGGCCCGGCCCTCCCTCCGGGAGGCGTAAATCCCCCGACAAAGGTAAGGGGGGGGTTTAGATAGGGCCGGGCGGGTGGGTTAGGTAGGGGAAGGGAGGGGAAGGTGAGGGGAGGGCAAAGGAAAGTTCCCTCCGAGGCCGCTCCGATTTCGGAGCGGCCTTGGAGGGAACGGGGTAGGCTGCGCGGCTCGGCGCACGCCGGCTATACAAAATTCATAGCCTTGCGCGCGCCGATCCAGGATTTTAGTGGATACGCGCGGCTCCGCGCGTATCTACTAAAATCCAGCGTACTTTTGTTTGCGCCTGGAGCGCAAACAAAAGTAGGCTATTCGCGCGCCTTTTAAAATCTACCCCTTTATTTGTATTCTTCTATAATATTTATATCAAGTGAAATGAAAAGCTTTGCTATCTTAAGAGCCACATATATTTATTGTTAAGAATCTTAAATGTTTTTTTTTTATTTTAAATGCCTAGATTCATGATCCATCTATCATTTAAGAATGTTTGATATTGCTAGTAAGAAAAAATCTAAACATGTATGAATCTGGATTACTATCCCTGATACTGCTCTCATTTATATTCTATTATTCTTATACCTTGCTTTACCTATCCCAAAAGATCACCCAACATGGATTACAACAATGTAAAAAATGCATTTCATAAAAACTTTTCATAGAATATAATATAAAAATAATTCTAAATTTAATAAGTAAATAAAAAATTAAAATACAACATTGAATACAATGTATCCCACTCAGAATCTCTTCACCAAATCTACATAACTTGGATTAAAGCTATGTGTTTTCAAATTGCTTTCTTTAAAACTTCAGTCATATTATTTTGATCCTTTCTTACAATGGGACTACTTTTAACAGTTGGTTGAAACTAATTATGTTACTCAGTTTTGCCATGGGCTATTATTTTTTTAATGCCAAAAAGACTGCTGCTGCATAGGATGCTTAAATTACTTTAATTGTGCTTTAAAGAGATAAAAAAAAAAGAGATTGTGCAACTCACAATGAGTTAGAAATACGCCTAGGTGCTCATGCTTTATGAGCATCTCTTGTCTATGAGCTTATATCCAACTGTGGCCCAACAACGTATTATTTTTTTTAAATATAAAATGTCAGGTAGGGGTTTCCGCATCCCCAGGTATAGGAGAAGAGGATAATTCCAGATAAAACCTATGCCTACTACTTAACATTTACATAGCACTACCAGATGTACAAAATGCTGTACAAATACATAAAATAAAGTCCCTGCCCATAGAACCTACCATCTAGCTGAGACATACACACAAGACAAATAATTTCGAGATTTAGTTAAGAATTACATTAAAAAAACCTGTTTAACATGAGAGGGTCAAGATTAGAAAAGTCATGGTTTTTGAATATAAAAAGTAATAATAATTTTAAAAAAAGGTGGTTCTTTAATGGAACCTGAGGCTAGACAGTAACATAGTAATATAGCAAAATAAATGATGGCCAATAGAGATCTAAATTGTTCATCCAGTCTGTCCAGCCATATGTTTAGGGTTGTAACTGCTGCTCCATGCAGGTTACCCCCATGCCTTCTGTTTAGTGTTGTAACTGCTGTTCCATGCAGGCTACCCCCATGCAGAAATGTTACTCCCAAAGTTACCACAGGTTACCCTGTTTCCTCATTTCCATCCTCTAGCCTTTAGGGAACCTCTGTGCTTATCCCGAACCCTTTTGAATTCCATTACTGTTCTTGTATTCGCCTCCTCTTCCATGAGGGCATTCTATGCATTCACCATCGCTTCTGTAAAAAAATATTTCCTGACGACATTCCTGACTCTATCCCCTTGGAGATTCATATCATGACACCACATTCTACAGGTTTTTTCCACTGGAAAAGGTTTGAGTCTTGTGCATTAATAATACTCTTTAGGAATGTAAAAGTCTGCATCATATCCTCCCTCTCTCTCTACCCCTTTGGGTTATAAATATACAGGGGCCCTCTAGAACCCCACTATCTATTTTGCCTCTAAGTTAGGATTTTAGGTAGGGAGTAGGAGTTGACAGTCAATCCCTAGAAGTAGAGATGTGAATCGTGTGCCCGATCGTCTTAACGATCGGGTTCGGCTAGAGGGGGAAAAAAATCTGATCGTGGGTGATGTGAATCGGAATTGGTTCCGATTCACATCATTCTTTTTTTTGTAGTGAGACCCGACCCTTTAAAATTAACCCCTTACCTTCTCCCACCCTCCCGAACCCCCCCAAAACTTTTTATGATTATCTGGTGGTCCAGTGGGGGCGCGGGGACTGATCTCCCGCTCTCGGGCCATCGGCGCTATTTTGGCTGCCACTCAAAAATGGCGCCGATGATCCGATAAAACAAAACCCACCCGACCCTTTAAAAACGATCCCTTAGTTTCCCCCACCCTCCCGAGCCCCCAAAAACATACCTGGTGGTCTAGTGGTGGTCCCGGGAGCGATCTCCTGTTCTCAGGCCGTCGGCTGCCACTCATAAAGATGTCGCCGATGGCCCTTACCATGTGACAGGGTATCTGTGCCATTGGCCGGCCCCTGTCACATGGTAGGAGCACTGGCTGGCTGGCGGCATCTTTAAAGATGGCCGCCGCCTTCATAAAGATGGCCACCGCCATCTTTAAAGATGGCCGCCACCGTATTTAAAGATGGCTCGGCCATCCAGTGCTCCTACCATGTGACAGGAGCCGGCCAATGGCACGGATACCCTGTCATATAGTAAGGGCAAAGGGCCAACGGCGCCATCTTTATGAGTGGCCGCCAACCGCCTGAGAACGGTAGATTGCTCCCGGGACCACCACTAGACCACCAGGTATGTTTTGGGGGGATCGGGAGGGTGGGGGAAGCTAAGGGGTCGTTTTTAAAGGGTCGGGTGGGTTTTTTTTTTATCGGGCCATCGGCGCCATTTTTGAGTGGCAGCCAAAATGGCGGCGATGGACCAAGAGCAGAAGATCGGTCCCCGCGCCCCCACTGGACCACCAGGTACTCGTAAAAAGTTTTGGGGGGTTCGGGAGGGTGGGGGAAGGTAAGGGATTCGTTTTATAGGGTCGGGGTGGGTTTAGGGGTTTTTTTGGTGTGCCGGTTTTCCCCGCCCTCCCCCTCCCCCGATATACGATTTTTCACGATAAATTGGGGGAATTTCTATTGTATCGCGACTCTTAACAATTTTTGACGATTTAAAATATATCTGACGATTGTTTTAAATCGTCAAAAAACAATTCACATCCCTACCTAGAAGCATCTTCTTTGAGATTGCTTAGCTTGGTCCATCAGTCTGAATAAAAGCAAGCAAGAAGGGAAATAGTTGTAGCATTTTTCAGTGGCATTTTGGTAGAGATTTGGAGAAGCAGGAGAGAACAGGAGCATTACCCCATTTTTAGTCCACACAGCCTGATACCATGGTAAAAGGTATATTCCTGACTCAGTAGCTAACCAGTCTGGCAGGGAGTGTCTCAGAGATGGAGAACAGTTGTGGGAGAGTCTGATTTTTTGGGGGAAGACATTTTGGGCCGGATTTTAAAAGGGTTACACGCATAAGGTACGCGCGTAACCTTTTTAAAACACTCCTGCGCGCGCCGAGCCTATATTGCATAGGCTTCCGGCGCGCACAAAGCCCCGGGATGCGCGTAAGTCCCGGGGCTTTCTTTGGGTGGGCGTGTCAGGGGCGTGATGCGGTCAGTGCGTCATCAGGGGCGTGTCAGGGGGGCGTGATGCGGTCGGCGCGTCATCCGGGGGCGGTGCCCTGGCATGGTTTCAGCCCGGGGGCATGGCCGTGGCCTCCGGACCAACCCCCGGACCGGAACATGGCGCGCGGTAGCCGGCCCGGCGCGCACAAAGTTACACCTGCCTTGAGCAGGCGTAACTTGTGCAACAGAGGTGGGGGGGGGTTTAGATGGGGGTGGGTTAGGTAGGGGAAGGGAAGGGAAGGTGGGGGGGAGGTGGAGGGAATGGGCAGCACGCACAGGGCTCGGCACGCGCAAGTTGCACAAATGTGCACCCGCTTGCAAGCGCTGACCCTGGATTTTATAAGATACGCGCGTCCCGGAGCTTTACGTGTGCCGCTGGGCCTTTTGAAAATAGGCCCGGCGCACGTAACCCACCTACGCACGTAAATCCTTGAAAAGCTGCCCCTATGATTTTGTAGGCAAGGGTTAGTGCAAAATTCACTAGAGGTAAATTTGGATAAGACCATGCCAACTGTTTATTCACAGGCTAAGAGCTGGGAGTTCTCTTGGATTCAAGATTATCTTTGAAGCTCAGATATTATCTACTGTATTTCAAAAGTGGATTTTGCACCTGTGTAGGCTCCATTATTTCCCCACTATATTTTGATTGGCAAGCATATACTACTTTTGTCCATGGTTTTCTTTTTTCATAGCTACTCTATTTCAGTTCTTCGCTTTCAGGTTTCTACAAAAGCCTATTATACTTCTGCAATTAATTCAGAACATGGCAACAAGGAGTCAGTCACAAAGTATTTATCCAATCCTTTGCTCATGGCACTGTGTGTCTTTTGAGTTTCACCTAAGGTTTAAGATGTTATCACTGATTCTCAAAGCCGAAAATGAGCTGGCACCAACATATCTTGAATCCCACCTGCTGGTCTACAAGCTTACACAGGCCCTGACATCAGCAAAGGACAGATTGCTAGACATTGGTACATGCAACTAGATTAGTTACAGCTAAATGGAGAGCTTTCTTCCATTTTTATTTAATTTTTGCAACAATTTTCTAAAGTTTGTTTTAATTTAAATTACCAAGTATTTAGAAAAAAGGTCAAAGCCATGTTGTTTGGCCAAGCATTTAAAAATTATGCTATGTGTTATATCAGTATTTTAGGTCTTAAGATTAGGCTCTAAAGGGCAGATTTTTAAAGCCCTGCGCGCGTAAATCTCGGCCATTACGCGCGTGGCCGAGCTTTACGTGCACCGGGCGAATCCTCCAAGAGGCTCGGCCAGGAGCGTAAAAGCCTGGAAATGCTCAAGTGCTGGGCCTCTTGGAAGGGGCGGGCCAGAAGGCATGTTTTGAATGGGGGGCAGGCCAGGACAGCTCTATTGTTCGATGTCCCGGAGCCTTGTGTGCCAGCAGCTGCCGGCGTGCGCAAGTTACTTCAGGACAGGCCCTGAAGTACTTGCAAAATAAAAGGTAATACAATTTAAAAAAGGGTTTTAGAGGGTGGGGAGGAGAAGGAAAGGGAGATTAGGGTAGGGGGTAGGAAGTTCCCTC
Organism: Rhinatrema bivittatum; assembly: GCF_901001135.1. Taxonomy (NCBI): domain Eukaryota; kingdom Metazoa; phylum Chordata; class Amphibia; order Gymnophiona; family Rhinatrematidae; genus Rhinatrema; species Rhinatrema bivittatum. The sequence continues at coordinate 106,537,963 of NC_042617.1, read as the reverse complement.
CCAGTCCGCTCCTAAATTGGAGCGGACTGGGAGGGAACTGGGGAAGGCCCCGATGCGTCGCTGCGTGAATGTAGACAAAATTGAACCCCCCTTGTGCGCGCTGCCGCCGATTTTATAGCATGCGCGTCCATGTGTGCGCACCGGGTAGCGCATCTTTTTTAAATCTACCCCTAATTGTTTTTGTAATATTACTTTTGAGTTGGCCTTGTGGTACTGTCCAAATCCCTTCAATATCCACTATTTTTAATGATTAGGCAGGATGTATGTATTTATTTACTTAGTATTTGTTTAATAGTAATCTTTCAGTGGGCATAAATTTGTCTTAATTAATTTTGATTTTTCTAGATTTAATTACTTACTTTTTCAAAATCCAAGCTCATGTCAAGTTACAGTTCAGGCACTGTAGTTATTTTCCTGCCCAGGAGAACTTGCAGACTAAGTAATATCTGAAGCAATGGAGTGTGAAATGACTTGCCTGAGGTACAAGGAGTATCTGTGGCAGAAGCAGGATTTGAAACCCACCTTCCTTTGTTTTTCAGTGCGCTTCTCTAACCACTAGGCTACTTCTACTGTTATTATGTGATAGCTTTTTATTATTGACTGTAAATAATGTTGTATTTGTTTTTGTTATTTTCCTATATTTTATTGGTATGCACTCTTCTGTGCACGGCTGTGCGCGCATGTTATAAAATCGGGCATACATTTGTGCACGCCGGGTAGCGAGCACAAATGTACGCCGCACGTGTACCTTTTAAAATTTGCCTCATAGCGTCTCTGTTTGTTTTTTTTTTTTTATTAAAATGTGGTGTATTTGTAGACAGCCAGGCTCCAATAAGCAGGCAGGCTGCAATTTAACTCCTGTAAGGCAATAGCTTTATTTGGACCTTGGAATCTTTCTGGACCGCACCTTAACTACTAGTTACAATTCTGGTCACCCCATCTCAAGAAAAACATAGCAGAACTAGATAAGGTGAAGAGGAAGGCAACAACAATTTTAAAAAGGAACAAAGAGATTTCCTATGATGAGAGGCTATGCAGGCTTCAGTGTGGAAGAGAGACAGCTGAGAGGTGACATGAGAAAAGCTTATAAAAATCATGAGTGGGGTAGAAGAAAGGATGGTGATTTACCCTTTCAAATAATACTAAAGCAAGGGGCACTCCATGAAGTTAACAACCAGCAGATTAAAAATAAATTATAGGAAGTACTTTTTTACTCAGTTCACTATCAAGCTGTGCAGCCTGCTGCCAGATGATGTGATCAGGGCAACTAGAATAGCGGGGTTTAAAAGACATTTGGACAAGTTCCTGGAGGAAAAGTCCATAACACCTTATTAGCCAGGTAGACTAAAGAAAGCTTTTGCTATCCCTGAGAGTGACTAACAGGAATTAGATCTACTTTAGGGGATCTGACAGGTCCTTGTGACCTGGACTGACAACCGTCAAAGATGGTTTGCTGGGCTTGAGAGATTTTGGTCTGATCCAGCAGGCAATTGTTATGTTACTATATTTTCACCAAGATATAAAGTTGTATATTATTCACGTAAAATCAATAATAGACTCTAAATTTAACCTGATAGTGGGGCCAAATAAATATTAACAAGTACTGGTGACAAAATTTAACATTGGCGCACACCAAAATTTAGCACACAAGGAATTGAACAATAATTACCTAACATTGCTACTTGTGTCCTTCCAATAAAAATGTCTGCAGCTAGCTTAATACCTGACCTCCAACACCAAGAGCACTCAGCTATTTCAACAAATTATTTTGATCAATAGCGTTGAAGACTACTATGAAGTCCAAAGTACCATCACAGCAGACTCACCTTTATCTAACCAGGACACAGTCAATGAGAGCCAATAATGCTGACCTAGTAGACTTGATCTGGTATAAAACCTGACTGATAGCTGTCCAGGTACCAATTCAAATCACAAAATTGTTACAACAGCAGGAATATAGATTTATTCAAAATTGTTTTCCAAATATTGAAAATTTAATACTGAAATGAAACTATTAGGGTCTGATGGGTCCAACATGGGCATTTCTAATAGGGATGTTCAAGCAAAATGTTTTCAGTTTTCTATTTTTTTTATGTTCACCTTCTTTTTGACTGAATTATGTTTCAGAGGGCTTTATTTATTTTATATCGACGGGCCTGCAAGTTGATTTTCAAAGGAAAATAGCCCATGAATTGGTTACCCTTTGGAAGTCCTCAGCACACTTGTGCCGCAGGAAGTCTTGACTTTGCACACTTTGGAAGTGTAAAGTACTTGGGTTAAAGCCGTGGAAAGAAGGAGTGTGGATTTAAACATGAAATCCCCATGCTTTCTTTTTCCAGCCCACCCTAACTCTGGTGCCACCCCTTTTATTCCACATTAGGAGCCGGACAATTTTTAAAGTTTTTTTTTTCTGCAGGCAAACACTCATTTACCCGCATAAATCCCTTTGAAAAATTGCCTCCATCATATTTTGTATTATATTGCCTCAAAAATTATTTAATTTAACTGATATAGCAATAGCAAGGGAAAACTAGATCAGCCCATATTACTCTATCTAGCAAAAGCTTCTCTCCTACCTTTGTTTATATCTAGAGAAGAACCAAATAGCTAGAGAACAGGTACAATATAATCAGAAGAAGCACTCACATTTCTATCACAATTACCCCAAATTGGAATCATTAACTCATAAAGAAAGGTTACCTTGTGCCAGGAGATCATGTAACTCTTCTTCTATGTCAAGTATGTAAATTGATATTGGAATGCTACTCTGCTTCATATTGCTATAGTTGCTTAAGTCATTTTATTTAGCCATGAAAAGCAGAATCAATTTTAATTCCTCTGTCTTCTACATACTGTGCTTTCACAGAATCCTGATGGTCCCACAATCTTTGAACTCCTGCAGGAAAAACAAGCCTGCAAGGGAATCATGTTCAGAGTTCTTTTATGCTTTCTGCATTATTCTTCACTTGTCACCTATATTTTATAAGCAGCCGATCTGGACACAGTGACAGTAAAAGAGGGATGAGGCTGACAAGTATGCACAATTACCTTATGCCAGCTTATTTATTGATGATAACCTCAAGTTATTTTTCAAAAATATGTTGAGAGGGTAAGGAATTAAAATGTTAAAATAAGTGCTTTATGGCATTAGATATTTTAATCTTGCACACATAGCAACAATTCTTAAACACTAATATTTAGATTAAACTGCTGCTTTAACAGTCATGCTGAAAGTATTAATATATTTGTTCCATAAAACATTATGGCCTGATTCATTAAACTTTATTCCCCACAAAGAATGGGAGAAAGATCTTAGTGAATCGCATCCTAAATCATGAGAATAAAATACAACTTTGACTATGTAACTTACACTATACTAACCCAGTCACAAAATAAAAGTTTAAAGAGATTATAAAATGGGTGGAAATTTCTGATTACCTGAAAATATGTTCTGTTATAGCATACAAATGTTTATGCCAGGAGAGTGTTTATACCATCATTGATTAGGATCAAACAACCTAATGATTGAGTAGCAAGTATTATGCACTGCCTTGTAAGAGCCCCTGGTTCAGCACTGAAACATGATCTGGTCAACGCCAGGAACACTGTGAAGGCAGCGTTCAAAATGCTCTAGGAAGGAGAACTAGTTATCATTGATGATACAATGAAGTCAATCCCAGGATGTAGTCTAAAAGGCTTCTAAGGGAGCTATGAACCATGTGTTTCAGGCCAGAACTTTGATGTGATGGGCTATATTTTGAGGCTAGTGAACACAAAGAGGTCAATATTTAAAAACCTGTTGAGCAGGTGCAGATAACTGGGTAAAGTTAACTGATTATCTTTATATGGATATTCATCTTATCCAGCTAAAAGTGCAAGCAGATTTATGGCAAACAATTTGTGCAGAAGGAGTTGTCGGTATACTTTTAGCCGAGTAGTGCTAAATATCGCACTACCTGGTTAAATTGTTTTTAAAATTCTTGCCAGATGCAAATTTAGCAAGGAAAAGGGTACATCTTTTCGATAAGAACATAAGAAGTTGCCATACTGGGTCAGACCAAGGGTCCATCAAGCCCAAAATACTGTTTCAAACAGTGGCCAATCCAAGTCACAAGTACCTGTCAATTACCCAAAATTAACTAGATCCCAAGTTACTATTCCTTATTGATTAATAGAAGATTATGGACTTCTCCAAGAACTTATCCAAACCTTTTAAAACCCAGGTACACTAACTGCTGTAACCAGATCATCTAGCAATGAATTTCAGAGCTTAATTATGCATTGTGTAAAACAATTTTCTCTGATTTGTTTTAAATATGCTACTTGCTAAATTCATGGAGTGCCCCCTAGAGTCCTTCTATTATTTGGGAGAGTAAATAACTGATTCACATTTACCCATTCAAGTCCTTTCATGAATTTAAAGACCTCTATCATATCCCCACTCAGCCATCTCTTCTCCAAACGAACAGCCCTAAGCTCTTTATACTTTCCAAATAGAGGAGCTGTTCCATGCACCTTATTATTTTGATCACCCTTCTCTGTACTTTCTCCAGGGCAACTATAATTGTTTTTTGAGATGCAGCGACCAAAACTGCACTCTATGTTCAAGGTACAGTCTCACCATGGAGCGATACAGAGACTTTATGACATCCACAGTTTTATGTACCATTTCCTTCCTAATAATGTCTAACATTCTGTTTGCTTTTTTGACAGTAAGCTGAAGATTTCAATGCATTATCCACTATGATGCTTAAGTCTCTTGCTTGGGTTGTAACTCCTAATATGGAACCTAACATTGTTCAACTACAGCAAGGGTTATTTTTCCCTATATGCATCACATTGCACTTGTCCACATTAAACTTCATCTACAATTTGGATGCCAAATCTTCCAGTCTCGCAAGGTCCTGAATTTATCACAATCTGCTTGTGATTTAACTACTCTGCATTATGTTGTGTCATCTGCAAATTTTATCACCTCACTCATCATACCTCTTTCCAGATTATTTATAAATATATTAAAACGTACAGGTCCAAGTACAAATCCCTAAGGCACTCCACGGTTTACCTTGTTCCACTGTGAAAACTAACCATTTAATCCTACTCTCTGTTTCCTGTCTTTTAACCAGTTTGAAATCCACAAAAGGATATCGCCTCCTATCCCTGACCTTTTAGTTTTCTTAGAAGCCTCTCATGAGGGACTTTGTCAAAAGCTTTTTGAAAATCCATATTCACCACATCTAGCAGTTCCCCATTGTCCACATGTTTATTCACTCCTTCAAAACACTGTAGCAGATTTGTGAGGCAAGACTTCCTTGGGTAAATCCAGGTTGGCTGTGTCCCATTAAACCATGTCTATCTAAATGTTCTGTGATTTTATTCTTTATAACAGTTTCCATGATTTTTCCAGGCACCAAAATCAGGATCACTGTCTATAGTTTCCCGAATCACCTCTGGAGTCATTTTGAAATATCGGGGTTACACTGGCCACCTTCCAGTCTTTAGGTAAAAATGGATGATTTTAATGATAGGTTACAAATTAAGGGCTGGATTTTCAAAAGGCTACGCATGCAGGGCCTATTTTAAAAAGGCCCGGTGGCGCGTGTAAAGCCCCGGGATGCGTGTAAGTCCTGGGGCTTTACAAAAGGGGCAGAGCATGGGCAGGGGTGGGCGGGGCCATAGGCCTGCAACACAGCGGCCATTGCCGCTGTGTTGAGGGATCGCGTGCCGGCAGCCTGCCAGCGCGCGTAACTTGTGCCTGGCCAGAGTCAGGTGCAAAATGTAGGATAAAACTTTTGGGGGGGTTAGAATAGGGCTGGGGGGAAAAGTTAGGGGAAGGGGTGGGAAGATCAGGCTAGGGGGAAGGGAACGGAGGAAGGTAGTGTGGCTTGGCACACGCAAGGTGCATAATTTGTACCCCCTTGTGCGCACATGTTATAAAATCGAGCGTACATGTGCGCGCCGGGTAGCATGCGCACATGTAGGCCGCGCACGCATGTTATAAAATCTACCCCTAATTGTAATAGGTCTAAAATTTCATTTTTGAGTTTTTCAGAACCCAATTCAGGTGATTTACTACTCTTCAGTTTGTCAATCCGGCCTACTATATTTTCCAGATTCACCGTGATTTGGTTCAGTTCAATTGATCTGTCACCCGTGAAAACTGTCTCTGGAATGGGTATCTCCCCAACATCCTTATCTGTTAACACCGAAGCAAAGAATTAATTTAGTTTTTCCACAATGGCCTTATCTTCCCTAAATGCCCGTTTAAACTCTCGATTTTTGAATGGTCCAACTAACTCCCTCCTAGGCTTTCTGCTTTGGATATATTTTAAAAAGGTTTTATTATGAGGTTTTGCCTCTTCGGCCAACTTCTTTTCAAATTCATTCTTAGCCTATATTATCGGTGTTCTACATTTAACTTTCCAATGCTCATACCTTTTCCTATTTTCTTCAGATGGATCCTTCGTCCAATTTTTGAAGGAAGATCTTTTGGCTAAAATTGCCTTTTTCACCTTACCTTTTAACCATGCCGGTAATCATTTGGCCTTCCTTCCATCTTTCTTAATGCATGGTATACATCTGGACTACGTTTCTAAGATGGTACTTTTTAACAATGTCCATGCCTGTTGTTCACTCTTAACCTTTTAGCTGCACCTTTCAGGTTTTTTTAAAAATTATTTTTCTCATTATATCAGTTTCCCTTTTGAAAGTTTAGTGATAGAGCCATGGATTTACATACTGTCCCCCTTCCAGTCATTAATTCAAGTTTGATCATATTATGATCACTATTGCCAAGCAGCCCCACTCACCAAATTCTGCACTCCACTAAGAATTAGATCTAAAATAGCTCCTTCTCTCGTCAGTCCCTGAACCAATTGCTACATAAAATTGTCATGTATTCCAGGGGAGCGAGAGAGAGGCGAGAGGAACCCGAAAGCCTTGCCTGCTGCCAAGCCGGAGAGAGGAGACCACCTGCGACTGAGCGCGACCGATTGGCTGACGTCATCACTGCAGGACCACGGGAACTTCAAAAGCCCGCGGCTGAGAGGTCTGTTTGGGGAGCGAGAGAGAGGCAAGAGGAACCCGAAAGCCTTGTCTGCTGCCAAGCCGGAGAGAGGAGACCACCTGCGACCGAGCGCGACCGACTGGCTGACGTCATCACTGCAGGACTGCGGGAACTTCAAAAGCCCGCGGCTGAGAGGTCTGTTTGGGGAGCGAGAGAGAGAGGCGAGAGGAACCCGAAAGCCTTGCCTCCTGCCAAGCCGGAGAGAGGAGACCACCTGCGACCGATTGGCTGACGTCATCACTGCAGGACCGCGGGAACTTCAAAAGCACGCTGCTGAGCGGCGCGCAGTCAACGCCGGCGCGCTGCCTAAGCCACGCGCGCCGAAGGGGCGTGCGCGGCTTTGACCGGCTTCGACCGCCTTCGAACGCTTTCCAAGCTACGGACCTTTCTGACTGCTTGAGGTTACCCGATTGACTCTGCCGAACAGGTAATTTGATTATTTGAAGTCTTATGGGGAAAAAGCGTAAAGCTAGAGTCTACACCTCCTCTCCGGCCCCAAATATAGTTGGGCCTATGGATGCCCATGTCAATAGGAAATTGCCACAGAATGACAGTGAGAGTGCCACTTCTGAAGTGTCACTGAGTCCAGGCAACGGCCCAATTACACCTCCACAACCCTCAGGAACTTCGAAAGTGGAAGGTTCTATCGAGGACAGCCAAATAGGTGCGAGTAGGGAAGAAGAAAATTCTCTCCTTCCAGAAAGCCCTTTGGAGGGAACATCTCAAAGGACTGTAGATAGACCTACAATCGGAGCTCCATGTAAGATTCTGCTGAGCCCTAAGGAGCCTTCAGATATTACGCTGAGAGACTTGTGGAGGATGTTAGTCAGACTAGACTCTAATGTCTCAAATGTGAATGAATCTCTTACGTCATTAGTAAATGTGAATAAGTCCTCAATTGATGAACAAGGAAAGAAGTTGTTTGAATTGGAATCTGTCGTAAAAACTATGTGTAACAAGGTGCAAAATATTCAAAATGTTGAAAGTATGCGTATTGCAGATAGTTTATCACTGAATTCAGAAATTGAAAACATAGAAAATATGTTACGTATTAAAAACCTACGTATAGTTAATTTTCCAATAACGAGGCTACTTTCACCCTATGAGATGCTTAAGAAGTTCTTAATAGAAAATCTCGCCTATGAGACAGATAAAATTCCAATTATATCTAAGATCTTTTATTTCCCTAATCAGACTAGAAATCCTATAGCTGGAGATCTAGAGAAAAGTCCAGGAATTTCCTCCTTTTTAGAGGATTCCTTGGATATTATTAACAAACGAGCGACATTATTTGTTTCTTTCTCTCTTGAGAGAGAGAAGGATCAAGTATTAGAGAGGTTTTTTAGGAATAAGGAATGTGCTTTTTGTGGGCAAAGAGTATACTTGTTCCCAGATGTCTCGAGGCCTATCCAGGCACGACGAAGACAGTTTCTTTCCCTGAAAAGTAAGGTCCTAGAGATTGGGGCTACATTTTATTTAAAATTTCCCTCAAAATGTTATATAACTTTTCAGGGAAATAAGTTTATTTTCTCTGACCCCACACATTTAGAGACATTCCTAGCCGATAAATCTGAGACAGAGAGAGTATAGTAACATCTTATTAAGGCCTAATATAATTCCATTGACGCCTCAAGCCTTTCAGAATTATTGTTTTGTTTATATTAATTATAGTTTTGCTCCCCCTTTATATTTTCTTGTTCAACATATAATTTTTATTAGAAATTAATATTGAAATATTGTATTGGATGTTGTATAACAAGATTTCCTTTTATTTTGAGTTTATGGAAAATGTATACAAAAATTCTTAATAAAGAATAAATTAAAAAAAAAAAAATTGTCATGTATTCCATCCAGGAACTTTATCTCTCTAACGTGTCCTGATGTCACATTTACCCAGTCAATATTGGGGTAACTGAAATCTTCCATTATTACTGCAGTACCAATTTGGTTAGTTTCTCTAATTTCTCATTGCATTTCATCTTCCACCTCATAATTTTGGCTAGGTGGATGGTAGTATACTCCTATTGCTATACTCTTCCCCAATTCACAAGGGATTTCTACCCATAAAGATTCAATTGTGCATTTAGGGGTAGATTTTAAAAGGTGCACGCACGCATCCATGTGCACATGGTTCCTGGCGCATGCATATGGATGTGCGGATTTTATAACATGTGCGTGCTGGCGTGCGCATGTTATAAAATCCATAAACCGTGCACAGGGGAGGGAGAGATTTTAAATGTATTGGTATATTCACTATTAATCTGTTGTGACCTGCAATGGGATAATTAAAGTCTTGATAAGGCCTGAGTCAATCTTGTGTTTAATTCAGTCAGGGAAGTACCTATTCATTGACTTAGTCAGTGCCAACCACTGCCGAAACATTTATTTATTTAAAACTTGCATATACCGGTATTAGTGTGCAAACATCATACCGGTTTACATTGTAAGTAAAAGACTGAAAATACAATTAACAGGGCGGGGAAGGGGGAGAGAGTAAATACATAGTGCAGAAAGTATTGAAGAAGAAGAAACATTAACTTTGAACAGTAACAGATAGGTTAATTACAAGGGACTATATACAATATAGTTACAAGAGACTATAAACAATATACAATTTAAGTGTCGCCTATGTGAGGATTGTTCATGAGGGTTGAAAGGAGTGATGGTAGATGGAGACAGTTATTCTGGGTATGCCTGTCGGAAGAGCCAGGTCTTTAGTTTTTTTCTGAACTTGGAGTAGTATGGCTCAAGTCTGAGTGTAGTCGGGAGGGAATTCCATTGTTTGGGGCCTGCAATAGAGAGTGTGCGGTCCCTTGTGGCGGCGAGGTGGGCTTTTTTGATGGGAGGTATTGATAGGGTCCCTTTGTTGACAGACCGCGTGGGTCGGTCAGAGCGTATGGGGCAAAAGGGTTCATCAAGCCAGTTAGAGTTGTAGGAGTAGATGGATTTGTGAATTATGGTTAAAGTTTTAAAGAGGATGCGGGATGTTATGGGGAGCCAGTGGAGGTCTTTGAGTATGGGAGTGATGTGGTCAGATTTCCGTGAGTTAGCAATAATCCTGGCGATGGCATTTTGGAACATTTGTAGGGGTTTCGTGGTGGAGGAGGGTAGTCCGAGGAGGAGGGCATTACAGTAGTCTAGCTTTGAAGAAAGAGTAGCTTGGATTCAAAAATCTAGTTGGATTTCCAACTAGACACTTGTGTTGAACTCAAAATTTAAATACAGAAGAATAAATATATTCTTTGAGAAAAAAAAAAGATAAAAGGCCAATTGATATTTAATGTGAAAGTGAATCCTGCCTATAAACCAAAGGATGAACTAGGGGTGGCTGGGAGAATGATGAGAGGGAGAGAAAGACAAACACACACAAACTCCTAGCTTTTGCCTGCCTTCTGGTTACCTTTTTTCTTTTATGTCTAGATTTTTAAAATAAAACTCAAACTCCTAGTTTTTGCCTGCCTTCTTGCTAGCTTTCTAAAACAAACATACACATACTAAAGAATATAACTTACTTCTCTTTACAATTAAGTTCTAACATTTCCCAAAAGCAGTACTTACCAATTCTCTTCAGCCACCAAGATGATCCTCTCTTTTCAAGTGCTCCAAAGAGTTAAAATCCAGAAAATCTATGAGCAAAGTGTCATAGCACTTGAAGCCTGGTGAAGTAAGTGCCTGAATTTGAAGCCCAGAAATGAAAATTCAAATGCTAGCTTTGAAAATGTTTAAAAAGAAAAACAATCCTCTTCATCAGTTGCCATTTTGGAAAACTGGAGGGAAAAATGTTTTCTTTTGCTATATTTACTACCTTTGAACTTTTGATAGGAGTCATTCAGATGCACTAAATCTAACAGCTTCCAAGTCCTGTCTGATTTAAAATCTCTGCTTCTGAATCCATTCTAATTGAAAATTTCTTTCTGGGGTAGTTTATGATATTCCAAGTCACATTATTCAAGGCAGTATTTCCCAAACCTGTCCTTGAATCATGCCTAACCAGTCAGGTTTACAGGATATCTGCAATAAACATGCATGAGAGAAATTTGCATACACGATCTCCAATGTATGCCAATCTATCTCAAGCATAGTCAATGTGGAAATCCCCAAAACCTGACTGGATTTGTGTGCCTGAAGGAGAAGTTTGGGAAACACTGATTCAAGAAACTGTTTTTCATAACAAAAACAGTTTTGTCTTTTGGAAAGCTATCTGCTGTTCTAGTTACTTCATCTCAAAAAGATATAATAGAACTAGAAAAGGTACAGAGAAGGACAACAAAAATAAAGGTTATGGAACATAAATATGTACGTGTATATTTTCCGGCATACGCCTGAAAATAAAAAATGCATGCATAAATGATTTCCCAACTCTGTCCCCAGTACACCTCGTCTTTTGTGAATGTCAAAATACATATGTACAATCCCCCCGGGCAATTTTTAGAGCCTTTTTACACACATAATTACGTTTGAAAGTTAGGCCCTACATTCATACCTACTTGCATGCTAAAAATTATTTTACCTGTTTTATTACATAAACCCTTATATCTACTTTAGAACAAGAGTTACAGAAATGCCTATCTTTTTTTACTTAGAAGAGTCTATAGTACTATGTACCTTGGGTGCTCAGGTGGCAATTTAAAAAAGTCCACATTGGGGAAACGTCTGTGGACACTTTTAAACTGCAGACTTTGTAACAATTTTCAAAGTGAAAGCACAACCTGCATACTTTGACTTTGAAATTTGCCATGGGTGCAAAGTACTTGCTGACATTTGTACCTGCTTTTGGTGCACATTGAAAAGAACGCACGTAGATTGGAAAATGCAATCTGCATGCATTATATTTCTTCCCTGACCCAAATATGTCTCCAGGAAAACATCCTCTGAATATAGCTAAAACTACATCCATTGTTCCACAACACACAAACCTTTAGCTACATTGATGGAGGCCATAGCGGATTTATGCGGAAAAACCCTTTTTTACCTGCCTAAATGGCTTTAAAAATTGATTTTATAAGAATGCAATTAGTCATGTGCACTTGAAGCCCAACTTTCAAAACTGTCTGCAGCACACCAATTGCTTGCCTGGAGTTTTATGTTAGTGTGTTATAAACTATGGCACGGGAGCCATAAAATGTATAAATTACTGTGTATTTCTGCCCCAAGGGTATGTACATATATATCATACATGCATACACTTGTAATGTAGACACACTCATGCTTTCTCTAATCATTTTAAAATATGTGCATATATTTTATGCATATAATAATTATGCATGAATTGTTACAATAACCCTGAATTAAATGCAGAGGCAGATATATGTTAAAGTATGTGTGTAATCTTCTTTGGCACTTGATAAAATGGGAATGCAAGAGGTCCCTCTTATTTCATATGCTGCTTTCTGTTGAGACTAATACCCCCAAACAGATACATTTTCTCACTATCGTGTAGCAATGTATACAGTTGTGTAATCTGAGACTAAAACCCACATATTGATAAATGTGATATTTGATATCCTGTAGCAATATTCAGAGTCATATAGAAATATATACTGTATATCAGTGGTCCCCAAACCTGTCCTGGAGGGCCACCAGCCAGTCGGGTTTTTGGGATATCCTCAATGAATATGCATGAGAGAAAATTTGCATGCACTGCCTTCATAACATGCAAATTTTCTCTCATGCATATTCATTGTGGATATCCCAAAAACCCAACTGGCTGGTGGCCCTCCAGGACAGGTTTGGGGACCACTGCTGTATATAATCAAATAATCTAAGAAAACTTGTACATATTTGTAAGTAGTGCCAGACTTGTTCACAGTCCCATTTGTTTTCCTGGTGGAAAGGGAGGGACATTGCACCCACTAACACTTTCTTCCCCAGGTGGAGGCTCCAGGAACACAAGGTCAGATGGAGTTTGCCTAAAGGGGGCTCCAGCCAGGTCAATTCTGGACCCAGGAAACCCCCCCACAAGGTAAGAGGGCATGAGCGTATTACATGCACATGGGGCAAAGGTTTACACTCTTTAAGGCCCTTAAGGTTTTCTCTCCCAGAAGCTCTTATGCTCATCAACCCAGTCACTCAATAAAATCTCCACCCAGACAACAAAACTGTTGTTCAAAATGTAAAAAATCATTACCGGCAGTGATGGCAGGGAAAAAAGTCCCAAGGGATACACTAATGGCTACTGTACCAAACAGTTCAGAAAACAAAGTTCAAAGCACAAAGAAAAATATCTCAATATTTCTCTCTCTCTAGCAAAATACTGCCCACCCTTAACAGACATACTCTCCTGGCTCTCCCTTAGTCCTGCTCTCCTGGCTCTTCCTCAGTCCTTCTAATGAGATGTGGCCGTCTTTCCTTCCTTTTCTGTTACATCTCCCGTTTTTTCAAACTCTCATAAGCTTCTGGCTGAGACTTTGTTGTCAGTCAGCAACTCATTAGAACCTTCCTCTGTTAGGCAGTTTTCCTTCTGACTCTCACAAACGACAATTCTCTTACTTCATTTAGTTGAGCCTCTGGCTGAATCTGGCAACTCTTCAATATCTTACTCAGCCGGGCAGTTTCCTCTTTCAACACCCACGAAGGGCAATTCTCATCTTCCTCAGCTTCTGTAACCTCTTCAATCCCTTCAACACCAAGATGTCTTCCTTTCATGAAGACCTTGGCTATCATGACACTGAACCCTATCAGGGTAATTTTAAAAGGAATGTGCGTGCGCCCATAAATGCGCCTATCGGTATGTGAGCAGAGAGACACTGCAATTTTAAATTGTGCTTACAAGTATGTGTGTATCATTTAAAGTACCCCTCCTGTGCATATTTTGGCTAGGGCTTTAGTGGCTTTTATGCGCATATGCAGGCGGATTTTAAAACATGCTCACGCGAGGAAAAAAAAAACAGTTTTTCCAAGTAGTCCACCAGATAGCCCTGTTCATGTAGAGATTTCAAGACCCTTCTTATTCTTCATCCTGCAAGCCCCCCATTTGACCCTGAACCCTCACGCTGTGCTAAATGCCCTAAAACCTGAGATCTCCAGACTTGCTCCTCATCAGGACCAGAAATAAAGTTACGCTGATTTTAAGCCAATGCGTGCCATGGTCAGCTCTTTTAAAATGCGGACTTATGTACATAAGTCTTTGCCCCACCCCGGAATGCCCATGCACCACCCATTCCTCATTCCCTTCTTCTTGATGCACATTTGGGTATCCACGCAATACTTGCGTGTTGCTTGCATGAGGCCTGCATAGACATGAATGTGGACATTTCTGTGTGAGCAGTACCTTTAAAATCAACCAGTATGGCAACACTTCTTCTCCAGCGCCCCATATGTTTGACAGCAGGGATCTCCTAGATTCTTTCCACGTGGAGGGAAAAACCCTACCAGCACCTCCCTATTGGACAAGGCATTGACTCCACCAGCACCTTCCTGTTGGAGAGGCACTCTCAACTCCCCCTACTGTCATGCAGGGACAGTAATTTTATAAAAAATAGCGCACCTCCCAGAACTCACAGACACAGCAACCTATACTGACATCACTACTGGCAACCAGGCCTATGGAAGCCACTGGCACCATATTAATAGGGACAACACTTTTAGTAAAGGGCAAATTTGTAGTCCTCCTTACATATGTGCATAAATTATACCAATTTTCAAAGTAGACTTATGGAGATAAGTCAACTTTGAAAATTATTGAGGTAAAATTATGCACACGCAATTGCAACTATTTGTTATATATGATTTTGCTGAGATAATTTATAAACAGGGAGCCTAACTTTCAAACCTATCCACAGTACAGCACTTATGCACCCAAGTGGATGCGTAGTGATTAATACTAGTATTTTGTAAACTCTGCGACAGGAGCTGCACAGTTTATAAAATAGCACATATTTCTGTTCTGAAAGTACATGCGTATGCTTCAGTACACGTGAATATTTCCAATGCAAGAAAATGCATACTTTCTCTATCTATTTTTTAAACATACATTTGTATATTTAAGGCATATTTAAAATTTAATGTGTGTATGTAATAACCACAATTTATTTGCAGAGGCAGGTAGGTATTTTATAAAGTATGCACGTATTTCATTTGGAAATTTGTGTGTAAGTACTTGAAACTAGCAGTTCACCAATACCTACTCCAGTTTACCTAGTCTTTCTCCTACCTCCTCCAACACTTCACCTTGACCCCCCCTCCCCCACACACAACCATTCAGCCAGATCTCCTCCCAAAAACTGCAGACAACAGACAAGTACAATTTCACTTGTGCAAGTCAATTAGCAAGTGTAGAAGTCTCTGAATAAGTTTGGTAATGTATACATTTATATCTCTTATAAAATAGCAAACTACCATGCATACTTTGAACCCTGCTTCAGAACACCCCTAGTTCATCACTTTTTTCCTCCAGTAAAATGTATGCAAGAAATGGAAAATATACATTTATAAAATAGCATGTATATGAGTGCATGCTACTTATGCGTTTGTGCTATTTTTATACATGAAACCCCTTGGAAAATTGACTCTATACTTTGAAAAAATCAAAATGTATCCATGAAAACCCAATCTCTGCACAGACTATTTCCTGAAATGCTTTTCTCCTATGTGCATATGAATAATTTAGCATGTATAGTGGTCGTGCAATTTTCTAAAGGGTAAATCTATGGGTGAAAAACAACTTTGCCCACAGAGGATCCATTGAAAATTATACTCTAAACACTTAGCACAAATTTCTTAGCTTGCATTTAAAAAAAAAGGCTTATTATCCATCTTCCAATCTAAATCATATATATAGTATATATGTGCTTTGAAAAGGGCTTAGACGGTCACTTTCAAATGGATACACGGGCACACATATTCATGTGTATTTGGGCATGATGCCAGATACATGGCAATTTTATATCCTGCACGCACATATGCAAGCATGATAGAAAATACCCCTGGTGCACATATGTGTGCTCCTAATTTTAAGCCTGCGTGCACACAGCAGAGTAAGTCAGCTTTGGGATTTGCAAAGTGAGGGAATTTTTTAAAAGATGCACATCCAGATCATGACCAGTTTAACCAGTTCATCCACCAGTTTGCCTAGAGCTAGGTCCTCCAACCCCCCTTGATTCTTTAGCCTGCACTCCACCCAGTTAACTCACTGCCCTCAAACACTTCAGAGATACCTAGAAATAGTTTTATTAAGACTTACACCCCATCCATAGCAGAAGTAACTTTGTGCTGAAACATACTTAGGAGCGTGTCCAGATGCGTAGCTACTTGCGCGCATATCTCTTGACCCAGTCCTGGAACACCCGTGCCCCACCCACATTCTGTCTCTTTTTCTCCCGATGTGAGATATTTGTGCATCGGTACTTTTGCAGCACGTGTAGGCGGCTTATAAAATCGGGCGTACATGCGCATGTGCTGAATGTGCCCATCTCCCGATTTTGGCCTGCACCTGGCTTTTAAAATTTACCTTTTATTGCACTAAAGTATAACTCACATGTCAAAGGACCAGTCAGCTCATGAGAATAAACCTTTCCTCTTTCAATCCACCCTTTCTCCTCACCCCTCCTATACAACTTCTCCATGATACTCCGATTCTCTCCACAATCAGATGAGCTCTAAAAACATCCACAAACCCTTCATGATGGCAGAGTCTCTTATCAGCTTGAATTGTACCAACCAGCAGTGCTTTTTACTTTGCATTCTGTACAGTGCATATGGTTTGCAGACAGATGTTTACAGAATATTTTAAAATAATGTAAAGCAAGCAATAAGTATCATGCAAATCGAAAATTATATTGACTTGTATTATCAAAATAAGCAATATAGGGGAAAAAAAACAATCCATAAAGTCAGTGTAAAAATAACAAGGAGCCCAACTCTATTAGAGATTCTTTTGAATTTTACCCTGATTTCTCAGGTAAAGGATTGGTTTAAGATCACAACTGAGAATCATTATCTTTTTGACATTTTTTGTTATATTGCAGCCTAGAGCTGGCTTTCCTTTCTTCTTTCTTTTCTTTACTGAAAACCGTATATTATGTTATTCCCTTTATATAATTTTTTTTTTTTAAAAGTGAAAAAAAAGACCCAAGGAAAAACCTAACGGTTTGAAAGATAAGCATCAAAGTGAAATTGGAAAAATAAACAAGTCACACGGCAATGAAGTAAATCATCAGAGTTAACTTTGTTCTGCTGAAAAGATAAAAAAAAAAAAAAATCCAGTCAAGCATAGCAATTACAGAACACCACAGATCAATAGAAGGGTTAAGAGAGACAAACCAGTTTCAGTGGTGGTCTATAGTACTACACATTTATTTGATGATATCAGATGTCTTGCCTGTCATCTTACAAAAAGCAATAGAAAGCACACCAGACATACTATGAAGAGCTTTTCAAGGTGTGTGTGTGTGTGTGTGTGCCAAATAGAAACCACAGAGACTTTAGTACTTGTAACATCTGTAATAAAGTATATTAAAATTGTAGCAAAGAAATAGTGCCTTCAACCTGCCCGGCGTCATTCATTGGTAGAACACGTCACAGTCTCCAGTAAGACACTGTGTGAACCTGGGACATTCCAGAAGGCTCTATCTACTTTGGGAAGAATATACCCCCTTCTTGATCAAAGTTATGAGGAGAAACAGATGTGAGATCTCAGATCGCTGAAAGAATGCCCAAAACTTGAAGTAGGAAATAAATGCCTGCAGAAAATGAGTGCTCGAAAAAAAGACTCTGGTAGGTATCACATGCTCCCACATAACTGGCTCTTGGCTAATGATGCTGCGGGTGTATGTGAGTCATTCTATTGAGTAATGATTTTATAGTATCAAGTGCAATGATGGCAAAAAGAGCAAGTTATGATGCCAGGAGAGTCAGATCCTTAATGAAAATCTGGCTACTTAGGGGTTAATTTTATAAATGTCCTCACTAGGACAAAGTCTGGGGTAGTTTTTACCTGCAAACTTTACACTCATTTTTAAAGAGAAAATGCACATTTCCTATGAAATTTTTCCCGGAAAAACTACTCACACTCATTTGCCCATGCCAAATTCTATGGGTAAATTTTCTGAATATCTAAAACTTAAAGGGACACCCACAACTAACGCTTTACTTGAAACCTAACAGAGGCTGTGCACTATAATTTTACCTGATGTTTGTAATGTGGATCCTCATATAGGATTGCACCTAGTTAATTTGTGCTCACAGATCCTATCAAGGCACGGGTGCAGCAGAATTATAATCACTGATCCACACCTCTATTTCTTTCTTATAATTATGCAGTTTAAAACTGTTCAAAATGTAAGTCTTCAAACATCCAAATATAAAAAAAATGGCAAAAATGAAAGGTTGGGAGTAGATAGAGAATGAACATTTGGGCTGCAGTTGGTTGATCCCTGATGCAGAGATAAGTTCCAATCTTGAAACATAATGCTGTGTGAGATGTTTAAAATCTCCTGTTGGACATGTGGGATTTCCAATCAGCGCTAGTTTGGATTTTACAATACCTGTAAGACATAGGTTTGGATTTGTCACACTTTGAGCTTGTTGTTCTTTTGTTAGGCAGCGATTTGCCTCAAGAATTCTGCCTTAATCATTTTTGCCATTTTTGATATGTGGATGTTTGAAGACCTACATTTTGCATAGTTTTAAATTGCATAATTTGAAAATAATAATAATAATAATAATAATAATAATAATAAACAGATGCATGGATCAGTGATTAAAACTCTGCACCCATGCCTTGATAGGCTCTGTGGACACAAAAGAGTTAAGTGCAATCTAATATGAGGATCCATATTACAAAACGTCATATATTATTATAGTGCCTCTGTTAGGTTTTAAGTAAAGTGTTACTTTTGGGTGACCCTTTAGTGTTATTAGTACAATTTTTATTGACATTGTTTTTGTGGGCTTTCATTTTGGTGATATCTCTAAAGTTTCTAAATTGCATGCATGCTTTTGAAAACATAAAAAGTATGAACAGAATGCCAAACCACACCTACAAGAACACTTCTACACGCTGCGGATAAGAATACGCGCATAGAGGCCTTATGTGCACATTTTCACACGCACGTAGGGTGGGAAATTTTCTAAAAACCTATTTCCTCAGGCAAAGTGCTGTTTTATCTATAAAACTGGCTTTATAAATTACCATCTTATAGCAAATTTCTTAGAATATCATTTCAACATAGATGAACTACACTAATCAGATCACTGCTTGAAAAAGATACGGTATTACACGATATAGCAGATATACTACAGCAGAGCACATTTTATATGGAAAAGTTGGTCCAATCAGACCTCCCCCCATGGCCTGACAGACTCGACTGGCAGCCTGGTGTTTCTCAAACCCCTTCTTCCTGTGATTCACAGTCTCAGCTCAACTTGTTGAATTGTATGATGCTCCCTAAGGAGAAAGTTTGAAAAGTTGAGGCAACAAGGGTCTGAGCTGACTGCCGGGGCAGGAGGGCAGTAGGTAAGGCCAGCAGAGTTGAGAAAGAGAAAGGCAGCTGTGGTTGGGGGCCCTGGGCAGGGCACAGATGAGAAGCAAAAGCATGCAACAAATTCCAGATAAGAGAAGGTTTTCTGGATAACAGAACGTGGCCCTGTGACCATACTATTTTCTGGCTAATGGAAGTTTCCAGATTATGATCTTTGGGCAAAATATGCACCTATTCATATTTAAAACAATCTATACTTAGATGATCATACAGACAACAAAGCCTCTAATTTGAAGCCTTAGAATGTTAATGTTTCTGAGATAGAGCAAGACCATTGTTACATAGCAACAAAAGTTCCATATTTCTTCCTTTTCCCTTTTCAAACTGAGAAATTTGCTACTCAGAACAGTTTTTCCCATAGGATGAGATGAAACTAGATGGAATGAATTACAGTATCTTTGTACTACTCGAGCTGGAACTTACCAGTGGATCACTGGCCAGCATCAAGCAGGGTTTGATGTGTGAAATCTCCAGTAGGCTATGTCAATGGCATATTGTATTTATAAGGATAGAGAGACAGATTAATGTTCATTAGCTGGACTATAGTTTGAAACCTGAGATTTTTTCAGCTACGAGAGACTAAAGCTGCACAAACTGTGTACAGATGACAATTCAAAGCTGTAATATTTTCAACATAGCACAAACAAACAAACAAACAAGGCAGGCATGGATATTTAGAGTGAGTACAATCCACACCAGGAGCTGAAACAAAAACAATTGACTGTATCTTTTTTGTGAAATAGTTTCAATTATATATATAATTTTGCATAGAAAGCGGTTTGTATGGCTTTAATACAGGAGTCCCCCAACCTTTTCTGAGGAAGAGCCACAAAACACATTTCAAATCAGTGAAAGTGCTGAGCCAGGGTGGGAGGGAGTGGTAAAGAAAGGGGATAGGAGGAAGGGGACCTGGGAAAGACCTCAGAATAGGCTCTACCAGCAAAATGCATGCTTTTATAGTCTTGTAAATAATCATAGGTCAAACTGTATCATATGAAAGCATGCATTTTGCTGGTAGAGCCTATTCTGAGGTCTTAATGTTTCCTGTCAATTGAGATAAACATTGAGCATTACGTATTAATATATTACCATACAAACAGAGGATTTATTGTTACGTGATTTTTAAAAAATGTTCATACCTGTAGTACACTCAAGCTTCATAGCTGCATCTTTCAGTTATTTTCTAAATATTTTCCTAATTTTATCAAAGTCTCCCTTTTGAAAGATTAGTACTAGAACTGTAGATTTACTTTTGTCCCCCTTCCAGCTATTAAGTCAAATTTGATCACGTTATGATAACTATTGCCAAGTGGTCACACCATCGTTACCTCTCACACCAAATATTGCATTCCACTAAGAATTAGATCTAAAATGGCTCACTCTCTTGTCATTTCCTGAACTAATTGCCCCATGAAGCAGTCATTTATTTCATCCAGAAATTTTACCTCTCCAGAATGTCAGTAATGATTGCACATATCTTGCAAGTTGGCAACTGTTCCACAGCCCTGGGAGCCTTGCCCCTTCCCTTCCTTCTGTTCCCTTCACTCCCCTTTCATATCCTTCCACTCCCTTTATCTTTCCTCCCCACTCATCCCTCCCGTCATTCTTATTTTTACCTCTCCTCTCCCCTCCCTCCTTCTCTCAACAAACACACCATCCCCCTTCCCTTCACTCTCACACATTCTCCCCCCACTTTGCCCACCCTCTCACACGCAGCCTCCCCTCCCACTCCTTACTTTCACATCCTTCCCTCACTTTCCCTCCCTCCCTTCATTCTCACCTGTCCGCTCCCTTTCAGCTCTCTCTCAACTCTTTCCCTTGCCATCAGTACTTTTCCTCTTGATCTTCCACTGGTGGGCCCTGGTCTCCTCAAAAGTGGCTCTTCCCAAAGAAATAGTCCGGTGGGTCTTCTCTCTCTGACAGGGTCTCTACTCCTCACCACGGCTCACATCTGGGGAGTGGTCTGGATGGTTTTCTCCTGCTGGCAGAACGTAGCCTCCCTACCAGTGACTCACATTTGGGCGGTAGTCCAACAGGTCTTCTCCCTCAATTAGAGCTTGGCTCCCCGCCAGAGGCTCACATTTGGCATAGATTTGGCAGATCCTCTATCACTAGAAAATCCTGACAGCCTTTCTACTTCCATTACTACTAAAAAAAAAGACCAAACAAAACTTCCAAAGGTCGAAACTAGCCTCTTAAAGGACAAACTTGGGAGCCAGAAAAATTAACTCTGCAGGCTATAGTTAGGAGACTCTTGCTTTAATATATTTAGCATGTGACATGATAAAATACAATAAGATATTCATTACCTAGTCTGAGAATCTAGCAGATACAATAGGGCTTATTAGCTGAATGCACAGATATAGGTGAATCTTCAAAAGAATCATGCATGCAAATGTAACATACTATCATAGCAATTTTCAAAACCCATTTACCCGCATAAGTTCACTTACACATGGAAATCTTATGGACAATTCAATTCAATGCCATATATTGTAGGAATTTTCAAAAGATCACTTACATGGGTAAAATGCATTGACATGTGTAAAATCCAGTTTTAAGGTGGTAACTTTCAAACAGGTGTGCAAGTGCTCATATACATGTATGTATATTTGAGTGGCCAGATACACGGCAATTATATATCCTGCATGCACAAAAGTATGCATGTTATACAATTTCTCTGGTGCATGTATGGGTGCTCCTAATTTTAAGATACTGGTAGATTTTAAAACCTCTACATGCACCAAAGCAAGGAGATGTGCACGTGACTCGGCCCAGCACTCTCCGCGTGGATTTAAAAACCTGTAAAGTACGCACGTATCTCCCGCTATGCGCACAAATCACAAATATTCAAAAAGGGGTTTGCCATAGGCAAGGTCTGGGTGGGGCAAGGGTGGCTGACTCTGTAAAATGAAGTCAGCATGTAAATATTTACGCGCATAAGCATGCTCCGTGTTCCCCTAAAGGGTAACTTTACTTCTGCTATGGACGGCGTGTAAGTCATGTAACAAAAAAAAAATAGTCAGCGGGCTAGTCAGCAGGCTTTAAAAGTCGAGGCTAATAGGGTAAAAGGGAGGCGAGTTAGCTAGGGAGTTTAGGAAGTCCTCTGCTTTACTGGGGCGAACTGGGTACAAACTGGGGAAACAGGTAATTGTGTTGGCGCACATCTACTAAAATTCCCCCCACTTACACGCTCAATTTGCCATTTGCACGTGTGAATATAAAATCGTGCACACATGTACGCGTGTGATAAAATCGTTCCAAGAGATATGCGTGCATATATGTGTGCATGCGCCAGCAAATGCACGCACATGTACTACCATGCGTGGGTCTTATAAATTACCTCATAGGGCTCACACGGCAGCGTAAGTCAGCTCTGAGACACGCAAGTGAGGGAACTTTATATCAGACTCACGTCTAGCCCATGACCAATTTCACCAGTTTAGCCACCAGTTTGCCCAGTATAGAGCTAGGTCCTCCAAACTCCCCTGGTTTTTTTTAGCTTGCACTCCCTCCAGTTAACCCAGACCCCTCAAACACTTCATAGATGCCTGTAAATAGTTTTATATAGACTTACACCTCCTCCATAGCAGAAGTAACTTAGAAGTAAAATATACCTGGGCAGGCACCCAGGTGGGTAGATACTTGCATGCATATCTCTTGGCCCATGCCCTGCTCATGTTCCACCCAATTTTTTTTCCCCAATGCGAGATATTTGCACATCGGAACTTGTGCGCGCAGGTGGGTTTCTTATAAAATCAAGTGAACATGCCCATGCGCCAGATGTGCCCACCTCCTAGGTTTGGCACATGCCCAGCTTTGGATATTCACCTTCAAGCATGTAAATACTTTTGAACATCAGGCCCCCCCTTTTTTTTTTTTCATTTCATTTTTCGTTTCATATTATTTTTTGTTCTGCTAGTTTCATTTATTTAAAATTCAGAGAAAAAAAAATCCTTAACAAATGAAAATTGTCTAAAAGAAATAAAAACCAAACCAAACAAAAAAAGTTGGGTCCCTTTCCTTAACATTTTTTTTTTTTTAATCATTCCTGGGCCTCCCTTAATTCTTCTTACCCTGTTTGTTGATTGAGATTTTCATCATGGAGCAGGAGCTATTCCTGGTCGCTCTAGCCCCACTGGTGAGTTAAATGTAAATGGTATCAGAAGAACCATTCATTTCTGCTATACAAAATGGAGCTGGCCTGGGCCTTATACATATAACTGTTCTAGAGAACATAGCACAATTATATCCCTGACACAGCCATGAGCCAAAAAGCTGGTCAAGGATTATCATTTAAGTAATATTTAATATGTAATTTTTGGATAAGACTGGATACACTTGGAGATAAGTTGTTATACATTCATTTCACTTAAAATTATCTGGAGGATTTTAAATACTAATGATAATATTATTGAAATGTAGTGGAGAGTGCCGCTAAAAATCACAATATTTTCTTCGTCTTTTTCCTTCATTTTTTTCAATCAATTTCTCTGCGCTTATTGATTGATTTCTAATTTGTGTGGGGTATTTTTGTTCATGTGTAGACATGTCAAAGATGCTGCATGTACTGTTGATGACCCAACATCTTCCATGTTGATGTCTGCTGACTCTATTTTATTTCTTACACTGTAGACATCAATGTAATGAACCTTTCCTGTGGAAGAAACTCTTCAACCTGAGTCATATCTATAAAATTTTATAAATTCTAATTGAGATGATGAGCTCAAATAAGATTTAAGACAATTTATGACAAACACTAATAACTCCAGCACCTGGATAGTTTTGCTTGTTAATTCTTTGGCATCTCCTTGAAATTTTCTCTTGAACAGCAAATCATCCAGATAGGAAAATACATGCACCCCCAATTTACATAGATCCACACCACCACCCCTTTTTTATGTGCATATATGTGCATAAAATATGAATATACACATGCATTTTCTATTTTTATAAAATCTGGAATACGCAAATACATGTATAGGCTAATTTTTATGCACATACATTTCTAAAAAGTCACTGATAGTGCTGACACTAGGCCAAATGGCAGTACTTGATATTGGAGGTGGCATTTCCCCTCTACAAATCTGAGATACTTTTTGTGACTTGAAAATCTTTCTATGTAGAAATAAGCTTGCTTTAGATTGAGGGAGCAAAGCCCCTGTTTCTGTGAAGGGAATCAAATTACCCAGGAAACCATCTTGAACTTTTCCTTTACCTGGAGTCTGATCAAAACCCTTAGGTTTAGGATAGGACAGAGTACCACTTTTTTTTCAGAATCAGGAAGAACTTGGAATATAATCTTCATCCTCTTTCCCTTGGTGGAATAGTTTTGATTATATTGGACTCTAACAGGGAAGAGAGTTCCTTTCATAGTAGTTGCTGATGTTGAGAAGCAAGCAAAAAGGTTCTTCAGGGGCAATCTGATGGGGTTTTCAAAAGACAATCTGTATCCTTGTTCAATTATGCTGAGAACCCAAGTGTCTGAAGTTATCACGGGCCAATGGTTTGCATTAACCTTGGCCTTCCCTCCCCAGGAAGGTTCTCCTGCATGGATATTAGATCAAAGCTACGTTCTTCTGCAGTCAAAACCCCATCCCAGATTTTGGCTGGGCTGCTGACTGTGGTTTTTGGACCCCTTGCTGTCTGGGATGACATTGATGTACCTGCTGTTGACAGGGAAAAGAGTCAACAGCCTCCTTGGATGATAGAAGAGTCTTCTTGGTGCCCCACATAAATATCTCCTAGATATGGAGGGTGTATCTGGAGTAGAGGTGGAGAGGGTCTGAAGCATAGCACAATGGTCTTTAATTTGAGCCACCACTTCCTTGACTTTATTTTCAAAGAGAATCTCTTCATTGCATGGTGTATCTGAGAATCTTTCTTGGACATCTTGTCTGATGTCTGATGCCCACAGACATGTGAATCTGTGGGTACCAATACCTACTGCAGAGACTGTCGATACCATTTCAAAAACATCATAAATCAAATGGACCATGTGTTTTCCATTCTCTTTTCTATCAGTGATACTAGGATATCATGTGTCTCCTGAGGGAGATTCTCTGACACAACCTTTACTTCTTTACATTGACTGATCCATGAAGAGTTGATAGTATGCATATGGGTAATGAGAATAGACCCTCAATAAACCTTCCTCCCAATAAAGTCCAAAGTACAAGAATCCTTTCCCAGGGACACCAAAGTGTGGGTTCTAGATCCCTTGGGTTTTTTGAGAGTGAATTCAATTATAACTAACAGATGAGGAACGGCTGCTTCTTGAATTTGGGAAACTTCTAGACATGGTATATTGCATCCGTCTTCTTATTCACTGGTGACACAGAGAAGGGGAGGAGGTCTCTCACATACTCATCTGTCTCTCCTATAGGATCTAATGGAAGGGCACTGCCACAATTTCTTTAGGGGGAATTCAAAAACTGGATGATGTCACAAACTGGAAACTGCCAAACATTTCTGCTGTATACTCTTCCTCCTTCTGTAAATCAAAACGAAAAGTTTCTGCCATTCTTTTTACAAAATCAGTGAAGGAGTGGTTCTCTGGCAGAGACTTTCTTTTTTTCTGTGAAGGAGAAGTGTCTGTTTACTTCTCTTCATCACAGAAGTTCTCAGATCCATCGGTGCACCTCCATGAGTAATCAGACTGAGCCAGAATCAAAAGTTGGTGGTTTAGTCTGAGTGTGCATCTCGCTAGAATACAAGACCTCACTGAGATGTTTGTTGGTATTTAGACCCCGATAAAATTCTGCACTTTGGGGAAGCTTCTGCTCCACCCCCACCCTGATGCTCTGGAAATTGACATTGATGTGGCAGCAGATGCTATGAGAGTCTCAAGCAGCAGCTGGACACCCATTTGCAAGGCTACCAATGCTGATAGCAATGCACTGGCTCTACAATCCAACACTACCTGGATCTTCTCTGTAGCAGGCAACCAGGCTCTTGGAGGCTATTGTTATTCCCAAAGTGGATGTAAGGGTATGCTTCCTTCTCTGTGGGAACACTTCATGGGGTTTATACCACAGCCAGAATCTGCCTGCTCCTGGCATTGCACACCAACAGGAAATGATGCTAATACTTCTTGACCTTTGTTCAATTCTGGAACTGATGAAGCAGATTCTTTCACTTTCATTGATGGATAGACAGTCTGTCTCCAAGGTCTTTGTGGGTGCTCAGTGTTGGGGGAAATTGAGGCATCCTTGATTCAGAAGCACAAGGGACTGGCACAAGTATTGTGGCCTTCGGTGCTATTGTTCATGCCTCTGATTCCAATGCTGCTAGGCTGGACTCGCTTTTCCAAAGAGCTTCTCCCTGTGCTCCAAGTGGGAGTGATATTTTTATATATATTTATTTACTTTTTTTAATATTCTGCCTTTCAGATTCTTCATAGCAGATTACTTTCAGGTACTGCAAGTATTTCCCTGTCCCCAAAGGGCTTATAATCTAAGTCGGTAACTTTTAAACTGGCTCCATGCACTCTCTGGCATGTATGCATCGGCGTGCACCCGGATACATGACCATTTTATAACTTGCTCATGTATATGCATGCTTGTTATGAAATAGCCTGACCCCGTGAATATGTGCATCTAATTTTAAGTGGGCACATGCCCATGCACATAAATCACACTTCTACCACATAAATCAAGAAACTGCGTGACCACGCCATTACCAGTTTCACCAGTGCATCCACCAGTTCACCCAGATAACAGCTCAATCTTCCAAAACCCCTAGTTTAATAGTCTTCACTTTCCCCAGATCCTTAAATCACCTTACTTACTGCTAGTTTTTTTTTTTTTTTACTTAAACCTCCCTCCATAGCAGAAGTAAATTTACATGCCACTGGCCCTGGGCGCACACACAGGTGCATAAGTATTTACAAGCACATCTCTCAGCCACACCACAAAATGCCCATGTCCTGCTCAGACCATGACCATTGTTTTTAAACTTTTGAGATGTGTGCACAGCAGGAGATTTGTGCATATCTGGGTGGCTTTTAAAATTCTGTTGGCACACACCAGCCTGACTGATGCACACATCCTGCAATTGATGTGCATGCTGGGCTTTTAAAATTCACTTCTGAGTTTGTACCAGATGATAAAGTGACTTGCCCAATGTCACAAGGAGCATAGTGGGATTTGAACCCTGGCTTTTCTGGCTCATAGCCACTAGGCTACTCCTCCATTAGGAGTCATCATCCTGCATCTGGAACACTCCTATGAATGTGGATTGATTATTTCAGATATGAGTGAAGTGAATAACTGAATAGTAAATGCTGAGCCTGCATTTAATATTCAGGCCAGCAGGAGAAGGTAAAAGCTTCTGTTCCCCCCTGATGATTCAGACGGATCCTTTTGGAGGACAGTGGATGTGAGTAAGGGGTGTATATTGAAGGTAAGAGGAGGCTGGCTTGGCCTACTAACATTTTTAATTTATTGGGTGAGGGGCCCAGCTCAGTCCCTTACAATTAGAGCTTTATTGGGATCTTAGGTTTGGAGGCACTTGAGCAGCTAAAATTTGAACTGTTGGTGATTGGACGAGAGTGTGCTTTGGTTACCTATAATTTATATTTACTGGGATCAGGAAGGGGGTCAGCTCTGTCCTCTACAATTTTAACTTTATTGGGATGGGGTGGGCACTTGAGCAGCTACAATTTATGCTATATTGGGATCAGGAAGAGGCACTTGGGCAGTTAAAAACTGTATTTTATTGTGATTGCAGGGGTGCTCAGGGAGCAGAGTGAGGAAGAGAATGACTACAGATCAGCTGCTAGTTTGTTTTGAGTTATCCAGCTAACTTTAGACCTGAAAAGAGTTAGCTAGATAACTTTACCTGGCTAGCACTGATAGTCAGTGCTAGCTGGGTAAATATAAATCATTACCGCGATGCCTTTCCCGGCCTCTTTTTTCTATCCAGCTAATTTTTAGCCATGTAATGGCCCACCTAGCTAAAATGTAGAAATTCCACAGATAAACCTCAGTCCAGAACTTAGTTAAATAAACCTGTTAGAATATGGACCCCAATATATTTTCTGAGAGCCTGTTCACATGAAAAACCTCCAGCTGTATCCAATCTTTCCATTACTAATTCTCTGGCTTGTTTTTAAAATTGGATCAAAGCTCAAATGGGAATATTCATGCTACAAACTTTATCAAATTATAATATCGGTCTGTTTTATTTCAGACTATTGCTCTAAATGTAATGTGTTAAGCAATCACACTTTGAAGTGAAATATTACAGTAGTTCTTACAGTTGTAGGAATTAAAAATGAAATTCTCTTTCTAGCTATTGATGACACACTCACAAAATCTCAAAGTACAAGACAAAATACTTGCTTCAAGCGATCTAAACAGCTTTCAGTCAATCAGGTGAACATGTAAAAGACATCAGGCCTGATTTAAAAAATTTACATGCTTAAAATTGGACTTTTCATGTGTAAATGCACTTTACATGTGTAAATGGGCTTTTGAAAACTGCTACAATATATACCATTGAATTGTCCATAGGATATTCAAGTGTACATGCACTTCATGCCTGTAAATGGCTTTTTAAAATCGCTGCGATAGTATGTTACATTTACATGTGTAACTCCTTTTAAAATTACCTCAATATTGTACAATACCATAGCAAAATATAAGTTGTTCGCTATTTACACATCATAATAGTGGAGTATCTATTTTATACAGTAGTTGCTATGAAACAGTAATAAATAATTTCCCTATTGTGTGGAGATGTGATCTTTGGAGCCCTAGGGAAGTCTGGGAGTCATTAGAAAGGGAAAAACAACATACATTTGTCAAAAGTTTATATTTTGTCAGAAAAAATCTCCAAGAAGTCAAAAGAAATAGATCTATGTAACAGCTTATCCAGCCACTGCTGTGAAAATGGCTGTCACTGCTATCATTTAGTCATGCAGCAGTGTCCCCAGAGAAAAGAACAGTTTTCAGCCTAGAGAGGATACAACAATTAGTTCAGAATCAAAACTACAAGGGACATGCTAGTATTTGTTTTGTTTGGTTTAGTGCACATTAAATAAAATATGTACATAAAAACTCACAGGGAAGATAACTTTCAAAACTGCTCACAAGCGTCCATTTATGCATGTATAGAGGTGCATGCAAAGTTACTACTGTATTTTATAGTCTACATGGATATGATATGCACAAGTTACAAAATATGAGTACAAAGGTACACACATATGCTCGTCAATATAAAAACCATGCAAGTTACAACGTATCCGGAAAGTTAGCGGCATTTATTAGGATAAGTTACGATTTAAGAGACTTAAGTAGCAGCATTAAACTGGATAAATCTGAAAGCGCTACTTTTCTGTCTAAGTAGCACTTTTTGGATTTATCTTCGTATGTAAATTATCCAGATGAGTCTAAAAAAAAGCACTGCTTATCCAGATAAGTTCAAATATTTCTGTCTAAGTAGTAGTAAAGGCACTACATAGCTGGATAACTCGGAATTTAGCTGAATAACAGACCGATGCAAAAAAAAAAAAAAAAAAAGCGCGGAAAGCAGGCACTGAAAAGTCAGCGCCCACTTTTTTAATGCGTGCATGACACCCGCAAGGGGGCGCCATGCTATGTTGTAATTAGGGGGTCGCGTTACAAGAAGACACTAGGGTCACTTGCACAACCTTAGCACCTCCTTGTTAACGCGACCCCGCTGTTACCAGCATTCTGCCGGTTATGAACACTGACGCTGAGTAACTGTAGTCCGCCAGTTATGAAAATCGACGCCGAGCATATCGGCGTCGGTCTTCAATGTGGCCAGCTGAGTTTTTTTTTTTAACTTTTAAAAAGAAGTACAGAAAAGCAGATTTTTCTGTTTTTCTTTTCAATGCGCTCAGCTATTAACGCCTGCTCCAGGCAGGCGTTAATAGCTGAGCGATAAATGTGCATCTCAGATGCACATTTATCGCATTTGGAGTGAATGAGTAATAGTCTCATTCACTCCATTTTTTTTGCATTTGGAGTGAATGAGTAATAGTCTCATTCACATGCATTTGCATGTGATGAGTGCTATCTCATTCACTCCGCATTGGACACGCGTTAAATAGGCACTAATCTCCCTATTGCATTAGGGGGTGGATTAGCGCCTATTTAACCCATGTCCGGTTCAGTGCACTGTATTGCATCGACCCCTAAGTGTGCACAAATGATATATCTATCTCTCTCTCTCTCTCTGTATATATATATATATATATATATATTCCCTGTCTATGGAACTCTTTACCCCTCAATCTAAGAATGCAATTTGACAGCAAAACTTTCAAAAAAGAATAAAAACATGGCTATTTACCAGAGCCTTTTCCGAAACACGTAATCATCAACACCAAGAGACTCCCAACCAGACTACACCAAGAAATCAGAGATACCAACCGGTACACACATGAAATCTCAACACAACCATGAAACCAAGAATACTATTTCAAGACCTTTTTCTACTTATAAGAACTAACCTTACTATTATTTCCATCAATGTTACATATTTTCAACTCTATTATACTCTCTGTTAAATCCCTAATTTTACTCTGTACTCATATATATATATTTTTTTTTCCTGTAAACCGTTGTGATGGCTATACTGAATGACGGTATTCAAAACATGTTAAATAAATAAAATAAATAAATATCCACATATTTGTGAATAAAACGGAAAATGTCATAATGCCTCTGTATCGCTCCATGGTGAGACCGCACCTTGAATACTGTGTACAATTCTGGTCGCCGCATCTCAAAAAAGATATAATTGCGATGGAGAAGGTACAGAGAAGGGCTACCAAAATGATAAGAGGAATGGAACAGCTCCCCTATGAGGAAAGACTAAAGAGGTTAGGACTTTTCAGCTTGGAGAAGAGACGACTGAGGGGGTATATATTAGAGATATTTAAAATCATGAGATGTCTAGAACGGGTAGATGTGAATTGGTTATTTACTCTTTCGGATAGTAGAAAGACTAGGGGGCACTCCATGAAGTTAGCATGGGGCACATTTAAAACTAATCGGAGAAAGTTCTTTTTTAGTCAATGCACAATTAAACTCTGGAATTTGTTGCCAGAGGATGTGGTTAGTGCAGTTAGTATAGCTGTGTTTAAAAAAGGATTGGATAAGTTCTTGGAGGAGAAGTCCATTACCTGCTATTAAGTTCACTTAGAGAATAGCCACTGCCATTAGCAATGGTAACATGGAATAGACTTAGTTTTTGGGTACTTGCCAGGTTGTTATGGCCTGGATTGGCCACTGTTGGAAACAGGATACTGAGCTTGATGGACCCTTGGTCTGACCCAGTATGGCATTTTCTTATGTTCTTATGTTCTTGTACTTCAAAGTTTAAAGTGATATGTGAATATATTTTACTCATGTTATTTAGATGCTGTGATGCCCTTGGAGCAGTCTGGGACTGGGGTAGGCCAGAGAACAGGCCAGGCTGGAGTCTGGTCTGCTTTTCAGCAGTTTATTTACAGATTTATGTAACAGAACAGAAGAAAACAGCTGCTTACCTCAGCAGACTGACAAGCAAAAGAAAACTTCCAAAACAGACACAGCACTTAATTACAGCTTCTTTCTTCTTCCTGGGGCCTTCTCCTCTTTCTCAGGGCCTCACCTTTTTATCCCTTACCTCAGGGAAATGCCCCCACCCGAGGATCCCCTTTCTGTCTGTCTTTAGGTGGACTGGGCCAGATAGCTGGAGCCAGTCCCTTTAGGCAGTCTGAGGCTTTCTGTCATGTACTCTATCACAGACGCATATACCCCCTGTAAGTCAGCTTTCATACATGTTAAGTCAGGGGATTTTCTAACATGGGTGCAGCAATGAAATAACCAGTTTTACAAAGCAGTCTGTCAGTTCGTTCAGTCTACTTGCAGCTCCTAAAAACCCATCTGGCTCTTCAGCCTGAAGACACCCCCCCCCCCTGTTTACCCAGATATCAGTTTTAAGATGTTTATAATCACTTACTCCAGATAATGACCAGCTGTAAATACATGCAAGCAAAAAGACTTACCTGTGTCATTTTGCCAGGTTGTAAAATAGCAACTTACATGAACATTTACTTGCAGACCCTGATTTATGAGTGATGTTGCAGTTTTTAAAATAAAACAGAACGAAAAAAAGAGCCAAGAATTCCCACAAAATACCAGGTATCACAAAAAAGGGAAAACAATATGAATTACTCCAACAGTTTGCCCAACCATACGCTTGTGATTATTAAATTATTTTAAATTAATATTATTTATTTATTTATTTGTTTATGTATTGTTTAGTAATACACCGCATCAGCAAGCCAGACAGCGTATCTCTTGTAGAAAATGTGATCGCTCGATCTAATCAATCATTTGCGGTACATTACTATCAGTGACCTTCAAGAAAAAGAGATTATTTTCAAAATGAAAAGCGATGATATCACATCACACAGTTCAAGACACATGCAGTTTGACGGGCTCAACAACGGCCGAAGTTTCGCAGTTATGCTTCGTCAGGAGCCTATTTTATAGATCTTCTAATGTGTCAATGAAACTTTCATCCTTATAGATCCAATATATAGTCAAACCTTGCATAAAAAAGAGAGTCAATAATTAGAAACCAAATGCAATACTTAGCTTTCTTAGTGACAAAAGTTCCAAATCCTTACTTGGGACCAATATGTCTCCCGCTTCTTTTTCAAAACAAAACAGAGACCAATGTGTGGAACAACCTCAGTTTAAATCTTGCGGACTGCTGAGACACGTAGCCAATGGAGACTGTCATAAGAACATAAGATCATGCCATACTGGGTCAGACCAAGGGTCCATCAAGCCTGGCATCCTGTTTCCAACAGTGGCCAATCCAGGCCATAAGAACCTGGCAAGTACCCCAAAACTAAGTCTATTCCATGTTACCGTTGCTAGTAATAGCTGAACATTTTCGGATTTGTCACGAGATTACATCAGCCAAACATGGACAGTCCCCATTGGCTACATATCTCAGCGGGCCACAAGATTTAAACTGAGGTTGTTCCACACATTGGTCTCTGTTCTGTTTTGATAAACAAGTGGGAGACATATTGGTCCCAAGTAAGGATTTGGAACTTTTGTCATCCCAGAGAGGGAGAGGCAATAGTCTGTGCAGGCCCGGGGATCTCCTCTCCATGCTAAGAGAGGTGGCAATAACTGGCATAGGGCTAGGAATTGCCTTCACTGGGTCCAAGAAAAGGAAAAAGTAAGCAGTCACCAGTCTGCTAGGGCTCATGACTCTGGACCCCATGAGGAGAGAACTGTCCCTGAACAATCAGAGAAATCGCCTTTTGGCTCAAGGAGAGGAGACTGGAGAGTAGTTCTGGAAAGACTGAGAACCCCATTACAACTCTGAATGAAAGAGGAGATAGGAGAATTGGCCAAGTCAAAGGTCGTCTTCCGTTAGAATGGGTTGAAGAGAAGAAGATTCCCTCTCCTATACATCTGCAGACGTAGAGAGTCACCCCATCCCTGACTGAAGGGGTCTGAACGCTTCAACCTGACAAAGGACTTCATGTACCAGAATTCCCTGCTTCATGATGGGTTTACTTACAGTCTGCAATACAGCTGTAATTAGGACATTGAGAAACTCTCTGTCAGCACATTGCACATTTTCATTTTTTGGCTTCGCTGTTCTTATTCTCTGATAAGCTTTCACTGCTGTAACCTAGATTAGAACAATGGATGTATTATGTGATGGGCTGTATTACTGCAGACTCGCGAATTCCTTTCCAGAACTGCAAGTCCCAGCAGCCTCTCCTGCAGAACATGGGAGAAGTTTCACGAAAGTTCCAGGGTGTCTAGGGAGGGGGTCAGTAGCCCCTTCAGCCGGAATATGCTCGCTCAGCAATGCTTAGAACGCATGTGTAAAAGATAAGAACTGTAAAGTGCATAAGAGTCTGCTCCTGGAGGGGAGGGGCATGCAGTTGTACTGAGCCTTTGTCTTAGCTGCATCTTGCTGGCAATAAAAGTCTATCTTTACGGATCAGTTGTCTGGACCTCCTTACTGACTAAAAAGAGACGGTTACATTTGGCGAGCCAGCCAGGAGGTACCGGGGACGCTATTTTAGCCCCCCAGTTGGTCCAGGGGATTTTGTGGCGGAGTGATCCCCCAGACTTGCCTGGTGAGTGGCCACCGCTGAGTTCAGTGATCAGGTATCCGAGGGGGGTCATTCCACGGAGATCCTCTGAGACCTTTGGGCTGGTGATCCGGGAAGAAGGCTTTCGTGACGATCGGAAGAACCCTGCAGGCGAGTATTATGGGAATGATGGGAAAAGTGAAGAATAGCTAAAAGAGTAGCAAATAACCGGTCCATCCGTGAGGGGACCGAGGGGGCTTTGATCACACCCCAAGCGGTGGTTTGGTAGGAATTGCATTCCGAAAGCCACGCGCATAAAAAGAGGAAAAAGAAGTAACGCATACGATAGTGGGAATAGGTTTCTTGTTGTGTGAAAGTGACCCTTTTGTGTCTGACGGATACGGACCCCTTACCTATCCGTCTTCCCTTCCCTCCTTTGTCTGTGACTCTATCCTAATGGGAGGGGGCGGTTCTACTCCATTAAAAGTCATGACGGAACACTATAGGGAAGTGTTCGATAGACATAAATGTACAAAGCCCGGAATGATTCAACAATGTACCCATAGGTGGCCCAGTTTGTGTGTAAACTGGCCTCCGGTAGGGACTTTCGATTTCCAAACGGCCACAAGGGTCCAGAATATAGTTATACGAGAAGGGAATCCGGGTTGCCCTGAGGATTAACCGTACATAACTGCTTGGATTGCAGTTATTGAAAATCCTCCGTCGTGGGCAAAGAAGCTAGTAGAGGGAGCCGCCCTCGTAATGGTAACTCAAGTACGCAAAATGGGGAACCGGAAGTCCCCAGTGTCTGTCTGTCTGTAAGGTACCTGTAAAAAAAAAAAAAAAAAAAATTCTACTGTGGTAGATCGGTTAGACAAATTTCTTTTTGTGATCAAATGCATTATTTCTTTGATAACTGCTATCTGTGAATTGCAAGCACATTTACCAGGGATTTTTTTTAATTGTTTTAAACCCTAATAAGAAGAGTTTTGGTTTACAGATGCTGCACAAGACTACTATACAACAAATTAATGTACAGTGTTAAGTTAAAATACTGATTTGATTACTGAGAATGCATTTACTGGTGTTGAAGTTTAGAACTTGATGGCAGTTAAGGGTTAACGGCAGAGATAATTACAGGAGAGAGGAGGGGATCGAACCAGAGAGAGAAGAGAAAGGAAAAAAAAAAAAAAAAAAAAGGGACATTGGGCTAGCCTGGGTGAATGAAGACAAAGAGAAAGAAAAATTGTTTCGTTTGTTTTAACAGAACATTATTGAAAGTTAGTTGATGGTGTGCGTATGTGAATAAAGATAGAATTGTGGTATGTTAATTAAAAGAAAGGAAGATTGTAGCTCCAAGTTTCTGCTGATTAAATTTATTCTCCAAGGTCCTTGCTAAAACTGTCTGTAATCTGACAAAGGATTGCTACTTGCAAAGAAATACCAGAACCAAGGGTCCCTTACAAATCATTTAGTGCCTTATGATGCAGGCTATTTTTAAGACATTTTATAGCAGCAAATTAATTGTTACAGTACAAAGTGGAATGGTGGTGCGTCCCACTGCGCGTCAGTACGTAGTGCGTAGGCATTCAATATGGCTGTGCGTTTCATGCTGGCATTGCTAATCAGAAGTTTTAGTTTTCTCATATCTTCTATCCCAGTGTCCTCCCTATGCTTATCTTTCTATTCTCTAATACCATGTTAATTATTGTTCTTACTTGTCTCCTATATATTATCTGTTATTTAAAAGTTACATTGGAACGCATGATAAAGTATGAACTCTCTTTTGCTGACGCAGTTTATTTTGAAGCTGTCTCTGGGAAATTAGAGGAGAAATGATTAAGAATGGGACCTTTGTTAAAGCTTTGTTAAATATACAGAGCATAGCAAGCGGCAAGATAAGACAGCTGCAGTTCTGACTGTGGGAATTACAGGATGCCGTTTGTAAAAAAAAAAAAAAAAAAAAACACAGAGAAAACAAAGACTTAATATTAAAAATTTTGATTCAGTGGCAGGCGCAAGATAAGGATTATTGGAAGTTGTGGGCAAGAGAAGGGGCCACTATGCAAGATTAGGAACAAGAGCAAATATGAGTCGGCCCAAATGATAAAGTAGTAGCCCACACACACACACATATATATATATATATTGCAATTATGTTCTTTTACCACTGGTGGGGGCTGGGCTCTGGCTATTGCCATATGTTCTTAGTGTTTGCAATGTAATTGATTCAAGGCTTCCAAGGGTTTGATCATCACTCCTGCACACCTAAAGCGCCCCCCTTGGATCCTTGCCTGCAGATCCAGGTTTACTTTATTGAATTAACCCAATGCCAAACTTACAAGTATGAAGGAAGCAATGTTTTGCAGCTTCTCAGCCTCGTCAGAACTGATTTGCCTCCAGGCGCAGGTCACCTATTCAATTTCCAGATGGATTGTGATCTTTTCATCGTATTTTGAGATGTATGGGAACAGGGATCAGGAAGAGAAGAAAAGGGCCCGTCCCTGCAACCAGGAACTTAATAATAGAGACCCGACATCCGAAAGAAGCTGCAGAAGGCCGAAGGCTTTGAGGGCATGAGCCTCAGCCAGTTAAAAGCTATAGCAGACCAGGTATGTGGAAATAGAGAAGTGGAAGAGAAAAGAGAGAAGCAAGTAGAGACATGAAGGAGAAAGTGACTGTTAGCCGCCGCTCTCGAGGACACGCGGACGGGAAGGAGCCAAGACAATGGCAGACCGCGAAGAGGAGGGGGAACAAGACCCCCCCTTTGGGAAAGAATCAGTGTGCGTACTGCAAAAATGAAGGCCATTGGAAGAGAGACTGTGAAGAATGGCAAAAGAAATACGGGAGCCCTGCAGTGAATACTAACGACAAAAATGGACCTGCACCGACACAAAGGGGCCGAGGAGGAAGGAGATCGGACAACCCCCACTGGCAGATGGCGGGGGAGGCGACAAGGAGCATACAGCCTGAAGAGACCGGGAGGGAAGAATCCCCACTGACCCTCTGGTGGAGATCCACGAGGTAACACAACAAAAATCAGGGGCCTGTTGGACTCAGAGGCCAACGATCTGTCATGACTGCACCAATCGGCCCCCCCGACGAAAGAGACTGTTTCTATAGTGGGCGCCTCAGGTCAGGTACTCACTGCCCCTCTGCAGAAAGAATGAAGTATACAAGTAGGCGGGACCATGGTATCCCTTATCGGATGGAACCTGCTGTGTAAGCCTCAGACCACATTGAGATTTCAACCAACAGGGGAAGTTAAAGCCTCCTTCGGGGACCATCCAGTGATACTCATCTGTCCCCTCCAAGAAGAATGGAGACTACATCTTCCCATAGTCGAACGAACCATCGAACATCGATATGAAAACAACACCCCCCTCAACAAAAACGAAGACAACTGATGGATAGTGTACCCCAAGTATGGTCCGAACAGAACCCGGGTGGAATAGCTATCGACGCTACCCCCATATGGATAGAGATGAAACAGAATGCACAGGTGATTAATCAACCTCAATACCCCATTCCATATATGGCCAGACAAGGAATCCAGATACACCTGCAAAGACTGTATGATTTGGGCATTCTTCGGCGAATCCGATCTGCTTGGAACACCCCTTTGTTGCCAGTAAAGAAGCCTGGATCTAATGACTATCGACCAGTACAAGACTTAAGAAAAGTGAATAGTCAAGTAGCAGATCTAGTAGCCCTCGTCCCAAATCCGTACTCAATCTTGGCTCAAGTCTCTCCTGCATCAAAGTGGTACAGTGTCATTGATCTCAAAGATGCCTTCTTCTCCGTCCCGGTGGCGGAGGAATGTCAAAAGATTTTTGCTTTCACATGGGAAGATGCAGATACTGGAGTAAAGCAGCAGTACACATGGACTCGGTTGCCTAAAGGGTTTAGGCACTCACCTACGCTGTTCGGTGAGCAACTGGCAAAAGATTTAAAGATGTATCAAGTAAAGTATGGGCCAGTCATACAATACGTGGATGACCTTCTGTTGTTTCGAGAGACGTACCTCGAATGTGCGGTATCCACTCTTCAGCTGCTAAAGACGTTGTACTCAAAAGGGTATCGTGCAAGTAAAAAGAAAGCGCAAATCTGTGAATTGGAAGTAGAGTATTTAGGCTTCCAAATACGTGGAGGAACCCGATGTCTGGGGATTTCTCGCACCAGTTCTATAAGAGATCAACCTGTACCCACTTGCAAGAAAGAGCTCCGGGCGTTCCTTGGAGCTGCAGGATACTGTAGGCTGTGGATTGCTAACTATGCAGTTATTGCCCAACCCCTGTACGACAAGCTGCGGGGTAAAGAGGCAGAATCTCAACCCTTCCAATGGGAAGGAAACGAACTGGCAAGCTTACGTCAACTAAAAGAAGCCTTAATTGAACCACCTGCTTTAGGATTGCCAGATGTAATGAAACCATTCCATCTATTCGTCGATGAAAAGAAAGGAATGGCCATTGGGGTATTGACTCAAACTCTAGAATCATAGGAACGACCTGTTGCATATCTGTCAAAAGGAATGGACAATGTTGCAAAAGGATGGCCAGGTTGTCTTCGAAGCATTGCGGCTGCATGCTTACTAATTCCAGAAGCAGTCAAATTAACTTTTGGACAAACCTTGAACGTAACAACTCCTCATACTATCCAAGGACTACTAGAAACTCATGGGCCAAAATGGATGACTAATTCACGTCTTGTAAAGTATCAAGCTCTGTTATGTGAAACTCCTGAAATTCAAATACAAGACAGCAAAAACTTGAACCCGGCCACTCTTATGCCGGCACCTGAACCAGTTGCCCATGATTGTGAAGAAGTCATGACTACAATACATTCCAGTAGACCAGACCTGAGGGATCAACCCTGGCAAGGAGCTTGGACTTTATTCACTGATGGGAGCAGCCAAATCATTCATGAGATACGTTCTGCTGGATATGCTGTTGTATCCGAAGATGAAATAATTGAGGCTCAACCTCTTCCCCCAGGAACGTCTGCACAAAAAGCTGAACTAATTGCCCTTACTCGAGCTCTGCAGTTGGCAGAAGGACAAACTGTAAATATCTATACAGACTCTAAATATGCCTTCCTTACAATTCAAGTGCATGGAGCATTATAGAGGGAAAACAATTGAACAATGCATCAGAAGTACGTGAATTACTAGACGCAGTTTGGCTTCCTCGCAAGGTGGCTGTAATGCATTGCAAAGCACACACCAGGAAATCAAACCCTATTGTCAAGGAAATCAGAGAGCAGATGAAGCAGCAAAAAGGGGCAACTCGGGAACCCTTCCAAGCAGTATTAATTGCATCGAATCATCAGGCTTCAGGCAGTCCTGGAGCTCATCACCAACAACTGCTTTCGCTCTTAAACTCTGGGCAAAACAAAATACCAAAATTATGACTGCAGTGTACCAGAATAGATTGGTTTTAGATTACCCTCTGGCCCAGGAAGGAGGGTTTGTGGAACATTTAACCTCTCCAATTGTTGTTTACAGGTAGATGACCAAAACAAGGTTATCCAAGACATCACTGATCGCATGGTCAAGATGGCACACGTCCCTGTCCAGCAATGGAATAGTGCTTGGGACTGGACCAATGGATTCCGTGGTTGGTTTTCCATGATCGGTGGATTTAAGAGCTTGTTTGTTATCCCAGCCAGTTTAATTCTGTTTTGTTTTTTAGGACCCTGAATTATTCCTTTCTTGCTCAAACCGCCTTCGTCGGGTGATGAAGGACATTGCTGAACGCAAAACAGCCACGCAGCTTCTGTCACTGTACATTAACCATCCTCATGTTTTATCCTGGGCCATCTTCCCATACATGACAAGTTCGGGCTACAAAGGGGGGTGGAGCCATTAGGGCCCATCCGTCTCAAACCCGTGAAGAAACCATCGGACTGTTTGGGAAATTAGGGCCCCCTGAGAACTCAAATTGCTAATTTTTCTTGTTTCTGTTTCTTTCAGCTCCACAGTTGCGTTGTGATGGTGTGATACTTTTCATAAATAATGATAAGTATCAAAGGGGGGAATGAAGGGGTCTGAACGCTTCAACCTGACAAAGGACTTCATGTACCAGAATTCCCTGCTTCATGATGGGTTTACTTACAGTCTGCAATACAGCTGTAATTAGGACATTGAGAAACTCTCTGTCAGCACATTGCACATTTTCATTTTTTGGCTTCGCTGTTCTTATTCTCTGATAAGCTTTCACTGCAAATGGATGTATTATGTGATGGGCTGTATTACTGCAGACTCGCGAATTCCTTTCCAGAACTGCAAGTCCCAGCAGCCTCTCCTGCAGAACATGGGAGAAGTTTCACGAAAGTTCCAGGGTGTCTAGGGAGGGGGTCAGTAGCCCCTTCAGCCGGAATATGCTCGCTCAGCAATGCTTAGAACGCATGTGTAAAAGATAAGAACTGTAAAGTGCATAAGAGTCTGCTCCTGGAGGGGAGGGGCATGCAGTTGTACTGAGCCTTTGTCTTAGCTGCATCTTGCTGGCAATAAAAGTCTATCTTTACGGATCAGTTGTCTGGACCTCCTTACTGACTAAAAAGAGACGGTTACATGACTACTCATGGGTTGCCACTTGTTTCAATTAGTCTGGTTATTAACCTCTACTTCTGACCAAATGGATAGATTTCTGTACAATAACAGAGAGCTATGTGAACTATGGCTAATCAATAACACAGAACAATATTAGATATGAATGAAATTTATAGCAAATTGCTTAACAGAATACAATTATAGTATTTTAGAATTTCTTTTTTTTCAAGTACTTTGTGACAATGAAATACAACAATATAAAAGAAACATAATACAATTGTTCACATATTTAATAAAATGTGACTGGAATTTTGCTGTCAAATTTCATAAAAATGCTGACAAGTTTTAAT
This sequence comes from Rhinatrema bivittatum, assembly GCF_901001135.1. Classification (NCBI taxonomy): domain Eukaryota; kingdom Metazoa; phylum Chordata; class Amphibia; order Gymnophiona; family Rhinatrematidae; genus Rhinatrema; species Rhinatrema bivittatum. Next base: position 106,496,430 of record NC_042617.1, on the reverse strand, counting down.
AATAAAAGCATTCAATTAAGTATTATAAAGAAAGTCATTTAGCCTTTATGCATTTGTAAATTTTAGCAGGGTGACATATCGGGAAACCTCTCAGAATTAGAAATAATTAACATTAAATTGTCCATGTCTTAAATTAAATAAATACCAGTACAAGCACTAAATTCTAAAGTGAGCTTTTTGAAAGTGTCCTGAAAGTGAGCCTGATTTATCAAGAATTTTTCTTATATACACAAAATAGGAAAAAGCCTTAATAAATCAGGCCTATAGTGCACTAACCAATTTTAAAACCAGCATGGTAGCACAAATTACTTGCTTTTTTTTTTTTTTTTTTAAACATTGGCATTATCCTGTCCAAATGGTTGTACATTCATGCTAGTGCCAAGCAAAACCGAAGAGGCAGAGGAGTGGTTTTAATATACAAGGACTGTATTTCAGTAAAATCTGTTTCTGTAGTATTAAGTAGTGATAGTTTGGTGGTTAAACTGAATGATTGGGTTTTAGGGCTGTTGTATTAACTACCTAATATTTTAACAAAAAGACCTCACTTTAATAGCATATGTTTTATGTACTATATATTCTTACTCTATCAATCTGCTTCTTTTAGGGAATTTAAATTTATATATTGATAGTGGCCTGTGGGAATTTTCAAGACTTTCAAACATTATCTTCATTACAGATTTATCAACTAGTATAAGTTCCAATCCACAGTTCTGGTCATGTTTTAGATTATTTATTACTGCTAGATTCTCTCTTGCAACAGAATGTGATCACTGACCTTAGAATAGAATAACATAAGATTTGCCATACTAGATTAGACCAAAAGGTCCATCAAGCCCAGTATCCTGTTTCCAACAGTGGTCAGTCTAGTTCCTTGTTGTTTGCCTTGTTCCATTGTCTGACATTTTCTTAATAACTTAAGTTTCTTTGGAGCAAATCATTAAAGGAAATGAAGTTTTTACCATGATAAAAAAATATTGGAATCAAATAGATAAGGATAATTTTAAATTATAATGGGATAAGGAAATATCCGGTATACAGCATAACTCAGTGGATTTGATAGCATCTTCTAAGGTTACTGCTATAAAGTATAGTCACTGAGGCGACTGCTCCTAAAAACTAAGATTAAATTATGTAAGCATGGAAGAGTCCCCTGGTTTACCAATGAATTAAGAAGAGGGTATTGCAAAGAGCCCTCCTTATGAGCTTTTCACTGAGACAAATATGCTTTTGAATCCCCCTGGTTTTAATCAGATTATTGACATCTCTCCAGTGCTGGTGCAAGAATCTGCAACTGCCCAAGGTGGCAATTCCCTCTCTCTCTTCTCCTGCACCAACCCAAACCCTGCAGATTGCACACCATGAATTACCAAAGCTCTGTTCACAAACTGCAACCTTTCCCAACTCCATGTCTCTCCACCCTCAATCACTGCTTTAAAAAATGCCACACTCATGTCCAACTAGTGTGTTCCACCCACTTCTGGCACCCTAAGTGGCTGCCTAGTTTGATTAATGTACCTGCTGACCCTGCATCTCTCCACAAGAATTTTCTGATTTTCTGAAATATAAAGGAAATACAGCTGTTTGTCAGAATCAAGGCTTTAAGCCGCAAGGCCAGGATGTATTAGACGTTAAACTGATCACTTTCTGGGTTTCTTTTGAACATATCCATAGAACAAAGACTAAATATTTTTGGTATGAGTTAAAGAGATCTCACTTATACTTAGATCCCTGCCCAACCTGGGTGTTAGGAAGTTTAAGGGATGTTTTAAAGAGGTCTTTGGTATGACCTATTAAGAAGAAAGGTAATCTGTCATTGGACAATCCTTTTAGATCTATTTCCAACTTGTTATCTTTGGGAAAACCTGTTGAAAAGCCAGTGTTCCCCAACTGAAAGATTTTCCATAAGACCAAAAAATCTTGCATGACAATCAATCTGGATTTCATGTGCAAAATAGCACTGAGACATTACTAGTCGCAATGAATGACTTTTTATTACAAATTATGTACTCAGGAAGAGCAATGATAGCAGTTTATTTAGATATGTTTCGTGTTTGAGTCTGATGACTATGCAATTATTTTAACTAGATTGAGAAAATTAGGGATCAGTGGAAAAGTACTCCATTGGTTCTATACCTATTTAACAGGTCATCAATCATAGGTGACGATTGATACTCAATACTCTAATTACTTCTTTGTTGAACCCAGGATCTCTCAAGGATCAATCTTGGCTCCTATAATTTTTAATATTTATCTTAACCATTGTGTCTTTTATTGGATTCTTTTAGGCCTGATTTTTAATCCCCCACACGCGTAAAATCCGGGGATTACGTGAGTGGCGGGGCCTTGCGCGTGCTGCGCATAAGGCCTGGCCACATGTCTAGCTCCTGTTACGCACAGAAGTGCCAGGCCGAAGGAAAGGGGTGGTCGGGGAGGGACGGGGCAGGAGGTGCCCGGTACCGGAGAAGGGACTGACAGCACGCGCAAGTTGCTACTGCTCCAACAGGCTGTCTAATATTTGTTTGGAAAAAAGTACACCAAGCATTCTGTGTAGGCTTGCAAGGGCTGCTGCCCCTAGTAGTGTGTATAAATTAATTTCTCCATGCTCTCAATCTTATTGGTTCACTGTATTCCTTAAACTTCCCAAGAGAGTAAAGGGGACTCCAACAGGATGTGTCATAATAATACCAATTCTCCTGTCAATCTCCCTCCCCAAAAGATGAAGACCTCCAGCTTGGCTAGCACCTATACCTGTGCTCCGGCCCAGTATAATCCATGTAACCAAGGTCTATATATCTCCATGGTTACTCATAACCATGCCTTGGTGATATACAGATTATAGGAGTAGAGAGCAAATGCTGTGCCACAATGACTTGGCTTTCCCAGATGGGGAAGAAGTGAGGATGTGTAGCTTCTATAGGAAGGTTCTCAGTCTGCATGGGTGTTAGCTTTCCACCCAAAAGTCCCTCATTTCCTGCCTCTATACCCAATCTAATGCTTCCCTTATTTGCCACTGACGCTGCTACTGACCCCAAGGAAATCTGGGACTTGGGGTTCACAGCTGCCTAGCACAAGCCACCTCTCTTTACTTCTAAAGTGGCTCTTTGGGGCTGGTATGCACCCTATCCTGGCTCCACCACTTCTCTGGATGGTTCTAGAAGCCTTCCCCTGCCCTACCTCAGGGCAGGGGAAGGCTTTAGATACCCCCCCCCCCCCTAAACTGGTTACGTGAGAGATGACAGAGGATAATGGTAAATGGAATTCACTCTGAGAAGAGAAAAGTAATTAGTGAAATATTTCAGGGATTGGTCTTAGGCCTGGTTCTTTTCAATATCTTTGTTTTTATGGTTGCAATGTAAACCGGAGTGATAATTAACTCTGTTATTTGAAGTTCGGTATAGAAAAGTTATAAATAAATAAATAAATATTGCTTTTGTCTTTTTACAGATAACACTAACATCTGCATGGACACTTCTGAATGAGTAAATATAATGTAAAGTTATCTAAGAAAGTTTAAGGATTGGTCTAATACTTAATAATTAAGCTTCAGTGTTAAAAAGTGCAAATTCATTCATTTAAGATTCAGAAATCAAAAGGAGTTCTTTGCAATAGATGGCAAAGAACTGATGTGCACTGACTGGTAGTGAAATAGTGTGATGTGGTGGTGTAGGAAGTGAGTACAAACTAAGGGGGTCATTTATCAAAATGCGATAAGGTGTTTTCGCATGCAAAAACGTGTTTAACGCGTGCGATCGTATGGTGCGATGCAAATTCAGAAAATAGGAGGAGTGTGGGCTGGGGTTAGCCTGTCTGCAAAGAGCTATTGCACAGCCATAATGCCAATTTTAACTACACCTCTTTGGATTGTGTTAGCTGCCGTGACGTAAGGTTTCATTGCCATTTCTCCTGTAAGTCCTATTTCAGGTGAATTGACAGAGAGAGAGAGAGAGAGAGAGAGAGAGAGAGAGAGAGAGAGAGAGAGAGAGAGAGAGAGAGAGAGAGAGAGAGAGAGAGACTGGCCATAATGTCATGGCCCATAGGTAGGTATTTGTATCCCTATGGTAGGCCCACTTTGTAACTCGAGGTGGGTATTAGGTAAGAGTGTAGGAGGTTAGGAGCCACTTTGACATTGTACATGACACCTACGAACAGAACAGTGGTCTCATGAAGATTTGATGGCCTTCTGAGTGAGGAAACTCACTACAAGATGAGATTTGGGCAATGTTCTCTCAACCTAGCTTGATGGACTCTCTACCTGGGTAACATCAAGCTCTACCTGGGTAACATCAAGAGAAAATGTCTGAAGGGTCCAGAAATGGTGGCTGATAGTCAGAATCCTGTATTTGTCTGAACTTGTTCTGAATACCAGCAACAAGAGCTTGTGATTCAAGGTGGCCCTTGTAAAACTGTCTTCTTTTGGGGACAGGCCTTTTGACTCAATCGTGTTCAGAAAGTTTCTTAGTCAGTTCACACAAAAGGGGATGGGGTGGGGCGGGGACATCAATGAGGGCAGCCCTGGGAATTTGTGCAACTTGGCAGGCCCTAGAAAGCTCCCTGAGTATAGGTAGCTCAATGGGTGTGGGGGGGGGGGGGGGGGGAGTATTAAATAGAAAAGAGACACCTGTTTTTATTCTCTGCGTAAGACATCTACTAAGGACGTGCATTTGTTTAAAATGAAAGTTTGAATTACATTAAATAAAGCTAATTCATTTTATTCAGGGACCCCAAACCAAATCAGAGTGAAATGAACCTTATTCTTTCATTTTTTTTTTTAAACTAATTTATCAGGTCTAGATCTAGGCCCAAAGCTGGGGCCTCACCTAGAACATAGGCTGAGGACCAAAGCAGAAGCCACGGCCTAACCCGAGTACACCAATGCTTTGGCCTAGGCCCAAAGCTGAGGCATCACCTAGGGCATAGGCCAAGGCTAAAAGCAAAAGCTGTAGCTTGCTTTTCAGTGTAGCTTGCTTTTCAGCGTGACCCCTGAAAATAAAAAAACAAACAAAAAACTTACCTAATCCATTAGGTATCCAATGAATGCCAGGTCACAATGCAAGGGCCTAGGCCTAGGCCAGGACCCGGACACAGACCCAATGCCATGACATGACCAGAAGATGCTGCGACCTCGGCCTACACCCAGGCCTGATGCTGCAACTTGATCTGGATGCTGAGGCTTCAGGCTGGACCCAGGTGTCGGGCTCTGGTCTAGGCAAAGGCCCAGGTGATGGAACCTATCCTCTGGGTCGGATTGCAGCGTCAGGCCTGAGTCTGGGCTGAGGCCCCAGCATCAGGACCTGGCCTGATACCTGGGTTGTGGCATCAGGCTTGGGCTTGGTCTCTGTCCTAGGCCAAGGCCCACTCATCAGGACCCGGCCTTCGGGTTAGGATATGGCATTGGGCCTGGGTCCGGGCCAAAGTCCCAGTGTTCAGACCCAGAGTCCAGGCTGGGCCACAGCATCAAGCCTGCTTCCAGGCTCTGGCCTAGGCCAAGGTGTGAAACTTGAGTAGCCTGATGTCGCAGTGACTTACTGTAGCCTCGGCCTATGTAAGTCCGAGGCTTCAGCCTATTCCAAGCCAGCGAATCCCCATCGGGCCAGGTGGGATCCTGGCCCTAGAAATTTTCTGGGGGGGTACAAGGGAGGCCTTGTTTTTTCTGGCCTTTTTTTTTTTATTGTTTTTTTTTAACGAATGAAATTAATCAAGCAATCCACAAACCGAAATTCGTGAGAAAACCTCCCAAAAATGAACTGAAAACGAAAATGAATTTTTTCCCCTGCACATCACTAACATCACATCACTAACATCACCTGAGTTCTTTGTAAACCGGCATGATGTGCTGCACGAATGTCGGTAAATAAAAGTTAATAAATAAATAAATAAATAAATAAATCTACTAGAGCTGTGCATATTTTAACTATTTCATGTGTCCCAGTGTGCTCAAATGTGTAATGTTCACATGTCTTTGTGGGGAAGGACAGCAGAAAAAAAGGGGATGTTACAACTGCCCCAGATACTAGGCAGAGAAGGCATGCTTCCAAGGATAATAAGGCTAAATGTTAAATGAAAATTAGTATACTGTGAAATTCTGATAGGAGTAATATTCTTCGTATAGGGATATTTCTCTAAGAAATACAGTTCAATGAAAACATTGCAATGCTACCAAATCTCTGCAGGATGACCCTAGCCACTTCAATAATTCAACAGACAAAAATTGTACAATTAGGAATATATCCTGAATGGACATTGGAAACAGAAACTTCTGCCTGTGTTAATTCTCTGGATATTTTATGCCATTGATGCAGTCAACATGGCCAACCTAGACAAAATGATTATAACAGAGTGGGAAAGGAGGAAGAAATAAAAACCACTGGTCCCTGAGAGCAATAAATCATAGACAACTGAAATTAGAATTAAGAATGCAGAAACCAGGGCATCTAACAAAGTTTCTTTCTGAAGTGGAATCAAAATGATTTATGTTATACATAAGGGCAAATAGAGGATGATTTTATAACTACTTGCATAGGGTTAAAGTTTGCAGGTACTTTTTACCATTAAACTTTAGCCCAAATGTTCAAAGCAAAACTTATGAACATAAATCTGCTTTGAAAATGTGCAGGTTCACAAGGCACATGCATGGACAGACACACAAAGTTATACCTAAGCAGGTGAAATTTAATACATGTGGATTTATGTGCATACATTCTAATATCATAAGTATGCATCTAAATTCTTTCCCCACCTTCAACTCCACACCCTCAGGGCCGGTGGAAGTACTAGGCGAACTAGGCCTGGGACTAGGGCGCCGAATATTAGGGGGCGCCGCGAGCAGTGGTATCCCGAGGGGAGCCAATGCCCTCGGGCACAGGGAGGCTCATGCGGCCGCCATCCCACTGGCAACTGAGCAGCGTCACGCATATAGGAGGCAGATCGGCAGGGCTGTGGTGGAGCTCACGTCACCACGGCCCGAAGAAAAAGATCGCGTTTAAATGCGCTGATGCTCCTCCTCCTCCCTGCCTGCACGGCCCCGGAAGTTAACGTTGCCGGAGCCACGCAGGCAGGAAGGAGGAGGAGCATCAGCGCGTGCAGAAGAGGAGCAGCGCTTACGGGCTGCCGCGAATCCCAAGTCGCAGCGACTAGAGAAGAGGACCAGTAGCAGTGCCACTGCAGAGCCCATCCTGCGGTGACCCGCGCAGAGAAGGCCCAGAGGTGAGAGAGAGGCTGAGGGTCTGTAGAGTGTGTGTGTGTGTGTGTGTGTGTATGAGATGAGTTGAGAGATTGTGTGTGAGAGTCAGTTGAGAGACTGTGTGTGGGAGAGAGGACCTGAATGTTTGCAGAGACAGCATATAAAAGCCTCTGTGTGTGTGTGTGTGAGAGACAGCATGTGAGAGTGAGAGCCTGTGTGTATAAATGATTGTATGAGAGAGAGCATGTGACAGTAAGAGCCTGTGCTTGAGCAAGACAGCATGTGGGAGTGAGAGAGAGCCTGTGTGTGTGAGAGTCAGACAGCATGTGCCAGTGAGAGACTGTGTGTATGAATGATTGTATGAGAGAGAGCATGTGACAGTGAGAGCCTGTGTGTGTGTGAGAGAGAGAAATGCATGTGAGAATGAGAACCTGACTGTGTGATTGAGGGAAGAAGAGAAAAAAACAGAAAAAAAGACAATATAAAAGGAATTGGCAAAAAAATAAGAAAGGCAAGGTGGAAAAAAAAAGCCTGTGACCAACCAATTAGAAAACTAAGATCAGACAGCAAAGGTAAAAAAAAATAAATTACTTTTTAGTGACTGGCACATGTAATCTTTGGGAATGTGCAAGAATAGCATTTTCTCTATGCGGATCTCACAATGTACAAGATCAGCATGGAAAAATTGGAAGTCCACGGGGCCTGCACAGAGGAGGCAGCAAAATGGGCTTCAGTGTCAGTAGCAGCAATCGGTGCCTCCCCAATAGCCACGCGGCATCAGTGACAGTGGCAGCAGAGGAATGAGAGAGGTTCCGAGGTTGCTGGCAAAAGAAAGAGGGGGGGGGGGGTGTCTGCCTTTAGTGTGTGCATGTGTATGAATGGGAGACTGCCTGGGGGTGTATGTGTGTGAATGCATGGGTGCCTGCCTGGGGGTCTTTGTGTGAGAGAATGAATGTGTGCATGCCTGTGGATGGGGAGGGAGTGGTGTAAAAATGAATGGGAGCCTGCGTGGGGGTCAGTGTGTGTGTGTGTGTGAGAATGACTAGGAGCTTGCCTGGGTGTGTGTGTCTGTGTGTATGTGAGGGAGCCAGTGAGTGTGAGAGCATGAGTGTGTATGAGAAAATCCAAGGAAGTAAGAGTTTGTGTGTGTGTGAGGGAGCCAGTGAGTGTGAGAGCATGAGTGTGTATGAGAAAATCCAAGGAAGTAAGAGTTTGTGTGTGTGTGTGTGGGGGGGGGGTGTGTGTAGAGGGGGAGAGAGTGTCTTAGAGCCTGTCGGTGTCAGTGAGAGCGAGAGGTTATGGTGGATATAAGAGCATGAATGTGTATGTATGTGACAGTGTATGTGTGAGAGAGAATGGACATGTGAGTATGTGTCAGAGAGAGAGGATAACATCCTAATCCTCAACAATATCAGGGTGACTGGAAATCAAGAGCTCCCACAGAAGGGGACAGCAGGGGCTTTTTAAAATCCTTATTAGTTTTAATTATTGAATGTTATTTGATATATGTGCTATTTTGAAATATTGTATTAGTGTTTGGGAAATTGTAAAAAATATATATGATTTTAATTAATAGATATTCTATTTATCAGTAGTTTTAAAATATTCTTTTATTATGGTTTTACTATTATAACTGATGCTTTATGTTGCTTGATTTTATTTGTTTTATGAGGAATGGTGGTTCTATTTTTCTATTGTTAATGCACGGAGTCTGGCTTCTTGGCGTTTCCATTTTAGTTTTTGTCTAATTTGTGCTCCTTCATTTTGTATTCTGTATTTGGTGAGAGTCTGTCTCTACTCTGTGTGTGTGACCGTGATGAGAGATTCTGCTAGCATGTAGTGTCTGTATATAGATCTATAGCAATCGGGTTTGTTTTGTTTCCTCAGTAGGTGGTGTATTGGTATTCTAGGACCCAGTGTAATATTTACCCTTGCTTTTTCACAGGTAGGATTATTGTTGTTTGAGTCCTTAGTGTTATTACTATGTTACGATGGGATTGCAGTATAGATTTTGAGTGTCTTTTTTTGTGGGGTTTTGTGTTAGTTCACAATGTGCCTGGCAATGGAAGCTGTTTGTGCTGCTGTTACTGTGAGGTGACACCAGAATTTGAAAACATCTTTTAGTATGATGAGCTGTAAGGGAAACATTCAAGCTCCATTGTTTGGGGGAATTTCAGTGGATGCACAGAGTTAGAGAACTGGAGGTGCAGGATTTATATTGACATTCTGCCCCTTCCTTTATATTCCAGACTTTACTCTCATAACCATATAGAATTAGTTAAATGAGACTATCAAATATTTTTATAGTAGTTTTACTAGAAGTGTGAAACTGGCCAGCTTTTTAAAATTATGCAGATGACCCTTTGGACTTTTTTTTATTAACACTTTTTTTTAACCAATTTTAAAGCAGGATCCATGCTATAGAGGTGGGTGTGATGAAGAAATGTCATTTTGGCTCCCCCCCTCCCCCAACAATTCTGTCTAGACATGCCACTGATTTTCTATGACGTTAAGCATTAGTACAAGAAGGATTAAGGGGGGGATGCTGGAGAGGCACACAAATGCATTAGCCCCCGGGCGCCGGAGACCCTTGCAACGCCACTGGGTGCAAGCTATATTGGGCCGCAAGCAGCGACAAAGAGGAGTGGAGATTTGGCAGGCTGCGAGCAGTCCCCAACCTGCTCGTGACCCAGAAAACCACACAGTCGGTGGGCGTGATCGAGAACGATGTAGGAGTCGGGGCCGAGACACCGGAGGGGGGGCGCAAGGGAGAAGGCTCGCGTAGGGCGCCTAATCCCCTTGCACCGGCCCTGCACACCCTGGAAAGCCTATGTCAACTGCAGGTAAAAGAACTCACAAAATCAAGTTTCACACTCACTTTTACATGCAGAATCCTTAGGTTTATTTTCAAAGTGTGCTTTATGATCATAAAAACAGTGAATTTTGCACATAAAGCATTTTGAAAATTAACCCCATAAAGAACATCTTGAGCCCATCTTTTATGTTATTAAAGATGCATAGAACAATGTATACAGTGCATGCATTATTGCTCAAATGCATTGAAAATGAAGATTAATGTAGATACCAAAAAGGGGGGCAGAGTGGGTAACAAAAACAAAATGGGTGCAGGCACATCCATTTTAGCATTCTAAGCTCAGTATCCTATTGCAGAATCTGGCTTAACAAAATCCTTATACCTGGCTGAACGCCAGTGCCCCGAGGAATTAATTGTTGTCTCAGGAAGGCAGCTATCTGAAATAAATGCATACCCAGATAGCTAGGGTCACACCCTACTGTCAGTGATACACTATTTTGGTGCAACTGTAAACTGAAATCTTGAGAGGCATCCCTATGAATGAGCTAGAAATATCAATTGGCCTGGGGAGTACAGAATAGGCAACATAGGAATTTGTTTTTGTCTCACTGGATTGTGCACTCCAATTGCGTAATCACTTTTATTTGTACTTATAAAGTTCCAAGGCACTTAAACTTTTCCAGTATGAGTCAAAAACTGTTCTCTTTCAAATAAATGAAAGCTTAGTGATAAATTTCTTCCGGCATACATTTTGTCAAGTATGGCATAATCAAAAAAGGTTGTGAGTCTTATTATTATTTTGAGAAGACTCTTTGCACTTAATGTACATTTTAGTTTGGAATGTTTTCATTAACCTTGCTGCAGAACCTATTATATCTTGTGAGATTACATTTCCTGATTATTTAATTTCTTCATAACAGATGAATACAGTGCTTTATATGAAAGATTTGCATTTCTTTAAACATGTCACCCTTAATGCATCAAGACAGTTCATTTTCTCAGAAAGAATTAATTAAAAACCTATCAGCTTATTCAATATAAAATGGTCTCCTTTTTAATTTAGTAGTATTATTTACAAGTGTGGTCATATGGTTTGATGAGTGAAATATTAATGTGACTGAAGAAATCCTGGGATGCAGGTCTCAGTTCCTCACGACACTGACTACCTATCAGAACATAATCAAGTCACTTTAACCCCTTGTGATTCTACCCAATTGTAAATACAAAGATGATGATAATCATAATCATAGATAATTATTCCTTTGTCTCTCTTCATTTGAAAGCTGCCATTGTAGTCTAGGTACAACAGATGCATGATCAGCATACAAGCTTTCAAAGGGCTATGAAGGGCCCGATTCACTAAATGTTTTTTTCTTAGAAGCAAAAGCCTTAGAGGTCAATTTTCAGCCAAGGCTGAATGCCTCATCTAAGCAACATTAATTCAGTGTGGCCAGCAGTGCTGGCAGGATGGAGATCGCAGCCCCCCCTGCTGCCTAAGAATTAAGACATTCCAGAATCAGACGTGCAGATTCCGGAGGGATGGTGGATGTGGGAATTGGGGATCCTAAGATCTTCATGGTGTGGGGGTCTAAAGACCGCTCAACCATATAAAGAATATTAAGAGAGGGGATTGTAGTTCAGAAGCAGATGGATTGCATTTTGGGAGGGGATTATGGCTGGAGGGCTGGATTTTAAGTATCAGGGATTAGATGGAGGAGATTTCAGTTCCAGATGAGTGGAGACTGATTTCTGGATTCTGAGAAAGGGTCCAGATTTTTGGCAGCTATACCTGTGCCCAAGTTTTAGGTGTATAAATGAGACACTTAAGCCTGAATTTTAAAACCCCTGCACACGTAAAATCTGGAGGTTACACGCGCGGCCGGGCTCTGTGCGCACCACTGGCATTATCGAAAGGGCCCAGCCATGCAGGTAACTCCGGATATGCACAGAAGTGCCGGGCCAAAGAAAAGGGCCGGGCTGGGGGAGTGGGCTCTGGGCGGGGTGGGGCAGAGGCCAGCTGGGTCAGCAGCCATTAGGCTCTGTCCTGGGGAAGCGCGCGCAGGCAGCCAGCCAGCGCGCACAACTTATGTCCACTCCTTAGTGCCCGTAAGTATAAAAACAAAAAATGTAGAGTTAGGGTAGGTTTAGGGGTCAGAGAGGAGAAGGGAAAAAGAGAGGCAGAGTAGGAAGGGGTAACTGAAAGCTCCCTCCCAGTCCGCTCCTTAATTGGAGCAAACTGGGAGGGAACTGGGCAAAGGCCCGATCGTGTTGCCGCACGTAGTTTATAAAATTCTCCCCCTGCGCGCGCGAGTCCCAACCCACCTGCACGCGCGCGCGTGGATTTTAAAATCCGGCACGCAGGTGCGCGCGGAAACCATATTTTATAACATGCGCGCGCCAACACTCGCATGTAAGAAAAAAGACGCATCCATGTGCACGCGCCGGGAACTGTGCACACATGGATGCCCACGCACGCTTTTTAAAATTGACCCCATAGTGCTGAAAATCATTGCTAGGTACCACATTTTTATTCCCCAATCTAACTCTGCACACCTTCCCATACATATTTTAGGTACCTAAATTTAGGGGACTGGTGAATCTCAGAGCTAGTTTAGGTGATGATCAGGGTGGACTTTCACTTCAACAGATCAAGGTCCTTAAGATAGGTGCTTAGCTACCCCTTAGTGAATAAAGGGACAATAATTCAATTGCCCGCACTGGTGCCAACTCAATGGGTACTTTTTACCTGAGGGAATTGCATCAATACTCAAAGCAAATCTACATGCACAGGTTTGCTTTGATTATTGCTTTAAGGAAACAGCACATGCTGAAATCTGCATCTTCTTTTTCTAATGGCACTTTTGCCAGGCAAAATAACATGCATAGTTTTGAAAACCCACAAGTTGTTGCCTCTCGATAGAGAGGGTAAAAGAGCATATGTATGTCAACAACCCGCATGTAGAGGGTGGGCAATAAACAAACAACCCATTTCTGTGTATAAAAAAGCACTCTACATGCAGAAACTGTCTTCATTATTGCCCTTCCCTTGTATGGCTATTTTTTCACTAAAGAATTCAAGTATAATCACAAAAATAAATCATCCCAAGCTCCATGTACCTTTGTTTTCAGTTTTTATTTTATTTTTTCCAGGAATTTATCAGTGCTCACTGCAACAAGAACAAAAATGATATTTACCTGGAAATATGACAAGTCATTTTTTCCAGTGATTTCGTATGTTAATAAACTGATACATTCCTAGGAAACAAATACATTCCTAGGAAAAATAAAATAGAACATGAACATGAAAGTCCCTGATCCTTTTCAAAGTGTGTCTCAAGAACAGTGAATCCTGTATAATTTCAATCATTCTGCAAGGAAAGTCAGCTCAGGAATGTTTGCAAGAAGTCATCACCAGGCTCCTTGATTTAAATGTGATGGTTTATGAATGCTCAGCACTTTTAAATGGATGAAATTACAAATAAATATGTGAGCATTATTTAGAGTTGAGTGGCTGTGCTGGCAGGAGGGTTCTGTGGTCCCTCCTACCGGGGATGAAAGGAGCCATTTACAGAATATAAGTGGACATCCTAGAGGGGTAGGTGCAAAAGGGTCATGGATAGCCTCTGCCGGGAGCTGTTATTGATACCAGGAGATGGGAGATGAGGAGTGGTTGCCCTGGAAGCGGCTATGAACTGCGGGAGGGAGGGCTGGGGACAAGTAAATTCCTCCTGTTAACTGGCCTTTTCACTTTGGGATGGTTAGAACGGGAGGGTTTTGCATCATTGGGCTTGCTAAAAAGTTAATGCCTGAACCAAAGCAAATGTTAACCTATTAGAACATAAGAAATTGCCATGCTGGGTCAGACCAAGGGTCCATCAAGCCCAGCATCCTGTTTACAACAGAGGCCAAACCAGGCCACAAGAACTTGGCAAGTACCCGAAAACCAAGAAGATCCCATGCTACTTATGTCAGTAATAGCAGAGGCCATTCCCTAAGTCAACTTGATTAATAGCAGTTAATGGACTTTTCCTTCGATAACTTATCCAAACTTTTTTTTAAACCCAGCTACACTAACTGCATTAACCATATCCTCTGGCAACAAATTCCAGAGCTTAATTGTGCGTTGAGTGAATAAGAAATTTCTCCACTTAGTCTTAAATGTGCTCCTTGCTAACTTCATGAAGTGCTCCCTAGTTCTTCTATTATCCGAAAGTGTAAATAACCGATTCACATCTACTCATTCAAGACCTCTCATGATTTTAGAGACCTCTATCATATCCCGCCTCAGCCATCTCTTCTCCAAGCTGAACAGCCCTAACCTCTTCAGCCTTTCCTCATAGGGGAGCTGTTCCATCCCCTTTATCATTTTGGTTGCCCTTCTCTGTACCTTCTCCATTGCAACTATATCTTTTTTGAGATGCGGTGACCAGAACTGTACACAGTATTCAAGGTGCGGTCTCACCATGGAGCGCTACAAAGACATTATGACATTTTCTGTTTTATTAACCATTCCCTTCTTAATAACTATTAACATTGTTTGCTTTTTTGACTGCTGCAGCACATTGAGCCGACGATTGTAAAGTATTATCCATTATGATGCCTAGATCTTTTTCCTGAGTGGCAGCTCCTAATATGGAATCTAAGATTCTGTAACTACAGCAAGGGTTAATTTTCCCTCTATGCAACACCTTGCACTTATCCACATTAAATTTCATCTGTCATTTGGAAGTCCATTCTTCCATTCTTGCAAGGTCCTCCTGTAATGTATCACAATCTGCTTGTGATTTAACTACTCTGTATAATTTTGTATCATCCGCAAATCTGATAACCTCACTCGTCGTATTCCATTCCAGATCATTTATAAATATATTGAAAAGCACTAGTCCAAGTACAGATCTCTAAGGCACTCCACTGTTTACCCTTTTCCACTGAAAAAATTGACTATTTAATCCTACTCTCTGTTTCCTGTCTTTTAACCAGTTTGCAATCCATGAAAGGTTATCACCTCCTATCCCATGACTTTTTAGTTTTCTTAGAAGCTTCTCATGAGGGACTTTGTCAAACGCTTTCTGAAAATCCAAATACACTACATCTACCGGTTCACCTTTATCCACATGTTTATTAACCCCTTCAAAAAAAAAAAAAGAAGCAGATTTGTTAGGCAAGACTTCCCCTTGGGTAAATCTATGTTGACTGTGTTCCATTAAACCATGTCTTTCTTTATGCTCTGATTTTGATCTTTAGAGTTTTGATCTTTAGAGTAGTTACTGTTACGGCTATGGCTGCAGTGCAACCGCCTCACCACCAGGGGTTCCTCTAGTGCTGGCTCTCCTGACAGGCCCAGTCCATCTCCCCTGTCCACTCTATGTTCTGGGCTGTCCCTTATAACCCTGCCTGACAGTTCCCTCGGTGCTTCGGCATCGAGCTCGCCTGGGCTCCCTGCTCTAGCCTTCCTTCCCTGCTTGCTGTGCGTTTGGTCCCAGGACCTTGCCTTGCGCGGCCTTCGGGCCTTATTCCTTGCCTTGCCTTGCGCGGCCTTCGGGCCTTATTCCTTGCCTTGCCTTGCGCGGCCTTCGGGCCTTATTCCTTGCCTTGCCTTGCGTGGCCTTCGGGCCTTATTCATTCCTTGCTTTGCCTTGCGCGGCCTTCGGGCCTTCTACCTTGCCTTGCTCTGGGTGTACCTTTGGGCCTGCTACCTTGTACTGTGTGTGGCCTACGGGCCTTCTGTGTGTGTGTGGCCTACGGGCCTTCTGACCTGCCTTGCCCTGCTTACGGTGTGTGGCCTACGGGCCTTCTGTGTGTGTGTGGCCTACGGGCCTTCTGACCTGCCTTGCCCTGCTTACGGTGTGTGGCCTACGGGCCTTCTGTGTGTGTGTAGCCTACGGGCCTTCTGACCTGCCTTGCCCTGCTTACTGTGTGTGGCCTACGGGCTTTCTGTGTGTGTGTGGCCTACGGGCCTTCTGACCTGCCTTGCCCTGCTTACTGTGTGGGGCCTACGGGCCTTCTGTGTGTGTGTGGCCTACGGGCCTTCTGACCTGCCTTGTCCTGCTTACTGTGTGGGGCCTACGGGCCTTCTGTGTGTGTGTGGCCTACGGGCCTTCTGACCTGCCTTGTCCTGCTTACTGTGTGGGGCCTACGGGCCTTCTGTGTGTGTGTGGCCTACGGGCCTTCTGACCTGCCTTGCCCTGCTTACTGTGTGTGGCCTACGGGCCTTCTGTGTGTGTGTGGCCTACGGGCCTTCTGACCTGCCTTGCCCTGCTTACTGTGTGTGGCCTACGGGCCTTCTGTGTGTGTGTGGCCTACGGGCCTTCTGACCTGCCTTGCCCTGACCCAGCCTGGACCCAGACACTGCTAATTGCCGCCTGCCCTGACCCAGCCTGGACCCAGACACTGCTACTTGCCGCCTGCCCTGACCCAGCCTGGACCCAGACACTGCTACTTGCCGCCTGCCCTGACCCAGCCTGGACCCAGACACTGTTTCTAGCCATTCCTGTCTCTCTCCACCTGGAGCCACCCTTCTGGGTGGTGTTCACGACTCCTGACCGGAGCCCATTCGTAACAGTTACCACTATTTTTCCTGGCACTGAAGTCAGGCTCACTGATCTATAGTTTCCTGGATCGCCCCTGGAGCCCCATTTGTCATTACATATGTTTATTCCAAGGACTTCTCTTAATTTGTCCAGAAACCTGGAGGTGGGGATTGGAGAGATGCCCTGTCAATGTCTCTTCAGAGGCTAGATATGAGGGAACCCTGATCCAGTATTCCAGTGTTGAAGATTTTGACTCCTGGTGTATATACTCAGAATGGCTAGAGTCAGCTGCATGCATGTGCCATGGGCTAGAAGCACCTTGCGGCAGTTCTAATGAAGAATCCTTATGTATTAGGGATGCAGGGACTCTTCACAGAAGTAAAAATGACATCTTGGAAAAGAAAGGTTGCATGGTACCTTCTTAGCCACAGATGAGTTAAAGAAACCCTTCTCTACTACTAAGTCAAGTGGTTATGTTCCTCTTACCCACTGTGGGTAGTGGAACATTAATTTTCTAATACCAAAATGGAATCCTGTATCTTCTGAATTTTTTATAATTTGAAATGGAGGCCAACTGGAAATCAGAGGCACCAGAGAACAGCTAGGATCTAATGTTTCTAGTCACAGCCCTTGAGACAGTAATTTTATTGGTAAGAAAACTCTAGTGAACTGTGGAGGAAGAGGGATCATATTCCCTTCTACTCCTGTTAAGAATTTGACCTGACTAGCATATAGATCAGGGGTGGGCAATTTCAGTCCTCGAGGGCTGCAAACCAGTCGGGTTTTCAGGATATCCTTAATGAATATGCATGACAGAGACCTGCATACACACTGCCTCAGTTGTATGCAAATCTATTTCATGCATATTCATTAGGGGTATCCTGAAAACCTGACTGGTTTGCAGCCCTCGAGGACCGGACTTGCCCACCCCTAATATAGATGTATTCGCGGTATGATGCATCAATGTGTCCACTGGTTTAATGGGAAAAGGCACTGAAGACTGATGCTCCAGTGCTCAATGCATGTAGGACTTTTGCATCCATGGTACTTATGCATGCGACAGTTTCTTCGGTGATTGCTGCTCCTAGGGTTCCGCAGAGTGGTGCTTTCTTTTCTTCAAGGCGTAGCAGCTAAGTTTACTCAACCGTGAGGATTCTGCCTGTTATAAAGATGGGAGAGATTATAAAGAAGCTAATGCTCAACTCTATTCCAAGTGAGGCAAGCGAAGCTGCACTTCAGGAAGAGGATCAACTGTGGTTTCTCCGAGACCTATGAGATTCCTCCATTTGCTAGGCCCTGGACCATTGAGTTTACAGGCATATCAGTCCACAATTTTAACAATTAGCTTGGTCGTAGTCTGGATCCAGGCAATGGTAGACGAGGCTGTGTCCATCTGTATTGGACAAAGTTCTCCCACAAATACAGTCTTTAAACTCACTCACTCACTCTGGGTTTTCCTTAGCAGAAGTTCCAATGAGAAATTTTTCTTTTTTTTATTTTTTTATTAAAGTAGGATTGTAAAGTACTGTTTGGGAGCTGCCTCAGCAGCTCCCAAACAGTAAATAGTAAATAGTGGGCAGAAGACAGAATACTGTGAACCACCCAGAAATGTTGATGGTTGGTATAGAAATTTTATAAATAAATAAAATGAGCCCAGTGTTACAGGAAACTGCACACACCCTGTCCTGTCCTACTGCCATAGAGTCCAAAACAACCTAGTGGTCAGTGAAACTTACAGAAACAATGTCCTCTTTATTCCATTTCTGTGCCTGTTACTTCATAGATAACACAGTTCCTTCCTTCAGACACCAGCAGGTGCTTATGTATAGACAGACAAAACGCTCTATGCATCAATCTATAAGTCCTTTTAAAAGTCAGTATACACTGCCACTCTGTAAGCCAGACCACAAGACAGAAGAAGGCTCTCCAAACGTCTTGCAACACTATGTCCAGATGGTAAATCTAGGCTTACTACAGTCTTCTTCTGACAGGCCCTTTCTTTTCTTGCAGTTCTGCTTTTCTGGCAGATCCCTGCACCTTGCAGGCTCTACCTGGCAGTTCTTTCACCTTCATCAACTCTCCAATTTTTTCAAGGGCCTTTTCTTGTTGTTCATACCTGTCACTGTGGCTCTGTAGGAAAATATAAGGATATTCTGTAACCCGTGGATTGCCATTTGCTTCCATCCCCTCTAGTATTCAGAGCAGTATGGGGGAGGCAGCACCACATAAACTGACCACTTATAACACTCACCAAATTATATTTTTTATGAAACTATGTTACAGTAAATTAACGGCACCTGTTTAAGAGTTTAGAATTCCAGATACTGGATCTAACACATAGTTTTTGTGCCCTATTGTGAACCGTTGTGATGGCACCCGCTTAACAACGGTATAGAAAAGACTTTAAATAAATAAATAAATAAATAAATAAATAAATAAATAAATAAATAATACCTCCTATATATGCAATCCGAGTGGCTCAGGAAAGACATTGCTAGTCTTAGAATCAGACTTTTATTGATCAGACATTTCAAGCTTACCAGTTAGAATATGATAGTCAACACATGCCTCTACAGTCCTTTACACAGTAGAGGCTTATACAGAGTAAAACTTTTCATCATTAGTGAACTTAGGGCAAATATATCAGAGACTTTGACTTGCTTTGGGTATATTAATAAATGCAGCTAGCTAACAACCCCCATAATTTTAGATTATCTTCAGTTTCACCCTGGAGCAACCTCTGCCGAAGAGAGCATCCGTCATTGTCCCCTGTAGCTTGCTGGGCTAAGAAGGCTTTTCTCAGCACTGAAGAAGAAATGACAAGTTTGACATGAGCAGCCAGGTAACAGACAGGAATTTATTATGTGCAGCCTTCCAGGACATAGAAGCTCTTCTGCTTCGTCACAGGGAGGGGCAAGGGTGATGTCTCGGGCATTGTCTTCTGCTGGTATGAATGAACATCTTCCACCAGCCTCCTCCCTAAGTCATATCCCCTGCTGCTTTAAACAGGCAGGACATAATTATATAAGAGCTCATGCATAGTCAAACAGGAAACTTATTAGGGAGGAAGGCAAGGCAATGGTGTACAGTAATACTGAGTTCAGTTGATTGTAGGATCTAAGGAACACCTTAGTTAAGTTTGGTATAAATGAGTATTAATTGTAAGATTTTTGTAAAATAATTGTATATTTTCTCTCTAGTTCAAGTAGTGAGGAATATGCTCCATGTGCATCATAAAACTGGGTGCATTAATTGGTTTAGGCTGATGAATCGGTGCTGGTTTTCCTGCAAGTGTGATTTATTCACAGTCCAAGTTAAAGCATTAGGTAAGAAGAGTTTGCATAGCAGTCGAGTCATATCTTTAAGTTGGTTGCTGATGTTATTATTGAGAGGATTTTGTTTTAGATGATTGTTTGAAATATGCTTTGATTTTTCCAATCCAGATTGTAAGACATAATGAGAATGTACAGCTACACTGGCAAAATAGATGTTGGTAATCCGAGTAGTCAGATATGAACAGTTCAACATTTAATATGGGAGGGGAAGTGAAGGAAACAGCTTGATCTTCACCTGGAACTGGAAAGAAGCAGCGATGTAAGTGCTGCGATCATTAGACACGCCCCCCGATGACATCACTAACATCTGACAGTTAAGACAGCCTCAACACCAGGCGTCGCGCGCCTGGCGTCGCGCTCCGAAGGGGCGCAGCAAAGGGGCTCTCCCCTTTGTGCACCCCTTTGTGTATATGTAAAAATTTATTTTTATGTTTCCTTTGTTAACTAAGCTGTTTCATTGTATTCGACTAAGGAATTTTTTCCTGCTTTTTCTGTTTCACTGTAAACCGGCATGATTTGCATTTAA
Organism: Rhinatrema bivittatum; assembly: GCF_901001135.1. NCBI lineage: Eukaryota > Metazoa > Chordata > Amphibia > Gymnophiona > Rhinatrematidae > Rhinatrema > Rhinatrema bivittatum. The sequence goes on along the minus strand of NC_042617.1, from coordinate 106,476,044 downwards.
TGCAAGAATGTCGGTATATAAAAGTTAAAAATAAATAATATAATATAAGTTGTTTTTATTTCAATAATAGTGGCATGCAATTTTTAAACATCAGTCATTTTATAGCTCCAGGAGTACTAATCATTTGCAATTTTTAATTTTCAGAATCTACGGTGATTTGATTGTGTGACCTTTCCCCCTGAGGAATCCGATTGGTGAAATGAGGGTCCTGGTTGGGGATCTTTACACCAGAGTGATAGTACTGTGTTGTGTTACATATATTTCATGGATTTTATACAGACTGCTTGAATCAGTTTGTGATTCATGTATTCTAAACATACTGTATTGGGAATATTGACATATCAGTTTGTGATGTATGCATTCTAAATATTCCATATTTTAATGATACCATTGAAATTTTTTTTTAATTTTTTATTTATGCAATTTTTCAATTAAACAAGACATTACATCTTAACAGAAAAAAATAAAAGATATGAGAGTGTCACCAGTATTAAACAAAAAAACCCCCAACCCATTTTTAACATATAACATGCCAAAATTTCAATTTTCTCTCAATCTTTAAATTCAGCCCTCAAAGTAGGGGAGATCCAACTCTCAACCTAAGGAAAAAAAAAATCAAAATACACGGCTCTCGCAGCCGATTTACGAAGAAATAGCAATAGTCACAAAAACAGCCATTATACAATGAGATTTAGCAAAGAGATTATGCCTGAGGATTCTCATCAAGTACAGCAGGTTGTGTTTTCCTAACCAAAAACTGAGTAATTGGGGGGATCATAAAAAACATATGATTTATTTTGAAATTTAATCATGCATTTGCATGAGAATTTAAGAAAAAATACTCCACAACTTGTTGAACTTGTGAACGCATTAACAAAAACTGTCTTCTCTTCTTTTGAGTTTGCCTGCGACGTCTGGAAATATTTTGACCTTGTAGTGTAGGAACTGCTCAGTTCTATGACGGAAATACAATTTTAATAACCAGTCTTTATTCGGTTCTAAAGTTAAAGTTACAATTAATGTAGCGGGTACAGCCATCTCTGTATCAGAGGATTCAAGCAATGTTGACAAATCTATAGTAGGCTCTCTGACTGGTATTAATGGTGTAAACACCTCATCTTCAACCTGATTTCCACGCTGGTTCTCAGGAGCTTTTTTAAACTGTGGTAGGTAATATATTTTCGAAACCGGAGGGATCACATTTTCCGGAACCTTCAATACCTCTACCAGGTACCTCTTAAACATCTCCCTGGGAGGAATTAACGGCAATTTTGGAAAATTTATTAATCTAAGGTTCCTGTTTCTTACAGTGTTTTCTAGCACTTCTATCCTTGTATTCAAGTTTGTATTTTTCTTAATTAATGCCGCTTGAGTCTGTTGCACAGAGTTAGATTGAACCCTTACTGCTATTGGTTGTTGTTCACATTCAGTTGTCACATTGGATATCTCAGTCATTTTACTTTCCAAGTCCCCACATTTCAAAGTCAGAATAGAAACTTGCTGAGATATTAAAGCTTTTAGTTCCAAGATAGCGTCCCAGATATTCTCTAAGGTGAAGACAGATGGTCTTATTACTGAAGTTAAAACTGAAATCCCACTAGGTTGTATGGGAACAGTACCTTTGCTGTCTCTCCAAGATTCCTTCGGTCTGGCTCCTTGCTCGATATCCTGCAACTGGCCCAGGCTGTATCCTGGGCTCTCCACCGCCATTGCTGCTGCTATGGACCCTTCTGGTACCGCCCCAACTGCCGCATGGGCTGTCGGCGTTTCCTTCGATTTGCGGTTGTTCCTGGCGAATGCAGGATTATTGGGTGGTAGTCTCTCTTCAGGGCTCAAAGGCGAAATTGAGCCAGGGAGAGAGGGGAGCTCCGATTCCCCTCCCCCTCCCTCCAGCGGCTGAGGCCCCGATATCAGGCTGCTTCGCAAAATGTGTGCATCCATCGGGCCAGTCAAAGTAGCAGGAGCAGGTACTGCAGGGAAGTTCCCAGCTCGTGGTATCCTTTTCCTTCCCATTCAGGCAAAACAAAGTAACAGGTAATTCTTTAAGAATTCAGCCCGACGGTGTTCACACTGCAGACTATGCGTCAGCCATCTTGGATCTCCCTGAAGAAATTTTTGAAGACTAGGATATATGTTATGATTTGACCCCATATTTGGTGTTTGGTCTTAATTTTAAAAGAATCATGTTACTATTTTTGAGCAGCATGTGGCATAATGGTTTTAAGTGTATGCATATATTTGGATACTTGTGTAAAACTAAAGGAGAAGTATACTATTTTTAAATTTTAACGGTCTATACACTTAAAGGATAACTTTAAAACATCTCCACACATCCTCATGTACATGAGAATATGGGTCCGCATAGATTTGATGTATTTTAGAATATATCTGGATCTGTCTCTGCAGGGTCTAAAATACACATACCCACGTCCCCTGAAGTATGTGCATACTTTTCTGTATGGGGACTATTTTGTACGAACCCATGAACTTTAGTATGTATGTACTTTTTCAAGATTGCATGCATACTTCCAATTTTGCTGGAGTGAGCTCATTATAAAATGGCCCCCTTGGCAAGAATCCCTAATTTCACCATCAGGGACATGGCCAGGCTGGCCTACCTGGTATTGAGATACAAAGCCCTCCTGTTCCCTATCCAAGAGGTCTGTCAGAATCCCTAGACCATGTAGGAGGCCTAACTAGATCTGCACATTAACTTCTTATTTCTAAGACCCCTGGGCCATGACCTGCTATATCATGAAGAATAACTTTTAATATACTCACCAGCCAACTATAGAAATAAGTAGGGTGTTAGAATCTAAACCTAGTACAAATATCAGGGAATTCCTTGCCTCCCTTTTAACAAGGACCCCTTGCCTTGTGGCTGCATCATGGTCATTTATGGCTTGGAATCCAAGGCATTCTCCAACACATATCACCCAGCCACTAAGGCTACCTCATATCTCTTATCACTAGGTATACACCATGCAAGGCAAGATGAAAGGCCTGGGTAGGCCACATGGCAAGATGAAAGGCCTGGGTAAACCGCAAGGCAAAGGTAGCTAAGGCAGGAAGCAAAGAGAGACTTGTTGTAGAAGCAGTGAGGCAAAGGACAGACAGGATTAAGTAGTGCTGAAGTCTGGGTATGGTGCAGGCAGGAAGGAGGGGCTTAGTCTGTAGAGTATGCTCACTGGGGTCCCCTGGTAGAAGGGAGGCTGCAAAGTAGCAAAAAATGTAACACAAGGTTCCCCCAAAAAATAAACCCACCTAGTATATCAAACAATAAGACAAATATGACAAAAAAATCTATTAGAACCAAACACACTTCTAGGCAAGGACAACTATTTCCCAGTTAGTCCTCTCCATCTTCTCCTAGCATGCAGGCCTGTTTGCTCACTGGAAGAAGCTAGCACTCAAACATCAGGTCCAAAAAGAAAATTCTGGTGTGAATTTGTATCTTAACTAGCAGGTGTAAAAGTGTTCACTCATTTGTGATGCTATTCGCGAGTACATTCTTTATAAAATCACAAAATAAGCGCAAACATCCAAACCATGGCTCAACAAACAGTAATGATGCCCACTTTGTTTGCTCGCATTTTCTCATGCAAACACCTAGCTACATGTGTAATTGTCAAGTTTTGAAAATTACTTAAGGTGCATACATCAAACATACGGACAAATAAGACGTTTTTGCATGCAAAATGCCTTTGAAAATGTCCTTGTGAATTAGTGTTAAATGTGCCATAACATGTATTAACATACATGATAGTTAAAACACTTTAGAACACTAGTCCACTACCACTAAAGTGAACTTAACACAGACTAATTAATTGCAATTAAGACAAATTAGCTAAGCATTAACCAATGCAACTGCATTAGCACTGCTGTTAATGTAAAAAAATATACTGATCCTTTCAGAAGTGTAGTTAAGTTTTCCATTAATGGTAGCATTAATACACAAACATTATTTCATGCAAAACCTCACTTTTAACAATAGAGCACATTTTCAAAAGCATCGATACACATAAAACTCAGTTAATGAATAGAAATATGATTTTTATTTACTTGAAAATTACCCTGAGGCTTATATGTATAAAAGTACACATGGAAGCAATTTTGCAATATACTTTCATTCTTACTGCAATGAGCCATTACCAGGGGCAGATCTGAGGTGGGGAAATCATTTGTGTGCACACTTTTGATTGTATGCATGTAAATCCACTTTAAACATTAAGGGTCATGTCTGCCTGTACTTTGTACAGCCAAACTTCAGCCCTACATGGGCTGTAATAAAATTGTGCTCAGTATGTACTAATGGGGCAATTTTCAAATGTAACCACAGAGATACAAAGTCTACAAGTATTTCCCCATCAGACTGTGCTCAGATTCTCCAGGGGAAAGTACGAGCACACGTTCCCTTAGAAAACTGAACTGAGAAAAAGTCTCCACAGAGATTTTGCACTTGGTTTTTTGTTGGTTTTTTTTGTGGATAATTGTTTTTCTTTCAAAACAACACACATAAGATTTGAAAATCTAATGTGTGTGATGGTTCCCTCCTCCAACCTAACCCCACACCCCCAAACTTACCTATTTTTTTGCTCAACTGAAAATATATGCGTTGTTGATCTTTGCTCATACTTTTACCTGGGTAGGTATGGGCATTTTCAAACAGTCAATTTACCCTAGTAAATCAATATTTACCCAGATAAATGGCTTCAGAAAATTGCCCTCCCCAAGCTTTATTTCTTTGAGCACATCATGTGTTTGCTTTTTTCATAATAATTAGGAAACATGCAATGTTACAGTAAAGAAAGGTTTCTGAAAAGATACTGATAGACAAACAAGGAGGAAAAAATTTACAAAATAATAAATTAATTCATGGGGGGATGCAATACACTAGAAATCCTGGAGTTTAGAGGTAACCAAAATGCTAATTTTCTCAACTACTTTATAAAGCCTACTAATATGTTTAAGTTTGGATGCACCTTGTTCGGTATCAGTCACATCTTTTACATTCAATATGCTTTAAATCTCTTTAGTAAATGAGTATCATGACATTCCTTAGTATGGGGAAAATGATTCTGCTTTGGCCACAGGGCTTGCAGTCCTGCAAGTACGTTCTGCAAGTTGATTTTCCAAGGCAAGCTCCATGCAGTTTCCCTTTGAAAATTCTGCCAGTGCACAGAAGGTAGATACACTGAAACAGATTGAAAGCACATATCAGAAACTACACATGCATATTTTAAAATGAAGTCTCCATGGCTTCTTTTACTCCGTGACCTCCCCCCCCCGTCCAATTTTCTCCATGGCTAAAATTACAAGCACCTTGCACATACAGAGGGGTATGGCAATCATCAGACCGCAGCTTTATACAAATGAACACGTTTACTTGTGGAAAAGTATCTCATTGTCCCCTTAATGAGGGATACAACTAACTGGATATACTCCGATTCCTAAAAACTGTAGATGAATTAAGAAAGAAAACTAAATATTAGTAATAGTATAGCAGGGGGAAGCTAAATGCTGCTGTAAATATCACCCCATAGCTAATGATGTAATTCTCTCTTCAGATAGTCACTAGAAAGGAACCAATTTCTATAAATTGTGATGGCACCAAAAGCTTTTTATTTTATTTACCCCAATAAGATTATTCAGCATTAAATATCTCTTACTGAGCAGTACTGCTCTGTAACAGTTTGAAACCTGACAGGAAGCTTTATGAATACATTTTTCATTCTGTACGTGCTGGAACTGGAAGAGTAGAAATGTCAAGAGGGTGGCAAAAATCTCTCTCTCTCTCAAAACATGAGGGAAAAAGGCATCAAAATATTATAGTGAGGCAAATATTTCAAATTTAGAAAAGACACTATGCCCATCTTACAAGAAAAGAAAGAAAATAAAATTGTCACTTAAGTTCTGACTCTGTTTCAAGAAGCTTTGCTAATTCAGGGAGAAGGAAGGGTAGATACCTGGCTCCATGAAATTCCTTTAGACTTTGAACAGTGATGAAATTATTCCTATAAAGGGAAAAGGTATGGCTTAGCAGTTAGAGCAACTGGCTGGGAACTAGCGTTGCAGGGCTCAAACCTTGCTTCCTCCACTGATACTTGTTGTGACTATGGACTTTTCTTAGTTGCCCACGTAGACTGTAAATTCTTTTTAGCAGGGACTCATTGTATATACCAGTGATGGCAAACTCCAGTCCTCGAGTGCCACAAACAGGTCAGGTTTTCAGGATATTAAGAATGAATATGCATGAGATAGATTTGCATATAATGGAGGCAGTGCATGCAAATCTGTCTTATGCGTATTCATTGTAGATATCCTGAAAACCTGGCCTGTTTGTGGCACTCGAGGACTGGAGTTCGCCATCACTGGTATACACTATGTTAACAGCTCCCTGGGGTAGTGCACTATATACTGTAAATGGCAAAATAAAAGCATCTTGCAGTTCTGCTGTAATAGTTCTAAGAAAAATGCCAATTTGGAGTTTTCTGATAAGTAAAATATATCATATCTGGAATGCAATTTGAGGAGAGAAGGGTTATTAGTGAAATGCCTTAGGGAACGGTTCTGTTCAGTATCTCTGTGAGTGATACTGTGGGGGCGTTACAAGGTAAAGTTTGTCTTTTTGTGGATGACACTAGGGTATGAAACAGAATGGATGCCCTTTAAGCAGTAGAAAAAATGAGAAGTTGTCTAAAAAAGCTTGAGTAGTGGTAAAAGGTTTGTCAGCATGGATTCAATGTGAAGAACTGCAGCATCATGTATTTGGGGTGCAGAAACGCAAAGGAGCTGAAGATGATGGGGGGACGAGAGGCTGATGTACATGGACAGGGAGAGAGATCCTCGGGGGGATAGTGTCTGACGATCTGAACATAGTGAAGCAATGAGTCAAGGCAGGGATTAGGGCCAGAGTGACACTGGGCTGCAGAGCGAGAGGCATAACTAGCAGGAAAGGGAGGTAATAACGCCCCTATATAGATCATTGGTAAGGCCTCACTTGAAATTCTGTATTCAGCTCTGGAGGCCATATCTCAAAAAGAGATAGACAGGATAGAAGCGGGCCAAATAAATGAGATAATGCAGGGGCTGCACCAAAAGCCATAGGAGAAGAGACTGAAGTACCTAAATATGTATCACCCCATATGATACAAACTTTTAAATACCTAAAATATATTAATAATGCACAAGAATCAAAACTTTTCTAATGGGAAGGAAACTGTAGAACTAGGTATCATGATATGAAAATCCAAGACGGTACACTCAGCAACAACATCAGGAAATATTTTTTTCACAGAATGGGCAGTGGATGCCTGGAATGTTTTCCCGGTAGAGGCGATGAAGACAAGAACATTAGTGAAATTCAAAGGCGTGGGATAAACATAGGGGGTTCCCTAGTGACTAGAGGTTGGAAATGAAGAACTGGGGTAACTATGGTAACTTTTGGTGTAACATTTCTGCATGTGGGTAACCTGCTTGAAATGGCAGTTAAAAACCAGCTAGTGGTACCTTAAAGAGGTTCATCTGGGCACATTTTACAGCTATTCTATGGCTTAGCTATCTGGCTGTATACATTAACCCAATGAAGTTTGATCAAATTCACTCAGGATGGTGGTGGTAGGGAAGGAGGTAGGTCCACTCTTTTCCTTCCAAGGCTGGGGAAAGCCCACTGTTCACTCCAAGAAGGCATGAATAAATAAAGTTGGGAGGGGGGAAGGGATGGGCCCTCACCTGCTTGTATGGCTCGGGTAGGGCCTCCTTTTCCTTAATATTCATACAGGCAAAAAAAGGAGGAAAGTTTGGCCATTGCCTACTTTTACAACTTGGATGAGTCTTCCTGACCCTTAGGGTAGCCTGCACAGAGCAGCAGTTAAAATCATAAAACACCTTGCTGGGCAGACTGGATGGACCGTTTTGGTGTATTCTGCCATCATTTATTATGTTAAAATAACCTTTCAACAACTAAGGCCATCATGAGTGTGACTTAAGGAGCAGACCTCAGGCCCAAAAACTGAATCTGAATCTGCTACATGGCAATCCACAGCAATGTTAGCAGGCTATGATACTAGTTCTAGAGCATGTCATCCGGAGAAAACATCAATTCCATGGATTGATACATCAGCAATGACATTACTAATTTTCTGATATAGAGACACGAATAAGCACTGCATGGAGTTTACGCATTTACATGGGAGGTAGCCGTTTTTATGAGCATTTGAAAAAAAGAAAAAAGACAAAAAAGAAGTTAGTGTTGGGACTAATGATTATATATATGACTGGTAAAGCGGAAGAAACGTTGGATTGGCAAGTAACTACTCGATGTTATGAGGGTCCTTTTAAATTTAAAGAAACGCCTTGTGCTTTAAGAGTAAGAAATGTATAACAAGCATATTTTTGTGAAACAGTTATGTTGATACACTTTCTGAACTGGTCTTTTTTGTATGATTAGTACTTATTACCCTGAAATACAAATCAATAAAGCACACACTGGAAGCATTTCACATCTTGGCTAAGAATTAATAAGGTCCATATTCAGTCACTGTCTGGATAGCACAGTTAGCCGGAGAAGCTTATCTGTATAACTTTGGAGGAATATTCAATATGCAGCCGTACTACTGAATATAGCACACTTAACTTAACTTAAAGTTAGCCAGCTAACTTTAGGACAGCTATTTGGCCCAACAGACTTAACTGATGAAGTTAGCTGGCTCTCTTTAAATATTCGATTTATCTTTTTAACATGGTGTAAATTTTCAGATTTACGCGTGCGTCCATGTGCGCGCGTTTCTCGGCACACGCATGTGGACGTGCTGATTTTATAACATGCACGAGTCACCTCGTGCATGTTATAAAATCTGATACCTGCGGGCACATGTACGCCCGATTTTGTATTGGCACACGCATTTGGTGCAGGGGGGAGAATTTTTTAACACACGCCCGGGAATGCGATCACGCCTTTTCCCTGATCCCTCCCAATCCGCTCCAATAAAGGAGCGGACTGGGAGGGAACTTCCCTATCCACCTAACTAACTTTTCTCCCTTTTCCCCTCTCCACCCCGACCCCTAAAACCACCCTAACTAATCTATTATTTTTTTTGTTTCACAACGTATCTGCACCTCCGAGCAGAAGTAAGTTGTGCGTGCCAGCTGGCTGCTGGTGCACGCTTCACCGTCCCGGATGACTCCCACCCCACCCAGACCCCACCACCGGCCCATCTCTTTTCGAAACCCTGGCTCTTTCACGCGTACCGGTAGATAAGTGCAGGGCCAGGCCATTTTGAAAATGCGCTCGGCCCAGCCACACACATATCTGCCAGCTAACTCAACTCCTTCTAGTTAAGCCCCCAAAATGCCCCAACTTAGCTTGCTAAATTCTAGCCCGCTAAAATTTTAGCGGGCTAGAATTTAGCCGGATAATTGCCCAAATCTTTGTTTAGCCAGATAACATCTGAGTTATCTGTCTAAATGTTTTTGTTTATGGATTTAACAATATTATTACAATTTTTTAAAGTGCTGAAGGGTTTTGCAAAAATATATATCACAACTGTTAACAGCTGAAATATATTCAAAAAGAGTGTAGAACATATAAATACAAGCCGTTAAGCCCGTTAAAACGGGCTACATCCCTCTGTCTCTCACCTCCCCCTCTTTCTCTCTCCCCTCACTCTTCACCACCCCCTCCCTCACCCACTCCTCCCCACCCTCCCTCTCCTATCACTCAGTCCCTCCCTCCCACTCAGTCTCACTCACTCCCTCCCCCCTCTCTCCCTCCCTCTCACTCACTCAGTCCCACTCACTCAGTCCCCACTCCCTCCGTCCTCTCCCTCAGTCCCACTCCCTCCCTCCCTCTCTCTCCCTCAGTCCCACTCCCTCCCTCAGTCCCTCCCCCTCACTCAATCCCTCCCTCCCACTCAGTCACTCCCTCCCCCCTCCCTCTCACTCACTCAGTCCCACTCACTCTCCCTCAGTCCCACTCCCTCCCTCTCTCTCCCAGTCCCACTCCCTCCCTCAGTCCCCCCTCTCCCTCTCACTCAGTCCCACTCCCTCCCTCTCACTCAGTCCCTCCCCTTCACTCAATCCCTCCCTCCCACTCAGTCCCTCCCTCTCACTCAGTCACTCCCTCCCACTCTCTCTCTCCGTCCCTCCCTCCCACTCAGTCCGTCCCTCCCTCTCTCTCTCTTCTCCCCTCCCTCGCTACCGCCCGCTACCGCCGTCGCCGCTACCGCCGTTGCTACCGCCGCCGCCGCCCGCTGCCGGTACCGCCGCCGCTCGCTACCGCCGTCGCCGCCCGCTGCCGGTACCGCCGCCGCCGCCCGCTGCTGCCACTGGACGCCGCCATTTTTTTTTCTTTCTGAAGCTGCCTCAGAGCGACGTGCTCGCCCGCACATGCGCGGTAGAGCTGGTCTCTACTGCGCATTTGCGGGCCGTCGGTCACAGGCCATTTATAAGGTAGATAGAATAAAAATAAGTAGCATAAAAATAATACATGATATAGTAGAATGCATCGCTGTGACTATTAGAATGGAAAATGTGAGGAGTCGGTAGAGTAATGGAGAACCACGAAGCATCCAACAGGAGATACAGATTATAGGGCTACTGCCACAAAGAGAAGCTGCAAAAGATATTATGTAACACAGAAAAATTGATTATTAGTAGTGGAATGAGTTCTCCCTTCACTAAAAGCTTGCACAGATGGGGAAAGCGTTTGCGATGAGATACTCAAACTATACTTGAAATCCTAGTCCACTGATGAAGCCCAGGAAAGTTAGAAATAATGTCAGGAAAGACTGCCATGTTAGGTAAAACATGGATTTATGTGACCTATGAACCTTAAAATTTAAAGATCAGATTTGTCTGACTCAGACTGGATATTGAATATTTATGTCAGTTGAATCTTTGGTATGATACTCATAAAAAATAATGATACTACAAATATTAGAGTGACAATCATAACAGTTTTACACTTGCATAAGAGAAGACATTATGAAATACTGCATTTCTATCCTGGTTTTATCTTTGAAATAGACAGCTGTAAACAAAACCATCAAGAAAAATCAAATGTTAATGCACACTTAACATGGTTTTTGGGGTTTTTTTTTAAAACATGGCTTAAAAGAACTGATTTTCTCCTAATTTCTTTTACATGATTTTATAATCAAGAGTACAGTGATAACTAACATCAAGGCAGCATTACTGCTGACCACCACCAGAATTCATTTTCAATTTTTCTTATATGTTTCGAGATTCAAACTTCTAGATTAGATGTACATAGGGATCGCAAGATTGATAACAATGCACTAGTACTTATGATTACAAAACAATATTCATACTCAGAACTCAGAAGGTGAATAGGCAGTATCTTGCTGCTGTCTCAGTATCTAAGGCAGCAAACAATACTGAAAATGTAAGGATGCCTGAAACCACGCTTATCATGTAGCTGAAAGCCAGTTAATGCACTGTACTGCAAACCATCTGAAGTCCATTAAGGTGTAGCTAGTGCCAGAAGGAAACACTTCATTCTCAATAAAAGAAAATGGATAGCCTTAGAGATTGTACTCTCTCTCTCCTCCTTTCTTAAAAAAAATATGAATTTTAATTTAGCCACTTCTTCCATGCCCCTCCTAAAGGGTTTTATGATAACCTTACAATAATCTGGCAATGAAACACAACTGGCAAAAAATGCAAAATAAAGGCCACCACATACAGGATTAAGAAAGCTCGGTTGAAGAGTCAAATAGTAAAGGCCTAATTTGTTAAGGGCATTTCCCATAGGTAAAAAATGAAAGACTACCCTTGATATATCAATTTTCTAAGTCAGTAGTGCAGAACAGCTGGCAGAAACAACACCAACAGACAGGCAGAGACCAACTGAAGTAATGCATATAAAGTCTTTAATATAGCATTGCTTGCAAAAACAGCAATTCCAGAGAAGCAGCATGCTGACTGGAGTGACACAGAGATTTAACATAGTGCTGGCAACATGATTGTCATTTAAGTATCTGAGGTTGTGCAGCAAAGGGCAGGTATGTATCTGTATTAACCAATCATAAGTTAAAGTGATAAACCTGTACAAAGATCAAACACTACAGATACGTGCATTGATCAGTAAGCAAACTACAATATCCAGAGCTGAATGTCAAAACATTTCAATTCAAATTTTCACCAATTGTGAACTAAACAGCTATTTGCAACTGAATTTGATTTCTTCCCTATTTATAGTACAAAAAGAGATAATGAAATAATCTTCTATAAAGATCAATAGTATCCATATCAGGAAAATATTTTTCTCAGAGAACATATTGTGAAATCCTAAGCCTTTACACGATAATGGCGACCTGTGACACAAGCTATTATCATTTCTCCATCGATTACTGTAACTCATTATTCCTAGGTCTTCCACAGTCTGCATTGAGAGCGCTACAATTGATACAGAATGCGGCTGCTCGCTTACTCTCTGTCACTCAGGTCAGAGAACGTATTACATTTATTCTTATTAAACTTCATTGGCCTCTGGTTTAAAGAAGAATCAGGTTTAAACTGTTAACCTTGATCTTCAATGTTATTAATTGTGTTGCACCTCACTATTTCAATTCAGTTCTATAAATATATCATCCTTGCCAGTTGCTTTGTACTTTATTTCTGAATCTGTTTGACATTGCATCAGCTAGATCTGTTCATCTCAGTGAATTTCATAACCAATGTTTGGTGGTGCTGGTCTCCTCTTACAAAAAGCTCTTCCAGAAGAACTTAAGAATGAAGCATCATTGGTGCATTTTAGGATACAGCTGAAAGCTCACTTGTTTTGCAAGGCACTTTTCATGATTAATGGCATGCATCCTGCCAGCCCAGTTGATGCATCATGTTCTATGTGCGCAGCAGTTTAAGATATTTCTAGAGATGCAGCACCTAGTTAAGCTGTGCTAAGGTAAGTTACTGTGGCTTTTGACATATATACTCATCACCATCATTTTAATTTACTACCTGACTTGCTATAAAAATTCACACCCAGTGTAGATTCACACCCAATGTAGATTCATTTTATTATATGTTAATTGTGTGTTATTTATTTTATGCTTGTGTCCTTGTAAATTGCCCAGAACTGTGTGGATGGAGTGGGATAAAAATTTTATAAATAAAAAAAAAGTGGTTGGTGAGACCAAACTGTTTGCTAATGCATTCCCATGAAAGATGCCACAATGGTTCATTCCTGTGTTGGAATACATTGACCCTAGAAAGAAGGAGTTTGGCTCAGAGAGTGAGGAATCTGTTTCTCTGCTCTCTTTTCCCTTCCTTCCTCTAGGGAGCTGCTAGAAGGGGGCACCAGCAGTGTTTGCATGTTCTTGCCCCAGAAGATCAAGAAAATACCTTCTTTATCGCTTTCTGATCGTTAATCATTCGCTGTAATCAGGAGTGGTGAGTTTCCCCTTTACCTTGGGAATATAGCTCTTACTCTCAGGATTTATCTCAAAGGAAGAAACAAATCCTGCTAAGGTAGAAATCAGCAGCGCGCCACTGCACCATTTTGGAGGAAGGAGATTACATTAACAATCCTAGTGGTGTACAGGTACTGGCCTGGTACTAAAATAAAGGACAGTAAGAAGCAAGTACTCATCAGGTTTTACTAGAAAGGAAGAAGAGTCAAGCATTTGGATTCAATGACGTCAGGTATAAGGGATGTCCCTGAAGGGAAAGGAACCTTTACAACCCATTCCTACAGGACTGCTTAAAATAAAGAGAAGGGACCCTGAGAGAGTGGAGTGGAATTCTGAACTATAGAAACTATAAGAATTAATCTCTTAGTAAATATGTACTAGGCCAGATTATTATCACTAAACAAGTTTTGCTTCAGTAAACGTTTTTGTTGTTGTTGGAATATGAGCTCTTGTGTGAAGAGTAGATTTATTTTGAGTGACTGTGAGTCCTGTCCTTAAGGGCCGGGTAGCTATTGCTTTTCTCCGGTTCAGACCAAACCAACCATAGCTTGTGTCAGGCCTAAGCAGCATCTACAGTGGTCATTCTCCATACAAAGGACACAGGAGGAGGAGCATCTACAGTGGTCATTCTCCATACAAAGGACACAGGAGGAGGAGTATCTACAGTGGTCATTCTCCATACAAAGGACACAGGAGGAGGAGCATCTACAGTGGTCATTCTCCATACAAAGGGACACAGGAGGAGGATTACATTTGGTTACCATATTATCTGTTACACAGTAAAACTGCTTTGTTTATCATTACGTTGAATACACTGATGTACCCCAAGCTCTCTATTATGCATGAGAGGGGCTTTCAGGTTCTTCTTCCAAGGTGGGAAAGCTTATACTTCAAGGCTTCACCAGTGGGAACTGGTAAAAATCACTCTTCAATAATTTGTAACAAAACATTTCCATTGTTCTCAAAATGTTCTCTTTAGTTCAAACAATGACAGAAGAGGGTTAAAGAAACAAAACACAATTGCAGTTTATTTATACTCCATCCAATGAGCTATTAGCTGGATAACTGCTTCCAGCTCATTATTACTATTGTTAAACAATGTTGAAATGATTATGGACATTGCCTACCTCTATCCCTGACAACTCTTCTGACTCCAAAATGGTACAGAGGTTTTGTTTCCATTACAGAGTACTTTCTACTTCACTCCAGTCTACTCTGTTAAATCTAGAAGCTGCCTACTATCTGCCTAACCGTAGATCACATTAGGGTTGTCTCCTCTACCACAGCACAGCATTATTAAGGCACACGTCTGGATCTCTTTTTTCCAGGAAATGGTATGTATCACAGTGATCCAATCAGTTAAGGGTCTCTTTTGCTCTCTCTCTCCAAGTCTCGCAACATAGAAAAAAGTTCTACATTTCTTCTCTCAGATGTAGATTTTGAAGGTATTTCTTAGCCTTCCACTCTGGAGATTAAGCATCTCTCAATCCTCTTTCTTCTATATCCTTGAGCCAATTACTAAATGTGGCTTTCTCTCTCAAATACTCCCTCTGGTGGCACAACTCATATACACCTCCACTATAGCAAGTCACTAGACTGTACAATCCTACCCTTCTGCTAGGGCATGGATTTAATCGCAGGAATTGTCCCACTGAAAGTCCTCTGCAAAGGGAACGAGGATGACCTCCAGTCAGACAATTCCTGCAAATGCGAAAAGTGTGCTCTGAGCTGGATGAACTTAAGGTGGATGTGACGATTTTGGAAAAGAGACTTTTGATTAGGGGGTACCCCCCACAAGGGATTTACCAAGAGTATCTTAGAGCTAAATACAGTAATTGGGAATTATTATTACAGTCCAGAAGGCCTGATTTTGAAGAAAGAATTACCCGAATGATGCGCTTTACAGACAGATCTTGCTGAAATATTGGCACGTGTTATTTCATAGTGTGTTTTAAAGATCCCCCTTGTATAGCGTATTCAAAATTTGAAAATATTGAACACTTGGTAGTACATTCATTTCTACCAGAGTTGCCATTTTTAGCAGCTGAAGGAAGATCGGTGGAACATTTTACATGTGGTAAATGTAGTTTCTGTGAATGAACCATTCAGAGTGACGCATGGCACTTACAAAGAAAATGTATGCTTTGAAATATAGAACTGATTGTACATCAATTAATGTTATCTATATAATAATCTGGTCATGTCCGTTTTTGTATGTTGGACCTACTAAAAGGCAAATGAAAGTGAAACTCAACAAACAGCTGTATTAAAATGCCAGGTTGGAAGCGCCTTTGGTAAATCACTGTTTGAACAAACCACATACTTTTGATCAGTTTCACTGGGTTATAATTTATTTGGTAACCCCAGAATGGCAGGTGGCGATATAGTAAGTTGACTTCATTTTAACTAACCTGGGCAGCCGCAACTGCCCATCGCCAGGGAGACAGAAGGTAGGGGAGGACACGGTAACACACCTTACATATACAAATATGTATATGTAATTACAATAAAGCTTCGTACCCGAGCCTTAACATAGGTAAGCTATGCATGGGTCGTGCACTGTGCAGGCAGTGCATTACCTCCAGCCCTGGGCCCAGCACAACCAAGCAAGGCCCTTTGCTACTTGGGAGGAAATCACAGGGCGCTCCGGTCACCCGCCACGTGAAAGCAAGGTGACTACCCCAACGAAGGGTGTGGGCATCCGGTCTGCCGCCGCATTGGGTCCATGTATAAATACCACATGAAGAGGATCTATTCAACAAATAAATTTGTTTTATTCATATATAACACTCACCTATCTAACATTAAAATCTATCTAACACACTCATCCATCTCACACATACACCCACATAAAATCATCTTCATCAAAAAACATGAAATATATATCAAATACAATGTATATAGAAATGTAATCATACAATGTGTTTGTTAATCTTAATCTTAAACAAATTATATAAAGTGCAAATGCTTTTCTATAAATATTAATTTACATGAATCACAACATACAGATGTTAGTCCACATGAAATCCAGAGATTCTTATTATTAAGAGATACACCACCTGTGTCGGAACAAAGGTCCATCAACAATATATCTACAAAAACTAAAAATTTATTCTCAACTCACCAACGCAGATTGCCAACGCGGATTGCCAACAAATCCTTACCCGGAAGTGACATCTACTTCATGTTTAAAAGCAACGGGATTACCACATATCTCGCGTTCCCTTATATACTCCCTCAGCAATTCGCATAATCAAACAAATTGAAGGACCTTCAAAAAAAGGCACTCCATTGCACCGGTCCATTAAGTCCAAGTGGTGCCATAGTCTTCCACTTAAAAATAAAACTTTGTTCCGCGCGGCGTAAAGCCGCAGATAAATCTCCACCGTGCCTCAAAACCACTTGTTTAATGACAAAAAATCGAATATCCTTCCATGAATGATCAAATTCCCTCCAATGATCAACTAAGGGGGCATGTTCCTTTAAAGCTTTAATTCGGCTACGATGTTCAATGATGCGTATTCTCACTGATCTGCAGGTTTGTCCCACGTATATCAAGCCACAAGGGCATTGAATAATGTACACCACCCCACTACTATCACATGAAAATGACCCAGGTAATGTGTAAACATAATTCACGTTAGGGGGCTGAAAACTTTTACAAAACACAACGTGTTGACACTCAGAACAGGAGCCACAAGAGCTCTGGCCCTGAACATGATTGTTCTCAATATCCCTTACAGAAAATCCCTTCAATCTATCCCGTATGGATTGACGTTTCTTTATAGCAAATATGGGCGGTTCATCAAATATCTTTAATGGGGATAATATATGCCAATACTTCAAAATGGAATCTTTTATTGCAAAAGTTTTCATGGAATAAGGGACTGAGCATATCACCCTCGATGGATTATCTCTATCACTAGGCAAAAAAAAGGTTCTCCCTATTTGCATACAATGCTCTTTTGTATGCCTTCTTTATGCATGAATTAGAGTATCCACGGGCTTTAAATCTCTCCCATAATTTTTTAGCCTGAATCTTAAAGTCAACCATGGAGTTACATAAGCGCCTATAATGGAAAAATTGGCCCACGGGGATATTATTTTTCAATCTCTTGGGGTGAAAACTTTCATAGTGTAATAAGGTATTTTTGTCCATCTTTTTCCTGTATACAGAAGTAGTCAATTTCCCTTCATGATTAAATACCTGCATATCCAGAAAGCTGACTGTATTGGAGTGTATAGATGTAGTAAATTTCAGATGTATATCACTGGAATTCAAAATACCTAGAAACTGAGTGAGTTCATCCCCTGAGCCACACCAAACAAAAAACAAATCATCAATGTATCGTTTCCAACACATGATTTTGGAAAAATATTCAGACAAATATATATACCGCTGTTCAAAATGGGAGACATATAAACAGGCAACACTTGGTGCCATAGGGGATCCCATGGGGATCCCCTTGATTTGTAAATACAACTGGTCATTGTAACTGAAGATATTAGAAGTCAAAGTAATCTCCGCAATAATCAATAAAAATTCAATGCGGCGGGGAGATAACTGATTTTTATTCAATTCAATTTCTATCACTTGTAATGCTTCCCTCTGCGGTATACTAGTATACAATGCCGCAATGTCCGCTGTAACTAGTAACCAATTATCATCCATACTGGGGAGTTTAGATAATTGTATAAGTAAGTCCGATGTGTCCCGTACATAGGATTCAATTTGAGTTACATTAGATTGCAAGTTATAATCCAATAATTTAGCCAAAGGCTCTAAGATGGTACCGATTCCGGCCACGATTGGTCGACCGGGCGGTTTCTGCAATCGTTTATGCACCTTAGGGAGGATATAGAAATATGCAGTTGTGGGATGGAGGACTGTAAGAAATTTATATTCTTGCTCCGATATAATCTTATGTTTCACAGCTTGATCTAAAATCGCATTAACCTTAATATGCAACTCATTCAAAGGATCAACATCCAACTTCACATAAGATTCAATATCTCCAAGCTGTCTTAACACTTCTTCATAATAGTTCTGCTGTCTTAACACTTCTTCATAATAGTTCTGCTGGTCCATCACTACCACACCCCCACCCTTGTCCGCGGACACAATACATATAGATGAATCTTCTCGCAAAAAATTTAACGCCTCCCATTCATCCCTAGTAAGGTTGAAAGATAAATGCTCATACTGACTTTCTATCTCTTCCACATCGGCTAATACCAGAGTCTGGAATGCCTGTAACAGAGGACTGGGAGCATTGGGAGGTACCCACTTAGATGGTTTATATAATTTAGCAGGTGTACACAAAGGTCTATTATCTATAAAAAATTTTCTTAAATGCAGTCGGCGGAAGAATTTTTGTAACTCTACCCTAGTAGACAACGAATCATGTCTACATGTGGGCACAAACGATAAGCCCTTATTCAACAGGCTTATCCGCAGTGGGTCCAGCAGGCCCTGGCAACAGACAGCCCCCCCCTCACACAGATGTTATTTATCACATGCTGTGCACTGTCACTAGTTAACCCCTGCCTCCCCCAGCTTGGATACACTTTCCTAAGAGAGGAAGCTGTGCAGAGGACAGGAAGCAAAAGGGACTGGGGCACTGTGCTCCGGTCAGATACCTCTCTCCACGTGGCTGCCCCCGCCCAATGGGACGGCCAGAGGTGGCCCAGAGGTGGCCCAATGAGCCATCCCTAAATCATATATGCCTCCCTCCCCCCCCCCCGACTGTGCCCACCTCTGAGCCCCCCACACCCATAGCCTGAGGTTCCCGTGACTGGGAACAGGCATGCTACTTTTGGTGGGGGGGGGGGGGGCGCCAATGTCAGTGTGTGCGGGCCACAACATTGGCTCTGCTGACATCGTGCTCAGACCCCATCATTGGCAACTCTGACGTCGCATGTGGACCACATCATCAGCCTGCACTGACACCGTGCAGCCAAAGAGGCAGCGTTACCCGCTCCCCTCCCCGGCATGGACGGCGCCTGGGCATGTGCGACATTGTGTTTGAACAACAGTGATTTTATTTTCTTTTTCATGCATTTCAAATAAACACAAGAATCCTTGTATCAGAAAATATGAGGTGTACAACAAATATAACACAAATGTAAAAGTAAATAAGAAAAGCATCTAAACATTCCTCAAATGTAAAAAGGAAAAAGGGGGAGATCAAGAAAAAAAGAGCGAATAACTTAAGTACCATTAAAATAAAGGAGACTGCTGGCCCAGGAGAGGGCGAAAGCATCTCTTGGATGTGAGTGGTGACTGCGAATGAGAGGGGTTTTTAACTGAAAGAGAAACTCCATTTTCCCTAAACGAGCCTTACGGCACTTTGGTGTCATTTCGGCACATTTGGTGCAAGTTAGGACATCATGGTCAGACCCCAAATACATAACACAGACCCCGTGCAGGTCAATGATGAACATTGTTCAACTACAGTTGGGGCACCGACGAAAACCCGACACCATAACTCCAACAAAAATTTAGCCGCGATGCAGTCGATGGCCAGTAGGCCCCGAAGGGATAACTTGACGGGAATCGACCGCAACAAGGGTAAAACCTTACCTTTCGACCATGGAGTATGTATAATTTTGTTAATTGTAAACCGGCATGATGTGATACCTATCGCGAATGCCGGTATAGAAAAACACAAAATAAATAAATAAAATAAATAAATATATGGATAGGGGGAACCCAATGGGGTTTTTTAAAAAATATTTTGAAAGAAGTTCCGTGAGGAAAATTCCTGTCAGGAATATCAAGAGCACTCCTTAACCCACATGGCTACTGCTGCGTGGAAAAAAGAAGACTGAAGGGGGGACCCCACTAGATGCAGGGTCAGTACATTGCTGGGCATGCCCAGTAGGGGCCAGTCAAAGTTCTAGAAACTTTGACAAAAGTGTTCCATGATTGGGCTTCATCCTGATGATGCCACCCATATGTGAGGACTACCATTCTGCTTGTCCTCTGAGAAAATAAGATTCATCAGATCAAACCCTTGTAAAACAGAGTCCAGTAAGCAGAAGAGTAAAGTCTCAGCTGAACGATGTTTCCTAAATCCAAATTGATTAGGGAAAAAATATCTTGGTCTTCCAAATGATTCACAAGTTGAGATAACACAGTTTTTTCTAGTACTTTTGAGAGAAAAATCAAGTTGGATATGGGCCTATAGTTGTCCCAGTCGTCGATTCTACTGGTTTTATTTTTCAGAATCGGCTTTATCACAGCTTGCTTTAAGCCAGATGGTACAATTCCTTCTGAGAGAGAGAGATTAATTAAGGTTGTGATTATCGGAGTAATAACACTGTGTACATGTTTCAAGGAACTGGCTGGAATTGGATCATGTGGGTGACTAACAGAATTAATTTTGGCAATCATTACTTTTACACAATATATAATGGAATGTTAAATAGTCATTTAATAAATGGACTTCTTAAGGAACAGAATTCCAGAGGCTTGAAGATGTACTTGAGAAAGCATGTTCATGTATATTAATTAATATTACCTCTGATAGTAATGGGGTACATTAATGAGCCATTTTGAAAGACCTCAGTGCCCAAACTAGATTATAGCATGATAGTCAGTCTCTTAAATAGACAGGACCTAATCCATTCAAGAGTTTGAAAGCCAGCACCAGTATTTTAAATTGAGTTTGAAATCTGACTGGTAGCCAGTGCAGATCTTTTAATATTGGGTTAATGTTATTGATAGAAATACAACCTGATAAAACATGTGCTGTGCCATTCTGTATTTCCAGCATGCAGGATATTACAGTAGTAGATGAAATTATTAAGGCATAGATTAGAATGGTGAGAGACACTTGGCTGAAGAAAGAGTGAGATGTCTTCTCAGTACATGATAAAGAATCCTAACCAGATGGCAAATTATCACTAGCATTCTATATTGTTCTATGGATATTTAAACAATGTAAAGTATATTTAAAGAGGAATTATCAAGCAGAAAATGCAAGACAGCTTGTCCACCTGACCAGGCAATGTTTCAAACCCAAGTGGATCTTGAGGTAGCTTACCATGAAAAGACATTTGCTATCAATATAAGCATCCATTTTATGCTGTAACAGCAGAACAGCAGTATTTGCATGTCACTAACTGCTTTGCTACTCAAGCAAAAAATAGATATTTCTGTCAACAGCAAGAAGCCTTTTCTAGAGTAAGCTAAGCAATTTGACTTCATGCAAATAATGGGCAAGAGTAAATGATTTATGAGGGTTTTGTTTTGTTTCATTCCTAATTATTAATGCAGCACAGTAAAGTAACTTTGTTAAAGGTTACAAAAGAGCAGAATAAAGAATAAACTGAAGGAAGGAAGGAATGAAGCATAGAGTTTAAAAGGTTGGCACTATGATGGCATTTTAAAAAGGCTTCTTTCAAAACTAAGCCTATTGATTGTTGTGAACTAGTGACAGAAACCAAAGCAATGAAGTAAAGCAGCATTTATGACTTTCAGGTTGGAAAATCATTGCTATGGCAACACTCTCAGCAGAGAAGATCTATGAGAAAAGGATTGCTTGACTGTCCCTTTCAAGAGTAAATCAACACCTTAAAGGATCAGAAAGAGAGTTAAATTAAATATTTTGAAAGCAGTTAATTGGTACATTTGTGAATCCACATTCATTAAAGACAGTTCTTTAAACCTTTTACTTGTAATTGAATATTTCATTCTGTTCAATGACCACAGAATTCTGGCCAAGGAGCAGTATCTAAAGAAGATCTGTCAAGAAAGAACAAAAGGTTGCTCTTTCTTTATGTCACTTTAAAAGTTGCCTCCTTATGCTTCAAAATCATACCAAGATTCTACTCATAGGAATAGAATTCCAAGATATTTATAAAAAATCTTAGAAACCCCTTCTTGCCTTCAATCATCCTACACTTTAATCGCTCATTGACCAGAAATAAAATATAATATTTTGAGTATGAACTTGGTATTACTTTGTTCGTTCATAGTCACACACAAATTAAACATCAGCTCTTTTTTTATTCACTTTATATATATAAATAAATATATAGATATAGATATATATATAAAACTCATGCAAACAATAATATATAATGAAGACCAAATAAGCCAAAACCTACTCACATTCATGGGATGATGAGATTTTAAAATTATTACATTTTGAATATCTCCCTATGAAGATATTTTAAAAAGTGTCTTTTCCTTGTCATTTGTCACTGTAGCTTTTATACTGGATTACATTACCATAGATTTTATCTGCTGTATTAATTCAAAATTCTGTTCAGAGATTATACAAATTACAGTATGACAAATATCTAAACTTCAAACATAAGGCAAAAAAAAAAGTGTAAATCTCTTGCAAGTGACTGTGCACAATTTTGAACAAGTGCACATTTTACCCAACTATTTCCTTTCCTGAGGTTTCAGAAATGGAAAAAATCCTCCAAACAAATTCTAGAAGGAACAAATATTCAGGAACTTTTACCTAATTTTCAGATCTTTTCCTTTTGTGAAAACAATTAACAATACTTTTTGCTTACACAGATGTTTCAGAAACTAGTTTTCCTTTCAGTAAATGTCATAAAATTAAATCCGTGAGCAAATGAACCTATGCAATATTTTGCCAGAAACTTAAATCTGATTTTAAGCATGCAGATAAATCAAAGATAGGAAAACATCACAAAGAGAGATGAGCAATTACATTATTAATAGTATACTCTGCTAGCACTCAGCTACTTTTAAATGCAAAATTCAGTTTGATTTCAGAATACCAACTACTAGTTCTCTAGCTTTTTAAATTAGATCAACAATTAAAAATTGCCCTCCAGATCCTAATATTAAACTCCATTGTATTACAATCTTAAAACACTGAATTACTGAAGTACTATTATATCTCTTGTATCTGTCTTGGAAAATAGGTTACAGTGAAAGAGACTGTAGAGGGTCAAGGAGATGGAAGATGCTGACATTAACAGCAATTGACCAAAACTTTTAGTAGAAGTCAGAGATATTGATCTGAAAGAGCCATGGGAAGAATTCTTGATGGCACATACAACAATTGACATCAAAGCCTTGTGTTTGCAATTTTCTTCAGAAAGCAGATGATACTTTTTTTTTTTTAAACTTACGATGGATCGGATATTATTTTCTTTTGCCAGTTTCAGAGAAGACTTATAGCAGCTTGCAAGATCTTCTTTTGTAGCCTCACCAACATGGCCTCTTGCTATAGGTCCCACAGTATGAATGACATCTAAAAGAAAATAAAGTATAAGAAATAACTGCATTATTTTGAATATTCATGCATTTTTCATAGCATATTAAATTTATTCTGATAACTATTAACATTTGAATCAACATACATCAAAGTAGCAGAAAGAGTAGCTGAAGGTTGCTGTTTCATAACCATGTAAACATGGCAGTGCTGCAAAAATGCATTGCAGACATTTCAAGCTTCTTTAGTTCTTACTGGCTTACAAAACCTTTGTACCATTCCCAATAGTGAATATTAATACAAATCAACTCCCAAAAACATGTTTCAAAAGGCTGCCAGGTATAATTACGCCTTAAATCACAGCATTTGTTCAAAGAATCCACTGTCTCATATACAGTATAATCTTAGGTACCAACATATATCATGTTTAATGAAATAGCAGTTATTCTAATTGTCCCCCAACAAAAGCCTCCCTTTTGCCCTCATCAGACTTCCTCTGGGGGTTAAAATACTATTTGTAAATTGGCATCACACTATGAGACTTATCTTTCCCATGATGCCATCCTGATGGAATTATAAACTGCACTGTGGTACTTCCAAAGACTTAAATCTCAGCTTCACCATGTCATGTTCATTCTGGCTACACCAGCTTGTGATTGCTCTGAATAAAATGGAAAGCCCAGTGTCAGTATGGCACTTTTGCAGCACTGCAGTGCTTAGGGGGTTATGAGCCAGCTCCTTTCAGTTATATTATGAGTTGGTTAAAAGAAGTGCATTTAGATGTACATTGGAGTGTTTCTCCCTTGTTTTCATTTATGGTTTCGGGCGCTTTTCTCACATTAAATTAGTGATAACTGCCATTTAGTTTACACATATATCAACTGAATATATATAAATATAAATTATAAAGTTGTTTATTTTAAATCTCAATTGCTCTGCTGTTAGCATTAATGTGAATCACTAAGTCACCACTAATCCAGAGCAAGAAATACCGGGAATTAATGTGAATGCCATCTTTATAGTATAAACGTCAATTTGGCAATTATTCAAACTGCAGACATACATGCATATTGCTTTTCTTACTGACCAACCAGCTAAGTAATGAGATGAATAAAATCTTATTGCAATCCAGCTTCACAGGATTCTCTGGTATTATTGGTCTGCAGGTTTACTGATAAGAGGGTTCAACCAGAGGAATAAACAGAATTTTAACACAAAATCCTCACCTATTGACTTATCTCCTTTTTTATACTTCCCAACATATAGAATATGGAAAATAATTACAGAAAAGGGATCAATGTTCAACTGTCCACAGGCACAATAACTCTCCAATCCAGGGACACAAATTTGGGCCTGGATTTATCAAAATGTGGTAAATATCGCATGTGATGGGAAAAGGGGTGTGTTTTATGGTAACAGAGAGTTTGTCACAATTTGTGCTAATACCTATTAAGTTACTGCAAATTGTGATCACTTTTTTGCACTTTGAGATAAGTGCCAGAATGTGATATTTCCTACATACAAGCACTGGGGGGATGAGAGAGAGAGAGAGAGAGAACCTAGCCATAGTGCACTGACCCTAGATAGGTATTTATATCCCTATGGGAGGCCCACCTAGTAAGAACATAAGAATATAAGAAATTGCCATGCTGGGTCAGACCAAGGGTCCATCAAGCCCAGCATCCTGTTTCCAACAGAGGCCAAACCAGGCCACAAGAACCTGGCAATTACCCAAACACTAAGAAGATGTCATGCTACTGATGCAATTAATAGCAGTGACTATTCCCTAAGTAAACTTGATTAATAGCCATTAATGGACTTCTCCTCCAAGAACTTATCCAAACCTTTTTTGAACCCAGCTACACTAACTGTGCTAACCACATCCTCTGGCAACAAATTCCAGAGCTTTATTGTGCATTGAGTGAAAAAGAATTTTCTCCAATTAGTCTTAAATGTGCTACTTGCTAACTTCATGGAATGCCCCCTATTCCTTCTATTATTTGAAAGTGTAAATAACCGAGTCACATCTACTCGTTCAAGACCTTACATGATCTTAAAGACCTCTATCATATCCCCCTCAGCCGTCTGAGGGGGATATGTAGAGGTGAGGTTTAGGTATTAATGTAGGGGGTTAGGGGCCACTTTGACATTCAATGTGAGACGTACGAACAGAACAGTACTCTCTTTTGAACATTTGATGACCCTCGGAGTGAGGAAACTCACCCAAAGATGAGATTTGTGCAATGTTCTCTCAACCTAGCTTGATGGACTCTCTACCTGGGTAACATCAAGCTAGGTCGAGAGAACATTGAAGCCCAAACCGGGTGGGCCAGCTGTGCATCCAACCTTATATATCATATTGTAGACAATTCGGTCTCGCATTGAGTCCCTGATGAGTATAAACGAATTCCTGGAAATGAAACAAGGCAAGGCGCGGCTGCGATCCTTTAGCACTGTCAGTGTTCCAAACAGTCAGTCCCTGCAGTATCTTATGCCAGCCCTTCCACATGAGCTTGGACAAATTTCTGGGCTTCTTCAGGTGAGGTAAAACTATGCACCGTCCCGTCCTGCCAAATTTTCAGCATGGCGGGAAATTGAAGGGCAAACTTGATCTTTTTCTCAAACAATTTGGAGCATATCGGGGAAATTTTCTTCTTTTGTTTAGACACATTGGCCGAATAGTCTTGAGTGATGCAGATCCTTTGGCCTTTATAGGTGATTTCTGGTCGTTCCCAGTAAGCAAGCCAGATGCGCTGTTTAATTGCCAAATTCTAGCCGTGGGTCTGATGCTCTGCGGGCCCCCAATCTGTGTGCCCTTTCATCTTGGACTATGCCTTCTAGGTCCTCCAGACCTACTGCCTCCGGGAGCTAGTCTTACAAAAAAGCTACCAGACCCTTTTCATCCACCACTTCCGGCAGCCCCATGACCACAGATTGTCCCGGTGAATTTGGTTCTCTATTTCATCTAACTTATCTTTACATTCTTGAAGAGCCCCTGCTTGAGCGGTAACTTTTACTTCATTCGCAGTCAGGCCGTCTTCCAACCTCGATATTATCCCCTCGATCTGCTCGATTGTCAGGCCCCAGTCTGCCAACGTGGTTTTTATCTCCGTAAGTTGCTGGGCAATCCCAGCCAGTTTAGAGTCCAGCGTAGAGTCCAAGGTCATTTTTAAAACTTCCACTGTGAGTGGTGTTGCAAGCAAAAGCCCTGGCTCACCCGTTCCCGACACCATTTTTGGGTCTGCGGCCTTCCCCTTCTCTTTGTCCTTGTCCTTTTTTCCTCCCCTAGAGGCCATCTGTTGCAGAGACTTGTTCATAAAATGAACAATCAACATGTGCCAGCTTGGATTTTAGCACTCAATAATACGTCCGTAAAGAGTCGATGCCATTAGATACAGGGCTGTGGCACCCAGAGCTAAGGGAAAACGCGTCTTCCTTAGCACATCGCCTCACGTGACCCAATCTATATACTTTTATATGACTACTGTACTGCTACAGATCCTACTTCTCTATTCCCTTCTCTTCCCCCACTACCTTGGTCTTCTTGTGTCTGTATGATGCACAATTTTTACTTCTATCACCTCTTCCATTTCTCCAATACTCTCTCAGTGAGATGGCATGCTTTCATATCCTTTTCAGCCTCCCTCTCTGTGACCTCATATAATAGCCTTTTATCCTTCAGTTTCTTATTTTATGAAAATGCTTCCTTTTTAATCTTATTGAAGCGTGCTAGATATTGGATAGTTTTAGTAATATTTTTGCTTTCCCTCCTTTTTTCTAGGATATACATATTTAGCTCCTTAATTCTCTCTATGTAGAGCTTATAGTGCAGGACATATCACATTTTAGTAGCCCTCTGTTGAACTGTTTCCTTATAGTAATGACCTTTAGTAAATGTGGTCTCCAGAATTGAACGTAATACACAAAGTGGAGTCTCACCAGAGATGAGGCCAAAGACACTATTACTTCTCTCTTCCTACCAGTAATACCTCTCTTTATGTACTGAAGCATACTATGAGCATTCCTAACTGTTCTGCCATAATGATTGACTACATTGAGGCCATCAGAATTAATGACCTTCAGGTCCTTTCCAATTTGTTGGCTACCAGCTTTTCTTTCATTCAAAAGGTTTTATGGTGACTTGAATTTCTGCATCCCAAATATATGATTTTGTTTTTTCTTGGGTTAAAGTACAGTCTCTAAACCACTGATCATTCTTTTAATTTTTAATGTCATCTTTTATTTTATCTCTTCTCTTCGCATATCTACTCTATTGCAGATTTTCTTGTTATCTGCAAACAGGCATACTTTCCCTTCTAACCATTCCACAATATCACATACAAAGAAAGAGCAGTACTAGCACTGATCTTTGTTTCACCCCACTGGTCATCTTCCCTTCACCAGAGTGGATCCCACTTAATACTACTCTCAGTCCTGTTGCTTAACCAAATTCTTACCCAGTTTATCATTTTTGTTCCCACTCCACAACTGGCTAACCTGCTCACCAATCTCCTATGTGAAACAGTGATAAATCCAGATGACACATATATACTGCACCCTTTAATCTACTACTCTACTCGCCTCATCAAAAAATTCAATTAAGTTTGTTCAGCAAGCTCTTCTCTTTGTGAAACCATGTTGTCTAGGATTCCGTAATCCACTGATTTCATGGTATTGCACTGTTCTGTCCTTCAGTAGCATTTCTATTATCGTGCCTATTACTGATGTCAAGCTAACAAGTCTGCAAGTCTATACTTTTCTGCTTTCACTTTCTTTTTTTTTTTTCTTCTTACAAAAAAAATGAAAAGAAAATGGGGAACGCGCAGTTGAAGAAGCAAGGCAGGTTTTCAGAAGTAAAACTGTTGTGCAGACTAGTTAATTTTCCCTGACAAACAGTCTGCCTCATCCTGCCACCCTTGCCTGACTTTCTTCCCAAAACCTTTCAGCGATCACCACTGTCTTTCTCTCCCCACCCTAGGCAGTTCCTGTCACTCTTGCCATCAACCATTCCAAGACCGCTGACACCCTCTTCTCTACATCCCAGCAGCCACCTCTGCTGATCAACCCTACTGATGCATCAGCAGGCCACTCACTTTAGTTTACTAATTCAAAGTCGTGCAGAACCAAGAATACTTCCATTTAACACAGAAGTGCTCTTGTCACTGTGCGGTTCTAACCTACTAAATACAGAAACGCTATTCAGGGGCTAATCAGCACTGGTTATTGTGGTGGGAATAGGATCAGCAGCAGTGGCTGCAGAAGATACACAGAGAAGGGCAAAATGGGAAAGGAGGAGATACAACAGGAAGGAGGATGCAAGGGCTGCAGAGTATAAAACTGTTGGCTGATGGGAAGAGCAGAGAAACCTAGAAGAGATAAAAAGAAGCAGCTTTCAAGGGGACAGAGACAGATAGGAAACCTCTTCACAAAACCCTATTGAATGGTGAAATACCACTGAGGCTTTTATCTTTCCTTTTTTCATTGTTCTAATCACCCATACCTGGATTGCCTTTTAAAAATGGGGAAAAAAAGGGCATGTTTAACTGCATCTTTACAACCTTCTCATTGTTTGAAGAGTTTGAAATGGAACTATCAAACCAGGAAACAGGCAGTAGAGAGAGCATGGGGCAAAACAAAGAGCAATAAACATATGCAAAAAAACTATAACCCTTGTATAATGACTAAAGTGTGTATAATTGATGAAAAGCAAGTTAATTATCAAAGGAGTTGCATGTGCAAGTACTTGTACTTGCTATTTTAAAAACATGAAAAGTATACATGCATTTTTGGTTTTGTGCATACATTTACCAGTACAAAATTCAAGGGCAAGCTTATAAGGAACACAGGTAAATTGCTATTTTATGAGAGATTTACATGAATACATTAGGCAATTTATTCATGCAATTTTACACATGATAATTATCTAGCACAATTGATACCAGACTCATCTTTTTGTTATTGTTGGGTGGAAGGTCTGGGTGAACTGAGGGGAGTTCAGGCTGAACTACTAGGAGGGTCTCAATGAACTGAGGTGGACTGGAGAAACTGGTAGAGGTATTAGCAAATTGGTGGTTTCAAATACAGACACATTTTGTAAAATACGCCTACTTCTGTATACAAGTCTGGGTTTTACGTGAACAAGTACTTTTTTTTTTCATGTAAATTATACAAAAATATGTTTATAAAATAGGTAAAAAATTATATGGTTTCAGTGCATTGCCGATATTAGTGCATAATGAACACACATGTATGTATGTTGGGGGGTAGACCTTTGTGTAGTTTGTAATTTGCACAGACCAGGTTTGCACAGTAGTGGTAGGGCAAGGAGTGTATGGGGGTTGAGTAGGAAAGATTATCCGGAGAGGAGATCTCATAGATATTTGGTTGTATCACATAGGGGGAGGGAAGGGATAACATTGAGGGGAGGTTATTTATTTATTTATTTATTTATTTATTTATTTATTTACTTATTTCGAGATTCTTATATACCGCGGTACGTTTAGATATACATCACCTCGGTTTACAGTAAACAATAAATTAGCAACAGGCTTTACATACAACAGGTTATACAGGAAGTAAACAAATAACAGCAATAGGGTTTACATAAATAACGGGTTTCAGGAGTACATATGGTTATGGTACTGATATTCAATTTAAGGTGAATTTTAAAAGCCCAGCGTGCACATCAATTAGGGAATGCGCGCACAAATCAGGCTTACATACGCCTACATTATTTTCAGAACTCAGATGTGCGCACATCTCGGGTTGCATGCACATCGCATGTAGTTTCAAAAAGGGGTGGGATTTGGGCATGATTATTGTGCTTCTTTACATATTGGTCTTCCTGATAGACTGATGCACGCCTTACAGTTAGTACAGAATGCTTCCACTCGAGCTTTTTCTGGGATGTCAAGAAGAGAACATATAACTCCTGTCTTGAAAGATTTACACTGGCTCCCTATTAAATGGAAAGGTAGCTTCAGGTCGATCACCATAGTTTTTAAATTTCTGAGAACAATATATCCATGTGTATTGAGAAACCATCTTGAGTGGTATATTCCTGATCGTGCTTTGAGGTCACAGGAGGCCCAGACTCTTAGCTGTCCTTCCAGTCAAAAAATTTAGATGAGTCCATACCAGAGGGCGGGCTTTTTCCTCAGTGGCAGACATGAATGGAACAAATTGCCTACTACACTTATGGGTAGACTTTAAATGGCCCGTGTGTGTAAATCCCGGAGTTTATGTGCATGGCCAGGCCTTGTGAGCGCCGGGTGAATTTTAGCTTGAGAGCTAAAGTAAGAATTTTAGCTTGGGAGCTAAAGTAAGTTGTAAAACAAAGAAAAAAAAGGTAGGGTTTAGGGGGTGGGGAGGAGAGGAGAAGAGGGAGGGAATTCAGGTAGGGGGTAGAGAACTGGGGAAGGCCCGAATTGTGTCGCCTAGCAGAAATTGCGAAAATCCCCCCCTTGTGCGCACCACCTGCACATATGCATGTGGATTATAAAATCCTGCGTGCACGCGGCCCACGGATTTTATAACATGCCTGTGCCGGAGCGCACATGTTATAAAATCGGCGCGTCCATGTGTACGCGCATGTACACGTTTGAAAATCTACCCCTTAGACAGCAACAGGATTTCAAAATGTTCAGCAAAGCTTTAAAGGCAGAGTTTTTTTTTATGAAGCATTTGGATGAGCTGGCAATTTAAGCTCCTATTATATTTATGTTTGTAAGGTGTTAACTGTTAACTTCTGTATTTTGTAATATTGTTTTCATATTTTATAACTGTTGTCTGGAGGTTGCGGAATATTAGGTTTTAAAATGAAAACAAAATAAATAAATAATAAACCTTTAAAAGTATTTTTTGATCCCATGGTTATTTTTGTAGTATAATTTAGGGGTGAGCAAACTTTGTGAGCCATGGGCCCCCCTCTTTCATTCACGCAATTGGCTGGGTTCCCCCAAGATGGGTTAAAATGTATCATGTAGTTTATATAGTTATACAATGGAAAGTAATGCGTGGCAAACTATTTACTGATCAATATCTCTTAAAAATATAGACATTTTTAATTATACATACAATCACCAATGTAATACATACTTCTAAGTACACAGTCAAAGAAATTATAAAACACATAAGGACCCCTTGTGTGTTTTACATTGTAACCCATCTTGTGGGGCCCCAACCAATTGCATATCTATCTATCTGTATATACATATACACACACGCACACACACACACACACACACATGAAGGGTATTCACCAGGCAGCCACACTGTCAACCAATGGCTCAAAGCCCCCATTTTGTGGCTCTTCAAGTTGCTGAAAAGCATAAGCTCAGATATGCACAAACACATACACACACACACACACACACACTGGCACAGAGAGGCAGATACCTTACATCCAGACAAGCAGAGAGTGAAACAAACACCAACTCCACACGCAGACAGACATAGTTACTCCATAATCAAACAGACACAGAGACAAAGAAACCTCAAACTCGGACAGAGACACCCTCACAGAGAGAGAAACCCAACACTCAGGCTCAGAGACAGCGACAAACCATACCTAGTCAGAAAACACAAAGAGGCACAGCACACCCAGACAAACACATGCAGACAGAGAGAGAGAGAGAGAGAGAGAGACAGGCAGACAAACCACATCACACACAGAGACATGGATGAAAACACACCAGACAAATATAGAGATACATATGCCACGCCGCACCCAGACATACAGGCCACCCACCGCAATGATAAGGGCTGGAAATTAGTTACAAAAAATGTGGGTGCCAGTCAAAATTTTTAGAAGCTGAGAAGAATGTCCTCCCATCCTGCCCAACTGTTTAACTTTGTGGGGTTGGGTTTTGTTTTTTGGTTTTTTTTTTTACTCTTTCACTAATTTTTTCTCTATTTTTATATTTTCTTCATTTGGTCATCTTTTTAAAAAATATATTGAGATTTGCTTATTTAACATTATGCTTTTTCTCCTTTCCCCCGCCTCCTCCCTTCTCCCCTCCACCTGCTCATTCTCTCTGGCCTCTTTGCCCATTCCCTCTTCTACCTCACTACGTCTTACAACCCTGCGGGCAACAGCTGTGATCTCTCTCCCTGGGTAGGGATCCAGCGGAAGAAAAGGAACTCCTCCCTGGCTGAGGCCTGAGGGGTGGCAGCGTCTGCTCCCACGTCCAGTTCTGATGCCGAGCGAACGTCCCTCCCCCTCTGGGGGTCTACCAAAGCAGTAACAGCTCCTCTCCTTGGGCCTGATGTCACTACATGCTTACAGTGATGTCACTACATGCTCACAGTGATGTCACTACATGCTCACAGTGATGTCACTACATTCTAGCAGCGTCCTTCTTCCTGAGCTTGCAGAGACTTGACAATGCAGCCATTTTTACTTCAGTGTGCCCAGGATTGCTCAAGCCCCCCAGTTTGCTCACCCCTGGTATCATTATTGTGTGGGGGTCAAGCACTTTTTTGTTTGACCTGGATAGGCA
Organism: Rhinatrema bivittatum; assembly: GCF_901001135.1. Taxonomy (NCBI): domain Eukaryota; kingdom Metazoa; phylum Chordata; class Amphibia; order Gymnophiona; family Rhinatrematidae; genus Rhinatrema; species Rhinatrema bivittatum. The sequence continues at coordinate 106,442,906 of NC_042617.1, read as the reverse complement.
CAACGGAGAAACACAAATGTATTATTTTTTTTTTCTTTTACTGTATAGGTTATGATTTCATGTCCGTGAACTTCTAATAACAGGAAGCCCTCTAAACACATCAACATAATGAAGGAATGGATTTCAGTGTTACACTTGCTATGCCAGTAAACCATTTAGAATGACAACTCACTCTGATAGTTTTCTCTAACTGTTCACCCACACTCACGTCAGGCTTATCTGGCTCTTACACAGAAAAAACATCACTACAGCTATTAGAGAAGTGCATGGGAAACCTTCCATTTCCTTCAGCTTTTTTTTTGTTTTAGTATGTGCTAAGGAAACAAAGTGACATTTTGAGAGATTTGTATCATTTTGGAAAGGAAACAACACAAAACCAAACAACAAACTTTGTCAGTGTTTTCCATATTATTTTAAATGACTGCACATTCCCAACAGCTATATTAATGAAAAATAATTGATTATACAATTATCTGACCAAATAAAAAGTTTAAAATTAAAAAGCCAGATAAATATGAGGCATAAAGCTGACAGGAAGAAGACAGCAAAAAGCAAAGAGTTACAAGTGCTAAAAGCAAAGAAATATGGTAATTCTCCCAGTAAGTAACATCATCCATTTTCATTACTGTTGAAGAAATATGCTAAAGAGTTAAGCATTTCAACGGCTAGAATTCGGCTGTATATTATAGTGAGACAGCAAAACAGTCTTTGATTTCTGTTTCTCTATTTTATATATCCTAACAAGTATTACCTAGTCCTTTTTTAAAAATGTATTTATTGAGTTACTTATTTGTTTGTTAATTAGAATATTGCTGCCCATGGCTAAAATAAAGGGCATGTTTAGTTCTTAAGGTTGACTTACACCATTAAAATTGTAACCTATTGATGAAAATTTCTTCAGATATCCACCTCTGCCTCTAGGAATCTACTAAAAATGATTTGAAAACAATCCTGACCTTAAAAGACCCTCTTAAAGTGTTAAATTGTCAGAGGATTAGCACCACCTTCAAAAATAGAAAGACACAGTCAAGGGACCAAGTGATCAAAAAAAAAAATGTCTAGAGTACAATTATGTATTAGTGAAGATAATAGGGCAGGAATTATTGAGTGGATTCACATGTCCAACCCAGTAGTTGACAGAAAGGCTGGCAACCCATAGCATGGCATACAAAGCCCTTTATTCTGCTACTTTTATGCAAGGATTATTCTAGGAAATTGGGTCTGAGCAATTTGCATCTTCTCTTACCTTTATCCTAATGAATCACCTCTGATATCTATATAAACTTGGTGTCTTATCAAGCCTTAATGAGTATATATGAAAGCAAAAGGCACATAACAGGCCATGGGAGGGAGAATGGGAAATATGGTGAAAGAAGATGCATGAGAGCAAAGAATGAATTTCACATTCTGCCACTGAAATATAGCAAACTGCTACATTAAGCCTGGAATCAGAGATGACAAACTGCAATTAAAAATGTCTAAATTTTGAAACTCTTTGATAAGCAATAGTCTTAGAGGGCAATAATCAAAGCATTTTATGAAATTAAATGTGCTTACCTACATAAAATGTTTTGATTTTCTCCCCTACCCTATGCAGGTAAAAAAGTATACATACTGTTCCTGAAGCACAGCAAGGTCCATGGCCAGATTCAAAATTGCCATCCCTAGTGATTAGGTGGCTTTTATGGTCAAGTACAATATTACTATTAATATGGCTCAGGACATAGTGTTGCTTCCTGCAATATAGGGGATCTAGGCCTGTATGCATTATGCAGAGGGTACAATCAGGCCCAAGACAGAAGGAAGATGGCTGTGGCTTATTTGGCTGCCTCTGCTGACCAAGAAGTAGTACTGAAGGCATATTTTGCAGAAGACAAACCTCTACATCTTCGGCAGACATAAATCGCCTGGGAATGTCATCTATGGGAAGAACAATAAGATAATACCCAATAGATAGCGTGAAATAATTGAGTCAAAACATAGTAAGAATATTCAGCTATGTGTGCGGGCATATGCTGGATTTATATGACTATAAGAACAATGACTGTCATACAGTGCAATTTGTCACAAGTAGCTTGTGTTAAAGCTTTTTTCAAGTGCTAGGGATTTTTAATCATAGGTCATGTTCAGTTATTCATGTATTCCCCCGAATGGGAGCTATATATAGTGCACTTATCTTTGAGTATATTATCCACAATGCAGCAATACTGAATCCTTCCGACACTGCAATGTTTCGGAGTCTCTTTACTCCTTCTTCAGGGAGCTTTGAACTGAAGCCTATGGTGGATTAATCTGTGCAACAAATAAAGACAAAGCCTTTGAGAACAGCGTCTAGCTTATAATATAAATTATGGCTGCAGTTGGTAGAGGAATACTTACTTTTTTGAAAAAGTGCTGTCAATTTCCTGATGGGTTAAGGTCGCTGAATATACTGCAATACAAGCCGTGTAAAGCATTATCAGCTACGAAATATTCTTAAGTCATTTCAAAAGGTTCGTCTATGCAGATAGACATTGTACTTATTTCACGGTGCTGCTGGCTACCTGACAGCGTGCTTTCCCTTCATTGACAAATGGCTTTAGTTGAAACACCATTTTAAAGGGAACCCCGTCGTCTGTGTAGATTGACAGCTGGATGTGACGGGGGTGACCATACTAAATATGGTGAATGACATAAATGGATGGCAGCCATCTTTTATGGAATTGCTGTCTTCAGGGAACTTTAAATTGAATACTGTGATAAGTTAAAAAATACAATAAAGTTACTGACAGGTTGAAGTCGCTGGGTGAGTTCTCGGTGCCACTGGTTGTCTGTCTGCGTGTTTCCCCTTTTATTGACGAATTGGTATCAGTTGAAACACCATATTTAAGGCAGGCTCCACCATCTGTGTGGATTGACAGCTGGTGGAATATACCAAATCTGGTGAATGACGTGTCATGTAGTAGCCATTGATTAATGGATCGCTATATGTGGGGTGTCTCTTGCCTTTTTTAAATAAGGGAATATGACCCAACGTTTTCATTGAGGCCCCCTGGTTCTATGGTTTGCAGTCGGTTTATCCATTGGTTCTCTTTTAGATTGAGTGTCGATATTCTGTCTCCTTTGTCTGTGCTTGTCGTAGTAATTCTTGAATTTTTATCCGTAATTCAGAAGTTGGATCTCATTGAAGGGGAATGTAATAAGTTTGATCCCCCAATTGGAGCCAACTTCTGAATTACAGATAAAAATTCAAGAATTACTACGACAAGCACAGACAGATGGGTTTCTCACTACTAAAGAATACAACTTTCTTAATGTCTCCTTTCCCAGAATTCCGGTTATTTATGGGTTTCCCAAAATTCACAAAACGTTAGTTAAGCCTCCCTGCAGACCCATTTTCTCAGCCAATAGTTCCATATTAGAACCACTTGCGATACTCATCGATATGTTTCTCTAACCAGCGGTTCAAAATGCCAAATCCTTTATTCAAGATACTTCACATATGTAAATAAACGTTCAAGGCTCGATGTGGTATCTACAGATTATTTTTTAGTCAGCTTGGATCTAGAAGCTTTGTACACCAATCAGAGAAAATTCTTTTTCACTCAACGCACAATAAAGCTCTGGAATTTGTTGCCAGAGGATGTGGTTAGTGCAGTTAGTGTAGCTGGGTTCAAATAAGGTTTGGATAAGTTCTTGGAGGAGAAGTCCATTAACAGCTATTAATCAAGTTTACTTAGAGAATAGCCACTGCTATTAATTGCATCAGTAGCATGGGATCTTCTTAGTGTTTGGATAATTGCCAGGTTCTTGTGGCCTGGTTTGGCCTCTGTTGGAAACAGGATGCTGGGCTTGATGGACCCATGGACTGACCCAGCATGGCAATTTCTTATGTTCTTATGTACCCCAAAAGACAGCTTTATCATTGGTTAAAGACATTCTATCACAAAGAGACAGACCACAATGGATCCCATCAGAATTTTTAATATCACTCACAGAACTAATTTTATTCAATAACTTTTTTGTATTTGAACAAAAATTCTATTTACAAATTCAAGGGGTGGCCATGGGGTCTCCAGTGGTACTTGATGTAGCAAATTTATTCGTCACACAATTCGAAGAAGACCATGTTTATAAATCCCAATTTTTTCAACATATTAAATTATGGTCACATTATATTGATGATATATTTTTTATATGGACTCATACGGAAGCACAGTTGTTATCCTTTCATAAATGGTTGAATCAAGTCAATCCACATTTGAGATTAGCATATCCTATCATCGCAAACAACTGTCCTTCCTGGACATCTTAATTAGGAAAAATGCCCATGGAATTCATACCACCCTTTTCAGTAAAAGCACGGATAGAAACAATTTTTTTAGATTCAAAAGTCATCATCCTCGCCGTTTTAAGGAGGGATTACCAGTTGGGTAATTTTTTCGCATCCATAGGATCTGCTCCAATGACATAGAATTTCATGATCAAGCAACATTGTTGAAAGACACATTTCGAGAAAGTGAGTATCCCAAACATGTCATTGAAAAAGCATATAAAAGGGCAAAATTTTCCGACAGAGAACAACTATTACAATACAGACAGAAATCTGAAAACCCAAATTTAATATGCGTCTTGGAACACACAGAATTAACGTCACAAATCAAGAAAACTATTCTCAAATACTGGCATGTATTGAGCCCTCATTCTGTTTTTCTGGAGCCACCCATGTTCACTTATTCAAGAGGAAGAAATATAAAACAACATGTGGTTACAGCAGCTTCCCCTGCAGAGTCCATTAACACCACCGTTGGCCAATCGACATGCGGCAACTGCTCCTTTTGTGCTACAGCCTACACCGGTAGTGAATGGCAGGACTCTAATATGGGCATCAAAGTCAATAGCAAACATGAAGTCAATTGCAACATGGACTTTGTTATATATGCTCTACAATGTCCATGCCAGAAGATTTATATGGGATGCACGACATGTAAAATTTGGACGCGTCTCACAGAGCACCACAGTTGTATTAATAATAAAGACCTTAAAGCTCCACAGTCCAACATTGCATAAATCATGGACACATATTTAGGTGGATCATTTTGGAGCATGTTCCCCCTATTTGGCACAGAGGAGACAGAATATTGACACTAAAAGAGAACCAATGATTATACCGACAGCAAACTGTAGAACCAGGGGGCCTCAATGAAAAAGTTGAGTGGTATTCCCTTATTTAAAAAAGGCAAGAGACACCCCACATATAGCGATCCATTAATCAATGGCCGCTACATGACACGTCATTCACCAGATTTGGTATATTTCACCGGTTGTCAATCCACACAGATGGTGGAGCCCGCCTTAAATATGGTGTTTCAACTGAGGCCAATTCGTCAATAAAAGGGGAAACACGCAGACAGACAACCAGTGGTACCGAGAACCCACGCAGACGGACAACCAATGGTACCGAGAACCCACCCAGTGACTTCAACCTGTCAGTAACTTTATTGTATTTTTTAACTTATCACACTATTCAGTTTAAAATTCCCTGAAAACAGTGATTCCATTAAAGATGGCTGCCATCCATTTATGTCATTCACCATATTTGGTATGGTCACCCCCGTCACATCCGGCTGTCAATCTACATAGACTACGGGGTTCCCTTTAAAACGGCGTTTCAACTAAGGCAATTTGTCAATAAAGGGGAAGCACGCTGTCAGGTAGCCAGCAGCACCGTGAAATAAGTACAATGTTTGTCTGCATAGACGAAACTTTTGAAATGACTTAAGAATATTTCGAAGCTGATAATGCTTTACACGGCTTGTACTGCAGTATATTCAGTGACCTTAATCCATCAGGAAATTGACCTCACTTTTTCAAAAAAAGTGTTCCTCTACTAACCGCAGCCATAATTTATATTATAAGCTAGATGCTGTTCTCAAAGGCTTTGTCTTTATTTGTTGCACAGAGTAATCCACTGCAGTCTTCAATTCAAAGCTCCCTGAAGAAGGAGTAAAGAGAATCTGAAACATTGCAGTGTCGGAAGGATTCAGTATTGCTGCATTGTGGATAATATACTCAAAGATATGTGCTCTATATATAGCTCCCATTCGGGGGAATACATGAATAACTGAATGTGACCTATAATTAAAAAGCCCCAGCGCTTGAAAAAAGCTTTAACACAAGCTACTTGCGACAAAGGGCGCTGTATGACCGTCATTGTTCTTATATTCATATAAATCCAGCATAAGCCCGCACACATAGCTGAATATTCCTACTATACATCTATGGGAAGAAAGCATGTCAGAGAACTTGTTGGAAGAGAATGGGGGAAAACCAATATCCTGTGGTAGATATTAAACCGCTGAGTGGTTAGTTAAGTTAGCCGGTTACCCCTATCTGGCTAACTTCACCATGATATTCAGCAGTGCAGCAGCACCGCTAAATATACCCAGCTATTTTAAAAGTTAGCCAGATAGGTATATGCAGCTAACTTTAGATCTGCCCTACAGTGCGGTCAGTTAGCCAGCTAACCTAACCGGCTAACTTTGCTCCTCCTGGAAATGCCTACTGCCTGTTTGCATAGCGCCTCAGACTTATCCAGTTAAATTCTAGCCGGATAACTCATTATCCGGCTAGAATATAGTTGGGTAAAAGTTTTAAGGTGTAGATATTTAAATAGATAACTTTTCAATTATCCTTCTAAATGGGTTTTGAATAGCTACCTGCCCCCTCCCCCCCCCCCCCCCCCCCCCCCACTGTTTCTATGGTGTTCACCTGAAGACATGTAGCTTTAACAAGTCAAACTTATAAACTATTAAAAATGGCAAATGACTAAATAAAGATTTTCCTAAGAAAGCACACTGTAAAATTATAGCATGTGTAGTATTTGTTAAATAGAAATTTAGTCTGTTCTATTTGATCCAATATCTCCATAATTATTTTTTATACCCAGGACAAACTATAAACCTTGAATATATTTTTCTCATTGCATAGTAAAAAGGAAAGTAATTCACACATTTAATAAAAGTTCAAATTCAGTCCTTCAAAGTCCAGAGAAAAATGAGACATAAAAATTCAGCCTCACGTATATTCTAAGAATAGAAAGAATTGAAATTTACTTTCCTCTTGTCTCTTTCATTACATGAATCAAGGAAAAAGCTGCACTTTAATTTAATGCCAATTTTATTATCTTGAGAAATGATTCTATTCAAGAAAATAAACATTTTTCCCCGAAATGAAAATTGAGAAATATGTCACACTAGGGCAGAATAAATGGCAGACATTGATATAATTTATAAATATTACATGTTGCAATAAACTGAGTAAAACTATTCTGCAAAAAACTAGCATAATGCAATTTTAAATAAATGAAATAGAAATAGTCAATTCCCAATTCCTTATCGGAGAAGGGAGAGACAAGCATTAGGGGGCACATTTACTAAGAAGCATTACTGTGTTATAACTTTTCTAGTTCCACTATATGTTTCTTGAGATAGGACGAACAGAACTGTAACAATACTCAGGGTGCGGCCACACAAAGGACGGATGCAGAGGAAATCTATTTTTCATTTTATTCTCCATTCCTTTTCAGATCATTCTTAACATTATATTTGCTTTTTTGACTGCTGCCAAACACTGAGCTTAGGATATCAATGTATTGTCCATAGGGACTCAAGAACCTTTTCCAGGATGTTGACTCCCCCCCACCCTATATATAACCTAGTATTTACCTGTAATTGTGATTACCTTTTCCTATTTGTTTCACTTTGCATTTTTCCACATTCAATTTCATGACATTCAGATGTTCAAAACTTACCTCTTTGTGGTAGCTTTTGCCCAGCTAAGCAATTAATCATAGATAGAGGCTCTCTACTTTGTGCTACTGTCACATTTTGTTTGTCATGAGATAATGTAGTATTGTGTTTTGTTGATTTTAATTTATACTAGTTTGTTTTTATTTTTATGTATTTAACAGCGTTTCCCACTTTGGAGAGTGCGGACTATAAATAATTCTAAATAAATAAATAAATACCATTTAGTTCTACTGTCTGTTTTTTCACTTTTAACCAGTTACCAATTCACAATAAGACACTGACTATTATCCCATGACTTTTTAATTTCCTGAGGAATCACTCATGAGATACTTTGTCAAATGCCTTCTGAAAATCCAAAAACACTATGGGGCAGATCTTAAAACATACGAGTGGGCATAGATTTGTTCACGCAACCCGGCGCGAACAAATCTATGCCCTATTTTATAACATGCGCGTGCTGCCGCACGCAGGTTATAAAATCGGAATCGGCGCGCGCAAGGGGGTACACACATGTACACCTTGTGTGCGCTGAACCAGAGGGGAGCCCCGATGGTTTTCCCCGTTCCCTTCAAGGATGCTCCAAAATCGGAGCGGCCTTGAAGGGAACTTATTTTCCGCCCCCCCCCCCAGCTTCCCCATCCCTAACTAAATCCCCCCCACCTTTGTCAAAAAAGTTAACGCCTGCCCGAGGCAAGAATAATTTGTGCAGCCCAGGGGCTGCTTCGGGGCCTCGGCCACGCCCCTGGAATGCCCCCGGGCCGGCACCATGCCCATGGTCCCATCCAGGAACGCCCCCGAATGCCACGCCACCCCCGATATGCCCCCCAAGCAAAGCCCCGAGACTTACGTGCGTCCTGGGGCTTTGCGCGTGCCGGCGACCTATGCAACATAGGCGCACCGGCGCTGAAGTCCCCTGCGCACGTAAATCTGGCTGGATTTACACGCGCAGGGCTTTTAAAATTTACCCCTATATCAACTGACTTATCTTCATTCACATTTGTTTACATATTTAAAAAAATCTTAAAGATTTGTAAGGCAAGACTTGCCTTTGCTAAAACAAAGAATCCGACCTGCCTCAACTACAGGGGGGAGCCCACAACTGGGAAGATGTTCTGACTCTGGAGTAAGGGAGAGGGCAGAGGATAAGGGTGGGCTGGTGAGCATAATTTAAAGGTGGGCCGGCCCTCCCACCAGCCTCTTGGGTTAACACATCCTTGTGTACACAGCATGTGCAATATTCGAAAGCTGGCTGGGCAGAGAATACCATGAGGTGTGGTATTCCTACTACTATATTGCAATAGTGGATGAGAGGGAGAGAGGTTGCCTGTCAAGTCTTCATCTTTGATGGCCAGGACTGGCCTGCACACCACCCTAAATTGTGTTGGCATGCTTAATGATTGACCCCTGCTCTTTCATGGAACAGGACCTTGTTGCACTGCAGAGAACTTTGTCAGTAATGAAGGATCAAATTGCAGAATTACCTAGGAGGTGTCGCTTTGAGGGCCCTGTGTCCTCCGATGGTGCTACACTACTGTAGCACGATACTGTGGAGCATTTTTGTGAATTGGGGTGAGACTTCAACAGCCCTGCATTCCCAATGGCTCTACATTGCTGTAGCATGATCCTATGGAGCATTTGGCAAACGATATTCAGCAGGCAAGGGTGTGGCTATCCCTGGAGATTGAGAATATGTTAGTAATTGATGTTTAGTAATTGTGTACAATTGACCTATGCTTTGAGCCATATCCATCCAATAAAGATCTTCTTTTTGAATAGTAGTGTGATAGAGTTGTCTCTTACAAATACAATAGAAAATTTGGGATAGAGGGATGGGGTGGGGGGAGGGGTGGTTAATTATAGATAGGCAAGAAGAGGTGGTTGCACCTGAGACAGTTGTGTTGACTTTTCCTTTTTAAGCAATGTCTATCATATCTAGGCCAAGAATAGTTCCTGCCATTTTTCTTCGCTCTAATATCAGTTTCCTGAATCACTACTGGAGTACTTTTTAAAAATTGGCATTACATTGTGTATCCTCTAATCTTCAGGTATTGTGGCTGTTTTAAATGATAGGTTTCAGATTTCAAGTAAAAGATTAGCAATGTCATGTTTGGGTTCTTTTAGGGCACTAGAGTGGATGCCATCAGGTACTTATGATTTGTTATTCTTTAGTTTGTAAATCTGATCTATGTCATCCTCCATTATCATAGAAATGTGTTTGTTGCTCAGAATCATCACCATCAAAAAATGTTTCAGGTGTAGATATGTTTCCACATTCTTTTCAATAAAGATTTAGGCAAAGAAATCATTCCATTTTCTGCTATTTCCTTGTCTTGCCTGGGTACTCTTTTAACCTGTCAGTCATCTTGTGACCAAACTTACTCCCTCACAGACTTTTTGTTTCAAATATTCTTGAAACATTTTTATTATTAGTTTTTGCCATTCTGTCAAAGTTCTTCTCAAATTCTCCCTTGTCCTGTCTTACTACCCTTAGATATCTCACTTGCCAGTGCTCTTGCCTATTTTCTTCTTTTAGATCTGCTTTCTATGTTTTGAACAATGCCCTTTTGGCATTAACTGCATCTTTCACCTTAACATTAAGCCATACTGGCAGTTGTTAGGTCTTCCTTTGACCTTTTTAATGCATGGTTTAGGAACCTTTACAAGTCTGAAAGGGGTAACCGCAGTTGTTAAGTGAAAAGTAACAAATTATAATGCAGATATGGAATCCCAGTTAAATTATGCTGATAGGCCAAAAACCTTTACCAACTTGTAAACAATGTTGAATGGCAGAGATGTCTCTGGTCATTGTGATATATTCATTCTAGTCCCTGAGAAGGTTCTAAATTCAAAGATTGCTGGTTTATATATGTTCCATAAACACAGTTGCTATGGTTATGAGTTTACGTGATACAATATTCACATTTTGTAGCTGATGCATATATTACTGAGAATCAACAGAGTAATAAGCGGTTATCTAAGGCCCTGGGAAGCTTAGTGAAAGCTAAGCAGCTGAACGGTTAATTAGGCTATGTAGTCTCCATCTTTGCAGACCAGATAAGATGAATAAGGAGATGTGGGAAGGGAAGAGAAGAGGAAGAGAAAAGAAGGAAGAAATCCCTGATGGTGAAAAAAGCAATAAAGGACACTTGTATTACATGGAGAAATTAGTGAACTTGACAATGTATCATATCCTAAACCATTCCCAGCTGGCTAGCAATACCATTAATTACTCTGATTCCCCATTAAACCATGCCTATCCATAAGGACAGTGATTTTGTTTTTAAGAATAGCTTCTATAAATATCATTTTGCTCGGCACTAACATCTAGTCTATAGTTTCCTGGATCACCACTGGAGCTCTTTTTTAAAATTGGCATTACATTGGCTACCCTTCAATCTTCAGGTAATGTGGCTGCTTTAAATGATAGGTTGCAGATAACTAGTAAAATGTCTGCAATTTCATGTTTGAGTTCTTTCAGGACTCTAGGGTGGATGCCATCCACTCTTGCATACAACAAATAAACACATTCTAAACACAGCAGAGAAACTAATGGTATTGCTTGCCAGCTGGGAATAGTTTGGGATATGATCATAGAGAACTGAGGCACTGTTACATAAGATAAGCAGATAAGGTGTTGTTACCTATTTAGCCACCAAGTGGAGCTCCAAAATAGAACCTGATGTGATACAATGGATAGAAAGAGTTCTGCACAGAAACAGAATAAGGCAGCACAACAAGGAGCAGTACAGATCTATTACTACAATGAACTTGATTCCTACAAATGGAATACATTTCATCTAGGCTTCAATGATGGTGTTTTGTCCATACAAAAATCAACTTTTAACCTTTTTGCTTTTTCCTAATTTCCTCATTCTATTAGTCTCCATTTTTAAAGTTAAATGCTACTGCAGTAGATCTACTTAATGTCCTTCCTGCAGTGATGATGTCAAATTTGATTGCATTATGATCACTACTGCTTAAAGGCCCCACCACAATGACCCTTTGCAGAATGATATGTGTCCCACTGAATATTGCCCCTCTCATTGGCTATAAGGCCAATTGCTCCATGAAATAGTCATTTATAGAATCTAAAAAATTGATCTTTGTAGAATGTCCTGATGATACACTGATCCAATCAATACTGGGCTGACTGAAAACTCTCATTATTGTTGTTTTGTCAAATATATTAGCCTTTTAAATTTCAGCTATCATTTCACAGTCCGTTTCTTCATCTTGGCCAGGTGAATGGGAGAATATACCTACTACTATACTTTTACCCATTACATACAGAATTTCTCTCCATATGGATTCCACAGAGCATTTTGTTTCCTGCAAGTATTCTGTCTCTGATAATGGTCAGTGATTCTATTCCTTTACTCTATCATTTATAGTGCCACCTCTCCACCAATTTAATCTGCCTTGTCACATTGATATAGTTTATACTTTGCTATCACAGTATCCCATTGGTTATCCTCCTTCCACCATATATTTTATGTCTTTTATCCTCATAAAATGCAATACATTGTAATTCTCCAATTTTACTATTCTTATGTCTGGCATTCGCATACAAGCATTGCAAATATGTTTTGTTTTTAATTATTTCTACATGTATTCACAGCTTGCTTATAATCAGAAAATAGAGGCAGTGTGGAATCATTCACATCTATGTGCTCTTTATCTAAATCTATCTGGGCTACTTCGGCCCTAACTACAACCTCTCTACTGGTATTTTCTAAATTCAATGTCTTCCAAGTATCCTTGAAAGATACCTCCCTCTGAACCATATACTTCTAAGTCATTATCAGGTCCCCTCGTCAAATTTAAAAACTGTTCTATTTCCTTTTTAAATGTTAGTGCCAGCACTATACCACAGGCTGGTTTTAGAGGGTAGATTGTCAGATGCCACTGCCCTTCTGTATCAGGGCAGCCAGATTTATCCTAGGGTCTCTCCCATTCCTGCTGCCTTCTGTCTCCAACCATGCCCTCTAAATTCTGCTCTTTAAAGAAAATAGCCTGAATTTTAAAAGTGCTGCATGTGTAAAATGTGGGGATTAATCACATGGCTGGGCCATGCACGCGCTAAGAGCATTTTCGAAAGGGCTCAGCCACATGTGTAACATGTGTAAACATGTGTGTAACACAGAAGTGCCAGGCCAAAGAAAAGGGACAGGCCAGGGGGTGGGGTCTGTTTAGGGAGGGGCGGGGCAGGGGGCAGGCAGGGGTAGCACCATTCGACACTGTCCCGGGAAGTGTGCACCATCAGCTGGCCGGCACAAGGAGTTTACTTCTGCTCCGGAGGAGCAGTAAGTATCAAAACAAAAAAATTGGGGATAGGTAGGAAAGGTTTAGGGGTTGGGGAGGAGAGGGGACGAGGGAGGAAGGATAGGGTTAGGGAAGTTCCCTCCCAGTCCGCTCCTTAATTGGAGCGGACTGGGAGGGAACTGGGAAAAAGGCAGATCACGTTACCACGCATAATTGAAAAATCCCCCCCTGCACGTGCAAATGGGGCACCTGCCCACACATGCACACGCTGATTATAAAATTGGCGCATCCATGTGCGCACGCCAGGAAGCACGGGCACATGGATGCACACGTGCACCTTATAAAATTGATCCCTATGGTTTTTATATCACAGTGTTAAAGAGGCAGGCCATTATTTATTGCATTGTTTTATGGTGTTTTTAGTGAGTTTTTGTTTTTATATTTAAAAATGATATTGATTATTTATTGTGATGTTTTATGTTTTATATATTATGAGTTTTATTGTGGACCACATAGACATTTTTAATAGGTGATATACAAATTTTATGAATGAATGAATTAATAAATGCATAAATAAAAATCTTTACGGATACAAATGGTCTTAAACAAAGTTATTATATACACCAAAAGTGCAAAGAAGACTTTACTTGGTCATAGCATAGCATTTTAAAGTTCTTTTATTTTATCACGGTGACTCCTTTCAGTGAAACACAGTGTTTGACAATAGTCCCCAACACGGACCAGTGTTTTGCCAGTCCGGCTGTTTTGGGGGGATAATTTTAACAACAGTCTGTGAACAAAGGAAAATTTAACATTGACCAATACAAATTCTCTGGGTAAAACCAAGACAGACAGACAATTCCAACAGTTAACATACCTGTGTCACAAGCCATTTCAGTAACATTCAGGAGCACAAAGTGCGGTCGGAGAAACCAGAATTTAAAGCCCCCAAAGGACTAAATGCAGAGCTTGAATGGAATCACTTTATTTAAACTTGTATATGACGTTGTGGGAGGTGAGTGCTGATTGGTTGGTAGGATGTGTTTGTCATCGGCGCGGTTTCGCTCTAAAACAGTCTGTCAGGGCTTTAAATTCTGGTTTCTCAGACCGCACTTTGTGCTCCTGATTGTTACTGAAATGGCTTGTGACACAGGTATGTTAACTGTTGGAATTGTCTGTCTGTCTTGGTTTTACCCAGAGAATATGTATTGATCAATGTTAAATTTTCCTTTGTTCACAGACTGTTGTTAAAATTATCCCCCCGAAGCAGCCGGACTGGCGAAACAGGGTCCATGTTGGGGACTGTTGTCAAACACTGTGTTTCACTGAAAGGAGTCACCGTGATAAAATAAAATAACTTTAAAATGCTATGCTATGACCAAGGAAAGTCTTCTTTGCGCTTTTGGTGTATATAATACAATTGCAGAGTGCATCTTTGCTCCAGTGATTATACTGGACTTAAACAAAGTTATGCCATTTTTCTGCTCTCTTGAAATGCTCAGCTTTCTTTTGACCACATTACCTAGCATGTGCTAGCTCTCCCATTTCTCTGTTGACCAGCAACCCTCATTTGCAATGCTTAATTGTATACGGATTAGAAGTCAGCAGGAGGAGTCACTAGGTAAACAGATCTGAGTAAGTTTGATTTAATATGATTATATCATTTAGCCCTCAGTAATTTGCATACTCATTCTATTTAGCCAGTTCATTTTCAGATTTCTGTGCTTAAGACTAGATGAGGATTTAAGGGTCCAGCTTTACTCAGAGCTCCCTGAATCCCTCCTGCCTTTATTTTCTTGTACTTTTCCTGCACTGTAATGAAATGTGTCAAATTTGGATTCTAAAAATATAAGTTGGAGTTCCAAATCTGTCTTTAGATGTCAACACTTAATATACATTTGTCCAGTGTTCACACATTCTGTTTCAATACGTTTTGCCTGTATGTGTCAATATGCCTTTAAAACTGTTTGTGAAACCTGTTAACTAAAAACATCACCAAATATCACTCATTAGTCGGCTGTCTTATATAGACTATTTACTAACAAATGTGTATCACTTGCCTTTTATTTACAAAATGAAGCTTCCCACTTTTTCAGATTACACAAGGTGATGTGCTTCAAATCACAGGGTTTCATCTCATCTTATTTGTTAAGTATTTTCACCATCTTGGGTGCTTAATTTAATTAATTAAGTCAGTATGTGTTTGTGTGTGTGTGTCTGTGCATATATATATATATATAGAGAGAGAGAGAGAGAGAGAGGGAGAGGGAGATATAGATAGATAAGATTTTCCAAAGCTAATAAAGAATCAGAGCATGAGTTTTCTAAGGTTTCAGCTAAAAAGAACTCAAACTGAAGTTCAACTTCTTATGGTTTATTATTGATGATTTCACAAAGAATATCACTATAGAATTTTCATTATGTTTCCATCCTCAACTTTTATGCCCATGACAGACATAACAAATGACAGTAATAAAATCAATTAAATCGTGAAAAAGTCATCCAGATTTGTGCTGTGTCAAGTTGCACTCAGAGGATAACTTTCAAAGAAGTCTACGCTGCACATATGCACACATATATGGCCACACGGAGATCTACTATAGTATTTTCTAACCTGTGCATATCTGGTCTGCGTAGATTATAAAATATGTGTAAGTCTACCCTGCAACATATACGTCTCTGTTTTAGCACACACAAATATCATCAATGCATTGAAAGTGAATACGTTTGCTATTTTATAAACATATATATTTTATGCATAAAGAATAATTTAACTTTTTGAGTAAAATCCTGATTTCTGTGCAGAGATAGGTCCATTTTAAAACGCATGATTGGAATCATCAGTTTGCTGATACCTCCACCAGGTCATCAAAACCCTCCTAGTTCTTCACCCTGAGTTCCCACCCAACCAGTAACAGTCAACAGATGAGTCTGATATCAGTTATGCTAGATAAATTAGCAGGTATAACATTGTATGACTAAATTGCCTAACATATTTGTATAAATCTCTAATAAAATAGCAACTTACACTTATTCGCCCCACCCCAGAACTCCCCTAGACCACTCTTTCTTTGCTTAGGTATATGTGCGCATGAAACAAAAAAATACATGTGCATTTTGATGTTTCTAAAATAGCATGTACTTGAAAATTCACTCCTTATGCTTTAATCCAATCATGCATACAAGGCAATATTTAAACTGACCACGGGGCCTGCAGGAAAATGCACACAAGCCTGCAAACTGATTTTCAAAAAGGAAACTCCCCATGCCTGCTTCATCTGGCCAGCACTAACCCTTCCCCCAGTGCTGCCACTTTCCCCGCATTAAGGAGAGGGGGCACAGTTTTCAAAAGCTTTTCCTGCTGATAAAGGCTTGTTTCCCATGGAAATCCCTATGAAATATTTTGTATTTATATATTCTAGTTAGTTTTCAGATTATGTAGTACATTAACTCCTACTTAAAACTAATATGGAAGCTGAAATATATTGTTTGCATAATATTAGCTGACTAAAATGGATGTGCATATTTCAAACTGCAATGTGTATTGTTTTAAATGTTGTCATCACAAAAAAATGCTTTCCCTTTGCTTTTTTTTTTTTTGAAAGAAAAGGCATAGGTCTTCCTGGCAGTCTGTGTACACCATGATAACAGAGGGAGCTAAATCCATGGCATTCAAGTGAGGACTTTCCTAAAGAATTTCACTGTATATTTCAATTCAAAACAATTTTATATGAATTTCTCTGTTTATTTGTTTTATTGCTTGTTTTTGGTTTCAAGCAAGATTCTCATGTTATACAACCATATGTAAACTGAAAATAAAAGTGTTAGAATTGTTCTAATGGCTTCCACAGATTTTGTAAAATTGCATTCAATGTTTTATTCAAAACATTTCCAATCTTAGGGGGTCATTTATCAAAATGCGATAAGGTGTTTTCGCATGCGATAGCACCATATTGTATGGTGTGATGCAAATTCAGAAAATAGGAGGAGTGTGGGCTGGGTTAGCCTGTCTGTGAAGAGCTATTGCACAGCTGTAACACTGATTCTAACTACACCTCTTTGAATTGTGTTAGGCTGTATTGCTTTTTGTGATGTCTCCCATAAGGCCTATTTGAGGTGAATTGAAGGGGGGAGGGAGAGAGAGAGAGAGATGCTGGCCATAATGTCATCCTCATAGGTAGGTATTTGTATCCCTATGGTAGGCCCACCTAGTAACTCGAGGTGGGGTTTAGGTATGAGTGTAGGGGATTAGGGGCCACTTTGACATTCTATGTGACACATTCGAACAGAACAGTGGTCTCTTGTGAAGACTTGATGACGTTTGGAGTGAGGAAACTCACTCCAAGATGAGATTTGGGCAATGTTCTCTCCACCTAGCTTGATGTTACCCAGGTAGAGAGTCCATCAAGCAAGGTTGAGAGAACACTGCACAAATCTCATCTTGGAGTGAGTTTCCTCACTCCGAAGGTCATCAAGTCTTCACAAGAGACCACTGTTCTGTTCGTATGTGTCACATAGAATGTCAAAGTGGCCCCTAACCCCCTACACTCATACCGAAACCCCACCTCGAGTTACTAGGTGGGCCTACCATAGGGATACAAATACCTACCTATGGGGATGACATCATGGCCAGGCTCTTTCACTCTCTCTCTCTCTCTCTCAAAAATGGTCCACCCAGTGGTCATATGCAGGAAATACAACAGGTCTGACACCTATCACAAATTCCAATAATATTATCACAATGTGCACTAACTTAGCTCTTCACATAGCTAATTAGCACAAATTGTGATAAACTGAATTTTTGCATAAACCACGCCCCTTTTGCTATCGCATGCGGTACTTACCGCATTTTGATAAATCCAGGCCTTAGAGTGGCAGTTTCTCCAAATAGGTTTGTTGTGCACATACGTCGACAGGAATGAACTTCATTTGTAAGCCATGGCAAATTGGGGATGATCACAATCCCTCAAATTTACTACTAATGCCCTTCAAAGTACTTGCATTGTACCTAAGAGAGCTTCCTTCTGGAGTTCAAAGGGTGTAATCTTAACAAGTAATATATCAAGATGGACCTGAAAATTCTTGTTTATCAGACTAGTGGCACCCAATATGATAGAAACTTTTTATGTATCTTTCTGCAATATTGTCTTGGTCTGTGATTGCATCTTTTAGTACCTAACAATCTTTGGGGTAGATTTTAAGACCTGCACGCGGGCGTGCACATATGTACGCCCGATTTTATAACTTATGCACGCAGGTGCACGCAAGTTATAAAATCATGGGTCGGCACGCAAGGGGGTGCACACTAGTGCACCTTGCACGCGCCAATGCCCGTGGGCCTCCCCCATTCCCTCCCCCCCTAACCTAACTTTCCCATCCCTTCCCCAACCTTTCACCCCCCCAGCACTACTCTAAACCCCTCCCCACAATTTTATAAAACTTCCTCCATTGTATACAAACCTATCTCATGCATATTCATTATGGATATCCTGAAAACCTCGCCTGTTTGTGGCACTCGAGGACTGGAGTTCACCATCACTGCCCTAAGAGAACACCTAAAAATATCAACTACCATCAAAACTTCAGGCCAGCCTCAACTACTAGTTCAGCAATGGAATGAGACATTTACTTTTGCCACTGAAACACTAGCACCTCTCAAGACAAATCTCACCAAAATTGTTTGAAATTTTTCTTGGTTCCATGAAGGTCTCCACTTACTTAAACATTAATCTTGACAACTTGGGCTTGGTAAAGAATACTCCCAAAAAAACAAAGCAGTCATCTGTCAAAAAAAAAAAAAAAGACTACGAGGCTAATATTCAGCAGGCCATTTAGTTGACAAGATAACTGAATAAAGTTATCAGATAAAGTGTCAGCTTAATTAAAAAAAAATAAAAAAAAAAGATATCCAAGGGCCTGTAGCTCTCAATAAATTGCCCTGTCTCACCCAGAACTCTGGAAACCTCAAATCTTTCCAGGTTGTCTCCCCCCTCCCTTTCCCTAGTTTTATTTTTAAATTTGCAATTGTGAGTCATGACCCCCTCAGACTTTGAAAGCCCCTTCCTGCGTTCTCAAGAAAACTTAGCACCCCCACCCCCTGGTGACAAAAACCATCCCTGCCAGGATCAAAGGTCTCACTTACCCGCTCTGATAGGCAGCATGGGAAGTAGCAGGATAAGTGGCTGAATATGCCACATTTGCTATTTAGATGGCTAACTTCTGAGGTATCTAATAGGTCATTCATTAAAATGCATTATGGGGTTAACGCCACAATGCATGTGATAGTAATGGTATCACATTGCACAAATACAAATTTTTTATAGGGGTGTGATTGGGAGGGGTTTGGGCGGGATTAATGAAAATAAAGGGCATTTTCGCACTGTGCGATAGAATACTGTACGCTGGAAATAACTATACCTTTTTCCTGGTGTTAAGCTGTGCAAAATGCCCGTAACATAATTTGCATTACAGATTGCATTTCTGGGTTTGGAGAGGAGGGAGGAGGGAGGGAGGGAGAGAGTGAGAGAGAAAGCTAGAGAGCGCCTCTGGGAAGGCCTTCACAGTATTCAACTATTTATATCACTATAGAAGGGCCTGCTAATAACTTGAGGTGAGCTTTTTGTGGTGGTTTAGGGTTTTGGGGTCAGTTTTACATGCAGAGTGAGATGTACGAACAGCACAGTACACCTCAGTGATAAAGCCCATCAAGCTAGGGCAAGAGAACAATGTAGAAATCTCAAGTCTGTGAAACTTTCCTCACTACAAATTACATCATATCTTCACTGAGGTGTACTGTGCTCTTCGTATGTCTCACTCTGCATGTAAAACTGCCCCCAAACCCCTAAACCACCACCAAAACCTCACTTCGAGTTATTAGCTGGGCCTCCTATAGCGATGTAAATAGTTGACTACTATGAAGGCCTTATAAAGAGTCTCTCTCTCTTTCCACAGGCTCTGGGCACTTCACGAGTAGCAAACAGCAACTATCATGTGGTGTAAAAACCTTTAACGTGGAGCGGTAATTCTAAAATGATCATAGATATGCCCCTTTTTCTCATCGTGGGCGTTATCCATGTGAAATTATAGCACTCTGATGAATCTAGGTGTATAATAGGTTTTGAATATGGACCCCTCCATTTCTAAACAACTCGATGAATCACCTGAGTGAATTCTTTGAACTTGTTTGGAAACTTTCTAAATCTGAAGCTCAAATGCCCACTGCTGCCACTGATGATCTTTCAGTGGAATACATTGCTGAATTTTTCACAGAAAAAAATCCAAAAAATGTAATCATCCTTAGATGCTTTTCTCTCTTCAACTTCCCCGATCACAGCATTACATCTCCCAAACATACTACCTCCTACTAAACCTCAGCCAACCTATTCCCACTAATTGACTTCAGGAAAGTCACCTCACAAGAATCAGAGAAGATCCTTCACAATCCACTAGCCCACTAGATCCTATTCTACCTAGATTCATCTGCAACCTAAAGCAAGACTAAAAACTATTGTAAATGATATCTTATCTCAAGGCACCTTCCCTCACTTGCTGAAAAGTGCAATCATCAAACCAATTCTTAAGAAACCTGAGTCAGATAAAAAAAAATATTAGACAACTATGTTCCAGTCTCTAGCCTCTCCTTCCTATCTAACCTAAAAGAAAAAGCAGTTTATCTCCAAGTCCTCGACCACCTTGAGAAAATCATTTTAGATGTCAACAATCTGGCTATAGGAAAGGCCATGGAGCTGAATCTGTTCTATTAGCCATCACTAAAAGCATCCATTTGCATGCTGATTGAGGTGGTGATTCTCTCCTCATCTTGCTAGATCTCTCTGCCGCCTTCAACACAGTCGACCACCAACTTCTGATCCAGTGCTTATGTGACATCAACATTGAGGGTACTATCTTAAAGTGGTTTGAATCATTTCTCTCTTACAGAACCCAGTTTGTCACTTAGGCCAATAAACCTCAAAACTTCAAGCTTTCATGTGTGAAGTCCCCCGGTCCTCGGTCCTCTTTTTAACATTTAAGAACATAAGAACTTGCCATGCTGGGTCAGACCAAGGGTCCATCAAGCCCAGCATCCTGTTTCCAACAGAGGCCAAAACCAGGCCACAAGAACCTGGCAATTACCCAAACACTAAGAAGAACCCATGCTACTGATGCAATAGCAGTGGCTATTCCCTAAGTATAATTGATTAATAGCCATTAATGGACTTCTCCTCCAAGAACTTATCTAAACCTTTTTTGAACCCGGCTACACTAACTGCACTAACCACATCCTCTGGCAACAAATTCCAGAGCTTTATTTTGCATGACTGAAAAATAATTTTCTCTGATTAGTCTTAAATGTGCTACTTGCTAACTTCATGGAATGCCCCCTAGTCCTTCTATTATTCGAAAGTGTAAATAACTGAGTCACATCTACTCGCTCAAGACCTCTCATGATCTTAAAGACCTCTATCATATCCCCCCTCAGCCATCTCTTCTCCAAGCTGAACAGCCCTAACCTAAGAACATAAGAACATAAGAAAATGCCATACTGGGGCAGACCAAGGGTCCATCAAGCCCAGCATCCTGTTTCCAACAGTGGCCAATCCAGGCTATAAGAACCTGGCAAGTACCCAAAAACTAAGTCTATTCCATGTAACCATTGCTAATGGCAGTGGCTATTCTCTAAGTGAACTTAATAGCAGGTAATGGACTTCTCCTCCAAGAACTTATCCAATCCTTTTTTAAACACAGCTATACTAACTGCACGAACCACATTCTCTGGCAACAAATTCCAGAGTTTAATTGTGCGTTGAGTAAAAAAGAACTTTCTCCGATTAGTTTTAAATGTGCCCCATGCTAACTTCATGGAGTGCCCCCTAGTCTTTCTACTATCCGAAAGAGTAAATAACCGATTCACATCTACCCGTTCTAGACCTCTCATGATTTTAAACACCTCTATCATATCCCCCCTCAGTCGTCTCTTCTCCAAGCTGAAAAGTCCTAACCTCTTTAGTCTTTCCTCATAGGGGAGTTGTTCCATTCCCTTTATCATTTTGGTAGCCCTTCTCTGTACCTTCTCCATCGCAATTATATCTTTTTTGAGATGCGGCGACCAGAATTGTACACAGTATTCAAGGTGCGGTCTCACCATGGAGCGATACAGAGGCATTATGACATTTTCCGTTTTATTCATCATTCCTTTTCTAATAATTCCCAACATTCTGTTTGCTTTTTTGACTGCCGCAGCACACTGCACCGACGATTTCAATGTGTTATCCACTATGACACCTAGATCTCTTTCTTGGGTTGTAGAACCTAATATGGAACCCAACATTGTGTAATTATAGCATGGGTTATTTTTCCCTATATGCATCACCTTGCACTTATCCACATTAAATTTCATCTGCCATTTGGATGCCCAATTTTCCAGTCTCACAAGATCTTCCTGCAATTTATCACAATCTGCTTGTGATTTAACTACTCTGAACAATTTTGTGTCATCTGCAAATTTGATTATATCACTTGTCGTATTTCTTTCCAGATCATTTATAAATATATTGAACAGTAAGGGTCCCAATACAGATCCCTGAGGCACTCCACTGTCCACTCCCTTCCACTGAGAAAATTGTCCATTTAATCCTACTCTCTGTTTCCTGTCTTTTAACCAGTTTGCAATCCACGAAAGGACATCGCCACCTATCCCATGACTTTTTACTTTTCCTAGAAGCCTCTCATGAGGAACTTTGGCAAACGCCTTCTGAAAATCCAAGTATACTATATCTACCGGTTCACCTTTATCCACATGTTTATTAACTCCTTCAAAAAAGTGAAGCAGATTTGTGAGGCAAGACTTGCCCTGGGTAAAGCCATGCTGACTTTTCAGCCTTTCCTCATAGGGGAGCTGTTCCATCACCTTTATCATTTTGGTTGCCCTTCTCTGTACCTTCTCCATCGCAACTATATCTTTTTTGAGATGTGGCAACCAGAATTGTACACAGTATTCATGGTGCGGTCTCACCACAGAGCGATACAGAGGCATTATGACATTTTCCGTTCTATTTACATCCACCTGATATGTGACCTTATTCAGGTCTTCAACAGTAAGTCGAAATAGGAAAGGTGTAGCATTAAGCACATTAGGATCCACAAGGTAACAACAGGAATCAGTCAATTAGAGAAGATTGCAAGGCAATTCCACTGTTATTAATAAATTGCCTTGCAATCTTCTCTAATTGGCAAAATCCTCTTGTTACTTTGTGGATCCTAATGTACTTAGCGCTTTTCCTATTTGGATGTTTTCCAGTGAGTGTACCGCTCATCCTCTCACCTTCATTTTTTCTTCAACACTGAGTGCCTTCTTTTTGCGAATGACATTCATCTCTGCGTCAAAAATCAGAGCCAACCAATTACCCTTTATTTGAAATCTTACTAATCATCTTACGTCAGTGGTACAATGGCTCAACAACCAGAAGCTCAAATTGAACCCTTCTAAATTAGAACTTCTCTGGATTAGCTGCCAAGGTCATCCCTTAAGGTCACCACCTTATTGTTAGACTCACTGTACATTCCATAGAATCAGTACGAAGTTTATAGTTTATGCTTGATCAAAACCTCAGTATGGAAACACACATCTCCAAAGTAGTAAAAACATCATTCATGCACCTGTGTCAGATCTGTCAATTATGGAGCTATCTAGATACAGTAAACACAATAGGCTCAATATTCAGCCATATCTGGCTATCTTTTAGCTGCATTAAAAGTGGGTCTGTGGCGGGTGGATCAAGGTGGTACTACTTATCTGATCTAATTTATTTGGATATAACATATCCGGTTAAGTTACAAGGAATATTCAGCAGCTTGGCCATGCCATTGAATATCCTCACACAAATTGCTACTTAGCCAGATAAGTTATAGTCAACTAAATTAGACTAGCTCTATGGCTACTGAAATTCTTTATTCAATGGTATCTCCCTATACAATTCAAAATACCTCAATTTCCTAAATAACACAGCAGCAAGAATCCTAGTAAGAGTAAAAGCATCTGACCACATAAAACCTATTTTATCTCAGCTACAATGGCTATCAATAGAGAGCAGGTTCAAATTCAAAACATTTTGCTTTTTCTTTAATTGCATGAATAAACAGAATATCTCTTACAACTCCTTCTCCCATATGCCCCCAAGAGAGAACTCAGATCTTCTCAACTGACTCTACTTTCTACCTTGCCTCTGGCCTCTGCTAGTTTGTCCTGCATCAGACTTCAAGCTTTAGCTATTATGCACCAAAGATCTGGAACATGCTTCCATTAACCCTACATTTGGAGCCCAGCTACCTAACCTTCATGAAAAGGTTAAGGGATGGCTATTTAGCCAAGTGTTCGCAACAGAGACTTCCTATCCAACAATCTAGTTACCACAGAAGTATTCCTATTTCTACATCAACAAGAAAAGTATCTATCCATGAATCTGATTTTAAATATATAGAATCTTAACCAATATTGTTGATTTAACACTACTTTAAATTTATTGAAATTCGCTTTCAGGCCATTCATGTTCAAGAGTGGAATATCAAATGCCAATACATATATAAATAATAATTATAGTGCCTAGCATGTCTTTTTCTTTTCCCTCCCTCATTGTCCAGTATCACTGCATTCCTCCTTAAAGCACACAGTCTAGCATCTGTTTCTTGCTCTACCTCCTTCCACCAGTTAAAGTCCCCACACAGCATCCCTTTCTTTTAATGCCCCTGCCAAAAACCCATTTCTCCTCACCACCCAACCTTCCCATACTCTCTTTCTCTCACTCATCCCCTGACCTTCCCACTCTCTCCTCATCCCTCTTACCAGGGGCTCTCTGGCATTTCCTGCTCTGGCAGGCCTCAATTTCCACCTGCTCACTCAAGTCCCAGGACTGCTAGGCCTGTTTCAGATGGTAGCATTTCTCTGGCAGTTCCATGCATTGACCCACAGCATAGCAAGCTCTGCTCCCAATATGCAATGAACAGGCCCCAGCTTAGCACCCAGCAGAGCTGCTCCCTGGCCTGATCTGAGGAAACTAAGCCACCATCCAGGCAGAGTATAAAGTTGCTGACCTAGAGAAATAGTGTTTTTGTTGTGAGTCAGAGGTGGCTGAGATTCAGGGCACTGTTGGGCAGATTAAGGGCATGAGTTCTATGTGCACAGAGCAAACAATTCCCCTCCATTTATGACAGGGGTATCCAGAGCTAAGGTATATGGGTCTTCATTTCAGACTGCCAGTGACGTTTCTGCAATTAGGCCTAACCTTTCTTCCTCTATAACCTAGCCATCTTAGTGACATTCCTTAGTAGGGCACCAAACACTATGGTTATCTTCAGAACCCCCTACATGTATACCCTAAATGCCAGCCATGTTGATTGGTGCTTAAAATGAAGGCTGTGACTACTGTCTCCTGTTGCACAAAATGCAAAACCTGGATCTGGAGATTAATTCCACAATTTTCTGCATGGCACATTTTTCTGCAGGGCTGGCCCATTTTATGATTATTATTATTTAATTTAGGAAGTACATAATGAAAATTAACATAAGAATTACAAATAAGGGGTGATTTTCAATATACTGGGATGTATGCAAAGTTTTTACTTTATCCCAAGTATTTAATTTGTGTATGTCAAGTTTTTATTTTAGGTATTTTAGCCCAAGTACATTGTACCAGTTCTCAAAAGAAAATAGCCTGAATTGTTTCCTTTTGGAGCAGGTGCAAAGTATGCACATTAAAAGCATCCACATAATTTGCCCCTGATAATTGTGTAAGTGGCTGAACAGGGGCAAATAGCACAATTACTTTTGACAATTTCTGTGCATCCCAGGTTCTAAATTCTGCTCCTACGCCACTAGTAATCTGTCCTTTAACTTGGTCCAACATTGTTATTTAACCTCTATTTTGGTTATGTCGGGAATGTGGTAGTACAGAAAAGGATAGCACTGTTTTTGCCTATCTCTTTATAGCGAGATGATCTCTAGTAGAAGTATATGTAAATATAAGGTAAAGAATGTAGAACTCAGAACAGGAGAAAGGATTCTATCATTCTGCAGTGGGATTTAGGGGGAAAGACTGATATACGTCTGAGGAATCCCAGTGAGTCTGCTGATTCTTCTAGTTCAGCACAGCCCTCTCTCACCATGGATACTAGTTTGCGAAGGCCAGATAGAGTGTTTTGTGGCTCTTCTCCACCTCATGCAGCCAATATTTAAATTGTGGGATGGGTTCCATGCCTACTGCAGACTAGAGAGGCCTGATAGGGAACTCTGCACCCCCTTCCTTTCTCTGTGGTTGAGGCAGGTGTATGGTTCTTCCTCCTGCCCTATCCATAGAGTTATGGAATTGAGTATGGGAGCTCTCCATAAAGTTGTACAAGTTATGCTGCAGTGGTTTGGATTACCTGAGCCTGTTTATAATTATTGGGAGGAGCCTGTACTGGGAGGTTGTGGTTCCCCTTGAGATTAGAGAAGCCACTGATACAGGGCAAGGAATGTCGTACTGGAAGAGGATGAACCGGGTGTGGTAGGGGTGATTTCACGCACTAAAGTCACTAGCTGGGACATGACAGTGGACAGAACTGGAAGGAGATGCCCATCTTGCAGGCTAGCAGCCCTGGTTGGGAATAATGAGGCCTGACATGCTGGAAAGTGGCCAGGCTTCACTGATCTTGATTTGAAAAGCAGTTTAGCTGGCTTGAGTGCCTGATGTTCATAAATAAAACTGCAGCCTTTGTTAATTAAGAAAGGTGTGAAAGTAGTTTCTAGTTCTCAATAAATGAGGTTGGTATGAGTGGGGCAGCATTGGTGTACTTGGTGCCTATGTAATGTAAAATGTGTACTATAGGTAAAGCCTGGACGGAGTAATTGCTCTCAATCAGTAGATTTTTTTAAAGAGCATTGTGCTGCACTATGCAATTAGTTGACATTAGTTGAGAGAGATACCATGGTAAGTTTTATTCTTACAATAAGATCAGACATTTGTCTTCCATTCTAGTTCATTACTGATCCCTCAATTTTTGAAGTACCAAGTTCAAAATTGCTTTTCTTTTTAAGCTAAAAATGATGTTGATAATATAATTTTTAATCATGGGTTTATATTTGCCTTTCATAAGGCTACTAAAAGCTATTATTTGAAGATGCACATATCATATTTTGTTGTACTTGGAGATTTATTGTGATCTATGGCAGCTTTATTGGTTGAAAAATCACAAAACTCACTATTAGTCTAAGGTCTTTCTCATAATATGGAATTCCCTTTTATAGACTAGTTGCATCTTGTCTTCCTGTCAGAAAATGAAAAACAATTTGCAAGTCTCTTATTTTCATCATCTTCTTATAGTTTGATTGTTAAATGTTTCAAGTCTAGCCATGTTGAGCATGTTGCTTCATTCAAACAATAGAAGAGAAATTACTAGATCCTTGTAGAGCTTCTAAATGCAGTACCTAACTTACTTTACAAGCTCACTCTTAAGGATATCATTTGGATGCACTCAACCTTTACAACAATTTTGTTACATAAAGAAAGTAAGCTGAATAAGCTCATAAACAGAACCATTCTATAAAAGGGACTGGTACTCTGGGGGTCATAAATTCTACAGTTTAGATGTTTTCATTTATTCTATTGCATCCTCCCAGAAATATAAAATGGCTCCTCGCCCATTAACACTTATACTTATTTTCCATGAGAACAACTACAAATAAGTCCTTTAAGAAGTATGTCACTCTTGGTTGAACAGGGTTTTTTCTCCAGTTTTTCAGCAATAATATTTTGTGCAGTCAATAAAGCATGGTAAAGGAGATTAAACCGAAGTCCTTTCAATTTCAGATCAACAGAACTGAAAAGTAGACAAATTTTAGGGTTATGATGTGTGGAATTATGTTTAGAAGGGAAAGTCCGTGTCTGGATTTTTCTTTTGTGAAGGACTGAAAACAAGTAGTGGTGGGGAATTCTCAGTCCTCACCTTTGGAGACCACTTGCAGAAATATTTCAGGAATGGGCATCATCAGCCATTTAAATTCTGATGACAACCAGTTTCTTATTCCTATTAGAGGTTATATTAATGAAGCAGTGACTTCTATTTAAATTAATAACCTATCCTTTCTCTTCCTTCTCACCCAAGTTCTTATCACCCTGTTATATGTAACTGCCTTTTCAGCACCTTTGTTATAGTTATGTTTACTATGCACCCCTGTTTTATGTGAACCAGCATGATGTGACTGCTGTCTCGAATGCCGGTATATAAAAATTTGAAATAAATAAATAATAAATAAATAAAATTTTGAACTCTAGTTTAGCTGATTTTGCCTCTTAGTTGTGGAGGAGCCATTTAGAGCTTTGAAGTAAAATAGAGATTTTATTTGTTGGCTTTGACAACAAGATATATTATGCTATAAATTGCCCCCGATTATTGGATGGCCGTTCTATTGCAATTTCTTCTAAATTAAAAAGTTTGGTGGCCTTCGGATTGGATTAGTGATGAAGGCGGCTTATTTTCAACTTGAAATGGGATTGGTAATTTTGGTCTTTCCTTGATTTTCAGGCATTGAAAACTGTTGAATATACTGTAGTCATCTCTGAGTTCCAATATTGTATTTTTTTTTTTGGGGGGGGGGTTTACCAAGTGCAACTTATGTATAGGCTGCAGTTGGTACAAAACATGGCAGCACAGCTGATTTGGGGAAAATCTAGATTTGATGGAGTTTCTCCATTGTTGCAACATCTCCAATGGCAAAGTTTAAGCTGTTGGATTTTGTTTTATAGTCAATGCAAAGTAATGGACCTAGATATGTTTGGGAGAAAACTGGCCTGGTATACACCTGGTTGTGCTTTGAGATCATCACAAGGTTGTTTACTATTTTCAGCCACTGTTCAAAACATAAGACTTGTGTGCAATTCTGCTCAGGCCTTTTTAACCTCTGTACTACACCTTTGGGATCTTCTCCCATTGCTGAGTAGGTCTGAACTAAATTATTTAAGATTTCATAAGCAGATTAAGACCTGGCTATTTCTCAAGGTGTTGTGAGCCTATTTTGGTTGTTCCATTTGGGTAGAGATTTTCCTGTTTTATAGGTTTTCAGTAGCATATTTATGTGATTTTTATGAGTTTTGTTATATATTTTTGTTTTTTATTATTGTGGATGTTTGTTATGTAATCCACTTTCAGATTTTTTATTGATTATGTGGTATGTAACTTGTTAAATAATCAAATACATTTCTTCCCTTACATACATTAAAATATGTTGAAAAACTGTGTGCCAAAAGTGACAAATTTACTTACATTTCCAAACTGTGCATTACAATATTTGCAAAGATTTGAGACTCGTGGTAATCTGTGCATCAATCTTGAATGAACTATATTCTATCCAGAACTTTACAATAAACAATCTTTGGAAACTATAAGCCAGTTAGTTTTACCATAATGAGTAGAAAACTAGAGGAGTATATATTAAATGAAAGAATAGTGAATTTTCTACAATCCAGTGGGTTGCAGGACCCAAGGCAGTATGGCTTCACCAGAGGCAGATTGTGTCAAATTAACCTACTGATTTTTTGGTTGGCTGTCCAGAGAATTAGATCAATGGCATGCACTAGATATAGTTTACTTGAATTTAAGTGAAGCTTTTAATACTGTTCCATGCAATGACTGATTTATAGCTCCAGCTGCTCTTAGACAGAGACGGCCAGTTACTTCCCCCCCAAAAATAAGTTGTGGCTGGAACCAAGATTTGGGCCAGTCCAAGGGGTAGGGTTGGTGGTACCCCTCTGAAGTCACAGTCCCACAGAAGCAGCTGCTAGAGCTTCAGTTGCATCATGCTGCAGAGGTGGATTCGCACAGGCAGCTGCCCATAGATATTTGCCTATTCTCTGCCTATGGGAAGTTCAGCCCTGGTCCTGTATAGAAGATTGATTAATAAACTGAGAAACCGGGGGCCACCTATCTGGCTACCTTAGGTCTAGAGCGACTAAGCCATAAAGTTTTAACACAGGAGGGGTCCCACTCTCACGGGGGAGGGGGGGAGGGAGGAGTGTCGCCTCGATAGGGGTGCCACTCCCTAAACAAACTTTGCTGCTTTATGGCGCTTATTTTTGTCTCGCAGTAAATAATACAACTGGTGGCCCTTTAACAAGATGGCAGCTCCATCTTCCAGGCACCATCACCTTAAAGGGCCAACAGAAAAAAAGAAAAGTAGGGCGGCAAACAGGGGAGGTTGAACGGGGGTCATTGCTGACCCCCAGCTCAACCCAGGGCCACCAAATAAAGTGGTCCCAACTCCCCCAAAGCAAAAAAAGAGCAAATGTTGCTGCACAGCGACAGCCCCAGTCCCTCCGCTCCCCAAGGGTCCAAAATGACAGAAGAATTCAGGCCCCCAGACCCCAACCTAACCCCCTCCAAATGGTCAAATATTGAGATAGCCCCTCCCAGGCTCTTCAGACCCTCTGCCCCCCAAAGGGTCAAATATTGAGGTGTTCTCCACCCCTCCCCCTTCCCCCCAATGGTCAAATATCAAGGCGTCCCTTTCCTGGCCTACCAACCCCTCCCCTTCTTCCATGGTAATGCTGTGTTAATGATTAAACTTTATTTACTGAACTGTGTTAGTACATGAAGTGGGCATTAATGTTATGAACCATGGTTAAGGCCTGTATTATTATAACACTGTTTATTAAATAGGCCTATTACAGCCTTAAGTCTCTTCTCATAGGGTATTTTTATGCAGGGCCTGCTCTGAATTGCCTCCCTTATGTTCTTGTGGAAGTATGACCTTGAGAACTGGACACAATACTCCAGGTGAGGTCTCACCATTGACCTATACAAGAGCATAACTACATTTCTTAGTATTAAAATGTATCTACCAAGCAGTAGACAACTCCTTTGATCACTTTGCATACCATCTATTCCCTCAGGCATGCCCACACTTTGCAGAGTTTAGCATTTTCTGCAAAAATAGAAACAAATCCTCTAAACCCTTCTGAAATATCGCTCAGAACCAGCCCTAAGACTGTAATATGAGGCCTTCCATTCATCACCTTCCTTTTTACAGTGATCTCCATTTACTAAAACACTCTGTCATCTATCTCGCTAACTAGTTTCCAGTTCAGTCCACAATCTTAGCTCCCACCACCATACTGCTCAGTATAGGGTAGATTTTATAACATGGATGCGCCTATTTCATAACATATGCACGCCGACGCACGTATAAAATCTGTGGGTCGTGCACACATGTGTGGGCGGCACACACAGGGGGGCTGAATTTTGTAAGACTACACACAGTGATGCAGTCGGGCCTCCCTGAGTTCCCTCCCAATCCGCTTCAATTAAGGAGCGGATTGGGAGGGAACTTCCCTACCCCCACTACCTAACCTTCCCTTTCCCCTCTTCACCCCGACCTCAAACCCCTACCTATCCACCCCTAATTTTTTTTTTTTTTTTTACTTACTGCTCCTTGGAAGTAGAAGCAATTTACATGCAACGGCCGGCTGCCAGCGCTCGCTTACCTGGGGCAGCGTACAATGGTGCTGACCTGGCCCAACCCTCTCCCTGTCCCTCCCCGCCTAGATCCTGCCCCCTAGCCCACCCCTTGAAGATGCACAGCACTTGTGCATGTACCTGGGTTTTACACGTGCAGGCCTTTGAAAATACGGCCTTATATTTATACACCTCCTATGTGGGACAATATCAAAAACTTTTACTGAAATCCAAATATACCACATCCAGAACCTGCCCCATTCAAAATCTTTGGTCACTCAATCATGGAAATGGCTCTAAATCATCTGAGATTATCTCCCTCTGGTAAAACCATGCTGCCTTAGATCCTGCAACCTAATGGATTTAAGATGCTTCACTATCTTTTCTTTCAGAATAGTCTCCTGAAGGCAGACTAACCTCTCTGTAATTTCTAATCTCTTCCCTATGACCACTTTTATAAAGATGAATATCTGCAATTTTCCAGTCCCACAAAACCACTCCTGTCTGCAAAGATATATTAATCAGGTCCATCAGTGCACTCATCAGAATCTCTGACCATACTTAATATTCTAGGATGCATTCCATATGGCCCCAAGACTTTGTCAACTTTCATTTTTTCTAGTTCCATGCTATCTACCCAACCACCATATGTACCTTGCCAAAAATTGGCTATCTTTCTCCAATCCTCTCTTCAGTGAATACTGAACAGAAGTATTTGTTGTAGCACTGAAGTTTTTTCACCACACATTTCTAGTTGTCTCTGCTTAGTCTTATCATTTTTTATCTGGCCTTTCTTCTTTCACTGGTACACCTAAAATAAAGGTCTTGTACCCTATATTTTCTTTCCTTCATGCTTTTGCCATCCTGGCTATCTTTTCTGCTTTCTTCAGCTTTACAAGATGTTTTTCCCTGTGGTTCTGTTTCTAAGGTCCCTTGTACATTTTGAATACTAATCTTTTGCTCTTACGTTTTCAGCCACTTCTTTTGAAAGAATAATTGTCTTTTTTTCCCTCTTACTTTTATTTACTTTCTTAACTTTAAGATTTTTTGTTTAATAACTCATTTTAGTGTAGCCTGCTATTGTTTTACTTCACCTATATCGTTCCTCCTTGCACTTCCTATATGTACCCTCCTATCTTATTACAACTGGTATTTTTTAAATCTTGGACTGGAAGCTTTGTGTGACTCCTCCTTGGCTGTTATATCAAAACACACCATTTGATGTTTACTGGTGCTCAGGTGAGCTCCTACCTAGACATTAGAAACAATTTCTCCATAAGTAAGTACCAGTATCTCCACTTCACTGGTGGGTTTCTGTTAGCATTTGTCGGCGGAAATTCCCTTGAAGGGAATCTAGGATCTCTCTATCTCTAACTGATTCTGCAGATAGGAATACTCCAATCCACGGTCCAGATTAAATACTGGCAGATAAAATCTCTTCTGATGTCGGACATGTTTTGAACATGTTACCATACATTAATTTGTCAACATACTTCCATTAGATTGGGAGAGAGAAAAATGTTCTAAACATTAATAATTTCACAAGTTCCAACTGGTTGGCCTTCAGCCTAATATCTCAGAATACCATGTTATAATATGCAGATAGAACATGCCTTGTAATACTTTAGTGATATAGCAGTTTCTCTCAAAAGGTTCTGTAATCATCATACATGCAATAGCTTTAAAAGGAATTGAAACAATGAGATCTTCCTGTGACCTTAAGTATATACTACTTTATTATCTTGTGTACCTGAACATATAGAAATAACTGGACAACTCCTTGAACTAAGTGAGACTGATGCATTAAAGAGTATGTCCTATCTTCATAAGAATCTGGCATTACAGTGTAGATTGTATGAAGTGTCTTCCTTTATGTTAATCCAGACCTTAGTTTAGAGAAATACTTGCTGAAGATATATAATAAATTTCTTTGAACAGCCACTCCAGCCTGTCCCCCTATGTAGCTCTTATTTCAATTTGTAGTTTCATCAGCAGACAATGAAATGAATAGCAGAGCTAATAGTTCACTGTATTGAATCCTTCATGAAGCCTAAAAAGTAGATATGTTTTGAAGGTGAAAAGGAATGATGGGTACGAAGTTAATAAAGCACACAATGATGCCTGTCATGGTGTGATTGGAAAGTGAAAGAAAATACAATGCGACTATGGTAAGGATCAAAAAATGAAACAAAAATGATTATTCTGAATTACTATGATACAGTATTTAAAGCATTAGTACCAATTAATTTCAGTAAACATTAAAAGTACACAAAATTATCATTGCACCCATATTTTAGGCCTGGTGGTTGCTTTGCAGTGCTATGAACTGAATTAATTCCCAAGCTGTGGAGGCAGTACTCATAACCCCTGGGAGGAAAGGAGTCTTGGACTCTTAGGGCTGAATTTACAAAGCCATTTACATGCATATAACATCAATTTATGGAGTAATTTTCAAAGAATTATGCAAGGGTTGCACATGCAATTAGCATATATGAACAAAAATAACATACACATACATATATCCTATTTTAAAAACTTAAAGAGAATGTGGATATCTGCAATGTCATAAGTAAATATTAAAAGGAGAAAAAAGGGTGGTTTGGGTACATTCTTGGGCAGGGTTTGGAAGCACGTGCATAAGTTGCTATTTTGAAAGCAGTATAAATGCATATATTATACAACCTGTCTGGATTTGTCTTTTGTCTGTAGTTTTCAGGTGAGAGGTCTGGGTGTACTGGTGAGGGTTCACAGTGAAGTGCTGGAAGGTCTAGGTGAACTGGTGAAGGTTTTGGAGAAGTTGGGGCGGTATCAGCAAACGGGTAATTTCAAATACACACACAAGTATTTTCGGAAGTTGATTATGTGCATACTTTATAAAATACCTAACTCAGCATTGAATTTTTGGTTATGATACATGCACTGTAATAATTATTACACATGTGTATGTGTAATTTTATAGAATATGTAGAGAACGTATGCATGTTCTTGCATTACAAATATACATGTAACCCCTGGGCTGATGTCCTCATAAGGCATTTATGGGCACACAAATGACACTGGAATTTAAGCTAATACTTTTCTTACACTATGCACCCTACCAGCCCGGCTGGGCTGGTAGGGTGCCCACTATGCACCCTACCAGCCCAGCCGGGCTGGTAGGGTGCATAGTGGGCTGGGGTGTGTAGGGGTGTGTAGGGGTGTGTAGGGCGCTGGTGGGCCTTTCCATCAGACGCCGCTGAGGAGTCATCTCATCCTATCTGAGTTCCGTCTCGGATCAGCGTCCTCAATGCTTGAGCCTTCGTCGTCCTCCACGTCTGAGAATTCATCATCTTCCAAGTCTGAGCCTTCGGTGCTCTCCACGTCTGAGCCTTCGGCGCCCTCAACGTTTGAGCCTTCGGCGCCCACAACATTTGAGCCTTCGGCTATCTCCAAGTCGAGTTTGCCTTTGTCCTCGAATGAACTCTGTTTTGTCAGTCCAAGGTGTGGTCCACACCTGGCCTTGGTTGGCTGTGGAGGATGCCTTTCGGTACTGGCTTTAGAGTCTTCGTCTACCTCATTGACTGAGTCTTCGTTTACCCTGCAAAGACCTAATGTCTTCGTTTGTTTTGCCATGCCTGCTGTCTTCGTCTGTCTTGTCACTCCTTATGTCTTCATCTGCCTTGTCCTCTGTCCAGCCTGCTGCTTCCCACTGCTCCCTACGGCAGTATGAAAGGGCCTGGAACGGTTGGAGGACCATTCAAAGACCACCATTGCATTGTTGGTCTCAAAGAAGCGTGCAGGTCCGGTCGAGGATCAGGGTAGGGAATTTCCACTGCTAGGGCACACATCCTGACCCACGCTGGAGAGCGCCCCCTGGTGCTCTCACCCATCCGCAGTGCAACAATAAATATATTAAAAAGCACCGGTCCAAGTACAGATCCCAGAGGCCCTCCACTGTTTACCTACTCTCTGTTTCTTGTCTTTTAACCAGCTTGCAATCCACAAAAGAACATCACTTCCTAACATCTTCCCTAACAACTGAAAGAGACTTTTTAGTTTTCCTAGAAGTCTCTCATGCGGGACTTTGTCGAACGCCTTTTGAAAATCCAAATGTACCACATCTACCAGTTTACCTTTGTCCACCCCTTCAAAAAAAATGTAGGCGATTTGTGAGGCTAAACTTCCCTTGGGTAAATCCATGCTGGCTGTGTCAAATTAAATCACCTTTCACATCCCAGCTTTCAGCATTGCAAGGAACTGATGTGCTTCGCTGTGAGGAAGCGCAGTGCTCACTTGTATAAGAGGTCTCCTTAAGACCACTAGATATTCAATCACTGCTGGCACAGAGATGCAATTCTCTTCCCATTTCCGCAGTGCCTACTTCTGATGCGATCAGATGGAGGGGGCTAGAGGTTCGAGTGCAGTGGAGCCTTCACTTTTGATTTTGCTCCCAGAAGCACAAGCAATAAACATGGTGGAGACTCTCCCTTCCTCTCCAGCTTCTCTGGATTTCGGGTGTTTGGTGGATGGTTTGGGCACTTTTCCAACTGATTTGCCCTAGGTGAACCCAAGTACTTCTCTTTGTGACTCTTTTGCGATTCCAGCTTGTCCAGTGGTTGTGACACTAGATTCCCTTTGGGAATTAATTACAGGCTTTGGGAAATCCATCAATGCCTGTACTACCAAATAGATGTTCTTTCGTCCATATTTGAACACTCAGTTACAAATAATGAGGGTGAAGTCACAACCATTAATTTTAAAGTTTCAGCTATTGAGGATAACTTAAAGGGCGTTCAGTCTTTTAATGTGGCGATGCTTAAGGGCCATAATTTGCTTTCAAGAAGGGTAGAATATCTTGAAAATTATACCAGACATTTAAACCTGCAATTTCATAATTTTCCTAAGCTTATAGAGGAAACTCTGGAAGTGACTCTGAAAAGATACTTTTTGGAAGTTTTGAATCTTCTACCTGGTTAATTAATTTCTGTTTTTTTGTTAGTTTTTGCCTAAAAATACCTCTGATGTTCCTAATCCTACCTCTCATGATTTAACTAATTTGGTAGAGAATTCTACTGCTGAAGTTTTTGAGCATAGAGCTTTATTCGTTTCTTTTTCTTCCTCTCAGGATTTAAGTAAAGTAAAGCATAAGTATTTTATGGATATTTAATATTATTTTATGGTCAGGTATTTAGAATTTTCCCTAATTTAGCTCTGACAACACAGGACTGACGTAGAGATTTTCTTGCTCTTAGGAAAGAGGCCATTCCTTTATGCTTTGCTATCCTTATAGATGTATTATCAAATTGCATAATGATTGTTTTATTATTTCTTCCCTAACAACTGAAAGAGTTCTTGGAATACAGAGTGTCTGTAACATCATCTCCAGTATCTACCTAATAGGATATTAGTATTTTGCTGTTAGCTCCATTCTTGCTTGTTTCTAATGTGATATATTTCTTTATTTCTCGCTGAGATTAATTTCTGCCTCTCTCCAAGTTGTTAGTTTTTTTATATGGAGTCTATAAGTGTTCATGTTTATTCTTTGCTTCAAAGATGTATTATGAATGTATTTCATCAATTTCCATGGCAGAGTGTAATGCTTTCTTAATTTTATAAAATCTGATACTTAAAAAAAAAAAAAAAATGTATTTGATCAAAAAATAATTCAAATGTATAATTTTTTTCAGAAATAAATGGCATGAAAAACTTTGTAGGATACTTTTTCACCTAGAATGCATAAAGCCTAGCACAGAGGAAAGCAGAGATTAAACAGTGTTGTTATTACTTAACTTGGGTAATCTAAGGCACAGAGAGATAAACGGACTTCCCTAAAGTTGAACAGAGAGGCAGTATATGATCTCATTTGTAGGAGTTCTATAATTTATAATGTAGTACAGACTTAATTCATTAAGATAACAATTTGTACTAATGTCAAATTAGATTGATCT
Organism: Rhinatrema bivittatum; assembly: GCF_901001135.1. Classification (NCBI taxonomy): domain Eukaryota; kingdom Metazoa; phylum Chordata; class Amphibia; order Gymnophiona; family Rhinatrematidae; genus Rhinatrema; species Rhinatrema bivittatum. The sequence goes on along the minus strand of NC_042617.1, from coordinate 106,405,447 downwards.
CTTATTCTGTATGATTTCTGTAGCAAAGCAGAATTCCATCTAAAAATACTTGCCAGAATGAATACTGGTAGGTCAGAAAGGTACTATATACAATAGCACAATTTTCACTAAGGCACCTAGCAGGAACTTTCCCTTTGAAAATTCACAAATACAAAAGTACCCATATATTTTGCCTTTGCTTTATCTGTAAATGAGACTAGGTTTAGAAAACTGCATGCATTAACATGGGCAGGAAGGACCACCCAGACATTCCCCTGCTTCCCAGATAAAAACAACCACGCAAATATTGGAGTTATAAAAGGCTGCAGTTTACTCTCAAACTTCATAACCATCACGCCTTCAGTGATGTGCGGTCCAAACTCCATCCAGTCACCTCCATGCCAACGGACCTCCGCCACAAGTCTGATTTTTCCCACCATGACCAAACTAAGGAGAAAAAACAACTCCATCTGTGACCACCCTGCTAAATATCAACTTTGTTTAGCAGCCCTCCTAACTAAACAAGCCACACTAATCAACCTTCCCCCCCACACACACACACACACATACACACAACTGCCAATTTTCCCTCTTACGCAAACTAGCTATCCCTTACCACTCATCTCAGAGCTATTCGATAGTCTACAGGGAGCCAATATATTCTCCAAGCTTGATCTCAAAGGAGCCTATAATCTAGTTTGCAACTGCTCTGGCGATGAATGGAATACACCTTTTAATACCTGGGATGGGCACTTTGAATACCTGGTGATGCCCTTCGGCCTGTGCAACACCCCGGCTGTCTTCCAAAACATGATGAACGACATTCTGCATGACCTACTCTACCAATGTGTCGTTGTGTACTTAGGCAACATCTTGATATTTTCCAAGGACCAGAATACTCATCAGGAATATGTCAAAAGAGTGCTGCAGAGACTTCGCGAGAACCGTTTATACGCCAAGTTGTCTAAATGTGAATTCAACAAGGAATCTGTGCCCTTCTTAGGGTACATTGATTCGAACAAAGGTTTCCAGATGGATCCTCAGAAGCTTGAGAGTATTCAAAAATGGACACAACCCAAGGGTCTAAAGGCTCTTAAGTCGATTTCTGGGACTTACCAACTACTACAGAACCTTCATCAAGAATTACTCTTCACTGACTGTTCCATTAACAGCAATGACTAAGAAAGGTGCCAATGTCACCAATTGGTCTACGGAAGCTGTGACAGCATTTCAGAAGCTAAAAGACAGCTTCTCAAGTAAGCCATGTCTCCGTCACCCAGACCCTACATGGCCCTTCATTGTGGAGGTCGATTGTAGGGGCTGTCTTAAGCCAGACCAGTGACTCCAAAATCTTGCATCCATGTTCCTTCTTCTCCCGTTTCTCGCCAGCAGAGAAGAACAATGGCATAGGGGATAAAGAAGTACTGGCAATAAAGATGGCATTTGAAGAGTGGCACCCCTGGCTTGAAGGTGCACATCAGATCACTGTTTACACTGATCACAAAAATCTGGAGTACCTCCGTCATGCCCAGTGCCTTAATCATAGACAGGCGAGGTGGTCCCTGTTCTTCAATAGATTTGACTTTGTGCTAACAGCTACACATCCGGTACCCCCGGGCAAGACCATGGTACCCTGCAATCTCAGAAAGAGATTGTTAGCATGGGATCACGATTCAAAACTGGCTGGACATTCTGGTCAACAAAGAACTCTGGCTAAGCTACAGAAGTACTATTATTGGCCCACCATGAAGGAAGACACTTTTGCGTATGTAGCTTCCTGTTCCAATTGTGCCAGACAGAAACCTCTGCCTGGACGTCCTTGGGGCCTGCTTCATCCCTTGCCAGTACCAGTTGAGCCCTGGACCCACATTGCCACAGACTTTGTGGAGGACTTACCACTTTCTGGAGGTAACAGTACCGTCTGGGTTAAAGTGGATCGATTCTCAAAGATGGCTCACTTCGTGGCTCACCCTGGCTTGCCATCAGCCATGGAGCTTGCTAAACTATTCATCAGCCACATCTTTCGCCTACACGGCATGCCTAAACACATTGTGTCTAACAGAGAAGCTCAATTTACGCAAAGTTCTGGAGAGCTTTGTGAAAGAAGTTCAACATCACTCTTGACTTCACCTCTGCGTACCATCCTCAGTCGAATGGCCAAATTGAGAGAATGAATAGAACTCTCAAGCAGTTCCTTCGTGCTTATGTTGGTTCACGTCAGAATGACTGGGCTGAACTGTTACCCTGGGCTGAATTCGCCATCAACTCACATCCAGCATCATCTACTGGATCTACACCTTTTGAAGTGGTCTACGGATGACAACCCTTACTGCCTTTACCACTTCCTCTTTCAGTGTCATCCCCGGCAGCTCAATCTACTGCCAAAGATATAAAACAACTCTGGAGAAAGACTAAAGAGATGCTCCAAAAAGCTGGACAAAGAGCTAAGAAGGGTTATGATGCTCACCATAGCAATGCTCCTGAATTCCAGCCTGGTGACAAGGTCTGACTGTCTACCAAACATCTGAGACTCCAGCTACCATCAGCTCGATTTGCTCCACACTTTGTCAGACCCTTTCCTATCCTCCGACGATTGGGTACGCTCACTTTTAGTCTGAAACTTCCTACAGCAATGAAGATTCAAAATGTGTTCCATGTTTCGCTGCTGAAACCGCTTGTTCTTAGTGAGTTTTCCACCAAGACACCTGAACCTACTCCTGTTGATGCAGAAGAAGACATCGAGTACAAGGTTGATGCCATCCTTGATATAAGAAAGAGAGGCAGAGTTTGGGAATACCGCCTGTCATGGGAGGGATATGGACCTGAAGAAAACTCTTGGGAACCTTTGGCTAATATCATGGACAAAGAGATGCTTTGTCAATTCCACCGATCACATCCTCAAAAACCAAGAACAGGTAGGGGGTCTGGAGAGGGCCCTTTGAAGGAGGGCACTGTTGCATCCATCGGTCTCAGACGGCTTTGACCTCTGTGCCTCACCTTTCTTCCTGCTCTCTCCTCTAGCCTTGGGAAGATGGCTACTGCCGCATCTTCATGCCGCTCTCTCTGGCGTCCCCGGAACGGCAATGGCAAGGCTATCCGCCATGTTTCTCCTGAGGGCCTCCTACGGTGCATGCACGCATGCCACCCACGTATTTATCCATGTCATGGCGGGAACCTCGGGGGCGTCCCCCTTGAGTGACATCACACCATCCGGGTATTTAGCCTGCCCTTCGTTTGCTAACAACTCGAGTTAGCAAGGATTGGAATGCCTCTGGTCTAAGCTGCTCTGCCACTTCCTTGCTGCCACTGGAAGCTCTCTCTGCCCTTCGGGGTCATTCATCTAACCTGGGTACCCGCTCCTCGGGGGCCCTATGTTTTCTTTCAGGTGCCTATCTGGGATACCAGGTACTTGCTCCTCGAGGGCCTGCTCTCCCTGCCTTGGTGCCTGTAATCTAACTACTTCTGCCTGCCGGGATCTCCATCAATACAGCTATCATCTTAGTGAGTAATCTAACCTTTGTCAGTCTGTCTCATCTACAGCTCAGCACTAGGAACCTGCATACGGGACTCCCTCTACTATTGTGTGCTGCTAACATCTACCATTGTGGGACGGGTCTCCTTTGCCGAGGGCACCTGGACTGCCGCTACCAGATCACCTCACTACTGCCACCTCTGGTGGTATCATTCACCTGTATAATAAAGACAATATCTTCTGTGTTTGCATGTCCCAAGTCTAGCCTAGTACTGCGGTACCTCAAGGGGCTCCTCCCCATGGGAGTGGCCATCACTGCACTACCCAAGAATCCACTCCAACACCTCAAAACCATAACACATACTCAATGAAAACACAGTATACCAACACCAAACAAATAATTAGGGAGGGAGGGCAGGAGAAAACCTCCTGGACAGCTGCCATGCACGGGAGTGAGGTAAGCAACTCCCAATGGTCCTAAAAACCCACTTTTCCTGCCCAAACCTCTTGGGTATAACAGGCCAATCAGAACTCCCCAGTCTGATTCAGCCAGATCCCCATGATAACCTGCTACTCTCACTCTCCCATCCCCCCCCTCCCCCCGGGCTACATAGGTGCGCTAGAGAGAAATGTCGTCCTACCACCATATTAAAGGAGGCTGGGTGGACATTGCCCCCCAGCCTTTAACTAATTTTAAAGTGTTCCCCCCCCACACACACACCCAGGAACACATATTTAGAACCATTAAATACAGGTATCTAGTGACAGTGGCTATATTGGAAATTCTCCCCCTCTGCCCCAGGAATCTAGCTGGCTAGATCCCTTTGAAAACTGCCCTGTTTATATAACTATAATTGTCTGTTACCCCCAATGTACTAAAACAAGTTCAGCTGAAGCTGTTTTAAAAAGAATCATAATTTGATGATATTTAAAATATATATCTGAGCAGAAAAATCACAAAAGACAATACTATGAAAAATAGCAGAATAAAGGCAATTTGAAAAATCAAAGAAAATGTTTGTGTATAATAAGATAAAAGACGTGTTAAGGTAATGAAGCTTTTTGTGAAAAATTGGAATGAAGATTTAAAACTGCCAATGAAAGTGAATAGGGCTATGTGGCAGTGACAGGAGCCATCTGATTCAGAACTACTCCGACCTGAGGCAGGAGTAAATATATTTGCTCCCTGAATTGTGCAAGTGGAGTGCCTGTATTTGTATTAAGCGGTCCTCGGCATGTCTGTGGATGAAGAAAGGATGCTATGGCAACGCCTCCTTCAATGCAGCATGAATATCTTGTTTGAAGTTGTAGCAAACATTATAGAGGTAATTTTTTAAATAATTTAGGTGCATAAAACAGGGTTTTATGTGCATAAAGGGGCATTTGAAAATTGCTACTTTTATGTGTGTAATTCCTTTGAGATATCAATGAATTTCAAAAGGTTTTACATGTGTAAATGGACTTTATTTCATAAATGGGCTTTTGAAACTTGTTAATATATATGCTACTTTTATGTGTGTAAATCCTTTTCAAAATAACCTGCTATATTTTGTTGTCCTAAATATCTCAATGATGATATTCAGTGCTAGTTAGCTGGATACATAATGAATTACTGGACCTGGACAGAGACCTTGGGGTAATAGTTTCTGGCAATCTAAAGGCGACAAAGCAATGGGCAAGGAAATAGCGAAAGCCAGAAAAATGTTGGGTTGCATAGAGAGAGGAATAACCAGTAAGAAAAAAAGAGATGATAATGCCCTTTTACAGGTCCTTGTTGAGGACTCACCTGGTCTGCTGTGTAAAATTCTGGAGCCCTTATCTAAAAAAGAATAAGGACAAGACTAAGGCAGTCCACAAAAGAGCGACCAAAATGGTGTGGAGTCTGTATGAGGAGATGCTGAAGTGTCTGAATATGTATACCCTGGAAGAGAGGAGGTGCAAGATAGGTATGATACAGACCTTCAAATACCCAAAAGGTTTTAATGCTGCATGAACTTTGAATCTTTTCCACTGAAAAGGAAACTGTAGAACTAGAGGTCATGAAATGAAATGCCAGGAGCGATGACTGAGAACCAACATCAGGAAATACTTCTTCACAGAAAGGGTGGTGGTTGCCTGGCTTGCCCTTCCGGAAAAGATGTTGAAGACTTAAAAATAGTAAACAAATTCAGAAAGGTATGGGATAAACACTCTGGATCCCTAAAGATTAGAGGTTGAAAATAAAGAAAAGGATGCATGGGGGTAAACTGCACGGGGATTACTATCCATAACCAATTAGCCTTGATGCTTGTGATGCAACTGCAACATCACTTTCTGCTTCAACGGCAGGGAGAAAAAGGCAAATTGGATTCGGAGGACAGCCAATGTTGAGCCCTGACTTTTATGGTCCAGGGTACTGATATGCAGAAATTAGTGACAAAGCACAGGATTTCTTCTACGGTTGGAAGACGGACGCTCAATTTAGCCGGCATCCGTTTTCCGAACTCATGGCTGTCAGCGGGCTCGAGAACCGACGCCGGTAAAATTGAGTGTCAGCTGTCAAAGCTGATGACAGCCACTGCTTCTTTGAAAAAGGAGGCGCCAGGGACCGTGGGCCCTCATTTACATACATTTATTTACTGGATCGCGTGCTCAGGAGAGTGGCCTGGGCGCGTGCTGGGAGAGCGGGCGCTCACCCGCTCTCCCACAAAGTTTTCTGTATTGGCCCGTGTGTCTCCTTAGGGGGTCATTGTTTAAATGGGTTAGATGCTTAACTATATGAGTTTGGAATGTAAATCGGAATCTTTGAAAATTTACTTGGGTTGAGTGTACCTAAATTTAGCTTCCTATTTTTACTAGGGAGTTAAATTTAGGTCCTTAAAAGTGGACAGAGTCAGGTTGAGGGAAGTAAGTCATGTGCCTAGTGCTGATTTTTAGTGTTAGGGCACCTAAATTAGATCCCCAATGTTAGATGAATAAATAGCAGGCCTAAATGTAGGAGCCTCAGTTTTAGATATCTAAAGTTAAGAGAATGATCAGCCCAAAACTTAGGTTTCCAGCATTCATTTAATAATAGCTCCTAAGTCAGGGCTCAGTTTCCTTTGAATATTAGCCTTTTAGACGGTAATTTTCAAATAGCCTTCTGAGAAATAAAGTCTGCATGTACTTTTGACACAATAAGATCACAATTTTTAAACTAAGAGTTTGATTCACCCAAATTAATTATGGTCTCCCGAAGGCAACTAAGAGAAGTTTTGACAAATTTCAATTCCTGTAAAAATGAAGAGGTAGATATTCAAACAAAAAGAAATAAGTCATTTAACCGGATAAGATTTATTCAGCTAACTCACATGGGATATTCATCAGCAGGGCTTTGTTTCTGAATATCCCTGAATAAGTTGCTAGATTGCCAGATAAGTCTTATCTGGCTAACTTTAGACCTTCTATTGAATGGTCTAACTTATTCAGCTACGTTAAGTTTGAATATTGCTACTTAACCAGCTAAGGGTCAGATTCATTAAGGCTATGAGAAAGACATGGTTATTTAAAAATGCATACAACCTAACTTAAAACATTACAATGTAGAGAACTAAAATAACAAGAAAGACAAGAGATACTAACTGATACATGATAAAGAAATTGAAAGATTGTACTATGTACAGAATATGTGAAATTTATTATATTTATTATATTTATTTTATATTTGAACTTAATGTCTCATGTCCTGTTCTTTAATCAATATGTACTTGAGAATTCAGTTGATAGATGTTAAGGTCTGTTTTTGAATACTTATTTATTTATTTATTTTATTTTTTATTTTTCTATACCTGTACGAATACAGATCACACCGGTTTACATAATAACTATACCTGTGCGAATACAGATCACACCGGTTTACATAATAACAACAAAATTTGCTTAGGAGCGTTACATATAACAAATAACAAATAACAAAGAAGGCATAAAAATATGAAATGAACTTCTTATGTAATATATCATTCTTTGCTGATTTATACCTACGGATGTCATTATTGTAAACCGTTGTGACCTTTACATGAAACAACAGTATATAAAATGTCCAAATAAATAAATAAATAAATGAAAGGAATAGATCCTTTAGAAATTGAGCTTTACATGTAGATTCCTATGTTAGTTAACTCTCCCATTAATGCAAAACCTTTACATCTCTTCAAGACAAAGTCCGGCATAAGGCCACTCAGTGTCATTTTGAATTTGGTACCAGGAAAGCAGGAGGGAACTACACTCCCTCCCAGCCTCCATCTTCTCCAGATGATATTAGAAGGAGTAGGCCTTGATAGAGGGTAGGGGAAGGGAAGAAGAATCATGGGGAGTTGTCTCACAGGTGAAGAGTTCTGTGGGAGGTTACCTTATGCTGTGGTCTCACTCTTGGAGGAGGGAAAGATACCTATGCATGGGGTTTCCTGGACACTGGTCAGACCCATTATTCCCTTGGTTTTGGTGTCTAAAAGGGATCAGGAGCTCATGTGCTGGAATCAGATGAAAGTGTGGGGAATGGAAACTTCCATCAAGGCTTCAATTAGTCTTGTTAGACTAACACCCTCAGAGGTAAATTTCAGTTTCAGCACTACGATGTGTTAATACAAATGGTATTACTTTACATGATTTGCGCTAACCTAGAAAATTATTCATGAACTGCTTAGTATGTTTTTGCATGCAAATCAGCTCATTTGTTTTAGAATTATGCTGCATTACATCTGCATTAATGCAGATTAATTCACAACTATACAGGGATGTGTGTTAACAAATGTAGGCATTTAGGGCTCAGTTTTCAAAGCCATTTACATGCTGGTTTTATATGCATAAATTGCTGTACTAAAATAGCCCGGGACACAGTTCACATAAAAGTATATGCATAACTCAGTTTTACACATGCATTTATATGCATTGGGGAGAGACATTCCAGAAACAGAGTTCAGGCTCACGTGCATTCTTTTTTATTTTAAAAACTATGCATTTACGTTCACCAGAACAATTTATGCCTTAATTACAGTAGATGTAACTTTGTGCTGGTGGGTTTGTACATGTACTTGTGTGTGCAGGTGTGAATTTTCACACTAATTTATGGGCATAACTTTGTTTTGAAAATTTGGGTGAAAATCTGTGGAATAATGATGTGAATAATAATGATGGTGACTTTAACCCAGAGTGCACAGTTGTAGAATTACCCACCCTATGATGGTAACTTTCAAACCGGCTCGTGGGTCTTCTTTGGTGCGTGTGTGCCAGCGCACACTCAGATACATGCCCATTTTATCACTCGAGCTTGTATACGTGTGCTTGTTATAAAATAGCCTGACCACGCGTGTATGTGTGCACAATTTTAAGGTGGTGCCCACCTATGCACGTAAGACTTGCTTCTACTGTGCAAGTCGGGGAATTTTAAAAGGGGTGCACATCCATGCCATTGCCAGTTTCACCCGTTCGTCCATCAGTTTGCCTAGATAACAGCCAGGTCCTCCAAATCCTCCTGGGTTGACAGTCTGCCTCTGAGAAATGGCTTTCTTTGTATTTTTTTACTTATACATCGTCCCTAGTAGAAATAAAATTACGGGGCAGGGGATCTGGGCGTGCGCCCAGGCGCATAAGCATGCACAATTCTTGGCTGTGCCCCACAACGTCCATGACCTGCCCATGCCACGCCCTTTCTTTTTTGGAAACATTTGAGATGTGCGCGCAGTGGGAGATATGCATGCATCTGGGCAGCTTTTAAAATTCGGTGGGCAGGCGCAAGCCCAACTTATGCACGTAGTTCCCAATTTTGGCACACACCGAGCTTTTAAAATTCACCTCTGTATATTAAAGATAGGTTCATTTTCATCGCAACCCACCCCAAGCACATTCTTTGATTTATAGACCGGTATCCCAATTAAGAGGAAAAAAGGGACATTTTTTCACAAGAATCAGCCAGGGATTTAGATAAAACAAGTAAGTAACCCCAGCCCTTATCAATAGATTAGCTGTTGTTCCCATGCAGATCATTGCAACTACTATAAAATACACCAAATAAATGTAAAGGACTTTAGATTAGGCACCTCCCTAGCAACCTTAATTAACACTAACCATCAACAATATTAAGATGCAGAAAGCAGGTTTTTATGTGTGCAGTCAATACAAAGAGCTCCTGGCTCTCAGAGAACAAGTCTGATCTATAGAGACTAGAGTAGCAGACCAATTTTTTTAGCCCCCTTTCATCCAACCCATACACTCTGCTCAGTTCAACAAGAACTATTAAGGATTCCTACCATTAAGGAAATCTGGCTAGAAAATACCTGTGATTTGGCTTTTGCTTACTTTCGCCCAGTCTAAAAGCTATTCTTCATATAAAACCTATGACTACTGAGTTCTTGTAATTTCTTATGTTCTTTCAGATTTGGCAAATCAATTTTATTTTATGTATCTATGCCTTTATTAACAATGCTGTCTTGATAGTATATTCACTGTCATGTATTTTCATATTTTAACTATGTTGTTTTTATTCTTGTCATTATTCCCTATTTTTCTATTGGCTGTTTTGTTTTTTTTAGTTTTATATATATATTTATTTTTGAACCATATTTTAAATTATAAATCACCTTGATAATATTGAAGAAAAGTAATACATTATATCAAATAAACTATCTAACAAACTAACAGCACGTTGGTACAACAGGAAATGATCCTGCAGCTAGGTCCTGTTCTTCAGGTGATGCAATATGCTTTCATACCAAGGATGGGTCTCCAAGGACTAGTGCCTAGGATTGAGATCAGAATCATATTTGAGGAAAAAGTAAATAACAAACATACCGGGTCATTCATCACATTGCATTAGAGCTCAAACGTGCATTAAATGGGGTTTAACGCAAATTGTGCACTCGATAAATAGCATAACACAAGCTAGCATGCACATTTTAATTTTGTATGTAAGTGGGAGGAGTTAATGCAAATTATGGTGTCTTACCACATTCTGTGATAGAATAACACACACTAACATGGAATATAATGTCAGAAATAACTACACCTTTTTTTTTTTTTTTTTTTGCAGTACTAGGGGAACAAACTTTTTATTGCATGTCTGCAGCCATTATTGCGGATCATGGCTATTATCGCAGCAATTATTGCAGGCGATATAAAGAGATATTTTATCAGATATACCGTTTTGGCCCTTCTGGGCCAATAACAACACATGTTCTTACCTAGCTAGTCTTCCTAAATCCACTATGTTTGTGGCAAGTTTACTGGTTGGGGGATATTGGATTCTTCTGGAGGCTTGCCACAGACAACAACAAGAGGAAAAACAACAAGAACAGGCAAGGGAAGGTCCAATCCTCTCCTAGGGAAGTCTCTATACTGGGGCCTTGCCACTGGTCCTGCAAGGAGAGGGTCATGGACCATAGTAGCACTTGGCAAGCAAGTGGGAACATGGAGGAGATACAGGGAGTGCATCTTTCCTCAACAAGCCTCATTGCTAGGCATGCCAGAGGATTATGTGGTTAGTAGGTATTGACTCAGCTCTTGGGTTATCCTAGATTTATATGAAGAAATCAGAATTGATCTGGATCAGGTCACGAGAAGGTCTCACACTGTGCTGGGTCTCACCAAACTATTAGCCACCCTGCATTTCATGGCAAGTGGCTCCTTCCAAACGACAGTAGGTGTAGTGAGGGGAATGTCCCAAACCTGTTTTTCCCGCTGTCTGGACCAGGTCATAACAGCTGTATTTGACCACCTGAATCACTACCCAGCATTTCCTCAGGTCAGGCAGGACTTGATGGAATACAAGAGAGGATTTTATGCCATCGCTAACTTTCTCAATGTTCTGAGAGCTATCGACTGCACTCACGTAGCCATCATCCCATCCTGTGACAGGGAGGAGATCTTCCACAACAGAAAACTCTTCCATTCCATCAATGTGCAAGAGGTCTCTGATGCTCGAATGTGCATCCTTGACGTGGTGGCCAGGTTTCTGGGAGTTGCACCCGGTTCCTTTATATATGGGCAATCGGGCCTGTTTGAAACTTTTAAGGATGGCCTCTACAGTGAAGGTTGGCTCATAGGTAAGACAGATGCTTCTCTCTATATTCCATCTCTGGCTATGTGTTAGCAGCAAATGGCACAGACCTGGGGATGGGGGGCTATGAGGGATGTAACAGCATCTCTGACATCACAAGTGACTTGTACAGTTTGGTATGCAGGCCATTGTGCCAGGGCCTGCCTTTTCTCCCCATGCTTGAGAGGGCTGCTAATCTTGTGAGGCCAAACACTGCACTTGCCCTAACACTTGGTGTGTGAGCAGCCACTAGACACTTTCTAGGGGTTCAGTGTAAAAAGTGTCCTTTTCCAGTCCTCCCATTTGGACCAGTAGAAATCTCATATGTGAATCACAGCCTTTAAATGTCCACACTGCTGGTACTTGCAGATCAGGTATGGCCTGTTAGTGATGGCTCAGCCAGGATGTCAGGCACAGTTTGCCCTGCTCATCATACAGGTAAACCAAAAGCACTGGCTGTTGCATTTTGGGACATAGCATATTCCCTGTGTCAGGGCAGAAAAATTCTGGTATCTATGGAGGACATACTGCAGAGCAGCTAGGGACATGCACATTCAGACCACGAGGTAAAGGTTTTTCTGCTAGGACAGGTGTGGCACCTCTGATGAACTGCTTTAGGGTTTGATGACTGCTATGAACAAGTAGCCTTAGCTTGGTTGTAAGGGGCTGCCGCACATTTGGGGGAATCCCCAGACATAGTTTAATAGTCTGGAAGATGTTACCTAGATGTAGCTAATGCTAAACTGGTCATATAGAGTTCCATAAAAAGGTGGTATGCACCTAGGGTATGGAAATAGGCTTCTAAGGCTGAGGCTAAGCTACAGGCTTGCTTCTACTGTCTTACAGTATGCTGTGCTTTGGCAGCCAGATTTCAAAGTGATGCTCGCATTCTGACTTTACCACAGGAGATTCAGGATATGGTTGCAGGACCTGGCTTCTCAGAACATTGGGAATTAGCTATTCCCAACATACCGGTGGAGATGAGATACAACGAGGCCTTATATTCTACTGGCTGTGTCATAGAATGCACCTTCGGAGTTCTCAAAAGTAGATTTTCTGTTTGGACAAAATGGGTGGAGCTTTAATGTATGCCCCACCTAAAGTAGCAGATATAGTGCTGCTCTGTGTGTATTCCATAATCTCGCTCTATGCCATGGCATACCAATGAAGATACTTCCAGATCTACCCCCAGATCCCCCATGTGCACACCTACAAGCCGAGGACGGCATGTTGAGTAGCAGCCAGCTGGCAAAGCCTCATAGAATGCTACCTTGCCTGTTTGGCCTCAACTACCCCTTTCCCCTCCCATGGAAGGGAAGCCAGTAGAATGAAGCTGCTCTCCTCTCTATCACCTTTCTTTCAGTCAGTGCTGCTCTGTCTGGGTCAGTGTGTAACAGAAAACACGTATGCCTACTTAGGCTTCATCTCCACAATGGAGCAGTGGACTGTACCTGAAAGAATATAGTCAAATTAAAGACCACACCAAATATATATGGCTGGCCTGTTTTCTGACTGATAGTCAGTCTAAAAGATGCATGTGTTGCAGGACAGTTCATGTACATCTCCCAACAGAATATACATAGTTTGGCCTAGCTTGTGGAATTTGGCTTGGAGGGCCTCCCCCTAGGACCCTGTCCTAGCCCTCACATGTGGGTGAGATAGTGGCATAGGTGTGATGGGACTCTAGCTGGGCTTTGAACATGCAGAGCAACAGCTCTAGGAATCCTATAAATCACAAGTAGCTCAGAAGCTTAACAACCCAGGCTAAAGCTACAGGTAGACAGTTTAAGGTATCAAACACAGTTTCCATTTTACAGCCTCATACCATAGCTGACAAACATCTGCATGTCTAGTTATGCACCTGTACTTGGGATGTTTTCTGTTGCATGGGCGAGCAAAGACATGGCTGATAGTATTTCCTCAGCCCTTTTCAGAGACAGTGCTGACATCAGAGTGATCACCTAGCAAGCCTTCACTTGCAACCTTTGGTAAAGCACCTGTGCAACACTGTTACATTCCCACAATGACCACAGGTCCTTTCAAGCTAGCATACCTCTTTGTGGTTGCATGCACCCATACACAGATGCTCCATGTTACACCTACTACGGCTAATTATCAACTATCATGTCCAGATGGTGAGGTCCTTGGACACTGGAATGTCATGTTGGTGAGGTAAGCTTCTTGTAGAGGCGACACAAGGATGCTGGGAGACTATGTGAAGGCAAGATTTGGAATCAGATGGTGTCATGCCTTCACTTGTATTTGCAAATCACCTCAGAAATGTCAAACTCATAGAATAGTTTCTAATGACTAACAGTACCCACATGTCTCCTAAGAAATGGTCCATGTCACTGAACCCAAGGTAAAGCTGTGTTATAAGCTATTTGCCTTGCCTGACTATCACAGGTAGCCTTAGTCAGATAAGGAGATGTCATGGTGCTGCAAGGCCATTGGCCAGTCGAGCTCAGGGCTAGTCATGAATGTATGTATGTATGTATGTACCTAGAAAATATGCTAAGTACTTTGCTTGTTGCAATAGCTAGTATCAGTTATCATCCTTATGCTATCTTTGACCACCCATAAAGCACATAGCTGAGGACTCCTAGGGTGAGCAGCTTGCAGAATGGTCCGTTTCCAAGGTCGGTCACCACCTTTCAGGGGTTTTATGGTTGCAGGCCCTTGCTGATCCACATGACTGCCAGGACTTGTAGCCAAGCAGGAAGAGTTGCTGTCCTCTAGGCTGTGCGTCATGTGATGTTTGTCACTTTTACAGTTAGTGGTGAGCAGGGCAGGAGTGCTGGTAGACTCTTACTTATCAGCTCTGTGTATAGCATAAAGACTAGAGAAGCTGTTGCCATCTGATAACCTCACAGCCCTACAACCTGCCTCACTGGCAAACCTGTCATTGTGCTGAATGTCTGGGGCAACTGCTCCCAGAGATGTCATGTGGTTGCCATGATGGATTATGCACTTTCTTTGTTGGCCTCTTTCAAGACAAGCATTTCCTGTCCTCTAAGGTTTTGAGGGGCACATGTTAGTACCTCTGACAAAGTGCTTATCAGATATGCTTCTCAGAGAAGTCTGTCATACTGGCAGATGAACATAATCTTCTGGGAGTACTTTCCACTCTGACTCCCTCATTATCACGTAGGATTACGGATATACCAAGAACATACTCATTGGCCATGTGTAGGTGCACAAACTGATGGAGGCAGCCTGTCCCCAAAAAAGGGCCAACACATATATGTGACTGTCTGAGCCTGGGTGAATGACATGCTGTGCTAGCCTTGGTCTACATCTGTGACTGGGGGTATTGTTCCCACTATTACCATACCTATGCATTCCCCAGAGCAGGCAGAGTGTGTACAACCATTTTCCACAGACTGTCTTTCAACACAAGTGATCTTGTGTTTCCACTGTTTAGAACAGGAGTCTCAGAGATACGATTGGCTGAGAAAATGGGCTCATGCTTACTCCAAAACCATTCCACCTATTGCTCACACTCTTTATTCCTTATGTTGAGGGGCAGGGGATGTAAAACTTGACAGCATCAGATCTCAGATATGGTGTGCCACATTTGTGGATGAGTAGATATCTGCCTGTAGTGTACCCGTTCCACCCCCCAAACCCTGATGCCCTTCCACCTAATACGTGGAATCAGCCTAATTGCCTTTTATTTGGAGGTGTGCATGGTTCCAAGAGCTTCAGCTGCCAGAGAGTGTTAGCTGTTTTTTTTTTTTTTTTTGGGGGGGGGGTTCTTGAGACCTGCTAGCACTCCTATTAGAGGTTCCCTTTTTCCAGACCATGGCCTTTTTCACTCTCCTCTCCGTACAACAGATTGTGGACACTCCACAGAGAGGCTGCCATAACAGGCCACATCTTTTGCGCTCTACTCTGCCAGATGTATAGACTGGCAGATGATGCCTATAAAGATGCTGCCATATGTAGCTTGATATGTTTAGTGTGCATACATAGAAGTGATGACACATTTCTGCAGTTGATTTTTGGGGACCGGGTTAGCAAGTGATTTTCCAAACATGATTTGTCCTGTACACAACCTGTGCATTACGCACCTCTGTCTACTTGCTGGCGGCTCTAACACCGTATCAGCAGCTGTGTGACAACTGAGGAGGTGTGATAGAGTTGTGTAGGTTAGACCAATCCCACAACCTAAGAGCAGACAGTTTAGAGGCCTACTGTTGCTTGACAGTACAGGGGAGGCAGACTGGCTGCCTCCCCTGTACTGGCTTGGCATGTGGATCTGTATAATACCTGTTAGGTAAGGCTGATATTTAGTGAACAGGCTTTACACTGATATACATGCCAGGCTAGGAGTAGGAAGGTCTGTCCCTACTCCTACTCCTCCTCCTTCCCCGATCACTCCTGCCCTCAACCTCCTTTCTTATCTCCTCCCTCCTTCCCCTCTTTCTCCTCATGCCTCTTCTCTCCCCCTGCATCTCACATTCTATCCTCTCCACTCTTCAACACCACCACACCTCACCACTCCTCCTCTGCCTCATCACCACTCCTCGCCACTCCTTCCCAAGCTCACCACCACAACTCACCACTCCTCCTTGTCACCATTCCAATCCTCCTCTGCCTCACCCAAACAGATAGATAAACAGAACAAACTAACAAAAACTTTCACAAACTCAGATCAAGACAATTCACCAAGGTAAAGGTAAACAGATGATAAACAAGCCACAGGACACTGCATTCCAATATTGCTAACTATCTCCAACCACCAATTACCACCAATTTACTTACTCTCCTCTTCTCTCTCCAAATGCCTGACACATCCTCAAAGAGGCATCTCCAGGAAGCCAGTATATATAAACTAGAAAAATAATGTGCACCGCATAAAATGAAGCGAGACGTGCTGATGCAGCACAGTATGTGCTAATGCAACACATGATGCAATAACACAACATGCCACACGTAAATTGCCTAGGAGATGCGGTACACAGGAAATTAACCTAACCATGCCCATTTTTTTTTTAATAGCAGGTCATATTTCTGCTATATTTATAACAATTTGATGAATCTGGTGGGGGAAAGGTGATAGCCTGGCAGTTTCCTTCTGCTGTTATCAGAACTGGCCTTTATTGGGCTATGGAAATATAAACCTTTATTCAGAAGTACCTGGGAACTCTTTCCCTATTTTATCTCCCCTCCCAACACATTCAGCCCAGTCACTGGGGCAATAGTCTTTAGTTGGGATACACAAATCAGGCCTCTAAGCGGAACCCTCTGGTCATAGGACCTAGAAGTGTCTACTAGGTGTTGCTATTCCGCAATGGCTGGGACTCTCTGCCCCCAGAGGCTGTGAATTCGGCCTCTGAAGCATCGCTGCTCTTGGCTGTCACAGGAAGAAGACCTGACTGAGGTATCAAACCCAGGTCCTGTGCATAGAGTTATATAGCACTGCCAGAGAGCCAGCAGACCAGCCCACTCTACTATGCTTTTAATGTGAATTAGCTGGAAAACAAAAGATCTTGACTGTGATTTAATGGAACAATAATAAATGCAAATTCAAAGGTAGATTATTGACCTGTATTCATTTCTTCATGATGGCGGAAATTAATATTAGTTTCATGAAAATGGCACGCCATAATAAACTTTTAATTTCAACAGAAACATTAGGAAAGGACTAAAAATTACAATAGGCCAGGTAACATGTCAATGCTGATATACTATAACATCTCTTTATAAGCACATTACAATTTGGAGAGCTAATAATAAAAAGAAGTGATGCTGAGATGATGAATTGATGCTATGCAATTAGACCTATTAGAATTCACAAGAGTCGACAGGCAATAATCAAACCACTTCCAAGCTGCCCATTGCAATTATCTTTGCACTTAAGAATCAACAAAGCACATAATGACTTGCACTCGATCAAGAAATTCATGAGAAATGGAATTTTAATTTATAGAGAAAATATCGGGTTTGTGTTACTTTACAGGACAGCAGTTTGTGAATACTAGTTGGATGAATAAGGTTCACCAGTAGTGAAGGTTCAAGACAAACTAAGGGTATGCCAAATGTTAGCTCTAAAAGAGATATTAAGTTAGTCCAATAAAAAGATATCACCTTATATTTTTTTGTTCATTAACTTTTATTCATAGCGTTAAAATACTATGCAAAATCAGTTAATAGATAACTTTGGTATTTTGTGCCAGCCAGATAGGTTTAGCTTTATCTGTATGAAACTGAAAACTAAGAAGATGATCAGCAAGCAATTCAAGGAAGCTGCCTGAGTGATCACAATGTTTAGCTAATTCGCAAATTCATGACGCTTATGCTGATCCAAACCCACACAGTAGTAGGTGAGTCTGCTACGTGATAAAATGCAAGTGTTGAGGGCACAAGTTTGAGGACTTGCACCCCCCCCTCCACACACACACAAACACAATTTTCAGAAAGTGTATGGGGGAGGTGCAAGTCCTCTTTCCACCTGCAGAAATCATCCAAGGGAGAGGAGAGAGAAGAACCCCCCTACTCTATCCTGAAATCATCAGACTGCATGTGGGGATGAGGAAGGTAAGTCCTCCCACCCCGAAATAACTGGAAAGTACACAGAGAGAGAAGACGACCCTCTCCTCCCGTAATCAAGAGGGGGAGGGAAGAGAAATCTCCCTCCCCCCCCCCCCCCCCGAAATAATCTGAAGGTGCAAAAGCCCATGTGCAAACATCCCTTGCCAGCAGCATCTCTAGAGAGAAGTATTTGGGGTGGCGACAGGGAACAAGCCAAGTGACATTTATACCTCAGCCACTTCTCCCACCATTAAATTGGTTATAAAAGGTACAATAAGAAAAATTCCTAAGATTCTTCTGTGCAATTTGGAAAAAAAAAAAAAAAAGCCTGGCCAGATTCAAGCTCCCAGTAATACAATCAAACTTATTTAATAGCCTCATTCAACCAATTCTTCTATATGGATATGAGAGAATCCAGTTCTGTAATATAATCTTCATCCACAGAAAGTTCCCAAAATCGGATCTTGGACACTGACCCTTATATTTCAAAATACAAAAAAAAACAAAACAAAACTTCTGTAGTCACATCAGTAATAGCAGCATAAACACCTTCCATTGGTAGATGCTTTGTGAGGTAACAGAAAGCGCTAACAAAAATAAAGGTAGAACCTATATAGCAAGCCTGTCATATAGTAACTGGACTAACTCCAAGGACTCAAACAGTAACAACGCTACCTATGTAGATGCAGCACTGGAAATATTATACTTGCCCCTAACGCAGCAATGCACCTTTTCAGAAAACAGAAGAAGTCAGGCTGCTATAGATCCCTACACAAAAAACTACACGCTAGCAGAATACCTTACATCTTGATCACAGATGCAGAAAACAGATGGACCCTCAATAAAAAGACCAAACCAGACAAAATCTTTCAAATATTTAGCTATTCATTCAGCTAAAATGTAGCCGAATAAAGTAGAGACATTACTGGGGCGTTTTGGGGAGGAGTTGCATTAGCTGGATAAAGTTATCTGGCTAACTTTAAGATAGCTGGATATATTTAATAGTGTGGCTACACTATTGAATATACCTCCAAGGAGGTGTTCTCACAATATTTTCCACCTTTAAAATATCTTGGCTGTTACTTCACAATATTGTTTTTATCATGGAAAAAACCCGCAATAAAAAACATTGCTGAAAAATGTTGAAAAATGCGTGATGGCAGGTCAGGTCGCCCAGGGCCACCATCGTGTTAAAGGGCCATGTGGCCCAAAAATACCTTCCTCCCCTCCCTGGTGGTCTAGAGACCTCCTTCTACTCCTAGACCCTTACATACCTCAGAAAAGGTAACAATGGTCCAGTAGTGGCGCAGAGCACCCTCTAGGCTACAAGTAGTTTAACACATTTTTCAAAATGGTGCCGCTCGATGTCATTTTGGAGTCTGGTACTATGGACCACTGCTGGACTACCAGGGTTCATTTTCTAAAGAAAGGGGAGTCTGGGGGCAAGGGGTGGGGGGGGTTCCTAGATCACTAGGGATTCATTTTCTGTGAAGGGGTGGGTGGGAGTTAAGCCAATAGACTACCAGGGTTTTTGTTTTATGCTAGGAGAGTCCATGGGTTGGGGGAGCAGATACTGGGGGGAATGGGAATTTTGAATGGGGGGAGTTGGGTTGGTGGGCCAATTTTAAACAAAAGACAGAATTTGAGAATGGAAGCAGAGCATCTCCATGTGATTTTCAATTCTAATTTTTTTTTTACTTTTTTAAGAATGCACAGCTTCATCAGGTAGAGGTGCTTGGATGTGTGGTAGTCTAACCAGACCCCTGTGGAAGATATTAGCACATTTTTTTTTTTTGGGGGAGAGGGGTGATTCAGGGCCACTGCAGGCCCTATATGAAGCATCCCAGGGACACTGAGATATGCTTCAGCATCCCTATGCATCCAGACTAAGAAAACTATAGCTCTTGAGTTTTCATTAAAATAACATGGCTTGCTTTTGGGGGGGGGGGGGGGGTGGAATAGTGTTATTTTGTAATCAAAGGATTACCTATGCAAAATTGCTTTGCATGCTTTTGGAAATTTTATGCATACAAATACATTCAAAGCAGCTAATTTCAATAGGGAGCAGAGTTTTGATCAAAATATCATGAGATATCACCATGATATGCAATTATTGCATGTTAAACAGCAGTTTACAGGTGATAAATGCTGATGTTTTGCATGTTGATCACTTAAGGTGGCTTAGTAAATGCACTTATTAGATTGTACGCCCTCTAGGGATAGGGGAATACCTACAATACCTGAATGTAATCTGCTTGGAAGTGCCTGAAGGGTGGAATATAAATTAAAATAAATTAAAAAAAATAAAATGGCTTAGATAAGCTGTATTAATGCTGCCATTCAACAAAAGTTAATTACAGCTTATGTACTGTAGTTAGCTTGCTGTGGCCGAGCATTGGCACATTAATGGACATGCAGATGTGCTCAGTCCTTGTCACCCCAGGCAGTGGATCAAGCCCAGAGTTAGACCCCACTTTCAACAGAGATAAAAAAAAACCTCTCCAAAAGCACTTTCTTCCCCCATGTGTCAGGCCTAATGGCCCCTGCAGTATACGGCTAAAGGATATTCACAATAATGACTTTATTTATAGATACAAAGATAAACATCTCCTAACTTGTATACTGCAGGCAGTCATTGATTAATACGGGTAGGAAATAGGCTTAGACTGAGTCAAAGATACATTCCAGGTCTAAGTACTATAGAATCCTTTTAGTTACAATACAACACAATTTGTAAAAAGACTATCCACTTCACAATAACATTAACACATTGCTTAGTAAACTCAGGGGTATCCTCTGGAATCCCACCCTGCTCTAGCCAATGTGCCATCTAAAGATGGGAACACCTAAGAGGTGTCCCAACACAACTTTTGAGTGCTCTGAAGACCAATCCAAATCTTCAGGGGTGGGGCCATACAGCAGCCTGTCTTTAGGCTGAATGTGCCATTCTCCAAGTCATCCAATGGTTCAGAACCCAACCCACCAGCCCTGAACTGGACAAATAAGAACATAAGAACATAAGAAATTTCCATGCTGGGTCAGACCAAGGGTCCATCAAGCCCAGCATCCTGTTTCCAACAGAGGCCAAAACCAGGTCTCAAGAACCTGGAAATTACCCAAACACTAAGAAGATCCCATGCTACTGATGCAATTAATAGCAGTGGCTATTCCCTAAGTAAAATTGATTAATAGCCATTAATGGACTTCTCCTCCAAGAACTTATCCAAACCTTTTTTGAACCCAGCTACACTAACTACACTAACCACATCTTCTGGCAACAAATTCCAGAGCTTTATTGTGCATTGAGTGAAAAAAAAATTTCTCCGATTAGCCGTCTTTTCTCCAAGCTGAACAGCCCTAACCTCGTCAGCCTTTCCTCATAGGGGAGCTGTTCCATCCCCTTTATCATTTTGGTTGCTCTTCTCTGTACCTTCTCCATCGCAACTATATCTTTTTTGAGATGCGGCGACCAGAATTGTACACAGTATTCAAGGTGCGGTCTCACCATGGAGCAATACAGAGGCATTATGACATTTTCTGTTGTATTAACCATTCCCTTCCTAATAATTCTTAATATTCTATTTGCTTTTTTGACTGCTGCAGCACCCTGAGCCGACGATTTTAAAGTATTATCCACTATCCATCAGGCCCTACTTAGCAGGATAAATCTGAAAAGCAGTACACCTCTTCATCTAAATAGTGCTTTTTGGAATTAGTGGCTATGTAAGGGGGTCATTTATCAAAGTGCTATATGGCGTTTTCACATGCATTAAGGCGTTTTCGTTTTTAGTGGTTTCAAGCTCCTGGAGAACCAGCCTAGCTATCAGGGCCTTCCTACAACCATGGAGGGGGGGGAAGGGAGAGAGAGATAGAGACATACAATAGCCAAAATAATCAACCTATGAATTAAATACGGAGTAATGCCAGATATTCTAAAAGGGGCAATAATCAAACCTCTACTAAAGAAAAAGAACTGTGACCCAAACATCTTAAATAACTACAGACCAGTTTCAAACTTACCCCTCCCTTGCTAAATTAATAGAAAAAACGGTACAGAAACGGAAGGAGTGGAGAGAATGAGACGGGATTTAAGGAAGCTGGAAGAGTGGTCGAAGATATGGCAGCTGAAATTCAATGCCAAGAAGTGCAAAGTCATGCATTTGGGGAGTGGAAATCCGAATGAACTGTATTCGATGGGGGGGGAAAGGCTGATGTGCACGGAGCAGGAGAGAGACCTTGGGGTGATAGTGTCTAATGATATGAAGTCGGCGAAACAATGCGACAAGGCGATTGCAAAAGCCAGAAGAATGCTGGGATGCATAGAGAGAGGAATATCGAGTAAGAAAAGGGAAGTGATAATCCCCTTGTACAGGTCCTTGGTGAGGCCTCACCTGGAGTACTGTGTTCAGTTCTGGAGACCGTATCTACAAAGAGACAAGGACAAGTTGGAGGCGGTACAGAGAAGGGCGACCAGGAAGGTGGAGGGTCTTCATCGGTTGACATACGAGGAGAGATTGAAGAATCTAAATATGTACACCCTGGAGGAAAGGAGGAGCAGGGGTGATATGATTCAAACTTTCAGATACTTGAAAAACTTTAACGATCCAAAGACAATGACAAACCTTTTCCAACAGAAAAAAATCAGCAGAACCAGAGGTCACGCGCTGAGGCTCCAAGGAGGAAGACTAAGAACCAATGTCAGGAAGAATTTCTTCACGGAGAGAGTGGTGGATGCCTGGAATGCCCTTCCGGAGGAAGTGGTGAAGTCCAAAACTGTGAAGCACTTCAAAGGGGCATGGGATAAATATTGTGGATCCATCAGGTCCAGAGGACGCATATAAAGAGCAGGTAGTAAAATACTGCACGGAGCGGCAGTAGCCACAGAGGCATTCACGGAGCGGGATGCCAGTGGCCAGTGGTAGGTGTCCACCTTCATGGAGCGGAAGGATGTAGGGCTGTCATCTCCCAATTAAATAAAAAACAAAAACAAAAAACAAAACAGGGATGGGATCCATCAGGTCTAGAGGACACATATAAAGAGCAGGTAGTAAAATACTGCACGGAGCGGCAGTAGCCACAGAGGCATTCACGGAGCGGGATGCCAGTGGCCAGTGGTAGGTGTCCATATAAAGAGCAGGTAGTAAAATACTGCACAGAGCGGCAGTAGCCACAGAGGCATTCACGGAGCGGGATGCCAGTGGCCAGTGGTAGGTGTCCACCTTCACGGAGCGGAAGGATGGAGGGCTGTCATCTCCCAATTAAATAAATAATAAAAAAACCCAGGGATGGGATCCATCAGTTCTAGAGGACGCATATAAAGAGCAGGTAGTAAAATACTGCACGGAGCGGCAGTAGCCACAGAGGCATTCACGGAGCGGGATGCCAGTGGCCGGTGGTAGGTGTCCACCTTCACAGAGTAGAAGGATGAAGGGCATCCATCTCCCAATTAAAAAAAGAAAAGAAAAAAAAGAAAAAAAAACAGGGATGGGTTCATGGGCTTATAGGTATTACCAATTATTAGGCTTTTCAATATTTGATGATAGTTAATGTGACTTTCAAGGCATTCTTCACTTTCGGTGCATGTCCGGCATGACTCCTTGCTTCAATGACAGGGGAAAAGAAAAACTGATACTTCACACATTTCCAGCATTGCCCTCTGCTTCATGGCAGAGAGCTATGCTGCCGCTTACCCAACTAATCAAACTTAATATTTCACTTGGAAGCAGCTCCAGCACTGCTCTCTACATTAATGGTGGGGGTGAAAAGGGAATTAGAACATAAGGTTACTAAGAGCCAAGAGAAACAGTTAAGTATGAGAACAAATGTGTGAAGCTTGCTGGGCAGACTGGATGGACCGGTTGGTCTTCTTCTGCCGTCATTTCTATCTATCTATATGTTAAGAAACAACTAGCTGAATACCTGGAAAACAATAACATAATTTATCCCTCACAACACGGCTTTAGAAAACACTACAGCACTGAGACACTGCTAATCTCTCTCACAGATAATGTACTACGAGGTTTTGATAGTGGCAAACATTACATAATGATACTATTGGATTTATCAGCAGCGTTCGACACAGTAAACCACTCCATACTTATAAACAGAAATAGGTCTACAAAACAAAACACTAGACTGGTTCAGATCCTACCTAAACAATATATTTTTTCAAGTACAGATAAAAAACACAACATCAGATAAAATAAAGTTAATGACAGGAGTACCTCAGGGCTCTGCACTATCAGCAACACTATTTAAAATCTACATGTTACCGCTGTGCCACCTCCTAGCAGGACTCGGTATAACACACTACATCTTCGCAGATGACATTCAACTAATCTTGCCCATAGACGAAACAATTGAAAAAACACTAAACTTAGCAATGATGTACCTAGACATAATTAGGCAATTACTAAGCAAAATGGAGCTAGTGATAAACATTGAAAAAACGAAATTTATAAACCTAGAACGAAAAAACATGGAACTAATACAAAATCCTGTCAAACTTAAAAACGGTCAGGAAGTAAATATAGACGAGAAAGCTCGAAACCTAGGAGTAACAATTGACACAGAACTTAGCCTTAAAAACCACATATCACTGAAAGTCAGAGAAGGCTACGCCAAACTCATGATCCTAAGGAGGCTGAAAACGTTACTAACCCAGAAACATTTCAGGACAGTCCTCCAAGCACTTATCTTCACAAGTACTGACTACTGTAACACACTATTTCTGGGATTACCGTACTCCACAATAAGACCTCTACAAGTCCTTCAAAACTCTGCCGGAAGAATACTTTCTGGCAAAAGCAAATGAAACCACATTACCCAAACACTGGATGAACTACACTGGCTACCAATAGAACAGAGAGTGCAATTTAAAACACTTTGCATAATTCACAAACTAATCAATGAAGATAAAGCTGACTGGTTAAACACAGCACTACGTTTACACATACCCTAAAGAAATATTAGGTCAGCCAATAAAGCACTACTAACAAGCCCAATGTTCTCTCAACCTAGCTTGATGTTACCCAGGTAGAGTCCATCAAGGTAGGCTGAGAGAAGACTGCACAAATCTCATCTTTGGGTGAGTTAAGAAATTAATTCAGCTGCCATTTAAACAAGGCTTTACCAGGAATAATGTCTCAAGTAATTCCATTGATTTCCAAAACTTAACCTGTTATTTAGAGGAATCTCACACAGTGATCCTGGAGCGAATTACACTTTTGGTAATTTTTCAAACTCAACAAGATTTGAATTATGTGATGCGGGCTTATTTTGAAAATATGGATATGTTAATTCCTGGGAGGGAAGGTATGAATTTATCCTGACCTCGCCAGGAATACTCAAATTTGCCGAAGGGCATTTCTTTTGTTGAAACCTGATGTATTGGCATTAGGTGCTGTTATGGTCATAAAATATCCATGTAAATGTGTACTGAAACTGCATGGGACAACATATATTTTCTTTGAAGTTAATCAATTACAAGAGTTTTTGAGTACAAGAAGACAGGTCTCCATTAATGAAAATGAGAATAGAGGTGATAAGATTAATGGTAGGGACCTTTCATAGATAATCTATGTAGTAAGCTTTTTAGTTTTCTTTTTAAATTGATCCTCATTTGCAAATTAAGCATCTCCTGCATATTGCCTCTTTGATGTGTAGTATTAGACATGTATAAGTAATAATGATAAAGTTCTTTATTATATTTCTTATGGATATAAGATATTAACATGTCTAATTCTACGTTATTTCATTTGCAAAGTTTTGTGTCTTTGTAAAAATTATTGAAAAAAAGCAATAAAGAATAAATATAAAATAAAATAAAATCTGCTTGGCGTGCACAAGCCCATCTTATTTGCGCATCCCCTACTTAATGTGCGCGCTAATGGCCAAATTATAAATCCCCTGGCAGGCAAAAATGGGGGTTACGAATGTGGCTTGGCCTTGTGCACCCAACACGTATCTTCAAAGAGGCCCAGCCATGCGCATAACCCTGTTACACGCCGAAGTGCCAGGCCCAGATAAAGAGGCGGTCTGGTGACAGGGAGGGATGGGCTGGGGGGCAGGGAGGGGCAGGGCTGGAGGCAGCCAATACAGTGGCTATTTCCCGCTGTTCTGGGGAAGGGCTTTCTGGTACGCGCAAATTGCTACTGCTCTGTTGGAGCAGTAAGCATCAAAATAAAAAAAAAGAAAGGTAAGAGAAAGGGTTTAGGGGGTGGGGAGGAGAGGAGAGGGGAAGGGGAACGGAAGTTAGGGTAGGGAGAGGGAACTGGGGAAGACCTCGATGCGTCGCCACGTGGAAATTGCATTTATCTACCCCCTTGTGCGCGCCACACGCACATGCACGCGCGGATTACAAAATCCACCGCACATGTGTGCACGCCGCTCGTATTTTATAATATGCACGCAGCCACGTGCGAATGGTATAAAATATGCATGTCCATGTGCACACGCCAGCTCCCGTGTGCAGATGGATGCATGTCAATGTCTTTAAAAATCTACCCATGTTTTTCAAATTCACCTTAAATGAGTACTTCCATATCACATCAAATTCATGTTTCAGCTCAGATGCTAATGAAAACCCTAATCTTTGACTTATCAAATACCTGAGCAAGTACCTCTTTAAAAAAGAAATCTATAGATTCTATTGCACAATAACCATATCTGCCTGCTTGTACAAGACTATCAGGTAGCAAGTCATAATTACTGTGCAAAAGCATAACATTATTTTCTTCTTCATTTAGCAGTGTTTACCATAAAAAACCATACTTGTACGTCCTGTTTCATGCAACAAAATAATTTCCATTTTAATCATGTTTGTGCTCTGACGTCTTGTCCTACTTTACCAGCAAGACTTTTCAATTTCACCCACAGTTTGGTCTGCACTTTCTAATAAGGAATATACATGGATGACTTGGGTAACACAAGTATGAATATTAAAATTTAAGAAAATCAGAGGGAAGAAATTGTCACTTTGTTGGGTATGCTACCTCTCATACACAACATGAACAGTAGAAGTGAACCGGTGTGAAGGTTCGTCTGATACATCGGTATATAAACGCCAATAAACTAAACTAAACTAAACTAGGACATAGCAAGAAATTATGAGACATAAAACCAAAAGAGGAATCTATAAAACAGGGGTAGGGGAAGCAAGTCAATATTTTGATGGTGATGTCTAGTAAAGTTAATTTCTTGATATTTATTAGGATTTATGAATCGCCTATATCAGTACTCTAGGTGATGTACAAATAAAACAGTCATAAAATAATAGAAATAAAGACAATCACAAAACAACTGATGTCTTATCATAAAAATTCACAGCAGTACCATGATAGTTCATAATCAGGGGAATGAATTATGCTAGCACATGTTCAAAGTCCAAAAAAGGTTCGTAGTAAGCCTGTTTAACAAAGTTTTGAAAGCTTTCACTCTATCAGCCAGACATAATGCCTCTGGAAAGGAGTTCGAAAGAACAGGTGCCGCAACAGAGAAGATATTGGGGTGAATTTTGAAACCTGCGCACGGGCGTACATGTGCGTGCGCTACCCAGCACGCGCATGTATGCCCGGTTTTATAACATGCGTGCTCAGTAAATCATAAAATACTATTAAAAAGACTAGAAGAAATAGGACTACACAGCAAAACAATAAACTGGTTCAGGTCCAATCTAAACAATATATTCTTTCAAGTTTAGATTGAAGACGTAATATCAGACAAAGTTAATCTTGAAACAGGAGTACTGCAAGAATCAGCCTTATCCGCAACATTCTTTAACATATACATGCTGCCTTTATGCCATCTACTAGCAGGACTGAGAATCATACATTACATATTTACAGACGATATCCAACTAATCCTACCAATTGACGACACAATTGAGAAAACGTTAAACCTAACTAACATGTACCTAGATATTATCAAACAGCTGTTAAACCAAATGGAACTAGATATTAATATCAAAAAAACGGAATTTCTACACTTAGAACGAAAAAATATTGAGATCATTCAAACTCAAATAATACTCAAAAACAACCAGAAAATAGAACTAGCAGAAAAGGTACGGAACCTTGGAATAATAATAGACACAGAACTCAGTCTGAAACAACACATATCACTAAAAGTAAAAGAAGGCTACGCAAAGCTCATGGTTCTCAGGAAACTAAAACCCTTACTAACACCTGCAAACTTTTGAACAGTGCTTTAGGCACTAATATTTTCTAGTGCTGACTACTGTAACGCCCTGTTACTAGGACTACCACACACAACTTTAAGGCCATTTCAAATACTACAAAACACCGCAGCAAGAATACTACTGGTAAAAGAAGGAGGGACCATATCACAGAAACTCTAGCAGAATTATACTGGTTACCCATAGAACACAGGATAGAATACAAAACCCCTATGTACAATACACAAATTAATACATGACAAAAAGGCAGACTGGCTAAACACAGCATTACGTGTACATGTCCCACATAGAAACCTGAGCTCAGCTAACAAAGCACTCCTAACCATCCCTTCAGTCAGGACAGCTAGACTAACCCAAGTTAGAGAAAGGGCCCTATCCTTAGCAAGACCTATACTGTGGAACACCATACCACTAGAGATCCGATTACAGAGAGACCTCAAAACCTTTAAAAAAAAAGTTTAAAAACCTGGCTTTTTAAACAAGCTTTTTACAAAGAGAACGGAGAATAGAAAGTATGAAGGAACTGGCAGAAGAACATCAGCACACAGCAGTGTTCTCAACATGTGCATTTTATTAGTTTATTATTTTAACTCACGGATAACATAATAGAAATACACAGAGCATGAGAATTATACCTGTAATGTATAAATATACCTGTAATGTATAAATGTTCAAGACTTACCATACTCATCAAATAATATTTATTATGAAATGATGTAACCAAACCTTAATGGCACTTGTTACAATGTACTACCCTAGACATTTACAAACTTTAATTTATGTGCCTGTATGTAAACCATTGTGATGGTATATAACTTAATGACGGTACAGAAAAGATTTTAAATAAAATAAATAAATAAAAATCGGGGGTCAGCGTGTGCAAGGGGGTGCAGCTTGCATCTGCCAACGCCCACGGGCTTCCCCGTTACCTCCCAGTCTCGGAAATTGGAGCGGCCTATGAGGGAATATCCCTTCCCCCTAAGCTAACCTTTCCATCCCTAGCCCTACTCTAACCCCCCCCCCCCCCCAAATTCTTTTAATACTTTTTGTGCCTGCCTGGAGGCAGGTTGCGGGTGCCAGCACCCTGCCAGAATGTGATCTTCCGACACAGAGGCAAATGGCCGCTGTGCCGGAGGCCTCTGGCCCCATCCCGCCCCCGGACAACCCCTCCCCCAGACTGCCCCTTTAGTAAAGCCCCGGGACTTAGACACATCCCAGGGCTTTATGCGTGTCGCCGGGCCTTTATAAAATAGGCCCGGCATGCGTAAGCCGATTTATGCGCATAGAGCTTTTAAAATCCGGCCCATAGACTTTAGTACTGCTCAGTCTGGCATGGTGCAGAGATGGTACATCTAACAGTCCTCTTTGTGATGATCACAACTGGCGTGTCAAACAGTACATATCGAGCAATGAAAGAATCAAAAGATTCACTGTTTTAACATTGGCAGCTTGCACCTTCGTGTCCACTCCCCCCTGGCCCCTTGGTCCTTGTTCACATACCACATAACATACCCTCAGACTCCAATTTTGGTTGAAAACAGGCCGCAGCTTTTATTAACTCATTAACGTAAACATATTACCGGTACCCGAGTAGTTGGTGTGTTTTACCATATTGTCGCTAACGTCTGCCTGAGCATGTTCCGCAACTTGTGCAGTTTCTCAATCGACAATTTCGATGTCATGGCCTGCGTATCTATCTCTATTCCCAAAAAAATACAAAATAGTCACTGGGCCCTCTGTCTTATCCTGTGCTAATGGAACCCCGAAGTCTTCTGCAATCTCCTGGAATGTCGACAGTGTCTGCGCACAGGTTTTCGTGTTGGCTGGTCCCACGAACAATAAAATGGTCTAGGTAATGGACCACGTTGCCGTTCCCGGCCTTTTTTTGTAGGGCTCAATGTAGGAATGTGCTGAACATCTTGAAATATGCACAAGATATGGAACATCCCATTGGCATCCATTTGTCGAAATAATAAAGAAGTTAAACTGGAAATCTAGGATTGGGAAACTTTCGGGGTGTACCGGGAGCAATCTAAATGCCGATTTTATGTCGGCCTTTGCCATTAATGCCCCTTTTCCGCATTGCTTCACCAATGCAACTGCTGCGTCAAAAGACGCGTATTGCACCGTACATGCTTCTTCCGGCAGTTTGTCATTTACCGATTTCCCTGGCGGATAAGACAAGTTCTGTATTAACCTGATCTCACCCTGTTCCTTCTTTGGCACTACCGCCAAAGGTGACAACATCATGAATGGACCTGCCATTCTACCCATTTCAATTTCCTTGTTGACCTTCTGTTGCACTATATCTGCATGCCAAACTACAGAAAAGGAATTTCCAGAGCTTGCGCTCTTAATTTTTCCCTGAAAGGGTATGATGAAACCGTGTTGAAAACACTCCCTTAGCTTGTCTGCATCTGTTCGTCTATGGTATTCTGCCAGCCATCTATCGATAGCTGCCAATTGAACCAGTGAAGGTGCCATGCCGAATGCACTATTGTTTTCCTTTTCCATTAAAGCCCCCCGCATGCCCTGGGCCTCTCTCTTTGTACACTTACTTGCTGGGTGTGGTGCAGCGCACAAGGAACAGATATGTTTAAATTTACATTCCTCACTACAAAGTGGTAACTTTAGAGAGGGAAATAGTATTTTTAACTATTTACCATAAACACATTAACTCAGACTAGAGACAATATCATCGACATATGCTCAAAATAGGATTTAATCCGCTGTCTCTCGCCCTCAATGGGCTGCAGGCAGTAGTCAGCCTATGAGCAAAAAACTTTTAATCATTTATTGTCTCCCGTCTAATGTAACAATTTTATCTTTTTTATCCTTTTTAGTTTTTATCAACTGTTCAAGTTTAATCAGCTCATAGGCTGACTACTGCCTGCGGCCCATTGAGGGCGAGAGACAGATATTGATATCCTCATAATAGCTCCAGACAAGTGCTCTCTATTCAACCCAACTAGTTCCACCCAACTCTCCTTCACATCAATCGACCACACACCACAAGTAAGAGATCTTGGTGTACTTCTGGACAACCAACTCAACTTCACCAAGTTCATAAACAATACTACCAAAGACTGCTTCTTCAAATTGCAAGTCTTAAAAAAATTAAAACCTCTTCTACACTTCCAAGACTTCCGCTTGGTACTACAATCTATCATCCTCCCTAAACTGGACTATTGCAACTCACTCCTCCTGGGCCTGCCAGCCAACACCATCAAACCACTTCAGATGGTCCAGAACGCGACAGCCAGAATTCTCACTAACACCAAAAAATGGGATCACATCACCCCTATCCTCCAAAATCTTCACTGGCTGCCCATAAAATTTAGGATACAATTTAAATCCCTCATGATGATTCACAAGGCTCTTCACAACATCTCCCCCCTCAACCTATCCTTCCAACTACAGCAACACGTCTCCAATAGACCGATCAGAAGTGCATACCAGAACATGCTTCACACCCAGCCAACAAAAACCTCATTGAGGAAACGAGCTCTGTCCACTGCAGGTCCCCATCTTTGGAACCTGCTCCCACCGGACCTCCGCCAAGAACCATGCCTTCCGACATTCAAAAAGAAGCTAAAGACTTGGCTATTCACTCAAGCTTTCCCTGAGAGCTAAAATCTGGTGAAGCGACAGACGATATACCTACCTCTGTACATATGTTCCTGATTTATGGTTCCTGATTTATGGTTCACAGTTACATTTAATTGAGTTTATGAAAGTTCTCTTTTAATAGTTTTCCTGTATACTTGTGTTAATGTATTCTGCCTTGAGGCGACTGTTTTAATGTATTTCCGCCCTGGAGGCGACTGTTCAGTTCCTTGTAAACCGGTGCGATATGTATTCTTTACAGGAACATCGGTATATAAAAATTAAAAATAAATAAATAAATAAATATTGTCTCTAGTCTGAGTTAATGTGTTTATGGTAAATAGTTAAAAATACTATTTCCCTCTCTAAAGTTACCACTTTGTAGTGAGTGATTATTTGAGAGGAGTTTGCTTCTGTTTACTGATAAATTTACATTCCTGAAATATGCATCCCAACTTATTAAATCTCCAGCATACCTTATTGCTTCAATTTTCCCCCCATTGATTACTCCCCGGTATTGTCTGCCCATTGCCTGTCCTCCCTGCTTTGTGTGTTATTCTGATATCCATGGTCTTGCTGGTCATCTGCCGCAGCCATGATCCCACATCCTGTGTCCCCCACGATATGTTTCTGTTTTCCTCCATCTTATCTCTAACCTTTCCATCGTAGTTTAGCCGGCACCAGCCTTGGTATTCTTTGTATGCTTCAAATATCATGTCAATATGAAAAAACTGGTGAAATATGTGATGAAAGTAACAACAAGCCAAAAAAGTCACATATATTCAACATGGGTTATTGAATAAGTGTCTAGAGTTGGAGAACAGATCATCTATGTGGCATAGAGCCTGAGTAGAGCCGCATAGATGATCTGTTCTCCAACTCTAGATATTGTTTAAAGCCTGTGAAGAAGAAACCTTCGAAACACCAGCGGTGTTGGGCATTCAGCTGAGCAGAGCAGACGAGCTGTGAGCTCTAGTCCGTTTTTCTGGAAAAGAGAAGCTTTCTATTCCATTAATGTTTTTCTACCAATTTGGAGCTGATGTTGCAAATCTTTAATGTGAAAAAAATGTAACAAATTTTTTTTTTTAATTTTTTTTCTGATTAAAAGCAGCATATCTCAACGTAATTTGAAAAGGGTTATACCATGATTAAATTAAATGAGCAGGCACATTTGTAATAAGTGCATAACAGTTGAAACGCTGTTTCAGCGGATGTGTACAATAGCTCATATATGAAGGTGTACCTTATTCAATAACCCACGTTGAATATATGTGATTTTTTTGGCTTGTCATATATCGTGTCTGCATAGCTAAGCATGG
This sequence comes from Rhinatrema bivittatum, assembly GCF_901001135.1. NCBI lineage: Eukaryota > Metazoa > Chordata > Amphibia > Gymnophiona > Rhinatrematidae > Rhinatrema > Rhinatrema bivittatum. The sequence continues at coordinate 106,372,292 of NC_042617.1, read as the reverse complement.
GGGTATACTGGGATGGGTCCTCCCTCCCCAGGACACTAATCATCCTTAAATACGCTCTAGGCCAATTAATAATATTTTTTGGCACCTTCACTTCTACCCCGTTTGCATCCTTCTTTTTTCCCCTTTTCTTTTTCTCTGCTGCACCTTTCCTGCCTTCTAATATTGAGAAAATATCAATATATTCTCTCTTCCTTATTTTACTTTGCAACACCTTAGGGACGCTCTCCCATAACTTGGCTAAGGAAGGCAGTGCTGCCAGTGCTTTCTCAATCCCTGCTTCTCGCTCGGGCATAACTGGAGTCACTGCTGTTGCCTCGCTCCCATCAGAGTCCTTCTTCAATGAGCAGTGGTGGAGCCACTTGCTTTTCTCTTCCTTTTTTGTGCCCTTGCCTTTTGATTCTCTTGCTGCTCTCTGCTCACCTGCGCTAGTTCCAGCTGTCGTCTCTCGCTCCGCTGTTGTTCCCGCTGAGCATCCAGGCATCCCCGCCTCGTTACCCACATCGTTACTTGCTTCTCCTGCGCAGGTTTCCATTTCCTGCATCAATTGCTTGGTGTCATTCTCCTTTGCAGCGGCCCGTCTTCTGGGTTGCGGGACATTTTGTGTTTCCTTCTCCTCTTCCTGCCCGGCTCCTGACGTTCCTCTATGCCCGTTGCTCTGCCACTCCCTGTAGCTGAGCCCCCGGCCGCTGAAGTATACAACGGCAGCGGTACCTGCCACCATGGGGGGAACATTTGCTGGTGGTATGGCTGCGACATTGCTACTTGCCATGGAGCAGCACCATACAGGTATCCTTCATGCCCTCTTTGTGCCGTCGAGTTCATGGCTTGGCCCAGTGCTCCCATTCCGGGCATGGCACCTGGTCCCTTCAGAGGCCACATGGGCCAACCAAACTGCAGTGGACCGTACCGTCCCGCATCTGGCTGCATTCCTGCTGTCCCACGATCACTGCCTGCTGTCGGTTTCTGCCTGCTCCTGCTCCTTCCCTTCTGCGCCTTCTGTCCCGTTACGGCTGATCCTCCTCCCATTTGGCTCCTGTCCTCTGGTCTCTGTCCCCTTCTGGCTCCTCTTCCTCCCTTCCCCTGTACTTGGGGATGGTTCCAACTGCGCTTCTCAGGGTTCTGCCTCCGTCATCCTCTTCTGCCTTGCCGTCCCTATGCTCCGCCGGCCGTGAAAAGAGGCCTGGCACAGCACTCGCCACAGTTTTGGTGGCCTCAGCTTCACAATACCCTAGAGGTTGATGTCACCATGTGATGACGCGCCAGCGTTGCTATGCCGCGTGTGTCATCCCCTCACTTCCCCCTTACGGGGGGAACTTCTTAAAATGCCGTGCGGCACCGAGGTAAGGCGGGGGGCTGCCCCTCTGGCAAGTGCCAGGTTAAAGATAGAGTATATAGAACACTTAAATTTCCATTCTATCAATATACTATATCCAACCCTAACACCAACATAACTGAGAGACAACACTTCTCCCAGCAAGTATATTCACTCTCTCAACTTCCCAGTTTCAGTCTTTAAAGGCTAGATGAATTAACTTCCATGCGTCAGCCGGCTGCCAGCGCGCGCTTTCCCGGGACAGGGCCTAATGGCTGCTGTCCAGGCTGGCCTCCGTCCTGCCCCGCCCCTCCCTGCTCAGACCACATCTCCTGCCCCTTTAATTGAGCCTGGCACTTCTGTGCGTATCAGGAGTTATGTGCTTCGCTGGGCTGTTTTTAAAATGCACTCGGCACGCAAAAGGCCCGGCCACCGCCTATCCCCCAGGTTTTTGTGTGCAACGGGCTTTAAAAATCAGCCATAAGGTTATACTGATAGTCTTCAAATAATATCTCCTGGAGACTGTGAGAACTGCTGCCCCAAAACATCCTCTACATATAAAAGCATCTTTTTTAAAAAAACTACAGTCATATCTGAAGAAGGGTCCCGTGTGGTGTCAAATATTCTTATGAAACTTTTTTTTTTGGTTCGTGCTCTAAAAGGTATCACAACCTATAAATACCCCATTCTTAAAGTGAAAATGACTGGGCAATCACATTCATCTACAAAATGTGTTCACCTATTGATATTTAAAATTTCCTGTGGCAAATCCTTAAGAGTTGCTCCCTAAATGCTGTTTAGTCATTTCAGATCCAAGCATGAGGTAAGCAAATGTGGGATATACTCTCCAATTCAGATAATTTTTTTATATGATTGAATTATGAATACATTTGAGAGATGCATAAATGCACAGTAGACAGAGTTGAAGCCTTGACAACTGATGCTACTGCTCATATGATTCAAACATGCTAATTCAACCTCAGTTACCATGAGCCCAATATTTGTATACCTTTTCTTCTAAAAAAAAAAAAGTAATAATCCATTTCCTTTTACTTATTGTGTCTTGTGTTTGTTCGTTGGGTTTTGTTTTATTTTATGTTGTTTTAAAATGTATTTTGTTTCATTTTTGTTTCCTTTGCTGCATTCATAAAGAACGATGTAAATGAGGATAACTTTCAAAGAAATCCATGTAGCCCCATATGCACTCATGGAGATCTACTATAGTATTTTATACCCTGTGCATATCAGATATGTACAGATTATAAAATATGCAAATACTTACCCCCCACAACATACGAGTGAATGTTTAGTTACATGTGAATACCTGCAATGTATTGAAAATGTGTTCTGTGACTGTTTTATAAACATGTGTGCATATATTTTATGCATGAAAAACATACAACGTGTTTATGTAAAACCCTGATTTATATGCAGAAGTAGGTATATGTCAAAAAATGTGCATGTACTTAAAATTACCAGTCTGCTGATACTGCCACCAGTTCTCCCAGTCTGTCTTCGGGTCATCAAGACACTCCTAGTACTTCAGCCAGAATTCACTCCAATTCATCAAGACCTCCCAGCGAACAACAGCAGACAACAGATGTCTATCATTTGCGCTAAGCAGCAAGTGTAAAATTGTGCTGTTGTTAAATGTATTCACATAAATCTCTTATAAAACAGAAACTGATGCGCGCACATGCAAACCCTGCCCTGACATGCCCCAAATACTACTACATTTTTTGTGCCTACATTTGCTTGCAAAGGCAGATATATGAATGCATGTGACCTGTTTGAAAAATGAAACATGAGCATGAGCGCTTTACATATGCCCATGTATGCAATTTTCATGGCATTTATGTGCATAACATTTTTGAAATTTTATCCCAGTGGTTTCAATGCACGCTGACAACAAATACAAAATTTGGTAATTGTTTTAAAAACATGAAATAACATAGGAGATGTTTCAAATAAGTTCACATACTTACTGCCTGCTATGCTTTATCATGCTCTGTAAATGTATTGCTGTGAGCTATTCGTAAAAGGAAACCCCTTAATAGTACCATAGAATGCAGCTCTATTATCATACAAATGTATTTCCTGTATTGCACTATACTGTATTTCCCTTTCTTCGTGAGCTTTTGATCTGTCTTTGTTTATTTTAACAAGATCTTTTAACTAGTAAAACATGCAAGAATAAACAGAACATAAAATAGCATTGGTTTATTTATAGGCTACAAACATTAAATTTTGCTCATATTTTATCAAAGTCTGTTTCAATAACTGTACGCAGTCTATTTTAGAATGTTCTGTACATATAAGACATAATATAAATTATATATGGTTTAGGAGCAGCATGAACATCTAACTTGTATTACTTGATGCTATTACAATAAGGCTGCTCTAGCTAACCTCATTTTCACCCTTTCAGCCTTCTTATTTTTCAGTACATTTTTCCAAGTCGCCCTCAGGACTGACATACTGTACTTGACTTTATCTTATCTGTAGATTACTCACTCTCAGGAAGTTAACAGGGAGTGGTAGCTACAACAAAGGGAAGAATATAAATTTACCTTTATCAAAATGCTATGCTTTAATTTTAAAAAGCTTCAAAACAATACTATATACCCTCAAAGGTTTAATTCGCCCAGATTTGGGCACTGTGAAAGGGTGGGTGGATATATCCTGGAAAGTTTAAAGTTTTCTTTGCACACAGAAAGTACCGGTACTTGCTTTGTAAGATAGTCAAGAGAAACTTTACAGGGAATATCAGTGACATACTGTGTAGGCTGCATGTGACCTTTGAAAAACCCCTAGAAATTGAAGAGCTAGGAAGAACTAGACAGAAAGCAGAGCATGTGGCTGTCTCCTGTATGCGGGATTGATTACTGACTACTTGAAAGAACAGTTTCCTGCCTTCCTATAACAGACATCCCTAGTTTCCTGGATCTTTCAGAAGATTCTTGGGCTGTCTGCACCCAAATGCAAAAATGAATTAAGTTAGTCCAATAAAAGTAATCACCTTATATAGTTTTTGTTTCTTTTTTTTTTAAATTTCTTACAGGTAGATTTTAAAACGAATGAGCACATGCCCATTCATGTGCGTAACGGCGCACAAGCGAGAATACGTTAGAATTTTTAATTGTGCACGCACTTTCGCACTGTTTTAAAATGCACCAACTGCACGTAAGTATGCTCCTAAATTTAAGAGGTTACCTGAGCACAGCGGGCGCGTGTCTTCAATAGGACTATGTAGGCTTTTTCGTACGTATGTCAGCGAATTTTAAAGCATGCTCGTGTGAGACACATTGCCAGTTTTCCAATTAGTCCACCAATTTGTTCAATTAATAGCAGGATCTTTTAGACCCTTCTGATTCTTCATTCTGCTCACTGCCCAACTGACTTGCACCCCTCACCCTGTCCTATAACTTGAGATCTACAGACTTGCTCTTCCTTTAGAGCAGCAGTAAAGTTATGCGGATATCTAGTGTACACATGCTGTGGATTCCGTTTTTAAAATTCAGAGTTACGCGTGCAAGTCTTGGCTTGCAAACCTGGAAAGTCCATGCCCCGCCCATTCTCTGCCCCTTTCCCGCCCCTTATTCCTCACGCTCAGACGGGTAAATACGTGCGTGTTTTGCGGCTTTTTAAAATCCGTATTGCTCACGCACAGGCCACATATGTGCATATGTGGGCATTTTTTGCATGAACAACGCTTTTAAAATCGCCCTGTTAAACTTTAGTTCTGTACCTGCAAATGGACTAATACAGCAACCACACTGCTAATGTTAAAACAAGGATACACTTCTGAGATGGATGTATTTGATCCCACAGTCTGTTGAGGACCAAGAGAAGGAGAAAAGGCAGAAAGAAAGGAGGATGCTGAAGATGTCAAGGAAGTCCTTGGACATGCCTGGGATACAGGGTTATTGGACCTAAGGAGAGGTGGCACTCTGTTGACTATGAATAAGTAAATATTGCAAGTGAAGTAGAGAATGAGTATTGAGACGAGATTGATATATTATAGTCAATGGTGTGTATGTATGTATGTGTGGTTGCAGGGGGGACGGGGGGACAACGACAATGATATTGTTAATCTAGGATTGAGAATTGAGGAGGGAATGTGGGTAATATTTCTAAAGAAGGAGTATTTTAGTGCATTTCTGAAAGATCAATATAATTCTCTTAAGTTTTGTATGACTTGTTGATAAATATTTGATAACTCTAAAGCTGTATCTTGGCTGCAAACTCTGATTAACTCAGTAATCTTTGCTCTCCTCTACTAACTTGTAAATATTTGCTATGCTAGTTTCCCCAGAAATAAAAATTAGTGGGGAATATATCTTGGTGTGGACCTTATTTGTGGTACAGGTGAAAAAACAGCACCAACTTGGATAATGAGGAATAGGATTCATAGAAAGGAGATCTAATTGGATGGTTTCCTTGTTCCAGCTCTAGAAACAATTCTCCACCCCTCCAACCTCTGGGCCCGTGTCCATTATAGAATCTATTTGACTCATTTTCATATTTCTGAACCCTTACCTGAGAAGCTTGCACTTGGCACATACAGGTACCAGACCCTCTCCTCATGTGGGAAGGGGATAACGTGTAAATACAAAGTTAGTCACACGATTTTTTAAAATGTCACAGGCGTAAAACACAAAAATAAAAAGAAGCATGATGAAAAACAGTTATTGATGCAGCTGTTAATTTTATACATGGTAGATGTGAAACAGTTTTAAAGCGCTGTTTTTTTCATTTTGGATGGCTGTCAGAACCTGATACACTCAGTTTGCGGGTGCATGTCACATTCTGTTCTAGTTAGTGGTCCAGAGGCACTGCTGTGCATTAATGACCCCTATGGACCTGGTGAGAGATAGGTAGGACAGAGGATGAAAGGGTAAGAGAGAGTGAGAGACATCAGTCTGCCAGAGGGTGAGAGCGAGAGGGTTGAGAAAGGAGACAAGAAAATTAGGGAAGACAGAGATGTTGATAAGAGACAGGAGAGAAAAGAAATTATGAGCTGATAAGATATAGCATGGTGATGGTGATCTGATGGGTGAGAAAGAGGGCTGGGATGGGGGTTAACAGGTAGGAAGAAACTCTGGGCTGAGATAGATTGAAAGACAAACCTGTTCCATTGGATCATTATCTCATAATGCATGATTTTGATGTATGCTCACCATAATCCCAACTCTTTCATAATTTTATGTACTCAGCTGAACCACACCTAAAAGAAGTCTTTTTAATTATGACACAAGGAAGTCTTATGACTTACATAGTCTAAAAGAGGACATTTTATAAAAAGAACATATCAACGACAAAAGTAGGGAAAAAGAAAAATGAGGAATTAGTTTAGGTTGTTGTAGTTGAAATTCTCAAATAATTATTACAAAATGCAGATTTTTTTTTTTTTTGGGGGGGGGGGGGGGGGGTTATTTATCCTCTACCAGTCTACACAATGTATTTATTTCACTTATACTTGGCATTTCTACACCAATCAATAAACCATATATTACATCAGAGTTTACTATGGTGGAACGTTTAGCTAATTTGTCTTCTTTTCTGCTTCTACAACTCTGAAACAGAAAATCTAAAAGACAAAACCAATCCCTAAACAAGATTTAAGATGTGCTTCTTTCTTTTAAAAGGTTCAGTAAAGTTAATGGAGGGAAATGTTCTGTACTGTATGTCTAGAAGAAACAGAAAACCCATACATCATGCTTTTAGCTGCATGATAAAGAAGCCCCTTTTGCAAGAATGGAAGTTTTTCATTTGCTATTTCAATTTTTTTTTCAATTCCTCTAACTTTGAAATGACAGTGTCCCTCGTACATGTGCATTTTTGCATCTGTATTTCATAATTCAGCAACTTCTAACTCTAAATCTAGCCTACTTTAGTAGTCATAACAATACAATCAGTGTACTTCTGTAAAAAGAGTTATGAGAAATAGGAAAGCACTATACTATTGATATGATAACAGTTTATCAAGTACATTAAAAATGGATTATAATGAATATAGTAATAATTATTTTCCGCAATGATCATTTACCTCTACTCAAAAAAATAAATGTCGAGTAATGACTGTCATTATAGGAACTACCAACTAAGTAGCCTTCATTGCCTTATCAATTATCATAGGTCATAATCCATATATCATTATTTCTCCAAATCTTTTATATATTTTCTTGCAAATAAACCAAACTTATGTGGTTTCAAGGTGCGGCTCTCACAAAGGGGTAGATTTTAAAAGGAGAGCATATGGCATACATGTGCGCACACATGTACGCCTGATTTTATAACATGCGCACACAAGGCCTGGCCACATGCATAAACCCTGGTTTTTACGTGTATGGGTCTTTGAAAATCTGGACTCATGAATGCTAAAAATAGACACATCGATTAGAAATCACTAACTAACAGGCGTAAACATTTAAGGCCAAATTTTCAAAGGCCCATGAGCGCAAATACCAGTGGTTTCGCAGGTGGCCGGGCCCTGTTCGTGCCTCACGCTTTTTCTAAAGGGCTTGGCCACGCATGTAACCAACAATACACAAGTGCGGGGCCCTGAAAAAGGGACAGGCCAGGGGGTGTAGTCTGAACGGGGCGGGACAGAGGCTGGCCAGGACAGCGGTCATTAGCTGTTGTCCCAGGGAAGCACGCTGGCAGCTGGCAGGTGCATGGAAAGTACTTCTGCTCCGGAGGAGCAGAATGTAGTAGAGTAAAAAAATTTGCGATAGGTAGATAGGGGTTGGGGTGGAGAGGGGAAAGGAGAAAGGGGAAAGGGAAGGAAAGTTAGGTAGGGGGGTAGGGAACTGGAAAAAAGACCAATCGCGTTGTGCACGTAATTTGAAAATTCCCCCCCTGATTGAGCGAGTCGTGATCTGCCTGCACATGCACGTGTGGATGTTAAAATGCAGCGCACATGTGCGCGTGGACATTGGATTTTAGAACATGCACGCACCAGCACACACGTTATAAAATTGTCACATTCATGTGCGCGAGCCGCAAACCACATGCATATGGACTCACATGCTCTCCTTTTAATATCGACCTCTTAACTCATTCATCTTCAAACGTTTAAACATATTCAATACATTGAAAATATTAAATTCAGCACAAGCTAACCCAAAGATAGGATATAATCTGTAGGATGGACACCCAACATTTTGAGGACATTATTCTCATTCACTTAAGTGCCAAAATCATGCTGGAAGTTGCACTGGTTATAGCCCATGTTTATATACATTTATGTTGACCCATTATAGCTCACTAACTAAAAAATGGTATTAATTTTAAATAGTAAAATACCATTCAACTTCAGGGTTAGGCCTTGTAATTGTTTTCAAATAAAAAATCCAAACTTTTTCTCTACTATTCAGAAGGGCTTGCCGATTCAGCAAATCACCGAATAGATGTCTCATATCAAGGCAATGTGATATCAGACTCTTGAATTCTGAATTTTTTTTTTTTTTTTATTATCAAACAATTTCTATGGTCTAACTGATATGTTTTCACTTTCCTCTTCGATGTATACCTCCTGGCATGGACAGCAAAATAAATTAGTAAGGATGATAAACAATCAGTGGATCCATATAGTCTTAAGATCTTGCCAGAAAGAGGATCTTGCCAACTTGCGCCTACAAAGGCATAGAAAGAACAATTGCCATAGGAAACATAGGGGCAGATTTTAGAAGCCCTACAAGCGTAAATCTAGCTGGGGTTATGCGCGCCGAGCCTATTTTGCATAGGCCTGGCGATGCGCGCAAAGTCCCGGGACGCTCGGGACTTTGCGGCCGAGCAGGGAAATCCATCGGGGCTCCCCTAGGGCTTGGCGCGCACAAGGTGCACTAGTGTGCACCCCTTAGCACGCGCCGACCCCGGATTTTATAACATGCGCGCGGTTGCACGCATGTTATAAAATCAAGCGTACATTTGTGCGTGCCGGGTTGCATGAACAAATGTACGCCTGCGTGTACGTCTTAAAATCTGACCCATAGCATGTTGGTTCTATCTCTTGTGCAGGATCACTTGGGGGTAAATAGGATTGAACCACATAAGCCAAGATCGAGCTCCTTATCTTCCCCTGAAGCCTACCTCCCTTCTTCCTCCTTTCTCTCTCTAAGTAGATAACATGGTCATCTTCCTGGTCCTATCAGGCTGTAACCTAGGAGACATCTTCAACTCCTCTCTCTCCTTCTCTATGCATATCCAAAACCCTGCTAAAATCTGTTTCTTTCTCTGTAACATTGCCAAAAGCTGTCCCTTTCTTTCTGAACACACTCCCAGAACCCTTATCCACTCTCTCATCTCCTCCAGCTTCAACTGTTGCAATCTGCTCCTCACAGATCTCCTGACAAACCTTCTCTCTCCACTTAAATCTATCCTAAATTCAGTTATATGACTTATCTTTCGCCAAAATCCCTAAGCTCACAAAACAACCTCTTCCAAAGTCACTGCACTGGCTCCCTATCTGCTCCCTCATACAGTTCAGGCTCCTGTTTCTCATCTACAAATGCCTTCACTCTGCAGCACTGCACTACCTTTCCTCTCTTATCTCTCTCTACATTCCTCCTCATGCACTCCACTCATAGGACAAGTCACTCCAGATGTGCCCTTCTCCTCTACTGACAATTCCCAACTCCGTGTTTTCTACCAGACTGCACCGTGTGCTTGGAATAGTCTTCCTGAACTGGGGCATCATGTTCCCTCTCGCACCATGTTTAAATCCCATTTAAAGTCCCACTTTTTTGAAGCTGCTTTTAAATCTTAGGCCTGATTGTCTGCTTTTAGTCATATTAACTAAGGGGTCCATTTTCAGCCACTGTGTGGCTTGGCTACTTAGCCAGATAAACATATCTGGCTAACTAGCAGGATATATTTAGCAGCATGGTCACATTGATATCCTAAAGTTAGCCGGTTAACTTTACGAGATCCCTGTGGCCTAACCAGAGTTAGCTGCATTGGTTTGCCTGCTCTGAACACCTATTCCCTGCCCACAGAACGCCCCCTTCTTATCTGGCTAAATACTAACTAGTTACCAAGCAAGAATTTTTGCTGGATAAGGGGCTACATATAGCCAGGTAAGCCATTTACATGGATAACTATTACGTTTTCCATCTAAATGGCTTTTGAATCTTGACCTCTAACGTCCTTTGTTTTTTAACCTTTGTCTCGCTTTATAAAACTCTTGAAGTCTCTTGTCCTGTATGTTTATCCTTTTAGATTGCAATGTCTAGGGACTGTCTTTGTATGTGTTGTACAGCACTGCATATGTCATGTAGCGCTATATAAATGTTAAGTAGTAGTAGTAATCCGTAGGGGTGGATTTTAAAAGGGTTACGCGCATAATATATGCGCGTAACCCTTTTAAACCCACTCCTGCGCGTGCCGAGCCTATTTTGCATAGGCCCAGCAACGCGCGCAAGCCCCGGGACAAGCATATATCCCGGGGTTTGAAAAAAGGGGTGGGGAGTGGGCGGGGTGGTCCGGGGGCGGGACCGAGGCCTCTGGCACAGCGGCCGTGCCGGGGGATTGCATGCCGGCGCGCAACTTATAAAATAAAGGTGGGGTGATTTAGGTAGGGCTGGGAGGCGGGTTAGGTAGGTGAAGGGAGGAGATGTGGGGAGGGTGGAAGGAAAATTCCCTCCGAGGCCACTCTGATTTTGGAGAGCCTCGGAGGGAACGGGGAAAGCCATCGGGGCTCCCCTAGAGCTCGGCGCGTGCAAGGTGCACAAGTGTGCACCCCAATGCGCGCCGACCCCGGATTTTATAACATGCGCGCGCTGTGCGCGCGCATGTTATAAAATCAGATGTAAATTTGTGCGTGACGGGTTGTGCGCACAAATCTACACTCGCGCATAGCTACTAAAATCTGGCCCTTAATGTTTCGGGCATTCCATAAAATAGGGGCTGCAGCTACAAAATCCCTTGACCATGTCTCTTATAATATTATATCTCATATAGTAGGGACTCTGAACAAATTTTCTGCAGCTGATTGCAAGAATAATGAGTCATTAATTTAGAAAGAAAGTGAAAGTCCTCAGCATAATCTTATAACTCAAAATATAAATTTTAAAAATGTTTTGCTAGGAAACTAGTAACCAATGTAGCTCCTTGAGCCATACTAGACCACATTTCGATCCTTGCAGCAGTATTCTGAATGAGCTGCAGAACCCAAATTCATTTTTTTTTTGTGACCCTAGATATAAACAGCTACAACAATTTAGAGCTGAGAAAACGAGCACCTGTACCATAGATCTAAAATATGTTCTGCAAATCTAATTCCTTATAAACCTTAACAACTGTAATTAAATAAAAAGCAGATTTTGCAATAGTTTTTATCGGTATTTGAAAGTTAACCTAGAATTTAATAAAAACCCTTGATCGTGAGTTTATGTTCTAAGAGGAAGTAGAAGCCTTTCTGATTCTACTCTTATAATCTCATGAGGAAATGTAGTACTCCCCACCCATAACACCAGTCTTTTGAAGATTTTAAATCAAGCCATCGTCTGCCATCCATTCCTTAATCGCTGCAAAAAATTTAGACAAAACTTCATGGAACAATTTTATAAATGGTACAAGGAAGAATAAACTGAATATCATCGGAATATATATATATATATATATATATATATATATATATAAAGAGAGAGAAAGAGAATTTCACTGAAAGAGCTAATAATGGCTATAAATACACATTAAAAATGGTTGCCGATAAGGCTGACACCTATGACATAAACAAATTATTTTTTTTTCCATTTTGACTATTCATTACCCTGCTTGACTTGCTGAGTTTAATTCTTAAGATATGACATAAACCAATTAAATTCTGTGCCACCTAGTTCCATCTGTTGCAATCTAAAAATAAATATTTAATGTGATATGGTATCAAATGCCGTTGATATATCTAGCATTATTAATAATGCACAGTTTCTTTGATCCATCAAGCAGTGTAAATCATTTGTTAAAGAAATCAATAATGTTTTGGCTCCTCAAGTTTTTCTAAATGTGAACTGGGAATCATTCAATATCATCTGTTCTTCCAAAAACTCCAACTGTACCATTACTTATTGGCCGAATTTTAAAATGGCCATGCACGTAAAAATCGGCACTTACGCGTATGGCTGGACAGTGCACACACCACGCACATTTCCAAAAGGGCCTGGCCAATATGCACACAAGTGCTGGGCCCTGAGAAAGGGGCGGGCCAGGGGAGTGATCTGGGTGGGGAGGGGCAAGGTGGGATGGAGGCTGGCCAGGACAGTGGTCATTAGCCGCTGACTCGGAGAAGCGCGCGCATGTTGCTTCTGCTCCAATGTAGTAGTAAGGAAAAAAATGTTAAAAATTATTTTATTTAGGTAAGGGGTTAGGGTGGAGAGAGGAAAGGGTAAGAAGGTTAGGCAAGGGAGTAGGCCCGATTGTGTCGCCGTGCGTAATTTGGTTACATTCCCCCTCCCCCCCATGCATGCCATCCACACATGTGCACGCGGATTATAAAATCCAGTGCGCATGTGTGCACAGTCTATGGATTTTATAACATATGCACACCGGTGAACGCATGTTATAAAATCTGTGCGTCCATGTGCATGCACCGGGAACCACATGCACATGGATGCTTGCGCACACTTTTTAAAATCCACCGCTACGTCTCTAATAGCTCACTAACTATATGCAAATTTGGGGCGATATTTTATTACATCCAAAATGGACATTTTGGGGCTTTTAATTCTAGGGCAATTTTTTTCCATTTAATTAAAAATGTATTTGCACAATCTATAGGTGTAGGCAACTTATACTTTGACATACATAATACCTTTTACATAAAAAGTGGTAAATAAAGATAAAAATTAAAATTAATAATTAAAATAATAAAAAAGTAACAAATCATGATTATACTTGACAAGAACATTCACACAAATGAAATTAAAATATACAAAATGTAAATATGTAAAGCTGAGGCTTTTTTTTCTTTTTAACAAATCTAATACTATACCCTTTCTTAACAAAGCATTCACTTACTAGTAGACTGTACAATTCCATTCCACAAACAATCCAAAATGGACAGGGATTGAATGAAGAAGATTTAGATGATATTTGGGAAAGGACCTCTATTATGGTCAACCTAGTGATAAATCTCAGATGAGATCATAATACATCTGACCTCACTACCTCTTTTGGAGCAACCTTAGGCCTTAGAGAATCCAACAGTAATGGGGGGTGGTGAAGCGAGGGGCAGTCCTGCAATATTCTGCACAAAACTGGCGGCAATAAGGAATCTTATATTTCGCCGCCAGCGATGTGTCCACAGCGTTGGCCCCAAGTGCCATCCCGACTCCTCCTCTTCCGGGGCCGACTCCGTCCCGAGCTAGCTATCGCATGCGAAAAGTCCCTTTTCGCGTGCAAATGCATTAGAGGATGACCCCCCTTAGTTGGTCTTTATTCTCAAAAAAGCATGCTGTCTCACATTCATATTTTTCTTTCTCATGTTTTTGGTTTCTCAACCAACAATCTTACAACAGAAAATAATTCACGTGATTAGTTTAAAGATTTTTGATGTCTTTGAAAAGCATTTTTTTCTTTGTCAATTGAATATTCTTTTTATAATAAGTTAAAGCATCTATGTAGCATTTCTGCTGATCTCTTGTTTAGTTTTTTTTTTTTTACCAGGACCTCTCTAATTTTCTGAGCTCAAGTTTCTAATTTTTTAACCCCTCAGAGAACCATGTCAAATGCCATCTATTTGATCTTCTTTTATTTTTGTTGGTGCAACTTTATCATATGTCTCCCATTAAGCTGTAAACTACTATTCTATTAATTCAGCTACTATTCTGTTAATTTAACTTTGTCCCAGACAGCTTGAAATGTCTCTAATTCTACCTTGGTACGTAGTACCATCTTCTCTTTTTCTTTATAACAAACCTTGAGGTCCCTTCTACTTATACTTCTCTACAATTTTTTTAAAATATAAATTTAAAATCAAGTTTCTTTGGAGATTGCCAATAAAAAGCATGTTATTTTCAACAGAACACTGTAAATATAAAAGTTCAAAATAGCACATACCAGTCGCATGCCATTAATTGGTTAAAAAAATAAGAGGATAACTTTAAGACGTGTGTGTGCGTGCCATTAAATGCATATATATGAATGCATGTAAATTTGCTCTGGTATTTTATAACCTGCGCGGTATATGATGTACACAGGTTATAAAATATGCATAAGCGTACCTGGGGACATGCACATGCATGTAAAAAACACAATTACATATTTGCACTTATCTTGATAAATTCTGATTTATCCGGCCAAGTCAGATAGTCGGATAAATCTAAAAAGTGCTACTTATCTGGCTATCTGCTACTTAGCTGGATAAATCAGAGCTTATCTGGATAAGTGCTGGTATTTAGCCAGATAACTCGGAACATATCCAGATAATTGTGAAAATGCCACTACTTAAATCGTAATTTATACAGATAAGCGTGCATAACTGGTATACCAACATATTTTTACATCTAATTTTAAAGTGATTTGCGATTAGATTTAACACGTGTAAATTACATGCATTTCTCTGCCGTGTCGTCTTTTACATACGTAAGTTGGTGGATTTTATAACGTATGCAGCAATGAAATTACCAGTTTTATCAATTAGCCTACCAGTTTGCCCAGTCCATTTGTACTGCCTCTTCAGCATGAAGTCCCCCCACTTCACTGAGACCCAACCCAGACAGCATTTCACATTTAAGACATTTACATACAATCACTTACTCCAGATACTGTGCAAGAGTAAGCTGCCAGATTTACCTGTGTAAATTGCTTATAAAATAGCAACTTACTCACGTAAATGTTGGTTCCACCCCCAAGACCCCAGCCCGCCCCTTTTTTACATGTGCAAATTTACTTGCAGACCCTGATTTACTTATGTTGAGGTTTCTAAAAGATCAAATACTCGCATATATACTATTTTACATGGGTAACTTCTAATTTTTGAAAATTCAGCTTTAAATTTTTAAACTTTAAATCTATGCTTTATTAAAATTAGATGTCTTAATGTAATCAGTAGAGAACTTTTCCAAGGAGAAAGTGTAACAATTCAGAAACGTTAAGCACTGAATCACCTAAACATAAAAAGTAAATATCTGGAATGAGAATATAGACATTTCTCTGTTAAGGACTGTGTGTCTACATTGGAATATGGACCTAGGAGATCTTAAAAATTATAGATTACAAGAAAATGGTCCTATCTACCATATTCCAATGTATCAAATATATATTTAAAAAATAGTAACAAATTCCTGATAGTGATGTGAATTCATTTGAGACAAACTGGTAAAACTTAACATATGAGCCTATTTTTATTTCATTGTGGCCCCTGAAATGAAAAGAGGGGTTCCAAGAATGAAAAAAAAAATGTGTCTCATTCATTTATGTTTCATATTCAAGTCTATAGCACATTACAGTTTATGGCTATGTACTGCTGAGTAAAAAAAGACTGGTAACTATAACAACTGATTCTTGCTTGTGTGACATTACAGCCTCCTGTGAGCTGAGGCAGGACAAATCAGCAAGACCAGACAGAGGTCAAATCATGTTGAAGCATCTTTTTAACTAGCCTAAAGCTGCCATCTGGATTAAGTGACGCTGACATCCTCCCACTGAAAGGCCTTATCATGTGGATGAAATTCTATATTTCCTCTCTAGTAGTTGATAGAGAAGATTCTGTTTTTCAGAAACTCCCTGAGAGTTCAAATAAAGCTTTTATAAAGTTGGCTTAGGCATTGGTAAAAGGCTGTTTCTGATCTTCTCTGCTGCAGTGGTCTTACTCACTGCACTAGAAAGACAGAAGCAATGACAGTGTTGCTTTTTCTCTTCACTGCTGGAGGGTCAGGGTAGGAATGTGGTGATTGCAGCAGTGCTAGTGGCTTTTTTGTCTCCGTCTTGTATTTGAGATAGGACAGCAGTGAAAGTAGCCACTGACAGACTGAAGAGAAGAGTCTTACCAGGCTGCCAATCTTTTTGGCTCTGTTTATCTAACAGTTTTTTTTCTGAGTGGAAAAGGAATCAGTCAGCATTGTGTGCACACAGCACAGCACACATACACTGAGGGGCAGATTTTCAAAGGAGTACGCGCTGCCCCTTCCACCCCCTGCGCTGCCCCTTCCACCCCCTGCGCGCCGAGCCTATGTTGCATAGGCTCGGCGGCGTGCGCAAGCCCCAGGACACGCGTAAGTCCCGGGTCTTTCCAACTTGGGGAAATGGGGTGGTGTTTGGTCATGGCCAGCGCATCATCGGGGGCATTCCGGGGGCAGGGCTGCGGGCGTCGTTCCGGCCTAGGGGCATTCCGGGGGCATGGACATGGCCTCCGGACCAACCCCCGGACCGGAACATGGCGCACCGGTGCGCGCGCAAGTTACGCCTGCCTCAGGAAGGCGTAACTTTTGAAAAAAAGCTGGGGGGAGGGGGGAATTAGTTAGGGCCGGGGGGGGGGGGGGGCGGGTTAGTTAGGGGAAGGAAAGGGAAGGTGCGGGGCACCGGAAAGAAAGTTCCCTCCGAGACCGCTCTGATTTCGGAGTGGCCTCGGAAGGAACGGAGGCAGGCTGCGTGGCTTGGTGTGCGCAGGCTGCCGATTTTGCACAGCCTTGCGCGCGCCGACCCCAGATTTTAAAAGATATGCGTGGTTGCGCGCATATCTTTTAAAATCGGGCGTACTTTTGTTTGCACCTGTTGCGCGTACTTTCTAAAAATCTGCCCCTGAATATGCGCCTGAGACTGTATGACAGACAATTCTTCACATAGTAGAGTGGTACTGTAAGTGGGGGTACAGTATCAATAAATAAATCCCTTTGTGATATCCAAACCCCCATTAGGTAGTGCACTTCAAATTCCATCATGTCATTAAGAGGAAAAGGGAGCAGTGGGAATGGAAGCCTTGGTAGGGACAGATGATTTGTTTCAGGGGCAGCACAGCCTAGAGGCAGTGATAGAAAAGTCAGCCCTGCCCCTAAACTGAAAAGAGACATTTTTAGTTGCAAAATGGAAGGAGAGGAAGGTTGCTCATGGCAGAAACAATTGAAATGTGGAGAACATGTATCACCATCACATGTTCCTCTTCCTTTTGTTTTGAAGCAGAAGGAAAAGGTGGGAGAGCTATCTAAGACTAGCATTAGCAGGGCAGGAGCAGTAGAAGTGCAATGCCCAAAACCACCAGTGAACTCCTCCATGATTACTACTTCTGAAACAGTGAAGGTAGTATTTTCACCAACTTACTGTGAGGAAGAATCTTATCTGAGATTCTCTGAATCAAAACTTGAAGAGCTAATATTTATTTTATTTTATTTATATTCTGCCTTTCAAAAACTTCAAAGATGATTACATTCAGGTTCTGTAGGTATTTCCCTATCACCAAAAGGTTCACTAAGTTTGTGCTTGAGGCAATAGAGGGTAAAGTGACTTGTCCAAGGTCACAAGGAGCAGCAGTGGGATATGAACCCTGCTTCTATGGTTCATAGACCACTGTTCTAAGCATTATGCTACTCTTCTTCTATAGCTGAAAAAACTGGTGTGGATTGGTCAGTAGTGTCTTAGCCTCCAATGCGGTTATGTTGGAGATAGATGATTTTGAAGATTTTGAAAGCAACCACCAGGAAGAGCAAACTGTAAAGGTAGTGTGAGTGATGACCCTAGCATTTGAATTCAGGGTCTACCTTGAAATTCCAGTGCCAGTATCAGCCCCAAAGGATGTAGTAAAGAGATAGTAGAAGACATCCCTGATCGGAGGTTGTAGGCCAGCAGCTCTATGTCATGCGTCCACAGCGGTAACCCACCATAGTGGAAATGGGGTGGTGTTTGGTATTACTGTCCCAGGCAAGAGGCAATTAGTAATAAGGAACACTGGGGAAATTATTGCCCTGGATGACTAGTTCATTCAGGCAGTAGAAATGTAGGCATT
Source organism: Rhinatrema bivittatum (assembly GCF_901001135.1). Classification (NCBI taxonomy): domain Eukaryota; kingdom Metazoa; phylum Chordata; class Amphibia; order Gymnophiona; family Rhinatrematidae; genus Rhinatrema; species Rhinatrema bivittatum. Next base: position 106,354,041 of record NC_042617.1, on the reverse strand, counting down.
CAGCATTAGCCCCCTAATTACAAAATGCCTTCCAGGACCATTTAATAGGTCATCCCCACCCTGTACAATCAATGCCATAGTCAAATGCAGGCACAGCTGTCTAAGGCAGAGGGGAATAATGTGCATTTCACCAGCAATATATGGACATGCTACACATGCTTACCTCTCCATGTCAGCAAATTGGTGGGATCTGACTGAGGCAGAGGAAAGGAGCAGCTCTACTGAGGACCAAGCAAAAGGGTGCAGTTAGGCTGTGCTGCACACCCAGGTAATGAATAGTTGCCGTAACTCGTACAATATTCTATCATCTATTAAAAAAAGATGCTGGAGAGTTGGCAGCTAGACCGGAGAAGGAGTCTTCATGGGAATCTATTCCTGAAGGACCTGATAGAGAGATGCAGGAAAATAGCTGGGCATTTCCATCAAAGAATGAAGGGTGAGCTGCTTCTCCATGACAAGCAGGAATAATTTTGGATGCCAAATAAGTTTCAGATTCAAGATGCTGGCACCCACTAGAACATCACCTATATGATGCCGCAGAGGTTAGTGGAGCAGCAGGCACCTCTTCATAATCTATCTCTGGAAATTGATATGGATCGCCCCTTGAGGCATCATGATTAGGTAGTGATGAATTAGTTGATAAAAATCCTGAAGCCATTCACGAATGCAATGGAGGAAATGTATTCCGAATTCATCACCCTGGATGGGGTCATCCCTATAGTGAATATTCTGGAAGAAAATTTAGAGGGTTTCTGTGAGTAAGATAAAATAGACAAATATGTATTGACTTCTTGCAGCAAGAGATGCAAGTAAGCCTAAAATCTCTGATAGAAAACAATACATACATGCTTTCCACATTTTGTGATCCTCGGGTGAAAGGGAGTCTCACCATCCAGATGCAGTATCTCACATTCATGAAGGAGATCCTGGTGATTAGGGAATGTGAACAGGAGTGACAGAGGCAGCGGCACAGTGGGCATATAGCACAGGAAAGCGTGACCTTCTCCAATTTCTTACAATCCACTTATGATTCAACAACTCAGAATAATTTTGTTTCATCTAAAACTTTGCTCACGTCATTCGTCATTCCCTTTTCATTTATAAATATATTAAAAGCATGGGTACAAGAACAGATCCCTGGCATGCCACGGTTTTAACTTTCTCCACTGAGAAATCAGACCATTTAGTCCTACTCTCTGTTTCCTATCTTTTAACCAGTTTGTAATCCACAATAGGTCACTGCCTCCTTTCCCGTGATGCCTTAATTTCTCAGGAACCTCTCATGAGGGACTTTGTCAAATGCCATCTGAGAATCCAAATACACTATATCCACTGGCTCACTGTTATCCACATCCTTATTAACCCCTTCAAAAAAATGTAGCAGATTGGTGAGGCAAGACTTTCCCTGTGTAAATCTATGCTGGCTGTGTCCCATTAAATAATGTCTTTCTAAATGTTCTGTGATTTTTGTCCTTTAGAATAATTTCTACAACTTGTTCCAACACTGAAATCAATCGCCTATAGTTTCTTGGATCTCCCTGAAGCTCTTTTTAAAGACTGGCATTATACTAGCCACCCTCCGTTCTTCAGGTACAATAGAAACTGAGGGACATTATTACATCCTTAACGTTGAGGCTGAGATGGGAAGACAGTGGATGTTGGTGTGATCAATGTTCAGGAAATGTTGCTGGTTCTTTGTGATCAATGTTCAGGAAATTTACAACTGGACTGATTTCCTCCATGAAAAATTTAGAAGTGGAAACCACATTTATTTCAGCCAAAAGGAAGTTAAAGATCTTGGTTTTGGCCACCAAACGTATGGGAAGATAAGTGTAAATTAGATTTCCTACTAGAGCAGCAGACTGCCACCTTCCTATTCTGGTTTGTCACAGGAATCTTTAATTCACTTTACCTAAATGATCAAAGTGGCAACTGAGTACGTCTACCAGGATGTTTACTCTTCCTACCAGGTTTGTGATTCTTAAGGTTATCCTGTGAGTTATGGCCCAATACTATTCCCCAACAGTTTCGTGACTAAAGAAGATGAACCCTGTTTCTCCCAGTATATTCAAGTAGGACATTACCACCTAACTGAACCTGGACAATTTGGTTGGTCACATAATTTCTGAAAGCTTTTTACAGCATTGAGAAACGTCTAATAACAATAGACTGATGTGTAATCTCTTATCTTGTAGGGACCAGGAACTAGTGCTGTTGTAGCTGTGTTTCCCATTCCAGGATACAAGCATTCATGGTTAGGACAATTTGGTGAGGGGAATTTGGAAAGGTAAATTCCTCAAGTCAAATTGGAAAGAGAGAACTGTCAGCAGAAAGTTGAGCTCTCTCATCATATGGATGCTTTCCCAAAGTCTTTGGCTGGTCTTTATGGTTCATAGGGTTTGTTTTTCACATGGTGATGTATATGGGAGTTACATGAACTATGGAGATCGTAGGTCCACATTCTTCCTGCAGCAGACACAACCTGTCACGCTACCAGTAAGCCCCGGGTGTTAATTGTCAGCTAGTTAGTGTAGGTTGTCTTAGTGGGGAGGATCCATTCAAAAACAACCCATCCTTTCACGGGATCTAGAATGGCCATCTCCTTGGGTAGGATGTATAATCGCTTCCTTGCTACAGCTTGGGGGGGGGGGGGGGGGGCTGATCAAGAGTTCAGAGGTACATAGGTACTTATCTTTTGTTGTTTTACAGGCCCAGTAAGAGAAGCCAAGCAAGCCCTGTTTGGTGGTCCTGACCAGGGTCAGGAAGGGTTTTTCCTTTCCAGTCCACTCACAGCTGATCTGGAATTTTCCCTCTGGGTACATTTTTTTGGAATTTAACCTTTTAAGTGGTAGGAGCCTTACTGGAGCCTGTTCAGCTCCTGGGCCCAGGGGAACCCTGGGCAGGGTAGGGAAGACATGCCCTCCAAACCCTCTGTGAGGAAGAGGGTGCCAGGGACATGTGGTAAGGATAGACTCCGGTGTTATCTTCAGTTTTGAAAAAGATAAATTTCAAGATCCAGGAAGAAGTTCTGACTGCATTTCCTTCCTGATTGGAGCAGAGAGAGTCCTGCTTCAGGGGATCCCTCCCATCAGGGATCAACACAGAAAAGATAAAAAACTGCATCGTCCACAAAGAATTAGAGAAATCAACTAACTGTGAGAAAAGGCAATACCTAACATCTTTGAAGACACTCAATTAGTGCTTTCAAATCCCTGGGGGGAGAGAGAAATTATCTCTCTGTGCAGAGCTAGTAATTTTGTATCTTTACCATTTGAAGGGGTGTTCTGCCAATTAAATGGACATCCTGACTACCTGGGGACTCTTGTTTCCAAGTCTGGAGGTAGAAGTTCCCTTGGCTCTGGCAGGAGATGGTCCTGCACAGATAGAGGAGGAGACTATAAAAGAAAAAAATTCTGTGGTGCCATAGATCAGTGTTGTGCCATTTTTACTCATTTGCAACAGTAAAATTTTATTTGGACAGTAACACAGTGGCTCCAATGACTTTATTTAGACCTTCAGCACACACTGGGACATACAACCACCTCTCCCCAGGGACAAGAACAAAGGACACACAGGGCCATCCCTTAGTACTTGGGGCCTTGAGAGTAATCCACCCCCTCTCGACAAAGAATCCAGGCGCTGAAAAGAAGAATCATTGTTCAGGCTAGACTGGGAAGGTACCAGCCCCAAAGAGTAACAATAAATATTGTTATGGCCTTATCAGGTAGCGAGCTGCACCCAGAGATGGGGCATGGACCAGGCTAATGTCTATTGATTCTGAATTACTCCTTCCACTGCAACAACTTTATTGTCCCTGTTTATGGGGTGATAAGGCATAATATAAATCATGCCTAGCAGAGCCCCTATAAATTCCAATTGAGATATCAGGCTCATATTAGATTTGGGATATCTAGTGATGAACCCTAGGGACCATGATACCCAGATGACAATCTGTATAGGTTGTCCATTCTGCCTATGAAGTGCTCTTAATTAGCTAATTGTTCAAGTAAGGAAACATATGAACCCTCAGTTTGCATAGAAATACAGCAATTAATGCAAGATGTTTGTGAAAATTTATGGTGCTGAGGCTAGGCCAAAGCAATACATAGTACTGGGAGGTACTGTTTCACTTATATGAATCTGAGATGCATCCCAATCACATGAAGTTTCTCTATATGGGTATAGGTTTTAGTCAGTCTCCTCTGTTTCAAAGGGGAATTATGGAACACAGGGGGACCATCTTGAATTTTTTCATCTTTAGGAATTTGCTCAATGTACTTAGGTCTAGGAAGCCTAGGAATCCTGTCCTTTTTTTTAGATTAAAATGTACCTGGAGTAAAATCCACATCCTGTGTCCTGCAGTGGGGCAGGTTTGACTACTCTGACCTAAAAGGGGTAGGAGATTTCCAACCTGAACAGGTCCGGGTGATAAGTGGGCTTTAAAACCCTTTTAGCAGGTGATTTGAAGTGATTTTTAATAGATGTAATCTATAGCCTTCCTTTTCCATTCAGAAGACCTAGCTTCTATTGTTATAATGGACTCCCTATGCCTCCCTATGTATAAACCTCTGATTTATACATAGGGAGGCACTACAGAATGAAGATTGGAATCCTGATTATTTCTTCTTCATCCATTCAATTAAAAACCTGACCTTAATTTTGACTAAATAGAGCTACTTTGGTCACAATGGAGAGGGCTTGTGCTCATTACCTAGGAATAACTGATCCTGGAAAATGTTTCTTTTAAGGGAAAAAAAATGTTTCCTAAGTAGTCTAGTGTGGAAATTCTGAGTTGTGGAAGGTGGTTTCAATATGGCAATGAATAGGGTCTGAAGCACAGAATGAAGGTTTTTCATGAACTCCATTGTTTCCTTGACTTTAACTCTGAAAATATTTTCAGCACTGCAAAGCATGCCAAGAATTATTTCCTATACTTCATAGAATCCCTCAGATACCTGGCAAGTATGATGTGTGAAGTCTACCATATCCATTCATCCTGGAAAATTGAGTAGACAGACACTGCCAACAACTCTTCAGGGCCAAAAAATGCTGCCATAGGAATCCTCAACCTGTAACTCAAAAGGGCAGCCTTAGCCATCCTTCGAGCAAAGTCCAGGAAGGATAGAGCTTCAAGTAGAGACTTGCTCCTAGCCTGTGACTCAAATGGAACTGATGATGGGTTAGTGGAATAAAAATCCTCCAATATGCAGGGTCCCAGAACTCAGATTCTGATGCCTCTGAGAACATTGGCTCCATGGAGGCCTGAGATCAGACCAATCCTAGAGCTAAAGACTTCTGTTGGCTGCAACTGTTTCTTGGGCATCTGGGGCCACATAAGGTTGAGGAGTGGGAGAGGCTTCCAACTTTGAACTCCTTCATCTCAAACTCATTGTGGATTGTGTCAAGATAGGCTCAGAGAACATGACCTGTATCAGTTTAAAAGTGAGGTACAGAAAAGGAGGACTATTTGACACACTGAAGGACCAGGATTCCTGAGTGTAATGTTCTTGTAGCCAAGCTTCCCATTCCATCTATGGCTTGGACAATTTGATGAGGAGGACATTGGAGAGATAAACCTAAGGTCAAATAGGAAGAGAGGAATTACCAAGACTGATAGAGGTCTTTAAGATCATGAGAGGTCTTGAACGGGTAGATGTGAATCGGTTATTTACACTTTCGAATTATAGAAGGACTAGGGGGCATTCCATGAAGTTAGCAAGTAGCACATTTAAGACTAATCGGAGAAAATTCTTTTTCACTCAACACACAATAAAGCTCTGGAATTTGTTGCCAGAGGATGTGGTAAGTGCAGTTAGTGTAGCTGGGTTCAAAAAAGGTTTGGATAAGTTCTTGGAGGAAAAGTCCATTAACGGCTATTAATCAAATTTACTTAGGGAATAGCCACTGCTATTAATTGCATCAGTGGCATGGGATCTTCTTAGTGTTTGGGTAATTGCCGGGTTCTTGTGGCCTGGTTTGTTCTCTTTTGGAAACAGGATGCTGGGCTTGATGGACCCTTGGTCTGACCCAGCATGGCAATTTCTTATGTTCTTATGGAGTCGCTGAGCATTTCCATGAAATATATGCTTTCCAGAAGTCCCAGACTGGTTTGCTTTCACTGAGCAATGCTGATGGGTTTACTGATTGACTCTGATGTGACTGATGCATTGCATGAATAATTTGTTGATTCTCCTATCCACATCCACCTCAAAAAGTGCTGATGATAGCAAAAGGATGGCTTCACAGGGGAATGGATGTCCTAAACTTGTCAATATGTGCAGCAGGATGAATGCCCTTTTGTGGCCTGCTTGCACTTCTCACAGTATCATGAAATTAAAGACTAAGATGCATGTACATAAGAAGAAATTTCACCTTATAAAAGAATCATGGTTGCAACATAAATATATCTAAAGCAAATACAATGTTAGCAACAAATTGCAAGAAAAAACAAAACTGCAAAAACTATAACCAAATCACCACTAGAAAAACTTTTACAGGGTCACCAGTCTATTTGCTAATTTAAATGGTGCTGCTTGAACATACTTTCAGACTTGCTCCTGTGCTACATCACACTTTTCCCCAAATGTCTGTATATCATTTCCCCAATACATAAAAGTCAGGATGCAGCATTGGCTGCCATCAGATTCCAATTCCCTGGCAGTCAAAGCAGAAAGCATTGCTATAGTTCATCAAAAGCATCAAAGTCTATTTGGGCTGAAAATGAGAAAGTGTCTCATAAATCACTGCTCTATGCCACAACCTAGCCATGAATTTGTGGCACCAAATCAGTTTGTTTTTTTAAATCTTTCCTACTCCTATAATTTGATGCGCCCTTTTTTCCTACCCTTCTCCCACTCCCTTTTCTAACCTGTAGGCTTTGCCTCCTGACCAAGTTATATCCAATCTCCCTATTGCACAAATCGCCAGGAATTTTCTGGAGGTTAATCTCAATGGCCCCAAATGATCTTTGGGTTCTTCAAGCCATGCATCAAAGAACTGCATCAATGCATCATAGCCTGCCTTTGAGTGTTGGTGCTGATTCTTTTCAGCTCTTTGCTCAAATGTTCAGAGTCTTGGACTTGGCTAATGTAACAGGAGATTTCTCTTGACTTCTAGGCCTAACCTTAGACGGAAGCACTGAAGATGTTGATGGCCTCTTTGATATAGCCTGACCACCAATGGATCTTTCTTTGGCTATGTGGTATTTGTGTTGGACCTTTAGGACCAGCTTTGATTATCTGGATTTCACTACCAAGTAAGGATCGTAATCAATCCTTCCAGGCCCATACTACTCTGGACAATATTTTTGCACAGATATCACAACTAGAATCACTGTTGACCTGTTCCAAACACTTGTAGCAAACTTTGTGATAGTTGGTTATGGACATCTGCTATTTGCACTTGGGACAGAATTGAAACCACTGGCATGCTGCATGGAAATACTAAAGAAAACTAACAAAGTAAAGTTAAACGGTCCAAAGGAGAAAAAAAATAACTGGATGCTATGGGAATTACCATGAGTTGCAGTAAAAGACCTTTGCCTTTTCAGAAAGCTTAGCAAGAGTTATGTTCATTCGGTGTTGAGCGCAGACATGTGATCCACTTGCATGACTCAGGGAACTTGTTTGTCTTCAAAGAAACACAATTACACAGGAAAACAAAACAAGGCATGCATTACTAGAATAAATGACACACAAGTCTTTAAAACAGTGAATTAAATGGAAACATCTCAAAGATCAAAACATTCATATTAACAGAGATGGATAGATAAACCAAACTGTATTAAAATGGAGATGAGTACACCTTTTCAGTTTCAAATGGAAGAGATTTCCACAACATTTTCATTGTCATGCATATCAGCATAATCTGATTTGCTTCCTCTACTGATTTAGCATTTGAAAAAGAAATTTGCAGCAAATGAGATCATAGTTGTGCCCCTGTTTTTGATGCTTTTATACAGCAAAATTGGATTTGTTGACATCAAAAGTCACTGTCATTACAAAATCAGTTTGTAAGGAATGTTGTCAAATACAACGGAAAATCTAAAAATCCTTCAAATGTTAGTAGTTCAAAGCTTTTCTCCCATATAGCAATAAAGCCAACTGCAGCTCTCTCCCATAATACAGTGCTATTTATCCTCTGAATGTCCCCAATATAAAACAGTTTTAATCTTTTGTTGCTGTTGTAAAACTTGATCTACTGTGGGACAACATAATTAAGTGTCAGCATTTGGATGTACGGTGGTAGAAGCAGCAAGTCTAATCCACATTGTACGTTACCGATAATTCAGTTTACGGTTGAATGATAATGGAATTTCAGATTATTAGCTGAAAGGCACAATATTTTATGCCTCTAAAGTTGGGCCAAGGTGTATTTGTATACTACCATACAGTTTTGTGGTGCATTTTCCCTGTCCCTTGTCTCTTTCGTTTTACTTCCTTTGACCTTTATGATGCTGTAGTCTTGTTGTATGACTGCACACAGTGTGGAAGAAGGAAAGAACACTTTGATATTAAAAGCCTTCTATGCCCTTTTGCTTTTTCTTGCAAAAGTAAGAAAGGTTCTGAATCCACATAGACTATGGATGTGATTATAACTGAATATAAGTGCAGTATAATTGATAAAAAAAAATAAAAAATCTAAATGTAATTTCTGGTACTTGAAGTATAGTGTTTCTGATTTTGAGTGGCTTTTAAACTGAAATTAGGACATGCTAGTATTAAAAATGATAATAGTTTTGGCCTTGGGCAATATATGGTTGATGAGCAGAAACTACTGTATTACTCAGAAACCTATTTTGTTATAAAGTGAAGCACTAGAATTGAGTGTGGCAGCTACCATATCGTAGCTACCCCTAGCATTCACATAGTGTCAAATTAATCTGTATCTTTAATAAAATATAAAATACAACACCAGGATTGACAAAATGCACACTCATTTGTGTATAGAATACTACAATACAAAAGGACAATCTTTGATAATGTTGCTATGTGAAAGAACTCTACAGGTAATTCCTTCAATGCAATTATGCATGACAGAGGTCCATTTGCCTCCTATCTTTCTAGCCTCCAATAGATGACCAGCTCTTGACTGGCACATTTTCCCAAATATCTACTTTTGTAAGAGAGGATATTTGGCTGCTATTCAGCATGTTTTCTAACTCTCAAAGAGTTATTCAGAAGGGCCTGAGAAAAGTTATTTGGAGTGTAAAGGAGGAAGAACCTGCCTACGCTCTCCTTTGACAGGCTCTGTTCTGCCTCTCTTCATGCTCATACATCATATGCATCAAAATGGGAGGGGGGGGGGGAAGGGATGACCAGCAGGAGCCGCAGGCACACCAGATTTGGGCCAGGAAGCAAACAATGTCAGAGACTCCACTCCGCTCCCATAACCAGGGCCCCTGGTCCCCCGCATTTCCACGGCCATGGAAAGGGCTGCAAAATTCTGTCCCATTCGTGGACTTGGCCAGTCCTGGCCAGATTTCCATGGGAAAACCGGGACCCCTCACAAAACAAAAGTGGATGGCACATTTCCCCACGCCCACCCTTGTGCCTGCCTGCCTGCCTGCCCCGGAATAGGAGCACTGGTGGCCATGGGACAGCACAATTTACCCTCTCCCCCCACTGTGCAATCCCTAGCCTAACTGCTGCAGATATGAAAGAAGAAGAGGAGGTCAGCAGCCTTACAGGGTGCCAGGTGTGTTCTCCTTTTCTCCAGCTGGGAGAAGCGTCACCCTTTGAACCATGTGGCTCAAAGCGGGACACTTAGGCCTAGCACGGGAGGAGAAGACGAGAGCTCCTGGGCCACTGTAAGGCTGCTGAGCTCCTCTGCCTTCTTTCACTGCTGCAGCAGTTAGTGAAGGGATTGCGCGGGAGGGAAAGGGGAGATGGTGAACAGTCCAAGGACCTGGGCGGACAGAAGCGACTGAGGATGGGTGGGGAGTGAACCAATTAGTGATTGGAGGGGGGGGTAAACTATGGTGATTGGGGGAGAAAGGGATTAAACCAGTCAGAGATGAGGGGAATCAGGGTGATTGAGAGGTTCATAGGGGGCATGGAAAGGGAGTAAAGCAGTGTGAGTGGTTCGTTGAGGAGGAAGTCAGTGAAGTAATGTGAGGTGGGGGAGATGGAGAGGCTAAAGAGAGAAGAGGGAAAGCAGCAGCAAAAAAGAGGGGGAACAGTAGAAGTGAGCAAGGATAGGGGACATTGAGGTGCTGAGGGAAGAGGTCAAGGCAGGGGGCTAATGCACTACTGGATGGGGAGAAAAGGGGCTGAAAGAAGAAGAGAAAGATGAGAGAGACAGGTGGGGTGCTGAATGGGGGAGAGGTGAGGCCTGGGAGCAGAAGGAATGGGATACTGATCGGGGGGAGAGAGAAATAACAGCTTTCCTCCTGCCTTCAGTCCCCTCTCTCTCTTCTGCCACATCTCTTTCCTCCTGCTCCCTGCTCCCTTCCCTCTTTTCTCTTCATTTCAGCACCTTCTCTCTCTCCTCCTGTCCCCATCTCCTCTTGCTCTCAGCCCCTGCCCATCCTCTCCCCTTGCCATACTGCCTCTTCTCCCTTTTGGGCTATATCCTCCTTCTTTCCCCTGCTTTACCCAACTCTTCATCTCTCTTTTCCCTGTTCCTGTCCCACCCCTTCAGTTTGCTCTCTCCCCCCTCTTGCCTTAACCCCTACCCAACTTCCACATGAAAAAGATAAAGGCTCAGCAGCCCCAACAGAAAACCCGTATAATGCTGGTCTGCTAAGCCCTTATTGTTTTTTCTTGTAAGGGTGGGTATTATGTTGGGTCTTTCTTCTCTCTCCTCGGCCACCTCCACCTTTTTTCCTGTCCCTTCCTCTTTCTCACCTGCACCAGCTCTTTCACCCTGCTCTCAGCCCTCTCCTTCACCCCTTCAGCACCCTACCTCTCTCTCATCTGCCTTTTCACCCTATTTCCACCCCCTTGCTCTTGCCCTCTACCCTATCTTAGTCACCTCAGCCACTTTCTTTCCCTACTCTTAATCTCACCCCCTGCCCCTACATCTTCCTTGTTGTAATAATAATCTATTATACTTTATATGGCTTATATATAAGGAAAAATGACATTAATTCCAGACTGGGGACAGAGTTGGGGGCAACTTCCATCCCCCCCCCCCCCCCCCCAAATGAAGAAGCCAGTTTTCTGCATCTGTCATACATGGCTATTCACACATCAAAATATACAACTTTTATTCACCTTCTCCACTTCAAATATAGTTATCTCCAGCTCAGGAAACAAATAAATCCAATCAGTCTCCTTTATGCCCTTGCGCTCCCATTATTTCCTATCAGAGGAAAAACTATTTTAAAGTGATCTTTTGCTCCAACTGAAACTCATCTGAGATGGCTGTTCATACTGTTTACTTTATCGAATTCTGATGGAATAAAATCAGAAAAAATTCTTAGGAAAATCTACAAAAAAGTCACATTTACAATAATGTCTTGACATTTGTGAAGATATAGTACAGCAATCTGTCTAGCACATTGCAGCACTAGTCTGTTCAAAAGGGGCATTTACAGTCTACCTGCTCCACCAGCATATCAACACACACCAATCCCCCAGACCCTCCTTATTCATACATCTTTCTCACAATTACTCTCATAAGCATACATTATTGGAAACTAAACTACACCCTTGTACTCACATTCTTACCACCACACATTATTCAGATTCACACATCTAACCTCCTCTTGGTTTTGGGTCACCTACTAGAAGGGTTACAGCAGAGACCCGGGGTCATGGGTCATAGCTTCTCTCCTGGAGCTCAAACAGCTCTCATTCATCAGATTAATAACCCTGGGGGGGGGGGGGGGGGGGGGGGCAGGTTCACTGGCCGGGAGGGGGAAGAACCTCCGAGGCTCTTTATGGTGTGGTGGGGAACGCACTCTCTCCTTACCACAGTCACTGAATGCTTGGTACTCACAGAGGTAGAGATCGCTGGCTGGAATCCCTCTCAATAAGGGAGCATGGAGGCAGAGATTGTGTTCAACAAAAATAAACTTTATTGAGGTTTGAAAAATAGAATACATGCCAGTATGGTGAAAATCATAGAAATTACTACAAAAATCACAACAAGAATAACAAGAGTCTTTATCCATCTTGCACTTCCTTCTCCTTCTAGCTGGTACCTCTGGATCAGTGTCCATAAAACCCTCTCCAAAATGGGTATAGAAAATCCTGTCCCTGCAACATGAGCCAAAGGGGAAAAGCCCAAAAATCCTTACTCTCTTTCTCCTCTGAATAACAAAATTCTTCAAAATGCTGTACAATCAAAAAGCAGTCCTCGGAATAACTGTCACTCACTGTTAACTGGTCGTGGGTAACAACAGTGGATTTTACACGTGCAGGCCTTTTAAAATCCAGCCGATAGCTTTCCTCATCCCAATATTAGGCCCAGAGAACCAGGTGGGTGGTGTTGAAAGGTAGTGGTGAAAGTGTTGACCTTGACTGTCATTCTTTCAAGTTTTAAGCATAAACATGAGCATGTGATACCTGCATTTTTATACCATTTAAGGCACCACTACTGGAATCATTTAAAGGGCCCATTACTAGTAGAATAATTTAATAGGCCCATATCTGTTTGTGCTGGCTGGATACAACTAAAAGGCCTCCTATGCTCTTTGGTGATTCAAACAGCATGTTTTAGTGAAGGAGCAAGAACAATGAGTAGCAACATTGACTTTTTGACTTCCAGATGGTTCTATTTTTTATGCATAGTATAATTACCTCCATAAGTACTGATATGCATACCTGTCAGGGAAGATATGCAAGCATCATAGCCAAGAAGGCCCTTAATTAACCAATATGTACTATAGGTGTATAGTAAAAGGTGGCAGGGTGTTTGAAGGAGTGGGAGAGATGAAGGCAGAGACCTATTATGGTATGATCCTTGAGGATTAGCTATGCAAAGGTGATGCTCCAGAGGCCAGTGTCCCTGACCTTGATGAACTGTGCTGAAGAAGGCTGCAAGATTGTGAAATCATGCCACTAATGCAGGGGTTGAGGACTGCATTAAGTATACAAAGCAAAGATGTATGGATAGTCCACAGTAAATGCTGTCCCTTCATAAAGAGAACAGCCATCAGTGAAAGGTGGAGAATAAAAGTTGTATTGATGGGAGAAAATATTTTTTTTTCTCATTTGGACACATGGTGGTCTTACATGCCAGCAGTTTGTAGCTTGCTAAAGGATTGGCTATTTATTTTCTGACTATAATAAACTAAATTTCTGTGTGACTACTGGTTTTCCTCATTGACTTCTATAGAGTTGAAGTGAATGAATCTTTTACAGAATATGCAAATTAAATAATGTCATGGTGTGTCTGGTCACTAGTAAATAGTACATTAGAAAAAGATATACCTGAAGAGGCTAGATGAGTGGATGAAGGCTGAGCCCAGGCCAGTAAAACTGGTCTAGCTTAGAAGATGTCTCAGCATGCAGCTGTAAACTCAGGATCAGGAATACTTGAGCAGACTGCAGAGCTTGATGCACAGCAGGAACAAGGCCAGATGAGCAGAAGTTCCAGATGATGTATCCCAGGAGTCTGTTGTAGCAGCAAAGATATATCTCTGTTGCTCTCTTTGTATACCATCATCAATTGCACACATCCTGTGCTGAACCAATAGTCTGACTCTAACTTCATGACTCCTTTGCAGCTTCCAGGTCTCTGACCTCTATGTCATCAGCTCAAGTCCCGTTGGCTCTGATAAACAATGTGAAAAAAAAAGTATGGCAAGGAGTTTCTGGCTTTCTGCCTTTAAATTGTGCTGACGTTACAACCTGAGCATGTCAGTATGGATTCCCCATCTTTTTCTATAGTGAACCAACATCAGCTGGGTAACTCTGCATATCTAAAACGGGATAATCAGATTATACGTAGGGAAATGAGGCAATTAATGGAAAATGCCTCATTAAGTTCAAATTTTCACCCTATTGACCATTAGTCGGCCACCCGCATAGTCTCTGCTCGAGCTCTGAATAGGAATTATTTTTATTCACTGGACTTTCCCAATAGTTATTTGCATTGGCATTCTTTCCAGCATAAACACAATGAATTCACATCATGAGGTTTTGAAATTCTTCATGGCAGTTATCCTGTGACCTAAACAAATGGGAAACAGTAGCTCACTCTGAAAAGCTACAGATAGATGCATTGTGACTACTGGATAGGTCAATCAGAGTAGCAAGAACAGTATCAATGTGCACGAACAAGTCATGGAATGGAAATAAATCCAGTGATCCATTTAGTTGTAATACAAACCCTATGTAAAACAGCTAACCTAATATGTTTGTATGGAATTACCGAGCACATTTAACTGCTAGGAGTATCCCAGTATGTTATTCAGACACATCCCTTATTTGAACTTTAGAATCAGATTTAAGTTTGGGACAAAAAGGTACAGAAAATCGACAAGTCAGTTTGCTTATACAATATTAAAATAGAGCATCATTTAATTTCCTGCAACTTAAGTAGGTAGAAAAAATTGTGTAAGCAAAGAACTTCAAAAACTGCTTTTTGACTTTTGTACAAATGTACTAAAGTTAAGAATCTGTAGAAACTTCACAATGCATTCTTTATAGGCTTTTCTTTCAATTATCTTTCTAATACATTGTTTTCCTTTCTGAACGTGCAGTATATTAAGGGGCCTATGCATTCATTTTAGCACATGCATTAAACACACCTGCTGAAAATAGTGTATATATATTATGGGGCCTACTAAATCCTGGCATGTTGTTATAGTCAGCAGAAGGTACAGGGGGTAACCTGCACAGAGCGGCAGTTACTGCATTTAACAGAAGGCATGGGGGTAGCCTGCATGGAGCAGTAATTAATGCCCTTAACAGAAGGCACAGGAGGTAACCTGAATGTAAACCAATGTGATATCTCAGATCGAATGTCGGTATATAAAAATAATAAATAAAATAAAAATAAATAAATAACCTGCATGGAGAAGCCATTACTACCCCTAAAAAAAAACAAACCTTGGTGGGCAGAATGGATGGACCACTGGGTCTTCTTCTGCCATCATTTACTATATTACTATGTTAGGCCACCTGTGCAAAATACATAAATGCAATGGCAATGAGCATATTACCCATTACTGTGCTATTTTCAGAGTAGTGATAAGTTTACAACGTCCTTCAAACCGTTATTAACTGCTAACGTGAAGACTGAGTAAGCATGCTAAAAACTATGTAAAGCAGACAATTCTTGGACCTCCCTCAAAAAATAAAGAATTCCCCTCCCCCCCCCCACACACACACACTAACATGAAGATACCTCATTTGTGCAGTATGCAACCTCACTCCTTCACCCCTTTTAAATGTGGGCCAGTTAGCCTAGGGAGGCAGAGCCTGCTACAGAGGCAGAGTGTGGCTTCGCAAAACAGCCAAGCTCACTTTAAAGTGGGCATATTCAACATAGCATTACCTATGCATAAAGTACATTGAAAGGGTTTAATGTGGGTGCCACAACTGGCAGGTTACCCAGGGTTAGTACGTAGCCCTATAAGGGCCTCATTCAATAAATATTTTTTTCCACTGACAAAAGATGAGGACAAGTCCTTTTGATTAAGCCTCTAAACCCCTAGGCTAAAAGTTGTGCAGGTAAACTGATATGCAGGCTTCTTACACTGGGATTTTTTGTGGGGTGTTTTTTTTGCCCTACTTTTGCTTGAAGCTTAAATCTGGTTTATATATGGTTTCAGAATGTTATTTCCACACATTAAATATTCCTGTTTTATTCACCTCAGTATTTCTGTCAAGAAGGGCTTCTTCGCAAAAAAGCTCATAGGGACACAAACCTATACAAATCTAAAGTGAGCTTCTTGTTAGAGGGAACATGTAATGTCATTATCCCTTGACAGAGAATTCATAATCAAATGTCCAAGATCAATTTCTTATCCAAGAATCAATTCTTCCAGAGAATGACTCTTTGTATTTGGTAGATTAGGACCACACTGCACTGTATTTGTTAAATCAGTAACAGTAGGAACAGAAAAGTGATTCTGCAGACAGAAGATAAGCATCTCAACATGTTAGGATGCAACAGACATTTTTAAGCACTTCAAAACATATCACAGTTCTGACAGCTGTAGCATCCATTATCAAATCATCATGAAAACTGAAAATAGATTTCAGAAGTCATTTTATCTTTCTTCCAGTTTTTATTGAAAAACACTAGTTGCCTTTATAACCCAATAAAATCCCAAATAAAATATTAATGGCATTCTTACAAGGAATCTCTCTTCTCATTCTTTGTTCTCAGGTAACCAGATGCTTGAAGAAAAAAAATATGTGAAAAGGAAAAACATGGCAAAAACAGATTAAGCTGAGAAAGTATTTGGATACTAATAGAATGAGGAAGGAGATTTGCATAATTCCTTCTTTTGCCTTATTGAAGGAACATTAGATTTAATCCACCAGCAGTGTGAATAGTACAGCATATAATCATGCATTGCTATTCATCACATTTCCCTGCAGCAATAAGCACAAAACACCAGGATATAGAGAGTATAATGATACATGGTATGCCAACTCCTTTACTACCAATATAATCTTCATGTACTATGAAAAATATGTCAAGACAATCAAAAAATTAAAAAAGAAATGTTGTAAATTAATTTAGAGACTAACATTCTAGTCCTTGACAATGAAAACAGAAAAATATGTGACAAACAAAATGCAAATGATAGGACAATATCTGAATATGGTAAACAGGATATGTTTGACATTGAGCAGCAAAACTAGATCTGACACACAGTAGATTACCATTACTAAACAAAATGCTAAATGTTTGAAAGTGTTTCCTTCAGACATTGTTTTCCTAAAAGAGCGCCATCATTTAGCTAGCAGTCAATTTTGAATTAAATATTGCAAGGGAACAGTACAAAGGCACTCACTGCTCTTAGGTACAATGGGGCATATTTTCAATGGGTTACGCACGTGTAAGTCCCGGGACTTGAAAAAATGGGCGGGGTGGGGCGGGTGTAGGGGCGGGGTGGGGGCGTGGCCTCCGCATAGTCACTGGGACGGGGATCACACGCTGGCAGTTGGCAGGCGTAACTTGTGAGATAAAGGTTCGGGGGGGGGGGGGGGGTTCGGGTTGGGAGGCAGAACAGGGAGGGGAAGAAGGCCTCAGAGGGAATGGGGAAAGCCAGCTGGTCTCCCAGAGGGCTCAGCATGCACAAGGTGAACTAGTGTGCACCCCCTTGCGTACGCCGACCTCTGATTTTATAACATGCGCGCGGCTGCGCGAGCATGTTATAAAATCAGGTGTACATTTGTGCGCACCAGGTTGCACGCACAAAATTACGCCGCGCGCGTACCTTTTAAAATCTCCCCCAGTATGTTTATAGTGTTGCTGTAGTGGTTCAGCAATCTGTAAAACAGTTCACACAGCTAAAAACAAAATGAAACAGAAGGAGAGATTATCTGAGAGTCATCCCCATGATAAGCTCTAACACTGGGTACTATGATGCCAAAATGCCATTTTCAAGTATCCTATCTGTGGAAGTTGCCATGATATAGACACACAAAAGAAGTAGTAGTGGCAAGGGAAATAAGAGAGCACACAAAAAATTGACTAAAGAATCAAAAAAGCAGAAAACAGAGTCTTAATGGAGTCACTGAGACCTTGATTCAATCAAAATATTTTTGGACTGCAAAGGTGGAGTTTTTCTTCTCCTTCCTCTTCCAACTCTCCTAGCATCTTCTCTCTTTTTTCCCCAGTCTCATTTCCTAACTGCCCTTCATCATTATCATTTATTTATATCACACTTTTCCAATCAGAGAGATCAAAGCATGTTACAGCAAGTTTGATTTACACTAATTATATCACAGTTGGATTAAAGTAGATATATATATATATGGAAAAATAACCCATGCTGAAGTTACACAATGTTAGGTTCCATATTAGGAGCTACCACCCAGGAATGAGATCTAGGCATCATAGTGGATATACATTGACATTGTTGGCTCAGTGTGCTGTGGCAGTCAAAAAAGCAAACAGAATGTTAGGAATTATTAGGAAGGGAATGGTGAATAAAACGAAAAATGCCACAATGCCTCTGTGAGACCACACCTTGAGTACTGTGTCCAGTTCTGGTCACTGCATCTCAAAAAACATATAGTTGCAATGGAGAAGGTACAAAGAAGGGCAACCAAAATGCTAAAGAGGTTGGAACAGCTCCCCTATGAGGAAAGGCTAAAAAGGTTAGGGCTGGTATAGTTTGGAGAAAAGACGGCTGAGGGCGGATATGATAGAGGTCTTTATAATCATGAGAGGTCCAGAATGGGTAGATGTGAAACGGTTATTTACTCTTTTGGATAATAGAAGGACTAGGGGGCACTCCATGAAATTAGCAAGTAGCACATTTAAAAGTAGTTGGAGAAAATTATTTCACTCAATGCACAATTAAGCTCCGGAATTTGTTGCCAGAGGATGTGGTTAGTGCAGTTAGCGTAGCTCGGTTTAAAAAAGGTTTGGATAAGTTCTTGGAGGAGAAGTCCATTAACTGCTATTAATCAAGTTGGGTTATAGCCTCTACTATTACTGGCATCAGCAGCATGGGATCTACTTAGTGTTTGGGATCACAACCCCATCCCATCCCTTTCCATTTCATACCCCCTCTTTTCTGTTTTTTTACCTTTGCTGTCTGATCTTAGTTTTCTAATCGGTTGGTCACAGGCTTTTTTTTCCACCTTTCCTTTCTTGTTTTTTTGCCAATTCCTTTTACAGGGTCTTTTTTTCTCTTTCTTTTCTCTCCATCTGTCTTCCCTCAAACACACAATCAGGTTCTCATTCTCACACGCTATCTCACACATTCTCACACACACAGGCTCTCACTCACATGCAATCTCACACATCCACAGCTCTCACTCTCACATGCCTCTCTCTCATACATACATACATACTGTCTCTCTCGTGCACATGCTGTCTCACTCTCGCACACACAGGCTCTCTCACTCCTACATGCTCTCTTGCTCAAGCACAGGCTCTCACTGGCACATGCTGTCCCTCTGCACGGGTTGCCGAAGGATGGGCTCTTCAGAGGCCCTGATCTTCCCTGGCCGTGACATGGGATCTGCAGCGGCCCTGCTATCGGGTTTCCTCCTCTTCTCGGGCTGCCGCGACGTGGGATCCGCTGCGGCCCTGCTTTCGGGTTTCCTCCTCTTCTCGGGCCGTCGCGACGTGGGATCCGCAACGGCCCATTAATGCTGCTCTTCCTCTGTACGCAGCAGATGCTCCTCCTCCTTCCTGCCCACGCGGCTCCGGCAACGTTTTTCTTCCAGGGGCAGGAAGGAGGAGGAGTGAACGTGACCCTTTTCTTCGGGCCGTGGTGATGTAAGCTCCACCACTGCCCGCCGATCTTCCTGCTATAGTTCCCTGCTTCTGCCGGCCCTGTGGACCGGGCGACACACCTCCACACTACAGGCGACACACTAATGTGTCCCGACACACACTTTGGAAAGCTCTGCCATAGAGATATAAATACTTATCTAGTGTGAGAGCATTATGGCTATGTTCTCGCCCCAATAGCTAGGCTGGTGCAATAAAGCCCTAACAGGTTTTCACATACATTAAAGGCACTTAACACATGCAAAAACACCATAACACAATTTGATAAATGACCCCCTAAGTCAGATAGCCGGATAAGTCTAAAAAGTGCTACTTATCCGGCTATCTGACAGCCAAAAACTTATCTGGCTGACTTAGCCAGATAAGGAGCATTTCAAAACTTATCTTTATAAGAGACTTTGCTGCTACTTAGCTAGATATATTGGAATGTTATCCAGATGAGTGCTACTATTCAGTCAGATTAATCATAATTTATCTGGTTAAATACAATGGGGTAGATTTTTAAAGTTATGTGCGGGCATAGATTTGTTCGCTCAACCCGGCGCGAACAAATCTACGCCTGATTTTATAACATGCTCGCATGTTATAAAATCCAGGGTCAGTGCGCGCAGGGGGTGTGCACAATTGTGCAACCTCGCGTGCCGAGCTGAGCAGCCTGCCTCGGAGGGAAGTTTTTTCCCGGCCCCCCCTACCTTCCCCTACCTTCCCCTCCCTTCTCCTACCTAACCCACCCCCCAGCCCTAACTAAATCCCCCCCTACCTTTGTTAAGAAAGTTATGCCTGCCTGAGGTGGGCTGCCAACGCACCATTCCCCGGCCCAGGAGTTGGTTCGGAGGCCATGGCCACGCCCCCGGAACGCCCCCGGGCCGGCACCATGCCCATGGCCCCACCCCCGGAACACCCCCGAATGCGCGCCACACCCGACACACCCCCAACATGCCCCCCGAGCAAAGCCCCAGGACTTACACATGACCCCGTGCTTTGCGCGTGCCAGCAGCCTATGCAACATAGGCGCACAGGCGTGCAGGGCTTTTAAAATCTATATGGGGTCGATTTTAAGACCCGTATGCGCACATGGCTGCGCCAATTTTATAACATGCACATATCGCTGCACGCATGTTATAAAATGCACATGCGCACCAGAATTTAACATCCATGCGTGCATGTGCAGGCGGCCCGAGACTCGCACTCACGGAGGGGGGATTTTTCAAATTACGTTTGGCGATGTGATCTCCCTTTTTCCCAGTTCCCTAACTCTATCTTTCTTCCCTCTTCCCCTCTCCTTCCCGATCCCTAACCTAACCCTACTTAGCCCCAATATTTTTATTTTTATACTTACTGATCTTCCTGTCCCAGCCCACCCCTCCTGCCCAGACCCCGTCCCTCAGCCTGCCCCTTTTGAAGGGCCCAGCATTTCAGTGCGGAACAGGAGTTAAACATGTGGTCAGGTCCTTGCAAAAATGTACGTGGTGTGCGCAGGGCCTGCCCACGCATGTATCCCCCATAAATCATGCGCGCAGGACTTTTACAACTTACTTGTATATATAGTATTTGTGCGGTATTTTTACATGCACGTGCATATTGCGGGATGCATTTCTATGTATTTTATAACTTGCATATATCATATATGAGCAGGTTATAAAATGCAGGAATAGATTTTCATGCATCTATATACACGTATATATGGGCACACACACACACATTTCAGTTATGCTCTAAGAGAGATATACAGGCACATCAAACCTTCAGATATTAACAGAAACTCCAAGTGATAATTCTCACAAATCTACAATGACTCAACATAAGCAGATCTGGATAAAAACATCTGATTTTAGGAATATTGATCATGGATTAACATACCATAGAATTTGAACTTGCATGGTATTCTAGGACATTAACACAACAATATAAATATATTTGAAATGTTTTTCAAAACAATTAAATATTTATAAACACAAATTATAATCCTGTATGCTTTTTTTCCAAAATAGATAACGTTTGTTTAGAAAGGATCTCTATGCATCACTTTATTGAACTGATTATTTCTTTACAGTGTCATGAATTTCTAGCTGCAAGTTTCATTTCATTATCTATTGAAGACACAGGAAATAAGATTTAGTGATGATAACCTTGCATTACAGACTCATCAATCCACTGACCCCCATAAAGGAACAGATAACGAATCTGTCTACAACCAATGCACACAAACTAATTTTTCTCCTCTCTCTGAGAGGCCCTTAAACAGAAATATCAAACAGTTTTCAGTAGATAAATGTTCAACATATATTGATTTATATCAATGCATATTTTTTTTACAAGAAAACAGTCTAATAATATTAGAGAATGCATTATCTCTTCTATCTGTACAAATGAAACTGCTGAGAAAGATGAAAACAATGAGTTTTAGACAAAAATTAAAAAATGTGCATACACCAATCATTTGTTTTATTATATTTTAAAGATAAAAGCTACCTAAGAAATTATTTTCATTCTGATACATATCTTCCTTTTTCCATTACTGTTGTGCTCATTGCCTGAGAGCTTGTATCAGGCTATCTGTATGAAATATTTCAGGTCGATGTTGATGGTATTTTTATTCCAGTAGGCATGTCTATGATTGTTGATGTTTCTTCTGCTATTTGTATTAGTGGATTCTTTGTTATCTGGTTTAAAGTTAGTTTTTGAGTTTTTGTATTTGTTGGATTATCAATGTGCGCTTTGTATGCTGTCTAGAGCAATGGCAGCCTGCGGCTTATGAATCTTTTAAATAAATAAATACTGTGGTGTTCACATATCCTGTGTTCTCTTCAGCAGTATCAATGAATCTTCAAAAGCATTTTTTCCTGTTCCACTGCAAACTATAGATGTCACTCCATTCCTCAAAAAACACCCAATAGTCTCTTCACTCAAACTCTCTGCCTAATTGGTGTTGCCTCACAAATCTCCCCTTTCTCAGCAAAATACTGGAGAAAATGGAATTTTATGACACAGGACTGTGATGCAAGGAATATTATGCTACCCATTCACTTTTTGTTTTCACACTTATTTGTAGAGTACATTCAGTGTATATGATGTCCATATGTTTAAATATAGATCCCTCTTTTTGTAACAATATTTTAAAATCATTTCAGAAACTGGACTTGGTCAACACATAACCTTGCAGACATATCTGCAGTCTTTCTTTGGCAGATTTCCTCACTGTGCAAATTGAATTACATTGGCTGCAAAAGGTGCACAGTATTGCTGGGTGGTTGGCCACTGCTTTATTACAGCGTTTGCCACATTTCATAATCAAAGTCCTTCAGTAAATTATACTAATTTAATCAAAGGGAATATACATGTTTGTCAGTATACTGCTCTTGAAATGTAAGGTGCTTGTGCAGTGAAGTTTCTCAACCAAAAAAAGAGACTGTAGTACTTCAGCTGCAGATGACATGCACTTTTGGGCCAATAATTTGTTCTTATGCTGCTATAGGCATTAGAAACATTGGTTCGGCCTGTTCACTTTTCTACTAATAAAATTCTTGACCACTTTCAATCTAGTTTTACTTTACGCTTAGACGGTAACTTTCAAAGGGGCATGCGAGCACACATTGATGCATATGTCAGCGAATTCCCAGAGATACGTAAATTTTATCACATATGCACATATATGCATGTATGTTACCAAATAGCCTGGGAACACATTTGTGAGCACCCTGTTTTGCAACTGGGTACGCACAGCTGCGCATATCTGGGTATAAGCCACAGAAGTGGGGGAATTTTATAATTGGTGCGCATCCACACCAAGACCAGTTCCACCAGTTCATCCAGTATAGAGCTAGGTCCTCCAAACCCTCCTGGTTTAATAGCCTGCAAGGCCCCCAGTTACCTCAGACTTTTAAAACCCCTCAGGAATTGCTATTTGTTTTTAAACTTACACCTTACAGACTGGAGGATAGCAAATGTACAGACTGGAGGATAGCAAATGTAACCCCAATATTTAAAAAGGGCTCCAGGGGCGATCCGAGAAACTACAGACCGGTTAGCCTGACTTCAGTGCCAGGAAAAATAGTGGAAAGTGTTCTAAACATCAAAATCACAGAACATATAGAAAGACATGGTTTAATGGAACAAAGTCAGAATGGCTTTACCCAGGGCAAGTCTTGCCTCACAAATCTGCTTCACTTTTTTGAAGGAGTTAATAAACATGTGGATAAAGGTGAACTGGTAGATGTAGTATACTTGGATTTTCAGAAGGCGTTTGACAAAGTTCCTCATGAGAGGCTTCTAGGAAAAGTAAAAAGTCATGGGATAGGTGGCGATGTCCTTTCGTGGATTGCAACCTGACTAAAAGACAGGAAACGGAGAGTAGGATTAAATGGACAATTTTCTCAGTGGAAGGGAGTGGACAGTGGAGTGCCTCAGGGATCTGTATTGGGACCCTTACTTTTCAATATATTTATAAATGATCTGGAAAGAAATATGATGAGTGAGATAATCAAATTTGCAGATGACACAACATTGTTCAGAGTAGTTAAATCACAAGCAGATTGTGATAAATTGCAGGAAGACCTTGTGAGACTGGAAAATTGGGCATCCAAATGGCAGATGAAATTTAATGTGGATAAGTGCAGGGTGATGCATATAGGGAAAAATAACCCATGCTATAATTACACAATGTTAGGTTCCATATTAGGTGCTACAACCCAAGAAAGAGATCTAGGCGTCATAGTGGATAACACATTGAAATCGTCGGTTCAGTGTGCTGCGGCAGTCAGAAAAGCAAACAGAATGTTGGGAATTATTAGAAAGGGAATGGTGAATATAACGGAAAATATCATAATGCCTCTGTATCGCTCCATTGTGAGACCGCACCTTGAATACTGTGTACAATTCTGGTCGCCGCATCTCAAAAAAGATATAATTGCGATGGAGAAGGTACAGAGAAGGGCTACCAAAATGATAAGGGGAATGGAACTGCTCCCCTATGAGGAAAGACTAAAGAGGTTAGGACTTTTCAGCTTGGAGAAGAGACGGCTGAGGGGGGATATGATTGAGGTGTTTAAAATCATGAGAGGTCTAGAACGGGTAGATGTGAATCGGTTATTTACTCTTTTGGATAGTAGAAAGACTAGGGGGCACTCCACAAAGTTAGCATGGGGCACATTTAAAACTAATCGGAGAAAGTTCTTTTTTACTCAACGCACAATTAAACTCTGGAATTTGTTGCCAGAAAATGTGGTTAGTGCAGTTAGTATAGCTGTGTTTAAAAAAGGATTGTATAAGTTCTTGGAGGAGAAGTCCATTACCTGCTATTAAATTCACTTAGAGAATAGCCACTGCCATTAGCAATGGTAACATGGAATAGACTTAGTTTTTGGGTACTTGCCAGGTTCTTATGGCCTGGATTAGCCACTGTTGGAAACAGGATGCTGGGCTTGATGGACCCAGTATGGCATTTTCTTATGTTCTTATGTTCTCCTCCATTGCAGAAGTAAAATTATGCAGCACTAGACCTGACACACAGCCAGGCATGTAAGTATTTGCATGTACATCTCTTGGCCCTGCCCCAGAACGCCCATAGCCACACCACCTCTCTTTGAATCGGAGTGAAATATTCGTGCATTTGGAGATGCGTGCACATGGAAGTGTTGTTTTAAATCCGCTGGACACGCGCATGTTCCAATTTTGACCACACACTTCCCAATTTTGTTGCACACTGGGCTTTTTTAAAATTCACTTCTTACTGTACATTTATCACTTCTCACTACTCAAAGTGATTTACAAGTTAAAACTATAGAGCAATATAAAACTAGGTTCATAAGACTAACTAAAATCAGATTACTATATAAATGATGCAATATAGCAAATACAATGCAATATCTCAAATACATAAAACATTTCTATATATTAAGAAATCAAACCACACAACCATCTCCTTCCCACCCACAGAATACAAACACATGACAGAGCATCACATGCAACCAAAATTCCATCAAATCCATATAGAGGTCCATTTTTTAGTAAGCTGGAGAGCAAGAAAGTTATGTGGGTAAATTACCTGGACAATTAACTGTATATGCAGCAGAACTGATTTTATTCTAAATATACTTTGCAAAAGTTACCTTGATAAAGTTATCCAGGTAACTTTGCTGTCCACTGACTTACTCAATATTGCCTATCATGTAGTTATAGCCCCCAAAGGATCCTTTTACTTTTCTGGCCAAAAGGTATAAGAAAATGTCTAATGTTGGCATCCCCTCCCCTTCTGGCCTGGTCCCCCATTTTAATCCTGCCCCACCCCCAATCTCCCTTTATATTAAAAAAATATTGTGACTCTGGGCCCCTCCCACTCTCCAGGAGCCGCCCCAAATGCCCAAGCAATTTCTCAGTCTCGTCAACCATTTTTTACTGTTGACACTCACTGACATGTCTCCAGATACAATCAGTGATCCTGTATTTAATACATTATAGGTTTGCTTAAGTAAGCCAACTCATAAGAAATTCCAAAAAATGCATGTCTCTATGAAGGAAGTGATGTACAAAAGGGTTGTTTTCAATGCTTCCACTAGAGCAATGCTTTGTGTATGACCAAAAATGTGCAAGAAGTCCCTCTTTACCTGCAATACAGTTTTCTCTGTCTCTTGACTGAAACCTCATATGTGCGTCTTCAATTCATAATAATAACATTTTGCTCAATGTAGTACTAATTCTTGTCTCCATCTTTTATTACACTTTTATATTTGTAATCTCTATTTCTTGCATAATGCTTAAATGCTCTCAGACACTAACTTTTAAACCGGTGCAAGGGCGCATTTGTTGGGATGCGGATATTTTATAACATATGTGCACATGTTATAAAATTGGCATGTCCATGTGCACACGCCAGGAACTGTGCACACATGGACGCGCACGCTGGTATTAAAATTCACCCGTTAATTTATGGTGTTTAGATAGCAGATGGTTAACCTTATTCATGGAGCCTATATTCACCAGCCAATTACTTCATACTGAATATAAATTTCAAAGGAGTTATGCATGCAAATGTAATATACAGTACTAGCGTAGCAATTTTCAAAAGCCTATTTAGGCGCTTAGGGGTAGATTTTAAAAAGGTGTGCGTGCTACCCAGTGCGCGCACCTATAAACCCGATTTTATACCTTCCACGAGCAAGTTATAAAATCAGGGGTCGGCGCGCACAAGGGGGTGCACAATTGTGCACCTTGCACGTGCCGAGCCTGCTCTGAGCCACGCTGCCTTCCCCCGTTCCCTCCCAGGCCACTCCGAAATCGAAGCGGCCTCAGAGCGAACATCCCTATCCCCTACCCCCCACCCCACATTCCCTTCCCCCTCCCTTTCCCCCCTACCTTTTCCTGTTTTTCATTGTTGTTTCAAAACGTACTTCAGCCCTGGGGCTGAAGTAAGTTGCGCGCGCTGGCTGACTGCCAGTGCACAATCCCCGGCACAGCGGCAAATATGGCCGCTGTGCGGGTAGCCTGAGCCTGCCCCTACCCCGGACCACCCCACCCAAGCCCCACCCCTCCCCACCCCTTTTTGTGCGTCCCGGGACTTTACGCATGTCACTGGGCCTTTTTAAAATAGGCCCGGTGTGCGTAACCCTTTTAAAATCCAGCCCTTAAGGTGGACTTATGCAGTAAAACCTATTGACAATTCAATGGCATGTATTGTAGCAATTTTCAAAAACCCACTGACATGCGTAAAGCGTATTTGTACATATATATCCAAGTGTAAGGAGGATAACTTTCAAAGCTGAGCATGTTCTCCCAATATACACGTGAATAAAGGTGCGGGTAAAGTTCCTACTGTATTTTATAACCTGCATGGATGCGATATGCTCAGGTTATAAAACACGAGTACATAAGCACACAAACATTCTCATGTATGTAAAAACCTTGCACACTACAGTGCAATTTCAGACTTATGTGGCACATATTCAAATAAGCAGTATTTGTCTGTCTAAGTATTATCTTTTATGTTGTGATACCAGGAAGTTCAGAAAATTATTCTCCAACATTTTTATTTGCTGAAAACCGCCTTGATCTGCTCTGTAAGTTTGGCATGTGCGTTATATAAATATTAAAGCCTGTATTTTAAAAGGGCTATGCACATAACTTTCGGGGTTTATTTGTGTGGCCAGGCCTTGCGTGTGCCGTGCACATTTCAGAATGAGACTGGCCACGGGCATAACCCCTGTTATGCGCAGAAGTGCTTGGCCCTGCAAAAGGGATGGGCCAGGGAGGGCATAGTCTGGGTGGGGAGGGGTGGGGGCGGGCCGGGATAGCGCTATTTAGCAGTGTTGCAATGACTCTCACGCTGGCAGCCAGCCGGCGTAGACAACTTACTTCAACTCGGTGCATAAAGTAAGTTCACAAACAAAAAAAAAAGGGATATCTAGGATAGATTTAGGGGTCGGGGTGGAGAAGGGAAAAGGTAGGAAGAGTAGGGTTAGGGATAGGCAAGATCCTTCTTAGTCCGCTCCATAATTGGAGTGGAGTGGGAGGGAACTGGGGACTGGCCAATTGCATCACCGCATGTAGGTTATAAAATCCCTCCTCATGAGCGAGAGTCACGGGCTGCCCGCACATGCATGCATGGATTTTAAAATCCGGCGTGCATGTGCACAGCCATTGGATTTTATAACATGTGCGTGCCGGCACATGCATGTTATAAAAGCGGCGCGTCCATGTGCACACCACGGGAACCATGTGTTGGTCTTAAAATTGAACCCCTAAATAAAATTAAATGAAACATTGATATATTCTCACCATTCATGAAATATTTAGAGAGAAATCCATCTTTGCTAGTATGAGAGGCCAGAATCTATGACATTTATTTATGTTCTCGGTGTAGAGTGCTCAAGTAGTTTGTATTCCATCGGAGCAGAGGGTTTTATCAATGTGGAAAATGTGTGGTTTGCAAGCATTGCTTACCAATAGCAATATTTAAACATTCAACTATGTCATTACAGTATCTCCTTCCAGGATGTTTTCAGTGTGAGGCAAAACAAGTAGTATATGCTATTATCTGTCCATGTCAGCAAATATATATAGGCCATACAAAATGTGCTAGTTAACATAAAAGCTGCATTCACATGAACAAGCTAGAAACCCCCTTTGGTAAACACTGGGAGGAACAACATCATGATTTCAAGCAACTACAGTGTTCTGTAGTTCAGCAAGTTCTATTAAGACAAGAGGGCAATGTGTCCCTGAATTTACAATGATGAGAGGGAATTTAACGTTTTTTTTATAGCAAATGTAATGGGAAGCTTTTTGGTAGGTCATGTGAAATGGGTATCTTCTTTATAATGCCTTTTTAAAAATTTTTATATAGCATTTGGTTACGTTTAGTTAGGCAGTTTTGGAGATTTACCCTTTAATTTTGTAAGCATCATTGATTGGTTGTATGCTATCAGATGGGTGGGAGATTTTGAAGTATATTTACTGATATCATAAGTTTCTCCCCCAATTGCTGTTTGTAATACTTTAAGTTAAGGTCAGGGTGCCAGATAAGCGCTGAAGGCTTTTGAAAAGTCAATAAAACATGCAAAGATTCTTCCTAAGAAGATATTCTTTACATATTTGTTCATCAGTGTTTATAAAGTAAAGATGTGGCCTGTGGTTCTGTGTTTTGGGAGGAATCCAGTCTTACTGCTGTGTGTAGACATTTGCTGTTAGGAATGTTAGTATCCTAACAGAATTACAGAATAGTTTACTAATATTACCGTTGACACAGATCCCTTCTGCAGTTATTTGGATTAGTGATATCTCCATGTTTATAGAGTGGTGTAATTAAACCCCTCTGACCATGTCTTAGGAAAGTGGCCAGAAAGTAGAATCAATTTAAACAGTTTTATTAGTGCTTCATGGATTTTTACATTTAAGCATTTTTTACATTTAAGCATTTAATTTAGTATCCTATCAGGGCCACTTGCTTTTTTGGGTTTAAGTATCTGAAAGCATTCTATTGTTATAGGGGTGCCAAGGGGTGTTTTTTGATTGCCCTTTCCAGGATGTATACATTCTCTTGGATGTTTTTGATCTTGTATAAAATCTTCAGGTTTCATCTCTTTATATAGGTGCTGGAAATTCTCAGTCCATATTTCACCACTTTGGATTATTAGTTTTAGTTTGGTTTTTACTAAACATCTTGTGTGAGAAACTGTCATAGCACAAAACTAGAAACTGCTAGAAATTGGTTTGTTGCAAATTCATTCCTAAAGATATATTACTATTATCCATACATGAATATAAAATGCTTGTTTTTTTATAGGCTAAATCACTAGAAACTGTATTGTATTTTTAACTTGCCACAACCTAATTATTTTGTATAGTATATTATATTATATAGTATGTCATAGCCTTAGTCACTAGAAATTATATATTAACCTACTACAGCAGAACAAGATTCTATAATATTAGCACCTATAAAATGAAATCTTTTTGTTAGTAGCTGGAACATCCAAGGTCTGACATCCTCAACCTTTAGAGATAAAAAGCAAGGACTTAGATTTCATTGATAATATAATAAACTATGACATGATCACACTGCACTGCAGGAAACCTGGTTAAGCAAAAATTTAAGTCACACACTGACCCATAGGTTTCAAAGAACTGTTAATTCCAGCTTCAAAAATGAAAAAAACAGGACAGGAGCTCGGTAGGTGTCATAATCTGGTATAGAGAGGAGTTAGAAGGCTTTATTATGCCTGTTAAAAAAAGGTGAGACACATCTGTAGGTTAAAATATCGAAAGATCTACTCTAGATGCCAGAAGATACATATCTCTGTGCTGTCTACATGACTCCAACAGATTCTCTCTATTTTGATCTTGAATCTTTTACAATCATCCAATCTGAAACTGCTTCCTTCCAAACAAAAGGTAAAATCATAATATACAGGGACCTAAATACACATACAGGAAATGAACCATATGTTATTTCCAACAGGGAAACAAATATATATCTGAGGTCAATATACTTATTTTATTGTATCAGAAAAGCAAATTAACAGCTATGACAATGTAATTAACACAAATGGGAAGTGACTCCTTAACCTTTGTAAATTAATAGGATTTACTGGAGAATATAATAAATCATATTGACAGACTAAAGAACAACAAATAACCAAGGCCAGATGGTATTTACTGCAGAGTTCTGAAGAAACTTAAACATGAAATTGCAGATCTGCTTTTGGTGATTTCCAACCATAGTACCAGAAGTTCTGAGGGTGGCCAATATGATACCAATTATGAAAAAGGGCTACAGAAGTGATTCACGAAACCAAAGACTGGTAAGCCTGACGTCAGTGCTGTAGTAGAAGCTATTCTTATAAAACATAGAATGACAGCAGAAAAGGACCAAACAGTCCATCTAATCTGCCCAGCAAGTTTACAGTAGTATCTGCCGCACCATACAAGTCGCCCCCATACTTATCAGTTTCCCAGACCATCAAAGTCAGAGCACTTCCTGGTTGCTGTTTGAGTCCAATTCCCCATCACCTCTTGCCATTGAAATAGAGAGCAAAGTTGGAGTTGCATCAAACATTTCAGGCTTATTGGTTTAAGGGTAGTAACAGCCACATCAGCAAGTTACCCCCATGCTTTTTGTTTTACCAGGCCGTAAAATTCAATGTCCTTGTTGGTTGC
Source organism: Rhinatrema bivittatum (assembly GCF_901001135.1). Taxonomy (NCBI): domain Eukaryota; kingdom Metazoa; phylum Chordata; class Amphibia; order Gymnophiona; family Rhinatrematidae; genus Rhinatrema; species Rhinatrema bivittatum. Next base: position 106,323,012 of record NC_042617.1, on the reverse strand, counting down.
TGTCTGAATCAAATTCCCCTTTTTCTCTTTTCTCCCTGCCATTGAAGCAGAGAGCAATGATGGAGTTGAATCAATAGTATGAAGGCTTGTTGGTTAAGGGTAGTAACCACCACATCAGGAAGTTACTCCCATGAACTCTTTTCTTCATTTCCATCCTCTAGCCTTTAGGGATCCACAGTGTTTATCCCATGTCCTTTGAATTCTTTCACTGTTATTGTCTTCACCACTTCTTCCAGAAGGGCATTCTAGGCATCCACCACCCTCTCCATGAAGAAATATTTCCTGATGTTGGTTCTGAGTCATCCTCATGGAATTTTATTTCAGGACCCTTAGTTGTACCAATTTCTTTCCAACAGAAAAGATTTGTTTATGATTGTGCATCATAAAAACCTTTCAGGTATCTAAAGATCTGTATCATTGCTCCCCTGCACCTCTGTTATGGTAAATCATGGAACCTTGGTCAGTGACCGCTTACCTTGTTCCTCAGAGCCGCGGACGGGATCCGGGAGTCAGATAACTGGCAGAGGAGTTCCTTAGACAGTCCAGATCAGGGCAGGCAGCAGACAACAGATCCAGGGACAGTCCAGGTCAGGGCAGGCAGCAGACAACAATCCAGTGAGACAGTCCAAGTCAGGGCAGGCAGCAGACAACAAATCCAACGACGTAATCCAAGTCAGGGCAGGCAGCAGACAACAGATCCAGTGACACAGTCCAGGTCAGGGCAGGCAGCAGACAACAAATCCTACGACGTAATCCAGGTCAGGGCAGGCAGCAGACAACAGATCCAGTGACACAGTCCAGGTCAGGGCAGGCAGCAGACAACAATCCAATAAGCAATCCGGGTCAGGCAGGAACGAGAAACCAAAAGCGCAGCAAGCAGCAATCCCAACACTACTTGTGGCCGAAGCAAAGAGGGAGAGAAAAAACCCTGATTAAATCCCTCCAGTTTCCTGCGCAGACCGACGTTCCTGTCGGCGTCTGACGTCATGTAGGGTCGTGGCCACAGCCCGACTCGCTCGGGGCCGCAGCGAGCCGGAAGTCAATCCCGGGGCGGAGCGCCAGCGCCCGGGGGCTCCCTTGCAGGTAACAACCTCCTCTCCTCCAGGGTATACATATTTAGGTCTTTCAACCTCTCCTCATAAGTCATTTGATGGAGACCTCCCACCATTTTGGTCAATTCTCTGGATTGCCTCCATTCTGTCTCTGTCCCTTTTGAGATACTGTCTCAGAACTGAACACAATACTCCAGGTGAGGCCTCACCAAGGACCTGTACAAGGAGATTATCACCTCCTTTTTCTTATTGGTTATTCCTCTCTCTACGCAGCCCAGCATTCTTCTGGCTTTAGCTATTGCTTTGTCACATTGCTTTGCCATCTTCAGATCGCTAGAAACTATCACCCCAAGGTCTCTCTCTTGCTCCGTGCACAATAGAGCTTCACCCATCACATACAGCTCTTTTGGATTACCGCACCCCAGATGCATGACTCTACAGTTCTTGACATTGAATCCCAGCTACCATATTTTGACCACTGTTCAAGCTTCCTTAAATCACATTGCATTCTCTCTACTCCTTCTGGCATGTCTACTCTGTTGCAGATTTTTGTATCATCTATAAATAGACAAACTTTACCATCTATCCCTTCCGCCATATCGCTCACAAAGATATTGAACAGAACCGGTCCCAACACCAATCCTTATGGCACTCTGCTTAACACTGTTCTCTCTTCAGAGAAGGTTCCTTTTACCATCACACATTTTCTTCTATCCATCAACTAGTTTGTAATCCACGCCACCACCTTGGCACTCATTCCCAAGCTTCTCATTTTATTCACAAGCCCCCTATGCAGGACCATATCAAAAGCTTTGCTGAAATCCAAGTAGATGATATTGAGCATTCTTCCTCAATCCAATTCTTTAGTCACCTAATCAAAAAAGTCAATCTGATTTGTCTGACAAGACCTTCCCCTAGTGAATCCTCCTGTCTGTAGCTCCTTTCCTTCATCAGAGTCTCCTTTAATTTTCCCACCACTGTGGTGTGGTTAACCGGCCGGATTCCTCTCTGTTACCACTCTTGTATAGAGAGACCACCACCACTCTTCTCCAATCACTTGGCACCACTCCCATTTCCAGGGAGCTACTGAACAGGTTATGTCTTAAAAACAAAATTACTGGTCACATATATAGACATAGTTTAATGAGAGAAACTCAATGTGGTTTTTGCCTTACCAATTTACTAGATTTTTTGAAGGTGTAAATAAGCATGCGAATAAAGGTAAGCCAGTAGATGAGTATCTTTGGATTTTCAGAAGGCATTTGACAAAGTCCCTCATAAGCATTCCCTCAAGAAATTGGAAGGTCATGGAATTGAAGGCAGTGCCCTACTGCGGATTGCTAACTGGGAAAAAAGATGTTGCGCCGGAGGTGGACCCTTGGGCCGAGGTGGGGTTGACACAATCCACCGTCGGCAGGTGGAGTGGGCTGATGAACAGAGGCCAGCTGGAGCTTCACCAATACCAGCCCTCGTTCCCCGCGGGTTGAACCTTTGGGTGCCGGGGCCGGCTGGACTTAGGTTGGCCTCTGTATGTAGTCAATGTGGAGATCGGTTCAGCCCAGAGACAGCAGGGGAGAGATGGTACAGTCTTACACTGGACAAGGTAATGCCCTGGAGACTCGGGTGCCAAAGGAATGGAGGCAGACAGAGGGCGCCCGAGCAAGAGCAGGCCGAAGCCTGAATAGACCAAGTCCAGGAGGTAAACTTGAGAAGCGTCGAGGAACAGGCTCGAGTCAGGGCAGGCAGCAATTCAGAGGCAGTGGCAAGCAAGGCTGAAGTCTGATCACGGAGATAGTCTAAAGTAGTAATGTTAGGTTGTTCCACATGTTTATTTTCAACTTTTGTTTCTCAAGTTAATTCTTTTTTCTTTGGGTTTCTTGAACCGTCTTTTATGGATTTAGGAGATGTATTAGTGGGAAGTTCTGATCTTTTTACAGTGCTTTATCTTCTTATTGTATAAGAAGATAATGTTCTTTGGCATTCTTGAGCTCTTTTTCCATTCTTTCAATTAAATCTGTGTTTTGTGATCGATAGTCATGCATGGTTGACTTGTATTCATTTTTCATTTATACCATTTCATTTTTTACATATTTCCAGGGTTCTGTTTCTGTTAGCTTGTTGTTTGTTAGTCCTTTGACTTCAGCAAATTGTATGTCTAAGGAAGCAGGCAGCCTTTCAGGATTTTATCCATAATGCCGAGATCCCTGGATTACAGGCACTAACACACCCCCTCCTCCTCTCTACTTTAACCTTAACAAAATGACACCAAGACATTTATGGATGAAGAGGCCACAGCTTTATTTCTAACATTAGTAACAAGACTTAAATACCGTATTTGGCATTAGCCGCTAACTGTCATTTGACACAAACTGTGTCACTGGTGCTGCACACCGTATCACCTAGCAAGGCAGCCTATCCAACCCGGCCCCCCCGTCATGAGTACCGAGCAAGGGGGGCCCACCCAAAAGCCTATCAAATGGACTCAGTGGCATGTGGTAGAGCCACTTGCCTTATGCCCCCCCTAAAGCTGCCGCTTCTTCAATTTAGGAAATCATCGACAGCATCTTGTATTGCATTGTTAAAGAGGTTGCACCCAATGTCCAAAAGGTGAATTCGGTTAGAACTATACAAGCCTTCACAAAGATCGTCTGCCCAGTCATGCAATATATGGCATCCACCTAACCTCAGGGCCCATCGCCCTACCTGTCAGATAACCTTTTTGCGACCTCTTTTTCATAGCTTGCTGTCGCAGCATTTTAATCGATGAATGATATCGGACTACATGAAGCATGTGTTCAGGAACCATGACACTAATTCCCTCCAATCATTCTTCATGCGTCATATCAGCTGGATACAAGATGACTTCCCCAGGACAGTACCACCTAGATGAATAATGATAACTTGGGCTCAGCCAGCATATCTTTCTTGAGTTGTAAGGATGGCAGCAACTGATCCCATGTCATTCCTCTTTCCCCCATCCAGGATATGCAAAAATTCTGTGGCAGCAAACCCAAATGAGACTCATACGAGTGACCCCGGGCCCTCTTTGCTTCCCAATGAACAAATGAATGTCATTCCTTTGCCATTACGTTAATCCTGTGAAAAGAGGGCAAGAAAGGTTAAGGACTCATAACCGACTTGTTCTGATATATGGGTATACAACATCTGACTTTCATATCTCTATTTTTTTGAATGGTTTCTATATTCAACCCCACTTGGGAAGCACTGGTGGCCATTCCTATTCTGAAGGAATGTGTCCCGAAGTCTTTAGCATTATATCCAATTTCCGATAAAGCTAAGTTCAGTACTGCTGTGAATTGGTATCTAGTAAGGGGGGTATGAACAGCATGAATTTGTTAACAATTTTATTATAAATGTTCTCTGTATTTGACTATGGAAATATTTTTTCCTGCTTTTTCTGTTTTATGTAAACCGGTATGATTTGCATTTTAATGTAAGAATGTCGGTATATAAAAATTATAAATAAATAAATAAATGAATGAATGAATTAAAAACAATTTGCCTCCATCAGGCCGCACAGACAAGAAATTCAAAACATTTTGTAACAGGCAAGTTATTAGTGATGTTGCTCATTTGAGCCATAACTTAGCTCATCTGGCTGCCTGGTCAGTTTTCGACCTCTGTATAATTATTTATATTGACTGCTTGGACACTCTGATATTCCTCATTAGTATGCCCCTGAAACCTCTGACCCTTCTGGATGCAACCACCAGCTCGCTAATACGTAGCATGCCAAAGAAGGCCAGTGAGAATACGGCCCTAAACAATTTAACTTCAGAGTCTGAATGGCAGATGGCTGGCAACCCCAGCCATAGCCGAATGAGCTGATCGTGGGTGATTGGTTGTCTTGAATCAATTACAGGCCCCGCCTTTCTAGCCCATCCCTTGAGCATTTTTTTAATTAAGAAGCTCCTGATTGGGACGCCCTAATCTTGTAATTTTGCGAAGAAGGTGAACTCTGCCACTGGTTACTGCACCCCTAGATTTATGACTCTCTTTCCAAATGATAAATCTGGTGACTAACTCCTCTGGCACAGGTCCCTCCACCCAACTCCGTTCTTTCAAAGATTCAGACATGTTCTCATAGGCCCTACGGTAAGTGCTTCATATTGCCGGGGCTACAGATCACTGCAGGAGGTCTCTCATGGTGTTGTCCCAATGCTCCGTAAGCGATCCGGCACTGGTATGTTTTCCTTGTCTGCTCCAGGTACATGTTTTCGAAACAAATCCCATTTAGCTCTCAACAAAGCATCTGCAATACCATTATGTACCCCCAGGACATGATGCACCCATATCACCATGTTCAACTGCAAGCTAGTTAACATAACCTCCCTTAATAGTTCGGCTACTCTATGGCACTTGACAGACTCTCTTTTTAAGACTTAGACCACTGACATGTTATCGCAGAAGAATATTATGTGCTTGTTTCTTAGCTTCTTTCCCCATATGACCAAGGTGACTAGAATGTGAAACAGCTCCAAGAATGTGACATTTCATGTCAGACCTACTTCCACCCAAGCCGCTGGCAATTGTTCTGCAGCCCAAGATCCCTGCCAATACAGTCTGAAACCCCATTCTCCTGATGCGACGGAGTATATGCCTAGGTCATGATTGGAAATGGTGGGTTCATGCCATATAGATATAGCTTTATATTTGCTCAGGACACTAATATAATGCCAAGTTGTCTGTTATGGACTGAGTAATTCTAATACAGTGATTCAGGTGACCTACTCGTCTGGAGCATGCAGTTAACCTCCTCAAGAAGGCCCTCATCATGGGTATCACTGTGCATGCAAAGTTGAGGGTGATACCCCATGCACTTTCGCTAGTGTCATCTTCTTAGATGATATTGCCTGCTCCAGTCTGGTTTGTATATCCCACATTTTGTGCTGAGGGTGTCTGGATATAATCTGGATGGAATCGATCTTGATGCTCAAGAATTTTATTAGTGTCGTAGGGCCTTCAGAGTTTTATTGCACAATCGGTACTCCTAGTTGAGATGCAATACAATGAAAAGCACATAGTAGACGAGAGCAAGCCTGCGATTGATTCCCTCAGTCCAACGAAGAGAAAATCATCTAAATTGTGAATAATGCTAGACAACACAGCCTGCTGGGCTTTGGCCCAATGTAGGAATGAACTGAACATTTTGAAGTATGCGCATGACACAACACCCCATGGGCATACACTTATCAAAATAATAAGCACCTCTGAAATGATGTCCCAATAGTGGGAAGCTGGAGGGATGCACTGGTAGTAGGCGGAAAGAAGATTCAATGTCCGTTTTGGCCATGAGTGCCCCCTGCCACACTTGCGTAGTATATCAATCGCACTATCAAAAGACATGTACTATACTGAGCATTCATCCTGTGGTATGCGATCGTTCACGAAGGCTCCATATCAGTAAGATACATTTTGGATTAATCGATATCTTCCAGGTTCCTTCTTGGGAATAACAGTCAACAGTGAGAGCATCATCTTTTTAAAAGGAGGGGATGCGAACGGTCCGGCCATTCTGCCCCTTGACAGTTCAGCATTCAGTTTCTGCTTTACAAAGTCCACGTGCTGTTCCACCAAGGGGGTGTTCTCCACATACATTCCTTCATTGTCTCCTTGGAAATGTATTGTGAATCCGTATCGAAAACCCTGGAACAACCTATTGGCTTGCTTCTTCCTTGGGTAGGGATTCAGCCATTTCTTCATTGCTTCAAGATTTATTGGGGAGGCGCTTTTCCAAATATGCTGGGATTTGAGGCTTGGGATTACTTCCTGTATTCGTCTTCTTCGTGCACTTTGTAGCTGGGTGGAGCACCATGCAGATCGAGCAAAGATGCTTGAATTTGCAATCTTGAAATGCACAAGAAGCTTTGATATATCTCCAGCATGTTCCAGTGTTGTGTGTGCCAGGGCCCGTCTGCCCCACTTGGGTGATTTGGTGCCCTGGGTGTCATAATGCATGAGCGCTGCTACCGGCATCAGGAGCTTTATTCTTCATTTGCTTGAACCACATGCCAACATCCTGTGTACCCCAAGACATGAAGCAATTCTCTTCCATCTTATCCCTAAAACGATTATCATAATTAAGCCATGCCCATCCTTCATATTGTCTATATGCTTCAAGAATGGTATCAGTATAGATCGTCATGTCCAACTACACTCGTCATCCTCAAGAACGCTCTCGTCCAATTTATTATATTTGTTGCTATTGGTTTATTCAAACCTGGCATGTGATCATGCTTGTCACTCTTCTTTTTATTGGCGCTGCGCAGACCTTCCAAGATTCTGAAAATGTCTACGTATGTATTATTCTTCATTTTCTTCCTTTGCTCTTTTGGGATGCTCTCCCATAGCTGTGACAAAGTCGTCAATGCTAGGGGGCCCCTGTCCACTTCGGCTCCTGCTACTTCGGCCTTTTTTTTGTATCCTCTGATGATGAGTCCAAACTAGATGAATCCGAAGAATTGTGCGTGCTGGAATCAGATCAATTTATGGTTCTAGATTTTTTCTTCCTCTTGACTGACCTCCTGGTTTTTTCACCCTTCCCTAAACCTTGGTTCTCCCCTGAAGCCCCCACTGATGCATCCTTGTTAGCCTCACCTGCGCTGACTTCGAGATCGGTCATGGGCATCTCTGCTATCTGCTCACCGTCTTGCCTCCTTTCCTGGGACGTCTTTTTCAAGTTTCCCTTGCTCGATGGTGGCGAAGACGATGTAGCAAGGGAGTTAGTCACTTGAATCTCTGGAACGGTCCAAGTTTACGTAGCTGGCTCTGGCCTGTTGGCTGGTATGGCGACCGGAGGTTTGACACGAGTTTGCACTGGTATGCACAGCCTCCCCATGGTTGTGCCATAGGGCCATAACTGGTGATGCCCACTTGAGTTACATATAAATCACGGCTCCAAGGTAGTTGCACTGTATTACCTCGTGCCCAGTGACAGCTGCTCGGTGTGGCTGCAAATGAGTTACTGAGAGTCCAATTCTGCATGTTGGGGAAAACGGAACCCTGCGTAGGGCTGCTCATCCCCATTACCGACGATGTCAGACTCCAGCCCGGGACTCTATTGTGTGGTATGACCACGGGACCCTGCCCAGCCTCTGTAAGCCCTGAGCTGCCAGGGCTTACAGGGGCTGGGCATGGTCCCATGGGGTAAGTGTTGGTCCTGATGGGTGCCCGCCGCCGGCCAGGCTGCATTGTGCGGTTGCGGCACTTAGCACTAGTTAGGCTGTTGTATATTTGTTTCAAGTGGCCCGGGTGCCCCCATGTGCCTGGGCATGTCCAGCACTATCGCCTCTGCTGGGCGGATTAATTCCCCCTATGCCTGGCTATCCTCCTGACCCTGAGGCATAAGTTCCCTCCCTGACCTCCGTCTCTTCTGCCTCCTCGTCACTCTTCCTGTACTGTCGGTTGCTGCTTGCATCCTGGCAAGCGCACTCACTTGCCGTGTGGTAGGGCTGGCTTCTGCCATGACGTGCCTTAGCTGCCCCTGTTGTCCAAAACTATTAAGTTATTATTTAACTGTGTTGCCTTAATGGCAACTTCTTTCAGTTCTCCTTGGGTTTTTTTTTTTTTTTTTTTTTGCTGCACCCAGAGATTGCCATGTGTCAATGCTCACTGCTCTACTGGCTGCCTGTAAAAAATCCTCCCCGATTTTGCCTCCCCAGCTGCCGGGAAAACTTCTCCCCGATTCGGGTCTTGCTGCTGCAGGCAGCGTTTGCCTCCCCTGCTGCCAAGAACAACTTCTCCCCGATTCAGGTCTTGCTGCTGCTGGCAGCGAGTGTCTCTTCCCCGTCATCGCCCTCTTGTTAGTCAGACCCCTCCCCATGCATGGCTCAAGCCTTTCTCAATGGATTGGCAACTTGAGTCCTCCAGGATGAGCACCACATATGGTCCGATGTTTGCCCCTCCCCCTTCGCTCTCTTTATACTTGCGGGCGATCCGTCCATTGACCAACGATGGAACTCTGCGGTGGCGCCAAGGGAAAAGGAAGAAGAGGGGCCGGCACCTGCTTTTTGTAGTATAGTCGATGTCATCGAGCTATGACCATGCGTGCATTACAGTCCACTGACATTGCTGCTGCCGGCAGAAGACACACGGGCCGCTCGTGCGGCCCGATGGTAAGTCGGGGAAGAGGCGCGCCTCCCTGGACTCATCATAAAACTCAGGTCCCCCGCGCATTGGAGCACGAGCTCGGTATTTTTTGATGTATTACCTGCAGTTGAGTCTTTTCTATTTTCTGCTCATCTTGTACGAGGATTACTGTATTTTGTGGTAGGTTATCAGGCTGATTATTTTCCCAGTTGTTTTATCTTCAGAACGGGGCAGTTTACTGTATGGGTGTATGCTGTCTGTTTCAGGGTTTTTGAATTGTTTTGTTCAAACCTATCCAGGCTGGCTTTTCTTCCTTGAATCATCAATGTACTTTACCTTTCTTTTATCTTTATTACAAACTTTTTGAATCACCTAAATAACCAGGTGATGTACAAAAAAAATACATACATAGTTAAACACAAATTTAAAAATAAAAGAATGTTAAGACAAACAAAGAACAGAGACTCAGTGATGTTAAGCTATTCAAAATCCAGCAAGCAGTGCATATCATGAACCATTCAGCTTCAGGCATTTAAAAGTAAGTGAGACTAAAGAACAATGTCTTTAGCAAAGTTTAAATGTTTTAAAGGTGGTTATTATTAATTCATTGTCCTCTTTGCTGTGTATGATGGGTTGCCGTTTTTAGTGGTGTTGGTAAAGAACTACTGAAGGGTTTTGTGCCAGGCATTTGTATCCTCTGTGTAGAATATAAGATTGACAGTTACAAGACTAAAACCATTCTGAGAGGAGTCTGAAAACTGCAGCTCTACAGTCTTTCTTAATACCTCAGATTTAATTTCTTTCTTTTTTTGGTATTTTTTGAATCTTCAAGATACTATATCTCATGGCGTTCATTCCCCTTTTGGAGATGGGTACAATTTCTTGCTGTGATTTTTTTCCTGCTGTCATTTTTGGTATTTCTTTTTGAAATTCTTGGTAAATTGCCTCCTTAGGATTTTCTTGTCTTTGTCTCTTGTGCGCGTGCATGTTATAAAACTGGGTGTACATTTGTGTGCGCCACTTATAAGAGCTATAATTCTTTACTGATATCAATTTTACTATGAATACCTCTGAACGTGTCTGTAACAACACCCCCCCAATCTACCTTCCGAAAACTCACCCCAATTCAGTGCCCCTCTAGAGTGGTACATATATAGAGAGTGTCAGACTAACTCTATACAGAGTCTCCTCTCTCTCTCCCCTGTGTAAAATTTTTGGTTATGCATGGTCTTGGACCTGCCCCTGGAATGCCCATGACCTGCTCCTTATCTGCCTTCCTAATCTGGGCACACATACATGCATCTATGCATGTACTTCCCAGCTTTTGAAAATTTGTGTTACTTGCACATGGCCCACATATGTTTCAACCTGCCAGATGCTGATTGGGACATCCTGGCTGCAGTATCTTCTAGCAGCATGGAGATCCTGGATTCTCAACAGGAAGAACTGCTCTGCCAACAGGTAACAGAACCCACCCATAAAGGAGCAATACTGGACCTGATGGGGAGAGTGTTTATGATTTCATAGTGGGTGATCACTTGGAATTGAGTAATCATCACACTTAAAGACAAGGGATGTAAACTTCAGGAAATATAACTTAAGATGGAATGGGAAAACTAAAAGATCCTGTAAGGGAAACAAGCTTTAAGATATTGTAAAAGTAACTAACTGAAGAGTAATGGAAAAACTAAAAGAAGATATTGTAGGGGTAACAAGCCTTTATGTTAGGTAACTAAAGAAGAGTAGGAGAAAAACATACCACCATGGTTTTCTAAGGAAGTGGATGATAATAAGGTAAGGAAAAAAGATTGGCATTCATAAATTACAAGAGATTGCAAACAGAAGATGCAAGCAATAATATATGGAAAATCTAAGAGGAGCTGGGAAAACAGTCAGGATAGCAAAGGTGCAAATGGAAAAAGAATTAGGCAATATGTAAAACAGAGGGGCAACAATTGGGATTGTAAGACTCAGAGATGGAAAGAAATTTGTAGAGTCTGACAAAGAGAAAGCGCAATTGCTTAACAAATATTTCTGTTCAGTATTCACCGAGGAAGGGCTTGGAATAGGACCAAAGTAAACTGCCATAAATAGGCATGGAAGAAAGGTCCACCTCAAACAATTTTCAGAAGACTATGTTCACTCGGAGTTACCATACCTAAAAGTAGATAAAGCAAAGAGGTCAGACAGACTACATCTGAGGTATTAAGATAATTTAGGAAAGTTCTTGCAGCTATGCTGTCTGACATCTTCAATGCTTCTTTAGAGTTGGGGAAGCTTCCAATTGACTGGAAACAGGTAGTAGTAGTAGCTGATCACAAGAGTGGAAATTTGGAGGAGGTTGAGAATTACGGGTAGTTAGTTTGACCTCAGTGGTGACTAAATTAATGGAATTGCTGGTAAAATAGAGAATAATACAGTTTGCGGAATCTATTGGATTAGAGGATCCAAAGCAGCATGTTTTATCAGAGGAAGGTCTTGTCAGATGAATCTAATATTTTTTTTTGACTGGGAGACTAGACAGATCAGGAAACAACAAAAGATGTATTGAACTTTGATTTCATTAAGTCCTTTGTCACGGTTCCACATAAGCAACTTATAAACAAACTGAGTGGCCTAGATATGGGCTCTAAAGTGACTGACTGAGTAAGAAAATGGTTGAGTGGGAAGCAACAAAGGTAGTGGTAAATAGAGTTCACTCTGAGGAAAGAGGGGTTTCCACTGGTGTACTACAAGGATAAATCCCTCATCTAGGAATTTTCAACATTTTTGTAAGTGATGTTCAGGAAGGGCTATCAGGTAAAGTTTGACTTTTTATAAATTATACCAAAATAAAAAATGCATGATGTCTTAGTTACAAGTCCTCTCTGGTGCTGCTGCTGGTAATGGAAGAGTTTTCTCACTGTCTGTAAACTACAGTAGTGCAATGTAAAGTGTAAGTGGCTGGGATTTTTAAAAGCTCTCAAACTCAAAGGATATTCCAGATAGCTTCACAAAACTGTGGCCTTTCATATAGGAGACTCAGACACAGAGAGGCTCAGATTGCTACCAAATAAGTTCACATCCTTAGTATACAACCAGCTGAAGCAGTTGAGAGGCATTTGGGCAAGAGCTCTACTATCTGGGATCCTGTTAATTTCACTGTCATACCAGAAAGTTCCAGACACATCACTTCATCCTCTCTAAACAAAATGAACTGATCCAACAGTGTGCATTTTAAATGTTGCACTATAAATGGTTTTCAAAATAAATTATGTCTCTGGACTGGTTATCAGAATCCCTCTTGGTGTTTATTACACCAGGACTTCTGTACTGGTTTTCATTCTTTTCAGTGTGTAGAGTTATTTCCTTACTTGAACTGCAAGCATGGCTGATAATAGCAACAGCCAGAGTGTCCCATCTAGGCAAGTCCTGCAAGGGTGCTGCATTATCATGAGTTAAAATTGTACACTACTTTTGAAGGTGGTATAACTACATTTCTACTGTTTGCTTTTGCAAAATGAAAAGAAAAAAGGTTGATGGGAAGAGACAATACTTTTAATAGTCTAATAAATGTTTAAAGATGCAACTTTCAAGACCATTAAGGTCCTTTCCTCAGGCAATGTCTGGAGCCTTATTCATCCCGAAAGCTTTCATTTTATACATTTATTAGCCTAATAAAAGTAACATCTTCCTACCACTTTGTTGCTTTTTTCATTTAACAAATTTTATTTGGAGCAGGTCTTCCTTCTGCTTTGTGTTTTAACAAGATTAGACAACTTTTTAGAATTCACTATTAAAACACCATTATAAACATAATTTGCCTTTCCCAATAGCTTAAAGGTAGGCATCCACAAGTAATTCTTTGAACTCCGATAACAAAATAAAGAGGATGATGAATTAAACAGTAAGGCTAGTGTCATTAATGAATATAGGAAAAGTAAGAAGCATGCTGTGAAGTTATATCTATCTGATGGGATGACTGCAAGCAGGGCCACCCATTTCCCACAATTGTATACTGTTGGTAATGGCTTAAAAGTCTACTCCTGACTGCAGAACCTGGATCTTGCCATGGGACGACAAGCAAAGGGCTCCCTGCTGCCTCTATCTGCTTCTGCAAAACCAGTGCCTGCTTTGGCATGTATGGGGCAAGTTGCTGCCTCTTTTAACAGCCAATGTGAGGGGAGTCTCCAAATGGCTGGTGCAGATGCTGTGGTCTGCAGACTCTGATGGCCTGTGTAATAAGCGACCTGCACTATCAGTGCTATCCCCTTGGACGACTGTTGCCTTTCAGTACCGTGTGGCTTTCAGTGAGTTTGAAGCACGTAGTGCCCGCACTCTCACACTGTTCAGTTTTACAATCTCACGAGAACAGCAGGGGAGTTCAGATACTGTGTGGCTCAAAATCACTAGATGGCATGCAGTACCAAAAAGTGAGGGCTATTCCAGAATAACATTGACAGCACATATATGGAGATGGTAAGGAGGAATTGACAAACTGGTGGGGACTGGCATGAATTGACAAGAATGTGGTGTCTTTGTTGAGGACCTTAAAAGTTGCTTTTGCATTGTTTTCTCTACTCTTCTCCCATGCAAGCCATTCAAATTCTACATGGAAGGGGCATTCTCCATTGCATAATTCCGCAGAATTTACCTAAGAATATTGGTTGTACTCCATACTAGACATACATTCTTACAGGCTAGGTAAGAATCCATTCTCTTCTTGTCCAGCCTCTCTCTTACTTCTAAGATAAGAGAGGACAATCGATTAAAACAAGAGTTGAGGGGAAATATATTTTTGATTCTTCAGAAGTCAGTAGACAAGCAGAGATACTGCATTAAATTATCTAGGTATACGGAGAAGGTAAGTAAACAAGTCTTGCAGTTAGATTTGTATTACATTGTGAAGAAATTATCAGTATATTAAAGTGATGTATAAAGAGCATATATTTAAGAATGATTTATTTCATAATGAAATGCATATGAGATAATACTTTTGTGTTCCAAGATGGTAACTTTTAAACCAGTGTGCGTGCACACAGTTGTGTGCATATGTTGGCCCATGCCCAGGTAAGCGGTCCTTTTATAACATACGCATGCATATGCGTGAATGTTATAAAACAGCCTGGCTGCTCACACAAGTGCGCCAAATTTTAAGTGAGCACACGCAACTGCATGCAAATCCAGTTTTTACCATAGAAATTGGCGGATTTTAAAAAGGGTGTACGCTGACATCATTCCCAGTTTTACCAGTTCATTCCCAGTTCACCCAGATAAGAGACGGGTCCTCTAACCCCCACTGGCTTGACAGCCTTCACTCCCCCTAGTTAACCCTGACCCTTAAAACCCTGCAGATAGGTTTAGTTTTCTTTAAATTTTAAATTACTGTACATGGCATCCATGGCGTGCACCAGCTTGCATCAGTATTTACACACACATTTTAGATTCATGCCCCAACCCAGACCATGCCCACACCCCAACCTTTTTTGAAAACTTTGGAGATGTGTGCACTGCAAGAGATATGCACATATCTCAGAGGCTTTTAAAATCTGCTTGGCGCGCGAGCCCGATGTCATTGTGCATCCCCTAATTAATGCGCATGTTGGGCTTTTAAAATTCATCTCCAAATGAATAATTAGCAAGTGAAAGATATTTTCTAATTTGTTGTCATTGCTGTGTTAATATCTCAGAATGTCGTACAAGAAAACATTTGGTTGCATGAAAATCTGTGACTCTGATGGGAATTCCTTATCTAAGTTTCAGTTCTTGAAGTTGGGATAAGGGAAGCCAGAATTGAACCAAAAGGTTTCATAATGCATTCATTGTGGATAGGAGCAGAAACCCTGGTGGAAGAATTGCGGATGCCTGAATCCCAGATCAAAGGTATTGGACAATGGAGGTCAAGAAGATACTTGAGTTGCATCAGGAAAGGGGAAACAAATAACCAGAAATAAACATCTCAGCAAGGCATGGAGGCTCACATGCTGGTGCACATGAAAGTCTGAGCCTATCTAAGCGCAAAACAAAACTGGACCCAGCCCTGGGTGTAAGGAAAGAGGAGGACCAACTACATGGAATTGGACAGGCTGACATATTAGTAACAGAGGCGAGTAATTGCATGGTATTGTAATATCTGTAATGACTATACATCTGTCTCAGACAGCAGTTTGAGACAAGAAATAGTGCCTTCTGAAACGTTTAGGCCCTAATTGGAATTTAGGTTTGGGAGATAGGTTGGCGAAGTGTTAAGTATAGTTGATGTTAAAAATTTTAATTGAATGATATTTTGGCAAAGGCTTTGGTTAAGATGTTAAATGGAAATGGTGACATATTTATTCATTTAAATTTCTTAATGTCCTGCTCCATAGGCTCAAGACAAAGTACAATAAGTAAAAGTGACAAAACATTAAAAAAACAACATTTGTGCATGAGGGTCCTAGACTGCAGGAAAACTAACTTTGTTAAAATGGGGAGTGGAAATATCTCAAGGAGTTGTTAGCCGGATGAGAAAATCTAAGGCAAGTAGAAGAGCAGTGGGGAAAACTAAAAGCAATTAAAGGTTAAAGGCAATTAACCTTCTATTAGAAAAGTAAATGAAGGTAAGAGGAAAAAGAGGCTTCTACTGTTTTCTAGAGAAGAAGTTGAAAAGGTAAGAAAAAAGTTATCATTCATAAACTACAACTAATCACAGAAATAGGAAAACAGGCAAAATATCTGGAAAAGATAGGAGATCTGGGAAAATAATGAGGAGCGAGAAGATAAAAATGGAAGAAAAAAATAGCAAACACGGTAAAATAGGGGTGTGGCAAGACTTTTTTTTTTTTTTTTTTTTTTTTTTTGATATGTCAGTGATAGGAGGCCATTCAAAAGTGGCACTGTGAGAGAAAGGGAGGCAGAGGCAGAGGCTGACAAGGAAAAGCAGAATTGTTTCACATAATTTTCTGTTTGGGGTTCACGGAGGAAGGGCCAGAAAATAGACCACAAAAAATGTATACAAATAAGACTGGAAGAGAAGTACATCTCAAATGTTTCAGAAAAGTGTGCTCAAGCAGAACTAGCTAAACTTAAAGTAGATAAAGAATGGGGCCGAACGGGATACATTTGAGGGTTTTAAGGGAACACTGTTAGTGAATCTTATCAATGCTTTAGAACTGGGAGTAGTTCCGGAGAACTGGAAACAGGAAGAAGTGATTCCTCGTCACAAAAGTGGAAGTAAGGAGGAGACTGGGAACTACAAGCCAGTTAGTCTGTGGCGAGTAAGTTAATGGGAACAAATGGTACCATTTTTAATTGATGGCGGAGAGGCAGGAAGTGAGTGGGCATTCGCTTTTCCCCTTCATTATCAGGGCTCCCACAGAAAGGTTAAGTGGGGGGCAGGGCAGTCCTAGCA
Organism: Rhinatrema bivittatum; assembly: GCF_901001135.1. Lineage (NCBI taxonomy): Eukaryota > Metazoa > Chordata > Amphibia > Gymnophiona > Rhinatrematidae > Rhinatrema > Rhinatrema bivittatum. Next base: position 106,306,482 of record NC_042617.1, on the reverse strand, counting down.
GTCCCTGATAACTTTTTTTTTTTTTTGGGGGGGGGGGGGGGGGGCGGTGAAAGGGATCCTGTGGGGTGTTGGAAGGCCCCATTTCAGGATTTTTATGTTTTGGAATTTTGTTATTGATGTTTATTTTGGTTCATCAAATGACCAGAACAGAAATAAATATTAAACAAAATGAAACTGGAGAAAAAAAGAACCTAAAAATTGTAAAAAATAAAAAAATTTTGGGAACTGCACAACCCTAATACATATACACACAGAATTTGCACCTGCCTTTCCTGTGGGCAGATTTCTTATGGAAAACACATTTAGAAATGGATTAAGGGAAACTTAAAATAATAAAGCACAGTTGTTCCAGCAAGGACTTATCTAAGTGAGTATGAGCAGATACTGACAGTGTGTGTGTATGTGTGTGTGTGGGGGGGGGGGGGGGGGAGGAAGGGAAGTAGAGTGATGGTGGCTTACTTAAATAAGTGGTGGTGGGTAAGAAGGGGTGGGTATAATTAATTGGGGTTGGGGAAGGATGGAAGAGGGAAAGTAGAGGTTGGATGGAGTGAGTGTTGGGGGAGTATTTGTTTTAATGTTCTTGAAGAAATTGTATGATTGTATTGCCCTATAACCACTTAGGGACCCATGGGACAAAAAGCAGGAAATCAAGTCGAAGTTTATAAATAGATTATAATTTAAATACCACTGAGGTATTTAAATAAATAAGTATAGATAGGAATATTTACATGCATTGTTTTCTAATTTCAGCCTAAATTTGACCTTGGAAATGCCTTCCCTCATTCTCGCTAAAATTACATGTGTCATAAAAGCCAGAGTATTAATTTATCTGGATTAAGTGAGGGTAATTTTCATATAGTCAATTTACCCAGGTAAAGTTAAAAACATATCATAAATCTCTTTCCTGTTTTGATGCTAGATTATCTATCATATAACTCTCTTCTCCTTGAAATAAAAATTTAATCAGTGGTTACTAATTGAAAGAGCAAATGCTGCTTACCTGTAACAGGTGTTCTCACAGGAAAGCAGGATGTTAGTCCTCACATATGGGTGACATCACAGGATGGAGCCCAATCACGGAACACTTCTGTCAAAGTTTCCAGAACTTTGACTGACCCCTATTGGGCATGCCCAGCATGACACTAACCCTGCATCTAGCAGGGGTCCCCCTTCAGTCTTGTTAAAAAGCTATAGGTAGTGCCGAAAATAAAATAAGAAAAACATTACAAACCCAACACCGTGGGGTGGCGGGCGGGTTTTGTGAGGACTAACATCCTGCTGTCCTGTGAGAACACCTGTTATAAGTAAGCAACATTTGCTTTCTCACAGGTCAAGCAGGATGGTAGTCCTCACATATGGGTGAGTACCGAGCTGAGGATGTCCGAGTATGCACGCTGGGGTACATTTTAAAAGACAGCGCGCGCGCGTACTTTTGTTCGCGCATCAGGCGCAAACAAAAGTACGCTGGATTTTAAAAGATACGCGCGTAGCCACGCGTATCATAAAATCCGGGGTCGGCGCGCACAAGGAGGTGCACATTTATGCAACTTGCGCGCGCCGAGCCCTGCGCACGCTGCCCATTCCCTCCCTTCCCCTACCTAACCCACCCCCCAGGCCCTATCTAGACCTCCTCTACCTTTATCTGAAAATTTACTACTGCCTGGGGGCAGTAGTAACTTACGCTCGCCGGCGCAGCAGGCCCCGACACAGGCCGCTGTGTCGGGGCACTCGGCCACGCCCCCGGTTCCCCCACATGCCCCTGAACACGCCCCCGATCCGACACCACCCCCTGGCCACGCCCCCGACCACGCCTTTTTGCAAGCCCTGGGACTTACGCTCGTCCCGGGGCTTGTGCGCGCCGCCGAGCTTATGCAAAATAGGCTCCGTGCGCGCAGGGGAGTTTTAAAAGGATTACGCACGTACCTTATGCGCGTAACCCTTTTAAAATCCGGCCCCAAATGTACGCAGGCCTACAAGGCAGTAGGCCTGGGATGAAATATGGCTGAGGGCATCCTGAACCCCACCGGGCAGGCAGAAGGGTGTTGGTACGTCACGTTGTAAATAGGTTGCGCAAGATAGACTAGGCGAAAATGGAATCTTGTCTTCTGGCTTTGTCTAAGCAATAATGGGCTGTAAAGGTATGGAGGGAACTCCAGGTGGCAGCCCTGCAAATGTCAGGAAGCAGCACCGATCGTAGGTGTGCTACTGAAGTTGCCAGGGCCCTTACAGTGTGTGCTTTAACATGGTCTTGAAGTGGAATGCCCGCTTGCTGATAGCAAAAGGATATACAGTCTGCCAACCAGGAGGAGAGAGTCTGTTTACCCACATGCTACCCCAATACGATAGGATGGAAAGAGACAAATAACTGAGTGCTTTTCCTGTGGGCAGCTGTACGGTCTAGGTAGAACGCTAGAGCCCGTTTGCAGTCAAGGGTATGCAGAACCTGCTCTCCTGGATTGGAATGGAGCCTGGGAAAAAAGGTAGGTAGTATAATGGATTGATAGAGATGAAAATCTGAAACTACCTTAGGCAAGAATTTAGGGTGAGTGTGGAGTACTGCCTGGTCCTGCAGAAGTTTAGTGTAAGGCGGATAGGTAACTAGAGCCTGTAATTCACTAACTCTATGAGCTGAAGTGATTGCCAAAAGGAAAATCACTTTCCATGTGAGATATCGAAAGTCACAGGATTGAAGAGGCTCGAATGGTGGTTTCATGAGCTGACACAAAACTAGGTTGAGGTCCCAAGAAGAGGCCGGAGGACGTAGAGTAGACTTGAGGTGAAGCAAGTGCTTCAAAAAACAAGTTACAAGGGGTTGTACTGATATGGGAACATCCCCAACACCTTTATGGAAGGCGGCTACCGCACTGACATGCATCCTGATGGAGGAAGTTTTTAGACCTGACTCTGACAAGTACCAGAGATAGTCCAGAAACTTCGTGATTGGACAGGTAAAGGGGTCAAGGGACTGAGAAGAGCACCATGACGTAAACCTGGTCCATTTGTAAGAATAAGATTTTCTCATGGAAGGCTTCCATGAAGCAATCAGGACACGGGAAACTGGTTCAGAAAGGTTAAATGGCTGAAGGATTAACCTTTCAACATCCAAGCCGTCAGGGACAAAGCTTGAAGATTGGGGTGGCGTAGGCACCCATCCTTTTGAGTGATTAGAAGCAGGTCCTTTCCCAAGGGAATATGCCTGCGAATGGAGAGATCCTGAAGTATTGGAAACCACACTTGGCGCGGCCAATGAGGTGCTATCAGGATCATGGTTCCCTTGTCCCGATGTATCTTTACGAGAGTCTTCCAGAGAAGTGGAAGTGGAGGGAATGCATATAGGAAATCGGTTGCTCATGATAGGGAGAACGCGTTTCTTGGCTGATAGTGTTGGCTGTGAGTGAGAGAGTAGAAGTTGTCTACTTTGCAATTTTGGGGTGACGCAAAGAGATCTATTTGAGAATAACCCCATTGTTGGAAAATGGAGTTCGCTACTGAGGGGTTGAGAGACCACTCGTGCAGTTGAAAGGTGTGACTCAGCTTGCCTTCCAACACATTGTCCACTCCCAGCAAGTAGGTGGCCCTGAGGTACATCGAGTGGGAGAGGGCCTCCGCCCATATGTGTGCAACTTTTTGACACAGAAGGTAGGAGCCCATTCCTCCCTGTTTGTTGACGTACCACATGGCGACCTGGTTGTCCGTCTGGATCAGGATGACTTGATTGGAGAGGTGATCCTGAAATGCCTTGAGAGCATATCTGATTGCTCGAAACTCCATGAAATTGATTTGGTGTTTAGGCTTCCTCTGGAGACCAAGATCCTTGTGTCTGCAGATCGGCTACGTGGGCTCCCCAGCCAAGGTTGGAAGCATCGGTGGTGAGAGTTATTTGAGGATCTGGAGCCTGGAAGGGGAAGCCTTGGAGGAGATTGATTGGATTTCTCCACCAGGCAAGAGACTGACAGAGTGAGTCAGTATGGTCGACAGGGGCTGAATGGATTGAGTCCATTGTGACCTTAGAATCCATTGCATGACTCTCATGGCCAAGCGGGCCATTGGAGTGACCTGAACTGAGGACGCCATGTGTCCCAGGAGAATGAGAAAGTGGTGTGCAGTCATGGAGCACTGAGACTGCAGCTGGTATGCACTTTTGGTCACGATGTCCATCGAGATGTCCATCGCAACCAAAAGTGTATAGCATCCATGATAAAACCTCCTGGTCTATTTAAAGACACTTCTCTGATATTGTCCTGCTGCGGTCTTCACCCATCAGTCAAACATAAGAATATTTTCAAACTTATAAGTTACAATATCAGAGACCTTCGGGCCTGACGCGAAACATGGCCGTGTCGGGGTTTTCCATTCATGAGCATTAGTTTATTGTGGTATTGAATACTTGTGCACAATTGATATGTGCAGAAACAGAATAATAAAAAAAACTATTTTGTTCGTCAAACTGTTATTGCCCAGTATAATTATTTGCCGCACATTATATTGTTGTCAATTACCTAAATGTGTGTGCTTTCTACTCTGCTCTCTCTTTGAGTTTTAACTTTAAAATAGCCAGGTATATTCAGTGGTGTGGCTACATTGCTGAATATACAGCACTAGTTAGCTGGCTTAGTAACACAGTGTGTGCAGTTGAATATGGACCTTGATAAATATTATTATGTATCCATCTTCTGGCAGCTAGTCCTCCTAGACCAGTATTGGCGCTCTCTGGCCACTCATTTTGGTTCTTCCTGCCACCTCAAGTAAATGTCCGTATTTTCTCCTACATGAAAGAAAGTCAAGCGCGGTTGGAAATTGTGCCATAGAAAATGGAAATAATAGAGAAATAATAAATTGAAGCCTTACTGAAATCCAGATAGACATTTATTGCACTTTCCTGATCCACCACTTTTCTCACCATATTACAAAACTCAAGTCAGGTTTTTCTGGCAGAAGCTTTTCTTTATGAACCCATGCTGTCCGAGGTCCTGTAATCAGCTTGTTTAAATGTGCTACACTTTAGCTTTATCTCTTGTTTCTATAGTTTTGCCTGCCACTGTAGATCCCCACCTCCTCCCGTCTCCACTTTTGCAGATGGGCACCACACATTCGCTCTCCTCTACGCACTCAGAAGCTGTCTTAAAGGACAAATTGAACAGAACTGCAAGGGGCATGGTTGGCATATTCTTTAACTCTTTTAGTAAATGGGGGTGCACACTACTAGGTCCCATAGCCTTATTTGTGCAAGTGCATCATTTCGCATTTATCAAAGCTGTTTCTTATTTTAAATCAATCACCTTCCACTTATTTTGAAAATACTGTGCAAAAGAACTTATTTAAGATGTCTGCTTTTTGTGAGTCTTCCTTTTTGCAAACCCATTACTTTTTCATCTGCCATAAAAAGGCCCACATACCTTCCAAACCCTTTTATGACAGTTAATATTTAGCAAAACCCAAAATTTGGCTGTTGTTTGCCAAATGGATGCCAAACTGAACAGGAGTGAATTGAATCCGAAATGATTTCCAGGCTCTTAGGCACATAATAAAAATGTATTTCCTATGAGTCATATTTAGAATTACTCTTCAGCTTGAGACAGGAAAATCAAATGACAGGTTACACATTTTTTAAAAAAAGTCCTCAATCAGTACTTTTTGCTCTGCGTTGGAGATACTGCCAATCCTACAGTGGGACTAAGTGCTGTCACAGACAACAATTAACAGTGACTGATAGGTCCTACACAGTAAAAGTGATGATGACTAATTATCACTGTATATTACCTCAAAAAGTTGTCAAAAGTATCTGACAATTCTTCTTCGTGAGTGTCATAGTTTGAAAAAAGTGATTTATTTGCCTGTTATTATTAGTTGTTGTATTATCACCACCATAATGGATCTGTCAAACATCCAGCATGCTAAACAGATCACTAATCTCTTCCTTAAACAAGATAAAATTGAATTTCAAAACCTGAAAAAATGCTATTGTAATATCTTTGCATGATTTCTGTAGTATCCCAAAAAAGAAAAGGATAGAGGAAAGATAGAAACCGTCCGGAAAAAAAAAACAAAAACCCAACCAAAATGGTGTGGGGTCTGGACTGAAATATATATGAGATGAGACTTCATGGCCTAAATATGTGTATCTTAGAGGAGAAGAGAGAAAGGGGGAATACGGTACAGACCTTTGAAAACTTGAAAGGTATTAAGAACACAGAAGCATCATACCTTTCCAAAAGAAAGAAAGCTGTAGAACTAAGGGTTATGATATGAAACTCTGAAGGGCTAGAATCAGAAACTTGAGGAGGAAAGATTTTTTCACAGAAATCATGGTGGAAACCTGAAATGCCCTCCTAAAAGAGGTAGTGCAAAAGATTGTGGGATAAACAAAGAGGATGCCTAGAGGCTATGGGATGGAAAAGAAGAACTAGGATGGGGGGGAGGGAGGGAGAACCTGCATGGGGTGGCATTTACAATGCTAAACAGAACCTGCACAGGGGTAAACTGCATGGGGTGGCCGTTTATTTATTTATTTTACAAACATAGATAACGCTGATCCACAGATCTCAGCGGATTACAATAAAACATACACAATAAAATAAAAAACAATTAAACAGTGAACAAATTCACTTTTACATTTATTGAGAATTTATGAATCGCCTAACAGTGAAAGGCCCAGGAGATGGACAAGATAATAGTACAATAGTACATTAGAAACCACAGATTGTACAAAGATAAAATGTTACTCAAACATTAAATAAGCAGGAACACCACCACCACCACCAAAAAAAAAAAAAAGGCAGGGCAGTCTGGAAAATCCAAGGTGAAAAGGTAAGACTTAAGAAGTTCTCCTCTCTTCTGGGGGCTACTGTTTGCACTCACATCCTTAAAGGGCCACCTGTAGGCAACAAGGTCACCTTCCGTAATCCCAAGGCTTTCCAGTCCCTCAACATGCAGGTGGTTTACATTGCCAAGGGGATCATCAGGATGGAGTACCCAGGTTTTTGGGTTACTGTCACAGACAGGAATTCATGATTACTTCTAGGATAGGTTCATTATCGGGCATTGGCTGCTAAGTATGGACGCTTTCACTACAATGACACGGCAACTGCCTCTGCTCTTTTCTCTCCCTCTGTCTCTAGGTGACCTTATTGCTTTGGCCCAGAGGGGGTCACACCAGCAGCTTCTACCAGTGAACACCCTCAAAGCCTACCAAGTTTGGGATATCTCATTCTCGATCTTCTTCTCTATGGGGGGGGGGGGGGGGGGGGGGAGGCTCTACGGAAGCCTGGGTCCAGGCTTGATTTTTAGGAGCCTAGACGGGAGGGAAGGTCAGAGGGGCCTTAGGTAAAGATAATCTTTACATGAACTCAGACAAATTTTACCTTGAAGTTATAACACGGCTTTAGATTCCTTTATTAGTGAAACAATGTTAGGTACATTTGAATCAAAATGTTAATTGGTTGGAATCAGGTTTTGCTCTTAATGAAATGAAACACTAAACATATTGCACTGCTGCTAGGGACAGGAAATGCTAATTAAGTTGGAAAATCTAAACCAACTTCTGAAGTGCTGTATGATTGAAAGCATAAATTCATTTTCTCAAAAAGAGTGCACGGAAATGGAATTAAGTGCAAGTTATTTTTACAGCAAATTATTTTCTAGAAAAACAATGCAAATTTCTAGGCATGGTGCTTCTCTTGAAATATCATTTAACTTTGTGTCCTACTGTTGCTGGTCACTCATGTTATCAGTTTATGGCATAGTTTCCTTGCATACAGCAACTGCAGGGGCTTGGCAAATGCTACAGTAAATTTCTTTCTATGAATTTGTTAACTGTTCCCATTTCAAAAGGTTCAAAAGTAACATAGAAGCCCCTTTATTCATAAACATGTGGTAAAATTAGACTCCAATTTAGCAGCATGTTATACCTGCGTTACCTATCTACTACTGGTAGAAAAAAAGGACTGCTAAAACATGATTTCCAGTTGCATTTAGCATTCAAACAATAATTCTACCATTCCAGGGCTTTGAGAAATGCATTTATCAATAATGAGTTAGGGGCATTCCAGAGACGTAACTCGGAGAAGCTGAGTTAGCCAGCTAAGGGCCTTATTTTCTAAATGTATCGCACGCGGTAAGGGACGTTTCGCACGCGAAATGTCGCTTTTCACGTGCGACACCAAAATGGGGGCGGAGTCGACCCCGGAAGAGGAGGAGTCGGGGCGTCACTGGGGCCGACTCCGCGAAGCCGCCGAGGACGACGAAAAGGTAAGGCCCTTTTCGCGTCCACGTTCGCTCCCAATAGCTACACCTCCTATGGTGGCACTATTGGGTGCGAAACCGGCAGCGATTGCTCGCTGCCGGCTAGTTCAGGCCCGCCCCCCTTTTTGGCCCCCCGCCCCTCATTTCCTAAAGTATCACAGGCCTGTGATACTTTAGAAAATGAGGCCCTAAGTCGGGCAAAACAGCTCTCCTAAAGGTAGGTGGCTATTGTTAGCCGGCTAACTTTATGATATCCGGCTATTTTCAATAGTGCGGTTTTACTATTGAATATACCTCCAAAGTTAGCTGGATAAATTTGTCTGGCTAGCAGGGTCATTTTTCAAATCACGTTAGGACCTCAAGGTGCGATAATAGGCTCTAATGCATGTTATATTGTATATACTGCACAATATCGCAGTGATAGTGCACGATTGTGGTGATACCGCACGATATACGTAATATTTTGCTTGTCCCCACTCAGATAACCTCCACTATTACAATGACCTTCTTTGCATTCATTCTGGATACATGAATAATGCGAATGTAGGCAAAGGTCATTATGAGGCAATTCTATGCAAATATTGTACCTCTGCTGACTGAGAAGGTGGTCAGCTATGCTAAAATAACAACACCTCTCTTGCATGGTATCAGGAGGGGCAAGGGGGAGGGAGGATTAGTGTTTGGATATCATGGGGCCGGGGGAGGGAGCCACCAGTTGCTTATTGTCAATATTATTTTTCTTTTTGGGGAATCGGGCCCGAATCGACTGGTGGCAGCCACCTCCACTTACCTGGATAAGCTTCATTCTGGTAAGGTTTGTGACTTAGCTGGATAAGTCGGTATTTATCTGCAAAGTTTATTTAACAATTTTTTTTTTACATTTTTTCTGTTTTTTTTTCTTTTATGGATTTTAAGTGCTACTGCAGTAGCACTGAAATCTTAATTCCATCTCTGACCTTGGAGATAAGTTTCCAGTGCTGACAAAATCCTGGCCTGGCCAACGTACCTCTCTGCATCGGGGAGTAATGCTTAATTCCCTCATTTGCATATGATTTCCATGCAAGGGCACTAAGCAGTACTCCCATTTTAGAATGCTCATTTTTTGTGATCATAAAACTTCTTGCTGCATTAGCAGTAAAGTTTACGCTCACAAAATGAGCGTTCAAATGCGGGCAACGCTGTGCATTGGCCAGAACGCACCTTTCTGTAAATCTCTTCTGAAAAAGCTGGTGCCTTGATAATTTGCAGAGCTTTTATTCTAGGTGTATTTCCTCCTGAGGAGTGGCACGCTGGTAGCAGTTTTTCTTGCATGCAACGTTATGAGAAGAAATGGTGTTTCGATGGGCCTTGTTCAAGGCTTTGATTCCTGGCTGTTGTGGGTAGGCCAAATAACTTGCTGAACAGTGTAGTTTAATACTGAAAGCTGACTTTTTGATATGTTATTTCAATATTTATTGCTGTAACTTTTCCACTTTGGCTCTATTTTACATCAATATGGGTGAGGACATGGTCTATAAATTTTTATAAAGATAATGTCATCATTTGTGACTTATTTTTTCTTAACTTTTGAATGACAATCTGCTCTGTCATCTTTTGTTAATAACAATTTATTACTTTATTCTTTCATAAATATGTATGCTTTCCAATAACTTCATACCCCAAGAAATGAATTAGGAAATTCATGGAGGAATTCTTTAGCATTTAAAATGCTAATTAGGCTTTAATTAATGAACCTCTATCTATTAATCCTAACACAGGAAAAAAGCAAAACGAGCCTTAACATCAATGGCTTGGTTTAACCTGTCTTAATGATAATGAGGCACAAAAAGTATAGTTGTCAGGTCACCATGGAACACTATAAAGATGAAAACTACTACATTTTGCCACTAGTGCACCACAACCTACTTTCTCCTTTTAAAATGGAAGCCTGCAATACATATGGAGGCAGAGTATATCATAGTATAGCTGGGTTTAAAAAAAGGTTTGGATAAGTTCTTGGAGAAGTCCATTAACTGCTATTAATCAAGTTGTCTTAGGGAATACCCACTGCTATTACTGGATTCAGTAGTATGGAATCTACTTAGTGTTTGGATGCTTGCCAGGTATTTGTAGCCTGGATTGGCCACTGTTGGAAACAGGATGCTGGGCTTGATGGACTCTTGGTGTGACCCAGTATGGCATGTTCTTATGTTCTTATGAAGCATTCTATCAGGACAGACTAGCTCTTTCCAGTGTGTATCAGGCAATTAACTTGTAACATCCACAAGTGCATAATGCTGAACAGTTCTGAATGAGGACTGGTCCCTTCACTGATAGATGACACTCAGTGCAGTGAATGAATTAATACTAAGTGGCGATAGCTGGCAGAGTTATTGGCACTCAATATTAGAGATATGCATTTGTTTTAAATGAAATAGATAATGGCAACATAACTGTCTATTTTGTCTCATTTTGGAAGTGCCACAAAACAAAATAAATGACAAAATTTCATAAAAATTAGTATTTCGTGTCAGTGCGCACTAATGGGACTTAGTGTGTACTTACCGGATGTTAGTAAGCACTAACTATAATTACAGGACTTAGTGCACATTAACGGGACTTAGTACACACTAACTGGATGTTTGTGCGCACTAACTGAACATGTTAGCAATTAGTTAAAAAGTGTCAATTGGGGGAGCAGTTAGCTAGAGTTATGGTTATACATTTCCATAGTTACTTGTTTGTGTGCCAAAGTTGCAAGATGTATTTCTGGAGGGATGGCCAGTGCCTGGTAACAAACATAAGCAAACAATTGATATAATAAATATGTCATTCCATCAAGTTTCTAGTCAGCAAATGCAAAAGCATGTATTGCAAATGCATATCTTAAATTTGCCAATCGCTTTGTAATTTAGGAAAGGGGCCCTGGCATTTTTGTACATGCATAATTTTAATTCCCCTGGTGTCTGTCTGTGTGTCTGGATGGGGGGGGGGGGGGGTAACTGGAAGAGGGGAAATGACTGGGGTGAATGTATGGGGTGATGGGTGGGAAAGAGTCTGGTTGGGGTGGTGACTGGTGAGACAGAGGTAGCCGTGTGTGTGTGTGTGGGGGGGGGGGGGGGGGCGGGTGTTGGTAAGAATGGGAGTGACTGGGGTGGCAATATGGGGTGACAGGTGGGAGAAAGACTGATTGGAGTAGTAAGTGGTGAGAGGGGGTGAATGGGGTGACAGATATGAGAGAGAATGGTTGGGGTGGTGACCGGTAAGAGAGAGGCAGCCTGGTGTCTGTGTTTTTGGGTGGGGGGAGGTAACTGGGAGAGAGGAATGACTGGGGTTAATATATGGGATAGTGGGTGGGAGAGAGTCTGGTTGGGGTGGTGACTGGTGAGAGAGATGCAGACTGGTGTATGTGGGGTGACTGGTAAGAGGGGGAGTGACTGGGATGGCAATATGGGGTGACATGTGGGAGAGAGTCTGATTGGAGTGATGAGTGGTGAGAGGAGGTGAATGGGTGACTATGAGGTTGACAGGTAAGAGAGAGATTGGTTGGGGTGGTGAATGGTGAAAGAGAGGCAGCCTGGTGTGTGTGAGGGGGATGACTGGTGAGAGGGGTTGAATGGGGTGACTGTATGGGGTGACAGATAGGAGCAAGACTGGTTGGGGTGGTGACTGGTGAGAGAGAGAGAGACAGCCTGGTATGTGGGGTGTGACTTGTGAGAGGGGGAGTGACTGAGGTGACTGTTTGGGGTGATGGGTGGGGGAGAGAAACTGGTTGAGATGGTGACTGTTGAGACAGATTCAGCCTGGTATGTGTGGGGTGTCTAGCAAGAGTGGGAATAACTGGTGTGTCTGTATGGTGGTGACAGGTGAAAGAGAGACTTCTTGGGGTAGTGACGTGTGAGAAAGACAGCCTGTTGTGTATGGGGGTGGGACTAGTGAGAGGGGAAGTGACTGGGGTGACTGTTTGGGGTGACATGTGGGAAAGAGAGGCAGCCTGGTGGGTATGTGTGTGGAGGGGATATGACTGGGGTAACTGTATGGGGTGACAGGTTACCCCCCACACACACCAGGTTGCCTCTTTCTCTCCAGTCACCACCCCAACCAGACTCTCTCCCACCTATCACCAAGTACATTCACCCAAGTCTCTTCCCCTCTCACCAGTCCCCCCACCCACCCCCAAACACACAGACTCACACAGGAGAATTCAAAGTATGCATATCCCAAAATGCCTGGGCTCCTAAAATACAAAAGGACTTGTGAATTCTAAATATGCATTTGTGTTACATGTTTTTGCTGACTAGAACTTGATGCTATAAAATTACATCACTTGTTTGTTTACACTTGTTACCCCAAACACCACCTTGCAAGCATAGCTACACAAACAAGTACCGGTAACTAAGGAGGCAGCCAATGGACTGCAGAACCATACCTCTAGTTAATGAATTCCTCCCAAATTAACACTTTTTAACTGATTGGTAACATTTTCAGTTAGTGTGCACTAAGCCCCATTAGTGTGCACTAACTCCGAAAGTAGGAAAACATAAAATAAATATCTCCCAAACCATTTTAAAAACGAAATCTAACAGATAACGAAATGAAACAAAAATGACACAAAAAAAATTCAGTGCACAACTGGAGTGGAAGGAGGAAAGCGCCTTTTCTCCTGCTCTGTATTAAGGCAACATTTGAGGGCAGAGCTGGTAGGCCTCAGGCAGAGCTTATGTAAAAAAAGAAAAGAAACTTCAAAAACAATGGAAAAACCTGACAAGGCACCATTAAAAGGGAACTGAAGGAGCTCACGTGATGTGGTGGGCTCGGTAGGACGCTACCCTCCGAGCTCCGGCTACCCCCTCGCCACATCCTTCCCCATCCAGCGTACTGTTCAACCTGCTGGCAGTCCTAGTACTACTAGGCACTCTTCTGGAGCTTTGCTTTCCTAATACCTTTTCCGGGGCATCGCATGGCGACCCGATCCATCCGAAAAGAGAAGGAGAAGTCGAAGGCCCCTGATCTCAAAATGGCCGCCGCTCAGGAATCAGATCTCCACCCTGAGGGCGAATCGCTGGAAGAAAAGATCTCGCAGGCGGTGGTACAGGCACTGGATGTCAGGCTCCATCAGCTATCTGAACAAATAGCTGACGTTCGTGCCTCACTGAATGAGTTTGACTCTCGCACGGAGCGCATTGAGGGCCGCATGAGCCTTGTGGAGGACGACGTGGGAGCTCTGGAAAAGCGAGTAGATGAGCTAACTAAGCAAGCCAAGGCCAACGAAGAGAAAATTGATGAACTAGAAAATCGATCGAGGCGGAACAACATTCGTTTTGTGGGGTTCCCGGAGTCCCTACCTGAAGCTGAGCTCCCGCAGGTTTTGGAGGCGTGATTGCTCGGCGTGGTGCCCTCCTTGGCTTCTCCCTCCGGGGGCTTGTTCGAGCGGGCGCATAGGCTGGGCCGGAGGGCCGAGGGGGACATGGCGACGAGACCTCGTGTCATTATCGCTCGATTTCTACACTTTGCACATCGGAATCTGGTCCTGCAACACTATCGGAAAGCTCGTGAATTCCGGTATGAATCTACAAAGATTCTTGTGTTTCAAGATTTTTCGCCCCGAGTCTCTTTGCAGCGGAAAGCCTTCCATGAGGTGTGCTCTGAGTTGGTCAACCGGGACATGCGGTTTGCCCTCATGTTTCCAGCCCGACTCCGGATTACTCACCAAGGCCAAATGAAATTCTTTGATTCGGCGATGGAAGCGCGAGCCTTTGTGCGGGACCTCCCAAGAAGTGAATCTGCCCCGCCACCGTGAATACTCCTGCAGTCGGGAGGGGATCCCTACATCGCTTTTCTCTGGCCGAGCGGGATGATTTCGTGTCAACATCGGGTTTTTGGGAGGCATTATGGACTACAGACTGCTGTATAGCACAGTGTTCGCTTATGGTTAACCTATTTCTATTTTAAAGTTTTCTTCGTGTTCTTTTTACATTGTTTTGTTCTCAGTTATGGCCTATATAAGGATGCTCTGCAGATATTATGCCAGATCATCGGGATTATGGGATGGTGGCGCACTATACTTGAAGTGTTATTGTATTTGTGGGGCGGGGGGGTGGCCGAACACATTTTTTTTTCCTCCCCGTGGTCTCTAACCCCCTTTGGGGTAGTAGCATTGGTAATGGGGTATAGGGGAATACGTAGGTCGAAATGGTGCCTATGGGGGAGATATGTTGCACTCTCAAGGAGCTTTTTCGGGGGGGGGGGGGGAGGGTAGGGCTGTGGGGTGGGAAGAATCTCTGGTATGTGGGGAAATTTCAGCATTGTTCTTTGGATGGCTGTGGGTTAGCCGATCAACTCATAGTGCATATCTGGTTTGCTGGCTCCTGATGTATGACTCCTGGGCTCGTGGTTCTGGGTGCGCACTACTTAGTGCTCATGCAGCAGACGGCCAAGTATATCTCTCTGTGTTGTATGTATGGCGTTAAACATGATTACTTGGAACGTGGCTGGCATGGGGACTCCTGTCAAGCGGGAAAAGGTCTTTGCTAGGTTAACCAAATTACAGGCCAAAATTGTATTTCTACAGGAGACACATATGCTTCCCACTGAGATTCTTAAACTAAAGAAAAAATGGGTGTCCCAACTGTACTATGCGTCCGGCTCCTCTAAAAGTAGGGGTGTGGCAATATTGTTTCATCAGAATACTTCTTTCCAACTGTTGGAATCCGTGGTGGACCCTCAGGGGCGTTATGTGATTGTGAAGGGGTTTCTCATGGGCACTAAGGTTTTATTGGCTTCCATTTATGCCCCAAATGCTTACGATCACACCTTTTACACCCAACTTTTGTCCCTGCTTAGCAAAATGGGGGACTGCCCAATGGTTCTGGGAGGGGATTTCAATTTTGTAATGGACCCTGACCTGGACAGAATGCCTGCTAGGGGGGGACAGCAAGCGAGTGAGCGGAAAGGGCCCCGATTTCTGTGCCGTCACTTAGCACTGGTGGATCTGTGGCGAGTACTTAACCCTGGAGACCGGGACTTTACACATATTGCAAAAGCCCACCCTACTAAGTCCCGGATAGATTACTTGCTTGTCTCCGAATCCCTCTTTCCCAAATTTACTAAAGCATCCATAGAAGCACTGGTGATCTCGGACCACTGTCCTGTATCTGGGGTTTTTTCCCCTGGTGGTGGGGCCGCTCCAACACAGTGGAGATTGCCAGCTTCGCTGGCCACTGATCCTGGTTTTCCTGCCTTTTTAAAAGGGAAATGGAAGGATTTTTTTTCCTTCAATCAGCAGCATATAGATCAACCAATTCTTTTGTGGGAGACAGCTAAAACGGTATTAAGGGGAGAGATCATTAGCTATGTTAGTTTCCAGAAAAAGCAGCGGGACAGAGAGATCATATCCCTGGAAAAAAGACTTCGGGTCTTGAAGCGTGGGTTTCATCATACATCAGACCCCAAGGTGACTTCCCAGTTCCGGGAGACTCAGGTTGCTTTGAATGGCTTGCTACATACAAGAGCAGCCCATGTGCTCCGGCACAGACAATTTAACTTTTACCGGTATGGCAATAAGGCCGGCAAATTGTTGGCACGACTGTTGAAAGCGCAGGAAACTTCCAAACATATAGCAAATATTCGTAATACCCAGGGAGACGTGTTAACCAAATCCACAGATATAGCGGCAGTCTTTTCTGACTATTATCAGACACTCTATTCGGCGGATCAGGTTCAGGAAGGCGACATAACTGACTTTTTACAGCGGATTGGCATGCCATGTCTCTCGGAAGCACAAACTCTTGGTCTTCAGCGACCGATTGCAGTAGCTGAGGTCGTGGAGGCGATTCAATTGCTCCCTAATCAAAAAGCACCTGGCCCTGATGGCATGAATTCCACGTTTTATAAACATCTGCAGGAGGAAGTGGCCCCCGTGCTGCAACTCGTATATGAAAAAATGGCTGACCAGCAAGAAATGCCCCCCACCATGAGGGCAGCCACTATTGTAGTTTTGCCCAAGGCGGGAAGGGACCCCCTACTTCCGTCTTCATATAGGCCCATTTCATTACTCAATTTGGATATCAAAATTTACGCTAAAATATTGGCTAATAGATTGAAACCTCTAATGCCTTTTCTGATTTCTCCAGATCAGGTGGGCTTTGTGATGGGGAGACGGTCCACGGTGAATATACATAAAGTAATGACTGCTCTGGAACTTAGCTCTCAGGGCTTGATCGATGAACCGCTCCTGGTCACATGCGATGCAGAGAAGGCGTTTGATCGGGTGGCCTGGCCTTTTCTGCGCCAAGTTTTGACTAAAGTGGGGATTGTGGGTAGGATCTTTGAATATATTAACCTTCTATATTCTAACCCAACAGCGAGGATCTTGGTGAATGGGGACCTTTCAGGGGAATTTGGTTTGCATAGGGGTACCCGCCAAGGGTGTCCCCTATCCCCACTTTTGTTTATCTTAACGGTTGAACCCCTCATCTGCAAACTGAAGGCTGATCCTATAATTACTGGCATCCCCGTGGGGACCCAGTCCTACCTTACACTGTTATTTGCAGATGATATTTTGCTGTTGTTGTCCAAGGCGACAACGGCTCTTCCAGCTGCCTTGGCTATTTTTCAAGAGTATCAAGGGCTATCGGGTTTTAAACTGAATCTCGATAAGACTGAGGCGCTGGACTTGTCCGGCTCCTTGAAAGCTTCTTGGGACCGGTTTCCAGTTAAGTGGGCCGTTTCCACGATCAAGTACCTGGGCATCAATATTCACCCGGATCCTCGACAGTGGTATGTGCTCAATATTCCACCTACGATTCAGAAAATGATCAATAAATTGAGAAGTTGGAAAGCTTTGCCCCTATCGTTACAAGGTCGCATAGCCATTCTCAAGATGGTACTGGCGCCCCAGCTATTGTATAAATTGTTGATGCTGCCCTTCCTGCTACGCGCACAAGACCGTCGTGGCCTCTATCGAGAGATACGTAGTTTTCTGTGGCAGGATAAAAGGGCGCGCCTGTCCATGGCTACCTTGATGGGACCTAAGGTCGAGGGTGGATATGGGCTCCCAAATTTTTATTTTTACTCCTTGGCTGCAAATTGGCGCTTTTTGGGGGACTGGTTGTTTGATACTGCTGAATATACTGACCCTGTTCTGATACGCATGGTGTGTCTCCCGTTAGAACCTAGACTGGTACTTCACCTTTCAGCTGAAGCTTTTTTACGCTTGCCTAGACGATTTCTCTTGACCCAAACTGTGAGGACGGTATGGGGTATCCTACGTAAGATGCTGGGTTTATCACCGGGTGTATCCCCTCAATACTCACTGCGTGACGGGTCATTGGTGGCTAAATCTTTACTCCCTGTGAACCATTCCTTTAATCTGAGTCCTCATTGGCTCCTAGGTGAGCTGCTGGACATGACCACTGGGACTTGTTATACTTTTGATAAATGTATAACTTTATTTGCTTTCACTCCCCAGCACTTTTTGTTATATGGATCTGTTCGGGCACTGGTGAATGAATTGGTGCGGGGCCTGTCCGGGAAAATCAGTAATGTTAACTATTCTGCTCTTATGACGTGTTTTCAAGCCCGTAAGGGATCTCTCTCGTGCCTTTATTCTTTTTCCCATGTTATACAGGTATACACCATTTACCAACGTTTGCTTCCTAAATGGTCTCGTGATTGTCATGAAGAGCTGGAGGTGCAGATGCTTAAGCATTCGTATTTGTCCATTAATCTTATGACGAACAATGTGGCTCTCCGGGAAATGCAGCAGAGAATTTTTCACCGGATTGTCTACTCTCCGGCTCGAGCAGCCTGCATGGGACTCATAGCTTCTGCGGGTTGTCTGAAATGTTCATACCCTGAGGCTTCTCTCATTCATTGTTTTTGGGACTGTCCCCAGATCCAAAAGTTTTGGACCTCTCTTCGACAGTTCATGTCGCAACTGCTTGGAACTGACATTCAATGGTCTTGCTCTTTTTGTATTCTTAACAATGATGTGGGAGAACACAGTTTAAATGTTGATAACGTGGGGTTGATGGCAAAAGTGTGTCTTATGGCTAAGAAATGTGTATTGGTAAAGTGGGTGGTTGCTGACTCTCCGACTTTTGCAATGTGGTCCTCTCTGATGACAGAAATGTACCAATTGGAATATGGGTCGATGTACAAGCGCTTTTCCCCCCGGAAGAAACGGGTTTTCGAGGAGATTTGGGGGCCTTACTATAGAGCGTTATCACCCCATGTGCGAAAGCTGGCACCCTTGGAGAGCCCATAGAGTCCGGCTACTTTGCAGGTCGGCTGGCCCCGGAGAGGGAGCAGATTAAGGTGTTTTGGTCGCAGGGATGCCACACAATGCCCAGAGATTCTCCCGGGGTGGGGGGGGGGACAGGGGAGGTGTGGAGGGGGGGAAATTCTATTGGAAAACTGGTGTGGGTGCAATTGCTGTGTTATATTATTAATCTGTTGTTTGTTCAATGTGTGTGATTAACCCAATAAATACATTTGAAAAAAAAAAAAAAAGGGAACTGAAGAGAGAAAGTCACTTGTGATTTAAAAAAAAACACAATTTTACAGAAAAATATAAGTAATCTTGATTATTCTGTGGAGCTGACAAAGATGAAAATTTGCTTCACTGAAAAGTGGAACTGTGATGAGCTCAATACGCACTGAATGATACGGGAACTCCTGCACATGCTCAATAGAGCGTTCAAAAAAGTTTGAGGTTGAGAAAAAGTTCAGACTCAGATTCAGGCTCTGTTTGATGACATGACCCATGCATTAGGGCGAGCGTATCATGTATGTCCTCGAAGAAATATAAATACCTAACAGTCCAACATATGAATAAGTCAAAAGCGCAGAGATGAAAAAAAAAAAAAAAAAAAGAAAAACTGTTTTCTATTGCAGAACCTTGCTTCTATTATACTGTAGCATACACTGCTTTAACTAATTAAAAGAAACAATTTCTTCTAAGGAAATTACTTCTTTCTGTACAACCTACTAGCTTCAAGTGTCATAAAAGCCTTGTAACAGTACTGACAAATCTGAGAGCACCCTGCATCCTATAGCACTCTTTTATCTACCTTCCTGCTGAGCTGTGGAGCAAATGAAACTTTGTCAGTTAATTTAGGATGTGTCTGTCATCAAAACAAATCTAAAATGCAAGCAACAGCAACTTTATTAGCACGTACTGATCCCAGGAGGGATAAATATGTACATTTACTTACATGTGCTAGCAAAACTGATAAACAGCTAACCTAAAACCCACGCTGCATATAAGAAAAAGAGGCGACAGGTAAACTATAGTACAGAGAAGAGATAATAATTGTGAGACAGTGTTACCTTTAAAACATGCACCATCCAAAATCTCAACTGTAGTATGAAATATTACCCAGAGATGTCAACTAGAATAAAAAACAAAAAATTAAAAAATAATAATAAATAAAAAATAATAGATAAATATTGTATTAAAAATATTAAAAGATTCAAAGATTCAATAGATTCTTATTTTGGTCTATATACCTGTCGCCTCTTTCTCTTACTGATTTTGAAACACTATCATTTATCTTGATATTATGTATATGTGTTTTGTTTTATGTTTCTATAAACTACAAGTTTCTATAAACTACAAGTCTTATAAACTACAAGTCCTCAAAAAAAGTCTTATAAACTACAAGTCCTCAAAACTACAAGTCCTTATAAACTACAAGTCCTTATAAACTACAAGTCCTCAAAACTACAAGTCCTCAAAAAAAGTCTTATAAACTACAAGTCCTCAAAAAGTTAAAACCACTCCTTCACTTCAACGACTTTCGCCTCGTCCTAGAATCCATTATTTTTTCAAAACTCGACTATTGCAACGCAATTCTACTTGGCCTCCCTGCCAACAGTATTAAGCCTCTACAGATGGTACAAAACGCCGCTGCCAGAATCCTAACAAACACCAATAAAAGAGAACATATTTCCCCCATTCTGAGCAACCTCCACTGGCTACCCATCAAACAGAGAATCCTTTTTAAAACCCTTACCATTATTCATAAATCAATACACAACATCGCACCGATATCACTCCAAACTCAACTTCGTCCACACCTATCCTCCAGACCCATCAGAAGCGCCTACAGAGGCACATTGTTCGCCCCTCCAGCAACATCATTACTAAGAAAAAGAGCACTCTCAACTGCAGGACCACACCATTGGAACGCTCTCCCCCCAGACCTACGCCTCGAACCCAGTCTACCAGAGTTCAAAAAAAAAGTTAAAAACCTGGCTCTTCAGGCAAGCGTTCCAATCTCAAGAATTTAACTAAGCGCCTTATCCTGACTGAACTTAGGAATATTTTGTATTACAGTTAACAATATACAGTATTATCCAAAATTAAATTTAAATTTAATTTTACGTTTAATTTAAGTTTAACATGCTAATTGTCTTAATTTTAATTTAATTATGAAAATATTAAAGTATTCATTGTTATTGTTCAATGTTCAAGGATTGTATTATATTTTATTGTTCTATGTATTATATGTTATTGTTCAATGTTCTTTGTAAAAAAAAACCCCGGTCTGACCTCCCAGACCAGGGCAATCTTTTCGTTTCATGTAAACCGGACTGATTTGTATTGTATACAGGAATTCCGGTATATAAAAATTAAAAATAAATAAATAAATAATGATGTTGGGTTGTATTCAATTTTTTATTTTTAAGTTCATATTTCTATGTATTTTTTGTAGAGCCTCTGATGCAGCCATAAGGCGAAACTTTGGCCAAAGTCGGGCATGTTTCATAATAATTGAATAAAATCCTTTCCAAGGCATCGGTCTAGTTCTTGTTTTTCCATTTCCGCCACTTTTAAGCAGTCAGAGTCATGCAAAATCATAATATCACTGGATATCCTATGTTATCTTGTTATACATTCTCCTGTTGTATTTATCATCGTTAATTTTAAATTGTAATCTTCATACATCGTTCTATGTAACATGTTGTTTCTGTATGTAAACCGGAGTGAAGGCAACTCTGCTATACCTCGGTATATAAAAAATGCTAAATAAAATAAAAATAAATAAATAAAAGGGTTCATGCAGACTGAAAGAAAAGCACCACCCTCTTCCTTTACTTCCTCCCTCGACACATACACATACCTTTACTATCCAACTATGGTTTATGAAAAAAAAAATCCATAATGACACTGTTGAGACAAAATAATGGAATCTCCCTCATCTATCCATGTTTGTGATATAAAAAGCCTGTGGAAGTGGTGATATGCTATCCAGTCCTGTATAATCTAATGTTTATTAGCAGCCAAGCGAGCTTTAATTAACCTTGATTTATGGGGATATCACAGATCTACATTTAAAGATATCTAGTTGGTTAATGTTATTGGAACCAAAGGACTTGGCTACAGGGATTTTAGTCTCCCAGTTTACTATAAGTTTATACGCACAATGTGACTTTCCAGCAAATTGAACACAATAAGTACATGAGGTCAGTATTAATTCTAAAATATCGATGCGAGCTAAGTTATGCACGCCTTTCTAGCACAATGCCAGAGGCAAGACACCTCTTTCAGTGCAAAGTGCAGAGCACAGATTCAAAGCCACTGGAATGCCTCTGGTGCCCTGCGACTCTCTGAGCCCTGATGAGGTCATCAAGTAGGAAGGGCATGAACAGCAGGAAGGGAGAGAACAAAAGAAAGGAACAGACTCACTGTATCCCTGAAAGTATATCAGCCCTTCTTCCCAAGCAAAATGCAGGCACACAGCAGCCAGAGGTGATGGAATGCTAAATCTTCCCAAATCATATGGATTTCCATTGAAAAGTGGGATTGCAAGAAATATATTTAGCACAGTGAGATTTTGAACAGATGCAAGTGGTAGAAATATTGTCAAACCATAGATTTTACTATTCAGTTATGATAAAGGAAGCTATAAATGTCCTTTCATATTGTCACAAACAAGAATATCTTAACACAGATAAAGATCAAAATGGCACATTCAGTCTGCCGCTCCATGCAGGCTACCCCCTCACCTTCTTTTTAGGATTTTTAACTGCCACTCCATGAAGATTAGCCCTATACAGAAAAGTTACAGAGTTACCTTAGCGGTTCATTTCCATTCTCTTGTCACCAGGAGTCCTTTGTGTCCATCCCACACCCTTTTGAATTCCATCACCCTTTTTTGTTTTTGCCACCTCCTCCCACAGGGCATTCCATGCATCCCCCACTCTTTCCATGAAAATAATAACACTTGGCGTAGTTCCTGATTCTACCCCCTGTAATTTTATATCATGACCTCTGCTTTTACAGCTTAGCATTCAAACAACTGTGCTTCCACTATCATTCTTAGGAGCCAATTTACTATTATAAAATTATGTATCCCCGTAGTGTTTCACTGCATGAAAGCTTTTGCAGAATTTACTAAACTACAATACTTGGGAAATGCAATTTTACTTGTGGTGCTGTGACCAGGAAAATCACATGCTCTCAGTTGTGGCAATGTTTCCCAGGCACCATCTTAAAGGGGCCTCAAAGCCCCAAAGATGGTTCCCAGTCACACCTATCTAGTGTCAAAAATGCCTCTGGTGGCCCGTGGTAGTACCCCTCCTTCCACCCATGGCATCAAGAATATTTACCCCCATCCCTGTGACTAAGCTCCACCTCTTTGCCAATAACCCTGTCCCCTTCCTGTTTGTAAAGCCTTAACTTTGGGTGCTCCCCAAATTCCCCCTCTCTACCCAAGGTGAACTAGGGACAAAAGTGGGTAGGAGTGATTCCCAGTCACTGATCTCCCACTGATATTGAATCTTAAAATGATCAGGGCTGACCAGGGGCTCTGTTTTCCTCTACATGTGCCAAAAATGTGTACATTCCCTTTGAAATCTGCCCACAGATAACAAGTATCACAAACTTTGCTTCTGGTTGTTGTGCAGATGAAATATCAATGGAAAATTATGAATGCATATTTGAAAATCCAGTCTATATGTTATTTTCTTCCCCTGACCATAAACAAGTCTCTAGCAATGTCTTCTTTCAGTCTAGCTAAAAGCACGTGATCAATGGAGGAGCATGCTTACTTTTTGCTGGAATGAGGAAGGAAAATTTTCAGGCAGCCAATTTACTTGTGTAAATGGCTTTCAAAATTACACTCATCAAGGATTTTCTTTAAGCAATTGAAAAAAAAAACAAAAAAACCAGAAGGAGGATAACTCTGAAACATATGTGTGTGCCCATCTACGGTATGAATTTATATGGTGCATGAAGATCTACTTATGTATTTTATAACCTACATGAATATGATATATGCATGTGATAAAACTATGGGGTAGATTTACAAAAAATGCGCGTTCGCGTACTTTTGTTGGCGCACCAGTCGCAAACAAAAGTACGCTGGATTTTAGTAGATACGCGCTTAGCCGCGCATATCTGCTAAAATCCAGGATCGGCGCGCGCAAGGCTGCCGATTTTGTGCAGCCGGCGCGCGCCGAGCCACGCAGCTGCCTTCGTTCCCTCCAAGGCCGCTCCGAAATCGGAGCGGCCTCGGAGGGAACTCACCTTCGCCCTCCCCTCACCTTCCCCTCCCTTCCTCTATCTAACCCACCCCTCCGGCCCTATCTAACCCCCCCCTACCTTTGTCGGGGGATTTACGCCTCCTGGAGGGAGAAGTAAATCCCCGCGTGCCAGTGGGCCGCTAGCGCGCCGAGGCGCGACCCGGGGCGGTTCCGGAGGGCGCGGCCATGCCCCCGGACCGCCCCGGGCCGAAACCACGCCCCCGGGCCCGCCCCCGAAACGCCATGTCCCGCCCCCAAAATGCTGCGCCGATCGGCCCCGCCCCTGACACGCCCCCCTCGAAAAACCCCGGGACTTACGCGAGTCCCGGGCTCTGCGCGCGCCAGCAGGCCTATGGAAAATAGGCGCGCTGGCGCGCAAGGCCCTGCTCACATAAATCCGGGCGGATTTACGCGAACAGGGCTTTTAAAATCCGCCCCTATGTGTAAATGCACCCCACAACATGCACGCACTTGTAAAAATAATGCATGAACACATATTGCAATTATACGGATAGATCGTAATTTATCCAAATAAGTGATGCTACTTAGCCGGATAAATTGGAACTTGGCCGGATAAATGTCACTTTCAAGATTTAGCAGGATAAATAGGAATTTATTCAGATAAGCAGTGCCAACTGCTATACTTGTGTATTTTTATGTCTAGTTTTAAAAATATACGTGTGGAAATTTTATCTGCATAATTTACATGAATTTACTCCTGTAGGTTGGGTTCTATGCAAGTTAAGTGGGGAGATTTTCTAACTTTAGGGTTGGGCAATTGTTTTTCCCAAATTAGGCAATGTCAACGAAATTTCCTAATTCAGAATGGTTCGAGAGAACTGATAAAGGATTGATTTTTTCCAAAATTTCGGGAAAAATTCGTTTTTGAGTTAGTGCACGCTAACTCCCGATAGCGCTAACTCCCGATAGTGCGCGCTAACTCTGCCAGGTTAGTGCACAGTAACCCGAAAATCGGGGCCCCCGAAAAAAAAACCCCGAACCACGGGAAAAATGAAATTTCCACCGGGGGGGGGGGGGGGCCAAAACGAAGCCAGACACGAAATTTTTACCCAAAGCACAACATGCATGCAGAAATTAAATTACCAGTTTTAACAATCAGTTTACCAATTCATCGAGTCCCTCCTGGTTCTTCAGCCTGAACTCCTCCAATTTTACCCAGACCCCCCCCCCCCCCCACACGATCAATATTTCACTTTTAAGATGTTTATGATCACTTACTACAGACATACAGCAGGTGTAAATGTCTGCTTGTAAGCTGCCACATTTTCATGAGTAAACTGCTTATAAATCAGCAATGTTTGCTAGACACAGGGGTAATCTCAACTGTCAAAATCACTGGAATTTAATAAAAACTTATCAAGTAACATAGATTATGATGATGAACCATCCTTGTGAACCTTGCTCTGTTACTGTGAAAGAGGAGTTCTTATCAGCTTGGCTCCGGCAACAGACAAAGCTCCCCCGATTCAAAAAAGTAAATTGTCGTCTGATAGGAGCATGTCTGAAACTAGATACTCTTCCCCACTGCTTCAAAAGAACAACTGCAAAGGTGAAATTTCAGCTCAGGGGAGCCATCTCCGGCCTGACCTCCCTGTGTATCTAGTTAACTGGTCTAGCTGTGCCATTAGGAGGTTCAAACTGTTGTAGTGAACCTTGTGTGCATGAAGCCGACCCGGTCTATCAGGGGTCCTTATCCAGGTCCTTATCCAGGTGCAAGTGTTTCTTTTTCCTTCTGTTCCTTTTTGTAACATTCTTGGGGAAGTAAGTAATGAACAACAACCCAGCATTAGGGGAAAAAATGTAAACTGTAATCTCCTCACTCAAAAAGTTAATGAATCAAATAACTGTGTTGCATGACACAGTGCTAAGCAGAGACAAGGTAAACTTTATTAACAGAACAACTCTCTGAAGCCAAAAGTATAGAAAAAGCTTTATAATCTGGCAGACAGCACCAGTTAAGGTAAGTTACCCACATAGTAACTCGCTCCCGTCACATTTTCAATAATGTGTGCTTTCCTGGAGTGCCAGATTCGAAGTTTAGAAGGGAACTGTAATGAAAATGCACATGGGTCTTCACAAGCCCCATGCAAATCGAAGTAAATGCCTTGCGACGCAATGTGACTTTCATGGAAAAGTCCTGAAATAGATGAATCTGTGCCCCTTGATATGTCAACTCACGCCGTTTATGGTAGGCTTGCAATATTTGTTGTTTGTGTAACCAGTTTAAAATTTTGGCGATGACTATGAGTGGTCTGGATTCTCCATCTTGTTTATTCCTGAGGTGGTGGACTCTTTCGATTCTCAAGGCAGCCACGAGCTCTGTCAGCTACAATGCTTTGGGTAGCCATTTTTCCAGGAAATATTCTAAATTCCAATCCTCAATGCTCTCGGGAATGCCCACCAATCTGACATTACTGCACCTAGATCTGTTCTCTAAGGGCCAGATTTAAAAAGGGTTATGCACAGTGGGTCTATTTTAAAAAGGTCTGGCGACACGCGTAAAGCCCTGGGACCATTGAAAGTCTCAGGGATTTACTAAAGGGGTGGTCCGTAGGCAGGGGTGGGGCCAGAGGCCTTCGACAGAGCAGCCAATTCCACTGTGCCAGAGGATCATGTGCTGGAAAGCTGCCGGCAGGTGCAAAAGGTAAGATAATTTGGGGGGGGTTAGAGTAGGGCTAGGGGGGGAAAGGTTAGGGGAAGGGGTGGGAAGGTCAGGTTAGGGGGAAGGGAAGTTTCCTTTCAGGTCGTTCCGATTTTGGAGCGGCCTGGGAGGGATTGGGGGAAGGCAGTGCGGCTTGGTGTGCACAAGGCGCATAATTGTGTGCCCCCTTGCGCGTGCCAACTCCCGATTTTATAACATGTGCGCGCATACATGTGCGCACGCCGGGTAGCACGCGCACATGTAGGCTGTGCGTGCTTCTTTTAAAACCTACCCCTAAGTCTTCCAGTTTGTCCTCCTGTTTGCCCACTGTTTTCTCCAAACTAAGTTTACTAGTGAGCTCAAGATAATTGTCTTCCAACCGAGATATTCTCCCTTCTGCGATTTCTATTCGTGGGTTCAAATCAGAGATCGAACACTTAAGTTCAGTGATCTGGGCAGATATGTTTAAATCTGGTATCCAAGGCTGTTACCACTGCATTTGTTACCCATAATGTTAGGTCAGCAATAGCATCACTGCTTAGAGAAGAGGCGCTGTATTTCACTGGGGTAGCAGCCATCTTATCCGGGATCCCCATCGCTTTGTCTTTCTCCTTTCTACTCCCATGTGCTGATTTTTACATGTACATCTCTTAGCAAATTTTACCTTAAAGGGTTTTTCCCTGATTAATGTAGGGAAGAGAAGGAGGGAGGGTTGGAAAGAGTTATTCACACACTTGAAATAAACTCATACATACACAGGACCTCTGAATGTTAAGTTGACATTTACTGCCAGATTGCTGATTGATAAATGTAAATGTGGTCTGCAATGCTATACATTGTGTCAAGAATGTGACATATTTATTGGAAGCCAAAACCTGTGATGACATAAGAAAGAACATTTCAAATGGTTTCCAAGTTTCTATAAAAATAATTTGCATTCAAACTTTAATTTACAAATGAAAAGCCAGCTCGCATTAATGACTAAGGGGTAGATTTTAAAAGGAGCACGCGTGCGTCTATGCGCGGTTCCCAGCGTGCTCACATGGACACACCGATTTTATAACATGTGTGCGCCGGCTCACGCATGTTATAAAATTGGATGGCCGCATGCACATGTGCACCAGATTTTAAAATCCATGTGCACGTGTATGGGCGGTGCGTGCGGGGGGGAGGCGAAATCTTTTGCTAACTACGCATGGCGATGCAATCGAGCCTCCCCTGGTGCCCTCCAAGTCTGGGTCTGGGAGGGAACTTCCTACCCCCCCTACCTAAACTCCCTCCCTCTTCCCCTCTCCTCCCTATCCACTTCCGTTTTTTTGTTTTATTACTTACTGCTCCCCTGGAGCAGAAGTAGTTTGCGCGTGCCAGCCGGCTGCCGGTGCGTGCTTCCCCAGGACAGCGGCTAACGGCTGCTGTCCCAGCTGGCCTCCATCCTGCCCAGACCACACACTTCCGGCCCGCCCCTTTTTTAGGATCCGGCACTTGTGCACGTATCGGGACTTATACGCACGTGTATGTGCACGTGTATGGGCGGTGCGTGCGGGGGGGAGGCAAAATCTTTTGCTAACTACGCATGGCGATGCAATCGAGCCTCCCCTGGTGCCCTCCAAGTCTGGGTCTGGGAGGGAACTTCCTACCCCCCCTACCTAAACTCCCTCCCTCTTCCCCTCTCCTCCCTATCCACTTCCGTTTTTTTTGTTTTATTACTTACTGCTCCCCTGGAGCAGAAGTAGTTTGCGCGTGCCAGCCGGCTGCCGGTGCGTGCTTCCCCAGGACAGCGGCTAACGGCTGCTGTCCCAGCTGGCCTCCATCCTGCCCAGACCACACACTTCCGGCCCGCCCCTTTTTTAGGATCCGGCACTTGTGCACGTATCGGGACTTATACGCGTGGCTGCACCCTTTTGAAAATGCGCGCAAGGTCAGGCCACACACATAAGTCCGGATTTTTCACACGCGGCCGTGTGAAAATTCAGCCTTAAATGAGTCAGTTTAAGTTGGTTTGCTCAGCTATTTCCAGAAAAAAAACAAGATTCATTGCTGACATCTAGCCATATACTGTGCAAAGAAGCAGAAACCATCTTAATATCCAAAACCGATCAGCTCATTTTGCTGAGTAACAGTCAATTTCTTCAGGTAAACAACCTGGGTACGTTGTAACATATCAAGATTCAATATAAAGCAGCCAATTTAAATTGCTTTTGTTAATGCCTTCTAATTTTCCATGCCTTCGAATCAGAACTGAAAAATGCAAGAGAAGTAAACTGGTTTATTTCCAGTGTACGCCTTAGGGAATCATTTTACCCTTGAAAACATTGTTGTCTGAAAGATAAGCCATTCCATGGGTGATACTTAATTTTCTAAAGGGATTAAGAGAAGGATAGTATTTAAAATATTCTTGTCTGAAATAAGTAGGGGTCCATATTCAGCTGTTGGACAGATAGGAAATTTAGCTGGATAAACGTATCCCACTAACTTAACTGGGATATAAGTGTGTAAGATATAAAATCAGCTGCATGTGCCTACATGTGCATGCAATTTTATATGGACTCATGCAAGTGCACGCAAATTCCAGCTCTACCACATTACAGCTAAATTTTAAAAGCCCGGCACATGCAAAAACCAGGAGAGACACGCGTGGCTCAGCCATGCATGGAGCACATTTTGAGAATGGCTCGGACATGCGTGTATGTTCTGGCAGGTGCGGAAGTGCCGGGCTCTTTAAAAGCAGCGGGCAGGTGTTTGGGCGGGGCGGGGGCCGGCCTAGACAGTGGCCATTAGGCCCTGTCTTGAAGAAGCGCACGCCGGCAGCTGGCCGGCCGGCGTGTGGAACTTACTGCAGCTAACCAGAGCCAGTAAGTTTTAAAGCAAAAAAAAAAAGGTAGGAAGAGGGATTAAGGGGTCAAAGAGGAGAGGGGAAAAGGGAGGTAGAGTAAGTAAGTAAGTGAGTTAGAGAAGCTCCCTCCCAGTCCGGACCTACCAGTACCATTGGGTGGCCTCTGTCACATGATAGAGACAAAGGGTCAGCAGGCACCATGGCATTATTGGAGAGGACTGGGAGGGAACTGGCTGTTTGCGTCATCGCATGTTTTTTAAAAATCACCCCCATGCGCGCGAGTTGTGAAGCGCCAGCACATGTGAGCACTGATAAAAAATCAGCGTGCGCATGTCAATTTTATAACATGCGCCCAACAACGCCTGCGTGTTATAAAATTGGCACGTCCATATGTGCGCATGTGCGTCTTTTAAAATCCACCTTTAATTGGGGAGATTTTATTAGATATGTGCGCCGACACAATCACCAGTTTCCTCAGTCCATTTCCTGTTCACCCAGGTAAAGGATAGGTCATTCCTAACTCCCTTAGTCAATATGCCTCCCCTTTACCATTTTAGACACAATCCTTAAAATCCTGCTAACTAGCCTCATTTTGTTTGTTTTTTCTTTTTTGTTTCATTACTTGCATGCCATCCATAGCAGAAGTAAAGTTACATGGTAGGGCACCCCTGCACGCGCTCCTGCAAATACTTGCATGCACGCGTTACATATCTGGACTGTCCATGCACTGCCCAAACCCCACCACACCCTGCACCTTTTTTTTGCCTTTCCCATTTGTGCACATATCAGGAGATAAACGCATACTCGAGTGCTTCTTAAAATCTGCTCGGGGGTGGGCTCGGGGGTGTCTCTGGAGACACCCCCGAGCCAACCCACCCCTAGAGGAGGCTGTTTCCCAAGGAAATTCAATTTTTTTAAATAAAACCCAGTCACATAAGAGGAGCAAAAGGCAGCTGATGCCATGGTGCCTGCTGACTCTATCTCTATCATGTGACAGAGGACACCCAATGGCATCAGTAGCCCCTGTCACATGATAGGAGCAAAAGGCAGCCAGCAACAGTAAAAAAAAATATGTCTGCCAATCTGGGTTCAGAGAAGTCAGACCCAGGTCGATGACCTGGCACGATTTGGTGAGCCTGGGGAAAGGGGAGGTCAGAAGGGTGCACTAGAGAGAGATGGTTCCTGAGAGATATTTTTTAACAAACAAGAGGGGCTGGGTGGGAGCATGGCCTGTGACAGGAGGTTATTTTTAAAAATAATAGTTTTTCTCAGGAAATTTTATGCTTATAGGGGTGGCTGAGAAGGTGGGACAGTGGATTTCAGGAGACTCCTGAAGTTTTTGTTTTCAGAAAATAGTGCATGCTGTTGTCAAATAGTACATATTATTTGCAAACAGAATGTACTATTTTCCAAAATGAAAAAAAAAACAAAAAACTAAAAAACAAACAAACAATAAAGCTCTCTAGCTAAATGACATGTTAAACTACATTCATTTTTTGCTGTGCATACTCGTATTATCTATATCAACTGGGTCTTGTGGAGCTACATCCACTTAGAGGGGTTACCCATGACAAATCTGTGAAGAAGCCCTGAGGTCTGAGAGATGTTGTGGTCTGTTTTAATAATTTTTCATCTCCTCATCTTTGCTACCACTGCATAATCAGATGTGCTAAACTAGGGAAGAAAGCATGTGCTGAATTGCAAACAAACAATTCAATCATGAAATTAGCCCCATTTAATTAAAATGAAATGTAATAAACTTTACTAAAACAAAGATTTGGTATAAACAATTAGGCTCTAACTTCGTGGAGAAAAAAACAGTATGACTAAATTAGAAAAACAGTCAGGAGCTATTTATTCTGATGTGCTAAAATCCCAGAAAATGTATTATTACTATATCTTGATTAGAAACAGAAATGTGCACATAGGACTGAACCTAGAGGGCTGCAAGGCCTGGGGTGAATCTTCCCACGTGGGACACCTACCTTGAGGTTGACGAGAGGGGAAGGAGAAGTATACCCCCACCCTCTCAGCTGTTGAAAAATGGGAATCTCCCCCCAAGAGGTTAAAATACAGTAAAGACAGAGCCCAATAATGGTCGCAAACCCAGAACTGTCACAATACTACAAAGAACTGTTCCAAAGGGGGAGGAGGATGGAAGAGAGGAAGCAAATATGTACGTAGCTGTGGAAGCATGGTATACGGCATGGTGATATCAGCAGTAGGGCTACCAACGTGGCAGAGGACCCTCAAAAGTGTGGGGCTCAGGGTGGTTCACACTCTTGCTCCTCCCCCCCCCCATCAAGGATGGCCTTGAGTATATAATTCATTCCATGTCATAGCCCATGAGTGGACAATGTAACTACTGCTGGTGCACAATTACTCATCGCAAAAATTCTGAGCTTAATGGAATATTGTGAAAAATGACCTTAAGATTTATAAATCTAGGTGTTTAAGAGGGTAATTTTCAAACAGCTGCTAAGTCTAAAGTCTGGGGGCACTTTTTACCCCTGCCCTTTAGCCCAAATTTTCAGTGGATTTTAGTGCATAAATCCACTTATATATTCTTGTATTGATCTCCAAGTCTAGCCTTCTTACCTTTGCTATTTCGCCTTCTCTTTCAAAGTCTGCATAATGTAGCAATAAAAGAAGAGATAGGGAGTATAACTGTAAAGCATGTGTGAGCATGCCCATATATGCAGCTATATGGATGTGTGCATGCCTACATATGTATTTTATATTGCGCAGGCAAATGCACACACACTATATGAAATACACGTAAATCTACCCAACATGTTCATGTTTCAAAAAGTATGAGGCATATATTTTAAACATAGCCCCATAAGTCTTGACTTATCCGGCTAAGTGGAAACAAGTATCTTGCTAAGTAGCGCCGTGGCGATTTATCTGGCTAAATAGAGCTATTTAAAACTTATCTGGCTAAGTAAAATAGCCGGTAACCTAGACAAGACGCGACCGTCTGTCGCTAAAATAAAGGGGGGAGGGAGTGACAGCAGCACACACTCATGTATTCAATGAACCATAGAAGCCAGATGTGGACTAAAATTGGCTGCAGCTTTATTCATAACAACAACAAATATGCAATCGCCACTATGTACCCGAGCCATAACATAGGTAAAGCTGTCAGAGCGCCCCCTTCAATGCAGGCTCTGGGGCCCACCAAAACCCGCGAACTTTACTGTATCGGCATGTTACTTGTGTAAGGCAGCCACCTTGCTTGGGCGAGGCGAGTGACTGGAATTCCCTGTCGATAATTACCTCCCAGAAGACAGGGCCCTTGGTTTTGGTGGGCCCCAGAGCCTGCATTGAAGGGGGCGCTCTGACAGCTTTATCTATGCTATGGCTTGGGTACATAGTGGCGGTTGAATATTTGTTGTTGTTATGAATAAAGCTGCAGACAATTTTAGTCCACATCTGGCTTCTATGGTTCATTGAATACTTGAGTGTGTGCTGCTGTCACTCCCTCCCCCCTTTATTTTAGCGACAGACGGTCGCGTCTTGCCTAGGTTACCGGCTATTTTACTTAGCCAGATAAGTTTTAAATAGCTCTATTTAGCCAGATAAATCGCCACGGCGCTACTTAGCAAGATACTTGTTTCCACTTAGCCGGATAAGTCAAGACTTATGGGGCTATGTTTAAAATATATGCCTCATACTTTTTGAAACATGAACATGTTGGGTAGATTTACGTGTATTTCATATAGTGTGTGTGCATTTGCCTGCGCAATATAAAATACATATGTAGGCATGCACACATCCATATAGCTGCATATATGGGCATGCTCCCGGCGCGTGCACAGGCCAGAGTCCTGTGAGGGCGATACAGTAAAACAAAATATTTAAATTAGGGCCCACGGTAAAAAGAGGCGCTAGGGAAACTAGCACGTCCCTAGCGCCTCTTTTTGGACAGGAGCGGCGGCTGTCAGCGGGTTTGACAGTCAACACTCAATTTTGCCGGCATCGGTTCTCGTGCCCGCTGACAGCCACGGGTTCGGAAACCGGACACCGGCAAAATTGAGCGTCCGGTTTTCAACTCACGAGCGCGGGCTGATTTTAAATTTTTATTTTTTTTTATTTTTAACTTTTGGGATCTCCTACTTAATATTGCCATGATATTATTGCCATAATATTAAGTCGGAGGGTGCACAGAAAAGCAGTTTTTACTGCTTTTCTGTGCACGTTCCCAGTGCCGGCAGAAATTAACGCCTACCTTTGGGTAGGCGCTAATTTCTTAAAGTAAAATGTGCAGCTTGACTGCACATTTTGCTTTCTGAATCGCGCGGGAATGACTAATAGGGCCATCAACATGCATTTGTATGTTGCGGGTGCTATTACTCTTGTTGGGGGTTGGATGCACGTTTTCGACGCACTATTACCCCTTACTGAATAAGGGGTAAAGCTAGTGCGTCGAAAACGTGCGTCTAAATGCCGGTTAACAGTGCGTCCACCAGAGCACACTGAACTGTATCGGCTTGTAAGTGGGAATTCACACATGTAAACCCAGTTTTAGGCATGTAAATGGTTTTGAAAATCAGGCCCATAAGTTGCAATTCTTTCTGAAAAAAATAAAATCTTCATAAACTCTCTTCAAAAGTTGCATCAGTGTTCTAGAGCAAAGAATTGTGGTTGCCATGTAAGTCCACTTGGATATTTAGAATTAAGGGTTAACATTCAAGTTGCAGGTAACACTTTTTTTTTTATTGAACTAACAATACGTTTGAGGGCAACTTTCAAACTGTATGCAGAAGTGTAAAGTCTGCAGGAATTTTTTGCCTACAGACTTTGCACCACTTTTCAAAGGAAAATTGTTCCATTTGAAAACTGGGTTGGAAAAGACATGCACAGACCTGAACCTATTTTGCAGGTACATTTTTAAGGGAAATATGAAAGTAATACTTTATTCATCAGATAAGTGAATAAACATTGCAGTTACACTGGACTTAAACAGTAAAGGTTCATTTGGACAATTTAAACCCATTGTAACTGTGCTGTTTCTTTTCTGAACTGATGGAAAGAGAGTAACTCTTAAAATTAGCTACAGATATATTAAGTTAGTCCAATAAAAAGGTATCACCTACAACTTGTTTGCTGATCCTTGGTTCTACATCAGTCTTCTATAGAAAGAGATTTTCCAAGGCCCAACTCCTTTTACAGAAAAAGCCCAAAAAAAAAGTTGGCAATGAATATATTGCAACTAACAATTTTAAATGCAGTCAAAAACCTTTGGCTATAGATATCCCTTTCAAGTAAGGAGAGAAAAATCAATGATTCACAAAGTAATTTTATAGGCTGAGTAATTTTTTATTGCTAAATAAAACCCTTATCAATCTAACAATTCACCGAAAGGCAAAAAGAAAATTTAGGGGAATATTGTATATTTATTCCCTCGTCACAGATCACTTGTTCAAAATTCATTTTGGGATTTTGGCAGAAGTCTCCCACTGTATGATTTATTGTTTGCATTCTAATCTGACACAATTTAATAAAGGGTACAGGCTTATTTATTGAAGTAGGATGTAGAATTTGGTTCTTTAGCATTGTTTTCCTAATCTCCTCTCACAGATGGACATTTTTTTTTCAGATTAATAGGTATTTTTGATCATCTTTTCATTCATTTTGCTGTAATCTATATTCATATGAGAACAAATGGCAATAACTGCACAGAAAAAATATATATTTTTGTAAAACCTAAAGTCAGAATTTTAAAAGGCCCACGAGCATAAAATTTGGGGGCTACGCACCTGGCTGGGCTCTGTGCGTGCCGCGCACATTTTCCAAACGGCCCAGCCATGTGCGTTACCCCTGATACGCGCAGAAGTGTCGAGCCAGCTAAAAGAGGCAGGCTGGGGGCTGTGGTCTGGGCGGGGAGGGGCATGGCGGGCCGGGATAGCGCCATTAGACACTGTCCCGGGCAAGCAAGTGCAAGCAGTTGGCTGGCGGGCGGAGTTTACTTCTGCTCTGGAGGAGTAGTAAGGAAAAAAAACAAAAAAATTGGGGATAGGTAGGGTACGCTTAGGGGTCGGGGAGGAGAGGGGAAGAGGGAGGAAGGATAGGTTTAGGGTTATGGAAATTCTCTCCAAGTCTGCTCCTTAACTGGAGCGGACTGGGAGGGAACTAGGAAAAAAGCCGATTAGTCGCCACACGTAATTGAAAAATCCCCTCCTGCACATGCAAATGGGGCAGCCACCCACACATGCATGCGTTGATTATAAAATCGGGCACATATGAGCATGCAGATATCATATTTTAGAACATGTGTACGGTGACGCGCGAATGTTATAAAATCGGCATGTCCATGTGCGCGGACACATGGACACGCACGCGTAGGTCTTAAAATCGACCCCTTATCATATAGTTGAATAATGCAAGACATGAAAAAATGACATATTGTTTGGTTAATGTACACATAAGCAGGAAGAGAAATTAGAGATAAGAAGGTTATACATTAGTTTACATCATGTGAATCATCATAGCCAGAACATCTCAGTGCCAATATGCCTTCTTCAACAGTATGGAAAAAAAGTCCCAGAAAGACATCTAATGTGGAGACAGAGTTGGAGTGGGAGGCTGACTGTAAAAGAGGAGTAGGAGGAAAATCACTCTGGTATGGGACTCAGTCATCAGAGGAATTGATAGAGCAGTAAAATTGAAGCAAGATAAGGTTAAATGACTACCTAAACCCTCAGCAAGACAGTATACATTCAGCATTCTTGATATTTTTGGAGCAGAAAAAAAGAATGGTGAGGTTGATGTCATAGTCTACGTGGGGGAAAAAAATGACCTGGCTAGAAGAGATTTAGTGCAGTACAGAATAAGCATAAGAAATTAAGGGAAAGCCTTTGGCAGTAGACAAAGGCAGTGGTGTTTCCTGAAGTATTTCCTAAGTATAGTAAGGAGAAATAGATTTTACACCAAGATCTTTGGCCCATGACTGAAGAGCTTGTGTAATGCAGAGAGTTTCCGATACTATGGGGGCTGAGATTATGCATAGAGGGTTAAAGAATAGCCTAGTGGTTAGAGCAGTGGACTATGAACCAGGAGACCAGGGTTCAAGTCCTGCTGTCGCTCCTTGGGACCTTGGGCAAGTCACTTTACCCTCCATTGCTTCAGGTACAAAAAACTTAGATTGTAAGCCCTCTGGGGACAGAGAAATACCTACAGTACCTGAATGTAAACTGATGTGATATCTCAGATTGAATGTTGGTATATAAAAAAATAAATAAACATTTGAGAGGGGAGGTGGGCAATTTTGAAAGGATTTTTTTTTTTATAGGAGTTTACCTATTTACTCATGGAGATCCTTCATTTACTCTATCTCTTTTATATTTATTTCTATATAATATTTACTATATTACTATGTTTAATTGGTTATCTATTCTATTTGTTCCATCATTATTGTTATTGTTCTATTGTTACCTGTTTTATTGTTCAATTGTTCTATGTAAAGCCCCCTACTCTTTTTGGGCATTTAAAAGTTGTATGTAAACCGGATTGATTTGTAGTTCCTACAAGAACTTCGGTCTATAAAAATTAAAAATAAATAATAATAATATTTCCACCATAATTTATTGGAGGGAGGTAGAGATCAAATAATACAGAGTAGTCTTAAAGTTGCCAAGAACAACTTCTTTGATCCCAGCAAGGTTGGAGGACCTATTCAGTTCCTCAAGGGGCATAGTCATTAGCTCTAGCATCAGGCTCTCTGCTTTCCGCACCTCATCTTTCTCTGTGCCAAACATTTGGCCTGGTAAGCACAGCACTAGGCTACTCCTCTGAGCAACTCTATTTTCTGTCATGTTTCAGATGTTAATTTTAAACTCAGTCATTCAGTCTCTCATATTCATTTTATATTCTGAAAAGTGGCTAAAATCCTGGATAACATTAATGCCCAATGGGATTACAGAAAATTGTGTGCAAAAAGTAGGATACTGTAAGCAAACAGAGCAATCTCAAGTTCTAAATCATCACCTTATTCTCATATCATCAGGATGACTTCTCACTCTAACAGTCAATGGCTCCGTATCTATAGCAAAGAGCAAGAGGGAAAGAAGAAATATCTACCTTCTACATCTTGCTAAAGGAATAGTCCTTGATATAATTTAATTAATCTTAACTTGTGCCTTAAAATCTTCCTATAAGCTTCCAATCTTAAAAAATGTACTGCTAGGCCTACGTTTTTTGTATAGAGAAGACATATATCATTTCCACTTTATTAAATGCTTTTGATGCAGCTAGACAAAGACCAGGAAAGCTTTTGAGTTGTTGTTCCCAGATTTCCCTCAGGTTACAGTGCATTCAATATTATCTAAATCCTGAAGTCCTTTAATAAAATCCATTTGGTCACTTTAGATCAGACCTGGAAGAAGTTGTATTAATCTATTTGTTGATATTTTGATCAACAATTTTAATGTCATAATTAAGCAATGAGATAAGTAGATAGGACCCATATTCAGTCAGATCTCTTCCTTCACTGCATGTGAGAGAAACAATAACTAACATCACTGTAATACAAATTAGCCAATTTTGGAATAAGCACACATGAGGAAGTTCTATAAAATAAGCGAGGGAATTTGTCCCTCCTCCAGACTCTTACAGCTGTTAGAATATTTAATAGCTCTCTTCACCTCCTTATTAATTATGAAAGCTTCCAAAGAGATGAAATATTCAATGGCTAACATAGCAAGGGGTGCACTATTTAAGGACTTATTAATTAAGTTCTTTTGATAGATAAATTCCAAAGAATGTCATTTTTGATAATAATAAGGCAAAAGCCTTGTCTATCTCCTTGGAATTTGATAGCACAGTCCCCTGTTCTAACCTTATTGTTTTTATAAAACAATTACTCTGCATAGGTTTCAGTTTATGGGCCAACAGCTTATCAGATTTATTGCCTTTGTCATAATAAATCTGTTTGGCTCTCCTGAGACTCGCCTCTACTTTCCTATCTATTAATTGACTAGGACTATTTTGTGATATATGGCCTCCTTTAGATGTTGAGAAGTATATTTCATGGTTTTTCCTTTCCAACATATAATTCCTTTCTAAACCCTCTTTCATATTCATTTCTTAATATTCTAACTGTGCTTGTTATATCCATCTTTATACCCATCTTTGCAGCATCCTAACGAATTACTAGTAAGACACATATTCCCTTGTTGAAAATAATGTATTCAGATAGACTTCTTGTGACAGCTTTCTTATTATCTCACACACATACATTCCCATTTTTCTAATATGAGTACCAAAATGTATTGGCCCTTTATTTCTTCAGAATAAAGGCTAAGTCACACAAATGCAATTTTTGGAATAGGAAATATCAGAGATGGCCTTCAAAGCCATAGCATTTCAGTTGTAGAAATATTTAAGCACAATTTATCTCCTAAACAGTTTTCTTTCCCATAAACTAATATCAATTCTTTCCAAATTATCTTGATGATTAGGCCCCAACTCAATACATCTCTAATCATCCACATATATATCATAAAACCAAGTACAGTTTCACTAATAGTCTGACAAAGAAGCTGCATATTTACATTAAAAAAATAAGAGACACAATAGAGCCCTGTGGAACCCCTTGATTGCATTTCCCAGGATACCAAAAATTATTTTTCTAATATACCTTATGCATTTCTTGCTGTAGGTAAGATGCATAATATTTCAGCACTTTGCTTATGACATCATAAGACCGTAACCTATAAAGTCGGATACTGTTGTTCACTATAGGCCAGATTTTAAAAGGTACGCGCGGGTGAACATTTGTGCCAGAACCTGGTGCGCACAAATGTACGCCCGATTTTATAACATGTGCATGCAGCTGCGTGTATGTTATAAATTCCAGGGTCAGCGCACGCAAGGGGGTGCACAATTGTGCAACTTGCGCGCGCCGAGCCACACAGCCTTCCTACGTTCCCTCCAAGGCCACTCTGAAATTGGAGCGGCCTTGGAGGGAACTTTCCTTCCGCCCCCCAACCTTCCCCTCCCTTCCCCTACCTAACCTGCCCCCAGCCCTTCCTAACCCCCCTTACCTTTATCCTATAAGTTGCGCCTGCCTCTAGGCAGGTGTAGTTTGCGCGTGCCGGCCAATGGCCGGCCCGCGATCCTGGGCCCAGCAGCAAATGGCTGCTGCGCCTAGAGGCTCCAGCCCCACCCACGCCCCTTTTTTCAAGCCCCGGGACATATGTGCATCCCGGGGCTTGCGAGCATTGCCGGGCCTATGCAAAATAGACTCGGCACGCGCAGGAGGGTTTTAAAAGGAATATGCGCGTAACTCTTTTAAAATCCGCCCCTATGTCTAATACTACTGAAAGGTCTGAGCTTCTTTCATATCCTCTTGATATCATCCACCGTCAACAAAGCAGTCTCCATAATAAAATTTATATAAACCCAAGTGCTGAGGTGAAAGACAATTATGTACATCAAGAAATTTAGTCAATTGTGAAGCCAAAGTGTTCTATTAATTCTCTTATAAAATGGTAAATGAGAAATCTGCCTAGAATTATTTCATATGTTAGCATCTAAATTAGATTTCTTCAAAATTGGGCATATGACTTTTTATTTCCCTCCTGTAAGGATCTATAAAGAGATCTGAACAATAGAGAAGACAAGACAACAAAAATTCTGTAGGTCCCCTTAATTAATACTGATGATATAGTATACAAAGGGTACTTTAGAGCAGGAGTTTCCAACCCTGACCTGGGGACCCTCCTGCTAGTCAGGTTTTCAGGATATCCACAATGAATATACATGAGAGAAAATGTGCATGCACATTGTGGATATCCTGAAAACCTGAGTGGCTGGAGGGTCCCCAGGACAGGATTGGGAACCACTGCTTTAGCTAAAATAGAAGCAAACATTCTCTGGGAAGGCAATCAAAACAAGAACATAATTAATTAATAAGTATTTCCTGTACCTAAAGAATTATCTAACTTTTCTAGATCATTCACAACACAAAGTTACTACTAGACATCTTTAAAAATGTTGATGGAGTCACTATTAAATATATATTACCTAGCACAGAAACATAGAAACATAGATATGACGGCAGAAGAAGACCAAACGGCCCATCCAGTCTGCCCAGCAAGCCATGCACTCTTTTTTTTCCTCATACTTGTTACGCCTGGCTTTTAGTACCCCTTAGTTCTATTTCCCCTCCATCCCACCACCAATGTAGAGAGCAGTGCCGGAACCACATCCAAGTGAATATCTAGCTTAATTAGGGGTAGTAACCGCAGCAATAAGGAGGCTACACCCATGCCTTTGTCCACTCAGACTAGGTAATTCAGACCTTGTTGGTGTTGTCCATATACAGATCCTCTTTTCCACATTCCCCCTGCCATTGAAGCAGAGAGCTAAGCGTTGAAAGTGAAGTATTAGACTTTCTCCCCTGCCACTGAAGCAGAGAGCTATGCTGGATATGTATTGAAAGTAAAGTATCGGCTTATTTGGTTTTGGGGAAGTAACCGCTGTAACAAGCAAGCCACACCATGCTTTTTTGTGAATGCAAATCCTTTTTTTTTTTCTTCCACATTTCCTCTTGCTGTTGAAGCCTAGAGCAATGATGGAGTCTCATTAACCGTGTGTATGTACATTGAACAAGGGTAATCATCTCCAGGTAGTGGACCTCATTCTCGCGAGACACATTAACAATCAACAAACATTGAACAAGCCTAATAACTGGCAATACCTAAAGCCTATGTCCTCACCTGTAATTTTACATACTCTTACCCACCCCTCTGCTTTTTTTTTTTGAGATGGCAGCCCTCCATCCTTCCGCTCCGTGAAGGTGGTATACCACTGGCATCCCGCTCCATGATTGCCACTCCAGCCTTCTGCTCTGTGAAGGTGGAACACCGACCACTAGAAATGTGAATCGGGAGTGAAATCGGAACCGATTCTAGTTCCGATTCACATCTATAGAGATGTGAATCGGAACTGAAATCGGAACCGATTCTGGTTCCGATTCACATCTCTACCGACCACTACTAATATCACTAATTTTTTGGGAGAATAAGTTGAAAAATCATTTGCTGAAAAGTTAGACATATTCTTTTCAGAATATG
Organism: Rhinatrema bivittatum; assembly: GCF_901001135.1. Lineage (NCBI taxonomy): Eukaryota > Metazoa > Chordata > Amphibia > Gymnophiona > Rhinatrematidae > Rhinatrema > Rhinatrema bivittatum. The sequence continues at coordinate 106,265,156 of NC_042617.1, read as the reverse complement.
ACATCCCCTTTGGTATATCAGAAAAAGTTTTTAAGGGGGAGGAGCCATGATGGCAACATGACTCTCCAGCATTTTGTCATAGTTCTGCATATTACTTTACCTTGTGCTTATTCCCTTTTGTTTATGAGGCCTAAGAGGAAAGGTAAACTATGCCTATTACCTGCTATGTCGTCTACCCCCTTAACCCAGTTGACCATGGAGGTGATCCTGGACAGGGTTCCAGGTTATGAGGAGGGGATGGTGTCCGGTACAGTGTTTGGTGAGGGAGCATTTGACCTGACTGGAGAGGAGATTTCCCCCACTCCGCCTGCTGCTAATTCCATACTTCTTACATCTGGGTCCTGAGCTTAGTTTGTCATGCTCAGATGATGTGGAGGGAAGTGCTGTGGGACCTGTGGCTACTTTAGGAAGATCAGGAGCATCGGTGGCTGCCACAGTGGTTGAAGGAGGATCCTCAACAGCAATTGTGACTCGTGGTGGTGAAGATTTATTGGAAGGTACTATTTCTGGAATGTTATCTTCTCTGCCACTGTAAGAGAGACCACTCGCCCCCCCCCCCTCTATCAAGCCCTAGGGGTTACTTTAGAATCAATTTGTGCAGTTCTTTCCCAATTTTCAATTTTTTAAATTTTTCAAGGATCCCTCGATTTACTCAAGTGAAAATTGTTAAGAAATACTTTACTGATGTGGTTCCTCCTCCAAATCAAGTGAACTATTTGCTATTTTAAAAAATAATACAGACTGCTACCTCTCCAATATTGGGGATATGCAGACTTCATTGCAGACCCTGGAAAGAATGGGAGGTAAAGAGTCAAACAGAGCTACCTTACTGGCATCATTTGTCTTTTCAAGGAAGATTTTGATCTGATTTTCTGACATATTTTCAAAAAGCTTCAGTTGAATTCATGGTTCAGCATTTTTTGTTTTTTTTTTTTCCAGACATGAACAGAACTACCCAAGAAAAAAGGAAACTTTTTAGCCATGTGCCAACAATCTATTGGTCCTGGTGCTTATTTTTTCTTAGATACCCATGTAAATGTTTAATAATTTATACCCAGGTTAATTATATTTTTTTTAAACAAAACTTGGAGCTTTTTTTTTATTAGATCTGAAGAAGTTAAGTAGTTCCTCTTTAGGAGGGGGCAGTAATGATTGATAGTGCTTTGAAGGTTTATATTTTCCACATCAAAGAGTGATAGAGCTATTTCCTTGTGTTTTTTCCCTATCAATCCCTGTCTCAAATCTACTCTTATAGACTATTGCTCCACTAGGTGGCAGAGAAAAAATATACAGATGTGCATAATCCTCCATAATCCTCCATTATCCTCCATAAATCCATTACAATCATCCATAAAGCCATCCATTCCCAAGCCCCTCTTAGCCTTCAAATCCCACTCAAACTACACTCCTCATTCAGACCCATGAGAGAAGCCTACAGAGGATCGTTACATGTCCCCCAATCCAAAGCGACACACCACCTCGCCTTCAGGGAACGAGCCTTCTCCACGGCGGGACCTTCTATCTGGAACGCAATTCCCCCGGACCTCAGACAGGAACCATGCTTATTAACATTTAGAAAAAGACTTAAGACTTGGCTATTTAGACAAGCCTTTTCTGAATCTCACTGACTCCTCCAATGGACCTAACGGACTCACTGCAATAACCATCAAGTTACATTCCAGCACTATGTAAATAGTTGTTCCTTTTTCTTACTTCTAAAACTATTCAGGCTTCTTGTCTTCTCCCACTTCCTGCTTCCCCTGTTTTATTGTAACTTTCTTGCTTCTCTTCACCTGTTAAATGTTCTAGGTTATCACTTCCCCTGTTTCCTGTAAACCGGCATGATGTGATTCTATCATGAATGCCGGTATAAAAAAGCTGTAAATAAATAAATAAATAAATAAATAAATAAATAAATGATAGGAACCAATTAGGACTTTGAATAAATAAATGCAAGACAAACCCTACTCAAACTTGGTATACAGAGTACTGCCCTTTAGGGGGCTAGAGAAAATAATTGTGCATATTAGTAATAAATTGGTAGATTCAAACAAACAAATGGCAAAATTTGCACTGGCTATAATTAAAAGAAATAGTAGATCCATTATAGATCACAGGAAAAAAGATTAGGAAGTATTACTTGTTATCAGTTAGGGAAAATACTTTGTACCAGTTAGGGAAAGTATGTAAATGATTTAAGTTAAATTTTTGTCATCTGTAAGCAGAACAAAAGGCCAAGTAAATTTCTATGTATCTTATTTGATCTTTGTGGTAATTATTGCTAGTTGTTCTGGTTTACAAAGGGAGCAACACTAAACGATGCACATCAAAGCTACATAAAAAGCAATAGCAGTCGTAAAGGATACCATTTGGTACCAGTTGCCCCTCTTTTGGTGCCTTACGTTGTGCTTGCCTTGCGCCTCTCATCGTGGTTTGGGGTATGACTGACACTATCCATTTTGTGTTGCCCTTGTTATAGAATGGATAGAAAACCCCCATGTTAGAGGCCAAAATAGGATGCAATGCTTCCCGCATTGACTTTAATGGAAAACAAATGAATACAATAAACAAATGCAATTTTGGAACAAATAAAACAAAGCACTAAACTAAACATGCTGAAATAACAAACTGAAATGATTTTTTTTCTGCAGACATCCATATCAGCTATACCACTAAAGATGTCACTAACATCCTTGAGTAAAGCAGGAGATGAAAACTTTTTCTTGACTGTACTACTCATTTACATGCCAATGTGCTGCTTTGCATGCATTTGCACATGGAACAATTCATTAGCATACCCGTGCTGTGCCTGAATTAGGGGCAGCAAAATAACACTCAGAAGTTTGCAATAATCACAAAGTCTGCATTTTATTTCCATTTTTCATGTTATAATGTGTTTTACAGTGCGGTAAATGCTGTTTACGACATGGAAATGCATCATAGCTTAATAAACAGGGCCCATAATCAGGAACAGTCTAGATATGGGGAGAAAGTAGCCAAACAGAAACACAGACGATACAATAAAGAAAACCTCAGAGGTGGTGCTGCTTTAAAAAAAAAAAAAAAGAATAGAGAACTGGAGGCTGCTAGAGTTGAAATCCAAAGAGGAAAAGGCTTTTGCTGGGGATTATAGCTCCAGGTTGTCTTAACACACAGCCAATTTCAAGTAAGGTGCTAACAGTAGAGTAACATGATAATAATTGGGGAATACAGGTGGGATTAAATAGAGAGAGAGCAGAGCCTCCCTCAATCAGAACATTTCCAGGGATAGGACCCACTGAGAAGCTGAGCCATTCAGAAAAGTCTTAGGTAGGATAAGAGTAACCACTCTAGTTGGGGGGACAACTTTATAAAAGAATTGGAGAGCCTACTGTGGGGTGATAGGACTAGGATACTAAAGGATTACCACAGCAGTAGGGAATATCTATGTAAGAAGTCTGGGGAGTCTGCTGTTAAATGTTACAATCATGACAAGACAGAAGAGAGGGATGTTTTAGTTGATTAGGTTTTTATACTTACTTTTACACACACAGTCCCCTAATTGATTTTCAAGTGGTCGCTAACACATACAAAACTGGGATTTATGAGTGTAAGTCACTCTGAAAATCTAGACCTAAAAGAACATCTATGGTGGTTCCAAGTATCTTCACTTAAGCTATATCAGATATATATTTCAGCACCCTGTATACCTCCCAATTATTTCTTTTTACAGCAGTTGTTATTCAGCAAATAAATCAAAGCCCAAATGCACAGGAGATGAACTGAGTCCAAAGTGCTTGTAACCTAAGCAGATGAAAAGCACAATAAAATCTAAATGAAAAATACTAGTCACCAAAAAAACCTCTGTTTTCAATTAATACGAATGCATTCTCACCCTTTCTGGCTGACCTATATATGGATTTATTTTTTATTTTCAAAGTAATATTGCAGATCTTCAGATAAAACTATTGCTTAAACAGTATCCACAAAAGTATCCATTCATCATAAATAGTATTGTTGGCAGCTTGTACCAAGCTGAAGAAAGTAAAGGGACATTCACCTTATTACCAACGCTAGTAATTTACTTGGGAAAAATGTTATTGCATATTTGCATTTGCATCAAACACCTGGCTTCAGTGCCAGTCATTTAACCTTGATAAATCCTAATGTTTAGTCAACAATTAATTTGCAATGTAAAGAGAAAAATGGGTCTAACAGATCTTCTACGTCTTGGAATATTTCCCTCTGTTTGCTCAATTTAATCAGTCCTGTTTTCAGAGCTGTAATTTATTTAGTCAATAGGGCATAACAAATATGTATAGTTCTAAAAAAAAAAACAAGCAGAGGTTGATGTTGGCTGAGTGTTTTACTGCAGCATGAAATGAGACTCAGTTGCCATCCATTCTCACTAACAGAAAAGAAACTCAAATTATGCATAACCCCAAAGTAATGGAAGCAATCCTTCAGGAGGTGGGGGGCTCATAATTCAGCTGTTGAACTCTGCCCCCTCCCCTGCCCTAATTCCATCCCCCAATTTCAGCCAGAAGGCAGGTAGATTATTGGAATCTAGTTAGCCTGAATTCCCTTCCTCCCTCTTCCAATTAGGGTGATACTAGAATAGCCAGGTCAAAGCCAGCATAAAAAGCAAACAGGTTAAAGGGCCACAGATTTAGTCAAATTGAGGTGCTACTGAATTCATTTGTGGTGGAAACATCCTTTGGAGAGGAGTTTCTAAGCTTATATGAGGGAGGAGGTTATCAATTATTTATTTTAAAATATTTATATGCCACAAAATCCAGCATTCTTAGCAGCTAACATGAAAACATACACAGTATTAAATACAAAAATACAGTTCCAGGTAGTGCCAAGGAATACCTCCGGTAATAACAATGGGTGAGGCACACTGGACCTCATCGCAGCTAACCAATCAGAACTAACATGTCAGGGACCTCAAATCATCTGAAAGCATTAAAAAAATAGAAATGTTTTCAGATTTGCTTCTCTTCTCAAGGGCTCAGGTAGCAAATTCCATAGACTTGTTCCTGCTGCTACAAATATTCTCTCACAATTTTCATTTAATCTACCAATCCCAGCTGATGGAACATCCAAAAAACAGCAACCAGGAGATTATAACTCTCTAGTATGGTTATACTTTCTTAATAAAGCAGTACTACATGGCAGTGTCTCGTTACTCAAAGCCTTAAAAATTATAGTGAGTACTTTGTATTTTATTTGCCAATGAACTGGTAATCAATGTAGCGATTTTAACACTGGAGTAATATGTTCAGATCAAGATGTCTCAGTAAGAATATGGGCTGCCGAATTTTGAATCATTTGGCGAGATTAGACAAATAAAGCTATGAATCCTAAATACACAGATAGCAGTAATTGAGGCTGGAAATGACCAAAGACTGCAGGGCAGTCCTGAACTCAGGAGTATTCAAAAGCAGCTCCAAATCGTCAAGAATAAGCAACTTAAAATGTGTTACATATAGGGACAGTAACTTTCAAAGAGGGGCATGGGTGCACATTGGCACATATGCGTTGACGCACCCCCAGGGATGCAGCGATTATATAACTTGCGCGCACATATACCTGCATGTTATAAAATAGCCTGAGAGTGTGCACAAGTGTACCTAATTTTAAGTGGGTGCATGCTTAGGCATGTAAATCCCATTTCTTCTGCACAAATCAGGGTATTTTAATACCGGTGCGCATCCACGCCATAACCAGTTTCACCAGATCATCCACCAGTTTCTCCAGTGTTGAGCTAGGTCATCCAAACCCCCCTGGTTTAATAGCCTGCACCACCCACAATTACCCCAGACCTTTTAAACCCTTCCAAAATAGAAGTAAAGTTATTTAGAAGTGGACCTGGACTCGCACATATCACTTGACCATGCCCTAAAATGACCACGCCCTGCCTGTGCCACGCCCCTTTTTGAAATTGAGTGGGATGTGCATGCAGCAGGAGATACATATGCATCTGGGTGGCTTTTTAAATTCACCTCTTACAGTCTAATCTGGGCACGAAAAGATAAATCATAGTCAAATATAACCTCAAAATTCCTTGCTTGTTTGATCATCTCTGAAAGGTGAAATACATGAACAGAACAAATTTATAATTGCCCAGCCATGAGCTAGAGCCCACAGATTGTACATCTAGTTGTCATAGTTGTATCTCAATTGCCCAAAAAGCACATCTACATTTTAAACACATTGCAGGAGACACTGAACATCCAATAGCAGAATACTTCATGCCAAAGTAGGTTTAGAGAAGCTGGCTTGGAGAGATTAACTCCGTAGATTCAAGCTAACCAGAGCTCTTCACTCTAATCTCTGTGAAGACTGGAAGGTAGCCAATGTAACACCAATTTTTAATACCCACAGTATGAGAAATAAAGTCCCAGATCTAGACGCAAACATGAAAGAACCTGAACTGGATATAGAGGCTGTCACAGAGATGTAATGCACAGAAAACTATGCCTATTCTGGGCTACAATCTATTCAAGAAAGACAGGGTAGGAAGAAAGGTAGGAGGAGTGGTGCTACATGTGAAAAATAATATTAGAAAACAGAACTGCAGGGCTTGTGAGGTAAGAAGAACTGTGGATTTATATCTGTCTGATATGCAGACCTCCTTTACAGGAAGATGGATTGGATAGATTTAATGGAGGAAATTCCAAAAATTGCTATGAAAATGGAGGTGCTATTGCAAGGTGATTTCAAATTGTTGGCTGCTGACTGGGACATTCCTCCTGCAGTGTCTTCCAGAAGTAAGAAGATCCTGGATTGTCGGCAGGGAGAACTGTTCCTTCAACTGGTAATGGTACCAATATACGAAATGGCAAAGTTAGACCTGGTGCTTACTGCTGCAGATAGAGTTTCTGATGTCTGAGTTTCTGATGCATCTGAGCTGCAAGGAAGTTGGGGCAAGGAAGAAGCACTATGGGTAGACCTAAAAACAGAAGATGGAGCATCCATTTATATTGGAGTGGTTTACAGGCCTCCAAACCAAAAGGAAGAGCTGGACAGAGATCTGGTTGAAGACATCCATAAGATAGGTAAGAAAGGGGAAGTGGTGATCATTGGTGACTTTAATATGCCAGATGTAGACTGGAAAATCCCATCTGCAGAATCTAAAAACAGTAGAGCAATACTGGATGCCATGCAAGTATCTTTGTTCAAACAAATGGTATTGGAACCCACGAGAGAAGGAACTATTCTCGACTTAGTGCTCAATAATGGAGAAATCGTCTCTGATGTCAAGGTGGGCGCCCACCTCAGCACCAGTGATCATCAAACGGTATGGTTTAATATCACTAAAAGAATATGGAAAAGGAGCACAAAGACCAGAGTTTTACAGTTCAAAAACACAGACTTTGAGGAAATGGGGAAGTACCTAGAGGAAGAACTAAATGGATGGGAAAATGAGAGAGATGTGGATCAACAGTGGACCAATCTAAAAGGAGCAATCGCCAAGGCAACTGCTCTATATGTTAGAAATGTAAAGAAAAGCAAAAGAAAAATGAAACCTATCTGGTTCTCAAAGGAGGTGGCTGACAAAATTAAAGCTAAAAGAACTGCATACAAGAAATAAAAAAGATCCCAAAGGAAGGAGCACAAAGAAGAATATTTGTATCAACTGAGGGAGACAAAGAAATTAATCAAGTTGGCAAAAAGTCAAGCAGAAGAGAGGATTGCCAAGGAGATAAAATATGGTGACAAAACATTTTTCAGATACATCAGCGAAAAGAGAAAGGTCCAAAGTGGTATAGTGAAATTGAAAGGTGGAAATGATCAATGTGTGGAGGGAGACGAAGAAATGGCAGAAATATTAAACGAATACTTCAGCTCTGTGTTCACTAAAGAAGACCCTGGAGAAGGACCATCTCTACACAACAAGAAACTGGAGGGAAGCGGAACAGAGGAAAATCCATTTACAGTAGATAATGTATGGGAAGAGCTAAAGAATCTGAAAGTGGACAAAGCCATGGGGCCTGATGGGATTCATCCAAGGATATTGAGGGAGCTCAGAGATGTGCTGGCGGGACCGCTGTGCGACCTGTTCAATAGATCCCTAGAAACGGGAGTGGTGCCGAGTGATTGGAGAAGAGCGGTGGTGGTCCCACTTCACAAGAGTGGGAACAGAGAGGAGGCTGGTAACTACAGACCGGTTAGCCTCACTTCAGTGGTGGGAAAAGTAATGGAGTCACTGTTGAAAGAAAGAATAGTGAACTATCTACAGTCCGGAGAATTGATGGACCAGAGGCAGCATGGATTCACCAGAGGAAGATCCTGTCAGACAAATCTGATTGACTTTTTTGACTGGGTAACCAAGGAATTGGATAGAGGAAGAGCGCTCGATATCATATACTTGGATTTCAGCAAAGCTTTTGATACGGTTCCGCACAGGAGACTGGTGAATAAAACGAGAAGCTTGGGAGTGAGTGCCGAGGTGGTGACCTGGATTGCAAATTGGTTGACGGACAGAAGACAATGTGTGATGGTAAATGGAACCTTCTCTGAAGAGAGAGCGGTTTTAAGTGGTGTACCGCAAGGATCGGTGTTGGGACCGGTCCTGTTCAATATCTTTGTGAGCGACATTGCGGACGGGATAGAAGGTAAGGTTTGTCTTTTTGCGGATGACACAAAGATCTGCAACAGAGTGGACACGCCGGAAGGAGTGGAGAGAATGAGACGGGATCTAAGGAAACTGGAAGAGTGGTCGAAGATATGGCAGCTGAGATTCAATGCCAAGAAGTGCAAAGTCATGCATATGGGGAGTGGAAATCCAAATGAACTGTATTCAATGGGGGGGGAAAGGCTGATGTGCACGGAGCAGGAGAGGGACCTTGGGGTGATGGTGTCTAATGATCTGAAGTCGGCGAAACAATGCGACAAGGCGATAGCTAAAGCCAGAAGAATGCTGGGCTGCATAGAGAGAGGAATATCGAGTAAGAAAAGGGAAGTGATTATTCCCTTGTACAGGTCCTTGGTGAGGCCTCACCTGGAGTACTGTGTTCAGTTCTGGAGACCATACCTTCAAAAAGACAAAGACAAGATGGAGGCGGTACAGAGAAGGGCGACCAGGAAGGTGGAGGATCTTCATCGGATGACGTACGAGGAGAGATTGAAGAATCTAAATATGTACACCCTGGAGGAAAGGAGGAGCAGAGGTGATATGATACAGACTTTCAGATACTTGAAAGGTGTTAATGATCAAAAGACAACGACAAACCTTTTCCTAAGGAAGAAAATCAGCAGAACCAGGGGTCACGATTTGAAGCTCCAGGGAGGAAGATTCAGAACCAATGTCAGGAAGTATTTCTTCACGGAGAGGGTGGTGGATGCCTGGAATGCCCTTCCGGAGGATGTGGTGAAGACCAGAACTGTGAAGGACTTCAAAGGGGCGTGGGATAAACACTGTGGATCCATAAACTCAAGAGGCTGCCAATGAAGAGTGGGTGACTCGCCAGAATGATGGCTACTGCCTGGAGTCAATACCCTTATTAAATAAACATACACAGGCGTGACTCCAACATCGCTCTAAGCTTCAACAGCAAGAGGAAATGTGGAAAAAAGGATTCACACTCACAAAGAGGGGAGTAGCTGGCTTGTTACGGCGGTTACTACCCCAAATCAAATAAGCCTGATACTTCACTTTCAATGCATATACAGCATAGTTCTCTGATTCAACGGCAGGGGAGAAGAAAAGAGGGTTCGCACTCACAAAGCGGGGAGTAGCTGGCTTGTTACGGCGGTTACTACCCCAAACCAAATGGGCCTGATACTTCACTTTTGATGCACATCCAGCATGGCTCTCTGCTTCAACGGCATGGGAGAAGACTTATACGTCACGCATATCCAGCATAGCTCCCTGCTTCAATGGCAGGGGAGAAGAAAAACAACCAATAAGGGCTAATAACATAGTCTGGGTAAAACAAATAAGCATGGGTGCAGCTTGCTTATTGCGGCGGCTACTACCCCAAACTAATCAAGCTAGATATTTCACTTGGATGCAGCTCCATCACTGCTCTCTACATTAAAGGTGGGGATGGAAGGGAAATAGAACCAAGAGCTAAGAGAAACAGATAAGTATGAGAGAAAATATGTGTGAAGCTTGCTGGGCAGACTAGATGGGCCATTTGGTCTTCTTCTGCCGTCATTTCTATGTTTCTATGTTTCTATGTCGTAGTGGATGATCATCTGGGATCCAGTGATCACTGGATGGTGTGGTTCGGTATTTGTGTGCAGGGATCCTGCAAAACTATATTAAAATGGGGGAGTACCTAAAGGAGTAATTAATTGGGAAAATCCATGGAAAGTAGAAGAGCAGTGGGCAAAGCTAAAAGGAGTTCTTGTAAGGGCAAATAACCTTTCTGTAAATAAAGGTAAGAGGAAAAAAAAAAGGCCACTATGGTTTTCTCAAGAATAGCTGAAAAGGTAAGAAAAAAAGGTTAGCATTCATAAACTACAAGAAAGCACAGAAAGAAGATGAGAAGTGATAATATCTGAAAAAGTTTAGAGATGCTGGGAAAGCAGTCAAGAGTGCAAAAATGCAAACGGAAACAAAAGCACATACAGTAAAACAGGGAGCAAACCATTGCTTTAGGTTTGTTAATGGTAGGAGGAAATGCAACAGTGGCACTGTGAAAATCAGAAGTGGAGTGGAGGAATATGTAGAGACTGAAGAGAAAAAAGCAGAATTGTTTAACAAATATTTCTGTTTGGCGTTCACTGAGGAGTTCTTTGCAACATGAGGGGAGTTACCAAAGGTGTGCCACAGGGAATGGGGCATGGGTACAGGAATGGTCAGCAGGAAAAAAGAGGTGATATTGCTCCAGTATAAGTCACCAGTGAGACCTCATTTGGAATACTATTCTACAATTCTAGAGAGCATACCTTCAAAAGGATTAAACCATGTTGCGATCCCCCCTGCTGCTGCGCTGCAGGAGGTCTCTTACCTTCCTCCAGAGGCCGCTCTGAAGCCTGGGCCTCGCCTGCGCATCATCCAGGACTTGCTCCAGGGCCTGAGAGGCCTAGCTGTGCCTGTGGCTTGCATGCCTCAGCGTTTGGACTTCCTGTTGGGCGACGCCCTTCCCTAGGGGCTGGCCCGCAGCTCTCTACCCTAGTTATAGGACCAGCGGTGGGCGGTCCTGGCAAGCTCCTCCCAGGGAGTTGCCTTCTACCTCCAGTATTTAAGGACCTTCTGTTCACTGTGTCTTTGCCTTGGATCTGAGCATTACAGTCGCCTGTAACCTAGCTGATCCAGGTCCTCCATGTTTGATGGCGCCTTGTCCTGTCTCTGCTTGCTGTTCCTGATGTCCAGTGTCTCTGCCTTGATGTCTGTCTCTGACCCTGCCTAGATGTTTGTTCCTGTGCCTGCCAGCCGTAAGGGCTTCGGATGTGAGTTTCCCAGCATCGGAGTCCTGTTCGCCTGGGTCTTCCCCGCGCCCTCCTTCTCAGTGTGGTCCGCGACCAGCCTCCCAGGGCTGTGTAGGGCGCGTCTGGGACAGGGTGGTCCGTGACTCAGTCCCACGGGTGGGCTGAGTAGGGCGCCCTGATGGACAGTGCAATGTTCCCGTCCAGCCTTGTCTCCAGTGTCTGCTTCAGCCCTTGCCCGGATGTCTTCCTGTCTCTACCTTGACCTGGTTCCTGAGCCTTCTGTCCTGTTGGGCCCTGGAGTGGCCAACAGGAGGGATTTGTCCCACGGGCTCTTGAGCTTCTGCCAGCCGAGGGGGCTTCGGATGTGAGTATCCCAGCATCGGAGTTCCTGCTCGCCTGGATCTTTCCTGTGTCTCGTTTCAGCCCTTGTCCTGATGTCTCCGTCTTGCTTCAGCCTGCTTCTGCCCCGTCTGATGTCTTCAGTTTAAGGACTCTGTCTGCCCTCGCCTCTGTCCGGCCTGCTGCCCATTGCCATTCCCTGCGGCAGGTCCGAAAGGGCCGGGAACAGTCGGAGGACCGTTCATTAGTCAACTTCCCCGTGTTGGCTACCTTGGGCATGCAGGTCCGGCTGAGGGTCGGACTCCCTGCTTCTGTTCCTGCCTGCCTGGCTCACCATGCCTGCTCAGCTCACCTCCCACGGTGTGGCCTTGGGCTCCTCCTGGGGTCCTGCCGTGGCCCAAGGGCTCACCACCTGCCCGAGACGACCGCGCCCGCGCGCGCTCGTAACAGACCAGATGCATTGGGTCCAGAGGGTGACTAATAAAATAGTCATTGGGTTTCATTATAAGAAATATGGAGACAGATAAAGACCTAATCATGTATACCCTAGAGAAGAGGTTCCCCTTTTCAACATCTAACAGTTTTAGGGACTCCTGTCCACATCAGTCTTGCTCCTCTTTGCCAGTCATGCCTCCAACAGTCCCTCTCTCTCCCTAACCCATCTCCATCAGTTCATTCCTCCCAATCCCTCCTAGTCAGGCTCTCCTCATGAGTTTCTCTCTCATCACCAGTCTTTCCCCAGTCTCCCACCCAGCACTTTTCCATAAATCTTTCCCTCCCAACTCCTGCACACCCTTACCCTACGTATTTCAATCTTCCATACCCTCCCTACCAGTCTCTCTCATGCCAGCACATCTTTACTAGTCTTTTCCCCAATTTATACTCTACCAGTCTTTCTCTCCTCATCTGTCTTTTCTCAGCCCTTCTCCACTATGCTTTCTCTCACTCAGTCCCTCCCACCTCCTTCCAAGCTCCACCCCAGTCTCTCTGCCCAAGCTCTCATTTTTACATGCCCTTTCTCAGAAATCTCTCTCCCCAGCAACCAACTCACCGGTCTCTCTCACCCAGACCCTCTTCCACTCTCTTCCAAAGTCTCTCTCCCTTTCAGCATCCCCCCATCAGCCAGCCTTGTATCCTTTGGCCTGCAAGCAAATTTTCAAAGAGATACTTCCCATGGATTGCCCCTTTGAACATTCAGGAGCCAGTGGCACCACAAATAATTTAGTACCCACAGCCTTTTCATGGAGTGATTTCAAAATGATCCCTGGTAGTTTTCTGTCCTTCCCACTCACTTTCTTGATCCCTGGCAGCTGTCTGTTCTGACTTTCTTTGTCATCCCTGGCAGTTCTCTCTCCCTCTTCCTCCACCTCCTGCATGACCCCTTCTTGAATGCCTTTTTCCTGCCCTGCTGGTCCTTGTCCTCGACCCCTTTTCTGAGTGTCTTTCATCTTGCCATTTCCCCCTGCAACTTCTACCCTGGTACCCTCCATCCTAGTCTCCCCATATGAACCCTTCCCGAGTGACTTCTCTCTGTTCTACGTCCACCACCCATGGTCTTTTCCTGAATGCCTTCTCTCCTTCTATCTTCCCCCTGTGGCACCTGGTCCAGTCCTTTCCCTCTTGTCCCTCATCCCTTTACATTTGACCCTTTCCCAAGTGCCTTTTTGCCCTTCCTTCTTCCACCATGTCCTTTTTCCCTGAACCTCTCCTTCCCAGCCCTTTCCTGCATGCTGCTCCTATGGCTCTTTATGGATGCTCTCTCACCTGCTCTCTTCCTCCCCTCATAGACCCTTCTGCAGCTTTCTCGCTTGTGCATTCCTTCCTGAGTGCTGCCTACCCCATGATCCTACTTTCAAAGAACCTTCCCTAGTGCTTTCCCTCCTGCCGCTCCTCAAAGCCCCTTCCTGGGCGTTCTTCCTCCTGCATTCTGAAACCAGCTTTACTAACAACATTGAATGTCTTAACCAACTGTTTGCTATGCAGAAGAAGCGTATAAACAGGTTACTGTGTAAACGGCAGCTAGGTTTTAATACTGTCAAAATTAATTCATGTCCACTGCTTACTCGTTTACATTATACAGTATATGGCACGTTTTCTTCTAAATGTTTACGTTTCCAATTTTTGAAAATTATTCCTGAGAAATTATAAACAATTTAAAATGATTCTTCTGGTTTTGCTTAATCATGACATTTTATTTGCACCATGCACTTTATTAACACCTTGAATTAATCTGCCCAAATAACTGCAAATGACATCTCTGAATGATTGATGTTTCACATCTGAAAAGCATTTGTTACGGTATATTAGCAGCTAGAAAATGAAACAAAATGATCTTTAAGAGTTCAAAACTGAACTAACTGCCAAAATAAATGTTATATTTCAGAAGTATCCATATATGACAAAAAAACATTATTTATGATCACTGATCTTCCACTTTAAGGGACTTTTTTAGATTTACTCCAATAAAGTTGACTAAGACTTAAAGCATGCATATTTTTATATTCATTTATTTTCTAAATGTATTTGATCTGTTTGTAAGATCATCTGCAACTAAGCAAAATCTGCTGGTGTTTACTATGGAGAATTTACGAAAGAAAAATATATTTTTTTTAAATCTCTGCAGGGAATGCATGACAAATGAAGTCTTCAAAATGACTAAAAGTTCCCAAAGAGAAAATGTACTTAAGGAGATCAATTTTCAAAGTCATTTAGACTGATAAACTTCTGAAAGGCTAGTTTTGAATATTTCCCTTGTTTATCAGGCTAAAATGTAGCTGGAAATCTCATTATCCTGTTAAAATGTAGCCAAATAAAAATGGGTGTGTGTTGGAGGCATTCTGAGGTGGGGTTGATTTAGCTAAATAACTTATCTAACTCTGATTTTTGTAGATTGCCAGAAAAATTAATATGCTAACTCTAGATGTCCCTGAGAGTAGGTCTAAAGTTATATAGAAGCCTGATCCTGAATAATTTTCCAGTTAACTGGCTATATAGCCAGTTAAGTGGCAAAGTGCTATATTAAAAAAAAAAAAAAAAAAAAAAAGACCATGGGCCTACTGGCCCAAACACAGCCTCCACGCCTCTCTTAGACCCTAACTCAAAGGGTTGGCCCAAGCCTATGATACCATTCCAAAAACCCTTTTTATTATTTAAAAAATGAACGGGTCTGGATTGGTGCCAGATTGTGTTTAAAGTAAAGATCCCCCATTGCTCATATAGAAGAGGTACTGAGAGAAATCCTCCCCCCCCCCCCCCCACACACACACATAAAAACAGTGTACACTACTCAATGACAAAAAAATGTAAGTTCAATTCAGACTGTTGTGCGGACATCCAATGCTCAACCAAAGGAGCTTTGATGCGGACATGACAAATACAACAGAAGTGTTCAAATATATGTGTTTTAAGTAACACTGAAGTTTTCCCAATATAAAGCAGGGGTCATGTATAAGTAATAAGGTAAATCACACCAGTGGACATGCAGAGGAGGATCGCAAAGTATAATATTTCTGAAGTACTGGATGTTCAAAGGAAGCGATAGACTGCACTACTGGATATGCTTACAGCATTCACTGGAGTAGAGGTGCAAAAAATTACTATAAGGTGTTCTGAAGAGTTATGATATTCAGATGAGACCAAAAGGTCTTTGAATTTGTCCAGAGCAAGATGCAAAATGGGGATGATGTGAAAAAACAAGATACAGTGTAAGACAAGTCCAATGGTGTCTAATAATGGAGTACACCTCATTACTGAATTGAGGAAAAGGCAAGACACATGATCAAGTCTGAGTCATTATCAGTTGATTGTGAAGACTGAAATAAAAGTTCACAATTGATAGACAAAGTTCATTTAAAGGTAGACTTGATCACACAGACAGGATAACCATGATGTTGAAAAATTAGGAAACATTTGTGGACTTATAACAGAAAGTCTTGGGAAGATAAGCATAAATACCGGAGACTGAAAAATTAGCCAACAGTGATATTATTGTGAAGTGAACGAGAGTGCTAACTGTCATATTTAAGATTATTTCTGTAGTTGATCTTCTAAATAGGTAAGTAGAAAACTGGTCGTCTTGTACAGTAACAAGATTATCCAAGAAGGAAACCTGAGCAGAGTGAATATAATGGGAAAACTGTAAATTGTGATCACATTAATTCAGATAATCAAGAAAATGAAAAATTCTACATCTGTGCCAGTCTAGATTTTTAAAAATGTCAAAATGTTAGACCAAAACTCTGAAGTGTATAAATGATATGCTTCAAAATCAGTCATATAAGCAAGCGATACTGGGGGCCATGTTGTCTTCTGTCATTGGTTCCTTGATCTGCTTATAAATGTATTAATTGAAATTGAAAAAAAATTATTGGTCAAAGACAGAGGAGTTAAGTTCACCAAAAACTGAGTGGGGATCCGTTTGCCAGAAGCACACTGAGTTAAAACTGATTCAACAACATTCATTGCACACACTTAAGGGTAGATTTTCAAACGTGTGCGCATACATGGACACGCCGGTTTTCTAACATGCACGCGTGTTAGCAAATCTGTGGGCCACGTGCGACATGTGGGCCGGATTTTATAATCCACATGTGTATGTGTGGGCAGCGCGCACAAGGGTGGGATTTTTGCAATTTCCACGCGATGACGCATCCAGGCCTTCCCCAGTTCCTTCCCAGTCTGCTCCAATTAAGGAGCAGACTGGGAGGGAACTTCCCTACCCTCCTACCTAAATTCCCTCCTCTTCCCCACCCCTGATCCCTACCTTTTTGTTTTTCTTTGTTTTATAACTTACTTCAGCTCGCAAGCTAAAATAAATTGTGCACACCAGCTGTCGGTGCGTGCAAGTCTTCGGTACAGTGATCAATGGCGCTGTCCCAGCCTGCCCCCCTTCCCCACCCAGAAAACACTCCCCCAGCCCACCCCTTCAAAGAGGCCCAGCAATTGTGTGCATACCAGGGTTTAAGCGCGTGGCCAGGCCCCTTCGAAAATTTGCTCGGCGAGCGCAAGGCCCGGCCACGTGCGTGAACCCCGGGATTTACGTGCACAGACCTTTGAAAATCTACCCTTTAGGGAATAATAAAATAAAGAGATTCCATATCTAATGTAATGTCTGTGTCTTTGACTAAGTAGGTAATATTATCTGAGTCAGCAATGTTATCATGTATCTTGAGTCCCAAACTTATAAAGCAGCCCAAAGAACAAATTGTTTTAAAAATTGATCAATATAGACAGAAACATATTCCCGTAAGGACCTAATCCCTAAAACAAATGGATGGCCAGGAGGGTTATTTAACCATTTACGCACTTTCAGTAGAATATAAAAAAAACTGGCATGCGACGAAGAGGTTCTAATAAAAAACCCACTGTGCTAGGTGCTATAAAGTGGTTGCTAGACCCAATTGTATAAGTGAGGTGACAGAATTTTGTAACTCCAGAGCCAGATCAGAGGCTAAAGGAAAGTAAAAAGAAAGGACAGCCGGCGCCATCTTTAAAAATGGTGCGGGCCAACCAGTGCTCCTACCATGTGACAGGGGCCGGCCAATGGCATGGATACCCTGTCACATGGTAAGGGCAAAGGGCCATAGGCGCCATTTTGAAAAAGTACAAACGCGTATCTTTTAAAATCCGGGGTCAGCGCTCGAAAGGCTGTGCAAAATCATCAGCCTGCGCACGCCGAACCACGCAGCCTGCCTCCATTCCCTCCAAGGCCGGAACGGCCTTGGAGGGAATGGAGGCCCTACCTAAATCCCCCCCCCACCTTGTTCTATGGAGTTACGCCTGCTGCTGGTAGGCATAACTTGCGCGCGCCGGGCCACAACACAGACCACTGAGTTGGGGCACTCGGCCACGCCCCCGGACCGCCCCGGACCACGGACACGCCCCCGGACCACAGACACGCCCCCCCGGACCACCCATTTTAGCAAGCCCCAGGACTTACGCGCATCCCAGGGCTTTGCGCGCGCCAGCAGCCTATGCAAAATAGGCACGCCGGCGCGCGAGTGCCCTGCACGTGTAAATTCGGCAGGGTTTACGCACACAGGGCTTTTAAAATCTACCCCATTGTAAGTAAATCCTTAATATGAAGGGGTCATAGCGAGGTGATGGTACAAAGGACAGTCCTTTTTTGAGTAAGGAATCTCCTCATGTATCAATTGCTTCGATGATAAATTAATCACCAGAGAAGAGAAACTTATTTCCAGGAAATCTTCAGAGGAAGCAGCTGTTGAGAACATGTTGCCGATAGTGGGTGGGTAGACATTGGCAGAAGTGACTGACCGAGAGAGTGAGGTGGTCTGGATACTGACAAGTCTAGATGGTCTAAAAAAGATGAAACTGAAGAATAAGATACAGTAATAGAAATCACTGATAAATAGTCTCAGGAGAAATCATCCAATAAAGAGTTCAAGGAAACTTTCTTCCAACTGGCATGTACTTGAGACATCTGAGGATAGATATGTCCTTTCGTATAGTCAAGTTTGTCATGGTGGAATGTTTTAAATTTCAAAGCTTAAGGTCCGGAAAAAAACTTTTTCAAATTATGTTCAAAATTAGCTAATTGTGAAGAAAAGGAGTCTATTGGAATTTGTTGCTTTAACAGATCCGTGGAAAGTAACTTATTCCTGAAGAGAGTTGGATACCTTTTTTGTAGTCTCAAAAATATGAATCATTAAGTCAAATGAACACTTATTGAGGATCTGATCATGTAATCAATATTAAAGTTGGGATATCTGATGATACATCTGAAAACTTGAATCTATAATTAAAAATAAAAACATGAACAACTAAAAACGTTTTTTTGCCTTCCGGTTTAATTTTTGAGGATCTGATTCTACCATGTAAGAAAGTCAGACCATTCAATAATAAATACGATTTTGAGGTCACTTCTCTGTATCCCTGGATTCTGTTGATTTGCATACATATGAGCAAGTGATATGTATATATATTTGATTATTTAGCTTATATATGACTAATGCAGGTAATATTTTTTGAATTTCCTGTATTTCACTACGTGGTTTTTAAAATGCTATTTACACAGCATATTATTGGCTCATTGAATCACGTGAGTATTATACCTCTTTATATCTGTTGATTATTTTATGTATGACATGGATTTTTGTTCAAGCATTGCATTGAATTATAGCAACTATGCACAGATAATTTTGCATATACATACTTTCATATTGTGATGCAAGGATTTACAATCTGAGTAAATATAAGTGCAGATGATATGGTGATCCAGGTAGGAATCTTGGCTACATTAGAACTGAAATTACAAATTGGATACATTGTCAGCTGTTTTAGTCAATCCCATTAATATATTTGTATCTGTATTTTGTTTTTTTGAGTGTAGATAACAACAAACATTATTGGGCTATACAATAGGACAAACTTCCTTGTTTTAAAGAATGTAATAACCTTATTCCTCAACTCCTTCAAGACAGTATCTTGAAGCAGTACTAAAATTCACACTGGCAAAATAATTAAACCAAAAAGGAGAGTAAGAAAACACTTTGCCAGTGTGAATTTTAGTACTGCTTCAAGGTACTGTTTTGCATAAGTTTGGCTAGCTGGATTTCCATAAAACCAGAAGCTGTATTTCTACAAAAAGAGCAGTGCAGATGCATTTACCTATGGGAAAAACAGAGTAAACTTTGCTAGAAGCAGACACAACTTAAACTTAAAGGAATAAGGAAGATCCTTTAAACTTAGTCCATGCATTGAAACTAAGATATTTTATCTATCAACAAAAGAGGTGAACATTCACCAAAAACTGTTTACAAAAAAGACAAAAATAGAAACTAAATATCAGGATAACTGTATTTAAAAAATAGTAAAAAAAATACTGAAAGAAGCAGTTTCTTCTAATTCATAATCAAGTCAATTTAGACACAGTTGGTTTGGCCTCCAGAATACAAAGAAAAGCCAAAGATTGGGTCTTCTTCAATATCTCCTTTCATAAAAGTGGATATTCAATTGCAATTTAAGTTCTTTTGAAACTCTCTGAAAGATATTCGCAAGGACCCGGATGCAGATATTGCCACGCTACGATCTTTTATTCTATCCAGTTCAACTGGAATGGATGCTATAAAAAGCTAAGGAATAAAAGACCCATCTGCTGCTGCTTTGGATCACGTTTTAAAAAGAAAGTAATCGGATCTCTGCAGCTCCTACTTTAACATTGGCCTAAGAAGACCAGCTGGACAAAGGGAGATGGTCTCTTGCTACAGCTGAAACAAATTATGTGCTCTTTCTCCACAATCACAGCAGTCTGTATAAAAGAGGGTACAAAGAGGTTGCTACTTTCTTTTCTACTTAGTCTATGAAGAACATGTATTTCAGGTACACCTCAGTGGCTCTAAGAGTGCATCTGCTCTTTCATATACATTGTAGGAAACAATATGCCTCACACACTAGAATCTTTCATCCCGGGGCAGATTTAGAGGAGTGCACAGAGCATCTGAATAGATTCAGGCTGACCAGAATTACTGGGAATCAAACAGCCCCTGAATATCTTTCACAACTTCAGTTCTTTTACACATCCTAGAAGGAACTTCAATCCTCTTTTATCTTCCCCTTCACTAGCAACAGCTAAACCATGTGTAGCCAACTCCAGCCCTCAAAACCCACAGACAGACCTGGTTTCTAGGAAATTTACAAAGAATATGCATGAGGTAGATTTGTATATACTGTCTCCATCATATGCAAATAGATTGAGCGGGCTATGAATCAGGGAAGCCAGGATTCAAATCCTGCTCTCACTCCTTGTGACCTTGGGCGAGTCACTTTACCCTCCATTGCCTCAGTTACAAACTTAGGCCTAGAGCCACTAAAGTGAGAAATTTTATTGCGGGAAAGGTCACACTGTTGCTACGGGTTTGCCATGATAGTGGGGCCACTCCCCCGAAAAAACTTTGCAGCTCTGTGATACGTTTTTTTTTATCTCGCGGTCAAACATCATGGGGCAAAAGAACACACCTAGTGGCCCTTTAATGCAATGGCAGCCTCATTCTCCAGGCACCACCATTGCCTTCAAGGGCCACTAGACAAATACAGTTGCGCAGTCAAATGGGAAAGATAAGTGGGGGTCTGAGCTAATCCCCATCTCAAACTGGGGTTGCCACTTGAGGCGGCCCAGACTCCCCCAAAGTTAAACAAATTTCCACATGTTGCCACATGGTGACGGCCTTGGTCTCGCCACTCTCTCCCCAAAGGCCACCATTAAAGTAGGCACACCTCACCCCCAAAAGTGTCACAAATTCAAATAGGGCTCCCAACAATCCGAACTCCCTCCTGAAGAGTGTCCTGGCCTCCCTTCCCATACCCCCTGAACCTTTAAGTAAGGTAGCAGGTCCTGTGTTGAGGTCGGGGTGAACTCTCGCACCTGGCTTGGTCGTGTGCGGGAGGGGGAGCCCCTCTTTTTTTCTTTTTGATCTTTCAAGTCAAATTGCATGCAAAGAAGGTCATTGTAATAGGGGAGGGAATCTAGGCAGGGAGATGCAAAATATTGTGTACATTGGGCGATATTGCTGCCATAGTGCTCTATCGTGTGATATATGCTGTTTAATGCACGTTAGAGCCTTATCTGAGCTTGAGGAATCCCCCAGAAACCCTCTGGGGCAGGGAAATACCTATAGTACCCGATTGTAATCCCCTTTGAATTGGCTAAAAAGTGGAATATAAATCCAAATAAACAAATAATGCATATTCATTATGGATATCCTGAAATCCAGGCCTTTTTGAGAACTGAAGTTGACCAGGCCTTAAACTAGATTAGCATACACAAGACTCAGTGCACTCAGGTCCTCCACCCCTAAAATATGGAAAAAGTTGCCTTTAATGCTATGCCTGGAAAGATGTTATCTCTCATTCCAAAGAGTACCAAAGGCTGGCTCTTTAGTAGGACCTTCACTTAGACTATACACAGAAAAAACTCATCCATTTACTACTTGCCTTCCCAAACTCTTTATTTTATTATACATTTTTTTTAATGAATTTACATTCAACACAAAAACAAGCTTGATAAGATATGTGAGCATACATCTTGAAGAAATAATCTGCATGAAAAATTGCAAACAAAAAGAAACCCATAAGGCAAAACTTAACATTATGCTCTATAGAGACCACAATCTAGGAAGGAGCTCCAGGCAGGTCCTGAAGGAAACCAAATAAGAAATACAAAGAAAATGCAAATAGGACTACATAATTACTAATCTGGGACAAACCACAGATACTGTAACACAAATTAGGATTCATTAGGTTTCCTGGCATCCAAAAATGCCCAAACTTGTACAGGCTCAAAAAACACATATTTCACATTATTTAAATGCAATATACCGGTATATTTACAAGGAAAATGTATTATAAATGCTGCACCAAGGTCAACAGACTCCTCATGCAGTGCCAAATGAGAACTTTTAGAAATATCTGGAAAGAGCCATACTTTTTGACTATAAAATAGAGCAGCTCTATTACAGAAAAAAACTTCATGATAAAATCCTTATCTTGGGGAAAAACAAGAGAGATTAGAAGCGTTCCCCTTTGCTTAATCTCTGCAGAACTAATTCATTCCAAAATGTCTGAAATGTTCAAACTATTAGCAGATAAGGAACCTTCATCTTGAGAAACTCCTGAGTTAATTTCCCCAGTTGTTCTAGCAAGTGGAAAAAAAATCGCTTTTCTAATAGATGGAATTGCTTCAGATGAAATACACAATACCTGGATCAAATATTCCTTAAATGTCTCAAATAGGGTAAAAAGAGGCATCTTAAGAAAAGTGATAGCATGGATACTTAAACGCTTCAAATAGTCTTCCAGATTTTCAACCTTGCATGAAATCATCAAGTTATTAGATATCACATCAGACTTTAAATCAGAAACTTGATGTACATGTACCTCAAAGTATTCTATCTTCCCCAGCTGCATATTCAAGGATGTCTCATTGGACTGAATTTTGTTGTAAATACCCACAGTTATAGTCGCTAAAGAAGAAATTAACTTCTCTAAGGACACTAATGCAAACCACAGAGCATCCAATGGTGGTGGGTTTGGTCAGACAGGATACTACCAATAAACTGCCCAGTGTTGATGAAGGTGGGGGGTGTCTTCCAACAACATACCACTCTCCTCTATTTGCAGCAAACTGTCAGACTTAGGATTTCCTTGTGCTGACCCAGTACATCCCTCTTGGCTATCTGATCTCCTTGACCAAGCTCCACGAGCTTCGGTAACTCTCCCCCATGCTTAATCCCTGAAGTCTTCTTCATCATCAGAGGAGGCCGAGTACTATCAATGAAGTCCTTGAAGTGAGGAGGGCTTAAAATTGTTGCAGCACCGGTACTTAAAGGTATCTCTGACTGCATGCTCTACTGATTCCCCACAGCCATGAGGAACTCACCAGGATACCAGCCACAGCTTGCAATAGGTGGCTATCCAGGATAGACTGACATGCAGGGTTTGCTCCCAGCAGAGCTGGGGGTGCTCTTCTGAGTTTTCCTATAGATTTGACCATATTAAAAAAGAAAAAGGTAAAACACTGAACAGAATGAACCAGTGCATCCATGTCACCAGATGGATCCCTCCCAAGGCCATTTCTACCCAAAAATGGTGTTATCTCTCTCACACCTTCAGGTGTTCAACTTACTTCTTAACTGAATATATATGCTAAAAGATCTACACACAATTAAGCCACAAGGAACCTATTGGTATGCATCATTTATACCAAATGCCCCTTACTTGCAATCTACCCCATTACCTGTATATTGTAACTGAATATGCTTCCTTAAGTGCTCAGTGTTCTTACATTTTATGTAACCTGCCTACTGCCTACCTTTAGGAAAAGGTGAAATATCAAATGTTTGCAAATGAATAAATATGTTGTATGGACCTCTGTTTGGTGCTGTGAAAGCCATTACTTATCTGTTCTATTTGGCTATTAAATGTTGGCAGGAGATATGACTGCCATCAGTCTGACTCCAGAAATTACACAAATTTTATAATGTACTAAAGTACACAGACTACTATGAGCCTCCTGTTCTAAGCATCCTTCCCATAGACACAACAGAACAAACTTCAATAAGCAACACAAATGGCAGTGACAATGTCCATGGGTACATTTGTACCCCTCTCCTACCTTTACCAGCTTTACCCCTACTATTTGTGTGGTTGGGGTATAGCGGGAGAACAGAAAATTCAATTATATATGTATGCTTTTTTTCCCAAACCTAAATCCTCCTGCCTGGGAACACCTATTTTTACTAAAGCTAAAATAATTATGTTGTGAATCTATACAGATACATTTAGTAGCTCTGACCAGGACAAAATCCGAACTCAGAGATCTAGGTGCTCAGATTCCTTTGAAATATTTAGTACATCCAGCCTTATGATAGGAAAATGTGTTTACAATGTCTATAACTTTAAAATACATGGAAACAGAGCATGAAATAGGCAGATAGAGAGCAATTTTCAGAAGCCATTTACCTAAATACCAGATTATAGACGTCACACACAGATTTTTAGCCAAGATAATATTAGGAAGACCCATGGAGAGTATAGGTTGGTGGAAGGGAAAAAAAACACATATGGGGGTCATTTTCAAAATGATTTACATGCTTAAAACTGGAATTTAGGCTCCTAAGCAGGCTTTTGAAAATCGCTATGATATATGCTCAGGGGTGGATTGGCCTATCGGGGGATTGGGCATCCCCCGGTGGGCCGGTTGCTCTAGTCACGTGGTCTGCCGAGCGCGGCCATGACAGAGCCGTGCTCGGCAGACCACGTGGTATCTCCTGGGCCGACCTGGGCGGCGAATACTCGGGACGGTCGACATCAGGAATCCACCCCTGTATATGCTACTTTTATGCATATAATCCTTTTGAAAATAACCCCTATAAGATTACACTTTCAAATCTATGCATGTTATTTTCAAGTGAAAAAGAGCCTGAAGATAAAGCAGGCACAGCTGTCTTTGGGTATTTCCTGGGTACATTTTCAAATGGAAAGCATGCTTGTACTTTCCCTGATGATTAATGCAAAGTTCACGGGTAAAAGTATCTATGGGCTTTGCCTTATGCAGGTACTTATCAAAATTTCACACATGATCATTTTTAAAGCAATTTCTGCAGGAAAAATATTGCTTTACCCATGAAAATGGGTAAAATATACTCATGTATGTCTCTAGGAGATCAATATTCAAAAGCCATTTATCTTTTACTTACTGATTTTTTATTTTAAAATTTTTATACCACACAAATCAGCCAAAGCCACCAGGGCAGTTTCTAATAAAAAAAACCCAAAAAACAGATAATATAACAAAATATTTAAAAGCTATTAAAAAGTTACCGTCTAAATGGCACAAGTGGCATATTTATCCACTTATCCGGAAAAATTATAGCCACATAACTATTTATCAGGCTATAAATTAGCCAAATAAAAAGGGGGCATTACTGGGGCTCTTGACCTCCCCAAGGCTTGCCAATAATCCCTGGGGTTCCAGCGGGGGTCCGAAAGCAATTTTGTTCTTGGCTGCCAGTAATCAAAATGGCGCCGATAGCCTTTGCCCATACTATGTCACAGAGGCTTTCGGCGCCATTGGTCAGCTCCAGTCACATGACAGGAGCACAAGATGGCGCCGATGGCCATGTGACAGGGGCTGACCAATGGCGCCGGTAGCCCCTGTGACATGGTTGTTCAGAGGCTATTCGGCACCATTTTAAAGAGCACGGCTTGCAGTAGCACGGGCACGGAGGGCAAATGGAACCCGGGACCCCGCTGGACCACCAGGGATGTACATAGTAAGTCTTGGGGAGGGATCGGGATGGGGGGGGGTAGTTTGTATTTATGTAGAAAACTGATTTTAAATGCTTGGGGTGGGTTTTCTTTAAGCTTCCTTTGCCGTTTCGTTTTTTGGCCCAGTTTCGGGTTTCCTCGTTTCGTTTTTCAAAAAAACGAAACGAGAAAACCCGAAATTTACCACGAGGTATCCGAGTCAAAAAACGACCCGGCAGAAAAAAACGAAGCACATCTCTAGTTTGCTCGCATGCCGATACATGCGTGTTTGGGCTCACATGTGCTCATTTTAAAATTATCACCTTCTCCTAGATTCAGCAAAATGCTATAAATTTCACATGAATAACGCAGATGATAAAAAGTTGTTTTGGGCTGCTCCTGGGGAGGGGGGGCGGGGTGAGGGATGGAGAAGGAAAGAGAGCTCACATAGTAGTCAACTTTTTAAATCATTGTAGGAGGATCAACTAGTAACTCTAGGTGAGGTTTTGGTGGTGGTCTATGGTTTTGGAGCCAGTTTTACTTTATAACAGGCACGAGTATACACGCATATACGTGCATATGTTAAAAAATTGCCACGTTCATGTGTACGCGTCAAAAAATGCACCTCTCTAAGTAAAGCCTTGTAAAAGCTACAGTGTTTGATATACATGCACAGGCAGACATTTATCCCTTGGACCCACCTGGGGTCTGATCACAGGGTTCTCAAAACTATACCAACAACATAGGGACTACAGAGGTAAATAGATTAATGATATATTGAAGAAACCTTCTTCATAATAATCCACAAAACAGAGAAAAAGTTATTTTGTTTCCTGAAATACTCCCCCCCCTCTATCTCAACTTGTCTGTTATAATTACTTTCACCATGACTCACAGCTATAAAATGATTCTACCTTATCAACAAATAGTCTAGGATGCCTAACTGTATCTTTGAAAATTTCTACTGGCTGACTTTTGCAGGTGGAAAAAATACTGGTGTTGTAAAAATCTACTACTGATTTAGGAACAATAAAAAGAGTTTTCTTTTTACTCAGCAACTTGCAGAGATGACCTCTCCAGAACAGTCACCTCATTCTTCTCTAGGTGACAGCAAAGACATGAACAACAAATCCTATATCCTATGTACAAACTCAAATTAATTATTGCTCACTTGAACCAATGGGCAGGTAGAATTGTACTGGTATTTTCTTTGCGCTGAGCCACAGTAAGCAAAGATAGCAATAAGGACACTAAGATCCATAAATTCAGTCGTGATATTTCTACAGACCTGTAATACTATTCCCAGAGATGGAACAGCACTCATTTCACAGATGAAAATCTTTCAGAAGGTCACAAAAGAAAAGCAAAAAAGAAATGAAGTACGCCAGTCAAAAATAAAATTTATTTTAAAAAAGAAGTTGAACACAAATGCTGCCTTTATTATACAAACAAATACTTCAGCTGCAAGCTTCTGGGACTCTACAGGTCTCATCTTCAGGCAGACAGGAAAACTGCTAATACTACAAGCTTGAATGCTATAACATTTGCTATCCTAAGATAGAATAATTTCTGCCCAACCAATATAGGGCTGCGTAAGGGGCACATAAAATCTTTTTTAGCATGTAGTTGTTTACAGAGTTTTATTTATGTACTACATTTTTAACTTTGTCTTAACCTTGCTTGTTTTATTCTTTTTATGGTTATTGTTATTGTATTTACCAATCAATTGCTTTCTGATTTTAGATGTAACCTTCTAATTTATTCTATACTGTGCTTCATACATTTTTGTAAACCAATGTGATATGATAACGAGCGGGTCTGAAGCCAGACTGTGAAGAGAAGGAACCGTTGAGTTAACCACAGATGTTTTGGAGAATGAACAGCGTTTGACTGGAGCCGTCACGGGATATGGAGTGCAGCCTTTTCATGAGTGTTTTCCCCTGAAGCAGGACCAGGTGTCGTGTCGGGAACGGGTATCGTGTCGGGACGGTTGTGTCGGGACTGGGACTGTTTGCTACATCAGATGAGTATTACTTTGAAGAGGGACTGTTTGCTATATTAGATGAATATTACTCTGTAGTTTGTTTCATACTTAGAGATATGGGATTGTTTCCTAAGGATTATAAAGAACTATATGTACTGGTACTGGACTAGGGGGCATTCCATGAAGTTAGCAGTAACACATTTAAGACTAATCGGAGAAAATTATTTTACACTCAACGCACAATAAAGCTCTGGAATTTGTTGCTAGAGAACGTAGTTAGTGCAGTTAGTGTAGCTGGGTTCAAAAAAGGTTTGGATAAGTTCTTGGAGGAGAAGTCCATTAATGGCTATTAATCAATTATACTTAGGGAATAGCCACTGCTATTAATTGCATCAGTAGCATGGGTACTTCTTAGTGTTTGGGTAATTGCCAGGTTCTTGTGGCCTGGTTTTTGGCCTCTGTTGGAAACAGGATGCTGGGCTTGATGGACCCTTGGTCTGTCCCAGCATGGCAATTTCTTATGTGCTTATAAAGGAATACTTATTCATTTGCTCCATTGATCCAAGGAGTTACTGACACATGGGGCTAGTGAGTCAGCTCCAGTTGGTTTATTTTTAAGAAAAATTTTGAAACATAAAAATATAAAAAGGGGTCAACTATTAAATAAAGTATGGACCATAACCAGATTGAGTTTGATTGAAATACGAACTCATACAGTGTGGGTCCTACAAACAATGTATTGGTATTGCTAGATATGTGGTTACAATTGAAAAGAAAAATATTTTGACCAGTGAAACCTACTGTTTTTGTAAGTGTACCAGTAATCCATGCTTTGGGGTATCAGCACACCAATCAATGAAAGCAGCAGTGGACCATGTGTCGAGTATCCTGATGATTCATGCATCAAGTGTATCAGTGCATTGTGCATCAACTGCACCGAAGTGCCTTGCCTCGACAGAGCTGATGCCTGTTGCATCGATGATGCCAATGCACTATGTGTCAACAGTGCCAATGTGCCATGCTTTGAGAAATGATGTTTCTTCCGTGCAGCCTTCAACAGCCACAGAAAGTGATGCCTCTTCTTACTCAATGAAGGGTGGCTTACACTACTCGAACTCCATGGCTTCAGCCTGTGCCAATGAGGGAGTTTTTAGGAGTACCTGCTCAGCTTTTTTCACAGTGAGGCATACAATGGCGCATTGCAGGAAAAGGATCTGCTGTGACTCCGAAGAGATTTACACAGTTCCTTCATCTTACTTGCCCTGTAACACCTGGACTTGAGTCCACATGCACAGCATTAACCTGATTGTAGTACGGCCCAAGGCATTGACAGCACAACTCATGCTTATCCAACGGGACATTGCCTCCTCAACAGTTTGGGCAAAAAGAAACCTGCTTTGAGTGGTTTCAAGAACTGCATTTGTGGCAAGGTAAAGTTCTATTTATTTATTTATTTTTATCACTGAAAAGTGTAGTTCAAAAATTGGAAGAAGGATCCAACAGATCCTTCATGATCTAAGGATCTCCATACTACATTCAAGTTCTTGATAAGAGCCTCACCTGACTCTTCAATTGTTTATACTCTTTGTTTACTGCATTCTTAGGCCTTTCTGTCTTTCCAGCAGTCCTTGCTTCCAAGTTTGCTTTCCTTGTTAAATGTAACTTTGTTCTTCCTTTTTCAAAGATTGGTTTGTGTTACAGTTCCCCAATTCGATGTAAACCAATTTGATATGGTCTTTTAACCATGAAGGTCGGTATAGAAAAGGGCTAAATAATTAAATAAATGAACAGAAGAAAATAGGATAAAGCATAAACGTTGGCAAGTTAAATGTAAGACACTGATAAGACAGGCTAAGAGAGAATTTGAAAAGAAGTTGGCTGTAGAGGCAAAAACTCACAGTAAAAACTTTTTAAAATATATCTGAAGCAGAAAGCCTGTGAGGGAGTCAGTTGGACCGTTAGATGATCGAGGGGTTAGGGGCACTTAGAGAAGATAAGGCCATCGCGGAAAGATTAAATGATTTCTTTGCTTCGGTGTTTACTGAAGAGGATGTTGGGGAGGTACCCATAATTGAGAAGGTTTTCATGGGTAATGATTCAGATGGACTGAATCAAATCACGGTGAACCTAGAAGATGTGGTGGATCTGATTGACAAACTGAAGAGTAGTAAATCACCTGGACCGGATGGTATACACCCCAGAGTTCTGAAGGAACTAAAAAATGAAATTTCAGACCTATTAGTAAAAATTTGTAACCTATCATTAAAATCATCCATTGTACCTGAAGACTAAAGGATAGCAAATGTAACCCCGATATTTAAAAAGGGCTCCAGGGGCGATCCGGGAAACTACAGACCAGTTAGCCTGACTTCAGTGCCAGGAAAAATAATGGAAAGTGTTCTAAACATCAAAATCACAGAACATATAGAAAGATATGGTTTAATGGAACAAAGTCAGCATGGCTTTACCCAAGGCAAGTCTTGCCTCACAAATCTGCTTCACTTTTTTGAAGGAGTTAATAAACATGTGGATAAAGGTGAACCGGTAGATGTAGTATACTTGGATTTTCAGAAGGCGTCTGACAAAGTTCCTCATGAGAGGCTTCTCATGAGAGGAAAAGTAAAAAGTCATGGGATAGGTGGCGATGTCCTTTTGTGGATTGCAAATTGGCTAAAAGACAGGAAACAGAGAGTAGGATTAAATGGACAATTTTCTCAGTGGAAGGGAGTAGACAGTGGAGTGCCTCAGGGATCTGTATTAGGACCCTTACTTTTCAATATATTTATAAATGATCTGGAAAGAAATACAAGTGATATAATCAAATTTGCAGATACAAAATTGTTCAGAGTAGTTAAATCACAGATTGTGATAAATTGCAGGAAGACCTTGTGAGACTGGAAAACTGGGCATCCAAATGGCAGATGAAATTTAATGTGGATAAGTGCAAGGTGATGCATATCGGGAAAAATAACCCATGCTATAATTACACAATGTTGGATTCCATATTAGGTGCTACAACCCAAGAAAGAGATCTAGGCGTCATAGTGGATAACACATTGAAATTGTTGGTTCAGTGTGCTGTGGCAGTCAAAAAAGCAAACAGAATGTTGGGAGTTATTAGAAAGGGAATGGTGAATAAAACGGAAAATATCATAATGCCTCTGTATCGCTCCATGGTGAGACCGCACCTTGAATACTGTGTACAATTCTGGTCGCCATATCTCAAAAAAGATATAATTGTGATGGAGAAGGTACAGAGAAGGGCTACCAAAATGATAAGGGGAATGGAACAGCTCCCCTATGAGGAAAGACTAAAGAGATTAGGACTTTTCAGCTTGGAGAAGAGACGGCTGAGGGGGGATATGACAGAGGTGTTTAAAATCATGAGAGGTCTAGAACGGGTAGATGTGAATCGGTTATTTACTCTTTCGGATAATAGAAAGACTAGGGGGCACTCCATGAAGTTAGCATGGGGCACATTTAAAACTAATCGGAGAAAGTTCTTTTTTACTCAACGCACAATTAAACTCTGCAATTTGTTGCCAGAGGATGTGGTTAGTGCAGCTAGTATAGCTGTGTTTAAAAAAGGATTGGATAAGTTCTTGGAGGAGAAGTCCATTACCTGCTATTAAGTTCACTTAGAGAATAGCCACTGCCATTAGCAATGGTAACATGGAATAGACTTAGTTTTTGGGTACTTGCCAGGTTCTTATGGCCTGGATTGGCCACTGTTGGAAACAGGATGCTGGGCTTGATGGACCCTTGGTCTGACCCAGTATGGCATTTTCTTATGTTTTTATGTTCTTAGTTGTGGTTGTTGCTAAGGGAACGAGGAATCAAAAAAGGAAAAATACTGAAGAAAAATTATTAAAGAATACAGAGGAATTAAGGATTTAGAAAAAAATATCTGGAGAGAGTGAGTACACTTCCATGTTTGTGGTTGGACAAAACATAACTGAGGAGACTCACAAGGCAATACCCACATGGAAACTCCCACACATGATCAATAGAGCTGAAAGCTCAACTAATAAGTCCACATCCAGTATTTGATCAATATCCTAGGTTTGCATATTCTCGGGGACAGAACATCAGACAATATGTCATCAGGGCAACTATCCCTGAATCAATGGTCCCCGTTACTACAGGGCAAACACCCTGTGGCAAATGCACTTTTTGCTCACAAGCACATCAAGGTATCGTCTGGCATCATCCAATATCAGGATTTACAGTCAAAACTAATTGCAATGTAAATTGCAATACAGAATTCGTGGTTTATGCCTTGCAGTGCCCATGTCCCAAGGTTTATATTGGTAGAACTAAAAGAAAAATTAGAACTCGGTTAACAGAACATAAATGCAGAATTAATAATCAAGATCAGAAAGCTCCAGTAGTACAGCACTGTATAGATTGCAATCACGTCTTCAATGATTTCAGATGGGCTATATTAGAACATGTACGGGCATCATGGAAAGGAGGAGATCGGGTCAGCATGTTAAATAGACAAGAGAATAAATGGAACTTCCGTCTCAACACTCTGGAACCAACAGGACTTAATGACAAGATTGAATGGCACACATTAATCTAGGTACAGTGAAAAAGTTTGACACCATAGATAATGACGTCATTAGCACCGCCCATTTGCCGCCTTTTTTCAAGGAATCCCTTTAAATATGGCGCCTCAGTCGGCGTTCCTGCGCTAGCAAAGGAGCCACCAGGAGCAGCCGTTCCCGACACAGTGAGTAACCTTAAAGCTACAGCAGATGATCGTTTTGACCCGACTCGTTCAGATTTAAGAAGATAGTTTTTCAAGCCTTAATTTTAATTCACATTTGAGGAACAAGTTCATGACATTTCAGCCGAGTCAAAACAATTATCACATTTATTTCCTCCGCGCTCTTCAAAACTGAGCCGCGATCACAAACTTGTGGTGTTCGTTTCTTCTGTGCTTTATTGAGCCGAACGGATTTATTCCATTTCATTCATATATTTTTAGTCACGTAAAAAATTATTATTATGCACTCCTCATAGTAATAATAATAAAAAAATAAAAAAATAAAAAATGAAAAAAGAACATAGTCTTGTATTATCTCAAAATACAGTCAGATAATGAGGACAATCAATTTTTAGTCACAAAGATGAGTATTATCAATTATTTTGAGATTCCTCTTCTGCTATTTTCAGCGGAGCTTCTGTGAACAGTCCACATTCCATAAACAAACACTGCCATTGCAGCACGTATGTATTATGTTCCATTCATAATGTCCATGTTAAGTGGAAATTTTTTTTTTCCAATAACTAAAAGATGTCTCCCAACATGCTCTTTTTAGATTAATTTCAGTGTTCCACAAGTTGCTCTTGAAAAGCCTCCAGCCCTTGAAGAAGGAGCTAGTCTCCGAAACGTCTAGATGTCGGCTGAGCAAGACCGACTCATGAAAGATAAGTGACATTAATGGCTTCAGTTGAATCAGTCATCTTAGAAACAATCTTGGAGTGGACACACTGGCACATTGGTATAAGGAGCTACCTGAGGTACCTAATGATTTAGAGGCCTTTCAATAGGCTCACAGACACGATAGCTGAATCAATCTCAGCATCGTATGAAGGTACACTCAGATCTTCAAAAAGACATCTATATAACAGGTCTTTTTTTGTGAAAAAAAATATACAGCAGGATCATAAAGAAATAGAATCATACTCAATAATTTCCTTTAAAGGGCATACATTAAAGCACTGATATGAAAATAGGTGTTCATATTCTCACAAAATACTTTAAAATGCAGGTTATTCACAACAGACAAAGCCTCAATTTGTGTGCACCCATGAAATGTCAAAATTTAAAGAGAGGAAATAAAATAATACAGTCACCATTATAGCCAATTAAAATATTTTGTGGCTCAAAATACAATACAGAGAGCAATGAGAGAAAGTCTCAATACATTTCTTACATATCTACAACCCACATGGGACAAATTTAATGACAGTTCTATAACTGGAGTATACCTTTAACTCTGGATTGAAAAAGTAATTGGTTATGGCTAGTGGTACCCTGGGAGGCTGGAGTGGGGTGCCCTTTGCAATGCTACAGCCTACACAGGTCAGAATCCCTGCATTTCCTTACTGCTGGTATCTCTGCTCTTCATGCTGGCTTGCACAGTTCACTAATCAGCTGTGTGAACCATGCAGTGCTCTGTATACATGGAGCCCTTCGTTATTCAAACAGCTGATGTTAAACTACATAGGACATGGAAAGAAGATGCGACAGAGGCAAAAGGGTGGCATACTTTTTCCTGGGCACCTCGCCTTCCACTGGCTTGTAGTCCTTAGCAGTTGCCTGGATTTCCCACCCCTAATGACAGTCTGGCCACAGCAGTGGTCGGTATTAAATAAAGTGAAAAGACAGCAAATCAGTAATCCATTTTGAAAAACAAATCAAGTATCCTAAATAGTCTGAAATGCAGACCAATGTTATCCCTAATGAAATGGAGCAGATTTAAATTCAAAACTAATACCACTGTATAACTCTAACTTTCTTACCTCAAATCTTGAACAATTTAGAATATTAAGCCATATAATCCACACTGAATAAAGTTTTAGTCCATATACAGTAGGCTGGCAAGTGCACAGTTATCCAGGTAAATTTTGTTTTAATGCAATTATTTTGTATGTTTAATTTCTGTAAACCGCCATGGTAGCTTTCACAGATTTGAGCAGTATATACAATTTTAAATAAATTAATTAATTAATTAATTAACAGGCTATATTCAAATATACAGTAAGTTTAAAAAAAAAAAGCCACAAAAAAGAAGACGACCAGGCATGAGCCCACACCATCAAAAAATTATTCAGAAAAATGTTGGTGCTTAGAACTCAAGCCCCTCAATCCACAAAATAATTACAGCAATTTTGCTGCCATAGTAGTCCAAAGGGGTAGATTTTTCACTCTGCGCGCATGTGTCCACGTGCACGTACTTCCCGATGTGCGCACATGGATGCACCGATTTTCTGCCAGCGTGCACATGGTAGAAAATCCATGGGCCATGCACAGATGTGTGCTGGATTTTATAATCCACGAGCGTATATGCGGGCAGCGTGCGCGGAGGGGGAGGACCTTTGCAATTTCCGCACGGTGACACATTCCAGCCTTCCCCAGTTCTCTAGCCCCCCTACCTATCCTCCCTTCCCCTCTCCTCCCCACCCCCAAACCCTACCTTTTTCTTTTTTATTTCTTCATGTCACAACTCACTTTGGCTCCCAAGCCGAAGTAAGTTGCGTGCGCCGGCAGCCGGGTCTTCAGGACAGCAATCAATGACTCTGTCCTGCCCCATGCAGAACACGCCCCCCCCCGTCCCGACTCTTTGAAGAGGTCCGGCACTTATTCACGTACCGTAATATCGGGCCTGCTACCGAGAAGGCCCTTTTTCGTATTAGAGCTAAACTGACAATTCTAACTGATGGGATTTCTAACAAACATATTGTGCACATAGTTATATCCCTATAGGAGGGCCATCTGCGGTGGTTTAGGGGCCAGTTTCACTTGTAGAGTGAGACGTATGAACTGCATAGTACACCTTGGTGAAGATTGACGTCATCTGGAATGAGGAAAGTCTCACAAAGATGAAATTTCTAGATGTGAGATCACATAGTAGAAATGTCATCTTTTTGAGATTTTCCTCACTCCAAATGATGTCAAATCTTCACCAAGGTATACTGTTCTGTTCGTACGTCTCACTCTACATGCAAAACTGGCCCCTAAACCACCACCATCGCACCTTGACCTATTAGATGGCCCTCCTAAAGAGATATAAATACTTGTCTACTAGGAGGGCCTTGTAGATAGTCTCTCTCTCTCTCCCCCCCCCCCCCCCCCAGCGCAGGATGTGATGGTGCAGTAACTGAAAAAATTTCCATAAACACTCCTCTTTTTTTGATCAATACGTTATTAACGTTTTTTTATGAATCTAGGGGTTAGTGACTGAAGTTTTTACATTATATCCTTAGATACAGAGAGGCTGATATTCAGCAATACTTCGCCAGATAAGTCAGGGGATTGCAATAGCCATAAAAGTGCAGCACTATTTATTCAGTTAACTTGGCTAAATAAGTGCCAATATTCAGACGATTTATACACAGATATTCAGCAGCATAATCGTGATGTCGAATATCCTATATAAGTTAGCCAGAGAGGTCTTATCTAGCTAACTTCCATAAATATTTAGGCTTGAATATTGAGCCCATGGAGATGAAACACTAGTTTTAAGAAAATGTTTCATGATTTAATCACAACAGAAACAAATTGTCTTGCTTATGTAGTTTATTTTTATTTACAACATCATTTTGTTGTTATTACTTGGGTGGGTGGAAGGAGGAAGTGTATTTCTTTATTTATTTAAAAGTTTTTATATACCACACAATAAGGCTATTATTTGTCCATCTAGGCGATTTACAAAGATACAAACATAAATTTTCAAACAAAACGAGGTTAACACAAAATTAATAACTGGAATAAAAGATAAAAAATAACATACATACACTAAAATCAAACTTATTGGTCTGGGATAATATCATGTTAGGGATAATGTCAATCGGATATTATTGTACTGTATACGCATTATTGAACAGATACGTTTTCAGCGTTTTTTAAAACTCTTTATGGTTTGCAATCAATCGGATTTGTTCTGGGAGATAGTTCCGTAATATCGGGCCTGCTACCGAGAAGGCCCTTTTTTGTATTAGAGCTAAACTGACAATTCTAACTGATGGGATTTCTAACAAACATTTGTCCATTGAACGGAGCTGTCTTGACGGCTTATATATATGTAACAGAGAGCAGAGCCATTCTGAATCAGGATTGTAGAGAAGATTATGAATGATGGACAGAATTTTGTATGTAATACGATAGGTAATAGGGAGCCAGTGCAGATGTTGTAGGACTGGAGTTATGTGTTCTTTACTTGGTAGGTTAAAGAGCATTCTTGCTGTTGCATTCTGGATGAGTTGT
Organism: Rhinatrema bivittatum; assembly: GCF_901001135.1. NCBI lineage: Eukaryota > Metazoa > Chordata > Amphibia > Gymnophiona > Rhinatrematidae > Rhinatrema > Rhinatrema bivittatum. The sequence goes on along the minus strand of NC_042617.1, from coordinate 106,228,704 downwards.
AGAGGGTGTATTATGGATAATGGTATGGATAATGGTATGGATAATGGTATTCCTAAATATAGTGCATTGCAGTAATCTAAATTTGTTAGAATCAGTGCTTGTGTGACTGTACGGAAATCGGAATTTAATAATAAAGGTTTGAGTTTTTTGAGCATGTGTATCTTAAAAAATGATTTCTTAACTGTTTCAGAGATGTGGTTGGACATAGATAATCTAGAATCTATAATCATGCCTAAATCTTTTGCATGAGTAAGAGATCTGACAATGAGAAGGGAGTGAGGAAATGTACTTCGAGGATCTCTCCCCTTAAAAGGAGAAGGGAGAGAATGAAAGCAGGAAATGCCTGGCAGGTCTTGGCCTGTCTACCTGTTTTTCATGAAAGGAGGAAGAAGTGGTTTGACAGGGCACCAGAAGGAGATTCCAGGCCCTGAATCAGCATATAGGCCTCCACTAGGAGGTTCAGAGGGTTCCCACAGATCCCCTATTTGGTGTCAGGTTGAGAAAAAAAAACATTAATTTCTTAAAAAGATAAAAACTTCTCAGAGGACAATTTTCAAAACTTTGTAAATGAATAAGCATATGTTTAAAAACCATTGTGAAAAATGGCCCTTGCCCTCAGTTTGAGAAACAAGGGCTACAGTTAGACCAGGGGCGGTAACTTTCCATCTGGCATGGAGGGCGTACTTTGGTGCATGCCCAGATACATGGCATTGTATAACTTTCATGTGTATATGTATGAATGTTATAAAATAGCCTGACAACCCACATATCTTTGCCCAATTTTAAGTGGACACGCCTTTGTGCATAAATCCCTCTTCTACCGCATAAATTGGGAATTTTAAAAATTGTGTGCATCCACACCATTGCCAGATTGACCAGTTCATCCATCAGTTGACCAGTTAACAGCTAGGTCCTCCAAGCCCCCCCCCCCCCCCCTCCGGTTTGATAGTCTGCACTCTACTAGTTACCCCAGACCTTTAAACCCTTTGGGGTAGATTTTATAAATGTATGCCCACGCGTACTTTTGTTCGCGCACCAGGCGCAAAACAATGTATGCCGGATTTTATAAAATACGCGCGTAGCCGCGCGTATCTTATAAAATCCGTGGTCGGCACAAGCAAGGGGGTGCACATTTGTGCACCTTTCCTTCAGCCTCCCCCTCCCCTCCCTTCCCCTACCTAACCCATCCCCCCAGCCCTATCTACAACCCCCAACCTTTATCGTGAAAGTTACGCCTGCTCCAGGCAGGCGTAACTCGCACACTGATCGGCCGCCGCCGTGCAATTCCCCGGCCCGGGAGCGATTTTGGAGGCCTCGGCCACGCCCCCGGGCCGGCACCACACCCCCGACATGCCCCCGGAATGCCCCGAACGTTGCGTCGGCCCCTGACACGCCCCCTGACATGCCCCCCTAGCAAAGCCCCGGGACTTACGAACGTCCCTGGGCTTGCACTCACCGCCGAGCCTATGCAAAATAGGCTTGGCGCGCGCAGGGGGGTTTTGAAAGGGTTACGTGCATAACTTATGCGCGTAACCCTTTTAAAATCTACCCCTTTGTTTTTATTTTTTAACTTACATCTCATCCCTAGCAGAAGTAAACTTACATAGCAGCGGATTGGGGTGCATGCCCAGGTGCGTTATTATTTGCATGCATGTCTCTTGTCAACACCCCAAACACCTGTGTCCCACCCAGACTACACCCATGCCCTGTCCATTTTTGAAAACTTTTGAGATGCGCGCACAGCGGGAGATACGCATGCATCTGGGCTTTTAAAATTTGGTGGGCGCGCAAGCTCGACTTCTGCATGTATCTCCAGATTTTGGCATTTGCCGGAGTTTTAAAATTCATCTCTTTACTGTAAGGTGCATATTACTGAATATTTAATTTCACACAAACATTGGTAAAGTGCACCAACCTTTAGTGGGCAACACGTTTTCCTTGGAAAACTTGAATTTATCAATCTCTAGTACATAGATTCATAAAGTCTAAGAGCTAGCATATTTTATCCTTGGACAAACCATTTATTTTCTTTGATAACTCTACTAAATAAACTACCAATAAAAGCTTTCTAAAATAAACTATTCCACATTACTGTTAAAGTAAAATAAACATTACCTCAAAGTCCAATACATTATTAGAACTTTGACTTTGGCAATAATTTGCTCTCTTTAGTGAAATCAGATGTCTTCTTGAATCCTAACTCATTCTAAAGATATACAGATAGGCTAAATGTTTCGTCTTCCTTTTATCTTCTTGTCAACCAAAGCCATGTCAGCTATGTGCAGCCCATTACTGACAGAATAAAGCACTTTACTGTGTTTAGGGACCATTTTCTGCCTGGTACACATTTTTCTTGTTTTCTGGAATAACAGGCTTTTGAAATCTTCTTCCTCAAATTACTACTTGCAAATTACTTCTCAACGGATCGAACAATGTGAGAAAGCACTACATAGTAGCAACCTTGACAACATCAAAACAAATGAAAGCCTTTTGACTTGTACAACATTCACCAAACAATGTGATTTGATGGTGGTGACAAGGCGTGAGGTCAATCATTCATATCAACAGCATTAATGTGCTGGAGAATAAAGATTTCTTGTGCTGAATAACAATTAAAGTGACATCATCAGCTCCGTTTTAGCAGAAAAATAGAAATATTCTTGGATCATAACTGGATGATTAGTGACTGCTTTTATTAGCTTCCCTTGCATTATTCCCTTAAAAAAAAATTTTTTAAACACGTTTCACCATAGCTGTTCAGCATGCCTCAATGGCTTGCTCGATATTTTATTTTCAGACTGGGTAGAGCCCAGTGGTATGAGTCAGGCATGTGAGCTCACAAGATTCATAGTCTTAGATTAAAAAATATCAGAAAAGTCTGACAGATAATTTTCCACCACAACCTGAAGGCAGTTAAGCAAAGTTCACCACAATGAGAGTGCCATGCTATCATAGAAAAACCTTTCTATTTTTAAGTTATAATGGGGGGGGGGACGGGGACAATGAATGCAAAATTTGAATAAAGTGGCAAGAAGAATTCTACAAGCATACAGCAAACAAGTTATTTCCAAAGCATGTCTTTTATTAACTTGAATAAATTTAACAAGGACTTTTTAAGAAGATTTTCCCATCTCACGTTTACATTTTTTTCTCACCTTCCTCTAACATCCACAAAAAGCAAGAACAAGAAAACACTCTTGCATTTTTATCTCTGCAAAGTCCGCATGATGCTCTGTGATCTGCTAAGATCACATCTAAGCTGCCTTCAGTTACCATTCCTCTTCAAAGAACAAAAAATATCACTGCATGTCATCTATCTTTAAGATACTGATTGACTGCAGACTGTGCCAGGACCTGATAATCAGTTAATGTCATGGATGCTTCCACACTGGTGTCAGGAGACTCCCAGGAGTCTACTCAATTAATGCTGCGGTATTATTTTCTGAAACTTCAGGAGGATGACAGGGAAGAAGTAGTTGGAAGATGCAAAGGTCAGAGCACTGTTCTTAGCTCCAAAGATTTTTAAATTCCTTGCTACAAAATCAGATAAAGGATTTTTGGAGAACTAGAGCAGACTGATTTAATACTTGCACAAACCAATTACAGTGATGAATAAACGTCCCAGAAAAGATTCAACAAATATCTCAGTTCAGTGTGCTTTGGTATTTAGCTCATCTTGTTACTTTACTGGTATAAAACATAACTATACTTTATTCTATGATAATTCATCTGAGCCCACTTAAATGTAACTAAAAAGACTGTACTTATTGCAGTTATCCACCTGTCAAATTAAAGCAAAAATAACATACTGTATACAGAAACTATTAGCTGTATGGATTCAAAAGGGGGCTCTATCCAGGCTCAGTCCGCATATTTCTGTCATATGAATCTGTGAATATTTGCGGTAAAGGTTTTTCTTTAAAAGATAATATGGATATATCGCCGTTAATTGAAGCGATAATGATTGGTAATTGATATGGCTATATATTGTTAGAGTCAAGTATACAAACATCAAGGCTTCTAAACACAGGTAATTATAGCAATAGACAATATGTAAACACAAAACCTGCGTATATAGTGTTTATCAAATTTTTATTTTAACAATTTATCAAAACAGCTCATAAAAATGGTCTCTAAATGACATCATAACAACAATATATATAATCATATAAATCATTCACTCTTACCATTCATCCTCAATATAAAAACATATTACACAACATATTTCACATATTACAGACAATGTATTAAATGATACCATTAATTGATCATTCCCCCAAATACTTTTATTTCATATTTCCTCTTGTATATCTACGGTGGTGTAATCCTTTCAATACCATATCTTCAATAACTTCCTTCAATTTTTCTTATTAATATATTCCTCTTCTCGACAAGAGACTCCTGTTTCACCACATGGTTTCATCAGGGGATGTAACAATCACTTCACACCGAATCACCACTGATGTTTCAGGGGGTCACTCATTTCAAATGTTCACTTCTGAACAAAGACTTTAACCGGCTTACTGCCAATTACCATCACCGTTTAATCAGGAATTTCCACAGCGGTCTATTTGAATAACATTGATGAGAACTGGTAACATGGAAAGAAGTTGTTAAAAACTTTTGGAGGTTGCTTTTCGCCAATGAAATGTTTAATAAAGGCTGAGAAAAACTTTGGTTTATGTGCTGTTTATGCACATAAATCTACACACACAGTTACAGCTGCTGGGGAGCAGGTGTAATTTTGTGCGTGCACGCCCACACATGTACCCAGCGACTCTGCAAAATTACAAAGTGGACTTCTATAGATAAGTCTGCTTTGAAAATTTGGGCTGAAATCTATGGGTAAAAGAGCACCCACAGACTTTAGCCCCATGCAGGAAGTTATAAATTACCCTCAAAGTGATCTCTGTGTAATCTACTGGCATTGTATAGCTCTTTAAAAAAAAACACCATATGAAGATTATTAGGGGCTGCAGATAAATCATGAATGCCATAAAAAAATATAGCCAAATGGAGTATATAAAGCAATAATATTTCCTGATTAAGAAAATAATGCCATTATCGCTGTTGGCTTGTTGCCAAAACTGTTAATACAAACATTGCATTATATATCCATTATGAAAAATGAAGAGGCTGTTCAGTGATGCAGATACTAGAGAGCTATACAACTCTGCCTGAAAGAGAAAATGAATTGACACAGGCTGTGTTCAGCACTATTTGCATGTCCTCTACGTATAGCAAGTGCTGACAAAACCAAAGCAATCTATTAATAATTCAACAGCACACCAAATGACAGCATAAATTAACATACCTGTCTACTGCTTTTTCCTTCACGGGTACTGTTATCCAAGTTAAATAGGCTTTCTACTTTATAAACCTGCGCTAGCAGTAAAGGTATTTGGGAAAAAGTAACTGCAATATGACAATACAGTATTTACCAGAGTATGCTGAAACATATTCAGGTGTTCAGATTCTGAACTTCAGTGTGCACTTCTGAGCAAATGAACCAGTAAATTCTAGCTAATGTAAAAGATGTACAGACATTTCATGCGTACAGGGTTAGAGGTTCAGTTGGTACCTTTATCCCAGTTGAATTCAGAATAATTATATTCTGTCCCTTAAATCAATACTAAAGAACTGAGATGTGTTATATGGGAGTATGAACTGCTGCTTTGCACTAACGTTGTGAGGACAATTTTCAAAGCTATGTATCCAGGTATATTGGCCTGCCTGAATATTGCCCTCCTTAGAAACGTGTGAACTTTGTAGCCACAGTAAAAAGGAGCGTTCCCGGGGAGGGTGGTGTTTAAGTCAGGAGACTAAAGTACGACACTGAGTGGAATCTTCCCATCCGCGCATATAAAGGTGAATTTTAAAAGTTCAACACGTGCATTAGTTAGGCGATGTGCGAGTATGTTGGGCTTGTGCACACCGAGTGGATTTTAAAAGACAAGCGGATACACACGTAAATGCTGCAATAAGGGATGGGGCGCAGCCATGGTCTGGGTGGAGCATGGTCATTTCGAGGCGTGAAGCTGAGATATACGTGTAAATGCTTACACGATCTGGCACATGCTGAGGTCCCCTGCCACGTAAGTTTACTTCTGCTATGGATGCCATGTAAGCTAGAAAATAAAGATAAATTGGCAGATCTGCAGGGTTTATGCGCGTGGCCGGGCCTTACGCTCACCAGGCCAATTTTCAAACAAGCCCAGCCACGCGCGTAAACTGCGGGATTTATGCGTGATGGGGTTTTAAAATCTACCCCTACGTGTTTTTTTATCCATGGGCCTAGTTTTTCTTTTGAAAATTCACCATGAGTGCTGGAAAGGACAAAAAAATTTGATGTGACTTTCAAAGCCCTATTGCAGGGCTTTAAGGATTGTTCCCAATCCTTAAAGCCCTGCAGATCTGCCAATTTATCTTTATTTTCTAGCCATTTGCTGCTGTGCTGGCATGCACAACTTGCTCCTGCTCCTTTGCAGGAGCAAAAGGTAAAACAAAAAAAATTGGGGTAGTTAGGATAGGGAGAGGGGGAGGGCAGGATAGGGGAAGGGAGGGCAGGCTAGGGTGGGGGCTGGGAAGTTCCCTCCCAGTCCGCTCCTTAATTGCAGCAGACTGGGAGGGAACTGGGGAAGGCCCCGATGCGTCGCCACGCGTATTTGCAAAACTATACCCCCCCCCTTGCGTGCGCCGACCCGAAATTTAAAATCGTACATCCATTTTGAAAATCTACCCCTTGCTGAATATACACCTAGTTAGGAAATGGTAAATTGCTCCCCCCCCCCCCCCCCCCCCCGGTTAAGATATATCCCTTCATCTTTAGGTAATTTATATCTCAAAGACTTTGTTGCTTGGGACATCTAGCTATGGCTGGCTTGAGGAAAAAAAAAGAGAAAGTCATATTTTACTTTCACCAACTAATTCATTTTACCTTCATCCATAAAGGGGCAGATTTTCAAAGGGTTACGCGCGTAACCCCCGAAAAGCTGTCCCTGCCTGCAAGCCCCGGGACGCGCGTATGTCCCGGGGCTTGCAAAAAGGGGCGGGGCGTGGGCGGTCCAGGGGCGGGGCGGGGCATGGCCTGAGCCTCCAGGCACAGCGGCCATTTGCTGCTGTGCCCGGGATCGCGGGCCGGCCGTTGGCCGGCAGGCATGACTTCTTCAACAAAGGTAAGGGAGGGGTTCTAGGTAGGGGTTCTAGGTAGGGGTTCTAGGTAGGGCTGGGGGGGGTTGGGTTAGGTAGGGGAAGGGAGGGGAAGGTGCGGGGGGGGGGGGGGGGGGGGGGGCGGAAGGAAAGTTCCCTCTGAGGCTGATTTCGGAGCGGCCTTGCAGGGAACGGAGGCAGGCTGCGCGGCTCGGCATGCGCAGGTTGCACAATTGTGCACCCCCTTGCGCACGCCGACCCTGGATTTTATAACATGCGCACGGCTGCATGCAAAGTTATAAAATAAAATTGGGCGTAGATTTGTTCGCGCTGGGTTGCGCTAACAAATCTGCGCCCGCACGCAGGTTTTAAAATCTGCCCCAAAGTCTTTATTGATTCTCCACTCTTCCTTGGATCTCAGTAGTCATTAAATGAAATGGCAGTGCCAGTCAGTGGTTTGTAGTGGTGCTTGCATGAGGGCTCTCGCGTCCCTCCTGCCAGTGGAGACAGGACCTTCTGCAATCGAAGTGCAGATGCTGGAGGGGTGGTGGGATACAGGAATTTTGTGTTTCACTTAGTGCATCAGAAGGAGATACTGGTGGCTTTGCTGATAATTTAGGTGGTGAAAACAGAGATCAGGGAACATTGATGGTCCTTGAGGGCAGGGCTTAAGTAGAAGGTCCAGGGGATTTTGATGGTACTTGGGATATGGAAGATATGGGAATTTTCTAGCACTTCAAGAAGGGGTTATGATCAGAAGGGGTCTGGAGAAATTAGCTGTTGGGGGGGAGAGGCAGACTGGGGAACTTTAATTGCATGTTAGAGGATAATCCTCCCCCCCCCCCCCAAGGGAGCTGATCTACACATGAGAGGGGTAAAGGAAGGGAGAACATCGCCGATCGTAAGGGAAGGTGTGACTGATAGGGCTGTATGGTCTGGAAAGAGAGTAGGGGGATCATCATCTCCTGGCAGAGGCCCAGCTGGCTAGATTTAAGCCAGCTATCATAGAAACAAGATGGCAGAAATTGACAGTATGGCCCTTCTAGTCTGTCATCCACCCAATTAATTTAGCATTAAAATTCACATCCATCATTCCTTACAGATCCCCCCTGTATTTATCCCATGTGATCTTGAGTGTAGATACTGTTTTAGCCTCTACCACCGACACTGTGAGGCCATTTCATGCATCTACCCGCCCCCCACCCCCCCTCTTTGTAAAGAAATATTTCTTTAGATTATTCATGAGTTTATCCTGTAGCTGGCTTTGGCTGGCTAAATTAGATGGCTTGCACTGAAATTTAGTGCTAGACAGCTAACTTGATTTCCCCTAGCCAACCAGAAATTAGGCTGCTCAGTGCGAATACATTTTCAAAGATACTGATGTAGTTCTCTATCTTTGTAGTTCGATGGCTAGATAGTTTGAACATTTACATTAACCTGCTTAAGTAACTAAAATGGCATTAAAGACAAGTAAAAATACAATAAAAAATAAGAAATGATTGCCATTCTTCCATTCAATCAAACTAATATATTTAGGACAACATCCAAAAACCAAACCAGTCCCCTCAAGGATAACACACACTGAGGTCTATATTCAGTAGGCGAATCAGTGGCAAGTTACCCGGTTAAAGTTATACCAGCATATTCAATGGCACAAGTCTCACACTAAATATGTTCACTTAAAGTTATCCAGATAAATCTATCTTAGCAACTTTGCTGCTCCCAGGGCTATTGAATACTCTACCTAGCATGCCATGCAGGTGCAGAACTCCCCCCACCCCCCCGTATCCAACCTTAAGAGTTGGCCAAATTCCCATCCCCCAAGCCCCTATAAGTGGCCCACTGGGATGAAACTAAGCACAATAGATCAGATAATTTCTGGAAAATTAATATTAATCTATTCATTTCACATGACGTGAAAAAAAAAACCAATGGTTTTCCCTTCACTGAGTAACTTTCACTAGCAAACGTTGGCCAAATAAAGTTATCCAGCTAACTTTAGGAAGAATAAATGATACAGTTCTACAAGGGAAGCAATCACTGGTCCTTTTTATCTGGAGTGACGTGAATAAATTAATACTAATGTACCAGGAGCTATCAGCTCTCTTGCACCGATTATTTGGCCAAGGGGAGGACGACCTTTGGGAGTTCAGCGAGTGGGGGCGGGCATTTGGCCAATATGATTTTTAAGGTAGGGCAGTGTTTAGCAACCCTCTCCTGGAGGCACAGATAGTCGGGTTTTCAGGATATCCATAAAGAATATGCATGAGATAGATCTGAATACAGAATGGAAATCTATCTCATGCATATTCATTGTGGCACACCTGAAAACCCGACAGGATAAGTGTGTCTGTAGGAGAGGGCTGGGAAACACCGAGGTAGAGGATCGGAAGAAGGGGGGAGGACTGGGGCTGGGGATCAATACTCGTACTGCAACTAGATTTTATTTTGTTTATTTACGACTGCTATTTTTCTGACCATAGTTGGTCAGTTAACTTTAGCCACTTAGCGCTGAATATCAGTGCTAGCTAGATAAAATTAAGCCACATCCCTGGATTGCCCCTGCCCTGCTCTTTATTATCCAGCTTAGTGCTGGATTTTCTGTCTTCACAGAGCTCTTTGAATCGCACGGTAACGGGGGGGGACGGGGACGGGGGGACGGGCCTGTGAAAGCCGGCAGCGATCGCACCACCGCGGTGTTATCGCTGCCGGCTTTCACACCCAATACCGCCACCGTGAAAGGTGGTGCTATTGGGTGCACTACTGGCGGTGATAAGGGGTCTTAACTTTTCGCCGCCAGCGAAGTTTCCGCAGTGTCCGCCCTGACGCTGCCCTGACTCCTCCTCTTCTGGTCCCGACACCATCCCGACTCCGCCCCATCTAGCTATCGCACACGAAAAGTCCCTTTTCGCGTGCGATAGGGTTAGAAAATGACCCCCCTTAGTTTTAGCTGGGTATTAACTCACCCAGCTATAACTTAACAATTAGCTGGACGGGTATTCAAAACTCAGGGTTCATTCGGCTAGTTAAAAACTTAGCCAGACAAACTCCTTTGAATACTGACCTTGTATTTTTATAAGTCAATTAAATTTCAAATAAAAGATTTGATGCCAAAATAAAAACTAACTTCTTGTAAATATTTTAGAATATTAAGAATCATGTCTTTTCACTGGTTTAATAGTGCAATCTTGCCATCTGGCAGGGATGCCGAATTGGCTTTATATTGTCCTATATGTTGGCTGGGCATGTAATGCTGAATGCTATCAGACAAATGATTGGTACAGCTGGAAAGAAATTGCTAGTGTTTACCTCATAATTGTTTGAACCAGGGAGCTACCACACTTCCACTGTTAAAATAAAAAATAAGAACTGAAGAATTTATAGCTATTTTTATGTTTTATGATACATAGAAAAATATTTATGTCAGAAATGTCTCAAAGCAGAAAATGATCCAAAAGGCTCAACACTAAATGAGGACAGAAAGTATCTTGAAGAGTTAAAATGCTTTAGATTGTATTTTCAAGAACAACAGTAATGCCGTAAGACAGGGATTCACATGACTCCAGGGATTTTTTCAGCTCTGAAGCATCATTTCCATTAGTAAAAAAAATTTTTACACACCACTCTCAGGAATGATATAATAGCAAATAGACAGCAGAGGCTATGTAGATTACAGCTGGAATGCCTACAACATAAAGTAACTTTTATAAAATAAATGAATTTTATTGTCAGAGTTTTCACCCAAAAAATAGGATGGAGGTGGGTCGTTAATGATTATATCTAAACAATAAAAGTGAGCAAACCTGGATGGTGCCCACTTTATAATATATGAAATTACCACCTCATTCCTAAAAAAAAAATTTTCGGTGCAATTTTAGCAGTAATAAAAAAAAGTATAAATATTTCACGGTTGGGAGTACAAGGCAAAATTATTCAATTATAACATTTTTTAGAATAGTATACACTGGGGAGTTTATGATACAAAACAAAATGCAGGCATTATTGTCAACATAGCTGTCAAGTAGTTACAGCTAAGAATTATGATACCTCAAGACCTACGTTTGATTAATCTTTATCTGATTTATCTTATACCGTATTATATATCATGACAGAAGCTGCAGATATAACAATACTTAATACAGTCATTTTACAGAAACAAAGAAGATATTGGTAAATGTTTTGTGAACTGCTTTGGATTGGGCTATGACTAAGGAAGGCCCTGCATTTCATTTTCAAAGTCCTGATACTAGCCTACAAAGCACGTCAAAGGACGAGCCCCATGCAATCTGTCTGACTGAATCTCCTGGTACACACCAGCTTGCCCACTTTGCACCTTACCTAATACTCGCCTGCCCCTAAGGAAATCCAGCTCATCAACCCAAGGAAAACCCTTCACTTGCTCTGCCCCAGTCCAACGGACATCAGATACACCTCAGCCCTCCTGATCGTCAGGAAAAAAACGGAAAACCTGGCTGTTCACAGGGTCGGTAACTTTCAAACCGGTTCTTTGGCACAGGTGCGTACAAGCGCATGTTATAAAATAGCCTGTCCACACACATGTGCGTCCGAATTTCAAGTGCACCCACAAATCCCACTTCTAATGGTGAATGTTAAAAGCCTGACGTGTGCCGAAACTAGGGGGTGCACAACTATGTCGGGCCGGCGCGCACAGACAGATTTTGAAAGCCACCAGGATATGTGCGTGCTTGCTGCTATGCGTACAAATGAAAATTTTAAAAAAGGGGCTGGGAACGTGCACGGGCATTTCTGGATTTAAGCTTGAAAATTGCACATAAATACTTATGCGCACTTGCATGTGCCGGAATCCCCTGTCGAGTAACTTTACTTCTGCTATGGATGATGAATAACTTATAAAATAAATAATCTACACAGATCAGCAGGGTCGGGTGTAACAGCGGGAAGGAAGGGTATTAAACTAGGGGGGTTTGGAAGTCCTATTGCTTACCTGGGCAAACTGGGAATGAACTGGAAAAACTGGCAATGGTGTCAGCGGGTGTGTCTTTTAAAATCCCCCCACTGACGCGGTAGAAGTAGTATTTGCGAGCATAGGCGTGGGTCCACTTAAAATTGCATTTACATGTGCATACAGTCAGGCAATTTTATAACACGCATACATATTCACGTGTATGTTATAAAATGGCCGCGTCCCTGGGCGCAGGCCAATGATCAGGCACACACGTCCACCTGTGCGCCGGTTTAAAAGTTATCATCCTATTGCATAAATTGGGGGATTTAAAAACAGCTTGTGCCCGTGCCATTACCAGTTTCACCAGTTTGGCCACCAGTTCACCCAGTTCACAGCTATGTCCTCCAAAGCCCCCTAATTTAATAGTCTTCATTCCCCCCCATTTATCGCATTCCCTTAAATCACTGCAGTTATGCTAGGGTTTTGGTTTTTTTTTACTTACACCTCCACCATAGCAAAAGTAAATTAATGCGCCTCTGGACATGCATATTTACTACATAATATCTTGGCCACGCCCTGAAATGCTCATGCCCTGCCCAGACCATGCCCACACCTGACCCCTTTTTAAAAATGTTTGAGATGTTCGTACATCAAGAGATATGTGCGTATCTGTGTGGCTTTTAAAATTCGGTCAGCACGCACCATCCTGACTTGTTGGCGCTTCCCTCAATTGATTCGCACTGGGTTTTAAAATTAACCTTTAAGGCCTTTGAACCCTACAAAGTCAAGGCATCATTAATATGCCAGACTGATTCCCTATGCACAAGCTACTACTGCTAGCTTCTGCTCTGTCTGATTAAACTACTCCGAAACAAGGAGTTATCTCCATGTAGTTGCTACATATGCTGTTCTGTTCCAGTTAAGTGTTTTTCCTGCTGCTACAGTCTCTGTTCTGTTTCATTAATTATTCTGGAATCTGGTTTGTTCCTATTATGTAGGCATCACTGTTCATTTGTTTACAATACCATTACTCTGTTCTCCTGTATGTCTTGCATTGCTCACTAGCTGAGCATTTTTTTTGCTGGTACATTGATTGTTTTTTCTGTAACATGTTCTGATCTCATTGCTGGAAAAGCATGTAATAAATAAACGATGATGATGATACTAGAACTTTGACTGGCACCTACTGGGCATGCCCAGCATGGCACTAAACCTGCAGCCAGCAGGGGTCCCCCTTCAGTCTTGTTTAAAGCTACAGGAAGTGCCAAAAATAAAATAAGAAAACTTTAAATCTTCTTCCATCAAGATGCATGTCAGTGCAGTAGCCGCCTTCCATAAAGGTGTTGAGGATGTACCCATTTCTGTACAACCCCTTGTGACATGCTTTTTGAAGGGCTTGCTCGACCTCAAGCCTCCACTGCGCCCTCCGGCCCCTTCTTGGGACCTCAACCTGGTTTTGGGTCGGCTCATGAAACCACCACTTGAGCCTCTCTAATCCTGTGATCTTCGATATCTCACAAGGAAAGTGATTTTTCTTTTGGCAATCACATCTGCTCGCAGAGTTAGTGAGTTACAGGCCCTAGTTACCTATCCGCCTTACACTAAACTTCTGCATGACCGGGTAGTACTCCACACTCACCCTAAGTTTTTGCCTAAGGTAGTATTGGATTTTCACATTAATCAATCCATTATACTACCAACCTTCTTTCCCAGGCCCCATTCTAATCCAGGAGAGCAGGCTCTGCACTGTAAACGGGCTCTATCATTCTATCTAGACCGTACAGCTAACCACAGGAAAAGTTCTCAATTGTTTGTTTCTTTCCATTCCACCAAATTGGGACAGCCTGTGGGTAAGCAGACTCTCTCCTCCTGGTTAGCGGACTGCATATCTTTTTGCTATCAGCAAGCAGGCATTCCACTTCAAGACCGTGTTAAAGCACACTCTGTCAGGGCCATGGCAACTTCAGTAGCGCACCTACGATCGGTGCTGCTTCCTGATATTTGTAGGGCTGTTACTTGGAGTTCTCTCCATACCTTTACAGCCCACTATTGCTTAGACAAGGCTGGAAGACATGATTCCATCTTTGGCCAGTCTGTCTTGCGCAACCTTTTAGCAACTTGACGTGCCAACACCCTTCCGCCTGCCTGTTAGGGTTCAGGATGCCCTCTACCAAATTCCACCCCAGTCCTTGTGCCTATTGCACATCTTGGATACATTTGGTGCATTTCTCGGACATCCTCAGCTCGGCACTCACGCATATGTGAGGACTACCATCCTGCTTGTCCTGTGAGAAAGCAAATGTTGCTTACCTGTAACAAGTGTTCTCACAGGACAGCAGGATAGTAGTCCTCACAAAACCCACCCGCCACCCCGCGGTCTTGACTCTAATAAGTGCCAGAGATAGTCTAGAAACTTCGTGATGGAACAGGTAAAAAGATCAAGTGACAGTGAGGAACACCATGACTTAAACCTGTTCCATTTGTAAAAATAAGATTTTCTTATGGAAGGCTTCTGCGAAGCAATCAGGACACGGGAAACTGGCTCCGAAAGGTTGAGTGGCTGAAGAATTAGCCTTTCAACATCCAGGCAGTCAGGGACAAGGCCTGAAGATTGCGGTGGCGTAGACACCCATCATTCTGGGTGATCAGAAGCGGGTCCTTCCCCAGGGGAATGAACCTGCGAATGGAGAGGTCCTGAAGAATCGGAAACGACAATTGGTGTGGCCAGTGAGGAGCGATGAGGATCATGGTTCCCTTGTCCTGACGTAACTTCTCGAGAGTCTTTGATAGAAGTGGAAGTGGAAGGAATGCATAAAGGAGACCAGTGGCCCATGAGAGGGAGAAACTGTCTCTTGGCTGTGAGTGTTGGCTGCGAGAGAGCAAAAGTTCTCTATTTTGCAGTTCTGAGGTGATGCAAAGCGGTCTACTTGAGGATAACCCCAATGTTGGAATAGTGAGTTCGCTACTGTGGGGTTGAGAGACCATTCGTGTGGCTGGAAGGTGTGACTCAGCTTGCCTGCCAACACATTGTCCACTCCCGGCAAGTAGGTGGCCCTGAGGTACATCGAGTGGGAAAGGGCCTCCACCCATATCTGTGCCGCTTCCTGATACAGTAGATAGGAGCCCATCCCTCCATGCTTGTTGATGTACCACATGACCACCTGGTTGTCTGTCTGGATCAGGATGACCTGGTTGGACAGGCGATCCCGAAACACCCTGAGAGCATATCTGATTGCTCGTAGCTCCAGGAAATTGATTTGGTGTTTGGCTTCCTCTGGAGACCAAGCTCCTTGGGTTTGCAAATTGGCAATAGGTGCTCTCCAGCCGAGGTTGGAAGCATCGGTGGTAAGAGTTATTTGAGGATTTGGGGCCTGGAAGGGCAGGCCTTGGAGAAGATTGATCTGATTTTTCCACCAAGCTAGAGACTGACGAAGTGGGTCGGTGATGTGGACCACTGTCGATAGTGGTTGAACGGATTGAGTCCATTGTGACCTTAGAGTCCACTGCATGTCTCTCATGGCCAAGCGGGCCATTGGGGTAACCTGCACCGAGGACGCCATGTGTCCCAGCAGGATGAGGAAGTTTTGTGCAGTCGAATGGTGTTGAGACTGTAGCTGGTGCGTGAGAGAAATGAGAGTGAGAGCTCGCTGTTGAGGCAGAAAAGCCTTTGCTTGAAAGGTGTCCAAGTCTGCCCCTATGAAGGACAAAGTTTGAGATGGGACTAAGCAGGATTTCGTGTAGTTGACGAGAAATCCTAGCGAAATCAGAGTGGGTAAGGTAAGATGTAGGGATGATAGAGCAGCGTGCTGAGTGGGAGCCCTGATCAGCCAATCGTTGAGATAGGGGTAGACATGGACACCTTGAGTCCTGAGGAAGGCTGCTATTACAACAAGACACTTGGTGAAAACTCATGGAGCAGATGCTAGGCCGAACGGGAGCACTCGATACTGATAGTGCTTGGGGCCTACCAGAAATCTCAGAAAGCTGCGATGAGATGGAGTTATCGCAATGTGTGTGTACGCATCCTGGAGGTCTAGAGAGCAGAGCCAGTCTCTTCTTTGCAGAAGAGGAAGGAGGGAACCCAAGGTTACCATCTTGAACTTTTCTCAGAGGTACTTGTTGAGGGCACACAGGTCCAGAATTGGACGAACGCCGCCTGACTTTTTGGGGATTAGAAAGTACCGGGAATAGAACCCAAGGCCCTGTTGGGAGTAGGGCACTGGCTCGATTGCTCTGGATTGAAGGAGGAGGGAGACTTCCTCATCCAGGAGTAGTGAATGGCCTGATGTTCCCCACGTCAGCCGAGGTGGGGAGTCTGGTGGGATGGAGAGAAAGTTCAGGTGAAAACCTTGAGAGATTATGGCAAGGACCCACTGGTTCAAGGTGATTGTGTGCCATATATTGTTGAAATGGCACAATCGACCCCCTACCGGTACCTGTGGCAGCGGAAGCTGACTGATGCTCTCTATGCAGGAGTAAAAAACCGGAAGCAGGGCCTGGCTGAGAAGCTGCTTGCGGCTTTTGTTTATGGGGTTGACGAGACTGGGCTTTTTGGAAAGGCCTCATAGAACGACCTCTAGACTGTGGTGGATAGGACTTCTTTGGATGGAAGAGTGACTTTTTGGTGTCCTTCCTAAATGGTTGTTTAGTCGAATACTCAGAAGGCTTCAGAGAGATTTGGCGAAGGGTCTAATGATGCCCCTTGAGTTCCGCCACCGTCCGCTGGATCTGTTCACCAAACAGATTGTCTCTGATACAAGGAGGATCGGACAATCTGTCTTGTACTTCAGGGCACAAGTCCGAAGACTTAAGCCAGGCCCATCTTCTTGCAGAAATGGCAGTTGCTGAAACCCTGGAAGCGGTGTCGAAGATGTCATAAGAGGATCTTATTTCATGTTTCCCCGCTTCAAAACCTTTGTGAACCAGGGTTTGTAGCTGTTCCTGGAATTGCTGAGGCAGGGACTCTGCAAAGTCCTGTATCTGCTTGAATAAGACCCTATTATACTGGGTCATATAAAGCTGGTAAGATGCAATCCGAGAGATGAGTATGGATCCCTGGAAGACACGTCGGCCAATGGCATCCAGGAATTTCTGCTCCTTGCCTGGAGAGAAGGAAGAGTGCAGCTTTGATGGTCGTGCCCTCTTTTGGGCAGACCCTACTACCACGGATTGGTGATCCAGTTGGGGTTTTTAGAACCCTGGAGCTGACTGGACCAAGTAAGTGGTGTCAGCTTTTCGGTTGACTGAAGCTACCGAACCAGGGTGTTCCCAATTCTTTTTGAGAAGGTCCAAAAGAACCTGATGGATAGGGATGGAGGTGATTTCCTTGGGAGCATCCAGGAATTGTAAAATTTATGAAGGACAAGCCCTCCGGAGGAGAACACTTCCTGCTTTCAGTAGGAGAGAGTGATGATGGTAAATCATCGGTGTCTTGGGAGGAATCGTCAGTCCAGATGTCATAGGGATAAGCACCTGTCCTCTAGGAACCTGATAGGGATGGGACGAAGGTATTCCTGAAGGTCCCGGTCTAGGCTCTGAAGGCATCGAGGGAAGTACTGGAGGCACTGATGAAGGCATCGAGGGCACCGATGCAGGCATCAAGGGCATCAATGGATGGATCGGTGGAGCCAATGGCTGCATCGGCATCAATGGTTGAGGCATCAGCAGGACTCCCGATGGGGGAAGATGGAACGGTGTTTCTCCTCCCGATGACAGAGCAAGCGAAGAAGGAACCGGAGCCATTGGTGACCCCAGATCCGACAGTAGAAAAGCAGCTAGAAGTGCTTCCATCTTCGAGAGCAGCAGTGCCATGCCACCGGAATGGGATCCGTGGTCGGATCCACAATCGGCACCGGTTTCGGCACCAGAGGAACCTGGAATCTGTGCATCGCCTTATTGATGGCCTCCTAAACCATCTGGGCCAGCTCTTCTCGGAGACCTGGAGCAATCAGCCCCGGATCCGGAAGGGAAGAAGAAGGCAGAGGCATAGCCGGAGAAACCACTGTTAAAGGCGGAGTCACGGCTCCCAACACCCGTCCGGGTGAGGGTTGCCTCGGTGACCCGGTCTCAGAAAGGGTCGATGCCTTTTCTGGATGGAGCTTTTTCGATGATGGCGAGGTTGATGACTTTCCTTCATCGATGGTCCGAGGCTTTCGGTGTCGATGCCAATGTTTCTCTCTACGATCCCTATGGTCCTGAGGGGGAGTAGAGGAAGTCAATGGCTGGGAGGTTGTCGACGCCAGATGGTCACCGGTTGGTGCCCAATGCTGGCGCAAACTGGATGGCACGGGTTCAGACAATGTCGAAGCAATAGAACGGAAGAGAAGTTCCATTTTTCCCATTCTGGCTTTGTGACCTTTTGGTGTCATTAAGGCCCATTTGGTGCAAGTCAGGACATCATGCTCACACCCGAGGCACATTACACAGACTTTATGGGAGTCTGTTATGGACATGGTGCGAGCGCAGTCAGTGCACCGAAGGAACACCGACGCCATGGCCTTTGAAAAATTGAGCCGTGGTGCGGTCGACAGCCAGTAGACTGCGAGGGCCAAACTCGACGGGAATCGACTGGAACCAGGTAAAAAACTTACCAGAGTACCGCGGATGTGAAAATTTGAGAGAGGCACCCCTGTGGGGTATAAAAGTTTGTAGTAATTCCGTGAGGAAAATTCCTGTCAGGAATCTCTGTGGAGCTCCTTAACCTGTGTGGCTTCTGCTGTGTGGAAAAAAGAAGACTGAACGGGGACCCCTGCTGGCTGCAGGTTTAGTGCCATGCTGGGCATGCCCAGTAGGTGCCAGTCAAAGTTCTAGAAACTTTGACAAAAGTGTTCCGTGATTGGGCTCCTTCCTATGATGTCACCCATATGTGAGGGCTACCATCCTGCTTGTCCTGTGAGAATGATGAGTATACAAATATAAAATATACTTGAGTACCACTTGTTTCTGTTCTGTCCATTCATGCCTGTTAACTCAATCTGTAGGGTTCTCCTTCCATTTACTTCTAAAGGTCCTTTGTGACAATCCCATCATGCTGGAAACGGTTGACAATTATTTCTTCTGTAGAATTAAAAATCAATAATTTGATCTTTTTTCTGCAATTTAAATTTATTAATGTAGAAGAGGCCACCAAAGATAAAGTTGTTATAAAAGAATGAAAAATCCTAAATAAAAATATTAAAGGAAGATGAGGAGGAACTTAGATATAAAAAGACATCTGCATGTTTCTCCCCTCCCTAAATTAATACCTAAAGGGTACTGAAGCCCCAAATTAACATCCTGGCAATGAAACTACCCCCTCTAAACAACAAGTCATCTTTACTTTCAAGCTGCCTTTGCAGAACCTCTCAAAGAGTATAAATTATAAAGTCCCGACCCCTAGATGTAAGCCCTACCCCAATAGCACATTTAAAAAATCCCCCTGCCCCCTCTATTAGCAATCCACCTCCCAGGATCCTCCTTACTAATCAAAGTTTCTAAGAAGTAAATGGGCAGAAGTGATCCCCAGTTGCTCCTGCCCCACCATTTCCAGAATCCAAAACAACAATGTCTGACCCAAGGTTCATTTTGTCCTGCATGTGCATTAGTATGTGATGCACAGACTGAGATGTTAACTTGAAAAGTTGCAACCCATCTTTTACTCCTGGGGCATTCTGCACAAAAAAATTACAAATTCTGCACACAAATTTAAAATGATGCAAAATTCTGAATACTTTATATTAAAGATTGTGATGTCCATTATGTTATTTTAAGTAATTCATTTCAAATGCAGTACAAAAAAGCTATTACTCAAAGATGCAGTTTTAACTATTTTAAGCAGAATTCCCCTAGTCTCTTCCACTTCTCTCCCTATTCCCCCCTGGCCAGACCTCTTTCTCTCTGCCCTTTTAAGCCCCACCTCCTCCACTTTCCAGTATCTCTCCCCTCACCCTCCATGCTCAAATCTTTCCATTGAGTTTCCACCCCTCAAGCCTCCTCTCTCACAATTTGACCCCTTTATCATTCAGGCCCTCACACAGGCTGTTTCTGTCCCTCTCATAAACCCATACACAAACCTCACACAGGCTCCCTCTCTCTCTTGCACACACACACACACACCCCTCACAGCAGTTCTCTTTGTCTGACTCTCACACACAAACACACCCTCACACAGGCTCCTTCTGTCTTTCTCACATACACACACATCCTCATATAAACTCCCTCTCTCTCTCGCACACATAAACATCCCATACCCAGGCTCCTGCTCCCTCCTGCACATACATACCCCCTCTCACAGGTGCCCTTTCTCTGTTGCAAACACACACACACAAACACACACACACCCTCCTCCTCTCTCTCATACACACACAATCTCTCACTCACACGTACGGGATCCCAATCTCTCACTCATGCTCACACATATACATAGGCACCCTCACAAGCACACTGCCTCTCTCACAGGGGCTCATGAGCTTTCTAGCCACTTATGCTGGGCCTGCTGATCTTCACCACTCTGCTCACAGCCAGCTGATCATTGGGTCTGATCTTCGCAGTGAGTGAGATGGACTCCACTCGTGGCCACCTGCTACCATAGGCTGGATTCCGCTTGCTCACAGCCCAAAGGGGCTTTCTCTGAAATTCTCGGCAAAAACTAAATTCTGTACGGGAGGTGTTGCATGTCGCACCCACGGGAGGCCTGCAACCGGGCCTACTCACCTCCGGTGCCCAGCTCCCGGACCCGGCCCGTCCTCACTGGCAACAGTAGGCAGCCGTCTGCGCCCTCGCACCCCCGTTGCCTCCTCGGCCATTCCTGGCTCCTCTGCGGACCTCCCCGGCTCCCGGCGGGTTTCCCCACATGTGCCAGCATTTAAAGGGGCCGCGGCAGGAAACCAACCTGGGTCCCCGGATGATGACATCATCGGGCCCTGCTACTTAAGGCAGGGCCCACCACTCGTTCCTTGCCTTGGCAACAGATCTCCACGCTTGTCATGTGCTCATTGCTCGTCCAGGTCCTGACTTTATTCCTGGTTTCTGATCCTGACTTCGTTTTGTTGGTGATCTAGAGTTTTGGGGCCAGTTTTACATACAGACACATACGAACAGGACAAAACACCTCAGTGAAGATTTGATGTCATTCAGACTGAGGAAAAGTCACACAAAATGAGATTTCTACAATGTTCTCTCACCCTAGCTTGATAGTACCCTGGTAGAGAGTTGCACAGTTTTTCCCACCCTTGCAGAATTTAGATTTTGTACAGAATTTCAGAGAAAGGGCACCTGTGTGAGGGAGTGTGTATGTGCAGGAGAGAGCAGAAGCCTGGGTGAGGGGGTGTTTATGAGTACAAGAGAAAGAGGGAACTTGTATGAGGGTGTGTGTGTGTATGTGTGTGAGAAGGACAGAGGGAGCCTGTATAAGTTCACTTTGAAATTTTGCAAGTTGTCCAAAAAATCCACATACACATAAGCACCGAGCAAGTGTAGCTTTCAATAAGAACATTTACATGCATACTTTTGAAAACAAACGGCTCGATCCAGTAAGGCCGCGGTAAAAACAGTGAGGTAGTGTCAGGCGCACCCTTCCTCCCCGCACGCACAGTTCTCTTCACTAACTCCCCGATACTCTCCTCTAATCGCATGCAAATGCATGCCGCGGCTGTGAAGCGTTAGGGAAGGGTTATGCCCGCGCAACCCATTTTACTGTATAGGCGCTGTAACAGCGCCTATACAGTAACCTGGGTGCGCTGGTACCTGTCATTTCAAATGACATTTGAAATGACAGGCACCAGGAAGTGTAAAAAAGTTTAAAAAGTGTAAAAAACAAAAAACCTGTGTGTTATATAAAAAAATAAAACAATTTTAAATACCTGTCGGAGGGCCGTGGGTCCAGGCGGCCGGTGGGCGGCGGGCAGCCATCAGCGGCATCCGGTAGTCCCTTCTCCCTCCTCCTCCCTCCCTCCCCTGCCTGGATGAGCGCCAAAATCGCACGGGCGGGTCGGCAGCGGGGGGGGGGGGGGGGGGGGGCGGCAGCAGGATCCGGGAGCGGCGGGTAGGCAGCAGCGGGGTCCGGGGGGGCAGGGGCAGCGGCAGCGGGGGGGGGGGGGGGGCAGCAGCAGGGGGGCGGCAGCAGGATCCGGGAGCGGCGGGTAGGCAGCAGCGGGGTCCGGGGGTGGCAGCGAGATCCGGGGAGCCAGCAGCGGCAGCATGTTCGATCGCGCAGGCAGGTAGGTGGCAAAGTAAAGATGGCCGCCAGCACGGGAAAATCGTGCAATTGGCCGCTGAAGACGTGACGTCACACCCCGTGACGCCAAACGTCGTGACGTCACGTCTTCAGCGGCCAATTGCACGATTTTTCCCGTGCAGGCGGCCATCTTTACTTTGCCACCTACCTGCCTGCGCGATCGAACATGCTGCCGCTGCTGGCTCCCCGGATCTCGCTGCCACCCCCGGACCCCGCTGCTGCCTACCCGCCGCTCCCGGATCCTGCTGCCGCCCCCCCCCCCCCCCCCCCCCCCCCCCCCCCGCTGCCGCTGCCCCGGACCCCCCGGACCCCGCTGCTGCCTACCCGCCGCTCCCGGATCCTGCTGCCGCCCCCCCCCCCCCTCCCCGCTGCCGACCCGCCCGTGCGATTTTGGCGCTCATCCAGGCAGGGGAGGAAGGGAGAAGGGACTACCGGATGCCGCTGATGGCTGCCCGCCGCCCCACCGGCCGCCTGGACCCACGGCCCTCCGACAGGTATTTAAAATTGTTTTATTTTTTTATATAACACACAGGTTTTTTGTTTTTTACACTTTTTACACTTACCATAGCAGGCCCGAGCCTTGCTACTTTTTCGTTTGTTTTTTTTTTGCCCTGGTCCCGTCCGGTCTCCTGCAGCCCCGTCCGGTCCGGACGGGGGCTGCAGGAGACCGGACGGGACCAGGGCGGGTAAGCAATGTTTTTACCCTACACTACACTACACTAACTCCTACTAGGGGGAGGCGGTAAACTAGCAGGTTAAGGCCGCGGCAAGAAACAGCGGGTTACGGAGGAGATAATATCAGCGCCCGTTACAGTATCGCAGGGGAATAGCTAATTCCTTCATTATACAGCTTTTTCGTTCATTTACATGCCGGGTGCGGAAAGGGTTATGCGTCTGTTTTCAGAAGCGATACGGACGCGTGAAACTGGACACTGTATCGCCGAACTGCCTTGCGCGCCCGAATTGTGCGCTACGAGCACGTTACAGACGGGCAATCCTCGAGCGGACGATACTGGATCGAGCTGACAGTATGTACATAAATGCTTTCCTCACCTCAATTTCACAACCTAGAATGTCTCTTGCTAGTGTGGTAAAACTATTCATGAAATGTGTTTTCATGCGTATTTTTACATGCACAAGCCTCTAATTGATTTCCAAAGTTCAACCGAGGTGCATGAAACAGGGTTTTATGTACAGATGTTTCTTTGAAAAGCAAGCCTAGTGAATTTTCTAACACAACCATCTACCCAGGTAAATACTTAGTTAGCCAGGTAAATGACTTTGAAAACTGTCCTCCCCAATGCTAGAAGACAGGCCATAGTAACCAGATATTCAGGAATGCTTGCTGAATATTTAAAATGTTATTTGGAGATAAAATATTTGGGCTCAGAAGGTCAAATAGTAGCAAACATGTCACTTTTGAGCAGGTAACTGGGCATTTGGGACAGATTATGCCTAAGCTGCAAAATGCATTGTCGGATTTATTAAAATACGCCTAAGCTTCATTATTCATTTTATGACATGGAAAGTCATTCTGATGACATCAGTTCCCTATAGAAAAAAGATGAAGGAAGTGCACAGAGATGATTACTGAATGATAGTGAAAAGTAAGGGCAAAGAAATAACAATGTCTACTTCTAAATCACATGCAACAGTGCCTCATTCACATACAGTATGTACAATCTATTTTTTGGACTGAAGAAACAGCAAGGAAGGCTGTCTAACAAAGCCGTGAGGGCAACAAAACAGGATTAGCAGCCAATGTCCGGGAAATTGGATAATCTTTATTGTAAGATGACACGAATGTGTAAAGAGTGCCCAACTCTGGCCGAGTTTCGCCCTCTTACAATGGGGCTACATCAGGGGCTACAACATACAAATAACACACATTGATAAATAATAGAAATCATAAAAACATAATTAATAAAAACAAATAAAATGGTAACATAAAAATGTGGTGTAACAAACAGAATATGTCGAATTACATGTAATCAAAACAACATAAATATGTCCTTTACCTCAACGAAATTCGTGTGTAAGATGAAAGATTCCGAGTCTTAAAAAAGACTGTATTGAGTATTCTGCAATATAAAGTGACAAATGAGCTAACATGGTAAAAAAATAAAAAATATAATGAGACTGAATGAGCTGGCATGATAAAAAATAAGAATAACTTGAAACATATATTAGCACTCAAAACTGTGGCTTTGAAAAGGAATGTGTAACAATTAACAACGTGTACTTACTATTAGATTAGCTTGAAAAAGGCTTATTGGCAGCGATATCACTGTTTTTTCATGTATTCATCAACACAAGGTAATGAATATACCGATATCTTTTGGAAACAAATTTGTTGAAAAGCAAAGTTAAAAAATATGACTCGGCTATATATTTTGGAACAACAATAACTTAGGTATGTGAAAGATACTTAATTTATAATTTGTATTATAGTAAGGCTTTGAACCGAGATGAACAAATGATTAGTATTCAATTGTTCATAATGTAAGGACTAAGCGAAACTTAAAAAACAATACTTAAAATACAAAATCACGCTAGAATGAAAAAAGTAAAAAATGACTAGTAATGCCATTAAAAAAATTTTTTGTACAAATGAGCGATTTCACTTTGTACAAAGAAATTTTTTAATGGCATTACTAGTCATTTTTTACTTTTTTCATTCTAGTGTGATTTTGTATTTTAAGTATTGTTTTTTAAGTTTCGCTTAGTCCTTACATTATGAACAATTGAATACTAATCATTTGTTCATCTCGGTTCAAAGCCATACTATAAAACAAATTATAAATTAAGTATCTTTCACATACCTAAGTTACTGTTGTTCCAAAATATATAGCCGAGTCATATTTTTTAACTTTGCTTTTCAACAAATTTGTTTCCAAAAGATATCGGTATATGCATTACCTTGTGTTGATGAATACATGAAAAAACAGTGATATCGCTGCCAATAAGCCTTTTTCAAGCTAATCTAATAGTAAGTACACATTGTTAATTGTTACACATTCCTTTTCAAAGCCACAGTTTTGAGTGCTAATATATGTTTCAAGTTATTCTTATTTTTTATCATGCCAGCTCATTCAGTCTCATTATATTTTTTATTTTTTTACCATGTTAGCTCATTTGTCACTTTATATTGCAGAATACTCAATACAGTCTTTTTTAAGACTCGGACTCTTTCATCTTACACACGAATTTCGTTGAGGTAAAGGACATATTTATGTTGTTTTGATTACATGTAATTCGACATATTCTGTTTGTTACACCACATTTTTATGTTACCATTTTATTCGTTTTTATTAATTATGTTTTTATGATTTCTATTATTTATCAATGTGTGTTATTTGTATGTTGTAGCCCCTGATGTAGCCCCATTGTAAGAGGGCGAAACTCGGCCAGAGTTGGGCACTCTTTACACATTCGTGTCATCTTACAATAAAGATTATCCAATTTCCCGGACATTGGCTGCTAATCCTGTTTTGTTGCCCCAACCTATTTTTTGGCCTGGTTTCATTAGATACTGGGGTAGATTTTCAAATACCGCGAATAGGCGTACTTTTGTTGGCGCTCCAGGCGCAAACAAAAGTACGCTGGATTTTAGTAGATACGCGCGTAGCCGCACGTATCCGCTAAAATCCGGGATCGGCGCGCGCAAGGCTATCGATTCTGTATAGCCGGCGCACGCCGAGCCGCACAGCCTACCCCCGTTCCCTCCAAGGCCGCTCCGAAATCGGAGCGGCCTTGGAGGGAATCCTCTAACGCCCTCCCCTCACCTTCCCCTCCCTTCCTCTACCTAACCCACCCGCCCAGCCCTGTCTACACCCCCCCCTTACCTTTCTCCGGGGATTTACGCCTCCCGGAGGGAGAAGTAAATCCCCGCGCGCCAGCGGGCCTGTTGCGCGCCGGGACGCGACCTGGGGGCGGGTACGGAGGGCGCGGCCACGCACCCGGACCGCCCCGGGCCGTAGCCACGCCCCCGTACCCGCCCCCAAAACGCTGCCGACACGCCCCCTAAACGCCGCGACGACCGGGCCCGCCCCGACACGCCCCCCTCGGAGAACCCCGGGACTTATGCGAGTCCCGGGGCTCTGCGCGCGCCGGTAGGCCTATGTAAAATAGGCTCACCGGCGCGCAGGGCCCTGCTCGCCTAAATCCGCCCGGTTTTGGGCGGATTTAGGCGAGCAGGGCTCTGAAAATCCGCCCCATAATGGGGAGGGAAAAGCAAATATCAGCCAAACACATACAAAATGGGTTTTTTTGCAGTTCCTCCCACCCAAAAAAAAATGTTGCAGAGATTTAGCAACCTACAAAGGATTAGCAAATATTCGCATACAAAGTCAGCATGGGTCAAAATGCATAGAAACACTTTTCCCCGTCACAGGAAAACTGTTTAAGATATACAGCTTTATTTCCTTATTCGAGCAGGCCAAGATAGAAAAAAAAAATTACATTTTAAATACAAACTGAGTCTGAGAAACAGTTCTTCTGTCTAAGAACGTGAAATAAATGCCTTCCATAGGAGAAAGGAAAGAACAGTGGAAAAAAATAGAATACTCTATTGAAGAATACTTTTGAAAAAAAAAAAAAAAGATATAGACATTGTCAACATATTAAACTTTACTACTTCCCTGAGAGAATGTTCTCCAGTTAAGTGAAGTCAGATATAGGATACATTCAAGAAAAGAAAAAAAACCTGAAATGTGCATTTTCTCCTCATCTCGAATTATGAGAAGAATTCTTGAGGCTATCTAGTTTAGAAAAGAGAATTTACAAAGTCAAAGAAAAAGATATCCACAAACCATAACAAAGGTGAAATTTATCTTTACGATACATGGTTAGCTTTACATTACAATAACATTCCATATTATTCAAGACTATGTCATAAACAGGGATGGCTCTGTACTCTTCTAAACAGAAGCAACCAAGCCTCTTGCTACAAGTAATCCACTTTTAAAGGAGCAGCTCCATAAACATTCAGAACCCAGAAGATATGCCAGATAGATGGTAGAGAGATAAAACCACACTAGAAAAATTGTAGGGGCAATTTAAGGACAATTGCATCATACGTGATCTAAGGAACCCATTTTCCCACAATTATACAAAGCAACAGTGGAACATTATATCCCACTCATTTATTTATAAACAGGTGATATTCTACCTTTTCTAAAATAAAATCAAGGCAGACTACAATCGAGCTTTTTTTTTATAATTATAATTACAATTACAGATGCATCATAAGTTACAAGCAGCACAGCATTTGACCACAAATGACCTCTTATCCACCTAAAAAAAAGAGGTGGGCAAACTGCAACCCATGGGCCACATATGCCCTGTAGGAAGTTTTGATCCAGCTCATGAAGGTGAATCAGATCCCAGACCCTATCAGTGGCACTGTCAGACTGGAAGAGATGTTTCTGCTGGCATATCCAACCCCTGCTCCCCCATCTATTCTTCAAGCTCAAAGACTGCGGACATCCCCTCCCTGCTGCAGATTACAAATTGTCCAAAATACTGCGGCAAAAGTGATCATGGATGGGGAAAGTTTGATTAGAAATACAAACTAGGGACGGTAACTTTCCAAGCGGCACGCTGGCACACGTGTGAGTGCATTTGTCAGCCTGCACCCAGGAACGTGGCCATTTTATAACATGTGAGCGAATATACTTGCATGTTATAAAATAGCTTTACCATGTGCACAAGGGTGCTCAATTTTAATTGGACATTCCCCTGCACACGCAGTTACTGCTCCTGCTGTGTAATTGGGGGAATTTTAATGGCCGACACCATTGCCAGTTTTACCAGTTCGCTCAGTTAAGGACTTCCAAGCCCCTCCTAGTTTATTAGCCTCCTTCCCTCCCTGTTAACCCTGAACTTTACAGCCCTGCTGATTGGTTAAGATGCTTTTGCTTTCTAACTGAAACATCATCCATAGCAGAAGTAAAGTTATGGGCAGGGGACCCCGGCACGCGCCAGTGCACGTAAGTATTTACACACAAATTTCATGGTGAAATCCTGGACTGGCCAGGCGATGCCCTGCCTCTTTTTGAAAATGTTTCATTTGTGCGCGCAGCAGCTTCTAAAATCCACTCGGTGAGCGCCAGCCCAACATATTTGCACATCCCCTAATTTCAATGTGTTGCACTTTTAAAATTCACCTTATATTGTGTATTTTTTATTTTTTAGATTTGAGGAATTTCATTTAGGATTTTATGTATTTCACTGTATATTCATTGACTTGATTTTAAGTGATTTTCATGTAAACCACTGTGAAGTAGATTGACAGGTGATCTAATAAGTACATAAACTAAACTTTTACAAAACTGCCCACCCACTATGCGAGCCAATTTATCTGCATAATCCCTGGCCACATGTAAATTTACCTGGACTGAGAGGGGGTAATCCCAGGGACAGGGTTGGGGAAGGGTTTGGATTTGCATGCATACTTTTGTATATTCAAAAGCATGCACATACATTTCCATGAAAATTTTCTGTGCACATAACAGCAGAAATAATTGTGTGTAGGTAAATTTGGAGGATAATTTTCCAAACAAACATGCATGCATGTCCGTTTTGAAAACTGGTGCAACTTATGCATGATTTTGCTACCTAATTTAGAAAATATGTTTGAAAATTACCTTCTAAATGTATTTTTAATGTGGAAGGAACATTTCTGCAACTCACTCCTCAAGTCAATAGTAGAGAGTGATAGTCAAGGCATGGTGATCAATTTGCTAAGATACATTTTAAAACTAAAAAGTCTGTGAAAGGCACTCCTGGGGGGGGGGGGGGGGGAGGAGAGAATCTGGGATGAGAGGGACTCTAGGAGGAGCTTTTTCCAGGTAAGGGGGGGTTCTTTGGCTTTAGATGGGATGCCAGCTCTGGGAAGTGGGTACACAATGGAAGGATGAGGTATGCTTGATGGGGGTGTTTGTGTGAGTGAGGCAACTACAAAAATAGGAGGGTTGTCTGTGAGGGAGAAGGCATCACTCAGGGATACATGACTCTTCTTTGCTTGCAGCTGGGGGAACAGCAAAGACATTGCTAGGTGCGCTGGCATGCTGATGATCTCAATTACAGTTAACACCACCATTATGGGGGCAATGCAATACCCCACGCATAAAAACATGCATCCAAACTGGGCGCCCTTTTTTTAATGAGTGCACAGCCAGGTCTCCTGGGCGCCCAATGCAGCATGGAAATGAGGTGCTGCACTAAAAAGGAAGCACTAGGAATCAATTGTGCGTCCCTACGCACCCTTGCTATCGGGCGCCCAGGAGATGTGGCTATGTGCACAGCCACGGGTTTGGAAAATGGATGGTGGTAAACTGAGTGTCCGTTTTCCTAAGCTGGCTGCCGTCAAAACTTTTTTTTTTCATGTTGCTGTTGCTATGGTTCCTCCTTCTTAGTATCGCAATGATATAAAAAGTAGGAAGAACCACAAATGCAGGAATTTTTGTTTTAGTGAGCACTTGATGCGCGGCAAGACTTAACGCCAGCTCCAGGGCTGGCATTAAATTTGCTGTGTTAAAAAGTACGTGTCGGTCACATGGCAATTTTTTGCATCAGGGGTAATAGCTAATAGCCTCATCTACATGGCATTTGAATGTGATGAGCACTATTAGCTACGCATTCAATCGATGGTTAAGCTGTGCACTAGTTTT
This sequence comes from Rhinatrema bivittatum, assembly GCF_901001135.1. Taxonomy (NCBI): domain Eukaryota; kingdom Metazoa; phylum Chordata; class Amphibia; order Gymnophiona; family Rhinatrematidae; genus Rhinatrema; species Rhinatrema bivittatum. Next base: position 106,198,742 of record NC_042617.1, on the reverse strand, counting down.
AGCGCACAATATTGCATTGGCCCCCTTATGTATAGTTAACTTTCTCTGGTTTATTTCAAGTTTCCAGGTTTAATGTGATTTGTATTAAGACATTTTATATTAATGAACTGCTTTACATGCATTTACAATAAGACAGCTCATTTACATCTTCTGTATTTTAAGCAAACATTTTTTGGTTTATCAGTCATATTCATGTGGTTTTTAACGTGTTTAGTCCTGCCTTTGCACCTAAATATACACACCCCTTAGTGATGTAAAAAAAATGATCTAAAGCATACATATTTGCCACACAATTCACTGTAGAATCATTAAGTATATACAACAGAATTTGTTGACCCTTGCCACAGAATCTACCAATAACTTTTCACAAGAAAGCAGGAGCCTTGATAATAAAGAGCTAATTGAAAATCTTTTTTCAAGCTACACAGTTCTCTGTTGCTACCAAACAGAAACACAACCCTTTCATTGAGGTTGGAGTAGGTATGAAAAGTTTATTATAAACATGAGAGACAATTGAACAGTTCATTACTCAAAGGTAGCCTTTGAGTAATGATCATCTGGGTACCTTTTCCCAGAACTAATAACATCAGCATTTTACTATGATCACTGATCTTTGTACTACTTATGTTTAAATAGCTTTCAGATATAATCTGTTATAGGTTTTAATGACAACACTATCTATAAAATATCACTAAAGAAAGTGAAACTAAATCAATTATCCAGAAAAGTGATCTCTCTGAGTATATTAAGTATGTCGTATTTATTTAAATGATCACACTTCTACAAGTACTCAGAATTAAAATTATAGTGATGTTAAGGGGAAATTCTCAAACATGGTTACCGTTAACTCAACAGTGTTTATAGCAATGCCCCAATATAATCATTGCTCTCCATCTTATAATGTTCAATACTGAAAATGTGTTAATTTTTTCAATGAATTTTTCTTTTTGTAGATACAGCTTATCTGAAAAGTTGTGGTTACATTCCCGCACAAATATATCGCTGCTTATAATAAACCAACATGTTGCGGTCTGCACCGCTTCCCCTCTCTTCCCAGTGACCGGCGCCTACCTCCAAGTCAGGAAACGCCGCACTCCGCGGTCTCCAGGTCCCAGGGACGCGCATAGGCCCATGTGGCATCCGCCATTTCCTTGTCTCTCTCGCAGTGGCCTCGCGCGCGCGCGAGTACGGCCACTTTGTGCGTCCAGAACCCGGAAGTCTGGCTCTGCCCGCGCTGATGACGTCACTCTCCACCCAGATATAACCGGCGCCCGGACCATTCCTCATCACCTTGCAACGAGGTTCACTACAGTCCTGTAGCTCTGAGTTGCGTGTCTACTTGCCGTGTTCCTGCCTGCCTTGACTTCGGTTCGTCCTGACTACGCTCTGCCAGCTGCCTGCCTTGACTTCGGTTCGTCCTGACTACACTCTGCCTGCTGCCTGCCTTGACTTCAGTTCGTCCTGACTACACTCTGCCTGCTGCCTGCCTCGACTTTGGTTCGTCCTGACTACGCTCTGCCAGCTGCCTGCCTCGACTTCGGCTCGTCTCTGTTCCTGCGTCAGCTTCCAGTCCAGCCTCCTCCTGGTTCCTGAGGACTCCGCTCCAGGTTCTACTTGCATCCACCTACGCCTGCTCTATAGACTCTCTCCCGCTGCTACTCAAGTCCCAAGGTGCCAGAACCCTACGGGCCCCTCCTGGGGGGTTCTGGGTACCCGGGTGAAGATCTTATATTATTTATTTATTTATTTTAAGTTTTTCTATACCGGCATTCGTGATAAATATCGCATCATGTCGGTTTACAATTAACAAGTGGATAGGGAACAAAAGGCAAAAAATAACATTGATCTTAGTAATAATAATAATAATAATAATAGTAGTGAAAAACATTGAACAAGAGAAGGCTAAGGAATGCAGTTACAATAAAACAAGGGAGTACTAACTTGGATCAGAGAAAAGAAGCAGGGGTGTTTAAATAGAGAGAACAAATATGCCAGACAATGTGCTTATAGCATTTATGAATTGCCCTTATGAGGTAGGGCTATTAATTACCATGACTAAGGTAAAGTCTTACCTTGCAATGGACTCTATCCTCTCTGGTCTGCTTAGTTCTCTGTTGCTGGACTCTCTCGCTGGTATTCAAGTCCCAAGGTGCCAGAACCCTACGGGCTCCTCCTGGGGGGTCCTGTGTACCCGGGTGAAAGCCTTGTACCAGACTCTATTACTATTAGACTTCCTAGCTCTCTGAGTCTTGGCTCCGCCTCCCAACCTACCCCGCCCCTCGTAGTAGGTTGGCCCAAGGGTCCACTATTCTACCGCAGAACCCGGCTGCAACACCAACATGACCTACAGAACATCCAATCAAGACATCAGCTATATTTGAAGAGACCAATGATATTATATGCTCATCTTAATATATTTTTTGCACTATCAAATCAATGTATACCAATCTAATTCTTCATTCAGATCTAAAGGAACTACAGATTGTAATGTATATATTCAGTATTGTTCTCTATCCTTGCCCTTCTATCACCTTCTCTCATGGAATTCAATATTTGCTCTTATTGCTGCCATGTTGGCTTATAACAAATAGTGATATATTGGTACTGGAGTGTAACCACGAAGACCCACTAAAGTTAAGTAGAATTAAGGTGGTCATTCGCTCCTGATGAAGAGCATTTGAAAATGTGGTCTGTGCTGGGTTTTATCAATATGTAAGAGAAAGTCTAGCGCAAATGTGGGTAAGGATTGTATAAAAGCATCTGGGGAAAACCTCATATAGTGCCTTCAATGGGCTATTGATGCCTAGAGGGCTACCATGGCTCTATCCCCACAAATGCAGGTGTTGGATGTGTTATAATCATTAGTTACCCCAGAGCATGTGATGCTTTCATAATTTATAAAGCTATCACTGTAAGTCAGGTATGAATCCACCACTGTGGATGTGCTGGTATACAATAACCTGACTTACAGTGATAGCTTTATAACTTATGAAAGCATTACATGCTCTGGAGTAACCAATGATTATAACACATCCAACACCTGCGTTTGTGGGGATGGAGCCACGGTAGCCCTCTAGGTATCAATAGCCCATTGAAGGCACTATATGAGGTTTTCCCCAGATGCTTTTGCACAATTCTTACCCATATTTGCACTAGACTTTCTCTTATATATTGATATTTCTCAAGTGTCTAGCATTTTTGGATTTTTTTCTTGCTGTGTTGGGTTTTGGCATACAAGTGGCCTAGACAACTTGCTTTGACTTTTCAGATAAGTTTAATTTGCAAAAAGAAAATTTCATTGAAAAAATTACAAATTTTCAGAATTGAACATTATAAAGTGGAACGTGACCATTAAATTGGAGCACCACTATAAATGCTGTTGCAGTAATGGCAGCCATGTATGAGAATCTCCCCTTAACAACTCTATACTTTTAATAAGGTAGTATTTAATATACACAAAGTGATCACTTTTGTGGACACAGTTTTTGATGAAACATTTCCCTGTATGTTCCATATTTATTATGGAACTCTATCCCTCCGGAGCTGAGACAAGAACCATGCCTACCGACTTTTAGAAAAAGGCTTAAGACTTGGCTATTTAAACAAGCCTTCCCAGACCCGATCTAAATGATAGTAATTTTACAAGAGACAGCAAACTATACAATAGATTTCATATCATAATGTAAATAATGTAATTATTTTAATCCCTACCGTTCGGCTCTCTTATTCTAATTTCTCTTCCCAGTTTTAAGACCCTGTTGTAATGTAACTTTTGTTCTCCTTGCACTTGTTTTTCGTTTCTTGTTCTCACCCCTTGTTTTATGTAAACCGGCATGATGTGGTTTCTAATCATGAATGCCGGTATAGAAAAACGCTAAATAAATAAATAAAATAAATAAAATTATTATGACTTTTTGTAGTTTGGCTTCTGGACATTTAAAATAACATTAGTTCCAAAACGCACTTGTAAAACATGACAGATTTTCCCATTTGCCATTAAGAGAATACAAAAACTGTATATAGTCCCTTTACTTTTTGTACATTTGATCATGTTCATCTACCCATCATTAGTAGCCCATTTACACTGCTGTGATGTTATTCTGCAGTTAACATGTCAGTGTGTCAAGTGAAAGGGACAAAGAAAACAATAAAAATAGAATGTACTGCACTGTGTGAGTTTCGAGCACCTTGGTCAGTTTTCTGTTCTCTTCTTAATCCTTGTCTGCCCCTTAAACTGAAACACAGGTATGAAGCTAAGTATAAGTAACAGATGCAAAAATAAAGTAAAGAGTGTCTACTAGGTCCATAAAACACAATGCAGGCTACAATACAGTACTGTGTTATCACAAAAAAATGTACCTGACAATAAAGAGTGCATGGACATTTATTTTAAAAAAAAATCAATTTATGTTATAGAACTTCCATAGATCTTCAGCATGCAACTACACTCTCAGGACAGCACTATTACAAAACAATACAAATAAGCCTAGCAAATTCGGAAGGCATATTAAATATATGACACTGTCAGCAAGCAGGATCTGTTTGGATATTGGTTTACAAATTTCTAACAAAATACAATAATTTAAATTCCTTTTTCTGCCAATACTTAGACTGTATCATTTATTTTGAGGAAATATGTTGTTTGGTGGAGAAACGGCTTCATCAATCAAACTGGCAGGATTTTGCTCTTCCCCAGTTCATCTTCTTGTAAATTCAGTACTTGATTCTGTTTCTTTTCAAACAAAATAGGTAATGCAAGTCTTGTTTAATCTTTTCAGACATGAAATGCTGCAGTTTGGGTGACCTTCTATTTGTTAATGAAAGGCTTCATTTAAACAGACACTGAGACAATACACCTGTTAGTTACATGGATGTCAAAACAAACTACAAATTGTAGCAGTTACTGGAAAACGGCAATGTTGCATTCACCCCGTTTTCAAACTAACCAATGTTTTCTCTAAGCTAACTGGCCACCCAGCCACGAGGGAGATCCTGGCACTGCCTATGAGAGATTAATGCTGTTCGTATATTTCTGCTGACAAGTTTAAATGCTTTGCAGTGGGTCACAATAGCTTGGGCATAGGCCAGCACATTGAGAGAAGAGATCTGCACAGGCTGGAATTACTCTTGGAGGGAATGATGATTGCCACCAACTGTAAATTACTTTACATCTGACAGTAATAGCTGAAGTCTGAATTTAATGTTTTCATCTTAAAATATGTTTAGTAAAGAATCAGGCAAATATGTTGCTACATGTATTTTTTGCAGGCATTTGATTATTCATCTTAAGAGCAAAACTAGTATGGAGTCTGCAATTGACAGTTCCCTGCAGACTATAGTAGGTTGAGTTGTCAGCTTAGAATGTTCCTTGTTACACTTGTTTATAACTATTGCTTTGTTATGTTTGATGATGATCTATTTATTCCATATTTAAATACAGGCTCATCTTTATGAGACCAGTAACATCTATATTACCGTGAAAAAAACTCAGATCGGGATAAGACTAATCCTCAATGAAAGCAAGCAGGATCTGGAGTCTAGGGCAGTGCTTTAATAAACCATTGCTAGTAAATTCAATTTAGCCAGGCTTAGCTCGTCCAACTTAGCCAATGTCTAAATTGAACATTTAAAAATTATTGCTGCCATGATTATTAGAAAAACAGAATTCATTTATTATTATTATTATTCTAAAGAGCCCTGATGGGTCAGTATGGGAAGAACGAGAGTTTCCTTCATTGCACTAGTCTTAGGCTCACATCTAGGGTAAGAAGAAGCAACTCCTAAACTCCCCTGCCAAGGTTACAGTGAAGACCCATAATCATAGTGTTGCGATCCTGGTCGCGGGTCCAGCGACCGGGCTCTTACCTCCTCCAGACCGCCCCAGCAAGCAGCCGCAGTCCCCGACGCTTTTCGGGCGGCTCCACGAGGGAGACACCGCTGAGCTCTGTGCCATGGCCCCGCCCCTTAGGCACGAGCGCAAGGAAGCAGAATTTAAAGGGACAGTGGCGGGAAAACTTGGCCATCTTTGTTCCGCCATCCAAACTTCCTTCTGCACCGGAGCTGGCCCAACTCTTCACGCAACACATCTTCCGAGCTCATGGGTTGCCTCTGCATATCGTGTCTGACAGAGGTCCGCAGTTTACAGCGAGATACTGGAGGGATCTGTGCAAGAAATTTGGGATCCAGTTGGATTTCACCTCCACATTTCATCCCCAGAGTAATGGTCAAGCAGAACGTACTAATTGTTCCCTAAAGATTTTCCTGCGAACCTTTGCAACAGAAAGACAAGATAATTGGGTGTCCCTGCTACCATGGGCCGAATTCTCATATAATAATCATGCCCATTAGTCCACAGGAAAGTCTCCATTCCAGCTGGTGTATGGGAAGCAACCCAAACTACCCTTACCACTCCCATTAGTGTTTCCATCTCCTGCAGCCCAAATGTCAGCTCAGCAACTTCATGCCCTCTGGAACTCAATTCAAGAGAAGCTCTGGCACACGGCTGCTACAGCTAAAAGATTTGCCAATCGACTTCGCCATTCGGCTCAAGTGTTCCTGCCAGGAGACAAGGTGTGGCTAAGCACCAAGAATATTCACCTTCGTCTACCTTCTAGGCGCCTGGCACCTAAATTCTTCGGACCATTCAGAGTGGCTGAGAGAGTGGGTGCAGTGTCCTATCGGTTACGTCTTCCCACTACATTAAGAATTCATAATGTATTCCACGTTTCTCTATTCAAGCCTATGATTCTCTCCAAATTTAATCGCAAAACACCTGACTCACTGGAGATACCCGCAACAGCAGAGACAATTTACCAAGTCCATGAGGTACTGGATGTGCGCTTCCATCATCGTCGGTGGGAGTACCTACTATCTTGGGAGGGATGTGGTCCTGAGGACAATACCTGGGAACCAGCCAGCAACATTTTGGACAAATCTCTCCTGCTTCAGTTTCATCTGGATCATCCTGGTAAGCCCAGACCTCTGAGGAGGGGACTTAAGAGGGGGGGTACTGTTGCGATCTCAGTCGCGGGTTCCGCGACCGGGCTCTTACCTCGAGGGAGACACCGTCGAGCTCTGTGCCATGGCCCCGCCCCTTAGGCACGCTCGCAAGTGCAAGGAAGCAGAATTTAAAGGGATAGTGGCGGGAAACCTCGGCTGGCCCCCAGCGTGATGTCAGACGCTGGCAGGGTTTTTAAACCCATTTCCTGCCTCAGAGCTTCGCCTTGCAACAAGGTTCGCTCCCTGGAGTTTTCAAGTTGCAGTTCCAGCCTGTGTTCCTGATCCAGCTTCTGTTCCTGATCCTGCCTTTGTTCCTGATCCAGCTTCCGTTCTTGATCCAGCTTCTGTTTCTGATCCTTCGGCCTGTCTTCCTGGTTCCTGATTTGTTACGTCTTCTGGATACTCCTGTCTGCCTCCAGCCCTGACCTTCGGACTGTCCCTCCGTCCTGCTCTCGGCCATCTGTGTGACATCCGGATTTTATCTTGGACTTTCATCTCCAGGAGACCGCGTCTAAGTCCAAGTGTCTCGGGTCCTCACGAGCTCCCAGTGGTGAAGCTCCTGATTGGTCTCCTGGCTCCATTCCGCCTCCCAGCCATTACATCTTCTGCGGAGATCTTCTACACACCCCTTCATCCTCCGCAGGCCGGCCCAAGGGTCCACAACCCATGACACATAGTCTCTATGGGATTTAAACCTGGTGTGATACCAATGGTTGCAGCAGACCTTGGAGAGCCTCTAGTGTCCTTGGCCCTTCTCTATGATTCTTCAGCATTCCCCCTCATCTGCTGATACCCTCTTAAACTCTTCTTTGACTTGCCATAGTAGTCTAGGCAGCTGGATTGAAAATTAAATCTCCTAACATGTCTTGTTCCATCACAGATAGTGATATCAGATGCAGTGTGATATTTAAACATGGTTTGATGATGGCAGTAGTGGAAGACTGCTGCCAAAGGATGGCCTAGCAATTAACATCCTTTTTGCCATAGCCTGATGATTTAACAGCTTTACTTCTATTTGAGGGTTTATCTCCTATCCAGAGCCCTGAAGGTTAGAGGATGGTTTGCATTATATTGGTTTCTGTTAAATTTAATTAGTTTTTATACTTCTGGATCATTCCCCATTAATTTATGTACTATTCACTTTATTTCTTGCAAGGCACCATAGGCAGGGAGCCATATTGAAGCTGAAATAATAATTATCATTATTGTTATCACTAAGCTAACTGGACTGGGGAAAGGAAAGTTAAAGCAAGCTAAAGGGAACTGATATAAATTGTAAATTAAAAAGAATTATGTAGAAACACAATTTGCACTACTGGAAAAGGAACATGCTTTTCTAACAGGCAACAAAATAATGACTAGAAAAAAGCTTATTGGGGAATATGTCCTAAAGTCTAGCATGCTATCCACTAAGGCATGCTAAACTGATGCTGGAAGATAGCATACACATACTAAAATTAGCTTGTGCATACATGCAAATTAGGGAATGTGCTAATTAGCCTTTAGCAAGCACATACCACAAATATGGTGCTAAATACTAGTATGCTTACAAGGCATTAATAGAATTACTGGCGGAGGAGGCCACACCCTTGAGACCGTCTTCCAACATATAGCCACACCCACATGATCACATGCAGTGCACCCGTCCTCCCTCCCCAAATATTAGCATCAAAGAGCCTCCACAACTAAAAGTATCCTCCATCCCACAAACAAATGTAGTAAGGGCCTTCCACCTTCTTAACACCAGCATTAAGAGGCCTCCATGCCCAACTTGTCCCTTCACATCCTCCTCTCTCTACATGCAAGTAGCAGAGACTTTAAGTAGCGTAACGTACTCCCATCCAGGCACAAATATAAAGAGTCCTTAGTGGCCCAAAATATCTCCCACTTCCCCACCCCCAGCTACTGACATTTGCATCAAGGGGCTAACATGCTCTGATTCACAATTCTAACCCTGGACAGAAGACTGTCTCAGTAGGCCCTGAATCACCCCACTGGCTGCTTCCCACCCAGTAGGTCAACCCACCTACTACCACTTCCAACATGCACAGCACAAACGAGCACAAGAGGCCAGGCATCATCATTTTGATAGTCAGAGTTATTTGTGTTCTTTCCTGTCCCGATCTTCATAAGGACATTTCTGGAAGGTATAGACAGGTGTGGGAGGAACTTGATGGGGGAGAGAAGGGGCCATGGGTGGAATTAGAGTCCACTGAGTACCCTTGATTTTGTGTCTAGTGGCAGTGGACAATGAATCAGAGCATGGAGGTCCCTTGACTCTGGTGATGGATATTTCAAGCAACTAAGTACCCTTGCTAGATACAGTATTTCTGGAATGGGGTAAAATAGAGGGGTATGTCCATCCACCATTCACTATCTACAGATTTTAACTAATCAATGATATGAACTGGTCAGTATTCAAATTATATCCATGATTCTTATTTATTTATTTAAAACATATTTGTTACTTGCCCAACCAGCATTCTGATTTACAGAAAGACATCCAAAATAAAATCAAACAATAATATAATTACTCCATAGATATCAAACACACACACAAACAATAGAACAAACACAAAACCCAATGCTAATTCCCTAATTGTAATCAGCAATTAAGCCTGCCTTGATAGCCAACAGTAGTAAGCTTACTAAATGTTGCCACTAGGCTTCTACCAACAGTAATAGGCTCACTGGATGTAACCACTAAACTCCCAAAAGCCTGTAGAAAGAGAAAAGCCTTAAGATGTTTTCTAAAATACTTAACTTCTTCCTCAGCCCTTAAATATGATGCCAAAGAATTGCAGAATGAAGGGCCTGCAGCCATGAAGATGCGCTCAGTAAGATTTAATGTCCAAAAAGAGGGACCTCCAATAAATTCTGTCCTAATGTCCTCAACATGCGAGTTGGAGTGTAACATTTTAACACTGATACTACACTAGATGGAACCATTCTCACAGACAGTTTTATGAACTATGGCAATAATTTTAAATTGAATATGCCAACCTACAGGAGGCCACAGTAAAAGAAACAGTATAGGTGATATATATCATTGCACTTAGCCCCAGTAAGGACTCTCGCTGCAGCATTCTGAAGAATATGTAATCCTGCCACAGTGGAAGCTGGCAGCCCAACATAAATAGCATTACAATCATCCGGACCAGTCAGGATCATTGCATGCAAAACAGTACAAAAATCAGTGTCCTTTAAAAATGGTTTCAGGTGGAATAATACACAAATTTTGAAGAAATATGTTTTACCCAGAGATCTCACTTATGGATAGAGAGTGATAAATCATTCCTGCTTAGAAATTGGAATGGTCCAGTCACCTAGTTGTAGAGACAATGGAAGATCATCTTGTAGTGACCTGGATAGGATAATCAATTTGGTCTTCTCTATATTTATTTTTCAGTATGAAATAATCTTACTGCTATGTAGAGAACAAGATGATCACTAAAATATTGCCATTTTCTGCAGATATCTGCATGTATTGCATGGACAGCTGTGGGTAATTTACAGATAGTTCTAAGTAAAATAAAAGAGTTCCTCACAAGTACCAAAAGTCCAGCATCTCAGAAGCTTTATCTGAAATCCTTCTGATGGTCTGTTTAAGAAATAGTACTGTACCCACATTCAGGACATAGTTGTTCATACTAGTAATATCCTGCCTGCCAACGTTTCCTCTCATGGAATATTTTTATGTAATAAAACTCCTATTGCACATTTCTTACCTGAATTATTAGAAGAATGCATTTTTCCTACCCAATTTATTTGTAACATTCTCTATTCAAGGGGAGAAATATGTATTTCATACAAGAAAGTAATGTCACAATTTATTCCTTTTAAGTTGTAATTTTAAAAAAATGAACAGTGTACTGGTCATATTTACAATTTTAGGTACTTCTGATTCCCAGATTATAATACCAATTACCTCTATTTTTAGGTTAATTCCTCTTCCCATTTTAATGATGAAGACTTTACACCCTGGCACAAAATTCGAATGATTCTACTGGTAAGCAAAATATAGAACTTAAAACTATGTATAACATATTTAGAATTTGTAACTTGTATTTTGATTTCCAGGGTCATTTATGATACAGATGAAAAAAAGGCCTTGTTCATTTCATCATTATATTACCCGTTCATAAATTTCTCACTTTTTACTCTGGGTGGATATACATTTGATCTGCAAAGCAATACGTTTGCAGGGCATATTAAATATTTAATTACCAGTTTTAACCAGATATAGTGATGAGGTCTAAATTAACACAGCAAATGCAGAAATTGTTTCCTGTGTTATTGCTATATAATCTGGAATCATTTTAATGCTTAATGCATGCAACATATTATTTAGCATTCTCCGAGGACAAGCAGGATGGCAGTCCTTACATGTGGTTGACATTATCCAATAAAGCCGGACCAAGAATTTTTATATCAAATTTTCTAGAAGTTTGTGCCTCACTGGGCATGCGCAGCATGCAACTGTATCATACGACCACTCGGGTATCCCTTCAGTCTCTTCTTTTTTGTGGAGCCCACTAGTTACGTTTCCTCACTCTCCTGCTCTTTGTGGGATCTTTGGGAGATAAATTTTGCAGGATCATTCACTATAGGGCATTATGGTCTTGTTTCATCTCCTTGTACTTCCTTAGGCAGATTTTCAGTCATTTTCTCAAGTTTCCATTCCATCTTATGTACTCAATCAGTGTGCCATCATTGCTGATGCACACCGATTGCATTCCAGCAACGGAGATAAGTTTCACTCTCTTTGTTTTCCAGTAGGCCATGGAAAAGCAGACGAGCAGATTCCACTAATGCCCTCAATATGCCAGGGTTATGTATATCACGGATCGCATGACATTTGAAAGCGTCACCTGTGAGTGACCATGACCTCAAAACAATAATGATTCTCGCTGGAGCTGACTGAGAAGCACTTCAGGTACAGGAAGTCCTGTACCTGAAGTGCACTGGCATCAGAAGCATCAACATTGATGGATCTGGGAGATGCACTGAACACTGGTTATGCATCACCATCAAGAGGGCATTCCATTCCCTTGATGACAAGCATCAGGAGGGACCACATAGACAAGCCATTGCCTGCCTCTTCCCATTCAAAGGTGTCAGATTCTGCTTCTTTGATGCCAGAACTGAGAAGTTCCAATGCCAGGCACTGAGAGCAAAAGCAACGAAGCACTAGCATTGATCTCCAGCAGAGAGCAATGTTAAGAGTAGAGTCAGTCTGGCAGTGACCGAGAACCCTCTGAAGAAGCAGTCCCATGGAGGGAAGAGTTTGTCCTCCCAAAATCTGGAAAGCAAACCAGTCTTCAGGGGTCCCGATGTCAGTCACCAAAGCAACTCTCAGTTCTCAGGAAGATGTGACTAACCCTCCTGCCTCTCAGTCTGTTTGCCTCAGCTATCTTTGAGAAGAACCTGGTCAAAAAATACAGCAGGTCTTGCACAAAGCGTTGTGGTGCCTCAGTGTGCCAGCCTTGAGGGCATCAGGAGTAGTTCAAGCTGAAGCTGAGTAACTACTCAAGTACATCCAGCTACCTGATGGCCTTATACTAGTACTGATTCCAGTATCTGTGCTGATGATGGTTCTCAGAGGGGAACTGGTGCTCTCCAGTCCATTTGGGAAGGAAGCTTTCACAAAATGCTGGAGTTCATCAGTTTCCAGACCACAGCAGATTAATGCATCCCTCTCTTAGGCCTTGTCAGCCAAACGGGCACAATCTGTGTCTTCCCCACCAGCCTATCAGTTGGGATCCGACTGAGTATTTTTTGGGAGTTTATGACTACATATTCAGTAGACCACAAAGAGCATAACCTGCATTCCCATACCTTTGCCAAAGGATCTTCCTGTCACAGGCAGGCTGAAGTTTACTCTAATCATTGGTGCAATATAGTTTCAGAATGTGGGTCCTCAATATCATGCAAGGAATGCATTAATTGTATCTATTAGGACTTCTGAAAAATCACCCCTTGCACACCAGTTGAAGGTCAATTTGCACATCAGGAATTGCTTTAAAAGAAATTCTACTCCCTCTTAGAGCCTGCTCTACCATAGGAAAGAGGGTGGGGATTCTACTCCCTGACTGTAATGAAAACAGTGGCCAATCCAGACCATAAGAACCTGGCAAGCACCCAAAAACTAAGTGTATCCCATGTTAGTGTTGCTAATAATAGCAGTGGCTATTTTCTAATTCAACTTAATTAATAACAGGTAATGGACTTCTCCTCCAAGGACTATCCAATCCTTTTTTAAACCCAGCTACACTAACTGCACTAACCACATCTCCTGGCAACAAATTCCAGAGTTTAATTGTGCGTTGAGTGAAAAAGAACTTTCTCCGATTAGTTTTAAATATGCCACGTGTTAACTTCATGGAGTACCCCCTAGTCCTTCTATTATCCGAAAGAGTAAATAACCAATTTACATTTACCCTTTCTAGACCTCTCATGATTTTAAACACCTCTAACATATCTCCCCTCAGCCATCTTTTCTCCAAGCTGAACAGTCCTAACCTCTTTAGTCTTTCCTCATAAGGGAGCTGTTCCATCCCCTTTATCATTTTGGTTGCCTTTCTCTGTACCTTCTCCATTGCAAATATATCTTTTTTGAGATACGGTGACCAGAATTGTACATAGTATTCAAGGTGTAGTCTCACCATGGAGCGATACAGAGGCATTATGACATTTTCCATTTTATTTGCCATTCCCTTTCTAATAATTCCCAACATTCTGTTTGCTTTTTTTTACTGTCGCAGCACACTGAACCGACGATTTCAATGTGTTATCTACTATGATGCCTAGATCTCTTTCTTGGGTGGTAGCTCCTAATATGGAACCTAACATTGTGTAACTACAGCATGGGTTATTTTTCCTTATATGTATCACCGTGCACTTATCCACATTAAATTTCATCTGCCATTTGGATGCCCAGTTTTCCAGTCTCACAAGGTCTTCCTGCAATTTATCACAATCCACTTGTGATTTAACAATTCTGAATACTTTTGTATCATCTGCAGATTTGATTACCTCACTCATCGTATTCCTTTCCAGATCATTTATAAATATATTGAAAAGCATGGGTCCCAATACAGATCTCTGAGGCACTCCACTGCCCACTCCCCTCCACTGAGAAAATTGTCCATTTATTCCTACTCTCTGTTCCCTATGTGGATGATCATCTGGTAAAGAGCCCAATTAAAGTGGGTGCTTTAGAACTGATGCACAAGTCCATTCAGGAGTTGGAATTACTAGAATTTGTCATGAACTATCTCAACTCCCACTTAAACTCTTCCTATTACATGGAGTTTATTGGAGCTCTGATAGACACAACTCAGCCTTTGTTAGGCAACTGAGGGCTATCACTTTGATATCTATAATGAAAAGAATCCAGATGAGTCAGCAGCACTGGCATAGGGGAGCAGGGGGGCCAAGGCCTTTGGGTGCCAGGCTGCGGATCCCATCCCATCCAGGAAGAGGAGGAGGTCCACAGCAACCGGGGAAGTTCACCCTGCCTGGTGGCAGAAGAGGAGGCCCATGACACCAGGGAAGTCCATCCTGCACGGTGGCAGAAGAAGAGGAGGCCAGCGGCCACCGGGGGAGCCCATCCTGCCTGGTGGCACAAGAAGATGAGGCCAGCGGCTGCCTAGAACATAAGGGGTGCCTCAAACAAGCTTCCAGGGTGCCATCAGCAGCAGTGAAATGGGATGTTCCATACCGAGGGGAAAGGTGCATGCGGCTGCCGGTGGACCTGATCCCACCAGTGGCCAAAAAATGGTGTAGGCCTGCAGTATAAGAATTTGTAAGAGTAGCACATTTTTTATGCTGATCTAGTGATGCATGAGATCAGCTGAAGGAAGTGCTAGCCTCGTGATTTTTTAATATGGCAGGGCCTGCACACGGAAGCAGAAGGAACGATGAAGGATCCTTCTGTGTGTCTTGTATGAATGAATTGGTGCCTGCCTGGGGGTCTGCCTGTCTGTGTAAATGAATTGACGCCTACCTGGGGGGTCTGTCTGTCTGTGTGAATGAATTATTGCATGCCTGGGGATCTGTCTGTCTGTCTGTGTGAATGAATTGGTGCCTGCCTGGGGGTTTGTGTCTGTGTGTGAGAGACAATGGGTGCCTGCCTTGGGGACTGTCAAGGTGAGAGATGAATGGATGCCTGCTTGGGGGTCTGTCAGTATGAGAGAGAATGGATGCCTGCCTGGGAGTTTGTCTATATGTGTGTGAGAGAATGGGGCGCTGTCTGTACGTAGGAGTGAGGATGGGTGCCTGTCTGGAGGTCTATCTGTGTGTATATGAGTGAGAATGAATGAATGCATGCTTGCCTGGGGGTCTGTCTGTGTGTATGTGTGTGAGAATGAATGGGTGACTTCCTGAATGTCTGTGTATGAGAATGAAAGGGTGTCTGTCTGGGGGTCTGTGTAGGTGAGAGCTTGTGTATGAGAAAATCTGGGGGAATAAGAGCTTGTATGTGGGGGTGGGGGGTGGGAGAGGGTCTTAGAGCCTGTCTATGAGCATACTTGTATAAGAGAGCATGTATGTATATGCATGTGACAGTATATGTATAAAAGAGAATAAACATGTGAGTGTTTGTGAGAGAGAGAGAGGATAAAGTTTGTGTATCCCCCTTTTCCCCTAATCCTCGACAATCTCAGGGTGACTGAAAATCAAGAGGTCCCAGGTATGGACAGCAGTAGCTTTTAATTTTGTTTTAATTCTTATTAGTTTTAATTATTGGGTTTTATTTGATATGTGTGATATTTTGAATTATTTTATGGGTGCTTGGGAAATTTTAAATGTATATGACTTCAATTAATAGAAGTTATTCTATTTGTCAGTTTTAAAATATTATTTTATTAGTTTGATTTTACTATTATAATTGATGCTTTATGTTTCTTGATTTTTGTTTTATGAGGAATGATGGTTCTGCTTTTCCATTGTTACACACAGGGGTAGATTTTCAAAGGGATACACGCGTAACCCCCGAAAACCTACCCCTGCGCGCGCCGAGCCTATTTTGCATAGGCTCGGTGGCGCACGCAAGCCCCGGGACACGCGTATGTCCTGGGGCTTTCAAAAATGGGTGGGCCGGGGGTGTGGCAGCAGTCCGGGAGCAGTCCAGGGGCATGGCGGCGGTCCAGGGGCGTTCCCAAGTCCTCCGGCACAGCAGCCGGCTAGCGCAAGCAAGTTAACTCCATCAAATAAGGTAGGGGGGATTTAGGTAGGGCCGGGGGGTGGGTTAGATAGAGGAAGGGAGGGAAAGTGGGAGGGATCCAAAAAAAGTTCCCTCCAAGGCAGCTCCGATTTTGGAGCGGCCTTGGAGGGAACGGGGAAAGCCATCGGGGCTCCTCTTAGGCTCGGCGTGCGCAAGGTGCACCCCCTTGCGCGCGCCAACCCCAGATTTTATAACATGCGCGTGGCAGTGCACACA
Source organism: Rhinatrema bivittatum (assembly GCF_901001135.1). Classification (NCBI taxonomy): domain Eukaryota; kingdom Metazoa; phylum Chordata; class Amphibia; order Gymnophiona; family Rhinatrematidae; genus Rhinatrema; species Rhinatrema bivittatum. The sequence continues at coordinate 106,182,301 of NC_042617.1, read as the reverse complement.
TGTTATAAAATTGAGTGTACATTTGTGCGTGCCGGGTAGTGCACACAAATGTACCCCGCGTGTGTAAAATTTAAAATCGGCCCAACAGAGTCTAGCTTCTTGAGATTTCAATTTCAGTTTTTGTCTGCATATTGCTGTTTCTAATTTGTGATCCTTTATTCGGTATTTGGCAAGGGTCTGTCTGTGTTATGCTTGTACAACTGAGGTTAAATATTCTGCTAATCTGTTATTTCTATGTAGGGATCTCTAGAAGCTTGGTTTGTTCTGTTTTCCTTATAGGAGGTATATTGGTGTTTTAGGACCTATTGTAATGTTTGCAGGGTCACCTTTTCATAAGGTTATAACTGTTAGAGTGCAGACGAATAGTGCTGTTTTAGAATGGGAGGTTTATATTATTGTAATTGTAATTTAGTTTGCTCATGGCTTTCTGAAGACTAAGCCCTCACCCAACATGTGCTACTATATTCCTAATACCATATGTGTTACAAGGGCATTTTTGGCTTATTTGCAGGGTTTTCTGGTTCACACCACAGCTGTGCATGTAAATATAATATACATGCTGTTGTAATATTCTTGCTTCAAAATACTGTACTTTCAGTATTTTGTCATGTAAAATCTTTTATAAAAAATGCATAATTTGAAATTGTGTGTGGAGAGGGCTGTTATAGGGGGAAGGCTGAGCTCAAAGCTGTAAGATTCACTTAGGGTGCCTAATACCCTTGCACTGACCCTGATTAGTAAAAGAATACAAATTAAGGGCCTCATTTTCCAATATCGCAGTGGTAACGCATGAGGGGGCGTGTCCCATTCACATAAGGCATTTTTCGTGCAGCGGGGAAACATCGCGTCACGCGATGTTTTCGCCATTTGCGGAAATGGATTCGCAAATCGCGAAAACAGCGTGCACCGCGATAAAACAACCAATGAATCTTCGCAGTACACAAAAGTGTCCAAACAGCCTATGTCCACTCATAGGTGCTGCAAGCAACATGCTATATGAAACAGAGCAATTGGCGAAAAAGAGAGAGAGAGAGAGAGAGAGAGAGAGAGAGAGAGAGAGAGAGAGAGAGAGAGAGAGAGAGAGAGAGAGAGAGGGGCTTGCTATAGTGCCTATGCCCTAGACAAGTATTTGTATCCCTACGGGAGGGCCACCTAGTAACTCGAGGTGGGGATTAGGTATGAGCGTAGGGGGTTGGGGGCCACTTTCACATTCAACATGAGACGTACGGAAAGAACAGTGGTCTCTAGTGAAGATTTGCTGGCCGTCGGAGTGAGGAAACTCACTCCGAGAAGAGATTTGGGCAACGTTCTCTCCACCTAGCTTGTTGTTGCCCAAGTAGAGTGTCCATCAAGCTAGGTGGAGAGAACGTTGCCCAAATCTCTTCTCGGAGTGAGTTTCCTCACTCCGACGGCCAGCAAATCTTCACTAGAGACCACTGTTCTTTCCGTACGTCTCATGTTGAATGTGAAAGTGGCCCCCAACCCCCTACGCTCATACCTAATCCCCACCTCGAGTTACTAGGTGGCCCTCCCATAGGGATACAAATACTTGTCTAGGGCATAGGCACTATAGCAAGTCTCTCTCTCTCTCTCTCTCTCTCTCTCTCTCTCTCTCTCTCTCTCTCTCTCTCTCTCTCTCTCTCTCTCTCTCTCTCTCTCTCTCTCTCTCTCTCTCTCTCTCCAGAATTGTCATGGACCGCGATAACCCTTTACTGGCCCGTAGCGCACAACGTAACGTGAATGAAAGTGTTGTAGCTATGAGCCGCGCTAACACTGCGGCTGTTTCGCGGCACACGATAATTGTTTCCTGTTTTACATATACTCTGCCCCCTGAATATAAAATCGCGTTAACGGCTGTTAGCGCGATTTGCGAATTTATCTCCCGTGATAACACCTTGGAAAATGACCGCCTAAATGTTAAAAAAAACAGAATGAGGAGTGGCCAGCCCAGTAATTGTTTGAACAGGGTTGCAGAAAAGTTAACACTGGCCCTGCATGGTGGTGACGTGTTGGCAGGGTTCCCATCCCTCCCTAGTAAAGAAACCTTGTGAGCTGGTGCCATGTGGTGATGCGCTGGTGGTTGATTGGGGGGAGATAACATTGAAAGCTTTGTGAAAGGAAGTTGTGGAATATAAGATTTAAATACATAAATTGGCCCCTGGACGCCGAAGACCCTCACTAATCCTCTGGTCAGTGACATCAGTTTGGGCATGTTGAGGATGTTGGGCCTTATGGCATCAACTGTTCATGTAACCTCCTTGGCATGTCTCCACATGAGGAGAGCCCAATGCATCACAAAGGTTGCAGACTACTCAGGATGTGCACAACAGTATCCATGTCACACAACTGCTCAGAGTCTCCCTATCCTAGTGGCAGGTCAATTCCAATCTAAAACCAAGCCACTTACTCTTGGAGTTTGGATCTCCTTATAATGCTGAGGGAAACACTGAAGGGGCCCCTTGCAGATGCAGGGTACATGCAGTGGCATGCTGGGCATGTTCTGTGAGGCACATTCAAAGTTCTAGAAAATTTTATCATAAAAGTTCTGGGTTGGGCTCACTAGATGATGTCACCCAAATGTGAGCACAGACTGTCATCAGAAAACATCTATTACAGGTAGGTAAACTCTGTTTCGTAACATACAGAAATGATGGCAGAAAAAGAAAACTGGCTCATCCAGTGTGCTCAGTTACGATTCTTCTACTTGGGTAGATGAGCATATAAATTACCATATTGAACCCAACAATATCTCCCCACCCACCCATGTCATTTACCTGAATTTTCAACCTCATTTCTACTACAGTGTTTCCCCCGAAAATAAGACAGGATCTTATACTAATTTTTGCTCTAAAAGATGCATTAGGGCTTATTTTCAGGGGATGTCTTATTTTTCCATGAACAACAATCTACATATATTCTTGAACAAAAAAATTAACATTTATTCAAATATAGTCCTGTCATCACATTCTGGATCATCATAACTCTCCAAACCCTGACCCTTCACCATGAAAAGCAGCCAGCCCCAAAAGAATCGTACTCAAAAGAGCCCACGAGACCCAAAACAAGCAAGTGCCGGGCTCTCACACACAGATTGGGTAGTCCTGCTGGCGTCACTCCCGTCACAGGCGTACTGTCAGGTCCCTTGGCGTTCTAGTTGCTCTCTTCCTCGTTCCACTGTAGCCAAGTGTAGCTGTTGGCTCCCGCTGGTGACCAGAAGCAGCCACAATGCTCTAATATAATGGGCTCGGGAGTAGAGTGACGCCAGAGGGACTACTCGATCTGTGGTGTGAGAGCTCAGCACTTGCTAATCCTTATTGTTTAGGGTCTCGTGGGGTCTTTTGAATGCGATTCTTTTGGGGGGTGTCTGCTTTCCTTAGTGAAGTATATATCTGCCCTGCTGTTTTGCTGTGACTTTTTTTTTTTCTGATGTTTTAAATGTGCGGCAGGAGCCAATACATTTCAAATAGATGTAGATATTTTATCATGGCTGACCACCTTCTGGGTCAGACACGATAAACTATTTACATCAAGTTGACTACCAATGATCTTCTTTGCATTCATTTTCATTATTCATACATGAACATGGCATGCAAAGAAGATCATTGTCATACAGGAGGTATCTGGGCAGGGAGATGCAAAATATCATGTATATCGTGCGATATGCTGCATGTTAGAGCCCTAACACGGCTTGATGAATCACCTGGCAAGTTTGCTAAGAATCCACAAAGCTATCAAAAGTAAAGAAGTCATTGTTCAAATTATTTGTTCTTCTTCAGCCCTTTGAAGTTTGGATTTTAACCATGGTCACCCATGCCAGTTATCCCAATGTCATTATAAAGAAAACAGCCACTCCATGCAGGTTATCCCAATGCTATACTTCAAGTATAGTGCTATGATTTGTTTAGTTACTTTACTGCTTTGAGCTTCCTCTAAAATTGCACTAGAAATCAAATAAATTAAATTCTGATACAGTCTTTCCCAATATATTTTTTCTATAAAGAAAGATGCTAGTATTCAGATACAAGGCTGTCCTTAGTGGGAGAGATGGGGGGAAATTGCGAGAACTGCCCATGCTCCACTTCTATACCCCAAGGTAGGCCTGCAACTTGCTGCAGACCTCAGGCTCTCATGATCCTCCTCCTTCCATTCCTCACTCCCAACAACAGGAAGCTTTTACCTGCTGGTGCCTCCTGTGGCACCACCATGGCATGATAGCACCAGCTGGGCAAAGGAGGTTTAAAGAAAGAAAGGCATTAATAGTACTTTGATCTGTTGCTCACCCCTCCCTTCCTCCACTGGTGCTTTTCTCTCTCTCTCTCTTCTCCCTCCCCTACGGTTGCATTTCTCAGATTTAGCATCAGTGAACTTTACTGTCATAGCAAAATTTGACATGTTTCACTAAAATTGTACAAAAAAGTGGCAAAAAGGAGAAGAAAAATACAAAATAGTGCTAATAACCAATAATTAAAACCACAGGGTAAAGTTAATAATATGGACAATTACCAGGTTCTGCTGCTGTTCTCTATTGTCCCTGATTATGGCATACAGGGCTGAAGCCCCAATTCTGCGTTTTTCTTTATTTAGCCCCTCTCCCTGTCCCAGGCAGCAGCCTGCACAGATCAGGAGGGAAGGGTGGGTCTGGATCAGACAAAAACAGAGTAGAAAGGAGCTTCTGTGCTCTTTATTCCAGGCTTTTCCCTCCTGTCATCTCCCAGGGGCTGATGTAGAGGGGGAAAAAATGTTGCCAGTAGTAAGTACCATCAGAAAAAAAATCCCTGGTCTTCCAAATATTGTTTTGGTTGTAATTGCTGATCCATGCCCCAGTGACTTCTTGGAAACCAAATGAAATCATACTACTGCTGTTAGAGTTGTAACAGCCACTCCTGCATAGAGGTTTGCCTTTGGCTATTCACATGGCCTATGGTGCCACTAGCATGCTTCCATTATTCCTTCACTTTTTACAAGCAAGGATCCTCTATGTTAATTCCATAAATCTTTGAAGTTCATTGCCATTTTAGCTTCTGCCACTTGTTTTGGGAGGATATTCTAAGCATTCAAGATCCTTTCTTAGAAAAAAAAATATTGATATTTCCCTGGTCTACCTACTTGAGATTCATAACGTGTACCCTAGTTCTACAACTTCGATTCTACTAGGAAGAAAAAACCCTTTGCTTTTTGTGTATTATTAATTCCCTTCATAACTTTTTCTGTCAAATCCCCTCTGCTTCTCCTCTCATCTAGGGTATTAATATTTATAGGTGAATTTTAAAAGCCCTGAACGCGCCGGGAGATACGTGGACAAGCAGGTTTTTAAAGCCATCCAAGGATGCATGTCATCTCCCACTGCGCGCAGAAGTAAGAATTTTGCGAAAAGAGGTGGAGCATGGACGTGGTCTGAGCAGGGCAAAGCCTAGTTGGGATCTGGCCAAGACATGTGCGCATAAATACTTACGCGTCCTTGTGCATGCTGGGGTCCTCTACCAGGTAAATTTACTTCTAACATGGATGGTTTTTAACTTTAAAACAAAAAAATGTAGGCAAGTCCATGGGGTTTTAAGGGTTAGGACTAATACGGGGGAAGGGAGGCTATTAAATTGGTGGGGTTTTGCAAGTCCTATCCATAAACTGGGCAAACTGGGAACAATCTGGAAAAATGGCAAATAGCATTGGCGTGCGTCCCTTGTAGAATTCCCCCACTTACACAGTAGAAGTGGAATTTGCGCATATGCGCACGTCCATTTAAAATTGTGCGCACATGTATGCACGTTCAGCTTATTTTATAATGTGCGTGCATGCATATACGCGCGTATGTTATACAATGGATGCATCTCTGGGCGCTGGGTGACAAACACGCGCCTGTTTAAAAGTTACCATCTTAGGCCCTGCAGTCTCATCTCACATAGCTTTTGGTGCAGACTCCACACCATTTTGGTTGTCTTTCTTTGGACTGCGTCTAGCCTATTATAATCATTTCAGAGGTATAACCTTCAGAAAGGAACACAATATTCTAGTTGGAATCTCATCAATGACCTTGGCAAAGACATTATCATCTCTTTTTTATCATGATAGTTATGCTTCTCCCTATGTACTCTAGGATTCCTTTGGCTCTGGTCACTGCCTTATTTCATTGTTGAGATCATCAAGCATTATCATCCCGAGATCTCAATTCTGATCTGTGTATATCAGCTTCTTGCCCTGCCCCCTCCGTATATTGTCTGTATATTGCTTCTTCAGTTTTCTGTACTCCAAATGTATGAATCTGCATTTTTGTACACTAAAACCTAATTGATAAGCATTTGACCACTCCTAAATTTTCTTAGATCACTTTTTATTTTGTTTACTCACTCAGGGATATTCACTTTTTGGCAGATCTTAGTGTCATAACATTTAGCAATGAGTTAATCTTTCACCCCACTTCCTTATATCATTCCAACCTCATAGTACTTTGAATTTAGCACAATAAGCAGGTATCATATGAATGAGGATCACTCTTTTGCCTCCACTCATATATAGCACTTTCAATTTCTGGCATTTTTTTTAAAGTTTTCCAACCATAGTTCCTGATATACTCTCTGAAGTCAATAAGCAAAGGCATTTAGCTGGTCCATTTAGTTTTTCTAGTTGTCCCGTTTAGTTTAGTTTTTTTTTCTTTCAGCTATGGCCATTTAGCAGCCAGTTAAGTAGTAAGTTATCTGGCTATATTCAAACATAACAATTAGGTTTAACAGTTATCAAGCCAAAGTTAGATGGATAATTTTAATTGTGGATATTCAGGAGGATGTTTATCCTGCTGAATATCCTGGCTAAATTAACTAACTTTAGCTGGTCAGGCTATCCGTTTTAGGGCTTTTAGAATATTCATCTCCCTATACCTAATTCTCTTCTTGTGCTACCTCCCAGTTCAGATGATTACCATAAGAGATGAAAAGTCTTTCCCTCAAGAATTAGAGAGCAGAGATTTTGTCTGCTCCATATTTTTTTCATGCATTTGTTTTTAACCTCTCTGAATCATAACCATTTTCTCTGTACTGTAGATTAAAAGTTCTTCTCAAAATAGAGTTTTCAATTCTCCTAAATGATTTCTCCATGTTTCCATCCTTTCTGCAGAATTTCTTCTTTGACTGCACAGTCCAATAGTCTTATGGTAATAGATCTAGATGGTGCCTGTTTGCCCAGTACCTTTACTGTCAAGGCTCTGTATGCACATACAATTTTCATGTCCAAATCATTTAAGTCTCCTAAAGTTTTTTGTAAAGCTTTCTGGATAAATGCAATCATTTTTGTTCATAGTGATCTGAATATTACTTCCATGAAGTCTATTTTTTATAAATTCCTTTTGATTTTTCAGCATCTCATTTTCCTTAAGTGAGCACACATCACAGTCACTTATATCACCGTAGCTTTCTATGCATTCAATACATGATTTACCCTCCAAAATTCTCTCACCTATATGCTGAAGCATATGAATAAATTCCTGAACTGCATCTAGAAAAAGCAGCTAAGGTTTCTTGTTGGAATGTTAGTATATCCTGCCTGAGAACTTTTCTTTCTTTGAGGATCTGATCCTCCTGTTATGCAGCAATTAATTAAGAAGCAGTTTTCATAAGTGTTGGCAGCCCCATAGCTTTGACTATGGGATCATTTACCATGCTAAGATATTTTATCAAGGGGGGGGGGGGGGCAGCAAATATTGTAGAGGGTGTTCCTGTGATATTTTGCCCTGCCTGACAAAGTATCACAGCAGTTTCACTACACGACCTTTTGTTGTGGGAGAAATGTGCAACAAAAAAATTGTGTGGTGAAATGCTGTCTACACGTACGATGGTGGCCTGCCTCGACCAGGACCATCATTGTTTTAAAGGGCCTTAGGCCCCAAAATCATGTCCCAGCACCACCTGCACCATGGTAATGCCCTCTCTGGAGTCTTGGTAAACCTCACCCATCCACCAAAGCAGGCCTGCAATAAAAAAGTAAAAAAAAAAAAAAGATTTAAAATTGCACAGCGATGCCATGCTTCCCTACCCAAATCCCTCCCGTTTTCAATAAAAAAAAGAATCCTGCTACAACTAAAGAACCCCCATGGTAGAACCCTCTCCCTCAGGTGCACTGAGAAATTACTACTTACCCGATAATTTCCTTTTCTTAGGACAGACGGATGAATTCCGAACTAGCGGGTTATGTACCTCTACCAGCAGATGGAGACGGAGCAAAGTGACATTACAGTATATCTACTCCTATAGTGCCAGTATTCTCTTCAAAAGCAACTTTGGACAGACTAGCACAAAACTTGATTAAAAACAGACAACCAATTCTGTACTCAAACATCAAGGAACACTGAGCTAAGAAGGAATGTATTGACACTAGTCTAGGGCCAGGAAATGAGACGTTAAGAATCCACCATTCACCAGGTCCCTAAAACAAGGAAGAGCCGCTACCTGTACTTTCAAGGAATTAAGGGCCAACCCTTTATTCAACCCATCCTGTAAAAATTCCAAAATGAGTGGGATCACAACTGAATGAGGAAGCACTCCTCGATCTTCACACCAAGCCTCAAACAGTCGCCAAACCCGCACATAGGCTAAGGAAGTGGAAAACTTTTGTGCTCGTAGCAAGGTGGCAATCACCGCAGAAGAATATCCACGCTTCAACAAGCAAACTCTCTCAAGGGCCATACCATAAGACAAAACTGAAATGAATCTTCATGAAGGACAGGCCCCTGCTGCAACAGGTTCCTGTACCTTGGAAAACAAATAGGGTTTTCCACCAGGAGTCTTCACAGATCTACATAGCATGGTCTTCTGGGCAAATATGGTGCCAACAGAAGCACCAACCCGCGTGGCCTTCAATCCTTCAAACCATTTTTCCCAATAAGAGGCAAGGGGACAAGGCATGCAGCAGCTTGCCTTCTGCCCAGGCCTGCACGAAAGCATTGATCCCTAAGACTTCAGATCTCTCCTGTAACTGAAAAATCTAGGAACCTTCGCATTACAAGAAATCGCCAGCAGGTCTATAAATGGAAGATCCACTATCTGCTGGAAGGCCTCGTCCAACAATACCCATTCTCCTGGGTCCAGACTCTCCCTGTTGAGAAAATCTGCTCTTATATTGAATTTTCCTGCAATGTGTGAGGCTGAGATCTCATGATGCACTTCCACTCATTCCATAAGTTGGTCTCTCTCTTGCGATACTTGTTGGCTCTTGGTTCCTCAAGATAGATTGATGTAAGCCACTGTTGTTGTGCTGTCCAACATTATTCGGACTGCTCAACCCTGCAGCTGACCTGTAAGCATGCCAACCGGACTTCCCAGGCTTCCAACCAATTGATGTTCCAGATAGTCTCCTCTGTATTCCATGGCTTTGCGCCAATAGCTCCTGAGAGTGAGCTCCCCAACCTTGGAGGCTTGCATCTGTTGTGAGTACCAACCAGTTTGGCAACGTCAGGGAGACTCCCTTTCTCAGATGATCCACTAGCAACCACCACTGGAGGTGAGAGCAGTCTTCCATCAGCAGATGGAGCTGAATTGAATAGTCCAGAGACTGAGGGTTCCATCGAGACAGCAGGGAACGCTGAAGTGGATGTATATGCACCCTCGCCAACAGTACTACTTCCAGGGTTGCTGCCATCAACCCAAGCACCTGTAGACAGGACCAAGCTGTCGGGCATATAGTGCTCACCAAGAGACACCATCAACTTTTGAATACAAGCTTCTGAAAGAAAAACTCTGCCCTGCTTCAGGTCGAATTGTATACTCAGATACTCTGATGACTGAGATGGTTGTGCTTTTGGCTAGGTTCACCACCCAAGTTCCTGCAACATGGAAATTACTTTGCAGGTCACCAGACGGCTCTCTTCTAGAGACTTGGCCCAAATCAACCTGTCATCTAAATATGGGTATACAAGGATCCCATCCTTTCTCAGTTGTACCACCAAAACCTTAGAAAAGGGTCTGGGAGCGGTGGCTAGACCAAAAGGCAGCACTTGAAACTGGTAATGGCACCCCAGTACCACAAAATGCAGAAAATGTTGGTGATCCAAGTGGATAGGAATATGGAGGTATGCCTCGGACAGATCCAAGGAGGTCAGAAATTTCCCTGAGTGGACGGCAATTATCAATGAGCACAATGTCTTCACGTGAAAGTGAGTCACCCACAAATAACGGTTTATCCCTTTGAGAACCAGAGTGGGACAAAAGGAGTCCTCCTTCTTGGGCACAACGAAATAAATGAAATATCAACCTGTATTTTCTTGAGACCTGGGAACTGGAATCACAGCCCTATGAGGAGCCTTGATAGCATACTCCTGACTTTCTGCTTCTTCTACGGAGAGTGGCAGGGAGACACCATGAACACATCCCGAGGAATACTGCAAAACCCCAGCATATATCCTTCTCGTATTACCTCCAGGACCCACTGATCCAATGTAATGTTGACCCACCTCTGATAAAAGAGAAAGAGGCACCCCCTATCTCCTGTTCCTGGAAGTGAGTTGGCAAAGCTTCATTGGGAGGCTCGGGAGGTTTCACTATCTGAGCCCGCTCCCCTTTTGGGATATCTGGGACAAAGGGACTGAGACATGCCAAAAGGCAGAGTCCTCTGAAAGGTCACTCCTCTGAAGGGACAAAAATACCTGGAACCCCTGAGACGACCCCTCATAGCAAAGGGGCGTGGTGACTGCTTCTTATCCTTCGGCAATCGAGGAACCAGGGATTCACCTCACTTACTGGTTAGCTTCTCCAACTCACTCCCAAACAAGAGCAATCCTTTAAAAGGCAATTTTGTAAAATTAGTTTTGGAGGTCACATCGGCTGTCCAATTTCTCAGCCATAACTGACACCTGGCTGCTATTACTGAAGCGCGGACCAAATGGCAGCCCGCATCTGCTAAAAAGGTGACAGCGGGTTCCATATCTGCCCTGGAATTCACTCCAGAGACATCAACTTTCTGAGAGAGAAGCAAGCAAGAGTGAGCCAAAAGGGAACAACAAGAAGCTATCTGCAATGTCATTGTCCCTGCTTTAAATGCTTTCTTAAGGATGGCCTCAATTCTTCTAACATGCACATCCTTCAAGGCCTCTTCTTCCTCCACGGGGATGGTAATCCGTTTAGAGATGGCGCAGACAAGCACAACCACTTTCGGAAAACGCAGACACTCTCACCACTGGATCCAGGGGGTACAGACCTTCCAAGGTCTGACCCCATTAAAATTTGCTTAAAATTGCTTTAACGCATCCCATTCAAGATCTATTGGTTCTTCAATGCCCTCCAAAATTGGGAATAAAACAAGAGGCTTCACGCAAAGAAACCAAAATGGGATTTCTGTTTGGCTTAGGCATGGAATCTGCCCCAGGAACTCCCAGCATCTGCAATGTCTGGGAAATCAGAGCCAGAAATTCATCTCTATGAAAGAACCTCAACATAATTCTATACGGTTCCAGCCCTGGAGGGATTTCCTCAACCTCCAGGGAGATAGGATCTGCCTCATCATCAGTGCCATCCCGATTTCTGTCAGAAACACCTGCAGCTCAAGGTGTACTTCTGCGCTTAAATGTACTGGAAGAGGAAGAGGCCACTTTCTGAGGATCTGCACTGAGAGGCTTGGACCATGCTGAGTACTATGCCTGAAGGAAGGATTGCAATCTTTGAAAAAATTCTACCCAAGAAAAGTCAGAAGGACACATGCCAAGAATAGGAGGCATTTGTGCAGTGATCACTGAGCTGCCATCCTCTGCTGAGAAACCAGTCAAGGAAGTTCCAAGATCAGACCTTCCTCATAAAGTATCCTTAACCCGGACATCATCAGGTGGGGAAGTGTTACGAGCGCGCGCGGGCGCGGTCGTCTCGGGCGGGTGGTGAGCCCTTGGGCCACGGCAGGACCCCAGGAGGAGCCCAAGGCCACACCGTGGGAGGTGAGCTGAGCAGGCATGGTGAGCCAGGCAGGCAGGAACAGAAACAGGGAGTCCGGCCCTCAGCCGGACCTGCATGCCCATGGTAGCCAACACGGGGAAGTTGACTAGTGAACGGTCCTCCGACTGTTCCCGGCCCTTTCGGACCTGCCGCAGAGAACGGCAATGGGCAGCAGGCCGGACAGAGGCGAGGGCAGACAGAGTCCTTAGCAGAAGACATCAGACGGGGCAGAAGCAAGACGGAGACATCAGGTCAAGGGCTGAAGCGAGACACAGGAAAGGCCCAGGCGAGCAGGAACTCCGATGCTGGGATACTCACATCCGAAGCCCCCTCAGCTGGCAGAAGCTCAAGAGCCCGTGGGACGAATCCCTCCTGTTGGCCACTCCAGGGCCCAACAGGACAGAAGGCTCAGGAACCAGGTCAAGGCAGAGACAGGTAGACATCCGGACAAGGGCTGAAGCAGACACTGGAGACAAGGCTGGACGGGAACATTGCACTGTCCATCAGGGCGCCCTACTCAGCCCACCCGTGGGACTGAGTCGCGGACCACCCTGTCCCAGACGCGCCCTACACAGCCTAGGAAGGCTGGTCGCGGACCACGCTGAGAAGGAGGGCGCGGGGAAGACCCAGGCGAACAGGAACTCCGATGCTGGGATACTCACATCCGAAGCCCTTTCGGCTGGCAGAAACAGGAGCAGACATCAGGCAAAGACACTGGACAAGGAACCATGGAAGACCTGGATCAGCACAGTTACAGCCAACTGTAAGGCCTGATCTGCAGGCCGAAGACAAGCAGGAGTCGGAGTCACGGACCAGAGTCAAGGCAGGCTGAAGACAAGCAGGAGTCGGAGTCACGGACCGGAGTCAAGGCAGGCTGAAGACAAACAGGAGTCATAGTCACGGAGGACCTGGATCGGGAGAGGCCACAGGCAACTGTGTAACCCAATCCGAAGGCAAGGACACAGTGAACAGAAAGTCCTTAAATACTGGAGGTAGAAGGCAACTCCCTAGGAGGAGCTTGCCAGGACCGCCCACCGCTGGTCCTATAACTAGGGTAGAGAGCTGCGGGCCAGCCCCTAGGGAAGGGCGTCGCCCAACAGGAAGTCCAAACGCTGAGGCATGCAAGCCACAGGCACAGCTAGGCCTCTCAGGCCCTGGAGCAAGTCCTGGATGATGCGCAGGCGAGGCCCTGGCTTCAGAGCGGCCTCTGGAGGAAGGTAAGAGACCTCCTGCAGCGCAGCAGCAGGAGGGATCGCAACAGGGAAGACCCAGGCTTAGTAAAATCAGAGGATGATAATTCTCCCTCAGTCTCTAAGCACTGCTGGCATAAGTTAGAGGGCCCTTCAGGCTGAGATGTCCTAATGTGACAGGCAATACTAAGAGAAAAGTGCTTAGGTTTCTTAGCCACTGGTGCCATTAATCTGTCCCTGTGCTTAACAGGCAACTGAAGATGTGCGTCTAGCTGAAGCCCCGCTGAAACAAAATTTATGCGCACAAAGTTGAAGCGTCCCAAGTTTATACGCCAAAAAGCTAAGCGCACTGTTCAAAGCAATGCTTTGAAAATCAATGAGGGGATCCTGTATGTGAAATTCTGGCAAGATTCCATTTTTGCAAAAACTTTACCTGCTCTCGGAAAAGGTTTTCCAGAGGGAGTGGATTTAGTGCAGGGAAAGCATTTATGTGCATATTTTAAATTTTTGAACGTATGCACTTAAATGTGCTTGCATAAATGTACACTGTGCTTATGTGTACATACGTATCTGGACAACCCACACATTGTCAAAGCAATCTTATGTACATATGTCTGCTTGGAAAATTGGCATTAGGTCTGTGGGTAGGGATCTAAAACAAGAATTTCCATTACACTATAAAAATGTTGATAGAAAGATGGTAGCAATCACCTATAACACGTTTCACCAAACTAAACAGAAAACATTATCAAAGTGCATAGCATTTGGCTACATGCAATATGAATGTGTTTTAAATTCCAGAATAAACAAGATCATTGATACGGGGCATTTAAACATTCTATAGACTATGAATAATTGAAACCATCTTTTAGAAAAGTTAACTTCAATTATCAGGCTGAGAGAGAATAAATTTCAGGTATTTTGGCAGCACTCCATAAGAGAAAACAAAATTGATTATATGCTGCTTGCAAACCATGAATACTGCAAGGAGATTTTTGTTGGCACACATAACCAGTCGATTTAATTATCATTAATCTTACTATATAATTTTTACTTGCCCTGTTCAAATCAGATACCTCTTAACATGAAATCTGCAATAGTACTATTTCTGTGTGACAAACAAAATCAGAGTGGTAGTTCCTTCATTACCTATTCTCCCTTCCACACACACATTTTAAAAATATATAACAGAGGAATTTTTCTTAAAATTGCTTACATTTTCTCAGATTGCACATAGCCCCTCATATGTATCACATTACACTTCTAATTATGTATTGCAACAGTCAACCCTGATGTCAACATACTGCATTAGTAAATTATCATTGATAATACAGCTTTGACAGTAATTTAAAACATCTGCAAAGAAAAGCACAATCTGGGCAACTGAATCCCAGACAGCCTTAACAAAATCTTTCTGCTCTTTGGTAAAGACCAGAACAAAAATGCAGCTTGACACAATTCTGGCTTAAAGATGACAATACCCAACTCATCTAACCATATTTGCATCAATTTAAAGGTTTATCATAGAAACTAAACTAATCTCAAGAACTTTCAAACTGTAAATGGGAAGATGAAGTTCAGAAAGCAAATAATATTTGGTGAGAAACCTATACCCTGGTGGGGCCTTCAACTACAGATTAGAGGAGCGGGGTGTAGGAGTGGGTGGGCAGTTGGGGCCTGTGGAGCTTTCTGTTATGAACTGGGTGGAGGGTAAAGGGGATACTGGAGGTCTGTAGATAGAGAAGCAAAATTACAAGAATGGCACATAGCTGAAGCTATGCTGCCCCCTTCTGTATGGCAGTCCTCAGAGATTAAGCCCTGCTACCTTAGTGCTTCCCAATGCTCCTGATGGCCTCCACAGGGCAGAGGGGAGAGGTACTGCCCCATATGGGGAAAAAATGAAGATGGGATAGATAGGGGAGCGCCAACAGTAACAAAGGAAAACAGACCATTAAATCCATCACTGATCAGAGGCAGGCAGTTGTTTTAAATTTTAGGGTGCTACTCTTATTTGGTGATAAATAAAGTCAAATGGCCTTCAAAATTTGGTAGAGCTTAATGTTTAAGGACATAAGAGCTTATGAGTTCATTAGCACCATATTTGCATCATTCAGATATATATGAGCACTTATTTGTAGTGTGCATGCTAGGACCATCCTCATTCCGAAAGCTGAGCTACATGTAAAAGCAGGCATACTAAAACTGTAAAGTCATGGGATTCAGACTCTTAACTAGCTATCTGATTTAAAGAAAAAAAGAATTAAGAGGCTAGGGAAAAAGGAAAAATAAACATTAAGCCAGCAGTTTCAAGGCTTATGATGATCTTTAGGGAACTAGTCAGCTAGGATGCATCAAGGTCCTGTGGGATAGGCTGAAAAATATGTGAGCTGTAAACTATAGCACTGGGTTCTCCGGGTAGAGATTGCACTAAAGGATTCAGACTTGAAGGGAAATCTCCTTCTGCCTTTAATCAGTAAGGGGGTGTGTGTACACCTACCATGACCAATAATGGGATGGAAATGTATGGGGAGAAAATATAAGAAAAAATTATAAATGGATCACAGTTCTGAAAAATGTTGCTGTGTAAGTTTAGAAAGAGGAGAGCTGCTATCAATAATGATAACTTTTCTGTGAAGACATGGACAGACTCATTCATTAATTTGTTTTGTAAACATGAATTAGAAACCTATAAAACTGTTTTAATTCAAATTTTACTTTAGAAACAATGGCGGGTTAAAGTTAAAATAATATACTGAAAATCATTTCATTCAAGGCCTTATCTATTTTGTGCAATACCAATAAGAACTTTATATTTGCGAGAGCTTCCTAATTATTCTGAGGACCTGTCATTTAAATGTTTTTGGAAGATAAAGTCTTTAATTAACTGGATTCCTAACAATATATTGTTTCCTATGGATGAAGGTCAGCTCTCAAATAAATACACTCTGATATTGACCCTTAGTGGAATGTACACTACAACTGTCATCAAACACTGACTAAGTGGTCATTCATTAACTTGAAACTAAGATGTGCAGGTCATGATAAAATAGAAGATTGTCTTATCTCTTTCTGCAACTGAGTACAAACATGACATTTTGTTTGACCTAATAGGCTTGCCCAGAAGTTGCAGTAATTTGCACCACTTAATGTAAGCCTAGCCAAAACAACAAATGTAGATAGGATGCAGAAAATGCTTTTTTTGTATTATTCCTCTTTCAAAGTTACTTTCGAAACATCGTAAGGAGGATTATTACTCTCTTCTTATGCTTTGTTATATAGAATAGAATGAACAATCCAGTTGCAGGAATAATTCATTCATGCTGAAATTTAGAGTGGCCACTGCCTTTATTCCACAGGGTGCAGATTGGATTTCAGTCCCCCCCAGTTCACTTTTCAAAGCATTTCCATCAGTTGGGAGCGGTTTTCGATCCATCCTGACAACATTTGACCCTTGCTGGTTTACTTTGGAAGGTGAAACCAGTATGGATCAAGCATGGATAAGCAATTCTCCACTGAAAGCATGTCAAATTGATGCACAGCTTCCTACTAGCACTTCCTTGCTTGAGTTGAAGCTCAGAAAATAAAACAATATGAACTAGTCAACCATTGCTAAAACGGTCTCCAAGTACAACGAAAAGACTTATAAAAGTTGCAAGATGTTCTGTACCTATTCCAAGTGATAATTGCACAGAATATAGACGTTAATCATTTTGGAAGCTTAAAATGCACAACGTAAAATGTGCACAAACAGCATCCACCTTATGCCCTACAGCAGAAAATAATAATATTAAAAACATGGTAACTTTCAAGCTGGCACACATTTGCAAGAATACGTTGGCCCACACCCAGGGACGTGGAAATTTTATAACACACGCACACGTATGATTACATGTTATAAAATAGCTTGCCCACACGCATGTGTGCTCCAAATTTTAAATTGGCACGTGCATGTGCATGCAAATCCCATTTCTACCACGTAAGTCGGGGGGGCACGAAGACACTATTCCCAATTTTACCAGTTCAGACCCAGTTCACCCAGTTAAGAGAAAGGTCCTCCAAACCCCCCCCCCCCTTCACTTAATAGGCTTCACTCCCCTCAGTTAGCTCTGATCCTTAAAACCCTGCAGATTTGCCTAGTTTTCTTTAATTTTAAACTTACACATCATCTTTAGCAGAAGTAAAGTTATGCGGCAGTGGACTTCTTGGCGCGCCCTGTTGCATAAGTATTTATGCGCACATCTCAGGTCCATAGCCCCAAACGCCCAAGCCCTACCCCTTTTTGAGATGTGTGCGCTGTGGTGGATAGAAGCGTACCTTAGGGGCTTTAAAAATCCACTCGGCGTGAGTGAGCCCAACTTATTCATGCATCCCCCAATTAGTGTGTATGCTGGGATTTTAAAATTCACCTCAAAACATCTATACTTTCCATAAAAAATTATGGGACGTATGTACTTTGAGAATGTTCAAATTAATGTACAGTATGTAAAATGTGTGCAATATAAAGCATATGAGAGTGCTTTAAAATGTAATAAGCCAGCTTTGGTTAAACTTTTAAACAGCATGCTAATGATAGTCACTACCATGTTAGATATAAAGACCCCAGCTGAAGGAGCTACATTTAATGCAGACTTTTAGGAGGGAATTTTTGAGGAGTTACACGGTGGTAGCATGAATAAAAATATTATATATATGCATAGGTAGCATGCACGTGTGTATAAGATATTTTATAAACTTTAAGAGTAGGCACACCCTTGCAGTGTCACACGAAAAGTTTAAGAAGAAACAAGGGGCAGTCTATAGGTGTTATGGGACAAGGTTATAAAGTATGCATGGAAGAAGAATGCACGCACACATTGACAATTTGTCTAAACGTTTTACATCTGCTAATGGATTCATGCAATTGAAATTGGACTTGTCTTTTTGCTGCAGTTTTTGGCTGGAGGTCTAGGTGAACTGGTGGGGGCTCAGGGTGAAGTGTTAGAGGGTCTAGGAGAACTGGTGAAGGTCTGGGTGAACTAGCAAAGGTATCAGCAAATTGGTGATTTCAAGAATACACGCAATTATTTTCAGAACATTGTACATGCATACTTTAAAATATATCTTCCTCCATATTTTATTCTGTATTATTACATTTGAATTGTTACAATTATTTTACACATAAAACATATGTGGGCCCAATATTCAGATATCTGGTTACTAAGTTATTCAGATAAAACTTAAATCGGGATAATTTAGAAGGTATATTCAGCGGAACAGTTATGCTAGGGAATATAACTGGATAAGTTTTAGTTAGCCCGATAAGTTATATCCGGACAACTGTAAACTTGCTATTGAGCAATTCTACCTTATTCGGTTAACTTAATCGGATAAGGCTGAATATAGGCACTTATCCGGTCAAGGTAACAGCATAGGTTGCCCTGCTTCGCTCACCCATTAGCCACCACCAAGATATCCAGCTATCTACTTAGCCTGATAAATACTTATTCATCTAAGTGGCAACTGGATAGTGGCTGCCACTTAGCCAGATAAATTCCTATGTATCCGGGTAAATAACACTTAATATTGGCCTCATGTGGGTATTTTCTAAAATAAGCAGAGAATGCATATGTGTTCCTACATTGTAAATATATGTCTGTACAGAAACATATACATATAGGGGTAGATTTTAAAAGAATGCGCTACCCAGCACGCACACATGGAAACCCAATTTTATAACATGTGCGCGGAGGTGCGCGCATGTTATAAAATCAGGGGTCGGCGCACTTGTGTATCCTGCGCGTGCCGATGCCCGTAGCCTTCCTCAGTTCCCTCCCAGTCCACTCCAGTTTCAGAGCAGACTGGTTGGGAATTTCCCCACCCCCTACACTAATCTCCCTTCTCCTAACCTACCCGCCCTCTAGCCCTAATCTAGCCCCCCAAAAATCTTTATTTTAACTTTTGTGCCTGCCTCGGGGTGGGCGCAGGTTGCGCGTGCCAGCAGCCTGCTGGCACGCGATCCCCCGGCACAGTGGCAAATGCCCGCTGTGCCGGGGGCCTCTAGCCCCGCCCCCTCCCCGCCTCTTTCCCAAGGCCCTGGGACAATCGCGCGTCGTGGGGATTTATGCGCATGACCGGGCCTTTGAAAATTGGCCTGGCACACGGGGCAGAAATGTGAGATACTTTATTAACTGTATGGCTCCCGCCACACAGTATAAAAAAATACTCGCATAAATCTCAAAGGGCCCACATACACATGCAAATTGTGTACTGGGTGTTGCATAACCTTTGCCTCTCCCATTGCAGCACAACTAGAAATCTGATAGAAACATGCAATATACCATTTTAATCAGCATTCAAAATGGAATTTTAAAACATACTGGGGTCGATTTTAAAAAACACGCGCTTGCATCCATGTGCGTTGTTCCCGGCACGCACACATGGATGCAGCTATTTTATAATATGCATGCGTCAGCGCATGGATGTTATAAAATGTGATTCCTGCACGCACATGCACGCTGGATTTTTAATGGCCGTGCGCACGTGCAGGAGAGTGGCCTCCTCTGCACGCAGGGAGGAAGTTTTGTAAAGTATGCGTGGTGACGTGGTTGGGCCTTTGCCCAGTTCCTTCCCAGTCCGCTCCAATTAAGAAGCAGACTGGGAGGGACTTTTCCTATAACTCTACCTACCCTTCCTCCCTTTTCCCCCTCCTTCCTGACCCCTAAACTAACCCTATATATCCCCAGTTTGTTTGTTAGATACTTACTTCCTCTTTAGAGGACAAGTAAGGACCGTGCGCTGGCTGGCTGCCTGCACACACTTCCCTGGGACAGGGCCTAATGGTCACTGTCCTTGCCGGCCCCCTCCCCACCCAGACCCCACCCGGCCGGCCCCTTTTCCATGGCCCAGCACTTCTGCAAATATCGGGGGTTACACGCGTGGCCGGGCTGTTTCTAAAATGCACTTGGTGCGCAAACAGCTGAGCCACACGCTTAACCCCTGGATTTTACAGGCGCGGGCCTGTTAAAATCCTGGCAATAATTAATAGGTTATGTGTCCACTGTTAGTTTGCAAAACAGCTTCAAAATGAGCAGGGTAACAGCTTTTTGTCTGCTTGTTGCTGGAATTCTCAATAATGTTTTGGCTTTCTTGAGACAATTTTAGCAGTCAACCATCACCAAATTCTGTACAACACTGGTCAGCAGTCCTTTGACCACATCTTTTTCTTCAACCTAATTTTTCAGCAATCCACTTTTTCATAGTATATGTTGCTCCAGGATCACGCACCTCATGAAATGCAATACACTTAATACTGTCAATCTGACGATGTTTTTCACTATTGTATGTTCCAGCCATAAATAGAAATAAATTTAAGTAATGAATTTTAGGTGGTTAAATTCTGAATTGAATGGTCTAGAAAATGGTACAAAAATTATATTAGTGAAATAATCCAGTGGGGCACTAGGAAGGAGGCAAAGGTTACGCAACACCCAGTTCTCAGGACAGTTTTCAAAATTGGGCTTCCTGCATGTAAAAAGTAGCTCTTGTCTGGGGCTGTAGTAAATTGCTGATGCTCCAGTGAAGCACACTAGCACTTTACAAATCAGGGGTTGCAATGTCCTGAACTTCCACCTAAACTTTAGCCACAAACACCATATCCTGCCCCAAAATACACACCCATGGTATCTCCTGACAAAACCTTTAAACATCTCCCTTCCTCGCATGCTGAGCTGGAAGGAAAAGAGCCTAGTAGCTCATATTGGCTCAGTTTCCACAACAATCTGGTGCCACTTAGTGGCATAAAGTGTGTGTGTGTGTGGGGGGGTCTTTTCAGGGAGTACCCAAGGAGGGGTAGGGGGGTCATAGGAAATGGAATTGGAAGGGTTTTTCTCCCAAATTAGCGTTCCTTTCACTTTGAATTCATTAGCATGGCGTATGCTATGCATAGCACACATGCAACATGCTTACCAAAGATTATTCCAACATTATCACACTTTTTATAGCACATGTATGCTACGCCAATCATTGGGTTACCACATAGGAAAAATATTCAACTTTTAATAAGTGAGATTTTATTGCTAATTTCTTAGCATACTATTGGGGTGAGATATACAAACAGTTGTACATATAGGGGTAGATATTAAAAAAATACGCGATCGCGTACTTTTGTTCGCGCACCAGGCGCGAACAAAAGTACGCTGGATTTTATAAGATACGCGCGTAGCCGTGCGTATCTTATAAAATCTGGGGTCGCCGCGCGCAAGGGGGTGCACATTTGTGCAACCTGTGCGCGCCGAGCCCAGCGCGCGCTGCCTGTTCCCTCCGAGGCCGCTCCGATTTCAGAGCGGCCTCGGAGGGAACTTTCCTTCGCCCTCCCCCCACCTTCCCCTCCCTTCCCCTACCTAACCCACCCCCCCAGCCCTATCTAAACCCCCCCCCCTAACTTTGCGCACGCCGGCTGGTAGCCCCACTACGAGTTCCGGTCCCGGGGGCTGGTCTGAAGGCCTCGACCATGCCGCCGGGCCGGCACCACGCCCCCGGGCCCGCCCCAGAAACGCCACGGCACGCCCCCGAAATGCCGCGTCGTTTCGGGAATGCCCCCGTCACGCCCCCTCCCCTTTTCCAAAGCCCCGGGACTTACGCGCGTCCCGGGGCTTTATGCGCGCCGGAGGCCTATGCAAAATAGGATTTACGCGCGCAGGCCTTTTAAAATCCGCCCCATAGTGCATAGGTCCTCTAGGATAGGTTAGGTGGAAAAGTCAGTATCTACTGATGAAAAGAAAAAATATTGCATAGATCATTCCTTTTCGTAAGGTACATTGTTTATCGCTTGGGATCAATTATATGAATATAATTAAGGTTAACTAATCTTTTTCAATAGACAGGGAGGATAACTTTAAAACATGCGCGAGTGCGCCCATGTACCAGCTATATGGATTTCCGCATGCATGTACACATTTTATATATTTCGCACAAATATGTGCACACTATGGGCCAGATTTTAAAAAGGCCCGGCGATGCGTGTAAAGCCCCAGGACACATGTAAGTCTCGGGGCTTTACTAAAGGGACGGGGTGGTCTGGGTGTGAGGCCAGAAGCCTCTGACGCAGCGGCCATTGCCACTGTGATGGAGGATCGAGTATGGGCAGGCGCAAAAGGTATGATAAAACTTTTGGGGGGGATTAGAGTAGGGCTGGGGGGGAAAGGTTAGGGGAAGGGGTGGGAAGGGAACAGGGGAAGGCAGCGCGGCTCGGCGCGCACAAGGTGCACAATTGTGCATCCCCTTGCGTGCGCCGACCCCTGATTTTATAACTTGCGTGCGCCTGCGCGCGCAAGTTATAAAATTGGGTATACATGTGTGTGCGCCAGGTAGCGCACGCACATGTACACCTGCGCGCACCCTTTTAAAATATACCCCTATATAAAATACACATAAATATACCCAACAATATATTTGCATATCAAAAAATAAACAGCATATATTTTAAACAAAGCCGAATAATGTTTTACTTATCCAGCTAAGTGGCGACAAATATACAGATAGTGTGGGTAAAAGTGCGTGCAAAATGGGGTTTCTAGTGTACGTTTATACACACAACCACCTAATTGATTTTCTAGGGCACCTTCTCTCTTCTTGGAGCAAAGGTCAAGGGGTCTCCTGCTGCAATAGATCCCTCTGACTTCCCTGAAATAAATCCCACTTTTCCTTCTGATACATGACAAAGACAGTGGGGACTGGAGAAAGCAAGCATCCAACACACTCTATTCCCAGAAACTTCCAAAATAAGAGCTGTGCTCTCATGGAGTGGTGTGGGTGGGCACTGGGGCAAGCTGGCCCCTTCAGCTTTGTAGCAAGAGGAGGACAGTAGGACAATTGAAATTCTCTCTGGTAACTGGAGCTTTCTCTTCTGCCTACATAGATATTATACTTTTTTTGTATTAACATCCACATGCATAATGAGGCCACACTACTGAAGGAACGTTTTAGAGTACCCTTCACAAAATGTATTGCACAAAATGGTAAGTCCCATTTAAAACTGCATGCTAAAATTTTACAATCACATGCTAACTTTTTTAGCATGAGTTTTATCGCATAGACCCTAAAGATGTTAAAATGCTTGTCATCAAGTGCTCCTAGTTGCTAAACAACCTCATTAAAGTACTGCTATAACTAAAAACAGCACGTATAGACTTCTATTCACTCGAGGTATAAATAAATTAAATATTTTTAGACTAGTTTAATTTTCTGGTAAAATCTGTGAACATCAAAACAGTTTTAGAAATAAGATATTATTACAATACTGTTATTGTGAAATAAAGTTGCCATTGATTGGAAAAAACAATTATATGGAGTGATTCCAAAGATTCTTTTTAACAATCTGAGTCATTATTTTTTTTAATTCTGCAATTCCCTAGCAGCAGGATTGTTTATAAGCCAACATCAGAAGAAACTAAGGAATAAGGAAAGCCTTCCTATAATATGGAATAGTCATTATAATCATAGCAAACTGTGAAAAAATCTGGTCAGGAATGATATGGAAGTAAACAAGATACACTACAGTATAACTTATTTCCATTATGAATTAAATATATTATTCACATTTAATTCATACTCTTACTTGCCATATTTGTAAATGTAGTTACTGCATGTAAACATTACCATGGACCAACACACTAAATTGCCAGACTCTTTTTTGCTATTGTTCAATAGATAAAAGTTAAAATATATGGAGTGCGGTTTTATAAGGCATTTATGTGGATAAGAAGAACTAAAATTATGTACGCAATACACAGGGGAAAATATTCATGTACACAAGTATGCATAGCAGGTCATTAGTTATGAACACATAGATAAAATGGACATCCTAAACACTGAGGGGCCAATGCAATACAGTGCGCTCAGCCGAACGCACTGTTAATCCGCAGTCGGGTGCGGGTTGAATAGGCGCTAATCAATCCCCTAATGCAATAAGGGGATTAGCGCATATTCAACATGCGTCCAACGCGGAGTGAATGTAATAGAGCTCATCACCTGCAAATGCATGTGAATGAGCCTATTAGGCACTCACTCCCGATGCAAAAAAAAAAAAAATGTGCATCTCGGACGCATATTTAACTGTCATCTATTAACGCCTGCCTGGAGCAAGACTGGATGGCATCCACCCAAGAGTTATAAAAGAACTAAAGCATGAAATTGCTAACATGTTCCTAGTAATCTGTACCTTTTCATTTAAAATAGCCATGATTCCTGAAGACAGGATGGTGGCCAATGTGAAGCTGATTTTTAAAAAGGGCTGCAGAGGTGATACAGACAAATAAACCAGCGACCCTGACATCGGTGCTAGGCAAAATGGTAGAAGTCATTCTTAAAAACAAAATCACTAGCTATATAGATAAAAATGCCTTAATGGGGAAGAGTCAACATGGTTTTAGCAAGGCGAAGCATTATCTTACCAATTTTTAAGGATTTTTGAAGGTATAAATAAACTTGCATATAAATGTGAGCCAGTTGGTATAGTGTATTTGGAATCTCAGAAGGCATTGACAAAGTCCCCCACGAGAGACTCTTCAGAGAATTATAAATTCATGGGATAGGAGGCAATGTTGATTGGTAATTGGTTAAAAGGCCAGATACAGAAAATAGAACTAAATAGGTCATTTTCTAAATGAGAAGGGTTGCTAGTGAAGTACCACAAGGATCAGTACTGGGACATGAACTGTTCAACATATTCATAAATGATCTGGAAAAGGGAACAATAATTAAGGTGATCAAATTTGCATATGATACAAAATTATTTAAATTTGTTAAAATGGCAGTGGCGTGAGAGGAATTGCAGAAAGTACTTATGTGAGACCAAGAGATTGGGCAAATGAATTGCAAATGAAATTTAAAGTAGCAAAGTATAAAGTGATGCACATAGGGAAAAATAATCCCAACTGCAGGTATACAGTGCTATGTTCAGTACTAGGAGTCACTACTCAGGAAAAGAACCTTAAAGAACTTGTGGAAAATGTGTTGAAATCCTTGGTTCACTGCTTAACGCAGGTCAGAAAGAAAATAGAATGTTAAGTGTCATGTGGGAACCTGGAGCAGAAGGTGCTGGTTGAACATGATACTGGCCTGGTACCAGGATCTGCTGCCTATACTGGCCATCATTCTCGCACGTTGAGCCCTTAGGTTCTGGTGGCTGGCAAGATGTAAACAGGAGGTGCACTCCAAAGGCAGGTACAAATGAACATGGATTTTAAAATCCGTGAGCATGCCAAAAATAAGATGTGCACGCATGAAGGGCATGTGTATGTCCACATGATTTTAAGAGTTGCCTACATGTGCACACATCTCCCGATGTGCGAATATCTCACTTCGAATGAAAAAGGGGCGTGGTTTGGGTGGGGCATGGCCGTTCTGGGGAAGGGTCCACAGATGTGTGTGCAAGTACATACACACCTGGGTGTGCTCCCAGTCCAGGGCTGCATATGTTTATTACTGCTATGGAGGAGATGTAAGTTTAAAAAAAAAATACAGTCATCCCTGATGAGTTTAAGGATTTTAGGGTAACTGGGAGAACAGCAGGCTAAACAACCAGGAGAGTTTGGAACTCCTAGCTCTAGACCGGGCAAAAGTGGGTGAATGAACTGCAGGGATACAAGTGGACAAGTGCAAGGTGTTGCATATAGGGAAAATTATCCTTACTGTAGTTACACAATCTTAGGTTCCATATTAGGAGCTACCACCCAGGAAAAAGATCTAAGGATCATAGTGGATAATACTTTGAAATCGTCAGCTCAGTGTGCTGCAGCAGTCGAAAAAGCAAACAGAATGTTAGGAATTATTAAGAAGGGAATGGTTAACAAAACAGAAAATGTCATAATGCCTCTGTATCGCTTCATGGTTAGACCGCACCTTGAATACTGTGTACAATTCTGGTCGCCGCATCTAAAAAAAGATATAGTTGCAATGGAGAAGGTACAGAGAAGAGCAACCAAAATGACAAAGGGGATGAAACAACTCCCCTATGAGGAAAGGCTGAAGAGGTTAGGACTGTTCAGCTTGGAGAAAAGATGGCTGAGGGGGGGATATGATAGAGATCTTTAAAATAATGAGAGGTCTTGAAAGAGTAGATGCGAATTGGTCATTTACACATTTGGATAATAGAAGGACTAGGGGACATACCATGAAGTTAGCAAGTAGCACATTTAAGACTAATTGGAGAAAATTCTTTTTCACTCAACGCACAATTAAGCTCTGGAATTTGTTGCCAGAGGATGTGATTAGTGTAGTTAATGTAGCTGGGTTTAAAAAAAGTTTGGATAAGTTTTTGGAGGAGAAGTCCATTAACTGCTATTAATCAAGTTAACTTAGGGAATGGCCTCATATATTACTGGCATCAGTAGACTGGGATCTTCTTAGTGTTTGGGTACTTGTCAGAGTCTTGTGGCCTGGTTTTGCCTCTGTTGGAAACAGGATACTGGGCTTGATGGACCCTTGGTCTGACCCAGCATGGCAATTTCTTATGTTCGTAAATTGGTCATGGTGCAGACGTGCTCCTGTTATAAAATTTCCCCATTTGTGCAGCTCAAATCTGACTTTAAGCAGCTAGGCTCACATACTTGCAAAACTGGGCATACTAATATAACATGCGTGTGTATATGCATATATGTTATAAAATTGTTGTGTCTCTGGGCATGTTACTGTCAAGCAGGGCTGGGCTACAAGGAACTGAAGGTGTCCACAAACAAGGAACAAGGGAGTGGACAACAAGACTAGGGGGGAAAGGGAACAGGAAAAACTAACAGAGTTAAGAAATAGAGCAGAAGGCTACAGATTTGTGCATAACAGACACCAAACAGATAGCCACAGACTTTGACAACTACATACAAGGTTGGAGCAAGGACTTGAACAAGAACTGAATACAGACTCCAACATGGATCAGACTTGATTACTAGCTGAGGCACAGTACTTACAGAGAGAGACAGGCTTTTAAGCCGTAGCAGTGCAGAGAACATAGCTGCCAGCAGGATCTCTCAGCTGTAGGTCTTGGAGAACTGAGCAACAGGACACATGGTCCACTGACGGCCCTTTCTGGTGGGAGAGAACACTGCTATGTGGAGTCCTGATCACTCCATCTCAAAAAAGACATAGCAGAACTAGAAAAGGTATAGTCGAGGGCAACAAAAATGATAAAGGAGATGTAAGATCTCTCCTATAATGAAAGGCTATACAGGCTACAGCTTTTCAGCTTGGAGCAAAAAGTCAGTAGAGAGGGGACATGATAAAAATGTATAAAATCATGAGTGAGGTAGCAAAGGTAAATAAAGGATGGTTATTTACCCTTTCAAATTATACTAAAACAAGGGGACACTCTATACAACTAACAACCAGTGGACTCAAAACAAACACAGAAAGTACTTTTTCACTCAGTGCAGAGGCACCTCTGTAATGAGACGGAGTGAAGTGGCTGCCTCAGGCTTCAAAATTTTGGAATGGTAAAAAGTGCCCTCCAAAATGCCTGACAGCCGCCTCACCCTGTTGCCAAATAAGACGGTCCCACGCACTACTGGCGGAATCCAACCCAACAGTGGCAGAAGGCAGCGTTGAGAACTTGTAGACTGCTGGCAGAGTACATCTGGCCAGCAGCATAAGAATGAAGAGTCGCATCCCGCCGGGGGAGGCCATCCAACCAGTGGCAGAAGAAGGGAGGAAGATTTGCCCGCCACCAGCAGAGCCCATTTAGCCGGTGGCCAAGGAAGAAGAGAAGGCTCTGTGGACTGCTGGCAGAGCCCAACCCGCCACCAGCCAAATAAGAAGAGGAGGCCCCACCGGTGACCAAAGAAGAAAGATAGCGGCCAAAAAAAAAAGAAAAAGAACGCATGAGCAAGGTAGAAGGATTTTCTGTGTGTTTGTGAGAGAGCGTATGTATGGGTGTGTGTGAGAAAAAGCATGTGTATGTGTGTACCTAAGAGAGCCTATGTTGTATGTATGTGTGTAAGCATATGGGGATTAATTCAAGACTTTCTAAAGCTAAGTACAGCACATCTACTTCTGACAGTTTGCATGAATAACCAGTAGTACGTTTGTACAGAGAAAAGAGGATTGAATCAAATTAATAATAACTAAAGGAATAAAAAGTGATATCTACTGAAATTTAACTTCTAAAAATTTTTAAATATAATTTGTTAAAATAAAATAAAAAATGGAGGTTGGAGGATGCGTTTATGATTAAAGCGTAAAAGGCACCAAGGGGGTTGCCGTATATATTATATGAAACCATTCCCATCTCCTAAAAAATTTTTTATGATTAATTGAAAAAATAAAAATAAAAATTGAGTTGATTTTCAGTGAATATCTAAGTTAAATATTATCATCAAGTATTGATTGTGGTAAAGAAGCTTTATTCTTGGTGTATAATCTCTGTTGTTGATTAAGCATATGTAAGCATCAGTGTGTGTATGAGAGACAGCGTGTGTGAGATCATTTGTGTGCATATGTGTGAGTGCATATGAGAGAGTGTGTGAGACAAATCATGAGTGAGAACACCTGTGTGCATGTGTGAGAGCATCTATATGAAAAAACATATGTGAAAGCATTTGTGTGCCTTTGTGAGAGCATGTGCGTGAGCATGTGTGTGTGTGTAATAGAACATGTGTGAGAGCACATAAAAGTGTCTGTGTTTGAGTGAGAGAGTATGCATTTGAGCGCATGTGTATGTGAAAGAGCATGCATGTGTGTATGAGAGAGCGAGCATGAACATGTGTGAAGTGAAAATTAACCCTCCCTGCCCCCTCCCCCCCAGGCAATAATTCACAGAAATCTCAGAGTGATTGGAAACCGAAAGTTCCCAGGTATGGAAAATGGGTATTTTTTGTTTCATCCTTATTAATTTTAATTATTGGATGCTTTTTGATGTCTGCTATTTTAAAATATTTTTGATGTTTGCAAAATTTAGTAATTTTTATGACATTTTAATTATTGGCTGTTATTCTATTCATAAGCTGTTTTGAAATATTCTTCTTATATACTACTATGATTTATGTTTTTAATTCCTTGATTTTATTGTTTTGAGAAATGACATTTCTATTTTTCCATTATTGTTCTTCATATAGTCTGGCCCGATGAGTTTTCCAGATCATTTCTATTTATATTTTTATGGTCTCTTTATTCTGTGTTTGGTGAAGGTCTGTCTGCATTCTGCATTTGTGACCGTGATGAGGTATTCTGCTGCCATGTAGTTTCTCTCAGGGATCTATAGCAGCTCGGCTTGGTCTGTTTTCCTAACAGGAGATATATTGGCATTTAGGGTCTGGTGTAATTTTTGCAGCATTGCTTTTTCATAGTTAGGATTTTTACTGTTTGAGGGCTGGCAGTTAGTGATCTTTTAGTATGGGAGATTTACAAATATTATAATTGCAATTCAGTTTATTCTGGGTTTTCAGAGGGCAAAGTCCACACCCAACATACATTACCAATAGGCCTAATACCATATTTATTTATTTATTTATTTATTTACTTTTATTTATTTATTTATTTAAAAAATTTTATATACCGACATTCATCCAGGATATCACATCGGTTCACAGTGTAACGCAAACATACGCCATGCATGGCGCTTTACATTGAACAAATAAAACATGTTAACAAGGGAATAAAGGGGTAAGAGAACATGGGATAAATTGCATTAAATATTAAACAAGAATTGCAATTATATACATATGTACAATGTTGAGAGACTGAGAGAAAAGGGATTTAGGAATACTAGGGGGGGAGGGGGAAGTGGAGAGCAGAAGGGGAGAAAAGGGGAGTAGGGGGCGGAAAGAAGAAGGATGGGGCAAAAGCGGGGTACCGAAAGGGGGGCCGTGGAAAGGAAGAGAGGAGAGGAAGAGAGGAGATTAGGTGTATGCTTTGGCAAATAGCCAGGTCTTAAGCTTCCGCTTGAAGGATTTCAGGCATTCCTCTTGCCGTAGTTCAACTGGCATTGTGTTCCAAAGGGTCGGCCCGGCGATGGATAGTGCACGGGCTCTTGTGGAGGTTAGTTTGTGGAGTTTGGGAGAGGGGATAGGCATGGTTGCGAGATGTGCATGTCTGGTAGGCTTATTAGACTGGTGTAAGCGGAAGGATTCATTGAACCAGTTCATTTCAGGATGGTATAAAGCCTTGTGGATGAGAGAGAGCGCCTTATATTGTATACGGGATGCTATTGGGAGCCAATGTAGATCTTTTAGAACAGGTGTAATATGGTCATGTTTGCGTAGGTTGGTCAAGATTCGGGCTGTTGTGTTTTGCAGAATTTGAATGGGATGAATGGCGTTGTTAGGAAGGCCGAGGAGCAGGGAGTTGCAGTAGTCAGTTTTGGCAAAGATAGTGGTTTGAAGCACTGTCCGGAAATCAGGGGCATGCAGTAAGGGTTTAAGTTTTTTCAGAGTATGGAGTTTAAAGAAACCATCTTTAAGTATATTGTTGATAAATTTCTTCATTGTAAAGTGCCCATCGAGGATGATTCCCAGATTATCCTCGATGGGCACTTTACAATTTACTTTTATATACCGGTGTTCGATTTTACATATCACATCGGTTTACATTCAAACAAAAATGCAGGAAAAAAGGCGATTCCTTTGTCTAATACATTGAACATTTATAATATGGAAATTGTTAACAAGGGGTATAAAAAGAACTTGGAGATGGTTAATACTACGGGTTGCACGAAGGGGTGCACAAAGGGGAGTGCCAATCTGAGTGTGGTTTTTTTCAGGGTTGTGATATTTCTCCCTCAGAAGACTGTACTTTCAATGTCCTTTTTCATGTAAAATGATTAAAAATGCAGACTTTTTAATTGTGTTGGGGCAGGGGGGCGCAGACACAAGACTGAAAAGTTCCCCTAGGGTGCCTAATGGCCTTGCACTGCCTCAGAGATAGTGTGCCACACAAAAAAGACCTCACCATTCATCCATCTCCCACTTCTCCAGGGGGAAATGCTGGGGAAGAGATGGGAGGCAGGTCTTAGGGTTCCTGAAAGTATGGCAGGGTTGCCAGTTAGAAACATTATCACTGACATTCTATCTGCCACTCTTCTGGAAACTCTGACGCCTATTTTACCCCTTCCACAGCATTTGAAATCATCGAAAGGGCCAGACTACAAAGAGACCCCCCTCGCCCCTCTTGATGATTTGATCTGTACCGTGCTTTGAAGGGGGGAGGCACCATCTTATCCCTCACTCAGGCAGCAGATTGCCTTGTACCACCCCTGACTCTGTCAAGCTGTGGAATCTGTTGCCAGATGACGGGATCAAGGCGACTAGCATAGCAGGGTTCAAAATAGGTTTGGACAAGTTCCTGATGGAAAAGCCCATAACACATTGCTAGCCATGAAGACTAAAGAAAGCTCTTGCTATCCATGGGAGTGAATAACAGGGAATCAGATTTACTTTATGGAATCTGCCAGGAATTTGCCACCTGAATTGGCCACTGTCAGAGACAGGATTGTTGAACTTGATGGAACTTGATCTGACCCCACATGCCAATTCTTATGTTCTAATGTGTGGTGAGATGCTGGTTTTATCAGCAAAAACGCATGAATAAATTAATTAATCTATTTTAGAAAATGTATATTCTGCGCTATCAATTACACATCACATTTATTGGCTCCTTAGCATATATTTCCCAATAGGAAAATAGTGCAGACACAAAAAAACCCTCAAATAGTTCATACTCTTCTGTGCTGTTTAATACATTTGCCTCTAAGAAAGAAAAGAAGCACACAAATGATTAAGTGATATTATACTTTTCCTTTTAAAATTATGGGGCAGATTTTCAAAGGGTTACTCGCATAAGATACGTGAGTAACTCCCGAAAAGCTGCCCCTGCCTGCCCGTGCGATCGCCAAGCCTATCTTGCATATCATATCTTATATCATATCTTGTATAGGCTCGGCGGCGCGCACAAGCCCCAGGATGCGCGTATGTCCCGGGGCTTCCAAAAAGGGGCGGGGCGGGGCGGGGCCTGAGCCTCCAGGCACAGCGGTCATTTGCTGCTGTGCCCGGGATCGCGGGCTGGCCGTTGGCCGGTGTGTGTAAGTTACGCCTGCCGGGAGGCAGGCCTCAGAGGGAACGGAAGCAGGTTGCGCGGCTCGGAGTGCGCAAGTTGCACAATTGTGCACCCCCTTGCGCGTGCCAACCCTGGATTTTATAACATCGCACGCACGTTATAAAATCAGGTGTAGATTTGTTCGCGCCGTGTTCCGCGAACAAATCTGCACCCGTGCGCAAGTTTTAAAATCTGCCCCTATATGCACAACACATTTTTCATGGAGAAAATTTTCCTGTAAACTGAATAATGCCTTTAAGGTGAATTTTAAAAACGTGGCGCATGCCAGAACCAGGAGATACACAAACATGTGTGGCCGGTGAGCGCCGAACAGATTTTAAAAGGTGCCCGCGTACTTGCCGCCATGTACACAAATGAAAAGTTCCAAAAAAGGAGCAGGGCATGGGCGTTCCTGGATTTCACCTCAAAATTTGCACATAAATACTTACGCGCACCGGGATGCCCCACTGTGTAATTTTACTTCTGCTATGGATGGCATGTAAGTAGTAAAAGAAAAAGATATAGGCAGATCAGTGGGGTTTTAAAGGTAGGGGCTAATGGTGGAGAAGGGAGGTTTGGAAGTCCTATCTGTTACCTGGGCGAACTGTGAACAAATTGGGAAAACTGGAAATGGCATCAGTGCGCTTGTTTATTAAAATCCCTCCACTTACATGGTAGAACCGGCATTTGCACTCATAAACGTGAGTCCACTTAAAATTATAAATTGGTCGGTCCATTTTTTATAACACGTGCGCATATACGCGAGTATATTATAAAATGGCCACATCCCTGAGTGTGGGCCGACTGATGTGCGCACACGTGCACCCGTGCGTCTGTTGAAAATTTACCGTCCCTATGTATAGGATTTCGTCTGAACAAATTATATTTTTTTTACTTTCAGAAATTTCCAATTTACACAATATAAATAATTTTGTATTTATTTCTTATCACTGGTAATAGTTAAGATTGTAGTAATTCCCATGACTGTAAAGCTTCTGCCAACACCATCAGTATTTCATGATTCTGCAGCAACAGAACCTGCCAAGGAACTGCCCAACTGTCCTTTGAAAGCAGTTAAAAAAAGCAATTTTGTCAAATTTTCAAAAACTTAATGGAATAATATTAAATTAAGCAACAGGGGGGTCTCTATTCAGCCAAAACCATGGTCTAGGTTTAATAGCAGCATTGAAAATGAGGAGATATCATCCAGCAATCAACTGGCATGCTGGCAATGTAAGCTAAAAAGATGCCAAACAATACCACAGGGAAGACAGAGTTTATTTTCTTTAACAATATTGCTATATTTCTTAAAGCATTTTTTAAAGGCTTTTAAAGAGCAGTCCACTTTTATATTATCAACAAATGAAATACTATATGAAGTCAAGATGGTCTCCACACAACCTGTTTTTTTTTTTTCCTGAAGTTACTTTTACCCAGGTATTTGTAAAACATATACAGGCCATTTGACATCTTTCAGCTCTTGGCCAGTAATGTAAACCTACAACATTCTAAAGGGATTTTAAACTTACACAGCCTTACAATTCTGAAAATCCAAGGGCTCTGGAAGGCTGAAGCTAACAGCAAGACCACCAACAGATATGGTGCAGAGTTTAAGTTTCCCAGAGATGCCAATAAGCTCAATGAACTACAGTATAACTCATTTCTGTCATTCTTTTCAAGGAAAATAGTGGCTAAGGGTCTTATTTACTAGGGTTTTTGTTTTTTTTTTTCTATTCTGTGTCTATGGAAAATAAGCTTAGAGGTTGGTAATGAAAAGCTAATTAAGCATGCAAAGACATCCGGGTCAATTTACCAGATATCTACCTGCCACAAGTATTGCTGAATATCAGGCTAAATCTACCCGCATGCATTTTTTATGAGTAGATTTAGGGAAGTAATTTGTACAGACGGAGTTGTCTGCACAACTTTTGCCAGGTGGTGCTGAATGTCGTGCTACCTGGCAAAATTTTAAAAGCCCTAAAACCGCCCTATTTCTTACCTTGTCCGTAGTAATTTTACCCTCAAAAGTTTGGCCAGGTAATGGAGGGGAATTTTAAACAGGTAAGATTGACCATGTTAAAATCCAGTTAAAGCTGGTAAACGTTTTGAATATACCCTTGGGGGCAGATTTTAAATACTTGCGCGAGCGCGTACTTTTGTTCGCGCAGCAGATGCGAACAAAAGTACGCTGGATTTTATAAGATACGCGCGTAGCCGCACGTATCTTATAAAATCCGGGGTCGGCGCGCGCAAGGGGGTGCACATTTGTGCAAGCTGCGCGCGCCGAGCCCAGCGCGGCCTGCCTGTTCCCTCCGAGGCCGCTCCGAAATCGGAGCGGCCTCGGAGGGAACTTTTCTTCGCACTCCCCCCCCCTTCCCCTACCTAACCCACCCCCCGGCCCTATCTAACCCCCCCCCCCTACCTTTGTTGGCAAAGTTACGCCTGCTTTCAGCAGGCGTAACTTTGCGCGCGTCGGCCGGCAGCCCCGCTCCGTCCTCCGGTCCCGGGAGCTGGTCCGGAGGCCTCGACCACGCCCCCGGGCCGGCACCTCGCCCCTGGGCCCGCCCCCGAAACACCGCGCTGTTTCGGGAATGCCCCCGGACACGCCCCCTCCCTCCCCTTTTCAAAAGCCTCGGGACTTATGCGTGTCACGAGGCTTTACGCGCACCGGCGTCCTATGCAAAATAGGCGCGCCGGCGCGCAAGGGCCCTGCACGCGTAAATCCCGAAGGATTTAAGCGCGCGGGCCTTTTAAAATCCGCCCCTTAGTGAATTGGACCCTAAAATTTCCCAATTTACAAGCAAAGGGACAAGGGCCATCCTTTGTGGGGTTGCTGGGGTGACTACCCTGGGCCCTGTTTGCTTTGGGGAACCTTGTGCCACCATGGTAGCTGCATCGCCTCCTTCTAATGTAGCCAAAGTTCAAATAAAAAGTTAAGGTTACTGCTCCTTCTCTTCTGAGACAGCCCGAGTAGAACCAAACACCTACCCTGAACCGTTTTTTTCCTGTGGCTTGCTGGAATCACAGAAGTGAGAGGCAATGCTATCCGTCGTCTGCAGCTCAACCAGCAGGAGAATGGGGCCAGCGCTTGTAACCAGCTCCTGCTGCTGTGGGATCCTCTTCTTCCCATGCCAATCTATCTGGCATGGCAGGGAGAAGAGTTTGGAGCAGCAGGAACAGCTAGAAGTACCCAATCACCTGCCATACACTTCATGGTCTCAGCCACAGAGAGGGAAAGGGGAGAAAGAGGGAGAGGTCCCTGGAAGGTCAGAGAAGCAATCTTCAAGCTGGGGAACTTATGGATGGGGAATATAGAAGAACTGAGATATGGGATGGGAGAGAGAGAGAGTGGGAACTGAAAGATGGAGGGGAAAGAGAGTGGCGACGAAGAGATGAGGGAAGGAGAATGGAGACAGAGATGAAAGAAGGAAGAGAAGGCTATCCTTTCATGGTTTAGGAAAGATGTGAATTGGTGTGACCTCCCTGACATCAATTCTGGTGGACCAGAAGATGCCAAAGACTTCAGGTATGGAAAGAACCTCCCCATTTTGCCAATTCCAAGAGAGCGTTATCTTCTGAATCAGGCAGGGTCCTGCTTTGGCTAATACACCCTGGGCCCAGTACCCCTCTAGAATCTGCCCTGAGTACAACAAGACCGGGTGATCTCCATCTATGAGAAGAGAACAGGGAAGGTCTGCTGGTGTCCTCTTTTGGTCATATACCTATCATACAAAGGGACTGAATACACTTTTACCAAGATGAGAGTTTATTACATGAGCCTGCAAGACTCTCAGAATTGCTCCCACTCATCCTTTACAAAACAAACAGACACATAAATGGTAATAACAAGGCCACAGATTATTACCCACAACATATAACCTGAGCCAAACAATAACACCCAACAGTTAACCCACACCAATCCATTGGTTTACTTGAGGCAACTCACCACCATGCCCCAGTCCACCAACTCTGGCCCCCATTCCAGCAGTCTTCATAAGGTCCTCCCTGCCATACCCCAACAAGAGAGGACTAGCATTCTAGGCTCATATCTCGCAAATCACCCACTGCATCGTGCAGCACCTCCCCGAGCAACACATGCCCAGCATGCTATGCACGCATCGCCAAAGGCATCCATATCAAAGGTTTACATAAGTTAGACATGGGTTTACTGCCACTGTGACAACAGCAACCCCTTAATTATAAGCAAATATACATAAAAAGGAAGGGTGAGAGGACTCCTCAAAGCTGTAGGGGAATGCAATGAGGAACAAAACCGTTACCTGCCTAAACCTTTGCCCTCACCCCCCTCACCTTGCTGACGTCCTCCTCCTCAGGCCCAATCCTATGCTGCCTTCTATTTTCAAATCCCAACTGCCATGGCTCCCCCCCCCCCCCCCAACCCACCCACGGAAAGGAAAACGGGGGAGGGGGTAAGGGGAAAAAAACCAACCTGCCTCAGCTTCGGAATGCCCTCCCCCCTGCCACCTTGTTAACGACAGCAGGTTGAGACTTCACGCCCCCGATCTTAGACTTTTGTTTATCTCGACATTTACCTGATGCCCTTTTTCAGGGCAACTTATAACAAATTTACAAGTAGCCTGCAGTCCAAATCCACATTACCTGTGGCTGGAAAAAAAAAAGCCAAAAGATGGGTTTAGTGGAAGGTGAAATAGAAAACATGAGTTTTAAGTTTAGTGGAAGGTGAAATAGAAAACATGAGTTTTAAGTTTAGTTTTGAAGATAGGTTATATTATTTACAGGGAGGAAGACTTTTCTTCATTTTTTGAATTTGTGATCATTTGTATTGCATTGGTCTGGGAGCTCACCTATTATAATAGTGAGAAGAGCTAAGACAGTTTCTGACTGAGATAGAAACTCAGCATTGAAGAGAAGCTGGATCAGGCAGAAAAAAAGGCTAATTTAAAATGTTAGGTTTGGATCTCAGATACTTCTACAATATTCAGGGGTTAATCATGCATGAAATCTTGCATATAGGTAGCATGTACGCATGCAAATAGTATTTTGCAAAAGCTGGACGTATGCGTGTGTTGGAGCATTCCAGAGTGGGGTTCAGAAGCGTTATTCTGTATACATATCCATATGTAAGACGTATACACATATCCATGAATGAACTTGCCTTATGCTTTTACACCTGCTAATTGAGTCACTGAAATGAAATTGCACTTGTCTTTTATACACATTGTTTGGGTGACAGGTCTGGATGAATTGGTGGAGGTGTTGATAAACTGGTGTTTAAAGTATGTACACAAGTATTTTCAGAAGCCCAGTATGGGATAGATTTTCAAAGGGTTACGCGCATAACCCCAAAAACCTGCTCCTGCGCGCGCCGAGCCTATTTTGCATAGGCTCGGTGGCGCGCACAAGCCCCGGGACGCGCTCATGTCCCAGGGCTTTGAAAAGAGGCAGGAAGGGGCAGGGGCGTGGGTTTGGTGCCGGTCAGGGAGCAGGACCGAGGCCTCCAGCACAGCGGCTGTGCTGGGGGATGGTGCACCTGTAGCAGGCTGGCGAGTGCAAGATACGCCTGCCAGAGGCAGACGTAAAAAGTGAAACAAGGTATGGGGGATTTAGGTAGGGCTGGGGGGTGGGTTAGATAGGGGAAGGGAGGGGAAGGTGGGGGGATTGGAAGAAAAGTTCCCTCCGAGGCCGCTCCAATTTCGGAGCGGCCTTGGAGGGAACGGGGAAAGTCATCGGGTCTCCCCTAGGGCTCGGCGTGCGCAAGGTGCACAAGTGTGCACCCCGACTCTGGATTTTAGAACATGCCCGCGGCAGCTCGCGCATGTTATAAAATCAGGTGTACATTTGTGTGCGCCGGGTAGCATGCAGAAATGTACCCCAGGCGTGCCGATTCGAAAATCTGCCCCTATGTGTGCAGTTTAAAACATACCTGCTTCCGCACATAAACTGTGGAAAGTACGTTCATTTTACAATTATTTTTGTATGAAAAATATATGTGTTCACTGTTGTAAAATATATATGGAAAGTATAAAGGGGTTTTTTTGGGACATCTTGCATTTGCAAAAGAATACCTTATCTTATAATTGCAACTAAGTATTAAAAAATGCTTATTAACATTGAGGCAGTTAGGCAAAACCTATCCTGCTTGGCAGAAGACTGGCTCCTGGTAGGGAGAGAAGAAAAGGGGAGGAGGCAGTGGCACCCTCATGGTAGCCCAGCACTAACAATGTGTGTGTACGTGTGTGTGTGTGTGTGTCTCTCTCTCTCCATCAGTGTGTGTACGTGTGTGTGTCTCTCTCTCTCCATCAGTGTGTGTACGTGTGTGTGTGTCTCTCTCCATCAGTGTGTGTACGTGTGTGTGCCATTCCATCTATGGATACCATTAAGGTGTTTTTACCTTGGTGACTGGCAAAATTATTAGGGGAATGTCTTACATTTGAGGTCATATTATATTTGTATACAATACTTTTATTTTATTTAGACTTATTACATTACAAAACCGAAGCCCTGGGGGATGAACAAATCCCATATACAAAATATTAAATCTTACAAAAAAAATTGCAACCGCTCCCCACAAATAATTACCAATCAGCATATCAGATGTACAATATAACATTTAAAACCTTAAATAAAACAAAAGGAGAAATTATTCTGTCTTATTCAAGAATAACTAATATCGGTCAGGCAAGATGAAAATAATGGAGCTCAAATCCCCCCAGCAAGACAAAAAGTAGTCCTGAAGTTTCCATCTAAATAGCAAACCTTCTAAGCAAACACTAGACTATAAAAAAGGATTTAAAGGTGCACCTAAACCTCTGCTTTCTCCAAGCAAAAGAAAGGAATTCCATAATGTAGGTGATGGAATTTTTTTTTTTCAGGAAACCTCCTAGAAATGTTTGATAGGCAGTTTATAAATGTGTAATAAATAAATAAATAAATAAATACAGAGTGAAAAAGCCCATACTTAGGCCTGGGTACATAAAAGGTGTAGTTATTCGGCGCAAAAATGGCGGCAATAAGGAATCTTACCTTTCGCCGCCAGCGATGTGTCCGCAGCGTCGGCCCCGGTGCCGCCCCGACTCCTCCTCTTCCGGGGCCGACCCCGAGCGTTAGAGAATGACCCCCATAGCTTTATATTTCAAAACTAAAGCTGAAGGTTTTAAGGGAAAAACTACAGAAAGAAAAGGGAGGTGCAAATCTCTACTGGTAATTTTTCTCTGGGCAATTTTTAAAGGAAAAGAACACGTGCACTTTCTCTTTGAGGATTGGTGAAAAGTCTATAGATTTCGGTTCCCATTGCTTTGCATCAGAACGTACAGTTTTGAAAACAGCCTCCTTTATCTTCTTAAAACTTAGTTTAAGTCGGGCCTGCCAGTGCTCTGCAATCCTCCTCTGAATCCCAATGCACTAAAAATAAATTCTGCCCTGAGCCTCAATTTCCCATTTTAGCACCCAGTGCATAAAACGTATGCCCCAATCCTTGTTCTTATAAGAGGAGAATACAAATTCTCATATGAAAGAGTAATGAACTTTATGTAAACTTGCTATCAGTTGTTAGTAGAGTTTCATGCTAATATGTTTATTCAAATAGTTATTTTTTAACTTTCTCCACAGATGGAATTTATCTTCTATCATTTTGTGCACAGATTATTTTTTTCTGTTTGCTTCTTCCAAAAAAACAGTATAACAATTCTTTAACAAAACTGAACTAATTATGATACTTCTAGGTCTGCTTGGTAGAAGCTGTGTTTAATCTGCTTGCTTAAACTTTTTCGACATCTTCAGAATTTAGTACAGGTCTTAGTCCTTTCACAGGTGTATTCCTGTAATTCCCTGCCAGTGGGTCTACAATTGATGAGTTTGCATTGTTTACAGATGATTCAGAATATAGCAATTCATATCATTTCCATCTGCACCATCCAGAATTATACTCTCTCCAATCTGCACAGGCTTCACCTGTCATTTAGCGTAATATTTAAGATTCATTGCTTGATCTTCAAGGCTCTTCATGATGGGGGAAGAAAGTATGTGGTCAATAAACTGAAGAAACACGTTCCACCTCGCCCATTAAACTGGGAGATTATTTTTGTTTATGTATTTTGACAGCCAAGGAAGTGAGATGGGATAAATCAGAACATGTTGTTGCATTCCCAACCCAACCCTGATCCCAGGAATGGCTCTGCTCAATGTAAGTAAAAGCTTTGGTAGAAAGTGTATACTTTTACATACTGGGTGAAAGCATAAAGAGAGAGCGGAGTAGGAAGCACACACATTTAGGTAATTAGCAACAAAATAATGTGCGGCAAATAATTATACTGGGCAATAACAGTTTAACAAGCAAAATAGTTTTTTATTCTATTTGTGCACACATCGATTGTGCACAAGTATTCAATACCACAATAGACCAATGCTTATAGTTGGGGTCTTCCAACTATACCCAAGATTACACATTTTGGGAATCAAACTGGAGACTCATGAATTTAAATTATTTATAGTGCTCTAAACACTAAACCATTCCACCAAACTGGATGCACCAGTAATTTTAAGAAAATTCCTCACACCATTGCATATTGTTTTTTGTCACTAAAAATAACACCAAACCAAATCTCTGAAACGTTGTACTTTCCAAAACAAGTGATGAGATTTCATTTATTTTACACCTTAGATATGCTGGAGGTGTCCTAAAGAGTTG
The DNA here is from genome assembly GCF_901001135.1 of Rhinatrema bivittatum. Classification (NCBI taxonomy): domain Eukaryota; kingdom Metazoa; phylum Chordata; class Amphibia; order Gymnophiona; family Rhinatrematidae; genus Rhinatrema; species Rhinatrema bivittatum. The sequence continues at coordinate 106,141,487 of NC_042617.1, read as the reverse complement.
AAAACTATCTCCAGCCCCATGGAAGGTGATATTCATGTGACTAATAAGAACAGTTTTTAAATTAACCCATTCCAACTTAAAAGAGCCATTAGGAGTATTTATAAAATATTTTGAAGGGAATTCTGATACTGTCCATGGGAGTGCAAGCACATTTTCAAAGAGAAAGTCATCGAGGTGTTTCCCTTTGAAAATGCAGGCAGGGTGCACAGTCCAGATACATTTCCCATTGACTTTTCATTAGCATGGAAGAAGGTGACGTGCATGCGTGAAAGTAAGTGTGGAGACTTGAAAATGATATCTCTACACATACTTTCACTCTGCTGATCTAAGCCTGCACTCCTTTTTTTGTGGGCAAAAGTACATACGCATGCTGAAGAACAGCGTATGTACTTTTTCCTGCATGGGGGCGTAAGAGGAGAATTTTCACAGCTCATTTTTACACAGGTAAACATTTTTATCTATGTAAACATCTTTGAATATTGCCCCCTACATCATTGGGTGTTCTGAATATTGAATTACTCAATTAATGTTCTAGTAGCCATATTGAACCTGGATAAAACTGGGGTTTTAATAGGTTGTGATACTTATTATAGGACCAACAAACTGGGAGACAGATTTTATAAATCTGCACACACGCGTACTTTTGTTCGCGCACCAGGCCCCTGGGCCGAAACCACGCCCCCGAAACGTCGCGTCACTCCCGGCACGCCCCAACACGCCCCTCCATGCAAGCCCCGGGACTAGCGCACGTCCCGGGGCTTGTGTGCGCCGCCGAGCCTATGCAAAATAGGCTCGGCACGCGCAGGGGGGGTTTGGAGTAGGTTTTCGGGGGGTACGAGTGTATCTTACGTGCGTACCCCTTTGAAAATCTACCCCAACTATTGTAGTTCATGGGCTTTTCACACCACACAGGTCCCTTCTTAGAATACAATACCCACAACTGAAGAATTGAATGCATGGTTTCAAAAATTCAAGCGCAGAATATTTTTTGTCAGCTATTTCAGATGTAGTGTGGAGGAGTTAAGTCAACAAATTGTCAAAATATATTTATTTATTTATTTATTTATTTATTTCAGAGCTTTTATATACCGAGGTTTAGCAATTAGCCTTCACCCCGGTTAATATTTCTTTCTGGATGTACCAGTGTGGGTTATGTATCTGCAGTGTCCTATAGTGAAATGATTATAAAACAGAAGCAGACAGTTGTGAAGCTAGCCTACATTAATTAAATCTCAAATGACTGCTGCGCAAGAAATAGATTAAAATATAGTTTCATTATAAAAGACTATGCTACATGATAAGACTAATTTAATTTTCTACAACTGGCTTGCGTCATATGAACATATGCAGGATAATTTTCAAAGGAATATGTAAATGTAATATACTATCGCAGCAATTTTTGAAAAATATAGAGGGTCATTTTCAAACAGGCTGCTGTACTTTTTACCTACAGATTTTAGCCCAAATTTTCAAGGCAGATTTATCGCACAAATCCTCTTTGAGAACCTGTGGGTTTGTGAAAAACCAGTGCCAACATACTTGCATTTTATCATGTATATTTTTGCCCGTACATTTGAAAACTGAATGTACATGCATAAATCACATCTCTACCCCGAATCCTTCCCTCATAATGTCTGTTTGTAGTGCATCTAAAAGTATGTATGACATTGCTTTTGTATGTACTATTACAAGCATGACCCCCCAGGTAATTTTGAAAAGAACATTTATACGTGTACATCCTTTCAAAAATACCCCATACCCCATAAAGGGCAGAAGTAGGAACTGGACTGAGAGATCAAGTAAAGGACATGTGGGGGAACCATTGTTGCTTTAAATATGTGAATTTACATCCCTATTTCACCAACGTAGTAGAGAACCTGAAAAGAAAACAGCGGGGCAGAATGGTTAGGCTAATTGGTTTTCATCTGCCGTCATTCACTATGTTACTCTGTAATTCTCATTCTCTTTCTCCTTCACATGAATTTAGCATATATTTTTTACGTTTGTGGGGAAAAAATTGCTCAGACATATATAAATATAGGGAGATGTGAAACTGTACAATTCAGTTGTGCTTGATATAGCATTTTAGCAGCATTTATTCTACCAATTAACATCAATGACAATCCATTCCAACACTTGGTTGAGTCATTTTTCCTAATCAAAGCTTTTTATTAAGTGGGACCATTCTGATCAAACCTCCAGTTAATACTAAGGGCAATTTTCAAAGCAATTTACCCCACCCTTGCTCTGTGCCAGCAACTGACCCTTCCAACATCTTCCTTTTAATGTGGCCATGATCTGCATCTCATTAACTTCAGAAATTCTGAAAAAAGTGATTTAATGTGCATTAGATTGGTAGGTAATGTGCACACACATTAAACACATCCCTTAGTCAATATGAATGGTATAATACAAAGAATTAGTTATGCTTTGCCAATGAATCAATATTTATTTTTCCAATGTTTCTATGCCATATATAGATTAGACACTTGCAAAGATACTTAATAGAGCACATTTTATTTTTTTTACCCTTTCACAGTCCTATGTATATACTATTACTACTTCTTACCATTTCGATAGCATTGCTAGACATATGCAGCATTGTACATATATAGATAAGAGTCAATCCCTGCTATGAACTGGGTGTTGCATAACTTTTGCCTCCCCACTAGCACCCCACCTGATTATCTCGCTAATATAATTTTTCTATCATTTCGTAGGCCATTTAATTTGGAATTTAGCAGTACCTTACACATTACTTAAATGTATTATTTATGGCCAGAACATATGATAGTGTAAAACAGCGTCAGATTGACTGTATAAAGTGTATTGCATTTCGTGAGGCGCGTGATGCTGGAACAACATTTATTATGAAAAAGTGGTTTGCCGAAAAATTACGTTGAAATGGGGCAAGAATGCTGACAAGTGTTTTATGGAATTTAGTGATGATAGACCACAAAAATTGTCTCAAGAAAGCCAAAAACTTATTGAAAATTCCAGCAACAAGCAGAAGAAAAGCTGTTACCAGGTGACACAAACGATTTTGAATGAGAAGAAAACAAGTTGATAGAGGAACAGTTTATCATTATCAATTTAGGGCTTGTATCCAGGCATTTCATGTAATTTTGAAACTATTGAAAACCAAAACCAATATTTAAGACAGGCTCTGGGTGGTGAATTTGTTAGGAAATTGGGATGAAGACGATTTCCTTCATTTAGTGCCTTTGACGAATTTTTCAGTTGGTCAAATCAAAAACTAACTTTTTAAAATGATTGAGTTAGATCAAAAACTTTGAATGAAATTAGCGATGAGGAATATTATCACCAAATTGTCAGAAACTCTGCTTGCACTGGTATTTTTGTCATGTTCATAGCGAAGAAACTGTTGTAGATAATCAAAGAACATGGGGAATCTTGGAATGGTGCCAATTTTCGGAATACAATGTTAAACTAAAATGCATGATCCGGAAAATGTTTTGGTAGTAGGAGGAGCTGCTTTTATGCCATGATAAGGCGCCATGTATGTGAGCCAACATCACATAACAGCTGTTTAAATAATATGGCATTCATTTTTGGGGTAACAACATTTGGCCAGGTAACTACAGACTTGAATGCTGTCAAAAACAGGTGCATTTATTAAGAATGAGGTAGAGATTTTAATGTTGAAGGAAAGTGGTCAGGGATGTTATTCCACTGAAACTTTGGTCAAAATTTGGAATTGGTCCTATTAAATTTGGAAGATAATACCAATTTGTTTCAAAATTTGTGCTGCTCGTTTTAAACCTGTTTGCAAGCTACTGATGGGTATACCCACTATTAATTACAGTACATGCTGTTTAATTCTATTTTGAATGCTGACTAAAATGGTATATTACATGCTTCTATCAGATTTCTTGTTGCTGCTGTAATGGGGGAGGCAAAGATTATGCAACACCTGGTAGAGCTTACAATTTATTCAGAACAGGCCAAATAAGTGACTTCAGGATTTTCATTCATTTTAGCAAATAGTTAAAACCAACAAGGGTACGATCAGGAGAATCAAAGGTTACATTTGAACAAACAGCCTGAAAAAAGTGAGGTTTTAGGATGCATTTAAATAAGGCCAGAAAGGATGCTTGAAGTATCAACTCAGGAAGTCTATTCCATGCAAACAGAGCAGCAAGGTGAAAATCACGGAATCCAGAGCTGGTGACCGAAGAGAAAAGCATAGATAAAACTGATTTGCTTGACAAGCAGAGTTCATGAGGAGGGGTAAGGGGAGAGATAAGAGTTGAAGAATGCATGTATTTGTGTTGCGCTGGAGGTGGACCCTTGGCCTGGTGCAGGATTGGTACGGCCCTCTGAGGGATCACAGAGGGCGCCTGCCACCAGGAGGCGGAGCACACAAGGAGACAGAGGCTAGCTGGAGCTTCACCAATAACAGTATGGAGTTTCTGCAGGTTGAGCCCTTGGGTACCCGGACCGCCAGGACTTAGGTGGGCCTCCGGTGGTCTCCCGGAGAGGTATCGGTAAGGTGTGCCCACCACGAGCAAGGGTGCGCGGCTGATGCAGAGCAAGTGGACTAGACCAGAATCGGAAGCTCCGGAGACCTCGGTAAGGCAACAGTTCAGAGATATCCTCCAGAAGGTCCAGCCACGTGGAAGCCGCGGTTATCCAAGTGCATAGGCCTGAAGGTCACCAAGGGCCGGAAGAGAGTGTCCGAGTGAAGGGCAAGGGTCAATGCCAGAATTGTAGTGATAGAGACGCCGAGGGAGGCCGCAGTGAGCGACAAGGACGCTGGGGGTTGGCGGCAGTGGGTAAGCCTGCGCTAGTGGATGGTAATGCCAGGTGAGCAGGTCCGGTCATGGTGCCCACGCGGCCGGGACGCACAACAATTTGTAGGTGACTACATAAATCATGCAGCTGAATATTGAACACATTGTAGTGGAGAGTAATAATCTACTACTGCATAACCATAATAAGTAATATTAACTTGACAAAATATTCTGTATCCAAAACTATATACAACAGTCATATGATTAAAATAACCCATCAGTAATCATTCCAGATATGAGCCACATGTTTCAAGCTCACTTTTATTTGAAAATTAAAATTAACTTGGTAAACCACTAAGGCTCTTCTCTTAACCCTTGTTTGGGGGGGGGGGAGGGGGGAACCTTATGAGAATCAAGCCCAACTCAGCATAACCAATTATACCCAGTCTCAGTTTTCCTTTCCACTAGTAATAAGAATTTAAACAACTAAAATATCCAAACGTGATATGCAATAAAACTTCCCCCTAAGGACATTAATTTACAGTGACACTAGTACCCCATCACAGATTACCAGTCAGGCCTGGTAATAGAACATACTCCAGGATCTAAATTATATGTCATATTTAGAAGTATCATGTGATTATTCTTTCCCACTCTGGTTCTGAATTGTATTTTTATGAATACATCCAATTTTCACCTTGTCATATGCATTTCTCACTAGGTGGTTTGATTATATTTCTAGAGAAGCCAAGAACAGTAGTTTGTCACCATATGCCATGCTAGATAGACCTCAAAAGGGATTGTGCTATATGGGCCAAGTAAGCAAAGCTTTCATTACCTACCCACTGGTGTTACATGTATGAAATGTCCTAGAATCACAGCATAAACTGTAGCAAGGCAAGTTGCAATTAACAGTGCATGAAATACAACAATCTGTTTAAAATGACACTGGCTTCCAAAATTAAAAAACAGAGAGGCTGATGCGATAAGCTCTGCATTAAAACCGTCAGCTGAAATTCAGCGCAGTTTCTTCTCCTAATGCAGTAAGCTAATGGTATGTTAATGCACTGAGAGTTTAAAATATTGTGCTATCTAAAAAAATATGCATAAAAAATGCTTATATTGTATGCACACATGATGGATGCATATAAACCATGTTTTGTGCACAGAAAATACAGTTTCTATGCACAAATCATATTTTCAGCATAGAAAAATGATTTTTATGCACAGAAAACAATGTGTGTTCATAAATCATATTTTCTACTCAGAAACATAACATGTTTTCTCTGCATAAATCCCAAGTACAGGATCCCCACACTAGCAATTCCAGGTTCAGCCCCTGTGACTAACACTGGAATGAGGGATTTTGCTCCACCTCTGACAAGGAAACACGTTTTGAGGATTAGCAAAACATGGGATAAGCCCATGATCCTGTTTGCACTGGAAGGTAATAGCTAATGCCTTCCTCAGCATCAGATTTCCATGCAAGGGCACTAAGCAATGCACACATTTTTACATGTACATTTTTTTTTTTGTGCGCAAGACTTCTTGCTGCTCAGGAGTAGATTTATGTGCACAAAAAAAACCGTGCAGGCACCTGTGGATAAAAATCTGACTCTTAGCACCAGGCTCATATTTTTAAAGTAAACATAGTAGTGTTGTTTATCAAACATTTCCTGGACAGAACCGAGGAGAGAATATACTAAAATCTGAAGCTGTAACTATTAAAGAATGATTATTTTCTTAGCTGGGATAAAAGGTAGAAATTAAAACCATTAATTTACTCATTTGGACTTCTTGAGATTAAATAAACTGATAAGGATGGTGCTGAGAAAGTAGTCTTCAATCCTGCACCCAATCAAGATAGCAAGCACATGAATGGCACCCATATTTTAGCAATATCAAGAAAAGAGCCAAAAAAGATTTCCACCTCCAAGCAATGCACCAAAAAAAGGAAATCAGAAAGAACTGCTAATCATCGAACTGCCAATCAACATTTTGAAATTTTTTTTACAATTTTTATATGAATTTTTCAAGAATTTTTTTATATATATAAATTATTTTTATAACGTGTCAGCAAGCCTGACAACGTACCTCAAGATTTCTTTTAACGAGGCCGTCTGGACTATTCAATCATTTGCGGAATGGATGGATATGAATTATCACAAAACTTCTATCAATGGTGATGAAACATATATCATGCCTGAGATTTTGAATAAGGCACAAGTGTTCGACTCTAGGCTCGATAACAACCGATGTTTCGCATGTTAATGCTTCGTCAGGAGCTGTTAATGTTCAACATTTTCAATCTTTTTCATATGAACATCTTTATATCACCGCTTCTACAGAATCTCTTATTCCCTTCTTCAAGATGTCCGCAAATGATTAAACAGTTGGGACGACCTCGTTAAAAGAAATATTGAGGTACGTTGTCAGGCTTGCTGATGTGGTATAATAATATTTTTTTATAAATATAAAAAAATTATTGAAAAATTCATATAAAAATTGTAAACAATTTTCAAAATGTTGATTGCCAATTCAATGATTAGCAGTTCTTTCTGATTACCTATATTTTAGCACAATCTTATTTTATTCTTGCACAATTAAGGCGTTCACATGATTAGTAATTATGGAGAATCTTCTTTATCTTTATGGAAATATATATTTCAATATTGCTGGTAAAATGAATATTATCTAATTAAAAATGTGCTATTAAACCAAGGTCAAATATTACAGATAGATCAGTAAACTAAGCCAATATTAATTACTTGCTAATCTTGCATTTCCAGAATATTTTAATATCAGACAGTAGGTAATATTTCACGTGATCTACACTTCAAAGGTCTGAATTCTAGTTAATCTCCTTTAATTTGAAACAAAGAAAAGGCTGTTCAGTCTTGTAATAAACTGATGGTCAAACAGTCAATCAAACTGTTTGAAATTGATTCAAAAAATGGTGAGCATAGGTAAAAGCATACATTCAGTAAAAGAGGCATCAATAGTTTAAACTAGGAAATGAGGTAATACAGTAAATGCAGTATTGTTTAAGAACTCTTCTTAAGTATCTTGCCATATATAGTACCTATATTTGGAAATCGTTCACTGTGATTCTTTTATGATTGTGTCTTAATGTATACAACTTAAGGTCTTAAGAGTTAAATTCAAACATGTGTTGCTCATAAAGCAGCAAGGGCATATAGGGGATACTCTATGAAGTAAGTAGAACATTTAAATCAAATTAGAGGAAATGCATTTCCACTCAACCCACAATTAAGCTTTTGATTTCATTGCCAGAAGATGTGGTAAAGGTAGCTAGCATAGGTAAGTTTAAAATAGGTCTGGACAAGTTCCTAGAGAAGATCCTATGTTGTTATTAACCAGAAAAGTCCTGCTTATCCCTGGGCATTAGCACATGGGATCTATCTGCTGTTTGGGATCCTGCCAGGTATTTGTGACTGGACTATCCACTGTTGGAAACAGAATAGTAGGCTTGATGGACCCTCAATGACAATTCTTATATTCTAATGTTGTGTTCTTCTGTTATAATGTAGGCAGCCAGGACTATCTCTTCCCTCCGCCAACGCCCTTTACAAAGTAACCAATCAAACAATACAGGACAACAATTGGAATCAACAAGGCCGCAGCTTTATTTAACAAACAGTAGTGCCTGGGCCCGAGTATTCCCCCCCTCCCCCCCCCCCCCAATGATGACTATCCGGCGCCTCCCAGCAAGATGATTTCCGCTAGGTCATCCGCCTAGCAATTCAACCATGATAACTCGCTCGACCCCTACCACTGCCCAGCAAGGAGTCCTGTAGGGACAACTGCACCCAGTTGTGCCCCTCTGGCAAATGGAACTTGGCACCTGCCAAGCCATACAATCAATCAGCACAACGCTGCCCCACTAAGTAGGCTCGGGCCACCTGCCACCATCAGCGGCGACAAGAACTTTCCCGTACAAACACAATAACAAATAGAGCAGGTGGAAGGGAACGGCGAGAGAAAAAAGAGGGGGTGAGAGCAGAACCTCACGCTCACGGAGGTAGCTCTTCCCCTCCATGCTGACTCACTCCCTGAGATGGCCAATAGGGCTAGAGAGCCCCGCAATTTAAAAAAAGGCATGTGCGCGGTTCCTGAGGGAACCAAGGCTATAGGCGCGTGCATCATCGCGCTCCATCCAGGGACCCACCGTCCCCTGACACGGTGCTCGCGCCAGGAGAGAGCCTGACTCCTGACGCCACAAAGCCCGCCTGCCCTGTCATACTATTTAATTGTATGATATATGAAATACTGTATCAAAGAAGCAGTTAGGGTAAACAACTTACCATTTAACTACCAAGGTACAGATGCCATAAATCTACTAAAATGCAATTTTTTTTTTTTTTTTTTTTAGAGCAAAGAAAAAACAGTGTCTGCAACTCTTTGGTACTCTCTGACTGAAAGCAGCCATGTATACTCATTTTGAAGCAGAAAATTCTTATTTTATTTGCTAAACATTTTTTCTATTTTCTTCTCAATTTTAATAGTTATATTTATCAGCCTATTAATATTAGAATTCTGAAATACAGCCAGCTGATTCACAGTGTAGAAATTCCAGTGCACAAGTATATTATTAACACTTCATCACAGTAACAATCTGAAGCAGGCTTCAAATCATGCATATCATTAAGCAATCCCATAAGTACTGGATTCCAAACTTGATATTTAAGAGTACGTTTTTAACAATTAAATGACTGCTTCAAATACAAAGTGAAAATCAAACTCTTAAGTATTATAAAAATATTCTGCAAACATACTGTTTGTCAATCCTTACACAGAAATAGGTGCAAAGAATGTGATGCTGAATCACATTCACAGATACAACACAAAATCCAAAAACAATGAGGTGGGTACACCTTATAGACTAACCAATTTATTAAGGCATAAGCTTACGAGGACAGAGTCCACTTTGGCAGATGCATGAACTGTAGTTCTGTATGTACTACACTTCATGCATCTCACAAAATGGACTGTGCCCTCGAAAGCTCATGCCTCAATAAACTGGTTGGTCTACAAGGTGCCAGCTGCCTTTTATCATTTTTGCTACCTTAGACTAGCACGGTTATCCCTCTGAAGAACACAAAATTCAGGTATTGCCGGGTCAGCATGGCTTCAAGTAATCTTATTCTCAGGCCGATACAGTAAGGAGCGGTAGGAAGAGCTGCGTTAGTGCAAGGCGCACCCGCGGTTGCCGCACGCACAGTCCGGCTCACCTGCCGCTCGATACCGTATTGAAATGTCATGCAAATGCAAGCTGCGTCCAAGAAGCATCCATGAAGCATTAGGCCCGCGCAACAAACACAGAGAATATATCTTTATTATGCAGCTTGTATGGTTCACCAGAGGTGGCAGTAGAGAGTGGATTAGATAGCAACAGTCTGTGATCCTCGGCGGAGGAGACCCATCCCACAATGGTGGTGTAAGGCCCTGATGCAGGTATCCAGTGAGGTGCTTTGGAGAAACAGACTGGCAGATGTTATTACACACTCCCTTGTAGCTGAGTAGATAGAGTTCCCAATAAGCAGTAGAGAGAGGATAGGCAGCAACAGTCTGTGATCCTCGGCAGAGGAATCCTGTTCCACAATGGTGGTGTAGGGCCTGATGCAGATAGACAACGAGGAGGTGTAGATGAACAGACTGGGAGAAGTAGTACTCACTCTCTGTAGCTGATAGATAGTGTTCCAACCGGTAGAAGAAATGGTAGCAGGCACCAGGATAGTCACACAGGCCCTCGAGGAGCGAGTACCTGGGTACAGGATAGGCATCTGGAAATAAGCAAAGGGCCCCTGAGGAGCGGGTACCCAAGTTAGTAGAACCACGGAGGGTGAAATTAGCTTCCAGCAGCAGCAGAAGCGGCAGAGCAGCTTCAGACCGGAACGAATCCAATCCATTGCTAACTTGGCAAGAGTCAGCAAATGGGCAACCTTTTGTAGTCAGAAGCAGTGACGTCACTCGGGGGGGGACGCACCCGAGGTTCGCGTCAACACTGCTATAAGACGTGAGGCGTGCGCGCGCCCTAGGAGGCCTCGGGTCAACATGGCGGGACGCCGGAGGGTGCGGCAAGGAGACGCTACAGACGCCATCATCCCAAGGCTGGTGGAGAAGGCTGAAATAGAGGAGAGGCATGTCGGGCGAAGCCATCTGAGACCGACAGACACAACACCTAGCAGATCTGTCATCGTATCATGCTTTGTTTTATTTTAAATTTGTATGTTTTATTGTAAGCCATGAAGAACTTTAGATTGTAAGACATAAACATTTTAAATTTAAAAAAGAAATGTTTAACCCTTTGAAACTTCTAAACAGGGAATTAGAATTCAATATTAATTAACTTTATTTAATACTGCATTCTCTGGAAACATTTCCATATTATTATGTTTCTATAAAATATGAAAAAGAATTCCTGAATTAGAATTCCAGATGAAAAGCAAAGTGTAACAGAAATCTTATGAATAGTGAAGGAAGAATCCACAGGAAACAAAAAAACAAACTTAAAATGACCAAGTAACCTCTGAAAGGGCATTTGAAAATTGCCCCTCCTCCTCACTGCAGGTAAAAGTATGTGCACTCATCAGAGTCATGTACTTTTCACCCACAGAAAAAAAGGATGGAATTAGCTCGGGGAGGAAAAGTATATGCAGGTACTTCAGTCAGTAGTCTAAAAGTTTATTCTCCCGAAAACTGATTATTGTGGTTCGATCTACTTGAGTCTACCTGTTTCATCATTAAGAACTCTGCAGCTGCTGCAGAATTTGGCAGCACATTTGATATGCAGCAAAAGCATGAGGGTACATATAACACCTGTACGTTTGTTCTCCCCTGCTTTCAGTGAAGTGGTGGATAGAGTACAAATTGCAATGCTAATCCATAAACTTTTGCCAATGCTATGCTCAGGATATATAATCTGATATGAGCTCAGCGATCCTCACAGAGAGGCCATCTGGCCATCTCTTCAGTACAGCAGGCAGTAGAGAGTAATCATTTTCAGTTGCTGCAATGATTCTATAGACCTCTTTGCCTTATGAGTAACGGCGCAGCCGAGATACCCTGGACTACCCTCCCCTTTTCCTCCAGGGATATGTGACACAATTAACTCTGTTTAGACATATTTGGATATAAAATGCCAGAGTCCTTTATTAGATGGCCTAACAAGGGAATCTAATTAGGTGCTGAGTCCTTTCTAACTAGCTTATATTCCCCAAGGGAAGGTGTCTACATAATATGTCAATTGCGACCGCCCCAGGAGATCACCCAAATCTCATCTCATCCATGGATCTTTAAAATGTCATCATCCTTGGAGGGGGAGCATCTTGGTAAACCATTTCTCAGATGGTCTATAAGCACCTCACACAACAATGCACCTGAATGGTGTTTGTCACGGCCTAATCCCAGGGACCGACATGGCAGTCTTTATGAAGGAGGGCCCTAGCCCCTTTCCAATTCTTGGCACTTTCCCTACTTTCTGCTGCCCTTTCTTCGTTCTCTGTTCTTGGACTCGTCCACCCCACCACAGGGTGTTCACAGAGTGCATGACAGATGATTCGACTGACGAGCACATGGTGAACACCCCCCAAACAGGCTGCAGTCTACACATCCATAGAGAATCTTGAGCATACTGCTTTCTTCAAAGCTTGTGGGGAATAAATCATTGCTCTCTTCAAGGCTTGTGGGAATAAATCATTGCCCATCTCAGACAGATGGAGACTGTCCTGTGATAAAGTTCTTGCCATTATACATTTGTCCCTTCATGCCGGATGAAACACCCTCCATACCTGCTTAAAGGTTTTGGTTGCCTGCTGGTTCCTTTGCACGGAAGTGACCCTACCAGTCCTTCGTATGGTAGTATCTCTGCCAACTGCTGGCTGTCATCCAACACCGAGATGCCAACGTGTGGTGACATGCCCTTCTGTAGCAGCAACCAGCTAGCCGGCCAGCCACACTAGTATGTATGAGTAAATCATTCATCAGGTTTTGACAAGACATGTTACCAGACCGGGGGCTGCAGCTCAAGTGATAATCTGACCTGTACTGCTTGGTCTGTTTTGGAGTGCCTGATACCCATCACTAACCTATCTGCTGTCACTTATACTGGAGCCTAGTAGCCCCATGACACTGCCACAGTATGGGAAGTCGCTGTATTTCACTAACATACCATGCACCAAAGAATATCCGTGAGGAGGCAGCCCGAAACTAAATGGTTCAAAGCCAATGGCAGCAACGTGTGGTTACATGTGGTATATTTGCAACAACTGGTTGTGTGCAAGAGGCCTGCAAGTGTCATGGCAAGGAATTGTCTCCCTGTATGAAGTATTCTGCCAGCATACAATCGTGACTTGAGGTCCTCATACAGGAAAGATAATCAATTTTCTGTAATTCCGGAAATGTGCATTCCATGTAGACAGAGTCAATGGTAAGTGCAACATATCAAATGTTGTCATGTTCTGAAGGACTATAGCTGGATCAGAATCGATTGACCACTGGGATCTGCTAGAGGGACCAATCATCAGAACTGGGTCACCCTTGCAATGAGAAAAAGTCTGCTTGAAATGACCTGATGGGAGAAGAGATTGGTCAGATAATTGCCCAGCTGCCACTGGAGATCTGTGCCGGCAAAACAAGGCTGCACCTTGAGATATAAAATTGCCCCAACCACAAGAACAACCAGACATTAGCTGAGGTAAAAGATTGTAGAAAGAGAAAATCACTTGTTAGCTCTGTTGTTGCTGATGGCGGTCACAGAACAACTCTATAGATGTTCATAAATAGGAGGTATGTTGTCTCCAACAGCTAGTACTACACACACTATTTTCATCTACAGGAACTAATGTAGCACTCTTTTCAGAAATTTGCGATAACCATAGCATATACGACTGAAACCATTGTCGCCTCAAATTAAGCAATTGGCTTCCCAATACCCAGAAATTAAATGAATAGCTTATTGGCCAAAAGCTGACAGCATAATTCCAGACATCACCAATGCCTAGGAATCTCCATTTGCATGCAATCTGAAGACACATACAGTAATCACAGCAGCGAGTTTATACTGTCTAAAGCAGTGTTTCTCAACCCTGTCCTGGGGACACCCCCAGCCAGTCAGGTTTTCAGGATATCCACAATGAATATGCATGAGAGAAAATTTGCATGTTATGGAGGCAGTGTATGCAAATTTTCTCTCATGCATATTCATTGTGGATATCCTGAAAACCCGACTGGCTGGGGGGGTCCCCAGGACAGGGTTGAGAAACACTGGTCTAAAGGATGGTAATGCCTCTACAATATTAAGATATTAAGATGTTACCTATTTAAAATCATGAGAGGTCTAGAATGGGTTGATGTGAATCGGTAATTTACTCTTTCGGATAGTAGAAAGACTAGGGGGCACTCCATGAAGTTAGCATGGGGCACATTTAAAACTAATCAGAGAAAGTTCTTTTTCACTCAACGCACAATTAAACTCTGGAATTTGTTGCCAGAGGATGTGGTTAGTGCAGTTAGTATAGCTGTGTTTAAAAAAGGATTGGATAAGTTCTTGGAGGAGAAGTCCATTACCTGCTATTACGTTCAATTAGAGAATAGCTACTGCCATTAGCAATGGTAACATGGAATAGACTTAGTTTTTGGGTACTTGCCAGGTTCTTATGGCCTGGATCGGCCACTGTTGGAGACAGGATGCTGGGCTTGATGGACCCTTGGTCTGACCCAGTATGGCATTTTCTTATGTTCTCACCAGATTCCTTGAGGTTTGACTGCCTGCACTAGAGGTTAGATAGGTAATGCATCACAAACCATAGTAGAAATCACTTGAGCAAGTTGTCTGGAGGATGACTAACACAATGAGCTATTGCCAGGAGTAACTCACAGCTGGTAAAGGTGGCTAGAAGCCATAACTAACCTAAATAAAACCAAAGAGGACCCATAGAAAATACTGACTTGCAATTGTTAGCAGTGGAACCCCCACGGCTACGCGCATATCTTATAAAATCCAGCGTACTTTTGTTTGCGCCTGGTGCGCGAACAAAAGTACGCGATCGCGCATTTTTTAAAAATCTACCCCTTAGTGAAGACTCTCGGGGCGGACAGTAGTCCAAAAGGGAGCACCTTATATTGATAGTGGCATCCATTGACTTGGAAACACAGGTAATGCCAGGAGGAATTGTGCATCAGAATGTGGGAATATGCATCCTTGAGATTTATTGAGCACATCCATTCATTGGGCCGCAGAGAACGTAGAATGGATTTCAGGGATGCATCTTGAACTTCTCCCTTGGAATAAACTTGTTGAGGGCCCTTAAATCCAAGACTGAAGGAGACCCCCACCCTCCCGACTGCTTGGGTATGAGGAAGTATTGGGAGTAGAAATCCCTGTTGTATTTGTGCCTAGGCACCACTTGGATGGCCCGGTGTTGCATTAGTGAGGTCAATTCCATAGAGTGTGGGTAAAGCACGGAAGAGGTGGGGTCCTCTTGAACCTTAGTTGGTAACCCTTGCAAATAATGTTCAAAACCCGATCCAATGGGATTGCTGTCCAAGAGTCAACAAATGTAGCTATCCGGCCTCCCACATACAGTGGTAGATGTGGCCTGGCCGTCTTTAAAAAGTTTGCCTTTGCTGCCGATGTCCCCTGGATCTACTCCTGGGCTGTGACGGCTGCACTTGCTGTCAGGGTTGAGGAAAAGACTACACCCAGTAAGGATTATTTGGCCAAAATGGGTGCCTCTGATAATTGGACTTCCGGAAATCTGCGTAATATCTCCGGGGAGCAGATAGCTCCTCTTATGGGGAAGCCAGGGAAAGGACCGCTATATTCTGCTCCTTCAGTTGCAAGACTCTCATGCAGCTTATCTCCAAAGAGGCTATCACCCTTTAACAGGAGATTGGCCAACTTCTAATGGACGTCTTTGTGGATGGTACTGGCCCTCAACCAGTCCATCCTGTAGGCCCCTATGGCCACTGCCAACAGATGAGCCGATGTTTCAAAGGCTTCGTAGATCATGTGCAAGAGGTCATATAACCCTTCCTACATGTCCAAGAATGACTGAGGCAGAACACCATCAGAGGTATCCCCCCATCCGAACGGGGCTTGATAGACTGTAGACACTCATAAATGTACCGAGTAATTTAAAACTGATGCTGTTTGATTCAGGCCTTCCTCCTGAACTTGTCCAGGTAGCGATTTTCCTTTCCAGGCGAAGTGTTGGAATGGAGCCTAGATTTTTTCGCCTTCTTCATAGCCAATTCCACCACAATGGAGGCGTGCAGCAGCTGCACCGCACCATAATAAGGGGTCTTCCTCATGCAAAACTTTAGGTCGGTTTTCTGGGACTTTGCGAGCCCTGCAAAGGGGGACTTCCAGGTTTTCTCCATGACAGCATACAGGACTGCATGGGAAGGCAGTACAGTTGGTTTGGATGGAACCTTGAACATCTTCAGGATGCCGAGGACTTCCTCCTTAGGATCAGGCATTTTCTTGGTCTCTATCTTGAGCAGTGCCCTCACCTTCTTGATGAATTTGGAGTAAGAGAAGTCCTCTGAAGGGGAAGTGGGCTCTGGAGGCTCCTCCTGTGGGTCGGACATAATGCCTGTAGAAGACCCTGGAGAAGTAGGGGGGGAGTCAAATGGTTCTGAGCTCACCTGTGGTGATAATGGAAGGTGACTCACCCTATCTTCCCATGGGCTAGAGACCTCCTGTTGCTGGGAGGGGATTCACCCACTGAGGACAACTCTTCCAATTAAGGGCTTAGAGGTAGATGCCTTTTTGTACTTGAATCCCGGGATGCAAAGAAGTTGTTCAGAATGTCTGAAATCTGGGACATCACATGGGACGTTTGGCCAGTTTCCATGGGGGTATTCTGCTCCCTTGATGGGGCAGCAGAAGTGACCACATCCCGTCCCTTGCCCAGGGCAGACTTGCATCCTTTGGACAATGTAGGTACCACAGCCAAAAAAATGTTAGAGGCAGACCCTTTGTTGCTATGTGAGGGTGGCTCAATCGTGCTAGAAGGCCTGTGTCTCTTCGATAAGGGCTCCTGAACTTAAGGCAAGTGCCTCTTCCTCCGGGAAAAAGAAGATAGATCAGAGGACAAAGAGCTCCCTGACAAGGGAGAATCCGAGACCAGGTCCACATTGGAAAACCCCATTTCTATCAGCTCCTCCGGCGAGAGGGTCTGGTTGTGACTCCCGTGGTTGAGTTTGGGAAGGTTTGTGCCAGTCAGACTCCACCCAATGGCAGGCTCAATGAATGCATCATTGACGCTGGATACGTCACGGATTTGGGCGATGCGTCATGGACTTGCATTGATGCCTTGTTAGTTGATGGAAGTAGGCTCAGAGCAGCACGCTTCAAAGCATTGTGGCTCTTCAACACATCACTGTGCCGTGTGTTGGGGCAGGTATTCTTTGTTCATACCCTCAAGGCATTCTCACTAATCCTTTTAATGTCTGTACGTTAAACAGTTTTCTGAATATTTTATAGTACATGAGTTGTCAGACCACTTCTGATGAAGGGATGTTTGGGTCTCAAAACCTCATGTACTACAAAACCTATTTTGTAGGTCTTTTAAAAGATATCACAACCTACAAAGACTCCAGGTTTCTCCAGGGCCAATGCAGTTGCTTTGACTCTGTATTACAGAACATTGCTTGTATTAAAGTTGGAACTACTAGAAAATACCTCAGCATCTTTCAGATCTTTTTTTAATTACTAAGAAATAGTTTTTGTGGTGGCCATTAGGAAAACTATTTTGATAAATGAGGAGTTGTACTGTCTTTGACAGTTCAATACTTTTTAAATGTAACACGTTGAAACAGAAATTGCTCTTTGATTAAATTACCTTTTCAGGGGGTAATTTTCAAAGCCATTTATACAGGCATAAAACACGGGTTTATGCATGTAAATAGCTTGTCATAAAACTGAATGGGGGGAAGGGTGTGCGCATTAAAGTATGTGAGTAACCTGATTCCCTGCATACTTTTATGTGCAAAAAATTTAGGCATTCCAGGCAGTGGACTTGAAGCAGATTTGGGATTTATGTGCACTATTTTGATATTAAAATGTATGCAAGTAAATTAATCCGCACAAATTATAGCCTGCAAAGAGTAGCTTTACTATTATGCAGGTGAGACTGTGCATATTATTTTAGATAAATTTCAAAGGAAACTTGAATGCATAAATTTGCTTTGAAAACTGGTGTAACTTATCCACATAGCTGCTGTGTACATTACCCGTGATGTTACAAAATATCCTCCCTAATGCTGTAAAAAATTTAGAATAATGCCATTGTGACAGGATAAATAATCCCATCACTGGGGTAGCCCAGTTGAAAACCTAAAATCCTCCTGCAGACAAGTAGATGGGGGCGGGGGGAGAGGGAGTGAAATTTATGTGCTTCATAATTCTTAACTAAAGCTTGATTAAATTTGCCCAGCAGAGTTTGAGAACCAAACAACTGTATGCAAGAAGCAAATCTGGGAGGAACAGGAAACTTGCTCCCAAATATAACGTTAGGCTTATATTTCTTAATTTTGATAGAAGGACATCATAATCCTCTGGTCTTCGCGTCATCTGGGGCTGGGAATATTGCAGAGGCAGTGTTCACAGCCCCTGGGGAAAGGGAGTCATAGGATCAGTCAAGAGTGACACCGATACACAGTCCATGATAGCAGGGTTCCAGAAAGTGTCCTGTAACATGGTACCGGGCCCAGAATTGCTGAAATGACAGAGAGAGTATATTGCTGAGAGCTAGTAAAGTTCTGCAATCTAATGCTAGAGAAGACATTGATGGTATGTTGATACAGACACTAAAAAGGGAAAAATAAACAAAAAACATTATTAATAAGGATCCATTCATCCACTGACTCAAAAAACTACACCCTTATTTGATCGTCAGCCTCTTTGGCTGCCAAAAATACATGTGAACACAATCACAGACACAGATTCTGATGATTTTTATATGAGTATGAACTACTTTATAAAATAAAAACAACGAAACAAAGGTAATGGCATTTGTTTGAAAAAACCCCATGAAAACATAGAACTAAAATAAGGACTTCCTGACAAAACTGAAGTCTATGGCTCGAAGCAGCAATAGAGACACTAAAACTAACAAAATAAATCAGCAAACTCAAGCCAAATTTGAGTCAAGGCTATGCATCTCATCTAGGCAAGTAAATTTTGCTCCCAGGTAACACCACACCTTGAGTACTATGTGCAATTCTGGTTGCTGCATCTCATAAAAGTTATAGTTGCACTGGAGAAAGTACAGAGAAGAGTGACCAAAATAATAAAGGACATGGAACGGCTCCCCGATGAGGAAACCTAAAGAGGTTTGGGCTGTTTAGCTTGGAGAAGAGACAGCTGAGGTGGGATATGATACAGGACTACAAAGTCATGAAAGGATTTGAACGAGTAAATGTGAATTGGTTATTTACTCTTTTGCTTAAAATAAGGACTAGAGGGAACTGTATGAAGTTACCAAGTAGCACATTTAAAATGCACTGGAGAAAATTCTTTTTCACTTATTTGCGCAATTAAGCTCTGGAATTCATTTTCAGAAGATGTGGCTAAGGCAGGTAGAATAGCTAGGTTTAAAAAAGGTTTAGATAAGTTCCTGCAAGAGAAGTCCATAAACTGTTATTAATCAATAGGGAATAGCCGCTGCATGTTGCTGGTATAAATTTAATGTTTAGGTACTTGCA
Source organism: Rhinatrema bivittatum (assembly GCF_901001135.1). Lineage (NCBI taxonomy): Eukaryota > Metazoa > Chordata > Amphibia > Gymnophiona > Rhinatrematidae > Rhinatrema > Rhinatrema bivittatum. The sequence goes on along the minus strand of NC_042617.1, from coordinate 106,122,000 downwards.
ACTTGGAATGGAAACAGGTTACTGGACTTGACTGACCCTTGGTCTGACCCAATATGGCATATCTTATGTTCTTAAATTCTTATATAAATGTTTCTCCATGAAAATTGGAGTTGTATAGTATCATCTGTTCTGCACTCTGGAGAACCCTAAGAAGTTAATAAAGAGTAAATGTAAGTATGAGACTGATGATGTTTTGTTGTGTTGTAGATTTGCATTCACATCTTTTTAGGATGATGAGCACATCCTCCTTCATCTAGGGTTGTGAGAGAACCTTCTGTATCGAGTCGTGAGAGGGCTGGATTTCTATAGTATCTGATTATTTGAGTCAATTACTTTTCTAGAATCAATATCGATATGTTGATGTTTCTTTGTAGAATGGAGCATCATGCCTTTAAGGTAGTGCCTACACTAGGTTAGAACCTGCCTAGGTTTTGGTACCAGCATAGTCAGAAATGGAATTTACTCTGAAGAGAGAGCGGTGTTAAGCGGAGTGCAGCAAGGATCGGTGTTGGGACCAGTCCTGTTCAATATCTATGTGAGCGACATAGCAGACAAGATAGAAGGTAAGGTTTGCCTGTTTGCGGATGACACTAAGATCTGCAACAGAGTGGACACGCAGGAAGGAGTGGAGAGAATGAGACGGGATTTAAGGAAGCTGGAAGAGTGGTCGAAGATATGGCAGCTGAGATTCAATGCCAAGAAGTGTAGAGTCATGCATATGGGGTGTGGAAATCCGAAAGAACTGTATTTGAAGGGGGGTGAAGGGCTAATGTGCACGGAGCAGGAGAGAGACCTTGGAGTGATAGTGTCTAATGATCTAAAGTTGGCGAAACAATGTGACAAGGCAATAGCTAAAGCCAGAATTTATTTATTTATTTAGAGTTTTTCTATACCGGCATTCGTGATTAAAAACCACATCATTTTTTATTTATTTTTTATTTTAATTTTTTCTATACTGGCATTCGTGATAATATCACATCAAGTCGGTTTACAATAAACAATGGGGTGATAACCGGAACAGAGAACGAAATAATATGTGCTATACATATTATAGATGCAGTTACAATAAACAAGGAGTCATACAACTAGGAGCAAGAAGAAGAAAAGATAGTAACTTTAACATAGTGTATAAACCCGCAGAATGGTAGAATTTCCAAAAATGGAAGTGTGTGATTTACAATGAATTGTTCAGTACAAATATTTAGTTTTTAACAATAAAGAAGAAATCATAAATGAAAATTTTGGATGTTTATAATGCTTAGGGGTAGGTTACCAGGATGGTTATAATAAGAAAGATGTTGCTTGGAGGTTGAATATCGGATAGAATTGTTTTCATTCTGAGTCTGGGAAGGCTTGTTTGAAAAGCCATGTTTTAAGTCTTTTTCTGAATGTCAGTAAGCATGCCGGTTTACATACAACAAGGGATGAGAACAAACAACGGAACATAAACAAGTGCAAAGAGATCAAAAGTTACATTACAACAAGGGTCTTAAACTGGGAAGAGAGTTAGAATAAGAAAGCCGAGCAGTTAGGATTATATTATTTACATTATTTACATTATATTGTGAAATCTCTTATACAAGTTGCTAACTCTTATAAAATTGCTATCAATTATAGAATTGCTATAATTGCATAAATATATATATATATATTTTTTTTTTATATATATAATTGCATATATATGCAGCCCAGAATAATGCTGGGCTGCATAGAGAGAGGAATATCAAGTAAGAAAAGGGAAGTGATTATCCCCTTGTACAGGTCCTTGGTGAGGCCTCACCTGGAGTGCTATGTTCAGTTCTGGAGACCGTATCTCTGAAGGGACAGAGAGAGGATGGAGGTGGTCCAGAGAAGGGCTACCAAAAAGGTGGATAGTCTTCATCGAATGACTTATGAGGAGAGACTGAATAATCTAAATATGTACACCCTGGAGGAAAGGAGGAGCAGAGGTGATATGATACAGATTTTCAGATACTTGAAAGGTTTTAATGATCCAAATTGTGATGTAGTGCAGCGCTGCCGGGGGGCAGGAATGGATAAGATACTATAAGGCGGCTAGTAATACTAGAGCCAGCCAGCAGGGGGCCTATTTCAGACCGTACGAAAGTGCCCGGGAGAGGGGCACCAGCCCGCTCTCCCACCGAAAGAGACAAAGTAACTGTGCCCTGCATCCCGCAGGGAGCACAGAAGAGAAGGCCTGAAGAAAAATCACACGAATGTGATGCAGCTGACAAGGAAGGTACACTCCCTGCGCAGAGGCTAGGGAGAAAGACGAGGGGACCACTGCCAGGCATGCACCTGTGCACTGATGGGAAAAAGGGAAGGAGGGAGGGGAAACCGTAACCCTGGCGGGGGGGGCTGTGGGGTTGCTCCCGGTTGCCAGCCAGCAGGGGGAGCAGGTGAAGGCGAGAAACTACAAATCCCAGGTTCCTAGAACCACCACCAAACCTGTGGGGAGAGCCTGGAGGCGAGCAGGTGGCAGATGTAGAGACTGATGAGGCAGACACAGGTGAACCTGGGGAGCTAGAGGAAGAGGGCGTGCCTACGTGGTGGCAATGGCCAGAAAAAGCCAGTGCCAGGAAGCAGGAAGGAGGAAGGAAATGGAGGTAGGTTCCAGGGGAGAGGAATCCTCCAGCGGTCTCATGGATACAGCCTAGCCAGAAAATGGAAATGTATAACCTCTACCCTAAGGGAAGTTAGGGCACGGGTGATTGCTGGTGAACTGGAGAGCCGGGGGGGCTCAAACAGTACCTTTACTCCAGCACGTGTGTTAAGGGGTTAGAATGCTGGAGAGCAGGGGCAGGGTCGTTTGTTCAGCTCCTGAGGGGACGGAGCCCATGAAATGGATTCTGCTACTCTGCTTTATAAAAATGCTTTGAGGAACCTCTCTCTCTCTCTGTGTTAACTTTGGGGGTTGGGGGACTGCTTCAACCCCACTCCATACAAAGAGAACCCAGAAGCCCAGCAAAACGAGGGCCTGTGGAGACGTGAACCCAGGGAGTCCTGTGCGACTGACGGACTCCAGGGATATCCAGGACTTGCGAGGGGCCTGAACCAGAGGCAGAAGAGCGGCACCAAGGGCAGCACGGGCAGTGAGCCTTCACAAAATATAACGACAAACCTTTTCCGTTGGAAAAAAATCAGCAGAACCAGGGGTCACAATTTAAAACTCCAGAGAGGAAGACTCAGAACCAATGTCAGGAAGTATTTCTTCACGGAGAGGGTGGTGGATGCCTGGAATGCCCTTCCGGAGGAAGTGGTGAAGACCAGAACTGTGAAGGACTTCAAAGGGGCATGGGATAAACACTGTGGATCCATAAAGTCTAGAGAATGTGAATGAAGAGTGGGTGGCTCACGGGAATGACGGTTACTACCTGAAGATAATACCCTTATTCAATAAACATACACACGGTTAATGCAACTCCAACATTGCTCTAAGCTTCAACGGTAAGAGGAAATGTGGAAAAATGGATTTGCATTCACAAAAAAGTGGGGAGTAGCTTGCTTACGGCGGTTACTACCCCAAACCAAATAAGCCTGATACTTCACTTTCAATGTATATCCAGCATAGCTCTCTGCTTCAACGGCAGGGGAGAAAGTCTGATACTTCACACATATCCCGCATAGCTCTCTGCTTCAACGGCAGGGGGGAATGAAGAAAATGGGATCTATACAGACAACAACCAAGGACTGAATTACATAGTCTGGGTAAACAAATAAGCATTAGTGTAGCTTACTTACGGCTAATACCCCTAACTAATTAAGCTATTTCACTTAAATGCAGTTCCAACACTGCAGGGGTGAAAGGGAAATAAAACCAAAAGGTTACTAAGGGCCAAGAGTAATAGATAAGTATGAGGGGAAAAAAAAGTGCGAAAGCTTGCTGGGCAGACTGGATGGGCCGTTTGGTCTTCTTCTGCCTTCATTTCTATATTTCTAAGTTTTTATGTTCTATAACTTTAATTTATTATTAATAATCAGTAAACTTTTATTTAACATCTAGACCTGGTCCTAAATGCTTAATAAATGTTTTACATTTACTTTTATTAAAATGTATGAATCGCCTAACACTAACAATAGGTCTAGGCAATGTACAAGGGAACATACATGAAATTCAATAATGATAAAACATAATATCAAATGTTAAAAGAAAAAACTAAAACATAATAAATATAAAATTTAAATATATAATAAAACTGTAAATGGTTAAAAAGATAATAAGGAAAAATCCAAAAACAAACAAAGTAGAGCTGTGGCTGCACTCAGCATTAAAAGTACATAAAGGATAAGTGCAGAAAGAATTTAATGGTCCATATAAATTACGTCATTAGAGATTTATTATTTCATAAGGCGGCAACTCCACTGTATACAGAGATGTCTTTAAAGGGTCCCCGACACGGACCCCATGTTTCGCCAAAAGGTAGCTTCGGGAGGGACAGCAATTTTTTTTTTTTTTTTTAACAACAATCGATTTTCATAGCAGTAAAGGTTCATAGGGCGCAGCCTTTTGGCGAAACATGGGGGACCCTTTAAAGACGTCTCTGCATACAGTGGAGTTGCCACCTTATGAAATAATAAATCTCTAATAACGTAATTTATATGGACCATTAAATTCTTTCTGCACTTATCCTTTATGTACTAAAAAGATAATAAGAACATGTTAAAAAAAAGTCATAAAAAACTTTAAAATAGACTAATTCGAACAAAAAGATCTTAAGAAATTTTCTGAAGTTTTTTACCAAATCACACTGATGAAGCTCCAATGCGAAAGAGTTCCACAGGGCTGGACCAGCAATTGAAAAAGAGTACTCTCGAGTAATATGTAGACGTGCAGCTTTAGGAAATAGAAAATCTAGCAATCCGCACTGGGATGAGCATAAATTTCTGGAAATTTGATAGAATTTCAAGATGGCATTAGCCCATGGACAGGACTGATCATTAATCAATTTAAAAATTGTCATGCCAATTTTATATTTAACTCTTTTGCCAATAGGTAGCCAGTATAACTCAATCAAAACTGGAGTAATATGGTCAAAACGCTTCAATCCTGCAATTAAATGAGCCGAAGAGTTTAACAACAGCTGTAATGGTCAAAGTGTTATATGAGGTAGGCCAGCTTATAGAATATTACAATAACCAATGATCGGGAATATTGAAGCTTGAAAAACTGCGAAACTCATGAGCATGTAAAAGTTTCTTAAGGCCAGCAAGGACACGCAGTCTAAAAAAGCCTTGTGTAATAACTTGTTTAACTTGAGAACGAAAAGAGAGTGTGCTATCTAATATCACACCAAGGCTTCTAACTTGACTTGATTGGAAAAACTGGATTATCCAGAGGAATAGTATTTTCAACAAAAGTAGAATATGGGCTAGAAATGGCAAGAAACTCTGTCTTGGACATGTTTAAAGAAAGCATATTGTGTTTTAACCAAGATTTGATGGCAGAGAAACAGATGTTGAGATGTTCAGTGGTGTCTTTCCAAGAAGAACAAATACATAAGACAAATTGTATTTCATCTGCGAATATTTTGTAAAAATCTGTCATGTCAGAATGAATTTTGCAAATGGAAGCTAAGTAAATATTAAACAAACTGAGGAAAGTGCAGACCCCCTGGGGAGCATCAGTCTTGATGTGAGAAACAGATGAGGTTTCATTTTTAAATTTGATGTCCTGAGAGCAATTAGAGAGATATGAATGAAACCAGTCTAGCACTTTACCCAATAAACCATATTCTTGCAATTGAAAGAGAAAGATGTCATGATCAATGGTATCGAAAGCAGATGAAATGTCAAGAGAAACAAGTAAGAATTGTTGACCATTGTCAATACCTCTCCTTAGAGTGTCAGTAAGTGAGAGTAAAATAAGTTCTGTGCTCATGGAATGCCGAAAGCCACACTAGTGAGGGTCAATTAGAGCAAATGTTTCAAGGTGGTCAGTTAATTGTCTATGCACAGAGGCTTCAAGTACCTTTGAAAGAAATGGCAAGACAGAAATGGGTCTATAATTGCTAGGGTCGGTGAGATATAAATTATTCTTTTTAAGAAGTGGACAGACCATGGCTTTCTTTAAACTAGTGGGAATACCGCTGTCATTTAATGACAAGTTGATAAATTGAGTGAATGTAGGAGACAAGGTTTTCCTGGAAATCTTAAAAGGGTTATAGAACATTTGCTTGAAGGGCACACAGAGTCATTAGAATTTGCTATGAAGTCGTTGACTTCACTGGAAGACACAGAATCAAAAGCAATCCAAACACATGAAAAATCTTTTTTCATTGGGCCATAAGCGAAAGCTCCCCCCCCCCCCCCCCAATAAAATGAATCTCCCCAAGGATTGAGAGTCAGAGTAGAATCTGATATGCTAGCCGGAGCAGCCCCAGAAGAGATAAATGAGTCGTCTGCCTTGAGGAGAAACAATCCTCCAAAAATGGGTTACAATAACAATGTTACAAAATATTGACCAAGTATTCTATAGTTAAGCAATGTTACATTCAGCCAATCCAGATTTCATTCTCATCCTCATTGTACTACACCACATAAAGACATCCAATCCATTTACCAACCACTTCCAATTATATCTGTTTCCAATTTTTAAGAGATATATTAATTCCTTCTGCGTGTGGAGAAAATGATCCTCAATAGAATTTTCAGAGAGTTCCAAAATGGCCTAGCCAGTATTAGATATCTATATTTATATCTATATTTACACACACACACACACATATATTCTAGTTGTCCTTTACATGTTCATGAGAGATCAATTTTTGATGTATTAGTCTGTGGATAAGAAAATTAATTATATTTTGAAAATTACACTAAGGGGTTGATTTTTTAAAAAAGCGTGTTCGCGTACTTTTGTTTGCGCACCAGGCGCAAACAAAAGTACTCTGGATTTTATAAGATACGCGCGTAGCCACGCGTATCTTATAAAATCCTGGATCGGCGCGCGCAAGGCTGCCAATTTTGGGCAGCCGGCGTGCGCCGAGCCGCACAGCCTGTCACCGTTCCCTCCGAGGCCGCTCCGAAATCGGAGCGGCCTCGGAGGGAACTTTCTTTCACTTTCCCCTCACCTTCCCCTCCCTTCCCCTACCTAACCCACCCCCCTGGCCCTATCTAACCCCCCCCCCTACCTTTATCCACGGATTTACGCCTCCCGGAGGGAGATGTAAATCCATGCGCTCCAGCGGGCTACTGGCGCGCCGAGACTCGACCCCGAAACACCCCGGGCTGAAACCACGCCCCCGGTCCCGCCCCTGAAACGCCGCATCATCGGATCCCGCCCCCCGACACGCCCCCTTCCAAAAACCCCGGGACCTACGCGCGTCCCGGGGCTCTGCGCGCGCCGGCGGCCTATGGAAAATAGGCGCGCCGGCGCGCAAGGCCCTGCTCGCATAAATCCGGGCGGATTTACGCGATCAGGGCTTTTAAAATCCGCCCGTAAGTAAATAGTTCCAGACTGGATCTGGCAGGGCTCAGGATGCTGAAATGCTAACAGAAATCTGGAAGCTAACAAATTTGGTAATACAAAAATAACAGGAGATGTCAATTACCTTAATACAGATTGGGTAAATGTTACATCAGTGCATGCAAGGGAGGTAAAGTTTCCAGATTAAATAAATGACTGCTTCATTACATAGATGGTCCAGGAACTAGCAAGAGAGCTATTTTAGACCTATTTCTTAATGGAAGCAGGGTTTGAGTGAGAGGCAATGGTAGTTGGGCCATGGATTTACCCAAGGCAAGTCTTGCCTCACAAATCTGCTTCACTTTTTTTGAAGGAGTTAATAAACATGTGGATAAAGATGAACCGGTAGATGTAGTATACTTGGATTTTCAGAAGGCGTTTGACAAAGCTCCTCATGAGAGGCTTCTAGGAAAAGTAAAAAGTCATGGGATAGGTGGCGATGTCCTTTCGTGGATTGCAAACTGGCTAAAAGACAGGAAACAAAGAGTAGGATTAAATGGACAATTTTCTCAGTGGAAGGGAGTGGACAGTGGAATGCCTCAGGGATCTGTATTGGGACTCTTACTTTTCAATATATTTATAAATGATCTGGAAAGAAATACGATGAGTGAGATAATCAAATTTGCAGATGACACAAAATTGTTCAGAGTAGTTAAATCACAAGCAGATTGTGATAAATTGCAGGAAGACCTTGTCAGACTCGAAAATTGGGCATTCAAATTTATTTATTTATTTATTTATTTATTCAACCTTATATACCGGCTTTCAAATTCATTTCAAGGCGGTTTACATTGATTGAAATTGCAGTAGCAGCATTCAAATACATATATACTAAAAACATATCCTTAAACATAATACAAGGCTATAATACAGTAAAACCAAAGGCTCACTAACTAAACAGTACATTAAAACTAATCTCTTTCAAATCGCAGCAGTACTGCCACATCTTACCAGGATATCCCCCTTCCCTCTACCCCTCCATCTACCCTCCTCCCCCCCACCCATCTCCCCTCCTTCCATCTCCAACTCTCATCTCCATCTTCCCCTGGTGTCTCTGTATTACTATGATGAACGGGATCAACTATTTAGGCTAAAAGCCTGTTCAAATAGCCAGGTTTTTATCTGCCTCCTAAAGCTATTAAAATCCTCCTCTGTCCGAATCTCTGTGGGTAAGGAATTCCACATTTTCGGCCCTGCTAGAGATAAAGACCTCTCCCTTACTGAACTAAGGTGGGCCAGTTTGGGCGATGGAATGGTCAACAAGGCCTGCCCAAGGGACCTCAAATTTCGTGATGGGACATGGATACGTAAATAGGCATTCAGCCATTCCGAGTTCGTGCCATAGATTGCTTTGTGTATTAAAGTTAGGCACTTATACTGTATGCGGAACTGGACCGGCAACCAATGTAGTCCCATCAGCACCGGGGAAACATGATCAAATATTTTTGTGTCAGACACTAGCCGTGCAGCCGCATTCTGCAACAGTTGCAGCGGACGAATGGTCGATGAGGGTAAGCCTAACCATAGGGCATTACAATAATCTAGCTTGGGTAGAATTAATGCCTGGACTACAATCCGGAAATCATTCGGGTGTAATAGTGGTTTTAATCTCCTTAACACTCGTAGTTTGTGAAAGCCGTCTTTTAGGATGGCCTTCACAGAAGTTTTCATATTAAGCTCAGAATCCAGCATACAACCTAGGTCTCTCACCTCGTATCGGATCTTATACGAGGGGAGACTGTTAAGAATGTCCTTCTCTACTTTCCCTGTTACCTTATTGCCGATGAAAAGTATTTCGGTTTTTGAGTTGTTTAGCGCCAGTGACATATGTGTAAGAAGTTGGTTTATTGATTGGTAATAGACCTCCCAAAGTTTCAATGTGTCTGACAAAGAATATTTTATGGGTATTAATATCTGGATGTCATCCGCAAATACGTAATGTACCAGCCCCAGGCCCGCTAAGAATCTACATAATGGGGCCATATAGATATTAAATAAAGTTGGGGAGAGGGAGGACCCCTGAAGGACTCCAGTATGAAGATCAATTACCTCGGATTCGACTGTTCCCAATTTAACAACGTATGATCTATTGGCAAGAAATGATTTAAACCAATCTAATGTTTTGTCCTGAAGACCCACTTTGCTCAATCTAGAAATAAGTACTTCATGATTGATAGTGTCAAACGCCGCTGATATATCCAACAGAATCAATAGATAGGAGGTATTCTGATCGTACGGTGTCGAGTAAAGAGATTAGCAGGGTCTCTGTATTCTGGGCTTTCCGAAACCCATATTGGACCGGAAAAAGCAGCTGATGTTCTTCTAGGTGTTCCATTAACTGTTGGTTAACCACTTTTTCAATCAATTTTGCCATGAAAGGAAGTATTGAAATTGGTCTATAGTTTGTCAAGATTTCTGGGTCCAGATTAGTTTTCTTCAGAATAGGTTTCACCATTGCACGTTTCAGACTATCTGGAAATGTGCCTTCTTCTAGTGATAAATTTACAATATCTGCTAGTGGTTTGGCTATAATATCACACACAACCTTCAGGTGGTTAATCGGCATTTTATCCATGGAATGAGTAGCCGGTGTCATTTTTTTAATTAAATTTGCTATTTCTAGGGATGAAATGGAGTCAAAAGTTGACCAATTCACCGATGGATTGCTAGGTAGAACAATATTTTGTGGGGTCTGTGTATTAAGCTTTTTTAGAATGGTTTGAATTTTCTCCTGAAAGAAGGAGGCAAATTCATTACTCTTATTTTTTAAGTTATTGCCCCAATTAGTTGTATTGCCTCTAATATTGGTCAATTCAGATACATATTGAAACAAAATCCTAGGGTTAAATTGAAATTTATGTATCCTTTCCGAAAAGAAATTGCGTTTGGCAGATGAAATTTAATGTGGATAAGTGCAAGGTGATGCATATAGGGAAAAATAACCCATGCTATAATTACACAATGTTGGGTTCCATATTAGGTGCTACAACCCAAGAAAGAGATCTAGGTGTCATAGTGGATAACACATTGAAATCGTCGGTTCAGTGTGCTGCGGCAGTCAAAAAAGCAAACAGAATGTTGGGAATTATTAGAAAGGGAATGGTGAATAAAACGGAAAATGTCATAATGCCTCTGTATCGCTCCATGGTGAGACCGCACCTTGAATACTGTGTACAATTCTGGTCGCCGCATCTCAAAAAAGATATAATTGCGATGGAGAAGGTACAGAGAAGGGCTACCAAAATGATAAGGGGAATGGAACAGCTCCCCTATGAGGAAAGACTAAAGAGGTTAGGACTTTTCAGCTTGGAGAAGGGACAGCTGAGGGGGGATATGATAGAGATGTTTAAAATTATGAGAGGTCTAGAACAGGTAGATGTGAATCGGTTATTTACTCTTTTGGATAGTAGAAAGATTAGGGGGCACTCCATGAAGTTAGCATGTGGCACATTTAAAACTAATCGGAGAAAGTTCTTTTTTACTCCATGCACAATTAAACTCTGGAATTTGTTGCCAGAGAATGTGATTAGTGCAGTTAGTATAGCTGTGTTTAAAAAAGGATTGAATAAGTTCTTGGAGGAGAAGTCCATTACCTGCTATTAAGTTCACTTAGGGGTAGATTTTCAAAAACCGCGAATAGGCATACTTTTGTTGGCGCTCCAGGCGCAAACAAAAGTAAGCTGGATTTCAGTAGATACGCGCGTAGCCGCGCGTATCCGCTGAAATCCGGGATCGGCGCGCGCAAGGCTATCGATTTCGTATAGCCGGCGCGCGCCGAGCCGCGCAGCCTACCCCCGTTCCCTCCGAGGCCGCTCCAAAATCGGAGCGGCCTCGGAGGGAACTTTCTTTTGCCCTCCCCTCACCTTCCCCTACCTAACCCACCCGCCCGGCCCTGTCTAAACCCCCCCCTTACCTTTGTTGGGGGATTTACGCCTCCTGGAGGGAGAAATAAATCCCCGCGCGCCAGCGGGCCGCTAACGCGCCGGGACGCGAACTGGGGGCGGGTCCGGAGGGCGCGGCCACGACCCCAGGCCGCCCCGGACCGTAGCCATGCCCCCGGGCCCGCCCCCGGAACGCTCCCGACACGCCCTGAAAACGCAGCGCGGTTCGGGCCCGCCCCCGACACGCCCCCTCCGAAAACCCCGGGACTTACGCGAGTCCCGGGGCTCTGCGCGCGCCAGTAGGCCTATGTAAAATAGGCTTACCGGTGCGCAGGGCCCTGCTCGCCTAAATCCGCCCGGATTTGGGTGGATTTAGGCGAGCAGGGCTCTTAAAATCCGCCCCTTAGAGAATAGCCACTGCCATTAGCAATGGTAACATGGAATAGACTTAGTTTTTGGGTACTTGCCAGGTTCTTATGGCCTGGACTGGCCACTGCTGGAAACAGGATGCTGGGCTTGATGGACCCTTGGTCTGACCCAGTATGGCATTTTCTTCTGATTCACATCTACTCGTTCAAGACCTCTCATGATCTTAAAGACATTTATCATAGCCCCCCCTTAGCCGTCTCTTCTCCAAGCTGAACAGCCCTAACCTCTTCAGCCTTTCCTCATAGGGGAGCTGTTCCATCCACTTTAGCATTTTGGTTGCCCTTCTCTGTACCTTCTCCATCACAACTATATCTTTTTTGAGATGTGGCGACCAGAATTGTACACAGAATTCAAGGTGTGGTCTCACCATGGAGCGATATAGAGGCATTATGACATTTTCCATTTTATTAACTATTCCCTTCCTAACATTCTGTTTGCTTTTTTGACTGCTGCAGCACACTGAGCCGATAATTTTAAAGTATTATCCACTATGATGCCTAGATCTTTTTCCTGGGTGGTAGCTCCTAATATGGAACCTAACATGGTGTAACTACAGCAAGGGTTATTTTTCCCTATATGCAACATCTTGCACTTGTCCACATTAAATTTCAAATGCCCAATCTTCCAGTCTTGCAAGGTCATCCTGTAATGTATCACAATCCGCTTGTGATTTAACTACTCTGAATAATTTTGTATCATCTGCAAATTTGATAACCTCACTTGTATTCCTCTCCAGATCCTTTTCCACTTAGAAAATTGACCATTTAATCCTACTCTCTGTTTCCTGTCTTTTAACCAGTTTGTAATCCACTAAAGGACATCACCTCCTATTCCATGACTTTTTAGTTTTCTTAGAAGCCTCTCATGAGGGACTTTGTCAAACGCCTTCTGAAAATCCAAATACACTACATCTACCGGTTCATCTTTATCCACATGTTTATTAACCCCTTCAAAAAAATGAAGCAAATTTGTTAGGCAAGACTTCCCTTGGGTAAATCCATGTTGACTGTGTTCCATTAAACCATGTCTTTCTATATGCTCTACGATTTTGATCTTGAGAATAGTTTCCACTATTTTTCCCAGCACTGAAGTCAGGCTCACTGATCTATAGTTACCCGGATGTGGTTAATAAAAGGGACCATCAAAGGTCACATAAACCATGTTTTCTGAGATATATAATAGTTCAGCATATTCAGTTTTGATTTTCATCAAATTGGCTCATTCACCTGTCACTCCCCCCATTCTCCCTCGCAAAACTTTTTCCACCTCAGAATCAAACCTCTTATCAATAACATTTTGCTAATATGTTCACCCTTTGAGGAACTCTGACTCAACATTAATGTAACAGATTAAAAAAAGAAAAAAGGAATAAATAGACAAAGAGCAGCAATTAACTAATGCAGATAAAAAGGCTCAGTTCAAACTTGATCCTTTGCACTCACACCAATAACTAATTTCAATTTTCACTGCAGTTATTAGCTTGCTATTTTTTTAAGTTAAAAAAATAAGTTAGAAACAGCTATACAACTGTCACTCAAATGATGAATACAAGCGACCAGCTTAATACACAGCAGGTACACACTTTGAGTTTGAAATTAATTAGCATTTACAAAGTCATCACACTTGATCATGCCAGCTTCAGATAATCATCTTTTCTTAACAAATTAATACACACATTGAATAAGAAAGTATGCAATGTACAGTGCAATATTTCTGCTCATTTGCTAAAGAAACATGAATATATCTGAAAATTATAAAATGTTCTTCACATTGGCTGGAATGGAATATTTAAAGGTATGTGTTACTCCAAATACATAATAGCATATTAATGTGTCTATCTACAAATGGGTATTAACAATAGTACAAGAATATATGCTAATTTCACATGCATTAGCCAGGGCTAGATTTAAAATCTTCTCACCTATATCCAAGTCTGGAAAGCAGGGGAAGTGAGTTCTCCCTGGACAGCAGGAGGGAAGCAGAATGGTATGGTGTCATCCTTTTGAAGCAGTGTTGGCATACAGCCCTAAAGCAAGCAGTAGCTTCAAAATTTGGCACTTCAGGCAGTTGTCAACATTACAGATTCCAAAACCTTGGACCTGCATTAGTATTAGTGCCAGTATTTACACCATGAACTCAACAGTGGAGCAGGGAGGAGGTAAGGATACCTCTTCTTGATTTCTTAAAGGGAGAGGTGGGCAATTGGCTAGGGCAAAGGGGCTTGGGGTAAGAGAACATTGGAACATTTGGGAATGTGGGTCAGTCAGGTCCTGGGGCGGGGGAGATCATTAAAATTTGGGATTCAAGGAGATGGGTGGACAGTGCCACTTCCAGGGTTTTCCTTATTTATGAGATCGGACTTCAGGGAAAGAGGTGGTGGGAGCGAGGGTAGTTCTGTCTCGAGGATGGAGAAAGGGATTTTCGTTAAGGGCAAAAACTTAGCCAGTTATATTTAGGTGCAAAAGACTGAGTGATTTAAATCTAGATGATCACAAATTTGTGTGGGGGTTGGTGTTAGCCTCATTAATATTAAAGTTCTTAATTGTGACTCTCCACAGCTCTTTCAAAATATTTTTGTAATGCATCCTACGATCTCAGTAAGCCCTGGGTAGTTCCTGTATTCAGTTAGAGCAGTACAGGTTAGTGAGAAGGGGAGACACAATTATGTACAGCCCCTCCCTTTGAGGGTACTAGAATGGCCGCCCCCCTGGGAAGGATTTTTAAGCAGCTCTCTACCGTGGGCAGTCCATTTTAGGTATGCTGATAGGAGGCAGTAGGAACATTTCTTGAGTTTGGATTTTCAGGCCCACTTGGAGGAACTAGGCACACCCTGGCTGGGGATCCTGAGCAGGGTTGGGAGGTAAATCCCTCCAGGCCACTCCTTGGCTGGTTGGAATTTCTCTCTGAGTTGAGTTTTTGGGGCTTTACACTTTTTCATGGTAGTAGCCTTGTGAGATCCCGTGACAACATTTGGATTCAGGGCACGGGGAACCCTGTGTCTGGGGCTGCACAAGTAGACAGGACCTGCCCCTCTGTACCCTCATTGAGGAAGGAGGTACTGTGGTGACCTGCTGCAAGGAAAAATTCTGGTGTTAACTTCAGTTGAAGGAGAAAGGACTTTGTATGTGAGACCCAGGAAGAAGATTTTTTTGGCTTCCTCTTCCTTCCTGTATAGGTGCAGTTAGATCTGCCTGTTCCAAATGGATCCCTCCCACCTGGGATCCAGAAAGAGAGAGAAAAAACTTTAGGACTCTAAATTATACCGTTTTACCTTTTTTTTTTGCTAATTTTGGAAGAGATTTATCTTCCCCACCTGCTGGGAACTTCACTTAAGAAAGCCCTGGAGTATGGATATTTCCCTTATCTTGGAACTGAGACTCTTGCACAGACAGAGAGAAAGAACTGTAAGAAAAGAGAACTTCTGTGGTGCTGAGGACTAGGACTGGCGCGAGGACGCACATTTATGCACGTTCATCAGCCTGCGCCCAGGGATGCAGCTATTTTATAACATCAGGCCCGGATTTTAAAAGGGTAACGCCCATAAGTTATGCGCGTAACCCTTTTAAAACCCCCCTGCGCGCGCCGAGCCTAATTTGCATAGGCTCGGCGGTGCGTGCAAGCCCCGGGACGCGCGTAAGTCCCGGGACTTCGCAGGGGGGCATGCCGGAGGGGTGCCGGGTGGGCGGCGTGATTTTCGGGGCATTCCAGGGGGCATGTCGGGGACGTGGCGCCGGCCTGGGGGCGTGGCCGAGGCCTCCGGACCAGCCCCCGGGTCGGGTGATGGTGCGCCAGCAGCCCGCTGGCGCGCGCAGAGTTACACCTGCCTCCGGCCGGCGTAACTTTGCCAACAAAGGTAGGGGGAATGGTTAGATAGGGCCGGGGGGGCGGGTGGGTTAGGTAGGGGAAGGGAGGGGAAGGTGCGGGGGGGGGGGTTTTAGAAGGAAAGTTCCCTCTGAGGCCGCTCCGATTTCAGAGCAGCCTCGGAGGGAACGGCAGAGCACGCAGGGCTCGGCGCCCGCAAGTTGCACAAATGTGCACCCCCTTGCGCATGCCGACCCTGGATTTTATAAGATATGCGCGGCTACGCGCATATCTTATAAAACCCGGCGGACTTTTGTTCGCGCCTGGTGCGCGAACAAAAGTCCGCGCGTGCGTAGATTTAGAAAATCTACCCCTTATTGCGTATATGCACACCTGTTAGAAAATAGCCTGGCTGCGCACAAATGTGCGCTGAATTTTAAGTGGATGTGCACCTGTGCACGCAAATCCCGCATCTACTGCGTAAGTGGGGGAATATTGAAAGGGACGCACGCCAACGCATTTGCCATTTTTAACAGTTCATTCCCATTTCGCCCAGCTAACAGATAGGTCCTCCAACCACCCCCTTGATTTGATAGCCTGTTCACCCCTTATTTACCACAGACCCTTTAAACCCCTCCAAAATTTCTTTCTTTTTTTTTTTTTTTGGACTTACATGCCACCCATAGCAGAAGTAAAGTTATGCAGCAGGCGGCCTTGGCACGTTCCAGATCGCACATGAATTTACGCGCACATTTCTGGTTCAAGTTCCAAAATGCCCATGTATCGCCCATGCCCTGCCCCTTTTTGAGAAGTTCTGAGAGGTGCATGCAGCGACATTTACGTGTGTATCCAGGTGGCTTTTAAAATTCGCAACAGAGTGTGCAAGCCCAATATATTCACGTTTCCCCTAATTTCAGCGTGCGTCAGGCTTTTAAACTTCACCTTTGAGTTTATGGTGCCATATTTCATCTGACTTTTGCAACAGCAAAGACTTCAATTTTGGACACTAACCCAGTGGGCTCCACCTTTTTGTTTGGCATTCACAACAGACATAGTGAAAGAAAATTACCCCTCCTCCAGGCACAAGAATGTATTAAAAGAATCACCCCTGTCACTCTGGGCCCTCAAAATTAATTTTTTCCCCACACCAATAAAAGATCCAGACCCTGGGGGAAAGAGATCAAGTGTATCAGCTAGCCAGGGGTGGATGCAACTCCAAAAAGATAAATTCTTTTATGGCCTCCATCGGTGTGCAGTCTGCACCCGGGCAAGGCGTTATATTTTTCACCAGGCTTCTCTCATAGGTTATTTCTTTAATTATTTGGGGTGGTTTCCTTTAGAGTTATTTCTAGATAGGAAGTCTTCTGTTTGAACTAGATCATCTAGAACAGTTAAACGTTTGCAAAATATGATTGTCGATCAGGGATTTATAGGCCCGTGGAGATTGTTTCATCCAACCACATAATTCTTATTCATGTATTGATTATTTTCTCATGTCTAAATCATTATTTCCCAAGGTACTGCAAGCAGAGATTGAGGCTATTCATCTTCATGATTATGCTTGTATTTCCTTTACTATGGATTTGGGTATGCCCCCATGTGGATTCTGGAGATTTACTACTGGGTTGTTGGAGGATCAGACGTTTACTACAAAAGTTTCTCACTTGACTAAGGAAGTTTACAGATCAATGATCTTGGCTAGTAGGATTTCACTGTTGTATGGAATGCTTATTAGGCTTTTCTCAGTTGGAAGATTATTAGCTACAGTACATTCAAAAATACGGAAAGAATATGTGCTATTAAAGGGTTGGAGACTGAAACTGGTATGTTGGAGAGAGAGCATATCCATACTGGTAGCAATGATACTTTTATACAATTATAAAAGCATACTTTTTAGTACAATATCATATTATGTCAATGGGCTGGTAATTCAGTTTTTGGTCAGTGCTAAGTATTATATTGGTTGTAATAAGTCAGAAAGGATTCTTGTTATTTATTTATGAGAGAAAAGGAAGGAATCAAGAATTTATGCTGACTGATGCCCTTTCAGTTTTCAAATTTGAAGGCCATGAATTGCAAAAATCAGCCCAAGTATGGCATTATCATGAATAATAACCTATCCATGCGGACCAGATGAAATCTGTGGTTACCACAAACCATTTTTTAAATTACGCAATCTCAGAAAACTAAAACCATTACTGGATTCTCAAGATTTCCACATTGCAATTCACTTTACATCAGGCTTCCAGCAAACTCTTTGAGAGCCTTTCAGCTGCTGCAGAATGCTGCAGCTCAGATATTAACTGGGTCTAGGATGCGTGATCACATTATGCCAGTGCTGTTCTCAGTCCATTGCCTTCCTATCCAGTGGAGAATTAAATTCAAACTTTCCATGCTTTTTTCACAAGCTCTTAAATAATGTTTCTGCACCATGGATTAATTTAATCCTGTGCATTTACAATCCATCACAGTTCTTGAGATCTGCCCAGCAAGACTTATTAGAAGTACCTTTCTCCTGACTGGCCTACATCAATGAAACACGTGATCGAGCTTTCTTCGCTGCAGGCCCATTATATTGGAAGACTCAACCCGGGCAAATACATATCTAATCTCAACAAAGCCCTTCAAAAAAGCTTTAACAACTTTCAGTTTAAGCAGGAATTCGAGCTAGACCCATAAAATTTCAGCTAGCAGCTAATAATCTGTAATCAGGTCTCATTGCAGCATTGGTAGCAAGCACTATGTTATACAGATGATATTGTTTCTAGTTAATTATAATTGTTTCTATCATTTTCTTTTTATTATGCCTGTTTGCTCTGTATCCCGCCACAAACGCTATCGGATATATGCGTATTATAAATAGATAAATAAATATTATTTCAAACAAATTACATGCTTAAGTAACTTGTACTTGTGTATTTTATAAATATCAAAAGTATGAGCATATTTTCCGTTTCAAATGCACATTTATCTGTGCAATAAATGGGGCTATCCAGGGGCGTTCCTGGGTGGGGCTAAAAGATACATATGACAATTGCTGTTTTATATGAGATTTTCACAAATATATTTGGCAACATCACATTTTTACATCTAATTTTCTAGTGCAATTGATATCAGACTTGTCTGTTGCCTGATACTGGTTGGGTGGGTAGTCTAGGTGAACTGACGGGAATTCAGGGTGAAAAACTAGGAGAGTCTCGATGACCTGGAGAAGGTCTGGATGAACTGGTGGCGTTATTAACAAAACTGATTATTTCAATTATGCATGCATTTTTAAAAATATATCTACCTCCACAAATAAATCAGGTTTTCGTTCAATCAAGTTATTTTTTTTTGCATATAAAATATACACATGTATGTATGTATGTTTATAACAAAGGTAGGAAAAGTATGCACTTTCTTTGTATTGCAGGTATTTGCACATAAACAGACATATGTATATTTTATAATCTGTGTGTACCTGATACTTGAAAATTCTAAAATACTGTAGAAGATCTCTGTTTGGCCATATACACACACACATGGGGGCCGCATTGAGTTCTTTAAAGTTATCTTCCCAATAAATATTTATAGGGGTACAACCTTGTTACAGAAGAATGAAGCTATTGTTAATAGTTTTTGTTGTTTTTTTTTTTTTAAGAGTACTGAATCTCATTTATCTGAACATCGCATTGATCAATTCTTGACTAAACTAAAGCACCCAAGGTTGAATGAGGTGACTGTTTCTCAATTGGATAAACCAATTGTGCTGCAGGACATGCTGCTCTCTGGGTGAAATCTCAATTTGTGCGAGGCTTGGGGGTGGGGGTAACGCTATACAGAAGATTTTTATTACAATTTTTGCTCTTTGTTAGCTCCATGGTTATGTAAACTTTATGAGAAATTTCAAAGGCCGCTGCTAAAAGTACCTTTTTGAGGCTATTATTTTATTTTAGAGAATCCAGGAAGAGACCTTACTGGTGCAAAATTATTGACCAACCTTGTTACTCAACTTTAAGGTGAATTTTCAAAATGTTCCCCATGTAAAAATTAGCATAGATGCACGTAAACAGTTTCTACTTGAATACAAAGTATTTTATAAAAGTTCAAAATACGTGCAGATTTTGACTTTTGTGTGTACATATGCATGTACAAAGAAGGAGAGGACTAAGGGCACTTTAGGGAAGGGCGAACATTTAAGCATGCGAACTGCTATTTTAAAAGACACATAGATATTTTCCAATTTATTTGCTTATTTTTACACGATAAGTATCTAGCATAAGCGATATTCAAAGTATTTATTGTATAGTATTGACTGGGTGGGAGGTCTGGGTGAATTGGGAGGAAGAGTTCAGGCTACAGAATCAGGAAGTTTTTAATGACTTGGAAAATAACTGGATGAACTGGTGGACTAATTGGTAAACTAGCAATTTCCTTGCTGTACACATGATTTAAATTTGATTGACTTACTGAGTATGTCTAACTTTACTTTTGACAGACAATAATTATTAATAATCTCCACTCAAAGGGGGTGTCCCAATTTACACTACCATGTCTCCAATCAACCCCTCTCTGAATTATTATTAATATGTTTCTACGGGATTTAGGTTTTTAATTGTTTATTTTTTTCAAATTAATTTGCTTTAAATTAAAAACTTAAATCCCGTAGAAACATATTAATAATAATTCAGAGGAGGGTTGATTGGAGACATTGTAGTGTAACTTTACGTTTGCGCATATAGGGCTGGATTTTAAAAAGGCCCGGCGACGCGCGTAAAGCCCCGGGATGTAAAGCCAGGTAGCACGCGCACATGTACGCCCGCACGCACCCTTCTAAAATCTACCCCATAATATATGCACATAGGGCCTGATTTTCAAAAGTATTTACATGCGTAAAACTGGGTTGTAGATGTGTAAATGCAGTTTATTGTCTGAGCGGGCTTTTGAAAATTGCTACAATATATGCCACTAGGTTGACCATAGGATTTACTTGTATAAGTGCATTAATAGGTGAATTTTAAAAGTCTGACAAATACATTTCTTAGGGGATGACCGAAGAGGTCAGGCTTGCGCGCGCCGAGTGGATTTTAAAAGCCACCGAGATATGTGTGTATTTCCCGCAACATGCACATCTCGGAAATTTTCAAAAAAATGGTGGGCGAGGGCGTGGGCATTTCAGGTGTGAACTTGTGATGTGTGTGTAAATACTGACGCCACCCAGCGTGCGCCGAGGCCCCTTGAGCATAAATTTACTTCTGCTAATGATTGCAAAAATGGATTGCTATGGATGATGTGTAAGTTAAAATTGAAAGAAAACTAGGCAGATCTGCAGGGTTTTAAGGGTTGGGGCTAACTGAGGGGAGTAAAGGCTAGCAAACCAGGGGACTTGATGGATCTCTCTCTTACTGGGTGAACTGGGAATGAACTGGTAAAATCTGGAATGGTGTTGGTGCATACCCCTTTTAAAATTCCCCAATTTACATGGTAGAAGAAGGATTTGCTCGCACATACGCACGCCATCTTAAAATCCAGCACACGTGTGCACATCCAGGATATTTTATAACACATGCGCACATATGTTCCCATATGTGATAAAATGACTATGTACCTTGGCACAGGCTGATGTGTGTGTTGGCTTGAAAGTTGCTGTCTTTATTTTTACTAAAATTTCTGAATTGCCTAAGAAAGGAAAGAGGAAATATACAAGTACATAGCAAAACATACATAATTAAATACGAAATAAAAAAACCAACAACATAAAAACATACAGGGGTGGATTTTAAAAGGGTCACGTGCGTAATATACGAGCGTAACCCTTTTAAACCCCTCCTGTGTGCGCCGAACCTATTTTGCATAGGCCCGCCGACGTACGCAAGCCTTGGGACACGCGTATGTCCCGGGGCTTGAAAAAAGGGGCGGGGAGTGGGTGGGGTGGGGCGGGACCGAGGCCTCCGGCACAGCAGCCGTGCGGGGAGATCGCGCGCCGGCATTCGGCTGGCGTGCGCAAGCTACGCCTGTCCGGAAGCAAGCGTAAATAAAAAAATAAAGGTGGGGGGGATTTACGTAGGGCTGGGGGGCGGGTAAGATAGGGGAAGGTGGGGGGCGGAGGGAACGGGGAAAGCCATCGGGGCTCCCCTAGGGCTCAGTGCACGCAAGGTGCACAAGTTTGCACCCCCTTGCATGCGCCAACCCCAGATTTTATAACATGCACGTGGCTGCGCGCACATGTTATAAAATCGGGCGTGGATTTGTGTGCGCCATGTTGCGCACACAAATCGACGCCCGCACGTACACACGAAAATCTGGTCCACAATACATTCCTCAACTATTATCGTCACTTCATCCCACATTACTCGACTCTGGCTGCTCCTTTGACAGCCTTAACTTGCAAAGGTCGAGATACGTGAAATTGGACTCCGGAGGCCGTCGCAGCCTTCCATCACCTCAAAGAAGCCTTCCAGAAGGGGTCCTGTTTACATCGTCCCGATCTAAATCGTCCATTCTTAGTGGAAGTGGTCACCTCTGCCATTGGGGCTGGGGCGGTCCTGAGTCAACGCACCACTTCTGGTACTATAGTCCCATGCTCTTTCTACTCACATAAATTTTCATCTGCGGAGCAAAATTACAGCATAGGGGATCGTGAGTTGCTTGCCATAAAATTGGCCCTTGAAGAGTAGCACCCGTGGCTAGAGGGTGCGAAACACAAATTCACTGTGTTCACCAATCATAAGAATCTGGAACATTTGAGTCAAGCCCAATGTCTCAATACCTGTCAAGCTCGATGGGCTTTGTTCTTTTCCAGGTTCGATTTCGAACTTCGTTATCGCCCAGCCAATAAAAATCTCCAGGCAGATGCCTTATCACAATCCTTTGAATCTGAAGACACTCCAGAAGAACCTAGTCACATAATAGTGCCAGCCTGCATTTGTTTATCTGCCACCCACCGAGCTCCTGCTGGGAAGACGGTCGTTCCCCGATGACTCCGAGAAAGTGTTCTCCGCTGGGCATATGATTCCAAATTCACCGGTCATCCAGGATGAGCACGGACCTTGGCACTGCTCCAGTAGTTCTTCTGGTGGCCTACTATGGTCTCTGATGCCAAAGCATATGTCGAATCCTGTAACATCTGTGCACAGCAAAAACCCCCGGTCGGTCGGCTTTGGGGCCTTCTACAACCACTTCCAGCACCCGATGAACCATGGACCCACCTGTCTATGGATTTCATCGTGGATTTGCCTCCATTGAAGGGTCATACTGTAATCTGTGTAACCAAAGACCGATTTTCAAAAATGGCCCATTTTGTCCCTCTACCGGGCCTATCATCTGCTCCAGAGTTAGCATGCCTTTTTTTTACACCATATCTTTAGATTGCATGGCCTACCCAAGGATATTATCTCAGACAGAGGGCCACAGTTCGTGGCTAGGTATTGGCACGCTCTTTGCCAAAAATTCGGTATTAATATCAGCCTAACAACTGCCTATCATCCTCAAGCTAACGGACAAACCGAATGAATGAATCGCTCCTTGAAGGCCTTCCTGCGTGCTTATATCAATGACAGCCAAGACAATTGGGCCAAACTCTTATCTTGGGCGGAGTTTTCTCACAACTCCCATATTGACACAGGCACGTCACCGTTCTTTATTGTCTATGGAAAACAACCACTACCACCGTTGCCCATACCTCTATCAGTGCCGTCCCCTGCGGCACAAGCTACTGAGGATGCCCTTAAGACATTATGGGCCGGATTTTAAAAGACCTGCACGCCTAAATCCAGCCGGATTTACTCGCGCAGGGCACTCGCACGCCGGCGTGCGCATAGCCCCGGGACGAGCGAAAGTCCCGGGGCTTCATAAAAGGGGTGGGAGGGGGAGTGTCCGGGGGCGTGTCCAGGGTCAGGGGCAGTTTGGGGCGGGTCCGTGGGTGTGGTGCCGGCCTGGGGGCGTGGCCGAGGCCTCCGGACTAGCCCCCGGGTCGGGTGATGACGCGCCAGCAGCCTGCTGGCACGCGCAGATTTACGCCTGCCTCGGGTAGGCGTAAATCTGCCGACAAAGGTAGGGGGGTTTAGATAGGGCCTGGGGGGTGGGTTAGGGAGGGGAAGGGAGGGCAAGATGAGGGGAGGCAGAGGGAACAGGCAGCGCGCGCCGGACTTGGCGCACGCAGGTTGCTCAAATGTGCATCCCCTTGTGCGCGCCGACCCCTGATTTTATAAGATATGCCCGGCTACGCTCGTATCTTATAAAATCCATCATACTTTTGTTCGCGCGTGCTGTTTTTTAAAATGTACCCCTATGGGAACAGAAAAATCTACGCTTGCGCCAAGCCGCTACCCGGGACAAGAGAATGGTTGACAGTCGACATCGCTTGGCTCCTGAATTCCTCCCTGGCCATAAAGTCTGGTTAAGTACTCGGTATATCTGACTTCGAATACCGTCCCAAAGAGTCGCTTCTAGGTATATTGGACCTTTTACGGTCAACCGACGCATTGGACCCAATTCATACCAGCTTCGGCTGCCTCCTAAACTGGGAATACATAAAACATTTCATGTATCACTCTTAAAACCTGTGGTCCTATCCTGGCCTGCCCGGAAGGTTCCTGATCCACCTCCACATAGCAGAAACTGATACGAGGTACATGAAGTCCTCAATGTCCACCATAGGGGCCGCCGGTGGGAATACCTCCTTTCCTGGGAGGGTTACGGACCTGAAGAACCTAAGTCCTGCAGGCCCAGGCACCAAAAAGCTCAACCCGCGGGGAACGAGGGCTGGTATAGGTGAAGCTCCAGCGGCCTCTGCCTTTCAGCCCACTCCACCTGCTGATGGTGGGGACCCGTAGCTCCTCACCTATGGGTTGTGTCAACCCCATCTCATCCCAAAAGTCCACCTCCAACGAAATAGGGACAACATAATATGTCTATATGTACTAGGTTTGCCAACTGGCACCAAATTTTCAGGACTGGTTGTTCTAGTCCTGGTTTTACCCCAATGCATGCAGGGATTTGTAGAATTGCTTTTCTAAGGAACTACAATAGGGTTTGTAATGGAAGATCTGAAATTGACTCTGCCTTGGCTTCATGAGGAGCATGATATTACTGCCTCCATGGACTTGTAATTTCCTTCTGTTATGATGTGTCCCTCATTTTTACTGGAATCCTTTGTTATGCAGACTTCTCAAACTTATTTAAGGATGCTAGATACGTAACTTGATATTCATTGGTATGATACAATGATGTTACCAATTTGGTTCAACTGGCTTATAAAAATCCTCATTCCTCTTTTATTAGAAATCTTGATTTAATAAGGGCATTTAATGTCTCCAAGATATTATGAGTGAAGGTCACTTTCTATTATTTCAGGATTTGGGAGATTTTAAAATGTGTCCAGTTAAAACATTGTCTTATGCCACAGTTGTGTAACAGTGGATTACAAACATTATTTAATTTTGAAATTCCAAGAGTTCTTTGAGACATACTCCTTCCAAATTTTATATGTTAATTTGTTCTCATTTAGAGTGACTGAGATAATACACAGCATATGGGAATTTGAAGTGAGATCCCAGTTTCCAATTCTCAGCGGCTATTTTTATGGTCTACACATGTAAATGCGGTCTAACTATTTTATAACATGCATGCATATATGCAAGCAAGTTATAAAATAGCTGCGTACCTGGATGTGGGCCAACATGTGTGTAAATGTGCACCAATGCACCAGTTTGAAAGTTGCCGTCTATGGAGGTAATTTTCAAAAAGTGTTACGTGTCTAAATGGACTTTACACATGTAAATGTATTTTTTAAAATTGCTACTTTTCTGTGTGTAACTCCTTTGAAAATTCACTCCATAGGGCTAAATTTTCAAAAGGTTTTACAAGTGGAAATGGACTTTACTCATGTAAATGGGCTTTTGAAAATTGTAATGATATTTTATGTATGTAACTCCTTTGAAAATTCATTCCTAAGCCTGCTTCTGTGGTGGCAAAAATTTGAAGGCAGTCCCTCGCCTCCAATGTAGCCTCCAAAGAACAAGAGTGAAGGGGTGATCCTGAAGCAGAGATGGTAAAGCAAAGAAGAGCTACTCAACTCCCTAATACAGCCCTTCCCATCTTGTTCATTCAGGCAATGTGGATAAGGAGAGAGGCTGGAGAATAAGAATAATACAGTTAGGGGGCACATTTCTGTGTGTGATAGAGAAGGGATTGGTGGCAGGTGTGTAAGAATGTGTGTATATATATATATATATATATATATATATATATATATATATATATATATAACAGATTGGAAAGGAAGTTAGAGAGGGGATGCTAGAGTATCAGAACTTAAGCACAACAGGAACACCTTCTTCCCCTTACTCCTGAAATTCATATCCTCTCTTCCTTGATCTTGGATCTTTCCCCTAGATAATGGAACTTCTATTCCTTGCATCCCCACCCTTCTCCTCAGATCCTGGAACCCACCCTCCAACTTTTCCTCCTCCCTCCTCCCTTTTGTCAATTCCAGGACCTCTCTCCCTCTCCCTCTTTCAGATTCCTCATCTCCTCCCTTCTTTGATCTTCCCCATCCCCAATTCTCTTACATTCTCCTCATTCCATTCATGGACCTCCTTCCTTCCTCTCTCCAGCCCTGATCCTCTCTCCTTCTCCTCTTACTGTTCCTGAAATCTCCTTTTTATACTGATACTTTACATCCCTTTTT
This sequence comes from Rhinatrema bivittatum, assembly GCF_901001135.1. Classification (NCBI taxonomy): domain Eukaryota; kingdom Metazoa; phylum Chordata; class Amphibia; order Gymnophiona; family Rhinatrematidae; genus Rhinatrema; species Rhinatrema bivittatum. The sequence goes on along the minus strand of NC_042617.1, from coordinate 106,095,755 downwards.
GTCACCCAATAAAAGAAAATTAATTTAATAAACATAAGCAAGGCTAAAAAACTACATTATTTTTATGATATAAAATAAAAGATGGAATATGCTTCAGAATTTCCAAATGTTGCCAAATGTGGGGCTATTCCTTAGACTTTCTGCTCTCTGTTGTCAGACTTTATGAAAGATTGGGGGGGGGGGGGGGAGAAAGAGAGGGAAATAGCACGAGTGCCTAGGTGCAGAAAATCCCCAAAATCTGTCACAAACTTGCACGTAAATTTTCAAAGCAAGTTTATATGCATGTTTGCTTTGAAAATTTGGTCTAAAGATGGTGTGCATAAAAGGTAAATATAGACTTTAACCCACTGTGCAGTTATTAAATTATCCTATATATGATTTTTTTTTTGCCTCAACACTAGATAGCATATTCTGAGAACAGTTTTGAGGGTTATTCACATGATTATGTACTTATGCAAGAGCAAGAGGTTTGTTTCCAGGGTTCTTTCCATCTTTTCTAAGAAATATCATCCCTATACATGAATTTCCAGGATTATTTTATTTTTCGATTTTTTTTAATTTTATTTTTATATGTTTTACGATTCTAATTTTAAGTATTGATTTTAGTTGTCTATTTAAGGAATTTTATAAAATGTTGACATTATGTAATATTATCTCAGACCATCAATTGTGAATTGTAAATGTTTTAATTGATATTTGCCCATTAATGTAAACCGAAGTGATTTGTGTACATGAATGCCGGTATACAAAAGATCAATAAATAAATAAAAATTAGCTAGGTGAGATTTCTCTAATATTGCAGCTAAAGAGAAAAGGTGCAAGAATACATCCTTATGGGAGATCAATTATTTACCAAGCTATAGCTGAAAATTCTGATGGCTGAATATAGGTGAAATCAAGTTAATTGTGAGTTGGCAGCTGAAAGTTTTTGACCAGTAATTCTTTTTCCACCATACAGGGCAGGAGTGGCCAACTCTGATCCTCGAGAGCCACAAATAGGCCTAGTTTTCAGGATATCCACATTGAATGTACATGAGATAGATTTGCATACATGGAGGCAGTGCAAGCAATCTATCTTATGCATATTCATTGTGGATATCCTGAAAACCTGGCCTATTTGTGGATCTCAAGGACCAGGATTAGCTACCCTTGATATAAGGCTTCATTTGCTATGCTTTTTTCCCACAGCATGAGAGAAAAGCCTTAAAGAAGCAAATCCAGTGTTGTAGGCAGTAATTATCTCTATTAACTATAAGATGTATTATGCAAATTTTAGAATAATTGTTCATTAACAGCTGACTTGTGTAAATTGCTGAAAATCTTCCCCCTGGTATTTCACTGCCACCTTGATTACAAAAGAACAAGATAACAAATATAAAACAGTATTAAGATAAGACTTATATAAGTTTCAGTGAAATATATGTTAGCTGACATTTAAAGTCTAAAAGTTGGTATAAATAATACGTTGTATGAAAGATTATTAATTTAAATTATGAGCATGATGAATAATAGAATAAAATGATCAGTGTCAAAAATGTAATTGTAGATAATAAGTTGCCATCTGGCAGAAGTCACAGGGTATGAAAAAGTCAAGATATGCATGTTTTCTTTAATGAATGGAAATATTTATCCTCATTAACAAGTACATTGTCACTGTGTAAGAGATATATCTGAACATCATGTCAAACTGCAATCATCATCCAAGTCAAGTAAATACTAACATGCAGATAGGAAATTGCCTATAATATGTTATTACTTGGGTTGATAATTTGAGCTATGTTATAAATACTCAAACTACATAGTAGTAAGGCTACTAAATACAAAGAAATGCTAACACAACTAGTGAAATCTCACTGATAACAGTGGAATACAGGCAAAATGCTTCCGAAATGAATGTAGTCAAACTTTACTAAATCTGGGTCACTGAATGAGGCTATTACTTATTCACTCCAAATGCAAAAAAATAAATGTGCATCTCTGCTGGCTGCTTTGAAGACAGACGCCGATATGCTTGGCATCGGTTTTCAAAACCAGCTGATTGCAGTTATGAAAACCGATGCTGAGTTTATTGGCGTCGGTGTTCATAACAGACTGCCAGTAAATGCGGGGTCGCATTAGCAAGGAGGCGTGAAGGTCGCGCCTCCTTGCTACCGGGACCCCCTAATTTGCGTATTGCTTGGCACCTCCCTTGCGGGCGCCATGTATGCATTAAGAAAGTGGGTACTGAAAAGTTGACACCCGCTTTCCGCAAATAATATTGCATCGGCCCCAAAGTAGGACACATCCTTGACCTAATTTACGCCTATCGCCTATCACAATAACTACATAATCAATACCACGCACGATGTAATACTCTGGTCAAATCACCAACTAATTAAAGCAGAAATAAACCTCCTAAACACACAGCAAACAAACTTACATAATAAACAATCTTTCACATACAGAAAAAAGATAGAAACAAAATTACTTGAAGAAACAATTAGAAATAAATTAACCAATTTTGACCATGACAATGCCTCCTTAGCCTTTGACACCTGGGATAAAATCACCAATGAAATAGCGGATATCCTATGCTCAATCCAGGAGAAAACAGTCGAGAACGAAGACAATACTGCCAAACAAAAGAAACCTTGGTATAGCGAAGAACTAAGACTCTCTAAACAGAACCTGAAAAAATCTGAAAAGCAATGGAGGAAAAGCCAATCTATAGAATCCCTAGAAAAATACAAATCCCTATTAACAAAATACCATGAACTAATCAATAAAGCTAAAAAAAGACTACTATGCCAAACAGATTAATGATGTAATATTTAACTCCAAATTACTCTTCAAAACAGTTAAAAACCTAATCAAGGACCTATCTTCCACTATTTCAAATAACCACAAGTTCTCAAAGAACTCCTACAATGAATATGCCACTGCTCTATTAATCAAAATAAACAAGCTAAAAATACAATTGCCACCTACCTATCAACAGAAGAACATGAAGAAAAACTGGGAACAGCAAAATGGAACATATTGACTCAGTATCTAAGCTTGAAATAAATCAAATCATTGCAAAAATAAAACCTGTGATCTACCCACTGGACCCAATCCCTGCAAGAACCCTAAAAACAGTACACAGAGTAATCACTCTGACAATCACTATAATCCCTGCCAAGGCTAAACAAGCAGTAATTAAACCAATCATAAAAATTCAAAATAGGTAGAATCGACAATTGAAACAATTATTGGCCAATATCCAACCTGCCCTTCATTGCAAACATTCTTGAAAAAGCAGTACTATCACAATTAGAGAACTACCTAGAAGACAATAATATACTATACCCAAACCAATTTGGATTCAGGAAAAGTCGCACAACAGAAACCCTGCTAATTTCATTGTCCAACTCTGTACTGCAGGGGTTTGATAATAATGAATCCCACATTCTGATACTAATTGATTTAACAGCAGCCTTCAACACAGTTGACCATACCCTACTGTGCCATCAGATGAGAAAAATAGGAATTCATGGAAAGGTGAAAAAATGGTTCTCTTCATTACTAGAAGATAGGACATTTCAAGTCAAAATGGGCAATCAAATTTCTGACACCTTCTCAATAGATAAAGGAGTTCCTCATGGTGCAGCACTCTCAGCTTCTCTATTCAACATTTATTTGCTGCCCTTGTGTACATTACTAGCAAATCTAGGAATCAGCTTCTTCCTATGTGCAGATGACATACAATTCTACATTCCTTTCAACAAAACATTTGAAAAAACAGTGGCAACTCTGGCATCATATATGAAGGCAAATCAACAAAAATTATCTCAGCTGAACTAATGCTTAACCCAAAAAAATCCGAAATTATGTGGCTACGAAGAAATATAACGTTAATCAAACCATCAACATTAGACTTGGGAATTTTTACCTCACTCCCTCAGATCAAGTACAGGATGTAGGAAAACAGATAGATGAGAACTTCACCATGAAAAAACACATAAGCAAGCTAATAAAAGCAGGATACTCTAAGCTGAGAATATTACTGAGACTGAAGCATTTACTAACAGTTCAAGACTACAAACACTGATATTTTCAAACTTAGATTACTGCAACTCCCTATTACTAGGCTTTCTTGCAGGATTATTAAAACCACTACAGATACTACAAAATGCCTCTACCAGACTCTTACTAGGAACAAGGAAGCCTGACCACATCATCCCTCGCTGTTAGCAATGCACTGGCTTCCAGAACAATACAGAATTCAATATAAAGTATTAACGCTAATTTTTATCATCAACAATATTGACCCTTGCTTATTAGGAGTGACACTTCAACTGTACAAACTGCAGAGAGCTCTAAGATCTCAAAACAAAAGACTTCTAATGATACCTTCAACATAGAACACACACCTAACACAAATAAGAGACTGTGGGGTAGATTACATGCTCAACCCCTGAAAACCTACCCCTGCCTCCCCCTGCGTGCGCCGAGCCTATCTTGCATAGGCTCAGCGTCGCGCGCAAGCCCCAGGACGCACATAAGTCCCGGGGCTTGAAAAAAATGGGTGTTCCGGGGGCAGGGCCGGAGGCTGGGCGACGGAGGCAGGCGTAACTTCTTCAGTAAAGGTCAGGGGGGGGTTAGTTAAGGCTGGGGGGGCAGGTTAGATAGGGGAAGGGAGGGGAAGATGCGGGGGGCAGAAGGAAAGTTTCCTCTGAGGCCGCTCTGATTTTGGAGCGGCCTTGGAGGGAACGGAGAGAGGCTGCTCGGCTCGGTGCGTGCAGGTTGCACAATTGTGCACCCCCCTGCGCGCGCCGACCCTGGATTTTATAACATACGCGCACATGTTATAAAATCTGGCCCTGTATGTTTTCCATAGCAGGCCCCAAGTTATGGAACTCTCTTCCAGAATCATTAAGTCTGATAACAGCAAGAAAGAGTTTCAAACGTGATCTAAAAACAAGGCTCTTTAGAATTGCTTACAACTTAATATAAAACAACAATTTGTCGATAACTTCTCCATCAGTACCAGAGACATACTTAGTAGAATGAGCAGTAAGAATGGAACAAAGTAAAATGTAATGCTAGGAAAATTAGAATTTGTAAACAATGTTTTATTAACCTAGAAAATGTATGAATACATCCTTTATTTCCTTCCTGATGTTATGTTGATCTATAACATGATAATTGAGCCAGTTAATAAATATTGTCTAAGAATATGTATTGTAAACCATTGTGATCTTCTTTTGGAACAATGGTATATAAAAAACCTAAATAAATGAATACATACATAAATGAGGCCCTAAGTTTTTAGCCAGCTAAGACAAGTGTGGAGAATGGGTAGATCGGGGATGAATCGGTTGGCCAGATAAATTAATAAACCAGCTTGATGTTCAGAGTTAGCCAGCTTTTTTATCTGGCTAATTCTGGTTGAACTAAAGAGCTGTCCTAAATTTAGCCAGTTGTGCATAACCAGCTAACTTTAAGATAGCCAGGTATTTTCAGCTGTGCAGGCTGCCGGTGCGCGATCCCCTGGCATAGCTATACCGGCTGCCTCCAGCTCTGCCCCCTGGACCACCGAGGGTTACGCGCATGGCCGGTCCCCTTTTAAAATGAATGTGGCGTGCCCAAGACCCGTCTGCACGCATAACCCCCCATTTTTTTATGCACGCTGGCCATTTAAAATCGGGCCGTTAATTTGTATTTTTCACAACAAACACTCCTGATTTGCATAAGGGCTTCCAATCACCTTCTTATTGGTTTTGGTCCAGCCATTCTCACAGAGTCTGCAGAGTAGTTCTGCTGAGATCCTTTTTCAAAGTGTACATATGCATGTTTGCTTTGAAAATTGATGTACCTTTTGCATGTATTTCCCGGACGGGATTATTGGGGAAAATCTTAGAGAAACTAGATCTTAAATTTTGTTGCCTATGTACACATACTAATAGATGCTGCAAAATATCCAAACAGTGTTCACTGTTGCACTGCATTAGAAAACTGATACTTCAAAGTCGAAGCTGATCAGGATCTGGTAAATTGATATCAAGTCATTTATATTATTCTTTGTTTTGGAAACTATTATACAATAGTGTAGTTTTGCCAGCTTTTTCTGTTGCCTACAAAGTGTATCACTTCATTACATGCATGTGTGCCGGTCTTCTTTAATTTGTATATGGAAAAAAATGATCAAGCTCCAAATTTAAATACCATTTTATTCATGGTCCCTATCTTACTTGCAAAGTAAACTTTTTTATTGTTTGATATTTTATGTTTCCTAGGAAACCAAATTCGGTCTAATGGGACATCAAAGTATTTTGTTGAATCTCAATCCAATCCTCATGGTGAGATAACTTAAACCATTCAAAAATGATCTCAGTTGATATAACTAAATATTTTATCAAATATGGGATCTCTCATTTCATTTATTAAATATCTTACTTGTCTAAAGTAAAAACACTCAAAGCAGGTTATAAGTAAGACTATAGTAAACAAATTGAGTTTGTACCAGTATACAAATAAGAAATGCAAAATTGTGAGGATGGCATAGCAAGCAGATTGCAACTATGACATGGAAAAAGAAATGACAGCTCCTTCCCAAAAGCAACTCACTAATAATAAAGTGAGCCTGATATCAAATTCTCCCTGCTACAAAGGCAAGAATTCTGCTGTTAGCAGCAGTAAATAATGATCTGGAAGGAGATAAAGCACAGAAGAGGTCAGAAGAGACTGACCCTACTTCAGTAGAGGTCATGAGTTTTTTAATATTATCCCCTTTGGCTGTCGTTTGACAAGTTGTTACAGCAAATACATGGTTAGTTAGAATGTCAGGGACCTAGCAATCAAAGACAATATGGTTCTTATGTCAAAACTAAAAGTGGTCACTTATGTGCAACATATGAACTGTCATTTAAAAACAACTTTTTAATGTTATTTTGAGAGGAAGAAAGAAAAAATGAGCAGAGCTGTAGGAGTCTCTTTCATATTTAGTGTTCCTTTGGATCTCTGAAGAAAACTGCCAAATCAGTTTAAATGGGTAAGCTTTAGGAGACAGGGGATATGGGGTCAAACCCTAAAGGAGATTAAAATGAAGGGGTTTGGATTTTAAATTTGGGGCCTGCATGGGGCTATCTTCTTGGAGCTTTCCTCCTCTTATCAGTTCACAATTAAGATACAGACAAAAAAAATCTGACTAAACAGTTGGCAATGGTTCTCTACTTAATGTCAAGTTTCATAAGATTCTTTCAGGAGCAAACTGCACTGTATAACAAGGAGGAGCTATCAATAGTATCAGCTCCAGAAAAAAAAAATCAACATAAATCCTAACAATCTCATTTTCCGGTAATTTAACAAAACAAAAAGCAGTTTTACAGGGTCATTCTTGATTCCGCGATGGGCTGTTATCGCGGCGATGCCATGCAAATTAGGGGAATGGGAGGACCGTGGGCGGGATTTGGGCAGGGTTATGGCCCAGCAGCGCTGTGGGCGATAATGTTTTTCACATTATCGCCAGCAGAGCCGCGGGAAATAACGCCACCTTTTCCCATGGTGCTATGGGAGCGATAGTGGGCGATGCTGCCGGCTGCCCACCGTCGCCCTGCACCCCTTATTTTTTTTCGCGACTCATCAGTCTGCTATAAATATAGCAGAATGATGAATCTAGGGGGTTTCACCAGTTAGCTAGGCAAGTATGAGCTACACATAATACAACAGGCTCTCACAACATGAAAGCCATATTTTTATAAAGTGACAGTTGCTCTAGGAAAGTGAAAGGAGAAACAAGAGAAGATATTGATAGAAAAAGACCATGCAGTCTATCCAGTCTGCCCACATATGGGGGAGTGGGGGGATTTTGTAACAGCCCACACAGAAACATTATCAAAAAGGAGCAGAAGATATTACCTAGTTTCAAAGTGAATTTATGCTCTTGTGTTTGTTTTGAAAATTGTCCCATTAAAACGACTTGTATACAATTACGTCTGCTAATTAATAAGCAGAAATCTGTTGGAGAAATTTAACACGCACATTTTTTAAAATCCATAAGTACATTGCGCAGTCTGGATAAACTGACGTGCAGTGCATATGTACGTAGGCCCACCTGCATTTCAGGCAGGTAATTTGAAAAGCATTGCTTTACTCGTGGAAATTACATTTTAAACTTACTCTTACAGGGGGCAATTTCAACTAGCCTGCATTGTTAGCTGGCACTATGAACTCATGTACACTGCAGCAGATTTTCAAGGGGGAACCATGTGTGCTGTTTCTCTTTCAAAAGGAGGAGCTGCTAAACATGCACAGTAAAAGTGGCTCTGTACTTTGAGCTTGTTGTTTGTGCAAATAGCCTAGGGAGGGCTGCCTTTTGTTTTCTTCCCGGAACTTTAACTTGGCCCCACAACACCTCTTTTTCAACCTGGCTAAAATATGGAAGCTTGCATGAACTTTTAACCAGGTAGAGGAGAGCAATTTTCAAGCAGGACATTCTACCCAGATAAATCTCTATTTACATCTTGAATGGCTTTGAAGATTGCTCTCTGCGGAGTGAATTTTCAAAGAGGTTTCACATGTAAAAATTTCACATAGATAAGTAAGTAGCATGTACACGCATGTATGATATCCTAGAAATATCGAGAGTACTCGCATAATTGCACTGTGGCATACCTGTTTTACCCAAGGGGGAAAAGGGCTGGTCTAAAGGCATGGTTCAGAAGTAACACAAGTTACTGTTTTGTAAGAGATACATAGACACGTTACCAGTCTTGAATGAAGATTTTTATAACTGCTAAGGGACAGGTGAAATCAGACTTGTCTTTGGTCTACAGTTTTTCGGTGTGAAGTTTGGGTGAAAAGGTGGGGTTCAAGGTGAAGTGCTAGAGCGTCTAGGTAAAGTGCAGGAGGACTGGGTGAACTGGTGGAGGCATCAGCAAACTGGTGACTCCAAATATGACTACAAGTATTATCAGAATGGTAAACACACATGCATTATAAAATACCTACCTCTGTGTATAAATCAGGGTTATTAGGTGGATATATTATATACTTTTCTATGCCCAAAATACATATGCGTATATTTATAAAATGGGATGATAAAGTAAGCATTTTCTGGCATTAATATACGCATTTAGTACAACTTGTGCCTGTACTTTTCGGGTGAAACGTGCAGTATTCTATAAACTGTGAGATACCCGCAACATAGTTTAAAAATTGCTTGCATAAATCTCTGTGCATCCACTAACACACAGAGATCCCAACTTTCAAACCTATGTGGGGTACAGAATTTACATGTATATGTAGCCAGAGATTAATACTAGCATTTTATAAACTGTGCGACAGGAGCTGCACAGTTCATAAAATACGCATATTTTTGCTCCAAAATTACGTGTATATTTCAGAATACGGAAGTATTTCCAAGGAAGATAATGCATATTTTTACTACCTATTTTGTAAGCAAATGTCTGTATATTTTAAGCATGTAATAAAACATATGTGTACGATTTATATCGGAGGCAGGTATTGTAAAAAGTATGCACATATATTGTTTTGAAAATACTTACTTGTGTGCATACTTGAAATCATCAGATTTTGAATACCTCAACCACCTAAACTAGTCCTTTCCCAGTTCCCCTAGGCCCTCTAATACTTCACACTGAATCTCTACAAGTTAACCCTACCCCAAAACTGAAGACAACAGACAAGTCTGATCTCTTTTGCATCAGTCAATTAGCAGGTGTAAATCTGCGTAAATATGTTTGTGTTGGATTCGTGGACACTTGAGCTGGCTGGGACAGATGACAACACACTGTGGAAAGACCCACAGTGGAAGTCGAAGCTGGGAGGCGGCACAGAGCAGGAGAGCGGAGGGATCTTCACCACTGGAAGCCCAAGGTCCACCCAGGAGGAGCCCGTGAGGCCACGAGCCGCTTGGATTTATGTGTGGTCTCCTGTGGGTCGGTGTCTGAAGAGGAGTTCCAGAGGATAGAGATGAGTAGATCTGAAGCCAGGAGGCCAACTGGAACTTCACCACTGGAAGCCCGCGGTCCGCCCGAGAGGAGCTCGTGAGGACCCGAGCCGCTTGGACTTAGGAGAGGCCTCCTGGATGAAAGCCAGAGACAGGAACCAGTGGATGAAAGCTGGAATCAGAAGCCAGTGGACGGACCGAAGTCAGAAGCCAGTAGTCAGAAGCCGAAGTCAGAAGTGGACGGAAGCTGGAATCAGGAGCTAGTAGTCGGAAGCCGAGGTCAGAAGCCAGTAGTCGGAAGCAGCAACTAGTAACTCTCTACAAGAGTGAACCTCATTGCAAGGCCAGGAGTGGAGTTGGTGCAGGGTTTAAATACCCTGGAAGCGTCTAACGTCACTCCTGGGAGGTGCTGAGTATTTCACGTGATGGCCCCTTTAAGAGTTGCGCGCGCCTAGGGGCAGAGCCAGCCCAGGCATCGGCGGTGTCTTCCTTGCTGAGGGAACGCTGCGAAGAAACTTTACCGGCCTGACTAGGCTACAGGAATGCTGCAGCAGCCACCAGACATTCCGAGGTAGGTGAAGGGCCGGCTCGCAGACCTCCGTGGGTTTGGCCCTAGCCTACTCCTTTCCCCCTCCCACCCCTAAAATATCTCCATAAAATGGAAAACATTCACAAACTATCACCACTTACAAAATAGAATATTTGTACATAAATTAAATTTTTTCACATTGAGCCCCTTTGAAAATTCACTTTAAAATGTATACCATGGACAGTTGTGAAAGTTGGGCTCTACAATAAAATTGTGAAAACCATTTGATGTATTACATAGAGACAGAGAAATGTGACTGCAGAAAAAGATCATATGGCTTATCTAGACTGCTTATCACACCAACTACTAAGCTGTGCAGTCCTTACCACTCCCTCAGAGATTTCCTATTTATTTATTTATTTATTTAAGGGTTTTTATATACCGCAGTACGTAATGAAATACATCACCGCAGTTTACATTTAACAATAACTTAGCAACAGGCTTTACATTGACATTATTAATAGGTATTAAATAAACTAAATTCCATATAACAGTTTTGACGGAAAACAGGCTGAACAGACTGTGGACCATCCAATAAAGTATAACATACAATTAAAATATTGATGTAACTATTAAACCTTAACAAACCAACACAAAAACTAAATAGTATCTAAAACAATACCGGTTCTGAGTGTGGATACAATTTCTATATTGCACCGAAGACATTTCTGTTATTTAAAGCTACTTAATATCATGATGGGTAAGGGTGGGCAGGTAAGGTGAAGAAGGAGATTGAGGAGGGAATGAGGTTAGGGTGGGAAACGAAGCAAGGGAGAGAGGGTAGAAAATAGAATGGCATTTCAGTTAAATGGATATCATTGTGTGAATGCTAGTTCAAATAACCACGTTTTGAGTCCTTGTTTGAATTTCTTATGGCAGGGCTCCAGACGTAGGTCAGTGGGCATCTTGTTCCATAAGTTGATTAACCCATGATTGATCATAAGTTGATTAACCTATGATTAACCCATGCTTTCTTGAACTCAGATATTGTCCTTGTCTCTACCACTTTCAATGGAAGGCAATTCCATGAGTCCACCATTCTCTCTGTAAAGAATTATTTTCTTGGATTACTCTTGAGTCTACCCCCTTTCACCATTTTCTCATAACCCTTTATTTCAGAAGCTCCTTTCTGTTGAAAGAGGCATGCGTCATGTGCATTGATACCGTGGAGGTATTTAAATGTCGCTATTATGTTTCCCCTATCCCACCTTTCCTCTAGGATATACATATTTAGATCTTTAAGTCTGTTCATATAAGGCTCAATTTTAAAAGGGCGTTGTACATAAAAACGTAGGGGGGTTACGCATGTGGCTGGGCCTTGTGTGCACCACGCACATTTTAGAATGGACCCGGCCACCCGCATAACCCCTGTTATGTGGAGAAGTGCCAGGCCTGCAAAACGGGCAGGCTGGTGGTGTGGACTTGGCGGGGACTGGGAGGGAACTTGTCTACACCCCTACTTAACCTTCCTACATTTTCCCCTCTCCTCCCTGACACCAAATCCCCCTATTAGGTTTATTTTTGTTTTAATACTCACTTTAACTTCCAAGTTGAATTACCGTCCGTGAGCCAGCAGGCTGCTGGCGTGCGCTTCCCTGGGACAGTGGCTATTGGTGCTGTCCCACCCTGTCCCTCTCTGCCCAGACCACACCCCCCCTGGCCCGACCCTTTTGCATACCCGGCACTTCTGCACATAACAGAGGCTACACGCATGGCTAGGCCCATTCTAAAATGAGCGCGGCATGTGCAAGGCCCGGCCATGCACGGAACTTCCCGTTTTTACGCACACTGCCCTTTTACAATTCGGCGTTAATTGGAGCAGACTGGGAGGGAACTGGAGAAGGCCTACTCATGTCGCCGTGCGTTGATTTAGAAAATCCCCCCCCCCCCCCGGCGTGGGAGTGCCAACCTGTCCGCACATGCGTGCGCAGATTTTAAAATCCGGTGCACATACTTTATAACATGTGCATGCGCCAACGATCATTGACCATTTTAATAGTTACCTTCTGGATCAAATGCATCTGATTTATTTCCTTTTGAAGATGTGGTCTCCAGAATTGTTCACAATATTTAGTCCTGTGGGAATTCTGCACTATTGCGGAGCACAGAATTTGAGCAGAATTCCCCCCCATGTAGAAAATAGCAGAGTAGACCCCAGCATGCCGCAAACAGAGCACACAAAGATGAAGGCCCACGTGTGGTGCAGGATGCGCTCCACTTGCGGTGAAGATGATGGCCAAGGCACGCCATTCACAGCGAAGATGGAAGGCCCCCGTGTACCGCAAATGGAGTGTGCTCCGCTCACGGCAAAGATAAAGGCCCTGGTGAGAGAGAATGTATGTGTGTGTGTGTGTGTGTGAGAGAGAGAGAGGAGAGAGTGGGAGGGGTGTGAGAGAAGAGAAGGGAGGGGGTGTGAGAGAGGAGAAGTGAGGGGAGGGGAGGGGTGTAAGAGAGGAGAAGGATGTGAGCAATGTTCCCTCTAATTTCTGACATGCTATGTGCACAAAAAGTTTGTTGTGTGCAACTTTTCCGAAACTTAACTTAATGTTGTGCGTCCAAACTTACAACTCAGACTACTGGAGTTTAAAAAGAAGTGAAGACCAAGTGAAATGTTAACATGTTTATATACTTCTTAACTAAAGAGGCTACTAAGGTATAGCAAGTAGAAAGCGTAACAGTTTATTTGTTTTATACCATATATACTGGGCGACTGCGCCTCATAACTCAGTTCACAACTTCACAGTCCATAATATTTACATTTTTTCCCTGCGGTCTTTGACATTTGTCCATTCAGTATAGATTCTGTCAAGATCTATATTTCCGCCATCTAGTTGCTAGTTCTTCACACACACTTAGTTTTTGGGTACTTGCCAGGTTCTTATGGCCTGGATTGGCCACTGTTGGAAACAGGATGCTGGGCTTGATGGACCCTTGGTCTGACCCAGTATGGCTTTTTCTTATGTTCTTATGATCACATCCAAATGCTCCGATTGTAACTGATTCCGAGATTTGGTTTTCGTAGCGTTCATTAAACTGAAGCCATGTTCACAGTCTACACACCATGAATGTTCCTCCAATATCCATCAACACAGCGAGGTCTTTGAATTGTTCATTTTGAGTCACAAACGACAACATAGATGACAAATTTGAAACAACTTTGTCTTTGATTTTCTCAGCAACAACGAATATGAAGTCACTGTATTGATCAACTACTGTTAACTCCTCAGGCAGAAACTCTTTATATTGAGCACAAAGTGATTTTATGTTATCAATTCTGAAATCGAAGTCACAATTGACAAGTGACCCAATATCAAATGCAGCCCATGCCTGTACATCCTCTTCTGGAAACCTTTCATCCAGATGGACACACAAGAGATTGATAAATGTGACCAGCGAGCTTGTGTCGACTGCACTATTGATTGGTACCTGTAATAGTGCTTTAACACTTTGACTCTACTGAGGTGAGCTTGTTAGATACTGACTTCTGATCTTGTTCAGTTTGCCTCGAGCTAGATGGTGAGCTTCTAGAGTTGTTAAACCCTTCTGAAGAAGAAGAAGAGACAATGATGCCAAATCTGATAGATCATCATTCAAAATTTCCAGAGCTACCCTAAACTCAGAAGTGCTCAGCTTCTTGAAACAATTTGGCAATTGGGTCTTTTTCCCACTCTTCCTCGAAATAGCGTAACAAAACAGCATAGTTTCGAACTATAGCTTTGACAGCAAAATGCCTCAACAGCCATTGCACTTCATTTAAATGTCTGAATGGCACTGAATCATGCTCTGAGGAGTCAATGATTTCTTGATAAGAGTTTCAATGTCTTGCATCAGTTTGACTTCTTTCCATGTATCAGTTATTCCTAAATCTTCACGATGTGCTACACAGTGTTGCTGAGTTAGGTGTGGGATTTCTTTTTTCAACTGTGCTTCTACTCCATTTTTTCTTCCTAACATAACAGAAGCTCCGTCCGATGTAAGCATAACCATCTTCCTTAAATCAGGCTTCTTTGCTGTATAAAAGTATTTGATGGCAGATACGATTAAAGCAGCATTGTAATGTTCTAATCGCAAAATGCCACCAAATGATACTTTGTAATCCAAAGCATTACTAGGCCGATACTTAAAGTAAATATTAAGCATTTGGTCAAAGATATGGCAGTGCTTTCATCAACGGTTAAAGTGTGGAACAATGCTGAAGAAACTTCTTGCATTATATCATTTTGAACAACGATGTTGATGACTTCAAGAAATTCAAATGCATAATTTTTACTTCTCCAACTATCTGGCAGCTTTACAAATTTGGCCATGTGCTCATTTATATCTGTAACAGCCAGCATAGAGGAGTTCAATTTGATGGCTAGCAAGACGCTGTCAATCAGGACCTTTACCTCAACTGGATTTGAACGCTTCCATTCTACAACGATTTGCCTCCTTTGCTTTTTTCCTGGAGTCTCTAGTAACAGGTTCTTCAACCCACCATGAAATAGTGGATTCATATTTTTCAATTTTGTTACACTGTCAATGTGAGATTTATTTACTAGATGTCTTTTGAGGAAATCCAGTTTCCAGACCTCGTTTCAACTTTTACCCATAGAAAACTCTCCTACAGCTTTCGCTTTAGCGCAGATCAGACAAATGACTCCATTATCTTCATCATACGAAAAAATTCTGCTCAGGGCTACACGAGTTAGGCTGTGCATCTTCACGGTATTAGTTTCAACAGTCTCATCTAGCCATTCAGATTTAAATGATGTAGCTGTTCTCTTACGTTTAACACCTTTACTCATTTCGGTTTTCAAATCTTATAATTAACAAATCTTATAATTAACAATTATTATCAATTTATTTAAACTTAACTAGTTGACACTATCTTTTTCTAATGTTCTTTATAAATGATTTATATTACCACATAGCGTCATATACTCTCAGTCATCTAGCTGCTGACGCAGAGCATAGATTCTTGTAAGCGTGTGAATTGTGTAGCCTAGCAATGCTAGCATCCCTCCCAATCCACACTGTGTCGTTGTACCCTGAACCACTGCAGCTGTGCCATTGGAGGTTGGGAGTATGAACTTTTCCTGACCTCATCCCATTAATGGCCTAGCAGGCTGGCAGTCAGTTCTAAGTAACAGGTGGCATCTGGCCTCTGTCAGAGAGCAGCATCGGTGTGTGTGCACTTAGCCCTAAATTCACTGGGGTTACAGAAACTTTGGAGCAAGTGTTTAAACCAATACTATGGACTGTGTAGAGATGAGTCAGAGGTCTCTTAACTCACAGAGTGGCACAGACATTATGTAGCGCACGTTTTGTGTCTCCCATCATTGCTTTGTAAGTATAATGATTTTATGCCTAATAATTTGCCTAATTTTTGGAAAAACTCTAGGATTAAAAACTCTGTGTGCTAAACTTTGTACCATGTGCGCGGCTTTTGCGGGCTGTGTGCGCGCACATGCGCACAGCTTAGAGGGAACACTGGGTGTGAGGGAGGGGGTGTGAGGGAGGGGAGGGGTGTGAGAGAGGAAAGGGGGGTGTGAGGGAGGAGGTGTTGGGGAGAGGAGGGTGAGAGCAGGGAGAGGGGTGTGAGAGAGGGGAGGGTGAGCAAGAGCATGGGAGGTAAGAGAGGGGGGATGCTTGAGTGTGGGTTTCAGAGAGAGATAGCCTATATGAGGAGATTGTGAAGGAGTGTGTATGTGTGTGAGAGATTGGGAGCTCGTGTGTATGAAAAAGGGATCGTGTGTATGTGAGGGTGCAAGCCTGTGTGAAGGGAATGTGTATGTGTGAGACAGAGCCTGTGTGAAAGGGTGCGTGAGAGAGAGACATAGGCAGCCTGTGTGAGGATGCATGTGTGAGAGAGAAAGGGAGCTTGTGTGGGCGTGTGTACTAGAGAGAGGGAGGGACAGAGGGAGCCTGTGTGAGGGTCAGTACTGAAAAGATGAAGTCAAACTCTGGGACTGGCAATAGAATGGAAGGGGTTGAGCCTAGAGGTGGAGGGGAGAGATACTGGCAGGTGGAGGAGTTGGGGCCTGAGAAGGCAAAGTGGCCAGGGCAGTAGGGAGAGCAAGTGAAAGGGACACCCTTAAAGTGAATTTCTATGGATATTCTGCATCTTTAAGTAATAACTTTTTTCTATATTAATTTAAAATGTAATTACTTAAAAACTGTCATGTAAATTGTGTTATTTTGACCAATATACATTTTGCAGAATTTTAAGGTTTTTTGCGCAGAATTTTAAGTTTTTTGCGCAGAATTCCCCCAGGAGTAAATATTCCAAATGAGATCTTACCAGGGACTTGTATGGGGAAAGATCACCTCCATTTTTCTTCTGTTTCTCTCCCTATGCACCCAAGTATATTGCTGGCTTTTGCCATCACCTAATCCATCTATTTAACATCTTAATATCATCAGATCCTGCTCTTGTTTTGTGTTGAGAAGAGTATCACCCCTATATTGTGCTGTCCAAATGCATGACTATCTTGAGCATTCATTCTTATGTAACCCTCCAGACAAGGCATATAATATGTGAGAGTGGCTGGCATTCAGTGTTGCTGAGGGACAGACTCTTTGAGAGGTTCAAGAATGGAAAGAGGTAAAACAGATGTGTAGTGTATCTATGCAGAGGCAGCAAAGGAATTTACACCTTCTTGAACTGGACAGGAAGATTCAACCCTAAGCTCTCCCCTCTGTGAATTCTACCTCATTCAACCTTAGTGGTTGTTACTGGTAGACAATCCCATCCCAATTAAACTTCATACCAAAGTAAGGTCAAACAATAATTTAGCTTTTATTTTCTGGGGTTACCAACAGAACAAATGTTTACAAAAAGGGATGAAAGGTAGTAATGAGTATCAGTTTAATCAGGTTCATAGACTTATAGACAAGATACCCAATTCCAGTGCTTGTCTGTCCATTAAACCAAAAATCCAATACTTTCCCCCTCTTTAACCATTATTGAATTACTCCAACTATATTCTCTTTTAAAAATAACTTGAGGTCATTTCAGTTATGTCTCTAGCATTTCAACAAAAACAGCAATCCTTGTCACAATTGGTAAGATACATTCTCCACTACTCAACTTATCTTCCACTCTGATTGCATCAAGTACTCACATCAGGAACAATGGATACTCCTCAATCATGATCACAGATTCTGTATTGCCTGTAATGCTAAGGACATCTTCAGCATCCTCCACACTTTGGTTTACCTCTCCCTCCTATGGTCCTGCATTAATTGTTGGGCCAACTTCTTCTCCAACACCTCCTTTATCAGAACCAGACCAGGTCCCCAGGCTGATTACCTGTGAGAAGAAAACACTTATATCCCCTGGTTGATTCCTCAAGAGGAAACACCTCTTGCACATTTCCCCTTGAGGGGGAAAGTCCCTGCTGCAGAACCCTCTCCTAGCACGATAGGTTCTCAGGTTCTCCAGCCAAGCTGGTGGCAACTCCCCACCCCTGAACCATGGTGAAGTCCTCCCCTTTCCCATAACTGGAACAATTTATATTCCTAAACCATTCTCTTAGGAGGATCTATCTTCCATACCTCTTAAAGGAAACCCCTCTCTGAACCCCATTTGCCAAACAAAATCTAGAAATTTCCCTCCATGGACTTTAGGGACATTAACATATACCACTGAACTCTCACCATGCTTACTGCTATCTAGTGGCCATTCACCAAAATTGCAAGACTCCAATATTTTATCCAAAACAACCAAAGGAACAGCTTTTTCCATTTTCAGGAAGTAAGCCATAAGTCTCCCTTCTTTAAAACTGGTGAAAATGGCATATTTGGAGAGACCAGTCACACTTAGCTGCCAAATTCTAGGTCATTCCTCATGGTTTCGTGACTTTCCTGGGTGTCTATCCTGTTGCAAATTTTGGTATCATCTGCAAAAAGATAAACCTTCTGTGATAATCCTTCAGCAATATCACTTATGAAAAACTGGTGCAAGGCCCAATCCTTGTGGCACGCCACTAGTAAATCCACTCTCTTCACAGCAAACACTGTTTACTACTTTACCTTTGTCACATCTAACTCTACTAATTTCTAACCCTGTTAATCTCTTTATGGTCCATACTAAGAAGGTCCTGGGAAAAGCCTTTAAACTGTCTCCTTCTATCTGGTACAGAATAAATCCCATAGAAATTTCAGCTAGATTTTTGTTTCTTTTGTCTGCAACATGCTAGACATCTCAGTGTTAAAAAAAAAAAAAAAAATATATATATATATATATATATAATTTCTAATTGGGTACCAGATTGAGGTTTTCATTGTTATGCTCTGCCAGGTTTGAACTTGGAAGGGCATGTCAAGGCCCATGCTGTCAGGGCCATGGCAATATCAGTAGCTAATTTAAAGTTTGCCACCTAAGATGAATTCAAGGTTGTTACTAGGAGCTCTGCCTAAACATTCACGAGTCACTATTTCTTTGATTTGTTCTCCCATCAGGATTCTAGGTTTAGACTGCATATCCTTAAATGCCTGTTTACGGAGTACAACCCAATTCCCACCCACTTACAGCCCATTTCTGTCTAATTCAAGGTTTGTCTTCTTTCCTCATCTTTTTAAGTTCTGTTGTTGCAAACTCTAGGAAAAAATTAAAAAGGAAGAAAGGAAATAAGAATTTTGTCCTCTAACAAAAACATATATCTGTGCGCCACCTGTTCACATTATTCATGTCTCGCCTTCCTCTTGTTTATTTGAAGACAACCCTTACCTAGGTAGGCAAATCACTGTGACAAACTGTAGCTGCTTGTAAAAAAAAAAAAAAAAAAAAAAAAAAAAAAGGGTATATGCTTTCCTGTACTAATTGTTCTCTGATGACAGAAGTACAATGAGCCACACTATCCACCCACTTTCCTGTTTGGTACTTTTCATGTTTTCATTGTATAAGTTAGCAAAAGATCCTACCCATGCTCAAAAGCTTTCAAGGAAAGCTCTAGAAAAGTTCTCTGCCTCAGCACTAGATACAAGTGACCTCTCTGCATGGCTCATTACCCTACTGTCATCAGAACAACAATTATAAGTAAGCAATTACTTTTGCCAAGTAAGGGATTATAAATAATGCGGCATACCCTCTTGGGGATGTATCTTTCTTTACTTGCCATCCACATCCTTACTAATAGTATTCCAATTAGAGAGAGACTTATGGAAAGGGCTATCCATTATGAAATTATGGATGTCAAAAGTCTGTTGTTGGGGGATATCAAATAAGAAATACTCTGTAAGTAGTTCCATTGCACAAAAGGCAAATTGTAAATAACTGAAATTACAACATGAACATTGTTGCAACTGACATTTCTGACAAATTAAGATTCATTAATTTTGCCCCCACCCTGAAATGGGAAAGTGTTGGAAATTAAGAGCACCATTTTGTGTTCATTTACAGCCAAACATATAACTCAATCTGTTATGATGTTAACTGAATTGTAAAAATGATGAGTGGATACAAGTTAATTGTACTAAAGTCTCCCAAAAAGTCCATAAATGTCAATTACAGTAATGCAGGGCATATCTATATGCAATGTAAATATCTTGGCCAAAAATGCAGGAAGAAATCTGCATTTTTGGCCAAGAATGGCTATTGCTTTTTTTTTATTATTCACTTTGCACTCATACCATTTGAATTGAGTCACTAATTTCTGAGTTTTTCACAGTGCTTCATAATATATACAAAAGAGTTCCATTAGCTGTGCTAGTTATGGAGAAAACTGGATTATTTGCAGGTTGCAACACATTTAATTGGACAACATAAGACTCTTGCAAAGATGATGCTTTATATGATCTTATTTACCCCAAGGACGTGTATTTTAGAAGCAGCACTATATGAGTGTTCTAGTGGTGAGTAAATTAGAATGAATAAGTTTAGTACAATCTTAGTGACATTATTTTAACACTTTCCTTCTCATCCTCTTATGTTCAGAATTCTTCTATCACTTCCAATGATTATTTTTTTCTAATTTATTATTTGCTCATACAGGGGCGGATTTTCAGAGCCCTGCTCGCCTAAATCCGCCTAAATCCGGGCGGATTTAGGCGAGCAGGGCCCTGCGCGCCAGTGCGCCTATGTTCAATAGGCGCACTGGCGCGCGCAGACCCTGGGACTCGCGTAAGTCCCGGGGTTTGGCGAGGGGGGCGTGTAGGGGGTGTGTCGGGGGGCGGGCCCGGTCGGCGCGGCGTTTTGGGGGCGTGTCGGCAGCGTTTTGGGGGCGGGCCCGGGGGCATGGTTACGGCCCAGGGCGGTCCGGGGGTGTGGCCTCGCCCTCCGTACCCGCCCCCAGGTCACGTCCCGGCGCGCTAGCGGCCCGCTGGCGCGCGGGGATTTACGTCTCCCTCCGGGAGGCGTAAATCCCCCGACAAAGGTAAGGGGGGGGTTTAGACAGGGCCGGGCGGGTGGGTTAGGTAGGGGAAGGGAGGGGAAGGTGAGGGGAGGGCAAAAGAAAGTTCCCTCCGAGGCCGCTCCGATTTCGGAGTGGCCTCGGAGGGAACGGGGGTAGGCTGCGCGGCTCGGCGTGCGCCGGCTATACAGAATCGATAGGCTTGCGCGCGCCGATCCAGGATTTTAGCGGCTACGCGCGTATCTACTAAAATCCCGCGTACTTTTGCTTGCTCCTGATGCGCCAGCAAAAGTACGCCAATTCGCGCGGTTTGAAAATCTACCCCACAGTTTTGCATCGACTACAAGAAGATGATGACTACTGCCTAAATAAAACATCAAATGAAAGCAATATTGTGCTCATGGAAAAGAAAATAATATTTTTATGTCATTTGATGAATCACAGTATTTTTTTAATTACAGTAAACTATTATCCTGAACTATTTGTTCTGATCAGCTCTAGTTTGGGCTTATCAAAAACTTCAAAATAACAGTTCAGGTGCAGAACCAGTTGGAGCAAAAAGAATATTAACCAGATTTCCATTTGGTTTGGTTTAACCCTCCCCTTTTTTCTTGTTACTCTGGTATACTGCGAGACCTTCTTAACCAGTTAAGAATGATATTCTGATTCTTCTTTTGTATATAAACAGGAGCGTAGCTAGAATTTTTTTTTTAGGGAGGCCATGGACACTGCAACCAGGCCTCCTGCCCCACCTCCATCTCTTACCCCATCCTATGTGGGTCTTCACAGCAGAGGCTACAAAATTATTTTAATTTCTATTCACTGTGCCCCAGGCCTGTTTTTGCAGTTTGTCACTCTCCCTCTGTGGTTAGGTCAACTACTTTACACAAGTGTTAAGCTCTGAGGTTGATGAAGAGCAAGTATGTAAATAGGTATTCACTCATTGCTGAACATTGAAGGAGCTGAGAGGGGAGAGATAAATAATTACCTGCCAAAAGTAAATAAAGACTTAGATGGCCTCAAACCTTTACAGGTCTAGTCCAAGGGCAGTGGTATTTCCCATTCAAGTTAGCCTCCTTAAATGCATAAGGGATCATTGTCTGGCAGTGATTCAAGTGCCCTTAGACCCTCTAACTCCTGCACCTTTAAGAGTCTGGCTCAGATGGTTCATGAATCTGCTGCTAGGGATGGTGCCAAGAGCCAAAAATGAGGGGCCACAGGCCCCGAGGCCCACTCCCATTTATGCCTCTGTATATGATAACTTTGTCTATTGTTGTCATATCCCTTTCTAATATAACTATGAGGAAGATCCTCTCAATGAAGTTAAATGATCTCACACTCAGACTGAATAAGGTCATGTATGTGCTAACAATTTACCAACTTAAAACATGAGATTTATTAAGCTTTTTAATATCTGACTGTGAGATCTGCTTTAAAAAGCTGTATTTTTTTATAACCACATTTTTATTACATTTTAAATGTCTTATGAAATTAACACCTTACAAAGTAGTTGAAAACAATGATGTTCTAAAGAAAATATAATTTAATGATCTGGGTCAGTTCTGTGGTGTTACCTATGATAAGGAAATCCTAGACTGGTAAAAAGAAATGATGGATACATAGAAAACATAGCAAGGCGACTGTGGCAAATGATCATGTAGCCTATCTATTCTGGCCACCTACACCAGTTCAGATTTACAATCTCTACAACTCCCTCAGCAAGCTTCTGTTCTTATTCCGTGCTTTTTTTTTAAATTCAGATACTGTCCTGGTCTCCACCATCTCCATGGGGAGTCTGTTTGATGCATCTAGCATCCTCTCAGAAAGAAACATTTCCTTAGCTTACTCCTAAGTCTACTTAAATTCATCCTCATCCTCATCCTCATCCTCATCCCTTCTAGTTGTACAGCCTCCTTTCTGTTGAACAAGTCTTGCCTCCTTTGCAAGGAAATCTTGCAGGTATTTAAATGCCTCTGTCATATCTCCTCAATCCTTCCTTTTCTTCTAGGGTGTATGTTTAGATATTTAAATCTGTGCTCATATTCTTTAGAATGAAGAATACGGATCATTTTGGTGGCCACTCTCTGGCCTGACTCCAATTGGTTTATATTTTTTTGTAGGTGCGGTCTCCATAATTGTACACAGTATTCCAAATGTTTTCTCACATGGACTTAATAAACAGGGGCAATATCACCTTCTTTTATTTTCTGACTATTCCTTTCCTTTTGCAACCAAACATCTTTCTGCCTTTTGTTGTTGTTGTCTTATCCACCAATTTAGCCAACTTATGATTATCAGATATGATCACCCCTAGACCTCATCCTTCTTTTAATCATAGAAGAATTCTGAACTCATAGTGGTAGATTTTAAAAGGCGCGCGTGCGCATCCATGTGTGAGTGGTTTCTGATGCGCGTACATGGACGCACAGATTTTATTATCTGTGCACGCATGTGCGAGCGGTGCAAGCAGAGGAGATTTTAGAAACTACACACAGCGGCGAAATCACGCCTTCCTCCGTTCCTTCCCAGTCCACTCCAATTAACAAGTGGACTGGGACGGAACTTCCCTACCCCCCTACCTAAATTCCTTCCCTCTTCCCCTCTTGTCTCCACCCCCTAAATCCTTCCTAGCTATCCTTTTTTTTTTTGTTTGTTTTTGAACTTACTTCAGGGCCGGAGTTGAAGTAAGTTGCACATGCCGGCCGGCCGGCTGCCGGCACGCAAGTCATCGGGACAGCATTGTTCCAATCCGCCCTGCCCCTCCCCACTGAGACCACGCCCCAGCCTGCCCCTTTTTAAGGGCCTGGCACTTGTGCATGTATTGGCAGTTACACACTGTAGACCATTCCTTGAGTTTCACTATATCCTGCTTCATGTTTTCCACATTTTCCTGGCTGTTTACCCTGTTACTGATATATAAGATTATAATAAAACCTAGCTTGATGTTAACCAGGTAGAGCGTCCATCAAGCTAGGTTGAGGGAACATTGCAGAAATCTCATCTTTGGGTGAGTTTCCTCACTCCGAGGGTCATTAAATGTTCACAAGAGAGCACTGTTCTGTTCGTACATCTTGAATATCAAAGTGGCCCCTAACTCCTACACTAATACCTAAACCTCACCTCAAGTTACTAGGTGGGCCTCCCATAGAGATATAAATATGTATCTAGGGTGATGGCATTACAGCTAGTCTCTCTCTTTCTCTCTCTCTCTCTCTCAACTTCAAACTACTAAAACCAGCATCCGCAAAAAAACAGGTGATATAGCCATAACACAAGCTATCGCATGGCTTAACACTCCTGAAAAACTTGTAGTTAAAGCCATGCAATAGGGCTTCGCAAAATGGTAAGCCCACCCCTAACTCCTCCTCTTTTTCAGATTTGCATCATGGTGCTATCACGTGTTAAAGGCGTTTTCGCATGCGTTAATGGCACTTTTCACATGCGATAAGCCCTTAACACATGCAAAAATGCCTTCGCGCATTTTGATAAATGAGGGGGTAACTATTCTATCTGTACTGTGTCTGAATGAATTTAGAGTATGAGATACTAAAAACAAATGAGGTAGTGAAAAGAATAACCTCATTACTATTTAAAATACTTCTTAGTGGGAATGCATAAACTGTGCCAGATGTATCTTTCCCTATATTGCAATTTTGTAAACATAATATATTATTGAAAAATATATAAGCAAACACCTCCTTACAATTTTGAAAGAATACTTTTAAAGAAACTATCTGGCATGTTTTATTTCTGTCACCAGCAGAAGAACGTGAACACTTGGCCGCTGTCAAGTTGGCACTGCCTGGCCTGAAAGGAAATGGGACAGGCCCTGACAGACAGTGGCAGACACACCCACTGACAAGGACCTCAGAGCATGGTGGCTTCACCTGAGCCAACCACCTCTCCGCAGGTTGAGCCCTTGGGTTCTGGAGGCCAGCAGAACTTGTGGCTAAGAAGTACATGGTCCAGGCGATGGTCAGGGCAGGTGCCCAGATGCAGAGTCAAGGTCCACGCTAAGGTCAGGACAGGCAGTAATGAGCAGAGTCAAGGTCTAAGCTAAGGTCAGACCCGATGAGTCCATCTAAAACAATTAGACAGAGAAACAGGAGACAGACCCGGGAGACAGAGACAAGGAACTAAGGGAGACAGACAGGGGAAATAAGGTGAAGACAAGCAGACAAGGAATGCAGGAAGCAGGCAAAGCAGGAGCACAGAAACAAGATAAGGCAGGAGACACAGGAACATGGGAAGCCAAGGCAGAAGGCATAGAAACACAGCAAGGTGACAAGAAGCTGCAACAAATGCTGGAGATCTGTTGCTGAAATGCTGGCTAGTAACAGAGTGCTTCCTTATATACCTGGTCAGGATGTGATCTTATCAGCCAGTGCCCCAGGAAGTCCTGGCTGCAGAGCCCATAAGAGTAGCTCAGGGAAACAGGAAGTGCTATACATGGCCCTTGGATGCTGCACAGTATGGGACACTATACCTGAGGTGCTTGAAGGTAAGGGGCATTACAATTTCAAAAATAAATTTTAAAAAATGGTCATTATCCACAAAAGAATATTGTGCTTCCAAAACATAGCTGGCTTTTGAATAATACACCACATTACACTTTGTGAAAGCTCTCATAGCATTTCACTAAAGAAAACATTATCAAAGCAAAAGCCTATTAACCAAAGCAAAGAAATTAAATTGACAATTCAGACACAAAGGGCCTTGTTGTTATACTTGGTTTTATTGTCTTTCCTCTGACTGCTATCACTTGTGTGTATTTTAGTCATACTAATAAAAGTTTAATTGAAATATTATTTGGAGAATATACTCAGATGTACATAATCAATGGCACATTCTGAAGACTCATTTGTTCTTTACAAGCTTATTATTTTCCTGAAATGTTCCACATTATTTATAATGTACCCTGATGAAATAGTGTATTAAATAAAATATGGAATTGTCCTGATGCCTGGCTAGTGGAGTTCACTTTCTGGAGGTACTGCACACAATTTATTTTTAGTGCCTCATATGATCTGAAAACTATTTGATAATAATGGTCACCCACACACTTTCCCTGGGCATCAAGCTGTCTAATAATGAGAATGCCTAGAGTTTTCTGATGGTCACAATTAATCATCATAGAACTAATTACAAAGGCTATTAGAAATACTATAGTGTCCATCAATCCTGCACACACATTTGTCACTTAACAGGCATGTGACCATTCTTTTCTCTATTGTGGACCTGGACATTGCATGCATAGGGCATAAGATAGTTTGGATAGCAAATGGTTCTTTTCTGTTGTAAGTTCAAACATACACATTCATAAAAATCTAAAAAATATAGAAGAAGCTTTCTTGATGAATGTGATTGAAAAATTAAATAAAGAGATAAATAAAAAAATATTCATGACATACCAGTGTATATTATTTCAACGTTTATGTTATATCAATACAAAAACATGATGGCAGAAAAAGATTGTTATGATTTGCGGCTCACAGAGCTGTCCTGTGAGCCGTCTCACGCACCCTAGCGTTGTCAGCACGGTCTTGCAAGCTGCCCACCCTTGACCTCAGCGGGGAATGGCCAGAGACACTACTGGGGCCCCTCACGTGAGCAATACCACCATGCTGTCAACGCGGCTCCGCCACTGCTGCCTTCCTGCTCGTTCTGGGTCCATAGGCACACGTGCTGCTCAGCAGTATTTAAAGGACCAACGGCGGGAAAAGCCCTGCGGCACTCAGTGATGACATCAGCTGGCTTTCTATATTTGAGGGTGTCCCGTGATCAAAGTCTCTGCCTCAGCAACGGGTCTCCTACTGTCTAGTAGTGTTTGTTGCTCCTGTATTCCTGATTGCCCTACATTTCTGTGACTTGCCTTCTCCAGCCTTCCTCATCCAGCCTTGTTTCAGGTTTCTCATCCAGCTATGCCTTGTCTT
Organism: Rhinatrema bivittatum; assembly: GCF_901001135.1. Taxonomy (NCBI): domain Eukaryota; kingdom Metazoa; phylum Chordata; class Amphibia; order Gymnophiona; family Rhinatrematidae; genus Rhinatrema; species Rhinatrema bivittatum. The sequence continues at coordinate 106,068,968 of NC_042617.1, read as the reverse complement.
GCCCATTTCATCCAATGTCTTCTGTGCATCTTCATCCATCCTTGGCCTGACTTCCGGATTCTGGCCTCTTACTTAGACTTGACCATGTTTTCCAGCCACCTGGACCTGACATCTTGCTTGGACCTGACCACGTGTGCCCACTGCCTGCCCATCAAGCTCCTGTGGCTCCAGCTCCAACATCTCTGGTACAGCCTTCTGCCTCCATGCTTCATGTGCCTCCAACTCTGAGATGCAAGAGGGATCCTACCAAATGTAGAGGCTAGCTAAACCAATGTTGGAAGCAATTCGAATTATAAGCATCTCTCTTCGCATCTGATTACACCAAGATTATTTATATCTTGTCCTAGTTGGATGGCTCCGCTCTGGCTTGGGCCTCACCTCTTTGGAAAAGAGAGGATCCCCTCCTAGGGGATCCTAGGAGGGGATCCTCCATATTAAATAGCTTCTTGCCTCCATATTAAATAGCTTCTTGCAGGAATTTCTCCAGATCTTTGACGAGACTGGCTGGATGGCTTCCAAGGAGTTTGAACTCCTGCAGATTAGACAAAGCTCCTGGTCTGTGAGGGAGTATGCAGTGCATTTCTGCACCCTGGCCTCCGAGCTTCAGTGAGCAGTGATAGCCTAATCAAAATCTTCAGACAAGGGCTTTCAGAGTGGATTAAAGATGAGCTGGCTGCCAAGGAACTGCCTGATACATTGGAGAGCTTAGCCATATGCCTGGGCTTGAGATTTCAAGAAAGAGCTTGAGAGATGGATTTGGCTCGCTGCCCATCCTCCTCACCCCAACTTTCTAACATCCAGGGGCTTCCCATTTTCCTCCACAGCCAGGACCACCAGCTTTAAGCTGTCTGCAGAGGAGAAGCAGAGGCACCATAATCTCAACCTGTGCCTATATTGTGCTATATCTGGGCACTTTGCAAGTCGCTGCCAGATTAAGCCGGGAAACTCCAGGACCTAAGGCTGGTGGGAGAGGCCATCAAATCATCCCTGCAATTGTCCACAAATTCTAGTTCCAGTACGTCTCTTGCTTGGGGACATTCCCATTGACACACTTGTGATCCTGGATACTAGCGCTGGTGGCAGCTTCATTCATGAGGCTTTGGTCCATCAGATCCCGAAAGCTCCCTTGATACTTCACTCTCAATCTCATCCATGTATGGAGAGGCTTAGCTGGGATATGTCACAAGGGCTACCGTCCCACTCACCATGCAAACCGATATTCTGCATAAAGAGCAAATCAGCCTATACGTGTTGACCAAAATGGTCAACACAGTCACTTGGGTCTACCATGGTTCATGTTACATAAGCCCTGCATCAACTGGACTACTCTCCAGGTTTCCAAATGGAGCTCTCACTGCCATGCAATCTTAACCAACTCTCTGAAAATTCACAAGTTTGTGTGCAATTTTCAGAACCTCCCTTTGTTATTAATAGTTAAAGTAATCATCTTTCTTTTTTTCTATTATAGATATATTTCCTTTATATTTTTCATAATGCTATGTAATTTTAGGAGGCAGAATTTAAATGTCAAACTATTTGTCATCTCTCTTCTTGCTGCCTCTTGTGGTTTCTCTAGGAGGCATAAACCACTGTTTCCTGTCTTCTATGCACAGAAAACTTGCAGGGAACAATGATACAATCTCTTGTATTGCTCAAATGAGAAGAGAGATACCAGCAAGGAAAGAAAGAGTGGGTAATGCAGAACAGGTGCAAGTTGAATCATGGAAGTGTCAAAGGTCCTGAAGTCACCAAAAGACCAAAATCAATCAATGAGAGGAACTTGACAAGACAAAAGAAAACTACAATATTTCCAAAATTGAAGTGAACCACCTGTAACCTCTCAGAAACAGGTGATGAATTTGTGATAAACTTATGTTTTAGGGTGTCAGGAAGTGCCTCTTGGAGCCCCCAGCAACCCCTCCTTCAGATGTGAGTGGAGATCTGTTGCTGAAATGCTGGCTAGTAACAGAGTGCTTCCTTATATACCTGGTCAGGATGTGATCTTATCAGCCAGCGCCCTAGGAAGTCCCGGCTGCAGAGCCCATAAGAGTAGCTCAGGGAAACTTGTGACTCACAATAAGTGCCCTTGTTTGAAAGATATTAACCTCTAGAAATAATCCCGTCAACCTCCAACCATTGCCCACTTAGGCACTGCCACCATTCTGACATTAAGTAACGTTGGGTGCTGCAAAGTTGATCTACCAGGATCTCCTTCTTCCTTTCCTCAGCATGGCTGGAAGTCATTCTCTCTTTGGATTCTGGTGAACTCAGTTTCCACTTGCAAGAAGGGAACTTTCTTCCATTGGTCTTTGCAAGATTGCTCTGATGTGAACTAAGAAAATCCCACAAACATAATTGTAGCAGCAGACTCTTCTGTAAATGGAGCTGAATTTGCACCAGTAGCTAAGTTACACATAGGAGATCTCAATGTTCCCTATGCTGAGATAAGTGTCCAGCAGAGAGGGACTCTGTCAAACACTGGAACCCGAACTTGGAGAACTTCAAATGGTCAATGGAGAAATTCCTAGTAAAGCTCAAGAAGAGAGATACTCAAGTTAATTCTTTTGGTTTTTATTATTTAAATACAGAGTTGGGATAACAGGTTTATACTTGAGAAATAATCAGTTTGCTAAATAAAACTTGGCATGAATTTTTATTGTGTCTTAAAATTTTTGTGACTCATAATAAGTGCCTTTGTTTGAAAGATATTAACCTCTAGAAATAATCCCATCACCCCCAACCATTGCCCAATTATGCACTGCCACCATTCTGACATTAAGTAACGTTGGGTGCTGCAAAGTTGATCTACCAGGATTCCATGCAGACATAATTGCTATTAATAGAGAGGGTAATTTTCAAATGGGCTTTTAGAAAATTGCCTATCTAATATGTAGATAAAATTACTTGGGTATATCAAATTCACATGTTTACTTATTTTAGGGGGTAGAGTTAGGGAAGAGTTTGGACTTATTCTGAAAATAAGTTTATTGAGGGCAATAATGAAAGCCATTTCCACAGGTAACCTCTGTATGGCAGAACCTGGATAACAATCCCAGAGGCCTTATCTCACACTTATATTTAGTTGGATGCTGTTCTAGAGTCATTAGATTTACTTTCCAAGGTTTTATTTCAGGGCCCTCACATTGCTCTTTACTTTTCCAATCTTTAAGGGGTAGATTTTCAAAGGGATACGCGCGCAACCCCCGAAAACTTACCCCTGCGCACACCGAGCCTATTTTGCATAGCCTCAGCGGTGCACGCAAGCCCCGGGACGCGCATATGTCCTGGGGCTTCGAAAAAGGGGCAGTCCGGGGGCGGGACCTTGAGCAGGGCCGCGGTCCGGGGCGGACCAGGGGGCATGGCGGCGGTCCGGGGAATGGCCGAGTGCCCCGACACAGCGGCATGTGTTGAGGCCTGGCACGCCGGCAGCCAGCCGGCGTGGGCAAGTTACGCCTGCCTCTGGCAGGCGTAACTCAACGAAATAAGGTAGGGGGGGATTTAGGTAGGGCTGGGGGGTGGGTTAGATAGGGGAAGGGAGGAAAATGTGGGGGGACCAAAAAAAAAAGTTCCCTCCAAGGCCGCTCCGATTTTGGAACAGCCTTGGAGGGAACGGGGAAAGCCATCGGGCCTCCCCAGGGCTCAGCGCGCGCACCCCCTTGCATGTGCCAACCCTGGATTTTATAACATGCGCGCGGCAGCACGCGCATATTATAAAATCAGGTGTACATTTGTGCGTGTACAAATGTTCCCCCCATGCGTAATATTAAAAATCTGCCCCTCAGTCTTTTGCACACAGCATGGAAGATAAAGTCAATACTCAATAAAACACATGAGAGATGTTAAAATGTTTCCAACATTTCTCTTTACCAATAAGGTGAAATGATGGTTTTAAACTATTTACAGCTTTGTACTTCAATTTCAATATGATACAAATACTTTTACTAAGTATACTTAGGTATCTCTCCAACTTAATTAGTTCTTTTAGCTACTTGGTTTGTGCCCTCCCATTGGAATACAAGGCAAGTTTGAAAGCTTCCCTCCCATGGTAGTTGAAATATCAAACTTTACTTTTAAAGTGTTTAGTCTTTTATCTCCTTCCTTCTCTTGTAGTATCAAGGATAATACCTCTTACTCCTCTTTCTCCCAATCTTCAGTAGATGTTCTTGGGCCATGGATGCGATCCAACTTCTCTCTTTCTCTCTATTTTCTCCTTCCTTTCCTCAGCATGGCTGGAAGTCATTCTCTCCTTGGATTCTGGTGAACTCAGTTTCCACTTGCAAGAAGGGAACTTTCTTCCATTGGTCAGAAGAGAAAACTCAAAACTCAAAACAACAAAAGGATTTAGCACTCTGATGTCAAAGGTGGCATGAGAGGGTGGAAAGAAACTCTCATCGAAAATAAATGTCTCCATGTAACCTAAAGCTAAGACTTAGAAAAATGAGAGCACATCTTAGGACATGCTGCTGTTACGACCGCCGGCCACGGCGGTCCGCGACGGGGGCCGGCCACTCACCCGCGGCATTGGGCCCTTCCTGGGACAGCTGCAGGAGCCGGCAGCCACCGCTGAGATCCCCTTCGCGGCTGTGCCGATCCAAGATGGCTGCCATCCTGCTGACTCCGCTCCCGCTGGGCCTCCTAGAGCTGCGCATACGGCTGCTGAGATGATTTAAAGGGGCCATGACAGGAAATGGTCATGGCTCCTCTTCGGGACTTCTTCCTGGTGCCCTGTATATAAGGCAAGGTCTGCTTCTCAGACCCTGCCTTGGTATCTTGGCTCTTGGTCCTGTGCCTTGAGTTCTTGGTCTGCTGCCTGCTCATCTGGTTCCTGTTTGTCTTGATCCTGTTCCTGGTTCTCCCCTCGTTGGATGGATTTCTTCTGGCTTCGACTCCTGGACCGGCTTCCGACCATTCTTCTGGCTTCGACTCATGGACCGGCTTCCGACTATCCTCTGGCATCGACCCCTGGACCGGCTTCCGACCATCCTCTGGCTTCAACCCCTGGACCGGCTTCCGACCATTCTCTGAAAATCTACACTTGTATCGACTTCGACCTCTGGAGGCGCCAGCTATCTGGATTACATGACCTGCAGGAGGCGCCTGCATCCAGATCTTCTTCGGTCTCCAGGGAGCCTTCTAAGCCCCAGCGGCCGGGTTCCTATGGGCTCCTCCTGGGGGAATCGCGAGCTTCCAGGGTGAAGCCTTCATTCCATGTCTATATCACAAGGCCTCGCCTTCCGATGGTAGGGATCTAAGAGGGTTTACTCTCCTAGGTAGTGCTGACTCTACCTCGGACCTAGGGTCCACTGCCAGAACTATAACAGCTGCCTCCTCAAAAGCAAAAAGGGTCCATGAGAATAAAATGGTGACCTCTGGAAAAACACTGCAGACATGACCACTGCCAGCTACTACATGGGGAGCTGCAAACCCAACCAAACTACCAATCCGTCTCTCCACATACCTAAATGGTACATCCCTGTTCAAGTAGTAGTAGAGGATTAACAGGATCCCTATATGTGGAAATGGGCTGTTTGATTATTGCCCGCCATCTAAGTAGTTAAAGCATGTGCGACCAACACAGATACATTTACCCACATTACTTTATAGGTATTCCTGAAGCAGGATTAAGTCAGATGGGGTAACTATATGCAGAATTTTGGATACTGAAAACTGCATGTGTTGTGAAACAGAGAAATGTGACAGCAGAAAAAAACTATATGGCTTATCTAGCCTGCCCATCCATACTAAATATTCAGCTCTACAATCCCTACTGCTGCCACAAGAGATTCCTTCTGCTTATCCCATGCATTCCTGGATTCAGAAACTATCCTTGTCTCCACCACCTGCACTGGAAGGCTGTTCCATGCGTCCAGCATACTCACTTTGACCCTTATCCCAGGACCCCTCGTTTCAGAGCCTCCTTACCATTGAACGAGCCCTGCCACCTGTGCACTGATAACTTGGAGGTATTTAAATGTCTCTGTCATAGCTCCCTTATATCACCTTTCATCTAGGGTACACATGTTTATATCTTTAAGTCTGTTCCTTGTTTATACTGCCTTAAAATTACCAGAACAAAAAGCAGGAACAAATTTGTTTAGGTATTTTTTGAGAGGAGCGATAATAAAAGCTAAACTACCATGTAGTTTTGCTTTGATCATTGCAGCTAAATGGGTAAAAATTATCCACAGGGTTTGCTAGAGTCTGTAGCAGTTTATCTACCCCATTATATGCATGTACATTCCTATCTCTATTTTATGTTATTGAAAACGTCGTATGAATTCATGCAGCAAATAAAACTGTTCAGACTGAATGAGCAAAACAAGAAAGTTTTAAACAGACTGATTTCTGAGGAGGTGCTGGCAGCTACAATCACTGCTTTTACACTAGGTTAAGTCTCCTGGCAAGGAGTGGAATTTTACAAATAATATAAAGAAAACATTTCATCTGTTTTGACAGTGAATTTTCAATAAATTGAACAAACTGATCATTTCTGAACATAGCAAGACTATTGTCATTACTGTAATTCTTAACAAAGATAAGGGCCTGTTGAAAATGGAAAATCATAGGCCAATATCCCTTATAAATACTGTCAAGATGGCAAGATTTTTGCTTCCAGACTGGAATGAGTCTTCTCCTTGCTGATCAATGAAGAACAGGTAGGATTTGGCAAAGGAAGATTATCAACCTCTGTACTTTGTTATACCTGTTCTGGAAAGTGAAAGACTCTTTATTAATCCATGGTAGCTATATTGCTGAATGCCAAAAAAGGCATTCAAGATAGTGAATATGCGTGGAAAACCCTTTCTATATACCATGAGCTACAGACCTGTAATCACTGTAATGGTCACCGATTAGAGCGATTATGTCTCTGCAGAAGTATAAAACAGGGTTGTCCTCTCTCCCAGTTATAAAGCATTATATCAGTGGAGCCACTGGCAATTGCCATATGAAAAGAAAAGCAGATTTCAAACATATATTTGAATCACAGAAAATACAAACTGTTGATGTACATTAATGATGACCCCCCCCCCCCCAAATCCACATCACTCAACAAATAAAGATATAGAACATATATCACCCAGACACTTGCAGATTTACCCTGGCTCCCAATAAAACAAAGAGTGCAATTTAAAACACTTTGCACAGTTCATAAACTAATAAATGATGAAAATGCTGACTGGCTAAACACCGCATTACGATTACATGTCCCTCAAAGAAGTCTCAGATCGGCCAATAAAGCTCTGCTAACCATACCCTCAGTCAAAACAGCAAAATTGACGCAAGACAGAGAGAGAGCACTATCTTTGGCAGGACCATTATTATGGAACACATTACCACTGGAACTAAGACTAATGAAAGAATTAAAACTCTTCAAAAACAGCTTAAAAACTTGGCTCTTCAAAAAAGCATTTCACAGTGAGGTAACTGAATAACAAAACATAAAAACAGCTGAAAGTCACCTATAAAAAAAAGCAGAATTGCTTATGTTTTATTATTTTTCTCATATTTAAGCATTGAAATAGAAAGACAGTATAAACATATGATTACCCTAACAATCATAAATGGTAACCACACCCAGTCCCCATTTAGAGTATATTATTGAACTATGTAACCGTATAATACTGGCACCCTATGGATAATTTAGAAACCAAACCAAACCTATTTGTGCCTAACTGTAAATCGTTGTGATGGTGCTCTCCTAAACGACGGTATAGAAAAGTTTTAAATAATAAATAAATACACTAATATCTGAATTCTCCAGGTTATAAAATTAATTGGAACAAAAGTGAGCCCCTACCACTATCTTCATTTAGTCCAGTTACTTAAATATAAACTCCTGAGATTAGAAAATCAGACGTCGGATGAAATACTTATGTATTTTAATGAATCCAGTTCTAAATAACATGCTAACTTATACTATAAAGCCAGTATTGCACAATTTGCACAGTAAATTCTCTATTTGGCTAAAAGTTAAAAGATTCATCTGAGGCAAACTTAAGTATTAAAATGATGGCTGAACCCAAATTAAATTATGTATTGAGAAATATCCCATTACCGGTGTCCTTAACTTTCTTTAAAAGAATAAAGATAAGCTTCAAACACTTTAAATGAGGAGCATCATTCACTGTCACTGTGACTCCTTGTCATCAGAGAAATGTTTATCACCGGGCAGATAATTTTAAATTTCTCATTGATTAGAAGAGCTTTATTAGTATTCAGAATGTTTGTGTTTCACTGTTAGTAATGTGATGCTTAATTCTCTATTGTAGTTTCTTTCAACTTTTATGATAAATGAATTGGCAAATGTCATATAGCTCTGATTATGCAGATTGTTCTTAGACAGACATAAGAACTGCCATACTATATACCATGAGCCGCAGACCTATAATCAACGTAATGGTCACCGATTAGAGCGGTTATGTCTCTGTAGAAGTATAAAACAGGGGTGTCCTCTCTCCCAGTTATAATTAATTATGGCACTGGAGCCACTGGCAATTGCCAAATGGAAAGAAAAGCAGATTTCAAGCATCAAACCAAATATCCATACAAGGTTCCATCAACCCCATTATTCTATTTCCAACATTGGCTAATCCAGGTCACAAGTACCTGGAAGGATCCCCATATAGTAGACAGAGCCCATGCTGCTTATGCCCAGGGAACAGCAGTGGCTTTCCACAAGCCTATCTGGTTAATTTGATCATGTTATGGTAATGTTCAGATAGTGCAGGCCCAAATTTTGTACCAGTGGGAAGAATGGTTAGTGAAATAGTCCATTTGGAAATGTTACAGACAAGTGAATTTAGGAATCTGAAGTACCAAATCAATGAAAGCTGCAGAGAAATAGTTATCTTCATAAAGTATAGGATAAATGTTACAAATCCAATTTTTTTAGTTGCAACAAAAGCATTTGTGATTTCACTAAACTATATATATATATATATATATATATATATATATATATATATATATATATATATATATATATATATATATATATATACTACATTTTAGTGAGGAATAAAAGAGCCAAAGAGATAATTTCTATAGTCATCAAACACCAGTCACTCTAAAACATATCTGTTTAAAATGCTGAGCCCAATGAACTATACTAGAATTGCCTTTTCTAAATGTTTTAGGGATGCCAGACTGAATCAAGAACATTTTTGAAAAGAAAGCACTGTTTAAAAGTCATATTCATAAAGAGTACATCTCATCCCCATTACTCCAAAGTTTGTGAAGATTTCATCCAACTCAGTCTTTTCAAGGTCATATACTACTATCATATTACACTTGTTCTGCATTAAGCAAGGGGACTAGCAAACATAAGATCTTATTCAGCTTAAATACACTTCACTTTCACTCTAAAATTATCAGTAAGGAAGGCTCTCTTATACGCTGGATGTTGATAGTTTCCCTCCCTGCTTCTTCTAACAGAGACTGGAAAATGCCCAGCTCTTTAAATTGTACATCTGAAAATTGAACCTGTAATGAAATCCTCATGCTAGAAATCAATACTTAATACTATTACTTATCACTTCTAGAGTGCTACTTGATGTACCCAGCACTGTACAAAAAACAAATAGAGGCAGAAGGGAGGGTGGAGTTGTGGGTGCCTGCTGACATTATACATAATCTAAGTTGTACGTTCTGTAATACTAAGGGGGAAAAGGTAGGGGCCAAAGCAAAGACTGCTTTCTTAAGGCTATATACAATCATTATACCTATATGATGGTATTTTTCTCTCATAAAAATTACACTCAAAATTATACACTTGCTCAATACAGTTTACAGTCTAATTAGAAAAACCTACAGAGCAAAATAAACTTTGAGAATTTCATTTATTAAGAATATTGCTAAAATCAATACTGCTGTGAGCAGAATAATCAGTGGAAGAGATTTAAAGATGTGTTTTTAAACTGGATTCCAATAAGGCGAGAGGGAGCATGAAGCACAGACTTAGGAAGACTATTCCAAGCGTACGGTTCAGCAAGGTGGAAAGCATGGAGTTGTGAGTCAATGGAGAAGAAGGGCAATAATATTAGTAAATGTGTGAATACTATTTTTAAGTGAGTAAAACAAGTAAAAACAATTAACACAACTTTCAAATATGAGGAAAAAAAGACTAGAAAAATGATCACAGAGAACATATTACAGCTCCTTTAGAGCTTTCATGTAAAGGCATCACTGTACGCAGCCTCAACCTACTCATCTGCCTTCTGTGCCTCCCCACCAGCAGGGGCTCTGCTTCCAGTTATCAGAGCCATCACCAAACTCAGCTTATGCTGCAATCTCCATTCCACCAGGAACCCTTGGTGAGTTTAGCCCCCAGTCTTGCGAAGCTCCTCCTCACTGCATGCACCACACCCAAGCTCCAGGCCTATATAACCCAGAGTAACCTTGTCTTCTCATGGAGTCACTTTTGGCTCTTTGACCTGGCTGCTGTTTCTCTGCCTTATGCCTTATAGCCTATGGGTCTTCTTGCTACTTGCCTTATGGCCTACAGGCCTTCCTACTCCTAGCATCTTCCTCTGTGGCCTACAATAGGCCTTACTTCACCTTGTGGCCTCTGGGCCTCTCTTTGTACCTAGGGGCCTTCAGGCCTATAGCCTTGTTGCCTATAGGCTTATATGTTCTTTGTTCTGTGCTACCCTTGTCTGACTTGTCTAAATCGTGCTATAGTCTGCTTTGTTGGACTTGTCCTTGTCTGGTCTAGTCGTACCCTTCCAGTCCTGCTGTTCCAGTATCCAGTCCAGCTCCCTGTTTCAGTATCCTATCCATGTTCCTGCTTTATTCTTGCCCAGTAGAGATGTGAATCGTGTCCTCGATCGTCTTAACGATCGATTTCGGCTGGGAGGGGGAGGGAATCGTATTGTTGCCGTTTGGGGGGGTAAAATATCGTGAAAAATCGTGAAAAATCGTAAAAAATCGAAAAAACGTAAAATCGCAAAACCGGCACATTAAAACCCCCTAAAACCCACCCCCGACCCTTTAAATTAAATCCCCCACCCTCCCGAACCCCCCCCCAAATGACTTAAATAACCTGCGGGTCCAGCGGCGGTCCGGAACGGCAGCGGTCCGGAACGGGCTCCTGCTACTGAATCTTGTTGTCTTCAGCCGGCGCCATTTTCCAAAATGGCGCCGAAAAATGGCGGCGGCCATAGACGAACACGATTGGACGGCAGGAGGTCCTTCCGGACCCCTGCTGGACTTTTGGCAAGTCTTGTGGGGGTCAGGAGGCCCCCCCCAAGCTGGCCAAAAGTTCCTGGAGGTCCAGCGGGGGTCAGGGAGCGATTTCCCGCCGCAAATCGTTTTCGTACGGAAAATGGCACCGGCAGGAGATCGACTGCAGGAGGTCGTTCAGCGAGGCGCCGGAACCCTCGCTGAACGACCTCCTGCAGTCGATCTCCTGCCGGCGCCATTTTCCGTATGGAAAATGGCGCCGGCCATACGCGTATGGCCGGCGCCATTTTCTGTACGAAAACGATTCGCGGCGGGAAATCGCTCCCTGACCCCCGCTGGACCTCCAGGAACTTTTGGCCAGCTTGGGGGGGGCCTCCTGACCCCCACAAGACTTGCCAAAAGTCCAGCGGGGGTCCGGAAGGACCTCCTGCCGTCCAATCGTGTTCGTCTATGGCCGCCGCCATTTTTCGGCGCCATTTTGGAAAATGGCGCCGGCCGAAGACAACAAGATTCAGTAGCAGGAGCCCGTTCCGGACCGCTGCCGTTCCGGACCGCCGCTGGACCCGCAGGTTATTTAAGTCATTTGGGGGGGGGGGTTCGGGAGGGTGGGGGATTTAATTTAAAGGGTCGGGGGTGGGTTTTAGGGGGTTTTAGAGTGCCGGCTCACGATTCTAACGATTTATAACGATAAATCGTTAGAATCTCTATTGTATTGTGTTCCATAACGGTTTAAGACGATATTAAAATTATCGGACGATAATTTTAATCGTCCTAAAACGATTCACATCCCTATTGCCCAGTACTCTACCTTGCTTGAATTGTTCCTTGGTTGTGCTCACTACCTTGCCTTGTCTCTATTCATTGCAGCCGCAGTCCTTGTTCTGTGTCTAACTCCAGTACCAAGCCTCACAAGCACCAGCCAGTAACAAGCCTTAATTGTCCAGTCAGTACCAAGTCTTATTTGCCTCAACCTGTACCAAACCTTACCTGTTCCAGTCAGTACCCGGTCTTACCTGCCTCAGCCTGTACCAAGACTTGTCTCATCCAGTTCCTATATCCAGCTTTGTTCTACAGTACTGACTCACTATGTACTGCCGCTGCAGACACCTACTGGCCCCCAGAACCCAAGGGCTCAAACTGCAGGGAAGGGGGCTGGCTAACCAGAAATCCACCTCTAGTCCTGCTCAGCATTCAGCCTCGCAGTTCTGTACCGCTCCTCGGGTAATGTACCTCCAGCAGAGAGATCCTGACATTTCAGAATCTGAAATCAGCAAAATGAGTGTGGTAAAGCCCAAAATAACAAAACCAAAAAGAAAAATATTTTATGCTCCATCCTATCACACTACCTAAGATTAACCAGAAATATATATATATATTTTGTTTTCAATTAGACAAAATGAAAGCAAGGTTGTCTTCTGCTGATTTTTGGTTCTGGAATTCTCTCTCTAGGGAGCTGAAATTCTCCATTAAGTTATCTACCAACAAGGCAATGCTGACCAATTCTCCCCTTTCTATAGACATTTTATTCTATTTGTTTTACAGTTTATTCCTCATATTTAGGATTGTTTCTGTTGTCTACTTACTTGACCATAATCAAATGTGGCCTGAAATCCAACAATAATGAGTACAGTCAATAAATAAAATGTTAAACAGAGTCCTTAATGTCATTTTGGTTCTTTTTTTTTTTCCAAAATACTTTTTATTTCGGAGACAGGTACCAAGAACAATATCAAATGCGGTCACAACAGTCCATCGAGACAAGATAGGACAAAATACAAAAACTTCAGCGATATGGAATTACTTGATGCATCCCTCCTTTTCCATGTGTTTCTATGAACCTCACCTTCCCATTTCCCCCTACTAAGCAGACACCAACAACCAAGACCATCAGACTCACTACCCATGCATCCCAGTCACATCACCAAACATCCATCTCCACCTCTCCCACCCTCTCCTCTGTATAACATAAGGCAAATATGCAAACTAAAATAGGAGAACACAGTATTATCTCCATGAAGGTGAATAACCAAGGGCTATCAGATGACTTTGAATGTCTGTTGGCAATAAGGTGTAGCAAACAGCCCATGTATTGCAGTATTCCTTACTCATCTTTCGACGCCCTTCTTTGAGGTCCAGCCACTCCATCTGCATACCAGCAAGGTCATTTTTGTTCTTGAATTCAGATACTGTTTTTGTCTCCACCACCTCCACAAGGAGATTCTTCCATGCAACTACAACCCTCTCTGTAAAGAAATACACCTGAGTCTACCCTCCTTCATCCTAATCCCATGATCCCTTATTTTAAAGCCTCCTTTCTGGTGAAAGAGGCTCACCTCTCGTGCTTGGAATCCTTGGCGACAAATATCTATCATGTCTCTCTCTATTTCAATTTTCATTGAGGGTATACATATTTTGATCTTTATGTCTGTCCCCACATGCTTTAGCACAAAGACAAATGAGCAACAGGGATGCAAAACCAGAAAAAAATTGTTTTCTTTTTCGATTTCTTTTTGATTTTTGATTTGGTTTATTCACTTTCATTTGATTTTGTTTTTTATTAGTGTGTACTATTTCAATTTGGCGTGCACTAAAAAATGAAAATGAATAAAAGCAAATGCACAACTCTAATGACCATTTTAGTAGCCATCCTCTAGAATGACTCCAACCAGTTTATATCCTTTTGAAGGTGCAGTCTCAAGAATTGTGCACATAGCATTCCAAATGTGGCCTCACCGAGTACTTATACAAAAGCCATATCATCTTCCTTTTTCTTTTCACCATTCCTCTTTCTATGTAGCTAATTTATTTTCTTTATTATCTGTGGCCTCCAATGTTTGGGGAGTGATACAACAATACAATCATAACACTGGGCAACAAATTTTCACAAAAGTCATGTTACGGAAATTAAATTAGTCAATTCTTATACATTTCCATGTGCTAAACACGAATGTGACTGTGAAAATGCAAAATTGGCTCTAGTTTTTTTGTAATATGCAATAATATAATTACATCTTGAATTGTATGCCAATAGTAGGAGACCTATGGTTAATACCGTTTGAAAAATGAAGTCATAGACTATGTCTTAGATTTCTTTGCTTGTCTCTTGTACACACACCTGTTTGGGAGCATCTCTGCGGAGTGTCCAGCAGTAGTCAGCCAGCATGAATATTTCAATTGCTCACCCTTTCTGACTGGGCTTCATATAGTACGCTGCTGACGTCAGCTTACTCAGCAGCAGCATGGCAGTAGAACTGCATTGCATCAGAAAATGATGTAATGAACTCTGGATGATGTGTGCATGATGGTATTATGCAATATGATGCAATATTACATCATTCTAGGCTTATTTACAGTCCTACTGGATAAATTTACATGAATAAACATAGAAAGTGAACTATATTAAATATCTTCAAAATGAGAGCCAATAAAAACTTTTCATGGTCATATTTGTGTTCAGCACATCAAGATACTACAGAGTAGGACCTTTTTAGGTCAGTAACACTTTCATTGTTGCCCAATTAATTATAGACATAGAAGCATTTTTCTGGCTTTTGCTGTCACTTTATCTACCTGTTTGGCCACTTTAAGATCATCAGATACAATCACCCCCAGATCTTGCTCTTCTTTCATGCTAAGAAGAATTTAATCCCCAATACATTATCTCTCCTATGGGTTTTTGCAGCCTATGTATTTTTTAGCATTAAATCTTAGCTGCCTCAGCCTAGACCTCAGCCTAGACCTTCCTTGAGTTTCACTAGATCCCTCCTCATGTTTTCATGTTTTCATGTTTTCATGTTTCATGTTTTCATGTTTTCATGTTTTCATGTTTTCTATGTCATCACAGATTTTGGCATCATTGGCAAAAAAGACAAACATGTCCAAACAATCTTTCTGCTATGTTGCTCACAAAAATGTCAACAAGAACCAGTCCAAAGACCGATCCTTGAGGCACACTGCTAATAATGCTCCATTCCTCAGAAAACATTCCATTTAACACTACACTTTATCGCCTCCCATTAAACTAGTTTCTAACCCAATTAGTTACTTTAGGGCCCATACAAAGGGTGTTTAATTTATTTAGCATTCACCTATGCAAAACTGTGTCAAAGGCCTTACTGAAATCCAAATACATTACATCCAGCTCTCTTCCTTGATCCAACCCTCTGGACACGGAATCAAAAAAATTGATCAGATTTGTCTGACAAGATAAATGGCTATTCGAAAACTAACCCAAGCTCAGTGTGCATAAAAGTACATGTGTAACCTGGTTCTGTACCTTTAGACACACTGAAGATAGAGGTTCCAAGCAGAGTTGAAGCAGAATGGCCCACGCATACTTTTTCATTTTAAAAAGAGGAGGTGTAACTTTACATGTGTAAATGTGTGCATGTATTGGGCCACTTATTTAAATATTTTCAAAACAAATTGCCACTATGCAAGCTGTTTGAAAATTACCTTCTACAAGAGAATATGTTTAGGGGTATAAAATCAGGACTGGAGAGATCTTGGAAAAATAAACCAGTCTGCAACCCAATACCATATAGATCTTTTCTGAAGAAGGTATGGCTACCTTAAAAGAATCTCCTTAAACAAATATAATAAAGCTTTGGTCTTAACTTGATTACTTAGAAATAGCAAAGAAAAAAAGGGAAGGAAGAGATAGTAAACAAAGAGGAAGAGATAAGGGATACAGGAATGAAAGCATCAAAGAAGTACTGAAACAGAACATTTGATGGCAAGGTCAAAAGAGTGTGTCCGTTTTCTCTTCCTAATGCAATACCATGGAAATGTCAGGACCAGCTACTTGTGTGATTTGGGGAAGCAGACCAGTGCTCTAGAAACTAGACTAAACCTTTGCCAAAGGAAATAAGCCTGATGCTAGGGTCAATAACCATACCATCCAAAGCACTGGATTGGACCTATGACCTTAAAAATAGGCTGTTGGTAACCTGTGCTCTGTTTCTGGCCCCTTAAAGACTACCTAGCACAACACTGGAAACTGAGATGCTATTGCTGTACTAAAACATAGAGGTGCTCTATGTTTAAAACCTGAACACCTTGACTCATTTGCTTACATACTAACTGGACTTGTTACTGTTTTACTTATCTGCTACTCCTTACTATTGCTAGAAAGGAGCTGACCCCATCCCTGGTTAGAAGGGGAAGGCAACAATTGTTGAGGTGCTCCGCCTCCAGGAGGGAGTACAGAGGCTGGTGAGAGGGCCAGTGAGCTCAGTTTAAGCCAAGAACAATCCTCCCACCAGCTTCTTCTTTCGGCAATTTTTTGCAGGTTTGAATCTTTATATCATCTGCTTTCTTCCCCCACTTCTAGTAGACTACTTGGGGACCTGGTGCGCGACTCGGTCAGTATGCATCTGGATGGTTGGAGATGCGTTGTTTGCTGATTCTGTGCATGGGGGTTGTGCCCTGGCATCTTCTGCTCCCTAGCTGTTGGTTTTGCCTCTCCAGCTCAGTGCTCTGTCTGGCATCCGATGTGGAGGGGCTCCTGCTGAGGCTCGTGGCTGAGGATGTGGTCGGTTGGGGGAGGGGCTGGCGTGTTGCAGCTGGCTTGGGGCTCTGCATCCTGTGGGACAGGTGTGCATGGATGGGCACCCACAGTGGACTGACTTCCCCCCAGCTTTTCTTTCATGGCGGACTGGTCACATGCCATTCAGGCAGTTATATTCCTTTAGGCAGTTTGAGTGTGCATATCTCTTTTCTCTCCATGGCCTTTTCAAGACTCCCACTGTAGGTGCTTGTTGCCCTGTTGGTTTGTCTGGGTTTTTGGAGGCTAGCTGTGGGTAGGCTCTTTTTGGCTGCATGTAGTGGCAGCTGGATCCCCCCAACACATGTGAGCGCGTGGCTTCGGCTGGCCTGCCTGCCTGGGGAATTTGTGGCCTTTTGCAATTTGTGGTTGGACATCTGGGCACTGTGGGAGCAGCAAGGAACATGTTGGATGGTGTTTGGGGCTGGTGGGGCCACTCCATATCAGGGCCAGGGGGATGGCTGGAGGCTTTCCTGCATGCCTCCTGTATAGGTCGGCATTGGAGTGATATGATGGGCCTGGTATATCTTGGAACCTCGGTGGGGTGAACTCGGCAGGTGGCAGCTTGGGCAGGCGGCATGTAGGCCCACTGTGGGTCTGGGGTGTGTTGTTGCTTCCACTTTGCCAAGACTATGTGGTGGCCACATTGTGGGAGGTAGGAGCAGGCCGACGGTCGCCCCCCCCCCCCCCCCCCCCCCCCCAAGGTTGGGCCTACCTGGGTTGTGTATACCCAATTTGGGCCGAGCTGATGTGGGACCACAACCATGTTGTGTGCGTGCCAGACTAGGTCAATCAAAAAGGGGATTCTTCTCTCTCTACTTTCGGGCCTGCGGCCTGGGAGTGCACATTTGCAGACCTGTCTTTGTGCCATCAGAGAACAAGATCAGGTGAGGGGCAGGCTCTTGAGTTTGCTGCCGGGATGCATTCCAAGAAAGACAGTCATCATTGCAGTGCCACAAATTTAAAAAAAAAAAAAAAAGGTGGCGTCGGATGGCTTTCCAGTCTACCATTCTTTGTTTTGAGCCCAACTCCTACTACTGCGACACATGGAGGAACCTGCAACTTCTTTATTCCTTCCGTGGGAGGCTGCATCCCTCCCCCTCAGCACTACTCAGGCCTCTTCTTTGCCACCTTTCCCATGCTGGGAAGAGACTTTCCTTCCCTCTCCTAACCTGCTGAGCATGCATGCAGCCTGGGATTGTGGGAATGGCCTGTTAAGTTGCTGCGGCTCTTTCATTAGGCACTGATGAGATGGGGAATTGATTCTTCTATGCTGGCAGTGTGTGTTTTTGGTGCCAAGACCAGTAGTCTTCCATGGTAGCTGGTATGGACGCCTGCCCATCGGCGGAGTGAGGTCCCTTTGGGCAGCTATCAGTTGCAGCTGCTGGCTGTGGTGCTCGTTGGTGAGGCCAGTAGAGGTCTAGGCCCGCGGCCGGTTTAGGGGGAGCTTGTGCATGTCAGTTGGGGTGACTGTGGGCTCTGGCACCTTTCTGGGTAGTATACATCTCTCCCCACTGCCAGAATGGTGAAAAGAGGGACTGCAACAGAAAACAAGGCATCGATTGGACTGTCGAAAACAAGCCATGGAAAGGATGGATGCAGTTTCCAGCAGGGTGGGTACCCAGAGCAGGTGCTCAGCCTTATGGTGTTCTTGCTCATGCAACATTACAATGAGAAGAGTTTCATGCAGCGATTGCACTGCAGCTCAAGAGGGTGAGACTTGCAGCCTTGTTTCTCTGCTTAGGAAAGGGGGTGAGTGTTGTTTGTCCTCATGCACATCTGAAGTGGGTACAGCTGGTGTAATGCTGGTCAGGGGAGTACAACCCTTTTTGGTCATAGGTTCTGACTGTCAGCTAATCTTGTCTTCGCACCAGTCGCCCTCCAACTCCTGTTGTTGTGTCCACCTTAGTGCTATCCCAGAACATTACTAACACACCTAGGCGGCGATAATTTTCCTCTTTTGCGGTATACTAAAAAAAAAAGGAACCACTGACCATTGCTCAGATACAGACCAGCACCAGCTCAGAGTCACCAGTAGCGACACCAAAAGGTGCAGCAGTTCCACTCTGTGAACATGTGTAACTGTTAAAGACTTTTATAGCTACTACATGAGCCCTAGAGTGTTAGTTAATGGGATTAATGCAGGTCACAGATAGCGGAGCAACATTTTGTGCAACTCATACAATGTGCATAGCAGCTTTTCATCTTCCCCACCTTAAGTCTCTTTTGAGTGCTTTCAGCCCCTGTGTTATACCAGGCTAAGAGAGACAGGGATAATGTGCAGTGAGCCTGGGATGTGACTCACTCCAAGGCCACGGTTGGAGTCGGGTTGCAGGGCTTGAGTGATCCTTGAACTGACCAAGTATGGCAAATCTTATACTTTTATATAGTCTTATAGTCTTAGATTTAGACTTCCAGCATTGTAATGCAGACATGTAAGTTCATTTGTTTGTATTCCTATGCATCTACTGCCTTGCTGGATTTTGAGATGATTCAAGTTGTTTCTATTTGTGTCCCTTGTATTCAAGCAGTTGCAGTCAATTTTAGCCGAAGGCCTATAGTTAAATACCTCACATCCCGTTGCATTGTCTGCTTGCTGACTAATGATCGGATGCAGGTCAGAGCTCGGGCTTTGCAACATGCAGGATTTCTATTCCGAGGATATGCATAATTATTAATTGCCTCTTCCTAGCTAAATCCCAAGCCCTAGAGTATGGTAATCAATGGGTAGTATACAGGACCCAGGTAGCACATACAATGTGCTTATTGTCGACCTCTTTAGTCGCTTGTGCGTCTTTTCAGTCTCTCTTATACGCATGCTGAGAGGCACGGGGACAATGTTTATTGAGGCTGAGACATGATTCACGTTGAGCTTTCTGTTACGACACCCTTATGCAGCAGCCAGAGCTGTACCAGCTCATCCCCCCCTCCCCTTTTTTTTTCTACACTTGTATATGGTCTGATTTTGAATATAATCTTGTTTTCAGACTTCTAGCATTGCAGGCATCTAAATTACATTGGCTAGTTGCATTTCTAACCTATGTGCATCCTCAGCTTACTTATCAGACAATACAGGCAGTCTGGAGTCATTCTGCCTTCAGGCCTGGTATTTAGCTATGGGGATCATTTTACCTGCAGGCTCTATAGTTAAATTCTCCTCATCATTCCACATTAAGTCAACTCAGGTATGCCTGATCGGGCATGTTCACAGGCAGCAGAAGTAAGTGAACCTAATCAGCTTACTTTACAGGGATAGATTTTCTAAAATCATTGACTGTTCTTCAATTAGTTCTTTGCAATGAATCATGGATAACGAGCGATCAATACTGGACTTCCATGCCAGGGGGCCCAGAGCCTTCATGGCACGGCTGTCAGAGTGTCATCCTCATGATCTGGAGGTGCTGAGACAATCCTTTGAGAAGACAGCAGTGAGATTCATCACCCCCAGCACTTGCATGTCCACATTTCAGGAGCTTCTTCCTTCTCTCTTTATTAAGCAAGTCAATAATGTCATCCAGGCCCTTATCACCTTCAGAGATTCCCCCAGAGCAAGTAGCACATGTGTTCCTCGACTTTCAGACAGCTCGCACATCTCAGGTCCCAAGGCACCAACAATGTTCGGGAATCACTGTCAGCTTTAGGTCCATCGGTTAATTATTGTATCTGGGTCATTGCTCCTTCAGGAGCCCAAATGATTCTTGTTTGCAATGCCATAGAGTTAATCAGCTACATTGCTTATCATATCGTCCAAGGAGACTGCAGCACCCTCTTGACCCACAGCGTGGTGCAGGTAATTCCTATGCATCAGGACAGTTAAGTGCTAGCCTTTTTGGTGTCTCTATTAATAGCATTCTACCAGGCAGTGTCCTGGGCATGTCACCATCTCTCTTTCCAGCGTACATTTCAATCTCCCTGTGTTTGCTGATATGGCTGTTAGTTCTTTTGAGTGATCCCGTGGCACTTGCAACCTCATACTACATATAATAATAATTATTATAATTCTTACTGCAAGGTTGCAGACACAACCGATTTGGCAGTTCTATTTGTGGGCCTCACTTAATCTATGCATATCACACTGCCTTACCAAATAGGTTTTTGCTCCCAATGTGGGTGATACAGGCCAATAGAAGGAATTACTAAAAGGGTTCTGCTCATATTGGTTGTCTGTTCAGCTGCTTGCCATCAAGAGAGTGGCAGAAGTGCTATTTCAGTGGCTTGTGAAACCCAAAGCAATGTTTGTACTATCTGCCCTGCCCTGTATGGTTCATGCCTTGCTGTGTCCCAATATCCTGGGATGCCAGCTCAAGTATGATGCTCTCTCATATTCAGTCTGAGTGTCGATTTCATATGGTACTTGGAGTATGAAGGGCAAGTCTTGGAAGTCCCGAAGAAGTAATGCAGAAACATGTCACTCACGTGAATATACCTTTGGCCAGCCACCAGGCATTACTTCAGCTGAGGATCGTAAAATAATCGTAAAAACGTTTGTCATGTGGCTTTTGCCACTGCACACTCAAGGAGGTGGTTGTGCTACCACATAGCCTATGAATCCACTGCATTCTCGAACTGAGTACTGTTATTGCAAATATTTCATTAGCTATGTATCCTCATTTCTTAACTTCTGCTGTTGATATGAACTCTATTATGCAGGCAGTCCAGTACAAGTGTGCTTTCCCCTTATGGGTTCCATTCATCTGTGTTTTGGAAATGTGATGGGTGGGACCCATATAACCTTCTATTATGACATAAATCACACTCAACATAATAACCCCATTTGAAAAAACCCACACAGGTTATTTGACAGGTGCTTGGCTGTATATGGTATGTATTACAATTTCCTGAATTGCATAGGTTGGTGCCAACCTGCTATATCCTCCTTTGGCGCTGGAGGAGCTGAACTATCTAGGCAATCTTTTGCAGTATGTTTATACCATTACTGGTGGATACCCTGCTGAACAGACACAATCTCATCGGTGGATGCCAAACTGTAGTATCCCTTGGATCACAGTGGAGCCATGCTATCAGCAGTAATAAGCAGCATCCAGTGCATAATCATGGCATACTAACTAATGAAAAAGAGTCATTAGGGGAAGAAAGTCCTTGCTGCTTGTAGGCAGTAACAAAGCTATTAGAATATTGCCGCAGCTAGGTTAATGGGTAGCCCATGGCAAGAGAGGTGTCGCTAATGTGGAGCTTGTGGAGGGGTTGCCCATGCCCCAAAGCATGCACAGCAAGTGTCATTTTAAGGTTGTTTAGAGAAAACCAAGTGGATACTCTGCTGCTATGTTGCTCCTGGCATGAGCGATGTGAAAGCTGGTCAGGTAGTGAATACAAAGCGGGTATCTTCTGACACTGTGCAGCAAGGGTAGGTGAGAGTGTAGACAAGTTGCCTGTCAAGTCTTTGACTTTGACAGCCAGGATTGGCCTAACCACCACCCAACAGTCCTTCTGCATCCTGAACAAGGGAGTCCAACTCTTGCTACAGATCAGGAAATCGCCGGAGGGGCAAGGCTTCGATAGCCAGGCATCTCCCAGCGCCAGAATGTTACATTAGCATGATATGTAATAAGCTTTTATGAACTGCAACTCAAGTGAGGGCATGGTCACCCTATAAGGACTACATAATGGTCTAGGATTTAATGGTTGGATTTTGTATTGTAATTTGACCTATGCCGTGGCAATATTCACCCAATAAAGATCTTCTCTTATGAATAATATGGTGCCTGTGAGTTTTATTCATTGTGAAATTAACTCATTAACTGAAATTGGGGGTGAGGGGAGGGTAGGGTTAGAGATATCATGTGGGACTGAAAAGGAGGAGGCAAGTACACACCTGAGATAGTTGAGACAATGGGCAGGCTTTCACACTCTGAAGCAAACCTATGTTCCTATACTCAAAACAATCTAGGTTGGGAACTTGATAAGAACTTATTTGTTTTTCAACTTTATCATCACTCCCCCACAATTAAACATCTTCTATATTTGCAACACATATCATCTTTCTACACTGTTTCTTTCCATTTATCTTTTTTTTCTCTGATCCAACCATTTATATTCTGAACACATTTTTTACTATCATTCCAGTATGCAGGGAATGGACATGCCTTATCAGTCTGCTACAATTATATAAATGACTTGAATGCCTACAATGCTCCATTAACCAAATTATCCACTATCAGATTGTCTGAGTTTTTAACGAAATATATTAAGCAAAGTACTGTGTTACAAGAAGTCAATAATGTGTGTCCATAATGCCACGTGTATTATGGCTAGAAGTAAACACCTATCAATGCACAAGGAAAAATTTAAAAATATGCCAAACCTAATTAGATATCAGTAAATGTCATCAGAACCAAACAAAACTTACAGATGAAGAGGTAGTTTCCTGACCTTCAAATATTAATGGATGGACAACAGATAACTTTCCAGAGATCATTATTACTAATGTTTATTTAGGCTTGGGCATATGTTTGTATTTTTCCATGTCATCGATAGATGTTTACTTCTTAGAATATATCATTGGTCCATAGTTCAACAAGTAATATATATCCATTCATCTACATCTGTATCTATAAATACACACCAACAAAAAAAAGAGTGATCCCACATTGCCACAATTGCTATGGGTAGATATTTTAAGTACAATTTACACCTAATTTAACCTGTTTTATAACCCAAGTTCTCTTAATTACAATTCATGACAATCCTTCAGAATTATATGCAAATTTGACTCACATAAACTGTATTTTCACTCTCATCCCCTTCCCACATTTCTGCCATCACTCGTTTCCATGCCTGCCTTCCACGCCTGACCCCTCTCCCCCCTGCCTGGGCCACTAACATAATTCCAACTCTATCCACATCCATCTTCCCCCTTGGGATGCTGCCATTATTCTATTGAAGTTTACATTTCAATCCTGCCTGAACAAAAAACATTGGCCTAAAGAAGCCTACAACACATTTAAGATACAAGATATAAAATACATTTCATAAATAATAAAGAATTTGCAACTAACTAAACATGCAATACAAAAATTAATACATAGCTGGACAATAGATAACTTATCCGCTTAATTTAGCGAGATAACTTATCCTGGATATTCATCAGGATCACCAGCCTCCTGAATATCGTCGAATACAGTTAATCAGATAAACCTACCCAGATAACTTTCAAACCTAACTGGCTATGTTTGAATATTGCCAGCTAGGTATCAAAGCTATCTGGGTACATGTACAAGGATAACTTTAAGCTTAACTAGCTATATTGAAAATAAAATAAAAGTAAGTAGAGTGGGCCTGGCGGGTTGAATAACACTCTCCACCTAAGTAAGGTCAATCTTGGGACTGGCAGCCTCATTTCCCCTCCCCTTAAACCCACCCAAAGAAAGAAGCAAAGTATAAGACCTGTCTGATCAATCAGTGCCCCTTCCTCCTACCCTCCCCAGGTTATTAAAATGTACTTACCTCCAGCTCCTCCACCTGACACTGACCCCCAACTCTCTGTCCAGTCAAGTATACCTTTCCCACCCTAGCTGGATCCCCTTAAACCTTTAAATATGACCGGTAGTTCAGAAATAGTACTCAGCTCCCAGTGTGTCCAGCATTGCTCGCACAGCGATGTTGGTTGGATAAGCTAGTGCTACTAGCGTTGCTGTCAGAGCAGCACTGGACTCACTGGAAGGCAGATGCTAGTCCTGTACTCTTGGCTGGTACAGAAGGGGTAAACCTGGCTTGAAGGGGAGATGGGGAACGGGATGAGGGGGTCAGAGGAAAATACATTTTAACAACCTAGGGGCTGGGAGCAGGAGGAGGGAGCACTGATCAGCTGGTCAGGCCTTACATTTTGAAGATTTTTGGGGGGGATCAGGCTGCTAGCTCAAGCATGGCCTCATTTGGGCAGTGGAAGAACAATCAGGCTAAGAGGCCTGAGCCGCTTATTTCTTTCTCCCCCCCCCCCCCCTCCTGTGGGCATTCCCAGATAACTTTAACCCTGCTCCTAGGGCCGGCTAGAATTAGCTGGAAAAACATATTCAGCTGCTCAAATACTGCAATTAGCTGAATAAGTTTCCTAGCTTACTGATCCCACCACAGAATGTCCCCTACTAAATCAGCAAAATTTTAGCTGGATAATAATGTGCACAGAAAATGTAGCCAGATAAGTGCAGGTGATATTGAAAAGTTGACAGCCAGATAACTCAGAGAATGTCTGGCTAAATATCTCTGAATAATGACCTCACAGTATAATAATAATAATAATAATAATAATAATAATAAAACATCAAAGCCAGAAACTCCTATTACCTAGCTAAGATTATACTCCCTATTCTGTCTAGGGGATATCCAGCTGTGTTAATCAGATCATGCAATTAAAAGTATTCAAATAATAAACATTACCAAAATAAAATTATAAAAATTTGAATATACCCATCCAACGCATCCCAAATCCAATTCAACTAACATAACCAAACTTGACATAAAAATAAACCACCCCTTCCAATCTCAAAACACTTACCAGCCAAATGTTCTTCACCCTTCAACGAAGTCGCCAACTATGTCAATCGCACCATACAGAGCTTCCCAAGGAGGTTGCCCCTTCAGACTGAGATTTCCAGCAGCCTTCCCAATCCCTACTGGGACCATGACAAGCTGTGTCCACTAACTGGATCTATTTCTTACACCTGGCAGGAATGTTTGGTCTGCTCAGTCTCATACTGCTGCTCATTCATTGAGACAGGCTAACATCATTTCATATCTAAGGGAAAGAGGCTGATTAATTCTCAGTTCAGAAATGTGGAGGGCAATTTTGAAAGCCATTTTCTCAGGTAAATAGTGATTTATTTGAGTGAACTGAGATGGCTGAAATCTGCCCTCTTCTGCCTGGCTAAAAGCATTGATGGGCCTTCACAGTGAACATAATTTTACCCAGATTGAGGAGAGTTGTTCCCAGGCAAGGGAAGCAGGTAGACTAGGGAAACAACATACATAGATTAGACTTTCAAATTGATATGCATTGTTCACCAGCAAACTACCTATATATTTTCCCTTTAAAAATAGTTGCAGGGTCCAAGGGTACTTTTCAGAACTCTCTGACAATTGCCTTCATAATTTTTAATTTTAAATACCACATAAGAACACAAGAGTTGCTATGCTGGGTCCATTGAGCCCAGAATCTTGTCTCTGACAGTGACCAAAGCAGGTCGTAAGTACCTGTGAGATCCCATAAACTAGATACAACTCCAATTCATTTGCCTCCCATCACTGGAGATATGTTCCATCCCCTTTATCATTTTTGTCACCCTCTTCTGCACCTTTTCTAGTTCTGCTACATCTCTCTTGACCAGAACTGCACACAATATTCACGATATGGTTGCACCATGGCTTGGTACATGATATTTTCTAATTTATTCTTCATTCCTTTTGATATCATTCCTAACATTCTATTTCCTTTTTTGACTACTGCCACATGCTGATCTGAGGATTTCAATGTATTGTTCACAAGGATGCCAAGGTTCATTTCCTGGGTGGTGAATCTAAATACAGAACCCAGATTCATGTACCTGTAGTTCATATTATTTTACTCTATGTGGATCATGTTGCACTTTTCTACATTAAATTTCATCTGCACAGTCTCCTATCCTCACAAGATCCTTCTGCAGTTCAGTGCAATATGCTGCCATTTTAACAAATTTAAATAATTTTGTGTCATCTGTAAATGTTATCTCCTCACTCATCATTACCTTTTCCAGATTATTTATGAATATGTTACACAGCACAGGTCCACTTACTCCTGTGGTACTCCATTAACAACTTTTCTCCATTTAGAAAACTAACCATTTAGTCCTACTGACAGTTTCCAGCCTTTTAACCAGTTATCAGTTAATAATGAAATACTTCCTCTTGTCCTATGTGTTTGGAAGCCCTGATATTCAACGCTGGCCATTTTAGTAACTTATAGGGTCATTTATCAAAATGCTAATAAGGCATTTTCACATGCGTTAAGGGCTTATCACATGTGAAAAGCGCCGTTAACGCATGCGATAGCACCATAATGCATGGTGCGATGCAAATCCAAAAAAGAGGAGGAGTTAGGGGCGGGAGTGGGCTGGGTATGTAGGAAATGTAGGAAATGCTATACTTCTGGCACTTATCTCAAAGTGCAAAAAAGTTATCGCAATTTGCAGTAACTTAGCTCTTCGCATAGGGGCGGATTTTAAAAGGAGCACGAATAGCCTACTTTTGTTTGCGCTCCAGGCGCAAACAAAAGTACGCTGGATTTTAGTAGATACGCGCGGAGCCGCGCGTATCTGCTAAAAACCTGGATCGGCGCGCGCAAGGCTATGGATTTTGTATAGCCGGCGCGCGCCAAGCCGCGCAGCCTACCCCTGTTCCCTCCAAGGCCGCTCCGAAATTGGAGCGGCCTCGGAGGGAATCCTCTAACGCCCTCCCCTCACCTTCCCCTCCCTTCCTCTACCTAACCCACCTGCCCGGCCCTGTCTACACCCCCCCTTACCTTGTTGGGGGATTTACGCCTCCCGGAGGGAGGCGTAAATCCCCGCGCGCCAGCGGGCCTCCTGCGCGCCGGGCCGCGACCTGGGGGCGGGTACGGAGGGCGCGGCCACGCTCCTGGACCGCCCCGGGCCGTAGCCACGCCCCCGTACCTGCCCCCAAAACGCTGCCGACACGCCCCGAAAACGCCGCGGCGACCGGGACCGCCCCCAACACGCCCCCCTCGGAGAACCCCGGGACTTACGCGAGTCCCGGGGCTCTGCGCGCGCCGGTAGGCCTATGTAAAATAGGCTTCCCGGCGTGCAGGGCCCTGCTCGCCTAAATCCGCCCGGTTTTGGGCGGATTTAGGCGAGCAGGGCTCTTAAAATCCGCCTCATAGGTATTAGCACAAATTGCGATAAACTGCCTATTACCATAAAACACGCCCCTTTTTCTTTGCATGCGGTATTTAGTGCATTTTGATAAATCTAGGCCTTAGCCAGATATGACTAATTCAGCTAAGTTATAATGCATATTCAGTGGCATAGCAAAGCTGCTAAATATACGCATATATGTGCGCTCTTAGCCGAATAAGACAATCCAGCTAAGTTTAGACCTGCTATATGGGGCACCTAAACTTAGACATAAACTTATGTGGCTAACTCCAAATATCAGTAGATAGCTGTATAAATTATATGGCTAATTTGCTCCACCCCTGATCTGCCCAGTACATGCCTACTTTTTGTGCATGTTATTTTTGCCTGTTTAAGGGACTTATACAGCTAAGCGGTGTCCGCTGATCGTAGGCACATATTCGCCAGCCACTACTTAACTGCATAAGACCCGCCTATCTGGCTAAATAGTGCTGAATGTGCTTTGAATATTGGGCCCATAATTTCATGAGGAAGCTCTCAAAAAATATAAAAGACTGGTAAGATAAAGACTTTCCCCTGTTAAAATCAAGTTGACTCTTCCCCATTAAGAGATATCTATCTATATGGCCAGTGATTTTGTTTCTAAGAATGATTTCTACCATTTCGCTTGGCACTGACATCAGGCTCATCAGGCTATAGTTTCCCATATTAGTCCTGCAGCCCTTTCTAAAAAGTGGCCTTACATTGGCCACCTCCCAGTCTTCAGGAATCATGGATGCTTTAACTGAAAAGGTAACAGATTAGAAGTAACAAGTTAGTAATTTCATATTTTAGTTCTTTTAGAACTCTACAGTGGATGCTATCCGGTCCCAATGATTTATAACTCTTTAGTTTGTCAAGCAGATCTATTACATCCTCCATTATCACAGATACTTGTTTTAGTTGCTCAGAATCTCCAACATTAAAGAATGTTTCAACTGTGGGTATGTTTCTAACATCCTCCTCCCTAAAGACAGGCAAAGAATTCATTCATTTTTTTCTGCTATTTCCTTGTCCTCCCTGAGCAGTCTTTCAACTACAGAATGAGAATTATGATATGGGGACAAAAATTTATTAGGAATGAAATGATAAGATGTTTTGCTGTTCAGCTTAAACATGGCAGAGGGGCACTGTAGTGGTTTAGTGTCATCACAATGAATTTTAGTAATTATAGTCATAAGCATAGTTTATCTTCCAGTATATTTAACGCTTTCTTCTCAACATGGCCCAGAATTAAGAGATTTGTAAAAACAACAGAAATCCCAAATTGGATGTGCTAGCATACTTAATTACCATGCTCCTGAAAATAAATCCTTCCAAACATGAATAGGGCAAGGATAAGACTATACTCAGATACCCAAGGTCTTTCTATTAAAGCATTTCACTTGACAAAGACTGGAGGCACTCAAATTATTCCTATGGATGTATTGGAAAGATTCAGCATTTTACACATATCACTTCTCAAAAAATGAGTAAAACACAACATAATTCTAGGACTGATGCTTGTCCTCAGTCAATTCACATAACTGCCTTATACTTCACATAGACCTGCTCATCCTGTCAAGCAAGGAAAAATCTCATAATCATTTTAAGCACCCCAGAGCCTTTCCAATTCTCAAAGTAATATTCCAAGCATCTCAAGTAGAGCACAGTAATACCTAACACTGCAGTCAACCCATTTTAATGCTATCAAGGAGCAAAACGTAGATAACAGACACCGTAAATTTATGAAATCCATTCTGACCATTAACACCATGACATGAAACTCAAATGAGTATTCTCAGCCCTTTATTCTGTTTTAAAGGCCACTGGGAACATAATAGAGCACAATTAAGTTAGTTGTCTTGCTTTATAAATTAATAGGTTTGGACAACTAAATAGAGAGAGACATCATTAGCAGAACTGTCCCTGAATAACTAAAACTTATTTATTTATTTAAAAAATGTATACTTTAAACCGCTTACACATGGTTCAAAGTGGTTCACAATAAAATACATAGATAAAACCTCCAAAGCAAGATAAAAACAAATAAAACTATAATTTATTATAATAGCTTAATACTTTTTTTTTTAATATTTAGATTTATATTCTGCTTTTCACACTTTTTTTCCAGCACTTCAAAGCGGATTTCATTCAGGTACTGTAGGTATTCCCCTATCCCCAGAGGGCTTACAACTTATTGAAACAAAACTATAAATAAGATTGCAAAGACAATGCTAAGGCTATTTGATGGACAAATATATATTTCAGAAATTCTACACCAACATATTTAGAAAATGGAGGCCTTTTAGTAAATACTGAAGGCAATTTTCAAAGACATTTCCCCAGGTAGACAGCAATTTACCCATTGACATGGCTGATAATTGCCCATCTCTTCTTGGATAGAACTATGTGAGGGCTTCTACAGCATGCATACTACTGGCCGGGTTCAAGGGAGACATTCTCAGTGGTGGGGAGAGGTTAGGGAGGGGATTAATATGTAATATTTGATTTCAAGTCTATGCATGTTTTACAGAAAATGTTTGCCTCCTGTAAATGTAGAGGCAACTTCCATATAATTTGTAGCTGTTGGCAATTTTCCCTTTGAAAACTAGCTACAAGATACATGGATGGCACACTTAGCAGCTACATGGTCTGTCTGAAATTTGTACCCTTGATGATTTTTTTTTTAAGAGTGGAGAGACAAAGAGAAAAGAAACAATGAGTAATAAAGAGACTGTAAGAGAGATCCTAAGAAACGATGAAAGAAACAGACTGGTAAGAAAGAGATAGAGAGACTATGACTAACACTTTTCATTTATAAACATCAGCACCTTCACTTTCCCCTTCCCTTTAACTGCACCTCCATGCGTCGGTGGACAGTTCGTCCAACCCTTGGTGTCTCAGAAAGGGGTTTATGGGCATTTTGCTGTGTCTCAGAAGATCTTCTCGCTAATTAAAAAAGAAGTGGGTTATTCCTCTCCTTCAGCATTAGGCAGGAGCCAACATTGCGATGATGGCATTACCCTTTCCTCCCCAAAACTGGAGCAATCCAGCAGTGGTCCCTTTTCTAAACTGGGGAAGCAGCCCTGCATAGACCTCTTTTTTCAAGGGCAGGAGCAGCATTAGTTCCTGCTGACTTCTGTCTTTAGCCTTTGAAGTAGTTTCTCTTTGCCTGCCTAGAATTGGCATTAAAGAATATAAAAAATACACCACCTGTACAGCGAACTACTAAACTAGACAAAAACAATCAAGAGCTATGCTCTGTCGCTGACATTAAATAAACTTTTAATGAATAATGTGTTTGTGTTTTGTGTTTGTTTTAATAAAGTAAGTACCTACACAATAAATGGAAAATTTATAAAAATTGTGTGTATAAATTGATTTAAAAAATGATGAATAGAGTCAGAGAAAGGTTTCATACATAGTGTAGGTGCCCAGCACCTCTATAAGGTGATCTTATAATCATTAACCTTCCTCCTCCTCCTCAGATGCTTTTAACAATTATTTTTTAAGAATTTTGTTTATAATTAGTGTTGTCCCGAAGGATGCCTGAAGACTCTTCCGTGGCGATGTAATATTTTCAAATGCGTACCCGCAAAAATTAACTGAATGAAACTCTATGAAATGTCAATAAAGGGTATAAAAACAGACTTCCCCGATTCTAGTTGGTGTGTCCATCTTCTTGTAAATTATCCCGACATGTTTCAGACATGAATGCCTTTCCTATGGGGAGTTTGATGTTTGCTGGAAACCAACTTCACGGAGTCTGTAACCCTTAACTCAACGATTCCTCCAGAGCTCAAAGTTTTAGCCACAAGGCGATCTTCCTCTGTCGATCGCCGGGAAGAATAATCTATCAGGTGGGCTGACTCCTTATATATGTTTCTACTGGAGCTAAAACCACCAATGAGAGACTTCAGAGCTGCAGCGGTGTTCTTGACGTCACAATCGGACTTGAAAGGAAACTCGCTCTGTGTGATGGTAGTGCGGTGCGCGGACCTGAAAGAGACACTCTAATCTGTCAAAGCAAGATTGATGGATATTTACTTTGAAAACTTCTGCAACCCGAGGCATGAATGATGAGCTCAATTTTAACACTCTTTTGTAAACGATTGGTCGAGCACAGTGATAAAGTTTTTTGACATGCCATCAATCTTGCTTCCCTGTCGCTCTAATTCTCAACCAGATCGTATTTTTGCTTCAAAGTTTCAAACAGGGCGTAGGAATTACGCCGTTCTGAACTTTGACAGATTAGAGTGTCTCTTTCAGGTCCGTGCACCGCACTGCCATACAAATACCTGATTACAAATTGGCAGATTGACAGACATCAGCGAGTAGTGCTAAATGGAACCTATTCAGAAGAAAGAAGAGTGATAAGTGGAGTGCCTCAAGGATCGGTTCTGAGACCTATTCTGTTCAATATCTTTATGAGTGATATTTCAGAGGAATTAGAAGGCAAAATTTGTCTTTTACTGGATGACACTAAGATCTTCAATAGAGCGGACACACCTGAAAGAATACAAAGAATAAGAAGTGACCTAAGAAAGCTGGAGAAATAGTCAACAATTTGGCACTTGGGAGTCAATGCCAAATGCAAACACATCATTTGTGGTATGGCAATCTGAAGGAGTTGTATGTGTTGGGAGGAGGGGGTGAGAGACTGATCAACTGGGAGAGAGACCTTGGGATACTAGTGTCTGATGATGTGAAGGTAGCAAGGAAACATGACAAGATGTTTGTGAAGGCCAGAGTGATGCTGGGCTGCATCAAAAGAGGCATAACCAGCAGGAAAAAAAGAGGTGATAATGGTGCTATACTGATCCTTGGTGAGGCCTCACCTAGAATACTGAGTTCAGTTCTGGAAACCTCATCACAAAAAGGATATGGACAGAATGAAAACAGTCCAGAGAATGGCAACCAAAATGGTGTGAGGTCTGCATGGAAGGCCATATGAGATGAGACTGAGGACCTTAATATTTATACCTTAGTAAAAAAAGAAACTGTAGAGATATGATACAGACCTTGAAATACCTGAAAATAATTAATGATGTACAAAAATCACACCTTTTCCAATGGAAAGGAAGATGTAAAAGTAGGGGTCATGATATGGAACACCAAGGGGTAAGATTCAGGAACAATATCAGGAAATATTTTTTCATTGAAAGGGTAGTAGATACATGAAATGCCCTCCTAGAAGAAATGGTAAAGATAGAACAGTAATGGAATTAAAAAAGGTATGGGACTAACAGAGGATTCCTACTGGCTAGAGATTGGAAATAAAGAAATGAGGTAACTTTACACCTGTTTGGGAATAGCTTGCATGGAGTGACAGCTGCTACTATCCTTCATAGAAGGCTCGGGGCTAGCCCTCACAAAGTGGCAGCTGCTAATACCCTTAACCAAAGGCTTGAAGGCAGTCTGCATGGAGCATCAGCTACTGCTATCCTTAACAGAAGGCTTGGGGTAGCCTGCGTAGATCGGCAAGTCCTACTACCCTAAAAAAAAACAAAAAGAAAAAACACTTGCTGAGCAGACTGGATGGATCTTTCTGTCTTTATCTGCCATCATTCACTATGTTATAATGATAGGGCAGTTAGATTGGGTGGAGGGATGGCACTATGGGGTAGATTTTAAAAGGAGCGCGCGTGGCGTACATGTGTGTGCGCTACCCGGTGTGAACCCATGTACACCCGATTTTATAACTTGAGCGCGCAGGCACGCGCAAGTTATAAAATCAGGGGTCGGCGCGCGCAAGGAGATGCACAATTGTGCACCATGCGTGCGCCGAGCCACGCTGCCTTCCCTCGTTCCCCCTAGCCTTCCCATCCCTTCCCCTAACTTTCCCCCCCAGCCCTACTCTAACCCCCCCAAATTATTATCTTATCTTTTCGCCTGTCTCTGGCCACGCCCTGCCCACGGCCCGTCCCTTTAGTAAAGCCCCGGGACTTACACGGGTTCCAGGGCTTTATGCGCGTCGCCGGGCCTTTTTAAAATAGGCCCAGCGTGCGTAGGGCTTTTAAAATCCGGCCTTTTATGTTTAGGATAACAGAGTTAAGCAGCATAAAAGTTTTTCAGGAAACAAATTGCATTTTGGAACTTTATGGATGGAAATTCCAAGGATAAAAGGGAAGAGTATGATGGCATAGATATACCACCGCCCTCTTGGCTGGGATGGGGAAACAGATTGTAAAATACTAACTGAGATTAGTCTGGCTAATGAAAAGAGCAATATAATAATAATGGGAGACTTCAATTAGCCAGGTATTGATTGGGTAAATGTCAGGACATGCAAAGGAGGTAAGGTTTCTAGATGTCATCAAGGACTACTTCATGCAGCAGTTTGTCATGGAACCAATGCAAGGGGTACCGTATTAGATCTAGATCTCAAGGCTCTTTGGAGGTTCCTTCCATTCGGCATATACATTTTGTGGAGACCTGGGAAGAGGAATTCTTTGTGCTGGGCCCAAAGCTGTGGAACACTTCATCCACTTCTGTCTCTACATTGATAGAGATGCAGGTATTTAAAAAAGCATTTAAAACTTTTCCATTTTGAACTGCATTTAACCTGGAAGAACAGATTTGAGGAATTTGTTTTTGATGCTAAATTTATGATGAAATCAGCTCATAAAAATAATTTGGTATGGTGTTGAGTATTGTTCTGTCTGGTTGTCTTCATTATGTATATTTTAAATGTTGTCAGATTTAAACCTTGGGAGGGTAAGGGTTAAAAATGTTTTAAATAAATAAAATAAATATATCTAGTGCAAGAAATAAAGGTAGTAGATTTGCTTGGCAACAGTGATCATAATGTTATTAAATTTGACATAATCACTGGAGGGCGAAGGCTGAGGAAAACATCTATAGTAGCATTTAACAATAAAAATATAATGAGGAAATTTGTTAGAAAAAAACTAAAAGAAGCATTTCAGAAGATTAAAAACTTGCAATAGAAGACAATGTTTAAAATTACCACCCTTGAGGCAAATAAAAAAAGTATTCAATGCATTAAAAAAGGTAGCAGTAAAGCCAAATGACTGCCAGCATGGCTTAACAGTGAGGTGCAAGACACAATTAAAGCCAAAATGGAATCTTTAAAAAAATGGAAAGCAGACCCAAATAAGGAAAATAAGAAAGAACAAACAATGGTAGGTGAAATGCAAAAAAGAAATTAAACATTCTAAGAGAGAATTTGAAAAGAAACTTGCCATAGAGGTAAAAACACATAATAAAAACTTTTTCAAGTGCATTTGAAGCAAAAGCTTGTTAGGCACTCAGTTGAGCTGCTAGATGACCGAGGGATAAAAGGGGTGCTTAGGGAGAAAAATTAAAGAATTCATTGCTTCTGTCTTTACTGAGGAGGATGTCAGGGTCATACCCACACAGGAAACATTTTTTAATGGTGATAACTCTGAGTGACTAAACAAAATGATTGTGAAACTGGAGTAAGTAATAAATCATATTGACAGACTAAAGAATAACAAATCACCGAGACCAAATGGCATTCACTCCAGCGTTCTGAAGGAATTCAAATATGAAATTTCAGATCTGCTCGAGGTGATTTGAAGCCTATCATTTAAAACAGCCACCGTATCCGAAGACTGGAAGGTGGCCAATGTGATGTCGACTTTTAAAAAAGGCTCCAGGAGTGATCTGGGAAACTATAGACCAGGGAACCTGAAATTGGGGACAGGCAAAATGGTAGAATATTCTTAATAACAACATTACAGACCACATAAATAGACATGGTTTAAAGGGGGAGAGTCAGCATTTTTTTTGCAAAAGCAAATCTTGCCTTATCAATTTACTATATTTTTTGAAGGTGTAAATAAGCATGCAGATAAAGATAAGTCAGTTGATATAGTGTATCTACATTTTCAAAAGACATTTGACAAAGTTCTCCATATTAAGACTTCTCAGGAAATTGGGAGCCCATGGAATCAGAGGCAGTGTCCCACTGTGGTCTGATAATTGGATAAAAGACAGAAAACAGAGGGTTGGGCTAAATGGTCAATTTTTCAAATGGAGAAAGGTCATCGTTGGAGTGCCCCATGGACTGAACTATGACCTGTGCTATTTAGCATAGTCAAGCATGATCTGGACAAATGAAGGAGTGAGGTGATCAAATTTGTAGATTTCACAAAATTGTTCGGAGTTGTTAAATTGGCAATGCATTTTGAGGCACTGCAGAAGGACCTTGTGAGACTAGGAATCTAAATGGCAAATTTAATTTAATGTGGACAAGTACAAAGTAGTGCACATAGGTAGTAATTGGTGGTCCTCTGGCTGCTACCACGAACCGCCACATTCACCCTCCTAGCCAGGCCTCTGCTAACACCTGACATAGCCTAGCCTCTCTTGCCCTATTCATAGTGGAATGCCACACCCTGACATGGTGACACACTGCCAAAGACCCACACAGCAGGATGCCACACACTGCAACTGACAGCGCTCCTCCCTAGGCGTGTACCCGATGTCGCTACATTTAAAGGGCCCATGGTGAGAAAAGCCCCATGGTGCCCTTGGATGACATCACATGCTTAGGCCTATAAAAGGCCCTTGCTGGCATTCCTTCACTGCTTCAGCAAGTGGTCCCACTACTCCTGAGTAGAGTGTGTTTCTTCCAGTGTTCCTATCTTGTCTTCCTTCAGCCTGTCTTCAGTCTTCATCCAGTTTGTCTTCTGTCTTCAGCTTTGCTCCTGCCTGTTCTTATCCTTGCTTTCCTACTCTGCTTATCTGTCTCTTGTCTCTTCTGTTGGACAATTATTTGGTTTTGACCTTGGCTCGGATCTCGGACACCACTGACCACTGCCTTCCTTTGACCACTGCCTGGACATTGGACACCTCTGACCTCTGCCTGCTCCTGATCATTGCCTGGACTTGGCACATGCCTGATTGCTGCCTGCCTATGGCCCAAGCTAACCACAGACCTTCACTTCAGCCACCAGCATAGACCCCACCTAAGTTATGCCAGTCCTGGCCCACAATCCGAGAGGAATGAGGACTAGTATAGGTGAAGGTCCTGACGGGTCTCTGTCTCGCCCGGGTATGTCTGCCGCCAGTGGGAACCTGCAGGGCTCCTCCCTGCAAGTAGAGCCAATCCAACCTTCGTCCAAGGGTCCATAGATGCAATAATAATTTATTTATTTATTTATTTAACATTTTTTATATACCGAAATTCTAGCAACAATGTTGCTAATCAATAATAATTCCAACTACAGGTGTATGATACTGTGTTCCATGCCAGAAGTCAGCAACCACAAAAAAGACCTCAGAGTTCTTGTAAACAATACCATGAAATCTTCACCTTCGTGTGTGGTGGCTGTCAAAAAGGCAAATAAAATGCTAGGAATAATTTGGAAAGGAAGAGAGAAAAATATCAAAGCTTTTGCATAGATCCCATTGTACATTCACACCCTTTATATTGTATGCAATTTTGGTTGCCCCAAATAGAAATAGAAAAGGTACAGAGAACAAAAATGATAAAGTGGAGGGAAAAGCTCCCATATGGAGAAAAGCTAAACAGATTGGGCTCTTTATCTTGCAGAAGAGATGGCAGAGGGGGTATGATTGAGATTTATAAAATAATAAATTAGGCGGGTAAATAAATAAAACAAACAACACTAGGACTGGGGGCACTCCAAGAAACCGGCAGATTTAAAACAAATCGTTAAAAGTATTTTTCACTGAGTGCACAATAAAGCTATGGAATCTGTTACCAGAGGATGTAGCCAAGACAACTAACAAAGTTGGATTCAAAAGAGGATTCAACAAGTTCCTGAAGGAAAAGTCCATACACAATTATTAACTGTGTAGATTTAGGAAAGCCAGCACTTTTCCATGTGAGTGAATACAAGTAATAGATCATCTATTTGGGATCTGACAGGTACTTGTGATCTGGACTGGCCATTGTTGAGATAGGATGCTGGGCTTGATGGACCTTGATCTGTCCCAGCATGGCATTTCTTAACTTCTATTTTGTGAGGCTTATTTTAAAACTTTGAGTTTGCAAATGACATATCTCTCAAATAGTGAGCCATGTTCAAACAGTGGCAGTAAACTAATACTTTAATTAAAATAAATACATGACATTTGCATTTCTGAGATTACTTTGGCAACTGGGCTGCTGTGTTAAATAACACATTAATTAAGCTACTAAATGCTATGCCAGATATCTTTAAAGACTTATCTTAAATAGATATTAAGGTACCTATGAACTAATGGGCATTAGTGTGAACACCCGCATTAAATGCCTGTTAATGTGCATGTTAGTTAATGCCCATGTACAAATCATATAAATGTGTGCTATTTACATATGTTAATACTAATATGCATGTAAATAACCCAAATTACCTCTAATTATTAAAAATGGATGTACTACCCAGCAATAATGCCTAAGAAGCTTAATGCAACCTAATGAGGTATAGTTTATTTTAAAGGTCTTATAAAGTCACATTCTCAGCAACACCCTTCCTCCGTTATCCTCCAAATCAATCCCCCCAGTCCAGGAATTCTCTTACTCTACTTCTCCCTCCCCTGGCAGTATTTTGAAGTCATTATGGTGCCACCTAGACCATTCTCAGGCCTTTGCAGCCTCAAGTTTCCCAGGAACAAGATTAGACCCCCAATACTCCCCAGGAACACAACTGAGCCTTGGGACCTCTCACACCACCACCACCCCTCCACACACACACACCTCAGGAAAATTATTTGATCTTTGGGTGCCTACCACCCTACCCTGCCATCTCTGCCCCCTCTCAAAGAAAATTGATTTTCAGGGCCCTATCTCCCCCCTCCCCAATATATTCCAGGTATGAGAATATACATTTGGGTCCCTGCTCCCCTCTAGGAAAGACATCAGGCCTGAACTCCCCCCCCCCCCA
The DNA here is from genome assembly GCF_901001135.1 of Rhinatrema bivittatum. Lineage (NCBI taxonomy): Eukaryota > Metazoa > Chordata > Amphibia > Gymnophiona > Rhinatrematidae > Rhinatrema > Rhinatrema bivittatum. The sequence continues at coordinate 106,030,482 of NC_042617.1, read as the reverse complement.
CTACAAGGTACCACTCCATTGCTCAGAAGACCTCCCAATTCTTCACCGCAGGAAGAAGCCAGTTTCCTTCCTCCCAGTCATAGCACCAAATACAAAATGATACCTCTGAAAGTTTGACCTAAACACCAAACCATGATTGTGTGAAGAGGGATTGTGAAGGCCAAAGCATGCTCCCAAGAACTACAGTAGATTTTCCGAGGCTTGAACCTGATCATCAATATCAGCCTCAAAAGCTTCTTTGAGCTAAACAACAATTTTGATTTGTGTGCAGATCTCTTTTCTTTTAGTTTTGAGGCTTTGAAAGACTGTATCATCCAACCATTGATGGCTAAACAGTACAGGGGCTCTTAGACGAGAGAAAGGAAAGTCAAATGATGGTGTTCTTCTGAGTTGCGGAGGGTAGAATTTCTCCTTGGGTTGCTTTCTTCCATGGTCCATTCTCACCAACCACATCTCCTTATTCTTCTCTTACAAAACCTTTTATGACACTGAAGACAGATGAGATACATACTCTTACCTGGTTGTATTTCTTCTGGAACTCTCTTCTCTCCTTTAACCTCTCTCCCTGTAGTCTGGTACCTGTTTCACTTCGGCTCTCAGCAATGGCAAACAACCATAAGTTCCAAATTTCTTTGATACAGTTTTGAAGCAAAAAGGTAGAGCCATGTGGAAAAGAGGACTATGCATGCCCCAGTTAATGAATACACAATATTTGGTATAGCATTCACCCTTAGGCAAAAGTAGCATATAGATACCACACTTTTTTGTGTTAGTTTGAATGCTAAAATTGAGTACATAATATGGAGGCTAATGTTTGGTGTGTGCATATTCAAATTTAGTACATCCATTAAGTGATGTTTTATGTTCAAATGAATGTTTTAACAATGCATACACTATAATTTTTGGGAACACTCTCATTTCGGAAGCCCCTTAGTATTGATATACTTTCTTACAACTCTAATATTCTAGAAGGTTTCAAATGTTAAAAAAAACATCATTTGCTATTTTAACACAATTTTCTTGACATTTAAAAAAAAAATCATTAAAGTTACCCCTTATTTTTTTCCTTTTTTCTCTTCATTCCTGATGAATTATTATGGGTCTATTTACTGAGCCATGTAAAAAATGAATATTGACAACAATTTTAATGCTCAATTTACAAAAGTACAAATATCTTTTAGTAAATCCAGCATTAAAGCAGGAATTAAAAATCATTCATTATCACCACCAGTGCCCCCCCATCGAGCCATGAAACCACCCTTTCAAACCTCTCCAAGTGGTCAAGTGGACCCCTTTACCCTCCTTATGTATGCAAGTGGTTTTCCCTTGGCTGATCCCCCATCACTTGAGTCAGCAAACAGCTACTCTGGAGCCCCTCACCCTCGCTAAGTCATCAGGTAGCCCACAAGCCAATCCTCTTAACCACTAGCCCCCTCCCCTAAATCAGCAAAAATCGCTTGTCAGGTCCCCCTACTCTCCAACTTTGGAGGTCTTTGAATGGAATTTGGGGCAGCAGAGAGTGTTCTTTCATCCTGCTTCACAGCCACCAAATGCTGTAATGGTTCCTAATGATCTCATGCACTCTTTTGCTTTAATGCCCTTTACTAAATAGGCCCTTGGGGGCAGATTTTCAAAGGCTACGTGCATAACATATGCGCGTAACCCGAGAAAATCTGTTCCTGCGTGTGCCGAGGCTATTTTGCATAGGCTCGGTGGCGCACGCAAGCCCCGGGATGCTCGTATGTCCTGGGGCTTCGAAAAAGGGGCGGGAAGGGGGTGGGTCTGGGGGCGGGTCTGGGGGTCGGGGCGGTCCCGAGTCCTCTGGCACAGCGGCCTGTGCCAGGGGATGGCGGGCAGGCGTAACTTCTGAAACAAAGGTAGGGGGGATCTAGTTAGGGCTGGGGGGTGGGTTAGGTAGGGAAAGGGAACGGCGGCAGCCTGCACAGCTCGGCGCGCGCAAGTTGCACAATTGTGCACCCCCTTGCGCGCGCCGACCCTGGATTTTATAACAGGCGTGCGGCAGCGCGCGCATATTATAAAATCGGGCGTAGATTTGTTTGCGCCGGGTTGCGTGAACAAATCTGCGCCCGCGCGCAGGTTTTAAAATCTTCCCCTTGGTTTTCAATGTTTTTGGAACCTCCTTTAATTAACTATCAAGAGAATAATGAAATTAAGTAAATTATGCTGCTTAAATCCTGAAATTTATCAGAAACTCGTAAAAAAGTAAATACCTAATGAGTCCATTATCAGTATTTTTTTTTTTGTCATTTGCATATACAGTATCATTGCCATTGAGGAAACACTGGCAACAAGTAATGCAGTTAGGGCCAGATTTTCAAAGGTTACACAGGTAAATCCAGAGGATTCACGCACGTAACCGGTCATACGTGCACCGGGCATATTTTCAAAAGGCCCAGCGACGTGTGTAAAGCCCGGGACACATGTAAGTCCCAGGGCATGCAAAAAGGGGCGGGGAGGAAGACGAGCCAGAGTCTCCCGGCACAGCGGTCATTTGCCACTGTGCCGGGGATCTCCGGCGCGTGCAACTTACTTCAGCCCCAGAGCTGAAGTAAGTTTTGAAATAGAAGCAAAAACAAGACAAAAATAGGGTGGAAAGGGCGGGGGAGGTAGGGGGAGGTAGGGGAAGGGAAGGGAGGGTGGGGTGGGGGGTAGAGGTTCCCTCCCAGGCTGCTCCAATTTCGGAGCGGCCTGGGAGGGAACGGGGGAAGGCAGCACGACTCGGTACGCACAAGGTGCACAATTGTGCACCCCCTTGCATGTGCCGGGTAGCGCGTGCACATGTACCCCACACGTACCTCTTAAAAAGCTACCCCTTAATGCATGGGTATTATCTAACCCTGATGTTAACGCGTTTAATGTGAGTGTTAATATTAACATTACATATGCTCCTAGAAGAGAAAACAATTGAATAAACAAACAAGTACATTGATATTTTGAACAACAATTAATATTGGCGCTTTAAGAAATCATATGCATCATGATAAGCTTAACTATGAGTGCTTCACCAAAATTTAGTTAAATTAGGCTTTTATGTAATTATGAAGTGCTTTCTATTTCATGGAAGTGTAAGGTGTAGGCCTATTTTTGGAATCACAATATAAAAAGAGGTCCTCAAAAGTCAAGGTGAAATAAAAAGTTCATATTCCAATCAGCCCTCTTCTAGTATTACAGAATGAATATATATACACATAAATATCAGAATTATGTAAAGATGTAACACAAATTTTAATATAGAGGAGAATTTTCAAAGTAATTTTCATAGGTAAAATGTTATTTTTACCATGTTAATTGACTACTGGAAAATTGCCCAGCTGAATTAAGTAAGTAGGTATAACTGCAGGCAAGGACCTTAAGAAGTTGTGGGGTAGATTTTCAAATAGCGCGATTTGGCGTACTTTTGTTGGCGCATCAGGCGCCAACAAAAGTACGCTGGATTTTAGTAGATACGTGCGTAGCCGCGCATATCCGCTAAAATCCGGGATCGGCGCGCGCAAGGCTATCGATTCCATATAGCCGGCGCGCGCCGAGCCGCGCAGCCTACCTCCGTTCCCTCCGAGGCTGCTCCGAAATCGGAGCGGCCTCGGAGGGAACTTTCTTTTGCCCTCCCCTCACCTTCCCCTCCCTTCCCCTACCTAACCCACCCGCCCGGCCCTGTCTAAACCCCCCCTTTACCTTTGTCGGGGGATTTACGCCTCCCAGAGGGAGACGTAAATCCCCGCGCGCCGGGATGCAACCTGGGGGCGGGTCCGGAGGGCGCGGCCACGCCCTGGACTGCCCCGGGCCGTAACCACGCCCCCGGGCCCGCCCCCGAAACGCTATGGCCCGCCCCGAAAATGCCGCGCGGATCGGGCCCGCCCCCTCGACATGCCCCCGACATGCCCCAGTCGGAAAACCCCGGGACTTACGCGAGTCCCGGGGTCTGTGCGCGCCGGTAGGCCTATTGAACATAGGCGCACCGGCGCGCAGGGCCCTGCTCGCCTAAATCCGCCCGGATTTAGGCAGATTTAGGCGAGCAGGGCTCTGAAAATCCGCCCCTATGCGCATAGATGGCTTTGAAAATGACTCTATAAGTTTGTAGGGTTGGGTTAGTTTAATCATGGGAAGGAAAGGAAGAGCTTGTTGAGTGGGGTTGGGATTCTCAGTATCTTTTTATCTGTGGTAGTCTAGTTCTTTTAGTGGGCTAGGGAAAATGGCAGAAGTTATGAAAGGATGGGCTAGAGAGAATTGTAGGCTGAAGCTGGTTGACCAATTTCTCCCAATATTCTTGCTTTTTATCTTGATTCGAATTATTGTGCCGGTTTTTGTTAATACCAACTTTTGGTCCATCGCTTTGGCAATTTTTAGGAACTGAGGAAATGGTCTATAACATACAAATAAATCAATAAATATAGTAAAAAGCCTGTGCTTTGTAGAATAATGCATGTACTTATAGATGTATTAAGGCATTTCTGGGGATTATATTTAGGTTAGGCGAGGAAAAGTGTGCATGTAGATGGTATTTTGAGAACTTTGCTTGTATTTTTCCAGGAAAAATATACTCAGAAAAAGCAGACACAGTTGTGCATACTTTGTATCTGCTGCCAAATTTAAACTGTATGGGGGTAATTTTCAAAAGGAGTTACATGCGTAAATGTAGCTACTATTGTAGCAATTTTCAAAAGCCATTTACTCAAGTAAAGTGCACTTATGTGAGTAAATCCTATGGACAATTCAATAGCATATATTGTAGCAATTTTCAAAAACCCACTTACTCAAGTAAAGTGAATTTACTCTAGTAAACCTGGTTTTTACTCGAGTAAATGCTTTTTAAAATCAGGCCCTATGTGCATACTTTCGCTTTGAAAATTGGAAAACCGCCCATGGGTAAAAAGTATGCGTGATTTTTCTCTCAATGCTTGAAAATCACCACTTATCTGGCATTCCGCTGAATATACTCAGATAAGTATTAAAGTTAGCCAGATAAGCTATCAAAACGCGAGGTAACCTTATCACATGTGTTAGAGCCTTATCGCATGTGATAATGACCTACTGCATTTGATAAAGGCCGCACTGCAGCAGTATTTTTGTAATGAGGGGAAGAGGAGGAGTGTGGGTGGGATTATGGCCCGGCAGCGCTGTGGGCAATAATATTTCCACATTATTGCCAGCAGCACCATGGGAAATAACACCACCTTTTCCCGTGGTGCTATGGGTGCGAACGTGTGCAGCCCAACTGCAACCACAGCAGGCGAAAACGTACTGCTATGATGTAGCCCGCTGCACAATTCTCCCTGCCCCTTTTTTTTTTTTACCACAGCTCATAATTCTCCTATAAATATAGCAGAATGATGAATCTAGCTATAAGTTAGCTGGGTCGGTAGTGCCACACAATTATGCCCAGTGCCCACCCACTGTCTATCTGGCTAACTAGCCGGATAAAAGACTTATCCAGCTAATTAGTATGGCCAGATATTCAGTGACAGCAACTTAGCTGGATAAATTGGACTTATCTGACTAAATAGCATTTGCTTAGGGACTCCTGGGAGTTTTAAAAAATGTGCTAACCCAAAAATGTATGCATAAAGATATGCTTAACATACATAAAACATGATTTATAAATACAAAATATGAATTTGTGCACATATGAGTATTGTTGTGTGAAGAAAATATGATTTATGTACATAAAAGTTAGCCCTAAAAATGTGTGCGCACAAAACCAGAGTTAGGAGCAAAAAAGCTGTGCTCCTAAACATTAGGAGCAGAACTTGTATGTTCTTAACTCATGTTTTATGTGCACGATTTTTAGGAGCACAATTGTTATGTGCACAAATCATGTTCTACATGCAAACCATGTTGAAAAACAATTTGAGGCGGATTATATTGTTATAATCTGTAAACCGGAGTGAAGGCTACTCTGCTCTACCTCGGTATATAAAAAAATGCTAAATAAAATAAAAATAAATAAATAAAACCCCTGCGTGCGTCGGCGCACCTATTTTGCATAGGCTGCCAGCGCGCATAAAGCCCCGGGACGCGCGTTAAGTCCCGGGGCTTTTGAAACGGGGAGGGAGGGGGCATGTCCGGTGGCGTTTCGGGGGCGTGCCGCGGCGTTTCGAGGGCAGGCCCGGGGGCGTGGCGCCGGCCCGGGGGCGTGGTCGAGGCCTCCGGACCACGCCCCCGGGACCGGAGGACGGAGCGGGGCTGCCGGCGACGCGCGCAAAGGTAAGGGGGGGGTTTAGATAGCGCCGGGGGGGTGGGTTAGGTAGGGGAAGGGAGGGGAACAGGCAGGCCGCGCTGGGCTCGGCGCGCGCAGGTTGCACAAATGTGCACCCCCTTGCGCGCGCCGACACCGGATTTTATAAGATACACGCGGCTACGCGCGTATCTTATAAAATCTGGTGTACTTTTGTTCGCGCCGGTGGCGCGAACAAAAGTACCGGCGCACGTATTGTTTTAAAATCCGCCCCTTTGTGTACAAATCGTATTTTAAGAGCATAAATGCCAAGTACAGGACATCCATACTGCCCCAGAAACTTTACTCCATCTTTGAGCAGGAGTTAAATTTCTAGAATTAAGGAAACATGAGTTAAGACTATGCATCTCTCTGCACTGGGAAGTAACAGTTACTGTCTAGATTAAAATGGGATATGTATAAAAGAGCCCTAATTTGAACACATAGTTTTTGTATGCTAAACTCATTGTTGCATACAGAGTAAAGTTGTACACACAAAAATGTGCACACAACCATGCACTATCATGTGCACAGCTGCGCACATTTTGTTACATCAAGGCTTATAGTTTTAACAGACTCAGCAATATATTATTCTGATGCAATATACAGGCAAATAATGCATAAAGGAAAAAGTTAATGCTTTTATTTTACTCCATAAAAAAAACAGGTTTATAAAAGCAGGGAGAAGACCAGTTAATATATACTCAACGCACAATTAAACTCTGGAATTTGTTGCCAGAGAATGTGGTTAGTGCAGTTAATATAGCTGTGTTTAAAAAAGGATTGGATAAGTTCTTGGAGGAGAAGTCCATTACCTGCTATTAAGTTCACTTAGGGCCTGATTTTTAAAAGCATTTACTTGAGTAAAACTGGGCTTTATTAGAGTAAATGCACTTTACTCGAGTAAGTGGGTTTTTGAAAATTGCTACAATATATGCCATTGAATTGTCCATAGGATTTACTCACATAAATGCACTTTACGTGAGTAAATAGCGTTTGAAAATTGCTACAATAGTAGTTACATTTATGCGCATAACTCCTTTTGAAAATTACCCCCTTAGAGAATAGCCACTGCCATTAGCAATGGTTACATGGAATAGACTTAGTTTTTGGGTACTTGCCAGGTTCTTATGGCCTGGATTGGCCACTGTTGGAAACAGGATGCTGGGCTTGATGGACCCTTGGTCTGACCCAGTATGGCATTTTCTTATGTTCTTATGTTATGGATATAGTAGTATGAATCTCCAGAGACAAGAATTGCATCAGATGTCCTGCATTACCCTTTTCTAGCCACCTACCTTAAGCTTTTCCAGATGAATCACAAGTTTTGTTCACAATGACTTCGATGTATGTATTAAGGGATTGTACTGCAGGCCAATAAAAATATGCAGATTGCCAAGACTACAGCGTCCGATAAGATGCAAATACAGGTTTTTATCCTAGATTCTAATACTAGCATAAAACTACCATTAAGAATTCCAAGGTCACTAGCAATTTTTTAAGGCAGAAGAGGGAATGTTCTTTTTTTCACTTAAAGAACAAAATACAGTATCTTTTCAACCTAAAAACAAACAAAAAAAAAAAGACACCTATGCAATATAACCAACTAATAAAAAATAGTAGTCATAAAACTATTTATTTTGGCAAACCAATAAAATGAAGCAAAATACTGTACATAGAAAACTAATGATATTGAAGCCTTTAGATTAACAGAATACAGAAATTGCCTCATCCTGAGTAGAGAATAAATAGGAAGCATCTTCATTTTACTATAAATGTATATATCTGTGTCTGTATTTCAGAAAGATATAGTATAGCAAACTTAAAATACTGAGGCCAGGGAATGCCCTCTGCAACAGGCACATTTCAGGCCCCACCAAATGTACTTGGTGCCAGGGTGTCTCCCTCAATTTTACTAGGTTTGACAGTTTGTCTTTTATCACCTATAAATCACATCACTGTCAAAAATCAATGAAGTACAGTATCAGGAAAAAATGAAAGTAGCTCTTTACTGAAAAATGACCACAGTGGAAAAGGAAAATAAAAAGCCCTCTTACTAAACAATAAAAGTGAGATAAAAGACTGGAATGTTGGCATCTAAAATTGCAGCACTACCGAGAGTCTACAAAACTTCCTCTTATCTGTTTCCTACCCCTGCGGCTTAACTTATTTGCTTCTTGGTACCTTTTTTTCAACTATACTTTTTTTTTATGTTATTGAATAAAAGATGAACACTGCTTGCTGCAGAATCCCTTCTTGTTTGAACATTTTACTTCCAGGGAAGGGCTGCAGGTTCAGGCTGCAATGCTGTGCACTGCAGAGTAGGCGTTCTGGGTTTGAAACTCTACCCATTAGGGCCAGTTGGTCTTGGGTGCACCCCTACCAGCCAACATGTTTCTCTGTGGGTCTGCTTCAAAGGAGGCACTCTCCATTTCTCAAGCAAGCATTACCTTGTGCCAGCTGGGCATGCCATCTGGGGAGAGAACAATCTATGATGGCATGAGAAAAAGGGGAAGGGGCAGAAAATGGAATTTCCTTCTTGGAGTTTAGTTTCCATAGTTCACACAATATTTATATGCCTTCCTTAGACTAGAGTAATGTCTACAAGTGATCTAATAAGAAACACTGATGAGGAGTATAGTAAAAATAAATCTTACTAATGTGATTAATTGCCCCAGTTTGAAAAAAATTGTTAACTTTGTACAATGGTCTTAAATAGAGATAATTACATTTTGAATACATGTGCAAAGTTTTATGTAACTATCTGATTAGAATTAGAACAGCAGCACATTGATTTACTTAATTTCACATTAGTGGGAGTGACAATGTAGAAGAAGCTATCATAAAATAAAACTTAATAATCATTCAGCAATGAAAGAAAAATTCATGTTATTTATGTTCTACCTTTCAGGCACTTCAAAGTGGATTACATTCAGGTACTGTAGGTATTTCCCTGTACCCAGAGGAATTAGAATCTTGTTTTCTACCTGAGGCAATGGAGGGGAAGTGACTTGCCCAAGGTCACAAGGAGTGGCAATAGGATTTGATCCCTAGTTTACAGCTCCATCTACTAGACTACGTCTCCACTCCAGAAGGATGGAAGAGGGTTAAAGAGATGTGATTGTTTTGACTGTCAACTGAATTATTCAAGAAAAATCACTTGTTACTGCTTTAATACCAAAAATGCAACGTGTTCTACCAGTTCCATTTTATTCCACAAAACAGAAGAAACAGATAAATTAACTTTTACAGAGAATTCAAATAATCTAGATCCTTAACAAATGTCACAGATCTATTAATGCCGTGCCAAACTTTTGTTCCTCTAGACTTGCTAGCAATTGTATGTCACAAGTTCAGACATTTCAGGTTCAATAATTGGGGCAGATGTTAAAGGATTTGCGCACCGGGCCTATTTTCAAAAGGCCCGGGGGCATGCGTATGTCCCTGGGCCTTTCTGAATGGGCAGGCAGGGGGTGGAACGGGGGTGGGGCAAACAGTCCAGGGGCGTGGCTGGGCGGTCCGGCACAGTGGCCCTTTGCTGCTGTGTCGGGGGTTTGCACTTGGCCGGCACAGGCGTAACTTCCACAACAAAGGTACGGAGGGGGGTTTGGGCTGGGGGGCGGGATAGGTAGGGGAAGGGAGGGGAAGGGGGAATGGGGAAAGCCATCTGGTCTCCCCGAGGGCTTGGCGCACACAAGTTGCAATAATGTGCACCCCCTTGCGTGCGCCGACCCCTGATTTTATAACATGCACGTGGCTGTTATATAAGTGCATGAGAAAGAGAAAAAGAAAGAATACTTGTCGAATACATTAGCCTCAGCAAGAAGATCTTTGGGTTTCTAGTCTTCTGCCTGGTTTCAGTCTTCAGCCTTGCTCCAGCCTTCAGCCTTGCTCCAGCCCTGGTCCAGCCTTCAGCTTCCAGTTCAGTCTTACTCCTTGTCCATCTTCAGTTTCAGCTTCAGCCTTGCTCCACATTCGTCCTCAGCTTCAGCCTCAGCCTTGCTCCTTGTCCATCTTCAGCTTCAGCTGGCCTGTCAACCTTGCTCGGCCCTTCAGATCTGACCATAGTCACAGCCTCCTGGACTCATCATAGACTGGCTCATGCCAAGAACTGTTCACCCGCTTTTGGCACAGACCTCAAGCCTTGCCCCAAATATGCCATGGTAAGGGGGCTCATACTTATATCACTCACAACAGTCCTGCTCAGGCCCTTTAAGAAGATAGGCCCAGGAGCATCAGGATGTGCATTAGCATCCCAATGCACCTGGGGAAATTTGACTAAAATGCAAGGGTTTATAGATAACTTTAAATGAAATAATGTGTTTGTGATTTTTAAAGGCAAACCACATTATTTGATTTGCATCATTTTACACTGTAATGAGGAGATTAGCATACAAGCTGAGTTAGCTGAAAGTCCTCCAACACCATATGGTAGAGAGTCAGATGGAAATATTGTAATGTTTCAGCTCATTGTGGAGAGGCCCCCACAACTAGCCACACTTTCCCTCAGAGCTGCCAGGCTCTAAGATGCCTCTGGGATTCCATCGCAGGTGGGATGCCACCATCCGATGACTCCACAGTCACGCTCTGTCTTCTGCTAGCCGCGCTTGCACACACTTCCCCCACTTATCAAGGCCCCAAGGTGGGAAAGACTTCAAAGGTGCCCTCTGATGATGTCAGCTTGGCTGGGTATTTAAACACCAGCTGTGCTCCAAGTCCTTGTCTCAGCAACAGGTCCACCTGCCTTTGTTGCAGTGCATATTGCTATTCCTTGAGCTTGCCTCACTGTCCTTGTGCCTTGTGCTTTGTCAGTCTTGCCATGTTTCCTGCCTGTTGTGATCGTTGCATAATTTTCTCTTACCCTGGTCTTCCTGTTACTCTTTTTCCCTTGCCCTGCCTTATCCATCCTACCCAGCATTGCTCTTGCCTCCTTGTCCTGTCTGTCTTGGCCTGATTTCCCAGTACTGACCTCTTCTTGGATCCTGACTACTTCCTGCTCACTGCCTGCCCTGACTCTTGGACTGGACCCAGACCTCATCTGCCCATCATCACTATCTGACTGCTCCTTACAGGACTCTCACTTAAGCCCTGCCAGCCCTTGGAATCCAAAGGCTCAATCCGCAGGGAACAGGACTGGTATAGGTGAAACTCCAGTTCCAGTCCCTGTAAGAGCGAGTCCACCAGCTGTCGGCATGGGCCTAGCAGATTAGCAGGCTAGGCTGCATCAACCACACCACAGGCCAAGATCTCACAATTGTGATAAATGAGAGAGGCCCAAAATCTTCAATCTCCTAGTGGGACTGTGTCCTGACTACTATAAATAAAACTACCAGTAGTATTAATGTTGTCATTATTTCTACTTTTGTCCACATTATCACCGACAACTAGAAGCTTATTACTATTGCAATCCATACTTTCTAAACTGCTCCAGAGAATCCAGCAAAGATAATGTAGAATTGCTTAAATACATACAATAATGTTTCTATGTTTGGTTCCCTTCCTTCAGATGTTAATCAAAATACTGCCAGCAATGCTATTGTGCTAGAACACACACTCATTAATGGATTTAAATAATGCATAGCCACAATGAATCTCTTTTTGCTTGCCACTAAGCTACTTTAACAAAGGATAACTTATCTCAGGCTAGCATATCAGCAATCCTTTTACAAGCTGCCACTTCAAATGGTTGTAGGAGTTCAAACAAGTTTAACAGACACTTCCACTGGCCTGAAGTGAGAAAAAGTCCCTTCTTCTATGGTATCATAGACAAAAGCTTAGTTAAACCAGGTTTCTCAAATATTTCTTTTCATTCAATACCCCTTCTCTTCAACATTATGGGACCTATGCACTAAAGCTTATTGTGCATGCAAAAGCTGTTTAATGCAGGCAAAAAAATTGAGTGGTATGTACACTGTGATTTGACATCCCTCATGCTAACCAGTCTGAGGTAAAAGGGCACAGGGATTTCTCTCTACCCGCCTCCCTCCCAACCTACTGATCAATTCCTGACAATCCATCATGGAGCCTCCTGTCAGTCTAGGGATCCTACAATGAAAGTCAATAAGGTTTTATTTGCACATAAGCTGTAACTCAGGCTTCTATTATATTACTCCCTAAGGCAAGGATTTATCCATGCGATAAATCAAGTCTAGGGTCTAGATACAGAGTAAAATATTCACTCCTTGAGAGATGCAACATACCCTTGCACAATATTTAAGCACAACACTAGATAAGACTTAACATCTATAGCACAGGCTTTAAGAACTTAGAAGTCTTCAGCGGGTTCACAACAGCTTTGGCCTCTGAGCTGTTGAATTGCTAGGAAATACTAAGGTATTCCCAGAATTCATTCACTCTTAAAGCTCTGAGTGATAAGTACCAATTGCATTGACATGAATCCTTACTGAGTTGATTTTGAGGTCACACTTAAAAGATGAAGGTATTTCAGCATTTTTTGTGACATAAAATCTTCTGGTAAATTCCTTCTTAGAAGCCAGAAGGATCTAAGATATACTATAGGTGAAACTAAGAGAATCCATGCTGTGTGGACCAAAAACTGGAAGTTGGAGTACAATAATGATTTCTTGCTCTATATGATTAAAGTTAAATTGTTTTCCTCAGGAATAATCTAAGAGAAGTACATAATCTGTCTTAGCCAAAAGGGTGCTTTGAGGAATATTGTTCCATAGTCTCTTTTGAGATTTATTTTTTAAGTTGAGCAAATATGCACATAGAAGACCTGTCCCCTAATGAATGGGGAAATTGTCGGCCATTATGTGTCTTCTGATCTCCTCTTGGAATAAAATATTGGTACTTTTCTGCTCCCAATTAGTCATAAATATGTCCAGTTTAAGTATACCCTACATTCATAAAATGCTGTTTGTCTCATCATGGTCCAGGGACCACTCATGGGAGTACAGATAGCAAATGGGTCTGTATGCTAGGATGCTGGCTCTTCCTGCAGGGTATAAGAGTTGTTCCATGAGAGATGGCCCAATTCTACACCTTGACAGACTTTTGACACAAGGGGATAGAACCTATTCCTCTCTACTTGCTCAGTTTTATGAACATCTAATTGCTTGAATTATGACTCACTTCTTGAACTGATGAATCTTCCTCAGAGAATATATGTTTATAAATCTGTTTGGGCCATAAAATCCAAAGTATTTCATGGGCTCACCACCTTGATACTTGACTCTAGTGTTTCAATCTGAAACCATGTCTTTTCTATAAATTTTACAAAACAATATAAATTCGGCACTAACTCAAATTTGCACAACTTCCTACAGATTGTAAAGTAATAGAATTAAATCTTTGTCCCTTATCTGTTTCTAGAATCAGAAAATTGCTCTTTCCTAAAAAGGAAAAAAAAATTGTGCCAAGCCAATAATTCATCACCTCTCTTTAGCACCATTTGCAAATACTGTGCCAATATTTAAGAAGATATCATAGTCTATCTATGAGCTATAACATTTAATAAACATTTTTCTGAGATAATCTTCTACCACATATTTGGAAATTCCAATTATCTTACAACCATATGGGAGAACAAAAAGTTGAGCTCGGTGTCTAAAGTCAATTTGCTTGTTCACTATCTGCAGGTCTATACTGGCAGGCATCCATTAGTGTCTATATATGATGAATATGCTTTAAGCCTCTGAAGTAACAGGGTTCAAAGCTGAATCTATAGATTAGTAAGGCAATTTTTAAATTAAATGCAGGGCCTCAAAACTAATTTTCAAAAAGAGGCTGCCTACAGAGTTTCCCTTTGAAAATTCAGGCTGGTGGGATATGGGCACTTTAGTCTGTACTTAAGGTGAATATATTTGAAACAGATTATAATATAAACATATTAAGTACACATGGGTATTTTAAAATGCAATCCCCTCACATACTTTACCTCTCCAAACCTAACCTTGCTCTTCTTAATAGCACAGGTATTTTTTACAGCAGTGAAGGCCTAGGAATGAGTAGGGGGCAATATTCACCAGCACATTTTACATGGGCAAAATGTTTTGGAAATTGCTCGCCCCATGTTCTCTATAACTCAATGGTGGAACTCTAAAAGATTTATGTCTGTACCAATTAATGTTATAACTCAAAAAAGAAAATGTATCTGATTGAGATAATTCTTCAAGCAAGTCTCTTCATATCAAAAATTTTATTCCTTTGTAATGGAAAGCTGTTAACATGGTTCCAGCAAAGAGGCTAAAAGAAAGTGTGGGATCCTGCAGGAGACCCTTGAGTTCTTACTACCTATATATTAATGTGATATTGAATTGTCAAACTGTGGAAGTTGCATATGTTGTTATAATCTGAAGTCTTGTCTCCAAGTGTGCATATGCTGTTACTGGACACAATCTACTGTGCAAATACCTGGACTGATTATCTGGACTTAAAGAAAGCCTTATCCTACTTGTCTAAGTTTACCTGCAATGCATAAGTCAGAAGCTGTTCTCTTATTTGCATCTCTAATAAAACCTCTATTGAAACATAAATCCTGTGTGCATTTGCTGCAGAGTCTTCAGCCTGACAAAAAGTGACAGATAATTCTACATTTTAACTTAGGTATTAGAGATTGTCTTTAGGAATGAAAATTCTTTTGGAATAATGAAAGTAGTAGGAAGGAAAGTAAATGAAGAACAACTGGTTAGCAACCACCCCAAATTATTGCTTACATCTCTTGCTCCTTCTTAGAGGTTATTTGGTTCTCTGTCATATGGATGGTAAACAGAGACAAAATAGGCCTAAGTAATGAATCGGTTTGAGTATCATGCCTCATTATTGGCATGGATATAGCACACTGTTCTTTCATCTGGTACTGTGTTGAAAAGGTGACTAATGAAGGCTCATTAATAGTCTGGGTGAGAGCAAATGGCCAATTAGCTATCCAAAATCCATTTAGACTATGAAGCTTTTGAAAGTTTTGGGGCACAATGTTGCTTATTTTTAATAGCTCAAAGTTTAAATCACCAGTGCATGTTGTCAAGATAGTCATGTTTTTGGAAGCAAAGGTATTCATCTTACAGATATATATTTATCTATGCAGCACTAAATTAAACTGGAATGCTGGATTTTAGTAATATAGTAGATGATGGCAGAAAACAAAAAATGCTTCATCAGTCTATCCAATGATTCTATTCACACTGCTAAGGACACATTCCAGCTGTCAGTTGAAGAGTGTGACTGCCTGCTAAATTGTATTTAATTTATCTAGTCATATCCTGTTTTTCCAAAGCATTGCCAAAGATTTATACTTATGTAGGGCAGGCTCGTCATCCTTGCGGTCTGCTCTTGCTTTGATGTATGGCAAATTTCCATGCTGTCTTTAGATTTTCCAGTATCTTTGATGATCTGACAGGTGTCGTTTCCTCCCCAACATAGGGGCCTATGCAATAAACTTTAATGTGCATGTTAAGGCCCTCTTGTGCACGCTAAAAATTGTGTGCAATACAGAAAGCACGTATCATTCACATTAAAGTGGTCTGGAAATATATTTGTATGAGCATGATAAAATTTGCATCTTCAGGAATGAAAAAAAAAGGAAAGTAATATGTAAATGAGGCATCACTGTGCACACAGTAAATAGCATAGTATATTCTCTCTCTCCACACTATTTATCAAGTACTTACTAACGATGCAAAATGTAATACCTGCCTCAGACCAAATCTTAAATTACTTCCATGCATGTTAGAGAAAGTGCTCAGCTAACAGCAAGCATTGGAATAAAAAATGAATGGCATGTACAAGAGAGGGACCTGTAAATGTTAATTCTCAGGCAACTGAGGCTGAATACATCTTAAAATGCTTCTCTTTGCCAAGCAACCAAATAGCTAGAACATACTTCTGAAACAATTTATACAGAAACTCACATGTATTCGCACCCAAAAAATGTCTTCTCTAGCTAAAGGGGAATATATCAACATTGACCAACACCTCACAATGTAGAAGGTACATGGGTTTTACAATCTTGTTTAAAGGGACAATTGCAAAGGTATTGGCATGATTGTTATAAGAGTTTCTTTCCTTCTTGTGGTTGGTCTGGTCAAAGGGCACAGCAGTCATGCTGAAACTTCTAGAGGAACAGCAGTTTTTGAATCAATCCTGGTCTCACCTCCTGGCTAGTGACAACAGC
Source organism: Rhinatrema bivittatum (assembly GCF_901001135.1). Taxonomy (NCBI): domain Eukaryota; kingdom Metazoa; phylum Chordata; class Amphibia; order Gymnophiona; family Rhinatrematidae; genus Rhinatrema; species Rhinatrema bivittatum. The sequence goes on along the minus strand of NC_042617.1, from coordinate 106,014,115 downwards.
AAAGATACTCCCTATTGGTGAAATACTTTTTCCAGTGGGGCCCAACTCCAGTCATTCCCTTCCCCTCAGTATAATAAAACGGCTTGCATAGGACATCATCTGGCATACAGGCAGCTCTCACCTGATCAGAACATGGGAGACAGAGGTTAGGCAGAGAATAGCAGAGAGAGCAGAAGCAGATGGCAGAGGAAACACACTGTCAAAAATGTAAGCACTTCAAACATAAATCAGCCTTTATTTACAGATGGCAAATGTATTTTCAAACAATAAGCTACCAGAAGATCAAGGACTTTGCTTTCATTGACATTCCGAGTTTTGTCAAAGAACACCGTAGTCATCCTGAAGCTTGAGATGAACAACAGTCTAAGCCTCAAAACCTTGCTTGAGCTCATCAGATTCTTTGGTCCAAGTGCATAGCTTTGACCTGTCAAGTCTGAGGCACTACCACATTCTGTAGTCATGTACTGCAGTGCCTACATTACAGGGTGTCAAAGAGAGGGAAGTAGGCAGAAGGCAGTCTTCTTCCTCCAAGGGTCACTTCTTTCCCTGTTTTTTTTTTGCTCCCTAATCATGCACTATCACCACTCTTTGAATAACATTACTGACAGAGAAAACAAACAGTTATAAACATGCACTCATGTTTGTTTTGTGCTCTCTGTTCCCCTCTGTCCTGTTTTCCCACTTCAACTTTTCTGTGCCAGGTTTATTTGGAGGCAAGCAGGAAGAGGTGAGGACAAGCATGTTCAGTTTTGAGTGATCACACTATTTAACTTCCCTTTAATAGGTAACATGATCAACCTATTTAACCAATACAATTTAGGATTTCTGTACATGATAATCCCATGAACTTGCTATCAGGGTCCAGCACCGCATAACTTTATTTCTACTATGGAGGAGGTGTAAGTTAAAAAAAACAACCAGAACAACAGGCATCCCTGAATGGTTTAAGCGGTCAGAGGTAGCTGGGGGGAGTGCAGGCTAAAAATCCATGAGGATTTGGAGGACCTACCTCTAAACTGGAAGAACAGATGAACTGGTGAAACTGGTCATGTCCCTGTGGGATTGTTAAATTGCTGTCTTCAGGCTGTGCTTAGGGGTGTGTCTCTGACCTCAGGAACAAAGTGGGAGAGAGTGAACTCAAGAGTAACAACCATAATGCATTTAAAGAAAATAGAAATAGAGCAAGACCTTGGCCTGAAGTAGCTCTCTGGCAAGGTACCAGGTGTATAGTAAGTGTAACATGTTTTTGGAAAAGAGTGCTACAGACGATGAAGTAAGCTGGTGAAAGATGGGTTATTGGGTCAAAATCCAGGAGCCAGGACAACATTTTGCAGCCTATCATGGAGTGCTGAGTTAAGAAGATTCCAGAGCACAATGGAAATGGACACATATAGTATTCTGAAAGGGGACAATTATGGCCAACTTAGGAAAATGAGTTGGGAGATGGGCCCTCTGATAAGAAACTACTTGGGCTGCTCCATAAGCATGGAAAATCTGGTTAAAACATTTTTCATGGACTGCTTGTGATGAAGGAAGGTATGGGATACCTGTTTGTAGTGGAAAAGGTATGAGATATCTGGTAAAGTAATATTAGCTGGTAATAAAGAAAGGTATGAGATGCCTCGTAATAAAGAGATTTTGCCTGCTTGCAAGGGGAGTTAAGCACTCATTGCAAGGGTAGCATCCCATTAGCTACTTGCTGCAGGAGTTGCATGTGAAGGTGTACTTGCTGCAGAAGTGATGCTTGGTTTAAAAGTAGATGAAAAAAGAGAATTTTAAAGGGATCACAAAGAGAAACAAAGTAAGGGAGCGAAACAGGGACAAAATCCAGAAATACCGACAAAGTCTAGACCCTGAGGTTCAGGAGGGAAAGCCAGCAACATATTGCCAAGAGACGTATGGCAGGGCAATGCCATGGTGATAGTGAGTTTAACGAGTTAATTTTAAAAGCACTTATGTGCATAAAATTAGCATATATGCACGTAAGCAGTTTGTATTCTTATATATGCTATTTTAGATACATCAAAATTATGCACGCATTTTCGTTTTGCTTGCACATTTACACGTGCAAATAAGGGATGCTCTAGGAGCGTTCTGGGGTGGGGTCAAGAGGTACATGCATAAGTTACTATTTTGTGAGAGATTTATGGGAGTAAATTTGGCAACTTATTTGCACAATTTTACACCAGCTAATTAACTAGTGCACTTGATATCAGACTCGTCTGTTGTCTGCTATTGGTTGGGTGGAAGGTCTGGGTGAACAGAGGAGAGTTCTGGATGAAGAACTAAGAGGACCTTGATGACCTGGAGTAGGACTTGATGAACTGGTATCGGCAAACTGGTGATTTCAGTTACACATACAATTTTTATCGATTTCCGTGTATAAATCAGGGTTTTATGAGAGCAAATTTTTTTTTCTGCATAAAATATATGCACATATTATCAAGCAGAAGGACTGGGCCACTGATAACATGCCAAAAATAAGCCCCATAGATACTGAACAAAAAGATAAGGGCATAGGAAAAATCAAGATGTTGTGTTCCGCGCCCATGGACAGCCGCGGACAGCCACGGGCGCGCCCCCCCTACCCGAGCTCTGTGGCGGCTGCCGCAGCAGCGTCGGGGCAGATTTCCCTACCTCATGTGCCCGGTGCCCCCGCATGTCGGCGCGGGCCTCTGGGCTAGCCACCGGGTCAGGAGCCGTTCCTGCTCCTCCCTCGCGGCAGCTAGCAGCTTTCCTCTGCGGTCCGAGATCCAAGATGGCCGCCGCCATCTTAGGCACGAGGCCACGCTACGCCTCCTCACCAGAATTAAATTGTCTACAGCTGATTCCAATGCATTGACCAGAGGAAGTATAAAAGGAGACTTCCTCTGATCATTCCTTGACTTGGCAACTTCCGTGGTTAGTCAGGTCTGCTTGCTTCGGTGAGTTCTTGTGCTTTGGATCCTTGTTCCTGTTTCGTCTTGGTGTTCCTGGTTCCTGACTTCGGATCGGCAAGTGGTGCCATGAAAGCCCAATTTGTCAAGGATATTATACTCTTAGAATCTCAGCTTCAAGATCCTCAGAAACTGCTGTAAGACAAGGCTCAACAGAAGCTAGGTATGAGCCTTAGGATTTGCCAGTTAGAGGAGAAAACGTTTGCTTGCCAAAAGCAGCAAAGGAACCAAGAAGACAGATTGTGGGTATTCCAGGACAAGCTCCTAGAAAGTGATAAGGCTTGGGAAGAATTCATAGAAGGGACTGGTCAGCTAGCAAAAGAGTGGTACAAATCCACAAGTAGGGTGTCTCAAGTGAAGAGCGAAGCTACCCAACTAGAGGCAAAGGTCTCTGCATACTGGGCTAGATATTCGTATCTACGCCCAATTTTATAACATGCGCGCGTAGCTGCATGCATGTTATAAAATCCTGGGTCGGCGCAAGCAAGGGGGTGCACACTTGTGCACCTTCCGCATGCCAAGTCCTAGGGGAGCCCCGATGGCTTTCCCTGTTCCCTCCGAAATCGGAGCAGCTTCGGAGGGAGCTTTCCTTCCGCCCCCCCCCCCCCAACCTTCCCCTCCCTTCCCCTATCTAACCCGTCCCCCAGCCCTACCTAAATCCCCCCACCTTTATTTTTTTATTTACACCTGCCTCTGGGCAGGCGTAGGTTGCTCGCGCCAGATCCCTGGGCCCAGCATCAGTGAAGAGGCCTCTGGCCATGTCCACTCCCCGCTCCCAGACCGCCCCAAGGCTTACATGCATCCCGGGGCTTGCGCACGTCGCCGGGCCTATGCAAAATACACCTGGCGCAAGCAGGAGCGGGTTTTCGGGGTTATGTGCGTAACCCTTTTAAAATCTGCTCCACTGGGCACAATTACAGAAGGCTCAAAGGCAAGTACAAGAAGAGATTAGCCAGAATTTAAACCTAGGGTTTCAGTTCAACACATGGAATAACAAAAGAATAGTCTACAAGAAGGAAAAGGAAAGTTAGTGGACAACATAGAAGGTATGAACCAAAGACTAGAAGAGAAGATCTGGGCCTATGATAAACTAGAGGAAGAAGGGCTAAAGGGCTAACAGGTGTTACGAGCCCCAGAGTCTGGGAAACCCACCTGGAGAGCAGAAAGGGACCGCAAGGCAGGACTCAGAGCACGATAAGGGCCGGCCTTTCGCATAGCCAGCCCCCTTCCCTGTGGATTGAGCAATTGGGTTCTGAAGACTAGTAGGTCCCTGCGGTGGTAGTGGTGAGTCCACACAGGCAAGCTTTGAACAAGACTGGCTAGAGACAAAGTTTAGACAAGGCTGGCTGGGGCAAGGCTTGAACAAAATCAGGCTTGGCAGGCAGCACAAGGCAGGCAGGCTTGACTGGTTACCAAGCAGAACCTTGAACTAGACAAGACAAGGGTGAGACTCTGGTACAGGCAAGACAGAATAGTTTGAACAGACAAGACAAAGCCCACAAGGCAGATTAGGGCAGGACTTAGACAAGGCAGACAAGGGAACAAAGAACATTCAAGCCCGAAGTCAAGAAAGTAATAGAGTAGGCCCAAAGACCGCAAGGCAAGAAACAAGGTAGATTAGGCCAGAGAGTACCAAGACAAGATGAAGGCCCATAGGCTACAAAGCAAGACAAGAACAAGGCAAAATGCATGTAGGCCACAAGGCAAGGCAAGAACAAGATAGAAGGCCCATAGGCCACAAGGCAAGGCAAGCCAGAAGGCCTGTAGACTACAAAGCAAGGCAAGAAGAACAAGAGTCAGGACATGTAGCCATGAGAAGACAAGGAGCTTCTGGCAAGGCAAGGTTTACATAGGGCTAGGACTTGGGCATAGCAAGGGCAAAGAGGAGGAGCTTGGCAAGATTAGTCTCCCGACTTTTAACACCCAACCCGGCTCAACTGCCTATCCCCCCCTCCCCGCGCCGCCAATCATTTCCAAATAATTTTTAGTAAGAAAATTGAATAATACATCACTGAGATTAAGAGAGAGAATTCAACACAAAGCTTCTTGTTCTTCTGGATAAGCTAGTAAGAAGATATGGCTCCCAAATCTTCAAATACCTAGTTTTTAAGGTAAAGGACATCCTAGCTGCTAGGGATTCCATATATAGCATATGATAGATCACATTTCTCCATTGCCAATAAGACGGAGAAAAAGGATCCTTCCACATCAATAAAATGCAGTGTTTACCTTGAAACAAAAATTTAGTTGTCAACAATTGCTCCTCTTTTTTCCTAATATGTGCAGAGAGATTTAAAGTAAAAAGTATAAGTTCAGGAATTAGTGGGATGGAACTACCTAATAATGTGTTGAGATAGGAAATAACCTTTTGCCAAAAATTGGAAAATCACAGGGCAGGCCCAAAAGGCGTGAAAACACCTAGATCTCTTTCCTGGTTGGAAACTCCCAAGACAGAACCTAACGTGATTTAATGCACATTTGTATAAATGGCTGACGGTGAATAGAGAGCGCTAATGGAGCATTCCTTGTATATTTCTAATAAAGCCCTTTCCATCATCCACAAAAGTCTGTTGAACTCTAACCTCAATTGGATTAACCCCCCACTCCCCCCCCGTACCTCGAATAGACCCACTCGTACAGCCCTCCAAGGAACCCTAAGTGCCCAACCCATCAAATCTTTCAAATTATCATCTACCATAAGCAGAGCTTTCTCTCTCGCTGGCCCCTCCATATGGAACTCCCTGCCTCCCGATATACGCCTGGAAACATACACATACATCATTACAGGAGACAAGAAGGCAGAATAAGACTGCACAGTAGGCGAAGTCCTAACACTATGCCAGATAAAGCAAAGTAACCAGGACAGGATGACTCTGGCAGAATGTTTCTGCTAGGAAGTAAAGCTACAAGAATGAGTGAGTCACGTTCAAAAATGGAAAAGACTAGCCCCTCCCTCTTTATAGAGGAACAAGATGGGGAAACTGGAAAAGAATATGAAAGTGAAGTTGAGATGCTGATATGAAGGGCTGGTAAAGCTGAAGCTAGCTGGAGAAGAGGTAAAAGTTGGGAAATAAGATAATTGAGAGGAAAAGGCCAAAATACCCACTACTAGAGAAGAATGGAACTGAATGGAACCTTAGAACAATGTGTACAATAAAGACATGCAGGGGGATCCAAATCAAGCATTGGTCCAGAGCTTAGGTCATTAAGGAAAATGTTAGTTTTGGAAGAAAATAGGGGTCCTAATGGTGAACCATAATCATAGCAGAGGTAGCCTAAGGAATACTAAAAAGATGTTAACATATAAGACATTTCTACAGATATCCAAAGGGAAAGGCTGTAGGAAGAATGGAATAGTTGACTATTAATTCTGGATTTCTGTTAATAAAAGTAGGAAAGGTAGAGGTTGGTTCAACTTTAAAATGTCTGAAAGAAGACATCTGGTAGGGACTACAAGGCACAGGATAAATAGAGGAAGGAAAGGTAAGAAGTTTACGTCTTCTTGCAGAAAAAGAAAAAGGCTGATATCCTGTCCTGAGAAGTGCCCCTGGTAGGGGAAGGCATTCAAACTAAGAAAGTTGAGCTGAGGGGAAGGGTAGGGGAAGGATATTATAGAGGAGATCCCCAGATTACATCTACAATTATCTAGCCAGTCCATCTTAAAAGGCACTCAGGAGGGAGGCACAGGACAGTTCTCTATAGAGAGACAGAAAAACCAAGGCCCAAAAGCAAGTAGAAAGGCCCAGAATGGGAGAAGAAAACTCTAGACACTATTTTATATGCCTGGCAGCCCTAACTTTGTGACTGGGTTACCTTAATGTTATGACAGGAATAAACTGCTAAGCTAAGCATACTGTATGTTGCTTTCATTGTTGTACATAATAAAAGTGCTTCTGGTTGAGAGAAGGCCTAAGTCCAATTGTTTCTGACTTCCAGCATACTCCTTGGAGCCATGGCCATTCACTGTATCACAGGGTGTCTCAGAGAAATAAGACTAAAATTAATTTGGAACAGAGTTTTGTGATGTAAGCTACTTTAGACAACAATGATATCCCAAGAGCTCATTCATTTTCTACCCTTCTACAGGTACTGAGTTGAAATGGCTGCAGTTCATATTAAGCTGGTCTAGATTTGAAAACAAAGATCCCAGAGGTAGTAGAATACTCATTAATTATCTCTGGCACCTCAATTCTAATAGGATTTTATTCTAAAAGAAACAATCAGAAAACATTGAAACTCACAAAGTAATTATACTGCAAAAGCAAAATCACACCAATGTAACAAAGTTTACGACTAGCTATGCAATCTATTGATAGAATTAATGAAGAAAAATGGTGACTCTGTCATTCTGGGAGAAATGCTAATCAACCAGATTTAAGTTTGCCTCATTTACATTACAAATATTATTATAAAATTCAATATAATACTTCTGTTGCTGCATTATGCTGCTCTACTGAACATAAAAAAAATATGTTCCTTGATGCAAGAAAAAAAATATAAAAATCATGAGCAAAGATAACTTCAGTTGCTTACTAATTTTAACTTTATTTTTCTCTTTCCTTATAAATTTTCCTTTGATCACTTAAGAAGTATAGCTCATTTCTCTCAAAATATAGACAAAAATAATTTCTATAGAAGGCTATTTGTTAACTTTTGTGATAAAAAAAATTATCATATCCTATAAAAAACTAAACATAATGGGCCAGATCTTAAAATCTACGCCCGATTTTATAACATGCGCAAGGGGGTGCACACATGTGCACCTTGCGCGCACCAAGCCCAAGGGGAGCCCCAATGGCTTTCCCCGTACCCTCCAAGGCCGCTCCGAAATGGGAGCGGCCTTGGAGGGAACTTTTTTTCCGGCCCCCCCACCTTCCCCTCCCTTCCCCTTTCTAACCCACCCCCCATCCCTAACTAAATTCCCCCCTACCTTTACTACAAAAGTTACGCCTGCCTGAGGCAGGCGTAACTTGTGCACGCTGGCGGGCTGCCAGCGCGCCATGCCCCGGAACAGGACACTGTGCCGGAGCACTCAACCCCGCCCCCACGCCCCCGTACATGCCCCCAGACCGCCCCTTTTTGCAAGTTCCGGGACATACGCGCATCCCGGGGCTTGCGCGCACTGCCGAGCCTATGCAAAATAGGCTCGGCGCGCGCAGGGGCAGATTTTCTCTGCCCCTGCACGCGCCTACTTCTCAGGACAGGATATCAGCCTTTTTCTTTTTCTGCAAGAAGACGTAAACTTCTTATCTTTCCTTCCTCTATTTATCCTGTGCCTTGTAGTCCCTACCAGATGTCTTCTTTCAGACATTTTAAAGTTGTACCAACCTTTGTGTTATGCGCGTAGCCTTTGGAAATTGGCCCCAATACATTTTAGAAGTGCTGCCTACTTCAGGAAAAAAAATCACTTTAGATTGTGTTTTAGCATAGTTACAGATCAGAACCATTAAATACATTACCAGCTTCATTTACAATATACATAGACCTCATTATACAGTTTTTCATATTTGTATTTGATTATTTGCCTGTCTAAACCCAAGCTTCATTTCAGATACTGTAAGTGTTTTCATGCCCCAGAGGGCTTACCATCTAAGACCATGATATAATAATATGCACTAGGCAGTATGAATATGTCAGAGCCTGGTTCTGTGCATATTGTTGCATGTAGAATCATACTCCCAATATAGGAAGGAGTTTTACATATAGATAAATGCTCCTCCATGTAAATCCCATTTTAATAAAAGCATTAGCAATCACTCCCCAATACAAACAGGAATGGGGAGTATACTCATGCTTTCTTAATGCTGGAAATTTAACTCATGGTCAGAGGGGCTACTGTTATTCTAAGTCACTGAACTTGAAGTTTGTGGTGTCGGAGAGTTATACTTAGCATTTATGCACATAAAATATGGGGAGAGTAACTTTTAAATAACTAGGGATGGTGGCATAATCATGTGTATATGGTCGCGTGCAGATCTGTGATACTATTTTATAACCTGTGCATATATTATAAAATATTAATATCTTTACTCTGGAATATAATTGTGTATGTATGCTTACGCATGAATACATGCAATGAATTGAAAGCAAGTATTTCAATGCATTGATACTGCGTACTTTTCCTACCTGTTTAAAAATAAAGTAGTACTTATTTGGTGTTGGTACCATGCAAACTTTGAACTTTCTATAACCATTGAACATATGCAAGTAAGTATATTTTACAATATGCATACATAATTGAAATTAACTAGTACATCCAGATCAACGAGACTCTCCTGGGTCTTCCCCCAGTTCACCCAGACCTCTCACCCAGCCAATAACACACAATTAACAAGTCTAATATCAATTACACCAGATAATTCACAGGTATAAAATACCATGAGTAAGTTGCCAAATATACATGCAAAGGTGGTTTTTATGTTAAATGTCTTTATTATCAGAACAATATGGTACAACAAGATTGAAGAACAGTTTATTTTTTATACATAACTTTTAGCTCCCTATCCCCTCCCATAGATGGGTATATCACAAAAGGTTAACAAACAATGGTCTTCTACAAGCCGGAAGTCTGTTTCTTGTACTCCCGACTTTTAACACCCAACCCGGCTCAACTGCCTATCCCCCCTCCCCGCGCCGCCAATCATTTCCAAATAATTTTTAGTAAGAAAATTGAATAATACATCACTGAGATTAAGAGAGAGAATTCAACACAAAGCTTCTTGTTCTTCTGGATAAGCTAGTAAGAAGATATGGCTCCCAAATCTTCAAATACCTAGTTTTTAAGGTAAAGGACATCCTAGCTGCTAGGGATTCCATATATAGCATATGATAGATCACATTTCTCCATTGCCAATAAGACGGAGAAAAAGGATCCTTCCACATCAATAAAATGCAGTGTTTACCTTGAAACAAAAATTTAGTTGTCAACAATTGCTCCTCTTTTTTCCTAATATGTGCAGAGAGATTTAAAGTAAAAAGTATAAGTTCAGGAATTAGTGGGATGGAACTACCTAATAATGTGTTGAGATAGGAAATAACCTTTTGCCAAAAATTGGAAAATCACAGGGCAGGCCCAAAAGGCGTGAAAACACCTAGATCTCTTTCCTGGTTGGAAACTCCCAAGACAGAACCTAACGTGATTTAATGCACATTTGTATAAATGGCTGACGGTGAATAGAGAGCGCTAATGGAGCATTCCTTGTATATTTCTAATAAAGCCCTTTCCATCATCCACAAAAGTCTGTTGAACTCTAACCTCAATTGGATTAACCCCCCACTCCTCCCCCGTACCTCGAATAGACCCACTCGTACAGCCCTCCAAGGAACCCTACGTGCCCAACCCATCAAATCTTTCAAATTATCATCTACCATAAGCAGAGCTTTCTCTCTCGCTGGCCCCTCCATATGGAACTCCCTGCCTCCCGATATACGCCTGGAAACATACACACCCACTTTCAAGAAAAAACTGAAAACATAGCTCTTCCAGCAAGCTTACCACACATCACCCTCCATTACATAAACCCCCACTGTTTAACTAAAAATTGATTAACTAAGAATTTGCTACATGACTAGGAATCTCTTTCTCAGAATACGTCTCATGCCCATCGATTTTGTACTTTGACTCGGCTACTTATGTACTTAGCTTTTGTAAATAGTTGTGATTTTGCTGTATCTATTTATTGATTTCACGGACGCTGCTCGGCATAGTCAGCTCTATACCCTATCCCAGTTTTTCCTCCTTGTTCTCAGTTACATGTAAGGGCCCTGCCCAAAAGTTAACCTGTTTTTTCAATGTTATATGTAAGGGTTCTGCCCAATTGTTCCTTTTTAACTGTAAACCGATGCGATGTGTAAACGGTCATCGGTATAAAAGAAACTTTAAATAAATAAATAAATAAATAAATAAATAAATATATTTTTGGATGTTCTGATAAATATTTTCTTTTTTTTTGAAGAATATTTTCTAAATAGTTACTTTTTAAAGCAGCTGCAGTTCAATATTTTAGCTCTGTTTGTCCTCCTGAGGTGAAAAAGCTTAGGAGTGAATCAAGTCCTAAGTACATAAAAAAAGGGATTAGTTTCATCAAAACAGTTTTTCACCATAAATACATTGCGACAGTAATTTAAAAATGGGTGTACAGGCGCAGCACATATATTTTATACAGTATCATGCGCACACGTTATAAGATAGCCCTGGCATGTGTATGTGTGCACCTAACTTTAAGCTTGAATGTGTACAGCAATGGAATGTCGGCTTTGAACCGCACAAGCGAGGGAATTTTATAACAGGTGTATGTCCAGCCCAGAACCAGTTTCACCACTTTGTCCACTAGTTTTCCCAGAATACAGCTAGGTCCTCCAGAGCCCCCTAGTTCTTCAGCCTGCACCCCTCAGTTATCCCATACTCCTCAAGTACTTAACAGATGGCTGAAAATAGTTTTATTCAGATTTACACCTCATACATAGCAGAAGTAACTTTGCATTGAAATATACTTGGGCAAGTTTGCAAGCTCGTAGGTACATGTGCGTATACCTCTTGGCGCCACCTCAGAACCTCCATATTTCACCCACGTACCACCTCTTTTTTTCCCCCAGTGCTACATGTGCGCATCAGTACTTGTGTGCAAGTGCTAGATGAAAGCCCATCTCCTGATTTTGGTGCTTGTCTTGCTTTTAAAATTCACCATAAAGGGAGGTTAACTTTCAAACAATTGTGTGTGTCCCCCATATATGGGCATGGGAAAATGTACTCCTGCATTTTATAACCTGCATGTATATGATATTTGCATATTATAAAATACACAAAATGTACCTGAAACATGTATGCTGATGTAAAAAAAAAAAAAAAAGTTCAGACCAATCCAGCTAAGTAGCTACATTTATCCAGACAAATTCTGATTTATCTGGGTAACTAGCAGCAAAGTCACTTCTTAGCCAGGTAAGTCTTAAAATGCAAGCTTATCCAGCTATTTCAGATAGCCGGATAAGTCTTAAAAGTGCTTTTTATCTGGCTGAGTTACAGCTGAATAAGTAGAACTTTTTAAACTTGCTCCTTCCACATTCCTCCCCACACCCCACCAAGTTCATGCCATTAAACTTTTTAAGTTTCGCTGTAAGAAAAAAAATGTCTCTCAGCAACATTGCCCTTTTTGAGTGAGCTGAAATTTTAGAAATTGCACAGTGTAAGAAAATGGAATGAAACTAGAACAGCAGTACAAACTATAAAAAACAGAGCATTTTGATTTGAGGTACCACATATAATAATTTGCATATTAATTAGGATAGCAGCATGTCCCAGATGACATTATTGCACAAGTACTGGAACAGTAATTTTCCTTAGATAAAACAATGGTATACAGTTACTGACATATACTATAATTGTGTTATGCTTTATTGCACATTATGGGCCGGATTTTAAGAGGTACGCGTGGGCGTGCACATTTGTTCACGTGTGAGCGCCGAGCACTAGGGGAGCCCCGATGGCTTTCCCCGTTCACTCGAAGCCGCTCCAAAATCAGAGCGGCCTCGGAGGGAACTTTCCTTCCGCCCCGCCCCCCCACCTTCCCCTCCCTTCCCCTAACTAACCCGCTCCCCAGCCCTACCTAAACCCTACCTCACATTTGTTTTACAAATTGTGCCTGCCTCTGAGCAGGCGTAGGTTGCGCTCGCCGGCGGAGTGCCAGCGCGTGATCCCCCGGCCTAGCGGCCCTACGAAGGCCTCTGGCCATGCCCCCGCCCCATTTTTCAAGCCCCGGGACATACGCACGTCCCGGGGCTTACACACGTCGCCGGGCCTATGCAAAATAGGCTCGGCGTGCATAGGGCTTTTAAAATCTGCCCCTATATTTTTAAAGAAACATGCTAATATGCATCATGAATTTTTATTTTTATCAGCATGTACAAAAAGTATAGCATCTCAAGAATTAAGTTGCATGTTTTTTGTCCAGAAAAATATTGTTAAAATATTTTCTTACATTAAAAAAAATAGCAGCTGATGTTCATATATCATATTTTAAAAAAGCTGAACCCAAAGCCTTTATTAAATCAACAATCTGAACATATATTTTTGCCTATTATACCTCTGAATGAACCAAACACATAGCTAAAATGACCTGATTTTTCTAAAATTGAATTGAAAACAGTTTGAAATGTTATGTTTTATCATACCTGTTATATGGATGTCAATAATCTGAGTGTACCTTCATACGATGCTGTAAAAAAATACGGCTATCGTGACTGTGAAGCCTATGTGTAGGCTTTAAAAATCATTAGGTACCCCAGTGTTGGAATGCAAACTTTTGTAGTGCTCACTGTCCACTGTGCAATTGTTGCTGAAATGATCACGTGGATACTGTTGCAATATTCACTTATCTCAAAATTGTAGTCGGTCTTGCCTCAGCCGACATCCTGATGTTTCGGAGGCTGGCTCCTTCTTCAAGGGCTGGATATGCACAAGAGAGACCGGTATTCCAGTGAAACATTAGATGTTGTGACAGTGAATCTGGTGGAACACAGGTAAAGTGTGCAAAAAAAGAGACAGTGAGCACTACAAAAGTTTGCATTCCAACACTGGGGTACCTAATGATTTTTAAAGCCTACACATAGGCTTCACAGTCACGATAGCCGTATTTTTTTACAGCATCGTATGAAGGTACACTCAGATTATTGACATCCATATAACAGGTCTCTTTTTGAATTCATAATTTTTTCATGTTATATTGTTTGGGTTTATAAATTTAGTATGTTTTATCATACAGCATGTTGCTTTCAATTGGATAATAAATTGCACTGGGTTATAGGTTTGATTAAGCACAGTAGTGTATATAAATCCAGTTATTGCCACTTTTTGATAAGGTTTAACATAATAAGCCTCAGCCAAAAGTTAACATTTCTGAAAAGGTTATACTTGGCTAATCTATATGCAATGCTTAAAGCTTTACAGAAAAAATGTTTTAAATTATATAAAACTTCTTTCAAAGATTTCTGCATAAAGTAATGAATTGGTGAAGGAGTTTATTCTATAAAACTATAACAGCCAAGCAAGTTCTTAAACCAATTTGAGGTTAAACATTTCCAGCATCATAAATTAGCTATTTATTACTACAGATGCAATTTCTTTTATGATCACTTCAATACCCCTTAAAAGACAAGTCATTAAATAAAACTCAAGTTTTCTTAGCATCAAGTCATTCAAACTTGAGATACAATGCAGTGCTACAGAAAAAAAAAACCCAGCGTGCATGGTAAAATTATAGCCTGCACAAGAACCAGGATATTTTCTTTTTTTCATCTAACTTTCAGCCATTTTATATCTTGGGCATGTATTTGCATGCATGTTATAAAATAGCCTAACCGCGCGCACATGTGCACCCAATCATAAGTGGGCACGTGCCTAGATGTGTAAAACCAGCTTCTACTACATAAGCTGGGAATTTTAAAAGGGGCACACATCCATGTCATTGTTAGTTTCACTAATTTGGCCACCAGTTTGCCCAATTAACTGCTAAGTCCTCCAAACCCCCATGGTTTATTAGTCTGCACTCACCCCAGTAACCCCAGACCTTTTAAACCTCTGAGAAATGTTTCTTTCTTTTTGGTTTTTTTTTACTTTCACCTCCTCTGTAGCAGAAGCAAAGTTACACAGCAGGTGATCTGGGCGTGCACCCAGGCACGTAAGTATTTACGTGCACATCTCTTGGCCATGCCCTGACCATATTTGAACATTATTGAGATGTGCATACAGTGGGAGATACGTGCGCAACTGGGTGACATTTAAAATTTGGTTGGCACGCATAAGTCTGACTTGCGCATGCATCCCCCAATTGATGCGCACATCGGGCTGTTAAAATTCACCTATAAGACTGCAATTCTGTGCCATTTGATGGTTTTATCTATGGTTGATCCCCTCTTCTTTTACCTTCTTGTCTCTTAAAAAGCTGAGAGGATAACTTTCAAACAATTATGCGTGAACTGACATTCTTGTATATGAGCTTGAGGGCTCATGCGCATGTATTTTATATAATGCGCATGAGCCCACATGATATAAAATATGTGTAATTTTAATGTGTACATCATGGTTGCATATTTTCTTACATTTGTGCATGGTATGCAATTAATGCACAACTTTTTGCGTACAACCTACACATGTATGATTCTGCAATGACAACTTCCAATTCTTCTGGGGCAGGATTATATAGACATGCTTTCACCAACCAGGCAAACAAACTTCACCATCAGGGACATTGTCTGCTTGGCATCCTAGTGGTAGAGCATGAACAGGAGCTCTTCCCCATCCCGAGACCAGAGGAGGAGGTGCCTGCATGTAATGAGGTAGGCCTGAAAATTCCCCAGTCAAACATTAATAACAAAGCATTATACCTATGTGGGATAAGTAGATAGAGATAGTAGGGGTAAGGGCAGATTAAGGTGTGTGTATGGGGGTCTCTGGGGGTCTAGGTGTATGGTGGTGGGAACAGGATAGAGTGTAATAGAGGATCACTAGAGGGGCTCTAAGGAAGTAGGGGTGGGGGCAGGTTTAGGTGAGCATGGTGGGGGTTATTGGGAGGGTTCTCCAGGTTTGGAGGCATGGGGGTGAAAATGAGGGCAGGTTGGGGTATAAAAGGGTGGTCACTAGAGGGAGGCCCTATGTGATCTTCAAATAGGGCAAGATTCAAAAGGTATGCCTGGATACATGAATGTTATGTGTTTTTTTCAAGCACCTGAAAAAGCAGAAAATAAATAAATAAAAATAAAATAAATATAGTAACACATGTACTTTCCATATATAGCATGATGTATGTACATGTTACCATAATACAAGAGTGAAATTGTAGGCAAGGATGACAAGGGATGACTTAGACCAACAGTAACAAGTATAGTATGACTGCAATTATGAGCTGCAACTTCCTCTGGGACATCACTGACTTAAAGGTGGCCCTGATAGCAAAGGAAACCTATGGCCTCCTTTTAGAAGGGAGAGAGATTTGGCCCTGTCGCATGTTTCTTGTTACTCCCTAAAGCTGTGTGCCACCTTTTCTGCTTCGTTTCCCCTTAATGGTACCTTAGCAAGCTGATACCACTTTTGGTGCCACTTTGCCTCTTATGATGCCATCAAGGGTTCATCTCACTATTGCTGGTGCCCTCTTTTGGTGCTCTTCCCATAATAATTTCTTCTTTGTTCCTCTGGTGATGCCTTAAAAGGTACAGTTAACATTGGCTGAGAGCAGCAAGGATAAAGTCTGGAAGGGGTTCTGCTCAAAACTGGAGACGCCTTTTACTCTTTGGAGGAATTGCCTGGCTATAGAAGCCCCCTTTTTTTTTCTCATAGGATGGCCCTTTTTTGTTTTTAGCCAATAATGGCCAAAATGGGCAATAATATGTGTAATTACTGCTGCCAGTATATTACTGGTGGTAGTAAAAGCTTAATGCTTTATTTATATGGACAGTAAATTTAAACCAGGCTTGGGCACACATGCACGTGCGTACATCGGCCCACACCCAGGGACGCAGCCATTTTCTAACATACACATATGTGTGATTGTCATAAAATATTCTGTCTGCGCGCACATGTGCGTGCAATTTTAAGTGATTATGTGCCTATGCGCGTAAATGCTACTTTTACCACATAAGTGGGGGGATTTTAAAAGACATGCATGCCAACATCATTAGTAGTTTTCCCAGTCCATTCCCAGTATGCCCAGATAAGAGATAGGACTTCCAAACCACAATATTTTAATAGCCTCCCTTCTCCCCTGTTAGCCCCGACCTTTAAAACCCCACTGATCTGCCTAGAATTTTTTGTCTACAACTTATACGTCATCCATAGGAGTGCATGCCAGTGCGCATAAGTATTTATGCATAAATTTCAAGTTTGAATCCAGAAATGCACAAGCTCTGCCCAGACCACCCCTTCTTTTGAACTTTTCATTTATGCAAGCAGTGGCAAGTACACATGTATCTGGCCAGCTTTTAAAATCCGCTAAGCATGCACTGGCCCAACATATTCGCGCATCCCCTAATTCTGGTGAGCTTCAGGCTTTTAAAATTCACTTTTAAGTGCATAACACTCTTTATACTAACAATAAAAATATATGTTAACGCATGTTTAATACACTTTTGTAAATAGGGGGTCTAAACATGAAAGTTACTCAACAGAAAAGTAAGCTGTTGCAACATTTTAAACACTATAAATGAGAACTGTTCAGAACCTATTCCTACTGAGTCTTACTTCAACAATTTTAGGAAAATTAATTCCTTAGCATCAAAATAGAATCATTTTCTCCTTTTTTCGTGCATATACTGAATGCTTGTCAGCTACTTGACTAGTTTGTTAATGGACAATACAAAATAAAAAAACTGAGATATTGTATGATAAATCTAATTTAGTATAACAAAAGAAACCACACACTATGGAAACTATGTAAACTCATATGTAAAAAGTGAAAAACACCCCTTACATTTTTATACCCCTCCTTAGAAGTCACTTGCGTTGTCAAAATTTAGAGCATCCTATTGTCAAACACTGTTTACAAACCGATCACGTTTTTGAACAGAGGGCCCTGCGCGCGTAAATCCGGGCGGCTTTACGCGCACAGGGCCCTCACGCGCCGGCTCCCCTATTTTGCATAGGCCGCCGGCGCGCACAGAGCCCCGGGACGTGCGTAAGTCCCAGGGTTTTTTAAAAGGGGTGGGAGGAGGCGTGTCGGGGGCGTGGCCGAATGATGCGGTGGGAGGGGACGTGATGCGGCATTTTGGGAGCGGCGACACGGGCATGGTTTCGGCCCGGGGCGTTCCAGGGCGTGGCCGCAGCCTCCGGACCAGCCCCCGGGACCGGAACACGGACGGGGCAGCCGGCCGACGCGCGCAGATTTACGTCTGCTTTTCGCAGGCGTAAATCGTGCGATAAAGGTAAGGGGGGGTTTAGATAGGGCCGGGGGGGTGGGTTAGGTAGGGGAAGGGAGGGAACAGGCAGCGCGCGCTGGGCTCGGAGTGCACAGGTTGCACAAATGTGCACCCCCTTGCGCGCGCCGACCCCGGATTTTATAAGCTACGCGCATACCTTATAAAATCCAGCGTACTTTTTTTTGCGCCTGGTGCACGAACAAAAGTATGCGATCGAGCAATTTTTAAAAATGTACCCGATTTTGAACTATAAGGAACAATGGTGGATCTATACTTTATCTTCTCAACATCCGTATGGGACGAATGACAGTATTGAATGGTTGACGTTAGTTTGAAAGAAGCTGATGAGTTTCCCTCATTAGCTCTTTGTGGATGATCTGTCTCTGACTTGCTGACAGTAAATTCTAAGGAGGGGTATAAAAATGTAAGGGGTTTAAAGGGTGGATCCTTTGGAAATGCTATGGCCACGTTCAGAGTGCGGGTGTAGTAACCGGCGTTAAGACACATAGGTAGAGCGGTTATTTCAAACATATGGATAAAATTAGTAAAGGTTTTTTAATGTTTACATTTTGTTTATTCTTTAGTGGTTGGTCAATACATGTTGAGGCCGCTGAGGAAGGTTGTGAAACACAAGTCGTGTCAGGCTGTGTGCTATGAAACCAGCCAAACGTGTGTCCATGGAAGTATCGCAGTTTGAGATAAGAGTGCTATTTTTGTTTTCTTAATATAGTGCATTAAGTGGTGGCATTGTGATATGTTAGATATTAAAAAAGTGGAACCCAATGGGGCGGATTTTAAGAGCCCTGCTCACCTAAATCCGCCCAAATCCGGGCGGATTTAGGCGAGCAGGGCCCTGCGCGCCGGTGAGCCTATTTTACATAGACTCACCGGCACGCGCAGACCCCGGGACTCGCGTAAGTCCCGGGGTTCTCCGAGGGGGCGTGTCGGGGGGCGGGCCCGACCCGCGCGGCGTTTAGGGGGCGTGCCGGGAGCGTTTCGAGGGCGGACCCGGAGGCGTGGTTACGGCCCGGGGCGGCCCGGGGGCGTGGCCGCGCCCTCCGGACCCGCCCCCAGGTCGCGTCCCGGCGCGCAGGAGGCCCGCTGACGCGCAGGGATTTACGCCTCTCTCCGGGAGGCGTAAATCCCCCGACAAAGGTAAGGGGGGGGCTTAGACAGGGCCGGGTGGGTGGGTTAGGTAGGGGAAGGGAGGGGAAGGTGAGGGGAGGGCAAAAGGAAGTTCCCTCCGAGGCCGCTCCGATTTCGGAGCGGCCTTGGAGGGAACGGGGGTAGGCTGCGCGGCTCGGCGCGCGCCGGCTATACAGAATTGATAGCCTTGCGCGCGCCAATCCAGGATTTTAGTGGATACGCGTGGCTCCGCGCGTATCTACTAAAATCCAACGTACTTTTGCTTGCGCCTGATGCGCCAGCAAAAGTAGGCCTATTCGCATAGTTTGAAAATCTACCACAATGATTATATTTAAAGGTTGCAAATTCACTTTGGGGATACAGAGATGATGTCACCTTAAATAAGAGAATTTGGTTTGTTTTATCAACAGCATAAAAATAGCACCTATATATATATGAGGTGTTTTCACTTTTTACATATGAGTTTACATAGTTTCCATAGTGTGTGGTTTCTTTTGTTATACTAGTTTGTTATTGGAGCATACACCTAGAAGTTTAGTCTGACATGAACACCTGGGTTAAAGCCTCGGGGAATCTGATCAGTTCTTCAGGGGCTATAGCTTCATTTTTGGAGACATACCACAGAACTAATAACCAGCATACAAAAAGTTGGGAGAAGCAGGGAGGAGAATGTGTGAAAGCATGGGGGAGTGGCATGGAATGTGACTGAGAGTGGGTGCAAACACTGAGGAGTAAAAGGAGCAGGCTGCCAGGGACTACAGGGTGAGAAAGCAAAAGGAAGTGGTTTAGGGTTGGTATGAAAGAGTATAAAGAAAGGGGGAGAATATGTGGTAGTGAAATGGAGAGGGTGTGAGGGAATAATGGAGGACAAATCCTGGAAAATAAAGCCAAGCAATTTGGGGTTACGACAAGCAACTGATACTTCTGCCCTGTCAATCCTGAAAAAATGATTCCTGACATTACAATTGCGTATTTATTTTATTATTCAGCCATTTATAAATTAATGGCATCACACATTTAATACCCTCAGATGATATCACTAAATGAAGACTTGTTAACTTATCACAAATAATTTCAATACCAATTTTATACTCTTGCTCGTTGATACCTTTGTGATCAAGTGGTGCCCATTAAAATTTTATATAAGATAAGGTTCTGGAACACTGCCATATTCAGTTTTCAAATGGATCAAAATAAAAGCCTGCACAGTCTATAGAATTGGGTGATGAGCTCACAGAAAAGCATTTTTTCTGCCATTTATGATGGAATCACAGTACAAAAGAGTTTGCATCATCTATAACAAATTTTTCTGACGTTGTGCATTTATATTATAAACATATAATTTTGTTCATAAAAATGTGCATGTCATTTTTCTTTTCTTTAATGCTCATATTGATCCCCATAGTGCAACTCTACTGCTACGAACCAGCAAAACTAAGTATTAGTAAGTGTCTCACTTGTAATATGGTACAAACATTAACATACAAATTGGTCATCAATAGTGATTGTATCTGGTCATAAAACTATCATAGCACAATAAATATTACTACTAAGAAAAAGTGGTTGAAAGGTGGTTTATAATAAAATCTAAATAAATAAAAAATGAAAATCAATACAAATGAATAAAAAACAAAAAAAGACTAATTTAAGATTCTGAATTACCATTTTTGAAAAACACCAGATATACAAATCTGACAAAGTTAGGTTAAAAAAAAAACAAACAGAAAAATTTTGGACCCATATTCCACCCCCCAAAGAAAATATCATCTGATTTCATGTTTTTTCTTTTAATTTCAATATTTGTATAATTAGTGTGCAAACCTTCAGCTTCCTAACTGATGTAGAGGTATATGTACATATCCTATATAACTAAGAAGCAGATTTTTGTATTAGATTTAAAAAGAGAGATACTGACAAGCAGATGAGATAGGTATAGAGAGATGCTGACATTATGTTGTATGCAGGCACTTGCATCTTTTAAGAAATCATTTTAAAAATGCTTTTCAGTTCAGTTTAAACCCTTCTCATGAAAAAAAAAATATCACTTTAGCAATACAGTACCAGAAAGGTGAAGATAATGATATGGCTATGGTTACATCGATCGTCAGGGGACAGTGATGGATTCTTTAATTTCAAGAATGCTTTCCTTTTGACCCATAGCATATGGCTTCTGTTACTGACAAGACACATGAAAAAAGTGGTCTAAACCTGGTGTGCAAATTTGATTCCCCATGTCCTCAGTTCAATTGCCAAAGTGACTGCACATCATATAGAGACTTCAGGTATCTAGGGAATTCAATACATGCCACTCTGTTTATATGATATGACTTGGTTTGTAACGGGCACCTCCTGACTGCTGTTTTATCTCTTTCATCTAACAAACCCTTAACGGTCAAAAGAGACAGTGAACACACTTCAGTGTATCATGTTAACTTCTCAGAATACTGCAAAAGGCTTTATGAGTTGAGACAATTTTCCTCCTTCTAATTTGCCATTTTATATCAGTAGCAAAAGATATGATATACAAATTAAACAAAGAGTTCTGTTTTTATTGCAGCTATGTTTGTGTCATAAAAGGAAGGTGCAATTCTGCCTGCTTTTCAGTATTTTTATCTATGCAAACTTATTCTAAGAAAAAGCTGACTTACAAGTGCTTACTTCTCTTTCAGGAACTACATATAACTGTCCAATAAAAAAATCCTCTATATATGCATCTTTTAATAGATTATAAAATAGGTTTGTTAGAAAGCTGTTGCTCAAATAAGCATTGTTAACACTTAGGAAAAAATATTCTAGCTCAAACTATTTTATTTTGAACAAACTAAAAGCAGATTTAAGGTGAGTTATAAAAAAATGTTTATTCATGCAGAAGATGCTGTAAGAAACACAACCATGGTAGGTGTAACTCGCCTCCTCCTCCTCCTCCTAATCTGTTTATGATCCCATCCCAAACCCCCAACCACAGTTCACCCTCCTATAAACTATATCTGTGAAAGAAGACTGTGTCAGACATCCACTTGAGAAAGAAAATATTTATTGAATGTATATGGCTGCAGCATAGGTCAATTATATATAACAATCACTAGATAGTAACAAATACACTAACTTATTAAATACCCATAGAGTGACCACGTCCTTATCAGCTGTACTTTTCACAGGCATAGGATGGTGATCAATAAGCATCATGTCGTTGCAGGGCTGGCCATAGAGCCAACCCCCTTTCAACTCATTTCACTATGTGGAACATATTGCCATCATAGCCTCACCATTCACGTTGACATACAATTTGATTGTAGATTACCAGGTAAACATTGTCTATAGTGTGACAATGTTTTGGTCCGTAAAAGAGCAGGCCAATCCTGGCTGTCAAAGCCTATATCTTGACAGACAACTTGTCTCAGCTCTTCCACTTTCATGCAATGAAGGAACAGGAAGACTGATTATTTGGTATGTCTTGTACAGCCATTTTATGAAAACAATTCTTGCTATGAGACTTACATATAAAGCTTCAATGATTTTATGCGCCAAGTCACTTATGGCAGGTACCTCAGACTGATGCCTGAAGAACAGAGTGAAAATCGTCAACAGACAGTAAAGGTTTCAAATGTCTCAGCATAGGAAATCTGAATAGAGCAACACGAGTTGCATTCTGAATATGGGCCTTCACTGAAAGATCACCCTCGAGTGTAACTCCCAAATTCTGAACCTGCTGAGCAATAAGTAGCTTACAACCATCGAATAGCAGTTCAATGGGTGGATTAACCACAGGGGATCTACTCAGGATGATCAGCTCAGTTTTATTGGTATTTAGAGATAATATTTTATGAAATAACTATTGCTTAACAGAACTTAAGCAGACTTTAGCAAGAGTATATTGCCATGAGAAATGAGCTGGTATGAAAAACTGAATGCCATCAGCGCCGATCTTATAGCAAACACTTAAACCAAGGAACAAAATAAATATTGAAAAGTATGGCTGAGAGAGCTGACCCCTGAGGAATCCCTGTGATTAATTCATGCTACAAAGAAACTTTGTGCTCAATCCAAACTTCTTGTGTGTGACAATTAAAATTTGATGAAAATCAACTGTGTAGAGTTCTGGCTATAGCAATCACCTGCAATCGGGTTAACAGTATGTCATGGTTCAGAGTATCAAACGTGGAGGAGATGTGAAATAAAACAAGAAAATAACTAGTACCATACTTGAAACCACCATGTACTGTATCAAACACTGAAAGCAAAAAAACTTCAGTGCTCAGGTTCTTGTGGAAACCATATCGGGGGTGTCCAAAAGTAAGTGCTAATCCAAATAACCAATAAGATGGTCTAGCATTACTGTTTCCACTACTTTAGCCAAGAAGGTAAGAGACATTACTGGGTAATAATTAGCAGGAACTGAAGGATCCAAATTCTAGTTTCTTTAAAACTGGATGGAAGGAAGTCTGCTTTAATAGCATCAGTAATGTACTCTCCTGCAGTGATCGATTAACAATCTGAGTGACAGCAAATTCTATATCATCACGCAAAAACTTGAGTAGCGAGGAAGCACAGGGATTTAATGGGCATGATGAGCTATTCATTTTTTGAATAATGTTTGAGGTTTTTGTGACAGTAATCATATCAAATTCTTCCTATTTTATCACAATATCTGAGGACAAGATAGAAAATGTAGGAATTATTTCAACAGCTTGAACAAAGCCAAACATGCTTGATTGAACAGCTTGAATGGGACCAGAAGAGTTTAATTGATTAAACTGAACACAGATTATTTTAATTTTCCTTGTAAAAGCAGAAATAAACTTCAGGACTAAACGGAAAAACACTAGCTGGATAGGCAGGGCATGACTTGGAAGCCATTCGAGTTAGCTGTTTTACAACAGAGAATAATTCTCTAGGATTATTACCTGTAGAATGCATTTTCTGTGCAAAATATTTCTTCTCTCTTTTGCTGACAAAAGCATAACATTTGGATAATAATTTTCTATATTCTGCCAATTCAATCAGAGTTTTATGTTTCTGCCAGCATTGTTCAACATGACTAAGCATGAATTCCCTACTACACATTAGAATCTAAGCAAAATGAAGAGAAAACAACAGAGGAATACAGAGCGGAAGCAGCATAGTCTTCTCAAATCAGTATTAGAAGAATATAATTTATGGATTATATACTATGACCCGCACTGCTGAGGAGTGTCCTTTGATGAATCTTGAGGCAGGGATTCAATGTACCCAGGTAGAGAGTGCATCAAACTAAGGCAAGAGCACATTGTAAAAATCTCATCTTTGTGTATCTTTCCTCATTCTAAATCACATCAAATCTTCACTGATGTGTACTGTGCTATTTGTACGCCTGCCTGTAAATGCAAAACTGGCCCCAAAACCCTAGTCCACCATTAAAATATCACTTCAAGTTACTAGATGACTCTCCTATAGTGGTATAAATAGATGACTAATATGTGTGCCACACCAGAGGCTCTCTCTCTCTCTCTCCCTCCTTCCACTCCACTCCCTCTCCCTGCCCAAAACAAGATTTGCAATATTTATCGTGAACCCCATTTCAGGCATATCACACAGGCATATCACACAGGCATATCACACAGTAAAAAAAAAGGTGTAGTTATTTCTGGCATTATAACATGTGTTATGCTATCACACGCGTTATGCACACACCTCATTTTCATAAACCATGCCCAAACTCCTCCCCTTTGACTACATTTTCAAAATTTGCATACACATTTCGTGATGTGAAAAACAACACGTGTTATGGCGTTATCGCAGGCATTAGGGCCCTAATTCATTTTGATGAATGACCCTGTAAGTTAGCCAGATAAATATCGATTTTCAGCATGATCTGGCTAACATAACTGAATAACTTTAGGACTTCCAAAGAGCAGTCCTAAAGTTAGCCACAGAAATATAACCAGCTAGCTTTAACATAGCTGGATATATTCAATAGCACATTTGTATCACTGAATATCCCTGCAAAGTTATCCAAATAAGTTTATTTGGCTAAATTTGATGGCCAGCCAGAAACTGAATATGAACCTTTTGTTCTTCATTCACGGTTTCTATTCTATAGGTTGCCTCAATTAGATGCCCCTCACTATATATAGTACCTACATTTAGACATCTGATGAATCAAGTGTGTTTTCTTCCTCTGCCCCCTCCATCCCTATTTCTGCATAGCTTGCAATTCAATAATCCATGCAGACTAACAGTTCCATATTCCAAAGACATTTAGACGGATAACTCAAAAATTATCCATCTAAATGGCAAAACTGGTATTTTTAAAGTGATGTGACTAGAATTTAGGCATTCCAGGAGGGGACAGGAGGCATTTCAGGGAGGAGCAAAGTAAGCTTAATTTATGCAGCTAACGATCCAGCTAACTAGCTGAGCCACTGAATGGCTAAATATTGCCCCCTGTGGATCCACCTGCTAGATGCCATAAAAAAAATGGAAAATGCAAAAGTAGACACTTAGGGGCGGATTTTAAAAGGGTTACGCGCGTAATATACGCAAGTAACACTTTTAAAACTGCTCCTGCGTGTGCTGAGCCTATTTTGCATAGGCCCAGCGAAGCACGCAAGCCCCGAGACGAGCGTATATCCCGGGGCTTGAAAAAAGGGGCAGGGAGTGGGCGGGGTAGGTCGGTCGGGGGGCGGGACCGAGGCGTCCAGCACAGCGGCCATGCTGGGGGATCGCACGCCAGCACTCAGCTGGCACAGGCAGGCGTAGATAAGAAAATAAAGGTAGGGGGGATTTAGATAGGCTGGGAGGTGGGTTAGATAGGAGAGGGGAGGGTAGGTTGGGGGGGGGATCGGAGGGAATGGGGAAAGCCATCGGGGCTCCACTAGGGCTCGGCGCGCGCAAGGTACACAAGTGTGCACCCCCTTGCATACGCCGACCACGGATTTTATAACATGCGCGCGACTGCGCACATGTTATAAAATCAGGCATAGATTTGTGCGCGTCGGGTTGCACGCACAAATCTACGCCCGTAAGTATCTATTAAAATCCAGCACTAAACATTCTCAGGGGTAGATTTTCAAAGGGTTACATGCGTAACCCCGAAAACCTGCTCCTGCGCGCACCGAGCCTATTTTGCATAGGCTTGGTGGCGCGTGCAAGCCCTGGGACGCACGTATGTCCCGGGACTTTGAAAAAGGGGCGGAGAGAGGGCGGGGTATGGGCGTGGCACCGATTCGGGGGCGGTATGGGCACGGGGCTGAGGCCGAGGCCTCCGGCACAGCAGCTGTGCCGGGGGATGGTGTGCCAGCAGGCGTCCGGCACGCGCACGATACACCTGCCTGAGGCAGGCGTAAATAAGTAAAACAAGGTAGGGGGGGGATTTAGGTAGGGCTGGGGGGTGGGTTAGATAGAGGAAGGGAGGGGAAGGTGAGGGGGAGCGGAAGAAAAGTTCCCTCCGAGGGAACTCTGATTTTGGAGCGGCCTTGGAGTGAACGGGGAAAGCCATCGGGGCTCCCCTTGGGCTTGGCGCGGGCAAGGGGGTGCACACTTGTGCACCTTGCGCATGTTATAAAATCGGGCGTACATTTGTGCGCGCCGGGTAGCGCACAAATGTACCAGGTAGCACGCACAAATGTACCCCTCGCGTGCAGATTTTAAAATCTGCCCTTCAGTGTAAGATAACTCATTTCTACAATGCATTTGGTCAATTATCAAATGTGATTTACAGGAAATCCCAGTCCATAGAAATGCCAAGAAATGGAAGCTGCTCTTTCAATTTGTTTTAAACTTCATCAATGTGTATTAAAAACATTAGACTTTATTTTTTTACATTTTGGTGCTCACAGGCTCTTCTTAATGAGCACAAATGTAAAGGGTTCATGCCTTGAACATGGACAGAACAGTATTCTAATTGGCATTGATTCACCTGAGTTCCGTTAACCTAACCAACAGTAACAGAGAGACAGAGCCATCTTTAGGGTTGATGTATTTTAACATGAGGAGATGTGACCCATCACACAGCTTGGGATAATAATGTCTGCCACACATTCAGTTAATTTTAGCACTGTGACTAATGAGGGGTGGATTTCTTTCCACTTAGGACCTAAGGAATTTTCTGACAGGGAGGTACGTGAATTATGCTGTGCTCCACCATTTCAACTTAGGGAAATACACCAATTCTTCATTAGATACAGGAAGCAATTTCTAAGACCTATGCTCTAAGATGCTAAAAAGTTCAATTTAAAGACAGTTTCTTTTTTAGGTCTACCACTGCTCTTAAAAATAGTCATTAACTTTATGTTAAATCTGCTTTTATTATATATCATATAACAATGAACATTACCAAAGCATAACATTTGGTACATAATATATATCCTATTACATACTATTAAATAAATATTTTCTTACCCCTACCCATTTTCTTACCCCTCCTCCCCTAACCCTACCTCCCCCCCATCCCTCTTTCCCTCCCTGCACCAAAGAAGCACAAGGATCACATATCAGATATCTATACGATTTAAAAAGAGACTTTTAGATTCATGTGGTAAGGTTAGAATAAAGGGAAGCCAGACTGCGTTTATTGCTCTTCTAGTCTTGATAGACAGGTGATTAATAGCCAAGGTTTCCATGGTTAGTAGATTTATTATAGGAGGATGAAGATACTGAGCTACGTTAACTTTAAAATAAATGAGTGGGCGCCCATACACACATGTATGGGTGCGTGAGTGGACATACGCTGGAATTTTAAATCACGTGCGCAGCTGTACACATATGATTTAAATTATGCCTACCACGTATATGTGTGCACCTAATTTTAAGTCGTTACTAGAGCAAAATTACTTCACGTGTCAATTTTAACGCACGCAAGTAATTTTAAAATATACTTGTGTGAAAGACATTTCCAGGTTTAGCAATTAGTCCACCAGTTTGCCCAATATATCTTGAAGTTATCCAGATCCCTCTGGATCTTCAGCCTGAAACATCCCCCCCCCCCCCTCCAGTGGACCCAGACCCCTCATTTTGTCATGTTAGGCTTAAAAAGCGATTTCTGAGGACTTAAACCTCATGAGGAGCAGCAGTAAATATATGGGGCTAACAAGGCGCCGCGCACTGCAGTCACTGGATTTAAAATATGGATTTACACGCATAACGCCTTGCCCCAGAATGTCTCTGGTATGCCCTAACTCAGCCCCTTTTTAAAACTTGCACCTGTATATATACATGCATAATTTGCAACTTTTAAAATACGTGTTGCTCGTGCACGACTCAGATACTTACATATATGGGCCCAAACAATGTTCTCTAAATTCACCCTTAAGTGAATATTTAATGTAAACTATATACTTGGGGGATGCTTATCAGTAATGAACCTAAAAGTAAAAATGTGAACATATGTTTTATATACACATAAAACCACCCTTTCTTCAAACAGAAGGTTCCTGCATTGCTTTGAAACAGATAAAGTTGCATGCACATATTTATCTGCAAAACCAGCTAGTGAAACACAAGGTACCTATATCACTTGTGAACATTTCATCTATTTCTACCTCCACTGGTTGGAGGTGTGTGGGGGAGGAGAGGGGACTGCAAAACATTTTGAAAATTATGCTCTTCAAATTCATTGCTTCTGTCTCTGATCTTTGTGCCCTGTGCATGTCTACTGTCATAATTTCCATTTAAAACCCAATTTATCAAGGTCTTTTCTACTACACATAGAATAGGAAACAAGAAATTGCACCCAGAACTAAAGGACCCTCTATTCTGAGACACGCACATGTACACGTCTGAGGATCATGAATATGGGGAGGATTTTAAAAGGTGCACGCGGGCGTACATGTGCGCATGCTACCTGGGGTGCACACATGTATGCCCGATTTTATAACATGTGTGCACAGGCGCTCGCATGTTATAAAATCGGGGGTCGGCGCACATAAAGGGGTGTACAATTGTACACCTTGCATGCGCCGAGCCGCGCTGTCTTCCCCGTTCCCTTCCCCCTAGCCTGACCTTCCCATCCCTTCCCCTAACCTTTCCCCCCCAGCCCTACTCTAATCCCCCTCTGACCTTTGTCTTACCTTTTGCGCTGCTGTGTCGGAGGCCTCTGGCTCTGCCCCCGCCCCTTTAGTAAAGCCCCGGGACTTAAACGCGTCCCGAGTCTCTATGGGCGTCGCCGGGCCTTTTGAAAATAGGCCCGGTGTGATAGGGCTTTTAAAATCTGGCCCTATGCGAGAATCCTTAAAAATGCACATCTGTTTAGAAGATACGAAACACAAAAGTTATTAGGGGGACGGACAGATACACACCTACATAGAATTCCCTCTGTTTCCTTTGGAAAGGAGGATAAAAACCTTTAGTGAATCCACTCCTTAGCATATTGAGTGTGGTTGCATGCTTTTTTGAATGTGGACTAAGGGGTGAATTTTCAAAAGAGTTACGCATGAAAAATCTGAATATTCTTGCATAGCTACCTTGTACCCACATACATGCTAAATATAAAAAAATGCATGCATATTTTCACTTTTGCACACACATTTTCCTGTGCAAAAAAGGGGCTGTCTAGGAGAATTGCAGGGTGGGACTAAGACTTACACACGTAAGTTGCTATTTTATAATATGAGTACATTTGGCAACTTATTTGTGCAATTTTAAACCTGCTGATTATCTTGGATAATTGAGATCAAAACCATCCGCTGTCTGCTATTGACTGGGTGGGAGATCTGGGGGTGAGTTCAGGATGAAGAAATAGCAGGGTCTAAGTGGCCTGGAAAAAGACTTGGTAAATTGGTGGAGGAATCGGCAAACTGGTGATTTCAATTGTGCACGCACGTTTTAAAACATAGCAAATTCTGAATATAAATCAGGGTTTTACATGCGTGAGTTATTTTTTTCACATGTAAAATATGCATGCATATGTTTATGAAATAGGTAGAAAAAGAATGTGCATTGCAGGTATTTGTGTATACCCAGACATGCACATATTTTATAATCCACACATACCTGATATATGCAGACTATAAAATACTGCAATAGATCGCAATGCAGAGTTGTTTGAAAGTTATTCTCTAAGCAGCTTATTGATAAGTCACTTCTCAAAGACAGAGAACAGAAGAAAAAGCCTTAACTGAATCAATCCCCAAGTGTTTTGTTTTTTTTCTGATGTGGCTATAATCATCTCACATTTTTTTTACTGTGGATTTTAATTTCCCATTTTCAGTTGTAATCATTTTAACATTGCATTGTGTTCTAAACTATTATGAAGTGGACCCTTAAGCTGAAGAAAGGTGACC
This sequence comes from Rhinatrema bivittatum, assembly GCF_901001135.1. NCBI lineage: Eukaryota > Metazoa > Chordata > Amphibia > Gymnophiona > Rhinatrematidae > Rhinatrema > Rhinatrema bivittatum. Next base: position 105,983,874 of record NC_042617.1, on the reverse strand, counting down.
AGGACGTAAGTTGAAATCCTTTCTTCAGGAGGCAAGACTGGACAACACTGAAACCCCACTAATCTTCAACAAAACTAACCCTCGTTCCCCTTAGGTTGAGCCCTTGGGTGCTGGGGTCATCTGGACTTACGTGGGATTTCAGATTGAGGACCGGAGTCAGCACAGATAGGTGGATCAAAGTAGACAGCGAAGATCGATGGATGTCAGTTAAAAATTTAAAAAATGTATTAAAAATAATTACTGATATTTGACAACAGGAATCAGAAAATACAAGGAAAAAATCTGTAAATTACAGCAAGTCCAAATATCACAGGAAAACCCAGAACCTCAGGGGTTATAGGAGATAAAAAAAGAAAGAACTTGACACTTGAAAAAAAATGTTGCCAAAGCACTAGTGCTGTGCTGGAACTTTCCTATATAATTCCCTGCATTGTGATATCATTGTGATGTCAGAACTAAGCTCAAGAAAAAAAAAAGAAACTATTGCTCCTTCAGAAACACAGAGGAGGACGAGGGAACCCTGACCATGCAATCGCCTCGGACTTGCAGCCAACCCCCGGCAGCGAACTATCCCAGAGGCAAACTGAAAATTAATTTAGAGACCCGACGACCGGGGCACCTGTCAGAAATCATGCCACTCCCCGACTAACCCCCACGTGCGCCACCATTAAAATAGATACCCTACGTCCAGGGCATGCCACAGCCCGGCCCAAGGTAAGCAGAATCAACCGCATAACAGTACCCCTCCCTCTAGACCCTCCTCCGTAAAGTTTGGGTTTTCCTGGATGATTTGCATGGAATTGTCGAATTAACTTCTTATCTAAAATGTTAGAAGTCGGTTCCCAAGAATTTTCTTCCGGACCATATCCTTCCCAGGACGAAAGATAGTCCCATCTTCGCCCATGTTCTTGAACATCCAGGATTTCATGTACTTGATAGATAATGTCACTCTCCGCTGTAAACTATGGTGAATCAGGAATTCCTCGAGTGGGCCAAGGGAGAATGAGTGGTTTAAAAAGAGATACATGGAAGGAATTATGAATTTTTAATGAAGGAGGTAGTCGTAGTTGATATGTCTCTTTCGGATAGTAGAAAGACTAGGTAGTTGATAGTTGATAGTTGATATGTCGTAGTTGATATGTCTCTTTCAGATAGTAGAAAGACTAGGGGGCACTCCATGAAGTTAGCATGGGGCACATTTAAAACTAATCGGAGAAAGTTCTTTTTTACTCAACGCACAATTAAACTCTGGAATTTGTTACCAGAGGATGTGGTCAGTGCAGTTAGTACAGCTGTGTTTAAAAAAGGATTGGATAAGTTCTTGGAGGAGAAGTCCATTACCTGCTATTAAGTTCACTTAGGGGCAGATTTTAAAAACTTGTGCGAGCGCCTACTTTTGTTCGCGCAGCAGGCGCTGGATTTTATAAGATACGCGCGTATCTTATAAAATCCGGGGTCGGCACGTGCAAGGGGGTGCACATTTGTGCAACCTGCGCGTGCCGAGCCCAGCACGCGCTGCCTGTTCCCTCCGAGGCCACTCCGATTTCGGAGCGTCCTCGGAGGGAACTTTCTTTCGCCCTCCCCCCACCTTCCCCTCCCTTCCCCTACCTAAACCACACCCCCAGCCCTATATAAACCCCCCCCCCTTACCTTTGTCGGCAAAGTTACGCCTGCTGAAAGCAGGCGTAACTTTGCGCGCGTCGGCCGGCTGCCCCGCTCCGTGGTCCGGTCCCGGGGGCTATTCCGGAGGCCGCGGCCACGCCACCAGGTCGAAACCACGCCCAAGTTGCCGTCCCCTAAACGCCGCATCATTCCCGGCACGCCCCCCAACACGCCCCCGACAGGAAGCCCCAGGACTTACATGCGTCCCGGGGCTTTACGCGCGCCGGTGGCCAATGCAAAATAGGCGCGCCGGCGTGCGAGGGCCCTGCGCGCGTAAATCCGGAAGGATTTACGCGCGCAGGGCCCTCGCACGCCGGCCTTTGAAAATCCGCGGGCCTTTGAAAATCCGCCCCTTAGAGAATAGCCATTGACATTAGCAATGGTAACATGGAATAGACTTAGTTTTTGGGTACTTGCCAGGTTCTTATCGCCTGGATTGGCCACTGTTGGAAACAGGATGCTGGGCTTGATGGACCCTTGGTCTGACCCGGTATGGCATTTTCTTATGTTCTTATGTCACTGGTCCTAATTGTTTGAGCACTGAAAAAGGACCAATATATAGGGGAGCCAGCCGCATGGAAGGAACCTATAAACAGATATTACGAGTACTAATCCACACTATCTCCTTGCAAAAATTGAGGTGCCGGTTTACGATGGCGATCAAAAAATCTTTTAGCTGTTAAACCTGCTTGTTTAATCATTTGTTTGGTATGAATCCATAATTGTTTCAATTTCTCGGCTGTCATTTGAGCTGCTGGAGATGGAACGGATAAAGGCAATGGAAAAGGTGGAAGTGGTTGTTTGCCATAAATGATTTGGAATAGTGAAACTCCTGTGGCTGTGCAGAAATGTGAATTATGGAAAAATTGAGCCCATGGTAAAAGATCAACCCAATTATCCTGTTGAACATTGATATAGGCTCTGAGAAATTGTTTTAGGGAATCATTAGTACATTCAGCTTGCGGTTGATAAGCAGTTGTGAAATCTAAAGTTATATCAAATATTTTACAGAGATTCCGCCAAAATTTTGCAGTGAATTGGGTACCACGATCAGAAGTAATATGTCTAGGAAGTCCATGTAAACGAAAAATGTGTTGCAAAAAATGTTGAGCCAATTGAGATAGTGCAGTAAAATGGGCCATCTTAGAAAAACGATCAATTACCACCCAAATGATATTGGAAGATCCACGACGAAATCGGTAGATAAATGTGTCCAAGGCTCCTCTGGAACTGTAATGGTTGTAATTCCCCCCAAAGGCGACCTACCAAAGTTTTCTGTTGAGCACATACTGGGCATGAATCCACATAAGCGCAAACATCTTTTCTCATATTTGGCAACCAGTACAATTGCTGAATTAGTGCCAGTGTCCTTGCACATCCTAGATGTTCTGCAATGCGGGAATCGTGAAACCAGGATAATACCTGATTTAGAAGTCTCTTGGAAACCACTGTTTTTCCCAGAGGTACAGTTTCAGTGACAGAAAGAAGAATTTGAGCTGGATCAATGATATGTTGTGTAGAATCATCAGGTTCTTCGGAACAAAAAGAACGGAAGAGAGCATCCACACGAAGACTTTTTGCTGCAGGTTTGTAACAGAGATCAAAGTCAAATCACGTAAAGAAAAGAGCCCAATGAACCTGATGTGGATTAAGACGTTGAGCCTGTTGAAGTTGTTCAAGATTTTTGTGGTCTGTATAAACTGTAATCCGGTGTTGAGCTCCTTCAAGCCATTGACGCCATTCTTCAAATGCCAACTTAATTGCTAAAGGTTCTTTGTCACCAATGGCAGAATTTCTCTTAGCTGAAGAAAACTTCTTGGAGAAAAAAGAACAGGGATGTAAGGTTCCTGAAGACCCATGCTGACTGAGCACTGCTCCAACTCCATCAGATGAAGCATCTACCTCCACCACAAGGGAGTCTTGGATCTGGGTGTCAAAGACAAGGTTTCTGGAGAAAAGCCTGCTTTAGAGTTCTAAAGGCTACTTCAGCTTCTATGGGCCATTGTTTAACGTTAGCTCCTTTACGTGTTAATGCAGCAAGTGGTGCAGCTAATTTAGAATAATTCTGAATGAAGCTGCGATAATAATTTGTGAAACCTAGGAATCTTTGAAGTGCTCGTAAGCCATTGGGTTGAGGCCAATCTTGAATACTCTTAGGTTTTGCTGGATCCATTTGAAAGCCTTGACTAGAAACTATATAATCTAGGAAAGGAAGAGCCTCCTTTTCAAAAATACATTTTTCTAATTTTGCATATAAACAATTGTCCCTCAGTCATTGTAACACTTTAGTGACATCTTGTCGATGAGATTGAAGATCCTTGGAAAAAATCAAAATATTGTCTAAATATACCACCACACAATCATAGAGGAGATATCGAAAAATTTCATTCATTACATTTTGAAAAACAGCTGGGGCATTGCAAAGTCCAAACAGCATAACCAAATACTCATAATGGCCATCCCTGGTGTTGAATGCTGTTTTCCATTCATCCCCTTCATATATCCGAGCCAAATTATAAGCCCCACGGAGATCCAGTTTAGTGACTATTTTAGCTCCTTGTAAATGATCAAATAACTCCGCTGAGTGGTAATGGATAATGATCTTTTAAGGTGATTGCATTTAAGCCCCAATAGTCAATACATGGTCGAAGAGTACCATCTTTTTTACTTACAAAGAAGAAACCCGCTCCTTCTGGAGAAGAAGATTGTCAAATAAAACCCTTTTGTAGATTTTCCTTAATATATTCTGACATAGCATGAGTTTCTGGAAGAGACAGTGGGTAAACCCTACCTAGAGGGGGTGTAGAACCTGGCTCCAGATTAATTGCACAATCATACTTTTGATGAAGAGGCAGTGAATCTGCACCCTTTTTAGAAAAAACATCTGCATACTGGAGATATTGTGTAGGTAAGTTGTTATTTATTTATTTAAAAACGTTTCTATACCGTTTTTAAGCTAGGTACCATCACAACGGTTTACAATAAGGCACAAATATTAATGTTGGGAAAATCTTGAATTCTATCGACTAAACAGGTGCCAATAATTTACGGTTACATAGTTTGTTATAATTACTCATAGGTGGGTGTGATACATCATGCTGATTCTTATAAGTGGCAAATTTAAAGTATATAACTTATAGTATCTAAATCTTTGGTGTTGAGCGAAAATATATAAACATAAAATAAAATAAAATACATACCCATATAGGTGTTCTGCAGGTCGCCTCCCATATTCCTTGTGTACTACTCACCTTTCTCATTGTTGTACGCTTGTTTAAATAACTGTGTTTTAAATTTTTTTCTGAAGGTTTTGATGTCTCTTTGTAAGCGGATCTCAACAGGCATGGAGTTCCAGAGCATAGGTCCTGCTAAGGAAAGTGCTCTATCCCTTACTTGGGTTAGTCTTGCTGTTTTGATTGAGGGAATGGTTAGTAAAGCTTTATTTGCTGATCTCAGGTTTCTGTGAGGGACGTGTACGCGAAGGGCTGTGTTCAGCCATTCAGCTTTTTCATTATGTATTAATTTATGTATGGTACATAGGGTTTTGTATTGTATTCTTTGCTCGATGGGTAAACAGTGTAGTTCCGCTAGGGTTTCCATGATATGGTCTCTTTTGCTTTTGCTAGTTAGAATTCTTGCGGCCGTGTTCTGTAGTATTTAGGTGATAAGATGGTGGAAGGACAAGGTAGATCAATAGAATTCTTCAAATAAGATTTTTGACAAGTTGAGTTCCAATGAGTTAATTGAAGTGAGGGCCAATCAAATTGTGGGTTATATGTCTGAAGCCAGGGAATTCCAAGTACCACTGGGTGAATAGCCTTCCTGATGTTGTGAATTCGTGCAAACTTTTATTGGTGTGGTAGTATGTGCAATCTTTCCTGGAAGAGAATCTCCATGAATAGAAGAAAGAGTCAGGGGTACTGGACAAACACAAGTAGGAATAGCCAATAGTTCCACAAGATATTGCATTAAAAAATTTCCTCCGGCAACAGAATCAATTAAAGCTAAAGTGGAAAAATTCCAATCTCCAACAGAAAGAGTAACTGGCAGAGTTAATGGGGGAACAGGTGAAGCTAGACCTAGGATCAATCCCCCGGTGAATCCTAGGCCCAGGAGTTTCCCGGTTGGATAGGACAACGAGTCCTATCCAACAGAGTCCAGCCTGTTGACGTCGCTGATGTATATCAGGAGTTAAACGGGAATGACCCAACTGTATAGGTTCATCTATCTGTTTGTCAGAAGAAGATGGATGTGAGGTTGGAGACAAATTTTGGATATGATTAATTGGTCCATGTCTCCTTAATATTTGAAGTTCATGGGATCTCTCTTGAAGATGTCGGTCAATTCTGCCAGTTAAATCAATGAGAGCTTCGAGAGATGTCAGAAGCTCACGAGTGGCCAACTCATCTTTGATCCTGGAAGCTAATCCATCCAAAAAAATTGTCCAAAGGCAATCCTCTCCCCAATGGAGTTCAGTAGCCAGAGTACGAAATTCAACTGTATAATCTGCATGAGAATGTCCACCTTGTCTAATACATAGTAACTGGGATCCAGAGGCCGCCAAACGACCTGGTTCTTCAAAAACCATTCAAAAAAGTTGTAAAAATCAAGGGAGATCTTGGATATAAAGGAGAAGCCCAGGCTAATGCTTTACCCTCAAGTAAAGATAAAATGAATGTAGTTTTTGTAAGATTGTCTGGAAACAAAGAACTCTGGAGGCAGAAATGCATGTTGCACTGATTAAGAAATCCTCGACATCGCAACAGATCTCCAGCATAGCGAGGAGGAGTAGGCAGTAAAATAGTTGATCAGATGGATGGTAGTGACATAGAAGAAGTTGAAGGTATGTTTCCAGGTACCATGGAATGAAAACAAGCACTGAGCCGATCCATAGAAGCCGCTAAAAACTCCAAACCTCTTTGTTGTTCCAAAATCTTCTGAGCTAAGCCCGGAATACCCTCTGCCTGATCCATGGCTTTGGCAATCTGTTCTAAACTATTATGAAGTGGACCCTTAAGCTGAAGAAAGGTGACCAGGACGTAAGTTGAAAATTGTTCTTCAGGAGGTGAGACTGGACAACACTGAAACCCCACTAATCTTCACCAAAACTAACCCTCATTCCCCTTAGGTTGAGCCCTTGGGTGCCGGGGTCATCTGGACTTACGTGGGATTTCAGATTGAGGACCGGAGTCAGCACAGATAGGTGGATCAAAGTAGACAGCGAAGATCGATGGGTGTCAGCCAAAAATTAAAGAATTTATTAAAAATAATTACTGGTATTTGACAACAGGGATCAGAAAATACAAGGAAAAAATCTATAAATTACAGCAAGTCCAAATATCACAGGAAAATTCAGAACCTCAGGAGTTACAGGAGATAAAAAATAAAGAACTTGACATTTGAAAGAAAATGTTGCCAAAGCACTAGTGCTGTGCTGGAACTTTCCTGCATTGTGATGTCATTGTGATGTCACAACTAGGCTCAAGAAAAAAAAAAAAGAAACTATTGCTCCTTTAGAAACACAGAGGAGGACGATGGAGCCCTGACCAGGCAATCGCCTCGGACTTGCAGCCAACCCCCGGCAGCGAACGATCCCAGAGGCAAACTGAAAATTAATTTAGAGACCTGACGACCGAGGCGCCTGTCAGAAACTGTGCCCCTCCCCGACTAACCCCCACATGCGCTACCATTAAATTAGATACCCGACGTCCAGGGCATGCCACAGTCCAGCCCAAGGTAAGCGGAATCAACCGCATAACACATTATCTCCCCCCACCTCCACCCCCATGTTCTTGTTTTGTTTTGAGTGCCAATACTTACAACTTTAGGAAGCCATATGGATTTATTTATTTTTTTGTTCAACCTGTGCAGACAATATCATTTATATGGAGGAGGGGTTTTGATTTTGAGATAACAATGGAATATGTGTGTGGTCAAATATTTTACATGAATATTTGAGGGTAAAGATTCAGATAGACACTTGTGATATTACTTTCGCTTATAATTCTTTTCACCATAGTTCAAAATGACCTTATTCTAGAACTACACCTCCACAAGTTGCCAAAATATCTTTTGTACTGGACAGTTCTCTCTCTGAGATAAAATGATGAAGAAAAATGATGACATACTAAAGGCTGATTTATTAAAGTCTGTTATTGTCAACAAAGGCCTTAAAAACAATATTAATACACATGAAAACAACTAATCTGGTTTAATGACTAATTAACATGGCATGAACGCAGATTCTTGGCGCAAAAATGCGAATAAGTTCACTGGTGTGTTAACTCGTCTTGTGTAAGCCTATTTACATGACTGATGAGGAAACATTAACTAGAGAGCTGTACTTATCTTTCTCTGAGGAAGCAACAGCAAAAAATACCTAAACGAGGCTCTAGCAGGGAGATAGGAGGTAGGTAAAGCAGAAGAACAATCAGGTAAAGTAAAAAGCAGCTAAAGCAAGGGTGACAGATTTTTTTTTTTTACTTTTTATTTAATTTTAAGCGTACATAAATCATTGACAGATTCTATAACAACAGAGTGGTCGTACTTAAATATCCTTTTGTCACCTTGCACAAAATAATATACATTTACCACTTGCCAATGCATTACCATTTGTTAATGTAATCATTTAACTGACAACGTCCAAGTCAAAATATAATCTGTAACAACCCCAAATAATGTTGTATTTAGTTTTCTCCCCCAATAATGCAAATCTCAATTTTTAAGGTCTGCAATATCCTTTGTCTATCTATGCCAATATTCTAGGAAAGGGTTAAACTCCCAGACTACAGAAATCCTAAAGCAAGCGGGCAGTAATAAATGAGAATCCAGTGCTCTGTGTTTAAGAGAAATTGCCAAACCATCCCATCTGCCTAGAAGCCCCACAGCTCATATACGATGTATAGGGTACCCTAATACATCTGAGATTTCTTGTGTTACACTCACCTAGAAATGGTTAACTACTTGACAGTCCTACCACATGTGTAGGTAACTGTCTAATTCCCTGCACCTCCTCCAACAGCTAGATCCTACTCCCACAAATATATTTTCATAATGATAGGGAGTCCAGTAAATTCTGTGCAGCAACTCAAGCATTAACTCAAATCTGCTAGCACATATAGAAATTTTGTGCGTCACAGACAATATACCTTTTCAATCTCTCTCGTCCAGGGTTAATCCAAGATCTTCATTCCATTTATTTATTGTCAACTTTGCATCTGCCCCATCTTTGGCTATCAATATACCTTCATATATCACAAACGTGCTCTCTGAGAATGCCTCAACATCATTAAAATAGGCCTCCAATCCATTATGCTCTCATAAAGGTCTTGAAATGTTTAGAATCCCCCTCAATTAAAAATAATTGCTGACAGATCCTACATCAATTTCAAAAACTTCCTCTAATGTGGCAAATGATTTAAGGCTTTTCTATCCCATAACTGGGCCAGAAAAATATGACCTTTACTATTCTATTCCTTAATCTCAACAGCAAATGTACATCTCGATTTTTATATATTAAGGACAGCGCCAAAAGCCTTGCCCCTAATAAACTAAGAAATTTACAAACATTACCAGAGTATAAGTCAAAATCAGACTGTTTCTACAAATAGACTAAACATGTATAGAGAATGCAGGCATAAATACTTATGTATGCAACTGTATTCTTTAGCTTGCTCAGTTTCCAAAACTAAATAAATGAATAAGCAAATGGAGTCATTTCTATATCCAAATTATGATTTAAGACAAATCAATCTGGCTGCCCAATAGTAAATACATAAGTTAGGCAATGTCATCCCATCTTGTTTTTAAGTCATTCATAATGTACGGAGTTTAATTCTAGTATGTTTATTCTGCTACATTAATTTGATCATAGCCCTATGCATGTTAGTGAATACTGTGGCAGGAATGTTACAGGGAATATGCTGAAACAAATTTGAAAAGCAGGGTAAAATATTCATTTTCAGTAAACTAATTATTCCAATCCACAAAATATTTAAGACCTCCCGAGACTAAAGGTCAACCTTAATCTTCTGATTATAGCTCATTAATTAAAAAGATCCTTGTAAAGACCCACCACTTTAATCTCTAAATATGTAAAACTGTCCCTTACCACTCTGAATACGGATAATCTATCCGGCACCACAATTCTAGGGCCGACTGGAAACAGTTTGGACTTGGAATAATTTACTATATAACCAAAATCTTTTCCATAGACCTTGAGAATTTTGCTGACCCTTATTTTTGAGGGTTCCATTAGATATAATAGTATGCTATCAGCATATAATGAAATCTTATTCCTGTTCTTCCTCGCCATAGTCTATTGACATTGGAAGACTCTCAAATGACCATAGCCAAATGTTCAATGGAAAGATCAAATACTGGGGGGGGAATGGACAATGTTGTCTGATTCCTCTTAATATACTTAAAAAGGGAGATAAGGAACGTCTACCAGCAAATGTGCTCTAAGTTTTGCACAAAGCACTTTTACCCAGGTGACTAGGCTTTCAGGAAAACCAAAATACCTCAAACATATATGTCCAATTTATTCTATCAAAGAACTTATCAATGTCAAAGGAAAATATGAATCCAGGCATACCTGTTTTACGTGCTAAATGCAAACTATTAAACAGCGTTCTAGTGTTAACTGTGGAGACCCACACTTTTATAAAACCTGTTTGGTCACCGTGAATCAAGCTGTGCATAATTCCTTCTAGTCTGAGTTACAGTAGTTTCTCCATAACTTTAATGTCAGAGTTAATCAAAGAGATAGGTTGGTATAAGTTACATTTGAGACGATTATCCATTTTTATGTATTAAAGAGATTGTTGCATCAGTGAGATCCTCTAGTGAAGCCCCAATATGACCTAGGAAATTAGAGCTAGCAGAAAGGGAGCCAAATCTGCTAAAAAAAAAAAATAAATAAAATTATAAAGCTCAACCTGAAAGCCATCAGGCCACAGACATTCCCCCCTCCCCCCACCTCCATGGAGGTTCATCACAGTTGATTGAATTTCTGTTAAAGTAATAAGGACAAAAAGTTTCTCAATACAGTCAGGGGGAACCACAAGCAGGTTCATGGAGGCCAAGAAAGGCCTAATGTTAAAACAAAGCCCTTTGGATGTCAAGACTCGGGTCCTGGCTGAATGCAGGGAACACCACCCTAGCAGTGGCACAGGACTGCAGGGCAAGGCTTGGGTCGATCTTCTGCACCCTCCCCTTGCAGGTTGAGCCCTTGGGTTCTGGGGACTAGTAAGTCTCTGCTGCAACTGTAAAACATGATGAGTCTGGAGAAGGCTTGGACAGGCAGGTTAGGCTGGAGCTTGAACAGGAACAGAGTGCAGGCAAAGATTGGAGATTGTAATGGAATAGAGTGCAGGCAAGGACTGAAGCTTGTATGGGAACAGAGTACACCCAAGGAGTGGTGCTTGTGCTGGAACAGAGTGCATCTAAGAACTAGTGCATGTGCTGGGACAGAGTGCAGGTAAGGTCTGGAGCTTGTGCTGGGACAGACTGCAGGTAAGGACTGGAGCTGAACCTGGAAGAGAGCAAGTGTAAGGACTGGAACTTGTGCAATGCAGGACAGGATGCAAGGACAGAGACAGGACAAGGAGTGGGGCAGATACAGACAAGACAGGACAGGGACAGTGGCAGGGGCAGGACTGGGCTTGACAGACTGGAACAGACAACACAAAACAAGGAACATGAATGCCCAAAGGCAGCAAGGTTAAAGGCCACTAAGCAAAAGAACCCAGAAAGCAAGGTCAGGAAAGGCCTACATAGGCCGGAGCAAGATGAGGCCTAGATAGGACACAGAGCAAAAGTAGGCCTGGATAGGCTGCAAAATAAGGAAAGGGGCAAGAAGGCCCTTAGGCCACAAGGCAAGGCAAAGAGCGAGAAAGCCGGAAGGCCACAAGGCAAGGAGCAAGAAGGCCAGAAGGCCGCAAGGCAAAACAAGACAGAGGAGAGAGAAGGCTCGGAGGTCACAAGGCAAGTCAAGGAGTGGTCAATACAAAGAGCCAGGGGTGACTCCAGTGAAAGCATCTGGGGTTTGGCAAGGAAGGGTTATATAGGGCTGAGGCTTGAGTGTGGAGCAGGCAAGGAGGAAGAGTTTGGCAAGGCTGGAGTCATGGGCCACTGAAGACTCCTGTTGGCTGGAGAGGCTGCACCACAGGCTGCGTTGGATGGTCTGTGAGGAGACGTCTTCGGTAGCTAAGAGCAGAGCTCACTGGAGGCCTCTGCGTCAGAGAACAATGAGGCTGCGCAGCAGACGGAATCGTAACATTGGGTGCTGCATAAAGCGTGGCAATGTGATTTATACATTTTTTTTTCCAATACCTGAAAAATTACAGACACCATTGCTACCCCTATACCTAATGGAAGCAATCATAGTGTTATCAATTTTGTTTTACCCACTATAGCATGGAAAGCACCTGCTTTATTGCCATGTTTGTGAAATTTCAATCTAATGAACCTTAAAATCCTCTCTTTTCTCACCCAATTATTTTAATTCATCACAAGCTTTTCCAAGGGCTTGTAAGATAATATTCAAACAATTAGGCTAGTATTGGATTTCCAGTTCTTTAATTTTCGTCTCAAGGACTACTTGCTTTGCTCTATGATAGTTATGTAAACAAACAGCATGTAGGATAATCTTGCCGGAGACATGTCTTAAATGCTTCCCAGTGTAATGTGAGGCCATAATCAGATTCAGGCTATATCTAATAAATTTAGAAACTGCCTCTGACATCGGCTCTCAGAACTTGTATCTTCTAATAGAGACATATTTAGAGGCCACATCTGCATTCTAGACCGCAATCTGGCAACATCTAATGACACCAAGATGGAGTCGTGATGGGATAAACAACTAATGAGAATATCACTCTAACAGGCCAGATAAAAGGATAACAGATATTTATATCAGGAAAGTTAATAAAAGAAAGCAGAAAAGAAAATCAGTATGCTTTTCCAAAAAGGTGGCTGAAAAGGTAGGGCCAAAAGATTAGCATTAAAAAAGTACAAAGGATAACAAAAGGAAGACTACAGGAAAGAATATCTAGTAAAGATGAAAGAAACAGGAAAAGAAGTCAGGATGGACAAAGCACAAACTGAAAAAAAAAATCATAGCAAAAGAAATAAAGCAAGGAGTAGTTGTTCCCCACCTCTAAACTTGTGAGCAGTGCGGGATATACATTTTTAAAATAAAATAAATGAAACTTCCTTCAGGTAAGTCAGTAAAAAAAGGAAGCTAGAGCTGGTATTGCAAGACTGAGCGGAGATGAGGAAAAAGCAGACATGCTAAATACTTCCATACTTGCACAGATAAATTGGAGAACTGTAAATTTCATCTTATCAAGAACAGTTGTGAAAGTGCCATTTCTACCATTTAAGAACTCTGACATTTAAGATTTAATTTTGGACACTCAATCTGAGCCTCCAGAGTCTTTTGTGGCACTTACATCCCTTGAAGTAACTAGAGACCTCTTACCACCACACCCAGGGCATCAGCCTGAGAGTCACCCCAGCCATCTTGGGTGCTGAAGGATTTAGACCTCCCCATTGGAAAAAAAAAAACCCTGTCTCGGGGCTCCAGGATGGAGTGGGAGAAAATTAAAGGATTAGCCCTGGGACCCTTGTGTCTCCTGCCCTCCTGGGTCCCTAAACAGGAGATGGGGGCTACAGAAATAATGTATCATTGAAGGATACTAACAAAACAAGGAAGTTAGGGCATCCTGATAGAGAGGTTGCAATAAATACGAAAGTCCAGGTACCTTTAAGTAAAGGACAGAGCAGAAAGATTCCAAATTTCCCCATTAACTGATAAGCAGATTGTTGAAACAAACAAAATACATACTTTGAAATGTCTGTATACAAATGCTAGAAGTCTAAAAAATAAGATGGGTGAGTTAGAGTGCATAGCCCTGAATGAAGAGGTAGATATAATTGGCATTTTTATTTATACAATTTTTATATACCATTGCACAGAAGCGAGTTCTATCTCTACGGTTTACAATAAACAATTTAAAAACAATAAAAGAAAAAAAGAAATAACAATACATCATAAAATTTCCAAAAAATAAAATTAATTAAAAACTTTTAAAATAAAGACTAAAATTAATATTAAAATTAGATAAGAACAGACTAAAAGGAAAGAATGGATCATATTAAAAAAAAGCCTGGCTTATTCTTCAGTGACTGTTTCAAATGCCTGTTTAAAAAGCCACATTTTTAGATCTTTCCTGAATCTCTTCAAATTATGTTGTAGCCGTAATTCTTGAGGCAACTCTCCTTCTATCACATCTCAGAGATGTGATAGGAGAATATAAGAACATAACATGTTGCCATACTGGGTCAGACCGAGGGTCCATCAAGCCCAGCATCCTGTTTTCAACAGTGGCCAATCCAGGATATAAGTACCTGGCAAGTACCCAAACATTAAACAGATCCCATGCTACCAAAGCCGGTACTAAGCAGTGGATATTCTCCTAGTCAACTTGATTAATAGCTGTTTGAGGACTTCTACTCCAGGAACTTATCCAAACTTTTTTTAAACTGCCTAACCAATGGGACACTATGATACCAGGGTACAAATTGTTTCGCAATGATAGGATGGATCAAATTGGTGGAGGGGCAGTGCTATATGTTAAAGAGGGCATAGAGTAAAACAGGATAAAAGTTCTGCAGGAAACAAAATGAACTGTAGAATCTTTATGGATAGAAATTCCATATGACATGAGGAATATAATAACAGTGGGGTGTACTACTGTCCACCTGGCCAGAATGAACACAAGGACAATGAAATGCTATTAGAAATTACAGAAGTTAACAAAAATAGCAATACAGTATTAATGGGCTATTTCAATGGCTCTAGTAATGACTCGGCAAATGTAACATCAGGACATGCTGAATATGTAATGTTTCTAGATGAAACAGATGACTGCGTCATACAGCAGCTGGTACAAGAATCAACAAAGTAAGGGAGCTACTTTAGACCTAATCCTTAGTGGAACTCATGATTAGGTTGAAAAATAATGGTATTAGGGCCACTTGGCGATAGTGATCATAATATGATCAAATTGACTTGATAACTGGAGGAATGACACCAAAGAAATCTATTGTGATAGCGTTTAACTTTCAAAAGGGAGACTATGATAAAATGAGAAAAATAGTTAGGAAAAACACTGAAAGGAGCAGATTCAAAGATCAAGAGTTTACAACAGGCATGGATGTTGTTTAAAAATACCATCTTGGAAGTCCATATCAGATTTATTCCATGCATTAAAAAAGTTGGAAGGAAGGCAAAACAACTGCCGGCATGATTAAAAGAAGGGGAGAAAGAGGCTATTCAAAGCCATAAGAACATCTTTCAAAAAATGGAAAAGGCCCCAACCCAAACCTCTATCCACCCTTGCTCCCCCCCCCTTTTGGCCAAATCTGTTAGTTTAAGTGGTTTTCTGGTAACCAAGTGGGTCCCTGGATGCACCATTTTGAAAGATGGTGGTGGCTGGCCCAGAGCCAATGCGAGGTACATGCCCTACAAGGCTACGAGGAAACCACTTAGACTAACAAGTATGGCCCAGAAAGGGGGGGCTGGAGTAGGTAGGGGGTTGGAGAGGGGACTGCCTTCTACTGGGGAACCTTGGAACCAGGGGGTTTCAATCATGAAGGAGGCTTGATCAGGGGTTGTATTTTGTTGAAAAGGGAAAGGTTTGGGAAGGGGGACAGAGCATTGATGTATGAATTGGCCAATTTGTTTTTGGTTTGTTACTGCTAGGGAAGGCAAAGGTGTCTCAAAACCCCCAGGAGGGTCTTTCACACATTTGGAGGTGGAGAGCTTTAGGATCAATGCTGGCCCTTTAAGAAGATGGTGGCCCCAGGTGAAGTGGATTGTTATGGTGTGATTTTTTTTCCCATGGAATTTTTGTAGGGGAAAAAATACCATGGGAAGCTGCCATAGCATTTTACTGCAGAAGGGAAGAATACTGTGAGAATGCCCCTGCAGTGTTTTATCATGGCCTGTGGTACTTTTCCCTTCCCTCAGTAAAACACCATGGCATAATAAATGACCCCCTCAGATTGTAAGCCCTCTGGGAACAGGGAAATACCTGTAGTGCCTGAATGTAATCCACTTTGAAATGTCACAAAAACTACAACATAAATGGGAAAAAAAGGTTTTTTATTGTTTTTTAATGAACAAATCTGTCACTGAATATTCTTCCCTAAAATTACCTGGGTAACTTTAGGCCACAATTTTCTTTAACCGGACATACCCCTGAAATTCTACCCAGGTAATGCTGAATATTGGCGCTATCTAGCTTAACTCGATCTCTGCCCAGAATTCGACTTACCCTACCACTTTTTACCTGTCTCAGTTTTACCTGGATAAAAAGTTACCTAGCTAAAATTTAGCCATTGAGAAGGGGGAAAATTCAAGTAAAATTTTCTGAGAAAATGAAATTTACTCAGACCAACCCCTTTGAATATGGAACACTAAATAAAAGCATCCTACTATTTACAAGGTATTTCATAGATAAAATCATACTATCTGGAATGGTTCGGTTCCCACAAGTCAAAATCTCTATGACCGCTGATCTGGATCTTTAAAACTCATACATACTTGCTTATAAATGTACCAAATATTTAATTAACAATTTCTTCTGAGCTTTTGAGATGTTCACCTTACTTGATTCTAAAATGATTACAGCTATTGACCTACATTAAAAGTCAACCACTGTTTTGCTCCTTTTCTGTAAAATGAATAATATGTTATACTATCAACTCACTGCAAAATATGATGTATCATGTTGTCACATTTTTGGAATACTACCAATGATCTGTAGACCAAAACTTATTTTAGTAGCTTCCATGATTTCCATTATTATATAGCCAGATCTGTCTATTTTCTTTGCTCTCTAACTCTTTTAGACTCAAAGATCCACTTGAGGCAAGGCCATAGGTCAGCAATCGCCATTTCCAGTAAAATATTTCCATTTAAATGCAAATATTGGCCTTTTTTCTGACCTTTAAACAGTCATCTCACAGAAATGCAAAAGCAAGAGTAAATTTTGTGTCTTAATATCTATTGGTGTAGCTCACTCATGCATCATTCAGCATCATTTTTTATTATATAACACTGCTTTCTCTGTGATTATATTTCTGCCATTATGTCTCTGCTTAGGAACAGAATCAGAAATCCACTTTCAAGTTTTATTTTTTGTGCACATTAAGAAAGCAATTTCTTTCTTACCATTTGCAAGTTTTGTCAGTTTTTCATGACTGTTTTTTTTTTTGTTTTACTGTTTAAAATTTCATCTGTTAATCACTGTAAACACACAGCCAGAAGGCTTTCATTAATATGGAATGGTTTAATGATATTGAATAACTTATGGGATAGAAGACAAGATCAATTATTAAGTAAGAATCCAGAAATTTGCATTTCAATAGCTAGAACTGAAAAACAAAAAATAATGAAGTAAAAACAATAATCTATTATGGAGCAAAACACACATTTTGATAGTATGAATTTTAAGCCAATTCTATTTATTTAGAGATTGGTGACAAAAAATTGTGTGCATATAACAAATGATTCCAGTTAAGAAGCAAAATGAAGCATAATCTTCACATATTAAATGATACATTTAAGATTTAGATGTATATATTGAATATGCATAGGCACTTCCAATTTTTAGACAGTTACTCAAAATATTTGAAACAGAAAAGACAGAGACAGGATTATTATTGGATAAATGGCAAGATGTCAGAAGGAAGACTTTCATGGAAATGATTCAATAGTCTGGCACAGACTCAGGATTTCAACTATAAGACAAAGAAGGGTTACATTAATTATAGGTGTGATACATTTGACCTCTGTGAGAATGTTAGACTATTTTGTGTGAATACTTGTCTGCCTCTACAATACAAAGTGGAAATGCTACATTAATATCTTATGTCTGGATTTGGAAAAAAGAAACATTTCTGAAAAACATAAAAGCTATTCTAGGGGAAAATGTTATTGTCAAGTAAAGGTATAAGCTAGAGTGAAGCACAATTCATACAGCTTCTACTTACCCTCCGAATGTCTTTCCATTTAAGGTAATTGCTTACCTATTACTGTTGTTCTCTACTTATTGCAGTGCAATGAACCAAAATGATGGGTCATGTTGAAAGCTTAGATCTAAACCCTGAAAGCTTTTCAGCATATGTGTGTGTATGTGGGAGGGATCTGGAGAAAAACCTGTGCACTTCTAGATCTGATGTTCTTCAGTTGATTTGTTTTGCTTTAACCTTGCCCCATGAAGAGTCTACCTGCAAGGTTGTAGTGTGAATAGCTCATACATAGGCCTACTTTAGAACTGAAGTTGTATGGATGATATGCTGAGGTCCATTATGATAGCACTGGGTATGTGCTGAGTAGTGGTACCACTGATTGTGTATCATGCTGCCATAAACTTTAAAATGCTACTGAAGTCTATTGATTCCTCTTTGTATTGCTGATTACTCATGAAGCGCGTCTGCCTATTGGCCCTGGTGTGACAGTCAAGAGTACAGATGTGCTAGTCTATGTAAGGTATGCTTTGCGTTCCAGAAAGGTTCCTTTTCCAGTCTGAGGATTTAAAGAAAGATCAACTTTAGAGAATGTCTATTTTTTTTCTCTTGACTATATTTACATCTTTTCAGGATGTAGCTTCACCAGAATAGCTCCTAGACCCTGCTATTCAGATAGTGAGGCAAGGCCTCTGAAAATAGGATTTTTTTTCAGAACGAGTGTTTTTCCTAATGATTTTATGGATATGGGATCTACCTGCAAGGATCCTGATAGAAAATAATATTTATATTACTCTGACTTTTGTGGGAAATGTACTGGTATGACTCTCATTTTGTACTACTGCTTCTCTTGTGAAAACATTTTCAAACACATGAGCCAGTTTACTTCTGCCCTCTGCCATCTCCCTTGAAGGGTCAGCCACACTTTCCTTTTTCCTCTCCTATAAGAATGCGTCTCAACATAAAAACACATGGGGATGATTTCATCTGCTCTCTGTCCACTCACTAGATAGGTATGTGTATTGGTGTCCAGTAATATGACAATAGAGAAAGTTTCCCATCCTGGGAGATCTGGTTCTGCCTTAATGGCCCTGATTATTGCAGATCACCACCTCTAAATGTGATATATCTTCATTACTGGATTTACCCTACTACTGACCAGTTAAACTATAAAATGTTAAGCAGCTAAAACTGCTCCTGATTTTACCTCATCTATGTTTGAATGCTTTATTTATGAATTTGTAGTCTGCTTCAATTTCTATGAGGTAAATATTGAGCTGGATAAACTGGCTAACATAGGGCCTCATTTTCTAAAGTATCGCAGGCCTGCGATACTTTAGAAGATGAGGGGCGGGGGGCCGAAACGGGGGGAGGGCCTGCGCTAGCCGGCAGCGATCGCTGCCGGTTTCGCACCCAATACCGCCACCATAGGAGGTGTAGCTATTGGGAGCGAAAGCTGACGTGAAAAGGCACTTACGTTTTCGCTGTCTGCGGCGTCGGTGCACGCGATAAGGGACTTTTCGCGTGTGAAAGGTCCCTTATCGCATGCGAGCAACGTGGAAAATGAGGCCCATAGTCCATATAATCAGCGGTGTGGCTGCCCTGTTAAAAATACCCAACTATTTTAAAGTTAGCTAGATCAGTTTATCCATCTAACTCTAGGATAGCCCCATGGACAACCAGATTTAGCTAATTCTGAATATCCGAGTTAGTCATGCTGTTCTATAAACATCAACAACATAATGTTAACTATTGATATTTTTACCTCACTATAATATGTTACCTCTCACCTACTATTCCTCCCGTTATCCTTCTCTTTCCGTTAACCCAGTTCTTGTAACCCCCTGTTTTATGTAACTTATCTTTCCTTTCTAAGTTATAATACCCCTGTTCCATGTTAACCGATGTGATATGCTACATGAATGTAGGTATAAAAAAAAAGTTTTAAATAAATAAATAAATAAATAACAAAGGCTATTGTTATAATCTTGAATACATTAAACATGTGATGCATTTCATACTTTTTCATATTATTCATAAGGAATTAAATTCTTCTTGTTTCTCTTGAGGAACAAAGAGTGAAAAGTTGTACTTCATTCCACAGTAAGGAAGGTAATCAAAACATTCTGAAAGAATTACTTCCAAATGAGATCTAGTCTTATAGTAACTCAATAATATACCTGGACTTGACCAACATTACTCAAATAATGATTTTATTTATGAAATTGTAACCAAACTTTATTGGCACCTGTTAGAATGTACGATATCCTACATTTACTTACCTTAGTCTATGTGCCTATTTGTAAACCGTTGCGATGGTATATAACTTAGCGACGGTATAGAAAAGTTTTTAAATAAATAAATAAATAAATAAATAAATAGTCTCATGTCTGGTGGGATAGATGCAAGAGAAACACTTGTACATGCTTGAAACATTCTTGAACAGCTGTAAAAGACTCCCCAAATCTCCAACTCTTCATGATACACAGATCATGAGCTGTAACTACATGGCAACAGACAAAGAAAAGTTTCTTTTCTGTCACAGGTGTTTTCTGAAGTCAGTTTTCCAATTACACAAATGGGTCATGTCTATGTGCCTATTGATGAGTAGAGTTTTCTGAAAAGACTAAAAAGATATTTTGCGCTTGCATGAGAAATCTCTGCACTGCAGTACCTTCACAGGTTCTTTTACCTCCCATTTAGGATACATAAGGCTGAGAACAGCTCCCAAGGAGAAGAGGTAAGGTTTGTGTGAATGAAAAGTGCAATCTTTAGAGAACTCTTGTTAAAAATAAGCAACATTCTTTCTCTGAGGACATGCAAGATCCTCAAGCCACATACAAAATGCAAAATGGGTGGGCATATTTTTGTACTATCTTTTTTTTTTTTTTTTTAACAAAGAAGACAACCCAAAATTATTAAATAGGCATTAAGAAAGAGGGAACTGGGCTTAATAACTCAAAAAGGCCACAATGGATACAGCTGAAACCTATTATCCCAACAATAATACAATGTGTATATGTGGTCTGAATTCTATATTGCAGCCTTGAAAACATCAAGGCAGGTAGCTTGGCAATCAGTATCACCATGGTCTCTACCATTTATTTATTTATTAAATGCATTTCTATCACGCACAATCCCATGTTCTTGATGGGTTATAACATGCATTCATAATCATTCATGGTGGACCTTGACCTGTCCCTCAAATGTCAATCCTGCCTGGTTGTAAATAAAAGGAGATGCAGTGTGCTACCCAACAGGAAACATGTTTGTTACTGTACTGCCAAGTATTAGGTCAAAAGAACAAAAAGCTGGGTGGACTTTCTATGGGCTTGATTCCACTCTAGACAGATGGTGGCAGTTTTCTTGTAAGTCAAACTACAGAGAGCTCCTTCACTCTATGTATATGTAGCCTAGGAAATATATTGGTAGGTAGTGTACAGAAGGCAAATTATTTTATAAACTGAAAAAGCCTTAGCATATACCCTAATCTTTATGTGTAGGCTCATAAATAAAATAGTTATGTTACTTGGCCAACTATTTGGATTTGTTTTGATCTTGGAATTTTGCTGTTTAAACAACCTGTACTATCTATATTATCTACTAAGCAGGCATGCTATAGTATGGGAGTTCTGAAATATAAAAGTAAATTCTATCCTTGAATATGCCTGATTAGTCCAGTTGAAAAAATATGCCTGATTAGTCCAGTTGAAAAAAAAATCTGAAAATGAACATTTTTGGTTCACTGATGAAATAATATTGTTTTTGATGGTAGCTGAAATATGCAGTATTCTGTGGAAACCAATGAAATGAGTTGGGTAAGTAGTCCCACTTATTTCACTTATTTCATTGAGACTGCATGTAGCTATTGCCTGTGTTGGAAGATCATCATTTTCAACAGCCAGCTCTGTATAATTTGATATAGGCTAAAGGTAAAGCTTTTGGCGACCAGTATACAATAAGACTCAATGACCGTAAAAAAAAAAATTAGCTCTTATTTGAGCAAATAATGCCAACAGTAACAATAAGAAAATTAGTATGGAAAACAAATTATTCATAAGAAAGTTAATTTGCTTTAAATTATATAGCTAGCATCTTTATGTATGCAAAGATTAATGCATCAAATTTACTATACTCTTTTTTTTACCATATTCTTTTTTTGGAAAATATAAATCATATAAATATTCAAGAACAAATGATATAAAAAATGTGAACTCTTCTAAGATCTTTACATGGAATATGAGAGATGAAATATATTCTACCAAGCGGTTCATCAGTGTTTGGTTATGATTACTGATTTGATTTGATTAACCCTACACAATTCTTTGGTACAAATGTTTAGTGAAAGAACACAGAGCTATAAATGCTGAAGAGATACTGTGTATGAATAATAATCATTTCTACACAAAGTTAAATCCTTTTCATAAAGCAAATTATCACTGACAAATTAAATTGATCTAGCTAGATAAATAATCTATATAGTTTACCGTTAAAAACTCAAATTAATTCATAATTGGTTGAGGATCTGCTTAAAAATCCTTGCTGAACAATATTTCATCTAAAATTTCATATTTTATAAAGCATTTCAAGCAGCAAAGCTTCTAACAACACTGGACGATTACCAATCACAGCAGCTGGAAATTCATAGCATGGCTGATTCAATTTTCAGTGATGCCACTTTAAGAAGTAATGAACCATGCCACCCTAATGAGAGGTTTCACTGAATTCTGTCCAATCAAGTAGAAACTTCATGGAGAACAGAGAAACCTAAGCAGAAACTGAATGCTCAGTAAGTCAGTAGTTCCCTGGTATATGTAATATAGACATATTAAGGTCACGGCTATATCTATAGATAAATAATGCAAAGAAATGATAACACTTTGCAGGAGAACCTTATCAAATCATAAAATAAAATAAAAATTATGGGAGAAAAACTATTCTAAGTGACATACATTTGTATTTAAATCTCTACATATTTAGTGGCCCCTGCTCGCGTAAATACGGGCGGATTTACGCGAGCAGGGCTTTTAAAATCCGCCCTTATAAGTTTTCAGTCAGATACACAAAATACTGAAAGGTCATTGGCAATATTGTGAATTTTATTTTTAAAAGGACAGTGGGGGTTTACTTTAATTTTTGATGTCTGTTAATGGCATGGGTATGTTACTTCCATAAAAAGAAGACTGGGACGGTACCTTTTAAACCGGTGTGCAGGTGCACAGGTGCGCACATTCAGTGGGCCCGCCTAGGGATACACTCATAACATTTACTCGCTAATTTCAAGTTTGAATCCAGGAACACCCATGGCCCGCTCCGACCGTGTCCCCGTCCCACCCTTTTTTTTGAACATTTTAGTTATGCACGCAGCGACAAGAACGCGCGTATCTGAGTGGCTTTTAAAATCCATTTGGCGGACACGAGCCCAACTTGTGTGCGTACCTCTCAGTTCTGATGTATGCCAGGCTTTTAAAATTCACCTTTAAGAGAAAATACTATACTGTACTATCATAAATTGACAGATAGGCATATTTCCTGAACAGTATTTCACCTAAAAATTCAGATTTTGTAAAGCATTTTAATTAGCAAAGCTTCTAACAGTGCTAGGTTGCCAAATAATCACAGCACCTGGAAATTCATAGTCTAAAATGCTTTTCATAAACTAAACTAAATTTTTCTTACAAAATCTAAATCTTCTCATAGCAAACATTAGGGCCTATTTATTATAGTGTTTTAAAACTAGTCAGCAACTAGTGTTAACAGATAATTTTAATGCAGGCATTATCTGTGGTTTTAATGCCCAATTTAGTAGCTGATGTAAAGTATTTAGGAAATCCAGAGTTAAAACTGTTATTTTGTACCAGATAGTGTATGAGCGCTACATCCATCACTAATGCATTGGCATTTCCTGTTATGGTTACCCCAGAGCCCTCTTTCCAACCCCTAGCCATGTAACCCCATCCAAAGCTGTCCAACTGGCAATGGGAACAAGAGTTGGTAGGCCTCCCTCCAGCTCCACCTGCTCTGAAATACAAAATGGTGTTAAAAATGTATGTAGAAAAGAGGCTCTGGAACAAAGGATCATAGAATAAGATTGAAAAGGGGTAAACTCCGGAGTAATCAAAGAAAATATGTCTTTACAGAAAGGATACTGGACGCATGGAACAGTCTCCCTATGGAGGTGGTGGGGAAATGGAAAGCATTAGAATTCAAGAGAGCATGGGACAATCACTAAGGATCTCCAGAGGGAGGGAGAGTATAGATGTGGATGGGAAAACTGGATGGCCTGCATTATTTTTAACTTCTGTCTTGTTCTATGAACAAGGAAAAGGATTATGTGAAGTCACATGGAACCATTTTATATTTCACAGTTAATGGTGCAGTTGAACATCTTTGGATGGGTTCGGCAGTGAGGGAAGAAAGGTTTCCTGACTAGGAGAAGACAGAGCGGGCAGAAGAGGGTTCACTATAGACTCTTATTCTTGACTTGGGCCAGTTAGAAGGATCGTCACACAGTGGGCCTTATTTGTGGACTTGAGAGGAGGTTGGGGTACCTGATCCCACCAGAAGGGCCTTTATTTTTTATGTTGAAGGGAGACTGAACCACGGATGGCCATTGATTCTAGCATCTGGGTGTGAAGGGAGATCTCAGCTTATGTTGGGACTTGTGGTAGCTGTTGGACGATAATTCTGCAGCTTAACTACATCTCCTGAAGTTTAGTTAAGTTTCAGCATTTCCAGTAGGTTGAGAGAAAATATACTTGTTAAACTGATTTGTATTAATTAAGACAAATATTAATGAGCTACTTGGCACATATTTATACTCTTTGGAGCTTATTTAAATAATTCTTGCATTATGCCAGCAAATTTTGGATTAATGGTAGTACAAACTCATTAATGCTGCTTTAACACAGACATTTAACTTCCATTAATGTAATGGCTGGACTGCAGTCTCCAGGAATATGTGAAACCAGTGTGAAGCTGATATTAAGATAAATCTGATTTACCAGCTGGAATTCTTTCTTGAGAACCTTTTATGAGTTTTCAGGCAAGCAGTGTCATGGAAGTTGACCTTTAATTCTTGGAGATTCCATGACAATTCTGGAAGGTTGACAACCTTAGCGATGGCCAGGGGCCATAAATCATTTCTTGTTCCACATGTGCATGTTGATTCAGGCCATCTACCAAGATCTATGAACACTACCTCTACAGTATCCTCACATCCTCAGCCTCAGCCAACCTAAAGAGAGGAAGTCTGGTTTTGGAATCAAACCCATCTCCCACATGCACTGAGCCACCAGGCCAATGCAATGCTTTTTTTGACAATTCTATTTTGGAGTTGATCCTTGCAGAGGGTTTATTCCCTGTTCACCAACAGGAATACAATGCATGAGTGACAATTTAAGCCAAAAATCTCCCGTAGTGCACCATAGCAGCTCCTGCTTCATATACACTGGGAATAGTATATAAATAGATAAAACTTAAATATAGTATGCAGCATATAACAGACACCATAATAATACAATGGAAAAATCATCATTATGATGTGACTTCAAAGCCTCATCTTCAAAATGCCAAAAGTGAACTCTAAAACTTTTTAAAATATTTACATGCACATGCTTATACTATATGTTAGCATAAGGGGAGAGCTGACATAGAACAAAAGAGTGAGAAGGGGAGCAGAGGGAAAGAGAAAAAGAGGGAGATAACGGGTAGAGAAAAAGAGAGAGTGAAGCATATGTAAGAAAAGAATAAGTCATCCTAACTTTGGTTTATCTTTACAGCCATTTCACAGTGTGCTGCAGAATGCATTCACAAATGACCCGGACCCTAGCAGCAACAGAAGAATAATGTGGGATTAGCTGTTATGAGTGAAATAGTGAAAAGAGTAATGGAGACAGTGTATGATGGAGCACTACAAAAACTGTAGGGTAAAAAAAATAGGCAGAAACTGCAAACAGGGAACAGACAAAGTCCGGGGAAGAAAAACAAGAAAGAAATGTGATTGCAACTTTAAGAGATGAAGTTGCAATATATGTTGAGGAAGTGTGAGTAAAATGAATGGTGGAAAGGCTAAAAATCAAGGAGCAAGTTAGTGTAAAAGAGAATAGGTAAATATATAATAGATAATATAATGTGGGCCCATATTTTATGGGGAATTATCATTAAGAAATGTCAGATAGTTCAGAAAAAAGTGCTGCATACTGTCATAAAGGAGACCTGGGTTTGGGCATGAGACATAGAAAGAGGGAGAGAAAATTAAAGAGAAGGGACTAACAAAGGAGAGTAGACTATGAAGCAGGCCTTAACGCAAGAATAATGCCCTCACTTTTCTTTGGTGAATGTTTATGTGCGTCGATATCATCAACTCAAGGGGTAATTTTATAACTGCCCACATTTATGCACATTTTTACCCATAGATTTTGCAAAGGTTTTCAAATGGAAAGGATGTTCATCCTTTCCATTTGAAAATTAACCTAAGAAAACTACCCACATACATTTACATTTGCTAATTGGGAGAGATCATGTGATGCAGTGAAGGGAGCAGACGTCCCTCTCCCTTCTCGGAGTCCTCCGTCCTGCATCTAGCCCCATCCGCTCCCAATTAAGGTGCTGAGGCCGGTAATCTACCTCCAGTCCTGTTTGTGGACACTACTTGGACCCTCCAGCGAGGTGCAATGGCATCCAGATTGCAAAAAACGTAAGGAAAAAGACAGAGACAAGGCCCGGCAGACTGATCAGCACGCCGATGCCGACGAAAGGGCACCCAAGCCTCTGCAGATGGCGGCTCTGGCTGCAATTAAGGTGGTGATGCAGGAATCAATTCGACCTTAGCTCCGAATAATTTCATCTAAGCTGACGGAGCTTTCAGACACTCTTTCCACATTTGAATCGCGTTTTACTGATGCAGAACAGCACATCTCAGATTTACAAGATGGCCACCAGGCCATGCTGCTCGATATCGCTTCTTTGAAATCCTCCCTAGCCAGGCAGTCAGAGCGGATGAAGATCTGGAAAACAGATCTCGCTGCACCAACCTCCGATTTGTGGGACTCCCAGAATCGACTGGGGAAGGAGAACTGGCGAGGATTTCGGAGTCGTGGCTGACCAAGGCCCTGGGGCTGGCCCCATCCCTCGGGCCGCTGTGAATCGAGCGGGCGCACTGCCTGGGCCAGAAAAGGGCAAGAGATGGCCGACCCCGAGTTGTGATCGCCAAGATTTTAAATTTTGCACAGAAGGCGGGTATACTTGCTGCTCTGAGATCGGGCAAGTCGCTGGTTTATGATAATCAGAGGGTCCTGGTTTTTCAGGATTTTTCTGCAAGTGTGGCGCAACAGCGTAAAACGATGGCATCATTTTGTGCCAAGCTATTTGCCTTGGGAGAAAAGGCCGTTTTAGTTTATCCAGCGCGGATCCGGGTGAATACCCCCAACGGGCCCAGATGGTTCGCAGACCCCGAGGCAGCACAGGGATACCTCTCTCAAAGGGAAGCCCTCCGCTCAAACACCGCGGGCATTTCCTGATCAGGGCTGAAAGCCCTCGGGAGTAAGCTCTCTTATCTTTGCGGATGGCCAGAATTTATGCTGATGCAAACTGGGGGTCAGTTTCAGGTTTTTTTGTCTCCTTGAACTTCAGCTCAGCGCATACTATTTGATTTTTTCACCATTCACTTCGTTAATTACCTTCCTGAGGAGCCAACCCCCGAAGGAGCTATATATTCTTAGTTATTGGTGCTGAGTCTTGCCTTCCTGGAGAGGTTATTTTTCCCAGTCCTCATTTTGTGACCTTGGATCTCCTTATTATTACCTGCATTAAGACCTGGAAACCACAGCAGAACTCTGTTGGGTGTATAAAGACTATGGTTGCTGGTTATCTTACATATAGCTTCCTAGGGGTTCCCTTTTCATGTATCCTGACATGGTTTGATGCTCCTCTGATTCATATTTAGTATACTGTTATGCATTGTTGGTGGATGGGATGGGACGGGATGGGGGTGGGGGGGAAAACCAGTTTGCACTATAGGGATCTCCGCGAGTCCCTTTGAGATGCACTGGAACTCTAGAGGTTTTGGGGGGGCGGATGGGAAGGGTGGGGGGTTGGGGTGGGTTGGGGGACTGTTAGGGTTCATCTCCTGTGGCCTAGTTCAGCCCGGCCGACTGATCAGCACGCCGATGCCGGCGAAAGGGCACCCAAGTCTCTGCAGATGGCGGCTCTGGCTGCAATTAAGGTGGCGATGCAGGAATGAATTCGACCTAAGCTCCGAATAATTTCATCTAAGCTGACGGAGCTTTCAGACACTCCATATTTGAATCGTGTTTTACTGATGCGGAACAGCATATCCCAGATTTACAAGATGGCCACCAGGAAAATGCTTGACAAGCAATTGCTGACCCTTAGTACCTAGTTACGACATGCCCGTTGCACCCTTCAACATGCTTACACCAGAGCTAACAGGGACAAGTACTTTACCCTTCAAACTACCATTAATACCTTGCTACATCAGCGCGCTAAGAAAAGTCTATTTTATTACCAATTTAAACTTTTTCAATTTGGCAATAAAGCTGGTAGAATGTTGGTGAACCTGATTAGATCAAATAGAGCCCCTCGCCAGATAGCAGCTCTGAAGACCTCTGTGGATAGAGTTGCATATGATACCCCAATATCTTATCTTTGTTCCAGGCCTTTTATGCACATTTGTACTCAACAGGGCACATGAATCCGCAGGCTTGCGAACAATTCTGTGCCCGATTAAACCTTCCTCAACTAACCCGTGAGCAGCAGACATGGTTAAATGGCCTGATTATGGAAGATGAAGTTTGATTGACTATCAGTCTAATTGTTATAAGACCCCCGGTCCAGATGGATATACCGCCGAATTTTACAAGTGCTTGGTGGACTCTGTGACAGTGCCCTTAACAAGTACTTTCAATTCTCTAATAGACTCCGGATCCTTCCTGGCCCATATGAATAATGCACATATAACTCTGATATCAAAACCTGGGAAGGATCCACTGCTTCCAGAGTCCTACCGTCCAATTTATCTTCTAAATGTAGATCATACGTTCCTGGCTAAGATCCTGGCGGACCGGTTGGCGGTGTTGATGCCCTTTCAAATTCAACCAAGTCAGGTGGGATTTGTGAAAAAGCAGTACGCACTTACAAATATTAGGAGGGTGCTGGCGGCCATGACTCTTTGTCAGCAGGTAGGGGAGCCCTACCTAACAGTTAGTTTCGACACTGAAAAAGTGTTCGACCGAGTGGAGTGGGACTATCTGTTTCACATTTTACAATCCCTGTGCATAACGGGAACCTTTTATAATGCGGTCAAGTTACTATACCAAGACCCCGTGGCCATTATTTTAGCAAATAATTCTCAGTCTGAACTGTTTCCCATCTGCCGGGGCACTCGCCAGGGATGTCCCTTATCCCTATTATTGTTCCTTTTGCAGCTAGAGCCTCTCCTCATAGCGGTGCAGATAGTGTGAACAGTAAAGGTAGTATGGTTCGGTATGGAAACCTTTAAATATGCTGCCTTTGCGGACGATATCCTAGTTTTTTTGACTAACCACCGGCCCCTTCTTGCACGCTCTATTACAACTTTTTCAGGAATTTGGCGAGTTTTCAGGACTTAAATTAAACAAAGAGAAATCAGAGTCCTTGGCCTTCCCTGATTTCTTACGTGACACTTGGGGAGAGCTGTTTCTGCTGGCTTTATGATGTGAACATGCTTCCCCTCCTCAACACCTTGGTGACCCAGCTAGAGACATGGAGGTATCTTCCTTTGTTGTTGATGGGCAGGGTTAATTTATATAAGATGATTCTCCTTCCCAAATGGCTATATTTATTTCAAAATTTACCTTTGGTGATCAAATATAGGGACCTGGGGTGCTTGGAGAGGGCACTTTGGACCTTCCTCTGGAGAGGTAGGAAGTCACGAATTCCGCTGTGTCATCTCTGGGTGAGATGGGGCTAGGGTGGGTTAAATGTACCAGATTTGAAATTATATAACCTGGCTGGTAATCTACCTATTGTCCGTGACTGGCTATTGGGTCAATCATCTTAAATCAACATTCAGGCTGAACAAACATTAATGGGAAAGTTGGAACCACAGTTTGCATTGCAGGCGGAGGGATCGCAAATATCGCTGTCCCCTCTCCTAAAATTTTTCCTGTCTCCGATCTGGAAGGCCTGGAAGCTTACCACAAAACTGCTTTCCAGTCCTGCAAAATGTGCATATTTTCTCCCTATTAGGGGTAACTTAGACTTTCTCCTGGGCTCACTCACCGCTGGGTTCCATGCTTTGACCTCTAAGGGCATAGTATATATAGGCCCTGTCCTAGATGAGGAGGGCCAATTTTTACCCTTTCATTCCCTGTCTGCCCAATATAACCTATCGAGGACACAAATATTTTCGTATCTGCAATTACAACATTACATCGCCTCGCTGCCAGCACCTTCTAAGCATCCTCACAGTTTCCTGACTTTGGAAGACTTTTTTGCATTGGAGAGGGAACAGAGTCCATCCCTGGTCTACTATTATAAAAAATTAACTAACCGTGGCAAGGAGGGTATATTTTCTTTACTAGCGTCACAGTGGAATGCCGAAGCAGAGAATCTGATAACCGTAGAACAAATTAAAATGAGCTTTCACTCAATCTCCGGGATATCCACCAATGTGTACTTTAGAGAATTACATTCCTTATATTCCTCCTATTATAGCAGTTCATTACAATATATCAGCTTCAGATCTATGCGGGAAATGTCAGAAAGAGGTTGGTACTTTATTACATATGTTTTGGGGTTGTTCTCTGGTCACAAGCTATTGGGAGCATATTCTTCAATATTTCTCGCCTATTGGATGTTTCCCTAAAACCGACCCCACAATTGGTGTTTCAGATTATTCTGGCCTTGTTGGTAAGAGGGAAGGGGCAAAGGGCATTGTTAAGGAAGGCCTTGTGTGTGGGGAAAAAGGTCATACTTCTTCAGTGGCGGTCCTCAGACCCCCCTTATTGGATGTGGCAGAATCACCTTCATGGAATGCTTCAGATGGACAAACAGATGGCCAAATCTTCTTGTCAGCAGCGTTGGTGGTTCTTGCAAACATGAGAACCTTATATTCTAGCATTGCCGCACCGACCCAGGAGTTTGATACTTAACAGTTAAAGACCTGGCGAGATGAGGACACTACATCACTTGTCATCTATCTAGGTCGGATCCTTTTGCGGACATATAGGCCATCGGAGATTGGGGGTTTCAAAGGGGAGGGTGGAGGGATGGGTGTGTGGGGGAGGATCTATGTGATGGGGATACAAAATGAGTGTTCTTTTTGACACTTTGTTGGTATATCTGCCTGTTGTTGCCTGTTTTATTCTTTGTTTTGTACTGGTACCATCACTTGGTATTTATTCTCATTCATACTCAATAAAAAACATTTGAAAGTACATTTGCTAATTGGTACAGGTAGATTTTCTGAGAAAAATTATGCATGTAGTTTTGGATTTCCAAAACATGGGCCCAAGTGAAAATTCCTCCCCTACTCTGCCCCCAAGTATGAATGTAATAGCATTCCACGTGCAAGTTTACCCACACATAGGGAGAGCAATTTTAAGAAAGCCCTTTTCTGCAGGTAAATGGAAATGGCTTTGCTTAATTGGAATTTGAGTGTATATGCACTGGGATAAAATATAGATAGAGTACAATGTCAATCTGAGATAGTATGTCAATGCAAGGACACTGACAAAATGTACTGAGCTGCCATTAAAAGAAATATAGTATTATAACTAGAAAGTCATTGGTCTTGAGGTACAACTACTGATTATAATTGTCCTAAAGTCAGAATCCAATGAGATCAAATCATTTCAGCCATACCTCCTCGCTAGTAGTTATGGTCATGAAGATCAATGCATCTTCCTTTGACATCACAACAAAGAAGTGATGGATGAGCACTATCTGCAGTACATTGATTTTTCTTAACTCTAAGCTTTCCTTCCATTTCATCCTAATATCTCTAAATAAGAAGGGTTGACTTCTTAATTCACTTGTATTAACACCAGTGACTTCTTCATTCATTAATGTGATGCTTCACTTAGGCTGCCTGCTGAATCTCTAACCTTGTCTGTGTGAAATTGTAATATTAACATGTTTGATGCTCCCAGGAACGTAGAAATTTGTAACAACAGGAGATTGAGTTTTACATCTGGTGTCAGCATGCTAATCAGTTCCATGCAAAAAGTCTAAACCTGAGGGCATAATAAATTAATTAGGATACATTTACCACACTTTAATGTGGGTGTATGTCACAGTGTAACCTAGAGGCCCAAGAAGTATTTTAATGTTTTATTAGGGGAAAAAAACAAGTTTCAGAAAAACTTATGTAGAGGCGAGTCAACAAAATACAATTGAACAGAAATGCAGCTCCAGCCAAAAGCTGGGATATGAACAGTAAATTCCATGAGAAAAAAAGATATTGCTGCAAACAAGGAAGGCAATCCTGTGCAGCAAATTGAAAATATAATCAAAAAGGTCATTTTAAGAAGTAAAGTAAAATCTAGAAGCTACAAGCTTGAAACTTATCCAGATAACTTGAATGGATATCTTGCAATATGCCTATGCTGCTGAATATAGCCAAATAAATGAAAGCTATCTGAGGTATGATCAGACATACTCTGTTCGGTGCAGCATTATTCAGCTAACAAGTACATTTTAAAAGGTGTGCACGTGCACCTATAAATGCGTGTATTGGGCAAGTGAGCAAAAATATGGTCAATTTTATATTGTGCATGCAAGTACATGCGTATCATTTAAAATATCCCTACTGCGCATATGTTTTGGAGCCTTTATACACGTACCCACAAGTGACTGGAAAGAGAGAGACTCTTTTAAAGGGCCAATCTGACACTCTGGGCCGGATTTTAAAAGGGTTAAGCACTTAAGTTAAGCGCGTAACCCTTAAAAAAAAAACCCTGCACGCGCCGAGCCTATTTTGCATAAATTGGTGGTACGCGCAAGCCCCAGGACGCACGTAAGTCCAGGGGCTTTGCTAGGGGGGCAGGTCGGGGGGCGGTGCAACGTTCGGGGCATTCCAGGGGGCGTTCCAGGGGGCGTGGTGCCGGCCCAGGGATGTTCCGGAGGGCGTGACCGAGGCCTCCGGACCAGCCCCCAGGTCAGGTGATGGCGCGGCAGCGGGCCATCGACGCACGCGAGTTACGCCTGCTTCAAGCAGGGGCCGGGGGGGTGGGTTAGGTAGGGGAAGGGAGGGGAAGGTGCGAGGGGGTGGAGGGAGCGGGCAGCAGGCGAAGGGCTCAGCTCGCGCAAGTTGCACAAATGTGCACCCCCTTGCGCGCGTATCTTAGAAAATCCGGCGTACTTTTGTTCGCGCCTGGTGCGCGAACAAAAGTACGCACGTGCACTGTTTTTTAAAATGTACCCCTCTCTGGGTATCCTACTGTAAGAGGGGCTCTTTCAACTCAGGGTGGGTTTTGGTGGGGGACAGTGTAACTCCTTTTAAAATTACCTTCTATGTGTATACTTTTACCCAGAAAAATCTTTGCACACAAAGTAGGTGCAAGGTTATATGGGTACTTTTTCTTAGGCAATTTTCAAAGCAAATGTTTAAATTTTGAACACTGGTGCAGAATCTGTGGGTAAAAAGTACCAGTAGCCAGTCAAAAAAGAGGCAGCTCCAGTGGCTATTCCTAGGGTGAGCTTGCAATTTATCCTCTTAACTCTAGTTACGTGAGTGGAATGACCAGATTTAAGAGATTGATTAAAAAACTTCATTTCATTTTTTATTTTATTCAGCATAATACTCACTAATGTGCAAAGTACTCTAAGCGAGGTACAAGAAAATAAATGTACAGATACAGGGGTCAATTTTAAAAGGAACGCGCAAGCGTCCATGTGCACGTGGTTCCCAGTGACACGCCAGCGTGCACATATTATAAAATCAGATGGCTGCGCATGCATGGGCGGCCAAGCCCGCGAGTTGCGGGTGCAGGGGGGGAATTTTATAACCTACACGCGGCAATGCGATCGGCTGGTCCCCTGTTCTCTCCCAGTCTACTCAATTAAGGAGCAGACTGGGAGGGAACTTTCCTATCCTTAACCCTACTCTTCGTACCTCTTCCCCTCTCCACCCTGACCCCTACATCTATCCTAGCTATACCTTTTTTTTTTTAATTTTACAATTTACTTCATGCCCCGAGTTGAAGTAAATTGTGCGCGCCGGCCGGCTGCCAGCACGCGAGTCATCAGGACAGCACAAAATGATGCTGTCCTGGCCTGGCCTGCCCAGGCCATCCCCCTGGCGGGCCACTTTTGCAGGGCCTGGCAATTCAGCATGTAACAGGCTAGTTCTAAAATGTGCACGGTACGCGCAAGGCCCATCCACGCACGTAACTCCCGCTTTTTACGTGTGTGGTCCTTTTAAAATCGGGCCGACAATGAATAATGACAAAACAAAAAATAATCAAAACAAAGCAAAAAAAATCATAACAAATCTGAAAGGCTGGATTTGGTATATTACAAATTCTGTAAAATAAAAATTAATGTTGATAGCAGGACATATAGTAAGCAAAAAATACCAATAATCAAAAATCAGGTAATTAGGAAGAAGTCTAGATTAATAAAAAAAAAATCCAAGTATTCAAAATTTTAAGTAATTGCATGACATCTGTGTTCTAAGACACAATTAATTCCAGAAAATCAGGCCTTCACAGCGATCAATTGAATAAGTTTTAGGGAAGGCTCCACCAGCAGGTCAGCTTGCAAGGAACATAGCTGTCAACCAGGGGTACAAATCAGGTAGTCCTTCAAATAACTGGCTCCCAATCCTTAAATGAACTTAAAAACTAGGAGCACAATTTTAAATTGTAAGCAAAATTCAACTGTAATTCTATGTAGTTTTTCTAAAACAGGAGTTATCCTTGCCCTAAAGACATAGTCAAAAACAAAGTGTGCAGCACTAGTTTCCACTAATTGTAGCACTGAATGTATTTCAAGGACAAGCCAACAAAAGGAGAAAAGCAAAAGTCAAGCTTTGTAATCACGAAGGCAAGAACAGTTTAACCAAACCATCACTGTGCCTAAATAGTCTTAGTTGTCAATATACAAAAGAAAACTGGCATATTGATCAAATCTCTAAGGTGAATAATAACTTGTCATCAACCAAAACATCTAAGTTATGTGCCACATGTTGAACAGAAATACTTGGCCCATCAGGAAAGGAAAAGTGATCCATATGTGAAATTCCTGATTGACATATTTTAAAAACCTCAGTTTTTGCTGAGTTCACGTTCAAGAAATTTTCCTTAAACTCCTCCCACCCACAAGAAGTTTCATAGCATTCATCCCTCAGCCTCTGATTCTGATCCTCCCTCCCTCCCATCCAATGATTCAATTAAAAAGGATCCCTTATATCCCCAACCACTTTCTTTCCTGATATCTTACAAAAATAGCCCCCCCCCCCCTTTGTCCTCTGACCTCTTTCCCCCTACCCCGAACCTTTCATATGCAACCAAATCCAAGCAGAGAGGAGAGCATACGCTTACCTCCTCCAGCCTCAGTGTCCTGCTCTCAGCTTTGCTTTAGAATTATTTGGGGGCTCTGGAGTAGGGATTAGACGATATTGTCACTGATGGAAGAGCTTTTTAAAAAAGTACATCCGGGAGTATCAGAGGATACTGGCACTGGGAGAGGGTGTTTTATCAAAAAAGAACAAAACAAAACATAGAGAAGGGAGGTATATAGAGAGCAATGAGTAACAGCACTGGGAGAGATGGTTTAAAGACATCAGGTGAGAAGTGCTGTAGAACAGTGGGAGAAAGGGTACTTAAAAAATGGATTTAGCCAAATTAGTGTCAAAAAATCAGCACTATCCAACTAAATTTAAGACCAGGGCTAAATATATTTAAGCAAAATGTATTTGGTTAGATTTAAGTGGATTTTCAGCCAGGAAACTAGTTAAAATCATCTACTGTACCTGAAGACGGGAGGGTGGCTAATGTAACCCCAATATTTAAAAAGAGCTTCAGGGGCGATTCGGGAAATTACAGACCAGTGAGCCTGACTTCAATGCCAGGAAAATAGTGGAAAGTGTTCTAAATATCAAAATCATGGAACATATAGAAAGACATGGTTTAATGGAACAAAGTCAGCATGGCTTTACCCAAGGCAAGTTTTGCCTCACAAATCTGCTTCACTTTATTGATGAGTTAATAAACATGTGGATAAAGGTGAACTGGTAGATGTAGTGTATTTGGATTTTCAGAAGGCATTTGACAAAGTTCCTCATGAGAAGCTTCTAGGAAAACTAAAAAGTCATGGGATAGGTGGCGATGTCCTTTCGTGGACTGCAAACTGGTTAAAAGACAGGAAACAGAGAGTAGGATTAAATGGTCAATTTTCTCAGTGGAAGGGAGTGGGCAGTGGAGTGCCTCAGGGATCTGTATTGGGACCCTTACTTTTCAATATATTTATAAATGATCTGGAAATAAATACGACGAGTGAGATAATAAAATTTGCAGATTACACAAAATTGTTCAAAGCAGATTGTGATAAATTGCAGGAAGACCTTGTGAGACTGGAAAATTGGGCATCCAAATGGCAAATTAAATTTAATGTGGATAAGTGCAAGGTGATGCACACTGTTAGCCTGGGTTTGGCCACGCGTTTTCGACGCGCTAGCTTTACCCCTTATTCAGTAAAGGGTAATAGTGCGTCGAAAACGCGTGGCCAAACCCCCCCCCCCCCCCCTCCGAAACTAATAGCGCCCGCAACAGGTAGGTACATAAAGGCAACCTGTACAGGAACCCACTTGATAAATAAAAGGTCAGTATAAATTATTGGTAAAGAACAATCAAGTTTTTAGGGATGTGTTCAAAGCAGCTAAAATTGGCCACTGTATATTAACTGATAATTGAAAGTTGCCAATAATATAACTACTATTTTAAAGCCTACATAGCACCATGCAAGCAAGGTTAAAATTAATTGGAAAAGGTGTAAAATGAAAATTCAATCTAATTTTTCTTAGGGCATAATTAAGTATTTTTGTTCTACTGCACCAGAATGATATTTTTTAAATTAAATTTTAATTCTATTTTTCTAAAATAAAACATGCCTAAAATTATAAGTTTAGAGTGGAAATAGACATATCAAACAATAGAACTTAAAGGGATATCACAGCCTCTGTCTAACAGAAAAGCAACATACTTTTGTCCATAACTTGATTATTGTCAATTGGCAGACCCAGTATTGACCATCTGTACTCATGTCACCTGTAGTGTCTAAAGAAAAATTAGAGAGTAAAATGTAATATAGCAGTATAGTATACACTTAGGGCCTGATTTTTAAAAGCATTTACTTGAGTAAAACTGGGCTTTATTCGAGTAAATGCACTTTACTCGAGTAAGTGGGTTTTTGAAAATTGCTACAATATATGCCATTGAATTGTCCATAGGATTTACTCACATAAATGCACTTTACGTGAGTAAATAGCGTTTGAAAATTGCTACAATAGTAGTTACATTTATGCGCATAACTCCTTTTGAAAATGACCCCCAAATTATTGTTCTTCTTTTGTTTTGCCCAGCAGTTTCCTCTAGCTCCTTTGGGCTTCCAGTTCAATCAGATCTGGCCTCTAGTGGACTGTAATGCCACAATCCTACATTCTCAATTACTTGGGATTTTCCCCCCTGTATTTGTATCTCTCTTCCAACCCAGCCCAGCCACTACAGTGACAATCTTCAGCTAGGGACCACAAATGGTAATACCTTCCAAAACCTGAGTAACATGGATCCTAGATCTGGCTACTAGGAGTTACCATGGAGCAATGGCTGAGATTTGCTTCCTTCACATCAAGAAAAAGCCTGGCCTGGGAATCAAACCCAGATTCTCCACATTGCAGTGAAAAGCACCTGCCATTGAGCTACTGATCCTGCCCACATTAGCTGCCTGTAATAAATTTGTCAGAGCATGCTTTCATAGTAGTAGAAACCTAAAGTACTGCATTAAGTCAATAGAACAGCTGGAAGTATACAAACCTGAGGAATGTTTCTAACTTGAAAATAAAATGTAATCAAAGCAAGTATGGCATTGCATATGACAATGATGAAATAGTATTTTTCTGATTTTACTGGGAGAAGATGTAGGAAAATCTATTTAAAACTATTAAAAGTGATTCTATCAGTCACATACTGTCAGCTTCTGAATCTACAATATCTTTATTTTTCTGCTGAAATACACAAAACTGTATCCCTTTGATTATGAAAAGTGCATTGATGTGCTATAATACAATACAAATATTTCATTGTTTTCAAAACCAAGGCAGAAAAAAAGTACATTTGGAAAAGCTAAACAAGTTGATATGTGATAAGGTTAAAACAAGGGGAAGATATAAGAAGCATGACCTAGTACCACAGGGAAAATGAGCTGGAATTTTCAAACACTACCATTCCAGAAACAAAGCACGTCAATGCTGGCAGGGTGGTGATGACCAGGCACTGTCCATGAAGGCGACGGGGGACTATGAGGTGTAATATTCATGCAACAGTCTCAACAGCTGTGTAGCTATTTAGATTATTAGAAAGCTTGGGGGCTAGACAGTGGTGGGTTGAGTGTTGAATCGAGTATAGGGTCTTGTATGCTAATCTAACCAGGATGGTAGAAGAACAAATGAGAAAGACAACAAAAAACTGAAACACATAAGGATTAATATTAAACAACTGGTCAAGATTCTGGCATATGTCATTAAAAGTGTGGATATGAAAAACTGTGCATGATGAATGATCCAATTGGTCTTTCTCTGTCAGCATCTAGTATGCAAAAATGGTAAGTTAAACTCATTTTTTAAACATCTACACCAGGGGTGAGCAAACTTTTTGAGCTGCGGCCCTCCCTTCCATTCATGTAGATGGCTGGGGCCCCCAAGAAGGAGACCCAGACCCAGACACCCCACAGAGAGACAGAAACCCAATACCCAGATAGGCAGAAACACAGTCATACCACACCTAGACAGAAAAACACAGACAGACCACATCACATACAGAGAATCAGACGATACAACAGACAAACACAGAGACATACACCAAATTGTTTTAGGAGCTGAGAAAAACTCAATCCCACCCTGCTCAAAACTTTTTTTTTGTTTTCTACAGGTTTTCACTAACTTTTCCCCATATCTTTGTATTTTTCTTAGTTTACTCATCTTTTTTGTTTTCTCATGTTTTGATTTGCTTATCTAATGTTTTTCTTTTTTTAACACACATTTTGCCTTTATTCTCCCATCCCCACAACATTCTCTCTGGCCTCTTTGTCCATTCGCCTTCCTATCTTCACCTTTCCCCCCCGGGCAATAGCTGTGGTCTCTCTCCCTGGGTAGAGGCCAGGACTGACATTAGGAACTCCTGGGATAAGTCCCTAGGAAGGCAGGTCTTCATTGATTGTGGAACCTCGCAATGGTGGCTCCCATGTCCAGCTCTACCACAGAGTAAGCAGCTCCCCCCAGCCCTGCCACAGCAGAAGCAGTTCATCTCCCTGTCCCATTAAGAGAGATGCATGGCTAAATCATGGCATGCTTAGGGGTAGATTTTAAAACTTGTGCGAGCGCGCCCATGTGTGCGCGCACATGGGCACGTGATTTTAATGGGCGCGCACAAGGGGGTGCACAGTTGTGTACCTTGCGCGTCAAGCCCGCATCAAGCCACATGGCCTTTCCCCGTTCCCTACCTACCCCCCCCCACCCCAACTTCCCTTCCCCTACCTCCCTCGCCGTTTCCCCCCTACCTTTTTGCCGAATATTCTTTTATTTCAAAACTTACTTCAGCCCTGGGCCTGAAGTAAGTTGCGTGTGCCGGCTGACTGCTGGCGAGCGATCCCCGGCACAGCGGCAAATGGCCGCTGTGCCGGAAGCATCTGGTCCCGCCCCTCCCCTTTTTGCAAGCCTCGAGACATACACATGTCCCTGAGCTATAGGCCTGGCACATGTAACCTTTTGAAAATCTGCCCCTTAGTGTACAATGAGGTCGCTATGTTTTTGCACAGCACCGATATTCAACAGTATAGCTATTTGTTCTTCCTTGATTGGGCCACCAGCGTGGCCCCCTTCAGAAATGTTCAAACCCATCTTGGGGGCCCGCCCTTCAGTTTGTTCATCCCTGACCTTCATAGTGACACTGTATGTGTGTTTATCTTCATTGTACTGTATATAGGAAAAAGTATGCAATTTAGTTTTCCTGCAATGTAAATCAAATTATCAGGATGGTTATCTGGTTGATAATAAAATTGTTACTTCTTATTTTAGGATGGCAAGATAGCAAAGTTCCTTACCTGTAACAGGTGTTTTCAGAGGACAACTGGACAAGTGACACAAGTGGGTGATAACATCTGAAGATGATGACAGGGAAGGGCTCTCAGAAAGTTCTAGAAAATATTTCTAGGCTCTTCTGGGTAAATAGGGGATATCCTGTGCACAATCCACCTTTCAGGGCACTGTCAGTCCTAGAAAGGGCTATTTTGAATACATTTATGTGGAAAAATAGCAATTGGCATGCTTACATAGAAACATAGAAATGACGGCAGAAGAAGACCAAACGGCCCATCCAGTCTGCCCAGCAAGCCACGCAATTCATCCATTTATTTTTTTTCCCACCCTTTTTCTCCCTCCACCCTTTTTCTCCCTTCCACCCATCACTATTGGCTTCCAGCACCAGCTTAGATTGGCTATCTGAAAATTACACTCCTTCAATATGGCTAAAAAATAGAGTTGCTTACTTGTAACAGATGTTCCCTGAAGGACAGAAGGATTTGAATTCTCACACATGGCTGACATCAAGAGATGGAGCCCGGCACAAAACTTTTATATCAAAGCTTCTAGAAATTTTTAGTATGACCTCCTGAGCATGTACATCCCTGACCACTGTCTTGCCTCCTGTTCAGGATCCCTCAAATCCATTATAAACTAAAACTTAGAAAAACCAACTCTATCAGAGCAGTGCTGGAGGCATTGGGCGCGGGGCAGATGGACCCTTGCTCCCAGCTCGCATGAAAAAAAAGGTTATGGGGGAGATGGGGAGGGTCCAGGGTATGGCTTATGGGAGGCAGATGACTTGATTCATACTGTGCTGG
The DNA here is from genome assembly GCF_901001135.1 of Rhinatrema bivittatum. NCBI lineage: Eukaryota > Metazoa > Chordata > Amphibia > Gymnophiona > Rhinatrematidae > Rhinatrema > Rhinatrema bivittatum. The sequence continues at coordinate 105,943,053 of NC_042617.1, read as the reverse complement.
GGGGGGTGGGAGGGAGGCGGCCAGATTGTATATTTATGTAATAATTGGGATGGGTTTAATGCTGGCATAACTTAACTGTTTTAAAACAGTTGTATGTGTGAATGGGGGTAGGTAGGGTATGGGGGTTAGAAGAGTAAGATTTAGATGGAGGAGGAAGTGGATTCTAATACTAAATTTTATGTGAGGACAATGCTACTTAGAAGCATATCTTTTAAAGACATGGAGTTAAGTAGCATGTTATCTGGCCACACATGGCTGCATAACATAAAAAAATATATCCAAAAATAACCATTTATGTTTTTAAGTTATCCGGCTACATGTAAGCTGGATAACATTAAGCAAGTATAACCAGCGGGATGTTTATCCTGAATATAAGCTGACTTTAGCAGGATAACTTGTCCACCAACCACCCTACTGATTATTCACCTATGTTTATCCCATGCCCTTCTGAATTCAGTCACCTTTTTTGTCTTTCACCATCTCCTTTGGGAGAGCATTCATCACCCTTTCCATGAACAAATAGTTCCTGATTTTGTTCCTTACTCTATCACTGTGGAATGTCATGTCATGACCCCTAGGTCTACCGCTTCCTTTCCATTGGGAGTAAGTCAAACACCTGCCCGATCTGATGTGGCAACACAGACATCTCCTGTGCGAGCCGGCGGCGGTGGCAGCAGCAGCAGCGTTTCAAACCCCAGCCCTCTCAAATCTTTGTAACAACTTAGGAAAGGGCTGACACTGTACACCGACCTCTTTCCCCAATTCTGACTTAGAAATACAATTGGGCTACCTCCTCTCTTCCCCCCTCCCCCCCCCCCCACGCAGAAGAAAGACTAGTGGCACCTGCCCCCCTCCCCCATCCCCCCCAACCCTCCCAGATACCTTTTTTATGTGAGCCAGGAGTGAGGGGCCTTCTGTCCTGCTCCCTGCGTCTCCAGCGCTGCACTGACAGAGGCAGCGCTGGAAAATATAAGTTAAGATTGGTACATCAGCAGGCTACAAATAATGTAAATAAATAAGATCTATTGATCACCCTTTTTCAACGAAGACATTAAAAGGCAATATACAATAATCAAATGATTAAATATCATAAGAACACAAGATGTGCCATGCTGGGTCACACCAAAGGTCCATCAAGCCCAGTACCCTGTTTCTAACAGTGGCCAAAGCCAGGTCAGAAGCACCCGACAAGATCCCAATCTACTAGCGAATTAGAGACTTCAATTTTAGAGCAAATAGCTGTTAAATTAGCAACTGATGAAAAGGGAGAAATACGTTTTAACCTAAACTATTTTAATGTGAATTAGCCTTCTCAATCTAATATTACAGGCTTACCCAAATCCAAACAAAAAATACATTTTGCAATACAAAGCTAATGCAAACAGGACACAATTGTACACTACAATACAGGCCTTTGTAGGATTGTCTTTTTCTCAAATGCTATTAAAGTAACTTTTATAAAACTTCACTTTTTCTTCAATTCTGTATCTCTAATAATTAATTCATTTTGCTTATACTACAGCCGGCTTCAAAATCATTGTTTCAGTATCTCAGTAACAGAATTCAGCCAAAGGCAATATGCCATACCATAACCTCAATTACAGCCTAAAAAGAATACAGCTTCACTTACTTTCTACTGCTGTCACCATTTTGTCTCAAATTTAATTTTATATGGGCTACTGAGTACCATGAATGCAAAGAAAAGCAATGCACCATATATAATATAAAACAAAATCAGTTGCAGTTTAGAAATGAGATAAAGGATCAGTAGTTAATGAATTATTCAGGGGAATTTAAAAGAAAATAAGCAAACAAATATATGTGGTAAAATATACTGAAAGTGATGGGTCCATTTCTTTTATTTGTTTGACCCTGCAGTTTCTTCCTGCTCCATTGGGCTTCCAAGTCAATCAGAACCAGGGCTGGGAGCTGATTCCATGAACCTCCAATTCACAACTAGTCATGGATTCCCCTCCTACCCACTCTGCTTTATAGCCCCTCCCAATTCATCCACCCAATCTCTGCAATCGATACTACTCAGCTGGGGGCCAGGGCTTTTTCCAGAATCCTGTAATAAGAAGCCCAAAATCCATCAACTAGGTGTTAACTGGGATGACCTCATCTCAGGGTCTATGATTGCTGCCTCTGCAGGATAATTTTAGGGAAGATTATTAAAAATGAGAAGATTAACTGGATGATCAAGGAGGAGGGAATTTACCTATGGGTTGTAATATCTGACTATACTGCACACACACTTATATACACACACAAATATATACATACACACCAAAATATAAATATATCTATAAGTAAACACTATCATTTGATGTAATTTAACATACTCTTTACCTTAAAAACTAGATAAATTAGTAATTCACTCTTGATTTCATTTGTTAATATTAATGCATGTCCATAAATATCAACACTGTAACCAACCATTTTTTGTTTGCCTGTTAAGTAATAACTATGAATGTCACCTTGTAAACCGTTGTGATCTATACATGGAATGATGGTATATAAAATGTCTAAATAAATAAAAATATATATGGATCAGTGGTTATGCAATGAGTATATAGTAGTCTGTGATCTGTCTTATCTACAGCATATTTAGGAAAGGATCAATGACACAAAATCCAATCAAGATTCCCTCATATGATGGCTGATCTGATTGGGCAATATTCTATCCAGCTGTTTATACACTGTAAGGTGAAATTTAAAAGCCCAGCACACACATTAATTAGGGGTTCCATGAATAAGTAAGGCTCGTGCACACCGACCGTATTTTAAATTGCCTAGATACGCACATAAATGACGCAGCGCGCACATCTCAAAATTGTTCAAAAGGGGGCGAGGCATGGGCATGTCAAGCCCTGGCCAATAAGATATGAGCGTAAATACCAGACTCCCCTGCTGCATAACTTTACTTCTGCTATGGGTAAAGTGTAAGTTATAAATGAAACAGATCAAGTTATTTCGGAGGGATCAAAAGGGTCTGGGGTAACTGGGGGAGTACAGGCTATCTAACCAGGGGGGCTCTGGAGGACCTAGCTGTTAACTAGATGAACTAGTGGATGAACTGGTAAACTGGTAATGGTATTGATGTACACCCATTTTAAAATCCCTCGACTTACACAGTAGAAGCTGGATTTGGGCGCCCATGCACATGCCCACTTAAAATTTGGTGCATATTTATTTATCAGGTTTTATATACCGTCATTCCCATCATATGTGCGCGCAGCCTGGCTATTTTCTAACATGATGCATATACGTGTATAAGTTATAAAATAGTCGCCATCTCTGTGCACTGGTGACGTATATGTGCCAATGTACATTGGTTTGAAAGCTACCATCTGTGCATATATAAATAGGTAGACTCTCTTTCATGGTTCACGGATCCATCCAGGCTGGAATTAAGCACTGTGATGTACACGAGGTGAACATATAGCTCCAACTCAAACGTAACAGATTGAGACAGTCCTGGTTTTACTCCCATTGCATTCATGGACTTGTAGTCCAGTTATTTTTAAACAACTGGAATTACAAATCCATAAATGCAATGAAAGTGATACTAGAATTGCTTTAGCCTATCCCTTTTTATATATAGTTATATGTTCTCTATGGGTAGGAAGTTGTTTTCAAAGAAATAGGAAATAGGATGATATTTCCTATTTCATTGTATTTCGGGAAAACCAAAAAATGATAAGAAAAAAAACATTTCATGTTGTTTTTCCTATCATTTTTTAGGGGGGTTAAAAAATGTAAGGGGAGAAACAAAACCCAGAACTTGTCCCAAACCTTCCCATTTATAAAAACTTGGAGCCCTCCCACCAGTAGCCCACCCCTAGTACTCACCACAAACACCTAGTGGAGGGCCTGGGAGCAATTTCCCATTCCTGGGCCGGCGGCTACCCTCATTCAAAATGGCAGATCTGAGTCTTGCTGATCTGAGTCTCATCTGCACTAAGAAACTTTTCCTTCTAACAACTCCACAATATTACTGACAAAGATGAACAGAACGGGCCCCAGGTTGGATTGCTGAATGTTATGGTTGTGGACCCTGGATCATAGTGAGAGCTGATTTCACCCACAGGGAGGAGCCCTGTGGGGACTAACTATGATAGGCATGGCCTCAGCTGAGACAGACACAGATAAAATGTGCTTTATTGTACTGGAACGTAGAGGAAATACCCACCAAGTGGGGGAAGAAAAAGTCCAGAGTGGTAAGGTTGCCCAGTGATGATATCCCCAGTAGTGGCCCGCAGAGCAGGGTACACCAGGGAAGTCTTTCTTCAGGTGGATCACCTCTCAGATGGATCCAATAGTGGCCCGCAGCGCAGGGTACGCCAAGGATCATGCTGTAGTTGGCAAGAGAGGTACAGGAGGTCAGTAGAGCTGGGTCACTGATGACACTCTTTAGTGTAGATGGAAGGTTGCTGAGGTGAGCACGGTAATGGCCCATGGCACGGGGTACACCGGAGGTTCTGTCAGCAGATGAAGGTGTACTCACGAAGCTGTACCAAGACACGTCCTGAGCAGTCGTAGAGGAATCTCCAGACAGGAAGGCCCTCCAAGGAGCGGATAGCCGAAATGCGACAAGGGCCCCGAGGAGCAGGTACCTAAAGTGTTCAAGTCTCAGGGTCAGGAACGAGTTCAGAGTAGCAGTAGCGAGGCGTCTCCAAGAGGAGTGGAATTAAGCAGGAAGGAAGTCCTTGCTAACTCGTAGGATGCACAGGCCGGATGGTTTAAGTATGCACTGATGGGTGACGTCATGCGGAAGGGACGCCCCCAAGGTTCCCGCCATGATGTGCATAAGACGGGGCCTGGCGTGTGCCTTAGGTAATCCCCGATTCAAGATGGCAGACGGGTTCGCCCACGCCATACCGGGAACGCCGATGGAGAGCAGCAAGCACAGGCGGAGGCCGTCATTCGTCTGAGAATCGCTGGTGCAGGAAAAAAGGAGATGAGCAACAAAGGTCACAGCTTTCTGCGACCAACGGGCGCAACACTGAGGCACTTCACTACTTGCTTTTCTCTCCTCAGAGTGAATTCCTTTTACCACTACTTTCCTTTGTTTAATACTCAGCCAGAGACTGCCTTCCATGGAGTTAATTGCTGGAGTTTCAGATTGAATATGCTGTGTTCCATGAATTAACTTGCCATGGAACCTGCCAGAGATTACTGCTTTAAAAAATACCACAGAAACTCTATTAGTGACCGTGACACACAGGATTACTTGCATTGTACTCCTTGCTGTGGACATTCTATATTTGCCAACTCTGTCCTTTGGAACTTACATGACTTTTAATTTGTAGCAGCATTTCCCTAACATACAGGGTCATTTTTCAAAATGTAATGGGCCGTTATCGAGTGTGTTAGGGCCTTATCACATGCGATAACACCCTAATGCGTGTGATCATGACCGCATCGCTGCGATAAAAGTTAAATGAGGGAAAGGGGAGGGGTTTGGGCAGAGTTAGGTACCACTGAGGGTGATAATGTTTAACAAATTATCACCGGAAATAACTACACCTTTTACGGTGGCGCTATGGGTGCACAATCAAGGTGGGCAAAAATGTACCACCATGATGTAGCTAGGTGCACACTGACGCCCCTTCCCCACCCCTATCCTAAGGATAGATTACATTGATTGTATATCAATTGATTGTTCTATCTTTTTTTCTATACCTTAATAATTGTACATAACATTTTATTTGCATGATTCTTGCCACTGTTTTGCTTCTATATTATACAATAAAATTTACTAACTGTCCAATTGTTCTTGGGGTTTTGGGAGTTAAAAGGTACTAGGAAAAATAAACAGAGCCTTTAGTAGTCATGGCTTGGCATACTAACAAGTCATAGCTTCCCCAAACTAAGTGATAGGCCCAGTAGAGAGGTCCAGGGCTTAAAAATCCTGGCTGCCCTTGTGACCTCTGTAATGGTGTCTTGCCAAATCTCCCTTGTTGTTGATGCTCTCAGTTTCCTCTTGTGCTCTTTCCTCCCACTGCTGATGCAATTAAAGCACATTAAGAGGTCCATATTATTGAAAGAAGTCAATTTATCACAAGTGGGCTGTTCTTATTCATGCAATCAGCATGTACTTGTTACATTTACTGCTTGCAGGACAGCCCTGCATACAGTTTCACTCATCCCGATACTGCCAGCTGAAGATTAACACCTCACACGGCAGGAAATGCCACTGATCCTACTTTCCTCCTAGGCACTCATACGTGGAGTGCAGAGGTATAAGGGGCCCGTAGGGGGAACCCCTGGCCTCGGTGCCCTCCGATGATGTCACAAGGTCGGGTTTTTAAACTCCAGTCGTGCAACACAGGATTGCCCCAGCAAACAGGTCACCCTGTCTTCCACCAAAGCTTGCTTTGTCCTCAGCCAAAGCCTGCCTTGTCTTCTGCCAAAACCTCACTCCAAGCCAGCCTGCTCCACGTGTGTCTTCAGCTTCAGCACCTGCCTTGCTCCACATCAATCTGCAGTTCTCAGCTTCAGTCTGGTTCTTCAATCTTGTCTGGTCCCTAGCCTTGTCCATTTCTCGGATCTGACCATAGTCACAACCTCTTGGACTTGCACAAAGACTCTTTCACCTGCTGTTGGCACAGGGCTATAGGGGTTACAGATACTTTATTGTGTCCGTTGGGCTGCCCAATGTGGACCCCATATTTTATTGTATAGATTTGATTTGCGTTTCAGCAAAAAAGTGAGCTTTTCAAGATTTCCAATTTCTTATTCTTGTCTTTGCCAATGTGAGACCAGGGGTAGGGAATCCATGAGGCAATCGTAAAATGAGTCACATGCATTAATTGAGCCAGCAGCTTACTCTTTTCTTTTCTAAGGTTCTGTTCCTATCTTTTAACCAGTTTGCAATCCGTAACAGGACATTGACTTATGTCCTGTGACTTTTTATTTTTCTCAGCAATCTCTCATGGGGGACCTTGTCAAACATCTTCTGAAAATCCAAATAGACTATATCTACTGGCTCACCATTATTTGCATGTTAACCACTTCAAAAAAATGTAGCAGTTTTGTGAAGCAAGATTTGCCTTGTGTAATTCCATGCTGACTGAATCCCATTAAACCATGTCTTTATATATTTTCAGTGATTTTGTTCTTTAAAATAATTTCTATAATGTTTCCCACTACTGAAGTCAGATTCTCGGGTCTATAGTTTCTCAGATCACCCCTAATACCTATTTTAAAGATCTATATCCTTATGATGTTTTTACTGCTCTATGGGTTTTTTCTAGTTGTTTTGTTATTCTTTTGTCTATGTCTACCAATTTTTTGTTATTCTAGGATTTGATGGAGAATTTTTCTTTGAAGAACTCTACTGTAAAATTCTCCATCAAATCCTAGAATCACAAAAATCTGAACAAAAAATTGGAAGACATAGACAAAAGAATAACAAAAAAACTAGAAAAAACCCATAGAGCAGTAAAAACATCATATGGATATAGATCTATGCCAGGATACACAGGGAAACTAATTTTTAAACTTACTTTTGATACTAGATTTTCATGCATAAATGGACATGCAGAAATTTATCCTAGTAATTTATAAACTGTGCAGTGGGTTGTTGCACAGTCTAATAAAATACAGTGTAGCTCTGCTCTGAAAGTATGCATGTTTCAGTGTGCATGAAAATTTGTACTGCGATAAAAACTCTTACCTTATCTATTTTATAAAGATACGTTTTTACCCATGAAAAATTATAACATATACATGGAGGCAGGTATATTTTAAAGAGTGTGTGTATACCATTTTGAAAATACTTAATTGTGCTTGTACTTAAAATCACTAGTTCACTGATACTGCCACTACTTCGCCCAGTCCATCTCCAGTTCACATAGACCAGTGGTTCCCAACCCTGTCCTGGGATCCCCCCAGCCAGTTGGGTTTTCAGGATATCCACAATGAATATGCATGAGAGAAAATGTGCATGTTATGGAGGCAGTGCATGCAAATTTTCTCTCATGCATATTTATTGTGTATATCCTGAAAACCTGACTGGCTGGGGGGGGTGTCCCCAGGACAGGGTTGGGAACCACTGACCTAGACCCTCTAGCAATTCACTCTGAACCTCCACCAGTACATCCACAACTTCCACCCAAAAATTGCAGACAACAGAAAAGTGCAATTTCACTTGCGCTAGTCAATTAACAGGTTGTATGAATACGTTTGATAATTTATATGTATACATTTACAAAATAGCAACTTATAAGTATCCTGTTGTGCTGGAGGTGGACCCCTAGCCTGGCGCAGGATTGGTATGGCCCTCTGAGGGATCCCAGAGGGCACCTGCCACCAGGAGGCGGAGCACACGAGGAGACAGAGGCTCAGGAACTTCACCAATAACAGTCCGGGGGCTCCGCGGGTTGAGCCCTTGGATTCCCAGACTGCCTGGGTTTAGGTGGGCCTCTGGGGGTCTCCCGGAGAGATGACGGAGAGGTGTGCCCACCAAGAGAAGGGGTGTGTGGCTGTCGATGAACAGGCGAGCTAGACCGGAATCGAGAGTACCGAAGACCACAGGAACAAGGCAGGAACTGAACGTCCTCTGGGAAGGATAGGAGGCGCCTAGTGGCCCAGGTCGAAGAAGGCCGCGGGTGGTGTCAAAGTAGGTGGGCCTGGTGGTCACAGGAGGAGCAGAGAGAGTGTCCGAGTGGAGCACAAGGGTCAAAGACAGGGTATCCGTCCAAGGATGGTCAGTCAAAGTGAGGGTCAGTTCCAGGCATCAGTCCAAGCGTGGTCAAAGGCAAGCAGAGGTCAGTTCCAGGTATCAGTCCAAGCGTGGTCAAAGGCAAGCAGAGGTCAGTTCCAGGTATCAGTCCAAGCGTGGTCAAAGGCAAGCAGAGGTCAGTTCCAGGTATCAGTCCAAGCGTGGTCAAAGGCAAGCAGAGGTCAGTTCCAGGCATCAGTCCAAGCGTGGTCAAAGGCAAGCAGAGGTCAGTTCCAGGTATCAGTCCAAGTGTAGTCAAAAGGCAAGCAGAGGTCAGTTCCAGGTATCAGTCCAAGCGTGGTCAAAGTCGAGCAGAGGTCAGTTCCAGGTATCAGTCCAAGTGTAGTCAAAAGGCAAGCAGAGGTCAGTTCCAGGTATCAGTCCAAGCGTGGTCAAAGTCGAGCAGAGGTCAGTTCCAGGTATCAATCCGAGCGAAGTCAAGGGCAGGCCGAGGTCAGTACTGGGTATCAGTCCGAGAGGGTACTACCTGGGTAGCAAGACGAGGAACAGGACTCATGAATGAAGGAACTCTGGAACAGATGCTGGAACACAGGAAGGACCACGGGAACACAGGAACAGGCACAGGAACAAGGAATACAGGAACACTGGAACAAGCACAGGAACAAGGAGCGCAGGAACAAGGAACGGCAATTAGCTACACATGAGGGTGTCGACCCCATTGCCAAGGAGAGGGACTGAGGCGCAGTCCCTCGCTAAAATACTGTGTCAAGTAACATCATCGGGACGCGCTGCGGCGTAGTTTCCCACCCATGGCCCTTTAAAGGGCCGGGCGATCCGTGCACGCCTAGGGGCGGAGTCGAGGCAGTGGAGGACACCGAGCCCCTGCGTGGGGCGAGGAGCAAGGCCTGGGACGCCGAAGCGCTGGAGGCAGCCAGAGATGCCACCATCCTGAGCCAGGGACGCAGCCGACTAGCTGCGGCAGCAAGGGAGGAAGGGCCGGGACCTGTGGAGCTTGGGACAAAGTGAGCAGGCCCGGGCACAGTGCTAGCGCGACCTGGACGTGCAACACATACCTCTTCCCATCCTGAAAAGCTAGAAAATATGCGTGCAAAAAAGAATATATGCACCTAACTTCGAGTTTATAAAATAGCATACACAATTGTATGCTACCTATATATACTTATATGCTATTTTTCTGTGAGTAACCACTTTGAAAATGTACTCATTACCTATATGAAGTCTCAAAGATACAAGACATTTAATCATAGCTGCCCAAAAACAGATTGACTGTGCAAAATAGTGACACCATTAAATTAGTAAAAAAAACAAGAGTCATAATATGCCAAAATGACAAATTTAAGTATCAAATAAATGTTTCTTCTCAACCTGTGCAGAATTCAACAATATAAAATGTTTTTTTTAAGGATATAAACACTTATCTTTAAAGAGTAGCTATATATAATTTTGTTTCTTTTGTTTACAGGGCTTGACATATTAAAATGTCCATAGCAAACTCCTGCTCTCAGGTAGGGTTAATGATTTCCAAGAGTGTTAATGTATTTGGATTGATAGTTTATATCCCATCTCTTCTATTGTTCCCTGGCCATTCCCACAGGAAGAACTCCATATGACAAGCACAGTAGTGACGTTTTTAACTTTTAATTCTTGCTACACAAATTCATGGAGAAAACACTGCAGATTAGTATATAAATGGTGAATTTTAAAAGCCTGACACACCAAAACCAGGAGATACGCAAATATGTTGGGCTGTCATGCCCTGAACGTTTTTTTAAAAGCCACTCAAGTACGCGCATATCTCCTGATGCAAGCACAGATGAAAAGTTTCAAAAAAGGGGAGAGGCATGGTCATGGTCTGGGCGGGCCATGGGTGTTCCTGGATTTCAACTTCAAATTAGTGCGTAAATACGTATGCGCACAGGTGTGCGCTGAGGTTCCCTGCCGCGTAACTTTACTACTGCTATGGAGGATGTGTAAGTAATAAAATAAAGATAAATATACAGCTTGGCATGGTTTTAAGGGTCAGGATTAACAGGGGAGAAGGGGAGGCTTTTAAACTAGGGGGGGTTTGGAAGTCCAGTCCCTTATTTGGGCAAACTGGAAACAAACTGGGAAACTGGACATGGCGTCTCTGTGTAACTATTAAAATCCTCCCACTTAAACAGTGGAAGAGGCATTTGCACACATAGGGGTGCACCCACTTAAAATTGCATGCACATGTGCGCACAGTCAGGCTATTTTATTACATGTGCTCAACATGTAACCTGGGTAAGTTACACACGCGTGCCAGTTCAAAACTTACCGTCTCAGTGTTTCTCTATCCACATGACTGTTATTTCACAGATTTAAACCGCCATCCCAACCCCCAAGACATAGGGCACAAACATTCATATACTAAAGGCCTTTTCTTCACGGCTAGCACAGCTTTCCTCTAATGACCTACATCACTTCCTTCCATGTTACACTGCCAAACTGCCAAAACCCAAGGAGCTGGCTTCTCTAGGTCTCCTATCAATATATTCCCAACAGCTCCTGGGTACTGCTGGCTCTAACAGGGCTGCTCTTGGATTTGCTGGTTGTTTAGAGGAAACTGCTGACCACCCAGATTCCCGGATCCCGCATCTCTGCTCTTTGCTATCTCTCTCTCAACTTCTTAATTCATTGCAGCTGGATATCCATGTCCTGTCTCTCTAGGACTGCAACTTCCAAAAGGCCAGGTCTGAACACAGTCTCCCTTCTTGCTTCTTTTTCAGTGTTCCTTCAAATGTCTGGATGCCATAATTTCTGGAAGGAAATGGACACTCTCTTTCATTAAGATGACAGCTTGACCCCATGTAATGCTTGTTAATTCACCAAGTTTTACACTACTTGATGAAAATGAAAAAAATCTCCGTTCCTCTTTAAGTCCCCTAGACAGTAATTTTTGAAGGCATTTCTTTGGGTTCAGCACTGCTTTTACCTGTGGAAATGGCCTATCATAAACCTGCCCACCAGATATGCACATAGACTTAAAAGTGTATGTCATGTATATGCCTACTTTTACCTGGACCAAAATGAGGCGTTTCTGGGGATAAGGTTGGGGAAGAAGTTTGCACTTACATGTATACTTTTCATTTCTAAAAGTATGCATGTGAAACTTCCCAAAATATTTCTGTGCACATATTAGCAGGCGTAATTTAGTGCAGGTAGATTTGGTGGGATAATTTTCAAAGGAACTTTACGCATGTAAGTTCACTTTTAAAATTGGTGTAACTTGTGTATTTGCCATCAAATTTATCACAGTTAGAAAATCACCCTTCCCCTCAAAACACATGCCAATGTTCCTTCTTCATTCAGGTTTGCAATTAATAAAATCACAATTAAAAAAAAAAAGTATCTGACTGTTTAGAAGCAAACAGCAGCAATGGCCCAATTGCTTCATAGCATATTAGGCAAAGGATTAAAATGTAAGTCATAATTTCTGTTAAGTTAGGTCAACTTTGCATCTTTCTATGTGCAGGGTAGAATTCTAAACAGCTTTAATATTACTAATGTATACTGATTTATCTTAGAACTGCCCAATGCAAGATTACAGTAATTGGAAATAACCCATGGCCTTTACTCCAACATAAAATTTTGCTATTTGTTACAGCAGAGGTGATCATTCTGGAGGGCATATTTTTAGTCTGGGTTAGCGCATTTTTATAGGATTTCACATTTACATTTACTATTTTATTTAGCCATAGAGAAATGAGGTCACCTTTCCAGAAAGTGCCAACATGAACAGAAAAAAAAGTGGTTATCCTCAGCTTCTACTAGAATGTAGTAAGATAATGGCAAGGAGAGAATATTTCTTCCATTAACCCTTTGACCCTTTCAGTTAATGGCTTCTTGTTCTCTACAGTTCAACAAACAAGGTTTCATCTGAGATTCTAAACTATAGGTAACCCTAGGAGTGTGGTCTTTGCAATTACATGGAACAGTTTCCTAGTGCTGCACTCTGCTATCTAATATATTTAATGTTACAGCCAGTCTGTCTACAAGTTGGTCCTGATGGATCTTTCTCATATTCTCAGAGGCTCTCACATGTATATATTGGTAACATTTGCTTTTATACATTAGGAGCTTGATTTTCAAAGCCATTTACGTGCATAAAACCTGGATTTATGCGTGTAAATGGCTTTGAAAACCAAACCAGTTTCGATTCAGAAAAAAGCACTCAATAGAAACCCTACTCATTTCCTTGGCCTACCCTATACTACAAAGCTTTAACAACAATGAATCATATATCCTGGTGCTAATTGATTTAACAGTAGCATTCGACACAGTTGACCATATGCTTCTATGCCACCAACTAAGAAAAACTGGAATAGATGGAAATGTTAACAAATGGTTCTCATCCTTCCTAAAAGATAGGACATTCCAAGTAAAACTGGGTAATCAAATTTCAGACAACTTCTCTATCAATACAGGCATCCCCCAAGGTTCATCACTTTTGGCAACGTTATTCAACATATACCTGCTGCCTAAATGCGAATTACCAGCAAATCTAGGACTAAACTTCTTCCTATATACAGACATGAATTCTGAATCCCATTCGACAAAACATTCGATAAACTGCATCATCCCTGTCAACATACACGAAGCCCATACAACAAAACTTGCTCAACTGAAACTAACTTTAAATAATAATAAAAAAAAAAAATGAAAGAGTTTGGTTAAGGAAAGACAACACACTAATCAAACCACCAAAACTAGACCTAGGAATCACTAACATTACTCCCCCTCAGATCAAGTACGTGATTTGGGAATACAGGTGACAAAAACTTCACTATGAAAAAGCATATAAGCAAATTAATAAAAACATGGTACTCCAAACTAAGAACATTACATCGAATGAAACCCTTCTACTCCCTTCTACTAGGCCTACCATCGAATCTACTAGAACCACTACAGCTACTTCAAAATGCCTCTACAAGACTCTTACTAGAATCAAGGAAATTTGAACACATCACCCCCTCGCTGATTGTGCTGCACTCGCTTCCTGTACAATCAGAATTCACAATAAAGTTTTACTCTAATATTCAGTATCAACAATATTAATCCAAGTTTATTAGGAGTGACAATTTAACACTACACACCACAGATCACCAAAGAATTTCTTATGGTACTCTCAACTCGGCAAACACACCTAACACAAATAAGAAACCAAGGGCCAGATTTTAAAACATATGCGTGGGCGTAGATTTGTGTGCGCAACCTAGCGCGCACAAATCTATGCCCGATTTTATAACATTCACTCACAGCCGCGTGCATGTTATAAAATCCAGGGTCGGCGCGCACATGGGGGTGCACACTTGTGCACCTTGCACGCCGAGCCCTAGGGGAGCCCCGATGGCTTTCCCCATTCCCTCCAAGGCCTCGGAGGGAACTTTTCTTTTGGTCCCCCACCTTCCCCTCCCTTCCCCTATCCAACCCACCCCCCAGCCCTACCTAAATCCCCCTCCACCTTACTTTATTTCTTATACCTGTCCAAGGCAGGCGTATCTTGTGCACGCCAGCCAGCTGCCGGCGCGCGAACCTCCGGCACGGCCACAACGAAGGAGGCCTCAGGACCGCCCCCAGACCGCCACCGCGCCCCCCAGACCCGCCCCCTTCCCGCCCCTTTTTTGAAGCCCCGGGACAAACGCACGTCCCGAGGCTTGTGCTCACCGCCGAGCCTATGCAAAATAGGCTTGGCGCGCGCAGGGGCAGAACTTCTTGGGTTACGCAAGTAGCCTTTGAAAATCTGCCCCCAAATGTTTTCAATAGCAGGCCGCAAGTTGTGGAACTCCCTTCCAGAGTCGATACGTCTGATAACAGACAGAAAGAGTTTCAAGCATGAACTGAAAACATGGCTCTTCAGAAAAGCATATTACTTAATGTAAAAGACCAATAATCTGATAACAACCACATCAGCACCAGAGATAATGTTAATAGAAAGGGCATTAAGCAATGATGATGTGATATAAATTAATAGTACAAGCAATATGTAATGAATGATGTGACGTACACTGAAGTTAATGGAGCTAGCAATAGTGAATGATGTGATGTACATTGATATTAGGATTAGTACTTATATTCCCATTAGTTCGACCATGAAAATGCACAAATACAAACTAGAATATACAGTAGATTGTGTAATTTCCTAAAATACTTATGATTATGAACAAAACATGTATACAATGCGGTGTCAAACTAGATGGCGAATTCTACCACACAGTATGTGATCACTGACCATGATATGTATGTGGATTTTGTAAACCATTGTGATCTACATTTTGGACGACAGTATATAAAATGCCTAAATAAATAAATAAAATATTATACCATAACCTAGGTTTCGTGCAGGTAAAAGTACACATGTAACCTGATTATGTGCAACGTTTATACAAATTGCAGAAAGGTATTCTGGGAGCAGATTTGGGCTGAAGTTAAGTTACTTACATACATACCTTTGGATTTTAAAAAGGATAACTTTCAAAACTGTTCACATACATCCATTTACACATGTATATGGATGCACGTAAATTTACTACTGTATTTTAAAAGTGCCATGCAAGTTTGAACTTATCCACAAAAGTAGCAGCACTTAGGATAAGTTCCAATTTATCCAGCTAATTGCAGCATTTAGCTGGATAAGTCTGAAATGCGCTACTTAGACAACAAGTAGTGCTTTTCAGACTTATCCAGCTAAGAAGCACCTACTGCTACATATCTGGATAAGTCAGAACATAGCCGGATAAGTGCTGCTACTTATCCAGATAAGTTCAAATTTGTCCATCTAAGTAGCAGCAAAGGTGTTACTTATCCAGGTGTTGGAATTTAGCCAGATAAGTGCATACAAATAACCACGTATTTGTGCTTCAAATTTTAAAGGAATATGCAAGTAGATTTTTCTCACGTTATTTAGACACATTTACCCCCCTCTCCCCACAAGTCAAATTTTACACACATAAGTCAGGGAATTTTCTAGCATTTGCACAGCAATGAAATAACCAGTTTACCCAAATAGACTACTAGTTCACCTAGTCTATCTGCAGCTCATGAAGACCCTCCTGGCTCTTCAATCTGAAGTCCCTGCATTTCACCCAGACTCCCTACCCAGTCGTTTTCTCACTTTTATGATGTTTATGATCATTTACTCCTGATATTGAGCAGGAGTAAATATACCCAAGTAAGATGCCATATTTACATGTGTAAATTGCTTAAAAAATAGCAATTACTCAGGTAAATGATTCTAGCCTGCCCCATTTTTACATGTATACATTTACTTGTGGACCCATATTTATGCATCTATGTTGAGGTTTTAAAATAGCATAAACTCATGTATGTGCTATTTTATATGTATAGGGCCTGATTTTCAAAATTATTTACAAGCTTAAAATTAGGTTTTACACGTGTAAATGCACTTTACCCAAGTAAGTGGCTGTAGTGTATTTGGGCCTGTTTCGGCCTTAGGAATAGTCCGGGAACACAACGAGATTTGACTAGTCTAGATCTAGTGCAAGTATGTATTTACAATGCTTCATACTTACAGAAACAAAATAGTGGCTCACCTTGCATCAGGTACAATTGTCAGGTAAAGATAGTCCATATGAATATACCAGGAAATCCTACCAGCTCCCTGTGGCCCTCTCAAGCTTTCTAGGTCTGAGTTCTTATGGTAGAGTGAAGGGAACCTCCCTTCACCAAGAATCCCTTGCAGTGTTCTGCCTTAAGGATTGTGTTAGAAACCTGAACTGGACTTCTTAAGTTAGAATGAGGGAGTTTTCGGTATACTCTGCCACATACCCTGCCCCTCAGTCTTCAGACATGCACAGGGCACACCCCGGCTTGGGCTCAAGTGGCTCCCTCTCCATCTGTATCGTCCCCAACACTCATGACTTGTTTCCATAAGGTTGCAAAGTGAGGGTCATTTCGAACCAGGACCACTGGGTATGGAAGCTTGGGGAGGACAGCCACCTCTAACATGGCTTGCCCTGCGGTGACTGTCAAGGGATCATGGGAAGTTGAACACTTCTGTTCATACCCATGTATACATGCCAATGTCTCTATTTTCTGATAGTTAATGTTGTCTTGACATAGTAAGTCCTGGCAAATGAGCATTTTGTTACAGCTGGAATCCACCAAGGCCTGGGTAGAGGCTCCTTTCAGATCCACCTGAATCATAAAATCCTTAGGTTGTGTACACGGAACAGCTAGAAAATTACAGCTTTTGAGTTTTGACAACTTGTGATATCAAGCGGGTTCTCATATGTAATTCACATTCTGTGGCTCTATTGCCATTCTTTGCTCCTTCTCCCATTGCTCCACTAACTTCCATTCGCACTTCAGGACATCAAGCCAAGGACATTCTTCCTTTGCATGACCTGTTTTACCAAAAGATCACTCCTGTCAAATTTCTGCCCTACCAAGTTTTCTTAAATACTCTTCGGTTATCAGCTACCTATATGGTCAGTGGCCTTCTTCATGCCCGATCTCCGCTCGCTGAGGTAGATTTTAAAAACATACGCGCGCTCGTACTTTTGTTCGCGTACCAGGCGCAAACAAAAGTACGCTGGATTTTATAAGATACGCCCGTAGCCGAGCGTATCTTATAAAATCCGGGGTCGGCGCGCGCAAGGAGGTGCACATTTGTGCAACTTGCGCGCACCGAGCCCTGCGCGTGCTGCCCGTTCCCTCCGAGGCTGCTCTGAAATCGGAGCGGCCTCGGAGGGAACTTTCTTTCTACCCCCCGCACCTTCCCTTCCCTTCCCCCACCTAACCCACCCCCCCCCCAGCCCTATCTAGACCCCCCCTACCTTTATCGGAGAAGTTACTACTGCCTCCGGGCAGTAGTAACTTATGCGCGCTAGCGCTGCAGGCCCCGACACAGGCCGCTGTGTCGGGGCACTCGGCCACGTCCCCGGACTGCCCACATGCCCCCGATCCCTAACCATGCCCCCTTTGCCACGCCCCGACTGCCCCTTTTTGCAAGCCCCGGGACTTACGCGCATCCCGGGGCTTGCGCACGCCGCCGAGCCTATGCAAAATAGGCTCGGCGCGTGCAGGGGGGGTTGGGGTAGGTTTTCGGGGGGTACGTGCGTATCTTACGCGCATACCCCTTTGAAAATCTACCCCAAAGGGCACAAAAAGAGAGGGTCTGCAAGGCCCCAGTTTTGGGTTGTCCTGTCTCTCCGGATTCCCCTTTTTATTTTGTGTTGTGGATTGATGCTGCTTCAGAGTGTTGTTTTTTAGTATGTGTACTTGTGTGTGGCCTCAAGAATAGTCCAGGAACACAACAAGACTTGACTAGTCCACTTCTGTTACAAGTATTTATTTACAGTGCTTTACACTTACAGAAACAAAATAGTGGCTCACCTTGTGTCAGGCACAATTGTAAAGTAAAAATAATCCGTACAAATATACCAGGAGGTCCTACCAGCTCCCTGGGGCCCCCTCAGGCTTTCTAGGCCTGAGTGCTTATGGTAGGGTGAAGGGAACCTCTTTTTACCCAGAATCTCTTGCAGCATTCTGCCTTAAAGGAGGATTGGGTTAGAAACCAGAACTGGGCTCCTTAAGGTAGAATGAGAGAGTTGCTGGTATATTCCTTCACAATGGGTTTTTGAAAATTGCTACAATATACGGCATTGAATTGGCCATAGGATATTCACATGTAAGTGCACTTTACATGCATAAATGACCTTTTAAAATTGCTATGACAGTATGTTACATTTACACATGCAACTCCATTTAAACTTATCTCTTAACTGCTATTTTTTTACACATGCAACTTTTGAAAATTCACCTTTATGTGCATAAGTTTACCCATCTCCTCTTCGGAGATATAACTTTACACAAGTTAAACTGTGTACATACTTGGGAATTTAAGTGCAAATTTTCAAAGTGAACTTATGCATATATGTACCCTTTGAAATCTGGATTAAAATATGTGCATAAAATACACGCACAGATTTTACCCATCATGCACAGTTATAAAGTTAGCCTGAAAAAGACTTCTTCAGATCAACACAACTTGTATAAAGAAATGACATCTCTACAGGTAGTTTATAAAATAGCTATGTTATTTTAAATTTCACAAAAAATTCTATACTTATTTACTACCTATCAAAATCTCTAGGTGGTTTCCATGTTTACATCTATTCTTGCAGGGAAGATAGATGCTAGTTAAATGGATTAGCCTTACATATTACACACTATGTAGAAATCTCTTGAAAGAGAATGCTGTTCAAAACATACAGGGCTACTACAAATGGCATATGCCAAACTTCACATATGTTTCACATTACAAATAAAAAGACATATGCTGTATGTGAATTGTATAATGGGTGGATAATTTACTTAGCTAAAATGGAAATATGCAATCATGAATATGCCCAATGGTGCTCTTTGCTTGCTCTATTTTCTTTCTAAGGGGGTTCTAAGGGGGTTCTAAGGGGGTTCCATTTTTGGCACATTGAAGAAACTATGAGAAATAGTTTTTCTCATAGTTTCTTCAATGTGCCAAAAATGGAACAGAAAATAATATCACTTAGAAAGAAAATAGAGCAAGCAAAGAGCACCATTGGGCATATTCATGATAGCATATTTCCATTTTAGCTAGGTAAATTATCCACCCATAATACAATACACATACAGCATATGTCTTTTTATTTGTAATCTACTTGAGATTATATGTAATGTTTATCTTGCATAATAAGTCATCACTTCTTACAAACAAAGAACAAGATAAAATTTGACTGTCATATAACTGAAATCAATACAATTTCTAATTTTCTACTGAAATTTTACATTCCAGATAGTAAGCATTCTATCAAGTCTTATCTTATTAAGCATTTTATGAAAGGCCTGCATGACAAAAATACTTTCTTTCAGCATATTGTAAGACTGTACAAATGCCAGGTTGTTCCAGGCTTACTTACAAGTTAGCATAGATCTACTTAAGACTAAAAGAACTAGTCTGTAGTCTAACCTATGAGAGGATAGTGTACAAGAATTCTGGCCAGTGAGAATGAAACATTGTAATAGATCTGCTATGTTTGTTAGTATTACAATATCATGGAAAAAAAAAAGCAGCACTTTCCTTTCCTTGAGTATGCCATCTGATGTGGCTAAAGTTTGAACTGTATTAAGTGTTGAACATAGCATGAATAGGGTCTCTCTTTGTGTAAACCAGACAGCTGCTAATGCTCTCTCTATAAGATACACAATAGCTTCATTATTCTGATATACTGAAACTCTATTTGATTAGCATTGTAACCGTGAAAACCACTTGCGGGATACATCACCTCTTCTACTTTATAAAAGCAGATCAATTTTCTATTTTGAATTCCAATCTTTAAAGAGAAGAATGCCTTGGAGTCCTACCTACAAAAATATCATATTGGATAGTCAAACTTTTTCTACATTGTAGAAATGCGGATCCTTCATAACTCTAAAGTGCTTCCAACACCTGTTATGCCATGTGGGATCCCCTCTCTGGATCCATGGGTGCTGCTGTTGGGGGCTGGGGTTGAGGGCAGACCAGAAAATAAATGACCAGAGACACCTCTCATGTTTTCAATGGAGTTGTGCTTTTGGCCGCAGCAGGATTGTTTACTCCCTGTGGCTGCTCACTGGATCTCACACTGGTAATTAAGTTCTCCAAACCCTCCTCAGCAGCTAGATTTTCAATATACTCCTCTAATTCTTCAACTCTATCACATGATTCATCTGAATCACAAGGAATGCTGTGCTGGCTTTAGCTGATGCTCTCCTGGTCCTTGCTCTGCTGATGACACCCTCCACGGAGTCCACTTTCTTCTGCTCTTTGCAGAAGATAAGCGCAGGTACTGGCTGTTTCAGTTTTTACCCAAATCTGCACCTCTAGTTGGTTTCCCCCCTTGGAAAAACAAATCTCTCTTCATCTGATCAGGAGAGCTTCTAGTCATCGGGATCCTATACCTCTCATCATTAACACTGCTCCTTGTGCTTGACTCATGCCTCTCTGCAGGAACTGCCTTTCCTCTTCCTCGCCAACTGCCATATTTACCTCTTGCTGCCAGGGAGATGATAGAATGTATTAAAACAGATCACCACTTAGCAGGCACTTTTAGTGTTACAATGTATACCCTAATGTGGACACAAAGAAACAACAGACCAGGTCACTTTAGTTATAAACAGCTCAGAGGCTATGCATACTAAAGGCAAGAGTCATACACATACAAGAATTTGTATACTATCACTGACTCTTTTACACAAAGAAAACAAACTGTCCCCATGACAGTCAATGGATACTCTGCAGATACTTCAGAAGAGAATTGATCTCTGTCTCTATCTTTGCTGCAGACACTGGCACATACAGTCTGCTGTTCTGTTAGTCTTACCCTGATGATAAACACTATAATCCACTGACAGATTACAGTTTCTCCTGCTACTAACACTTCAGGCCACAGCAAGAAAACAGTGACAGTGACTGTAATTGTAACAGAACACATTGCTTCTTCACTAAATCTAAATTGTTTTATAAACATTTCTTTAACACTGCCCTGTGAATCAATGAGCTTCAGAGGTTCTGCCTTCTCTCCCTGAAATCCAGCAGAGGAATGATTTAAAAAAAGTAATTGATCCAATGTTTCATTTTCATATCAAAAAATGAAGTCATGTCATGCAACTTGCATAAGATGTTTAAAGGTTGTTTCATCATAATTGGTTCTGTTAATTCCTGTTCCATCTGCAGCTGGCTCTCTGCCTTGAGGTAATAAAAAAAAAAAAAGCATCACTTTCCCCACAGGCTTTAATGGCACCAAACCGAAAGGATTGAAAAAGATTCAAGTTTTTTCGGGTGCCTTGTATTTTAGTTTCGTTGCAATAAACAAAAAAAAAAAAAATCAATTCATTTGTTGTGTTTTCCCATTTGGATTCAAACAAATGTACATGCCTAATTATTTCAAATGAAAAAACATACAGAAAAGTAACAAGAAAAACTGAATCATTAGCTTGATAGAAAAAGAAAAATTATGTTGCTGTTATTTTACACACAAAAAAAAATATCAATAAACATGCTTGACATTCTTTAATTACTAAATCGTTTCTGGCCAAATAATACTATGTACCTAGTAAAGTGCTATTAGATGACTATTTTCCATTCCATAATCAATAAAACTGCCTGGTAATAAATACTAAATTCATTGAGTAGTTCTCAATAGGGTATTCATTTGCCAGTTTAAAACAAAATAAAAAGAAAAAACTCTGAATCAACTATATTTGTAGTGCAATGATAAGCAAGAAAGTTAACACTACCCTTAGGATTAAAATACAAATGTTTAATATGTCAGCACTAGTACAAGATACGATAACCTAAATGTTTTTAAATGCAGGTGCTCTGAGCTAATCATTCTTCACAAGGAAGATAGCTACACAAAAAATCTGTTTATCTGTGTGGTTCTCTTGTTTGACAGGAAAACCTCCCTTTATCACAAGAGTGCCTTGGCAGATTACCAAATGATTCTTCATACTCAGACAAACAGCTTTAATCCTTAGAGGTTATTCTCCTGAGCCTCAGCCAAATGTAATGAATACAATTAGAGTCTTATTCTACAGTATTAAAGTGATAACCTGACATTGTGAGAAAAGGCCAGTTCAATACCAGCAAAAAATATCTTCATCTTGACTTGTCCCCTATACTCCTCTTCAAAAACACTTCTTCATTAATTGGAAGAGTTTTTCCTTACTGAGATGAAAGTAAAAACTACATTTGTGACAAGAAAAAAAAATACTACAGTGAGTAAGGCCAATCCTCTTTCACACAACCAAGATCCTGACAAATCGTTTCCACAGAACAGCTGTAATACATCTCCTTCCTCTCCATTCCAACAACCATACCCTCAGTATTTCCGTCTGATTTCGGCAAACTCCTGCTGACTGTAGTCAACTCAGAAGGGAGCACTATCTTTCCAATTTTTATTATTTACTCCTTCCTAAATCCCTGCATACTGCAATCCCTCATCCATTTGTGTATAAACTAAGGGCCTCATTTACTAAGCATTTTTCCCCAAGATGCAGAATGGGAGAAAAGCCTTAAAGGTAAATTTTAATACCCATCCGCGAGCGTACGTGTGTATGTTTGCCGGTGTGCACATTTATGTGCGCATCTTATAAAATCGGCTACCCACGCGCACGATTTTATATTGACATGTGCATGTGCGTGCCAATCCCATTTTGAGCATGTAAGGGGGGGATTTTAGTAGGTACACATGGTGATGCAATAGGCCTATTTCCCAGTTCGCCTCTGTAAAGGAGCAGACTTCATAAACCCCTTCCCTAACCTGCCTCCCTTTTACCCTATTAGTCCCAACCCCTAAAACCACACTGACTACCCAGATTTTTTAAAAATTTCTTTAAGAACATAAAAACATAAGAATATAAAAACATGCCATACTGGATCAGACTATGGGGTAGATTTTCAAAGGGGTACGCGCGTAAGATACGCGCGTACCCCCCGAAAACCTACCCCAAACCCCCCCTGCGCGCGCCGAGCCTATTTTGCATAGGCTCTGCGGCGCGCGCAAGCCCTGGGACGAGCGTAAGTCCGGGGCTTGCAAAAAAGGGATGGTCGTGGGCGTGGCCAGGGGGCGCGGTTAGGGATCGGGGGCATGTGGGCGGTCCGGGGGCATGGCCAAGTGCCCCGACACAGCGGCCTGTGTCGGGGCCTGCCGCGCCGGCATGCGTAAGTTACTACTGCCCGGAGGCAGTAGTAACTTCTCCGATAAAGATAGAGGGGAGGTCTAGATAGGGCCGGGGGGGCAGGTTAGGTAGGGTAAGGGAAGGGAAGGTGCGGGGGGGGTAGAAAAAAGTTCCCTCTGAGGCCGCTCTGATTTCGGAGCGGCCTTGGAGGAAACGGGCAGCACGCGCAGGGCTCAGCGCGCGCAAGTTGCACAAATGTGCACCCCCTTGTGCGCGCCGACCCCAGATTTTATAAGATACACGCGTATCTTATAAATTCCAGTGTACTTTTGTTCACGCCTGGTGCGCGAACAAAAGTACGCGCGCGCGTATGTTTTTAAAATCTACCTCTAAGGGTCTATCAAGTCCAGCATCCTGTTTCCAACAGTGGCCAATCCATCACTTAACACGCAGACTGTAGCAGAAGCAAGATACATGGTTGTGGGATCCTGGCATGCGCTCGTGCACGAACTGACTTCATGGTGCTGTCCCAGCCTGCCCAAGCCCTGCCTACATCCCACCCTTTTTGTTCAAGACCTTTATAATGTGTGTACCAGGAGACGCACATGGCCGCAGACCTTTTAAAATCCATGTGGCCCACGTGCTTCCGAATCACGCGTGTATCTCCTGCCTTGTCCGTGCGTAGGGTTTTGAAAATCTACTTGTATGTAAATCAAGGCATAAACTTGCACATTTCATACACTTTCAGACATCTCTTTCCCCGACATATTTTTGGGATCATGAAGATCCCAGACAGGGATGTTTAAAAGAAAACACATTTTAAAAAGGTATTTTGAAGTCTTGCATATGGCTACATGTTGAGGATTTGTTCACACACAACACTGAAAGAGGACAGATACTCAGAATAGAGTAGGCCCATGGGGAAGTGTTCCCATAGTACACCTCCAAAATGTATTAGCTGGTTTCACCTAATCATTACTTATATATTGCATGATACTTGAGAAGATGATCAAGAGATTCCTTTACTATTAACTTTACACACAGACTGCTTTCATGTCCACTGAATCTCAAACATTTCAGGGACAAGGGCCTGGATTATTTGACTGTTAAAAAGCATATAAAAACGTCCACAACTTATGCATAAGTTGAATCATTATGTCCTTAAATAAAAAAAAAAATTATATTCTAATTTTTGTCAGGACATTTATAGAAACATGTTATGCTTCCATATAAGGACTATATTGCCAATTCAGTCTTTCCAGTTTCTCCTATCTACTATGTCACTGCAGACTTCAATCAATTTCTGGTATTCTTCTTCCCAGGCATGTAATATCTGTCAGATATGTTTGAATTCTGCTATTGTTTTATTTGCTATTACCTTTGCTGGTAAGTCATTTCAGAAACCCATGACCTCTCAGTAAAATTTAATTTTCTCATCCAAGTCTTCTGTCCAAGTTCCAATTTTGAATGTCTTCCCTTTCCCATCTTTGTTATACATAATGTATTTTATGTGTAGGGTTTGTGTTGCAGGACCATCACCATTTATCTTCTCAATGTTCTTACAAAGGTGTGTCCTCCAAGAATGAACCTGGGTGTCCTAGAGTGTCTCAACAGAGACTTAGTCAAAGGAAATAGTGTTTCTCTTTTCCTACAGATGATACATCATGTAATGCTGTGGGAATGCTAACAGTATACTTAGATGTATAATCACACTAATTGGAAACCATCAGGTTATCTGAGATGATCACTCCTAGGTTCCTTCTGCTGTTTGATAATATAGTTATTACTTCTTGTCTTCCTAACTGATAAATGTCTAATGGATGTTTGTTCCCAAAATGCATGACTTTAGACTTTTTTGTATTGAAGCTCAGCTATGAAGTCCTTAAACATGTCTTCAAATTTTTTCAAGTCACCTTTTTATTTTACCAACCCTCCTAGTGTGTCTTATTTTAAAAAAATTTGTCATATGAAAACAAGCTTATATTTCCTTCAAGACCTTCCCAAAATTTCTGAATAAAGACGTTGAATAATACTACTTCTAGCACTGATCCCTGAGGTACCAGATTGATCATTTTTCTCCATTGACCACTACACTTTCTTTGTTCTGTTGCTTCTTCAGTATCTCAATTAGTTACAAACTTTCTGTCCAACTCTCAAACTGGATACTTTATCTACCTGTGTTCCACTGTGTGGAACAGTGTTAAAGGTGTTACTGGAATCCTTATAGGCAATGCACACTCCATTTCACTAATCTTCTGCTTGATCACCTCATTAAAAAAGTGGCAGTGTTTTGGCAAGTTCTCTCTCCCCTGTAAAATTATGTTTTCTAAAGTTCTATATTGACTTGTTTCAACATACTGCACTGTACTTTCCTTTATTAGGGTTTCCAAAACTTTGCTTGTGATAAAAGTTAGAAGTCAATGTAATGAAATGTGTCAATCTGCCCAAGGCAGTGATGACATCATGTGATTGTGATCTCTCTCTCTCTCTCTCTCTACACAATGAATGGCCAAAAACAGAAAACACCCTCTAGCTTCATGCCCCACCTGCACCACTTCTCCTCTCATCCATCCTTTCAAAACTGATGCCTTTACTGGATTCTCTGCCACCCCACCCACTTCTGGCATACTAGGCCACTACCTACCCTGTCTAATGTTTCCACCAGCTCTATATATTGCAAATCTAATTATTCTTATTTCCCAAGAATATGTCAGGGTTTATTAGGACAAGAAAAAAGGGAGAAAATCAGTGGAAAAAATGACTTATTTATCAGGACAAATATCAAAGTTTATTATGGTAGATAGAAGTCAGGAGTGTAAAATAATATCAAGCAGATTCTCCCTCTCCATTTTTACCACTTTCTCCTGTCTAGCATCCCTCTCCCCTCTCTGCCTCTGGTAGGGTCACCTCCGGGTCAATAATTTAGTTGACAAGAGTTTAGGAAAGACATTAAGATAGCAACATTCAGTTTGGGGGTGGAAGGGGAGGTAACAGGCTGTTCTGCAGAAGTCTAAGCCAGGAAAACATAACCATTCTGCACATCATGACCATGTTTCAGGTGCTGGAGAACTACCAGAACACTAAGAAGACAGAAACCTCAAGACCATAAATCCAGTTTCAAGGACTCTAAGCACATATCAATTATATCAAATTCCCAAAATTGATTGCCCCAATGATTTGCAGAACTTTAACTTCTATTTGTCAAATGCTGGCAAAGATAATCTTTAGGGAACCTTTGATAGCATCCAATAAACTGTCTCAGGTTCTGAAGTATTGCTGCTCAACTGTCTGCGATTTATACAGGGTGTAAGTACAGTTTGTGCCACCAAGGACTCTTATCAGATGACAAGAGAATGAATGACATAGGCAGAGCAGAAAATCTGCAGTCCAAGTACAAAAGTCATAAAATCCGGTAGACCATATGTTGGTAAGAGAGTAACGATTCAGAGCCCAGCACTAAATATTCCAGATGCAGTGCCTAAGAGAAAAAGGTCAACTACCATTAACCCAGCAAATATACTACGAAAGGCCCACTTAATACTATTGCTAAGTGAATGTATAGGGAAAGAGTCATTAATTTACTGGCACTGAAGACCTATGAGAAACCAGAGTTGTGTGCTTTTTTACAGAAAGCTAATGTTAATCAAAAAGACAAGGGCTCTCTTTTAGCTATCCTGCAACAAGCAGCCAGGCTGACCCCCCCCAAGGACCATAAATATGCATTAAAGAATTCTGTATTTAAAAAAATTCAGAGAGATTTTTCCAGATACTTGAAAGGAGACAGATAGTTATTACAGCAAGTGCTTTTCAGTAAACTAAGTCAATCTCAAAATGCCACCAGCGCCAGTCACTTAGATTAACCTCCTTTAAGTTCTCTTAAGGACACTGCAACAATGTCTCCTCAGAAACCGACTTTTGAATCAGATTTCTTTGATCCCTATATGAACGAAATGTCTCAAATATCTCATCTTACTAATAAAGTCAGACCAGCTTTAAATAGTTATTTGATTTCCTTGGGGGAAATGTCTCCAAAGTGGTTTATTTTAATCGTTTATTTATTTATTTAAAAACTTTTATATACTGTCGTTAAGATAGGTACCGTTAACAATAAGGCACATAAATTAATGTTACTAAATATATTAAATTATATCCATTAAACAAGTGCCATAAAAGTTCGGTAACATAGTTTTATAAAAATTGTAATTTGGTAAATGAGATGAATTATGTCCAATTCTATCTGTATCCATTTTGAATACAGTAATTATTAAGCAATTACTGTATTCAAAATGGATACAGATAGAATTGGACATAATTCATCTCATTTACCAAATTATACCTTGACAAGAATAAATCCCATTTATAAGGCAGGGTATGCTGAGAATGATCTTAATGTTTCAAATTTACTACTAATGCTCTTAATACTTCCAATTTGCAAAATAAATCCTCCTTCTGCAATTCATAAGATGTAATATATATATTATTTAATAATTATTATTTTATTTACTTATATACCACCAATGCAAATGCCTTATACAGTGCAAAATAAAACATACAATGCAAATAGTTATAACAAAAAAAAAAAAAAGGGAAAAAAATGTAGACATAACAAAACAATACAATTACTTCTCTCAACATAAATCAAATCAGATATCTGCTAGGAAAATAAGCACAAACGTTTGATCACTGACTGCTTTCTAATGGAAAGCCAACCTGAACAGATACATCTTTAATAATGCTTTAAAGGTTTTCGAACAGCTTGTAGCCATAAATCCTGTGCAATAGAGTTCCATAGAAAAGAAGTAGCAATTGAAAGCACTTTGTCTCTAGTTTTGGCGAGCCAAGGATGCTGGACTTAAGGCACATCCAACAGTCCTCTATGTGAAGATGCAGCGATCTTGTCAGACTATAGAGATGGAGCAGTGCGTTAGCCCAAGGGAATGAATTAAAAGTGATCAGTTTGTTTA
This sequence comes from Rhinatrema bivittatum, assembly GCF_901001135.1. Taxonomy (NCBI): domain Eukaryota; kingdom Metazoa; phylum Chordata; class Amphibia; order Gymnophiona; family Rhinatrematidae; genus Rhinatrema; species Rhinatrema bivittatum. Next base: position 105,914,697 of record NC_042617.1, on the reverse strand, counting down.
TCATCATAAGAATTTTGTAGGAAATTCTAGCACCAACCAAGAGCCAATGTAACACTTTCAACATAGGAGAAAAATTATCATTCATGGAGTGACCAGAGATTAATCTAGCGACGGTCCTCTTTAAAATTTGTAAGGCCTTTAGTTTTAATTTAGATAGACTGAAATACAAACAGTTACAGTAGTCTAGCAAAGGTAGAATCAGTGTTTGTTTTACAACATGGAAATCAGAAGTAGAGAGAAATGTTTTAAAATTACGTACAACTTGCAAATTTTACAACAAACGATTTGTTCAGTGAAATTGAGATTAGAATCAAGAATGACTCCAAGAATGTTAGCAGAAGAAATTTGTAACTTGTCATTACCAATCTTAAATGGTTTGGGAAAAAGAAGTTGGCTAATGCATTGTAGGTCAAGCACCTCAGTTTTGTTAGGTTATGAGCTAGCTTGTTTAAAGTAAGTCATTGTCTGATTGAAGACATACAGCATAATATCATTAGGACAGTATAACCTCAAAAAGCTTCAACATGGATAAAGAACTGAATATCATCTGCATACAAACGGTATCCCGCAGTAAGTCCAGCAAGAAGTCTGCAAATAGGAGTTAAGTAGATGTTAAAAAGTACTGCTGGCAATGATGAGCACTGAGGGACACCGGTTGTTAGTGGAAATAATGTAGAGCAATCTGAGTTGGAAATTACTTGATGCTGTTGATCAGACAAGACTGAATCCACTCCAGAACAACTCCAAATACTGACTTCTCACAAATAAAACAGTAAAATCCCATGGTCAATAGTGATAAAAATTGAGACGATATCAAGCATGATCAGCCCATAGTTATTTCCAGCATCAATGCCTCTTCTCAGAGAATCAACTAAAGCTAACAACAGTATCTCAGTACTGAAATACTTATGAAAACCAAATTGTAATGAGTTAGGTACATCATGGTCATTCAGAAAGTTTGACAACTGAGCGAGAACTATAGATTCCAAGATGTTAGCAGTAGACCACCGGTCTGCTTACAAAATCGTTTTAATGAGGTGCTACACTTCTATATTTTTCTGTCATATTTTCTTGGACTCTTGTATAATCTCTTGCTACTTAAGGATCTTATGTCTTCCCATATGATACATAGAATAGACATTTGGTTCTGATACTTCTATCAGCAAGGTCATTCTTGTGTTTTTCTCCTTTACCACAATGTCCAGTTTTCGAGCATCAAGCTTTTTATCGCTTGGAATAAAAATGATATATAATTACTAGGTAGCCATGCTACCTTGTTGTGCCTTTCTATATATAGTCCTTCTGACATGAACACGTTATACCCAGCAAAGATGCAAGTAACTGTTTCCAGGTCTGTTAATCTGCATGTGAATGTTTTACCATTTGTTTATGCTGGCTGTGAACCATTTTATCTGTGTAACATTGTCATGTTTTGCAATTATCAATCTCTCATCCTTATGTTTAATTCACCTCTCTTCAGTCATTCTTGTGAAGTAACTCTTTGTATTTCCTACTGTATCTGTGCTTTTGCCAATTGTTGTTCTTGTTTGTTGGTCTAACTCTTTAAAGAGTTTCTTCTGGACTAATTCTTTAAAGAGTTTTGCAAATTCTGTTCCTACTTTAACCTCATGAATTGATGGATTCTTACTTCTTCCTTCTCTTTATCTGAACAGTTGGCCAAGTTTAAGAATGTAGACAATTATAGTCATTCCCATTTGTACTTCAGCACTTTTGGGACATTTTTGTCTATTGATGCTGTTAAGTATGCCTGAAGGCCTTTGACAGTAGCTTTATATGTGTAATGGATCCATGCCACCTTCAACTAGGAGTACATAACCTTGGCATACACAGATTCTTATAGATTATGTGGTGATCTTACCTTGTCCTTACATCTAAGTTTTCATGATCTATACAGGGACATTCTATGATTCCAAAATTGTATAAGAATTAAGGAACAGCAAGCTGATTGATGGCTTGTATTTTATTCTGTGTTGTTAAAGTACTTTTCAGTATCAGTTTCAGTATTCTGCCGTACTGATCTTTTCTCTCAGTAATTTGTGCCGGGACAGTTGCAATTTCCTCTATGCGTAGATATTTATATACACCTTCCTGCTCAAGTTTCTTTATATTTCAGCCTTCACTCAGAAAGATGTTTTCAGTTTTGCTTAGTTTTTCTCTAAGGCATTTGCAAAGCCAAATATGATACTGATGCTATCTAAGAAACTTCTCTATTTGGACTTCTTCTGCTAAATGACCATCATAGGACCTATAACTTTTTAAATCATCTACAAAAAGTAGGTGAGATGTTATTGGTTGAGTATTAGTAGATCTAGGATCAAAGCTAAATCTAGGAGTTAGTGAGACTACTCAGTGGATTGCTTGCCAGGAAAAGCAAGAGTAGTGACAGGGAAATGCCCTGAAATATTTATTTCTGAATCTTAATGTTAGGAATGACAAATTGCTATCTTCATAATTCAGGTGGCATGTAGTCTGCTACATTTTCATGCAGATCTTGGTGTACTCGATCAATCCAGGATTTACTCTACATTTCAAGGCAATCTATTATCCAAGAGTGCAGGATGCTATCAAAAGCTTTCTTATTGTCAATCCATATTATACTGAAGTTTTGCCCTTTCATGCAGCTGCCGTTCTGGCTTTATTTAGCATCAACTAGTCTTTGGTTCCATATTTCCTCTGTTTTTCCTTTTCTGTTGCTATGTTATTAAAGTCAATAGGATCGTATATTCTATCTGCATCTGCTGTAGTGAACAATTTGTAGATAAGTAAGTTATTGGTTAATAATGTTAGAAACATTGCTTTGTTTTCCCCTTGAAAGAAGGAGTGTTCTTCCTGTAATTAGCCTCTGTGGTGTTAATGCTGGTTGTCTCATCAATTGATTTTTGTAGTTTGCAGGACTTGATGAAGAGATGTTAAATGTTTGTGCCAAAAGCTGGATAGTCCATCATGGCTATGGTACTTTCAATTCAGGGATCCTTTTAATCTGATTTCCAGTACCTTTGTTGTTAAATAGGGCCATTTCATAGTTTTAATGACTACCACCTCCATGCTCTCCTGTATGCTGGGTAGCCATTATGCTTCTTTTTGTACTTACATCATTCTCATATACCTTTTTTTCCAGAGTTTTTCTGTTCATCTTTGGTTGGAGGTATTTTAAAGCACTTATGTTCTTCCCTATAGAACTGCTTTGGGTTCTCTCTAACTGGGGGATTTTACAAGCGCTAATCATGCCAAAGCCAGGAGATATGCACACTGCGTGAATTTTAAAAACTGCGTTAGGATGCACATATCTCTTCGTATGCGCACAAATCAAATTTCAAAAAAGGGATAGGGTCTCAACAGGGCATGGGCATGTTGAGTCTCTAGTAGGAAGTCTACGAATAAGTATTTACTTATACAAGTGGGTTCTCTACCATGCAACTTTACTTCTGCTATGAACAGCATGTAAGTAACAAAATAAAAACTAGGCTAATCAGCAGGGTTTTAAGGGTCAGAGCTTAATAGGGTAAAATGGAGGCAAGTTAGCTAGAGGGTTTAGGAAACCCTCTCCTTTACTGGGGTGAACAAACTGGGGAAACAGGTAACTGCGTCGGTGCGTATATCTACTAAAATCCCCCCCCACTTACATGATCGCGGTAGCATTTGCGCACACATGTACACGTCAATATAAGTCATTTACACATATACATGTGTAAAGCCAATTTTATAATAGTCGCACGTATACATGCATATGTTATAAAATCACTGTGTCCATGTGCACAAGCTGGGAAACATGAGCATGTCCGCATGTCTTAAAATCCCCTCTAAATATTTTAGTATGGTGTCTCCAATTTCTTTTTTCTGCATATCTTTACAGCTTTTGTGCTTCTGTTGTTATTTCCAATGCATTATGGGAGTAAAACAATTTAAGGTCTTCTTTCATTAGTACTGCATATCTAAGCTTAATGTTTTGGAATGTTATTATTATTGGTGTCCTTGATGCATTGATGTACTTATCTACCAGTGACATCTCTGCGTGCAATGATTTAATTTTTTCTTCTATACCTTTTTCCAAGGTCTCTTCATTATCTTGTTCCAGTTCCTCTGGCCTGATGTCTTAGTTAGTAAGACTTTCTCCATCTTATCAATAAAGACAATATTTTCATGGCATAATATTACATTATCCAGTTTATTTCTGTGATATTGATAGTGCAAATTATGAACTTATTGACCTTACTTATCATGCTTTTTACTTTGGATGTCAGGTTTAACTTAGGCAGTCTTTTCCTCTCCTGGACCCCAACATACATAATCTTCTACACAAGAGCCAAGAGTTCAAACACCAGCTCCTCAATCTTCTGGTCTCTTTCCTGCCTTTCCATGTCACTCTGCTTCCTGATCTCTCTTAAACTACTCTCATTCTTCTGTGCTATAGTACCTTTCACTGGTATCTCAGCTGTTACCTCTTATAATTGCTCTAGCTGTTCAGGCACCTTTCCTCAAGTGCTCCCTGGTGTTCCTTAACTCTTCAGGTACTTCTGTTTTGGTGCTTCTCTTTAGTCCACCTTTTTCTCCTGTTATTTCTTTTTCTACTTCATCTTGCAGCTATTTCAAGATGTCATCACTTAGGTATCTATGTTTTATGATTTCTCCAAAGATCTTAAACTTCCATCAGTTGCCTTTTGTAGCTTTTCCTTTGTTTTGCTTTTTTTTCCACTGAGAAAACAGCTCCTGTTTCTCAACCTCATCCTCGTCTTACTGCTGCTAGATGGCTTCTCTGCCTCTTTTCAGTTTCAAATCCTCCTCAGGATATACATTTTAATTTAAATTCCCCTGGTCCTCCTGAAGGAAGGGGGACCAAAGACATACCTGTTAATAGTTTTAAGCAAGATGGCAGAATCTTTGAAGAACCAGTATGAAAATTATTCCCACAGATAAAACATATCTGCTTTTGTACAAATAGAACACCAGAAAAGTAGTAAAAAGAAAAGAAATATCAAAAGGACTGAGTTATCCAAAAATAGGATATTGAGAGTACTGAATAAACTTAGCAGGAGCACCTAAAGGAAGAAGAAATTGCTACACTGAAGAATTCTAGTTTAAATGAAAATAAAGGAGTTAAAAAACCTTATTCTGCCAACACAGATTCTTCATTTAGAATTGAACTGCCCAATTATCCGATAAAATACAGAGCTATTGAATCTTGTGAACAACATCAAAGTTATAAGGATGACTTCAGTTCTGAATATGATGAAAATTGGAACTTGCATGCCGGGGCTAAAAACAGTTGGCAGAAGATTTGTGAAGCTTGAGACAAAGCACAAGCTCTATACTCCAGGATCTACAGCATATCAGGTGGTTCATTAACAAGTTTAACAGGAGTATCACAAGCTCAAAGAATCTAGACCCAATTTAACATGAACAAAAATACAGATGTGAATATCTTCAAAATAAGATGGCACATATTAAGGGACTGACTTTCAAAGTTCTTTTGCTGCATAAAATTGAGTTTTATGTGTGTAAATTGTGATTTGAAAATCAGCTGTTTGTGCAACTAAAATTATGTGCAAAATTTGATTTCACATGTATTTGTATTCACACTCAGAAGAGGTACTCCAGAAAGATGGAGTCAGGGAAGGGAAAAGATTTATAAGCATACTTTTCAATTTTGAAAGTATGTGCAGAAATAACTATGACCAGAAGAAAACTTACATGCAAGTTTCCTATGGAAAACTTTACATACAAGGCAACTACGCCCCACTGAGATTTATTTATTTTCTATAAACAGGCCACAAAGTCCTTTTTGCACATATTTTGCAATGCAAACATAGTTAATGAGCTGCTTTGCATAAATGTGTATTGCCGCAGATCATTAACTTTGATTTTGCATAAAAATTTTCAAGAGGAAACGTACATGCATAAGTTTACTACATGCAAAACCAAAGAACTTTGAAGAATCCACTTCATGCATAAAAATAGAAAATTGAGTGCCTAAGCATTGATTACATCTCAGCTGAACTATAGCCATTCTATTCATAGAGGAAATGTTGCCAAGCCATTTCTGCAAGTAAAACAGTGCTGTACCAGCAGAAGTTGACTTTTAGAAAATTGCCCTTCCTACGTGCACATAAAACGACGCCCTTCTACATGTAAACGTTTACTCGCTGTAGAAGGAGGTATTTCTGGGGGCAGGATTCGGGAAGGGTTTTCACTTATCTGCTTACTTTTGGATTTCCAAAAGCATGCATTCAATTTTTCTCTAAAAAGCTATCTACTCATTAGGCCAGCACACAAAGGTGTGTTCAGCTGAAAGCACAGTTTTACCCAGAGCTGTACATGTATTTTGTGCATGTAAACCTTATTGTCTATGTAGCAATTATGTAGCAACATTCTAAAAACTCTGCACAGGCCAAAACGAGGAGATACACACACAAGTTGGGCCACTGCACACCGAGCCGCCCATGGACGGCACAGATTTCCCACTGTATGATCGGGAGGGGAGGAGTCAGGGCGGGGAGGAGGAGGAGTTGGCCGCGGCGTCGCTGCCGGCGATAATGTGAGGAACATTCTCGCCGGCAGTAGCACAGCAAATAGCACCACCTTTTACTGTGGCACTATTTGTGTGAAAGGCTGCAGCCAGCCGCACCGTGCCGGCGAAATCGCACCACCGCGGTGCAAACAGCTGCGGCCTTTCGCAAGCCAGCCCCCCCGCCCCCTTTTTCGCGGGATTCATCATTCAGTGAGGAATGATGAATCCTGCCCTAATTTTGTACCTGAGGCAATGGAGGGTAAATCGACTTGCCCAAGGTCACAAGGAGTGACAGTGGGAGAGAATGGAACTTTGAGGTACCCAACAACTAAGGGCCCTGGATTGTGATAGTCTTATAAAGTCAATTTTGCTTTGTACCCTCCTGAAATGAACAGGATCAACTATGAACTGTACCACCAATGCTCATCTCTGTCAAACTGTTTAAGAAAATATCATCATTGACAGTGTCAAAAGCTGAACATAAATAATAAAATTAATAAAACTGCATTTCCTGAATCCATTTCTATGCATAAATAATCCACTAATGTTGACAAAGTTGTTTCTGCACTGATTCCAGATCTGAACTCCTATTAGTACATATCTAATCAATTTAACTTGGGTGACTAAGGAGGTAGTTTTCAAAGGAGTTAATGCGCGTAAATGTAACATAATATCTTACCAATTTTCAAAAGCCCATTCATGTGCATAAAACACAGTTTTAAGTCCCTAAATCCTTTGAAAATTACTTCCAAAGTTTGGAGCTATCAAGCTATCAATTGTTCAGTAATCTTACTTAAAAATGGAGTATTAGAGACAGGATGCTAAATCTCCAAATTATTTTGCACTAGAATAGTCTTTTATACTTGAAGATTAATGTATTGCTTCTTTTAACAGTACTGGAATGATCCCGTCTGACAAGAAAGTATCAGATGAAAAATCCAATTCAGCAAATAATTTCTGGCCAAACAAATAATCCAGAAGGGGCATGGATCTAGTAGACATACAGTTGATCATTTCTCTTTGAGCACCCTTAATAGTTTTATAATCCACCTCAGTAAAGGAATTTAATGACTAAGGTGTAGTGTTAATCTTATGTTAATTTCAGGATACCAATGAAGCATCAGAATCCAGGCGTATACTATTCTATACTTGAAATTGTACCATGCCTTTCTAGCAGAAATGCTACTCCAAATGGCTCACAATAAAAGTCAGGAAATTACAATTTCATTTACATATATAAAAATACACTGAGATAAATCATCAAAATATTTACATTCATAAAATTAGCATATTCATGTATAAGTACCTGGCACTCGTGTACATGCAATTTTAAAACATTCAAAATATGCATGTAATTTCAGCTTTACATATATGTTTATGTGTGAAAAAAGGGAAGTCTAAGGGTGCTCAGCAGAGAGGGCCAACAGCTACATGCCCAAGTTGGTATTTTATTAGAGACTTACATGTGTACATTTGGCAAGGTATTTGCATTGTTGAATTATCTTGTTGAAACACTCGCTCCATGCAGGATCCAAAGGTCGTGAATAGTACTTCTTACAACCTGGCGCTCCTCTTACATGCCCTGCAGCCGGGACTTACCAGGCACTGGATGATGACATCATATCCTGTCTAGGTATATAAGGAATTCCTTTGCAACCAGCCAGTGCCTCAGAAACAGGTCTTCCTGTGCTAGTCGTCAGGTCTTCCTGTGCTAGTCTTCCTACCTTGTCCAGTTTTGTCACGTTTCTGCCTTTGCCTTGCTGTGTTCCTGCATTGCCATTCTCCCACCCTGCCTTGACTTGTTTTCTTGCCCTGCTTTACCTTGTCTTGCTTTCCAGCCAGCCTTTCCTCAGACTGTTCTTCTGTTGCTGACCCAAAATGTTTTCCAACCTTGTTTGATTTCTACCTACTCCCACCTCTGCCTGGGCACTGACATTGCTTGATTTCTGCCTGCCTCGACCTCTGCCTGGACACTAACCTTGTTTGAGTTCTACCTGCCTTGATCTCTGCCTGGACACCAACCTTTTTTGAGATCTACCTGTCTTGATCTCTGCCTGGACCCCAACTTTGAGTTCTACCTGTCTTGACCCCTGCTTGGACATATAACTTGCTAGTTCCCTTCTAGCCCTAACCCTTGCCTGTTCTTGACTCTGTCTGAAATCTGCTGGCACTGACCTCAGCTTGACTTGGTCCTGTCTGATTCCTCATTCCTTACTCCCCATCAGAGAAGTCCTGCCAGCTGTCAGAATCTGCAGGCTCATCTCAAGGGAGAGGAGGCCAGCCAGGTAGAAGACCTTGCCTTGTGGTGTGTCAGCTGCCTCCTGCAAGGGTCCAGTCTGTGTTTGCATGCCCTAGGTTGCACCACTTAGCAGCAGCCCAAGAGCTCACATTCCCAGGAGCTTGTCACTTGTGCAATTGATATCAGACTCGTCCATTGTTTACTAATGGTTGAGTGGAAGGGAGTTCAGAATGAAGAACTAGATGGTGTCTCTATATTGGTGTCTCTAGATGGTGTCTTTATATTGGAGTGGTTTACAGGCCTCCAAACCAAAAGGAAGAGCTGGACAGAGATCTGGTTGAAGACATCCATAAGATAGGTAAGAAGGGAGAAGTGGTGATCGTGGGTGACTTTAATATGCCAGATGTAGACTGGAAAATCCCATCTGCAGAAACTAAAAATAGTAGAGCGATAGTGGATGCCATGCAAGTACTTTGTTCAAACAAATGGTGTTGGAACCCACGAGAGAAGGAGCTATACTCGACTTAGTGCTCACTAATGCAGATAATGTCTCAGATGTCCAGGTGGGCGCCCACCTCAGCAGTAGTGATCATCAAACGGTATGGTTTAATATCACTAAAAGAATAGGGAAAAGAACCACAAAGACCCGAGTTTTACAGTTCAAAAACACAGACTTTGAGGAAATGGGGAAGTACATGGAGGAAGAACTTAAAGGATGGGAGAACGAGAGAGATGTGGATCAACAGTGGACCAATCTAAAAGGAGCAATCACCAAGGCAACTGCTCTATATGTTAGAAATGTAAAGAAAAGCAAAAGAAAATAGAAACCTATCTGGTTCTCAAAGGAGGTGGCTGACAAAATTAAAGCTAAAAGAACAGCATTCAAGAAATATAAAAGATCCCAAAGGGAGGAGCACAAAGAAGAATATTTGTATCAACTGAGGGAGACAAAGAAATTAATCAAGTTGGCAAAGAGTCAAGCAGAAGAGAGGATTGCCAAGGAGATAAAAAATGGTGACAAAACATTTTTCAGATACATCAGCGAAAAGAGAAAGGTCCAAAGTGGTATAGTGAAATTGAAAGGTGGTAATGATCAATGTGTGGAGAGAGACGAAGAAATGGCAGAAATATTAAATGAATACTTCAGCTCTGTGTTCACTAAAGAAGACCCTGGAGAAGGACCATCTCTACACAACAAGAAACTGGAGGGAAGAGGAATGGATATAAATCCTTTTACAGTAGAAAATGTGTGGGAAGAGCTAAAGAACCTGAAAGTGGACAAAGCCATGGGGCCTGATGGGATTCATCCAAGGATATTGAGGGCGCTCAGAGATGTTCTGGCAGCTCCGCTGTGTGACCTGTTCAATAGATCCCTAGAAACGGGAGTGGTGCCAAGTGATTGGAGAAGAGCGGTGGTGGTCCCGCTTCACAAGAGTGGGAACAGGGAGGAGGCTGGCAACTACAGACCGGTTAGCCTCACTTCGGTGGTGGGAAAAGTAATGGAGTCACTGCTAAAAGAGAGAATAGTGAACTATCTACAGTCCGGAGAATTGATGGACCAGAGGCAACATGGATTCACCAGGGGAAGATCCTGTCAGACAAATCTGATTAACTTTTTTGACTGGGTAACCAAGGAATTGGATCGAGGAAGAGCGCTTGATATCATATACTTGGATTTCAGCAAAGCTTTTGATACGGTTCCGCACAGGAGACTGGTGAATAAAACCAGAAGCTTAGGAGTGAGGGCCGAGGTGGTGACCTGGATTGCAAATTGGCTGACAGACAGAAGACAATGTGTGATGGTAAATGGAACCTTCTCTGAAGAGAGAGCGGTTTTAAGTGGTGTACCGCAAGGATCGGTGTTGGGACCGGTCCTGTTCAATATCTTTGTGAGCGACATTGCGGACGGGATAGAAGGTAAGGTTTGTCTTTTTGCGGATGACACGAAGATCAGCAACAGAGTGGACACGCCGGAAGGAGTGGAGAGAATGAGACGGGATCTAAGGAAACTGGAAGAGTGGTCGAAGATATGACAGCTCAGATTCAATGCCAAGAAGTGCAAGGTCATGCATATGGGGAGTGGAAATCCGAATGAACTGTATTCGATGGGGGGGGAAAGCTGATGTGCACGGAGCAGGAGAGGGACCTTGGGGTGATAGTGTCTAACGATATGAAGTCTGCGAAACAATGCGACAAGGCGATAGCAAAAGCCAGAAGAATGCTGGGCTGCATAGAGAGAGGAATATCGAGTAAGAAAAGGGAAGTGATTATTCCCTTGTACAGGTCCTTGGTGAGGCCTCACCTGGAGTACTGTGTTCAGTTCTGGAGACCGTATCTACAAAAAGACAAAGACAAGATGGAAGCGGTACAGAGAAGGGCGACCAGGAAGGTGGAGGATCTTCATCGCATGACGTACGAGGAGAGATTGAAGAATCTAAATATGTACACCCTGGAGGAAAGGAGGAGCAGAGATGATATGATACAGACTTTCAGATACTTGAAAGGTTTTAATGATCCAAAGACAACGACAAACCTGTTCTGTAGGAAAAAAATCAGCAGAACCAGGGGTCACGATTTGAAGCTCCAGGGAGGAAGATTCAGAACCAATGTCAGGAAGTATTTCTTCACGGAGAGGGTGGTGGACGCCTGGAATGCCCTTCCGGAGGATGTGGTGAAGACCAGAACTGTGAAGGACTTCAAAGGGGCGTGGGATAAACACTGTGGATCCATAAAGTCAAGAGGCCGCCAATGAAGAGTGGGTGACTCACCAGAATGACAGCTACTGCCTGGAGACAATACCCTTATTTAATAAACATACACATGCTTACTGTGACTCCAACATCGCTCTAAGCTTCAACAGCAAGAGGAAATGTGGAAAAATGGATTTACACTCACAAAGAGGGGAGTAGCTGGCTTGTTACGGCGGTTACTACCCCAAACCAAATAAGCCTGATACTTCACCTTCAATGCATATACAGCATAGTTCTCTGCTTCAACGACAGGGGAGAAGAAAAAAGGGTTCGCACTCACAAAGCGGGGAGTAGCTGGCTTGTTACGGTGGTTACTACCCCAACCAAATGTGTCTGATACTTCACTTTCGATGCATATCCAGCATGGCTCTCTGCTTCAACGGCATGGGAGAAGACTGATACATCACGCATTTCCAGCATAGCTCCCTGCTTCAACAGCAGGGGAGAAGAAAAACAACCAATAAGGACTGTATAACATAGTCTGGGTAAAACAAATAAGCATGGGTGTAGCTTGCTTATTGCGGCGGTTACTACCCCTACTACCCCTAACTAATCAAGCTAGATATTTCAATGGTGGGGGAGGAAGGTAAATAGAACCAAGAGCTAAGAGAAACAGATAAGTATGAGAGAAAAAATGTGTGAAGCTTGCTGGGCAGACTGGATGGGCCGTTTGGTCTTCTTCTGCCGTCATTTCTATGTTTCTATGTTTCTATGTCTCCATGACCTGGAGAAGGACTGGGTGAACTGATGGAGTTTTCAGCGAACTTGTGATTTCAATTAAGCATGCTTGTTTAAAAATATACCAACGTCTCTTTATAAACAGGGTTTTAAGCGAACAAGTTGTGATTTTTTTTTTTTGCACATAAAATAGTATGCATGTATGTATTTAAAATAGGCAGGAAAAGTACACATTTCCAATGCATTGAAATACGCTCTTTCAATGCACTATAAGTATTTGCATGTTGATGGACATACATGCATTTTATTATCTGCAAACTACATACACTCAATTATAAAATACTACTGTAGTTCTCCACACAGCCATATACACATGTATATGGGGTTGTTCAGAATTTTTTGAAAGTTACCCTTCCTATAAACAAGGAAATATAAAATGACAATCAATACAAAAACAATTAAAGTATAATAAAAAAAAAAAATCAGATAACTTGTTTGAGAAAAAAACTGGCAAAGTCCTCTAAATGAACTTTTATACCATCATCCATTAATATCTGCACTAGGTGAAATACATAAAACAGTTCATTTGAGGAATTCTATGCAAATAAAATAACATTCACCAGATAAATCTTTTTGACAGACATAATAGCTACATGAGGGCTTTTGAATATAGTTTACATTGGGTTTATCTAGATCATTTTGAAATTTTCTCCATTTTTTCTCTAGTTGATGCCAAACACTCTTTCGTATATGGAGTTCTTCCATAAACCATGGAGCCAAAATTGGTCTTCATTTCAGCATGAATGTTACTTCTCTAAACTGTTGTGATCTTGATATGGAACAATGGTATATAAAATGTATAAATAAATAAATAAAATTATAATTTTATCTATATTGGCTCTCATCTATTTTTTTCAGCAATCCAGTTGGCTCTCTGCCAATTTTCATGGGGAATTGTCAGGGGCTATTAAAGGATTATTTGTCATCATTTTATACCAATTGTGAACTTTCCTCATTTTTCTTATTCTATACTACTGAAATTATAAACATTTAAAATACAGCAAGTTGCAATACTTTTGCATAAATATTGGCCTGTTTTCTGGCTCATGCAAGACACTGATAGTTTTTTTTTAAATTTGAAAAAGAAAATGGGAAAAAAAACATGTTTCTTTAGGGTTAAGAGACAGAAAAGTATTTATAAAATCCATGTACGGTACTTTCTTTCTCAAGACTTTAGCTTACTCCTTTAAGAAAAGCTCCCAGACCCATCCCTTACTTCAGGGATTATATTAAGGTATTTGCTTAGACATACTTAGGAACTTATATATTACATGTTTTTCCCCATAGACTCACAATGGTAAAATACCCTAGTTTTGCTCTCCTCTTACCCCTTAAGCCAATTAAAGGTTTTCCAGAAATATAGACAAAACTGAAAACTGCAGGCCTTCTACAGCATCCCTGCATTAAGTGCCTTGGACTTCCTGGTTTGAATACTACTGTAGGCTGCGAAAGTAATCTTCATTTTGTTAACATTAATTTATGGTTCACAAAACAACAGGGAAGGTAGGGCTCAGGATAACAGCAGTGGTGAGGTTAGCAGCGAGAGAGAGAGAGAGAGAGAGAGCTAACGAATGTAGAAGTCATTATATTTCAGGAAAGCATGTACTTCTAGTATATAAGCATGCATTTCCTCTCCTGACCTTCTGCTCTTGTTTAAATACAAAATTGCTCAAAAACAAAATCAGCTCTGCTCCATCCCAAAGAACATCCTTCTCCCTTAGTACCACAACCATTACAGCACTGCTGCTCCAGCTGAGAAACGCCAAATGTGATTTTCTTGAAATCCCAGACAAGTGAATTCTAAAATCTATCAGTAAATATGATAATACAGTCAGGGAAATGACAATTTTTGAATAATGTATTTGTGTTTACATTTAATAACCCACTTTTAATCATGAAAACCTCAAAGAGGAGAATAATCAAAACAGCATTTTACACTTCACATCAGCCACCTCCCCACCTCTCCATATGCATCCCACAAGAACAAATTCAAATACATTATCCCAAAATGAGACATCAAAAGTGCAATCCAACTACCAAACCCAGAATACCAGTCCACCCATCTTAAATCTATATTCCCCAAATGCTTTTCTCCAATCCCCACATCAACTCCTCCTTTCAGTCCCCTAAATAACTCATTCCAAATGCATAGTAATCCCCTTAATAAAAGTATTGTCTCCTAATCTATGCTGTACCTGTTGTGTGTGCCGGCCGTGGCAGGCCCACAGTCGGGCCCCCTTACCCCTGTTTGCCTGTTTCAGTGCCTGGTTCCACCTCTTTTGCGGCAGTGGGCAGCCGCCTCCATCCTTGTGCTGCCTCTATTGCTCCCAGCTCCCCCATGGATGTCCCAGCTCCGTGAGGAGATACCATCGTCTCACGCCATGCCTCTCCCTAGGCGCACAACTGGTCTACCTTTAAAGGGGCCTCAGTGGGAAACCACCCCCGTGGCCCCGGATGATCACGTCACTGGGTCCTGGTACATAAAGCTGGGCCCAGCCAGTGCTTCCTTGCCTTGGCAACAGGTCTCCACGCTTGTCATGTGCTTAGTTGCTCGTTCCTGCGTTCCCGGTTTTTTCCTGCTTCATCTGTGTTCCTGTTTCCTGATCCTGCCTTGCTCCTGGTATCCGTTCCTGTTCCTGAGTTCCGTGTCTACCATGCTTGTTCCGCTACTGACTGATTCCTGGCTTGATCTCTGCTTCATCTGACTACGCTTCTGATTGATACCTGGCTTGAGCTCTGCTTCATCTGACTATGCTTCTGATTGATACCTGGCTTGACCTCCACTTCATCTGACTACATTCCTGCTTGATTCCTGGTTTGACCTTTGCCTTGCCTGACCATCCTCTGTTTGACTCCTGGTTTGACCCATGTCCATTTGCCACTTCTCCTTGCCTTCCACCTGCCCTGATCTCACCTGCTCTACCACGCCTCTTCTGAATCTACTCTGGACTAGGCCTCTCAGGCTCCGGCCTGTTCTTACTTGCGTACCCCCTGTCGTGCTCCCAGTTCCCTTGGTGCCCAGGTCTCCTGGACTCTGCCTCATCTGGGCTTGTTCTCCGATCTCAGTCACCACTGCTAGCCCCTGGCTGATTCTCACATCGCTTTTCTGGGAAGGCCTCGGACAGAGGCCCACCTAAGACCAGCCGGCCCCGGTACCCAAGTGCTCAACCTGTGGGGAATGAGGGCTGGTATTGGCGAAGCTCCAGCCGGCCCTCGTCAATCAGCCAGCTCTGCCTGCTGATGGTGGTGACCCATAGGGCTCGCCCT
The DNA here is from genome assembly GCF_901001135.1 of Rhinatrema bivittatum. Lineage (NCBI taxonomy): Eukaryota > Metazoa > Chordata > Amphibia > Gymnophiona > Rhinatrematidae > Rhinatrema > Rhinatrema bivittatum. Next base: position 105,899,177 of record NC_042617.1, on the reverse strand, counting down.
GCGGGTAGCGTCAACCCTACCTCGGCCCAAGGGTCCACCTCCTGCGCAACAGTACCAATCTAAGAGTCAGTATAAAAGTCCAAAAATAAACCCATGTATCCTACATGGTACAACTGGAAAATGGGGCATCTAAATGAATGATGAAATTTAATGTGGACAAGTGGAAAGTAATGCACATAAGGAAAATTAACCCTAATTTTAGAAAGACAATGATGGGTACCCATTAGGAGTAACTACCTAGGAAAAGGACCTTGGAGAAATTGTGGACAGTATATTGAAATCTTCAGCTCAGTGTGTGGTGGTGGTCAAAATGCAAACAGAATTCTATTAATTATTTCAAAAGAAAAGATGAATAAAATGCAGAACATCATGATATGGCAGCATCTTGAGTACTGTATGCATTTCTGGTTACCTCATCTCAAAAAGGATAGAGCAGAATTAGAAAAGATACAGAGAAAGGCAGCACAAATGGTTAACAGGTTGGAGCAGCTCCTTTATGAAGAAAGGTTAAACAGGATAGGGCTTTTATTTTTGGATTAAGGGTGAACATGACTGAAGTCTACAAAATCATGAGTGACATGGAACAAGTAAATAGGAAGCACCTATTAAGTAGGAAGTAGGGGAATTGGCTTTGGGCCTTTTAATTTCTTTTTTTACTTTACAAAAGAGCACTTCTTCTCTGGATATCATTTGAAGGTATCTGGATAAGTTATAAGTTATCCAGCCACACAAGTCCAGAAAACTTAAAAACCTGAACAGCTATTTTCATTCAAAGCTGATTAGGTTTTAAGTTATCTGGCTAAAATTTGCCTGTTAACTTTAAGCAAATATATTCAGAGGAACATTCATCCCACTGAATACACAGGACAAGTTTTGTCCAACTTTAGCCGGATAAATTGTCCACTAAAAGGCCTTCTAAATATGACCCCTAACATAGTCAGTAATAAATGTAATGGCAGCACAGAATAAGCAAGAATAAATATATCAAAAACAAACTTTATACACATTTTCTCCTCAGTTTTGGGACTATAGCAATATTTGGTAGAACTAATGAAACCTTGGTGAACAATTCTGCTTATCTATTAAGAAAAACTTGGATAAGATGAAATGCTACTTTAAGAAGGATTAAGAGAAATAGAACATTTGAAATATTTTACTTTCATATTCACAAAAAGGGAAGTAAAACAAATTCCATGAAAAAGCACCTGTCTCTGTAGTTGTGCAAAGTCTGTTTCTGTACTTCAATGCCATGTTTCCACATTAAAATATATCAATGTGATACACCACTGTTTCAGCGATATAAACAACAATACAAAAAATCATAGGTAAAAACCTCTGATGCTGATGTTAATAGAATTTTTCTTCAAATGCTAATACGATCTTTATGATAGATAAAGTGTACTTAATACACCTACGTAATGTGGGATATGCTTGTTTAAAGTGAACTGTGTTATGTTTAATAAAATATTAAAGGAGTTAGAGGAAAGTTTCATACATAAATGTAGGTGTCCCCGCACCACTACTTTGTGGTATATATAATCATAAACTCTCCTCCTCCTCCTGTGCAATTTTTTTTATATATATAATAGAAAATTTTTTTGCTTTCTTTTCTTTATGGTATTATAACCTTAAGACTCTGCCGGGGCGAGAGGGTGGATAAAATTTCAATGCGAACAACGCATAAATGAGGCTTAACACGTATTAATGCTAGATAAGTGAATGAATGAAAATCAGACTTCCCCGTTTGGTGTTGGTATGAGATGTCCGTCTGCTGGTAACAGTCCCGACACGAACTATCCGTGTTTCAGATGTCAAATCTTTCCTCAGGGGTGTGCAAATGAATGCTGGACAACCAACTACTGGCGTCTGAGTCTCTCCATGCCTCCGGAGGCAAGGATGGAGTAACATCTACCAGAGGCGAATATGGAATTCGTTTGAACAATTACGGCGTGGAGAGACTCAGACACCAGTAGTTGGTTGTCCAGCATTCATTTGCACACCCCTGAGGAAAGATTTGACATCTGAAACACGGATAGTTCGTGTCAGGACTGTTACCAGCAGACGGACTATTCGAAAGAGACCTTATTACATCTCCCATCAAACAACAATGCTGGAACCTTTATACCAAAATCTCGAAATAACTCACATTATATTATATATAAATACAATGATATTTAAATTGTTTACCATTTGTATCAGATTTACCCGTACTTCTTTCATCCGAATCATTTAAACCAGGCAGCACTCTTCACATACTGTGTCTTCATAACTCTGTGTCGCAGCTACAATTAGCTGCAGTTACCCGTTCACAGCGTTCCCCAAATGATTTGTGTAGTTCTACAAATGCAGTACATACTCGTTAAAGAACCAGCCAAATGATACTAAACATTATGGTAAAAGCAATTATTCAAATAATACCTACCCAACCGTCTTATCAATTTTCGCCAAATTATTCATTATTGTTCAAAGAAAACGTTATCATTAAGAAGCTGTCTTTCTCTGCACTGCTGTACCACGAGCTTTTAAATCCCCTTTGACCAATGAATTACACAACTCAAATCTGACGCACTTCATCCAGGCATTTTAAATAAACTTTATAGTTACCTACATCCAGAATCTAACACACTACATCCGGGCATTTTAAATAAACTTTATAACCTCCATACAGAATACCACCGATTCTCAAGCATTTGTTTATATTAAAATTACTATCTTTGTGTCATTATGTGCCAAGCTTTTAAATTACCTGTGAAACACAGGGCCACTCGATCTACTGCATCCAAGAATTTTAAATGAACATCACAAATATCCACATCCGGGCAACTCCAAATTCTCACCAACCTCTATTTCACTGCCTATTGAAGTCTGAATAATGCATGCCAATAGGATATACCCTTCAAACTTTCCCTGTAATACCTCCTTTTACCTCTGTATGTTCTCTATGTACCATAGAATACATCCCATTCTACCACATCATTTAATCCATAAGGGACTACAGTTTTCCAATTATATATGTATTTCTGCTCAATCCTTTTGAGGAATTTCGTTTCACCCTGATGTACCTGACAATAACATTGTTGAACAATAAAAAACTTTAATTGTTCAACATCATGTTGTGCTTCCTGCCAATGGCTACAAGGGAGGCTCCTATTTTTTCTGTGCATAACCTACTTTTGTGTTCAATAATTCTTAACTTAATCTGCCTTTTCGTGTGGCCAATGTAAACAAGATTGCAAGGACATACTATAGCATATATCACCATACTGGTGTTGCAAGTATATCTACCTCTAATGACATGAGGATACTTCAAAGCAGCACCTTGATAAGATTTTACAGTAAGTATATTATTGCACACTACACATTCCCCACAAGGATAATTTCCCCACGTACCATCATCCACTCTTATTCTTATAAGTAAGCATGGATCTTAAATTCATTCCCTTTTTCATAGCAAAGATGGGGGTTTCCTCAAAACCCGACAACTTTGTTACTACATTCCAATGCTTCATAATGATGTTTTTAATACCTTCTGATTTAGATGAAAATGGTAAAGTACAAATGGGTCTTGAAATGGAGTTCATAGGGGTGCTCTCCAATAAATTCTCCCTATTCGCGTATAGGGCTCGCTTGCAAGCTTTTCTTATACACTTATTAGGGTAACCCCTTCGCCTAAATTTCTCCATGAGCATGACTGCAGTTCTTTTATATTCCTTAATGGATGAGCATATGCATCTATAACGCAAAAACTGACTTTTTGGAATGCTTTCTTTAAACTTTCTAGGATGAAAACTGGCAAAATGAAGCGTAGTATTCCTATCCGTTGGCTTCACATAGATTGATGAATGTAGCTTATTGTGCTGTAACTGTATACTGACATCCAAATAAGATATTTGTGTACAACTTGATTGTAATGTGAATTTTAAATTCACATCACATGAATTAATGTAAATGTCAAAATCATGCAGCTTCTTATTATCACCGTGCCATATCCAAATCAAGTCGTCTATATACCTAATATAGAAACTTATACAGGAAAAAAACTCAGATGACTATAAGAACTTATTCTCATATTCACTGACATATAGACATGCCACAGAGGGTGCGAGGGGGGATCCCATGGGGATCCCCTTGACCTGTTTAAACAATATGTCCTGAAATGTGAAATAAAATTGGCTTATTATTATCTCTGCCAATTGTAAGACAAATGTTTTCTTACGTTCACTCATAGAGAGCTTAATGAGAGACATGTTAATATTTTCCAAAGCTTCTCTTTGCAGGATGTTGGTATATAACGAAGTTATATCTGCTGTCACTAATATACTCCCATCCACTAAGTCCCTTAATTCTCCAATCTTTCTAATAAACTCAGTGGAATCACGAACATAAGATCTACTTGCCTTAACTAAAGATTGTAATAAGTCATCAATGTATTTAGCTACTGATTCAAACACAGATCCTCTACCTGACACTATAGGTCTTCCGAGGGGTTTACTTAAGGATTTGTGGATTTTCGGGACAAAATATATGTATGGTGTACAGAAACTGTCAATTTTAAGGAATCTGTGATCTTTTTTGGAAATAATATTGGCCTTAAAAGCTGAGTCCACTAAACTGTTAATGTTATTCATAATGGACTGTCCAGGATCAACATCTATTCTTTCATAAAATGTAGTATTATTTAACTGTTGTCAAGCTTCCTCCTCATACATCTTTACATCCATAACTAACAAGGCCCCTCCCTTGTCTGCTCCTCTAATTACAATATTGTGATCGTCTTTCAAATATTGAATAGCCAATCTTTCTTCTTTTGAGATATTGTATTTAATCCTTTCTGGATGAAATTCCAACTCTTCTACCTCTTGTGTAACCAATGTTTCAAATGCAACAATGAGGGAATTTGGTTGTTCCTGGGGCATCCAACCAGTAGATTTGGTAAATTTGTTATCTATAAATGATGTCTGTTGAGGGTCAAAGAAATCTCTCAACCTTAATCTACGAAAAAATTTTTTTAACTCAGTCCTAGTGGCAAAACTATCATGTTTGCCACTAGGAACGAAAGACAATCCTTTATTCAAAATTCTCAAAGATGTGTTAGATAAATGTTTGGAGGAAAGATTTACTACATTGTTTTGTTGGACCTCAGTATAAAATATATTGTTATGATAGTTACTGTTATCTCTGAAAATTATAAGGCTCTCTGTATCCATAATTTTTCTTTGTCTTAGAAAATTCCCCTTTAAATCCCCTACCTCTGTTCACAAATGATTCTTTTTCAGAAAATAATCATGTTTGTGTGATTCTGAATCTTTAAAGTGAACTTGTCTAGCATGTTCCTTACGTGAGATATTTTTTTCTTCATCCGATGACTCATCATATGAGGAAGAAAAATCACCCTTACCTTTATATTATATTATTTATACATAATATAATGTGAGTTATTTTGAGATTTTGGTATAAAGGTTCCAGCATTGTTGTTTGATGGGAGATGTAATAAGGTCTCTTTCGAATAGTCTTTTGTAATACCTTATATGTAAGTAAAAAAAATATCTTTGTTGATTTCATAGAGCACACAGGACCTATGAATACATGAATCAGTATGTTGAAAAAATTTCTTTGCAAGTGAAGTCCCTGAAGAAGCCCTGGAGTACAGGGGAAAATGAGGCTCTCGTCGGATCGCATTGAAGATTACATCAGAGAAATATTGGACTGGGTTTGGAAGATCTTTTTAAGATATTGCATAAATTGGACTCAAAATAAGGGAATGCTTTATTGTAAAGCACACTGATTCATTGTATTTGTTTAGAAACATATAAGGCGTGGAAGTTATAAGTTATTGTACCTAATATTTGAGTTTGTTAAAGCCTTCAGTTTTATGGGTTATGTAGAATATGTTTTAGTATGAATGAGAGTATGGTGATGTGGGGGTAAAGCATGTAAGTGTTGTATGGGTATGAATGTGTGAGAAGTAAAAGAGTAGTTTGTATGGGGTGAGTTTTAACGAGCATGTTTCACATAGGTCCAATGTGAGTGGATAATAAAGAGTTAAATTCAAATGGATCCAGACATGGTATAGTGTTTATTGGATTACCTCCATTTTCTTATGATAGAATGTTTCCACATTAATCAGAGCTGATATTCAGAAGTTAAACATGCACATTCATCTATCTACTCCCATACCTTCTACCCTTCTTTTATGAGTTTATTAAGAAGAGAAGAGCTGCTGTGATGTAAGTAGCAAATAAATTCATTTATTGTGATGGGTTTAACAACCCAAAGGCATGCAAGCTTCAGTGACAGAGGTGGTGAATGTGCAGAGAATATTATCACCATCTGGTGTGTGCACATCATATACAGATAAAATAACTCCTATACAATTTTAAACTGCAACTACTAGGACATTGTTTCAAGGCTATGTAAAATGACAGCCTGCAAAATCCATATTTCTTTTCCAGTAGAGAAAAATGTTTCTCAGTGTATGACCACAAAGGCCTTAATTTTTTTTTTAATTTTCAGACAGAGGAAAGATGAACTCTTTAAAATAAGTCATAATATTTGCATTTCATATCTACATTCTAAGAAAAGGAAGAAGAGTAGTCTGGAAGTTTGAGGCAAAAGAGTTCCTGGGATTTATATGAATCCCTGCTTTGTTGCTGGCTCTGTGTGACTTTGAATTTGATATTTTTGGGAGTTGATTTTCAACCAGGAAAGTGTAGCAAAAGATAAGCAGGTAAAATTACACCGTTATCTTTAGCTGGATATTCAGTTGCACTTAGTTGGCAAGAACATCAACTAAATTTGAAGCTAAATTTGTGTGATTGTATTTAGAATTGCCTTTCACATGGTTATACTTGCCTGGCTAAATAGGATTATTACACTACTCAGCTAAATTTAAAAACTTCATCTCAAGATCATTTTTCCCTTTCTTAACCAGGGTAAATGTGGGCAGATAATGATTTTACCTGTACAAATTTAGCCAGGTAGGGTAGATTCTGAACACACAAAATGAACCCAGCTAAAACCCATTTAGCTGGGTAAATCTTTAAAAATCAACCCCTTATTTTCCAGGGCCTGAAGTTAATCCAGTTGGAATTGGCCAATATTAACAGGGAGGTCAATATTCAAAAGCCATTTAGACAGATAATTTAAACATTAGTCATCTAAATAGCAAAACTGGCATATTCAGTCACTTTTCATTAGTTATCCAGTTAGAATTTAGCTGGATAAGTGGGGAGTGTTCTGGGGAGGAGCAGTGTTAGCTGGATAAGATATCCAGCTAACTGATATTCAGCATTACTCAGATAACTTATCCAGCTAATTCTGGTCAGCCACGTACCTGTCCTAAGCCAGATAAACTTATCTAGATATCTTTAAGATAGCTGGGTATATTCAGTGGCACAACTGCACCACAACTGCCAGGTAAAGTTAAGTCATTTCAGATAACAAGTCAGATTAGTTAGACAGTTCTCTGACTAGAATACTGTGCAAAACAGAATTTACACTAACATCCAATTTTTTGTCCCTTATTCATGTTCATGAATCAATACCTTTAAGTATGTGTCTCTCTACTTGCAATGTGCAAATCGTTGACTTTCCCATAACATGCTTTGCCTAAATATTGAGAAAACTGAGATTACCATTTTGAGTAGGTTACCACTGCACAGTGTTCAATCCAATTTCTATTTCAAAGATATCTGTATTCCAGTGTCCTCACAAGTTCATAGTTTAGGAGTTGATCAGAGCTTGTAATTAGAACCACATATAAAAACAGTCATCAAATTATCTTTTTATAAGCTTCTCATGGTGAGAAGGTTGCACTCCGTTTTGGAGCCTGAGGACTTCCGCACAATACTTCCATCCCTAATTCTTAACAGAGTAGATTACAGGAATACTTTATATATTGGTCTTCCAATCTCTGCATTGTGCCCACTTCAGTTTGCACAGAATGCCACAGCCCATATGTTGACTGGCACTAAAATGAATGAACATGTACCACCTGTTCTCCATGAACGTCACTGACTGCCAATCAAATGGCGCATCCTGTACAAGCTTGCCACTGTTATTTCCAAACTCCATGATACTGACTGTTGGTTTGGCTCAGTTCTAAGAATACACCTGAATACTCATTCCAATATGCAAAAAAAATCACCCTTTTTTAAATTCCCTCAATAAAGTTCATGCAACTCAATATCCCTAGAGAAAGATCCTTCTAATTAGCAGGCTTAATCTACTAAAACATACTATCCACTACTGTTGGAATGCTTTCCTATGAAAAATCCTTTAAGAAGGACTTAAAGACCTAACTTTTTTAAGTGGGCTTTCACTCCCCTTATAAATAATTGAGATTCTCATTGAAGACTTCAGAAGATGATACTGGAGCTCTGCAAAAAGATGCTATAGGTCGTAATTAACCTTTTTTCTTTACTTTTTTTATGATTGTATTATTTTGTAGGTGTATAATTCCCATTGTGTACATTTTGCTTTTAGTACTTCACTTTGAAACTTATGATGTAAGTGGGCTACACATTTTTAATAAACTAAACTATTCAGTTAATTAGCTGAACTGCACAGCAGCTGAAAATGGACCCATTTTATTTTTTAGAAACTGTTATTCAGATTATAAAGCTACAATAACTCCAGTGATTAAAAGCTCAACATCTCCTTGTAATGCTTTGCTGTGTAATGGTAGAAATTTTATAAAACAAATATCTTTGTCACTTCTTTATAAATTGATGGGAATCTGCACTATTAATTTTCTCACAGAGTTGTTGTTTGTACTGTACTGATTTTAAATGATTGTAGGTGTTTTAATTCCTTATTCTGTATTTTTTGGCCTATTACACCCCAAACCTTCCACCCTATCAATTTCTATATGCATCATCTTCAAGATTTGTACCTGCCAAGCATACCTAGATCTTTATTAAGTGAAAAAAATGTTGAATAAATAAGCAACACAAAGCATCCTGGATGGGTGCTGTGTGTAATCAAGGGCCTGTGTCATGCAGGCACTCTGCCTTCATTTATTGAGGGTCACCAAAATCATGAACCTATACAGATCAAGCCTTGCCCATGTGATGGTCATGCAGGTTTATTCTGGGTCTAGGGATACCAGGCCTGGCACCTTTGTGCCTCCCAGTGGTTCATGCAAGTATTTTGTGGCCGGCCCTCTGCACTAGGATCATGACCCTGCTGGTTATAGGTCTCAGGTGGAGGGTAGAAAGCCAGGAGAGCTTGTCCTCTCTCTTTTTCCTCCTATGCAGCTGAGTTGTGCACTTAGCTCAGAAAAATTAAAAAATAAAACCCTCTGACCTTTAAGGAACCAGTGCTATGGAGTCTAGTAGCATTGTACAGTACTGGTCCTCTTTACTGGATGGACTACCTTCTTGGGCTCACTCGGCCTCTCCCTCTTAGAGAGACAATGTGCATCAAGTATTCCCTGTAGTTTTCCTCCTTTGGGCCTATCTTTGGTTGATACCTGACAGTGAGAAGATATATCCTGCCATTTCTGAAGGAACAAGGTGTCATGCTGTTTTAAGGTTGGGTCTGGAGGAACCTGAGGCTGTTGAAATGCTCCATTTGTCCAAATTGGTGAAACCACCTCACCGTGAGTTGTGCAGAATAACAGCTCCAGCCCACAGGGTGGCAGTTCAAGTGGGGCATGCTGCAGTGACATGGGAATATACTTCTGTAGCAGCCTACATGCCAGCCTGCAAGACAGGCACATGGAGCAGGGCTAGGGACCAATGAGGAGGAGGAAGGACAGGGCCTTAGGAATCCCATGAGACAGGTGTTATTTTGGCCTGAGCAAAGATGGGGCTGAGATGAATGGTCTTCCTGACAGTATCTTCCCTGGAGAGCTGGAACACCACAAGCTAGCACTGAAGCTAGGTGGAGAGAAGGGAAGGTCACATATTCAAGGCACTGTCCCCCTCCTGTGGATGGGTATGTACGAATGCCTGGGAGACAGGGAGAATAGTGGTGGACATTCTAGACTATGAGTTTGTGCCCTCTGCATTGGATTTGACTGTCACCATGACAGAAATGTTGCTGCTGGCCATATACCCAGTCACATCCTGTAATGGTTGACAAAAATGGGAAAGCACTAGGAACCTGGGCACTTGGTAGATGCCAACATCTTGCTCTCCTCAGGGACTGGGATCGAGGAATCCAGATGAATGGTAGGGAAAGCATAGGGCAAGTGGCCTATCCAAAATTGGAATAATCACCCACATATCACAATTGCAGGAGCAGATCACAATTGCAGGAGCAGATAGTGACGTTTGCAGTAATTTTTTCCCAGCACTTTGACAAGGCAGTATGGCAGGCACCAACGGCAGGAGAGGGTGAGTTGGGTGCCGCATTTAAGGATGGGATAGCCTTAGTGCTGGTGGCAAAAAAACAAAGGAAAAAAGTCTAAAAAGAAGAGCAGATGTAGGAGCAGGAAGAGCTTTTTTAGCTCCAGATCCTCTACCAACAGCAGCAGGTCTTCCAGCTCATCAAGTTATGATTTCTCTGTGGTCATGGCAGCAACAGTGATGAAGAAGGCAACAGTGCCAAGTTTTCCAACAAGAGAGGGAACTAAGGAATGCTGTAAAAGTATGCCATGTTTGCTGGGTCACCACATTAGGGACCAGCTGTATGTAGATATCTTCTCCTTGTTAGAAGGACAAAAGAAGTGGGAGGATTGGAAGGAGGAGGGTAAGAGGCATAAACCTCCCAGCATGAGCTGGAAGGTAATACACAATATTTTTTGAGTTTTGTCTTTCACCAGATATGAGACTATTACTACTAACATTGATGCCTCACAGACATATGAAATGTGGTCTTATCTTGAGATGATTATCTTTGCACATGTGAAGTATGAAAAATTCACATAGCTGAACTATGATGAAGCCTTCAGGGAAAGGATGGCTGACACTCCAGAGGTGTCTTAGGGATCCCTTGACATGGATTTGTGGTTTACACTAGGCATTAACAGGATAAAGTCAGACCTACCGCTTTTGGGGACCCACTAACACCTTCAGTCAGGTAATCCTGCCACCATGGATGTGTACCAGTAGTTCACCTGGAGTGGGCACACAGCTACCAAATGTAAATATAAGTATATCTTCAATTCTTGTGCAGCAATCATCTTGTCAATGAGTGCCCAATAAAAGGGAAGACTGGTAGCCTAACTGGGCGACCAAATATGAACTCACCTCTCAGGACTTATGCCGGCTAGCTGGAATGGATGGCAAGTAGCTTGTGTGCATACACCAACGAGGAAGCAGCAGTTGCTCTGTTCTCCAGTTTCAGAGATGGCTTTAGGATTCCATGTGTGGGCCTTCTGATCTCGCACACAGTACCCAATGTGTACTTCTCCTACTACTATGCATTTGAGACTGGGGCCAAACTGTATGCCAAGATTATTTCAGAATATATACTACAGGACCCTTCCACTATATATATATATATATATATATATATATATATATATATATAATAAGTATATAATCTCTTCCCCTTACACCTTTCTCTTTTCCTCCCCTACCTAAACTCATACCCTCTCCTTCCTTTGCCCCCCTTTACTCTCCCTTGACTCTTTTATAATTTGTAATATTATAAGTACTCCATATATTATTATCATTATATATCTATTTATATTTTATAAATTGTTTTTTGTTAATGCATTTAACCGTTTTTAATGTAAAGTTTTCTCAGTTGTTTTCTTACTGTTTTATGTAAAACGCAATTGCGGATTTTGTTCTATGTACACCGACGTGATATCTCTGATGAGCGGCGGTATATAAAAACCAATAAATAAATAAATAAATAAATAAATAAATAAATAAATATGACACTGTCAGCCCTGGAAGCCATGCCTAAGAAAGAGCTGGGTAGCTTTAGGTTGAATCAAAACCTCTTCTACTCTAAGGAGTCATCAGTGAATGATTTCATAGTTAAGGAACAGATCTCCAAACAATAAACTTCATCTGATAGCATGGCAAGCACATTCAGATAGCACAGTCCAGATGTATTCCACACATTAAGAAAGGTGGAAAGAAGGCAAAATGATTACCGGAATGGTTAAAAGGGGAGGTAAAAGAAGCTATTTTAGCCAAAAGATTTCATTCAAAAATTGGAATAAGGATCCAACAGAAGAAAATAGGATAATGCATAAGCGTTGGCAAGGTAAATGTAAGACATTGATAAGACAGGCTAAGAGAGAATTTGAAAAGAAGTTGGCTGTAGAGGCAAAAACTCACAGTAAAAACTTTTTAAAATATATACGAAGCAGAAAGCCTGTGAGGGAGTCAGTTGGACCATTAGATGGTCAAGGGGTTAAAGGGGCACTTAGAGAAGATAAGGCCATCGCGGAAAGATTAAATGATTTCTTTGCTACGGTGTTTACTGAAGAGGATGTTCAGGAGATACCTGTACCGGAGAAGGTTTTCATGGGTAATGATTCAGATGGACTGAACCAAATCACGGTGAATGATGGCTCCTCTGAGCAGGTTTCAAATTACAGGGGCCCTTAAATGAGCTCTTTGTGCTGTAGTGCTGCATGCAGAGAGGCATGGAACTCATTCCTTCAGGATCAGAGTCACATATAATGCAGCAGTTCTAGACAATCAGTCGGCACCATTCAGTGAAATCTGTAGTTTCAGCACATTGGCAGTGCAGGGTGTGTGGGTGTGATGGCTGGAGAGAAATGCACTGTAATGAACTCATTCCAAGCATGTATCAACTGCTGCTTATGAAAGCTCATCTGGATGGATTAGTGATTCTTCTAGGGGGGCAACAACCTGGGTGATTTGTCTGGGCGACAGCTGGTGGACATCATTAAGAATAACATCACACTCTTCCTATCTTGGTTACCTAGAGCTTGCATTGTTTATTTATTTATTTTAGTTCCACTTTCTATTCCACTGATCCACCAATATCAGCAGATTACAGTCATCATACACAGTAAAGCATAACAAAACCTTATGCAACACAAAACATAAACATGCCAAAACAACTAAAAAGCTACATTGCTATACATCTCTTGGGAAAAAAACAAAAACATACCTTAACAAGATCAAGCAATATTCAGTCTGGGAAGGCTATAGAAAAGGGATATGTCTTTAAGTTCTTCCTAAATTGAGGAAGTTCACTCTGTTCTAAAAGCTGCAGGAAGGCTGTTCCAGAGAGCAGGAACTGTTTGGTCTGAGATTGTCCCCTTATGGTACGAGTGGTAGCCAAGGTTAACCAGCAGAAAGGTAAATTTATGATTTTGTATCAGGTATTTATTATTTATTTAACAATTGTAATATGCCGCATACTGCAAATTGTTTTCTGTATAAGAGTATATTTGGATATTTATCAATAAAATATAAGTGGAAAAAAACAGGTTGATGCTGAACAAGATTTTATACCAGAGGCCACTGTTAATAGAACTAATGATTTTCCTTTTGTTCATCTCATACTTGCATTAAAAGGAAGAGCTTGTCAATTGTAAATATAGTTGCCATTTTGGATTTGATTTTGATAGCTTTGCTGGGCAGGTGACGAGCTATATTGATTCAGAACAAACCAGAAACTTCTCTGAACTGGAATTTTTCCTCTTAACGGTGACAGGTGAAACTACAGCTAAAGAGAATCCTTTATGTAGCAGTGGGAGACAAAATGTTTCTTTTCTATAGTAACTGTAAGAAATAAAGCAGACTATTTCTACTTAACATAATTCAGTTTATAAAGGTTTCCAAATCCTTATTCTGAAGAACACTGGGTGATTTTGTGTAAGAAAAAGTTTCTTCTCTGAGGTATAAATATTAAACATTTTTATTGTGTATGACAGGCCAGGTGAGAAAGCTGGGTGAACTGGGGAGAATTCAGGCTAAAGAACCAGGATGATGTCCTGGAGAAGGAATGGGTAAACTGGTGGACTAATAGGTAAAACTGGTAATGTCAATTACGTGTGCATATTTTAAAATATACCAACTTGAGAAAGTAAATCAGGGTTTATACAAGTAGGTTTTACTTTATTTTTACACATAAAATATACACGTGTATATTTTTTAAATAAGTAGGAAATGTACATGCTTACAATACATTGCATAATATAAGACCCATATGATATAGCATGTAAAAGAAATTGCATATAATACAAAACCTGCTATAAGAGGAAACTCATTGTTGAATCAAGTTTACCTTCAAACGATGCCATAGATTTAGTGGCTATCGTGTCTGTGAGCCTAAAATTTTAGGTAAACATGATCTGTGTATCTGTTTGCACTTGTCTGTGTATATTTTGTTGAAGCCCACTTCAAAAAAAAATTTTTAAGCCTGTGAGTGGTTCACACAGTCACACTTATCTTATTACTGCTGAATTTAATGCAGCCAATTTGGTAAAACCGACATCTAGATGTTTCGGAGCAGATGGGCTCCTTCTTCAAGGGCTTGACATTGGCGGCAGTAGACTGCAAAACACTGTCTATTTATAGGTTGTCAGGCCAGTGGGCTGCTCAATGACAAGGAATTTGGCATTACTGCGGGCGGCAAGTTGTCACTGCGGGCTGAAACGCTTCGCAATGGTCTTAGCAATGCAGAAAGCTATCGCTACAGGCTACAGGGTAGATTTTATAAAAGTACGCCCGCGCAAACAAAAGTACGCTGGATTTTAATAGATACGAGCGTAGCCGCACGTATCTTTTAAAATCCGGGGTCTGCGCGTGCAAAGCTGTGCAAAATCGGCAGCCTGCGCGCGCTGAACCGCGCAGCCTACCTCGGAAGGAACTTTCCTTCCACCCCCCACACCTTCCCCTCCCTTCCCCTAACTAACCCGCCCCCCGGCCCTAACTAATTCCCCCCTACCTTTATCGTGAAAGTTACGCCTGCCTGAGGCACGCATAACTTGCGTGCGACGGGCCAGCTGCCGGCGCACCATGGTCCGGTCCGGGGGCTGGTCCGGAGGCCGCAGCCACGCCCCGACACGCCCTCGATAGTGCGCCGGCCGTGACATGCCCCGACACGCCCCCCCAGGACAGCCCCAGGACTTATGCAACATAGGCTCGGCGCGCACAGAGGGAGCTTGGGGCAGGTTTTCGGGGGGTACACACGTATCTTACGCGTGTACCCCTTTGAAAATCTGCCCCTATGTGAAGAGAATGTTGGCAGCTCTCGACGCTGAGGAGGTGCTGTACCTTTAACCGCTAACAGCGTTTAGGCTCACAGACACGATAGCCACTAAATCCATGGCATCGAATGAAGGTAAACTTGATTCAACAATGAGTTTCCTCGTATAGCAGGTTTTGTATTATATACAATACGTTGCATGCATTCATGCATAAACATGTATACACGCATATAGATATAGGGGCAGATTTTCAAAGGGATACGCGCGTAACCCCCGAAAAGCTGCCCCTTCCACCCCCTGCGCGTGCCGAGTCTATGTTGCTTTCCTGGGGGGGGGCGTGTCTTGGGGCATGTCGTGACCGGCGCGTCATCGGGGGGCGTTCCGGGGCATGGACGCGGCCTCCGGACCAGCCCCCAGACCGGAACACGGCGTGCAGGCGTAACTTTTGAAATAAAGGTGGGGGGGATTTAGTTAGAGCCTGGGGGCGGGTTAGTTAGGGGAGGGAAAGGGAAGGTGGGGGGGGCACCGGAAAGAAAGTTCCCTTCGAGGCCGCTGCCGATTTTGCGTACTTTTTAAAAATCTGCCCTATATTTTATAGTGCATGCAGATATGATGTATGCGAGTTATAAAATACATTAAAAAATGAATGCACAGCCAGTGATGTGCACAGCCAGTGATGGCGAACTCCAGTGCTCAAGTGTCACAAACAGGCTCAAGTGTCACAAACAGGCCAGGTTTTCAGGATATCCACAAAGAATATGTATTAGGTAGATTTGCATAAAATGGAGGCAGTGCATGCAAATCTTTCTCATGCATACTCACTGTACATATCCTGAAAATCTGGCCTGTTTGTGATACTCGAGGGCTGGAGTTCGCCATCACTGATACATGTACATATATGCCACTGCATGCAGTTGTTTGAAAGTTATCCTCCCTATTACCTTTCGCACTTAAACAAAACTGATATCATATGGATGTAAAAATATTGGCTACTGAATATTGTGCAATGTGTTTATGAATTTTGAATAAAATGAATAAAAATATATTTTTTTTAAATATTGCTATTATTGTTGGTGTTACAGCACAGATTATAATGATATACCATAATAAACTTTACTTTTATTCAAAACTAAAATCAAAATTTTCTCTCTTTATACTTTTTCTTACATTTATATGTTTTGTTTGAATCTATAATACTACCACCAAACATAAACCTAACACCAGTGTTTACATAAGAACTTAGGAAATGACATAATCGGTCAGACCAAAGGTCCATCAAGTCTAGTAACTTGTCTACGTCAGTGGCCATTCTAATTCCCAAAGAAAAGATCCAGTTTTTCTTGCTTATAACCAGGGTTAAGCATTAGCTTTCCCAGATCTACTTGGATAATAATGGTTTTTGATCTTCTCCTCTAAGAACTTGTCTAAACTCTTTTCAAACCATAGCTACACTAACTGCTTTCACCACTACTTTCTAGTATAACCAATTCCCCCTTATGTTATGAATGTTGGCCAAGGTCAACCAGCAAGTGGGCA
Organism: Rhinatrema bivittatum; assembly: GCF_901001135.1. Taxonomy (NCBI): domain Eukaryota; kingdom Metazoa; phylum Chordata; class Amphibia; order Gymnophiona; family Rhinatrematidae; genus Rhinatrema; species Rhinatrema bivittatum. The sequence continues at coordinate 105,882,547 of NC_042617.1, read as the reverse complement.
CATTTATGATGTGTTGCAACAAGATTGCAGCTTGGTTTGGAGAGCACAGATGGACTGACTGGATCCATTGACAGAAGTACCCAAGTTTTAGGTACGTAGAGGTCATGTATGGTTGGGCAGTGTCACCTGCAACAAGGCTCCCAATAGAAGGCTGAGGTTGTCTGCTGCCTGGGCATCAGGTGATGCAGATTCAAGTCAGTGACTCCTGATTAGGCTGTGTTGGTAGTCTGCAGAGTTGGAAGTCCTGCTTGTACAGGATGAACTGCATGGAAGGCCCAGACAAACTTCCTTTTCACGAGGACTCTTTATCCTGCTTGCTTGGGGCAGGCATGGAGAGGGCAATCCTTCTCTTCACTTAACTCGAACATATATGCAAAGGGCTTGGGTATGTAGGCTAGTCTCCTTTGTTAGGGTTTTATGAATAAAGCTGCAGCCTTTATTATTTTTAATCGAATAACTGTTGTATTCATGGGGGGGCCCAGATGGCTCACAGTTGCTCCAGTTAAATATTGTAGCAAGAGAGCAGCATCAGAGTATTGGTTCTTACAGGTTCTATTCTAAATCCAAATTTTCACTTGCTTAAACATTTAGGAGCAAATTTCAATAATCCACAAAGCAGAAAAATCCCCACAAATGTTATCCGTTACCTGAGCGAGAAACTAAAAGCATACCATTTCATGTTAAATTATGTTGTACACTTTCTCCCAGCCTCCCAGAGGCAAGTTCATCCCTGGGAACCCTGACTTTCACAGTAGCTAAATAAAGCTGAAATATGAAACTACCTGGCTATATTTAATTGCTCTATCCAAGGAAAATCTCAAACCTAGAGATTGAGATGCTTCCACAGTTAGACAGCTAGATCTTCTTCAAAATTCTCCTCCTGGAGGGCAATTTTAAAAATCATTTATGCAGCTAAATAGCCATTTACCCAGGTAAACTGTCTGAAAAATTCCCTCCCTTAATCTGGCTAAACGTATGTATGTGTTTCAATAACATGCATACTTTTAGTTGCATTTAGAGAAGGCATTTCAGTGATGGGTTTTGGATGGGCTCAGAAAATAATGCATGAAGACTATATTTTCAAATCTGAGTGTTATTTTCCATAAAAATTGTACAAAGGTTTCACCCAGGTAAATCTTACCCATTCAAAATCCTCCTCCCCCTCAACCCAGCTAAAATTGTGCTTATAAAATAGCTATGTGCAGGGGACTGACCTGCTAATGATAATTTTATGAAGGGACTTTAAAAAATGTCTTTAGAATCAAATAGATCGCGGTTTCTCTATTAAAGTAGAATTGTAGCAAGTACTCTTCACTTGAATTTTTATCACAGTATATCCACAGATCTTAAAGGAGATTGCAGCACACTCCCCACTATTGATTGTATTTTGGTGTGTTCCTATTGTACTTCAACATTCTTTGGTGTAGAAATGGAACATGAAGGTCTGTTACAGGCATATTGCATAACGTGGAAAGCAGGGAGTCAGGAGTTAGTGGAGATAAGAGCTACTTGCCAGATGAACAGTGTTCACGAGGAATAGTATAAGGCAGGGATAGGCAACATCAAGTCTTGAGTGCCACAATCAGGTTTGGTTTTCAGGATATCCACAATGAATAGACATGAGATATATCTGCATGCACTACCTCCACTGTATGCAAATATTTATTTATTTATTTAGCCATTTTATACACCGTCATTCCAAACAAAGATCACAACGGTTTACAGCATGATGTACATATTATACATCGACAAGAACAATGACTTAATTAGGTCAAACAACATACAATGTAAAAATTGGCACATACTTTGGATAAGGTATTTAGCTCAGGAGATAGGTTCTTAATGACTTTGTCCTTGAGGGTGCATGCTCTGTGTTCAGTTGATTTTAAGTTAGGTTACAAGCATTTTGAAATAACCAAGTTTTTATGTCACATTTGAATTTCTTTGCTTATGGAGTCAGATACTCGGGTAGAGAGTTCCATACGATTGGGCCTGCTATATATTGCATGCACATTCATTGTGGATGTCTTGAAAACCAAACCTCTTTGTGGCAATCCAGGACTGGAGCTGTCTACCTACCCCTGGTGTAGGAAGAAAAATGAGAAGATAGGTGATGAGGGGCTACAGAGCGAAAGCAAAATTGCTTACCTTGTAATAGGTGTTTCCCAGGACAGCAGGATGTAGTCCTCACATATGGGTGACATCAGTAATGGAGCCCTATGTACGGAAAACTTCTGTAAAAGTTTCTATGAAACTTTTGACTGGCACCAGAGTGCCTACTGAGCATGCCCAGCATGCTATGATATTCCCTGCCACAGGGGTCTCCCTTTAGTCTTTGTTTGTAGCAAATAGCGTTAGCCAAAATTAAAATAATAAAACGAATCGGACCCAACTCCGCGGGGTGGCGGGTGGGTTTCGTGAGGACTACATCCTGCTGTCCTGGGATAACACCTATTACAAGGTAAGCAATTTTGCTTTATCCCAGGACAAGCAGGATGCTAGTCCTCACATATGGGTGATTAGCAAGCTAGAGGCTGAGTCATTTTGAGGTGAGGCAACAGTGAAGTATTGTTGTCGAAATGAATCAGCCGAAATCACAGCAGGTTGGATGTAGAAGGAGTTGGGATTACACTGGAAACAAGTTCTTTAAGACGGATTGTCCATATGCTGAATCTTGTCTTCCCTCTTTGTCTAGACAGTAGTGAGCTGCAAAGGTGTGAAGAGAACTCCATGTTGCTGCTTTACAAATGTCCAGAATAGGTACAGAGCGAAGGTGTGCTACTGAGGTTGACATTGCTCTGACTGAGTGTGCTTTTACTCGCCCTTGGAGAGTAAGGCCTGCTTTTTCATAACAAAATTGTATGCAATCTGCTAGCCAGTTTGACAGAGTATGCTTACCCACTGCTTTACCTGGTTTGTTTGGATCATAGGACACAAACAGCTGATTTGATTTTCTTTGGGCTGTAGTGCGGTTTAAATAGAAAGATAACGCACGTTTACAGTCCAAAGTGTGTAAGGCTCTCTCTCCCTGGTGAGAGTGAGGCTTAGGAAAGAATGTAGGTAAAACTATTGTTTGGTTTAAATGAAATTCAGTAACAACCTTAGGAAGGAATTTTGGATGTGTACGGAGGACTACTCTGTCATGAAGGAACTTCGTGAAGGGTTCGTAAGTTACTAGTGCCTGCTGTTCACTGACCCTTCTAGCTGATGTAATGGCTATGAGAAATACCGTTTTCCAAGTAAGGAATTTAAGGTCACAGGTATTTATGGGTTCAAAGGGAGAACGCATAAGCCTGGTTAAGACTACATTCAGGTCCCATTGAATGCTTGGGGAATGAACTGGAGGTTTAATGTGAGTTAGGCCTCTCATGAATTTACTGACGAGAGGCTGTGTGGAGACAGGTGCATCTCCTAGCCTGTTATGATAAGCTGAGATTGCACTTAAGTGAACCCTTACCGATGACGTCTTAAGACCAGAGTCTGAGAGATGGTAAAGGTAATCTAGTAGTGAAGTAGTGGGGCAAGTGAAAGGATCTAAATCTTTGTTAGTGCACCACAATGTAAACCTCTTCCATTTGTAGGAATAATTTTTCCTAGTGGAAGGTTTACGTGAAGCTATAAGTACTTGAGATATAGTGGTTGGAAGGTTGAGTGGTTGTAAGATCAAGCTTTCAACATCCATGCTGTCAGGGACAGGGATTGAAGGTTGGGATGGCGCAGCTGACCCTGTTCCTGAGTTATGAGATTGGGAGCTACTCCCAGGCGAATTGGATCCCTGACTGAGAGATCTAGCAGTGTGGGAAACCATACTTGTCGAGGCCAATATGGGGCTATGAGTATCATGGTCCCCTTGTCCTGTTGCAGCTTCACTAGTGTTTTGGTTATGAGCGGTATTGGTGGATACGCGTATAACAGGCCTGAATTCCAATGGCGGGCAAACGCGTCTCTTGGTAAGCTGTTCTGCTGCGAGAGGAGAGAGCAGTAATTGCTCACTTTGTAGTTCAGATGGGACGCAAAGAGATCTAATGATGGTTGACCCCAGCGTTGGAATATCCTGGCTGCCAGGGTCGGGTCTAGAGACCACTCGTGTGGTTGGAAGTGACGACTGAGGCAATCTGCTACTGTGTTGTGGATGCCTGCTAGGTAGGTGGCCCGTAGTAGAATTGAGTGTGCTAGGGCCCAGTCCCATATTTGAGCTGCTTCCTGACAAAGGAGGTACGAGCCCGTACCACCCTGCTTGTTGATGTACCACATGGCTACTGTGTTGTCCGTTTGGATCAGAACAGTCTTGTGTGAAGGCAGTCCTTGAATGCATATAGAGCATAGCGTATAGCTCGAAGCTCCAGGAAATTTATCTGAAAGGAGGCTTCTTGCTTTGTCCACTTGCCCTGTGTTTTCAAATGAGCAATGTGCGCTCCCCATCCCAAGGTGGACGCATCTGTAGTTAAAGTCACTTGTGGAATTGGCTGCTGGAAAGGTAGGCCCTTGAGCAAGTTGATCGGTGATGTCCACCAGAGAAGGGAAAACTTCAGATCTGGTGTTATCTGAATGTGAGTGGACAGTGGCTGAGTGGCTTGAATCCATTGAGATTTGAGTGTCCATTGCATTAGTCGCATGGTCAGTCTGGCCATGGGAGTGACGTGAACTGTTGAGGCCATGTGTCCGAGTAGGATGAGGCACTGATGAGCTGTAACTGTATATTGATTGCGAATAGAGTGTGCCAGGAGAACGAGCGTTTGAGCCCGGTCTTTTGGAAGAAAGGCCTTTGCTGTGATGGTGTTGAGATCTGCACCTATGAACTGCAACTGGTGAGATGGTGTGAGATGGGATTTGTCGTAATTGATGAGAAATCCCAAGGAGTGAAGCAATCTTATTGTGAGATGGAGAGAAGTGACAGCTCCGCTCTGTGTATGACTCTTGATGAGCCAATCGTCTAAGTAGGGGAACACATGCACTTTTTGCTTGTGAAGATGTGCCACCGCTACTGCTAGACATTTTGTGAATACCCGAGGTGCTGATGCAAGGCCGAATGGTAGCACTCTGTATTGGAAATGTTGACCTTGAACCAGAAATCGCAGGTACTGTCGATGAGGAGGGAAAATGGGAATGTGAGCGTAAGCGTCTTGAAGATCCAGAGAGCAGAGCCAATCTCCTTTTTGAAGAAGAGGTAGCAAGGTGCCTAAGGACACCATCCTGAATTTTTCCTTCTTTAAAAATTTGTTGAGATTTCTGAGGTCCAGGATAGGACGTAGGCCCCCGGTTTTCTTTGGAATGAGGAAATATCGGGAGTAGAATCCTCTGCCCCACTGAGGCCTGGGAACTCTTTCGATGGCCCTGGCAGTCAGGAGGGTGGATAATTCTGCTTGCAGGATTGTGTAATGATGAGATACTGTCCAAGACGGAGTAGGGGGATTGTCTCTTGGCACAGTGAGGAAGTCCAAGTGGTACCCTTGAGTTATGATTGAGAGTACTCATTGGTCTGTAGTGATGGAGGTCCAAGTTTGAAGATGGTGAGCAACTCGGCCTCCGACCGGTACTTGTGGATAAGGATTTCGGGAATGACTCATGCCCTCTGGTTGTACTTCAAAATCCGGAAGTGGACGCCGCAGGCGGAGGCTGCTGAGGCCTAACAGTTCTTTGGCGAGGCTGAGATCGTTGAGCAGGCCTTTGTTGTCTGGGCCTGGCTGCTGGTGGATAATACCGCCTAGGGCGGTAATATGGCTTTCTTTGTTCCCTTCTTGGAGGCCTCCTTGAAGGTTGATGTACCTCTTGTGGCAGCTGAGACAGCTGTTTGAGGGTTTCTGTGTGGTCCTTGATGGTTGCCACCGCCTCCTTGACTTTATCGCCAAAGAGGTTTTCCCCTAAACAAGGCAGGTCCGCCAAGCGCTCCTGTACCTCTGGTCTCAGCTCTGAAGATTTAAGCCAGGCCCATCTTCTAGCTGTTATTCCAGATGCAGACAATCTGGAGGCTGTCTCAAATGAATCATACGTGGCCCGAACCTCGTGTTTTCCTGCCTCTAGGCCTTTATGTACGAGGTTTTGAAATCCTTCCTGAAGATGGTCAGGTAACTGATGAGACAGGGATTCAACTTGCTTCCATAGGTCAAGCTGGTATTGATTCATAAAAAGCTGGTATGAATTTATCCTAGATACCAGCATAGCAGCTTGGAAGATCTTCCGGCCAAGATTGTCCAAGAACCTGTTATCCTTTCCAGGAGGTATAGAGGCGTGTTGCTTTAATCTTTTGGCCTTCTTTTGGGCCGACTCAACCACCACTGATTGGTGCGGTAGTTGAGTTTTTTGGAACCCCGGAATAGGTTGCACTAGATAAGTGGCATCCGCCCGTTTATTAACAGCTGCCACCGACCCAGGGTGTTCCCATATCCTGTACATCAGTTCTTGTAATACTTTGTGAACAGGAATAGCAAGTATTTCCTTGGGAGGATCCACAAATTGAAGCACCTCCAAGGTTTTTTGCCTGCTGTCTACCTCAGAAATGAGGGAGAAGGGAATCATCTGAGACATCTCTTTAATAAAGTTGGAAAAAGACAGGTCCTCTGGTGGTGATTTTCTTCTATCTTCTGGCGGAGAAGGCTCAGACAGGAGATCTTCATCCGAGGAGAATTCTTGGTCACTATCATCCAGAGGGTGCTCCACCGGCCTAGTAGGCTTAGCTGGAATTTCAGATAGTGGAGTCTGAGGTCTAAGGGGTGGCATGACACCCGAGGGACCTGGTAATGGCTCTTGATTCTCATCCACATCTATAGGTTGTGGTAAAGATGAGAAGCAATGGATCAGTGAGTCCAGCTTATCCATCAAGGGTTGAAAAATGGAATCTTGAGTAGGCATCGACGGTGCCATCGGGGTCGATGGCTGTGGTGGAATCGATGGTAACCGGGGAATTGGCAGTGCTGGAACCGGTGGTTGCGGCCTAGGTAGAACCGGTGATGGAATCGGTGCCATCGAGGAGAGCGGTGATTTCCTCGGCATCGGTATTGAAGGTATCGGTGATGGGACCGGAGATCCTCCTATGACCGGTGTCGATGGCAGAACCGGAGTGGAAGGCCGTGGCATCGCCTCGATAAAGGCATCCTTAACCGCTTGACGTATGTAACTGTCAAGTTCCGCCTGCATGGATGATGTGAACAGAGCACCCATGGGGGGAGGCGGTGGCGGCGATAGTAGTACGACCTCAGGGCCCTGAGGAGGTACGATTCCTTCCGCCGGAATCGGCGAGGGTTGGCCTGTCGGTGGCTCGGAAGCCTTACTTTGGAGCCGGGCTTTCTTAGTCGGTGCCCCGTCCTCCGTCGATGGCTCGCCGGGTATCGGGGCGGTGGTTGCTGTATGCGGCCTGCGATGCCGATGGCGATGTTTATCTTTTTCGCGCCCTTTTTCGCTGCTCGATGTGCACGCTCTAGACGATGGAGAGGGGGAGGAGAATGGAGCGTCTCCTGATTCCCCAGACTGTCGTTTCTTCAGGACGACCTTCCTAATCGACCCAGCCGGAGACGATTGTGTGGAAGTAGATGGAACAGTAACTAGCTGTATTTTAAACAATTGTTCCATCTTGTCGAGCCTAAGACGTCGACCTTTCGAGGTCATCGTAGCGCAAAGGGGACAATTTCTTACGTCATGGCCTTCTCCAAGGCAGAGGACACAGTCCTGATGAGGGTCTGTGATCGACATATTTTTTGAGCATTTTGGGCATTTTTTGAATCCTGTAGCCATTTTGTGGCCGGACAGCCGTCAACAGCCTTGACTCAGGTACAAAAAGTATTATGAAAAACGGAACGGAACGGAACCGTGAATCAAACGAAAAACTTACCCCGATAACTACTGAAGGGAGACCCTATGCGGCTAAGTTTTTCTGAGTTTTCCGTAAGGAAAATATTGTGGAAAATCCCACAGGACTCCTAAGAACCGCGAGGCTAACTGCTTCGCGGAAAAAAGAAGACTAAAGGGAGACCCCTGTGGCAGGGAATATCATAGCATGCTGGGCATGCTCAGTAGGCACTCTGGTGCCAGTCAAAAGTTTCATAGAAACTTTTACAGAAGTTTTCCGTACATAGGGCTCCATTACTGATGTCACCCATATGTGAGGACTAGCATCCTGCTTGTCCTGGGATAATACACCTTCTCTCCCCTCTCCAAGAACAACCTAGGAAGAGACAGGATACTAGTTTTACTGAGATCTTGCTGGCCTTACGGGTACCATTTAAGAGACTGGTACTAACCACACTCCAGAACTAAGGGGATAGATTGTGATGGCTGGTTTTTTTTACATGATCAGTGATGTATCAAGGGGTTTTCAGCAATTCTATTCCAATTAATGAAGCACTTTCCTTGTTTCCACAAAATTATTTAACACTCCGCCACTTCTCACCATAGAACAAAAAATAAATTTTATGTAGCACATACATAAGTTAACATTGAAATTTGCATTCCAATTATGGGATTCTAGGCAGATTCTGAAATCTTTACTGGATCAGCATACAAATTATCTAAAAATATTGTATATGAGCTATTGAAACACAGACATTTCTTCTTCAGATGTTACATCAGAGATATTATTTTCATCTGAAGAGGGGATCTATGTGGTCTTAATAGCTCACGTATAACATTTTTGGAAAATACTTACATTGAGCCAATAAATGCCATAACAGATGTCATCCTTCCTTTTTTCTCACTCCTCCTCCTCTCATTCTCCAGTTATCATTGCCCCAACAACATTCCCAACGCTCAACTTCATTGTTCTTCTCACATCCATCTCCCCCTCACTGGGTTGTTCCTCCATCAGTATCCTAATATCTGGCTTCCATTCTACCCCCTCTCACACCACTCGCCATCACATTGACTTTCTCACAGTCTATCAACCAATCCATTTTACTCACCTCCTCCCACATTCTCTCACCCCTTCCAGTTTGTCTCCCTCACCCCCAATTATCCACTTCTTACTTTATATCACCCTCTCTCTGATGCGCTCTCAACCCCAGTTATCCTCTTGCATACACTTCTCTTCCCCACAACCCCCCCCCCCCCACACACACTCTTCCCCAACATCCTCTATTTTACATGCTCCCCCCTGTCACCCGTTAGGGCTCTCACATACCAATTCTACCCACCCTTTTCTCTCACTGTCTCGTAAACCTTTCCTCTTCCCAATTCCTGGATCTGGCTCTCTCTCTCATATACCTTCCATCACCATATCTGCCCTACCACCAATTCAACCCCATCTCTGGCTCTACTCACCCCCACCTTCATCTCTGGCTTTCTTTCATACACATCCTCCTCCTCTGGCTCTTTCTTATACTCCATTAGCACTAATTCTTATGCACCCACTCTCCATGTATTCTGCCCCTGTAACTCTCCAACACACATCCCCTTCTCCCATATGGTTCTCATGTATACCCCATAACCTGGTTCTCTTTTATCTCTCTCTGTTTCCTATAGTTTAACCATTTACCAATCCACAATAGGACATTGCCTCCTATCCCATGAATCTTTAATTTACTGATGAGCTTCTCATGAGGGACTTTGTCAGATGCCTTTTGAAAATCCAGATACACACTGTCAATTTGCTTACCGTTGTCCAATATATGGAAAACTTCCATTTGCTAAATCCATGTTTGCTCTGCCCCATTAATCTTTGTCTATCCAAATGGCCAGTAATTTTGTTCTTTGGAATAGCTTCTACTATTATGCCTGGTACCAGTATCAAGCTCACTGGTCTGTAGTTTCCTGGATCATAATGGAACCCTTTAAAAAATTGGGCATTACATTGGCCACCCTCCGATCCTCAGGTATCATAGCTGATTTGAATAAAAAGTTAAAGATTACTAGTAACAAGTCTGCAATTTCATTTTTTCACTCTTTTAGAACTCTGGAATGTATACTATCTTGACTTGTTACTACATATTCCCGGTTCATTGTGATTTGCTTCAGTTCCTCTGAATCTTTACCCTCAAAGAATGTGCCTAGTGTAGATACCCTCCTCAATAAATAGAAAAATAAAGAATTAATTTAGCTTTTCAGATAAGGTCTTGTTCTCCTTGAGCCCCCTTTTTACTCCTCGGTCAGCTAGAGGTCCAACTAAATCCCCCCCAAACTTCTTTATTCAAATATACTTAAAAAGTTTTAATGTGGTAGATTTGCCTCTCTAGCAATCTTCTTTTCAAATTACCTTTTGGTCTGCCTTATTAATGCCTTACACATCTAACTTGCCAATGCTTATGCCCTTTCCTATTCTATTCATTTGGATCCATATTCAAAATTTTAAAAGATGTCCTTTTGGCTTTAATAGCTTCTTTATATCACCATTTAATCATGCTGGCATTTGCTTGATCTTCTTCCAACCTTTTATAATGTATGGAATATACTTTGTCTGGGCTTCCAAAATGGGGTTTTAAACAGCACACATGCCACTTGCAATCTTTTAACCTTTGCAATCTCTCCCTTTAGTTATTTCTAATGAACTCCCTCATTTTCTCATAGTGTAAAGATAAAGGAAAACTACTGCAGTAGCATTTATGTTAAATTTGATTACATTATGATCACTATTACCAAGTGGCCCCTTCACTGTAACCTCTCATGAGTCTGAAGAGTAGTAAACCTTCTGAGGCAATTTTCAAAGAAATTGTAAAGTAAGCATGTACTTTTACTGTGGGTACTTTCTAGTTAATTTAAGAAAAGAAAACACCCAGGAAGATCCTCTTTGAAAGATAGCTAACAAAGAATGCATGCTAAAAGCAATTGCATACTTTCCATTGGCTATTTGTGTGGGTGGCTAATGGGAATAAAATAGTGTAATACTTTTAAAAATTCCATGCATAAATGTGCACATGCTAATTTACTTTGGTAACCTAAACACAACACCAAAAATATCTCATTTTATTCTCAGTACATGCAGTTTTCAGACAGGCAAAGTTATGCACATAATCAATATTTATCCAGTCAAATGACTTTGAACATTCTTCTCTCTATGGTCTATGATGTAAATGAATCTATGTAAACAATAGACTCACATATATAATTTTGACAATGAACTCACTGTCACCTTTGAAATATGATAGAAAAAGAAAACATTTGACATTGAGTGGATCAAATGTTTCTTAACAATAACATCTGCTTGGCTTAACACATGCCCACCACCTATTCTACATATAGTTTAACATTGTTTTTGCCTTCTCAGACTTAGCACATTGAATTCCTTCAGACTCATCCAAATTTATTGCAGTAAAAACTTAAGATAGTTGACAGACAAAACAGTTAAGCTTCATAAAATATACTTACTGGAGGTTAAAGGTAGTACTGAAATGCATTTGAAATGTATATTTAATAAATATCAAAAGTATCTGTATTTCCTTTTCAAGAAGTATTACACTAAAACCTTATTTTAACAAATATTTGTTTAATGAATAAAACTTAGGTACATAAAATATCTATGTACCTAATAAGAAAAAATAATCAAAGGTTAAAATATCCAATACAAAATTAGAAGCTGCATAGTACAAAGTGGCATAACAGCAGTACATGAAATACGGTTCCACTGCAATGCACACAATTACCATACTGTCAGCATTTTAGGATTATTATTTCTTAATACAATACTTAAACAGATCATTAACGTTTCGAAGCAAAGCTTATTGCACAGATGTAGAAGAAATCACCCACAACTGAAAGACAAGAGTATTGAAAGCCTTAGAAATGAGTGAAACAAGCAAAGACTTCAACTACAACAATAGACAAGCTCACTTAAATAAAAATGGAATGAACTTGCAAACTCCGTTCTTATGCGTTCCCCGTTATAAATACATACGGCACATATTTTAATTTAGCATGTCTAACCAAACTTTATGAGGTCTGCCATGAACATACAAAATAATTGCAACCAAATGGTACAGTATAAGGGATCACATCTGGGCTAGCATGAAGAAAGTCTTTATAGATACACACTCAGTTATAATTTCTTCAGCTGTAAGATTAACATGCAAATATGATTTTACCCTCTACTACCAGCAAGTACATACAAAATAAGTCTCAGTTTGCTTTAAACATAGAAATGATGGCAGAAAAGGACCAAAAGATCCATCCAATCTGCCCAGCAAGCCTATGCCAGTATCTGCTGCACTGTGCAGGTTACTCTCATGCTTATCAGTTTACCAGACCATAAAAGTCAAGGCCCTCAGATGCTGTTTGAATACAATTTCCCTTAACTTTTGGGTGAAAACAGAGAGCAATGTTGGAGTTGCATCAAAGGTATCAGGCTTAGGGATTAAGGGTAGTAAATGCCACATCAGATAGTTATTCCCATATTTATTTGTTTCCCAAATGGTAAAAGTCGGCGCCCTTATTGGTTGCTGTCTGAATCCAATTCCCCTTTTCTCACTGCTGTTGAAGCGGAGAGCAATGAGGCTTAATTGTTAAGGGTAGCAACTGCCACACCAAGTTACTCCCAGTCATCCTGCTTTCTTTTCTTTAATTCCAACCTCTAGCATTTAGGTATCCACAGTGTTTATCCTATTCCCCTTTGAATTCCTTGACTGTTTTCGTCTTCACTACCTCTTCTGGAAGGGCATTCCAGGCATTCACCACCCTCTCTATAAAGAAATATTTCCTGTCATTGGTTTTGAGTCATCTTCCCTGGAGTTTCATTTCATGACCCCTAGTTCTATTAATTTCTTTGCAACAGAAATGGCTGACGATTGTGTATCATTAAAATTTTTCAGATATCTGAAGGTCTGTATCATATCGCTCCTTCACCTCCTTTCTTCAAGTATATACATATTCAGAGCCTTCAGTCTCTCCTCATAAGTCTTCCAATGCTGACCCCAGATCTTCTTTGGACTGCCTCTAGCCTGATTTTACCCTTTTTGAGATATGAGCATCAGTATTGAACACAGTACTCCAGGTGAGTGTTATTGTTTGTAAAGTTTTGGGTAGACCCTTGGACACTGTGGCAGATGACCACGCCCATGGAGGGGAAGCCCCGTGAGGGGCCACAGGTCAGGCTCAGCTTTAGGACACACAACACAGAATTATCTTTTATTAAACAGAGTTGAGAAGCCACCAGAAGTGGCAGTAGTGAGTAGAGATGAAGCCCGGCTGGGCTTGTAGTCCCTCAGGACACTGGAACAGCGATCCCTCAATAGCTGTGCTGTAGTGGAGAGAAACTGAGATAGTGAGTACAGTGGAGTACAATGGAGCATACACAGGGTTCTGGTATAGAGCCTTGTTGGTTGTTTACTCACACAGCGGTTTCTCCCGGAAGGTAACACAGAAGCTGGAATAGAGGAGCGAGTACCTGGTTCCAGGGAACAGCTCTGAGAGAATATAGATGGTAACTCACTGATGGTGTAGGTTTCTTCCAAGCAGAAGTGAGCTCAGGCAGCGAGTCCGGGAACATGGGCCCTCGAGGGGCGAGTACCGGTTCCAGACAGCGACCTGAAAGAAAAGAGAGAGGCCCCCGAGGAGCAGGTACCACAATAGAGTAAGCTCAATTAAGGAGAGGCAGAGTAGCTAGGTACGGAGAGCGAATCCCATCCGTAAGGAGTCCCTTGCTAACTCGAATAGCTAGCAAACAGAGCAGCTTTTGTATCCGGGATGCATGATGTCATCACAGGGGGACACCCCTGAGGTTCGCGCCAAAGAAGGAATAAGACATAGGGCCACGCGGCGCACTCGCCCTATGGTAGCTGAACAACATGGCGGGATGCAGCTCCCAAGCCGGACCGGGGACACCGGAGAGGACAGCAGGCAGACGCCACAGCAGCCAGATGTCCATCAACTGCGGGAGGAGTTGCCAAAGAGGTAAGGAGGGCAGAGTGGAGATGTCGGGCAGCGACGTGAGTACTTTGCCAACAAGTCTCTTTACCTCCAGGGATCTGGTACTCGCTCCTCGAGGGCAAGCTCTCCTTATCTCGGGGCTTCTCCATATTTGGGACTCTGTGAATGTTCTATTGTACTCACTTTCTCAGTTCTCTCCACTACAGCACTGCTACTGGAGGAACTGCTATTCCAGCGCCTGGGGAATACTAGCCCAGCCGGGCTACATCTTCTACTCACTACTGCCACCTCTGGTGGCTTCTCAAACTGTCTAAATAAAGAACTATCTGTGTTTGTGTGTCCAGAGCTGAGCCTGACCTGTGGCCCCTCACGGGACTTCCCCCCATGGGTGTGGTCAGCTGCCACAGTGTCCAAGGGTCCACCCAAACCTCATTAACTATAACATATCCCAATCATGAGAATCTGTGAACTATGTCTCCGTAACAGCAACAATGTCCAAGTTTGCTTCTACCATTAGGGCCTGCAGGTCTGAGATTTTATTGCCTAAACTACGAGCATTTGTAGTCACAGAGTTCCAGTTTTTCTCCCTTAATTTGTTGCACTTCCTAGACACCTTTTCTGCTTTTTTTTAGCTGATTGATTTTGTTATTTTCTCCTCCTACTTCCTGTATTGCTTGGGGCTGACATGTCAAAAAAACTTAAGACATGGTTATTCAGACAAGCCTTCCCCTAATCAAGGCTAACATTAGCCATGCCACAGATCAGATGTAGGCTTCTCTAGTACCCACCATCGCTATAGTTGTAATTAGTTACTGAGTTTTCTTCCCCCCTCTGCTTATTCATCTTCCCAGTTACATCCCCCTGTTTTATTGCTACTTTTCGCTCCTTCTGGTTATGGTTAACATTATAATGCTTCTGTTCCCTGTAAACCGATTTGATTTGATCTGTATAATGAAAGTCGGTATAGAAAAGCTTTAAATAAATAAATAAATTTCAATTTCATTGGCTATCTCCTGCCACCCACATTCTTTAGTTTAAATGTCTGATAATAAATGATCTGAATTTCTCACTTAGCATCCTCCTTCCTGCTACAGAGAAATGTAGGCCTTCCTTACCATACAGCTTTTACTGCTCCAAACATGACCTCAGCTTCCACTGTTTCCAGAACCACTTTCTGTACACCAGGTTTGGAGCCAGGAATTGAAAGTATCTATATGGCATAGCTTTTCATTTCCCTTTCCATAAACAGGTAATACTTCTGAAAAGGCAAGTGTCTTTGCAGTGTGTCTTATTATCTTTCCTAGATTTTGGAAATCTTTTTATACTTCATGGATACCATTTCTATTGAGGTCATTGGTCCCCTGATGGATGATAACACTGATATCCAAATTCCTACTTTCTTCTTCAATGGCATGGACTACCTGGTTTACATTTCTACTAACTGAGGATCCTGGAAGGCATTTAACTGTTGCATCACCATCAGAAAGTGCTCCCAAATTGGTTCCCCTGATGACTGAGTCTTCCAGAAGAAGCAGCTTTCTTTTATGACATTTGATTCTGTTGAAGGGCTTCTGGGTGCAGTAGGAGACTTCACTTTTAGAAATCACTTCACAGTCTATTGCTGAGGTTTCTTCATTCTTTAAAACAGTAACTTACTAAATGGATATATTTTTTCTTTACATTTTAAAATGTTTATAAATGTATATATATAAGAATAAGGAAAATAAAACTGCTTACTTGTAATATATCTTGGGGTGATTATACATGATAATTTCAAGTTTGCTGAATAGTGTAATAGGGAACTGGCAAGTATAAAAGTAATGGTAGATTGCCTAGGGGTACACATAACAAGCAGAATTTAAAAAAAAAAAGGGTAATACCTTTAAACAAATTAATGGTGAGACTTCAACTAGAGTTCTGTGTCCAAATCTGAAAGCCACACTTCCAAAATCATATAGAGAAGAGTAGAGGTAATCCAGAGAATGCCTACCAAAATGGTGCAGTATCTGCAACATTAGATCTTTGAAGCAAGACCTAGCTAGCCAAATATGTACACACTAGAAGACATGAAAAGATAATAGAATAAAGACATTCAAACACCTCAACTGTATGATAGTGGTGATGAGGTAGTCATTTTTCAATAGAAAGGAAATTCTAGAACAAGGAATTATGATATGAAGCTGAAGGAGGGTATATTCAGAATTAGTATAAGAAAATATTTCATAGAAAAAGCTGCTGGATGTATGGAACAACTTTCCAATACAGGTAGTGGAGGGGAAAAAGTATCAAACTTAAAGAAAGAATAAGATAAAAACAAAGGATCATTAACAGTGGGAAGTGAAGGTAAAAGCATAGTTCAGGTAGATAATGTGATAACGAATTGAAAAGGAGCATGCAAGAATGGCTTTCTGGTCTTTATTTGCCAAAATGTTGTAAGGAGTTACTCAGCTAAATGCCAACTTTTAAATATTTAGGGATCTTATTCAGCTAAATTTCATCCAGCTAAGTCATAACTAAGTCTGTGTGAGGGGGAATATCAGAAACTCCCTCAGAACACCTTAAAGGTCTGGCCACAGTGATCTGGCACAATCTTTCTTAAGAGCCAACCAAGCAAGGGATTCTGAGCACAGGGAGGGTCCCTTCAGCAGAGGATAAGAAAGCAAGGCCCAGAAGGGTCGAGCAGGCCCCAGGGAGAAGGCAGGAAGCCAGCCTATGCAAGGACTACCTATAATTGGGAGTTTTGGACTGATACAAGAAGCAACTAAGGCAAGCAGCCTTTATGCTTTACTTATTTTTGGCTGTAAATATACTGTTCTTCATAAGGAACTAGCTAGAGTTTGGCCTCCTTTTGTTCTCCTGGTTTTTCCCTATCCATGGCTGCTCCAAGCTACCACAGTCTGTCTCAGAGCAGTCCTAAAGTTATGCGACTGCATGTCACCAGATAACTTTAGATTTATCTGTCTATATTAAAAAAAAATAAAGCTGGTTAAGTGGTATAGAGATGTAGAAAAAAAAAGGGGGGCCTGATTACCTGATCACCACTCAATACAGTAGAAAGGGGCTCCCCTTCATCCAAGTCCCCTCCTTTTAAACTTCTACTGAATAAGTTTGGTCCAGGTGTGGCCTCCTGCTCCATATGGCAAAAATGTCACTCTAAAGCCCCATTCTAACCTTCCCCTCTGAAACTCCCTTCCTGTTGTCAAAATCACAGTACACTATACCACTCCCAGCAGCAGTGTTCCTATGGTAGTCAATAGTTTCACTAAAGGCTATCAGTGCCATCTCAAGGGTATCACAGGCTAAAGAGACCATACACATCTCATATTCCTTTCCTTTGTCTGAAGTACATACTGAACAAATATTTCAAAAGGTATCTAAATAATTGGTTATGTATACTTGATAATTTGCTAAGTGAGCAGACAATATGGCATTTTGATAAAATCTCTCACAAAATTCAAGCCTCTTAGATTCCTAGCTAGGTGGGACAGGTGCATGACCAAAATGGCTCCTCACCATTGAGAATAGCATAACATATTTAATATGGGAGTCATCAAATCCTAGAAGTCAAACACAATACTTCATGCTCTTCTTTTTATTAAGCAGTTACAATATGTGTATGTTCACCAGTTCTCCTTGTCACATTTTCACCTGCTGTGCAGCCTGTGTCAACATTCAGCCTGCTGCACAGTCTTCCCTACACCAGGAGTCCTCAGCATTCATTACCTTGCCAGTTACCTTCTCACTGATCCTAGTATGTTCAATTCTCAGCCCTATTTAACCCAGTCTGCTCAATTCCTCGGTGCCACTTCATTGAGTCATCTTGCCTCCTTGATCTGACCACCTTCTTGCTACCCTGTCTTGCTTTGTGGTCTACCCAGGCCTTCTGTCTTCCCTTGTGGCCTACCCAGGCTTCTTGCTTGCCTTGTGGCTTTTCTGGATCTTCTGCCTTGTGGGCTTTCTTAGCCTCCCGACTTGCTCTGTGGCATCTCTTGGCCTCATGCCATACTCAGTGGCCTTCCAGGCCCCTTTGCCTTGCTCTGAGGTCTCTCAGGCCTCCTTTACTTGCTCTGTAGTCCCCTGAGCCTCTCTGCATTACCTTACAGACTCTGAGCCTGCTAGGTTCTCCTAGCCAGCTTTGTGCCCTGTTGGGATTCACTGTTTATTGTTGCCTGTTCTGTCTAATCCAGTCCTTATCTAAGTCCTATCCTTGTCCAATCCTTGTTCTGTCTTGCTCTGCCCTGTTCAATTCCTTGTCTGTTTCCCAGTCCTTGCCATTTCCCCTGGTTCAGCTGTATATATCCAGTCTCTGTAAGCCCTCAGTACCTTTATCCAGCTCCCAGCCAGTCCCAGTACACAGTCTGTGTCCGTACCAGCCCTATCCAGGCCCTGCATTCAGTCTATGTTTGTATTCAGGCCCAGCCAGTCCCTGTAGTCAGACTGTATCTATATCCAGTCCCAGTCAGTCCCTGCATTCAGTCTGTCTCTATCCAGCCCCAGGCAGTTTCAGCATATAGTCTGAAACTGTCCCAACTCATACTTTATGTCCAGTTTCCAGCCAGTACCAGTGTCCAGCTCCCAGCTGGTACCTGTATCCAGCTTCCATCCAGTACCTGTATCCAGTTCACAGCCTTGCAGACAAGGAGACAAGCCCTACTGGCCCCCAGAACCCAAGGGTTCAACCTGCAGGAGAGGGGGATTGGATAGGCAAGCTCCAGTCCTGTCCTGCCATCCTCTACTACCTCTGTGGGGATACTCCCAGACTCTAGCCTGCCAGTCCATGATACTTCTCTTTGCACCAGAAAAGTAAAGATGAATAGGTACTGCCACTAGTTCTTAAGGGTATCCAAGTACTTAAGGAAGCATTATATTTGGGTTTACTGAACTCTGTAAATCTAAGGTTTTGCCCCATACTTCAGTGCTCTGAGTTATATTAAACACTTCAGCAGTGATAAAAGGACGAATCCTTACACTGAGCACTAAAAGGTTGTCAAAGCAATGGAGGATAGCTTGGACCAGACCTGACCACTAGAAGAACTGGATATTTCTCTTGGGTTTTAGGACCTCTCTACAAGGTAGACACAAAGTTTTCCCCATCTGGCCCCAACTGCTTGAGTAGACAAGGCATAGCAGATACTACATCCACAAACATTGAGGTAGTGGTAGTATTTATCATGGTGGTCAATGATGGATATCAGGTATAATTTTTGAAGCTGCTTGTCTTCTTTCATGACATCTTTGAGCAAAAAACTAATAGAAGCAATATCAGAGAAAGAAAATGTTCTTCAGGAACAGATGACTCATGGAAAAAAAAAAAAAGATCAGCTACTAGTCTAGCTTCATGCACTTCAACAAAGTAGGAAAGCCCTATGGAGTAGCCTTGTGGTTAAGTGCAGTGGGCTGCAAACAAAGGAAGCCAAGATTCAAATTCCACTGACATTCCTTTTGACTGTGGAAAAGACTTCACCCTCTACTGCCTTAGGCACAAATTTGTAAGCCCTCTGGGGATAGGGAAATACCTGTAGTACCTGAATGTAATCCACTTTGAAATGTCATGAAAGGTGAAAAAAATAGTCATTTATGAAAGTAAATAGTGATCTATGTATATAAATTGACTGAAAAAATGCCCTCAATGAATGCAGCTAAAAATATGTGCAGTGTCCGAAACTGCACACACGTTGGCTAGTTCTAGAGAAGGCATTCATAGGAGTGTGTTTAATTTGGGGGAGGAAAATAAAATATAAAAAGCATTTTCAAATCTTCATGTTATTTTTAATAAAAATAACAGTGCCTGTACAAAAAAGAGAGGCAAATGTCCAATGGTACTCTGTATACCTGAAAATTGAAGGTAAACCCCCCCCCCAATAATTCCCTATAATGGCAAACCATAAAAAGTTAAAGAAAATAATAACACACATACCCATACTTTTAAAAGTCCCATAATGCAATCACACAATGTCACACGCATGCATTCAACATTGCAATTAACTCTCTCTCTCTCTCTCTCTCTCTCTCTTTATATATATAGATATATATATATATATATATAAAACAAGAGGAATACTCAGATTACCCAGATATATATTACATTCAAAAATATTTTCAATCTCCTCATACTATCTTTTTCTCTGGGCATTCTCAATATTCCTCCTGTAAAAATGTATATATATTTTGTTAATTGGGATGTTGAATGCATGTGTGTGACAGATTGTGTAAATGCATTGTATGATTGCATTATAAGAGTTTTACAACTGGTATATGTGTTATTGGTTTCATGCTTATTAAATATACCTGTTATAATCCTTGTATATGGCAATTTGAAAGCAAAAGTAGGCATGTACGTTCCGTTTGAAAACTGGTGCAAAGTTTGGCATTAAAAGGTACTCATGGACATTGTCCCAATGCAAACAGTTTGAAAATTGCTCCCTCAAAAGAAAAGACAAAGGAAATAAGAGCATATTGAAAGTTGTCATAAACATCTGGCTAGGAAAACTAGGAAAAGGAAATTTAAAAGCACCATAAAATAAAATGCTTCCTAATGGATTCAGAGGACAAATACTGGCAGATGCCCAAGTTAGATAATACCCCTGAGATGATAGACAAAATCAAAACTGAGTGGCAGTTGGTCTATGGTTGCATGGGTCCCCTACCATGTATATAAGAAAACATCACTTTTACTAAACAAGTCTTGGATGACACAAACATGCTTACATTGAGACTGATTATCATCAGAGAAACTATCTTGAGAAAATAATGCATAGAGTTAGTTTCACAATATCCACAGCATGATTTAAGTGAATATTTTCAGTAGGTATTGTAATAAAAAAATTATGCATTAACTGTCAAGCAATCTATTGACCTACAACAGAGAGACAAATGTTAGAAAGATTTGCAAGAGGATAAGGATTGTGGTAGAATCTATCATAATTTATCATTTTTGCTATATAGTGTAATTATCCTTCTACAGAGTTTTCTACTTTTTAGCTATTTCCCTTGTGCCTATCATCTGCATCAAATGCAGCTAACCTCCCTTCTTTCAGTAGCCCTTCTATTCTACCTTACTAGTCATAGCATCCTGCTGAAATTCACATTTTCCATCTTGCAGAAAAGGTTTCACCATTAAAACTGACTTTGGTTATTTTTGTAATTTTTCACTAACTGCCTGTTTGCAAACTGATGATATGAAAGGCAACCAATTGGGATTGCTGAAGCCTTAATGATGTCATGTCTGCTCACCAGTTTCACACATATAATTCTGTCAATTTTTTCTATGTGCAGTTAAGTGACCTGTATAAAGTATGCTACTTCCCAATTTAAAAAGCTTTTTTCCTTTTAATTTTCACAGACCAATGATTATTTGTTTTATTTATTTAATATGTCTTAATATACCATTCACTTCAATTACAATGGATAACAAGCCATACAACCATGCACAGCAAAGGCTCTCCTGAGAGGACTGCACTATGAAAATGTACTCACTTGCTAAACTAGCTGCAAACATTTCTGCAACTTCATTAAAATACTTCCAAAGAGGCATTTCCCAGTGAGGTGCCATATTATAAATAAGTCATATCTTAGTACAAAGGACATAACTGTTCTATTCTTTTCTGTCTAGTGCCAATTCGTTCAACATTTCTGCTATTTAATAGCCTCCTTCACATCCATGTGGTCTGTGCAACACATTTTCCAATTATCTTAAGGACAAGTTTTATTTCTCAGCACACAGCTGTTACAGGCTAATGCAAAAGCATTAGCTGAATAACCGCAATTGTGGCATAGAGTAATCCAATCGTATCCCAGGCAATATAGTGAGGCATATACAGGATTTCTCTTAATAACATATCTATCAAATGTTTTTCCCGTAGATTGAAAATGGGATTAAAAAACATGAGGGCAATTTTGAATTGCCAGAAAAGTGGCAGGTATGCATTTCCCTGCAGCTATTTTGCAAAGATAAACTACCTGAATAGCTGCAAATATATAGAAATGGCATACATACTTTGAACTTGCTATTTCTGGAGGCAGTCAGCCAAGGGTAAAACAGCATTTATGTATATTTAAAAATGTCAATGAATGTACGCTGTTTACTCTCCAACCTAAACATACATGCTCAGAATGCTTCTTTTTAACTAGGCTAAAAGTATGTACAGTGTGAAAGCAGGTACATAGTTCTACCCGTATTATCAACCAGAATCCTACAAGGCAAAACTTACAAACAGCCTGCATCTGCATGCTAATCAGCTCATTAGCATATGCATGATGCCAGAGAGAGAATAATGGGTGGTATTTGAAATACTGTGTGTGATCTCTGCGTTAGGCCATATACAGTGCGGTAAATGTGGCTCTGTAAATGAGGCCCTTAGTAACATAGGAATGTTTTAATGTATCCTGCTACCCTCTTTCATTTTGCCTTCCCGAATCACACAGCTACACTGTCATGTATGAAGCTGAGACAGAATCATAGTAACATCAGTGATGGATTTAAAAAGGCACATGATTCTATTTAGTTCACAAAAGCTATTTAGCTCCTGGTAGCACTAAGGCATAACAGACAGAAGGAAAGATGATGAAAGGAAATCTCAATATAGTAGCAACATGTGTCAACTTAGTGTGATATGCTGCATTGTATTATATGTTTGTAGGTTTGGTGTGATTTTTAGATATTGAGGAATTGTTTGTCGGTTTGGTGTGATTTGTAGGTATTTTCAAGGAGATTTTCAAGGAGAATGCAATATCAAATATAATGTGACAAATTTCCAGTTGACAATGAAAATAGGTGGGGGTAAGAAAAAAGAAATCATAAGCTGGTAAAATGAAGAGCAGCTAGAAAAATGTGGTGAGCTCAAGTCATTTTTGGAGGACTGAAGAAAACTGATATTGAGACAGAAAGGGAAATTATGAATTCAATATGACACAGAAAGCTAACATGCTTGCTTGAACTTTCCTGATCTATTCAGCAACACTTGTATTCCACAATGCTCAATCCTGAAGAGGATAGAAAGAATAAATATTGAAACAGCTACCAGAGTTCATATGGAAATCGTTCCATGGACCTTTGTTGACACTAGGCTGAAAAACCTATTTAAAGCTGTAAGCCCTTCTAGTTGAGGGCTCATTGGTGGATACTAGTAAGTCTTTAACATCATTGGGTAAGGAAAGGGATGCAATCAGTGAATGCTCAAGGTTAGAGAGACAGGACATTCGGATGATACAGACAACCCTCTTCTTCAGTGAAAAAGGTCAGATCGGCCCCTAGAGGGATCGGGGGGCTGATGGACAGTTGTATTACGTATGACAACCATACTTGTCTGGGCCATACTGGTTCAATAATTATCAGGCTGGCCCAGTCCTTGAACACTTTTTGCACAGTCCTGGTTATCAGAAGAACTGGTGGAAAAGCGTACACGAACTCTGCATTCTAGGTGAGCAGAAAAGCATCCAAAGTGGATGCGAGTTTGGTTGGAAGAATGGAATAAAATATTTCCACTTTTCTGTTTTCCTTAGATGCAATAAGATCTATTGACTAATGTAGGGACCATTTATGAGGATGGAACACCCTGCAGAGATGATCTACAAACATGTTGAAAATCCCTGGAAGGTAGATCTCGTGCAAAAGTGCTTGATGGTTGCATATACTTATTGGCTCTTGGAAGAGAATTCATAACCCTGTGCCTTCTTGCTTGTTGACGTAAAACATGGTTACTTAGTTAAGAACATAAGAAATTGCCATGCTGGGTCAGACCAAGGGTCCATCAAGCCCAGCATCCTGTTTCCAACAGAGGCCAAACCAGGCCACAAGAACCTAGCAATTATCCAAACACTAAGAAGATCCCATGCTGCTGATGCAATTAATAGTAGTGGCTATTCCCTAAGTAAACTTGATTAATAGCCGTTAATGGACTTCTCCTCCAAGAACTTATCCAAACCTTTTTTGAACCCAGCTACACTAACTGCACTAACCACATCCTCTGGCAACAAATTTCAGAGCTTTATTGTGCATTGAGTGAAAAAGAATTTTCTCCAATTAGGCTTAAACGTGCTACTTGCTAACTTCATGGAATGCCCCCTAGTCCTTCTATTATTCGAAAGTGTAAATAACCGAGTCACATCTACTCGTTCAAGACCTCTCATGATCTTAAAGATATCTATCATAAACCCCCTCAGCCGTCTCTTCTCCAAGCTGAACAGCCCTAACCTCTTCAGCCTTTCCTCATAGGGCAGCTGTTCCATCCCCTTTATCATTTTGGTTGCCCTTCTCTGAACCTTCTCCATTGCAACTATATCTTTTTTGAGATGTGGCGACCAGAATTGTACACAGTATTCAAGTTGTGGTCTCACCATGGAGCAATATAGTGGCATTATGACATTTTCCGTTTTATTAACCATTCCCTTCCTAATAATTCCTAACATTCTATTTGCTTTTTTGACTGCTGCAACACACTGAGCCGACAATTTTAAAGTATTATCCACTATGATGCCTAGATCTTTTTCCTGGGTGGTAGCTCCTAATATAGAACCTAACATTGTGTAACTACAGCAAGGGTTATTTTTCCCTATATGCAACACCTTGCACTTGTCCACATTAAATTTCATCTGCCATTTGGATGCCCACGCTTCCAGTCTTGCAAGGTCCTCCTGTAATGTATCACAGTCTGCTTGTGATTTAACTACTCTGAATAATTTTGTATCAGCCGCAAATTTGATAACCTCAGTCGTATTCCTTTCCAGATCATTTATATATATATATATTTTGAAAAGCACCGGTCCAAGTACAGATCCCTGAGGCACTCCACAGTTTACCCTTTTCCACTGAGAAAATTGACCATTTAATCCTACTCTTTGTTTCCTGCCTTTTAACCAGTTTGTAATCCACGAAAGGACATCGCCTCCTATCCCATGACTTTTTAGTTTTCTTAGAAGCCTCTCATGAGGGACTTTGTCAAACGCCTTCTGAAAATCCAAATACACTATATCTACCGGTTCACCTTTATCCACATGTTTATTAACCCCTTCAAAAAAATGAAGCAGACTTGTTAGGCAAAACTTCCCTTGGGTAAATCCGTGTTGACTGTGTTCCATTAAATCATGTCTTTCTATATGCTCTACGATTTTGACCTTGAGAATAGTTTCCACTATTTTTCCCGGCACTGAAGTTAGGCTCACTGGTCTATAGTTACCCGGATTACCCCTGGAGCCTTTTTTAAATATTGGGGTTATATTGGCCACCCTCCAGTCTTCAGGTGCAATGGATGATTTTAATGATAGGTTACAAATTTTAACTAATAGATCAGAAATTTCATTTTTTAGTTCCTTCAGTACCCTAGGATGCATACCATCTGGTCCAGGTGATTTCCTACTCTTTAGTATGTCAATCTGGCCTACTACATCTTCCAGGTTCACAGTGATTTTGTTCAGTTCGTCTGACTCATCATCCCTAAAAAACCATCTCCGGAACTGGTATCTCCCCAACATCCTCATTAGTAAACATGGAAACAAAGAATTCATTTAGTTTTTTTGCAATGGCCTTATCTTCCCTAAGAGCCCCTTTAACCCCTTGGTCATATGGTCTAACCAACTCCCTCACAGGTTTCTTGCTTTGGATATATTTTAAAAAGTTTTTTTTATGAGTTTTTGCCTCTATGGCCAACTTCATTTCAAATTCTCTCTTCGCCTGACTTATCAATGTTTTACACTTAACTTGACAATGCTTATGTTTTATCCTATTTTCTTCAGATGGATCCTTCTTCCAATTTTTGAAGGATTTTTTTTGGCTAATAGCCTCTTTCACCTCACCTTTTAACCATGATGGTAATCGTTTTGCCTTCCTTCCACCTTTCTTAATGCATGGAATACATATGGACTGTGCCTCTAGGAATGTATTTTTAAACAATGTCTAAGTCTGTTGAACACTTTTAACCTTTGCAGCTGCACCTTTCAGTTTTTTCTAACTATTTTCCTCATTTTATCAAAGTTTCCCTTTTGAAAGTTTAGAGTTAGAGCTGCAGATTTATTTATTGTCCCCCTTCCAGTATTAGTTTAAATTTGATCATGTTATGATCACTGTTGCCAAGTGGGCCCACCACGGTTACCTCTCTCACCAAATCCTGCGTTCCACTAAGAATTAAATCTAAAATAGCTCCCTCTCTTGTTGGTTCCTGAACCAATTGCTCCATGAAGCAATCATTTATTACATCCAGGAACTTTATGTCTCTAGCAAGTCCTGATGTTACATTTACCCAGTCAGTATTGGGGTAATTGAAATCTACAACCAGTACGATGGTGCAAGTAAATGTCAGAGTCCCAAATACGGTCATCAAAGGGTATGTATTTTATTTTCACATCAATACACGGCAACTCCATTGGCTTAAAACAACATCCTTTTCACAGGGGTCCCCCGACAAGGACCTGTGTTTCACCGAGGCTGCATCGGGAGGGACATGGAACTTCAAAAGGAATCTTAATGTAGAATTTTCAAAACGTGGCAGGGAGTGCCACGTTTTAAGCCAGTGGAGTTGCCATGGAGTTGCCATGCATTGATGTGAAAATAAAATACATACCCTTTGATTAACGTATTTGGGACTCTGACATTTACTTGCACTATCGTATTGGTTGTTACTTGCTTAAGTGCAGGCTTTTGCTCTTTTTGTGTTTTGGTAATTGAACTCTCCCATTATTATTGCACAGTCAAATTGGTTTGCTTCCCTGATTTCTCTTAGCATTTCATCATCTGTCTGACCATTTTGTCCAGGTGGACGGTAGTATACTCCTATCACTATACTCTTACCCAACACACATGGGATTTCTACCCAGATAGATTCTACTGAGCATTTAGTCTCTTGTATGATCTTTATCCTGTTGGACTCTATACCCTCCCGGACATTAAGTGCCACAACCCCGCCAAGTTGATCCTCCCTATCATTGTGATATAATTTGTACCCTGATATAGCACTGTCCCATTGGTTATCCTCCTTCTACCAAGTTTCTGTGATGCCAATTATGTCAATCTCATCATTTGCTGCTATACACTCTAACTCTCCCATCTTACTTCTTAGACTTCTGGCTTGAAAGTTGAAAGTTAGTGCCAGTTGTCTCTATCTCCTTTTTGAAAGTTAGTGCCGGTTGTCAGTTTGGATGAGAATTCACTTTCCCTGAGTAGATACAGGAAGGGGCTCAAGGAGTGCCTGATTATTTGGAGCTCCAGCAGATTGATTTGGACCTGTTGTTCTACAGGCTACCAAGTTCCTTGATTTCAGAAGGGATATGTGTGACCTCCCCATCTCTTGATGGATGTGTTCATCACTAACATTGGTTAATGGGCAAGAAGATGGAGGGGGGGCTCCTTCCCATAAAATGTATGGGTCTAGCTACCAGTGGCGATCTTTTTTCATACTCTGTGAACATCAGAGTTGTCAAAGATTGAATTAAAAGGTCCCAATGGGAGCAGAAACCCCACTGTAGGACTTGCATATGGAGGCAGATTAGACAGACAATATGAACTGCTGCCACCATGCAACCTAGAACAAGTATTTTTCTGGTTATTGTCTAGTCCATGCTCACCAAGCAAAGAGTTGGGGACCAGAGAATGTCTGCTTTATCTGCCAGAAGAAATGCTCTTTCCTCTAGAAACTCTATCCATGCCCCACTGAAACTGATTTCCTGAGATGGGATCAGGGCTGATTTTTTTAGATTTGCTAAGAGCAATATTGACTGAAGAAGTTGAATTGTCTTCTGTAGGGAGTTCAAAATTCCCTCCTGGAAAGTCATCATAACTAGACAGTCATCCAAGGTAAGGGGGAAAAAAAGGATGCCCTAATGAGGAGTTGTGCTGCTACTATTTAGTAAAGACTCTTGGTGCCACTGAAAGACCGTATCAAAGCACCCAGTACTGGTAGTGAGAGGATTCCACCACAAAGCATAGATAGTGCCAATGGGAGGGATGGATGGGTATGTGGGCATACGTGTCTTTCAGATCCAGAGCACACATTCATTTCCCCACCAGATATCCTTTATTTCTTGTGCAAGTTATTCTTATCTGTTACTGGAAATCTTATAATATATATATATAAAAAAAAGAAAAACCATTAAAATCAACAAGGTTATAATCATGGAAAATCAGGGTTTAAGATTTAAAAGCAGACTCAAATAGGTGTTTCTTTCATGCTTATGAGGTGTGCCAGAGGAGAAAAGTAACTAGACTCTGGCTTTCAATAGAAAAATGCTTTTATTCTTCACATAAGCAGAAAGACAGTCACAAGCCTGCTTACCTGAGTAAGGTTATATTAGAAGTAAAGCACTGAAACACACAGGGTTATTGCACAGTTCCTGGTGTATACTGCTCCCCTTCTGGGCCTCTTTGCTTCTTTTTGAGTCTGTGCTTTTATTACTTTCCCCTTGGAAATACCCTCCCCAGACTAAATTCCCACTCTGGGTATTTAAGGTGTTCTGGGGTTGTCTATATGCCTCTTCACATACCCTCCCCTTCAGCTCAAACTTCTTAGATTGAGCGCCTGCCCCTACCAGTGATATCTCCCAGAAAACTAAACTTCCATACCTATTTTTCTTTCCTGCCTTGTGCTGGATCTGTCTCTTTTCCTTTCTTCCTTTAAAGGAGGTTAGATTTGAGATGTGGGCCTTTAAGCCATGGGCTGACTCCCCTTCTATCATCTGTACCTGTACCTGCTCCAGGGCAAACTTAAGAAAACCATCTTCTAGTTGGGCTTGTCTAAAATTTCCAGGTTTGTCTCCCCCTCCCATTCTAGAGACCAATTAAGGGTTCATTGGGTACCCATGGTTCCTCATTTGTCACAGTAAATCTATCTTCTGTGAACTCTAAGTAATTAGAATATCCCGCCTTCCCATGGCATCTTTGCCATCACGGTTTGGGTATCTTGGTATTCCTCACATATAAGTCTGGGCTTCCCTGAGGGAAATTTTCCAGAAATAACTCTGCTTCATGTTCAGAGCCAGTTGCTCCAGCTTTACGCTAGACCCAAATAATCCCACAGTCTGGGAAATTATGTCCCAGAATAAGAGGATATGAGGGCCGTGGGAGTATTCCCACTTCAAGGCTAACCTGTCCAGCAGATGTCTGCAACAAGATCTGTGTGGTAGGGTATTGTTGTTGGAATTAATGAATGAATGCTAGAATCACCATATTCTGGTAAATCTGGGTTTGTTTAAAAAAAAAAAACTCCCTCTGAATGAGGGACTTTACAATCCCAGAATTGACTAGGGCCTGTGTAGGGACCCCATCCAGCTTAACTGGGACCAAAATGTACCATGTCCCAGGTGAGGAGTATCGACAAAGTTACAAAAGTGAGGTATTACTGATGCTCATAGCTTCTTCCTCAGTCTAGGGCCATTCTCTGATGGTTACCTCTCTCTCCACAATGGAAGTAGGGCTGTGGACCTAAGTGCCATGGACAGCCTTTCTCTGGGGACTGCAGGCTCCCCGATTGTGGACTCCAGAACTTGGTGGTGAATGTCTCTCTTGAACTCTGGTGTGCTCTGACATTGATTGATAGAAGGCATCAACAACTTATAGGGCAGCTTCAAGGGTACACTTTGAATGCTGGGGTACCCACTGCCACATAGCAGGGTGCAAGTTTATTTTAATTATTTATTTTAAAATGTTTGTATACCACTTTTTCAGCATACGTCAAAATGGTTTAGACTTTGAGTAACATACATAGTTAAAATAACATAAAAACATAAAACATCATTAAGATTTATGAGCAGCAAATAAAAATCAACAACATAATATGCAGTCAGAATACCATGAGGACCGAGAATGGTCAGTACGAGTACAGGTTTTTGCTATTTAAGCACTGAAGACAAGTGTAGAGGGCAAAATTATGTAGTTGTCTAAAATATGTCCCAGTAGAATTAAATTGGCCACCTCTGTACCAGTCTTCCCTTCAGATTGTAGCCACTTCCATCTTAAATCTTTCAATTTATAGAAGTGTACCAACACCAGAACCATTGTCGGTACACTTCTGGAGTACACCTGCACATTCAAGGATGGCAGCTTTGACCTCGGTGGTCCTTATTTCTAGGTTTACAGCCTGGAAGGCTACTTGGCTGTTGCCGGTTAACAAATTGCCTAGATAGTGGTCCAAGTGGACTCTGGCCATCTTGCTAGCCAAATTGTTGTGAGGCCCGATCGCGATCGCACACGACCGGGCCCCCCTACCTCCTCCAGGCGGCCCATTCCAGGTCCCCTTCCCGGCGGGCTGCGGCACACGGGCCGCGGCGCAATGATGGCTGCCCTCCAAGGAGCAGCGTCAGTAAGACCGCGGCTGGCCCCGCCTCTTAAAGGGGCCGGGATGCGAAGTAGGGGCCGGCCCCGGAAGATGACGTCATCAGAGAGGGGAATTTAAACTCCTTCAGTGGAAGACTGGATGCCTTCACAACAGGTCCTGTGGTTAGTTGTGTCCTCGTGCTGCTTCATTCCCTGTTTTGACTCTTGCCTTACTTTGACTCTGCCTTTGCCTGCCGCCTGCCTGGACCCCGGATTGGACTTTGACTTTGCCTTTGCCTGCCGCCTGCCTGGACCCCGGATTGGACTTTGACTCTGCCTTTGCCTGCTGTCTGCCTGGACCCCGGATTGGACTTTGACTTTGCTTTTGCCTGCTGCCTGCCTGGACCCCGGATTGGACTTTGACTTTGCTTTTGCCTGCTGCCTGCCTGGACCCCGGATTGGACTTTGACTTTGCTTTTGCCTGCTGCCTGCCTGGACCCCGGATTGGACTTTGACTTTGCTTTTGCCTGCTGCCTGCCTGGACCCCGGATTGGACTTTGACTTTGCTTTTGCCTGCTGCCTGCCTGGACCCCGGATTGGACTTTGACTTTGCTTTTGCCTGCTGTCTGCCTGGACCCCGGATTGGACTTTGACTTTGCCTGCTGCCTGCCTGGACCCCGAATTGGACTTTGCCTTTGCCTGCTGCCTGCCTGGAGCCCGGATTGGACTTTGACTTTGCCTGCTGCCTGCTGCCTGCCTGGACCCCGGATTGGACTTTGACTTTGCTTTTGCCTGCTGCCTGCCTGGACCCCGGATTGGACTTTGACTTTGCTTTTGCCTGCTGCCTGCCTGGACCCCGGATTGGACTTTGACTTTGCTTTTGCCTGCTGTCTGCCTGGACCCCGGATTGGACTTTGACTTTGCTTTTGCCTGCTGCCTGCCTGGACCCCGGATTGGACTTTGACTTTGCTTTTGCCTGCCTGGACCCCGGATTGGACTTTGACTTTGCTTTTGCCTGCTGTCTGCCTGGACCCCGGATTGGACTTTGACTTTGCCTGCTGCCTGCCTGGACCCCGGATTGGACTTTGCCTTTGCCTGCTGCCTGCCTGGAGCCCGGATTGGACTTTGACTTTGCCTTTGCCTGCTGCCTGCCTGGACCCCGGATTGGACTTTGACTTTGCTTTTGCCTGCTGCCTGCCTGGACCCCGGATTGGACTTTGACTTTGCCTGCTGCCTGCCTGGAGCCCGGATTGGACTTTGACTTTGCTTTTGCCTGCCTGGACCCCGGATTGGACTTTGACTTTGCTTTTGCCTGCTGCCTGCCTGGACCCCGGATTGGACTTTGCCTTTGCCTGCTGCCTGCCTGGACCCCGGATTGGACTTTGACTTTGCCTGCTGCCTGCCTGGACCCCGGATTGGACTTTGACTTTGCTTTTGCCTGCTGCCTGCCTGGACCCCGGATTGGACTTTGACTTTGCTTTTGCCTGCTGCCTGCCTGGAGCCCGGATTGGACTTTGACTTTGCTTTGCCTGCTGCCTGCCTGGAGCCCGGATTGGACTTTGACTTTGCCTGCTGCCTGCCTGGAGCCCGGATTGGACTTTGACTTTGCCTGCTGCCTGCCTGGACCCTGGTTTGGACTTTGACTTTGCCTGCTGTCTGCCTGGAGCCCGGATTGGACTTTGACTTTGCCTGCTGTCTGCCTGGACCCCGGATTGGACTTTGACTTTGCCTGCTGCCTGCCTGGAGCCCGGATTGGACTTTGACTTTGCCTGCTGTCTGCCTGGAGCCCGGATTGGACTTTGACTTTGCCTGCTGCCTGCCTGGAGCCCGGATTGGACTTTGACTTTGCCTGCTGTCTGCCTGGACCCTGGATTGGACTTTGACTTTGCCTGCTGTCTGCCTGGAGCCCGGATTGGACTTTGACTTTGCCTGCTGTCTGCCTGGACCCCGGATTGGACTTTGACTTTGCCTTTGCCTGCCTGGACCCTGGATTGGACTTTGACTTTGCCTTTGCCTGCTGCCTGCCTGGACCCCGGATTGGACTTTGACTTTGCCTGCTGTCTGCCTGGACCCCGGATTGGACTTTGACTTTGCCTGCTGTCTGCCTGGACCCCGGATTGGACTTTGCCTTTGCCTGCTGTCTGCCTGGAGCCCGGATTGGACTTTGACTTTGCCTTTGCCTGCCTGGACCCCGGATTGGACTTTGACTTTGCCTTTGCCTGCTGCCTGCCTGGACCCCGGATTGGACTTTGACTTTGCCTTTGCCTGCTGCCTGCCTGGACCCCGGATTGGACTTTGACTCTGCCTTTGCCTGCTGCCTGCCTGGACCCCGGATTGGACTTTGACTCTGCCTTTGCCTGCTGCCTGCCTGGACCCCGGATTGGACTTTGACTTTGCCTTTGCCTGCTGCCTGCCTGGAACCCGGATTGGACTTTGACTTTGACTTTGCCTGCTGCCTGCCTGGACCCCGGATTGGACTTTGACTTTGACTTTGCCTGCCGCCTGCCTGAACCCCGGATTGGACTTTGACTTTGACTTTGCCTGCTGCCTGCCTGGACCCCGGATTGGACTTTGACTTTGACTTTGCCTGCCGCCTGCCTGGACCCCGGATTGGACTTTGCCTTTGCCTGCTGCCTGCCTGGACCCCGGATTGGACTTTGACTTTGACTTTGCCTGCCGCCTGCCTGGACCCCGGATTGGACTTTGACTTTGCCTGCCGCCTGCCTGGACCCCGGATTGGACTTGACACTGCATTTGGCTGCCGTCTGCCCTGACCCCTGCCTGGTACCTGGACTGTGTGCCTGTCTGTTCCTGGCCTGTACCCGGATCACGCTGTGACCTAGCAGAGGGTACTGAGGGGTTGGCTGTTCCGGGATTTCCACCTTCCGGAGGCGAAGTTCACCAAGGTCCCTTAGGTGGGTGTTCTCTCGCTCCGGGTCAAGGGTCCACTAGCATAACACAAATGCTTCATTACTAGAAAACCATCTGGGCTCTGTCCTGGAGTTCACTTAAATATCACGAGAGACACAGCATTAGGCCAGGCTGGGATAGCTTGTACGAGCTGCATTTAGTCTCTTGTTTGTCCAATTGCTCTTTCAGGACTTGCTGCTGGGCCATCTGACATCATATAATACCTTATAACTGTTGTCTCTCTGTGGGGGCCTGAAGGAATTGCTTCATGCTAAGTTTCTGGGCTGTAGCCAGAACTTCTCTATGCTTAAAGGGAATGCAGCTGCTTCAAGGAAGGCATGGTGAAGGTAAATATCCTCTTTTTTCCTAAAAAAAAAACAAAACACCTAGCCTATCCAGCTCTGACTAACTTAATGTTCCCTCTTTAACTGTACATGCCTAGATCCTTTAGCTCAAAGGATCCAATTACCAATGCTGCTGCCAGTCGCAGAAGCAAAGAAAACATACTTGATAGTGTGGGTCCCTGGTGTGTGCTGGGCTTAGACCAATAATTCCCATTTCTAATACCATATGTCATAGGGCGGAGTAGTCTTTTTCTTTAAAAAGGTGCTCCAGAGGACAGAAAACCAATTGGTCTCTGGCTTTCAACAGAAAACCACTTTTATTCTTCACATAAACAGAAAATAACAAAAAAGTCTGCTTACCCGAGCAGGGTTACATCAAAAGTCAAGCAGTCAAACTTTCAGCGTTCTGGCATAGCTCCTGATGCTTTCTGTTCTGCTTCTGGAGCCCTTTGCTTATTCCTGAGTCTGGGCTTTGATTCCTCTTCCCTGGGAAATGCCATCCACCTGATTTTCCGCTCTGGGTATTTAAGGTGGCACATTTAAAACTAATCGGAGAAAGTTCTTTTTCACTCAACGCACAATTAAACTCTGGAATTTGTTGCCAGAGGATGTGGTTAGTGCAGTTAGTGTAGCTGTGTTTAAAAAAGGTTTGGATAAGTTCTTGGAGGAGAAGTCCATTACCTGCTATTAATTAAGTTGACTTAGAAAATAGCCACTGCTATTACTAGCAATGGTAACATGGAATAGACTTAGTTTTTGGGTACTTGCCAGGTTCTTATGGCCTGGATGGGCCACTGTTGGAAACAGGATGCTGGGCTTGATGGACCCTTGGTCTGACCCAGTATGGCATGTTCTTATGTTATTAAGGTGGTCTGGGCCAGATGGTTGGTCCTGGTCCTTTAAGGAGTTCTGGTGTTCTCGTCCATATGCTCCTTCACAATACTGATTTTCAATATGATTAGAGAAGGAGACTGACTACCAACTGAGGAAGTCTATTCCATGCATAGGCACAACAAAGTAGAAAGCAGGGAGACAAGAATTAGCAATGAATCAGAAGGTTAAAGACTATAAGGAGGGTATAGAGAAAGATAATAGAGAAGAGGTAATAAACTGCAGAGTGAATACAATTGGAAGTAAGAGAAGCTTGAACTATATGCAGAAAGGGGGCAATATAGTGATTAGAGAAGAGGGGTTAAATGGTTAGAGTTAACAATGGTGGAAAATAAAGTTTGGTAATGTTATAGAGAAAAAATATGTTTTAACAGTGTTTTGAATGTGTACAGGGAAGGACTGAGAGAAATTGAAAATGACTTCAAGGTTACAAGCTGAGAGGACTGGGAAGATGAAATGTAGCCACAGAAAAAGGGGGAACTGCATGGTATAGATGCACTGCTAAGCACATTTAAATTGACCTACTCTCCCCATATTAGTGCACTACACTTATACATAATCTGTGCTTTCATTTCTAAACCAAAACAAAACTGTCCAATTTTCAAAGAAAACCTAAATTGGCATGACATTTTTAAAAAAGCCTTCAAGGAATAAAGCTTTAAATTAGTCATATATCGTAGATTTAAATTTTTTTGCAAGAAAAATTTAACCTTTATTACTGTTATTTTAACTCTTTGGATTACTAGTGCACTAAATAGTTCCTGTCTTTCTTTATAAATTACAATGTATCAATTAAAAAAAAAAAACAAGCAAAATAAAAACAAAATAAAAGGTCACTTTGTGGGGCAAGAGCAAGGTAATTGGTGTTAAGTCAGTTTACATAGTTGAGACTAAAGTGTGAAAACATTCATTATCTCCTCATAGATGTCAAGCAGCTTCAGCATAACAATTAGATCCTGTACAGTAAGAAGTGCATCTCCTTTCTCCCCTCTTGAGCTCTGACCTTAGGCAATGCAAGTCTTAATATCAGATGCTTTTTTTTTTTTTTTTACTATTATTACTTTTTATTTTTGTAATGCTTTCTCTGAAATTGTAAGGAAAGCACAAACTTTTCCCTTAAAGACTTGGGATCTTTCTAACAAAAAAGTTCACTATTTTCTCTACATTGGGAAACCTCATTATTTCATAGTATATGTATTAATAGCTCTTTTAAATATGTGCTTATAAGAATCTTATTGAAAAACAACCCATCCCCCTCACCCCCAGAATTAAATTACTAATACCTTCCAAAATGGCAGAACACTACACATATCTTCATCTCTCTCGATCTCAATTATACAAACACATATTTTTTTTTACTATCTGTTCTCTAATATCCATATACAAAACTATTTGTTAATGTCATTCATACCATGCAAGTGTTATCCTATACTCATTTACAAAACTCAGCTTTTGCAGCTCATTTTTCTTCAATATGGCATTCATAGAGGTGATCCAAAATGGACAGCTTGCAGCATGAGCTGGCTTAAAACTCCTCGAAAACCATTTCCCCTTCAGTTATCAAATGGTTAAGAGAAAAGGAATGAACGTGTCTTTCGTTCCCGTGCTGGAACTCCCTCCTGCAGGCAGCCTTATGGATCTTTTTTCTTTCCTCCACTGCATCAGTGCCATCTTTGCAGATCCCTGGTTTGTGTCCATGGGGAAACTGATGAGGAAAAGATTGCTGCCAGTTTCCCCTGACATTTATACAATCTTGATCCAGCTGGAGGTGATGCCTCCCCTAGAACTGGCATTGGCAACCAAAGGTTCTGTCTATCCAGATGCACCTGAGGGTGCTTTGCTGCTTGGGGGAGGGCTCACCATTTGCGGAAACTATTACTGTGAGTAGCTGTGAACCACTAGGAATAGGATCACCTTAATGTTTACTGCTCACATAAGAGTGCCACCAGAAACTGGGAGCTAGGTTCAGGGGACTGCACAAAGCTAGCTTATTCTTCACTATGCCTGGCAGTAGGAGCACAGTCTAAGACAAAAAAAAAAAAGATAAGAAAGGGCAGGCAAATGACAGAAGTCAAAAAGCCCCAAAAATCAACATAGACAGGAACACAAGGAAGACAAAGACTGGTGCAGAGATCCAGGAACCTAAGAGACAGCAAGCATAGCAGAACTAACCATAGATAAAAAAAAAAACAGCACAGTCAGAAACAGGGAAGCAACACCCTGGCCAATCTGGGCTATCTCTTGCTGAGCCAATCAATACATAGGAAAACAACATACACATAGACAGACGTAAGCTTGCTGGAGAGCAATCCCCATAAATGCAAATAGCAACAACTGGAAGCACAGTACCCTGGAGCCCACACAGCATTGGTTGATGGGTGCCTGACAGTAACAACTGAGAGTGCTGGGTGGCCAGCAGATGAAGTACAGAATGTACCAAGATAAGTGACTAATTTTGATCCAAGAAAGAATGAAGGCCTTCTGGAAATGTTAGCCTCTGCAACTGCAGGCATATCAGCAGCTGGGTTACCTGTTAAACGTTTCAACTCCACTGGAGTTTCCTACCTTAATACTTACTAGACTTGGAGGACATTTAGAAGGCCATTACTGGCCTGGACAAGTCTCTGTCTGGATGAATTTCATTTTTATTTAAACAGCTTCGGGTGTCTATTTTCCATACCAGAGCACAACATTTGAAAAATTCTTATTACCTGGGATCTTTAAAGGAGAAAGTACTTAAACAAAGTTGCTTACTTGTAACAAATGTTCTCTGCAAACAGCGGCTCAACCATCACACAGATGAGCAATGTCATAACGACAGGGTAAACCTGAAAGAATTTTTCCAGAGATTTCCAGTAACGATTTAAAGGCCATTCTGAGCCTACACAATAGCTCCTGCATCCTCACAACTGCATGGCATGTCTCACTTCTGTAATTAAATGAGTAAGTTCAACTCTAGCATAGGAGAAATGAGGACTTGTTTAACTGGTGAACAGCTGCCTTCTGAGAACACCCGCTACAGGTAAGCAACTTTGTTTTCTTCAAAGACGAGCAGCTTATCTGGTCATAAAAATGGGACTGCTAAGGCCTATATTTTCTAAAACACCGTGGCAGCGTGAATCGCACGGTGCAGGGGGGCGAAGCTGCCGACTTTCATACCCAAGAGCGCCATCATAAAAGGTGGTGCTATTGGGCCCGAAATAGGCAGCGAAAAGGCTCCTTACCTTTTCGCCGTCCATGCTGTCTTCACGGCATCTGCACCGACTCCTCCTCTTCCGGGGCAGACGTCGCCCTGACTCTGCCCCTTTTTAGCTATTGCACGCTAGCGCGTGCGAAACAGCCCTTTTCACGTTCACTAGCTTTAAAAAATGACCCCCTCAAGGTAGTCTTTAACAAAAGCTGAAAAAAGGGGGTGGGGGGAACAAAAATGTTGCCAAACAGGCAGAAGGAACTGTTTGAGATGAGTGCAGAAGACTCCCCTGGGTAATAAAAATGGGCCCTAGGGAGACTGGCCTTAGATTCTCCAAACCTGTTGTTACATCAGGGGACCACATCTAAACAATGTGATGTAAATACGTGAAATGAAGTCCATACCACAGCTTAAACCTAAACAGTATTAAAGTTTACTTCTGCCTCTAACCATTGAAGTTAAAATGCAAGCAAAGTTTACTTTAAAAAAAAACTTCTAATTTAGTGCACAATTTAACAATTGTGTGCTCAGCATCTTATTACCTTATTACACCAGTATTAAAGTTAAAATTTACCACAGTAAGAAAAAAATTAAAGCACAAACATTAGCGTCGATTTTTATTGTGCTTTTAACACATCGGTTCCTCAGTCATGAAATTGTATGTTCTCACTGAAGAAAAGTCTGTAACATTCTAACAGGTAAAACTACAGGAACTATTCATGCTAAAATCAGTTTGCTCCATTTTTCTGGCTTTAGTGAAAGCAGTTAATGGACTATCTAATCACACCAATGTGTTTTTTCTGGTAAATATTCAAGAAAAAATACTTGCAAAAGAGGCACTGAATAGCATAAAATCCCAAAGAAGGAAGAGCCAAAGGCCTGAAGCAAAGTTAGATCATTTCAATGGAAATTTGTATAAAGTAAACAATGTAAAACAAATGTTTCCATTTTCTGTAGTGCACATTTTATAACACCTTTTTAAAGAGTAAGAGTCCTTGGAAACTGTACTCTCAGCAGTTAATATACTACTGCCAACTCTGACCAACAAGAATGGCTACTCAATTATACTATGTCCTTTAAAGTCAGTTCATACACTTGACGCTAAACTATAAACAGTAGTTTTGCCAAGTCGATTCAAGGTGTTTATAATCATTGCTGGCAAAAACATCCATTATGTTCTTATACAAATGTCCATAAATTATTTAAAAAACATGTGCTCTCAAAAAAACCTTTTTGAAAATCAAACTATACAAAACTATTTTTCACCTCAAGAACACTCCACCCCAAATCGAACATTACTTAAAATCCATATCAATTTTCATATATCTCCTCAAGGGGAAGAGATTTCTCATTCAAATAGTCAATTAAATAGCCATGTTCTGTGTCATTAAACAAGGAAGCATGGGGTCATGGACTCTCTGCCAAGAGGCAATAAAAATATGGAAATGGGCTTGTTCTGCAAGCAATCTATCTTCTGGGGATCACCAGCACATTACTGGACTGCCAGAGCAGAATATTATGTCCATATGAGTAATCCCTGTAACAGTTGACAGACTGTTCAGTCTTTGGGATCATCCCTCAATCAACCACAGAAAAGTGGAAAGTTTTTATTCTCTTCTTCCCAGTGAATTCAGATCTGCTCAGGACGGTTGTCTGCTCAATTAGAATATAGATCTCATGTGCACTTTTTTACTGATTCTGATGATAGCCAGGATAGTGCAAAAAGTGCTCAAAATCCAGGCCCATATGATTCTTATTGCACCATGTGGCCAATATAAGTGTGATTCGAGTCCCTGGTACAACTATCCATCAGCCCTCTGATTCCTCTATAGAAAGATCCATTCTTTTAATTCAAGAATAGTGACATTGATATCATTCAAACCTTCCCTCTCTCAACTTTACTGCCTGGATGTTGAGCGCTTCCTGATTACCCCATTTTTCCTTATCCAAAGAAGTTGAGTACATAATAATATCTGACAGAAAACCTTCAATTAGGAAAGCTTTAATTGGAAACAATTCTTTATCTGGTGTCAACAAAGCTCCTTGGACCCATTCATACGAGAGCCATAAGAGCTACTTAATGTCTCAGTACCTATCAGTAAGAATACATCTCGGAGATCACGTGATGTGGTGAGCCGGGAAGAGGTTTTTTTCTCGAGCTCCGGGTGTCCGCTCCCACAATCGTCTCTCATCTGCTCTTATTCTGCGACGACTCCCATTTAAACTACTGGTGAGGACAAAGCCTATGTCCATCGTTCGCTATATGCAGAAATCGCCCTCGGCTATGGCGGCACGGAGCACAAAAAAGGATAAAGAAAAACCGCGAGGTGGGGATCCTAAAATGGCGGCGGAGGCCGGACCAACAACGGAGGGGACACAGACTCCTATAACGCTGGCTGATATCAAGGAGACAGTTAAGGCGGCACTTGATGAAAAATTCGGTGAGCAAATCGCTGGGATAGAAGAAAGGCTCACCACGGTGTGCTCTGCTCTCACGGAGCTTACCCCCCGCATTGAACTTGTGGAAGGCCGCGTGTCGGCGCTGGAAGATAACTACACTGTGCTCCCCACTTCTCTGTCGGCGCACAAAGCTCAAATTCAACAATTAGAACAAAAGTTGGATGACCTGGAGAACCGGGATCGCAGGGCTAACTTGCGCTTTCTGGGTTTTCCAGAAAGCATAACAGACAACGAGCTATGCCCCCTCCTCGAAAAATGGCTGCCGGAGGAACTTGGTTTGGCGGCACTGCAGGGCAGTCTGGTGGTTGAAAGGGCACATCGCCTTGGCCCGAAGAAAGATGCAGCGACTCGGCCCCGCATAGTGATCGCCAAGTTGTTAAATTACAGACATAAACAAGACATTTGGCAGGCTTTTCGTGCGAAGAAAGAAGCAGCATATAACGGGACAAAAATCAGAGTTTTTCAGGACTACTCTTTGCGGGTCTCAGAACAGAGGAAGGCGTTCTCCCCAATCTGCACGGAATTATACAACCGACAGGTACGCTTTTCTTTACTCTACCCGGCGAAACTAAAAATATGGGGAGCCGATAAAATTCATCTGTTTGACACCCCGGCGGCGGCTAGACTGTACCTCCAGAAGCCTTGATTGTCTGCTAGAACGATGACTTAACACTCTGGATCGTCACCCGTTGGAGTCAGACCTCACCTGCGACCTTGGGCACCTCGAGAGGGAGAGGGTCCTCCTGGCCAGAGGCAGCAGGCTGGTGCCATATGAGCAGTGGCTTTCAAAAGCGGGTCTGTCTCCTCATCGGGTTTTAACTTTCGGTCTCTTTGGTAAACCCCATCTGCAAACAGACTGTGGACTGCCTGCCAGTTTTCAGTTTTCAGTCTTCAGGACACTTTTACTGGCCCTCTATCTACTGGCTTTCGAAGACCATGTACAGCACAAGTTTTCTGGCAGACGGAGGCTGCGAACGTGTTCCAGTTTTCTGCATTTTGGACTTTTAACAATGCGGATATGGTATACCAGTTACTTATTCAACAGTTTAAATTGATGTTTCTGTTTTCTTGTGTTCTCTTTTCTTCACTGGTTCTTATGTTTTACTTGTGATATATTTCATTCAATGCCTGACAATGTACCTGTGAAGTACTGTCATAGCTGTTAAAGTTAGAGCACTTTATATTTCTCCTCATAGTGGGGGTGTGACACCCGTACACATGTAACTCGTAATCTCCACACCACTGAAACAGTGGTTTGTTAGTCTGATGTTTGGGATTGGGGACGGGGGTTGGGGGGGACACAGGGTAAGGGGGAGGGAGGGGACCTGCCGGGGATGCTATTACCTTTCTCAATTCTTTCCAGGAACTAGACATTTCCTTCCGCAGAGACGCAGGGAGACTAGGCTGGGGGCCTCCCTGCTCTTGACACAGCGCTGCTACCAGGGGCCTGGGCCCCAGAGTTTTTGGGTCCCCCAGGCTTATGGATAAAATAGTAACATGGAATGTGAATGGCCTAGGGTCACCCATCAAACGAAAGAAAATTCTTAATCACTTAAAATACCTGCAGATAGACATAGCTTGTCTTCAAGAAACGCATCTTTCTGGACCCGAGAGTGCAAAACTACGCAGAGACTGGGTGGGAACCTGTATCTCCTCCGCAGCACAAGGGAAGAAAGGTGGAGTCGCAATGTTAATCCATAAAAATCTCAATTTTACTGTCACTAACCAACTTATTGATGCTGACGGCCGTTATGTTTTGGTCACAGGTCTCTGGAATGGCACGTTAGTTACCATCTGCACTGTTTACGCACCCAACGAGTATAGGCATAGTTTTTTTGAATGCCTGGGGAATCTGCTACTTACTCATACGCAGGGTATTTTGTTGCTAATGGGAGATTTCAATTGTGTTCATGATGCCAGTGTGGACCGCAGTCCCCCTGTATTGAAGACGCCATCCAAAAAATTGAAAGGCATTGCATATCTTTGCTCTCAGCTGGACCTCTTGGACATCTGGCGGGTGCTGCACCCCACCGAGAAAGACTACACCCATATCTCCAGAGCGCATGCTTCTCTATCCCGCATAGACTACATCCTGGTCTCCCGTAGCAGCTTTGCCCGCATAAGTTCAGCTATTATCAGCACACAAGCTATTTCTGACCACTCTCCAGTCTTACTGCAGATTCATACGACACGTGGGACAACAGGGCCATGCCTGTGGCGCTTTCCAACTCACCTTAAACAGAATATTCAATTCCAAAAATTTTTGCAAGATAAATGGAACGACTTTCTTCAACAGAATAACCAACATGCCGATAACCCCCAACTACTGTGGGAGACCTCTAAAGCTGTCCTCCGAGGTGAAATCATCTCATATACTCACTCGCTCCGTAAGCGACTAAACTCCAATATCCTACTATTGGAACAACAGCTTCGTCGTCATAAACTCAACATGCTTTCCCAACCGGATCGTCCGACGAAGGAATATTATCAGACCTTGAGCCAACTAAATACCTTATTACACACTAGGGCGCAACAACAATTGGATCGAGGAGAACACAAACTATTCCAGTTTGGTAATAAGGCAGGACGGCTTTTGGCTAATTTGGTCCGAGCGGAGCGCCCGAAACATTTCATCTCTCAGATGAAGGATGCTAGAGGTCACCGAGTTACGCAACAAGATGAAGTTTGTGATGTATTCCGGGAATTTTATACGCAACTCTATGCTGCTGAGCAACATGAAGATCGGTCGGCAGAAGAGGAGTTTTTTCAAGACCTTTCCCTTCCTCGCCTCTCTTCTTCACGCTTGGCCTTTCTCAACCGCCCTATTCAACCTATTGAAGTCTCCAATGCCATAGCTGCGGTTCAAACGGGGAAATCCCCTGGGCCTGACGGCCTCTCGTATGACTTTTATAAACTTTTGAGACACCAGATAACCGATACCCTGACTTTTTTTTACAGAGATGGCCTGCATAAGAACTTGTTCCCAACTGATTTCAATCTTGCTCACATTATTGTCTTGCCCAAACCAGGTAAGGATCTCTTATTGCCGGGATCCTACCGCCCAATATCTCTACTGAACTGCGACCTTAAAATTTTAGCGAAGGTCTTGGCGGAGCGCCTTAACATGATTCTTCCTCATCTGATTTCCCATCATCAGGTGGGTTTTGTAAAAGGACGCAAGAGTAACGCTAACATGCTTCAATTAATTACGGCTATGAAGATTTGTCGATCCACGAACACCCCTGCGTTGGCCATCGGATTTGACTCCGAAAAAGCTTTTGATCGTGTCTCTTGGAAATACATGTTTTTTGCTCTAAGATCCATGGGCTTTGAAGGGGCTTTTTTGAAGTATATCGAGCTCTTGTATAGATCTCCGATCTCCCGCATAGTGGCCAATGGATTGGTATCCCAAAACGTGCCTATTTGTAGAGGAGTCCGCCAGGGCTGCCCCCTTTCTCCTCTTTTGTATATCATCGCCATCGATCCACTTCTCCGGAAGATAGCTGCGAGCCCCAGGGTCATTGGTTTTGGAGACTCTGGTAACCCATTCAAGGTTGCGGCCTTCGCAGATGACATTTTGATTTTTATCTTGCATCCGGAATTATCCTTACCAGAAGTATTGCGCTTACAAGAACTTTTTGGCTCCTTTGCCGGATTAAAAATCAACCATGAAAAATCGGAGGCAGTAGATGTTATTGGCACGGTTCGCACTACGTGGACAGGCCCCTTTCCATTGCGATGGGTCACGACTGCACTCAAGTATCTGGGAATATGAGTTCCAATTAATATTGATGATTTATATAAGGTTAATCTACAACCCTTACTCGAATACACTTCAACAACACTCACACGTTGGCGTCATCTGCCACTGTCCTTAAAAGGCAGGATCCAGCTTTTTAAGATGATACTATTGCCCAAATGGCTATACATACTTCAGATGATTCCCCTTTGGATAACCAAACTGGATTTGCTTTGTATCACCAAAGCGCTCCGCACCTTTCTATGGACGGCAAAGAAACCCCGCATCTCGATGGACATTTTGTATAGACCAGAAGGAGATGGGGGGCTGGGCTGTCCGAACCTTTTGTGGTACAACATGGCCTGTAATCTTCGTTTGGTTCGGGACCTGCTTTTTTCTACCTCCACGTACGTTCCTACCCAAATGTTCAAAGCCTGGTATGGCGTTCCGGGGCTCAATCCCCTCCTGCAGCTGGATTCGAATCACTTACCAAGAAATCTTAAATTCAGCCTTTTGCTGCGAACTTGTCGTAGAGTGTGGAGCCACCTACTCCACCTTTTTGGGTCCCCTTCTCGATTGACGCCTTTTATCACCATCGTACATAATCCAGATTTTGCGCCAGGAGCCCAGACCTCCCCTTTCCACACTTGGTACCGACAAGGGTTGCGTTTTATCTACCAACTTTTTGATGATACCACCCACCAACCTAACTCCTTTCTTACATTGCAAGGCCGCTTTGCTTTGTCTACTGACGCCTATTTTGCCTTTTTTCAAGTTCAGCACTACCTCAACAGTCGAAGAGAGTGTCTTTCGCCTACTCCCTCTCTTCTCAAGCTTAAGGAGCTCTTCCCTGAACACCCTGCGCAGAAATTAAACATTACATGGTATTATAAGGCTCTCTCTAAGCTAGGTACCTCTGAACTAATTAGACAGCTCTACCACAAATGGTCCACATGGCCGTCTTTTAACATATCCTTTGAGGAT
Source organism: Rhinatrema bivittatum (assembly GCF_901001135.1). Taxonomy (NCBI): domain Eukaryota; kingdom Metazoa; phylum Chordata; class Amphibia; order Gymnophiona; family Rhinatrematidae; genus Rhinatrema; species Rhinatrema bivittatum. The sequence goes on along the minus strand of NC_042617.1, from coordinate 105,838,010 downwards.
TTTCAACGACTTTTCACGATGACCAAGCATATTAGCGACAATGTACTTTTACAAGAAACACATTATAAGTTCCTTTGGAGGTATTTTATTTCTCCTTCCAAAGCCAAATTGCTCAATATTGCACCTTCAGACCTATGCCCCAAGTGCCATACGCACACGGGCACCTATATTCATTGCTTTTGGGACTGTCCCCACATACGCACCTTCTGGACAGAACTGGCTCATCTTTGCTCATTGACCTTGGGCCATACCTTACCAGTGGATCCCAACCTCTGGCTTTTTGGCTCCCACACGCTGTTGACCTGGGAACCTTCGTTGCCATCCATTTACTATTTATACAGAGTGGGATTGTTGGGCAAAAAAACAGATTCTTATACACTGGCTCTCTGATAACTCACCCTCGGTGGACTCCTGGTTTTCGAGGTTGATCTCGTTATGTAGCCTTGAATTTACCACGGCTCGGAACACCTCGTTCAAAAAGCTCAAACTCATACAAGACATTTGGGAGCCCTTGTTTCAATACCTAAAGCCTACTGTTCACCCTGGATCAATTCCTTAATTCCTGGTCACCAAGTCGCTTATACAACCAGTTATGTAGTGGTGTCCCTGAGCTTCCAGATCACTTACTTGCATATATGGGATAGTACTCTCATTCCTCACCGAATATGCCAGCTGTCTCAACACATCTGCTTACTGCGTTCCCTATGGGTTTGGGTTCTCTGGAAGGAAGTGTGTTTTGCAGGCTCTCACTTTTGAAGTTTCTCATCTCAGACCAACTTAGCTACCCCGGCAGGCAGGCAGGGAGGGTGGGAGGGGGGAAGGGAGGGGAGGGAACTGGGGGGATTGGGGGGATCCCCGACGTAGAGGGAGAGGAGATAGGAGGTTATAAGGGACTTACTGTACTAGTCATAGAGATGACTCACTGGTTTGTCATACTTATTGTCATACTATAAGGATTTTACACCTGATTTACGCAAAACAGCCTAAGTGGCCTGTTTTCTTTGCTTTACACTACCTCTGTTCAATGTCCGCTATCTGAGGCTTCGCATAACTCCCGGTACAAACAGTTACCTTACTTGCTACTAACCTGCAGGGAATTGTATGACTTACACAGATTCTATTTGCATTTATGCTTGTAGTTGTTAGCTCTTGTTTTGTATGTATTAATGCCTGTGTTTTCAAAAAAAGTTAATAAACATATCTTTCAAAAAAAAAAAAGAATACATCTCAGTGCCATATTCGGGTTTAGGGTAGGCCAATCTCCACTCATCCTTTGTTATTGAACTTCATGAGAGACTTAAAGCATACAAAACCTCCAGTTGTCAAATCACCTATTCCATGGGACCTTACTGTGGTTCTAGCAGAACTTATAAACCTAGCTTTTGAACCATTAGAATTGGCATCTCTCAAATTTCTCACTTGGAAAGTACTATTCCTTGTTGCAGTCACATCATCCAGAAGAATTAGTGAGCTTCAGACTTAGTTTTATTACTCTTTTTATACGCAATTCTTCCAGAACAGAGAGGTGTTTTGCACCCATCCAAATTTTCTATCAAAAAAAAAAGCTGATACCACCTATCAAAGGTGGTATCAGCTTTTCATATTAATCAAGGCATTGTATTACCTATGTTCTTACTGAGACCACATACATATGAAGGTGAAAAGGCCCTTCATTCCTTGGACTGTAAAAGGACATTGGCTTACTACCAGAACAGAACTCAACCACATCATCAGGCCTAGCAACTATTCATCTTTTACGATCCTAACCAACTGGGCACAGCAATTGCAATATGAACATTGCCCAATTGACTAGCAGACTATATTGCACATTATTATGTTTTGGCAGGCCTCCAGATAATAGACTCTATCAAGGTTCATCAAGTGAGAGCCATAGCTATATTAGTGGCTCTTCTAAGAGAGGTACATATTGAAGAAATCTGTTAAGCTACAGCTTGATCATCAGTGCACACTTTCAGTTCCCATTACTGTCTTTACAATTTATAAAACATTTACAGTAAATTTGGACAGTTTTGCATAGCCTATTCACCTAGTAGTCTACTCTCCATAATCCATAGTGGAGTCTAGCTGCTTATTCAGTAAATTATCTGCTGCACCCTTCAGGTTGGTATTACCCACATGTCATGGCTAATTCAGCCCTGCTTATTGATGAAGAAAGCAAGTTTCCCACCATGAACAGTGTTTTCTGTAGACAGCAGGATGAATTAACCATGCTAATTACCCACCTGACTCCCTGGAGAGTTGACTACCTAGCTAGAGTTAGCTCTAAAAGCGACTGAGAGGCTCACAAGGCAATGTCCTCTATGAGCTAAGAGAGAAGGATCCATTCGGAGCCATTAGATGACATCACATAAAGTTCATGGCTAATTCATGACATACTGTGAGCCCGGATACTTTCAGTACTGCTCTGGGCAGCAGCACCGGAAGCATAAACTGTCAAAGTAACTGTCCAGAGGCTTTAATTCAGTGATGGCTAACCTATGACACGCGTGTCAGAGGTGACACGCCGAGCCGTTTTTGCTGACACGCGTAGTGTTTCGGGACTATCGAATTTTTTTTTTTAATTGGCTGCGCCGAGCCTTTTTTTTTTTTTTTATCGGCTGCGCCAACCCTTTAAAATTAGTTTTTTAGTATCCCCCCAATGCCCCCGGGCGCATGCAGCGCAGCGACAGGCAGATAGGCAGGGCCGTAGTGAGGCCCACGTCACCACAGCCCAAAGAAAAAGATCGCGTTTAAACGAGCTGATACTCCTCCTCCTTCCTGTGTGGCCCCGGAAGTAAACGTTGCCGGAGCCGCGTGGGCAGGAAGGAGAGAAGCATCAGCACGTGCAGAAGAGGAGCATCGCTTGCGCTTACGAGCCGCCGCGAATCCCAAGTCGCAGCGGCCCGAGAAGAGGAAGAGGCCCGGTAGCAGGGCCGCTGAAGAGCCCATCCTGCGGCGACCCGCGAAGAGGAGGCCGAGAGGTGAGAGAGAGGCTGAGGGTCTGTAGAGGGTGGGTGGCTGTGTGCGCGCGTGTATGAGATGAGTTGAGAGATTGTGTGTGAGGACCTGAATGTTTGCAGAGACTGCATGTGCTTGAGTAAGACAGCATGTGGGAGTGAGAGTGAGCCTGTGTGTGTGAGTCAGACAGCATGTGCCAGTTAGAGCCTGTGTGTATGAATGATTGTATGAGAGAGAGCGTGTTCCAGTGAGAGCCTGTGTGTATGAATGATTGTATGAGAGAGAGCGTGTGCCAGTGAGAGCCTGTGTGTATGAATGATTGTATGAGAGAGAGCGTGTGCCAGTGAGAGCTTGTGTGTATGAATGATTGTATGTATGAGAGAGAGCATGTGCCAGTGAGAGCCTGTGTGTATGAATGATTGTATGAGAGAGAGCATGTGCCAGTGAGAGCCTGTGTGTATGAATGATTGTATGAGAGACAGCATGTGACAGTGAGAGCCTGTGTGTGAGAGAGAGAAATGCATGTGAGAATGAGAACCTGACTGTGTGTTTGAGAGAAGAAGATGGAGAGAAAAGAAACAGAAAAAAAGACAATATAAAAGGAATTGGCAAAAAAAAAAAATAAGAAAGGGAAGGTGGAAAAAAAAAAGGCTGTGACCAACCAATTAGAAAACAAAGATCAGACAACAAAGGTAAAAAAAAAAATTCTTTTTATTGATTGGCACATGTAATCTTTGGGAATGTGCAAGAATAGCAACATCCCCAGTAGTCATGTGGCAGCAGTGACAGTGGCAGCAGAGGAATGAGAGAGGTTCTGAGGTTGCTGGCAAAAGAGAGGGGGGTCTGCCTTCAGTGTGTGCATGTGTATGAATGGGACTCTGCCTGGGGGTGTATGTGTGTGAATGCATGGGTGCCTGCCTGGGGGTCTGTGTGTGTGAGAATGAATTGGTGCCTGCCTGGAGGATGGAGCGGGAGTGGTGTGAAAAAGACTGGGAGCCTGCCTGGGTGTGTGTGTATGTGAGGGAGCCAGTGAGTGTGAGAGCATGAGTGTGTATGAGAAAATCCAGGGGAGTAAGAGTTTGGGTGGAGGGGGAGAGAGTGTTTTAATTGAAGATTTAGCCGATGAAATTCAGCAACAAAAAAGTCACTAAGCAGGTAAGGTAAAGAATTATTTGTTTTTGCTTTATTAATAAATACAGTACATATTAAAATTATAACTTTGTTATTAATTAGAGCTACAAATATCACAATTATGGATTTTTCTAGAAGTGACACACCACCCGAGTTATGCTCGTTTTTTTTATGAATTTTGACACACTGAGCTCAAAATGTTGGTCATCACTGCTTTAATTTACACATAGACAACCTAACAACACACGGTTGATTTACTCACCTCCATGATGACACTAGGTTTCACCGAGGCTATAAAATCCTCTACATATGAAAAGGGATCTAATCTTCTACATGAGAGTATAAAACTCAGAAAATCAAGTTGAGGCCATTAGATAACACTACTTTCATGGTTTGATCACTCAATAATTAAATTTTCTCTACATATTGACTGTAAATAAACAGATAAAAATCAGATCCTTGAAAGTGATCTGGAACAAGAAATCCCAGACAATGGAATACCTACTAAATGGCCTATATTTTCCCTATGGATAAATTGCCATCATCTGTAACAGTACATATATGCCACAAAGGGAATAGTCAACAAAACTTTTACAATGTAAATCTATCTAATTTTATATCTTCATATTTTTTTTATTGTCATCAACTACAAATTTACATCACGTTGTATATAAAAATTACCTTATCAAAACTTAAGCCACATACACAATTTTTCTTTTAAACATGAATACCATCATAAAAAACATTCATGAAAGTTTACTAATATATGCAAGGGAAACCCCCAAATGTCAGTGTCAATGGGAGTTTGTTAATATTCCTAAGAAAGTCCCCGAATATCAAAATATATCCTGATATTATCTCAGACTGGAACAGTTAAACTTCCAAATAGTGGATTCCTTAGGAAAATGATGTACTTGACAAATTATTGATAAATAAAGATCTGTGCAATCTCAGTCATCATACACAAGGTGATTCTTCTCATCAGTGCGTGATCTAGAACCCGCAAGGACTACTTGAAAACACTTCTCTGGAATCCTTAGAAGAATTGTCATGGTATTAAGACAAAAACATTGTAATTTCTTCAATAACCCAGTGGGTTTGAGGCACAGTCCTCCTAACATTAATAAAAAGAAGTTACAATGCTTTTGTCTTAATATCATGACAATTCTTCTAAGGATTCCAGAGACATGTTTTAAAGTGGTCCTTGGGGGTTCTAGATCACACTGATGATATATACGATGACTGAGATTGGACAGATCTTTATTTATTAATAATTTGTCAAGTGCCTGGAAATCCAAGATGGCTTCATGCTAAGAGAAGCTGTTCTTTCGATCCTCTCTTAACTTCTCAGAAAGTTTTCCCTTATACTTACATTTTTCCCTCTTGCTATGGTAAGAGGAAGGGCAAGGCAAGAGTGTTTTCGGAGGTGTCCGAAACCTCTACTCTAACTGGCCCAATGGATAAACACATTCTCCAGAGCCAGGATCTTCCTTCAGACTCTATCGAGGTGTCTTTGGAGTTTGCTGAGCAGAGGTCTGTCAGTGGCAGTCCCAGACTTTGAATCATCTTTAACTCGAGAGCCACAAAGAATTCCTACGCAACCTGGGCCCCCTATGGCTGTTGCTGATGGGAGCAATTTTGCCTCCGCCATGACTGGATGACATCAGAACACCAGCTGTGGCAGTGTTGGGAGGTGCCCAAATGGCAGAACAGGGCCTTGGAGCTCCTGGCTGATGTGCGCAGGCAGCCGAATCCTTTCCCACTTCTCTTTCCTCTAGAACACCTACGGAAGGGACTGTCTTCGAAGAGGTACTTTTTACTCCTTTGGTTAAACCCTCCAATATCACTCTAGACATTATTTGGGAAGCTATAACCAATCTTTCTATTCAGGTTGCTCAGTTTGTTATATAGCAATGAGATTTATCTAACTTATTTCAAGCTTCACATTATCAATTGCTTGAAATTTAATTGAGAGTAGATTCCTGAGAGACCAAGGAGACAGCTTTGCAAAAGTCTGTAGAAGTTGTTTCCTCTGGGCACCTGTATCTACAAAATACGATTGAAAATCTTGAAAATGCTGTTTTGTTGCCGGAATATCAGGATTATTAAGTTTCCAAAGAAAAAGCTGAGTACTCCTGTAGAGATGTTACTTAAATACTTCATGGAAAATTTATCTATCACAGAAAGCTTACTTCCTCCTATATCAAAAGCTTATTATGTCCTGGTGAATTGAAAATACACTCAAGTGAGAGATGATTCTGTTGCTGCTGGTCCATTAGATTCTTCACATCTTTCTTCATTTCTTGAAAGATCAGTGGATAAAGAAGTCGTACCTTCAACATCACTTGTTATTTTTGCTTTAGACTCTGATCATGACTTTATTTTGAAGTTGTTTTTCTGTAAGGGAGATATTCCCTTTTTAGGGTTTAAAATTTGCATGTTTCTGATCTCACCCAGTCTAAGAGGAAACACTTTTTGTTGATGCATCCAGCTGTTTTGAACTTGAGGGCTTTGTTTTTGGTTGTTTTTTCCTTATAAGTGTGCTGTCAAATTTCAGGAAGTTATATATGTCTTCTTTGACCCTTTCCAATTAAATATTTTTCTTAATGGTAGCTGCAGACAGGATTCTGTACCCTAGTTGCTAGTCAATAGCCTCCACGACATAAGGTGCTTAAATATTAATGAAGATTCTCTGCCTTAACGCTCGACTGATTTGTTGTGTTGCAATTTTAACTTCAATATTTGAATTGGATTTTCCAACTTTTGTGGTCTGACAGAGTAACTGAGATCCTATATTTCTTCAATTGCAATTTCCTATTGTATATTTTGATCTCTATGTACTATTTCTTGTCAAGTTTAACTTGTTAACATTTAAAAATGCATAAATAAATAATTATTTGTCAAGTGCCTCATTTTCCTAAGGAATCCAATATTTAGAGGTTTAACTGATTCAGGATGAGATAATATCAGGATATTTTATATTCAGGGACTTTTTGAAGAATATTAATAACACTGAATTTTGAGGTTTCTCTTGGGTATATTAGTAAGCTATTATCAATGTTTTTATGATGGTATTCATGTTTAAAACAAAAAATTGTGTATGTGTCTTGTTTTGATGAGGCAATTTTTATATACAATGTGATGTAAATTTGAAATATTCCTAAGAGTTGGTGATAATAAAGAAAATGTGAAGATATAAAATTAGATAGATTTATATTATAAAGATTTTGTTGACTATTCCCTTTGTGGCATATATGTATTATGTATAGTAGGGATAGTAGTTTTTAGTTTTGGTCAGCTTAGTTAAGATTATCTACAACAAACCAAGTAAACGTATGGAATGAAAACCTCGTAAAAGCCTTAGGCAGAATTTCCCCAAAGAAACAAACAGACTATGCACCTACCACAGAAGCTCACTTTGGTATACTGATGAATTTCAATTTCTAAAATAAAAAAGGTGTAGACAAGAAATAAAATACCGCAATACACTACTCAAAGAGGACAGACTACAATGCAAATTACACATGACAACCTACCAGGAGGTCATAACTAAGGCCAAAAAATATACTTTTGCCACTGTATTCAGCAAGCCCCAAACTAAACCAAGAAATTATTCATAACAGTAAATGGCTTCTTCAACCACCAAAATCTTATTCTGACTTCTAAACTAACACCAAATGAAATTACCACCTACTTTGAGAACAAAATCAATTATCTCTGATGATGCCATCAAAACAACTCCCACTGGTAGGCAAGGATAAACTCAAAACACCAAATACATTATATGTTTGGGACTCATTTAATCCAATCACTGAAAAAGGCCTCAGAAAGACTATATCTGTCTTATATCCAACAACCTGCACCTTTGATCTGTGACCATCCAAATTATTAAAGCTAGTGAGGGAGAGACACAATGGCTCAACATCCAAAATTGTTAATTCTTCCCTCTCTGAGGATGTGCTTCCTACAGAGCTAAAAAAGCTGTGGTGCAGTCACTAATAAAAACAACAAACCTGGATCCGGATAAACCATAAATCTAGCACCCAGTATTAAATAAATAGCTTAGAGAAAAAAACTAGCTAGACTCATATCGGTTCAGATTCTGAAAAGGCCAAAGAACAAAGACAGTCCTTGTTGCCCTACTGGATAATCTCATGAAATATTCCGATCAAAGGAAGGCAAAAGTTGTAGTGTTTCTAGATTTCCCAGCAGCCTTTGCTACTGTAGCCTACAATATCATGATTATCATGACTATCAGAGGATGTCCAAAACAGAAACGTCCTAACCTGGTTCAGTTCCTTTCTGTTGGACAGGCAACAATTTTGCTGATACCATGTTGGCAAGCTGATCTTGAACTTTGGGGTCCTTCAAGGCTGAATACTTTCACAAATACTCTTCAACATGTATTTCAAACTACTGACATAGCTGAGTTGCACCTTTGATATAAAGGCCTACATCTATGCAGATGATGTTCAACTTGTACTACCAATGGACTTAGGTCCACCAAGAGCTATATTTAAGCTAAGCACATGTGTCTTGTAGCCATTCTAGAATGGAGAAAAAGCAACAAACGCCATTTGAATCCCAACAAAATGGAAATACTATGGGGCAAATTTTAAAAGCCCCACGCACTTAAATCCAGGTGGGGTTATGCGCGCCGGACCTATTTTCAAAAGGCCCGATGGTGCACATAAAGCCCTGGGATGCGTGTAAGTCCCGGGGCTTGAAAGAATGGGTGGGATGGGGGCAGGGTGGTCCAGGGTGGGATGTGGGCGTGGCCAGAAGCCTCCATATGGTCGCTGGGCCAGGGGATCGCATGCCGGCACTCAGCCGGCAGGTGTAACTTCCACAACAAAGGTAAGGGGGGTTTCAGGCTGGGGGGCGGGCCAGGTAGGGGAAGGGAGGGGAAGGTGGGGAGGGGAAAGGAAAGTTCCCTCCGAGACCACTCCGATTTTGGAGCGACCTCAGAGGGAACGGGGAAAGCTAGCTGGTCTCCCAGAGGGCTCGGCACGCGCAGGTTGCACTAGTGTGCACCCCCTTGCGCGCACTGACCCCTGATTTTATAACATGCACGCAGCTGCGTGCGCATGTTATAAAATCGGGCATACATTTGTGCGTGCTGGGTAGCGCGCACAAATGTACGCCGCGCGCATACTTTTTAAAATCTGCCCCTATGGTTATAAGATAGTCTGGTCAGACTTGATTGTGCCTATCTCATTTGAAATCTATGAATTCCCACTAAAAACCCAGGCAAAAAGCTTCTGAGCTCTATTTGACTCAGAACTCACTATATTGCTACAAATCTAAGCAATGGTAAAGAGTTACTAAATTACATAAATTACAAAGACTGTGACCACTCATTGAGTAGTCAACTCACAGTGGTTCATGCCACGGTAATCACACAAATAGACCACTGCAATGCACTGTACAAAGGTCTAAAGGATAAGGCTCTCTACAAACTCCAGATAATGCAAAATTCAGCTGCACAACTGACAGAAGGATGCAAACCACATGACCATGTCACACTGGCTGCCAAGAACATATAGAACAAAAGACAAAATTCTGACAATGACTTGCAAGATCTCTTCTTAGAGACTGACCTATCTGCCTACGAAGGTAGGCGAAAGGCCCTCCTCATACATGCCTTCTAGACCACTAAGATCCACATACAGAGCTTCCATAACAACATCATCAACAAAAGCCTTTAATGTTAAACCAGGAACTCAAAGCTGCTAAAATAACCATGGGAAACTCTATGGCATTTCATCTTAAATTGCCTTAAATATGCTGCTAATATTCAGAATTTTTGCAATAGAACTATTTATTCTTAGAGTTAACACTGTTAGAGCTTAATCTAGTTTTTCTCTTATGTGCTTTCATAAATATGCAATTGAATGTCTAGAGGGGGATAGCAAGAGGCTTAATCTATTTAGAGATAGGCCTTGAGGCGCATCTTAATTATTTATTTATTATTTTTATATAGCGACATTCGATCTAAGATATCACATCGGTTTACATTCAGGTACTGTAGGTATTTCCCTATCCCCAGAGGGCTTACAATCTAAGGGCCTCATTTTCTAAAGTATCGCAGGCCTGCGATACTTTAGAAGATGAGGGGTGGGGGGCCAAAACGGGGGGAGGGCCTGCGCTAGCCGACAGTGATCGCACCATCACGGTGCGATCGCTGCCGGTTTCGCACCCAATAGAGCCACCATAGGAGGTGTAGCTATTGGGAGCGAAAGCTGACGCGAAAAGGCACTTACCTTTTCGCTGTCTGCGGCGTCGGCGCAGAGTCAGCCCCAGTGATACACCGACTTCTCCTCTTCTGGGGCTGACTCTGCCCCGACTCCACCCCCATCCTGGTATCGCACACGATAAGGGACTTTCGCGTGCGAAAGGTCCCTTATCGCGTGCGACCAGCGTGGAAAATGTGGCCCTAAGTTTTGTACCTGAGGCAATGGAGGGTAAAGTGACTGCCCAAGGTCACAAGGAGCGACAGCGGGACTCGAACCCAGGTCTCCTGGTTCGTAGCCCACTACTCTAAAAACTAGGCTAAAATATTGTGATATTGAATTATGCCAAAATAAAATTATGCCAAAATATTGTGATATTGCTGCTACTCAAAACTTTTTACACAATTGTAATGTGAACCTATAAATGACTTGTTTGTAAGACTACATTTCTGATATATAGAATATCCTACATTGAGTGAATCTCTTAAATAAATCCAAGTAATAAATATAATCACTTTCAGGAAATAAATATAATGCTTTATTTTTTGAGTACTCACGGTATGCTTTCTAATTAATTGAATCAGAAAACAGTGAGTGTGAACTAACTTGCAGGATGGGTAATTTGTAGAGGTACATTCAAGAATCTTTCTGTGACCCATAACTAGATGAAACCAGGATATGGTATGTGTTTAGGGCCTTATTTATGAAAATGCATAAATACAATTTGGCAGCAAATAGGCCCGATTATTATCAATGGGGTCTTTTTTTATTTTCAAAATTATATTCAAGAAAGAATCTTGATTAAGGAAACATTCAGCAGTTCTGTAGAAACTTAAAATATAAAAAGAAAATATACATTAAAGAAAAGAAAAACAAAATAGAGCAAACTGTACTTTAGATCACATAAAGGGGTGACAGAACAAGAAAACTAAACAAGAAAAAGCCTGTATTCCTTACTACAGCCAAGACAATACTTATATGTCTAACAGGAGCAGATTTATATTATAGGAAACTCTACAAATGAACAGGATCATAAAAAATGTAATTAACTCCTTAAAACCTAATGACACATCCCCAAAAAACCTCAGCAGAAAGGTGGCACCAAGGGCCAAAACTCTCTGCTTTTTAATGAGAAAATGTCCTACAAGCCTGTGTCTCCTTAACTACATCTGGGAATATTGAGATTAACCCTGTTGATATCTGATTTCCAGGGGGAGGAGAAGGAGGAAATCCTTTGCCATAAGTCCTCTACTATGGGTGCCGTCATATTAAATCTGGCCCTGATTGGATTTGTTTTGTATAATCTAACATTATTAACAATACCAACTTTAGACTTATAAGATTCTGATTTAACATCTGGTGAATAGTATGCCTTAACATCAGGAATTACCTCTTTGGAGACTTTTAGAAAGTATAAATAAAACCTTCTATAATTCTCTATAGGAGACACCATAGCACACCGAGGAAAATTTAAGAATTTCAAGATAAAACTTTAGTATAATTACCCACATTTTTAATCTTGCTATATAATAGTCAATTGTCTTTAATCAAAATATTAGTTTCAGAATTACTAGAACATTTATCTTTGACAACATTCAATTGCTTCCTGATCTATAATCTTTTGTGAATGTTCATTAACTTATGTAGAGAAACATCCCAAAGATCCCAAAAAGAATATATTCATGAGGAAAGAGCTGATTTCAGTTTTGTGACAGCCATACATGATGATTCCATGGCTAAAACAGCAAGTCTTGCAGTTACAGGTGTAATCAATGGAGTAGATGTTACTATGATATCCACAAGCTGAGACTTCCCAACAAGGGTAGGGGTAGAGGAAACATCTTTGGTTCCTTCAACCTCCAACCCAAGACTCTGCTGAATTAAATTTGGAGCCTGTGGTGGCATAAAGCCTATGGGGTTTAATGAGATCAAAGCCTCATGTTGAACTGAGCTAAGAGCTCCAATTTCCTCAGTACCCAATCAATAGGGTGCTTAACAATGCATGTTAGCGCATTTTCATGAATTAGCCTCTTGCTAGCCCCCCCTAGACATTCAATTGCATATTTATGAAAGCACGTAAGAGAAAAACTAGGGATAAAAATATATTTTCTTTCACTATAATAAAACTTGTATTCCTGAAAGTACATGCAGTTTAATTCTGAGAAATCTTTAGTATATATTTATTTATTTAGAGAATTTACCTCATGCCTTTTCATTGTAGCTCAAAGAAGAGTTACATTCAGGTACAGTAGTAGGTATTTTCCCTGTCCCCAAAGGACTCACAATCTACATTGGTATCAGAGGCAATGAAGGGTGCATTGACTTGCACAAGGTCACAAAGAGTCATCAGGGAGCAGGGCACAACATGGACGGAAAAGGCTTGTGGCTGGGATGTTGAGAGGGAAGGAGGGAAGGTAAGCAGGCTAGTTAGGAAGAAGGGCCAAGGGTGAGATCGGGACTGGCAAGAAGAGATTGGTGGGAGGGTGAGTAAAAAGGGCAAGCAGGCCTAGTGAATTCCCATTTGGCTCTCCTCCCACAGCTGGTGCCTTGCGCTTACAATATGTCTGTGGTGGAAGTGATCAATAGACTGTCAGCCAGGACCCTGGTTGCAACTGCACTTCTTCAGAAGTTAGCTTTCACCGCATTGCAGCATAATATAACATTTCACACTGTGCATATCCCTGGTGCTGAAAATAATATAGCCAATTCTCTTTCCTGCTTTAAGTGGGCATCTTTCAGGTACTACATTCCGGAGACAGAACAGTTCACCACCCCAGTGCCTATAGAGGTATGGCAACTTGGCTCCCCGATGTTTGGGAATTGATCCTGAGCTCCTTGGCTGAGAATATGAGAAAGATATGCTTGTCTTTCAGACATTTCTATTGGGGGAGGACATGGTAACCGTTTGGCCCATACTGGTACACACGCTAATTTGATACATAATGTTTCACAAGCAGGGTGAAGCCAGATCCACTGTTGCGAACCACTGGCAGGCCTTTCATTTTTCTTGAAAGCAACTGGTTGTCATAGCCCCACGGCTCACTTCTCAGTCAAGAGGCTCATGATGGGTTGGGCCAGAGACAAAGGCAGGCCCCAAGACTTAAGGTGCCCCAATGTGCACAGCTCTTTGGCATGTCTCTTTTCAGTGTTGGATGGTGTTTGTTTCGATGGCTATGGGACTTGGCTGCATTGTTGTACCTTTCCCCTTGTGTTTTTTGCTACACTGCAAGTTAGCAAGCTAGTTACACAGTCCTCAGCCAGGCTAGGTTAATCAGGCTTGCAGTTAAGGGGCATAGCTTTGTCACAAGATAGGTTAGCGCTGATGATTTGCAGATCAAAAACAGATCAGAGTGCGAGAGCTTTAAAGGAAGTTCTGCATAAGTGGACTGGGAATATTACATGTCCGATCCATAACATGGAATAGTACCTATGCAGGTATCCAGCTCTCACTGGACAGCTGTTAGTGCATGCTGACGGTCACCCTGTGTCTTGGTACCAGTTTGTAATGGTGTTGCAGTTGTCTATGCGGGCAACTGGGGCGTTTGGTAGAGGTTTCTCTACACATTTCTTCCAAACTGTAGCAGCAGTGACAACTGCGGAGCTGGATTTACATCCGGACACCATAATGTCAGTAGGTAGATGGCACTCCCAGAAGTACAAGTTTTATATGAGACCAAACAAATATTTCATTGACTACTTGCTAATGGGAATTGTCTTCTGTTCCATGTCCGGTTTCATGATTGTGTCACATCATGATAATAGGTGGGCACACAAGACATTCTAACATCTGCCTTTGGACAAGCATTTGGGAATTGTATCACATCATTTCATGCTGGTTTTGAGAGGGATTCCAGGGATGAGGTGAGACCAATTGATGCTGATCATCCTGAATATGAGGGGGACCTATGCTGCCCCTAAGCAATAATAATTTATCTGGGGATCAATGATTTGACAGTCACGTGCAGTGTTGAGTTCATGAAAAAAATTCAAGATCAGGAGTCCTGCAATGTTTGGGCTTGTAACACCCCTAGACACATTTGGAGGAGGGAGCGCTCTCACCAGGCAGCGGACAGGGCAAGGCGGAAAATCAACAGATCAATGCGCAGATTTATGTCCATCGTGCAGGGACTATATATCCCTCACAATCTGACAGATGAAAACTGTTTGGGGCTGTTTCATCCTGATGGGGTGCATTTTTTGGAGATAACCTGAGATATTTTTAACAGTGGCATTCAAAACTTGTTAGAGGTACTGCTGGACAGGGATGGCCGCAGCGGTAGAGGTGGGAGCCTCCTGGCAAATAAGGGTCATCTCCAGGGGGTATTGGCATGTTGACCAGAAAGGTAACGGGGCCCCTTCCCTATTCACTCAGGTCTTTAAGCCAAGGGCAGCTGCCCAGGTGGGGAGGCAAGGGCAAGACAACTCTTCAGCTAAGGTGAGGAACACCAGTGCTTCAACAGTGATCTGGGGAGAAGAAAAAGGGCATTGCACAAGCAGTGCTCAGCTGAGATCCTGAGACTTCTATGGTCCAGATCCTACTCCACCAGCAACCCCTCCAGTGCTAAGGTTTTTAAGGCTAGTTTAACTTTGTCAAAGGCTTGTAGACTAATTGCATTGGGCTGGTCACCTAGGGGATTACTGAAATGTATTGATATGCAGGTTCAGGTTGATAAATGTATTACTGAGGATGATTCTTCCTAATCTCCACACTAAAAACAGGCAACAGAGATACGTTTTTCAAAACCCCAATTCTCTGGAAATAAGACATTTTTGTATAAGAAAACACTAACTTCCAAGAAACATGGTACTTACCCATCAAATTTAATTTAATGACATTATAGCAATTGATTTGACTTCCTGAGATGTGAAAAATCCTTCTGTTTGAGATTTCAATTAGAGAAGAAAAAAAAAAGATGCTGGAGCCATCAAAGTATGTGTGTGTATTTGGGGGGGGGGGGGGGGGGGGCATTGAACAGTAATGACAAAGAAATGCCTCGGAAATAGTCTGCCTTCAAAATACAGAACTATGGGGGGTCATTTACTAAGCATTTTTCCCATAGACACAGAATGGGAGAAAAGCCTTAGTAAATCAGGCCCCATGTTGGGTCTGTATGCTGTTTACATCTAGTGACTTAAAAGAAGTAAAAATTCTTTTAAAATGTTGTAAATGGATAGAAAATCAATTTCAAAAAATAAATCAAAATTTGGGACATGAAAAATATATAGAGAGAAGAGAAGAGAGAAGAGAAAAATCTATAGTATGTGTTTATATCTATTTTTTGGATATCTCACTTTTCAACAATAATAACAAAGTGGATTACAATACTAGAAATATCATAAAATAGCATTACCAATTACAATATTTTTCTATATTATAAAAACATTACGGGCTCCATGCAATCATTGTGTTACAACGGCACATGCATGACATCATGGCATCACCAAGAGCAGTAGAAATGCCGGTATATAAAAGTTTCAAATAAATAAATAAAATAAATAAATATAGGCAGCAAGGGAGGACTGCAGACATTTCCACTGCTGGGCCAGAAAAGCGCAGCAGCGATGCTGGCAACAGAAAATCTGATGGGGTTTCCCAAATCCCACCAGCAAAAACGAAGCAGGCAGCAGAAGGGCTGGTGAGTTTTCAAGATCACACCAGCTGCACAAAGATGATGTCAGAACCTGCAGAGAAGGTGGAGGAGGAGGATTGGGGAGTTGTGGGAAAGAAAGAAGGGGGAGAGGCTGGAGAGGGAGGGGTGGGGAGCAGTGTGGGGGTATCGTGGGAGAGAGAGATGGGAGGGGCTGGAGGGAGGAAAAGGAGGAGAGTGACAAGGCTTTGGGAGTGAAAGGGCTGCAGGAAGGGAGCAGTGGAATAGGGAGGGAAACTATGGGAGAGAGGAAGGGGCTGGAGGAGGGGCAGTGGGGCACTGACAGGGAAGGGAAGAGAGGGGTAGTTGTGGACTGAGGGAGAATATAGGGGGTGGAGTGAGGAAGAGGGCTAGATGGGGGAAGAGTGCACATCCACCACAACACCTCCATTCCCCATTGACATAATAGCATAGTAACACATGCACACATCCTCCCCTGTTCACACAGTCATGGCGAAGGAGGGAGGAAATGGAGAGTGAATGGGGGTGAGAAAGAATGTGCATATGTACACACACACACACACACACACTTGCAAAAGAGGAAGAGCAGAAGAGATGGTGAATAGAAATGGAGTTAGGATTACTCCCTCCCCTATACACCCACTCACCTACCACTTGCACATCCACAGCTCACAACCAGAACCCATACAATACCATTCCCACATGGGGGGGGGGAGGAGAGGGGTAGGGGGACAATATGAAGAGTGCAAGGGGGCAAAGTGCCCATACACCCCACACCACTCATACCCCTACAACACCACTTATACTACCACATACATGTGCCTCACCCATCAGTATATACCCCAACACCACCACCTACAACCACCCACCTTCACACACCCTCTGCAAGTCTTCTGACCTACACCCTTACCCATGCTTTCACACTGAATGCTCCCCACAAACACACAGACATCTATCCCCATTCCTCTACCCCCAGTACAGCAAGTGTAAGACACATCCAGCTGATGGAATCATAAAATCCGTTTTTGAAGCTGTCATGCAATTATCAGTTTCTCTTTTTTGGGGAGTTACTTTAACATCCATGCACACTCAGTCAAGGTGGAAAAAAGGAGTGGTGGGTAGAGAATTCTATAGGTTTCTCCTTGCCCATCCATTCATTAAAGTCACTTGCCTACCCAGCATGCATTTTCCACCTAGGCACAAACATGGAATGTAGAACGCAGAGCCCACTGACAGGGCTGATAAGCAAAGCGAGTAGGGGCGTAGCCCCTAGGAAAACATAATATTTCAATGACAGACAAAACAGAACAATAGAAATACAAATACAATCAATAAAACCCAAGAAAATTACCGTATTTTCCGGCGTATAAGACGACTTTTTAACCCAAGAAAATCTTCTCAAAAGTCGGGGGTCGTCTTATACGCCGGGTATCGTCATATAGGGCACACCTGCTCTCTGACCAGTTTCTCTCAATCACACACATGCTCTCAATCAAATGCATTCTCTCACTTACACACAGGCTGGCTGCTTTTCTCTCTCTCACTCACTTCCTCTTCCCCGCCCCCCAAGCACAAATAGTAGCTGCAGCCCCCGCAAGCCAAGAAAGAAGAATCCCATCGGCTGCGGGAGGCTCATGGTGCTGTCTCCTTTCCCTATTATCAGCTGCTTCGATTGCTCGGGGGCCGATGCTGCTGTCGCCGCTGCTATTTTTCATGCGGCACGGCTTTCTCCTTCCCGCGCACCGCACTGCCGTTGCCGCTGGGCTATCAGCACGTTCAAGCCCAGCGGGAACGGCAGCGGTGCAAAAAAAAAAAAAAAAGCTGTGGCATCCGCGGCTGGCCTTTTCTTCTTCCCGCCCCCCCCCCCCCCCTTTGAACCGGAACAGGAAGTGATGCACGGGAAGAAAGAGCCGTGCCGCGTGAAAAAATAGCAGCGGCGACAGCAGCATCGGCCCCCGAGCAGTCGAAGGAGCTGATAATAGGGAAAGGAGACATCAGCGTGAGCCTCCCGCGGCCGATGGGTTTCTTCTTTCTTGGCCTGCGGGGGCTGGAGGAGGAAGCTGCTGCAGCTACTATTTGTGCTGGGGGGGGGGGGGGTGATGTGGAAGTGAGTGAGAGAGAGAGAATGCATTTGATTGAGAGCATGTGTGTGATTGAGAGAAACTGGTCAGCGAGCTCATGTGTGTGTATATGTGAGAGACAATGAAAGTGACTGCTCAGAGAGATGACTGATGTGTATGTGAGTGTGAGAGAGAGAAAAAGCATGGAAGTGAGAAATCTGGGTATGTGAGAAAGCATGGGAGTAAGAAGCCTGATTATGTGAGAGAGAGCATGGGAGCGGGAGGGCTGTGTGTGTCTGTGCGTGCATGAGAGAGAGACTGGTTGATAAGGTGACGGTGTGTGTGAGAGAAAGAGACTGGTGTGTGTGAATGTGAGAGAAAGAATGTGATTCAGGGAATGAGAAGCCTGTGCACATGGAGAGCAAGCATGGAAATGAGAGACTGGTGGGTGTGTGTGTGTGTGTGTGTGTGTGTGAGACAGAGAAAGTGATTATGAGAGTGAGAAGCCCGTATATATACGGTAAGCAGAACACAGGAGTGGGAAGCCTGTGTGTGTGTATGGCATGAGAGAAACTGTTCAGGAAGGTGTCTGGTGTGTGTGTCAAAGACTGTTTGGGAAATGATTGGTGTGTGAGAGACAGAAACTGGTCATGGGGACATGACTGGTATGGTGTGTGTGTGAGAGACATGGGCCCTGAGGAAGAGGAATAGGAGAGCTGCTGGAGGGGGTAAGTAAAAGTGGCTTTTTAAGTTTATTTTTCTTGATTGACTGCCATTTTAATTATTTAATATTATGTGATGTGTCTGCTTTTTTGAAATATTTTGTTGGTGTTTGGAGAATGTTTAATAGTTTTTATGAGTTTTTAATTGTTGGATGTTATTCTGTTCATAGCTGTTTTGAAACATTTATTCTGCTTATTAGTATAGTTTTACAATTATTTCTGTGTGGGGATCTATAGCTGCTTGCTAGTTCTGTTTTCCTAATAAGAGGTGTATTGGTTTTTAGGGCCTGATATATGGTATTTGTAGTGTTGCCTTTTCATAGATAGGGTTGCTCCTGTTTGAGTGTAAAATTATTTTTTTTCTTAAAAATATGTATAAAAAAGGGGGGGTCATCTTATACGCCCAGTCGTCTTATACGCCGGAAAATACGGTAATCCAAAAAAAGACGGCATTCTCAAATATTCTAAATTATACAAAAAAATCAGAAAATCTAAGTAATTAATTTCATAAGTAAGCAAGCAAGCAGGCATAGAGTACAACATATAGGGGTAGATTTTAAAAGGTTTACACGCATGTCCAGGCCTTACACGCACCGGGCCAATTTTCAAAGGCCTGGCCTCGCGCATAAAATCCCAGGACGCGTGTAAGTCTTGGGGTTGGTGAAAGGGGCAGTCTGGGGGTGGGGCGAATCTAGAGGCGCCCAGCACAGCAGCCATTTGCCGCTGTGCTGGCAGATCGCATGACGGCAGGGTGCCAACACGCACAATTTGCGCCTGCTCCAAGCAAGCGCAAAAGGTAAGACAATGCATTTGGGGGGGTTTAGGATAGGGATAAGGGGAGGGTAGGATAGGGGAAAGGGAAGGGAGGTCAGACTAGGGGGTTGAGATGTTCACTCACAGTCGACTCCTTAATTGGAGCGGACTGGGAGGGAACTGGGGAAGGCTCCGATGCGTCGCCGCACGTAACAGCGAAAATCCACCCTCCCCCCCCTTAGGCGTGCCGAGCTGGCATTTTATAACATCTGTGTACCAGCCCACCCTTGTTATAAAATTGCCCATCCATGTGTGCACGCCGGGTAGCGTGCGCACATGGAAGCGTGCGCGCAATCCTTTAAAATCTACCCCATAATGGGGTAATTTTCGATAGGCTTTATGCACGTAAAAGTAGAATACATCATAGACATTTTCAAAAGCCCTTTTATTTATGTATTTATTTATTTATTTATTTATTTAACTCTTTTCTATACCGACATTCATGATCATTACCATATCACATTGGTTTACACAGAACAAGGTTTAACAAACCATTTAAACATGAAGAAAAGTTACACTCAACAAGGTAGAATAAACTTGGGGGCTAAGATAGCTGGAAAAACATAGAACATAGGAAGACAGTTAACAAAGTAAAATTTTTAAAAAAATTAAAAATTAAACATATTAAAAATACTTAGTAGATGGGGTTCCTAGCTGCATATATAGCGAAGTATGGCTAAAGGACCATTTGCATGTTTCGGAAAGTTTACGGGAAGGCTTGAAGGAATAGCCAGGTCTTGAGTTTTTTCCGAAATGTTAGATGGCAGGGCTCCAGCCTGAGGTCTGTGGGCATATTATTCCAAATGGCAGGGCCCGCTGTCGAGAATGCCCGGTCTTTAGTCGTTGTGTGGCGTGTGGCTTTGGTTGGGGGGGCTTGCAGAGTTCCTTTGTACGCTTCTCTAATGGGTCTAGTAGAGGTGTGGAGTCTTTGGTTGGGGGGGCTTGCAGAGATCCTTTGTACGCTTCTCTGATGGGTCTAGTAGAGGTGTGGAGTCTGAATGGGATTTCAAGGTCGAGCTGTAGTTGTTTGTGGATGGTTTTGTGTATTATGGTGAGGGACTTGTGTAGGATTCTGTAATTTACTGGAAGCCAGTGTAAGTTCCGGAGGATGGGTGTGGTGTTCTCTGCGGTTGGTGCTAGTCAAGATTCTATTCACACGGGTATGGTAGTTTTCAAGCCGGCAAGCGTGCAACATTTGCATATGTGCATCAGCCATGCCCAGAGATGCGGCTATTTTATAACTTGCACACGTATATACACATGTTACAAAATAGCCTTGTGCGCATATAGGTGCCAAATTTTGAATGGGCGCATGCATGGGCACACAAATTCCACTTCTACCTTGTTAGTCGGGGGATTTCAAAAGGGGCGCACACCCATGCCCATTCCAGTTTAACAGTTCGTCCACCAGTTCACCCAGTTAACAGCTAGGTCCTCCAATTCCCCTGGTTTCATAGCCTACATGCCCCCCAGTTATCCCACACCCTTTAAACCCCTCAGAAATGATTTGATCCTTTTATTTCATAACTTACACATCATTCATAGCAGAAGTAAAGTTACATGGCAGGGGACCTTGGCGCACTCAAGTATTTACGTGTACATCTCTTGGCCAGGCCCTGAAATGCCCATGACCTGCCCAGACCATACCCATGCACGGCTTCTTTTTGGAAACTTTTTAGGTATGCACACCGTGGCATTTCCGCACATATATAAACGCATTTTAAAATACAGTCGGCACACATGAGCCCAACTTCTTCATGCATTTCCTAATTTTGGCATGCACCGGGCTTTTAAAATTCACCTTTATATATTGCACTTAAGTGTGTAAAACCTATTGATAATTCAATAGTATATATTGTAACAATTTTCAAAAACTCACTTACATGCTTAAAGTGCATTTATGTGTATAAACTCAGTTTTAAGAGCATAAATGTTTTTGAAAATTACCTGCTAAGAGGCTAACTTTCAAACAACTCCACACAGAAGCATATATGTACAGAAGCATATATGTACAGATATGGCCACACAAAGATCTAAAATAGTATTTTATAACCAACATGTATCAGATACGCAGCTAATATAAAATGTATGGGCCGTATCTATTGAAATCCCGCGTACTCTTGTTCGCGCCTGGTGCGCGAACAAAAGTACGCGTGTGCGCAGATTTATAAAATCTGCCCCTTTGTGAAAGTATGCACTTTCTCCACTTTATATTTCTTTGCATGTACTAAGATATACACTCATACTTTCAGAGGAGAAATAGGTAGTATTTTATAATCCTATTCAGACCTACTTATTCTCATTTTTTTTAAAGATATTTGAATTTCTAATATGTTTTTCTTATTGTCTGTTCCTTTTCTTCCTTATAAAAACCCATTTTATTTCTCAACTTATCTGTCACTGCTATGTGTAAATAACATTTACTGTTCCTCAGCCTATTTTTGTAAAACCTAGTGCAATGCTTGTAAATGGCCTTTTGAAATTCCACGGGGTGGGGGGGGGGGGGAATTACTGTGTATGTGAGAGTATATGGTCCTGGGGTAGAATGTGCACCAATCTGAATTGTCAGCAGCAGTGTGAATTATCAAGGCTTCTATGAATTGAAATTAATGCCCTCTCTGCTAGCTGTGAGTCATCAGCAGTTTCAGATTTCCCAAAACACATCCAGATCTTTAAAAACAATGAGTGGCTATCCACCAAAGAAGATGCAAGAACCTTTGAGGTAGATTTTAAAAGCCCAGCACGCAAATCAATTGGGGGATGCGAGCACAAGTTGGGCTTGCATGCACCAACCGAATTTTAAAAGCCACCCAGATACGCCGCTGTCTCCCGCTGTGCGTACATCTGACGTGATTTCAAAAAGGGGTATGGTCTGGGATGGGCGTGGGCATTTCAGAATGTGGCCAAGAGACATGGGCATAAATACCTATGCGTGCCCAAGTCCACTAGCACGTAAATTTATTTCTGCTATGGAGGTGGTATAAGTTTAATAAAACAAAACCAGCTGCTCTGGAGGGGTTTAAAGAGTCTCAGGTAAGTTGAGTGAGTGTAGGTTAGTAAATCAGGAGTTTTGGGGAGGATCTAACTGTAAGCTGGGCAAACTGGTGGACAAACTGGTGAAACCGGGCATGGCGTGGATGTGCACCCATTTTAATATACCCTGATTTATGCGGTAGAAACCCAATGTCCGTAGCTGGGCATGTGCAAACTTAAAATTGGGCGCACATTTGTGTGCGCCCAGGCTATTTTATAACTTGCATTCATATGTGGTCGCAAGTTATAAAATTGTCATGTCCCTGGGCGCACACTGATGCACATGTGTCAATGTGTGCCTGCGCACCACTTTCAATGTCACCGTCCTTGTATAAAATCAGAAATTCTTCTAAAGGGACATCACTCCATCCAGGAATTATATCAAAAGAATCTTAAATCAGATTTAAGAGGTCTTTGAGAGTTCATCTATTCTGACTGTTTTGGCAATCAACTTCAACTTCACCTCTCACCTCATGTTCCCTTCAGGTCTGGAGAAGGTGAAGGGTGGGGAGAAGAGAGGAACAATAGAAGGAAAAGGGCTTGATTAGGGAGCAGAATGCCTCTTCTTTAATCTGCTACAGCCTCAGTTTTACCCCCCTCCTGTTCCCTACAGGCTCTGCACAAGGGGGCCTAGAGCAGGAACAGAGAGTGGAGACTGAGGGAAGGTACCCTGCAGCTTTCTTTAAAAGATTGAATTAGGAGGTATGAAAACTTGAGGTATGTTGATTTTGTTACCAGTTGTCAATTATGTGGCAACAAGCTAATTATGCAGTTTCTCCTGTGGCTGCACAGTCCCAGGAGAGAGTAGGGGGCACTGCTTAAGAGTTATGCATTTTAATTGGTGTATGTCACTTTGACTTGCTGTAAGAAATTAATCCATAAATTGAAATAATAAATAAAATAAATAAATATGTCTTAACTGAGGTTACTTAATTCAGTCTGCTTTTAGCATGCTAACACTATTCCCACAGCTCGCACACTTAGGGTGAAAAAAACAGATCCTTGTGCTGCTGCCTAACATTTGAGGTCAGGTCACTCTGAGCCAGTGAAAGGGATTTCTTCACCTCCCATAAACCAAACAGACTGACACACAAATTGGGAACACAGCATGAATTCACAGATTTAGCTGCATGAAACCCCCAATTGTACCACTGGCTAGCAATCATTCTGGAAGACACTGTAATGTCTGCTTTCTTTTCCACTACAATCAGATTTAGTGAAACTATAAGCAATTCAGGTAAGGACATCCCAGTTAGTAAAAAAAAAACGTCTTTAGAATTTGGTCAGAATTTCAACCTGGAAATTACTACATTCAAAATTATTAGGTGGCACAAAATA
Source organism: Rhinatrema bivittatum (assembly GCF_901001135.1). Lineage (NCBI taxonomy): Eukaryota > Metazoa > Chordata > Amphibia > Gymnophiona > Rhinatrematidae > Rhinatrema > Rhinatrema bivittatum. The sequence goes on along the minus strand of NC_042617.1, from coordinate 105,814,113 downwards.
ACTACAAACTTGCTTGTTGATTCCTGCCATTGCTGAACTTAAGCCTTATCTGGGGTCAGTAGACACTGTTTTGCACCATGTTTTATGATGCTATAGATAGTACACATTTGTGGCAATTGATCAAAGAACTGCAAAGGCAAGTGTCAAAGTTCATTTACATATCTGGATATGTTGCCATTTAAATGGAAGCATTCAGCATGCAGTGATCTTTCATAAGCAAATCCCTGCAACCTTTTACATTAACAGAAATTAAGATGAGTTTTTACTCTAGAACAGATATTTAAAAATCATTCCTTTCATTGTACAACAGAAATAAAGCTGCCTGTATAGTCACACTTATACAATCATATATATTCAATTCTCCAACTATATAAAGCAGGGGTAGGCAATTCCGTCCTCAAGTGCTGCAAGCTATTTGGGTTTTCAGAATATCCACACTGAATATGCATGAGATGCACTGGCAAATTAATTTCATGTATTTTCAGTGGGAACATCTTGAAAATTTGACTAGCTTTCAGCCACTCAAGGACTGGAGTTGCCTACCCCGAATAATAAAATCTTCATATTATAGTGGTAGGTTTTGAGCACTATATATGATCAACATTAGCTACATATATATCAAGCATTAAATATCAAGCTCAATTTTAATGTTATGCACCATAATCAGGGTTTCAGATGGCATATTATACTATGGTGATATTTGTTCCCTGGTGTTTTAATATAAGGTGGCATTAAGGGATAAACAAAGCACAGGTACAGAATCAGACTGCAAGGGAAAATACCTGCGATTCTCAGAATTCAATTGGCAATAAGAGGTAAATGAGCCAGGAAATATGTGTGTTATGTGCATGAAGTAGTTGAATCCTTAAAATCATTAATTATTTTAACCAGTAATAATAGTTTCCGTTCAGACCACCACAAATAAATATCACTATTTTAAAGGACAACTTGTTCTCCTCAGCTTGTTATTTAGAGACAAGGCATTTGAAAATGTGATGGTTTTGTCTCTTGGGTTTGATTTAGTTAGAACTAGGCAGATTAATCAAGCATCCCATTTGTTAAGCAGCATCATTAAGCCACCACTCTGCAAGGTATATGTGCTCACCAATCACTACATCACATGCATGATTGCACATCTTCTTTTCATTAGAAGCCAATAAACACACTTCCCATGCCTCTTGCAAGAATCCAATCTGCCATCATTAAAATTGGCCGTTAAGGCATGGATAGAGGGAGCCAAGATTTAAGAGAAATAACAGTTCATCAGCATACAAAATTAAGTTGTTTCACTGCAGTCCTGCTACCCAATTTCTATTGATAAAGAAAAAAGTTGTTTTTTTACAGTCAATCTTATATATTTCATTAACTTTAATTAGCCCCAGGATACCTTAAACATGTTGATTGTCTTGAACTGAAAGTGAAGAATAGCTTCTGCTCTTTCTTTTGACCCATGCCATGCTAATATCAATTTAAAGCAGGGCCATAAGTCAAAAAAGTGCACATAAATAATAATTACAAATTTCAAGCCACTCACAGTTTTGGTCTCAGATTCTTGACAATATTTGTAATGTTTACCTAATTAGAAGTGGCATTGTTCTGCTGTAATATCTATTCAGGTAAATTAGAATACAATTTTTCAAGTACTCATTACATGAAGATCTTAAAACAGTTATTTTTAGTAATTATGAAACATGCTCAGAAAATCAAGTATGTTGCCTAGAACTGCATATTTCACACTTCCCACATAGGAAGGTGATAAGAACAATAAAAAGCATGATTTTGATTCTTTGACTCAATGTGAACTAGAAATATAAATTACAGTAAATATTACTTAAACTGAGAGCTCATTTGATTGATGGGGAATTGTACAATTTTTTTCTCTTTCCATAATTAACATATCCAGGGTAATTTTCAACAGTGTATGAAGACAGTGCATAAATTGGTGTATCTAAAATTACATACTTTTTTAAAAGAAACTATACGGCGGGAGTCACACAGTTTATAAAATAAAGTGCGTCTCTGCCCTGAAAGTATGCACTAAAAGGTAAATCTTAAAAGAGTTGACTGTAAAAATAAGCACATGGGCGCATAAATAGCACATATTCATGCAAATGCTATTTTGTAAACCTCAAATATACACGCGCAAATATCGGTGAACAAAAACATTTATCCGTATAAAAAAAGGGGTGGGCTAGGGGAAGGCCAGGGGCGTTCCAAGGCCAATATTTACATGTACATGTTGCTATTTTATAATCTGTGAAAGTGACGCGCTTACAGCTGCTAACTGAGCATATTTACACCTGCTAATTATCTGATGTAAGACAGGATAGAATGCTTTGTAGCCAAATAATGACTGGGAGTTGGGTCATGGTAAACTAGGAAGTGCTGAGGCTAAAGAACCAGGGGGGTCTTGATGATCCAAAGATAGACAGGACAACTGGTAGATAAACTGGTAAAACGGGTAATTTCCTTCATGCACGCAGGTTAAACAATTTGATAATTTACACGCATAGAAGCAGACAAGTGCTAAGGAAAATCTGCTAGTTAAATTTCCTTGTGTAAATGATTAAAATCAGGAGCACAAATATGCACGCATAGCAGATGTGTACCACTTATCTGGATAAATTGCCACTTAGCCAGAAAATTCTTAAAAAGCGCTATTTAGCCAGATAAGTAAGATACCTGAATAAGTCTTTAAGTGTTAGCTATCCATTTATCTTAGCTGGTTAAATAGCGCTTTTCTTTTAATTATCTGGCTATCTTATTTAACTGGATAAGTTTTAAAAAGTGATATAGAGCCAGATAAGTTTTAAAACTGCACTACTTAGCCTACTTAGGGCCTCATTTTCTAAAGTATCGCAGGCCTGCGATACTTTAGGTAATGAGAGGTGGGGGGGCCGAAACGGGGGGCGGTCCTGTGCTAGCTGGCAGCGATCGCACCGCCACGGTGCGATCGCTGCCGGTTTCACACCCAATAGCGCCACCATAGAAGGTGTAGCTATTGGGCGCGAAATAGGAAGCGAAAAGGCCCTTACCTTTTCGTAAGTCAAAACTTATCCAGCGCTATTTAAAATACATGCCGCATATTTTTTGATATCCAAGCATGCTGTTGGGTAGATTTAGGAAATTTTATATACTGTGCAAACAGTTGCTTGCGCAATATAAAATATGTGTGCATTCTTATTCATTATAAAAGTTTCCAGATGCAAAGGGTCATTAAACATAAACTTGTTAGAATGTAAAGTTATAAAGCAAATGCAGGCAAATTTAAGAAAAAAGGATGCTCTGAGGGCAATAACCTTAGGGGTAGATTTAAAGACCTGCGCGGGGGCGTACCTGTGCACGCGCTACCCAGTGCGCACACATGTAGACCTGATTTTATAACATGCGCGCGCAGTCGCACGCATGTTATAAAATCAGGGGTCGGCGCGTGCAAGGGAGTGCACAATTGAGCACCTTGCGCGCGCCGAGCCGTGCTGCCTTCCCCCGTTCCCTCCTCCCCTACCCCATCTTCCCTTCCCCCCTACCTTTTTCTTGTTTTTTATTTCAAAACTTAATTCAGCCCTGGGGCCAACTGCCGGCGCGCAATCCCTGGCACAGCAGCAAATGGCCGCTATGCTGGGAGCCTCTGACCCCACCCACCCCCTCCCCGCTCCATTTTGAAAGCACCAGGACTTACACGCATCCCAGGGCTTTATACACGTCGCCGGGCCTTTTGAAAATAGGCCCAGCGCGCGTAACGTTTTGAAAATCTGGGCCTTATGTTTTAATGAAAGGAAATATCTTCTATGTACCTGCGTAGGACAGAAGTCATCAGGAAATATTGATATATTTTGCCCACAAAAGATGATATCCTTGCTTTTTTAACTATTTATAAAATACCAAGTCTTTATCCTGCTCTGCACAGAAAGATATAATTAAGGTAGCTCTATTACTTATTAAGTCTAGCAATTCCTTGAGAAATGTTGAAATTCCAGGGCTTTCTGGTAGAGTGGGCTGATTAACCTGATCTGACCCCTTCTTCCTGGGTAAATAGAATATTTTTTGAAATAAGAATGCTGAGAGAGGATTGGCAGATTACGGCTTGTACGTCCTTTTCTTTAAAAATTAGATAACCAAGGTATTGTTCGCCTTTCTTTTGTTGTTTGCTTCTCCCCATGATTATAGGGCATACAATTTGTGTATTATTTCCTTTGGTATGTAAGTACTACCATTATTTGTGTTTCGTTTAGCACAAATTGTATTTTCTTTATTTTATTGTAATTCAAATGGAAATTCAAGATATAATTGAAAAACAAATATGTGGGCATGCACATGCATGTTGTAGAACATACTGATGGAAAAAATACCAGAGGCCTCAAAATGAATTAAGGCTCTGAAGAAAGAAGAAGCAGCTATGGTGAACTATGGCCTAGTTTTGCAAAGCAACATATGAACTATGGCCTAGTTTTGCAAAGCAACACACACATTAGCAGAATCCAGGTGAAACGTCAACAAGTGAGTCACAGGATGGGCATAAGATAAGAAGATGACAGATCTGAGAAAGGGTATCTGTGAAGATAACAGATCTGAAAAAGGGTATCTGTGAAGAAAGTTTGTGCATATGAAGTAAGATAAGATCAAACGGGAACAAAGAGTAGCTGCACTTAGCAGCAAGGTTAACTGAAATCTTGTGGTTTGGAACAAATAGTAGTTATCAATTAGCTTACAGAAAATGTATATAAAAAGAGCTTGCAAAAAGAAAAAAACAAGCAAATGTTCCAGACCATAGATGTGCTATGTACACGTTGTAAGTATACCTTTTGCTTCCTAAGTATACCATTGCTTATACTCAGTATAATAAATATATTATTGTGTGATTTAAGACTTGGTCAGAGTTGTTATTACAAACAATTGGTGGAGAATGCGGGCATTCGTCACGTGTTTGTGGAAGCAACTCTGATTATTTCTTGGGAAGAGTAGAAGATTTACGTTCTCTTGGTTTGATTCCCTAGGGCTCAGATTGATCAGCTGCAGCCCAATCGGTAATTAAAAGCCAAGAGTCCTGTGTAAATCGTGGTGATAGTTTTGAGAAAAGGCGCCTGAGGTTTTAACGCTGCAGCAATTGTTGTTTTTCTTGTATTTACTGTGTGGGTTAATATTAGCGTGTATATATTTTGTGTTCTTATTTTGTCTCGGTTACTATATACAGTTATATGTGCGTAGCCTAAGTAAACGACAGTTTAAAATGGTTAAAACACACCCAACCCCTAAAAGGGTCCCAGAAGGACAATTAGGACAGCCTAACACGTTACATACATTATATGTTAACAGTGATGATACATGTACGGCTGTCCAGCATGTAATTAATTTATTTCCATTTGAAAAAGACCTTATTAGGAAAACAAATGACAAATGGGGTAAATACTCTGCTAAAGATTCCTTTCTTTCCTGGCCCATGGAAGGATCTTTGAAACTTAGTCATTTATTGCCATTGTTAACATTCCTACAAGATAATAAAAAGAAAAATAGTCTAGAGAAACACCTGCATGTCTGGAATTTATTTTCAGTGACAGGTGACTTATATACAGCTGATAAAGAAATAAAAAAGAAAAATAAGGTTATAGATGAAATAGGATCAAAATCCCTAAATCCGCCCCCATATGTGACTACATGTCCCCTGCTGGAAGACAGTGATCACGAAATTTTAATGCCCATGCCCATACCAGCAGGCTATGGTCCGTTAAAAGGTCCTGTACAAAAGCCTAAACCCTTATATCCGGATTTGGAACAAGCAGCTAAATTTGAACGGGAAACTGCTGAGCTTTTCCCTGGAACAGATAATTTTAAAATTAAGGGATTAGTGCACCTGACACCTGCCAATGGCAAGGACTGTCAGCAATTACGGGCTGATGTGTTATCAGGTGCCCCCCAGAGTCCTTTATCAGAAAAGGCTCGAAAAGAGGAAGGGTCATCCTTGACACCAGAGATAATTAAAGAAAGGATTAAAACGATTGAGGAAGGTTCATATGGGGCTCCATGGTGGACCACTGTTAAGACAGAATTAGGCAATGCAAATATAAACACTCCTTGCCACCCAGAAGGGCCAGTAACTGAAGCACAGCTTTCAGAAATAAGGGAATTAATCAACAAATATTGCAAGGAGTCAGAAGATTTGGAATATATTCAGAAAGGTCTAGACATATGGTTAAAATGTATACAAGATTTAAACTCGCCACCCTTTAAGGGAATAAGAAACAAGAAAGATAATTTGGAATTTCCTATCTTCCTAAGAGATAATGGGCAACAGCCACCCATTGCAGCTTATAAACCATATACACCAGTAGATATTAGTACGATTATACAAAAATTGCCTAGTATACATAAAGGAGCAAGGCTCTGGCTCGAGGCAATAGATACTAATACGGCCGGAACACATTTAGCCATAGGGGATTTTAAGGCGCTATGTGCAGCTTGCGGCATTAGTTTACCGCAACTATCAGCAGTAAGCGCACGTCCACGACTTATAACCCATATTGCTGATGGACTTCCTTTTCAGGGACAGGACAGGATAGATTTGGTAAATGCTTTAAATGTCCTGTATCCTACCAGCATAGATTTTACAGCCATCACCGCAGCCAAGTGGGATGGCTTAACTGATTTTGCAATGCACCTGACAAAATGTATGGACATGTATAAGGCACAAACCGGACAGGATGCTGATATACAGCCAAACATCCCTGTATTTTTACATTTATTCTATGCTACTTTGCCTGCAAATATGCAGACTAATTTGAATAATGTTGTGGCACTTTCAACAAAAACATGGCCAGAGGTGAGAAACACTTTAATGCATTTCGCCTCAGTGCATTGCAAAATGATAAGAACTTCTAATAAAGAGCAACAGAAAATGGCTAGCAAATTAATGACATTACAGATAGCGGACTTAGAGGAGAAAAAGAATATGAAAACACAAAGAAATCAGGATGCAGTAAACCTACAAGGCACTGATATACAGGATTGTTATGTGATACAGGGTCCACCGCGTACCCCGTATGAAGGAATATATCAAGGAGCATATCCCTCCTATATCCCCCGAGGTCGAGGGATGAGAAGGGGAAGGGGAGGAAGAGGTTTTGCACAAGGGATAATGAATAGACCGTCCCCTGATAGAAGAGCTCATGTGCAGTGTTGGAATTGCCAGTCATTTGGACACTATGCAACTGAATGCAGGCGATCAGGAGTCCCTGATCACACACAACAAACATTTTTACAGACACCGCCGGCGCTGACACCGCCGCCGCTTAACCAAACATTGCAGACACCGCCGCCGTTATCTGCACCAGATCAGTTACAGGCTGGCCAGCAGCCCTCACAATTCCCTGTGTGGGGCCAAGGTAATTATTGACAGACTTCGGGGAATGAAGGAATAATGCAGGGTGATACTGTATTTTTACAGAATTCAGAGCCGTTTGTGCAATTATTAGTAGGTCCTCAGCAGGTTCCAATGCAATTTTTGATTGATACAGGCGCTACATCATCTGTTATTTGTGTTAAACCAAGCGCTGTAAAAAGATCCATTGAAACAAATATCACTATTGGCTTTGATGGCAAGCCCAGTAAAAAACATTTAACTGAATTAACCCCAGTAGTCATTGACACTACACAAGGTAAAAGAGAAGCTTCAGTTAAATTCTTAATTGCTGAACATTGCCCTGTAAATTTACTAGGACGAGACTTACTTACTCAATTTGGATTAACTCTCACCTTTAAAATCCCAGCATCTAAAAGCCTCCTTTCATTACTCACTTCAATAGGAAGTGAGGAGGAGAATGAAATCCCGGATGAATGGAAATGGGATCAACTACCTTTAGATTTATGGAGCACCGAAGAGGCTCCTTATGGTAGAGCAAAAACAGCTCCGGCTTATCGAATTAAAACAGTACCATTTGAGCTGGGACCAAATGTGAGCCCTTATCCAGTAAAAGAAAAGTTAATGGAACCTACTATGAAACATATTGCTAGATTGTTAAAACATGGTATTATTGAAGAATCACAGTCACCCTATAATACTCCTTTATTCCCTGTGCCAAAAGGAGAAAATGATGTCAGAATTGTTCATGATTTACGTGCATTGAATGATATAGTGATTCCACAATATCCAGTTTGTGCTAATCCTCTGACATTATTACAAACACAGCCCATATATAAGTTCAACTCTGTCATTGATTTATCTAATGCATTCTTTGCAATTCCTCTACATACTGCTTCTCGTGATCTAACATCTTTTGTATTAGGCACAAAAGCTTATCGATGGGCACGCATGCCCCAAGGTTTTACAGATAGCCCGACTGTATTTTCAAAACAATTGAACAAGGATCTAGAGCAGTTCAGAAGTATTTTACCTAAATCAGTATCTTTATTTACATATGTTGATGACATATTGCTTTCTGCTGAAACTAAAATAGAATGTTGTGAATGGACATTTAAATTATTACAAAGGCTTGGTGAGGCAGGATATAAATGTAATCAACAGAAATGTGTATTAGCTAAGACTCAAGTAAATTTTCTAGGTCAAATAATATCCTCAGCTACTAAACACATAACAAAGGACCTATTGTTAGAACTACAGAAACAGGAGTTTCCCCAGAATTTAAAGCAATTACGAGGTTTATTGGGAACTTTTAATTACTGTCGACAATGGATACCAAGTTATTCAGCGCGCATTTCTCCTCTACTGAGGCATTTACAGGTACCGGCTGGTACTGTTTCTAATGCGCAAATAAAATTGACTGAAGATGACGAAATGGTAATACAAGATGTATTACAGACTTTACTACAGGCTGAACCCTTAGGTACTGTAGACCCCAGGCTGAAAGTGCATATATGGGTCCGAGACATGGGAAACACATGGGCTGCTTTTGTAAATCAAGAAGATACACCGAAACAAGCAGTGGCATTTCTATCTGGATCCTATAGTCCAGTGGAAATGGCTCTACCTGAAATTCCAAAGTTATTAACTGCTATTGTCGCCGCTATTGGTAAATGGCGAGCTATGATGCCATATAGCTCGTTAATTTTACACTGCGCTCATTCAATACATCATTTGCTAACGACTAGTCAGGCTGCATTGACAGCAACCAGATTTGGTAAATATCAAACAATATTGACTGGCCAAGATATAGTAACAGCACCTCTCACGAAAGCTCAGAATAAGTTATTAGATTGTTTTTTTCCTAGTAATGTACAGAGACAAATTGAAAGAAAAGACATCCCGGACCTTTTACTGACCCAGTTTGATCCCCTTGACAAGGGACTAATATGGTTTACAGATGGGGCACAGAAAGACCAGCAAGCAGCGTTTGCAGCATTAAGTGTTACACCCAGTTTAGATATTATTACCAAAATACAGTATCAAACAGGAAAAGGTGTAACAGCACAAGAAGCTGAACTCCTTGCTGTAATAGCAGCTTTGAAATCTTCAGGAATGAAAGAGCACTGCACAATCTATACTGATAGTTCATATGTAGTCAGTTCTCTACAATACCATTTATTGAAATGGAAAAGAAGGGGAATGATTACTGCCACGGGTCAGCCCTTACAACATATCAACAACTGGAAACAAATACTGAACTTATTATCAAAAAGGGAAGGGGTTGGTTCTAAAACTGCTATAGTATGGACGCCAGCACATACTGGACACATGAGCTTTGAGGCACAAGGAAATGACCTAGCAGATAAAGCTGCTGCAGAAGTGCTTACCGTGAAACTAATGACTATGCAAACACGGTTTAGCTCAGAATTAATGCATACTCCATATCCCATGCCACTTGACATATTCCATGAACAACCTAGTGGTGAGGAATTACAGAAATGGGTGACAATTGGATGTTATAAAAAAGGGAAAGAATGGCTCCACCCTAATGGAAAAAAATGTTTGACAACATCAGAAGTGTTGCGATACTTCTTTGCATGGCATGCAACCATGCATCTGTCTGCCACTGCACTATTAGCAGGCATACAAAGTAATCATTGGAACCAGAATCTTTATGCTCTAGCTGTACAGATAATTCATAACTGTTTAGTCTGTTCTACTCATATAGCTCGTCGAGGCCCAGCTGTGAGTCCTGGTAACTTGCCTATCCCCCAGGGACCAGGTTTGGAATGGCACATTGATTACACTGATATGATTGAAGCAGTTAAAGGAAAACGGTATGTATTGGTATGGGTGGATAGCTTTTCACATTGGATAGAAGCTTTCCCATGTACAAAAGAAACAGCTCATGTAGTTATTGATACCTTTTTACATAGAATTTTACCAGCCCATGGATGTCCGATCAAAATTGTATCTGATAATGGGACACACTTTAATAATCAAATTATGAATGAATTACAAGAGATCTGTAATATTATCCATCGACGTGTGTCAGTCTATAAGCCAACCTCGAATGGTTTGGTAGAACGATATAACGGAATATTGAAAACCAAATTGAGGGTATTGCTAGCAGCATTAAATAAAAACAAAACAAACAAATTATATACCTGGTTGGATGTATTACCATTGGCCTTAATGAATATACGGAATACGCCAGGTACAATCCATGAGATTACTCCATTTCAATTACAGACAGGACGGATTATGAATCCGGTGAGAATAAGACAAACTGATACTCAAGTAGAGTATTGGAAAAAAGTTCAGCCCCTAGTAGCCATGGCAGCAGATCTAATACAGACTGAATCGAAAAAGGTTCCTAAACAATCTTTTTGCGCTTCCTTTTCAGTAGGTGATCAAGTACTACGAAAGAATTACAACCCACAAGACTTGGAAGGATCCGATATACGTTGGACCTTTCACTATCACAGACCTCAGCCATACTGCTGCTAAACTATCTGAACATTCCACTTGGGTACATTTGTCGGATATACGGACATTTAATCCGATACTATAATTGGACTGTTGCATTATCTTTTCTCTCTGAAGTAGACTGACGACTGCAGGAAATGAAAATGTTATGTTTACTAACCTGTTTATATGTACTAACGTATACATGGCCACTTGTTACTTCTTTCCCTCTCCAACAGGCCCCTGTTTCAGGATTAACAAATTTGTGGGTACAGACAATACAAGAATTAGTAAAGGCTCTTCCAGCAGATATTACGGATTGTATCGTCTGCACTCCACATCAAAAAGCCCATTCACATGTCCCAGCCATTTCCTTTCCAGTCCCATTACACCATATTTTAGGATTTAAAGATAATGGACAACACAATATGACCATAGATCCATTAGCAGGACAAACATGGACACAATATTTGGGTAATGCCAAACCTCCCCCACTTACAGCCGATTTACCAAAAAATGGTTTTCTTTGCCTTAGTAATGTTACTTCCCCGAACCCTATTCCTTGCAACTATACTTACTCCACATACAATACAACATGGATTATTCGTAAGGGAACCATCTTACCCAGCACTCCTTTCACTGACATTGTAATAAGCTGTAATTGCACATTTTCACATATTACTGCATCTCCTCCACCAGGTTGCCTCCCATGTATAGCAAATCTGTCCAAGATTGTACATGTAGCCACCGACACCCAATACATACGCACTTTCAATTCCACATACACTGTCTGTCCACGTCTGTGTGACCTCTTCAACATAGCAGACAATAACTGTTCATCTGAAAATGACTTATCTTTGGTTCCTTGTAGTGTATTAGGAAAATATAAATCTCCTTTTGTTTATGGTCCTTATGACAATAGCAATGATACCGTAATACAAAACTTTGCAAATCTTTATGTTGGACATTATTGGTTGTGTGACGGAATAGTCTTCCTCAAACTCCCTACATACTATGAATTTTGTGTGTTAGTTACATTTAACTATTTTTCTCGAATTATTCCATTAAATCACCCTATGCATACCCGCTCCCGAAGGAGTGTTCCCTCAGCTGTCCCTGAAGATCAAGCAATCCAACTTTCATTGGATTATATTAACTCCACCTACCCTTTAACTAAAACTAGATTAGATGCATTAAGCTATACCTCATGGTTACCATTTGCCCAACCTGCAGTTGCAGCTGAATTGGGAATGGCCATTCGGCGACTACAATCTGTTCTCCATGTAGTCACGCATGAATTAGAGATCGCCCTTAAAGCCCTTCAAGACACGGTAGATGAATTAACTACTGTTTCTACATATAATCGTCACGGTCTGGACTATATATTGGCTGCCCAAGGCGGATTGTGTACAGTACTTAATAGCTCTGAATGTTGTACAGTAGTGGTTAATCGCTCTCATATAGTTTACAACGCAATGCAAAAGATACAAGAACTGGCTAGACTTCAAGTTAGCGATTTTGAGGGAGGAATCTCAGTAACTTGGTGGGATTCCATAACCTCCTGGTTTTCTAACTTATCTAGTCATTTGAAGGGGATAGTAGGAGTTTTTCTTGGATTACTAGTTTTAGGTATAATGTTATGTTTTTGTATTCCATGTATTTGTTCAGTATTACAATATTGTCGACCAAAGATGCCAACACCAAAACCAGTAACCAATATGATAGCGTATAGCAATATAAACTTGAGAACTACTAGAATGATCCAAACCACAATCAGTACAGATGATAGCTGGGAAACGGAAAGTGAGAGCAGTTAAAAGGGAGGTCCTAGGGAGGTGTCCACAGATACAAAGAAGAAAACACAAAGAAGAAAACCCTAGTCTCTATGCTGTTCCCCTGTGTGAAGAATGAAGACACCTAATGTGAGCCAGAGTCAATCTGGCTCAAGGGAGGATTGTAGAACATACTGATGGAAAAAATACCAGAGGCCTCAAAATGAATTAAGGCTCTGAAGAAAGAAGAAGCAGCTATGGTGAACTATGGCCTAGTTTTGCAAAGCAACATATGAACTATGGCCTAGTTTTGCAAAGCAACACACACATTAGCAGAATCCAGGTGAAACGTCAACAAGTGAGTCACAGGATGGGCATAAGATAAGAAGATGACAGATCTGAGAAAGGGTATCTGTGAAGATAACAGATCTGAAAAAGGGTATCTGTGAAGAAAGTTTGTGCATATGAAGTAAGATAAGATCAAACGGGAACAAAGAGTAGCTGCACTTAGCAGCAAGGTTAACTGAAATCTTGTGGTTTGGAACAAATAGTAGTTATCAATTAGCTTACAGAAAATGTATATAAAAAGAGCTTGCAAAAAGAAAAAAACAAGCAAATGTTCCAGACCATAGATGTGCTATGTACACGTTGTAAGTATACCTTTTGCTTCCTAAGTATACCATTGCTTATACTCAGTATAATAAATATATTATTGTGTGATTTAAGACTTGGTCAGAGTTGTTATTACAAACAATGTCAATATACCTGCATGTATGGATGAGGTCATGCATGTTTTAAAGTTAACTTCAGGAATTGTAACTTTGAAATGGGTGCACATACAAACTTGTGCGTTGGTACACGCCTAGGGAACGTAACCATTTTATAACATGCACGCTTGTTATAAAATAGCCTAGATACTTGAAATTTGTGTCCTTAATTTTAACTTTGTGCTCGCCCAGTAGCATAAATTGGCTTATAGATGCGTGACTGCCTGTATTTTAAAACAAAAGTGCATCTAGCCGAGGACCAGTTTCACCAGTTCATCTACCATTTCAAACCAGTGCTCTCCTAGGTCCTCCCAAAACCCCTAGTTATACAGCTTGCACTCCCCCAGTTACCTCTGACCTCCTCAAACCCCTAACAGATGCCTGTATTTTATTTTTTTTAACGTACACCTCCTTCGTAGCTGAAGTAAGTAACATGGCACTAGACTTGGGCACACTTTGAAGCACGTAAGTATTTGTGAAACATCTCTTGGCCACACCCTGGAATGGCCATGATCCCCCACATCATGCCCCTTTGTCTTCCAATGTGAGATATCTATGCATTGGCAATTGTGGGAGCCTTTGCCCACTTTTGGGCGAATTTTAAAAGACCCACAAGCGTAAAATTTGGGGGTTATGCATCTGGCTGCAGCTTGCATGCACCGTGTGCATTTTCAAAAGGACCCAGCCACACACGTAACCCCCAATATGCGCAGAAGTGTCAGGCCAGAAGAAAGGGGTGGGTGGCGGGGCAGTGCCATTAGACACTGTCCTGGGAAAGCGTGCATGGCAGCCGGCCAGTGCGAGTAACTTAGTTTTGTTCATCAGAGCACGTAAGTTAAAAAAAAAAAGGGTTAGCTAGGGTAGATTTAGGGGTCGGGGTGGAGAGGGGAAAAGGGAGGAAGGTTAGGTAGGGGAGTAGGGAAGTTCTCTCCCAGTCCGCTCCTTAATTGGAGCGGACTGGGAGGGAACTGGGAAAACGCCGGATAAAGTCAGCGCATAATTTAAAAAATCCCCCCCACGCTTGGAGGAGACCACCCACCCACACATGTATGCGGACATTAAAATCTGGCACACGTGCGCGCAGGAATTGTATTTTATAACATGCGCATGCTTGTAAAATGCTCTCTCTTACTTGTGATATCTGTGGTCTAAATGTTATCTTTGAATCTAAAATGAATCCAAGATTCCTTGCTTCTGTGAATATGAATAATGTTTCTCCATCAAAAACTAGGGTATTCCTCAGCTCTGGAGGAGATATTTTACCAATCCATTACACTGATGTCTTTGCTATATTTAGTGTCAGAAAATTAGAATTTAGTCAACTTCCTCCACATTATGGAAAAAACACGACATTGGAAAAGTCTTGCACGTGCAAATATGGCCGTATACGCGTACAAGTGGGTCACATGGGAGCTACGCAGATTTAAAATAGCCGGGAACAGTGGGTGTACACTGATGTACGCATGCCCAGAAAAATTAGATGGAAAAGAGGCAGGGCATGGGCGTTCCAGAGATGGGGCCAGCAGTGACACGTGTAACTCTTAATTTTCCACATGCCACTTTGCTACAGCTCCTCGATAGGCATAACAGTTGGGGGGGGGAGAGAGAGAGAGAGATTTTTTATAAGGCTCAATCTGATACTTTATATATATCCATTGTAAAACTGACATCAGTAAAGAATTTTTGACCTGATAAGAAATGAAAAGGAGTTAATTCGTACAATGCAGCTAGCAGAGACTGCAGTGTACAAATTAACTCCTCTTGTTAGAATTGTCATTTCTTATCAGGTCAAAAATTCTTTACTGATGTCAATTTTACATGGATACCTCTGAATGTGTATGCAACACCACCCCTCCAAACTCCATCCCACCTCCCGAAAACTTACCCCGAATTAAAGTGCCCCCTTACAATAGTCCATTTGTAGAGTATCAAGCTGAAAGTATTTTATAACCTACGTATACAGTTTATAAAATAGTGCGTATCTTTGCGTGCAGTGCAATATGTGCATTTATGGAAGCATAATGGCAACAAAAAACATTAAAAAGCTCTTATGATAAACAAGATCCTTGTGACGCTCCCATCCATAAATTCCTCCACCCTGAACAAAAACTACCAATCTGTACTTGACATTGACGATCCTACAAAAACGATGTAAACCAGGATAGCACCATACCATTGATACATATATCAGTTAACTGATTGAACAGTATACCATGATGAATGGAATCAAAGACTGCTGTAAAATATAGGCACTTAACTGCTAAGTGCTAGATCTGCCGAAATAAAAATCCTCCTCTGCTGAGCACTTAAATTTTGCCATCAAAGGTGACGAGGTCAAAGGCGGGGCCAACTCAAAGGAATGAAGTTAGGTACTCAGTAAGGATTTCAAGCTAGGCAGCCTCATTTGGAAGACATCACTGCTGATAAGAGCACTTTCACATCCCTCCTGTGGGTGAATATTAAAAGCACATAATGTTTTGAAAATACACCTTTCAGTTTTTAGCTTCCATAAAGAAAACAAATAATGCAAGTTTTAGTGAATAGGCACCAATATGTAATAAAATTAAAAGTGTTTCTTCTAGTTAGTAAATTGTATTATAGCACTGAAATAAGCAGCGCTCTATAAAGTCTAACGCACAGTCCATGAAAATGAAAAATCCTTTGACTAAATGACTTTATCATTTTCTCTTTGGTAGCTATACTTGGCAACAGATCTTTCTGCCTTTCTAGTATCAGTAAAAGTGTTAAACTGTAGAAAGAAGAAAAATCTCATGAGGACTAGACATATAAGAAAAGGCCATTCTGTCAGCATGCAAATGCTAACCCTTAGATGGCATACTGTTCTTATCAGCATGAGATTCATTTTAAACATTTCCAGTTATAAAAGGAACTATTAAATTATTCACAATTAAATTTTTCTGGTATTTGACAGTGCAGTAGACCTCTCAATGTCTTATTAAAATTGGCACTAGTCCCTGCTTCCTAAGCCTTACAAAGTTGAACTCAACATGTACTAGTTCATAAAATATCTGCTCCTTTCTTTGAACAAAAGTATACCTATAGAAAATTCAAGCTTTTTCTTTTCAAGAAATAGGTTTTGGTTTCTAGGTATGTAAACAAGTAACATGAAATTTTCAAAGGAGATTCAAACATAAAAGTAGCAGATAGCATAGCAATTTTCAAAAGCCCATTTACACGCGTAAAATCCATTACTGGGGTAGCCAGGCGAATGCCTATACTTAAGAAAATGCTGCTTTTCTATTCCTTTTTTTGGTTCCTCTGACTTAATATTGTGGTGATATTAAGTCAGAGGAACAGAAAAAAGGACTAAGAAAAAAAAAAAAAAAAGTCGCCAGTGGTCAGGTTAGGAAAACAGATGCTCAATTAACAAGCGTCCATTTTCCTAACCTGGGCTGTACTTGATACAATGCCCGTGTGGCTTATAGAATAT
This sequence comes from Rhinatrema bivittatum, assembly GCF_901001135.1. Classification (NCBI taxonomy): domain Eukaryota; kingdom Metazoa; phylum Chordata; class Amphibia; order Gymnophiona; family Rhinatrematidae; genus Rhinatrema; species Rhinatrema bivittatum. Next base: position 105,797,301 of record NC_042617.1, on the reverse strand, counting down.
TGAATAAACATCTAGATCTTTTGTTACGTGTCTCCTGATAAGAAACATGTGCCTAAGGTATCTCATTTTTTTGGAACATGGCCATCGATTTGGTGGCATCAAATGGTCTGCTGTAGAAGTAATTAAGAGTGATTGGAAGGGTGGTAATTGGGTACAAGTTTTATTGTAACAAGAACAATGACATTTTTGGATGAAATCTATTATACCAAATGGATTCAATGAAGTAACTCAATGGAGCCATTGCTTTTGAGGATGACACCTAATTGTATGCTACTTACATGACCTCGTAAGTGGTTCATAGAAGACTTCAAAATCACTTTCACTGCCACAGCATAGCTAAAGCATTGAAGAGAGCAGGCGTTGAGTGTTTCTTTAACGAAAGTACAGACACCAGTAAGTCTTGACACATATGTTTTACGTGGCTGTTTTTGTTCTTGATCCTTGACTGTGTGTTTTATTTATATTTAGTGTAGACAAAATGGAAAAGCAGAGTTGCTTACCTGTAACAGGTATTCTCCACAGGACAGCAGGATGTTAGTCCTCATATATGGGTGACATCATCAGGATGGAGCCCAATCACGGAACACTTGTGTCAAAGTTTCTAGAACTTTGACTGGCATCTACTGGGCATGCCCAGCATGGCACTAACCCTGCATCCAGCAGGGGTTCCCCTTCAGTCTCGTGTATAGCAAGAAGTACTTGAGAAAAATAAAATTAAAAATCGCAAGTGAACTCAATTCTGCGGGGTGGCGGGTGGGTTTCGTGAGGACTAACATCCTGCTGTCCTGTGAAAACACCTGTTACAGATAAGCAACTCTGCTTTCTCACAGGACAAGCAGGATGGTAGTCCTCACATATGGGTGAGTAGCGAGCTGAGGATGCCCAAGCAATGCACCAAATGCACTCAAAGACTTGCAACAGACACAAAACAGGGGTGGATTTGGGTAGTACGGCATCCTGAAAACCCTAAACGGGTCACTGGAAGGATGTTGGGTAGTTAAGCTGAGAATAAGTTGCGTAGAATAGACTGGCCAAAAATGGAATCTTGTCTGCCAGCCTTATCTAAGCAATAATGGGCTGCAAAGGTATGGAGAGAGCTCCAGGTTGCAGCCTTACAAATATCAATAAGTGAAACCGAACGAAGGTGTGCCACTGAGGTTGCCACGGTCTTGTAGCGGAATGCCTGCTTGCTGGTAGTAAAAGGAGATACAGTCCGCAAACTAGGAGGAAAGGGACTGTTTTCACACTGGATTTCCCAATTTGATGTTATCGAAAGAAACAAATAATTGAGTGGACTTCCTGTGGGCTGACCCAGTATGGCATGTTCTTATGCCATGCTGGGTCAGAACAAGGGTCCATCAAGCCCAGCATCCTGTTTCCAACAGAGGCCAAACCAGGCCACAAGAACCTGGCAATTACCCAAACACTAAGAAGATCCCATGCTACTGATGCAATTAATAGCAGTGGCTATTCCCTAAGTAAACTTGATTAATAGCCGTTAATGGACTTCTCTCCAAGAACTTATCCAAATCTTTTTTGAACCCAGCTACAATAACTGCACTAACCGCATCCTCTGGCAACAAATTCCACAGCTTTATTGTGCGTTGAGTGAAAAAGAATTTTCTCCAATTATTCTTAAATGTGCTACTTCCTAACTTTATGGAATACCCCCTAGTCCTTCTATTATTCGAAAGTGTAAATAACCGATTCACATCTACTCGTTCAAGACATCTCATGATCTTAAAGACCACTATCTTATCCCCCCTTAGCCGTCTCTTCTCCAAGCTGAACAGCCCTAACCTCTTCAGCCTTTCCTCATAGGGGAGCTGTTCCATCCCCTTTATCATTTTGGTTGCCCTTCTGTGTACCTTCTCCATCGCGACTATATCTTTTCTGGTAGGAGGCAATGCGAGAAATAAGCACTGAGCCATGGAAAACATGACGGCCAAATGCAACCAGGGACCACTGTTCTTTCCCTGGAGGTACGGAAGAATGAAGCTTAGAATGTCGTGCTTTTTTCTGGGCTGATTCTACAACCACAGAATGGTGATCCAGCTGTTATTTTTGGAAACTAGAGGTGGTCTGTACCAGGTTTTTAGATTCACCAGTGGTACAGATCCTAGATGCTCCCAATTCCTCTTCTTCAAGTCCAGGAGGACTTCATGAATGGATATGGACATGATTTCCTTAGGCGCATCTACAAATTGGAGCACTTCCAGAATCTTGTGTCTGGAGTCCTCTTCCGTCTGAAGTTGGAAAAGTATAGCTTCAGACATTTCCTTTATAACATTAATAAAGGACAGGTCCTCTGGAGGAGAACGTCTTCTCTCCTCAGGGGGAGATGGCTCTGAAGGTAGATCATCAGCCTCCTGGGAAGAATCATCGGTCCAAGGATCATAAGGCTGATCACCTGCTACCATAGGATCTCCAGAGGGAAGTAATGGTGCTATTCCTGCAGGATCAGGTCTAGGCACCGACGGCATCGATGGAGGCACCGATTGAGGAAGATGCGGTATCGATGGCATCAGTGACTGATGGGCGAGTCGGTGGCAAGATCCCAGATGGTCTGGGCATAGGTTCTGGCCTTGGTGCTTCCAAATCATCCGATGACAAAGGAATCGGGGTGGAAGGCTTTGGACATACCGGTATCCTGTGAAAAGAGCTGCTGCAGCTTACTGAAGGGGACAATGGTATTATCCTGCCATATGCTATTAAAAAAACATGTCATGGGACTGCCATATTGGCCAGCGAATAGGGCGACCATCAATACAAATATGTGGGTTATCCCAAATGGGGGCATAGCATGACCGTGCCCATGGAGTGGTATCCGGGTAGTTGATCTTATCAAAGGCTTGAAAAGCCTGATGAGAAGCACAAAGGATAGGATTCAGGGCATGTGTGCGGCTCAGAGGAACTGCGGGGAAATATGCAGCAGGATAAGGACAGAGCAACTGACGCTCAAAGGAAAGCCAATGTGTGATGTCAAAAGGGGAAGTATGATCTAAAAAGAAATGACTTCCTTGTTGAAGCATAAAAGCCTGATGGTATTTAAAAAAAATCTGGGAAATTAACTCCTCCATCCGGAGTTGTCCTTTTTAACTTGAATAATGCAATCCGGGGAGATTTGTTTTTCCATAAAAACCGATCCAGTAAACGTTCGACATGGGAGTAAAAATCTAGAGCAAAAATTATTGGGATTATGGAGAGTAAATAAGTTATTTTAGGGGTGAGAACCATCTTAATTGTGTCCAAGCATCCCCACCAAGAAAGATGAATAGGGGACCATCAAAGAGATGCATCTCGCACTTGCTGCAGTATTTGAGATTCACAATGACCTATCGTGGTTTCGATATCGGGATAAAAATAAACACCCAAATATTTGAGGCTCTTGGAGAATGTTTGGATAGGTAGGGCAGAAAAGTCTACATGGGCACATAACATATTAAGAGGAAGCATCTCTGTTTTATGCCAGTTTAACTTATAACCAGAAACAGTAGAGTAGCCAGAGATGATCTGAAAGAGAGAGGGAATAGAAGATTCAGGATTGGTAAGAAATACAAGAACATCATCAGCATAAGCAGACAATTTGTAAGTCTCATGGTTAACCGTAAAGCCTTCAATTGCAGCAGAAAGTCTAATCTTCATGAGTAATGGTTCCAAAGCAAGATTAAATAATAGGGGAGAGAGAGGACATCCTTGCCTGGTGCCTCTGCAAAGCTGAAAACGAGGAGATATTCTGTCTATATAAATAAAAATGTAAAATAGTTTGTACAAAATCGCTTATCTCAGAAACTACTGCACCAATTGCTTTCAAATTTGGACACAACCTTCCTTTCACATATGGGAAGGTTCTTCTATACCTACATTATATACATGTCACACCTGTGACAGGTAAAAAAGGTTTAAACATTTTTGTCCGGAAAACAGCGCCATCTGTTGGACGTAAGCACCATCTGTTCCACGTTAAAGCAACACACGGTACACTCATGATTTCACCATTCCATATCAACGTTTCCCATTTTGATTACTGGCAGCCGACGGCCCTTTTCCCTTACTATGTCACAGGAGCTACCGCTGCCATTGGTCGACCCCACTGACATAGTAATGGGAAAGGGTCGTTGGTGCCATTTTCATTGCTGGCAGCCGACGGCCCAAACCCAGAAGATCGCTCCCGGACCGCTCCATGACCCCCGCTGGACCACCACCAACTTTTGGCAGGTCTTGAGGGGGTGGGGTGTTGCACTAAATTCATTTGACTGATCTTGAGAAGAGGTCACGAGGGTGGGGGGTTGTATTTAATTATTTTGGCAGGTCTTGGGGCAGCAGGAGGATGGGGGGTTGTATTTAATTAATTTCCCAGGTCTTGGGGGGAGGGCAGGAGGGTGGGGGGTTATTATTTGATTTAAAGGGTTGGGATTGGGGGTTTTTTGGGGGGTGGGGGGTTTCCCACAGAAACAGAAAGACTAAAGTTTTCTGATCTGAAGGGTAGGCAGTAGGCGGGGGGAGGTGACAGTGAGGGGAGGGAGAATGAGGGGGGAGGTGAGTGTCAGGGGAGGGAGAATGAGGGGAGAGGTGAGTGTGAGGGGAGAGAGTTGGAGTGGGGACAGGGGAGGGAAGGGGGGGGTGAGTGACCAAGGGGGAGGAGGATGAGTGACTGAGGAAAATGAGCAAGGGGAAGGGGGAGGGAGGGAAAAGATCCTGACTCTGCCACTGCAACGCGTGGCGGGGTACCGCTAGTTATTTATATAGAGATAGGCAGAAGGGGAATGATAAAGAAACCGGATCCAAGAGATGAAGATGGGTCCCAACCCAAACCACTTGAGGGTAGCGAGAAGAAAAGGCCACACCACCCTGTCAAAAGCCTTTTCGGCGTCAAGATATACAGCTACTGCAGGTATTGTCAGGGTGGAGGCATGAGCTTGGATGTGCATGAAAAGTCGGGTATTGTTGGCAATTAAACGATTTTTAATGAATCCAGATTGTTCTGGGTGTATGAGGGAAGGCAGGGTTAAAGAGAGACGGGTGGCTAATATTTTGGTGAAAATTTTATAATCCGTATTCAATAGTGAAATAGGCCGATAATTAGATGCCATAGTTGCATCTCTACCTGGCTTTGGAAGCACCACTATGCATGCATCAGAAAAGGAATTAGGAGAATTTTCATGGACAAGAAGAGAAGAATAATAAGTATGTACATGCGGGACAACATCTTTACGAAAGGCTTGATAAAAGTCCGTATTGAAGCCATCTGGTCCTGGCAACTTGCCACATGATAACGATCCAATGGCCACTTCTATCTCTGAGACTGTGATTGGGGCTTCTAATGTAGAAGCTTGCTGAGTGGTCAGTTCCAGATGGGGAAGAGAAGAGAGAAAAGTATTGATATCTGTCAATGAGGCAGTTGATTCCGACTGATAAAGATGAGCATAAAAGTCACTGAAAGCTTGTAGGATGTCTTCATCAGATGTTAAAGGTTGATTCGTAGATGACTTTATGAAAGTAATTCGTTTTTTCTCTTCCCGCTTTTTGAAATAGTTGGCGAGTAGCTTACCACATTTGTTATTTTCCGCATAATAAAATGCTTTAGTGTGAAACATCCCAAGTTTCACCTGTAAACTCAATTGTATATTGTATTGGTAGCGTGCTTGCAATAAAGTATTGAGCGAGGACGTAGAAGGGGAGGCAATGTGAGCCTTTTCTAGTGCAGATACATCATCTTGTAACTTTAATATATTGACCATTTGAGTCTTACAAGACCGAATGGTGTAACTAATAATTTCTCCACGTATAGTTGCTTTGAAGGCTTCCCAAAGAGCAAAGGAAGAGACTTCAGGTGATTCATTAAGTTTGAAATATTCGGTAATTTTGTCCCGTATGAAAGTCATAAAAGAATCATCTGCTAATAATGAGGAATTGAAATGCCACTGACGATCTTTTTTTTGAGGGAAGGACAATTCCAGTTGCAGAGTGACAGCAGCATGATCTGAAACAAGAATTGGGCAAATGGTAGCGGAGTGTACAGCTGGGAGTAAGGATCTGGAGATCAGGAAATAATCGAGCCTTGAGTAAGAAGAGTGTGGGAATGAAAAAAAAGATATAGTCCTTAGTCATTGGATGCTTTAATCTCCAAGGATCTGCCAGACCGCATAATTCCATTAGGTGTTTGAGTGCTACACAGGATTTAGATCTGTGAGGACACATGGTCTTTTTTTATCCAAAAAGGGATCCAGAGGTTGATTGAAGTCTCCTCCAATGAGACACGAAGTGGGATCAAGGGAAAGTAAATTGGAGAAAACAGTTTGAAAGAAAGTAGGATCATCTGCATTGGGAGCATAAATATTTAGCAACGTGTAAACAGTTCGTGCGATAAGAACTTGAGCTAATATCCAGCGTCCTTCCGGGTCAGAAGCCTGAGATATAATCTGAACATCCAAATTCTTGTGAAGTAGAATAGCTATTCCACGTTTCTTGTGGCATGCCGGAGCAAAAAGAACCTGACCAACCCACTATTTTAATTTGGTGGATTCAGCTGCGGTGAGATGTGTCTCCTGTAAATAAGCAACGTCAGCCTGCAGGGACTGCAGATATGTTAAGATCTTCTTTCTCTTGATAGGGTGTGAAAAAACCCCCAACGTTTAGGGAAGTAAAATTAAGAAATGTAATTGTAGTAGCCATAATTGCATTTTTAAATGTATGAATGAATGGTTAGGATCCATACTGCATATAGAATAGTGCTGACTTGAGGGAAGACTGGATGAGTTGTTATCCAGCCAAGAGTTCCAGGAAAAATTCCAAAAAGAAAGAGAATAGGAATGGAGATAGAAGCTCACAAAAAAGCCAAGTGAGCCATTCTAGGAAAAAAAGGAAAGCCATCCAAGGCTACAGGAGTGAAAAATAAAAAGAGCTGCCTGCCAGATCTAGGCTGCTCTCTCCGTCGACCAACGCCAGGCACAAGAAAAAAAAGGAACAACATCGTCATCAACCCATTATAAGAATCATATCTGGAAGACCAGAAGGAAAAAAATAGAAATATTACGCCCATACGGGGCTTCCTTATTAAACTCGCAATCAAACTGTAAACTGTGAAGGAAAAAAGAACCAACTGAGCATGAAGGTATTTCAGGTGACCATGCCATCTGGTTCTACCACAGTCAGTAGAAATTCAGCTAACTTTTCTGGTTGCTGAAATATTTGTGTACAGTTTTTATATGTAACTTTCATCTGGGCCGGATACAGTAGGCCATACTGGGCCACCAGAGCATGCAGTTTAGGGTGGAGAGCTAAGAAGGCTTTCTGCTTCATTGCTGTGGCTTTGGCAAAATCGGGGACTATTATAATTGTATGCCCCTGGTATTGAATGGGAGAGTTACTCCTTGCTGCATCCAGGATTTCAAGGACTTGAAGATAACGAAGGACCTTAAATATTAAAGGCCTTGGGTATTGGGAGGATCTCTACGGCCTGGAAGGTACACAATGGGCCCTTTCTATTTCAAAAGGATAGGTAAACTTTACCTTTAAGCAAGTTGGAATCATTTGAGTGAGAAAGGCTATCACGTCTGTGCCTTCTGCGCCTTCTGGGATTCCAAGGAGTCTTAAATTATTTCTGCGATTTCAATTAGAAAGGTCCTCGATTTCATTTTGTAGTTGTACCATATCGTTGTTAAGTTTCGGAATGGCTGCGGCTAAAATTAGAAGGGAAGAGGTTTGAGACTCAACATCCTCTAGTCGATTCTGAAAGCTTACTAGTTGCTGAGATAGTCCTTGCAAATCCGTGCGGATCGCGGTGGTAGCATCAATATTATGCTGAATAAGATATTTTAATTGCTTCAGTTCCTCCAGTACAATTTCAGGCGACGCCATGTTTTTTGCCGCCGCGGCTTTCTCCGGCGTCGGAGGGTCTTGTTTAGCCCGTTTTGTTCTGGCAGCAGCTGCAAAAGCAGCTTCAATTTTGTTAGGTTTTGAAGAGGACAACTTCCTATAAGTAATCAGGGTATTTCGGCGCAGATTCTGCCAAATTGCGAGTGAGTTTGTCAATAAGAACAGTGAAGGTCCGGCGGAGCAACAGAGTTAGTCAGCCATTTTAGACGCTGCTCAGGAGCGCCCCCCCCCCCCCCTTTTTATTTATTTATTTTTTTAAATCAACCCCTTTATGAATATTTGTGTTTTGTATATTACCCTATTATCAACGACAGCCCAGGATAACCCTGGCTTTTTTTATGTGCTTAAATTCTTTTGAAAAATTACTTTCTTACTCTATTGCATTTTCTTTTAGAATAGAATGTCCTGATTTCAAAACATCTGAACAGGCATACAGAATGGAAAATGATTTTTTGAAAATAAAGTCCACTACTTTTACCCCTTACAAAATGAATAATGAGAAAAATAATTTTAAAATTTGTTGATGGAAGAGAGTTGCCTTATGAGTTGAAAGCAATAAAGATTATCTGAGATTCTGGAAAATGGTTAAGACCTTTTGTCACACCTAATAGCAGAAAGGTATCTGGTTGATAATATATATGAATTTGTATTTATTCTTATTGGGGTAGATCTTAAACACATACGCGCATGCGTACTTTTGTTCGCACACCAGGCGCGAACAAAAGTACGCTGGATTTTATAAGATACGTGCGTATCTTATAAAATCCGGGGTCGGCGCGCAGGTTGCACAAATGTGCACCCCTTTGCGCGCGCCGAGCCCAGTGCACGCTGCCTGTTCCCTCCGAGGCCGTTCCGATTTCGGAGTGGCCTCGGAGGGAACTTTCCTTCGCCCTCCCTTCCCCTACCTAACCCACCCCCCCCCAGCCCTATCTAAACCCCCCCTTACCTTTGTTGGCAGATTTACGCCTGCTGAAAGCAGATGTAAATCTGCACGCGCCAGCGAACTGCTGGCGCGCTATCACCCGACCCGGGGGCTGGTCCGGAGGCCTCGACCACGCCCCTGGGCCGGCGCTATGCCCCCGGGCCCGCCCCCGAAACGGCACGTCACGCCCCAAAACGCCGCGTCATTCCGCAATGCCCTCGACACGCCCCTAACACGCCCCTTTTATGAAGCCCCGGGACTTACGCGCGTCCCGGGGCTCTGCGTGCGCCGGCGGCCTATGCAAAATAGGCGCGCCGGCACGCGAGGGCCCTGCGCGCGTAAATACGGCTGGATTTATGCGCGCAGGGCATTTAAAATCCGCCCCATTGTTTTTAATTTAAATTGTGTTTTTTGTTTTTATTTGTTTTATTATGTGTGTTTATTGAACTCCACATTGGATAATTTGGGGGTTATTTTCAGCAGAACGCACACATTTAAATGTAACTACTATTGCAGCAATTTTCAAATCATTTACCGGCAAAGATAGTAACTTTCACTCCAACATGCAGGTGTATATTGGCGCTTGTGTATTTGTGTGAGCCCAGGGATATGCCCATTTTATAAACCTATACACGTATATGCACGCATGTTATAAAATAGCCTGCACGCAAGCACATGTGCACCCAATTTTAAGTGGGTGTGCGCCAATGCACATAAATCCCGCTTCTAATGCATAAGTTTGGGAATTTTAAAAGGTACGCACATCTTCGCTATTGCCAGTTTCCCCAGTTCACCCACTTAACAGCTAGGTCTTTCAGATCCCCCAGGTTTGATTGCCTACACTTGCCCTAGTTACCCCAGACCCTTTAAAGCCCTAAGAAATGGCTCTCTCTTTTAATTTTTAAATGTACACCTTCTAAACAGCAGAAGTAAACCTATGTGGCAGGGGATCTGGGTGCACACCCAGGCATATAAGTATTTATGCGTACTTCTCTTGGCCATACCCTGAAATGCCCCATCCTGCCCATACCATGCTTATGCCCCTTTTTGAAAATGTTTAAGATATGCATGCATCTGGGTGACTTTTAAAATTAGGAGGGTGCGTGCCAGCCCGACTTGTGCACACATCCCCTAATTGATGTACATGTCGAGCTTTTAAAATCTACTTCATAAAGCGTACTTACACAAGTAAATCCTATGGACAATTCAATGGCATACATTATAGGAATTTTTAAAAGCCAAGTTATACTGGTAAAGTGCATTTAAGCATGTGAAACCCAATTTTAAATATGTAAGTGCTTTTGAAAATCAGGCTTTGTGGATACATGTATTATAAGAATATTAAATAAAGTATCCAGTTGCAGCAATTACAGTTCCAGGTCAAGTGTTGTTAGTAAATGCAGTATTCAGCTGTGAATTTTCCAGTATTATCAGCAAGATTATCTTTTCCACATATTTTTCGCTATGTTGTTAACAGCTTAATTAGAGATCAGAATTGTTAATTTATTTTAAAAATTTATTACTTACCTTATCACTAAAAGTGTACATAGCAAGGAACAACATGATAAATACAGGGTAACTCAAAAAAGTCCGTCAAATAGCTATTACATTTATTACTTAAAACCAAAAATTCATTTTATATTTCACAAACAAGAGTGATATCTATGACATTACATGGATTCCCCAATTTAGTAATTTTTTTTAGCAAATATCAACTTTAATTTTTGCTGTTTTGCTGGTAGGATTATTCTTTATGTATGGAGCTGTATAGTGTCTTATTAAGACAGAGTTCATAAGAATGGAAAACTTAATTGACTGATTCCCTGTTTAATATCACAAACAGGGGTCCAAGATTATCAAGGCAGGACATGAGAAAAATTTCTTAAAAGCTTTAGATGAATTTTCAAAGCAACACGCACACCAAAACTAGGAGATGCATATGCATCTAGCATATGTGCCTGTCCAGCCGATTTTATAAACCTGTCACATACGTGCACAAGTACTGATGCGCGCATATCTCGCTTTGGTGGAAAAAGGGGTAGAACGTGGGTGGATATAGACATTTCGAGACAGTGCCATGAGATATTTTGCATATGTAGCAATACTCATGAGTGCGCATCCAGGTATATTTCAGCGCAAATTTACTTCTGCTATAGATGAGGTGTAATCCTGAATAAAACTATTTCTTGCCATATATAAACTGCCAAAGGGCCTGGCTAAAGTGGGGGCAGTGCAGGCTGAAGAACCAAGGGGTTCTTGAGTACATAGCTATAGACTAGGCAAACTGGTGGGCAAACTGATGAAACTGGTTATTTCCTGTACATGCACAGATTATAAAATTCTCTCACTTGCGAGTCTAAAAGCCGACAATTCTCTGCTGTACATGTACATGCTTAAAATAAGAAGCACACCATACACATACGAGGCATAGGGGTAAATTTTATAAAGTGCACGTGCTTCCCGGTGCACACATATGGATGCGCCGATTTTATAACATGCGTGCGCTGCAGCGCGCATGTTATAAAATACGTGGGCCGTGCACACATACGCGCCGGATTTTTATAATCTGTTCACTTATGTGCTGGCGGTACACGAAAGGGGGGAGGACTTTAGCAATTTTCACGCAACAAGGCATTCCGGCTTTCCTCAGTTCCCTCCCATTCGGCTCCAATTAAGAAGTGGACTGGGAGGGAACTTCCCTACCCCCCTACCCATACTCCCTCCTTCTTCAACTCTCCTCCCCACTCCCAAACCATACCTTTTCTTGTTATTTTTCTTTTTTTGCAACTTACTTCAGCTCCTGAGCTGAAGTAAGTTGTGCATGCTGGCCGGCTGCCAGTGCACAAGTCTCCAGGACAGCGAACAACGGCACTGTCTCGGCTTGCACCCCTGTCCCGCCCCTCCCCACCTAGAACACACCCCTCGGCCTGCCCCTTCGAAGAAGCCTAGCACTTGTGCGAGTACCGGGCTTTACACGTGTGACCGAGCCCCTTCGAAAATTGGTTCGGTGCATGCAAGGCCCGGCCACACGTGTAAAGCCCAAATTTTACGCGTGCAGGTTGTTTAAAATCCAGGCTTTATTTTATAACATGGGCGCATACTTGTGTGCAGGTCATAAAATTTCAGCGCATCTTGCCGCGTGTCCATATACCAGTTTATATGGGCGCAGATGTGCACATTTTAAAGTTAATGTCTTTGCTTCCCAGACAGAGCATCTATAATGTATCTTTACTGAAAACTAGCAAAACTCTGCAGTTTAACCAAATGATTTATTTCAGATCAATGCTTGGTCGACTATGCTCATGTCTGAACAGGACTAGCTGAGCCATAGTTCAGTAACTTAAGGGAGAGGTCTATTTGTCATTCGGTGAGCCCTGATTTTGTTAACATTTGAAATACTATTCTCTGCCCTCAAGGAAAATGCTTGCCCAGTTTCTGAGAACAAAGTTAATGAACATCTATGGTTTCAGATTTTTTTCTAAATCTCTGGGAAAAAATATTTCATCTTAATCTATTTAGCATACATTTTATGCAGAAAATAATTAAGCAAATCTATTTCAGAAATATATTAAATGTATAAAAAAGTATTAAATATTTCTCTTTGACTTTAAAAATAACACTGGGCAACAATGAAAGTGTTACTGACCTAAAAAGGTCCTACTCTGTAGTATCTTGATGTGCTGAACACGAATATGACCATGAAACGTTTTTATTGGCTCTCGTTTTGAAGATATTTAATATAGTTCACTTTCTATGTTTAGTCGTGTAAATTTATCCAGTAGGACTGTAACAACATCCTAAATAAGCCTAGAATGATGAAATATTGCATCATATTGCATAATACCATCATGCACACATCATCCAGAGTTTATTACATCATTTTCTGATGCAATGCAGTTCTACTGCCATGCTGCTGCTGAGTAAGCTGACGTCAGCAGTGTACTATATGAAGCCCAGTCAGAAAGGGTGAGCATTTGAAATATTCATGCTGGCTGACTACTGCTGGACACTCTGCAGAGATGCTCCCGAACAGGTGTACAAGAGACAAGTAAAGAAATCTAAGACGTAGTCTATGACTTCATTTTTCAAACGGTATTAACCGTAGGTCTCCTACTATTGGCATACAGTTCAAGATGTAATTATATTATTGCATATTTCAAAAAAACTAGAGCCAATTTTGTATTTTCACAGTCACATTCATGTTTAGCACATGGAAATTTATAAGAATTGACTAATTTCATTTAAGTAACATGACTTTTGGGAAATTTGTTGCCCAGTGTTTATAATGGGTTAGGTTAAAGCATAAGAACATAGGATATGCCTTGCTATATCAGGCCAAAAGTCCATTGAGCCCAGCATCTTATCTCTGACAGTGGTCAATCCAGATCACAGGTACCCAGCAGATCCTAAAGAATAGATCCATATTTTGTTTTCTGTCGCCAGGGATAAGTGGTGGCTTTCCTAAATCTACTTAGCTAAAAATTATTTCTGGCCTTTTCCTCCAATAATGTATGCAAACCCTCTTTTAAACCCAGTTATGATAAATGCATTGACCAGCAACACATTCCACAGATTGAATATGAGACGAATTTTCAAAGAGTTATGTGCATAAAAATTCGGATATATCAGGTGAATTTTAACGTGAAAAAGTAACATACTCTCATAGCAATTTAAAAAAGCCATTTAAGTGTGTAAAGCGCACTTATACGTGAATATCCTATGGACAATTCAAAGGTGTATACTACAGTAATTTTAAAAAGGCCACTTGCACGGGTAAAGTGTATTTATACAAATAAAACCCAATTTTAAGCGTGTAAGTGCTTTCTGAAATCAGGTCTAAATATGCATAAGTAGCCTATACTCGTGTAACTGATATTTTATAAACAATGAAAGTATGCGTGTACTTTATGCTTCATGCGCACATATACATGTGAGAAAAAGGGGGGGGGTCTAGAGGCATTCTGGGGTAAGATAAACAAATAAGCACCTAAGTTGCTATTTTAAAAGAAACTTAAGTGCATATAGTTGACAAATTACTCGCATAATTTTAGACCTGTTAATTATCTCGCATAACTGATAGACTTATTTTTGGTGTACTACTGGCTGGGTGTGAGGTGTGGGTGAACTGGAGGGAGCTCAAGCTTAAGATCCAGAAGAGTCTCAATGGCCTGGAGAAGGACTGGCTGAACTGGTGGAAGAATCAAAAAAATGGTAATTTCAATTATGCGCAGCTGTATAAATCGGCATTTACGTGAGCAAGTCCTAACTTTTTTTCATGCATAAAATATTCACGTGTATGGCTGTAAAATTGGTAGAAAAAGTGGGCCAGATTTTAAAAGGGTTACGCGCATAAGGTACGCACGTAACCCTTTTAAAAAATCCCTACACGCGCCGAGCCTATATTGCATAGGATTCTGGCGCGCGCAAAGCCCCGGGACGCGCGTAAGTCCCGGGGCTTTCTTGGGGTGGGCGTGTCAGGAGGCGTGATGTGGACGGCGCATCATCGGAGGGCGTGTTGGGGGGGCAGTGCCGCGGGCGTGGTTTCGGCCCGGAGGCATTCCGGGGGCGTAGCCGCGGCCTCCGGACCAGAACATGGCGCGCGGCAGCCGGCCCAGCGCGCGCAAAGTTACGCCTGCTGTGGCAGATTTTATAAATCTGCGCACAAGCGTACTTTTGTTCGCGCACCAGGCGCGAACAAGAGTATGCGGGATTTCAATAGCCATAGCCGCGTGTATCCATTAAAATCCGGGGTCGACGCGCGCAAGGCTGCCCAAAATCGGCAGCCTGCGCGTGCCGAGCCGCGCAGCCTGCCTCCGTTCCCTCTGCCCTCCCCCCACCTTCCCCTCCCTTCCCCTACCTAACCCACCCCCCGGGCCTATCTAACCCCCCCCCCCTCTATCACGAAAGTTACGCCTGCTTGAAGCAGGTGTAACTTTGCGCGCGCCGGGCCGGCTGCCACGCTCCATGTTCCGGTCCAGGGGCTGGTCCAGAGGCCGCGGCCACGCCCCCGGAACAGCCCCCGGGCCGAAACCACGCCCGCGGCGCTGCCCCTGGATGATTCGCTGAATGCGTCACGCCCCCTCGACATGCCCCCGATGATGCGTGGATCGCGACATGCCCACCTGAAACACCCCCCCCCCCCCCCCCCGGAAAGCCCCAAGACTTACGCACGTCCCGGGGCTTTGCACGCGCCGGAAGCCTATGCTACATAGGCTCGGCGCGCCAAGGGGGTGTTTGGGCCAGGTTTTCGGGGAGTATGCGCGTATCTTACACACGTACCTCTTTGAAAATCTGGTCCGCTTCGAGCAGGCATAACTTCTGCGACAGAGGTGGGGGGGGTTTAGATAGGGCTGGGGGGGTGGGTTAGGTAGGGGAAGGGAGGAGAAGGTGGGGGGAGGCGGAGGGAATGGGCAGCGCGTGCAGGGCTCGGCGTGTGCAAGTTGCACAAATGTGCACCCCCTTGTGTGCGACTACGCGCGTATCTTATGAAATCCGGCGTAGTTTTGTTCACGCCTGGTGCGCGAACAAAAGTACGCGCGCGCGTAGAATTATAAAATCTACTCCAGTATGCGCAATCAATGGATTATTTCAATGCTTTGGATGTGGTTGCGTGTGTGTGGACATGTGTGTATTTTATCAAAAGCGTGTATCTGATAAGCCCAGTTTATTATCGTAGATCTCAATGCAGCCATATATGTGCATATATACAGCCTTACAGAGAAGTTTGAAAGCTATCCTCCATGTATTGAGTAAAAACAAATATTACTTTCTCTGCTTTCGTTTAAGTCTGCTACTTATTTTTTTTTTTTCATTATTATTTTTTACTATTATTTTCATGGAGTGTCCTTCATCTTAAGAACTATTTGAAAGAGTAAATAACCATCCCCTACTTACCTGTTCCGTTCCAATTATGATTTTATAACCACTATCATATCCTCCCTCAGTCACCTCTTCTTCAAGCTGAACAGCCCTAACCAGTTTATTTTCTGTTCCACCTCCATTATGATCTTTGCTACCCTTGTTGTAAATGTTAATAAACATACAAATAAGAGTGAGCCAGTGGATATAGTATATCTAGATTTTCAAAAGGTATTTGACAAGTCCTTCATGAGAGGCTCCTCAGGAAATAAAAAAATTAATGGGATTGGATATGATGTTCTACTCTGTATTGTTAACTGGTGAAAGGACAGGAAATGGAAAGAAGGAATAAATGATTGGTTTTCCCAATCGAGAAAGGTAACTAGTGCCCTGCCTCAGGGATCTGTACCAGAACAACTGCTGTTTAACATAGTCATAAATTATCTGGAAAAGGAAGAAATGTGTAAGATGATAAAATTTGCAGATAATATAAAATTATTCAAAGTTGTTAAAACACAAGCAGATTGTGAGGACCTGCAGAAGGACCTTGCGAGGTTCAGGGACCGGGCGTCTAAACTGCCTGTGAAATTTAATATAATCAAGTTCAAGGTGATGCACATAGGAATTTTTTCTCTCCCTATCAGTACACAATGCTAGGTTTTATATTAAGAATCCCCATCCAGGAAAGTGTTCAGTATGTGATAGTGGTCAAAAAATAAATAGACATGATTTTTCAGAAAGGAATGGAGAATAAAAGTGAGAATATCATGCTTGTTTATTGGTCCATGGTGCAATGGCCTTATGTACTTTGTGTAGTTCTCATCATCCTTTCTCAAGAAAGATACAGGACTGGAGTTAGCTATCTCTGCTCTACCATTTTGCCTCGCACTCACCAGACTATAGTTTCCAAAATCTGCTGCCATTTTGTAACATACGCGCATATATGTGCATGTTAGAAAATAGCCTGGCCATGTGTACAAGTTCACTCAAGTTTAAGTGGGTGTGCACCTGTGCACGCAAATGCCACTTCTACCGCGTAAGGGGGGGGGGGGATTTTAAAAGGAGAAATTACTACTTACCTGATAATTTCCTTTTCTTTAATGAAGACAGGTTAATCCACACCTCTAGCAGCAGATGGACACGGAGCAAAGCTGACATCACGGTATATATACCCCTACACTGACATCAGTTTGCCTATTCTCTGCAAAAGCTAACGGTGGACAATCAAAACAATACATGAACATAAGTATTAAAAGGCAACCATTCAAGCACTCAGTTAACAGGAAAACACTGAGGTCAGACAAGGAGTGTAATATCACTAATCTAGCGACTGGATCTGATACTTACCAATAATCCCTGGAAATGCAGCCACACAGGAGGACAATAGCACCAACAACTGGCAGCCAAGGGCAGGAAGGTGGATAAACCTGTCTTCATTATTAAAGAAAAGAACATTTTCAGGTAAGTAGTAAATCCTCCTTTCTTAACATTCACACAGGTTAATCCACACCAGTGGGATGTACCCAAGCTACTCCCAAACAGGGCAGGAGGCTGCCCAAAGTCCAATCAACAATGCTCATGTGAAGGCTGCATCCTCTTGGGCTTGCATATCCAAGCGGTAATGCTTGGAAAAGGTGTGTAAGGAGGACCACTTCGCAGCTTGGCAAATCTTGATGGAAGACAATTTAATCTCAGCCTATGACATTGCCTGAGTCCTAGTGGAATGAGCCCTAACCTGACTAAGCATTGGCTGCTCAGCATCCACATATTCGGCCGTGTTAGCCTACTTAATTCAGCGGGTTTTTGTAGCCCGCGACGTCGGCTCACCCTGTTTATTGCCACTGTTGAGTATGAATAGTCGGTCCATCTTCCGGAGAGGTTTAAAAACCTCCAAATAACTCATGATATGTGGCTTGACATTCAAGGACCATAATAGGTGATATTCATCCACATTTCTCTCCCTGTCCAGTGTCAGCTGGGAAATTGATTGATTCAAGTGAAAATCCAAGACCACCTTTGGCAAAAAGGACAGAACAGTTCGTAGCTGAACTACCCCCGGAATCACTTGCAGAAATGATTCCTAGCAAGACAAGGCCTACAGTTCAGAAACTTGATGCGCAGAACAACTTGCTACAAGAAACACACTCTTATAAGTAACCTCAAGGAGAGGCTACACAGTGGTCAAAAAGTGGGACCCGCCAAAAAATCCAGAACTAGATTATGACTCCACAAGGGCACCTGTAACTGCAAAGGGGGACGAAGATGCTTCACACTTTTAACAATTGGGCAACATCCGGATGGGTCAACAAGGGATCACCATTCACCTGACCTCGGAAACAGGTAAAAGCCACCACCTGTACCTTTAAGGAATTAAGGGTGAACCCCTTAATCAAACCATCCTGCAAAAAATCCAAAATGAGCAGGATCTTAACCGAACGAGGATGAACCCCTCGTTCCTCACACCAAGCCTCAAATACTCACCACACCCGAAGAAGTGGAGAACCTTTGCACTCAAAGCAAAGTGGCAATCACATCAGTGGAATATTCATGCTTCAGCAACCAAACCCTCTCAAGAGCCATACCATAAGACAAAATGGAGTCAGATTTTCGTGAAAAACAGGGCCCTGCCACAGCAGTTCCCTGTGACAGGTAATTGGAGAGGAGAGTCCACCAGGTGCCTTTGTAGATCTGCATACCACAGCCTCCTAGGTCAATTTGGTGCCAAAAGCACTACCATCTTCATGTGACTTTCAATTCTCTGAATCATTCTGCCCAACATGGGCTACAGAGTAAAGGCATATAGAAACTTGCCTTCCGGCCACTCCTGCATGAGGGCAACGATGCCCAAAGACTTTAGATCTCTCCTGTGGCTGAAAAAGCAAGAAACCTTCGCATTGTGTGATGTCACCAGCAATCTAGAAACGGGAGGCCCAGTGGTCCACTATGAACTGGAATGCTTCTTTTGACAATTCCCATTCTCCAGGATCCAGACTCTGTCTGCTGAGAAAGCCTGTTCTTACATTGTCTTTTTCTGCAATGTGAGAGGCTGAGATCTTCTGAAGCTGTACTTTCACCGATTCCATGAGTTGGGCTATTTCCTGCGACACTTGCTGGCTTCTTGGTTCCTCCCTGGCAATTCATGTAAGCCACTGTAGTCGTGTTGTCTGACATTATTCAGACTGCTCGACCCTGCAAGCGGTCAACGAATCGCAAGCATACCAATTGAACGGCACGGGCATCCAGCCAATAGATGCTCCAGAGAGACTCTTCTGTACACCAGAGCCCCTGCACTGTCAGCTTCTGACAGTCAGCCCCCCAACTCTGGAGGCTCACATCTATCGTGAGTACTAGCCAGTCAAGTGTTCGTAGGGAATGGCCTTTCCTTAGATGATCTGCTTGCAACCACCACTGCAATTGAATGGTGATCTCCACCATTAAATGAAGCCATATCGAGTAGTCCTGAGACTATGGACTCCATCGAGCAAGCAGTGTGTGCTAAAAATGACACATATGTGCCCCTTTCCGCGGAACCACCTCTAGGTTAGCTGTCATTAACCCGAGCACCTGAAGATAAAACCACACCGTCGGGCATATTGTTTCCTTCAATATTCGAACCTGTGCCATCATTTTCTGAATGCGAATCTCCGGCAGGAACACCCTGCCTTTCTTCATGTCAAAACAAACACTGAGATACTCCAGTGACTGGGATGGCTGCAGATTGCTTTTGGCCATGTTCTCCACAAAACCTAGATCCTGTAGCAAGGAGATCACCTTGTGCAAGTGTTAGGACTCGCCTTCATGCTCCTGGCCCAAATTAGGCAATCATCTAATAATGAGTGGACCAGAATGCCATCCTTTCTTAACCCTGCTGCTACCACTACCATGACCTTGAACAAGCTTCTGGGTGTGTTGGCCAAACTGAAAGGTAGCGCTCGAAACTAATAATGTTGCCCTAAAACAGCGAAACACACAAACTGTTGATGCTCCAGCTGGATGGGAATATGTAGGTAAACCTCTGACATATCCAGAGACGTAAGAAACTCCCCTGACTGTACTGCCATTATCACCAAGCATAAGTTTTCTATGCGAAAATGAGTTACCTGCAAATGACGGTTGACGCCCTTGAGATCCAGGACGGGGCAAAAGGAACTCTCCTTCTTGGGTACCACAAAATAAATGGAATATCGGCACTTATTTTCTTGCGACATGGGCACTGGGATCACGGCCTGCAGGCTGAGGAGCCTTGACAACGTACTGTCTCTTCTGCAGAGAGCTGCAGGGCAACACCATGAAAAAGTCCCAAGGAACACTGAGAAACTCCAGAGCATAGCGATCTCTTATCACCTCCAGATCCCACTGGTCTGATGGGATCTCAACCCACCTCCGATAAAAAAAGAGAGCGGCAAACCCCTATCTCCTATTCCTGGGGATGGGTTGGCATACCTTCAATGAGGGGGTTGGAGGGCACCAGCGCTCAAGCCTGTGCCCCTTCTGGACTGCCTGGGATGAAAAGACAGAAACAAACTTAAAGGTCAAGCCCTTAAGAAGCTGCTCCTCTGTAGGGTGAAAAGCGTTTGAAACCCCTAGCTGAACTATTGCGCTGAATGAGTGTGATGCCTGCTTTTTATCCTCTGGTAACTGAGGAACCTGGAACTCACCCCACTTAATGGCCTTTTTTTCCAACTCACTCCCAAAAAGAGTGATCTTTTAAAGGCAATTTCATAAGATTAGGCTTTGAAGTTGTATTGGCTGACCAATTCCACAGTCATAACTGATGTCTGGCCGCTATTACCGAAGCCACCCCTCTGGTGGAAGTGCAGACCAGGTCACAGCCCATATCTGCCAAAAAGCCGAATGCCAGTTCCGTCACTGCTCAGGAATTCAAACCAGATTCATCGATTTCCTGAGAGAGAAGCAAGCAAGTACAAGGTACCAGGGAGCAGCAAGAGGCTATCTGCAAATTCAATGCCATTGCCTCAAAGGGTTGCTTAAGGATAGCCTCAATTCTCCTATCCTGTGCATCCTTCAATGCTGCTCCACCTTCTACAGGGATAGTCATCCACTTGGTGACAGCACAGACAAGTGCGCCTACTTTCAGAAAGCGTAACTGCTTTCTCGCCGTCGGATCCAGGGGTACAGTGCTTCCAAGGCTTGTCCCCCTTTAAAATTAGCTTCTGAGGTGCCCTGTTCAAGATCACTCAGTTGTTGAATTGCATCCATAATGGGGAATAACATGATGCTTTATGCAAAGAAATTAAAATGGGATTTTTCTTTGGCTCAGACATGGAATAAACACCCGGCACCCCCAGCATCTTTAATGTCTGGGAGATCAGAGCCGGTAAACTCATTTCTAGGGAAGAAATGCAAAATTGTTCTGCAGGGCTCCAACCCCGGAGGAATTTCCCCATCCTCCAGTAAGAAGGATGATATCTGGGTCCCTGTCAGGGTAACCTGCAGTAGGTCTGGGCGTAGTCCAACACTTATACGCAGCACCAGGCATGCAGAGATCTGCAGCCTGCAAACCTTAATTTTTAGGTTTGGCAGGGGCTGCCGACTGCACCTCAAAAAACGATCTGCAGCCCTTGAAAAAATTCCACCCAAGAAAAGGCAGAAGGATCCATACCAAAACCAGGGGCAACTGTCCTGCACCCACAGAGTTGCCTTCCCCTGCTGACAAACCAGTTAGGGGAGCCCCAAAAGTAGGCGAAACCTCTGGCAGTTTCCCCCTCCGGTCCCATTCCTGCATCATGCTGGGAAGGGCCGGGATCAACAAAATCAATCAGAAGCAACTCTCCCTGAACCTCCAAGCAGTGCTGACACAAGTTAGAGGGGCGCCAGGCGTGACAGCCCAACATAGTAGTGCATCCCCTAAACGATGTACATTTCAGGCTTTTAAAACTCACCTTTTAAGGAGGGCAATTTTCAAAGGTATTTCTGCATGTAAATTATCCACAGAAATGTCTGAGGAAAATTTTATGTATGTATATCCTGTTCATGCATACATAAACTAAGTGGAATCTTTACCAACTCTGCCCTGAGAAAGACATTTTTTTTAATTATATTTTCTATTTATATTCTGCTTTTTGGCACTTTAAAGCAGATCACAGTCAGGTACTTAGACATTTCTCTGTCCCTGAGCTCATATGCATATAAAAGCAAATTTTCAAAGGGACTACGCACATACAGACAAATTTTCAAAAAGATTTACTCATGTTAAGTGCTCTTACGTGATCAAATCCTATGGACAATTCAAAGGCATATATTGTAGCAATTTTCAAAAGCCCACTTACTCAGTAAAGTGCATTTACTTGAGTAAAACCCAGTTTTATGTGTGAACATGCTTTTAAAAATCAGGCCCTTAGAAAGAGCATATACAAGTGTAAGTTGCATGTACTTGTGTATATGCTATTTTATAAAAAAACTGAGAGGTCGATTTTCAAAGGACTGCGCGCCCATCCATATGCAAGCGCGGTTCCCGGTGTACGCACATGGACGCGGCAATTTTATAACATGGGCACGCCGACGTGCGCATGTTCTAAAATACAATATCTACAAGCACAGCGACGCAATCGGGCCTCCCCCAGTTCCCTCCCAGTCCACTCCGATTAAGGGGCGGACTGGGAGGGAACTTATCCGTGCCTAACCCTACCTTTCCTACCTCTTCCCCCTTCCTAACTCTTACATTTTTTTTTTTTAATACCTTGTTGCTCCTCTGGAGCAGCAGCAGATTCCATGCGCCGGCCAGCTGCCGGCGCACGCTTCCCCGGGACAGCATCGAATGGCGCTGTCCCGGCCCGCCCCTTCTGAGAGGCCTGGCACTTGTGCACGTGTCGGTGGTTACGCGCTTGGCACGGCCCTTTAGAAAATGTGCACGGCATACGCAGGGCCCAGCCACGTGAGTTACCGCCAGTATTTGCACTCATGGGCCTTTGAAATTTTATCTGCGAGAGTACATGCATACTAATGGATTTGTGCATACATTTTAACTGGAAAAATTGGCAGTCTTGGGGCATTCAGGTGCGGGGTTCAGAACTGCATGTGGTAGTTGATATTTTATTAGAGATATATATGTATACATTACTAAACTTATTCAGACACTTTTACACCTAATAGTTGACTCACACATGTCAAATCGGACTTGTCTGTTGTCTTCAATTTTTGGGTGGTAGGTCTTGATGAATTAGAAGGGGTGGACATTGATGTGCTAGATGGTCTAGGTATACTGGAGAAGGAATGGATGAACTGGTGATTCCAATATCAAGCACAAGTATTTTCAAAACAGTATCAGGTGAATTTTCAAAGGAATTAAATGTGTAAATGAAATCGTACAATCGTAGCAATTTTCAAAAGCCATTTATGCACATAAAGTGAACTTACACATGTATAACCATATGGCATATAGTGCAGTCATTTTTAAAAGCCCACTTACACTGGTAAAGTGCATTTACATGTGTGAAAGTTTTAGTGTGTAGATGCTTTTGAAAATCAGTCCCTTCATACACATTCTTTATAAAATACCTGCATCCATGTATAAATCACAATTACATATCCATGTTATATTATATTCAAATGTATGTTTATAAAATGATTAAAGTATGCATTTTCTTCCATTGCAAATATTCTTGTATACCGAAACAAAAGCCATTTATACTTTTCAAAGCCATTTATGCACAAAGACGGTAACTTACAAACCGGCACACGGTTTATTTTGGTGGATGTATATCAATGCGCGCTCAGATTTGTGCCATATAACCTGTGCATACAAATGCACATATTAAGTGGGCGTGCACCTAGGCACACAAAACCCGATTCTAAAGCATAAGTCAGGGTATTTTATACCGGGCATGCATAAATGCTATTGCCAGTTTCACCAGTTCATACACCAGGTCACCCAGTTAAGAGCCAGGTCCTCCATACTCCTCTTGTTTGTTAACTTACAGTCCTCCCAGTTACCCCAGATCTTTTAAACACATCAGAGAAGGCTAATTTCTTTTATTTTTCAAGTTACACCTCCTCCTTAGCAGAATGTAAGCGGTGGTTTTATATTGGTTTTAAATTATCAAATGATCCCAACCATACCCTCTTTTTCAATAAACAATCCAAGACGCATATCACTTTAAGAAAATTTAAATGACCATCATACTAGGCTTCATCGTTAGCATACCACTTTAGGACGCAGCCTTCTTTATAAATATGCACAAGTAAGAGCGGCAGGCACACTGCTTTTGCTGGTTATAAAATAGCAAATTATGGCCTAGATTTATCATTTTGTTATAAATATAGCAGAATGATAATTTGCAGTGAAAAAAGGGGCGGGGACGAAAGGGTGCAGCCTGTCACGGGTGCAGCTGTGCCACACACTATCACCCCCATAGCACCATGGCAAAAGGTGGTGCTATTTCCCGCGCTACTGCCATCGATATTGTCCAAAACATTATAGACCACAGCAGTGCCACCAACTCATTAGCCTTAATCCCGCTCAAACTCCTCCCTAACTCTACCTGATCCCCTAATTTATATTTTACCACCACGATGCACCCATTATCACACAATAACGGCCCATTGCATTTTAAAGAATGGCCCTGCAAGAGGGATATTTAATAAAGATTTTTCCCATTCTGTGTATATGTGGAAAATGCTTAGTAAATCAGGCCCTATGATGATAACTTTCAAACGGGAGCACGGGCATGTATATACATATGTATATAGGCATATGACCGGATACATGGCAATTTTATATCTTGTACGCAAATACACGCGTAGGTTATAAAGCAGCCCTGGTGCAAGTATGTGTGCTTCTAAATTTAAGCTTGTGCATGCAGAGCTGCGTAAGTCTGCATTGGGACGCGCAAGTGATGGAATTTTATAATAGACGCACATTCAAGTCATGACCAGTTTCAACAGTTCGTACATCAGTTTGCCAAGTCTAGATCTAGGTTCTCCAAAAGCCTTGGTTCTTCAGCCTGCACTCCCCCCAGTTAACCCAGACCCCTCAAACACTTCATAGATGCCTGGAAATAATTTTATAAACACTTACATCTCCTCCAGAGCAGAAGAAAATGTGTGCTCAAATATACCTGGGCATATGCCGAGGCGTGTAGCTACTTGCGCGCATATCTCATATCCCTGCCCACATTCTACCCTTTTTGTTCCCCAGAAATCAGATATTTGTGCATTGCTATTTGTGCGTGCACATGAATGGCTTATAAAATCAGATGGATAAATGTATGTGCTACATGTGCACACATTCTCCCGCTTTTGGCTTGATCAACCAGCCTCAACCTTTTTTTACATGAGCACATTTATGCGCACAACAGTAACTGTGTGTTTGTGTGAGGTTTATAAAATAACACTTCCATGAATATGCGCCACTTGCCTGCACATCTTTTTTAAAATTCACCTTAAAGTGCACTTACACATGAATAATCTAAGGACAATTCAATGGCACATATTGTAGCAATTTTCAAAAGCCTACTTACACGGGTAAAGTCATTTGTACATATAAAACCCAGTTTTATGCGTGTAAATCCTTTAAAAAAATTACCCTCATAGGTTTGAAAGTTGGGGGTCATACTTAATAGCAAGTATAATTGTATGTGGGTAAATTTGGTGTTTTAAGTCCATAGTGAAAATAGGTAAAACTTGCACATGGTTTTCCTGCCTAATTTAAGTAGATTCTTGTAAAATTTCCCCCAAGAGAGTAATTTTCAAAAGTTTCACAAAGAAAGCACTGTTTTACCCACGAACATGAGCTTTTTAAAAAATTGCTCAACATTGTTTAACCCACAGAAGTCACTTTAAAAAATACCCTCATAAAAACTGAATGTTACAACTCCCATGAACAGTTTCACAGTTTTAACTCGAGTCCAGAATCAAATATGACTCATTGGTGTCTACAAAAAATTACAATTTATGTTTGCTCTGGAACCTTGACTATAAAATGGATATTTAAAGAATGTATCCCTGATATAGGAGGAGGCAGGGTTTTAAATATAAGGACAAACAGAGGACCCAATGTGCCAATTGTACAACTTAGGAAAGGAAATATGTCTGTGACTTTTGAAAACAGCAGAAAAAGACCAACAAATTTAACAGACTTTTGGGTCTACACAATAAAATGTGTATTTTCCAAATATTACACATATAAAATTTGCATATATGCATGTAACAAGCATGTATTTGCATTTATTCTATTTTATAAACCTCAAACATATACATGCAAATAAGGGTTCATGGGTAAATATACACATTTAAAAAGGGGCAGTCTAGGGACATTCTAGGGCAGAGCCAACATTTATGCATGTAAGTCACTATTTTATAAGAGACTTATACGTGTAGATTTGGTAACTTACTTGCATATATTTAGACCTCATCATCTGGCATAAAGAGAAATTACTATTTACCTGATAATTTCCTTTTCCTTAATATAGACAGATGGGTTCAGGACCACTGGGTGATGTACCTCATCCAGCAGATGGAGATGGAGCAAACTGACGTCACAGTATATATACTCCTGCAGTGACATCAGCCTGCCAGTATTCTCTTCAAAAGCTACTGTGGGTAGACTTGCACAAACAAACAAATAACCATTTTAATTATTAGACAATATGAAATACTGAGCTCAGTCAAGAATTATACTAGCAATAGTCTAGGGACTGAAGTCACACTTACCAGTAACCCTGGAACACATAGTCACCCAGGACGACTATAACACACAAGCATACAGCAACCAAGGTCGGGAAGCTGAACTCATCTGTCTATATTAAGGAAAAAGAAATTATCAGGTAAGTAGTAAATTCTCATTTCCTAGCATATACACAGATGGGCTCAGGACCAGTGGGATCCACCAAAGCTACTCCCAAATAGGGTGGGAAGCTTCCTGAGGTCCAGTCAAAACTGCCAGTGAAAAGGTTGTTTCCTTTTGGACCTGCACATCCAGACGATAATAACTGGAAAAGGTGTATAAGGAGGACCAAGATGCAGCTCAGAAAATGTTGACAGGAGACAACAATCTAATCTCTGCCTATAATACTGCCTGAGCCCTAGTGGAATGCGCCCCAATCTGACTAGGCAAGGCTTTTCATTGGCCGCAAACACGGAGAGAGCTACTGTAGCTTGCAAAGCCGGCTTGCCCAGTTTACCTCCACCATGAAGGACAACAGGCGATCCGTATTTCGGAAAGGCTTAGAAACCTCCAGATACCTCAAGACATGTCTCTTGACATCCAAGGGATGCAACAGGTGATATTCCTCCACATCTCTTTCCTTATCTAGAGACAGCAAGGAAATGGACTGATTCTATTGAAAATCTGAGACCACTTTAGGCAAGAAAAACGAAACAGTATGTAGTTGAATTGCTCCTACAGTCACCCAAAGGAACAGTTCCTGACAATACAAGGCCTACATCTCAGAAACTTGGCGCGCAGAATATATAGTCACCAGAAACACCATTTCAAGGTCAGTAACACAAGGAAAGGGAGTGCATCAGTCAAAACATAGGACCTGCCAAAATGTCCAAAACCAGATTAGGACTCCACAAGGGTACTGGTAACCACAAGGGAGGATGAAGATGTTTCACTTTCCTCAAGAAACGGGCCTCATCAGGATGATCCAATAAGGATTCATGATTCACCTGACCCCTAAAATAGGCAAGAGCCTGTACTTTCAACGAATTAAGGGTCAACCCTTTATTCAACCATCCTGCAAAAATTCAAAAATGAGCGGGATCCTAACTGAATGAGGAAACACTCCTTGATCTTCACAACAAGCCTCAAACATTTGCCAAACCTGTCCATAGATCAAGGAAAGGGAGAATTTTCATGGTCGCAGCAAGGTGGAAATCACAGCAATAGACTACTCACTCTTCAACAAGCGTGCCCACTCAAAAGCCATATCGTAAAACAAAACCAAGTTGGATCTTCATGAAGGACTGGACCCTGCAGTAACAGATTCCTATATTCCAGAAGATGAAGGGAGGAATCTACCAGGAGTCTTCACAGATCTCCATAGCATGCTCTCATGGGCCAATCCAGTGCCACCAAAAGCACCATCCTACTGTGGTTTTCATCCCTCCAAACTATTCTGCCCAACATGGATCATGAAGAAAAGCAAACAGCAGCTTGTCCTCCAGCCAGACCTAAACAACAGCATTGATACCCAAGGCTTTTGGATCTCTCCCTATGACTGAAGAATTGAGGAACCTTTGCATTGCGAGAAGTCACCAACAGGACAAGGAACAGAAGGCCCCAGCAATCCGCTATCAGCTGAAATGCCTTGTTTGACTCTACCCATTCTCCTGAGTTCAGACTATCCCTGATGAGAAAGACTGCTCTTACATTGTCTTTTCCTGTAATGTGTGAGGCCAAGATCTCCTGAAGATGCACTTCCACCTATTCTATAAGTTATTCTAACTCCTGCAACACTTGCTGGCTCTTGGTTCCTCCCTGCCAATTGATATAAGCCACTGTCATTGCATTGGCTGACATTACCTGGACCACTCAACCCTGCAGCCTGCTGCTGAACTGTAGGATTACCAACCAGACACGCCCAGGCTTCCAGCCGATTGATGTTCCAGAGAGATTTCCAAATTAAAGCGCACTTGTGCCGATAGTTCCTGACAGTGAGCTCCCCAACCCTGGAGGCTTGCATCTGTCATGAGTACTAGCCAGTCTGGTAATGTCTGGAAAACTCCCTTTCTAAGATGATCCGCTTGCAATCACGACTTCCATCAGCAGGTAGAGCCGAATCAAATAGTTCTGAGACTGCGGGTTCTAACAAATCAGCAGGGATCGCTGAAGAGGACACATGTGTGCCCTTGTGCACGACACCACTTTCAGGGGTGCCGCCATCAAACCGAGTACCTGTAGATAGGCCCACACATTTGGGCATATAGTGTTCCCCAAGAAATGCACCTGTATCATCATCTTCTGAATACGAGCTTCTGGCAAGAAGACTTTGCCCTGTCTCGTGTCGAACTGAACAGCCAGATACTCCAATGAATGAGATGGCTGAAGCCTACTCTTGGCTAGGTTCTCCACCCAACTGAGCTCTTGCAACAGAGAGATCACCGTGTCACCATTTGGCTCTCTTCTATAGACTTGGCCGGTATCAGCCAGTCGTCTAAATACGGATGAACCAGAATCACATCTTTTTTTCAATTTTGCTGCCACCACCACCATAACCTTAGAAAAAGTTCTGGGTGGGGTGGACAGACCAAAAGGCAATGCCAGAAACTGATAATGGCACTCCTACACTGCAAAACTCAGAATATGTTGGTGCTCCATTCGGATG
Organism: Rhinatrema bivittatum; assembly: GCF_901001135.1. Taxonomy (NCBI): domain Eukaryota; kingdom Metazoa; phylum Chordata; class Amphibia; order Gymnophiona; family Rhinatrematidae; genus Rhinatrema; species Rhinatrema bivittatum. The sequence goes on along the minus strand of NC_042617.1, from coordinate 105,768,354 downwards.
GGAATATGAAGGTTCACCTCAGACAGATCCAAGGAGATCAGAAATTCCTCCGACAGAAAAGGCCATTACCACTAAGCACAGTTTTCCATGTAAAAATGAGTCACCCGCAAATGATGTTTGACCCCTTTGAGATCCAGGATGGGATGAAAGGAGACCTCCTTTTTGGGCACAATGAAATAAATGGAAAATTGCCCTGTATTTTCCTGAGACGTGGGTATTGGAACCAAAGCCTTCAGACTGAGGAGCCTTAAGAGAATAGACTCCACTGCCTGCTTTTTTTTTGCAGGGAGTGGCACGGAGACACCATGAACACATCCCAAGGAACACTGCAGACGTCCAGCACATATCCTTCTCGTATCACCTCCAGGACCCACTGATCCAATGTGATCTAGACCCACTTCTGATAAAAGAGAGAAAGGTGTCCCCGGGGGTATGTCAGCAAACCTTCATTGGGAGGCTCGAGAGGTTCACTGCCCAAGCCTGCATCCCATTGGGGCTGTCTGGGGTGAAAGGACTGAGACCTACCGAAAGGATGAATCCTCTGGAAGGTTTCCTCCTCTGTATGGTCGAAAACACCTGAATCCCCAAGTACGACCTCTCATGGTAAAGGAGCACAGCATTTGCTTCTTATCCTCTGGCAACTGGGGAACAGGGAATTTGCCCCACTTACTGGTCATTTCCTCCAACTCACTTCCAAATAAGAGCAAGCCTTGAAAGGGCAATTTTGTAATGTTAGCCTTAGAGGTTGCATTGGATGACCAATTTCTCAGCGATAACTGATGCCAAATGCAGACCAAATTGCAGCCTGCATCTGCCAAAAAGGCGGCTGCTGACTCCATAACTACCCTGGAATTCACTCCAGATTATAGACCTCCTGAGAGAGAAGTAAACAAGATTGAGCTACTAGGGAACAACAAGAAGCTATCTTCAACGTCATTGCCACTGCTTCAAATGCATCCTCCTATCATGAACATCCTTCAAGGCCGCTCCTCCCTCCACAGGGACATTGCACAAACAAGTGCATCCACCTTCTAAAAACATAAATGCTCTCTCACCACTGGATCCAAGAGGTATAGGCCTTCCAAAACCCGGCCCCCTTTGAAATTAGCCTCCGGGGTACCCCATTCAAGACCAATCAATTCTTGAATGGCTTCCATAACAGGGAAAAAACAAGAGGCTTTACGGAGACCAAAATGGGATTTTTTTTGGCTCAGAATTGGAATCTGTCACAGGCACTCCCAGCATTTTCAAAGTCTGGGAAATCAGAGCTGGCAGCTCATCTCTATGAAAGAACTGCAACATAGTCCTATATGGCTCCAGTCCCAGAGGAATTTCCCCATCCTCCAGGGAGTTAGGATCATCCTCGTCCTCTGTTACATCCGGATCCCTATCTGGAAGACCTACTGCTGATCTAGGTGTATTCCAGCACTAAACAGCTGAGGCTCTTCTCTGTCAAGACTAAGCTGGGCTGAGGACTGTGCCTGAAGAAAGGATTGCACCCTTAAGAAAAATTCTACCCAAGAAAAGGCAGAAGGATCCAAATCAGGAGGCACTTGTGCTGTACCCATTGAGTTACTTTCCCCAGCTAATGAACCAGATAAGGGAGTTTCAAAATCAAGCATTCCTCCTGACATGTCTTTACCCAGGCTCTCACTAGGCTGGGAAAAACCAGGTTTAGTATAATCAGAGGAAGAAAAATCTCCCTGAGCCTCCAAACAGTGCTGACAGAAGTTAGTTGGGACATCAGGCTGAGATGACCGAATATGACAGGCAGCATATAGGGAAAGGATCTTGGATTTCTTAGCTATAGGCACCATTAGGCATCTAAAATTAAGCATCCATAATTGTAGGCGTCCAAAGCCTAGGTGTCCCAAAGATAAGCGCCCAAACATTGCGCCCAATCTAGCCCAAATGCCGCTCAACCTGGACGCCCATACCAATGCCCAATTAAGCATCCAAAAACTGGACACACAATCTGGATGCACAAACAGATGCACTAACTGAAAAGACGCTCCTGAAAAGGTCAGCCAAATTAACAGGCAAAATGCACAGAACATCACCGTGGCCTTCCACGTGGTGCACAGGAGAAAGCCTTAGAGCATGGCCTAGCCGATAAAAGCTGCTCATCCTGCCAGCTGCCCATGATCCTTAAACTTCTCTTGGAATGGGACGTATTTCGGAACGACCTGCCGAACACAGAGGCTGGGCAAGGAGGAAGCCCAACACAAAAAATCCTCCTTATGAATCTCTGTATTTATATTTATTTATTTATTTATTTATTTGAATCTTGCCTGAGCTCAGCTTTTCCAGGCTGAGTACAGAGGTGATCATCAGCCTCGGTGTAAGAGGGCATATGCCATCACCACCACGCCCGGCTTCCTGCACCCGCTGCCTTTCAGCTGTCCAAGCAGCTAAGTCCATGCCAGCTGAAAAACCAGCTACCGAACCAAAGCACTCATCTGAGGGACCATGGAAATCACCTCAGGAATTCTCAACTGGGGGAGGAACCATTTGTTATCACTCTGGGAGAGCAGGGCGAATTAATTTTTCTTCTATTTCTCCTTCCAAAGCAATCCCCAGTACAGAAATGCATGTCTACCATCTGCTGGGGATGGAGAATACTGGCAGGCTGATGTTATGCAGGATTATATATTCTGTGACGTCAGTTTGCTCTACCTCTAACTGATGGTAGAGGTGCATAACCCACTGGTCCTGAACCCATCTGTCTGGTGTGATATCTTGATTGAGATCAAATGTCAGTATATAAAAATAATAAATAAATAAATATGTGCTAGGAAAGTGATATTGAAAGTGTTTATTGAGAAGTACTGACTGGGTATGAAGTATGGATAAACAGGAGGTGAGTTCAGAATGGAGGGTTATGATGACCTGGAGATGGACTGTGTGAACTGGTGGAAGAATCAGAAAATAGATTAATTTCCTTGATGTGCATATTAGAAAATTTGCTCTTACATGCATAAATAGGGAATTACACAGTAAGTCTTATTTAAATTTCATAGGTAAAGTCTCTGTGTTCATAATTTTGAAAAAGAAAGTGAAAATATGTGTTTATTACATTATATTTGCATATAGCAGCTCATGGCACTGAATAAATAATGCTTTTTGGGACTTATCCAGATATGTAAGATAGCCAGATAAGGCTCAAATAAAACTACTGATCTGGATAAGTAGCTCTATTTAAGACTTTCCAGGCAAACTTATTTATACATTTGTACATATCTTTAAATATGCATGAATGTTCCAGGGTAAATTTAGGTGTATTTTATAACCCATACACATATGATACAAGCAATTTATATAATATTAGGGTAGAAATGAGCATGGCCATATAAGTGGGAATATGGACTTGTGCATAGTTATTTGAAAGTTATCCTACCTAGTTTTAATGTACATGATAAAAATAGCATGTTATGCAATAAGGCTAAATATGCATATTAGACAATCCCCTAACATGTTAACAAATATATGCCAAAATTAGCATTTATATAAATATAAATGAGGGAGCATCATATGCAAATGATTCTTTACTGACCTACAGTAAATCATATGGTATGCTCATCTCAATTTCTATTTATAATGGGTCCAGTAAATCCAACAAATTAACATCTGCTTCAGACCAGGTGCTAACTGTTTCACAGGCACAGAAAATCTTGAAATTCCATGTTCCCACTGGCCTGAAGTGAAAGATTCAGTTAGCAGGGGTTTTCATAAAGCTCATAAAGATGAAGGAGACAGCATATACCAGTGCCCCCACCACATATAAAAGGGGCTTGGTGATCCCAATTCCCCCAATAAGGGAATTTACAGCAGGTTTTCAGGGGCCTAACATCCGACATCTCCCAACATAGAGTATAATTCAGATGGATGCTCAATGGCCTGTCTCTCCCAAACACTCCTCTCTGCCACAGATAATCCTCTCACCATCTGTTACGATGTGTAGCAAGGTTGATGGGGGGCAGGAAAGAGCAAATCACTTTCTCATCCCACTGCACTCCTGGAAACTTCCTAAATTGGTGCAGCTGAGCTCTGGCACTATTATGCCCTACACACATGTTGGTTAGGAAGCAGGATTTCCCACAAGCTAGCTTTTTTGTGCTTACATACTCATTAGCATCAAGACCATGTTACTGAGGACAAGTTTTAGTTTGCTCTCTGTATAATTTACTACCGTATGTAACATGATAACTGTGTAATAAAATTGGACTTATCTATGAAACAATATGGGATTTTTAAACTTTACTGAGAGAATCTTTCTTTCCAAGGATAAAATACACAAAACAGTTTTCAATATGCTCTAAAATATTAGGAATGTATCACATGAATATGAAGAGCTTGCAGATCATTTCACTGACTTCTGTTTAAATTAACTTGAATTGCATTTTGTTTTCGTATTAACTAGAAATGTTTCAGAAATTTCCTTGCCCAGCACTTTACTTCATCTGGTAAAGCTTGTCTACCAACCAAAGGCAAAATTTAATTTTGATCTAAGTAGGAAGCACTGATGCTTTAAAATCCATTGTTTGATTATTTTAATGTTAACTGACAATTCATTTCTCCCCAGAAAACAATTTCTAGCTGCATGAATGTTCATTCTATGTTGCATCACAATGAAAATAGAAACAAAAAAAATTGTTCATCATTGGAGATGGTAAAAGGGATCTAGATAATAGGTATAACTCTTATACTTTCGGTGGGATCATTTTTAAAGCAAATGTAGCTGTATACATTCCCTTCGAAAATGGATGTAACTTATCGGGTCAATTTTAAAAGCACTGCTCGCACAAAAATGCCCTCGAGTGATCAGTGCAGATATTAATAAGCTGCAAAATAATACATATGTACGCGTGTGCACGTAAGGAATAAGGGGGTAGAAAAGGGGTGGGGAATGGGTAGGGCATGGGCGTTCTGGGGCAGGGTGAAGACATATGCACGTAACTCCAAATTTTAAAAACGAATACTGCAGCATGTGTACGCTAGTTATCTGCGTAACTTTACTGCTGCTCCTGATGAGAAGCAAGTCTGTAGATCTCGAGTTTTAGGGCTTATAGGACAGGGTGAGGGGTCTAGCTCAACTGGGGGGCATGTAAGTTGAAGAACTAGAGAGGTCTGAAAGATCTTGCTATTAATTGGAAATGCTGGTGGACTAATTATAAACTGGGAATGTGCCTCGTGCGAGCATGTTTTGATATTTGCTGACATACGCACATAAAAGCCAACAAGATCCTATGAAGACATACACTTGCTAGCTGTGCATGAGTGACCTCTTAAAATTAGGAGTATAATTACGCACAGTTGGTGCATTTTTAAACTTATCTGATAGATTTTAAAACCCCTACGGGCGCCAAAGCCCGGCACATGCCAAGCAAATTTTAAAACCTGCATGGGTACATGCGTATCTCCCACTACGCGCACAAATCACAAAGGAAGGTGTTTGGAGTGGACTGGGAGGGAACAGGGGAAAGGCCAAGTCCGTCAGATTTAATGAAACCCTTAACTAAGCAGTGAGCTTCCCTTTGAAAATGAGCTCACAGCAGAGGGGTGAACTAATTTGTTCAGCTGCAGCCCGCTCCGTCCATACAATTGTTTGGGACCCCATCACCAAGGGTTACTCATTACTGAGTAAATTTACAAAGGGTTTCCAGAAGGAAGAAAAAGTATATATGCACGTATGTAGCATGTATTTGCATGTATGCTATTTTATAAACATCAAAGGTATGCAGGTATTTTTGGTTTCTGCACACGTCTCTGGCGCAAAAATGGAGTAGTCTAATTGGTAATTGCTATTTTATAAGAGATACAGGCATATAAATTATCAAATTTATTTGTACAATTTTGCACCTGCTAATTGACTCTTGCAAGTGAAATCGGACGTCTGTTTTCTTCAATTTTTGGGTGGGTGAACTGGTGAAGGTGACATGTGTACGATCCTCTCACAAGCATTTTCTATGTATAGTTGAAAGTATAAAATAACAGCTTGTACTAGAGATTACAAGACACAGTGTTGCTATGCCCTTCTTGAAGGATGGCTCCTGTGCTTCCAAAGATATGAAATATTAAATTTATACTTGTTCTAACTAAAATTCTGATTCATATCTTTGTTTGAAAAAGTGCTGACAAGCGTCTTATTAAAGTCTAATATTTAGACACATGCTAGAGGAGATGGACTAGGTGAATTGGCAGAGGCATTGGTGAACTGGTGATTTCAAGTATGCATGCAAGTAATTTCAAAATGGTATATGCACATACTTTATAAAATAGTTGCCTCCGTGTATAAATCACAGTTATTGTGTGTATATGTTATTTTCATTGTGTATGTACAAAATATATAAGGTAAATTTTAAAAGCCCAGCACTCGCCAAAATCAGGAGATGTGCGCACAGGTTGGGCTTGCGAATGCCTACCGAATTTTAAAAGCCATCCAGATGCGAGCATATCTCCTGCTGCATGCACTTATCACTCCATTTCAAAAAGGGGCATGGCATGGGCATGGTCTGGACAGAGCGTGGGCATTTCGGGGCATGGCAAAGAGATGTGCACGTAAATACAGGTCCACTGCCATGTATGTTTACTTCTGCTCTGAAAAAAACAAAAACCAGCCATTTTGGAGGTGTTTAAAGGGTCTGGGGTAACTGGGGATAGTACAGGGTATCAAACCAGTGTAGTTTGGAGGACCTAGCTCTTAACAGGGCGAGCTGTTGGACAAACTGGTGAAACTGGCAATGGTGTAGACGTGTTATAAAATATTCTGACTTATATGGCAGAATCAGGATTTGTTCACCCACTTAAAAATAGATGCACATATATATGTGCTCAGGCAATTGTATAACATGCACGCATATGTGTGCGCTAATTATAAAATCACCATGTCCCTGGGCCACGTGCCGACAGTCGCTATATGCCCATGCGCCACTTTGAAAGTTACCATCTATATGCCTATGTTTATAAAATAAAGTACGATATCAATCACAAAAATAGCCCAAACACACACCACAGTGTATTCCAGAAACCTTTCAGTACTAATTATTGTGAGTCTGAATCCAGACCGCGGGAAAAAGAGATGAAATAAGCCATTTTTGTGCTGTGGGAACGAAGGGAAGATCTGATTTGGAGATGGAAAGCAGTAAAGTTTGGAGTGGACAATTCCCCTGAAGCAGGACCTGTGGGTTCGAAACGCGATCGCGTCAGGATATTGAATTGGAACATTGTCTTCTATGAGATGAGTATTGTTTCATTTTGAAAATATACAGAGGAGGTGACTTTTTTGCACTCACACTACTGATTTTCCCTTGAGATATGTATTAACATTGAAGTTCGTCAATGCTCAGCAATATTTATTGCAAGTGATTTTAATAGAAAATGAAGTAAATACCAAAAAATATTGGAGTTAAAAATAAAATAATGTGACCTATGACCAATTGTGAACTTGATTGATAGACAAACTCCTTGCATATGGGTCCTATAACTAAAATTATAAAAGTTCATGGATTTGATTTATGATGTGGCTAATTGAAATGATATGAAAGTGAAACCAGTGAAACCAATTGTATTTTTGTATTTTTATAAAATAAAGTAAACATTTTCTTAAATTGGAAATATTTGAACATAAAGAATCATATGCATGCACTTTCACGCAGTTTATAAAATAGTAGGATAAATCTCGGTACGTCTACTTAAATGTGCAAATGCTGTACCACAAAGAGTTTACAAGTTAATCTCTCTCTGTCTCTAGAGATATATTGTCATATTGCAATATCAGCATTTGTGCTGATAAAACGCATATTAACAGCCCCCAGTTTCCTGCAGCAAATCAGGGACACAGTGAAAAATGTCTGCAACTAAGTTTCTGAAACTGTATAGAACTTCTCTAGTATAGTTCCATAAATCTGCATTGATTTACAAATAAAATTATTTATTTAAAAAACTTTCATCCCATTCTATCACCCATTTGAGGCGGGTAAAAATATGACATTCATAAAATATTAAAACAAATCAAGACACAAACAACAAAACAACAATAAAGTCATTTCCTGATCTTCATTATGTATTTAGAATTGAGGAGAATGATAGACATATGACATGGGGGAAGAGAAGGAGAAAAAGAAGGGATTGGGAGAGAGAAAGGGAAAGAAGATTGGAAATGCAAGGAAGCAAGTGAAGATTTGAGGTAGAGGAGCAGAAAGAGCAGATCAGAGATAGGAAGGCAAGAGGAGATCAGGGACTGGTGACTAGAGAGAAGTGGGAACACAGGATGGAGTGAAAAAAGGAAGGGAGGACAGGGAATGGTAGAGGGAGGGGGAAGAGAGTATGTGGAATGGAAGAGGCAAGATACAGGATTTGAGAAGGGTGGAGGATTAAGAATGAAGGGGAGGGTATGATATGGAACAAGGGAGTAAAGGATTTGGATTGAGGAGGATGTAGCCTCTCTACTCTTCCTGAGCCAGCATAGATCACTTTACTCACACAAAAATACCTATTCAGAATCCCCTCTCTCTCTTATACATACAAATGAGCAGAGTGATTACCAATCCTTTTCTTACCGGCCCCCCCCCCCCCCAACAACTTCTTTCCTCCCATCTCATACATACAGGACCCCCTTTCCATCACGTATTAACTCTGTCACATACACCCTGCCAGCCCCTATTCTGCCTCTCAGCAAAGCCTTTGTTCTAGTGCCTTCTCACAACCTCTCTCCAAGTCGATTCCCACTGTTACCCCTCCCCAATCAAACTCCCCTTCTCACTTCCTTCCCAGCTGATCCCCTGTAAATAATTAGCCCCCAGCTGATTCTGCCCTTCCAGCCAATCCCTTTCCTTCTAACCTCCCCAGGAAATTCACCACTCCCAGTCAATACCACCCCTCTACATACCAATTTCCTCTTATACTGATCCTACAGTAGGAGGAGATCAGTGGCACCTTGGGCTATGTACAGCAACTCCTCCAGTTGGGTTCAGACTCATGGTATGAATAATGGGGAAACTGTAGTGGAAACATTTCAGACTCCAGATTGAAGAGGAGGAGAATGGAGCTAGAGGGGCTGCCACTCACTCTTTTGAATGCTAGCCCAGAACCAAGCGATCGGTAGAATCTGAAAGTAGAGGGGTACTTAGCCTGAGAGAGTTGGGTCTGGCTAGGAAACAGCAAAGAAGGGATCAAAGTAGAATAAGAGTTGCACCCCACAGTATTGTTCACCCTTGGCTGCCTCTCCCTGGTTTCTCGATATTCCACAGAAACTGGGCAATTCCAAAGCAAGGACTATATTAAGTGGCCTTTGTCAAGGCCACTATATCATGAGATACCCAGTCCTAGCTATATGTGATTTTATTTCCCTCTTTCTCTACGTCAAAGATTTACACCATAAAAAAAATGTTGGCACATCTTTAAATTCAAGACTATAGTCACATATTAATCTTAACATGAGCAGTACCATAACTGTAACAGTGAAAACATGTTTTCCTAACTTAAAATTATGTAGACTAACAACATCTTTACCATGCTTGGTCAAAGTACTACATTATTAAAACCAGAGTACATTAGGTCGCTAGTGACAAAATTGATAGATTATAATTGTAAACTATCAGACTAATAGAAAAATATTTATGAAAACAGAGACGAGCAGGCTATAAAAAGAAGCCTAAGTCAAGAGAAGAATATATGTTCCTCCTTATCAGTCTTAAGATGTACTGTGCTGGTTTGTAGAAATAACCGACATCGGGGGAGATCCAAGATGGCGTGCTAGAGGGTGGCTGTGTGGCGTCTCTCTCCTATTATTACCTTGGCTGATTTCCTAATGCCTCATTCGGGGCGAAAACGGAGGGCCCGTGAAAGGCTGAATTTGAAAGCCTTGTCGTCTGGCCAGCTACGAGGACTGATGGACGCGCACATCATGAGGAGGAATGGAGAGCCTGGGATCGAATCGCAGGAGGGTCGCCGAGGAGACGCATTAACAGCCGGCACCCTCCATGATTCACTAACATCTCTATCACCAGCTGAAAGGACTGCCCCTGAGAATCCTGCGGCGAGTAGAACGGCTAACCTGACCCGGATGGAATTGTTTCCGGTCGACGCCAGGGAGGGGGTTTTGCAAAGGTCGGAGGAAGAGCCGGCTAGAGCGCTTCAACCAGGAGCCCGTGAGTTCAACGGTGGAGAAACACATGAAGGAGAACTGCAGACTCTGGAAGAGCTGGAACCATGGCATAATGGAGGAGAATTAGAAGAAGGTGATTTGTCTGAGTATGAAACAGCAGCAACATCTCTGGTAAGACCTGAAACATTTACTTTGGAGGCAATTTGGCTTGCTATCGAAACCTTGAATAAGAACATGACTGCACAGATTAGTCCTATAGTAAAGAAAGTGCGGCAGCTACAAAAGCAAGTTAATAAATTTAAAGAGAAGCAAACTGAAGTAAAACAAGAAATTGATGCCTTGGAATCGGGAGAAATGAAAAGATACTGTCAAAATCTGGTGAAAGATAATTTATATCTATTAAGAAAATTGGAAAACATGGAAAATAAGCAACGAAATAAAAATTTAAGAGTAATACATTTTCCTAAGAAATTAACGGTTTCACCAAATGAGATGTGGTCAAAATTTGCTTTGGAGGTTTTAAAAATACCACAGACTACACTGTCTCCATTATCGAAGATTTATTATCTTCCCTCTAAGAAAAAGATCCCTATAGAAGGTGGAGAAATGCAGCAGTTGTCACCATTAAATATATCTGAGATCTTGGAAACATCTACTGAAGAAGTGATTCAATCAGCTACAATTATAATATCCTTCTTACTAGATTCGTATCGAGATTGGGTTCTTAAAATGTATTTTAGGAATCAACGGCAATTATTCCTTGGTATGAATGTGCAAATATTTCCGGACCTGGCTAAAGACACGCAATTAAGGAGGAAGAAATTTCTTGAATTAAAACCTAGAGTATTACAGCTCGGAGCGTTATTTTTTCTTAAGTTTCCCTGTAAATGTGTTATCAAATTTAAAGATCTGACTTATACCTTTTTTCAACCCGATCAGTTATGTAAATTTCTTAGTGAAAAATTGCCTTTTGAAATGGTTGCCAGCTCTAGCCCAGAAGATGTAACCTAATATGTGAATTTCTGTTCTTTAGAAATGTAACCATTCCTTCCATAGTGCTTTCATAAATGGAGTAATCCATTTTGCTACTTCATAATTAAAGACGTCTCTTGAGGGGGCGCTCTCGAGCGGCGCACAAGATGGCTGCCTACTTCTAAGGCTCTGTGAGTCCTCGCTCCATTTTCGCCCAGAAATTGGACAAATTGGGTTTTTTTTCCATTCTTGGAACGGAATACTACACTTCTCTAATATATGGCTACTTCGAAATCTGGAAAGATCGAGGCTGCTTTCGCGGTTGCAGCGGGATCAAAGCGCCAAAAACAGGATCCTTTGACGCCGGACAAAACTAAGCATGCCAGCAATATGGCGTCTGCCGACTTAGTATTAACAGAGTTAAAACAACCTAAAGACATGCTACAATTGAATATAGAAACTACCTCAGCGATTCGCACTGATCTGCAGTCTTTATCAGCTCGTATGGATGGTTTTCAACTACATTTGGATGACACGGAATCGCAGGTCTCATCACTTCTTCTACTACTGCGTCACTCTCATCCATCTCAAAAGAGGTGGAACAATTAAAAACTGCCGTGGAAGATCTCTCCAACAGGAATAGGAGAAATAACATCAGAATATTGGGAGTCCCTGAAGGAGCTGAAGGTAATGATCTTATTGCCTTTTTGGGGAAAATAATACCTACTTGCCTGCAACTTGACTTTGATCAGTCTTTTGAGTTAGAACGGGCACATAGGATCCCCTCGCGGCCTCTCAAGACGTCGAAATATCCTAGACCCATTATTTTTAAGGTCTTACGATATCCTCAGGCACTTCAGATTTTCGCTGCAGCTCGCTCCAAAACGCCGATCACATATCAGGGGCAGACAATATTGTTTATCCCGGATTTAGCGAAGACAACGGCAGCTAAGCGTAAAGCTATGTTGGCCATGCGACCTCGCTTGCAAGCAATAGGGGCCCGATACGGCTTGCTATATCCTGCGCAAATGAGAGTGACCCACAATAATAAAACTACAATTTTTCACGAACCTCAGGAACTAGAAGCATTTCTAACTTCTTTAGATTCTGCAGCTTCTATGGTGACTTGATTCTTTACTGGAATCTATACATGTTTGGATATTAGGTGTAGCATACTAAGGGATCCTTTTTATTTTTCCCTACATGCTTCACCAATCATGGGGCTTTTTTTCTAGTCTCCAGGCCTGCTGTTTTATCTTTCCAAGACATGACTCGCTTAAGTTGTTTTTTTTCATTTTTTCCTTTTTATAAAGCGGAATCAATCGCTATTATTTTCTGTTCCCTGCATCAAGTTAAGACTGTTGAACACGATATTGGTTATTTCCTAATTAACAATTTGTCCTACTACTATCATTGGAACTTCTCCCATCGGAGCGAGGGATGTGGGCTACATCTTGGTCTGCCTTGAGGCTCATTTTGGACTAATATAGTGGTGGTGTGAGTTTAACACTACCCCATTATATACTGATTCATTTACATTTGTATTTCACATGCCTACTTTTCTAATTTTTTTATCTCTTAAGTTTGAGCTTTCTATACTCTTGATTCTTAATTTTTCTTTTCTTATGAAGATGATGTATCATTTCAATCAGAGGGATCTGTGCTATTATATCAATGATACGTATACTAATATGCTATGATGGCTTCCATTATTACATCTTTTAAACTGGTATCATTAAACGTCAATGGTTTCTCTCATCCTATCAAGAGAAGGAAGATCCTTACATATTTACACACCCTGAAAGCGGACATAGTACTCCTACAGGAGACACATCTATGTGCCTCTGAATCGCTTAAGCTTCGGCAGCAGTGGGTGGGACAAGTGTTTTTTAGCCCTGCTGTTAAAAAGAAAAGAGGAACAGCTATTCTTATTCACAAGAATTTGACGGCAACTGTTACTCAACATCTAGCGGATCCAGAAGGACGGTGGAATCTTGTGCATCTAACCATCCATAATGAGCCTTTTAATATTCTCAATCTTTATGCACCTAATTTGGATGATCTGGACTTTTTTCAAACAAATTTTGCTCTTTTACTTCAACTGGATTCCTCTCCGTGTATAATTGGGGGAGATTTTAACCAACCAATGGATCCGGTTCTTGATAAACGGTCGGATGCTCGATTCACTATTTCAAAATCTACTCGGGCATTACAACATCTTGTCTCTACATATGGTCTCACGGATCCTTGGAGAATGCTCAATCCCACTGGTAGGGATTTCACGTTTTTCTCAGCTCCACATTCATCATATTCCCGCATTGACTTTTTTTTAATTACTAACTCCTTACTGCCAAGAATTGTTAATGCTGAGATTAATCCTATCCTTATATCTGATCATGCAGCTATATCACTCATCTGTACCCTTACACATCCTATAAACGTTCATCGACAATGGCGTTTTAATCCAATTCTTTTAGAAGAACCTGAATTTAAGACTCTAATAGACAAAAGAATCTTGGAATATTTTCAAACTAATTCTACTGACGAAGTTACAGCAACAATCGTATGGGATGCTTTCAAAGCCACGATCCGTGGTGAAATCATTGGATACTCTATCCATCGAGCCAAAACACAGAAGGCAACTTTAGACTTGCTTCAACGGCAAGCTGCCTCTTTGGAGATGGAACACATCGCACACTCGACACCTACGACGTTAGCAGCTTTAACTAAGATACGTTACCAATATAACCAACTTTTAAGTTCTCAAGCCCAGTTACACATTTCACACTCTAAAGCAATATATTATGCAGGCAATAACAAATGTGGCCATTTGTTGGCTTCCTATTTGAAAAAACGGACAGAAAAGAAAAGGATCACCAAGATACACTCCTCTTCTAATGTCCCATTGACGACTGATGCTGACATTTTGCAGGCCTTTCGAGACTTTTATGCATCCTTGTACCGATCAGAGATTTCATCAACATCAGCGATGATACAAGCTTTTCTCTCTACCATTCAACATCCGACTTTATCTACGGAACAAACGGCAACCTTAGATCTACCTCTCACCATTACAGAAATCGAAGCGGCGATCAACTCCCTCGCTCCAAAAAAGGCACCTGGTCCTGATGGTTTTACATCTGACTTTTACCGTTCATTTCAGAAATCTCTCATTCCTCATATTCATAAGTACTTCGCTACATTTCTTATTCCTGGTTCCTCTCCTGCTTCTTTTACACAGGCTTGTATGGTAGTACTTCCAAAGCCGGGTCGAGACGAAACCAATACAGCTAATTACAGACCCATTTCTTTACTGAATACTGACTACAAAATTTTTACTAAAATTTTAGCTACCCGTCTGTCTCGGGTACTGGGCTTTTTGATTGACCCAGATCAATCTGGCTTTATCAAAAACCACCTTATAACAAATAATACCAGACTCTTTCTCCATGTCCAACAATCGGCTTTCTCATCCTCTATTCCATCAGTGGCCGTCTCATTAGATGCTGAAAAAGCGTTTGATCGCGTCGAGTGGCCTTTCCTCTTTACCACACTACAATGGTATGGAGTCGGCCCTGTGTTCCTTGAGTGGATCAAATATATATATGCCTCTCCATCGGCATATCTATATATCAACCAACAAATTTCTCCCTCCTTCTCGCTGTATAGAGGCACGCGCCAAGGCTGCCCACTTTCTCCGTTGCTTTTTAATCTGGCTTTGGAACCACTGCTATCAGCCATTAGACAGTCTAATGTTATTCAAGGTATTACTGTGGGTTCTGAGGTTTATAAGCTTTCAGCTTACGCTGATGATGTTCTCTTGTTTTTGCAGGAACCTGGGGAATCACTACCACCCTTGTTTGACCTAATATCCGCATATTCCTCTTTCTCTGGTTATAAAATTAATTGGAGTAAGACCGAACTATTACCACTTAATCATGCGGCCTCCATATTGGATCTCCATAATCTTCCTGTTCAGGCAAAATCCTCCAAATTAAAGTATTTGGGAATATATTTTTTTATGGATCCCTTAAATACTATTACTCATAACGAATCTATGATTTTACGCTCTTTGAAGGATATCACTCTACAGTGGTCTCCCCTCCATCTTATGTGGTGGGGAAGGCTGGATACTATTAAAATGGTATTAGCGCCAAAAATTACATATATCTTAAGCATGATACCTGTATTTTTTTCTTCTGATTTTTACAAGCAGGTAGATAGATTACTAGTCCGTTTTCTATGGCATAATAAAGCTCCACGTATTGCCCTTTCCAAACTGAAGATGGTTAGGAGTAGTGGTGGTGTGAATTTCCCAGATTTTTATTCATATCATTTAGCATTTATTCTGCAACAAGGGTATTATTATTTTGATTTTCAACATCTAGATGTAGTTCCTCCTCGATGGCTTCGTATTGAACAGGACGCTTTGGCTCCTTTTCCTATGTACTATTTTCCTGGTGTCTCTACCTCACCTTGTATAAAAACCAATCATATTTTGAGATCCCTGCATAGAGCTTTTTTTGAAGTAGATTCAAGAAGGCCAGAACGCTCATTAGAATGGCGAGTCTCTACGATGGCGCCCTTATGGCGTAACTCCTCCATTAAAATTGGAAATAATACGCTTTTCTGGCCTTTATGGCATCGGTGTAATATCTGGTTGATTTCCTCAATACTACAGAATGGTAAGATGCTACCATTTTCGCAACTGACTGAGTGCTTTGGACTACCCAAAACTCAATATTTTGCCTGGCAACAATTGAGAGCTGCTTTGCAGCCTCATCTCTCACAGCAGGCCAACTATAACCAATCCCCTTATTTGTGGGAATTTTACCAGACACAAGGTGACAAAGGTCATTTAGCTTCACGCCTATATAAACTGATTCAGAAGCTATCATTACGGCATAGAGTGTCAATGCTACCCTCCGCATGGTCATCGGATTTGGGTGTTCCATTGATGCCATCCATGTGGAACTATATCTGGAACATCTCTTCACGTATTTCTCTTTCGTCCAGTTTGACCCAAACCTCTTTTTTTATACTCCATAAAGCAGTCTGGACTCCATGGAAATTACATAGAGCAGGTTTACTAGAGACTCATGCATGCTGGTCTTGTATGGCTCCGAATGCCTCATTGACACACATGTTATATGACTGCTCCTTTGTTTTCACGTTTTGGGGACAAGTTTGGGATAAGATTTCAGATATATTGAATTTTACTATCCCTTTATCGTATTCAGTAACCATTCTTAAAGGAGCATATCCAGCTCTTTCTCTATCCCTGCCACACCGTAAATTATTAGATTTTCTCTTAACAATTGCTCAGCATAACATCATGTCTAACTGGAAACGAAGTGAGCTTTATTCTGAACACTTATGGTGGAATACAGTATGTTTGTATACCCGATACGAGAAGGCTATGGCTCTTAGGTGTGGCCGTTTAGGCAAATGGTCTCAAGTATGGAAACCATTAGACGCCTATATTAATTCAATGTAATATTCTCTTTTTACAGCATATGTGTATTACCCTCTGGTTTGATAATCTTTTTCAAGAGGTACTATTCTGTTTTTCTTTCTTTTCTTTCTTTTTCTCCTTTCTCACTTGTTTTCTTGTTGTTTCCTATCTATTTATTTCTTTTTGTTTCTACTAATTATCTTTATTTTATTTTTTTTTCCCTTCTTTCTTATTTTTTCTTTTTCTTTCTTTTACTGTATGATAATTTGAGAACTCATGTTCAAGTCGAGGCATTTATATTGTATGCTCTGATTGTTCCAATGTATAGACTTGTACTCTATGTAATAGTCTATTTGTATTTTGTTATAAAAGTTTAATAAACATTTGTCAACTTAAAAAAAAGACGTCTCTTGAGTAGGGTCTCTCACTATAATTGAGGGCTATGGTTATTATGACATATTGTATGTATGTATTTTTTATTATTTCTCTGGCATGGTATTGCTTTCCTTTCAAATGTATACGTTTTGTATCTTTGAAAATGTTCAATAAATAGAAAAGAAAAAAAAAAAGAAAAGAAATAACCGACATCAAGATCCTAGTCATATTTGTATAATCAAACTGATGACGTACTGCATCCTTTGTGTAGAAATGTAATGATTTTCACAATGAAAAAGACATTGTCCAAAATAAGGGAAGACCAAGAAAACAAGACGGTAGTCGGTCAAAAAGAGCCAGGAGGCAAGTACAACAGAATAAGACATCCCCATTGTTTTGTTTATATACGTTTTAATTTTTTTAAACTTTCAGTTATTTTTATATACACCACGGGGTAGATTTTCAAAGGGTTACATGCGAAATATATGTGCGTAACCCTTTAAAAACCCTCCTGCGCATGCCGAGCCTATTTTGCATAGGCTCAGCAGCATGCACAAGCCCCGGGATGCACGTATGTCCCGGGGCTTTGAAAAAGGGGCAGGAAGGGGACGGGCGCAGGTCCGGGGGCGGGCTCAAGGCCTTCGGCACAGCGGCTGTGCCAGGGGATGGCATCCCGGCAGCCAGTCGGGGCGCAAGTTACGCCTGCCAGAGGCAGCCTCAGTGGGAACGGGGAAAGCCATCAGGGCTCACCTAGGGCTCGGCGCGCGCAAGGGGGTGCACAAGTGTGCACCCCCTTGCGCGCGCATGTTATAAAATTGGGTGTACAAATGCACCCTGCACGCTTCTTTAAAAATCTACCCATATGTTTTCTCAGATTTTTTAATTATTTTTTAACAGTTGCTTTTGTATTTATTTATCCTTTCTAATATTCATTTTATTTTTATTTCATTCTTAGTCTTCTTTTATATACCAATTGGATAATATTGAATGTTAGCTATCGTTAGCAATTTGGCCCGATGCTGTAGAATGCGCCGCGTCAGTAGGTCACAAGTATAACTTAGAGATGTCAATCAAAGATGTCTTTTAGGATATGATGTCATTTTGAGGTTTGGTGGGCTTTTTTAGATTTAAAACTTTTTGTTTTGGCACCGATAGCTTTCACTCTATCACCTGATTTGCCGCACCAGAAAACAGATTTGAACAGGTTAGTTTCACCCAATACTGCTTTTACTAGTTTGTTTAAAGTATTTCGGCTTTATAGATTAAAGTGTACAACACTGTCATTCAGCGACTGCACAATTTTAAACAGTTCTCAAGAAATTACTGTATTTTGTCCGCTATAAATTGTTAATAAGCTTACTGGTTAGATCGAGCATTTTTTATTTTTATTAAAACGTGTGGAAAAAGAGTTTCCAGAGGACATATTCCACTAGTCTGGTGTTTCAACAAAGGTTTCTGTTGCTTTCCTTATATAATGTCACTAATCAGGGCATACAAAGTTCTGAACCAATGGGACCTTCAGGGGCCTGTCTAAATACCTTCAACTAAAGGGTAATTATCCCTTTGCCTTTCCTTGCCTCTGTCTTTCATGGCTCCTCTACAGTTTCCTGGCTTCTGCTTTCTAGGAACGCCAGTTCAAGCCTCATCCAATCTGACAGTATACCCCGGCCCCCTTTCTACTGTCTTCTTCTTGGGTGTCACTTACACGTGTCCCGGGCTTTACGCACGTCACTGGGCCTTTTTAAAATAGGCCTGGCGCGCGTAACCCTTTTAAAATCTGGCCCAGAGTGTGACAATACAAAGAAAACCTTCAAGTAAAAGGTTACTTAGTGAGATTTAATGAACTTTTACCTTACCAAGGCAAGCTAGGGGTATTTTAGGTACGTGAATACAAGAACACCCTTAACTGAGAGGGGTAAAAAAAAATTTATAATTCTGATCTTGATATTTAACAGAGCATTTACATGGGTAGGGCAATAAAAACTGTGCCCCCATCTGTATCACTTCAGTACTCATAGTTAGAAATTTCTTTCTTCTGGATGAGTAACCTTTGTAAGGTTTGGATAACACCAGACATTTTGGCCTTAAAACGAAACAAGCCTATTATGAAAAAATTGCCTTAGAATATTATTTCGATCTAATAAAAATGCAAAAGATACTAGAAGAGGTTTTCTTCTGGCAACTAATGCCTCTTGAGACATCTTGAGAGTCTCAGAGATGTCCATAACTGGCAACTGAACCTCCGCTTCTTCACCAGTACTTCTTACCGAAGGTAAATAATAGGCTTTGGTAACCACTGGTCTAGCTGAATCTGGGATCTTCAAAACTTGAGAGATATACATCTTAAACAATTCCATAGGAGAAATCAAATTAATAACAGGAAAATCCAGAAATCCCAAGTTATGGGAACGCAAAGAGTTCTCTATATTTTCCAGCTTTCTATTATTTATCAAGTCCGATTGTACCAGATTATGTTCCACTTTTTCAACACCCTCCATTTGATGCTCCAGGACTTCTATCTTTTTGTTTTGCTGAGATAACATATTAACATTTGTTATCTCTTGATTTTTTATTGCCAAGGTAATCTTTGATAGGGAAATGACAGAAGCTTCCAAGGATTTAATAGTTGACCAAACAGTTTCTAAATTCATCTCTGGGAGCAGTTGAATATTACCTTCCAGTTCATGCATTCTAGGAGTAAATTCACCCAACCCAAAAGCAGTGCCTGTCCCATTTTCCATGACTGGGAGCAATGGGCAAAACGCTGTAGTTCTTGCCAGTTCCTGCAGTCCACAGCCCTCTTCATTCTCCATACCTGGATCAGGTAACGCAGTGCCTTCATTCCCCTGAATCTCATGTGGTATTCTTCAAGCAGGGCAGCGTTCAAAGTCCCATGGAGAACATCTGAGGTATCCTCTCCCCCTGCCCGCTTTCCTCTTGCTACTCTGCATGGTAGTTCATGCTGTCTTGGAGCGCCGGGGCTTAACGTGATGTCAAGGGTCAGAGGGGACGTTGCACACTCATCAGTCATCCATGCAGCGACCATCTCTGCAGGCGTGTTGTTTAGCACCGGTAAGAAGAAGCTTGCAATCCATGGCTGTAAGTTCTCCACAGGACAGGAGCACAAAGCAGCTCCCCTCACTTTTGCCTTCCTCTTCGTGTAGGGCATCAGGTACAGGGGGAATCAAGAAATCAGGTATTCGGATTGAAGAGCTTCTACCGACGCAACTCACTAGGCAGCGATCTTGAGTCTCACACTCCAGGGGATCATTGTCATTCTGTTCCAAATTGGAAAGGTAATTATTTTGGCAGAAGGAGGTGAAGGTGATCTGGCTCATCTTCCACTGAACATGTAGATCATGAAATTCCAGCTATGATAATCCCAGGTTGATTGCAAAGTGTGGGGCATGGATAAGAAAACAATGAATTATTTCCTGGTGGCCATGAATTGTTGTCATTAGCAATAGCTAGTCTCTTCAATCACAAGACCTAATGGTAGTCACCACTATCATGCTCATTCCCTTCTTTCGCAACAAAACTTTGTGCGCTCTTAAGAATTACTGGTCTGACTTGACATTACTTCACTAATCAGCAATGGAGGTAAAGGCTCTTTCGAAGGCATATTTACTTTCCCTCTACTTTCACCAATCAGTGCAAACCCTGTGCTGAACCAATGGATTTTTCCAAGGGATTATCTAATTACCTCATAACCAGAAGGTAAATATCTCCTGGCCTTTCCCTAACTATGGCTCTTTGCAGTTTCCTGGTCTTTGCCTTCTAGGATTGCCAGATCAAGCCCCTTCAATCGTGACAAACCCCAGAAAAAAATGGAGCATACTCAAAAAGGCAAGATCAGATGGTTCACAAAAATGACTTAACAGAAGGTTTCAAATTTTTTTCTGCTAGAATAATGTCTTCTACCACAAATATCATCTACAAGTTTAGTTACTTCTTTATGTCCCATCTGATACTGGCATTAGCTATTTCCAGTTTCATGATATATTCTTCTAATGCACTATGTTCTGTCAGGATTTTGTGTTACAGTATATTTCACCAGCAGAAGATAATCAAATTTGTAGAAGTACTCTGTAAACATAGAAACATGACAGCAGAAAAAGACTGTATGACCCATCCAGTTTGCCCATCCATCCAATTAATCTAGCATTACAATTGTCATTATTTACTTAGAGACACCTGTATATATCCCATGCTTTATTGAATTCAGATACTGTTTTTGCCTCCATTACTTCCACTGGGAATCTGTTCCACACATCCACCACCCTCTCCGTAAAGAAATATTTCTTAAGATTACTCCTCAATCTAACTCCTTTCAAACTCTTCTCATTACTCCTCCTTATAGATCCTCTTTTCCATTGAAAAAGGCTCACCTCCTGTGCATGGAAACCTTTGAGATATTTGATTGTCTCTATCATATCTCCCCTATCTCACCTTTCCTTTAGGGAATACATGTTAAGATCTTTAAGTCTATCTTCATATACTTTAGAATGAAGACCACTGACCTCTATAGTAGCCACCCTCTGGACTGACTCCATCCAGTTTATATCCTTTTGAAGGTGTGGTTTCCAGAATTGTACACAGTATTCCAAGTGAGGTCTCTCCAGGGACCTATACAGGGGCAATATCACCTTCCTTTTTCTGCTGACCATTCCTCTCCCTATCACTTTAGCCACCTGTCTGGCCATCTTAAGATCATCAGATACAATTACCCCCAGATTCCACTCTTCTTTTGCACTTAGAAGAATTTCACTTCCAATACTGTACCATTCTCTTGAGTTTTCGCACCCTAAATGCATTACTCTGCATTTTTTAACATTAATTCTTAGTTTCCAGAACTTAGACCATTTCTTAAGCTTCACTAGATCCCTCCTCATGTTTTCTCCTCCTTCCTGACTGTCCACCCTGTTACAGAGTTTGGTATCATCAGCAAAATGACAAACATTTCCTGACAATCCTTCTCTTATGAGGATGATTATGGTTAAAGCTAATGGGATGAGGGAGTTCTTTATAAGAAAAAATAAGCAATCACAAGAATGGATAAGATTATACTGATCTCAAGTTCAGTGAAATAGTTTCAACTGAGAACAAGTTACAGTTCTGCAAAAAAAGAACTGCAGAGTAGAAGTGAAGTAACTGCTCCCAAAAAATGTATCTAATTAACTTGAAATTAAGAGATCAAAAATTGTTGCTCAACTCATTCCATTCTGTTTGGTTAACTAAACCTTTTAATTGTTTTATGCAAAAAATATATTAGAATATTCAGTTCAATTCTGTGTTTCAAATATATCTTCTTCATTATCATTCAATACCTTCAGTACTGCTTACTTGAATCAAAACTGTGAGGAGTGGTATAGGATTAACACTTTAATCAGGATTTACAGACTTCTACAAAACAATATATCATTTTACAGTAAGGAAAGAATGTGCAACATATCTTCTCCATATCAAGTGCTTGAAAAGAAAGTTCCAATGATTATCACATCTACAAAAATAGCATCTAATTTTATTTTCTGTCTTTGTCCTGTTGGTTTTTAATAAGACTTACATTGTGCTTCAAAGCAAAGTATATGGCATGCCAAAATGGCATAGAACAAAAACAAAATCATTGATAAAAATTATGGTTGAATATCACTTGGGTACAAGTAAAAATTAAAGAAAATGGGCAAGGTAATATTCAGAGGGAAAAAAAGAATCACTGGAACCAAGAAGACAAAAACGCATCTAGAGGACAACTCAAAATAAATGGGCAGGAAGGATAGTTTTAAATGGTTCCTAGCAAATAATCCAGAATACGGAACCCAAGTACTAAAAAAGTGTAGCTGAGTGTAGAGGAGAAATGGAATCTTAAGCCAGAACTCAGAGAAGAGAAAATGGAACAAAACAGGGATAGAAGTAATTATGAAATGCAGATAGTTGTGTTTATGTACAGAATTCAATCAAAAAAAAGAGGAGTCTAAGGTTAAATATTAATGGGTCAATTTAATTTTAGAATCTAAATTAAAGTATTTTGGTTGCCATGTTAGTTCACTAGAATGTGCAGAAATAAAATTCACTAAACAAAAATATAAAATAATACTTTTGACTAGACTATCTTTATACATTTCTTGACTAGCTTTGGAAGTAATACTCCCTTTAATAGGTCAAAGCAAAAGATAATGACTGAGCATTCAAGTGAACCAAAGAATCTAGGACCAAATGAAGAGAATATAACACTCAAAAGCCAGACAAGAAATGTGTTAAGTATAACCTTATATTTTTTATTTATCTTTATTTCCACAGGAACTAATAATCCTTTACATGAATCAAGGAGATAGCCACACAGGTTCTGATAAAGGGCAGCAAAGTAGATGTCCACTTTGATTTGATTTCTCAAAGAGAGAGAAGGTTTTATATGGTTCATTAGATGGCATTCAGACATGGTGTTTAGGTTGAAGTTTATTTTTGAAAGAAAAAAGACCATATCATTCAATGAATGGAGAGAGCAGGACTGATTTCAAGTGGAAAGGGCATTGGGAATCATTTAATTTACTATATACGTAGTAGGCTAGGCCTCTGTGCTGCATACTGAAGTGCAGAAGACTCATCAAACAACTATCCTATCTGTCAGGGCAGGCAGAATGAAAACAAGTCACACATATATGCTATACCTGAGATACAGGATAGGGGGAAGGTGAATGATTACTATTAGGACTACTACTATAAAAACAATCCAGGCTGGTACAGAGCACTGTTTAAAGAATTTGTCTCAGAGGCAACAAGTGGAGAGGAATATAAAAAAGAGCAAAAAAAAATTAAGACAACACTATAAAGTGCAGGGGCGTCTCAAGGCAATCTGCTGCCTAAGGCGAGGGATGTGATGGCACATCCGCCCCCCGCTTCCCCCTGCCCCCTCTCTCTCTTTTCCACACACCCCCATAACATATACACATTCACTTCTCTTCCTCGTCCATATATACATGCATTCTCATTTTCTCTTCTCACCTCAATTCTCATTAGCCACAGGAGCCATCTTTTTCCCCAGGCCTGAGGAACATGCGCTCCACTTCTTCCTCCTCCTCCTCCAGTAGCATCGGCCCGCTCTGCCCTTGTTTTATTTTCTGTGCCCGGCCCGACACTGTTGCTCCCCCTCCTGCGTCTTCAGTTTCCCGTGGAGGACTGCGACGCTCCTGCTCGTCTTTCTTGCCATGCAGCACCAGGCTTCACGTTCCCTTCTGGGGGCACGGGTGCTGATGCTCCTCTTTTTTCAAGTGCGCACTGCTCCAGGCCCTTTCGCCTCCGGCCTTCTGCAGTAGGGCACCTGGAGTTTCCGGGTGTTGGCCCGGAAACCCGGCATTTTGTTCAGAATTCCAGAGCTCCGGCCAAATCTGGAGAGTTTCCAGGTACGAGGGTGAGACAGCCGGGGCAGGGGCAGGCAGTGTGAGGCAGACACCACAGTGGCATTTTCAGAGGGGCATTTTTTTGCCTCCTCAAAATTCTGCTGCCTAAAGCAGCCGCTCCTGATAAAGAGCTCTACTTATGGAAAAAGAATTTCAAAACAGTGAGGGTGTGGTCTTTGTAAGTGATGCATATCTCTAAAAGGAAAATGTAAAAACATATGAGCCAACAAAAAGGACTGGAAGTTTAGGAACATGATCAAAAGAAGAGGCTCCAGGGACAAGCAACAGAAAAGATGGTTATTTGAAGAGAAACAAAATAACTACTGCTACTGCCTTTAAAAAATAAATATAATAAATTTGATTCAAGAAAATACCATTTCAACTAGATAAATTAAATCCTTCTGGTAAAGAGAGTAATTTTATGACAGCCAATATCCGGCTAAGGTCTGTGTGCAGAAAGTACATGCAGACTTCAGTTCAGGTTTTCAAATCAGGCTTATATGCATAAGTCCGCTTTGAAAATTAGTCTATGCAGAACCCTGCCCAGAATGCACAATTTTTCAAGCTTTAGCTCTGCCCTCTAAAATGCCTTTTTCTAGTATGCATAAAATGACATTTTCACTCACAATGCAATGGGCAGTTTTCAAAAGCTCATTTATGAGCATACAACTGGGTTTCATGTGTATAAATATTTTGAGAATTTAGCCCATTAAGTAAGGTGTATCTACCCCTCAAAATTGAAGGTTTTAAAGGAGAAATTTTTCAAAAAGGTTTATTACTTTTTTAAAATATTTTTTAACAACTAACAGCGGAACAAACTATGCTAAGAGGTGTAAAGTAAAAAACACACACATTTTTCAAAATAAATAACAAGCAAAACCGTATAACTTAAAAAATAATCATAATAAAAGGTAAGTAGCATACTTATAGCTTAAATTCAAAATATGAGTGAAATTTTCTTTAAAAAGAAAAGTTTCGAAATGCTTACAAAACAACTTAAAATCATCTTGAGACTGCAGTGACTCTGTCAATGAAATCCATAGGCTAGGACCTATCATTGAGAAAGCTCAAGTTCTGGTAATCTTCAAATGAGCATCCTTAAGATAAAAAAATAGATAAGAGTAACTTTCTTTGGGAATGGAGGGAATGGGGTGGGGGAGGAAATCCTTATCAAATCAAAAAGGCAGAAAGGACAGCTCATTTTGGTGGCTTTATAAGTAAGGGACACAACTTTAAATTTTATACATTGTTGAAATGGAAACCAATCAACTGATATAATACTGGGGTGACCTGTGCTCATGCTAACCCTCTTAAAATTAAATGAGCTGCAGACTTTTGCAAGACCTGCAACATACTGTAAGAAACATGCCTAACCCGAAGGACTGAACTATGGTCCTGAAGACACTGCAATCCAAGATGAACTGAATGTATCATAATATTCTTAATCTAGAATACCCAGTTTTTAAAACAAATTGGATATAACTTTTAAAATTAAGATGGAAATCAATTGAAAACGAAGATTCTGAATCACCCTATTAAAATGAAAGGTAGATCTATTCACCACCAGAGAAAGATTCTTTACAACATCAGGGGAGAGGGTCGACAGTCAGTGAATACACAACTCCTCAGTTTTAGCCAAATTCAATAACTTCCTATTATCCAATCACGTATTAATGGTTGCCAAGCAATTAGAAACATGCTCTATGACTGTTTACAATGGGCCTCTTACTGGGAAAAATAATTACAAATCATCTGCATAGTCTCTAAATTCAACTTCCAACTGTTTAAACAAAAAACATAAGGGAGCCAAATAAATATTGAAAAGAGCTGCTGATAATATCCACACAAATAGCCTTTTGAAAATTAGCTAGGGGGCTGTGCAGGGAAAAGTATGCATGGAACTCAATTACATGCAAACTTTATCTTATGCTCGCAGTAAGTATCCAGAGAGTGGAACACCTACCTTAGATTTTCGAAAGTAAGTATATAAATATACAACAGAAAGTTACACTTACATTATATGTCCACGTGCATACCGGCACAATCCAGGTATTTTCAAGGTTGACTAATGCACATAAGTCTACTTTGAAATTTGGGTTAAAACCTGGTGATAGAAAGTACCCATAAACGTTTATTGGCGGCAACTCCATTGCTTCACAGAGACACAATATTTAGACGGGGTCCCCCGACACAGACCCGTGTTTCGCCACACGCGGCTGCATCGGGAGGGATGTAATTTACAACGGGATTCTTCAACTATAACAGAGGAAACAATTTAAAAGGGGAGGACTCATTACTTAGGACCCAAACAAAATCAAATACAATTTCTAGTATACACACAAGCCAGGAAAGCATCTTAAACTTAAAAAAATATATACTATAAAATATATAATAAGAATAAACATTATTCTGGGGGGAAGGAGGAGAATACCGGCTATTGCAGGAGTCCCAGGCGAGTGCTTATTGCTGTAAAGAGAAAGAGACATTCTATCTCCTCGTCGAGGGAAAGGAGGACGCGGCTGTGGACACGCCCCCAGGTGACGTCACTCGTGAGCACCCGGAACACCATAAAAACAGGCGCCTGTGGAGCAATAGTCGGGGGAAGGAGGAGAATACCGGCTATTGCAGGAGTCCCAGGCGAGTGCTTATTGCTGTAAAGAGAAAGAGACATTCTATCTCCTCGTCGAGGGAAAGGAGGACGCGGCTGTGGACACGCCCCCAGGTGACGTCACTCGTGAGCACCCGGAACACCATAAAAACAGGCGCCTGTGGAGCAATAGTCGGGGGAAGGAGGAGAATACCGGCTATTGCAGGAGTCCCAGGCGAGTGCTTATTGCTGTAAAGAGAAAGAGACATTCTATCTCCTCGTCGAGGGAAAGGAGGACGCGGCTGTGGACACGCCCCCAGGTGACGTCACTCGTGAGCACCCGGAACACCATAAAAACAGGCACCTGCGGCGCATAGCCGCCGGCGCGCAGCCGAAGCCGCGCGCCAAAGGGGCGCGCCCCTGGTAAAGTTTTTGTTCCACAGAGGCTTACCATGGGGAGGAAACGGAAATCAAAGAACTGGACCTCCTCACCAACAACTCCAGTCGTAAGAAAAGGACCAATGGACAACCATATAATTCATATGGGTGAGTCCATTGTACGGGGGGATTCTGCAGGTAGCTCCTCTTTAGGGGTTACCCTGAGCCCCCGGTCCAGTCAACCCCCCCTACAACCTTTGAGGGAAGGTATTGGAGAGACACTAACATCTGAAAACGTACGGGTGAACCCCCTAGGGAATCTAGATGGGTGTGTCACCGGAGGGAATAGGATGTATGGTTTAAATGCTGAAGGGAGAACTGAAACTGCAAGTATTGATAAGGTGCCTTGTCCAATGGTATTACCAGAATTGACTGAAGAAGTAGATGAATGTAATATAGAACCAGAAAATGTTACTCTTTCTGATGTTTGGAAATTGTCAGCAAAAATAGATAAAAAACTAACTAGATCTGTAGTACAAACACATGAATTCTCGCTTCAGGTAAAGGCAAAATTTGAAGATCTTGATAATAGGGTTATGAGAGTAGAGCAAGTGGTTGAAACGTTGGGCCCACAGGTTAATACTATTACTGTTACCAATACCTCATTCATAAAAGACAATCTAATGCTACATAATCAGATTGAGCTATTGGAGAATGAATGTAGATCATTCAATTTAAGAATGTTGAATTTTCCCAAAACTAGATTATTGTCAGCAAGTGAATTGTTTAATAAATATGCTAAGGAGATTTTATCCATTGAGAATGATAAATTACCAATATTATCAAGGTTATATTATTTACCTAGTAGAAGGATTACTCAGGTACAAGAGGAGGGGATGGATATGTTGAATAGTCCAGGGATCTCCACTTTTTTGGAGGATTCCATGGATATTATAAATACTAGAGCTACCTTGTTAGTCTCTTTTTCCTTAAAGAGAGATAAAGATAGCTTTTTTTCTAAATATTTTCAGGTCAAGGATCTTAATTTTTGTGGGCATAAAGTCCAAATTTTCCCAGACGTTTCCCGTGCTACTCAAGCACGTAGGAAACAATTTCTAAATTTGAGGAAACAGGCTCTTGATATAGGGGCCAGTTATTTTCTAAAATTTCCTTGTAAATGCCTAATAACTTTTCAGACTAATAAATTTATCTTTACTGATCCTACCCACCTGGAAAGATTCTTAAGGGATAAAACCCCACAATAGGAATAATGTTTTGTTAGGATTTAGGGTTGCATAAGGAATAGGCATGCAATAGCAATGGAAAACCCCCTTCCTACCCTTGATGTGGACTAGGAATGTTATGTAATACGATATATGTGAAATTACCTTTTTTGTTATTTAAACTTCTTTACTTTTCTTGATTATCGCATTTGTGAAAAGATGTTATAATTCAATAAAAATATTAAATTAAAAAAAAAAGAATAAACATTATTCTTCAAAACCACTAAAAAATGATATCTTGAATATATTTCAAACACAGTATAAATTGCAACATTCATTTTATATTTTATATATAAGGAAAATAAATACATAATAGTGATATATAAAAAAAGTTATTGCGTGGTGACATTTACCTACATGCGATATGCAGAAGATTTTATATACAATATCCAAATTACAGCATGCGTATAACATATAAAAAATCTTTATAGTGGAATAATGGAAGCAATCACAATATATAATCAAATAATATAAACCAACATGTAATTTAATAAACATGCTCTTGTTTTAAATTATGAGTCCGGTTGTGTGTTTATTTACATATTGGTTTATTTGTATGGCATGTAACTAGAACCCTCGAAGCAGTAAAAACCCTGAATGTAATACCAAAACGCCTTAACTGATTATCGGGGACAGGTAGAATACAGAACAGCAAAAGATAGTGTGTCAAGCTTAAGTATAGAGCAATAAGGATGACGTGTCAGGTTTATCCCACATACAAAATTATTCTTTAAGACTAGATATGAAATGATAAAAAGTAGCATATCAAATTTAAATGTAGGGCGGCATCGTTACATGTTTATAGTCTACAACCTGCCCTAAGATCCTCTAACAAAGGATTCCGGGGGGTTCCTAGCATACCTCAGGCCCATATAGGTGAATTCAGGAACCAAACAATATCAGTTGCAGGCCCCATTCTTTGGAATACAATGCTGGAACAACTACATTTAGTATCAGATACAAAGATTTTTATAAAGATGCTAAAGACATGGCTTTTTAGACTTGCATTTGAGGAAACAACTACATAAATTCAGGAGGATCATAAAAACTCATATTTTAAAAAGTATTTACCTAAATTAAGGAGGATCTTGATTACCAAGACAGCTCACCCTGGATGTAAATTTTATGATTTTTAATTTTATTTTTACTTTAACATTTTAGGTATAGATCATTTTATTACTTTTAATTTTTTGTTTTAAATGGTATTAAGTTACATGCACTGTTAAATACTGTAAATCTTTGTCATGTAATCTGTAAATAAGGTAAATTTTGTACTCTCGTAAAGTTAGCTCCGTTATCACTATCCTTCTCGCCTTTTTAGTTGCAGTTTTGTGCGAAGCTCTCTGCTTTTAGAGCCTCAAACTTTCTTTTCTGCCAATTGTCCAATTCCCCCTCCCTGTTCATTGTAACTTTCCACCTTTCTAGTTGAAATGTAAACCGATATGATGTGTACTTTAATGTCGGTATAGAAAAGCTGTTAAATAAATAAAAGTTTTAATGGCTGTTTATAAAAGTACTCGTAGTGATACTGTATGTCATAATATGTTAACAACAATTATGAATGTTTGATTTGTAAACCACTGCGACCGTTGGAACAGCAGTGGATAAATGCAGTACATAAATAAATCAAATATTCTCATTTAGCATCACAACCCTTAACTTTAATGAAAGATGTCAAGCATCATGCCACAGGGGTTAGTGAGTAGTAAAAAACAAGTAATCCAGAGTTATCATCTATTTCAATATATCAAACTAAGGGCCTCATTTTCCAAGCACTTTACCGCGTGCGATAAATTCGCAAATCGCGTTAACAGCTGTTAACGCGATTTGCGAATGCAAATTAGTAATTTGGTATTCAGGGGGCGGAGTTGGGGCGGAGCATATGTAAAGCGGGAACCTGTTTATCGTATGCGGCGAAACAGCCGCAGTGTTAGCGCGGCTGCTATCGCGGCTAATAACTACAACCTCAAATTTGCGTTATGGACTGCGCTACGGGCCAGAAAAGGATTATCGCCATCCACGATAGTCCCAGACAGCCTGTTTCAGAGAGAGAGAGAGAAAGAGAGAAAGAGAGAGAGAGCGCCTTACTATAGTGCCTATGCCCTACATAGGTATTTGAATCCCTATGGGAGGGCTACCTACTAACTCGGGGTGGGGATTAGGTATGAGCGTCGGGGGTTGGGGGCCACTTTCGCATTCCACATGAGACCTACGGACAGAACAGTGGTCTCTAGTGCAGATTTGCTGGCCGTCGGAGTGAGGATGCTCACTCCAAGAAGTGGTTTGGGCAACGTTCTCTCTACCTAGCTTGATGGACACTCTACCTGGGCAACAACATGCTAGGTGGAGAGAACGTTGCCCAAATCTCCTCTTGGAGTGAGCGTCCTCACTCCGACGGCCAGCAAATCTGCACTAGAGACCACTGTTCTGTCCGTAGGTCTCATGTGGAATGCGAAAGTGGCCCCCAACCCCCGACGCTCATACCTAATCCCCACCCCGAGTTAGTAGGTAGCCCTCCCATAGGGATTCAAATACCTATGTAGGGCATAGGCACTACAGTAAGGCGCTCTCTCTCTCTCTCTCTCTCTCTCTCTCTCTCTCTCTCTCTCTCTCTCTCTCTCTCTCTCTCTCTCTCTCTCTCTCTCTCTCTCTCTCTCTCTCTCTGCAAATATCGTGCACCGTGATAAAAGACTGAAAGAATCATCGTGGGATGGGAAAACATCGTGTGCGGTGCTAATGTTTTGGCGAAAACATCGCCGCACGCGATGTTTCTCCACTGCACGAAAGAAGCCTCATTTGCATTGGTAACGCCCCCTAATGCGTTACCAATGCGATATTGGAAAATGAGGCCCTAAGTTAGATGAAAAATCAAATGTGCTAGCTCTTTTACTTTACAATAAAAGTCATACATCTTCTGTGATAAAGGACAGGGACTGTATCTGTGGCAATGCCTGATGAACAGGAGACTTTGCAAACATGTTAAGAACAAAGAACACTCTTGTATCATATTCCATTTCTATCCTTAAAAATTAAAAAAAAGATACAGAGGAACACATCCTATAAAAAATATTTTTATATGCAGTAGACATAAAACTGTAGATACCATCCTTCAACAAACAAAATATAAATGAAAAAACAAAAACATATGCTTCTCTATGCACTACTCAAAAAGATGTTTGCTTTCTGGAAATTGAGTTCTCCTTAAACAGCAGGGTGAATTAGCCATGATGCGTGGGTGAAGTCATCCAATGGTACCGAATGGACCTTTTTCTCTAGCTCAGTAGAGTTTAAACCCTACTGAGCATGCATGGGAGTTCCCGTGCAAGCAGTGCTTTGTGAGCCTCTGCAGTTTGTTAGTAGCTTATCATTAGAGGGTAGTTGACTTTCCAGGGAGGTGGCTGGTTATAAGAACATAGCTAATTCATCCTGCTGTCTTAAGAGAACTTTGTTTACAATAAGCAAACATGCTTTTCCCCATTGAGAAGCAGGGCTGAATTAGCCATAACATATGAGGAGACCCAAGCTGAGGGTTGCTTTGCCGAAGCACTTATTAATTTATTTATTTATTTATAATTTTTATATACCGACATTCTTATATTAAAA
The DNA here is from genome assembly GCF_901001135.1 of Rhinatrema bivittatum. Lineage (NCBI taxonomy): Eukaryota > Metazoa > Chordata > Amphibia > Gymnophiona > Rhinatrematidae > Rhinatrema > Rhinatrema bivittatum. The sequence continues at coordinate 105,736,202 of NC_042617.1, read as the reverse complement.
TGCAAATCATACCGGTTTACATAAAACAGAAAAAGCAGGAAAAAATATTTCCATAGTGAAATACAGAGAACATTTATAATAAAATTGTTAACAAAGGCATAAGGTAGGAACTTGAAAAAAGGTTACTTAACAGAAAACATAAAAGAAAAAATAGTAAATGAAGCACAAAGAGTTGACGTCGGGGGAGGGGCATGGTCACACATCGCAGTCACCCATTTCCCCTCACCTCCTGATGATAGTTCCGTTTCACTTACTGAAAAAGCATCTCAACTTCCCCATGGAGAGTGGACTACTCAGTGAGCAGGTAATGCAAAACTGCCTGTCCAAAGTTACTATCAACTCTTGAGAGGGTATCCAAGCACAGTAACAAGAAGTGAAGGTATGCACAGATGACCAAGTTGCAGTTTTGTAGATTTCTTCAATGCAAATAGCTCTGAGATGAGCAACTGACGAAGCCATGGCTCTTACTTGATGAGCCTTGACAAAGTCAGTGTTTTGATGTCCAGCCAGCACTTAGAATAATACTTCAAGCCCAATTGTTTACTGATTTTGATTACTGTAATACCCCTTTACATTGGTGTCCCTGCCTCCACACTAAGACCTCTGCAGATTATGCAAAATACTGCTGCTCATAACCGAATGGGCCTAAAGAGGATGCCATAGGTCATTAAATTGGTGAGAGATATCCTGAAAGGAGGAGGAGAGACAATTTAAAAATCAAAGTTGAGAGTGTGAACATATGGTAGTAAGGGTACATACCAGAATATATGCCCGAAGGCACATGTAGAAAAATATCTGGCTTCACAAGCAAAGTCAGCAAGGAATAAAACTGCAAATAAAGGCATCAGGGCTAAAAAGCTCACAAAAAATGAAAACAAAGGGGAGGGGACAAATGATTGAATGGTGTGGTGGTAGCGGGAAGAGAAGTACAATGGCAGCACAAGTGAGAGAAATATAAACAAGGAGGTGGCGGCTAAGGAACGAGAAAGTACCAAATTTCCTTCTCAACAATATTAACTCTAGAACTGGGGTAAGGAAAAGCCTTGCTGGCCCCGGAGGAATTTACCTAGCACTTCTGGATTGGTTGTTGTCATCAGCGAGGGACCGGCTGGAGATTAAAAAAACGGACCCCCTGTGGCACGCAGCAGATGCCGGCGCACCACCCAAGCCGCGCATGCCTAAGGAGTGCACGGCTTTGTTCTAACACTTCAACTACCGGGACTCTGCAGCTGAATTGTGAGTAAGAAATAGAAAATATTGTCGATTCTCTAATTACTTAGCCTATATTCAGGAGGATAGTGGAATCAATTTGAGTGTGGTGTAAAAATGTAGTGGCCGCGAGACTGTTTATTCTGTTTGAATACAATGCCACATATAAAATGTAAGGCTAAAATAAGGGAGATTGCTGCCTCCTCTCCTTTGTTACAGCCCTCTCAATCGCGGATACCAACTTTTTTCACCCCAGCATCTGGTATGATACCAGGGAATGTGGCCGCTGAGGGATCTGATATAGAGCGGTTATCGGACCCTCTGGTAGAAACATCTTTGAGCCTTGGAGCACCAAGCATCCCTCCCCCACCTCTTTTTTTGCCAGCAGATTTCCTTAAGATTGGAACATTATCTGGAGGAATGGGAGAGGGAACCCGAACTACAGAGGGAAAGATGGAATCAGGAGTAGCAATGGGAGTTATGTCACCCTTGGATAAACCCATGGAAATCACTATGGAATCAATATGGACTGCAATAAAATCTTTAGAAGTGGATTTAATTAATTTGACAAGACTGACTCTAGATTCTAATCAACGTTTTAATAATATAGAATCTTCCCTGGTTAAAAATGAAGACAACTTGGATCAAATGGGGATGAAAGAGGGTAAATTAGAGAGCTGGCAGCAGAAGTTTGCCAAAGCAGAGATAATATATGATAAGACATTTGAAGGGATAGAGAATGCATTGAAGTACTTAAATTTAAGAATTTTAAATTTCCCTAGGCATGAATTAATCTCTGCGTATGAGGTGTTAAAAGAATATCTCGTGCAAATACTGAAAATGCCAGAACAAAAATTGCCTGTTTTTTCTAAGATATAATGGGGCGGATTTTAAAAGCCCTGCTCGCGTAAATCCGCCCGGATTTATGCGAGCAGGGCCTTGCGCGCCGGCGCGCCTATTTTCCATAGGCCTGCCGGCGCGCGCAGAGCCCCGGGACACGCGTAAGTCCCGGGGTTTTTTTTTGGGGGCATGTCGGGGGCGGGGCCGATCGACCCGACATTTTGGGGGCGGGATGCGGCGTTTCGGGGGCAGGCCCGGGGGCGTGGTTTCGGCCCGGGGCGGTCCGGGGGCGTGGCCGTGGCCTCCGGAACCGCCCCCGGGTCACGTCTCGGCGCTCTAGTGGCCCGCTGGCGCGCGGGGATTTACTTCTCCCTCCGGGAGGCGTAAATCCCCGGACAAAGGTAGGGGGGGAGTTTAGATAGGGCCGGGGGGGGGGGGTTAGATAGAGGAAGGGAGGGGAAGGTGAAGGGAGGGGAAGGGCGAAAGCGAGTTCCCTCCGAGGCCGCTCCGATTTCGGAGCGGCCTCGGAGGGAACGGAGGCAGGCTGCGCGGCTCGGCGCGCGCCGGCTGCACAAAAATCGGCAGCCTTGCGCGCGCCGATCCTGGATTTTAGCGGGGTACGCACGTATCTACTAAAATCCAGCGCACTTTTGTTTGCGACTGCTGCGCCAACAAAAGTACGCGAACGCGCATTTTTTGTAAATCTACCCAACTATGTATTATCAAAAGGAAATATAGCTGATAAGAATAAATCATCCGAGGGTCAGTTAAATTTGTCTGAAGTAATCAAGTCCTCTGTCACGACACCTATAGTGACTAGATCTATATTACATGTTACTTTTACTTTCGCCTCAGATAGGGAGACTGTCCTTAGACTTTATGGGGTAGATTTTAAAAAAGTGCGCCTTCGCGTACTTTTGTTGGCGCACCAGGCGCAAACAAAAGTACGCTGGATTTTAGTAGATACGCGCGTAGCCGCGCGTATCTGCTAAAATCCAGGATCAGCGCGCGCCGAGCCGCGCAGCATGCCTCCATTCCCTCCAAGGCCGCTCCGAAATCGGAGCGGCCTCGGAGGGAACTCGCTTTCACCCTCCCCTCACCTTCCCCTCCCTTCCTCTATATAACCCACCCCCCCGGCCCTATCTAAACCCTCCCCCCACCTTTGTCGGGGGGATTTACGCCTCCCGGAGGGAGAAGTAAATCCCCGCGCACCAGCGGGCCGCTAGCGCGCCGAGACGTGACCTGGGGGCGGCCCGGTGACCTGGGGGCGGCCCCCGTGACCTGGGGGCGTGACCTGGTTTTGGCCCGGTGCCCCGGGCCAAAACCATGCCCCCGGGCATGCCCCCGAAACGCCGCATCCCGCCCCCAAAACGCCGCGCCGATCGGCCCCGCCCCCGACACGCCCCCTCGAAAAACCCCGGGACTTACGCGAGTCCCGGGGCTCTTCGCGCGCCGGCAGGCCTATGGAAAATAGGCGCACCGGCACGCAAGGCCCTGCTCGCGTAAATCCGGGCGGATTTACGCGTGCAGGGCTCTTAAAATCCGCCCCTATATGCGAAACCATAGGGGCGGATTTTAAAACCCCTGCGCGCCGGCGCACCTATTTTGCATAGGCCGCCGGCGCACGTAAAGCCCCGGGACGCGCCTAAGTCCCGGGGCTTTCGAAATGGGGAGGGAGGGGGTGTGTCCGGGGGCGTTCCCGAAACGCCGCGGAGTTTCGGGGGCGGGCCGCGGCATTTCGGGGGCGGGCCTTGGGGCGTGGCGCCGGACCGGGGCGTGGTCGAGGCCTCCAGACCACGCCCCCGGGACCGGAGGACGGAGCGGGGCTGCCGGCGATGCGTGCAAAGTTAAGGGGGGGGTTTAGATAGGGCCCGGGAGGTGGGTTAGGGAGGGGAAGGGAGGGGAAGGTGGGGGAAGGCGAAGAAAAGTTCCCTCCGAGGCCGCTCCAAAATCGGAGCGGCCTCGGAGGGAACAGGCAGCGCGCGCTAGGCTCGGCGCGTGCAGGTTGCACAAATGTGCACCCCCTTGCGCGCGCCGACCCCGGATTTTATAAGATACGCGTGGCTACACGCGTATCTTATAAAATCTGGTGTACTTTTGTTCGACCCACCGGCGCGAACAAAAGTACCGGCACGCGTATTGTTTTAAAATCCGCCCCATAGTGTTTTGTTTCATGGTGATAAAATACGGATTTACCCTGATTTCAGTAGAGCAACGCAAGACAGAAGGAGAAAATTTCTTGACATGAGATCTGAGGTAGAATCTAAGGGTGGTAAAATGTTATTAAAATTTCCATGTAAGTGTGAAACTGCTTATAAAAATCACAAGTATGTATTTTTTGAATTATCACAAGTAAGAGCTTTTCTTGACTCTCATTCCCTAGATTCTGTAGTGGTCGGGCTTGATGCAAGTAGTATTTAATCCAGATGATATGATATTCACTCATAGTTTTTCAATTGTGAAAAGAGGAATTTTCATCACCTTTCTGTTTTCCTTATCCACTTTTTTCCTTTTACTATTTATCGTTCTGAATACTACCTTGAGTTTCAGATGTAATTGATTTGATTAATGTATAATGGGAGTATGTTTTGTGCAATTATGAGATCTGAAAATTGTTAAACAAATATTTGTATTTGATTTTTGAATAAGCATAAATAAAAAATTAAAAAAAAACAAGGAGGAAAATGCATGGCAGGAAAACAAACTTTACACATTTAAAGCCTAAAAGATAGAAAAAAATGTAATTTCAAAGATGAACAATAAAAAATAAAAAATAATTATTATTAATGAATGAAAACAGTGACAAGTTATGACAAGGGGAACCAGAAGGGGGTAAAAGAAAATCAAAGAAAAAATGACCATTCAATTTCTTTATTTAGACCGTGGGGAATCCGAGAGTAGAATTCATATATCTAGCGCTGTTTACATTGGATTCAAAATTTTGAAAAATCACCCCCTCGGAGGGAGGGTGATGGTACCTCCAAGGCAAAAAAGCATAAGTCAGAAAAGGAGTGACCCAAGTCTAGCCAAGGAGACACAAGAGGAATATTGAGTTTGGAGGTGCTCATACATGAGCAGTGTTCAAATATCTGAGTCATCAACTGACGGGTCGTTTTAGCAATGTGTAGGAGATTACATGGGCAAAGAATCATATAAATTACTCCTGTTGTGTCATAAAAGGAGGTGTGATGCAAAGAATATGATTTTTGAGACACCTGATGTATAAATACAGATAAAGAAAGAGATAAAGGACAAGCGGAGCAGTGGCCACAAGGGGAGTAGCCCGTGGGAGAGTCATGACTGACTGTGGAGTGAGTAAAAAAAAAAAATCAGGAAACTAGTATCTCACACAGGTTCTTACCCCTTTGAAAGCAAATATTGGTAGGTCAGAAAAAATAAAGGAGAAAGTATGAACCAATATTTCCTAATAATAGAGCAAATATCTTGAATATGAAAAGAGAAAGGGAGAGTACAGGTAATGTGAGTGTCAGTGTTTGGATTAGAAGGAAGGAAAAACCAATAGAGATGTGCATAAAGTTCACGCTTATACAATTTCTTAACAAGAGAATGAGGGTAACCTCTAAATAGAAAGCGTGAAAACATGGTTTGTGCCTATGTAACAAAGTCCAATGTTGATGAACATAAACATTGGAGGCTTAAAATTGACCTGAGGAATATTTTGTCTCAAAGATCAAGGATGGTCACTGGTGAATTTCAAGAGAGTGATTTGATCTGTAGGTTTGCAATAGATGGAGGTAACAAGATGACAGTTACAGAAAGAGACCAAAATGTCCAGGAAGGGAATACAATGCCGTGAGCCTCAGAAAGAAAAACATAAATTGGGATCACTTTGGTTAATCCAGTCGAAGAGCTTGTAAAACTGAATGATGGACCCAGTCCAAATCAGGAAAAGTTTGTCAATAAATTGAAGCCAGACTGGGATAAAAGAGCAAAAGGAAGGAGATGAATAAATGCAAAGAGACTTGAAGTGGGAAATGTATATGCAAGCTATATCTAAGGCATAGTGGCACCCATGGCAGTACCTTTGATTTGTTGATAGAAAGTATTCTGAAATAAGAAAAAAGTTCCTAGTGAGGGAAATTGTGGCTAAATGGATTTTGACATCAATGGAAATATGGGTGGGATAAGGACATGACTCAAGATGGGATTCAATGATGAGTAAGGCTTGATTTTGAGAACATTGGTATATAATGATTTGATGTCTAAAGTGACAAGATAAAGAGTGAGAAGGAAGAGGGTTTTGTTGATTTCAGTGGCTTATAGAATCTGCAAGTTGGCAATGTGTTGCGCTGGTAGTGGACCATTGGCCTGAGGTGGGGTTGACACTACCCGTAAGGCAAGCCCCATGGGTCCCCACCATCAGGAGGTGGAGCAGACTAGGAAATGGAGGCTGACTGGAGCTTCGCCAATTCCAGCCCACATTCCCCACAAGTTGAGCCCTTGGGTGCCGGGGCCGGCTGGTCTTAGGCGGGCCTCCGTCAGATGACTCCCAGTAGATGTTGTAGCAGGTAGCCAGGGACCAGCAGAGGTATTGGAGGGACCGAAGCAGGTCCGGATGAAGCAGGGATCCAGAGGCCTGGGCACCGAGGATGGGCCAGAAACAAGAAGGCCAGAACCTGACAAGGTAAAGTCCAAGGAGATACCGAAGGCGAGGTCAGGAAAAGGCTGGAGTCGCGGCAGGCAGTAGAGCTAGTCGAGGTAGAATGGAGCGAGAACCAAGGACAGGAATCAGTCCTGAGCAAAGTCCATCGAAGCAAGGGTCAAAACCAGTAATCAGTCCTGAGTGTAGTTCCAACAAAGCGAGGGTCAAAGCCAGTAATCAGTCCTGAGCGTGGTCCAAAGTAGCAGAGGTCAAAGCCAGTAGTCAGTCCTCAGCGTGGTCCAAAGTAGCAGAGGTCAAAGCCAGTAGTCAGTCCTCAGCGTGGTCCAAACATAGCAACTGTAAAAACCAGTAGTCAGTCCTGAGCAAGGCTAGGAAGGAACCAGGAATGGAGTCAGGAACTGGGATAAGAAACGAAGCAGGAACAAGAACTAGGAACGAAGTCAGGATCAGGAACCAGGAACGAAGTCAGGAACTAGGACGAGCAACAAGCACACGACAAGCATGGAGCCCTGTTGCCAAGGCATGGAATGAGTGGCGGGCCCTGCCTTAAGTAGCAGGGCCCGATGATGTCATCATCCAGGGCCGCGGGTAGAATTCCTGCCGCGGCTCCTTTAAAAGTGGAAGAAGCCCGCACCTAGGAGGAAGCAGGCCACTAGACAGTGGCGTCTCCCCGCAGCCCACATGGGGAGACCCGCCGGGAACTGGAGGAGTCCATGGAAGAACAGAGAGAGCCAGAGGAGCCCACAGAGGGACAGAGAGGCCGACGAGGCAGCGGGGGTGTGGGACCGCAAGTGGCTAGCCACCGCTGCCAGGGAGGATGGGCCAGGGCCGGGAGCCAGGCGCCGGAGGTGAGCAGGCCCGGTCACGGGCCTGCCGCGATGGGGACACGCAATACAATGTACTTCAGCCAAGGAATCTACTGTGTTGAGAATCTCCCTTGTCAGCTGGTTTGATCACAATGGAGTGGTCATTGGAGAGAGATTTCAAAGCAAGTCTTTCAGTAGCAGACAGGTTATTATATCTATGGTATGGGTAAAAATGGAGTTGAGAAACATCATGTGAGACCAGTTTCTCAAAAGCTAAGATGAGCAAGTCTGATGGATCAGGAGAAGACCATTTAGATTTAGGGACAACTATAGAGGAATCAGATAGTGAGGGGTGTAGGTGAAAAAAGTGTTTAATCTTCAGGATACAAATGAAACGTTGAAGGTACATGTGAATATTGAAAAAATCAGAAGTGATAGAGAGTACAAAGGAAAGACCATGTTGCAAGATGTGCTTTTCAGTGGTGGAGAGTGGACGGGAAGAAAGATTGAAAATCAGAGAGGAATCAGAAATGCTTAACATACCAAGATTAGGAAGTGTAGAGTCTACCACCAAGGATCATTGTAGTGCTAGGTTTGTGAGCGTGTAATGCGCTGAGGGTGAGGTGAATGGAGGATGCCCTGAGGTTTGGAAAAATCCTGGTGGGGAGGAGGTAATGAGGGTGGGGACCTTGATATTGGTCTAAAGAAAATGCTGATGAAAAAGTAGATAAGGTAGAAGGCTGTATGATTTCTGGACACGGTTCATCCCCTGAATAGTTGTCAGAGGAAGATAAAGTGTCAAAAGTGACCTTAATGCAAGGAGGGTGGTTTTTAGTTAACTACGAGTATACTGAACTCCTACTGTAATCCAAATGATCCCATTGGAATTTTTTATATTTAAGAGCTTTCAGATTAGCTCGAAATTTCTCCAGGCTCTTTTGAAAGTCCACTAGTTGTGTGGAAAACAGTTCAGAGGCAGTGTTCATATGCAAGGATTCAATTTGGATGGTTACTTGTTCTTGAAAAGAAACTGCTGATCTTTTAGTTCTTTCCACAATCAAAATCATCAAGTCAAACAAGCATTTGTTGGTTCCACCTCTTGATAAATTCAGGATTATCTGTGTGAAGCCTAGGTTATTTCAGGATTCTCAGACCACAAGGGATTCTGCAGACCCAGCAGTATTCCACTAGGGTAGCCACGTGGAGTTCAGAATTAGTAGCCATCTTTTGATGTGTTATGATCTTCAACCAGGGAGGAAAACTCAGCCGAGGTGATCCACTAGCATCTTTGTAGCCCAGGGAGTAGTCTGCTTGTAACAAAGGACCATGGTCCATCACTCACTGCCAAGTCAATAGGGCTTCCCAGAAAAGGGTCCAAGAAATCCGTGCCACTCTGTTTGTTGACATAGAATAAGGCCATTTGGTTGTTTGTCTAGATTAGAATTCTTTACATCTGGAGTAATGCAAAGAAAACCTTGAGACCATTGTGAATTGTCCTCGGTTCCAACAAGTTGATGTGAATATGCTGCTCCCTCTTGTACCACTTCCCCTGAGAGCTCAGGATCTCAGTAAGCATTCTCCAGCTTTCAGTGCACATACCGGAGCTCACTACCACTTGAGAGAGGGCTTCATTGACAAGATTTCCCAGACAGGTGTCGAGAGGGATTGAGGTTAACTGATTCCACTGTCTGTGGAGGACCCACTGTAGAAGTCTAATGTGAAGATGCATGAGAGGTCCCATGTGTACTATGGCAGCCATAGGGCCCAGAACTATGAGGACAGCATAGGATGTGGCTTGAGAGCAGAGCGACAATTTGAAGATCAGCACTCACAGTTTGAGAGTCCTGTCAGCTGGCAGAAATACTCTCTCTTGCAGAGAGACTATCTAGACTCCAATGAATTTGATCCACTGAGTTGAAATTAGAGTGGACATGGGGATGCTGTTGAGAAATCCCATGGATGGAGGAGATAGTTCTGTCCTGGGTCTGGATAACTAGTTCTCAGGATAGACTTGCCAGAAGTCAGTCATCTATATATAGAAAAATGTAAATGTCTTATTGATGAATGCCACCACCACTAACAGATACTTTGTGAGGACTTACGGACTCGATAAGAAGCCAAACAAGAGGATTTAGGACTGATAATGGGATCCATCCACAATGAAAGAAGATATTTCTAATGAGTTTAATGGATCGGAAAGTGGGTGAAAGAAGTCCTTGAGGTCCAGGATGCACATACAATCACTCCGCTGAATGAAGGGGAAATGGATAGGAGGGCATTCATCTTGAACTTTTCGATAGAATGCTTTTGTTCAGCTTCCCTAAATCCAGGATGGGTCAAAAGTCCCCCACCCCAACCTCTTAAGAAAATATCAGGAGTAGAACCACTGGCTATGTTCTGCGGTGTGACCTCCTCTATTGCCCACTGGCAAATCAGCTATTCCACCTCCAAGCATAGATAAGCTGCATGAGGCACTAGATAGGAGATTGGATGATGGGACAAACACTGATTGCAGGAAAAACGCAAGCAGTAACCAAGCCCCACAATTTAGAGGACCCAACAGTCTGTCGTGATTGACTTCCAAGTGCCCAGGTAGGATCCTGCCTCCAACTGGGGTATCCTGGCCCTGGTACTGCATGATTATCAGAAACCAGGGCCCATCTTTGAATGTGCCTGTTTCTGCTGCTTCAGCTGTCATCATTCTTGTTGTCGCCCTTTGCCAGGAGGCAGAGTGGGCAGGGCTCTGTACCTTGGGAATGGCTGGAATGGCCGATGATAGCTGAAGGGTTGCTTGTACGAGAAAAAATGCCTAGATGCAGATGGCTGATAAATTGTCCCTTATAGAGACAATCTCCACATGTTGCTCCTTAATTTGCACAACTCTATCTCGGACTTTATCAATGAAAAGGTTATAGCTCATACATGGTACATCAGCAAGTTTTTTGTGAATCCCCTTGCTGAGGCTGCTGGCCAGGAGCGAAGTCTTGCGACGGTCTGCAATGGCAGCAGCCAACAAATGAGCTTCACTATCGAAAACTTCATGCACAGTGTGAATAAGATGGTGCTAACATTCTGCTTTGTCCAGAAGGGTCAGGCAATAAGACATTCTCCCCATTTCAGGGAGGGTGAGAACAAGAGGCTTCAACTTTTTGATACAGCCATGCAGATAGTGAACCATGTATATTTTATTGGTGAACCGCAATCTGGACATTTAGCATTGAGCTCTGGAATACCTTTTTTCCAAATGTGGATCTTTAGCAGGAGTAGAGTAAGAATAAAGGCAGGTCCTTCTTGGGCCATTTCAGGGCTGATTCAACCATGATAGGGAAAGTAAATAATTCCAAATTCTGGGGACTCATGGACTCTGCATTTAAGCTTGAAATTCCAGGAGGGCTGCTAGGCAAGTTAGAGAAGCTTCCCACATTTTGATTTGAAGGTCCCAAAGAATCTTGTGAACAGATATCGCCACCAGCTTAACAAGGTTGTTTCCAGGAACCTCAAAAGGCCAAAGAGTTCTGACCTGGGGTTGACAACTTTCTGTACCCAAGACTTCTAGTGCTTTGCCCATTTTCAGAAGGAATTTGGCATAAGTGAGGTCCTCTGGTTGGGAGGAGTGTTCAGCAGGATCTGTAGGAGATTCAGACAGTATCCCAGTCGATCCTTTTTCCTTGGAATCATTAAGTAGGATAGACACTGACCCAGAACCCTGATGCTAACAATGGAGACTGTGGTTCCATCTGGTCATCCTCCAAAGCAGGACCTGCCCAATCACCAATGAGGGAGAATGGACTGTCCAGAATGGGAATGCTTGGAAGTTATGTCTGAGTGATTTCCATAGGTGGAATTTCCTTGGTTTGTAGTGATGACAACTGGGATAGGAGCAGATTAAAGTGCTCTCCTTGGAGCTGTCCATCAGTGACGTGAAGAAGTTCCTTACCAGCTCTGCTACTTGGTTGACAGATTGCTGTGTTGTTTGGGCTGACATTGGGGAAGAAATGTCTGCCTGTGAAACCAAGATTGTGTCATCAATTTGAGATGCCCTCGAGTGGCTCCAGGTGGATTTGTCAACTGCTGACCTAATAGAAATGAGGGGACAGAATGGGGCATATCAGATCTGGTGCATTGAGCCTGGCACCAGGAGGTTGAAGTGTGTTTTCTGTGTGTCTAGAAGACCTGGGATCCAAAAAGAACAGTTGGGAAAGCGTCTTTGGGATCTTCTTAGTCAGGAAAGAGGAAAGGACTTGATGTGCAGAACTTGAATCATCAGAACCCATCAGAAAGTGGAAGAGTGACGTGAAAGATGTAAGATGCACAACCGGTTTGGATGGTGTCTAGGCAACAATGAAAGCTTTGATGGCATCAGCGGTACCAATGGTGCTGGCTGCCTTGTCTGAGCCAACTGCACTGATTCCATCTGGGAGTGCACACTGCATGGGGGGTGTTGACGGTAATGCGTCCACGTTAACCCTGGTAGGTGGGGATGAGCATAAACCTAGAAAACCCTGACCCAAGCATAGCTGGCAAGTCAGAAAGTAGGGGTGGGGATGTAAGGCACTCCTCTAGATGGAATTCAGGGGGAGTGAAGATGCTCAGATCGACGGCTCCAAGCTGAGGGGGGATATGTGAAGCAGTGTCCCTATTTTCCCCCTTAAACCAGTGCAGGACTAAGCAGGATGCCTGGTCCACCTTAAATCACCTTGTGAGAGAGAGCTCTGTGGGTGGGGCCCAGCAGGGGAGGAATAAGAGATGGGATCCATGTTGGGATAGACCAGGTCTGGGCCTCCAGGAGAAAGGCAGCTTCTGTTGAGTAGCGCAGTCCAAACACTGAGCTGTGCCGAAGCTGAGCTGTGACTACTGAGGGAAGCAGTACTGAACTGTGAGTAACTGAAGTACATTTGGCTAAAGAGAAAGACAGTCTATTGTCTGTTTGTGAAGCTGAATAAAGATTTAGGGGTAGATCTTAAAAACATATGCGAGCGCATACTTTTGTTCGCGCACCAGGCGCAAACAAAAGTACACTGGATTTTATAAGATACGCGCATAGCCGCGCGTATCTTATAAAATCCGGGGTCGGCGCGCACAAGGGGGTGCACATTTGTGCAACCTGCTCGCGACGAGCCCAGCGCGCGCTGCCTGTTCCCTCCGAGGTCGCTCCGATTTCGGAGCGGCCTCGGAGGGAACTTTCCTTCCACCCCCCCGCACCTTCCCTTCCCCTACCTAACCCACCCCCCCGGCCCTATCTAAACCCCCCCCCTATCTTTGTCGGCAAAGTTACGCCTGCCGTGTTCTGGTCCCGGGGGCTGGTCCGGAGGCCGCGGCCATGCCCCCGGAACACCCCCGGGACGAAAGCACGCCCACGTCGCTGCCCCCAAAACGCTGCGTCACTCCGGACACGCCCCCAACACCCCCCAACATGCCCCTTTTACAAAGCCCCGGGACGTACGCGCATCCCGGGGCTCTGTGCACGCCGGCGGCCTATGCAAAATAGGCGCGCCGGCGCGTAAGGGCTCTGCGCGCATAAATCCAGCCGGATTTACGCGCGCAGGGCATTTAAAATCCGCCCCATAGTGTTTTAAGAAAGGATGGAGTCAGGCTACATTTATGTTTCCAGGCCTGGGGGATCGATCAGTTCCACAGAGCTATCGATGACATCACCCATTCGAGTGAGTTTGTTGACAAATAAAAAGAACTTACTCAAGAATATTTCATTTAATATAACAACTTGACTGGAAAGCAAGTAATACTGACCCCAGAGTTCAATCATTACACATGATCCAAAGTCAATATGATGAAATAAGAGCAAATCATACTAAGCACTGATATTAAATTGAAAAGTCACATGTGCATGACTTAATTAGTCATAATACCAGAGGCTCTGAAATATTTCTTGAAATAATGTATTCTTATTTTCAAGTCATAACTTAAATTTAATAATTCATAAACAATTTGTTAGAGTTTGTTTAGTTTTTGTGGGGGGATGTTGTTGAGTCTAATTCAAATTCATTCATTCTAATGTTACAACCCTGAATTGCACATATAATAGTCTATTACAGAATAGGGCCCCAATCAAAGCTGTTCAAGAGAAGATTTGGTTTATAAAACTACGCTGATTCAAAAATTCTATAATATTCCAACAAACCAATATTATTTTAATCAGAACTATACCAGTAAAAATTACCTTAAAGCCAAACAAAACAAACATATCAAAGATTAAAACTGAAAATACAGATTATATTTGTTTAACAAAAGTTACATTTCCTCAGGCCTAGAGGTACAAAATGTAACACACTATAAGAAAGTAATATCCTCATCTGTTTCTGAATTCCAATGCATGAAAAACATAAATATACAATATACAAAATTCAAAAGCTACAAATTCCTATCAGAAGTCTGTCGATATTCACAGGGAACTGTTTTTTTGGCACAGCCTACAGATTTCTCATAGTTCCTATACATTTGCACAGAAAACTTCATCTTCTCATCAGACTGCCTAGGATACTGAGAATAACTGGCTGAATCTATGAAAGTGGAGACACAAGGTAAGAAAGAACAGCCATAGTTGTATAATCCTGGGGGAATACTGAAAGCAGAAGCTTCCTGTACTGGTGACTGAACAGGATCTATAAGTATTGCTTTGCTGGGAAATTTTTTGAGACGTAAACCTTGAGAGAGAACAGAGATTATGTATTAAATTGGTTATTTCTGTGTCCCTCTTCCTTTTATAATTAAAATAAAAAAATAAAAACCTTACTTATCCCTGTGTCCCAGGCTTTTTAGAATGTTAAAAAGCTACCCTTATCCCATGCGTGATAGGGAAGAGTATAGCTGTGACCTGGCCAGGATGAAGACACATGATGAAATATTAACAGAAATGAGAAAAGATAACAAATTAGGCAGCATAATAATAATGGGAGATTTAAATTATCCCAATATTGATGGGTAAATGTCACAACAGGACATACTAGGTTGGTAAAGTTTCTAGATGTAATAAATGACTGCTTCATGGAGCAGCTGGCTTAGGATCTGATGAAAGGGGGAGCTATTTTAGACCTAATTCTTAGTGGAATGCAGAGTTTGCTGCAAGGGTAACAACAGTAGGGCAAATTAACAACAGTGATCATAAGACGATCAAATTTTACTTAATACCTACAGGGAGCACATTAAAGAAAACTTCAGGCATTTAACTTTCAAAAGGGAGACTTTCATAAAATGAGAAGGGCAGTTGCAAATGTTAACAGTTTACATCAGACATGGGCATTGTTTAAAAATACCATTTTGGAAGCTCAGACCAGATGTATTAAAGACAGAAGGAAGGACAAACAACTGCTAGCATGGTTAAAAGCTGAAGTGAAAGAGGCTATTATAGTCAAAATAGCTTCTTTCAAAAAGCGGAAAAAAGGAAATAAATGAAGAAAATATGAAACAGCATAAGCATTGGAAAGTTAGATTGAAAACATAGATAAAAAAAAAAGAAAACAGAGAAGGCAGGCAAAGAGAATTTGAAAATAAGATTACCGTAATGACAAAAACTCAAAATCTTTTTCAAATATATTCGAAGCAGGAAGCCAGTGAGGGAGTCAGTTGGACCATTAAATGACTGAGGGGGTGAAAGGGGCTCTTAGGAAAGAAGACAGGGCCATAATGGAAAGACTCTATGAATTCTTTGCTTTAGAGTTTATGGAAGAGGATGCTGGGGAAATAACCCATCCCCAAATGGCATTTAACATTGATGATTTGGACGAACTGAAACATATCATGGTGAACCTAGAAGTTGTCATATGACTAATTGACAAACTAAAGAGTAGCATATCTTGTAGATCAAATGGTACACATTCCAGAGTTCTGAAAGAAATAAAAAATGAAATTTCAGGCCTATTACTAGTAACTTGTAACCTATAATTAAAATTCTCTCTTATACCTGAAGACTGGAGGGTGACCAATGTAATACCAATCTTTAAAATGTGCTCCAAGGGGTGATCCGGGAAACTACAGACCAGTAAGTCTGATATCAGTGCCAGGAAAACTGATAGACACTACCTCTAAAGAACAAAATTACTGAATATATAGACATGGTTTAATGAGTCACTTTTGAAAATTACCCTCCTATAAGTTTTGTCAGTGGGAACAAAGGCAAGGAGAAAATACAAATCAATATATAGCTACTCTAAGAGAAATGGTTGTTACCTGCAATTTTGGAAATATGGCAGAAGCAATGATTCGGGATTAGCTAGTAGAGAAAACAATGACATCTAATATCAGGGAATGTCTCTTACAAGAGCCTGATTGTACGCTGTAAAAAGCCAAGACAATTGACAGTCAGATAAAAACGGCAATAACAAAAGCAAAAATAATGGGTCATGACATGACTGAACCAGTGCAAACTGTGCAGGTGTTGCAACTGTAGAGAGCAGCAAGGTCCTTGGACCAGAATCAAGTTGATGCAAACAAGAAACTACTGACCCCAAACTACGTTCAGTCAATGTGTTATTTCAGATCAAAACAATATACTGCAAATTATACAAATTGTCCTGCAAAGGATGCTCAATGTAGACAGTGCAAACAGAATGGACATTTTGTTAGGGTACAGAAGCACACAGGTCTCAACAACCTGCTTTTCAAAAAATGATGTCATTATTTCCTAAGAATCAACCAGGAGTTAATTGGATGACATTATTTGGACAAACCTCGGCAGACAGAACATGATAAATGCCTGCAGGTTGTCCTGCAGTGCATAAAAGATGTATCGTTCATGTTGAACTTCACCAAATGTGTGTTCATAACAATGAAGATATCTTTTTCTAGGGCACGTTATCTCATGGGTTGGATTGAAACTTGATCCATATCCAGATAATTTCAGAACAGTTGCAGATGCAGCACCATTTTATATCTTACATTTTGGTTTGCTAAATTTCTGATGATTAAGCCTGTTGTGCTGGTGGACCCTTAGACCAAGGAAGAGTTGATGCTATCTGAAGGGAGGAGCTCCCCAGGTCAGTAAGCGAGGCTGGAGAAGCCGAGGCCTTGCTGGAGCTTCAACAATACTAGCCCATGTTCCCCTTAGGTTCAGCCCTCGGGTGTCAGGGCTGGCTGGACTTAGGTGGGGCCTCTGTGGATATCGAAGTCCAGGTAGAAGAAGCGTAATCATTGCAAGCCACAAACGGACATCATCTCCTATCATAAGACTTTTTAGTTTTCTTAGAAGCTTCTCATGAGGAACTATGTCAGACACTTTCTGAAAATTAAGTACACCACATCTACCAGTTCAACTTTATCCATGTTTATTCATCCTTTTAAAAAAATGTAGCAGATTTGTGAGGCAAGACTTTGCTTGGGAAAATCCATGCTGGTGTGTCCTCTTAAACCATGTCTACCTATATGTTTGTGATTTTATTCTTTAAAATAGTTTCCGTGATTTTTCCCAGCACTGACGTCAAGCTCACCAGTCTATAGTTTCCCAGATCAACCCTGGATGCTTTTTAAAATATCGGGGTTACACTGGCTACCTTCCAATCTTTAGGTACAATGGATGATATAAAGGATACGTTAAAAATTTCTTGTAATATGTCTGAAATTTCATTTTTGTGTTTTTTCAGAACCATGGCTTATACACCCAAAAGTCAAGGTGATTTGCTACCCTTTGTTTGTCAATCTGGCCTACTACATCTTCAAGGTTCACTGTGATTTGGTTCAGTTCAGCTGAATCATCACCCTTGAAGACTGTCTCCGAAACAGGCAACTCCCAAACATCCTCATCAGTAAACACTGAGGCAAAGAATTAATTTAGTATTTCCACGAAGGCCTTACCTTCCCTCAGTGCCCCATTAACCGCTCGATTATATAATGGTCCACTGACTCATTTGCAGGCTGTCCTACTTCTTGAATCTGTCTGAGAGAAGTTGAACCATTTAATAAAGGGCCCTGCTGATTTTCGTTATGCTATAAAACAACATAAGAACATAAGAAGTTGCCACACTGGCTCAGACTGGAGAGTTCATCAAGCCCAGCATGCTGTTTTCCAACATGTGGCCATCCAGGTTACAAGTACCTGGCAAGATATTCCAACTTTGATTGGAACACTGAGCATGTCGTTAACCACACGGGTCCCTCTTCAGTATTATAATAGTTTGCAAAAAAGAAAATAAAAAACCCGAGAGAAAACCAACTCTGCGGGGCTTCGTGATGAGGAGGAGCAGGGGTGATATGATACAGACCTTCAGATACATGAAAGGTTTTTAATGATCCATGGTCGTCAACAAAACCTTTTCCATTGGAAACAATTTAGTAGAACTAGGGATCGACTATTTTGAAACTCCAGGAAAGAAGACCTTAGAACCAATGTCAGGAAATATTTCTTCTCACTGAGAGGGGTGGTGGATCCTGGAATGCCCTTCCAGAGGAAGTGGTGAAGACTAAAACTGTGAAGGATTTCAAGGGGCATGGGATAAACACTGTGTGATCCCTAAAAGGCTAGCAGCGGGGGGATTTGCCTCAGTAACCACAAGACTAGACTACTGCAATGCACTATATAAGGGGTCTAATAGATAAGGTCTTCCACAAACTACAAATGATTAAAATGTGCCACTGCACAACTGATAGAAGGATGCAAAAATGCACAACCACACCCCATCACACTTGTCCTACAAAAACTATACTGTTACCAATAAATACTGTACAGAACAAAATTCAAAACATGGTCATTGATGTTCAAAGCTCTAAAAAGGAGATGTTGCTTTATATATGAGCGAAAGGTTATTTGTATACTTACCTTGTAGACCAGTAGGATCCTCACTTGGATTCTTCATCGCAATTCCATTCTTTAAGACAATTAAAAGAACAGAAACTCGAAAGAGTCCTTCTCTGGAGCAACACTTGCCCTCTGGAATTCCCCTCCCAGTAGAGCTCTGAGAAATACACAATTACCTTAATTTCAGGAAACAAATAAAAGCCTGACTCTTTCCATCAGGTGTTTACTGCCAAACCTGAAGCTCAAAAAACACTAAGAAATTGCAGGTTGAATGCCTTAGATATGCTGCTTAAAACTGCTGCTACAATCAGTTTCACTACATGTTATCTGATTCCAGAATTAAATCACTAGTATTTCCACTATCGATAAAAATTATTCAGCAGAACTTAGTCGATATTTGTGGAGCACTTTTATACTGTGAAACTGAAATGTCAAATTGCTGCTACTTAAATTGCTGTTAATTTAAATTGTTTACACTATTATAAAGCTGCAAGTAACCTTTTGTTCATCTGCTCTATGCTAATACAGTGAAAACCATTTTGTGTGAATTTTGTATTAATAAAGATGAGTAATACATCCAACATAAATACATAAATAAAAAATAAAATAAATTATATATATTACATTAGCTTAATATAAGTACACTTTTTCCAGTCCTGACCATAATTTTGAAAACTGCCTCAACCTCATAGGTCTCCAACAATATCAATGCAGCAAAGAAATGGTGACATACATTTTAAACAAATATAACTTTCCACCAAATAAATAATCACACTGTCTTGTACTACTATGACATGTTTGACAAGTATTTACATGTTAATGCACAGTGTGTTTAATCATGCCGCATGAACTGTTACAAATCATGTTATCTTTCATCTTTATTTGATTACAGAACAAGTTAAGACTGGTTCTTGAGATTTGTAAAACTTCAGTCAACCATTTCGTAAAATTATACTGCTTGATAAAAAGAACTATATTATATATCTAGCCTTTCAACTGATGAATTTTGATAAATATTGTAAAATGAATACAGCAAGTTTGCTTATTGTAAACTCTGTTCTCTCTAGGCAGCAAGATGAATTATCAATGACACATAGGTGATGAAATCTGACAGTGCTGAAAGCACCCATCTCTCTAAGCTCAGTAGAGCTTTTACTACTGAACATATGTGGGAGTTCCAATGCACATGTTGCCTAGGAGCCCTTCAGTTGATTGAGGAGCTTAACTTTAGCTAGGACTCAGAGAGGTGGACATGTATTAATCATAGCTAATTCATCGTGCTGCCTATAGAGAACACTGTTTATGGTAAGCAAACTTGCTTTCTCCATCAGCAAGCAGGGATGAATTAGCCATGAAACGAGGGGAGTCCCAAGCTGAGGGTTGTATAGTAGAGCATTTACCTAATAAAGGAACCTGGCTTCCCTGTGAAGAGTGGAATACTGGTGAACAGGCTGAGCCAAATTGCTTTTCCAAATTTACTGTCTCTGCTGGACAGGCTGTCCAAACAGAAGAGAGCTGTACAGATGACCAAATTGCAGCTGAACAGATGTCTGCAATGGGGACAGCTCTGAAAACCAACTTGATGAGCCTTCACCAAGACTATAATCAGAAGGCCAGCCAATGTACTGCAGTGTACAATACAGTACATTAGCCAGTTGGGATAAGCAAGGAATAGCAACCACTAGTCGCAGATCAATTGGATCACAGAAACACAGTCCAATAGGCCTAATGATGTGGCTAAGTTCTCCTCAGTCAAAGGCCATGGCCTCTTACAGTACAGCATATGAAGGGCCTTATCTCCTTGATGCACAGACTTGATTTCAGTGAAAAGCAGACACAACCCTTAGGATGAGAATTCAAGATAGGTATAGTGCATCATCTCGTTATGAAAGGACTGCAGTCACTGACCCATCTAGTCAAAGAGATAGCAGCTAAAGTACACCAACTTCCAGTTAAGATTACTTCAAGAGGCTAACTCCAGCAGCTCAATTTTGAGGTCCCATAACATATGAGGTTGAAATTGGAGCCGTTACAATGCCACCAAACTCTTCATAAATGTTGATACTCGTGAATGAAGCAATATCAGTATTTCCTGCTCCTTGGAAGAAGTAAGCAGTGATGGTACTAAGGTGCACTCTAAATTGATGAAGTATTAAGATCCCAATGGAGAGAGGGGGAATAAATACTGATTGAGATTTTTGGTACAACAGGTGAAGAGAACTAGAGAGTTTGCCTGGTTCCAGGATGAAAATATCTGCCATCCAAACCCATACACCTTTCAACAGTACAGCTTCCTTGCCGAACAGATGATGCCCCCGACCTCTATGGACAAGTGAAAAAAGGAGACTACCGAGGCAATCAATACCCTTATTATCAGGTTAAATAAGGGAAAGTTCAAGAGGTACAGCATATATGATCTTTCTCCTGCAGTAGTAGCAAGGACTCAAGTTCTGGAGGATTCAGGAGGTGAATCAACAACCAGATGAGAGAGGAGAAACACACTAATAGGGTCATGCTGGAACAGACGAAGAAAAGCCTAGCCCAATTGTAAAACACTTTCTAAAACTGTTCTTGATGCCACTAACTTAGTTGCAGAATTGCACATTGTAATCCTGTCTCCTACTTTGGCAGAGAATTAACTGGAACAGACTGATATTCACTCAGTATGATGAAACAAACTATTCAACATTCCTGCTGCTTTTCAACGCAAACAAGTCTGAGGATAACGGCCCATAAGACAATACTATGTGATAGTTTGAAAGACACTGTGGAGGTGATCCGCTAATAAGATAAGAAACATAGAAATGGCAGAAAAGGAACAATAGTCCATCCAGTCTGCCCAGCAAGTTCCCATGGTAGTATCTGCCATGCAGAATAACCCCCATGTATCAGTCAGTGCTGCTCGACATGCTTTGATTATGGGACTTGGCTGTAGAAGCAGTCTTGTGGGGTTTTTTTTTTTCCTTTATGTCTGTGCATGAGTAGTCAAGACTTTAAAAAGTCATGGCTTGTTTGGTTGTCCCTGAATCCAAATTTCTCTTTCCCTCTATCCCCCACCCCCTTACCTTGAAAGCAGACAGCGATGTTGCAGTTGCATCAAAAGCATTGAGGCCTTATTTGTTAAGGGCAGTAATACATGCCTTCTGTTAAGGGTAGTAACTGCTGCTTTGTGCAGGTTACCCCCATGAGTATCAGGTTCCCCAGACCATAAAAACACAGGGACCACAGTCGCTGGTTGCTGTCAAAATACAATTCCCTTTTTCTCTTGCCATTGAAGCATAGAGCATGCTGGAGTTGCATCAAAGTATCAAGGCTTATTGGATAGGGTAGTAATGCTGCACCAGCAGTTACCCCCCATGCACGCTTCTTTTCGTTTCCTTTAGGACTTAGCTCTAGAAGCAGTCCTGTGCTTTTCCCCTTATGTCTGCATATCAGTATTCCAGACTATAAAAGTCGGGGCCCTCAGTTGTCTTCTGAAATCCAATTCCTCTTTGCCCCCTGCTGTCCTCGGGGATGGCAAAGTTGCAAATTGTCGCAGGGTCTGTTTCCCTGAAGGGAAAGCCCCATGACCAGAAGCCCATACCTAATCTTCTGAGATTCTCAGCTGAGGGCCATGGACCCCTGTGCTTCTTTACTTGCTTTCAGAGACTACCTCTTAATTGTTCGTTTGGATCAACAATCTCATTCCTTGCGAGATGGAAGATGACTTGTGAAAACTTGAAATGGCCAACAGCTCCAAAAGAACCCCCACATTCTGTAAGAGACTATGGGTCCCTGAGAAATAGGAACCAATGACATTGAATAAGGGAGAAACCTAAAGAAGGAAGCTTTCCCAGAGACAGCATGAGGTAAAAGGGGTTGATGTAGCTGAATCCAGTAAGAGCAAGAGGCTCCAACAAAGAGCTCTCAGGTTAAGTGGTGTGTGGGGGACTACATGCCACGTTGTTCTGACTGGAGGAATGTACTATCCTCCACCAAATTTATGTAATGACCTGAAGTAATAAAGTTTGCCTGAGGACTGAGAGTTCTCCAGATTTCGTAACCAATCATTCTGCTAGGTATGAGAAGATACACAATCCCCGGTGGCCTAAGTGTGCAGGTACCACACCACCACCAACTTAGTGAAGATTTTCAAAGAAACCAAACGTCAGAGGGTAGAACTTCCCTGTTTTGAAAATGGGACAGAGTGGCATGAAAGGCATTCATTTTAAAAGTCTCCTGTGACAGCCCCCTGAATAGCTTTCATAAATTCAGAATTGTGCTACAGGCCTTCTGGAGGAACAGGCTCTAACACCTTCTGGTGAAGGAGTGACTCCGTTTCAAGATGTAGTTAGGTGTGCTCGAGATGGACCTGAATAGAAGAGGACAACCAATGGGATAGTGCAATACCAGGGTACAAATTATGTCACAATGATAGAGAGGAGCAATTTGGTGGTGGGGGTGGCGGGCGCTTTATGTCCGGCATGGCATAGAGTCCAAAGGATAAATATCCTGTAAGAAACTAAATGCACAATAAATATTTATAAGTAGAAATCCCATGTGTGTTAAGGAAGAGTATACTTCTATGCACCTGGCCAAAATGATGAAACAGATGATGAAATGCTAAGAGAAATTAGGGAAGTTAATCAAATTGATAGTGCAGTAATATTGGGAGATTTCATTTACCCTAATACTGACTGGGTAAATGCAACATCAGGACATGCTAGAAAGACAAAGATCCTGGATGGAATAAATGACTGCTTTATGGATCAATTGGTTCAGGAACCAATGAAAGAGGGAGAAAATTATTTGACACTCAACGCACAATTAAGCTCTGGAATTCATTGACAGAAGATGTGGGTAAGGCAGTTAGAGTAGCTGGGTTTAAAAAAGGTTTGGATAAGTTCTTGGAGGAGAAGTCTATTAATCAATAGGGAATAGCCACTGCTTGTGCTGGCATTAGTAGCACGGGATCTATTTAATGTTTGGGTACTTGCCAGGTACTTGTGACTTGGACTGGCCACTGCTAGAAGCAAGATCCTTGGCTTAATGGACCATTGGTCTGACCAAATATGGCATATCTTATGCTCTTATGACAATGGAGTTGGAATTCAACCTCCTAACTATTGTCATGCAAGTATTAGACTAAGGCTGATAAGTTGCCATATGAAAATTCAACATAGGACCTTGGAAGACTTACACTCCCAATGTCTTTAGGAAAAAAGGGACTTCTTATCCGCTATGTTGTCTACCATACATGACAGGCTAAAGCAGTCAATGAACCACTGAAGCAATGGGATCACTTCTAGTATTTTGAAAAAGTCTCCTCCAAATGACTCCAATGACATTCCATCATCCAGAACTTTGGTAAGAGAGATCCTCAGATCAGGGAAAAAAGATCTCCTTAGAACATAAGGTTAAGGGGACACCATGACACCAATAAAGATGGTAGGTGAGTCAGTGACCTCACTCATCTCAGAGGAAGATGAAATGGACTGCTGCCTGCCTTGACGTCGGTCCAGACACGTACGTCACCTTGCCTGCTGCAACATCAGATCGGACTCTGATTACTCTTGCTCTACCATCAGCCTGCAGCCTGCCATGTAGACGAGAAAGCCACCTTGTGGTACTTCCTCCTCACATTGGCCC
Source organism: Rhinatrema bivittatum (assembly GCF_901001135.1). Lineage (NCBI taxonomy): Eukaryota > Metazoa > Chordata > Amphibia > Gymnophiona > Rhinatrematidae > Rhinatrema > Rhinatrema bivittatum. The sequence continues at coordinate 105,712,351 of NC_042617.1, read as the reverse complement.
AGATATTCACATCATGCCACGTTATAAGAGTGTTTGTTTCCATACTATTTACCCCCTCACACCAGCCTATATATAGCTGGAGAGTGGAATGGGGAGGGGGAAGAGTGCTATACTAAATTAAGCTGTTTTGTAAGTATAGAGAAAATAGAGAGTGAATTATAAGGACTCCATCAGAATGAACATTCTACATATGGCTCTTACGCATCTGGTTAAAACTGTAATTAGTGGTGACACATGGAACTGCAGCCCTTTTTGTCAAGTATTCAGCCCCTTTGCCTGTAAAGGTTTGCAATCTGGCTCTTATTTCTTTAACTGGTGGGATTTAAGCTTACAAATTACATCAAGCCTATTGTAAATTCTAAGTGGTTAAAAAATAATTATAATTTTTGAAAAATGAAGATCCTTAATGTATATCAGTGTCTCTTACCGCCAACTGAAATATATGACAAGTATGCTAGCTCTGGTTTTCCTTTTCATTAAAATAATTACTTGCAACCAAGAATGAAACACTAACAGCATGTAGCCCAGTGGTTATATTAGGAATATAGGTCTTTTTACTGAAATATATTGATTATAACCTTCAAAGAGCCACTCTGTTAGAAAACCCAGCCACGATTCGCCGTGGTCGGGCCTTCTTACCTGCAACGGCGGGTCTGGAAGTTCCATTTTCAGCGTCGGGGGTCCACCGCGCCGTTCCCTGGGGGCTGTGGGCTGATTGTGTGGCTCGAATCGTCATTTTGGCAGCATCAGTGTACGCCCCTCGGGACGCGTGCGGGTCAGTGATGTCATCAGACATCTTAAAGAGGCAGCAACTGAAGATCAGGGCTCGAGGCAAAGAATTGTCATTGGAAGCACTGGAGTTTATTTAAAAGAGCAACAGTCTTGTGCTCCTTTGGCCTGGCAACAGTCATAGGTGAGTGAAGTCTGCCAGTTTGCTCCAGTTTCAGTCTTCCTTAGTTTTAACCAGTTCCTGCTTCATCCTGAACCTGCTTCAGCTTGATCCTGTTTCAGCTTGATCCTGCTTCGTCCTGATCCTGATCCAGGTTGTTCCAGATCCAGTATTTTCCATGATTCAACTATCTTTCACTGACGTTCTCAACGTCTAAAGACTGAACTCCAGGGGAACGTGGACTGGTATGAACTAATATTCTGTTAAGTTTTCTTTGCTTACACCGCCTTCTGCTGACAAATTCTCAGGAACTTCACCTTTGAGACAAACTTCATAACGTGTCGGAGAAAGGGTCCACGATCTCAACACACTTAAAGAAGTAGTTTTAAATTGATTCCTCAAAATATCAATTTGACACTCTTTCTGATTCAATGATACTTATTTCATAGCATCACAGAAAGTCAGAGTTGAACTGAACTTCCAAAGGTCTTCTTGTGCTTTTTCCTGTCTCCAGGCAAAATTTATTTATTGTATTTGATATTCTGTCTTTATTTCTGAAGCAAAAAGCAGATTACAGAAAAGAATATATTGCATACATTTAAATTAATGCAATATAGCAAAATAAAACATAATGGTTATCATGCAGAACCTTCCCATTTAACAGAAAGATGGCTCATACAAACCATGTCTTGATTCTTTTCCTGAATAAAAGGAGTCTCAAGGCTGGTGCAAAAGTGCTATATAAAAACACATTATATGCCATACTGAGTCACACCAAAGTTCCATTGAACCCAGCATCCTGTCTTAGACCTTGGCCAATCCACGTCATTAGGAAATACCAAGCAGATCCCGAAGAGCAGATCCATTCCTTGTTGCTTATACCCAGGGATAAGTAGTGGATTTCCCCAAGACCTCCTGTTAATAATTGTTTCTGGACTCTTTGTCCAGAAATTTGTCCAAATCCATTTTAAACCTATCTATGCAAGATGCCTCCTGCAATAAAGTTCACAGATTAATTGGGCATTGAATGAAAAAATTCTTTCACAAATGTGTTTTAAATTTGATACCTGCTAGTTTCATGGAGGGTTAATAACTCTCCCCTTGCTCATAATTTTATAAACTTCTATCACATCCTTTCTCAGTTGTCTCTTTTCCAATCTGAAAAACGGTAAGCTTTTTAGTCTTTCATAAGGCAGCCATTCATCCCTTTTATAATTTTTCTTGCTCTTCTTTTTACCTTTTCCAGTTCTGCCTCATCTTTCTTTAGACGGAGCGACCAGAATTGCAGACAGTTCTCAAGGTATTAGATCTTCAGAGGGACAGCCGTGTTACTCTGCTGTAGCAAAAATGTCAAGATGCAGGAAGCACCTTATAGACTAACCAATTTATTGAGGTATGAGCTTTCGAGGACAGAGTCCACTTCATCAAATGCAGCCACCTTATTGACTAACCAATTTATTGAGGCATGAGCTTTCGAGGACAGAGTCCACTTCATAAGATTCCACCCGCCTCTAGTCATTTTTACTCAAGGTATTGTCACATCATAGATCTGGACAGAGGCATTATCATATTTACAGATTTATTCTCCATCCCTTTACAATTTATTCTTAATTCTCTATTTGGCTTTTGACAGCAGCTGCACAGTGAACTGAGGATTTCAATGTATCTGAATGATTTCTATCCACAGACATTATTTTGACCATAAAGAGAGATGATGTAACCAATAATGCCTATTGAGATAACCTAAAATCTACACAAAAAGATATAAATCTAATCTGCTCATAAAAAATCACTGAATGGTTTTATGTACATATGTTGCTGTTCTAAAACTGAGCTGGGCTCAGTGTACACAACAGCTTGTGCATAATCTGGTTTTGCATGTACTTTTATGTGTACTAACGAGAAGTGAGTCAGGGCAGAGTTGGCACTTTTACATTTTAAATTGACTCCATAGACTTTCTTTTATCTTACCCGACCCCAATGGACCTTCTCTCTTACTAAGCAGGACAGACCTGGTCTTGTTTCAGCAGTGGCAATATCACTAGATTGTGACCAGGCACTGAGATAACACATTCTTCCAGGCTCTGTGTAGCCCTGACTCCTCCCTGATGGCGCCTGGGAATACAAATTAGCTCAGTCCCTAGGCCAAGCTCTTTCACAATCTGCTGCCATCACTGCAGTCAGAATCATGTGAATTAGCAGTGGTGGATCAGTGAAAAAGGCATGGTTTAAAACTCCTGCAGTAAATCAGAATCCAAGCCCAAAGTACAAAAAGGTAACAGGAAAAACAAGGACTCTTTTTACACAGACAATACAAGTTGCTCAGTCTCTATATAACATGTTGACAGCCTTGAGGGAAAAGAAAATATTTCAGCTTGCTCTGACACAAAACAGTAAATAGATTCCCCTTGCTAATGCACAATTACTAGAATTATGTTACTGAAAAATCAAATTGTAAAGTTTTTATTGTTTCACATAAAACCCTTGTAAAACCTGCAAAGATTTTAATGCTGACAATACTCTCTAGCAATACTTTTACTACATGCATGATGCAGCCACTTGCTTGCCAGTGCTTGGGTAAGCATGGGTCATTAAGGTCGCTGGAGCCAATTAACCACATTAAAACACAGTAAAGCTATCACAGAATTTAATTTCAATTGGTGTTGTAAAACCCATAAATTATTTTATAAAACAGCTTGGAATAGTGGTCATAAATCATTAAAGAAATCACACTAAATTAAGCAGGGATATCTTTAACTGGTCTTGATAATTATATATGTTTACAGCTCTATTAGAAATCAACTCAGCACTTTCATGTTGCATAATTCCAGTCTCGAGAGATGAGTGAGAGATTTTGAAGCAAAGGGTATCCTGGGGCAGCTTATAAACAGGCGTTATATACAAACTGGAATTTACTTCTACAATACAAACCACCATCTACAGCTGACAAGTTGGTATTTGTGTTTGAGTCACACTAATAAAACTACAGCGATTTAATCTTCAATTCACAGATACTGCTACAGCTACATTCTGTTTTTGAAGATACTCTAGTGTTTGTCTCTCCAGGAGTTTAAATATTAAAGACAGAGTTGGCATTCTGCTTTCCCAGCAACTGATGCTATACGCAAAGAAGGGGGACACACACCCTGTGAAAATTGCTCTGTTTGTGCTCAGTCCGTACAGGGTACCACATAGGTGCAACCAAAGTTGCGTAGTAGAATTTCTCTGCTGTCCCGTACTTTGTGTACATCTTTATGTATGATATATGTGATTGAGTGCCCTTGTCAGATGATATATGTGGGACAGATCAAAAGGCTGATTAAGACCCGCTTGACAGAACATCATAGTTGCCTTGTCTTTGGTAAAGTTCTGGCACCTTTGGTATGACATTGTCAGCAAGTAGGAATTCCGTTGAGGATCTTCAGGGGATCATTATAGAACAGATCTAGTCACAATGGTGGGGCAGTACTGTTTTGCAAAAACTTAACATTAGAGAAGCCTATTGGATTTCTGATTGGAGGCCATGAACCCGGTTGGGTTAAATAATTAAATGGATTAGTTAAGCATTATTTCAAGGCATCTTGTGATGTCGATTGTTTTATATATAACAGCATATCATAAGAATGGAAAAACGGACCACTGGAAGTGCAGCATGAGAGTAGTGGTGTCTGATGTGTAAGATTGGGACTCTGAGTTGCCCCAATGTTACACAGGTAGTGTTTAGTTTTTTAATTGCAATACATTGCTTGCCAAGTGCATTTTATTATTTTTTACAGTTATAGGGGCGGATTTTAAAATGATTTATGTGCGTAACCGCTCCTGCGTGCACCAAGCCTATTTTGCATAGGCCCGGCGACGCGCGCAAAGCCCCAGGACGCGCGTATGTCCCGGGGCTTTGTGAAAGGGGTGGGGCAGAGTTGGTCCAGGGGCGGGGGCGGGACTGAGGCCTCCGGAGGGAACGGGGAAAGCCATCGGGGCTCCCTAGGGCTCGGCGCGCAAGTTGCACTAGTGTGCACCCTCTTGCACGCACCGACCTTGGATTTTATAGCATGCGCCAGGTAGCGCGGACAAATGTACCCCACGTGCATATGTTTAAAAATCCGGCCCATAAGTTTTAAGTCCACATTTTGATGATCCTCCTGGGGCAAAAGTGCAAAATTTCATAACATAGCCATGTTGGGATTTAATTTTCTATTTTTTGGACTTTTCATGATTAGGAGCAGTGAATCTAGACCTAACCATAATATTGCAAGATAAGTAAATGGACCTTTTATTCATTATTTAGACATGAATTGTTTTTTGAGCACTACACTGTCATTGTTTAAAAATAATCTTCAGAAACCATTTATCAGATCTGTGATTATACTGAAATCAATAGCCCTGTTGCACTCTCTTTTGACTGCACATACTAGGTGCATGCAAACAAGTATGAGGTCTGTGGTTCTGTTCAGTGGTATAGTAATATAGTAAAAATTTAAAAAAACAGTTTACTAACTTTTTTGAAGAGGAATATTTTGGGATAAACTCATTTATTTGGATAACTGGTTTTTATTATTTACAGGCCAATGTACTAATCTGTGAAATTATTTCATAAAAGGTTACTTTGCATGATAAATTTCACAAAATGGCAAAAAAATTCAAAAAAAATGCAAATGTCAGCATTTTGTAAATTTATCGGGTGAAGTACATAGTAAACTTTAGCATGCAGTCTACTAAGTATGAAAATATATGTAAATTCCATATTAATGAAATGTTGTAATGCAGAATCATGCAGAGCAGTGCATTAATGTGGGATTTTGACAAAAAAAGGCATGCAAAAAAGGCTTTGCAAGCAGTATACTTAAATTTTTGCTATATTTTTTGCAAAACATATGTTACTTTTCTACCATGAAAGTAGTACATTGGTGCAGGTTTGCACACCTTTTCCTACTGGGCAGCCTATAAAACAGTACAGGACAGGTGACATGAATGTGAGGCAACATGGTGGGATATGCTGAATGTGTAGCAGAGCTCATGTACCAGCCATTTGGACAGCAGGTGAGAGTGGCAGGAAAGGAACCAGGAGGGGGGGCAGCTGTGGGCAGCAGTGGAGAACATGCCAATGCCAAATACCCAGGAGGATCCCTGGTGAATGTCTTCAGTGCATTTTCCAAAGGCAGACCTCCCTGCCGGGCCTTCAGGAAGAGTACGTGGTAAGAAGGTTCTGTCTGAGCTTTGTGGCTTATTTGACCTCTTGATCCTCTGACCGACAGGTCTTAGGCCATACCTGGCCTTATCAAATTATTGAACTTGTTACATTTTCTGACCTCAGGCTCTTTTCAAAACACTGTGACTGCAGTTGATGAAATGAGCCAGTTCACTTTCTCCAGATGTTTGTGCCAGAAATTTCAGGCCATGCTGAGCTGCATTAGGAGCTATATCAACTTCCCTACGCAGAGACAATTCTGGCAGGAGCTCAACAGAGATTTCTGAGTTGTAGTGGGCCTACCAAATGTAATGGGTGCCAGAGATTTCACACATGTAGCACTGATACTACCTGCTCTGCAGCAGGAGATCTCTCATAACTTGAAAACCTGGTTGTTCACCAGAGCCTATGCAAATGATCTCATCCATCAACACAACAAGAATCCCACACAAGCTTCTACCAAGAAATGTCCACATCCTCAAAGAAACATAAAAACATATAAGACAACTCAAGAAAACACTAAGAAAACACCAAGAAAAGTCCACAGCCTCAGAGAATCATAAAAGCATCTAAGACAACCCAAGAACTTACAAGACAATGCACATAGCCACATGCAAATGGGCTGGCATAACTACTTAAACTATATAATAACCATGATGTAAATGCTATCTATAAAAATATGATGTAACAATGTTCTCTAATATGACTCAACGTTTGTTTAACTAATGTAACTATTGTGAACCATTATGATGGCGAAACCGAATGACGGTATACAAAACATGTTAAATAAATAAATAAAATAAAATAACCACAAGCATTATCACTCTTTGTGATACACATATGAACAATATGAATGTGGGGGCCAGTTTTTCGGGGTCCTGCCATGACACTCATATCCTGCAGAACTCTTTTCTGCTAGTTTTGAGGAGGGCAGTTATAGGCAAGGATAGCTCTTGGATAAGTATCTTTATTCTTTCAATTCACTCACTACAAGTTCTGTGAGACACACAACCACTGGGAACACATCCCCCTCACAACTGCAGGCTCACTCATTAGGTCTCTCGGAGAAGAGCTTACAATAAGGATTCCCAGACAACACTGTTGAACATGCAGGTAAGGTTGACCCTACAAAGTAGTGATATGAGGCTTTACTGCAAGAGCAAGTTCCTCTCCCTCACACAGAAGACCAGGTGTTGAGAGGGCAGGGAGGTGGGACTGTATGACACTATAGCACTCTACTGCTGATCTTTCCACTGTGCTGGCCATTGCAACTGATTGACCAGTGTCACCAACCAGACAAGCTATTGCTATGGGCCTATCTATCATTCTATTACGGGCCCTACCTAAGAACCTGACTTCCAGGTGATGGCCTGCCAGATGTGGTTCTTTGATATCTTCCCATTTCTCTGAGAATCATTTCTATACAGACTGCTGTAGATTACCAGGACTTCCTAAAGAAGTAGCTCATTCTCAGCTTATATGAACTTACAGACTCGTGCTACGAACTTGGCCCAGCTTGCAGGCTGTCTCCTGCCTGTATGGTCAGCTGTGGGTCCCTGCCTACTATTGCCTCTTCCCACTTCCAGCTCCAATCCCTTCTTGCCTTCACTCTCTTTGCTTGTTTTTGCATTTGGCCCGCCATCCATTTTCTTTTTGCCCTATGTCTATCCTGATCCGCTCTACCCCACTCCATCTGCTGGCTAGTGCCTCCTGCCTCCAGCTCCCATTATGATGCCCTCCTCCTCATAGATTTTCACCTTCACACTTCAGACTTGTTGCCTTTCAGGATCCCAGCTCCTCTCTCCAAACTCATCCACCCCTCACCTCACCCATCCCTGCCATTTACACTAGCACCCCAGTCACACTCTTTTCACACTCAAATACATCACAATCACACTCCATGTTCTCATCACTATGTACACCTAAGACCCCTCTCAAGTACACCAAGTACAAAAAGACAGATAGAGACTGATACAGACACAGAAAGAGACAGGTAAAGCAGATCACAAACACATCCACACAAGCTTTAATAGCATAAGAACATGCCATACTACATTAGACCAAGGGTTCCATCAAGCCCGGTATTCTGTTTCCAACAGTGGCCAATCCAGGCTACAAGAACCTGGCAAGTACCCAAACACTAGATCCCATGCTACTGATGCCAGTAATAGCAGTGGCTACTCCCTAAGTCAACTTGATTAATAGCAGTTACTGGACTTCTCCTCCAAGAACCTATCCAAACCTTTTTTAAACCCAGCTACACTAACTGCACTAACCTGGCAACAAATTCCAGAGCTAAATTGTGCGTTAAGTAGAAAAGAATTTTCTCTGATTAGTTTTAAATGTGCTACTTGCTAACTTCATGGAGTGCCCCCTAGTCCTTCTATTATCTGAAACAGTAAATAACCGATTCACTTTTACCCATTCTAGACTTCTCATGATTTTAAAGACCTTTATCATATCCCCCTCAGCCATCTCTTCTCCAAGCTGAACAGCCCTAACCTCTTTAGCCTTTCTTCATAGGGGAGCCATTCCATCCCCTTTATCATTTTGGTCACCCTTCATTCACAAACTTCACGTAAGACAATTGGAAAGGAGGACAAAGGAGTACAGAAAAACACACAGACATGTGCAATCAGGAATAAATGTTCTGTTCTAACCTAGCCTCTCCTTTAATATTAAAAAAGTCCAACCTCTACTCTTTAATCCAATAGCCTCACAGCACAGATAAGGGTGTGGTAGCATGCATCAGCCTTAAACAGACTGAATATATAGGACAGAGAGGAAGGCACTGAATTTTCAAACATTGCACGTGTAAATATTTGCACTTGCCTGCATAAAATAACACATTAATACATGCTATTTTCAAAACTGTAACTGTCCACAAGCTACTTTACATGTGTAAGAAAGGAGCGTGGCAGGAGCACTCCAGGATGTGGACAACATTTATACAAATAAGTTGGTATTATAAAACCTGTCAAAGTGATGCACATATGTATTTTACTGTGTATATTTACTTCTGCTCACTATCTGGTGTAAGTGTTCATAAACATCGTTAAAGTGAAAAAATGACTGGGTAGATTGTCTGGATGCAATAGGGGGTCTTCAGGCTGAAGATCTAGGAGCTATAGATGGACTGGATGAACTGGTAGACTAATTGGTAAAACTAGTTATTTCATTGCTGTTCGCATATTATAAAATACCCGGACTTCCATGTGTAAAACCAGACGTATTGGGGGGTAAAAGCATTAAATTAAAATCTACCCGCATATTTTTTAAACTGGAAGTACAAATAAATGGGTACATGATTTCCGCACACTTATCCAGTTAATTTCCAACTTATTCAGCTAAGTAGTGCCTGTCCCTCTACTTCGAGGGACAAATTTGAACTTATTCAGATAAGTTGCAGCACTTATCCGGCTATATCTGATTTATCCGACAAAACTGCAGCAGGCCTGCATAGCTGGATAAGTATGAAAAGCACTACTTGTCTGTCTAACTAGCACTTTTCGGACTTATTCAGCTACATACCACTACTTAGCCAGATAAATCAGCATTTATCTGAATAAGTTTGAACTTGTGCTGCTCGTTGGTTTTATATGTGAGCATTTATGCATGCATATGTACTCGTATTTTATAACCTGCGCATATCCTTTCTGCACAGATTTATAAAGCAGTTTTGAAAGTTATCTTTCAAGTATGCTTGAAGGAGTTATAAAAGAAAATTGTGATAAGTATTGCAAATTACTTTGAACTATATATATGTCCTATATTCTCAAACACACTCTCCTACTAAGCCTACTGAGACACATCCGGTGCTGACCTGCTAGGGCCTAAGAACCTGCCTTCTACCGACCGTCTTTCGAATACTCCGATCAACCTCTCCGACCACATCACTTCTTGCACCTACCTGCAGCTAAATAATCACTAGTCCAGCTGCAGACAGGAACACTATTTTGGGACCTTTTGTTTTATTGTTCCACCCTATACTGCCACCTGGAGCTAAACCCTCCTTCTCCCCCGCCTACCACTATATCCTCACTCCCCCCTCCTTCCAACCAGTCTTCAGACCTCCCCTCTCTACCTTTTTTTCTCTTTCCTCCCACATCCTCCTCCATGGAAGCTTTCCCCATTCCCAAAATCTCATACCACCCTCCAATTTACAAAATCACCCCCAAAACTAACCCCCCTACCTACCCAAGATCCCTCATTCCCATAATGACATCCCTGTTAACACAATTCTTTGGCCTAACAGCTTTCTCCATCATACTATTTAACTCTCAATCCCTTGTCAAAAAAACCCCCATCCTAAATGACTTGCTGCTCGATCTTAAACCAGACATTTGTGCTATCACTGAAACCTGGTTTAAACCGACTGACTTTGTCCTCATCAACCAGCTCCCCACCCACCTCTATGATATCCTCTCCATTCCCAGACTAAAAAAATGTGGGGGTAGCCTCCTACTTGCTGCAAAAATCCCCCTCAATCTCAGACTACAGCCCATAAACACCAAATCCAGAATTGAACTTGGTCTATTCAAATCTCCCCACCTTCAAGTATGCCTTGCCTATACTCCCCCCCCCCTTTCTCAAAAACAACCCCTACCCCCTCACTGAATTCATTGCAAAGAACATAAACATCAACTCCCCAGCCATTATTCTCGGTGATTTTAACTTACACGTTGACTCTCCCCCCCCCCCCCCCCCCCCCCCCTTTCCTAACTGCAAAGCCCTCCTAAATTCCATGGGCTTCAAACAAATTATCGACATCCCCACTCACAAAGCTGGCCACAGCCTCGACTTAATTTTTGTAAACTCCCTCATCTACATACCCGAACTTCCCTCCTGCTCCAGGGTCCCCCGGTCCGACCACTCTATTATAAAATCAACTCTCTCCATAAACAAAACCCCCACCTCTCCACCTAACCACACCACCTTCATTCAATACAGAAAACCATGCAAACAAGAAGACCTCATTACCTCATTTACTACTGCTCTAAGTGAACTAGATAGCTCAAACCCTGACATCGCCCTTGCTACTTGGACTAACATCAACACTAACATCGCCAACAAACTCTGCCCCCTCATATCCAAACAAATAAATCCTGGTACATCCCTGAACTCAAAAACCTCAAATGCAACCTAAGGAACCATGAAAAGAACTGGCGGAAAGATCCCTCTCCATCCCTACTTGCCACCTACAAGTCCACGGTTTACAAATACAGAAATGCTATTCTGAAAACCAAAAGTGATTGTTATGCCCAAAAAATACACAACTTCCAATTTAATGCCAAAATTATTCTCATATGTGTCCGAGTTCACCAAACCCTCCCCTCCCCCCATACCTGACACCGACCCCAAAATTAAATGCAACACTCTTGCAAAATACTTCAATGACAAAATCTCCAACATCATGATGAATCTTCCCCCACCCAACCCCAACATTCACATCCCCCCTATAAATCTTCATACCAACTTCAACTCTTTAGACACCATCTCTGCCTCTGAAACTGAAACCCTCATTAAGAAAATAAAACCCGCAGGCCACCCAGCTGATCCCATTCCTCCCAATTCCCTTAAATCAATCTCCTCCACCCTAGCCAAACCCTTAGCTGACATCATTAACTCCTCCCTCACCCACAAAATTGTCCCTGATACCCTGAAATACACCATAGTCAAACCCATCTTTAAAAAACCCAAGCTAAATCCATCAGAACCTGCCAACTTCAGACACATTTCCAATCTCCCCTTCCTTGCAAAACTTCTAGGGAAGGTCAACACCCAACCTCCTGAACACCTTGAGCAACTAACATTCTCTCCCCCTCTCAATTTGGGTTCCAGAAATACTTTAACACCGAAACCCTACTCCTCTCCCTCTCTGACATCATTATCAAAGGTCTTGACAATGGCCAATCATACATCCTCGCCTTACTTGACATCTTCTCAGCGTTTGATACAATTAGCCACAAATTCCTCCTAAGCAGACTATCTGAAATTGGTTTTACTGGCTCCGCTCTCAGTTGGTTTAAGTCTTACCTTGACAACAGATTCTACAAAGTTAAAATCGGAAACAACGAATCCCTCCCCATCAAACTCACCTGTGGTGTCTCCCAAAGCTCCTCCTTATCATCTACCCTATTCAATATATACTTCTTGTCCCTCTGCCGTCTCCTATCTGACCTTGGTCTCACCCACTTCATTTATGCGGATGACATCCAAATTCTCATTCCTACCACCGAATCCATCCACAAATCCCTCCAAACCTGGCAAAACTGTCTCTCATCCATTGGTCATCTCCTATCAAATTTAAACCTTGCTCTCAACACTTCAAAAACTGAACTCCTCCTCATCTCTCATAACCAACCCTCCAATCCTCCCACTGTTCCATTCTCCAACCCCCCCATCTCCCCACATATTACCTCAGGTAAGAGACCTTGGCGTCACCCTAGACTGCAATCTCAACTTCAAAACATGTATTAGCACCACCATGAAAGATTGTATTTACAAATATGTCCTCAAAAAACTACAACTGCTCCTTCACCTTAATGATTTACGCACTGTCCTCCAAGCAGTAATCTTCTCCAAACTCAATTACTGTAATTCACTCCTACTTGGCCTCCCTGCTGCTTCCCTCAAACCCCTTCAAATGCTTCAAAATGCCACTGCCCGTATTCTCACAAACTCCCGCAAATGTGACCACATCACCCCTATCCTAAAAGATCTCCATTGGCTCCCCATCTCCTTCAGAATACTATTTAAGACCCTCACTATAATTCACAAAACCTTCCACAATCCAAACATGCACTGGCTAAACAACTCTCTATACTTCCATACCCCCACCAGACTCACCAGATCAGCTTACACTGGCACCTTATTCATTCCCCCCGCTAAACTCAAACACCTCATCTCCACCAAAGACAGAGCACTATCCATTGCTGGCCCCTCCCTACTCAATGCCCACCGACATACGACTTGAGCCCTGCACTCAAACATTAAAAAAGAAACTAAAGACTTGGCTCTTTAAACAGGCCTTCACTTAACTCCGCACCACTCCCCTTGCCAACACGTATCCCAAATCTCCTATACTTTCTTCCTTACACGTCGACCCAAATCTCCTGTACATATTCCCTCTCAGAGTTTATTTTTTATCATGTTGATTCAGTTACTATGTTATTACTATTCTCCCCCCTTCTCTGCCTATCCTTCCTCCACTATCCTCTTAACCTTCCATTATTGCATCCTTCTATTTATTGTCATTTTGTTCAACCAGTTATTTTGTTTAATGTAACTTCTACCTTGCTCTTTTCCATTTCCTCCTCCCTATCAATTCTTTGTAAACCGATGTGATGTACATACGAACTTCGGCATATAAAAGTGTTAAATAAATAAATAAATAAACTATGGGGATCATTTATCAAAGTGCTATATTGCGTTTTCGCATGCGTTAAGGTGTTTTCGCAAGTGAAAAGCACCTTTAACGCAAGTGAAAACACCATAATGCATGGTGTGATGCAAATTAGGGAAAGGGGAGGAGTTTGGGGCGGGATTTCTGGCCAAGTGGGCCAGCTTCACAATTTGTGAAGCCATATCACACAGCTTTAACACGGATTTTAACTACACTCTCTACCTGGGTAACATCAAGCTAGGTTGAGACAACATTGCACAAATTTCATCTTTGGGTGAGTTTCCTCACTCCAAAGTTCATCAAATCTTCATAGGAGTGCACTGTTCTATTCGTACGTCGCATTCTGCATGTCAAAGTGGCCCCTAACCCCTACACTAATACCTAAACCTCACCACACCTCGAGTAGCTAGAGAGGCCTACTATAGAGGTATAAATACCTACCTAGCATGAGGGCCTTATAGCTAGGCAATCTCTCTCTCTCTATCAGTGGTTGAAGGTAGGAATTGCAACAATTGTGGTACTTACTGCAAAGTGTAAAAAAACGTATTGCAGCCTGCAGTAATACCTATGCGAAACGCTAAGATAGCGCACTTTGCAATAAAAAGCCTATTAATTACCATAAAACATGCCCATTTTCCTATCACATGAGATATTTAGTGCATTTTGATAAATCCAGGCCTATGTGACAAATACCACAAAACTGTTACATTTTGTGTACTACAAAATAGTGAAGCTTAACTTCATATATCAATATGGCTTCAAATGGTAGAAGAGTTCTACAATCTATTAAATGAACTTAAAATATCAACTTTGTATGTTTCTGACAGATTCTTTGTGTACAAGCCAATTTTCATATTGTTCTGCAAATCAAATCTGTCTCTTAAAATTGCACCTAAATTAATTTCTATAGAATTAATATTTAGAGGCTGGTTTATAAAGCTTTATTCCCATGATCACAATATCTAAAAAAAAAAAAAGATCTTTGGTAAATCAGCCCCAAAGTTTCCAATAAACATAGTCTCAATGCACTTATATTTAGAAAACTAATTCCTTACTGTTTTATTCATGATAGTTCACTTTTATTTTCATCTTTTAAATATTACAAATTGCTATTCCTGTAAACTAGTAGTACAAGTTTTGATCACAGCAGATAACTCTGATTAAACAAATCTCGACACTGATTACTCCCAGTGTGGATAATGCTACTGTCACTACCAACTGTTCAGTTCACAGCAGGAATTGCTTTTGAGAGCTGATTTGCATTATTACTCTGGATTAATCTTCATTCCTTTTTTCTAGAATGATCAAGATCATCACAGAATAGATTTAATTACTTGGAAAGAGACAGTGAAACACACAAAACAGAACATGTTTAAACAATATACTAAAATTGTCAAGCAATTCATTTAAGAGATTATAAAATAAAGCTTCTGAGGATATTTTAGCATATTTTCTTTTTACCAAGCCCAAGTGTCCAACAGGGTTTCAAAGATGCTGGCAGCACCAGTTTCCTCCTGTTGCCAGTAAGTGGTTCCCAACTGTTGAAACCACTGTACTGCTACAGGTACCAGCTACAGTAGGAAATTAGCATTAACAGCAATCACAGTCCCCATTGGACACTGAGCCTTGCCAAATAAAAATGCCACAAAAATCAGAACCCCTAATTACAATCACTCCAGTCCTATATCACCTAAAGACTAAAACCAACTATGAATTAAGTGTAATTTCAAGTAGATGCAAAACAGAAGCAAAAAATAGTGACAGAAGCAAAAAATAGTGAAATATGAATGTGAATATTTTACAGTCATATTGAGGGTAAATTTCAAAGGGATTTCTGCAGGAAAAGTAATACCCAAGGAAATGGCCCTTTAGAAAAAGCAAGTTTGCTTACCATAAACGATGTTTCCGTAAATAGCAGGATGAATTAGCCATGCTGTCATGGAATCTGTCAATCAGGTCCGGGAGGCGGAGCTTGTCAAAGCAGAGAACAGAGCTTTGCTCTCTGCGGCTGCGCCTGTGTTCCCGCACAGGAAAGTAACATAATCTCCTCAGTCTGTGATTAAGCCTTAGTGTAGTCAAAGACTTGGTGACTGCCAGGGAGGAGGGTGGGTCAGCATGGCTAATTCATCCTTCTATCTACGGAAACATCGTTTAAGGTAAGCAAACTTCCTTTTTCCCGTCGATAGCAGGGCTGAATTAGCCATGCTGTCATGGGAGTCCCAAGCTCCCGATCACGTTGTGTATGATATATATATTTGTACGTGATCTTTGACAGTGTGGCAGTCACCGTGGACAGGAGGATAGAGATTGCAGTATTGCTTGCCCTATCTTCACATCAGTGCCTGCTTGTTGATCAAGGCAATAGTGAGATGTGAAGGTATGAAGCGATAACCATGTATCTGCCTTGCAAATGTCTGGGTTTTACATTCTTAAGGTGTGCCAAGGAGGCTGCTACTGCTCTGACTTGGTGAGCTTTAGGAGTAGAATGTAATTGTAAATTTTGTTTATCATAGCAGAATTTGATGCACTGTACTATCCAGCTGGAGATGGTGCGTTTAGCCACTGGTAATCCAGGTGCCTTCGGGTCAAAGGAGACAAAGAGTTGAGAAACACGGGAGTCCGAGTTTGTTCTTTCTTTGTAGTGTGCTAAAGCTCTTTTACAATCCAGTGTGTGCAGTAGTTTTTCCCTATCATTTGCATGAGGTGTAGGGAAAAAGGTGGGTAATTCCATCGTCTGATTGAGATGGAATTGGGAAACCACTTTTGGTAGGAAGGATGGGTGAGTTTGGAGAACTACCTTTTGGTTATGAAATTGCAAATATGGAGGATAATGGACCAAGGCCTGCAACTCACTAACTCTTCGTGCAGATGTTACTGCAACCAGGAATACCACTTTCCATATGAGGTATTTTATGTGCGCCGAGTCCATGGGTTCAAATGGGGACAGCATGAGCTGTTCCAAAACTATGTTGAGGTTCCATGGAACTGGATGTTTAGATACCGGAGGACGAATGTGAGTTAACCCCTTCATGAAACGAAACAGTAATGGGTGATTGGATATAGGAATATCGTTAATTGGTCTATGATAGGCGCCTATGGCACTGAGGTGAACTTTGTACTGGTAGTGTTGATGCCTGTAGCGAAAGCATAGGTAATGCCACGAGGATGGATGGATTGGAATGTGTGTGTAAGCATCCTTCAGGTCGATGAAACACATCCAATCGTTGGTTTGAATCAGAGGAAGGATTGATTTCAACGATACCATTTTGAATTTCTCCTTGGTGAGAAATTTGTTCAATTCCCTTAGGTCTAGTATGGGGCGAAGGCCCCCCAACTTCTTGGGTATGAGGAAGTATGGGGAATAAAATGCTACTGATTTGGAGCCTGGGTGAATTTGTCAAATTGCTTGTTGTTTGCGAAGCAAAGCAATTTCCTCCCCCAGTTGTGGTTGGGGGTTGTGAATCTTGAGTGCGGAAAGATGAGGCAATATGGGTTTTGTGACAAATTGGAGTTGGTAACCGTGACGTACTATCTCCAAAACCCATTGATCGGATGTTATTCTCTCCCAGGCTTCCTGGCAAGAACGAATTCTGCAGGGTGGAGCTTGATGTTGTGGTGGTGGCTGCGTAACTAAAAAGATGAAGTCACTTTTGCTGCAGTAGCCGGCTGTTGTGCCTGCTGTCTCTGGTTACGTAGTTTACCTCTACGTTGGTTTGAGGTATTCTGTTGTTGAGCAGGACGCTGGTAGGAAGGGTATGTTTATGTACGAAAGGACTGGTAAGATCTGTAGGGTCTCCTGGCATATGATTGCCTACGAGTAGATCCAATATAACGACGTGTAGTCGAATAATTAGGATGTTATGTTAATGATTGTACTACTAGAGCTTCTTCCTTCAGTTTACCTATTGTGTCCTGGAACTTTTCTACGAACAGCTTATCTCCTGTACATGGGAGGTTTGTTAGTTTCTCGTGCAAATCTTCACGTATTGAACTTGAACGTAACCATGCTAGTCTGCGGGCTGCAATGGCTGTTGCCGATGCCCTGGAGGATGTTTCATATGCTTCTTAGATCGACCTCAAAAGGTGTCGAGAACAATCTTCCATGTCATGAAGAGGCGGAGGTATCTGATCCGCGGTCAAGGAAAGCATACCCTTCATAGCTTGCATGCAGTCATATAGGTATTGTACCATGTAGAACTGATGGTGCATAATTCGGGCAATCAACATTGAGTTATGGTATATTTTCCTGCCAAACTCATCTACATATTTGTTGTCTTTCCCTGCTGGGTATGAGGAATGTGACTTTGTTTTCTTAAATCTTTGCATCGCCGATTCTGCTGGTGATGTTTTCCTCATACGAAATTGTATGTCTGTTTTCCTGGAAATGGCTGCGATTGCATAAAGCGCTTCCCAGGATTTATGTAAGACTGAATGCAGGAATTCTTGTGGTGGAAGAGATGTTGGTTCCCCTGGAGTATCAAAAATCTTTAGGAGACCAAGGGTTTCTGCCCTAGGGTCTGCTTCTTTTTGGACCTCTAGATGCAGTATTGTACCCAATTTTTCTAGGAATTTTGGGTATGTAAGGTCTTCCGGAGGGGAGTACGGTTCCTGAAGTTGTTCCTGCGGATCCGATGGGAATCCCGTAGATGATGATGGTGATGTTTGCAGTGAAGGAGAATCAAAAGATGTATCCTGTGTATAATTTAGGCGAGGCTGGTCGGTTTGTTATGGGAGATGTCGGCGGCTCCACTGACGGTTCTCTATTAATCTGCGTCTTGTGTTCCGGAGAACTGTCAGCAGCAATATTAGTCATTTTGAACGATGACTGAAGAGTATCATAAAAACCTGCTAAGGATTGAGACAATTGATAAAATGCCTCTTTTGTATGAGGGGGCATTATTGTACGACCATCTGGTTCTCATGAGACACCTGCTTTAGGGTGCATTGGAGTATTCTGAGGTGAAGTATTAGATAGCTTATGGTCATTTCGTATTTTATTGCCCGTTATGTTCCTCGAATCCTCTGAATCTGTAGAAGTGTTAGAGGAAACAACCTGTATTACTTCTCTATGTGAGAAGGTATTGGAAGGTAGTATATGAGATGATTTAGAAGTCGAAGGGCTTATTTCCCATGTAGCACTCCTCTTTGCCAACTTTCTCTGTTGGGAGTGTCGTGAGTGCTTATGATAATAGTGAGACGACGAGTCTGTATGACTTCTACATGAAGTAAATTATTTGGAATCAGCTCTCAAAGAAAGGGTAGTTGAAGGTTTATATAAAGGGTTTTTATATATATATGTAGTACCTGAACGAGGCGAAGTTATTATAGAAACATAGAAACATAGAAACATAGAAATGACGGCAGAAGAAGACCAAACAGCCCATCCAGTCTGCCCAGCAAGCTTCACATTTTTTTTCCTCATACTTATCTGTTTCTCTTAGCTCTTTGGTTCTATTTCCCTTCCACCCCCACCATTAATGTAGAGAGCAGTGATGGAGCTGCAACCAAGTGAAATATCAAGCTTGATTAGTTATGGGTAGTAGGGGAAGTAACCGCCGCAATAAGCAAGCTACACCCATGCTTATTTGTTTTACCCAGACTGTGTTATTCAGCCCTTATTGGTTGTTTTTCTTCTCCCCTGCCGTTGAAGCAGGGAGCTATGCTGGATATGCGTGTAGTATCAGTTTTTCTTCTCCCCTGCCGTTGAAGCAGGATATGCATTGAAAGTGAAGTATCAGGCTTATTTGGTTTGGGGTAGTAACCGCCGTAACAAGCCAGCTACTCCCCGCTTTGTGAGTGCGAATCCTTTTTTCTTCTCCCCTGCTGTTGAAGCAGAGAGCTATGCTGGATATGCGTGAAGTATCAGTTTTTCTTCTCCCCTGCCGTTGAAGCAGAGAGCTATGCTGGATATGCGTGAAGTATCAGTTTTTCTTCTCCCCTGCCGTTGAAGCAGAGAGCTATGCTGGATATGCATTGAAAGTGAAGTATCAGGCTTATTTGGTTTGGGGTAGTAACCGCCGTAACAAGCCAGCTACTCCCCACTTTGTGAGTGTGAATCCTTTTTCCACATTTCCTCTTGCTGTTGTAGCTTAGAGCGATGTTGGAGTCACAGTAACCATGTGTATGTTTATTGAATAAGGGTATTATCTCCAGGCAGTAGCCGTCATTCTGGCGAGCCACCCACTCTTCATTGGCGGCCTCTTGACTTTATGGATCCAGAGTGTTTATCCCACGCCCCTTTGAAGTCCTTCACAGTTCTGGTCTTCACCACTTCCTCCGGAAGGGCATTCCAGGCATCCACCACCCTCTCCGTGAAGAAATACTTCCTGACATTGGTTCTGAATCTTCCTCCCTGGAGCTTCAAATCGTGACCCCTGGTTCTGCTGATTTTTTTCCTATGGAAAAGCTGAAGAAAACCCTTGCGAAGGGTAACGTCATCGTTTCAACTCATTCTGTAGTACCTGAGATGAGTGATCATGTCTTTTATGCGCGGATTTAGATTTATGCGCGGATTTAGATTTATGCGCGGATGTAGACTTACGCGCATATCCTTCTGTTTCTGTGCGCGCAAGGTTATCGGCGTCGATGTCTTCGGCGCCATGCGCATAGACACAATTGGCGTCGAGCGCGCAGGTGATGTCGGCGCCGTACGCGCAGATGTCGATGGCGCCGTGCGCACATGTGCCCAGCATTCTTCTGCGCCATGCACGCAGGGTTCTTAGGCATCGTACGCAGAAGTGTCGTCAGCACCATGCGCATAGAAGTGTTGTGCGCCGATCCCTCTCCAGGCACTGAAGTATTATGCGCCAATACTTTGTTATGCACATACGGCGCCTTAGGCGCAGAATGTGTAGGCGCCGAGGTTTTTGGCGCCAATATCTCCTGTTGCGGCGCTTCTGGCTCTGTGGATTTTTGACAATCCATTGGCCTTTGTCATTTTGACATCTCCTTACCTCCAAGAGTGGAGGATTGAGGATCCGACAAAGATGCTCTCTTTTTCGAGGGAGCCGATGAAATCGGCAGGCCAGGCGACGAATGAGCCTCATATGGTTCCGTTGAGGCAAAAAGTTCCTGAAGCCTGTAGGCCCTTTGCTTCAGTGCTCTAGGTGACATCCTCGAGCAAAATTCACAATCTTCCTGATTTTGATCTGGTCCTAGGCATCGGTAAAATCGGTTATGGCCGTCCGTGACCAACATTACCTTGCCGCAATGACAGGGTTTAAACCCCGATTTTGACATGTTTATTATGTTAACGCTGAGAAGAACAGCTCCGCGTGCGATCCCGCTAGTGGAAAAAACAGACTGAGGACATTCTGTTACTTTCCTGCGCGGGAACACACGAGCAGCCGCAGAGAGCAAAGCTCTGTTCTCTGCTTTGACAAGCTCCGCCTCCTGGACCTGATTGACAGCTCCCATGACAGCATGGCTGATTCAGCCCTGCTATCGACGGGAAAACTATTTGATGCAAGCCTAAAATCCGATGCATGTATACCATTTGCACATTATTTTATACACCCAGGGGAAAGGTGTGCCAAGGGATGGAATCTGGTTAGGGTTTATTATTTATTTATTTTATTTAAAGGGTTTTTATATACCATTTATACAAGCATATTGGTCTAAATGGTTTACAGGTTGTAACATACATAATAAATTATCTAAAAAATATAATATTTTTTAAAAAGAAAAGTATTCACAAATTACAGTAAATAAGTTAGGCAAACAATATAATATAAATAGGTTTTGAGTTTCTTCTTGAATTCTTTGGGATTGATTGTAAGGCTAAGTATTTTTGGAATGGGGTTCCACAGGGAGGGACCTACAACGGAGAAGGCACGCTTTCTGGTTATATCGAGCCTGACAATTTTTACAGTAGGTAGTTGAAGAAGGTTTTTATCAATTGAGCATAAGGGGTGTTGTGGTTGTTATAGACGTAGGGAGGTGCATAGCCAGACAGCAGAGGGGTTATGAATTAGGTTGAAAATTAATGTTAAATTTTGTCATGAATGCATTGACAAATCAGAAGCCAATGGAGATTATGAAGAATTGGAGTGATGTGTTCCCTAGATTTAGTATCTGTTAGGAGATATGCTGCGGCATTTTGAATAAGCTGCAGTAGGCAGATAATTAAATCAAGGAGACCAATATATAGTGAATTGCAGTAGTCTAAAGTAGACAGATTCAGAGCTTGCAAAACAGTTCTGTAGTCTGCAGGGAATAATAAGGGTTTTAGTTTCTTAAAGAGATTTAATTTGTAGAAAGAGTTGTTACCTTCATGCTTTTTGATTGTACACATATGCACTTAAATTATTTCAGCAAAACCACAAACACCAAAAAGCAGGTGCAAATGTATGCACATAGTTTTGCAGAAATAATTTTCAAAGCAAGCTTACACATGAAACTTTGCTTTGAAAATTGTTCTAACTTGGAAACATAACAGCCTGCAAATTTATACAATCTGTTGTAAAATTATACCTCTTGAGGATAAGTTTCAAACGATTTTACTCATGTAACTAAGAGGACAACATTCAGAAAAGCAGTGAACAGACAACTTAAACAAATAAGCAAATAAGTTGTTTGGTAAATTCAGCGAAATAAATGTCCCACTGAATATACTTACCTAAAGTTATCCGGGAATATGTTCTTTGGTAACTTTCAAAACTAATTGGCTATATTAAAACATAGCCAATTAAGAGGCTGCAAAATAACTGGAAAAAAAAAGGTTTTGGGGATTGCTGGCCCATTCCATACCCTGCACCCACATAAAAAACCTGTTAACTTGTGTCGGGCCAAGCACCTGAAACCATCTCTCCCCCAAGTTCCTCAAAAGATAAAAAATGTTGCAGGTCTACTGGACTTAGAAGCCTCTTGCCAACCCCTCCCCCAAAATTCTGAAGTACCATCTACTTTCTGGACCACCTTCAAAATCCCTCCCATCCTCAACACCAATCCAAACTCAAGTACTCCACTCGGCACCCTCAAAAACCCACGTGCAGCCGGATGCATAGCAGGATCCAGCCCTCCTAGCAGCGTCCAGCATTGTTTTGAGAGCAGCAACGGTAGCATAAGCTACTACCACTGTTGTCAGATAACACTCCGACAACAATGCGCGATGCCGCAGGGAGCACTGCGATCGTACCGTGCTTCCAGCAGCTTGTTGGATTTGGGGACTGCTGCTGAGTGTAACAAGAAGGTTTGGGTTGGGGTTGTGAATGAAAGGGAGAACTTGGAGAGGGCCCAGGAGGGCAGATATTTCAGAATTTGGGGGGGAGGGGTTTGGCAAGGAGGCTCCTTGGGCCAATAGACCTGCAACATTTTTTTAAACCTTTTGGTTGGGCTTGAGGAGAGGGGTATTTGGGAACTTGGCTGTAGGGATTATCCAAGTCACCCTTAAAAGAGTTGCGTCTGTGTCAGTCGAACCAAAGAAGTTGAATCCAAGCAAAACAAGTAGGATGTTACTGAATTTTAAAGAGAAAAAAATACTGCTCAATACACAGGACTTTGTTTCAAACTGACATGGCTAAGACATGGCTAAGACATGTGGTTAGTGCAGTTAGTGTAACTGGGTTCAAAAAAGGTTTGGATAAGTTCTTGGAGGAGAAGTCCATTAACGGCTATTAATCAAGTTTACTTAGGGGCGGATTTTAAAAGCCCTGCTCGCCTAAATCCGCCTAAATCCGGGCGGATTTAGGCGAGCAGGACCCTGCGCGCCGGTGCGCCTATTTTACATAGGCCTACCGGCGCGCGCAGAGCCCCGGGACTCGCATAAGTCCCGGGGTTTTCAGAGGGGGGGTGAGTCGGGGGCGGGCCCGATCCGCGCGGCGTTTTCAGGGCGTGTCGGGAGCGTTTCGTGGGCAGGCCCGGGGGCGTGGTTACGGCCCGGGGCGGTCCGGGGGTATGGCCGCGCCCTGCGGACCCGCCCCCAGGTCACGTCCCGGCGCGCTAGCGGCCTGCTGGCGCGCGGGGATTTACGTCTCCCTCCGGGAGGCGTAAATCCCCCGACAAAGGTAAGGGGGGGGGGTTTAGACAGGGCTGGGCGGGTGGGTTAGGTAGGGGAAGGGAGGGGTAGGTGAGGGGAGGGCTAAAGAAAGTTCCCTCCGAGGCCGCTCCGATTTCGGAGCGGCCTCGGAGGGAACGGAGTTAGGCTGCGTGGCTCAGCGCGCACCGGCTATATGGAATCGATAGCCTTGCGCGCGCCGATCCCGGATTTTAGCGGATACGTGCGGCTACGCGCGTATCTACTAAAATCCTGCGTACTTTTGTTTGCGCCTTGAGCGCCAACAAAAGTACACGAACGCGCCGTGTTTGTAAATCTACCCCTATGGGAATAGCCACTGCTATTAATTGCATCAGTAGCATGGTATCTTCTTAGTGTTTGGATAATTGCCAGGTTCTTGTGGCCTGGTTTGGCCTCTGTTGGAAACAGGATGCTGGGCTTGATGGACACTTGGTATGACCCAGCATGGCAGTTTCTTATGTTCTTATATATGTATATATAGCCAGTTAAGGCTAAAGTTATCTGTGCCTGCTCTAAGGATGACAACACTTAAATGACTAAGTTTAAGCCCTGCCCCAGAACATCTCTGTTTTATCTGGCTAAGTTTCAGACAGGCAAGCACTTACCTGGCTAAGCCAGTCAGCAGGGATAAAGCAGAGTTGCTTATTTGTAACAGGTGTTCTCCAAGGACAGCAGGATGTTAGTCCTCACATATAGGTAAAATCATCAGATGAAGTCCCGATGCGGAAAACTTATATCAAACTTAGAACTTTGACTTGGCACACTGAGCATGCCCAGTATGCCCTATACTTCACATCCACACGGGGTCTCTCTCCAGTCTTATATCAAAGAATTATAGTTAAAATAAAAAATAGGAGAAACCCAACTCCGCGGGGTGGCAGGGTGGGTTTTGAGAGGGTTAACTTACTGCTGTCCATGGAGAACACCTGTTACAGGCAAGCACTCTGCTTTCGCCAAGGACAAGCAGGATGGTAGTCCTCACATATGGGTGAATCCCTAACTACAGGCTACTCCCCAACACAAAAAGGGACCAACAGTCACCTAACGAGATGCCAACAGGCACAATGACAGTGTTGTTAGTAAAAGAGGGTGGAGATAGCCAGAACCCAAACAACGGGCCCTAAGCTGGGAGAGTTGGGTTCAACATCTTAAACAGATCTTGAAGGACAGACTGGCCAAACCTACTGTTGCATTGGCAATTCCTATCCAGGCAACAGTGAGATGTGAATGTGTGGAGAATATCATGTCCATGGGAACTACTCACAAGTGGGCCACCAACAATGCTATGGCTGACAGAATGAGCCTTGACATGACCCCCAAGATGCAGTCCCGCCTGGGCAAAAGAGAAGGAGATGCAATCTGTTAGCCAACTGCATAGTGTCTGTTTGGCAATGGCAATTCCCAACCTATTGCTATCAAAAGAAACAAAAAGTTGGGTTGACTGTCTATGGACTTTTGTTCGCTCAAAGTAGAAGGGAAGGTTCCCTTGCAGTGCCAGCTGTGCAGTGTTTGATTGCCTTGGTGTGAATGGGGCCTGGGAAAGAATGTTGGCAGGATGATGGATTAGTTAAAATGGAAGTCTATTACCACCTAAGGCAGGAACTTAGGGTGTGTATGTAACACCACCCTGTCTAATAAAACTTAGTATAAGGTGGACAAGTCACTAACACCTGGAGCTCACTGACCCTGCACGCTGAGATGATCGCCACCAAAAACATGACCTTCAAGTATTTCAGGTCACAGGTGTACAGCGGCTCAAAAGGAGCTTTCATCAGTTAAGCTAACACCATGTTGAGGTCCCAAGAAATAGCAGGAGGCCTTTGGGGAGGCTTCAACTGAAGCAAACCTCGCATGAATCACATAATTATAGGCTGTACAGAGATGGGTGTACGATCCTCAACTTGGTGTTATGCGCCAATTGCACTGAGATGAACTCTAACGGAGTTGGTCTTTAAGCCAGCTTCCGACAGCCATATAAGGTAATCAAGCAGTTTTTGTGGGGGGCAGGAGAACAGATCTAGGGCCTTCTGCTAACTCCTCTACTTCAGTCCATAGGACTTTCTAGTGGAAGGCTTTCTAGAAACCACCAGCACCCAAGACACATCCTCTGAAAGATCAAACTGCTGCAGGATTAACCTCTCAACATCCAGGCTGTGAGCAACAGGGCCTGGAAATTGGGATGCTGCAGCCTGCCTTGACCTTGCATGATGAGATCTGGGGAAATCCCCAGAATGATCAATCTCATGAGGAACAACACCTTTAGGAGTGGAAACTAGACCTATCTCGGCTAATTAGGGGCTATGATGATCATAATCCTCCTATCCTCGTGAAGCCTCAAGAGAGTCTTCGCCAGCAAGGAATTTGGAGGATATGCGTTCAGAAGACTCTTGCCCCAATGACAGCAAAGTCATCCGAGGCTGGTTTGCCATCTAACCTGTACAGGGAACAGAACAGTGGTACCTTCCTGTTGCAAGGGAACGTGAACTGATCTACATCCAGGCTCCCCCAGAGGCAGAATAGCTGATTTGCTACTCCCTAGTCCAGGGACCACTTGTGGGGTCTGAAAGCTTGACTCAGCCTGTCTGCTACCATATTTTCCATCCCAGCCAGGTACATGCCCTGAACACCATCCCATGGGACAGGGCCCAAGACCAAATCTGGACCACTTCCTGACACAGGAGGTATGATCTCGTGCATCTCTGCTTTATTGACATACCACATGGCTACCTGGTTGTCGGTTTGGATCAGGACAACTTTGTTGGACAGCCGATCTCTGAAAGCCCATAGTGTGTACCTGATCGACCGAAGCTCTAGGAAGTTGATTTGACAAGAGTGTTCCTGAGTGGACCAGAGACCTGAATGATGAGCCTTCCACATGAGCTCCCCACCCGCAGGTGGACGCATCTGTGGTTAGGACAATTTGGGTAGGGTAACCACGAAATGAGATCCCCCATTCCAGATTGGAAAGTACCTCCACCAGGACAATGAGTCCTGGAGAGATGAGGTGAATCGTATGCAATCCTGAAGGCTCGAGAGGCCTGGTGCCACTGCAATCTCAGGGCCTACTGGGCTCTGCACATGTGTAAACGTGCCAAGGAAGTGACATAGATGGTTGCAGTCATATGCATCAACAGTCTCAATATCTGCCAAGCTGACACCTGATGGCTCTGTTGAATCTCTGCCACGATGGTCATCAATGTGATGGTTCTCTGGTGAGGCAGGAAGGCCTTGACATGAGCCGTGTCTAGCAGAGCTCCTAAAAAGTCCAATTGAAGTGACAGGCTAAGATGGGACTTTGGGTAGTTTAGAACAAACCCTAGTGACTCCAACACCTGGATGATCAAGCACATGGACCAGACGGCCCCTGCCTGAGTTGTACTCTTGGCCAGCCAATCGTCCAGATAAGGGAAAACATGCACTCCCAGCCTGCGGAGGTGCACCACCCCCATAGCCAGGCATTTTGTGGGGCTGATGCTAGCCCAAACAGCAGTACCAGGAACTGGAAGTGCTGTTTTCCCACCACAAATCAAAGATACTTCCTGTGACCAGGGAAGATCTCGATGTGAATGTATGCATCCTTAAGGTTGAGGGAGCATAGCCAGCCCCCTTTTTGTAAAAGGGGGATCAAAGTGCCCAGGGAAACTATCTTGAACTTTTCTTTTTTTTAGAAACTTGTTCATGGCTTTCTGGTCTAGGAAGGGACGGAGTCCTCCTGTTCTCTTTGGAATCAGGAAATACCTGGATTAAAATTCCCACCCTTTTTGCCCTGATAGAATGGACTCGACTACCCTGGCTGTTAAGAGGGAGGAGAGCTCTGCTTGTAGTACCTCTTGATGCGCTACCAGCCCCCAAAATGGGCACAGAGGGCAGTTTGGAGGGACATCCAATAGATTCAGTTGGTACCCTTGATGGACAATGAAAAGAACCCATTGGTCCGAGGTAATGATATGTATATCGAGAATGTCGGTATATAAAAATTCTAAATAAATAAATACTAGGCCACTGGTTTGAAAAGAATTGCAGCCTGCCCTCGACCAGACGGTTAAACATCCCCAGTCAGCTCCTCAGTCCTGAGAGTTGTCTGAGGAGCTGACTGGGGCTTGGGGACTCTCTGATACCTGGGATGGCTATGGGAGCCCTGATGGTGTGGCCAGGAGTGAGGGGGTAGAGGATAGTTCCTTTGGTTAAAGTCTTTCTTGGCCCCTATCTCATCGGCCTCCTAGAAGGGGAGGATGAATCCAGAGTGCTGGCGGAGAGCTGTTGGAGGGTTTCATGTGGGTCCCAAAGTTGGGCCACAGCATCCCTCACCCTTCCTCTGAAGAGATTCTCCCCAGTATACGGCACATCAGTGAGTTGTTCTTGTACCTCTGGTTGGAGATCCAAGGCCTGCAGTCATGCCATTCTGTATTCACTGATTCCCACTACAGACACTCTTGATGCCATCTCGAATAAACTGTTGGTCACTCAGACTTCGTGTTTTCCGCACTCCAGGCCCTTATGCACCAGAAACATGAGGGTGGCCTACTGCAGCTGAGACAGCTGCTCGGCCACCTCCTCCATCTGTTTCCAGATATCCTGCAAGTACTGGATCATATAGAGTGGGTGGCAGGAATATAGGCAATGAGCATCGCGCCTTGAAATAACTTACTTCCAAGAGCATTCATTGCTCTATAATCCTTCCCTAGGATGCTGAGGAATGAGCCTGAGAGCACTTGATCCTCTTGAGGACAGATTTGACCACCACCAACTTGTGGGTCAGCTGATGCTCATCGAATCCTTCAGCCTTCTGGACAAGGTAGAGCCCCATATGCCTTCTTATTAACAGGAGACACTGTGACGGGGTGTTTCCATACCTACAGCAGCAGCTCCATAAGGATCTCATGCACCAGGACCACCATGATCTCCTTATGGAGGCTCCACGAACTAGAGGATCTCAAGCATTTTGTGCCTGGCATCCTCTTCCATTAATAGTTGAAATGGGATGGATTCTGCCAACACCCTCACAAACCTTGTGAAGGTCAAGTCCTCAAGCAGAAACTTCCTTCACTCCTCTGGAGGAGAAGGGTCTGATGGGAGATCTTTGGAGCCCGCCAGGAGTCTTAGGGTTCCTCATCCTCACTGTAAGCAACAGGGGATGGGGTCTGTAGGTGCTCAGACTTCGCCAGAGGTATAGACACCACTAAAACTGGATGGAGAGGGGGCAGACCTCGGCATCTCTGCCAGACTCAATGAAGCTTCCTCCTCAGAGGAACCTGTGATGACCACTGTATTGGTAAGGGGAGGCCTCGGTGCCCTGCCGGGCACCAATGCTGTCCCGGGAACAGATGTCAGCTGGGTCGGTAGTTCCTTCTTTTCTGCAATGACACGTGAATATTTTTACTACAGAATCTCATATTTATATTGTAATCACTTTTTGTAATGACTAAACTCTGTTCATGAAGTCAGCTGAATGACTCAATTACTATTCAGAAGAATAGCTCAAAAGTTGAAAGTATTTGCCCACAACATCTGTAAATCTGGAATTAGAAAGTTTAAATCACAAACTGGTTACCTCTGCCTTTCATATTTCTGAGGCAGGTAAAATTTTACTTATAAACAGGTATTAATACATATTCAATGTGTTTAAGTATTTTGAATACAACTCCTAGTGTCCACCAATAGGAATGGTTGCAATCAGCAACACAGTTTTAAATCCATCCTTTTAAATAAAGATGAGGTGTTGTAATAAAGTTATGGCGTACAGGATAAAAGAAAAATAAAGAAAAAAAACAGGTCAGAAAAAAGAAAAAATAAATAGTGTAACGATTAATAATTAAACACTGAATACTAATTTATATCAGCAAAACCTTTTACTATTTAAAATGTAACTCTGTCATGTTTCTATTGTAATCTGCAATGTATATCTTTAGAATTGCAGAATATAAGTGTTTTAAATTAAATAAATTTAATGAGCTGCCAAGGATACATTCTGATTTTAGCATGAAATTCCTTGTATAATAGAAACAGAGAAACATGAAGGCAGAAAAAGACCATACAGACTGTCTAGTCTGCCCATCCACTCAACAGCTCAGCTCTGCTCCCATTCTACTCTTTCAGAGATTTGCTTACCCCATGCTTTCTTGAATTCAGATACTGATATTCCTCAATGAGGAATCAGAAGGTCTTCTTTAATGCATGCATAAAGTTGTTCTTGGGAACTCCTAAAAGAAATTCTAACTTTTCCATGGTTTTATGACTTGCCATGTGATTGCAATCTGGTTGATAGGCATTTCATTGGGCGCTCCCTGACCCTCAAACTATATAACTATAGAGTCCTCCAGTAACTAAACATTCCTTTCACATAGAGTTGGAGATCCTAGCACATACAAGAAAATCTCAACTTCTTAGAAATCCACACTTTATTTTCTAATGATGTAATTCCCCTCTTAAAATAATACAACGATTAGAAGATCGTGGGGGTCTATATATTAAAGTGCGCTATAGCTAACATGTTAATGTGGGTACAGGTACAAGACACAGCTCCATTAAAAAATTGTGCAATCACATTAATTTTTAATATGGCCATGCATTTAAATATGCAGGTCCTATGATAATGACCTCATTATTGATTGCTGTGAGATTTACAAACGCACATTAAATTTACCTCAGAAATGTTGCAGAGATAAATTAACTACACCTCTATAGGAGCTGGAATGCTAGCAGATAACAAGTGGGTGCAGAGAGGGTCATGGGACTCCCCCCTACCCAGCCCCAAAACATTTGAGCCCCCTGCCTCTGCATCCATCTCTGAAGTACAGAAATGCCCTAAGCACCTCACCACCCCATCCCCAGGAGAAGGGAAGCGCCAGGAGGAGGAATGTGGCCTGCCTTGCTCTTTTCACTTTGCCAAAATGGTAGCTTTATCATAACATAGTTTGAACTGCATGTTGCAAGCAGTGTGACAAAGTATGAGGAAGCAATGCTGCCATTTTGATGAGGACCAATGAAGCATCAGGAATGTCTGTTAGGCCACTTTCTTCCTCCTGCTGCTTGTCTGATCTTAGGGAAGGGGTAGGTGGGCTCAAGGGAAGTCAGAGAGCACTTGTGTTGCTGCCCTTTCTCTTTTCCACTCTGGATCCCCTGCAGCCCAGATTTTCTGTCCAGCTAATGTGGACTCCAGAGGACCACATGGATAGCTGGCATTTTAAAATTATATTTAGATTAACTTTGTGTTTAAGTTAGTATTAATAAATATGATAAATAATAAAAAGTATAAGTGAAAATTACCTACTCAGTTAAACCAATGCAAATGTCAGTTTTATTTTTTTGGATGTCCTTTCATATGTTTTCAAAAATGATATTATTTTTTCTCCATAAAATCATCCATAGATGATGCATATTTAAAAGCAGTTGCAAAACTGATGAAACACAACAGGGGAGGTAATTTTCAACGCAGTTACACAATGCCGGAAATGAAGAAAATGATCGCAAGGCCCTGAAGCAGCAGCTCAAGCCACGAAACATGGCCATGTCGGTGTTGTTGGTTTGTTTTCCAGAAGTCTACACAAGCCCTTACATGAAGATAAGTATGGATTAAAATGAACTATATTTTACGTCCACACTAAAAAAAAAGTTTGTTGGACTTTAAAGGTGAAAATAACTGGAGAGGAGGACACAAAGGGTTTTTCCCCAGTGATGGCAACCTAAAGTGGCTTTTTGCACCGTTGGAAATTGTCTTTGTACGACATTCAATAGGGTGCACTGTCTGAGGTTTTTTGCCCCTGCCTTTATACTATTTCTCACACTACTTTTCACACCTTTTGCTTATAACAGCGGGCTGTATAATGGACTTCTGGTTATTTAATATATCAGTAAGGTAAGTAAGTAGCTAAAAATCATATGAATAATTTCAAAAAAATATAAAAATAATTCAAAAAGGTTTTTATGCATGGACAGGTGGGGGTGTATTTTTTTGTAATTGTTACAAATGTAAATGTAACATACTATCATAGCAATTTTCAAAAGCCCATTTACATGTTTACGGTGCACTTATGCATTTAAAACCTATTAATTCAATGGCAAGTATTGTAGAATTTTCAAAAACCTAACTGATTGCATAAAATGCATTTACTCATGTTTTAAGTATTTAAATCCTTTTAAAATGATCTCTTAACTGTATTGTTGGTTCCTAATACACATTTGTAAAGCATCTGCCCATAACCATTTACCATACTGCAGCCTGCACCCATGCCCCCAAAGATAGGGACACCCCCAACCCTTTCCCTTCCTCAACTACAAAAAGGACAGACAACCTTACTAGAATAAAATGGCTGCAACTTTATTGCAAATGACCATCGAAATAAAGAACAGATGTTTGCATTTCCCACCATTTTTCTCCCTAGAAGCAAACCTGTTATCCTTAATTACAGCTTTTCCAGCCTGAAGCCTATAAACTCAATGTTGCTGGTTTTGGGAAAGTTTGTTGCAGAAGGCTGAATTCAAGTGCAGCTGATTCATTAATTAGGAAGGGGCTTAGGCAGCGTAAAATATGCAAGCTGCTTTACTTAAGAGACAGACGCTAAGGGTGGTTTTGCTACATACCATGCGACAAGAAATTCGAGCCCTAAAAGAGTATGAGAGGTCTGCTGAATTCAAGCTGCCCCCGTAGAAACCTCTCTACCCCCAGCAAGATAACCCTGATTCTCTGAGGAACTGCAGTCTGAATACAAGGCTGTTTCATTTTACTGTGGCTACCTACAGAGAAAGTGAATGAGACGCTGCTACTATCACCCATCCATCTTCAGTTCCAAGGTCTGGTAAAGAGTTTTCTCTTTCAGACCAATTATCTGTTTGGTTGCTGATGAAAGTCCTTTTATTTGTTTGCAGCACACAAATTGATTTATGTTGCCGAAGACAAACTGTGATGTTTTGTAGTGCTGAACTGCAAGTTTTCCTAACTGAGCCTGATCGGCTGGGCTCTTCCTTCCACCATTCCAAACTCTTATAACAGCAATTTTCAAACTTTTTTCTTGAGAACCAGTGGGGGAAAAAACCCCACATCACCCTATAACGATGAAGAGCAATTTTGGCTTGCTATTACCATTTCATGTTAAGTAATAACTAAAATTAGATATCAAGGTTATTTGTAAAACATTTTAAACACACTATAAATATTAATAAGGTAATATATTATATATTAAAATGCTAAACATATTTAATGTGATGGTGAGCCTGCCTGTTCCTGATCTCTTTCCCTTTGCCTGGTTTTGGTCAAACATTATATAATGGAAGTGGTAAAGATTCCTCTATTCTAGGGTTTAATATCTTCCTCCTTGAAGTTACAGGAGCTCTGGAGAAGTCTGGTGAAGAAACTTATGTATTGTCTACTGTTATTGTAAATTTGTGCTTGAACCTGATAGGTTTAGAAGCTTGTGCAATTTTATATAAAAATGTTTGGGTTTTTTTAATGTAAAATGTTTGTTTTTCCAAATGAGGCCCAGTTTACTCAGAAGAAGAGGAAACAAGTTTTACATAAGAACATGCCATACTGGGTCAGATCAAGGGTCCATCAAGCCCAGCATCCTGTTTCCAACAGTGGCCAATCCAGGCCATAAGAACCTGGCAAGTGCCCAAAAACTAAGTCTATTCCATGTTACCGTTGCTAGTAATAGCAGTGGCTATTTTCTAAGTCAACTTAATTAATAGCAGGTAATGGACTTCTCCTCCAAGAACTTATCCAATCCTTTTTTAAACACAGCTATACTAACTGCACTAACCACATCCTCTGGCAACAAATTCCAGAGTTTAATTGTGCATTGAGTAAAAAAGAACTTTCTCCGATTAGTTTTAAATGTGCCTCATGCTAACTTCATGGAGTGGCCCCTAGTCTTTCTACTATCCGAAAGAGTAAATAACTGATTCACATCTACCCGTTCTAGACCTCTCATGATTTTAAACATCTTTATCATATCCCCCCTCAGTCATCTCTTCTCCAAGCTGAAAAGTCTTAATCTCTTTAGTCTTTCCTCATAGGGGAGCTGTTCCATTCCCCTTATCATTTTGGTAGCCCTTGTTATTACAACCCTGGGCATTACAACCTGGAGTCATGTTTTGACTAAATTATTCATGTAAACTTGTGGTTAAATATTTAGATATGAGATACCGGTATATCTTAAATGAATCTTCCCCTTACCAGTTTTTTGGCCACCAGGCTAGTTTAGGAGTTATCAACGGCTTCTTCTCCTATGCTATCTGACCCATAGGTCTCTTCAAGTTATTCTCTAGAAGAGGATAACTCGAAGTGTATTAATGCTGTAGCATGTGCACTATTTGGGCCGGATTTTAAGAGGTACGCGCAACCCAGCACACACAAATGTAGGCCCAATTTTATAACATGCTCACGCAGCAACGCGCATGTTATAAAATCCAGGGTCGGTGCGCACAAGGGGGTGCACAACTGTGTAATTTGCACGTGCCGAGCTGCACAGCCTTCCTCTGTTCCCTCCTCCCCCACCTTCCCCTCCCTTCTCCTACCTAACCCGCCCCCCAGCCCTACCTAAATCCCACTCCTACCATTGTTTTGTTATTTATGCCTGCCTCTGGCTAGGTGTAGGTTGCATGCGCCGGCCAAGTGCCGTCGCGCAATCCCTGGGCCCAGCAGCAGTGGAGAAGCCTCTGGCCATGCCCACGCCCCGGCCCGCCCCACCCCGCCAACTTTTTCAAGCCCCAGGACTTACACGCGTCCCAGGGCTTGTGTGTGTTGCCGGGCCTATGCAAAATAGGCTCAGCGCACGTAGGGTTTGAAAATCTGCCCCTTTGTGTCTTGCTTTTTTTTCTTTCCTGTTTTTTTTTTTAAGAACTATGATGCCCTCCATAATTTGAGGACTGTATGGGATGTCTATTTTTTTCTTTTTCTTTATGTAAGGAGCTGAAGTTGTTTTCATTACTAAAATGCACATCTTGGCTTATATGGGAAAATTAATAAGTATAAAATATAAAATGAAAGAGCAGCTCCCTATATCAGGTCTTGTCACCTTCTCCCTCTCTATTTCTTGATTGTAGTTCTGTCTTAATCCCCATTCTCCAGCCCCTACTGCTCAATCTCTCATCCCCCAACCCCCATTGCTCATGTACTCACCCACCAGGCCCTCTTGATCGTTCTCTTTCCCTTTTGTCTGCCACCACACTCTCTCCCCCCTTGTTCACAGTCCCTCCTCATTTCCACCTCCCCCTCCCCCATCACTTTCTCTCCAGGTTCACTTGTAGTACCCTTTCCTTAGATTGTTTCCCATCCAGTGTGCTGCAGCTGTAGCTCTGGTGTGATGTGACAATCTTCATTTTCTCTTTCCCCAACAGCTGGCCTGCAGGACATCCTCCCACCAGTAGGGGGAGTCAGAGAGCAGCTCTTATCTGCTGCTGCTTCTGTTTTCCTCTCAGCTGGCTCACCTCTCCAATTTAAATGGCAGGGGGGAACCCTGTAGTCTCACAAGTCCTGCTGACACATGCAATTCCAATTTCAGAGGGAAATCGACATAGAAGAAAAAAGCAGCACAAAATAAGTGCTGCTGGAAGCGGCAACTGAATTTGCTAGGAAGCTGGGGATGTTGGGGGAGAGGGAAGGGAAGGGAAGAGAAAGAGAAAGTACTGATGCCAAGGAAGAGAGAGGGTAGGGGGTCAAGTATAGGAGAGAGGTTGATGGAGATTATATTGGGGGAGTGGTGAAAGGAGATGGTAGGAAAGGGAAGTTGATGATGTTGGGGGGGTGGTGGTGGAAGGAGAGAGTAAGAAGGGGAAGATGATGGTGATGGTGATGATGCCAGGAGGATGCAGTGGATAGAAGGGAGGGGAAGGTGGTGATGATTCCAGCAAGGTGGAGGGAGAGAGAAGGAAGGAGAAGGTGATAATACCAAGGGGTGAGGGGAGAGAAAAAGGAAGAGAAGGTGATGATGCAAGAGGTAGAAGGGAGAGAAAGGGAAAGAGAAAATGTTTATGCCAGGGGTAGAGAGAAAGGGAAGTAAGGTGATGATGCTGGGGGATAGGGGGAAAGGGATGGGAGGAGAAGATGATGAAACCAGAGTTGGGGGGGGGGGGTGGATAGGGAAGAGAACAGAAGGTGATGTTACCAAAGGTGGTGGATAGAAGATGAGGAGATGGAACTCTTCTCCCCAGTTCACATAAAAGTAGGCATATAACCAGGCTATGCGCATACTTTTACGTGCACAGAGCCCCATATTATTTTCTAAAAGCCATCCATACCAAAATTAAACCCACAGTTTTATGTGTGCAAATTGTTTTGAAATCATTCCCTATGAAAATTGCCTAAGAAAAAGAACTCTAGCAACCTTGAACCTCCTTTTTTGTGCGGATACTTTTTTTTCCAGTAACATAAGATGCATACTTTTGAAAATTCAAAAATGCATGCATCATTTCACTCCCTGCCCCCAGTGATGCTTCCACCAAATTGCAAGTACAATTATGTGTGCAGTGATACTATGAGCATACTTTTACCTGCATACAGTATGGACAATTTTCAAAAAAGTCCATTGCTCAGTGAAAATGGCTTTGAAAATTGCCCTCCCAGTTTTAGACCTGTGAGGACACTGACACTGCCATTTGTAAACCAGACATTGCTGTCACCTATCTCAGAACTAGCAGGAAATAGGTTTTGACTGCTGAACCAAGCAAGCACTGCAAAATTAAATCCTGGAAAGATATTAGCCTGGATGCTTGAAGTCAGTCCCAGCAGTCCTCCCCAAAAAGTAAATCTCCTTTGTGGACTACTCTGCTCCCATTTGGAAAAGTATATTTATTAGTAAACAGACATTCCTTTTGCCATACTTTCTCCAATATTGCTGCTGAGATCACCACTGTGACCACATATTGCAACAATTTTATTAATATTCGTAACCTGAAAAGAAGGCCTATAAGCCTTCCTTTACTTACCTCATGAGGTTGATCAGGATAGAACAGTCATTTTTCCATTCCTAAAGGTTCAAAGTAAGACATCTAATCACATTGTTGGCATATTTTCAAGATAACCACAATCAATATGAATGAGATAGATTTGTAAAATCAAATCAACAATAAAACCCACCGCAATAATCTCTTATAATTATGTGGGAAAAAAACTGCTTTATACATTTCAGTATCTAATAGCTGAATAGTGGTAGTTTCATATATTCACTATTTTTAGGTACCATCCAGGTTACCCCATAGTAGACCAGTTATAATTATAAACAAAACACCATCCACCCTTGATGTGCATCTGAAGTACCACAAAAATATTTTTTGTTGTTTTTTTAAATAATTTTTTTGCAATTAAAATCCAGAGTTTAACTTCTTATCTCGCTATTAGCTGCAATTGAAATCATATATGTAACTTCTTATCTCGCCATTAGCTTTACATTAAATCGCTTAAATTCTGATCTGTTACTTAGATTCTTATTCGCCCAACATGGCCAGGTTTCAGAGTTAATCCTTCATCAGATAGATTTGCATGCATTTCCATCATTGCATGCAAATCTATCTCATGCATATTCATTGTGGATATCATGAAAACCTGGCCTGTTTGTGGCTCTTGAGGACTGAAGTTGGCCACCCCTATTCTAGTTTAAAAAAAGAAACAAATGTGGTCCTGTTATTCCTATACACATTAAAAATCACATAGAAGTTATTGTTTGGGTAATACAAAAAAATACCTGATATATTCTATTAACTATGTATTTATTTGTGACGAGGCTCCACCAGTCACTAACATTATCCCTAAGTGATTTTTTTCTATTTAGGGGGCAGTTGGAGGGTTTCAGATATTTGTGATGCCTCCAATTGCTATAGCTCCACCATCTTCAAAGGATACTAATGACGTATCAGAATTAGGGCATCCCAACAGTGAGGTTCCAATAATAAGAAAAGTAGTCCAAGTGCCTGTAACTAAAATTACACCTGAGCTAAAAAATTCTAACGTGTCCCTATCAATTCAAAAGCAGAATGGAAATACAAACAAACAACAAACTTTGAAATGTTTGTATGCTAATGCCAGAAGTCTAAGAAGTAAGATGGCAGAATTAGAATCTACAGCAGTGAATGATCACATAGACTTAATTGGCATCTCAGAGACATGGTGGAAAGAGGATAACCAATGGAACAGTGCTACACCGGTGTACAAATTATATCGCAATGACAGAGAGGAGCATCCGGGAGGCGGTGTGGTGCTTTATATCCGGGATGGCATAGAGTCCAAAAGGATAAATATCCTGCATGAGACTAAATGCACAATTTAATTTTTATGGGTAGAAAACCCTTGTGTGTTGGGGAAGACTATAGTGATAGGAGTATACTACCATCCACTTGGTCAAGACGGTGAGACGGACAGTGAAATGCTAGAAGAAATTAGAGAAGCTAACCAAATTGGTAGTGCAGTAATAATGGGAGAATTCAATTACCAATAAAAAAACGTGTCTATTTATCCACAAAACAACGATCTGAGTAACATCAAAAGAAACAACGTTGTATCTCAATTTCTGTTTTTCTTAGGTGCTATAGTTTTTAAACTTAATGTTTACACACATATCATTTATGAATTTGGGACCTTCATAGCACCCACGGTGCTGCAAGTATGCACTTGTGTTTCACACCTGTGTGGGTTCACCTGTGTGGGTCAAGTAAGGATCTGGCTAACAGAACATAAGTGTTGCCTAAATACAGGGAGGCTTGAAGAACCTTTGGTTGCTCATTTCAACGAATGTCATCATGAGTTCAAGGATATTAAATGGACTGCTTTAGAAGTTATATACCCATACTGGAGAGGGGGAGATAGAGTGAAGCGGCTGAAACAGTGGGAACAAAAATGGATTTTTCAGTTGAAATCAGTCACCCCGGGTGGCCTCAATAAAGAAATTGAGTGGTTTCATTTCATGTGATTTCCCGGTTAAATCATGATTAAGTCTGGTATCAGGTGAGATCAGTGAATCAACCTATAAATCAGACTCGTTTTCGGTCAGTAACTTGCCTAAATGCCGAAACAGAAAATGGTGGCAGGTCCGGTAAGTTAAACTGATCGGCGGGTTCCCAGTCTGTATAGGATGTGCACATTGTAAATTGTGAACTAGTGAGGCTGTAATGGTCATGTAACTAAAAGTGCTTTATTCTTCAGAAATAATCGGAGGGACCTCTACAAATTCATTACAAATAAACGGGCGGATTTTAAAAGCCCTGCTTGCGTAAATCCGGGAGGATTTACGCGAGCAGGGCCTTGCGCGCCGGTGCGCCTAATATGCATAGGCTGCCGGCACGCGCAGAGCCCCAGGACACGCGTAGGTCCCGGGGTTTTCTGAAGGGAGCGTGTCGGGGCGTGTCGGGGGCAGGGCTGAACAACGCGGTGTTTCGGGGGTGGGCCCAGGGGCGTGGTTTCGGCCCGGGGCGTTTCTGGGGCATGGCTGCGCCCTCCGGAACCGCCCCTGGGTTGAGTCTCGGCGCGCCAGCAGCCCGCTGGCGCGCGTGGATTTACGTCTCCCTCCGGGAGGCGTAAATCCGTGGATAAAGGTGGGGGGGGTTTAGATAGGGCCGGGGGGGGTGGGTTAGGTAGGGGAAGGGAGGGAATGGTGACAGGCTGCGCGGCTCGGCGCACGCTGGCTGCCCAAAATCGGCAGCCTTGCGCACGCCGATCCAGGATTTTAGAAGATACGCGCCTGGTGCGCAAACAAAAGTAAGCAAACGCGCTTTTTTTAAAAATCTACCCCAAAGTATTTAAGATTCTCCCGCAGCAGCACGCTGTGAAGCATCCGGAGGTGCGCTTGATAGAGTGAGTCAACACGAGACGTCCCTGAAGCAGCGACTCATGAAACACGCACGTCAGACCTCTGACTCCGATACTGCCTCAAAGAATAAAGGGAAGTACAATTTAAGAAAAATGCAAAAATAGTTAAAAATTATTTTGTGAGAATTGGACTAATGGACCTATGATTAAAAAGGACCCACACAGGTGTGAAACAAAAGTGCATACTTGCAGCACCATGGGTGTTATGAAGGTCTCAAATTCATAAATGATATGTGTGTAAACATTAAGTTTAAAAACTATAGTACCTAAGAAATACAAAAATTGAGAATTCAATTACCCCAATATTGACTGTATAAATGTATGATCTGGACATGCTAGAGAAATAAAGTTCCTGGATGGAATAAATGACAGTTTTATGGAGCAATTGGTTCAGGAACAGATGAGAGAGGGAGCAATTTTAGATCTAATTCTCAGTAGAGCACAGGATTTGGTGAGAGAGGCAATGGTGGAGGCAGCCGCTTGCCAATAGTGATCATAATATGATCAAATATGAATTAATGCCTGGAAGGGGGACAGTAAGCAAATCCACAGCTCTTATGCTAAACTTTCAAAACGGAAACTTTGATAAAATGAGATAAATAGTTAGAAAAAACTGAAAGGAGCAGCTACAAAGGTAAAAAGTGTGCAAGAGGCATGGACATTGTTAAAAAATTCCATCCTAGAAACATAGTCCAGATGTATTCCACACATTAAGAAAGGTGGAAGGAAGGCAAAACGATTACCGGCATGGTTAAAAGGTGAGGTGAAAGAAGCTATTTTAGCCAAAAGATCTTCATTCAAAAATTGGAAGAAGGATCCAACAGAAGAAAATAGTATAATGCATAAGCATTGGCAAGTTAAATGTAAGACATTGATAAGACAGGCTAAGAGAGAACTTGAAAAGAAGTTGGTCATAGAGGCAAAAACTCACAGTAAAAACTTTTTAAAATATATCCGAAGCAGAAAGCCTGTGAGGGACTCAGTTGGACCGTTAGATGATCGAGGGGTTAAAGGAGCACTTAGAAAAGATAAGGTAATTGCGGAAAGATTAAACAATTTCTTTGCTTCGGGGTTTACTAAAGAGGATGTTGGGGAGATACCCGTTCCGGAGAAGGTTTTCATGGGTAATGATTCAGAAGGACTGAACCAAATCACGGTGAACCAAGAAGATGTGGTAGGCGTGATTGACAAACTGAAGAGTAATAAACCACCAGGACTAGATGGTATACACTCCAGGGTTCTGAAGGAACTAAAAAATGAATTTTCAGATCTATTAGTAAAAATTTGTAACCTATCATTAAAATCATGCATTGTACCTGAACACTGGAGAGTGGCTAATGTAAGCCCAATATTTAAAATGGGTTCCAGGGGCAATCTGGGAAACTACAAACCAGTTAGCCTGACTTCATTGCCAGGAAAAATAGTGGAAAGTGTTTTAAATATCAAAATCACAGAAGATATAGAAAGACATGGTTTAATGGAACAAAGTCAGCATGGCTTTAACTAAGGCAAGTCTTGCCTCATAAATCTGCTTCACTTTTTTGAAGGAGTTAATAAACATGTAGATAAATGTGAACCAGTAGATGTAGTGTGTTTGGATTTTCAGAAGGCGTTTGACAAAGTTCCTCATGAGAGGCTTCTAGGAAAAGTAAAAAGTCATGGGGTGGGTGGCGATGCCCTTTCATGGATTGCAAACTGGCTAAAAGACAGGAAACAGAGAGTAAGATTAAATGGACAATTTTCTCAGTTGAGGGGAGTGGGCAGTGGAATGCCTCAGGGATCTGTATTGGGACCCGTGCTTTTCAATATATTTATAAATGATCTGGAAAGGAATACAACGAGTGAGGTAATCAAACTTGCAGATGATACAAAATTATTCAGAGTAGTTAAATCACAAGCAGATTGTGATAAATTGCAGGAGGACCTTGTGAGGCTGGAAAATTGGGCATCCCAATGGAAGATGAAATTTAATGTGGATAAGTGCAAGGTGATGCATATAGGGAAAAATAACCCATGCTATAGTTATACAATGTTAGGTTCCATATTAGGAGCTACCACCCAAGAAAGAAATCTAGGTGTCATAGTGGAGATCACATTGAAATCGTTAGTTCAATGTGCTGCGGCAGTCAAAAAAGCAAACAAAATGTTGGGAATTCTTAGAAAGGGAATGGTGAATAAAACAGAAAATGTCATAATACCTCTGAATTGCTCCATGGCAAGATTGCACCTTGAATACTGTGTACAATTCTGGTCGCCGCATCTCAAAAAAGATATAGTTACGTTGGAGAAGGTACAGAGAAGGGCGACCAAAATGATAAAGGGGATGGAACAGCTCCCCTATGAGGAAAGACTAAAGAGGTTAGGACTTTTCAGCTTGGAGAAGAGATGGCTGAGATGATGATAGAGGTGTTTAAAATCATGAGAGATCTAGAACAGGTTAATGTGAATCAGTTATTTACTCTTTCAGATAATAGAAAGACTAGAGGGCACTCCATGAAGTTAGCATGTGGCACATTTAAAACTAATCAGAGAAAGTTCTTTTTTACTCAACGTACAATTAAACTCTGGAATTTGTTGCCAGGGGATGTGATTAGTGCACTTAGTGTAGCTGGGTTTAAAAAAGGATTGGATAAGTTGTTGGAGGAGAAGTCCATTACCTGCTATTAATTAAGTTGACTTAGAAAATAGCCACTGCTATTACTAGCAACAGTAAAATGGGTTAGACTTAGTTTTTAGGTACTTGCCAGGTTCTTATGGCCTGGATTGGCCACTGTTGGAGACAGGATGCTGGGCTTGATGGAGCTTTGGTCTGACCCAGTATGGCATGTTCTTATATGCTTTTAGGAGTATAAAGTCCATTGGAGCATGCCCAGAGTTTCATTGGGAAGGCGACATAGGAAAAGATAAGAGTCACAGCTAGAGATTCCCTCAGAATTTCAAAGCCAGAGGAGAAGTAAGTTGGCTAGATATTCCACAAGGATCTCAAGGCACCAGGAAAAGAGATTTCCTCAGGATAAGCAAGGTGGCTGGAGAGCTGGGGATTCCCCCTGGATATCACAGAAGGCAATTCAAGTATTTGGCAAAGAAGTTTTGAGGATGAGATTTTTTAGATGATTTTTTGGGATTTTGACTGACCAGTGTCTGAGGAAAGGTCATACCTTTGGTATCCCAAATGACTGGAGTCAGAAATCTTTTGACCCATTTGACCAGTTAACAGATTGGGTGAAGAGAATGATGAAGACTTTTGAGCCACTAACTCAAGAGACTTGTGCTTTGATAGCTGACTTATAGTTGAAGATTTTGACTTGTTGGAATCCAGTTTAGATATTTCTGCTTCGGGATCTTTCCAGATCAGTTCATGGCTGAACTGGAACTACACTCAAGTTATCCCACTCTCACTGGGGAGGGAATTTTCAATCAGGATGAAGGGGAAGAGCAAGAAGGGAGATGAGCAGAGTAAGGACAGACAGAGATACCATTTGTTTCTTATTGATCATTGAATGTTTGTTGATTCTTATTTTTGCCATCTTGACTTGGATCCTCTTCTTTAAGTTACAGTGAAGATTATTTTCTGTTTGAACACCAACTACAAACATCAGTGTTTTCACTGATTTTGACCCAATTATGGACTTACAGGGATGAATGATTCCTGGTTTCTCCGTATGGTGATAATTTTGGCTTCCCTGCTTTTATTTTTGCTATTTGGCATCTTCTGAAAACTGTCAACATAGAGTGTGAAGTGGTTACGGAGATTGTGGTAGACAGTACAAGGAGCCGTGGAAAAGAAATCTTCCTCTCTCATCTGCACCTGAACCTGGACCCATAGGCTAGGATAAAGCACCGAAATGGAACACACACAATCTCCCTTTAATGGGGACACCATAGTCTTAAAGGGCCACTGGCCCAAATAAAACAAAATACCGGGAAACAGGGGAGATTGAGCAGGGGTCAGGGTTGACCCCCATCTCAACCTGGGGCTTCCAGATGAGGTGGCCTTGACACCCCAAAGTGAAAAAAAACATAAAATCCTAGGCACGTGGAAATGGCCCCCCTCAGTCCTCTAAATAAAATTGAGGCTCTAGCCTCCCCTTCTCATCCTCCACCCCAATTCATTAAAGTTGAGGTCTGACCCCCCTTCCCATCCCCAGACCATTAAATAAAATTGAGACTCAGCCCCCTTCCCATCATAAACCCCCCAAGAAACAGATCAAGCCCTCCCAGTCAAACCATCAAGACCCCACCACCACTACACCTGCAAAAAATAAAAGGGTGCAGGACTGCTGCACTGTTCCCCCATTCTTGACCACCCTACAGATCTCCCCCAAACCTTTAAAGGGATTCCATGTAGGGGCCAGCCCCATTTTCCAAAATGGCACTGACATGACTTTGCCCAGTGATGTGACTGGGGTAAGTTCCAGGGATCAGACACGCCTTTGCATGCAGCCCCTACGCGAGATCACTTTAAAGGTTTGAGGAGGGTTATGGAGGGGGAGGGTGCCTGTACCTTTCCTTGTGGGAGTGGAGGGTAGGGGGCTTGACTGTTTAACTTGGGGGTGGGGGGACTTCTGTCTCTTGGGGGCTTGATGATTTGGCTTGGGGAGTGAGGGGACTTGATCTGTCTCTTGGGGGGCAGGGAGAATGGGAAGGAGGACCAGAGTCTCAAGTAACTGGGGGAATGGGAAGGGAAGCCAGAGCCTCAACTTTATATAATGGACTATGGGTGGGGGACCATAGCCGCACACCTACAGTTTTGCTTTTATTTTTTTTTTTACTTTGAGAGTGTCGGGGCTACCTCAACTGGCAGCCCTGGGTTGAGATTGGGGTTAGCACTGACCCCCACTCAACCTCCCCATATTGCCATTATGTTTTTTTGTTGCTACCGCTTTAAATGTGAGGCAGGAGCCTTGGGACCCAAGTTAAGGTTGTGGGACTCCCGTCTCACATTTACCACTTACCCAAAAGGTGTAGATATTTTATTGTGGCTGACCACATTTTTGATCGGCTGCAATAAAATATTTGCATAGGATTGTCTAATCATCACCCTCTTTGCAAGTATTTGCATTATTCATGCTTGCAAATCGCATGCAAAGAAGGTCATATAAAGTGTGTTAGAGCCCTACTGTGGCTTGATGCATCTCTTTGTAAGATAGCTAATTTTCAGCTATATCGGATTAACAAGGTCATTCTTTAAAATGTGATGGGCCGTTATTGCATGTGTTAGGGCATTATCACATGCAATAATGGGCGCATCGTGGTGGTAAAATTTAAATTAGGGGAAGGGCTGGAGTTAAGGAGGAGTTTGGGCAGGGTTAAAGCTAATGAGGTGGCAGCACTGCTGTGGGTGATAATGTTTTGGACATTATCATCAGCAGTAGCATGGGAAATAGCATCACCTTTTGCCGTGGCACTATGGGAGTGATAGTGTATAGCACAGCTGCACCTGCGGCAGGCTGCACACTTTCGTCCCCCTGCCCCTTTTTGCACCACAGCTCATCATTCCGCTATATTTATAGCGGAA
Source organism: Rhinatrema bivittatum (assembly GCF_901001135.1). Classification (NCBI taxonomy): domain Eukaryota; kingdom Metazoa; phylum Chordata; class Amphibia; order Gymnophiona; family Rhinatrematidae; genus Rhinatrema; species Rhinatrema bivittatum. The sequence continues at coordinate 105,667,546 of NC_042617.1, read as the reverse complement.
TGATTAATCTAGGCCTTAGTAATCTGGCTAACTTTAAGACAGACTCAGAGCAGCCCTAAAGTTATCCATCTATGTGTGGTTGGATAACTTGAGGCTTAACTAGCTTCATCAAAAGAATATAGCCATTTAAGTTTCCGAAATGTAAAAACAAAAAAAAAAAAAGTGTAGTATGAGACTCATGGCCCAATTCCTTTACCCTCCACCCCCATCCAATATATGAAAAAGAAGTCTCTAATGGGCCGAGTCCCCCAACCACCAATCCTTTCCTAGTAAACTTTAACATTTGCAAATTCTTAGATCAAGGCAAGGCCTCACCCCCCCCCCCCTCTCCTGCTCCATTGGCGACAATTACATTTGAACCCCCCTTCCCTCCCTTCTTCCCTTCCCCCTGGCCCCACCATCCCAATCCTATCCTACCCACTTGGTACCTCTAGAAACTCCTTCTAGCCTCAGGGATAGCAATATTGGACGTTCTAGGCGGCATCCAGCGTTGCTCTGACAGTAGTGCTAAAAGCGTAAGATATGCAACTAGTGTAAGCAATGTAGTAATTTGTTAGCCATCTTGAAGAAAGAATCATAAATAAAGTGGAAATGTGTATTATATTTTAGTAGTTTTGCACAGCAGAAGAGGTGATTTATATTCAGGTCTCTTATTCTAGAATGCCAGCAGAGTCTAAGCAAATCAATGTAGCAGTAATGTGTTTGGACTCAAGAAGGTTTTAATGGCTAATAGTTTCAAGCAGCTGGCAGCTATAGCTGTCTCTAGCAATTTCACTAGAGTTTTCACACTTAAAAGAAGATAACTTGTTTCAGAAAATTTATTTATCTTTGTTGGAACAATTTAAAGAGAATATAACCAAGTGGTATAAGACCTTCATCAGCAGCCTTGGCAGTATAAATGCTGTCAGAATGATTTGGGTACTAGATGTCCTTTTTCTATTCTCTGTGCACAATAGATTCTTTTTAAAAAAAAGAAAGTTGAACAGATTGGTTATCCAGTTCCTATGGAAATATAAAAGGGTAGGGCTCATATTGTTCGAATGCAATGAAGGGATATTTCTCTATTAAATGTTCACTTTTATTATTTAGCTATACACTTTAAAAGCTTTGTGTCCTCAGGACTGCCTGATGAACAACATTTCTGGACTGGCATAAACTGGGAGAAATAAAGCTTGATGAAAACAGATGTTTTGTCCTGGTGCAGTGATTTTATTTTAGAAACGCCGGCATCAGAGTATTACTACTACTTATCATTTCTACAGCCTACTAGATATAGGCTTTATAGTGATTGTCATGTAGGATAAATTATATGTCTCCCCTCAGAGCCATTTTGTATGTCTAGGGATCATAAAAAAAAAATCTCGCCTATTCTGGTCAAGAATTTAGTGAAGGGCCTTCCTTAAATCTATTTAGGAAGGTCAGGGTAGGAAGAAAGGGAGGAGGACTGGCATTAAAAAATAATATTGAAGCAACAGAATTACAGGCCTTACAAAGTAAGGAGTCACTGTAGGTTAATCTGGACAGAGGGAATGGAATATCTCTTTATACTTGTGCAACAAACAGACCTCCCTCGCAGGCAGAAGAAATGGATATTACCAAAATTGCTATGAAAGGGGAGGTGCTCTTGCTAGGTGACTTCAAGATGCTAGATGTTAATTGGGCCGTCCTGGCTGCAATGTCTTCATAAAGCAGGAAGATTCTGGATTCTTTGCTGGAAGAACTGTTCTACGGAACTTGTATGTGAGGAAATGATACTTGACCTGGTGCTTACCAACGGAGGTAGCGTTTCTGGTGTAATAATGAATAATCATCTGGGATCCAGTGATCACCAAAAGGTGTGGTTCAAAACTGGAATGTAGGCAGTTGTAGTTCATATAAAGGAACCTAGACTTCCAGAAAACCAACTTTGTTAAAACAAGGGAGTACCTCAAGGAGCTATTAGCTTCATGGGAAAATATAGGCAAAACTAAAAGGAAATATTGTAAGGGCAACTACGTTTTTTGTTAGGAAAGTAAATAAAGGTAAGAGGATAAAGAAGCTGCTACAGTATTTTTAAGGAAGAAGCTGTAAAGATAAGGAAAGAAAAGTTAGCATTCATAAACTATAAGAGGTTGCAGAAAGAGGAGGATAGACAACATTATCTGGAAAAGCAAAGAGAAGCATGGAAAGTAATCAGGAGAGCAAAGATGTAAATGGGAAAAAACCCCCCAGTAAATATGGTAAATGGGAGAACTGGACTTTTTTTTTTTTTAGATATGTTAGTGATAGGAAGAAGTGCAGAAGTGGCACTGTGAAACTCAGAGGTGAAGGGGACGAAGATGTAGAAGCTGACAAAGAAAAAGTGGAATTGCTTAACAAATATTTCTGCTTGGTGTTCTCTTGTTCTCTGAGGAAGGGCCAGGAGAAGGACCAAAGAAAAAGGAAATAAATAGGATTGAAAATTTCAAATGATTTCAAAATACTGTGCTCATGAGGAGCTAACTAGACTAATAGCAGATAATGTGATGAGGTTGGACAAGATACATCCAAGGATATTAAGAGAACTGAGAGCTCCACAGACCAACCCTTTCAAAGCTTCCTTAAGAGTCAGGAGTAGTTCTGGAGGACTGGAGACAGGCAAATGGCATCCTCTTCACAAAAGTAAAAGTATGGAGGCAGCTGAGAACTACAGGATAGTCAACCTGACCTCTGTGGTAAGTAAATTAATGGAACTTCTGTGAAAACAGAAGGTAGTGTAGTTTCTGAAATCCAATTGGTTACAAGATCTGGGGCTGATGGTATTACCAAAGTTAGGACTTCTTAGACAAACCTGATCAATTTGACTAACTGACCAAAGAGTTGGATAGGGAAGAACACTAGATATAGAATACTTGGCTTTCAGTAAGCCTTTTGACATGGTTCCATATAGCTGTCTTATAAAAGAAGTAAGTGCCCTTGGTATGAGTCTTAAAGTAACTGACTGGGTTAGAAATTGATTGAGTGGAAAGTGAGAAAGGGTAGTGGTACTACTCCTCCAACAAGAGGAGTGTTACTAGTGGTTTGTCACAGGGATTGGTCCTTTTCAACATTTTTGTAAGCAATATTGCAAAAGCAAGGATGTGTCTTTTTGCAGATAATGCCAAAGGGGGTAATTTTAAAAGGATCTACACGCGTAAATGCAACAAATCAAATCAGTAGAGTGCACATCGAAGAGCAATGCAATCTATACAGAAAAGATTAAAAAAAAAAAACAAAACAGTGTGCCACCCAAAAATTAGTCACTGCAAAATGTTCACACACATGAGGATTTCTTTCCCCACTATCCACTATCTCTGAGGTACAATTAAGTGACTGGGACCCTCCCTGGGCTTTCCCCTTGTTGGTACCTGCTTTCTGGTGTTAGGTCTCTGTAAATCCAAAAACTGAACTGGAACACAATCCTGATCAAATGAGCTCCTGCTGACTTGTTCCCAGCAGCTATTCTGAAAGTAGATTTCAATCAGAAATCCATGCTGTAAAATATAAGGCAAACCCTGCAGGGAAATGCAAAGAATATAGAACTAATTCCCCTTTTACAATTCTTCACCTCTCTTTGTTCTCTCAATCTCTGGATCCTCCTTGGACTCCAATACATTTTCCCAACTTGGAAGCCTAAGCCCACTTTTCCAGAATAAAAGACTGGACAAAAGAGCATGAGCCAAAGTGCATTCACGAGTTTTGTTAACTTCCACTTTAAAATAACTTATTTCCACACTCATGCATAGTAAGTTTGAAGGAGATTACAAATGAAGCATACAAATGATGAAATATACAGTAAAATAATAAAAATCAAATTACATATAAAATAAGTCAACAGTACAACTATTTAGCTAGAGAGAAAACCTGCTCTGATGTTATTTGTAAATATGAAACCTCAGCTTGTGGTATTTTCGTAAAAAGCCTGTGCAATTAGATGGGTCTTTAAAGCTTTCTTAAAAGATTTTAAACACATTATTGTCTAAAACTGCTCAGGAAGAATATTCCAGAGTTTTGAACTGGCCACAGAAAAGGCCCTTTCCCTTGTCATATCCAGGTGTGCTAATTTTGGAGAAGGGACCTCCAACAAGTTCTTGTTGCTTGATCTCAATGAACGTGTAGGTTTATAAGTAAAGCCTTGTACGCTGCTTTCATGTTCTGTGTAAACTAATGTGATGTCCTTAATGAATGTTGGTCTATAAAAACTTTATATAAATAAATAAATAAATAAATAAAGTGTACAAAACTGGGGTATTAAGTGGGCTTTAAAAAGGTCAACATCCATATGACCATGCTTCAAAATATGCTGATTTGATTTAACTGTTATATGCCTAGGCTCAAGATTAGGTGATGGTCTGACCATGATATTTCAAATGTCTCGATCTCAGGGATGGTTGCATTAGGAGACCAGGACATATAAACATTAAGTCAAAGTATGACTATGTCTATGGGTGGAGCAATGTACAAACTGTTCCTACCCTAAACCAGACACTTTCGATAAAAAGACCTGGCCCACAGGAGATAATGGGTCTTCATCCACATACAGGTTGAAATCTTCAAGCACTACCATTACTTCAAGATGTAACCTTAAAGCAGATAATACTTCAATCAAAGGAGAGGTATTAAAAGACAGAAGACTGGGTGGCAGTACACTAAACAAAAGTTTACAATGGTAGATATAATCACTAGAATCTCAAATGGCGGTGCCACTTCAATCATTATCTGCCTATTTAGTCTAGTTTGTGAAAAGACAATGTATTCAGATGGAGATATCTGGTTTACTATAACCAAATAAGTTTCTAACAACCACGTCTCAGTCAGACAAAGACAATTAAGAAATTTTGAGAGAAGTAGATTATATATAACAGGAATTTTCTTTTAAACCACCTGTACATTAGCAACCATGATTAACAGGGTAGGCATAGCAAACAAGCTAGAAGAACACTGTATACTTATAGAACATAGACAAAGGACCCTGGTTTACTGTTTATTGCAATGCAGGTTTGCCAAATCACTATAACACCCATGCCCTGTGAGTACTGGTTGATGCAATATTAATAGACTACACGATATCCATAAAAAAAAAAGCAAAGTGGCACTTGCACGCATGAAGGGATGTACAATGAGGCAAACTCCTTTGTCACTCTCCTTCATGTATGTGACTAGTGGGTACATCCTTCCAGTGTTGCCACGGTTCTAAAATGGCCCCACAAGGGGCAGGGAAAAGCTGGTCCAGCCAGTGTGTACTAAGGGGGGGAGGGGGGGCGAGAGGGGCGGTCCACCTCAGGTTACAAGGGGAGGGGGTGCCAATGCCGCCAGCAGGAAGGTCCCACAGCGGTGCGGAGCAGTGACGTGCTGGTGGGGTTCCCACTCCCCGCCAGCAAAAGTGAGCTCCTCCGGAAGACAAGGCCAGCGGCAGAAGTTGAGGCTCTGTGGTGCCACTGGCATTTCCTGGAAGCCAGCTACAGAAGAAGTCCTGCTGTGCAGCCAGCAGCCGAAGAAGTGAACGACTAGCCCTGTGAGAGTAAGTGCCAGTATATGAGAGGATGCCTGCGTTTGTGTGTATGAGGGTGTGAGTGTGTATGGGAGGGCTGTGTAAGAGAGGATGAATATGTATATATGAGTGAGTGTGTGTGTGCCTGTGGGTGCATATCTGTGAGAGGGTGCCTGTGTGTGTTTATGAGAGGGTGCCTGTGTGCGGTGGTGGGGGTGAAGGTAAGAGAGAGGAAGCATGTTGTTGCGTCCGTCAGTCTCAGACGGCTTCGACCCTTGTGCCTCACCTTTTTCTCTGCTCTCCCCGCTAGTCTTGGGAACATGGCTGCTGCCATGTCTGCAAGCCGCGTCCTCCGGCGTCCCCGGAATGGTTATGGCAAAGCCTCACGTCATGTTTCTCCTAAGGGCCTCCTAGGGTGCGCGCACGCATGCCACCCACATCTTTATCCACGTCATGGCAGGAACCTCGGGGGCGTCCCCCTCGAGTGATGTCACGCCATCCGGGCATTTAGCCTATGTTTGTTTGCTAGCTCGTTGAGTTAGCAAGGATTGGACTCGTCTGGTCTAAGCTACTCTGCCGCTTCCTTGCTGATGCTGGAAGCCCTCTCTGCCCTTTGGGGTATTCTCTAATCTGGGTACCCGCTCCTCGGGGGCCCTCTGCTTTCTTTCAGGTGCCTTACTGGGATCAGGTACTCGCTCCTCGAGGGCCTGCTCTCTCTACCTCGGTGCCTGTTACCATCTACTTCTGCCTGGTGGAATCATCTACCTTACAGCTACCATCTAGTGAGTAATCTAATGCTCAGTCTGTCTCATCTACAGCTCTGCCGTGCTGGGAAACCTACATCTGAATATCCCTATACCATCTTGGTGAGTCAGGTTCCCTCAGCCGAGGGTCCCTGGACTGCTACCTCTGGATAAACTCACTACTGCCACCTCTGGTGGTATTCATCAGCTGTACAATAAAAGACAAAACTCTGTGTTTGTGCGTCCTGAGTCTTGCCCAGTACTGTGGCTTCCCACGAGGCTCCTCCCCGTGGGCATGGTCATCTCCCACAGTACCCAAGAATCCACTCAAACACCTCGAAACCATAACACATGTGTGTGTGTGTGTGTGTGAGACAGGAATCATGTGTGAGAGATACAGAGGAAGTGGGTGGGTAAGTGTATATGAGAGATGGAGGAAACATGTGTGTCTGTCTCACACACACACACACACTCAAGTTCCCTCTGTCTCTCAACAAGCATGTACGTGAGTGTGAGACAGAGCATATTTTGTTTGTGTCTCTGTATGTGTTTGTTTGTGTGTGTGTATGTACCCCCAGTTCACAATAATGACAGTATGGAGAGCGGGGAATTTTTAATTTCCTTATTAGTTTTAATTACTGGGTTTTATTTGATGTCTGCTGTTTTGAAATATTGTATCTATGTTTAGCAAACTTTTAAAAACTTGTACAGGAGCTTCTAATTATTGAATATTATTCATCAGTTGTTTTGAAATGTATGTTTTTTAGAATGGTTTTACTATTCTGATTGATTTATATTTCTTGATTGTATTGTTTTGAGGAATAGCGATTTTCTACTTTTCCATTGTTGCACTGCATAAAGAATCTGGTTTGTTGTGGTTTCCAGTTCAGTTTTTGTCTGCATGTATGCATGTGTGAGAAATAGACAGAGGAAGGATGTGTATGGGTGTGTGTGTGTGTGTGAATATGTGTGTGTTAGCATATAAGAGACACACAGAGGAAGCATGTGTGTGTGAGAGAGAGATGGAGAAAGCTTGTCTATGTGTGTGAGAAAGACACAGAGGAAGTATGCATGTGAGAGAGGTACAAAGAAAGTGTGTGTGTGTGTGTCTGTCTGTCACACACACATGCACATGCTCCCTCTGTCTCTCACTAAACATGTATATATGTGAAAGAGAGAGAGGGAGCATACTGTGTGTCTGTGTGTCTGCATGTGCTTCTGTGCTCCCAGTCTACAGCAATCTTAGGATGACAGATATGGAGTGCGGGAGTTTTTAAAATCCTTGTTAGTTTTAATTATTGGGTGTTATTTGATGTGTCTGCTATATTGAAATATTTTATCGATATTTAGGAAAATTTAAAATGATATATTTGGGGGGGGGGGTGTCAAAGAAGTATCCACCCCGAGTGCCAAATACTTTAGGTACGCCACTGGTTCTAGCCACAGGGAGGAAGCGCCACTAATGACCGAAAACATAGGAGGGCCAGATATAAACAATGAATCACAAGCCTAGGATTGAAAATTGAGCAAACAATAAATGGAGGGAGATGGTAAACCTTAGTCTGGCATTGCTGCTGTTTTAAAATGGCCCCACACTGATGATGTCACAAAGGGCAGGATCAAACTGGTCTGGACATGGGGAAGAAGAGCCACTAATGCTTGAAGTCACAGAAGGACTAGGGCAGTGGTTCTCAACCTGTGGGTCGTGACCCCTTTGGGGGTCGAATGACGATTTGCTAGGGGTCGCCTAAGAGACCATCGGAAATATGGGTTTTTTGTCGCTCCTCGAGTCACTCCCTCCCCTCACCGGATGCAGTAAAAAAGTTCATTCTGCACTCCCTCACTCCCCAATTGGCCGGTGCTGGGCAAAAGGGGCTTGCCGAAGCAAGCCCCTTTTGTCCAGCACCTGCCAATCGGGCAGCGCGCCCTCACTCCTCGAGTCACTCCCTCCTGCTGTAAATTTGGAATGCATTGGAAGAGGAGTAGTCTTATACGGCGAGTATATCCCAAACTTTATATTTTAACTGTAAAAGTTGTGGGTCATCTTATACGCCGGAAAATATGGTATATACAGTACAGTTACTTAGGCCTATGAACGAAAATAATTTTACGGTTGGGGTCGCCACATAGTGGGGAATTGTATTAAAAGGGTCGCAGAACTATAAAGGTTGAGAACCGCTGGACCAGGGTTTCCTTCAACTAGAGTTTTGGCACCAAAAGATGGAAGATGCTGGTCCCAGAAAGTGAGCTGTTCCCTCTAACAACAAAGATAAAAATATATCGGCTCATGTATTTATATACTCTGTATGTTTTACATCACAATACAGTGCAAAATTTGTTTTATAAAGTAAGAATTGTTGCTATGGAAAACTGGTGACAAGAATTATGGATACATCCTCAAAAGACCCCTGAAGATCATTAAATTTTGAAACACGACCCATATTGGAGAGATACATATGAAGGAATTGCTGGATATACAACTAAAATAAGTTGCTTTATTTGCACTATTTTGAAAAAAAAAAACACAAAAATATAATCTCTTAGACTTTGACCAAATGATTAGTGGAAAGGCAATGAAGATTGTATCGGGAATGTTTCTTATGATGGTCCATATTAAATATGGGTTTCAATTAAAGGAAAGAACTGTGTTTATTAGTATTGGCTTTAAAAATTGGAATCATATTATGTTACAGTTGCATGCTTAACTCTTTTAAAAATTCACCTGTTAGAAGATAATTTTATAATATCTGAGGTAACTTATATGGCAGCTATGCAAATAAATTATATCAATTTTCAAAATGACATGATGTACATAAGTTCACTTTGAAAATTATGTGAAGTAACTCGCACAAACTCACCTGCATAAGTTACACCTGTTCTTTGCAGGATGTAACTTGTGCATATGCATTTATGTCCATACTTTTTAAAAATCAAAAGCATGCAAGTAAATCCCAACTTTGCCCCAACTGTGACCACAGAAGGCCTCTATTTTGCGGACATACAAGTATGCACAAAATTGGGTTACATGCATAGGGGTAGATTTTCAAATAGCGCGATTTGGCGTACTTTTGTTGGCGCATCAGGCGCAAACAAAAGTACGCTGGATTTTAGTAGATACGCGCGTAGCCGCGCGTATCCGCTAAAATCCTGGATCGGCGCGCGCAAGGCTATCGATTCCGTATAGCCGGCGCGCGCCGAGCCGCGCAGCCTACCTCCGTTCCCTCCGAGGCCGCTCCGAAATCGGAGTGGCCTCGGAGGGAACTTTCTTTTGCCCTCCCCTCACCTTCCCCTCCCTTCCCCTACCTAACCCACCTGCCCGGCCCTATGTAAACCCCCCCCTTACCTTTGTCGGGGGATTTACGCCTCCCGGAGGGAGACGTAAATCCCCGCGCGCCAGCGGGCTGCTAGCGCGCCGGGACGCAACCTGGGGGCGGGTCCGGAGGGCGCGGCCATGCCCCTGGACCGCCCCGGGCCGTAACCACGCCCCCGGGCCAGCCCCCGAAACGCTACGGCCCGCCCCGAAAACGCCGCGCGGATCGGGCCCGCCCCCTCGACACACCCCCCTCGGAAAACCCCGGGACTTACGCGAGTCCCGGGGTCTGCGCACGCCGGTAAGCCTATTGAACATAGGCGCACCGGCGCGCAGGGCCCTGCTCGCCTAAATCCGCCCGGATTTAGGCGGATTTAGGCGAGCAGGGCTCTGAAAATCCGCCCCATACTGAGGTAGATTTTCAAAGGCTTGCATGAGGCAAACCGAGAGATACGCGTGTGACTTGTACGTGTGCGGGCCAAGCGGATTTTAAAAGGCCCATGGCCACATACATATCTCCCAGCAAGTGGATAAAAAATGTTTCACAAAAAAAGGGGCGGGCATGGCCATGATCAGGTTGTGGGCATAGTCTGGGCAGGGCAAGGGCATCTGTGATTTTTCCAATGACACCAGAGCATAATTCTTACGCACACAAGCTCACACCAGGGTCCCTATACGCGTATTTTTACTTCAGATGTGGATGACATGTAAGTAGAAAAAATTAAAAAATCTTGCCTAGTCAGTGGGGTTTTAAAGGTTGAGGCAGGTAGACAAAAGAAAAGCAGGCTAGTTAAGGGAGTATGGAAGCCCTATACTTTAACTTGGAGTACTGGGAACAGCCTGAGGAAATGGGTATTTTGCATCACCGTGCGCATCTACTAAACCCCTACACACACATCCACTTATGCGCCTGAGACAGCATTCCCTTGCACATTCCTGCATCGATATAAAATCATGTGCGCATGTATGCACAGGTAGCTGATTTTATAACATGCGCACATAAATGCGAGCATGTTATAAAACTGGCACATCCATGTGCGCATGCTGGTAAACACGTTTACATATGCGCATGCTCATCACTTTGAAAATTACCGCTGCTTTTATGTGCCTAAGCCTTAGGTAATTTTATAGCAAGCTGATGCTTATAGATTACTCTGCTGATGTGGATGTATGAGTACACACCAACTCCCTTTGACTAAATTTATGTGTCAGTTGATGTAATATAAGATCAATCATTGCACTGCAAATGAGACCACAGGTGATGCAAATGAAACTCAGAGGTGCTGAAGTAGCTGAGTGGGTCTTTCTTTTCTGTTTGGGCTTGTGTTTGCTTGGTTTCTGTTATGAACAAACAAATGACCAAGTTGCCTCTATGTGACCATTCCAATGTCATGTCCCAAATGTTGAGCTCTACCTTACAGTTTTTAAGGTTGTACTTTAGTTTGTCCTTGAATCTGAGGTCTGGTCTTCCCTGTGATTTATGGACACTTTTCAGTTGGGAATAAAACATAAGTTTGAGAATTCTTGTGTCCTACATTCTTATGACATGGCCTGCCTACTGAAGCTGAGCTTTTACCATCATTCCTTTCACAGTAAAACTTTGGTACCTTTCAAGAGATTCTCTGTTGGAGATGCTGTATTACCTCCTTATATTGCAAATGGATTTCAGGAAGCACTGATGGAATTGCTGGCATTGCCTGAGGTATCTGTGGTATAGCATCCAGTATTTACATCCATACAAATGTATGGACTGCACTACTGCCTGTTATACTTTGTTCTTAGCGAGAAGTCTGACCTCTCTCTCATCCCATGAATGATGATGAAGCATTCCAAAGGAAAAACTTGCCTTGGAAATGCATTTCAGCATTTCAATATCAATGTTGGTGGGGTTGAAAAGCATGCTTCTGAGATAGCAGAATTTGTCAAATGCATTCAGTTGTGCGCCCTTGATAAAAGCTGTAGGCTTGACACAGGACTTAGAAGGAGCTGGCTGGTACATAACTTCTAGTTATTTTTCAGGCTGATGGTTGGCCTAAAGCATCTAGCTGCCTGGGTGAAGTGGTCTATCAAACCTGGATGTCTCTCAGTGAGAATGGGCTAGTTATCCGCAAAAAAACAAGTCCCAGATCAATGATTCCACTTACTTAGAGCAAGCCTGAAAATTTATCATGTTTAACAATCTACTACCTGATCGTGACTGGATGTAAACTCCCCAGTCGATGAGCGAAAGGAATAATAAAGCCATCTTACTATCAGAATCAACAAAGTCTTCATCAGAATATTTTAAAATTCCAGGCAATTTTATAACAAGCTATTTACATGCATAATCCCCTGTTTTCTTTGTGAAAATGGCTTTGAAAATTCAGCCTTAAGGAGTATATTTTCAAAGGTATTATCCAGCTAACTTTAGGAGTTAGTCACTAAAACTCTCTTTTAAAAGTTCTGGTCTGCTGGTCAGTTAAATATAGTTACCTAAACTCAGGCTCTCTCTTCATCTCCAGGGTGGGAAGTTGATACAAACCACTTAACTAACACAATCTGTGTAACCCTTTGGAGTAGTAATGAGATAATTTGCATGGATCCCATGCAACACGGCTCTCTATCATCTTGCTCACGTTGGGCTGGATTAATTTTGGTGTTTAAGGTAACAGAAGCATGTGCATTACCATTGACATGCAATGTAGCTCTTCAATATGCATTAATACTGCCATTTAATGCACACTAATAAGTTAACATCCTGTAATTCTGAGCAGGAAAATCATATTTATTTTTTTTACTGGGTTGAGTGGTAGCAGGTCACATGGAATATTTTCAAAATAAAGAATTAAAAAATTACCCAAAAAGCTAATTACAAGAATAAGAACTATGCTTAGTTCTTAGTGTACAATCCACACACACTTAGACATAAACAGTATATATAATTTCTTGTGACCATTCAAGACAATAAGGGTTAATATTCTACTGAAAATAGAGATTCAGTGCCAGTATGCAGCACTCCAATCTGTAGACTAACAAAATACAATGGTTAGGAATGGTGAACAGCATTTTGTAAGTGTATTACCATTATTATGCTCTTTGATGCAAGGAAGTCATTACACTTTAAAAAAGAAGATTTAAAAAAAGCATCCCTTATACATACTGCATGAAATTTAGGTTTTGACGTTGAAAATAATTTTATCAATCAATGACAAGCCATGTATATCTTTGAAGCATTTACCTTTTAACAGCACAGCCTACAAATTCTAATAAATGATATTATACTATTCTGATTCTTAGCAATAAAAGATTATACAAAACACTTTTCCATTGTGAAACCAAATTGTAGGTAATCTTTCATTTCATTTACATGACCAGAGCTTGTTATAATGACACTAATGCACAGAAGGAATAATAAAGCCATCTTACTATCAGAATCACACATTCTTCCTCAGAATATTTTAAAATACCACAGATACAAAGCTATACCCATCTTATGAATCTATTCCATCTTATTTTCAACCAATTTTAATTTAAATTTGAGAAGTACACATAAAAAATGAAGTAAATTAGGGTAAAAAAAGAAAATATTAAATTTGTACTCCTATATTGGATGTGTTCATTCGTCAGGGACTGCGTGCCCAGGCATTTGTCTTCAGTCTGACTTTGTTCAGCGTTACATGTGTTTTGAAACTGGTTACAGAAAACATTTATTTTCCCAAAAATAATATTCATTTTAAGAAAGAATATTGTAAGGCATGAGTCATTAGAATACTGCTGATAATTTATCTTAAGAACTGCATAATACCACTGTTATTTAGATACAGAAGACCCTGGTTTGGGGTCCCTAGGTGCTAGGGCTGGTTAGATAACATACAAGATGTTCATTGGCCGCAAAGGAAGGAAAGAGTATCATGTGCTACAGAGATGACCACTGCTTGCAGAGCAGTGTTTAAGCATCCATTTCCTGAGTGATCCATTCCAGCCTGTGCACGTATGATTATCGACAGGAAATGCAAGGAGTAGAGCTGTATATATAGTGGTGAAGGGGAAGCAGGGATACAACTATAATAATATATAGCTATATATTTAGGACAATTGTTTGTGAAAAATTAGGTAGAAAAAAATGTAGAAATTCCCAAACTATAGGCAGTTGGGATGTTTTCACAGTTGTTTATATTCTTTCCTATTTCTTAGTTATCTCTTCATCTTCAAACCCACCCACCGTCCATCACCAAAGACAGCATGCCTGAACAGAAAGTTCCAGCGGAGCTATAAGCTATTCGAGGAGACTGAAAATGCCCTCCCCTCTTATTTATAGTGTAAACACAAGGTCAGGACCTTGTCTTTAAAGCCTGTTTCAATATTTATTTTTATTTAATAATTTTTCTATACAGTCATTAAGTAATTGTACCATCATGACGGTTTACATCAAGGCACATAAAATAACATTAAATATCTAAAATTCATAGAAAGTTACAAAGCCTTTGTAACATGTGGAAATAGTAAAATGAAATGTTGTAAAATAATAAAATGATAATCATACACTAAACTTATCAGATAAAACTGTACACATATCAATATATCTAAATTGCTAGCTTTTCCAGATAATCAACAAAGTTCAGGTATGTGCTGCCCTTGAAAGCCCAAAAAGAAAATATGCAGATATACAAATATAAACTATCCTACGGTAAATCCCAGTGGTAACTCTTTTCTCACTTTACTTCCATTCACTGTTTTCTAATTATCCTTTCTGAAATTTACAGTAATATAGAATATACCTGTAGACTAAAGGCCAGAAAGCATTTCTTATCTATCCATTCTCTCTTCCTGCTATAATAGTAATGATGCTATTTTATCTCTACCTTTACCCTTGCTTCACCAGCAGTAGCGATCCTCTATATTTGTCTCATACTTTCTTAAACTTCTGCACCCACTACCTAATCTGGGAGGCTGCTGCGAGTATTCTCCACTTCCACAAATGTTTCCCTGTGTTGCTATTGAATCAGCCTCTCTCCAGTTTTATATCAAAACCTATTGTTCTAGTACATGCTGAGGGGTAGATTTTTAAAAAGGACGTGCAATTTTATAACTTGTGCACGCTGGCGCGCGAATGTTATAAAATCCCGGTCAGCACGCGCAAGGGGGGTTATAATTTAGCAAATTCGCACGGCGATGCATCCTCGGGCTTCCCCAGTTCCCTACCTCCTACCCTAACCTCCCTTCCCCTTCCCCTATCCTACCCTCTCCCTATCCCTATCCTAGCCCCCCCATCATTTTTTTAACTTATGTTTTGCTCCTGCAAAGGAGCAGGAGCAAGTTGCGAGCGCTGACGCGATAACCCAGCACAGCAGCAAATGGCTGCTGTACTGGGCGCCTCTAGCCCCGCCCTGCCCTGCCCCCTGACCGCCCTGCCCTGCCCCCTGACCACCCCACTGCTGAGGCCCGACTCTTGTGTGCATGCGGCCGGGCCCCTTTTCAAATGCACGCAGCGCGCGCAAGGCCCGGCTGCACGCGGGCCATTAAAAATCCGGCCTATAGACTTTAGCACAATGGACATATCCTACCTGACCTATCGGTACCACAAGCATTCATTTGCATGTCAGCTGCACTAATCTCTTAATGTTCAATGTAGCCCCATCACTGGATGTAGTACTGGAGATGAAGTCTCACCAATACTTTCAACATTTTTCTGCTGGATAAGCCAGGCCTTTCCCTGTACTCCACAGCAAAGACTCATCCCATAGCACCTGCCCACTGGAAGTCTTTCTAACTGCAAAGTCACAAGGTTGGCCCACTTCCGGGCTATATGTAACTGGTTCGTAATATCTCTCACATTGCTGATGTTTAACTTACCTCTCAACTATATATTCAATGTATACCTACTGCATCCACTTTCTTATTCCTACCTAACATACCCTGCTTTTTATCTATTTACTTGCATTCTACTTCATATCTGCATATCATATCTGCATGCATCCATTAATTAAGTATTCAATGTCTTCTTACTACCCTTAACTAAATGCATGGGGGTAACCTGCATGAACAGTTTTTACTATCCTTAACAGAACGTATGGGGGTAACCTTTATGGAATGGCAGTTACTGCCCTTAACAGAATGCACGAGGGTAACCTGCACGGAGCGGCAGTTACTACCCTTAACAGAACGCACGAGGGTAACCTGCACGGAGCGGCAGTTACTACCCTTAACAGAACGCACGAGGGTAACCTGCACGGAGCGGCAGTTACTACCCTTAACAGAACGCACGAGGGTAACCTTCACGGAGCGTCAGTTACTACCCTTAACAGAACGCACGAGGGTAACCTGCACGAAGCGTCAGTTACTACCCTTAACAGAACGCACGAGGGTAACCTGCACGGAGCGTCAGTTACTACCCTTAACAGAACGCACGAGGGTAACCTGCACGGAGCGGCAGTTACTACCATTAACAGAACGCACGAGGGTAACCTGCATGGAGCGGCAGTTACTACCCTTAACAGAACGCACGAGGGTAACCTGCACGGAGCGGCAGTTACTACCCTTAACAAAACGCACGAGGGTAACCTGCACGGAGCGGCAGTTACTACCCTTAACAGAACGCATGAGGGTAACCTGCATGGAGCGGCAATTACTACCCTTAACAGAACGCATGAGGGTAACCTGCATGGAGTGTCAGTTACTACCCTTAACAGAACGCAAAAGGGCAATCTTCAAGGAGCGGCAATTACTAACCTTAACAGAACGCATGAGGTTAACCTGCATGGAGTGTCAGTTACTACCCTTAACAGAACACATTAGGATAACCTGCATGGAGCGGCAGTTAATACACTTAACAGAATGCATGAGGTAGTATGGTAGTAACTGTAGTATCCCGTCGATAGCAGGGCTGAATTAGCCATGCTGTCATGGGATCTGTCAATCAGGCCCGGGAGGCGGAGCTTGTCAAAGCAGAGAACAGAGCTTTGCTCTCTGCGGCTGCGCGTGTCTTCCCGCGCAGGAAAGTAACGGAATCTCCTCAGTCTGTTTTTTCCGCGAGCGGGATCGCACGCGGAGCTGATCTCTCCTCAGTTTAAAAACAGAATTAAAAAATGTCAAAACCGGGGTTCAAACCCTGTCAAATGTCGGTCACGGACGGACACGACCGCTGTAATAAATGTCTCGGGCCAAGTCATAATCGAGACAATTGTGAGTTTTGTTCAAAAATGTCACCTAGGGCATTAAAACAAAGGGCCTACAGGCTTCAGGAACTTTTCGCCTCACGAGATCCGTCTGAGGCTCATTCATCGCCTGGCCCGCTCACTTCATCGGCTCCACCGAAAAGGAAAAATTTACAGCTGGATCCTAGGTCCTCCACTTTAGGAGGTAAGGGAAAGCCAAAAAGACAAAGGCCAGTGGGTTCTCTAAAATCCCCAGTGCCTAAAGAGCCACAACATACCTCATCGGAGGTGGAATCCTCGGCGCCGAAGACTTCTGCGCAGACCAACAGATCGGCGCAGAGAATGGAGTCTGCGCACACCTTACAGCTTCCGGCGCGCATGGCACAGGGAAAACCACCGCGCCGAAAACATGTGCGCACGGCGCCAGACATCCTTGTGCGCACAGCGTGGGACACCCCTGTGCGTACGGCGCCGGAGTTGACTACGGCGCCGAAGAAACCTACGCGTACGGCGCCGACTTCAAAGAAACCTATGCGCACGGCACTGAAAACATCTGCGCCGATAACACATGTGCGCGCCGCATCAGAAAGACATGCGCATACAACTACAACTGCGCATGAATCAACTTCCGCGCACAGATATACAAGTGCGCATAAGTCTACAGTAGCGTATACGCGCATATCTGCGCATAACTCTACATCTGCGCGTAAGCATAAATCCGCGCATAAATCCAAATCAGCGCATAGATCAAAATCTGCGCATGGAAACCATAATTATTCAAATGAATTAAAGACGAGCTTGAAGCGAAAACGATATCCTTCACACAGCTCTTCTCCAGAGACTGGAACCACAGATTCTGATACATCATCTGATGACTATCACAATTATTCAAGTCACTCCCACAGTAATAAATTACCAAGGAGGAGTGCTACATGGGAGATAAGTCCTTCGACTTCTATATCACCTCGTAAAACTCATACCTGCTCAAAGAAAGAAATAGTACAGATATTTTCCTCGAACACTTCTTCAGATTCAGAGGAATCAAGGGATAATTCAGTCAATAGACTACAGGGAAATAGGAAAATTCCTACAACTTCACCTCAAATAAATATCGCTCAAAAAACAGACAGTCGTATGGTAATGCCCTCTCATACAAGAGAAGCATTTTTCCAACTGTCTCAATCTTTAGCAGGCTTTTACGAGACACTACAATCATCATTTCAAATGACAAATACTGATGATGACAATGCTACACAACATAAAGCACAAATGACTGAACAACAGTTGGCAAAACCACCAACATCTCCCAATTTCAGCCAACCAGCATCAACAACTCATATCCAGGAGACATCTTTAGATTCTCCTTCAATACAAACATCCCCATCATCATCGGTGGGATGTCTCTCAGACCTGCAGGACCAAATACAAGAACCATATTCACCTCCTGAAGACCTTAGATACCCAAAATTCTTACAAAAAATGGGTACCATTCTACATCTAGAGGTCCAGAAGGAGACAGACCTTAGGGCAGAAACCCTCGGTCTACTAAAGATTTTCGATACTCAGGTGGAACCAACATCTCTTCCACCACAAGATATCCTACATTCAGTCTTACAAAAATCCTGGGAAAACAGACATAAAATTCCGTATGAAGAAAGAGTCACTATACACTCTACCACAATTGCCTCATGCATCACTTGTAGTAGAGTCGGCGATGCAAAGATTTAAGAAAACAAAGTTGCATACCAACTTTCCACCGATGAAAGACAACAAATATTTAGATGAGTTTGGAAGGAAAATATTCCATAACTCGATGTTAACTGCAAGAATTATGCAACATCAGTTCTACATGGTGCAGTACCTCTATGAATGCATGCAAGCTATGAAAGGTGCTCATTCCTCAATAGCGGAACAGATACCTCAGCCTCTTAATGACATGGAGGAATGCTCTCGACACCTTTTGAGGTCAATCTACGAAGCTCATGAAACATCTTCCAGGGCATCTGCAACAGCCATTGCAGCCCGCAGACTAGCATGGTTACGTTCAAGTTCGATACGAGAAGACTTACATGAGAAACTGACAAACCTTCCATGTACAGGGGATAATTTGTTCGGAGAAAAATTCCAAGAAGCAGTAAGTAAATTAAAGGACGAAGCTCTAGCAGTACAATCGCTAGCATTGCATCCTATTTATTCGACTACACTTCGCTATGTTGGGTCTACCCGTAGGCAATCATATGCCAAAAGACCCTATAGATCTTATCAATCTTTTCGTACGCAACCATACCCTGCCTACCAGCGTCCTACTCCACAAAACAATACCTCAAATCAACGAAGAGGTAAACCACGTAACCAGAGACAACAGGCACAACAGCCTGCTACTGCAGCAAAAACAACGCCATCTTTTTAGTTACTCAGCCGCCACCACAACATCAAGCACCTCCAGGCAGAATTCGTACTTGCCTGAAAGTCTGGGAAAGAATAACATCAGATCAATGGGTTCTGGAGATAGTACGTCAAGGTTACCAACTCCAATTTATCACAAAACCTATACTGCCTCATCTTTCCACACTCAAGATTAACAATTCCCATCCACATTTGGGGGAGGAAATTGCTTCACTTCACAAACAACAAGCAATTCGACAAATCCACCCACATCCCAATTTAGCAGCATTTTATTCCCCGTACTTCCTCATACCAAAGAAGTCTGGGGGCCTTCGCCCAATACTAGACCTAAGGGAGTTGAACAAATTTCTCACCAAGGAGAAATTCAAAATGGTATCGTTGAAGTCAATTCTTCCTCTCATTCAAACCAACGACTGGATGTGCTCCATCGATCTGAAGGATGCTTACATGCACATTCCAATCCATCCATCCTCGTGGCGTTACCTGTGCTTTCTCTACAGACAACAATACTACCAGTACAAAGTTCTCCCCTTTGGACTATCGGCTGCACCCAGACTTTTCACCAAATGCATGATAGTGGTGGTGGCTCATCTCAGGAAACAAGGTATAACCATCTTTCCATATCTGGACGATTGGCTCATAATCGCCTCAACTCCCAACATCTTACTGAATCACCTCCATCAGGTGATAAACTGTTTGCAAGAACTAGGGTTAGTGATCAACTTTCAGAAATCACACCTACAACCAACACAACAATTACAATTCATAGGCGCATGCCTGGACACTACATGCAACACAGCATTCCTTCCAAGCGACAGAATATCACATTTCCGCCAACTTCTACACACCTTGAAACATACTCAGAGGCCGACAGCAAGACAAATCTTGGTGATTCTAGGCCACATGGCAGCGGCGAACTTCATGGTTCCCAACACCAGGTTACACATGAGATGCCTACAATGGGGTCTAAAACGCCAATGGAAACAGCATTCACAACCATTGACGCAGAAGGTATCGCTGACCGCAGAAATGAAAAAAGATATAACATGGTGGCTCCTAGATTCCACCCTTTCCAAAGGAGCGTTGTTCAGCCCCCCATCTCACAATGCAGTCCTAACCACAGATGCATCTCGCAAGGGATGGGGTGCACACCTCGAGACTTATGAAACCCAAGGGTTATGGACACTCTCAGAACAGAATCTACAAATAAATCAATTGGAACTCAGAGCAATTCGCAATGCCTTGAAAGTCTTCCAAGAGCACCTGAAGGGACGCAGGGTCATGATCTACACAGACAACCAAATAGCAATGTTTTACATCAACAAACAAGGAGGGTCAGGTTCATGGTCCCTCTGCAAGGAAACCCTAACAATCTTCGAACACGCTCACAGGAATTGTATTCATCTCCAAGCAACTTACCTACCGGGAGTTGTGAACACAAGGGCAGACAGACTAAGCCGTATCTTTCATCCACACGAATGGACGCTCAATGCAGAGATAGTACGGGATATATTTCTGCAGTGGGGAACACCTTCGATAGATCTCTTTGCAACAGAGATCAATGCTCAGGTTCCCAACTTCTGCTCGATACAACCAAGCCAATTCAGGATCGCCCAAGATGCCTTCCTCATTCCATGGACGACAGGCCTTCTGTATGCCTTTCCTCCCATACCTCTCATAACAAGGACAATTCAGAAGTGCATAGCGGACAAAGCTCAACTGATACTCATAGCCCCGGCTTGGCCGAGGCAGCCATGGTACAGTTTCCTGCTTCGACTATCCATCAAGGATCCAATTCTATTACCGAATCGTCAAGATCTTCTCAGCCAAGATCAAGGGACACTTATACACCCGCTACACTCATCTCTACACTTGACAGCTTGGAGATTGAAAGGCTCCTTCTGACAGAACAAGGAGTTTCCAATTCAGCACAATTCATATTGTTACAGTCAAGGAAACTCTCAACCAGGAAAAATTATAGCTACAAATGGAAACGCTACTCTGCCTGGTGCACTTCCAACGATGTACCACCATTGGACTGCTCCCCGGAATTGCTCATTGATTATCTTCATACTCTATATGTAGCTGGTCTAGCAACATCATCCATCAGAGTTCACCTCAGCGCCATAGGCGCTTGTCATAGACCAATCAATGACATTCCTATATCCAATCACCCATTGCTGACTCGTTTCATGAAGGGTTTAACACACATTCGTCCTCCGGTATCCAAACCTCCAGTTCCATGGAACTCAACATAGTTCTGGAACAGCTCATGCTTTCCCCATTTGAACTCTTGGACTCAGCACACATGAAATACCTCACTTGGAAGGTGGTATTCCTGGTTGCAGTAACATCAGCACGACGAGTTAGTGAGTTACAAGCTTTGGTCCATTATCCTCCATACTTGCAGTTTCATCAACAAAAGGTAGTTCTACGAACTTACCCATCCTTCCTACCGAAAGTAGTTACCCCATTCCATCTCAATCAGACAATGGAATTACCAACTTTTTTCCCTACACCTCATGCAAATGATAGGGAAAAACTACTGCACACACTGGATTGCAAAAGAGCTTCAACACACTGCAAAGAAAGGACGAACTCGGACTCCCGTGTTTCTCAACTCTTTGTCTCCTTCGACCCGAAGGCACCTGGACTGCCAGTGGCTAAACGCACCATCTCCAGTTGGACAGCACAGTGCATCAAATTCTGATACTACAAACAGAATTTACATTTACAGTCTACTCCTAAAGCTCACCAAGTCAGAGCAGTAGCAACATCCTTAGCACACCTGAAGAATGTGCAACCCATGGACATTTGCAAGGCAGCTACATGGTCATCACTGCATACTTCACATCTCATTACTGCCTTGACCAACAAGCAGCCACTGATGCGAAGATAGGGCAAGCAATAATGCAATCTCTATCCTCCTGTCCACGGTGACTGCCACACTGTCAAGGATCATGTCCAACCATATATACCATAAATGACGTGATCGGGAGCTTTGGACTCCCATGACAAAATGGCTAATTCAGCCCTGCTATCGACAGGAAAAAGCAAGTTTGCTTACCGTAAATGATGTTTCTGTAGATAGCAGGATGAATTAGCCATGCTGACCCACCCTCCTCCCTGGCAGTCACCAAGTCTTCGACTACACTACAGCTTTTTTTTTTTTTTTAATATTTTATTTATCATATAATTTACAAGTATTTACTTCAAATATCATTCATTACATTATAATATTTCATTACATTATAATATTTGATTTAGTTTCAATCCCTTCAATTTCAACATATTTAAAAAGAAAAAAATTTCAAACATTACCACTAAAGTAACATATTTCATTTATACTTATGTTGAACCACCAAAAAATTTATAATTAATTTTTCTTCAGGAGTATTAATACAAATCTGAGAATCAATTGGAAAAGATATTATGGAGAAAGAAAAAGAAAATCTTACAATCTCACAGGATTAGGTACATTTTCACAGTTATATTACTATTCTGCCTGACGCCTAGGTTACCACTGGGGAAGAAGTAATTGGTTCTCTAGCCACTATGAACTGGGTCAGTTGTTCCACTAAATTAAAACTAAAGGATTCATTACCCCTTCTAATTAAACACCTACATGGGTATTTCAATAGAAATGAAAAACCCAGAGTCAAAACTCTGGGTTTTAATACCAAGAACTCTCTTCGCTTACTACGAGTTGATGGGGCGAGATCAGGAAAAATTTTTACGTCTTGTCCCATATAAGAAACCGGGTATTTTTGGAAATATTGTTTCATTAATTTAGTAATATCCCCAGTGGACACTAATGATACAATCAAGGTGTTCCTGTCAAGAACCTGCAATGTCGAGTCTTCCAGAAAACCTGTAAGGTTTTCTGGAATAGTTAATACTGGATCCAAACTTCTCTTTTTAACAAAGAAACATGAGTTAACCAAAGGAATGTCATTTCCAGAAAAGCCAAGTATCTCAGTCAGAAATTTCTTCAAAGATGTTAATACAGTTTCACCTACTATTTTTGGGAAATTAACAATCCTAACGTTTAAGTGTCTAACATTATTTTCAAGATATTCTAAACGTTTAGAACAGATTAGATAATCACTAATAAGCTTGTTATTCACAGAGTTTACCACCTCTACTTTACGCTCTATTACATCAACTCTTGTAGTAAGAGTAATTACTTGATTCTGTACAGAAGAAACTTGTTGTTGTAAATTAGAAGCTACATTATCAAGTTTCCCTTCTAACCTGTTTACAGTAGCATTCAAACTGCTTACTAAGTCCCAAATGGCTCCCAACGTAACTGTCTCTGGCCTTGTTGTTAAAGGCCTTACATCCACAGCAGTCTCAGGTTGGGGAGATCGTTGTTGTGGACCTGTAGGAAATATAGGAGGTTCCCCTGTTTCAAGGGGAACTTCCTCAATTCCTTCCCTTCCTGATATTAGGGACGAGGATTCTCCCCCAGATGCATTCTTTTGCGCCCCCTCTTCGGAGGGCAAGGATACAGTTCCTCCTCCTGTTTCTCGCTGGAAAGGAGACGGTCGGTACACAGGACTAAGGGAAGCCTCCTCCTGGGAGGCCGCTTGTTCTCCTTCCAAGGGGCCTCCAAGGGAGTCCTTGGAATCCTCATTTTTAAACTGTGTCATGAAGCGGTCTATCTCTAATTGTAAAAGGGGGGGAAGGGGTTCTGAGGGAAACACCCTTACCCTCCCTTTTCTTTTAGCAGGCATATAAAATATAAGAAACAACTAAACAATTGAAAACAGCCGCTTCAAAAAGTACCTGTATCCAAATGATCTCAGTTATGAAGGTCAGATGAAGGGTTCCTTCCTCTATCCGTCTTAATCCGGACTAAGCCGGACAAAGCCGTGCGCACCCCTTGGGTGCGCACGGCTTTGGTGACGCGCCGGCGGCGATGACACGCCGCAGCTGCGTCGTTTTTGTGGCTCACGGCTCCTCCCACTCACGACAGCAGGGGCGGGGTGTTGGTCCGGTCCCGGAAGAGGGGCCCAGCAATCTGGTCTCCGGCTCTCCTGACGCCGCCGCGGCGTTTTTGTGGCTCACGGCTCCTCCCACTCACGACAGCAGGGGCGGGGTGTTGGTCCGGTCCCGGAAGAGGGGCCCAGCAATCTGGTCTCCGGCTCTCCTGACGCCGCCGCGGCGTTTTTGTGGCTCACGGCTCCTCCCACTCACGACAGCAGGGGCGGGGTGTTGGTCCGGTCCCGGAAGAGGGGCCCAGCAATCTGGTCTCCGGCTCTCCTGACGCCGCCGCGGTGTTTTTGTGGCTCACGGCTCCTCCCACTCACGACAGCAGGGGCGGGGTGTTGGTCCGGTCCCGGAAGAGGGGCCCAGCAATCTGGTCTCCGCTACTATCCTTAACAGAACGTATGGGGGTAACCTTTATGGAATGGCAGTTACTGCCCTTAACAGAATATTTAGATGAGTTTGGAAGGAAAATATTCCATAACTCGATGTTAACTGCAAGAATTATGCAACATCAGTTCTACATGGTGCAGTACCTCTATGAATGCATGCAAGCTATGAAAGGTGCTCATTCCTCAATAGCGGAACAGATACCTCAGCCTCTTCATGACATGGAGGAATGCTCTCGACTGCTATCGACAGGAAAAAGCAAGTTTGCTTACCGTAAATGATGTTTCTGTAGATAGCAGGATGAATTAGCCATGCTGACCCACCCTCCTCCCTGGCAGTCACCAAGTCTTCGACTACACTACAGCTTAATCACAGACTGAGGAGATTCCGTTACTTTCCTGCGCGGGAACACACGCGCAGCCGCAGAGAGCAAAGCTCTGTTCTCTGCTTTGACAAGCTCCGCCTCCCGGGCCTGATTGACAGATCCCGTGACAGCATGGCTAATTCATCCTGCTATCTACGGAAACATCGTTTACGGTAAGCAAACTTGCTTTTACTACCATACTAACTGGTAGTATGCTTATGGTAGTAACTGTAGTTACCACCATAAGCAAAATGCTGGGCAGAATGGATGGACCATCAGGTCTTTATTAGCCATCATTACTATATTACTGTGGGCCTATATTTACTAAAAGGTGGCATATAAAACAAGCATAAATAAAATAAATATATATCCCTATCTACTATAGCATTTCATTGGTTCTCCTCACTACTTTATCACACTGTTAAGCAATCTCAAAATCACCAAAAATACACACCTCCCAGATTTCCTCCATCCTGTATCATGTGCTGCTTGTTTGTCCTGCATTGCTTTCCTGGGTGTTTGTGCCCTAAATGCATAATTCTTTACATTATACATTAAAACATGTCAAATTCTCAATCATGCCTGATTTTTTTTTTCACTTTTGTGGATATGTCATCTCTTGCAGATCTTAATGAACATGTTTACCTGTACTGAATTTTTGTTTTATTTCACATTTTCAAAAGAAATCACTAAGGGGAGATACTTGTGATTAAAACCATCAACCTTCTGATTTCAAGGCAAAACCAGCACTAAATTAGATAGACTAACCAATGTCGAATGCCTCTTTCTAGCTCCCCTTTCAAGTATTTCCCTTCTCTTGTCAAACATACATACTGCAGTTTCCCAGCTTAATTTAGTCCTCCAATAATCCTTCTAATATCACTTACATTTGTATCTTATTGCCAAAATACAATAAACTATATGTTGACATACTACAAACATGAAATGCTGTCATTGTCTCTAAGGAAGTTACATTTCTTTTTTATTTGCCAAAACATTCTAATAAAAGTTGAATCAAATGCTTTGCATTTTCCTATTGTAAAGTAATGAAAACATTTTGACAATTCTACTTTGAAGGAAAAATCATTCTGGCATTGACAACTGCATTCCACTAGCTTTTACTCAGAGCGAAAATGTGACAGATGCCTTTCATGGTAATTGCCAATCAGCCTTTCTACAGCAGCTGAAAATACAATTTATCACTTTGATGTCCGTGGATCTAAATGCACTCACAATTGAGATATCTAAGTGAAGTGAAAAAAAAACATTATCTTGTCCAGCTGCCTCTACAGTATTTAAACAAAGTACTGTATATATTCATACAGCCATGATTTATCCCAGACTGCCACTTAGATTATGTGCTGGTAGAAGTATGTTGTCTACCCCATGAATTAAGAAATAATATAATGTAGTACAGTCAAACAATCCAATCCAACTTTAATTATACACCGCTAATCCAACAAAAACCCAAACTGGTGTATAAGCATGACATAATCAAACAGCATACAATATAACATCACCTAATCATTTAAAAAACACAAATTAGATCATCAAATATACAATAATTTAAAAATAACACCAGATAAATAAAAATGTATACATCAAAATAAAATACTTGAATTAAAATCATAACTACAGCATAATATTTAAAAGCCCCTGTCAACTAACCAGGCCTTTATTTGATTTCCAAATAGCAAGAAAAGTGAATTCTACTGTGATTAGTTAAAATTGATTATTTGGGGACTAGATAACTCAGAGACTGGCATACAGTTACAGAAGTCTCTATTTCAAAACTAACTCATCAAACGTGAAAGTCATTTGATGACCACTATAAATTGAGTTAGTGGTCTCAGTTAGGTCCCCAGTGGACTAATATTCATACAATACCTCCTTCACCAGGGATCACTTTTGGTAACTGTAGGGGTTTTAAAAGCCTGCCTGCAGCCTCAGAACCAGGGTCCATTCCACTAGGGAATGGCAGAAAACTATGGGGCCCAAGGGGAGATTCACAAACAGAAACAACTGAGCATGCCCAGATTGTGTTCCAAAACAGAGAAAATAATTTATTTTACACTCCAGGCCTGTCCATAGGAGACAGGAAAACCAGCCAATAGTCCAACTCACAAAAAAAGCAGATATAGCTTCTTAGTCAATTCACAGAAACTTAGAGTGGTTATTCACTCTTCTCTCATGAAGCTTATCATAAGTTTGCAAACTTCTCTGAGAACCCACCTAAGGACCTTATTCTTCCTCAGGCCCCAAAGCCAGACAGAGAAACCTCTCCCATTCATTTCCCACTGGAAGAAGACCTCTTCAGAACAAGGATTGTTGCCCCATGGATTAAGTGACAGATCCCTCCAGATGATCTGTACAATGTGCCCGAGAGATTTAACAAGTCTATCTAGCAGACCAGTGAAGACCCAAAGACAGTTAACAACACACTGGGGATGCCCTCCCTGACTCTCTACATCACATGCCTTATTCTCACAAGAATCTTCTCGAAATTCACAGATCTCCCCCCAATATTTCAAATCCAACCCTTTTGGGGGAAATAACCTCCTATTCATCACTCCTTTAGCTCACAGCTCCTTAACTTCCCCTGAACCTCAGAAGATTCTACCTTTCATTAAATGTCACCTTTCTAGTGAACCCAGAGGGGTCACATTCATATCATTAAAAAAATAGCATAATTTTTGACAAATTGACACCTATATTGGACATCACAGCAGAAAAATCAAGATATCAAAAACATGGAGCCTAGTTAGGGAAGTTTGAATAGCAGCTACAGTATACTTTTCTTGTTCTATAAATAAAAGGAAGACTTCCAGTGCTATCAAAAGAGCATCCTTCACAAACAGTAAATATGACAAAAGTATCAATTTTCACAAACATGGATGTTTGAAGTTATGACGCAGGAAGAAATTTCAACATATAGTATATTCTAAAATTAATCACTAAGAGCACTGTAAAGAAACAGATCTTTGAATTAAACATTTTTCTACTTTAAAAAAAAATAGCTTCATTGTCTACTCACACTTTGCTGGCAGGTCGTACCCACAGGTAATTTTAGCTTGTCCAGTTGCACACCCAGTCAGAGTACGGCATTCAGCAAACAGGCAGGGCCCAGCAGCTCTATGTATACAGCCATCAACTGCAAAGAAAGAAGCAAAGAATATACATGGATGCCAAGCACATATACCTACTGCACATACATGTTTAATAAAGATTGCTAATCTTTCTTTCATTATTATTGCATTACAGAGTTAAACATTGGAAAATAATGTAGATTGAACATTGTTCACCTATGAAATCTCTTTTGGGTTTGATTTTCAAAATGACTCACATACATAAATGCATGTTTTGTGTGTGTAAGTGGCACCTTGAGAATCAATCATTAGCCACAGGAGTGATTTTCTAAAGAAGTTATGCACATAAAAGTAGCGTATATCATAGCAATTTTCAAAAGCTCATTTAAGCGCATAAAACCTTCTGAAAATTCAGCCATATGGAGTGAATGTTCAAAGGAGTTATGTGCATAAAACTAGCAATTTTCAAAACCCAAGTTTTACGAGCATAGATCCTTTTGAAAATTACTTCCAGTATGCATAAAAGAATGGGCATAACGTGGTTTCACAGATTTAAACTTTAAAGGCGCTTAGCCAATATTCATTCAGATTAACATTCAGATCTGCATTCCAACTATCAATGGGCTAAATTGACATGTTACGGAAGTAAACTGTCACATCCTCAAGGACTCCTCTGAGCTAAGTTACAACAGGTCCACCACTTACTTCCACATCACATGCCAATCATACCTGAAATATATGCTCTTACATCCAAACATACTACTATAACTTATATTTCCTGGATTACTATTCTAATGTATGATATATTTATTTATAAGCCTAATGTTTTACTTTAACCTTACTTATCCTACATTATATTTAGGTTTAAAATGGTATTTGTATCTACAATAATATTTGTATCTATAATATTTATAAAAGGCAAGCGGCGAGGATATTACAGAGCCGCGACCATAGCATGGAGGAAAACACGCGAGATGAGTGCAAGCATAGGCAGGGGGGGAGGGAATAGGTAGGGAGCTGAAGAAAGGCGGAAAACTGAAGGAAATAGGATAGGGGGAAGGGCAGGTAGGAGTTAGGGTTAACGGTTGGATTTTGAAACCAGGACTGGTCATTGGT
Source organism: Rhinatrema bivittatum (assembly GCF_901001135.1). Lineage (NCBI taxonomy): Eukaryota > Metazoa > Chordata > Amphibia > Gymnophiona > Rhinatrematidae > Rhinatrema > Rhinatrema bivittatum. Next base: position 105,638,521 of record NC_042617.1, on the reverse strand, counting down.
TAGGGTAAGTGAAGTAAGGGGCGGTAGGCAGCAGACAAAGAAGGCGGCGAGCAGGGTAGGAGTGCGATCATTGCTGTCCGCACGAGTGCATTTTTTTCGGCGAGCATCATGCGCCGTGGAGGTGAAAGAGGAGGTAGGAGGGGTCCCAGCAGGGCTAAATCAAAGAAGCAGGGGAGAGTAGGAGCTGAGCTGTTGCCTGTCACCGAGGTGCCGCAAGTGTCCGAAGCTCCTTTCCCTCCCCAGGGGGAGGATGTTTTGCCGGAGCCCGGGATTGACCAGAGTTCGGGGGAGAGCGGCCCGGAGGTGGAACCCTGTGAACCCGGGAGCTGTGGGCAGGAGAATCGCCGCCCGACACTGGGGGTGTAGGCGAATTGTCCTTACTTTCTTCGGGTTCCGACCTGGAGTCCCCAAGCCGGCAGATCGAGGAGCCCGGCCTGCAGGGAACTTTAACCCTTGGCGGTGCACAGAGGGAAGCGGGAGCCAAGGAGCGGTCTGGCAGGGCTGTGGCAGCGGTGCCGCGAAGCCACACCATGGCGGCGTTGAGGGGTGAGGAGTTCCGACAGCAGATGGAGCACGCAGGTCGCCGGGGAACGGGATGGAGAGGGCTCAGCGCATGCAGGCAGCAGATGGGGCAGCCTATGAGGGACGAAGAAAGCCCAGCGCGTTTCGGAGAGAGAAGGGGTCGGAGCAGAGTGGCCGAAGGCGTGCGATGGTGGACCAAGAGAGGAGGCGAGCAGGAGAAACGGAGCAACATTCCAGAAGGCGGTGAGTATGCCGAGGATTTCAGGGCAGGGGGATGGGGGGATGCAGGGGTCCAGGAGGAGCGGGACACGGGGTATTACCAAGGAAATGCGTCCGCGGGGGCATGAAGATTAGCGGGAGGGACGGGTAGGGTGGCAGGGGGGCAGGGGGCGAGGGCAGCCAGTGCCTAGACCGGATTTTCGGGAGCAGGGATACAAGGGAGGGGATTCATGGCAGCAGCACAAGGACCTCCATGCGGCGCGCAGGTCAGGTAGGGGAGACGCAGCTTGGGCAGTGGAACCAGGTGTTGCGGTCAGTGCATTTGTTTTTGCAGGTGCGACGGAATGGAATACGCTGGGGACTTCGGGCCAAGAAGCTTGGAGAGAGCGGCAACCAATGCCTCCTTACAGAAGGGAGATGCAGCGGGAGGAGAGGTCACCAGAAAGGATCGGAGACGTCGTAAGGAGCAGGATGCCCAGACCAGATGCAGATAAAGCGTGGGAAGGGCAGGTAGACAAGGTGAGCCAGAAGAAGGTCAAGTGTCGTAGGGACACGTCCTCTAGCTCAGACACTAGTAGCAGTTCCTCCATGGAGTCCTCAATGGATTCCAGTGCAGAGAGGAGGGTGATGAGGCGCAGTGACTTAGGGCCACAGCAGGATATGAAGCACCCAGCGTTAGCTTCTTTAACGCAACTATGGGAAAGCCTGCCCAGCCAGTTGCGCAAGAAAATAAGGAAGCGCAGATATGTCAACATTTTCCAATTACTGGAAGTAATGGGGATGGGGATTAAGAGGCGGAAGAAGAAAGGATGGGGAGTAAGAGGTGGAAGAAGAAAGGAAGCAAGCAAAAGTTGGAGAGTGATCCTCGGAACAAAATAGCCAAAAATATTTTAAATTGGATGCAAGGTTTTTTAAGGTTAGCCAGTGTGGTGAGGCACTATCAGCCAGGTTTACACGGGACGTTGTTATCTTACTGTGATAGCATCCTAGGTGCATATAAGGATTATGAAGGTTGGGCTTGGCTCAACTATGATGAGAAGTTTAGGGAAAGGATGGCTGGCAATAAATTCATGTGTTGGGGTTCACAGGACATCAATCTTTGGTTGACGCAGATGACCAACAAGAGCGCCAACCAAGGGAAGGTTACAGGGGGAGCGAGAACGGGGGCTCTGGGAGGGGCAGCAGGTGTAGTAGTGCGAGAGGGGAAAGAGGGGGGGGAGGGGTAAAGGCTACCAGGCAGGACAGGATTGTAGGAGGTAATAAAGACGTCTGCTGGAGGTATAACAGAGCCATGTGCCTGTTTCCGGATTGCAAGTTCCGGCATGCCTGCGTGATGTGTAATGGTGCCCATCCTAGTGAGAAATGTCCGTAGGCGATATCCAAATCATCGATAGCGGGAACCAAATAAAAAAAAAAAAAGAATACATATGCGAGATGGCAGAAGAAGGGGGGAGGGGGCTTGCATCAGGATGATGGGTAGCAGGAAGGGGAGGGAGGGACACAGCGTAAGGGGCATAACAAAAAAAAAAAAGTAGTTATTATACATGTGCAAGTAAGCAGGATGTGTTCACAATTTTCCTTTTATGGAAGGACGGCTGTACACAGTGCGCTCGAGTGGAGCAGGGAGTGTTACGGGACCGGGCCGTGCCCCGGTCCCTCCACTCACCTCGGAGCCGGCCCGTTGCTGGCCCCGCCCCCTAGACGCATGCTCACACGCGCGCGGGGACTCCCTCTTAAAGGGGCCAGCGTGGAAAACTGAGGACAGCCCAGAAGATGACGTCAGACGCTGCAAGGTATATTATCCTGCAGCTGAGAGAAGATCTTCGCCTTGCAACGAGATTCCTCAGGTTTCCTGATCTCTAGTTGCTGAGTTCTCCTGGATTGCTCTCTGTTCTTGACCCAGCTTGACTCCTGACTTGTTCTCCGTCTTCGTCCCTTAGCTCTGGTATCTGCTTCTGACCTCTGGTTCCGACCCGGCTTTGTCTATGACTTCACCCTCAGCTTCTGTCCCTGGCCTGGCTCGCTCTGACCTCTGGCTCCGACCCGGCTCCGTCCACAACTCCGTCTTCTGCCTCATCCCTGGCTTGGTTTCTCCTCCGACTCCTGGCTTCCGACTAGGCTTCCTTCCTGGTCTTCGCTGGCCCAGAAGATTCGCGTAAGTCCCAGTGGCCGGGCCCCTACGGGCGCCTCCTGGGGGGGCTCCGGCTTCCAGGGTGAATCTCCAAAGGTCCCAGCGGCTGGACTCCTACAGGCTCCTCCTGGGGGAGTACCGGCTTCCAGGGTGAAGACTCTTCAGTCACCGGGGCCCAACGTCGTCCGTCCTCTCAGCCTTTGCTGAGTCCTTGGTAGCATAGGACTTCACCTTGTCCCAGGGCTGAAGCCTTCCTTGAGTCCTCCGAGCCGCCTCCCGGTTGGGACGCTTGCCGTGGTCCTCCACAGCGCACCATCTTCTGTTCCAACCGGCCCAAGGGTCCACAACCGTAACAGGGAGAGGGAGAAGACTAAGGATGAAGAGGAATGGGCATTAATTCAGAGTTCGGTGGCGCCTAATACGTGGTCATCCTACGTCAAAGGAAACCAGATTGTTGTAGATTATTTACGCCAAGCAGGGTGGGACGGGGGGCGGGTACTGGAAGACATGCTAGTCAGATTTGTGTTACAGGCCAAAAGGGAGGGGTACACTGTGGGATCGGTAAATGCTTAGGGGGTCATTTTCAAAGGAGTTACGCATGTAAATGTGACATACTATCGTAGCAATTTTCAAAAGCTATTTACTCGAGTAAAGTGCACTTACTTGAGTAAATCCTATGGACAATTCAATGGCATATATTGTAGCAATTTTGAAAAGCCCACTTACTTGAGTAAAGTGTATTTACTCGAGCAAAAACCAGTTTTGCTCGAGTAAATGCTTTTTAAAATCTACCCCTTATTTAGCAGGCTTCGCCTTTTTTCAAAAGTTATTAGGGGGAGGGCACCATGCACGCAGCTTTCGATTAAAGAAAATGTTAAATGGTTGGAAAAGAGGTTTGGTTAACATCAGGGACAAACGGTTACCTATACGATATCATGAATTGGTGCGTTTTTCCACAGGTTTACTGAAGGTTTGTTGGTCAGATTTCAAAGTCGCCTTATTCCGAGTGGCTTTCTCTTGGGCGTTCTTTGGCGCTATGCGTATTGGCGAGCTTATAGCTAAATCCAAGAACAGAACTCAGGAACAAGGATTGCAGGCATGATGCGTGCGGGTTTTTTTGGGGGGAAGACACCCTGTTCTTGCCTAAATCCAAGACGGATCAATTGGGTAAAGGGGCGTGCATACTTTTGTTACTGGTTTCGAATGAGGTAGTTTGTCCAGTACGCACGGCTTGGAATTACCTTCGGTGGCGTCCGGAAAGGGACGGGTCCTTCTTAATCCATGCGGATGGATCGGTGCTGACCCAATATCAATTTTCACAGGTCTTGCGTTTTATAGTGCAGGAGGAAGGTAGGGATCCTGGGTTATACAGTTCCCACTCATTTCGGATTGGAGCGGCGACCACAGTGGCGGAAGCCGGTTTTTCAGTTGAGGCGATTAAGAGATTGGGCAGGTGGAACTCGAATGCATAAAAAGGATATATTAGGAACTTTGCAGGGTAGAGGTAGGAGAGCATTTGGGGGCACAACGGGTGAAGGGTCAGGGTGGGGGGTGGGATGTATTATGGAATGTGGTATTAACTGGTGTGTCTTCTGCTTCAGAGAGCATGGGGAGGAGACATGGGACAGGATGTGCCTGGATCGTGGTCCATTCATTTATCCATAGAGCTCAACGACGTGCATTAAAACGCCCGTACAGAGAAAGCCTGGAGTTGGAACGCTTTGGGTGGAAGTTGGCCTGGTTCAGCAAGAGAGGCATGCAGTGGGACGACCTGCGGTATTTCTTGCAGGACAGGCTCGAGGTGTGGGTGTTGTGTTCGTGCTTGGTCTTGCCCTCGCTCCACTCTCTCTACCTCTGAGATGACTCCCTTCGGGTCTGATGGACAGTTGCTGCCGCGGCTTCTCTTCGCCATTTCTTCCCGGAGTCCCCAGGCTGGCCTGACGCTGCGGATCCGCCATGTTCCTGATGATGTAGGGCGCGTGCTCTGAAGTTTGTACCAGCAAGGGTGCAAACCTCGGGGGCGTCGCCCCATAGTGACATCATCCGCTTCCAACATAAAAGGTCTTTGCTTACGCTTACGAATCAAGTTGGCAAGGGATTGATTGCGGGGATCATCTCGACCCGCTTCATTCTACGCTGCTCTGCCTCCTCGAACTTACCAGGGGTACCTGCTCCTCAGGGTCCCGCTCTCTCTTCTTGTTTTCAGATTGCTAAGACGGGATCCAGTACTCGCTCCTTGAGGGCCTATGTCCCTGAACGCTCAGAAGACTCCCTATTGCCTGGAAGCGATCGCAGACGTGAACATTGTAAGTTTCTATTCCATTGCATATAGGAACCGGTACTCTCTCCTCGAGGGCCCATGTTCCTAGAACTCTGAAGATTCTCTTCTGTCTAAGACGCTATCGCAGGTACGGAGATCGTGAGTTATTATTACAGATTGCAGATAGGAACCGGTACTCACTCCTCGAGGGCCCATGTTCCTAAAACCCTTCAAAGACTCTCTTCCATTTCAGAAGCTATTTCATATGCAGATATTGTGAGTTCTTATTTCAGTTTGCATATAGGAACCAGTACTCGCCTAGAGGCTCCTGTTTCTGAATATACTAACTATTCTCTATTGCCTAGAAACCATTACAGAGATAGATAACTGTGAGTTACCACCGCTCTCTCAGAGCTGTCCCTGGAACCAGAAACTCACTCCTCGAGGGCCTAACTCTCCCCAGCTACTAAGCCTTCTTATTAATCTATGTGAGTGTATCATCTACTTCTGGTTATGTATCCAGCATACCCTGTCTACTCACTATCTATGAGTCTCTCTCTACAGCTCAGCAAACCCGAAGATAGCAGTTCCAGGATCTGAGGGACATCAGCCCTGCTGGACACACCAGCTCACTACTGCCACCTCTGGTGGTTCTACTACCTGTCTAATAAAGAACTATTTGTGTCTGTCTCCATACTCCAGCCTAGTCGGTGGTCCCTCTCATGATATCCTCCTGAGGGCACTGTCATCTGCCATCAGCCCAAGGATTCACCATTCTACATTAGAGTGCTCATCTCTCACTCTTCAAGAGCTGAGTACAACAAACTGCTACCTTGCAGTCTAACCCTCAACTGTTGCTAACATCTCCTTCCTCAGGAACTGTATTATAACCAATTGCTACTTCTTAGCAGGAACCATTCAGATGGCCAACACCTCCCTTCAGGGGAACTCTTGTATATCAGGTTGCCACTCTGTGCGGAGATCCATAATAGATACTAACTCCTCCCCTCTGGAAGAACAGATCTTATATGGTTGCTGACCTCTCCCCTCTGGGGAGCATCTCTATAACAGTTTGTCAACAGACTGCTAACCCTAGCAGAGTCACTAACAGATTGCTAGCTCCTCCCCTCTGGGGAAGCAAAGCTCAACAGGATTGCTAACTCCTCCCCTTGGGAGGAGCAAACCCTAACAGACTGCTAATTCCTAGCAGCTCCTACAACAGATTGCTAACTCCAGAGTCTAACCTACCACAGTGGGGGACCCTGAACATATTAGTAATTCACCTCGGGGGCAATGATATTGGTTCCAAGACAGGCCGAGCTCTGCTAACATGTATCAAAAAGGACTTAGCCCAGTTCATGATCAGGTGGCCTCACATGCGCATAGGGTGGTCGGACATCATAGTCCGTTTAAGGAACATAGGGGAGGTAATTTGGAACTCAGGGGTAAAGAAATTAAATCGGCAAATGTGAAAGTGGATGGGGTGGGAAGGGGGCTTTTGGATAAGACACAAATGGTCTTGGGAATGTGAGGCTGGATTGTTCAGGGGGGTCGGGATACATTTGTCAGAGATCGGTATGGATTTATTTAACAATGAGTTACAAGAAGGTTTAGAAAAGGAAATTAGGAAATGGTAATTGGCCGCAGTTTGGGGGGAACAAGCTGACTGCATCGGTTGTTTGTGGCAGTAAACCCAAGCCCATTTTATGTGTTTACATGTTTAAAGGGGGAGTTGGTTGGGGGAGAGGGGGGGGCTGCCCTGTGTAGCTGGGGGTCTGCTACGCCGGATGACCTGAACCGTGGGGCTAAGGTTCACAGTAGAGCGTGCTCTCGCTGGTACTTGGCGGAGCAGGCAAGGTCGGGGGGAGAGGGCCGCTCCACCATTGGGGTTTAAGATGGTGGAGAATCGGGGGAGAGAGGGGGATGGGGGTAAGGTTGGATACCGTTCATGTTTGTAAGGGCTCGGGTTATGTTTGCGAATAAACTGCGGCCTATTTTAAAGCAATTCAGGTGTTGTGTTTTCTCTGGGGAGCTAATCGGGACGGCAAGCGAGCGCAAGGTGTTTCATCCCATGAATTGTAATATACTGACCAATCAAATTGTAATGCCTAAATTTGCTGTAACACACTTTCAACTCCTCTGCTGGAAAAGCATGACATTAATTGATGATGATGATGATGATAATGATGTACTTGTACTGAGAGACATTCCGGGAGGGTAGGGGGCAGAGCTGGGACAGAGTTGGAACTTACAAGCAAACTTTAAAAAGTATGTACATAAGTGTAAGGTGGATCTTTGTATGAAGTAATTTGTGCATATATTTGGTCAGCCACTTGAGGATTTTCAAATCAAGCTAATGCACATGAGTTCATTTTGAAAATAGTAAAGTCTGAGTGAATAATATACAAGGAGACTTTACCATTTATGCAGTCTGTAATAAAGTTACTCACTATTGGTTATAAAGATCACAGAAGGAAAAAGAATGCATTTAACTATTAAGATGGCAATTTTCAAACTGTCTAATATGGGACAAAGTTTATGGGTACTTTTTACCTGTAAACTTTGGCCCAAGTTTCAAAGAGAATCCTTCAGTGTACAAATGCTTTGAATCATGCTGCAGGTACAAAGTACTCATGGATACTTGCACCTGTTTTTTATGAGGTAAGAAATTTGTTGGGAATTATGGGAAAGTTAAATATGTAAACTGCATGCATACTTTTCTTCTCCTACCAAAACATGCCCCTGAAAATGACTTCTTTAAATGTGGCTGAAACTTGATAAACTTGCATATTTTTAGTTGCATTGGGGGAGGGCAATTTGCAGATGAGGGTAGATTACTTTTTATTCATGTAGATGACTTTGAAAATTGCCCTCTAAATTCTCATAGATAACAAAGGCAACGTGGATGTTAATTAATGCCAGCTCACACACATTTGATAATTGAAAGATAGTGCACTTGATTACAAAAGCTTCCCATAAAATCAAAATGAAGCAAAATATGTAGCACAGTCACCAGGCAGAGCAAAGAAGAATTTCACAGACTGCCCAGGGTCAGAAACCTATATTAATAAAGCTAAGGCAATGGGGCTATATAATCTATTGTAACATGCACAATAATGCCTTCTTATGCACTCTAAATATAGCATGCTATGTAATAAGGCCTTATGTATGTTCAAGGGGTCAGGAAATAGATTAGTGTCAGCATGCTAAAATTAGCAAGTTCATGCATGCAAATAAAGAAAAATCATATGAAAATGAGGGTTTACCCTATGTATAGAAAATAATGTGCTAAGCTCACCCTTCATGTTATTTGAAAGCCCAATAACTGAATACAATTTAAATACCTGGTGATAAAACAGTACTATGCACATTAATGAAAAGGCTCAGTATTCGAAAACCATGAACTTGAAAAATGAAGGCCAAATAGGACACTTTAAACTGTATTCACAGGCCATTGAGGATAAATACTTTTGGACACGTCTCTTATCCAAACCAATACACTGTCAACACACACTTTTTCAGAATTCTTACATATACACACATTCACATCAAAAGCATGTCTTCTCAAACAAAGTTACATTATCACAGAAAATCATCAAGTTACTGCTCTACACCTCACAATAAGCAAGGCACAGACATTTCATAGTGATGTATAAATAGTCTCTAAATTATTGACAAGATTGTCAAGATCATTGCTATTGTTGTTGTGGCAGACCAGTCCAAGGTGCAGAGTAAAAGCTCCAAGGCTTAATAGCAGTTTTTAGTAGAGATCCAGTCCCATCCATTGGCTAGTCACAAAAGCAGTGTGCCTCCATAAAAGGGGGGCTAACCTCCAGGGTCAAGTGACTGGCCACTGGGAGTTCCCAGTCCTCTACCCTTCCCAATATCAAAAGAAAGTTTTCAAAGGGCACCAGCAGAACATAAGAGACACAGAGGAGAGGGAGAGAATGACAGAAAGAGGAAGTGGCAACAGAGGACTTACACTGACATACATCTGAACGCTTCAAAAATATATTTGTTTAAGAAAGGTAAAATATTTCCAAGCAATATGTTAACAGAGAAGAAATGTCTTTGCTATCATTGACGCTGTCACATTGGCCAAAGAGTACTGCAGGCATTCAAAGGCTTGAGGATGAAAAGAAGTCTGAGCCTCAAATTTCTACGAGTTAATGAATTGTTTTGGTTTTAGTACAGAGCTTATTTATGTGAACGTTGAGGCACTAGCAGACTGTGTGGTCCAGCTGTTGTTGTATCTACACCACAAGGTGATAGTGAAAGGGGAAATGGTCAGATGTCTGTGTCCTTTTGAATCAGGGGGACTAGATTCCTTCCTTCCATGCTCCCTTCTGTCCTCAACCATATCCTTTCACGCCCCTTTGAAGATCCTTACTGACATAGAAGACAAATAGTTCTAAACATGCGTATATCAGTTTCCAGTTCTCCTAGAAATCTTTTCTTTTTTACATCCAATCTCTTTTCTTAAAACTGGCCATACTGGGTCACCCCAAGGGTCCATCAAGTCCAATATCCTGTTTCCAACAGTGGCCAATCCAGGTCACAATAAACTGGCAGGCTCCCAATTGGTAGATACATTCCAAGCTGCTTAAACCAAGAAAAAGCAGTGGATATTTGCAACTCCACCTTAATAATGGTTTATGAACTTTCCTTCAGGAACTTATCCAATCCATTTTTAAATGCAGCTACACCAATAGCTTTCACCACATCCTCTGACAATGAACTCCAGAGCTTAATTATGCATTGAGTCAAAATATTGTGTGTGTGTCCCTGGTCCTTATACTTTTTGAAAGAATAAACAACTGATTGTTTACTCGCTCCATTCCACTCATTATTTTATAAAACTCTATCATATCTCCCCTCAGCCGTCACCTCTCCAATGAGTCCTAACCTCTTTAGCCTTTCCTCATACGGGAATTGTTCCATCCCCTTCATAATTTTGGTCACTCTTCTGTTCCTTTTCTAATTCTGCTATATCCTTTTGAGATGTGGTGACCAGAAATGCACACAGTACTCAAGATGAGCTCACACTATGAAGCAAAACAGAGGCATTCTGATACTCTCTGTTTTATTCACCATTCCTTTCCTAATAATGCCTAGCATTCTATTTGCTTTCTTGGTGGCTGCTGCACATTGAGCAGAAGATTTCAAAGTAGTATCAACAATGATGTCTAGATCCTTTTCCTAAATAATGACTCTTAATGTGGAACCTTGTTATTGTGTAGCTATAATTTGTGTTACTCTTCCCTAAGGGCATCACTTTGCAACTATCCACATTACATTTCTTTTGTCATTTGCATGCCCAGTCTCCCAAGGTCCTCTAGCAATTTCTGACAATCCTCTTGGGATTTAACAACTTTGAATAATCTTCGGTCATTGGCAAATTTGATCACCTCACCTGTTGTTCCCATTTCCAGGTCATTTATAAATATATTAAAAAGCAGGGGTCCCATAACAGATTCCTGGTGGACTCTATTATTCACCTTTCTCCATTGGGAAAATTTAACCCTACTCTCTGTTTTCTATCTTTTAACCAGTTGGCAATCCACAATAGGACACTGTCCCTTATCCCATGACTTTTTAATTTCCTAAGAAATCTCTCATGACAGACTTTGTCAAATGCTTTCTGGAAATCCAGATACATTTTATCAACTGACTCACCTTTCTCAACATGTTTATTTATACCCTAAAATAATGTAGCAAATTGGTGAGGCAAGACTTCCCTTGGCTAAATCCATGTTGGCTTTTCCCCATTAAACTAGGCCTATCTATATGTTCAGAAATGTTGTTCTTTATGATAGTTTCTACAATTGTGTCTGGCATGGATGTCAGACTCACTGGTTTGTAAGTTCCTGGATCAAACTTGATCCCTTTTTAAAAATTGGCATTATATTGGTAACCCTCCAGTCTTTAGGCACCATAGACGATGTTAATGATAATTTAAAACGATTACCGGCATGGTTAAAAGGGGAGGTGAAAGAAGCTATTTTAGCCAAAAGATCTTCATTCAAAAATTGGAAGAAGGATCCAACAGAAGAAAATAGGATAAAGCATAAACATTGGCAAGTTAAATGTAAGACATTGATAAGACAGGCTAAGAGAGAATTTGAAAAGAAGTTGGCTGTAGAGGCAAAAACTCACAGTAAAAACTTTTTAAAATATATCTGAAGCAGAAAGCCTGTGAGGGAGTCAGTTGGACCATTAGATGATCGAGGGGTTAAAGGAGCACTTAGAGAAGATAAGGCCATCGCGGAAAGATTAAATGATTTCTTTGCTTCAGTGTTTACTGAAGAGGATGTTGGGGAGGTACCCGTAATGGAGAAGGTTTTCATGGGTAATGATTCAGATGGACTGAATCAAATCACGGTGAACCTAGAAGATGTGGTAGGCCTGATTGACAAACTGAAGAGTAGTAAATCACCTGGACTGGATGGTATACACCCCAGAGTTCTGAAGGAACTAAAAAATGAAATTTCAGACCTATTAGTAAAAATTTGTAACTTATCATTAAAATCATCCATTGTACCTGAAGACTGGAGGATAGCAAATGTAACCCCAATATTTAAAAAGGGCTCCAGGGGCGATCCGGGAAACTACAGACCGGTTAGCCTGACTTCAGTGCCAGGAAAAATAGTGGAAAGTGTTCTAAACATCAAAATCACAGAACATATAGAAAGACATGGTTTAATGGAACAAAGTCAGCATGGCTTTACCCAGGGCAAGTCTTGCCTCACAAATCTGCTTCACTTTTTTGAAGGAGTTAATAAACATGTGGATAAATGTGAACCGGTAGATATAGTATACTTGGATTTTCATAAGGCGTTTGACAAAGTTCCTCATGAGAGGCTTCTAGGAAAAGTAAAAAGTCATGGGATAGGTGGCGATGTCCTTTCGTGGATTGCAAACTGGCTAAAAGACAGGAAACAGAGAGTAGGATTAAATGGGCAATTTTCTCAGTGGAAGGGAGTGGACAGTGGAGTGCCTCAGGGATCTGTATTGGGATCCGTACTTTTCAAGATATTTATAAATGATCTGGAAAGAAATACGAGTGAGATAATCAAATTTGCAGATGACACAAAATTGTTCAGAGTAGTAAATCACAAGCAGATTGTGATAAATTGCAGGAAGACCTTGTGAGACTGGAAAATCGAGCATCCAAATGGCAGATGACATTTAATGTGGATAAGTGCAAGGTGATGCATATAGGGAAAAATAACCCATGCTATAATTACACAATGTTGGGTTCCATATTAGGTGCTACAACTCAAGAAAGAGATCTAGGTGTCATAGTGGATAACACATTGAAATCGTCGGTGCAGTGTGCTGCGGCAGTCAAAAAAGCAAACAGAATGTTGGGAATTATTAGAAAAGGAATGGTGAATAAAACGGAAAATGTCATAATGCCTCTGTATCGCTCCATGGTGAGACCGCACCTTGAATACTGTGTACAATTCTGGTCGCTGCATCTCAAAAAAGATATAATTGCGATGGAGAAGGTACAGAGAAGGGCTACCAAAATGATAAGGGGAATGGAACAACTCCCCTATGAGGAAAGACTAAAGAGGTTAGGACTTTTCAGCTTGGAGAAGAGACGACTGAGGGGGGATATGATAGAGGTGTTTAAAATCATGAGAGGTCTAGAACGGGTAGATGTGAATCGGTTATTTACTCTTTCGGATAGTAGAAGGACTAGGGGGCACTCCATGAAGTTAGCATGGGGCACATTTAAAACTAATCGGAGAAAGTTCTTTTTTACTCAATGCACAATTAAACTCTGGAATTTGTTGCCAGAGAATGTGGTTAGTGCAGTTAGTATAGTTGTGTTTAAAAAAGGATTGGATAAGTTCTCGGAGGAGGAATAGCCTAGTGGTTAGAGCAGTGGACTATGAACCAGGAGACCAGCGTTCAAGTCCTGCTGTCACTCCTTGTGACCTTGGGCAAGTCACTTTATCCTCCATTGCCTCAGGTACAAAAACTTAGATTGTAAGCCCTCTGGGGATAGAGAAATACCTACAGTACCTGAATGTAAACCAGTGTGATATCTCAATTGAGATCAAATGTCGGTATATAAAATAAATAATAAATAAAAATAAAGTTCACTTAGAGATTAGCCACTGCCATTAGCAATGGTAACATGGAATAGACTTAGTTTTTGGGTACTTGCCAGGATCTTATGGCCTGGATTGGCCACTGTTGGAAACAGGATGCTGGGCTTGACCCAGTATGGCATTTTCTTATGTTCTTATGTTCTTCCATGGCAAGCTTCTTTCCTAATTCTCTCTTTGCATTCCTTATCAATACTTTGCATCTAACTTGCCAGTGCTTATGCTATTTCCTATTTTCTTTATTCATATCCTTTTTCCATTTCTTGAAATATGTTTTTAGCTATTACAGACTCTTCACCTCACCATTTAACCATGCTGGTAGTTGTCTAGACTTTCTTCAACTTTTTCTAAGTGTAGAATACATCTGGTCTGGGCTTCCAAGATGGTATTTTTAAACATCCATGCCTGATCTAAACTCTTAACATTTGCAGTTGCTCTTTTCAGTTTTTTCCTAATCATTTTCCTCATTTTATCATAATCACATTTTTGAAAGTTTCAGTAGATTTCTTTAGTGCCCTCCCTCCAGTTATTAAGTCAAATTTAATCATGTAGTGTTACCCTATTGCCAAGTGGCTCCAACACTTTTACTCTCGCACCAAATCCTGTGTTCCATTAAGGACTAGGTCTAAAATAGTTTCCCCTCTTGTTAGTTCTTAAAGCAAATGCTCCATGAATCAGTCATTTATTTAATATAGGAACTTTACTTCTCTAGAATATCCTGATATGACATTCACCTAGTCAATACTGGGGTAATTGAAATCACCCATTATTACTGCGCTGCTGATTTTCAGGTCGATACTGTAACGTGCGGTTGAAGATTTCCCGTCTGTAACGTGCTGGGAGCGCACAATTCGGACGCGTAAGGCGATCCAGCGATACAGTCTCCAGTTTCACGCGTCCTTATCGCTTCTTAAAACAGACGCATAACCCTTTCCGCACGCAGCATGTATATGATATGTAAATGAACGAATTAGCTGTATAATGAAGGAATAGCTATTCCCCTCCGATACTGTAACGCGCGCCCCGACTATCGCTGCCATTCTGCCCCACGTTTAACCTGCTAACTTTCCGCCTACCCCTACCCCTGCGTTAGAGGCAGGGGTAAGGGTAGGCGGCAAGCTTTCCCCCAGCCCCCTCTCACCTGCCCTGGCCGCGTCCATGGATGCTGGCCTCCGGGGCAGCCCCAGTCCTCCCCCCTCCTCCCGAAGAAAAAAAAAAGCGAAAAAAAGTTGCGAGAGAGAGAGAGAGGGGAGAGGACGGCAATCCTACGCTCGGTGACTTACTTTTGCAGCCCCCCTCCTCCGGACATCGTGGCTTCCCCCGTGCCAGTTCCCCCTCCCCTCCTCCCGAAGCAGGGCGCGAAAAGCAGCCTTGCTCCGGGAGGAGGGATGAAGGGACTGGCAGTACGAAGCGGCGAAGCGACTTACTTTTTGCAGCACCTTCCGGACATCGGACGACCTCTCCTGCCTCCAGCTGCTCGTGAAGATGGACGCCTGCACGGCCGCTGAAGACGTGACGTCACATGCCTGATGCCAAACGTCGTGACGTCACGTCTTCAGTGGCCGTGCAGGCGTCCATCTTCGCGAGCAGCTGGAGGCAGGAGAGGTCGTCCGATGTCCGGAAGGTGCTGCAAAAAATAAGTCGCTTCGCCGCTTTACACTGCCAGTCCTTTCTTCCCTCCTCCCGGAGCAAGGCTGCTTTTCGCGCCCTGCTTCGGGAGGAGGGAAGAAGGGACTGGCAGTGTAAAGCGAGGAAGCGACTTACCTTTTGTAGCACCTTCCGGACATCGGACGACCTCTCCTGCTGCTCGCGAAGATGGATGCCTGCACGGCCGCTGAAGACGTGACGTCACATGCCGTGACGCCAAACGTCGTGACGTCACGTCTTCAGCGGCCGTGCAGGCGTCCTTCTTCGCGAGCAGCTGGAGGCAGGAGAGGTCATCCGATGTCCGGAGGGGGCTGCAAAAGTAAGTCGCTTCGCGCTTTTCGCGCCCTGCTTCGGGAGGAGGGGAAGGGGAACTGGCACGGGGGAAGCCACGATGTCCGGAGGAGGGGGCTGTAAAAGTAAGTCGCCGAGCGTAGGATTGCCGTCCTCTCCCCTCTCTCTCTCGCAACTTTTTTTTTCACTTTTTTTTTGCTTCGGGAGGAGGGGAGAGGGGACGGCAATCCCGACTTCCTGGTATCTGTCATTTCAAATGACATTTGAAATGACAGATACCAGCGTGGCCGTGAAGCGATAGGCCCGAGCACCCAGGTTACTGTATAGGCGCTCTATACCGTAAAATGGGTTGCGCAGGCCTAACGCTTCCCTAACACTTCGCAGCCGCGGCATGCATTTGCATGCAATTAGAAGAGAGTATCGAGCGGTAGGTGAAGAGAACTGTGCGTGCGGGGAACGAGGGTGCGCCAGCACTGACGCACTCTTTCTACCGCGGCCTTAGAGTATCGACCTGTTTGTTGGCTTCCCTAATTTCTTTTAGCTTTTCATTGTTTGTTTATTCTGACCAGGTGAATGGTAATATACCCCCACTGCTATTTTATTCCCCTTTTCATCTAGAATTTCTATCCACAAAGATTCAACATTGCATTTTGCTTTCTGCAGAATTTTTATCCTATTGACTCACCATTTTTCACATATAGTGCTTCTACTCCACCATTTCGATATACTTTGTACCCTGGTATCACAGTGTCCAACTGGTTATCCTCCTTCCACCAGGTCTCTGAGATGCCAATTATATATACCTCTTCATCCAGTGCTATACACTCTAACTCTCCCATCTTATTTTTTAGACTCTAGCATTTGAATACAAACATTTCAAAGTATATTTATTTGTTTTCACAACCTGCTCATCAGCTGACAATTGTAATTGAGAAACTTTCTATTCTTAACTTAAAGACACCTAGTCCATGTTGACATTTACTGTAACCTCTCTACTCAGATGCCCTAATTTCCTTGTTCCCATAGTATCCTTCAAACATAGATCATTCCAAATCATGCGCTTCTGAGTGACTGCCTGCTTTCCCCCATCATCTACTTTAAAAGCTGTGTTATTTCCTTTTCAAAGGTTAGTGCCAGCAGCCTGGTTCCATTCTGGTTAAAGTCCATCCTTTCAGAAAAAGGCCCCCCTTCCACAAAATGATGCCCAGTTCCTAAAAAACCTAAAACCGGCTTCCCTGCACCATGACCTCTGGAGCTCTGTCTGGCCTCTGGGGTATTGCACATAGAACGGGGAGAAATTCTGAGAATACTACTCTGTAGGTTATGGATTTCAACTCTCTACTTAAAATCCTAAATTTGGCTTCCAGAACTTCCCTTCTACAGTTTCCTATGTCATTGGTACCCACATGTTCCAAGACAGCCAGCTCTGCCTCAGCACTATCTAAAATCCTATCTATGTGATGCGTGAGGTTGTCACCTTCACACCAGGCAGGCAGGTTAGCAAGTGATTCTCACATGCAACAGCCACCCAACTATCAATCTTCCTAATAATTGAATCATCGGCTGTCCAAACCCTTCCCCTCCTGAGTATGTACCCCAAGAGACTATCCTTGGTGCAAGGGGATACTACATCACCTTGAGGGTAGGTCCTAGCTAAAGAATTGCTTCCTGACTCATCAAGGTGATGATCTCCTTCCAGGTGATCTTCCTCCTCCAAGGCAGCACAGGGGACATGGGACTTCTCTACTATGTCCCTCAGCACTGACATATAACCCCAGCTGCCTGGCTTACTTATATATCCTTTAGAAACTAGCAGGAGGAGACAAAAGGAAAAAAATGAGCATGCATAGTTTAGCATGATCATACTAGTTTGTTTCCCATCAATAAGGAACTTGGTCATGCAAGATAGTCATAAGAACGTGCCATACTGGGTCAGACCAAGGATCCATCAAGCCCAGCATCCTGTTTCCAACAGTGGCCAATCCAGGCCAAAAGAACCTGGTAAGTACCCAAAAACTAAATCTATCCCATGTTACTGTTGCTAGTAATAGCAGTGCCTATTTTCTAAGTCAACTTAAATAATAGCAAATAATGGACTTCTCCTCCAAGAACTTATCCAATCCTTTTTAAACACAGCTACACTAACTGCATTAATGACATCCTCTGGCAACAAATTCCAGAATTTAATTGTGCGTTGAGTAAAAAAGAAATTTCTCCGATTAGTTTTAAGTGTGCCACATACTAACTTCATGGAGTGTTCCCTAGTCTTTTACTATCTGAAAGAGTAAATAACTGAATCAAATTTACCCGTTCTAGACCTCTCATGATTTTAAACACCTCTAACATATCTCCCTCAGCCGTCTCTTCTCCAAGCTGAAAAGTCCTTACCTCTTTAGTCTTTCCTCATAGGGGAGCTGTTCCATCCCCTTTATAATTTTGGTCGACCTTCTCTGTATCTTCTCCATTGCAACCATATCATTTTTGAGATGCGGCAACCAGAATTGTACACAGTATTCAAGGTGCAGTCTTCACCATGGAGCGATACAGAGGCAAATGACATTTTCCGTTTTATTCTCCATTCCCTTTCTAATAATTCCCAACATTCTGTTTGCTTTTTTGAATGCCACAGCACATTGAACTGACGATTTCAATGTGTTATCCATTATGACACCTAGATCTCTTTCTTGGGTGGTAGTTCCTAATATGGAACCTAACATTGTGTAACTATAGCATGAGTTATTCTTCCTTATATGCATCACCTTGCACTTATCCACATTAAATTTCATCTGCCATTTGGATGCCCAATTTTCCAGTCTCAAAAGGTCTTCCTGCAATTTATCACTATCTGCTTGTGATTTAACTACTCTTAACAATTTTGTATCATCTGCAAATTTGATTACCTCACTCATCATATTTCTTTCCAGATCATTTATAAATATATTGAAAAGTACGGATCCCAATTCAGATCCCTGAGGCACTCCACTGCCCACTCCCTTCCACTGAGAAAATTGTCCAATTAATCCTACTCTCTGTTTCCTGTCTTTTAGCCAGTTTGTAATCCTGTCTTTTAGCCAGTTTGTAATCCACAAAAGGATATCGCCACCTATCCCATGATTTTTTACTTTTCCTAGAAGCCTCTCATGAGGAACTTTGTCAAAAGCGTTCTGAAAATCCAAATACACTATATGTCACGATTCACCTTTATCTACATGTTTATTAACTCCTTCAAAAAAGTGAAGCAAATTTGTGAGGCAAGACTTGCCTTGGGTAAAGCCATGCTGACTTTGTTCCATTAAACCATGTCTTTCTATATGTTCTGTGATTTTGATATTTAGAACACTTTCCACTATTTTTCCTGGCACTGTAGTCAGGCTAACCGGTCTGTAGTTTCACACACATGTGCATCCCCTTGCGCGCGCCGACCCCGGATTTTATAACATGCGCACGGCAGCGCGTGCATGCTTTAAAATCAGGTGTACATTTGTGCGCACCGGGTAGAGTGCACAAATGTACCCCGCGCGCGTAAAATTTAAAATCGGCCCCAGTGTGCTTATTTGCGCTACGGAGATTTTATAAAAATCGCACCTATGGGCGCAAATACCAATAAGCGAATATCTTTCTTTTTGAAAATAAAGGGATGGAAAAGGGGCGGGTCAGGGCATTTTGAGGTGGGGCCAACATACACATGTAAGTAGCGATTGTATATCCGGCAAACACAGTACACATAGAGCTCTTCTCTGTGCATATTTACTTCTGCTATTTTTCAGGTTTAAGTCTGAATAAAACAATATGTAGCGAAATACGGACTGCTTATAAATGGGGGGGGGGGGGGAGATGCAGGCTAAAAAACCTAAGGGGTCTTGATAACCTAGAGATAGACTGGGCAAACTGATGGATGAAATGGTTAAATTGGTCATTTCTTTCACGCACCCAAGTTTTACAATTACCTTCCGTGCACGTGTAAAAGCCGGCTAATAAAAATCCACGAGTTTCAGATGCTTGTGTAAATATGTAATGCTACTCACCCCTAGTTTGAAGCATCTCCAGCATCGTGCTGTATCCCAGCAACATGGCTGAACTTCCTGCAGTTCTTGTGGCACTTTTATAGGGCCTGCTGGCTGCACTTCCTATGACATGCATAGGTGACATCACATCCTGCCTAGTACAAACGGGAACTCAAATCCAACTTCCAGTGCCTTCACTACAAGTCTCCTACTCATTGTGCAGTGCTAGTTGCTACAATCTGTTCCTGTCTTGTTCCTGGTTTGTTTCTGTGTGTCCCTGCCCTGCCTTGTTCCAGCATTGCTCTCTCCTGTCTGTCCTGCTGTATCCTTCCCCGGCCTGATTTCTCATTATCTTGACCTTAGCCTGGACCTTGAATTTGCTTTGTTTTCTGCCTGCCTTGACCTCAGCCTTGATCCTGACTTTGCATTGCTTTCCGCCTGCCTTGACCTCAGTTTCGCCACCAACCTTGTGTATTTACACCTTCCTAATAACTGGCCTGGAAATCCCTGCGTTCCACCAGAACCTGAGGGCTCAACCCAAGTGGGAGGTGGCTGGTCAGGTAGAATATCTAGTTTTGTGGCATATCAGCTTCCATCTGTTAAGGCCTATCTTTTGCTAGCATTAAATTAGAATGTATAAATTTAACAGAAGCAAGCGCTCTCTACCCCCACTTCATGACAAAATGCTTAAAATTGGGTACTAGGTGTAATTTATAACATGAACACATACTGGCACAGCCGATATACGATTTCTGTGTATGTGGCCATGCGCCCACATACGTACATATACATGAGTGTGCGTACACTCATTTTAAAGTTACCATTCCTTTTTATAAGTTCTATTTCAAGGACCCCAGTGGAGGATTCTGGAACTGGCTGACATTTAGCTGGTACTCTATGGTATTTTAATGGCCCTGATTTACTAAGCTTTTCTCCCATAGACACAAAAAGGGAAAAACATCTTCATAAATCAGGTCCTAAATGAACTCTCTTATCTGTATGCAGAAAATGCAAGTGCATGAGACTGTGAGTTCTTTGTAACCAAAGCAAGATTCACAGCAAAAAAAAGGTATGTATTTTTACTCTAGAAATTAAAGAAAAATCTGGAAATAAAAAGCCCACACAGTCTTTGCATCAATATAAAGAATGTGAAAATTGTCCCTATTTCTAAAGAAGCATTTATCTCCTTTTTTTAAGCAATTGGGCAATTATCTCTCCAATCTGGGTCTTTGCTCTTATAACCACCCTCTGCTGCCTCTCTTTGTTTTCTCCTCTGCTTGTTGTTGGTTTTTTTTTTTTGTATTTTTTGAATGCTAGTCATTTTGCTCTTACCATTTCTATTATCTCCTTAGAGAACCATATCGGTCTCTTTTTCCTTTAAACAAAGATGTGTTGCTTTACACAAAGATGTGTTGCTTTCTCAATGTATCCTTTTATTGCTGACAAAAGTTCCTCCAGATCTGTCAGCTATCAGAATCCCATCAGCACTATCAATCGCCATCTTAAGGTCAGTTGTGCAGAAGTTCAAAACCCTAGATTTATTATGGCTCGGTGCAGGCTGAGGTTTAATACTGAACCACAGAGAACAGTGATTACTAGACCATAAGAGGTTACTATTCATAGGGTTTCTCCGGCTAGTTTTTGGAGATAGCTGGACAAAACCCTAGATTTGAATATTTCTTCTTGCATCCCTGCTACATTTTGTCCAAGCATAATGGGCACACAGATTTTAACAGGGTGAAAATAGGAGGCACTGTTTAACTACCGTAAGTTCTTTTAGTGCTGAATATCAGTATTCCTCAGACAAATTTCTCTGGATAAGTCTAGTCAGATAATTATATGTCCTAAAACTATATGGATAATTTGACCCACCTAACTTTACCTAGGTAATTTTACATGTATAACTTTTCCACTCAGTGGCTTGTTCAAGATAGACTTTTCCTTTACCATGAGGTCAGTGACACTACCTCTATTTTTCAGTACCAAATTTAACACAGCCTTCCCTCAAATGGGCTTTTCAAATAGTTGCCTGAGAATGCTCCTTATGAGGCCAATATTCAGCTGCTAAAGCAGCTTGGCTACTTAGCCTGATAAACATATCCAGCTAACTAGCAAGATATAAACCCGGATATCTTGTTAGCGGCGTCGGCCGCGGCAGGCCGCCACCAGGACCGGGTGTCATGGCCGCCGGCCGCGGTCGGCCGCGACTGAGGCAAGGCCAACGGGCGCAGCAAAACTAAACTCACCCGTATCGCCGGGTATGGTTGAGGATGCCTGCGGGGGCAGGCAGCCCTTCTTCTTCTCTCTCTTGGCCGCTGCCATCACTGTGTCGGCAGCGTGGCTCCACGGCGATACAGGTCCTCCTCCTCCTCTGCCCCTTAGGGCCGCACGCGCGGCTGAAGGAAATTCTTAAAGGAGCCATGACAGGAAGTGTCATGGCTCCCCCTGAAGCTCCTCCCCTGGCTTCCTGTACTTAAGGCAAGGGCTGAGCATTCAGTCCTTGCCTTGGTATTGAGGTTCCTGCCTGAGTGTGTTCCTGGCTCCTGGTTCTTGGTTCTTCGTCCCGCTCTTCTCCCCTGCTCCATGGATTGATTCTTGGCTTCTGACCTCTGGACTGGTGGACGTATCTTCTCCTGGCTTGACCCCGGTACGGCGTTGGACCCTTCTCCTGGCTTGACCCCGGTACGGCTCTGGACCCTTCTCCTGCTTTGACCCTGGACTGGACTTGGACCCCGCTGGTATATTGATTCTCGGATCAGTTTTGGACTCTTCCTTGACTCCATCCTTAGACTGGCTCGATCTGCTGGAGGCGCCAGCAGTCTGGAACCCATGACCTGCAGGAGGCGCCTGCATCCAGACCTTCTACAGTCTTCAGAGGAGTCGCCTAAGTCCCAGCGGCCGGACCCCTACGGGCTCCTCCTGGGGGGGTCGCGTGCTTCCAGGGTGAAGACTTCTAGCAAGTCTCTACAGTCCAAGAGGCCTCGCCCTTCGACGGTAGTCATCTACCTCGAAACAAGGGTCCACTTTCATAACATATCTTAAAGTTAGCTGCATATGTTTATGTGGCTAACTTTAAAGCAGCCCTACGGCATGACCAGACAGATGCATAGGTTAAGCGACTAAATTCACTCCTTCCCAAAATGATTCCCACCTGCCCCTGGAATGCCCCCAACTTATGCAGCTAAATTCTAGCCACATAATGAGTTAAGCGGAGCTGAATATACCCTGATAGTCAGAGAGAGAAAAATTTTCAATATTTTTTATTCAGATAATCAGTCTTTACTTGTGTAAAAAAAATTGCCCTTTACTCAATCTGGGCACAGTGCCTTCTACTATGTATATTTATTTATTTATTTTTGTGACCTATCTTGGGCTTAAAATTGTAAAGGTGGAATATTAAACTAAATTAAATAAATAAGTGTTATTGTTATAAAGAAAAGAGGTGGGTTGAGGTTAAGGAAGGGAAATCCTTGTGCATACTTTAACCGAGACATTACTCATCTCACTAATGGACTCGATTTTACGAGGGCTTGATGCAGACAAATCATACTGTCTTATGCTAACAGACTTAAGGGCCGCCTTTGACCCTGTGGACCATACACTGTTATGCCATCAATTGAGTAACATTGGGATCAACGGCAAGGTCCTAAGATGGTTCTTCTCATTTCTATGTAACAGAACATTACTAGTCAAACTTGGCAATCATATATCTGACATTTTCTAATGCGATACAGGTGTCCCTCAAGGCTCTGCCCTCTCAGCAACACTATTCAATTTTTACAATGTCCCACTATGTAAATTACTGATGAATATAGGAATAACTTTCTTCTTGTATGCGGACGACATACAGATTTACATACCACTTTACAAATCCTATGAAAACACAGCTTCAATACTTTCTACCTATATGAAAGCAATATAATAAGAACTAACGCAACTTAAACTAACATTAAACCCTAAAAAGATTGAAATCATTTGGCTGAGTAGAAACCCATCAATAGTTAAATCACCTCCTTTAAACCTAGGTAATTTTCAAATGAATCCCTCAAATCAAGTATGGGACCTACGTATATAGCTAGATGAGAACCTTATAATGAAAATGCACATAAGTAAATTAATCAAGACAGGTTATGCCAAGTTGTGAATACTACATCGGTTGAAACCATTATTAAGTTTTGCAGACTTCTGAACTATACTGTATATTCTAATCTTCTCAAACCTAGTCTACTGTAACTCCCTACTACTAGGTCTTCCAACATGTCACTTAAAACCACTACAACTATTACAAATTGCCACAGCAAGGCTCCTATTAGGATCCAGTAAATATGATCACATAACACCCTCACTGATGTCACTGCATTGGTTACTAGTACAATCCAGAATCTACTGTAAAGTATTAACAATTGTATTCAACATCATTCATTCCAATAACACTGGCTTGTTAGGAGTGACACTACAACCTTACAATCCTAAATGAACACTAAGATCTCAAAATACGGAGCACACATCTAATGCAAATAAGAGATTGTGTGTTTTCCATAGCAAGCCCAATAGAAAGAGATTTAAATGTTAACTAAAAACATGGCTATTCAAAAACGCATATGATGTAACTTAAAAACATCTGAAGACATTGAACCACAAAGACAAGAAGGATGAAAGATAATAATAGAATCATGAAGAATAAACAAATTGAGAGAATATACAATTCTAAAAGCAACCCACAGATTAAGATGCAAAAAACTACTATTTTGTCTTAATTTTCTGTAACCTTTGCTTCATGTAAGCAATCATTGTTTGTCTGTTGAGTTATAATTGTGAATTTCAATTTGCAAACAGCTGTAATCTATACATGGAAGACAGTATACAAAGCAGAGTTGCTTACCTATAACAGATGTTCTTCTAGGACAGCAGGATGTTAGTCCTCACACATACGTGACATTATCAGATGGAAGCCGGCCCAGCATGCCACTATCCACATGTGGTCCTTCTCGTAACATAGAATTATGAAAAAAATAAAATACCAAAGAAAGTAGAAACCCAACTCTGCAGGATGGTGGACAGATTTTGTGAGGACTAACATCATGCTGTCTTAGGAGAACACCTGTTACAGGTAAGCAACTCTGCTTTGTCCTAGGATAAGCAGGATGGTAGTCCTCACACATGGGTGAATCCCTAGCTATAGGCTGTTCCTGAATAACAAGCAAGATCAACAGGCATCCAACCAGGTGCCAATGGGCACAACAACACAGGTGCTGTTGATAACAGCGGGAAACTGCCTGATCCCAAAAAAAGGGCCCTAGACAGGAAGAGTTAGGTTCTACAGCTGGAAGAGATACTTGAGGACAGACTGGCCGAAACTGCTATTGTGTCAGCCATCTCTGACCAAACAGTAGGGAGAAGTGAAAGTGTGGAGGGAATCCTCGGTGCAGCCTTGCAGACCTCAGTCACGGGGATCGCTTTCAGGTGGGCCACAGAAGCCGCCATGGGTCTGACAGAGTGAACCTTGACATGGCCCCCAACTAACAGTCCTGCTTGTGCATAGCAGAAGGAAATGCAATCCGCCAGCCAGTTAGACAGGGTCTGCTTAGTGACCACAACCGTAAATCTATTCTTGTCAAAAGAGATAAAAAGTTGCGTAGACTTCCTGTGGTCTGCTATTCGCTCCAGGTAGAACACCAAGACCCTCTTACAATCCAAGCTATGCAGAGCCCTTCACCCTGGTGTGAATGAGACTTGGTAAAAAAAAAAAAAAAAGGTGGGCAGGATGATTGATTGGTTAAAATGAAAATCCGTCACCACCTTAGGCAGGAATTCAGGATGCATACGCAGAACCACCCTATCATGAAAGAACTTTGTTCATGGTGGTATGTCACCAACTCCTGAAGCTCACTGACCCTGCATGCACAGTGGCTCGAAAGGATCCTTCATGAGTTGAGCCAACATCACATTAAGGTCCCAGGACACAGCAGGAGGATACAGAGGAGGCTTTAACTGAAGAAGACCTTGCATGAAATGCCCCACTATGGGCTGTATAGAGATGGGTGAACCATCCACCCCCTGGTGGCAGGCCCCGATGGCACTCAAGTATATCCTGACAGAGTTGGTCTTCAAGCCAGCATCTGAAAGGTGTAGCAGATAGTTGGTGTAGAGCAGGAGAACGGATCTAACCCATGACGCTCACACTACACGGCAAACGTCCTCCACTTCAGGCGATAAGATTTCCTAGTGGAAGCCTTCCTGGAAGCTACCAGGACACGGAGACATCATCTGACAGATCAAGGGGCTGCAGAATTAGCCTTTCAACATCCAGGCTGTCAGAGACAATGCACTGAGGTTGGGATGATGCAGCCTGCCCTGATCCTGTGTGACAGTCGGGAAAAGTCCCCTGATTGATCGGGTCCCTGATAGAGAGATCCCGCAGGAGCAGGAACCAGACCTGCTTTGGCCAATGAGGGGCTATGAGGATCATGGTTACTCTATCCTGCTGGAGCTTCAGGAAAGTCTTCATCACCAGAGGAAGTGGAGTATATGTGTACAGAAGGCCCTGCCCCAATGACGGGCAAAGACATCTGTGGCTGTTTGCCTTTCCCCCTGTACAGGGAGATGTTTTTCACCTTGCTGTTGCAAGGGGAGGCGAAGAGATCCATGTCTGGAGATTCCCAGAGGTGGAAGATTCAGTCTGCCACTGCTCAATTCAGAGACCACTTGTGGGGTCAGAAGGCCCAACTCAGTCGGTCTGCCACCACATTCTCTGTCCCCGCAAGGTTCACGGCTTGGAGCAGCATGCCCTGAGACCGAGCCCATGACCAAATCTGAACAGCTTCCTGGCACAAGAGGAATGATCTCATACCTCCCTGTTTGTTGATGTACTACATTGCTACCTGGTTGTCGGTCTGGATCAAGATCGCCTTGTTGGACAAGTGATCCCAGAATGCCCGGAGCACGTAACGGATAGCTTGAAGCTCCAGGAACTTGATCTGGCACAGAGCTTCCTAAGCAGACTGCAGACCCTGCGTGCAGAGGACCTCCATATGGGCACCCCACCCCAGGGTGGACGCATCCGTGGTGAGTACAATCTGTGAAGGGGAGACTGGAAAGGAACTCCCTGCTCCAAATTGGGCAGGCTCTCCCACCAAGACAAGGAGGTCTGGAGAGGTGGAGTAACATGGATTCGCACATGGAGGTCCTGGATGGCCTGCTGCCATTTGGACCGCAGGGTCCATTGGGCCCTGGGCATATACAAGCAAGTCAAGGCTGTAACATGGACAGCTGCAGCCATGTGACCCAGAAGAAGGAGCAGAAGGCGGGCTGAGACTTGCCGGCTCCAGTGAACGAGATCTGCAAGGGACACCAGTGCAAGCACCTGATCATCAGGCAGGTAGGCTCTGGCCTGAGCTGTGTACAGCCGTCTGGCCTGAGCCATGTACAGCCGAGCATCGATGAAAGTCAACTGCGGTGATAGAGTCAAATGGAACTTCAGGTAGTTGATGACAAACCCGCGGGACTCCAACACCCAAATGGTCAAATGCAGGGACCGAGGCGCTCACTCTGGGTGGCGTTCTTGACAGGCCAATCATCCAAGTAAGGGAACACCTGCACCCCTAGACGGCAGAGGTGTGCTCCCACTGCTGCCAGCACTTGGTGAAGACATGGAGAGCCGAGACGGCAACACCCTGTACTAGAAGTGCCTCTCACCCATGACAAACTGAAGATACTTCCTGTGGCTGGAGAATATCTCTCTTTCAAATCGAGGGAGCAAAGCCAGTCCCCTCTCTGCAGGAGAGGAATCAGGGTACCCAGAAAGACCACTTTGAACTTTTCTCTTTTTAGAAACTGGCTCAAGGCTTTCATGTCTAAACTGGGGCGGAGCCCCCCTGTTCTCTTCGGAATCATGAAAAAGTGAAAATAAAACCCTCTCCCTTGCTGCTCTGGCCATTACGAGGGTAAAGAACGCTTGGCCTTCTTGAGGTTGGATTCCACCTCAACAGACTGATGTGGACATTGACACCTCTCAAACCCCAAGGCCTGCTGTATCAGATATACAGCATCAGCCTTTCTATTTACTGGAGGCACAGAGATGGGGTGTTCCCAAATTCTAAGGAGTAACTCCTTGAAGATTGAAGATCTCCTTTATGGGAACAGCCACTACCTTCTTCAGGATGTCAACAAACTGGAGAACCTCAAGCATCTTATGCCTAGCATCCTCTTCCATCAGAAGCTGAAGGAATGGTTTATGCCATGGCCTGGACAAAACCCGCAAAGGTCAAGTCCTCTGGTGGAAACCCGTGCTGTTTCTCTGCAGGAGACAGGTCTGAGGGAAGATCCCCCAAGTCACCAGATGAAGACTCGGAGTATCATCCCTCCACGGGTCATAAGAGGCATCTTTCTCACTAAGATCACCGGGGGACACCAGGGGAGGGCCCCTGCCCAGGCCCTTCAGCTTGGGCACCGAGAGCACTGAGGCCCCTGAAGGACCCTGGAACCGGACCAGGGAATGCCAGTCATGGAGCCAAGGGCCATGACGTTGCTGCAGGTGGTGCTGGGCCTTCCTTGGAGGAGGAACCTATAATGGGAATTGCAATGGACAGAGGAGGCAACGGTAGCTACTGGGGTATCGATGAACACCTGAGCACCAGCAGCAGATGCATGGGGAGAAAACCAAGAAGGACAATAAGGTGCTCCAGCACTGGTGCCAACATCGAGGCTGCAGGCTTGGTCACCGGTGGAAGCACCAGCAACTCGATGCCTTACAGGGTTCATACCACCATCAATTTCACCCTGCAGTCCACTTGAAAATCTGCCAAGGACAAGATGGATGGAGGAGGGAGAGGCGTCACCAGATCATCCTCAGAGCCCCGAGGGAGATCAGTGCTCAGCACCGGCATCGGTGGGGAATGCCCGGGACTCCCAGATTCAATGGAGGATGGTGCCTCCTCTCCACGGGGTCATTTTGGGGGCATCACAGCAGGTGGCAGTGCCGACCCAAGCCTGGTGCCATGCGAAGACAGCGACTGGTGGCGATACTTCCGTGAATTTCCTTGGTGCTCGGCCTGGTCTTTCCCAGGTGCTGAGGAGGATGGAGATGATCCCAACATACTGGAGCATGAAGACACTAATGACAACCGATTCCCGGCCCCTATCTCCAGAGGGGGCCATGGTGGGGGAGTGGACAGCAAAGACTTGGTGTCCTTCAGCTCCCCGTGGCAACTCAGAGTCGATGCCCTCAATGTTGGAGTCAAAGCTTCAGATTTTTTGGAACCAAAAAGCTTCTCCATTTTGTCTAGACAGGTGGGACGGCATTTTAGGAGTCATCTGGTCGCAAAAATGATATTCCCTAATGTCGTGCGATGCCCCCAGGCAGAGGATACATACCTCAAGCGGATTTGTGAGAGACATGGTCTACGGACACTTGGGGCACCAACGAAATCCTGACGATGCCATTACAAAAATGACCTGCCTAGTGGTCGGTGTCCAGCGGCCACCGAGAGCAAGACACCACCAGGAATTGACCACACAGAAGGGAGAAAACTTATCGCTGTGCCCTACTAACTAAGCCAGTAGGGAGAAGAGGGACCCCGGCACAGGAAAAGTCGGAACCGACCATGAAATTACTTGAAAATACAAAAAAGACAGCAGAGCTCCACAACCATGAGATTATAGCTCCATGGATAGTGGCATGCTGGGCATGCTCAGTGTGCCAGTCAAAACTTTGACATACGTTTTCCATGCTGGGCTCCATCTGATGATGTCACCATGTGTAAAGACTACCATCCTGCTTATCCTAGGAAAAATTGTTTATATAAATAAATAAATAAATAAATAAATAAATGTGTACTTTACAACTGTTTACATCTGTACAAAATATCACATTCTCTCATAAGCCTTCATTTTCAAAAGGAAACTCTGTGGGGGGGGGGGGGGGGGGGTTGCCTTTGAAAATTAGCTTTCAGATCCACAGATGCAATGTACCTATGGGTCTGCAATCAATGAGGGCAATTTAACAACTATGCCCACAATTATTTTTTTATTTTATTATTCAGCACAACCGAGAGTAATTCAGTTTCTTCCTCTATTACAGTGACTGCTATTGTGTTGGTAATATAAGAAGTTACTCATCCCCATGGTACTCTGTCAAATGGAATCATCTATCATCATTACACATATGGCGAAGACCAGGAGGCTGTACCATTGAGCAATGAGCCACAGTGTCAGGAGGAGGGTTTTCATGTCCTTCCTGCTGATGAAAATGGGAACCATCCTAACTCGTAAGTACTGATTCTAGAGGGGTGGTGGGTGAGAAGCAGAGTAGGGTAGGGACTTTACTTTTTAGCTAGGCAGCGGAATACAGCAAGAATAATTCAGGAGAAATGGGGGGAGAGGGAGGACACTTTCTGTAGGAATCGGGTGGAAGGAAAAGAAAATGGAGGAGTCATATTTCTGTGGTCATCAAGTGGGGAGTAGTAGGGGGACTTTGCTGAAAGAAACAATCCACCTAAAAACAGGATTTAAGCAGTAGAGATAATGTTCAATAAGCTGTTCGCTGACCACCAGAATAAGGTAATTTTAGAACCCCCCCCCCCATCCTAGCTGCCTTGATTATGATTAAAAATAATCCTAAAAATAGCCAAATATATCTCAGTAGATCTACAGTGCCACTATTTACCTGCAGATTTTACACAAATTTTAACAGAAGTATGTACAGATTTTTTTTTCAAATGCTCAAAACTTAAAACGCACATATCCCCACACAGTTACATCTGCTCCTGGCCTGATTAAATTTGTGCATGTGGATTTATGTGCTTACTTTTACAAATCAAAAGTATGCACATAAATCCGAACTTCACCACAACATTGCTTCAAGGTTGAAACTCTCAAGGAAACCCTGTAATCTTGCTCTCTGTACTCTCTGACATTTTGGTACCACAGGAACAAATGTCCCTGATTTCTTCACCAGAAATCTGGTAACCTTATGCAGCATACACTCAGGCCGATTCAGTAAACTGCGCTGGAGAGCGGGCGCTCCGAGGCGAGCACCCGCTCTCCCAACGTGCACCCAGGCCAATCTCCTGGGCGCGCAATTCAGTATTGAAATGAGGGGCCCGCGCTAATAAGGAGGCACAAGGGACACTAGCGCGTCCCTAGTGCCTCCTTATTGGCGGAAGCGGCGGCTGTCAGCAGCTTTGACAGCAGACGCTTAATTTTACTGGTGTCTGTTGTCGAACCCGCTGACAACCACGGGTTCGAAAAACGGACGCCAGCAAAATTAAGCGTCTGTTTTCCAACCCACGGGCAGATTTTTTATTTTTTTTTATTTTTGGGGCCTCCGACTTAATATCGCTATGATATTAAGTCAGAGGGATAGAAAAGCAGTTTTTTCTGCTTTTCTGTAACACTTTCCCGGTGCTGGCCAAAATTAACTCCTGCCTTTGGCAGGAATTAATTTCTGAGAGTAAAAAGTGCGGCTTGACTGCACATTTTACTTTCCGTATCGAGCATGACTAATAGGCTCATCAACATGCATTTGCATGTTGAGCGCACTATTAGTTTCGGGGGGGGGGGGGGGGGGGGGGGGGGGGGGGGGGGGGGGGGGGGGGGGGGGTTGTGGCCGTGCGTTTTCCACGAGCTATTACCCCTTACCTATTACCCCTTACTGTAATAATAGCGCGTCGAAAAAGCATGTCCAAACGCACCTCACATGGGACTGATGGGTGATAGCTGGCAGTGGATTCTGATCACAGTTCCTTACGTTAACTTGAAACCACCCTAGATATTAAAGGATGTGAAAAATGTTGCTTTTTTCCTTGAAAAGGACTGGGTGAGGTGTAAAAAGATATACTGAGTGACAAAAAGGGGAATCTGGAGAAAAAGTGACAAGGAATTCTCTTCTCACGCTTGTAGGAGGGAATCTTATAAACATCCTTATATCACTGAGTTAACAGAGTAATGAAATATATAGATCTGATTATTCCTAGCAATTAGAGACCCCTAATAGAAATTTCATTTTAGCATTTTTTTTACACTGAAATATGTAGTTTAACACTGGAATTAGTGGGAATCACTGAATGTGGTACCCTGAGTTGTTACTAATGATTGAACTAGCCTAAAACTAAGTCTCCTTGTAATATTATGCTTTGTTAGTCAATGTCCATTAGATATAATAGATACAGAAAACAAATCATTGATGGCAGATGCAAATACTGGAAGCATATGATATGATTTATTCAAAAGAGAGGATTAATGCTATAAAATTATTACATTTGGTTTAAGCAGTTTAAAGTTTAAGTGCTTAGAAATGTGACTAATTGCATTTGCATTTGTGACTAATAATGCCTGTAGCATGCTGATAGCTCTCTGATATATTTCATCTCTGCTGGGACCTCTGTTGATTGATTCAAACCGAATTGCATGCTTCCTTATCAGTTCACAGATCAAAGAAAAGTAACTAAATGCCTTCTTTAAATTCCATATGCCATCCTTGGAGTACAACACTGCCTCTGTGCAAAGGCGATTAATTATTCCTTGCAGAGGCACAGTGAAGTAAATATTCAGTGGGCTGGTAAATGGCAAAGATAACCTAAAATTTTAATTTAGTAACTTTCCCCCAATATTCAATGGAACACCTACTAGGTAAGTGTCCTGCTGAATATACCTGGTTAAAGTTACCCAGATAAGGTTCTCCAGTTATTTTCCCAACTCTGTTAAATTTAGCTAGGTAGTGCTGAATAACAGCACCCGCTGCCTAAAATTAAATCATGTTCCCAGAACACCTCCACTACTGCCTCTATATACCTGGATAAATTCGGTGAGGGTAACAATTACACGGACAACATCTAGGCAGGCAGCGGGGGAAGAAATTCATATCTTGGGTTTTATCTTTGAATATCTACTTCAGTATTTATGCACAATATATCACATTTATCCATTTGAAAACATGGACCTGAAATAAAGGTCAGATTGGTTTTTAAACAAATCTTTGCTTTTTTTATCCTTGCAACACTTCCCACTGGAATTTGGGGGGGGGGGGGGGGGGGGGGGGGGTAGATATTCAAAAGCATTTAGCTAGATAATCGGAAGCCAGCGTGATTACTGTACAAATGTACTGCGATCCTAGGACCAAAAGGGCCTTTGTAAAGGTACCAGGTGGGTAGGAGAGTAAGGATTGAGATTGGGGGGGGGGGGGGAGGGAAGGAGAAGAAGAGAAGAATCGATGAAGAGAGATTTGCTCAACTATGGAACAGTAGGAATTGGGGCGAAAGACTGGCAAGGCAACACCTGCTTTTTTTTAAATTTTTGAATCCTTAGAGGAGTTTGGGTGGTGGTGGGGGCTTGGTGTGGCATGGTCCATTTGCAATTCTGGCAGAGGGGTCTCTGACTGAGACCACCAGACTTGTGAGGGACTTTTTTTTTTTTTTTTTTTTACAGTGGCCATTTAACTGGCTATATTCTTTTGAATATAACCGATTAAATATAAAGTTATCCAGTCACATGAGTCAGATGATATCATCTGTGATATTCAAAGCTAGCCAGTTAGGATTAAAAGCTATCTGGGTAAAGTAAGCCTCATAACTTTACTCCTCAATATTCAGTGGGACACTTATTCCACTGAATATCCGAGATATCTTACCTGGCTAACTGTAGCTGTATAAGTTAGCTGTTTTAGGGGTTTGAATATTGGCCTGATAGCATACATACGAGATAATGAGCAAACAAAGGAGTACATTTTCAAGGTGTTGCATATAGGGAAAAATAAACCTCACTGTAGTTAGATGATGTTAGGTTTCATATTAGGAGCTACCACCCAGGAAAAAGATCTAGGCATCATAGTGGATAATACTTTAAAATCGTTGGCTCAGTGTGCTGCAGCAGTCAGAAAAGCAAACAGAATGTTAGGAATTATTAGGAAGGGAATGGTTAATAAAACGTAAAATGTCATAATGCCTCTATATCGCTCCATGGTGAGACTGCACCTTGAATTCTGTATACAATTCTGGTAGTTGCATCTCAAAAAAGATACAGTTGCGATGGAGAAGGTACAGAGAAGGGCAACCAAAATGATAAAGTGGATGGAACAGCTCCCCTATGAGGAAAGGCTGCAGAGGTTAGGGCTGTTCAGCTTGGAGAAGAGACAGTTGAGGGGGGATATGATAGAGGTCTTTAAGATCATGAGAGTTCTTGAACGAGTAGATGTGAATTGGTTATTTACACTTTTGAATAATAGAAGGACTAAGGAGCATTCATTATGTTAGCAAGTAGCATATTTAAGACTAATCAGAGAAAATTCTTTTTCATTCAATGCACAATAAAGCTCTGGAATTTGTTGCCAGAGGATGTGGTTAGTGCAATTAATGTAGCTGGGTTCAAAAAAGGTTTGGATGAGTTCTTGGAGAAGTCCATTACCTGCTATTAATTAAGTTGACTTAGAAAATAGCCACTGCTATTACTAGCAACAGTAACATGGAATAGACTTAGTTTTTGGGTACTTGCCAGGTTCTTATGGCCTGGATTGGCCACTGTTGGAAACAGGATGCTGGGCTTGATGGACCCTTGGTCTGACCCAGCATGGCATGTTCTTATGTTCTTATGACTTCACACGTAGAAATGCCTTAGACACCCATATGTTCAATGTATGTGAGCGTGTACATGCAATTCTAAAAAGAGGCCAAGTGCATGTATATTCACAGATTTGCACAGGAAGGTACACCTGAACAAAGTGGGTATGTTTGGGGAGTGTGGTTTACTACTTTATATTATTTTCTAAGAAACATACATACCATTATCATCAAAAATGCCCAAATGCTTTAACACCTGGTATTTGGCATGTTGACTTCTCCTGGTGAGTGGAAATGGAGGTTTGCTAGAAGTAGCAGGAGAAGGTGTGGGGTGCTAACTGGGAAATTCTTGCCTTATAGGTTTGGCATCTCAATTAACTTTACTTTGCGGCTGTGTCCTTCTGTCTAATCCAGGGGTGGGCAATTCCGGTTCTCGAGGGCCACAAACCAGTCTGGTTTTCAGGATATCCCTAATGAATATGCATGAGAGAGATTTGCATGCTCTCTGCCTCAGTTGTATGCAAATCTATGTCATGCATATTCATTAGGATATCCTAAAACCTCGACAGGTTTGTGGCCCTTGAGGACTGGAATTGCCCACCCCTGGTCTAATCCAAGGTTTGCTTCCATTCTTTGGGGAAACCTGTCAGTGAATGGCACTGCATTTCTGGGAATTTTCATGAGTGTTACTGGCATTGGCTGGGACTAACTGGGAGTGTATGAGTCGTGGTGAACTGACATTCAGCATGAGTACTATGAAAGTAGGGATTCTCGGGGTGCTATATTTGAGGAGGGAGAGAGAACAGAGGAGGGGATACCCCATAGAGAGAATACACAGAACAACAGCACAGTCTCTGAAGGAGCAAGTCTTAACAGATTCAGGTTCAACAAGGAAATCATATTATACTTATGCTGGAGTTGGAGCAGGACAAGCACCATTCCACTTACAGAGGCCACAACTTGCTAGTACACCTCAGAGAGGTCCTGGCCTTTTTTGCCACCAGCACGTTCCAGATACCTCTAGGGGTCACGGTTAGAACCAGTCAGCCACCTTCATTTATTTATTAGAGATTTTATATACCGTCGTTCCATGTGAAAATCACTGTATAGATCAATTCCTAGCTCGCATTTCTCAGGAAAATACATCAGTATATATTTTTCCCTCAAAGTAGACAGCAAAAACAAAAAACCCCAATCAAATTATGGCCAGTTTCTACCACATTACGTTTCCCCTCTGTTCTGGGGGCTATTGATGCACTTTCATCCTCATATAGCCACCTGCCGAAAACAAGGCCACCTTCTGCAACTGCAAGGGCTCCAAATACAGCAGGTCCGCAATATAAAGGGGATCATCATGGCCATAGAGGCCAGGATTCTAGGCTCCTGTCACAATGTCTTCATCCTCTCACAGTCAAGAATTCATGACCACTTCCAAGAAGGTCTCATCACTAGGGGTTAGCTTCTAGGTAGGTGTGCTGCTCCCACTACAACAATACAGCAACTAACCTCTGCCCTTTTCTCTCCCTGTTTCTAGTTGGTCTTACCATTTTGTCCAGCCTCTAACAGGGGAAAGCCTCATTGCCTACCAGCTAGAGATATCTCCCTCTCCTCTTCTCTGCCTTCCCCACTATAGGTGATAGAGGATAATACTCAAAACCTGGCTCATGATCCCAATGGCATACCCACAGATTACAGCAGATGACCACTACAGCAGGGCCCACCGATAGAACAGGGTAGTCATTTGGAGAACCTCCGACCTACTCAAAACACGTTTCCGCTGCCAAGAAAGATCAAGAGGCTGTTTCTCTACAATCCAACAAAAGACTGTGACATCTTTCTATCTACTGCAGGGCTTCACAAACCTGTTCTGCGGACCCCACAGCCAGTCAGGTTTTCAGGATATCCACAATGAATATGCATGAGATACATTTGCATACCATGGAGACTCAGTATATTAAAATGTATCTCATGCATATTCATTGTGGATATCCTGAAAACCCGACTGGCTGTGTGATCCCCAAGACAGGTTTGGGAAGCCCTGACCTACGATATGCTTCATAATCTAGTCAAAAGCCAAGATCTGCTTCCTCCCTAGGGGAATAATGGTAATGCCCAATGATGAAGAGGAGAAGGAGGGAGAAGCATATGACCTGAGTGAGGAGGAATTGCAGGAGATACATTGCCAGATTCACCAGCACCGATACAAAGACATTTTCTCCCTTAAAAGAGTGGACATCCCAGGAAATAAAGGTCTCTTCAATTCACAAATATTACTTTTCATCTGTAAAGAAATGTACCTTCACCTTTGAAAATGTCTTTGTATCGGTGCTGGTGAATCTGGCAATGTATCTCTTGCAATTCCTCTTCACTCAGGTCATATGCCTCCTCCTCTTCTTCACCATTGGGTCCTGTAAGATGAGCATCTTGTGCCTCTGGAGGAGGCAGGCCTCGGCTTTTGGTAGAGTTATGGAGTATGCAGCAGGCTAGAAAGATGTCACAGACCTTGCTTGGGTTCTACAGAAAACATCCTTCTGATCTTTCCAGGCAGTGGAAATGTGTTTTGAGTAGGCCAATGGTTTTTTCAGTGACAACCCTGGTATGCCTGTTGTAGTGGACATTTGCAATAGCCTCTGGGTATGCTAATAGGAGCATGAGCTAGGTTCTGAGTGGATATCCTCAACTGCCTGTAGGAGAGAAGGCAGGGAAAAGCAGAGTGAGATATCATAAGCAGGTAAGCAGCAAGGCTATTCCCTGATAGAGGCTGGAATGTCCCTCCTAGGCCAAAGCAGTAAGAACACCTACAGACAAGAGAGAAAAGAACAGATATTAGTTGTGTCATTATAGTGAGAGCAGCATACCTACCTAGAAACCAACCCCCAGTTGCAGAAGGTGGACTTATTGTCTGCAGATGGCCTTCTAGGAATGTGAGTGAAATCAATAGCCCCCAGAAGAGAGAGGGAATGTGCAGTTTAGTAGAAATCAGTCAAAATTTCTTGTTGTCTACTCTAAGGGGACATGTATATAGTGATGTGCTTTCCTGAGAAACACAGCCAGAAATTGATGAATAGATATAGAATGGCAGATTGACTTATTCCAACTGGGACCCTAGAGGTGTTTGGAAGTTGCCTGTGGCAAAACATGCCAGGGCTATGGTGACTTTGAGCTGTAGTGCAAGGCATGGCCAGTTTGAGTGTAAGGGTGCAAGTTCTGCTCTAGCTGCTAGTTTAAGTATAATATGGTTTCCTTGTTGAACCTGAACATGCACAAGACTTGCTCCACAGACAGATCCAAAAACTGTACCATGGTCCTGTATATTTAAATTTATTTATTTAGATTTTTATGTTCTGCTTTTTGCACTTTTTTTCCAGCACTTCAAAGCGGATTATATTCAGGTAGTATAGGATATTTCCCTATCCCCAGAGGGCTTACGATTAAGGGGCCGATGCAATACAGTGTGCTCAGCCGGGGGTTAAATAGGTGCTAATCCACCCCCTAATGCAATAGGGGGATTAGCGCCTATTTAACCCATGTCCGAAGTGGAGTGAATGCAATAGCGCTCATCACATGCAATCACTCCGCATTCAAAAAAAAAGTGTGCACCTCGGACATTTTGCTCTCAGATATTAATAGCTGAGCGCAGGTAAAAACAAACAAACAAAAAAAAAACCCACCAAAAACCTCTGCAGATGGTCGGTTATGAAAACCAACACCGAGTTTAACAGCATCGGTCTTCATAACCAGCAGCCGTGGCGGGGTCACCGAGGCGCCTCCTTGCTAGCACGACTCCCTAATTTGGGTATAGCATGGTGCCCCCTTGTGGGTGCCATGCGAACATTAAGAAAGCACCCGCTTTCCATTGCATCAGCCCCTAAGTTTGTACCTGAAGCAATGGAGGATAAAGTGACTTGCCCAAGGTCACAAGGAGCAACAGTAGGACTTGAACCCTGGTCTCCTGGTTTGTAGCCCACTGCTCTAACCACTAGGCTACTCCTCCACTTTAAAGGGTACCTCCTCCTCTTCCTCTGTTCTCTCCCTCACCTCAAAAATTGCACCCTGTGTTTCTATAAGTTTATAATACTCATGTTGAAAGTCACTCCACCTCCACTCCTATCCCCCAGTCCGCCCAGTAACACACACACACACCTACCCCCTTCAGCCCCACTCACAAGACACACACACAAACTCTCAGAAATACAGTGCCATCCACTAAAAGGGTCCCTCAAAGATTGGAAGCAAACCTAGTATCAGACAGAAGGACAAACCTAACCACCATTACAGCCACTTCTGGGCAAGAACCACAATTTACCAGTCTCCACAGCCTTTGCTTCTGCTTCTAAAAGGCTACTATTTCCACTCAGTGGGAGAAGCCAGTACACTAAACAGCAAGTCGAAAAAGACAATGCAAGTTTGAAATTGGCATGTCAACAAGCAGGTGTAAAGGTGGTTGCACATTCTTGATTGACGTTCACATATATGTTTGTTCTAAAAAAGTAAAGTAGGCAATCATATCTAAACCATGCTCCGACATACCCAAACACTCCTACTTTGTGTGTACTTTCCAGCATGAAGATGCGAGTACACGCATACTTGACCTGTTTTGAAAATTGCTTGTATGCGAATATGTGGCACATATATGTGCACAAATTTACTCCAAAGAGTCTTTGACCTTAATCAAATATCTAGGAATTGAAAACAAAATTCCAGAATTATAGTAGATGCATCTGTCTCATTCAATAAACTTAGCACCAACATGCAAATCTTGTGGAAACAAATGAATCTTCTATATTAAAATCAGGTCAATATTCAAAAGCCATTTAGATGGATAACTGAAAAGATATTCTTCTAAATGGGTACCCAGCAATATTGAAAGTGGGATGCAGCATAAGTCAGGGGCAGGCAGGAGGCGTTTTCTGGAGGAGGAGAGTATTAGCTGCTTAATCTGTGTGGCTAACTCTGGTTGGGCTGTACGGCTGTCCTAAATGGCTAAGTTTAATATAGCTGAGAATATCCAGCGGTGCGACTACGTCGCTGAATATACCCTGTTAGTTAGCTGGATATGTTATGCTCCTCCCGGCTAACTAACTGAGCCACAAGGCGGCTGAAAATGGACCCCCAACTTATTAGTTCTTCCAAGTATCTTTTTAGTTGGAATCTTTATTTTCAGCTTATAAGCAGAGGAAACAAGAGACTCACTTAAAGGTCCTTTACTGACAAAAGCTACAACCTGGGTAATTCACATCCGTGGCAGAGTCTTCAAAATGGAGCCTGTCACCAATGAGCCTAAAATGGCTAAAACCCCTTCCCAAGAAAGCACCCAAAATGATTAAAAAAAAACCCAACAACAAAAAACAAACAAACACAATTTCTCAAAATCTAAAGGCCCACTCACAGTTTTGAATCTTTGTCAATGATTTTTTTTCAATTTCATTATAGCTCTGGTGAGCAGGAGAGGAGAAAGTGTGTGCTAACCACGCATTCTGCCAGCAACTGAGAGAGGGTCTGAATACAAGGCTGAGTACAGAGTTCTGTACGGTCGGGTTTGAGGCAACAGCTATTGCTGAGCTTCCTGATTATTGTGCTATTGCTGTGGTATGGCAAAGGTTTTTCTTTTATCTATCTTTATTTTTTGGGTTAGAGAACTGAAGTCCTTCCTCACCTGACAATAACATAGGATCAATGCGAAGGAGAAAAAGGGAAACGTGCAGTTGAGTTGTTTGTCTATTATACTCCTCCAGAGGAAATAATCAACAAGTCATGACCTGCAGGCAAGTATAATAGAATTAGAATAGTCTGAGATTCAATTATATCATCAAATTATTTGTTTATGAGCAAAAAACCTCAAATTTGAAAACATTAATGTGGTTTGATTTTAAGGAAAACCACATATGTGCTTTTTTAATAGGAATGTTTTTTGTTTTTTTTTTATTTAACCAGCCTCTTGGATTTGAAAGACATTTTGAACATCCTCAATGATAGCCTCCTGGCATTATTCCAGAGCACTAAGTGGCAACATTCCTATTTTACAATAACAATAGAAAAAAAACATGGCTGTGTGCCAGTGAGACATGGAAGATTATGCCAACAAATTCTGCTGAACACCAAAGATTCCTATGCTCCTCAATCATGTTAAAACTATACAGTTGGAAAGCAAATGGCCAAAAGATAAGGAGTCTGTTTTTTAATTCAGTAGCCGTTCAACGAGTATGTGGACAAAGCAAGTCAATATAGCTTGTCACAAGGCATATTTATACTATCATATCTGAATGACTTATCAATGCAATAACTCTTCCAACCATTAAGTATTTATGCAAATAAAGTCATTACTTTCAATCATTTGAACCACTCCATTTCTAAGTGACTTCTCTCTTTACATTTATAGTACATAATTAAGAGTTATTCTGAAACTCACTGTCATTTCATTACAAATCATCCCAACTAGAACATTTAAATACTCTTATGTGATATTCAGCTATGCCTACAGTAATTTAAAAAGCAATATCAAGAATCTGCTTGAGTTACTATCCACCAAATGTTTTTATGAATTCAAACTAGTCATGTTCCATTTCAGGCTTTTTAGCACATTTGTTTCTGTATTATCATTGACCTTTTCCTTTCTGCATCTCATTGTGTGCAGAAAAAGGAGGGGGCTAGTAAGAATCCAGAAGCATACTTCAGATTTTCAGAATGTGTTTAAATGTATGCACACTTGTTTACACCTGTGCATGTAATGATGAGGTTGTCTAATCTGAGTAGCATAATATTATGAGCTCCCTCATAAATATTGTATCCCTAAATGTTAGGGTGCTCTCCTCCCATTAAGCAAATTTGAATTCTAGATTTATAAAAACAGAAATATATATGTAAATATCTGACTAGTCCCGAGATAGTATGCTATTATTGAATGACATTGAAAATAGCAAATGAACAAACTCAAAGGAGTGAAATCCCACTTACTGTGCTAAACATTTTCCACACAGACATGGGGACGTGGATAAGCATGGGTTCACCCACATAAAATAGCCTTT
Source organism: Rhinatrema bivittatum (assembly GCF_901001135.1). NCBI lineage: Eukaryota > Metazoa > Chordata > Amphibia > Gymnophiona > Rhinatrematidae > Rhinatrema > Rhinatrema bivittatum. The sequence goes on along the minus strand of NC_042617.1, from coordinate 105,597,753 downwards.
TGAAAATTGTTTTTCCATTCCGCTCCCCCCATAAGTGTATGTGATGCCCATGAGAAAAAAGCGGCGGGATTAGGGCAAGGTAATTTTGAAATTGGAGTCAATTTTCAAAGGGGTTTCACATGTAAAAGTAGCATGCATACACATACATGCTAGTTTATAAACCTTGCATACCTGCTTAACTGCATGTGCGTTTTACCAGGGAAAAATGGAGTAGGCTAGGGGTGTTCCAGGGTGGGGTTCATAATTATATGTGCAAGTTGCTAATTTTTATAACTGCTAATCGACTCATGCAATGGAAATTGGACTTGTCTTTTCTCTGCAGTTTTTGATGGAAGGTATGAGTGAACTAGTGGGGATTCAGGGTAACGTGCTAGAAAGTCTAGTTGAACTGAAGAAGGACTGGGTGACCTGGTGGAGGTATCCATGTCACGTGCAAGTAAGTATTTTCAGAACAGAATATGTGCATACTTTATAAAATACCTGACTCCATCTTTAAATCAGGGTTATAAAGTGGACATGTTATTAAACACATGAAGGTTTATAAAATAGTAAGATAAAATAAGGTTTTTCTGGCATTGGAAATATATGTGTTCACTACAACATACCTGTGTACTTTCAGGGCAGATATATGTGACATTTCATAAATGGTGCGGCACCCACCATATAGTTTACAAAATACTTGCATAAATCACACATCCACTTACAATGCCTTCAAGGACTTAATAGAAGGCAGCCCAGGCACTTAATGCCACTCTCAAAAACCTCTACCTAAGGTTATTAGGCTCCCCATCCAAATGTTTGCTTTTGCATTTGTTTCAGCTTTATTATTTTTATTATGAGTGGTTTGATGTGACCCACCTCGAACTTTGGAGGGCGCAGGAAAAAGTGATTTTAAATTAATGAATGAATGAATGAATAAATAAATAAATACATATATATTGCATACTGTTGACAGTTTTGAAAGTTGGGCTCCACAAATTTTATTTTTTTCAAGTATTTATATACACAGCTCTAAACAACTTACAATAAAAATACATTAAAAAAATAAAACAAACATGATATTACAGAAAACACGACAAAGATCTGCAAAAGCTCAACCCTTAGACCAAAAAAAAAAATTATAGATATAGCGTCCTTTTACTCTTTTATACAAAGAGTATGCTGGAAGTAAGTGTATCTTCTCAGTCATGCAGAGTTCCATGGGCAAGGATTTCCATAACACAGGACCAGCTACAGAAAACATCCAGCCCCATGAGTCCACCAAATGAATGTAACGCAGCGGTCAAAAAAGCAAACAGAATGTTAGGAATTATTAAGAAAAGAATGGAAAATAAAATGGAGGATGTCATAATGCCTCTGTATTGCTCCATAGTAAGACCACCTCTTTAGTACTATGTTGAATTCTAGTCACCGCATTTCAAAATAAATACAGTTGCACTGGAGAAGGGCAACCAAAATGATAACAGCAATGATCAGCTCCCATATTCAGAAAGCCTAAAAAGGTTAGGGTTGTTCAGTTTGGAAAAAAGATGGATGAGGGGGAATTGATAGAACTATATAAAATCATGAGTGGAATAGAACAGGTAAATGTAAATCGGTTATTTTCTCTTTCAAAAAAATACAAAGATTAGAGGACATTCCATGCAGTTAGTAAGCAGCACATTCCCACTCAATGCACAATTAAGCTCTGGAATTCATTGCCAGAGAATGTTGTTAAGGCAATTAGCATAGCTGGGTTTAAAAAAGGTTTCGTCAAGCTCTTGGATAAGTTCATAAACTGTTATTAACCAAGTAGACTTAGGGCCGGATTTTAAATCACTTATGCGCATAAAACCCAGGGGTTTACGCGTGTGGTTGGGCCTTACGTGTGCCGGGCCAATTTTCAAAGGGCCTGGCCAAGCGCGTAAACCCCCGAGTTGCATGTAAGTCTCGAGATTAGCGAAAGAGGCGGTCCGGGGGGTGGGGCTAGAGGCGTCCGGCACAGCAGCCATTTGCCGCTATGCCAGCGCCGCAACTTGCTCCTGCTCACAAGCAAGAGCAAAAGGTAGGATAAAGAATTTGGGGGGGGGGGGATTTAGGATAGGGATAGGGGAAGGGCAGGATAGGGGAAGGGGAAGGGGAAGGGAGGTTAGGCTAGGGGGTTGGGAAGTTTCCTCCTAGTCCACTCCTTAATTGGAGCGGACTGGGAGGAACTAGGGAAGGCCCCATTGCATCGCTATGCGAATTTGCAAAATTATTCCCCCCTTGTGCTCGCTGACCCTGAATTTTATAACATGCGCGTGCATGTTATAAAACTGCGTGTCCATGTGGCAGTGCCGGGTAGCGCATGCTCATGGACGCCCGCGCACTATTTTTTAAAATCTACCACTTAGGGAATGGTCACTATTTATCACTGTGCATCTAATTAATGTCCGGGATCTTGCCAAGTAATTGTAACCTGGATCGGCCACTGTTGGAAACAGGATACTGGGCTTGATGGACCTCAATCTCACCCAATATGGCAATTCTTACATTCTTATGTACCATTTGATTGATCCAAGATAATGAGTCAATTTTCAGGAATTTATGGATCTCAATTGAACTCTCTCCTCAATAGAAAGCCGGTGCAATTTCTTCAGTATTGGAAAGATGTGCTCTCTCTTAATCTGTCCAGATATTAAGTGGGCAGCAGATTTTTCTAACAATTGTAGGGTTCGCAAAGAGTAGTAAGACACACCATGCAAATGTGCACTATATTACTCCATGGTTGGTAGTAATAATGCTTGCACAATAAGTCAAAAGGGAAGACAACTCAGCAGTGATTTTAACGATCTTAACAAGCAAAGTTTATAATAGCTCAATCTTACAATGGCTATAAGTACTTTATGGGGCAGATTTTAAAACATATGCGTGGGCGTAGATTTGTTCGCGCAACCCGGCGCGAACAAATCTACACCCGATTTTATCATATGCGCGTGCTGCCAAGCGCATGTTATAAAATCCGGGCTCTGCAAACGCAAGGGGGTGCACACATGTGCACTTTGCACAAGCTGAGCCCGAGGGGAGCCCCGTTCCCTCCAAAGCCGCTCCGAAATCGAAGCGGCCTTGGAGGGAACTTTTTTCCGGCCCCCCCCCACCTTCCCCTATCTAACCCACCCCCACCTAAATTCCCCCCTTACTTTATTTTATGTCTTATGCCTCCCAGAGACAGGCGTATCTTGCGTGCGCCAGCTGGCTGCCGGCGCACGAACCTCCGGCACAGCCGGAATGGAGGAGGGCTCGGGACATGCCCCCGGACCGCCATCACGCCCCCGAACCCGCCCCAGACCCCGGACATGCCCCCGGATCGCCGTCACGCCCCCGGATCGCCATCACGCCCCCTTCCCGCCCCTTTTTCGGAGCCCCGGGACATATGCGCGCCGCCGAGTCTATGCAGGGGAAGATTTTCTCGGGATATGCGCGTAACCTCTGAAAATCTGCCCCATGTGTAATTTGCCTCTGCTTTAAAATCTGTAGGTATTTTTAGTCCCTTGGTATGCGTACCAGTAAATTTTGAAAGGGAAAGCCAGAGTTTTCCCTTTGAAAATGAGCTTTCGATTCCCATGGTCTCTACAAGTTGTCCCTGAAATGGAAACAACCTCACTCATATGGCCTATTGACTGATGACCAAGAGCTAAAATAAATCCTAATTTATCCAAAATGCATTTATATTTTCTTGATATAGTAAATGTTCTCTTCTGTAAGATATATATATTATTTATTCTTTTAACTTATTTGGTCCTACCTCAACCCTAGAAAACATATCTACTACAGTTAACCTAAGTGACTTAATCTTCATATGAGTATAACCCAAAGTAATTCAGGGCCTGACATATTAAAGGGATTTTTCCATTGTATGTCTAAGGGGGAAATGCTTGGTACATAGACTCTCACATCTGTAATCTGTATCATAAATGTCATATTTTCTGAATAGTGCTTTTGAACTTACACATACCATTTCCATATAGCTCTCAAATATTTTCTGATTATGTTTATAGAGCTTTGCTTAGATCATAGCAACCTTTGCTATACAAAACCAGGATTAGTGAAGAGATTTAAATTTTTCAAAAGGAAAGGCATGACATTTTGGATGTCAAATCACAGCTATAAACTGAACTTTCCAAACTATAAGTTAAAGAGATTAAATAGTCCACTATTAAACTAAAGAAATCTAATTAAACAGGGGTAATTTTAATTCCTTCTGGAAACTCACAGGCCCACGGTTCCCCGCAGACAGACCTACAAGTACATTTTCAATGGGAAATTTAAGTACTTGTGGATTTTGCATCTGCTTTGCAGCAGCCACAACACCATACACCATGCATGGCAATTTCAAAATTGTCTGTGACTCTGCCCTCTTGCTCCCACACTTGGAGACAAAGGGGAGACAGTTTTCAAACTCACTTTTTATGTGGGAAAATATGTTTACAGAGGTAAAAAGTGTTGAAATGACCCTGTAAATGAAGTCCACATGAAACTACTTTCTCAAAATGTATATGTTAAGCTGTTTAAACTTTCACCAAAGGTTAAAGTAAAGAACATTCTACCATTGTGAGCTTCTAAGGGTGCACAATGTTTTCTGATTGATTTTCCTAGTCATCGCTCAAAAGGGTGTGTATCCGCCAAAAATGTATATAGATGTCTCCACGAAGCACTATAGGGAGTCATCAGCTGAGAAGAGCAAGTGAGAGACAATGAGGTACTGTACTTTCCAGTCTCCTGAAGACAGAAGCAGAGTTTTCCTCTCTCTGCTTTTGGAAGATCAGGTGTAGTTTCTCCTTGTCTATGATGCTTCAAGGTTGGAGTAGGTACCAGGAAGGACCCAGCTGCAGGAGCTTATGGAGTGTGAATTTCCCTAACCCACTGGAAAGGAAGACTTGTCCGTAAGGATGACTGCAACAACCAGGTACAGAAATATCATTAGCTACTGGGGAAAAAGGGGGATTCTATGTTCACACCAGTTGCTGGGGAGAAAAGGAGCCTGGAGAACCATTAGAAATCTAATACCCATCTGTTTTTAAGCAGCATGAGAAATTGACTTCTTGTGATTTTTCTTTACTGACTACTTGGGATTTCTCAATTGGTTTCTGTGATGAACCGTTTATTTTTGTTTTGGCTTCTGTAGTTCTTTACTTAATTTTTGAACTTCAGCTAAGTTTATTAAGGTGAATTTTAAAAGCCCGGCGCGCTCCAAAACCGAGAGATACACGCATAAGTTATTCCAGTGCTTGCTGAGTGCATTTTAAAAGCCACCCGAGTAAACACATACTTGCCGCTACACATACAAATGAAAATTTCCAAAAAAAAAGCATGGGTGGGGCAAGGGAGTTCCTGGATTTTATTTTGAAATTAGTACAGAGATACTTATGCACACAGGCATGCAACAGGGTCCCCTGCCTTGTAATTTTACTTCTGTTATGGATGACGTGTAAGTTGTAAAACAAACATTTCTAGGTACATCTGCAGGATTTTAAAGGTCAGATCTAACAGGGATGGAGGGAAGCTATTAAACTATGGAAGTTTGGAAGACCTTTCTCTTAACTGGGCGAACTGAGAAAATTGGTAATGGCATCGACACACATCTATTAACATCCCACTTATGCAGAAAAGGCATTAGTGCAGCCACTTAAAATTGCCCACACGTGCATGCTGTCAGGCTATTTTATAACATGTTTGCATATACGCGCGTATGTTATAAAATAGCTGCGTCCGTGGAAGTGGGCCGACAAATGCATGCACCTGTTTAAAAGTTAACAGCATTTTGTTTTGGAATATAATACTTAGGCCCAGATTTTAAAAGCCCTACGCACGCCATGCCTATTTTTAAAAGGCCCGGCCACGCGCATAAGTCCCAGGGCTTCGGAAAAGGGGCAGGGGGGAGGGGGTCAGAGGCTCTCGACACAGCGTCCATTTGCCGCGCAGGGTGCCAGTGTACGCAACATGCACCTGCCCCGAGGCAGGTGCAAAAGGTACGATAAAGGTCGGGGGGGGGGGTTCTAGGTTAGGGCTGGAGCGGGTAAGTTAGGGGAAGGGGAAGGGAAGTTAGTTAGGGGTTTGGGAAGTTCCCTCCCAGGCCGCTCCAAAATCAGAGCGGCCTGGGAGGGAACAGGGGAAGGCCGCGGGCATCGGTGCGCGAAAGTTGCACTAATGTACATCCTCTTGCGCGCGCCAACCCCCGATTTTATAATATGTGCGCACTGGCATGCATGTTATAAAATCTTGCGTCCATGTATGCGCGCCAGGTAAGCGCACTTGCATAGGTCTTAAAATCTACCCCTTAATGTGCAGACTTGTTTATTGAAAAACTGTGAATATGATCCTCCTAGGCCTTACAGCTTTGTTGTCCCTCACTGAGAATCCTGATCTAGAGCCGCGGCCAGGTTTTCCCTCAATCTCTGCCTCATCTGAAAGTGGCTCCTTACCTACATCAGGGATAGCCTGGAAAAAGGGGGTTACATATGTTTTTAAAAAAATGTGTAAAGCTCTACTAAACCATTCCCTTTTCTATAAAATAGAACACATACAAAATTTGAAAAAATATATATTGAGACTGCATTACAAAACACAAAATAAATAATATATTGAATAATATAAACCTGGTACAATATGTTATCACCTCCTTTTCTCCCCATCTCTCTCTGTATAATAAAATTGTATTGAATGAAATTCAAAAGTGACATTTGAATGGAGCAATAAATGATTTTTTATAAAACATAAGAATCTTAAAGGTGAATTTTGAAAGCCTGGCATGCGTCAAAACCAGGATAAGCCTGGTGTGTGCTTAAGTTGGGCCAGCGCATGCCAAGCGGATTTAAAACGGTGCCTGCATCACACGTATTTCCCACTACATGCACAAAAAGATTTTCTCAGAAAAAGGACAAGGCAGGGGACTGGACATTACTGGATTTCAAAAATATACACATAAGCGTGCACCAGGGTCCCCTGCCGTGTAACTTGACTTCTACTATGGATGGCGTATAAGTCATAAAACAAAAACAAACAAAGGGTTTGGGGCCGTTTAAAGATGGGGGCTAATAGGGGAAAAGGGATGCTATTAAACTAGAGGGGTTTGAAAGTCCTATTCCTTGCCATGGCAAACTGGGATAAGTAGCGATTGTGTCAGCATGTGTGTGTTTTAAAATCCCCCCTTACGCAGTAGAAGTGGCATTTATGCACGTAGGTGCGCATCCACTTAAAATTGTGCACACGTGCGTGAGTTCAGCCTATTTTATGACAATCATGCATAATGTTATAAAACGGCTGGGTGTCCCTGGGTGAAACTTTCACTAAACAAGGCTGACCAAACCTCTCTAAGGGCTAAAGTCCTTACCACCTTGGTCCCCAGAACAGTTATTTCTCTACTCAGTTTTCTTTCCCTCATTCATCGACATCAATTATCACAAGAATTTTTAACTCAGTCTTAAGAACATAAGAACATGCCATACTGGGTCAGACCAAGAGTCCATCAAGCCCAACATCCTGTTTCCAACAGTGGCCAATCCAGGCCATAAGAACCTGGCAAGTACCCAAAAACTAAGTCTATTCCATGTAACCATTGCTAATGGCAGTGGCTATTCTCTAGGGGGCGGATTTTCAGAGCCCTGCTCGCCTAAATCCGCCCAAATCCGGGCGGATTTAGGCGAGCAGGGCCCTGCGTGCCGGTGAGCCTATTTTACATAGGCCTACCGGCGCGCACAGAGCCCCGGGACCCGCGTAAGTCCCGGGGTTCTCCGAGGGGGGCGTGTCGGGGGCGTGTCGGGGGCGGACTCGGTCGTCGTGGCGTTTAGGGGGCGTGTCGGCAGCGTTTTGGGGGTGGGTACGGGGGCGTGGCTACGGACCGGGGCGGTCTGGGGGAGTGGCCGCGCCCTCTGTACCCGCCCCCAGGTTGCGTCCCGGCGCGCAAGAGGCCCGCTGGCGCGCGGGGATTTACGCCTCCCTCTGGGAGGCGTAAATCCCCCGACAAAGGTAAGGGGGGGGCTTAGACAGGGCCGGGCGGGCGGGTTAGGTAGGGGAAGGGAGGGGAAGGTGAGGGGAGGGCAAAAGGAAGTTCCCTCCGAGGCCGCTCCGATTTCGGAGCGGCCTCGGAGGGAATGGGGGTAGGCTGCGCGGCTCGGCGCGCGCCGGCTATACAAAATCAATAGCCTTGCGCGCGCCGATCCAGGTTTTTAGCAGATACGCGCGGCCGCGCGTATCTACTAAAATCCAGCTTACTTTTGCTTGCGCCTGATGCGCCAGCAAAAGTAGTCCAATTTGCGCTATTTGAAAATCTACCCCTAAGTGAACTTAATAGCAGGTAATAGACTTCTCCTCCAAGAACTTATCCAATCCTTTTTTAAACACAGCTATACTAACTGCACGAACCACATTCTCTGGCAACAAATTCCAGAGTTTAATTGTGCGTTGAGTAAAAAAGAACTTTCTCCGATTAGTTTTAAATGTGCCCCATGCTAACTTCATGGAGTGCCCCCTAGTCTTTCTACTATCCGAAAGAGTAAATAACCGATTCACATCTACCCGTTCTAGACCTCTCATGATTTTAAACACCTCTATCATGTCCCCCCCTCAGCCGTTTCTTCTCCAAGCTGAATAGTCCTAACCTCTTTAGTCTTTCCTCATAGGGGAGCTGTTCCATTCCCCTTATCATTTTGGTCACCCTTCTCTGTACCTTCTCCATTGCAATTATATCTTTTTTGAGATGCGGCGACCAGAATTGTACACAGTATTCAAGGTGCGGTCTCACCATGGTGCGATACAGAGGCTTTATGACATTTTCCGTTTTATTCGCCATTCCCTTCCTAATAATTCCCAACATTCTGTTTGCTTTTTTGACTGCCGCAGCACACTGAACCGAAGATTTCAATGTGTTATCCACTATGACGCCTAGATCTCTTTCTTGGGTGGTAGCACCTAATATGGAACCTAACATTGTGTAACTATAGTATGGGATATTTTTCCCTATATGCATCACCTTGCACTTATCCACATTAAAATTCATCTGCCATTTCGATGCCCAATTTTCCAGTCTCACAAGGTCTTCCTGCAATTTATCACAATCTGCTTGTGATTTAGTACTCTGAACAATTTTGTATCATCTGCAAATTTGATTATCTCACTCATCGTATTTCTTTCCAGATAATTTATAAATATATTGAAAAGTAAGGCTCCCAAAACAGATCCTTGAGGCTCTCCACTGCCCACTCCCTTCCACTGAGAAAATTGTCCATTTAATCCTACTCTCTGTTTCCTTTCTTTTAGCCAGTTTGTAATCCATGAAAGGACATCGCCACCTATACCATGACTTTTTACTTTTCCCAGAAGCCTCTCATGAGACTCATGAGCCTCTCATAAGTCTTCTATGTAGAGAGTATAGTGAAACCTCCCATGAAAACCTCTTTGAAAGTATTTTATATAATCCTTGTAGTGGCTTTCCATATCATACCAGAACTAAGGAGCTGGAAAGTGGACTGAAACTCTCCATGCTGAAAAAAGACACGAGTACAGCGTACCAGGTGCTGACTGTTCACTATCTCCTGCAGAACAAAAACTGTTATAACCCATAGAGGTCTGAACACTCACATGCCAGGGGTCTCCAAGCTCAAACTGTAAGGGCATAAAGGCACATATTTATTTATAAAATAATGATGTATAATGTTTAGAAGATCTAACCGACAATGCACTGGGCACCAGTGCTACACTGAATTGGAGCGGTAAAAGCTATTAAAATAAATTAAAAACCTAGGTTAAGCTTCCTTTTTCAAATTCTTTCAATTAAAATTCTGTTCAAATACACTGCCAGAAAGAAAAAGCAAAATAGAGGTTCATTTGGAATCACATACCATCCATCCCTACTTCAAAATGGTAAAAAAAATATCTTATTCGCAGCAAGGAAAGATATGAAATACACTTTCAGGCCTGGTGAAGCAGAAAGAAAGCAAGAAAAGATTAATATCATCATCTACCTGGAAACAAATGACCTGGCTAGGAACTAACTCAATGTAATGCAAGGGTTGTTCAAGAAATTAGGGGAACTATGAAGAACAGAGATGTTTCCTGAGGTACTACCTCTGTATGGAAAGGGGAAAGAAAGGGAATGCTGAATCTGGAACTTCAGCCTATATAAGAACAGCTTGTACAAGGAAGAAAGATTTTAACTCCTTGGTAACTGGAATCTATCTAGAAGGATGCAAGACTTTGAACAGAAGAAAACCATAGGTTACTTTATAGCAGTGATGGTCTGCATTTATCTAAGAGTTAGGAATACCAAAACTCAATCCTCGAGAGCCACAACCTAGTCATATCTTCAGGTTTTTCCACAATGAATATGCATGAAATCAATATGCATATAATGGAAGAAGTACATGCAAATAGATCTCATGCATATTCACTGAGGAAATCCTGAAAATCCAACTGGGTTGTAGTCCTCGAGGACTGACTTTTGGCAGCCCTTTTCTAGGGTAACAATTAGGTTCATATATTAACAAGAATTTAAATTAGATGAGGGGCATGGCACATGAAAGCTGGTTGAATCAGGCTGTCATACCTGAAAATAAATGAGAAAATGGACAAATACAAAACTATAGAAACCCCTAAAAAAATGCAAGGTTATAATGAGAGCAGATATGAGGATTATAAAGAAAGAATAGAAGGAGGAGTAGTATAAGTGTTGCGCTCAGGGGTGGACCCTTGTCCTGGGGCAAGGATGGAACGGCTCCTGAAAGGGAACAGGAGGTAACTGGCACCAGAGGGCAGAGCACTGAAGGAGATAGAGGCTAGGTAGAGCTTCACCACTGGAAGCCTGAGGTCCCCCCAGGAGGAGCCCATAGGGACCCGGGCCACTTGGACTTAGGTGGCCTCGCAGGGTCTCCTGGGAGAATGGAAGTCCGGCATGCCCACAGACACAGAAGGAGCACAGTCAGGTTCGAGCTGAAGGAGGGAGAACCAGAACAGAGTGGGTGATGACACGGCAAGAAACAGAGCCAGAATCTGGAGGCGAGGTCAGGCAGGCAAAAGGTCAATGTCCATAGGTCAGTCCGAGGAGTGGTCACCGAAGCAAGGGTCAGATACCGCAGGTCAGATGTAGTCAGAGGCAAGCAGAGGCCTAGAGGCAGACGGCAGACAGGCGAGCAGGTCTGGAACAGGCTGAGGTCCTTGAACCACACGGTAGATCAATCAGGGCGTGCCACGGAACCCAGGCCTGCCCTCAGCCCTACAAGTATTGGGGCAGGCCGCGCGCATATGGGCATGGCTAGCATGGAGGAAGATGCCGAACCTCGGCGTGAGGCCTGGCGTGCAATGGAAGGCCCAGTGACCATCGCCACGGGACACCGGGGCCTAGCTGGGCTAGCAACTACCGCGTGGGAGGTCGTCCCGGGAATCACTGAGGAACTATGCAGGTGAGCGGTCCCAAGCGCAGGATGGCCGCGGGCGGGGCGCGTAACAATAAGGAAGTCTGTATAAACAAATGCTCATAGTCTGGGAAATAACATCCCAGACTTGATGGTCCTTATGGCAGTGGCAGATCTGGGTTTTACTGCTTCCAATGTAGATGTCTTAGAATAAGTGTCATGTCTAGAATATAGCCATTTATTTAAGTCACCACGGAGATGCAGGAAAATTAAGTCAGTCCCAAAGCTTCCAAATTTTAAATATGCAAATATTTTTATTCATCAAATCGGCAACTCCATTGCTCAAAGGTACAGAATTTTTTCAACACAGGGTTCGGAGAGAACTTTCCTTCCGCCTCCCCCCACCTTCCCCTCCCTTCCCCTACCTAACCCACCCCCCAGCTCTATCTAAACTCCCCCCACCTCTGTTGCACAAGTTATGCCACCAGGCGTAACTTTGCGCGCGCCGGGCCGGCTGCCGTGCTCCATGTTCCGGTCCGGGGGCTGGTCCGGAGGCCAAGGCCACGCCCCCGGAATGCCCCCGGGCCGAAACCACGCCCGACACGCCCCCGATGACGCGCCGACCGCGGCACGCCCCCTGACACGCCCACCCCAAGAAAGCCCCGGGACTTACGTGCGTCCTGGGGCTTTGCGCGCGCCGGAAGCCTATGCAATATAGGCTCGGCGCACGCAGGGCCGTTTTAAAAGGATTACGCGCGTAACCCTTTTAAAATCCGGCCCATAGTCTATACTTAGATATCAAAATAGTATTTATGTAGTCTTTTTTTACAAGCATACAGAGACTATACTTGAGAGGTTTTATAAGACTATAGCTGGTTTTTTTTCTGAACTCTATCTTATCTTTAATAATGCTTTTAGTTTGTAAAATAATTTTAATTACCTCTTATTTTATTGAAGATTTTATTGCATTTATTTCTCTTTCTAAACTGTTTTTATATTAGTTATATTATGTAAACTGTTAAGATAGAACCTTGTGTCCTGGGTATATAAAAATTGCATAAATAAATAAAATAAATATAGCCATAGCAGGTTATAACCCCTTCAGGAAGAATGGGTAGGCTGAAAAAGGGAACAGACAGCACTATATATAAAGCATAATATTAAAGCAATTGAAATGCAGGGGTATGAGGACATGAGAAGACAATGTGAGTTACTTTATCTAAGAAAAGGAAATGGTATCTCCATTTGCATTGATATGATTTACAGATCCATCCAGTATACAAAGTAGAATAGGACAAATAAATCCACAACATTGCAATGAAAGGGAAGGTGTTGCTAGTGGATGATATTAATCTGATAAATGTTGACTGCAGCAAACCTGCTGCAGAAACAGAAACAAGGAGCTTCTATATTCAAGTGGCACTATTTAGGAAACTGGTAAGAGAACTCACAAGGGAGGGAAATACTGGATCTGGTGCTCTTAAGTGTAGTTACCAATTAAGTTACCAATTTTAATTATAAGATCAAACATTCAAGCCTATAAACATTATGATGCAGATAAACTACCCACGGTCAGGCAAATGCTGCAGGTAGGGTTTTTGCTGCAATAATCAAAGTAAAGCAATGTGGGTAGTTTTGCTATGATTATTGCCTCTCTCAAAAGTCTGCATACAAGTGTTAACTTGTATGCAGACTTATGAAGGCACTTTTTCTTTTTTTTAAGGCAAAACAACGTGTGATTTCCTACCCCAACCTAACCCCATACAGGGGCGGATTTTAAAAGGAGCGTGAATAGCCTACTTTTGTTTGCGCTCCAGGCGCAAAAAAAAGTACGCTGGATTTTAGTAGATACGCGCGGAGCCGCGCGTATCTGCTAAAAACCTGGATCTGCGCGCGCAAGGCTATGGATTTTGTATAGCCGGCGCGCGCCGAGCCGCGCAGCCTACCCCCGTTCCCTCCAAGGCCGCTCCGAAATCGGAGCGGCCTTGGAGGGAATCCTCTAACGCCCTCCCCTCACCTTCCCCTCCCTTCCTCTACCTAACCCACCCGCCCGGCCCTGTCTACACCTCCCCCTTACCTTTCTCCGCGGATTTACGCCTCCCGGAGGGAGGCGTAAATCCCCGCGCGCGAGCGGGCCTCCTGCGCGCCGGGCAGCGACCTGGGGGCGGGTACGGAGGGCGCAGCCACGCCCCCGGACCGCCCTGGGCCATAGCCACGCCCCCGTACCCGCCCCCAAAACGCTGCCGACACGCCCCCGAAACGCCGCGACGACCGGGCCCGCCCCCCGACACGCCCCCCTCGGAGAACCCCGGGACTTACGCGAGTCCCGGGGCTCTGCGCGCCCCGGTAGGCCTATGTAAAATAGGCTTCCCGGCGCGCAGGGCCCTGCTCGCCTAAATCCGCCCGGTTTTGGGCGGATTTAGGCGAGCAGGGCTCTTAAAATCCGCCCCACAGGGAATGCCTACAGAACTAATTATCTAAATTGAGGACAGGGATCACTATATCAGAATAAAGGTTTTAAAAAAAAAATCAGACCTTTGCCTTTTAAAATGGAAATCAGAAATTATGGTAATGAGTATGGGGCAGCGATGCTGTGACCCTTAAAAGTATTTATTTTCTTTTGTTTCCCTCTCCCCAAAACCAAAGCATGGCCTGCCTTTTATTGCAGAAAATCCTCAAATAACACAAACCTACCTTTAATATTCAAAAAGACCCTAGCACAAAAACCACAAGAGCTGTCAGGATAAAAGAACTCGGGCCAATCTTGAACTAAAAGAGTGCTGGGGTAGAGGAATGAAACTCTGCCTCTAAGCCACCAGGCTTGCTTACAAGCTCCAAGCATAAATCTGCAAACCCCACCCCTGGCGACTGAACTGATCCTCACAGCCTTTCAAAGGGTGCTGGGATGCCAGAAAGATGTCCCCAGCAATTAGAGAGCTAGGGAATAAAGCTGAAGATGTCCACAAGAGACCCTGCAGCCTTATACCTGAAAAGGGAATGCTCTACTAAAGCCTGTTTATGCAGCAGTGTATAAGCAGGTCCTGTCATTTTCCTGTTATATCTACTTGTGAATAAAACCTTGATTAGAAACAAAAAGTTAATTAAGTAATATATGCAGGAGTTCCCAATCTGATGAGACCTTAGCAAATAAGTAGGGTTTTTTGTTTTCTCTTCTTCCCCTCTCTCTGAAATTAGAGCGCTGCCCAGCACATTGCCTGGGCTTCACTGCAGGAAATCTTCATCTCATACAAAGCTTCAAGATTCAAAATTCTAATTTAAAAGGTAGAAAATCTTTATATTAGAAAAGCAAAAATATGCAACAGAACAAGAGAGCTTATGGTTTTCAAATGAGATGATTGAAAAGGGAAGGGGAAAATGATTAGAATTCAAAAGATATAAGTATTTGTTTGCCATTGTTAGAATTGTTTATTTAATGGGAAAATGGACTTTGATTCTCTGTTCTATAAAAGATAGTATTTCCTTGCCAGTGTTAGAATTGTGAGTTTGCAAAAGTCATTTACTTGATCCAAGAAGTTGAAAGTACTGGTTCCTGGGCAACTAATTTGATTCACACCCTCTCGCTCAGCTCAGTCTCATTTTTTGATATATAGATATCACTGCCACTAGGAGGAAATTCTTCAAAATAAGTAAATTAGGGGTCGATTTTAAAAGGAGCACACACACACATGGGACGCGGCTATTTTATAACATGTGTGCTTTGGGCAGATGGCCTCCTCTGCGCGCAGGAGGGAGAAGTTTTAAAGCCCATGTGCGGCGACGCAATCAGGCCTCCTTCCAGTACGTTCCAATTAAGAAGCAGACTGGGAAGGAACTTTCCTACACCTATCCCTGCCCTTCCTACCTCTTCCCCTCTCCTCCCCGATCCCTACCTAACTCTGAATTTTTTTTTTATTTTTTACCATGCTGCTCCTCTGGCCAAATGCCAGTGCTGCTTCCCCAGGACAGCGTCGAATGGTGCTGTCCCAGCCCGCCCCCACCCTGCCGCTCCCCGCCCAGACCCCGCCCCTCAGCCCACCTCTTCTGAGAGGCCCGGCACTTGTGCGCATATCGGTGGTTACGCGTGTGGCCAGGCCCTTTAGAAAATGCGCGCAGCGAGAACAGGGCCCGGCCATGCACGTAAACGCCGGTATTTGTGCGCGTGGACCTTAAAAAATGTACTTGTTAGTCACTTAAAACAACATTCACCTAATCTTGATTTTAGTGATTTACTAATTTTAGTCTTGTTGCTGGTCATTCACTAACTTGCATTAATCACTTAATTCCTTGGCTTGGCATCAATATATCACCTAACCTACTCATCAAGCAGGCCATATATTAGATCTTTTATTTCTCAACTCCTCACTCTTCCACTGTGATTTCAAATCCATTTCAGTTACACCTGTTCCCTGGTCCGATTGCTACTTAATACATTTTGCACCATTCGATAATAAATCTTTCGCAACAACTAACAAAACTCTAAAATTTAAATAAGTTGATTCATCTAACTTTTAAGAATCTTTTCTTCCTTTAATCTCCAATATCTCTACCATTAACAATACTACTGATTTGGTAAATACTTGATACAATGCTGTCTCCAAAACAAAAAACTTTAATGCTCCTACATATAAATCTGCCTTTTCCAGGCCACTAATACTCCCTGGTATACAAAGATGCTAAATTCCCAGAAAAGAAACCTATGAAAATTAGAACCAGATGAAGAAAACATAAAACTGATTATAATTTAACTCTGTTCCAAACCGAACTCTCTCTCTACCGTTCAGCAGTAAACGCTGCCAAGAAATCATATTTCTCTAATAATATCCTTCAAGCTAATAACAATCCTACCATCAAAATGCTTACTACACAGAATAATGCACGCTTCAGTTACCCTGAAGCTAATTCTACTCTCGAGCTATGCGATGCTTTCAAAAATTATTTTCAATCTAAAATGCATAATATTTTGAACACTTTTCCCAGTTCTCTTCCAAATATTCCATGTTCTTTTGCCACTAGCACTTAGGATACCTTTGATTAAATAGCTAATACTGAAATCATTCAAATTATATCTAAGATGAGGCCTTCTACTTATCCATTATCTCCTTGTTCAACCACCTTGCTCAAAAGTATCAAGGATGAGACTGCTTTACCCATTGCTCATATAGGGCCGGATTTTAAAAGATTTACATGCGTAACCGGTCCCGTGTGCGCCGGGCCTATTTTCAAATGGCCCAGCAACGCGCATAAAGCCCCGGGATATGTGTAGTCCCGGGGTGTTACGCGCCCCACACGCGGTTGTCCAACACGGGACCGCTCACCTTCAGGGTCCTGTCTCCCTCGCAGCCCTTGCAAGTCCGGCTAGGCCCTGGCGTCCTATGGCGGCGGTCGCCAGGCCTTCAGTCGCACACCGGGCCTTCACGCCAGGCCTTGGCGTCTCAGCAGCTAGCCATGCCCCTACGTACGCACGGACCAGCCGCCCTGATGTAGGTTCCAGGGCGGGGCCTAGTTCCGTGGTGCACCCTGATTGAACTCATGATATAAGGAAGTTCCTGGCCTCAGTTCCTTGCCTTGGCAATCGAGTCGGTTTGTTCCTGAGATTGCCCTTGCTCGTGTTCCTGCTTGCTTGTTCCTAGTCTCGTTCCAGGATTCTTCTGTTCCAGTTCCGTTCCTGCTTGTACCTGCCTCCTTTTCCTGCTTGTTCCTGTGTTGGTTGTTCGTCTCCCTGGTCTTACCTCGGACTGACTTTCTGGTAAAGACCTCAGCTTGTTCCTGACCTGCCTGCCTGCCTGCCGTCTGCCAAAGACCTCATCCTGTTCCTGACCTGTCTGCCTGCCTGCCGCCTGCCAAAGACCTCAGCTTGTTCCTGACCTGCCAGCCTGCCTGCCGTCTGCCAAAGACCTCATCCTGTTCTTGGCCTGCCTGCCTGCCTGCCAAAGACCTCAGCCTGACCTCTGGATCTTGACACTTGCTTCGTTGACCACGCCTTGGACTGATTCTTGGACTTTGACCCTGCTCGTCTGACCTTGCTTGATTCTGGCTCTGTCCTTAGCCTTGCCCTCACCAATTCTATTCTGGTTCGCTCTCCTCCAACCTGTTTCCAGCTTCGAACCCGATAGCGCTCTCCCAGTGTCTGTGGGCACGCCGGACTCTGACTCTTCCCAGAGACCCTGAGGCGCACCTAAGTCCAAGCGGCCCAGGTCCCTACGGGCTCCTCCCGGGGGGGACCTTGGGCTTCCAGTGGTGAAGATCTACACTGCCTCTGTCTCCTTCTGTGCTCTGACCCTGTGACCAGTCCCTATACTGCCACAGGTCAGGGGTCCACCCCCAAGCTCAACACGGGGCTTGCAAAAAGGGGCGGGGAGTGGGCGGGGAATGGGCGGTCCTGGGATTTTGGAGCGGCCTGGGAGGGAATGGAGGAAGGCAGCGCGGCTCGGCGCTGCCTTCGGTGCACAATTGTGCACCCCCTTTCACTCGCTGATCCTGGATTTTATAACTTGCAAGTTATAAAATCGGGTGTACATGTGCACGCGCCGGGTAGCGCGCTCATATACGTCGCGCATGTTATAAAATCTACCCCATAGTGAATTATTCTCTATTTACTGGATCTTTTCCTGATTCCTTAAAAACAGCTATTATTCCAGTTCTTAAAAATTCCATGAATACCACTCCAACATTCAGTAATTTTCATCCTATCTCTGCTTTACCATTTCTTGCTAAAATTATCAAATCAATAGTTTTAAAACAACTTACTGATTATCTGGACCAAAACTCAATTCTAGATCAATATCAACTTGAACTCTCCTTCTTTCTTGTACTGATATCATACATCGAGGTTTTGATTATGGTACATCCTATGTTTATATTTTTCTTGATCTTTCAGCAGGTTTTGATACCATAAACCAAGACATCCTTCTCTCTCGTTTGTCCAGTATTGGTCTTTCTTGTACAGTTCACAGATGGTTCAAATCATATCTCCTCAACCGCTCTCAACAAATATACATTAATTCTACTACATCTTCCTGGTTCCTTTTAAATACTGGTGTACCTCAGGGATCTGCCCTTTCCGCTGCCCTGTTCAATATATATCTCTCTCCAATCTGTCAGTTGTTGTCTACACTTGGAATTTCATACCATCTTTATGCAGATGATATTCAGCTCTTTTTCCTACATGGCAAGACTGGAATTCAACCTTAAAATTCATCACTCTGTGTTTAACTTCAATTAAGTCTTGGTTGTTTCACTATAGATTAAGCTTGAATCTTTCCAAAACTGAAATCATATTTTTAGGTAATCCTTCCTTTGTTGATATTTCAAACCATACTTCGAGTGATAACTCTAACATAAACATAACTAAAATGGCCGGAGTCTTGGAGTCTATTTCGATCTGAAACTTAATATGCAGTCCCATATTCAACTTGTAGCAAAATCTTCATTCTATAAAATTTGTTTATTAAGACACATAAAGCCTTTTTTTTTTTTTAAAGGAAATAAGCATTCCACACAGTTCTTCAGTCTCTCATATTAACTGTATTAGATTACTGTAATTCTCTTTATACTGGTTTACCAGTATAAAGAGAATTACGACCACTTCAACTTGCCCAAAACACAGCCGACCATTTGCTTTCGGACACTAAAGCCTTTGAACATATTACCCCAATTCTACATAGTCTACACTAGTTACCCATCAAATGACGCATCCAATATAAACTCATGATTATTGTTCACAGCCTCATTCATAATAAAAACTGTTGGCTTTCTTCTACCTTACATCTTTATACACCATCCTGTAATCTGCGTTCGAAGAATCAACTTCTGCTCCAGGTACCATCTCCCAGATCAACTAGGCTATCCATTACTCGCGAACACGCATTTTCCATCACAGATCCCATTACTTGGAACAACCTTCCACCATATGTCAGACTCATCTCAGACCCCAAGGAATTTTAAAAAGTATTCAAATGTCATCTTTTTAAATTAGCTTTCAAAGATATTAATGGATCTTAATTCATGTATTTTTATGTTCTGGTTTTTATGTTTATAGTTTATTTATCAATTTTATGTTTTATTATTTATGAATGTGCTTTGTAAATCGCCCCAAACTTTGGAGGGCACAGTATATAAGAAACTTTAAATAAATAAATAGATATCAAATGTAAAAACCAAACAGACTGATTTTAAACGAGCACATGTGCAGACATACACACTAATGTAGGCACATGCGTCAAAACAAAGGAATTTTCAATGTCACACAAAATTCTGTGGGCACTTTAGAAAATGCCCGTATGGCTATATGCAAACATGTGTGCATATCATCTGCTCATAGGCGCACACATAACACATCTTGCACGCTTGTCTGCGCGAGTGGCGCATGCTTCAGCAACGCACTGCTTCTTGATCCACAGGGGCGTTGGCAGCGAAAATGCCAAGGTCTGCATAGATCAATGTGAAGATGAAATGGATCAATACTAATGCTTTTCATCACCTTCTGCAACCAGCATGTTGTTCAAATTTTAGTTGACAAGTATTGCATTCCATAATCTGAGTTGTTCAGCATCAATGATCTTCATGTTATATAATTCAAGGCCTGATTTACTAATGTTTATTTCCCCCACTCTATGACTTTGAGAAAAAAAAATCTTACTGCTTTCACTTTATGAATGTCTTTCGGTAACCATTTTAATAATGTGTGCAAATTGAGATTCTAGTGCCATCAGCTCTGCAACATCACTAAACAGCATTTTAGATGAGAGGAAAATGCTGTGATATGAATTGGTAGCATGTAAACTGAAAAAAAAATTACAAGAGGAGAAGGGATCAAATACAGTGATTTATTGATTTTATTTGCAGTGGCCTTAAAACCTCTTAGCACATATCTATCACATACCAATATCCAAAAAGGTTTCTGCCCCAAACTGTACCATACCTTCACTTTTATTCAAAGAAATGTAAAATACAGTAGCCATTTCTTACAATTCAACAGAATGGTGCTACTGTGCTACTACTACTACAGAACTCATCAATATCAATTAGATGAAAAAGACTAGAAAAGTATGATTTCTCTCTTTGATACTACTGCAATGGAGAAAATGTTCCTCAGGGGAGAGAAAAGGTATCTGTCATCTAAAACTACAGTTCCCCAGATGCTTAAGGGCAGTGACTATTTTGAGTGATTGGCAGAGGGCTCTGTGGGTAGAGTCACAGGAGACAGAGGAAAGGGATTCCCAGTACACAGGTTAAATTAGAAATAAGTCTACTGAGGGGTTGAAAGAAGGGAGCTGGCTACAATTGACAGCAAGGAGGCTGCAATGCTACAAAGAAACTATAAACTGTGAGTTTCCTATTTTATGCAGGACACTGGATTTACAGCAGAGATTGTGAAGGCAAGAGAACTACAAACCGAAATGTTCTTGTGCTTTATTCTGAAGCTGGATACATGATAGCAGTTGCAGAATAAGAATGATTACAAACTATGAGTGCTTTTGTTATGCACCTGTTAAGCAGGTGGACCCTTGGATCAAGGGGGAGTTGATGCTACCTGAGGGGAGGAGCTCCACAGGTCCCCACCGTCAGTAGGCGAGGTTGGTGGAAAGCAGAGGCCCAGCTGGAGCTTCACCTATACCAGCCCAGGTTCCCCTTAGGTTGAGCCCTTGGGTGCCAAGTCTGCTGGACTTAGGTGGGGCCTCTGCAGAGAAGAGAGTCCAGGTGAAGAGATGAAGCCAGTGCTCAGACCAAGGTCTGGAACAGGCAGCGAAGCTCAAGGTCAAGGACCAGGCAAGGGGTCGAGGCAGGCGGCTTAGCTCATGGTAAAGGTCCAGTCCGAAATCAAAGCCAAGATCAGTCTGAGGAACGAAGGAAGAAGACAAGGATCACAGAAGGCAGGAAGGAACTCAGGAAGGCAATCCACACTCTGAAGAGAGAAGACCTATTGCCAAGGCAAAGGTTGTATAAGGCAGGGACCAGCCTTAAGCAGTCTGTGGCGGTGACGTCATCCGGAAGGGCCATGGGTTTGTTCCCGCCACGGGCCCTTTACATAAGGAAGAGAGATGTGTGCGCCTAGGACACTGGATACAGGAGAACGTCAGCAGCGTTCCCCCTCCACGGAGAGAGACAGCGATGGCGCTGGCGGCATCCAGTGCCACATGGAGATGCAGCGGCTCGGCAGAGATGGCGGCATTCAATGCTGTGAAGACAAGAGGCAGCGCTGGTGTCGGCTCCCTGCCGCCACCAGGGAGCCGGGGCTGGTTTGGCTGTGGTAGCGCAGCGATGGGTAAGGAAGGCTGCCTGTGGGGCTCCAAGGGCAGCAGAAGCAACCTCTAAGCCCCACTCCTAATGGTTTTAGCTTCCTAGGATAGGAGGTGTGTAACTGCTTAATCAGATTTTATCCAATATATTGGAGGCGGGCTCCCAGGTGTTTTCCTCCAGGCTGTATCCTTCCCAGGAGAGGAAATACTCCCGTCTTCGTCCACGTCTTCTCACGCCCAGAACTTCATGTACCTGGTACGTGGTGTTACTCTCCGAGATAATCTCCTGTGGATGGGGTATCCTCCGAGAGAGCCATGAGAGTACCAGGGGTTTTAAGAGGGAGACCTGGAAGGAACTGTCTATCTTCAATGAGGCGGGTAGGCAGAGTTGGTATGTTACTGGCCCCAGTTGTCGTAGCACCATAAATGGCACAATGTACCGAGGAGCAAGCTACATTGATGTGAAATCCTCATTTGGAGACTATGTATCCCAGAAACGGGAGGCTTTCTTGTTCGTATAGGCATTTCTCAAGTTTGGCGTAAAGCCGATTATCCTGGAGACATTGTAGAACTCGAGAGATGTCTTGGCGATCAGTAAACAGATCCTTCGAAAAGATCAAGATGTCGTCTATGTTCATGACTACACACTCAGAGGAGATCTTGGAATATCTAGTTCATCATGTTTGGAAACACGGCTGGTGCACTGCACAATCCGAATGGCAGGACTAAGTATTCATAATGGCCGCCTCGAGTATTAAAAGCTGACTTCCACTTGTCTTCATGTCGAATGCGGATTAAGTTATATACTCCCTGGAGGTCCAACTTGGAGAAAAT
This sequence comes from Rhinatrema bivittatum, assembly GCF_901001135.1. Classification (NCBI taxonomy): domain Eukaryota; kingdom Metazoa; phylum Chordata; class Amphibia; order Gymnophiona; family Rhinatrematidae; genus Rhinatrema; species Rhinatrema bivittatum. The sequence goes on along the minus strand of NC_042617.1, from coordinate 105,575,318 downwards.
CCATGCTCCTTGTAGGCGATCAAATAGCTCTGAAATTAACGATAAGGGGTAGTTGTTACCTCTGCCGCGTGGGTAAAAGCGGGGCTCCGCGCAGGCGAGGGTGTCCGTGGTCGTGGGAACAGCAGGGCTGGCTTGACGGCGTTGGCGGCGCAGTTCCATGCCCAGCGAGGCGTTCCCTCCCGCACGGACACCAGCATTTCTGCTAGGACGTCGGCAGCTAAGTCCCGCGAGATTTGGAGCCAAGACACGCCCCCATGATGTCAGACTGAGGGTTACTCTGCGCGGGAACCGGGCTATTTAAGCAGAGCCTTTTTCCTTTGCTCTCTGCTTCGGCCACGAGTGTGTTTGGGAACTCTCGCGTTGGGATTTGCTGATTTTCTTTCTGCTCTGACCCGGTCTGCTTTGGTTCCTGATTCTCTGCTGCCTGCCCCGACTCGGACTGCCTACTGGACTATCCTGCTTGCCGCCTGCCTATTGGATTATCTACCTTGGTTCCTGATTGCCTGCTGCCTGCCCCGACTCGGACTGCCTACTGGACTACCCTGCTTGCCGCTTGCCTATTGGATTATCTGCCTTGGTTCCTGATTGCCTGCTGCCTGCCCCGACTCGGACTGCCTACTGGACTACCCTGCTTGCCTCTTGCCTATTGGATTATCTGCTTCTGGTTCCTGATTGCCTGCTGCCTGCCCTGACCTGGACTGCCTATCGGATTACGCTGTACTACTCCGGTTCCGGGTTCCTCCTACAAAAGGTAAGCGGTCTACAACTGTGGTTCCACTAAAATCTGAGCACCAGTCATAACAGTTGGCCAAAGCCATGGAACCACTTGATTTGTCCGCTTTGCAAGCCATCCCCGGGATGGCTAATAAAATACAACAACAGCAGGGGGTCCTGGATCAAGTAACCGGGGTTCTGGATCGCTTGGTCGCCCGTATGGATGCCTTAGCCTATATTCCGGCGGGGCCAGTACCCAGCACGGTGGTTACCCCTGCCCCCATCAGGGTACCTCCTCCACCCCGCTTCAATGGAACTGCAGCCTTATGCCGAGGCTTTATCAACCAATGCCGAATGCATTTTTCCTTACAACCAGCCTCTTTTCCGAATGATAAGACTAAGACTACTTTCATCCTGTCCTTATTAGAGGGTCCAGCGTTGGCATGGGCCTCCCCCTTATGGGAACGAGATGACCCCATTCTCATTACCCTGGATCGGTTCCTAAAGGAATTTCGTCTGATCTTCGATGAGTCCGGACGTTCTAACTCAGCCGCTAATGACCTGCTCCAGATTAAACAAGGGTCACGATCAGTAGGAGAATATGCCATCCAGTTTCGCACCTTAGCAGCAGAACTCGCTTGGGGAGAGGAGAGTCTCACGGCCATCTTTTGACAAGGTCTTGCAGAGAATATCAAGGATCAACTGGCTGACAGAGACCCTCCAGAGACCTTAGAAGAACTAATCCGGTTAGCCATCCGACTGGATCTACGTTTTCAAGAAAGGATGCGAGAGCGAGCAACGACTCGAAGAAATTTCCGTCTGGCCCCTACTTTTCAACAACCCATGGTCGTTCCACAGCCTACCCAGGCATCAGGGGATACGGAGGAACCGATGCAAATTGATAGATTTCACCTAACTCCAGAGGAACGGAATCGCAGACGAGTACGGAATCTTTGCTTATATTGTGCGGGAGCAGGCCATTTTATCAATAAATGCCCCAACAAATTGGGAAACTCCCAGACCTAGGACAGGTGGGAGATGCCTCCTTGGGTCCCACCATTCCCTCTCCTCAACTCTTATTGCCTACAACTATTTGCCTGAACAATGAATCTTTGCACTTCCAGGCCTTCATAGACTCAGGGGCGGCTGGTAACTTCATTCAGGAACATCTGGTGCAGAAATATCGGATTCCGGTGGAATCTTTACCCACTCCTCTTTCAGTAACATCAGTGTCAGGACAATCAGTGGGGATGCATATTTCTTATATCACCAAACCTCTGCTGCTCAGCACCGGTCTCCTTCACCAGGAACACATTCAGCTATATGTCCTCCCTTCCTCAGTTAATCAGATAATATTGGGCCTGCCCTGGTTGCGGATTCATCAGCCTCACCTAGATTGGGCTTCATTACACCTCACGGCATGGAGTCCATTCTGTTTTCAGAACTGTCTTAAAAGCCTTCCGAAGATTTCACTTCACTCCACGCAATTCTCTTCTGGCATTCCGGCTCCCTATAAAGACTTTGAGGATGTTTTCAGCAAACAACATGCGGAATCCTTACCACCCCACCAACAATATGATTGTGCTATTGAACTTCTTCCCGGGAAGAGTCCGCCCAAGGGTCGCATTTACACTTTATCAGAGCCGGAGTCCACAGCGTTACGTGAGTACATTAAAGAAAATTTAGCTCGAGGTTTTATCCGATCCTCTACTTCCCCTGCGGGAGCGGGTTTTTTTTTGTCAAGAAGAAGGATGGGTCTTTAAGACCTTGCATCGACTACCGTGGACTTAACAATATCACCAGAAAGAACAAATACCCTATTCCTCTCATCTCAGAATTATTTGACCGGATAAAAGGAGCGCAAATTTTTACTAAATTAGACTTACGGGGGGCCTACAATTTGATACGAATTCGAGAGGGAGATGAGTGGAAGACCGCGTTCAATACCCACGATGGACATTATGAATACCGAGTTATGCCCTTTGGGCTTTGTAATGACCCGGCTGTATTTCAGGACATGATTAATGACATTTTTCGGGATATCCTTTACTCTCATGTTATCGTTTATCTGGACGACATTTTGATTTTTTCACATTCTCTGCCACAGCATCTGATTCATGTCCGCCAAGTCTTACAACGTCTTCGTGAACACAAGTTATTCGCCAAGTTGGAGAAGTGTGTCTTTCACAAACACCAATTACCGTTTCTCGGGTATATTGTCTCCAACAAAGGATTATCTATGGATCCTGACAAACTCAAGGCCATTCTATCTTGGCCTCAACCTGTGGGGTTGAAAGCCTTACAAAGGTTTTTGGGATTCTCCAATTATTATAGACAATTTATTCCCAATTTCTCTTCCTTAGTGGCACCTCTCACAGCTCTCACAAAGAAAGGAGCGTCTATACAGAATTGGCCGGGGAACACAGTATTGGCTTTCCAACGCTTGAAGGAGGAGTTCACCCAGGATTTATGTCTCCGACGGCCTGATCCTTCCCAACCTTTTACTATGGAGGTGGACGCCTCGGCAGCAGGTGTAGGGGCAGTTCTTCTACAGAAGACGGAAGAGAATCAATGGGTGACATGTGCCTTCTTTTCAAAAAATTTACGCCCGCGGAAAGGAATTACACCATTGGCAACCGAGAACTTTTAGCTATAAAATTGGCCTTTGAAGAGTGGCGCCATCTCTTGGAGGGCGCTCGACATGTCGTCACGGTTTATACAGATCATAAAAATCTTGAATATTTGGCTACAGCCCAGCGATTGAATACACGGCAGGCCCGATGGGCACTTTTTTTTAGCAGATTTAATTTTGTTCTGCATTTCCAGCCTGCCCAAAAGAACGTGTGGGCAGACGCTCTTTCCCGTAGCTTTGACCTCGATGATGTTCCGGATCCACCTCGCTACATCATTGACCCCGCTCGCATCCAGCTGGCTGCCACCTTCACGGTTCCGATTGGGAGAACCGTCGTGCCCAAACGGTTACGCTTCAAGGTGCTTCGCTGGTCCCACAATGATCAGCTGGCAGGCCACCCCGGGGTTGCTCGTACCAAGGAACTTCTCTCCAGACATTATTGGTGGCCCCGATGGGAGAAGGACGTCAAGGACTATGTGGACTCTTGTTCCGTTTGTGCGGCCCAGAAGACGCCACGCCGAAAACCCCTTGGTTTATTGCAGCCACTTCCCATCCCCACGTCTCCGTGGTCTCATATTGCCACCGACTTTATTACGGATCTTCCAGCTTCCAATGGTAATACTGTTATCTGGGTGGTGGTGGATCGTTTTTCCCGGATGGCACATTTTATTCCCCTACCTGGATTACCCTCTGCTGCTGAATTAGCCCGTCTCTTCCTGCATCATATTTTTCGCCTCCATGGGCTTCCTCTCAGCATTGTTTCCGATAGAGGGGTACAATTTACGGCTCAGTTCTGGACTAATCTTTGCAAACTTCTCCGAGTTAAACTCGACTTTTCATCGGCCTATCATTCTCAGACCAACGGCCTCACTGAACGGACGAATCAATCCGAAAAATCGTTTCTTCGAGTCTATGTCAATCAACGGCATGATGATTGGGCTTCCCTACTGGATTGGGCGGAGATGTCTCATAACAATCATGTGCATCAGGCTACCGGCAGATCTCCTTTTTTCCTGGTGTTTGGTAGGCATTCACACCTTCCTTTGCCCGTCAGTACCTCCTCCAATTGCCCTGCGGTCAATGCCACAGTTACCTCCATGACCAGATTATGGACAGAGACGCGAGCCTTGTTGGTCAAACACGCCGCCTCCATGAAGGCTCAGGCAGATAAGCGACGGGGTCCTGCTCCTCATCTGCAATGTGGAGATCTTGTCTGGTTAAGCACCCGCCACCTTCGCTTGCGGTTGCCATCCGCGAAATTTGCTCCTCGCTTCATTGGGCCCTTTCCTGTCAAGCAGCAGCTCAACGCAGTCACGTTTAGACTCTGTTTGCCGTCCTCTTTGTGGATTCATAACGCATTCCATAGCTCCCTACTTAAGCCCCCCGTCCTGTTCTGGCCCCAGAGGAGACGGAGGACCAATATACCCATAGTACCAGATGATGATCAGTACGAAGTTCGAGAGATCTTGGACTCTAGACGTCTTAAAGGGCAACTTCAATATCTGATCTCTTGGAAAAATTTTGGGCCCAAGGAGAATACTTGGGAGCCTTCACATCATATACATGCTCCTCATTTACTTAAAAAATTTCATCTTCGTTTTCCTTCCAAACCTGGACCCGGGCCGATGAGAGGGGGCCTTGCAGGGGGGGGGGTACTGTTACCTCTGCCACGCGGGTAACAGCGGGGCTCCGCGCAGGCGAGGGTGTCCGTGGTCGTGGGAACAGCAGGGCTGGCTTGACGGCGTCGGCGGCGCAGTTCCATGCCCAGCGGGGCGTTCCCTCCCGCGCGGACGCCAGCATTTCTGCTAGGACATCGGCAGCTAAGTCCCGCGAGATTTGGAGCCAAGACACGCCCCCATTACGTCAGACGCCGATGGAGGGTTACTCTGCGCGGAAACCGGGCTATTTAAGCAGAGCCTTTTTCCTTTGCTCTCTGCTTCGGCCACGAGTGTGTTTGGGAACTCTTGCGTTGGGATTTGCTGGGTTTCTTTCTGCTCTGACCCGGTCTGCTTTGGTTCCTGATTCTCTGCTGCCTGCCCCGACTCGGACTGCCTACTGGACTATCCTGCTTGCCGCCTGCCTATTGGATTATCTCCCTTGGTTCCTGATTGCCTGCTGCCTGCCCCGACTCGGACTGCCTACTGGACTACCCTGCTTGCCGCTTGCCTATTGGATTATCTGCCTTGGTTCCTGATTGCCTGCTGCCTGCCCCGACTCGGACTGCCTACTGGACTACCCTGCTTGCCGCTTGCCTATTGGATTATCTGCTTCTGGTTCCTGATTGCCTGCTGCCTGCCCTGACCTGGACTGCATTCAAGAAAAGACTCAAGACGTGGCTGTTCACGCAGGCCTTTCCTAACTCCAACATTACTTAACTCCCTTCAATCAACATACTTCGCTAGTAATAGCATTAATAGCCACCCCTTATAATGTTATTATATATATATATAATTATCTGATCTTCATTTTCCTTCTTACTCCAAGTTATTGATTCCCTGTTACATGTAACTGCTTTTCTGCACTATTGTTCAAATTGTAAAGTTTATTTTAATTGCACCCCTGTTTCTTGTGAACCAGCATGATGGGACTACCGTCTTGAATGTTGGTATATAAAAAAACTTAAATAAATAAATAAATAAATAAATAAATAAATAAATTACGCTGTACTACTCCGGTTCCGGGTTCCTCCTACAAAAGGTAAGCGGTCTACAACTGTGGTTTCACTAAAATCCGAGCACCAGTCATAACAGTAGTGATATTTGAGTAATTCCGTTCAAGCCTCGATAATCTATACATGGACGGAGGGTCCCATCCTTCTTTGCCACAAAGAAGAATCCTGTGCCTGCTAAGGAGGCAGAGCGGCAGATAAACCCCTTGTTCAGATTTTCTTGGATATGTTCAGACTTGGCCTTGGTTTCCTGTAGTGACAAGGGGTAGACCCTACCCAGAGTAGCAGAACAATATGCAATTGAACTAACGGTGACGAGGCAGGTTGCCTGCTTCCTTTTCAGAGAAGACATCAGTGAATTGTGTATATTGCAGAGGAAGACCAGCGGGAACAACAGGAGTGGAAAGACATTGCTGAGTTGCTACCTTCTCCAAGCAGGCTGTATACAGTCAGGACCCTAGCAGGACAGCTGCAGGGAGGACCAATCAAACTGTGCAGAATGTTGCTGGAGCCAGGGTAAACCCAGGACCATGGGATATATGGCTTTATTAATTACATGGAATGCCAGATGTTCCACTTGGAGGGAGCCAGTGTGCAACTTTAATGGAATTGTAATACTGGTAATTTTCCCCAGGAGACGATCCCCATGGATAGAGGAAAAGGCCAATAGAACCGGGCAGAGAAGAGTGGGCATTTGGAAATGCTCCACAAGAGCCTTCATCACAAAGTTCCCTCCAGCTCCGGAATCCACAAGAGGAGAAGTCCTGATCTCCCACTGAAAGTGTCACGGGATGCATTAATGGGGGAACCAGAGTGGTGAGGCCTAGAGTCAGTCCCCCCGAGACCTAGGCCCGAAAGTTTAATGGCCTCACTGAACAGTGGACTATTAGGTGGCCCATCTCACCACAGTAAAGACAGAGCCAGCCTGGCAGCATCAGAGGTGCTCTTCTGGAGTCAGTCGGCCATGACCCAGATGCATCAGTTCTTCTGTTGCGGGTCCAGAGGAAGAGGAAACTTTCAGCAGTGAAGAGGAGTAACGAAGGCAATTAGTGGAAGCTGCATGCCTCCTTGAAAATAGTAGTTCTCACTTCCGTTCCTGGAGTCGAAGGTCAATCCTGTCGGCTAGCTCAATGAGAGCGTCAAGAGAGGAAGGCAGCTCACGAGCCACCAGTTCACCTTAATTCGGGCTGACAATCTATCCAGGAAAATGGAGCAAAGACAGTCATCTCCCCAATGGAACTGCGATGCAAAGGTCTGGAATGCAATGGAATAGTTGGAGAGGGAGTGACTGCCCTCATGGATGTGGAGGAGATCCGAACCTGATGCTGCCTAATGACCTGGGTCATCGAACACCATTCTGAAGAGATTCAATAAGCTCCAGACGTCCCACAGGCAGGATGGGATCAGAATGTTCCCACAAAGGGGAGGCCCATGCTAAGGCCTCACCATCCAGAAGGGAGAGAATCTAGGTACTCTTCGTGGCATCATCTGGAAACAGTGCGGATTGGAGCAGAAATGCATGCTGCACTGGTTGAGGAACCCCCGACAGAGTTGAGGATCCCTAGTATAACAGAGAGGACCTGGAAGTGGAATGACGGGGTGAGACGGAACCACAGGAGCAGTAGGTGCTAGGGAAGTCGGGACAGGTACACCTATTGGATTAGAGGAGTCTATGCGGGCGCTGAGGCATTCCATAGTGGCTGCTAGAGCCTCCAGAAAATGCTGCTGGTCTTGAATCTTCAGGGCTAGGCCTGGAATGGCCTGCAGGGCAGAAGCCTCTGCCAGGTCCATGGTCTTTGCAATATGTTATGCAGGTCGACTCTTGGACCCCGGGGAGTTGATGCTACCTGTGGAAAGGAGCCCTACAGGTCACCACCATCAATAGGTGAGGCTGGTGGAAAGCAGAGGCCCAGCTGGAGCTTTACCAGTACCTGCCCACATTCCCCTTAGGTTGAGCACTCATGTGCCAGGGCCAGCTGGACTTAGGTGGGACCTCTGCACAGAAGAGAGTCCAGGTGAAGAGATGAAGTCAGTGCTCAGGCTGAGGTACGGAACAGGCAGTGAAGCTCGAGGTCAAGGTACAGGCAAGGGGTTGAGGCAGGCAGTGTAGCTCAAGGTTAAGGTCCAGTCCGAAATCAAAGCCAAGATCAGTCCGAGGAACGAAGGAAAAGGACAAGGAACCCAGAAGGCAGGAAGGAACTCAGGAAGGCAATTCACACTCTGAAGGGAGAAGACCTTTTGCCAAGGTAATGGCTGTAGGCAGGGACCAGCCTTAAGTAGTCCCTGGGTGGTGACGTCATCCGTGAGGGTCTTTTCCCACCGCAGGATACCTTTAAATAAGGTAGAGAAGCATGCCTAGGATACCGAGTGCAGGAGGAGGACGTCAGCAGCGTTCTCCCACTGTAGATAGGGATAGCGGTGGTGCTGGTTGCATCCAGCGCTGCATGGAGATGGTGGCATTCAGGGCCGAAAAGGCAAGGGGCAGTTCTGGCATTGGCTCCTTGCCGCCATGAGGGAAGCCATGTGGTTTAGCTGCAACAGCGTGGCGAAGGGTGAGGAAGGCCGCCCGTGGAGATGCACTAGCACTGGTCTCGCAGCAAGAGGTGGAAAGGCACAAACCAGCTAGGATTTACCCACATTGGTGAAGTAAAATAGGATTATAAATTGCAAGTTTACTACCCTCTATGTGGAGCACTAGTCATGGCCAGAATTTATAGGGCTAGTTAACACCCCTCAAACTGTAAATTTGCTTATTCCCAGGTTGAATGCTGAAATTTTACATGGGCATGGTATACCAGGAAAAGGGCCAATAAACTGTCTTGACAATTTCCAGGTCCCAGCTATATATATATATATATATATATATATATATATATATAGTTATAGATAGATAGATAGATAGACCTGTAATGGCTTACAGCAAAGTATGCACAAAGGGAAAGCCCCCTTTGGAATCCAGAATACATGAACGTATAGTAAAGGGATATTCTATATATGATTTTGTTCCCAAGTGAAGTGTTAGCAGGACACTGAACCAACCCAGCGCAAATGTCAAGGAAAGAGTAGATCAGGAAGAAGGAGCTAGTCCTGTGTTTTGGGATAATCAAAATGAAAATAATATACTAATTCTCCACCATCAAAAGACCTTCTTCTGAAGATACAATCAAATAATCACACTGAAAAATTGCATTATACAACTGTTCATTTCAAAATTATAGTATATGGATAAGGTTAGCAGTCTCCAAAATCAGTGATTCACAACCGGTATGTCGTGACACATCAGTGTGTTGCTAAAGACCAGCAGGTGTGTCGTGGCGCCCGGTGTCCCATTGCCCCAGGTGTGCTTCCCTTCTCCTCAGGGGCAGAATGGCCTATCAGAGGATCGATCATCCCCCGGCGGGCCGATGCAGTTAATAGCAGAGTAATGCTGCATGCCACCACCAGAGGCCAGGCTGGTGGGGCCTGAAAAGCAGAGTGATGATGCGTGCCACCAGCAGAGGCCAGGCCAGCGGTGTCTGAAGTGCGGAGGCCAGGCTTATTGGGCCAAACAATGAGAAGAGGCTCTATGTGAGAGAGGAAACTTGCTTGTGTGAGTATGTGAGTGGCAACTTTATGTGTGTGTGGTCGAATGGGTGCCTGGGTTCATGAGTGGCAGCTTTGTGTGTGTGTGGTCGAATGGGTGCCTGGGTGGGTGAGTGGCAGCTTTGTGTGTGTGCTAGAATGGGTTCCTGGGTGCATGAGTGTCAGCTATGTGTGTGGTAGAATGGGTGCCTGGGTGCATGAGTGTCAGCTGTGTGTGTGTTAGAATGAGAGCAAGAGCATTTGTGTGTGATTGAGAGCTTGTATTTAAGAGAGAGGGAGACTGGTCAGAGGTGATATGTTTTTGTGAGAGAGTGAGAGACTGCTCAGGGAGGTGATGTATTTCTGTCTGAGAGACAGTGACTGGTCAGGGAAGTGACTGGTGTGTGTGTTTGGGAGACAGATACTGGTCAGGGAGATGACTGGTGTGTGTGTGTGTGTGTGTGTGTGAAGAAGAGAGACTGGTTAGGGAGGTTACTGGTGTGTGTGTGAGACAGAGACTGTGTGTGAGTGCTGGTTGTGGGCCCTAAGGAAGAGGACTGTAAGGTGCAGGCACTGTCGCTTCTGGTGTGTGCTATTGGCCTGCAAGGGAAAAGGAGTAGGAGAGTTGCTGGAGAGGGTAAGTAAAGGTGGCTTTTTAAGTTTATTTTTCTTGACTGACTGCCATTTTAATTATTGTGTATTATGTGATATGTCTGCTGTTTTGAAATAGTTTATTGATATTTGGACAATTTTTAATAATTTTTATGAGTTTTTAATTGTTGGATGTTATTCTGTTCATTAGCTGTTTTGTAACATTTATTAGTATAGCTTTACAATTATTTCTGTGTGGGGATCTATAGCAGCTTGGCTTGTCTGTTTTCCTAATAGGAGGTGTATTAGTGTTTAGGGCCTGGTTTAATATTTGTATTTCTTAGATAGAGTTGTTACTGTTTGAGTATGTTCCATAATCCAGGTGTAACTTTGTGCGGATTAGTTTGTGTGCATTATTGCAGATCCTGAGACTATGTTAGGTACTATATTTCTCTTCCCATTTCTCCAGGTTTGCATGGCATGCAGAGTGGCTTTTTGGTTTTCCATTCCAGTTTGTCTCCATATTTATAATTTGTGGTCTTTCTGTACTTGGTGAAGGTCAGTTCTGTGTGTGTGACTAAGGTGAGGTATTTTACTATCATGTAGACATTTGTATCTATCTTATTTGTTGTGTTTTCTCAATAGGACATACATTAATGGCAAATTACTGTCTTTTCATAAGGAGAGGTATTGTGCCTGCCAGTAAAGGGAGTTTGTTTTGCTTTTACTGAGATGTCATCAGAACCAGAATATCTATTTTGTATGGTGAGTTGTACGGGTAATGCCCTAGTTCTGCTTTGCATCCACTGTTGGGGGTCGAGGGGGTTCCTAAGGATTCAAAATGTATGTTTACATTTAGCCCCAAGATGGCACATGTTCAGTATCTCATGCATGTGAGAACCATCTATCAGGTTTGTCCCAAAAAAAGGTTGAGAACCATTGTCCTAAATGACAGTCCCTGTTGTGCTCCTTGACTTTAGCTTTACGTTCTGATTGTTTTACTTGTACTTTGAAGTTTTTTTATTCAATTTTACATGGTCATCTTTGTTTTATAAGTGTTTATTATTTTATGTTCTGATGTTATTTTTACTGATAAACAGGCAACTAATAAACAAATAAATAAATAGATATATATACTATAAATAAAGGATATCTTTCATAATTGGCTACCATTCATAAATGAACTATGGGTATCTCCATATAATCATCAAAACCATCATATATGACAGTCAATATGTCCCTTTTTATTTTTATTTATATTTTTTTTTTTGACAGAAATACTTAACTAACAGAGCTGTAGCACTGAATCCTCTTTTTATGTTATAGACAGAATTTAGATTTGAGCAAGACTTTGCTACAGCGACATGTTTACACTTGTGATGTAATTAATATCTAGTCAAGGGGTGAGAGCATGACATTAGATCTCAACCATTAAAATAATTTTAAAAACTCCCTAAAATATTGCAATGTTTTATTTCCAAAATAGTAAAAAGACAACCAATAATAATCCACAGAAACTTTCCCAGATATCTTGCAGTCTTACAGTCTCACTTCTATTTTAGTTTCCTTTGTTAGAAAGCTTTTAATTTTGTGATTCAGTGCTCTGTACCTTTAGGGGACAATTATCCTATGAACAGAGGTGTTAATTAATCTTAATTACTGACCTCTAAGAAAGAGATTTCTTATGTCGCAAAACTTGTCTGTGATACTTCATTTACACTTCACAAAATGGAACTTCACACATTGGCATGGAGCATTGCTGGATAAAATTAGTCAGGTTGTAACAACGTCCTACATTTCTTAAAACACATACAGAACTTTTAGGTGTTGATAACTTCAATGCACGCAGATATTTTGTACAACAAGACGAGAATTTTCAAAGGCATTTCCATGATTAAAAATAGTACTTTACGCATGGAAATGACTTTTTATAAAGCTGGAAAGGCATGTCACATAATAAATTTCAGATTTGCCACAAACCTCAATCAAGTAGCAAACATCTTCATAATATTTTGTAATAAAGACATCAGAAGCAGTACACAATCTGATGTAAAAGGCAAGCAAGCATGTAGACATATAAATTGTGCTCAACCACTACAATTTGTATTCCACAATAAATCCCCCAAAACGGATTCTTCTTTCGCGGATAGCTGCATCGGGAGGGACAGGGACGACCAGAAGTCTTTAACAAGAATGTATCTTGTAATGCCTTGTCAGCTATCCACGAAACACAGCCCGAGTTGGGGGTCTTATTGTAGAATACAAATTGTAGTTGTGGAGCTTAATTTATATGTCTACTTGCTTGCTGCCTAGCCTTTACATCAGACCATGGACTGCTTCTAAAGTATTTATTAAAAAATATGATCAAGATGTTTGCTGTTTGATAGAAGTTTGTTGAAAATCTGAAACACAAAACAAACTTTGAAATGTTTGTATGCTAATGCCAGAAGTCTAAGAAGTAAGATGGGAGAATTAGAATGTATAGCAGTGAATGATGACATAGACTTAATTGGCATCTCAGAGACATGGTGGAAGGAGGACAACCAATGGGTCAGTGCTATACCAGGGTTCAAATTATATCGCGATGATAGAGTGGAGCACCCGGGAGGCGGTGTGGCGCTTTATGTCCGGGATGTTATGCCATCCCGGACATAAAGCACCACACCGCCTACCGACTCAAGCCGCTCCACCGCTAAGAACTTTAAGCGGGGAGATGGCGTTGGGTTCGGTAAGTTACACTTGTTTACCTGTTTTCTCTCTCTGCAAGTGCACATCGTTAAAACATTGTTTTCAAAGAAGTGAAATCGCTGAATTTAACTGAAAATCTTTATTTCCTAGAAAAACTGATGGACCTATAATACCATTGAAGTTTCTTCCTTTGCATGAATTAATCTTACCTAAAGATCTGTTTGTATCCCCGCAAAATAAGGGGAGTGCTGGATCAGGAGAGCTTGAACGTATGTCTCTGAAGCAGCTTGTGTTACGAAACGCGCACGTCGGACGAGTGACCCCGACAGCTACGGGATGAATGACCCAGACAACTCATGAATAAGGGAAGTTTTTTCCTTTTAAACCTATACTAAAAAATCTATAAAAATTGAACTTGGATGTGAGCTATCTGGACCAATTGATTAAAAGTGACCCTAATGAAGTGCATGAAATGCAAGTTTAACTTGTAAGCACTTGGGGTGGTATGATGGTCCTTAAATTCATAAGAAAATATTGATATGTACAGCGTTATAATCTTTAAAATCCTATATACCACGTATTTCAATATAGTTCACTGTACTCGTGGGTTTACCTGCTAAGAGATCTTTTGTATTTGATTAGACTTCAATTACCACAATATTGACTGGGTAAATGTATCATCGGGACACGCTACAGAGATAAAGTTCCTGGATGGAATAAATGATAGCTTTAACGGCAATTGGTTCAGGAACCGACGAGAGAGGGAGCAATTTTAGACCTAATTCTGAGTGGAGCACAGGATTTCGTGAGAGAAGTAACAGTGGTGGGGTCTCTTGGCAATAGTGATCATAATATAATCAAATTTGAATTAATGACTGGAAGGGGGACAGTAAGCAAATCCACGGCTCTCGTGCTAAACTTTCAAAAGGGAAACTTTGATAAAATGAGAAAAATAGTTAGAAAAAAACTGAAAGGAGCAGCTACAAAAGTAAAAAGTGAGCAAGAGGCATGGTCATTGTTAAAAAATACCATCCTAGAAGCACAATCCAGATGTATTCCACACATTAAGAAAGGTGGAAAGCAGGCAAAACGATTACCGGCATGGTTAAAAGGGGAGGTGAAAGAAGCTATTTTAGCCAAAAGATCTTCATTCAAAAATTGGAAGAAGGATCCAACAGAAGAAAATAGGATAAAGCATAAACGTTGGCAAGTTAAATGTAAGACATTGATAAGACAAGCTAAGAGAGAATTTGAAAAGAAGTTGGCTGTAGAGGCAAAAACTCACAGTAAAAACTTTTTTAAATATATCCGAAGCAGAAAGCCTGTGAGGGAGTCAGTTGGAGCGTTAGATGATCGAGGGGTTAAAGGGGCACTTAGAGAAGATAAGGCCATCGCAGAAAGATTAAATGATTTCTTTTCTTCGGTGTTTACTGAAGAGGATGTTGGGAAGGTACCCATACTGGAGAAGGTTTTCATGGGTAATGATTTAGATGGACTGAACCAAATCATGGTGAACCTAGAAGATGTGGTAGACCTGATTGATAAACTGGAGAGTAGTAAATCACCTGGACTGGATGGTATACACCCCAGAGTTCTGAAGGAACTAAAAAATGAAATTTCAGACCTAGTAGTAAAAATTTGTAACCTATCATTAAAATCATCCATTGTACCTGAAGACTGGAGGATAGCTAATGTAACCCCCATATTTAAAAAGGGTTCCAGGGGAGATCCGGGAAATTACAGACCAGTTAGCCTGACTTCAGTGCCAGGAAAAATAGTGGAAAGTGTTCTAAACATCAAAATCACAGAACATATAGAAAGACATGGTTTAATGGAACAAAGTCAGCATGGCTTTACCCAAGGCAATTCTTGCCTCATAAATCTGCTTCACGTTTTTGAAGGAGTTAATAAACATGTGGACAAAGGTGAACCGGTAGATGTAGTGTACTTGGATTTTCAGAAGGCATTTGACAAAGTTCCTCATGAGAGGCTTCTAGGAAAAGTAAAAAGTCATGGGATAGGTGGTGTTGTCCTTTCGTGGACTGCAAGCTGGCTAAAAGACAGGAAACAGAGAGTAGGATTAAATGGACAATTTTCTCAGTGGAAGGGAGTGGGCAGTGGAGTGCCTCAGGGATCTGTACTGGGACCCTTACTTTTCAATATATTTATAAATGATCTGGAAAGAAATAAGACGAGTGAGGTAATCAAATTTGCAGATGATACAAAATTGTTCAGAGTAGTTAAATCACAAGCAGATTGTGATAAATTGCAGGAAGACCTTGTGAGGCTGGAAAATTTCATCACATAAAGCAGATGAAATTTAATGTGGACAAGTGCAAGGTGATGCATATAGGGAAAAATAACCCATGCTATAGTTACACAATGTTAGGTTCCATATTAGGTGCTACTACCCAAGAAAGAGATCTAGGCGTCATAGTGGATAACACATTGAAATCGTCGGTTCAGTGTGCTGCGGCAGTCAAAAAAACAAACAGAATTTTGGGAATTATTTGAAAGGGAATGGTGAATAAAACGGAAAATGTCATAATGCCTCTGTATCGCTCCATGGTGAGACCGCACCTTGAATATTGTGTACAATTCCGGTCGCCGCATCTCAAAAAAGATATAATTGCAATGGAGAAGGTCCAGAGAAGGGCTACCAAAATGATAAAGGGAATGGAACAGCTCCCCTATGAGGAAAGACTAAAGAGGTTAGGACTTTTCAGCTTGGAGAAGAGACGGCTGAGGGGGGATATGATAGAGGTGTTTAAAATCACGAGAGGTCTAGAACGGGTAGATGTGAATCGGTTTTTTACTCTTTCGGATAATAGAAAGACTAGGGGGCACTCCATGAAGTTAGCATGTGGTACATTTAAAACTAATCGGAGAAAATTCTTTTTCACTCAACGCACAATTAAACTCTGGAATTTGTTGCCAGAGGATGTGGTTAGTTCAGTTAGTATAGCTGTGTTTAAAAAAGGATTGGATAAGTTCTTGGAGGAGAAGTCCATTACCTGCTATTAATTAAGTTGACTTAGAAAATAGCCACTGCTATTACTAGCAATGGTAACATGGAATAGATTTAGTTTTTGGGTACTTGCCAGGTTCTTATGGCCTGGATTGGCCACTGTTGGAAACAGGATGCTGGGTTTGATGGACCATTGGTCTGACCCAGTATGGCAAATTCTTATGTTCTTATATATTATGCGACACACCTTTCCTTTGATGGTATATACAATTGTGTGTGATTCATTTTATCTTCATAACCTGCTTGGTTGTTGAACCTTTTTATAAAATTTCCCATCTGATACGTGGGCAAACTAATGCATAAATGTTGTACATGCACAGAAATTTACTCAGTCAGAGCAGAGGTGTTCCCAGGGATAGGGTTGAGGAAGGATTTGTATTTACGTGCATGCTTCCCAATTTTCAAAACTATGCAGGTAAATTTTCAAGAGAAAATGTCCACACACAAATTAGCAGGTATAACTGGGTACAGGTAGTTTTGATGATATAATTTGCAAACTGAATTTATGCAAATTAGTGTGCTTTGAAAATGGGTTTAACTTATAAGGTAAATTTTCAAAATATGGGTGTGTAAAGAATAACGTGTGTTCCTAAAATAGCATGTACATTTTTTTTCTAATTTATATTTTATTGAATTTCAAATATTTTCACAAAGATGCACCTTGCTTGAGTAACATGATACTATTTACAACAAAACAAGAAATCATCACATTTTCAACAAAGAAACATATTAACTTTCATCCTAAGTATCCGTTAGACCCCAAGCCTTGGGGATGGAGAGAGTATACACTATTTTAAAAACCACAACATATGCATGTATATCAGAGACATAAGTAAACTTGCATGTGTTAACAAAAAGGGGCAGGGTCCAACAGTTACGAGCATAAGTTATTTCACAACCTGCCAAAGTGACATGCTTAAATCAATATCTGATATAAGTATTCGTCAACATCTCAATTTGAAAAAAATGACTGGGTAGGAGGTCTGAATGAAATGGGGGGGACTTTAGGCTGAAGATCCAGGAGAGTCTTCACAAGCTGCAGATGGACTGGATGAACTGGTAGACTAGTTGGTAAAATTGGTAATTTCATTGCAATGCACATGTTATAAAATCCTTTGACTTACACTTGTAAAAGCCGACTTACAGGGGATAAATGTTTCTAAGTAACACAAGTAAAATCTATTCACATCTTCCTTTAAAATTTAAAGTACAAATATGCGGGTGCATCATTTGTGTGCACTTATCCAGCTAGATTCTGACACATCCGGCTAAACAACATTTTTACTGCTACTTAGATGGACAAATTTGAACTTATCCGAATAAATGCCACTTTTGTTTTAGACTTATCTGGTTATCTTACATACCTGGATAAGTCAGTAAAGTGCTAAAAAGATAGACAAGTAGGGCTTTTCAGACTTATCTGGTTAAGCCATATAAATCAGAATTGATCCGGATAAGTGCTGTTACTTTTCCAGATAAGTCTAAATTTACGCGGGTCGCAGTTTTTACATACGCGAGCATGTGCGCGCATATATATTTGTATTTTATAACCTGAACATATTTGCGCGCAGGTTATAAAATACAATGGGAAATTATGTGCACCCATATACATGCGTATACGCAAGCAGTTCTAAATGTTATGCTCCGTGTGCGTAGCTGCCATCAAATTTATGTTAGCTGTTACAATTTTATCTTTTCCCACATCTTGAAATATTATACCAAGTCTATCATTACAGTATCATATGTATATAGCATGTGTAAGTCACAATGCTTCCCTATGGTGTTCATCTGCATAGAAACATAATAAAACACCATTACAAATGGAGTATTATAGAAAAGTGGTCTTTTAACCTGGCACAATTCAGCAGGAATAACAAAAATTTGCATTACAGTACTGTTTATTGTTCTCTACAAGAAGGAATTTCAGAAAAAATGAGAAATGTCTCACACCACACTAAAGATATACTTTCTAGAGCAGTGGTTCTCAAATCTTTTCATGGGGAATGAGGGAGATATTTCCCTCAAGGTTTTTTTTATCCCGAATGTGGAATAAAGTAAAAAAGGAACAAATTGTAAAACTCATCCTGTTTTTCCCAAAGAAGAAAACAGGAGCAATGTTCCAGCTTCCTCCATAAATTGTGCTCTGATAGACTTCTTTATGACACTCAGGTGGCACACAAGCAGGCATCTAAGGCTTCTTGAATCTTTTGAAGGCTGATGTGAACACTACACTCTGATGTTGAATCCAACCTTGTTACAGTAAACAAGCAAGACTACTCTATGTCCCTCTGGCAAATTTGCTTGCCTACGAACACTGCCATCTCTTTGCTACACTCAATTCCCTCCTCAAACTGTCTTCTCCTGCCATCTCTCCTTTCACTCTCTTATCTATGGCATGCTGTCCACCTTGTTGCACCATATGCTTGAAACAGACTCCCTAACTTACTGTGTCATGCTCCCTCTCTGGCCTTATTCAAATCCATTCTAAAAACCTGCCTTTTTGAGGCTGCTTTTAAATCCTAAACCCAGATAATCCTGTTCATAGCTTTGGGAATTTCATTTATTAAGAAAATGGTTAAAATCAATAAAGTCTTTTGCCCTGCAAGTTGTCTTGATTAGATTATAAACTCTATGTGCAGGCACTGTCACTTATGTTTACTTCTAAAGTGCTGCATAGATTAAGTGGGACTACAGAAGTGATAAAGTAGTAAGAGTAGAATCCAGGATTTGTCTGGACATGGTATTTTTCATCTGCTTTCTTGTTCATAAGAAGCAACGAGTGTAGCATTTACCACATTCTCGTCTATGGCTCTTAGAGGAGAGGATGTACTGCTATCCTTGAAATTCTATAGCTATTTTAGAACATCACGCAGAGGGTCCTGGGTTTTCTTAATACCTGAACTATGTGGCTCTAGCTCTGCCAACATGGTGAATGCTAAGGGTATAGTCCGAGTGAAACTGCAAAAAGATGGAGGACTTCTTTAGTGATGGCAGCCACAAGCACAAATTTGGTCTATTCAATGAACTTTGTGCAAGAACTTCAAGAACAGCTTCCTACTCAGGAAGGCTGAGATCCTAACCTGCTGGACCAGAACTGCACTCGGTGACATAAGAACATAAGAAATGCCTTGCTGGGTCAAACCAAGGTCCATCGAGTTCAGCATCCTGTCTCTAGACAATGAAACATCACAAAAAGTAGATCCAATTTCTTGTTTCTCATGTCCAGCAACAAGTACTGCGTTTCCCAGAGTCATCTAGATAATAACTGTTTATGGATTTTTGCTCCAGGAATTTGTTCAAACCCCTTTTAAACTCCAATATGTTTTTGCTGTGATTACATCCTCTGACAAATTCCATAGCTTAACTGTGCGCTGAGTGAAAAAAATACATTCTCCAATTTGTTTTAAATATACCACCTGTTCATTTCAAGGAGTTCCCCCTAGTCCCAGTATTAATTGAAAGGGTAAATAAATGCTCCATATTTATCTTTTCCACTCCACTCATGATTTAATAAAACTCTAACATTTCTCTTCTCCGTGCTGAAGAATCCTAACCTGCTTAGCATTTCTTCATGAGGGAGCTGTTCCATCTCTTTCAACATTTTTGTTGCTCTTCTCTGTAACCTTTCCAATTCTGCTATATCTTTTTTGAAATGGGATAATCAGAACTGCACACAATATTTAAGGAGTGGATAATTATGGGAAAATAAATGTGGGAGCTTCCTGGGCAGACTGGATGGGCTGTTTGGTCTTTTTCTGCCATCATTTCTATGTTTCCATGTTACATGAACCTATCCAGAGGCATTATAATGTTCTCCATTTTATTTGCCATTCCTTTTGGAATAATTCCTAGCATTCTGTTTGCTTATTTGACATCTTAAAACATATGCTGCAGATACTGATGTTATAAGTCTCATACTAAGAATGTGTAATTACATTTTTTTCTGTTCAGAGAATATTTAAATAAAGAAGATTTTATCCTATATCAGCACTGATGTTTATTCCAAATGCTTCACTTAATAATATTGCTCAGAACAACCTTTTTTTAGATGGGAATTGCTGATACAACCAACTCACAATATGAAATAACAACTATATTCTCACAATATCAGAATTGCACCAGTTGGGTTTACTTAGAAAAACCAATGATAAGTCCTTTCAATTTTATTCTCCTACCTTCCATTTCTGTACTGGAAATGCTTAGCAACAGGCTCTTATTTGAGGTTACTCATATGGACCTTCAGGTATTGATAAGTAAATGAAGGATAAAATGTATTCTTCATTATCTTTCCTTCATTTGGTATAATAACTATTTGCAGACAAATAAGAGGCCTTTCATTTAGCCAACTGGTTTAACCAGAGTATTAAGCCACATGTAATTAATCAAGATTTTCTATTGAGTTTTTAACATATAAGAAGAAAAAACAGGAGCTTAGCAAAAGTGAGATATGTTATAATAAGCTCAAGGTAAACAAGAAGTTCCATACCAAGCTAATGGAGCCTAATTTCTAGAAAGCAAGCATACAAGCATCCACAGTCTGCACATATGCATGATTTAAAAAAAAACAAAAACACCCTTGTCAGAATGTGCATGTTTCTCTTGAAATATGAAAATTTGGTATGGGCAGGACACCAAGTACAAAGGGTTATAGGCACATGCATCTGTGTTGTGTGCATATGAGTGAATCCAGAAAA
Organism: Rhinatrema bivittatum; assembly: GCF_901001135.1. Taxonomy (NCBI): domain Eukaryota; kingdom Metazoa; phylum Chordata; class Amphibia; order Gymnophiona; family Rhinatrematidae; genus Rhinatrema; species Rhinatrema bivittatum. The sequence continues at coordinate 105,554,742 of NC_042617.1, read as the reverse complement.
TCCAATCCTAGCAGAGTCCTCATGTCCCCTTGATATGTTCTCAAAATTTAAAGTGGCTAGGATACTAAACAAAATTATTGAGAGAGAAACACATGCACAAACACACAGAGAAAGCAGTCTAATAAGCCTTCTTTATCTTCAGAAAAGAGGTTAAGAATGTATTGTATGCAGTCTATATATACCACAGTCGCTCAATAACAAACTTCAAATTTACAAGACTTAAAATACTTTTCCTGCATTTTGGACACATATGTTTTGACTTTTACAGTCTGGGTGGGCCCGCGGCGAATGCCAGGGCCCACGGCTTACCTGGGGCCGTGGGCCTGGATGCGCGGACAGGGACGCAGGTCGGCGCCCTTAGGAGGACCAGCCTCGGAGCGCTCCGGCACTGCGAGGACGGGGCGGGCCCGGCATCGTCAGGGTGCCCTGGAGCGTCCCGATGACGTCGGACGCATCGGGGCGCGCAGGGGGCGATACGGCAGGGGGCAGTACCAGCAGGCCAACGTCATTGGGGGCCGATGCGTCCGGCCCCCGATGACGTTGGCCCAGGCCATTTAAATGGCGGTACGTGCCGCAGCCGGCCCTTTTCCCTTCACTGCCCACGGGAGCAGACCTGCTGCGGCACGACTCGCTCTGACCACGTGGCCCAATCGGCAGCCGCGGATCACGGCCCGGGCCCAAAAGATTAATTTAATCAAATTAAAAAATAAATAAATAAATAAAAATAAAAAGGTAGTTAAAAAGTTTAAAAAAAAAAAAAAGCATTTTATGGCAATTAAAAAAAAAACAAAACAACAAATTCACAGCGGAAGCAGCTGGCAAGGAGCTGCCAGACAATGATCCAGCCAGCCACGTGGAGAGATCAGCATCCGGCAAGGAAGAGCCAGACAACCAGCCATGTGGGGAGAACAGCCTGATTAAACACAGACGGTCCCGGACGGAAGGACTCCCCTCTATTCAAAGACTTTCAAACGACGCAGTGAGTACCCAATCATTATGGGAAGGGGAACGAGGACTCGGCAAATAGAGCAGAGGGGCTCCTATAGGCAGGGATCAACGAGCCGAAGGGGAACCCGGGGCGCCCGAAGCCAAAGGGGAGCAGGAACACCGACGGAGGAGGGGAATGGCCGTGGAAGGGACCCATGCGGGAGAAGTAATGTAAGGGACACCCCACAGCGTGATAATGAGCGTACGAACGGACAGATCTTGAATCATGGCACTGCTAGGACGAGGGCCCCAAGCGAAACAGGGGGAGGCGTCAGACTACAGTAAACCATACGAATAATGCCGGAGGTACAATGCCGAACATGGGGGATCAGACCCAGCCCTTCGGCTTCCCATATATACCGGGTTTACCTCCCCTTCCTTGTGCATGTGGCCCTTGGATGCAGCCAGGCAGCCCCGATAGCAGGAGCAGCAGCACGGGACCTAATGCATACCCACAATACCCACAGTCGGCCTATGCGGGAGGGATGCCATACCCACTATATCCATGGGGATATTGGCCTGGACAACAGGGTATACGAGATAACTGAGAGGCAAAAGGGACAGAAGAAGGGAGTTCAACAGCGGAAAAACGTGGAGGCAGAAATCAGCGCACGTCAAGAGGGAGAAGGAGTTCGAGCACTGCGGTCAATAGTCAGTCCGAAGGAGAGACACAACGCAGCAAGACATCCAGCGCAGTGACTGATGCTGACGGTGAGGCTGTAATATTACCGGACGTCAGCACAAGTGACGAACCTACAGCAGAAGAGGGAATGGGTGAGTTATCCAACCCTAATGTTTCTATTCCACACCCCCTAGCCGAAACGGCAATAGCACACGCATCAAAAAAGAAAAGCGGGAAGCAGAGGAGAAAGTATAGTTCCACTTCCAGCGACAGTAGTTCATCTTCTGATTCTGACAGCGCAGACAAGAACATTCCCCCACGAGTGCAGTCGGCACAGGGCGAGATGGCGACAACCTCGATGCCGCAGAACAGCGTAGACCCACTATGGGTAAACTTACCGAGGAGGCTAAGACAAAGAATCAAGAGGAAGAAATAAATCAACATATTCAGACTTTTGGAAGGAAGAAGAACTTCCAGAGACAGGAAAAAGAAAAAAGGCAGAGATTCAGTACCGGATGATAATAAGACAATACCGCGCAACCAACATTTTTCAGACTGATGAGCGTGGTAACCAAATATGACCCATACCAATGTGGACCGATACTTGGCTTTGCAGACACAATTTTGGAAGCACAAAGAGCATATGAAGGCTGGTTATGGCTAAATTATGACAAACGCTTCTGCGAAAGAATGGTGGAGACCGGGACAATGTCATGGGTGACGCATGATATCGATTTATGGCTGAAACAAATAACAAACAGGGCTGCTGATGAGGGCGTTCGTGGACAAACCGAGAATAGGGCACAATACAATGGAGGGCCTACAAACAATACCAATAATGTCTACTGGAGATTCAACAAAACGTCGTGCACCTTCAAGGACTGCAAGTTTAAGCATGTATGTCTGATATGCTCAGCACATCATCCGGCCAGCAAATGCACAAAGAAGACTGCCACTGGGAGTTCTTCCCCAGGAAAATGAAACAAGGCAATGGCAAAAGCAGCCTCGCCAATTCGACTAGACATTATCTCCATTGGCAATGATAGCAAAGAAGGAGCCAGGCAAATATAGACTAATACAAAACCTATCGTTCCTGCCGGGACTCTCGCTTAACGATCACCTGCCACAGGAAGAATGTTCTGTACAGTACGCTTCATTTGACTCCGCCATCACGCTTCTGAGGAGGTGTGGAGAAGTGGCAGTTATGGCAAAGACTGACATTGAATCGGCATTTCGACTGCTCCCAGTACACCCATCTAGTTTTCCATTGTTGGGATTCAAGTTTCGGGGAATGTTTTACATCGATAAATGCTTGCCTATGGGATGCTCCGTGTCCTGTGCTTATTTTGAAGCCTTCAGTTCATTCCTGCACTGGGTAACGGAAAAAAGGGCACAGTCGGACAATATAATACATTACCTAGACGACTTCCTGTTCGTTGGCCCGGCTGGAACAGGGATGGCGGTTCACCTGTTGCAAACTTTCCAGGAGGTGGCACAGGAATTCGGAGTTCGACTGGCACAAGAGAAGACTGAAGGCCAACTACCACAATGTATTTCCTTGGCATTGAGTTGGATTCCAAAAGGATGATATACAGACTCCCAAAAGACAAAATTCAAAAATTGCATGCTTCGATAGGTAGGGCATCTAAAGCAAAGAAGATGACACTATGTTTAACTTGGATCTGAGGGACACCAAATTATGCTAGTTTTGTGAAATGAAGTTGGCATATTAAACCATAAGTATGACTATTTCATAATAAGGACAATTATCAAAGCAATCTACTTGGGCAAAAAGCATTTTACTGGCATAAATCAGCAGTCTGAAAATTGCCCGCCCTCAGTGCAAAGGAGCTGTTATTCAACAATATGCATATCTTTAGCTATATTGAGATAAGACATTCCCGCAACGTTTTAGAGTCAGGGTGAGAAAAATACACAGATAGTTGACATTTTCAAATCGAAGGAGGTGATTTTCAAAAGGATAATGTAAAGGAGTAAGGGGTTCCTCCTGTCTTAGAAAACCACTGAAAGAGAAAAAACAAAAGGGTTGTCAACACTGGACAAGGCAAAACCCATCTGGGACTCTCAACAAAAACAGAATAACCAGTCTCAAGAGGGAGGGAGCAGTCAGATGGATAAATCCACCCCAGTCAAGGAAGATCCTATAGCAAAGAAGGAGCAGGTCCCTACTGGAGGGGAATACACGGATCACCTGACATGGGACAAAAGGCAGTCCAGAGATACCTGGAAGAAGAAGGAGAAGAAATGGAATTTATTCCAGCAGGGACGTGCCAAGAGGAGGATACTGGTCATACGCAAGAAGGAAATGTTTTTGAGAAACCCATGGAAACTGAGTCATCTAACAGATTGCAAGGAAGAGAAAGGGGAAACCAACACCCAGGGGAAAGATTTTTTATATTCCCAGGGCCCACACTGGAGGATTACAAATAACTGAGTTATTGGCTTCAGGATTCAACAGAAAAGGGACAGATTACTCACCAGCCAGGAGAGTTCCTAGCATCAAGAGGATCTGCATTTCCATCATGGACTTCTAAAAGGGATTACAGCAAGAGACCAGGCCTCTGAGCGCCACAGATATACATGTGTAAACCTAGGTTTTACACACAGAAATTGACTAAGCATATAAATGGGTTTTTGAAAATTGCTATGATTACATGTGTAGCTGCTTTGAAAATGTACTCCATAGGGATGAATTTTCAAAAGATTTTAAACGAGTAAATAGGTTTTTAAAAATTGCTACGATATATTCTACTTTTGCTCATGAAACGGCTTTGAAAGTTCAAGCCCTATTGGCGCACATTTTACAAAGGGCCTGGCCACGCGCATAACCCCTGTTATGCGCCGAATTGCCGGGCCTTTAAAAAGGAGCAGGCCAGTGGGTGTGGTCTGGGTGGGGAGGGGCGGGCCAGGACAGCGCCATTCAACGCTTTTCCGGGGAAGTGTGCACCAGCAGCCGGCCGGCATGCAGAGATTACTCCTCCGGAGCAGTAAGTACCAAAATAAAAAATGTGGGGATAGTTAGGGTAGGTTTAGGGGGCAGGGAGAAGAGGGGAAGAGGGAGAAAGGTTAGAGTTAGGGGTAAGGGTAAGAAGGTTCCCTCCCAGTCCGCTCCTTAATTGGAGTGGATTGGGAGGGAACTGGGGGAGACCCGATTGAATCACCACGCGTATTTTTCTAAAATTACCTCCCTCTGTGCACGGAGCAGGCCACCGCCCACACATGCACGCGCAGAAATGAAAATCCAGCGCACAAGTGCCAACGTGCGCATGTTATAAAATCGGTACATCCATGTGCGAGCGCCGGGAACCACACGCACATGGATGCGTGAATACCTTTCCAACAATATTCTACGAACACAAAAAAACGGTGTAAGTATCCCTATATACATTGTAATTTTTAAAGTTAAATCTCGTGTAATTTTGCCCTGAAAATTAGTGCAAAGATGGAGGACAAAACAGTACATGCTATATTTGAAATTTGAAAATTGCTCCAACATGGCCATTTTGTAATGAAGTGTGGAATAAAATTGAACACATTCTTAATTTAAATATTGATTTCACTTTTGATATCATCAAATTCCACTCTGCAATTATACTTGATGTACATTCCAAGTCAAACAAGAAATTAACTGATATTATTCAATTGATCACATCTAATGTTATAATATCAAATTAGAAGGATCATAAGTTGATTAGCATATATTTGTGGTGGAGCACGGTGTATTTGTTTAGGTGTTTTTGGGCCACTTTGACAGAAAGGGCAAAGTCTTGCAAAAGGAATAATATTGTATTTTTAACCCTTCTTGATAATGGATATTCTACAAATATTCTCTGTTTATATCAGTGGTCCCCAGACTTTTCAAGGAAAGGACACATAAGAAATTTTAAATCAACAAGAAGGCCAGGATGAGGGATAGCCCATGGAGATTTCTGACAGTGAAAGTAAGGATAGAGAAATGTCCAACTGAAAGTTTGTCCAGCCAAGCTCTGGGGGAGGGGGAGCATATCTGACCCTTGGAATAATTTTAAACGCAGGGAAAGGGGTGGAACAGGATTCCCCAAGAAAACTGCTACCTAGCTTCCCCTTCCCCTGGATCTGCCCCCCTCTCATTCCTGCTGCTTATTACACTTCCTATCCTCTCATTCACCCCACTCCCCTATTCCTCCTTTCCCTTTCCTCACATTTCTTTCCCTTTATCTTTATTAGGGTTTTTAATCGCCTAATCCATGTACAAATAAACATACATAATCTAATTTTAACATATATACTTAAAAATAAAGCATAAAATATATAAGACAGAGCCTAATAATCAAGACAAATATTCTGCCAAAAAATACAAATATACCATAAATCTTCATCAACCTGAAACTATCAAAAATGATTTTTCTGCCAGAGGTACAAAGTAAAACACAATGCTTCGACATCCCCTCCTCCTCCTTCATTCTCATCCCATTCCCTCCTCCTCTAATTTCTCTTCCCTATCATTCCCTCCCCTTCTTTCACTCCCCTCTCATTGACTCTTGTCATCTCACTGTACTTCCCTCCTTCCATCACCACTCTTCCCCTCTCTCTCTCTCTCTCACACACTCATCTCCCTTACAATAATGGGGAAAGGGCCTACCCTTCAGTGAAATCCTCCAGCACGATGGGTCTGGGCCCCTCTTCACCCTCTAGTTTCCCCACCAACAGCTTTCTTGTGTGCCATGGGTCCAGAAGTCTCTTCTCCAGCTGGCGAGGCCTGGCCTCCCCGCCAGCAGCTTTATTGTGTGCTGCAGATCATGCACCTCTTCTTTTGCTGGTGAGGCCTGGAAATCCCTGCCAGCCTTTCTACCTCTATAGTTAAAAACAAAACTTCGTTTTGCCAAATTCAGCCGCAGGAAAGAAAAGCATGGGGGCACCAGCCAAATGAAATCTGCCATCCAGATTTAGTCCGCAGGTCATAGTTTGGGATCCTGTGGTTTTATATTCACTATACCCCACTTCATGAATTAGTTTTGTTTGTTCTGTGTCTTATACTGATATTATTTATTTATTTGTTTATTTATTTTTATATGCAGACATTCGATCTGAGATATCACATCGGTTTGCATTCAGGTACTGTAGGTATTTCCCTATCCCCAGAGGGCTTACAATCTAAGTTTTTTTTGTACTTGAGGCAATGGAGGGTAAAGTGACTTGCCCAAGGTCACAAGAAGCGACAGCAGGACTCGTCTTTGAACTCAAAAGTATCAAAGTACTGGTGCTTCATTCTTCCGGCCAAAAAATATGTTGACCCTCAGAGGATAAAATTAAAACGTGTACAAAGCCACCGCTTACCCAGAGAAGTCAATATTTATGTAGATGAGCGGTGTTAATCTCCTGTGCTCCTAATTTTAATCATTTACACTTGGAGATTTAATTCATGTATTTTCCTAAGCACTTGTCAGCTTTTACATATGTACGTCTTCAAATTTTGTAACATGCACACGTGAAAAAAATTACTAGTTTAACCAATTAGTCCACCAGTTTGCCCAGTCTATCTCTAGATCTCTTCAGTTTACCCAGATCCCTTACCCCAGTCAGTATTTGACAATGAGGACTTTTATTCTCACTCACACCAGATAATTAGCAGAAGTAAATACACGCAAGTAACAAACTTGCATGCATCACATTCGAAGGTTATGAAATAGCAATTTATCCCATAGAGTCATAAAAATGCTATAAATATAGCGGGTTAGGCAAATTGTAGAGCTACCGAATCGCATAGATATATAATCGCAATGCATGGCACATTCATTACATATAGAGCGCTGTAAGAGGGGACACTTTCAACTCGGGGCAGGTTTGGGGTGGGGGTGGGGTTTTAAACAGTCAGAGGAATTATACAGTCAAAGGAATTAACTACAATTTGATCAGACTGATGAATTTCTATCATGTGAATCAATGAAAGGTACCAACAAGAGGAGCCGAGTACTACAAAGCAGTCTCTACTGCACTGAATAAATCAACTCCTCTTGTTGGCACCATCAGTCATATCAAATTTGCAGTTAATTCCCCTGTGTATGTAAAACCACCCCCCCCCCAAACCCACCCTGAGTTGAAAGTGTCCCTTCTTACAGTGGTGTATACACATACATACCACTGTCACAGAGCCCCCCCCCCCCCCCCCCCAATGTGATAAAAACATTTTCTCGATTAACGCAAGGCTAATGCGGGTATAAAGCACAGGAGAAAGGTGTACTTATTTCTGACGTTAAGTCCTGCATTAGTGTGCGTTACTCTATCGCATTCAGCACAAGCAGACGCTTATTTCCATTACCTCCTCTCCAACCCCTCCCACTTGCATACTAAATGTAAAATTTGGATACTAACGTGAGTTGTGATATTTATTGCATGCGTTAGGGCCTTAACGCATTTTGATGCATAACTCGGTACATGTGTAAATGCAACATCATGCTCCTTTTTTATACAAGCAAATTTGCTTGCACGCGATTACTTGCACGTGTATGTCTGAGGTTATTAAAACAGCATTTCTGTGAATGTATGCTAATTCTGCACATACCTGCTAATTTGTTAAGAAAACAAACAAAGTAAAAATGAGGAGATTAAATCTAGTCTGCACACATATGTAAACAAGAAAATACGAATAAGTGATCTCTAAGTAGAGGCAGAGGTAATATAACAAGGCCTTTAGAATGGAAATGAAATTATGAAGTTAATTAAAATATAACAATCCTCCTGTGGTGCCTGAAACTCTCCTCTAATGGTATGTAATGTACTATCTGACAGTCTGCTGGGACAAAATATTTATAGAGGAACTGAGTCTTTACATGTCAGTAATAAACTTGAAAAACTTACAGGGATTGTTAACTGTTACTTATTTCGAATAAAGAGAAAAGAAGAATCATGTTTTACTGCTAATATTAAAATGTTTAGATTCATATTATTTATAAATTGTAATGCTTGACAAGACTATTAAGCAGTCATATGAATATAAATTAGTTCAGGCTTAAAAGAGAAAATTAATTTAAATATTTCATTTAACATATCAAAAATTAATTATAAATGCATATATTCTATTATGCACAGTGTGAAGTATGCATATCCATTATACACTTAAGCAAAATATTGTGAAATATGAAGAAAAGATCAACTAGTTGAATATTTAAGATATAATTATATAAAAATGACATTTCACTGCTAGCAGTGATGATCAAGGCAACACTTTTACTATTAGAGTTAAAGCTAAATCAAGAAAACAGATGTGCGAAGAAAATAATAAAAGAATTGGAGATGACCATGAGAGCATCCTCAAAATTGAGAAAATATAAAAAGGTTACATAGATCTATTTATTTATATTTATTTTGTTAAAATCTTCACAATGCTTATTTAGGAGAAAATTTTGTAACATTGTACATAAGTTAGCTGGCAAATATGTGCACAAGTGACATCAGTTTTCAAACAGGAACTACATGCGAAAGTACGCTTTGATAATTATCGAGGCAAAAATGCATACACACAATTAGACCTGCTATATGGCACATATAGTTTTACTGAGATAGGGTGAATTTTAAAAGCCTGATGTGCGCCAATACCGGGAGATGTGCTAATATGTTGGGCCTGCGTGCACAGAGCAGCACATGTTATAAAATCCAGTACCCACGCACACATTCACGCCCGATTTCATATCAGTGCTCACATGTGTGTGTGCAAGTGCTGACTCTCGCGTGCAAGGGGGGGGGAGGGGAAATTTTAATACAAGCGTGAGGCCACGTAATAGGGCCTTTCCCCAGTTCCCTCCCAGTTAGCTCTAATAAACAACAGACTGGGAGGGAACTTCCTAAACCCCCTACCTACCCCTTCCTGCCTTTTCCCCTATCCTCCGGACTCCTAAAAACCCCTCTATTTTTTTTTTTGTGTGTTTCTTTCAATACCTACCTGCTCTACGGAGCAGTAGTAGGTTGTGAGGGCTGGCTGGCTGACGGCGTGCACTTCAACGGGTCACAGCTTAATAGCGCTGACCCGGCCAGTCCCGCCCCGACCCTGCCTCTGGCCCACCCCTTTTTAATCGAGTGTCTTCAATGCGTACCAGGAGATACCTGCATGGCCGGGGCCCTTTGAAGATACAATCACATCTCGTGGTATTAACGTGTGCCGGCCTTTTAAAATTTAGCCATTTATATGCATCCTTTCAAAAATGCATAAGTGTTAACCCCCTTCCCAAAACTGCTACCAGGAAAATCTCAATTCACTATGGGTAAATTTAGGGGCACGCAAGCTATACATATGTCAGTTTACACAGGTTATTTCTACAGGTAAAGCACAGTTCTACCCATGAAAATCTTTTGAAAATGCCTGCCCTATATGCATAGAACTAACGTTTTGAGCTCTAACCTCCATTTCCTAGAAAACAAATACATACAAATAATGCAAATCTTACTAAATTTGACACTTGGTTTCCCTCAAGCTGGTTGCGTGCATTTAACCACCACTTTGAGATATCACATGTAGATTCTTATTATGTTAGTTGCTTTACAAATACAGTAAATGCAACGAGTTGTTTTCATTTTCACTGCCAATTCAAACAAATGAAAAACAGGTTAAAAAAAATGAAATCCAAAAAACTGCAGTTGCTTACCTGTACAAGTGTTCTCTGAGGACAGCAGGATGTCAGTCCTCACATATGGAGACCGGCGTAGAAAACTTATGACAAAGTTTGTAGAACTTTGACTGAGCCTGCCAATCCATGAATTATGCCATGTGGCCATGCGGGGTCCCTTCCATGAAGTGGAGGCCCAGCTCCACGGGCAGGCGGGCAGGTCTCATGAGGACCGACATCCTGCTGTCCTCAGGGAACACCTGGTACAGGTAAGCAACTCTGCTTTCTCTGAGTACAAGCAGAATAGCAGTCCTCACACAAGGATGAATCCTTAGTTACAGGTGACCCTCCCAATAAAAAAAGGAGACAACAAAACAGTGCCAATGGGCACATCAACAACAACATGTTTGATAGCAAAAGGCCTTTTTTATATTGTATGTACTCTAAGGGGGCCAGAGGCCCTTTTACTTTTTTTTTTCCAGAGCTACTTATCCAAATATCTTTTTAAAATATCCAATTAAGTAGTAAATTATCCGGTCACACAAGGCTGGATAACAAACCAGTTACATTCAAACATAGCCAGCTAAGGCCTGGATTTATCAAAATGCGGTAAGTACCGCATGCGATAGCAAAAGGGGTGTGTTTTATGCTAATATAGTATTTATTGCAATAATTACCTGTGTGAAGAGCTAAGTTAGTGCAAATTGTGATACCATTTCAGATTCTGTGATAAGTGCCAACCTGTTGTATTTCCTGCATTCAACCACTGGGGGACCATTTTTAATGATTGAGAGAGAGAGAGAGAGAGAGAGAGAGAGACTGGCCATAATATCATGGCCCATAGGCAGATATTTGTATCCCTATGGTAGGTCCACCTAGTAACTCGAGGTGGGGTTTAGGTATGAGTGTAGGGGGTTAGGGGCCACTTTGACATTCTACATGACACCTACGAACAGAACAGTGGTCTCTTGTGAAGATTTGCTGTCCTTCGGAGTGAGGAAACTCACTCCAAGATGAGATTTGGGCAAGGTTCTCTCAACCTAGCTTGATGTTGGAGTGAGTTTCCTCACTCCGAAGGACAGCAAATCTTCACAAGAGACCACTGTTCTGTTCGTAGGTGTCATGTAGAATGTCAAAGTGGCCCCTAACCCCCTACACTCATACCTAAACCCCACCTCGAGTTACTAGGTGGGCCTACCATAGGGATACAAATACCTGCCTATGGGCCATGATATTATGGCCAGTCTCTCTCTCTCTCTCTCTCTCTCTCTCTCTCTCTCTCTCTCTCTCTCTCTCTCTCTCTCTCTCTGAAATCAGACTTACAGGAGCCATTGCAAATGGCAATGAAACCTTACGTCACAGCCTAACACATTTGAAAGAGGTGTAGTTAAAATCAGTGTTATGGCTGTGCGATAGCTCTTTGCTGACAGGCTAACCCAGTCCACTCCTCCTATCTTTGGAATTTGCATCGCACCATACGATATGGTGCGATCGCATGCGTTAAAGGCCGATCGCATGCGATAAGCCCTTAACGCATGCGAAAACGCCTTACCGCATTTTGAAAAATGACCCCTTAAGTTATTCAGTTACAAGTTGCAGGATAATTATAGGCGAATATTTTCAGTGGGATGTTTATCCGGGACAATTTACCTGGCTAACTTTAGCTGGATATCTTGGTCAATCTTTGGCTTACTGAATATGGACCTCTTAGTCATCTGGTTTCAAAATACATACGCAGATTTTGTACTTTGAACTGTTTATTGCTAATTATTTTGCAAGCCTATTCTGGATCTTATCAATACAGATTTTTTTCTCTGGAATGTGCAAAACTGAAATTAATATTTCTGCTAATGCATGACAACTTGATATTCTCTTCTAGAATATTCACAGCTGATATTTACTAAGAGAAAGGAAGGTCATAATCCTTCGGAAAAAGAAGAAACAGCAGATATAGTAGCAAAAGATGTTGCATCCTGCCACCAAGCCAGAAATATTGCGAGATGGATTTTCAAAAGCTCACAGAGCAGGTAGGATAACGGGCTGATTTTACTCAGGCATCTTTAGCTAGATATTCTAGACAAAATTACCAGCTAGTTTTTAGGATGAATATTCAGGTAATATATATAGCCAGACAAAATATGTCCAGCTGCTATTTGTGTGGCTGGGGTACAGAAGTTAAATAAGAACATAATGTGCACCATATTGAATCAAGCCAAAAGTCCATCGAGCCCAGTATCTTGTCTCCCACAGTGGCCAATCTGGTCCATAAATATCTGGCAGATTCCACAGAGTATAGCCATTCCTTGTTTAAAATGTTTCCAATTAGCGCTGAAAATCTAAGCCAACTGGCAAACCTGCCCCGGGAATTCCTCTAGTCCTGCACTTTTTAGACGATCTCAGTTTGTATGCATAAATGTATCTTGTCCATGGAGGGGAGGGACAGTTTTAAACTGTTTGATTTATCCTGCTAATTTATCAACAGGGTCATTCATAAAAATGCGTTATGGCGTTAACGCACGCAATAGTTATTGCAACACGCAGTGCGAATGCAAATTTTACAAATTTATTCAAAGGAGCGGGATTGGGGAGGGGCTTGGGTGGAATCAATTAAAATGAAGGACATTATCGCACATGTTAAACACTGGAAATAACTACACCTTTTTTCCTGGCGTTATACTATGTGATATGCCCAAAACGGCTGAAACGTTATTTGCAATAAATATGACAATTTCTGTTTTGGACATTTTTGGCCATGGGGCGAGGGGAGAGGGAGAGGAGTAGAGTGGAGTGGAGTGGAGTGGACTAGAGAGAGAGAGAAAGAACTTCTGGGGTGGCACACATAGTAGTCCACTATTTATACTGCTATAGGAGGGCAGGCTAGTAACTCAAGGTGAGGATTTGGTGGTGGTCTAGGGTTTTGGGGCGAGTTTTACATGCAGAGTGAGACTTATAAACAGCACAGCAGACCTCAATGAAGATTTGAAGTGATTTGGAGTGAAGAAAGTCATACAAAGATGAGATTTCTACAATGTTCTCTCATTCTAGCTTGATGGACTCTCTACCAACCTCAACCTCACCCATTATATTTATGCTGACGATGTGCAGATACTTATCCCTATCGCAGACCCCATCTCCACCACTCTAAACTTCTGGAACAATTGCCTACACTCCATCAACCTCCTTCTCTCAAGTCTCGATCTAGTCCTTAATACGTCAAAAACAGAACTTCTCTTCATATCCTCGAGCGACATTAACCCCTTAGCCAACAACACAACTTTACCTCTAGCAACCCAGGTGAGAGACCTTGGAGCCACCCTAGACTCCGGATTTAACTTCAAAAAGTTCATCAATACTACTACAAAAGAATGTTTCTTTAAGCTACAGGTCCTAAAACAGCTAAGACCGCTCCACGATTTCCGTTCAGTTCTTCAAGCCATTCTGTTTTCAAAAATAGACTACTGCAACGCACTTCTTCTCGGCCTACCCGCCTCATCTACGAAACCTCTACAGATGCTGCAAAATGCAGCGGCCAGGATTCTTACTAACTCGCGTCGTAAAGACCATATCACCCCAATTCTAAAAATCTTAGACTGGCTACCCATCCACTACAGAATACTTTTCAAGGTTCTTACTATCATTCATAAATCTATCTACCAGCAATCCTCGCTCCAACTCTCCATCCCTCTTGAATTTCACGCTTCCGCAAGGCCGATCAGATCAGCATACAAAGGCTCTCTTCAGGCTCCCCCCATCAAATCCTTGGTCCACAACTCCGTTCATAAACGAGCACTTTCAACTGCAGGTCCGCTCCATTGGAACTCGTTTCCTCCTGAGCTACGCCAGGAACAATGCCAACTATCCTTTAGAAAGAAACTGAAAACCTGGCTGTTCGCCCAAGCCTACGGCTGATGGAGACTCTATCAACCCATTATTGACCCTCTCTCCTTGCCAATCCCTCTCCCTTCTCCTCCCCCCCCCCCCCCGCCTCCTGCCCCGCTCGACACCTCCTCAGTTTACCTCCCCTGATCCTCTTTCCCAAGAAATGCAACTCTTTCCCAGGAAATGCAACTTCTATTAATTGCCTAAAATAAACCCCAGAGAAATCCAGCAAGATTATAAGTCCAGTTACTTAATTTATGTTTTGAGGACGACTTTATGTCACTCCAGTTGTTTTAGTTTATATTCTTTCCTGTCTTCCTAAGCCCATGTTTTTTCTCCCTGTTTAATGTAACTTTTATCTTCCTTTGCATTTGGTTTTGCAGTTCTTTTTACCCTAGTTCCATGTAAACCAGTTCGATAAGACATGGTCTTGAGCATCGGTATATTAAAAGATATTAAATAAATAAAAATAAATACCAGGGTACTATCAAGCTAGGACAAGAAAACATTGAAGTAATCTCATCTTAGTCTGACTTTCCTCACTCTAAATCATGACAAATCTTCACTGAGGTCTACTGTACTGTTCGCACATCTCACTCTGCTTGTAAAACTTGCCCCAAATACCTAGACCACCACCAATCTCATCTCGATTTACTAGCTGGCCGTCCTATACTGATATAGACTATTATGAAAGCTTTATAAAGAGTCTCTATCTCTCTCTCGTAAGGGGGTGCGAAAACTAACACACGTTTGGATAAACTACCTATTCGAAGCAGTAAGATAGCGCATACATTTTGATGAATCTAGAGGAGCTAGACAATTCTTTTGAAAATGTATCCCAATATGATCAGAGATAATACTGAACATTCAGAATCAGGAAAATGTCTTCAATGCCTTTCTTGTAGTTTATAATTTTATTTTATTTTTTTTTCTTCTTAACCATTTTCTATATTACTTTGGTAATGCATGTACAAATTGTCATGCCAATAAAGTTTCCTGAATCTGAACATAAATAGAATGGAATAATGCTAGGGAAAAAATTGTCCCATATCTGTCCCTCTAAGCTAGTAATATGACTGACAGGTTATTGTAAAGATCAGCAATACTAACCACACTATTCATATTATCGCTTGTCTCTGTCTTCCTGGGATTCAGGCTTTTATGGCTTGAGAAAGTGCACATTATATATTCTCCAACATAAAATAAAATCATTCCCATTCATTAATTGCCCTCCACATCACAATTTCCATAGGAAGACTGTTTGAACTATTTACACTCCCCTTGCTGGTTGAGGGCTGGAAAGGAAGCTACTCTGGTGCTATCCCTGCATTTCTCCTTTACTTCCTTCATCATCTCCAAACAGGGCCAGAACAGCAAAGGAAACTCAAGAGCAAGTCTTCTCTGCCACAGAGTGCAGTGCTGCAAATGAGCCTCAGAACTTGACCATTTCCATTTATTTCAACAAAGGCTTTACTCATTTCCAGATTTTGAATATAAAAATAAAAAAAATGATATGTGTTTTATACATCAGAAATATTTTACATATTCTACTACTGGAAATAATGAGCATAAAATAAAAGGCCAGGAGCATTATGTACTAATACAAGAGGAGGCAATCATAGGAATAATTACTGCAAATCTGTTATTTAAAACTTTTAATTAGTTACTTTTTCTGTATATTACACATTTAACAAAACCCAGTTCAACCTTCTTTTCAACAGATAAAAAATATATAAATAGGCTATACAGAATAGATTAGATTGTGTATAAGGCTTACCGCTGAGAATTAAATACTTGATAAATGAGGACTGTTAATTTGTGTTTAACTTGTTTCCCCTTGGTGATTAAACATCTGGCTAGATAATTTACACCTAAAAGCTCTATAAACAACACACAATACTATACAAATATAGCCTGTCCTTTTGAACGTAGTCTGGAACAAACCTGATGATTGACAATGGATTTCATTTTATATTTTTAAGGAAAAAATGAACAATAATTAGCATATCTAGTACTGATTTTAAAAAGCCAGGTATTTACTGTCCCAAGAGCAGTAATGAGCACTGCTGCATGGAAGACCTGATTTTATTTCTTGATCTTGGCTTCTGCACCTCAGGTCAGCTGAGGGCAAAGATACTGTGGCAGCTATAGTCATATTCCCACAGGGAAATGAGTCTCAGTCATCACACAATAAGAACATTTAGTGGCCAGACTCACATACATTGGGTTCCAGAAAGAGCTGTAGTCTATGGCCTCTAGTCAACCATTATTACATTGTCAGGCCTAGGTGGAGGTGGAGGTAATTACATTTGAGGAAAACTCCCAGTTAGCTGCAAATGAAGTCTCATGGTTCCATAACCCAGTAGAGAACACTTCTGACTGAATTGGAAGTGTAAAGAAACAAAAGGAAACTACCAGGCCATAAGGAAAGTGATGTAGTCCTCTCTGTCCTGGACTGCCACAAACAAGTTTGATTTTCAGGATATCTACAATGTATATGAATGAGATATATTTGTATGCATTGCCTCCATTCTTTGCAAAATATATCTCTCAAGCATATTCATTGTGGATATCCTGAAAACCAGGTCTATTTGTGGCACTCCAAGACCAAAGTTGCCTACTGTATTATAGCTGTTCAATGCTGCTCCTCCAAGGGGAGGAGCTAGAAATTTGTAATACTCCGTAGGCGGAGTTAGTGATCTGTAGAGGGTTGGCTCCCACAGAGTGGCAGTCTGTTATGATACCGCTCCATAGTGTAAGGAATGAACACTTAGTAGAAACGGTGAATCCTTGGGCCAGTGGCAGATGACAGCGCCCCCAGGAGGAGATCCTGAGTGGGACCTCCGGCTAGGCTAGAGTATAGAGACAAATACAGATAGTTCTTTATTAGACTGGAAGTTGAACCACCAGAGGTGGCAGTAGTGAGCCGATGTGCCCGGCAGGGCTGAAGTCCCACAAATACTGGAATTGCGATCTCTGGGTGCTGAGCTGTAAGGAAAGACTATAGGTAGTAAGTAGACAGGGTATGCTGGATACATAACCAGTAGTAGATGATACACTCACAATTGTAGATATCTGTAATGGCCTCTTATGCAACAGAGAGTCTTCAGTATATTCAGGAACAGGAGCCGTAGGCAAGTACTGGTTCCTTTAGGCAGTCTGAAATAAGAACTCACAATATCTGTTTATGAGATGGCTTCTGAAATAGAAGCGAGTCTTGGAGGGATTTCGGAACATAGGCCCTCGTGGAGCGAGTACTGGTTCCTATCTGCAATCTGCAATAATAATAACTCACGATCTCCGTACCTGTGATAACATCTTAGACAGAAGGGAGTCTTCAGAGATTAGGAACATAGGCCCTCATGGAGCGAGTACCGATTCCTATCTGTGATAGAACTCACAGTGTTCACGTCTAAGATCGCTTCAAGGCAGTAAGGAGTCTTCTGAGCAATGAGGGACGTAGGCCCTTGAGGAGCGAGTACCGGATCCCGTCTTAGCAATCTGAAATCAAGAAGAGAGAGAGTGGAGCCCCCGAGGAGTGGGTACCCTTGTTAAGTATAAGAAGGCAGAGTAGCTTGGGCAAATCGTAACCAGGAAGTAAGATTTTTGAGACCTTGCTAACTCGATTTGTAGTTGCAAGCAAAGACCTTTTAAGTTGGAAGCGGATGATGTCATTACAGGGGGACGCCCCGAGGTTCGCGCCCTTGCTGGTACAAAGTCTGGAGCGCGCGCGCCCTTACATCATCAGGAACATGGTGGATTTGCAGCTCAGGCCAGCCTGGGGATTCCGGAGAGACGCGGCAGGAAGATGCCGCAGCAGCAGCTGTCCTTCAGACCCGGAGGGAGTCGCCACACAAGTAGAGAGGGTGGAGCAAGGGCGAAGAGTAGGCACGAATGCAACAATAGCATTGGGTGGGAATAGGTTGCCTTCATTATCAAGTGCTTTTATTGATATGAAAGTTAGCAACTATGGTACTCTGGTGTTCTCTGTTTCACCCATGTTTCCAGATGTTGACAATTTTCTTTTTATGTTGTCACATCAGACTGCTCTCTGCTATCCTCTATCCCTTTTGTACTCTATCATGCCCTCCTAGACTAGCTTATTTATCACCAGATCAAAACAGAACTGGCACAACCCCAACAAAGACGCCACCAATAACACAACATACTACTCTACTGTATTTTCTTGCCGCCTTTCACTCACTTCAAGAAGATGACTGACTTTTTACTCTGCACCCTCACAACCACCACCTTCTATATGAATTAGTAAATTGTTTCCATTCCATCGTCAACTCATTAATTGCAGAAGCCCACTTACCAGACTGCTTAAAAAAGCAATTGTAAAACCAACACAAAAAAACACAACCTAGATCTTAACATTCTGAACAATTACCACCCAATCTCTGTCTTTTCTCAGCAAGATTAGAAAGACAATATTATCATAGTTATCTGAAAACCTGCTCACCACTAACAGCCTGGTTCAAATCCGTCTTCGGACCACACTACAGAATTGAAGCCACATTAGTTAACCAAGCCAAAAAATTGAGACTCTACCTAGACTACAGGCAAACAGCCCTTCCTTTATTTGTAGACCTATCAAGAGTAATCCACACAATATAGCACAAACTCCTCATCTCTTGGCTATACAACCTAAGACTAATAGGCCCAGCACTAGCCTGGTTAACATCCTACATACAAAATACACCCAAATTGTCTCTCTGGGATCAGCTACCTTAAAGCCTCACTGTCACCAATGGTGTGCACAAGGCTCTAGCCTTTCACCGACCCTATTCAACAACTACATAGCTCCTTTGGACACACTCATTAGGCAAAACCACATCATTTATTACTTTTATGCAGATAATACCCAATTTCATGTCCCATTCAGCCCAGATCCTGACAAAGCAAATGCCAACTTAAATGACTTAAAGAACAATCACAAACTAGTTACACTAAATCAATATAAACCTTAACAAAACAGAGGTTCTATGGGTGGGTAAAAAGACCTTCACCCACATCCAAAAGTGTTACTGGAACAACAATGTTCTCCATCAGCTCCCAAGTCCAGAGTCTAAGCATCAAACTGGACTCTCAGCTTAACCACCAAAGCTCAAGTTCAAGAAGTAATCAAAGCAGCCTTTTGTCTACTTTTGTCTATTCTGCCACATTTGCCATTTCTTTGATGACACCATCTTTGCCACAATTATCCAGGCCTACATGATCTCCTGCTTAGATTACTATAATGTGCTGAATACTGGGATTCGAAACAAAGTAAACCACCAACTACAATTTATTCAAAATGCAGCAGTCAGAATGATAGAGAACATCAGCAAATTTGACAAAATCACTCCAGTCCTAAAATCATTACACTCTACTATGCCCAATATACATTTCTGATTTTGACATACAAGAGCTTCAGAGACTGTGTACCGTCCTACCTCAGAAGATGCCTCACCCCTACAAACTCACACTCTCTGCCTCAGGCACAACTAGTCATGGCTGACCTGAAGCAATGTGCTTCATTTGCACCAGGAAGATCTTTGCAGGAGCGTTCCCAACATTCTGGAACCCTCTACAGCAGATCTTTCCAAACTGTTCATGTCGGTGACACTTTTTAGACAAACATAATTTCATGACACAGTAATTCAGTCTACTAGCAAACCAGAGGTTAAAGGTTAAACAAACGAAATGTATTTCGACAATTTATGTATGGTTCCTTAAATATATACATAAATAAAATGTTTCACGACACAAACTATCTTGTAAAAACCTTTCATTTATATTAAAAATATATAATATTCCAGGATTAATGTTATTGTTATAATTTATGAGTAACAATAATAAAACAAAGTTATTGTGTTATTCAATTTACCTCTTTAATGATATGTATGAGCTTGATGGGATGAACAAAGCTTTTGAATATTTGGTGTTAATAAAAAAGTACAAAGGGTCTTCTGTGTAATTTTAAAAAGCTGGCCACTTTCACACTATAAAATTATTTGATAGCCTCATTCAACTAATTCTATATGGCTATGAGAGTGAAGTCTGGAATATATAGGAAGGGACAGAATGTCAATATAAATCCTGCACCTCCAGTTCTGTAACTCTGTGCATCCATTGAAATTCCCCCAAACAATGGAGCTTGGATGTTTCCCTTACAGCTCATCATAATAAAAGATATTTTCAAATTCTGGTGTCACCTCACAGTAAAAGCAGCACAAACACCTTCCACTGCCAGGTACATTGTGAACTAACACAAAACCCTGCAAAAAAAGACACTCAAAATCTATACTGCATTCCCATCGTAACATAACAGTAATAACACCAAGGGCTCAAACAACAATAACCCTACCTGTGAAAAAGCAAGGGTATTTACACTGGGTCCTAGAATACCAATACACCACCTACTGAGGAAACAAAACAAACCCGACTGCTATAGATCCCTATGGTAGCAGAATCTCTCATCATGGTCACACACTCAGAGCAGAGACAGACCCTCACCAAATATAGATTACAAAATAAAGGAGTACAAATTAGACAAAAACTGAAATGGAAATCCCAAGAAGCCAGACTCTGTATATTAACAATGGAAAAACAGAACCACCATTCCCCATAAAACAAATAAAATCAAGAAACATAAAGCATCAGTTGTAATAGTAAAATCATTCTAATAAAAGAATATTTTAAAACTACTGATAAATATAATTTCTATTAATTAAAATCATATACATTTTTTACAATTTCCCAAACACCAATAAAATATTTCAAAACAGCACATATATCAAATAACACCCAATAAGTAAAATTAATAAGGATTTTAAAAAGCGCCTGTTATCCATATGTGGGAGCTCTTGATTTCCAGTCACCCTGATATTATCGAGGATTAGGAGGTTATACTCTCTCTCTCACACACATACTCACATGTCCATTCTCTCTCACACATAAACTGTCACATACATACACATTCATGCTCTTATACCCACCATAACCTCTCGATCTCACAGACACTGACACACTCTCAGGCTCTAAGACACTCTCTCCCCCTCCACACCCCCCCCCCCCACACACACACACATACATACACACAAACCCTTACTCCCCTGCATTTTCTCAGACACACTCATGCTCTCACTATCTCTGGCTCCCTCAAATACACACAAACACACACACCCAGGCAAGCTCCCAGTCATTCTCACACACTGAAACTGACCCCGAGGCAGGCTCCCGTTCATTTTCACACAACTCCCTCTCCATCCCCCAGGCATGCACACATTCATTCTCACACACACACATACACCACACACAGGTAGGCAGCTATTCTCACACATATACCCCCAGGAAGACACCCATTCATTCACACACATACACCCCCAGGCAGACTCCCATTCATACACATGCACACACTAAAGGCAGACCCCCTCTCTTTCTTTTGCCAGCAACCTCAGAGCCTCTCTCATTAATCTGCTGCCACTGTCACTGCTGCCGCATGGCATTTGGGGAGGCGCTGATTGCTGCTACTGGCACTGAAGCCCATTCTGCTGCCTCCTCTGTGCAGGCCCCGTGAGTTTCCACTTCCTCCATGCTGATCTCGTACATTGTGAGATCCGCCTAGAGAAAGTGCTACTCTTGCACATTACCAAAGATTATGTGCCAATCAGTAAAACGTAATTTATTTTTTTTTACCTTTGCTGTCTGATCTTAGTTTTCTAATCAGTTGGTCACAGGCTTTTTTGTTCCACCTTCCCGTTCTTATTTTTTTGCCAATTCCTTTTATATTGTCCTTTTTTCTATTTCTTTTCTCTCCATCTATCTTCTTCCCTCAAACACACAGTCAGGTTCTCATTCTCACGTCGTTTTATCTCTCCCTCACACACACATACACACACACACACAGGCTCTCACTCTCACATGCTCTCTCTCATACAATCATTCATACACAGTCTCTCACTGGCACATGCTGTCTGACACACACACAGAGAGGCTCTCATATGCTGTCTCTGCAAACATTCAGGTCCTCACTCCCACACAGTCTCTCAACTCATCTCATACACACACACACACACACACACACACTCTACAGGCCCTCAGTCTCTCTCTCACCTCTGGGCCTCCTCTTCACTGGTCGCTGCAGGATGGGCTCTGCAGCGGCCCTGATCTTCTCGGGCTGCCCGCGATGTGGGATCCGCGGCAGTGGCCCTGCTACTGGGCCTCCTCCTCTTCTCAAGCCACTGCGACGAGATTCATGGCGGCCCGTAAGCACTGCTCCTCTGCACGCGGCTGATGCTCCTCCTCCTCCTCCTCCTTCCTGCCCGTGCGGCTCCGGCAAAGTTTTCTTCTGGGGCTGCATGGGCAGGAAGGAGGAGGAGCACCTGCATTAGACGCGACCTTTTTCTTCAGGCTGCCAATCTTCCTGCTGTGTGTGTCCGGCACACAGCACAGCACAGCGGTAGTTCTCAGTCGCCAGTGGGTGAGATCCACCGGCGGCCACATTGGCTCCCCCTGACCTCCCCTCGGTATACCACTTGCTCCGCCCCCCTCATGTGCACCGAGCTTGCGCAACACACTGGCACACTGCAGGCGACACACTAAAGTGTCGCGACATACACCTTGGAAAGCTCTGCTCTACAGGCATACATCAGACTAGACCTCCTTTCCTTCAGGAAACAGATGAAAACCTGACTCTTCAATGCAGCTTTTGAACTGCCCATGTAGCACAAGCCATGTTCTGAACTCTGCCTTCACCATTCTTCATATTGCCATCACTCCCCCTCCCCCAGGTACCCCCCCCAAAAAAAAAATCTTGCCCAATGCAGGTTTTAAACTGCCTCTGTGGCACAACAAACCATCAATTCCCTTCACAAATCTTCCACTCTTTCTCTCGATCCCCTAGTCCAACTCCTCAAACCAATGACACCCAAATACTGGGACCCACGACAAAGTCATATCCTTGAAGCACTCAATCATGCTCCTATTGTCCCAATCCCAAAATCTCTCTATATTTAACATACATGTAGAAACTTGTCCAATTGTCTTTTAAATACCACTATGCTAGTGTTATGGTTTTGAGGTGTTGGGAGTGGATTCTTGGGTACTGCAGGGATGGCCACTCCCCCGGGGAGGAGCCCCGTGAGGAACCGCAGTACTAGGCTAGAATCTATACACGCAGACACAGAGAATTCGTATTTATTATACAGCTTGGTGGTACTGCCTAGGGGCGGCAGCAGTGAGGTAACCCAGTAGAAGTAGTCTAGGGATCCTCAACAGAGGAGGCCAGTCCCACGCTCAAGTAGATGGTAGGCTGTGCAAGATAGTAGAGAAGTCCCGGATGCAGAC
This sequence comes from Rhinatrema bivittatum, assembly GCF_901001135.1. Lineage (NCBI taxonomy): Eukaryota > Metazoa > Chordata > Amphibia > Gymnophiona > Rhinatrematidae > Rhinatrema > Rhinatrema bivittatum. Next base: position 105,531,321 of record NC_042617.1, on the reverse strand, counting down.
TCGCAGCGCTGAAGCTGAAGGTGAGACAGACTGACAATGTTAGTTACTCACTGAAGTAGATAGCTGTATAGATGAAGATCCTGGCAGGCAGAAGTAGTTGAGCTGCAGGCACCAAGGTAGGGAGAGCAGGCCCTCGAGGAGCGAGTACCCGGTATCCCAGATAGGCACCTGAAAGAAAGCATAAGGGCCCCCGAGGAGCGGGTACCCAGGTTAGAGATGAAAGACCCCCGAAGGGCAGAGAGAGCTTCCAGCGGCAGCAAGGAAGCGGCAGAGCAGCTTAGACCGGAGACATTCCAATCCATTCACGATCCTTGCTAACTCAGTTTGTTAGCAAACGAAGGGCAGGCTAAATACCCAGATGGCGTGACGTCACTCGGAAGGGACGCCCCCGAGGTTCTCACCATGACGTGGATAAAGACGTGGGTAGCATGCGCACGCGCACCCTAGGAGGCCCTCAGGAGAAACATGGCAAACACTATCACCGTTGCTGTTCCGGGGATGCCAGAGAGAGCGGCATGAAGACACAGCAGCAGCCATCTTCCCAAGGCTTGAGGAGAGAGAAGGAAGAAAGGTGAGACACAGAGGTCGAAGCCGTCTGAGACTGACGGACGCAACAGCTAGTGGCCTTCACCATGTCCTCTAGCAACAGATTTCAGAACTTTATAGTGCACCAAGTGAAAAATTGATTTCTACTATTTGTTTTAAATCTGTTCATGGCTAATTTCATGTCCTGTCCCCTTGTTTTATTAAATTTTGAAAGACTAAATCACCTTTATTTACCTGTTCAAACCCACTAATGATTTAAAAAACTTCTATCATGTCCCTTCTAAGCAATCTCTTTTCCATGAGCCCTAGCCAGTGTAGCCTCTCATTTTAGGAGAGCCATTCCATTGCTTAACCAGGTAGCTGCGACAATTGAATAACCCCAGAACACTATTCAGAATAGTTGATAATCTTACCAAAGACAATGCAAACTCACCAGAGAATATACCCGGAAACAAATGCAATGAAATAGCTAGATTCTTCAATGACAAAATTGAGACCCTGAGAAACAAAATACCTAAAACTCCCAAACAAGAGATTAAAATGTGTAAAAGAGACGTGACACCATGGTCTGAATTTGTTGAAATAACAGACTACCAGGTTGAGAACATGATCAAGAAACTAAATCCCGCCCCACACCAAATAGATTCATTACCCATAGTAGAAATCAAAAAGATTACTGAAATCACCGCTCCTACTTTTACAAAAATTATAAACTACTCCCTAGAACAGAGCTTTCCAAACTGTGTGTCGGGACACGTTAGTGTGTCCCCTGCAGTGTGCAGGTGTGTCGCGCAAGCCCGGTCAACTCTGACGCAAGTTTGGGCTTTTTTTTCTAGAGATTCACTTTTTTTTTTTTTTTTTCTTCAGTTTATGGGTTGCTTATTATTGGGTGATTTTTGCTGTCAATCGCGTTTTTTGGGGGACTTGGTGGGTGGAACGAGCCTAGCTGCCCTTGCATTGGCTGCTGCTGCTGATGAGGCCTGGCCATGAGGAGTACTGACTGCAAGCAACAGTGTTTGGTGATCCTGGAAGGTTTTATGCACCATGGCAGGCTTGAACCCTGAAGGGAGTGAAGCACTTAACTGGCAACAATCAAAAAGAAGAGGTACATGAGTGTGGGGGCGAGACATGTACTGGGGGGGATGAGAAATGAGTGTGTGGGGGGACAGACATGTACTGGGGGGGGGAGATATGAGTGTGTGGGGGACAGACGTGCTGGGGGGAGAGAAATGAGTGTGTGGGGGACAGAAGTGCTGGGGGGGAGAGAGATGAGTGTGGGGGGCCAGACAATTTGTTTTATTATTGTTACTCATAAATTATAACAATAACATGAACCTTGGAATATTATATATTTTTAATATAAATGAAAGGTTTTCATGAGATAGGTTGTGTCGTGAAACATTTTATTTATGTATATATTTAAGGAAACATACATAAATTGTCGAAATATGTTTCGTTCGTTTAACTTTTAACCTCTGGTTTGCTAGTAGACTGATTACTGTGTCGTGAAATTATGTTTGTCTAAAAAGTGTGTCACCAACATGAAAAGTTTGGAAAGCTCTGCCCTAGAAGAAGGACACGTGCCAGACATACTGAAAGGAGCAATCATCAAACCAATAATCAAAAAGAAAAACATGGACCCCCAAATACTAGCAAACTACAGACCAGTGTCAAACTTACCTCTAATGGCCAAATTAATCGAAAAAACAGTACAAACACAGTTATCTGAGCACCTAGATAATAACAATATCCTTTACCCTTCCCAGCATGGTTTCCGTAAGCACTATAGCACTGAAACACTCCTACTTGCTCTAACAGATAATATACTAAGAGGGTTCGACAACGGAAAACAATATATCCTGATACTACTAGATTTATCAGCAGCTTTTGACACAGTGAATCACATAATACTAATCAAAAGGCTTGAAGAAATAGGTCTACAAGACAAAACAATCAAATGGTTCAAATCATATCTAAATAACAGAACTTTTCAAGTTCAAATTAAAAACACGCTATCGGACAAGATTACCTTGAAAACAGGAGTCCCACAAGGGTCAGCACTATCCGCTACGCTGTTCAACATATATCTTCTACCCCTTTGCCATCTCCTTGCTGAACTTGGAATCATTCACTACATCTACGCTGACGACATCCAGTTAATTCTACCAATTGATAAAACTATTGAAAAAACAATAGGCTTAGCCATGATGTATCTAGAAATAATAAAACAACTTCTAAATCAAATGGAGCTAATAATCAACATTGATAAAACCGAATTTATACACTTAGAAAGGAAAAGCATGAATATTACACAAACTCCAATATTTCTCAATAACAACCAACAAATTAACTTAGCAAAGAAAGTTCGCAATCTCGGAGTAATAATTGACAATGAACTAAACCTCAAACAACACGTATCAATAAAGGTTAAGGAAGGATATGCTAAACTCATGATACTAAGAAAACTGAAACCATTACTATCGTTACCAAACTTTCGTTCTGTACTTCAATCTCTGATTTTCGCCAGCACAGACTATTGTAATGCCTTGCTACTAGGCCTACCCAACATTACAGTAAGACCTCTACAGATTTTACAAAATGCTGCAGTGAGAATTCTCACTGGAAAAAACAAAAGATATCACATAACAGATACACTCGCCACCCTACATTGGCTTCCCATAGAACAAAGAATACAGTTCAAAGCACTGTGCGTAATACACAAACTTATCCACGACGATAAAGCAGAATGGCTGAACACAGCACTTAGAGTACATGTCCCACACAGAAATTTAAGGTCAGCAAACAGAGCACTCCTTCCCATTCCTTCTGTGAAAACCGCAAGACTTACCCAAGTGAGGGAACGAGCTCTGTCCCTAGCCTGTCCCAAATTATGGAACTCCATGCCCCTTGACCTTAGACTCCAGAGCAATCATAAACTTTTCAAAACACAGCTCAAAACCTGGCTTTACATACAAGCCTTAAAGAAAGAAAACTGATGCAGGCAATTAAGCAAAGATATGCGGTATAAAGCACCGAATGCCTAATTTAATGATCCTTACTGTAAATATTAGTCCAACCTTTTTAACTGTAAGCAATCTTCAGGTCACATTACTATGAAACACTCAATCCCACAAATAAACGCCTTTTTGTTACCGAATACTAATGGCACCACCTATGTAATATACGACCCATATTTTTTGATATAGGTGCCCTATTGTAAACCGTTGTGATGGTGAATAACTTAATGACGGTATATAAAAACTCTTAAATAAATAAATAAACAAGGTGGGGGGGCACATCAATACCATGCTCCCCAGACTATAAACGAGAAGAAGAACTCACTGTTCTAAATATGGCAGCAGCTTTATTGTCTTTACAGTTATACAATAAAGACATAAGTACCAAGCCATAACAAATAATCCACTGAAACCCTCTGGCAGGCAGTACGTCACCTCAGGATCCAATGCCCACCACAACCAAGCAAGGCTATTTCCTTCTGTGAGGCATGTCCAGTTACCCACCATGCCCAAGCAGGGTGACCGCCCAGCTGACTTGAGCATCTAGTCTGCCGCACTGGGGCCAATATAACCCTGGCAGCAGACGGCCCCCCCTAGCAGATAGCCAAATGGCAAAACTTCATCAGATGCACTGTCTCCAACTAGAAGCCCCCCCCCCCCCCCGGCTCGGGTACCCTCACCCATTGGACATAAACAAATCCACACATTCAATACAGCACAATAAATGACCTAACTAATCCAAGCTCAATCCTGAGTTTGGGTGGGAGGGTGGGATAAGGAGCTGGCAGCAGCACAAATGGGCCGGTACCAGCCTATGCTCCCCACATGACAAGTTCCATCCCAGGACCATCTCCCTGGTTCAAACAGCCCAAATGGGCTTCAGGAATCACCTGCCCCACCCAGCCCTGCCTTTTTTACCTCAGTCCGCCCCTTTACCTGGCTGATCCCACCTTACTCCGGCCCCCTCTGCACCCAGCAAGCCACCCTGCATGCCTCTACAGATGCCCTCGCTGACGGTGATGTCACCATGGCAGCACCGACATTGCGTCAATGATGTCCACAAACGTTGATGGCCATGGGGAGACTGCCATTTGCCTGGGCATGCCGAAGGCTACGTCTGCTCCCGACGTCCTCCCCCCCCCCCCCAAGATCTGAATGTGGTGCAGGGTTATTGGCAGCTTTTGCGCACCAGCCCGGCATCTTAACCTGGGTAGCCATGACAATTTCATCACAAGAGAGGGGCGGAACGTCAATACTATGCTCCCCAGGCTAAAAACAAGAAGGACAACTCTCTGGAGTAAAATATGGCTGCAGCTTTATTGTGTTTGCAGCTCTACAATAAAGACCTAAGTACCTGAGCCATAACAAATAGTCCACTATGAGACCCTTTGGCAGGCAGGACCCAGGGCCCACCACAGCCAAGGAAGGCCCTGTCCTTCTACAAAGGTATACTCAGCAGGCTTTTCCAGTTATCCACCATGCCCAAGCAAAATGACTGCCCAAATGACTGGAGTATCTAGTCTGTCGCCTCACTGGGGCCAATTCGACCCTGGCATCAGCAGCACCCCCCCCCCCCCCCCCCCAATTGGATAGCCAAATAGTGAAACAACATCCAATGCACTGCCTCCAATCAGAAAAACCCCCTCCCCACTTGGGTACCCCCACTATAGGGACCAGGTAGCCCTAAGGCTTGCTTGGGAGCCTCTCCCCAAACACCACTGTGACCCAAATAATCAACTTATTGCAACATCCTGTGGACGGCTCATCTCCAAGCATTCAGGAAAAGATCTTGAGCCATGTCTGAAAGGTGCACAACATCTCTCCTGAGCAGTTCTCTCATTCAATACAAAGCAAATCATGCCTGATGTGCAGACTCCCACGACGCTCAGTAAAGTTCCCAATTTACTTATTGAGCTTTGGCATCCAGTATTCCCACACCTGCAAATCCTGACATTGGTTAATGATCATCTCACATCACCAAACAACTCTTGTGCAGGTCATTAAGGTCTAGGTGCGTGCAATGTCATACCTCATATTGTCAAGGAGAGAGCCCCCAGATCATTGCCTCCCAAGTGGATGATGAGCACCTCAAGAGGAGTCGGTCTGGCCAACTCTCGCTGCAGGAGGGGGAAGAGCTGACTCGAAAGCATTCCTCTTCTGCCCAACCATCACATAAACACATTGTGAACAGCAAAACCAAGGTGTATGCCAACTGCATTTTTCTTTGCCTGCTGTTCAGCCCAATAAACGAATGAGTGTCCCATGATCTATATCATCCACCGTCACTGAAGAAAACCTAGAATCATTAGCATACCCTCCTCCTTAAACACTCTTCCCACCCTAGCAGCTGCACCTCACTAGGGTACAGCCCAGAAAGCCATTAACCTGCCCCTAAACCACCAGCAATACCTCACCTCGAGTTATTAGCTGGCCCCCTATAGTGATATAAATAGTTGAATACTGTGAAGGCCTCCCTAGTGGCTCTCTCTCTCTCTCCTCCCCCTCTCTCCCAAGCCCAGAAATGGCTGAAATGCAATTTGCAATCTTTATCGCAAATTGCGCTATGGGCATTTTGCACAGCTTAACACCCTTCATTTTAATTAATCCCGCCCCTATGAAAAATTTGTATTTGCGCAATGAATTGCATTACCGTTATCACAGGCATTAACACAGTAACACATTTTGATGAATGACACTATTAGTGTTATAATTTTGAAGAATAAAAAATGAAAATGTATCAACTTGCCTCAAATCACAGCCATGTCATATGTTCATAGGAGGAGTTGTGAAGATTAGGTCTCCAGAGACCATATATCTATCACTATCTTCTTTTGTAGTCAGTGTAGTGGGGCCTGCTGTACTAAAAATTTTCAACTTCACCAGGAACAAAACAGCAAATGTTATTCCTTTATTTACCAATTCCTTGCAAATCAGGTTAAGAGCCCTCTGGCTAGCAGATATCTTTGCCGAGTAATCATTAAACAGAAAAATTATGGTACCTTTATATTCCATGGGTCATTTCTTTTTATAATTCAGAATTTTGTTGGCTTTGGTATTATAGTTCAAAATCATAGCCACAACCGGTCGAGGGCGTATGTTCAATTCTCCAATTGGCCCTAAGCAATGCACTCATTTAGCAATCACCGATTCCATTTCAAGAGATATTCCCAAAACTTCAGGCAACCAAATCTGGACAATAACCATCAATTCTATATCTTTAACCTTCTCAGGTAGTCTGATAATTCGGACATTATTTTGTCGACCCCTATTCTCTTGAACTTCAATACGGCCTTTAAGCTGTGCATTCTTCCGCTTCAGATCAGCAACTTCAGTGGTAAGGGCCTCCGTAGACATCTCTTGCGCAGTTAGGTGATGATCCATATTTTGTAGTTTAGTGGTATTGCATTCAACATTTTCCTCTATTTCTTCAAGCGTTGCTTAGAATTAAAAGATCATCAATGACCTGCTTCAATGCCACTTTAGGTTCCATGGGCTTAGACTTGTCAGGTACTCAGCAGGAGACTTTTACTGATACAATATACACAAATTAGAAGTAGAAGCAATGGAAATCCAGCCCACCTATCTACTTTCAAAGCACTGTCCAGCAAAAGTTAAAAAACTCGGGGAAGAAAAAGGACACAAAAAATTGAGTTGACCCCAGGAGCTACATCACCCCAGAACGTCTTAGATGGCCATTTTCACCAGAAGCCCAGTGTTTTCTTTTTAAGAATGGCTAGTTCATTTTTACCAGTACCAACATCAGGCTCACTAGTCTATAGTTCACAGCTTACCCCTGGGGCCACTGGCCATCTTCCAGTCTTTAGGTATCATACTTGTTTTAAATGGTAGCTTACAGATTACTAATGATAGGCTAGCAATTTCATGTTTTAGCTCTTTTAGATACCTGGAGTGCCATCTGGACCCAGTGATTTGCTACTTTTTAGTTTATCAATCTTATCTATTACATCCTCCATTGTCACAGATATTTGTTTTAGTTGTTTAGAATCTCTACCATTAAAGAATGATTGAGGTATGGGTATGTTCCTGACATCCTCCTCAGTAAAGATTGAGGCAAATAATTCATTCTGTTTTTCTGCTGTTGTCTTATCTTACGAGTATTCATTTTGCCCCTTGGACATGTAGCTACCCTACTAACTCCCTCACAGGTTTATTGATTCAAATGAACTTGAAAAAGTTTTTATTGTTAGTTTTTGTCTTACTGGCAAGCTTCTTCTCAATTTTCTTTTGGCCTGCTTATTATTCTTTTACATCTAACTTGCCAGTGCTTATGCTCTTCCTTATTTTCATCATTTGGGTTTGCTGCTTTTTTTATTTTTTTTTTTATTTTAGCTGCATCTGCCACCTTTACCTCATTATTAAACCATGGTAGCAGTTGTTTCTTCTTCCTCCAACCCTTTTTTAATACATGCAATATATTTTATCTGGACTTTTCAAAATGGTATTTTTAAACAATGCCACGCCTCATGCAAACTTTTAAACGTTGCAATTGCTCCTTTTTATTTTTTTAATAATTTTCTTATTCTATCATAGTATCCCTTTTTAAAGTTAAATACTATAGCAGTAGTTTTGCTTAATGTTCTCCATCTAGTGATTATGTCAAATTTAATAGCATTATGATCAGTATAGGTTAGTATACTGCAGTTAAAAGTTTCATAGAACCTGGTCTGCTGTCAATCACATCTGAAACCATCCCCAGTTTCAGCTTTCTGTTTCTCTGTGTGATAAGATAGCACTAAAGATAAAAACAAAAACAACATGGGATGCTTCAAATCGTGGCCTACTGTTGGTATGACTGACAGTCATCTAGATCTCATAGAACTTTTAGCTGTAAGAAATTAGTAATGATATACAAGAGGCCTTCAAATCATTGTATTAATGTAATGGATCACATGAAGGAAGATTTTTCCTCAATTGTTTATAAGATACAGAAGTGTATTGCTGCAAAACCTTGATAAACTTTGAGCTTAGAGTGCATTTTAGGCTAATATTAAATGAGGTATTACTTGTAATGCTAGCAGCTTGTAAACTTGCAATATAAACATGAAACATTTATAAGGTAATGAAAGTGATATTCTATGAAAAATGCATGTTACATCTGTATAAAACCTGCAGTTTGTAACAACTTTATAATTTATTCATTGTTTCCTTCTGAGTGTTTCTAAGCATAACATGGAAAATGAAAAATCATGTCATCTGAACTGAAATTACATGAAAATATTTTGTTACCTAAATAAAGACAACAAATGGAACAATACAATGCAAACTAAATTCATATTAAAGTACCTTAAAAAATTAAGAATGACAATCATTTCAAAATACTGGCTGCAAAATCACCCACGTAAAGGACTTAGAGTTAAAGATATCTTACAAAATGAGTACTATTATGATTCTTAATTTTAAAAAAGCAATCAATATTCCTAAAAATCTCTAATAGTGTAGGGAAAATATCTGCATTGAGGTTGTTATTCAGCATCATTTAGCTAGATAAGTAAGGATTTATCTAGCTAAGTGGTAGTGACTGAATATCTGGCAGCATTTAACGGCAACCACTTATCAAGATAAGTACTTAACCAGCAGTGGTAGATGGAAAATAGGCATTTTGGGAAGGAGCTAGCCGGATAAGTAGTGATATTCAAACATATATATATATCAAGTTCTGTTCCAGCTTCTAAGCTAACGTGATAGTAAAGAAAGACTACAAGGCCCTATAATCCTGTAGTCTTGTTGTTGTTGGCCCTTTATGGTTACATTTCTGGCTTCCACTGATTCTGAGTACTTCATATTGGCTCAAATTGTGGTTCAAGCCTGCTGGGAGGCTTTCACTGTGTATGCGTGCTTCTGAGAAAAAGAAGAAAGAAGCAAGCTGCTTATCAGCTCTCTTGTTCCTTGGAAAAACATTTCCTTTTTCCTTTATACTTAAATCTCTAATACAATTCTTACAATAGCTATTTCAGCTATAGAGTTTGTGCTCCAAACCTGAGATCAAATTCTCCTCTTCAATCGCCCTCAAGACTGCAACCAGTAAGTTATATTTGATTACCTGTTGGAATAAGACACTGCTGGAATTTGGACAAAATGTCATCATTGGATATTCAGTACCTGATTTACCTGAATGATTAAAAGTGCATGGGTGCTGTGAGATCATGACAACTAGAGATGTGAATCGGAACCGGAATTGGTTCGGATTCCGGTTCTGATTCACATCGTGTTTTTTTTTTCGTCCGGCCCGATCGCGGTTTTGTTTATCAGCTGCACCCGAGCTGATAAACAAAAAAACCCACCCCGACCCTTTAAAACTAATCCCTTAGCTTCCCCCACCCTCCCGACCCCCCCAAAAACATTTTACAGGTACCTGGTGGTCTTGTGGGGGTCCTGGGAGCGATGTCCCGCTCTCGGGCCATCGGCTGCCACTAATAAAAATGGCGCCGATGGCCTTTGCCCTTACCATATGACAGGGTATCCGTGCCATTGGCCGGCCCCTGTCACATGGAGGGAGCACTGGAAGGCCGGCGCCATCTTTAAAAATGGGTCGGGGTGGGTTTAGGGGTTATTTTTGTGTGCCGTTTTTCCCGCCCTCCCCCAAAACGATAAGAGAACCCCCACGAACAATATCATGGGGTTTTTTCTATCATTTTGGGGGAGCCCCCGATTTCTGACGATTTTGAAAATATCGTACGATATTTTCAATCGTCCGAAGCCCAATTAACATCCCTAATGACAACTACGTCTTCACTTGAAGTCATGCGGTCTGACAACTATCAGCAAGATTTCATAGGAGCAGCCCTTGCTCTCCGGAAATCACTTCCTGAAGAACTAAACCTAATTTATAACTACCTGCATATGAGGGAACATGTAAGGAACTCCCTCAGAATACCTTAAAGCAGTGATTCTCAACCAGTGTGTTGTGCCAAGCACCGGCAAGTATATCGCAGCTTCCTGTGTCCCACTGCCCCGGTTGTGCATCTACTGTCCTTTTTTCCTGTCCCTGCGGGCCAATGGGAAGCCTCCCTTCTTCCTGCCAGTGGGAGTGGGAAGAAGCCTCAGATTGGCTGGTATGACAGGAAGAAGGGGCATCCCATAGCAAAGAAGCCTGACCCCGCAAAGCAAGGCCACCACCCATGGGCGGCAAAAAGGAAGCTTGACTCCGCCGAAGCAAGGCAACCACAGGAGCTCATTCCCATGGCTGCGAAGAGGAAGCTCGACCCCACCGAAGCAAGGCAACCATGGGAGCTCATCCCCCTGGTGGCACTGAGGAAGCCTGACCCCGCTGAAGCAACACTGCAATGAGAGCCCATCCCCGAGGTGGCGAAAAAGAAGGCCTGCCAGATTAAAGCCACAGCAGAACTGGAGCCCATCTCTGTGGTGAAGGAAGAAGAGGTTTGACGGTGAGGCCCGATACATGTGAATGGGAGCCTGGATGTGGATGTTTGTGTGTGTGAGTATGGGAGCCTGGGCTTGGGTGTGGTAGAATGGGAGCCTGGGTGCGCGAGTGAGAGCTTGTATGTAAGTGAGAGAGCATGTTGCGTGAATGAGAATGATCAGGGATGATGTGTTTCTGAGAGAGAGAGAGAGAGAGAGACTGGTCAGAAAGATGACTGGTGTGTGTGTGACTGGTATGTGTGAGAGTCAGAGACTGGTCACGGAGGTTACTGGTGAGTGTGAGACACAGACTGATCATGGGGACTCACTGGGATGTGTGTGTGTGTGTGTGTGTGTGTAAGAGTGACTGGTTGTGGGTCCTAAGGAAGAGGACTGTGAAGACAGAGCTTCAGCAGGCATTGTTGCTTCTAGTGTGTGCTTTTGGTCTGCAAGGGAAAGGAGTAGGAGAGTTGCTAGAGAGGGTAAGTAAAGGTGGCTTTTTAAGTTTATTTTTCATGACTGACTGCCATTTTAATTATTGGGTATTATGTGATGTGTCTGAGTTTTGAAATATTTTATTGAGTCAGGGGTCCCTCAAGGGTCTGCATTATCCGCAACCCTTTTTAATATTTATCTTTTACCATTCTGTAAATTGTTATCAGGATTAGGCATAATTCATTATGGGGCAGATTTTCAAAGGGGTACGCGCATACCAGAATATGGCGCGCTGTCAGCCGGCCCGGCGCGCGCAAGTTACGCCTGCCTCGGGCAGGCATAACTTTTGGAATAAAGGCAGGGGGGGAATTAGTTAGGGCCGGGGGGTGGGTTAGGTAGGGGAAGGTGGGGGGAGGCAGAGGGAACAGAGACAGGCTGCGCGGCTACATGCGTATCTATTAAAATCCGGCGTACCCTTGTTTGCGCCGGGTGCACAAACAAAAGAACGCGTGCGCGTACTTTTCTAAAATCTGCCCCTATATCTATGCTGACGATATACAACTTTTAATTCCTATTAATAACACCATGGAGGACACCCTCAAAGAAATCGAAATTTATTTAACCTCAAAAAGGTAACTTTTATCACATATGAAATTGATTTTAAATAAGCAAAAAGCAGAACTCATTATTTTGAGTAGAAAACCCCAATTAAGTAAATCCTTCTGTTTTAATACTGATTTCATGCAAATCGAATCCTCCAGTCAAGTTCACCATCTTGGAATTTTAATTGATTCTGATTTTAGATTAGAAAGTGGTATAAAACGGAAAACGACGGACTTTATTTTAAATTGCAGATTTTAAAACAGCTTAAACCTCTGCTAGATTTTAATGATTTTAGAACTGTTTTACAATCTTTAGTCTTTTCCACTATTGATTATTGTAACGCTTTACTTCTTGAGTTGCCGGCTACCCACCTAACTGCAACTTCTGCAGAATGCAGCTGTGAGAATTTTATGTGGAGGCAAAAAATTTGACCATATTACTCCTACTCTGATTGATTTGCACTGGTTACCCATAAAGCAAAGAACTGAATACAAAACACTGTGTATTCTTTTCAAATCCATAAATTACAAACAAATTGAATGGTTAAATGCATCGTTACAACTTCATACTCCTCAAATAAACCTTTGCTCAGCAAATAAAGGACTTTTGATAATACCATCAATCAAAATGGCACATTTATCTGAGGTGAGCGAACGAGCTATTTTAGTCGCGGGTCCAAAATTATGGAACTCTTCACCAGATGAATTAAGGTTACAAAATGACATCAAATATATTTTTTTTAAAAAGCTGAAAACATTACTATTTAGAAACGCGTATGAAATATTGGCAGAGAATTGATCGCCTTGTTTGATGAGTCCCTCGCTAGCCTGTTCTTCCCTTTTTAATCTGATTGTTTTATTTGTTTTTTACTTTTCATTTATCATATTTGTATTAATACAATACAAATACATCAATACACAAAGCATTACACAACCTGGCCCCACTCATGCTCAAAATCCCTCTCCAACTCCACACCTCTACTAGACCAGTGAGACATGCCTACCGAAACAATCTCCAGATACCACCAATGAAATCAGCGTTAAGCAAAAGAGCATTCTCCACAGCTGGTCCTAAACTCTGGAATACGCTCCCGCCGGAACTCAAATCAGTGCAATGCCCCATTATTTTCAAAAAAAGACTTAAAACTTGGCTCTTCCACCAAGCTTTTCCATAACATCAGACAGCACAAGCATCTCTGCCAAGGTCCCCTTTAAATCATTTTCAATCAAACTATAAGAGAACTATATAAGAACTTCAGTTATTGTCAACAACCTATAAGAGAACTATACAAGAACTAGACAAGTTCAATTCTAAAAATTCTTTGAACCCCTATTGAATACCCCATAGAACAACACAAAGAATTCCCCAAAGAATTCTTCAACTCTAACTCCTTGGCAGTCCAAAAGTACAAAATGCAATTCCCAACCTCCTGACAGTCTTAAAAGCTATACACAACCCCACACAGAAGTTATCTGCCTCTGCCTATATTAGGCTATGTATATTGTATTTCTTTGTTTAACCCCATATATTTATTTCCAAGTTATTCTCCTGTTCTCTGTAAGACATTTGCTTGTCACTGTTATTGTTCAAAATGTAAACCGAATTGATCAGTAATTCTGTTATTGGAAAGTCGGTATAGAAAAGTTCTAAATAAATAAATAAATAAATAAATAATTGATTGTAATGTATATTCTCTATTTTACTGAATATAATGTATTGTGTTATTTTTATTGAGTAGTTTTTATCTCTGTTTGTACATCTTATCTATTTATGATTTATTGTACACTGTCTAGATTGACCTACAGATTGACGGTCTATAAAATAAATAAATAAATAAATAAATAAATAGACAATTTTTAATATTTTTTATGACTTTTTAATTGTTGGATGTTATTCTCTTCATCAGCTGTTTTGTAACATTTATTAGTATAACTTTACAACTATTTCTGTGTTGGGATCTATAGCAGCTTGGCTTATTCTGTTTTCCTAATAGGAGTTATATTAGTGTTTAGGGCCTGGTTTAATATTTGTAGTATTGCCTTTTCATAGATAGGACTGTTATTGTTTAATTGTGTTCCATAATATAGGTGTAACTTTATGTGGATTAGTTTATGTGCATTACTGCAGATCCTGGGACTAAGTTAAGTGATATATTTCTTTTTCCATTTCTCCAGGTTTGCACTGCATACAAAGTGGCTGTTTTGGTTTCTGTTACAGCATATGAATTCTGCCTTAAATACGTCCCTCCCGATGCAGCCGCGTTTGGCGAAACATGGGTCCGTGTCGGGGGACCTTGCCTAAAAAATGTGCCTTCTTGAAGCAATGGAGTTGCCGCCAATAAAGAGTTACATTTATTCACAATGCTGAAGTTGTTTGGGGACTCATTGAAATTTGCTGCATTTCCCTATTTGTTGTTACCATATGTTGGGGGTAGACATATGCATATTTCATAAAACGCACGCTGGGCTAAAAAATACTTTTGTAGGTTTCTGCACGGCCATATATGCTTATATATGCGGCTGCACAGAGCTATTTGAAAGTTATCCTCGATGCCTTTCAGAGAAATTGTAACCTGAAATACTGCGAGTCATAAGCAGCAGCATTCCTTAAACTATAAATAAAAGCATAGTGAAAGAAGCTAAATTACACTGATCCCTCTTTAAACTTTGTTCTTTAATAACAAACCCTGCTTACAACCAATCAAAGCTTCAGCTTACAGTATAGTATGTATGAATTACTTTGCAACTCCTAGCTGATAGTCTGCTACAACAAATGTCTCTTGTATAAGAAACATTGTTTGGCTTTTAACCTGTTTGCTACAAAGAGGGTCCACATTAATTGTTAATGTCACTTTTGTATTGTAAGCAGTAATTAAAAAATTCAAGTCAGGATCTCCAGGTGCTCGTGATTAATGATTTTACCACGGAGATATGCTGCAAGACAAAAAGAAAATAAGACAAGAAAGATACAACAGCCATTTCTTTCTACTAGTGGTGAAGACAAATTGAAATAATTGTATAATTCATCTTAAATGGAAACATTGCAAAACCTGCCCTTGAGGTGAATGGAGAAAGGATAAGCTTTAGTTACAGTAGTCATCTGATATTAGAGTTTTATTATTCTCTCTCTCTCTCTGTTTTCTTTGAAATAAGATAGTAGGTTAAGCCAGTTGCTCTGTGAAAGAAGCTTAATTTTCAAAGGAAATCTTGAAGAATGAGCCCAGATTTTTGACATTGCATGTCTTCATGGTATAGTTCAAGCAACTTTTCTCCAGCTACATAAATGATTTCAATACTATTGTCTTCATGTATAACTACAACAAATAAAATACATGCTATTTCTACCTCAAACATGAAGGATTGCAAAAGATTTAGACAAGCAACAAGTTTTCTTTTACCAATTTAATAATACTGAAAAAGATATAGCAAAAGCAAACTCTGAAAAGATTACAATGCTATTATAATTCTATAAATATTTGTATCTATTAAATCTGATGAGCATCAAGGAAAGGAATTATCTGATAGATAGTACCCACAGCAAAGGTTTGATTTATTATAGTGAACCATACATTTTTTAAAAGGAGTACAATCAAAGCTTCTGCTAATTTCTCCCACACTTCAAGGGAAATTTTCAGAAATCATTTACCTAGGTAAATTTGCATTTTCAAAAATGATCCTCTCCTGCCCAGGAAAAAGTAAATATGGGGGATCAACACCACACTTTCACCCAGGCATAAAGAAGGTGGGCTCAAGGACATGGTTAGGCCAGAGGAGAGAAAGCAATGTATGTATAATACAGTTTCAAATCTATGCACATTGCTTTGAAGGGAAAAGTACCCAAAGAAAAATAAGGAGCAAATGTATTTTTCCCAGGACAATTTTCAAAAGGAAAGTATGCACATACTTTCCTTTTTAGAACTGTTACAAAGTCCTTGGCTAAAACTACCTATAGACTTTGCAACTATCGGCCCGATTTTAAAAGGGCCAAGCGTGTAAAAACTAGGGGTTACGTGCATGGCTGGCCTTGAGTGCACTGCGCTCATTTTACAATGGGCCCAGCCACTCATGTTACCCCCTCTCTTATGCGCAGAAGTGCCGGGCCCTGCAAAAGTGGTGGGCCGGGACACGTTATTAGCCGCTGTTCCAGTGAAGCGCTCACTGGCAGCTGGCCGGCACATGGAGATTATTTCTGCACCGTAGGAGCAGTAAGTAGGAAAATAAAACATTTGGAGATAGGATAGGTTTAGGGGATGGGGAAGAGGGAAGAAGGATAGCGTTAGGGGTAGGAAAGTTTCCTCCCAGTCCCCTCCTTAACTGGAGCGGATTGGGAGGGAACTGGAGGAGGCCTGATTGCATCGCTGCCCATATTTTGCTAAAATTCCCTTTGCATGGGGAGTTGGCCACCTATCCACACATCCACGCGTGAACATGAAAATCTGGCGCACATGTGCGCGTGGGCCATGTATTTTATAACAGGCGCATGCCTGTTATAAAATCAGAGCGCACATGGATGCAAACAGGTGGGTCTTAAAATCGACCCCATGTGGATAGATATAAAAATTTCCCTATCAAATGATTGTTACAGGTGAAAATTTCATTTTCTTAACACTCTTTTCTTAGCTACAGGACCAATTGGAATGCCAGTTACTTGCATTTCTATGATTTTAGGATTATCCTATAAAATCCACCCACAATGGTTGTGTGCTTTAATAAATAAAAGCTACTTGCATAGGTACATTGGTTTAATTAATGCATCTGTGAGTGGTCACCCCAGTTCATTAAGGAGGTCAGTTTTGTAACAGCCTGCGTACGAAAATCGGCAAATGCTACATCAATTTTCAAAGCAAACTTACACGTGCATATTTACTTTTGAAAAATATTCAACCACAATTACCTGCCAAAATGCACAGAGAAATATTTTTGTAGGCAGCAATATAAAAATGAGGAAAGGCAAACCATAAGAAAATCTTCGCTGTAATAACAGTTCATGAAGCACAATTACATATATCCTGTATTGTTTTGTAATATACAGCCTTATGGGAGTAACTTGGTATCGTTGTGCAAAAGTTAGCCGGCAAACAAGCACGTAAGTTCCATCAATTTTCAAAGCAAATTTACTCGCATACATGATCCCGGCAAGACTACGCACATACAATTACACTTGCCATTTAGTGCGTGTAGTTTTGCTGAGAGAATTTCCACACATCCTTATTAAAAACAAAATGTATGCATTGCAGATAAGTCGCAAGCCTGCCCAGACTTTATCCCCTTGAATGTTTCTCCCCTATGTGCATAAATGTGCACGCATAAAGACAGTAATTTTCAAACCAGCGTGTGGGTGCACATGTGTAAACGTGCATTGGCCTGCACCCAGGGACATGACTGTTTTATAACTTACGCACATATATGGGCGCATGTAATAAAATAGCCTGGCTGAGCGCACATGTGCACCAAATTTGAAGTGAGCATGCGCATGTGCAATCAAATGCCGCTTCAGCCAGGTAAATTGAGGGATTTTAAAAGGGAGCATGCCGACTCTATTCCCGGTTTTACCAGTTCATCCCCAGTTTGCCCAGTTAACAAACAGGCCTTCCAAACCTCCCTAGTTGAATAGCCTTCACTCTCCCCAGTTATCCCCGACCCTTAAAACCCTGCAGATCTGTCTGTTTTATTTATTTATCTATTTATTTATTTTTTAACTTCCACATCATCCATAGCAGAAGTAAATTACGAGTAGGGGACCTCGGCGTGCATCGGATCATGTGAATATTTATACACACATCTCAAATTCATGCCCCACCCAGACTACACCCACACTCTGCCACTTTTTCACAACTTCCTATGCTCATATTTTGGCAGCTTTTAAAATCCACTTGGCATGCGCGAGCCCAACATATTCACGAATCCATAATTAATACACATGTTTGAGTTTTAAAATTCACCTTTCAGTGTGTATGTGCATTTTCTAAATGGTCATTTCTTCAGGTAAAGCATTACTTTAACCACAGAAATCCCTAAAGTAAAGAAGTAAGATGTCATATTTCTTCATGTGGATACATAGAGATAAAGATTAACAAATAATATATAGCTGATACTTTTTTTTTTAATTTAAACATTTTTATTAAGTGATTTCAAAACCAGTACAATGACCAATAGAACAATGAACCATGTAGCTGTAACATTATGTCATGTACAGTGCGATATTTACAGACAGGTGGACTATCCTATTTGTAACTAGGATAGTAAGGGGGAAATTAAAACTATTCAAGAACCTAAAATATAATCAGAATGCAAATGATCAAACACAAACAGTATTAATAGACACATTAGTTTCCTCACGCATTATTAAACATTAAGGCTAATGCAATAAAGGCTAAAATGCACAGTAAAGGCCTTTTTGTGCATGCTAAAAATACCATACTATGCAATAAAAAGTGAATTTTAAAAGCCATAGGCATCAATTAGAGGATGCATGAAGAAGTCGGGCTTATTTATGCATGCCAACTGCATTTTAAAATGAGCTCATATACATGCGAAAATGCCATTGCACGTACATCTAAAAAATCTGCAAAAAGGAGCGGAGCATGGGAATGATCTGGGCAGGGCATGGGAGCTTTGGGGTCTGGTCAAACGTTGCACACGTTCATACCTACATGCCCTGGCATGCGCCGAGGTCCACTGCTGCATAACTTTACTTCTGCTATAGATAACATGTAAGTCATAAAATAAAAGGACCACACCATTTCTGAAGGGTTTAAATGGTCTGGGGTAACTGGGGGGAGTGTAGGCTATCAAACCAGGGGAGGTTGGAGAACCTAGCAGTTAAATGGGCAATTCAATGGACGAACTGGTAAACTGGGAATGATGTGGGTGCGCGCCCCTTTTAAAATCCCCTGACTTTCGTGGAAGAACTGGTATTTGCCTTCCCATGCAAGCGCCCACTTAAAATTTGGTGCACATGGAGCCAGCAACCTATTGTTTGCTGAATGCAAGACTACTGGGAGAAAAACACTGCAGGCATCATCTGGGCAGTCCCACCGTGAAGTCCATCACTGCACCAAGGGTGTACAAAATATGGCGACCTGCGATAAGAGACTAAGCCTACTACCTCTTGCCTGCTGAATCCAGGACCCCTAGGGAAAAAAACACTACTGGCACCATCTAGGCAGTCCCATCGCAAAATCCATCGCTGTATCAGGAGCCTACAAAAGGTGGCAAAATGTGATGCGCTGTTGCCAGAGCACCAAAGCCGCACAGCTTTTGGGTTACCTAGGAATGGGGAGAAAGCGGAAGGAGAGAATTCTTACTCCCTCTTAAGCATCAACTCCCATTCATGGTCCAATGCATCTACATGTACAGCACCACAGCTCATCACGGCACGAGAACTTGAGTACCAAACTGGAGGAGCTCCCCTTGAGTCCTGACATAAGGTTACCCCCTCAATCCCCTAGACTCAGCTGGTCAACAAGGGGTTGATTTGCAACAAATTTCTATTAATCCTACCCTATTATCCATTTCTGAAAAGAAAGCTTCAACTCCTGACTTTTCTTCCATCAATGATATAGCTGCTGTGGCTGTTGCAATCTCAAGTATTGCAACAGTCCCTATGAATCCCATGCAGTCCATTGTGCCAGTAATTACACCTGTTTCTCTTTCTCCAAAAGTGGATGGGGGACCTTTAAATACATCACTGAATTCAGGAGATATTACCTTGAAGGACATATGGAAAACTGTAATGCACATAGACTCAATTGTGTCAATGTGTTCAAATACATCAAAAAATTATCTGAAATTGATTCTAGACTGGTATCTTTAGAAACTATTTTTTCTTCCCAGGCAATAGCTATATCTAATATACAAGCGTTAATAGCAGCAGGAATTAAAGATAATTGGAATATTCATTATAAATGTGAAGCTATTGAGAATAGGCTTAGATTTAACAATCTACACCTATTAAATTTTCCTTATTCTCGTTTAATTTCTGGGGAAGAGTTATTTAAGAAATATGCCTCTGAAATAGTAAACTTTTTCTCAGGCAAAAATTGAAGTATCTCGTTGTTCTTATATTACTGCTAAGAAGAGAATACTAAACAAGGAGGAAAGGGCCATAGATGTACTGGCACCTATCTCTAATTCAATCTCACTCTTTTCTTACAATAATTTTATGATAATATCTTTACTAGATCTAATCTTATTGCATCTTTTGCCCTGAGTAGTGATAAGGAGGTTTTCTTTCAACAATATTTTAAGTATAAGGATTCCCTTTTTTTGTGGGCAAAGAATTCAGGTGTGCCCTGATGTCTCTAGAGAGACAGAGGAGAGGAGGAAGCAATTTCTCCAATTCAAATCTCTGGTCCTATTATTAGGGGCACTATTTAAAATTTCCATGCAAAGGTGTGATCACATAGGGTAATAAGTTTTATATTTGTAGACCCATTGCACCTGGAAACATTTATTATGGATAAAACAGCATGAAGTAAGTTAGTAGGTATGGTTAGGAAGGATGCATTATTCTGTCTGCATTAAATATTTTTCTTTTTCTTTTAATAGCTCCAGATAAGGACTGTAAGGATTGTGTGTGCATTTTTTTAATTAGCAACATAAGAAATATTTACTTTTTTTTTCTTGGATATTATCATGTTTATTTTATAAACATGATTTAAAATCAATAAAGAATTAATTATAAAAAAAAATTGGTGCATACATACGCATGCCAATCTATTTTATAACGTGCACGCATATATGCACCCAAGTTATAAAATCACCACAATACTGCATGTGGGCCAATACACATGAACAAATGTGTGCCCGTGCACCGGTTTAAAAGTTACCGTCTAAGATAGAGCTTCTCAACCATTGTACTGTGGCAAACTGGCGTGCCACAGCAAGATCCCTACTGTGCCATGGTGATCTACCTTCCCTCCTTCTTTCTCCTTCATTAATGTTTCACTGGGCACATGAGTCCTCTGCCCTGAATCTCAGCAGCCCCACTAATTTTGTACAATCTCAGCTGGGCCCAGGCTGAAAAAAGAAGGCTGAGTGGGCCTGTGCCCCGCGGCGGAAGACTGAAGATTCCTGAATTGGGCCCGGCTGTGTGGATCAAGAGAAGGCTGCTGTGCCAGGCCCGAGCCACAGAGATGAAAAGAGAAGGCTACAAAATGGAACTGGGCCTCATAGCTGAAGAAAGAAAATTCCCAGTTGAGTCCAAGCCACGCAGCCAAAGAAAGAAGGTTCCCGGTCGAATCCAGACCACACAGCCAAAGACAAAACATTGCCACATTCGGCTTGGGCCACAAGGCCAAAGAGAGAACGTTGCTGCGTCGGGCCCTGGCCAAGAGAATAAAGAGAGATGGAGGCAAGGTCGATCCATGCAGTGGAAGACAGGTGGCTGCGGTATCGACAGCAAGGCCAACGAGAAGAAAATGCTGCAGCTGTCAAAACACATTCGGGGGGAGAAAAAGATAGTGTGAAAACTTATGTGAGTCTGAAGAGTAGTGAATGCAAGAGGTTATGTACGTGTAGTAGCATGTGCAAGAGGTGTGTTTGTGTGTATCTGTGAGCAATAGCATGTATGAAAGTTTGTGTGCGTGTCAGCAAAGGCATGTGTGACAGCTTGTGTGTGTGTATGTAAGTAAAGGCAAGTGTGAGAACTTGTATGTTTGCTTGTGAGTGATGCTCTATGGGTCCAAAGAGGTAGATGCTGCCTTCACAACCCAGGTAGAGTGAAAAAGAGCATGAAAGAACATATAGGGGAGAGAGAACTTGTGTATGAGTGTGTCTGTGTGTGAGAGAGAGAAAAAGAGAAAGATTGGGAGCCTACTTGTATGGGTGCCTGTGAGAGAGCTTGAGAGCCTGCTTATGTGTGTGTGCCTGTGTGAGATAGAAAGAGATATTGGGAGCCTGCTTGAGGTGTGCACCTATGACAGCAAAAGAGAGAGACTGGGAGTGTAAGAAACTTTAGGGGTCCAGGGACCTATCTGCTACAGGTCACTTCCAATTGCCCTCTCACCTTACTTCACAATCCTAATTCAGGGAAAAGAAAATGTTTTCTACTCAGAAACATATTTTATTTATCAGATTTGGCAGGATACAGCATTTAGAAAATAACAATTGCTGTTTTTAACAACCTAACCACTGAGCACCAGTTTTCCCTAAAGAAAGTTCTGCACCATGGGTGGTAACAAAAATACTATAAACCTTAGCCTGCTTAATATGTTAATACTTATGGCTAACTTATTTACCCCTAGTCCCAACTTCAGGTGATACCCCTCTGTTCACCTCTGAAGCAGATGCTGGCTGGAGGTCTGGAGAATGTGTGCAGGGAAGGACTTGCTTCCTGGGTTTGGTACTGATAGAGTTGGCAGCAATCTGGGAAGGAGACTGGCGTCTGCCTCTGGTACTTGCCAAGCTGTTTGGGGCTTGCTCTTGCTCCTCACCATCTCAGACTCCATATCAATCTCCACACCTGAGCAGGGCGCCTCCTCTCTCCGGTCTCCTGCCCAGTCTCTTGGCAACACCTAATCTTCTCTCTCCTCGATAGCAATGGGTGCTAGTCTGCTTAGGGCTCCCCTTTCGTTCTTCTGGTTCCTCCTCTATCAGGGGTCCCTTCTCTGGTTTCAGGGTCGCTCTCAGAGTTGGCTCTTTCAGGGCCTCACTCCCAGGGTCCTTTTTTCCTTATTTGCCCCCTCATCTTATACTTTCCAGCTGGTGAATATGCATAAGCTCATGCATAATCATGTGGTGGGTAGAAGATCTTTGCCACATTGCAGGTCTTTTCCCCCAATCCCCCAAGCTGTTATACCAGAGTGTTTTTCTCCTTCTCTGACTACCATCCCCCCCTTTCTTCCAAGAGTAGGAGTCATTCTGACCTCTGGATTCTATTGATCGATCCATAACTCCTGCTTAGGGCTTAGCTGATGTATTGTCCTTCTGCCTTGGTCCTATTTACACAGGCACTTACAAACAGGCAGATCTAGATAAAGTATCCTTCAGTGTAAAGTTCTCATCAGGGCAAGGTCTCTAGTTTTTCCACTGAGACAGTGTTTTAGGGGCCTGTCAGTATTTAACTGCATACTTCTTTGACTATTATGATTCATATTTGGTGCTTTTAGTGATAAAACATGGGATATCTCCCTACAGGAGCCTGCTTGTGTGTGTGCCTGTGAGAGAGAGAGGGATTGGGAGCTTGCTTGTGTGACTGCCTATGAGAGAAAGATTGGGAGACTGCTTGTGTGTGTGCCTGTGTGAGCATTCATGGCTGTGAAAAGCTATATGTCACATACAGGCTCACATATACACGTGCATAATGTGTCTATAAGGGAGAAAGAACATGTGTATGTGAGAGAGAGGGAATGTGTGTGAGAGCATAGGCATGTATATGAGACAAGGAGTGTGTTAGAGAATGAATGTATTACTGTGTATGTGTGTATATGCGTGTGAGAGAGAGAGATAAAGAGAGAGAAAAGATAAGTTTGTGTAGCCCTCCCTCCCCCAATCCACAACAATCTCAGGGTGACTTGAAATCAAAAGATCCCAGGTATAGAGAGCAGGAGTATTTAAAATCCTTATTTAATTATTGGTTGGTGTTTGATGTTTCTTCTGTTTTGAAATTTGTATTTGTGTTTTAGGAAGTTTATAACAAGTTGGTTTTTTTTTAATTATTGGGTGTTCGTTGGCTGTTCTAACATTTTTTTTATTAGTACGATTTCAATGTTTTGTATCTTGATTTTATTGCTTGATATTTTGGAGGAATGATGGTGTTTCTGTTTTTCCATGGTTGCACTACATAATACAGTTGGCTTTTGGTTTCCAATTCAGTTTGTGTTGGCACATTTTTATTCATAATTTATGGCCTTTCTATTTTGTTTTGGTGAGTCTGTCTTGTATAACGTTAATTCTTGCTGTGAAAATGATGCTATTTCTCATCACTAGCTTTTACAGCATTATGGTTATCCCTTCTTCATTTCTTTTTTTAACAAAAGTTTGGTCTTTATTAACTTTACCTGCATGTAGAAGGCAGTTTTAAATGTTATTTCTAAAATATTTTTTCATACATATTTTATTTTCATTGCTGTTAGTAGATATTGAGCGATTATTTTAAGCAAGGGATGGACTTAACCAATGTTCCCTTTAAGGATTGTGTTGCTGTAGCATAAAAGTGACAGAGTTTTTGCATAAAAGAAAGTAGTGCTCATAGTGTAATGTAACTAAACATTTTTGCACACAGCAAACCAATCCTGAAAAGGGAACACTGGGTATTGGGGAGAAGGAGATTGGGATTAGATATTGAGGGGGGTTGGGTTTGGAGAGAAAAAGAGTGCTGTTGGATTAGTCCCTTGGGGAAGGAAGGTAGTGTTGTTCAATTTAGCTAAAAGTACAATTCCTAGCATTTTCACATTCACATGATCAGTTACCAGCGGATATGTATATATAACATTTTAGAATTTGGTTAAGTGTGCCACAAGGATCAAGCAAACTTGAAAGTGTGCCCTGATATAATAAATGTTGAGAAGCTGTGGTCTAAGGCCTTAGCATTCGTGTTAAGTCACTCCCTCGATTTAAGTGTAAGTGCTAAAATGAGTGCTTACCTGCATGGAAATGAGGATGCATAATATGCAAATAAGGTTTTGCAGAGATAATGGGAAACAGCATGGTATGCAGCCCTCCATCCAACATTTGCCATGGGCCCAATGAAAAAAAAAATGTAACACCTGCCTTGGACTAGGCATTATTATTTTGCTGTGCACTCAGGCCGATGCAACATCTCCTAACATGTGCCAATCGACCTCTCCGGGGCACCCAATGCAATATGCAAATGAGCTGCCACGGTAAAAAAAAGGCTCTAGGAGAAACTGTACGCCCCTAGTACCTGCTCGGCAGCGGGCACCCAGGAGAGGTGGCTGTCAGTGGGTGAGGAAACCGAATGCTCAATTTTACAAGTGTCCGTTTTCCTAACCTGTGCACAGCCACAGTTTAGGAAAATGGACACTAGTTAATTGAGCATCCCTTTCCTAACCTGACTGCCGGCACCCTTTGTTTTGGACAGTTCTATTTTTCAGTTACTCCAAATTCATATTGCCAAGATATGAAGTCAGAGGAAGTACAGAAAAGCAGTATTTTCTGCTTTTCTGTACACTTTTTGGGTTCCTCAAAAATTAACACCTGCTCTAGGACAGGCGTTAATTTTGGAGAGTTAAAATGTGCACGTCAGACACACTTTCATTTTTGCATCGGGGGAATAGCTAATAGCCTCATCAATATGAATTTGCATGTGATAAGCACTATTAGCTACGCGATTGGGCATGCATTTTACATGTGCTAACCCCCGTTTTGCACTAGGGGTTATAGACGCGCGTCCAAACGTACATTGAGCCGTGCGCTGCCTGCAGCGCGCGGTATTGCATCAGCCTGTTTCTGACCAGAAATCACTAGTGCTAAACAGCAACTTCAGTTTAGGGTGATTAGCAAGGGTGAATTCCAGATAAAAATGATGTTTACAAAAATCAGTTCTCCAAATACTTTCACAGACCATAAAGGACCTGGCATACTCATAAGCGCATTCCACTTTTTAAAGGGGTAGCTGCTGGAAGGAGAATTCATTTTAAGTCACTGATTATTCTGAAGACTTTTCCACTTATTCTTGGAGTACCTAACTTCATAGTAACATGATTCATTATCACATTCCAGTAAAACCAAGCCCACAGGCGAATACTTGAACTGCTGAGATTTATGGTTACAACTGCAGATCAGGATGTTGTGGACCTTCTTCAGTTTTATAGAGGAAAACAGGCTATTTACCTGGTAACATGGCCTGACTAAAAATTGCCTTCCTGTGTCCGGTTAAAATTATGTACATACTTTTAGCTGGCTGAAAAAGAGGCATTCCCAGAGGTGTGCTTAGACTGTGTGATGATTCTGGCTACTGTGCAGCTTCCTCACCACCAGAGGTCCCCCATGAGTACTATCCCCTGGCTGGCCCGGCCTTCTTTGCCTACCTGTCCCATATTCAGAACTCACTATGCAACACCGCCTAGCCCATGCCTTGGTGCTTTGGCCTCCCTGCTTTAGCCATCTGTTCCTTGCCTTGCGTGCCTTTGGGCATCCTGGTTTCCGGCCTTGCGGCCTCCTGTTCTTTGTTGTTCTTGCTCTGTGGTCTAGTTCTTGCTTGCCTTCTTGTCCTCTCTCTCCCTGAACCCCCTTGTAGTGTGCTATTACTCCTCTGCTTGCCCCTGCTTCCCCTTGGACTTCTTTGCCTTGCCGCCTTCAGACATTCTATGTTTCATCTTCAGTGTAGTACTTGTCCTGGTTTGTCCAGTCTGGTCATTATTTGTCTTCCTTGCTCTGGTTCCCCTCCTCCATTTCACACTTACCTGCATGCTGTTCCTGAATTCTGATTTCACCCATACCTGCACTCACTTCCAGTGTAACAGTTCATGCTTACTTGCATTCGTATCTACGATAACCACATTCTGTTCCATTGATTCCTGAAGTTCACCCTTACCACCACGTACCCAGTTCCAGAACCTCCTCTCAGCCTGCACTCAGCTCCAGAGACCCTTCTCAGCCTGCACTCAGCTCCAGAGACCCTTCTCAGCCTGCACTCAGCTCCAGACACTCTTCTCAGCCTCATCAGATCACCTGCAATTGCCTCTGTCCTTCTGTTCTGTGTCACTCCTGAAGGTGGAGTCCACCTCACCAGGCTACAGCTCAAAACAGTAACAGCATGCCGAAACCATCCACCTCCAGATATAGGGACAGGAGTCCACACCAGTTCGGTAAGTCAACTTTTTATTCTGCTCTGCATAATACTCAGTGGTGTTTTACCTGCACTAGTTGTCAAACCTTGAATTACCCATATTACCAAGTCTGTCTAGCCTGTCAGTTTTCAGATCAGAAATCCTGGGCATGCAGTAGCTGTGAGAAGAAAAATGTTTCACTATACCAAGAATGCTTGAACTGGACACTCCGAAACCAGGATGGTGGAAATGTCCCTGTATCCCTAGCCTACTACCCCCAGACAAAGCTTGCCCCCGTTGCACAGCTTCCAAGCCAGCTGTTCTACAAGAAACATCAGCCTGTTTAATTAACCTGTGCTCTGTGCCTCGCCAGGCAAACTATGTAGTTACAACTGGCACTGCCTTGGTAAAAAATCCCAGCACACCTTCTCTTGGCACCTTAGAGAAAACCTCTCAGAAAAAATTACAATCTCTACCAGAAAAGTCTGCCACTCACCCGGTCAGTAATGTTCCTGTGACTTCCATGCTCTGCCCTCAGAAACAAGGTTCTCTAGAGCAGAGAACAATAATTAAGCCAAGCAGAGCTCTGCCTTTCACAGCTGCAGGTCAGTCACAGCTGATGAGCTGCTTCCTAAGATGTTCCAGAACAGCCTGTGCTTTTACTAATCTGCAAATCCACACATCAGAACCAGGGATCCGTGATCACAGGATCAGCAGCTTGTCTCTACCCATCAATTCCTCAGTAACCAGGTCTATACACTCTTCTCAGTCTAACATGACCAGTTCAGTCATGGAAAGTCCTACACCTTGTGGCCAGTCTCCTACATCCAGCCAGTTGAGCTTGCACAAGATGCCTGCAAATTGGCACCATGACCAGCAGGAGGTGCCTGCATTCAGCAAATACTTCCAGCAGACAGCATTTACTCCCAGCCAGTCCAACCTACAGGGGGTATTTATTTCCAGCCAGCCAGTCTTGAAAGGGACATCTGCTCCAGTTGCACCGTGTCACCCCAGGAAGGGTCTGAGCCTGTCTCTCAGCAGCCCCAGCAGTTCCAGAAGGGGCTCGACCCGGCCTCTCAGTGGTCCCAGCAGTTCCAGCAGGGGCTTAAACCAGTCGTATCACCCAGAGAAAGTTTAGACAACTTCACCCTTCCAACAAGTCTATTTAACGAAAGAAACCCATCTATGCCAGCCCACAGCATCCTCCTTTAGCCAGTATCCCCTGAAGAGATGGGATCCAGGAGGAGGAAAAGGTCTTAAACGGGGGAGGGCGGGTACTGTTAGGATTCTGGCTGCTTGTGCAGCCTCACCACCAGAGGCCCCCCCCCCCCCCCCCCATGAGTACTCTCCCCTGGCTGGCCCAGCCTTCCTTGCCTACCTGTCCCATATCCAGAACTCACTATTTAACCCTGCCTAGCCCATGCCTTGGTGCTTCAGCATAGAGTTCCTTTGGGCTCCTTGCTTTAGCCATCTGTTCCTTGCTTTGTGCGCTTTCGGGAATCCTGGTTTCCTGCTTTGCCTTGCTCTGTGGCCTATGGGCATCCTGGCTCTTTGCTGTTCTTGCTCTGTGGTCTAGTTCTTGCTTCCCTTCTTGTCCTCTCTCTCCCTGAACCCCCTTGAGCAATGCTATTACTCCTCTACTTGCTCCTGCTTCCCCTTAGACTTCTTTGCCTTGCTGCCTTCGGGCCTTTCTAGCATGTCCTGGTTTGTCCAGTCCTGTCATTGACTGTCTTCCTTGCTCTGGTTCCCCTCCTCCAGTTCATGCTTACCTGCATTCACATCCACGCATACCCACATTCTGTTTCCTGAAGTTCACCCTTAGCACCACGCACCCAACTCCAGAGTCCCTTCTCAGCCGGCCCCCAGCTCTAGAGACTCTACTCAGCCTCACCAGATGACCTGCAATTGCTCCCATCCTCCTGTCCTGTGTCACTCCTGAAGGTGGTGTCCACCACTCCAGCCTACAGCTCAAAACCGTAACAGACTGTCAGAGTAAAAGAGTGCATGCACATTACATTTTCAAATGCACACACGTTAGTTTGCCTCTGTTTGGCTGCCTGCACAAATCAGGGGTACTAAGTACTCAGGCACTTCTAATGTGCATACTTTGTAACTGCTAATTTTCGGAGTGAAATGACATAGGCAGTTTCTTTTTGAAAAGGAGCAGGGTGTATGCAGACTAAAACTGACAACAAATACTACAAACCCCACAGGCTTTTTAAAAATTACCTCCTTAAAAAAAAAATCAACAGAACTGCATTTCATGACTCAAAATGTACAAACAAGCAACAGTAAACAAGATATGCGGAATGGATTTCAGTGTCATTTTCTGGATTGCACATTGAAACTACTGTGAAGAAGAGAATAAAATGAATTTAGAAGAACTAATGCATTCACATTTGAAACAGTCAACTGTTTTGCAAAAATGATTCTGAGACAGATCAATGCATTCAAATTACTTCAGCTGCAACCTATAGAGGTTCAATCAAGTGCTATGCTACAGGACAAGATTAACATCTAAAGGAATTTAAAGTGGTGTGCACTGTCTGTTTACTATATAACTGTTTAGCTTGCCTTAGTTATCTATGACAGTTTCAACATTCATACATATATGTTGCATGCAGTTTTAAGGATTAAAATAATCATTTTCCCCTAATATCTCAATACGTCAAATCTTTCCAGGTATCAAAATCTGAATGGTGCAAATAATGAATTGCTAAAATTTCACATTCATAATGCTTTTTGTGATACATAATGTTGATATGTCCCAGGAAAAATGTCTCCAATGGTATGACATACACATTTCAAGCAGTTTGGGCCATCAGAACAACTCAGTTTGTTTTCCATTTCTCAACACAAACTGAACAGAATGCACCTCTTATTATAAGTGACATAATAGACTTGTGGATGTCACAATGTGGATATTGTCTCTCAACACATTAGAATTCTCATTATTCTTACTGCAAAAAGTATTTTCCCTGGAGACAACCTGAACAAAAAACATTGTTTAAAGATTCTAAAAAGATTCAATGATCTTTCTTTTTTAAGCAGTATAAAAAAAGAGTAATTCCTGTCTCAAATAGCCAAAAAAATCCCCCCCCCCCCCCCCCCAATATGCCAAAATAGGCATGCTTGACACATAAGTAAATTCATAGTTGGGTTTTTTTAAATGATATTCTCCTAAAGGTGATTTTATTTAAAGAATGGTTAATAAATCTATTTTATACTATCAACAATATATTCTTTTGTTGAAACAGATACATTATGTAAAATAACAGCAGCATTCGAATCTGCAGGACTAAAATTTGCCCCTTTATTTTTTATTTGTTTTTAGCAAAATGCTATATTTTAATGACCTCATCTATTGCAAGATATCTTGTACAGAAATGACTGTAGCCAGTTATAAAATTCAGAAATTAAATTCATAAAATCTTAATATTCTTAAAATCAGACATAAAAATAACCTCATTACTAGGCTATTTAGACAATAAATCAGATCCTCATACCTGAAAAACAAACCAGACAGGAGGAGATATCAATTTCTTTACTACTGAAAAAAAATCTGTACTTATAATAAATGTATATACGTTTCATTTAACTTCCTAAAAATGGTTCAGTTCCTGTTAAAATGTCAGAGAGGTACTGATGTCTGTGCGCACCATAGAGGTGGTGTGCTTATGCCCAGGGAGAGGGAAAAAAAATGGCTTATGCACAATTGTGGAGGCTCCTAGTGACCAAGCAGCAGTGCTGAGGGTGCATCAACAGGAAGCCCCCCCTTCTAGACCTGGGGCCAGTGAGGCTCCCTCTGAGTCATCTGTGCATGCCGTCTTGGGATGGGGGAGGGAAGGGTGATCTCTGAGGACCAAAGCTGTGGCACTGGAGTATTATCACACCATAAATAAACGCTTTTTATATGGCTTTAAATAAAATGTATAAGAGCATGGCATACAGAGAACAAAACCCTATTGGGAACATGCTAGAAAAATAAAAGAGAAATGAACAAAAAGACATTGCCTTATTGTAATTTTAGAAAATAGCTATCAACCTTTAAAGCTTTTGGTTAACCACATTCCTCACGTCATTAACAATAAGTGTAATCACTCTAATATTCTAGAGCTAATATACCAAAGATCCCTTTTGCCTTGAGGATTCATCTAACTTTTTCCTAGTTATTCACAGTCTCTCCCAGAGCTCATTTGTTGTGCCACCACAAAGCTGTTAATTAAACCAGCTACACTTCAGAACTACAGAAGTTGTTAATGATATGCCTAATTCTTTTTTTCCTCCATTTTATGCTTAATTCACACTGCATATAAACAGCATCTAATTAGTGATCATCTAGTGGTAGCAGGAAGTATATGTGGTTTCAAAAAGTGTAAAAATCAACAGAATGCAAAATAGAGCGAATTAATACCTTTTCAAAAGTTTGCTTCAAAATCTCCTCAGTTGGAAAAATGAATATAAATTAATATTCACATCTGCCAAAAATACTTTTTTTTTTTTGCATGCTGGAAGTCATGATTCTTTGTCTATACTACATAAACTGTCAAAATTGTTGAAGCTGGACGGTTAAAATTACTCAAATTAACATGTCATAATGATACAGAAACTGAATATTATATCTGTAATTAGGAATTTTAAACTTAGAATAATACAATATATGTTAACTGAAAACTGCATGGTAAAAACAACAAGCTTTTTATTTATTTATTTCAAACAATTTCTAATCTGTAAGTTCTAAATTTGGGTCATGGAGCAAAATACAACTTTTCATTTAAGAAATCTGTATTATCTATCTAAACACCTAATAACTCGTTTTGCTAAAGAATTAGTTATGAAATATCTGTTTGGATTTCTTTAGAACAGGGATTCCCAGGAATAATTCTGGGAATCCAAGATGGTGCCTGCCTTGCAACCACGCTAACTCTGAGCTATGGGCTGGTTGTGGATTATTGCATTTCCTTCCTGCTCCTTTCTGAATATTTTTCTTGTCTGAGATGATGAAACAAAAGGGACAGGTAAAGAGTTATCTAGCAGCTTCCTTTCCTTGTGTTTCAAGTGCTGGGTCCCCGAATGTCTCCATTGCCAATCGAGTGGGGCAGAGGCAGTGGCTGGTGCTATATACATTTCTATCTCCAGAGGACAGGGTGCTTCTGCCAGCTCACACGATGTGGAACATTGAAATGTCATTTATGGGTGGGCCCAGAAGGGGCAAGCAGTTTCAGCAGTCATTTCAGGGGATGTTCAAGACGTGATCCTGCAAGTCCACTTTCAAAGAAAATGCACTAGCTCCTATAAGATCTCACTCTAAGTTTAAGATACCAGCTTTAACTTTTAAGATATTGAATGGGAAATGTCCACCGCATATGCAAAATAGGTTGTCATGGAAAACATCAAACAGGTCACAAAGATCTTAGCATCAATCAATGCCATTTAAGGTGTTTCAGCATGTTGGGCTCCAGAATAGAGTTTTCTCATGGTAATTCCCAAGCTGTGGAATGGGTTCCCTCTTGAGATTAGGAAGGAAAATGACTTACTAAAATTTTGGAAAAATTTGAAGACCTGGTTGATGCTCAATGGTGTGAATTAAAGTTGGTTTTTTGTTGTTGTTGTCAGCAATGTGCCAAGACGTCATCGTGCTTGGTGCAGAATTTTTTCAGCAACAGTCTTGCAAGTGTTTAAGATAATATGGTGGCAATAGGTATATTTTCTATGATCTAGAACAGTTACAGATTTTTCTGACTCAGCAGCTATAAGGAATTGGTGGGTATTATGGCAGCTTCATGAAAAGCACTTCATAATGTAATAATTCTTACAAATGTGGCATTTGTTCTTTGTTTTTCTTTCCATTCTTGAATATTGAACTCTGTATTTTAATGGAGTCTCTCTAGTTCATTATTGGGGCTATGAGGAGATACATGTGTTAAAAGGGGAAAATCGCCATTCCCTAAAGTGTTGTGAGTGCAGAGGTGTGGTTGCTTGCTCAAGGATTGTGAGCCCTTGGGCCACAGTGCAGCTCAGGGAGGAGCCCCAAGACACACACCTTGGGAGGTGGGAGTGTTCAGGCATGGGCTGGGGCAGGAACAAGGCTGGACCAGGATCAAGACATGGAACATCAGGAACTGGAACAAGGCAGGCTCAGATCCCCCACTGGACCTACACGCACAGGTGAGACCCAGCAACGCAATGCTGGTCTCAAGAGTAGCCCTCCGGCCACTCAGTAGCCCTTCCGGACCCGCCGCTTGGGAACAACGAGTGCATGAGGCCAGACGGGGCTGAGGGCAGGAACAAGATGAGACATGGAACTCAGGAACTTGGAAGACTCAGACGAGGACTCAAGGAACTTGGAAAACTCAGACGAGGTTTCAGGTTACTTAGAAGACTGAGACGAGGATTCAGGATTCAGGCACTACTACAGGGTGAGTAGCATTGCACTGCAGCTTGTCCTACTCAGCCGCCCATGGCTGGTTGCGGACCTCAGCGGAAGCGAAGCAGACTCCAGACTAGAAGGTGAAGACTTGGAACTGGAAACATGATGAAGATTCAGGAGAAGCCTGCACCGAAACGCGCCCTACACAGCCTCGACTCAGACCACGCTGAAGCGGAACAGGTTCTGGCTTGAGTCTAGGGCATGGACAGAAGCAGAAACAAGGAACTCCAAAGACCAGGAACAGGATTCAAGGCTCAGGATTCAAGACTTGGAACTCTGATTCAGAAACAGACCTCAGCATTAAAAACAAAGGCCTTCCGGAAACATGATCTGCAGACATGAAGACAGGCCTTGTGCCACAACGCACCCTACACAACCCCCATAGGCTAGTCATGGACCACGATGGTGGCACGCCAGAAAAGCTGGACAAGCAGGACAAAGAATGGGAGGTTGAGAACATCAGGAGCATGAAACACTGGAACATGGAACGTCAGGAACATCAGGAACTTCAGGAACATGGAACATCTGGACATGGAACAGGCGACGAAGGAGCTCCAATGAGGAACAAAAACAGGAACATCAGGCAAAGGAGACCAGGAACATCTGGAACATCAAACGAAGAGCCATCTAGACACGAGAAAACCACAGAGGACCTTGACCGGAAGAAGACCACAGACCACTCTGAAGTCCAATTCGAAGGCCCAGAGAGAAAATTGTGCCCTTATATAGGGCTGGACTTGGCACAGGCTGATGAGGTCATCCATTGGGGCAGCGGGGCTTTTCCCACCGCTGGTCCTTTAAATATTGTGAAGAGGTGTGTGGACAAGCAGGAGCAGGCGTTGGCGGTGTTTCTGCCATGAAGGTGTGGTCAGCGGCGGCTTCCCCTGCTGCGGAAAGAGCAGGACTGGCATCCAGCTGGCAAGCGGCAGCAAGGGCGGCTTTTACCGCAAAGATTTACAGACTCTTGAGCAGTTCCAGCCGCTTAGATGCAGGAGCCTGCAGCGGGGTGGGCCCGCTGCGAAATGCGGCAATGGCATGGCATTCCAGGCCGCGCAGAAAGCAAGGTCCGGCGGCAACATCTGAGTCTTCCAAGTTCCTGAGTTCCATGTCTCATCTTGTTCCTGCCCTCAGCCCCCATCTGGCCTCACGCACTCGTTCCCAAGCGGCAGGTCTGGAAGGGCTACTAAGTGGCCGGAGAGCTACTCTTGAGACCTGCAATGGGGAGATGGGAGAGGCCTGCAGCGACGACAGGCCGGGGTGAGTGAGGCTGCTTGCAGTTGGGGCCGTGAGCAGCGGAACGCAACAAAAGTAAAAACACGGATTTTTTTAACTTCTTATATTTTTTCTTTATTCTCAGAGATTTCCTATATATATGCATGCTTCATTTCTAGTTTCCAGTCTTTTCTTGGAATTCAACTGTAAAAAAACAGGAGTTCCCAACCTTTTGCAGTGTACAAACCCCTTATCAGCCTCTAGAAGGTTCAGAGATCCCTAGCCCTGCTCACCACTCTCTCCAGCTCATCTCCCATTAGTCACTCTCTCAGCCTCGACTCAGTACATCCCCACCAGCTTTCCTCTCTTTCCCAGCCCATCCACACCAGTCTCTCTCTCTCATTCTGTTAGTGATCTGATGCCTGATGGGAGGAGCAATCAGATAGGAGTAGCAATCTGTTATAGATCTGTTACTAGTTAGACTGCGGAGTAGCAATCAGATAATATTGGCTCCTACAGAAGGAGGAGCCAGCAATCTTGTAGTGTCTCAGATATCGTCTTGCTACGTAGTTAGCAATCTGTTCAGGATCTGATATAGTTGAGGGTGGATCCCTGGGCCGGTGGCAGATGACCATGCCCCCAGGAGCATATCCCGAGAGGGACCACCGGCTAGGCTTGAGTATGGAGACAGACACACACAGTTCTTTTATTAAACAGGTTTTTGAAACCACCAGAGGTGGCAGTAGTGAGCTGATATGCCCGGCAGGGCTGTAGTCCCTCAGGTACTGGAACAGCGATCCAGGATGGCTGAGCTGTTGAGAAACTGTAGAAAGTGAGTACGCAGAGTAGACAGAGTTCATGAACAGAACTAGATGACAAAACTCACATAAGGACTCAAGGAAGCTCAGGAGCTGGAAAGGTTTAGGCACTCAAGGAGTGAGTACCTGGTTCCAGGAAAAGCTCTGAGAGAGCGATGGTAACTCACAATTGTTTGTAGCAGCGATAGCTTCCAGGCAGTAGAGAATCTTCAGAGTGTCCAGGAACATGGGCCCTCGAGGAGCGAGTACCAGTTCCTATCTGTAATCTAAAAGTAAAGAAAAAGAGCAAGGCCCCCGAGGAGCGGGTACCTCTGGTAAGTCCGAGGAGGCAGAGTAGCTAGGAGGAATCCGTATCAGTTCGTTATCCGTTCCCTTATCCTTGCTAACTCAATT
Organism: Rhinatrema bivittatum; assembly: GCF_901001135.1. Classification (NCBI taxonomy): domain Eukaryota; kingdom Metazoa; phylum Chordata; class Amphibia; order Gymnophiona; family Rhinatrematidae; genus Rhinatrema; species Rhinatrema bivittatum. The sequence continues at coordinate 105,495,753 of NC_042617.1, read as the reverse complement.
AGATAGTGAAATAGAGACCTTTAAATATTGGAAGTGGATGATGTCATCTCAGGGGGACGCCTCGAGGTTCAAGCCCTTGCTGGTACTTCAATCAGAGCGCACGCGCCCTAGGTCTTCAGGCAACATGGCGGATCTGCAACGTCAAGCCGGTCCGGGGACGCCGGAGGGAGACGGCATGGAGATGTCGCGGCAGCCAGCCGTCCATCAGACCCGGAGGGAGTCGCCACAGAGGTAAAGAGGGCGGAGTGAGGATGTGGAGCAGCGACGGTCGCAACACGTTCCGCAGTCTATCCCATCAAGCTTCCTCTCTCCTCCCTATCAGTCTCTCTCCCGCTTCCTTTGTTCCCGAAAGTTTTACTCACCAGCTCAGCCAGTCCCCCAACAGTCTCTCTCTTTCCTTCCCCAGTCTGTCCTCATTCATCTCTCTTTTCCCAAGCTTGTCCCTACCATCCTATTTCTCTTCCCAACATCACCATTAGACTCTCTCCCTTTCCCTCCCTAGTCTGTCCTCATTCATCTCTCTTTCCCCAAGCTTGTCCCTACCATCCTATTTCTCTTCCCAACATCACCATTAGACTCTCTCTCTTCCCCCCCCCCCCCCATCATCATATTGCTGCTGCATCGTTGATCTCCCATCCCAGAGACCACGGTGGATCCTGCCACCATCGCCACTTCCACTGATCTCCTCGCCAGGGTGGAATACTGGACTCATGAAACGACCACCTGGGGTCTAAATCATAGGTCGGTAACCATTGCTTTAGAATAATACAGAAAAAGTAATCTCTGCATGTTAAGTGTTCAATTCATTCTCCTGACTTTTTTTTTCAAAGTATTTTTATTAACATCTTGCACAAAGAAGTACATAAAGAATAATATGAGTTACATCATTTCGCTCCTGACTTTTTATCTAAAAAGCTGTATGAGCTAGAAGGCTGGAGTGCCATCTGTTTACATGAAGGTGCCCTCTATACCACATATGGCAAACTGGCTGAAATTTATTGCAGTCACTTGCATTATTGCAAGAGTTTAAAACATACTTTGCCTGAAAAAAAAACAAAGTGATCTCACACCATTACAGCCACCAAGAAACAGTTAACATTTTGTCAAAAAACACAGTAAATTACATACGTATCTGAAATTACAGACTGACTATTCTATAAAAGTAAACACTCAACTAGTTTCCTTAAATTATGACTGGCTATGTATATTGCTTACACTAAGTCTGAATTGAGAGGTGAACAAATATGAGTGGGTAAAATCTGGAAGGTTAGCAATGTTTAGAAAAAAATAAAAATATATAACTATAAATCCATATAATCATCTATAGCAGGGGTTGGCAACTGCAATCCTCAAGTGCCTCAAACAGCTCTGTTTTTCAGGATATCCACAATGAATATGCATGGACAATTTTTACAGTATCCAAACATATCTCATGCATTTTCATTGTTGAAATCCTGAAAATCAGAACTGTTTGCGGGCACTCAAGCACTGGAGTTGCCTACCCCTGATCTATAGAAACATGCAGGTTTATAATATATAAAGTAGAAAGCTAATTAAATAATTGCATTACATTAAAAAAAAAAAAAAAAAAGAATGCCACAGTATTAAAATAAAAGGAATTTTAAAGTAAAGAACTCTGCGTGGCCCTCCAGGAATAAAAAAGCAGAATCCCCACCACCACACACTGACTCCCAGAACTCTGTCACTCATTTGTTTTGTTCGCTTCATACAATTAGGATATATCCTCATATATCAAAGGTAACTGACTGAAGTCAAATCCTGGAAATTAGCAGGACAATGAAAGAAAGGGCATTATGTTACAAGTATTTGATGTACCCATGATGGTAAGGAGTTTTAGAATTCTAACCCGCTTTTATGTCTAGAGGGAACTGTGGGCTATCAAGGTGAAATAACTGACTAAATAAATAAATGAGAGTAATTTTCAATGGGACAGTAGCATTTTACTTGCAGAAATAGCTCTTTAAAAAAACTGTGTGACGGGAGTCATTTTGCGTACTGCCAGGAGCTGTTCGATCTCCGACAAATTGCAAGAGAACTGTTACAAAATGATATATAGATGGTACCTTACCCCCGATAAAATACATCGGTTTTACCCCCGGGCTGAGGAGGCATGCTGGCGTAACTGTGGAGCCCGCAGTACCTATATGCATATATGGTGGAACTGTCCCAGGATTATGACGTTTTGGGGAACAGTCTTTACATGGCTCAGCCAGCTTATGGAAGCTGATTTTTCACCCTCGGCCACTACGGCGCTATTGAATGTCTTCCCAGACACTATCAGCACACACCGGCAAAAGTTATGTACTCAGGTGTTCATAGCTGCCCACAGCTTGGTGGCCCTCCGCTGGAAAACGGACCACATACCCAAGGTTTTGGAGGTGCGGGATAGATTACATTCTTATTACTGGCTAGCTTTTTTGACTGCCACCAAATATAATAGAGTATCTTCCTTTATGAAAATTTGGAAACCATTCTCAGATTACATTTCTCATTTGTAATGTTGTACTGACCCACCAGTGAATTGTCTTTATACAAAATTCAGAGAGTAGAATTTAAGATTTTTCACTTCAAGCTGAAATCGAGTTGCAGGCCTCAGCTATCATTTTGTACGAATGACAAGATTTGTTTATATTTAGCCTATAATACTTAGGATTTATAAGTTTATGTTCCAATGGTATGATTGCAAGAGATTCTGTCATGGGGGAGGTGGGGGGGGGGGGGGAGGGGGACTCGGGAGGGGGAGTTACGTTTCGATTGTATATTATTATTCAGCTTATCTATGTTCAGGTGGTTGTAATTATATTTTGAAAACTTAATAAAACGTACATTTAAAAAAAAAAATTGCGTGACCAGTACATCCATAAAATTACAAGCATACAAACCATATGCACCCCTTTGATGCTCACAAAGGAGAGGCATTCAAGGGAATGGGTTGAAACTTCTATGCATACTTTTTGATTAAAAAAGGATGCACTTAAATTATCTCAGCAAAACCACTCACATCCAATAATGGGTGTAATTAAATGTGCATAGTTTTGTCAGGATAATTTTCAAAGCGGATTTATTCATGGCAATGCATTGTGAGAACCGGAGTAACTTATGCGCATATCAGCTGGCTAACTTGTGTGTGATGCTACAAAATGACCCCCAATATGGTCTGTAACAGTACCCGCATGCACAGCCAGCTGTACTGAACAAGCCTATCTGAAACATTCTCAGAAAAGCATCCATGGCCTGTATGGAAATAGTTAACTTGCAGCCAGAATAATCTATCAAATCCACAATCAGGTAGTTTCAAAGATAGCTGCTGGTGTATAGCCCGGGCATCAGGAAAAAGACCGGCAGATATAGAGCTTAAAAGACGTAGATATTAGGCCAGAGGGCACCAAGATCCTAGGTGCTGTCCTTCTGGAGCCCCCAAGTAGGTCAAATTATGTAGATAATGTTCAGGCTCTTGTGCAGCATGTTACATTAAACAAAGACATTGCTGACAACAACAAATGTCTGAAGGAACAATTCCGCTGACAACTGGGAGCTGTTGTGTAGATGCTGAGTGTACACATCCTGACACCAGCTGCAGACTATTGTTGAGGGCTCTGTTGACTAAGCGTCTCAGTGCTCCTGCCCCAGACAGGAGCACAGTATCCTGCCAGAGAGTACACCTAACACCAGAGCTGAAGTGTGAAATACAAATCACAAATAACTGTCATCATTAGTGAATTCTCTAATGAAATGTGGAAAATCTGCAGGGTGACTTAATGTTTTCTGTAAAACAAACTGAAGATATATTTGCCTTTTTGCTGCTTAGAGTCAATTCATTGTATTACAATATAACTGCTATAGAAATGATAAGTAATAGTGGGAATTAAAAGCCCTGTTGTCTGTGATAGCTATAAACTTCAGCTAATTGAATACTAAAGAAACAGAAGTTCAAGTTCTTTTCTTCAATAAAATCTATCAGTTTTAATATTCAACAACGGGCTATTCTTTTAGTACAAGCCAAATACATTACAGTTCTAGTAAGATTTCTCAAACGTTTCCTAATGGATCCTCTTCTATACCTCTCCAAATGCAACCAGCCTTTGCTGTCCCTATTTGGGCTCTGAAAATGCATTCAACTTTCTCTGAAAAAATGTAAGCAGGTTTAGATGCTAGGCCAGGGCTCTTTGTTTCAGAAACCTCCTTCGCTGCCTTCATTCCATGCTGTTTTGGGATTTGTCTTCTTCCATTTGCTACTAATGGATTCATTTCTAATACATTCTTTTCCCTCTGGATGTATTCCTTAAACTAAGGGATTGTGTGCTTTTATTTTTTTTTTTTTGCACAGGGGAAAAACCATGTATGTTTCACATATAAGGGTTGCTAAGGAATGCCACAATGTGAGATAAGAGGAATTTTGGCTTACCCTGCCAATTCACTTGTAATTAATCCTCACACTAGTCTGCACAATAGGAATTTGCCTCCTGCTAGCATAGTGAAACCAATTACATTATTTTCGAATCACATCTGTCTTGCTGGTGCCATTTTCCATTCCACCAGCAGAGCCCTTCCAGAAGCTCTGCACTCAAACATCCTAAGGCCCTGATTTATCAAGATCTTTTACTATAAGATTTAATGAATCAGGCCTTAAGAGATTATCTAGCCACCTTAAAAATATCATATCACAGTCTGTCACAATTTATCATTCGGTGTAGTATAAACCCTCCTCTCACCCATCGTTTTTTTAAGGGAGGGTTGATGCAGATTTGTGTGAGGATTCAAGAAATAAGAATTGACACCGTAAATCAAACGTCCTCTTTTATTACATCTCACGCTTGTCTATACAATGGGGAAAATTCCAAACAGTATCATATTGAGAGAAAAATGTACAGGCTTGATAACCTTTCTTCCAAAGGACTAACCCATTAATGTTCATTTGTTAATTCTGTAACGATTAGTGGAAATGTGAGGCAAACCTCATGTCGCCGTCTTGCATATCTCTTCTATTGAATTTTCTGCCTTTTCTGTACACAATGATGACAGAGCCCGTGAAGAATGAATCTTCAAAAATTCAGGAACCTTTGATAATGGATAGTCAGCAAGATATTAACCTTTTTACTGCTGGTAAATTTCTCTTATTTCAAACAAAGGTCTGTCATCCCAAATAACTAGTAGCGTCATGGATTTTCTTTTTCCTTCTTATTTGCTGATTTTAAACAAATGGTAGATAAAGCAATTTGTCGCTTATATGAAAATACTTGTTAAATATGTAACAAATGTTGGCACAATACTTAAAATAATCTTACTGTGAAAGAATTGAAAAAAATGGACACAGAAACAGGGCTTTTAATTCCTACAACTATTAATACTAATACTTATCACTTCTAAAGTGATACTAGATGCAAGGAGAGCTGAACAGAAACATATAAGGAAGAGTCCCTGTTCCATGGAGCTTACAATCTAGTCAAAACAAACAAATATGACAAACAAGAGTCTACAATAAATACATTACAGAGAAGTGGTTAAGATTTAAAAGCAGTCTGAAAAAAGTGAGGTTTTAGATTTAACTGGAATATAGCTTGAGAGGGATCATGAGACAATGACTTTCAGGCACAGAGCCCAGCAAGCTGGGAAGCTGGAGTTGGTGCTGGAGGTGGAGGACACAGATAGGAGTGACCTGCCAGATGAGGAGTTCATGAGGAACGTAATGAAGAGGCAGAGAGGTAGATTTTCAAATAGCGCGAATTGGCCTACTTTTGCTGGCGCATCAGGCGCAAGCAAAAGTAAGCTGGATTTTAGTAGATACGCGCGGAGCCGCGCGTATCTGCTAAAAACCTGGATCGGCGCGCGCAAGGCTATTGATTTTGTATAGCCGGCGCGCGCCGAGCCGCGCACCCTACCCCCGTTCCCTCCGAGGCCGCTCCGAAATCGAAGCGGCCTCGGAGGGAACTTCCTTTTGCCCTCCCCTCACCTTCCCCTCCCTTCCCCTACCTAACCCACCCGCCCGGCCCTGTCTAAGCCCCCCCCCTTACCTTTGTTGGGGGATTTACGCCTCCCTCCGGGAGGCGTAAATCCCCGCGCGCCAGCGGGCCTCTTGCGCGCCGGGACGCGACCTGGGGGCAGGTACGGAGGGCGCGGCCACGCCCCCGGACCGCCCCGGGCCGTAGCCAAGCCCCCGTACCCACCCCCAAAACGCTCCCGACACGCCCCGAAAACGCCGCGCGGTTCGGGCCCGCCCCCGACACGCCCTCCGACACGCCCCCTCCGAAAACCCCGGGACTTACGCGAGTCCCGGGGCTCTGCGCGCGCCGGTAGGCCTATGTAAAATAGGCTTACCGGCGCGCAGGGCCCTGCTCGCCTAAATCCGCCCGGATTTGGGCGGATTTAGGCGAGCAGGGCTCTTAAAATCCGCCTCAGAGTGAATTAATTTGTAGCTAAGAGAAGCTTGAATTGTATATGGAATCACCAATGCAGTCTAAGGAGGAGGTGATAAGAATGTGGAGTAGCATTTGGGTAATATGTTCAGAAAGACAGGCTGGATTTTAGTGATGTTACAGAGGAAGAAACAACATGCTTTTGCAGCATTTGGATATTTATATGGAAGGAGAGAGGGGCAACAAAGATGACCACAAGATTATAGGCCATAAGGACTAGGAGGACTAGAATGTTATCCACGGAGAAAGAAAAAGAGAGAAGAGGAGAAGTGAGTTTGGGGGGAGGCAGATTAGAAGCTTCCTCTTAGACAAGTTAAGTTTAAAGTGGCAGTTGAATATATCCAGGCACTGATATCAGACAAACAGGATCATTTTGGTACTGCAGTTTTGGTAAAATTTCTGATGTAATGATGTATATCTGAGAGTCATCAGCATAAAAATGAGCAAATAGATTCCAAAAAATCCCCCACTTTAAGAGGAATAAAATAAAATAAATTGGTTAAGAACATATGAAATTACCATGCTGGGTCAGACCAAGGGTACATCAAGCCCAGCATCCTGTTTCCAACAGAGGCCAAACCAGGCCACAAGAACCTGGTAATTACCCAAACACTAAGAAGATCCCATGCTACTGATGCAATCAATAGCAGTGGCTATTCCCTAAAAAAGACTTGATTAAGAGCAGTCAATGGACTTCTCCTCCAAGAACTTATCCAAACCTTTTTTGAACCCAGCTACACTAACTGCACTAACCACATCCTCTGGCAACAAATTCCAGAGCTTAATTGTGCATTGAGTGAAAAAGAATTTTCTCCGATTAGTCTTAAATGTGCTACTTGCTAACTTCATGGAATGCCCCCTAGTCCTTCTATTATTTGAATGCGTAAATAACCGATTCACATCTACTCGATCAAGACCTCTCATGATCCTAAACAAATCTATCATATCCCCCCTCAGCCATCTCTTCTCCAAGCTGAACAGCCCTAACCTCTTCAGTCTTTCCTCATAGGGGAGCTGTTCCATCCTCTTTATCATTTTGGTTGCCCTTCTCTGTACCTTCTCCTTCGCAACTATATCTTTTTTGAGATGCGGCAACCAAAACTTTACACAGTATTCAAGGTGCGGTCTCACCATGGAGCAATACAGAGGCACTATGACATTTTCCGTTTTATTAGCGATTCCCTTCCTAATAATTCCTAACATTCTGTTTGCTTTTTTGACTGCTGCAGCACACTGAGCCGATGATTTTAAAGTATTATGCCTAGATCTTTTTCCTGGGTGGTACCTCCTAATATGGAACCTAACATTGTGTAACCACAGCAAGGGTTATTTTTCCCTATATGCAACACCTTGCACTTGTCCACATTAAATTTCATCTGCCATTTGGATGCCCAATCTTCCAGTCTTGCAAGGTCCTCCTGTAATGTATCACAATTCGCTTGTGATTTAACTACTCTGAATAATTTTGTATCATCCGCAAATTTGATAACCTCACTCGTCGTATTCCTTTACAGATCATTTATCTAACTAGATAAACGACGCTTGACTGACGTGCCGCAAATGCGCAGTAGAGAGCAGCTCTACTGCGCATGTGCGGGCGAGCACGTCGGTCTTAGGCAGCGTCAAAAAAAAAAAAAACATGGTGGCGGCGGCGGTAGCGGCAGCGGGGGCGGCGGCGGCACCGGCAGCGGGCGGCGGCGGCGGTACCGGCAGCGGGCGGCGGCGGCGGTAGCGGCAGCGGGCGGTAGCGACAGCGGCCAGTAGCGAGGGAGGGAGGCGAGAGAGAGAGGGAGGGACGGACTGAGAGGGAGGGACGGACTGAGTGGGAGAGAGGGAGTGGGAGGGACGGAGAGAGAGAGTGGGAGGGAGTGACTGAGTGAGAGGGAGGGACTGAGTGGGAGGGAGGGATTGAGTGAGGGGGAGGGACTGGGAGGGAGGGACTGAGTGAGGGGGAGGGACTGGGAGGGAGGGACTGAGTGAGAGGGAGGGAGGAGTGGGGGAGTGTGTGGGAGAGAGGTAGGGGGTGGGGAAGAGTGAGGGGAAAGTGAGAATGAGGGGAGAGGTGAGAGTCAGGGATGATGAGGTAAGTGGAAGGGGGAGAGGGAGAATGAGGGAGAGGTGAGAGACAGGGCCGCAGCGGCGGCGGCGAAGACGGGCGGCAGCAGTGAGGGAGGAGAGAGAGAGGGAGGGACTGACTGAGAGAGAGGGAGGGATTGAGTGAGAGGGGAGGAGAGAGAGGGAGTGGGACTGAGTGAGAGGGAGGGAGTGGGACTGAGTGAGAGGGAGGGAGGGAGTGGGACTGAGTGAGAGGGGGGAGGGAGAGAGTGGGACTGAGTGAGAGGGAGAGGGGGGACTGAGTGAGGGGGGGAGGGAGGGAGTGGGACTGAGAGAGAGGGAGGGAATGAGTGAGTGGGACTGAAAGAGAGGAGGGAGGGAGTGGGACTGAGTGGGACTGAGTGTGAGTGAGAGGGAGGGAGAGAGGGGGGAGAGAGGGGGGAGGGAGTGAGTGAGACTGAGTGGGAGGGAGGGACTGAGTGAGAGGAGAGGGAGGGTGGGGAGGAGTAGATGAGTGTGAGGGAGGGAGGTAGGGGGTGGTGAAGAGTGAGGGGAGAGAGAATGAGGGGGAGGTGAGAGACAGAGGGATGTAGCCCGTTTTAACAGGCGTAACGGCTTATATATATATATTGAAAAGCACCGGTCCAAGTACAGATCCCTGAGGCACTCCACTGTTTACCCTTTTCCACTGAGAAAATTGACCATTTAATTCTACTCTCTGTTTCCTGTCTTTTTACCAGTTTGTAATCCACGAAAGGACATCACCTCCTATCCCATGACTTTTTAGTTTTCTTAGAAGCCTCTCATGAGGGACTTTGTCAAACGCCTTCTGAAAATCCAAATGCACTACATCTACCGGTTCACCTTTATCCACATGTTTATTTACCCCTTCAAAAAAATGAAGCAAATTTGTTAGGCAAGACTTCCCTTGGGTAAATCCATGTTGACTGTGTTCTATTAAGCCATGTCTTTCTATATACTCTACAATTTTGATCTTGAGAATAGTTTCTACTATTTTTCCTGACAGTGAAGTCAGGCTCACTGGTCTATAGTTTCCCAGATCGCCCCTGGAGCCCTTTTTAAATATTGAGGTTACATTGGCCACCCTCCAATCTTCAGGTACAATGGATGATTTTAATGATAGGTTACAAATTTTAACTAATAGATCAGAAATTTCATTTTTTAGTTCCTTCAGTACCCTAGGATGCATACCATCTAGTCCAGGTGATTTGCTACTCTTTAGTTTGTCAATCTGGCCTACTAGATCTTCCAAGTTCACAGTAATTTGGTTCAGTTCGTCTGACTCATCACCCCTGAACATCATCTCCGGAACTGGTATCTCCCCAACATCCTCATTAGTAAACACGGAAGCAAAGAATTCATTTAGTCTTTCTGCAATGGCCTTATCTTCCCTAAGAGCCCCTTTAACCCCTTGGTCATCTAATGGTCCAACCGACTTGCTCCCAGGTTTCTTGCTTCGGATATATTTAAAAAAGATTTTATTATGAGTTTTTTGCCTCTATGGCCAATCTTCATTTCAAATACTCTCTTCGCCTTTCTTATCAATTTTTTACACTTAACTTGACAATGCTTATGTTTTATCCTATTTTCTTCAGATGGATCCTTCTTCCAATTTTTGAAGGATGTTTTTTTTTGGCTAAAATAGCCTCTTTTACCTCACCTTTTAGCCATGACGGTAATCATTTTGCCTTCCTTCCACCTTTCTTAATGTGTGGAATACATTTGGACTGCGCCTCTATGATTGTATTTTTAAACAATGTCCATGCCTGTTGAAACTTTTAACCTTTGCGGCTGCACCTTTCAGTTTTTTTCTAACTATTTTCCTCATTTTATCAGTTTCCCTTTTGAAAGTTTAGTGTTAGAGCTGTAGATTTACTTATTGTCCCCCTTCCAGTTATTAGTTTAAATTTGATCATGTTATGATCACTGTTGCCAAGTGGCCCTACCACCATTACCTCTCTCACCAAATCCTGCATTCCACTAAGAATTAAATCTAAAATAGCTCCCTCTCTTGTTGGTTCCTGAACCAATTGCTCCATGAAGCAGTCATTTATTACATCCAGAAACGTTATGTCTCTAGCAAGTCCTGATGTTACATTTACCCAGTCAATATTGGGGTAATTGAAATCTCCCATTGTTATTGCACTGCCAAATTGGTTAGCTTCCCTGATTTCTCTTAGCATTTCATCATCTTTCTGAGCATTTTGTCCAGGTGGATGGTAGTATACTCCTATCACTATACTCTTACCCAACACACATGGGATTTCTACCCATATAGATTCTACTGAACATTTAGCCTCTTGTATGATCTTTATTCTGTTGGACTCTATACCATCCCAGACATAAAGTGCCACACCCCCACCAAGCTGATCTTCCCTTTCATTGTGATATAATTTGTACCCTGATATAGCACTGTCCCATTGTTTATCCTCCTTCCACCAAGTTTCTGTGATGCCAATTATGTCAATCTCATCATTTGCTGCTATACACTCTAACTCTCCCATCTTACTTCTTAGACTTCTGGCATTGGCATACAGACATTTCACTGATTCAGATGGTAAGCCCATTAACACTGTTAATGAGTGAAATCTTCTTCTAGATTCTTTTGAGGCTGCTGCTCCTAGCTCCTTGCCACTTTGTTGGTATTGCTTTCTGAGTCCCTGCATATTCGCATATAATCTATCCTCTAGTAGCCTTTGTGACTTGGTTTTCCCCAGATCTTTTACCAACTTCTTTAACTCCTCACCAAATAGAAGTCTCTCCTTAAAGAGGATATTAAGTAGGCATGGATTAGATGTTGAATCTACTGCCCAATTACAAAGCCTCAGCAGTGTCCTGGTTGCCACCCTTGAGGTGACTGACTTCAATGATAACCTGATCAGGTCATACAATTTATCCACCAAGAAGGTCACTACTGAATCCAAGTGGGCTGTTTCCTGGCTCTCTGGCATTTGCTAATACCAGTATAGTATAGCCTGGGCTATGTAGCCCCCATATATTAAGGCTTAGATTTCCATGGCCTCTGTAGAAAAGGCCTGCTTTAGGACTTCTATGTTCCTATCCTGGGGGTCTGTGAGGGAGTATATAAGAAACTCTCTCAGATCAACTTAAAGGACCAGCCACAGCTACCTGTAGCGGTCCTTCTTAAGTCCCAACCCAAGAAAGAATTCTGGACTAGGGTAGATCATGGCAGACCAGGGATAAGAGACAGGGCCCAGAGAGTTGGGAGAGGCCCTAGAGAGCAGAGAGGAACATTTCCTATTATAGGAAATGTTGCATTAGATATTGAATACTGTCAAAATAGCAAGGTGAACTGCATCTGTTTTTCTGTTTTGCTTTCAAAGAAAAAGCCAAAGTCCAACTTCTTTGTTTTCCTGACTGTTACCCAAGCCGATACCATCCAAGTTACCACATATGGTGTCAGTAGTAGGATTTCTTGCCTAAGCAGGAAGCACAGGTGGAAGATCACAGCCATAGTAGAAAAGAAATTATAAACACCTGCAGTTTCTTTTTTGGGGGGGGAGGGGGGGCAGGGATGGTTCTATAATGAGGCAGGGTGAGGCAATAACTCCAGGAGGCAGAATTTTCAGCAGATAAACATGCCACTCTCAGAATGCCAGTGTGGTATCCGCCTCACCCTGCCTGCCCTTGCCATGGCTGCTGACCCAGGCCGGCGGCAGCTGAAGGGAGGAGGGATGCTGCCACCACTGCCGGAGGCCAGGCCGGTGGAATGGAGGAGGGACACCGCCAGAGGCCAGGCTGGCAGAGAGGAGGAGGGAAGCCGATGCCGCCGGAGGCGAGGCCAGCATGCTGCCGGCAGTTGAAGGGAAAAGACGTGGGGGGCAGAGCGAGAGGGGGCAGGGCACCATCTCATCCCTTGCCTCAGGTGGTAGATTGCCTTGAGCTGCTCCTGGGGGGGGGGCTCTAGATTCCATTTCCCCAACTAAAGCTACAACAGCAAAAGGGGTTAGCCCCAGCTGTGGAGTCAGCAGTCAAGCAGTAAGTCAGGGCCAGACAGGTCAGCAGGTTATTTTTTACTTTCCCTCTCCTTCCCTGGAGAGACATCCTGGCTGGAGGCAGCCCACAAAGCAGGGAAGATGGAGCAAGTGATCCAGGTCCTTAGTAGAGGGCAACAGCAATTGCAGAATGCCATACAAACGCATATTGACCAGCAATGGGTGCTAAGAGACCAACAGCTTGCGCTGAGAGAGCAACTTATGCAGCAAAACCCGCTGCTGATTCAGGTAGCACAGGCCGAATAGACCACTGTGACCAGGATAATCCAGGGGAATCCGTTATCTCACATCCTTTTTAAAATGAAGGCAGGTGAGGACCCAGACATTTTCCTGAAAAACTTTGAGAGGCAGGGTGAGGCAGATGCCACAGTGGCATTCTGAGAGAGGAATTTTTTGTCGCCTCAAAATTCTGCCTGCCTATCAGCTTGGCCTGAAGCCAACTGGACTACATACGTGGCTAACCTGTTCAGAGGCAGAAGTCAAGTGGCGTTCCAAGCAGCCAACCCAGATGGGAGGGCTACCTATGCAGAAGTCAAGGTCGCTATCCTGAAGAGAGCAAGGTATACCTCAGAAACATACTGGTACCAGTTCCGGCGGCATTCCTTCAGCCCAGGGAGAGTCCCCAAAATCTCTTTCATCATCTGAAGGATGTAGCCTGGAAGTGGTTACAGCCAGAGGCAAAGACTGGCCTCAAAGTAGCCCAACAAATGCTTCTAGACGGGCTGAACCAGTCTATGCAGAATTCAGTCTGTAAGCAGAACTTTGTCTCCAGTCATGTTGTGTGTTATTTCTAAAGATGATCTTTGTGAAATGACCTGGACTGAATACCTGGACTGGAAGTAAGCCTTATCCAGCTGTGAGTTCCTGCTAAATTTACCTGCAGTGCATAAGTAAGGAACAGTTATTTTGTCACTGTTTCTAAAGATAGAAACATAGAAAAGAAGGCAGAAAAGGACCAAATGATCCACCCAGTCTGCCCAGCAGGTTTATGCTTATGCCAGTATCTGTTGTAGGATAACCTCAGCTTATCAGTTTTCCAGACCATAAAAGTCAGGGCCCACGGAAGCTATTTGAATCTAATTTCCCTTAACCCTTGCAGTGGAAGCAGAGAGCAATGATGGAGCCACATCAAAAGTATCAGGCTTAGTGATTAAGGGTAGTAAAAGTTGCATCAGCAAGTGTTGTGTCCGTTGGTTCCCGATGCCCTCTCTCCGCCCTCCTTACCTCTTTGGCGCCTCCCTCTTCGTCCGCAGGAAGATTGGCTGCCGCGGCGTTGTTCTGCTGAAGTCCTCCGGCATTCCCAGACCGGCTAGAAGCTGCAAACCGCCATGTTTCCTGGAGGCCTAGGGGCGCGCGCACGGTGCGGCCCCAACTGAAGTACCGGCGATGGCGCAAACCTTGGGGGCGTCCCCCGAAGATGACGTCACCCGCGACGGATATATAAGGTCTTAGAATTTGCTAACAGATTGAGTTAGCAAGGGTTACTCTACCTAAGCTACTCTGCCTCCTCAGACTTACTAGGGGTACCCACTCCTCGGGGGCCTCGCTCTCTCCTTTGTTTTTCAGGTGACAGTATGGAACCGGTACTCACTCCTCGAGGGCCCTCATTCCCAGACTTACTCGGTACTCTCTTCTGCCTGGAAGTCATCACTGCCAACTACATCAGTGAGTTACCATCGCTCTCTCAGAGCTTTCCCTGGAACCAGGTACTCGCTCCTCGAGGGCCTATACTTTCCAGCTCCTGGGCTTCTATGAGACATTGTGTGAGTATTACCATCTGGTTCAGTACTGAACTCTGCATACCCTGCCTACTCACTATATTTCAGTTTCTCTACAGCTCAACCTCCAGGGATCGCTGTTCCAGTATCTGAGGGACTACAGCCCAGCTGGGCACTCCAGCTCACTACTGCCACCTCTGGTGGTTCAGTATACTGTCTAATAAAAGAACTAGTGTGTGTCTGTCTCCATACTCTGAGCCTGACCGGTGGTCCCTCTCGGGATCTTCCCCTGGGGGCATGGTCATCTGCCACCGGTCAAAGGATCCACCCACAACTTTCCTAAATAACATCAGATTGCTAATGCCAAGCAGACTGTTAACTCCGAAATGAACAGCAAGTTACCCCATGTAATTGTTCTCCAAACTGTAAAGTCGGGGCCCTCATTGGTTGCCAGTATTGAGACACTATATCTGAATGAGTGTGCTCCAGAGGCTTTCAGCATGAAAAATATATGGGAAAGGTTATCTGGATAACTTGCACTAATTATCCAAATAATTAATCCAGATAAATTACCAGTTCGCTGGATTACTGAATACTGACCTCATAGTATTATTACGATTTGTTTTATTTTATGTTGCACATCATTTTGGAAGAACTTATCGTAGGACCTGGAAGGAGATTCATAAATTTGTGTGAATAAATAAATAAATAAAATAGTATCAAATGATCTCTTTTGCCAAAATCATAAGACCATTCATTCATTGGTAACTCACTGACTTAAAATTTTATAATAATTGCATACATTCAGGCCAATACAGTACAGTGCACTTGGCCGAGCGCAACGTTTAGCATGCAATTGGTCGTGCGTTTTCCACCGCACATCTGTTACCCCTTATACTGTAAGGGGTTTTAGTGCGTCGAAACGCAAAGGCCAACCCCCCCCCCAAAAAAACAAACTAATAGCACTCATCTCATGCAAATGCATGTTGATGAGGTTATTAGTTAGTTCCCGTGATACTGAAAGTAAAATGTGCGGCCAAGGGCAGGCGTTAATTTCTGAGAAACCCGGAGAGGTATACAGAAAGCAAAAAATATGCTTTTCTGTACACCCTCCGACTTAATATCCTAGCGATATTAAGTCGGAGGAACCAAAAATTGAAAATAAATAAATCAAAATAAAAAGTTGCCTGCCGGTCAGTAGGTTAGAAAACAGATGCTCAATTTTACTTTTACCAGCGACCATTTTCCTAACCTGTGGCTGTCAGCGGGTTCTGAAAACGACGCCGGTAAAATTGAGCGTTGGTTGTCAGAATCCGCTGACACCTCTACGATAATAAGGAGGTGCTAGATACGTGCTATTGTCCCTAGCGCCTTCTTATTAGCGCAACCCCTCATTTAAATAATTGCGTACCCAGAAGGGGTGGCTGGGCACGTGTTGGGAGAGCGGGCGCTCAACATGGAGCGCCTGCTCTCCCGCAAATCTTACAATATCAGCCTGATTGTCAGAAAGATAGAATAAAATTAAAGAATAGCATAGCAGATTAAAGTACTAGTCCCCCTCATCCCACAAAGCCCAGAACCTTCTTTTTCAAGTATGTTTTCCTTTAAAAAAGTATTTATTAATTTAAAGAAATGGGAGAAGGAGAATAGTTGGCAAGGTCTTATCCTATTTTGATTTCTTCACATCATGCTCCTAGCTACCAATTGGGTACCACTTCTAAAACACACAAGTTGTTATGAATCCTCCTGTAGCGGTGCTACGGGAGGCTCCTCACCTCTTCCTGGAAGCCGCTCCGAAGCCGGGGTTTTGCCTACGAACTATCCAGGATTTGCTCCAGGGCCTGGGAGGCCTCAATGTCCTTGGGGCCTGCCTGAGGCTTGCTTGCGTCTGCATGGACTTCCTGGTTTGGGCCACGCCCTTGTCCCTAGGGGCCGGCCCGCAGCACTTCTCCTCAGTTATAGGGCCAGCTAGGTCTGGCCCATCCAAACTCCTCCCATGGAGTTGCCTGTCTTCAGCCCTATAAAAGGACTTCAACTTCCAGTCAGCTTTGCCTTTGCAATGAGCCAGTTGAGCCTGAGCCAATCGTCTGAGGAGCTTCTCCCTCCTTTTGGTCTCCATGTTCCTGCTCTTGCTTGGTGTTCCAGTATTCCAAGAGATCCCTCTTCGTTTTGTCTCTACTGTTCCTGATTCCAGTCTCTGATGTCCTGATGTTCTTGTCGTCCTCTGTCTCTGCCCTCCGGATGTTCCTGAAGGCCTGATGTCCTTGATGGCTAGAGGTCCCTTTGTTCCTGATCTTCCTGATGTCTGTTCCTGCAACGTTCCAGCTCCCTGAGTCCTCCAGGTGACCACCCTGAGAGTAATTCCGTTCCGCCCGGTTCCTGTTTCCGGTCACTGGAGCCTCTGCCAGCTGGATTCCTTTCCTGCACTCGTCCCACTCTCCGCGTGGTTCGTGACCAGTCTCCTTAGGCTGTGTAGGGTGCGCAGTAGGACAGGGTGGTCCACGACCAGCCCATTGGGTCCGCCCGTGAAGTTGGGCTGTGTAGGGTGCCCTGAGAGACATTGCCAAGGTCTACCTTCCCAGCCCTCGTCTGTGATGTCTTCGCATTGGTCCTCGTCTGTGAAACCCTCGTCTCAGCCTTCAAGCTTCAGCCCTTGTCCGCCCTCGTCTCTTGTCTGGCCTGCCGCCTGTGCTGCTCCCTGCAGCAGGTCCGAAAGGGATGGGAGAAGTCTGAGGACCACTCAGAGACCAACCTTGCATGGTTGGCCTTATCCAGGCATGTAGGTCGGCAGGGGCCTGGTCAGCCTCCACCCTAGACGAAGTCCTTCTTACCGCAAGGGGCACACATCATCACCCCCAGCGTTCCCAGCCAGTGTAGCGCAACACAAGTGGAGGTCAGGGCATGATAAGAGGAGAATGTGGGAGATTAAACTAGTTAATTTTGCAGGTTCCAATTAATTAAAAGTTAACCACATTTTTGTTTGTTTAGAAAAAGACAATTTTTCAGAAAATGATAGCCCTGGTCTGTTTGTATTTTTTTTTTTTTTAAATTACTGTAGGAAGAGGTATTCTACTAGCAGCATAATTTAATTTTGCTGTGAGCAGGATATTTTTCCATCTTAATATTGTCCTTGCTGCAATGGCTGTATTTCTTGGCGAATACAACCTAGAGAGTGAATCACCGTACGCTTCATAAAACACGGTTAAGAACAAGGTGGAGGTACTTTGCAGATTACAATAAAGAAGCCCTTATCCAATCTACTTCTCAAGCCTCCAGCAGTTCACAGTTTGTACCATAAAAGAAAACTAAGTGAATCACCAGAAGAATTCTGCCAGATTTACTAACAGCTTATTGTATTTTCCTAGTGCTAGTGATATCAAAAGGGTTGTAGAATCTGTAATCTAATGCTATAAAGACTAAATGTTTGCATGTTTCTGGAAATAATAAACTAAATTTAAATTATTAAGTCACAGGGTACCACAATGTTCAAGATTTGCCTAATTTTATTAATCAATTATTTATTTATACATGATTTAGGCTAATACGTCTCAACTCCAGTCCTTAAGGGCTACAACACAGGCCTGGTTTACAGGATATCCACAATGAATATTCACCAAATATATTTGTATATACTTGATCTAACAACCAGATTAGTTTGAATATTTTCGTTATTCTGAAAACTAAACCTGCTTGTGGCTCTCTTGGCCACGAGCTGAGAATCCTCGATTTAGAATATTGTTTCAATCTTTAACATAGAAAGAAGCTTGGGTGGTACAGCAAATACAGTAGAGAAAATACCTAAGGTATAAAAGATTTTTATAATTAAAATATAAACAAAGATAGCCAAGGTTTGTTGTGAACAAACATGCTGGATTTAGCCCAGGACAGGCAAACTACAGTGAATAGTCTGGTGCTTGCAAAAAAAAAAAAAAATTTAGAAAGGGATTTTGATACTACCCTTGACTTTTTGAGCACTTAACATTAGATTGTTGCTTGTAACACCAGGTGCATACAAGCATCCATTAAGGGGCTTAAGCATTAAGAGGATAATTTTACAACAGCCTGAGTAGAGCTAAAGTCTGCAGGAGTAACTTAATGCATGGACATTTATGTGCTTACTTTAGAAAATCAAAAGTATGTGTGCAAATGCTTTATCCACCCTGTCTCCCCAAACGCCTCTTCCTAGTGCAGCTAAGAGTACACATGAAATGAGGTTTTGCATGTACTTTTACACAAATGTTTCACTGAAAATCAAATACCGGGTCGGTGCTACTCATGGCAATGCATCGGGGCCTTCCCCAGTTCCCTCCCAGTCTACTGCAATTAAGAAGCGGCCTGGGAGGGAACGTCCCAAACCCCTAGCCTGACCTCCCTTCCCCTATCCTGCCCTCCCCCTATCCCCCTATCCTGCCCTATCCCCCTATCCCCCTATCCCCCTATCCTGCCCTATCCTGCCCTATCCCCCTATCCTGCCCTCCCCCTATCCATATCGTAAACCCCCCCAAAACCATTAACTCACCTTTTGCGCCTGCTTCTGAGTAGGAGCAAGTTATGCGCCGGCACGCAATCCCCTAGCACAGTGGCAAATGGCCACTGTGCCGGGCGCCTCTAGCCCTGCTTTGCCCCCGGACCGCCCTGCCCCCTTCACTAACCCCGGGACTTACATGTGTGGCCGGGCCTTTGAAAATTGGCCCGGCGTGCATAAGGCATTATCTACGCACGTAGGTGATTTAAAATCTGGCCCTAAAGAATTTAGTCTACATGTTAAAACAGCACTTACCAGGCAATGCACTTTGGGGCAGATTTTTAAAATTACGTGCGGGGGGGTACATTTGTGCGCGCATGTTATAAAATCCAGGGTCGGCGCGCGCAAGGGGGTGCATCCATGTGCACCTTGCGCGCGCCGAGCACCTTGGTGGTAACTTTGTTTTTAGTTCCCCCTCATCTTTCCCTCCCTTCCCCTATCTAACCCACCCTCCAGCCCTACCTAAATCCCCCCTACCTTATTTTGTTGAGTTACGCCTGTCACTGGCAGGCGTAACTTGCGCGTGCCGGCTGTCTGCCGGCGCGGCACGCCTCTTCCTAGTGCAGCTAAGAGTACACATGAAATGGGGTTTTGCATGTACTTTTACACACAGGCCACTGTGTCGGGGCACTCGGCCACGCCCCCGGACTGCCGCCACGCCCCGGACATGCCCCGGACTGCGGCCCCGCCCACGTCCCCGCCCATTTTTGCAAGCTCCGGGACATACGCACATCCCGGGGCTTGCACTCCGCCAAGCCTATGCAAAATAGGCTCAGCGCACGCAGGGGGTTTTTTTAAGGGTTACGCGCGTAACACTTTTAAAATCCGCCCCTATATTTTTAGTGTGAGCAGTATAAAGTAGCAGAACTATGAGGAAACGAGAATGCTAAAATTCTCTTTTTCTCATAGCTCCACCTCCTTGCTTGAAAAATGTTTAAAAGAAAGCCCACACATAGGACTGGTTGTTAATGAAGAGAGGAAGAGTAGGAAAGCATCTGGACCACAGGATAGGACAGTGATGGCTAACCTATGACACGCGTGTCAGAGGTGACACGCCGAGACTTTTTGCTGACACGTGCAGCGTTTCGTGGACTATCGGGAATTTTTTTTTTTAATCGGCTGCGCCGAGCCTTTTTTTTTTTTTATCGGCTGTGCCACCCCTTTAAAACTAGTTTTTTGGTATCCCCCACCCCCCCCAATGCCCCCGGGCGCAGCAACAGGCAGATAGGCAGGGCCGCGGCCCGAAGAAAAAGATCACGTTTAAACCCGCTGATGCTCCTCCTCCTTCCTGCCTGTGCGGCCCCGGAAGTAAATGTTGCCGGAGCCACGTGGGCTGGAAGGAGGTGAAGCATCGGCGCGTGCAGAAGAGGAGCAGCGCTTGCGTTTACGGGCAGCCGCGAATACCAAGTCGCAGCGGCCCGAGAAGAGGAAGAGGCCTGGTAGCAGGGCTGCCGCAGAGCCCATCCTGCGACGACCCGCGAAGAGGAGGCCCAGAGGTGAGAGAGAGGCTGAGGGTCTGTAGAGGGTGTGTGTGTGTGTGCGTGTATGAGATGAGTTGAGAGATTGTGTGTGAGAGTGAGGACCTGAATGTTTGCAGAGACGGCATGTGCTTGAGCAAGACAGCATGTGGGAGTGAGAGAGAGCCTGTGTGTGTGAGAGTCAGACAGCATGTGCCAGTGAGAGACTGTTTGTATGAGAGAGAGCATGTGACAGTGAGAGCCTGTGTGTGTGTGAGAGAGAAATGCATGTGAGAATGAGAACCTGACGGTGTGTTTGAGGGAAGAAGATGGAGAGAAAAGAAACAGAAAAAAAGACAATATAAAGGAATTGGCAAAAAAAATAAGAAAGGGAAGGTGGGAAAAAATAAGAAACGGAAGGTGGGGAAAAAAAGCCTGTGACCAACCAATTAGAAAATGAAGATCAGACAGCAAAGGTAAAAAACAAAATAAATTACTTTTTAGTGATTGGCACAGGTAATCTTTGGGAATGTGCAAGAATAGCACTTTCTCTATGCAGATCTCACAATGTACGAGATCAGCATGGAGAAAATGGAAGCCCACGGGGCCTGCACAGAGGAGGCAGCAGAATGGGCTTCAGTGTCAGTAGCAGCAATCTGTATCTCCCCAATAGCCATGCGGCAGCAGAGGAATGAGAGAGGTTCTGAGGTTGCTGGCAAAAGAGAGGGGGGTCTGCCTTTAGTGTGTGCATGTGAATGAATGGGACTCTGCATGGGGGTGTATGTGTGTGAATGCATGGGTGCTTGCGTGAGAATGAATTGGTGCCTGCCTGGAGGATGGAGCGGGAGTGGTGTGAAAATGAATGGGAGCCTGCCTGGGGTTCAGTGTGTGTGTGTTGTGTGTGTGTATATGTGAGGGAGCCAGTGAGTGTGAGAGCATGAGTGTGTATGAGAAAATCCAGGGGAGTAAGAGTTTGTGGGGGGGGGGGGGGGGAAGTGTTTTAATTGAAGATTTAGCCAATGAAATTCAGCAACAAAAAAAGTCACTAAGCAGGTAAGGTAAAGAATTATTTGTTTTTGCTTTATTAATAAATACAGTACATATATTAAAATTATAACTTTTGTTATTAATTAGAGCTACAAATATCACAAAATTATGGATTTTACTAGAAGTGACACACCACCCGAGTTATGCTCGTTTTTTTTTTATAAATTTTGACACACTGTGCGCAAAAGGTTGGCCATCACTGGGATAGGAGGTTAAAGGAAAGCAGAGAGAATGAGGAGAGGAAAAAAAGACATCTGACTGATTTATGTTGGGTCTTGTACTCCTTTAGGTGTATACATTTTCCTTTATTTTGCTATTGTTCCAGGTCTGTGGGTGATAATAGGGTGGAGATTGCAAATTACAAACTAGTTAGTCTGAATTTTAATGATGGTAAAAGTAACAGAAACTTTTCTGAAGGAAAAGATAATGAACAGCCTTGAATCCAGCTGCAGGATCCAGATGCAGCAAGGTTTTATAAGAGGGAGATCAGATCAGAAGAATCTGATTGATTTCTTCACTTTGGTGACAGGAGAATTAGGTCAGAGTGATCACTGTGTAACCCTTTTTTTAGGAAGTAGTAACTTCTTTCAGGGCACACGACTTATTTATTACTTCAGGGAAAGTTCGAGCTAGCACTCCTCCCAGGTCTGGAGCTCTCTATCCCAGATGTGGATTCTTTTTAAGGGGGGAAGCAGCCCAGACAGTGGTGTGATTTCTCCCTTGTGTATTTTGGTAGCTGTGGAAACTCCAAAAGGGAGTTGCTGTGAAAAAAACACAGGACTAGGCACTGGGTGTTAAATAATAATTTACTGATTAGTTAAAAGCAAATTAAAGTTCATTTTTAAATAAGGGTGCAGTTACAGATGATTCTTTGTATAGTTAGGTTGTTTCATTCTGGGTAGGTGTCCTTTTCTTCAGCAAACTGGATGAATTTCCCAATTGGTGGTGAAAATGTGCACTAAAGCTCTCCTAGAGGCTTAACCGAGATTCCTATGTCAGGGATCCCCCTTCTAATATAGCAAAACTCATCCTACCTCAGACTCCATTGTCTTTCCAAACACCCAGCCCTATAACCTGGTCCCATGTTAGTGGATGCGGTCTCCATGATCTTACTTGACTCATTTTACTTGTCGTGAAAAGGTGACTTCTCGGGTTGAAAAGTCGGTCAATCAGGAACCTGCTGATCCAGCCAACCTCCCAGTGAGGACAGGTGACTCAAACCTGCTCACAACAAAAAGAGAAAATACTTTCCTGATCAAAAATCTTCCAAAACTGTGGTTCTGCTGTCACAGATGCTTGCCACGTTCATGAGGTGAAAGGGTTCACTGGTCTTCACACCCTGTCCTCTGAATCCAGTCAGTGAGGATGACCTTTCCCAAAGGGGCAGAGTCTGAACCAAAACCAGAATTCTTTTAGCTTTCAGTTGTCTCACACCACCAAGCCTGTCATAGGTGCTTGCCACCTTCAGGGAGTGCATGAGCTCACTGCTCTTCAGTCCGAGAGTGGGAGACCCGCAGGGGGTCCAGCAAAAAGAGGTCCTTACTGTAACTAAAATTCAAAAGACCCTCTGGCAGGGTGTGCACAGGGCAGAGACTCCCCTCAAAAAGCAAAAACCTGACGAGGCAGGGAGGCCTCACCAGGAAGGGAAAAAAACCCCAGACATTCTTACTGCTCTGTGTCTGTCCTGAAATGATACTAGCCACACCTTAATCTGCAAAATGGCTGGGTTATAAAGCAAGGAGCAACGAATCCCAGCTTTCCTAGGTGGGAGGAAGGTGAAGGGGATGGAAAGCTCAAGAGTGTTAACTAACTGGACTGGAACTAAGGGCATTAAATGGCGGACTCGGGAGGTCCTGCCACAGCTGTATATGGTGTACTGAAATCTCAGCAGAGTCTTGGAAACTGACTCACGCAGGAGAGCCATACATAGACTGAGCATCCAGGGGGGCAATCTGATAACAGACAAAATACATTTGCAGGCTTTTACATACCTAAGTTACACTGATTTTCAAAGCTCATATACCTAAGTTCACTCGGAAGATTATCAAATGAAAACTACCCACACTAAGTAAAACCTGCTGCTTACTGCAGAGAAAGTTTTGGGGGAAATGTATGCAAAAAAGTGTGGATTTTCAAAAGGAGTTATGTATGCATAAGTAGCATATATCATAGCAATTTTCATGTCTATTTATGCGCCTAAAACATTGTGAAAATTCAGCTCTATGGAGTGAATTTTTAAAGGAGTTATGTGTGTAAAAGTTACAATTTCCAAAACCTCAGTTTTTAAGTGCATAAATCTGTTTGATAATTACCTCCATGCTTTTCAAAATCAAAACGTATGCACACAAATGCTAATCTTGCCCATATTCTGCCCTCCAGAATGTATCTCCCTGATGTGCTTAAAATTGCCCATACACGGGCAATATATGTATAATTATAAGAACATAAAAAATTGCCATGCTGGGTCAGACCAAGGGTCCATCAAGCCCAGCATCCTGTTTCCAACAGAGGCCAAACCAGGCCACAAGAACCTGGCAAGTACCCAAACACCAAGAAGATCCCATGCTATTGATGCAATTAATAGCAGTGGCTATTCCCTAAGTAAAATTGATTAATAGCCGTTAATGGACTTCTCCTCCAAGAATTTATCCAAACCTTTTGTGAACCCAGCTACACTAACTGCACTAATCACATCCTCTGGCAACATATTCCAGAGCTTTATTGAGTGAAAAAGAATTTTCTCCGATTACTCTTAAATGTGCTACTTGATAACTTCATGGAATGCCCCCTAGTCCTTCTATTATTCGAAAGTGTAAATACCCGATTCACATCTACTCGTTCAAGACCTTTCATGATCTTAAAGACCTCTATCATATCCCCCCTCAGCCGTCTCTTCTCCAAGCTGAACAGCCCTAACCTCTTCAGCCTTTCCTCATAGGGGAGCTGTTCATCCCCTTTTTCATTTTGGTTGCCCTTCTCTGTACCTTCTCCATTGCAACTATATCTTTTTTGAGATGCGGCAACCAGAACTGTACACAGTATTCAAGGTGCGGTCTCACCATGGAGCGATACAGAGGCATTATGACATTTTCTGTTCTATTAACGATTCCCTTCCTAATAATTCCTAACATTCTGTTTGCTTTTTTGACTGCCACAAGCACACTGAGCCAACGATTTTAAAGTATTATCCACTATGATGCCTAGATCTTTTTCCTGGGTGGTAGCTCCTAATATGGAACCTAACTACAGCAAGGGTTATTTTTCCCTATATGCATCATCTTGCACTTATCCACATTAAATTTCATCTGCCATTTTGATGCCCAGTCTTCCAGTCTTGCAAGGTCCTCCTGTAATGTATCACAATCCGCTTGTGATTTAACTACTCTGAATAATTTTGTATCATCCGCAAATTTGATAACCTCACTTGTTGTATTCCTTTCCAGATCATTTATATATATATTGAAAAAGACCGGTCCTACAGATCCATGAGGCACTCCACTGTTTACCCTTTTCCACTGAGAAAATTGACCATTTAATCCTACTCTCTGTTTCCTGTCTTTTAACCAGTTTGTAATCCACAAAAGGACATCGCTTCCTATCCCATGGCTTTTTAGTTTTCTTAGAAGCCTCTCATGAGGGACTTTGTCAAATGCCTTCTGAAAATCCAAATACACTACATCTACCGGTTCACCTTTATCCACATGTTTATTAACCTCTTCAAAAAAATGAAGCAGATTTGTTAGGCAAGACTTCCCTTGGGTAAATCCATGTTGACTGTGTTCCATTAAACCATGTCTTTCTATATGCTCTACGATTTTGATATTGAGAATAGTTTCCATTATTTTTCTAAAAGGCCATTTCTGCAGGTAAAGAGCTGTTTAACCCAAAGAAGTCTCTTTGAAAATTACCCTCCCTATGAGTAGAATCTAAGATAGTGGACTGGATTAGAAACAGGTTGAGGGATAGACAACAGAATGTGAAGGTGCTATTTACTGTGAAATAAAGTGAGCAGTGTGTCTTCATGCAGTGTTTCCCAACCAGTGTGCCGAGGCACACTGGTGTGCCTTTAGACCTAATCAGGTATGTCACAGAAAAATCACCCTGCCTAATGCTCAAATCCAGGCCAGCAGCTGGGCTCTGCTCTTAGCACCTTTCAATAACAAGAGATGTAGGTGGTGATATTTCGGTAAAAAATCAATGTGCATTTACCTCTGTTGCTCACAATAACTAAAATGCAGACACAGAGGACTAGGCAAATTATAATGCCAATTAACAGTTATATAATAAACTTTATTCAAAAATACATAACATATTATATTAGGACCTCTATGTGCTGAAAACACCGAAATTAAAACCCTCAACGACGCATCACTCTCATCATCACAATCATACCATTCAGTCCATATATATCCCCAATTATCCCTAAAAGTCAGTATACTGCAATACTTATAACTTACCCAAACCACCCAATATTAACATGCCCAACATGTAACATATAATACATCACTATAATAAATCTCTGTGATATATTCCATCAGGTAGAAACCTATAATGATTTAACTACAAACATAGTTTTATAAATATCACATTTATCAATATAACATTTATACCACCCCTAATGTTTATACCACCCGACGGGATACCCGTTTCGCCCAAGAAAATAGGGCTTCTTCAGGGAAATATTATAGGTATCCACGATTTTATGGCTCTATAACGACATCTTCATTATGTTATTTTCTTCTCATTAATACTCCAAATTGTCATGTTTCATCATTGTTGGTCATGTATAATAAAACTGCTAAGTGCACATAGATCTGGTCTCTGTAACCTACAAAACAAATTTAATACAATACCCATTTTAACCAAATACATATTTTATATACGGGTATGTACACCCTGTGCACCGTCACCACTCCACTCCACTGGTACCAACCGTACTTTCATGTCTGAAACATTCTGGAAATCATTTGGAAAACTTTATGTATATTTCAGATGCTTTACAATGTGCAATCTGTGCATCTAACGCATCAACCGGGACGACAACTCCTTATACCATTTTCAACAAGCCTTCGCCTTCACAACCTATAAAGGATGCAATAACATGTTTTGTTCAATATCTAAATGTCGCTCTCGCTACAAAATATAGCACTTGCCATTGCATTCAAATTGTATTCATATTAAATATTGCCGACGCTTCTCAAAAGCGTAACTAATTGGCTAGCAAATACTCACTAGTTTTTTAAAAGCGTTATAATGATTCCCAAAAGGAATAAAAAGTAAATAATAAATAACTTGAGACCTTACCAGTTCAAACACCAAAATTTTAAATTGATCTCCCGATATTTACGTCAGTCGCCGCAAAACTTTTCTTGCCAATTGCCCTCAGAACTTTGTTCAGTCAATATCACTACCGCGTCCACTGCAACTGAAACGCCATGAAGACTGGCGTATTACCTGACTTACGTAGCGCTTCAAGGACGTATATTTAAATGCCCCTTGGCCAATCACATTAAAGACAGATCTCCATGAATAAATTCAATACGTACCGCATTGAGTTGCACGTAAAACGCGCATGCGGCAAGCCCAAACCTTAGCGAAAACAGTTTATTATATAACTGTTAATTGGCATTATAATTTGCCTAGTCCTCTGTGTCTGCATTTTAGTTGTGGTGGTGATATTTAAACATATAGGAGCTCCTTTGTGAGAACCTGTGTAATCATGCATGCCTCTTCCGACCTACAGCATGAGCCCAGAGTGTGGTATTTAGTGGACAGTTTCCAGGCATGGATATCTGGCCTCTGCTTTGTGTAGCACACATTGTACCACCTCATAGTCCCCATCCTGAGCCTCCTCCTTTGATTCCTTCCACCCTCTGTCCAATCCCTAGGCTGAATGGGATGGGGAAAGCATGCACTGAGTACTGGATGTGATTTATCCTGAGTGTAGAGGATAAAACCATAAACTGTTATTACGGTAATTAATAAGCAATAGTACTTTGTGATCTATCTAATGTTTGGATACTTGCCAGGTACTTGTGACTTGGATTGGCCACTGTTAGAAACAAGATACTGGGCTTGATGGACTCTTGGTCTGACCCAGTATGGCATATATTATGTTCTTATGTGTTCCTGAACCCAGCTCTATGTCCCTGGTTCTTGCTCCTGGTTCCTGCATCTGCTGTCTGGTCCATGTCCTTCTGTTCCTTGCCTTCCTCGTGGTCAATCTTCAGTCTTGTCTCTTCTTCATGGTCAGTCTCCAGCCTTTGACTTCATCTTCATTGTCTCTGCTCCCACCTGTGTTGCTCCTTGCCTTCCTGCCTTTTCCCCCACTCTGTGTTGCCCTTTGGACAGATTTCTGGTTTAGATCTTGACTTGGACACCAACTTGATTGAACTCAGCCTCTCACCGACCTTCATTTACTCTGACTCTGTATTCATTTACGCTAGACCCTGGTCTGCAATTCTACCTACTTGATGGATCATCTCACTACCAGCAGAGGCCTACTTCTAAATCCAGCCAGCCCCAGCACCCAAGGGCTCAACCTAAGGGGTACGTGGGCTGGTATTGTTGAAGCTCCTGTTGGGCTTCTGCCTCTGCCAGATCCGCCTGCCGACGGTGGGGACCTGCAGGGCTCCTCCCTGCAGGCTGTGTCAACTCCACCTTGGTCCAAGGGTCCATTCATGCAACAGTGTAGACTGCTTCTGTCTTCTGACACCCTTCCTGAAGCAAAGGCCGCTTCCACATTATCACATATGTCCACAGTAATGAGATTTCATGTCTAAGCCCAGCAAAGATCAGAGACCAACATTACAAAGGTTTTTCTTTTGTGCCTGGCTCAGCAGCAGCTCTAAGAGCTAAGTCCATTGGGCTAATGGGCCTAGCCTTCCCTAGATAGAGACCTTGCTACGCGATAGTTTTGTGATGTTGTAAGCCAAATGAAGTGGCTTGAAAGGTATTCAATTGATTCTTACTTATATTTTATAATTGTTGATGCGAGATCCATCCGCACACTATATTTATCGACATCTCACTTCTCTTTTTCAAATGTCAATAATTTTATTTTATAATTTATGTTAATTTGTTTTTTCTTTTGGTTGTTTTATTTATTATATTTTTTCATCCATTTTTTATCCACATTTTCTTATTTTTTCATTTTTTTATTTTTTTATTTTTTCATTTTTGAATTATTACAATTCTTTGCGTTGTCTATATGTGCACACAATTTGCATTTGCACTTTTGTTTCAAGTGTATGCCTAATGTAATTTATACACACATATGCATGCTATGAACTATGTTAATATGGATATTAAATACTATATAGTTTTGATAGTGATTCACTATTTTGTTGCTTAACACTTCAGTACATACGTGTTTATACGAAGATATATTCAATTTTAATATGTAATTTTA
The DNA here is from genome assembly GCF_901001135.1 of Rhinatrema bivittatum. NCBI lineage: Eukaryota > Metazoa > Chordata > Amphibia > Gymnophiona > Rhinatrematidae > Rhinatrema > Rhinatrema bivittatum. The sequence continues at coordinate 105,467,069 of NC_042617.1, read as the reverse complement.
TTATGTGTTTTATTATTTATTATTATTTATTTATTATTATATATGTTTGACACATTTTATTTGTCGTCTCAAATTTTACATGTATGTGTGTGATTTTATTTGTTTATCCTAGCCCCTGAGGAAGCTCTTTGAGCGAAACTCGGCCAGAGTCGGGCAAGCTTCAATAAAATCATGTTTTACACCGATCCATCCACTTGTGTTCATTGCTGACAGCCACCTTGGATCGATTACCGGTTTGCTTTCTTGGACCATCCCTTTTACCTGTGTGACTGAGCTGACATATTCTGCTAGTGTGTAGGTCCTGTCTAGGGATCAATAGCAGCTTAGCTTTTTCTGTTTTCCTAATAGTAGGTTTATTGGTGTTTTAGGGCTTGGTGTAATAATTACAATGTTACCTTTCATAAGTAGCGTTGTTAGTGTTTGAGTTATTGCAGTTTTGGCATGGGAGAATTACTATATTGAAATTGTAATTCAATTTACTTGTTGCTTTCAGAGGATCAAGCCCATACACATCACATACTACAATAAACCCAAAATCCCACACTATAGCCCACTCCTGAACCCCCCTTACTCACTAAAAAGTCGCTGGTAGTTCTAGTGGGTGTCTGGTGCACCCCCCCCCCCCCCCAGGCTCCAGACCTGCAAGAAGCCATTTCCAAAATGGCAACATCCGGCTTTTGCTCCATTACTCAGCCATCAGGGCTTCTATTCTGAGAACGGGGTTCAGGGTTGGGATACATATTTCAGTAAAGTGCAGAGTTGGCACTACTCTTGGGGGTGGAGCATACTCAGTGCATTTGCCCCTTTAAGACTCGGCCCCCCTGAAGCCTCGGAATATGTGTTAACGTCCCGAGTCTCCCGGGGCAAGTTAACTACAGCTCAAGAGTTGTAGCTAAATTCTAATCAAATAATGAGACAAGCAAGTCTTTTGGCAAGTCGAGTTATTTGATTTGAATAGTTTCGGAAGTTTAAGTTATTAAGGAGCTCCTTAGCATGCATTTGCATGCAAATGAGCTAATTTAAACATGTGTAGAGCCAGGGCTCAGATAACGCAAGATATTTGAAATATCTCACATTATCCCCACATTAACCCATTTACCACATGAAAAAGAGCATTTTTCACGTGGTAAATGACCTAAGCCAGCTTAATGAATGAGCCCCTTAGATGTGAAAAAGAATTCTCCACTTGTTGTTTTCCTTCCCTAAACTAAACATGCCATTGAGAATGCCTGTTGTCAATGTAGGTAAAACTGTGTGTGTATAAAACAATACACACAGAGGAGAATTTTAAGAGCCTGGCACATGCATCAATTGAGAGATGCACGAACCAGTCTGGCATGGTGTGCGCCAACCTAATTTTAAAAGCCTCCCAGATACATGCATATCTCCCACTGCATGCACATAAGAACATAAGAACATAAGAAAATGCCATACTGGGTCAGACCAAGGGTCCATCAAGCCCAGCATCCTGTTTCCAACAGTGGCCAATCCAGGCCATAAGAACCTGGCAAGTACCCAAAAACTAAGTCTATTCCATGTAACCATTGCTAATGGCAGTGGCTATTCTCTAAGTGAACTTAATAGCAGGTAATGGACTTCTCCTCCAAGAACTTATCCAATCCTTTTTTAAACACAGCTATACTAACTGCACGAACCACATTCTCTGGCAACAAATTCCAGAGTTTAATTGTGCGTTGAGTAAAAAAGAACTTTCTCCGATTAGTTTTAAATGTGCCCCATGCTAACTTCATGGAGTGTCCCCTAGTCCTTCTACTATCCGAAAGAGTAAATAACCGATTCACATCTACCCGTTCTAGACCTCTCATGATTTTAAACACCTCTATCATATCCCCCCTCAGTCGTCTCTTCTCCAAGCTGAAAAGTCCTAACCTCTTTAGTCTTTCCTCATAGGGGAGTTGTTCCATTCCCCTTATCATTTTGGTAGCCCTTCTCTGTACCTTCTCCATCGCAATTATATCTTTTTTGAGATGCGGCGACCAGAATTGTACACAGTATTCAAGGTGCGGTCTCACCATGGAGCGATACAGAGGCATTATGACATGTCAAAAGTTTTCAAAACGGGGTGGGATGTGGCCATGGTCTGACCAAGGCATGGGCATTTCAGGACATGGCCAAGAAATGTGCGCATAAATACTTAAGCACCTGGGCACACACCCAGATCCAGTGGCTCATAAAAATATTTCTGCTAGGGTCGAGGTGTAAGTTAAAATATAAACAGAGCCATTTCTCAGGGATTTAAAATATCTGGAGTAACTGGGGGAAGTGCAGACTATCAAACCAGGCTCGTTTTGAAGACTTAGCTGATAATTGGGGGAACTAGTGGATGAACTGGTGAAACTGGCAATGGCGTGTATGTGCACACCATTTAAAATTCCCCGACTTACATGGTAGAAGCGGATTTATACACATAGACGCACACCCACTTAAAATTGGGCGCACATATGCATGCAGTGAGGCTATTTGATAACATGCATGCATATATGCATGCAAGTTATATAATGGTCGCGCATCTGGTCATGCACCGATGCACACAAGCCAAAAAGTGTTCAAGTACCAGTTTGAAAGTTATCATCATAGTTTTACCTGCATTGAGGATAAGCATTTTTCAAAAAGCTGATTTATGAGGGTAAAACATGTTTTCAGAATTTCCTTCATTAAAAAGTACCTCCACCATAGTCCAAATGTTAGCTATGAATTCTAGAAAACTCTTCTTTATAGGAAAAGATCATGAGAATATTCACAGCTAAAATGGTCATTTGTATCCTAGCAGGCCTATGTGAGGGATACAGAATGTTTGCTGATGTCATACAGGTTTTTTTTGTAAGTACAATCCACATAGTCAGATACAGTTAGCATAACTGGGCTTTGTCTGTGAGCTATTAAACAATGCTCTAAACATTTCCAAAACTGAATATATGCTAGTCTAACAACTGAATAATAGTCTAATTCCCTGTTCACTCACCTTGGATCCAAAGTTCCCCATTCTCGCTAGGAGACTACTAATCATCACCAGATTAGAAAGGTGGCTAAATATGTTTTTTTGGGGTTTTTTGGGTTTTTTTTAACAAAAGTCATGTTCTCTGTGGCTTGAAACACTTGCTGGAGGCCTGTGACTTTAGATTTGTGGTTCAGGCATCCCTGTTACCCATAATCAACCAATGTAATGCTATTAATGTAAGGTTACCATTTTTATCTGTAGGTCTCTACAATTGTTTTTGAACTCTGTTCCTTGCCTAATTACTGGGAAAAGACACACCAACAACATTTCTTCAACATTTGTATTGGGTACCTACTTAGTACTGAATACAGTACAAAGTTCTTGCAATAACCCACAAACTGATCAGGGCTAATTCAGTTCCATGGACAAACCTTGTAGTGCGGATTTACCAGCTTACACAGGCTCATAATAAAAACTTTTAAAAAAATATATCCGAAGCAGGAAACCTGTAAAGTAGTCGGTTGGACAGTTTGATGACCGAGGGGTTAAAGGGGCTTTTAGGAAAGATAAGACCATTGCAGAAAAACTAAATGACTTCTTAGCTTCTGTATTTACTAATGAGGATGTTGGAAAGATACCAGTTCCGGAGAAGGTTTTCAAGGGTGACAAGTCAGATGAATTGAAAGAAATAACTGTAAACCTGGAAGATGTAGTAGACCAGACTGACGAACTAAAGAGTAGCAAATCAACCTAGACACCTGGTATTTACCCAGGGTTCAGAAGGTACTAAAAAATGAAATTTCAGATCTATTAGTTAAAATTTGTAACCTATCATTGAAATCATCCATTGTACCTGAAGACTGGAGGGTGGCCAAAGTAACCCCAATATTTAAAAAGTGCTCCAGGGGCGATCCAGGTAACTATAGACCAGTGAGCCTGACTTCATTGCCAGGAAAAATAGAGGAAACCATTCTAAAGATCAAAATAATAGAGCATATAGAAAGACATGGTTTCATGGAACACAGTCAGCATGGATTTACCCAAGGGATGTCTTGCCTCTCAAATCTGCTTCATCTGAAGCGGTTAATAAACATGTGGATAAAGATGAACCGGTATTTGGATTTTCAGAAGACGTTTGACAAAGTCCCACATGAGAGGCTTCTAAGAAAACTAAAAAGTCATGGGATAGGAAGCGATGTTCTTTCGTGGATTACAAACTGGTTAAAAGACAAGAAACAGTAGGAATAAATGGTCAATTTTCTCAGTGGAAAAAGGTAAACAGAGGAGTGCCTCAGGGATCTGTACTTGGACCGGTGCTTTTCAATATATTTATAAATGATCTGGAAAGGAAGACGACAAGTGAGGTAATCAAATTTGCAAATGATACAAAATTATTCAGAGTAGTTAAATCATAAGAGGATTGTGATAAATTGCAGGAGGACCTTGTAAGATTGGAAGATTGGGCATCCAAATGGCAGATTAAATTTAAAGTGGGCAAGTGCAAGGTGAAGCAAAAAGGGAAAAATAATCCATGCTGTAGTTATACAATGTTAGGTTCCATTATAGGAGCTACCACACAGGAAAAAAGATCTAGGCGTCATTGTGGATACTAAATTGAAATCTTTGGCTCAGTGTGCTATAGAAGTCAAAAAAGCAAACAGAATGATAGGAATTATTAGGAAGGGAATGGTGAATAAAACGGAAAATGTCTTAATGTCTTAATGTCTCTCTAGGTGTGCTCCATGGTGAGACCGTACCTTGAGTACTGTGTACAATTCTGGTCGCAGTATCTCAAAAAAGATATAATTAGACTGGAGAAGGTACAGGGAAGGGCAACCAAAATGATAAAGGAGATGGAATGGCTCCCCTAGGAGGAAAGGTTAAAGAGGTTAGGGTTATTCAGCTTGGAGAAGAGATGGCTGAGGGAGGATAGACAGACATCTATCAAATCATGAGAGGTCTAGAAAGGGTGAAATGTGAAATGCTTATTTACTCTTTTGGATAATAGGAGTAGAGTATACTCCATGAAGTTAGCAAGTAGCACATTTAAAACTAATCAGAGATAAATTCTTTTTCACACAACGCAGAATTAAACTCTGGAATTTCTTGCCAGAGGATGTGGTTAGGGCAGTTACTATAGATGAGTTTAAAAAAGGTTTGGATAAATTCTTGGAGGAAAAGTTCATTAATTGCTATTAATCAGTTGACTTAGGGAATAGCCACTGCTATTTCTCGCATTCGTAGCATGGGATCTAGTTGATGTTTTGGGTACTTGCCAGGTACTTGTAACCTGGATTGTCCACTGTTGGAAGCAGGATGCTGGGCTTCGTAGACCCTTGGTCTGACCCAATATGGCAACTTCTTATGTTCTTAGATCCTAGCAAGGAGGCCTACTTGAACTACCTTCAGCAAGGTCAGCAAATTTGTCAGTGACAAGGGACTGTGCATTTTCTGTTGCTGCGCCCTGTATTTGGAAATCGATACCTTAAGTAGTGAGACTAATGGAATGTTCAAAGACCTTTAGAGCATTGCTTAAGTCTTTTCTCTTCAGTCTGGCATTTGCATATATTTTCTGGATGTCTGATCACACTGGCTCACAGACAGTCTGGGGCGGATTTTAAGAGCCCTGCTCGCGTAAATCCGCCCGGATTTACGCGAGCAGGGCCCTGCGCGCCGGTGCGCCTATGTTCAATAGGCCTACCGGCGCGCGCAGAGCCCCGGGACTCGCGTAAGTCCCGGGGTTTTCCGAGGGGGGCGTGTCGGGGCATGTCGGGGGCAGGGCCGAGCGGCACGCTGTTTTCAGGGCGGGGCGCGGCGTTTCGGGGGCGGGCCTGGGGGCGTGGTTTCGAACCAGGGCGGTCCGGGGGCGTGGCCGCGCCCTCCGGAACCACCCCGGGGTTGCGTCTAGGCGCGCCAGCGGCCCGCTGGGTCGTGTCTAGGCACGCCAGCGCCCTGCTGGCGCGCGAGGATTTACTTCTCCCTCTGGGAGGCGTAAATCCCCCAACAAAGGTAGGGGGGGGTTTAGACAGGGCCGGGGGGGTGGGTTAGGTAGAGGAAGGGAGGGGAAGGTGAGGGGAGGGCGTTAGCGAATTCCCTCCAAGGCCGCTCTGATTTCGGAGCGGCCTCAGAGGGAGCAGAGGCAGGCTGCGCGGCTCGGCGCGCGCCGGCTACACGAAATCGGTAGCCTTGCGTGCGCCGATCCAGGATTTTAGCGGATACGCGCGGCTACGCGCGTATCTGCTAAAATCCCGCGTACTTTTGTTTGCGCCTGGAGCACCAACAAAAGTATGCCAACGCGCCGTTTTTGAAAATCTACCCCTCTGTGCATATTCTTCATCCTGGTTGGAGGACTTTTTCAATTCATGCTTAAAACTTCTCTGTTTGTAATATATTTTTATTTGCCTTCTTTATGTATTTTGTTTAATTCTTTGATTCTTAATGTAACCATTTTATGTGTGTTGTTATGTACATTGCTCAAGGCTTAGGCATAAGCGATTTAATACCTTTTAATAAAATACAAATACTTTTTTAGAATTAAAGTGCTCTTTTCTATCAGGTTCCATTGTAAGATACTGTAATTGATCCCAAGTAGGTACTCTTGCTTTCTGCTTGAGATGTTTAGCTGCTTGTAATTATCTGCAGATCTACCTTGTTCTGCAGGGTTATATTGCTTAAATTGAATTTTTATGAACAGGAATCTTTTTAACAGAACAGTTTAATTCCCTATTTTGTTACTTTGTGATTTATTCCATAGCTAGAGAAATAATAGGAAACACGATAATTGGAAAATGCCATTTTTTTTGTTTGCCACTATAATGATCTTTTCTTCCTTTCTTTTTGAAACTATTGACTATAGAATATTTGAACTTTACTCTTAGTTTCAATGCATTTTGTCAAAATGAAAACTTTGATTGAATGTAGTGATGTGTACATATAGATCTGGTTTTTCAGAAGTTTTTTATTTAGTGGTCCTGGAATGCAGCAACCAGCTCATGCTAATTTCAGACCTATTAGTAAAAATGTGTAACTTATCATTAAAATCATCCATTGTACCTGAAGACTGGAGGATAGCAAATGTAACCCCAATATTTAAAAAGGGCTCCAGGGGTGATTCGGGAAACTACAGACCAGTTAGCCTGACTTCAGTGCCAAGAAAAATAGTGGAAAGTGTTCTAAACATCAAAATCACAGAACATATAGAAAGACATGGTTTAATGGAACAAAGTCAGCATGGCTTTACCCAGGGCAAGTCTTGCCTCACAAATCTGCTTCACTTTTTTGAAGGAGTCAATAAACATGTGGATAAAGGTGAACCGGTAGATATAGTATACTTGGATTTTCAGAAGGCGTTTGACAAAGTTCCTCATGAGAGGCTTCTAGGAAAAGTAAAAAGTCATGGGATAGGTGGCGATGTCCTTTCGTGGATTGCAAACTGGCTAAAAGACAGGAAACAGAGAGTAGGATTAAATGGACAATTTTCTCAGTGGAAGGGAGTGGACAGTGGAGTGCCTCAGGGATCTGTATTGGGACCCTTACTTTTCAATATATTTATAAATGATCTGGAAAGAAATACGACGAGTGAGATAATCACATTTGCAGATGACACAAAATTGTTCAGAGCAGTTAAATCACAAGCAGATTGTGATACATTGCAGGAGGACCTTGTGAGACTGGAAAATTGGGCATCCAAATGGCAGATGAAATTTAATGTGGATAAGTGCAAGGTGAATCATATAGGGAAAAATAACCCATGCTATAGTTACACAATGTTAGGTGCTACCACCCAAGAAAGAGATCTTTTTTACATGTATAAGTGCATACAAAAGTGAAAATACACGCGTATTCTTGATTTAATAAAATACAGAATATTCAATTAGGGGTAGATTTTAAAAGGTTGCACGTGGGCATACATGTGTGCGCGCTACCCAGCGCGCACACATGTATAACTGATTTTATAACATGTGCGGGCAGGCGCGCGCATGTTATAAAATCCGGGGTCGGCGCACACAAGAGGATGCACAATTGTGTACCTTGCGTGCGCCAAGCTGCGCTGCCTTCCCCCGTTCCCTTCCCCCATCCCACCTTCCCTTCCCTTACTTCCCCCACCCTTTCCACCCTACCTTTGTTTTCTTTTGTTGTTTCCAAACTTACTTCAGCCCTGGGGCTGAAGTAAGTTGCACGCGCTGGCCGATTGCTGGCGCGTGGTCCCAAGCACAACGGCAAATGGCTGCTGTGCCTGGAGCATTGGGCCCCACCCCCCAGACCACCCATGCTCGGCCTCCTCCTCACCCCTTTTTGCAAGCCCCGCGACTTCCATGCGTCCCAGGGCTTCACACGCGTCGCCGGGCCTTTTTAAAATAGGCCCAGCGCCTGTAAGACCGGTTACGCGCGTAACCTTTGTAAAGTCCGGCCCTTAGAGTCTACTTATACATTTACATCCCAATTTTTATGCATGTAAAGTGGAAAATTCACTCCTTAGGCTTCATATGAAGGAAAAAATGTAAAGTATCGGAATGTACATGGTAATTTCTTGATATTTTCCTAATAGTGCTCGAAATTGGCTTTGATGTCCTTATCTTATTAAGTTGTTAATTTGCAAAGGATAAAGCAGAAATTTATATACCGTTAAACATGAACTGATTCATTTTCTTTTTAAATCAATGAAATTCACTCATTACTTTATTAATACATAGTTATCATTTTGTGGAGAGTGTACCATATTGAATTATGTGACTATATTTTCTTCAAAACTTAATTTTAATTATATTCTTAATTAAAATCTATATTAGGAATTAGTTAAGTGCAGTGTCAGTTTTGACATTTCTGCAGAACTAACTATAAATGTTAGGTTGGTGTTCTCATTTCTGGCTTTTCAGTGGGAAGAATAACATTCTATAAATAAGTAATTATTCTTTAAACCAGCATCTCCATATCACTTAGGAAAATAACTTAAATGAGCAATTTCTGTAAGTAACCACTCCACATACTTTTTATATTCTATTTTCCATTTATTGTTATAGGTCACGTACATCAGTTGAGACTTTTCCAAACTGAAAGCCATATTTACTAAAATTCGCAACATTAACATGCATTATCAATAGGCCTCCTTATTCTTATTGGTGTCTATTTATTAACATGGATTAACACTATTTAGCAAATAGACCATATAGAATTTAATGCTTTTTTTAAATTTTATTTTTATTAATTTCAACATAAACAAGCAAGACAACTCTCACTTCTGTAAATAAAATGATATCTCAGGAAAATATAACATATAATAGCTACACAGAAACATCATTTCTAATAACATCATTCCTTTAAAGGCAAAACTGATTGAGAGGGCCAGTATTCAAGGGGAGAATATCAGGAACAAATATAAGTAATAGCCTAGCATGCTCGGTATATACATTTTATTGGAACATATCGGGATCAACTATTCCCCAGGATGTGTTGTTACTATACTCCTGAAATTTAAAAACAATTTTAGTTGCTCAGGGAAGAAAAATATGAAACAATCATTTTGACCATGGATCACACATTTACATGGGTACCTCAAAAATAAATGAATATCCCAGTGCAATCACCTGGGCTCTCATAGAAAGGAAGTCTCAACTCCTAACTTGGGTCACCCTTGCAAAATCCGGATATATGCTAATAGCTTGGCCATGAAAAGTAGAAGAGATATTTTTAAAATACCTCTTCATAATTTCATTTAAATCTTTTTCCATAATAAAGGAAACAAGGAGGGTAGACCTCTCAATGACCTCGGCAGTCGTGTCCTCCAAAAACTGAGTTAAATTGGAAATAGCATCTATATAACCATCTTTAGGAGGACTATCTTTGCTGGCACTAGGAAGAAAAATAACTATTTATAGAGGGTATCTTATCCATTTCAAAGCCAAGAATTTCATGGAAATATTTCTTAAGGGTGGTGAATATTTCTTCACCCAGCACTCTAGGAAAGTTCAAAAAGTCCAGATTCAGGTGCCTAATATGATTTTCAAGGTACTCCAATCTCCACAAACAAGTCCCATAATTTTTAACCAGCTTAAAATTGCAAGCTTGAGTTTGTACCAAGGCCTGTTGCGAAGAAGCCATTTGATTTTTAAATCTTGAATTTGACTTTCATATATTTTATTTGTTTATTTATTTGACATTTTCTATACCGATCTTCATGACAAGATTCATATCAAACCGGTTTACATGGAACTAAGGGATTAACTGTTGCAGTTGGACACTGCTGGCGAGATAGTGGACCCTTGGGCTGGCCTACCTAGGGTGACAGGGTAGGCCAGGAGGCGGGGCTACAAGCAGGAGGTGTTCACCCGGGAACCAGGAACTACCCGGGAGGAGCCCGTAGGGCACTGGGACCTCGGGACATGGGACAGAGGCTGAAAGTCCAGGGGTTGAGATAGGCTAGACCGGGACCAGAGCAAACAGAAAGGATAGGAAGTCCAAGGTACCCGGGAAGCCGGGGACCGGCTGTACAGGGCCGAGGGCCGGCTGAAGGCAGGGCAGCGGGCGGCAGCGGAGTCTGTAGCAAACCGGAGGCTGAAGCAGGCTGTAGGCTGAAGCGGAGTCTATAGCAAACCGGAAGCTGAAGCAGGCTGAAGGCTGAAGCGGAGTCGGCAGCAAACCGGAGGCTGATGCAGGCTGTAGGCTGAAACGGAGTCGGTAGCAAACCGGAGGCTGTAGCGGCTGTAGGCTGAAGCGGAGTCGGTAGCAAACCGAAGGCTGAAGCAGGCTGTAGACTGAAGCGGAAGCAGGCTGGGGTCGGAGGCTGGCTGCAGGCTGAAGCGGAGTCAGAGGCAAACCGGAGTCAGAGGCAGGCAGCAGGCAGAAGCGGAGTCAGAGGCAAACCGGGGTCAGAGGCTGGCAGCAGGCTGAAGCAGAGTCGGAAGCAAACCAGAGTCAGAGGCTGGCAACAGGCTGAAGCGGAGTCGGAAGCAGACCGGAGTCAGAAGCAGGAAACGTGGAGATCACCAGGAACGCAACTAAGAACAACTATGGAGTTGTGAACCTCGTTGCAAGGCGATGAGAGAGAGTTTGGATGCCGGTTATATTGGGGCTCGGGAGAGACGTCAGCAGCACGGGTGGGGCCAGGCTTCTGGGAGTTGAGCGCTCAAGACGGGCGTCCTCACGCGCACGCGAGACTGAGGAGAAGCAGGCATGTAATGGCGGCCGCCACGTGGAGTGAGAGAAGCCCCCAGGGTCCAGAGCGGGCGGAATACGGTGATTCCTGAAACGGAGGTAGGCGGGTTTGAGCCCTAAGCGGAGGGAAGCAGTAGAGACCGCAACATTAACAACATATCCATATAACAGGAAGGCCGAAGCACAGTTACATATAACAGGGAGATTGAACTTGGGGGCTAGAGTAGCCAGGAAGTAAAAGGATAGCAAAAACTAGATGTAGAGTACATATGTAATACTGGGGCTGGATCTAGAGTCTAGCCAATTGGGTTGAGTCTGTTTGAGATGTATGTTGATATATTGGAACTTAAGGGAAGGCTTGGCGGAAAAGCCAAGTTTTAAGTTTTTTTCGGAAGGTTAGAAGACAGGGTTCCAGTCTTATTATATTATTATATTATTATTATTATTATATTATTATTATATTAATAATAATATATTATTATTATATTATTATTATTATATTATTATTATATTATTATATAATATTATATTATTATATTATATTATTATTATTATTATATTGCATTCTGGGAATTCACCTTAGTTGTTAGGGTCCCAATTTTGTTCTGACAGTCCTTCATAGAGCTTCCAAAACTCACAATAAGGTCCCATAATGCTTCTAGTGTTACAGTGGCTGGTTTAGGAGGGAGTTGGAAGCACTCACCCCAAATACCAGCTCTGCCTCCCAGCTCCTACTGTGCTTCTACAGGAGATAAGTAAACCACGAGGCTGCAAAATCACCAGACAAAACAGATTCCAAAAAGCTGGAAGAAGGTTGGAAGGTCGGCAGCAAACCTCCACTCTGACCCCCGATTGCTGTCGCTTCGATGATGTCATCATTCTGCACTGCAATCCTGAGCAGAGGGACGTTGGGTATTGGAGCCGGCGGTAAGCGCTGATTCAGAGGACTCAGTATGGTTTTCCCAGGCGACTCCAGTGCTCTCTCACCAGTAGCTGCAGCAAGGATAGGAACCCCTTTTCTACCGATCCAGCAGCAAAAGCTGTCATCAAACGCTGTCCCAAAGGTAAAGTATTGTCCGGGGGGAAGACATGAACTTTGCCTTTGCGCTTTGAAGGCATTTTCAAAGAAATAAAAATAGGAATTGTAGGGAAGTGTTCCTCTGCTGCTGGTCATGCTGCCATCTTGGCCCTCACCGAATTTAATGTATTTTTACATTTATTTTTTTTAGTTTGATAATAGCATGAAAGATAATTTTTAGCAGTCATATTTCTATAGAATATTAATATGTAATTATCTGATTTTTTTGTAGAATAATTGAAAAGCTAAGTAATCCATATTAATACATTTAGTCTATTACAGTAATTATTTTACTTCATTACAAGAATATTACATTTTATTATTCTTTTTTTAAAATTTGAAATAATGCAGTGAAACTGTACAAATTAATATGGCAGAGCTAGAAATAAACTGATTGTAAAGTGAAATTTGCATCAGATACCATAAATGAAGGCAGATGTTAGGAATTTCATTTTATTTTTTTATTTCAGTGCTTGCCAGAAACCCACTGAGGTATAAAATCTGCTTTAACAGAGTTGTAGAAGGCATCACCTTTTGCCCAGCTCTGTTATATTTTTTGAACTGCAAGGATTTTATGGAGCACAGGAAGAATTGTAGAAGCAAATTAACAATTGTGTGATATTTTCTATGCCCATTAATGGGTACAGGTTCATTGCTTTGCAATTACACACATTAAGGGCCTGATTCATAAAGAGCTCAATTTTATAACAGTGTGCTTAGGGCTGAAGTCTGTGTGTATAATGTACACATGGACATCAACCCAAATTGTCAAAGTGGACTTACAAGTGCAAGATTGGTTTGAAAATTAGCAGGACTGCATGAACCTCTGCTTGACATAGGTGCATTCTTTATACCTCTTAGTGAGCAGGTATAAATGTTCACATGAGCATTACGCACATACTTTCAAAATGTGAAAGTACACATGAAAAGATTTCCCTGCCCCCATATCACCTCTTTGCAGTACACAGAAAAGCAGATATCACTTCCTCATGTCCTTTTACAAATACAACCCCAAGATAATTTTCAAAAAAGCCCATTTACTTGTGTAAATGCTTTTGAAAATTACCCCCTGCGTGTATAGGAAAATAGCTTAGAGATTTTGCCACCTATTTGTCCATTCTCTAATTACACAAAGGTACTCTTAGTTTATCTGCTTTCTTTCCCCACTGCTAATATCTGCATTAGCATTATTTTCATAAAATAAATGTTAGTATTCTTATTCTAGATCCTAAGACTACAATTCTGAAATCTAGCAATATAATTAAACAACTTGCAACACTTTTTCCCCTATTAATTTTAGCAGTTCAGTTGTCAAAATGCAGACAAAAAACATTTCTAATACAATGATTTTTGTAACAGTAGTTACTATATAGTAACATAGGGCCTCATTTTCCAATATCGCATGCAATACCAAAAATGGGTGTACTTTATGCTAATAAGCATGTGTATCGCCAATTGCACTATCAGCGATGCAAAAGGCTGTTATCGCAAGTTGGGCTACATTGCCAGTATATCGTGGTTCACAATGTCTCCTGACAGGCCTGTTTCAGTATGAGAGAGAGAGAGAGAGAGAGACAACCTTGCCATAGCATCCCCTCCCTAGACAGGTATTTGTATCCCTATGGGAGGCCCACCTAGTAACTCGAGGTGAGGTTTAAGTATTAGTGTAGGGGGTTAGGGGCTACTTTCACATTCAACATGAGACGTACGAACAGAACAGTGGTCTCTTGTGAAGATTTGATGACCTACGGAGTGAGGAAACTCACTCCAAGATGAGATTTGTGCAATGTTCTCTCAACCTAGCTTGATGGACTCTCTACCTGGGTAACAACAAGCTAGGTGGAGAGAACATTGCACAAATCTCATCTTGGAGTGAGTTTCCTCACTCCGTAGGTCATCAAATCTTCACAAGAGACCACTGTTCTGTTCGTACGTCTCATGTTGAATGTGAAAGTGGCCCCTAACCCCCTACACTAATACTTCAACCTCACTAGGTGGGCCTCCCATAGGGATACAAATACCTGTCTAGGAAGGGATCCTATGGCAAGGTAGGTTCTCTCTCTCTCTCTCTCTCTCGTGCACAACATAATGCAAATGAAAGAGGTGTAGTTATTGGCTGCGTTAGGAGCCACGCTAACAGTGTAGCTGTTTCGCGGCACATGATAAATCCTCCCTACTTTACATTTGCTCCGTCCCAACTCTGCCCCCTGAATACGAAATTAAAAATTTGCATTTGCAAATCGCGTTAACTGCTGTTAGCGCGGTTTGCGGAATTATCACACTTGGTAACTCCTTGGAAAATGAGGCCCATAGTGAGGATGATAGAAACATTGCCGTGATGGCAGAAAATGGCCAAATGATCCATTCAGTCTGCCCAGCAAGCTTATGCTAGTATCTGCTGCATTGTGCAGGTTACTTCCATGCTTACCAGTTTCCCAGACCGTAAAAGTCAGAGCCCCCATTTGTTGCTGTTTGATACAATTTATCTTTACCCTTACTGTGGAAGCAGAGAGCAATGTTGGAGTTGCATCAACAGTATCAAGGCTTATTTGTTCAGGGTAGTAAAAGCCACATCAGCAAGTTAACCCCATGCTTATTCGTTCCCCAAACCATAAAAGTCATGGCCCTCATTGGTTGCTGTCTAAATCCAATTCCCCTTTTCTCACTGCATTGAAGCAGAGAGCAATGCTAGAGTTGCATCAACAATATCAAGGCATATTTGTTAAGAGTAGTAACCGCCGCACCAGCAAATTACCCACATGCACTTTTTTCTTCATTTCCATACTCTAGCTTTAGGGATCCAGAGTGTTTACCCCATGCCCCTTTGAATTCTTTCATTGTTTTTGTCTTCCCCATCTCCTCTGGAAGGGCATTCCAGGTATCTACTACCCTCTCTGTAAAGAAATATTTCCTGATGTTGGTTTTGAATCTTCCTGCCTGGAGTTTCATTTCATGATTCCTAGTTTTACTGATTTATTTCCAACAGAAAAAGTTTGACGATTGTGCATCATTAAAAACTTTGAGGTATCTGAAGGTTTGTATCATATCTCTCCTGCACCTCCTCTTTTCCAGGGTATACATATTCAGATCCTTCAGCCTCTCCTCATAAGACTTCTGATGCTGACCCCACACCATTCTGGCTGCTCTTCTTTGGATCACCCCTATCCTGTCTTTATCCTTTTTGAGATACGGGTTCCAGAACTGAATACCAGGTGAAGCCTTATCAAGGACCTGTTATGCTGGTCAGCTGAGGAGGCCGACCAAGCTTACCCCTTCCGGCCTCTGTCCAATACGCTCCAGACCCCCAGGGACTACGCGACGTCGAAAGACCTACTCCTGCACTTGGGACGCCATCGCAGCAGAAGCCCCGCCCCCCAACGTCCTCTAGACACGCGCAGCAAAACCAGCCCTTCTTTTAAAGAAGATCTGCACAGGAAGGCCGGCCTACCACCACTGGTCTCCACCCCTTCCTGGAGGTATTTAGCCTGCCCTTATTTGCTAGCTCATTGAGTTTGCAAGGATCGTGTTGGATGGAAAGCCTCCAGTCTGTGCTACTCTGCCGCTTTCTGCCCTTCGGGGTATTTCTCTAACTTGGGTACCCACTCCTCAGGGGCCCTCTGCTTTCTTCTAGATGCCTTACTGGGATCAGGTACTCGCTCCTCGAGGGCCTGCTCTCCCTGCCTCAGTGCCTATAACCAACTATTTCTGCCTGCTGGAATCGCCACCACACAGCTACCATCTAGTGAGTAATCTAACTCTGTCAGTCTGTCTCATCTACAGCTCTGCTGCTCTGGGAACCTGCAACCGGACTTCCTTATACCATCTCAGCAGACGAGTCTCCTCTGCCGAGGATCCCTGGATTGCTATCTCTGGATTGCCTCACTACTGCCACCTCTGGTGGAACTCATCAGCTGTTTAATAAAGACAAATCTCTGTGTCTGTGCGTCCTGAGTCTAGCCTGGTACTGTGGCTCCTCACAGAGCTCCTCCCTGTGGGTGTGGTCATCACAGTACCCCGAGAATCCACTCAAACACCTCAAACCATAACAGGACCTATACACTGGCATCACCACCTCCTTTTTCTTACTGGTTATTCCTCTCTCTATGTAGTCCAACATTCGTTTTGCCTTAGCTATTGCCTTGTCACATTGCTTTACCACCTTCAGATCACCAGACACTATCACACCAAGGTCCCTCTCCCAGGCTATGCACATTCGTCTTTCACCACCCATCACATACAGCTCTTTTGGATTACCACACCCCAGAATCATGAATCTGCACTTCTTGGCATTGAATCCCAGATGCCAAATCCTCGACCAGTCTTCAAGCTTTCTTAAATCACTTTTCCTTTTCTCTACTCCCTCAGGTTGTTCATTCTGTTGCAGATCTTAGTATCATCCGCAAATAAATAAACTTTACCTTCTATCCCTTCCACAATGTCGCTCACAAAGATATTGAACAGAATCAGTCCCAAAACCGAACCCTGTGGCACTCCACTTAACACCATTCTTTCTTCAGAGTAAGTTCTATTAACCATTACACACTGCCTCCTGTCAGTCAACCAGTTTGCAGTCTACATTACTATCTTGGCACTCCCTCCAAAGCTTCTCATTTTGTTCACGAATCTCCTACACGGGACCGTATCAAAAGAAAAAAAAACAAATGGTTCGTCCAGTCTGCCCATCAGATTTCCTATGGTAATAACTGCCACATTCTGGAGCACATATTGCTTTCCAGTTTTTCACTTCTCAGGTGATCCAGTAAAATATTTTTTCTGATGATCCCATCAATTTCAAATTTCTAAAACAGCTTTTCATACACTATGATGTTGAATGTTTTTTTAACCTATTCATGTACATCCATTCTGTCACAACATCTTTTATGCAGGGTTGTTTGAGGCACCGTGTCTATTTAAACTTCTGTTTTGATTTAAATATGGATATATGTCAGTCATGATGTGCTACATATTTGCATAGATTCTAGGATATTATCTGGTATTGATGTCATATGAACAAGTCTCCAGTTTGTAGATTTTTTTTTCCTTTTCTTCTGCAGTAGAACCATGAACTTACACCCTTCTTTATTATTTCTACTGAATAGATGTCATTTAAATAAGCAATATGATCTCAATCACACAAAAATTCCCAAAAATTTTTTTGTTCCAGAACCTCCAAAATTGTACAACACACATCCAAATAATCAAGGTAACTGTGGAACCACATGTACAAATTCTCATTAATGTATATCACTATGTTTGTAGGACCTCTGAGCTACATGAGTTTGTTAAACCTACAGACGTTTGCAAGGGACGTTTGCAAGTATACCTTTGGGATACCTATTTGATGTGATGAGTAGACTGTTTGGATTTTCATAACACATTTTTAAGTGTAAAAAAGGTGCCCACATTTTGAGTGGGTTGATTTGATAGAAGTAGATGTGTGAAACAGCCTACAACGTTTTGGGTCTATAAAATATTTTAAGAAAAACTGAAAAATTCACAAAAAAATTTTCAAAAATTGACCTCGTGATTAATTAAAGCAATTTGGACCTGTACACTACATAAATGAGTCTGTAGGTTTAACAAACTCATGTAGCTCAGAGGTCCTACAAACATAGTGATATACATTAATGAGAATTTGTACATGTGGTTCCACAGTGTGATTAATGTTTCAATGATACCAGTTACCTTGACTATTTGGATGTGTGTTATTTAAATAAGCAAAACATTAAAGTCTACATATTAACACATTTTAAAATTCCTTTAGTACACTTGATGGCATAGCATTTCAGCATGGTGTATTAATCTTGTTTGAGCCATTTCTTTCTTTTTTACGCTACTTAGTTATGGTCTGGCATTTTCCTCCTGCTTCTTTGAACTTACAGCTCAATCAGAACCAGTCTCTATTACATTGGTTCTTAATCTTTTCTGTGTGTGGCATAGAATTCATGTCATCATAGCACACAACCACCTTCATCATCATCACCTTCTCTTCCCATTCCTCTCCTTCCACCCCCTGGCATCATCATCACTTTCTCTTCCCGGCATCATCATCATCATCTCTTCCCTCTCCCCTGGCATCGTCACCTTCTCTTCCCTTTCCTTCTCCACTCTCTGGTATGATCATTCCCCCTCTTCCTCCAAACTTCTCCCTACCCCCTGACATCATCACCTTCCCTCTGCACTCACCCCACCTCCGGCAACATCACCATCTTTCCTCTCCCTCCATCTTGCCTGATATCAATTCTATCCTTCTCTATCCACCCATCTTCCTTTATCCCCTGGCATCATCACCTTCCCTCTCCCTGACACCCTGTTATCATGACCTCTTTCCCCTCTACTCCCACTCTCTGACATTGTCATTTTTCCCTTCCTCTCCCCCCTACCATGTGACACATTTATTTGCCCTTCTCCCCTCACCCCTCGGCACATTCAAATGTCCCTTCTCCTCCCCTATGTTCTGGAACCAGCATAAGTCTGAACAGTGCTTACCCAGTGCTGCTGCTTCCTCCTCTGCCAGTTTCCTTCTGCAATCGGAACTATAGGGAACCCGCACAATTTCAACTGCAGTGTGCATCACTTGCCACCGCGCCACCAAGCTGACCCTGGAGTATTTGTTTCACTTGGTGTATTTTAAAACAGAAGTAATAACTAGACTTGAAAATATCAGCTTGCCATTTATTATATTTCTTGTTTTCCCCTATTTGAAAATAGTGCTTCAGATTTGATTTTGTGCCTGGTTTTAAAAAATCTCCCATTCTAAACTCTTTTTATGCTGTATACTTGTTTCCATAAGGAAACTTGAGGAATAAATGAGTACTTGCCCATTAAGATTTAATGCAAAAAAGTGCAGAATCATGCATTTGGGATACAGATATATAAGGGAGCCATTCATAAAGGTAAGGTGAGATTCTGATTTGCAGAAGTCAGGAGAGAGACTTTTGGATGATCATGCCTGATGAGTTTAAGGTAGGAAAACAATGTTGAGAGACAGAGTGTCTATTCTGTTGAAGATCTTAGTATCATCAGCAAATAAACAAATTTTACCAAGGTTTAGCAAATATAACTTGCACAGATAGATTTGTTGGAATAATTTTCAAAGCGGACTTATATGTGTAAATTTGTTTCAAAAATTGATGTAACTTAAGCACAAATTTACCAACTTTCTTATGCAGGCATTTGAAAATTACCTCCATTAAGGATAAGGAAAATTGGACTTGCCAAATTGCTAAGAGCCAGGGGTTTGGAATGGTGAAAGGATTCATTCTTTGTTCTCTCTTTTTCTCTTCTCTTCCCATTTCTCATCTATTGTCTCCTTCACTTTCTTTCTATCCCATGCATACTATTTCGGCTCCTCAATTCCATTTTCTTTCCCTGATGACCTCTTACCTGCAGATGTCTATTTTCTCTGTTTTTATCTCTTAAGCCTTAATGGGATAGTCTATCAATTGTTTCACTTGGCTGCTCCCATCTTTACCACGCACAACTGCAGGCCATTGCAGGATAGAGATGTAGGGACCCTTTGGATCCCTCATTATTTAAAATTGGCCCTATCTTAAGATTAAGTAGGTTTCAGCAATTTGCAGACTCATCAAAGTCAATCTGGAATTGTTAGCACTGCCTTATAAAAACGGGTTGAGCATGTGTATAGGGGATGTTTTGTTTTATTTTTGGAGTGAGAGAAAGAGAATATCGGTGGTCCCTAAATTTAGGCCACACAACCTGTTCAACTAAGGGGAAATGATTTTTCCCTTATCAGCCTTCTCACGGAGCTGGGAGGGATTTTTCCAGGAAGAGAACAGGAGTTTTGGGAGCATTTTTTTTTTTTTTTTTGCAAAGAGTTTATTTTTGAGACCTGTGCATGCCCAGGAGGGAAATCACTGCTGCCTGTGGGGATGGGGTAAGGAATAAGTGCTGCTTATCCTTCTGGCAGAAATACAAGAGGATGGCAGTGGCCTGAAAAGTAAGGAAAGTCTTTTTTTCTTTTTGTTAATAGAGTTTGTTCCAGTTTTTGGAGAAATCTTTTAACTACCATTCCTGTCCAGTAGAGGAAGAGTTTTTTTTAAATTTTGTTTACACTGAATTAAGGCTGTCAGTAAAAGCTGTGCGACTTATCTTTCGCCAAAGTCCCAAAGTCCCTACACCCATATTACCCCTCTTTTGAAGGTTCTCTCTATACTCCTCCTTATACACTCCGGTCATCAGAGAAAGTCACTCTTATGTATGTTCTTCACCTCTACCACCAATTCCTGACTCTGTGCTTTCCACCTGGCTGCACCATATGCTTGAAATAAACGTTCTGAGCTGGTGTGTCACATGCTCTCTCTTGCTTTTTTTAAATCCCATCTAAAAAGCTGCCTTTTTGAGACTGCTTTTAAATCTTGAGCCTGATTGTCCACTTTCAGCCTCATTAACTAATTTTAACCATTGTACTACTAAATGAAACTCCCCAAGTCTCTTTTGCCCTGTATATTTTTCTTGATTAGTCTGTAAGCTCAATCGAGCAGGGACTGTCTCTTATGTGTTGTATGTACAATGCTGTGCACGTCGACTAGCACTATCAAAATATTAAGTTATAGTAGCAGTAGTAGTAGTAGTACAGACATGATGGGGGCAAGGGGAACGGCTGCCTCAGACATGATTGTCCAAGGAAGTGTTGTCAACAGAGCCGATTTTACCCATATGCTATCAGAATACTCAATGGGCAGAGCGAGGCGCCCATTCCTTGAATACACAGGGTTCTGTCTTAATGACTATTAGCCAATGCTGTGAATCTCAAGCACCAGATAACAGGCCCCTGCTGCTGCTCCAGCCCCTCCCTGTCCAGGCAGCATACAAGAAACAGGAGAGTGTGGGTTGAGCCTGAAGCAGATATAGCATAGTGCAAAGTAATAAAGAGCCTTAATCCAGCCCATTCCATTCAGCTGTTCCCCCTCCCCACCTTCCACACATACAGCCACACACACACATACATACACACACTCACATACATACACACACTCACCTTCCTGTCTGGAAGGGAGGGGATGAAACTTGAGGAAATAGAATAAAAAGAAGAAGAAACTAGCTTTTGTCTGCACATTTCTACTTCAAATATTTGATCTGTTATTTTGTATTTGGAAAGCGGGGTAGAGACAGGAAGCTTCTGCTGTTGGACATGGGGTTTTGGGGGAGAGGATCTTCTGTTGCTAAGCATGTAGTTGGGAGAAAAAGAGGCTGCTGGACAGGGGGTGGAAATAGTGGACAGTGCTGCAGAGCAGAGGGAGGGGGCTATAGCTGGACAGGGGAGAAGAGAGGGAAGCTGCTAGGCAACAGACACATGGTAGAGAGGAGGGAGCTGCTGAGCAAGGGGTGAGTAGTAGAGAGAAGTGAAGCTGTTAGTCAAAGGATGAATGGTAGAGTGGGGGTTCTGCTGGGTAAGGCATAAAGTTGGGAGACAGAGGATGGATGCCGCTGGTCAAGGAGAAGAGGATGAGAAAAAGGAGGATGCAGGGCAAGGAGTAGATGGAGGAGAAGGTGAGGGATTCAGGACAAGAAGCAGAGGAAGAAAAACAGGGCTATGGAGTGGAGTCAGGGAGAAAAAGAGGAATGCAGGGGAAGGGAAGAGAAAGGGGGACATTGAGCAAAGCATAAAGGGAAGGAAGGGAAGGAAGCTAGACAGGACGAGAGAGAGAAGGGAAACTTTGCTGGAAACACTCTCACTAGAAAGGGATAGCTGTGGTTTCGCAGAAAGAATGGGTGTATGGAATGGCCAACCAGTAGAGATGTTTCAGATAGAAAATGTGACAGAAATCAAGATAGGATGGACTAACCATAGAGGATTCCTGGATGAGAAGAAATAAGGGAAAAACCAACAATCAGCCAGGTACTGTACCATGAATGAAACTGGATAGCCTACATAAGGGGGTAGGCAACTCAGTCCTGAAATGCCACAAACAGGTCTGCTTTCCAAGATATCCACAATGAATATGTATAGGATATATCTGCATACATTATTTATTTATTTTATTTATTTTTAATTTTTTTATACCGAAATTCCTGTATGAGATACAAATCAGTCCGGTTTACAGAGAACGGGAACTCGCCCTGGGCTTGTCTGGCCATTAGAGGTAAGGCATGCAGATCTCACATTAGAGGTAAGGCATGCAGATCTCTCTCATGAATATTCATTGTGGATATCCTGAACATCAGACCAGTTTGTGGCACTCGAGAACTGGAGTTGCATAAGCCTGGACTACAGGAATGTTAAAGCCCTCAGCCACTGTCATATTCTGTGTTTCTGTAATAATGACCATCACAGATGATCCAAATTTATTTAGATAAAATGGTGGGCATGACGCACTAGGAAGAAATTTAAAAAATGTTAAGCATTAATAGCTCCTCAAAAATAAATTATAGATTATAATAAAAATGTTGATTTTGATAGTCTTATTTTTTGAAATGGTCAACTGAATTGTCTAAAATCAGCTTGCTAATACTGTTCAATGACACAAAAAGGTTTGGGCAACAAATTTGCATATTTTCCATTGAGAATGGTGTTATGCCTGTCGGTTGCATATGGCTGCAACTGCGTGTACTTACTTCCTGCACTGCTCTCCTGCCCTCCCCGGGGCTGCTCGTGGCTCGGGCCAGCCTTCACCGCCGCGTTCTTCGGGACGCCTGATGGCGGCCTGGATGTCGCCGCCATCTTCCTTGACTTTGGGCCTTCCTAGGTGCGCGCGAACGCCACCGGCCCCTCCTTTGAAGCCTCCTCGGCGGGAACCTTGGGGGTGTCTCCAGTTGATGACATCATCAGACCGGTGTATTTAAACTCCACCTTCGCCCTCAGCTAGCCGACTTGGCAACACGTTCCGTTCGACTCCGACTACTGCCTACGTGTTCCTGAGACTATGCTTCGTGCCGTGGACCCTGTCTGGTACCCTTTCCTCGGGGGCTAGTGCACGCATTAGAGACTCGCTGTCCTTGCCTTCCTCGCTCCTCGGGCTGGCTCTGCATATCCTGGGTTCTAACCTGCAAGGCCTCCTGTTCCTCGGGACTACCTCTGAGACACCTCAGCTATCCATAAGTTCTACAGTGGGACTTCCCCACTCCTCGAGGTTGCACCTGCAGCCTGAACAAGACCGTGCCTCTTGCTCTTCGGGACCGCGCTTACGTATTACAGTGACTGCCAGAGCTTCCCCGCTCCTTGGGGTAGTGCTCTCCGGCTTCTCTGGGACTTGCGCGCTTCCCCGCTGCTTGGGGTTGCACTTACGCACTATATTGAGACCTGCCTACACTTCCCCGGTCCTCGGGGAGGTGCTAAGTCATCACTAAAGACTCAGCTCGGGCTTCCTTGTCCTGTGGGCTGGCCTACGGCTTTACATCATCTTCCTACACTGTGCAGCTCCTCTCTTCGGGGTTGCCCTCCGGAGTACCTCCTGATTGGCCAAGCCTCAGGCCCCCCCCCCCCCGTACTTCGGTCTGTCTGGCATTCCTTCCCTCGGGGTCCCTGCCCAGGTATAGCTCCAGTCTACTCTCCACGGGGGTCCTCTCCTAGTGCTGCGGAACCTCTCAATTGCCTCACCCAGAGCTCTCCGCTGTCTCTGACCTCACCTCCCAGCGGTGCAGACCTGTGGGGGTCCTTCCTACAGGTAGTAACAACTTGCACCTCTGGCCAAGGGCCCACATACCCACAAAGCATAACAAATAGATGTTGCATTTATACTAGATTTAATGTTGGTATAAGAAAATCATTTCTCAAAATAAATCTGCATTAGAAAATTGCACCATTATCCCTAAATATCCAGGAAATCAATTTTCATTTTTTTTAAAAGATACATTTTTCTTCTGAAAGTTTGCTTGAACCTTAAATTTGGCTCAAAGGATAAAAGTGTCTAGGTTTATCTTGACATAAGGCACATGTGACCGAGATATTAAAATATTTGGCTTTACCTGGCACCCTGTATAGCTGTAAAAATGGAATTTATGAGATTTTTGACATATATATTATAATTTCCAGCGCAATCATTTTGGGTATTTATACTTTTATTCTGCTACAGTGCAGGAACTCATTAACCTTAATGCTAAATTTAAACTATGTATTAGTTTATTTAGACCAATTTTACAGCTGAAAAATCAGAAAGAATTCTTTTTAATTTGTCCACTAATTATGACCTCATATAGGCATTTTTTCGGAGCCTTTTTTTTGAATGAGTGTGCTGCTTAGCAAGTAGTATATCTCGCACTACCACTCAATATATAATCATAGGTCATCCAACACCATTTTTTTTATTTTTTTGTATGCTTATTCACCTTGATAAAATCCATAAACTCTTCCTTAATTCTAGTATTACTTAGCTTATTCAAGCAATATCGCTTGAATAAGCTAAGTAATACTATTACTATGAAAAATAAGAATTAAGGAAGAGTTTATGGATTTTATCAAGGTGAATAAGCATACAAAAAAATCAAAAAAATGGTGTTGGATGACCTATGATTATATATTGAGTGGTAGTGCGAGATATACTACTTGCTAAGCAGCACACTCATTCAAAAAAAAGGCTCCGAAAAAATGCCTATATGAGGTCATAATTAGTGGACAAATTAAAAAGAATTCTTTCTGATTTTTCAGCTGTAAAATTGATGTAGAAATAGAGGTGATTTTGGTCCTTTAATATATGAGATTGCTTATTGACTGAACCCTCCAAAGAAAAAATTAGAGAATTTCTGTCATCTGTAATTCTTTAGTTTATTTAGAAACATTTATGAATTGCTTACAGATAACAAAAAATCTCCCAAAGCGATATACATTTTATAGAACAATCAGATACCAGATTAATAAAACAATATAATGAGAAAACTGAAGGCCCATTTACAGTACAATTGAAATGGAGAAGGAGGCACACAAATATTCCTGATATGAATGATCAAGTGTAATTTTGTCCTATTCAGTCCTATGATAAGTGATATTTGTTCTTTTAGGGCCTTATTTTCTAAACGGATTGCACGCGATACCAAAATGGGGGCGAAGTCGGCCCCGGAAGAGGAGGAGACGGGGCGTCACCGGGGCCGACTCCGCGAAGACGCCGCGGACGACGAAAAGGTAAGGCCCTTTTCGTGTCAGAGTTCACGCCCAATAGCTACACCTTCTATAGTGGCGCTATTGGGTGCGAAACCGGCCTGCGATACTTTAGAAAATGAGGCCCTTAGTGGCTTAAAATCTTAAAGGTGAATTTTAAAAGCCTGACACGCACCAAAACTGGGAGATAGGCAAATATGTCAGGCTGGCGCATGGCAAGCGGATTATAAAAGGTGCCCAAATATGCTCATATCTCCTGCTACGTGCACAAATGAAAAGGTCCCAAAAAGGGGCGGGGTGTGGGTGTGGTCTGGGCAGGTGATGGACGTTCTGGGATTTTACCTTGAAATTTATCCGTAAATACTTATGTGCACAGGTGCACACAAGAGTCCCCTGCCGTGTAACTTTACTTCTGCTATGGATTGCGTAAGTCATAAAACAAGAAAAAACTAAACACTTCAGTGGGGTTTTAAGAATTTGAGCTAACAGGGGAGAAGGAAGTCTATTAAATTAGGGGGGCTTGGAAGTCCTATTCCTTACCTGGGTGAACTGGGAACAAACTGGTAAAACTGGTAATGGAGTCAGCGCTCTTCTATTAAAATCCCCCCACTTGCAGAATAAATGTGGCATTTATGTGCATAGGCATGCGTCCACTTAAAATGTTATGCACATCTGCATCTGTTCAGGCTATTTTATAAGATGCACACATATGCATGCGTATGTTATAAAATGGCCACATCCCTGGGCGTGGTCCGACGAACGGGCGCACATATGCGCCCACACGCCTGATTAAAAGTTACCATCTTAAAGAATTAGAATATCTAGAATATACATTGCAAAAAAAATAAAAATCAGGATTTCAGCATGTTCACTCATATTTATAATATTCTGGACTCCTCTTGAAATACAAGTGGCATCATGTTAAGATACTTTGAACTATTTTTCCACTGTCTTCCTTGTATTATGTACTAAAATGTAAGCACATATATTTGATGTGAAAAAGTACTTTTTTTCCTAAGAAATCTTTATTGTGCTATATACTACGAATTCTACTTTTCATGACTTAAAGTGGTGTTTTTAGTGACTGATAAGTTTTCTTGTAATTACATTATTTTACATTTTCTTGCAAATGACATGTTCACATAATTTCATTTTCCTGTTGTATATAGTAAACTGTAATATATTTGTATATGATAAGTAATCACAGATTTGGCCATGTTCTTTTTACCAATTTGAAGGTGATGAAAAATGGCCTAGAAAATATGTATTTCTCCCCACCTATGGGAATAAGATTAGGATTATGTAGCCTTCTATCTGACTATATTTCTTTCGTTTTAAAAAACAATTTTCATAATAAATCTAAATTTACCCATTTTTCACATCCTAATATTTTGTCATTTTTTCAAAAAACATCAAGGATTCTAATATTTGGTTATGGTATAAAAAGAAAATGTATTTCTTATTATAACAGAAAAAATATTTTTAAAATGATGATTTTTTTGACCATGCTTAGGAATGGTGAACTTTGTCTTTTCTAGAGTGTAAAAGGGATTTTTTTTTTTAGTTTTCTCCTGTTAGACTAGTACATCTTGCATTTGAGACAAACCAAATATTTTTATTTGAAAGACATTGTGATCTTAATTAATTGGAATAGTTATTTATGCTCCATAGTCTGGGATCCACTTCTTAATTTTTGGATTTAATTCTGACCACACAAAAGAGCAAAAGTTCATCTTATTGCAGTGGAAGGTACAAAATGCATGACATGGCAATTTGCTGTTCTGGATAAAGCTAGACAAAGCATGCATCATCTGCTTTCAGCTCTTCTGACAGCAACCTTTAACACTGTTCTAATTGTTCAGTTTGTGGGTCACTGAAAAGCAACTGCAAGTTATTTGCGTTATAAAGAGCAAGTGAAACTGTTTTCTAATTAGTCTTAATTGCTTGTCAGACCCCCAAGTAGTTAATACACTGTTGTGTAATTGCAGCAGTTTAGAAGAAAGCTGTCCATTCAAACACCAAAACTTTTTAGTTGCTAAAAATTATTAGCCACACTCTGTTTCTAATAAAATAAAAGCATATGTACCCCTATTTTGTATTGGTCTTCCAGTAATCATGCATTTTATTTATATATCCTTAGACATTTATTTTGAGAGGACGTTCTGTGCTTATAATTTTGATTTTGTGAATATTGAGTAGATATCTAATTGGAGGGTTTTTGACCATTCTAAAATATATTTCTGCATATAAAGAATTTTTGTTTTTAATGATAACTCATACATGTTATGTATTGTAAAAGGAAGCAGAAGTATAAGAAATACATTATTTTACTAATTTACAGATATGATGTAACACATATTTGTAAATAAATATTTCTTTGTGCAGAATTAAAATTAACACAGTGAAAGGAGACAACTGAGGGGGGATATGACAGAGGTCTACAAAATCATGAAAGGACTTGAACAGGTTAATGTAAATCAGTTATTTTCTCTCTCAGATAATAGAAGGACCAGGGGGTACTCCATGAATTTAGCAAGTAGCTCATTTAAAACAAATTGAATATAATTCTTTTTCACTCAGTGCATAGTTAAGCTCTGGAATTCATTACCAGAGAATGTAGGTATGGCAGTTAGTGTAACTGGGTTCAAAAAAGGTTTGGATAAATTCCGAGAGGAAAAATCCATAAACTGCCATTAATTAATAAGCAATAGTAGCCTGAAATCTAATTAATGTAAATCAATGTAATGTAATCAATGTAAAACGCCACCCCAGGCGTCTGTTTGCGTTACACTGTAAACCGATGTGATATCCTTGATGAATGTCGGTATATAAAAACTATAAATAAATAAATAAATAAATAAATAAATAAATAAATAATGTTTGTGTACTTGCCAGGTACTTGTAACATGGATTGGCCACTGTTGGAAACAGGATCTGGACTTCATAGACCCTTGGTCTGACCCACTATGCCATATCTTATGTTCTTATATAAAAGTGATTTATATTATTTGAATAGAATGCTGTAATAAGATCCAACAAACAAGCTGTAAATGATAGATTTCTAATCGGACTAACTTAGTATATCTATGCCCAGTATTCAAGAACTATGGGGCTCATTTATCAAAGGCTTATCGCACACGATATGGCCGTATCGCAAGTGATAAGCCTCTATCACATGCGAAAAGGGCCTTTTTGCATGCGATAGAATACAGATTAGGGGGAGGGGAGGAGTCGAGTCAGGGCGAGGAGGGGGTGGAGTTGGCGGTATCTTTGCTGCCTGCGATAATGTTATTAACATTATCGTCGGCAGTAGCACAACCTTTCACGGTGGCGCTGTTGCGTCCATCGGTGCTAGACGGCTTTGCCCCGTGTGCCTCACCTTGTTCACAGCTCCTCCCACATCCCTAGGGAAAATGGCTGCCACCGCGTCTACAAGCCGACCTCTCCAGCATCACTGAAATGGCTATGGTGCTGCATCCCGCCATGCTCCTCCCAAGGGCCTACTAGGGTGCGCGCACGCATGCCACCCACATCTTTATTCCAGCTATGGTGTGAACCTCGGGGGCGTTCCCCTCTACTGATGTCATGCCATCCGGGTATATAGCCTGTACTATGTTGCTAGCTTGTTGAGTTAGCAAAGGATTGGTTTCGGCCGGTTCTAAGCTACTCTGCCGCTTCCGTGCTGCCGCAGGAAGCTCTTTCTCTGCCCTTCGGGGTAATTGCTAACCTGGGTACCCGCTCCATGGGGACCCTCTGCTTTATTTCAGGTGCCTTACAGGGATCAGGTACTCGCTCCTCGAGGGCCTGCTCTCCCTGCCTCGGTGCCGCTACCAAACTTCTTCAACCTGGTGGAATCGCATACCTACAGCAACCATCTAGTGCAGAGCTTTCCAAACTGTGTGTCGGGACAGGTTAGTGTGTCGCCTGCAGTGTGCAGGTGTGTCGCGGTCAACTCTGATGCAGTTTGGGCTTTTTTTTTTCTAGAGATTCACTTTTTTTTTCGGTTTATGGGTTGCTTATTATTGGGTGATTTTTGCTGTCAATCGCGTTTTTTGGGGGGGCTTGGTGGGTGGAACGAGCCCAGCCATCCTTGCATTGGCTGCTGCTGCCGATGAGGCCTGGCCATGAGGAGTACTGACTGCAAGCAGCAGTGTCTGGTGATCATGGAAGGGAGTGAAGCACTTAACTGGCAACAATCAAAAAGACGAGGTACATGAGTGTGGGGCCAGACATGTGCTGGGGGGAGAGAGATGAGTGAGTGGGGGGCAAACGTGCTGGGGGGACAGACATGTGCTTGAGGGGGAGAGATATGAGTGTGTGGGGGCCAGACATGTGCTGGGGGGAGGAGAGAGATGAGTGTGTGGGGGACAGACAATTTGTTTTATTATTGTTTCTCATAAATTATAACAATAACATGAATCTTGGAATATATATTTTTAATATAAATTTAAGGTTTTCATGAGATAGGTTGTGTCGTGAAACATTTTATTTATGTATATATTTAAGGAAACATACATAAATTGTCGAAATATGTTTCGTTCGTTTAACCTTTAACCTCTGGTTTACTAGTAGACTGAATTACCGTGTCGTGAAATTATGTTTGTCTAAAAAGTGTGTCACCAACATGAAAAGTTTGGAAAGCTCTGATCTAGTGAGTAATCTAACTCTCAGACTATCTCATCCACAGTACTACCTTGCTGGGAAACCTGCACTGGAATCCCCCTATACCAACGGGGTGAGAAGGGTCCCCTCTGCCGAGGGTCCTGAGACTGCTACTTCCAGACTACCTCACTACTGCCACCTCTGGTGGTATACCACAAGCTGTTTAATAAAAGAACTGAACTCTGTGTTTATGCGTCTGCGTTTAGCCCAGTACTGCGGTGCCTCAAGGGGCTCCTCCCCGTGGGCATGGTCATCTGCCTCAGTACACAGGAATCCACCCAAACACCGCTTAACCATAACAGGCGCTATTCGGTGTGAAAGCTGGCAGCCGGCGCACCACCGTGGTGCGAAGGCTACAGGCTTTCACGGGCCTGCCCCCCCCCCCCCCCCCCCGTTTTTGCAGGATTCATCATTCTGCGAGGAATGATGAATCCAGGCCTATGTCTTCTTCTTAGGGTCAGTGAAAAGACAGCATTTAAACTAGGTTTAAAAAGTACTGAATCAGCTAGGTTTAGAAAGCTCACACCTAGCTGATTCTGTAGTATTTAATAGGGATGTGCTTTGGCCGAACCTTTTGGGCCTTTTTTTTCGGCCGCCCCGAATTTCGGGGTTAGTGCGCAGTAACGGGGAAATTCCCTTCGTTTTTCAGGGTGGCTGAACCAGGATGAATTAGACAATTTCTTTGAAATTGACCAATTCGTCCTAAACAAATGCACATCCCTAGTATTTAAATCCAGTTTAACCAGGTTGTCTTTTCACTGACCTTATGAAAGGAATATAGCTCGTAAAAGCTACAAACGAATGTATTGAGATATTCCAATTAAGAGGCATCACCTACAACATGTTTACCCTTTTTTCTATATTTTCAGGTGTGCCACCACAGCTGCCATGAATGCTGCCGATATAAGCATGAGTCCAGCAGATTTGAGCAAGTGACTCCAATATCTAATCAATAAGCTACAACTGGGTATGATGTAATTTTGACACATACCACTTCAACATTTGCCATTTACCCACCTAGGAAATGTGGTCATTTCACCTAATTAAGAGTGACTTACATTGGGAGTAGGAGAAACATTTAATTATCAGTTTTAAAAGTAAATGAATCTTAGACCATGTTGTAAGGAGAATGTATCCTTTAGTTATGATCATGTTTTCCCAGTAATGGTACTCTATTTCATAGTATAGTGGTTCCAAATCTTTGGCATATAACAATACCATGGACCCACAAAACCCTTACTGCTGGTAACACCAATATGCCCCTATTTTAGCTTGTCAGTATACCAGAAAACGTATGAATTTTACTCATTCTATGGATAGTGGGAGATGAGGAAAAGGGTTTCACATTTTTTGGCGCACATAAAAAGCCAGTATTGCCAGTACACCCTACAAATAGATAGATGCCCCCAACAAGAGATATGGATTCTAAATCACTGCATATGCACACTATTGGCAGACTAAGGAGTATGGTCTCTCCATTATGTGTCTCTCTACAGTGCTGTGTACCTCTGGTATGTGATATACACAGTATTAATATTAATTTCAATAACTTCATTATAACTTACTTTGTTTGAATCAACTTCCAAGCAAAGTACTTCAGCAGCAACACCACAATTTCTGTAATTATTAGGGATATGCAGAGTCAAAATATTTGTTTTGGTTCATGATTCATTTCATAGGTCACAGTCATCCGTTAAGTTTGTTTAAAACAACATTTGTTTTTCATTTTATAAAGAAGTCAGCTGGGGTGAGGGATAGCCGAGTAACTTCTTAGGCTGGAGACACAATCCACTAGGACTCCAGACTTCTTTCTTAAAAAATTTCACTTTTATTAGTCACACCAGCATTCACAATATGTAGACTGCTGACCTCTAGCAGTGTACTCACAGCTTTACATTAGGACAGAGATTTATCAGGAGCTGCTTTCTGCTGGAGACACTGGGCCCAGGGGTGGATTAGCCTATTGGGGTATCGGGCATCCCCCGGTGCGCCGGTCGCGCTAGTCACGTGGTCTGCCGAGCGCAGCCGTGACAGAGCCGTGCTCGGCAGGCCACGTGGTATCTCCTGGGCCGGCCTGGGCAGTGAATCCCCGGGCCGGTCTTCATTGGGAATCCGCCGCTGACTGGGCCTGTCTGTTCTTAACTGGATGAACATTCTTATTCCCACTCAGCAAGATCCCACCCCCAGAGCTCTCTATCTCTGGCATTTAATGTGGACCAGGATAGATGCCTGGTCCTGCACAGATTAACAACGAGTTTCAGGCCCAGTCCTTTACTAACCTTTCCTCCTCAGCTCAGGACAAGCATTCTTACTTACCCTGGATCCCTTCCAGGGAAGAAAGATGCCTCTCCCATATACTCGTTCTGGCCTCTTTCCAGTTAAAGTCCATGTGGGGGCTGCAGGGTCATATTCTTCCTCTCTCATCAGGGTTACATTTAACCAATCCACCATTACCATAAACACCCACTGTACCTTTGGCCCAGTGTCAATCAGGAGCTCTGAGTTACAATCCTCCTCCATCAGTTTTCTCTTGACTCCACTTGAGTGCTGCTGTTGTGGTTTCTCTTCCACTTGCTCTATAACATGATCTATCTCTTTCTCAATTTTTACCCCAGAGTCTTCTGATTCATCTGTGCCATCTCCACTTGCAGCAGCTCTCTCTGGCCATTCTGCAGTGCCTTCATCTGGCCATTCTATATCACCTTCAGATGGCCACTCAGCAGTGCCTTCATTTGGCCATTCTGCAGTGCCTTCATCTGGTTCCTCCATGCTGATTTCCTCAGGCCAGTCTGTGCTTATTTCATTAAGCTACTCTGTACTGCCTCCTTCTGGGCAGTCTATGTTGCCTCCTTCAGGCCAGGCTGTAAAGCTCCACCATGAGCTTTCTTACACACAAGACACAGTCACTAAAGGTTCATTCACCTGGTTTCCATTCACTTATCTTGTAATTAGCTCTACCTGTTGCTACTCTGGCTTTTCTTCCTTCATCTGTTCCAGCGGTGTATACACTGGCTCCACAACAGGTGTTTTTGCAATATTGTCCAGAGGATCCTTTCTGGCCTCAGCACATTTGCTGCTATTCTCTTCCTCTAAACTTTTGAGCCTCTGGAGTGTAAAGCAGCAGTCATGTGGTTTATCCAGCTGCTGCTCTTCCTCTGCTTTCAGTTACAGTGAGCCTTTCCCTGGCCTTACTTCCTGCAAGCTGGCAGTTAGGAGAACCCCTTTTGCTTCCCATTCCTTCAAGGCACATGCCCAAGCAGTTTGGTACTATATGGCACATTCTTGCAGCTGTCTCTGTCCTTCCAGGAGGCTTAGAATCCACATTTCTATTTCTTGCTCGGTTATGCTTGGCTTACTTGTGGCTCTAGTGCAGACTAGCTAGCTTGCTGCTGAATGGCCAATCCCTATTCAAACACACACTACAACCAATGGTTCACTTTTATTTTCCGCCAGGAAATGGAAAAAAAAAAAAACTCCTCCAGCAAATGGCCCACTATTTCCCTGTCTAGGCAGGTGGAGATTCTCCCCTTACCTGCAATAATGCTTTAAAAGTGTTTTCTTCAGGCCCCAAGATACAGCTCTATTAAACAAAAATTTTCCAGCTGCTTTGGCTTAGGTGCTCCCTCTGAGCTACAGTCCTTTAACCTTCTCAGTGATCTATAAACAAGCTTAGCAGCATTGCTTCTGTACCAAACTGCTTCTTTGGACAGGTAACATACAACAAACTTTTATTTTTAATTCTTTAGTTTCTCTTCCTCCTTTGAAGGCTTGAGTTTCTACTTTTGCGGTTGCTTAGTGCAGAAATCCCCAAACTGACTGGGATAGCCGAGTAACTTCTTAGACTGAAGACACAATCCAAACTAACTCCAGCCTTCTTTCTTAAAATATTCCACTTTCTGAGTCACACCAGCATTCACAATATGTACATTGCATACCTTTAGCCATGTATGCAGTTTTACCGTAGGACATGTGACAGGAGCTGCCTTTTCCTAGAGATGTGGGGCCTCTCTGTTCCCAACTGAGCTTGCAATCTTATTCCCACTCAGCAGGGTCCTGCCTCTAGAGCTCTCTCTCTCTCTCTCTCTGTCTGGCATTTAAGTTAGACCAGGCTAGATGCCTGGTTCTGCATAGATTAAGGAGGGGTTTTAGGGCCATTCCTTTAGAGGGGGAACAATCCTTAGGGCTAGGGGTGTTCTAGGGTGGGGAGAAGAGGAATGTGTGAAAGTTATTTTGTAGAGATTTACATGACTATATTAGGAAACTTATTCACATAATTTTACAACTGCTAATTATCCAGTGGAATTGATATCAAACTTGTCTATTCTCTGCTATTGCTGGGTGAGAGGTCTGGCTGAACTGGGGTTAGTTCAGGGTGTAGTACTAGGATGGTCTCTATGAACTGGAGACAGACTGGGTAAACTGGTAGAAGCAAACCTGTGATTTTAATTACACATGCATTTTTAAAAATATACCGACTTTTGAATATAAATCAGAGCGCACTGTTAACCTGCATTTGGATGCGCGTTTTCGACATGCTAGATTTACCCCTTATACAGTAAGGGGTAGTAGCACGTTGAAAACAAGCGTTCAAACCCCCCCCCCCCCCCCCCCCCGAAACTAATAGCACCCACAACATGCAAATGCATGTTGATAGCCCTATTAGTTATTCCTGTGCGATACAGAAAGTAAAATGTGCAGCCAAGCCGCACATTTTACTTTCAGAAATTAACGCCTACCCAAAGGTAGGCGTTTTCTGCCAGCACCGGAAAAGTGCACAGAAAAGCAGTAAAAACTGCTTTTCTGTGCACCCTCCGACTTAATATCATGGCGATATTAAGTCGGAGGTTTCAAAAGTTAAAAATTAATTTTAAATAATAAAAAAAAAAATTTTAAATCGGCTCATGGGTTGAAAACCGGACACTCAATTTTGCCAGCGTCCGGTTTCCGAACCCGTGGCTGTCAGCGGGTTTGAGAACCGACACTGGCAAAATTGAGCGTCGGCTGTCAAACTCGCTGACAGCCGCCGCTGCCAAAAAAGAGGGGCTAGGGACGCGCTAGTGTCCCTAGCGCCTCTTTTTACCATGGGCCCTAATTTGAATAATTTGTTTTAGTGAATCACGCGCACAGGAGAGTGGCTTGTGTGCTCACCCGCTCTCCCGCTAACTTTACTGTATCGGCCTGTCAGGTATCATTCTGAACCCATGTCTTGTCCCTTCGCAACTTAGAATTTACCTGTTAAAAACATATAATATACTGCAGTGACTCCCTCCCCTCTGCCCATACCTGTACCCCTTTCCTGACTCTTTCTCTCCCCAGCATTCCCTGCCCTGAACCCTGTCTTCCCCCCTGCCTATTATCTCACTGCCCTGCTCAGGCCTACTGCTGGGTTGCTCAATGCCTCAGGCATTATAGGTAATATGGCTGGCCGGAGGAGGCAGCAGGCAGTGCCTCCGTCGATAATCTAATTGGCTAGCTGAGCCAGCAGTCACACATGGGGCTAGGAAACGCTTGTTCCACTACAATGGTGGCATGCAGCACTGGTGGCCAGCCCCCTGATGAGATGCATTAGTGCCCCCTGGGTCTGGTACCCTGGGCAGTTGCTTGCCTCTTCTGACAGCCCTCGTTCTCCCCTCTTTCCCCCCTTCCCTGCCCAGCATGCTTCTGACCTTCTCAGATCATGAGTGAAAGAGAAAGAGAGCATATATGACTGTGTTTGTGTGTGACAGAATGAATATGTTATGTTTATGAGAGAAGGACATAGGAAAAAGCTTGTGCCAGCCACCACCAATGGAGAGCAGCTGAGTGGCAGGGGTCCCCCTTTATTGCCCTAAGAGACTGAAAGAGAAAATATTGCTTGTATGCAGTTTGTCAATTCATTATTGCCCTTTAATGCATACACAGATACTGTGTTTTGGCAATTCACTGGAGGGATGTAAAATTTATGCAAGTGAGCGACACAATCTCTCTTCTCCCCCCCCCGTTCTCAAGTGTCCAGTCTTGGTCTGTGGAAATGCTGGCAACCCTAATCCTTGCAAAGATGATTTTGATATAAATCCTAGATAGAATGAAGTGCCTTTAGAAGAAGTTCATCTTTATATAAAGGTTCACTGAAGATGATGTCCTTGTTGGGGGCCGGGCCGAGGTTTCCCGCCGTGGCCCCTTTAAGAGACGGCACTAGACAGGCGGGTTCCAGGAAGGAGTCGGCGGAATCCCGCGGCTGGGATTCCCAACATCCTCCAAGGGAGAAGGATCCGACGGAAGATCATCGGACGTCACCGATGAAGCATCGGAGGCATCCTCCTCCCAGGGGTCGTACGGTCCCCTCAGGCTCATCTGGGCCAACCGGAGATGGGGGCCGGGGAGCACTGGGCGCATCCATAGGCGGGGGCTTTGAGGGACCCAAGGGCATCAATGGGAGCCCTCATCCCCGGCCAAATCTTCTATGAGGACAAGCTCGGAGGCCTTGCATTTGGGTGCCCGACAGCCCACCGAGAAGTCATGGGGTGTTGCCAATAACTGAGTCAGGAGGACACTGAGGAGGACTTCCAGATGGTCCAACAATGGCTCCAGTCCCAGTACCGTGGGAGGCCTCGGTGTAGGTGCCGGTATTGGTGCAGGCACCAGCATCGGAGCGACACCGGCATTGGTGCGGGCACCAGAATTGGAGCAGGCACCGGCCTCGAACGACAGTGCCAGCACCGGCATCATAGAAGGTGCTGGTCCAGGTGGTGGAAGCACTGGCTCCCTGTCGCGCAAAGCACGCTCCACCAACAGGCACACCCGATATTCCAAATCTGCCTCGATACCCTCCGAGGAAAGGGCAGGCTGAGAGAGGAAGGCAGAGGTTAAATCCTCCTTAGAGCCCCGACGAGGATTGATGTCCGGCACTGGAACCAGTGCGGACAGCCTTGGACCACCGGCAGCGAGTGGGGAAGGAGCCTCCTCTTGCCTTGGCTGCTTCGGAGGCAAGGTGACAAGCGCCGGAGCCAACCCGAGCCCAGTACCACATGCAGACGGGGACCGGTGACGGCGCTTCCGAGACCTCCCAGCCTGGTCTTTCCCTGGCACTGAGGATGAGGAAGATGATCCCGAAGTCCGCAACTTAGAGGAGACCAAGACTGGGCAATCCCCGGAGCCTTTTTCCCATGCAAGCCTCGGGGGAGGAGTGGTCACAGAGGGATTGAGGACGAATGGTTCCCCTCAGTTTGTAGGCATCGATGACCACGATGCCAGAGTGGAGGGTTCGGATTTACTTGAACCAAAAACCTTCTCCATCTTATCCAACTTGGCTTCACAGCCCTTTGGTGTCATTTCAGTGCACAATTCGTAGACCCAAATATCGTGCGAAGCCCCCAGGCAGAGGATTCACCTCTCATATGGATCCATCAGGGACATCGTCCGAGGACATTGGGGGCACTGACGGAAGCCCAAGGCTGCCATAAGGCTCAATGGGGACCGCAATGGCATGATGACCAGCGGCACGGGAGAAGGACAAAATAATACTCACCGACCGAGAAGGGGAACCGAAGAGAGACCCAGCGCAGGAAGAAAAAGTGAAAAAACTCACTTTTGAAAGTCTTCCCGAAAAACAGAGCACGAGCTCCACCTACACAAGACGGTAGCTCCGCAGAAAGGAAAGAAACGAAGAGAGACCCTGCATGGACGCATGGATAGTGGCATGCTGGGCCTATGTTTTCCGTGCCAGGCTCCATCGGATGATGTCACCCACATGTGAGGATTACGATCCTGCTTGTCCGAGAAAGTAATGCAGCACTGGACCTGAGCGCATGCCAGAATGTGTAAGTATTTATGTGCACATCTCTTGGCCACAACCTAAAAAACTACCAATATCATACCCCTTTTCTAAAATCAAGTGAGATGTGTGTGCAGTAGGAGATACATGTGCATCTGGGTAGCTTTTAAAATTCAGTGGGTGCGCTGAGCCCGACTTGTGCACACATCATCTGACTGGCACACGCCAGGCTTTTAAAATTCACTTTAAATAGCGTATATTCATGAAACTGCTATTTTATAAACATCAAACATACAAGCATAAGCCATGTGTGAATAAATTGCTCGTATAAAAAAAGAAGCAGGCCAGGCATGTTCTGGGGTGGGGCCAACATTTACAAGAATCAGATACTATTTTGAAATCTGAGAATGCTACAAATGTTTGATGTTCGAGGAATGGTGATGGAGCTGGTTTTTTATTGTTGCACTGCATACAGAGTCTGGCTTCTTGTGGTTTCCAGTTCAGTTTTTGTCTGCAAATTTCTTTTTCTACTTTATGGTTGCTTTATTCTTTCTTTGGTGTTTATGTTCTGAATGTATGACTGAGGTGAGGTATTCTCCTAATAGCAAGTGTTTTAGGACTTTCAGAGAGTCAAGCCCACACACAAAATATTACAATAGGCCTAATACCATATGAGTTCCAAGTGTGTTTTGCAGGGATTTCTGGTTGGCATCAGAGCGGCGCATGTAAATTTAATGTAAATGATATTTCTACCTAAGAACATGGTACTTTGATATTTGTCATGTAAAATGTTATTATAAATGTATAACTCAACTGCATATGTGGAGCAGGCTGGGGAGGGGAAGGTTGGGGGTGTTGTGCAAGGCTATATGGTTTAACTAGAGCACCTAATACCCTTGCACTAGCCATGGGTTTAGGTGAGGGGGGGTGTCAGTCTTTAAAGTTTGAATCACTGGAGGGAGCTGGGCTTTTTTTTGGTGGGCCTGGAACAGACAAATTAACAAGGAGGGAGGGCAGCACAGTAATTGTTCGAAGAGGGCAGCAAAAAAGCTAACATCAGACCTGTCAACTAGTTAGCCAGATAAACATATCAGGCTAACTAGCAGGGTATATACAACAGTGCAGTCGCATGTTAAATATACCCAGCTATCTAAAAGTTAGCTGGTTATGTTTAATCGGCTAACTTTAGGACAACTCTATGGCCCAACCAGAATTGGCTACATAAGTTAAGTGGCTAACTCCGAATATCGAAGTTTTCTGCATGTTATGCAGCTAACTCTGTTCTGCACAGAAACGCCTACTGCCCACCCCTGGAACGTCTATGCGGCTAAAATCTAGCCACGTAAGTTATTATGCGGCTAGAATTTAGCCACCTACAGCTTTCAATAAAACTTGGCAGCCATTTAGATGGGTAACTTTTCAGTTATCTATCTAAATGACTTTTAAATATCAACCTGAAGGTTTATGGAAATTGGTCCTACACAATTAGTACACAGTGGGGCAGATCTTAAAACATACGCGCGGGCGTAGATTTGTTCGCTCAACCTGTCGCGAACAAATCTACGCCCGATTTTATAACATGCGCGCGCATGTTATAAAATCCAGGGTCGGCGCGCGCAAAGGGGTGCACACATGTACACCTTGCGCGCGCCGAGCCCAAGGGGAGCCCCGATGGCTTTCCCCGTTCCCTTCAAGCCGCTATGAAATCAGAGCGGCCTTGAAGGGAACTTTTTTTCCGGCCCCTCCCCTCCCCCCCCCCCCATCCCTAACTAAATCCAACCCCCACCTTTGTTGGACAAGTTACGCCTGCCTCACTTGTGCACGCCGGCCGGCTGCCGGCTCGCCATTCCCTGGCCCAGGGGCTGCTTCAGAGGCCTCAGCCAGGGCCCCGGAACGCCCCCGGGCCGGCACCACGCCCATGGCCCCGCCTCTGGAACGCCCCTGAATGCCATCCCCCAACACGCGTCCCGGGGATTTGCGCGTGCCGGCGGCCTATGCATGTTGCGACTGTCGCTGCCCGACGTCTCCACTCCACCCACCTTACCTCTTTTGCGACTCCCTCTTTGGTTGATGGAAGTTTGGCTACCGCTGCGTCATCTTGCCGTTCTCCTCCGGCGTCCCCGGACTGGCTGGACGCTGCCTTCCACCATGTTCTCCTGAAGCCTAAGGGCACGCGCGCGGCCCCGACTCAAGTACCAGCTGTGGCGCGAACCTCAGGGGCGTCCCCCTGAGATGACATCATCAAGCCCGGATATTTAAGGTCTTTGTTTTTGTTAGCTATTCAAGTTAGCAAGGGGATTCCTCCAGGTATCGCTGCGGATGGGATTCGCTCTCTGCATACCTTGCTAATCTGCCTCCTCGGACTTTACCAGGGGTACCCGCTCCACGGGGGCCTCGCTTTCTCTCTTGCTTTTCAGGTCGCAGTCTGGAACCGGTTCTCGCTCCTCGAGGGCCCACGTTCTCGGACCTGCTACCGAATACACCTTCTGCCAGGAAATCACCGCTGCCTACAACACCAGTGAGTTCTCATCTCTCTCTCAGAGCTTTCCCTGGAACCAGGTACTCGCTCCTCGAGGGCCTACTTCATTCCAGGCCCTGGGCTGCTTCAAGAGACTATTGCATGAGTGTTACCATCAAGGTTCTGTTCCTGTACTCTGTATAGTCTGCCTACTCACTATACTCAGTTTCTCTACAGTTCAGCCATACTGGGATCGCTGTTCCAGTGCCTGAAGGACTACAGCCCAGCCGGGCTCTTCCAGCTCACTACTGCCACCTCTGGTGGTTCACTATACAGTTTAATAAAAGATCTAGTGTGTGTCTGTCTCCCAACTCTGAGCCTGACCGGTGGCCCTCTTGGGATCTTCTCCCGGGGGCGTGGTCATCTGCCACCGGCCCAAGGATCCACCCACAATTATCACAAATAATAACAATGCAACACAGGCGCGCCGGCGCGCAAGTCCCCTGCGCGCATAAATGCGGCTGGATTTATGCGCAGGGTTTTTAAAATTTACTCCAGTAAATCTAGGATTATTTGTAACAAAATAATTTGAGAGCTTAAGTGCAATGGTGAACTTCCGCTCCAGGTACAAACTAAGGTGAATTTTCTAAAAGGTTCTAGATCTAAGGAATTATAGTGGAAGAACAGGCTTCCACTGTAGCGCACATAGGAGCTAAGCTGGAAGCGCACGCTTCTACCGTAGTTCCTTAGCTACATCAGGCAAGCTAGGCTATGGTCGCGGTAGGAAGCTATTGAGATCTGGGCTGAAGAGTAAGCACTCTTTAAGGCATGGGGAGTAAGGGTGGGTGTGGACGGAAAGGAGAGGGGAAGGAGGGGACCCACAGATTTTATGAATTTAAAAAGCAAGGCAAAAACTTGAGCATTTAGCGGGGAGAGGCTGGTGCCAACCCCCGGCCCCTATATATTTTTTTAAATACCTATTTAGACTCTTTTGGGAGGAAGCAGCAAAGTCGCAAATGAAATTTGGATTGGGGGGGAATTTAGTCAAGGCCTGTAGGCCCACGTTTTTGGTTTTTCCATTAGGTTTGCCACTTAGGGCCTTATTTTCCAAACGTATCGCACGCGGTAAGGGACGTTTTGCACCCGAAATGTCCCTTTTCGCGTGCGATGCCAAAATGGGGGCGGAGTCGGCCCCGGAAGAGGAGGAGTCTGGGCGTCACCGGGGCTGACTCCACGACGACGGCGCGCACAGCGAAAAGGTAAGTGCCTTTTCGCTGTCTATTTCGCTCCCAATAGCTACACCTCCTATGGTGGTGCTATTGGGTGCGAAACCGGCAGCGATCGCACTGCAACGGTGCGATCGCTGCCGGCTAGCGCAGGCCCGCCCCTCATCTTCTAAAGTATCGCAGGCCTGCGATACTTTAGAAAATGAGGCCCTTAATCAGATATCTTTTGAAGATATCCGGTCAACAAGACAAGCCACACAAGACCAGATAACTTTAGACCTGCTCAGAAGCATATTTCTTGGCCCCACCCCAGAATACCCATTCTCCATCCAGTCATGGCCAAGCTCTTTTTGAATGTCAGTGAGATGTGAGCGCAGTTTGAGATGAGTGTGCATCTCAGAGCTTTGAAAATACATTTGGCACATTTAAGACCAACTTGTGTGCACATCCTCTAATTTGGCTTTTAACACTCACTTCTATATGTGCATACTTTACAAAATACCTGCCTCCACATGTAATTCTGAGTGTTTATTCACATAGGGCCTGATTTTCAAAAACATTTACATGCTTAAAACTGGTTTTACGGAGAAGTGAAGAATGGGACCTGCGTGGTTGGAGGACCTTGAGATCAGCTGTTGCCTCTGCGCGCTGAGAGAGAGAGAGAGAGAGAGATCTTATCCCTGGTCTAGAGAGAGGGAGAGGCCTGGCACTGGAGATGGCCCCCATGTGACGTCATCAGCAGAAGCCCCGGGATACTTTAAAAGTAAGGGCCCTGCAGCGCGCAGGTCGGGGAGTGGAGAACGGGACCTGTGTGGTCGGAGGACCTAGAGATCAGCTGTTGCCTCTGCATGCTGAGAGAGAGAGAGATCCTGTCCCTGGTCGAGGGAGAGGCCTGGCACTGGAGACGGCCCCAGTGTGACATCACCAGCAGGAGCCCCGG
This sequence comes from Rhinatrema bivittatum, assembly GCF_901001135.1. Lineage (NCBI taxonomy): Eukaryota > Metazoa > Chordata > Amphibia > Gymnophiona > Rhinatrematidae > Rhinatrema > Rhinatrema bivittatum. The sequence continues at coordinate 105,424,788 of NC_042617.1, read as the reverse complement.
GACACCTTAAAAGTAAGGGTCCTGCGGCGCGCAGGTTGGGGAGTGGAGAACAGGACCTGCATAGTTGGAGGACCTCGAGACCAGCTGTTGCCTCTGCGCACTGAGAGAGAGAGAGATCTTATCCTTGGTCGAGGGAGAGGCCTGGCACTGGAGACGGCCCCCATGTGATGTCATCAGCAGGAGCCCTGGGACACCTTAAAAGTAAGGGCCCTGCGGTGCGCAGCCGAAGCCCTATGCCCCTGGATAAAAAAAAATGGGAAGGAAAAGAAAATCAAAGACTTGGATTTCCTCTCCAGTTCCCTCCTCATCAACAAAACATGGACCAATGGACGCTCACATAATACATGTGGGTGAGTCCTATTCAAGGGACTGTACAAAAGGAAACTCCCCCCTTGGGGTATCCTTAAGTCCCAGGTCCACACAACCCCCCTCACAACCTGCTATAGAACAACTTATTAGTAAGTCTGAGGTAGCAAATGCTCCTATAAATTCTCCTCCCTCAGCAATCCCAACTCTTTTGAGAAATGGGAATGCTGAAGAGGGGAATATTCAGATGAGACATACATTTTTGGGGGAACTGGGAACAGAGAGTAATCTTATGGTTCCATGTCCTTCGATAATTCCTGAATTAAGTGATGAAGTGGAGGGGAGTATTCTAGAACCAGAGAATGTTACATTATTAGATGTTTGGAGATTGATCACTAAAATTGATAATAAGTTGACTAGGTCAGTATCTCAGATACAATCCTTCTCAGCAGAAACTAGAGCTAAGTTTGAGGATCAAGATGTTAGGATTAAAAATGTAGAGCTTTCTGTTACCATGTTGAACTCGCAAGTAAATACATTATAGGCTACTGGTACATCATTTATTAAGGATAATTTGATTCTTCACAATCAGAATCTTTGGAAAATGAATTAAGATCGTTTAATTTATGTCTATTGAATTTTCGTATGTTTAGATTGTGTTCACCTAGTGAACTTTATAAGAAGTATGTTAGTGAAGTATTATCTTTTCAACCTGAGAAAATCCCAGCTATAACTAAGATGTATTACTTGCCAAAAAAGAGAACGATCCATGCGCAGGAAGGGGGTATAGATATTTTGGAAAGTCCTGGGGTCTCCACCTTTTTGGAGGACTCCATAGATAACATCCCAACTAGAGCTACTTTGTTAGTCTCTTTTTCTTTAAAGCAGGATAAAGATTGGTTCTTTTTGAAATATTTTCAAAGTAAAGAATTAGTATTTTGTAGACAAAAGATACACGTCTTTCCAGATGTTTCACGTGCAACTCAAGCACGTAGAGCACACTTTTTTCCTTTCAAACAATTAGCTCTAGATTTAGGTGCTAGTTTTTTCTCAAATCTCCTTATAAGTTTGATAACATATCACAATAATAAATTTGTTTTCCTAGATCCTTTGCAACTGGATCATTTTCTAAGGGATAAGTCTCAAAAGTAGCCTGTTATTTAAAGATAGGTAAGGGGTAGAAAGGTTGTATTAGAATGTTATTGACACACAGCGGGTCTGATTCCCCTATTCCTCCTTGACGTGGGCTAGATAACTGGTCAAATGTGTATGACAATTTGGATTATTGTTGATATTTCCTGAATTCCTGGATTATTTCATTTGTATTTAAATGTTATAACTCAATAAATAATAAATAAATAAAAAACCCAACTGGTTTTACTTGTGTAAATGCACTTTACCCGTATAATATATGCCACTGAATTGTCAATAAATTTTACATACGTAACTTTTGAAAATTCACCTAATACTGTCACGATTATTTCACACACAAAACAGACATGTTTATGTTCATAAAATGTGCAGAGAATGTATGCATTTTCCAGAATTAAAAATATACACGCATACTGAAGCATATGCATGTACTTTCGAAGCAAAAATGTGCGGGTATAAGCTCTCTTTATGTCTTTATATACAATCTTTGGTGAGGGGCTCTTTCTATAAACTCTGCCTTTTATGCTCCATTAAGCCATTCTTAAGTCTTTCAGACTTTATGCTTGTAACTCAAACACTCATCATGAACTCGCTAGATTACTGTAATTCTCTCTATCTGGGCCTGCAAAAAACAGAATTCATGTGCTACAATTATCCAAAATTCAGCAGCCCGCCTGGTCTCTGACACTTCATTACATGCACATATCTCCCCAGTTTTGGCCTCATTCCACTGGCTCCCAATAGAGCAGCAGATCCAATTTAAAATACAATGATTTTTAAAGTCATTAATGGGTTGATTTTAAAAGGAGCGCACACATGGATGCACCAATTTTATAACATGCGTATGTAGGGCTTTAAAAATTTACCTTAAAGTTTCTGCAAACTGTAATCCTTTAAAAACTAGGGAATCATTTATTAAGCTGAGGTATTTTCCCCCTAGAGTGGGGAAAAATATAGTAGAATTCACAAAGATATGGCACTTAGCACCACAGCTGTGTTAATTCATGGCATTTTCTATTATGATACAGTATCACCAGGAAACAAACTGCAGCTTAGGTGCCCCTGGAAATTTCACACAATGGTGGCTGCTATCTTTTAAAGTGGCCAATCAGACTTATAAGTGTTCCCCACAAATCCTCTGTTCAAAGTAAAACCCCCAAGCGTCTGGAGAGGCTCCATGTTCCACCAGCCCTGCTACCCCTTGAAGCGGCCTAAGTGAAAACAATATATATTTTAAACTGCCATCCTCATCCTTAGGCCCTGTCCCCTCATCTAAAACCCTTCCCAATGTATAAAAAAAAGAATCCGCATGCCTATACCCAACTTTAACTCTACATTCTTAGTACTCTAGTCTGGTCTGGAGCATTCCCCAAGACTCCAAGGCATGAGCCACCAAGTTCAAAATGGCACTGGCAGGAAATATAGAGACTTTTGCACTTATCAGGTGATGGGGGAAAAGTCCCTATGCAGCCAACTGGCATCATTTTCAACTTGATGGCACTGGGTCAGGAGTCCCAGTAAGCACTCCAGGCACCACTAGAGCACAAGGGTTGTATAAACATTTAGTGGGGGAGGGGGAAGGGAGGGTCAAGGACTAGGGTTAATTTTTTTTTTTATAAATGTGGCATGGGTTTGGGAGACAAGGTTGAGGTCTGAGCATGGGATCCACATTTTTAAAATTTGTTTCCTATAGCCCGTCTCAGTGGTTGATGGGACAGAGAGTCTTTCCAGACCCCTAAGGGCTTTACTATGATTGGGTGGAGACACTTTTAAGCCCGTCCAGCCCCTTTGAGAGATGGTCTCAGGGAGCATCAGGACATGCCTTAGAGTCCCGATGCTCCTAGGGAAATCTAGTTATGACTCTTGAGTTGTAATTAACTTTGGATCAAATTACATGGCTTGCAAATTTTGAGGCAAGCCACATTATTTGATTTCCATGTTTTGGGGTAATAATGTACAGATTAGAATGCACTTGCATGCTAATTGGTCCATTACCATATTCATAAGGTCGGGAGAGAAATAACGCGTGGCATTTCAAATGCTTCACGTTATTGCTGCATTAAAGTATTTATTGCATGTTAAAGACCTAACACAGCTTAGTAAATGACCTCCCTAGTTATTCTAATGTTAAAGTGATCTGTAATTAAACCATTTATGTTTAAGCATACTGCACAGAATATATTTTTATTGCTCAATTAATAAAAAAAAAGAAAATCAAACATCGAGTTTGTTTTATGTAAACATTATATACATTCTCTTTGACTGCTTCTACAACTGGACAAAGTAAATGTCATTACAGTTACCATATAGCAACTTGTACGTAAAATCTGTAGATCATTTTGAAAATTATTATTAAAAGTACACTTATAACATTTTAAATAAAATATGTGCATATCATCTCTAAAAAAATGTTTAATTTGAGAAACCTTTGCCACCAAATTAGGAAAAATGAAAGGTAAATGAAATTCCCCAACTAATGCTAGTTAAACAAAGAACGAAAATTCCACTTCTCCGCTGATGGTGCATCTATCTTGTGTCTAGCAATGACTCCACCCCTTCTGGTTAAACAGGAGATAAGCTGAAATCAAATATTACTCCTGTTGTCATTCACGAGATGGATGCATCAGACAACTGATAAGCTGAATTTTCAAGCCAGTTTACTAGCTAATTTCTATACTTTTTGTTATTTGCCTTCAGACAGGAAGATTCACCTGGCTAAATGAAAGATCTTCCCAGTGAAAACAACAGCTTGTCCTGAGGAATTTGCCTGCCCTAGCATCCAGACTGCATAAAAAAATGTCCCCTTGTTTGGATAATAATTAAAATATAAATGTTTGCCAATAAATAGTCCATCTTTTTTTTTTACTTTTGCATGCAGCAGCATTCTGTAATATAACTCACCCCCACAAGACTGTTATGAAGGTGAACAAGGTAGATGAGACAATATTACTGCTTATGCAACTGGGCAAGAGGTGGATGTCATGCAAGGTTATTAATAAATAACTAGCTTATAGTCAGAACGATTCTTACCTTTTGCAACATTAGTGTTGCCCAGAGAAATAACATAATACATTCTTAAAACTAGGCCTATGGCAATAAAAGTCACTTTGCAAAAATGAGACCATTTACCTATATAAGAATTCTCTCTGATACACAGGCCAGATATGTTAAGTTTACTGGTTTATAATCACTGTTTTTCACATTCAGTTGTGACACAGTTAAGAGAAAAAAAAGTAGTGGATCCTAAGATGATACTCCATAGAGCTAACTTCATAGGATAATGTCATACTATTGTTTGCTGATGTCAGTTTCTGAAGGACTCATGGTCAGATTTCTTAAGTATTCTTTACAGAATGACTAGAGAATACCTTATATGTTGACACTGACTTCTGTCTGTGCCATTTTTCAACTTAAATATGCATCTTTCCATTACCAAGAAAATTATGGGGCAGATTTTAAAAGCCCTGCGCGTGTAAATCCAGCCGGATTTACACGCGCAGGGGACTTGTGCGCCGGCGCACACAAAGCCCCGGGACACGAGTAAGTCCCGGGGCTTTGCTTGGGGGGTGTGCTGGGGGGCCGTGCCGGGGGCGGCGCAGCATTCGGGGGCGGGGCTGTGGTGCTGGCTCGGGGGCGTGCCGGGGGCGTGGCCGAGGCCTCCGAACCAGACCCCGGGCCAGGGAATGGCGCACCGGCACGCGCAAGTTACACCTGCCTAAGGCAGGTGTAACTTGCGCGTGCCTAAGGCAGGTGTAACTTTAACAAAGGTAGGGGGGATTTAGTTAGGGCTGGAGGGTGGGTTAGGTAGGGGAAGGGAGGGGAAGGTGGCGGGGGGAGCGAGAAAAAAAAGTTCCCTCCGAGGCCGCTCTGATTTCGGAGCGGCCTAGGAGGGAACGGAGGCAGGCTGCTCAGCTCGGCGCACGCAGGTTGCACAATTGTGCACCCCCCTGCGTGCACCGACCCTGGATTTTATAACATGCGCACAGCAGCATGCGCATGTTATAAAATCGGGAGTAGATTTGTTCGCGCCGGGTTGAGCGAACAAATCTACACCCGCGCATAACTTTAAAAATCTACCCCTATGTGTACGTCAATTATATCAGATGCAAAAAGACGATTCCTGCGTCTGAATCCATATAAAAGCATATTTTTGCAATGATGTGCTAATCAGCACCTCCCACACGCAGAGGGAGGTGGGAAGGAGGCCAGCTCTGAGTGTGGGAGGTGCTGATTAGCAGCTGGCCACGATTGAGTTGGCCTTCTCTGTAGGCTGCAGTGCTCCCAAGTCTCTGCACATACTACTCGATTGCTGCGGATGGAGGACCCAGAGGGAGAAAAATGTAGGTAAGGTCGCTTTACTGAAGTGTTGGAAGGGGTCATCAGTTTTTAATTGGGGATACTTCTGTATATTGTCTGATAACTGGTCACCAGTGTTTGATATGAAGGGGGACCTTCGCTGTCTAACATGTGTAGTCGGCTTCTCAGCAGCCTCTCTGACGTGCAGTATACAGGCTTTGTAGCTGTTACACAAAGGGGTAGTTCATTACCCATAATTACCTGTTGGGAGGTGCAACAGCACGCACATGTGGCATATATTGGTTAATGGCTGCACACCCACCTTTTTGATAGGCAATTACGCCCAGCTAGATCAAGGTACATAGGCGGCTCGCACATCTTAATTAAAATCGAGATGCGGCGCGCACATCTTCATTAAAATCGATAGGCGGTGCGCACAAGTCACCCAGCGCACACATGTTCCGCATCAATTTTAATTATTGGCGCGCATACTTGGTATTCGCGCTGATGGGATCAGCTGTGCGCGTAGGTTACGCCCCACTGGGGCGGCCACGCGCAAATAGGGCTCACTTTAGAAAGATGGGCGGTCCACTCACTGGCCATCTTCACCATGGCTCAAGCATGTCCTGTTCTCCTCAGGAAGCCGAACTTCATGCCAGCTGAGGTTGACATGCTGGTGGAGCATGTTATACAGCACCGGGATCTGCTGTATGGTCCACAGTCTCGTATGGTGGGTGCATACAGGAAGGAGCAGATCTGGAGGAGGATCAGGCACGCTGTGAACTCCATGTTCCATCACAATCGCAGTATTGGGGAACTAATGCATAAGTGGAGGGACATGAGGAGACTGGTGAAGCGCAAGCAGGCCAGGCGACTTGCAGAGGGAGAAAGGAGCCACATAACCTTCTCAGCCTCTGAGCAGCTGATATTGGGTACCATCTCGGAGGCAGCTGTGGGTGGCGTAGGCCAGCTTGACACCATGCGCCGTGTAGGGCAGCAAGGTAAGCAGAACTACACCTTGGTCAATCCCCCTGTAATCCTATCCATGTACCTACTCACAGTATAGCAGCATATGTCTTCACGTACCTATAACTACTGATTACTGTTAACCTGTATAGCCAACACTGTGGCCATTTCAGGTACAGCACTCAGTATCCAGGATTGCAGCCAGGGCTGCTGTACAGATGTATGTACCAAGTCAGCACAGAGCATTGCAGAGCTCCACTTTTGGTAGTACACTAGCAGGACAGTGTGCACTGCTCTGGTCGGTGTGAATGGTGATGCAGTATATATGTGCTCATACAGCAGGCAGTTTAGTGTACAGACTGTCTTACAATATTAGTGCATGTTAGTTCTTATGGGCAATGTAGACTGTCTGAGTGTTTGCTGGTGCACATAGGTAAGAAGGCACACAATGCTGGCTTTCAACATTTGGCAGCAATGGGAGGGTGCAGTTCTATGGGAATTGATGTGAGGCATATGATCAATGTCACCTGCTCAGTATTTCAGGTTCAACATTGCAAAGGGGGCCTCTCACTCTTCCCCCCCCCCTCCCCAATTCCCCATGTCCCCCCTTTAGCCCCTTCCTACCCTTCCCCTATTGTTTCCCTTTCAACTTCCTGTAGCAGACATGCCTACTTCACAGGTTCCATAGCATATTGCACAGGTCATGTGCCCATGGAATGCATAAACAGTGGGGCTCGATTAGGCAGAGGGTTAAAGTGCAGTTCCTACAACAGGGCTCTCTGTTCTAGGTCTGCCTGGTAAGTTACCACATTCCATGCAGCACACTGACAACCCTCTGTGTCCAGAAGGGGTTGTAGGGCAGGTGCTACATGGTATGATTGACGACCACACTATGCCACACATGATACCCCAGGGGTGTCATGACAAGTCCTATGTGACTACCACTGGAGTATTAGTCAGGGGTGCAACTGTAGCATGTATCACATATGGAGTGAAGTACATCACACCCCTATTGTCAGTGTGCTAATTCCCATATGCTTTTCAATTTAGGGGAGCCAGATGATGAGCAACCCGGACCTGCACCTAGATGACCCCAAAGGCTCTACCGGCGTCTGCGGGTGGTCCCTGACTCATCGGAAGAGGAGGAGGGGGAAGCCCGTGAATACATGGAACAACCTGCGGAGGAGGAGCAGCAGCAGCAGGGAGAGGAGCCGGAGGACCCACTCGCTGAAATACAACCTGATCGGCAGCAGGACAGCAGTGTGTCGGACCAGCCCGACCCCGACCCGTATACCAGGCAGGCAGAGAGACTATTACAGCAGGGCGCCGGCCTCTTGGACTCCATCTCTGGCCTGTCTGATGTGGTGTAGCAGGAAGCAAGTTCCCTCCGTCGTACTGTCAGGGAGGGGTGTGATGGGATTCAGGTGCGCCTCCAAGACCTTTGCCGGGCTACTGAGCTACAGACGGAGGTTTGGAGGGAGATGCTGCAGCAGATGCCTCCCGTGCAGCCGCAGCCACCAGCGGCTCCATGGCCTTTCATGCATTACCCTCCACCTTATGGGCCTCCATACCCATGGATGCCACCTGCCCGTGCAGAGGCGCCTGGTGTGGTACCGCCACCTGCGCCTCAGCCTCTTGCCGGCTATCCGTGGGTGGCAACACCACCCCCGCCTGCACCTCCTGTGATGCTTCCACCACCAGCACCAGAAGAGCTGTTGCCCCTGGCTATTCCTTCCTGTAGCCATGCCCCAGATGTGCCCCAGGCACCTCTGCCCTCTGAGGGTAGTGTAAGCAATGGGAGGAATCCCCTGCGCCGGAGTACCCGGGTGGGCCAGTCAAAGCTTCCTGATGGTCGTAGGAGAGGACGGCCAAGGAAGTGAACTGTGACGTTTTCAGTTGTTCCTTGTTACTTTTATTTAATTATCACGTTTTTCACACTTGTAAATAAATGCACATTTATCACCTACGGAAATGGCTTTCTATGAGACTGTTCCTTTCTCGTATCGCCCGCCTTTGGCTCATCCGATGTATTTCGTCCAATTCCTCCATGGACAGCTGTATGTCCTCATCCTCCTCATTCTATTCAGGGGCCTCCTCTGGTACAGGGATGTGTCTGTTAAGTGCCAGATTATGTAGAATACAGCAGGCTAGGAATATCTCACACACCTTAGAGGGGGAGTACAAGAGGCATCCACCGGATCTGTCCAGACAGCGGAAGCGTGATTTCAGGATGCCAAATGTTCTCTCGATGATAGCCCTGGTCCTACGGTGTGCCCTGTTGTAGCGAGTCTCAGCTGCAGTGTTGGGGCAGGCCTTGGGAATCATGAGCCAGGATTTCAGTGGATAGCCTCTGTCACCTGTAGCATAAGAGAAAACCAGGTGGTTATATTACGTCTGTGCGTCACTGGGGTACAGCTCACAGGGCTTACAAACTGAATGCCTACTGTGGCACCCTACATATAGTGATTCTATTAAGATAGGTGGGTGCTGTTGTTGGTTGCTGTACTACCTAGGAGCCAGCCCCCAGTGATGTGTCACAGCTGGAACTCTTCATAGATCCTGGATTGGGTGAGAATGTAGGCGTCGTGGGTGGATCCAGGAAAGCGAGCCACCACATTCGTGATGAGGCCCTTGGTGTTGCACACCACCTGCATGTTTAGTGAGTGGAATCCCTTGCGATTGCGGTAGATGGCCTCATCTCCTCCTGGTGCCCTTAGGGGCATGTGGGTGCAATCAATAGCTCCCAAGACAGAGGGGAAGTGTGCTATTTGGTAGAAGTCTCTCATGGTTTCATGCTGTTCCTCTCTTCCGATGGGGAAGGAGATAAAGTGGTGTATGTGTCGCAGCAGGGCAGCCAGGGCCTGCTCCAGACACCTTGAGGTGGCACCATGAGTGATTCCAGACGTCAGGCCAAGCGGTGTTTGGAAGGTGCCGGTAGCCAGAAATGCAAGGAAGGTAGTCACCTTGATGTGTACAGGCAAGGCATGGCCCCTTTGCGTGAGGGGTTGCAGGTCACCCTCTAACATTCGGCAGAGGGACAGTACGGTCTCCTTATCAAATCTGTAACGGGTCATTACTTCCTCCTCAGACAGATTGAGAAATTGGGTGCAAGTCCTGTAGACTCTGTGTAACGGGTACCGCCTCCGTCTCAGCTGTCTTCTCCTTCTCCTCCTGTCTTAGGGATTGCAGGACCCATATTGCTGCTGTGAACATGTGTAGACAGGGAATTACCAATGAATGGCTGTCTTTAGATGCTCCTGAGGCTCTCTCTCCAACGGTTATACGCACATTAACGTTGGCTATGGAAAACGGTTCTACTGTCCCAGTTTACACCGGTTACTCCCCCATGGCCACTCCTTTCCACTTCTGCCAGATGTCTGGCACTTTACCGATGTCAGACAGCAGCCGCAGAGCCTTCACTCATACCTTGCGCACACAAAAAGCAGTAGTAAATATACGCGCGTGAACTAGGAAGCGCGCGCCGGTGGAGTTATGCGTGTCGCTTATAAAATACGTTTTACGCGTGTATGTTCGGTCTCCGCCCAGACACGCCCCCGACACGCCCCGACACGCTCCTTTTTTATTTGCGTAATGTTGCACGCGAAGGGCCACTTACGCACACAAATACCTCTATGCAAAATTGGGGTTGTGCGCGCCACTGCCGTTTATGCGCATAAGTGCCCATTTTTGCACGCGTACAGCTTTGAAAATCTACCCGAAAGTAGATCCCATGCTACTAAGAACATGCCAAACTGGGTCAGACCAAGGGTCCATCAAGCCCAGCATCCTGTTTCCAACAGTGGCCAATCCAGGCCATAAGAACCTGGCAAGTACCCAAAAACTAAGTCTATTCCATGTTACTGTTGCTAGTAGTAGCAGTGGCTATTTTCTAAATCAACTTAATTAATAGCAGGTAATGAACTTCTCCTCCAAGAACTTATCCAATTCTTTCTTAAACACAGCTACACTAACTGCACTAACCATATCCTCTGGCAACAAATTCCAATGTTTAATTGTGCGTTGAGTGAAAAAGAACTTTCTCCAATTAATTTTAAATGTGCCACATGCTAACTTCATGGAGTGCCCCCTAGTCTTTCCATTATCCAAAAGAGTAAATAACCGATTCACATTTACCCGTTCTAAACCTCTCATGATTTTAGACTTTAGAATCACACTTGGATCTATAGACGTATTGAAAAAATCAGATAGCAGAGTCACCAGAGCTTCTCTAAGATCTCTTAGAACCCTAAGATAAATTCCATCTGTCTCCATCACTTTATCTACTTTCAGTTTTTTGAGCTCCTCATGAATAAAGTCTTCTGAACATTGATTGAGGTCCACCTTCCTTCTATTCCTATTTGTGGCAGTTATTCATGGTCTTATTCCAAGCCATTCCTCAGAGAACACTGAAAAGAAATATTTTTTAAGCAATTCTGCTTTCTCCTCATCAGCCTCTACATATCTACCCTTTGGCATATCCCCCCACCCCCACCCCGAATCTTACAATATCACTTTTAGAATTTTTAGGTTTTCGATGATGATAAAATTATTATGTTAAGGTACTCTCTGAAATGCAATGAAGTTACTAAGTAATACATTTAAGACAAATAGAAGAACATATTATTTTACTTAATGCATAACCAGAGGATATAAAAGCTGTTGGTGTAGTTAGGTTTAAAAAAGGAGTTCACCATTTTCAAGAAAAATGGCAGTCACCCGATTTCAAATTCTAAGAAGCTCTTGAATCAGGCTGAAGTATCTGCAGAAACATTGCAATGTTGGGCAATTATGGCAAACTGGGTGATTTTGGCAAACAAAAGGCAGTTTTGATAATGAGAAATGAGAAAATATCTACAAGTAAGCATTACAGATATTAGCAAGTTTGAAGATCATTTGGAATTTATTACTTTCTCATTCGGAGAAAAAGCCAAAAAGAATCATTAAAAGATAAGTGCTTGTAAATATTTTATAACAGAATTTTAAGTGCATAGAAAAAATATATATTAAAAAAATCAGTACTTAAAAAAAAACATTATTAGAAACAAACGGGAGGCAGAGGTAGGAATGGTAAGTGATTATAAACAAGTATAAGCCTTATGCGGACATATCAATAATATGACACCAGCTCATTTAAAAACATAGTGTATTGTGGATAATCATTTATATATAGTAGTTCCTGCGGTTTCTAAATAGTAAGGTAAGAAACATTGCTTTAGCTTCTCAGAAAGAGTTGTTGCTTTTAAAAAAAAAGGTTTGCACAAGTTCCTAGAACAAAAGCCCATAAACCATTATTAAGGTAGACTTTGAGATAAGCAGCATGGAATCTGGGGTCCTGCCAGATATTTGCAACCTGGATTGTCCACTTTTGGAAGCAGGATACTGTGCTTAATGGACCTTTGGCCAGACCTTATATCGTAAATCTTATGTTCTTATGTACTCTTTCTGGTAATTCATATTTATTTGTTGCTCCCTATCAGGGCAAACAAAGCAAATGTCCTAGGCACTGCATACCAGGGGGCCCAATGCATAGGTACATAGGATTCTTCCTTGATGACTATTGGCCAGTGCCCAACCTCTGACAAAGGAGGACAGACCTCTGCTTCCTGCTCCAGCACCTTCCCTTCCCAGGGAATCTGCAGGAGCAGGAGGAGAGAAGTGGGCCTAGAACAGATAAGAGTACAAAACAAAGCAAAGAGAAGCACTTTGTTCCCTAAACCAATAATTTTTCATTACTATTACAATTTTACTGATTATACTAACAGCGTCCGGGGGGGGAAAGTGACGTGCTACTGCCGCCCTCGCTCCCCGACATCACCATGTCACTCCACCCCTCCCCCCCTACTGGACGCTGTTAGTATAATCAGTAAAATTGTGCAGCTGAATAATCACGTCGCATGGGCGATTACCCTGTGCTGGTGCTAGGGCTATATGAGCATGATCAATTTTAATAGGCCACTTAGGAAGCCACTTAGAAAAATAACCAACCAGATTGTTCCTCACCGCGACACTTCCCCCCCCCCCCCCCCCCCCCCCCCCACCAGACACTGTTAATTTTGATTACCGGCGCATAGGACGCACTCCATATTTTTCCCCTATTTGGAGAGGAAAAAAGTGCATCCTATATGCCGGCAAATACGGTAAGTTTGAAATATCTATTTTATTTTATTCGCTTTTTTGTTATTTCCAAAGTCCTTAGTAGTGAAAAGTTTGTGTTGCTTTTACTAGGGTGACACCAGAATCAGTATATTATGCACATCGACATAATGCTACAGTGAGGAAGGAGAAGGGAAAGAGAATGTTTGGAGAGTAGGTAGCAGAAGAGGGAGAGTACCTGGAGGACTAGAGAAGAGGGAGAGAATGACTAGAAATAGAAGGGAGAAGAATATATCGGGGAAGTGCCATTTGTCCTAGAATGGGCCCTGCATCAGGCAGTGATGGCTTTTCCATGGCACACATAGGGCCTCATTTTCTAAAGTATCGCAGGCCTGCGATACTTTAGAAAACTGCGGAAATGAGGAGCCCGAAACGGGGGGGGGGGCGGTCCTGCGCTAGCCGGCAGTGATCGCACCTCTGCGGTGCAATCGCTGCCGGCATCGCGCCCAAAAATTCCACCATAGAAGGTGTAGATATTGGGCGCGAAATAGGCAGCGAAAAGGCCCTTACCTTTTCGCTGTCCGTGCCATTGTCGCAGAGTCGACCCCGGTGATACCCCGACTCCTCCTCTTCCGGGGCCGACTCCACCCTGATGTAGGTAGCGCAGGCGTGCGCTACCTTCGCTAGCTATCGCAGGCTTGCGCTGTTAGCGCAAGCCTGCGATAGCCTTGGAAAATAAGGTCCATAGTCAGGTCTGAAGGCATTCTAGATGGGAAACGCGATTGTATTCTTTGTTCATATTTTTAAAATTTACAAATTAAATGAATTAGATTTTGACATATTAATTTTGTACCCAAGCATTTTGATGAAGTCACAATCAATCCATTGATAATGTTATTGTACACTATGGAGGTAATTTTCAAAAAGATTTCCATGAATAAAAGTAGCATATATTGTAGCAACTTTCAAAAGCCTATTTACACGCATAAAACCCAGTTTTATGCATGTAAATCCTTTTTAAAGTTACCTCCAAATATAGGGCCGGATTTTAAATGCCCTGCGCGCGTAGATCCAGCCGGATTTACGCGCGCAGAGCCCTTGGACGCGCGTAAGTCCCGGGGCTTTGTAAAAGGGGTGTGTCCTAAAATGACGCGGCGTTTCGGGGGCGTGACGCGGCGTTGCGGGGGCGGGCCTGGGGGCATGGTGCCGGCCCGGGGGCGTGGTCGAGGCCTCCGGACCAGCCCCCGAGTCGGGTGATGACGCGCCAGCAGCCCACTGGCGCGCGCAGATTTACGTCTGCTTTTAGCAGGCGTAAATCGTGCAACAAAGGTAAGGGGGGGTTTAGATAGGGGCCGGGGGGGTGGGTTAGGTAGGGGAAGGGAGGGTGAAGGAAAGTTCCCTCCGAGGCCGCTCCGAAATCGGAGCGGCCTCTGAGGGAAAAGGCAGCGCGCGCTGGGCTCGGCGCGCACAGGTTGCACAAATGTGCACCCCCTTGCGCGTGCCGACCCCAGATTTTATAAGATACGCGCGGCTACACGCGTATCTTATAAAATCCAGCGTACTTTTGTTCGCGCTTGGTGTGCGAACAAAAGTACGCGCTCGCGCAAAATTATAAAATCTACCCCATACTGTTTCAAAGCAGGCAGAAACAATTAGTTTTATCACACTGATGTCGTCATATTTCTCAGTTTTTCAAACTATTTCTTTTTTTTTTTTGTCTATATTAAAGATTGTAGCCTTTGCCTAATCTGTATTAAATACTATATTGAGATATTTTCCATTTGGAATGACTTATCAGTGTCTTTCTGCCTCACCAACAATCTGTTTTCAAATCCTATCTAAATATATATCTCATCCTGTGCTAAAAGGACTATTTCTAATCTTAATCTGTTGAAGTATAGCAATGCATATTTTAATGTATCACATATGTATATTATATGTAATTGAGAGAGATTTTAGAATTGTGTTTATGAGATTAACATTTTTCTTCTTTTAAGGGCTATCATAGGCCCTCTCTGCAAAATGAATTTACAGAAATAATATATAGCTTCCTAGCACAGTTGGACTGTCATGCAACGAGATTAATAATGAGCTGCTGGAACATCATTTACCTTTAGCTTCCCTTAGACCGCAAGAAATAAGCTCTCATTCCAAGTGGGAAATAAGTCTTATAGAAATGTAACCTGAGATCTTTCACTGCAAGGAGAGTCATTCTTTCTACGTATAAGTCATTATTTCTGATCTACCCAAGAAGCTATTCACAGTTTTCACTCAAGACTATATTCAAAATTTGACATTTTAAAAACAAAAAGTTCACTTTACTTTATTTTGTCCAGTAAAGTATTATAAATACAAATAATAGCTTCCTCACTTGAAGAAGAAAACTGAACAAAATGGAGAACAGTTACAGAAGCATGACCGGCTTCTATTGTACATCTGCTCTCTGAATCAGTAGGAAGAAAAATCTCTTAGCAATGACTTGCCTTTTATTAAGAAAAAAAACATACATTTTCAAAATGTTACACACATAAATATTAGCATATAAACCTGTATCAGCATGTATTCATGTATATACTATTTTATAAACCTTAAATAAGATTTATCTGTGTGCTAACACACACAGATAAATCTTATCTCATCATGCAAAGTATCAAAAGACACTGGCATGTTCTTCAACTACACCCTATATTCTCTGAATCACCCATGTTTGCATATCAACGGAGCAAAAATCTGAGAGACTATGTAGTGCGTGCATCAGTTACCCAACATACCAATGCTAGACTGCAAGGCAGTCACACCTGTTGCGGCAAGTGTGATATATGTTCCATCACCATGGAGGGATCGTCTTGGCAACACACCCAAACGGGCCACATATATCACAAAAGATCCATGACGACCTGTAATTCTTCATGGGTGGTCTATCTTATCTAGTGCCCCTGTCAGCTTGTATATGTTGGACGCACCAGTAGAAAAATTAAAACACAGCTGTTTGAGCATCGCAGCCACCTTAACACTGTCAATTTGGAGGCACCCATGGTGAATCATTGCGTACAATTTGGACACATGTTTGATCAGCTCCGATGGACAATCTTAGAACAGATATCCCTCAATCCTCGCGGAGGTGATTCTAATCATTTTTTGAACTTTCGTGAACAGTGGTGGATTTACACTTTAGCCTCACAATTTCCTTTAGGTCTCAATGATTCTGTTGAGTGGTCATCGCTCATTTAGTGCTCCAAATGTTTCAAATCAGTATCTTTGACGTCACTACTTATCGATCCCGCCCACTGCGGTAGGTACATAACTAACAGCGTTAAGATGGCGGATCCTGCTGCCCGAGAATAGCTGCAGCCTAGTAGCGGAACCTGTTGGCAGAACCGGGAATCGTAGGTATCATGCAGCAAATGTTTTTGTCTATGTCATTACCTATTTGGCTTCTATAATTTCTTTTCATTGCATTATAGCATTGGCATAGCGCGGCCCCTGAAGAAGGTTCACAGAAACACGAGCCGTGTCGGGCCAACGCCAGCGTTATATCCCAGCTGCAAACCTCGCTACGATAAGTGCAAATTTTCACTGCCTTAAAATTGTAAACTGACACAAGTTGTTGTTACAAAAACAAACCTTCCGACAGACCGATGATTATAAAATCAAGACGGTGTAACAGTCATTAAATCACCGCATACCCTCCATAGTGGCTTTACGGGGCTACTGTATGAAAAGCCCGCCACAGTATATGAGGTCTCATTAACTGTAAGACTACAATGGCAATGGCAAAGATCTTTGGTTTTCATATGATGGTATTTAGAAGTTTACATTAAGATTACATCATATTCAAACAGTTTTCTATTAGACGGATGATAATTAATGGCAAATTCAGCCCATGGTAACAGTTCGGCCCAGTTATTCTGACGGCAACTCACATAGGCCCGAATGAACTGTTTCAGGGTCCTATTCATCCGTTCTGTTTGCCCATTAGATTGAGGATGATAGCCAGATGTATAATCTAGAGAGATGTTGAACAGTTTGCACAGGGCCTTCCAGAATCTTGCCGTGAACTGTGATGCTTGATCTGAGACTATGTGCTTCGGTAGGCCGTGGAAGCGAAAGATATGGACTATGAAGAGCTTCGCAAGTTCCGAGGCTGATGGTAAGCCAGGTAGTGCCACGAAGTGGGCCATCTTGCTGAAGCGGTCGACTGTGACCCAGATGGTATTCATACCTCCAGAAAGGAATAGATCAACTACAAAATCAGTAACGATATGCGTCCAGGGCTGTTTTGCTGGAAACAGTTGCAGCAATCCCCACGGTTGGCCAGAAGTAGGATTGTGCTTGGCACAGTTGACACAAGATGCCACATAGGAGAGTGTATCTTCCTTGATAGTTGGCCACCAATAATACTTCTGTAGTTTTAGCAGGGTAAGCCGTTGACCAGGATGGCCAGCCAGCCTGGAATCGTGCGCCCAATAGAGCACTTTCTTTCTGAGATGCTTTGGCACGATGGTTTTACCAGCGGGCACAGAATGAGTAGACACTAAGACGACTTTCTTCAGGTCGATTATGTGCTGTGGTTCTTCCGGAATATCCTCCAAGAGAAAGGAGCGTGATAGGGCATCAGCTCTGGTATTCTTGTCTCCGGGGCGATATTTGAGCACGAATTCAAAGCGGTTGAAAAATAAGGACCATCTAGCTTGTCTATGGTTAAGACGTTGCGCATGGCGGAGATACTCTAGATTCTTATGGTCCGTAAACACGGTAATTTGATGTTGAGAGCCTTCGAGCCAAGGCCGCTATTCCTCTAATGCCAACTTAATAGCCAGGAGCTCTTTGTCATCGATCCCATAATTCTTCTCTGCCGGAGAGAAACGTCATGAGAAGAAAGAGAAGGGACGTAAGGACTTGGAATCTCCAGTCTGGCTCAGAACAGCCCCCACACTGACATGAGAGGCGTCGACCTCGACGATGAATGGCTTGTTGGGGTCCAGATGATGTAGGCATGGTTCGTGGAAAAGGCAATTTTTAAATCTTCGAACGCAGAAATGGCCTCTGCAGACCATTTAGAAGCATTGGCCTCTCTCCAGGTCATAGCAGTAAAGGGCACCATTAAAGAAGAATAGTTCTTTATAAAGCTTCTATAGTAAATGGTGAACCCCAAAAATCATCTCAGGGCCTTCAGACTGGTAGGTTGGGACCAATTCTTGATACTTTCTAATTTTTGGGGATCCATCTGGAAGCCAACTTTAGAAACAATGTATCCAAGAAAAGGCATGGAGTCTTTATGGAATTCACACTTGAATAGCTTGGCATAGAGTCAGTGTTCTAGGAGTCTTAATAGAACTTGCTTGACGTCTTCTAGACGTCTTCTAGATGAGTAGAGAAATTCTGAGATAATATTAGGATGTCATCTAGGTACACTACGACACTCTTGTACAACAAATCCCGCAGAATGTCATTCATCATGTTCTGGAACACCATGGTGGGTAAGTAGAGATTAGACATTCCCCAGTCTAGAACAGAAGCATCAGAAGCTGAACAGTAGCTGCTAGGATGCATGGAACATAACTTATCAACCTTTTTACTGTCCTCTAAAGCAAGCAAGTCAATCACCAGCATTTCCACCCCCCCGCACCTTCCCCTCCCTTCCCCTATCTAACCCACCCCCCTACCTTTGTTGGCAGATTTACGCCTGCTGAAAGCTGAAAGCAGGCGTAAGTCTGCACGTGCCAGCGGGCTGCTGGCGCGCCATAACCTGACCCGGGTGCTGGTCCGGAGGCCTCGACCATGCCACGCCCCCGGTCCCGCCCCAAACCGCCCCCTCCCTACCCCTTTTACGAAGCCCCAAGACTTATGCTCGTCCCGGGGTTGTGCATGCGCCAGCGGCCTATGCAAAATAGGCGAGCCGGCACGCAAGTGCCCTGCGTGCATAAATCCGGCCGGATTTACACGCGCAGGGCTTTTAAAATCCGGCCCATAATGTAAGCAAAGTTTTACCTGAATTAAATGTTTAATATAGGGATTCCATATAATCCATATCAATAGCAATAGAGAAATAGAATTGGGTGTGTGTGTTTTTGTTGGGAGTGGGGAAGGGCAGACATAGATATTTATTTATTTTAGATTTTTATATTATGCTTTTCTGCACTTCAAAGCAGATTACATTCAGGTACTATAGGTATTTAAAAGAGAGAGAGAATATACAGATAAATAAATACAAATATATGTATGTGAATATAAACATACGTTATTTTCCCATGCACAGTATATACAAGATTAGATTAATCATACTCTCATTCTGAGGATTTAACCTACCTTCCAGAACACACATACATTAGCATATAATCCAAGATATTACCTTCAAATTAAAAGAGCACAGAATTGAACCTGTAACAGTTAAAAACAGTACCACATTCTGCATTCAAACAAACGTGAAGTGTAGCCTATTGACAGGTTCCATAAGGTCAAATCTCTATGCAGAGAAAAGTAACATGGATACATCTGCATATAATTTCCAAGGCAAAAATGTGCTTCAAATAAAAAGTGGCAATAATGACATAAAATCACTCTCAGTGCAGCAAAAGGCTAAAACTGGTTTCACATACAAATAGCAAATGGAACCTACATACAACTAGAAATGTAGCAAATTATGGCGGAAAAGGACTGCAAGGCTTAATTAATCTATTCATGCTTGATGCGATATTGCAGAACCTATTCCTCTCAGCCTCTGTCCTCACTCCCTTGCATCCAAGGATCTACTGAGCTTTTCTCATCTTTCTTGAACATCTTCACTAGGATACTACTCTCTCTATATATATTGCCCTTTCTATGAAGAAGTATTTCCTTATACTAATTCTGAGACTGCCTACTTCTAGAATCTTCTCTCTTAAATGAAGTGTGCGCCAAAGAAACAAACGGGTGGAAATACATTACATTACCTAAAGCATGTGAGTGAAATACTTATGAAGAAAGTAAGGACTGTTAATCATCATCTACAAAGGGCTTTCAGACAGCATTTTGTGTTCAAACATTGTGTTTTAATTGTTAAACTTAACAAATCAGGGAGTTACAATGAATGGAATCAGCTTGTAGGAAACATATGCACGAGACAAACCCGTATGCAGTACTCCATTGCAGCTATCCTGAAAACCAGACCTGTTTGTAATTGCTAATGACAGTTCTATTCCATATGACAGAGTTTCCCAAACTACAGTCCACTAAGTAATGTTATCCAGTCTGCAAGGCTCCAAAAAATATCTTCATAAATGGCAACGAAAAACCTAGACCACACATCATCCATGGCAGGGAAGTTAAAGGTTCATGTGTGCACGTGTTTACTGTGCCCAAAATGGTCCAATCACTGATGTCCAGAGAGAAAGTTGTTAGCAGAGATGTATACAGTAGGACTCGTGAGTATTTATTTGCTGGGGAAAATGTATGCTTAAAGCTTGAAAAAGAAATTGAGGGTTAAACATACTCTGTGTGTCTAAGGCAAAAACAAGGTTACATTTTATTCCAAGTATCTATAAAATGTGTAAAGGAAAACAGTTTGAGGGTTAAACTTAATCTGTGTGTGTTAAGAGCTGCAAGATTCAATCATTCGCTGTGGGAAGTGAAAGTTGTTTCCTGAAGAAGTAATCAGCAGTGTTTCCATCTATTCCAGTCACATAGTATCATATATAGATTGTTACCCAAATTAGAATGTTAGGAGGACTTTTTTCACAGTAAGAGTCAATTAGTGAAAGAGTAGCCTAGTGGCTAGGGCAGTGGTTCTCAACAAGGGTGTCGGGACACACTGGTGTGTTGCAAGGTCCTGGGAGGTCTGTCAGGGCCAGCACATGGCTGCCTCCTTATTAGCCCGGGTGGGA
The DNA here is from genome assembly GCF_901001135.1 of Rhinatrema bivittatum. NCBI lineage: Eukaryota > Metazoa > Chordata > Amphibia > Gymnophiona > Rhinatrematidae > Rhinatrema > Rhinatrema bivittatum. The sequence goes on along the minus strand of NC_042617.1, from coordinate 105,404,113 downwards.
GTTGGTTGACTTCTTTTACACTGGGCCTGATGGAAGGCTACTCTCACTTCCTTCTCTTCTTTCTGGCCCAGTGGGAGGCTGTTTCCTCTTTCACCCAGATCAGAGGGATACATTGCCAGCTCCTGCTGTTCTGGGCCTGATGGGACGCAAACTTTAGCTTCCCCTGCTGAGTCTGGGAGGGATGCTGCTGACGATCTCCTCACCCTGTGGAGGGTGGGGGAAAGGAGGCTGGGGATGCTGGGAGGATGAAGGTGGAATGGAGAGGGAGTGTGGGGGAAGCTGAGCAGGAAGGGGTAGGAAACAGGGGGTCGGGACAGCAGGGCAGGCAGGGAGATGGGATGAAGGTGTTAAGCAGAGTCAAGCAGGGGAGAGAAGTAGCGCAGGGAAGAGGATGTGGGGGGTGGGGTCAGGAATGCTGGGCGGGGATATGAGTGTGAGCGGATGATTGAAAGGGAGTAACTGGGAAAAGATAAAGGATGATGGAGGCATGGAAGGGGAGTGACGGTGTGCAAAAGCCATAATATGTCAGTTTTGCGAATCTGCATTTCTTCTATCTTTGTACTTTGCTTAGTGTAGGAGGATATGTATTTGTTTCTAGCTCTCCAATTTTGCACTGCATGCAGATTGGCTTTTTAAGGTTTCTATTCCAATTTTTTCTCCATATTTGTAATTTGTGGTCTTTTATTCTGTATTTGGTGAAGGTCGGATCTGTATGTTTGACTGAAGTGAGGTATTTTACTAGTAGGTAGGGATTTGTATCAGTCTTCTTTGTTGCATTTTCTCATTTTCAATAGGACATGCATTGGTGCTGCACTGCTGCCTTTTCATAGGATGGGCTATTGCTGTTTGAGTTCTTGAAATTAGTGTGTCAATGGTATGGAAGGTTTGCTACACATGAGTGGGTTTTTTTTTTTCAGGTTCTGAATGCACCTGGTAGTAAGGGATTTTGTGTTTCTGTTACTAAGATAGCACCAGAATCAGAATATCTTTTTTATATAGTGAATTGTATTTGAAATATCCTAGTTCTGCTCTGCATCCATTGTTTGCAGATGGGTGCAGGTTCCTGTGGATGCAGAGCATATATTTACATTTAGCTCCGTGATGCTCAAGTGTTCAGTGTATTACGCCTGTAAGTATTATCTGCCAGGTGTGCCCCAACAGAAAAAAGGTTGAGAACATTGGGCTAGAGTAGCTGAAAACCAGGGAAGCCATGGTTCAATTCCCACTGCCACTCCTTGTGGCCTTGGGCAAGTCACTTCACCCTCCACTGCCTCAGATTATAAACCCTCTGGGGACAGGAAAATACATACAGTACCTGAATGTAATCCACTTTGAAGTGCCAAGAAAGGCACAATATTTTTTTTTTTAAATGAGGAATTTACATCAAGTCAACTCCTTCAGAAATCAGATGGAGGAACAGAGAGGAGCAGGCAAGGCTAGAAAATATCTAGGACAATCAGGATTGAATTGATGAAATGCTTACTGAGGCATCTAAGCTGGAAAGCTTCAGCAGAAGGGAAGATGAAACTGGATCATAAGATTAAATCTGGACCCAGATTACCTCAGCCACTAGACTCTACATGCCAACTCCACTTTCTCTCATGCTCAAAAACGTAGGCCTTTTAAAAGTAAAAAACATCACAGAGACGTGGTATACAATGATTGGGATATAGTTATGCCCAGCTAAAGTGTATTCAGGAAGGACTTAACAGGAAGAAAAGAGGGGGGGGGGAGAGTGGTACTATATATCAGAAATGATATCAAAGCAACAGAATTTCAGAGCATATAAGGGAAGGAGGCAGCACTATGGGTAATCTGGAGATCCTGGATTCTCTGCAGGAAGAACGGTTCCAGCAACTGATAAACAAATACGCACATATTGGAGTGATACTGCACCCGGTGCTTACAAATGAATAAGAGTGTTTCTGATATCATAGTGGGATCCAGTGATCATCCCACAGCCGCAGTGTTAGCGCGGCTAATAGCTACAACACTTTCATTTGTGTTACCTTGTGCGCTACAGGTCAGTAAAGGATTATCACGGTCCACGACAATTCCAAACGGGGGGGGAGGGAGAGGGAGAGGGAGAGAGAGAGAGAGAGAGAGAGAGAGAGACTGGCCATAATAGCATGGCCTATAGGCAGGTATTTCTATCCCTAGGGTAGGCCCACCTAGTAACTCGAAGTGGGGTTTAGGTATGAGTGTAGGGGGTTAAGGGCCACTTTGACATTCTACATGACACCTACGAACAGAACAGTGGTCTCTTGTGAAGATTTGCTGGCCTTCGGAGTGAGGAAACTCACTCCAAGATGAGATTTGTGCATGGTTCTCTCCACCTAGCTTGTTGTTGCCCAAGTAGAGAGTCCATCAAGCTAGGTGGAGAGAACCTTGCCCAAATCTCATCTTGGAGTGAGTTTCCTCACTCCGAAGGCCAGCAAATCTTCACAAGAGACCACTGTTCTTTCCGTATGTCTCATGTTGAATGTGAAAGTGGCCCCCAACCCCCTACGCTCATACCTAATCCCCACCTCGAGTTACTAGGTGGCCCTCCGATAGGGATACAAATACCTGTCTAGGGCATAGGCACTATAGGAAGGCTCTCTCCCCCCCCGAGGTGTGAGACATATTGCTTGCAGCACCTAAGAGTGGAAATAGGCTGTTTCGGACAGTTTCGTGTACTGCGAAGATTCATTGGTTGTTGTATCGCAGTGCATGATGTGTTCGCCATTTGCAGAAATGGATTCACGAAAACATCGTGATTTGCAAATCCATTTCGCGAAAACATCACGTGACGTGATGTTTCCCCACTGCACGAAAAATGCCTTATTTGCATGGGACACGCCCCCTCATGCGTTACCACTGCGATATTGGAAAATGAGGCCCTAACTTTGTTAACATAGAGAAATATCTCAAGAAGTCATTAACTGAGTAGGAAAAAATAAGGGACATAAAAAAAAGGGCAACAAACATTTTTGTAAACAAAGGTAAAAGGAAAAAAGAGGCCACTGAAAGTTTCTAAGGAAGTAGCAGAAAAAGTAAGGGAAAAAAGCATTTATAAATTACAAAAAAATCGCAGAAAAAAAGGAAGACAGGCAACAATATCTGGAAAAGCAAAAAGAAGCCAAGATTGTAGTCAGGAATGTGAAGGCACAAATGAAAAAAAGAAATAGGGGGACAAGACAGAAGTAGGATTTAAAACTGAAATATAAAGGGAAGGGGTCTGTATTCTGTAAAGGTGAAAGTGAAAGTGCAATTGCTTAACAAATATTTTTGTTAATTATTCACTGAGAAAGGGTTTGGAGTAAAAACACAGAAAACTGCCACAAAAGGAATCGAAGTAAGGCGTTTCTCAAACAGATTTCAGAAAGCTGAGTTCATGAAGAGTAATCAAAACTAAAAATATAAAAAGATGAGTTTCCTTCGATTTTTACTTGCTTGTTAATTTTGTTTTTGAATTTTTTCCTTCAGCTCAAGCCTGCATTAGTATGACATGATTTACTTGTGTTTGTTAATTGAAATACTAAATAAATAAATAAATAAATAAATAAATAAGCAAGCAATGGATCAGGCTGGGATACATCCCAAGGTACTAAGGGCAATTAGAGATATTCTGACAGCTCCACAGTCTGACCTTTTCAATGCTTCTAAACAATAACGAGATCTAAGAGGTCTATTTATCTAGCAGTATTAGGCATTCATCGCACAGTAAATGCCTTAGCCATACCAGCATTATCCCCCAGTAAGCTGCTCTATTAGTATGTAGCCTGGGGACAAATGTTGGAAGAATGACTGACTGGTTAAGATAAAATTTGATATTTATTAAGACAGAATTTTGAAACCACCTTAGGTAGGAACTTCTTCATATATTCAATCACATACACTCTTATTTTCTGCATAGGAACCTTTGGGAACAATTGGGGGAGGGGAAAAGGGTGGTGTTAATTATTTGGGTGCGTAGGGTGGATTAGTGGGAATTAAGAGGGTCATTTTCTCTTAGTTAATCTTTGAATGGTTGGGGAAACAGCTCTGTCTTACCTCAGTAAGAATGGGATAGGATTGATCTATGGCCCTAGCTATTAATGTTTTTTGCATTTTTAATTTTGATGCATGATTTTATTATGTATATTGTTATGTATTGTATTTGTGTGTTATTTGTGTGATATAGTGCTATTTATTGTATAATTTTTATGATTTGTGAATCATTTTAGGTGGGCTATGTCTAAGGAAGGTGAAATACAAATATAACATAACATAACTTGGGATACGTGTATAGTACCACCCTATTGTGATACAATTTGGTATATGGTGGATACATCTCTAGGGTCTGGAATTTACTAACTCTGCAAGCTGAAATGACTACCATGAAAAACATGAACTTCCAGGTCAGGTACTTTAGTCCACAACAGTCTAGAAGCTAAAAGGAGGCTTGTATTAGCTGGGTAAGCACCAAACTGTGGTTCCATAATATAGAGGGTAGCTTGATGGCAAGCTTCATTCGATGCAAGGCCCACATATATAAGACAACTAAAGGCCACATAGAGATTGAATTTCCTTCCACATGCCAATGATAAGCGCCAACTGTACAATTAAAGAATTGGTTTAGAAGGCAGACTCTGAAAGATGTAAAAGGTAGCTAAGAAGTTTTTGTATGTAATAAAAGAAGAGATCCAGGATTTTGCCCTCATCCAGAGGGTAAAAATCCTCTATTTTAACCTATAAAAACCTCTGCTAGATTCCTTTTTCGGTGGAAAGAAAACTGTAGAACAAGGGTTCATAATATGAAGCTCCAAGACCAATCAAGACCAATGTCACGAAGTATTTCTTCATGGGAAGGGTGGTGGATGCATGGAATGCCTTCCCAAAAGAGGTATTGAGGTCAAGGACAGTAATGAAATTCAAAAGGGCATGGGATAAATACAGAGGATTCCTAGTGGCTAAATAGTGGAAACAAAGAAAAGAGTAACCATGTTGAGTTGGGTAACCTATATAGAGCCACAATTACCTTAACAATAGAAAACAAAACAACAACAACAAAAAAGATTGCTGGGCAGCCTGGATGGACCACTTGGGTCTTTTTCTGCTGACATTTACTACTTTAATATATTTTCTAGATGCTAAAAGGACTTGAGACACTTCATTGGAGAATCTAAAGGAACAAATTATTGCACTCTGAACATCAAGACTGTGAAGGGCAGAGACCGAATGTTAGGATGAAACAGTGTTCCTTAAATCTAAGTAATCATGGTTGAGGAATTGCCCAACCTGATTCTTTTCCTAACTGATAGCTCCCAACTGAGTAGAAACCAATTCAGTCTTGGCTAAATACGATAACTGCACAAAGTGGCAGTTACAACCCTAAACACCTTGCTGAACAGACAGGATGGACCATTTTGTCTTTATCTGCTGACATTTACTATGTTACTAGGTTACATAGTACTACTTCTCTGGGAAAAAAAAGATGCCAATACTCATATACAGGATGTATGTTTTGTTTTGTTTTTTTTAAGGCATCAAAGGCACCAAAACTCAGTACCAGAATGTACCCCCTGGAAAAAAGCCCTGATGTTACATAATCCTCTGGTCTCTTCTTATTAAGGTTTATACAAGTAAGATATCAATACAGAAGACTCTTTGCCTAATGAAGGGAGAAGGCACCTGATGCTAGACTACCTTCTGACGTCTCCTGGAAAAAAATCTTAGCACCTTCCTATTCAAAAAGGTCAGGAACAGATCTATCTCAGGTGTTCCCCACTTGAGAAAAAACTTGCTTGCTGAGAAGCAGAGGGTCAAACCACTGCCAGCAGAAGTTTAACAGAGATGTAAATGGCCATAAAATCAAGCAAAAAGAGTCTATGATAAGCCTAGAGCTATCACTCCAGATGGACACAGTCCTATAAAAAGTTTGGAGAGTCTGCAACTTGTGCATGGGGCTAGAGAGTGGCAGGTTACAAGATTAAAGGGGAGTTTTAAATTGTTACTTGGAACTTTCTGCTGCCTGTTTATATAAGTTTGCTGTATGTATAAGAAAGGAACTGTGCTGCTAATTGTAAGGTAACATCTAGAAGAACAATAAAAGACACTGTTTTTCCAAGATTGTGTGGATGTTTTCAGGCTAGCTCAAAACAGTCTAGGTCAGGGCACAAACCACAGCCTATGACAAAAACATCATAGGTTGAATAGACCAGATGTGCTCCAAAATCCTCTTGTTTGTTCAACAGGTGAACAAATTCCTTTTGTTTCTCTGTAAGAAGCAGCTCAGATTATTTTTGCCTCTTCCAAAGTGGAATGCAAGTAATAGACCATTAAGATCTGAAAAGACACCATAAGGGAGATGAGCATAGCATTTTAAGGAAGTTCCTCCCATTAAGGTTCAAGGTCTGAGGCTTATACCTTGGTGGCACCAAAGAATGAGCCTTGTACTCTATCCCTTTTCAGGACAGATTTAATATTCACAGACTGTATGACAACTGGACCTTGCTGGATCCTGAACCTGACTGGACATGATACTTGGCATTTCCTTTATTGCCAACAGGAAACACTGAAAGTGGGGTCTCTCACATTGTCTTTTGTATATGCACTGCTGCTAGCTCCTTGGGCTTATCGAGGAACCTGAGGGAGTCTAGTAAAGAAGCCCTGGGGAAAGGGTTAAGTCATTTTCTATACAAAAGCTGAAAGGTAGAGATCCTCAGAAGGGGATGCGCTCCTTGCCTGATTAGGAGAGGGTCTGAGCTGAGTACTTTTCTTCAGAATATGAATCTCCAGACCTCTGAGTGGAAACCCAGAACTCTTCAAACTCAGAATCCAACTTATAAAGAGGAACATGTTGCGATTCTGCCCTGTTTGGGCAGTATCTCCAACTTTTTTCCCCTTTCAGCATTTCCTTTGCGGCTCAGAGCCGCCAACGCACTTCTCACACGGCAGGTGCCATGCTACTGCAACCCCTGCAGCCTGGAGGCTGTCTCTGCTCTCTACTCGTGGCCGGAACCACGCTTCTCTTCCTCTCGCAGTCCAGAGACCACCGACATCACTGCTGCCTTCCCTGGTGGCAGGGAGCCTTCGGAGTGTGTCTATACGCGGAAGGAGGCTGCTGACTGGCATCCCCACGTGGCCTGGAGGCCACCATCTTACCTTGGGCCCTCCAGGGGAAGAGGGCCTGCATCCCCGGTCTTTCCTGCAGCTGGAAGCGACCTTGATCTATCCTTTGTGTCAGGGAAGCCGCCGTCCATCCTAGGGCCTGCCCTGAGGCCTGCTTCTCCTTCTGCAGCCTTCAGTGTTGCAGCAGGGCCACTATCCAGGGTCCTGCTCTGCGTCCTGTTTCCTCCTAGGGGGTGAGGTCGGCTCTCTCTTCAGTATTTAAAGGAACAGCGAGGGAATGGTAACTTCTGATGTCATCATTGGATCCGCCTCTTCTGCAGTATAATAAGCTTCAGTCTTCATTTCTTCCTTGCCTTCGCAAGGAGCCAATCCTCCTTAGGACTTCTCGTCATCTGCTTCTCAAGGCACTTCATTATATGTAGGATCCTGTGTCTTTGTGATATCTTCAAGCTATGTCTTCGTCTTCATCTCTTCAAGGTCTCCAGATGTCTTGTCTTGATGTCTTCTTTATCCGGTTGATCTTTGTCCTGGCAGCGCAAGTCTCCAAAAAGTTCCAGCTTCTTATTTTAACCTTTGTCATAGAGGCATCCCCTCGAATCTTCAACCTTGCCTGGATCCTGGAGTCTGCACCCTGCCTCTACTTCACAAATGAGCTCTTTTATCTGATCCGTCCCGGCATGGCCCTGCCCGTCCTTAATAAGCTGTGCAGGTTGCATTTTGGAACAGGCTTCGTCAGAGTCTTCACTTCATCTTCTTGCTTTCCTGTGTGGGGAACCACCAGCGTGGTCCGTGAACTGTCTTCATTGGCTGAGTATATAGGCGCGTGATGTGCAGTACCGACCCAGATCTGCCAACTTGTGTGGGGAACCACTAGCGTGGACCGCGACCAGCCTACCCCGGCTGTGTAGGGCGCGCTGCCTGCGTGGTCCGAGACTAGTCCGGCTAGGTTATGTAGGGTGCGTGATGTCCAGTACTGACTCAATTATCTTCAAGCAAATCATGGCCTTCCAGAGTTTCTTCATATATATGACCAGAGTTCCTCTTCACTCCACGTATCCAGATTGCATTTCTTCATGTTTCGAAGTCTCATCTTACTTCATGTATTCAGCGTGATGTTCCACTTAATGTATCCTGAGTCTTGTCTCACTTCAAGTCTTCGTCTTTGATGTCCTCATCTTTTGACCATTGTTTGCCCTGTCGCAGTTGCTGCTCCATGCGGCAGGTCAGAAAGTGCTTGGAGTAGTCGGAGGACCACTCATGAGACTAACATTGCATTGTTTGGGTCTCTCTCTGCTGCGTAGAGGTGTGGTTGTGGTCGAGGCCATCATCCTTTCATCTTCAGCCCATGCTGGGTCACCTCTCACCTGCCTCTGTGCTTGCCGGAGCTCCTCTGTGACTGTATCGGGGCCCAGGGGCACACAAAAACCACCAGAGATGGGATCGCTACCCACGTTCCCACAATTGAACATAAGTCCGAGAAGGCACCCATCCTAGAGTCATACCCTCTCTAGTTTTTCCCCGATGACTCCCTTCACAACAGGATCAAGAAATGCTGCACAGTGGAAGAGGCTTCCCTAATTGATGCTGTTTGGCTTTGACATTATGTACAATGCATGGACACCGAGCCTCGATATTGAGACACTAATGTTGGTGCCAGTCTGCTCAGTGCCAGGGTATAGGTCTCAAGGATTGGTTCAACTGGCATCACAGCCAGTGTCAAAGTACTTGGTGCCAGTATTTCTTACAACAAATGAGTGAGGCTGCACTAAGCAAGAAAGGAAAATTTCTCGTGCCAAGCAACTAATGAAAAAAAAAATACAACTAGGAACTGCCATCAAAAAATTAACTAAGGAGCATTACTGGATAAAGAAAAGCTATACTGAAAAAAAAAATCCCTTATGGAGAAAAAGAGTAAAGAAATGTAACCAGCATCACTGCAGACATACAAGGAATCTTGGAAACCATTGGAACTGCAGCAGAGATTGTTATGCATGCTTGTGAAAAATCTTTTAGTCTTTCCCAGAGCTATCTAGAAAATATTCAGTGCTGCCATCATCACATGAATTCCCCCATTTATTTAATATTTTTATTTATCTTCCACTTTTTGTGACTCGTTAGTCACTTCAAAGAGGATTACATAATGATTTATGTTTCAATTGTTTTTTATATTTTATGAATGTTTACTTTATACATTGTCTAGGGCTGGTGCTTTTGTTTGGTAATAAATATGTAAAAATAAATACTGTACTGTAGTTGATTCCCTGTCCCCAGAGGCCTTACAATCTAACCCCTAGATTCATCAAAAAGTGTTACTAATGCTAAGGGGGGAGGGAGAGAGAGAGAAGGGGGAGAGAGAGTGAACTATCTACAAGGCCCTCATAGTAGGGAAGTATTTATATCTCTATAGGAGGGCCATGTAATAGGTCGAGGTGAGGTGTTGGTGGTGTTTTAGGGGCCAGTTTTGCATGTAGAGTGAGATGTACGAACAGCACAGTACACCTTGGTGAAGATTTGATGTCATTTGGAAAAATAGTGGAAAGTGTTCTAAACATCAAAATCACAGAACGTATAGAAAGACATGGTTTAATGGAACAAAGTCAGCATGGCTTTACCCAGGGCAAGTCTTGCCTCACAAATCTGCTTCACTTTTTTGAAGGAGTTAATAAACATGTGGATAAAGGTGAACCGGTAGATATAGTATACTTGGATTTTCAGAAGGCGTTTGACAAAGTTCCTCATGAGAGGCTTCTAGGAAAAGAAAAAAGTCATGGGATAGGTGGCGATATCCTTTCGTGGATTGCAAACTGGCTAAAAGACAGGAAACAGAGAGTAGGATTAAATGGACAATTTTCTCAGTGGAAGGGAGTTGACAGTGGAGTGCCTCAGGGATCAGTATTGGGACCCTTACTTTTCAATATATTTATAAATGATCTGGAAAGAAATACGACAAGTGAGATAATCAAATTTGCAGATGACACAAAATTGTTCAGAGTAGTTAAATCACAAGCAGATTGTGATAAATTGCAGGAAGACCTTGTGAGACTGGAAAATTGGGCATCCAAAGGGCAGATGAAATTTAATGTGGATAAGTGCAAGGTGATGCATATAGGGAAAAATAACCCATGCTATAATTACACAATGTTGGGTTCCATATTAGATGCCACAACCCAAGTAAGAGATCTAGGTGTCATAGTGGATAACACATTGAAATCGTCGGTTCAGTGTGCTGCGGCAGTCAAAAAAGCAAACAGAATGTTGTGAATTATTAGAAAGGGAATGGTGAATAAAATGGAAAATGTCATAATGCCTCTGTATCGCTCCATGGTGAGACCGCACCTTGAATACTGTGTACAATTCTGGTCGCCGCATCTCAAAAAAGATATAATTGCGATGGAGAAGGTACAGAGAAGGTCTCCCAAAATGATAAGGGGAATGGAACAACTCCCCTATGAGGAAAGACTAAAGAGGTTAGGACTATTCAGCTTGGAGAAGAGACGACTGAGGGGGGATATGATAGAGGTGTTTAAAATCATGAGAGATCTATAACGGGGTAGATGTGAATCGGTTATTTACTCTTTCGGATAGTAGAAAGACTAGGGGGCACTCCATGAAGTTAGCATGGGGCACATTTAAAACTAATCGGAGAAAGTTCTTTTTTACTCAACGCACAATTAAACTCTGGAATTTGTTGCCAGAGGATGTGGTTAGTGCAGTTAGTATAGCTGTGTTTAAAAAAGGATTGGATAAGTTCTTGGAGGAGAAGTCCATTACCTGCTATTAAGTTCACTAAGGGGCAGATTTTTAAAAAGTACGCTGGATTTTAGTAGATACGCGCGGAGCCGCGCGTATCTGCTAAAAACCTGGATCGGCGCACGCAAGGCTATCGATTTTGTATAGCCGGCGCGCGCCGAGCCGCGCAGCCTACCCCGTTCCCTCCAAGGCCGCTCCGAAATCGGAGCGGCCTTGGAGGGAATCCTCTAACGCCCTCCCCTCACCTTCCCCTCCCTTCCTCTACCTAACCCACCCGCCCGGCCCTGTCTACACCCCCCCCCTTACCTTTCTCCGGGGATTTACGCCTCCCTCCGGGAGGCGTAAATCCCCGTGCGCCAGCGGGCCTCCTGCGCGCCGGGCCGCGACCTGGGGGCCGGTACGGAGGGCGCGGCCATGCCCCTGGACCGCCCCGGGCCGTAGCCACGCCCCCGTACCCGCCCCCAAAACGCTGCCGACACGCCCGAAAACGCCGCGACGACCGGGACCGCCCCCGACACGCCCCCCTCGGAGAACCCCGGGACTTACGCGAGTCCCGGGGCTCTGCGCGCGCCGGTAGGCCTATGTAAAATAGGCGCACCGGCGCGCAGGGCCCTGCTCGCGTAAATCCGGGCGGATTTACGCGAGCAGGGCTCTTAAAATCCGCCCCTCAGAGAATAGCCACTGCCATTAACAATGGTAACATGGAATAGACTTAGTTTTTGGGTACTTGCTAGGTTCTTTTGGCCTGGATTGGCCACTGTTGGAAACAGGATGCTGGGCTTGATGGACCCTTGGTCTGACCCAGTATGGCATTTTCTTATGTTCTTATGTTCTTAAGAAAGTCTTGAAAAGATGCTAGGGTAAGATATAAATACTATTAGGAGAATAGAATCTTTGGAGAACCATTCTTGATTAAATTTAAGGATTATAAATTTTCCTAAAATTTTAGGATCACCTATTACTATCATAGGCCTTGATTTATCAAAATGCGGTAAGTACCGCATGCGATTGCAAAAGGGGCGTGGTTTATGCAACAATTCACTTTATCGCAATTTGCACTAATTACCTATGAAAAGAGCTAAGTTAGTGCACATTGCAATAGGTGTCAGACCTGTTGTATTTCCTGCATATGACCACTGGGTGGACCATTTTTGAGACAGACAGAGAGAGAGAGAGAGAGAGAGAGACTGCCCATAATGTCATCCCCATTAGGTAGGTATTTGTATCCCTGTGGTAGGCCCACCTAGTAACTCGAGATGGGGTTTAGGTATGAGTGTAGGGGGTTAGGGGCCACTTTGACATTCTATGTGACACGTACGAACAGAACAGTGGTCTCTTGTGAAGATTTGATGACCTTCGGAGTGAGGAAACTCACTCCAAGATAAGATTTGGGCAATGTTCTCTCAACCTAGCTTGATGGACTCTCTACCTGGGTAACATTAAGCTAGGTGGAGAGAACATTGTACAAATCTCATCTTTGGGTGAGTTTCCTCACTCCGAAGGACTTCAAATCTTCACAAGAGACCACTGTTCTGTTCGTACTTGTCACGTAGAATGTCAAGGTGGCCCCTAACCCCCTACACTCATACCTAAACCCCATCTCGAGTTACTAGATGGGCCTACCATAGGGATACAAATACCTACCTATGGGGATGACATTATGGCCAGTCTCTCTCTCTCTCTCCCCTTCAATAGGCCTTACAAGAGACATCACAAGAGGCAATGAAACCTTATCGCACGGTCACGGCAGCTAACACAATTCAAAGAGGTGTTGTTAAAATCGGCATTACAGCTGTGCAATAGCTCTTCACAGACAGGCTAACCCAGCCCACTCTCCGCCCCTAACTCCTCCTATTTTCTGAATTTGCATCACACCATACGATATGCTACTAGCGCATGCGTTAAACACGTTTTTGCATGCATTAAGGGCCTATCGCATGCGTTAACGCGGCTATTCGCTTGCGATAAGCCCTTAACGCATGCGAAAACGCCTTATCGCATTTTGATAAATGACCCCCATAGTGAGGAAATATTTTGTGGAAAATTTAAGAATACCAGTGGAAAAAATACCTATGTTAAGTAAAAGTACATTCCTTCCATTCCAAAAGAAACAAGGTTTAATGATAACTCCTGCTAACTCCTTGGAGTTAGATAATTTGACTGCTATTTTAGAAGCTTCAACAGAAGAAGTTCTCGAAAGAGCATCTCTTCTCTTGACGTTTTGTTCTCTTCAAGATTTAAACCTACTAATAAGACACTATTTCCAAAACTTCAAAACTTCCTTTTATGGTGGTCAAGTTAGGATATACCACGACTTTGCTAAAGTGACACAAGATCACCGAAAGGCTTTCTTAAATATGAAAAAAGAAGTTTTGGATTGTGATGCAACATTTTTTCTTCGCTACCCATGCAGATGTGTGGTATTTCCTTTAACCCAGATCAGCTGAGTAATTTCTTGAAAAACCAAAAAGGTCCACAAAATTAAAATGTCAACAACAGAGTAATCTAGGAGTAATATATTAAAAAAAAATGTATGGGAGTAGTTAACCCCTATTTTTTTATTTTTTTTTTAAGTATTTTGGAATATTGAGAATTTCTCCTCATTATTAGAAATACCCCTTGGAACAAATAATGTGTTTTCAAATTTAAAGATGTTTAATTTATGTGTTTATATAATTTTTATTTCTTCATTATAATTACTTGGCAAAGATCTCTAAAAATTATTGTACAAAGATGTTTGTTTGCTTTATAAATGTTATCTAAAAATGTAATTAATAAATATTTAAAAAAAAAATTTTTCATCCTGCACACCAACTCACTGGTATGCCAATTTGTCATCACATCACACCCGTTTTAAAATATCTGCACTGACTACCAATTTCTGCACGCATTAAATATAAAGTTGCTGTTTCCATTCACAATTTACTTTATGTCCTTAGCTCCCCCTGGATCAGCTCTCTCCTTCGCATTCACACTCCAGCCTGGACCCTCCAATCCTCAAGCCAGTTCCTGTTAAATGTCCCTCCTTCTAAAGCCACCCATCTATCCTCTAAACACACATGTATTCATTTTCTATATAAGGTCTTACTCTATGAAATTCCCTCCCTGTATCCATACGGCTCATGCAGTATTCAAAGCAATTTAAGACATTAAAAACCCATCTTTTTACAAAAGCATTTCAATGACATTATGGGCCACATTTTTAAACTTATGCGCGGGGTAGATTTGTTCGCGCCGGGTTGCGCGAACAAATCTACGCCCGATTTTATAACATGCGCACGAGCGCAAAGGGGTGCACACATGTGTACCTTGCGCGAGCCGAGCCCGAGGGGAGCCCCGATGGCTTTCCCCGTTCCCTCCAAGGCCGCTCCAAAATCAGAGCGGCCTTGGAGGGAAATTTTTCTCCAGCCCCCCCCCCCCCCACCCTTCCTCTATCTAACCCACCCCCAGCCCTAACTAAATTCCCCCTACCTTTGTTGAAAAAGTTACGCCTGCATGAGACAGGCATAACTTGCGCGCGGCGGCTCGCCATCCCCCGGCACAGGCCGCTGTGTCGGAGGATTTGGCCCCATCCCCGGACCACCGCCATGCCCCCAGCCCCACCCCCCGAGCTGCTGCCATGCCTCCGCCCCGGGACCACCCATTTTTGAAAGCCCCGGGACATACGCATGTCCCGGGGCTTGTTCGCACTGCCGAGCCTATGCAAGTTAGGCTCGGCACGTGCAGGGGCAGCTTTTCAGGGGTTACGCGCGTAACCCTTTGAAAATCTGCCCCTATATTTTTTCTCCACTCCAGTTGCTATTTTTTTGCCTCACAGCTACTTTGTACATGCCATTTGCTCCAATCTGTATAATTCTGTCACACAGATTGTATTGTTTGTTTCATTTGTTGTTTTTTATGAACATTTTTATTGTTCCCCAACCTGAACTTCTGAGGGGCAGGTAATAAATAAATATTCCAACTGGCCAGTTTGTACTTTTTGATCTACTAAGGCTTTTTATACAGGAAGCATGTGCCAACAGAAATAGTCTGAATCAAGCCTTTCATGATTAGAACTTTAAATCATATGGAAGCTTATTCAAAACATTAACATGGATGATGACAAGCAATGCATGTTCACTTTATTTCCCAATGACACAGGCAAAATTAACAAATCTTACTGCACAAATGCTTTTCCTGGCAAAAAAAATCACCCAGAAGATTAGACACCAAATGGCATCACAAATAATTTGATGTGTTTTAAATTTTAGAACAAAAGTGGACATAAAGGAGCGAAGCAGTTCTCACTGAAAATCTCGATATATCCAGTAGTAAACTTAAAAAACAATTAATTTTTTAAAAAATAATTCTCCTACATGCAACATATTTACATTTAAGATTTATGACATTGCATAAAAATGCATAAAATTTGCAATTCCCATGATTACTAAATATTCTTCCCTTAAGAAAGAACAATCACATCAAAATTAAAAAACGTTTACATAACACGTACCTCCTCCACCTCCAAGAAGAGATGAGTTTGCTGGAAATAAAGCAAGAAAAGAACAAAGCATTAGGCTCACTGATTCTTAAATACAACAAAAAAAACTACAGCACATTTTAGAAATAAGGAAGTACAGAAACCGTGAATGCCAGGACAAAAATATTATTTTTTTTATAGTTATAATAAAAGTTAAACAGATGGTAATCAGTGCTTTCAATTAAATGATAAACTATTTCAATTTCCTGGTTAAGATGGATCACACTAGATTTTTACAACCAATATGTCAATCCTTTATGTCTGTTCTTAGGGCCTGTATTTAGACCAGTATTTTATTTTGTCATGCTTCTGGTCATTCAGCTCACTCTAATTATAATTACTATCGAGACATAACATTTTCAATCTGAAAAATCTTTTGAAATGATTATTTAAATATCTACTGATTTGAAGCATGCAATTAGTCCACTATCCTATTTATTGTAGTTTTATGGCAAAATGCAGGGTTGACAACCAAATTAATATTAAAATAAGTGCCTTATTCAATCCTTATTATATTCTGTTTTATAAATGTTGGGAAAAACTGTGGCATCCAGTTCAAGCTTTTCTATTTTCTTTATCATTCATATGAGTACCTTTCCATAATGTAAAAGTTTCTCCACATGAATGATTTACATGTCATCAAAATTAAGTGGCTCTTAATGAATATTTAGGGGAATACAAGACTAATTTTTATTATAAACCAAACATCACAGAAATTAAATGGTGTTAATTTTATTTTGTAAACCTGGAGAAAACCATTGAAAAATGAATATCTTCTAACATGACATATTGCACTGATTCTGCCTTTGAACCTTGATTTAGAACCTGCTAAACCAGAATCAAGTCCTCATCCAGGAAGTCCTGGTTGTCCTGGGGCACATGGTAGCGGCAGTGAATGCAGTCAAAGAAGAGAGAAATGATGTTGCACTCATCCCACAGCTGGAGCCATGGGAGGCGCTTACCTTCAAGGCCCTGTGGCTGCAACAGAAGCCGGGGCCTTGCCTGGGGCTGCCGACACCGGATACTTCCGCAGCCTGACTGCCATCTTGCCGGCGCGGCAGGGGCCGAGCCGGGCTTCTCCAATGCAGCAAGAAGCCGCCGACACTCTTGCCCCCTCCAGGGGAGGGGTCCTCGCTCCTGCAGCAGGAAGCCGTTCCTCTGCCTCCTCTTCGCGGCTAGACACCGCAGACGTTGCCGGGGCCTGCCCTGAGGTCCAGCTCCTTCTCTTCATCTCATCGTTGCAGTGGCAGCATGGTCACTGTCCAGAGTCCTGCCCCTTCCTTCCTTCCTAAGGGAAAGGCCCGCGGCTTCTGCACAGATTTAAAAGGCCAGCCAGGTGTGGCCCATCTGAACTCCTCCCAGGGAGTTGCCTGCTTCCTGCCCTATAAGAGGGCTTCTCAGTCAGTCAGTCCTTGCTTTGGCAAGGAGCTAGTCCTCCTGGGCTACTTCTCCCAAGGACTCCTTGTTTCCAGCTCATTCCTGGCATCCTGATTTTGTCCACCGACTTCCGTGTATCCTGGATCTTCGTTTATCTTCCTGCTCTCTATCCTGATATTCTTTGATGTCTCTTGATGTTTCCAAGTTCCGTGATCTTTCCAAGTTCCATGATGTTTCCACATTCTATGATGTCCTGATGTCACAAGTTCCATCATGTTCCCGGTCCTATGCTCCAGGTCCGGTGGGACCCGTGCCTCCAGAGATTCCCTGCTTTTACTCCGAGTTTCCAAGCTCCAAGGTTTTATCTCGTTTCCCAAGTCCTGACTCCGGAGGATCTTAGGGGTTTCCACTAACCTGCACTATGAGACTTCCTGAGCCTGTCCCGATCTCCTCGTGGTCCGTGACCAGCCATCCGGCTGTGTAGGGCACGAAGGGGACAGTGTGGTCCATGACTGGCCCCACGTGCTGCGTAGGGTGCCTGAGGGTCTTGCTCATCCCTCTTGTTTCCTGTCTTCGTCCCAAGCTCCAGTCTTCACTCCAAGTTCCAGTCTTCATTCCAAGCTCCAGTGCCTACAGCCTCCTTCCACCGTGACCTCTGTCCAGCCTGCAGCCTCTGCTACACTCTGAGGCAGGTCCAAAAGGGCTTGGAACGGTCGGAGGACCATTCAGAGACCACCATTGCGTTGGTGGTCTCATGGGCGTGCAGGTCGGCAGAGGATTCAAGGTTCCTGATTCCCAGACTTGGACTGTCTTCACCGCAAGGGCACACATTCTCCTTGTTCCATGCTGGAGAGCCCTCAGTTGCGCTCCATCCCATTGTCAGTGCAACAGGATTGCCAAGCCTTGAGCATCCCGAGCTCGAGGCCGACGCAAGCTCCAACAAATGATATTGAGATTGGACTTATTTCCCACTTTTTCCAGAGCCATTTATTTTCGCTTTGATTCCAGTGTCAGTGGATAGAGTAAATGAAAAACATGAGCAAGTGCACAGGAGGAAAAGAAAATAAAAAATCATTTTTTCTTCCATTAGAAACACATATTCGCTCCCAGTATACTTGTAATACTGTACAGAGATACTCACTCATTACCACAGATACAGTTTTTATTCATCAATAAAATATTAGAGCAGGCATTTGGTGAGAAGAGTTATTTATGAAACAGGGAGATACATTTTTTCACAACTCATTGGTAAAATATTCTTACCTATCACCATATTTTGCTTAATTTTCAGAAATCAAGGAGCAACAACAAAACAGAGAACAGAATTACAGAACTATTAGCAAATAATTTTGCTTATCGTGCATTCAAAGATTTGTTTATTTAGGTGTTTTGTATACCGCTGTTCCAGAATAAGATTACAACGGTTTACAAAATCAGCGTTCATATTCTTGGTTAACAATCACATTCTGTGTCAGCATTCATAATTTAGGTCAACATCATGGCAGTTATATGTTCTTGTTCATATTCATATATATTCTTGGTCGCCATGACAGCAGATTTATAGACTTCATATTCGTACATTTTCAAAGTTGGCATTACAGCAAATGCAGATTCAAATTCTACTACATCATTCATTATTTATTGCTCACTTCGCTACCATTGCTTCTTGTACTGACGTTGAAGTTATCAGTATATTGGTATTTTATGTTAAATCGTAAGCTTTTCTACAGAGCCATGTTTTCAGTTCACGTTTGAAATACTTTCTTTATGGACAAAATGCTGCTTGAACATGCTTTCAAATAATTTAGAAACAATAATACAACTCACGATTAATGCTGCAACAATCACATCTTTGATACACAATTTTCTTATTACTATGAGGAAAATATAAGCTACAGTAGCAAGAATACAGATTTAATTATGAATCATAACTTAGTATGTCACTGTTTAGAAGAAAAAAAAACACAACCATAAATTAAACTAAAACCTCAGAGGTCCATATTCAGCACCACTTAGCCAGTTAAGTTCCAACTTATCCAGCTCAGTGGTGCACTTTAAATATTCAACGGTAGTCAAAGCTACCACTTAGCCAGATAAATACTTATCTATTTATCCAGCTAATTGGTGGGAGGGGAATGGGCATAACAGAGAGAAGTTGAATAAGCTATCCAGCTAACTCTGATCTCCCCATAGACTTGTCCTAAAGTTAGCCAGATAAACTTATCTGGCTAACTTTAGGATAGCTGGATATATTCAGTGGCATGGATGCACTGCTGAAAATATCAGCTGAGTTAGCCAGATGGGTTTATCCGACTAACTTGCCAAGCTGCACAATGGCTGAATATGGACCTATTATTGTTTACAAGTATTTTTGGATATCAACTATCTTGAAAAAGAAATGAACCTATAATTTTAACTCAACATTTGCTGCTTTCTTGGTAGTCATGACCAGCATTTCAATGATGATATCACTCAAAGGCATTAATTCATGAAAAATCCTCTCTTGTTAAAAGTCATCTAAGAAAGGTGCCTATGTAAAAATGGTACACTATAATCAGTGTATTTGTATATGAAAGGCAAAACCAGCATTTTGTGCATCTGCAGATATGTCAAAACTTAGCATGTCAGTATTTACTAAACAGCTACATCAACTTTATTTACTTAATTATTTATTTAAACTGTCTTAAAACCCTCATCTTCCACAGTTTGTCTAATGCAGGGAACAAAAAAATATACATAATAATAATATAAAATAACAAACAGAAAGGAAGAGCAGCAATAAGCTAATAGCACTAAAAGCAAATGTAATCATTTCAAAAATGCTTCTTTAAAATAAAATGCCTTTTGCTGTTTCCTAAAATTACTGATATCCACCTTCCCCCTTAGCTCTGTCAATTCGGCATTCCACAACTTTAAGACATCACAAGAAAATGTCCTTGCATGAATTCTCTGTAACTTAAAACATTTTAAAAGTGGGAATTGTTAATAAATTTAAAAACACACAATCACAGACTCCATCCTAAAACATAATTAATCAATATAGGCCTCATTTTCCAATATCGCATTGGTATCGCATGCGATACCAAAAAGGGGTGTAGCTTATGCTAATAAGCATGTGTATTGCAAATTGCAATATCAGCTATGCAAAAGGCTGTTATCGCAAGTTGCACTATTAGCCCAATTTGGGCTACTACATTGCCAGTATATCGCAGTTCACAATGTTTCCGGACAGGCCTGTTTCAGGAGAGAGAGAGAGAGAGAGAGAGAGAGAGAGAGAGAGAGAGAGAGAGAGAGAGAGAGAGAGAGAGAGAGAGAGAGAGCACACCTTGCTATAGTACCTCCTCCCTAGACAGGTATTTGTATCCCTATGGGAGGCCCACCTAGTAACTCGAGATGAGGTTTAAGTATTAGTGTAGGGGGTTAGGGGCCACTTTCACATTCAACATGAGACGTACGAACAGAACAGTGGTCTCTTGTGAAGATCTGAGGACCGACGGAGAGAGGAAACTCACTCCAAGATGAGATTTGGGCAAGGTTCTCTCCACCTAGCTTGATGGACTCTCTACCTGGGTAAAAAGCTAGGTGGAGAGAACCTTGCCCAAATCTCATCTTGGAGTGAGTTTCCTCACTCCGAAGGCCAGCAAATCCTCACAAGAGACCACTGTTCTGTTCGTACGTCTCATGTTGAATGTGAAAGTGGCCCCTAACCCCCTACACTAATACTTAAACCTCACCTCGAGTTACTAGGTGGGCCTCCCATAGGGATACAAATACCTGTCTAGGGAGGCGGCACTATAGCAAGGCTCTCTCTCTCTCTCTCTCTCCCCCTCCTAAAACAGGCCTGTCCGGAAACATCCGGACAGGCCTGTTTCAACCGCGATAAACCTTTACCGGCTGTAGCGCACAACGTAACGCAAATGAAAGAGGTGTAGTTATTGGCCACGTTAGGAGCCGTGCTAACAGTGCGGCTGTTTTGCTGCACACGATAAATCCTCCCTGCTTTGCATTTGCTCCGCCCCAACTCCGCCCCTTGAATACAAAATTAAAAATTCGCAAATCGCGTTAACTGCTGTTAGCGCGATTTGCAGAATTATCACACGTGTTAACTCCTTGTAAAATGAGGCCCTATATTTGTTAAATGAGCCCGCATGCTCAGAATATAACAATTTATGCACTATGATAAGCAATTTAAAATGAATTCTAAACTTCACTGGCAAACTGACTTTCACTCTGAACTGGCAAAATAGAGTCCCTACTACCAACCCCCAGCAGCAGTCTAGATGCTGCATTCTGTATTAAATGTAAAAAAAAATTAAATTGAAAAAAAACATATACTCTCCCATGTGAATGTCATTAATGTAAATTCCATGTCATAAACCAAATAGTACTTAATGTGTATTTGTTACCGGATAATACTGGCACCCTCTATGTAAAATATGATCTATTTTCTCTTTGATATATGTGCCCTATTGTAAACCATTACAATGGTAAATAACTTAATGACGGTATATAAAAACTTTTAAATAAATAAATAAATAAAGGACGGACCCAAAGCTGATTCAGTGGAAGCCCAACCAATAAAGCATTACAATAACCTATTTGTCCAAACAGTAATGATTGAAAAACTGTTCTGACCAAATTCAAGAGCAATAACTTCTTCAAAGACCTCAATAATTTCAATGTATAAAAGGCACTCTGAAAAATATGCTTTATTTGAGCTCTATGCGTTAAAATCTATTATTATCCTCAAGTCCCAACCTCCCAAGTGACCTAAATATGGGTACCTGCAAACGTTAATATTGGTATCATTTCTTACTTCTGCTCTTTCTGTATCCAAAGCAATAGTATCTTAGCCACATTAAGTGCTAAGACATTCCCAGTCCGCCAACTATTAATAACTTCCATATAAGATTCAAATAGCTTACAGAGGAAACCCCCTTTTTGGTAGTTATTACCATATCAAATGCTAGGCTGACGGTACCAGAAGTTTAATTTCATATGCCCTGCTAACACAATTTAAACTTATGGTCTTGGGGTGTAGTAATGTTCTATTACACTGGTATGGCATGACAGGATTGGCACACTAGTAGATGAATTTTAAGAACCCGACTGCGGCTGCCGGGCGAACAGCTTCCGGTTGATACGGGAGACACGGGTTGCTAAAAGAATACTGGACGTGAAAGAAGACTACAGCTTCCGGCGAAGTAACTTCCGGGTCTGATGGTATATAATGATCACTGCAGGCGGATGCCATTTCAAGAGCAGACGCAGCCCAACGGGGCTGGCGTGGAATTAAAAAGAAGATATAAGCCAACAAAGTGAAGAAGGCTCCGAGACAACGCTTTTATAAGGAGATACTGAAGGATACCCCCTGAAGCAGGACGTTGATGTCCGAAACACAGCTGTGTCGGGTGAACTACCAGGAATGGAGTAGATGAGTATTAGTGTCCCCTTTTGTACCTTTGGAGATTGCGAGACTATTTATGACTGGTTTTAATATATAAAAAAGAAAAAACTTCAACAAAAAAGATATTTAACCTAAGACTTACAATTTAAAATTAAAATTAAAGTAAGGTGACCCTGTACCATAGTAGAGTCTGTTCTATAATACAGACCCTCGAAGTAAGGAGCCTATATATATCTGGCTAATAAAACCTGTGTGGTGTTTAATAATACCTGTTGTACTATTGATTTTGATGTTGTTGTTAGACTATTATGTCCTCAACCACTTTATACAATAATTTGGTGACTGAGTGCTCAAGATCCAAGCCACCAAGTTGAGGGAGCGAAGATTCAGATGAAACAGACTTCCCTCTTCTGACCCGAGAGAGATCAGAGGTCTGCTGGTTAGCTGTAGCAAATATGTAAACCAAACTCCTGGTCTACTGGATCAGACAGGCCTGGTCTTTGAGTTATTTTTGCATCATTTTGGGTATCAGTGGAGTTGATGGAAAAGTACACAGTAAATCTGCATTACAATCTAGCAGAGCAAAACTTTTCCAATTTTCTGTTTTGCTCTGACACAAATAGGTCAATTGCTGGAAGCCCCCATAGACTGAATAGTCTGTTGGCTTTTGACTGCTGCAGAAACTATTTGTGTAGTCAAAAAATTCTGCTGAGGCAATCTGCTAATGTGTTGGAAATCCCTGAATGTGGGTCACTTGCAGGATCAATTAATTCTTACATACCAATTGCCATATTTTTTTGCTTCTTGGCAAAGAGTCCATGGCCCTGTGTCACCATGCTACTTGGTTATGGTTTGAATGAGAATGCTCTACCCCGGAGGAAGTGAATGAATGTTCTTACGGAGTATTTTAATGCTCTCAATTCCAGGAAGTTGATTTTAAATTGTCTTTCTATGAATACCATGTTCCTTGAGTACGAAAGGGCCCTGTGTATGCCGCCCAAATTTCTCTGGAGGTATCCATTGCTAAGGCAACTTGGTGAGGAAGTAGAAAGAAGGGGGATCCCTCCTGAAGGATGTAGGGTTCTAGCCACTTGCAAGGATCCTCCTGTTTCATTTCTTGAAAATTTCTCAATTTATGAGTCAGGGATTAGGTGGTCCCAATGGGAGCAGAGACCCCACTACAGGAATCCTATGTGAGGGCGGGTTAGTGAAAATACATGAATCACAGCTGTCATGTGATCCAGAACAACCAACACCTCTATTAGCATTGACTAATCTGTGTTCAACAATCTGTATACAAGGAACCTGATGGTATTTGTCCAATCTGAAGGAAGGAAAGCTCTCTCTTGTAAGGAATCTATCCATGCTTCAATGAATTTTATCTTCTGGGAGGAAACTGGAGCTGATTTTTCAAAATTTACTAGGAATCCTAGAAATTGTAGCAGTTGTACTGATTTCTGAAGAAAGGTTAACATACCTTTCTTGGAGCTCACCGTCACATGGTAGTTATCCACGTAAGGGAAGATTCAAATACCCTGACACGGCAGATGCACTGCAATTACAGCCAAGCACTTGGTGAACACTCTTGGTACTGCTGAGAGGTCAAAGGGGAGCCCACCATAAAGTGCAAGTAATACTAGTGGGAAGGATGGATTGGAATATGAGCACTAAGCATCCTTTAGATTCAAAGTGCACATTCACTCCCCTTTTCTAAATAAAGTAGAGGATTGTGCATACAGAATTTTTTAAATTTCTCCCGCAGTATATGCTTGTTCAGGCTTCTTAAATTCAGGATAGTTTTCAGTCCCTCAGATTTCTTGGGGTTAAGCAAGTAGCAGGAGTATAATCACTGGCTATAATGATGGGAAGAAACTAGTTCTATCACCCACTGTTTGAGGAGCAACGCCACATCCAGGCAGAGTTGTGTCAAATGAAACAGATCCAGATTGAAGGCTGAGTATAGAAGAAGCTTTGGAAGCCTGGAGAAATACAAGTGGTATCCAGACTTCAAAATATTGAGAAACCAGTGATCTCTGGTGATCTTGACCACTTCTCCAGGTAGTGTTAGATTCGCCCTTGAAAGGTGGTCAAAAACCTAGTCCAGGCTTTGGCTGGACCTGTGTTATTTTTGGTTGACAGCACTCACATTGTTGAGCACAAGTCAGAAGTTGTTGCTGTTGCAGAAGCAAAAGCAACATCCAGTATCACTGGGATTGTTACCAGGGATATCTCTGGAAATTTGTTTTTTTAAAAGCATAGTAAGGGCACCTTGCAAAAGACTGTTTCTGTCCCGTAGAGATGGACTGAACCACCACATGTGGTTCCTTTATTTGAGCAACTGTTTCTCTAAGCTTTTCTCTGAAAAGGTGATCAACTAGGCATGGGACATGGGACATCCACCAACTTGTTATGGACAGCATCGCATAGGCTACTGGCTCTTAACCAAAACATATAGGGGCGGATTTTCAGAGCCCTGCTCGCCTAAATCCGCCCAAAACCGGGCGGATTTAGGCGAGCAGGGCCCTGCGCGCCGGTGAGCCTATTTTACATAGGCCTACCGGCGCGCGCAGAGCCCCGGGACTCGCGTAAGTCCTGGGGTTCTCCGAGGGAGGCGTGTCGGGGGCGGGCCCGGTCGTCGTGGCGTTTAGGGGGCGTGTCGGCAGCGTTTTGGGGGCGGGTACGGGGGCGTGGCTACGGCCCGGGGCGGTCCGGGGGCGTGGCCGCGCCCTCCGTACCCGCCCCCAGGTCACGTCCCGGCGCGCAACAGGCCCGCTGGCGCGCGGGGATTTACTTCTCTCTCCGGGAGGCGTAAATCCCCGGAGAAAGGTAAGGGGGGGGGTGTAGACAGGGCCGGGCGGGTGGGTTAGGTAGAGGAAGGGAGGGGAAGGTGAGGGGAGGGCGTTAGAGGATTCCCTCCAAGGCCGCTCCGATTTCGGAGTGGCCTTGGAGGGAACGGGGGTAGGCTGCGCGGCTCGGCGCGCGCCGGCTATACAGAATTCATAGCCTTGCGCGCGCCGATCCGGGATTTTAGTGGATACGCGCGGCTCCGCGCATATCTACTAAAATCCAGCGTACTTTTGCTGGCGCCTGATGCGCCAGCAAAAGTACGCCTATTCGCGTTTTTTGAAAATCTACCCCATAACATGTTCCAATGGATACTAGAACATAAGAACATAAGAAAATGCCATATTGGGTCAGACCAAGGGTCCATCAAGCCCAGCATCCTGTTTCCAACAGTGGCCAATCCAGGCCATAAGAACCTGGCAAGTACCCAAAAACTAAGTCTATTCCATGTAACCATTGCTAATGGCAGTGGCTATTCTCTAAGTGAACTTAATAGCAGGTAATGGACTTCTCCTCCAAGAACTTATCCAATCCTTTTTTAAACACAGCTATATTAACTGCACTAACCACATCCTCCGGCAACAAATTCCAGAGT
Source organism: Rhinatrema bivittatum (assembly GCF_901001135.1). Classification (NCBI taxonomy): domain Eukaryota; kingdom Metazoa; phylum Chordata; class Amphibia; order Gymnophiona; family Rhinatrematidae; genus Rhinatrema; species Rhinatrema bivittatum. Next base: position 105,378,526 of record NC_042617.1, on the reverse strand, counting down.
CTAATTGTGCGTTGAGTACATACAGTGCTATCAAACACTTTGTAGATGGATCAAAGAAGATAGCGTATACACTCTTCCGCATCTAAGAGTGGCTGAGAATATGCAATTCCACGCTCACCGGTGGAAGAAAAGGCTTCAGTTTTTGTAAAAACCATGTAAATATTGAACCATATAGAACTAGTGAGCAGAGATTCATGCATTAAGCATAGGTCTTTGGAGCGTTTGGAGGGGACAGGGCATAGTAGGAGGAGTGCCATGGCTTAGAGCAGTGGTTCTCAACCTTTTTTCAGCTGGGACACACCTGATAGATGGTTCTCACATGCGTGACACACTGAACATGTGACCATCACGGGGCTAAATGTAAACATGCACTCTGCATCCACAGGAATTTCCTCAACCCCCAGCAATGAGTGCAGAGCAGATCTATGGCATTACCCTGTACAACTCGCCATTCAAAAAAGATATTCTGGTTCTGATGACATCCCAGTAAAAGCAAAACAAACTCCTTTTACTACCAGGCAAAATAGCCTTCCTTATGAAAAGACAGTAATTTACCAGTAATGCTTATCCTATTGAAAAAACACAACAAATAAGATTGATACAAATGCCTACATGCTAGTAAAATACCTTACCTCAGTCACACACCCTTCACAAAGTACAGAAAAACCACAAATTATAAATATGGAGACAGAAACTGGAATGGAAAACCAAAAAAGCCACTCTGCATGCAGTGCAAACCTGGAAAAATGGAAAGAGAAATATAGCAGCTAGGATCCTTGCTTGGTGAAGTATTTAAGTATATCCTCATTTTCTTTGTTTTCTTAAGAGCTGATTCTACCACAATTGATTAGTGGCAGGGCCAGATTTATATAATTGGCGCTCATAGGCAGCAGGGCAAAGGGTCATCAATGCCAATCCCCCATCACAGTAAAGTCCTCTCCCTTACCTCTAAGCCATGGCACTCCTCCACTCCAGCTCCTGTAGTACCAGCAATATTTAGTGCAGGACCTCTAGCCTCAAGTCATGCTCTCAAGGCCCTGCAGTGCCCTGACTCCTCCAAACACTTGGGCTTCCTGTTACTATGGAAACCCGTGTGAGGGGCTGGGCATCGCAGGACCTTGAGAACATGACAAGAGGCTAAAGGTCTCGGGCTACATTTGCTTTTTAAAGTATTGCTGCTACTGCAAGAGTTGGCATAGAGGAGTACCATGGCTCAGATGTAGGTCCAGATAGAGGCATGGGAGCAGGCAATGCTCCGGCACCTATTAAAAGTTGGCACTGGAGGCAGTTGTCTATGCTACCTATGCCTAAATTCAGCAGGATAATTGCACTATTCCAAATTCCATGGATTTTTGTACTCTATACTTGAGGTCTAGTTTCCTTGCAACTGGGACACAGGAAATAGGATTTGCCCACAATTCTGGTTTGAAATTCTTGCAGGATATTATGGATCAGGATTGATGCTGGCTTCACAGGTATTTCCAGAATTTGGAGAAAGCCAAAGACGCTTGTGCAAGGATCTTTGTCCTCATGCACAAACTCCAAGTGTTTTTCCTAGCTTGACCAGAAATCTGGAACATAAAAGGCACTCTGGTGGAGACAAGTGCTCTGGAGGATCCGGTAGGGGGTCAAAAGGGATCTATGTCAACCCCTTTTCAGAACTAGAGAAGTGGGAAGTCTGATCCAGGACCCCAATGATGAAGGAGATTGTGGAGTTCTTGGTTGCCTTGGACGGATATGCTCCTAATAGACATGCTCTGACTGGCTAGACTCTGCTGAAAGTAAATACTGTGGACCAGAACCATCTAATGGGGTATCCACCTGAATTGGGGGGGGGACAGTGGGACTCCCTCTCATGGGAGTAAATATATTGTGGAAAGGAAAGACTGGAATGTACCCTACTAATCCTTCGCCAGCAAAGAGATAAAGAAATCCTTCACCAACTCTGTCTGGTCAAGGGAGCTGACACGGGTGGTGGAACATTATCTTCTGATACCCGTACAGAATCTTAAACATCTTCTGGACCCTGCAAAATTTGACCTGGAGATCAGTTAGATGTAATAGGTACCAAAGAATTAATGGAATCTGGAGTCTCCAGGCGTAGCAATTTTTCCATTAATTTTGTAAGTTTAAAGGCCTCTACTCCATTCAAACTTCTGTGCAGACTACCCTTCAGCTGTGTTGTTTAGGGGAGTGGCTAGAATGATAATTATCAAATTTAACACATAACCTGCAATTCCAGTTTAATAGTTTTAAGGGAACAGAAAGTTACACTTTTTTGAGGTAGTTAATAAGTTTATTATAGCATCCTAAATATACAAGGAATTTTATGGTAGATACAAATTAAGTTTTTATTATTCAGAGCGGATCACTGTTGTTCAAAATTAAGAAAATATTCCTGCATTAATTCAGAGCCAACCTGCACTTCTTGATACACAATACCAACTAGTTATCCCAGCTAAAGTTAATTAAGTTAGTTTACCTCCATAGCCATAGACAGACTGCAGTCCTGATGAGTTCCAGGACGTGTATCACAGTACGGAGGGAATCCAGCAATACATCCAGTGGGCAATTACAGGGCAATGTCACAGTTTCAGGGAAGTAGAACCCAGAAGACTCACAGATGTCTCTGTAAACAATGCAGGAATGAGGGATGAACAGCTCACTTTGCCAGGGCTTAGGCAGTACAAAAACAGCAGGCAATGCACTATTATGACAGGGCTGAATTAAGTTTTGAAACCAGTCTTCAATGCTGATTAGCTCACATGTGAACAGCAACAAGGGAACAGAACATTTTCAGTCTATGAGTAAGCAGCCTATAAATCTATAAAGTCCTGGAAAAATGTTCCACAATCTGTGTAGTCCAGTCTTTCTCTCTGCTCAAGACTGTATTGTATATTCAGATCCAGAGAGGCCAAACATTGATCTTTGATTGGATATCACCACCGTCCAGAGTCATAAGATTGATGGCATGCTAATATGGCATCTTCTGAATCCAAATGTATATGCATATTCTCACCACTGATAATAAGGGCAACAGTTGTGATTTACTGAACAATACCCGCTTCATAGCTGGCTTCATTGCTGGATGCAAAGTTGTGAAGGCCATGACTTAATAGTCTGTGTGTCCATTGTACCAGCTAAATTGTAAGGTGCAGATAATTGTCTGTTAGAAGAACAATAGCAGTCTTTAAAAATGAAACTGTAGAAATCATCACATGGCTGAAAGCTTAATTTTGTCTTGCCACTTTGGCCTGCAGGCTTTTGGTTCAGTTTGTGTTGCTCAGGCCCACAAGGTTAGATTCAGCTATGTACATCCTTTTAGTGTACTTGGCTTATGCCCTACAGTTTGAAGCGCTGCAGTACAATGAACTGATGATGAAGCAACCTGCCTTGATGGTAAAGGCATTGAGGACCGATTTATTTCAATTTCCAGGGCTCATTGCATCAACGATAAATGCGTTGACTTCACCAGCATCTTGTGCTTCAACGGTGCTGAGGGCATTTGCTTAGACAGCACTGGAGCCTGGTGTGTCAATGGCAGTGATTATGCCAATGCACCATGCTTCAATGGTGTTGATGAATCTGAGCCTCAGTGCTTTTTGCATGCAAGCTGCTCTGCTGGCTCCACAGAGTGGTGCATCCTTTTTTGACGCATGTTGCTTTCTCAGCACCTGAGCATTCGGCCTGTTCCACCAAAGGGAGAGATACTATTGAGGAGCTCCTGCTCAACTGAATTCCCAGGAAGGCAGATGATGCTGTACTTTGGAAGGAGATCAACTGCAGCTTCTGAGAGACTTACACAGTACCTTCATTTTCTAGCCCCTTGATCTTTGGGTACATGAGAACATCTGTCCACAATGGTAACAGTTACACTGGTCCTGGTCCAGTTCCAGGTAGCAATAATGGAGGTCATGTCTATCGGTAAAGAATATTGTTCTACTACCAATATAATCGTTGAAGGCACTTACCATGGATTTCTTCTTCCAGACATGGTGAAGAAAAGGTATTCTTTATTTTTTTTATTTATTTTTGGTAGCAATAAATGTGTTTGAGGCTGCTGAGCAACAAAGAAAATTTAAAGAAAATAGTTTATATTTTTATTTTGGTTTTACAGAAAAACAGAGAGAGATAGAGATACACATCCGTGCTGGGTTGTGATGAAAAAAAGACTAAGGGGGCTCATGAAGCAATGCCTGAGTAGAAAATCCCACACATACTTGGTAGGGAAAAAGTTCTACTAGCATAAGCTCTCTGGGGCACGCACACCTGAATATCATTCATTTAGGAGCTGTGCATCTGACATTAGCATCCTGTTCAGCTGCAGGTGCCCCTCCTAGAGAGAGTTTTATGCTTTGTTATGCTAGACTGTGTAAGAAAGCTTATGCTTTGATTTTACTTGTCATTCACTGCCAAAACGGCCTTGGATGCAAGAATTTGCTCTCTGGAATGAGCATTTACAGGTAGCTGAACAAAGTGTAAGCTCCCTGGAATGGGCATCTAAAATTAAACAGTACACCAAACTTGGGATGCACTGCAGTGTGCTATTCAGCTGTAGGTGCTCACCCCAAGAGTTTACTGCAAATTAAACTCTTGGGTGCTAGGTAGAGTAAACTCACATTTTTCGTGGCCAAAGTTTTTCTGCTGCTAGTCTGGTAAAAGCAGCTAGATACTACCTCATTGGGCACAGCAATAGTATAACATGGACACCAGAAAAGTGAGTTAAGGTTTACTTCTGCTCTGACCCAGAAATTAATTTTTCAGCATAAATAAAATGTTCTTTAAGCTATCTGCCTTTAACACATCTCCCAGCATTGCTGGAGAAAAGCTAATGTCTTCTTTTTCATGCACCCAGGCTTAGCATACTGCGGGTTTTTTAAAATGGATTTTTCATCACTAAAGCCCATATTACATACCTGAGTAAGGTCTGCGCTGAAAAACCTGTGGTAAAACATGAGGAAAAACCCGCGGTAAGCTTAGCGTAGTTTATTTCATTGGTCACAGAGAGAGGTCTGTTCGGTGCTATGGGATGATATCACCCACATCATGGCTAATTCAGCCCTGTTTGTAGATGAAAAATTGTTATTATATAGGTTCCAAGGAATTTCATTTGAATTGGGATGGAAGACTAAGGAAAAGTTCTGGAGACTTTATTGTAGTAGCATTGATTGCAATCATAAAACTTGATAACTTTCTTCTGGTACGTTGGAGGAGCTTAACCCTCACACAGAGGTAATTTTCAGAGCTTTAATTCAACTGCTGAGAGCTTATTTTGAAGGGGGTGAGGTACTTTTTTCTTCATTGCTTTTGTTTATTTTAGAAACAGGGATATTTTGTGTTGCTTTTTTGTTTGTTGGCTATTATTACTGCTTACCTTTAGAAAGAAATAGTAGCAGGGAAAGGATTGCCTTGCAGTAGTTATTTTTTTCTTCTGCTTTTAGATTTTGAATTTCAAAGTGAAAGTTTTTATTTGAAGCCTTAGGAACTGGAAGGAGCTCCTTACCTGTGTTAATCGTATCAAGCCTGAGTACTGTACATAGGTCAGGCAAGCTAAAGAGATCTGCCATTCAAGGAGAAACTGAACTACAAACAGGTCATTTTTATGGCTTCATTTGAACTGCTGAGACCTTATTTTGAAGGGGGTTTTTTTCTTCATTGTTTATATTTTGTTTGTTTTTGTAAAAAGGATGTATTGCATTGCTTTTTGTTTGTTGGATATTATTATTGCTTAGCTTTAGAAAGAAATAATAGAAATGAAAGGGCTCCCTAACCCCTACCCCTTCCTTCCATTCTAACTTTATAAACTAACCCACTAATTAGGGGATGAGATTACACAGAATAACATGACATTGGTTGGCAGAAAAACACAAGGAAATAATTTACATAAATTTAGTCATTTCTGAAATCAGAACACTTAAGTAAAGTTCAGGGGGAGATTAATTTGTAATACCATAGTAAATCCTTCAGGTAATTATTTTCAGTTGATCTGATCTTCAATAGTTAAGGCAACAGGATTCTTTATAGAATACCAATTAACAGATACAAAGACCTAAGAGATGGTTTTAAAAAATTGTGTATAACTGTATATATTAGTGATCTTAGACAAATAAGTGCAAAATTAAGCCTAACCAAACTTACAAGAAATAGTTGGTCTATTAGAGATCATATGTAAACAGAATAAGATCACAAATTATTAGTATTCAATTGCAGAAAGTACTGCTATGTACCAAGAAGGGAGAGACAGCAAGTGATTTAGGTTATTTTGTACCATCTGCAAATAGAACAAATTAAGTATATTTATTGGGAATTTAAATGGTAGCATCATTTTTTATCTTTGTGGTAATAAATTCTAGTTGCTTTAGTTTACTTTTATAACCTCAGCAACAAAAGTCTACCAAGGTAGCAATACAAAACTGCATACCTTAGTTTTATAGTTATTATATTTATATTATATATTTATATCATATATATATATTTATTTATTATATTTTGTAGTCTAAAAGAATAAGTTAAGACAATTCATACTTCCAAGCAACAAGTAAGCAAGCAAAGAGGACTACAAGCAGAGATTCTGAGTATGGAGGCAGAAGTTATTTTTCACAAACCTGCTAATTTTATTTACAGGACAGTTGAGGAAAGGGCAGAGACTTTGATAGTTCTTTCTCATTTCGTTCAGTAGGTACTGGAAGCTACCATTAACTGAAGGATGGCCAGGAAACATCATATAACCAAAGCTAATGCCACTGTTACCACTTCAGCTGCTGTCCAGATAGATGCTCTGAACTATAATGAGGAACTTGTTCAGTATGAAAGATGTCTTCAGTTGACTCCCACAGGAAGCACAAAGATGAGGAAATACTTCTTTACAGAGAAAGCAGTGGACGCATGGAACAGCTTCCCAGTGGAGGTGGTGGAGAGGAAAACAGTATCTGAATTCAAGAAAACATGGGATAAACACAGGGTATCTCTGAGGAAGTGATGGAAATTGTAACGCTAAATTATTTGGGCAGATGGGCAAACTAGATAGGCCATATGCTCTTTTTCTGCTATCACATTTCTCTGCTTCTAATATTTGATATTTTTCTGCAGAGATGCAGACTGCAGACAGACTACAAAGAAACCTACATTAGACAACTTCTGATATACTGTAGAGAGACATTTCTCTTAAAACTTACACTATGGATCTCAATATTAAGTAAGCTAGATAAAACATTATTTACGTTAATTTGTGGCATAAGAAATATAATACAAAGATGATGAGAACTGGGCAGAATGGATGGGCCAATTGGTTTTTTATTTGCTATCATTTGCTATCTTACTATGTAATAACATGAAATATTTTTCTATGCCATGATTTTACTGCTAACTTTACTTTAACTGATCTCACTTCAACTTGAAAACAATTGTCAGCAATTCCTTCCTTTGTATTGAATAACATGATCTGGCCAATAATGCTGTGGTTTTACAGAAAACATCAAATTCATTTAAGCAAACAGGATATAGGCTCTAGATTGTTTTAGATTATGTAGCAGGAAAAAGGCAACTAAATCCTGTAAATATCTGGAAGCATTTATGCAACAAAGATAACAGACATCAAGATCTACAGTTATAGAAAGAGTATATACAGACAGTAACAATCATTTATGTCACACGCCCCTTCTTTCTGGTCTTTATTAAACCTACTGCTCCCAAACATAATCAACAAAAGATCAAAGCTTTGGCTGACAATGTAATTCAGTCACAGCACTTTAAAGCCTGATAAGGTAAACTGACAAGTAGACTAAACTCCCTTACTTATGGCAACCAAGAACAAACACAGTCTAACATAATGGGTAACAATTCTGGTCAGGATAGTGGTACACCATGCAGCCTGAATCACCATACACCTGATAAATTGTATTTTTCCATGTCTGCAAACTAATTTGGTTTCTTGTCCATTTAGATATTAATTCTCCAGGGTAGGAGGAACGGTGCAAATAACTCAGTACAATATACCATACTATGGGATCTATCTACCAAGCTGTGTTAAAATGGTAATGTGGGGCAAGGCAGAGTCTAGGGTCAGCCAGTGCCATGTTGCTGCACAGCATCAGTGGGGCAGGAGCAAGTGGGGATTTCTCCTGCCCCTTGTGGACCCTGGGAAACTCCGGTAAGATTGGGGAAAGCATCCAAGTGGGGGAAGACAACCTCTGGGAGTTGGGTTTGAATTATTTGAAAAGGGATGGGGTTTTAAAACCAGGAATGGGCTTAATTATAGGATATTAATTTGTTTTTGTTTTGTTTTTTTAATAGCTGAGGTGGCCAGGAAGAGTAAGGGAGATATTGCACCATGTACCACCAGGGAATTTTGACAAGGGACATGGGGGCATGACTCTTATGGGGCCCCAGGAGTATCGCCAGTGTGTTAGTCTAGCATTACTCCAAGGAGAGGGGGGGAATAATCTACAATTCTTGAGGTATAGCTAACTTTCCTGAATAAATAGTGTGCAAAAGTTTTTCATGTGCTGCATTAATCCTTTGCATCCCAATGAGCTACTACAAATACATTTGCATGTGATGTAGCTCAGCTGAATACCTTTGTTGTGCCGGATTTAGTGGCTGGGAAATAACAGAGAACTTGCAAATTCCATACAGTGATATTCAGATGGATCTGTTTAAGTTAACCTGTAAGTTATACCTGTTCAATACTAGGTCTAAAGTTAGCCAGCTAACTAGCAATTTATTCTGGGATATTCAGTTGCATAGCCATACTCCTAATATCCCTTGTAAATTAGCCAGATAAGTCTTATCTGGCAAACTTACTTAACTGGATATCTTTGAATATCTACCCCTCATGTTCTCTACTGGGCAAATCATCTAGAAGCCTTATTTATTAAGGCATTCATCAAGGTTATCCATCTTTCAAGTGATGGAGCTTGAGGAAATAATATATAATTATTATTTCTAAAGTCTGTTTGAAGATTCTGTAATTATTTTTAATCTTTTAGGTTTATCAAAGAATTGATATCAATTAGTTTATAAAGGTGAATTTCAAATGTCCAGCGTGCACATCAGTTACAGGCTGTGCACATAATTAGGGCTTATGTGCGCCCACCGTATTTTAAAAGCCATCCAGATGCGCGTGCAAATCCCGATGCATGAATATCTCACATTGGGGGGGGAAAGGAGCATAATGTGGGTGGGGCGGGGATGTTCCAGGGCAGGATTCCTCCAAGAAAATTCACACGCAAATATTTATGCTCCTTGGTGTGCGCCCAGGTCCTGTACCATGTAGGAGAAGGTGTAAGCGTTAATAAAAGAGTTTGCAGGCATCGCTGAAGGGTTTGAGGGGGTGTGGGTTAACTGGGGGAAGTGCAGGCTAATAAACCAGGGAGGTTTGGAGGACCTAGCTTAGACTGGGCAAACTGAGCCGAAAATTTCAATACATTATCCATAACTACAGCATGGATTATTTTTCCCTATATGCAGCACCTTGCACTTCTCCACATTAAATTTCATCTGCCATTTGGATGCCCAATCTTCCAGTCTCTCAAGGTCCTCCTGCAATTTATCACAAGCCGCTTGTGGTTTAACTACTCTGAATAATTTTGCATCATGTGCAAATTTGATAACCTCATTCGTCGTATTCCTTTCCAGATCATTTATCAATATATTGAAAAGCACTGGTCCAAGTACAGATCCCTGAGGCACTCCAATGTTTGCCCTTTTCCATTAAGAAAACTAACCATTTAATCCTACTCTGTTTCCTGTCTTTTAACCAGTTTGTAATCCACGAAAGGACATTGCCTCCTAGCCCATGACTTTTTAGTTTTCTTAGAAGCCTCTCATGAGGAACTTTGTCAAACGCCTTCTGAAAATCCAAATACACTACATCTACCGGTTCACCTTTATCCACATGTTTATTAACCTCTTCAAAAAATGAAGCAGATTTGTGAGGCAAGACTTCCCTTGGGTAAATCCATGCTGACTGTATTCCATTAAACTATATCTGGGCTGGATTTTCAAAGGGTTACGCGCGTAAATCCTGAGGATTTAAGCAGGTAACCGATCATATGCGCGCCGGGCCTATTTTCAAAAGGCCCGACGACGCACATAAAGCCCCGGGACGCATGTAAGTCTCGGGGCTTGCAAACAGGGGCAGTTTGGGGGCAGGGAAGGGGAGGGGGCGTGGCCAGAGGCCTCCGCATAGCTGCTGTGCCGGGGATCGCACTCCAGCAGTTGCCCGGTGCGTGCAACTTACTTCAGCCCCAGGGCTGAAGTAAGTTTTGTAACAAAAAAAGAAGATGGAAAAGGTAGGGGGAAAGGGCGGGGGAGGTAGGGGAAGGTAAGGGAAGGTGGGGTAGGGGGTAGTGAATGGGGGAAGGCAGCGAGGCTTGAAGCGGGCTCAGCGAGCGAAGGTGCCCAATTGTGCCCCCCCCTTTGCACGCCGACCCCCGATTTTATAACATGCACGTGCCTGCACTCGCATATAAAATCAGGCGTACATGTGAGTGCGCCAGATAGTGCGCACACCTTTTAAAATCTACCCCTATCTTTCTATAGGTTTGTTATTTTGATCTTTAGAATAGTTTCCACTATTTTTCCCAGCACTGAAGTCAGGCTCACTGGTCTATAGTTTCTCGGATCGCCCCTGGAGCCCTTTTTAAATATTGGGGTTACATTGTACCTGAAGACTGGAGGGTGGTCAATGAATGATTTTAATGATATGTTACAAATTTTAACTAACAGATCTGAAATTTTATTTTTTAGTTCCTTCGGAACCCTGGGGTGCATACCATCCGGTCCAGGTGATTTGCTACTCTTTAGTTTGTCAATCTGGTGTACTACATCTTCCAGGTTCGCAGTGATTTGGTTCAGTTCATCTGATTCATCACCCTTAAAAACCATCTCCAGAACTGGTATCTCCCCATCATCCTCATTAGTAAACACAGAAGCAAAGAATTAATTTAGTCTTTCTGCAACAGCCTTATCTTCCCTAAGAGCCCCTTTAACCCCTCAGTCATCTAACCGTCCAACCGAATCCCTCACAGGTTTCTTGCTCCGGATATATATATATATATTTTTTTTTAATTTATGTTTTTTGCAAGATAACCATTATACAACAATAAGGCAGAGCCTAAAAACATACATTGGTCATGAGCATATACAATTAAGAATTGAAACAAATAGTCTGAAAACCTAGAACCAAGAGTCTAACAGTGTTATCTCACAAGTGTTTACCCAATGAGATACCCTCCCTCCCACCTCCCACCTCCCACCCCATGTCTGGTGTGCGCCTGTATGCTCTCACTCCTATAGTTGTTACTCACAGAGAGAGACACGCGTCAGAAAGGGGCTATACTGTTAGTGTTCGGTGACTCAAATCTGTACAACAATTACGTGCATAACTGTTACATTAATTACCCATGAACCGACATTTGCTCAGGCTTCATACTGGTGTAAGCATGCCATCGTTTCTTAAAACGGTTGCAGCTTTTATGTTTAATAGCCGTTAAATGCTCCAAGTAGTATATCTTTGCAAGTTTCTGTAAAACATTCTGCCTAGGGGGCGCCTCTGTCTGTTTCCAGCCTCTTGCTACTTCCATCTTTGCTGCAGTAAAGATTTGTGTGATTAAATAGAAATGGTCTATCTCCATATCCTCTGACCGTAAAACAATAAAAACAATGCTGGATTCAACGGTACATGAGTGTTGGTTATTGCGAAAATAAGGTTTGCTACTTCCTCCCAGAAATTGGTGATTTTTGGACAGATCCACCACATATGGAAATAGCTACCAATCTGTCCACATTTCCTCCAGCAGAGATTGTCTAACCTGGGGGAAAATTTATGCAATTTAGCTGGTGTGATGTGCCATCTATATAGGACTTTGTAGCCCTGTTTTACCAAGGATGCTGAGATAGAACTTTGTTTAATCAGTAAAAATACCTCCAGCCAGCACTTGGGGTTACTCAGAATATCAGCCTCCCATCTCTTAATATGGGATGGTGGAATCAGAAGATCACTGTTTAACAACTTATAGATCTTTGAGATAACCTTAAGTAGAGTCTCTGCTTTATCACAGAAACCCTCATACATTGATTTGCCCTTTAGGAGGTCTCGCTTTATCTGATGCTGGGCCATATAATGTCAAATCTGCATATAAAAATAGTAATCTGTGGGTAAAACTCCAAATTGATCTAACAGTTCTGTAAAATCCCGTATTTCTCCTCCCTTTAGCAGATATTCCAGCCTAGAACAACCACCTGCTATCCAGCGACGGGCCAACGGCAGAGACTGCCCCAGGAAAAACCCCCGATTGAAGAAGATCGGTGTGCTATAAAAGAAAGTCCGATCTCCAATTAACCTTTGTTTCCACCTGTCCCAAATTGCAAGTGTATGTTGGACTGTAGGTGGAATTTTTTTGCCCATCTGCCGATCTGTTTTTTGCAGCCATAGTAAGGGTGCGAGACTTGTCCCATGCACTAGATTTGTTTCTAATTGAACCCATCTTTTACTATCCCCAGTCGTATGCCAGTATATGGCTGAACGCAATTGGGCTGCTATGTAGTACCACAATAAACATGGGACCCCAAGATCACCTCTCTGTTTTGGTAGGTAGAGCACCTTGCTACTTACTCTAGGAGGTCTATGTCTCCAAATAAACCAGAAAAGCTTCCTTTGCCACAGTGTGATGGAATCAGTTGGGATCTCAATATGTAGAGTTTGGAACAAATAATTGAATCTGGATAGGATGTTCATTTTAACAGTGGAGATTCTTTCTAGCCATGAAAGACCCTTTCTGTCTCAAGCATGCAAGTCATGTACAATCCGTGACCACAACTCCCCATAGTTTAGTTGAAGCAAACTGTCCAATCTGGGACTTATCTTCACCCCTAAGTATTTTAAATGATTATGGAACACTTTGAAGGGAAATTTCCTGATTAATCTATCGAATTGGACATTGGGCACAGTTATATTTAAAAGCTCCGATTTATCTGCGTTAAGTTGGTATCCAGAAACCACAATGAATCTGGTCAGTTCAGATACTAGGGACTCCAATGATACCTCCGGACAGTATACTGTAAATAAAATATCATCTGCACACATTGAAAGTTTATATTCTTGATCTCCCACCCGTATCCCCTGTATCGCTGCCTCAGCTTTGATAGCTGCCGCTAATGGTTCCAGATAAAGAGCGAAAAGAAGCGGGTAGAGTGGGCAGCTCTATCTAGTGCCTCGTTCAATCTGAAATGTTTTAGAGTAACACTCATTAACTTTTATACAAGCATTGGGATTGCGATACAATAGCTTAATCCAGGTGGAAAAATTTCCACCTAACCCCATCTTTTCCAACACTGTCAACAAAAAGTCCAATGGACCATGTCAAATACCTTTTCGGCATCTATGGTAAGGAGCGCCATGGGTATATTCGCCTCCTGACCCCACCAGATCAACTCAAGTACCTGTTGCACATTATCTGCTGCTAGCCTACCAGGCACAAACCCTGTCTGGTCAGGGTGAATCAAATAGGTCACTACTCCCCCAAGTCTATTAGCTAAGACCTTGGCTAGGAGTTTTAAGTCCAGATTTATAAGTGATGTGGGTCTATATGATCCACATTGCGTCAGGTCTCTGCCTGGCTTTGCTAGAATTGCGATTCCTGCTTTGTTTGCATGGTCTGTAATTGTCCCTTCTGAGATTGTTGAAAGCTCTGGTAAAAAGGTTAGATATAACAGTAATTCATTTCTTGTAGAAGCCCGCTGTGAATCCATCAACCCCGGGGGATTTGCCCAGTTTTAGCCCTTTCATTGCTTGGGCTACCTCCAATTCTGTAATCTCTTTATTTAAAAGATCCTGTTGCTTTGCCTGCAGTTGCAGCAGATGAATATCAGTCAGATATTCCTTAATGATCTCTTGTGAGATATCCAATCTTTTGGAAAAAAGTTGTTTATAAAATTGGGTGAATCTCTCCCTAATAGCCACATTTTCTGAAAGTATTTCCCCCTTCTCATTGTTAATTTGGAGTATTTGGTTAAGACTCAATCTGGCTTTAAGATGCTGGGCAAGCAGCTGACCCGCTTTGTTCCCTCCTTCGTAGAACTCTTGTTTCGCTTTGTCTAAGTGGTGTGCTATAGTCTCCATGTCTAGTTTATTTAAATTTTCCCTCAAATTTTTCAGTTGGGATAGTACCTGTGGGTCTGGGTTTCTTTTATTCCTAATTTCCAGTTTTCCTAATTGCTGAAGAATCTTAAACCGCTGACTCTCTCTCCTTTTTTACAAAGGTGGCTCGAGCGATCAGCTTACCCCTAGCCACCACTTTGAAACTTCCCTATTATCGTTCTCCACTAGGTACTGTTCCATCTCTTGCCTAAATTGAGTTTCATATTGAGTATCTTCCAACAGTCCCTCATTTTATCTCCAGAATCGTTCTCTCCCCTGGTCTCCCAGGCCCCACAATATTTTTTATTTATTTTTATTTAGATTTATATTCCGCTTTTCGCACTTTTTTCAGCGCTTCAAAGTGGATTACATTCAGGTACTGTATAAGCCGAATAGCGGCATGATCGGACCATGTAATCACATCGACACTTGAGTCCTATAGAAAATTAACCAGAGTTTTCTCTACAAAAAACATGTCTATCCTGGAATATGTCCCATGTACAGGTGAAAACAAGGTATAATCGCGTTCTGTAGGGTGTGTGTAATGCCATATATCAACCAAATCCCATTCTCTCAGGAATGCCTTCAAACGCTTCCTGTGCGCCTTAGAGTATGCGGTGTTACCCTTACTCATGTCTAAATACGGATAACAGGTCAAATTGAGATCACTGTCCACAATTAACATTCCCTCAGACAATTGCTTCATTACCGCAGATACTTTTTCTATGAATGTTCCTTGGCCTGCGTTGGGGGCATAAATGTTCACCAGCGTATATACCTGTGTGCTAATTTTAATTTTAAGAAGTATCTACCTTCCTGGTCGCAAACCACAGTCTGCACATCCACTATTATATTTTTGGAGAGAAGAATGCCTACCCCATTATATTTGCCTTTAACAGTAGCCGCCGCATAATACTGTACTGGAAAAGTATGTGATGCTAGTAGTTTTTCATACTTTTTCCATAACTGTGTCTCTTGACAGAAAAGTATATCTGCCTTAGCATTAAGGGCATCTTGTTGTAATCGTTTTCTTTTTTGATAGGTATTTAACCCCTTGACAATCCAGGACATAATTTTTAGTGTTTCCGCCATATTATCTAATACAACCAAGGTTCAGCTCAGCTATACACCAATAAATCATTGTACACAAGAAGACCTTCCCCGCCAGCCACCTTCTATCCTTAAAGAAACGATGTGAACCCATTTACCAGACATGTGCCACCCCATCCATCTACACTCATACAACCCCCCTACCTCCCCCTCCCGCCCATTCACTCTCCCCCCTCCCCTACTCTCTGAGGAATGTTTGCACCCATTTCATAGCATCATGAGGTCCCCCCCTTTATAACGTGATATAATAAAACTTATCCTCCCCTCTGCTTCCATTGTCAAATTACCAGCTTTACCACATCTGAGAAAAATCTTTAGGGAAATGCTGGCAATTGTATTAAACCAACGGTCAGTCATTGTTAGGTTTGCAGGTAAAGCATAGTCCGCACCCTCCTTTCTTCTGCAGCCAAAACTTGTCTTGAATCCAGCCTTCTGCTTTCAGTCTGACAAAGGTATTATAGACTCCAGTGTCGGTTCTCCTGATTCCCATTTCTCCTCCTGAATGCCATCTCAAAAGCTTGCTACCATGTGGTATTCACTGCCATATCTTTGGTGCGCAGGTTGAGCAGTACTGGTCTGTGTCGATGCTTTAGGTGAAGGTACTATGCATGTCAGGATCCCAGCTTCTTGCATAATAGTTGTCGCCGCTTCTACAGTCTGTACTCTGGAGGTGGTGCCATTAATAGTCATTTGTAGGCCAAATGGGAACAGCCATTTGTATCTATGTTTCCCGGCTCGCAGTACCTTGAGTAAGTCTCGGAACTCCCGCATTTTCTGTATGGTTATAGGTGACAAATCTTGAAAAATTTCAACGAGATTGCCATGCAATTGCAGGTCTGACATTTTTCTCTCTTTTAGCTGGAAGTCATGAAAGCAAACTACTAAGTCCCTGGTACATTTCCTTTCGGCTTTGCCAAGGATCTGTGTGCGCAGTCTAGCTTAATTTTTGGGATTTCCTGCATTTCTTCTTCTCTACTTTCATGAAGAATCATCATGCATATGTCCTTTACTACCTTTGCACAATCTGCATTGGTGTCTCCCTCAGGAATCCCGCGGAAGCAAAGATTTCCCAGTCTTGATCTATTTTCTAGGTCCTCCAGCGATGTATTCTGGTCTGCCTGCTGTTGTTTCAGCTGTACTAATTCTGTACGCGCAGCTTCTAGGGCAGTCTCTTGTTCCGTCACCTGGGATTCAACGGTAGCCAGCTGCTCCCCTAGCTCCTCGTGCTCGCGTTGCAAATCAGCTGGAAGTTGCTGAAATTCAGCGATCCCATTCCGTCTCTTATTTCCTGGAACCAGGCCTGGAAGTCCACCCTCGATATTTCCAGGGCCATGGTGCCCCCTCCCGCCACAGGGGAGCCCGCCCGATGACACTCCGGTCCATCGGCGCTTGCGGCCTCTCCAGGCCCAGACTCCGCCATGCCTTCCCTGCATTTATCGGGTTCACCCTAGTAGGAGAATTGACGCAGGTCGGCAATTTTTTTTCTTACCGACATCCCGGATTGTACACTTGTGGGTCTTGTGCTTTTGGGGCTGATCGACCAACGGATGGTTGTCTTAGAGGAGGATGTATTTGTGGCTGAGCAGGGAGCTAGAGACTCACGCTGCCATTCGGGTGAGTGACGTCACTTCCTCCGACGGATATATTTTTTAAAGTTTTTATTATGAGTTTTTGCCTCTACGGCCAAATTCATTTCAAATTCTCTCTTAGCCTGCCTTATCAATGTTTTACACTTAATTTGACAATGTTTAGGTTTTTTCCTATTTTCTTCATATAGATCCTTCTTCCAATTTATGAAGGATTTGTTTTGGCTAAAATAGCCTCTTTCCCCTCCCCTTTTAACCATGCTGGTACTCTTTTTGCCTTCCTCCCACCTTTCTTAATGCATGGAATAAATCTGTGCTTAAATGACCATTGAATAGATGAGTCAGACCTAGGTCGGGCATTTGTATGTCACAGCCCCGTGGACAACTATTGGTAACTTGCAGTGAAATAACACTTTAAATTAAAGGATATCAAAACACTAAATTACAGAACTATGACTGGAAAAGTCCTACATTGGAGAATTCTGAATGAGAGAGGGATCTGTGAGAAAAATGTACTGAAAAGCAGTCCGAGGAAGCAAACAGGTCCTGCCTGGGTAAGGGCCTTTTGGCTGAGAGAAGGTGATCCATCCAGGCTGGGAAACAGTGAATCAGTGGCCATAAGCTTAGTGGGGCTTAAACACTATAAACGTGTACGCTAAACAAGCCATGAGCCTAGTAGAGCTGTAAATCCAAGCCAGGAAAAACCCTCTTACCAAGGAAGAAGACTTAAAGGACAGCGGCAGATCCAGAGGTGAAGCGGTCCCCCAGGAGAAAGTGGACTCCAGCGGAAGATCAGGAGCTAACCCTGGCTTCCCCTTGAGCAAAGGGACCCCAAGCGGCAGATCAAGTGGTCCCCAAGAAGGAAGGAAACCCAGCAGCAGATCGGGAACTGACCCTGGGTCCACCTTGAGCAAGGGGACCCCAGCGGCAGATCAAGTGGTCATCCAGGAGAGTGTAGACCCCAGCGGCAGATTGAGCAGTCCCCCCAGAAAGAAGGGTACCCCAGAGGCAGATCCAGAGGCAAGGTTGGATTCTCCAGAAGGGCTTGGAACCCAGCAGCATTCCAGGAGGTGGTCAGATCCCCCAGGAGGGTGTGGACCCCAGTGATAGACCGGGATGCAAAGTCAGGTCCCCAGGAGGGTGCAGACCCAACCATTTGCATGGACTTTTCAGTGCAAGTGGAAGCATCACCGAGAAGATGGCAGCAGTTTAGAAACCACAGACCCCCAGGTCAACACTGCCCATCAGCACAGTTGCATCTTTTCACCTGGGTAAGCCTTGGGAAAAATGGGGAGGATAATAATACTTGATTAAGCAGGAACTTAAGAGGTCCCTTCTATATGGTGGTATACTGTGGGGGGGACAACAATCCCAAATTGCCAAATATTATAGAAATGTATATAGTTTTGTGGCCTGAGACCATTAACCATGAGTAGATAAGTGTGCTGTTTGACATCCTATTAGTGATGAAAGTAGTCATGTAGAAATGTATATGCTTAATTAGTGTAATAAACCTGTATATATTTGTACATACTGCCATCCTTGATCACAGTCCCATTTGTTTCCTGGGATGAAGGGAGGAAAATCCCACCCACTAATATCTTCTTCCCCAAGTGGAGGCACCAGGCACCAAGAACATAAGGGCCGACTGAGTTTGCTCTAGGGAGGGCTCCCGCCATGTCGGTCCCAGACCCAGGAATGCCCCGTGGGGTAAGGGGTCATGGGGGCATTACAGTGGTATAAGTAGTAGAGTACTAGCAAACCAAAAGAACCCAAAACAGTCTTGTCACCGTAAACCATTCACAAAAAAGACTGAAAACTCTAATTTCAATACGTGTTCACCGGATGTAAGTGTTAAAAAATTTTTGTGCTAAAAATTTTTTAGTGAAACCGCATCAGCAAGCCTGCCGACGGCCGTGATACCACTTGCCGTCCGGACCTCTCGTCATTTGCGGTGGATGGTAAACTTATGCAGTCCAAATTTGTTTAACTATTATCTGTTCTCCTATTAACAATTCATGAGCCCGACACCGGCCGCTGTCGGGCTCATGAATTGTTAATAGGAGAACAGATAATAGTTAAACAAATTTGGACTGCATAAGTTTACCATCCACCGCAAATGACGAGAGGTCCGGACGGCAAGTGGTATCACGGCCGTCGGCAGGCTTGCTGATGCGGTTTCACTAAAAATTTTTAGCACAAAAATTTTTTAACACTTACATCCGGTGAACACGTATTGAAATTAGAGTTTTCAGTCTTTTTTATAAGTAGTAGAGTGACATGGTGTTTTCTATAGAGTCTCTCTCTCTCTCCCTTGCCCCCTTCCCCCAAACAGCATATGCAATAAAAACCTTTTCCTGGTAACACACTCTGCGGTGCATTGATCAGCACATGAAGTGAAAAATAGTGCACTTGTGATAAATTTATCGCACCTTATAGAAACTACCTATGTGAGGTGGGAGCGGAGAAATTAGCCTAACCACATCCCCTTTTTATCATGGGCATTATTTCTGTTATATTTATAGCGTTTTGATAAATATAGAGGCAAGTGAGGTTGGAGGACCTTGCTTTTAACTGGGAAAACTAGTGGATGAACTGTTAAACTGGGCACGGTGTAGGTGCATGCCCCTTTTAAAATCCCCCAATTTACTTGGTAGATGCAGGATTTGCATACATATTTGCGTGCCCACTTAAAATTAGGAACACTATGCACGTAGCCAAGCTATTTTATAACATGTGCACAAATATGCACACAAGAAATAAAATAGCTGCATTCCAGGTCACAGGGCAATGTACACTCAGACATGCGCAACCACGCCCCAGTTTGAAAGTTACTGTCCCTATGTGCAATTAATTTTTATCAGAAACAAAGAGGGAGATTTATCAAGCTGTGATAGAACTATAATGTTGTGCCAGGAACTCACCCCTATTACAGTGAGCTGCTTTGCAAGCCATTTGCATGCATGAATTTTGCAAATCTATGTAAATAAGCTCATACATACCCAATCCTATGTAACTAGAATAGGGATGACGTTGAAATTTGTCACTTTATTTTATCTACACCTAATTGAAAATCATTATTCTATCACAGGAGCATCAAGATCCTAATGCAGTCCAGATGTTCCCATAGTAGAATTAAAGCACCCTGCGTCTGACATGGCTCTCCCCTAGAAGTTGAAAAAGTTACCCGAGGTTCTATGAGACCCACCTCAATGGTCTCCGGACCATGACAGGGGCAGGATTGATCAGTGCCATTTTGGAAATTGGCACCTTGGGCCCTGAACCTGCACACCAATGATTATTTTAAGGTATTAGGGTATTGGGAGTTATTGGGGGGTCCAGGGAGGGGAGCCACTAGGCCTACCAGCCTAATTTTCACATGAAAATGGGAGTTAGGGTGCAGGGTCACTAATGGGGATGGGGTATGCGATTTAATAAGGAATTGGGTAGGTGGATGGGGTCACTGTCGCATGGGACTGTTAAGTATTTTCATTTTATTTCTTTTCGGGTCACCTCTACTGGCAGCCCCAGGGTGGGCAGTGAGGTCTCACATGACCCTTAGTAACTTTTTTGTTTTTAACATCTAGGGAGGAGCCATGTTGGGACACATGGTCCTTTTAGGTGATGGCAGCCCCGTGTGCTGGGGGCCATCATTGCGCTTGGCCAAGGCCCCTGCTGTGTTCTTTTATCTTGCAAACGTTTTCCATGAGACAAGAGAATGCAGCGATACTTCCACAATATTTTGTCAGGGAGAGAGGGAAGGGACCGCCCTGGCAATACTGGGCCCCGCTATAATAAAATATTGCAACTTATTGAATCCAGGCCATAGGAAGAAATCTGCCCCTCTTAAATGAATAGGTACTTTTTTGAGAAATACTACAAGAGACCTGTTGCAAAAGATAAAAGCCTAGGAAGGACCAAATTAATTTGCCCAAGAAAAGAGATAAGTAGCAAAACCAATTGTTCAAGATCCATTTTAATCTGTCAAAACCCGGGGGGAGGGGGGCAAATTTGCCTTATATAAATCTGTGATATTTATGGCCATATTGATACCCAAATATTTAAAACCAGTTTTAATAACAGTGGATAAACAGCTTGGGATACTGAACTGTGGGCCAACAGAATACTTTATCTTGTAGCTAGAATATTTACTATTAGTGCTGGGGCTGTTTTCTTAGTTTTTGTGAGACACAACAGTACATCATCAGCATATAATGCTATTTTATATGACGTATCCTGAAATCAGAATCCTTGAATCTCCCCAAATTCTCCAATCATTGATGCTAGAGGTGCCGAAAGTATACTGAACAAAAGAGGTGACAAAGGGAACCCTTGCCTTGTTCCCCTATGTATATAAAATAGATTAGAGAACCTTTCACTAAGTCACAACTTGAGCCCTCGGATTTCCTATACAAGGCTGTAATCCATGCTATAAATTCCTCTGGAAAGCCAATCTTCCTAAGTATTGCAAATAAAAATATCCATGATATGTGGTCAAATGAGTTCTTTGCATCTAATGACAGAATCAGACCAGATATTCATTTTTGCTTTGCCAGGTATATTATTTTAAACAAACTCTTGGTATTATTCGCTGATGATCTTCTCTTAATAAATCATGTTTGATCTTTATTAATTAACAAAGGCAGAATATTCTCCAGTCTAAGCTGGAATACTTTAGTTGCGATTTTTACATTTGTATTAATTAAAGAAATAGGCCAGTAGGACGTACATCTTAAAGAGTCCTTATCTTTTTTATGAATCAAGTATTATTACATCTAGTAATGTCACATAAAAGTATCTGGGGATTTTAAATAACTTAACAGTTCACACAGCAGTAGCTCATATTCAGCTTTAAAGTGCTTATAATAATCAAGGTAATATCCATCAGGCCCTGGGCTTTTTTGCAGCTTTGAGAACTTCCAATTCAGATATCAGAACTATCAACATCTCTCCCGCTTCCTGAGGAACCTCTGGCAAATTCATCCCATGCAGAAATTCACATACACGTTTCTTCAACTGTATTGTAAATCCTATATAAAAATCTGTAAAACAGCTAGTAAATTCTTTATTAATCTCACCAGGGTAATATTGTAAAAGACTCCTCTCATCTTTAACCCCACCAATTGCTGACCCTGCAATTTGTTCTTCAACCGCCCATGCTACAATGACCCCAGATTTGTTCCCATGTTCACAGAACTTCTGTTTGCTGAAACAAAGTGATTTCTCAATGTGTCTGAAACATTGTTACTTCATCCCTTGCCATAATCCGATATGTCTTATCTGAGCAATCTTTTTTATGATTACTTTCCAGCTTTACAATATTATCAATTAATACTTCCTGTCTGCAGAGCCTCAATTTATTACCACTGATTTCAAAGTTTCCCATCTGAGCACAGGTTTATAACCTTCTGATGAATGTCATCTTTTGAACTTCTCGATTGCCTCCCTAATCTTCTTCTCAAACTCAGCATTCTTAAGAAATATTAAGCTTCCATTTTCCCCCTTCACCCTCTGAGTCAATAAACTCCAAGGTTAAAGATATTGGATAATGGTCTGACAATTAATTTAGACAAAACCCTTAACTTTACCAAATACCAATTTCACTAAGAAGAAAATAATCAATCTGTCTGCAAGTCTTGTCTCTGGGTGAATAAAAGGTATAAACATGATCGCTTGGATTCCATTCCCTCAAAACATCTCTTAAACCTAGGGGACTGCATTGCTGCATGGAGTTCATATTATCTTTGAGTTAGACCTAATTTATTATTCATACAAATAATTCAATAGCCCCCTATCAAGAGAAAGCTAGTATCAAAAGTGGCCACAACCGCAAAAAATTTACAATAAAAATCATGTTGATGGTCATTAGACTCAAACATTTGCCAGTCAGCTTTCTACCATATAAAGTTAATTCCAATATAATAAATCTATCCTCCAGATCTATATAAGAATTTGTAATTGACAAAGGCAATGCTTTATGAATTAGCGCACACACACCATGTTTTTAAGAATTGTAGAATGCTGAGAAATTCTGGCCCACATATCTTCTCCTCAACTTCTCATGCTCCATCCAGATCAAATGAGTTTCCTGATTAAGTACTATTTTAAAATTGTGTGTTTTAAAATATTGCAATATTTTGGTTCCTTTAACTGGTGTAGACAGGCCTCATAAATCAAACATATAAATTTCAAAATCTCTCATAAATCAGGATCCAAGTGTATGTATAATCATACAATATCAAACATAACAAAAATAAACACAATTTCAACCAAAGAAAACACATAAATGGCCCATAACATAAAAAAGCAACATACAAAACCCCCACAGAAAAAAATTAAAAAAAAAAAAAATTCCTGTCCTCCCACTCATTGTAAGGATTTCCAACTCAATTTTAAGATAATATAAAGGATGTTAATGTAAAAACCCTAATGTTCTCTCAAAAGTTCATTTCATGTAGTTATCAGTCAAAAAATTCAAATGAAACCACAGAAACCTATGGCTGCAGATATTATATGTCACAGTTGTTAATCATGGAACCAATGCCAGCAGGAAAAACCTCATTACCAATGTCCTCTAAGTCACATATACTCAGGACCTACAGTGGAAAAAGATGGCACAGAATAACATTCAGTAGCGACCATCTGTAAAGTATACAAAAGAAAACTCCAAAGCACCTTAAAAGGATTGGATCCAAAGATCTGGCTTGGTCTACCTTAAACCTAAGATAGCAAGGAATCCTGGTCAGAGCAAAGATCCCTGGGAAGATATTGAACTGTGAAAAATAGCAGAACTGCTTTTGTTTGTTTTCTTGTTAGTAATAAATATGTTTATGCAAGATTTCTGCCAGAGTCCAACCTGAATCTATGGTCACTATTCTAAGACCTCACACAGTGCCAAATATGGTGTCAGTTCAGGGATTTCTGTGCTAAAGATTTGCACACTCAGAGAAACAATGCCAAAAGAAGAAAAATAAAAAGAGACATTTTCTCTCTTTCATTACTTTTTTCTTTATTGGGCTTCAATGCAATGGCAGGCAAAAGTTTAATTTGCAAACAGGCTAAGAAGGATAGCTTCACTTGAGACTTATATCTGTAGTGAGTCAGAGTCGAACAGGCAAGTTTTGTTTTATTTTTCCTTTAAAGAGAAAGGAAGATGTGTTTTGAGTATTCCAGAATAGGACAGAGCCTTTCAGCAATCTTTTGTGGTACCAGAGCCAGTGGGTTAGCATGCAATGAGCCATACAGGCTCTCACCGAGGAGCAGCAGAAAACCTGGGGAATAGTTCACAATCTGACAGAACAAGTGGCCCAAGGAGATGGCACTGGTGTGCAACCAACAAATGGTACTGACCCAGTTGGCACAAGCAATGCAAACCACAATGATGCAGGTGTGTCCTCTATCTCCTGTTCTGTTTATGATGAAGGCAGGAGAAGACCCAGATGCATTCTTAAAGAATTTTGAAAGAACTGCCCACCTAATGGGTTGGTTAGTTGCCAGTTGGACTATATACCAAAGCAAACCTACTCACTGGCAAGAGTCAAGCAGCCTTCCAAGCTGACTATTCCATGGTCAGAACTGCCATCCTAGGAAGAGTGGGTTATACAACCCAGCAAATCCAAAGGAGTACCATACAATCAAGGGAAACCCCCACAATGCCTTTTCTATTAGTTAAAAGATATCAGATGGCAGTAATCACAACCTGAGGTGAAGCAAGCCTTGAGGTAGCCAATTAAATCCTTTTAGAGAAGTTCCTGGATGCGTTGCACCGACCCATGTGGAATTGGGTGTTTTGATACCTAGAACTCACCATGGAGAAAGTGTTGGAAGAGGCAGACACCTTTCATCAGGCTCAACTGATGCCAGAAGTAGTGTGGAGACTGTAGAGACCAACAGCACAGGCTCCCTATTGTGGCAGTGAGAGCACAGGATCCCAAAACATTCCTCAGAGCAGAGGACCTCTTCCTCCATATTTAAAGCACACACTTTGGACTACCCTACTTGTTTCAACTGAAGGAAATAAGGACATTTAGCCAGAGATTACCGATACGAATGAAGAGAAGCCATGGACATCAACCAACACCAGAGGCTAAAACATGTATTGAGAGAGGACCTCCAAAACAGGGACAACTGAAGAGTCAGAGAAGAAAGGGAATATTGGACATACCCACCCTCCAGAATAGTATGGATCCAAACACTTTTTTTTTTGCTCATTTTGTGCTGAGAATGGACATGAGGAAGAGTGTTGCCCCTATGACAAAGAAGAAAATGAAGAACCTTTGGTAGGAAGGGGTAAGCTTAAAACTGAACAAGTGTCACAGTCATGTTCCTTCTTTAAGACAGATGACCACCCTGATGAGGACTGCCTATGGCTGGAGGAACTAGAATGGGAGCGCGAGTTAATGGAGCAGCACAAGAGAGGATGTAGCCACCAAAAAGGAGTGCTGAACCTTTTGTTGAAATCCAAGTGGAACAAATCCCAAAGGCATACTCCCATTGTGGAGCAAAAGAGCACTAGAAAGAACTGTCCACAATAGGAGAAAGAAGAGTAGGTACAAGAATGGGCAAATACATTTGTGAAAATGCAAAGCTGTTACTTGGTAGATGACCACATGGGTAACTTTCAGACTTTGTAATTTCAGTGGAGCTGAATGAGGTACCCATCCAGGCCCTAATGGATTAAGGATGTGGAAAGACCCTAATACATAAAGATTAGCCCAGAGAGGCCAGATTCATTACAAAAGGAACGCAACACTCACCTATGTGCATGGTGACCAACAGCCGCATCAAATTAGATTCTGCTGATGACTCCAGCAGGTCAAACCATTATGGATGTGGGAATACTTATCGAGCTCCCATATTCAGTAGTTTTCATGTGTGATTGTCCCCAATTAAAAAAAACTTGTGAGGTCAGCTTATCGACAGTTGAAACAGGCCACATGGCTTGTCATCAAGAACCCAATGGCACTATTGCCAAAGGGATCTGAAGTATCCCAAATACCTGATAAAGTAAAAATGAACTTACTGGGACAAATTAGGAATGGAGGGCACCTTGAGAAGATTCCTAAATAGGATAGAGAAGGGAAATCTTAGATGGGTTAAACAGTCCCATCATATGGCTGGGAAGGAAGAGAGGAACAGGGATTTTCTTAGAAATATACCCCTAGTAAGGGCAAGCACTCAACCTAAGTAGACTGAGCTAAGGGGGAGGGTATATGAAGGAGTACACAGGAGAAAACCTCAAAACACCTTAAAGGACCGGATCCAGAAATCTGGCCTAAGACAGCAGAGAATCCTGATCTGGGCTGAAAGTATATAACTAGCCAGGCCCAGGAGGGAACAGGAGGCCCATGAGAGAAAAGGAAGCCAGAGAATGAGAATACTGCTGAACTATAAAATTGTAATACTACATTTGTACTGTTGAACGGTGAAGAATAGCAGAGCTGCCTTTGTTTTCTTGTCACTAATAAAGAAGTTTATGGAATATTTCTGCCAGAGTCCAGCCTGAATCTGTCCTTTGGCTAATCTAAGACCACTCATAGTACCACACGATCATGATCCAACATGTTTACCTTCAAGTTTGCTCATGTTGCGAGCGCGGAGGCATGGTCGCTTCTGATAGGAGATATGAGCCCTTGGATTGCCACGCTGCTCACGGAGGAGCCCCGAGAGCACAGCGAGAGGTGAGCTGATGCAAGCACGGGTGGAGCAGAACAAAGCTGGAATTAAGACAAGGATGACTAAAGGCTCTGAACCTCTACTGGACCTGCACACTTCAGGATTACCAACAACGCAATGGTGGTCTATGAATGGTCCTCCAACCATTCCAAGCCCTTTTGGACCTGCTGCTGGGAAACGGCAATTAACAGCAATAAACGGTAGGCCGGACAGAGGACATAAACAGACGGAGGCCTTGGAACATGGAAGGCTCAGACGAGGAACTTGGAACGTGGAGACTCAGACAAGGAACTTGGAACGTGGAGACTCAGACAAGGAACTTGGAACTCTGAGCGCTAGGAAGATGAGGACGAGGACTTGGAACGAGGAAGTTCAGGATCAAGGACTAGGATGAGGCTGCGATGTAGCACACCCTACACAGCCCACCACAGGGCGGACCCAAGGGGCTGGTCGCAGATCACGCTTGATGCGAGGCAGACTCCAGACGAATTCATGGAAGTTAAAGCTGGAATATGGCGAAGATTCAGTAGATGCCAGCACCAGTGCACGCCCTACACAGCTGCCCATGGCTGGTCACGGACCACGCTGGAGTGGAGCAGGTTCTGGAAGAGTCTTGGTCAAGGACGGAAGCAAACACAAGGGGAATCCGAGGGCCAGAACGAGCCTCAGGGAACAGGCCCTAGATGGGACTTGGCTACAGGGAAGAATGACCCTCTGGAGGCTTGTGTTGCAGACGAGAAGGCCTTGTACCACGAAGCGCCCTACACAGCCCCCCATATGCTGGTCACGGACCACAACAGTGGCACGCCAGGAAAGGTGGATGAGGAACCAAGGGTTCAGGACATCAAGACAGGATCAACAGGAACCAGGGACATCTGGAACAAGCAGAACATCTGGAACATCAGGAAAACACCGAAGGTGCTCCGACGACAGACAAGACCAGAACATCAGGACGAGGAGACCAGGAACATGAAGAACACTGAACACGAAGCCATCTACACAGATGAAGACCACGGAGGACCTGGACCGGTCACGAGGCACAGACAACTGTGGAACCCGATCTGAAGGCCCAGAGTGACTGAAGAGAAGTCCTTTTATAGGGCTAGAACAGGAAATGAAGATCAGCTGGCTTCTGGTGGGGCCACGGGCTTTTCCCGCCACTGGCCCTTTAAATGGAGTTGAAGAGGCGCATGGCCAGCGCTTAGGAAGGCCCATGGAGAAAGCAGAACCACGGAGAGCGGCGTCCCTGCCACACAAGAGCAGACAAAGGAACAGGCAGGCTTCAGAACTGGCCTCCAGGCCGCAGGAAGATGTTGGAGCGGCAGCGGCTTCCCTTGCCTCTCAAAGGCAGACTGACTCGCAGCCCCCTGCCGCAAGTGATGGATCTGAGCACGGCGGTCCGGACCGCAATGGTGCAGCAGCAGCAGCGGCCTGCAGGCCGCTTGGGTGGTCGGCAGTGCGGCGGTCCAGGCTGCAGGAGCTTCGGCAGCTTCCCAGCCGCGTGAGGTGTCCCGGCGGCGGCACTAGGCCGAGAATGCAGCAGATGGCGGCATCGGAATGGTAAGTTAAGTGGAGAGGCCTGTTCATAGGATGGGCTCCGCGAGCAGGAATCATAACACTTCAGGGATATTCCTCATTACTATTATCAAAAGACTCACTTTTAATGTTGCATTTTTTTATCAACAAACCCACTCCGGTGTCCTCTCTAAAAATCACAAAAACATAAGAAAACATTAAAAAAAAAGTTTTAATTAATAGCATACCTCATTCAAAATAAACAAACACTCACAAAATCCACCATCTTGTCACAATTCACATATGCATGACTATTCTAAACTAACCAATTATAAAGAAAGCAAACAGGAATACCCAACTTGCTACAAAGGAATGTGGTCATCCATTAGGTCCAGGAACAGGAGCCAGTACCTAATGAATGCACTTTATCTTTAAGTGGCCTCCTTTATTTGCAATGACACTGTCAGCCACTTTTCTATGAAGGAGACAATGTTTTACCCTTTGGTTTTCTCCTGTAAGCCAAAGATCCTTATGTTGTTCCAGCTACTTCACTTTTATAAGTCCTCTTGTCTCTCATCCATGGACTTACATTTCCTCTCCAACATATCTATTTTACTCCTTTATACCATCAGAGAATCTTCCAGATCACTAACTTAACTTTCAGTTCTTTCTATTCTTTCTTCTTGCTCACAAATTGATGACATAAGCTGAGCCACTTTGACTACCACTACTATCAGCTTCATGTCAATACTTTTTGCAATCTTCTCAGTGAACTGATTAATCATTTCTATCATATCTACAGGGGACTCTGGCTCATTTCATGCTGGAGGATGTATCTTCAGCCAGGCCTATATCCATTTGCACTGATGGGGAAATATCTTCGGTATTTTTAACCTTTGCCTCCTGATCAGCCCATATTTTGAGTATCGATCTCTTTAGATGTGCTTTAGACATATTTGTTTTCAAATTTGGTCAGCCTTTACCAAAACAATTAGCAATTTAGCAAGAATACAGTAGGAGTGCCTTTATTTTGCTGCTTCTCTTAGTGCATCATGTGACCCCCCTCTTTTTAAATATTTGAAGAATGGGGAGGGAAGCTGAGCCTTTTTTTTTTTTAACAGAGGACTTAGCTGGATAGTGCTTGATTTTCAGCACTAGTTAAGTTTAGCAGGAGAACCCAGCCACAGTAAATGTATCCAGTCAAATTTTGAACAGCTAGATTTAAATGAATATGCCAGGGCTTCCCAAACCAGTCCTAGGGACCTCATAGCAAATCAGGTTTTCAGGATATCCACAATGAATAAGCCTGGGATATATTTGCATATACTAAATATCCATGGTATGCAAATTTATATAATGCATATTCATTGCTGATATCCTAAAAACCTGACTGGCTGTGGGTCCCCAGGTCAGGTTTAGGAAGCCCTGACCTATACAATTAGGCTTAGCTAAATATTCCCTAAAGATAACCAGATAAAATTAGCCGATTATATTATGTGCCATTTGGATCTTTGAAGCCTGACCAACTAAAAAAAGTATAGTGGCATTTGGTTAAAAACAGAAAAATAAACACCATTAATAAAAATAAAGAAAATGCAGATTTCATCTCTTGATATGTTTACAAGAGAGATAAGATCAAGCAACTAAAAATTTAGCAAGTGATATAGCATACATGACAGTCCAATGGAAGGCAAAGTGCATGGTTTCTCCACATTTTCTAACATTTGAAGGGAGGAACATTGGTTTCTAATCACCTGCAGAATTGATATGTTTGCACATGATTTAATAGAGCAACATTTTTATAATTTGTGTGAGCAATTTCCATTGGATTACAAAGAGCAAACATTCTTTCAGTGATTCTGTTTTACAAAATATTGCCCGAATTTTTGATGGGCCGCGCTCGTTAAAACCGGGGGTTACGAGCGTGGCTGGGCCATACGTGCGCCGAGCACATTTTAGAAAAGGCCCAGCCACGTATGTAACCCCCAATATGGGCAGAAGTGCCTAGCCAGTGAAAAGGGGCGGGCCAGGGGGCTTGGTTTGGGTGGGGCGGGGGCTGGCCGGGACAGCAGCCATTAGGCCCTGTCCTGGGAAAGCACGCGCAGGCAGCCGGCCGGCATGCATAACTTATTTCTGCTCCGAATGAGCAGGTAAGTTAGAAAAACAAAAAAAATTAGGGTAGGTAAGTAGGGGTTAGGGGAGGAGGGAAGAGAAGAGGGGAAAAGGTAGGAAGGTTAGGTAGGGATTTAGGGAAGATCCCTCCCAGTCTGTTCCTTAATTGGAGCAGACTGGGAGGGAATTGGGGATGACCTACCCGTGTCGCCACGTGTTGGTTTACAAAATCCTCCCCTGTTGCACTTGCAAGTGTTAACCTGCCCGCACATGCGCACGTGGATATCGTATTTTATAGAATGTGCGGAGGGACGCACACGTTATAAAATCAGCGCGTCCATGTGCGCGCGCCGGGATCCACATGCACGGGTTTTAAAATTCAATCCCTATATATTTACCTAATGATATTACATGGTTAATATGGTAATAATAATATAAGAAAAACAAATCTAGTTACCACATCCTTTTTTTCTTAGTATATTAACTTATCTATAGAATATAGACATGTTATGAATCTTTTCTCTGCGCCTTTTCTAGTTGATCTTCAAAGCATATACCTAGCCAGTCATATTTCTAATCCAGAAATCTGTAGCATTTTTTTTTTTTCCAAAAGCACTTACTGATGATGAAGCTATGCAAAATCTTTGTAAGATCTAATTAAGCTTCTGACTGGTAACTCTAAACACAAATCTAAGAAATGGCATAATTATTGAGTTTGATGTTATTTTAAAGGAATGCATGGGATTAAATGATAATTTTCTATATAATTAACCTCTTTCTACATCTATTCCATGCTTTAAAAATGTGTGGCAGGAAATGAAACATAGAATTAAATATAATCTTCAACAGATCTTTCAGCTACTGATAAGCAACTACAAACCATATCCATATGGTCCAAATTACTGACATGAACGGTAAGGAATGCCATTATATAATTCCCTAGTCTTTAAATAAAAGCTAATGTAATAATGGACACACATGGCTATGCCCCAAAGTCAGTAACAATATAAAAATAATGCCACTGCATGTTATTTTGTAGATTTGCAAGACTTTTCTCCTGTTCATTACTGTTCACAAATATCAAGTGTGGGTTGTTGAACAGGTTTGGTAAAGAACACCATCCCCATACTATCTTGAATTTCGTAGGGAAAAAAATAAAACAAAAAATGTGTCCTATAAATATTTCTATAATAAAATCCTAGTTATTGTTTTTGGATTGTCTTGACTTATTACAAAAGTGTCGTTCTTCACTAAACTTGAAAACTCAAAAGTGTGTTATTTAACAATTAATCATATGCAATGTAAAGGTAGAACTATGGGCTATGAGAACTGACAGAACATAGTACTATAAATGTCTTGTACTCAGAAGTAAGATATTTTAATCCTAAAGAAAGCAAATATCTTGAGCCAATTATAAAAAGAATGAATAAGAGGCAGACTTCAAAACATGATACTTTTGGGTTACAAAAGTTCACTCTATACACAACTGTATTTATGGATGTGGAAAACTGGTGGAATTATAGAAGGAAATGAGACAAAATAATAGTAACAAAACTTAATGAAGTTACAATAAGGGATTGTCACAGTCTTTAGAAATTATGCAAATGATTTACTAATAGATATGAATATGAAAGCAGACAAGCCAGCGGGGTTCTGATAAAACTTTTAGTCTATAATTGTAGGTTGGAACTACTACTAATTGAAATGCAAATAATTAGCATTTCATTTGAGAAGTCCTCAAAAACCTTACTATGCTCAAACTTTTTCAATTTAGGGCCTTAGTCAATCACTATTTTTTAAAAAGGCACAGAATGGGGAAAATTTTGTTATGAATAAGGCCCTTAGAATTAAATATAGGGGTGAACTTTCAAAAAATTACACATGTACAAATTAGCATATACACGCTTAAGTAGCCTATACTCACACAATCCATATTTTATAAAGATCAAATATATGCATATACTATATTTTATCACATACACATGTAATAAAAAAAAGGAGGTGGTCAGTCTAGGACATTCCAAGTTTGGGACAACAGTTACACTTGTAAGTGCTATTTTAAAGAGACATATGCACACAAATCTGGCAACCTACTTCCATAATTTTACACCTGCTAATATCTCACATAATTGATTTCAAGAATTATTTATGGTGTTTTATTGACTAGGTAGGATGTCTGGGTGAACTGGGAGGAGTTCAGATTGAAGAACCAAGAGGTCTTAATGACCTGAAGAGGAACTGGGTGATCTGCTGGAGGAATCGGAAAATTGCAATTGTAATTGCAATTATGAGTGCACATGTTTTAAAATATACTGACTTACACACACATTGGCATTTATTTGAGCAAGTCCTATCTTGTTTCATGCGTAAAATATACACGTGTACATTTTTCAAATTGGTAGGAAAAGTATGCACTTTCAATGCATTAAGTTCATATGTATGTTGCACTTGTTATAAAATACTATTGTAAATCTACATACAACTACATACACCATATGAGGTCGATATTCAAAAGCCATTCAGATGGATATCTGAAAAGTTATAACTGAAAAGTTATTCATCTAAATGGCTAACTGGCGTACCTGAATGTAAACCGATGTAATGTCTCAGATCAAATGTCGGTATATAAAAATAATAAATAAATAAAATATTAAATGCCATATGCATCTAAATTTTAGCCACTTTAGCCAAATAAGTCGAGTGCGGGCAGGATGCGTTTTGGGGAAGAGTGGAGTGAGCTGCATAAATTAAGCGGAAAACTCCAATATTCAGAGTTAGCCATATAACTTATGTGGATAACTCTGGTCGCTCTGTAGGGCTTTCCTAAAATTAGCTGGATAGCTATATCCGGCTAACTTAACTTCCAATCTGCTGCTTAATATCCTTCCTATATATGCCATAACATGTAGTTGTTTAAACGTTATCCTTTTTGGCTTTTTTCCTATCCTGTATCGATGAGAAAAATCTTAGTAAATTAGATCCTATATCTGAAATTTTATCCTACAAATTTCCAAACTACATTTGGGTAATCTACATTAAAATGAGGTACATTGGTACAAACCCTGTGGGTACATTTATCCACAATGTTTGCACCAATATGCAAAGCCACAATCAACTCTATGATATGAGGATGAGCACAACAGCATTTAAAAATATTCTCTACATAAATTTTATGATTACTCAGCAAGCACCCTGCCACCTTATTCAGCACAACCATCATAAATATGGGCTGGCATAGTACAAATGAAGAAAGAGGCTATTTCTGATTTAGTGGTCTATTTTTAAGTAACATTATATAAGCCATTAAAGCTACTGGCAAGGAAATAGTACAATTCGCTCAGTGTTTTTACACATATTAATAAATAGCAATATTTATGTAGCTTTGTAACATTTCTAACATCAAATTTCACACAAATATTTAATTTACATGATGAGATTAGCTGTTCAAAAATGATTTTCCATTTATTACATTTGTAAAACCTATTAAATATTAATCGGTAACGGGAAAGCTGTCAAGTTCTTTTTAACATCCAATTCCCATCAGCAGAGTAACAAAATTCAACCATTTAATATTAATTCTAAAACATAAAAGCAATTATCCAAACTTTAAATTATGTTGGAAAGTAATACCTTGCTACAAGAATTCTTCCCTCATTACAGTATGTTAGCTTATATTGTAAAACAGTTCTTCTTTCTTTGTAAGCACCATGATTTAAGCCTCTAATTTAATAGCATCTGTATCTGATCATTATGTTATTCTTGATAGGGATAAATCACATTTATGTAGACAATCCCACATCTTAGCTATATGAAATAGAAAAAGCCTGATCCATCATTCATACTTATTCAAAAGGTGTTGTTGCCTGAGTCAATTTTGGAGAAAGGGTTGGATGTCATATTAAAATACAGGTGAGTTGCTTACCTGTAACAGAGATTCTCTGTAGACAGCAGATTAAATCAGACACACTGGTGGGGCAATATTTGATGGCAATGACACAGACAAGCTCTCTTAGAATATTCATATACAGGTGCACACAAAATTTCCTAATCCTTAACAAAGCATAGGGGTCAACTCCTTGGTTGATGAGCAGGTTTGTGCCTATGATTTATCTTGCTGTCTTCAGAGAATCACCATTACAAGTAAGAAACTCACTTCCTCATTGACAAGCAGGATCAAATCAGCCACACTGGTGGAGAATCCCAAGCTGAGGGGCAGATTTTCAAAGGGGTACAAGCGTAAGATACGCTTGTACCCCCAGAAAACCTGCCCCAAGCTCCCCCTGCGCACGCCGAGCCTATGTTGAATAGGCTCGGCAGCGTGCACAAGCCCCGGGACGCGTGTAAGTCCTGGGGCATTCCTGGGGGGCGTGCTGGGGCGTGTCGCGGCGGCGCGTCATCTGGGGGCAGGGCCACGGGCGTGGTTCCGTCGTGGGGCATTTCAGGGATGTGGCCAAGGCCTACGAAACTGCTCCCGGGCCAGGGAATCGCCCGCCGGGAGCTGGCCAGAGTGTGTGAGTTACGCCTGCCTCGGGCAGGCGTAACTTTTATAATAAAGGTAGGGAGAAGTTAGATAGGGCTGAGGGTGGGTTAGGTAGGGGAAGGGAGGGGAAGGTGGGGGGAGGCGGAGGGAACGGGCAGCTCGCGCAGGGCTCAGGGTGCACAAGGTGCACAAATGTCCACCCCCTTGAGCGCACTGACCCCGGCGTACTCTTGTTTGTGCCGGGTGCGCGAACAAAAGTACACGCTCGCGTATTTTTTTTAAATCTGCCCCTGAGGGTTCCTGCAAATTTTATTATAGTTTAGTCTAGTGGGCAAGCCAGGAATATAATACAGAGTAGTTGACTCTTAACTGAAAAGGAACACATTGCAGACCTATATGTTTCTTCAATGGGAGCTAGTGATGATGAGCTTTCACTGAGCCATTTAGATGTATTCCAACCATACCATAACAATGAGATATACAATCTGCCAGACAGCTGGGCAGGGTTCGTCTGGTCACTGCACTTCTCAATCTGTTAGAGTCAAAAGAGAAACAATTGGGCGGACATAATAAGATTGAATACTCTTCATGTAATAGTGCTCTTTTGCAATCTAGCATGTGCA
Organism: Rhinatrema bivittatum; assembly: GCF_901001135.1. Lineage (NCBI taxonomy): Eukaryota > Metazoa > Chordata > Amphibia > Gymnophiona > Rhinatrematidae > Rhinatrema > Rhinatrema bivittatum. Next base: position 105,343,285 of record NC_042617.1, on the reverse strand, counting down.
GGTCTGTTCTCCTATGAGCATCAGGTCTTGGGAACAATGTAGGAAGCACTATGGATGGATTTAAGTAAAAAACTGACATCACCTTTGGACAAAACTTCAGATATGACTGCAAGAGTTCTTTCTAGAAGAAAAAGTATAGATATGGATAATAGCTGACTAGTGCTTGAAGTTCACTTATTCTGCAAGTTGAGGTAACTTCAATTAAGAATAATACCTTCCATAATATCTATTTTATTTCTACTGACTGCATGGGCTCGTAAGGAGGCTTCATAAGCTGCATTTGGACTACATCTAAGCTCCAAAAATGAAAAGGTGGGTGGTACCTTACAGACTAACCAATTTATTGAGGCATGAGCTTTCAAGGACAGAGTCTACTTCATCAGATGCAGAGGTGGGTAAAATATATGGGTATGTGGGGGGGGGGGGGGGAATACAGAACAACGAGAAGGCATTGAATTAGGCAGTATATGCATATATTGTTAAGAGCATTATCTGACAACTGAGGTAAGTGTGAAAAGACAGAATGGTCTGAGATAAGCTAAGTTCATAGATAGTTGTATGCCATGAAGCTACTGTCTTCGTTCAGACTTAGGGTGATGGTGATTAATTTTTTGATGAATTCCAATTCAGCAGTTTCATGCTGGAGTGCTCCTTTGAAGTTCCTTTTTAGTTGTATGGCAACTTTAAGGTCAGATGGAGAATGTCCTGGAAGGTTGAAAAGTTCTCCTATTGATTTCTGAATGTTGCCATTTCTTTATTTAAAACACTTTAACAGATAGTGTTACGAGCACGCGCGGAGCGCGGTCGTCTCAAGAGGGTGGTGAGCCCTTGGGCCACGGCAGGACTCAAGGAGGAGCCCCAAGCCACACCGTGGGAGGTGAGCTGGGCAGGCATGGTGAGCCAGGCGGGTCCAGAAGCAGGGAAGCAGGCACGGAGTCTGACCCTCAGCCGGACCTGCACGCCCATGGCAACCAACACTGGGAAGTTGATTGATGAACGGCCCTCCGACTGTTCCCGGCCCTTTCGGACCTGCCGCTGGGTACGGCAATGGGCGGCAGGCCGGACAGAGGCGAGGGCAGACAGAGTCCTTTACACTGAAGACATCGTAGACAAGGCAGGTGCAGACACCGTAGACAAGGCAGGTGCAGACACAGTAGACAAGGCTAGTGCAGACACTGTAGACAAGGCTAGTGCAGACATCGTAGACAAAGGCTAGTTCAGACATCGAAGATGAGGGCTGGAAGGAGACATGGGCACTGTCCCTGAGGACGCCCTACTCAGCCCACCCACGGGACTGAGTCGCGGACCACCCCGTCCCATACGCGCCCTACTCAGCCCAGGAAGGCTGGTCGCGGACCACGCTGAGAGCGGGAGAGCACCAGGAAGACAAGGCGGAAGAATACTGCACTCCAGGCAGTCAAGGCAGGAACGCTGCACTCCAGGCAGCACAAGGCAGGAACGCTGCACTCCAGGCAGCTCAAGGCAGGACATCAAGGAAAAGCAGGAACTGGATCAGGCACAGGATCAGACATCAGGTAACACATCAAGGCAGACATCAGTAACATCAGGTAGCGGACATCAAGGTAAGACAGAACAAGGAGCCATCAAAACAAGGTAGACCATGGAGGACCTGGATCGAGGAAGAGGTACAGGCAACTGTAGCACTCAATCCGAAGGCAAGTTGCAAGTGACAAGAAAGTCCTTATATACTGGAGGTTGTAGGCAACTCCCTAGGAGGAGTTTGCCAGGACCGCCCCTCGCTGGCCCTATAAGTGGGGTAGAGAGCTGCGGGCCGGCCCCTAGGAGAAGGGCGTCGCCAACAGGAAGTCCAAACGCAGGTATGCAAGCCACAGGCAGGCCTCAGGAACAGCTAGGCCTCCCAGGCCCTGGAGCAAGTCCCGGATGGTGCACAGGAGAGGCCCTGGCTTCGAAGCGGCCTCCGGGAGGAAGGTAAGATACCTCCTGTAGCGCAGCAACAGGAGGGATCGCAACAGATAGTACACACTTGGAAAAATAGTACAGTTAATTTCAAGTGAACAGCCAGTAACTCAGAAATCAATAGTTCAGAGCACATCCAGTCAACAGGTACATCAGGCCCACATACATTTCATATGTCCTCCCAACCCCATCAGCATATACAAACACTACTGTTTCTAATAAGTCTAATACTTTCCCCAAATGTTGCTATAATTATCTAGTTTTCCCCATAGTGAATTTGTGATCTTTTCTATAAGAGCAATCTTGGTCAACTGTGTCTGCCACTGAAAAATACAGGGTGCCTCTTTCCATACCAATGCAATAATATGCCAAGCTGCATGAATACAGTGATTAACCAACACGTTCCACCAATAATGCAATAGCCCCAGGCCTGGCATTAATGAAAACTGTATTTTACAGATCAACCTAACCTCTCGCTCCACAACCCCCTAAAAAGCTAGTACAAGGCGACACATCCACCAAACATGCAGGTATGTGCCATCTAACCCACATCCTTGTTAACACAGTGGAGAAGCTGAGCAAGAGTGGCAAAGAAGGTCAGATGTCGATATACTCTATGTAATAACTTAACCATAAGGTCAACCCTCTTTGCACACACGGAAATAGAATGTGCAGCCAGTTAAATTTTGTCCCAGTCAGTATGATCCAATGAAAAATGCAAATCTGCATGCCACTTTTGTATTATAGAGAAAATTGTCCCTAGAATCTCATCAGTGTCCGTAATACCATTATAGATATGAGATATAACCATTCTATCAAGAGCAGGGTCACTTTTAAAGCGTTCCACAAAGCTCGGGATTCTAGGGGCCCATATTTCTCCTTTCATTTATGCAAAGAATGCCTTAGTTGTAAATAAATGCAGTGAGTCTTCTGCTCAATTTGGTAATTGGTCACCAAGCCCTCAAATTCCCGAAATCTCTCCCCCTTCCACAATTGCCACATATAGTGCAGGTCACAAACTTGCCAATTAGCCATATCTGGGTAAAAGAAACAGTACGATAGGTGCAGATTCTTTGCCAAAGGCATAAGAGGAGATAGCTCTTCCTGCACTCTATCCAAATATTTTCCCCAAATTCCTCCAAACCTGAACCATGTGGGCAATAAAGGGGTTACTACGCAAATCTTCTGACTGTTGCTGTCGATGTAGGTAGCATCAAAAGTAATGGAAGCCCTATACCCTACATCTGCACCCTTTCCACAGACAGCCATCCATAATTTACCTCTGGGTTGAACCAATCTAATGCTAATCTAGCTGCCCAAAAGTAATACTGCCAGTCCGGTAGTCCCATACCCCCCTGTGATTTGGGCAGACATAATATAGACCGACGAATGAGGGCCACCTTGTTACTCCAAATAAAGCTCCACAACTGACAATTTAAGGAGTCAAACACATGCTGAGGGACAAGACAAGGAACATGTTGAAAGAGATACATCAGTTTGGGAACTATGCACATCTTAATCAGATTTATGTGCCCCGACCAAGAGATCTTTAAGTCCACCCATTCCCTAAGGTCCTTATGAATAATACCCAAAAGTGGGGTATAGTTCAATTTAAATAAATCTTTAAAGTTTGTAGAGGTCTTGATTCCCAAATAGGTAAATCCAGAAGTGGCCAATCAAAACTACCGCAGACATCTAGGTATATGAGACCCTCCCCCTATAAGAATAAGCTTTGACTTCATAAAGTTAACCTGGTATCCTGATAATGTTCCATACTCTTCCAATGGGAATCCAAATTATCCATCTGACACAAATAAATTAAATCATCAGCATACAAAGATATTTTGTAATGTACGCCATTTATTTTAATCCCTCAAATTCCCTTCTGTTAATGAATTGCCTGTGCCAACGGTTCGATAGCAATGGCAAGTAGCAGAGGAGAAATTGGACAGCCCTGCTTTGCACCACTGGCCACCAGAATAGGTTCACTCATAAGAACAAAAGAACATGCCATACTGGGTCAGACCAAGGGTCCATCAAGCCCAGCATCCTGTTTCCAACAGTGGCCAATCCAGGCCAAAAGAACCTAGCAAGTACCCAAAAACTAAGTCTATTCCATGTTATCGTTGCTAGTAATAGCAGTGGCTATTTTCTAAGTCAACTTAATTAATAGCAGGTAATGGACTTCTCCAAGAACTTATCCAATCCTTTTTTAAACACAGCTATACTAACTGCACTAACCACATCCTATGGCAAGAAATTCCAGAGTTTAACTGTGCATTGAGTAAAAAAGACAACTCAGTCAGCCATTAAGCATATATGCCTTAGGGAACGTATACAAAGTGGTTATACATTTATTGAATTCTTCTGGAATTCCAAATCTTTGTAAAGTTTGAAAAAAATAGGGCCACTGGATCCTGTCAAATGTCTTCTTAGCATCTAGTACTAAAATAGCACCAGACAACTTGCGCACTAGTGTCAAATGTATAATATTAAACAATCTGTGTTACTCATGGACCATCTCCCTTTTATAAAGCCAGTTTGATATCCTGTAATAAGCTGTGGTACCATATCTTTTATGTGCTGTTGTAATATTTTGGACAATATTTTTTACATCTGAGTTAAGAAGTGATATATATCTATATAAGTCCACATCTAACTCATCCCCTTTCTGTTTATATAACTGCATAATATGGGCATCACTTAAATCAACTACAGAAGATAGAGAGTCTCTAAGAACATTAAAAATATCTCTCAATCTTAGCAGCAATAGGCCACTGAGATTTTTTTTTAAAAGTCCATATAATATCCATTTGGGCCCAGACTTTTATCTCCTGACAGTCCACTTATCGCTTTCTAAACCTCCATTCCAGAGATAGGCGCCTTAAGCTCCTCCACCGGGTTTAAAGGCCCAGGTTATTCAAAAATTCATTTATCCTCTGTCCTCCTGTAGATATAGACTCCCCATACAATTTAGTATAAAACTCACACACATTCTTTTCTATCATTTTAAAATCTGACACTATTTTCCCATTCTCAGATCAAAGCTTAAATATTTGGGGTGTGTGACCATCTCGTCCAAACCACCCTAGCTAGCAAAGTACCCAATCTTATTATCGTGCTCATATTTTTGTTTTGTGTAACGTAATACCATCTCTATTTTCCTCACCTGAAGCACCTGGAGATTTTCCCTCACTCCTTGTAATTTTTGGTAAATTTTGTTCCAGCACGTGTGCTTATGTTCCTTCTCCAACTCCAGTATCCTTTTCCAACCAGGCCTCTTCTGCATAATATATCTTTTATAAATGGCTAGTGTAGTCAATTATGGCCCCTCTCACCACTTTTAAGTGTTTTCCACCTCAGAGCTGGATCATAATCCTCTGGGTGATGATGGTAATCAAAACCTTTGAGAACACTCTCCACTAAAGCCTTGAAATCTTTTTTCCCTAAAAGAGAAAGGCTTAGTTTCCATTATCCTGCTGCCCCTTTGTGCCCCATCACAGTCAAGGTAATGGACACTGGATGATGGTCCGAGAGACAACAATTTAAAATATCACACTCAGAAACTAGGAAAATTAATCAATCTGAACACAAGAAGTAGTCTATACGACTATAGAAGTTATGCCTGGGAGAATAACATGTATAGTCCCGAGAAAAGGGATAAAAACTTCTCCAACTATCTATTAAATGAAACATGGAAAGCAATGCTATCAGGGATCCAGGCATTCTGCGATGCAAGATTCTATTTCAGAAATCCATTCCCTGTTATGATCTGTGGGTGTGTGGACCCTTGGCCCGAGATGTGAGTTGTTACCACTTGTGGGGAGGAGCCCCACAGGACCGCACCGTCAGGAGGCAAGGTATAGGAACAGCAGGGAGCTCTGGGCACAGTGATGGAGAGGTCCCCAGGGATTAAGAGGTTACCCCAGTAGGATGGCAGGCTGGAGGAAGTACCTGGGTTGAGACCCTGAAGGGAGGAGGCGCCAGACAGACGCGGAGCGGAAGGTGCAAGACTGGCCGTGCAAGAGGTTCTCTGGAAAGGCAGCCCTGAAGGGCGGAGCTTGTGCAGAGTAGAGGATGATAATGCAAACACGCAGGCCAACCCGCGGAGCAGGGAAGCCAGAGCCAGATCTCTGCTGCTGATGTAGGCAGTGTCCCAGAGAACAGGGAATGCCGGCAGTTCAATGTAGACGTGACCCCAAGGAGCTGGAAAGCTCAGAGAGTCTCTTGATATTTGTAGATGCAGCCCCGAGGAGCGGGGAAGCCCTGTCATGGAACTTACAGGTTGTCACGGTGTTCCAGGGAGAATTCCGAGAAATAGAAAGCCTTGCAGAATAGAACCCAGGAGGCGCAGAGCCAGCCCGAGGAGTGGGGTAGGCCAGGGGAATGAGTCCCCGTAGGAGTGCTCACTGACCCCCAAGGAGCGGGTGCTAGACAGGGTCTAGGAGCAAAGGCTAGGCAGCCTAGTCTCAGGAACATGAAGGAAGGTATGTACGGTATGTACGGTACTTGTTACCAAGTCAGCTAGCTGGGGGCGAAGGTGGAACTTAAATACAGAAGTCCAATGACGTCATCAAACAGGGACGCCCCCAAGGTTCCTGCCGAAGAAGCTTCAAAGGCAGGGCTGGTGATGTGCGTGAGCACCTAGGAAGGCCCGAAGTCGTTGAGGGTGGTAACGGCATCCATGCCGCCATGAGGAGTCCTAGGGATCAAGCCAGTGTAGACTGGCCTGCGCCGCGAGCAGACCCGGGGAGGGCAGGAGAGTGGTGCAAGAAGTAAGTACATGCGGTTGCAGCTGTCTGTGACTGACAGGCATAACATTCCCGGATTTAAGCATGCATTCCAATCCCCTCCTGTCACTAAAGGCAGCCATGAAATTTCTCCCAATTTGTCAGCCAGGTTGGCATAAAAAGCTTGAGAATCTACATTAGGTCCATAAACATTAGCAGAGCAAACTCCCAAGACTGTTTGTGACAGTGAAAAAATGAGTTATCTTCCCTCCCCATCAGTTTGTGATTTGATACTTGGATTGGTAAATTCTTATGTATTAGAATAAACACCCGCCCCTACTTTGTGATGTGTAGGGGAGCTGCCCACATTTGTCCCAGCCAATCCCTTTTCAATTTCTCATGCTCAACTCTAGTCAAGTGTATTTTCTTATAACATTGCAAATCTGTGCTCACATCCCCTTAGGAACTGTAATAATCGTTTCCTCTTTATAGGATGTGACCACCAAGATAGCGAGTTCCCCTGAAGTAGAGAGCAGTGATTCGCTCTCTGCTTCAACGACAGGGGAGAAGAAAAACTGATACTTCACGCATATCCAGCATAGCTCTCTGCTTCAATGGCAGGGGAGAAGAAAAACAACCAATAAGGGCTGAATAACATAGTCTGGGTAAAACAAATAAGCATGGGTGTAGCTTGCTTATTGCGGCGGTTACTACCCCTAACTAATCAAGCTAGATATTTCACTTGGATGCAGCTCCATCACTGCTCTCTACATTAATGGTGGGGGTGGAAGGGGAATAGAACAAAGAGCTAAGAGAAACAGATAAGTATGAGAGAAAAAATGTGTGAAGCTTGCTGGGCAGACTGGATGGGCCATTCGGTCTTCTTCTGCCGTCATTTCTATGTTTCTATGTAAGTGGGCTTTTGAAAATTGCTGCAATATATGCCATTGAATTGTCCATAGAATATTTACAAGTAAATGGGCAACCTCATTCTAAATTGAGCCAGATAATGTAGGGGTATTCCAGGGGCATTCCGAGGCAAAGTTAGTCGGACAAGTTATCCTAGTATCTCTGATACTCAGCTGGATAGCTTATCCGGCTAACTCTGATCATGGCAAATAATAGCTCTAAAGTCCAGATAACTGGCTATATTCAACAGTATGGCTGCACCTCTGAATAACCTTTCAAAACTAGCCAGATAAGTTTGCAATCTGGCCAGCAACTGAATATTACTCCCCTTTGTATCTTAAGGACATTGCTAAGGGCTAATTTTCTCATTCCAAGAAATAGTTGGGAAATTTATGATACCAAAGCCTCAATATCTTAGACACATATACTCAAGTATTGGATTTTGTTCTGAATGCTAAGTATTTCTCTTAACAAAATATCCTGGAGTGTATTTTTATATGCCATACTTTATCTTCTCATAGTCATCTGGGTTTAACAGGGTTTTTTCATAGTACCTAACTGTTATGCTGTTTAGGCACTAGAGAAGTGTAGGAAAAGGAAATGGGAAGCTATCTGTTAAAACACCACTGGTTTTTATCTTGGTCAAATTCTGTTAGAGCCTTAGCATCTACTTTGATATTAAAGTCATAGTTTATGGTGCATAGTGCTTTGTGGATATCTTTAAGCTTACTTGTATAAAAGTCTAATGGAATAAATTTATATTGGCTTTGTAATGGTCATATAGGTACATTTGATCATATGATTTATAACTATTGGAAGATGTTTAAAATAAAAATAAAGAACATTTTATGAAACAGTTGTGCTTCAGTTTTCAGAGCTGAATGGAAGGTGTATCACCAACCCTCTTGAAGAGCAAAATATTGCTAAGTCCCGGACAGTGAACACCATCAACAAGTCAAATCAAGCAGACATCCAAACATGTGTGCTGGGTACTCACTGATGATATCAGAGTGTCCACAGCCACAGGAGATTATTTGAGCAGTACAGCTCAGGAAGCCAAGAGCTTGCATCACTAAGGACTGGGAGTTCTGCTAGTGAGGATAAAGGAGCAGGGACATGTGAAGCATGACACATTCAGTTCAGGCCCATCTCAACAGGAGGAATAGTCAAGTGGTGAGAGCAGTGGGCTTGAAGCCAGGGTTCAAGTCCCACTGTTGCTCCTTGTGACCTTGGGCGCTTCACTTCAACCTCCTCTGCATCAAATTCAAACAGAATGTGAACCCTCTGGGGCCGGGAAATACAGTACCTGAATATAATTCACTTTGAAGTAGCTAAAAAGCAGAATAAAAATCAAAATCAAATAAATAAGTGGGGGAACTGCCCTGTGCACCAAGCCGGCTGCCTGTTGAGCCAGTCTTTGAATCAGCAAGCACACAAGTCAAAAAAACGAAAGGGAAGCCAAAAGCAACCTTTGCCCTTCATATTGTTTTGTCCAGCAACTGCTCTGGATCCACCTTAAGAGCTACGGACTCCAAGACTAGATGAAAGCTGATGAGATATTTTTCCAGGGAAGACCCCAGTTCATTCAACTAAGCAAACCTGAAAGGCAGACAACGTGAATACTACACCATCAAAGAAATCTTTACTGAAACATCCAGTGATCACCCTTCAAGCTATTGCTAGATGAAAGGGCTTGTGAATAATTATTTTAAAGTTATCCTCCTTATGTATTAAATACACTTTTTATAGGAAATAAAGATATCAAAGAAAAAAGGCACTTCAAATAATGAAGGTTTGTTACAAACATGATACAAGCCAACATTCCCAGCTTTTTGCCTTGCCTATTTTATTTATTTATATTTATAACTGCCTTTCCATGGCAACATGCTCAAGGTAGATTCACAAAGTCAAAACATGCAAATACAAAATCAGTAACAGAAAACAGACTAAAATAATTTCATATTACCATGACTTGTAAGCATGTGAGATACAAATTGCTTTCTTAAGACCAGGCTCTTTACAGGTGACATTAAAGAGAATAAAACAAATCCATAAAGGAATAGAAAAGTAAAATGTCGATACTTAATTTAGAATCCAGGGATGATGAAAGCAAAAGTATTGAGTCTATTTAAACATTCACTAATGATGTATGTTAATGGAAGTTAAGATAAACAGCAGAGATGGTGGCAATGAAATAAAACTATATAATCTTATGGGGAGATGTAATTATGAACAATTCATCACCAAACAAATGCACTGATGCAAAACCATAATGATTACTGTTTATTCTTTTAGTTCTTCTATTCCATATTACACAGTAACTTTATCTCTGCTTTCATCAAGAAAAGGGAGGAAAACTGTTACTTTGTTTTGACCCTAGATCTAAACATACCATGTTCACTGCTTGCCAAGATGATTTTCTTTCAGTTGGTTCACAGAATTGACAATTTATAATGAAAAAGTTTTCATTCTAATTTGTTACCAAACTTAGAACTTCAACAAATCCCTCAGTATGGGCTCTACAATCCTTTATTTATCTTTGACACTCATGATCAGAGCTAAAGGATGGGATTACACAAAGCAGCCTTTTGTATTCCTTCCATTCAATTACCTACATTCCATACATATAATTACTGTGAAAACTGGTGATTTAGCTATGGTGGAACTTCTGGGCATTTCTAATGTGACTCGAATAAAGAAGGAGATTCAGAAACCGTGAGATGAAAGCTCTAAAATTGGACATAAAAAGTCTCCGCAAATTGTGTACATTATATTCCATGTTAATACGAAAATGTAATGTCTTTGCATTTGTAATCACTGAAAAGGTCAGAAATAACAAATGTTCAGATTCAGTATTGTGGGTTATTATATTATAAAAGCTGCACCACTTTCCATTCGTAAGCACTTGTTTCATTTTTATACACAAATTATATCCTCTCTGCCTGGCTCAATTTCTAGTGACAGATAATCAGTCACAGCATTAGTGGAATTTCAACATGAACTTACAGAGCAACGTAAATTGATCTGGTGCAAAACCAGGAATTTTATATTCTGAATTAAATCCTAAACTGCTTTAGAATTTGCAGTAGTAAACTTAGGACTATTGGGATAAAATTTTAATAGAGCGCCTACCTGCAAAATTATGTGCATACTTTGCAGCCCACATTGACCAGATCAATTACGAACACAAGGTAACCATATACATTGTATTTGAATATCAGCTTGCAATGCATCCAAAACTACATGAGTACACCTAAGAGGTGTTGGGGCATGCCTAAAATGTGCCTATATTTTTCAGTTTACAGTATATGTATGTTTGCAGTTGCCAACCACACTCTTGAAACTCCCTCCTCCATCCCCACCACTTGGAATATGCCGTTTTAATGCTGCTAAAATTGCACACATTGGGGTGAATTTTCAAAGGAATTATGTGCATAAAATTAGCATATACACATTTAAGTAGCTTGTACTCGCGTACATGCTATTTTATAAACATAAAATTACACTTATATTTTCGGTTTCATGGGCCTATTTACCTGTGCCAGAAAAGGGAGGTCTAAGGGTGTTCTATTATTTTATAAGAGATTTACCAAATCATTAGGCAATTTATTCACACAATTTTATACTTGCAATCAGACTCTGTTGTCTGCTGTTGTTGACTGGGAGGTCTGCGTGAACTAACGGGCGTTCAGAGTGAAGTACTAGGAGAATCTCGATAAACTAGAGATGGACTAGGTGAACTGGTAAAGGAATCAGCAAACTGTTGATTTCAATTATGCAAATGTTTTAAAATATACTGATTTCCACACATAAATCATGGTTTTATGTGAGCAAGTACTATTTTTTTCACATGGAAAATAAAGCCTGGATTTTAAAAGTCCCGCACATGGCAAAACTGAGGGTTACGAGTGTGGCCGGACCCTGCGTGCGCCGAGAGCATTTTCAAAAGGGCACGGCCACGCTTATAAGCCCCGGTAGGCACAGAAGTGCCAGGAGACTGAAAAGGGGCGGGGCCAGGGGCAGGGTCTGAGTGGGGAGGGGCGGGGGGCAGGAGTTAGCCAGTTAATGTCACTCTTCCCCAGAACACCTTCTGCCCACTCCCGGAACTCCCCTGTCTTATACAGCTAAATTTATCCGGATAAGGGCTGAATATAGACAGGTAAGCCATTTAAACAGATAACTATTATGCTATCCGTCTAAATGGTTTTGAATACGGACTTCAATGTGTCTGCTCATCTCTACAGTCTGTCAGTCTTATAGCCAAAGGATTCTTCTTTACGCTCCTTAGTAAAGTACAGGATTTATGCCTGCCAAAATCGCAAAACCTCTTCCTCTAATATATAAAACCTCAAAAGACCATTTCATATCTTTATGTTAATAATATGGATACAAGTTTAGAGCATTTATTCATGAGAAAAGGTTGAGGCACTCAACCAAATTCAAATCAGTCAAAACACTGCATAAAATACGGAAAAATGTTTTACATCAACAATTCAACACAAATGAGATTCTTTCCAGCAATTAAAATATGTCAGAAGTATAAGATAACATCAAATTAAAAAGAATGTGATTATTTTTTCTCCTTCTTTATCTGTGTATCATCCATATATCTGATTTGGACAACTTCATTCACTTGTAAACAAAGGACTGAGGTGGCAGCTACTTCCAAAACTGAACTTTTGTGCCAACAAGGTCCACTTCAATAGCACAAGTTGTTTTGCCTTCCTACCAGAGTCCAAACACTTCATATCCACAGCACAAGATTTCAGCCCCAGTAACACATGCTAAAACCAGGAGTATTTAGTTTGATTTTTCAAAATATCAACTTCTCTGTTTATTGGCCCTTTTAATCTCACCACTAAATTCTTTTTCATTCCACATGCTTTATCTTTTTTATTACATTAACATTTTTAAACATACGACCAACAGACAGGCGTCTCGAAGAAAATGAGAATTATAATTGAGTGAAAATACACATTCAGCTAAACAAATTCCATTAATCTCACAATAATAATCCACAATATGGTCAAAAATCCAAAATGGTAAAGCAAAAAGATACAAAATAAAAAAAGGAAAGCAATAACTAATAGGTAATTATAGAAGTGTATATAGGGACTGCTCCACCTCAGTGCCTTCTTGTCTCATGCCAAAGTCGCCCACTACAGATTAGATCTACTACCAAAGTCAGAGTCATTACTACAGTTGCATTAGAGGAGGTAGGGCCAGATTAACCACACTGGAGCTGAGCTGGAGGGAGTCCCAGAGTTCTTCGGAAGTAATGCCAAAACTACTACTGGAGATGTTGCTGAAGGGGAGGCACAGCTCACTTCTGGGGGAAGAGAGCAGGGGACAATGGAAGGGATGATTAAAAAAAGGGAGAGGCTAGGGGAGAATGAAGGATGAGTTAAGACACTGGGTGAGAAGGAAGGGGAGAAGAGAAATGTTGGAAAGAGTGGTGTGGTGAGGAGGAGACTACCTGGATAACGTTAGCAAGGATAATCAGCAGGTCCTACTGAGGGAAGTCTACAACTTACTGTATCTGATAACTTTAGGACAGTGATCTATGCAACCAGACTTATGCTGGCTAACTCTACTCAAGTAGCACTCAATATTAGTGCTACCTGGCTAAAGTAAAACCCTGCCCCCCACCCATCTTGCCTCTTTTTAGCCAGCTAAATTTTACAAAGTTATGATTTACCTGGGTAAAATGTCTCTGGTTGGCGGGACGGGAAATTTAACAGTGAGGTTTGTTCAGGTGATTCCAAAAGTTACCCAAACCTTTTTGAATACTGACTTCATAATCCCTCTACCCTTCACCAATACCACTGGAAAGGCTCCCACTGAAGACAACACTAGGATCTTCCTTCTCCTTGTCTCTGTGGTGGCAACACAGAGTAATATGTGGGAAGCATCCCTTGGAACTAGGAGAGGTTGCAGTTAAGCACAACAGCTCTCTCAGCTGTGATGCTGGCACATCATAGGAAAACAGCTGATGACAACACTGATGATTTCACACCAAGTGTGATACATTCCAGCACGGTCCCAGTCACATAGCAAGATATCAGAAACCACTCATTGAATTTGATGAGGAGGAACCTGTTATGGTTTTGAGGTGTTGGAGTGGATTCTTGAGTACTGCGGCGATGGCCACTCCCACGAGGAGGAGCCCCATGAGGAACCGCAGTACTAGGCTAGACTCTATACACGCAGACACAGAGAATTGGTATTTATTATACAGCTTGGTGGTACTGCCCAGGAGGTGGCAGCAGTGAGGTAACCCAGTAGAAGTAGCCCAGGGGTCCTCAGGAGAGGAGACCAGTCCCACTCTTAAGTAGATGGTAGGCAGCGCAGGGTAGTAGAGGAAGTCCCGGATGCAGGCTCCCAGCGCTGAGCTGAAGGTGAGACAGACTGATAAGGTTAGATTACTGACAGAAGTAGATAGCTGTATTGATGGAGATCCTGGCAGGCAGAAGTAGTTGAATTGAAGGCACCAAGGCAGGGAGAGCAGGCCCTCGAGGAGCGAGTACCCAGTATCCCAGATAGGTACCTGAAAGAAAGCATAAGGGTCCCCGAGGAGCAGGTACTCAGGTTAGGGATGAATAGCCCCGGAGGGCAGAGAGAGCTTCCAGCAGCAGCAAGGAAGCGGCAGAGTAGCTTAGACCGGAGGTATTCCAATCCTGTCTCGATCCTTGCTAACTCAGTTTGTTAGCAAAGAAAGGGCAGGCTAAATACCCGGATGACGTGACGTCACTCAAGGGGGACGTCCCCGAGGTTCCCGTCATGACATGGATAAAGATGTGGGTGGCGTGTGTGCGCGAACCCTAGGAGGCCCACAAGAGAAACATGGTGAACACCGTCGCCATTGCCGTTCCGGGGATGCCAGAGAGAGCGGCATGAAGACGCGGCAGCAGCCATCCTCCCAAGGCTTGAGGAGAGAGAAGTAAGAAAGGTGAGGCACAGAGGTCAAAGCCGTCTGAGACCGACGGACGCAACAGAACCCACACTGGGGTAGAAAAAATTCCTTCCTTTTCACTTACCCATACAAAAACAAAAGTAAAAAGTATCCTCTTCAAGAATACAGGACATAGAGTGCTCTAAAGTTGAAGCTTACCACCCCAGGTAGAAGACTTCTTTGATTATCTCTTTTTGATAACATACATTTTAAATACAAACATCACACCTATCTTTTCCTTCCTACTTTTTAAAATTCTGCTTCCATGTATTCAATTGGTTATTTATTCAATAGCAATTCATAGTCTGCACGTATCAGTGCAATGGCTTCATCGAGTTCTGAAAGAAAGCACAAAAGCAACTCAATAAAGGTAAGTATTTAATTGCTAGCATTATTAAGGAGAAGCTTTCATAAACTGTAAGCACTAATATCTTCTCAGGAACACATGTAAAATGATAGGAATCCTAATATCTATTTTAACTGCGAATTTAGAGGACCAGTGAGCGGGAAAGTTACCTGAGTAACATTATCAGGATGTTCAGTGGAACACAGATGGATAAATATTCTACTGAGTATACCCAGTTACAGTTATCCTGATAAATTTATCTGGATTACTTTAGGAAAGGTATTTTTCTGACCAGATTTACCTGGCTAGCTATAGCCAAGTAGCACTGAATGTCAGTGCTCACCAGCTAAAACTGTAACCCCGCCAGAACCCCTCCATCCACCTCTTTTTATCCAGCTGCATTTTGTGCAGGTAATGAATAACCCAAATAAAGTTTAGCCAGGGAGCAGGATGAATTTGTCAAATTTTGCGTTTTGCTCGGTAACTGAAATTTTACTCCACTAAAGCCTTTGAATATTTGCCTCTCTATAATCTCAAATTTTTTTTATTTTTTTTATTTTTTTTATTTTTTAGCAATAGTGCTGCTTTAAGATATATATATATATATATATATATATATATATATATACACAAACAAGTTTAACTAAAACTGAAATCATTTTGACTGAGTCAAACTACTGCTACTAATTATTAATTTTTTTGAACAGCATCAGGCAAGCATGCCACAAGTGACATCCCACATTCTAAATCTGATTTGTCTTTACTGGAGAATATCACAAAATATATCAATACTTTGAAAATTAGAATACTAAAGTATTTTCAGCAAAAGGTTGTTACTGCTTATCACAATGATTTTTAAAATGAGGCTCAGAACACTACAGACAATGATATCTTTGAAAGGCGTTAATAAGGAAACATTTGGGGGCAGATTTTCAAAGGGGTACGTGCGTAAGATACGCGTGTACCCCCCGAAAACCTGCCCCAAGCTCCCCCTGCGCGCGCCGAGCCTATGTTGAATAGGTTCAGTGGAGCGCGCAAGCCCTGGGACGCGCGTAAGTCCCAGGGCTTTCCTGGGGGGCGTGTCGGGGGCGTGTCGGGGGCGTGTTGCGGCGTCCCGCGGCAGCACATCATCCGGGGGCAGGGACACAGCAGTGGTTCCGGTCCGGGGGTGTGACCGCGGCCTCTGGACCAGCCCCCGGACCAGAACATGGAGCGCCAGCAGCCGGCCCGGCACGTGCAAGTTACGCCTGCCCAAGGCAGGCGTAACTTTTGCAATAAAGGTGGGGGGAGTTTAGATAGGGCTGGGGGAGTGGGTTAGGTAGAGGAAGGGAAGGTGCGGAGGGGTGGAAGGAAAGTTCCCTCCGAGGCCGCTCTGATTTCGGAGCGGCCTCGGAGGGAACGGAGGCAGGCTGCGCGGCTCAACACGCGTAGGCTGCCGATTTTGCACAGCCTTGCGCGCGCCGACCCCGGATTTTAAAGGATACGCGCGGCTATGTGCGCATCTATTAAAATCCGGAATACTCTTGTTTGCGCCTGGTTTCGCGAACAAAACTACGCGCGGGCGTACTTTTTTAAAATCTGCCCCTTGAGGTATACTATACACATCTTTCTTTTATATTTTAGGATTCACTCACAACTAAATGGTTACAAATTCAAAAATAAAGATAAGGAAAGTATCAAGACAGTTAAATACCTATTGACAAAAAAAATCTATACATTATTAAAACTTTTTTTTCTTTCTAACAATTACAAAATCTTAGGCAATTAAACATGAGTAGTATCAAGCAGACACAAACAGTTACTGAAAAGTTTTGAATTTTTACAGATGTAGTTAAAAATTGATTAGCTATTTAACCCAACATAATGGGTCAATAGAGCAATGCATTTAGTATAAGGAATAGACATCTTGTGGCCACTGCTTAACAGCACAGCACTTTGGAAAATTCTGAAAACCAGCTACTCAGCAAAAGACACGATACAATGGTTTGATGAAAAAGAAAGGGAAACCCCCCAGACAATGCTGCCATTCATATAAAATACAATGTCTTCTGCAACCAAAAGCAATATCTTTGCTAGTAAAGCTGAATCTATCATGACTGTCCTTTATTAGTGGGTGGCAAGGCTATTAATTGCAATCACTAGAATGTTTTTAGAACACTGAGCACCAGGCATAAATGGAAGCATAGACAAAATATGGTTATTAACTCGCAGTTTCTTTATCAACACTACTCTGGGTCGCATTACTTGCCTACAGTAGCATGAAATTTTATTTTTCTCCCTAGGAAGCAGTAGTAATAAGCTCAACCCTTTACAGGATCTCTCAAATATAGTTCCCTAAAAGTCAATAAGGATTTACCAGGGAGATCATTTCAAACAAATCAAATGGATTTCGTTTACTTGGTAACCAGAATATTGGTGGCACTGGATATAGTGTTCTTGGATTTCAGAAAAAGCATCTGATACTGTCCCACACAGGAGGCTCACAAATAAACTGAGCGGTCTAGGAGCAGCACCTACGAAAAAGGATTGATTTAAAACTGAGGGAAAAACAACAGGGCATGGTGATAAATGGAGTTCCTTCTGAAGAAAGGAAGGTGATGAATAGAGTTGCTGCTGGGATCAGTCCTGGGGCCACATCTGTTCAAAATCTTTGTAAGCGATACTGTGGAGAGATTAGGAAGAAAACTTTGGTGGGGTTTTGCAGCTGACACTAACATCTGAAACAAGAGTGGACATACCTGAGGAAATAGACAATATGATCTAAGGCTCAAAAAGTGGTTGATTGCCTAGCAGCTAAGTTTCAATACTAAAAATTGCAGAGTTATGCATTTAGGGTGCCAAAATCCAAGGGAGTGGGGACAGTGAGATCCTGAGGTCCACAGAGCAGAAAAGAGTACCTGGGTAATTATATTCAATGAGTTCAAGGTAGTGAAACAGTGCAGCAAGACTTTGGCCTGAGCTGGAAGCATGCTGGCTTCACAGGAAGCTACTTAATTAGTAGGGGGGGGGGGAAGTGATTAAATTAAGGAGGCCTAACCTCTCAAAGGCTAGAAAAGCTGGAGGTGGTCCAGAGAACTACTAAAATAGTGCAAAGTCTCCACTAAAAGTCTTTTGGAATAATACATAGGATTTAAATATGTATACCCTAGAGGAGAGGAAAGACAAGTGAGATATGATACACATTCAAATAGCTAAAAAGTATTAATAAAGTCCAAGTAATAAGAGGAAGTTATAAAACAAGGGGTCATAATATGAGGCTTCAAGGGAGGAGTTCTAAAAGCAACATCAGGAAATATTGTTTTTCATGGACAGGGTGTTAGATGAGTGGAATGCTCTCCTGGAGAAAGAGTAACATATTTTAAGAAGGCATGAGTCAAAAAAGTAAAGAGGTAATAGAAATATGAACTAACAACACATATTTAAAATGCCCTACTCAGTCAATTCAACAATTAGTACTGACTTTGCTTGAACACATGGCAGGGAAGTGCAAAACAAGTGAATAATACGAAATGTTATAAGTTCTAGAAAAAGGGGCAACATCTGAAAGACTATGGGCCAGATTTTATAACATGCACGCGGGCATAAATTTCTTCGCGCAACCCGGCGCGAACAAACCTACTCCCGATTTTATACCATGCGCACGCTGCCGCACGCATATTATAAAATCCAGGGTCGGCGCGCGCAGGGGGGTGCACAATTGTGCAACCTGCGCGTGCTGAGCCGAGTAGCCCGCCTCCTTCCCTCCGCCTCCCCCCACCTTCCCCTATCTAACCCACCCCCCAGCCCTACCTAAATCCCCCTCATAACCTTTATCGAAGAAGTGGCGTAACTTGCGCGCGCCTGCTCTCCATCCCCCGGCACGGCGGCTGTGCCGGAGGCCTCGGTCACGACCCCGGCACGCCCCCGGGTCGGTGCCCCACCCACGGCACGCCCCCGGAATGCCCCCTTTTGCAAGCCCCGGGACTTACGCGCATCCCGGGGCTTGGGCACGCTGCCGAACCTATGCAAGATAGGCTCGGTGCGCGCAGGGGGAGGCAGGGGTAGGTTTTCGGGGGTTGCGCGCGTATCTTACGCGCGCAACCCTTTCAAAATCTACCCCTATGTACAATAATGCTCTTAGAATGGGAAATAAAGTCCTGGATATAGAGGCAGTCATGAGTGCCTTTCATGGTAATGCGGTACATGGAAAACCATGACTGGGATATAGATATACTAGGTTGCAATCTATTCAGGAAGGAGTAGGTAAGAAGAAAGATGAAGAGTAGCACTATATATAAAAAGCACTATTAAAGCATCAGAATTGCAGGGTTTATGAGTTAAGGAAGATGCATTGTGAGTTAATCTAGAAACAGGGAATGGAACATCTACAGTATATATTGGTGTAATATACAGACTTCCATCACAAGTAGTAGAAATAGAAAAAGATTTCATGAAGGATATTCACAACATTGCTATGAAAAAGGAGATACTATTACTAGGGGATTTCAATCTGCCGGATGTTGATTGGGATATCCCGACTGTAGTGTCTTCTAAAAACAGTGGGATCCTGAATTCTCTACATGGAAAACTGTTCTGTCAATCAGTAACGGAAGCCAAACGGGAAGGATGATACTGGACCTTATACTTATCAATGGGAACAGTATTTCCAATGTTGTAGTGGATGATCCAATGATCACCAGATGTTGTATGTGGAACAGCATGCCTGAGAACCCACCCAGAATAGTGTAAACACACTGGGGATCAAAATACAAGCAGGGCAAGGCAGGGCAAAACAAGGCAACAATGAGGCAGAACGAAGCAAGGTAACAAGGAGACAAGACAAGGCAAGGTAAAGCACAGGCACAGCAAGCAACACACATTATAAGGCAAGAAGACCTATTGCAGAAGCAAGACTTGGAGCACGGCTGAGTTTAAATACCCAGCTGCGTGACACCATTACTGATCTCTGGTGGTTCCATTTTCTGCCGTGGCGCCTTGAAGTAATGATGCACTGGGGAGACCTAGGCCATGGTGGTGTCTCAGCCATGAGTGTGGCGTTTCCAGGTAAGTGTGACCAGTCGCAGGACTTCCCATGGCTGGCCAAAACGTTACAGCAATCTCTGGAAAAGTTAAAAGAAGCTAGGAAAGTAGTCAGGAATACATAAATGCAAATGGAAGAAAAATAGATAATACAGTAAAAGAGGGCGACAAAACTTTTTTTTTAATGTGTTGACAGGAAATGCAAAATTACATTATGAGACTCAGAGATGAAGGGAAAGAATATGTGGAGGCTGACAAGGAGAAAAGCAAAATTGCTTAATAAATATTTCTGTTCAATGATCACTGTGGAAGGGTCACATAAAGGGGTAGATTTTAAAAGGTGTGTGCGGGTGTACATGTGCACGTGCTACCCGGCACACACACATGTACACCCGATTTTATAACATGTGCGTGCATGTTATAAAATTGGGGGTCGGTGTATGGAAGGGGGTGCACAATTTTGCACCTTGCGCGTGCCGTGCCACGCTGCCTTCCCCTGTTCCCACCCAGGCCACTCCGAAATCGAAGCTGCCTGTGAGGGAACTTCCATTTTCCCTAACCTAAGCTTCCCACCCCTTCCCCTAACCTTTCCCCCCTCCTAGCCCTACTCTAACCCCCCTCCAAATTCTTATTGTACCTTTTGCGCCTGCCTGGCAGCAGGTGCAGGTTGCGTGCACCAGCAGCCTGCTGGCACGCAATCCTCCACCACAGCAGCAAATGGCCACTGTGTCGGAGGCCTCTGGCCCCGCCCCCAACCTGCACCCAGACCACCCCTTTAGTAAAGCCCCGGGACTTACAAGCGTCGCCGGGCCTTTTGAAAATAGGCCCGGCTCACGTAACCTTTTTAAAATCCGGCCCAAAATGAACACAAATAGGATTTTAAGTAAACATGAAATTATTTTCAGAATAGTCTGTTCAAGAGGGTTAGAAACTGCTTGAATGGAAGGCTAGAAAGAGTAGTGACAAATGGAGTTCATTCCAAGGAAAGAGATGTCACTAGCATGTGCCACGGGGTTTGGTCCTTAGACCACTACTTTTGAAGGATTATCAGAAAAGGTTTGTCTTTTTACTGATGATACCAAAATCTGCAACAGAGTAGCCAGCCAGGAAGGTGTGGAAAATATAAGGCAGGATCCAGCAAAACTCAAGGAATGGTCTAGGGTATGGCAACTAAGATTTAATGCTAAAAATTACAGAGTTTTGTATTTAGGATGAAAAAACCCAAGGGAAATATACAGTATAGGGGGCAAAACTCTTCTAGGCACGAAAAAAGAGTGAGATCTGGGGATGATCATATCTGATGTTCTTAAGGTGGCCAAGCAGGTGGTTTAGGCAACAGCAAAAACCAGAAAGATGCTTGGGTGCACAGGGAGAGGAATGTTCAGGAGAAAAAAAGGTGGTATTAGGCCCTGGTGAGACCTCAATTGGAATACTGTATTCAGTTCTGGAGACCATATGTTCAACACAATATAAACCGGCTGAAGACAGCCCAGAGAATGGCTACTAAAATGCTTAGTGGTCTTCATTGTGAAGCAAAAGGGGACAGATTTAATGACCCAAACCTGTATATCCAAGAGGAACAGGGGGATAGGGGAGATATGATAAATCCATTTTAATACCTCCAAGATTTCCATGGAAAGGAGACTCCAGAACATGGGGTTATGGGATGAGGGTGAAAGGGATAAACTGTGGGGTAATCTAAGGAAATATTTCTTTAAAGAGAGGGTAGTAGATGCATGGGATAGAAACTGAATTCAAGAAAGCATGGGATAAACATAGAGGATCTTTGAGGGAGTGGCAGGGATTGTAAAGCTTGTGTAGACGAGCAGACTAAACAAGCTGTAATGGTCTTCTTCTGCCATCATGTTTCTTTGTATGTGGAAATGCAGACAATCAAATGGCCAGGCTTTCTTTAGAAGCCTGCAAGTACAGTAATAGAGGTTGTAGCAGAAAAGCAGGCACTTATGTAGCCAGATGTGAGGTTGGCAGGCTATGTAAAGAACATAGGAGGACAAACAGTTATATAACTTCCCTTGGCCTTTCCATATTATATATACAATTGTGCATGTCCAAAAATTGTAAATCTCGTAGTGTTTAGGCAGTAAGCGATCAAGAAATGCAAATAAATAAATAAGATAACAGTCCTGTTGGTAGCAATTGACAATTATTCAAAATTATTACAAAGACTTATGGCTATACTTGGGAAAAGGGGGTTGCAAAGTGTGAACCAAGTGGCGGATCTTGTATGCTCATCTGTTCAAGGCAGTAGAGCTGATAGGAGGAAGGTGGATTAAGTTTATATTGCTAGACTGCCTTTCCTATGTTAGTTCAAAGCAATTTACATTTTTTCAGGTACATATTCCTGCCCTAAAGGGATTAAAATCTAAGGCAACAGATAAAATGACTAATCCAATGTCTGTCAGGGGAAGAAGTAGGACTTAAATACCAGTTCTCTGGTTTGCAGCCCATTTCTCAAACCACTAGGCCACTTCCTACCCTGATCATATCATACGAGTAGTCATGCTCTATGGCTGGAATTGGGTTATATAGATAGCAGTTTGGGTATGAATAACTGGGCAGATTGGGCAAATAGTTTTTTGGTTTTTGGTTTTTTTTTTGCAGTCATCTAATGTGTTACTAAGTAACTAAATACCATCTCTTGTTTACTCTTCCTCATTTAGATTCTTGTGTTCCATTTAAATGCTATTCAACAAGTAGTGTGATTCTGCATATAATAACCTGCAAAGTATCTTAGATGTATGTAATATCATGCCTTACTAAATTTAAAAGAGAATCCAGAAAAGTGCTCCTGAAGTTTGCTATTAAAAATGGTAACCAAATGAACCGTGGGCAGTGGAGAATAAAAACTAATGGGGCCAGATCACAGTGCTGGTTCTGATTGAAATGGAAGCACAGCCAGGAAAAAAAAAAAACCTTTGAAAGTGGGTGAAAGAGACAAAATGTTCTGTAAATATTGAAGGAATTTTAATCAATTTAAAAAATGAGGTTTGTTAAAGAAAGGTTCCCATTTTCCTCTGTGCTTCAAAAGCTGTCAATTTTTATGATTGTTAATTTGTTAGTCAGCTTGAATTTAGTCTAGAGTGAGCTATACATTGTTTTAAAATAAATAAATGCTTATTATTTGGATGAAAGAGTGGGACCAAATGGGTAGATTTTGAAAGAAGCGGGCGCGTGTCCATGTGCGCATGCATATGGAAGCACCGATTTTATAACATGCGCATTCCGGCGCACGCATGTTATAAAATTTCTGGGCCGCACGCGCATATGGACATGCCGGATTTTGTAATCTGTGTGTGCATGTGCACACAAGAGGGGGGTAGAGTTTTGCTAGTTTCGCGCGGTGACACATCCCGGCCTTCCCCAGTTCCATCCCAGTGATCGGACTGGGAAGGAACTTCCCTACCCACTACCCTAACTTCCCTTCCCTTCCCCTCTCCTCCCCAACCGCTAATTCCTACCTTTCTCCTTGTTTTTTGTTTTTTTTTTATTTCACAACTTCAGGGCCGACCTGAAGTGCCTGCTGGTGTGCGATCCCCCGACACAGTGGCAAATGGCCGCTGTACAGGCCACCTCCAGCTCCGCCCCCTGGACCGCCCCTTTTGCGAGGCCCGGCTCTTGTGCACACAACAGGGGTCACGCGTGTGGCCAGGCCCCTTCTAAAATGCACACAGCACGCACAAGGCCCGGCCATGCGAGTAACCCCCGGATTTTACATGCGGGGGTTTTAAAATCCGCCCTTAAATTCAGCAGTGCTCTATCCAGTGCTGGATTTTCCACTAAGCCACATAGGCACAAGCCTTGGGGCATCAGACTTGAGTGTATTTCGTTCGTCGGTCGCAGCCACCTGCGACCGCTCTGCCTTACCTCTTTTTCTCCCCTTTCTCTCTCTTTGGGCAAGATGGCTGCCTCCGGTGCCGAGTGCCTCAGCGTTTCCAGACCAGCATGGGCATCCCCATCCACCATGCTCACTCCCGTGGCCTCTTAGGGCGCGAGTGCACACATTTAAGAACATAAGAACATGCCATACTGGGTCAGACCAAAGGTCCATCAAGCCCAGCATCCTGTTTCCAACAGTGGCCAATCCAGGCCATAATAACCTGGCAAGTACCCCAAAAACTAAGTCTATTCCATGTTACAGTTGCTATTATCTAAGTCAACTTAATTAATAGCAGGTAATGGACTTCTCCTCCATGAACTTATCCAATCCTTTTTTAAACACAGCTATACTAACTGCACATTTCC
Source organism: Rhinatrema bivittatum (assembly GCF_901001135.1). Taxonomy (NCBI): domain Eukaryota; kingdom Metazoa; phylum Chordata; class Amphibia; order Gymnophiona; family Rhinatrematidae; genus Rhinatrema; species Rhinatrema bivittatum. Next base: position 105,319,128 of record NC_042617.1, on the reverse strand, counting down.
TATGCTCAAATACACATCATGGCAGGAACCTCGGGGGCGGTCCCATCACATGACGTCAGTACCTCCGGGTATATCTAGCCTCCGCTTTCACTACCACCTTGAGTTAGCAAGGACTTCAGTTTAAGCTACTCTGACCGCTCTAAGCTGCGCACTTAGACGCTGCTTTTCTCCAAGGGCCTCGCTCCAGTAGAAGCTCAAGATACCCGCTTCTCGGGGGTCTCTCGCTTCCAGCTACCCTTCGGAGTTCTCTCTAACTAGACAACCGCTTCTTGGGGGTCTTTCTCTCTCTTCTACATTTCAGGATATCGGATCATCGGGTACTCGCTCCTCGAGGGCCTACCACCCATTATATCCTGCACCACGTACATTCAGTCCCAACTTTACACCATCAGGAAGACGCCATCATTCCTGTGAGTGCCTCTACAATCCGGTGCTCCAGTTCCACCCACCAGCTGCGATGTCACCAGCACTGCGGGCTTCCGCCATTGTGAAACATCTGGATGAGACTTCACTTCTGAGCCTGTTGAACATACTGGCACTTTTGGGATCAGTGCCTTATCTTCCTGCTTTACCATTGTTACGACTGTTGCTGCCCGACATCTCCACTCTGCCCTCCTTACCTTTTTTGTGACTCCTCCCACGGTTGATGGACGTCTGGCTGCCGCGGCATCTGCCTGCCGTCCTCTCCGGCGTCCCCGGTCCGGCTTGGGAGCTGCATCCCGCCATGTTGTTCAGCTACCATAGGGCGCGCGCACTGCGCGACCCTGCTTCTTATGCTTTCTTTGGCGCGAACCTCAGGGGCGTCCCCCTGTGATGACGTCATGCATCCCAGATACAAAAGCCTACTCTGTTTGCTAGCTAATCGAGTTAGCAAGGGATTCCTTACGGATGGGATTCAAACTCCGTACCTAGCTACTCTGCCTCTCCTTAATTGGACTTACTCTATCGGGGTACCCACTCCTCGGGAGCCGATCTCTTTTCTTTCAGGTCGCTGTCTGGAACCGGTACTCGCACCTCGAGAGCCCATGTTCCCGGACTCGCTGCCTGAGCTTCACTTCTGCTTGGAAGATACCGCTGCCTACACCATCAGTGAGTTACCATCTATATTCTCTCAGAGCTGTTCCCTGGAACCAGGTACTCGCTCCTCAAGGGCCTGCCTCTATTCCAGCTTCTGTGTTACCTTCCGGGAGAAACCGCTGTGTGAGTAATCAACCAACGAGGCTCTGTTCCAGAACCCTGTGTATGCTCCACTGTACTCACTATCTCAGTTTCTCTCCACTACAGCACAGCTATTGAGGGATCGCTGTTCCAGTGTCCTGAGGGACTACAAGCCCAGCTGGGCTTCATCTCTACTCACTACTGCCACCTCTTGTGGCTCCTCAACTCTGTTTAATAAAAGATAATTCTGTGTTGTGTATCCTAAAGCTGAGCCTGACCTTTGGCCACAGCAGCCACAGTGTCCAAGAATCCACCCAAAACCTTACAAACAATAACAACCATCTATCTACAAGCAGTACAATAAAGCCTCTATCCATACTGTGTCTGCTGAGTTCAGCCTATCGCAGTGGTTCCCCACGGGGCCCCCTCCCCATGGGCGGAGTCATCTCCATTGCGACCAAGGGTCCACAATGCCACAAACACAACAGAGTGTTCCATGTTACAGCATGTCTTTCTAGTCCTTTAACAGACTGAGTGCCCAGATACACCAAAATGAGGCTGAGAAACAGACTCCTACAGCCCACCTGCCAGCATGCCAGCATTGTTTTGCAGTGTTTGACCCCCTCATCCCTATCTGAACCCAATACTGAAAAGCATGCAATAACACAGGATTAGGAAAAAGCACAGGCGCTAATCTAAAAAATGTGTGTGCCTCATGCAGTAAGAGCTGTTGCTGCCAAACTGCTTCACCTGAAGTAAGAAGTTGGCAGGAGAGCTGTGTGCCTGTACTGGAGCAGAAAGAAACCTATCTAAACAGGAAGTAAGAGGGCCCATTGACTGACCTGTCCTTGTGCCAGACAGCTACCACAGGTAACAGGTAAAGAGAGAAATTGGATTCACAGTCAGGTGGATTTTCAAAGCCCTGCTCGCGTAAATCCGCCCGGATTTACGCGAGCAGGGCCTTGCGCACCGGCGCGCCTATTTTCCAGAGGCCGCCGGCGTGTGCAGAACCCCGGGACGCGCGTAGGTCCCGGGGTTTTTGGAAGGGAGCGTGTCGGGGGCGTGTCGGGGCAGGGCCGAACAACGCAACATTTTGGGGGCGGGACGCGGTGTTTCGGGGGCGGGCCCGGGGGCATGGTTTCGGGCCGGGGCGTTCCGGGGGCGTGGCCGCGCCCTCCGGAACGCCCCGGGAGGCGTAAATCCATGGATAAAGGTAGGGGGGGCGTTTAGATAGGGCCGGTGGGTGGGTTAGGTAGGGGAATGGAGGGGATGGTGAGGGGAGGGCGAAAGAGAGTTCCCTCCGAGGCCGCTCCGATTTCGAAGCGGCCTCGGAGGGAACGGAGGCAGGCTGCGCGGCTCGGCGCGCGCCGGCTGCCCAAAATCGGCAGCCTTGTGCGCGCCGATCCAGGATTTTAGAGGATACGCGCGGCTATGCGCGTATCTTATAAAATCCAGCGTACTTTTGTTTGCGCCTACCTCGCAAACAAAAGTATGCGATCGCGCTTTTTTTAAAAATCTACCCCAGTGTGCTGGGAAGAGAGGGAAAAAAAGAGAGGAGAATGTTAGGCATAGGGTAGGGGTGAGAAGTAGGGGATGCTCACAAGGGGGGAGGGAGAGAGGGGACACTGGGCAAGGGTGCTTTATAGAGGGGGGTGCTGGGCAAAAAAGTGGGGGGAATACTGCATATGTGAGATAGTGACAGATGGGAGGGCGAGAGAGGATTCTAGGCAGCGAGAGGGAGAAAAAGAACACTGGGCAGAGAGAAGAGGTGGGGTGGGTCACTGAGCAGGGATCAAGGCATACTGGATAAAAAGAGATAGAGATGCTAGACAGAGGGGGAGAAATTGGGTCAAGAAAAGAGTGAGGGGGTGAATTCTGTATGGATAAATAAAAAGAGGGATGCTAGGCCCAGGAGTGGAGAAAGGGAGACACTGGGCAGGAAGAGAGGGAGGCGCTGAGCAGCAGGGGGAGAGAGGGCAGTGCTATTTTTAGGTTGGATGCAGCAAGGGAGGAGGGAATCATGCTCTCTTCTACTCCAGTCTTTATGTGGACTTCATCAAAATGGGCAAAATATGGAGGGGGGGGGGGTGGACCTGCTTGTGGAAGGAAGGTACCCAGAGCAGGAAATGGTGTATCTAGGTCAATTGACCCTTGCGTTCAAAGGAAGTGTGGGAGTTTTTTGGCTAGCAAGATCCTGTCATTGTTCTCTTGTCAGGGTGGGGTGTCCTGTTGGGGGTCAGGGAGCACCTATCAATGATCTTGCATCAGGGTGGGAGTATTAGGGCTGTCAAGCCCCCATCATTGTTCTTGTGCTGGAGGTTGGTTGGGGGGGGGGGGGGGGGGTAGGATTGAGTGTTTTGTTGGGGCCACCAAATCCCCATCATTGTTCTTATGTTAGGGGTATTATGTTAGACACCAAACCCTCGTCCTCGTTCTTGTGTCTGGGGGCTATGTTAGGGCCAAGTCTCCACTCCTCCCCTCATCATTTGGGAGGCCCAGGATATTTTGTTGAGGCCAACAAACCACTTGTTTTTGTGAGAGTAGGAAGGGGGAGGTATTGAAGATCCTGTGACTGAGGGCACATAAGATATAAATCCAGCCCTGGTCCCAGCCCAGACTTATTCTTGCTTAAATAATTATATTGAAATTGGAGAGCTCCTACAAGCAAATAAAGTGTATACATTTTGATGAATATGCTTGTAGGCAGGTCAATGGGTGAAGTGGAACATGTTAATAGAAAATCTATCATTGCTTTTTTTTCTGCACATCCCAAATAACTTTTTTGGGCTCTACCATTTTTTTTTTTTTTTTTGCCAAATATCTATTTTTAAAACAATTGCTTGTTTTTATTTCTCTAATATTGACACTCCAGAGATCAAATGTATTTAGGGTGAAGCAAACCTTGTTTTACATTTAAATAAGCAAACAGCCTTTTCCCTATAAATTACCACAACAATTCTTACTGCTCCTGTATTTTGCTACTGCCATCACATATTAAGGAAGGGTTGTCAAACTGCAGTCTTTGGGGCCTGTTTACTAAAGGTTTTCTCCCATTTTGTGTCTAGGGAAAAATGCTTAGTACACAGGGCCCTTTGACGATTGCAAACTAGTCTGGTTTTCTAGCTATCTCTAATGATTATGCATGAGATATATTTCAATACAGTTGAGAGTGTATACAAATATATGTCATGCATATTCATTAGGAATATCCTAAAAACAGACTGGTTTGTAGCCAGAATTGCAGTTTGATATCCCTGCATTAAGCCATGTACTGTGCTAGTGGTTCACAACCTATCTCAATTATTGTTTTTGCCTGTTTGGACCAAAAAAAACAATGGCCCATACAATTGTTCAAGTTTAAAGAAAATATTCAATCAAAAGAAGAAAACAACAATCCACAATCATAGTCACAGCAATAATTAATATTGTGTAAAGGCCAAAAAAGAAAAGCAATAAAAAGGAAAGATGGCTGGGGCAGGTTTCTAGCCAATAACTTTCTGGCAGAGGAGTTAAGAAATCAAACTGTAAAAGAGTCAAGCACTTTAAATATTAGAGCTGTCTTGAGGTCTGCCGTTGCAGAACATTTGCTCTAGAATATTCCACATCATAAATGTCTACCACCTTTATAAACTTTTTCCAGAATTTCCCAAGTGTTTAGTCCTTTACAATAAAAATGAAACAAGATATTTCTTCTCCTGTTCTAAAAATACAAATTAACTCATAATTTTTCTAGGAAATGTGGTTGAAAATAAAATCTCCTGTGTTGGCTTCTATAGTATATGGGGACTGCAGTTTTCAAATTAATCCAGTTGGCCAACTAAGGAGTTAGCCTTCTAGATCCCTGGTGGGCAGAGGGGAATGAGAAATTGCCCCACACAGAGTGGGTATATTTTGCTGCTCTAAATGTAGGCATTTCCAGTGATTGGGGGGAGAAAACTACATTGTATATTGTATATTTAAACATATGAACATCTAACTCTAGCTGCAGAAACAGCAGGGGCAAAGTACATGGGTACTTTTATACTGTGCACATAGCAGATTTTCAAAGGGAAACTACTTGCTTGCTGTATTGTTAAAAATTGACCCACACTATACAACTATCCTCGCATTACCTTTTTCTGCCTTTTGCATGCATTCTATATATCTAAACAAAAGAAAATCAGACAACCAGAAAAGAATGCCGTTTGTATGAGCTACTTAATCTAACAGTCTGAGCTGTAAAAGATCACTATTGATGCCCATCACTACTCAATACTGAATGCTCCATACTGTTGGAACATTTCTACTTGATACCCCCAAACATCTCACTATTGTTGCTTTTGTTGTATCAAATATGCTCAGCTGCTTTCCATATGGTGTAGTACTGTTAGAACTACTTAAAAATGTGTCTGACATCATTAATCTATTTGACCTCTGACCTGTGGCTCAAAACTGTAGCTATGGTGACCAAAGCTTGACCTCAGAGTGCTGAGAAACTTTAAAGCTCTGCAGCATTTTAAGTCACATTGTTCAACTGCACAAAGAGGTAAAGAAGAAATGTGACACTCCTCAGAATTAAGGTCAGCAGGTCAATTGGACCAAGGCTTTATTGACATAAAATCAGTAGTACTAGTTAGAATACATTTTATTCTATTATGCTTTGAAGCATGAAAAATATATACCCTATTTACTATTCATATTTATTTTAACAATATAATATATAGAAATTTACAACTAAAAATAATCTACTTGTTTACTTTCCTTATAAATAATATGTATTTATACAATCAGAAAAACTCAATATCAGAACGGATTTTGGGAAGGATTCTAGAACATTTAGGATTGTTAAGTGAAGAGGAACCATTCCATATTCCAGAGTCTTCACAAGTACCACTGACAAAAAAAGAAGTGCGTCCTAATAAAGCTAGCTATTTGCTCATAGAATATTAGTAAGTGAAAATACTATACCAACAATCATAAGCAAACTGCAAAATGTCTTTAAAAAATTTTTATTAAGTCAGGAAAAGAAAAGGTCCAAAAATAAACAGGACATTAAATATTTTCTAATTCTTGTAAAAGAAATACTGTTATGAATATAAAGACATAGCACAAAAGTGTTCAAGCAAGAAAGAAAAATATCATTTTGAGTGTTCAACAGTGAGTTGTCAAAAGCATTTTGTATTGGTTTAATAGAGTGTTTTATTTTAAGTAGCATTTGATCACATCACAAAGCAAACATTTATAACTGCCATATACCACAGAAATACAGAGGCTTGGAATGCTAAGATATGATGCAATCTGAGAAAAAGTGTTCCACTGAAGGTTTCTGCTAGAATTTTACACACTAGAGATACATCTACAAAATACATAAATACAAACACATCTTATATCAGCTCTAAGAACATAAGAAACTGCCATGCTGGGTCAGACCAAGGGTCCATCAAGCCCAGCATCCTGTTTCCAACAGTGGGCAAACCAGACCACAAGAACCTGGCAATTACCCAAACACTAAGAAGATCCCATGCTACTGGTGCAATTAATAGCAGTGGCTATTCCCTAAGTAAACTCTAACAAATGACATACCTAAAGATTAAAATTAATGCAATGAACTACTTACTGTATATTACAAACTGATTCCCTATATCTTGCTGCTCTTCTTTATTTGAGCTATTTTTTGTTTAATTCATCCAAATAATTTTTGGCCACTAAATGGAAAATACTGATGAATTTCCAAGTATCAAAAAATACTGATGGTAACTTTAAAACAAGCGAGCGGGCACCAATACATGCACCTATGGGAGCGCGAATGGACATGTGATGGAATTTTAAATCATGCACACAGCTGCACTGATATAATTTAAAATATGCCTACCAAACGTAAGTGTGCTCCTAATTTTAAGCTGTTATTTGAGCAAATGTATTTCGCGTACCTTCCTTAGGACTTTATCAGCTTTAATGCGCGCAGGTAAGTGGATTTTAAAACATGTTCACGTGAAGCAATTTCACAGTTTTACCAAGCAGTTTGCCCAGTCTATCTCGAGGCCATGTACAACCCTCTGGTTCTTCAGACTGCTCTCCCCTCTAGTTGACCTGGACCCCTTGCCTTTTCATATTAGGCCTAAAGTGCAATTTCTGCAGCCTTACACCTCATCAGGTGCAGCAGTAAATATATGCAGCTAGCAAGCCACCGCGTGATGCAGCTTCCAGATTTAAAATACGGATTTATGCACATTAACAGTTGGCCCCCACCCCAGAATGCCTTAATGCAGTGATGGCTAACCTATGACTCGCGTGTCAGAGGTGACACGCCGAGCCGTTTTTGCTGACACGCGTAGCGTTTTGGGACTATCGATTTTTTTTTTTTTTTTTTTATCGGCTGTGCTGAGCCTTTTTTTTTTTTCGGCTGCGCCAACCCTATAAAATTAGTTTTTTAGTTTTTTAGTATCCCTCCAGCCCCCCCCCCCCCCCAATGCCCCCGGGCGCAGGGAGGCGCAGCGACAGGCAGGGCCGTGGTGAGGCTCACTTCACCACAGCCCAAAGAAAAAGATCGTGTTGAACGCGCTGATGCTCCTCCTCCTTCCTGCCTGTGCGGCCCCGGAAGTAAACGTTGCCGGAGCCGCGTGGGCAGGAAGGAGGAGAAGCATCAGTGCATGCAGAAGAGGAGCATTGCTTGCACTTACGGGCCGCCGCGAATCTCAAATTGCAGCAGCCCGAGAAGAGGAAGAGGCCCGGTAGCAGGGCCGCTGCAGAGCCCATCCTGCGCAACCCGCGAAGAGGAGGCCCAGAGGTGAGAGAGAGGCTGAGGGTCTGTAGAGGGTGTGTGTGTGTGTGTGTGTGTGTGTGTGTGTGTGACATGAGTTGAGAGATTGTGTGTGAGAGTGAGGACCTGAATGTTTGCAGAGACTGCATGTGCTTGAGCAAGATAGCATGTGGGAGTGAGAGAGAGCCTGTGTGTGTGAGAGTCAGACAGCATGTGCCAGTGAGAGCTGTGGGTGTGTGTGTGTGAGAGAAATGCACGTGAGAATGAGAAACTGACTGTGTGTTTGAGGGAAGAAGATGGAGAGAAAAGAAACAGAAAAAAGACAATATAAAAGGAATTGGCAAAAAAAAAAAAATAAGAAAGGGAAGGTGGAAAAAAAAAAAAAGCCTGTGACCAATCAATTAGAAAACTAAGATCAGACAGCAAAGGTTAAAAAAAATATATATATTTTTAGTGACTGGCACATGTAATCTTTGGGAATGTGCAAGAATAGTAACATCCCCAATAGTCATGTGGCAGCAGTGACAGTGGCAGCAGAGGAATGAGAGAGGTTCCGAAGTTGCTGGCAAAAGAGAGGGGGTCTGCCTTTAATGTGTGCATGTGAATGAATGGGACTCTGCCTGGGGGTGTATGTGTGTGAATGCATAGGTGCCTGCCTGGGGGTCTGTGTGTGTGAGAATGAATTGGTGCCTGCCTGGGGGTCTGTGTGTGTGAGAATGAATTGGTGCCTGCCTGGAGGATGGAGCGGGAGTGGTGTGAAAATGACTGGGAGCCTGCCTGGGTGTATGTGTTTGTGTGTATGTGAGGGAGCCAGTGAGTGTGAGAGCATGAGTGTGTATGAGAAAATCCAGGGGAGTAAGAGTTTGTGTGGGATGGGGGGTGGGGGGTGGAGGGGGAGAGAGTGTTTTAATTGAAGATTTAGCCGACGAAATTCAGCAACAAAAAAGTCACTAAGCAGGCAAGGTAAAGAATTATTTGTTTTTGCTTTATTAATAAATACAGTACATATATTAAAATTATAACTTGTTATTAATTAGAGCTACAAATATCACAATTATGGATTTTTCTAGAAGTGACACACCACCTGAGTTATGCTCGGTTTTTTTTATGAATTTTGACACACTGAGCTCAAAAGGTTGGCCATCACTGCCTTAATGCAACCTATCGCACGGCTTAATGCTACTGAAAAAGGTGTAGCTAAAATCGGCGTTAAAGTCGTGCAATAGGGCTTCGCAAAACGATAAACCCAGCCCACTCCCGCCCCTAACTCCTCCTCTTTTTCTGATTTGCATCGCACCATACGTTATGGTGCTTTCGCATGTATTAAGGAGTTTTCGCATGCGTTAAAGGTGCTTAACGCATGCGAAAACACCATAATGCTATTTGATGAATGACCCCGTTAGCCGGCTAACTCATCTTCTCTTAGTTATTCCCCTGGAACACCCCTAATTTAGCCAGCTAAATTCTTGCCGCATAACTTATTAGACAGCTAGAATTTAACCAGATATGTGTCAAATATTCATTTAGCTGGCTTAGGGCCCGATTTACCAAGACTTTTCTCCCATTCTGTGTCTATGGGAAAAATGATAAGTAAAAGAGGCCCTAAATTCTGAGTTAGCTAGCTAAATGCTTTTGAATATGGACCCAGTTGAGACTTAGCTGGATAAGTTAACTGGCTAAGCTAGACTTGCTCAATAGCAGGTCTAGAGTTAGCCAGATAACACTTATCCAACTAAGTAGCGCTTTGTATGCGGATATTCCATGGCATATCCATGCCGCGTAATACCCTTGTAACTTGGCTGGATAAGCTATATCTGGCTAAGTTATTCAGCCTTTTAGGCTTTCAGTATCTACCCCCATGTGTATGAGCAAGGCAATATTGGACTAGCAGAGACTGTGTTTTTCTTGTAGTAAGGCAATTTCAATGTTTGGTCAATCTGGTCTTAATCACACTATGAAATAAATCACACAATGAAATAACTCACAAAAGACAATGTACAATTTGTATGACTGTCTAGCGTAGATAGATTACTTGTACTAGTATCTCGCAATGACCAAAAAATCCTAGTTCAACTCTACCTTCTTCAGCAGGGAAATAGGATCATACTAAATAATCTTTTAAATACTTAACCGGCTAACTTTAAGATAGCCAGGGATATTCAGTGGTGCAGATGAATTATCCCCATTAAGTCAGCCAGATAGCTATATCTGGCTAACTTAACAAATCACTCCGTAATTGAATATTGGTCCCATGATTAGTATCTCTGATTTGGCTGAAGATACTGATGGTTTTAAGAAATGGTTCATAAAGATTGATTAAGTTTCCATTGCTTATCCTCAAGAGGATACAATTGGTCTTCCTGGAAGCTTATCAAGAACAGTTAACATCCCCAGCTACATTTTTGAAAGAAAATGTTTCCATTTTCTAAGAAAACAATTGGACTATTTAAATCAATATTATTTCTTTTAAAGAACAGCCTCTATTCCCTGTGGGTTGGGTTTTTGATGTAGGTACCCACCAGGGTTCACTGTGGAAGAAGCAGGCCTAACTTACACGTGCCGGCGGCCTTGCAGAGGCGTCTGGCCACGCCCCCGACCCACCCATTTTTTCAAGCCCCGGGACTTACTCATGTCCCGGGGCTTTACTTGCACCACCGGGCCTTTTGAAAATTGGCCCGGTGTGCGTAACCCTTTCAAAATCTGCCCCACTATGATTTCTGTACCTTGAAAAATGCTGAAGATGTTATCTACAGTTTACATACTTTATTGACATTTGGTTGTGTAATTTAGACACTGTTTTTGGCAGATTTGATTATTCTGGAGCTTTCCTGTACTGTTGAAACAGTCTTGCCTAACAAATCTGCTTCATTTTTTTGAAGGGGTTAATAAACAAGTGGATAAAGGTGAACCGGTAGATGTAGTGTATTTGGATTTTCAGAAAGCGTTTGACAAAGTCCCTCATGAGAGGCTTCTAAGAAAACTAAAAAGTCATGGGATAGGAGGCGATGTCCTTTCGTGGATTACAAACTGGTTAAAAGACAGGAAACAGAGAGTAGGATTAAATGGTCAACCAACGAGGCTCTGTTCCAGAACCCTGTGTATGCTCCACTGTACTCACTATCTCAGTTTCTCTCCACTACAGCACAGCTATTGAGGGATCGCTGTTCCAGTGTCCTGAGGGACTACAAATCCAGCGGGCTTTATCTCTACTCACTACTACCACCTCTGGTGTCTCAACTATGTTTAATAAAAGATAATTCTGTGTTGTGTGTCCTAAAGCTGAGCCTGACCTGTGGCCCCTCACGGGACTTCCCCCTGTGGGCGTGGTCATCTGCCACAGTGTCCAAGGGTTCACCCAAAACCTTACAAACAAAAACAGGTCTTTAAGATCATGAGAGGTATTGAATGAGTAGATGTGAATCGGTTATTTAGACTTTCGAATAATAGAAGGCTACGGGGGCATGCCATGAAGTTAGCAAGTAGCACATTTAAGACTAATCGGAGAAAATTCTTTTTCACTCAACGCACAATTAAGCTCTGGAATTTGTTGCCAGAGGATTTGGTTAGTGCAGTTAGGGAAGCTGGGTTCAAAAAAGGTTTGAATAAGTTCTTGGAGGAGAAGTCCATTAACGGCTATTAATCAAGTTTACTTAGGGAATAGCCACTGCTATTAATTGCATCAGTAGCATGGGATCTTCTTAGTGTTTGGGTAATTGCCAGGTTCTTGTGGCCTAGTTTGGCCTCTGTTGGAAACAGGATGCTGGGCTTGATGGACCCTTGGTCTGACCCAGCATGGCAATTTCTTATGTTCTTATGACCTTTCCAAACCCCCTACCTACCCTCCGTCCCTCTTCTTCTCTCCTCCACGACCCCTTGAAACGCCTTACGTTTTTTATTTTCCTTTGTTTTTGAATTTACACCAGCTCGAGCTGGCATAAGTTGCATGTGCCAGCAGGCTGCTAGCACGCGATCCCCTGGCACAGCAGCAAATGACCGCTGTACCGGCCACCTCCAGCTCTGCCCCACCCCCTGGACTGCCCCTCTCCGGCCCTATTCTTCGGCCTGGCTCTTGTGCACATAACTAGGGTTACACGCGCGGCTGGACCCATTTTAAAATGTGCCTGGCCGTGCGCGTAACCCCTGCTTTTTTTTTTTTTTACACATGCCGGCCATTTAAAATCAGGCTGATTGTATCTTTAGGTCCAGCTCCATTTAATATAGGAGCAGATCTAAATTACCTAATTGATCTCTAAATAGATAAACAATCTTTGTACTCATTGAAAAAATAAAGGAATCACTTTTATTTGTTACAATTTAAAATTAATTGATACCTGAAGGGCTTTAATCCTGATGATTAAAAACTTTATCCATTTTTCTAATCTTAGAAGACCTATTTGTAGGGGCGGTTACTTTAAAACGAATGCACACGTCCATATGCACACATACGATAGTATTTTGTATTGTTTGTGCCAGTGCACGCACATTATACAAAGTATGCCTCTTCATGCATATATGTGCTCCTAATTTTAAACATTTACATGAGGAAATATTTGTGTACTTTCATTAGGATTTGTCAGCTTATATATGTGCAAGTCAGCACATTTTGTAACATACGTGCATGCAGGAAATGACCAGTTTCATCAATTAGTCCACTAGTTTGCCCAGTCTATCTCTAGGTCATCTAGACCCTCTCCCCCACCCAGTTATTTAGCCTGCACTCGCCCCTGTTTACCCAGAACCGTCACCCAGTCAGTAATTGGCGATAAAGAGTGACATTCTCAATTACACCTGATAAATAGCAGAAGTAAATGGGCACAGGTAACAGCCATACGCACACCACTTGCGCTGGTTATAAAATAGCAACTTATGCATGTAACTGTTGGCCCAGTCTTGGAACATCCCGCCCCTGTTTTAAGGACGCTAATTTATTTGTGATCTAGTACTTAAGCGCATGTGTGTAAGGTTTATAAAATAGGATAGACATCCTATGTGCTATATGCACGCCCCTCTGCCAAATTTTATACGCATATTTCTTTTACAATATACCTTTAAATTACATAAAGTAACTATAGAATCAATGGTTATTTTGGACCATTGTCTGGTCTTTTGTGTTCTGGCTGCAGCAAAAATAGACTTGCTTAACTCCTGGCTACTGGAAAATGCCTACTTGGTTACCCCAAGATGAGAAATTTAAAGAATTTTTAGATGATAAATAGAAACTTTATGAGTTAAATTATGAACATAAAGATCACCCAAATCTGTTTTGGGAGACTGCCAAACAGTACTAAGAGGGGAACTTATCAATTTTGTGGCGGCCAGGAAGTGAGAAAGGGATAAGGATATCATTGAATTAGGGAAATTACTTACGGTAATTTATATAAAAGAAGATAAATGGTCCAGAAACAGAGTCCTTTGAGGAAAAATTTATGATCACACAAACCTCGTTAAATAATGAATGACACCAGAAAGTGAGTTCTCCTCTTTATTCCTTGAAATGCAAGTTCTTTTTACATGGAAAGAAACCAAGAAAAACGTTAGATAGTCTTGTTAAAATTCAAACAGGTTACAGCTGCAATGAAAGATAATAATGGAAAGGTTCATAACAACTGGAAACTTGTAAGATTTTTAAACATTTCTATCAAGATTTATATGCTGCAGAACAAAATAATATTGATGTTAGGAATACGTTTTGTGTGTGTTCCAAAACTGTCTCAACAGCATTTAGAGAAACACACTGCTCCAATTTCAGAACTAGAGATTTCTAAAGTTAAAACAGAGTTATAGACATTTAAATCACCGGGGCCAGATGGGCGAGATGCAGGTTTCTATAAAATAATCCAGCCAAAAATCTGGGAAAGTCTTAGTGCACATTTTAAAGATGACAAGGCTGGGGAAAATGCCTGACACACGAAGGAAGGCTTTTAGTACCATTATTTCAAAGTCAGGAAGACACTGAGGGTCAGATTTTAAAAGCCCTGCGCCGGCGCGCCTATGTCGCATAGGCCGCTGGCACGCGCAAAGCCCCGGGACGTGCGTAAGTCCTGGGGCTTTGCTCTGGGGGGCGTGTTGGGGGGTATGTCGGGGCGGCGCAGCATTCGGGGGCGGGACCGTGGGTGTGGTGCCGGCCCAGGGGCATTTCAGGGGCGTGGCCGAGGCCTCTGAACCAGGCCCCGGGCCGGCGCACGCAACGCCTGCCTCGGGCAGGCGTAACTTTCTTAACAAAGGTAGGGGGGGGATTTAGTTAGGGCTGGGGGTGGGTTAGGTAGGGGGAGGGAGGGGAAGGTGGGGAAGGTGGGGAGGGGCCGGAAAAAAAGTTCCCTCCGAGGCCGCTCTGATTTCGGAGCGGCCTCGGAGGGAATGGAGGCAGGCTGCTCGGCGTGCGCAGGTTGCACAATTGTGCACCCCCCTGCATGCTCCGACCATGGATTTTATAACATGCGCGCAGCAGTGCACGCATGTTATAAAATCGGGCGTAGATTTGTTCGCGCCGGGTTGCGCGAACAAATCTACGCCCACGCATAACTTTAAAAATCTACCCCTCAGTCACCAGGATCCCATAGGTACATATTACTATTAAATCAGGACATAAAATCTTTGTAAAAATTATTGGAAATCATCTTAAATTTATAAAGCAAACTTTTATTTCTCTGAACCAAGCAGGAAATATAAAATTAGGAAATCATAATCCCTTTTCTTCCTAAACCACCATAAGTTTCCCAATGGACAGCCTTGCTTTTTTCTCTTTCCATAAAAATTGTAGACAAAATTTTACATCAAATTTATGTTTAAGTAATACCAAGGGAATCATTTGCAAAACATATAATAATTTGGGTTCCAAGATCATCTAGATCAATGCTATTCTACCAGATATGCAGCTTGCTTTTAAACTCCTGTATAAAAGGATAAATATTGCATACATACCACTTTGGGAGGTTTCTGTGAATTTTCAATCCAAGATATTTAATTGTATCATCTGCCCATTTTAACAGGAACTCAACCCATTCTCCTTTAACATGGCCTTTAACATCTAACACTTCTGATTTTTCTACATTTATTTTAAAACCAGAGAACATAAGAAGAACATAAAAAGTTGCCATGCTGGGTCAGACCATGGGCTGGATTTTAAAAAGGTTAAGCGCGCCAGGTCTATTTTAAAAAGGCCCGGCGACGTGCATAAGTCCCGGGGCTTGCAAAAAGGGGCGGGGCCAGAGGCCTACAACACAGCGGCCATTACCGCTGTTTCGGAGGATCGCGTGCCGGCAGGCTGCCAACGTGCGCAACTGGCGCCTGCCCAGAGGCAGGCGCAAAAGGTAAGATAAATGTCGGGGGGGGGGGGTTAGAGTAGGGCTAGAGGGGGGAAAGGTTAGGGGAAGGGGTAGGAAGGTCAGGCTAGGGGGAAGGGAACGGGGAAGGCAGCGCAACTCGGCGCGCGCAAGGTGCACAATTGTGCACCCCCTTGTGCGTGCCGACCGCGGATTTTATAACGTGCGCGCAGGCGTGCACGTTATAAAATCGGGTGTACATTTGTGTGTGCCGGGTAGCGCACACACAAATGTACGCCCACGCGCAACCTTTTAAAATCTACCCCCAAGCCATAAAGCCCAGCATCCTGTTTCCAACAGTGGCTAATCCCGGTTACAAGTGCCTGGCAAGTACCCAAACATTAAGAGGATCCCATGCTACTAATGCCAGTAATTGCAATGGCTATTCCCTAAGTCAACCTGATTAATAGTAGTTAATGGACTTCTCCTCCAAGAACTTCTCCAAACCCTTTTTAAACCCATCTACACTAACTGCACTAATCACATCCTCTGGCAACAAATTCCAGAGCTTAATTGTACATTGAGTGAAAAAGAATTTTCTCTGATGTTTTAAATGTGCTACTTAATAACTTCATGGCGTGCCCCCTAGTCGTTCTACTATCTGAAAGAGTAACCAACAGATTTACATTTACCATTCTAGACCTCTCATGATTTTATAGATCTCTATCATATGCCCCCTCAGGTGTCTTTTCTCCAAGCTGAACAGCCCTAACCTCTTTAGCCTTTCCTCATAGGGGAGCCATTCCATCCACTTTATCATTTTCATTGCCCTTCCCTGTACCTTTTCCAGTGCAACCAGAACTGTACTCAAGGTGCGGTCTCACCATGGAGTGATACAGAGGCATTAAGACATTTTCCATTTTATTCACCATTCCCTTCCTAATAATTTCTAACATGGTTTGCTTTTTTTGACTGCTGCAGCACACTGAGCCGACGATTTCAATGTATTATCCATTATGACACCTAGATCTTTTTCCTGGGTGGCAGCTCCTAATATAGAAACTAACATCATGTAACTACAGCATGAGTTATTTTTCCCTATATGCATCACCTTGCACTTGCCCACATTAAATTTCATCTGCCATTTGGATGCCCAATCTTCTAGTCTCGTAAGATCCTCCTGCAATTTATCACAATCCGCTTGTGATTTAACTACTCTGAATATTTTTGTATCATCTGCAAATTTGATTACCTCACTCGTATTCATTTCCAGATCATTTTTAAGTATATTGAAAAGCACTGGTAGAAGTAGAGATGCCTGAGCATTCCACTGTTTACCCTTTTCTACTGAAAAAAATCAATCATTTAATCCTACTCTCTGTTTCCTGTCTTTTAACCAGTTTGCAATCCACGAAAGGACATTGCCTCCTGTCATATGAATTTTTAGTTTCCTTAGAAGCCTTTCACAAGGGACTTTGTCGAACGCCTTCTGAAAATCCAAATACATTACATCTACTGGATCACCTTTATCCACATGTTTATTAACCCCTTCAAAAAATGAAGCAGATTTGTAAGGGAAAACTTCTCTTGGGTAAATCCACACTACTGTGTTCCATTAAACCATGTCTTCTATGTGCTCTGTGATTTTGATCTTTAGAATAGTTTCCACAAATTTTCCTGGCACTGAAGTCAGCTTTACAGGCCTATAGTTTCCCAGATCACCCCTGGAGCCCTTTCTAAAATACTGGGGTTTCATTGACCACCCTCCATCAGGATTGCACTTTTAAGATTGTATTTTTAAACAATGTCCATGCCTGTTGTACACTTTTAAGCTGTGCAGCTGCACTTTTCATTTTTTTCTATTTTCTTTATTTATCAAAGCTTCTTTTTATAAAAATGTAGTGTTAGAGCTGTAGATTTACATATTATCCCCCTTCCAATCATTAGTTCAAATTTGATCATGTTATGATCACTATTGCCAAGTGGCCTCACCACCTTTATCTCTCTAACCAAATCCTGCATTCCACTAAGAATTAGATCTAAAAGCTCCCTGTCTCATTGGTTCTTGAACCAATTGTTCCATGAAACAGTCGTTTATTCCATCCAGGAACTTTACGTCTCTAGCATGTCCTGATGTTACATTTACCTAGTCGATATTGAGGTAATTGAAATCCCCCATTATTATGCACTGCCAAATTGGTTAGCTTCCCTGGTTTCTCTTAGCATTTCATCATCTGCCTGATCATTTTGGTCAGGTGGGCAGTAGTATACTCCCATCATTATACTCTTACCCAACTCACATGGGATTTCTATCCATATTGATTCTACTGAACATTTAGCCTCTTGTATAATCTTTATCCTGTTGGACTCTATTCCCTCCTTAACATAATGTGCCACACCCCTACCAAGATTATCCTCCCCATCATTACAATATAATTTGTTCCCTGATATAGCACTGTCTCATTGGTTATCCTCTTTCCACCAGGTCTCTGAGATGTCATTTATGTCTATCTCATCATTCACTGCTATACGCTCTAACTCTCCCATCTTATTTCTTATACTTCTGGCATTGGCATACAAACATTTCAATGTGTATTTTTTGTATGTATTAACAACCTGCTTTTCAGTTTATAGGGATAATTTTGAATCCTTTAGCTCATGTGATTCTTTACTTATAGGCATATGGGCTACTTTTGCTTTTATTGGAACCTCTCTATTGGGATGCCCTAACTCTCCTGTTTCATTAGTATTCTTCGAAGATACCGTCTTCCAAACCATTCACTGTTGAATGACTGTCGGCTTTCCCCCTTGTTCTAGTTTAAAAGCTGCTCTATCTCCTTTTTAAAAGTTAGTGCCAGCAGCCTGGTCCCACTCTGGTTAAGGCGGAGCCATTCCTTTTGGAAAAGTCTCCCCCTTCCCCAAAAGGTTATCCATTTCCTTATAAAACTGAATGCCTCTTCCCTGTAACAAAATATCAAAACATTTTTATAAGTACTACTAACACATTATTTTGTATCAGAAAGAAACAGTAAAATATCATCAGTAAATAAAATGTTTTTTAAAAATGTTCTCCAAATGGGTTTTCTCTAAAGCTTACTTCTTTCTTTTACTTGATTACCAGAGGTTCCTGAGTTAAAATAACAGAGGAGACAGGGGTCAGCCCTGGCTAGTACCCCTATGTAAATAGAAGGGATCTGAAGACAACTATTAGCATTAATCTGAGTTTTAGGATTGGAGTATAATCCAGTCTCCTGCCTAAGTAGGACCAAGAAGCCATGTCATAAGATTCTCTGCATCAAATCCAATTAAAAATGAGTCTAGAAATTTGTGATTTATGCATGCTTCTAACAATAAAAGCAGTCTGTGCACATTAATACTAGATTAAATAACATGGCATGCCTTCTGAGATCAATGAAATATTGGTTGTTGAACAAAGGAGATTATTCAGATTTAAATATGGAATTATCATTAATACTTCTTGATTTAAAATGTTATGCAGCGTAGAAGAGAAAAATTGCCACAAGAGCTTTCACAATCTATGCCTATTATATCTATTTTTTATATATGGAAATTTGCCAAGAGCCTGATGAATCTGTCCTAGGAGTGTTCTTTCAAATTATCTTTGGTAGATAATCCATTGCTGCTACCTGGAGATCTATACTCAGTGTTTAAAAGATAAACTATCAGGCATCAGAAAAGTTCAAGATTTCATAAATAACACAAGACACATATAATTAATTTCAGTTGCATCTATTAAAAATGGATTTCTATAAGAGAGAGTTTTTTTTACATACCTTCATTACCAAAAAACATTTAAATTCATTTCAATTAAATATACTTCAGGTTCTTTCCAATTTAATTCACATGTATAAAATGGAATATAGCTTGTTACTTCTTTATAAGTTTCTACATTCCATTAGAATATTTAATTACTTCAAAAGTCTTGCAGATGTACAGAAAGCATATCTTAATATAGACTTAAATGCAGAAGATATGTATAAATGTAATTCAATACTGTATAAAATCACTGAGAAAGTACCACTTTATGAACTGTAGTTACAAATTCAATACAGAACAATATTTTCTCCATAAAAAGCTCATAAGGAGGGCATAACTAACTCAGACAGCGTTTAAAAGATGATAAAGAGAAAGCCACTCTTCTTCATTGCTTTTGAGAATGTCCCAGGATTCAAAGAATTGGCAGAGTATTTTATATATGTTAGCTATTATTACTGGTAAAAATATTCCGAGAACACCTGCCTTTTGCATTTTGGGAAAGCTTTCTCAAAGAACATGCTCATTGAGAAAGCTTATAATTTACTCTTAAATAAAGAATTTCTTATAACCAAGCGTTGTATTCTGTCAAAATGGCTAGTCAATGTAATACCTGATTACTTGGTGTGGAAAGCCTATATGTTAGACTTTTTTAGAATTCAAAATTTGGGTCTGTGAAGATGACTGAGTCAAATCTTGTGGAATGGAGCAAGAACAATGCAGACTCCATCCTTTTTTCATGCAAATTCACTTTATTAACATAACCAGCAAATAACATAAACAATAACAACCTACCTTTGCAGTACTCAAACATTAAAACTTCCCAGAGAGGATCAGGAGCTCCTTTTCCTGAAGATCCCAGCTTAACAATCCCACCGACAGAGCTCTTTCTGCCCAGCAGGGTCCCACCCATAGGGGTAGATATTTAAAGGGATACGCACGTAACCCCCAACAACCTATCCCTGCGTGCGCCGAGCCTATTTTGCATAGACTCAGCAGCACGCGCAAGCCCCGGGACACGTGTATGTCCCGGGGCTTTCAAAAATGGGCGGTCCAGGAGCATGGCTGGGGCATGGCGGTGGCTCGGGGACGTGATCAGGGGCGTGGCGGCGATCCGGGGGCGGTCCCAAATCCTCCGGCACAGTGGCCTGTGCTGGGGGTTGGTGCACCGGCAGCTGGCCGGCGCACGTAACTCGAAGAAATAAGGTGGGGGGATTTAGGTAGGGCTGGGGGGTGGGTTAGATAGGGGAAGGGAGGGAAAGGTGGGGAGGAGCTAAAAAAAAGTTCCCTTCAAGGCCGCTCCGATTTCGGAGCGGCCTTGGAGGGAATGGAGAAAGCCATCAGGGCTCCCCTCAGGCTCAACACGTGCAAAGTGCACCCCCCCTTGCACGCGCCGACCCTGGATTTTATAACATGCGCGCAGTAGTGCGCATGTTATAAAATCGGGTGTACAATTGTGCGCGCCGGGTAGCGCGCACAAATGTACCCCGCACGTGTGGGAATAGCGTTCTCTTCCTCTATTGTATTTTAAGGTGGACCCAAAATCTAGCCTAGTCCCGCACAGGTTCAATTGGGAAATAGGGTCACTCCATCACATTCCTTCCCATCCTCCACTTTCACCCATCAGTCCAAGTGTTATTCACCCTGGATCCCAACCAGGAAAGTACCACACAACTCCATTCCCTTTCATCTGGCTTTCCGCCAGCTAGGACTGGAGTTGGGGTTCTAGGCTTGCAATCACCCCCACACATTAAGGTTACCCCATATAACACTATTAGTACTACCCACTGTGGCCTTTGCCCTGTGTCCCCCATAGTCCTTTATTTAAGTCCATCTGGAGCTCTGTGTTCCTCGTTTCCTCTCATGACTTCTCTTGGGTTCTACAGTTGTGGTTTCTCTTCTATTTGACTCATAGCTTTTCTTTCTTTCCTGGAGGCTCTTAGCTCCCAATTCTCTTTCCACACCTGGAGCTCTTTTGCTGAAAAGTCTTGGAATTGACACTTAGCAGATGTATTGTTCTCAAGACTAGCAGGCTTGTCATCCTGCTGTTGTAGTACTCTGGCTACCTCAGATGAATGGCTTCTCTGAGAAACCTTTCCCATTTCCACTTTCTTTATTGGCATCTCCATTGTTCACGTTTCTTTTTCAGTGTCCAAATATGCAAGTTCCCTTCATAATTGGCTTCCTATAGTAGGTCAAGGTTTACCAATTTTCTTTCAGCTGCTTCCAACTGAGTTGCTCCTTTGGTTCCTTGCATTTTACTTGCAATGTCTCCGGTTCCTTTATTTTAATTCTAGCCAGCTGCAGTCTGCTCAAAACGTATTTTTTTTCTATCAGGTGCTATTTTTCTGCCTTTTCCAGCTTAGATCTTAAGGCTTCCTAAGCTTTCTTTTTTCTTTCCATAGTGTGTACATACGTTCTCTCCAGAGTACCAATCTCCTTTGCAAGAGCACACCTCTCAGCATATTGGTTGATTTTTAAACTTCCCATTGCATTTTGCTGTTCTGACTTCAGCTTTAACTTCCTAAGTTCTATCAGCTCTGTATTCTCCTTCGATGGCAAACTCAAGCTTGTTTTTCACAGATTCCTTCTCTCTAGAAATTTTTTCCACCCTAATTTGCAAGGCATTAACTTCCTTCGTAGTGTTTTTTTTTAGACTTTCTTACCTTCTGATTATCTCATTTTAATGCACCTGGTTCAATGGGACACTTTGTCTGTTCACGCCATTAATTTCTTTTACCAGAAATATAGAAGTGCCCCCAGCATCCACTAGTTTAGCAGACTAATTCTTGCTAAAATTAGTACTTTGCTTCCTTGCAGGCATAGGAATAACTTTTGCTCAATGTCCTTAGCTTGGACAGCAATCACCTTCTCTGTGAGATGGTTCTGGGATGCAGCAATGTCTCTCTCCAGTGTCTCCTGACTCAGCCTGCAGCTTTTCTCCTACTCCATTAGCTGCTGCCTGAGCTCGTTCACCATTGCTTGAAGACGCTGCTCAAATTCCTGGGTGCTCACCAGAGGAGTGTACCTGAGGTACATACGCTCCTGGATGGAGTCTAGCTCCTGGTTCTGTGCCTTGGTGGCTTCACCAGAGCTGCAATCTCTCCCTGATCACACACATATATGGCCTGTGCCACCTGTTTCTGTAGTACCTGCGTGGTGGTTTCCAGAAATGCCATTTTCTCTCCATGTGCTTATTCAATCATGTAACTCTGTGCTAGTCCAGCAATGCAAGTCTGCTAGCTGCTGTGCCGACCCTGCATGTGCTTCAGTCAGCTATACACACTCCAGCAGGCTGCCTCTTCTCTCTTTTGGGCCCTATTCTCCCTGAGGGCTACCTACTGCGCATGGGCTCGAAGCTCAGCATTGGTGACCTCTTGATCCCATGTTTTGGCCTCCTCTTGGCCATGGCTCCGTACACGTTCTTCCAGCCATCTCGGCAGCTGTACCATGTTACTTTACATGGCAGAAGTTTCCTTTTTATGCAGCTCTGGTGGAATGTAGGTTGCCTGCAAATGGCCTATACTCTGTAAGAACTGCTCCTTTTCCAACTGGCTGTTCGCTTGCTTCCTGGTTACCTCTGCCAACTGTGCTCCAGACCAGCGAATGTGACCTCATATGCTTTCCTTAGCTTTATGTGCTACCACAGTAGCACATGCTGAGTCTGTATTGTAGCCGCCAGCTCTTGCCTTAGCTGCTCACTGGCCAGTTGGGCATCCTCCGCTTCTGCCGGAGAGCACCCGACTTGCGAGGTGAGCATGGAGATCTGGTCTTTGAACTCTGCATGGTCCTCTCCAGTCTGATGGCAGCTATTAAATTCTAGTGCCACCACTTCTAGGTCCATCCTGATGATCTCCTTTTGCTTCTCTGCTTGGAAATGCAATAGCTTCCCTGCTTTCAGCTCCATTTGCAAACCCACCACTTGGGTTTGTAGTCCTTGTACTACTTTGAGATCCTCCTCTGTAATGCCACACCTTGGCTCCTCTACTGTCCCTCTTATTGGGATCCTCATGGCATCTCTCTCTCTGGGCTCTCCATGCCTTTCTCGGGGCTCTCTGTGGCCCCTCACTCTGGGCTCTATATGGAAGTGCTTCAATCTAGCTTTTCTACAGCTCTTCCATCTGGCCTCTCAGCTTCTTCATGTTGCCTTCCTCTGGCCACCCAGGGCTCTCTTGTAACTCAGCCACATTATACTGCCTCTCATTCTCTTTTTGAGAAATAGGCTGCTCTTTTGCCCTCTGTTTGCATGGTACGCTCATTGGCTTCACGGCAGCGGCTCTCTCAGGCCTTTCTATGCTGCCTTCCATAGGCCAATCTGTGCTGCATCCAGTAGGCCATTCAGTACTGCCACCTTCTGCACAGTTTATGTTGACTCTTCCCAGCCAGGCTATGAAACTCCACCATGGGCTTTTAGTATCTCCAACTCAGTCATAGCAAATTTCTTTGGCTAATTTTCAAGTTGTTTTTGCAATTCAAGGTCTATTTTACCTTCCACCTCCGTGCTACTTTCAGCTGTCTCTGGAGATGAGTCCCTCTGAATGGTCGTGTTGCAATCAAGTGACTTAGTCAGCTGCGGTGCAGCCTTTGCTTCTATCTTTATCTCTGTCAGGCAGACAGTAACCTGTGCTAAGTGTGTTTCGTGGACCATTAGGCTCCTAATGGCATTCTTTAGTACCACTGCATGCTTTTCTGTGGGCTCTTGCTAAACAGGATCTGGTCTGATGTCAGCTGCCTTGTTGCTTCCAGCTTCCTCTGAATCAGTGTTCCTTTGAAGGGTAGAGCAGACAGCCAACTTGGGTAGCTGTTGCACTCTCTCTGCCTCCAGCTGTACTGAGTCCAGCCCTGGTTTTACTTTAGCCAGACTGGCAGTTATACATGCCCTGTCTGCTTCCCGTTTTCCCCAGGTATTTGTCCAGATACTCTGGTATTTCAGGACAGTGTCTTACAGCTGCTTCTGCCCTTCTATGAGGCTCTGAACCAAGGCTTGCATATTTACTCGAGACATACTTCCCTTGTTTGAATTCTGGGGCTTAGTGCAGAGCCAAACCTTGCAGATAGAGGCCACACCCTGTGCACTTCTACTCAAGTAGTTTAAATCTCTACAGGGGCAATGCCCTGTTTCTGCACAGCTTCTCTGTACCATTCTTTCCTCTCTCTTTTTTCTTCTGTATGACAGAAAAAAAAAAAAACCTTCTGCCTCGCTGGCACTGACTTCACTGCAAATGAACCCTAACTCCAGACGGAGCTTGCCAGCTTGGTCTGCCGAAAATCTAATCCTGACTTCTTTCCAGGCTCCACAGACCACTCTGTGTTTTCAATGCAATTTCACTTTTTTTTTTCTTGAGTGCTCTTCTTTGAGCCAGCAAACTTTAAAGTTTCAGTGTTCTGCACCCCAAGCAGCACCTTTCTTCTGCCCAGCCCCCTTCCTTAGGCTCAGTTTCACAAACCTTTTTTTTCTCAGCTTGGCTTCTATGAGCTCCCTGAGCCACCCAACAAATTTTCTTTTACAGTATTCCCTGGAGACTTGGGGGTTTTCACTTTGCCTCGCGTAGAGAAAATCTCCGATCTGACACCATACGGGAGGATGACTAAGCAAAATCCTGTGTGCTGGAGCAGGAACCACATTGACTCCAGCTTTTTTCTTGTGCAATTTCACTTTATTAACATAACCAGCAAATAACATCAACAATAACTGTCTACCTTTGCAGTACTCTTACAACACCAAAACTTCCCAGAGAGGGTCAGGAGCTTCTACTCCTGGAGATGCGGGGGCTTCCTGATCCCAGCTGGGCTCTGCTTCTTAACATCCCAACAGGGTCCCACCCACAGAGCTCTTCCTGCCCAGCAGCAACCCGCCCATAGAGCTCTCTCCCTTTATGGGATTTAAGGTGGACCAGGCATCTAGCCTAGTCCTGCACAGGTTAAATAGGGGAAATAGGGTCACTTTATCACAGGGTCACAAAATCAACTAAATAAAAAATGTTCTTTTTAAATATCTGGGAATAATATCTCTCCATTACCTACTGATGTTAAGAACAAGCTTAAAATATATGTTTTTTGATTTTGAAATGCTGTATTTAAGCTTGCATGATTATGTTCATTGTAAATGCAGTGAAATTTCCATCCTAAAGTAAGGAAAAAAATTCTCAGGCAATGTTGGGGGGTTGGGGGGGGGGGGGAAGGCTTTGATTATTTTGTTTATTTTTGTTTTGAATAATGTTGGGGAGAGATGAGATAAAATTATTCAGTTTATTGTTTCTTGTCCAATTGTATGTCTTAATGGTTAATAAAGAAATATTGAAAAAAAACCACCAGTGCCAGTACAGATCCTCGAGGCATACCATTATTTATATTGCACCAATGAAAGAATTGACCATTAGGTCTCACTCTTTCTTCCTATCCATTAGCCAGTTACCAGTCCACAATGGGACATTGTTTCCCATGAGTTTTCAAATTCCTGTTGAGTCTCTCATGAGGAACTTTGTCTGCATGCCTTCTGAAAATCCAGACATACTATATCAAGCAACTCATCCGAATCCACGTTTGTTAACCGCTTCAAAAATATGTAATAGATTTGTAAGGCATGATTTCCCTTTGCTAAATCAATGTTGGACCTGCCCCCTTAGTCTATGTCTATACAGATGGCCAATATTTTTTTTTCATAATAGCTTCTATCATTTTGCTCATCCCAGACATCACTTTGTAGTTTTTAGATTACCCCTAGCAGCCTGTTTGAAAATGGATATTACATTGGCCAGCTTTCAATCCTCAGGTACTATAACTGATTTGAAAGAGAAATTAGTAATTACTAGTTTGTAATTTCATTTTTTAGTTCTTTCAGAACTCTGGGTTATAAACCATCCAGTTCCGTTGATTTTCTACTATTTAGTTTGTAGTTTGCTCTATCACATCTTCCTAGTTCACCATGATTTGATTCAGTTCCTCTGAACTGTCACCCTCAAAGTATTTTTCAAGGCGTAGATATCTCCCAAAATTCTCTTTAGTAAAGATCAAAGCAAATAATGTATTTCGTTTTTCTGCTATGGCCTTGTCTTCCCTGAGCTCTCCTTTTACCCCTCAGTTACCTAGTGGTACAACCAACTCCCTTCAGGCTTCTTGCTTTGAAAGTACTTGAAATTTTATGGTCTGTCTCTTCATCCTGCCCAGACAGGCGGCTGTATAGACCCCACTGCCATAATCTTCCCCATCATACATGGAATTTCATTCCATAGAGATTCCACATTGTGTTTTGTCTCCTGCAGGACTTCTATCCTGTTTGACTATGTGATCCTTAACATAACACCACCCTTTCGCCAATTTGACCGGCCAATCATTTTGACATCATTTCTACCCTAATATCATAGTGTCCCATTGCATTGACTATTTACTTTATCAGATGATTTTATTCACATGTCTTTTCCTTCCCTTTAGATCAGTTATGTTTTTTCATTTGGATAGCAAGAAAACCTCTGACTTTCATTAGGAATGCCCGCATTTGAAAACATTACTATCTTTAACTGACTTTTCAATAATTTATGATCTGTTCACATTTTCATGCACCAGGGTTTTCATGATTATTAACACTGCACTGAACCAATTTACTAACATCTGTCATGATGATAGTGGCCAAGATGAAGGAGCTTTCCAAAACACATTTTTTTACAGAAACTGTTCAAATATCTGGAATAAAACAGTGTTTCTTGGGACACATGTTACACTGAAGGATGTCAAATCTGATTGTGATAATGTAGGCCATCCAATATGCAGAAAGAAAACACATTTGCACATTGAATTTTATTGGGAATCACTATTTTGGCAATAAGCAAATTACCAATTTTATTTTCACTTTCTACTTCAATGTTTTCTGACCTTTTCAAGCCCAAGGCATACTTACAATAAAAAAAATGTTTTGAGGCACATCAGACTTCGTGAAGCAAGCAATGTAAACACGGAGCAGGCTTGTATAGCCAAAAGAAGAGCTAGGGAAGCACTGAAAGCCCTAGTCTCTCTTCCACATTTTTAAATAAAGGGAGAAGAAAGAGACACATATGGACCTGTCACAATGTAACAGTGTTACAGAGAATCAGAAATTGACAGCTGTGGAGAAGACTAGTGGTTAGAACACTGAGCTGAGAACCAGAAAAACTAGGGCTCAAATCCTGTTTCTCCCTCTGATGTTCATTGTGACCTTGGGCAAATCACTTCACCAGCCATTGCCTCAGTTACAAATTTAAATCATAAACCTACTTTAGGGAAATGCTGTACTTGATTTTAACTCATCTTGAGCTTTGATTTGGAAAGGTGAGTAATCAAATCCATTATTCAGTCTAAATCTAAGGAATGATGTACACTGGCAGAACCTGGAGGGAGGGTGTCAGTACTGGAGTAACAGGGGGTGCTTCAGAGCAGGACTGAGGCTTATAGCACATCTAAAACAAATTGGCGAAAGTCTTTTATCACGCAATACAAACTGAGGAATCTGTGCCAAAGAATGTGGTGAAAGCAGTTAGCATAGCTGGATATAAAAGGGTCTAGACAAGTTCCCAGAGGAAAAGTCCATAAACCACTATTAGCCATGTAAACTTGGGAAAGTCAGACCTTATCCCTAGTTCTGAGCAAGAAAGACTGGATCTATTATTTAGGATTATGTTGGGTATCTGTGACCTAGGTTGGCCACTGTTGGAAACAGAATGCTGGGCTTGAAAGACCTTTGGTTTGACCCATTTCTTAAGTTCTTATGACAGAGCTGGCTGTGTTAGTCTCAGTACTGGAACAGCAATGGCTGCTGAAGGTCAAGAGTGGAGAAGCAACCTAGTGGCTTGAGAAACAGGTTGAGAACCAGGGAAGCCAAATATGCCATGGGGCGGATTTTAAGAGCCCTGCTCGCGTAAATCCGCCCGGATTTACGCGAGCAGGGCCTTGCGCGCCGGTGCGCCTATTTTACATAGGCCTACTGGCGCGCGCAGAGCCCCGGGACTCGCGTAAGTCCCGGGGTTTTTCAAGGGGGGCGTGTCAGGGGCGTGTCGGGGGCGGGGCCGATCGGCGCATCGTTTCAGGGCGGGCCCGGGGGCGTGGTTTCGGGCCGGGCGGTGCGGGGGCGTGGCCACGCCCTCCAGAACCGCCCCCAGGTCCCGTCTCGGCGCGCTAGAGGCCCGCTGGCGCGCGGGGATTTACTTCTCCCTCCGGGAGGCGTAAATCCCCCAACAAAGGTAAGGGGGGGTCTAGATAGGGCCGGGGGGGTGGGTTAGATAGAGGAAGGGAGGGGAAGGTGAGGGGAGGGCGAAAGCAAGTTCCCTCCGAGGCCGCTCCGATTTCGGAGCGGCCTTGGAGGGAACGGCGGCAGGCTGCGCGGCTCGGCGCGCGCCGGCTACATGAAATCGGCAGCCTTGCGCGCGCCGATCCAGGATTTTAGCGGCTACGCGCGTATCTACTAAAATCCAGCGTACTTTTGTTTGCACCTGATGCACCAACAAAAGTACGCTAAGGCACGCTTTGTGAAAATCTACCCCCATGTGTATACTGCTCAAAGCTGGGCCTTCAATCCATGACCTGCATGCTGCCCATAAATTCCCACACTTTGGAGCTCATCCTGTAACTAGGAAGGAGAGAGATGCATAACTACATATGCTCAGAAAAGAGCTCCTAAATATTTATGCATCACAGCTGGTATCTCTTTGCTGAGAGCAGAGTCCAGGTGCTGGTCTGGATCTGAGACAACAGTGATTTTTCTAAGGGACACTTGATGAGATCTGAAGGCATGCTAGTTGAAAAACACTATTCTACTCATAGAGTTACTATTAAATCTAGTCTCATAGGGGTAGATTTTCAAAAACGGCGCGTTCGTGTACTTTTGTTGGCGCTCCAGGCGCCAACAAAAGTACGCGGGATTTTAGTAGATACGCGCGTAGCCACGCATATCCGCTAAAATCCTGGATCGGCGCGCGCAAGGCTGCCTATTCCGCGCCGAGCCGCGCAGCCTGCCGCCGTTCCCTCCAAGGCCGCTCCGAAATCGGAGCGGCCTCGGAGGGAATTCGCTAACGCCCTCCCCTCACCTTCCCCTCCCGTCGTCTACCTAACCCACCCCCCCGGCCCTGTCTAAACCCCACCCCTACCTTTGTTGGGGGATTTACGCCTCCCAGAGGGAGAAGTAAATCCCCGCGCGCCAGCGGGCCGCTGGCGCGCCTAGACGCAACCCGGGTGCGGTTCCGGAGGGCGCGGCCACGCCCCTGGACTGCCCCGGGCCGAAACCACGCCCCCGAAACGCCACATCCCGCCCCGAAAACGGCACGCCGCTCGGCCCCGCCCCTGACACGCCCCCTCGGAAAACCCCAGGACTTACGCGAGTCCCGGGGCTCTTTGCGCACCGGTAGGCCTATTGAACATAGGCGCACCGGCGCGCAGGGCTCTTAAAATCCGCCCCATAGAGTTTAAAAAATGCCTGTATTTTAAGTATAGGCTATTATAGACAGGGTCCTCACACCTGTGCCTGACTTGTAAGTGCATGATGTTCTATATATTTTATTTTTGTTGTTTTTGAATAGGGCAGAGAATGTCAACTATTTAAAGCAAATTAATAAATCAGTTTTAATACCAGGGAAGAAAACTATAGTAAGCAACTGCCTTTCACAACAAGTTATTTTGTCAGTTTTATGAACATGCAACATTTTCAGCTGAGCATAAAGGCACAGTATTGCTTAAAAAAAAAAAAAAAAACAATGTAGCACTATTCTTTATTGTCATTTGCCAGCATGGGAGATTATAATTTATACAAGAGACCACAGCACTTTAGGACTATACAATGGCAATAAATACTGTGCGATTCTACACAGTAGAAGAATGAAAATTCTAAGTCTATCACAAGAAGAGACTGATAAGAGTGTATAATGATTTCCTCATAATTATATAGTAAGACATAGTGGTACTTATAATGAATTTCCATATCCTGTTTTCACAGATGCATGCTTAAAAAATTGTCTACACGATCTACTCAAGGACAAGAGGTACAGAGCAGCATTTCCTTTTGATGTTACATGTATATTTTGGGGAAGAAACAGGCATGTAGAACAGAAATCAGAGGTGTGGGAGTGGGGGGAAACAGTGTAGTAAAATTCCAATCTATTTTTGCCTTTCTTCACAGCTTCTTTCTTATCTGGATTAATTTTATTAAGATAATTATTTTCATGCTATAATTGCTTGTTGAAGCTGAAAAGTGAATATACAATGTTTCTAGAAATAGTTTAGAACATCCATTATAGTTCCATAATGATATAAAGTATACATACTGCAATTTTCAAAGCAATTGACTTGGATAAAAACTATCTGAAAATTGTTCACAATGATGGTAACTTTTAAACAGGTGCTCGGACGCACATGTGCGCGCGGTCATTGGGCCACGCCTAGGAATGCAGCCATTTTATAACATACACATGTATATGCGTGCATGTTATAAACTAACCTGACTGCGCGCACATGTGCAAATGCCACTTCAACCATACAAGTGGAGGGATTTTAAAAGACACATGCATAGACGCCATTACCAGTTTTCCCAGGTCGTTCCCAGTTCACCCAGGTAAAGAAGAGGACTTCCAAGCCCTCCTGGTTTAATAGCCTCCCTTCTCCCCTGTTAGCCCCGACCCTTAAAACTCCACTGATCTGTCTATTTATTTTATAAATTACATGTCATCCATAGGAGAAAGTAAAATTACATGGCAGAGGACCCTGGTGCACGAGTATTTACGCCCTAATTTCAAGGTAAAATCCAGAAACGCCCATGCCCCTCCCAAACCATGCCCACACCCAGTCCCTTTTTTTTGAACTTTTCATTTGTGTGCATAGCGGAAAGTACATGCATATCCAGGCGGCTTTTAAAATCTGCTCAGCTTTTAATATGTGTAAACTGGTATCTGAAAATTGTTCCACAACATGTAGATTTTTAGCCTCAATGAAATGAGGCATTCCCGGGGAAGTGTTTATTTATTTAAAATACTTTTAGCCTGCACTATTACCAGCTGTAGGTAGGTGACAATAAAATGTATATAAAAATATGTGATACAACAAAAAAAAGAAAAGCACAAGTAACAAAATATGTGTTAAGGTTGGGAGAGGGAAAAAATATTAATGTTGGAAGATGAAAAGCAGAAGTGGAGATGGCATTTTCAAATCTTTGTTTGTACTTTTTCAGCAAACTTCTACCCACATAAAACATGTGGCAATTTTCAAAGTTAAAGTCCTCATGCATCTTTTGAAAATTGGTGCAAAAAGCAAGTAAAACATATGCACAAACTTTGAACCAATGAAGGCAGTTTGAAAATTACTATGTATATGTAATCATTTCTTTTATTAGTTCTTTTTTGTCTGTTGTAGATATTTTGTTTGTGATTTATTTCTCTTTTATTTAAAAGATTTCAATACTGCCTCCTTGATCCAATCACAAATGCCCAATGTAGTGTACAACAGGAAAACAAAACAGTCAAAAAAATCAATAATAATCTATAATACACAATCCAAAGCAAACATAAAAACACAAACAGAGCTTTTTTTTAACACATATTAACAATGCAAATAATGTAAAATGTCACAAATGACCCAACAGTTCACCAACTGGGTAATTGGGTAATTGCCAGGTTCTTGTGGCCTGGTTTGGCCTCTGTTAGAAACACGATGCTGGGCTTGATGGACCCTTGGTCTGACCCAGCATGGCAATTTCTTATGTTCTCATAAGAACATAAGAAAATGCCATACTGGGTCAGACCAAGGGTCCATCAAGCCCAGCATCCTGTTTCCAACAGTGGCCAATCCAGGCCACAAGAACCTGGCAAGTACCCAAAAACTAAGTCTATTCCATGTAACCATTGCTAATGGCAGTGGCTATTCTCTAAGTGAACTTAATAGCAGGTAATGGACTTCTCCTCCAAGAACTTATCCAATCCTTTTTTAAACACAGCTATACTAACTGCACGAACCACATTCTCTGGCAACAAATTCCAGAGTTTAATTGTGCGTTGAGTAAAAAAGAACTTTCTCCGATTAGTTTTAAATGTGCCCCATGCTAACTTCATGGAGTGCCCCCTAGTCTTTCTACTATCCGAAAGAGTAAATAACCGATTCACATCTACCCGTTCTAGACCTCTCATGATTTTAAACACCTCTATCATATCCCCCCTCAGTCGTCTCTTCTCCAAGCTGAAAAGTCCTAACCTCTTTAGTCTTTCCTCATAGGGGAGTTGTTCCATTCCCTTTATCATTTTGGTAGCCCTTCTCTGTACCTTCTCCATCGCAATTATATCTTTTTTGAGATGCGGCGACCAGAATTGTACACAGTATTCAAGGTGCGGTCTCACCATGGAGCGATACAGAGGCATTATGACATTTTCCGTTTTATTCATCATTCCTTTTCTAATAATCCCCAACATTCTGTTTGCTTTTTTGACTGCCGCAGCACACTGCACCGACGATTTCAATGTGTTATCCACTATGACACCTAGATCTCTTTCTTGGGTTGTAGCACCTAATATGGAACCCAACATTGTGTAATTATAGCATGGGTTATTTTTCCCTATATGCATCACCTTGCACTTATCCACATTAAATTTCATCTGCCATTTGGATGCCCAATTTTCCAGTCTCACAAGGTCTTCCTGCAATTTATCACAATCTGCTTGTGATTTAACTACTCTGAACAATTTTGTGTCATCTGCAAATTTGATTATCTCACTCGTCGTATTTCTTTCCAGATCATTTATAAATATATTGAACAGTAAGGGTCCCAATACAGATCCCTGAGGCACTCCACTGTCCACTCCCTTCCACTGAGAAAATTGCCCATTTAATCCTACTCTCTGTTTCCTGTCTTTTAGCCAGTTTGCAATCCACGAAAGGACATCGCCACCTATCCCATGACTTTTTACTTTTCCTAGAAGCCTCTCATGAGGAACTTTGTCAAACGCCTTCTGAAAATCCAAGTATACTATATCTACCGGTTCACCTTTATCCACATGTTTATTAACTCCTTCAAAAAAGTGAAGCAGATTTGTGAGGCAAGACTTGCCCTGGGTAAAGCCATGCTGACTTTGTTCCATTAAACCATGTCTTTCTATATGTTCTGTGATCTTGATGTTTAGAACAAATTTTTACTAATAGGTCTGAAATTTCATTTTTTAGTTCCTTCAGAACTCTGGGGTGTATACCATCCGGTCCAGGTGATTTACTACTCTTCAGTTTGTCAATCAGGCCTACCATATCTTCTAGGTTCACCGTGATTTGATTCAGTCCATCTGAATCATTACCCATGAAAACCTTCTCCATTACGGGTACCTCCCCAACATCCTCTTCAGTAAACACCGAAGCAAAGAAATCATTTAATCTTTCCGCGATGGCCTTATCTTCTCTAAGTGCCCCTTTAACCCCTCGATCATCTAACGGTCCAACTGACTCCCTCACAGGCTTTCTGCTTCGGATATATTTAAAAAAGTTTTTACTGTGAGTTTTTGCCTCTACAGCCAACTTCTTTTCGAATTCTCTCTTAGCCTGTCTTATCAATGTCTTACATTTAACTTGCCAATGTTTATGCTTTATCCTATTTTCTTCTGTTGGATCCTTCTTCCAATTTTTGACTTAACTTGGTCATTCTTCTATATGTTAAACTGGAAATCAGAGTTGCTTACCTATAATAAGTGTTTCACCAAGGACAGCAGGATGTCAAGCTTCACAAGTGGGTGACATCATCAGATGTAGACTAGCAATGAACTTCTATCTCAAAGTACCATACAGCCATGTGGGGGCCCCTTCATTCTTCGAAACAACTCCAAGGGGAGGCAGGTAGGTTTAATGAGGGTTGCTATCCTGTCTTTGGAGTAAATCTATTACAGGCAAGCACCTGTACTTTCTCCAAGGCCAAGCAGGATGGCCATCCTCCTACATGGGGAATCCTTAGCTATACATTGCCACAAACGTAAAAGGAGAAAAGCCAAAACACAGCCAAAGGCAACAAAACTGTTTTTGTGGCAACAAGATTTTTTTCTAAATATGTATCTTTTATAGGGGAAATCTGGAAGAAAAAGTACAGGCTGAACCTACTGCCATGTCAGTTTGTCCATGTCCAAACAATAATGCAATGTGAATGTGTGGAGAGAACTCAACATTACAGCCTTACAGATCTCTTCCATGGAGACTGATCTTAGGAGGAATTCCGATGCTGCCAAGGCTCTGACATTAGGAGTAGTGTCATGGCTACCAGATTCAGGCCCACCTAGACATAATAAAAAGAGATGCAATCTGCTAGTCATTTGGATAGTGTGTGTTTCACAACAGCAATCTCAAGTTTGTTGGTGTCAAAAAACTAAAAGCTAGATGGACTTTCTATGGACTTCAGACCACTCCAGGTAGAAATCCAAGGCTCTTTTGCAGTCCAAATTGTGCATCTATTTACTATTGAGGATACATGGCCTGGGAAAGAATGTTTGAAGTCAGACACCACCTTAGGCAGAAAAAAATTGATATAAGATGGATAAGTCACTAGAGCATGGAGTTCATTGATGCTGTGCACCAAAGTCATGTTGAGAATCTGCTAGGGAGTTTAGCAATCTGTTGTCAATCTGATGCCTGATGGAAGGAGCAATCAGATAGGAGTTAGCAATATGTTCAGTTCGGAGTTAACAGTCTGCTTGGAGTTAGAAATCTGTAGTTATTTAGAATAGTTGTGGGTGGATCCTTGGGCCGGCGACAGGTGACCACGCCCCCAGGGGAAGATCCCGAGAGGGACCACTGGTCAGGCTCAGAGTTTGGAGACAGAAACACATTAGTTCTTTTATTAAACAATATATTTAACTACCAGAGATGGCAGTAGTGAGCTGGAAAGCCCGGCTGGGCTGTAGTCCCTCAGATCCTGGAACAGTGATCCCTGGAGGCTGAGCTGTAGAGAAACTGAGATATAGTGAGTAGGCAGGGTATGCAGAGTTCATGAACAGAACCTGATGGTAACACTCACACAATGTCTCAATAAAGCCCAGGCGCTGGAATGTATAGGCCCTCGAGGAGCGAGTACCTGGTTCCAGGGAAAGCTCAGAGAGAATGATGGTAACTCACTGAGGTAGCTGATATAGTTGGTAGTGAGGACTTCCAGGCAGAAGAGTATATGAAGCAAGTCTGGGAACAAGGGCCCATGAGGAGCGAATACCGGTTCTAGACTATCACCTAAAAAACAAAGGAGAGAGCGGAGGCCCCCGAAGAGCGGGTACCTCTGGTAAGTCCGAGGAGGCAGAGTTGCTTAGAAAGACAAAGCGAGTCCATTGTCAATCCTTGCTAACTCGATGTGTTAGCAAATACTGAGACCTTAAATATCCGTCGCAGGTGACGTCATCTTCGGGGGACGCCCCTGAGGATCGCACCATTGCCGGTACTTCAGTCAGGGCTGCGCCGCGCGCCCCTAGCACTCCAGGAACATGGCGATAGCAGCGTCGGGCCAGTCCGGGAACGCCCGAAGACTTGAGGCAGAAGGACACCGCGGCAGCCAATCTTCCCGCAGTCGGAGAGGGAGGCGCCAAAGAGGTAAGGAGGGCGGAGAGAGGGCATCGGGCACCGATGGACACAAGTCACTGCCACCAAGATTACAACCTTACAGATCAGATACTTCTGCTCACAAGAATGCAGAGGCTCAAAGGAAGCTTTCAACAGCTGAGTCAGTACCATGCTGAGATCCCAAGACACAGCAGAAGGCTTGATGGGAGGCTTCAAATGAAGCAAGCCCCAGATAAATCAGACAAAGCCATACAGAGATGGGACTTCTTAGTGGTGATATTAGCCCATTGCACAGAGATGAACTCTCACTGAAATGGTCTCGAGATTTGACTCTAAAAGATGCAAGAAGGTAATGAAGCTATTTTTGTGTGGAGTAGGAGAAAGGATCTAGGGCCTTTTTCTCATGCTAAAAGGCAAATCTCCTTCACTTTAATCCACAGAACTTCCTCAAGGAGGAAGTTCTGTGGATTAAGTTCTGTGGAAGTTCTGTGGAAGCCTTAAGAATATGAGACACATCCTCTGAAAGGTCTAAAGGTTGCAAGTTACCTTCTTAACATCCAGGCTGTGAGAGTCAGGGACCTAATGTTGGGATGGTGCAACAGCTTCCGATCCTGAGTGATGAGGTTGGGGAATTCCCAAGTCTGATTGGATTCCTGATAGACATATCCCACTGGAGTGGAAAGCAAATCAGTCTTGGCCAAAAAGGTGCTATGAGAATCATAGTTTCCTAGTCACTTCTGAGCTTCAACAAGGTCTTTGCAATGAATAGAACTGGAGGATACACATATATCCTCAATTAAAGAAAAAGATATCTCCAATCAAGGTAAAAGGTGTCTGAGGCTAGTTTATCTTGAGTCCCTTTCCTAGAACAGAAGAGTGGGGCCTTCCTGTTCTGAGGAGACATAAACATTACTTGCAGAATACTTGGTTTGCTACCCCTCTGGTTCAAGGATCATTCATAGGGTTCCAGGACCCAACAATTTGTTCACTAGTACATTCTCCTTGCCTACCGGATATGTGGCCTTGAGGATCATTCCTTGAGAGATGGCCCAGTTCCACATCTGGACAGTCTCATGACACAGCAAGTCTGATCCCATTTCTCCCTGCTTGTTGATGTAAAACATCACTACTCAATTTTCTGTCTGGACAAGGATTACTTTTGTTGGCCAACTGATCTCTGAAAGTCTTCAGTGTTCTGAACTGCCCATATTCCCAGAAAGTTTATTTAATGAATATTTTTCTGAACAGACAAAGGGTTTTGTATGCACAGCCCAACTACATGGGCTCCCCACCCCAGGTTGGACATATCTTTGGTTAGGACAATTGGAACTGAAGGAATTTGGAAGGATATACCTCTGGTCAAACTGAAATGGATCCACCATCAAGAAAGAATTCCTAAGCAGCTGAGTAATGCGGATACTGTCTCACAGATCCAAAGTAGCTTGAATTTACTAATGTTACTCGTGC
The DNA here is from genome assembly GCF_901001135.1 of Rhinatrema bivittatum. Taxonomy (NCBI): domain Eukaryota; kingdom Metazoa; phylum Chordata; class Amphibia; order Gymnophiona; family Rhinatrematidae; genus Rhinatrema; species Rhinatrema bivittatum. The sequence continues at coordinate 105,282,213 of NC_042617.1, read as the reverse complement.
CGCCTGCGGCAGCCCCGCAACACAGCCCTCTCACCTTTTCAGATGGATTCCAGCTCCTGGCTCCTCTTCGTTGGCGGCGGTGGGCCACCAGCTCTGACCTCAGGTTCCCTCCAGTGCCTCTGGCCCTGCCACGCTACCCAGTGTTGCCAGCCAGGATGTCCCTGTTTGTCGGGCCTCTCCGCGTGGCCTGTGCCACACCCCGTCCCTTCCAAGGCACATGCATCATTGATTCTTTTAAAGGGCCTGTGGCAGGAACCTGGACGCAGACCCAGATGCTGACGTCAGACTCTTCAGCGTATAAAAGCTCAGGCCTCGCTCCATAGCGTTGCCTTTGCAACAGGTCTCCTCGTACTCCGAGTACCAGTACTCGTTGCTGATCCTAGAATCGCCTCTTCATTGCGTTCCTGTTATTCTGTGGTTCCCGGTTCCTCTTCTCCTTGTTCCTGTTTCGTCTATGTATTGGACTGACTCTTTGGATTTCACTACCGCTACGCCTGACTACTCTTCAGCTTCTCTCCAGCCCCAGACCTCTGCTATGCCTGACTACTCTTCAGCTTCTCTCCAGCCCTGGACCTCCGCTATGCCTGAACACACCTGCCTTCTCCGTGCCCTGACCACTGCCTTGATTGACTACGCCTGCCTTCTCCGTGCCCTGACCACTGCCTTGATTGACTACGCCTGCCTTCTCTATGCCCTGACCACTGCCTTGATTGACTATGCCTGCCTTCTCCGTGCCCTGACCCTTGCTTTGAACGACTATGCTACAGACTTTCCTGTGTCCAGAGTTCCACGTTGCTTGCCACAACTTCCACTCGCCGCCGGCTCTGATCCTAGCCTGTCAGTGATGCCTCCTGTCACCTATCCTCTGGATGTGGACTTACAAGGCTTAGGCCTTCCTTTGCTCAAGCGCCTCCAGTTCCTCACTGTTCCTTTGGGGCTTGAGTTCCAGTACCGAATCCAGTCCAGGACTGGACTACGCCATCTACTGGCTGCTGTCTCTGGGCTGAATCACCTTTCATCTCTAGCTAACCTCGAGGCTAACCTAAGTCCTACCGGCCCCGGTACCCAAAGGCTCAACCCAAGCAGAACGAGGGCTGGTATAGGTGAAGCTCCAGTGGCCTCTAGCTTCAACCCACTCTACCTGGTGATGGTGAGGACCCATAGGTCCTTGCCTGCGGGTTGCATCAACCCCACCGCAGCCCAAGGACCCACCTCCGATGCAACAACTGAGATCTGAGTGTCCACTCGGGTCTTCTAATATAAAGATGTGCCAAAGGAGTAACATGCAATTTTCATGCCATAAGTCCCCAACAACCACGATAAGTCCCATGTTGATGCCTGCTAATTTGCTTGAATCCACGACACTGTCAATATCAATATGATAGCCCTCTGTTGTGAAAGGAAGGCTCTTACATGAGTCATGCCTAGCAGTTCTCCTATAAATTCCAATCGAGACAACGAGCAAAGGAAAGACTTTGAGTAATTGATGACAAACCCTAGTAACTCCAACACCAAGATAGTTCTCCATATTGGCACCTGCCTGAGATGTGCTCTTCACCAGCCAATTGTCCAGATAGGAGAAAACATGCACCTAGTTTGTGTAGATGTGCGCCACTTCAATGAGATATTTTGTGACAACACTTGGCAATGACACCAGGCCAAAAGGCATCATGTGATACTGGAGGGGAAGATCCTCTAATACAGATTTATTTAAGGATTTATATACCGGAGGTTCCTGTATAATATACATATCACCCCGGTTTACAATGAACAGTAACTATCGCTTCAAGTTAGCGGTTTACAATGAACATAGTTAATCCATAGTTAATCCAGATCTGATAACTGGAAGGAAGACAATAAGTAAATCTGCAGCTCTAACATTAAAATTTCAAAAGGGAAACTTTGATAAAATGAGGAAAATAGAAAAAAACTGAAAGGTGCAGCTGCAAAGGTTAAAAGTGTTCAACAAGCATAGACATTGTTTAAAAATACAATCCTAGAGGCGCAGTCCATATGTATTCCACACATTAAGAAAGGTGGAAGGAAGGCAAAAAGATTACCATCATGGTTAAAAGGTGAGGTGAAAGAGGCTATTTTAGCCAAAAAAAATCCTTCAAAAATTGGAAGAAGGCTCCAGCTGAAGAAAATAGGATAAAACATAAGCATTGTCAAGTTAAGTGTAAAACATTGATAAGACAGGCGAAGAGAGAATTTGAATTGAAGTTGGCCATAGAGGCAAAAACTCATAATAAAAACTTTTTAAAATATATCCGAAGCAAGAAACCTGTGAGGAAGTCGGTTGGACCATTAGATGACCGAGGGGTTAAAGGGGCTCTTAGGGAAGATAAGGCCATTGCAGAAAGACTAAATGAATTATTTGCTTCTGTGTTTACAAATGAGGATGTTTGGGAGATACCAGTTCCGGAGATGGTTTTCAGGAGCGATGAGTCAGACGAACTGAACGAAATCACTGTGAATCTGGAAGATGTAGTAGGCCAGATTGACAAACTAAAGAGTAGCAAATCACCTGGACCGGATGGTATGAATCCTAGGGTACTGAAGGAACGCAAAAATGAAATTTCTGATCTATTAGTTAAAATTTGTAACCTATCATTAAAATCATCCATTGTACCTGAAGACTGGAGGGTGGCCAATATAACCCCAATATCTAAAAAAGGCTTCAGGGGCGATCCGGGTAACTAAAATGGAAACATAAATGGTAACCACACCCATTCCCCATTTAGAGTATATTATTGAACTATGTAACCGTATAATACTGGCACCTTTTGGATAATTTAGAAACCAAACCAAACATATTTGTGCCTAACTGTAAACCGTTGTGATGGTACACTACTAAACGACGGTATAGAAAAGTTTTATTTATTAAATTTTCAAATTATTCAAATTACATTGAAACAATATGAAGGAAAAGCATGGATTGTTATACAGAACACCAAATATAAATTCTCATCATAATTCAGGAAACAATATCAATATAACATTTCCATTCATTATAAGAAAATGGAGACCCACTTCAAAACGGAATAATAGGTATGAAAATGTTTCAAAAGTAATATCATGGTGTAAAGCATGTGTTTTTCGATCTCACTGCCTTTCTATCCTTGAAGATGAGTTCTGATGTGGACCCTGGAGATCTTCTTCCCCTAAAGCATAAGTTGATTCCACGGTATCTTCACAGCGTTTAGATTGGCTGCTCTCACGTTTGTCTTTCTTTTTCCCAATTTGATTGCTTGATCATTATGGTTGTTAGCTGTGCGCCCCCCCCCCCCCCCTTTTCATAGGCTGTTATTGGACATTATGTATTCTCTTTCTTCTTTACTTGCATTCTAACTTTTGTATTTCTTAATTGATATTCATTGCATATCAAGATTTTCTTCAGTGTTTTGTAAAATTATAAATAAATAGTTAAAAACATGTTAAAAACTAGCTATATACTCTTGTTGTTTTTGATTAGATAAAGTTGAGTGGTTGCTATGTTAGTCCACTTGAATCCACAGAAATCAAAGTTAACAAATTAAAAAAATGATATATATATATATATATATATGGGGTAATATCTTTATGTTGCACTAACAATACAGGCACAGAGGAAGAGACTAGGAAAAACACCTTACTGAATCAAGTCCTGTCTTTTAACGTTTTGTTTTGTTTTTTCACTTAAACAGACCTTGCTTTTTCTGCTGGCCTACCTCAGAAAGATTATTTTAGTTTTGCACAGAAAGAAAAAGATATCCTGTGAACTAGGTTTATTGGCTCTGACTGAGTGTGCTTTACAAGCACAGAAAAATACACTTTTAAGGCCCAGGAGTCTGCTCACAGTTTTAGAGTAAAACTGTTTCTCTTTGTCTAAAGCAAAAAAAAAAACCCATGAAAATCATCTGAAAACGCAAACACTACAGTTCTGGGTGATGGATAGATAATGGTTATATTACAAATTTCTGCTTGTGTGGGACTTAGCATTTATTTATTTACTAAGGCCATGCTAAGATTCCAATGGAGCATCTGTAATTTCATTTAAGTGTAGAAAACCCTAAATGTTTTGTTCTGGTTAACTCATCATTTACAACTAAATGTTTGCATGCAGATTCAATGTCATTCCCCCTCATATAGGAAAGTTTATTAATTTCTCTAAAGATAAGCAGTTCATAGTAGAAACAGAAGTAGATTATGTAACTGTCCTCAGTATCAAATGGACATCTCTTCCAGAGCATTTTGCAAAGGCTGTATTTAAAATGGCTTATATCCTGTGCCCTCCAAGATTCAGGGCAGGTAACATAAAAACATTCATAAAAGAAGAAGGCTCCTTCGGAGTAAGGAAACTCACTCCAAGATGAGATTTGGGCAATGTTCTCTCAAACTAGCTTGTTGTTGCCCAGGTAGAGTGTCCATCAAGCTAGTTTGAGAGAACATTGCCCAAATCTCATCTTGGAGTGAGTTTCCTTACTCCGAAGGCCATCAAATCTTCACAAGAGATCACTGTTCTGTTCGTACGTCTCACGTTGAATGTGAAAGTGGCCCCCAACCCCCTACACTCATACCTAATCCCCACCTCGAGTTCCTAGGTGAGCCTCTCATAGGGATACAAATACCTGTCTAGGGAAGAGACACTATAGCAAGGTTCTCTCTCTCTCTCTCTCTCTCTCTCTCTCTCTCTCTCTCTCTCTCTCTCTCTCTCTCTCTCTCTCTCTCTCTGAACAGACTGTCTGGAAACATCGTGAACCGCAATGTAGTGCAAATTAGGTTAATAGTGCAACTTGCACTAAGAGCGTGTTGCATAGCTGTTATTGCAATTTGTGATACACATGCTTATTAGCATAAGGTAATGCCCCTTTTTGGTATCGCATGCGATATTGGAAAATGAGGCCCTATGACTCTCTCCCTTCAAAGACTATGAATGATGTCTCTGCAGCAATTTCAGTCTTGCTAACCCTGCTATCAGAATACCTGAGCCTGGAACTGAACTCAAGTACGTCCTCATGGCAGCGTATGGCACTACCACTGAGTAATCAGGCCAGACATGGCAAGTTAATTCTAATACACTTTTAGTACATAGTGTACAAAAACAGAAAAAAGTTGAATCTTTCATGTTAATGATACACAATTAGGGCCAGATTTTATAACATGCGCGCACAGCGGTGCGCATGTTATAAAATCCAGAGTCGGCGTGCGTAAGGGGGTGCACAATTGTGCAACTTGCACACGCCGAGCCGAGCAGCCATCCTCTGTTCCCTCCGCACCTTCCCCTCCCTTCCCCTATCTAACCCGCCCCCCAGCACTAACTAAAAAAAACCCCATGACCTTTGTTGAAGAAGTTACGCCTGCCACTGGGCAGGCATAACTTGCGCACGCCGGCTCTCCATCCCCCAGCCCGGTGGATGTTCCGGAGGCCTCGGTCCCGCCCCCGGAATGCCCCCAGGCCAGCACCCTGCCCATGGCCCCACCCCCGGAACGCCCATTTTTTCAAGCCCTGGGACTCATGTGCGTCCCGGGGCTTGAGTGCACCACCGAGCCTATGTAAGATAGGCTCGGCACGCGCAGGGGGAGGCAGGGGTATGTTTTCGGGGAAAATCTAGCCCATAACTCAACTTTCCTTCAATTCTCAAAAATTTTAATGGCCAAATAGGAAAAAAATTGTTTTCTAATTTGCTAATATCAATTTACATGAAGTTTGATAAAAAAAAAATAGTCTTTGAAAGTTTTAACTAAAATGCAGAATGTGAGAGCTAGCATTTAGGGACAGCTTTGGTAACAATTACTCTGTTTATTGCATAGGAATTACCTCCTAAGCAGAATGTTTAGCTGAACATCAAAAATGTTTGATATGTGACTACCTTCCATGCATTAAGGATTTATCTTATTTTGCCATTTGAAGCTTTAGCAAGAAAATAGAAATGGTTTGTGATTAGTTTTTTTCAAGCCAAGCCAGAAATCAAAAATAAGGGACACTGTTTACACAAAGTACTACACAATGTTCAATGACTTGGGGGCACAATTATTTGTACAGAAAGGTTGGCACATGATTATAAATGTGGTGATAAGATGAATAAATAATTCTAACTTTAGAGCTACCTATGATCTGACAAAATTCTTGAAATAATTTTAATAAGTTGTATGGTTTGATACGTATGTGAAAAAATTTCTTACTTGCCTGTTACAAAGGTATAAACTTAACAAGTAACGAACAGCATGCTAGATATCAGGCTGCAAAAGCAGACTTCGGAGACTTCTCCAAAAACTAGTGAAACCTGAGAATGTAAGAAGACATCTATGTTCATGACCTCCATAGCTGTTAGTCTATTCAAGTGTCAAACGATTTGCACTGTTTGATTTCTTTTCCAGGCACACAAGATAATGGCATCAGAACTCTAGGGATTGATTTCTGTTGCAAATTGTTCTTCACTTTTGTAATAAGGAACAAATAAATACTTTACATTTAAAAATAATTGAAATTTTTTTTTTAGTTCACTCCTTAACTTCCCAAGGGAATGACAAATAAAACAGAGGATGACATAATGCCTCTGTATCGCTCCATGGTGAGACTGCACCTTGAATACTGTGTGCAATTCTGGTTTCCGCATCTCAAAAAAGATATAGTTGCATTGAAGAAAGTACAGAGAAGGGCGACCAAAATGATAAAGGGGATGGAACAGCTCTCCTATGAGGAAAGACTAAAGCGGTTAGGGCTGTTCAGCTTGGAGAAGAGATAGATGAGAGGGGATATGATAGAGGTCTACAAAATCATGAAAGAACTTGAATGGGTAAATGTGAATCGATTATTTACTGTTTCAGATAATACAAGGACTAAGGGGCACACCATGAGGAAAACAAGTAGCACATTTAAAACAAATCAGAGAAAATTATTTTTCACTCAATGCACATTTAAGCTCTGGAATTCATTGCCAGAGGATATGATTAAGACAGTTGGTGTAGCTGGGTTTGAAAAAAGATTTGAATAAGTATCTGGAAGAGAAGTCCATAAACTACTATTAATCAGTAGGGAATAGCCACTGCATGTTGCCCACATTAGTAGAATGTGATCTATTTAGTGTTTCGGTATTTGTGACTTGGATTGGCTACTGTTGAAAACAGGATACTGGGCTTGATGGATCCTTGGTCTAACCCAGTATTGCATATCTTATGTTAGCACATTTAGATATGAGTTTTTAATCCTAATGTAGAATATGCTGTAGTTTCACCTTTTGGTCTATGATTGTAATCGAGATTTAAGCTTATACAAAGTGCATTACACAAATATAAAATGTTTATCTTTTTCAATATACAAGCAAATCATACCACTTTCTTCTGTCAAAAATGAGTTCAAGTTATATATTTGTAAACTGTATTAAATATTTTAGGTATTAGATTCAGTCTGACTTAAAATGTATTTGTACAAAGGGAATGTCAAATAAAATATTCCTATTCAACTAAATTCTTAGCACTATTCATGAGAGTAGAAGAGGGTGGGAATCACATCTAATGAACTGGTAACTAGCACACAGCTTTTAAAAGAACAGGTGTCATTGATGCAAACAACATTTAAGGAAAGTAAACAACTGTCCTAGGCAAAGCACAGAAAGCACAAACCACTCATCTCAAGCCAACAGAAAATCTGTTGCAGGCGAGAAGTCAAATCTTCACAGCTTGCTGCTAATACTCGTTTTTTCACTTCTCTCCAAAGTCCACTTACTCAAAGTATGTGATCCAATTTAGATCAAACTGATTTTAATTAAAGATATTTGACTTAAGAACTAGCACTTTTCAGTTTGCAAACTAAAACTCTCCAAGATGACATGGGTAGTTACAGCAAAAGTACATTTGATCAAAACCTTTTTATACAGTGCAAACTTTGAAATTACATACTGTGTCAAGGGTAGCTAACTCTGGTCTTTGAGAACCACAAACAGGCTGGGTTTTCAGGATATCCACAATGAATATGCATGAGACAGATTTGCATATAATGGCGGCCGCACATGCAAATATGTCTCATGCATATTCATTGTGGATATCCTGTAAACCCGGCCTGTTTGTGGCTCTCGAGAACCCGAGTTAGCCACTGCTGTACTATGTGCCAATTTTCAGGATAAACAAACAGTATAAAAGAAGTGCAAAAAGTCTGGGAAATAGTTGCATGCATAATTGTGAAATAGTGCATCTTTTGCTCAAGGCTTCAATTTCCTACAACATTTGAAAGGGAAGATGTCACAGAAAAAACAGTTATACAAACTTGTACAAAAAACCTTCCTTGACGTTCCATCCTAGAAGCTAAATTTAAGGATCAAATGTATGTCCCACAGGGTTCTTTGAACAATGTTTTGTGTATACCATTTTCTCTTTCAGAGTCTGTTTAACACTGAACCACAGAGTAAAAGATGTGCTACTTCAAAAGCGAACAGGAATGTTTTTGCCCATGCTTTTTTTTTTGCCCATGTTTTTGCCCATGCATCAACAGACCTATGCATCAACAGACCTCGTTCCCTCTATCCAGAAATCATCAACAACCCACCATTAAGGGAACTCCTTAATACGTGGTCAAATGTGCAGTGGCTTTCATCTAGGACAACCCTTTGTGTGGTTGTCCTGTTACTCAGACACCGTGATTTATGGGTGAGTAGATATCAGCATCGGGAATAGGGCAATAATAAAAAGAAATCACGCGAGGGAGAGTGAAGGCAGGTCTCTATCAGGTCGGGTACATTCTTAATATATTTGGTACAATTGGAAATTAGGTCTCCATGTGGTCCACAGATATATATGGTGGCCTACTTGACAGGTCTCCATCAAGTCCGAGTTTAAACAAAATTAGCCGCTGCAGATTTGCAGCCAAAAAAATAAAAAATAAAAATAAAATATAAGAAAAAGGAGAACAATATAGAGAAACATTATACAGATATATATGGAACAACAAAGAACTAAAACAAAATAGGGACTGGTATGAATGTGCTACCAATAAAGTTTTAACAGGTGAATGCGCGCACCAACGTGAATAGTAAGCACCCTAGGGTGCTCCCAGTCTCGTCCTGGAAAGGTCAATGGGGATTGGCCAGGAGTAGAGTTAAAAATCGCTGAATAGAGAGAGACGCTAGAACGCAGGATGAAGGCGCCGCTCACATAAACACTGTTACAGGTTACAAACAGTGAGTATATATATAAACCTAAATAGTGACAAAAATAGGATTTTATTAACTCTTTTATAGTAAGTTAGTTTGAGAATATGGTTTACATACCCCGTTTTGACTATTGTTGTGCTTCATTAAACATGGACCCGAGTCTCGGACACATTACAATTTGCCCCCGCGGCCCCTGAAGCAGGCAGTACGCTGCCGAAACATGGCCAATGTCGGGCGGGCGGATCCGGACCCATGTGAGTGGTATTAAGTGATTAATAGCTCTTAAGCCTTCAGACAAATATCAAAAAAGAAATGACAAATACTAGGTGGGTCGGATAAACGCCGGGGGGAAAGAGAGAATAAGGAAGCACAGAAAACTTTTAAAAATAAAAAAAAAATATATATATTATATATATATATATAAAGTATTTTGAAATAAAATAATTGAAGAATAAATCACGGTGGCTGAGTAACAGGACAACCACACAAAGGGTTGTCCTAGATAAAAGCCACCGCACATTTGACCACGTATTAAGGAGTTCCCTTAATGGTGGGTTGTTGATGAGATCAGTACTTATACCTGACATTACTACTATGCATCATTTCATTTAACGAAACACACCAGATTAAAAGAAGATATACTCTGCATTTTATGAAATATTTCAAAAGTACACAAAGCCAAAAATAATACTGTTTCAAATAGAATTGTTATTCTTAACTCATCTTATGAATGTCTGAACAGTTATTCTGCCATCTGGGAGAAAATCTCACACACAAGTGTCAGATCTAGCGGGCAGCCATCTCTAGCAGTGTTGATGCTATCCCCCCCCCCCCCCCCCCCACCCCTAACATTCAATTTCTTTCACCGCTGCCCTCTGATTTCTGCTCCTCTGGTACTTCCAGAAACTCTTCCCCTGACCTCTGGTGCTGCCCCACAAACTCTAATTTCTCCATCCCCTTCTACTTTCTAATACTGTCCCCTGCCAATCTTCCCCCTTGGACCACACAAGTGCAGGGGTGAAAGCTGCAAATCTTTGGCCCCCACATGGGCTGGGAGAGATAAATGTTTGGCCTCCAGAGCGGCTGGGGGAACCACGAGGAATATGCAAGGGGGGATAGGTCTTTGACCTCCTGGGACACTGGAAGCAGCAGGAACTATCTATCATGTCTTCAGCATTGTGGGCTAATGGGAAGCTGAAAATAGCAAGGGAGGCAGAACGGCTTCAATCCTGCTGCCCCTTTGGCCACCACAAGCAGCAGGAGCTGGCAAATCTATAGCCCTAAGCAGAAGCTAGCGTTTCTTTGGCCCTGCATCCTGCCCCCAGAGCTTTACCAACCCTAGCAGACCGCAGGATATGTAATTTTATTTCTCCTACCATAATCACTGGAGATCAATGATATTTTTAATGTACATTTTATTTTTTTAATATTCACTTGCATTCAGAGGCTACAGCTCCTTTTCAACTGTTCCTTTAATAGTTGTATATACTAAGACAGCCCAATAAAAAAGTTAGGCAATCACAATTTACAGTTTTAGGGGGCAATTTTCAAAAATTATGTGGCTTGTTGCAAAGTTGCCGGCACTCTTCCCAATAGATTTTCCACCAGTTCCCAAAGGGGATGTACGTGCATACATACATTCCCTTTTTAAAATTGCCAAGGAAAAATGTGCCCACAGAGATCTGCATCTGCTTTTTTCCCTAAAAATGCAGAGTCAGGTATGTTGCTTCTTTCCCCTTCCCACCTCCGATCACACCTGCTTCTCCCATGGGGTATAAGGCAAGGACGTTTACCCACAGACAGCCCTAATACCTAAGCAGACAGTCAGCTACATGGGTAAATGGCTTTAGAAAAGTGCCTTCTTTTTGGAAACTGCGCAGGAGGGTGAAAAGTCCGTGAGTACCTGTGGATTTTGCACATGCTTTCCATTTGCAAGCTGTGCAGGAAAAAGAAAAATGCGAAAACTAACGGCCAGATTTTAAAAGGGCCACACGTCTAAACACAGGGGAGGTTACACGTGTAGCTGGGCCTTGCGCACACCGCGAGCATTTCAGAACAAGCCCGGCCACGCGTGTAACCCCCGCTACGCGCAGATGTACCAGGCCCTGCAAAAGGGGCGGATCGGGGAAGCACATGCCAGCAGCCGGCCAGCGCGCAGAACTTACTACTGCTCAAAGGAGCAGGTATGTTCAAAAATTAAAAAAAAAAAAAAAAGATTATTTAGAGTAGGTTTAGGGGTTGGGGAGGAGAGGGGAAGAGGTAGGAAGGATATGGCTAGGGATAGGAATGTTCCCTCTCAGTCCGCTCCTTAATTGGAGAGGACTGAGAGGGAACTGGGAGAGGCCCGATTGTGTCGCCACACGTATTTTTCTAACACCCCCCCCCCCCCCCGCGCGTGCACAGAACAGGCCACCCCCGCCCGCACGGAAATGAAAATCCAGGGCACATGTGCTCACGGGACCGGTATTTTATAACATGTGCACGCTAACGCATGCATGCTATAAAACAGCCGCATCGCACACATGGACGCGTGCGCGTATTTTTTTAAATATACCTTTAAGAGTGTGGCTGCCTTCCCCAACCTAACTCTGCCTCCAAGAAACCCCGCTATGAAAACGTGAGCAAAAATGCACACCCTGTGGAACACCACGCATACGTTTACCCACATACAGGGTGGGCAATTGTCAGAAAGCTGATATACCCAGAAAAATAGCCATTTATACTTCTGCCCATGTTTAGCATTCAAACAAATCTTCAAACAAAACCAAAAAAACATACTTCCTGTGAAAATGATTTACTAAGTTTCTTTCTACACAGGCACAGAGTAAGAGAAAAGCCTTAGGAAATCAGGTCCTAAAAGTTCAGTGAGCCATTATGAAAATGTATGCCAATATAAAGTGTATTTGAAATAAAGTAAAGAACACTACTAAATGTTTATTGCAGAATATCCATAAAATTCACAAAGAATGGACACTTAGAAAACCAGGATATTAGGTGTTAAAATGATTTATTTATGTCTTAGCTATCGGCCCTTTGCTTTTCTTTTGTCAGTCAATAAGCTTGTCTCCTTTGTCAATGGGATAAGATCTGATAAGCAAGCACTGTTGATTTTCTGACTAACAGTAGGGAAAAGGAGAGGGACTTGATTATATCAGCGGCATCTCCAAATTGACCGGGCCTTTCCCCAGGGCTAAGTGTGTGGGAGGGGGCGATAAAGAAGGAAGGATAAAAGTGAACTGTTTGAGGTGGCTCTCTGTGTGTACTCTACATAAACACAAGCCTGCCTTTAAACAATACAAAGCGCTCCAAAGTGAGATACACATCGGCTATTCCACATTGGAAAACTAGCATTTCCTGTTTAAAAACAATATAAATATGATCAACACCTTACACCTACTTTCCAAAACTATAAACAAAAGCTAACAAGTTAGGACTATCACTTCTTATGAACCATATGTCATTCAGAATAAAACTCTCCTCAAATATGAATTTTCTATATAGAAGCAATTTTATTTTAAGCTTAAAAAAGTAAACACAAACACAATTGAATACCAATAATGCTTCTGCAAACAAGTGAAAAAAAAAGTTTTAAAAAACCTGCTGTATTATCAGGGACCGGATTTTATTGTGAGATACTGCCAGGGATTTCACTTGGGGTGGGAGGGGATATTTTTTCATTTGATAACTCTCCTCGTCACCTCTTTTTGTCTTCCCTACCTTCCTTTCTACCACTACCAATGAATCTCTTGGCCTACCCTCTGGCCCCTCTCGCCTTCCCCACCCCCAGCAACCGGCAAAAGGCAAATCCGGATTGAGGTGTACTTATAGATGCTAAATTGACTATGAAGGAGCAAATTGAAAGTTGACATCCAGACTGCATTCTTTCAACTTAAACTGGTTCATAGGTTGAAACTTTTACTTTCTCTAGTGGATTTTGAGCTGTGGTTCAAGCACTAGTACTTAGGCATGTGGACTAATGCAACACAGTAGATTTAGGATTACCTTTTCCTTCATTAGAATCCTTGCAATTGATTCAAAATGCTGCTGCGTGTTGCCTAACTGGGTGTTCCTACTCTGATCATATTACGCTTACCTATGACGGCTCCCTTTCAACTTCAAGTTGCTGTTAGAGATTATGTGCCTGCTCAGACTTTTTGTTACTGGATTCTTCTTTCAATTTTATCTTTCTCATCCTCATGCAAAAGGATTCCGTTTGGCAGCACCAGCCTTTTGGAATTCTTTGATATTGGATCTTCACCAGATGGAATGCTATCTTTTTCATAAACAGGTTAAAGCCTTTTCATTTATAAAGCTTTTGCTGAATGAAATTAATCTAACATTATGTGCTCAGATTTTTATGCTTTCAGTTTTATTTTATCAGGCCTATTTTAATCCAAGATATTTTTAGATTGAAGGGGCTTTGTTATGTTTCATGTAATTATGTCTTCTTATTGTACTTATGGTATATCTTTGTAAATTGCTAAGAATAGTTTCCAGATCAGCAGACAAATTCTTTTAAATCAATCAGTAAATAAATGGTGCTTATTTGTATTTACCTCCTCAACAAGTTAGCTTTATTCTCATGCTTTCAACTGCAGTACTAGTGAGTCTCACACTTCTACGGGGCACCATCAGACTGAAGACACCTAATGGAGGTAAACATTGGTAAGCACCACTCTCCTTCTGCCAGCAGAAGGGAGGGCAGACCAGAGATCAATCGTAGGAGGGGGGCAGTAATTGAGAGGTATTAGGACCAGATGCCAGGAATGTATTCTGGGGATAGCAGAAAGGAAAAGGAGATAGAGAGAGAAATAGACCATACAGGGCAACCAACTTTTTGCTAAGAAACCAGTTTTTCATTTTTTAGAATGGTTTTTCAAGGCTACAATAAAATTGGGTCCCTGATTATCAAGTTCATCAATCAGAAATATATATTAACAAAAGACTAATTCTCAGAAGGAAATATTGTTTCATATTAATACAGTATCTTAGATAATTGTTACCAGGTTTTCAAACACTGGACATCTAAGGACAAATGGAAGACTATGTTCAACAGTATCTATCCAGGCTGAAAACTATCCTCAGAATAGCTAAAAGAATGTGAAGGCTTTCACAGCATTCATGTTACGGTTCTGGCCGCGAGCACGCGGTCAGGCCCTTACCTCCGGGCTCCTGGACCTGCTCCCGCTTTCAGAGGCCTGGTTTGCGGCCTGTTTGGCGGCGTCCCCGCTGGGGCTGCGCCGCTGCAAGGTCTCCCATGGATGCCCGGCTCCTAGGCCGTTTCTCACCAGTGGTGACTCCACCCAAGTCCTGACGTCAGACGCCGCGGCCTTGATAAGCCGGCCGCGGCCATCCAGTCTTTGCCTTGCAACGGGTTTGCCTTCCGGTTTCCTGTTGCGCTGTGCCCCGGAGTGACTTGCTTTGCTTCGTCGCTCCGTTCCTGCTACAGTACCTGCCTGGTTCCTGCCTGCCTGCTACAGTACCTGCTTGGTTTCTGTTTGCCAGCTACGGTGCCTGCCTGGTTCTTGCTTGCCAGCTACAGTGCCTGCTTGGTTCCTGCTGGCCAGCTGCAGTGCCTGCTTGGTGCCTGCTTGCCAGCTGCAGTTCCTGCCTGGTTCCAGTACCCGAATCCTGTCTGGTTCCAGTACCCAAGTCTTGCTACAGTTCTTGCCTGGTTCCAGTACCCGAGTCTTGCTACAGTTCCTGCCTGGCTCCAGAACCCGAGCCCAGTTACAGTATTGCTACTGTCCTAGTCTGGTTCCAGTTACCAGTCCTGATCCACAACCCGCCTAAGTACCAGCGGCCGGGCCCCTACGGGCTCCTCCTGGGGGGGCTTCGGCTTCCAAGGGTGAAGCCACCTAAGTCCCAGTGGTTGGGCTCCTTCGGGCTCCTCCCGGGGGAGTACCAGCTTCCAGGGTGAAGAGCATCTACGTCCCGCCTGTACATCTGCCTCCTGGCCTGCTATCCATTAGAGACATTGACCACCTTTCCCAGTCTCCAGCAGGTCGGCCCAAGGGTCCACTAAACAGAGACTCCCATAACAATACACACTTGTAACCATGTTAAAAAGAGGAACTCTCAGGTGAGCGATTAGGTTGAGGGGAGCACACATTGCAAATATTTTGGTATTTTCAGTTGTGCATATGCCGTTTTAGTTTTTATCATTGATTTAGAGAAATAAGCACAATTTTTGTTAAATTTGCTATGGGACATTGTCTAGATAAGTTTTCCACCTCCTATAGAGGTGCAGTTAACTGTGCACTGACTGGCATGCTATCAATCAAATATGTTTAGTTTTAGTTTCTGTGGTATACAAGATATAATGTTAAGCTGTTGTTCAATGTTTTGTCTGTTCTGATGTGTACCTTGGATGTATTCTGTATATTTTGATTGTAAGAATTTATGAGGCTCATATTCAAAAGCATTTAGCCAGCAAACTTAGAAGTTAGCCAGATAAATGAATATTTGAGCACATATCTGGCTAAATTCTAGCTCCCTAATAAATTAGGAAAGTAGAATTTCGCCAGATAAGTTAGACACATTCCAGGGGCGAAACTAGGAGGAGTTGAGTTAGCTGGCTAAATGTGGACGAGCCAAAGAGCTGTCCTAAAGTTAGACGGCTATATATATATATATATATATATGTTTTTGGGGGGGAGGGGAGGTAGGATCAATAATCCTGAGGAATTTAAGCTGGAAGGAGCAGGAAGCGCTAAAGGTCTGGATGAAGACCGGAGCACTGCGTCTCCGAAAGATGGCTCTCCCGTTGGATAATAAAACTATGCCAGTTAGCTTTATGCTTCTTGGCTTACTGGCTGGCCAACATTTCCCTAAATATGGTATGTAATAGTGGCAGCTCCAAGCCACCCTTGTTACCCCCCTCCTGTTTTATTTATTTTTGTAAATTCTAACCCTATTATTTCTTTTAAATGTTTATTCTGTACTGTTGCTGGAGCTACTGCATGAATGCCAACTCTAGGAATTGAACCCACAACCTCCTGTATATAGGGTAAGTATTCTAGCCACTGTGTTAGGCAGGCAATAATTGAATTCCAGGCGCATGGACAACATAAACACTGTGCCTGATGGAGCTGGGAGGAAAAGGGCCAGTCTGCTAGCCAGTGGGATTTAAATCTCCCTGCCCCCCAGCTGGTCCAGTGCGGAGTCGCGTAAAGATTTGCTCATCACGCTCGACGCCAAGCCAATCGGGTGAGGCCACGTCAACCCGCCATGACAGAGGACTTGCTGCACTGACCCGGGATCCCCCCATGCCGGCTCTATAATGGCAACATGCCAGGCCACCTAGGCAAGTATGGAAGGAAAGGCATGTTGGGTGGCCATCCAGCCAGGTGCTCCCTGTGCCCATTATTAGCAGCACCCGTGCTGGTGAGGACACACATTTATAAGGTATTTTAATAAGCCAAACATTATAAAATCCTCAGGCCCTTATAAAATGCATCTTTAAGTACTGAAAAACATGAAAAAAGTTTTATACCTGTGAGAAATCATGGAGGATTTAAAAGAGCAAATATAATGCCTATCTTTAAAAAGGAAGCAAGGAACACACAAGGCGTTATAAGACTAATTTGAAAGCTTTAAGATGGTAATAAGAAGGTAAGAAACAACTAATAGTTGGGGAAAAACAAGTGATTTCAAATGAAATATTCTTCCATGACTGAGTAAAACAAACAGAGAATAGCATTATAAAAATTTGTAGTTACTGGTGCAATCCAAAGAAATCAAATTCCATGCAACAAGAAGTAGCATTCACCAAAAAAACAATGCTAGAGAAAATATTAAATTAACAAACATTTCAAAGGAGCCTACTTTCCAGGAAATGTGTGTGTCTGATTGTCTGGGTGTGGTGACTCTCTATCTGGGTTTGTGTCTGTCTAGGTGTCGAAAATCTGTTTTTGTGTTGTCTGGTTTCTGTGTCTGGTGTGGTGTAATCTGTCCAGGGGCAGTTCTATAAAAATATTATATGTGCTGCTGTGATATTTTTATCTTGCAAGACTATGAATATCTTTTTTCATGTACAATCTGTTATTATAAATACACAGTTTTTAACTGTATGTGGAGAGGGTTAGTGTATAAAGTTCGCCTAATGTGCCTGATATCCTTGCACCGACCTGGAGAGAGTGTGCCACACACCAACCACCACCACACACACTATTCACCCATTTCCCACTTCTTCAGGGGACAAATGCTGTGGAAATGTAGGAGGCAGGTTGTAGTGTTCCTGGGAGTGTAGCAGGGTTTCCAGCTTCCAAGAAATACCATCAGTATTCCCAAAGAAATTCTGACCCTTCCTTTCCCCCTTCTAAAACATTTTCAATTACCGGAAGGGCAAGACTCCAAGGGGACTCTCTGCCCCCCATGATCCTCTCGATGATGGGGTGCGGGAGGGGGGCACCATATCATCCTTTGCCTCAGGCAGCAGATTGCCTTGAGCCATCTCTGAGTCTGCCTATGTCTACCTCTGTGTCCAACTGTGGTGTGTGTCACTGTGTTTTTCAGAGTGTGGTCCCAGTATTTTGCTGTGATATGTCGATGTCTCGCTGGAGTATTTTTGTCTCTCTTTGCTTGCCTATTTCAGTGTGGGGTGTCTGCGTTACTGTCTCTGACCCTGATGAATTAAGGTGTCCACATTAGTATGTGATTGTATGCACAGTTTTTGTACATACCACTTACTCTCCTTGCAACAAGGAGTTGTGCACAAGACAATGTGTGCACAGCTTAGTGCACCTGCATGCTAATCCTATTCTAATGAAGGCATTAGCTATTACCCCCCAAAGCAGGGAGATCTGTTTAAGCCCTAAAAGATTTGTGCACATAAGTCATGTTTGGTGCGCAGGTTTTCTTGTGCACAAAACATCACCTCACCATTTAGTTTAGTTTATTTAATGTACTGACTTGACTGACCGCAATTCAGTCACAACATCAAAGCGGTTTACAAAGAAATAAATAGGATAATACAATCGAAATACATCTTTTCTGCCTCTACTCCTCCTCTTCTTTCCCCACATTCCTTCTGTCCTTGAGGAGATCCCAGGCTTCTCTCTCTGTTGACCCCCTCCTCATCATCCTCTTACCCTTCCTCCTCCATCTCCCACAATAGCTGGGCAGCCTTATGCAACTCCCATCAGGATCTCCAGCCCAAGGGCCAATCCTGCCACTCTTCACCAGCCACAAGAACTCTTTCCACACACTCCCATCCGTGGACAGGCAGCCACGATGCAGCTCTTTGCAGCATGACCCTTGGCAGAATAATTTGAAGCAGCAGCAGTGGCAGGTACCACGGCGGCAGGGTAGAGAAAGACGCGCCCGCACTGCAGGGATAACGGATATAGCGACACAGCATCACTAGGCACAACCTGCAGGCCTGTAACCATGCAGCGGTCTCTTCCTGCAACATGCACAGATGTCAAGCCTTACTGATCTGGTAAAGCCACCACCATCACAGTGGGTGTGGGTCTTGCTGCCAGCATCTGCTCTTCTCTATCTCACTTCATGGTTTATATGCACAAAATTAAGCACAAATCAGGTTTTGTGTGCATAAAATGGGTGCATAATATATGAGTCTGATACAATCTTTTTGCTCTCTCTCACCTCCACCAATTAAAACATGCTCAATCTATGCAAAAGGCCAAGCAAACATTTTAACCTGGGTTTGTGTGCATATTTTCAGGTTAGCACACTTTTTTTTAAACTATTTATGCATTAGCATAATATTAGCTTACTGTATCAGGAGTTAAAACATTTTTAACACATGTGTTAAGAAACTGTGTGCTGAATTTCAGGACATAGTTTTAACGCACAGCTTATTAAATCGGGCCTTTTGTCTGGGTATAGTATATGCGTTTGCTCCTTTTAGCAACTTGAAGAGAAACAAAATGGGCTCTGAACTGCTGACTGGCAGTGTGGTTTCCTAGTGGCTTGGCAACAGGTTCAAGAACTGATTCATTGTAAAAGACTTTGACATCAGGCCAGGAAACCAAAATATCCTTCATGTACATGTGTATGTGTATAGAAATATAAATGTATGTGTAAATATAATATATCTATACAGAGATACTCTATATCAGGGGCGTACCTAAAGTATTTGGCACCCGAGGTGGATAACTCCTTTGGCACCCCCTGCCCCCAAGGTTCACTCCTCCAACCTCCCCCATCCAGTGATCTCCAGTTCCCCACTCCCTCACAAGGTTCCCTTTCTCTCTCTTGCACTCATATAACCCCTCATACAGGCTCCCCCTTTCTTTCACACACACACATCCTCAAACAGGCTCCCTCTTTCTCTTGCACAGCCCCCTTGCACAGGCTCCCTCTCTCTCTTGCACAAACATACCCCTTCTCAAAGGCTCCCGCTCTTTCTTGCATATACACTCATGCACCCCTGCACATGGGCTCCCTCCATATCTCTCTCTCACACATATACATAACCCCTTTACACAGGCTCCCCCTCTCTCACACAAACACGCACAGTCACTCCCATACACACACACACACACACACTCTCTCAGTGCCTTAGTTAGATACACACACACACACACACACACACACACACACACACATACCCTCATTCCCATAACAAACACACAGGCTCCCAATCTCTTACTTACCCACACATCCTCACTCCCACACACACACACAGTTTCTCAATCTCTTACTCACTTACACACACCACACACACATCCCTTCCTTTCTCAGTTACATAGGCTCATGTGCAGTTATTCTGGGCCTCTTCCTCTTCAGCTGCAGGAAAGATGGGCTCCATTTGCAGCCGCCGGCCTTGCTCTTCTTGTGCCGCAAGCAGGATGGGCTCTCGTTGTGACCCAGCGGTCTCACTCTTCTGCCATGAGCAGGATGGGTCATGCCTGGTGGCCTTCCTGTTCTTTGGCCATGAGTGGGATGGCTTTGCTCATGGCCACTGGTCCCCTCTTCTTCAGCTATAAGCGGGATGGGCTCCGCATGCAGCTGTCGGATATTGCTGCTCTGCCAGTGGCATCAGATCGGAGCCTCTCTTTGTCACTCCTCTCCTGACAGTCACGTGGGGTGGACTGCCCCCTTCCCCTCTTTAGAATGCCCTGCTCTATATAGATAGATAATTATATTTACAGTGCATATTTACAGAAAGAAAGACATAGTTACCAATTACATGGATGGAAATGGGAGAGGTTTGAAAGGTTACTCACCCCTGATCTAGGCATACTTGCTTCCTGTGCCACAATTTGATTCTGTCTAAAACAGGGGAAAGAGGCTCTCTTTATGTGGAGTTGCTGTTTAGTCATTTTTAGAATACTCTTAAGATAAAAAAATAAAAAATGTGAAGATAGGTTTCTTAAAACAGATGTCGGAAGAAGAAGTAAATTCCTAGGCTGGATGGTAGGGTGTCCTTTATGGATCACCCTGTAAGTTTTCTAAGGCAGCAATACTACATTGGTTGTTCAAAGAAACTTGTCCCAGAACCATTTATACCTCACATAAGATTTTGGCAAGGAAGTGATAAATGTCTCGGCTGCCTGGCAGAGTCCCTATCATGGAGTCATAATACCAGACAGTGAGTCCCTGCATGTTTATGTCATTGCCTCCCATCTATGGGACCTTTTGTTTCTCTCCAGCTCAATTGATCTCATTAGAGACTTCAATTGCTGTAGGCACAGGTTTTAAACTCATTTGCAAAACACAGTGGAGTCATTTATATTCACTTGTCTCCAAGAGGCAGTAACTTGGTGAGGATGACACTTCCCCACTGGAATTACTTTGTCCTTCCCATTCAAAGGAATCCATGGGCTATTTCAGTATTCATAAGGTGATGACTGTAATGTGATATAAACACCAAACATTTTCTTTATGCATTACAAAATCATTGGCTATTTTGTAAATGTTTACATTTCAAACACTGTAATGGTTCAAGGTGGATATAAACGTTTTAAAGCTCTAACGTGTCGGTAAACTTATCACTACATAAGTTTGTCTATCTGAAGTCTATCCATCTAACACTATGACTGATTCTAACATTGCACTAGCAACTAGCAAAAGGATAAGATAAAATGATCAATTTCAAAGCCCCATGGAAGTTATGAAGAGCTAATAAACTCAAAACCTGAAATCCATAGTTTAAACTTAAAAAACAAACTATGGTTGAATTTTTTTAAAAGGGAAAAAGTTGCATGGTTGACATATTAGTCCACTTGAATGCACAAAAATAAAGGTGAAAAATATATAAGTTGATGCATTTTCACTGGACTAACAATTCATTTCTTTATTAGCTTTCAGGATTTAAAACTCCCTTCCTCAAATTTAAGTTGAATGAGCAGTTCAGAGTAAGAGTTCAAATTGCCAGAAAATATAAGTGAATCGTAAAGTATATTAGAATGCTAGTGTGAAGGGGGAAGGAGAAAGGGGTAGGGGGAAGGGGGAAGGGAAGGCATATTAGAGTGATAAGGAGAGTGGGAAAAACATTCTGAAGAGGACAGAATTAGGCTCACAAAAAATACACAGAGAGAAGTTACTTCCTCTCAGAACACTTCTGATCTGTATGATTTAGAACCCAAACTATTTGTATGACTTACTGAAAAAGTCAAAGTTTCTCAGGTATGAAGAAAGTTGACAATAACATCATGTCAGGTAAAAGACAAGAAAAACATCTAGACTAAATAGATTTTAGTCAGATGAGACACATCCAGATGTGAATGGTAATGGGTGATCAGGCAAAATGAACACAGATTTGGGGGGCATTTTTCAAAGCCATTGCTGCATGTATAATAATGTTTACAAAACTGCCCACCTAATATGCAGGTAAACTTACGTACATAAGCCATGTATATACATTAATTTACTCACCTGTGGGAGGGGGGTTCTGGTGGCCAAGTTTAGGTGGGTATTCATTTATATGTACACTTTTCAATTTTAAAAAGTATGCGGGTAAATTCTCTTGGTGAAACCACCCATGCAAATTAAAAGTCGCAGGTCTGAAGGAAGTTTTTCCAGAATAATTTTCAAACTGAATTTATGCATGTAGGTTTACTTTGAAAATTGATGTAAGAATATAAGAATTGCTATACTGGGTCAGACCGAGTACCTTGTTTCCAAAAATGGCCAATTTAGGTCACAAGTATCTAGCAAGATCCCAAACAGTAAACAGATCCCATGTAGGGAGGCCAACTTTTCCACAGACTTATTCTGGAAACTGAAGGAGCGAGGCCTCCTCATTTGCATAAATTTGCTCCCAATGCCCTTCAATCTGCATTCATATTAAGTACCCCCCAGTTCCTGCTAATCATGCTCTCTCTCATACACAGACAAGCACATACTCTCTCTCCCTCTCATTTAGACCTCCTATGAAATTCACTTGCACCAGATGCCAAGACAGAAACGGAGTACAAGTCTGATGTGCCATCATCCTGTATCTTCCCAGCCTGCCTGCAGGTGTTCCTCCATAGCATCCCAGCACTATTAATTTCACCAACAGTCAGATACATGAATTCCTAGTCCCGGTCTGCACCACCCTTCCATTGGGTGCATAGCACCATGGCTGATTGGCTGATGCATCTGACCCTCACTCAAGGGGAGTGAAATGACTGGCAGGAATGCCGAGTGATGGGCGTCTTCCTCCTTTGGCCACTTTGATGGGGTGGGTTAGAGTTTGCCAATTATCCCCTCTCCTTCTGAATCCTGGGTTAGGCACAGGTCCGTGGAGCAGACCAGACATTACAGGGTCTGGTTACCTTTGTAACCAGACCCTTTATCTGGCTAAAATGTAGCCAGATAAAGTAGGGGCATTCTGGGGTGGAGCTATGTTATCCAACTAACTTAGTCGATTTTCAGTAAGCTGAATAACTTTAGGTGTGCCCCAGAGCAGCCCTAAAGTTTTTGGCAGTTTGTGGCTAGATAACTATAGCCAGATAACCTTAAACCTAACCGGCTATCTGTGAATACTGCTGGTTGGGTTTAAAAAAATATAGCCAGTTAAGTGGCTATAGTAGGGCCGATGCAATACAATGCGCTCACACAAGCGCACTATTTAACTCGCTGTCGGACGCGGGTTAAAAAGGCGCTAATCCATCCCCTAATGCAATAGGGGGATTAGCGCCTATTTAACCCTCGTCCAATGCGGAGTGAATGAGATAGCGCTCATGTGAATGAGGCTATTACTCATTCACTCCGCATTCAAAAAAATAAATGTGCGTCTCAGGTGCACATTTATCACTCAGATATTAACGCTTGCCTGCAGCAGGCGTTAATAGCTGAGCGCATGTAAAAGAAGTACAGAAAAGCAGAAAAAACTGCTTTTCTGTACTTCTTCAGTAAAAAAAAAACAAACATAAAAAAAAATACCTCGCCAGACCGCCGAGTTATTGAAGACCAACACCGTAAACTTGGCGTCAGATTTCATAATCGGCCATCTGCCAGTAATGAAACTGGCCGTCGATAAACTCTTCATAACCGGCAGCCGCCGCGGGGTCGCGTTAGCAAAGAGGCGCTAAGGTCACACAAGCGACCCTAGCACCTCCTTGCTATCGCGACCCCCCTAATTTGCCTATTGCATGGCGCCCCCCTTGCGGGCGCCATGTGTACATTAAGAAAGTGGGCGCTGAAAAGTCAGCGCCTGCTTTCCGCGAAAATTATTGCATTGGCCCCAGTGTAAATTTTTTTTAAAAAGTGCAATACGGGCTTAATGGCCCCAATTGCCCAACCCTGAACCAATAAAGGAGTAAGGGGCCCTGTTGGCCTGAAACCTCCACCCCCATGTATTCCCTGCAAACTTAAACACTTGCAAATCTCTGGTCCAGTTGCAGCATCACCCCACCTGCTTCCCAGGTGCCAAAACTTATATATCAAAGCTAAGAATAGGGGGAAAGGGGGCTTTGAAGGGAAATTTTGAGCAATCAAGGAGGGTTGATTATAAATCTCTGCTCTAGTCCTGACAAGCTTTTAAGTTTACAAGGAGGGAATTTGGGGGTTCAGCCCAGCAGGACCCTATACTCTAATACTAGGTGGGAGTCAGGGAATTGGGCCCTTGCTGCACGTTTTTTGGTTTACACTATAGCCATTAAGCGGCCACATTCTTTTGAATACAGCCAGTCATCAAATTATTTATAGGCCGTCTTTTGGCACTTCAGAGCAGATTGTTTTAATTCCTACTGTAAATTCTTTTGACCATGCGCTTGATCTTTTAAAATGTAGCTTTCTCCGATTTGTCAGTTATGTCACCTGAAATTGAAGTTAAATGAAAGACCGAAATTCTTTTCATTTGTAATAAATTAGAGAAAAGTAACTTTTTTTTTATCGAAACAGAATCAAGATTTTAGTCTGCTTACAGAAATGAGAAATTTAGGGATACTGTTAGACAGTGAGATCAATATGAAAACATCGATAGCGAATACTATAAAAGATGGCTTCTATAAATTACAAAGTTTAAAAAGTTTAAAACCATTCCTGTACACCCAAGACTTTAGAACTGTCTTGCAGTCTCTTTTGTTTGCTAAGGTAGATTACTGTAATGCACTTTGGTTAGGTTTACCTGAATGTACTCTCTGCCCGTTGCAGTTACTACAAAATGCAGCAGCAAGGGTTTTGACTGATTTGAAAAAATAGGATCATATTACATACTTTTTGAAAAATCTGCTCTGGCTGCCAATACATTTTAGAATACAGTATAAATGTTTGTGTCTAATCCATAAAGCAATTTATAATGGAAAAAATGAATGGCTAAATGCCTCCCTGCAACTTCAGACCTAGCAACAAAGCTGGGGCTGAGATCAAAGTATAAAAGGCAGTTGATAATACCATCACCTAGATTAGCACATCTGAATAAAGTAGTGAACAAGCACTGACACAGGCAGGCCCTATTATCTTGAATGAGCTCCCTAGCGAACTGAGATTAGAGTCAACCTTTTCAAGTTTTAAAAGGAATCTAAAAACTAATTTATTTAAATGTGCTTTTGGAGATTAAAATAAGGAAGGTGAGCAAATATATTTGCATGATATTGGAAGCTGTTTGATTACCATTTGGTTGTACTTTTTTAGCATAGATTTTAGAATGTTGGTTTAAATTCATTTTATATTATACTACTTTAGATTGTTTGCATGTTTTATTGAATAATTTGTTTGGATATTTTATGTTGATTTTCTGCTATTTTAAAGTGCTTTAAAGTTGTAAACCAGTATGATTACACTAGAATACCAGTATATAAATTGAAATAAATAAAAATATTTAAGTACTGTAAGAATCTGCCTGTCCCCAGAGTGGTTACAACTAAGTTTGTACCTGATACAATGGAGGGTAAGGTAACTTCCTCAAGGTCACAAAGAGTGGCAGTGGGATTTGAACCCTAGCTTCCTTGTGCCTCAATCAACACCCGCAAGGTTTTTACTTCACAAGCTGCAAAGTGCCCAGACAGGCATTTGCTTGCAGAGAGAGAGAGAGAGAGAGAGAAAGAGAGAGACAAAACATTGTAGAAATCTCATCTTTGAGACCTTCCTCACTCCAAATATCAAAACATTTTTAGAGAAGTGTACTGTGCTGTTCGTACATCTCTCTCTGCATGTAAAACTGGCCACAAAACCCTAAACCACCACCAAAACCTCACAAGTTATTAGCTGGCCCTCTTATAGTGATATAAATAATTGAATACTGTGAAGGCCTCCCCAAAGACTCTCTCTCTCTATCCCTCTCTACTCCACTCTCCCAACACAGAAATGGCCAAAATGCAATTTGCAATCTTTATCGCAATTTGCGTTACCACCGTTTCAGGCATATCGCACAGTTCAACACCAGGAAAAAGGTGTAGTTATTTCCGGTGTTAAAGACTTGAGAAAGCGTAACACACGCTATCACACAATGCAATAATGCACCTCGTTTTCGTTAATCCTGCCCAAACTCTCCCCAATCCCGCCCCTTTCAAAAATGTGCATTTGCACCATGCGGTACTGCAATTATCACATGCGGTATGGCGTTAACGCATGCGTTATGCTGTTACTGTGGGCATTTGATGCCATAATGCATTTTGATGAATAACCTTGTTGGTTTGCAGACTGCTTCTCTGACAGCCAGGTTACTCTTCCCTGCCAGTTAAATCTCAAATTATCCTGGTACACTTACCTGGATAATTTTAAACCTAACCAGTGATATTGAAAGATAGCTAGTTAGGTTTAAAGTTATCCAGCTAAAGGTAGCAAGATAACTTTATTTGGGATTTTTACAAGCACTATTATCCCACTGAACATTCAGGATAAGTTATCTGGCTAACTTTTGACAGTTGAGTTGGCAGATTTAGGGTTTGTTTTTTTTAATTGTCCCCCAGTGGTGAGATTCAGGTCCCATGATTGCAGAGTTCCAGCAGAAGCCCTGGTGCCTGGCCCAGGATCATCACTGCAATGATCAGACTAGGAATGTTAGGGGGTAGGGGGGTTGTATAAATAGGGAGAGAATTTCTAGGTAGCTGTGAATGAAGGGTTCCAGAGGTGACCTGGGAAACTATAGACCAGTGAACCTGATTTCAATTCTGAGAAAAATCTTGGAAATTATTATAAAGAATAAAATCACAGAACATATAAATAGACATTGTTTAATGGGACACAGCCAGCATGGATTTACACAAGGGAACTCTTGCCTCACAAATCTGCCACTTTTTTTTTTAGAACAGCTCAATAAACATGTGGATAAAGGTAAACTGGTAGATGTGGTGTATTTGGATTTTCAGAAGGCATTTGACAAAGTCCCTCATGAGAGGCTTCTAAGAAAACTGAAAAGTCATGGGATAGGAGGCGATGTGCTTTTGTGTATTACAAACTGGTTAAAAGACAGGAAACAGAGTAGGATTAAATGGTCTGTTTTCACAGTGGAAAAAGATAAACAGTGGAGTGCATCAGGGATCTGTGCTTGGACCGGTGTTTTCAATGGATTTATTAATAATCGCAAAGAGGTACGATGAGTGAGGTGATCAAATTTGCAGATGACACAATTATTCAGAATAGTTAAATCACAAGCGGATTGTGATAAATTGCAGGAGGACCTTACAAGACTGGAAGATTGGATTTCCATATGGCAGATGAAATATAATGTGGACAAGTGCAAGATGATGCATATAGAGAAAAATAACCCATGCTTTAGTTACCAGATGTTAGGTTCCATATTAGGAGTTACCACTCTGGAAAAAGTCATTGAAATAGTCAGCTCAGCGTGCTGTGGCAGTCAAAAAAGCAAACAATGTTAGGAATTATTAGGAAGGGAATGACAAATAAAACAGAGGATATCATAATGCCTCTGTATTGCTCCATGGTGAGACGGCACCATGAATACTGTGCGCAATTCTGGTTGCCGCATCTTAAAAAAGATATAGTTGCATTGGAGAAAATACAGAGAAGGGCGACCAAAATGATAACGGGCATGGAACAGCGCCCCTATGAGGAAAGGCTAAAGAGGTTAGGGCTGTTTAGCTTGGAAAAGAGATGGCCGAGGGGAGATATGATAGAGGTCTACAAAATCATGAAAGGACTAGAACAGGTAAATGTAAATCATGTATTTACTCTTTTGGATAATACAAGGAGGACATACCATGAAGTTAGCAAGTAACACATTTAAAACAAATTGGAAAAAAATCTTTTTCACTGAATGCACAATTAAGCTCTGAAATTTGTTGCCAGATTGTATGATTAAGGCAATTAGTGTAGCTGAGTTTAAAAAAAGGTTTTGGTAAGTTCCTAGAACAGAATTCCATAAACTGATTTTAATCAATAGGAATAGCCACTGCTTGTGGCCGGCATTAGTAGCATGGGATCTATTTAATATCTGGGTACTTGCCAGGTACTTTTGACTTGGATTGGCCACTGTTGGAAACAGGATACTAAGCTTAATGACCCTTAGTTTGACCCAGTAGGCATATTTTATGTTCTTATCTTCTTAGCATTCCTCATCACAGTTATCTCAGCTACAAGAGATAGCAATCTCCAAGCTCGTGTCTGCTATATTCCATATATGAAATTCCGCCATGAATTGTTGGGAATTATTAGGAAGGGAATGGTGAATAAAACGGAAAATGTCATAATGCCTCTGTATCGTTCCATGGTGAGACCGCACCTTTAATATTGTGTACAATTATGGTCGCCGCATCTCAAAAAAGATATAATTGTGATGGAGAAGGTACAGAGAAGGGCAACCAAAATGATAAAGGGAATGGAACAACTCCCCTATGAGGAAAGACTAAAGAGATTAGGACTTTTCAGCTTGGAGAAGAGACGGCTGAGGGGGGATATGATAGTGGTGTTTAAAATCATGAGAGGTATAGAACAGGTAGAGGTGAATCGTTTTTTTACTCTTTCAGATAACAGAAAGACTAGGGGGCACTCCATGAAGTTAGCATGTGGCACATTTAAAACTAATCGGAGAAAGTTCTTTTTCACTCAACCATAATTAAACTCTGGAATTTGTTGCCAGAGGATGTGGTTAGTGCAGTTAGTGTACTGTGTTTAAATAAGGATTGGATAAGTTCTTGGACGAGAAGTCCATTACCTGCTATTAATTAAGATGACTTAGATAATAACCACCGCTATTACTAGCAACGGTAACATGGAATAGACTTAGTTTTTGGGTACTTGCCAGGTTCTTATGGCCTGGATTGGCCACTGTTGTAAACAGGATGCTGGGCTTGATGGACCCTTGGTCTGACCCAGTATGGCATGTTCTTATGTTCCAGTTGTTCCGACTCACCTGGAATTTCTAGCAAAGGTTGTCTCTGCTTTCCATATCAATTCATTCCATCATACTAGCTATTTCATATCTTAGATTATAAAGAGCTTTCACTTAGTATGAGAGAAGAACTCAAGCGCATTGCCAGGCTTCGCAATTATTCTTCACCAGAAAAGAAATGCAAACAGCAACCAAACTCCATGATTTGCAGAATCTAGAAGTCCTTGGTTATCTAATGCCATGCCTCCAAGAAGTCTTGGATCTTGTCCCCAACTGGAATGGAATTTGGAAGGATGAAAAACTGGTCCCAGGTTTATGCTGGGCCTGTGGTATAGTCTTAAGCTGATGGCACTCAAGCTGCTGGGATCTGACTGGAAATGGGTGCTGATGCTGGGTCAGAAGATACTGCTGAAAAGGCTGGAATTGACACCTATTTGTAAATGAAAGGTGAACAGGGACCCTCAAAAGGGTTGGTCTGCTACATTCAAACAGAGTCACCGACAACGCTGGTTCAGTGACATCACCTTGAAAGCTACCTGCTCTGGGCTATATTATATACTGAGCTCCAACTGAAGCTGAGGAGACGCGTGAAATGGAGTTGACAAATTCATAGACAGAACAAAGAATGTTTAAAACAGTTGTGAATAGTAAGACACTCCTTCTACCGGTTATAGAAAAGTCTTCAGATTTGGAATACAGTCCGTAAGGAAATTGCACTATATAGAACTGTTGTGTAGAGATATGGAAGTTTGGAAGACTTTCTTGCCAAAATTGACTAACAGCCTTTTTAAGGGGAGACTAAATGCAGACTGACTGATGTGGCACAACTTCAAACCACGATTTTTAAGCTCTGTATTTGAGAACCAGCTTCCCAGTTGTAGGAATGCCAAAGATAGGTGTTTCTCATCTTTTCATCTGCAACCAGTGTGGAATGCTGGACTGGGAGAGCCACTAGATCTGACAGGGTGACCAGTTTCTGGAGGGGCTCAAAGACTTCCAAGTGAGGGTCTCTAATGCTAAGTATTGTCCCTACCTTTTCTACAATTTTGAATAAGACAGGTGTTCTGGGGTGATTTTTTTTTTTTTAAAGGACAGGTGTATCTGGAAATGGGCTAGAATGTATATCCATAGACCCCTCTTCTGAATGTGAGGGTTTAGAACTTCAATGATGAGAAGGAAAACCAGAGAGGCTTTTTCGGTTGCCTTGAGGGGAAAAACCCCACTTGTCAACCACCTCTGAGCGATTTAACTCCAATGCTATTGAGTGGGTAGATGAAAAACTTTGTATCAAGGATTCTGATAAAATGTTCATCCCAATGGGCGATATTGGGACTCCAGTCTGAGGTATCACTGCACCAATGCTGAAGAGTAATGGCTGGATTATTCCTTTTATCTCCTTAGATAAAGAGGTAAAGAAATTCTCACTAGACCTGCCATCTGGTCAAGCGAATGACATGTCCTCTGACCTGGTGCAGGCAGTGGAACAACCTCCTCGGGGACAAGGATAGGTTCCTGCACCTCAATAGGAGATTTCTTGTTTTGTTTTTTTGTTGGCAACATAAGAACATAAGAAATTGCCATACTGGGTCAGACTAAGGGTCCATCAAGCCTAGCATCCTGTTTCCAACGGTGGCCAATCCAGGCTACAAGTACCTAGCAAGTACCCAAACACTAAGTATTTCCCATGCAAGCAACAATATGAAGCATACTGGAGCTGTATTTTCTAATCAGAAGCTCTCCACTATCAACCTAGAAGGAATGAGGAATATAGTAATTGGCGAGATAAGATGACCCCTTCAGCAGCTAGTCTAGAGTGGTATGAATACAGCTGTGTAGGTAATGCAGCTCGATGATTTTGGTTTGGGGCTTGGTGCATCAAAATACTTCAATGGAGTGTAGAGAGAGGATGCTTTAGTTGATGCATGCATCAGTTGCATTGACGTGATCGGCTTCAAATGGGTAATCATGCTTGTTTTGCACTGTGATCGATGGGCCTTTAGGAAGGAAGGTCAATGACTCAAGATACAAAGGAGTGCATTGAGTACCCCAATGCTTCCTGTGCCTCAAGTGCTTCAAAGCTTCCGTGTCTCACATGCCTCAAAACGTCCTGTGCTTCACGTGCCTCGAGCTTTCTGTGCCTCAAGTGCATCAATGTGTTGAGAGCTGGCTTATGTTTTTTCAAAGTAGGTTCTCACGGGTGTTGAGGCACAAGGAAGCCAGGGTTCAAATCCCACTGCTTTTTTCCTTCAATGGCAGACTGGAGGAGTCTCTGAGAAGCTCCTGCTCAACTCATGTTCCGGTAAGGCAGATGACATTGCACTGCGAAAGGAGGATCTACTGTAGCATTTGAGATACTTATGTAGTTCCTCTATGTAGTGCGCCCTGGACCGTTGAGAAAGGGGGCCATCTGTCCACAGGTAGAACAGTTTGCCTAATCATGGTTCAGACCCAGGCAATAACATTTCATGAGGATCATCATCTGATCACCGATATTTTGAACCCACTCACTGTGGGTTTCTTCTTGCTGTTCATTTTGAGGCAAAAGATTGTTTTGTTTCAGGTTTTTTGTGGCACTGAAAAGTTGTGTGGTGCTGCAGGGCAGCAAGGCAACTAAAAGTAAAAAAACTGAAGAGAATAATGAAAAAGAATACACATGTTTAAAGAATTTTGAAAAAAATGTATCTGGAGAGACTGAGTACATGTCTATGCTATACTTGGACAAAACATTATTGAGGACGCTCATGAAGTAACACCCACACGGGAACACCCACACATGCTCAGTTCAGCTCAAAGCTCTACTAGCTAGGAGAGGAGTCCATTCGGTGCTGCCGGATGATGTCACCCCAGATGTAATGGCTAATTCAGCCTGCTTATAGATGGAAAACTAACTCAAGTAAGCTACTGAAGAAATGTATTAAGTTAGTCCAATAAAAACTATCTTTTTCTTTGTTTTGTTAACCTTCATTTCTGTACTATTATGCGAATGCATTTTTTGTTTTCATGTATGAAAATAGTATGAGCATATCATTTCTGACATATTTAGAGTCCGCATGCTAAATCTTTCTACATCACATACAAAGTGGCTTTTTAACATCCTTGTTAAATTTATTTACAAGCCCACCCTAAAATTGGGTTTGTGTTAGTTTTAATGCATAGGCAACAAAGTGTTATTAATATATTTAACATTTTATCAGATTTAAATAAAAGTCTGAAAAATAAAACTAATTGAATAAAACATTTAAACAACATTTCAGTATTCTAAGCCAGCTGTGACCTGGTAAAATCTAATTATTTCTCAAATACCCTTTGGAATTGTTTGGAAAGATTTGCTATGGTTTCTAACTAGTGCATTAACCATTTGGCCAGACTTCACAGAGTAACAGATAAATCAATGTGCATAACTTCTATGAACAATTTACAGGTGCACATTCAGGGATAGCATCAATATACTTTAACATACATCACAAGTTACTGATAGATAAAATCTGTCTGGCCTTTTCAGATTTTGTCAGAATATAAAATGCATATTGTCTAATCATTTAAACTCTGTTCAACTCTGTCCCCAACCACATGCTCTCACACCACTCTTAGAAAATCCTTACTGGTTCTAATCATGCAAGTCATGTCTCTTTTCTGCTTTTCTGGAAGTCTCTGCTCTCACCAGTAGCAAAATTTAAGTGGGCATTGGATAAGCACAGATGATACTTAGTTGCTAAAGGTGGAGAGAGTAAAAAGCACAAGCTAGCAACAAGTATTTAAGTGTTCGTAGTGCAATATTCACCTGAATCTACAATGGGTTAGGGTTGCCAACTTTTCCACAGACTAGGACTGGACATTGGTGGGGGAGAAATATTCCCCTCTTTGCATAAATTTTAAATCCTGCCTGTGAACTTAAGGAGTGCATCTCTGTATGAATTAAAGGGCCTCTCTGCACACAATCAAAAATTATGCATTTATAATAACAAATTTTACATGAAAACTGACATTCAAGGAACAGTCTTAACATGGTAATCTAGTAAATGACGGTAGAAAAGACACAAGTGGTCCATTTAGTCTGCCCAGCAAACTTTATTTATGTATTCTTTAAATTTATTTTTTGTACTGTTAAGTGTAATAACGGCTGCTCTTTGCTGGTTACCCTTTATCTTCATTTCCATCTTATAGCCACTACAGATCCTCTGTATTTATCCCAAGCTCTCTTAAATCCCATTACAGTTCATGTCTTTCCTACCTCTACCCGGAAGGCATTCCATGCTTCCACCATCCTTTCCATGAAGAAATATTTCCTGACATTGTTCCTGAGTCATTGTTCCTTGAAGTTTCATATTATGACCCCTAGTTCTACAGCTTTCCTTCCATTGGAAAAGACTTGATTTTCATGCATCATTGACACCCTTCAAGTATTTAAATATCTTCTGAGGTAAAAATATCCCTTACAACATGTATAAGTTTTAAGACAGTACAAGAAAAACTTCCAAGAGCCCTACATTATATGTTATAAAGAAACCTTTGGGCAAATACAATCCCTTAGTAAGAGGTATAGGGTCTTCCTTTAATCCCAAACTATAAAGAATGGGACAGAACCCCAGCAGAAATCCTATACTTCCTGTTCTGCAAACAGATAATTTGTATCCACACAAACACCCCTAATAGTAGGTGCAGAGCAGAATTAGAATACTTGTCTTAATTATTCATCATGCAAAAAAGAAAATTCAAATTCTGGTATTATCTCAATAACAATGATACAAACTCCTTCCACTAACAAGCTCTCTGTGAAGTAACATAAAACCCTGAAAAAAAACACTCAGCACCTATGTAGCAAACCTGCCCTCAAACAACTATAACCTGGCATATGAAAAGACAGAAATGCAAATATTGCAACATGCCCTAGAATACCAATACACCTCCTACAGGAAAGGGGGGGGGGGGGAATTGGAAAACAGAACAAGATGGACTGTCTCAAATCCCTTAACAGAACATACACACCTGCAGAATGCCTTACCTCAATCACAAATACAAAAAAACAGGCAGACCCTCACCAAACACAGCATATGATAAAAGAATAGAAATAGAAAGATGCAGACAAAAACTAAACTAGAAACTCCAAGACAACTGTGTATGGAATGTAACACTGGAGAAACAGAAACAGAATACATTTCCTCTCATGTTGTGCAAAATACACAAACTAAGGAAATCAGAGGCACGCATCAGCGGCAAGCCCACACCTCAGCCATGGGAGTCAGCACCCTGGAGAGGCAAGAGTTGAAGAGGACAGCCGAGCCCCACGAAGATAGGTAAGCAGCAGCTGCCTTGCAGACAATTGAGGGCCAACTGGAGAGGCAACAGGAAAGGAAATGAACAGCAGACCAGAGGGGATGCATGCAGGGCACTCGCACATCAACTGAAGATGACCGATGGCAGGTGAAGAACCCAACGCTCGTTGCAAGCAGCCCTGAGCACACATCTCTGTCTCTCCTGTGGCTGCACCAGAAAAGAGGGGGCAGGTGACTGGAGTGGTTTCACATCCTCACTACTAACTGGCCCCGACCTTGCTTAATTGTGTTTTGCAGTGTCCGGATACCTTTGCAACCAGACACTGTTCACCTGGCTGTAAAATCGGACTCTCCAGTTTAAAACAGGGCAGTTGGCCACCCTATGCTAGGGATGCCAGAATCTATGGCAAAGAGGTTAATATGAAACGTTAGAAATCCTATAGATAACACAGACATCCACATGACTGA
Organism: Rhinatrema bivittatum; assembly: GCF_901001135.1. Lineage (NCBI taxonomy): Eukaryota > Metazoa > Chordata > Amphibia > Gymnophiona > Rhinatrematidae > Rhinatrema > Rhinatrema bivittatum. Next base: position 105,247,651 of record NC_042617.1, on the reverse strand, counting down.
GTTGTCATAGAGGCTGCAATGGTAGAAATGACTGGCAGATAGGTCTGTCTGGCAGGCTTTGTGTCTGTAATAATTGGAAGTCCTAATCTAAGCACAGCTGCACAAATAGCCGGATCTGTCTGACAAGCTACACAAGGGTCCTGGGAGTCTCACCAGTAATAGTAGCCATTTAAATCATACTGTAATAACAGAATCAAACTAGCAGCTGGGTTTATCTGACTGGATGTAAGTTCTGAAATTAAAAAGGAGCCTGATAGAAAATGTAGCCACTCATGCTGCTGGGTGTTACACTCGGTCGCAGATGGTTGTGACCTCTGTTGCTCACCACCTTTTTTTGCAGCTTTGACTCCTTGGGGAAGACTTGCGGCCTCCTCCAGCTATTGCCGGCCTGCCCACCGTTCCCGGGCCTCCCTGGATGCCGCTGACGCTGCCGACCGCCATCCGCCATCTTGCCCTCGGAATCCCCTAAGCGTGCGCGAGCACAGGTCAGTTTTAAACACATCATGGCAGGAACCTCAGGGGTGTCCCCTCCGAATTACATCAGTCCTCCAGGACATTTAAGCCGGGTGGTCCTGCCTACCGACGACTTGGCAACGAGTTCTCTCATTGCTGAATCCACTTCGCTTGCTACGGACCTCCCGTTCCAGTTCCTGCTCCGTTGGCGTGAGACACTCTGGGTACCCGCTCCTCGAGGGCCCTTCCTCGTCACTGGCTATCCACTCCTCGGAGGGCCTATTGCCTTGGACTATCGTTTGCTTTGTTTCCCGAGACTTCCCCTGGAACCTCTACTACTGTGACTACCTCTGCTCTATGGACCACCACCGTACCATCCTTGTGTGAAACCCTCATCGGTGTACCCCGCGCTGTGGACCACTACTATGACATCTCTAGTGAGGAACCCTCACCGGTGTACCCCGCGCTGCGGAACACTACCGTGACATCTCTAGTGAGGAGCCTCACCGGTGTACCCCGCTCTGCGGACCATTGCCGTATCTTCTACAGAGGTATTCCCCTTGGGTATACCCCACCGCACAGACTCTGACTTTCACCTACACTCCCCGCTTCACGGGCAGTGCCTCTCTATTCTCTAATAAAGACGCTATTCCACAGCTGTGTCTGACATCTGTTGAAACCTCGCCTCCCGACAGTGAGGCTCACAGGGCTTCTCCCTGTGGGCGGTACCATCTCTCACCTTGGCCCAGGTCCCACATACCTGCTAATCCTAACACTGGGTCTGTCGGGAAGGTTATATAGGAAACTTAAAAGGCCTCATATTTAAGCAACAGCCAGGACTGCTGCCTATTTAGATTATTATAGACTTTTATTTCAGTTTGGGAAAAGTGGTGCTGGAGAAACCAAGTGAGAAATTTGTATGCCAGGGTGGCAAACTCTGGTCCTCGAGAGCCACAGACAGGCCTAGTTTTCAGGTTATCCACAATGAATATGCATGAGATAGATTTACATATACTAGAAGCTGTACATGCAAATCTATTTCATCCATATTCATTGTAGATATCCTGTAAACCTGGCCTGTTTCTGGCTCTGTAGAATCGGAGTTGGCTATCCCTGTTATATGCTCTTCTAGCCAAGATGATGAAATACATAGGAGCAAAACAAAAAACACTGTCCTAGATAATGAGAAGTCTTGCATGCGGACAAAGTCTGTGGCTGGCAGTTAGGATATATTCTTAGCAATGTCGATAGGATATTTTGGAAGACTGGATGGATAGGTTGGTCTTTTTCTGTCATCAATTTTATTAATTATCTAGACTATTATACCCCATTTTTCTGATTACAATAAAGATGGCTTATAACATTACACCTTAACAGTAATAGTAACATAGTATTTAAAAGCATGCAGCTTGACAAAAAAGATGACTGATCAGTCATAATACATACATTATACAAATAATTTAAAATCATATTGGATCTACTTAGACTACTAAATCACATATAAATAGGAAACCAGAAACATGGCAAACTAATCATTATATAGCCATCATGCTTAAAATATTTAATCACACCTAAAGAATAATTTTCAAATATCTCCATGTGGCCCCATATATGCACATATACGAGCATGCAGAGATCTGTATTTTATAATCTGCATATATCTGATCCGTATATCAGCCCTCCCACCATATGCACATTGGGGTAGATTTTAATAAAATACGCCCGCGTGTACTTTTGTTCATGCACCAGGCACGAGCAAGAGTACGCTGGATTTTAATAGATACGCGCGTAGCCGCGCGTATCCTTTAAAATCCGGGATCGGCGCGCGCAAGGCTGTGCAAAATTGACAGCCTGTGCGCGCTGAACCGCAAAGCCTGCCTCCATTCCTTCGGAGGGAACTTTCCTTCCACCCCCCACACCTTCCCCTCCCTAACCCACCTTCCCAGCCCGATCTAAACCACCCCCTATCTTTGTTTGAAGAGTTACGCCTGCCCGAGGCAGGTGTAACTCGCACACACCAGCTGCGCGATTCCCCGGCCCGGGAGCAGTTTCAGAGGCCTCGGCCACGCCCCCGAAATGCCCCCAGGCCGGAACCACGCCCGCGGCCCCGCCCCCGAACAACGCGCTACCGCAACATGCCCCCTGATACGCCCCTGACAAGCTCCCCCAGGAAAGCCCCGGGACTTACGTGCCTCCCAGGGCTTGCGCCCGCTGCTGAGCCTATTCAACATAGGCTCAGCGCGCGCAGGGGGAACTTGGGGCAGGTTTTCGGAGGGTACGCACGTATCTTACGCGGGTACGCCTTTGAAAATCTGTCCCATTATGTTTCAGTACAAGCAAATATTTGCAATGCATTGAAAGTAACTGCTTTCGCTACCTATTTTATAAACATAAGCACATATATTTTACATGCAAAAAAATATAACACATGTAAAACCCTGATTTATACATGGAAGTAGATATATTTTAAAATATGCGAATGTACTTTGTTATGACCGTCGATTGCAGACGGCTGCGACCGAACCAACTCACGTCATGTGTTGCCCTGCTCTCCTCTTCGGGTCAACTCGCAGCTCGGGCTAGCCACTACCGCCACATACCTCCGGCTTCTCAAGCTTCCTCGTGGCGGCTGGGGTGCCGCCGCCACCCATGCCGACTCTGGGCCTTCCTAGGCGTGCACATGCACACCACCGGGCCTCCCTTTGAAGGCCCAATGGCAGGAACCTCAGGGGCATCTCCAACTGATGATATCACAAGGTTGGGATTCATAAGCACCTCCCTCGCCCCTTGCTAGCTGACTTGGCAACTAGTTCCTTCGCTACTAGTGGTTGCTACCGTCTCCTCGGACTCGTGGTTCCTGTTTCGGATCTACCTGCAGCTCTGGATTCTGGCTTGGGTACCCGCTCCTCGGAGGCCTGCTCGCACTCTATTTGGGGACCTCATCTCCTGGCTGCCCTGCTCCTCGGTGTAGTCCCTGCGCCTTCCAGAGACCTTGCCTGCCAGCTTCCCTGCTCCTCGAGGTTGCCCCTCGAACTACCTTACTGCTTTGGAGACTTGACCCTGTGCTTCCCCGCTCCTCGGAGCAGTGCCTACATTCTACACCTGTGACTGTACCCTGCTCTTCCCCGCTCCTCGGGGCAGTGCCTACATTCTCACCAGTGACTGTACTCAGCACCTCCCCGCTCCTCGGGGCAGTGCCTACGTTCTACACCTGTGACTGTATTCTGCGCTCCCCGCTCCTCGGGGCAGTGCCTCACTTCTCTAACAAGAGATTCCATCATGCGCAGCCCCGCTCCTTGGGGCAGCTTACGTCACCACTTTGGAGATTCGACTCGGGCTTCCCCTCTCCTCGGGTCAGCCTACGTCATCATACCAGAGCCTCTCTAGCTACGCTGTCCTGCCCCTTTGGGACAGACTCTGCTGCATTCCTTCCTGTCTCGGGCTCGCCGCTCCTCGGGGCCTGCCTAGTGCTTCTCTGTTGGAGGCTCCTGCTCTGGTACGTGCATCTCCAGTGCTGCCTGAGTACTGTGGGTTTCCTCTGAACTGTGTCTCTTACCCCGCTCCTCGGGACCCCTCACGGTACTCTCTACAAGCTCCTGCAATCATGTGGCTGTGACACAGGACGCTCTACCTCTCTGCCACTGCTGTTGTATCTCCTCCCACAGCTGACCTTACCTCCCGACGGTGAGGACCTATGGGGCTCCTCCCCACAGGTGGTATCAACCCTCACCTCGGGCCAAGGGCCCACGAAACCCACGAATCCTAACATACTTGAAATCACCAGTTTGTCAATACTTCTACCAGTTCACCAAGATCCTCCTACTACTTCACCCTGAACTTTCCCAGTTCATCCAGATCTCCCATCCAAAAATAGCAGCAACAGATGAGTCTAGTTAATTAACAGGTGTAAAATTGCATGAATTATTTGTCTAATGTAGTCATGTAAATCTCTTATAAAATAGCAACTTATGCACGTATGTCTTCGCCCTACCCTGGAATGCCCCAAGACCACTCCTTTTTTTGTGCAGGTAAATGTGCACACGAAACCATAAATAAGCGCATACATCTGATGTTTATAAAATAACATGTACACAAAGACTAGTTACTTATATGCATATATACTAATTTTACAAATGTAATTCCTTTGAAAATGTAACTCAATAGGTAACAAGCACATAAATCAAAACGCACAAAAATCCCTCGTCTGGCAGCAAATTGTTAAATTCAGAGTATACATTGAAAATACACTTCGCCATAACCAATGTTTCCTGTAAACTCTGCACATGTGCACACATGCAGGTTATGAAAAAGCATAAACAAGAACACACACTGGGGTAGATTTTAAAAGGTTGCAAGCGGGCGTACATGTGCGCGCGATCCCCGGTACAGCAGCAAATATGGCCGCTGTGCCAGAAGCCTGACCCCGCCCCTGCCCCCAGACTGCCCCGCCCCTTTTTGCAAGCCCCGGGACTTACACGTGCCCGGGGCTTTACGTGCACCGCCGGGCCTTTTTAAAATAGGCCCGGCGCACGTAACCCTTTTGAAATCCGGCCCACTATGCAGAAGAAAAGGAAAACAGAGTGGTGTTTCAAAGAATAGAGCACACAAATTTATACATTGTGTTGTACATGAGAACGTTTTGTGCACACAGCCAACAAAAAATTAGAGGGAACACTGCATAACCCTATCTTATGCCCCCTCATATAAAAGTACTTATTTGCATACAATTATAATAGCATTAGCTATCCAAAAACCTAATAATCTATTTACCTTGATCAATATCATTCCAGGAAAGAAGTCTTCCATCCCCAAGGCCCCTAAAAAAGCTAGTTTAAAACAAATATGCTCTCTACTATACTAATTTCAAGTGGCAGCATACTCCACGGCCATGGGATTATACTAAAAAAGGCTGGTTTTGCATCCTCAGTAGACCTCATACTTGAGGGGAAGGAGTATCTTCAAAAGATTGTCATTTTGGGAACGCAGAGATCAGTAAGGGCTATAATTCACTAATTCTACCTGATGTACTGTGGAGCTAAATTCTACAAAGTTTTATAGCTCATAGTAAACACCATAAAAATAATCCTAGACACTACTGGAAGCCACGTTACTACATTATAGTTCTATAACATAGTTTGGAAGAAAAAGAAAATGACAGAAGATAAGGAACATAAAAGCCCATCAAGTCTGCCCAGTTTGATTCTTAGTATAATGGCATGGATCAGGGATGAAACAGATAGCATGTTTCAATGGATAAGGTCAAGCACTCTAATTACTATAACCAAAGAACAATGCATTTTTCTCATTTTCCACATGGCTAGGTTAAGAACCACCTGAGAGCTAGCAAGGACACCAGGATTAGAGGAGATCGCACATGCTTAGCTGCTAATAGACTTCCTGCTAATTCACACTTAAGAGAAAGTATGTGGGTGTTTCATATTTTGAGCAAGCCATACTAACCCAGATCAGAATAGTAATTTCAGATTAGAAGGAATTAGTTATTCATGCAAGATAAAATCCTCCAAGCAAGAGAAAAACAATAAAGTGGGTCCTACAAACACTGCAGCAGAAGACTTTTCTTGCACTAGGAAACTGATCATTTTCTGCAATGCTTCCAGGAGTATAAACATTACTGTTTCTGAATAAACTTCTGAAAACCAGACACTTCTGTACTACAGACTGTTCAAGGTCACTAATCACTCTTCTGGTTAAACAGGGAATAGAGTATAAGGTTTTTTGACTGCTAATCAAGAATTTTAGCTATAGGAGAACCATAATTCTACAGTAAATTTAAAATGATATAATGATTTAACATTTCTATAAACTTTGTATGTCCATCTTCCTCCCTCTCTATCCCAGTTCCATCTCTTAACTATCCATTTCTTCTTGATTCTATACAATTTTTCCCAATCTACCCCTCTCCCTTCTTTCTCTTTTCCTTCCACACTCTTTAATATCTCTCTCTTGCCCTCTCCAACCTGTCACCTTTCTTTCTCTTTCTTTCCTATGTCTTTCATCTTCTATTTCATTGTTGTCCAAATGACCTCAGATCTTGTGTAGTAAAGTGCTATTCTACTTCAGTCCTCCTCCAGTGCATCTAATATAAGGAAAACTAACCTGCCTTGAAATATGCAAGTTTCAAGGTAAGTCCCTCTTTGTAAAATCTGGAGGTGCCAACAGGATAGAAAAAGATTGATCCACTATTGTATTGCTAAAATATTTCTGTTTATAATCTGATACTGGAAACATTGTTTTATACATTTAATAACCATAATAAAAGTAATCAAATAAGAATGGAGAAAACTATGTACTCATTTCAATTATGTAAAAAGTTTGGAACTTTTTTTTTCATCCCATTATTTTTCTCAGTAATCCAAAAGCAATAGGACTTGCTAATGTCTTTAATCAGATCCAGATTGAAGGTGACAGCTCTTCTGCAATCCATTGTGTGCAGGGTGCTCTGGGGGTCCCCTTCCAAAATAAGGCAATAGTATATCTAGCTAGCAACAAGCATTGAGTTACAAAAATTATCTCAGCATCAGAAACAAACATCCTAGGGTCCTTCAAAAGGCCCAATAGTCCCAGCACTGGCATAAGAAATAAGTTCCAGTGCATACGATCTGAGATTATTGGAATCATTCTGGGTGATGATCTCTCTGCATGTTTATTCTCTGGTGGCTTTGACTATATTTTTTGTACTGCACCAAACTTTCTACGATAATTGTCTTTCTGTATGTGCTTGTAGAATCAAGCTTTTCAATGCTTTATTTTGCTATGTACATGCTTGATACCTAATGATTTATTTATTTCCAATATGTGTTCCATATGTTTAAATATAAAGTTTCAAAGAGAAAAATGTAAATCCATAAAAACCTTAGGCAAAATGTAGGATGTTTATGAAGCACCACTCTATTGTGATGAAACTTGGTATAAAGTGAATTTTACTAGGGCCTGAAGCTCTCCAACCCTGGGGGCTAAAGTGAAATCAACAAAAAGCAAACTTCCTGGTCAGATACTTTAGTTCACAAGAGTTCTGAGGCTCAACAATGGTTTTCATTGGCTGTGTTAAAACCAAGTTGAAGTCCCAAGGCATAATAGGAAGCTTCTAATGAAGCAAGACATACATGGCTCTCAAAACTAAGTGCTGTGCAGAAACAAGCTTACCACTGGAAGTCCTTTTTCTATTGGGGAAAAAAACATGTATTTTGGGCTCCTGACTCCTATATCTCCTGAAGGTTCAGGACAGATAAGAGCTAGAATAAAAGAGTGTTTGAAGCATCGCAGGTGTTCTTTAAAAACATCTACTGCCTCCTTAACCTTATTTCCAAAGAGATTTCCTCCTCTCCAAGGCTTGCTAACAAGCCCTTCCCACACATCTTTACATAGACCAGATAAAAACAACCAAAGATTCAGTTCACCTGCAGCCACTTCAGAGACCATGAATGCCATTTCAAAAACATCAAACACAAAAGAAATAAACTAATAGTGAAGCATTTCATCACGATCCTCTTGAGGGTAGTGGTCTGTGAATTCCTGTGCATTTTCCAAGATGGAGCACAAGTACCAGACTATGTAAGTCTGGTAGGATGCTATGCAGCACAGCATTCTGAAAATGCTTTTCTGAAGCAGTCCACGGTTTAATACTCATATCTTGGGGGCCCCAAGAAATGTGTCTTAGACGTCTTAACATGTTTCAAGGTGGATTAGAACCATCACAGACTGATACAGCAATAAGGGCTGGTCAAATCCCTCTGCTGCCTAGACCCTTAGTGTTTGCCTTCTTTTCAACTGAGGGTACAGTATGTGAGGTTTCCCAATTCTTTTTATGCATCTCTTGATAGAGAGGGTTTATGAGAACTGCAGACAATTCTTTTGGCACATCAAATTCTTTGACAAGTCTGATATGTGAAGCCCTGGACCCATCCACAAATTGCCTCTCAATTGGAATGTCTATACCTCAGCAAAAACTACCTTAGTCAATACCTGAACAAAATCTTAAAAAGAGAGGTTTTTTGGTTGAGACCTATTCTCTGCCTTTGGAGAAGAGGGGTCCAAGGACAGGTCAGGTGAGAATTCCTCTTCAAAATCAAATTCCTTTACACCTATCAAGGGACCTCCCATTATCTCTTACAGTTCTCAAAAACTGGTGGTGACAGCTAAGCCTGCAGCAATTCATCAATTGACCACCTTTTGGTGCTGATGGTCCATTCAAAGTGCCTCTTAGATCTCTTGATATGTCAAGAAAATGGAGAGGCTTCCCACTTTGAGATCATTGGACTCTAACTTGGCATGCTCATTGTCAACACTGATCTTTAACACTCAAAGTTCAATGTCAATGCAGAGATACTTGGTGCTCTCTGGGAGGCAGCAGTAGGCAAAGAGCTTGACAGTCTGAGTGGAGCTAATCCAGTTGCTGCACACTCTTCTTCTACATTTTTCACATGTTGAGTGACTGCTTCTGCTATACACATCTGAAGTTTCTCCATGAAGACTGAAGACTTCATGAGTCTCAGCAGGAGGGCTAAACTTCAAGATGTTTTGAGGATTGCCAAAAACAAAGTTGGCCATTGGGAGATTTGTGCATCAAACATCTTGAAAGGGAAATAAAGCTATCTTCCAAGTGAAGCCTATTTGTCACCTAGCACATTCCAGTATACCCTAACTCTTGAAGTCAAGCACCAAATAATAAGGCCACAAAAAAACCTTCATCTTCGATGAGCTCTTGGAGCCATTCTCTTCAGTTCCTTGCTTAAGCACATGGAGTCTGATGCTCTGCACAAACTGGGAGATCTGGATCTGTCTCTTTGTGTCTAGCTAAAGGCTTCAGTGCTAAAGGAGTTGTTGCATCCTTCAGGAACTTCTTGCCTCCAAGTTTTGGTGCAACTCCATGTTCCTTGTGCTTCTCTGACATGTTTGGCGCTACTTCAGTAAATATGGGCATCTTCTTCAAATCTTAATGGTGGGCAATAGTGACATCCTAGAGCAGATGCTGCAATGGGATATATCATGATCCTGTCCAAACACCTGTAGGAGTTTTTGTGATGGTCAGTATGGATATTTTCTGACTGCAATCTGGGAAAAACCTGTTCTTCCTTTCTGCCACTGCCTGAAAACTTAAAGGAAGAAATATTTTTTGAAAGATAGTGCCCCAAAGAATTAAAGAGGAGAAAACAACTGGAAGCTTGCCAGAAGTTGAAGTCATAGCCTAAGTGTGCCTGCTAACAAGAATGACAAAAAAAATACTAAAATCTATAAAACATCAAAATAATAAGACTACTAAAGGAAGGAGGAAAAAACACACTGACGTGAAAAAGGGATAAAATATAGTTAAAAGACTGCTGATAGAAAAACATGTCTGGTTACTGTCTAAGGTAAATAATGAAATGACATGCTACACAAGTGCAGTAATGAAGAAATTGACATATGCTAAGAGAAACTGCAAGAAATTTTTAAGATAGCTCTGGAATCATGTTCTGTGTCAGCTCCATCAGATAATATCTCCCCATGTGTGTGACTACAGTGACCTGCTTGCTGTCAGAAATTCCACTAAAGGAAAGAATAGTGGTATCTTAGAACCAGCAAGTAGCAGGATCCAAGTCAGTATGACTTTACTAGGACTCCATATTAAATAAATCTGACCAATTTCTTTGATTGGTTGACCAAAAAATTAAATCTGAAGTGTGTGCTGGATGTGGTATATTTGGATTTCAGCAAGATGTTTGATATTGACCCATTTAGAAAGCCCATAAACCAACTAAGCCACTTTCAGGTAGGCCCACATGTGGTTGGCTGGATTATAAACTAATTAAATCAGACAACAGAGGGTAGTCATTAATGGAGATACACTAGGAAAGAAGGATTATCAGTGGAGTACTTCAAAGATTGCTACTGAGGTCAGTACCACTCAACATTTTAGGAAGTGATATTGCAGAGATGTTAGTAGAAAAAGTTAGCCTTTTTGCAAATGACACAAAAATCTGCCACAGAGTGGACAAGCCAAGGAAGAAAACAAAATGAGTTATAATCGAAGGAAGCTTGAGCAGTGTTTGAGTTCCTGGCGGCTAAGTATCAATGCAAAAAAAGTGCAGACAGAGATGTGCATTTGGGATGCAGAAATCCAACAGAGCAAACATGATGAGGATGAAATACTGGTGTGTACCAAGAAGGAAAGAGATCTTAACGTGATCTTATCTGATGATCTCAAGTAACAAAACAATAAGAATGGACTGCAACAAAGTGATAAACCAGAGTTAGAAGAGTGCAAAGATGCATTGAAGAGATAAAAATAGAAGAAAATGTAAATATTGCATTGTTTAACCTCTCTCCCCTCTTCCAGTTCCAAGTTTATTTTCCCTGTTTCATTGTAACTTTCTCACACCTTTCAATTGATTCTCTGTATTTAAAGTTCAAATTTTTATTGGAAATTTGTATTACGTTACGCTATATTTTGCACACATTGTTATTTGTAAACCGGTTTGATGTGATCCCTATCATGAAACTCGGTATAACAAAAAATAATAAATAAATAAAATAAAAATGGAGATGATGATAAAGTCTGGAGGGAGAGCAGTTTCTTTCAGCAGGCAAGCAGCTGAGAAGCCAGATCTGAGCAAGAGATTAGTTGCCATTTGCAAGCAGGAATGGAGTAAAACGTGGGTGGAAGACCCACCTCAGTTGGTGGAAAGGAGAACAGCTGCTGCTGGCACACAAGAACGGAACCAGTTCCAGGCAGAACAGCTGTTTTCAGCAGGTGGGAAGGGAGCCAAACTGAAACAGAAAATGAGCTACTGTCAGAAGGCAGGCAAGAAGCCAACAAGGGTGGGCAGGTGGTTAGGAAGGAGGAAAAAAAACAGGGCTCAGACAAGACAGCAGCTGTTGTTGGAGGAAGAGGAGCAGCTGGGCCTCATCAGGTGATGAGCCACTGCTAGTAAGTAGCTACCACGAGTGATCAGGCAGTTAACCAATCCCAGGCAGGTGGATGAGGAGCCAGACTCAAGTGGGAGAGGAATGACCACTACTGCTGGGATTGCCTCCTGCTGCTAGTCACTACAGAGAAGAGGCTTGAGGTAATGGAAGAGAGCTAGAAAGAGAAGGGATGGTTACAGCAAAGAAAGTTAAAACAAAAGAGTAAAATAAGCACAAAAAAAACCCACAGGAAAAGAAAACAAAGGTTATAAAAATGCACACCATCTACCTTATAAATGGCCTGTGACCGACGGCCCGCAAATGCGCAGTAGAGCGCAGCTCTACTGCGCATGTGCGGGCAAGGACGTCGATCAGGAAAAAAAAAATGGCGGTGGGGCCGCAGGAGCGGGAGGAGAAGCAGCGGCGCCGCGCGCGCGCGGTGCCGCTGCTTCTCCTCCCCAGATCTGCCGGCAGATCTCGGGGGGGGGAGGGTGTCACTCCCGCGCCCCCCGAGATCTGCCGGCAGGAGCGGGAGGAGAAGCAGCGGCGCCGCGCGCGCGCGGTGCCGCTACTTCTCCTCCCCAGATCTGCCGGCAGATCTCGCGGGGGTCACTGCCGCGCGGCGGGAGTGACACCCCCCCCCGAGATCTGCCGGCAGGAGCGGGAGGAGTCAATGGAGCCGGGTGAGGGTTGCGGGAAGTCGCGCTTACGGCGCCGGGAGGAAATGGAGGTGGGTGAAGGGAGGGACTGAGTGGGAGGGAGGGAGAGGGGGACTGAGTGAGTGGGAGGGAGAGGGGGGACTGAGTGGGAGGGAGTGAGGGAGAGGAGGGAGTGAGGGAGAGGGGGGACTGAGTGAGGAGAGGGAGGGTGGAGAGGAGTGGGTGGGGGAGGGGGGTGGTGAAGAGTGAGGGGAGAGAGAATGAGGGGGAGGTGAGAGACAGAGGGATGTAGCCCGTTTTAACGGGCTTTACGGCTTGTAAAAAATATATATAAAGACATTTCTTTTGCCGGATATTGAAGTTTTCTTAAGAGATTTATTCCCCTGGTGATAATGCTTTTAAACAGGTCCACATGGGCAGGAAAGATGTGGAAACAACTGCATGGGCCAGAAGGAGGAGGCATCAAATCAGCCTGCATGTGCCGGAACTAGTTGGAGATACCTCACACAGGCCACAGGAAGAAAGAAGCATCAGTAGACAATAAATCAGCCCAGTGGCAGCCACTTAGAGGCTTGCAGGAATGGGCCTAGTGCAGGAAGTTACTAGGTAATACATTTAAAACTAATAAGAGAAAATATTTTTTTACTCAACGCATAATTAAACTCTGGAATTCATTACCAGAGGATGTGGTGAAAGCTATTAATGCAGCTGCATGTATCTATTTATATGGAAAACACATCCTTATTATACTGCTGTACGACCTTAATATCTTGGTGTTGATGTACTTGGTTTTCTCTTTTTGAGATGGGGATGATCCCCCACCTCGGTTGGATTTGTCAGATGTAGGTGTTTTTCTACATTCAATAAACAGATTTAAAAAAAAAAAAAGGTTTGGCCAAATTCCTGGAGGAAAAGGTTATTACACAGTAATGAATAAAGTGCAGAACGAAGTAAGAGTCCACAAAGTAATTCTAATATAATGTAGAAAATGCTTTTACTTGGTGGTAGCAACTCCAAAACTTCAGTGCCTTACAGATTCTTAGCAGGTCCCCCGACACTCCTGGACACTTTCAATTAAAAATTTCATCAGATTTAAAAATTTCTGCTCTGTCCCTCTCGACGCAGCCTCCCGGCGAAACACAGGTTCCGTGTCAGGTGCCCTGCTAAGAATCTGTAAGGCACTGTTTAAAGTTTGTTGAGTTGCTACCACCAAGGAAAATCATTTTCTACATTATACTAGAATTACTGTGTGGACTCTTACTTCGTTCTGCACTCTATTCATTACTGTGTATTATTCAAGTGCAGCACTTGCTCTCCTTTGTTGTTTGTGGAAAAGGTTATTAACCATTATTAAGGTAGAGTTGCGGAAATCCACTGCTTATTCTTGGGATAAGCAGCTTTAAATCTATCTATCCCTTCAGATCCTCCTAGGTACTTGTGTCCTAGATTGGCCACTGTTGGAAACAAGATATTGGGCTTGATGGACTTTTGGCCTGACACAGTATGGCAAGTGTTATGTTCTTCTGCAATGCTGGGGTACAGCCTGGGAAGGATGGTGGAAGAGGGAGAGAATTTGGGTCTTGCCTGGGAAGGAGGAAAGTAAGCTAGACCAAGTTTGCATACCATAAACAATTTTCTCTGTAGACAACAGGATGAATTTGCCAAACAGACCCTTCTCTCTTAGCTCATAAAGGTTTTCCTCTACTGAACATGTGCAGAAGTTCCAGTATCTGCATTGCATGAGACTCAAAGGTGAAGGAGAGGCTGATGAGGACAAAGCAAAATTGCTTAAAAATATTTCTGTTCGGTGTTCACTATGGAACAGGACCACATAAAGCAAGCACAAATAAGATTGGAAGTGAGGTAAACCTCATTCAATTTTCATAATAGTGTGTTCATGAGAAGCTAACTAAACTTAAAGTAGATAAGGCAATGGGACCAGATGGGATACATCCAAAGGTATTAAGGGAAATTAGAGATGTCCTGGCAGATCCACTAGCTGAACTTTTCAATGTTTCTTTACAGTCTGGAGTAGTTCTAGAGGACTGGAAAAGGGCAGATTTGGTTCCTATTCCTAAAAGTGAATGTAAGGAGGAGGATGGGAAATACAGGCCAGTTAGTCTGACCTCTGTGGTGAGAAAACCAATGGAATTTCTGCTAAAACAGAGGATAGTGCAATTTTTAGAATCCAATGGATTGTAAGACCCAAGGCAGCAAGGTTCTACCAGAGGTAAGTCATTGGTGTGGCGGTTACTACCCTTAACCAATAAGTCTTTATGCTATTGATGCAACTCCATCATTGCTCTCTGCTTCAACAGCTGGGGGAAAAGAGGAAAAGGGGAATTACATTCAGACAGCAACCAACAAGGACATTGAATTGCAAAGTCTGGGAAAATAAGCATAGGAGTAACTTACTGATACAGTGGTTACTACCCTTATCCAATAAGCCTTAATGCTGTTGATGCAACCCCAACATTGCTCTCTGCTTCAATGGCAAGAGATAACAGGGAATTGGACTCAAACAACAACCAACAAGGGCCCTGACTTTGACAGTCGGGGAAACTGATAATTATAAAGGTGGCTTGTATGGCCAGCAGTTACTACCATAAGCTTGTTGGGCAGACTGGATGGACCATTTGGGCCTTTTCTGCAGTTGTTTCTATGTTTCTATGTCAGACAAATCAGTTTCTTTGAGTGGGTACCCAAAGAGTTAGACCAAGAAGGAGCACTAGTCATATATACATAGATTTCAGTAAGGCCTTTGACACAGTTCTGCACAACTACTAAATAAATGGTTTACTCTTATTATGGATCCTAGAGAGAATGACTGGGTTAGAAACTGGCTGAGTGGGAAGCAACAAAGGGTGGTGGTAAATGTGGTTTTCTCTGAGGAAGGGGGTTGTTTCTAGTAGGGTGCATCAGGGATCGGTTTTTGAACTGGTGCTTTTCAATATTTTTTGTGAGCAACATAATGGAAGGATTATCAGGAAAGGTTTGTCTTTTTGCCAATGATACCAAAATCTGTAACAGGGTGGACAGCCAGGAAGGTTTGGAAAACATTATGAGGGATCTAGTATAGTTCAAGGAATGGTCCAAGATCTGGCAACTATGATTTAATGCTAAAAAATGTAGAGGAAAGAATTTAGGATGCAAAAACCCAAGGGAAAAGTACAGTACTGGAGGTGAAATTCTTCTAAGCACAAAGGAAGGGCGGGATCTGGGGGTAATTGTATCTGATGATCTTAAGGTGGCCAAACAGGTGGATAAAGCGATGGTAAAACTCAAATGAGTGAGGTAATCAAATTTGCAGATGATACAAAAATATTCAGAGTAGTTAAATCACAAGCGGATTATGATAAATTACAGCAGGACCTTGCGAAACTGAAAGATTGGGCATCCAAATGGCAGATGAAATTTAATATGGCCAAGTGCAAGGTGTTGCATATAGGGAAAAATAACCTTTGCTGTAGTTACACGATGTTAGGTTCCATATTAGGAGCTAGCACCCAGGAAAAAGATCTGGGCATCATAGTGGATAATAAATTGAAATCGTCGGCTCAGTGTGCTGCAGCAGTTAAAAAAGCAAATAGAATATTAGGAATTATTAGGGAGGGAATGGTGAATAAAACGGAAAATGTCATATTGCCTCTGTATCGCTCCATGGTGAGACCGTGCCTTGAGTATGTGTACAATTCTGGTTGCCGCATCTCAAAAAAGATATAGTTGCACTGGAGAAGGTTCAGAAGTGGGACCAAAATAATAAAGGGGATGGAACAGCTCCCCTATGAGGAAAGGGTAAAGAAGTTAGGGCTGTTCAGCTTGGAGAAGAGACAGCTAAGGGGGGATATGAAAGAGGCTTTTAAAATCATGAGGGGTCTAGAAAGGGTAAAGGTGAATCGGTTATTTATTCTTTCAGATATTAGAAGGACTAGGGGGCACGCCATAAAGTTAGCAAGTATCACATTTAAAACTAATTGGAGAAAATTATTTTTCCTTCAATGCACAATTAAGCTCTGGAATTTGTTGCCAGAGGATGTGGTCAGTGCATTTAGTGTAGCTGGGTTTAAAATAGATTTGGATAAGTTCTTGAAGGAGAAGTCCATTAACTACTATTAATCAAGATGACTTAGGGAATAGCCACTGCTATTACTGGCACCAATAACACGGGATCTACTTAGTGTTTGGGTACTTGTCAGGTACTTGTAGCCTGGAATGGCCACTGTTGGAAACAGGATGCTGGGCTCGATGGACCTTTGGTCTGACCTAGTATAGTAATTTCTTCTGTTTTTATATATTCAGTCTGCTAGCCAATTCGACTGTTGTTATTATGTGTGTTTTGGTGAATCCTTGGGTGCTGTGGAGATGACCACCTCCACGGGGAGGAGCCCCATGAGGAGCCACAGCACTGGGCTAGACTCTTACAACACAAACACACAGAAATATTCTATATTTTAACTGCTTGATGATAGCCAGCAGGTAGCAGTAGTGAGGCAGTCAGTAGTTGCAGTCTCAGGGACTTCGGCAGAGGGAGCTCTTCTCTCCCAGATGACATCAGGAGGTTCCGCAGTAGGTCTCCCAGCAAGGAGATACTGTGGATGACATAGACAGAGTTATTGTACTCACTAGGTGTTGCTGTTGATATGCGATTCCACCAGATAAGTTGTAGAAGGTACAGGCACCGAGGCAGGGAGAGCAGACCCTCGAGGAGCGAGTACCTGTTCCCTGAAAGGCACCTGAAATAAAGCAGAGGGCCCCCGAGGAGCGGGTACCCAGGTTAGCAATAACCCCAAAGGGCAGAGAGAGAGAGCTTCCTGCGGCAGCATGGAAGCGGCAGAGTAGCATAGACAGGAACGGATTCGAGTCCTTGCTAACTCGGGGAGCTAGCAAATGAATGAAGGTAATATACCCGGATGGCATGATGTCAGCATGAGGGAACGCCCTTGAGGTTCGCGTCAAGGGTGGTACAAAGAAGTGGGTTGCGCGCGCACGCACCCTAGTAGATACCTGGGAGGAGCAATGGCGGGAGGCTGCACCATAGCCGTTCCGGGGATGCCAGAGAGGTCGGCTTGTAGATGCGGCAGTAGCCATCTTGCCCAGGTAAGCGGGAGGAGCCGAGATTAAGGTGAGGCAAGCAGGGCGAAGCCGTCGAAGACCGACGGACGCAACAGTACCCCCCTTCAAAGGGCGTCCACGCTGTTTCCTACCAGGTCTTAGTTTTTGAGGATGCAAGTGATGGAAGTCCCATAGTATCTCTTTATCCAGGATATTAGACATTGGTGTCCAAGAGTTTTCTTCAGGGCGATACCCTTCCCATGACAGGTATTTCCATACTCTGCCTCATCTTCTCACATCAAGAACTGCGTCTACTTTATATTCTATGTCTTCTTCTGCATCTACAGGTGTTACTTCTGGTATCTTGTTGGAGAACTCACTAAGGATCAATGGCTTCAATAGTGAGACGTGGAATGCATTGTGGATCTTTAAAGTGGATGGTAGCTTCAGACTGTAAGCGAGATTGCCCATTCGTCGGAGAATGGGAAAAGGTCCAATGAAGCGAGGAGCGAACCGAGCTGAAGGAAGTTTCAGTCTTAAGTGCTTAGTGGAAAGCCAGACTTTGTCACCAGGCTTGAAGTCTGGAGCCTTGCAGTGATGAGCATCATATCCTTTCTTTGCTCAAAGTCCTGCTTTAACAAGCATCTCTTTTGTTTGAGTCCAAAGTTGATGGATATCTTTGGCAGTGGTTTGAGCTGCTGGGGACGACACTGATAGCGGAAGTGGCAGTGGTGGTAGTGGTAGTCGTCCGTAGACCACTTAAAATGGTGTTGATCCAGTGGATGTTGCTTGATGATAATTTATGGCAAATTCTGCCCAGGGTAACAGTTCACTCCAATCATTCTGGCGTGTGTTCACGTAGGCACAAATGAACTGTTTGAGTGTCCTGTTCATCCTTTCTATTTGCCCGTTGGATTGAGGATGATATGCGATGTGAAGTCGAGGGCAATATCGAACTTCTTACATAGTGCCTTCCAGAAGTTAGCCGTGAATTGGGCTCCACGATCGGAGACTATATGCTTAGGCAAGCCATGCAGGTGGAAGATGTGCTGAATGAATAACTTGGCGAGCTTCATGGCGGTGGGTAAGCCTGGGAGAGCCACAAAATGTGCCATCTTCGAGATCCTATCTACGGTTACCCATATGGTGTTCTTTCCTCCTGAAGATGGTAAATCTACCACGAAGTCTGTGGCAATATGTGTCCATGGTTCTTCTGGCACAGGCAAGGGCTGGAGTAGACCCCATGGGCAACCCGGAGGCGTCTTCTGCTTAGCACAGTTTGCGCAGGAAGCAACGTAGGAGAAAGTGTCTTCCTTCATGGTGGGCCACCAGTAAAAGGTTTGAAGTTTAGATAGGGTTCTCCGCTGACCAGTATGTCCTGAAAGTTTGAAGTCATGGGCCCAAGCCAATAACTTTTTTCTGAGGTTCTTGGGTACGATAGTCTTCCCTGCAGATACAGAGTGGGTAGCTGCCAATATGACTTCTCTGGATCAAAGATGTGTTGCAGTTCTTCTGGTACATCCTCAGAGAGGAATGAGCGAGATAGTGTCAGCTCTGATATTCTTATCTCCAGGGTGGTACTTAAGTACAAAGTTGAATCTGTTGAAAAACAGAGACCATCTCGCTTGCCTATCATTCAGGCGCTGTGCATGGTGAAGGAACTCCAGATTCTTATGGTCTGTGAAAAAAGTTACTTGATGTTGCGCTCCTTCGAGCCAAGTGCACCATTCTTCGAATGCCATCTTTATAGCCAGGAGCTCCTTATCTCCAATTCCGTAATATTTCTCTGCAGGAGAGAAGCGACGGGAGAAAAATGAGCAGGGCTGTTGCATCCTTTGAATCACCAGCCTGGCTTAATACTGCCCCTACGCCAACGTCAGAGGAATCGACCTCCACGATGAAAGGCTTGGAGGGGTCTGGGTGTCGAAGACACGGCTTGCTTAAAAAGGCATCCTTTAGTTTCTGGAATGCAGTTATAGCCTCTGGAGACCAACTGGCAGCATTGGCACCTTTCTTCGTCATAGCGGTAAGCGGCACTGTGAGAGAAGAGTAGCTCTTAATGAAGGGCCTGTAATAGTTGGTGAAACCTAAGAAGCGTCTGAGAGCTTTTAACCCGGTGGGTTGCGCCCATTTCTTGATACTCTCTAGCTTCTGTGGATCCATTTGAAAGCCTTGATTGGAGACGATGTAGCCTAAGAAAGGCACTGAGTCTTTGTGAAATTCACATTTGGATAGCTTGGTGTAGAGAAGGTTCTCACGGAGCCTCTGTAGTACTCTCTTAACATCCTCTTGATAAGTGGTCATGTCTTGAGAAAATATTAAGATATCGTCCAAGTAAATAACAACACACTTATAGAGGAGGTCCTGGAAAATGTCGTTCATTAAATTTTGAAAGACAGCCAGGGCGTTGCACAGGCCGAAAGGCATCACTAGATATTCAAAGTGGCCGTCTCAAGTGTTGAAGGCCGTCTTCCACTCATCGCCATCTCGAATGCGAAGTAAATTGTAAGCTCCTTCATAATCATGTGGCCTTGGCTGTCTTCAGTATCCAATACCCTTTTCTCTCTGCCTTGCTGTCAAAGCAGAAATCAATGTTACAACTGTGTCAAAATCTTCAAGGCTAATTGGTTAAGGGTAGTGATCCCCTATGCCAGAGCTTTCCAAACTGTGTCGCGACACGTTAGTGTGTCGCCTGCAGTGTGCAGGTGTGTCACGCAAGCCCGGTCAACTCCAACGCGAGTTTGGGCCTTTTTTTCTAGCAATTCACTTTTTTTTTTTTTTCAGTTCGTTACTGTCAATCGTGGTTTTTTTGGGCTTGGTGGGTGGGACTTGAGCCCAGCTGTCCCTGTCATTGGCTGCTGCTGCCGATAAGGCCTGGCCACGAGGAGTACTGTCTGCAAGCAACAGTGTCTGGTGATCCTGGAAGGTGTTATGCACCATGGCAGGCTTGAACCCTGAAGGGAGTGAAGCACTTAACTGGCAACAATCAAAAAGAAGAGGTACATGAGTATGGGGGACAGAAGTGCTGGAGGGGGGAGAGATGAGTGTGTGGGGGACAGACATGTGCTTGGGCTTGGTTTTTTTTTTTTTGGAAAATAGTGCTTGCTTTTTCATGAAACATTGGCAACAATCAAAAAGAAGAGGTACATGAGTGTGGGGGCCAGACATGTGCTTGGGGGGGGGGGGAGAAATGAGTGTGTGGGGGCCAGACATGTGCTTAGGGGGGAGAGATGAGTGTGTGGGGGACTGACATGTGCTTGGGGGGGGAGAGAGAGATGAGTGTGTGGGGGACAGACATGTGCTTGGGCTTGTTTTTTTGGAAAATAGCTCTTGTTTTTTCATGAAACACTGGCAAGAATCAAAAAGAAGAGGTACGGGGGCGGAGTTAAGATGGCCGCCGGACTGCTTAGGTCGGCGTGAGACTTCTTGGCTAAGAGAAAAAAAACTTATTTTTCCTGCAAAATTTTACCTGAAATGGGGAGGAAGCGAAAATCGAGGGGACAGTATCCTGCACTGACCCCCGGGACGCCCATAACCGGTCCAATGGACTCTCACATGCGTCGCAGCGAAATTGGAGCGGGGCAGCAGCCGTTGGAGAGTGGGGGAGGAGAAGCTGAGCTCCCTGCTCTCCCGGGCTCAACATCTTCGTTTAGCTCCGCAGAGAGGACCCCCCCGGTAAATCCTGCGGTTGCAAGGAGAGCCTCATCGGAGGTGTTTGTACCTCAGGACCGAAGTGTTATGGGGACAAGCCTGTCAGGACCGGGTGAGACTCTAGCTGCAACCCAGAGCCCGCTGGAATCAACAGGGCTAACCGGAGTGGAAAGGGGAGGAATACAGGAACCCGTTGGAGCGAGCGAAGTAAACGGAACTGAAACAACAGCAGAAATCCCTCCTCTGGTAAGACCTATGACTTTCTCATTAGAAACGCTGTGGGAGGCTATAAATGATATGAGAAATTCTATTCTCCAGCAATTAATTCCGGTAACGGAGCAAGTTAAACAGCATGACCTAAAAATTGAAGTGGTCTCAAACGAATATGTACAAATGGGAAATCAGATATCAGCGATAAGAACTGAGTTGGACAAAGTACAACAAAATCAAGTGGTAATTCTCAAAGAAAGGCATAGTACAGCTTTAAAGATGGAAAGTCTGGAAAATTTGGTTAAAAGCAGAAATCTGCGATTTATTAATTTTCCTCAGTTACCTATGAGATCCCCTAGAGAGGTCTTTACGAGTTACCTAAAAGATTTTCTTAAAATCCCAGATTCTGCGTTACCACCAATAATCAAGATATTCTATCTGCCTAAAGCAAGAACATTACTGGGAGAACAAGGAGGAGAAGTTGAAACTTTGAGACCTGTAACTAGTCAACCTCCGGAATTGGATTTATCAGCAATCCTTGAGACATCAGATTCAGAGATGGCCGTCCCTGCAACTCTTATAGTGACTTTGGCACTAGAGACAGACAGGGAATGGCTTTTGAAATTAGTATTGAGGAATCGGAATGTAAATT
Source organism: Rhinatrema bivittatum (assembly GCF_901001135.1). Classification (NCBI taxonomy): domain Eukaryota; kingdom Metazoa; phylum Chordata; class Amphibia; order Gymnophiona; family Rhinatrematidae; genus Rhinatrema; species Rhinatrema bivittatum. Next base: position 105,226,069 of record NC_042617.1, on the reverse strand, counting down.
ATTTGGGCTGTAGAATACGTGCATTCCCAGATGTATCTAGAGAAACTCAGAAGAAGAGAAAGGCTTTTCTGCTGCTAAGACCACAAGTTGATTTATAGGAGGAAATTTCCTTTTGAAATTCCCGTGCAAATGTGTAGTCAAATACCTAGGGAATACCTACGTATTTTTTGATCCTCCGCAGCTGACCCAATTTTTAATTGGGAAAAAACCGTTGACTCCAGTAGCCCCCATGGAATCTTGTATGGATACCCCTAGTCTCTCATGAATGGATAAATGTTCGTTGTAACAGTCTGGAATTACTTTAAAAATTATTGTTATTATTTCTTTAGGTTGTGGATACTCACCCCCCCCCCAAATAAGGGGACTTAAATGTTAGAGAATGGGAATTTAAAATATTTTTCTTGTATGATGTATAACCAAATGTGGTATTTTGTTTGTGTATACCCTCTCTACTTTTCTTTTTCAAGTTTCATCTTGATAAATATTTGTAAAATTGCATAAATAAAAAAAAAAATAAAAAAAAGAAGAGGTACATGAGTGTGTGCGGCCAGACATGCGCTTGGGGGGGGAGAGAGATGAGTGTGTGGGGGCCAGACATGTTCTTGGGGTGGGGGAGAGAGATGAGTATGTGGGGGACAGACATGTGCTGGGGGGGGAGATATTAGTGTGTGCGGCCAGACATGTGCTTGGGATGGGGGACAGACAATTTGTTTTATTGTTACTCATTATTATTATTCATTATTGTTACTCATTATTGTTACTCATTATTGTTTTATTATTTATGTGAATAGGGGGGGACAGACAATTTGTTTTATTATTGTTACTCATAAATTATAACAATAACATTAATCTTGGAATATTATATATTTTTTATATAAATGAGAGGTTTTCATGAGATAGGTTGTGTCATGAAACATTTTATTTATGTATATATTTAAGGAAACACATAAATTGTCAAAATACGTTTCATTCGTTTAACCTTTAACCTCTGGTTTGCTAGTAGACTGAATTACTGTGTCATGAAATTATGTTTGTCTAAAAAGTGTGTCACCAACACGAAAGGTTTGGAAAGCTCTGCCCTATGCCTTCTGGTTAAGGGTAGTAACTGCTGCTCCATGCAGGTTACACCAATGCATCCTTTTCTTCATTATCATCCTCAAGCCTTTAAGGATCCACAGTGTTTATCCCATTCCCTTTTGAATTCATTTACTGTTTTCGTCCTCCTCTTCTGGAAGGGCATTCCAGGCATCCGCCACCTTCTACAATGTCTAAAGAAAGAACCAAGGGGGTAAATCTATCATCAGTGAAACTTACAGAGAAAATAAACTAAATAAAGTTATTATAGAGATTAATATTATTTACTTGTACCAGGCAGTAATCCACCACTCTAATCCAAAAGGTTTATAAAAGACTTAAAAAAAAATAAAAGGAAGAAAAAAAATACATAATGGTTAATATAACCTAAATTGTTCTAATCAAATATTAGACGTTACTTAACATACTCTAAGGAATCTATAATTTATGAGGTTAAAATTAAAAATGTATTTTAAAAGGTTAACCCTAGTAATAATGTAAAAAGTAAATATCCATCAATCTGAGCAGTTACTGCATAATAATACAAACTTAAGGCTCATTACAAAGACAACATGCTGTATTCTATCCACTGTTTCTCATTTCATGCTCTTCTGTTATCTAATTCTCACACCACACACACGTGGAAATCATATCTAACTCTATGCAAGAATGACTTCCTTGATGACAATCTAACCTTTTAAAACATTTGATTCCACTATCTGACAGAAGAAAAAAATTTGCCTGTCATGTTCTGGGTTGGGGGAAAGAACCCTCAGTTCATGTCAGTTCAAAAAACACTAATAGCTGCAAAGCTGTCAAATACATACTGACAACCTATGCTATTATTTAACATTCCTACACAACTTATCATTCATAGCATGTTTCTCCATACATGACATATGATTTTCATGTTTTATGTGCAAATAGGGGTAGATTTTCAGAGCCCTGCTCGCCTAAATCCGCCCAAAACCGGGCGGATTTAGGTGAGCAGGGCCCTGCGCGCCGGGAAGCCTATTTTACATAGGCCTCCCGGCGCGCGCAGAGCCCCGGGACTCGCGTAAGTCCCGGGGTTCTCGGAGGGGGGCGTGTCGGGGGCGTGTCGGGGGCGGGCCCGGTCGTCGCGGCGTTCCGGGGGCGTGTCGGCAGCGTTTTGGGGGCGGGTACGGGGCGTGGCTACGGCCCGGGGGCGTGGCCGCGCCCTCCGTACCCGCCCCCAGGACGCGGCCCGGCGCGCAGCAGGCCCGCTGGCGCGCGGGGATTTACGTCTCCCTCCGGGAGGCGTAAATCCCCCGACAAAGGTAAGGGGGGGGTGTAGACAGGGCCGGGCGGGTGGGTTAGGTAGGGGAAGGGAGGGGAAAGTGAGGGGAGGGCAAAGGAAAGTTCCCTCCAAGGCCGCTCCGATTTCGGAGCGGCCTTGGAGGGAACGGGGGGAGGCAGCGCGGCTCGGCGCGCGCAGGCTATACAAAATCGATAGCCTTGCGCGCGCCGATCCAGGATTTTAGTGGATACGCGCGGCTCCGCGCGTATCTACTAAAATCCAGCGTACTTTTGCTTGAGTCTGATGCGCAAGCAAAAGTAGGCTGTTCGCGCGCCTCTTAAAATCTACCCCATAATTCTTAACAGCTCTTCATAAAGGTTTCTGCCAGTCATAATCTTAACTGCAGCATTCTATGTAGTATGTGTATATTTATATATATATATATATATATATACACACACACACGCATACAATCACACAAAGTAATTTTTGAAATATATATTCTTCCCAAACTGGTGCGTGCGTGTGTGTGTGTGTGTGTGTGTGTTTTGGGAGAATATATATTTAAAGTACTCCTGCACAATGTAAAGGAAAAGAAGATTTCTTTTATCTATCATTTCCAGTACTACTAAACATTCCCGAGTATGTATAAAGTTATAAGAAGAGCCATTAGTTACCCTTTGTATCTTTAAAAACTGATTTAACAAAGGACAGAACCACCAAGGCTGGAATCGTGCTTTGGCAGCCTGGTGCTACATATATTAGCCTTCTTCTACTCCCTCTAGTGTTTATAACATGCAGCCAGCCAGTATACCAGCTACCTCACAAAGTGCAGCCAAGATAGGTCCAACCCATCAATGACATCACTGTCTCACTCAGCCACTGTTAGATGAAGCTTTAACTTCAGACTTTGAGGTGGGCTCTCTGTGGATCTGGTATGCTTTCCCTCTCTCCCTCCTTCTCAGTGTAGGAGGAGTGATCTAACACTGAACCCGCTCAAATCATAGTTACTTCTGCTGCTTGCATTCCTGCTTATTGGGCTTTAAGACTGAGAACATTTTATTACTTCAGATTACCAATAGTGGAATTATTGCCGTAGCTGCATTAAAACTTGGATTTTCTTTTCTTCTCTCTCTCTCATCTTTCAGGTAAGTGTTTTGTTTTATTCTGACCTCCTAGGGGGAAAAAGTTGGGTCTCACCTCCCAATTATAAAATTCAAAAGTGCATGAAGTGCAATATTTGAATTAAAAATTAACTAGACTGACTGGATAACTACACGACGAACAGAGTACCAGTTCACCAGTCTACACAGTATTTACGACAGTACATTGAGCAATTTATGAAACAGCAGTTAATAGTAGGGTTAGCAAAAAAGGTATAGACTACATGTTAACCTCAATTGTTATGCAAAAAGACGTTTTAATACTGCAGGCTGGAGACGGTGAAATCCTGGTCTGCATGAATTCTCAACTATTTAACAAAATCTACTATAGTGATTGTGAAGCTGCACATTTCCCAAACGTGGTCAGTACTATATGTAAGGTATGATCCCTTAATAGGTGCTTTTTTTTTTTTTTTTGCTTTGAAAGGAAATCAATAATCTCTAAGAACATGAGCACATGCACTACATAAAGAACACAGATCTGGCTTACAGCTACAGTGCATGATCACTTCTGTAGATTTAACAGTCTTTACAAAGGATAAACAAACAGCTACACCTAGGTTTTAAAATCTGAACTACTCCCTTACAGTCTGTCTAGTTTCAAACATGCCACTCTTACAAGCTTAAACTGTTTCAGTTCTAGTCAATATAAAGAGAGAGCTTCAAACCTTGTCCACTTTTCAACATTATACCAAATTTCATTGCTTGGACAAAAGTAGTATGTGACCAGCATAGCAATGTGACTAAATCAAGTACGAGAAACAAACGAAGCTAAGTATTAGAGCAAAGCTTCCTTCATACTGTGGATATCCCATTGTCAGATCCAATATAACAAAAAATAGCAAAAAAAAAAAAAAAAGATTTAAATATTAGAGTTCCTTATTAGGAAAAAGTAGCTAACAGTTGAAAATAGTTTTAATGATCTGAAACACTTAAAAATGAGAAGCATTTTCTTTTTTACATTAGCTTTACATTTTCAAAATGTTAGCATGCCTTCCAAAAATTATTTGTATCTAACCTCTGAAAAATCGTGGCCTAAATTTCATAAGAAATTGATGGGGGATGGGAGGGTGTCTTGACAGCATATTTTCATATTGATTTGCAATGTTTTATTTGTATCATATTAATACTAATGGTCTTACTTCGAACACCATTTACAGTAATATAAATCATAGGGCAACAATATGAAACCAAATTCTTTCAAAATATGTATAACTGCAGCATATTCAGCTTACGCCTTAATAAGAGCCCATTTACTCTTATTTCTTAAGACATGTTGACAAAAGCAGCAGTAAAACCTTTGATTTAGAGGATTTTCACCGAAGCCCACTGATGAGTTGCAGTTCCTAACATCAGAACATAAGGCTTAAATTAACCAAATCAGCCTTACTGAATGCAGTGTACAGAAGAAAGTATGGTGTGCTTTATCTGGCAAAGAAGATTAAATCATGCAAATCTATTCATTTAGATTTAGCTTGCATTATTCTAAGCCTATTATGTCAATAACATAGTAAAGGCAAAATGTGCTTGCATAAAAAAAACAACACATGCTTGAGCAGCAACTGAGTTTTTCAATTCTATTTTATTTAAATTAGCATGGCTTCTACTCTGAGCCTAATGTACCAAACCTTTTTCCCATAGACACAAAATGTGTATCAGGCCAGAGACTGTGAACAGTATTGTTTAAACATGTTTTTTGACATGTTCAGATAAAGCTGAAACCAGCACTACAGCTATAGTATCACTGATAAATGAACATTAAGAATTCATTACTGCTGGGTCAAGGAAGTTAGCCACTGGTCTACAGATCTAGTTTAAATACACACAGAATGTAGCTTCAGTTTTCTTTTTTTTAACCCAAGTATGATCAAATTCACTAACCACCAAATAAACAATTCTAAAATAGAAACACTAGTGACATGTAGAAATCCTACTTGTAAAGTTGGGGCTTTTCTTTTTTTTTTTTTTTTTCAATTAACAGGAAAAATGGGAAATCTTTAGGCTATTCGGTCACTGCTATTTCAAGTTTCCCCTTCATTTTCTTTTTCATGTATCTACTGGTTAAGACAATTCTCTATGGTCAAATAAGGCAATGTGAAATAAATGTGCTTATAATCTTATTGCTGTCAGACTTTGCTAGCAGACTATTAAATTACCTGTGGTTGCTTTCCTATACTACAGTGCCCAATCAGGTACAAACTCCAATTATACTTAGCATCTATGGCCTCAAGGCATACAGCCCTGATAAATATTTCTGTTCAAGATGAAAAACACAGTTATCAATTTAAGTGTACAGAATGAAAAATTGCATGCCATAAAAAAAACAGATTGATATTTAATATTTCTTGACAAATCTATGTCATTATATACCCCCCAAGCTTCCATGCTTTCCAATTTAGAGATCATACATTAAAAATAAGTCATTACTGTTTCATAAATTTCACATAAAAACTATTAGATTTAAATAGTTATCAGTTTCCTTGATTTATAAATACCTTGTATAGTCTATAAGTACCACGCTAACATTTGGATCAGTGAAATAAAAAAAAACATTTTATGCAGCCAACAATCAGGACAATATATCCACATTACAACTATGACAATATAAGAAATTAATTTCAGAAATGAAATTATACAGCTTGTTCTTATTCTCCCAGTCCTCTAATATCTTTAAAACCTCAGAAATCAGAGGCACTACTAATTCTAACTTGATTTATAAAATCCTAGACAGTTCTAAGCAATCTTATACAATTATACCACTTTGCTTGAAATAGATGGCTGGCGATAATGACTGAATAAACATCGTGACTAATGAAATAAACATGGGTAAGATTCAACAAACTCTTTCATGAGAGGAAGGTTTTCTTTTTTTTTTTCTGTGGCCTCCATGGTTCTGCTCAACAGGAGGCTTTGTTGCAATTAAAGCAAAGCAGACTGGACAGCCAAGATCTGCGTTACGGCTTCAAAAAATCAGACTTATTGCAGGGTACACCACTAACAATTGGATAAAAACGCTAGGCAAATTTCAAAGCCAACTTTTTATTTTGATCTTTTCTGAGAGAGAAAAAAATCTACATCCAGACATTTTTGTACCAAAGGCACAAGGAACTTCTTCTCTATAAGCAATGTCATGCTGAATTTATATCTAAGAGTGTGCCAACATTAATGCAGAACAATGCAGAGGGTAATACTTTTAACATAGCTGAAAAATATTTTTCTTCATGCAAGAACTACAAAATCATGAAGTTCTTTAAGAATTAGTGTCTTCAGAAACTATTTCACAAAAGCTTTTAAAGCATTTACGACCGTGAAGGAGCTTCCTAATTTAAAACTGTACAACAGTAGCCAAAAATACTCTCTTTCATTACACAGCAGTTACTGAAACACCAAAACAAAGTGATTTAAAGAAAAGAGAGGTGCATAAGGAATATAAAGCAAGGGGGGGATGGAGTTATGACATGGTAACTTGTGCAAAAAGCAAAACAATTCAGTACAAGACAGAAAATAACTTCCATGACATATGACCTCAATATTTTTTAAAACTAGTTTTGCATCATTGCTTCCAGCTAAAAACAGGTGTAAACTGAAGTTTAAAATATCAAGTTTAACAAATGTAAAATAGAACTGTATTAAATTCAAACAGAATTTCATGCCTGTGTAACCTCTTTCCATGCCTTTAGGTAAAGTGCCAGGAGCCTGTTAACCTCCTTTCCTTACCAGGTATTATTCTATTTATATTCTACAAGTGGGAAAATATTGCCTGCACTTGATGAGACAATACCAGCTTTGTTTCCTATTCTTTCACTTTAGACATGAGCAAGTTACCTTGGCAACTTTGAAATGAAAATCTCAAATACATTTGGTTACACAGAATGGCCAGGTGGTTAAAAAAAAAGTGCCTTTTTTAATAAATAGTTTTTCTTACAAGTATTATAATTTTTTCATTTATAGCTTGTTGCTATAAATTAGTTGAAAAATGTTATAATAATTTAGGACATTATGTATCGACTCCAGTAATGATCATTCTGCTTTATAAAAATATATAGGGCCTTATTCAATAAAGACTTTTTCCTCATAAGCACAGAATGAGACAAATTAATTTTTCAATAAGGCCTATAATCTTATCTTATAATGATTTTGTCTCCTTTCAATTCCCAGCACAGCACATACAACTCATTCATGTAATCATTATCCATTTCCAGTAAGGTTAAGCTTAATGTGCTCTCATGAAAGGTAACATCACAATTTGCAATTTTGTCTTAAGGATGCTTGATTTAACTTTACAAGCAAAACTAAATGAAGTAGAGTCACGCTTATTCATTGCATACCCTTGAAATTAGGAGCAAGAGGCCAAGGGAAAACCCCATTCTTAAAATCTCTCAAGTTCGGGCTCATTTTCACTTTATTTTCCATAATCTAATTATACATAAAAAATAGAAAGTTATATTCCAGACTAAGGCACACACTTGCTTCTCAATGAGCCCTCCAGATTCCAAGGAGAAGAGTTAGAGGTCCTTCTGCTTGCCTAGCATTAAACAAAAGAATGGGGCACCTTCCTGAAACCTGATGATCGTGGAAAATGCAACTACTAGATGGGGCTTAAAAAGGATTTAACTCTTACTATTGACTATGCCACACAGTAAATCTAATAAAAATGCATTTTTCCTACAGCTTACCATTCCTATATTTTTGCACTGATCCTTCTTTTTAGATCCCAGAATTGGCTGAAGATCTGTATTCATATACAATATTATTAAAATGATACATAAAACTAATCATCTCATATCAGCTAACCAAATATATTATGTCAATAGGTAGATTGACATAATATCATCATCAGGAAAACATTTTTTACATTATTAAATGACATGGCCATGCTATTTGAAGATGTATTTTGTATCATACTTATTACACAAGAATGTAACATACTTATTATACAAAAAAAAACCCCAACTAAAAATCATTTTCAGGTGAATACTGAAAAATCCAACTATTGTACTATATAGATATTTGGATCCAGCATTTAGACACAGTAACAGCTTAGAATATACAAAAATATTAATGCCCTCATTTTTACTTATATCGCTAAAATAGATGAAAAACAACGTGAATAAGAATAGCAGCTGCATTTATATTTGCAGGGATTACACAGAAATTTGCCAAAAGCAACAGAAACTAAGAAAGTATTTATGATAGCTTACAAAAGTACTAAAATGTTCAACTTTCAATTCCTAAACCATATCACAATAAGGGTTAACAAAATTGTTTCAAGAATAGTGAAGACTGATACTTTTGGGCAACCAAATTATCATTCAGTAAGGGCTCCTGTATTCTGTTGCTCTTCTTCTTGTTAAGTTTCACATCATGTTTTGTTCAAATATTTTAATGGTGCTATTCAAAATCATGGCTGCATAAAGCCTCCCAATTTGATGTTGTAGAAACTTGACCACAGTGTCTACACCAGTGGGGGTCAGTTTCCTTTTCATCCTGCAAGCTCAAGCTTTAATGACTTGATGTCAGTGCATAAACAGAGACAGTTTCAGAAGAAGGAAGATTTAGTGTGGCAGCAGGATTTCCTGCTCCTATGTGAATAAAAGTGGTGCAGGGCAGTGCTGCTCCTATGTGGACAGGGCCACTGTGGCCTTTGATATGCAAAATGCGGGTTTTCATCTATAGTCCCAGTTTATAAAAGATATCAAACATGAACACAAACAGACCTGGAGAAACTGTTTTTGATTTAAGTGAAAGGGAAGAAAGTACTGGAGGAAAGGCAAACAAAAGCCTAATCCACATTTTTGAAAGTTTCTTTTCCCTTCAGAAAAGTCTGCTTTTATTTTTTTTTTCTTTTGTTTTCATGCAATTTGGGGAGAGAGAATGAAATCCTCAGAAAAGCTAATGCGTTTTCACTTACATCTTACATAGCCACTGACAGAAAAGTGGTAATGAAAAGTGGTTTGCATAACAAATGGAGCCGAGAGGAAGCAGTTTAAATTCTCAAAAAAGCAAAACAAATACTTGTATCTTTTACTTTCTATTAGTACTTCTATTTCTCTATAAACAGATGTTATGAGGTTAATCAATATACATTTTTTAACATCTTAGCCAGGAATATAAAAGTGAAAGCTTCTATATGCTTCACTTTGCAGCTGGTTTGCACATTCATTGGTATTTTCTACAATGGACCCTTATCCATCTGCAGAGTATCTATCCCATGACATCAGTGCTGCCAGCAAAGTAGCACAAATTACTCAACTATAAATTTACTCGCACAAAAGAATATTTTGGTGATTGCCCTCACAATATGGCTAATGTACAATACAAGAAATTTAACAAAAAAATCCCAACAGTGAGCAAGAATACATAAAGATGCACACTTTTCAAGTGTCTTGTTAATTTCAATGCAGACTACTACCATATTTATTAAACACTTCATCACTCTTATGACTACTACACTATTCATTTTCATCTCATTACTTTGCTTTCTAATGTGAAACACTGTTGTGATGGATCTAAATGTCAATATATGAATATACAAAAAAACCATAGTGGTAGCATAAAATAAGTTAAACTAGCATTGAGTATATAGTTTATATAATGAGGATGTAAATGTGCATTAATACACGAGCTCTTTAGGGCAGCTGAATCCTAGAACAGATGCTTTGCTTGCAGGATGCTACGTAATGTAATTACTGAAAAAAGCAGCAAATTATGGCTACTGCTCTACTTAATATCAGGGTCAAGCATTTCTATTTCGGACAAATGCAACTATTAGCAACTAACTGACACTGGAACCTATGCAGTAGGGTTAATGGTGTTAAAAAGTAGCCATTTTCTTAGAGAAATAACACAAAAGTATTGTTTTATATAAAATATGCTGCATGATTATACAAGTTATGTTTTTCTCTCATCCTTAAACATAAATATGCTCTCCAGTAACTAGTAGTTTGTCAGACACTGCTTTTAGGAGAATATAGACAAATAGGAGGTGAATAACTTGTCAGTTATTTACTACCTATGCTACAAACGTGCACTTCCACTCAATGAGACAAATACCGTAATTCTACCTGCAGTTATCTAAAATAAATCAAATTCATTAAGACATATAATTTAACTAAAGAAAACATGACAGAACCAAACAGTCAACAATATATAGGGTAATTTAAAAAAAAACATTTATGTGGGCAAAACAATGCTTTACCCACACAACAGCCTCTTGTAAAATTACCCGCTCAACATGAGGGTAAAAATACAGGTGTACACCCTGTACATGCGGATTTTTAGCCACATATAAAAGAATTCCCAGGGGAGGGGTTAGAGTGGGCTTAGCATTTACATACATGCTTTCCAGATTGTGAAAAGCCTGTGCATAAATATTCAGGAGAAAAGTTCCCACGCACATTAGCAGGTATAAATGTGTGCAGGTACTTTTCCCAGGGTAATTTTGCTTTAAAAATTAGTGGAAAGCCTTTTGGTTAGAAAGTGCCTGTAGGCTTTAAACTCATATGAACATTTACCCCTGTTATGCACTGCACAATATTAAGACCTTTCCATCGTTTATTTGTGACTAATACTTAGAATATTGAGCAGCTTCGTTCTATATTTAAAAAGTAGGGTATGTGGATTGTTTTGGTAGTTCAAAACAAAAGATGGAATTTCAGGTTAGCAACTGATCACAAATCGCTATTATGTCTGTTCTTCAATTTGTAAAGCAAAAGGGACATGTGCCACCACTTAAAACAGAATTTCTCTATAGTTATTTGATAAAGCTGACTTCAGTTACTGCTCTGCTTTAACTGAGGTACTGGAATGGCTTAAGTAAAAGTCTAGCAAATCCACTTCAGTCTCTGACCTCTGTAAACTCTGAATTATTGTTGAATTTCTGGAACAGACAGCAATTACTGTACTTATATAAATACAGCACTTTTGAAAGTTTGTAAAGAAAAATGCAATTTATTTCATCTACTGGTACCAATACCTTGCTCTTGCTTTACAGGAAGTTAACCAAAGAAGGATATTCCAAAGGGACATATATCTGTCAAGCAGATAACCCACATCCATTTTTTAGAAGGAAAACAGGCCATTTCTCTTAGAACATGAAGGAATATTTTTTGCTTCCAAAATTCTGACCAAGTACAAGGGATGAAGAAGTCAATACTAATGTATCTTCGTGGCAGGTGCAAACTTTTGAGGATGTAACTACTTTACAAATTACCTTTTGGCTGATTCTGGACTGGACAAACCTTTTTTTTTCAGCCTCCTGAAGAGCTAATTGTCATTTCAGCCTTACCATCATGAATGGTTTCCCTGATGTGGAACTGAAGATATTTTCTAAGACTATTTTACACAGAAAAGATTATAAGAATTACAAAGACAGCAATTTCTTTTAAAAAGACTCAAATCAAATAAAAGAGGGTGCATACACAATTTAGGTTGAAAATAGAAAAGAAAGAAAACAAGGAAGTCTAGTATGGAAACAAGAAATTGAACCTTTTGTCCTCAACAATTTGGGACACTTATCTACTATGGTGAACTTTTGTTGGAATGTTTGTCAAACATTGTGGGGCTAATCAGAAGGTGTACACAGCAAACAAGGATCACCCGAGACTGCATCGTGAAGGAGAGACAGCGGAAAGGACTAAACTATATTCCCACACCTCCAGAAGTCATAGTATCCACAGCACACATTTATGTTCACTGGATTTCTGCAAGCACACAATTTACTCACAACTTAAATCAGGTAGGACTGAAACTGATGTCTCTTCTCTTCATGCTTGGGAGGATAAAGTGCAAGTTATAATCAGATCTTCAACAAGATAGGTCAAGGTAGGAAACTATAATTGGCATTTTAAATTTCCATTACACTAATTAAAATAAAAGCTGAAAGATGTTAGTGTCATACTTTGAAGCCTCTTAATTGCATAAGCACAACATTTAAATTAACAGGCATTTCAGAGCAGAAATTTTGTTTAAACAATATATATGATAGGTTATCTGTTCAATCTGAATGCTTCACTGCAAAAAAAAAAACTGTCAAGAGTCTCTTAGCATACATGCTTTAAGCAATGATGATACATGTTTCAGCACTAGTGTATGCACATAATGAAATTCTTCAGCCAACTGGTTAGAAATGAATAGCCCCCTTTAGTTTTTCTTTTTATGTCTTTTTTACGACTTTAGCAACTCATGTTATACAACACCAGATTTTTAAACATCTGACATTAAAAAAAGGCACACGGTGTAGCATAAAACCATGATTCTAAATGGGGAAAGTACATTTAAGACCCCAGGAGAAGGCAAACTGTATTTTTAATAATAGCTTTTGAAATATGTCCTGCATGAGAGAATGAAAACACTGGCTCCAAGCAAATAGCACTTTTTAAGTTTCAAGAACAAAAGGTATCCTTCAAAATGCCTGCACCTAGGGACAGAACTCAAAAAATGAAACACTGAATAAGTTAATCAATGGTGGAAATATTATTTCAGGGCACTTCATCTCCCTGCTACAAAAAGGCAGAGAACCTTTAGGTTTTGGTCTTTCAGTTTCTTCTGTGGCCCTGAGGGGAGGAAGCTGGGTTGGGAACCAGACTCCAGTCTCCCACAGGGCAATACATATCACTGCTGCTGAGTCACTGGTGAGGTCCATTTATCCCCAGTTTAACAGAGATCAGGCCCCAATTCACATTTGCTCTTTAAGACAAATGAATATTGTATTCTTTTTTTTCAGAAAAGAATTAAAATACATCTTTTTGGTTTAGATATGCTTAAAAAAAATGTGTACTAATTCTTTGTTCTCTGTTTTTATGTGATGTTTTTATTGCAGTGATTTCAGTACTTATCAAAATTCTATAGTAGTTCATTTTCTGTTTTTCCCTTTCAGATTACTAAAATCCCAGAACCCAAACCAGTGACCATGACTACTGCAACATGGATCATCTTTCTAATTTGGACCATAATTGGACTGTTACTTAAAATGGCACCTCAGGCTGTCAGTGCCAAACCCTGCCCTTCACTATGCCGCTGTGATGCAGGCTTCATTTATTGCAATGATCGTGATTTGACATCAATTCCTACAGGAATTCCAGAGGATGCTACAACTCTCTACCTTCAAAACAATCAAATAAATAATGCTGGGATTCCTTCTGACCTGAAAACCTTAGTTAAGGTAGAGAGAATTTACTTATATCGTAACAGTTTAGATGAATTTCCTACCAACTTGCCAAGACATGTAAAAGAATTGCATTTGCAGGAAAATAACATAAGGACCATCACTTATGACTCACTTTCTCAAATTCCTTCTCTGGAAGAATTACATTTAGATGATAATTCTGTTTCTGCAGTTAGCATTGAAGATGGAGCATTCCGGGACAATATTTACCTCAGACTTCTTTTTCTATCTAGAAACCATCTTAGTACCATTCCCTGGGGTTTGCCTAAAACAATAGAAGAACTACGTTTGGATGATAACCGTATTTCTACAATTTCAGAGGTGTCCCTCCAAGATCTAACACACTTAAAGCGTCTTGTTCTTGATGGAAATCTTTTAAACAATCATGGGTTAGGAGATAAAGTCTTCATAAATCTGATCAATCTGACAGAATTGTCTTTGGTTCGTAACTCTCTTACCGCTCCACCTGTAAATTTACCAGGTACAAACCTAAGAAAGCTTTACCTTCAAGAAAATCATATGAATCATGTACCACCAAACTCATTTGCTGATCTTAGACAGCTGTATCGATTAGATATGTCTAGTAACAATATAAGCAATTTACCTCAGGGTATCTTTGATGATCTGGACAATCTGACTCAACTATTTCTTCGAAACAACCCCTGGTACTGTGATTGCAAAATGAAATGGATACGTGATTGGCTGCAGCTATTGCCTTCAAAAGTTAATGTACGAGGGTTAATGTGTCAAGCACCAGAAAGAGTAAGAGGAATGACTATCAAGGATCTTAATACAGAGCTTTTTGACTGTAAAGATAATGGAATCAAAACTACTGTTCAAATTTTTACAGCCTTGTCCAATACAATATACCCTCCTCAAAGACAATGGCCAACTTCTATGACTAAGCAGACAGAGATAAAGACACCTGACCTCCATAAATTTTTTAGAACTACAGCAAGTCCAGTACGGAAAATAATTACAATTACTGTGAAATCGGTTACCACTGAGACTATTCTCATTTCTTGGAAAGTTGCACTACCCATGACTGCATTAAGGCTGAGCTGGCTCAAGATGGACCATAGCCCTGCCTTTGGATCTATAACTGAAACAATTGTTACGGGTGACAGGTCTGAATATTTACTTACGGCTCTTGAGCCTGAGTCACCATATCGAGTGTGTATGGTTCCCATGGAAACCAGTAACATCTATCTATCTGATGAAACCCCTGTGTGCATAGAGACTGAAACATCACCCTTTAAAATGTACAATCCTACAACAACCCTTAACAGAGAGCAAGAGAAAGAACCATACAAAAACTCTAATTTACCTTTGGCTGCCATCATTGGGGGTGCAGTGGCTCTAGTGGCTATTGCTCTGCTTGCTTTAGTTTGCTGGTACGTTCATAGGAATGGATCCCTGTTTTCAAGGAACTATGCATATAGCAAGGGACGGAGGAGAAAAGATGATTATGCTGAAGCTGGAACTAAGAAGGACAATTCCATCTTAGAAATCAGGGAGACTTCTTTTCAAATGATACCAATAAATAATGAACAAGTGTCCAAGGAGGAGTTTGTAATACATACCATATTCCCACCTAATGGGATGAATCTGTATAAAAACAACCATAGTGAAAGCAGTAGTAACAGAAGCTATAGAGACAGTGGTATACCAGATTCTGATAACTCACATTCATGATACTAAAGGAATTCAGACTTATTTTTAAAATAGAAATGGTGATATAAGATCACTGTTCTACTGCAAAACACTGGATTAAAGACTGAAAAGCAATGTACTGTACATTTGCCATATAATTTATATTTAAGAACTTTTTATTAAAAGTTTCAAAATTTCAGGTTACTACTACAATTAAGTGTAGTAAAGAGACCTGACCACAATTCTATATTTTAGTATTTTTTAGTAATTTGTACTGTATTTTCCTTGCTAATATTGAAGTTACAAACCATTTAACTTTTGTGTTCTACTGAGTAAAATAACTTGTTGACTGTGAAAGTACCTTTTTTTTTTTAATGTGTTGAACAATCAGGACTTTGCATTCATTTGAGATCCTTGTAGTATAAGCACAGGCCATTTTTCACTTTGGTATTTAAATTAATACTGGCAAACTGAAAAAAAAACTGCAGCTGCAAAAATCTCACAGTAAAATGTTGGACCTATTTAATCTATAAAAAAACAACTGTTCTGAACAAAGAAAATGTGTGTATTAATGGGCGATATTAGATATCTGACTGTAATAGTTGTAACATTTCTTTAACAGCAACAGTATTTTCCCTTACAAATTTCTAACTGAACTAAACTAGGCTGATTGATAAAAATGAAGGTGTTTCTGACCTAATATAATTACCCTTTTAAAGAAAGCTTCAAGAAGATATTTTAACAAAGAGAAACAAGGAGAGATGTTTACCAGATATTCAAGACTCAAGAATTACTTTTTATCTTTAACAAACCCAAAGCCCTGTAACATGCAGATGTGCGCTGCAAAATAAATAAATTAATTAAATTAAATACTCTCTGAGGTGAGCAATTCCAAATTGCTAATCCTGAAAGAAACAAAAAGCCTAACTGAAAAATATTGGTTAAATGAGAAAATTAAATTTTTAGACACCTAAATTTGAAAACATACTTCCATGGGAATGAAGAATATTGCCCATTACTGCCAGAGTTTTCCAGAAATTATTTGAATTTTCAGTGTAATATGTTTCATTCTAGCTTCCTATTAATTGTGAGCTATTTCATGTTTAAATACAAACTACGGTTTTGTTGCCATAATCATCACACACTTTTTTTCAACTGAAAACCAAAGTGCATTGTACGCCCTTTGGCTGGTCTTGTATGTGCCTTGATTCAATGCTATATGTATTCAGCTTTTTTAAACCGGTGACAAATTTTTCATACAGAACTGAATATGAAAAATATTGGTCTTATTGCTGAATAAATTGAAAAAGTTGAATATCATGTGATTTGCTCTTCCAAACACTCCCAACAAGCAAACAAGTTACCCTATAATGCAAATTTTCATTTAATCCGCATTTGCTAACAACCACTATAATAGGAAACATGATCACGATCACATTTTTAGATTGCAGACTTCAATTGAATCTTTATCTGGCATAGCCCTGTAATGGTATATCTAGGATTTTCATGGTCAAACTAAACAGGGAATGTCATTCAACCTGATAGCTACAAGATTATCAACAGAAGGCAAGCAAAGCACAGAAAGATATCCCCATAGGGCAAAAGCACAAGTGCCCAGCTATCTAAACAACATTTCCCCATGCATGTTTCAATATGTGAAAGGTTGGGAAAAGACAACTAAGAAGAAAAGGGGGGTGACTGGAAATAAGAATTTAATATGTTCTTCGGCAATGAGCTAGCTTCCATGCACAAATGAGGTTTATGCAAATAGTAAGGTCTACCTGATTCAAACGTGCTATTTAAAAACTGTTGATAAAAGGCATGACCATTGTTCATTTGCTAAGATAAGATCAGCTCCTTTTTTTTTCAGTGGGATCACTTTTACAAGAGAACTATTCGAAAATCTTTTTTCAAAAATAGGAGTAATGTTCAAAAAATATCTACATCAGATGAGATATAGCATCAAACCTTTTAAATGACTTGTACAGCACAGAACAACCCCCCCCCCCCCCCCCCCCCCCCCCCCCCCACAAAATTGATGGATCCTGAACAGTATGTCCTCCTACTTCTGTTATTTTATTGAACAGCTTGCCCTAGTGTACACCATGACTTTGTCCATGATTGATTAACTAAAGACTAGAAAAGTGTATGCAACAAAGTAGCATAAGCTAAATAAAGAGTAGATAGGTAGTTAAATTTATAGTTAGAAATGTACTTGCCATTAGAAAAAATATTCAGTTATTACAGATATTGATATTTTAATAGCACTTGTAAGCTAATGGGTGTATGAAATTAACATAGCCTTCATTCACTTTTCAAATTAAACAGTGCAATGAATAGAATTTATCAATAATATACTGTATTTAATAAATTCCCAATACCAAACATTATACATAACATCTAGAAACTGCTTTTCTAGCTAAAACAATTCTCTTTTTACTTGCAGGTACATATATCAACAAAGGATTTCCCAATAATACGTTTCTTGGTGTTGTAACTTTCATCTGTTTGACAAAAAGTCCTACTAGACTATAGTACCAGCATCATAAGATATATGTGAGTCAGCATAGTGCCAAATTTAACCAAAAAAGGCTAAACAGGCAAGTACGTTACATATCTATTCAAGAGGTGAACTGCTTTTCCATAATATTAGTATTAAAGATGTTCTTCATCACTATCAATAGCAATTCAATGTCCAAATGGCTCAGTTCCAGGGACACCATTGCTTCCAATTTCAATTCGATTGCTTGAAACAGGAGATAAACATAATTTTAGTTTAAAATAGACACATTCTGTACTAACTGAGGTTTCTTATGGTTAGTGGTTTAAAAAATAAGATATTCTGAAATGACACTTTTCTTTATTTTCACCACTGCTGATATAAGGTCCAAATCTTGAAAGCCTTAAAGGTAGATTGTAAAAGCCTGACATGCGCATTAATTAGGGGATGCGCAAATATGATGGGCTCACGTGCCAAGAGGATTTTAAAAGCCCGTGAGATATGCACATATTTCTGCATAAAATCCTGCAGCACGCAAAGCTTGAAAGTTTTCAGGTAGGGGGCAGGGTGTAGGCATAGTCTGGGCAGGGCATGGCGCATTTCTGGGCATAAACCTGACATGTGTGAATAAAGCACAGTTGCTTACCTGTAACAGGTGTTCTCCGAGGAGAGTAGGATGTTAGGCCTCACACATGGGTGACATCATCAGATGGAGCCCCAATGCAGAAAACTAGTGTCAAATTTACTAAAACTTTGACTAGGCACACTGAGCATGCCCAGCATGCCCTATACCACACATCCACACAGTATCCCTCTCCAGTCTTGTAACACAGAATTATAATTAAAATAAAAAATAAGAGAAACCCAACTCTGCAGGGTGGCGGGAGGGTTTTGTAAGGATTAATATCCTGCTGTCCTCAGAGAACACCTGTTACAGGTAAGCAACTCTGCTTTCTCCGAGGACAAGCAGGATGGCAGTTCTCACACATGGGTGAATCCCTAGCTACAGGCTGCTCCCCAACACAAAAAGGGGACCAACAGACACCCAACCAGGTGCCAATGGACACAACAACACCAGTGCTGTTGGTAAGAGGGGAGACAGCCTGAACTCAAACAACGGGCCTTAGGTGGAAGAGTTGGGATCTACACCTCAAACAAGTTCCAAAGGACAGACTGGCCGAACCTAGTGTCACATTGGCCATCCCTATCCAGACAGTAATGAGATGTGAAGTGGGGAGAACGCCACGTCACAGTCTTGCAGATCTCCTCCACAGGAAATGCTTGCAAGTGAACCACTGATACTGCCATGGCTCTGAAACAATAGGGTCGATTTTCAAAACCGCTTGCGCATGTCCATGTGCATGTGGTTCCCGGCACACACACATGGATGCGATCATTTTATAACATGTGCACGTCAGCGTGCACATGCGCGGCAGATTTTAACATCCATGTGCACATGTGTGGGCAACCCGCGACTCACACTTTTCAAACTTACTGCTCCTCAAGAGCAGAAGTAAACTCTGCGTGCCGGCAGCTGGCCGACATACACTTTCCCGAGACAGTGGCTATTAGCACTGGCCTGGCCCGCCCCTACACAGACCATGCCCCAGGCCTGCCTCTTTTGCAGAGCTCGGCACTTCTGCGTGTAACAGGCCCATTCTATAATGTGCGGGCCCGGCCATGTGCATAATTCCCCCGGTTTTTACACATGCAGCCCTTTTAAAATCGGGCCTAATGAGCCCTGACATGACTCACAAGATGCATTCCCGCCTGGACATAACAGAAGGAGATGCAATCTGCTAGCCAACTGGACAGTATCTGTTTGGTAACGGCAACACCCAACCTATTATTGTCAAAAGAAATAAAAATATGGGTGGATTTTCTTTGGGCTTCTGTCCACTCCAGATAGAAGGCTAATGCTCACTTGCAGTCCAAACTATGCAGTGCTCAATCGCCTTGGTGTGAATGGGGCCTGGGATAAAACACTGGCAGGATGATTGACTGGTTAAGATGGAAATCCATTACCACCTTAGGCAGGAACTTAGGGTGCATACACAAGACCACCCTGTCATGAATAAACTTAGTATAAGGTAGATAAGTCACTAAGGCCTGAAGCTCGCTGACCCTGTGTGCTGAAGTGACTGCCAGCAAAAATATGACCTTCCAGGTCAGGTACTTCAGATCACAAGTAAGCAGTGGCTCAAAAGAGCTTTCATCAGCTGAGCTAATACCACGTTGAGGTCCCAAGATACAACGGGAGGTCTTAGGGGAGTCTTTAATTGAAGCAGTTCCTGCATGAAGCATACAGCTATAGGTTGTACAGAGATAGGCATACCATCTTCACTTTGGTGGTATACACCAATTGCACTGAGATGAACTCTAACAGAGCTGGTCTTTAAGCCAGCCTCCGACAGGTGTAGGAGGTAGTCAAGCAGTTTTTCTGTGGGGCAGGAGAATGGATCTAGGGCCTTCTGCCCACACCATGGAAAACCTCCTCCACTTCAGTCCATAGGACTTTCTAGTGGAAGGCTTTCTAGAAGCCACCAGGAACCGAGACACATCCTCTGAACGATCAAGCAGCTGCAAGATTAACCTCTCAACATCCAAGCTGTGAACGACAAGGCTGGAGGTTGGGATGCCATAGCCTGCCTTGATCTTGAATGATGACATCTGAAGGAATGGAAACCAGACCTGTCTTTGCCATGAGGGGCTATGAGGATCATAGCCCCTCTGTCCTTGCAAATCCTCAAGAGATTCTTTGCTTCTAAGAGAACTGGAGGATATGCATACAGAAGACCCTTGCTCCAATGACGGATGAGGGCGTCTGAGGCTGGTTTGCCATCTGATCTGTACAGAGAACATAACCGAGGCACCTTCCTGTTGCAGGGAGATGAGAACAGATCTACTTCCGGGTTCCCTCATAGGAAGAATATCCAATTCACTACCTCCTGGTCCAGGAACCACTCGTGGGGTCTGAAGGCTTAACTCAGCCTGTCCACTACCATGTTCTCTATCCTGGCCAGGTACATGGCCCTGAGCACCATCCCGTGGGACAGAGCCCACAACCACATCTGGACCGCTTCCTGACACAGGAGGTACGATCCCGTGCCTCTGCTTGTTGAAAAACCACATAGCTACTTGGTTGTTACTGTGGATCAGGACAACTTTGTTGGACAGCCGATCTCTGAAAGCCCATAGCACGTACCTGATCACTCAAAGCTCCAGGAAGTTGATTTGACAAGAGCATTCCTGGGCAGACTAGAGACCCCGAGTGCTGAGCCCATCAACATGAGCTCCCCACCCCAGGGAGGTTGCATCCGCTATTAGGACAATTTGGGTATGGGGACTTCGAAGCGAGATTCTCTACACTAGATTTTAAAATACCCGCCACCAGGATAATGAGTCCCAGAGAGACAGGGTGACTCGGATGCAATCCTGGAGGCTCTGAGTGGCCTGGCACCACTCCGACCAGAGGGTCCACTGGGCTCTGCGCATATGTAAATGAGCCAAGGGAGTGACGTGGATGGTTGCAGCCATATGGCCCAACAGCCTCAACATGTGCCAGGCTGACACCTGTTGGCTCTGTTGGATCTCTGCTGAGATGGTCATAAAGATGACAGCCCTCTGGCGATGCAGGAAGGCCTTAGCCTGAGCTGTATCTAGCAAGGCCCCTATGAAGTCCAATTGAAGTGCTGGGCTAAGATGGAACTTTGGGTAGTTGAGAACATACCCTAGTGACTCCAATACACAGATGATCAAGTGCATGGATCTAGTGGCCACTGCCTGAGATATGCTCTTCACCAGCCAATGATCCAGATACAGGAAAACATGCATTCCCAGACTGTAGAAGTGTGCTGCCACCATGGCCAGGCATTTTGTGACGACCCATGATGCTGATATGAGCCCAAATGGCAACACCCAGTACTGAAAGCGCTGTTTTCTCAGGAAAATCGAAGATGCTCCCTATGACCTAGTCAAAACCCTGTTCCCAGAATTGACTGAGTCGTCGGTTGGGGCTTGGGGGCTCTCTGCTGCTAGCACAGCCGCAGGAAAGCTGATGGTGCTAATGGGAATGAGGCGGTGGAAAATAGTACTTCCTTTGGCATGAAAGACGTCCTTGGCCCCGGTCTTACCAACCTCCTAGAAGAGAAGGAAGGGTGGAGAGTTGTCAGAGGGTTTCATAGTAGTCCTGAAGTTGAGCCACAGCATCCATCACCCTAACTCTAAACAGATTCTCTCCAGTACATGGCACATCAGCGAGTCGTTCCTGTGCCTCTGGTCGGAGATCCGACACCCGTAGCCATGCCATTCTAAGGGTGTCAATTTCCACTTCAGAGACTCTCGATGCCATCTCAAAAACATTGAGAGTCACATGGGCCTCGTGTTTTCCACACTCCAGGCCCTTATGCACCAGTGACATGAGGGTGTCCTGCTGCTGCTGAGGCAGCTGCTCAACCACCTCCTGCACCTGTTTCCAGATGTCCCGCAAGTACTGACTCCTGTAGAGCTGATAGGCAGCAATGCAGGTAATGAGCATGGTGCCTTAAAACACCTTCTTCCCAAAAGCATTCATAGCTCTATAGACCTTCCCCGCAAGCGCAGAGGAATGAGTCTGAGAGCACTTGGCCCTCTTGAGGGCAGATTCGACCACCATTGACTGGTGGGGCAGCTGATGCTTATTGAATCCGGCAGCTTTCTGGAGGAGGTAGATCCCGTCTGCCTTTCTATTAATGGGAGGCACTATGAGGGGGTGTTCCCATATCCTCAGCAGCAACTCCTTAATGGTCTCATGTACCGGAACCACCACAATCTCCTTAGTTGGCTCCACGAATTAGAAGATCTCAAGCATTTTGTACTTGGCATCCTCCTCCATCCAATAACTGAAACGGGATGTCTTCCACCATCACCCTCACAAAACCTGCAAAGATCAAGTACTCAGGTGGAGACTTTCTTTGCTCCTCTGGAAGAGAAGGTTCTGAAGGGTTCTTCATCCTCATTGTAAGCCAGAGGGGATGGTTCCCTAGGCCCTCAGCCTTTTTCCAGGGGTATAACACTGGTAGAATTGGATGGGGGGTGGCAGGCCGCATGTTTCTGTCAGCCTTAGTGGAGCTTCCTCCTCAGGTGAACTGGCAATGACCACTGTTTTGGTAGGGGGAGACCTCGGTGCCACGCCAGGCACCGATGCCAACCCGGGAGCAGTGCCAGTTGGGTCAGTAATGCACTGATGAGCACAGTGAGCTTCTCCAGAAGCGGTATGAGAACAGGCAGCACTGGGTCCAGTGCAGTCAGTGTCACAGGACTGAAGCACTGCAGTGCCTGGTCAACCGCTAGCTAGACCTGGCACTCCAGTTCCTCTTCAAATGTTGCCAAAGCCAACACTGAAAGAAAGGAAGGATGGGTGCGCCAGATCCTCGTGATTGGCACCATGACCGGTGGAGACCATCGCGGACCCAGCATTGATGGAGAATTGGCACTACTCACCAAGGGATCACTTCGGGGGCATCATGGCAAAAGCCAGTACATGCCCGAGCCCAGCACTGTGCATCAGCAGGAACCGATGCTGATGCTTCTTCAGCTTCCTTCAATGCTCAGCCTGGTCTTTCCCTGGTGCCGAGGCCCATGACAAGAAACCTGTCCTCGGCATGGAGGAGATTGACAATGGTCAAGTTCCTGCACCCCTTTATTCCAGCAGCACTGACGGAGCTGATGGTCCCACCAATGTCGATGGCTCAATGTACCTTGGTGCGGCTCCTTGGTTCTTCGATGTCGATGCCTCAGACTTGTTCGACCCGAAGAGCTGCTCCATCTTGTGTTGAAGCCGATGTCCCTTAAGCATGATCTAGGCACCTAAGCAGCAACCCTGGACATCATGTGATGCCCCAGGCAGAGGACACATATCTCATGTGGATCTGTGATGGACATGATCCTTGGGCTGGGGGCATTTCCGAAAACTGGACGTGGTCATGACGGACTAAACAAAAAGGGTACAAACCAAAAGTGATGGTGGTGGGGCGGTGATGGCTGGCAAGCACCAATGCACCACCCCCAGAGGGATCAACCGTGAAAGGAAACTTACCCAAATCACTGAAAACCCTGATTAGGATTTGCTATGGGAGGATACTGAGAGGGACCTGGTGATGGAACAATGATGAAAAACCACGCAAAGCATGAGAAAAAAAAAAGTTTCCACAAGGCCAAAAATAGCCATAGTGAGCTCACTTACACCGTGAGGCTTACAGCTCCACAGAAACAGAGAGACTGGAAAGGGCCCCCCCCCCCCCCCCTCCATGGATGTGTGATATAGGGCATGCTGGGTATGCTCAGTGTGCCTAGTCTAAGTTCTAAAAACTCAGACATGTTTTCCGTGTCGGTGCTCCATTGGATGATGTCACCCATGTGTAAGGACTACCATCCTGCTTGTCCTCGGAGAAATACTTATGCAATCCAGCATGCCCTTGGTCCCCTGCTGCGTAACTATACTTCTGCTATGGTTGTTTATTTATCTATTTAAAAATTCTTGTATACTGCCTATACAATTTGTAGTGGATCTAAGCGGTTTATAATGAGTGCATATATAAAAATTAAAAACATAAATTACAAACAGCATAAAATGGACAAAACAGATCCAGTTGGAATAAATTAAGATAAAAGGTTAAGGTTAGGGGAAGGAAGAATTATAGTTAAGAACCTTCAGGTTTGCCATATGCCATAAAGCAGGGGTGCGTTTTAAGTGCCTTTTGAAAATCTTTATAATTTGGGATAAGGCAAATATGGTCTGGGAGATAGTTCCATAATATCGGACCAGAGATTGAAAAAGCACGCTTACGGGTTAGGTCCAGTCTGGCCGTTTTTATTGTTGGGACTTCTAACATACATTTGTCCATGGATCTTAGTTGACGGGGTGACCAGTACAGCCTTAAAATGGGACACAGCCAAATGGTTGAAGTATTGTAAATTAAGTTGTGAATAATGGATAGCAACTTGTAATGAATATGGTAATGTAGAGGAAGCCAATGGAGGGATTGTAGAACTGGGGTAATGTGCTCTCTGCGTGGGGTGTTAGAAATTAAACGAGCGGTGGAGTTTTGAATGAGTTGAAGCAGATGAATAGTAGCTGCTGGAAGACCTAAGTGTATAGGGCATTGCAGTAGTCTAAACCTAATAGTATGAGCGCTTGCACAACTGAGCAGAAATTGGATGGAAAAAGAAGAGACTAGTTTTTTGAGAAGATGTAATTTGAAATAAGATTATTTAACTAACGCAGAAATATTAGAAGTCATAGATAATCTGGAGTCTAGCAGTATTCCTAGATTTCGAGCACAATTTGTAATTGAAATAGTATGGTTATCAAAAATAAAGTTTGCTGGTGGGCAGTGAGTTGAATCAGGAATAGTGGATAGAAAAAGGAGTTCTGTTTTTGCTATGTTCAATTTTAAACGATTATGTGAAAGCCAGGTATTTATAGTCTTTAAGTATAGTTGAATCAGTGATCAGGTTTTTGTCCAGGAGTCAGCATAGGGAATGATGAACTGGATGTCGTCTGGGTATATTTTAAATTGTAGGTTAACACTAGCCAGAAGGTGGCAGAGGGGGAGTAAATAAATACTGAAGAGAATAGCAGAAAGTGGTTGATGTGTAAGTTAAAAAATTAAGAAAATTAGGAAGCTGGGCTTTTAAGGGATGGAGAGATAACTGGAGGGAGTGAAGACTATAAAACCAGGGGAGGTTTAAATTGTAGGTTAAGACTAGCCAGAAGCTGGCAGAGGGGGAGTAAACACCATCAATGTTGGTAAAATAAAATAGACTTAACATGCGAAAGTCAGCAGGTATAGAAATACTTTTAAAACAAGCACAAACAGGTATATAAAAGCAAGGCCTTCCAGAGGCATGTATTCCATGTCTGCAGATACCTTATATTGGCAAGCAACATCATGGTGCTACGATACCTAACTTTACACCGTGGTTTGCTGCTGCTTGAATAACATGATTTTCAAATTCATTTTAGGAAGGTACCTTGCATTAGAAAATTGGCCTGCTTTGTATGGGCCAAGAAGTGTGAGCAATGTTAGCTAGGTGCCCTCTTGAAAATGTTGCTTCTGTTATAGATGTGAACAGCAGAGCTTTAATTTGCATAAGGATAACTCAAACTTTCAAAATAATTATTCATAGTAAGCTTGTCTAAGAATATCACAATGCAATTAACCTGCTAGGGGAGGAGAGAGATTAGTAGTACTGTGGGACAGGAGAGGAGCAAGAAAGCAAGGGTAGGGCCAAAGGAAGGAGAGAGAGGGGGAATATTAAGCACAATGGGAAGGGAGAAAGACAGAGGGTTGGGTAAGGAATACTGGTGCTGGGTGAATGGCGCAAGAGGTACACACACACACACTGCTCACAAATTCCCACACCACACCCCCTCCCTTCCCTAGTCAGCTACTCTCTTACATGCACAAACCCCACTTACACCCCCTCCCCCTCCCCGGTGCAGAAGAATGCTAGTAGTGTGGCCCTGTTTTAAAAAAATGTGTCCACCCCTGATTTAAATCATCATCTCCTTTAAGGTGGTAACATGTAGGATATCAATTTCTTATTGCATATTCTTCTTATAATACTGGTTACAGATGTCTCCCATAGCCTTTACTGCTTCTTGGCAATATTTTTCAGTGCTATGAAACCATGGGAAACTGAGAAATGCTAAAAAGTTTAAAATGTTCACATGTATACAAAAAATGGTGAATGTAAACTATCAATAGCGAAGTACAATATAGTTTAAGCTAGTTACTGAAGAGGAATTTCATAACAATAAAAAACCAAATCAATAAGTACTTGTACCATATTCTGAGCAATACATTTCACCTTGCTAGTTGCCTCAAATAATAAACTATTTTAGATTTTAAAAAGTGTTTTCAGTAAAGTGTTTTCTTCCATTTTGTAACATTATTCATTGAATAGGCCCCTTGTAAATCCAGAGTCAACATAAATATAAAACCAATTTTATTGCACCCAGGTCCACAGTCTTAAGAAATTTCAATTTTCAAAATAAAGTCAGTTGGAAAATATAAATTCAAATTAGGATTTTTTTCAACAATTATATTTATTTATTTTCTTTGATTTAACACATTAGCAGCTCAAGGTACATTACACTCAGGTGCAGTGGCTATTTTCTCTGTCCCCCACAAGGCTTACAATCTAGGGGGATCATTTCCTCAAGCCTTTTAGATTGTTTATTACACGGTAAATGGCTTATATGGGGATAACACAAAATATTTGAAATATCTCATGCTATTCTGCCGCTGGCACCTCACATATTGTAATGAGCTAATTAGCATACAAAGGCATGTTAAACAGCTCATTACTAGCCTAAACCATGCAAATCGAATAACATGGCTTGCCTCAAAAATCGCAAGCAACATTATTTGACTTGAGGTTAGCTACCAAGCAACAGTATTAGCTAACATACATCTTGATGTTCCTGGGCCATATGTTAAAGGGGCTAACAACCCCCAAGGGGCTATAAAACCCAAGGGTCTCCATATACTCCCTGGCCAACCAGTCTCTCCACTGCCCCTAGAGGTGGCCATAGTAAAAATATATTATATGCCCTGCCCCCATTTCCCCAACTCTTCCCCTTCAAGTAAAACTTCAACCCCATGAGACTAGAACCCCACTCTAGGCTACCCTCCAGACTTCCCCCAGCACTTACATCTGAAGCCCTGGAGGTGTACCAGGGGCCTGGAGCGCTCCTTAGGATTTGGGATTCACAGCAGCCATCTTTCAAATTGGCATCGACTGCCTTATGTCCTAGGGACAAAGACCTGGCACGGCCTGGAGCACTGGGAGACCTACAGGCTCCTATACCATCAGGGCTTCAAATCTAAGTGCTGGGGGATTCGGAGGGTGAGTCTGGCCTTGGGGTGCTGAAGATTAACTTGAAGGGGAGAAGTTGGGGGTGGGGCCTGAGAAAATTATTATATTTTTTTCCCACTACAACTGCTTCCAGGGGCGGTCTATGGACCCCAGTGTTTTTATCAACTTGGGGGGTTATTCAGGGCTGTTGGCCCCATAGTCTCAGGGACACCATTGCATGATTTGTTTGGGCCTTTTACCCTTGTGATATTATTCCCAGAAATATTTTACTGCCAGGGAAAATATTGCAGGATTCACCAAGCAGCAGTGCCAATTACCACCATCATGTAAGTCGTAAAGTATTTTCCCTCTGAGAAAAATACTATGGCTAAGTAAATGAGGCCCTAGGTTTGTAACTGAGAAAATAGATGGTGAACTGAATTGGCCAAGATCACCTAGAATTTAAGCAGGATTTTAACTCTTTGTTTCCCTGGTTCAAAGCCCACTGCTCTAACCATAAAAAAGTCTGATCAGCCATTGGAAATGAACTCTTAAATTACTACATCTCAATTCAAAAGCATAAAGGTGAATCTTAAAAGTCAGGAGCATTCCAAAATCGGGAGATGGGCGCACATCTAGCACATGTGGTGACCTCACAATTTTATAAGCCCATGTGCACACAAGTAACAATGAGAGAGTATCTCGCACTGGGAAAAAAAGGGGTGGGATGTAAGTGGATCATGGGTGTTCCTAGGCAAGGCCAAGAAATAAAACTGTTTCCAGGATCTCTGAAGTGTTTGAAGGGTCTGCCGCGCGCATGTTATAAAATCAGGGTCCGCGCGTGCAAGGGGGTGCACACTTGTGCACCTTGCGCCCGCCGAGCCCTAAGGGAGGCCCAATGGCTTTCCCCGTTCCCTCCAAGGCCGCTCCAAAATCGGAGCGACCTTGGAGGGAACTTTTTTTCGGCTCCCCCCCACCTTCCCCCCCACCTTCCCCCCCACCTTCCCCTCCCGTCCCCTATCTAACCCTCCCCCCAGCCCTACATAAATCCCCCCCCCCTACCTTTTGTTGTCAAAGTTACGCCTGCCCAAGGCAGGCGTAACTTGTGGGCGCCGGCCGGCTGCCAGAGCACTCGAGATCGCCCCAGACCGCCGCAATGCCCCCAGCCCTGCCCCCAGACCGTCCATTTTGGAAAGCCCCAGGACACACGCGCATCCCGGGGCTTGCGCACGCCACCGAGCCTATGCAAAATAGGCTTGGTGCGCACAGGGGTAGGTTTTCGGGGGTTACGCGCATATCTTACGCGTGTAACCCTTTGAAAATCTACCCTATATGTTTATGCTGTTATTTCTTTTTGCTCTATTCTACTCTCAAAAGTGTTTTCTGTAGATGTAAACAAGTGGACTACAATCTTAACCACCACTCACAATCTGATATCCTCTATCAGTGGTGTTTTTGGACTGCAATCAGAAATCACATCAAAATGATCCACAGATAAAAAAAAAATAAAATCCCAGTACAGGAGGCTTTTCAGAACAAGAATACAAGACTGTTGCCTGCTTATACATTTTTGGGACTCCAGTCCCACTATTTTTAGCTTTTCTAAATGTTTACAATTCTTTGGATATTATGTATACCAGGGCTTCCCAAGCCTGTCCTGAGGACGCCACATCCAGTTGTTTTTTCAGGAGATCCACAATGAATATGCACGAGATAAAGTTGCATATCATGGAAATTCAGCGTAGTGTATCCGGGTCTGCTGCGGCCTTGGGAGTAGCTCAGGAACACAATGAGATGTGACTAGTCCAGTTCTGGTGCAAGTATTTATTTAAGGTGCTTCACAGTTACTGTAACCAAAATAGTAACTCACCTTGCGTCAGGCACAACTGTCAGATAAACATACTCCCTACAGGTGTACCAGGAGGTCCTACCAGCTCCCTGGGGCCTCCTCAAGTTTTCTAAGCTGGATTCTTATAGTAGGGTGAAGGGAATATCCCTTCACCCAGAATTCCTTACTGCATTCTGCCTTAAGAAGGACTGGATTAAAACCCTGAGCCAGGCTCCTTAAGGTAGAATGAGGGAATTGTCAGTACTCTCCATCACATACCCTTCCTCTCAGCTCAGCCTTGTCAGATTGAGCATCAAGGCAAGCCCGGGAAACATTCCAGCTCTGTCTCAAGTGCTTCCCCCTTATGAGGATAATCTTGACCCAGAACTACTGGGTACGAAAGCTAGGGAGGACAACCGCTTCTAACATGGCTTGCCCTGCAGCGGCTGTCTTCTAGAGGATGAGAGAGGTTGAACACTTCTGTTCACCTGCATGTATACATGTCAACGTCTCTATTTTCTTATAATTGATGTGACCCTGATATAGTAAGTCCTGGCGAATGAGCGTTTTACTACAGCCAGAATCTACAAGGCCTGGGTAGAGGCTCCCTCCAGTTCTCCAGTTCCAGCTTGATTATAAAGTCCTTAAGTCAAGCACGTGGGACACCCAAAAAATAGCAGCTTTGGAGCTTTAACAACCTGTGATCACAAGTACATTCCCACATGTCATTAACATTCTGGGGCTCTGTCCCTGTTCTTTGCTCCTTCTTACTTTATTCTGCTAACTTGCATTCACAGACCAGGTCAAACAAGGAAGGAATTTCTTCCTTTGAATGACCTTCTGTTTTACAGAATACACAGTACTGTAGGGCCAGTTGGGTTTCTGCCCTACCTGGCTCACTTAAAGACTCTTCGGACTGCTGCCTATATGGACAGCAGTCCTCTTCGTGCCCATTCTCCATACAAAGGGCACAAAAAGAGAAGGTCTGCAAGTCCCGTTTCTGGGTTGCTCCTGCCTCTCCGGTTTCCTTTTTTTCCAGTTGAGGGTCGTCACTGCTTTAGAGCGTTATTTTTAAGTATATATACTTCTTCCTCAGGTGCTGGCTTCACCAGGCTAATGTCCATAGACACGCTTCAGCCATATCGACAGTCCTTCAAAGTTTTTTTGTTTGTTTGTTTTTGGGGTTTTTTTTAAAGAAAGACTTCATCTTAATCAGGATATGCGAAGGTGGTGATGCCTGAGCTATTCTGGACACAGCCAATTGTAGGGCCTCAGCTAGCTGAGTTAAGACTGCATTTTGTTGCGTAAATTGGTCTTATAGCTGCTGCTGTTTATCTATTTGTGTTTTCAGATCAGTCTGCAGCTGTTGCTGGTCCGTGGCCAGGACCTGGATTATCTGCTCCATTTTATCTCCCTTTGGGACTAGTTCCCATTCTACCTCCTGGCCTGTCCTGCCCAAACTTACTACTTGACCCTTGACTATCCAGGTGAGGCTAGCTCCCTTGTCCTGCTGTATAAGAATTTGAAGTCAGAAGGCCCCAGGAACAGAAAACCTATGCAAGGAGGTTTTTCATTTTCTGGGAAGCTGTAGGTTTTTAAGCAAAAAAAAAAAAAATCCCTAAACTGATACCACAAGTAGCGTATCCAGGCCTGCTGCAGCCTCGGGAGCAGCACCAGACCACAACGAGTCTTGACTAGTCCAGTTCTGGTGCAAGTATTTATTTACAGTGCTTCACAATTACAGAAACCAAAACAGTAGCTCACCTTCTGTCAGGCACAACTATTAGGTAAACATACACTGTACATGTGTACTAGGAGGTCCTACCAGCTCCCTGGGGCCTCCTCAAGCTTTCTAGGCCTGGGTTCTTACAGTAGGGTTAAGGGAAGCCCCCATCACCTAGAATCCCTTGCAACGTTCTGACTTAAGGAGGAATGGGTTATAACCCGGAGGCAGGTTACTTGAGATAGAATGAGGGAGTTGCTGGTACACTTCATCATACTCAGTATATGGACCATCTGAAAACCAAAATGGCTATAGGGTCCCCAGGACAGGTTTGAGAAGTCTTGATATACACAATTTGATTCATTTTCAGTCTTCCTTAGTATTAAAACCAGCATGGTAACATACATTATCCACTGGTTTTGACTAGAGTCACTGCAAGGGTATTAGGTGATCTAGAAGAAACTTTAGCCTTCTAGGATCCACTCTATCCCCCTACCTCCCCCCTACACAAATACTTCTCTCCCTTCTATCGTTCTTCCCCATCTCCAGCCCACCCCCTCCCCATCCATTTCTCATCCAATTTGGCCAGTCCCAAGCAAAGCAGAGATCTTCAAGCAACTGCACCAATGGAAAGAAAAATCTGCTTAGGTTCTGAAAGCCAACACATGCACAGGTTCTGTAAGGATTTCACTTATTGCACGGATTTCCTTAGTAACAGAAAGCTCAACAGGAGGAGGCAGGGCCATTTCTTCCTATTGCCCCACCACCTGAAAACCTCTACCAGTGGCGGGCTGTGACCAGGCTTTGGTTCTTTTGGCTTCAGACCAGCACCAGGTATACAAGGTCCATAAAGCATAGGGATTTTAAGCAATTACCCCGTTTGTTCTCCCTAGAAGGAGATCTTTGAGCTATACTGCTACATGAAGTCCCCATTTGTCTCTTTCGTTCCCTCAACTCTATGGACATTTCCAAAATATGGTACACTAAACTACACCACGAGAGAAGTTGATTATACTGATCTATATCAGAAGATCTAGACCTTTCATTTCCCACAACTGAAGCCTATTTATGCAGTTTCATGGTTAGCTCAATGTTTGCTTCCGTCCTCCCCCAAATTTTACCATTCTAGACAACTGCCTAGTTTATCTAGTAGCTAAAATGATCATTGGTTTTAATGACGACAGATCATTGGTCTTCATTGCATGATGCATGAAACTAGTGAGATGCAGAATACAGCAGAATTACTACAGCCATCATAAATACAACACAGTCATGGTAATGCTGTCTTTTTTGGCAGCTCAGGTGAAATGGCTGGTTTTCTTGAGAAACTTCTCTGCCCCCAACTCAGAATCAAGAACTGGCCTCTGCAAACCTCCCAACACCCCTAAAAACAACTCCTTCCAAAGATAAAATAGGTCTCAGCAGTATGGGAAGTTCCTCTGTCCCCTAGGCAGGTAAATGCCTCTAAGCACAGTCAACCTGTACCTGAGCTCTCTCCACAAAGGTAGATAAGTCCAATATCCCAACTGAACCAACTTTGCAACCGAACCTCTTCTTCAAACCAAAAACTCAGCCCTTGAAGTTTTCAAAATCTTCACTGGAAGAAGGGATCTGATTTTCCTCCTGCCAACCAGTATGCCCTAATTTACTTTAATTTATTTTTACATTTATTGATTGCTGTTAGTCAGTGGTTCACACTGATTTACAAAGCAACATATTGTAAATATGTTGACAAATTAAAACTATTCAACAAAATTAAAATAACAGAAAAAAAACAAACATAAAAACAAAATTCATGGCATACATCATAAAATCTCTCCATTACCTATTCCTCAAAATGGCATTGCTGAAATTCTCACTCATGTGTTGCATTGTGGGAGATGTCACTTGGGTGGGTCCCAAAGCCCTTATTTGCATGGAGGGCTGAGGTGGGCATTTCAATGTCAGAAGTCTGAATTGTTGGAGCTTACTGTGTTTGCTTAAGTTAAACTACACATTATGCCTCTTTGGTATTAACATTGGACAGTACTTCCAGCATTCATACCTAATGAGGTAATAAAAAAAATAATTCAGGTCATTTGCATGTGCATAAATATTACTACTGTGGAGCCAGTGGTAACAGTAACATCCATGTAAATATTACATCTTAACAAGCTTTGTAAAGTGTGAGCTAGTATGAACTTTAACGCTCAAAAGGCCTTTAAACTCTGGCTAAATTTTGTATACTGCTTCCTATGTTTTCAAATGTATTCTTTTATTGTGTGCTAGAACGACAACAAAGCAAATCTTATTTCTTCAGACTTGTTTCCCTTATTATTTTAAGTAGTATGCTCACTAAACTTTCCTTTATGGTCTTACAATTCTTGTCAATGTTCAAAAAGACTTTAGTTATCGTGTTTCTTGTCTTTTCATTAGAGGATTAGATGAAAAATACCAGCAACATGTTGCGCTGGAGGTGGACCTTTGGCCTGGTGCAGGATTGGTATGGCCCTCTGGTCGGACCCAGAGAGCACCTGCCACCAGGAGGCGGAGCACACTAGGAGACAGAGACTAGCTGGAGCTTCACCAATAACAGTCTGGGGTTTCCGCAGGTTGAGCCCTTGGGTACCCAGAATGCCTGGACTTAGGAGGGCCTCTGGTGGTCTCCAGGAGAGGTATCGGAGAGGTGTGCCTACCACGAGCAAGGGTTTGTGGCTGACACAGAGTGGATGAGCTAGACCTGAACCGGAAGCTCCGGAGACCTCAGGGAGGCAACAGTTCAGGGAGGTTCTCCAGGTGAGATAGGCTGCGCCTGAAGGTCTAGCCAAGTGGAAGCCACGGTTGGTTTCCACACAGGTTGGCCCAATGGTCACAGGAGGCCAGAAGAGAGTGTTTGAGTGAAGCGCAAGGGTCAGAGCCAGAGTATCAGTCCAAGAGACATCAGCCAAAGCAGGGGTCAATACCAAAATCAGGCCATGCGAAGTCAAGGCAAGCGAGGGTCGGTTCCAGGCGGCAGGCAAGAGAATTGTCAGGCAGGCAGTGGTCAGTTATAGGCGGCAGGCAAGAGAATGGTCAGGGAGGCAGTGGTCAGTTCCAGGCGGCAGGCAGAGAATGGTCAGGCAGGCAGAGGTCAGTACCAAAGATCAGTCCGGATAGGTACTACCTGGGAAGGATACAGGAACATGGAGATGCTGGGACTGGAGACGCTGGAACAGGAGACACTTGAAACACGGAGGCAAACTATCACACCAACGGTGTTGACCCGATTGCCAAGGCGAGGCTCTGGGGGAAGACCCTTGCCTTATATACCAGGGCTATGTGATGTCATCACCGGGCGCCGCAGACAGAGTTCCCGTGCTGGGCCCTTTAAAGGGAAGTGCAGCCCGCGCGCACCTAGAGGCGGGGCCGATGCCATGGAGGATGCCGAGCCCCGGCATGAGGAGCGCTGAGAGCTGGAAGGCCCCGACGGACCTGGGGACGCCTGGGAGCGCCGCAGGTGATGGGAGCTAGCTGAGGATGCCAAAGAGGGGGAGCCGGAGCTGGTGGATGGAAGCGTGAGGTGAGCCAGGACGCGCAACACAACACCAGTGTTTGTATTATATAATCAAATCTTAAAGTAACCTCATTAATGTATTCTTTCAACTATTATCATATATAACACATTTGTACCTATTTGAAGATTAAACATTATTGGAAAGATAAGCAGCAAGCTAGCTGACCATGCAGAATTTGTTGAATATAATATTTTGAATTATAGTTTTGAAAAAAGTTTCTACTAGTCTATAGCAGAACTACTGAAAAGGGCCATGTGTGATTTACTTAGAGAACATGATTGAACAAAAATTATACAGTGGTGTTAATTTTCAAAAACCACTCAGCAATTCATTTATGCACATAAAGACCACTGAATATACCCAGCTATCTTAAAGCTAGCCAGATAAGTTTATCTGGCTAATTTTAGGACTGCCCTTTAGCTGGATAATGCCAATATGACCCAGAATGTCCCTAACATAGCACTTAGCAATTTATCATGCGGTAAATGTCTTCTGGAAACGATAAAGAAGAGTTGCTTACCTATGATAAGTGTTCTTATAGGTAAGCAATGAGCACGAGGAAGTCAGTCCTCATACATGGCTGACATCATCAAATGGAGCCCAGCACAATAAACTTATGTCAAAGTTTCTATTATTTTGACTGATCTCTTTCAGCATGCAATATACCACGCATCCACGCAAGGTCCACTCAGTCTTATAACACAGAATTGAGGAACGAAAAATTAAAATAAGAACAAAACCCACGAAATGGAAAACCAAGTCCGTGGGATGGTGAGCTGGTTTCGTGAGGAATAACGTCCTGCTGTCCTTGAAGAACACCTGTTACAGGTAAGCAACCCTGGTTTCTCCAAGGACAAGCAGGATGGCAGTCCTTAAACATGGGTAAATCCCTAACTACAGGATGCCCCCCCCAACAAAACAAGTGTCAACAGGCACAACAACAAGTTTTGTTGGTAACAAGTGGGCGGGGGGGGGGGGTGGCAGCCTGAACAAAAAGAATGGGCCCAAGGTGGGAGCAGATTTGGGTTCTATACCTCAAACAAGTTCTGAATGACATATTGGCCGAACCTGCTATCGCACTGGCCATTCCTATCCAGGCAGTAATGAGAAGTGAATAAGTGGATGGAACTCCAAGTCGCAGCTCTGCAGATCTCCTCCGTGGGGACTGCTCATAAGTGGGCCACTGGCATCGCCATGACTCAAACAGAGTCAGTTTTGACATGGCCTGGAGGTGCAATCCTGACTGGGCATAACAGAAGGAGATGTAGTCTGCTAGCCAACTGGAAAGCATCTGCTATTGCACTGGAGGTGGACCCTTGGCCTGGTGCAGGATTGATAGGGCCCTCTGGTCGGACCCAGAGAGCGCCTGCCACCAGGAGGCGGAGCACACTAGGAGACAGAGGCTTCGCCAATACCAATCCGGGGTTTCCGCAGGTTGAGCCCTTGGGTACCCGGACCGCCTGGACTTAGGTGGGCCTCAGAGGGTCTCCCAGAGAGGTAGCAGAGAGGTGTGCCCACCACTAGCAAAGGTGCGCGGATGATGAGGAATGGACACACTAGACCTGGATCTGGATCACTGGAGACCTCCGGAAGGAGACGGGAGATGAAGGTCTTCCGGGAGAGATAGGCAGCGCCTATGGATCCAGTTGGAGGTAGGTCACTAATAGCGTCCGAGCAGGCTGGTCTGGTAGTCACAGGAGCGAACAGAGTATCCGAGTGTAGTGCAGGGGTCAAAGCTAGGGTATCAGTCCGAGAATGGTCAGCCAAAGCAAGAGTCAGTTCCGAGATCAGTCCAAACGTGGTCAGTAAGCAGGCAGTGGTCGGTTCCAGGCAGCGGTCAATGTGGTCAGTAAGCAGGCAGTGGTTGGTTCCAGGGAGCGGTCAACATAGTTAGGCAGGAAGAGGTCAGTACCGTGAATCAGTTTGAGGAGGTACGACAAGAGGAGGAATGAAGGCAGGAACAGGAGAGACACTGGAACATGAGGAGGACCACGGGAACACAGGAACGCAGGAGCACTGGAATGAACAGGAACACAGGAACGCAGGAACACAGGAATGAGACTGGATCAGGCAGAGGAACAAGGAACAGCAAACTAGCTACACCAAAGTGTCAACCCGATTGCCAAGGCAAGGTTTTGGGGACTGGACCTCGCCTTTTCTGCAGGAACTATGTGATGTCATCACCAGGCGCCGCGGACCGGGTTCCCACGCTGGGCCCTTCAAAATGGAGCACGGTCCGCGTGTGCCTAGGGGCGGGGATGACACCAAGGAGGACGCCGAACCCCTGCATGAGGAGCGCTGTCTGAAGGCCCCAATGGGCCTGGGGACACCTGGGAGCACCGCAGATGGCGGGAGTTGGCCACGGCAGCCAGAGACAAGGAACCGGAGCTGGTGGAAGGGAGTACGAGGTGAGCAGGCCCGGTCGCAGCACCAATGCGGCCGGGACGCGCAACATCTGCTTGGCAACAACAATCCCCAACTTGTTATGATCAAAAGTAACAAAAAGTTGGGAGGACTGTCGGAGGACTGTCTAAGGGCTTCTGTCTGCTCCAGGCTCTTTTGCAGTCCAAACTGTGCAGGGTTCATTCACCTTGGTGCGAATAGGGCCTGGGAAAAAATGTTGGCAGGATGATGGACTGGTTGAGATGGAAGTCAGACGCTACCTTAGGCAGGGACTTGGGGTGCGTGTGTAAAACCATCCTATCATGGAAAAATTTAGTGAAAGATGGAGAAGTCATTAATGCCTGGAGCTCGCTGAGTCTTCAAGCTGAAATGGGATGGCTCCACAATCACCCTGACAAATCCTGTGAAGGAGGGGTCTTCTGGGGTAGAAGTCTTTCTCTCATCGGGAGATGGTTCTGAGAAGAGACCATCTAATGTGCTATTGGAAACATCAGAAGAGTAGTCTCCCCAAGGGTCATATGAGCCCTCGTCCTCACTACCAGAAGGAGAGGACAGAGCCCTAGGTGCTTGGTCTTCAGCCAGCGGAATGGGTCCTGACTCAACTGGCTGTGGGGGCTTGGGCTCAGGCCCCAGTGTCACCGCAGTCCCCAGTGCAGCTTCCTCCTCTGAGGAACTGTGGTCAAACTTCGGATCGGCCGGTGGCATCACCAATGCCCCGCCAGGTGTCAATGCCACCCCAGGAACTGACACAGGTTGCATTAGTAACACTCCAATGAGCGCGTGTAGAGATTTTAACAGTGGCTTGCAGAGGGTCGCAGCTGGTCCCAGTGCCCCAACATAGAGGCTCTGCACCATAGCCAGCAGAATACACCTCTCAAGAGCCTCCTCAAAGACTGCTGATGCCAAGGCTGACTGGGACCCAGGAAGTGGAACCACATCCTCTTCGGAACCAAGAGGAGGATTATGGTGGGCACTGAAACTGGTGGAGACCATCATGTACCCCAGGTATCGATGCAGGATTGCTGCTCCTCTCTACAGGGAACACTTCAGGGGCATCTCAGCAGAAGCTGGTGCATCCCCTTGCCTGGCACTGTGCATCTACGGGGACCAATGCTGATGCTTCTTTGGCTTCCCTTGATGCTTGGATTGGTCCTTCCCCATGCCGAAGACGATGAACCAGATGTCTTCAACTTGGGAGAGGTAGATGATGGCCTTTCTCCGGCAACCCTAGCTACCACCGACACCAACAGAACTGATGATCCCATCTATGTTGATGGCTGTGACCATTGGTGCGGCTCCATGTCTCTTCGATGCTCTGAGGCGAGCGCCCGCTCTCCCAACGCGCGCCCAGGCACCTCTCCTGGGTGCATGATTCAGTATTTAAATTAGGACCTGCCTAATAAGGAGGCGCTAGGGACACTAGCACAACCCTAGTGCCTCCTTATTGGCGGAAGTTGCAGCTGTCAGCGGGATTGACAGCTGACGCTTAATTTTACTGGCATCAGTTGTCAAACCCGCTGACAGCCACGGGTTCACAACACGGACGTCAGCAAAATTGAGCATCCGTTTTCCAACCCGCGGGCAGATTTTTTTTTTTTTAAGAAGATTTTTATTTTTTTTATTTTTGGGGCCTCCGACTTAATATCGCTATGATATTAAGTCGGATGATGTACAGAAAAGCAGTTTTTTCTGCTTTTCTGTACACTTGCCCGGTGCCATCTGAAATTGACTCCTGCCTTTGGAACACAGGAACGAGACTGGATCAGGCAGAGAACAAGGAACAGCAAACTAGCTACACCGAAGTGTCGACTCGATTGCCAAGGCGAAGTTCTGGGGACTGGACCTCACCTTTTATGCAGGAACTACATGATGTCATCACCAGGCGCTGCGGACCGGGTTCCCACGCTGGGCCCTTCAAAAGGGAGCATGGTCTGCGCGTGCCTAGGGGCGGGGACGACGCCAAGGAGGACACCGAACCCCTGCAGGAGTTAATTTCTGAGAGCAAAATGTGCGGCTTGGCTGCACATTTTGCTTTCTGTATTGCAGGTGAATACCTAATAGGCTCATCAACATGCATTTGCATGTGATGAGCGCTATTAGTTTCAGGGGGGTTGGCTGCGCATTTTCCATGCACTATTACCCCTTACTATATAAAGGGTAATAATAGTGCGTCAAAAACGTGCATCCAAATGGGGGCTAATGGTACACTAGGCTGAGCACATCGTTCTGTATTGGCCTGAAAGTTAGCTGGATAAGTATATACAGCTAACTTTGCAAATTGCCCAGTGGCTGAATATTGTCCCCTTTGTTTTTAAGGTTTACTCATATCAAAACCATAAATTCGCATAAAAAGTTAAATAAATAGTAACTTTAAAACATTTAAAAACTTGTCTGAAATCTTCAAAATGCATGACTTAAATTACCATACTGGATTTTCTATTAAGTAAAATTGGTTTGGCCAATATTATACAAGTACAAAAAAGAAAAAAAAGAAGTTCTCCTCATCTCTGTTAATTGCAGGCTAAACTAAAATATTCAGTGTAGTACAGTCTCTTGGAAAAACATAGTGCATAGTGTAGCATTTTTCTTGAAAACATTAAAATATAAATTATCTTTTGTTATTTCATTATTTTAGCTGCTAAAACTCTTGATGTTTTTAGTACACATTCATTCAGTCATTTCTGTTAAAAGCCTGTGAGACAGATTATACTTCTGGTTGACAAAAACTATAATAAGCATGAAACAAAAATGCTTATTGAGCATAAGGCATAAGTCTAACAATACTTGTTTGAAATTTCACACATTTTTGTTCTAAAAATTTCAGATACAGTAATGAAAAAATATGAATCTGTTGTCCTGAAGAAAAATGTGGGGAAAATACTACAAACACAATTTCGCTATAACATCTCACATGCATCTAGACAGGAAATCATTACTGCTTAAGTAATTGCTAGAACTGATAACCTAATTAAAATGTTCTAAATCAACTAATAGTTCCAATAATGATTAATCAAATTTTTCTTAATATGTGATCACCTTAGGATGGATAAGACTAATGAGACGGGGTAAACATCCAATTCAACTAAGCTCTTAAAAGACAACAAAAAATGCTTACATTTAAACCAAAGCACATATTCTAATTGTACTATGGAATGTACATAATTCTGTTATTGTTAGGCAAAGGTATAGAGAAATGTTCAATTAACTTGATCTTGTTATCCATTTGTCATATCCATTCTTATTCTGTTGTACATTGCCTTGGATAACCCATTTAGGGCTGGGAAAGCTGTAAATGAAAACACTTTTAAATAAAATAAAGCAATATCCATCAGCAAGAATGTTTAGAAAAATAATAGGTAGTGCCTCCTGAGATGAATAATGAATGTGATTAGGAAATCTGTTGCTTTTTTGAAATTTCCCTTACTAGCTACATCCTGTAACCAGTCCAGTTTTGAAGGTATACCCCGCTGCTACTAGGCTTATGACTTTAATACCACTTTAAATTAGTTAGCGCAAGATGTCCAAAACTAAAGGCAAAGAATCTCAACATACAATTTCATGGACCTTAAAAACACAAAACCCTCAAAAAGCAGCTATCAAAGTGATTTCAATCCAATGATCCGGTACAAAGTCAAAAGATGTAAGCCGTTCTAATCCAATGCTCTCAGCTGCTTAAAATCCAGCTTCCACTGCTAGTTGCCAGGGCCCAGCAGACATGTTCTTCAAAGAACCGAGGCAACAGAGCTCAGCAATGCCTGGCAACGGGGCTCTTCAGAGCTTTTCAAACTGACAGCTGTTTGCTTTGGGTTTATATACTACAAAAACAACTCAGGAGGCAGAATGGCATAAACGGCACCATGTTCCAGTCTAAGGGTTTTTATTACAATGAGTTTAGCTTTGGGCAAGCTACAGCAATCAGCACATTCTGACAGGAAATTCACTGACTATAGAATTTTTTTTTACTTAAGCAGTGTACAGTATTTATGCCACTCCAGGGCATGATTTATAGAGTGCCTGTGGCTGGATATAACCAGAGGTATATTTTAATATGTTTTTAAAGAAAAGCAACAACATTGTTTAACCTTTTCTTGGGTTAAAAACAAATTGCTTATCCAAAGGGTTTCTTATTCTGTGGTCTCATGAAACAGATTACAGTGTGTAAATTCTATTTCTTGCAACAATTCTGTTTAAATTATATATAAGGCCCTACTTAAATTATGACAGAGGCCTAATATTATATCAGCCACAATTTCCATAGGAGGCCTTTACCAATCACTTATTTCCCACAATTTTGTCCATCTTCTCACAAACAAAGCCACAACTAATTGAAGTTCATCTCACAATTTAGGTAGGGCTCTAATTAAATACCAGTTTTACTATAGTCATCTCATTTTGGGATTATGTAAAAATATTTGGAGGGCTTTGGTTAAAAAAAAAAAAACATCACTTGTGATTATTAAAGAGCCAAATACTGGATCTAGCGATGGGCGAAGACACAGGACAACACAATTTGTTGTTTACATTGTTACCACAGCATGTGGTCAAGGCAACTAGTGTAACAGAGTTTAAAAGAGGTTTGGATAAGTTCTTGGAAGAAAAGTCCATAATACATTATTAGCCAGGTAGACTAAAGAAAGCTATTGCTGTCCCAGGGAGTGAGTAATAGGATCTGCAGGGACTTGTGACTTGGACTGGCCACTGTCGGAGACATGATGCTGGGCTCCATAGACCTTGGTCTGACCCAGCATGGCATTTCTTATGTTCATTAACATCTCCTAAGGAAGGCTAAATTAATCAGTTTTGTTTTTAAGTAGGATATCAAAAGTAATCCAATATAACCTAGCATACATGGGTGAGAGCGAACTCCAAAACTGCCAATAAAGCTGTTAGGAATTCAGTTTAGTTACACTTTTAACAGTTAAATCAAGGTGCTGTGCCGGAGTGCATTAACATTACTGGTAACATGGAGTCCATGCACCATAGGCTATCTGACACAGTAACAAATCAGCTGGCGTTAATTAGGAGACATCCCTGCACCTCATCTCTCTGTCAGGTTGCAGCCTGCAGGAATTCAGAAATGGCTACGCTGTGTCTGGACTGCCCCATTTGGGAGGTTCTGTGGTGATCCTGGTGGCCACACACAATGTTGATGTAATGCATCACACCTAGCCAGGACCAGAAGTAGCCAGGTAGCTGAGATGTCTCATCGGTCTATGTGCACTGCAGACATGGCACTGTTAATGATACCCAGAAGCAACCAAATGGAAACATAGAAACATAGAAATGATGGCAGAAGAAGACCAAATGGCCCATCCAGTCTGCCCAGCAAGTTTTGCACTTTTTTTTTTCTCTCATACTTATCTGTTACTCATGGCTCTTAGTAACGTTTTGGTTCTATTTCCCTTCCACTCCCACCATTAATGTAGAGAGCAGTGATGGAACTGCATCTAAGTGAAATAACTAGCTTAATTAGTTAGGGTTAGTAACCACTGCAATAAGCAAGCTACACCCATGCTTATTTGTTTACCCAGACTATGTAATTCAGTCCATGTTGGTTGTTGTCTGTATATAGATCCACTTTTCTTCATTCCCCCTGCCATTGAAGCAGAGAGTTATGCTGGATATGCATGGAGTATCAGATTTCTCTCCTGCCATTGAAGCAGAGAGCTATGCTGGATATGCGTGAAGTATCAGACTTTCTTCCCTGCCATTGAAGCAGAGAGCTATGCTGGATATGCACTGAAAGTGAAGTATCAGTCTTTCTCCCCTGCCGTTGAAGCAGAGAGCTATGCTGGATATGCATTGAAAGTGAAGTATCAGGCTTATTTGTTTTGGGGTAGTAACCACCGTAACAAGCAAGCTACTCCCCGCTTTTTTGTGAATGCAAATCCTTTTTTCCACATTTCCTCTTGCCGTTGAAGCTTAGAGCAATGTTGGAGTCGCATTAACCGTGTGTATGTTTATTGAATAAGGGTATTATCTCCAGGTAGTAGCCGTCATTCCCGCGAGCCACCCACACTTCATTCACGTCCTCTAGACTTTATGGATCCACAGTGTTTATCCCACGCCCCTTTGAAGTCCTTCACAGTTCTGGTCTTCACCACTTCCTCCGGAAGGGCATTCCAGGCATTCACCACCCTCTCCATGAAGAAATACTTCCTGACATTGGTTCTGAGTCTTCCTCCCTGGAGCTTCAAATCGTGACCCCTGGTTCTGCTAATTTTTTTCTGACGGAAAAGGTCTTAGGTCTTTGGATCATTAAAACCTTTCAAGTATCTGAAAGTCTGTATCATGTCACCTCTGCTCCTCCTTTCCTCCAGAGTGTACATATTTAGATTCTTCAATTTCTCCTCATAAGTCATTCG
This sequence comes from Rhinatrema bivittatum, assembly GCF_901001135.1. NCBI lineage: Eukaryota > Metazoa > Chordata > Amphibia > Gymnophiona > Rhinatrematidae > Rhinatrema > Rhinatrema bivittatum. Next base: position 105,182,561 of record NC_042617.1, on the reverse strand, counting down.
ATGAAGACCTTCCACCTTTTTGGTCACCCTTCTCTGGACCGCCTCCATCTTGTCTCTGTCTCTTTGGAGATACGGTCTCCAGAACTGAACACAGTACTCCAGGTGAGGCCTCACCAAGGACCTGTACAAGGGGATAATCACTTCTCTTTTCTTACTCGATATTCCTCTCTCTATCCAGCCCAGCATTCTTCTGGCTTTAGCTATTGCCTTGTCACATTGTTTTGCCAACTTCAGATCATTAGATACTATCATCCCAAGGTCTCTCTCCTGCTCCATGCACATCAGCCTCTCTCCCCCCATTGAATACAGTTCATTCGGATTTCCACTCCCCATATGCATGACTTTGCACTTCTTGGCATTGAATCCCAGCTGCCATATCTTCGACCACTCTTCCAGCTTCCTTAAATCCCGTCTCATTCTCTCCACTCTGCTTCTGGGTGCACAAACCCCCAGCATGCCACTTTTCAACTGGCAGCCTGTGCACACACTGTTGCAGCTTACCTACTGCTTGGGTAGCTCATGCCCCCCACTGGCCAGTCAAAGGTCAGAGAAGCAATTGGGAGGCCATGGTAGAATAAAAAGGAGAGGAATCGGGCAACAACCTCCTACAGCAATCCAGTGTCTGTAGTTTGTATCTGCTCACACTTTTTCCAGCCAGCCAGCCTACTCTCCACTTTGGCAGCATTTCCCACTACTTGGGAGCAGTGGCCCCAGCCCACCACATGTGCACAAGAAACACGTCCACATCATCATCATGTGATGTGGCTGAAGTGGCGCATGAAGAATTGGTGCTGTCGCACACCAGTCTTGCAGCCTGCAAATACGGATACAATGAGGGCGTGACAGAATGGATCTGGGACCACTGCCAAAAAGGCAGGGCTAAGCTATAGGTTGTAAGTCCCCAGGAGTTGGGGGAGAGATTACTTGCTGACAAGAACCATCTGCCCTGCCCGAGACAGGTGATGAAGTTTTTGGTTTCCAGGTCAGAAATGCTGGAGGAGGATAGCTAGGATAGTAAGCCCAGGAGACAGAGAAGTTGATGAAACACTAGCTGGGAACTGTGAAGAAAAAACATGTGCATGCAAAGTGAGACCCTTCTGCTTCCTCAGGCAGTTGGATGGTAAGCCCCAGGGATAAACCCACTGGCATACCAGCCGATGAAATAAGACCCACGCTGAAATCAGTGCTATTTTTCTGCGCTTTTTTTTTTTTTTTTTTAGTGTGCACGGCAAAAGCAGGCACATTTCCACGGGATGTAATAAGGTGACAGCATGCAATGAGATAGCGCAAAAAACCCTGCAAAATACCTAATACACACACCGGTACCTGTATAAAAGCTCCAATCCAGAAAGCCGCAGGAAAAACAAGTACTAAAATAGGCGCAATTGGAAGTATATTGCAGATTCATTTCTATTTCAAGATACTATTATTCAAAAATAAATTGTTTCAGCTCCTACTGCTTTGGTCATTTTACTCCATTTCTGACATTAGTGTAGTTGTGTGTCTGTGCAGTCTTTTCCTTGCCAGGCACTTGGGGCCGCTCGACATGAATCAGCCCCGCTGGGAAAGAGCAGGAGCTGGGATGGACGAAACGGTGATCTCCGTGAACTACAGAGAAGCACTATCACCACCCAGAGCCACATCACCAGGAGTGGGACCAAAAGCCACCAAATCAGTAGCAGGGATCACGAACAGGAAGCCCCGGGTGCCTCCAGACAGGCACTTTCACTTAATTCCTGCCCTGACCCAGGTGCTAAAAAAAACACTTAAAAAAAAAACTTACCATTACCCCTTGGCGTTTGTTTGAATCTCAGCATGAATAAGAGCGTCAGCTCCGGTGGTGGTCCTTTGAGCTGGCCCGTCTACATATATTTTTTAACCATTATTTTTACAACTTTTTATATTATTTATTCTCTTTCTAATTCTGTGTTAAGTCAACAGATTTGTGCTGCTAAATTTCATAAAAAAGATTTTCACATATAAGATAGACCAGAGAGTCTTATGTGTCTTTTAAAATATTTCCATTTACAATATCTATTTTATCACTTTTCAATTTTTATTTTTTACATAGGTTTCAGTTCTATGACTTCTTTCATCCTTTTGTCCTCATGTTATATTATTTACAGACCTCCAGATTATCGGATATTTTGTGCACTATTTACTCATACATATTGTGACCATCTATATACAGGTAAAACCAGTTTTTGATTCGTGGTTAAGTCTCCTGCCGATGTTGACAATGACAGGCTAAACCCAAGAAATGTGCTAACTTACATTCGCTTTTACACAAGGCATTGAACAAACTGGAATGAATTAAGAATCAGGCTTGTTTGCCAGCTTGAGAATTCGAATAAATAACTTAACACATGTGGGATTGACTGTACTAACAACACTGAGATTGATATTGGCAATCGGTGATGACTTTCCACTGAATTTTTAAATCGACAGGATAGAAACAGCCCCTGAGGCAGCTCCTGCAAGAGCGAAACTCGGCCAGAGCCTGGCAACTCTTTAATAAAGGCATATTTTACACCGATCTTCTTCGTCTCGTCGCTTACTAGCAATATCAGATCGGCTTCCGCTTTGTTTTTTAGGTCCATTACTCCCATGCTTTGAAAAGCTTTAGGGAAATTGGATGAAATCCCTGCATATAATGTGTTCCAAACCAGGACAGGATTTATTTGTCCTGAAAATTGGAGCTAGTTGGCAATCCTATTGCTGACATCGGAGTGCCCTAGAAGCAAGCCTTCCCTTACAGCTTTCGGTAAAAAGACCTGTGCTACCTGGTGCTATTCCCACAATGCGCACAGGTCCTTCCAGGATAGCAAACCTCTTTGTGGTTACATGCACCCTCGACAAACATGCACCATATTACACCTACCTATGCAATTTGTAAATGATAACTTATAGAAGGTGAGAGCCTTGGCCATTGTAGGTTCGGTTAGCTGCTCGGTGAGCCTACATCAGGATGCACATCCGGCTCTGTGAAGTCAGGATTGGGAATCAGATGGTGTCCTGCCTTCACTGGTATTTTCCTACGAGCTCAGAGATGTCACTGTCACTGTATGGTTTCCAATGACTCTAAGAGCACACACATCTCTCCTGAGCAAAGATTGTCATCATAGAAGCCACCGGTTAGGTGTGTTTGAACCTTCTGCCTTCAAATCAATCATCACAGCTAGCCTTACAGAGACACTGAGATGCCTGGGTGCTATAAGGCCCTGAAGCATTATGCTTCACTGATAGTCATGTGGTGCAGCTGTATGTACGAATGTATGTATGCAGAAAATATGCAGAGTACTTTGCTTTGAGCAATAGCTAGTATCTCTTACAGTCCTGGTGCGATCTGTAACCACCCTTAAAGCACATAGGTTAAGCACTCCTGCGCCAAAAGGTTTACAGATAGTTCCATTTGAAATGTCACTCCACACATTTCCGTGGTTTAATGGCTGCAGGCCCTTGCTGATCCACATGCCTGTCACGACTTGTGGGGGATCAGGAAGAACTGCTGTCCCCTATGCTGTGCCTCATGTGGTGTAAGTCACTTTTACAGTTAGTGGTGAGCACTCTCAGTGATCTGCTCTGTGTAAAGCATTAAGGCTAGAGAAATTGTTGACAGCTGATGACTTCATGAGCCTACAAGCTGCCTCCATAGTACACGGCACACAGTGCTGAATAGGGATGTGCAATTGTTTTTCCCGAATTAAGCAATGTCAACGAAATTGCCTAATTCAGAATGGTTCGGGAGAACCGAAAAACGATTGATTTTTTCCAAAATTTCGGGAAAAATTCATTTTTGAGTTAGTGCGCGCTAACTCTGCCAGGTTAATGTGCACTATCGGGAGTTAGCGCGCACTAACCAGAAAATCAGGGCCCCACAAAAAAAAACCTCGAACCACGGGAAAAACAAAATTCCCGCAGGGAGGGCCCAAAATGAAGCCCGACACGAAATTTTTACCCGACGTACATCTCTAGTGCTGAGTGTATAGGTCTACTGCTCCCAGAGGTCTCATGTGGTTGGCATGATGGCTGATGGCCTTTCTGTGTTGTTCTCTTGCCAAACATGTATTTAGTGCCACCTAAGGCCTTGAAAGGTCCATGTTAGTACCCCTGACAAAGTAGGTGTCGTATATGCCTCTGACAGATGTGGTTTATGTGGCCAGGTATACATAATCATTGCCGAAGGACTAGCAATACTTCATTAGCAGTTATGGACAAGCTGCCACACACATCAGTGTTGTTTGATGACAAACATTCCAGGAACATACGCATTGCCCATGTGTAGGTGCACAAAATGTTGCAGGTAGTCTGTACTAAAAAGATAAGTGTGTCAGTACGTGACTCGGTGAGTGACGTGCTGTGTTACCCTCTGTCGATCTCTGTCTGTGACAGTGCTGTTGCACTAGGAGGTACCTCCCTTACCCCAGCAATCAATACCCCAGGCCAGGCGGTTTGTGCATTCATTTTGCACACACTGATTTTGAGCAGCAGGGATCGAGTGCTTCTACTCTTGAGAAGGGGCCCCTCTGAGAACTGAACATATGGGCTGCGGTATGCATGGCCTCAGGCCTTGTACTCTAAAAATGTCCCCTAGTCCATTCACTGTTTATACCTAGGGTTGAGAGAGGGGCAGAAGTGTGAAACTTGACAGCATAACACATCAAATGCAGTCTTACAAGGGTGCATATTAGTTGACATTTGCCTGTTATGCACACCGTGCAACCCCCCACAGAGGCTTTTCCACCTAGTACTTGGACTGCACCTAATAGTCCAGTTATTTAGGGGTGTGCAGGCTACCCAGAGCTTAAGCTGTCACTGAGGCTTGCCACTTTAGGGAGGAAGGAAGTGGGTGTTAAGAAGTTGTCCATTGAATGTGGATAAGCTGGGATGGCAGGAACGTGGAGTGGCAAGAACCACCTAATAGCATAGATGTTGGCCTGATTCAGATGAATGGTTTGGATGAGGGTTTGGATGTCCACAGGCAATGAGCAGAGAACCTAGAGGGCTGCTGCTGCTGCTGTTTGGAACCAGGCAGCCTTCCTCAGACTGACTGCCATCCCCCTATAGTGGGCTGTCTTCAGGATCTGGATACTACCTGTAAGGTCATCCTTATCTACCTGTATTATACAGATCCCCAAGTCATGCCAGTACAGGGGTTCCCAGCCAGTTTGTGGAAGGCTGCCTGGTTCCAAGCAGCAGCAGCAGCCCTCTAGGCCTCTGATATTGGCCTGTGGACATTCTTGAAACAATACTCCCTCACTCCTCCTCCCTAGTTGTCACACAGCAGCTGACACTCTGTTCCAACTATCGGCAAGCAGACATCATATTTGGTTTACTGTGAAAGGTACAAATGATTGGGTACAGATAGCTTTTGAGTCATGACACAAGTGAGGGGACCGAAGATCAAGTCTTGTGTGATGATGACTCTAACTTCGCCTTAACACCACACAAGCTCTATATGTACACAATATACTGTGTTGGGCAACTAGCTATTGTCCATTTTACATACAGGCCCATGTAAGCAGGAGTTAGCTAAGAGTATGCAGTGTGAAGAAGCAACAAGAAGCAATAGTGAAGGTCTCCAGAAATAAACTTCTTCTTTAGCTTTTACTGTCTTCCTTAGGAGCATACACTGAGCGTTTAGTTGCATCATGGCCTAGCCCATATGGTCTTGCCTGCTAGGTAAGTGGCTACTTGAAATGTGCCAGGGCATTCTAGTATGCAAGATCATGTGGAGGGCAAACCTTGTACCTAGTGAACCCATTACACAAAAACCACACAATGAAAGGAGCCAACCAGGAAGTGTAATTTTCAAACCAGTGACCACTTTATTAGGAAAGTCATGTAGGCCACTGTTTGAAATCAAGTCAAAGTCTTAGGTAATCACAATCTGCAAGGACAAGACAGCAAATAGAACAAAACATTGACATTATATGCACAACACATTTTGTGTAGACCTGTACATACACTGTTTGAAATGGCATCATTACATATACAGGCTTAGCATCTTATCCTTTTGGCACAATCAATATTACAACAAGACCACACAAAGCAGAAGTGGCACCCCCAATAGCTACAGAACAGCTCTAATGGTGGAGCTGATTGCAGCCCTGCTATATGATGGCTAGGAAAAGGCCCCAGACAGTCCATATTGAATGAGTGGACTCAAGGGGACAGCCTAAGGGGTAAGGCAGCAGAGTTCAAATGAAGGCAACAGAACCAGGACCAAGGAGCACAGCATGGAGGCAGGAGGCCCTGGAGAAGACACAGCAGCATGAAGGCAGGACGCCCAGGAGAAGACACAGCAGCATGGAGGCAGGACGCCCAGGAGAAACCACAGCAGCATGAAGGCAGGAGGCCCAAGAGAAGACACAGCAGCATGGAGGCAGGATGCTCAGGAGAAGACACAACAGCATGGAGGCAGGAGGCCCAAGAGAAGACATAGCAGCATTGAGGCAGCAGCAGCATGAGCTGAGATGAAATGAGACACCAGCAGGAGAGGAGACGGAGCAGGAGACCAGCAGGAGAGGAGACAGAGCAGGAGAGGAGACGGAGCAGGAGACATGATGAGAAGAGGCAGTAGCTGGACCGTGACTGGAGGCCACATCAAGGAGGATAGAATAAGGGCACAGCAAAGAGGAGGGCTTTAGAGTTAGGCTGCTGGAGCATAATGGCTGAAAGTAGGCCATCCCTTCTATGAGCTGGCACAGGAACTCTGTAGTGAAGACGGGCCCAGCAGACTTCTTCCATCTAGCCGGCACAGGAACTTTGTAGAGGGACCTACCCAGGAATGTTGGTACAACTCTTATTTGCCATTCAATGCCACAACCTTTGATGCTTTATGTCTCCTTGCCATGTCATGGCTTGCCAGTTGGGGGGCATCTCATTTGGGGGCCTACCCCTCGGTCATCTGTCAGCTTGAGGACTGCTGCAGGGTGTGGACTCCAGTGATGCTGGGGAAGACTTGGATGATTGCTCAGGATCTGCTTCAGCATGTTTGTCATGCTATTGACTGCTGTAGTCAGCGTTGTTTGCGGTTGTCTGATCTCACAGAATCTGGGTGCTACCTGTTGACAGCCTTCCTGAGGCACATTAGCTTTGCCTATATGTGTTGAAGGTGTACCCCATGCCTCCTTTCCAGCTGCTCGTGCATGGACTCCTCTATTTGTGGCAGGAATGTTGTTGGTGTTGGTTCTGGGCCTGGTCCCAGTGCTGGTGGCAGTGCTGCGATGGTGGTCTGGAGTGCAGAACTTTGGGCCTCCAAATGTTGCATGGCGGGGCTTTGGGGCTGCCTATGCCGAGGGTGTGGTGCTTCAGGCTGGTGCTGCAGTGTGCTGGCTCAAGGTTGTGATGATTCTATAGGCTCCCACTCAAGGCTCTGTTTCTCCATGAAGCCAGAGAGGTTGAGGGACACACATTGAGTGGGCTGTGTGAACCCAGGGATTGCAGCATCTGCAATGACTCCTAAGCCTGTGGCTGATGCTGCTCCTCTTCCTCCTCCTCTCTCACCTGGGTCTGGGCATCCATCAGGAGGGGCCTGTGTAAAAGGGCGGCAGCTTTGTGGGTATCAGAGGTGCACTTTGCTTCTTGGCATTGTGAGCATCTTAAGCCAAATGATGGGTACACCTGTTGCTGCCTGCTCATTTACAGGTGAGGTGAACTTACCGACTGCGGCTTGCATGGTGTCCAGCCGCTCAGCCATGACCTCGAAGACATCCGGTCCCAGCCTTTTCACTAAGCGCTCCTCCATTGGGGTAAGGACAAAAGGACAAGGGGCTCCTCCTCCGTTCTGCCGTATATATTTATTTCTGGCTGCTACCTTGGTTTTCAGCTGTGCCTTGATGTCCCGGTACCTGTGGCCACCTGCTCCCCACTTCATTGGACTCCACTGCGCCTGGAGATGTTCTGGGCTATGCTGTGCCAGATCTAGCCCTTGGATGCCTTTCAGGTCTTGGACACTGAACTTGATAGCCCTGAGAAGAGGGCTTCCTGCTGCCCAGCTGCCAGAAGGGGATTCCACTTCTGCTTCCGGAGAGGTATCCTTCCTTTCCTTACTCTCCCTCCCACTCCCCTCTCCCCTAACTTTTTCCCCCCTCCCCCACCAACTCCCTTTCCATCTGCCCTCTCCGTCTATCCCTAGCCTGACGTTCTCCGCCTTTACCTGCTTATCCCCTTCCCCTTCCTGCCCCCTCTCTCCTTCCTATCTCTACTCCAATTCCTGTCCTTACTCCTCCTTTCCCTAGCACTCCTGCCCTCATCCTCCCGCATCCTCTCCCCACACCTCTCACGCTCCATCCTCTTCACTCCTCTTCACCACAAACACCACTCCTCCTCCAACACTCCTCTACTCCTCACTCCTCCACCCACACTCTTCCATTTCACCTCACTCCTCCACCACCATGCCTCCTCACTCCTCCACACCAAAAGACAGACTAACTGGACTCACAAACAAAAACTTTCACCCCAACAAAGGGAAACAGATAGCAACAGAAAACAAAACAACTCACTCAGTAATCAGTTTAAATAACCTCCAACTAGCTACCAACACCACCTACCTACCTCCTCTCTCCAAACTCCCTACACACCCTCAAAGAGGCAGCTGCAGGAAGCCAGGATATATAAACTTAAAAAATAACACACCATGCACTAATTTACACTAGCCATGTAGAATGAGGCGCCATGTGCTGACACAACGCGCAACACACTAACACCACATGCAGTGCGACAGGCTGCAAATTAGCCTAACCATGCCCTTTTTAAAATCGTGGGTGCTATTTGCTTTATTTATAGCGATTTGATGAATCTAGGTCTTAGATTGTTTTTTCAAAGTGCTCAATCTTTGTTTATGGGGTTTTTAAGTTTGGATTTTTTCAGAGCCATCCAGAAGAGAAGGAAAAAAATGGCTTGCTATGCATAATGAGGTTGTAGATATGGGGGGGTCATTATTTTCTACACTTTCCTTGTAAATGTTTAATTATATTTTCTACAGCTCTGTGTTCACTAAAGAAGACCCTGGAGAAGGACCATCTCTACACAACAAGAAACTGGAGGGAAGTGGAACAGATGAAAATCCATTTACAGTAGATAATGTATGGGAAGAGCTAAAGAATCTGAAAGTGGACAAAACTATGGGGCCTGATGGGATTCATCCAAGGATACTGAGGGAGCTCAGAGATGTGCTGGCGGGACCGCTGTGCGACCTGTTCAATAGATCCCTAGAAACAGGAGTGGTGCTGAGTGATTGGAGAAGAGCGGTGGTGGTCCCGCTTCACAAGAGTGGGAACAAAGAGGAGGCTGGTAACTACAGACCGGTTAGCCTCACTTCGGTGGTGGGAAAAGTAATGGAGTCACTGTTGAAAGAGAGAATAGTGAACTATCTACAGTCCGGAGAATTGATGGACCAAAGGCAGCATGGATTCACCAGAGGAAGATCCTGTCAGACAAATCTGATTGACTTTTTTGACTGGGTAACCAAGGAATTGGATCGAGGAAGAGCGCTCGATGTCATCTACTTGGATTTCAGCAAAGCTTTTGATACGGTTCCGCACAGGAGACTGGTGAATAAAACGAGAAGCTTAGGAGTGAGTGCTGAGGTGGTGACCTGGATTGAAAACTGGTTGACGGACAGAAAACAATGCGTGATGGTAAATGGAACTTTCTCTGAAGAGAGAGAGGTTTTAAGTGGTGTACCGCAAAGATCGGTGTTGGGACCGGTCTTGTTCAATATCTTTGTGAGCGACATTGCGGACGGGATAGAAGGTAAGGTTTGTCTTTTTGCGGATGACACTAAGATCTGCAACAGAGTGGACACGCCAGAAGGAGTGGAGAGAATGAGACAAGATTTAAGGAAACTGGAAGAGTGGTCGAAGATATGGCAGCTGAGATTCAATGCCAAGAAGTGCAAAGTCATGCATATGGGGAGTGGAAATCCGAATGAACTGTATTCGATGGGGGGGGAAGGCTGATGTGCACGGAGCAGGAGAGAGACCTTGGGGTGATAGTGTCTAATGATATGAAGTCTGCGAAACAATGCGACAAGGCGATAGCAAAAGCCAGAAGAATGCTGGGATGCATAGAGAGAGGAATATCGAGTAAGAAAAGGGAAGTGATTATCCCCTTGTACAGATCCTTGGTGAGGCCACACCTGGAGTACTGTGTTCAGTTCTGGAGACCGTATCTACAAAGAGACAAGGACAAGATGGAAGCGGTACAGAGAAGGGCAACCAGGAAGGTGGAGGGTCTTCATAGGATGACATACGAGGAGAGATTGAAAAATCTAAATATGTACTCCCTGGAGGAAAGGAGGAGCAGGGGTGATATGATTCAGACTTTCAGATACTTGAAAAACATTAATGATCCAAAGACAACGACAAACCTTTTCCGTCAGAAAAAAAATCAGCAGAACCAGAGGTCACGAGCTGAGGCTCCAGGGAGGAAGACTAAGAACCAATGTCAGGAAGTATTTCTTCACGGAAAGGGTGATGGATGCCTGGAATGCCCTTCCGGAGGAAGTGGTGAAGTCTAAAACTGTGAACGACTTCAAAGGGGCGTGGGATAAACACTGTGGATCCATCAAGTCTAGAGGGCATGAATAAAGTGGAGACATTCAAACACTGCACGGAGCGGCAGTAGCCACAGCGGCATTCAAACACTGCACGGAGCGGCAGTAGCCACAGCGGCATTCAAACACTGCACGCAGCGGCAGTAGCCACAGAGGCATTCAAACACTGCACGGAGCGGCAGTAGCCACAGAGGCATTCATGGAGCGGGATGCCAGTGGCCAGTAGTTGGTGTTCCACCTTCACGGAGCGGAAGGATGGAGGGCTGCTATTTCCAAAAAAAATAAATAAATAAAACAAAACAAATAAAAACAGGGGTAGGTAAGAGTATGGGGCAAGGGGGTGGCCTGCTTGTTACAGCAGTTGCTACCCCTAATTGAGCTGGATGTCACTTGGATGCAGATACAGAGCTGCTCTCTAAATTGAGTGGAGGGGAATTAGGGCTGGAGGGTACTGGAAGCCAATAGTAACAGGTGGGAGAGAGAAAAAGGGAAAAAAAAATGGATAAAGTGCGCAGCTTGCTGGGCAGACTTGATGGGCCGTTTGGTCTTGTTCTGCCGTCATTTCTATGTTTCTATGTTTACAGGGACATTTTTTTTTCACCTTCTCAACTTCATTCCTTTATTGACTTTACAGTTCCCAATGGTGAAGGATCTCCTTCTACTTGAAGTGTTGGGAGTAGGGATGGTTTTGGTATACGGGGTTATATTCTGGTTTGGATTATGATGATATGTCCTCTTGGAAGAGATTACCTCGTTTCCTTATTTTCATCTCTCTGTGTTTCTGGGCCTTCTATACTTATCTATTGGTCCAAAGGTAGCAGTAGGTTGATTTTGCTTTATAATTTTTTTTCTCTTTGTTAAATAGTATAAATAAAGTGTTAAGAAAAAAACAAATTGAAAAAAGTATTTTTTCACTCAGCGCAGAATTAAACTGAGAAATTGTTATCAGAAGATGTGGTGAAAGCATAGCTAGATTTAAAAAGAGTTTAGATAAGTTCCCAGAAGATAAGTCCATAAACCACTATTGACCATGTAGACCTGGAAAAGCTGCTGCTTATCTCTGGTTAAGACCAAGAAAGTTTGGATTTATTCTTTGGGATCCTGCCGAGTATTTGTGACCCGGATAGGCCACTACGGGTCTGACCCAGTATGGAATGTATTTATTAATTTATTTAAAACTTCTTCTGTTCTGCTGCTTCCTAGAACCTGTTCAGCACAGATCAAATTAGAACATTCATAAAAACATCACAAAACAACAAAATCATGACAAATTTAAAACAGAGAACAATAAAAACAGAATCATTCCACCTCATCTGAAAGCCTATTAAAAAAACAAAACAAAGCAAAACATACTCTTCAAGGCTTTTCTAAACATTTTTAAATCCTGCTGCTCGCAGAGCCTAACCCGCAATTTATTCCATTCAACTGCTGCTACTGAAGAAAATACTCTAGCCCTTGTTTGCACCCATCTATGCTTACTAACCGGAGGAATAACCAGTAAGTGAGCACCCTCCGACCTCAACATCTGCCTTGTGATGTACCACTCACTAGAATTTCTTAACACATATGGGAAAGAATTTGTCAAAAGTTTAAAAACAATTGTCATTAACCTAAACCTCACTCTCAGTTTGACCAGAAGCCAGTGGAGATCTCTCAACACTGAGGTTATATGTTCTTTTTTTTGATAGGACTCGCACAGCAGCATTTTGTGGCCAACTGTAATACATTCAGTAACTTGTCAGGTAGTCCTACACAGAGACCTCCACAATAGTCTAAATGACTTAGGACCAGAGCCTGTTCTACCGTATGAAAATATACTGGAGGTAAGAAACTTTTTAATGGTCTGACCAGCTTGAGTTTGTAAAATGCTACTTTAATTTACATGACAAATCTGTTGCTTCAAGGACAACTGAGAGTCCAAAAAGGATTGCCAAACTCTTTTATCTGTGTCTGAACCAGAGCAGCCACGTCTCTTGATAACCAAGCTTCTACACGGTGCTTCGTGTCAAAGCCTTTTCCCACCCACAAAAATCTTAGTTTTTTAATGTTTAAAAGTAAACAATGATCTGTCTGCCACTCCTTGTGTTCTTATGACACAGCTGTGTGTGAGAGTCTCGGTACTGGAACAGCAAGGCTTGCAAAAGATCAGGAGTAGTAGCCTAGTGGCTAGAACAGCAGGTTAAGAACCAGGAAAGCCAAGTGTGTACAAGCACAAAGCAGGGTCCAACTATGCATGCCCTGCATGCTGCCCATGAATTCCCACACCGTGGGGTTCATACTGTAGCTGCCTAAGCATGTGCTCGAAAAGAGCTCCTGAATGTTTCAGGGCCACTGCTGGTGTCTCACTGCTGAGAGAACACAGCTCAGGTGTGATTTTTCAGTGGCACACCTGATCAGGCATTAAGGCACGTACTGGCTGGGAAATACTACCCTATTTTATGTACCTAAAACAGGATTTGTGCACATAACTCATGTTTTCTACACAGAAAATATTTAAGCAGTCCAAAAATGTTATCTGAGCAGTAAACATTTGCGTGCATATCAGTTAATAGAAAACAATTTGTACAGAAACCATTTTTTGTGCATTTACATCCCAAGTACAGGACCTCCCATACCATCAACTCCAGATTCAGCCCCATAGACTAAAACTGGCCCCAGAAACTTTACTTTTCCGTGGACCAGGAGTTAAATTTTGAGAGAGAACAAAACACTGGCTAAGCCTATGCACCTCTCTATCGGGCCGATTCAGTAAAGTCCGCGGGTTAGCGGACGAACGCCCGCTCTCCCGGCCCGCGCACAGGCCACTCGCCTGTGCGTTCGATTCAGTATTTAAATTAGGTGGTGCGGTAGAAGCGGGCAAAAGGAGGCACTAGGGACACTAGCGCGTCCCTAGTGCCTCCTTTTGACCCAGAGCGGCGGCTGTCAGCGGGTTTGACAGCCGACGCTCAATTTTACCGGCGTCGGTTCTCGAGCCCGCTGACAGCCACGGGCTCAGAAACCGGACGCCGGCAAAATTGAGCGTCCGGTTTTCGACCTGACAGCCGCCGGCCCATTTAAAAAAAAAATTTCCATTTTTTCTCCCTTTTTTCCCCTTCGGGACCTCCGACTTAATATCGCGTTCAACCCGCGGCACCTAATAGCGCCCTCAACATGCAAAGGGAAAATGCGCGTCCAAGGGCAGGTTAACAGTCGGAGCGCACTGTACTGTATCGGCCTGTATATTTGGAGTTAATAGCTAATGCTTTGATTAGCATCGGATTTCCATGTGAGGGAGCTAACCCATACATGTACTTGTTTTGTGTGCAAAACTATTTTCTGCATCAGGAGTGAAGCATGCACACAATTGCAGGTATAACTGAACTCTTCTGAGTGCACCTTATTACACTCAATCCCACAAGAGGCCATTACCTCCTATCCCATGACTTTTTAGTTTGCAGGATTCTCTCCTGGGGGTTGATCCATCCACAAGTTATCTTTTCTGGAAGGAAGCTCCATGGAGAATTTCATTCCAGCTATGTGGAGTAAGCCTCACTTGACAGTGTAGCAGACATGCTCAAGATAAATGCAAGAGGTGCTCTCATGGCCAATGAGAATATAACACTAATGTTCTCGTTGCTTCCTAAGCTCCCTGACAACTTCCCATTCCTCGATTTCCAGTCTGAGGGAGCCTTTTACTTTGATAAGTGGATGCCCATGTGTATACTTCAATATTTTTAAAACATTTGCACACTACATGGCTGCTCAGTGCTTGAGGATGAGCAATATCAACCATTACTTGGCAGATTTCCTGTTTGTGGAACCATACAGCATCTCAGGCAGCAAGGAACTCTTCAATGGGTTCAGGGACTGGTCCACAATTTTGGAATTCCAATGGCCGAGGATGAGATGGAGGGCTCGTTCATGCTATTCACATTCCTGGGTAATAAGCTTGCATCTGTCTAAATTGTTCACTTAGTACAGGAGACTCACCAGGCTAGGAAGGTTTCATTTGCAGAATATGAAATCGCTCACTGGTAGCTTTGCATTCACTTACAAAGTGATCCCCATGGGATGGCCATTTCTGTCCTAGCTAACCCTGGTGACAGTAAGTGTGCTCCATAAATAGTGATGTAAAATATTAACCATTTACATGACTAAACAGTAAGTAAAGTCTTTCTGTTTAGTCCAAGGGCGAGAAATTTTCTAACAGCATGCACCGAGTGCCGACAAAAATGCACATAAGTCACACCAATGTTCAACGAGAACTTACACATACAAGTCCGCTTTGAAAATTTTTGCAGACTATATATGTACATATTGCCAAATTTTATAAAGTATGTGAATAACTTCAAAATCTTCCCCAACTCTGAACCCAGGAATGCCTCTGCAGAGTCCAGATAGCCTTATACACAAACATGACATATGTGCGCATGTTTACTCACATATCAGGCAGTCACTTTTATAAAAATCCACTTCTACATGTAAAGCAGTGTTTTATGCTCAGAAGTCCATTAGAGAATTACCCCTTTAAATGTTAACATTTGCCAACGTGAGCCAGGGACCCACACGTCAGGCCATGGCTGATATCTTTGTTCCCCTTTCCCAGCGTGCTGCACAGCACCCCACACTGGGGCAGACTGGGCCACTATCGGCCAACCCAATGAAGACACGGGCATGTCAAGGAAAAGGTTGGGGGGGGGGGCATGAGGACACATTGAGGAAGGGTCCACATGGGCACTATCTGGTGCTCTGCCCCCTACACTCAGCTACAAGCAGTTGTTGAATTTAACATTTACATGATTTAGGAGTTGATTTTAAGACCCATGCGCATTTTCCGGCGCACACAAATGAACGCAGCTATTTTATAACACACGCACATTGATGTTATAAAATACGATATCCACGTGCACATGCGCGGCGGATTTTGACATCCATGTGTGCATGTGCGGGTGGCCTCCTCCCCGAGCGGGGGGGGGGGGGGAATTTTAAAAAGCAATGCGCAGTGTCGCGAATAGGGTTTCCCGAGTTCCCTCCCAATCCACTCCAATTAAGGAGCAGACTGGGAGGGAACTTCCCTATACTCCTACCTAACCTTCCTACCCTTTCCCCTCTCCTCCCTGACCCCTAACCCCTTCTTAGCGACTCACGTTTTTTTTGTTCAATTGCTTACTGCTCCTCAGGAGCCTAAGTAATCTCCGGGAGTCAGCTGGCTACCGGCACGTGCTTTCCTGGGACAGCGGCTAATGGTGCTGTCCTGGCCCTGCCCCTCCTGCAGGGCCTGGCACTTCTGCACGTAACCCCCGTTATTTTTACATGCGCGACCCTTTTAAAATCAGGCCTTAAATGTTTACATTTCAGTAATTTTAATGGTTAACTTTTTAAATGACATTTACATGTAATCCAAAATCATAATCACATCTGCGTTGGCAGACAATTGTGAGAAGATTTGGTGATGAGGGAAACCTTCCTTGCCAGCTTTAATAGGGCTTTGGATTTGGCAACCACACCCTGTGGCTAAAAGTAATTTAGAGTTGTTCTCAGATGTTTCCAGGTGGATGGGTTTGGGTTGAACTCTCAGGGCTCATAGTGTGCTGCACCTTGGGTAAAGTTTGGAGTCACTATCAACATTTAAGTAAACAGATACAAGCTAGCATTCATAGGGGAAAATGAATTCCAGCAATACTGCCATAAAGCTGTTAGAAATTAAGTTGAGTTACACTTTAAACAGTTAAATAACCCAATAAAAAGGCAAATGACTTTACCTGCTTAAAACAGTCTTTTACACAACTGTCCACCTGAAATGCAGGTAATTTTACATGCTCATGTCAGGTACATACATAAAGCAAGTTTACTTACTATAAATGGGGTTCTCCATAGATAGCAGGATGAATTATCCATGACATGGAGGTATTGACATCTGACAGCGCCAAATGGACACATCTCCCTAGCTCAATAAAGTTTTCCTATTAAGCATGCATGGGAGCTCCCGTGCATGTACTGCCATGTGAGCCCCTCAGTCCTCTGTAAAGCAGGAGGTGGGCAGATATTAAACATGGCTAATTCAACCTGCTATCTATGGAGAACCCCCATTTATAATAAACAAATGCCTTCTATGTCGACAAGCAGCAATGAAATAGCCATGACATGGGGGGTCCAAACCTGAAGACAGCATAGTGGAGCACAATGAATAAGCAACCCAGCTGCACCCATGGAAATGGAATTACTGGGTGAACAGGCTGCACAAAACTGTTTGCCCAAAGCTACTGTCAGTTCTTGAGAAATTGTCCAGAACACTGTGGGACGTAAAAATATGTGCAGATGACCAAGTTGCATGTTTGCAGATATCTTCAATGGAGACGGCTCTTAGGTAAGCAACTGATATAGCCATGGTTCTTACTTGATGAGCCTTCATAGAATTTGTCATCTGAAGGCCAGTCAACGTATAACAATGCGCAATGTAGTCTGCTAGCCAGTCGGACAAAGTGGGGTAGATTTTATAAATTTCCGCGCACGCGTACTTTTGTTCGTGCACCAGGCACGAACAAAAGTACGCTGGATTTTATAAGATATGCGCGTAGCCGCGCGTATCTTATAAAATCCGGGGTCGGCGCACGCAATGGGGTGCACATTTGTGTGCTGCCTGTTCCCTCCGAGGCCGCTCTGAAATCGGAGCGGCCTCGAAGGGAACTTTCTTTCCACCCCCCCGCACCTTCCCCTACCTAACCCACCCCCCCGGCCCTATCTAAACCCCCCCTACCTTTGTTGGCAGATTTACGCCTGCAGAAAGCAGGCGTAAATCTGCGCGCACCAGCAGGCTGCTGGCGCGCGCAGACTTATGTGCGTCCCGGGGCTTGCGCGCCGCCGAGCCTATGCAAAATAGGCTCGGCGCGCACAGGGGGGTTTGGGGTAGGTTTTCTGGGGGTATGCGCGTACCCCTTTGAAAATCTACCCCAGTATGTTTAGCAACTGATACGTTATAGCTAAAAAACAAGGGGTAAGTCTATCAATGTAAACTATTTAATATTGCATATCAAAAAACATAATTTAGAAAAGACACTTTAGTATTTTATTACAATGAAATACATGACAAAATATTTACTGTATATATAAGCTATCAGAAAAAGTACAGCGTTCCTACAATCATCATCAATGAACCATCCTGTCAATAAAACAATAGAATAAGCATTCTCTGGGATCATTCATTAATGATGTTTGTATGAATGCTGTACTTTTTTGATAGCTTCTGTAACAGTAAATATTTTCTGTCATGTACTTGACTGTAATAAAATACTAAAGTGCCTTTTTTAAACCATATACCAAATGTTTTTGATATACAATATTAAATAGCTGTTTATATTGATAGACTTACCCCTTGTTTTTGTGCTATACTGCATTCTTTTGGGGTAGTGGTTACTATTATATCCAGATTGTTTGCTTGGCAACTGATATGCCCATTCTGTTGGGATCACAGAATACAAACAGTTGAAAAGCCTGATGATGTTGTTTAGTTCTCTTCAGGTAATAGGCTAAGGCTCTTTTCAATCTGCTTTTCAAATGTTTCCCAACCCTTTCTGTTGCCTTTCATTTCAAATAATTTTCATTACCTGCTTGTAATATCAGTTTTCCCTTTTCTACCTGAATTACATGACCTTCTAATTACAAATCAAAACCTCTCATCAATTTTTCCTTCTACCCTCAACTGACCTTTATTATTTATCACTGACCCCTGCCTCTTGAACCTGAACCCACTAATACTTCAAAGAATAGAGCTGGAAAAGGTCTAAAGGTGTCACCTAGTCCCTGTCTCTAGGCTGAACACACTATATTTCAAAACCCTTCCAAACAAACCTTTGTCTAACTTGCTCTTAAAAAAACGTTAAGGTCTAAATTCAATAAGCCAGTGGGCCAATAAATTATCCAGCTATAGTTAGCCAGATAACTGTCTGGGATATTCAGCAGTACACTGATGATTAAACACTTCACTGAATATATATCTGGATAAAGTCCGACTTAGTCGGATAACTTTATCTAACTAACTCTAGGACTGCTCTCAGCAAGACTACACTTAACTGGATAAATTATCCAAATATCTCTGCATATTAGAATTAGCCAGACAACTTATCTAGCTAACTTAATTCTTCCTTGGAGCACCCCCAGAAACCAAGTTATCCAGATAAATTTTAACCAGCTAACTACTTAGCCAGATAAACTGGAGGCAGTCGCAGCATGGGAACTTTGAATGCTTATAGTTTATCCTGCTAAATCCAGAACTTAGCCATGCAAATCATTTGAATATTGACCCCTTTAATGATGGAGTGTCTATCTAATATCTAAGTAATCTGTTACAGTGTTCAACTATCTTTAAATTTAGAAACTTCTTCCTAATACCTAACTTAACTTTTCACAACTGCAATTAAAGTCCATTATTTATTATTCCCTGTAGAGATGGAAAACTGATTGCCATCCTCTGTATAAACCCCATATGTACTTGAATAAATTACCTCTGAGTCTTCTATTTTGCAGATTAAATTAACTCAATTATTTCAATCTTTGATCATAAATCATATTATCTAGACCATCATTGTTTTTGCTCTCCTCTGGATTTTCTTTTTAGTTTTTCATACCCTTAAGTAAGTATAGGATCCAAAAGTGGACACACTACTCTGACAGTGTAAGACAATAGTTTCACTTGTCTCACATCTGATACTCCTAATACTATGTACAAATATGGATTTAGATTCATATTCTTTAATGCATTAGAAACATATGTTCAATTTGTGGTCTGCTATAACCCTCATATACTTTCAGCAGTACTATTGCTAAACCCATTTTGTATATCTACAATTTTCCTATCTTAAAGCTGAATTTTAAAAGCCCGGCGTGCACCAAAACTGGGAGATACCCGAATATGGGTCAGTGCACGCCAAGCGGATTTTAAAAGGCACCTGCGTACATGCATGGTCTGGGCAGGGCATTAGCATTCCTGGATTTCACCTTGAGATTTATATGAAAATACTTGCGCGCACTGAGGCCCCCTACTGTGTAACTTTACTTCTGCTATGGATGGTGTGTAAGTAGTAAAACAAAAAGTTACAGGCAGATCAGTGGGATTTTAAAGATAAGGGCTAACAGGGGAGAAGGAAGCTATTAAACCAAGGGGGTTTGGAATTCCACTGCCGCGCCTTGTGACCTTGGACAAGTCACATTATCCTCTGTTGCCTCAGGTACAAACTTACAGGGTCATTCTTCAAATCGCGATGGGCCATTAGTGCATGCGTTAGGGCGATACCACACGCGAAAAATATCACATTGTGACTTGAAAATTTAAGTTAGGGAAAAGGGAGGGGTTTGGGTGGGGTTTAAAAAATGTAGTCCCGTTAGCGCTGCGGGCGATAATGTTTTACACATTATCGCCAGCAGTACCGCTGGAAATAACTACACCTTTCCCATTGGTGGTATGGTAGCGAGTGTTTAACACGCCCGCAACCGCAGCAGATAAAAAATGCACAGCCGCGATGTGGCCGCCTGCTCAATATTGCCCTCCCTGCCCCCTTTTTTCCCCACAGCTCATCATTACACTATATTTATAGCAGAATAATAAATCCAGGGATTAGATTGTGAGCTCTCTGGGGACAGAGAAATAACTACAGTATCTGAATGTAGTCTGCTTCGAAGTGCTGAAAAGAGGAATATAAAAATACATCAATAAATACATAAAAATCCCTTACCTGGGAAAACTGGGCATAAACTGGGAATGGCGCTGGCGTACATCTATTAAAATTCCCCCACTAACTCAGTAAAAAGCAGCATTTGTAAACATAAGCATGCATCCACTTAAAATTGTGCGCAGTCAGTCCATTTTATAACATGTGCGCATATACGTACATATGTTATAAAATGGCCGTGATCCTAGACACATGCTGAACGCATGCACATGTGCACCTGTGCTCCTGTTTAAATTTACCACGCCTTAGTGAACTATTTTCCATTTGTTCTTGTTCAATTTCACCATATTTCACTACCATTTCTCAAATGTGTCAAAATCATTTTGAATTCTAATTTTGTCCTAAAAAATGCTGTTAATGCTTCATGATATATTATAATTGAAAATGTTATGAAGGTATTCATTAGTGAAATGTTGATGAAAACACAAAATAGTTCCAAGCCCAGGACTGAATCTTGTGGAACACAGAAAGGGTGGTGAATGTGTGGAATGCCTTCCTGAAGGCGTTGGTGGAGATAACAACAGTAATGAATTCAAAAGGACATTGGACAAACACAGAGGATCCCCAAAGGCAAAAGGATAGTAAATGAAGCATTGAAATAACATGCATGGAGCAGCAATTTAGCCCAAAAAATAAGAGGTATTGTGCATCCAAGAAAAACACACATACAAAGTTCCTGTAACATACACACTCACTAACAAACGCATGCAGGTTATGGAATCATAAATGCTCTCAAGTTAACAGTTAGCCGCTGTACCTATTTCTCCTCCACACAGTGGTACATGTGCTCCCCCAGTAACAGGATGCCTAGGTAGCCCTCCCCAACACCAACAGCGGGTCATAACCCATCTCCAACATGCTCCCTTTCCCCCATAGCGATCAATAAATCAGTTTACAACCGCGTCCGCATCTATTCACGCCGAGTCACCCTGAAGAAGGAGCCGCAGAGTCCGAAACATTGCGATGTCGGCTTGATATTTAGAAGAATAGTGTACATTTGCAGATAAATGCGACGTTTATGACGAAAGCGCTCACAAGAATCGTTCATAATAATATCATAAGTGACCTAATGATTGAAAAACCCGCAAGTTCATTGGGTTTATCTTCACGATAGTCACTTAATGAACAGCGGCTACGTATGAAAGTCACTTATCAACCAATGAGTTCCTTTTTGTAGCAAGTCTATATTTATTTAATATTCCCTTTCCCCAAAGGGCATTTACTGGGCCTGGGTGTGGGGAGGGCCTTCCGATCTCAGAGAATCACCATCCAATGGGGGTGGCAGAGAAGGAGACTGCAGGCATCCCAAACTGGTTACCTAGTCCCTGGCATAATACTGACCCATTCCCCATGGCCAAATGGCCAGACAAGCCACGTGGCAGTACAGTGACTTCTGGGTCCTGCCACGGCACGCCACATGGCCCATGGCAGTGTCAGATTGGGCGGCCGGTCTCCAGAGGGCAAGGACTGGCCGGTCACCAGGAAGGGGGGGGGGGCAAACTTGCAGATAGGATAAAGGGAAAAGGAGTCTCTCTTCTTTCTTATTTTGGGTTAACATAAGTATATCTTGTAATAATTTTTGGTTAACATAAGTATATCTTGTAATAATGTTAAGAGGATGTGTGAGAGATTACTGAATGTGGGATATGTAATTATTTCCACTGTATTGCTGTTGCAGTGAGCCTCTGAAGTAAAAGTCAGGGGATCTGATAGGACATCATTCAGGGTAATGAGCCCAGGCAGCCTTTAGTTCGGGGGCAGCATGCCATGGCCTTGTGATACATGGAAAGCCTGGGAACCTACCTTCAGACAGGAGCAGGCCCCACACTATCAAGGCAAGGTTTGGTAACTGGCTGCTTGGGCAGCCAGAACAGGATATGTGTTTACCGTGTGACTACGTGCTGGCCCTGAAGGAACATCTATCCAGGAAAGGAAGGTCAAAGGTTTAGGGCAGGGAAGGAGGGACAGAGGCACAGATTCTATGTCAGCCATCTAATAATGCTGCAGACATTTATGCAGCTCTGAACTAGTGTCACAGTGTAGGCGTGAACCCCCCAAAGAGGAAGGTAGGGGAAACGATCATGACTGCTCTGGTTAGCATACGGTTCTAAACTTCTTTCAATTTAATTTTCTAACGTGTTTTCTGTCAGAAAATTAGAGTCGAAAGAGCAAGGCTTTAGTCCTGCACACCTAACAAAACAAATAAAAATATGCCAAGGTCACGTCAGCAGATCCAGCTGATAATTCCTGAAGCAATAACCACAGATATAAATTAGTTAGGATTCCAATTCTTCCTGTACAGCACAAAACTCAACACAATTTATGTGAGTAAAAAGCATTTAACCTGCATAAATTGGCAGTATGAAATCAGTCCCCTTTCAATATAGCTAAAAGGCTAGCCATTCTTCCACAACACACAAACTTTTAGCTGCACTGACAGGAAGTCTTCCAAGGGGTTATGTTTAAGATGGAAGAAAAAAAGCACAAGTAGTTTTGATTTGAAAATTAGTGCCTTGGCTGCCCATCCGCTTCTGCAAACAATTCTAGCTTCTCTTACTCTCCTATAGATGCATTCATTCTGCACATCCTCATTATCTATCTTCTCTTCTCTTTCCCTATACCCTTCCTCATGAACTCTGAACTTAGCGCTTTCCCCCTTGCTGTGCTCTTTGCCTGGAATAAACTTTGTGAGCAGGTGCATCATGCTCCTTTTCTGGCATTATTCAAGTCATCTAAAAACTCACCTTTTTGAGGCTACTTTTTAAAGCCTAAATACAGCTCTACAATAAATAGGCTTCCCACAGACCCCTGCTTGTCAGGTATGTTTGTCCTCACTAGACTGCAAGCTCCGCAGAGCAGAGACTGTCTTATCTGTATCTGTACAGCACTGCATATGTCTAGTAGGGCTTTAAAACTGATAAGCGATAATAGGGGCAAAGTCTACGGTAAAAAGAAACCACTGCAGACAGTTTGAAAATTGCCACCTAAACTTTCCATTCAAACCTCACTGAGTATAACTATGTAAAATATTTGAAATGCATTCAGCATACAAGTTAAAATAAAAATATAACTGGATATGAATGAGGCTAGATGAGAGGGACAAGCTGTTTAAACTCAACCTATGTAGCCAAGGAGCAGGGACTACCAGGTTCTCTCCCCAAGCATCTTCCCTCTATTTCATTTCTTTTTGGGCTGGGGTGAAGGGCTGGCTAGAACAGCAACTCTCTTTGGCTCTCCAAAAGTGGTTCCCCATGGCCCATGCCTGGCCATGGTGGAGGCAGCTGAGGCCGGGCCACAGAATTGGCTATTCCGCCCAGACTGGTGGCAGACACCACATTTTAGCTGCCTGGGTAACCCGGCACCTGGGTTTTTTCCAGCCCTGTATATATGCACAAACTTATTAAGCAGATTATTCCATAACATGATTAACCAAACAATAAAAGGGTTAGTCCCTAATGGGAGGTTTAATTTAATTTTATTTAATATTACTAGACAGCATTTGCTGGCTAAAAAGTCACAACAAGGCAGTGTACAATAGTAAACAACAATAAAACAAACAATGGGCTTAATTTAAAAATGTTCTGTTTCCTTAGGACATGCTCCAAAATAAATGTTTAATAATACTTACACTAGAACTCTGTTGCATTTCCGGCCATTCTGCCTTGTGGCCTGCTCCAAGCCTTTCCTTGCCTCTGGCCTTACCAGGCCTAACCTAGCCCTGAGGCTTCCTTAGCCTCTTCCTGATTCTAGGTATCTCTCTGCTCTCCTGAGCTCTGGCCTAGTCCTGAGGCTTCCCTGGGCCTCTGTCATGGCCCTTGTGGCCTCTTGCCTTGCTGCCTTCAGGCTTTTTGTTTAATGGTCTGTGTTGTCCTTGTCCTGTCCAAGTCCCATGTTCCAGTCTCTCTGAGTTCACTCTTATCTCCACTCAGATCCAGTCTGTTCCTATTTTCAAGTTTACTCTTACCTCCATGCAGCTCCAGTTAGAGCCATAGTGTGCCTATGGCCAATATGGCCATGGCCATAGGCGCTACAGCCATGAGGGGCCTCAGTAAGTGGAAAAGCAGCTTGGCCCGCCAGCCTCGCTGATGATTCTGGCAGAGCCGCGCTGCTTTTTGACTCATAGGCATCAGAATCAGGGTGCAGCCAAAAACAGAAGAAGCCTCATTGGTAGCAGTGGGACAACATATGATTTCCTGAATGCTGCTCACCCCGGCGGGGTGTTATCATGATCTTCCTCCACCTGATGATGTCATTCAGTCACCAGCAGACAGGAGGGGGGAAGCAGACTCCGCTGCAAGGCTGCAATCCTTCCATTCTTCAGGAGCAGGGAGGTGAATGAGGGGATTGCAGTAGTACCCCATGGGGGTGAGCAGAATTAAGGAAATCATGCACCTGCCATCTGCAGTGAGTGAGGGGCGGGAGGGGAACAAAATTGCTGGGGAATAAGGGCCTGGGAGGGGAAAGGAATGCTGGGGAGCAAGATTGCTGGGACATGGAGGTCTGGGAGGGGAAGGCCTGTTGAACAGACTGCTGGGGAGAGGGGTTTCTGGGATGGGAGACACGTCTGGAAAGCAAGACTGATGGGAAGTGAAGGGTCTGGGTGGTGAGAGGGGGCTGGGGATTGAGATTCCTGGGGAGTAGGGTGTCTTGGAGAGGACCAAGAGTGCTGGGGAGTGGGGGAAAGGGGAACAAGACTGTCTGGAAGTATGTGTGTGGGAGAGTGAGAGAGCAGGTGTGAATGTGTGTGGGGGAGAGAGAGAGAAAGCATACATGTAAGTATTCATGTGGGGGAGAGAGAGAGCAAGCATGTGTGCAGAAGACTGACCCCACTTCCTCTCTGCCTGCTAATCCTTGACAATTTTAGGATTTCTAGAAATCAAAAGTTCCCAGATATGGATAACTGGTGATTTAATTATTGGGTGCTATTTGACGTATTGATGTTTGAAAAATGTTTATGCGAGTTTTTAATTACTGAATGCTATTCTATACTTTAGTTCTGAATTATTCTTTTTATCGCTATGGTTTTACTAATTTTTTTTTATGAGAAATGGTAATGCTTTTGTTTTTTTATTGTTCCAGTTCATAAAGAATTTGGCTTGTTGCAGTTTCCAGTTCAGTTTCTGCCTATACATTTCTATTTATATTTTATGGTCTCTTTATTCTGTATGGGTTAGATTTTCAAAAATATGCGCAGCGTACATGTGCATACGCTACCCGGCGCGCACACATGTATGCAAGATTTTATAAAAAGCGCAAGCAAGGGTGCACGTTATAAAATCGGGGGTCGGCGCGAGCAAGGGGGTGCACACTAATTGCACCTTGCATATGCCAAAGCCCGCAGCCTTCCCCCTATTCTAACCTTCCCACCCCATCCCCTAAACTTTACCCCCTTAGCCCTACTCTAACCGCCCCCTGATCTCTGTCTTACCTTTTGTGCCTGCCTCTGGCCCTGTGCCTGCCTCTGGCCCGGTCCCTGCCCTTTTGTAAAGTCCCAGGACTTAGACGTGTCCCAGGCTTTACGAGCATCGCCAGGCCTTTATAAAATAGGCCCGGCGCGCTTAGGGCTTTTAAAATCAGCCCCTATGTGTTTTGCATGTGTGACTGAGTGAGGTATTTCAATAATGTGTAGTTTCTATGTAGAGATTTATAGCAGTTTGGCTTGTTCTATTTTCCTAATAGGGGGTGTATTGGTGTTTTAACTTTCATAGACAGAGTTGTTACTGTTTGAGTGCTGGCAGTTAGTGTTGTTTTGATACAGAAAGTTTATTGCATTGTAATTCTGGTTTTTTTTGTGGCTCTCTGAGGGTCATGCCCATGCTAAAGCAGCTCTACAGTAGGCCTAATATCATTTGAGTTCAAAGTATCTCTTGCTATTTTGCAGGTTTTTCTAGTTGGCATCACAGCAGTGCATGTAAATATAATATACATACTGAAAGTGATATTTTTACCTCAGAAGACTGCTTTGAATGTCTTTCTTCATGTAAAATCAATACCTATAAACGAAGCTTGACCGACGTGCCACAAATGCGCAGTAGAGACCAGCTCTACCGCGCATGTGCGGGCGAGCACGTCGGTCTGACGCCAAGAAAAAAAATGGCGGCGTCCAGTGGCAGCAGTGGGCGGCGGCGGCGGTACCGGCAGTGGGCGGCGGCGGTACCGGCAGCGGGCGGCGACGGCGGTAGCGAGCGGCGGCGGTAGCGGACGGCGGTAGCGACGGCGGCGGCGGTAGCGGCCAGTAGCGAGGGAGGGAGAAGAGAGAGAGAGGGAGGGATGGACTGAGTGGGAGGGAGGGACGGAGAGAGAGAGTGAGAGGGAGGGACTGAGTGGGAGGGAGGGATTGAGTGAGGGGGAGGGACTGGGGGGGGAGGGAGTGGGACTGAGTGAGAGGGAGAGGGGGGACTGAGTGAGAGGGAGTGAGTGGGACTGAGGGAGGGAGTGGGACTGGGAGAGAGAGGGAGGGAGTGGGACTGAGGGAGAGTGAGTGGGACTGAGTGAGTGAGAAGGAGAGAGGGGGGAGGGAGTGACTGAGTGAGAGGGAGGGACTGAGTGGGAGGGAGGGATTGAGTGAGGGGGAGGGACTGGGGGGAGGGACTGAGTGGGAGGGAGGGATTGAGTGAGGGGGAGGGACTGAGTGAGAGGGAGGGGGGAACTGAGTGAGAGGGAGTGAGTGGGACTGAGGGAGGGAGTGGGACTGAGGGAGAGAGAGGGAGGGGGAGAGAGAGGGAGGGAGTGGGACAGTGAGTGAGAGGGAGGGAGAGAGGGGGGAGGGAGTGAGTGAGACTGAGTGGGAGGGAGGGACTGAGTGAGAGGAGAGGGAGGGTGGGGAGGAGTGGGTGAGGGAGGGGGTGGTGAAGAGTGAGGGGAGAGAGAATGAGGGGGAGGTGAGAGACAGAGGGATGTAGCCCGTTTTAACGGGCTTAATGGCTTGTCTATTATAAATGCATCATTTTTGTGTGTGAGAAGGATGTGATGAGGTGGGAGTACAAGGCTGTTAAGGTTTTCCTAGGCTGCCTAATACCCTTGCACTGGCCATGGGCATTACTGTACAAACATTTAACAAAGTTTCCCAGCTCATGGTGTTATATGTTGTGTAATGGACGAGGGCGCAGATTTTCACTTGGACATAGGCGCCACATTGCCTGGCTATGGCTCTCGTTCTAGTCCAGCCTGCACTCTGTTGCTGAGCTCCAGTCCAGTCTGTATTCCGTTCCTGAGCTCCAGCCCACTCACCAGACTGCCCAATCTATCTCTAGTCTGCCCTGCCACCCTCTGCCACTCTGGAGGTGGTGTTCACCACCCTTCCCCAGCTCCGAACAAACTCACTACAGGTTATGCCATGATACTTTGATCCCTAGCACATGGTATAGCTCTAGCTATCAATATTTCATAAATAAAGAGGGTAATTTTAAAATCCATTTCCACAGATAAAATTATGTTTTTCCTGCAGAAATGGTGTATGTTAAAATTGCCCCCATAGCTGAAGGTTAAAGAAACTATGCTGGTCATAGCAAGGGTGCATTTCCCTGCAGCACAAAATGGGAGAGATTAGGTTTGGGAGCGAGAATATACATGGAAAGTTTCATTATGAAAGCCCCATGCATACTTTATTGCAGGGAATTTTGCACTTGTTACAAAGCAGGTGCAAAAGTTATGTGGGTACAAAATACATGCTTTCCTGCAGCTGCCTGAATTTTCAAAAGGTTTTTTCAAGATTGCCTCCAAAAAGAATAACTTTCAAAAGATTTAACCTAAGCACTAAGCTGTTACCAGGGCAACATCAGGGACTGGAAATTGCTGTTCCCTGCTGTCCAGAAGCAGGAGAAGGGTGGGCTAGCAAGAAATGCAGGGGGATTTTGTTTTGCAATCCCCAAGCATGATATATGGTACAAGCTTTGCACTTGCTACAAAGCAAATGCCAAGTCCATCATTACTGAAGAACCTATGTCAGCACAGGGTGTTCCCCTTTCAAAATTCACTTGCAGGTTCCTAGGTATTGTCACAGAATTATAAAAACTGGCCCCAAACTAAATCATACATTAAATCAGAATCAAATGAAAGGTTTTACTTACAGTATAATCATGATAAAATGGGAAATGCAAAGCTTATATATAATAAATGCTATGGTAAAAGCACACCATTTTTCTCAAAGCAAGAGATAACAATCCTGGCACAAGTTGTCACCTCCACGTATTACTTCTACTATATCGCAAAAAGGGCCTGATTTTCAAAACCATTTACATGCTTAAAACTACATGTGTAAATGCACTTTACCAGTGTAAGTGGGCTTTTGAAAATTGCTATAACATCTGCCAGTGAATTCTCCATAGGATTTTCCTGCATTAGTGCGCTTTATGCAGATAAGAACATAAGAAATTGCTATGCTGGGTCAGACCAAGGGTCCATCAAGCCCAGCATCCTGTTTCCAACAGAGGCCAAATCAGGCCACAAGAACCTGGCAATTACCCAAACACCAAGAAGATCGCATGCTACTGATGCAATTAATAGCAGTGGCTATTCCCTAAGTAAACTTGATTAATAGCCATTAATGGACTTCTCCTCCAAGAACTTATCCAAACGTTTTTTGAACCCAGCTACACTAACTGCACTAACCACGTCCTCTGGCAACAAATTCCAGAGCTTTATTGTGCGTTGAGTGAAAAAAAATTTTCTCCTATTAGTCTTAAATGTGCTACTTGCTAACTTCATGGAATGTCCTCTTCGCCCTCTTCTACCTGCCCCAATCTCCTCTTTCCATTGTTTATTGTAATTTTCCTCCTTTTCAGTTCATTGTTTTTTCGAATGTCGGTAAAGAAAAGCTCATAAATAAATAAATAAATAAATAGTCCTTCTATTATCCAAAGGTGCAAATAACCGATTCACATCTACTTGTTCAAGACCTCTCATGATCTTAAAGACATCTATCATACCATATAATTTTGGTTGCTCTTCTCTGTACCTTCTCCATCGCAACTATATTTTTTTTGAGATGCAGCGACCAGAATTGTACACAGTATTCAAGGTGCGGCCTCACCATGGAGCGATACAGAGGCATTATGACATTTTCTGTTTCATTAACCATTCCCTTCCTAATAATTCCTAACATTCTGTTTGCTTTCTTGACTGCTGCAGCTTTTGAAAATTGCTACAATAGTAGTTAATTTACACATGTTAATCCTTTTGAAAATTGCCACCAAAGTGTGGAAAAGAAACAATGTAAAGCATGGTGATCATGCAACCACTAGGAAAGTAGTTCAAATGGTATTATACATTTTCACAAAAGGTGTTTGAAATTTCCATTTCAAAATGGAGTTTAAAACGGATCATCATTCAATAATAATCACCACATGGTTTAGCTACACTAATCACTGACCAAAACACACACACACACAAAAAAAGACATTTTTGGCATTTATATTTTAGCAATGGCAACAAATCTATTTAACAACACTCTTGTGCACAATACCTCTGTAAAACATCTAATCATATACCCAGGCCACTGACAACCTTTCTGTTAACACCGCATAATTTTTATTAGCTACAGCACTAACATAAAAATACATTTTGCATGCTACTCACTGTGAACATAAGAATAAACAAATTGTGCCATTCAAACGCAAGTCAAGCCTTCACTTATTCCTGTTGAAGGCCTCTGAGAAGGTTGTAATTAGATTTCTAAAGCCTGGATTCCAAGCTGTTTTCAAAATCACTTTCAAAACTCTATTCTATTATCGCTCCTTGCATTTTTCTCCCAAGAGAAATTAAATTCAGCAACCACCATGCTATTAAAAAAATGAAATGCATAGGGAAACACTTTGAACATTTCTTCATCCCATGCTGCTCCATCAACATGAGCCACTGTATGCCTGTACGGCAGCAGTACAAAATTAATTGTAACATATTTAAAATGAGAAAAGGTGAGAATGTCATTTGTGCATACATAAAATACTAGACTATCTCAATTGCCTTCATGAGTAAACAAATCTACAAAACAATTTGCTGTTTAACTTTTGGTTTTATTAACATAATACACACATAAAAAAAAACCCACCTAGAGTTAACATTACATAAAGGTAGATAATCAAATTCTAGAAATTAAGACAATCCAGTGTGTATAATCTGCTACTGCCCCAGAGTCTTTACCAGCAAATAAATCAATTTACATCCATAATTTAAAAAAAAAGAAAGTTCTACTTTATTAGTCAGAAAACTAAAAGATCACCACATAAATTTTTCAAATGTAGCTTACGCATACACTCTATTTTATTTCTATAGCCACTTTAAAATCAAAGAAACTTAAAAGTGATAAAATGCAGTAATGTGCCCAGTACTGCAATTACTTTACAAGAAAGAAAAAAAGTTTTACCTGACACAATTAAACTAATAACATTACCAGGGGCGGATTGGCCTATCGGGGGATCGGGCATCCCCCGGTGGGCCTGTCGCTCCAGTCACATGGTCTGCTGTGCGCGGCCGTGACGGAGCCGCGCTCGGCAGACCACGTGATGTGTCCTGGGCCGGCCTGGGTGGCGAATCCCCGGGCCGGTCTTCCTCAGGAATCCGCCGCTGAACATTACTTTTTCACTTCGCAGAACTACAGCAACACATGAACTCTCAAGCAGTCCGAATTATAAGCAGCAGCTAAGAGGATCAAAGTGTTATTTCGCCAATAAGTGCCCAGAAACAAGGACTCACAATATGTACAGCAACTTGCATAGCTCCTTAACTAGACAACGGAAATAACAAGCAACACAAAGGGGGTCATTATCCAAGGAGTTACCGCGGGTGATAATTCCGTAAATCATGCTAACAGACGTTAACGCGATTTGCGAATTTTGTATTCAGGGGGCGGAGTAAATGTAAAGTAGGGAGAATTTATCGTGTGCCGCGAAACAGCCGCAGTGTTAGCGCGGCTCATAACTACACCTCTTTCATTTGCGTTACGTTGTGTGCTAGAGGCTGGTAAAGGTTTATCGCGGTTCACGATGTTTCCGGACAGGCCCGTTTCAGTATGCTGCAGGAGGGAGGGAGAGAGGGAGGGAGAGAGAGAGAGAGAGAGAGAGAGAGAGAGAGAGAGAGAGAGAGAGAGAGAGAGAGAGAGAGACTGCCCATAATGTCATCCCCATTAGGTAGGTATTTGTATCCCTATGGTAGGTCCACCTAGTAACTCGAAGTGGGGTTTAGGTATGAGTGTAGGGGGTTAGGGGCCACTTTGACATTCTACGTGAGATGTACGAACAGAACAGTGGTCTCTTGTGAAGATTTGCTGGCCTTCGGCATGAGGAAACTCACTCCAAGATGAGATTTGGGCAATGTTCTCTCCACCTAGCTTGATGGACACTCTACCTGGGCAACAACAAGCTAGGTGGAGAGAACACTGCCCAAATCTCATCTTGGAGTGAGTTTCCTCATGCCGAAGGCCAGCAAATCTTCACAAGAGACCACTGTTCTGTTCGTACATCTCACGTAGAATGTCAAAGTGGCCCCTAACCCCCTACACTCATACCTAAACCCCACCTCGAGTTACTAGGTGGGCCTCCCATAGGGATACAAATACCTGTCTAGGGAGGAGGCATTATAGCAAGTCTCTCTCTCTTTCTCTCTCTCTCTCTCTCTCTCTCTCTCTCTCTCTCTCCCAGATGAACCATGATATATACTGGCAATGTAGCCCAAATTGGGCTAATAGTGCAACTTGCAATAAGAGCTTTTCGCATAGCTGATATCGCAATTTGCAATACACATGCTTATTAGCATAAGGTACACCCCTTTTTGGTATCGCATGTGATACCAATGCGATATTGGAAAATGAGGCCCAAAGTCATGTTGCTAAGAAGCATAAATTTGGTAATGCACTACCAGATGACTGTCACCCAAATTATGTTTCATGTCTCTTTATCAGAGAAGAAAATTATTCTACAACTGTAAAGGGATGACTCTAACCCTAATATCAGCAAACCTGCTGGCAAATGCAAAGTGCCAAAGAGAGTTCACAAAATGATTACAAAATCAAAATTTGGCTGACCAACAGTGCATTCAGACTCCTGCACCCTTACCTTAAAATGGTCAATTATATGAAGGGACATGCTTCTAGGAAACCCAAATAAAGTGCCATATCTAATTCCTTCTCAAGATCAGTATTTTTCCTGATCAAGCTTTTCCGTCAATCCACTAATAGCATTTTAGCACTTGTTATCTACTGTAATTGATGCTTCTTGGCTGGACCTTAGTTGGCATCCAGGTTTATGCCATGATAATCTGTCTCTTAAGTATGAAGGTGCCTTACCTCTTAGAGTTTTCAATGTCAGGGTTAGTAATTTTATTTATATTCTGGCAACCAACAATAGTTCTTTAGCACAGAGGTGGCTCTTTCCCTACACAATTTACCAAGAATCAATTGAGCAGCTAAATTTTGTATTAACTGCAAATGTTTTCATCGGTCTCACTTGCAGATTGATGATGAGGGCACTGCAATAATTTAAAGTGAAATAAAGAGAAAGTCACCATCTTCAGTGCCCAAAATTCTAAAAATGGACAAATTTGTCATTAGTATGAATTTCTATTCTGTTGACTCCTAGAACTGTAAGGGTCATGGGTTAACACCTCACAAGAAATTTAATAGACCAGCAGAAAAAAAAACATATCACACTCACATTACTTATGCAACAGTCCTTCCTGCCTAGTCCAAGCACTTTTTCATTATTCTGATATTGCTAACATATCACATGGAAAATGCAAGTTTAACAGTAGCGAGCGAAAGGAAATGGGAAGGTAGGAGGAGGATAAGAGTCAAAAGAAGGAAGATGAAAGGGCAAAAGCCATAGATAAGGATTTAGAAGCAGTGAGAACCAGACAGACAGAATGATAGGGGGGGAAGACCAGGAAGAGGAGGAGATGAGGAGGAAGGTCAGAGACTAGAGAGAAATGAGGGAGAGTTAGGGAGAAGTTTGAGAAAAAGGGCAGCTAGGAGTCTGGAAGAGTTTGAGCAATGGGAAGAGAAGAGATGAATGGCTGGGATCAGTGGTGAGAAAACAGAGATTATTAGAAAAGAGGAAGAATAACAAAAGGAGATGGGCTGAGAGGAAGCAGTGGGTTAGAGAAATGGGGAGTTACAACAATGTGATGCATATGAAAGAAAATGAAAACTGAAGAGGAGTGAGAGTAAAGAAGAGGAGATGTGGAGGGAAGATTCAAAGATGAGAGATGACAAGACAAATGAAAAATATACTGTAAAGACATAGGGGCGGATTTTAAAAGGAGCGCGAATAGCCTACTTTTGTTTGCGCTCCAGGCGCAAACAAAAGTACGCTGGATTTTAGTAGATACGCGCGGAGCCGCGCGTATCTGCTAAAAACCTGGATCGGCGCACGCAAGGTTATCGATTTCGTATAGCCGGCGCGCGCCGAGCCGCGCAGCCTACCCCCGTTCCCTCCAAGGCCGCTCCGAAATCGGAGCGGCCTCGGAGGGAACTTTCCTTTGCCCTCCCCTCACCTTCCCCTCCCTTCCCCTACCTAACCCACCCGCCCGGCCCTGTCTAAACCCCCCCCTTACCTTTGTCGGGGGATTTACGCCTCCCGGAGGGAGGCGTAAATCCCCGCGCGTCAGCGGGCCTCCTGCGCGCCGGGACGCGACCTGGGGGCGGGTCCGGAGGGCGCGGCCACGCCCCCGGGCCGCCCCGGGCCATAGCCACGCCCCCGGAACGCTCCCGACACGCCCCGAAAACGCCGCGCGGTTCGGGCCCGCCCCCGACACGCCCCCCCGACACGCCCCCTCCGAAAACCCCGGGACTTACGCGAGTCCCGGGGCTCTGCGCGCGCCGGTAGGCCTATGTAAAATAGGCTTCCCGGCGCGCAGGGCCCTGCTCGCGTAAATCCGCCCGGTTTTGGGCGGATTTACGCGAGCAGGGCTCTGAAAATCCGCCCCATAGGGAGGTAAAAGGGGGAGACTGACTTAAAATTAAATTATTTAATTTCATTAAAAAATGTATTACTCATATTATCTTAAATTCTAAGCAAGTTCCCAACAAAATACATAAAATAAACACAGTGATACCCTCTCTATTGTGGTGGTTAATCTTGCTCTGGGTGCAGATACCGACTGATTATTACATTTATTTTTGAAGTACAGAGATGTGGCCTTTCTGAATTGCAAAGCTAGTAAATTTCCAGATATGGTTTAGATTAAACAAAAAAGAGGAAGCACTTTTGTTTTTCATACCAGGTGTAGTGCAAAAAGGGGCTTTCTTTTTAAGATAATTTGAAATCCCCTGCGTGCGGGAAAAACGGTGGTTATGCACGCAGCTGGGCCTTGTGAGCGCTGCACGCATTTTAGAAAAGGCAAGGCCACACGCGTAACCCCTGTTACATGCACAAGAGCCAGGCCTCTATCAGTGCGCGCATGTTATAAAATCGGGGGTCGGTGCGCGCAAGGGGGGTGCACATTTGTGCAACCTGCGCACACTGACGCCCACATCCTTCTGCAGTTCCCTCCCAGTCCGCTCCAGTTTAGAAGCAGCCTGGGAGGGAACTTCCCTACCCCCTATACTAACCTTCCTACCCCTTCCCCTAACCTACCCCCCCCCCCCCCAAATCCTTGTCTTACCATTCGCTCCTGCCTCGGGGCAGGAGCAAGTTGCATGCATCTGCACCTTGCCAACGTGCAATCCCCTGGCACAGTGGCAAATGGCTGCTGTGCCAGGCGCCTCTAGCCACGCCCCACCCCCGGACCGCCCCGCCCCTTTCCCGAGGCCCCAGAACTTACACGCATGGCTGGGCCTTTTAAAATTGGCCCGGTGGGCGTAAGCCCGGGATTTACGCGCATAAGGTTTTGAAAATTTACCCCTAAGGGTGAAATAAAACTGGCTTAACTAATCTTTCCGCTGGATTAATTAGTCTGGTGTTGAGTATTTGTCCATTGCAGGTTGACTTGGAGATAAAGCATGAGTTACGCTCATTTATCATAACAGTGCTTTGCTCTGTAAAACTTAAAAACTAAACTATATTTACCGTATTAAATCTTATATACTTATGCTGATAAAATAAAACTGACTGATTACCTCACAAAAGGCGTAAACCTCTCCTCCCGTAAAAACTAATGAATTTGTATCACAGGTTATCAGTTAATTCAGATAACCATCTGTAGTCCAAACCACCCTACAGATTGTTCCATTTGTACTGGACTGACTTTGCATAGGTTTAGTTTTTCTTTTCTGCTTCTTCAGGTATTGTGATATGAAATGTTGTAATTATTTTACTTGTTAACTTTTGTTCATTTTCTGTATATATGAAGGAGCTCCCACTCATACTTCACATTCAATAGAGAAATCATTATTGACCATTCCTTCATTTAAAGATTACTGGTGGCAGGGTAGGAAGCCCAGAATCGCTTTGACAGCTCTGAAGGGGAAGTGGAGGGATGGGTGTCCCAGATTTAATGAATTATAACTTGGCGAGTAATTTGCGTATAATTTGGGTGTGGCTGTTGGACAGTGTCCACTATACCCACCTCCCGGCGGACCACACCCTGGTAGCGCCTTTAGACCTACGGTTTGTGCTTCAATGTACGGGTTCCCAGTTGCCTGTTTCACTGAGGGGGCATCCACTCACGGAGCCTATACGGCAAACATGGAAACGAATGTGTAAATATCTGCGCATTCCCACGATTTGTGCTTGTCTCATGCCTCTGCAGGGTAATTTGCTGTTCAAGCCAAGATCACAAACAACCGGCTTCCGGATATGGGCACAGAAGGGAATTACTTTAGTGGGCCATGCCATGGACAGAGAAGGTTCATTACTATCTTTTGCTGACCTTGTCAAGATGTACACATTACGACCCCAGCAGTCTTTTCCCTATTTACAGATAAAACATTATGTATCCTCCTTGCCGGAGAACTGTAAGAATCCAGCTAACTTTGAGACTTTGAATAAGCTTTTGAAATTGGAGCGGACAAGTAAACTTTCTCTAACTGAGGCAAACAGAGGGCTAATTCAATTAATAGCAGGGAGAGATTGGGAGAGGCTGGCTGAGAGGTGGAACAGCGACGGAACCTTTCAGATTTCTGCGCACATGCTTTGCTCGGGCATTAAGCAAATTTCCAAGGTGACTAGCAATTTCTATTATAGAGAAATGCAGTATAAAATTCTGTGGAGAGCACATCTTTCTCCCAGTTTTCTTTTTCGGGCTAATTTGCGAGAAACCAGTCACTGTGCCAAGTGCTTTGACGATGAGGGCACACTATCGCATGCCTTTTGGGGTTGCCCACGAATACGTCGTTTTTGGGTGGCGGTGGTGCGCTATTTGGAGAAGCTGCTGGGTGTCGCTGTTCCTCTCTCTTATGCCACTCTGTTATTTGGGTTGCCGAACCCCACACAGATTAAAAGAATGGAAACAGGCTTCTTATTCAGAAGGCGTGTTATGTGGGGAAAAAACTTATCTTGTTACATTGGAAGTGCTCTGAAGTGCCGACCTACTGGATGTGGCGTAATAACTTTCATAAATTACTGCAGATGGAACTTTTAGCGTCGCGGGTTTCTCCTCTTTTCCGGCGCAGATTTATGCGGATATGGATGGTGTATATTCAGTCATTACCACACAGGATTCGGAGTCATATTCTTAATGCTTCTGGAGAACCTAGCTCCTTACTGACGGACTGACCAAGCTGGTATCGAGAATGGACCAAGAGGTGACGGACTTCCACAACCATTATGGCACTTATGTTTGGACTTTTTGGGGGGGAAGGGAAAGAGGGGGGGGAAATAGGGGATAACGGACAGAGGGAAGGGGGAAGTGAGGGAAGCATTTGGATCTGGTAGGGGGGAGAAGATCATTGTAAAAGAGCTCTTTGTTTACGATAACGCTACGGGGGGCTAAGGGTTACAGCCTCTCGGGTAGGTTGCTTTGTGTTGTTTTCCATTTCATTGCTCAATAAAAAAGCGTTTAAACTAAAGATTACTGGTGACCCAAAGATGAACATTTTCAATTGTGGGGCCATCTTTATGGAATGTCCTACTGCCAGAGATTAAAGATGAATGAGAACTAGCAACATTTAAGAAAAATGTTTATTCTTAACATTCTAGATTGGTTGAGGACTAGTTGGCGATACTGAAGAGAATTTATTGCACTGTCATTTTTTTTTATTTCTATGTTTGGTTATTTGTATACAAGATGTTTATGATTTTACTGTAATCCACCCAGAATGATAAAAATTATTTTAAATACCTGGATGATTATAGGGCATTAATAAATATAAAGAAAAAAAATATGCACATACAAAAACTCAAATAACAATCACAGCATTTCTAGCACTTCTATAAATATGTAAATATCTAAAGTACGGCATTGCTATGAACATTAATACAGAACATGACCATATTGATATTGATAGCTATGAACAAAGTCAGTTATTACATTTATTTTTATAACTGAATGGTATTTATCATGTGCACAAATATCAAGACTATCGGGCGGATTTTCAAAGCCCTGCTCGCCGGCGCCCCTATTTTCCATAGGCCGCCGGCGCGCGCAGAACCCCGGGACTCACGTAAGTCCCGGGGTTTTCGGAAGGGGGCGTGTCGGGGGCGGGGCCGAACGACACGGCGTTTCGGGGGCAGGCCCGGGGGCATGGTTTCGGGTCGGGGCGTTCCAGGAACGTGGCCGCGCCCTCCGGAACTGCCCCCGGGTCCGGTCTCGGCGCGCCAGCAGCCCGCTGGCACGCGTGGATTTACATCTCCCTCCAGGAAGTGTAAATCCATGGATAAAGGTGGGGGGGGGGTTTTAGATAGGGGGCGGGGGGGGTGGGTTAGGTAGAGGAAGGGAGGGGAAGGTGAGGGGAGGGCGAAAGAGCGTTCCCTCCGAGGCCGCTCGGATTTCGGAGCGGCCTCGGAGGGAACGGAGGCAGGCTGCGCGGCTCGGCGCGCGCCGGCTGCCCAAAATCGGCAGCCTTGCGCGCGCCGATCCAGGATTTTAGAAGATACGTGCGGCTACGCGCGTATCTTATAAAATCCAGCGTACTTTTGTTTGCGCCTGCTGCGCAAACAAAAGTACGCGATCGCGCAGTTTTTCAAAATCTACCCCTATATTATTATTGAGCCCTAATTATTTACCTTCAATTCCTCCTACCAGCAAGGAATATCTAAATAACTGGCTTTCTGCCATTTCAACAATAATGCTTTCAATAGACATGCACATATCAGTATCATGCAAGTATAAAAATAGGTTTAATATTAGAAACTTTAAAAAAATTCTATGGATTCGATATATATAAATATGAAAAATGCTATGGTTTTAAGAAATACACAATAAAGATCAGGAAATTCTGAGGTACAGATATCCAAACAACCGTAACTCAGTCCCTTTTTCCAATATGATTGCCATAGAAATGACATTACAAAAGATTTTCTATGATACTGTTGACCCAGTGATATTTCACATAATTCAGGATGCTTTGTTGGAGTCTGCTCATGTTTCTTACTTCTTAATGGAAAAACTGTAAACTCCTTTAGTTCACATACCATTTATAATGTAATGATAGTAAAAATAAAAAAAACAAAAAGGGTGGAATGTTAATAACTGTTAAGTGATAATAACTGTTAAGGCGTCCACAATTCAATCCTATCAAAGAACTGCCACTGTTATTCAGACTGTTACATTTCTGCATAAGAATATAAGAAATGCCATGCGGATTCAGACCAAGGTCCAACAAACAGCATCCTGCAAACAGTGGCAAGTCCCATTGCAAGTACTTGGCAGAAGCTATAAAAACTTAAGAAATGCCATGCTGGATCAGACTAAGGTCCATCAAGCCCAGCATCATGTCTCCGACAGTGGCTGGACCAGGTTGCAAGTATCCAGCAGGTCCCATAAAGTAGATCTATTTCCTGTTACTCACTCCCATAATGACTCTTCCCCACTAAGCCATGTCTGTCTAAATGGCTAGTGATTTTGTTTTCAAGAATAGTATCTACTATTTTGCCCAGTACCGAAGACACCAGCTCACCGATCCATAGCTTCCTAAATCACCCCTGGAGCCCCTTTTTTTTTTTAAACTGATGTTGTTATGCGCCCCGCCCACAGCCGGCCCGCGCGCAGGCCTGCTCACCTTCATGGTTCCACAGCGGGTCCCGGGATGACCTCCCTCGCGGTAGATGCCAGTCCTGCCAGACCCCGGCGTCCCGCGGCGGTGGTCGCCAGGCCTTCCACTGTGTGCCAGGCCTCACGCGGAGGCTCGGCGTCCTCGGCCATGTTAGCCACGTCCATACGCGCGCGCAGACCGCCCGGACTCATGTAGGGCTAAGGGCGGGTCCTAGCTCGGCGGTGTGCCCTGATTGATCCCTCGATATAAGG
Source organism: Rhinatrema bivittatum (assembly GCF_901001135.1). Taxonomy (NCBI): domain Eukaryota; kingdom Metazoa; phylum Chordata; class Amphibia; order Gymnophiona; family Rhinatrematidae; genus Rhinatrema; species Rhinatrema bivittatum. Next base: position 105,142,961 of record NC_042617.1, on the reverse strand, counting down.
AAGTTCCTGCCTATGCTTCCTTGCCTTGGCAATCGGGTCGATTTGTTCTAAGATTGTCTCTGCGCTTGTTCCTGTTCTTGCCTGTCCTAGTCTCGTTCCAGGATCCTTCTATTCCTGACTTGTTCCTGCATCCTAGTTCCTGTGTCCTGCTTGTTCCTATGTGCGCTTGTTTGTCTACCCAGGTAGTACCCTCAGACTGTCTTACTGGTACTGACCTCAGCTTGCTCCTGACCTGCCTGCCTGCCTGCCTGCCGCCTGCTTCAAAGACCTCAGCTTGTTCCTGACCTGCCTGCCTGCCTGCTGCCTGCCTCAAAGACCTCAGCCTGCCTTTGAGCTCATCTGACCTCCGGAACCTGACCCCCTGCTTTGCTGACCATTCCTCGGACTGACCTCTGGATCTTGACCTTTCCTTGCCTGACCTCGTCTCCAGATTCTGGCTCTGTTCCTCGCCTTGTCATCACCAACACTGTTCTGGTTCTCCTTGTTCCAACCAGCCTTCACCTTCGAACCCGATCGCGCTCCCCCTGTCTCCGTGGACACGCCGGACTTTCATTCTCTCAGGAGAACCTGCGAGGCCCACCTTAGTCCAAGTGGCCCGGGTCTCTACAGGCTCCTTCCGGGGGAACCTCGGGCTTCCAGTGGTGAAGCTCTTCACAGCCTCTGTCTCCTCCAGTGCTCCGCCCCCTGGGGGCAGTTACCTCCTGTTCCCTTTCAGGAGACATTCCACCTCTGCCCCAGGACAAGGGTCCACCCTCGAGCGCAACAGATGTCACATTGGCCACCCTCTAATCTTTCTGTTTATTTGTCTATATTCCGCCTTTCAAACACCTCAAAGCTGATTACATTCAAGCATAAGTATTTCCCTGTCCCCAGAGAGCTCATAATGTAATAGGGTCATTTACTATGCAGTGATATTTTATCGCAGAAAGTGCAATTTATTGCAGAGGGGAAGTTCTGCAATTGTTTGGCTCTCTGCAACAAAATATTGTGGCATTTGTGTGGTGTTATTTTTTTTTTTTTATGGAAGAAACGAATGATAAAAAATTGTGCCACAAAACTGTGCTAAGTGCATGATAGCGGCCCACCTCAGTCCGGGGTCAATTGTGAACCCCATTCACCCCACCACCTACAGAGACAGCGGCATCCTCCAAATTATTTTTTTTTTGTAAAGTTTTAAAACGCATGATACCCAGCCCCCTTTCCTAACACCTCCTCTATGTATCCAATACGAGAGGAGGTTTTAGGAAAGCATCAATTCAGTCATGCCATGGAGCAAAACAGAGGCATTATGATATTTTCTGTTTTATTCTCCATTCTTTTCCTAATAATTCCTATTTGCTTTCTTGGCACCAGCCACACACTGAGCAGAAGATTTGAACATATAATCCATGATGACTCCTAGATCCTTTTTCTGGGTGTGGATTCGCAATGTGAATACTTGCATTGTGTAGCTATAATTTAGGTTGCTCTACCCTACATGCATCACTTTAGTATTTTTCACATTAAATGTCATCTTCCATTTGGATGCTCGGTCTCCTAATCTTGCAAGGTCCTCTTGCAATTTCTCACAATCCTCTTGTGATTTAACAACTTTGAATACATTTGTATCATTAGCAAATTTGCTCACCTCATTCATTGTTTCCATCTCTAGGTCATTTATAAATGTAACCCCCTCTCCAGTTTAGGGACCAGGGGCACACAAGAGTCCCAAGGCCAATGTTCAGCTTTCTTCCACTCAAACACAGTTCGGGACCCTGGGACAGGGTTTGTTTTACAATGGGAAGGAGAACTAAATCCTCCAAGATAGTAGGAGTGACTCTTAATTGTTGCCCAGGAGGGGGTTACAATTCTTTTCAATTTAAAGGGTGCAAGTACCAACAAAATAACACTGTAGGCTTAGAAAGAGTGTCCAAAATGAACTCTTTACTATCAAAATTCTTAAATAGTAGAAATAGCACTTCCACATCAGATCTTGTCAAGAAAAGGTGAATTTTACAGTTCTCCCATTTTATGTGTGCAAGTGTCTTTCAGTATTGGGCAGGGGAAACTCTCATCCTCTACTTAGTGTTTAGGTACTTGCCAGGTACTTGTAGCCTGGATTGGCCACTGTTGGAAACAGGATGCTGGGCTTGATGGACCCTTTGTCTGACCCAGTATGGCAATTTGTTATGTTCTTATGTTCACCAATATTGAAAAGAGTGGTGATTACCCAGTTGTTAAAAAAACAGTTAATTAGATCCAACAGTTTGCAATAATTATTGCTCTGTATAAATTTAACATGGGCCGCAAAAGTACTGGAAAAACGGTAACCAGAGAAATTACTGATTTTATAGAAGAATATGATAAACTAGATTCTGCACAATCTGGGTTTAGAAAGGACTGTAATATAGAGACAGTGATAATTTTATTAACTGATGAGTTATTACCAAGAATGCATATGGAAGAGTTAGTTTTTCTAATCACTTTGGGCCAGATTTTTAAACTTATGCGCGGGCGTAGATTTGTTCATGCAACCCGGCGCGAACAAATCTATGCCCGATTTTATAACATACGCGCGCAGCCGCGCGCATGTTATAAAATCCTGGGTCAGCGCGCACAAGGGGGTGCACACTTGTGCACCTTGCGCGCGCCGAGCCCAAGGGGAGCCCCGATGGTTTCCCCGTTCCCTCCTAGGCCACTCCGAAATCGGCCTTGGAGGGAACTTTTTTTGCGATCCACCCCCCACTTTCCCCTCCCTTCCCCTATCTAGCCCACCCCCCAGCCCTAACTAAATCCCCCCTACCTTTTATTTCCGAAGTTACGCCTGCCGGCTCGCCATCCCTTGGCACAGACCACTGTGCCGGAGGAGTCGGAACCGCCCCCCCGGACCACCCCCGAACCTCTGCCACACCCCCGGACCACCCTGACCCCCGAACCCGCCCCTGGACTGCCACCATGCTCCCAGACCCGCCCCTTTTTCGAAGCCCCGGGACATACGTGCATCCCGGGGCTTGCGCGCGCCGCTGAGCCTATGCAAGATAGGCTCGGCGCGCGCAGGGGCAGGAAGGGGCAGCTTTTCGGGGGTTACACGCGTAACCCTTTGAAAATCTGCCCCTTTATATTTATCAAGTGCTTTCAATCTTGTGGATCATGGGAAGTTGTGCAGGTCTGGGTTTAGGAGGTAGGGTGCTAAAGTGGGTTGCTGCATTTTTGCAGGATAGGCAGCAGGTTGCAACCAATTAGGGAGTTATTTCTTCTTGGAAGGCATTAGAACAAGGGGTTCCTCAAGGGTCCTCCATATCTCCCTTATTTAATATTTTTCTGGTCCCATTGGGCAATTTGATCTGTTCATTTGGGTTTTTGCCCTTTATCTATACTGATGATATTCAGCTTATTTCTTCTTTAGGGGATAAGGAAAACAAAGCAGTAGAATGACTAAATAATTGCTTATGAGCAATACTGGAGTGACTAAGAAAGAATGGCTTAGTTCTAAATCCTAGTAAGTTCAAACTGCTAAGATTGGGTGAAAGGGAGGTAATATCTACCCCTCTTGTTGAAGATACCAAATTGATGGTGGCAGAAGTGATTAAATCATTGGGGGTTAAGTTGGACTCTTTATTAACAATGGAGAAACAGATTATTTTGGTGGCTAAGTTAGCGTTCTATAGATTGAAGTGAGTGAGACAACTGAGACCTTTTCTAGAAACAGGAGCATTAAAAATGGTAGCTTATGCCCTGGTGTTATTACAATTTGATTATTGCAATGTTCTCTATCTATGATTACCTGAAAAATAACTCAGAAGAATGCAGTTAGTTCAGAATGTGACAGCACAATTATTAACAGGAAGTGGCTGTCGTATGCCCATTAATTTTAAAATTACATTATTTATTTATTTATTTAGCATTTTTCTATACCGACTTTCCAATAACAGAATTACTGATCAATTCGGTTTACATTTTAAACAATAACAACAATGACAGTAAATGTCTTATAATGAACAGGTCGAATTAACTTGGATTAAGATATATGGGGGTAATAACATAATTAACATGTACGGAGCCTAATATAGGCTAGAGGTTGGGTTTTGATAATAGACTGCCAAAGATCATGTGATTTCTAGAGAAGATCTATATAGTTCTCTAGCGTGTTACCACTGAGGGGATATTGGCAGGGATATTTCGCAGGTTGATGTTATGGGAAGGCTTGGTTGAATAACCAAGTCTTGAGTCTTTTTTTTAATGTAGTGGAGCATTGCACTGATCTGAGCTCTGATGGGAGAGTGTTCCAGAGTTTAGGCCCAGCTGTGGAGAAAGCTCTTTTACTTAATGCTGACTTCATCGGTGGAATTTGAAGATTGTTTTTGTAGGCTTGTCTCACTGGTCTGGAAGATGTGTGGAGTTGGAGAGGGAATGTGAGCTCGAGTGGTGCCAGGTTGTGTATTGCCTTGTGGGTTACTGAGAGCACTTTGAATAGTATTCTGAATTTGACGGGAAGCCAGTGTAGGCTTTTTAAGATGGGTGAGATGTGGTCTCTTTTGTTGGACTTGGTTAAGATCCTCGCTGCAGCGTTCTGCAGCATCTGTAGCGGTTTTATGGCGTTGGCAGGGAGACCCAGTAGAAGTGAGTTGCAGTAATCTATTTTCGTGAGAATGATTGCTTGTAGAACTAATCGGAAGTCTTTGAAATGTAGGAGTGGTCTCAGTCTTTTTAAGACTTGTAATTTGAAGAATCCATCCTTTACGATGTTATTTATGAGTGATCTGTAATTCATTTGATTATCAAGTATAACTCCTAGATTTCTGACTTGTGGGGTTATTGTTAATTGAGTTGACAAGATGGTACTTGGAAGTGTGTAGGTTCCGTTTTGGGAAATGAGGAGATATTCTGTTTTGTTTTGATTAAGGATCAAGTTGAGGCTAGTGAGTAAATTGTTGATGGCTTGTTGGCAAGAGTTCCAGAAGTCCAGAGTTTTTTGGAGAGATTCAGTAATTGGAATCAGTATCTGAACATCGTCTGCATATAAGTAGTGGACGAGATTCAGGTTGATGAGGAGCTGGCAGAGTGGCAGAAGGTAAATATTGAATAAGGTTGGAGAGAGTGATGATCCTTGTGGGACTCCTAAGTTGCAGGTGACTGGTTGAGATTCTTCCTTGTTGACCTTGACCTTATACTGTCTGTTCTGTAGGAACGATTTGAACCAGTTGAGGGCCTCATCTCTGATGCCAATTTCTGCCAGGCAATCTATTAGTGTGTTGTGATTGACCGTGTCAAAAGCTGCTGTTAGATCTAGGAGGATGAGAAGACACGGTTGTCTGTTTTCAAGATTAAGTAATATAGAGTCCGTTAATGAGATTAGAAGGGTTTCGGTGCTTCGAGATTGGCGGAAACCGAACTGCGATGGGGACAGAATGTTGTGGTCGTTTAGGTATTCTGTTAGTTGTTTATTTGCAACTCGTTCCAGGATTTTTGCGATGAATGGTAGATTAGCTATTGGGCGAAAATTGGCTGGGTTTTCAGGAGAAAGATTAGGTTTTTTTATAAGTGGTTTTATGATTGCCATTTTTAGTGTGTCAGGTACAATCCCGTGAGAGAAGGAGCAATTTATGATTTGTGCGATGGGTTTGGATATGGTTTTAGCACAAGAGATGAGGAGATTGGTGGGAATGGTATCCTGAGGGTGAGAAGAAGGTTTGAGCTTTTTTAGGATATTTTCGATCTCTAAGGATGAGGTCGGTTCGAATTCCTTAAGGCTAGCCTTTTGTGATGAGACTGCAGCTCGAGGTATTACTGGCGTAGTGTAATTATTATTGTTATTATTAATGGACTGAGTTAGTAGATTTGGTATCTTGTTTTTGAAGTAGGTTGCCAGTTCTTCTGCTTTGCTTGCTGCTTTATCATCTGGTATGGATGTTGATAGGGGTTTAGTGAGGGATGAGACCAAAGAAAAAAGCGCTCTAGGGTCGAAAATGAAGTGGTGGATTTTTTGTGAGTAAAAGTCTCTTTTTGCTTGGAGGATGGATATTCTGTAATGGTGCATCATGGTTTTGAATGCCGTGATGTTGGCGTATGTTGGGTTTTTACGCCAGTGTTGTTCTTTTTTTCTGAGATCCTGTTTTAATGATTTTAGTTTTGGTGTGTACCAAGGTTTTCTGTTGTCCTTGTTTGCTTGAAGAGCTTTGGTAATAGTTGGGCATGTAGTATCGGCCACTTTTTTGGTAATGTTGTTCCAGGACAATATAGCTGAGTCCGCGTTAGTGAGGTCCAGTTGGTTAAGTTCATCCGATAGGCTGTTGCTGAGAATTTCCTGGCTGCACATTTTCTTGAATTGGATTGTGTTATTCTGCTTTTCTGGGAGTGTAGGTAGGTTTATCTTTAGTGCTGTGTTGATCAGCTTATGGTCTGACCAGGGAACTGGAAGGCATGTAGGGTGAGAGGAAAGAGTAAGTTCCTGGTTAATGAAAATGAGGTCCAACGTATGACCAGCTTTGTGGGTGGGTTCCTTAATTATTTGTTTGAAACCCATGCAGTTTAGTGTGCTTAGGAGAGTTTCACAGCTGTGAGAATGGGGAGATACATCCACATGGAGGTTGAAGTCCCCCAATAGTATCGCTGGTGTGTTGGAGTTGATGTGTTTTACTATATTTTCAATCAAAGGTTGAAGCTGAGTGGTTGCTGGGTGGTTGCTGGGTGGTTGCTGGGTGGTTGCATTATTGAGATATCCATTAGCTATGGATATCTCAATAATGTCAATTTAAATGTTTAGTACTAGCCTCATCTTAGGGGATGCACTCAATGGCACCATAGTAAACGGGAGCCCAGGGCACTAGGTTTAGGCTAACCTAAACCTAGTTTTAAACTCCTCTAAAACAGAACTGCTTCTCATCTCCCCAGATAATAATGCCATCTCTAATCCTCCAACTATCCCAACTACTACACAGGTGAGAGATCTAGGAGTATTAATTGATAACCGGATGAACCTTAAAGCTTACATCAACAGAACCACCAAGGACTGTTTCCACAAACTCCAAGTTCTGAAAAGAATTAGACCACTCTTCCACACTCAGGACTTCAGAACCATTCTACAAGCTATCATTTTTTCTAAGATCGATTACTGTAACTCTATCCTTCTGGGCCTACCTTCCTCCTATACTAGACCCCTCCAGATGTTACAAAACGCTGCGGCAAGATTACTGACAAACTCCAGGAGGAGGGACCATATATCTCCAATCCTAAAAGATCTCCACTGGTTGCCTGTTCACTTTAGAATCCTCTACAAATCTCTTTCCATAATATACAAAACCATCCATCAACACACCCCACTCGACTTACAAGTCCCATTCCAAATTTATAACTCCTCCAGACCAACAAGAGACACACTCAGAGGATCTCTTCAAGTGCCCCCAGCCAAAACTACCAAACACATTACCTTGAGAGATCGGGCCTTTTCAACAGCCGGCCCCCTTCTATGGAACTCCATCCCACCGGACCTTAGACAGGAGCCCAGCCTCCCAACCTTCAGGAAGAGACTTAAGACCTGGCTGTTTAAAAAAGCTTTCCCGGACACCGATTAATTCTATTCAGCCAGATTCTACCACTTCCACATGTAAAAATGTTATTACTAATGTAAATACCTATACCTAATGTTATTCTCTTTCTTTTCTTCTCTCCACCTTGTTATTTGTAACTGCTTCCTTCTACACAAATAGGTTATTGAATTGTTTACTGTACACCCCTGTTGTGTGTAAACCGGCATGATGTGTTTGCAACATGAATGCCGGTATATAAAAATTTTAAATAAATAAAAATAAATAAATCTTTGAGTGCAAGTAAGTTTACCATCTGTGAAGGCATTAAAATACCTATGCCTACAAAATCGAGCCTTTTCTTCTGTGGTCCCAAAACTATGGAATGAATTATCGGTGTTGTTAAGGGAAGAAAATAATTTGATGTAATTCCAAAGGGGATAAAAACATGATTAATGAAGAGAGGTTATTAAAATCTCATTTATGGGGCTGAATTGAGGTGTAAACAATGAGTTTATAAGTATATAATGCAAAAGGATCAAATGCTTAATTTTGTTTTATGTATTGTTCTATTTTGCAATTTTAGTGTCATTTTTACTGTATTATGTGTTATTTCTGTAAATCACTCTGAGTAATTTTTTAAATCTGGAAAGGGCAATTCATAAAAAATTTTAATGGTACACCCCTCTCCTACCACTCTAACTCAGGGTTTAGAGTAGTGTCATCTAGTGGAGACTTTAGAGGGTCTTTACATATACATTCAATATGCCTATCATGTTTGACAATCATTAGGGAATACATTTGGCTGTAATTGTATTGTTGTCACAGGCTGCTTAAGCTATGGGTCTAGAGAACAGGGAGGAGCATGAGAGGATTGCATTTCCAGCTCTGGTTGGTGTCCAGGCCTTTGTTATGTTAGTGACTGGCCTGATACTCCAGACTTGGTCCCCTACCTATTATGGTCTGAGTCTGTATTCATGGAGTTCAAAGTCTCTTAGTTGGGCACTGAGTCAATTTGGGCCCCAGTCATATGTTGTAGCAGGTCTTGCTATTCATGACAGGCCTTATAGCACTGCAAGGCTGACAGAACAATAAACAGAGTGGAGGAAGAGCAGGATTAGTAGGTAAGCAAGTCTCAAGCACCCAATTACATTCTCCTGTCAAGACATCTAATAAAGTTGAGGTCAACTTATCGAACTCGAATAAAATGCATTTTCTTCCCATCATGCTTTGGGGGAGGAATGTGAATCGGCCTTACCTCATGTTAACCAAAAATGCTGGAAAGTGAACTCAGGGGAAAAACATAAAAGCATAGGAGTAAATATTCAAAAGAATTGCATGTATAAAAGTAGTATATATTGTAGCAATTTTCAAAAGTACATTTACGTATGTAAAATCTTTTGAAAAATACCTCCATGGAATACAGCTATACAAATATACTTTTTATTACAAAGATGTAAAAATGTAAAAAATTAAATATATTAGGACAAAAAATTAAAACCACCAATATCCAAAGATGAAACAATAATGTCAAGAAATCATGAGCTGATAGTTTTAAAAATCTAGCTAGTATTAATAATATTGCTTTGAGAAACACTTGCTTAAGAAGGTCAGTGAGGCTAGATAGACAGCAAAAACTAAATAAATATATAGCTTCCATAATATTGCTGGTTTAATTACTTTTTTCTAAGGATGAAAAATATCCTTTGAAGTCCATCTATATTTACATTTTTAAAGGAGAATCTGGATGATAAAGCAGCAATCTATATTCAGGTATATTTTATTTATATATTTATTTAATCCAAGTAGAAAAGGTTTGAATAATATCGCTAGGAAATGGCTATACATTAAGGGTTTTTTTTCCCCTAGGCACAAAATATGATTGCCAGAGAGAATGCTTTCAAGACTCTAATCATTGGGGAGATGATAATCCCAAAAGGCACTCTGAAAGAAAGAGAACTAAAAGGTATGTATTAATCCATAGGTCTCTAAAGGATGTTTTGCTTAAAATTCTATTGCAAGATAAAATACTCACTATAATGTAGAATTCCTTTCTTTAATGTACAGAATGGTCTCAAAGAAATTGACTGCTAAATCATATGAACTACTCTAGTGAATTTAAATAATGCATCTTCTCACAGCCAAGGTTTTTCTGAAAAAGTAAAAGATTAAAGGGCTAACACAGCCAAGTATTTTTCAACAGTATTTTCTAACTCAGCATTTAAACAGTCACCTATTAAAATATGCCATCATTCTCTCTATAGGACAATCATCTTACTGTGCGCCGCAGTATTAAAAATACTTCAGACTAAGAAGCAGATTTTCCAAAGATGTAGCTGGCTAAATTTGGGAGTTAGCATGATAGATCTATCTGATTAAAAATCCCCCCTACCTGCCCATCCCCCAATCAGCTAAATGCAAGTGAATAAAACTGCAAGGCACAGTAATTAAGTTGTTAAAAATGGAGTGGGACCACAGAAGTTGCCAAGGAAGGTTTCTAATTTAGCTGATTAGCACAGATTTTGCAGCTCTGACTAAATTTAACAGCTTAACCCAAGTCGTTCAAATGGTAGGCCTAAATATTTTTTAGTTGTTCATGCAAACAAGTGCTGTGATCTGTTTCTGGGCATGAATTACTGAATCTTTTGTACTAGGTTTTAGCATAGGATTCAAAATGGGGTGAGCCACACGGGACATAGCCAACCTATCTTTTGCACACCAGTGTTTGTGCAACAGAGTCAGCACTGTTTATACCATTCGACCAATCGGACTGCACGCAGCTCCAATATTCTATGTCAGTCAGTTCAGCTGCACAGAAAGGTGGGATAGATGTCTACTGGATGGAGTTGCTTCTGCCATCGCCGCCACTTTCTCCTCCTCCCATTATTGCATCCTCTGCCAGGCTGAAGTGAGATAGTCGCTGCCTCCTTCCCCTTCCTTGCCTCCCATCCTCATTGTGTCTGCTGGCTTGAAGAAAGTTAGAGCTGCTGGTCTGGATTGGAGTTTTCTCTGAAGGATGGGAGCCAGGAGCAGAAGGAAGGGTGTCAGGGTGATATTGGGAAATGAAGGTGGAAAGAAATGGGGTTAGGAGAAGGGAGTCATGGGGATGCTGAGAAGAGGGTTGAGAGTGAGAAGGGTTATGGGGATGCTGGGCAGAGGATGGGGAGAAGAAATGGTCTGGGAGATAATTCAGCAGATGGAGGACAGGGGGAGTCATGAATCTTGGGCAGGGAAAGGAGGAGAGATGGGTGTCGGGTAAAGAGAGAAGGAGATCTTGGTTGGTTGGTTGGTTTAGCACCTGCCCACCAACCAAAATGGTGCATAAACCAGTATTTTACATGCAGCAATCCCTTTGAAAATTACTCCCAATAAGATTATCTTAAATATAATCTCTTTATGCTGAATGCTGTAGGGTCATGCAAGATCATGTCATATGTGCTGGCACTATTTACAGCATGGGATCTTGCAAGATTTGTTACCATTTACTTCTATTTGCATTTCTATTTCAAGTTTGCTTCTCACCAGTTTATACTTCAGATTAGGTAGTTAGTAGCCAGAAAGCAAGAACTGGAGGAGCGGAAGATATTTAGATCAGCAATTCATCTTCCAGTAGCAGTGGCCTTAGGTCTTTAATGATTTTCTTATACTAGCATACAGCCTAGAGCTAGATAAGCTAAGGGGTATCTGCTATATTATTTTTCTGTTTATAGTGTAGTAGGTCCTCCCTGGGTGTTTTAAATGAAAATGCAATTTTCTTGAAAATTACTTTAGAGTTCTAGCCTTCTCACTTAAAGAAGTAAGTTACAGAATAATTTTCAGAACAGTTTACATAGGTAAATAGCTGTTGACCCACATAAAAAGGGTTGCTGAAAAATACCCCCTCCCTTCCTTTCATTATTTAACCCATGGCAAAAAGGGGCATGGCACAGTTCTGAGAGGGAAAGTACATGTGGGGCTTTAAAGTAGGTACAAATAAATGCCAGTATGCTATGTGTCACCAGCCCAATTTTCAAAAGGAAACCCCCATGGGATGTTCCCCTTTGAAAAGCAACTTTGCTTTCCAAAAATGGGGTTCTCTGTTTATACAGCAGTATAAAATAGTCATGAAATATGGGTGACATCATACGACAGTGTTGAATGGACCCATCTCTCTAGCTCAGTAAACTTTTACTATGCGTGGGAGTTCCTTTTTTTTTTTTTTATATTTATATTTTTTATTAAGTTTCAATTTAATCATGACATAACACTGTCATTTACAAAATTGAGTGATTATACATTACAATCAATCAAGAAGAAATTTAAACATTTAAACTTAAAACTTTTACCTATAATCACTCAAAGTACAATGTAAATAGAGGATTCAGCTCCCTATTTGAGCAACAAGAAGAAACTCTTTTCATTTATACAAAATGCTGGTATAAACAACCCCTTATCATTTCATACTATAGTTACCTTAATCATGAGCTACTACCCCCATCAAATTTTTTGCTTCTAGGAACTGTTTCAAATCTAAGGGTTCATAATAGATATAATTTGCATCATTTAATTTCACCATACACTTACTGGGATACTGTACTACCATCTGTGCACCCACTTTATCTGCTAATGGTTTTAAAGCCAAAAATTCCTTTCTTCTATTCTGTGTTAATTTAGTTACATCTGGATACATCCAAATCTGTTGATTGTAATATTTCACAGATCTATTCTTCAGAAACAATTTAAGCACCATTTCCCTATCTGAAGGAAAAATAAATCGTACAAGAACTGTTCCTCTCTTATTAACAATTTCTTCATTCGATGACTCCAATAGATCTGTAACATTCAGTATCCCAATTCGCTGGCTTTGCTGTTCTTGTTGATCTCTATTTTTCCCTCTTCTATCTGGTAAGAAGTATATCTTTGCAAGTGGTGGACATGATTCCTTCGGTATTTTCAAAACTGATCCAAGATATTGCTTAAACTGTTCCTGAACGGAGATTCCTATTACTTGCGGGAAATTAATCACCCTCAAATTCAGGTATCTTAGGTCGTTCTCTATTCTCTCCATTTTATCATGATTTCTCAATTCTCCTTGTACTAACCCAGTCTGTATTTTTTCCATTTTTGAAATTCTCTGATCCAAGTCCCTTATTTGTGTCTTCTGTAAATCATTCTGTTGTTCTATATTCAATGTCCTTTTATTAACATCAGTAACCACATTTGTGAGTGTAGTGATAGATTTTTCCAGGACCATTATAGCTGTCCAAACACTATCTAATGTTATTTTAGCAGGTTTTTCCAATTTTTGAGGTGTAGCAAACTCTGAACCCAAGGTTGTAGCAACCATCACTCTCTTGTGATTGCTGCCTCCTTGACCTTCATCTATTCCCTCCGCTAATGAAACTTGGGAATCACACGACTCCAAAGTAGATATTCCGGGCTGAGGAGGTGAAGGCGTAACCGGTGCTCCCGGACTTAATGATATTAATGAGGCAGGTGATCTCTCCTTCTGCTCAATAGGGGAGATCACAGCGCCTCCTTCAACGGGAGTTATCTCAGGGGCTGGGTTAAAATACTTTTCAATTTTAATCTGGGATGGAGTCGCTGGGGAGGATGTAGTTGTAACCTCCCTTAGTTTCCCCTTCCGCTTTGTGTGGGGCATTTTTAATACCACAGGCAATAGTAATAAGAAATATAGAAAAGTATTATCCTTAACCAGCAAAATAAAAATCGCTGAATCCCCAAGGAGGTTCCGGAGAGTAACAAGATAAATAAGTTTTCAATCACTTACATTCTAGGTGAGGAGTCAAGTTCTTCCAAACTGGCTTTTTATCAAATAAATCAGGCAGAATTCCAGGCAAAGCCGTGCGCCCCTTCGGCGCGCGCAGCTTAGGCAGCGCGCCGGCGTCTGCTGCGCGCCGCAGGGGGGGTAGATTTTATTCCCCTTCTTGCCGGCTCTGCCCTGTGATGTCACCCGGAAGTCCTCGAACGAGCAAACGGGCTCACCGCCCCGGTCCTCCGTCGGGCAGGCTCTCCACTCCAACCACAAGGTAAAATTAGGGTATCTGTCGCTCTCCTTCTCCTCGGGTTTATGCCGCAGGGGGAGTAGATTTTATTCCCCTTCTTGCCAGCTCCGCCCTGTGACGTCACCCGGAAGTCCTCGAACGAGCAAACGGGCTCACCGCCCCGGTCCTCCGTCGGGCAGGCTCTCCACTCCAACCACAAGGTAAAATTAGGGTATCTGTCGCTCTCCTTCTCCTCCGCGTGGGAGTTCCTATATGCTTGCTGCCTCATAAGCCTCTCAGTTGATTACAGAACTCTGCTTTAGCTAGGTAAGAACATAAGAACATAAGAAATTGCCATGCTGGGTCAGACCAAGGGTCCATCAAGCCCAGCATCCTGTTTCCAACAGAAGCCAAAACCAGGCCACAAGAACCTGGCAATTACCCAAACACCAAGAAGATCCCATGCTACTGATGCAATTAATAGCAGTGGCTATTCTCTAAGTATAATTGATTAATAGCCATTAATGGACTTCTCCTCCAAGAACTTATCCAAACCTTTTTTGAACCCAGCTACACTAACTGCACTAACCACATCCTCTGGCACAAATTCCAGAGCTTTATTGTGCGTTGAGTGAAAAAGAATTTTCTCCGATTAGTCTTAAATGTGTTACTTGCTAACTTCATGTAATGCCCCCTAGTCCTTCTATTATTCGAAAGTGTAAATAACCGAGTCACATCTACTCGTTCAAGACCTCTCATGATCTTAAAGACCTCTATCATATCCCCCCCTCAGCCGTCTCTTCTCCAAGCTGAACAGCCCTAACCTCTTCAGCCTTTCCTCATAGGGGAGCTGTTCCATCCCCTTTATCATTTTGGTTGCCCTTCTCTGTACCTTCTCCATTGCAACTATATCTTTTTTGAGATGCGGCGATCAGAATTGTACACAGTATTCAAGGTGCGGTCTCACCATGGAGCGATACAGAGGCACTATGACATTTTCCGTTCTATTAACCATTCCCTTCCTAATAATTCCTAACATTCTATTTGCTTTTTTGACTGCTGCAGCACACTGAGCCGACGATTTTAAAGTATTATCCACTATGATACCTAGATCTTTTTCCTGGGTGGTAGCTCCTAATATGGAACCTAACATCGTGTAACTACAGCAAGGGTTATTTTTCCCTATATGCAACACCTTGTACTTGTCCACATTAAATTTCATCTGCCATTTGGATGCCCAATCTTCCAGTCTTGCAAGGTAGTCGACTCTCCAGAGAAGCAAGCACATATTAAGCACGGCTAATTATTGGGCCCAACAGCCCCTGCAGCACGTGGCCATAGAATTTCGGTTACAAAGAGTTTATTTGGAAATATAAACAGAAATGGCTCCTGACTTACAGCACTGCAGGTAAGGTTAAGTACGGATAAGGAATAGACTTGTATTATAGTCACAATACACAGTCCAGGTCTTTACGCAGTAATTCCTTCCAAAAAACAAAGACAAACACAGCTTGTAGACAAGACTACACAAAACATTTCAATACAGAATATCATACAAGTACACACTTGATTGAAAACTCATGGGTCTCCCTCCAGGGTGTCACATTCTTTCTTGGCCACCGTGCCATCTAAATATGCTGGGATCACCTGTGAGGTGTCCCAGCAGTCTTTCTGAGCCCCTTGAGAACCAAGCTGCAACTTCAAGATGGGGCCATGTAGGAGGGTCTCTCTATAGTAGCGTTAGCTTTCTTTGAACCATCCAGAGGCTCTACAAACAAAACCCCAGCATGTAGAATATATCAACAGAATAAAGGATGGATTGGTATTAGGTTCTCCAGTTCAGAAGACAATCACTTTGTAAATCCATTGATAAGATTTTTCATTTCTTTTGTACATTATTGTGTGGGTTCTTATTTATGTTTCCTATATTGTGTATTTGTTGTTGGTATTCCTCTTCTCTGTACTTTCCTGTGTGTATAAATATCACAGAACCTCCTTTACCTTCTGGCTTGATGTCCTGGTTATTTTTTGTAGATTACCTAAGATCTTTGAAGAGGAGAAAAGTTGTATAAGATTTCAGCAGAAAGATGGTGAAGCAAAATTCTACCCTGAAGTCAATATTCAAAGTATTTTCAGTGCTATTTAACCAGATAACTATAACTTATGCAGCTAAAAAGTTAGCCGCATAAATTGTGGGCGTATAGTGAGCAAATCAGTGCAAAGTGAGTTAGCCATACAAGTTATGCGACTAAGTTTAAACAAGCCATAGAGCAGGTCTAAACTTAGCCAGTTATAACTTATATGGGTAAACGCAGATATATAAATGTATATTCAGCAGCTTAGCTGTGCCAGTGAATATACCGTGTAACTTAGTCAAATAAGTTATTTTCAGTTAACCTAGATGGCCAACTTTGAATATTGACCCCCTGTATCTAAACTTTCTAGAGTAAATTTTCCAAGGCTTAGCTTGGATCTTGGAGCACAGAATAGGAAGAAGACAGGTAGATTGGGATTTTCAATCATCTGAAAGCACGTGTATTTTTCATCACATTAAAAGGAGGCATTATAGGAGATTGGATGGAAAGCGCAGCTGCTTACCTGTAACAGGTACTCTCCTAGACAGCAGGATGTTAGTCCTCACAAGTGGGTGATATCATCCGATGGAGCCCGGCAGGGAAAACTTTTGTCAAATTTTCTAGAAGCTTTGACCAGCACACTGAGCATGCCTAGCATGCCTCTATCCACGCATCCACGTGAGATCCCCCTTCAGTCTCGTAACAGAGAAAAAATACGAGCGAAAAAATAAAACAACAAACCGGAAAGAGAAACCAACTCTGTGGGGAGGCGGGCAGGATTCCTGAGGACTAATATCCTGTTGTCCTAGGAGAACACCTGTTACAGGTAAGCAACTGCACTCTCTTCCTAGGACGTCAGGATGGTAGTTCTCACAAGTGGGCGAGTACCAAACTCTAGGCTGTCTCCGTCAGCAGGTGAGACCAATAGTTACCGAACAAGGTGCCAATGGGCACAACAACTGAGGTGCTATTGGTCGATACGGGACTGTCTGGCTCCCACCAGGGGCACAAGGCCGGAAGAGTTGGGTTCATGGCTGTAAGAGATTGTGCAGGACAGATTGACCAAAGGCACTATCCTGATGCCCATACTTGTCTAAGCAGTAATGGGCTGCAAACGTGTGAAGAGAACTCCATGTGGCGGCCCAGCGAATTTCAACAACGGGGTCTGCTTGCAGATGAGCCATCAACGTCGCCATGGCCCGCAAGGAGTGAACTTTAACTCTGCCAGCTAGCGGAAGGCCAGCCTTCACATAGCAGAAGGCGATGCAATCTGCCAGCCAGTTGGATAAGGTCTGTTTACTCACCGCCACTCCCAGACTGTTTGTATCAAATGACACAAAGAGCTAAGTAGACTGCCTGTGATTGGCTGTGCAATCTAAATAGAAAGCCAGGGCCCTCTTGCGGTTCAGAGTGTGAAGAGACCGTTCCCCTGGGTGGGAATGAGGCCTGGGAAAGAAGGTGGGTAAAACAATGGACTGATTGAGATGGAAATCAAACTCAACCTGAGGCAGAAACTTAGGGTGCGTATGCAAGACCACACGATCATGAAAGAACCTCAGTGTATGGCGAGTACGTGACCAAGGCCTGAAGTTCACTGACCCTACGAGCCGAAGTAATCGCCACCAGGAATATAACCTTCCAGTCTCCTATAATGCCTCCTTTTAATGTGAGGAACGAAGTAATCGCCACCAGGAATATAACCTTCCAATCTCCTATAATGCCTCCTTTTAATGTGAGGAACGTCATGTCACAGGAGCATAGCGGCTTAAAGGGAGGACGCATGAGTCATGCCACGACAATGTTGAGGTCCCAGGGTGTAAAAGGAGGTCGAAGAGGGGGCTTCAGCTGGAGCAGGCCCCTTATAAAGCGACCTACTAAAGGCTGCATGAAATCGGTGTGCCAGTGATGCCTCAATGTTACGAACTCACAGCACTGAGATGGATCCTGACTGAGCTAGTTTGGAGCCCAGACTCAGAAAGGTCCACAAGTAGTCCAACAGCTGGGGAAGGGGGCATAAGAATGGATCCAAGCCCTGCCCCGCACACCAGATGAAGAATCTCCTCCATTTCAAGTTGTAGGACTTTCTGGTGGAAGGTTTCTTAGAAGCCACCAGCACCTGATACACACTGTCTGAGAGGAACAAGTGCTAAAGTACTAGGCATTCAACATCCAAGCCGTCAGAGCCAGAGCCCAGAGGTTCAGAATGCACAGGGTACACTGGTTCTGCTTGATCAGATCAGGCGTGGTCCCCAGCCAGATGGGGGGCGTGATCGACAGGTCCCGCAACAGAGGGAACCAGGCCTGTTGGGGTCAAAAGGGCAGCACAAGGATCATGATCCTTCTGTCCTGTTGAAGTTTCAGCAGGGTCTTCAGGAGGAGTGGGAGAGGAGGGTACACATACAGCAGACCCCTCCACCAGTGGAGGGAGAAGGCATCGCAGGTGAGATGCCCACTCCCCAATGACAGTGAACAGAACCTGCTCATCTTGTGATTGTGTGAGGAGACGAAGAGGTCCACATCTGGTGTCCCCCATCGACGAAACAGTTTGGCCGCTACCTCCGAGATGAGGGAGCATTCGTGTGGCTGGAAGGAGTAACTCAGCCAGTCCACCAGCACATTCAGATTCCCGGGCAGGTATGTTGCGTACAACGACATCCTCAGCGACAGAGCCCAGGTCCAGACCTGCACTGTCTTGTGACAGAGGAGGAACGAGCCCATACCACCCTGTTTCTTGATATACCACATTGCCACCTGGTTGTCCATTCTGATCAGGACTGCTTTGTGCAACAACCGGTCTCTGAATGCCCATAGGGCATAACACATTACCCAAAGCTCCAAAAAGTTTATTTGACAGTGGGCTTCGTGAGCGGTCCAGAGACCCTGCATGTGGAGGCTGCCCACCTGGGCTCCCCAGCCCTGAGGAAAGGCATTGGTAGTCAAGATCACTTGAGGTGGAGTAGTTTGGAAGGGAATCCCCTGCTCCAGATTGGAGAGATGTTCCCACCAGAACAGTAATGCCCACAGAGATTCCGTGACTGCAACGCAAGTCTCGAGGTCCTGAGAGACCTGTCGCCACTGTGACCGTAAGGTCCACTGAGCCCTCCGCATGCACAAATGGGCGAGAGGGGTAACATGGACAGGAGCCGCCATGTGGCCCAGCAAATGGAACAGATGACAGGCAGTCATCTGCTGGCTGCTGCGGGCGGTGGCCACCAGCGAGGTGAGGGCAAGAGCCCGATAGCATGGCAAAAATGCCTTCACTTGCACTGTGGCACCTATGAAGCCCAGCTGAGGAGATGGCCAGAGGTGAGACTTTGGAGAGTTGATCACGAACCCCAAGGCATGTAGAACCCGCACTGTCAGGACTATAGCACTTAGTGCCCCTGCGCGGGTATCGCTCTTGATTAACCAGTCATCTAGATACGGGAAGACATGCACCGCACAACACCTGAAATACGCAGCCACCACAGTCAGGCATTTGGTGAAGATGCAAGGGGCTGAGGCCAACCCAAAAGGCAGCACTGCCTACTGATAAAGCACCTTCCCCACCACAAAGCGGAGGTATTTTCTGTGGCCGGGGAAAAGGGCTATGTGAGCGTACAATTCGTTCAGATCGAGGGAGCAGAGCCAGTCTCTTCTTTTGAGGAGGGGAATCAGCATACCCAGAGAGACCATCTTGAACTTTTCTCGAGAGAAACTTGTTCAATGCCCGGAGGTCGCAGATGGGGCGTAAGCCACCGCTCCTTTTCAGAATTAGGAAATACCTTGAACAGAACACTCAGCCCTGCTGGGGGTGAGGAACCGGCTCTACCGCCCCTGTAGCGAGAAGGGCGGAGAGTTCCGTTTGAAGTATGACCTGCTGGGCGGACAACCCCACAATGGAAATGGGGGAGAGGTCCCTGGGAGCTGTCGGAAGTTGAGATGATACCCCTGACGGATTATTGTAGAGACCCATCGGTCCGAGGTGACATCTTCCCAGCGATAGGAAGCGATCCCACTGGGGGATCCGGCATCAGGGGGTGTACTGAACTAACTTGTGCTCCCTCGCCCCAAGTTAAAAGCCTATAGGCAGGGCTTACTGGGGGCCCGGCTGAGGCCTGTGCGCTCGCTGCTGGCGGAGGCGGCCCCTGGAGCTGACGCATGGCATGTGAGCCCAGTGGACCAGAAGATAATACTTCCTCTCCCTGTAGAAGGACTTCCGCAATCATGGCCTGGAAGTTTTCCTGGCCAAGGAAGGGGCGTCAGAAGCACTAGCGGAAAGTTGTTGAAGGGTGTCATGGTGATCCTTCAATTGCGTTACTGCATCCCATATCTTATCCCCAAAGAGTTGAGCAGAGATCAGAAGCCCTGAGCCAGGTCATCCTACGGGTGCCAATGCCCCCAGCAGCTACACGGGCCGCAGTCTCAAAGACATTGTAGGTGGATCGCACTTCATGCTTGCCAGCCTCGAAGCACTGCAGGGCAATAGCTGAGAGCGCCTCCTGCTGCTGCTGCGGTAAAGTCTCCGCAAGATCCTGGACTCTCTTCTATAGGGTTCGGTAGTACTGAGTCATGTACAACTGGTAGGCGCCCTGGAAGACCTTGCAGCCGAAAGAATTGCGCTCCCTATGCTCTCATCCCAGGGGGAGAGGTGTGAGCACCTGGCTTTCTTAAGGGCGGATTCTACAACCACCGACTGGTAGGGGAGGTGCTGCTTTTAGAACCCCATGGCTTGGTGTACCAAATATGTGGTAAATTGATTTTTTATAATTGAGGTGGGTTATTGTTCCTCCCGTTGTGGCCATTTTTCTCATTTTTTAAATCAGCATGAACTATAATGGATCCACACTTTGGATATTATATCACCCCACAGTTTAAACCTCAACATCGATTGGTCTGTATTTTTTTTTTAAGTGCATTGTTTTCTTAAGTGTATTTTTTTCAAGTGTATTTTTGGAGTGTGATATTTGAGTTTATTTTTTTTTCATAATTTTTCATTTTCACATTATTTAGTGGTTTGTATTTTCTTAATTCGATATCATCCTTCTAATGCGTGTTGCTGAACTTTTTCCTTTTAACAGTACCCATAGCTTCCTGTTAGTACAGACATCATTGTTTTTGGGTGGACTACGTTTGCCAGATAGCAGGGCAATCACATGACTCTGTTTTGGCGCCATTTGAGAGTGTATTTAAATCTAATCTTTAACCTGTTTTCCTTGATGTATCTTGTTACATTAAGAATTATCATCCCTGTCAGTAGGTTCAATGAGTATTTCTGTGGCATTGTATAATTTTCTTTAAATGCTGTTTGAATTGATTTATGATATTACATCATTTTTTTCTAATTTTAGAAGAAGTTGTCCCTTTTTATAAAAATATAATGTAAGTTTTTGTTTTGATTTAGATGTTGGTCTCTCCCGATGCAGTTTCCTATGAAACACGGTCCATGTTGGGGGATGGTATAAACAGTACTATTATTTGGAATACTCAATACATCTAAAAAAAAAAAATACATGATGATGATTAACTGGATTATGGACTATCATATGATTATTGAAAGTTGAGCTTTCACCTGGTTTATTGTTGCTTTGAGAATCCAAGACATACATCTGCAAGGCAGCATATTCCACTGTTTACTGAGAAGCCTATGCTGGGAAATGCAAATGATGGGTCGGGCCTAGCAGCAGCTAACGGTGACACTCCCAGGAACGTAACACTCTGACAGTTTCTGTTAATAATTTAAACACGAGCTTGACCACTGTAATAAATAATTTGAACACAACCATCTTCAGGCAGTACTGGGGCAATATTCAGCTGGTGAGTGGCTGGGCTAGTTAGCCGCTGAATATACCCGGCTATCAAAGTTAGCCGGATATATTTATCCAGTTAATTTTAGGACAGGTTCACGGCAAAATCAGAGTTAGCTGCATAAGTTAGTTGATTGACTTATGTGGCTAACTCTGTTCCTCCCAGAAATGCCTCTTGCCCACTCCTGACTTATCCGGCTAGAACTTAGCCAGCTAAGTTCCTCAATATGTCGGTTTTGCCATTTAAACGGATACCTTTTCAGTTATTCTTATTAATACTTTTCAACAAGTCAAAGGTGTGCTCCAATCCACAGGGAGTCGAGGAGTGTGCCTCATTGTATTACCTCTCTGCTGCTGTCTCAGTTTCAGCAACAGGGGTGAAAAGCCATAGCTAACAGCCAAATCCTGCAACACAGAGCAGATAAAGTACATATGAAGTACTGGCTGCTGACCATAGGATGTGCGGCACTACTCACAGAGAGAAGATTAGCCCTTCAGCATTAAATAACTTTTCCATTAAAAGTGTTGGTGCTACAGTCACAGATCATAACAAGGCTGATCCTAGAGGTTTTGTCATTGTATAAATCCTTCCCTTTAAAGCTTTGGCATTGGGCACATTGGGAATCCTGACATGAATGTCCGAAAACATGCCAGCCTAGTCATATAACTGAAGTTCTTACTTGAATTCCTTCCCCAAGTCAGATCTTATCTTGTAACACAGCGTTTAACCACAGTTTATGTCTCTAATATGGAAATGAGGAAGTCTATATTCAAAGCTGACTGTTTAAGTAACTTAGCTGACTATACGTGTATATGTGCGCACCTTGCCTGATAAGTCTACCTGATTAGGCTTAGTCATGCTCTATGGGGCATCTAAACTTAGATGTACACTTAAATGCCTAACTCTGAATATTGGTAGTTAGGCATATAAATTATATGTCTAACTTGCTCCATTCCCAATCCGCCCACTGCACGCCCACTTTTATTCTGCTTACATTTTAGCCCTATAAAAGACTTGTACGGCTAAGCAGCGGCCACTGAATGTATGCACATATTCAGAGGCTGCTATTTAGCTGCATAAGTCCCACTTATCCGACAAAACAGCACTGAACGCACTTTGAATACGGACTTCGAAGTATATAAGAATAGAAAGGATACAAAATGCTTCACGCCCTAAGATCTAGAGCATTTGCATACTTAATTAAATAGCAGTCAACGGTTTGGTATACTCATCAACCTACTACCATGTTTGCCTATACCCAAATAGCCTTTTTTTCCCCTCAGGGCCTAGATCATATAAGCGTACCATGTAAACAAGCCTTTGTGTCACTAGTACTGCATGACTGCAAGGATTTTCAGCAGTACATTCCTAATGCAAGTGACCTCTTTGTAAGGCATGTTTTTTTTGCATATCAGGGATGTCTTGTATCCTTTATGGCTTTTGCAAGTGAGTCCACACCAGGTTCTATACTGTTTCATGCTAGCAGATTGAGTTCTGACTGTCAAAGAAATAGTCAGAGCACTAAGATAACAGCTACTGTTGACATGCAACAGGCCTAAACCTGGAGTTGAAACACCTAGAACAATGATAAGGGATAAAAGAACAAGCCCAAAACATCCCCTACATGAACTACTGGTGATAGAGAAGAAGTATCACAGAGTGAATCTTGAAAGCAGTGTCACATGAACCAGACGCTGCATGTGTCCCCATGAGATAGTCTTAAATGCAACATTGGGTAAGTGCTCTGTTCCTATACCTTCTATTAACTTTTTTACTCCTAACTTCTAGTTAGCATTTGCCTTCATTGTTCCATCCCGAGTCAGTTTACCCTGTACTGTATTACAGATTTGTAGACTGAGATTATGGGGGCACATGTGATGCTCAGCTGTAATGCTGGAACTGCTGCCACCCCAGCAATGTGTGCTTCCTCTAACAACGCCACTCACAACTAGCTTAAAACTGTAGCAGGGATAGGCAGTGAAAGGGATGCACAGAGATAGCCTCTGTTGCCACTAAACATTATAGCTGTTCAGATCCAAACTTTAACCTTTCTTCCCAGTCATATACCAGAAAGCCTTAAAACAGAACAAGCAAGGAAATAAGGGTTAAAGGGTATTACCCAGTAGCTATCTATTGCCATACAGCCTATTCTCTAAGTACTGAGAAATAGCAGAGCACTGGAGGACATACACATCATGGGTGGCCCTCAGAAACTTTGTGACCACATTGAGGATGTACTTGTGTGCATCACAAACTTGCTCACTGAGAGCACAGAAAAGCTATTTGTGTTAGGACTCTTCTTTTTCATGGGATGGAATAAGAGCCACATGTGTGCACTCTATGGCACCTAAAACATTAGTGAACTCTGCGACAGCAAAGAAATATATGTCTTTAAGGCCTGCAGTTTGTGCCTCTGCAAGGGAAATCTGATGTGATCACGAACATAGCAGTGCAAGGACCTAAAAAAGCTTGTTTGTGACATGATCCCTGCAATGCTGACAGTTGTTTGGAAAGAGCCAGAAGTCATGAAATACAGTGAGCTAAACAGTTTCACAAAGTCTGGAATGGCATGGGACCTGGCTAAAATAGGATCCAGTTCAGCTTTAAGCTCTTCATATACCACTATGATGGCCTATGAACTCAAATGTTACCTCCTGATCTCCTCCTCCTCCTCAGGAAGACCAAGCAATGTGGTCCAGGCATGACAGATTCACTCCAACCAGGCCTGATGCCACCTCCTACGTGGTGAGAGGCCCACCTGCCTCTATTTCCCATCTGCCTCCTGTTGTGGATCTGGCATGGATAGCATTTTTTTGCCCACCTGCCCTCTTGCTGGTACTGGTTTGCTGCCTAAAGCTTGTAAGGGGTTAAGGGATGGAGAAAGATACCCTTAACAAGAATCAGATGGGCCCACTTGAAACAGAAACCTGCTGACTCACTGAGGGAGCTCTATAATTTAAAACGGGCTGGAAGCAAACAGGAAGTATGGCATACTGGAGATAAGACAGGGAGAAGATGAGGAGTCGTGAAGCAAGGAGTCAAGGGAAACAAGGCAAAGCTAACTGCAGACCCAAACCCAGAGAAGCAAGCCTGGCTAAGAGGAGCCAGGAATCCAAACAGGATGGCCCAACCAGGGAAAGTCTAGACCTTGTAGGAAAGGCTGCTGCCTAAAGTAAACCAGTTACTAAAACTGTTTGCTTGCTGTAAAATCTTTTCATGTTCATGTGAGAGATGGGCTGTCACCCTCTGAAGTACACAGAGAAAACAAATGTACAATAAACTTGTTTTAAGTGGAAGTCTGCTTTCCTTGGAATTACTGTGAAAGAAGTAACCCTTGTACTAGAAAGCAAGAGGGAGAACTTAGCATGGATTCCCTCACTGCCATTGTGCCAAAGGCAGGCTATTAGTAGTCAAACATTTTGTCAAGAAGTAACTTGTCCAGCTAGGAAGGCATTTTTATTGGTTTAGAGCTTGGTAGATGGGTCTGGAGGTTGTGAACAAAAAATATTGCAAGAGAACACCAATTTTCGAATCATAGTTTATGTCTTTGTCCAAATAACAACTCGAGGTATTTTTCCATAAAATCTGCAATATTCCCAGTGTTACTGCATATTTTACTGCAAGAAGCTGAAGACCTCTCTCATATGGATAATTTGCATCTGTTTTCCCTCTCTGCATAAAAATTGGTGAAAATTGTTTTACCATACAATGCAAAATGTTTTCATGCATAATCAGGCATTTAATGCACGATAAATGTGTTTCCCATGCAGCAAAGCCCTATCATAACTTAGTGAATGAGCGCCTAAGTTTGTACCAGAGGTAATCGAGGATGAAGTGACTTGGCCAAGGTCACAAGAAGTATTAGTGGGATTTGAGTCCTGGCTTTCCTAGTTTGTAGCCTGCCGCTCTAACGACCAAGCTGCTGCTACTCTAGACCTCACACATTTATTGCAAAAAAAAGAATCAATAATTCATATACAGAACAAGATCATTGCATTCATTCTTCTACAACATCAAATAAGACAAGAACTTAAATATAAGAACAACATAACATATTCATCCAAACACAGACTCATGGAAGCAGTTGAAAAAGAGCAGAGAAAACCACTTGCTGAGAAGAAATAAAGGTTACACCTCATGTTCCCATCTTTAGCTCAATACCACCCATGCAACTCTTGTAGACACTGAGGTCCCCTGTCATATTTCACTTCTACCCCTGTTTTCAAACAGGGGAAAAATAACCTCCATCAATGCCCTACTGTAACATACGTGTGTTGGCTTCAACAATATCTATTTGGAAAATGTGGAAGTAAAAATAATAAAAAAAGAACAAATCACATTTTTTAAATAATTCTCTCTTATGGTATTCACAACCCACACTCTATACCTTCATTAACCCTTTACAAAGATCAACTATCCTCTCAGTATTACCATTATATAAAATTCTATCTAGACAGTTTCAGAACAGAGTAATAGTTTTTAAACTAAACTATGTGCCTCCATCAGGTTTAACCGTCTTAGTAATAAGTAACCAGATGCAAGTATGTTAAAGAGGGACCTAAACTAGTAAGCCCACTGCTTTATTGACATATCCTTGCATTTTCATGCATCATTTTATAAAATAAACTATAAAGGAAAATAAAAAAAGAACACATACTGTATTTTAGAAATGTTCTTAAGATACTGAAATTATCCTAGACAGATGTTCATTTTCACACTTTCTTCCTGTAGGGAAGATCTTACACCGAGTTATATGAGCATTTTCGCTCTTCAAATGCATAAGAAAAAACAATATCAAAATTGAAATGCAAGAAGTGGGTAAAATTTTAGTATTTATGTAAAATAATGTGAAACTTGCTATGCAAATTATGATGTGTAGCTAGTTTTAAATATATGTAGTCGCATGCATAATGCATGCATATAATTACTGAAACAAATATATCACAAAATTTAAAGTGTACAAAATGAAAATCCAAAGTAGAGATCATTGCTAAATGTGACCAATGGGTTAATTATAACAGAGTTGCACTGTAAAGTAATATTTTGTGGTATAATCACCATGTGCCACTTCTGTACATGTTTTTAATCAAATCCAAGAAACAAGTATCCAGAAATATTCTTTCAAGCAATACTATGATATTTCAAAGCACTGTTGCATTTTAACTTTCACATTAAAGCAATAGAAAATAATGTATAATGTTGAAATCTGGAAACCATTTGTGCATTTTCTCTTAAAAGCAAACTGATATAGTAACACAGAACAGAAATGGGGCTTGTCAAGTAGATAATAAATTTAGCATGTTAGCTCTTGAATTCCTTTGCATCACTATACTCTGACACAATTTGCATCTGTCTTAACTAAAGATATTGCAAACCACACTTCAGTGGTTAGTACTGCCAGTGTTATTAAAGCCTACATCATTGCCAGGTTCTACAGCCAGAATGAAATTACTAATTCAAGTTTGACTGAAAAGTATTTTCCTGTTGTAGAGGCAGAATTAAGGCAGAGAAAAAAATAACAGAAAAAGACAGTGATGTGGCACAAGTGCTGTCATACAAAGTTCAGCACTGAATACTAACATACTAATATATTTTGGAATAAACATCTGTTTCAAATAGACAAGAGGCCAAATTCTGCACACTTCCCTCTAAAAAAAAAAAACAAAAAACTTGAAATGCTCTTTATGGTGCACATCCGAGATATGTTTCTGAAAAACTAAGTAGGGGAAGAGAGAAAAAGGACTAGCAAACAAAAAAAAAAAAACAACAACAACCCACTAGTTAGGGTAAAACAGATTTTAATTTCCAAAACAAAAAATGTACAGCAAGTTTGCTACCCATAAACTATTTTCTCCATAGACAGCAGGATGAATTAGCCAAATGGACCCACCTCTCTTAGCTCATAGAGCTTTTGCTTTACTCAGTATACATGGGAGTTCCCACATGGCCATTGCCTTATAAGCCTCTGAGTCGATTTTAGAGCTAACTTTAGCTAAGTAGTCAGCTCTTCAGGGAGGAGGACAGGTACTAAGCATGGCTAATTCATCCTACTGTCTATGGAGAATGCCATTTATGATATCCAAACCTGCTTTCTCTATCGACAGGGAGGGCTAAATTAGCCATATGTGGGGAGTCCCAAGCTGAGGGATGCAGCAGAGCACTTACAGAATAAAGTAACCTGGACCCCACTATGGATTGCTGGGTGAACATAAATCTGCTTGTCTTTAATTTTCTGTACTTCTTGATAGATTGCCTAGACAATAACAGAATGTACAGGTGTGTATTGATGACCAAGTTGCAGCTTTGCAGATGTCCTCATTAGGCACAGTTTGCAGATAAGTCACTGGTGCAGCTATGGCTCTCACTTGATGAACCTTAATGGAGTCCACAATATGGAAGCCAGCAAGTGCATAACAATGAATGATACAGTCTGATAGCTAACTGGACAATGTTTGCATGGCAACTGCTATGTCCAGATGGTTAGGATAGTAAAAGATGAATAGTTGTGAGCCCTGGCGATGTAGCGGAGTTCTCTTTTGGTAGTAAACCAAGGCTTTCTTAAGAGTCCAATAAATGAAGGTTTTTTCACCTTTCAGCGAATGTGGCCTTGGAAGGAACGTGGTTAACACATTGGCTTGATTTATATGAAAAGCTGACACCACTTTTGAAACAAACTTGGGGTGAATGCAGAGCTCAGACCTATTGTGGAATAACTGCAAATATAGAGCACAACTTCTTTGTGATCAACATTCTTTGTGTGAAGCAGACTCCAGTGGATTGAAATGTGGCTTCATAAGATGTGCTAGAGCCAAATTAAGGTCCCATGGAACAGGTGTTTTGGCAACTGGAGGTTTGGATTGCCATAGGCCTTTCAAAAATTCTGACACTAAAAGATGAGTGGATATCAGTTTACCCTTCACTTTAACATGGTAGGGCCACTATGGTACTGAGATGCACCTTAACTGATGAGGTACTGAGTTCTGAAGAGGAATGAGAGAACAAGTATTGAAATAACTTCCACGGTTCACATACGGATGAGCTCTGTTGATACTGGGATGAAAACTGTTTCCATTTAAAGTTGTAAGCCCTTCTAGTTAAGGGCTTCCTGGCAGATACTAATGTGTCTTCAACTTCCTTTGATAAGGATAGGGATGTAATCAGCGAGCGCTCAACATTCATGCTGCCAAGCCGAGAGAGAGGAGGTTTGGATGATGACAGTCCTTTTGTGAGTCAATAATAATGGATCAGCCCCCAGGAGGAACAGAGGGGCTGATAGTTTTACTAGTTACAAAAATCAGACTTGTCTGGTCCATGCTAGTGCAATAATTATCAGACAGGCCCGATCTATTAGGGGAATCAGTGGAAAAGCGTACATGATATCTTTATTCCAGGTGAGCAGAAAAGCATCCAGAGCGGACTTGAATTTCCTTGGAAGAATGAAGCCAGAATAGGCTCTGCTCTGGGAGGAGGAATATCTGTGGCTCTTTAAAGGCTTATGCAATTCCTTCATTTTCCAGGCTCTGGATCTCTGATTATGAAGTAACATCTGCTGACAGTGATAGCAATTAGGTGAGTTGTGGTTAGGGCCAAGATACTGGTAACAAATGTCATGGACATCAATGATGGACATCTTATCACAGAAGCAGGCCTTGAAACCACTGAGGGCAGCCTTCTTGGAGACTTTTTTTTTTTTTTTTTTTTTTTAATGTAGCACTTTAAAGTGTTTCTTGGGGGCTGCTGAGGCAGCAACGCAAAACAGCCTTAAGAAAAAGCAAGTTTACTTACTGTAAACAGTGCTCTCCGTAGACAACAGGCTGAATTAGCCATTACATATGGGTGAAGTCATCTGGTAGCACTGAAGAATCTCTCTTTCTTAGCTAGTAAAGCTTTTGTTCTACTGAGCATGTGCAGGAATTCCTGCATGGGTGTTGCCTTATGAACCCCCTCAATCAATTTTAGAGCTAATTCTAACCAGTTTATTGACTCTTCAGGAAGGTGAACGGGTATTTAGCCAGATTAATTCATCCTGCTGCTTATGGAGAACACTGTTTTCAGTAAGCAAACATTTTTTTCCATCAACAAGCAAGGCTGAATTAGCCATCACAAGTGGGGAGTCCCAAGCAGAGGGCTGTAGCGGAGCGTTTATTAAATAAGCAACCCAGACCCCACCATGAAGCGTGGACTACTGGATGAATAGGCTATGCAAAACTGTTTTTCCAAATTTACTATCACTCCTTGAGAGGTTATGCAGACAGTAATGGGACTTAAATGTATGCACTGATGACCAAATTGCAGCTTTGCAGATGTGATCAAGAGGCATGGCTTGCAGATAAACCATTGATGCAGCCATGGCTCTAACTTGATGAGTCTCAATAGTATCTGTAATTTTTAGGCCTGCTAGAGCATAACAGTGCGCAATGCAGTCTGCTAGTCAGTTGGATAATATAAATTTGGCAAAAACAGTGAAAGAATTCAAGAGGGTATGGGATAAACACTGTGGATCCCTAAAGGCTAGAGGATGGAAATGAAGAAAAGAGTGCTTGGGGGTAACTTGCTGGTGCAGTGGTTACTACCCTTAACCAATAAGCCTTCATATTGTTGATGCAACTCCATCATTGCTTTCTGCTTCAATGGCTGGGGGGAAAGGGGGATTGGATTCAGACAGCAACCAACAAGGATCCTAACTTTTACAGTCTGGGAAAACAAAAAAGCATAGGGGTAACTTGCTGATGCAGCTGCTACTAACCTTAACCAATAATCCTGATACTTTTGATGCAACTCCAACATTGCTTCAACGGCAAGCAGTAATGGGGATTTGGACATAGACAGCAATAAACAAGGGCCCTGACTTTTACGGTCTGGGAAACTGATAAGTATGGGGGTGACCTATACGGTGCGGCAGATACTACCATAAGCTTGCTGGACAGACAGGTTGGACCGTTTGATCTTTTTCTGCTGCCATTTCTATGTTTCTATGGATACTGCTATGCCCAGTCTGTTAGGATCATAAGAGATGAACAGATGCAAAGCCTGACAATATGAACAATTTCTTCTCTTATAGTAAGCCAAAGCTCTTTTACAGATTAGAGTATGAAGGGTTTTCTCACCTTCATATTTCTGTGGCTTCTGGAAGAACATAGTTAACACAATGACTTCATTGATATGGAAAGCTGATACTACTTTTGGAAGAATTGGGTGCAGAGCACCACCCTCTTGCAGAAGAATTGCATATGAGGCAGATAATGCACTAAAGCCTGAAACTCACTGGCTCTTCTGGTTTCCATTTATTTATTTATTTATTTATTTATTTGATGTGCTTATTTTCCATACATTCAATAAGAATGAGCAGTGCAGATTGCAATAAAACTTTTAAAAAATATACTGCCACAAGGAATATTACTTTCCATATTAGAAACTTGAGAGAAGTCAACTCTAATAGTTAAACTGGCAGCTTCATCAGTTGTGCCAGAACCACGATTAGATTCCATGGAATAGGTGGATTCACAACTGGAGATTTAGTATGTCATAAGCATTTTATGAATGTGGAAACTAATGGATGAGTCTAGAAAGGCTTACCGTCGATTTGAGTTTGATACGCTGTTATGCAGGGGATTCATTTTCGTTCCCTCAGTCCCCTCTCCCCTCCCATACGTGCTGCTGCCGCCCCCCTTTCCTGGTCTAAACCAGTCCCCACTCCCTCAACCTCCTTTTCATTAAAGACAAAAGACACATGGAATCCATATAGCATTAGGCCTGTCGGAGCATCTGACGACTATGGGCTTGGTCCTCAGAAAGTCATAAACAAACAATTACAATATAGTAAACCTCCCATATCAAAAACAGCACTAACGACCAACACTTAAACTAAAACCCTGCCTATGAAAAAGCAACATGCAAATATTATATCATGCTCTAAAACACCAATATACCTCCTATTTAGAAAAGAGAACAAGCCAGGCTGCCTAAAATACCAGTAAAATAAAAATATACATGTACCTCAACATATTGTACAAGAGCTTTTAAAACTAAAGTCTTTCTTCAGATGTCAGATCAGAGACATTCACATCTAAAGAGGAGTTCTATATTTTCTCAATAACTCACGTACAATATTTTTGGATAAAACACAGCTCCAATAAAAGCTGTCACAGCTGCCAAGCATACAGTTTACCCAAGAGACAAATATGCAATATCAAAATACTAACTGCCAGGACAAACAGCAACATCTCTATCCAGGAAAGAGCAGCACTGCAAATATTACAACAGGCCTTAGAAGTCCAATACGCCTCCTATGAAAACAGAACAAGATAGACTGCTATATGTCATGATCTGGCAGGCTAGAGTCACGGAACACTCCTGCAGAAGCAGTGCAAGACTGCACGGCAAGACTGGAGCTAGTCTTCTGCCTAACCAGTCCTCTCCCCCACAGGTTGAGCCCTTTTCTGGGGCTGGTAGGACTTATCTCCTGCAGAGCATCATGGCTAGAGCAAGCTTGGATTAGAAGTTGTGTACAGGCCAATAGCTGAAGTCAAGCACACGCTGGGGGCTGGATCCAGGCACTGACAGTAAGACTGGTACAGACGACAGGCACGGCTGAACCAAGGACAGGGACAAGGCCAGGGAAACAAGGGACTGAACTGGATGGGCAGGACAAGAACTGAACAAAACAAGAACAAGGATGGATAAGGACACAACTGGAAACGTGACAGTAAACAGGAAAGCCAAACAGGGCATGAGACAGGGCTAAATAACTCTAGAAGACTTGAAGGTCACAAGCTAGGACAGGAGTGCCCAAAAGGCCATTGAGCAATGCAGGAGAGCCTAGAAAGCTGCAGAGCAAGGCAAGGAAGCTTGAAAGGCTATAGAGCAGGGCAGGGAGCCAAGGTAGGCCACAGAACAAGGCAGGAGGCACAAATAAACCACAAGGTAGGCTACAAGACAAGGCGGAAGCCCAGGTAGGCCACAAGGCAAGGTTGAAGGCCTGATTAGGCTACAAGCCAAGGCAGAAGGCTTGGTAGGCCGCAAGTAAAGGCAGAAGGCCTTGATGGGCCACAAGACAAGGTAGACTAACAAGGCAACGTTAGCTAGGTCAGACAGCCAAGGTGATTCAATGAAGAGGCACTGAAGGACTGGACAGGTTGAGTTAACTAGAGCTGGGGCTGAGAAATCAGATGATCAGTAAGGAGGTAACTTGTGCAGCTAGGTGCGGTGCTCGCTGAGGACCCCTGGTGGAGAGGAGGCTGCACAGAACTCTATAGACACCTAAACAGAAACCATATACTAGCGGAATCCCTCACCTAGAGTCATGGGGTTGAAATATCCTATATGCTGATCTTGCAAGGCATAAGATCAACACAGAGGAAGCCCAGCCCATTGATTTTTTAATAAGCTAACAGGGATGGCATACCTGGAGGTGCAGCAGAACAGGCTCCTCCCCTTCTCTCCCAATGTGGCATGGGGCAGTGGCAAAAGAGTGAGAAAGTTCCAGTGGGGACACCAGTAGATCCCATGGTACTGACAGATGAAGAAAGAAGCAAGAAAGAGAGGCCTGGCCTCTGTGAGAGAGAGTGAAAGTCTGCCTCTGTGTGTGTGTGTGTGTGTGTGTGTGTGTGTGTGTGTAAGTGGTAAATGCGTGTTGCATTGTATGTTAAGAGCGAGAGGGAGCATGTGTGTGTTGTATTTTATGTTAAGAGAGAGAGGGAGCGTGTATGTTTGTGTGTATGTTAAAACTAGCCTGTGTGTATATATGTGAGGGAGAGAGGGAGCCAGCCTGTGTTTATATGTAAGTGAGAGAATAAGTTTGTGCCCACCCCACTAATACATGACAAGCTCAGGATGACTGGAAATCATAAGTTCCCTGACAAGGAAAGTGGAAGATTTTTCAGTCCTTATTAATTACTGGGTATTTGATTTGTCTGCTATTTTGAAATATTTTATTGCTGTTTGGAAAAGTTAAGAATTGGATGTTATTCTATTCATCATCTATTTGGAAATATTAATTCTTTTTATTAGTGTGGTTTTACTATTGTGATTGTTTTATATTTCTCGGTTTTATTGTTTTTTTCTATGAAGCCTGATAATATTTCTGTTTTACCATTGTTGCACTGCATATAGAATTGGCTTGTTGTAGTTTCCAATTCAGTTTTTCTCTGCATATTTCTATTTATACTTTATTCTCTATTTGGTGGAGATCTGTACTCTGCATGTGTAACCAAGGCAAGGTATTTTGCTAGCATGTAGTCTCTGTGTAGGGATCTGTAGCAGCCTAGATTGTTTCATTTTCCTAACAAGAAGAATATAGGTATTTTAGGGCCTGGCTTAACATTTGCAGTGTTGCCAGTTAGAGTGCTATTTTGGTATGGGAGGGATAGTACATTGTTATTGTAATTCAATATGCTCAAAGTTTTCTAAGGGCTAAACCCACACCCAGCATGCGATAGAACAGGCCTAATAACATAAGAGTTCCAAGGATCTTTTTGCAGGGATTTCTGTTTGGCACCATGGCAGTGCATGTATTTCAATACAACAAAATGGTGCCGGCCAAAATGTCATTTTTATGTATCAGCAGGCAGGACAGGAGCACCTGGGGAAAGGCATTTGGGACCCAGGGATGAAGTAAGATACATTCAGGGGTTGAGTCAACTTGAAAGTTTGGATCACCAGAGAGAGCAGGGCTTTTTTTTTTTTGGAGGGGAAGGAAGGCCCAAGAAAGAATGCAAGACTGACAGAGTTTCTTTTCTGTGCTGGTTACTGGAAAAACAACAAAAATTAACTGTTAAAAAAACAGAATGAGGAGCGTGATACCACAGGGTAGCAAAAATGCTAGCATTGGACATGGTCCTAACTTGTTTAACCGTTCTTCTTAAGGGAACAGTTTCATCTCTTTTATCATTTTTGTTGCCCTTCTCTCTACCTTTTCTAGTTCTGCCTTATCTTTTTTTTTAAGATGAGTCAACCAGACTTAAACACAATACTCAGGGTGCAGTCATACCATAGATTTATAAAGAAACATTATGATATTCTCAGTTTTATTCTCAATTCCTTTTCAAATAATTCATATTTTATTCACATTTTTTAACCACTGCTGCACATGAGCGGAGGATTTTGGCTGGTCCAAAATCCTTTCCCTGAATAGTAGTTCCTAATGTGGAACCCGGTATTGCATACATATATTTAGGATTATTTTTCCTTTGCACTTGTCCACATTCAATTTCATCTGCTCCTTAGATTTCCAATTTCCCAGTCTTGCAAGGTCTTTCTGCAGTTCCTCATTCTTTTTTGTATTTTAACTACTTTGAATACTTTTGTGCCATCTGCAAATTTGATCCTCATTCTGTACCCTTTTTATTAAACACTGGTCCTAATACAGATCCCTGGAGCTTTTTATTTTCTACCTCTGGTCCTTTGGAAAAGATGATCATATAATCCTACTCTATTTTCTATTCTTGAATAAGTTACCAGTGCAAAATAGGACATTTCCTTTTATCTCACAACTTTTTAATTTAATTAGGAACTTTTCATGAGGGACTTCATCAAATACCTACTGAAAATCCAGATACATGTTACTGTTTCACTTTTATCCATATGCTTATTTAAACTTTCAAAGAATTGTAATAGATTGGTATGGAAGAACAGGGACGGCTTTTGGGGTGTGCAATCTGTGCGGCCATACATGGCACCATATCAAGAGGGCACCATTACCCCTTCTCTCCCATATCATGTCTGCAGGCAGGAGACTCAGGAATGCTGTGCAGAAGGACGTTTCGTTCTGTGGTGGTAAAAAAGATGAAGGGTTCCCTTTGTGGTGGTAGGTGAAAGGATCAGTCTGCACGGAAGACACGTTGCTGCTGGACAGAAAAGGAGGGACAGAGAAGATGTTGGTAGGGAGGGAAGGAGGTAGAGAGGGGGGAGGTGTTGTTGGGCACTGTGGACAAGGAAAAAAGAGAGCAGTGCAGAGGGAATAATGGTGCCAAGGAGAGGGTTGGGAACTAGGAGGGGAGAACAAATGGGTAAACTGTGCTGGAGCCATCACCATTACTGAAGAAAGAAATGCTGTACTGGAGCTGCTGCAAAGGGGGTGCCAATGTCAGTTTTCACACAGGGCACTAGTTAGCCTAGAGGCAGCTCTGAGGAAGATGTCCTTTTGTTAAATCCATGCTTACTTTTCCCCATTAAACCATGATTATCCATTTAAGGAGGAAGCGGAGGGGCAGATGCTGGAGATGGGGGGAAATAAAAGGTTGTTGGTGTTAAGGATTAAGAATGGAAACTGAGACATTACAAGGATGATGGATAGTGTACAGATGCAGGAATGAGGAAGGAGGCAGAAGACAGAAGGAATAAGAAGCTAGGAGATAGGAAAATGGGGAGGTAGGTAAAAACTGAAAATGTTAGAAAAGCTTGGGATGCATTAGAAGAGATGGCAACGTAGAGGAAAGAGACAGAGGCTGAGAAAAGAAAGATGGAGAGAATGAAGGAAAAAGACAGAACTTGGGTCCTTGATGGTGGACTAGAGGTAACGGTAAGTAGTGTTACTACAGTACAATTAGTTACTTGTCGCCCCCAACCCTGTCACTCATGTGCGAAAGTTATGTGATCAACAGGTCACATTTATACACAGCCTGGAACAAATTAGAGGAAAAAGTGGTCAACACCCATGTTAGGGAAATGGCAGAGTCACCTGCCAACAAGGTCAACCCCCTTAGAAAAAATTTGCAAGACTGCAACCTGGAGTTCAGGTCATACATTTACTGCCTCTATAATAAATAAAGCCCAAGTTCTATCCTGCTGTGGTTCATTTCTGCTCTGCGTTCCAGAGAGAGAGAAAGAGAGAGAGAGAGGGGGAGAGCCTCTTTAAGAGAGACAATATGACACTCTATATAAATGGCCTTATCTTCCCTAAGTGCCCCTTTAACCCCTTGATCATCTAAACAGTCCAACCGACTCCCTCAATGGCTTCCTGCTTCGAATATATTTTTTAAAGTTTTTATTATGAGTTTTTGCCTCTATGGCCAACTTCCCGGCACCTGAAGTCAGGTTTATCGGTCTATGGTTTCCCGGACCACCTCTGGAGCCCATTTTAAATATCTGGGTTACATTGCCCACCTTTCATGCTTCAAGTAAAATGGATGAATTTAATGATAGGTTACAAATTATTTATAATAGTTCTGAAATTTCATTTTTTTAGTACTTTTGGAACCCTGGAGTTTATACCATCTGATCCAGGTAATTTTCAACTCTTTAGTTTGTCAATCTGGCCTACTACATCTTCCAGGTTCAATGTGATTCAGTTCATTTCATATGAATTGTCATCCTTGAAAACTGTCTCTGGAATGGGTACCTCCACAACATCCTCATCAGTAAATATCGAAGGAAAGAATTAATTTAGTCTTTCTGCAATGGCCTTATCTTCCCTAAGTGCCCCTTTAAACCCTTGATCATCTAACGGTCCAACCGACTCCCTCACAGGCTTCCTGCTTCGAATATATTTTTTTAAAGTTTTTATTATGAGTTTTTGCCTCTCTGCCCAACTTGTTTTTGCACATGATCATATGACATCACATGCATTGTAAGAGAAAGAGCTAGAGAGCTTTCTAGAATAAGCTTTTCCATATTCATGGTAGGAGTCATACAGACTATTGGACCAACTACCAATCATTTTAAGAATCAGCACAGTAAAAAAAGATAAAAACAGAAGAAACGGGCAAGTCCCATAAATGGAAAAGGGTGGATTGTCTGAAACCATTCAACTACTGTTATAAGAAAGCAACAATTATCCATAATGTTGGGGAGAGAAGAAGAGCATGAAGGAAAGAGACAGGAACAGAAACTACTTACCTATTAAAACAAAAATGCTCAATCAAGTCACAAGTAAGGGACTAGCTAACTTACAGCATAATTTTAAAAGGAACGCACGTGCGCCATAAACACAGGCATTGGCACGCGAGCAGAGATACGCTTAATTTTATATCATGTGCACAAGCACATAGATATTATTTAAAATATCTCTGCCGGGCATATATGTGCAATGTTTACACGCGTATTTTAAAAACAATCATATGGAAGACAGGGAGGGAGAGAGAGACAATATGACACTCTATATACCTCCCACTGTAAGTGGGGCATTTTCAACTCAGGACGAGTTTTGGGGTGGGGCAGTATTCCAAGGGTCTACAGACCTTTGCACCCTAGGCAGACCAATGATAACACCTCCTCCAAAAAAAAAACCCACCCTGAGTTGAAAGTGCCCCTCTTACAGTGGGAATAAATTCACAGAAAATATGGATAGACATGGTTTAATTGAACGCAGCCAACATGGATTTACCCAAGGGAAACCTCTCAAATTGTTATATTTTTTGGAAAGGGTGAATAAACACGTGGATAAAAATGAACTGGTAGATGTCATGTATTTGGATTTTCACAAGACGTTAGACAAAGTCCCTAATGAAAGGCTTCTAAGAAAACTAAAAAGCCATGAGATAGGAGGTGATGTCCTTTTGTGGATTGCAAACTGATTAAAAGACAGGAAACTGATTAAAAGGCAGGAAACAGAGAGTAGGATTAAATGATCTGCTTTCACAGTGGAAAAAGTTAAACAGTGGAGTGTCTCAGGGATCTGTACTTAAGACTGGTGCTTTTTAATATACTTATAAAGGATCTGGAAAGGAGTATGACCAGTGAGGTGATCAAATTTGCAGATGACACAAAATTATTCAGAGTAGTTAAATCACAGGTGGATTGTGATAAATTGCAGGAGGGCCTTGCGAGACTAGAAGATTGGGCATCTATATGGAAGATGAAATTTAATGTGGACAAATGCATGTTGATGCACATATCGAAAAATAACCCATGCTATATAACACAATGTTAGGTTTCATATTAGAAATTACCATCCAGGAAAAAGATCTGGGCATCATAGTTGATACTACACTGAAATGGTCGCCTCAGTGTCCTGTGGCGGTCAAAAAAAGTAAAGACCTAGATTTATCATTTTGCCATAAATTTCGCAAGAATTTACAGGCTTTTTCCACATTTTGGGCTGCTGATGGTGAGAGTGAGAGAGAGAGAGCGAAAGACAGAGAGAGAGAGAGAGAGAGAGACTTTTTATAAAGTTCTCATATAAGTAAACTATTGTTATGGTTAATGGTGTTTGGGTGGATCCTTGGACACTGTGGCAGCCGACCACGCCCATGGGAGGCAGTCCCGTGAGGGACCATGGTGTCAGGCTAGACTCTGGACACACAACACAGATTTGAATCTTTTATTAAACAGTTTGAATGACCACCAGAGGTGGCGGTGGTGAGTAGTAGTGTAGAGCCTGGCTGGGCGCATCTCACACAGAACGCTGGAACAGCGGATTTTCTGCAAGGCAGTGCTGTAGTGGAAAGAGACTGAGAGTTATGAGCACACAATAAGAACAACATGCAGAGTCCCAATGTAGAAATAGGAGAAGCTCCGAGGCAAGGAGAGCAGGCCCTCGAGGAGCGAGTACCTGATCCCTTAGAGCAGAGAGACTCAGTAGAGTTGTACTCACTTAGCAGTAACAGAGATTCCACTAGACGAGAGGTCTGGCACCGGAGCAGAGAGCAGGCCCTTGAGGAGCAAGTACCTGGTTCCAGTAAGCAGTACTGTGGAAAGAGATGGTTTCTGTACTCACTACTTCTTCCAAGTAGAAGAGTAGAAGTTGCAGGCAGCGACTCAGGGAACATGGGCCCTCGAGGAGCGA
The DNA here is from genome assembly GCF_901001135.1 of Rhinatrema bivittatum. NCBI lineage: Eukaryota > Metazoa > Chordata > Amphibia > Gymnophiona > Rhinatrematidae > Rhinatrema > Rhinatrema bivittatum. The sequence goes on along the minus strand of NC_042617.1, from coordinate 105,103,891 downwards.
GAACCGGTTTCCTGATAGCACCTGAAAGAAGCAAAGTGGCCCCCGAGGAGCGGGTACCCCGTTAGAGATCCCGAAAGGTAGTAAGAGTTCCAGATAGCGCTGGAGTGGCAGAGTAGCTTAGGAACGGAGAGTGAATCCCATCCGTAAGAATCCTGTTGCTAACTCAACAAGCTAGCAAAACTGTAGGCAGATATACTCGGAAATCGTCACGTCAGAACAGGGGGACGACCCTGAGGTTCGCGCCAACATAGAGTTAAAGATGAGGGCGGCGTGCGCGCCCTAGAGGAACCTTAAAGGAGCATGGTGGGAGGCAGCACCATAGCTGCTCTGGGGATGCTGGAGAGAACAGCAAGCAGATGCCGCGGCAGCCATCAATCCAAGGTGAGTGGGAGGAGCTGAAAGTAGAGAGAGGTAGGTGGGGCGAAGCCGTCAAAGACTGAAGAGCACAACAACTATTTATACCACTGTAGGAGGGTCAACTAGTAACTCGAGGTGAGGTTTTGGGAGGTCAGTTTTACATGCACAGTCAGAGGTGCGAACAGCACAGTACACATCAGTAAAGATTTGATGTGATTTGGAGGAAGGAAAGGTACACAAAGATGAGATTTCTACACTGTACTCTCAACCTAACTTGATAGCAGCTAGGTAGAGAGTGCATCAAACTAGGTTGACAGTACACTATACAAATCTCATCTTTGTGTTAGTGGTTGCCCCTCATACAGTGGTATAAAAAGTTGACTAATATGTGGGCCTCTCCCCCTCGTAATGGGATTTGTGATTTTTAGCGCATTTCGGGCATATCACACCGCATAACACCAGGAAAAAAGGTGTTGATATTTCCGGCGCTAAAACCCACGATAACGTGTTACGCTATCACACGCAACACTAAGCATTCCTCATTTTAATTTACTTCGCCCTAATTCTGCCCAAACTCCTCCCATTCGGGAAAAATGTTTAAATTTGCATACACATCTCGTGGTGCATTATTTATCGCGGGCATTAAGGCCCTAATGCAATTTGATAAATGACCCTGAATGTTAGACATTATTAGGAAAGGAATGGCAAATAAAACAGAGGATGTCATAAATGGCAATTAAAACAGAGGATGTCTATAGCGCTCCATGATGAGACCACACCTTGAATGCTGTATGCAAATCTGGTCAACACATCTCAAAAAAGATATAGTTGCACTGACGAGAGTACCAAGAAGGGCGTCCAAAATGATAAAGGGAATGGAACAGCTCCCCTAGGAGAAAAGGCTAAAGAGGTTAGGGCTGTTCATCTTGGAGAAGAGATGGCTGAGTGGAGATAAGATAGAGGTCTACAAAATCATGAAAGGGGTAAATGTGAATCAGATATTTACTCTCAGATAATACAAGGACTAGGGGGCACTCCATGAAATTAGCAAGTAGCACATTTAAAACAAATCAGAGAGAATTGGTTTTCACTCAATACACTATTAAGCTCTGGAATACATTGCCAGAGGATGTGGTTAAGGCAATTAGCTGGGTTTAAAAAAGGTTGGGATAAGTTCCTGAGGAGAAGTCTATAAATTGCTATTAATCCATAGGGAATAGCTGGAACTAGAAGCATGAGATCTATTTAATATTTGGGTACTTGCCAGATTACTTGTGACTTGCATTGCCCACTGTTGAAAACAGGATACTGGGCTTGATGGACACTTGGTCTGACCCAGTATGACATATCTTATGTTCTTATGCAACTCCATTAAGTGGCTATTGTTACAGATCAGCTATTGCATGAAAGTAATTTCATAATTTTGTATGTTATTTGACAGCTTAAAAGAAGAGGCTTTGTTCAATGTAGTTTTCTATTTTTTTCTTAAATATAAAAATATTAATTGGTAGAATTGCTCCTATACAAAATGAGCTGTGTGGTTGCTGTCTGGATGTCTCACCTGCACTTTAAACTCAATGAGTCCATTGCTCCTACCATGTGACAGGGGCCGACCAATGGCACCGGTAGCCCCTGTGACATAGTAAGGGAAAGGGTCACGGCGCCATTTTGATTACTGGCAGCCGACAGCCCAAGAGCAGGAGATCGCTCCCGGACCCCCGCTGGACCACCAGGGACTTTTGGCAAGTCTTGGGGAGGGGATCAAAAGGGTGGGGGTTGTAGTTAATTTTTTTTTTTTATATTCGCTCCATAAGACGCACAGACATTTTTGGGGGAAAAAAAGCGTGTCTTATGGAGCGAAAAATACAGTATTTACAAGTTATGTTCAGCGGTTCTTCCGTGCCACTGAATATGCATTGTAACTTAGCCGGATAAGTTCTAATCAGCTAAGGGCCAGATTCATTAAGGCTTTTCTTCCATTTTGTGTTATGGTAAAAGCCCTTAGGAATCAGGTGCCAAGTTACTTACATGGCCAGCTTTGAATATCTAACCCAGAATGGTCAAGATATGGACTTTTCCTCAAGTGTTGCGCTCCTCCCGCGGCTGGAGCCACGGGAGGTGTTTACCTTCGTGGCCTGGAGGCCGCAGAAGCCGGGGCCTTTCCTGCAGCAGGTGCCACCCCTGGATCATCCAAGTTGCTCCTTTCACCGAGGCAGGAGCCGCAGCGTTGCTCATCTTATATAATTCCTATTCTCAAGTCACTACATTGGCTCCCTACCTATTTCTGCATACAGCTCCTGTTACCTACAAGAGCCTTCATTCTCCAGCTACTCAACACCTCTCCTCTCTTATCTCCCATCCTTGTGAACTCCGCTCATCAGGCAAGTCACTCCGATCCATGCCCGATTCCGTGCTTTCAAGCTAGCTGCGCTGTATTCTTGGAATAGACTTCCTGAGTTGGTGCGTTATGCTCCCTCTCTTGGCTTATTTGAATCCAGTCTAAAAACCCACCTTTTTGAGGCTGCTTTTAAATCTTAATCCCTGATTATCCCACTTACAGCATTATTGATTTTAACCTTTTTTTTTTATGCATGAAACTTCCGTATATTTATTTGTTTAAAAGATTTCTATTCTGCTCTCACCACAAAAAGAAAAACATCAGAGGCAGTTTGTTTGTCTTGATTAGCTTGTAAACTCTATTGAGAAGGGACTGGCTTTTATCTGGTTTTGTACAGTGTTGCGTTGGCTAGCACTATAGAAGCAATAAGTAGGAGTAGTAATAGTAGTAACACTCTGGTTTGGAATTATGCCAATCTCAAACAGAAGTAAATATAATAGTAAATAAAAGATGCATTTATATTTGGGGAAATAGGTGCATGTAAACACGTCTGTGGGTAGAGTGTAGGGCATTAATGGACCATCTATGGTGTTTCTCTGCTGCATACTGTGAATGTCTTTTTTCAGGTCATGATAAATATTTATTTTTTGATGAATGTTACACAAATGCTTGCTCTTTTCACAGTTGCTGTTCAGGATTTATTTACTATTTTCTCTTCAGAGGTCAAAAACAATTTGGAGCAATTGAAACCAATGATGACATTGGGGTAGATTTTCAAAGGGTTACGTGCGTAACCCCCGAAAACCTACCCTGCGCATGCCGAGCCTATTTTGCATAGGCTTGTCGGCGTGCACAAGCCCCGGGATGCACGTATTTCCCGGGGCTCTAAAAAAATGGGCGGGCTGGGGGCATGGCGGCGGTTCGGGGGTGGTCCAGAATTCTCCTGCACTGCGGCCTGTGCCGGGGGATGGCGAGCCGGCGTGCACAAATTACGCCTGCCAGAGGCAGGCGTAACTCAACGAAATAAGGTGGGGGGATGTAGGTAGGGCTGGGGGGTGGGTTAGGGAAGGGAGGGAAAGGTGGGGGGGACCAAAAAAAAAATTCCCTCCAAGGCCGCTCCGATTTCAGAGCGGCCTTGGAGGGAATGGGGAAAGCCATCGGGCCTCCCCTAGGGCTCGACGCGCGCAAGGTGCACCCGCCTCCCTCCCGGAGGGAGGCGTAAATCCCTGCGCGTCAGCGGGCCTCCTGCGCACCGGGATGCGACCTGGGGGCGGGTCCGGAGGGCGCGGCCACGCCCCGGGCCGCAGCCACGCCCCCAGGCCCGCCCCCGGAACGCTCCCGACACGCCCCGAAAACGCCGCGCGGTTCGGGCCCGCCCCCGACACGCCCCCCGACAGGCCCCCTCCGAAAACCCCGGGACTTACGCGAGTCCCGGGGCTCTGCGCGCGCCGGTAGGCCTATGTAAAATAGGCTTACCGGCGCGCAGGGCCCTGCTCGCCTAAATCCGCCCGGTTTTGGGCGGATTTAGGCGAGCAGGGCTCTGAAAATCCGCCCCTGAATTGTTAAGTATTTTAAGGAAAACCGATGTTAGCCAGTTATTCATAAAATCAATGAATGGTTACCCATAAACAGACAAAAAAGATACAGATGTGCAATGGTAATTCAGATACGTTTGATATTTTCTGGCAGTTATAGTTATTTGCTTCTTGTCAGAATCTGCAACCTGTAAAATCTTTAGAGGGATAGCCGTGTTAGTCTAGAGTAGCAAAAATGACAGAAGTTGAGTGGCACCTTATAGACTAATTTATTAAAGAATTAATTAGTCTATAAGGTGCCACTCGACTCCTTCCATTTTTGCTTCCTGTAAGTTCTCTGTTTTGGAAAACATGGTAAAGTAGTACTTAAATACAGCTGGGCTCAGTAGGCCAGAGCATCTCTAGGAGAAGGCAACTCCTAAATACATTTCTTTCCTAACTAAAACTGTGAGTGTTTCCACTAGAAGGTAGCCAGTCTTCTATTAATTGTATTCTGAAGGTCTTTAATAAAGTGAATGTTGCATGAAGAAAAGGCTGGAATCAGTCTATTTCTTGCTTCCAGCCTAAGAAAGTTGCTGAGCCATCCTACAGAGACATTTTCAAGCCTCCATGTCTTACTAGTTTGATTTCCCTGTCGATAAGCAGGCTGAGTTAGCGTGACATATGGGAAGTCCCAAGCTGAGAGTTGCAACAGAGCATTTATTGAGTAAGCAACCAAGACTCAATTGTGGAAATTAGACTACTGCAGGAACAAGTTATGCAAAACTGCATGTCCAAATTTACTGTCAGTTCTCAAGAGCCTGTCTGGACAGTACTGGGACATAAAAGTGTGTACTGATGACAATATAGCAGCTTTGCAGATATCTTCGAGAGGTAACTCTTGAAGGTGAGCAATAGATGAGGCCATCGCTCTGTTGTGACCGTCGCTGCCCGATGGCTTCACTCCACCTACCTTTCCTTTTTGGTGACTCCTCCTGCTCCTCACGGACGTCTGGCTGCCACGGCGTCTGTCTGAGATCCTCTCCGGCGTCCCTGGACTGGCTTTGGCGCTGCCTCCCGCCATGCTCTCCAGGTACCTTAGGGCGCGTGTGCCGCATGGCCCTCATTCTTATTTCCTCATTGGCGCATTCCTCAGGGGCATCCCCCTGTGATGACGTCACGCTGCCCGGATATTTAAGCCTACTGTTTATTGCTAGCCGTTGAGTTAGCAAGGGTAATCGTACGGATGGGATTCGCTCTCTGTACCCAGCTACTCTGCCTTCCAACTTCCATTGAACTCTTTCTGCTAACTAGGTATCCGCTACTCGGGGGCCTCTTTGTTTCTTTCAGGTCACTATCAGGTAACCGGTACTCGCTCCTCGAGGGTCCATGTTCCCTGACCCGCTGCCTGCATCTATCTCCTCTTCTACTTGGAAGAATTCGCTACAGACACCATCCACTCCTCAGAGCTGTCTCCCTGGAAACAGGTACTTGCTTCCTCGAGGTCCTGCCCCCGTTCCAGCGCTAGTGCTATCTCCTACGTGGAACCGCTGTGTGAGTACTTTGCCAACGAGTCTCTCTACCTCCAGGGATCTGGTACTCGCTCCTCGAGGGCCAGCTCTCCCTATCTCGGGGCTTCTCCATACTTGGGACTCTGTGAATGTTCTATTGTACTCACTTTCTCAGTTCTCTCCACTACAGCACTGCTACCGGAGGAACCGCTGTTCCAGCACCTGGGGAATACTAGCCCAGCCGGGCTACATCTTCTACTCACTACTGCCACCTCTGGTGGCTTCTCAAACTATCTAAATAAAGAACTATCTGTGTTTGTGTGTCCAGAGCTGAGCCTGACCTGTGGCCCCTCACAGGACTTCCCCCTGTGGGCGTGGTCAGCTGCCACAGTGTCCAAGGGTCCACCCAAACCTCACTAACTATAATACACTCTAACTTGATGAGTTATGATCGGGTCTGTGATTCATAGGTCTGCGACTGTGTAACAGCTGTCATGGCCATGCATGGCGATTTTAAGTAGCCCCAGGGCAGGGACAGTACAGGACTCAAGGATAGGGCCAGCTATAAGTAATCCCCAGGCAGGAACAACACAGTACTCATGAACAGGGCAAAGCAGGGTCTTCTGCCTGACTGGCCTCCTCCCCCTTGGGTTGGGCCAGCAGGTTCTGGTGGTCAGCAGGACACATCTGGAGGCACACTGGAAAACAGGAATACAGTGCACGGAAGGTCACCCCATGGGGCAGAGCAGGCTGCAGCATACTAGAAGGTGTCCACAGAAACCAGGGAATAGGGAGTACACCAAAGGACAGACAGAACAAGGACAGAGATAACACAGAACAAGACTGAGAAAGTACAAGTCAAGGCTGGGACAAGACTAACAAGACACCAGAAGGCCAATACTAAGCCAAAAGGCAGGACAAAACACACAAACAAGGACCAAGAAGGCTCCTGGAAAAGCCACACAAGAAATAATAGCAAAACTAGAAACCTAGACAAGGGGCTAAGGCAAAAAGAAACAATCAAGACAGGAACTAGAAACAGGAATAAACAGCCAGAAAGCCCCTAACATAGGGTCAAGTCCAAGACAGGAAAAAGGAAGGCCAGCACAAGAAGAAAGGAGACACCAAGATGAGGCAGATAACTGCGAGTGAGGCAGGCTTTTAGGGCATGTTAGTGCCGACTCATGTGCCTTTGAGGCAAGCCTGAACAGCTCAGACTATGGTCCACTGAGGGTCCCTGCAAGCAGGAGGGCCGCATAGCGGCCAGGATCGTTACAGCAATGCTAAATGCAGTCCACTACCTAGTTGAACAAGACACACTTGTTACTGCAATTCCCAGTCTATTAGGAGCATAAGATACAAACAGCTGTGAATTTTGGTGATGTAGCTGAGTTCTCTTCTTAAGTACGCCAAAGGTCTTTTGCAATCCATAGTATGAACGGCTTTCTCTCCTTTATGGGCATGTAATCTCAGAAAGAAAGTAGGCAACACGATATAATAATTGATGCCTTTTAGGAGGAGCTTTGGGTGAATATGGAGTACCCCTCTATTGTGGAAGACTTGCATGCATGGTGGATAGTAAACAACTGCTTGGAATTCACTGATTCTTCTGGTTAATACTCCTGCCACCAGAAACACTATTTACCATGTCAAGAATTTAAGAGAAGCCAAGGATATTGGTTCCAACAGCGGCTTCATCAATTGAGAAAGGACAACATTCAGGTCCCATTGAACTGAGTGTTTCTGTACCAGAGGTTTCTCATTCCATAAGCCTTTCATAAATCTCAAAACCAATGGATGAGTTGACATGGGTTTATTGTAAGCTGTGATGGCACTCAGATTTCCTCTTACAGAAGATATAACAAGGCCCGATGAAGAGACGAGCAAATAGGTAAGTAATCATTTGGGCTCACAAGAAAACTGTTCCCAAACATTCTCCTGACACCATCTAAAAAATTATTTTGCATTTAAAATCATAAGCAAATCACCTGGACCAGATAGTATGCATCCTAGGGTACTGAAGGAACTCAAAAATTAAATTTCTGATCTATTAGTTTAAATTTGGAACCTATCATTAAAATCATTCATTGTACCTGAAGACTGGAGGATGGCCAATGTAACCCCAATATGTATAAAGGGCTCCAGGGGCGATCTGGGAAACTATAGACCAGTGAGCCTGACTTCAGTGCCGGGAAAAATAGTGGAAAGTATTCTAAAGATCAAAATCGCAGAGAATATAGAAATACATGGTTTAATGGAACACAGTCAACATGGATTTACCTAAGGGAAGTTTTGCTTAACAAATCTGCTTCATTTTTTTGAAGGGGTAAATAAACATATGGATAAAGGTAAACCAGTAGATGTAGTGTATTTGGATTTTCAGAAGGCGTATGACAAAGTCCTTCATGAGAGGCTAAGAAAACTAAAAAGTCATGGGATAGGAGGCGATGTCCTTTTGTAGATAACAAACTGGATAAAAGACAGGAAACAGAGAGTAGGATTAAATGGTCAATTTCTCAGTGGAAAAGGGTAAACAGTGGAGTACCTCAAGGATCTGTAGTTGGACCGGTGCTTTTCAATATATTTATAAATGATCTGGAAAGGAATTTGACGAGTGAGGTTATCAAATTTGCGGATGATACTAAATTATTCAGAGTAGTTAAATCACAAGCAGACGGTGATACATTACAGGAGGACCTTTCGAGACTGGAAGATTGGGCATTCAAATGGCTGATAAAATTTAATGTGGACAAGCGCAAGGTGTTGCATTTAGGGAAAAATAACCCTTGCTGTAGTTACACAATTTTAGGTTCCATATTAGCAGCTACCAACCAGGAAAAAATCTAGACATCATAGTGGATAATACTTTGAAATCTTCGGCTCAGTGAGCTGCAGCAGTCAAAAAAGCAAACAATGTTAGGAATTATTAGGAAGGGAATGGTTAATAAAACGGAAAATGTCATAATGCCTCTGTATTGCTCCATGGTGAGACCGCACCTTGAATACTGTGTACAATTCTGGGCGCCACATCTCAAAAAAGATATAGTTGCGATGGAGAAGAAACAGAGAAGGGCAACCAAAATGATAAAGGGGATGGAACAGCTCCCTTATGAGGAAAGGCTAAAGAGGGTAGGGCTGTTCAACTTGGAGAAGAGAAGGCTGAGGGGGAATATGATAGAGGTCTTTAAAATCATGAGAGGCCTTGAATGAGTAGATGTAAATCGGTTATTTAAACGTTCGGTTAATAGAAGGACTAGGGGGCACGGCACTGCATGAAGTTAGAATGTAGCATATTTAAGACTAAACGGAGAAAATTCTTTTTCACTCAATGCACAATTAAGCTCTGGAATTTGTTGCCAGGGGATGTGATTAGTGCAGTTAGTGTAGCTGGGTTCAAAAAAGGTTTGGAGAAGTTCTTGGAGAAGTCCATTAACTGCTATTAATCAACTTGTCTTAGGGAATAGCCACTGCTATTAATTGAATCAGTAGCATGCAATCTTCTTGGTGTTTGGGTACTTACCAGGTTCTTATGGCCTGGTTTGACCTCTGTTGGAAACAGGATGCTGGGCTTGATGGTCTGACCCAGCATGGCAATTTCTTATGTTGTTATGTTATTAAGCTTTCCTTGTAGATGGAATTCTGGTGCAAAATTCTTCTAGCCTCCTGCTCTGTTCTGTTGTGAGCAGATCTAACACTGGTAACAGACCTACCTGGTGCGAAGGTGGTGGATCTCATGCATCACCTAGATAGGATTTTAGACAGTGCTGGGGAGGAGCCAGATGTCGTGGTACATGTAGGCACTAATGACATGTAAAATGTGGGAGGGAGGTAGAAAGCTGAAAACCAGAATCTTCAGGGTAGCATTCTCTGAAATGCTCCCTGTTCCATACGCAGGTCCCCAGAGGCAGGTAGAGCTCCAGAGTCTCAATGCATGGATGAGACAATGGTGCATGGGAAAACTTTTAGGGAGGGGGTAGTCTTTTCCGAAGGGATGGGCTCCACTTTAACCAGGGTGTAACCATGCTGCTGGCACTAATCTTTAAAAAGGAGATAGAGCAGCTTTTAAACTAAAACAAAAGGGACAGCCGACAGTTACTCAGCAGCGCATGGTTTGGAGGGAGGTATCTTCGAAGGATACTAATGAAGCATTATATTCCAAGAAGAACAAAGCAGAAGACGATCTCATATAGCCAAGAAATGACAGTAGTGAAATGAGATGAGTCGCCAATAATGAAGAGAATCCTTTATTTGTATTAGAAAGATAAAACGCCCGACTCAGGCTGCGTTTCGCCTTAATAAGCATCACAGCGTTTGGCTCCCATCGAGATATAATAAGGATACATTGAGCAAATAACTACCAACAGAAACCACCGAAGTACGTTGATTTTAGCCCTTCTTAGTCCACAAGCCGTCGACGCAGCCTTATTAGGGCGAAACTTGGCCTGAGTCAGGCGTTTTATGGGGATTTTATCTCTGTAATACAAATAAAGGGGTAGATTTTAATAAAGTACGCTGGCGCGTACTTTTGTTCGCGCACCAAGATTTTCATGAAGGTGAATGATTAAGACTGGTTGGTTTTGCTTAGCATATACAACATCTGGCTGCTGATACCTTCATTTAGGCTTTTCCAGTTTCTTGGTTGTGTGGTCCCTAAGTTCCCTTTTTTTGTTTGTTGAGATTTCAATTACCCCAATATTGACTGAGTAAATGTAACATGAGGACATGCTAGAAAGATAAAGTTCCTGGATGGAATAAATGACAGTTTTATGGAGCAATTGGTTCAGGAACTGACAAGAGAGGGAGTAATTTTCGATCTAATTCTCAGTGGAGACCAATTTCTGATGACAGTGGTGAGGTCGCTTGGCAATAATGATCATAACATGAACAAATTTGAATTAATGACAGGAAGGGGGACAGTAAGTAAATCCATGGCTCTAGCACTAAACTTTCAAAAGGGAAACTGACAAAATGAGGAAAACAGTTAAAAAAAAATTAAAAATTAAAAAAATGTAAAAAAAAACCCAAAAACTGAAAGGTGCAGCAACAAAGGTAAAGAGTATGCAAAAGGCTTGGACTTTGATTTTAAAAATACCATCTTAGAAGCGCAATACAGATATATTTATTGTATTAAGAAAGGTGGAAGGAAGACCAAATGATGCCGGCATGGTTAAAAAGTGAGGTGAAAGAGGCAACTTTAGCCAAAAGATCTTCATTCAAAAATTGGAAGAAGGATTCATCAGAAGAAAATAGGATAAATCATAAGTACTGGCAAGTTAAATGTAAGACATTGATAAGACAGGCTAAGAGAGAATTTGAAAATAAGTTGGCTGTAGAGGCAAAAACCCATAATAAAAACATTTTAAAATAAATCCGAAGTAGAAAGCCTGCATAAGTGTCAGTTAGACCGTTAGATGATGGAGGGGTTAAAGGCCATTGCGGAAAGTCTAAACAAATTCTTTGTTTTGGTGATACTGAAGAGGATGTTGGGGAGATATCCATTCTGGAGTCAGTTTTCAAGGTTGTTGATTCAGATGAACTGAACCAAATTATGGTGAACCTGGAAGAACTAGCAGGCCAGATTGACAAACTGAAGAGTAGTAAATCACCTGGACCAGATGGAATACACCCCAGGGTTCTGAAAGAACTAAAAAATGAAATTTCAGACCTATTAGTAAAAATTTGTAACCTATCATTAAAATCATCCATTGTACCTGAAGACTGGATGGTGGCCAATGTAATCCCGATATTTAAAAAGGGCTCCAGGGGAGATCCAGGACACTTAGACAGATGAGCCTGACTTCAGTGCCAGGAAAAACCGTGGAAATTGTTATAAAGAATAAAATAAAAAAACATAATTGTGTGCTGCAATAAAACGTAAAGTGGATTTTTGTCAAAACAATTAATAAAGAAAGAAATTAATAAAAAAAAATGTTCACAGCTTGAATACAGTCCAACATCAACATTTATGTTGAGATAGTTTTAATTGAAAACAGTTTTCTACAAATCTAAACAAGTTTACAAAACAGTCTCCACTGTAAGTGTTATCACAGCACACAATTGTGTTTTTTTATTTCCCTTCTGATGTGATGTCTGCGCATTGGTCCACTATATCTTCTGTGGTGTATAAAATAAAATCTTAGAACATTTAGATAGACATGGTTTAATGGGAAACAACCAGCATGGATCTATCCAAGGGAAGTCTTGTCTCACAAATCTTCATTTTTATGAAAGGGTGAATAAACAGGTCTCAGTCCCCCAGATTTCTTGGGAATGAGGAAGTAGCAGGAGTAGAATCCCTGTTCATGATAATGTGGTGGGATTGGATCTGTTGGAGCTGTCAGGCAGAACTGTATTAGGTGAGATGGATCTGGATTGAAGAATGAATAATGAGGAATTAATGGTAGCTGGGAGAAATAAAAACAGTATCCAGATTTCATGATCTTGAGAACCCAATGATTTTTGGTTATCTTGCACCACTCTGTCAGAGAGGTCTGGATTCTCCTCTCCAAATGGAGAGGGTGACTACTGGATTTGCAATTGACTTAGAAACTCGTCCCAGGTTTGGGCTGGACCTATCGCATTGTATTTGGCTGTCTGCATTCTCATTGTCTAGCGTGGGCTGCAGGCAAGGCTGAAGCTGTGGAGGCAGAGTTGAAAGCCAGTCACATTGGAATTGCCGGAAGGGGAGCCTCTGGAAATATGGCTTTTTAAAAGTATATAGTTGTTTTTATCACATTTGTTTCTGCATGCTAAATGCCAAATGGAGTATAATTTGGACTATGGGAAAAAGAAAAGACATTTATCTAAAATGTTACTTGTCTGATGACTTTCACCTATGCCTTCTTTTATCTGAGTTATTTTATTCATTCTTTTTAAAGTTTTGTACTCAAACAAAAATCACAATGTGTATCCTTATCTAAGCCAAATTCATGATTTATTAATCATGTCCTATGTTGAATTCTTCACAAAGGACAATAAACTGCCTTTTTGGTCTATCAAATACATTGTCAAGAGTAATTCCCTTCTCTACTGGTAATTTTACAGTAGATAGAACAATGTGAATTTTAATCATATAACTGTCATAATTGAAATTCTTATTAAAACAGCTCATATTAAACACATTTAACAATTTTTTAAATTGTAACAAAGTAACATAGTAACAACAGCAGAAAAGAACCAAATGGTCCATCCAGCTTGCCCAGCAAGCTTCTTATGGTAGAATCTGTTATGCCTTGTACATTACCCCCATGTTTCTCTTTTATGGATGATAACTCTTCGTGAAAATTCAGACAGTGCTGCTTGACGTGCATTGCTTATAGAGTTGCCGTTGAAGCAGTCCTGTACTTTTTCCTTTATGTCTGCGTATTGGTTGTCTGAATCCAACTCCTCTCCCCAACCCTCATCCCCACTGTCAAAGCAGAGAGTGATGTTGTAGTTGTGTCAAAAGTATCAAGGCTTATTAACTGAGCATAGTAATCCCATGCTTCCTGTTAAGGGTAGTAACTGATGCTTCATGCAGGTTACCTCCATGCTTATCAGTTCCCCAGACCATAAAAGTCAGGGCCCTCATTGGTTGTCTGAATCCAATTGCCCTTTTCCCCTGCCACTGAAGCAGACAGCAATGTTGCAGTTGTATCAAAGCGTCAAGGCTTATTGGTTATGGGTAGCAATCTCCATGCTTTCTACTAAGGGTAGTAACCACCGTACCAGCAAGTTACCCCCAAGCACCCTTTTCCTCATTTCCATCCTCTAACCCAGGGGTGGGCAAGTCCGGTCCTCGAGGGCTGCAAACCAGTCGGGTTTTCAGGATACCCCTAATGAATATGCATGAAATAGATTTGCATACAACTGAGGCAATTCGACGAACGTGGCTGCGGTTGACTAAACTACTACAGATTTGCAGGGTGTGTGCCCATTTCCTTCCCATAGTGGCTTTATCTTTTTCAAATGATGCCGTGCTGGTTGACAAAAGGGGAGGTAATGGGGATCAAGAGTTAAATGCGTAACTTATTGCGTATGGCTCAGTCAAAGATAAGCTTCATTCAGTTAATGAGGAACCGCGATAATGGGGGACTGGGTCTAGCCAACATGAGGTACTACAACGTGGCATGTAATATGTGTCATGTGGGAGACTGGCTAATGGGAACCACTTTTTTTTTTTTACTCCACTGAGCCTGGAACTGGGCTTGGTGGTTCCTTTGGAGCTACGTTATATGTTATGTCGTTCACATTTAGCGTTACTACCGTACCTTCAGTGTAGTGTGCTTATAGTTCCTATTATCAAAGCATGACACTGGTATTGTAGGCTTACTAAGGTGGATTACAGAGTTTCTCATTTTTTACCTATTACTGGGAATGCTGAATTTAGCCCGGGATCTCAATCTCGCCCTTTTAGGGATTGGGTTCATGAGGGAATTCATATTATACAGAAGGTTCTCATGGAAGACATCTCTATTGTGTCATACATAGACCTCTATTCTAAATTTGCCATTTCCCCAAGACAACAGTTCTCTTACCTTCAACTGTTCCATTATCTTAAATCTCTAGATCTTAAGGCTTTACAAGGTGACCAAATGGAAATTCCACTTGAATTGTTTGATATCAATGATCCCGATCGTCACTCCAGTTCCTTTTGGTAGAAAATGTTACAAAACCTTCATAAGGGCCAGGGTTGTGAGCGGGTGGCATTGGGGTGGAATGGGGAGCTTCACATGAGTCTTTCAGGGGATTATATCAACCACAGTCTTGCAAATGTATGTCGTATTACGATTAATGTCCCAATGAAGGAAACTCAGTTTGAGTGCCTTTCACAGGCATTTTATTCCTAATCTAAAGCATTCAAGTGTCACTTGGTGTCCTCTAATCTCCATTTGAAGTGGTATCTTGTGGTAGGGTCATTAGGACACAGTTTATGGGAGTGTGATTGTATTCAAGCCTACTGGAAGGATGTGCAGTCATGGCTATTTGTGGTAACAGGCATGTCGTTTGCCCTAGATGTCAAAGTGTTTCATTTGATGATTTCCGCACTTATACTTTTTCATCAGGTTATACGAAAATGTGGTGCCGGAAGGCATTTTTATTGGCAAAAAAATGTATTCTACAAAAATTAACCTCAGGGGGGTCCCCCCACTATTGATCAACTGCAGAATATACTCTTTCACATTTGTCAGCTGGAGAAATATGCAAAGCAACTGGATCTCCAGAGAAAACACCATGGGTTTGTTTTTTTTTGGGTTGGTTTTTGTTTTGTTTTTTAAGTTTGGGATTTTTATTTGCAACATCTATCCCCTCGAGCGAGGAGTTTAATCTTGAATGATTTGACTTCATATTGATGCATACTGGAAGTGGTCACCCGGGACATTATGTTCTTCTCCGTACTTTGCTCTTCCCTCTGAACTGTGTTGTGCTTGGCTTTGGGGTGGGGATGGGAGATTTTGACTGTTTGACTTTGGTGATTATGGAGCTGGGGTACAGCAGAGTGTACGTACCCTGGCTTTGGATATTCATGTGTTGCAAAATAAAATACATTTAACCATAAGACCTGTTTTTGGAATGGTTTTTCATTAAATAATTTTGTCATCTTCCTCTTCCTTTTTTCAGGACACATTGTGGTGCTTTTGAATTTACCCATTACATTTGCTCACATTTAATTGCCATAATAATGCGTTGTTACATGATGGAAGAATTTTCTCTAAGCCACCTAGTAGTAATATATGCAAGTACTTTTGTACCCACATATCTGTTAGCAAATTTTCACTGAGAAACTACCCAAGTGGTAACATGTGGCTAATCAAATACGCATGTGCGCAGCACGTGCTATAACTGTGGATGGGGTTATGTGGGAAAAACTATGCACGTATGTTTGAAAATGCAATATACACATGGAGTTTACCTCCTGATGCAAGCATAGCTCTGGAAATGGCCATTTTTTGGTTGCTTGCATTTCTGCTAGGATTTCTAACATTTTATATAATTCACTTGTCATTCAATCTGGCAGCCCAAACACTTGTTTAACTGTTCAAGTAGGGCACTCAAGTACTTCATTAGCAGCTGGTTCTCTCTAGCATGCTGCAAGTGCAGTAATAACCAGAACTAAAAGTCTGCTGGAAATGTAAACACTCACATAGCTGGTCTGTCTGGCAGGCTGTGGGATAGAATTAATTAGCAGCGGGCAGTCTGCAAGTATAATAATAACTAAAAGTAGAATTCCTAATGAAATCAATAAAGGTGTTCACATAGGACATCTCTCTTGCATGCGGTATGATTTCATTAATTAGCAGTTGGGTCTTTTTGGCAGGCTGCAGGTACAATAAAAGCTAAAATTTCTACTGGAGATGCAGGAGCTTAAGTAGCTGGGTATGTTTCTAGTGCTGTCCGTGTACTGATAGATTTGTTGAAATAAGGTGCCATCTGAAAAGGTCCTGTGTCCTTAAAGGCCATATATTTGAGTAACAGTTATATTTGTGTTGATTGCTGTTGGATTATTGTGAGACGTTTTGGTTGGACATGTGGAGATCTCACATACTCATATATACAGAAGAGTGCAGTAAAATGAAAGATGATGATAAAAACTCTCCTAGATAAGGAGTGATAGTCTACAGACTTCCACTCTATATAAATGTCAGCTGGGATATATCCTTGACTGTGTGAACAGGAAATACTAGGCAGGCTGGATGGGCCAATTGGTCTTTTTTTGCCATCGTCTTTTATGTTATTATATTACATTAAAGCAGTCAAAAATGGTGGAGTGAACCAGCCATGCATATACGCACGAGATGCACAATGTGGAAGTGTGAAGCAACTATATATGCTGTTCCATACTTCAAATGACAGCTTTTAAAACATTCAAATGCTGTGTTATTCACAACGGTCCAATGTAAGAGAACGGTTCCAGAGTAGGACGGTCCCCTGACACGGGCCAAGTTTCTCTGGAGAGGCTGTGCTGGGAAAACAAAACGGTTTGCCCCTTACATCATTTGTAGACCTAAAAATGTAACATGGTACTTAAATGTTTAGGAGAATGTTTACGAAACTTTCTAGCAAAGGTTGCAGAAGATGCCCTTAATAATGGACTCTTTCTACTGTCAGTACAGAGTGCTCTCCTTTGGATTCTCAACAACATAAAGGGGTAGGTTTTAAAAGGGTTACACGCATAAGTTATGCGTGTAACCCTTTCAAAAAACCCCTGCGCGCGCCAAGCCTATTTTGCATAGGCTCGGCGGCACGTGCAAGCTCCGGGATGTGCGTAAGTCCCGGGGCTTTGCTAGGGGGGGGGCCGTATCGGGGGTGTGTCGGGGGCGGCGCGATGTTCGGGGTGTTCTGGGAGGCATTTCGGGGGCGTGGTGTCGGCCCGGGGGCGTTTCGGGGGCGTAGCCGAGGCCTCTGAAATCGCTCCCGGGCCAGGAAATCGCGCAGCGGCGGCCGATCGGAGCAGGCGTAACTTTCAAGATAAAGGTAGGGGGGGTGTAGATAGGGCTGGGGGGGGGGGGGGGGTTAGGTAGGGGAAGGGAGGGGAGGGGAAGGTGGGGGGAGGCCGAAGGAAAGTTCCCTCTGAGGCCTCGGAGGGAACGGGCATTGCACGCAGGGCTCGGCGCACGCAAGGTGCACAAATGTGCACCCCCTTGCGCGCGCCGACCCCAGATTTTATAAGATTCACGCGGCTACGCGCGTATCTTATAAAATCCGGCGTACTTTTATTTGCGCCTGCTGCGCGAACTAAAGTACGTGCGGGCGTACATTTATAAAATCTACCCCAAAGAGTTTTCACCAAGTGCCTGGTTTTACTAGCATCACATCTCCAGCAAGTCTTCCCTTACTTGGAAGAATGGCTTGTGATGGCAAGCACCAAGGAAGGCATACTAACCTCCTTGCAAAAATCAATATGACTGCTACAGTTGCTAGGAGTCCCAATGAATTTAAAAAAATCAACTCTAATTCCCTACCAGAAAATCAAATTCATTGGAGCATGGATACATTCTCTGCAGGAGAAAGCTTTTCTTCCATCAGATCAGGTGAATATTCTCAGATCCCTTGTATACAAATTGTTGAATATGGATTAGACATCAGCCACTTTGGGCCACATGACAGTGGCTATTCACATAGTTTCAGTAACCCATCTTCACATACAACACCTGCAGTGGGGTCTCTGCTCCCAATGGGACCAGCTCACTCAACCCTTGATAACCAAAGTGAGAATATCACAAGAAATGAAACAGATTTTCCCATAATCATGTGCAGACTAAGGAAAAATGTTGGAAATAAATCCATTACCACCTTAGGTAAGATGGCTGTGAAGTACCACTTTGTTATGGTAAAATTTAGGGTAAGGGAGAGATATTACCAAGATTCGGTGCTCACCAACTATTGGCTGAAGTGACCACCACCGAAATCACAACTTTGCAGATGAGGTGAGTGAGCTCAAGAGCAGAGGTTCAAAGGGGACTTCCATCAGTTGGGCTAAATCCTCACTGAAGAACTATGATAATGTAAGGTCCTTCATGGGAAGCTTCAAAAGAAGCAGGCCCCACAGAAATTTGTGGCAAACTGCAACATTTTTTAGTATACACAGTGTCATATGTTAACACTATGAGCATGTATTTACACATAAAACACACACTATACATGAGCTCAATAAACATCACATATAAATTTTATTTGCAAACCCATTCAATAACCTTAAAACGATGCCTTAAAAATAAATCTCCTAGGATGAGCTATATAAATGTCATTTTTATATTAAATTTTAGAGACAGAAGGATTTCATAGAGTTTTCGCAGTTCAAAGATTTTTATTATATAAATATGAAGCACGTTCAGTTTTTAAATCTAAAATACACTATTCACTAAGTAAACATCATAGTGAGCTCTTCGCTGTTCTGCTCTTGATAAAATAATAAGCCTGCATCACTGTAAATAAACAAGCATTTTGCTAGTCTGTTTTGAAAGCAATAAGCTCTCACTATTTGTAAAATAGATATGAGTCCCCCCCAACGCAGCTCTGTGCGAAACATAGTTCCATATCGGGGGGACCGAAGACTCTCTATGATGTTTATCTAGTGAACGGCGTTTTGGGGATTTACAAACTGAATTTCCTTCATACTTATGTAATAAAAATCTTTGAACTGTGAAAACTCTATGAAATCCTACTGTCTCTAGAACTAGAAATTACATAGCACATCTCTCTTGGTCTGTACATTCAAAAGTTTGATGTGTCTCATTTGAACCCTCTATGTGTGCTATATTACATTTTAAGCATGGAAGTAGAACAGTAGGATTAGGATAGTAACTCTCAAACCAGTGTGTGCGTATATGCGCACATGTTATAAAATATAGTGTGGCCAGGCGCCCGGGCGCCTAATTTTAAGTGGGGGCGCGCATGGGCAAGAAAATACCGCTTCTACCATATAAGTGGGGGACTTTAAAATGAATGCACGCCCAGGCCATTTCCACTTCACCAGTTCGTCCACCAGTTCACCCACTTAACAGCTACGTCCTCCAAACTCCCCAGGTCTGGCAGCTTACACTCTCCCCCCCCCAGTTATCCCAGACCCTTTAAACCCCTCAGAAATGGTTCGAGCCTTTTATTTTATGACTTACACGTCATCTACAGCAGAAGTAAACTTATGCGGCAAGGAACCTCAGTGCACGCCGGGGCTCATAAGTATTTATGCATACATCTCTTGGCCAGGCCCCGAAATGCGCATACCCCACCTCTTTCTGAAAACTTTTGAGATGCGTGCCCAACAACATTTGTGTGTATATATGGGTGCTTTTTAAAATACGTTCGACACACGCAAGCCCAACTTCTTTTTGCATCCCCTAACTGATGAGCACACCGGGCTTTTAAAATTCACCTTAAAATGGCTATGATGGTCCCTGACTGTGCAATATAACTCACCATTGTAAAAGTAGCTAAGGTGCACTGACAGGTATAGTCAAACCAGAAATCTGCAACAGATATATTAATCATACTTCTAAGCAGTTGCAAACAAAACAACAGTCATGGCATATTCAAAACATATAACGGCTAATCATTAGATCTACAGGTAATTCTCACAACTAATGCCTGAGAGGAGATTCCACAAATAACTGTTACGGCTATGGCTGCTGTGCAACCGCCTCACAACCAGGGGTCCCTCTAGAGCTGGCTCCCCTGACAGGCCCAGTCTATCTCCCTTTTCCTCTCTATGTTCTGGGCTTTCCCTTATAACCCTGCCTGACAGTTCCCTCAGTGCTTCGGCATCGAGCTCGCCTGGGCTCCCTGCTCTAGCCTTCCCTGCTTGCTGTGCGTGTGATCCTTTGACCCTGCTTTGCCTAGCCTGGCCATCAAGCCTTCTGTCTTGCCTTGCCTTGCGTGGCCTTCGGGCCTTCTGTCTTGCCTTGCTTGGCCTCCGGGCCTTCTGTCTTGCCTTGCCTGGCCTTCGGGCCTTCTGTCTTGCCTTGCCTTGCGTGGCCTCCGGGCCTTCTGTCTTGCCTTGCCTTGCGTGGCCTTCGGGCCTTCTGTCTTGCCTTGCCTTGCGCGGCCTTCGGGCCTTCTGTCTTGCCTTGCCTTGCGTGGCCTTCGGGCCTTCTGTCTTGCCTTGCCTTGCGCGGCCTTCGGGCCTTCTGTCTTGCCTTGCCTTGCCTTGCGTGGCCTTCGGGCCTTCTACCTTGTCTTGCCTTGCCCTGCCTTGCGTGGCCTTCGGGCTTTCTATCTTGCCTTGCCCCGCTTACGGTGTGTGGCCTACGGGCCTTCTGTGTGTGTGTGGCCTACGGGCCTTCTGACCTGCCTTGCCCCGCTTACGGTGTGTGGCCTACGGGCCTTCTGTGTGTGTGTGGCCTACGGGCCTTCTGACCTGCCTTGCCCCGCTTACGGTGTGTGGCCTACGGGCCTTCTGTGTGTGTGTGGCCTACGGGCCTTCTGACCTGCCTTGCCCCGCTTACGGTGTCTGGCCTATGGGCCTTCTGTGTGTGTGTGGCCTACGGGCCTTCTAACCTGCGTTGCTCTGCCTCCTGCCCTGACCCAGCCTGAACCTAGACACTGCTATCTGCCGCCTGCCCTGATCCAGCCTGAACCTAGACACTGCTATCTGCCGCCTGCCCTGACCCAGCCTGAACCTAGACACTGCTATCTGCCGCCTGCCCTGACCCAGCCTGAACCTAGACACTGCTCTGCCTCCTGCCCTGACCCAGCCTGGACCCAGACCCTGCTACTTGCTGTCTGCCCTGACCCAGCCGGGCCCCAGACACGGTTTCCATCCATCCCTGTCTCTCTCCACCTGGAGCCACCCTTTTGGGTGGTGTTCACTACCCCTGAACTCAGCCCAAGCGTAACAGTATGCCGAAGCCATCAAATTTCCAGGGGAAGAGATAGGTCTGTGTGTTAATCCGGTGAGTCAACTTTTTTTTCCCTATTACAAGATGCCTCCTTCAAAGTTTTATACCTGCAATTCCTGTCAGACCTTGAATTACCTAAGCTATCAGAACTGTCTAGCCTGTCAACTTGCTGGTCAGGAACACTGGTCGTGCAGTACCTGCAATAAGAGAAATGTCTCTGTCTATCAAGAGTGTTTGAACTGTTCTACTCCACAGCCAGGATGGTGGAAATGTTCATGTCTTCCGTGCCTTTTGCCTCCAGGCGAACCCTGCCCCCGCTGCAAAGCTAACGGGCCATCTGTTTCTCCCAAAAGCTCAGCTAGTTCTACTACCGGGCGTTCAGCTTCTGGCTCAGTTAGCAACATTATTTCATGTAACAGTCTATGGATTAAGCATTCTAGCACTTCATCTCTGGACACTTTGGAAAAAACTTGCTACCAGGAAACAAGTATTAATTCTGAAAATCTTAGAACTCACCGGGTTAAGAAGCCTTCTATAACTTCCACGCTAGAGCCTCAGAAACGAAAGCTGAGAGAAGTAATTAACTCTAGCAGAGCTCTGCTTCCCACAGCTGCAGTTAAGACACTAACGAGCACCTTCCCTAGACATCCTAGAACTGCCTGTGCCCTCTCTAAGCAGCTCCTCCAGAAACAAAAGCAGGAGCTTCTGACTCAAGGCATCAAGCCCACGGCAGTACAATCTTTGTCCTCCCTGCGCCTTAATTCTATCCTTGTTGCTCTGCCATCCAAGCATGCTGCATTACCCCAAGAGGGGCCTGAGCCTGCTGCACCACCCCAAGAGGGGTCCAAGTCTGCTGCATCTCCCCGCAAGGGGTCCAAGTCTGTGGCATCACCCCGAGAGGGGTCCAAGCCTGTGGCATCACCCCGAGAGGGGTCCAAGCCTGTTTCATCACACTGAGAGGGGTCCGAACCTGTTGCATCACCCCGTGAGGGGTCCGAACCTGTTGCATCACCCCGAGAGGGGCCCAAGCCTGCTGCATCACCCCGAGAGGGGCCTGAACCTGTTGCATCATCCCGAGAGGGTTCCGAGCCCGCTGCATCGCCTCGAGTGGAGTCCGAGCCCGCTGCTTCACCCCCGGAGGGGCTCGAACCGGTCCTGCTGCTGGCCCCGGTAGGATCTGAACCGGTCCTGCTGACAGACTGTGTCTCTCAGCTGTCAGAAACTGCCGAACCGGTCTTGCTGCCGCCCCTGGAGGGGTCTGAACTGGTCCTACTGACAGACTATGTTTCTCAGCCGTCTGACACTGCCGAACCGGTCTTGCTGCCGCCCCTGGAGGGGTCCGAACCGGTCCTGCTGCCGCACCCGGAGGGGCTCGAACCGGCCTTGCTGCCGTCCTCGGAGGAGTTCGAACCGGCCCTGCTGCCGTCCCCGGAGGGGTCCGAACCGGTCCTACTGACAGACTTTCTGACTCAGCCATCTGAGTCTACAGAACCGGTTCTGCTGCCGTCCCCGGAGGGGTCCGAACCGGTCCTACTGACAGACTTTCTGACTCAGCCATCCGAGCCTGCTGAACCGGCCCTGCTGCAGTCCCCGGAGGGGTCCGAACCGGGCCTGCCAACAGACTTTGTTACTCAACCATCTGAGCCTGCTGTACCGATCCAGCTGCCGACTCGGGAGGGGCCTGTACTGGTCCTACGGTCGCCGACCCTGGAGGAGTCTGTGCCGGCCCTGATGCCGATCCTGGAGGGGTCCGGACCAGTCCTGCTGTCGTCTCAGGAGGGATTACGGACTATTTCTCTGCCCCAGGTGGGGTTTATGTTCCCCTTGTCACCCCAGGAGGGGTTATGGAAATCTGCACCGCCTCTGCTACCCCAGGAGGGGTCTAACTCTGCCGCCTTGTCCCAGGAGGGGTTATGGACTATGTTGCTGCCCCAGGTTGGGGTTGTGTCTGCCTTATTACTCCAGGAAGGGTTATGGACTGCCTTGCTGCCTCGGGAGGGAGTTGAACCTGCCGCATCGCCCCCAAAGTGGTCTCACGTTATTATTGAGTACCTCCTGCAAAAGTGGGATCCAGGAGGAGGGGGAGGCCTTGAGGGGGGGGTACTGTTACGGCTATGGCTGCTGTGCAACCGCCTCACCACCAGGGGTCCCTCTAGAGCTGGCTCCCCTGACAGGCCCAGTCTATCTCCCTTTTCCTCTCTATGTTCTGGGCTTTCCCTTATAACCCTGCCTGACAGTTCCCTCAGTGCTTCGGCATCGAGCTCGCCTGGGCTCCCTGCTCTAGCCTTCCCTGCTTGCTGTGCGTGTGATCCTTTGACCCTGCTTTGCCTTGCGTGGCCTTCAGGCCTTCTGTCTTGCCTTGCCTTGCATGGCCTTCGGGCCTTCTGTCTTGCCTTGCCTTGCTTGGCCTCCGGGCCTTCTGTCTTGCCTTGCCTTGCGTGGCCTCCGGGCCTTCTGTCTTGCCTTGCGTGGCCTTCGGGCCTTCTGTCTTGCCTTGCCTTGCGTGGCCTCCGGGCCTTCTGTCTTGCCTTGCCTTGCGTGGCCTTCGGGCCTTCTGTCTTGCCTTGCCTTGCGCGGCCTTCGGGCCTTCTGTCTTGCCTTGCCTTGCGTGGCCTTCGGGCCTTCTGTCTTGCCTTGCCTTGCCTTGCGTGGCCTTCGGGCCTTCTACCTTGTCTTGCCTTGCCCTGCCTTGCGTGGCCTTCGGGCTTTCTATCTTGCCTTGCCCCGCTTACGGTGTGTGGCCTACGGGCCTTCTGTGTGTGTGTGGCCTACGGGCCTTCTGACCTGCCTTGCCCCGCTTACGGTGTGTGGCCTACGGGCCTTCTGTGTGTGTGTGGCCTACGGGCCTTCTGACCTGCCTTGCCCCGCTTACGGTGTGTGGCCTACGGGCCTTCTGTGTGTGTGTGGCCTAAGGGCCTTCTGACCTGCCTTGCCCCGCTTACGGTGTGTGGCCTATGGGCCTTCTGTGTGTGTGTGGCCTACGGGCCTTCTGACCTGCCTTGCCCCGCTTACGGTGTGTGGCCTACGGGCCTTCTGTGTGTGTGTGGCCTACGGGCCTTCTGACCTGCCTTGCCCCGCTTACGGTGTCTGGCCTACGGGCCTTCTGTGTGTGTGTGGCCTACGGGCCTTCTAACCTGCCTTGCTCTGCCTCCTGCCCTGACCCAGCCTGAACCTAGACACTGCTATCTGCCGCCTGCCCTGATCCAGCCTGAACCTAGACACTGCTATCTGCCGCCTGCCCTGACCCAGCCTGAACCTAGACACTGCTCTGCCTCCTGCCCTGACCCAGCCTGGACCCAGACCCTGCTACTTGCTGTCTGCCCTGACCCAGCCGGGCCCCAGACACGGTTTCCATCCATCCCTGTCTCTCTCCACCTGGAGCCACCCTTTTGGGTGGTGTTCACTACCCCTGAACTCAGCCCAAGCGTAACAATAACGTATAGCTATTCCAGTCAAGAAGAACTAGCCCTAGTGAGATACAACCTTTCGGGCTAATTTTCAGAAGTCCACGCGCATAAAAACAGAAGGTTACGCGTGTGGTCAGGCCTTTCACGCTGCTCGCATTTTCGGAATGGCCCAGCCACGCGCGTAAACCCTGTTATTCTCTGAAGTGCTGGGCCTCTCCAAAGGGGCAGGCCTGGGGGCATGAACTGGGCGGGGAGTGGCAGGGTGGGGGGTGGGCTGGGACAGTGCCATTCAACATTGTCTCAAGGAAGCACATGCCGGCATCCAGTCCGCACCCGGAGATTACTTCTGCTCCCAAGGAGCAGTAAGTAATCATAAGAACATAAGAAATTGCCATTCTGGGTCAGACCAAGGGTCCATCAAGGGTCCAGCATCCTGTTTCCAACAGAGGTCAAACCAGGCTGCAAGAACCTGGTAAGTTCCAAAACACTAGTCCCCTAGTCCTTCTATTTTCTGAAAGTGTGAATAACCGATTCACATCTACTCGTTCAAGAGCCCTCATGATTTTAAAGACCTCTATCATATCCCCCATGAGCCTTCTCTTCTCCAAGCTGAACAGCCCTAACCTCTTTAGTCTTTCCTCATATGAGAGATGTTCCATCTCCTTTATCATTTTGGTCGCCCTTCTCTGTACTTTCTCCAGTGCAACTATATCTTTTTTGAGATGCGGTGACCAGAATTATACACAGTATTCAAGATGCGGTCTCACCATGGAGTGTCACAGAAGCATTATGACATTTTCTGTTTTATTAACCATTCCTTTCCTAATAATTCCTAACATTCTGTTTGCTTTTTTCACTGCTGCAGCACACTGAACCGACAATTTCAATGTGTTATCCACTATGATGCTTAGATTTTTTTACTGGGTGGTAGCTCCTAATATGGAACCTAACATCGTATAACTACTACATGGGTTATTTTTCCCTATATGCAACACCTTGCACTTTTCCACATTAAATTTCATCTGCCATTTGGATGCCCAATCTTCCAGTCTTGCAAGGTCCTCCTGTAATGTATCACAATCTGCTTGTGATTTAACTACTCTGAATAATTTTGTATCATCTGCAAATCTGATAACCTCACTCGTCGTATTCCTTTCCACATCATTTATAAATATATTGAAAAGCACCGGTCCAAGTACAGATCCCTGAGGCACTCCACTGTTTACCCTTTTCCACTGAGAAAATTGACCATTTAATCCTACTCTGTTTCCTGTCTTTTAACCAGTTTGTAATCCACGAAAGGACATCGCCTCCTATCCCATGACTTTTTAGTTTTCTTAGAAGCCTCTTATGAGCGACTTTGTCAAACACTTTCTGAAAATCCAAATATACTACATCTACCAGTTCACCTTTATCCACATGTTTATTAACCACTTCAAAAAAATAAAGCAGATCTGTGAGGCAAGACTTCCCTTGGATAAAGCCATGCTGACTTTGTTCCATTAAACCATGTCTTTCTATATGATCTGTGATTTTGATCTTTAGAATAGTTTCCACTATTTTTCCAGATACTGAAGTCAAGTTCACTGGTCTATAGTTTCTCGGATCACCCCTGGAGTCCTTTTTAAATAATGGTGGTAACCTTGACCACCCTCCAGTCTTCAGGTACAATGGATGATTTTAATGACAGTTACAAATTTTAACTAATATATCTGAAATCAAACAAAAAAAAGTAAGTAGCCAGCAAAGGGTTAGGGGTCGGAGAGGAGAGGAGAAAGGGTTGAAAGGTTAGGTAGGGGTATAGAGAAGTTCCCTCCCAGGCCGCTCCTTAATTGAAATGGACTGGGAGGGAACTGGGAAAGCCCTACTCCGTCGCTGTGCTTGGCCTTTTAAAATCCCCCCCACACACACACACACACACACACACAGAGGAAGCCATCTGCCCATCTGCGGATGTTAAAATCTGCCGTGCATGTGCGCATGGGTATCATATTTTCTAACAAGCGCGTGCCGATGCGCGCATGTTATAAAATAGCTGCCTCCATCTGCGCGCAGGTCTAAAAATCGACCCCTTAGTGTCTGATTCACTAAGCTGTTTTCCCATAGACACAGAATGGGAAAAAAGCCTTAGTGAATCAGACCCTTCATTATAAGCCCTTCTGGGGATAGGGAAATACCCACAGTACCTGAATGTAATACACTCTGAAGTGCCGAAAAACAAAATATTAATAAATAAATAAATAAATAATAAAATGAGCAGCCATTCTACATGGACTTTTTATAGAAGGTCTACATCCCCTTCCAAAATATTCCCATTTTGTTGCTTTATATTCCTGTAAGTAAAATACATTAAACCAACATTTATTCCATGTATCCACACATTTTACTCCACAATTGCCAGTGAAAAACATTCCAGAAATCCTTAGAAAATGAGGTAGAAATTAAAACATGGAACAGCTTGGCTGTATAAGTGTTCACACCGCATATACTTATGTAGCAATCCTAAATACTTAAAGCTCTGGTGCAGGGGCATAGCTTCCATAGGGGCGGATTTTAAAAGGCGCGCGAATAGCCTACTTTTGTTTGCGCTCCAGGCGCAAACAAAAGTACGCTGGATTTTAGTAGATACGCGCGGAGCCGCGCATATCTACTAAAAAACCTGGATCGGCACGCGCAAGGCTATCATTTTGTATAGCCGGCGCGCGCCGAGCCGCGCAGCCTACCCCCGTTCCCTCCGAGGCCGCTCCGAAATCGGAGCGGCCTCGGAGGGAATCCTCTAACACCCTCCCATCACCTTCCCCTCCCTTCCTCTACCTAACCCACCCGCCCGGCCCTGTCTACACCCCCCCCTTACCTTTGTTGGGGGATTTACGCCTCCCTCCAGGAGGCGTAAATCCCCGCGCGCCAGCGGGCCTCCTGCGCGCCGGGCCGCGACCTGGGGGCGGGTACGGAGGGCGCGGCCACGCCCCCAGACCGCCCCGGGCCGTAGCCACGCCCCCGTACCGCCCCCAAAACGCTGCCGACACGCCCCCGAAACGCCGCGACGACCGGGCCCGTCCCCGACACGCCCCCCTCGGAGAACCCCGGGACTTACGCGAGTCCCGGGGCTCTGCGCGCGCCGGGAGGCCTATGTAAAATAGGCTTCCCGGCGCGCAGGGCCCTGCTCGCGTAAATCCGCCCGGTTTTGGGCGGATTTACGCGAGCAGGGCTCTGAAAATCCGCCCCATAGTGCGCAATGCTGCACAGGCACCACCAACTTTAAAAAGGAGTGTGCTGTGCACCACCAACTTTAGACGCTGTCACCCCACCACCACCAACACCACCATCACCACCCCATGCCTCCAGTTTTCCACTGTGCTCTTTTCTTCTTCCCTTGCTCTTTCTCTGCCCAAACCAGCACCTCTAAGTTATGGTTCTGCAGCTCAAATTCAGGAACCCTGTCTCCTGCAGCTCCACAGTGAATAATCCCCTGTTTGAACTGCAGGGCTATGTATCTACAGAGGCCCATATACTGTAGTTCAAATGTTTGCAATTGGAACTGTGTGCAGTTCTAACAGCGAATGTTTGTGGCCTGGGGGAGCTCATGGGAAGAATGTGATTTGGGGTCTCAGGAAGAACAGGTACTGGGGTAGAGAGAAGGGGAAGAACAGGGACTCAGGGAAAACAGAGACTTGTGTATAGAGGATAAGACAGCGTGGAATTGGGTCTGGGGAGATGGTGAAAGAGGGATAACAGAAAGCCAGTAGGGGGTATAAGACAGAAGAATGGGCTAGAGGCCAGGGAAGGAATGAGGGATAAGGAAAGAGCAGGGGCTGTTGAAGGGTTCAGAGCACAGGAAAGTAGATGAGAATAGGGTGCGTACACAGGGTAGAGGAAATGGGGGGACTAGGGAAGGGTGAAAGACAAAAAGCAAAAAGAGAGAGAAAAGAGGCAATGGCAGGACTAAAAAGGGGGTGGGTGAGAGGTTGTGGGGAAGAGAGGGAGAAGGGGAGAGGATACTGATAAAGTAAATCTCTGCTACTTCTCCTCTGGTCTGCCAACACTATGAACTACCTCCCACAGCCCGACATCATCATCAAAAGCCGGCTCAATGTTGTGCATGTTAGCATGTCAAAGGAGACATTTTGGACCTGGCCTTTATGGATGATGTCAGGTTGGGAAGGTAGTTGAGAGAGTTGGTCACAGGGTAGCAGCAAATTTTCTGATGTACCTACAACTTCAGCAGTCACCCTACTCTGGTGTAACCAACCCCTTTCAATAGTCCCATCTGTGTTAAATTTAGTAATTCACATAATGGCAGGATAAAATAAGAAAGACCTGTTGGTTCTCTCTCCTAGGTAACACATTTCAAAGCAAAAAGCCAACCATAAGCACCAAGGAGCTGCCAAAAGAACTCTGGGACAAAGTTGTTGAAAGGTGCAGATTTAGGGATGGGTATAAACGGAGACTCAATATATGCAAATTTATCTCATACATATTTATTTTAGATACCCTAAAAACCCAACTGGCTGAGGGGTCCCCAGGAAGCCCTGATATTAGCTTTTGAAAGCCAGTCAAAAAATGTATTAAGTTAGCCCAATACAAAGGTATCACCTTAAATATGTTTTGTTTTCGTTTGATAACTTTTATTTCTATTCATTTAAGTGGAGTAAGCATTGCAATCACACTACTTTATCTAAAATAGCAACTTTGAACAAGGCTTCCATTATCAAGACTGGTCAAAGCATACATGTGAGCTAACCAGCAAAATAATAATCACAACAATCTAGGTTAGTATATGATCTACAAAGATTATGCTGGTGTCATAAATGCATGTTATCTGGCACTCAAGCCGGCACACAGCCTCAGATGAGTGATCGGAATTAATATAATCATGTACCAGCCTGAAACCAATTGTGTCCCAATATTGTTAAAAATGTTTGAGGAAGATTTTAAAAACATACGCGCGCGTGAACAAAAGTACACCAGATTTTATAAGATACGCGCGTAGCCGCGCGTATCTTATAAAATCCAGGGTCGGCGCGCGCAAGGTTGCGCAAAATCGGCAGCCTGCGCGCACTGAGCCGCGCAGCCTGCCTCCATTCCCTCCGCGTCCCCCACCGTCCCCTCCCTTCCCCTATCTACCCCACCCCCCAGCCCTACCTAAATCCCCCCCCTTACCTTTATTGGGCAAGTTACGCCTGCTTGAAGCAGGCGTAACTTGCACGCGCCGCCCTGGCATCCCCCGGCACAGGCCGCAGTGCCGGGGGACTCGGGACCGCCCTCCCGGCCCGCCCCCGAACCGTCGCCATGCCCCCGGGCCCGCCCCCTGCTCCAGACACGCCCCGAACACGCCCCGAGGCACGCCCCCTCCCGCCCCTTTTACGAAGCCCCGGGACTTACGCGCGTCCCAGGGCTTTGCGCGCGCCGGCAGCCTATGCAAAATAGGCGCGCCGGCGCTCGAGTGCCCAGAGAATATCATCCCCATTGTAATGCATGTTATAAGGATATGGCAACATCAAATTATGGTGATGTTTCTCTTTGGCGGGGACTGGGGCACTAGTCAAGATAGAAGGGACAATTAATGGAGAAAAGTACAGATACGTCTTTAAGGCAAACCTGCTGCCCTCTGCAACAAAGCTGAAACCAGAACGGAAATTCACCCTAGTAGCCTAGTGATTAGAGCAGCTGGAGCTGAACCAGGGAGACCAGGATTCAAATCCCCCTGTCGCTTCTTGTGACCTTGGACAAGTCACTTTACCCTCCATTGCCTCAGATACAAACTTAGGGGGTCATTTTTCAAATCGTGTTAGGGCCCTAACGCCCGCGATAACGTCATAACTCATGCGATAAATAAAACATCACAAGATGCATATGCAAATTTTAAAAATGTAGTCAAGAGGGAGGAGCTTGGGAGGAGTTTGGGCAGAGTAAATAAAAATGAGGGGCATTTAACGTTGCATGCGACAGTGGAATGCACTCTATCACGGAAATAACTACACCATTTTTCTGAGCGTTATGCTGTGCGTTATGGCCAAAATGGGATTTGCAATAAATATTGCAAATCCCGTTTCAGGCAAGGAGGGGTGAGAGGGGGAGAGGGGAGGGGAGGAGAGAGAGAGCACGCCTCTTGGGAAGCACACATATTAGTCAACTTTTTATACCTCTGTAAGAGCAATCATTCTGAACTCAGGGTGAGGTTTTGGTGCTGGCCTAGGTTTTGGGGGGCAGTTTTACATGCACAGTCAGAGGTGTTTTACATGCACAGTCAGAGGTGCAAACGGTACAGTAGACATCAGTGAAGATTTTATGTGATTTGGAGTAACGAAAGTTATAAAAAGATGAGATTTGTACAATGTACTCTCAACCTAGCTTGATGCACTCTCTATCAAGCTAGGTCGAGAGTACAAAATATAAGGTATTTTGTATAACACATTTCAAAGTTATAATTTATTAAAACAATTAAAACACTTTTTTAAAGGTGCATTATCATTATTTTTATATAAAAGGTAGATAATGCAGCAAAGCAGCATTTGAAAAAGGTTCCCAGACTGGAAACAAAGACGCAGGTTTTTTTTTAATTCAAAGTGATTTCTAATAAAATTAAAAGTAAGGAAG
This sequence comes from Rhinatrema bivittatum, assembly GCF_901001135.1. Taxonomy (NCBI): domain Eukaryota; kingdom Metazoa; phylum Chordata; class Amphibia; order Gymnophiona; family Rhinatrematidae; genus Rhinatrema; species Rhinatrema bivittatum. The sequence goes on along the minus strand of NC_042617.1, from coordinate 105,072,853 downwards.
CTCTGCAACAAAAACAAGCACAACAAAGATATTTTTCCTACAACAGTTTCTCTAGACATTTTGTAATTTATTGGATCACCAATCAAAAACCTTATGGTTAGATTTTAAAAGGGCTGCACTTGCACCCATAAACGCGTGTATCTCACCACATGCAAAGATACGCACTATTTTATAAAGTATAAGCATAGGTTATAAAATACTCTTCACATGCGTATGTCTGCAGCTCTGCACACATATCTTACACGTGCACTCGGGGGGGGGGGGGGGAGAATGAGAGTGAGACTCTTTATAAAACTCAGCCTAACACTCAATATATGGACCATTCTAAGGGGGGCACTTTGATTTGGGGTGAGTTGGGGGGGGTGTTACAGGTACATTCAGTGGTATTCATTATAAAACTGACATCAATGAAGAATTTTAGGCCTTATAAGTCATGAAAAGGAGTTGATTTGTACAATGCAGTTAGCAGAGACTGCAGTGTTCAAATCAACTCCTCTTGTAAGAATTTTCATCACCCATAGGTTCTAAAATTCTTTAAAGATGTCAATTTTACAATGAATACCTCTGAATGTGTCTGTAACATCAACCCCCCTAACCCCAACCCACCTCCCGAAAACTCACCCTGAATCAAAATGCTCTCTTACAATGGTCCTTATATCAATTATCAGGCTGCGCCTTATAAAGAATCTGGCTGGATCTCTCCCCTGACTCTATCAGCTACTGGTACAGGGTTACGTGCGTCAGTGCTGGCCCCGCCTCTGGAAGGTCCATGCCCTGCCCCCTTTCTGCCTACTTTTTCTGGGCATGTGTACATTAATGTCCTGCTATTTAAAATTTGTGTAGCTCCTGCGCAGCCCTCTTATGCACGTTGTGGACATTTTTGTGTGCGCAAGGCTTTTAAAACCTACCTCAAAATGAACTAACTCAAGCAAGTGCCAGAACTAAATCAAAATACTACTACCACTATTAATCATTTATTTAGCGTTATAAGTAGGATTGCCAACTGGCTCCAGGTTTTCAGGACAGACTGTTCCAGTTTCTGGTTTTATTCATTGCATGCAGGGACTTTTAATTTGCGTTTCTTAGGGACTACAATAGGGACATCAAAACTCCAAGTTCCTACATGCAGTAGAGTTAAGGACTTAATCATCATATCCTGAAAAACTGGAGCCAGTTAGCAAACCTAGCTCTAAGATGCATGCAGCACTGAACTAAACAACAAAAAGCAGTATCCAACAGTGACAGAGAGAAAAAGTGTTAACAAGCATATATATAAAAGCAGAAGAAAAAAGGGAGGGGGGGGACTATGACCCCTGTTCCTTCTCCTCATTAAAAATATATATACCACAAAAAAAGAAAAAAAAGAGAAACAAGCCAAAGGCCTGGTTTTTAAAAGTATTTGTACGCATAAAATTGGATTCCACACGTGCAAGTGCACTTTATCTGTGTAAAAGGGCTTTTTAAAATATATGCCATTGAATTGTCCATAGGATATTTATGTGTAAGTGCACTTTGGGGCGGATTTTCAGAGCCCTGCTCGCGTAAATCCGCCCAAAACCGGGCGGATTTACGCGAGCAGGGCCCTGCGCGCCGGGAAGCCTATTTTACATAGGCCTCCCGGCGCGCGCAGAGCCCCGGGACTCGCGTAAGTCCCGGGGTTCTCGGAGGGGGCGTGTCGGGGGCGGGCCCGGTCGTCGCGGCGTTTCGGGGGCGTGTCGGCAGCGTTTTGGGGGCGGGTACGGGGGCGTGGCTACGGCCCGGGGCGTGGCCGCGCCCTCCGTACCCGCCCCCAGGTCGCGGCCTGCGGCGCAGGAGGCCCGCTGGCGCGCGGGGATTTACGCCTCCCTCCGGGAGGCGTAAATCCCACGACAAAGGTAAGGGGGGGGTTTAGACAGGGCCGGGCGGGTGGGTTAGGTAGGGGAAGGGAGGGGAAGGTGAGGGGAGGGCAAAGGAAAGTTCCCTCCGAGGCCGCTCCGATTTCGGAGCGGCCTAGGAGGGAACGGGGGTAGGCTGCGCGGCTCGGCGCGCGCAGGCTATACGAAATCGATAGCCTTGCGCGCGCCGATCCAGGATTTTAGCCGATACGCGCGACTACGCGCGTATCTACTAAAATCCAGAGTACTTTTGTTTGCGCCTGGAGCGCAAACAAAAGTAGGCTATTCGCGCTCGTCTGAAAATCTACCCCTTTGTGCATATAAATGGCTTTCTAAATTGCTACAATAGTATGTTACATTTATACATGTAACTCCTTTTAAAATTACCTCCTAAGTATTTATTCATCATGCAGGGAAAAAAATCTCCAATTCTGGGATCCAGTTTTCCTTTTCTGTTGTAAGGCTAAAAATGTCAGAACAGTAAAGAATTATTGGAGAATTATTTTTCCCTTTGGAAAGAAAAAAACACAACAATGAAGAAAGAGTCTATAATGGTATTTAAGAGGTGCCCTTGATACAGACAATTTGTCAAGTGTTTCTTTTGGGGGAGATATGATTATTGCCATTCTGTCTCAGCTATCTGAACACCTTGTAATATCACAATGAGACTAGTGTTGTCTGTACAATTTCCTCTTTTTTCACTTCTTATGTGTATCACTTGCGAGTGCTAGTAAGACTTTTTCTCTGTTATTGCTGTACACTGGTTTTTGCTGCATAACTTACTGGATCGACCTAGACTTTTAAATAATTAATTCAGAGAAGGATAAGTGTCTGATGTCATCTGGAAGTAATTTAAGGGAAAAAAAAGGAACTGGACAAGGCACATTATTTCTGGCTCATTAAATACAAAAACAGGTTGTGACTGACAAATTACTTCATGAGTCAAAAGAAGCATATGAGGTAAAAAGTGATAGGAGGTTAAAGGTAATACGACATACAATCTAAATTAGTGTTTCTCAAGCCAATTCTAAGGTACCCTCTAGCCAGTCTGGCTTTCAGGATATCCACAAGGGATATGCATGAGATAGATTTGCATGCAATTATGGTAGTGCATGCAAATCTCTCTCATGTATACTCATGTAGATATCCTGAAAACCAGACTGGCTAGGAATAGTATAGGATCCATTTGAGAAACAGCCAATGCTAATACTCATGGTGGCTTTGATATCAGACTACCCCCAGTCAACAGCAGTAGTCTCTTCAGGCTTTGAAACCTGTCCTTCTGGACCCACCTCCCGAGTCAACAGCAGCAGCTAATCTAAGCCTTAACTCCTCACACCTAAGACAACAGCAGTGACCCCTCTCAGTTAATTCCCATACCCTAAATCAGCTTGAGCTCCCTAATCTCCTCTTCCTCCCTCCTCAAGAGGTCTTTGATTGTAACAGAAACAGGAGAGCGCATTCCTTTGTCATGCCCAGGTGGCACCATCGATTATATCAAAATGGTATTTGGTAATTGTGTTAGGATTAGAGGACATGAAGAATCTCGGTATGAGAGTTAAGGGCTAGAAGTCCCACATGAGAAAGAGAATGATGCACAAAATGGCAAAACAGTTAATATAGATAAAAGACAACTAACCCACCTTTAATAATTTGAGCTGAAACATGCAGCTTACACTGAACGTTAACTTGGCAGAATTCCCAGGGAAGAACCTGGGATAATGGGAACAAATAACTTACATACTGCGCATGGGCAAATCAAAGAAATAAAGATTCTAACACTTTGGAGGTAGGTCAGACTTCCCAGCCGAGTACTAACCCAGAAACTTCCTCTGCACAAAGTAGGATCCCAGGTGAAATGGGTGCTCAAAGGCCCTTAGTCGCGGTGAAACACTTTTTGACATAACACACAGGAAGTCATTATTCCTATTCTCCTAAGTTTTTGATTTTTGATCACAGGCAGCCTAACAAGTATAACATTGTAACATTACATTTTTGCTACAACCTTGAACTTGTTTTCCTAGATAGTCGGATGCCATAAGCTATATAAAAATGAAGAAAGAACTGGACCACAGGGTCACAGAAACATATCTATAACAAGAACAAGGCCAGTTGACACTCCATCTAAAGTTTAAAAAGTGGGGGAATTTAAAAAGACACATGCGCCAACGCCTTTACCAACTCATTCCCAGTTCGCCCAGGTAAAAAATAGGACTTCCAAACCTCCTAGTTTAATAGCCTCCCTTTTCCCCTGTTATCCTCAACCCTTAAAACCCCGCTGAAATGTTTAGGTTTTTTTGTTGTATAACTTACACGCCATTTATAACATCCTCTGCGCGTAAGCATATGCACGCACATTTTTACAGTGGAATCCAGGAATGCTCGTGCCCCCACCCCTTTTTCGGAGTTTTTCATTTGTGCACGTAGTGGGAAATATGCACGCACATGTGTGGCTTTTAAGATCCACTCGGCATGTATCGGGTCTGTCTTGTGTGAGTATCTCCAGGTTTTGGTATGTGCTGGGCTTTTAAAATTCACCTTTACATGAGGAATCATCGGGCCCATCATCAACAGATGCATTAGTCTGAGAGGGCCCACCTCCAGCCAGCAAGCTCTCTAACAGCTGAGCTGATGCCAAGGATGGCCTGACAGGGCAGACCACTACAAACAGCCTCTCCTCCAGTTGTCAGTGAAACTGGACACGCCAAGTGTCTGCTTGCCAAATCCATGAGCCTGTCAAGTGTCACATCCCAGGATCTTCTGTAACAGGACCCAAGGCAGTGACCCTAGTCATGCCTTGCGATCTCGGCCTTTGGATCCCTCCCTTATTCTGGCTAACCTCCCTCAAAACTAGATTTGAGCACCAGAGGTTACAAATTAGATCAGCACGGAAACATCTTATACACTTGCGAATCAATTAACGACAATCTAATCAACAAGGGCAAGATGGGAGGAAATATTCTTGTCCCAGTATTGGTTCCAGAGGGTGGTGTGAGAAAGAGGGAGAAAGGTTAGGGCTGGCTGCTTTTAAAATCCTCACTGGCCTCGCCTTCCCCATGATATCATGACACCGAAATCCTTCAGTCCAGATTGTGGCACCTCCAGCGCAAGCCGATGAAATCAGTGCACACTGATTGTTAGGAGTTAGCAATCTGTTAGGAGCTGCTATCTGTTGGGAGTGGCAATCAGATAGGAGTTAGCAATCTGTTGTTATTTAGGAGAGTTGTGGGTGGATCCTTGGACCAGTAACAGATGACCACGCCCCCGGGGGAAGATCCCGAGAGGGACCACTGGTCAGGCTCAGAGTTAGGAGATAGACACACACTAGTTCTTTTATTAGACAGTATACTGAACCACCAGAGGTGGCAGTAGTGAGCTGGAATGCCCGGCTGGGCTGTAGTCCCTCAGATACTGGAACAGCAATCCCTGGAGGCTGAGCTGTAGAGAAACTGAAATATAGTAAGGATAAGACGCCCAGTGAGGCTAGGTTGAGAGAACATTGCACAAATCTCATCTTTGGTTGAGTTTCCTCACTCTGAAGGACATCAAATCTTCACAAGAAAGCACTGTTCTGTTCGTACGTCTCACTTTGAATGTCAAAGTGGCCCCTAACCCCTACACTAATACCTAAACCTCACCTCGAGTAACTAGGTGGGCCTCATATAGAGGTATAAATACCTACCTAGTAAGAGGGCATTATAGCTAGTCAGTCTATCTCTCTCTTTCTCTCTCCCTCCCAGTGGTTGTAGGTAGGAAATACAACAATTCTGGCACTTATCGCAAAGTGCGAAAAAGTTATCACAGTTTGCGCTAATACCTATGCGAAGCGCTAAAATAGGAAGTTTATCACAAAGTGCGCTATTACCATAAAACACATCCCTTTTCCTATCGCATGTGATATTTAGTGCATTTTGAAAAATACAGGTCTTTGTTTTTTTAATATTTGTCTTTGATTTTTGCCTTTTTAAATGTATGTGTTTTAGTTTGTACACCGTTTTGAGCCCTAGGTAGTAGGTAGCCTATAAATGATTGAAATAAATAAATGGATGTGCATACTTTCAGTTTTCAAAAGTATCAGGTGAATTTTCAAAGGGGTTACTCATGTAAATGTAACAAACTATCACGGCAATTTTCAAAAGCCATTTATGCACATAAACGGGCGGATTTTAAATGCCCTCCTCGCGTAAATCCGGCCGGATTTACGCGAGGAGGGCCCTCGCGCGCCGGCGTGCCTATTTTGCATAGGCCGCCGGCGCGCTCAGAGCCCCGGGACGCACGTAAGTCCCGGGGCTTTTAAAAAGGGGCGTGTCGGGCGTCGTCAAATGACACGGCGTTTCGGGGGCGTGGCCGTGCCCTCTGGAACAGCCCCCGGGTCGGGTCTTGGCGCGCCAGCAGCCTGCTGGTGCGCGCGGATTTACATCTGCCTCCGGTAGGCGTAAATCCATGGATAAAGGTAGGGGTGGGGGTTAGATAGGGCTGGGGGGGTGGGTTAGGTAGGGGAAGGGAGGGAACGGAGGCAGGCTGCCCAAAATCGGCAGCCTTGCACGCGCCGATCCCGGATTTTATAAGATACGCGCGGCTACGCGCGTATTTTATAAAATCCAGCGTACTTTTGTTTGCGCCTGGTGCGTGAACAAAAGTACGCGATCGCGCTATTTTTTAAAATCTACCCCAAAGTGCACTTACGTGGGTAAACCCTATTGACAATTCAATGGCATATAGCGTAAAAATTTTCAAAAGCCCACTTACATGGGTAAAGTGCATTTACATGTGTAAAACCCAGTTTTAAATGTATAAACAATTTTGAAAATGACCTTCTATATGCGTAAATGTTCACATGAACATTGATAACTGCTCTCTAGCAGGAGTAAACATGCATGCCACCTAAATGTATGCACCGCGCATTCCTGTTAATTTTCACAGTGGACTTATGCATGTAAGCAATGCAACATTGGACACAACAAAGTATGTGCCTACTTTCAGACATCTGAAAATCCACTTACCCACATATGGCTGATTTATGTGCATTAATTCTATTTTTACCCATATAAAAGACAACTAAAAGAGCTGTAGCCAGGCAATCTGGTGCCTATGGCCAAGTAAAAAAATGCACACTCATGCTATACACTCATGCTATACATAAGATGAGCTTGGAGGCTGTCTTAAAATTAACTTAAAATTTAACACTAATATTTATAATCTATAAGTAGACACAAGTGTGACCCTGATTCCAAAATTGAGACCTATAGGTCTGTATTATGTGACCCTTAACCTTTACCCAACTGATTATTTTATTCATTCATTCTTTCAATTTAATATACCACTTGTTAGAAAAAAAAATCTCTTAATGGTGCACAGTAATTATAAAATCCACATCTACAAAATCCCATCATAAACAAAAATGATCTATTTCTTGTATAAGAAGTAAGTGTTGAAAAAGGAGTGTGTGCCTTAAACCATAATGTCATGCCTTTTTCTCTTTTTCTCTTCCATTGAATTATAGGATTTTTTATTATATTAAACTAATTAGGGTCTAGATTTCACTGACAACAAAACACCCTCTTACACTAACAGTCACACTGTGATACATTACAAAACCCTGCTAAAAACAATCTCAGTCTTTGAGCAAACTGCCATTCTATAATAGCAACAACCTTACGTATGAGACGGAAGCACTACAATTACTACTAAAGGCCCTAGAACACCAATACACCTCCTATTGGAAAAACAGAACAAGCTACTGATCCCTACACAGACAGTACATGCTAACAGAATCCCTCAATGAAGTCATACAAGCACAGCACAGGCTAACCCTTATCTAATACAAAATAAGGGCTCACAAATTACATTCAGAACGATGCAGACACAAACCAAAATGGAAACCAGGGTGCAACATGGGAGAAAGATAAATAGAAATGCAATATACAACAATATAAGAAATGTGCATTCACAAAGCAAGGCACATTCCTCTCTTGTTAAACAGAAAATTAAATGTTTTCAATCTTTAGTGTGGGCAGTTAATTTGATCCTGGTCACTTTTTGGTCTTTTCCTAAGTTCTTTTCTAGGACCTCCTTCCCATTTTCCATTTCTTCTCTCTCTTCCTGTCTTTTCCCTTTCTTTCCTTTCCTACATTTATCTCGAACGCTAATCTTTCCCTTACATCTTTATTCTTGATTTTTCTCTTCTTTGCCCTTTAACCTCAGACATAACTTTCAACCCTTATCTTCCCCCTCTAAACATCCAGTCCTCAGTCTCCCTCTTTTCAGCTCTCACCTACCTATCAGCTTTCTGTCTTACACCCCTTCCCATTCCCTCAATCTTTCATAATTCCCCTTCTATTTCCTTTTCTGTTTTTCACCCATTCCTTAGTCCCCCATTTCCACCTTCTATACTCACACCTAACCAAACCCTCATCTACTTTCCTCTGCTTCTCTCAGCTCCAGCTCCCTTCCATGTCTTGCTTTTCCTTCTTGGCCTCTTTGATGACTCTTGCTCCCTACCAAGCCTTTCTAATTCTCCTCTTTTACTGTCTTCTGAGCCCCTTTCCCACCCTCTCTTAACTTCACAATACCTAACACCTTTTCCACTGCCACTCATACTCTCTCCAGTACTCCAAATCATTCACAACCTCACTAATACCTTTCCCAGCCCATCTAATACACCCCCACTTATACTCACCCAATTGCCAAGTTCTTACTGTCTGCCCCAAATGACTGTTCAGTCTGTGTCTCTGCTCTCAGCATCAAGTCCTTGTTTTGCTCCCCCAAACCCACATAAGAACATAATTGCCATACTGGATCAGACCAAAGGTCCATCAAGCCTAGTATCTGTTCCAACAGTGGCCAATCCAAGTCACAAGTACCTGGTACGTACCCAAGCATTAAATCTCAAGCTATTATTGCTTAATAATTAATAGCAGTTTATGGATTTTTCCTCTAGGAACTTATCCAAACCTTTTTTAAACCCAGCTACACTAACTGCTGTAACCACATCCTCTGGCAATGAATTCTAGAGCTTAACTATGTGCTAAGTGAAATAGAATTTTCTTCGATTTGTTTTAAATGAGCTACTTGCTAACTTCATGGAGTGCCCTCTAGTCCTTTTATTATCTGAAAGAGTAAATAACTGATTTACATTAACTTGTTCAAGTCCTTTCATGATTTGGTAGACCTCTATCATATCCCCCCTCAGTCGTCGCCACTCTATCTCAGATTCCCTGCCCTTCAATGTCCCCACATCCTCAGTCACTGAGTTTCTGCTCTTAACCCCTTAGTCACAGAGTCACCATTCTTCCCATGCTCTTATCCACTCTCCCACTACCCAGTATCTGAGTCCATGTTCTTCACCTGCTCTCCCTTCCCCAAGTAACAGCCCTGTTCTCCTCCCACTCTCTCACCCTCTCAGTCTATTCTTCCCCTGATTTCTCCTACATTTCAGTGCCCCAGTGCCTACCTGAACTCTCCCATAGTCCCCCTATTCTTATCTTGTCCCCCCAGTGCCCCAGTCCCCATCTGATCTCTCCCCAGGTCCCCATTTTCCCCTGCTCTCCCGGTCTCCTATCTATACCTTATCTTCTTACAAATCCCCACATCTGTTTGGCAGGCTCCTTCTACTATAGATATAACATCTCTTTCTTCTTCCAGCTCACAGTTGAAATCTTAACCCCACTATTTGAACCACGGGGATCTGACTCTACAGAGCCCCATGTGGTTAAAATAATAGCAGTTTGAACCGCAGGAGTCAAACTGATGAGGTTTGAACCCTAAGGGATTCTATAGAGACAGAGCCCTGCAGTTCAAATAGTGTGGCTGAAGTTTTAGTCGTGAGATGGAAATAGCGCCAGCTGCCAAGATTGGGATGGGAAAAGGGAAGCACATGCTCTTCCTGCACCACCGACCCTGCAATGGATTAGTTGTTCATGCAATGAGCTGGCATCACCCTTGAGCAGTAGCACCTATGGCCACGGCCAAATTGGCCTTAGGCTAGCTATGGGTCTGTAACTAAATCCTTGAAAATGTACGCATATAAATATACATATATTATATATTGATATATATATATATATATAAATGAGTGCCTATATATTACAAATGTGGATATAAGGTCTCACTTTACTGACACAAAAGAGAAAAAATGACAAAAACAGTCTATCTTTTGACTCATGGTTCCAAGTCTACCTGATCTAAGATGTAGACCTCAGGGTCTTTCCTGACCCTGATCTTCCTTTCATATGCACAAGCTATCATCAATTAAGTTATCAGGACAAGTCATAATAAAGCAGGATTAATGCTTTTAACTTATGTATACAGCATAGGAAGAAAAGCTTAAAAACAAATGATTAACGAATGTGTAAAACCATTAAAGGCAGATATAATAGGTACCAGGCCTAACACAGCTGTATTTCATTAAGGGATTGGCCCCACCAAAGGAACAACTGAACTGACAAGGAGATAAGCACCATCAACTTTCTTTGTTTTAGTAGAAATAATTGAAAATTAATTGATCATAGAAAAACAATTTCTGCTGCTACTGAGTCTACATGCTAAGAAATGTCTGTAAAGAAATGTAAATCAAAATATGTAAATATTTAAAAATTATCCAATCAAATCTAGCATCCAAATGTTACAAGCCAGAGATACAATAAAATGATATTCTTAAAAGGACATATAGCTGTTTAGCTTAAGCCTCAACCCATTTCTAAGTTAAACTTTGTGGTACATTAAAATAATTTGCCAATTAATAAGAATGATAGAATTTTTTTTAAGACTCACATGAAGATAATTAAATAGGTAAAGGAACACCAGTTTCTAACCAATAAAAAAACAAAATGAAATATATCTCTGTAATAATTATTTACACAGCTAGTCCTAAATCAATATCTATATGCAATCTCATTATGAAATATTACTTTTTGAGATATTGATCAGTTTGAGGTTGTAGTAATAAAACAAGTAAGATCTCTTATCGCACTACATTTCCAGTTTGATTGATGCAAATAAGATTCTCCCAAAGGCTTAGAGGAAAGTATTTATCTGAAAATGTAAAGTACCTGAATATCTTAAAACAAAACAATGTCAACAAACATGTTCTTAATACACAAGAAAACTGTGAAGAAATGATTTTTAAAAATGTTTTAGAATAAATTGCTAGTAAGTAATGGAAAAGGAAATATCAATCTACGTGCCGTTTCCTAATTAAGCTGGTTTTTAATTTTTAATTTTTAATTTTCTGTTTTTTTGTTTTTTATTTTTTATGTATATCTAGCCGCATCAGCAAGCCTGACGGCGAGCTTTCTTGTGGTATTTCAAACGAAAGCCGCCCGGACTTCTAATCATTTGCGGCAGTCCTTGATATTCTTTTGTTGTGTATTGTACTACTGTAACTTTTCATTAAATCCTCGATGATTTTACAAATATGCAGGATTCTAATGCAACAGAGCTCGATCTTCGTCGAGCGTGTTTTGACAAAGTCAGATGTTACTTCAATATTAGCTCAACAACCGGCCGAAGTTTCGCAGCTTGTGCTGCTTCATCAGGAGCTTGGAATATAACATTCTTTGTCAAAAGGCATTTGTCTCTGTTGAAAAATGATATATATATGGTAATTTAAATGTTTAAAATCCAATAAATAAACCACTTATCTGGGATCGGCGAAAGCTCAAACCTTCAAACAGGACGACTTCGTCTCATGACATCTTTGAATGAACAGACACCATTTTGGCCTCAGACGCAGATATTTAAGTCAACACTAACCAATCAGGACCGCATACGTCAGCACCATAAGTGACATCACTATCAAGTTTGTTCTAAACAAGATCTAAAATTGTGTGACGTCAGTATCAAGGTAGCGTTCACAAAAATACATTGAGTTCTATTTCAGAATTCAAACCATTTGGATGTAGGGTGTCCAAATAATGGATCCATCTTTGTTCGGCTCGCAAAAGCTGTTTGTTGAGGTCACCGCCGCGCCAGTGAGGGGATATCTGCTCCAAGACACAAACCTGCAAATCTTCAAAGCTGTGTTTATTACTCAGACAGTGTGATACAATTGGTGCAGTTTCACGTTGTGTGGCCAGACTTGAGCAATGCTCAATAATGTGGGTCCGAAGTTGTCTAATCGTTTTGCCAACGTATGTCATTTTGCAGGGACATTGAATTGTATAAATAACGCCAGCGGATCTACATGTAGTATTATGTTTTAGTGGAACTGACAATGGTGGATTATGAAAATCGATAACAGTAGTCACTAGCATGTTTGCACAAACAGAGTTTGCTGCGAAACTTCGGCCGGTTGTTGAGCTAATATTGAAGTAACATCTGACTTTGTCAAAACACGCTCGACGAAGATCGAGCTCTGTTGCATTAGAATCCTGCATATTTGTAAAATCATCGAGGATTTAATGAAAAGTTACAGTAGTACAATACACAACAAAAGAATATCAAGGACTGCCGCAAATGATTAGAAGTCCGGGCGGCTTTCGTTTGAAATACCACAAGAAAGCACGCCGTCAGGCTTGCTGATGCGGCTAGATATACATAAAAAATAAAAAACAAAAAAACAGAAAATTAAAAATTAAAAATTAAAAACCAGCTTAATTGGGAAACGGCACGTAGATTGATATTTCCTTTTCCATTACTGATTTGGTTCTTGTTGGAAATTATTTGTGTTCTTTTTTTGAGTCGTGTTAGAATAAATTGCAACATTCATGCTAACAGAAATCTTCCAGCCTAATTATGAAGGACACCCCACAAAATTGAAACTAAGCATAAATGTCATTGCTTACTGCTGTATGAATTATATGGTGATATTCCCTTGCAAATTCACAGATTAAACAGGAAAGTGAAGTTGCTTAATTGTGTAACGGGTATTCACTGAAGGCGGTGGAATCGCCAGTCACACATGTGGGTGTTCTCATCCTTACAGCACCAATGAGACATTTTTCAGAGCTTTCTGGGAAATGTTGGAAACCACTTCTGGCATGTACTGTAGATCCTGGGCTGCTGTGGTCATGTAGCATGCTTCATTTCTGTTAAGTAAGTACTCCTTCACAGCAATGTGGGCATGGCAAGCTCCTAGTATACAGAATGGAATCACTGATTCACTTTCTTACTTCAAATGGTCTAATTTTAGGAAACTAGCACCCAAGACAGGTGAAGAGGTCATTCCCTATTCTGGAGGACATCCAGCAGTTAGAGCCATGAAACTTCTGGGAATTGCCTAAGTCTTTATGTTGCCCATGTGGTTGCCTCAACTACATGGGCAACATATAGATAGGGCTTCAGAAATGTATGAAGTTACCTGCAGAAAGACTCAATGCCAGGCCCATATGAAAGCAACAAAGTAAACTACATCATGGATGACAAGGAAATCAGGCTATCCATGGAAATAGTATCATCCCACTTATCTGACTTGACATTCAAGTTTAATGATGAAGAAGCTCATTGCGGGATGGTGAGGAATGGGGGACAGATAAGAAATAAGCAACAACCAAACATGCATAGCATCTTAATTAAGCTTTTGTCTGTTCTGTCCCAAGTACATTTGTGCTTCTTTGAGACATCACTCTTTCAGCTCATGCTCTCTCAAGTTTTAATGCTGCACAATCGACAAACGTTTTCCATTGGAAAGAAATCAGTAGATCTAGGGGTCACGAAATGAAACTCCAAGGGGATGACTCAGAACCAATGTCAGAAAATATTTCTTCATGGAGAAAGTGTGTTGTGTGTGTGGCATTGTGTGGACCCTTAGTCGCAGTGGAGATGACTCCTCCCACAGGGAGGGGCCCCATGGGGAACCACAGCGATAGGCTAAACGCAGAGGGGCGGATTTTAAATGCCCTGCGCGCGTAAATCCGGCCGGATTTACGCGCGCAGGGCCCTCGCGTGCCGGCGCGCCTATTTTGCATAGGCCGCCGGCGCGCGCAGAGCCCCGGGACGCGCGTAAGTCCCGGGGCTTTATAAAAGGGGCGGGAAGGGGGCGTTCCCGAAATGACGCAGCGTTTCGGGGGCGTGACGCGGTGTTTTGGGGGCGGGCCCGGGGGCGTGGCACCGGCCCGGGGGTGTGGTCGAGGCCTCCGGACCAGCCCCCGGGTCGGGTGATGGCGCGCCAGCAGCCCGCTGGCGCGCGCAGATTTATATCTGCTTTTAGCAGGCGTAAATCTGCCAACAAAGGTAAGGGGGGGTTTAGATAGGACCAGGGGGGTGGGTTAGGTAGGGGAAGGGAGGGGAAGGTGGGGGGAGGGCGAAGGAAAGTTCCCTCCGAGGCCGCTCCGAAATCGGAGCGGCCTCGGAGGGAACAGGCAGCGCGCGCTGGGCTCGGCGCGCGCAGGTTGCACAAATGTGCTCCCCCTTGCGCGCGCCAACCCCGGATTTTATAAGATACGCGCGACTACGCGCGTATCTTATAAAATCCAGCGTACTTTTGTTCGCGCCTGGTGCGCAAACAAAAGTATGCGATCGCGCAAATTTTTTAAATCTACCCCAGAGAGCAGACACTTTTGGTGGAAAGCTTTACTGTACTACTGTAGATAGATGGTAGGAGGCAGGAAGGAAAGGCACTGGAGTCCAGCAAGGTACCAATACGTTCAGACAGTCTCAGATGTAGAAGTCTCATCCAGATGTTCAAGGAAGATAGGAACCCACGGTGCAGGATAAGCTGAGGAGCCTGGTGGGTGGAGTTGGAGAACCGGATCATAGAGGTACTCACTGGAGCATATGCAAGCTTCTTCCTGGCAATGAAGATGGTGGGACCAAAGGTCCGTGGTGCAGGATACACTGGACTGGTAGGCCCTCGAGGAGCGAGTACCTGATAGTACAGAAGATCCTGAAATAAAGAGAGAGACCCCAGAGGAGCGGTTGTCGAGTTAGTAGAAATCCCGAAGGGTAGTTGGAAGCGAAAGGCCCCCAAGGAGCGGGTGCCTAGAGCTTCGTCAGGAGCGAGATTCCCCAGAGGGTAGCAAGGCGTCAAAATGAGCAGCTTAGAGGGATCAGAGTAGCTAAACCGAAGTCCTTGCTAACTCAAAGTAGGTAGCGTAGCAGTGGCTTAAATACCTGGAGGTACTGACGTCATGCGGTGAGGACACCCCCGAGGTTCCCGCCTTGACATGTACATAGACATAGGCAATGTGCGCGCGCGCGCCCTAGGAGGCCACGGGAAGGGGCATGGCAGACTGGGACTCCCTTGCTGAGTTGGAGATGCCGAGGGTTTCAGCACTCGGCACCGGAGGCAGCCATCTTGCCCAAGGAGGAGGAAAAGGGTAGAAAAGAGGTAAGGCAGAGAGGTCGCAGCCGTCTGCGACCGACGGATGCAACAGAGTGGTGGATGCCTGGAATGTCCTTCCAGAGGAGGTGGTGAAGAGAGAATTCAAAGAGGCATGGGATAAGCACTGTGGATTAGGGATGTGAATCGTTTTAGGACGATTAAAATTATCGTCCGATAATTTTAATATCGTCTTAAACCGTTATGGAACACAATACAATACAGATTCTAACGATTTATCGTTATAAATCGTTAGAATCGTGAGCCGGCACACTAAAACCCCCTAAAACCCACCCCCGACCCTTTAAATTAAATCCCCCACCCTCCCGAACCCCCCCCCCAATAACTTAAATAACCTGCGGGTCCAGCGGCGGTCCGGAACGGCAGCGGTCCGGAACGGGCTCCTGCTCCTGAATCTTGTCGTCTCAGCCGGCGCCATTTTCCAAAATGGCGCCGAAAAATGGCGGTGGCCATAGACGAAAAAGATTGGACGGCAGGAGGTCCTTCCGGACCCCCGCTGGACTTTTGGCAAGTCTCGTGGGGGTCAGGAGGCCCCCCACAAGCTGGCCAAAAGTTCCTGGAGGTCCAGCGGGGGTCAGGGAGCGATTTCCCGCCGCGAATCGTTTTCGTACGGAAAATGGCGCCGGCAGGAGATCGACTGCAGGAGGTCGTTCAGCGAGGGTTCCGGCGCCTCGCTGAACGACCTCCTGCAGTCGATCTCCTGCCGGCGCCATTTTCCGTACGAAAACGATTCGCGGCGGGAAATCGCTCCCTGACCCCCGCTGGACCTCCAGGAACTTTTGGCCAGCTTGTGGGGGGCCTCCTGACCCCCACGAGACTTGCCAAAAGTCCAGCGGGGGTCCGGAAGGACCTCCTGCCGTCCAATCTTTTTCGTCTATGGCCGCCGCCATTTTTCGGCGCCATTTTGGAAAATGGCGCCGGCTGAAGACGACAAGATTCAGGAGCAGGAGCCCGTTCCGGACCGCTGCCGTTCCGGACCGCCGCTGGACCCGCAGGTTATTTAAGTTATTTGGGGGGGGGTTCGGGAGGGTGGGGGATTTAATTTAAAGGGTCGGGGGTGGGTTTTAGGGGGTTTTAATGTGCCGGTTTTTCGATTTTTCGATTTTTAACGATTTTTAACGATTTTTCACGATATTTTACCCCCCCAAACGGCAACAATACGATTCCCTCCCCCTCCCAGCCGAAATCGATCGTTAAGACGATCGAGGACACGATTCACATCCCTACTGTGGATCCCTAAAGGCTAGAGGATGGAAATGAAGAAAAGAGTGCATGGGGGTGGGGTGGGGGGGGGGGGGTAACTTGCTGGTGTGGACTTGCTGGTGAAGGCCAATAAGCCTTCATACTGTTAATGCAATGCCATCATTGCTCTCTGCTTCAATGGCAAGGGGAAAAGAGGAAAAAGGAAACTGGATTCAGATAGCAACCAATAAGGGCCCTGACTTTTCTGGTCTGGGAAACTGTTAAATATGAGGGTGACATGTACATTGCGGCAGATAATACCATAAGCTTGATCGGCAGACTGGGTCAATTGTTTGGTCTTTTTCTGCCATCATTTCTATGTTTCTAGATTAGCAAGATGGTATTTATATCCATGTAGAATCTGGGCCAGGATAGGTTGCCACACCAGCTAGATCAAAGCCTTTAAAAAGTGACTGGACTAAGTTGCTAAATTTAGCTGACACAGTTTCACTAGGTTGCTAAATTTAGACAGCCAAATTCTGATTTTCAGCACTAGCTACTTAAGGGTTTTTCTCCCATTTTGTATCTATGGGAAAAACCCTTAGGGCCGGGATTTTAATAGCTACGCTTGGGCGTAGATTTGTGCGTGCAACTCGGCGCACACAAATCTACGCCAGATTTTATACAAAATCCGGGGTCGGCGCACGCAAGGGGGTGCACACTAGTGCGCCTTGCGTGCGCCGAGCCCTAGGGGAGCCCCGATGGCTTCCCCCGTTCCCTCCCCCACCTTCCCCTCTCTTCCCCTATCTAACCCGCCCCCCAGCCCTATCTAAATCCTCCCCTACCTTTATTTTATTTGTTGCTCCTGCCTCCAAGCAGGTGTAGGTTGCGCGCGCCGGCCATGCCCCCACCCGGACCCGGACCACCCCGCCCCTTTTTTCAAGCCCCAGGACATACGCGCGCCACCGGGCCTTTTGAAAATAGGCTCTGCGCGCGTAACACACACACACACACCCCCGCGCACGTAAATCCGCCTGGGTTTATGCACGTAGGCTTTGAAAATCTGCCCCTTAGTGAATC
Source organism: Rhinatrema bivittatum (assembly GCF_901001135.1). Taxonomy (NCBI): domain Eukaryota; kingdom Metazoa; phylum Chordata; class Amphibia; order Gymnophiona; family Rhinatrematidae; genus Rhinatrema; species Rhinatrema bivittatum. The sequence continues at coordinate 105,055,438 of NC_042617.1, read as the reverse complement.
AGGTACTATCTTAGCTGATCAAATCTAGGCACTGCACACACTCCCACCTGTTCTAAATTCTTATTCAATCTTTACTAAGGCACCAATGTGCCACTGCCACCTGGCTCAATTGCTGCCTGGGGTGAGATAGACATTAGAAGCATTTTCTCAGGTGGAAAAACAGTTTCCTAAAGGAGAAGATTGGGTCAGAGGCAGCCATGAAAGTCTGAGTTCGTCTATGACCATTGCAGAGATACTCAGTGCCGTTTTAAAAACATCTTGTGAGTGGATAAGATGCTTCTCCCATTCCTCACCATAAGCCAATAGCAAATGAAATTCAAATTGATTTGTTTGTGAATTCATGCTCCATTTTCAGAATGGTATGTAACTGTTAGATCATATAGGTCATGTAGGATATATTAAACTGGGCTGAAACACAGAATAAATTACTTTGAAAATTTCCCTTAACATAAACAGTCCCCATTAACTTTATTTCTTCATACCTAATTTTAGCAAATACCTTAATTTTGCACAATTTCACAGTATTATAAGTTTCGGAAATAAGCTTCATATTGAACAATACTTAGCACCCTTTATGGACTATCCCTCAAAATAATAAGAAAGCATAAATCAAAGCCTAATCATTCGGAAAGATGTAGGAGGTGGCATGTCAAAAATTTGACACTGGATTCGTGATTATTTACTTCATATCTTAAGTAATCTTACTAGGAAGAAAGAAGTATTGAAAGTTTTTTAAATGTTCTACATTTATCGGCATCCATTATTATGAATATAAGTAAGCCTGAGTGCTGCTGGGTTCATCTTCATTTAAGACCCATGTGGATATCACACATATACAGTAATGGCTTCCAAATCTGGTGCTCAAGAAAATGCAATGGGTCCAAATATTAGAGTAACCAAAATATGCAAATTAATTTGGTTGTGTATCCAAATATATGGAAATATTTTGAATATTCATTGTGGATATCTCCAAAATTAGATGTTGGAAGCTCTCAAGAACCAGATTTCAATGCTACTGATGAAGAGTATGAATAATGCACAAATTGATATTTGTATCGAAAACACAATAAACTATAACATAGTATATATTATTTCAGTATGGAAATACTTTATATAATCTGCCAGTCATAACAGTTACGTATTTGATCTCATTTTAACTGCTATATATCGAATGCTGTGTTAATCATCACAATTGTAAAATGTATCTTTATTTTTTAAAATGCGTAGGATTATATGGTATTTGCAAATGAAAATACAGTGCATGTGCTTTAGTCACCATATACAAAGTACAGTACTCAGAAGCCTAATGTTAGGAATACAGTTTCACTATATTCTGTCTTAATTAAATTCTATTAAAACTTCTTCCATGTTTTCAACCTGAAATTACAATACTCTCATTGCTTTTAAGCAGATAAATTTCATCCACTGTCACTACAGCAAACCAATAAAAGTAAAAAAAAAAAAAGAGACAACCTAACATTCATTAAATTACTGACACTACAGCTCTGATTATATATTGAAAAAAATGTATATTCAGATTCAAAATAATGCACAGTATATTAAATAAAATGGAAAAAAGAAAGAAGAAATTAGGCAAGTTTTAGAAGCTTAGACAATCTAGGCATGCAAATAGATTGTTTTAAATCATGTACTTTCTAGCTAGATAATATAATAAAATTAAAATGTAGACTTGTTTTTCTGCCTGTCAGAATCTCATTAGCACTTCTATTTAAATTCTGCATGTGCATTCAAAATCTCTCATTCGTGCATCTGGTATAACTCAAACACTGCTTTATTTGTTAAAAGGTCTTTTAAATAAAGGAGTGGATTCATATAACTTGCACTGGTATTTTCTAGATAGAAACAGTGCTATTATTTGAGCAGTGCATAACCATGAGGGGTCAGCAAGGATGAAAGGACCATATCTAAAAGAGCATATTAAATGAAAAAAAGCAAATGTTAATCACTGATGAACAGACTTGCACCAACATTCTAGCATTTTAAAAGTGCAATTATTAAGTCTGCCATTGCAAAAATGATTTAACATGTTTATTTTTAAGATTTCTTGTATTTTAATTTTGCATGATAATTTTAGGACTGCCCCGTTATATCAGTATGGAAATACTTTATGTAGTCTGCCTTCTCATTTCATCCCACATTTTAGGTTTACAAATCTTTTATTTTATCTCACATTCTAAGATTGCAAATCTTGTATTTTTGTAATTAAAGTCAGAGCCAAGATTTATAGTGCAAATATCAATTTTACAACAAATCTAGATGAAATATTTATGGTTGAAAATAGAAATTTACTGTGTTCCTGCTTAGGTAGTGCTGGAGTTCCACCTTAACCAATCATTCTGCCAATATTTTTCCAGTCCATATGTTCATAGAGGTGAACATACCCTGCATAATTTGGATTGCAGAAGAGCAATGAAATGGACCAGACGCACTCACCTGGAACTGCTATAACTAATTGCATTGCATCTCCTTTTGTTATATCGAGGCAAGTCTGAAACTAGAAGTGCATGTCAAGGCTCATAGTATTAAAGCTTAAATGAAAACAGTAACCCATCTAGATCAGCCTATACTAAGGAGATCTGCAAAGTTCACTACACACATTTACTTTCCATTGCTATTTAAACACTGATTCCTGACACAATAGTGGGTTTGGATAGTTTGTCCTTCAAAGTCTCCTTGAGGGTTTCAATCCAATCCCATCCCTGTAGGGCTCTTCATTTTATTTCAGGTCATCTTCCTAAATTATACATACACATACATTATTTTTGTTGGGTAAAGCTCTCTCTCTCTCTCTCTATATATATATATACACACACACACACATACAGTATATAATTTAAGAGTGCACAGGGGTAAAAGTTTCATTTCATTTTTTAATTTCATTACTGGGGGTTTTTTCATGAATTTCATTTAGTTTAATCTTTATTTCTTTTTCTTTAGTTTACAAAATAAAACTTTAAAAAAAAAAAAAAGATACAGGGATATCTGGACCCACCACCAATCCCTCCCATCCGGAAAGTTGATGGGGCTAGGATCCTCCCCGCCCCCCACTTACCCGGTCTGGGGGGGGATCTGATGATGAGGCCTAGGACTTACTTTCAGTGTTGGAAGTAGCAGTAAAGAAGGAAATCTGACAGCCAAGGTAACTAACTGAGCCAGCTGCTTGCATCACACTGACTTCTCCCTTTTCCTGCACGTGTATATAGAGCGAGCTGGTCCACTGTGATGGGTTCTTATGTTTCTCACCCCCCTCTGATCCTTTGATTTAAAATTTCAGTGTTTCCCTGGCTCTTTCTTTGGCTATACGAGTCATCTCCTCATCTGCACTCCCTGTTCTGAGGAGGTTGGTGATATCACGCAATATTTTTGATACTGTGAGTGTGACTTGGGCTTTGGAAGGTTGGGGAACATTGACATAAATATATACACATACACACAGTGGGCCGGATTTTAAAAGGGTTACTCGCATATGGTACGCGCGTAACCCTTTTAAAACGCCCCTGCGCGCGCCAAGCCTATTTTGCATAGGCTCGGCGGCACCCGCAAGCCCAGGGATGCGCGTAAGTCCGGGGGCTTGCAAAAAGGGCCGGTCAGGGGCATGGCCAGGGGGCGTGGTGTCGGCTCGGGGGCGGTCCGAGGGTGTGGCCAAGTGCCTCAACACAGCGGCCTGTGTCGGGGCCTGCCGCGCCAGCAGACAGCCGGCGTGCGTAAGTTACTACTGCCCGGAGGCAGGTGTAACTTTTCGAATAAAGGTAGGGGGGAGTTTAGATAGGGACGGGGGGTGGGTTAGGTAGGGGAAGGGAGGGGAAGGTGCGGGGGGTGGAAGGAAAGTTCCCTCCAAGGCCGCTCCGATTTTGGAGTGGCCTCGGAGAGAATGGGCAGCGCGCGCAGGGCTCGGCGCGCGCAAGGTGCACAAATGTGCACCCCCTTGCGCGCGCCGACCCCGGATTTTATAAGATACGCGTGACTACGTGCGTATCTTATAAAATCCAGCGTACTTTTGTTTGCGCCTGGTGCGCGAACAAAAGTATGCGCGCACATAGATTTATAAAATCTACCCGATTACTTTTCTTGGATTAAACCCATTTTATATATATATAAAAAATGGATCAAGCCTAGCAAAAGTAGCATATATATGTATTTAGTAAAAGCACCATTATGCAGCACAAAATCAACCAGAAAGCTTAACTAACCAGCATCTAGCAACCCTCAAAACAAGGACTAAGTAGCAGGCATTCACTATGGGGGTCAAGAAGCCCCAGCCCATATGAAACACAAAAGCCAAGAGGTTGCAAATTATGCAATATCTCCTATGCCTTGTACTTTTCTCTGTGCTTGTGTCAGCTATACCATTTTTTACAGGGGATATGCCTACCTCATGCAATTATATACCTTTAATATCTGTGTAAAATATAAGTCCTTATACATTTGGCTTTTTTTGCTACAGCTGAAGCTGTTCTTCTCTGCAAGAGATGCATATAAAAATGTGAATATGCCTGTATTATTTGATGCTGTAGTCTAACAGTTGATGACTTTTCCCTTTTCCTTTTTATAACAAAGAAGAAAAAATATTTTTAATGATGATACTCAATATGATGTAACAAATTTTGTAACTTTGCACACGTAACATTTTTTGCTTGCATGAAAAAGCACTTATTTTTGGTAAAATGTTTGTGTGTAGGGAAGGAATTTCTTTCTTTGTATAGTAGGATTCCATTATCTTGTATTAAGTACCTGCAGGTGATTACACTTGTGGTTTCTGGTTCCAAAGCTCAGGCTTTCCTCCTACCTGCTGTGTGCACTTACACGCTCAACTCCTTTCCGAAAGAACTACCATAATCCTAAAATCAACATGCCGTTGAAGCAGATCCTCTTAAAATCACAAAGCATGATCTAAAATAAGAACTAACTCATCAATTTTAGTCGATTCTAAAAGATCAGTTTCATATGCATGTTAACTGAGGTGCAGTTTGGAATACAAACACATTTCATGATACACAGCCAGACTATATCCCTAGGAAAGCTGAAGATTATTTATCTCATATATAAAAAAAATAGCATTTTGGAAAGAAAGATACATTTTCGAGACTAACAGAGATTTCTTTCTCAAGACTGATACTTGAGTGCATTCATTATTTTTCAAGGAAATTATCTACCAAACCCATGACCTAATTTTTGTGTGTTAGAAAATCTGTCACTGTTTTCTATAAAAGTGAAATAAGAGAAGTCAAGCAGTGCAGCCACTCCTCTGCAATGAACTTCTGCTTGGATTACACTATAGAAATTGCTTCTTGAACCACAATAGATGCACCAAGGACAAAAAGTTTGCTTGGTCAGCATTTTTTTCTGTGTACTGTCCAAGTTCATTCAAAAATTGTTTATTACAGTGTTTCCCAATACTCTCCTGGAAACACACCTCACCAGCCAGGTTTTCAGGATATCCATAATGAATACACATGAGACAGATCTGCATACATGGGAGCCCCTGGGTACTCAATTCTACCTCATGCATATTCATTGTAGGAATCCTGGAAACCCGACTAGGTAGGTGTGCCTCCAGGAGAGGGTTGGAAAATACTGGTTTACTCTCTCATTCCTATGGTCAGGTGCAAAGATATACATAATGTGTTTAATATAATTGTTAGAACATGAATTTTTTTCAAAAATGACCAGTCTTTATCTGGCAACTTTCCCCTAAGGTGACGGAAATCTCCATTTTAGAAATACTATAGAGAGCAAAGGAAAGAAACACTAATAGCTATACTGACACTTTGTAAAGTCTGAAAACAGATATCTCAAATCTAACTCCCAAGCTGCAATTCCCTGTATATTCTGACAAGTTACATAGACTACAGTACCTCATCCCCATCAACCAATAACTTCCTGAGAAGGAATGCACACAAGAGCAGCTATTCACATGACACAAACACCCTAATGAATGTGACAAGATGGTGAAAGCACTAAATTAAGTCATTATAGTGCAGACATTCAATGGTTCCCCACCCCAACCCCATGCATAACTTTACACAAAGACTTATATAACCCCCTCATCACAACCAACTTGTGAAGGGGTCCATACCTCCCAAGCCTGCTGAGCACAGAATCACTTGATATAGGGTTGGAGGAATGTGGATTCTGTGAATAGGGACAGGAAGGCCCTAAGTGGATTAACACGCCTCCAAATAAATAGTTCACACTCACAGTGATCTGTTCCAAACAGAAAGAATAGCTTTACTCAAAGGAATTCAAAAGTGCAAAAATCAAACACGGTTACACAGTGAAAAGCCCAGACAGATAGCTCTTCAAATACAGTCTTATGCTGCTGAAGTCACTTTCCAAATCACAATGAACAGTATTATTAACCTTAAATAGGATTTTTAGTCTTCAGACCTCCCCAAGACTGTTAGAGAATCCGCCTCAGGTTTCCTCAGTTACACATTCAAACGGGCTGAGTTGGTCCAGGTAAATCTGCTCCTTTTTCCTCAGGTTGTGATCTTACTGGGTTGGCCTTTTGTCCTTACAGGAAGGATCACCTTTCCTGCAAATCAACTGGAAATCCAAGGCAGAACACAGCCCCTATGCTGGCTCTCCCCAAACTCCCTCCAAGATGCACATCTATTCACTCCCAAGAACTCTTCTCATTGCCTTCTCCCTGTGACTCTGGAATCACCCTTTAACCACCTCCTCCTACTCCTTGGGGGACACTGTTGCACAAGAACCTCCTAATACTGGAACATTCCCCATTCTGAAATACAGTAAAGCTAGAAGGGCATCACACTTACAATATACAAGGGGACGTTGAAAAAAACTTGTAGCAAGGATCCTACTCATGTAATGTACTTTGCTAACAAACAGAAAGAATTCATTTAATTCAATATAGTTAACCCCTGTGTTTACATCTCTCATTAACATTGCTGTCTGATAAAATTTATGGGGGTGAAAAGGAGCCAAACAAACAAAAAAAACTGTTTTTCCCAAGGTCACAGACATTCTTCAGGAGTTTCAAGATGACTTGGAAAAGATTTGGCTGGACATGCAAAACATTTACTTCCTTTTGAAAAGATACTTCAAAAACATGCATCTCTAAAAATGAATGCACACTGCTAAAATTCATTTAACAAGTACTACTCATCTCAAAAAATAAACAACCATGAAAATGAGGTTCAGTTTTGTTTCTTCTCATAGATCTAACATTAATATTGTCAGTTTAGTAAAATAAGTAAGAAAAAAAGAATCTATTGGGTGCATTTAAACCAGGGCTTCCCCATCTGGGGTTCGGGACCTCAAATGGAGTCACAAAGCCTGTAGCTGGGGTCACTAGTGCCTCAAAGGGTACAACTCTTCAGGCACCAGCTGCAGCATTAGTAGTAGTAGTATAAGTCAATGATGGGTCCAAAAGCCAGCACACACCCACAGGCCCTGTAGTAACCTGCCCTCACATGAGTTTCTGTGGTAACAGGAAGCCCTGCATGAAGAGAGATTAGGACCACTGCAGGGTCTGTGGCCTTCACCTGGCTCACATGCCCAATACTGATTTCATTCCTAATGGTGCTGCCACTTGCAGATAACAGTCAGGTTTGGGACCAGCCATGAGGGGAAGAGTGAACTGAGTGTGCACAGGGAGACTGCCACTCTTCCTCACCCATCACAGAACCTACCCAAGAGAAAAATATTGCCCCTGTCAGCAGCCTGCCTCTCTTCCTACCAATTGTAATCCAATTTTGGCTGAGGGTCAAAAGGAAAATGTTGCCGCTGGCCCTGACCAGGGGTCGTTTAGAAGAGTGGCTGTTTGAAGGGACAAATTAGATGCATGAGGTTTTGAGGGTTGGATCAACTGGAGAAGAATTGACTGTGAGCAGGGGGAGGAATAACATAAGATCAACTAAGTTATGTAAGAGAGGGGAAATGAGTGAGAGGGAATCAATTGGGAGGGGAGGGAGGGGAAGGGAGAGAGGGGAGGAGGAGAAGTTGGAAGATGAGAGGAAGGGATGACTGAGGATCAATTGGAAGTTATAAAAATGGCTGGGAGATGAGCAAGGATCACTTGGGACAATATGAAAAGAGTTGGATGGGGTGAGAGGGGGATGAGCTGGGAAGATGAAAGTTGCTGAGAGATGTAAGAGGTGCTTAGTTAAGGGCGGCAGAGGTTGAGAGCAAAAGACCTCTGGAGGGGATAGAGGTTTATTTGTTTATTTAGACAGTTTGTATTCCGTTGGTCCATGTATAGAACACAACAGTTTACAAGATGACATTCATAGTTATAAATTCAACAGACAAACATAAATAAAACCAAAGTGATTTGTTACGATGTTGGTATTTGTAAGTAGGTATTAATTTCCATATATCTAAAGACAATTTCTGGGACATATGGAATTATAACTAGTACATTTTATTTATTTTTATTTTATTTTGAACTTTTCTATACCGACCTTCATGATGAAGTAACATATCAAATCGGTTTACATTGTAACAACATTATTGCACAAGGCATTACATCAAACAAAATTATACAAGGCATTACAAAAAACTAAAATTGCACCGGGCAAATCATCAAAACAAATGGTAACATAGAAACTGGCGAGGAATAGAGTTCGCAATAGTTGACGTGAGGGTTAACAAATGATAAATTGAAAAAGGTGAAACGATCAAAAGGGGAAAGGGATGTAGATTAATCGCAATGGAAGAGGACCTGCAATCAACGTGAATGCAAGTTAATGAAAAATAAAAAATCCAATTATAGAGTCTGGGAGCAAGATTAATGCAATAAGAATGAGTCCAGACATGACGGGGGAAATCCAGAGCTGTATACGGGTGAGTAACCTGTCAGAAAATCCAGAGCTGTAGGGGTGTGAGAAGCTGTCGGGCAAGGAGTGTGGGTAATCACAAACAAAATAAAGTGGTAGTGCTATACTTGAACTTAGTTTGTGGGCCCTTGGGTCGTGGAGAGAGCTGACTCCACCCACAGGGAAGAGCCCTGTGGGGACTCTCCACAAAGGCCGGGGTCTCAGCAGTGATGGACACAGGAGCCAGAGATATATTTATTATACAGCAAAGAGAAACCCGAGGAGCGGGTTTGTAAACTCAGTCCTTGAATAGGAAGACCTGAGATGGATTCTCCGGTAGTGGTCCACAGAGCGGGGTAACCCGAAAAATACTTCCCTCTTGGTAGTTCTTGTACGTAGTAGCTCAGGTAGAGGTCCACAGCACGGGGTAGGCCGAAGGTAGATGTTGGCAGCAGGCACAAGACAGCATGGATCCGGTAGTGGTCCGTAGAGCGGGGTAACCCTAGGATCCGCACAGCAAGAGAGAAACAGAGTTGTAGATCAGGTCTAGTACTCACTCCGTAGAGTTGCAGTAGAGGTAATATTGTAGCAGCAGCGGAGACCCGGTGTTGCGATCCTGCCCGCGAGGAGCGCGGGCAGGCTCTTACCTTCTCGCAGCCAGTCGGGCTGCTGACGCTGCTGCTTCTTTCTCCCTGAATCAGCTGGGGCCGTCCCTGCAGCTGTTGCCATGCGGCCGGCTCCTCTGCTCCTGTTTCTGCCTTTCCCCGACGTGCTGCTGCTATCCCGGGACCTTCAGCCAGCAGGGAGGCTGTCCCTCCCAGTGCCTGCTTCAGCCCGGGTCCTTGCCTGGCAGGGAAGCTTCCCTGCCAGTGCCTGCAGCCTGCTACAGCTCTCTACTCTGCCTGCAGTCTTACCTCTCCTCCTGGGGCTGTCTTCACGGCATGGAGCCGTTCCTGCAGACAGCCCTTCTCCTGCTTCCTGCTTCAGTCCTTGCAGCTCTCTGTTCTCCCTGCCGGTGCCTGCAGCCAGCCTTACCTCTCTCTGCTTCTTCCTGCTTCAGTCCTTGCAGCTGGGAGTGGTTCCAGTGACCTGCCTTCACCCAGCTCCAGCCCAGGGCTGCTCCACTGCTTCCCTGGGCCTTCCACGTGGTTGAGGACGCCACCAGCTTCCAGCTCTTCTCTCCAGCTCCCTAGGGCGCGGGCGCGCGCCTCTCTGCTCCTCTTCGAGGGCCAGCCAGGTGTCGCCCCCTGCTGACCCCTCCCTGGGCGTTGTCTACCTCAGCTCTACTAAAGGGCTCAGCGTTCAGTCTGTCTTTGCCTTCGCAAGGAGTTGGTCACTCCTGAGAACCTTCGCTCCAGGAAGATGTCCGTGTTCCAGCACTTCTGCAAGGTCCTATGTTTCTTGTTCTCTGTCGGAGCTCCTCGTCCAGTCCTGATATCTGCCTTGAGCTGCCAGGAGTGCAGCAACCTGCTTCTTCCCTGTGCTCTCCCGCTCTCAGCGTGGTCCACGACCAACCTTCCAGGGCTGTGTAGGGCGCGCTTGGGACAGGGTGGTCCGCGACTCAGTCCCGCGGGTGGACTGAGTAGGGCGCCCTGAGGGACAGTGCCCATGTCTTCCTTCAGCCCTCGTTCCTGAGTCCACCTCTGTGCATCCAGTACCTCGTCCTGAGTCCACGTCTGCTCCTGAGTCCACCTCTGTACTTCTAGTACCTCGTCCTGAGTCCACGTCTGTGCCTAAGTCCACGTCTATGCATCCTGCACCTCGTTCCTGAGTCCACGTCGTTCCTGAGTCTCGTCTGAATCCATGTTCCAGTCTTCGCTGCCCTGGCCTCCATCTGGCCTGCCGCTTCGTGCCGTACCCTGCGGCAGGTCCGAAAGGGCTGGGAATGGTCGGAGGACTGTTCACAAGACCAACATTGCGTTGTTGGGTCTTCCGAAGCGTGCAGGTCCAGAGGAGGGCCTGTCGGCCAGTCTTCACTCCAGCTTGCTTCCGTCCAGCCCATGCTCGGGCATGCCACGCCTCCCGCGGCACTTCCTCGGAGTTCCTCTGGGGTCGAGCCGTGGCCAAAGGACACACACATCTCCCAGGAGTGGGATCGCTCTCCTAGCGCTCCACAACACCCGGAGCAGGAACACTGAAGGGTCGTCCATAGAAGTAGCGAGAGGTACTCACTAAGCTGGTGAAGGTGAGACTCGCAGAGAAGGATAGCCCTGAGTGCTGCAAGGCCCATGAGGATAGCCCTGAGTGCTGCAAGGCCCCCAAGAAGCGGGTACCTGAGTCACTCAGTCTGGAACGCAGGAATAGCGAGGTGAAGCATCTCTGAGAAAAGGAATTGGGCAAGATGGAATCCTTGCTAATTCATTGGTAGGAAGGTCCGGTAGGCTTAAGTACACGTAGGCAGTGAAGTCATGCGGAGATGCCGCCCCCGAGGTTCCCACCATGACGTGGATAAGACAGAGGCAGATTCAAGATGGCGACCGGGATCGCCCATGCCATCCCGGGAATGCCAGGGAGGTTGGCGTGCAGAGGCAATGGTGGCCATCTTAGCCAGAATCGGAGCTACAGGGCAAAATGAGGTGAGCAGCAAAGGTCGCAGCCATCTGCGACCGACAGGCGCAACAGGTAGTTTTCACATCTTAGTCTGTGGGTTGCTTGAGAATCATGCATTTTCTCATGTGATTTATTCTTCATGATGCAATTATCATTTGTCCTTCTTGTCTTTGTGGCTCCATATATTCTGAGTTTTTAAGTTAAATTATATGTGTTTACGAATAGCCATTTTTTTAATTCACTTTTAAATTTCTTTCTATCTGGTAAGATACGTAGTGTTTCTGGAAGAGAATTCCCGAGTTTTGGACCCACTATGGAGAATACTCAATCTCTTATTTGTGTCAAATGTGTGTTCGTATTGTGGGAATATTCAGTAGTCCTTTATTTTGGGCTCTTAGTGTTTGTTTAGGATTGAAGGGCTGTAGTGTCGGTCCAGTGTTATTGGAATAAATGATGTTGAATATTATCATTATTATTTTATAGTATATTCTGGATTGTATTGGTAACCAATGCAGTGCCATCAACGAGGGGATAATGTGATTATATTTCCTGGATCCTGTTAATAGTCTTGCTGTGGCAATCTGTAATAGTTGTAGTGGTTTTAAGTGACTTGCTGGAAGACCTAGAAGTAAAGAGTTTCAGTAGTCAAGGTTAGAAAATATTAGAGATTGTAGTACTGTACAAAAATCCACTAAGGTTAATAGTGGTTTCAAACTTTGTAGTATACGCAGCTTCGCGTATCCTGTCTTAATCAATTTCCTGATGTGCACTTTCATTGTGAGGTTCTCATCTAGCTGTACACCTAAATCCCATACTTGAATTGAAGGATTAATTTGAAAGTTGCCCATGTCTAAGGCAGGTGATTTAACTATCGATGAGGTTCTACTCAGTCAAATGATTTCAGTCTTTTTAGGATTTAGGGCCTCATTTTCTAAAGTATCGCAGGCCTGCGATACTTTAGGGAATGAGGGGTGGGAGGCCGAAATGGGGGGGGCGGGCCTGCGCTGCCAGTTTCGCACCCAATAGCACCACCATAGGAGGTGTAGCTATTGGGCGCGAACTCGGACACGAAAAGGGCCTTACCTTTTCGTCGTCCATGGTGTCTTCGCAGAGTCGGCCCCCGTGACGCCCTGATTCCTCCTCTTCCGGGGCCGACTCCGCCCCCATTTTGGTATCGCACGTGATAAGGGACGTTTCGCGTGCAAAACGTCCCTTATCGCGTGCGATCCGATTCGAAAATGAGGCCCTTAGTGTCAGTTTAAGTTGCGAGAGTTCTTGTTGTATTGTTTTCATATAAGTAGATATTATCGCTATTGTTTTTTCGAATGATCTGGAAAGAGGTATGTCGACCTGTAGTTTGAGAGAAAGGATTGACTGGAGAGGGTGGAAGGTCAAAGTGGTGTGATTGCTGGAGAGGAACCGCATCTCTAATAATTAGTTTTCACAGTCCTCTGGGGGTCATGTGAATTTTCACACTCTAAAATGGGGTCACATTGGCTCAAAGTTTTGGAAGCCCTGATTTAAACTCTACATCTGTTGTTGTTGAAAGATTGGTGAAAAATATTAAGCACAGATAGTCAGGGCAGCTACCAAGTGCTAGGATATCATTCTATGGCTGAGAGTAAATTTTCCTTTTAAGTATAAAAAGTTGTGGATAATTATTTTAAATTAATTCCAAATACCTAGGAAAGTAATTTTAACAAAGAAAATCTGTACATCTGATATAAAAGATGGATTTTGAAAGAACAAGATCATTGTGGTTTTTTTAAATAACACTTCCATATTAATGAAAGATTCCGATATCAAAATTCAAATTTTCAGAACAGTAATTATTAAATCTTATTAGCTAAAGATGTCAAGACAGCTTATACTGCACAGGAGATGGGCTTCTTTTAATGGAAACGCGGCTCTGGAACTAGAGGTCATGGGATGAGAGTGAAAGCGGGTAGGTGGATGCGTGGAACAGCCTCCCAGTGGAAGTGGTGGAGACAGTATCTGAATTCAAGAAAGCATGGGACAACATAAGGGATCTCTGAAGGAGTGGTAGGGATTGAAGAGATTGGCAGACTAGATGGCCCTTATGGTTTATTTCTGTCATTATGTTCTATGTCACTGTATTAGCATTCTCTTGTATTGTTATCATGAAGTGATTAGGTTTGTTTAGTTAGAACACAATAAGAAAGTAAAAGTTAATCACTCTAAGGGCAGACTAGATGGACCATTTGGTCTTTTTCTGCTGTCATGTTTCTATGACGAGGATTTAAACCTTTTAGTTATTTTTTTTCCTAATTTAGATTTCTCCATGCATTATCAATGTCAGATTTTCTTTTCTCAAGCCAGAAACAAACAGATGTCTTTCAGAGCTGTAAAAAAATATTTAATATGTTCAACAAAAAATTTCTTTCTTCTAGGTTTCAACCACTGAGGAGTAATCTAAGAAAGTTTGAGAACTGGTTGTGTGTTTGGTAAATAAAAATAATAGTAAAGCAGTGCATAGTCATACAATGCAGAAAGGCAAGGGTACTGATATGTATAGCCTACATACATCTAGTAGAACTACTGAAATGGTAAGTAACATCAAATACAGGACAGATATGAAAGTAATTGTATCTGAGTTTCTCAAGAGACAAAAATATAGGGAACACAGAGAAATGTATAACCAGTGTCCCCAATTTCCTGCAGCAGGTTTTTCAAGATTCTGTGGCAAGACTTAGCAAATAATGTTGCAAACTTTTCAAAATCCTGCAGCAATTATGTGGAAAATTTGTATAATTTGCATATATTTGCATATTGAAATTTCAGAATTTGTTTTCCTCCCTATATAAAGTTATTTTCTGATATTCTGTGTCCAGTTTATTTGCTTCTTTATTAGAAGAAAAGGGATCTTAGTTTGTTTTATCATTTGACTCATGTTCACTGTCTGTTTTAACTCAATATTTCCTATTTTTTTTTGAACCATTATAATATATTTTAATTTTTAATTTATTATTTTAATTGTATGTTTTATTTTTTTGTTGTTGTTTTTTAAATTGTGTGTATTTTGTTCACCTCCTAGGCCTTTTAGTGTTAGGCAGTTTATAAATCTAAATAAAATGTAAACATAAATGTAAAGTGAATCGTGGAATCTATTGCCCTCAGATATAGTCACAACAAGCAGGTTAAGAGGGATCTGGATACATTCCTGGAAGCAAGGTCATAAACAGATATTAGGGTTTGGGTAGAGGCCAAGTTGCTTCACACTCTTACATACAGTTTCTATAAGGTGCACTTAGATAAACTCTTGATTTTCATCTGTTAGGTATTACTAGTGTCTGTGCAGCCACTTTGGAGACAGGATGTTGGGTTTATGGACTACTGGTCTAAACCAACCTTGCTGTTCCTATGTTTTTATGTGATGGGGAGGAAGAGGGAAAGGGATCTGGAGAGGGAGAGGATCTCACAACAGCGAAGGAAATCTCAGAGGACAGAAATGGAGACAGGATCTCAGCAGGAAGGGTAGAGAAAAAAGAGGATGGGGGAGAATAAGAAAAGGGGATAAGAGGAGGAGGGAAGAAGAATCATAGTAGGGAAAGAGAATGAAAGGATCTGGGATTAGGAGAAAATAGAATAATCCCCATACACCACGCTCCCTGACATAAGATTCTCTCTCTCACACTCTACACTTCCTTCAATTCCCTCACTTACTGTCTGTTCATACAGATCTCTCTAGTCATCTCACTATCTCACACACTGCTATGATCTCCTCACTCACACTGCAAAGCCTCTCCACTCATCTCACTCATACTCCACAGCATCTTCCTCACTAACTCCTTTCTCACACATCATCTCCATCCCCACACCCACTCGTCCCTGTACACTTATCACTCACTCTCCTCACCCACAACCCCTCCAGTCCTCTCACTCATTCCTTACCCCAACACCCCTTCCAATACCTCCCATAGCCCTCACTCACTCTTGCCCCGCACCTCTTTATACATTCTCGCTGCAACCCCCCAGACCCCCTCACTTACTCTTGCCTTGCTATCCCCTCAATCACACTCCCCCCTACTCACACTCTCTTGTCGCCATTCAATCACTCTACCTTTTCCCACCCACACCCTTCAAATCCCCTCATTCTTGCCCCTCCTTCCCATCCCTTTACTCACTCTCTCATCGGTAGAAGCAGTATTGTGGCAATGCAGCGCCTCAGGATCTATCATCCTCCTCTTCTGCCAGGGGCTTGTGTTGCCCTTTGAACCACACAGGAAACCATAATGCTGCATAGGTCAAAGTGCGAAATTTGGGGCCCAGCAGTAAAGGGGGAGGATGGGGCAAGAGTGCTACTGTACTGCAGACAAGCCAGGATTGCACTGGAGAAAGGATACAGGCCGTTACCAATGCTGCTGCTCCTGCTTCTCCTCCTGACCTTTACTCCCACAGCGATTCCATGAGGAATGTGCAATTCCACAGGAAGGCCCGGATTTTGCAGGTCTTCAAATAGCCATGGAATCACAGAAGATCAGGGGCCCTGGGTATACCAGCAGAAAAATGTTAATAATGCCTCTGTAGAAGTCATTGATACAACTTAATTTGGAATACTGTCGGTATTTCTGGAATCTGCAGCTTCAAAAGGCTCACAGTTTCTTGTGGTTAGCAGATTCTGAGTACACTTGCATAAATTAGCATAAATTCCTGCATTATATAATTTTTTATATAAATCTTTCAATTTTTAAATCCTGGTTAAAAGACCTCTGATGAGACCCTTCACTTTATCTAGTAAAACTGGGCCAGTTAAAGTTACTCAGTTCTGAATGGGAATTGGTCTCTTCACTAACAGCTATCAGTAAAGGGACCAAACATTGGTCTTTTCACAAGTAGTAAAGTGAATAAATCAATACTCACATTCTGTGAAAAATCAGCTCTACTGCACTTAGCTCTATTGAGCTCAGCTGGCCATTTTTTGGGGGGTTTAGGAAGAAAGGATTTAGCCAACCCCCTTTATTAAGATAAAAGATAGACGGGATCAGCAGCTGCTCAGCATATTAGGTTTTTGCTTTTTTTTTTAACATTCAAAAGCCCACTGAGTGGCAAAATTACCTAGATAACTTTATCTGGGTAACTGTGAAGGAATGGCCCTACTTCCCCTCCTTAACCTACGCTGGACCAGGCATCTAACCTGGTCCACCTTTAATGCTACAGGAAGAGAGCTCTGTGGGTAGGACCCTGCTAGGGCAGAATAAGAATGTTAGCTCAGCTGGGATCAGGAGGCCCCAGCACCTCCAGGACAGGAGCTCCTATAAACATCTCTGCATGAAGGTATTGTAAGAATACACTGCTAGAAGGTAAGAAGTCTACTAAATGTTTGTGTGAGAGTATACAGCTAGAAGAAAGTAGGCAGCCTATTATTTTGTTTGCTGACTGAATGGAAGAATAAAGTTTAGGTTGCATGAAGCAAGGCTAGAGACAGTTTGATTTCTGTCTCCAGCCAGTAAGGTCTGCTCAGCTCTCCCACAGTAACTTTAGCTGTGTATACTCAGCAGGAGACTTACCAATTAATTTTAATCCGCTAACTTCCCACTCACTGCACCACTGAATATAGACCTCACTGTTTCTTTCCTTAACTATTTTAGTCACTTTCTTTTTTTGTTTACTTTTCATTCTTTTCTCCCTCTATGTTGCCACTCTGACCACACTCACACTATACTCTCTCTCTCTCTCTCTCTCTCTCTCTCCAAAAGGTGTCTTCTATTTTTACCCATCTTGCCTTCACTTTAGTCATCTACTCCTTCTTCTTTTTCTCTCATTCCTCCCCATGCTCCTTATTCCCGTCACTTCTTCCCTTCACCCATACCTCTCACTTATCTACTCCATCTTCTCCCTCCTCTGATCACCCTCCAGTCTCTCAAAGCTCTATATTCAACCACTTATGTCCAGGCAAAGTTACCCAGACAACTTTAAGAACATAAGAACATGCCGTACTGGGTCAGACCAAGGGTCCATCAAGCCCAACATCCTGTTTCCAACAGTGGCCAATCCAGGCCATAAGAACTTGACAAGTACCCAAAAACTAATTATTTTCCATGTTACTGTTGCTAGTAATAGCAGTGGCTCTTTTCTAAGTCAACTTAATTAATAGCAGGTAATGGACTTCTCCTCCAAGAACTTATCCAATCCTTTTTTAAATACAGCTACACTAACTGCATTAACCACATCCTCTGGCAACAAATTCCAGAGTCTAATTGTGCGTTGAGTGAAAAATAACTTTCTCCGATTAGTTTTAAATGTGCCACATGCTAACTTCATGGAGTGCCCCCTAGCCCTTCTATTATCTGAAAAAGTAAATAACCGATTCACATCTACCTTTTCTAGATCTCAACCTTGAATGGTTAATTTTACCTGGATGTTCCATCCGAATCTGCATTAGCTGAATATGCAATCTAAAGTTAACCAAAGTCATCTGGATAACTTTAGGGCTGCTATTTGTCTGGAAAGAATTAAATATCAGTGCTACCCAGAGAAAGTAAAATCATGACTCGGGAATGTCTGCTTCCCTGCTTATTTTGATTTGGGTAAATTTTGTCCAGACAACAAGATTTAGATAGTAACTGAAGGAGAATTTATAAAATCAGGATACATCTGGCTAACTGCAAAAGTTAGCTGGACAAAACCTTTGAATACAGACCTCTCTCATTCTGCTCTCCCTGCCCCCTGATTTTGCTGTCACCAGCTGTCCCTAACTCCCCTAGTATCCACTACTAACCATTTATTCTTAAGTTGCAGAATAAAGATAGTAACTTTGGAGCACAACATAAAAGGGAAAACCGAACCAAGCATAGTTTGGCATAGTTGGTAGTTAAGGTGAGGTGGTGGCAGTGGGCATCAGGAGGAGGCGTTTAACAGCTAAAGAAAGGAAGTGCAGGAGGTCTGCAGGTGACGGCTAGAAAGAAGTAATTTAGTAAACAGATGGGGAAAGAACTAAGGAACGTGGGAAGTTAGCTGACGTTAAGAGGTGCAGAAGCCAACAGCAGACAGTGATGGCTGGAGATAAGCAGTCAAGGACACAGCCAGATGCAGTTGGGAGGGGATGTGAAGGAGATGGATAGGAAGTAGAAGAGGCAGCAGCACATGGGATAAACACAGAAGATCAGTGGAGTCCGGAGTAAAACTAGAGAACAGGTGAGGTCTATAAATATTGTGGAAAGAAGGGAAAATGGGCAGAGGAGATGGGGCCTTGCAGTCATTTGCTATCGTTTTTCAACTTAAACACAAATTCTGAACTTTTTACTTTTTAGCTCTGTGATGTTGAGCAGTCAGGACTAACCAGAGAACAGGCTCTAGGCTGGACTCTGCAACAATCTTTATAGGATTTTTTATTGTTAAGCAATAGTACACAATACAAATTAGCTGGTTTGTGCAATTCAACAAAACTAGTTGTAACTTACAGTTCATATTCTTGAGGCTTCAGTCTCTCTCCCTAGGCCTTCCTCATCCCTCTGGCCTTGATCTCTTAACCCCACTTGCAGTGATCCACCTTATCTCAGAATCCCATGCTAGGTTAGGACTTAAGGAGGACCGGTACAGATAGCTGTACCTGATCTTTTAAGGTGTACTGAGGGAGTTCTTAATGCTCCCTCACAGGCTCTTTGAAATACAGTTTTGCCATTGCCAATGAAGTAGATAATAAAATGCTGCTTTTTTCATTTTTGTTTTTGGATTTCCTTATAACTTAACTAAGAAGCTAGTTTAAAGGCCTTTGTTATAAATTTGTAATACATCTGTGGGGCACACTGGGGTCAATTAAAATATGTTAAGTGTGGTACCTGGTTTTGTTTTTTTTTGTCCTCAGGACTTTTAGAAAAAAAGAAGATAACATTTTGGGGCAGATTTTAAAAGCCCTACGCGCGTAAATCCAGCTGTATTTATGCGCGCCAAGCCTATTTTGCATAGGCCCGGCAACGCGCGCAAAGCCCCGGGACACGTGTATGTCCCGGGCCTTGAAATAAGGGGCGGGTAAGAGGCATGGCCTGAGGCCACTGTAGGGCTGCTAGGCCGTCAGGCGCAACTTTTAAAATAAAGGTATGGGGGGGTTTAGGTAGGGCTGGGGGGAGGGTAAGGGAGGGGAAAGTGGAGGGGGGGGGGCGGAGGGAACAGGGAAAGCCATCGGGGCTCCCCTAGGGCTCGGCGCGGATTTTATAACATGCGCATGGGTTCTGGAAAAAGTCCTGGTGCATGGCCCCCAGCCAATTCACTGCAATGACTGAGCTATATGTCTTAGAAGGGGATATAAAACAGAGGGAAAAATCCCCGTGCGTACATCTTAAAATTCCGCCCTTCATTTTTTGTGGGGTGGGAAAATTCCTAGACTTACTCTTCGGAAGCTTAAGACTTAAAACTTCTAAGCAGGTTTTTTTTTATCACCTGCTTTTCATGTTACATCAAGGTATGTTAGGGTTGCAGAAAAATGTTGATGGCAATCCTTCCCAACTTTCTTGGTAATTGTGATGGAGTTTGATTCTTAGATCCTAGGCTGGATACGCTACATTCAGACCCCCAGAAGGAAGGGAGACCCAATCATCAAACATGAGCAACACCTAGTTGTTAGATTTAAGGCCTATGACTGCAGGGTTCTGGAAAAAGTCCTGGTGCATGGCCCCCAGCCAATTCACTGCAATGACTGAGCTATGTGTCTTAGAAGGGGATATAAAGCAGAGGGAAAAATCCCCAGGCAGTTATGAAGGTTCATGGTGCCCGATCCCAGTTCTGACTCAGCTGGAAAGCCAAAAGAACAAGAGGAAACTCATACCCCCACCTGCCCAAAAGAAAAAACAAAGCAATCCTTACATCTCTACAAAATTGCTTCACCTAGGCACTTTGAATGCTGTCTCTGTAGCAACCCTAAACTCAGCCACCCCATAATAAGAGTTTTCTGACAAGATTTTCAATCCTTTTAACATTTAGATTCCCGTCTCTGGTACAAGACTCACCAATAAAACCAGTTACAATCTAGTAATTATCTCAATAGCACTTAGGTACTTTTAACGAATAAAATTTAGGAAGGTCAGGCTAATTCTAACCTGAATTTCCCTGACAGAATTTAAGATCTATTATCTAGTGGAGATTAATAACAACTGAGCACCATCTTCTTTAACAGAATGATTGAAAGGTAAGACCAGAAGGGACCTCAAAAGGTCATCTATCCAGTTTACACTTTGTCTTAAGGCAGGATCCACTGTAGCTACATTATCCCAGACAGATGTTTATTTAATCATCTGTTTAAAACTCAAATGATGAAAATTCCACCAGCTCTCAAGGTAACTTGCTCCAGTGCTTAATTATCCTTACACTTAAAAAGTTCTAATGTCTAATCTAAAATTAACACCACAGCTGCTCAATGGTTCTCTTGACACAAAAACTGTGTCATAATAGCCCCTTCAAAATCTTTCATCATTATAGCAGAGAGAGGGATAAGAACTAATGGAAAGATTGCTGAGAGACAAGACTTGTAGTCTCTAATCATAGCTGTTACACACTTTCTCTGTATATCACTGGGAAAGTCACTGTATCTTTATGTTCCTCAGACTTCTTGATTGTATTATTCATTCTCCCTATTTCAAGGTGCCTTTTTCACAGTGAGGTCAGTAAAAGCTCAAAAAAATGTTGTGTGGTCATAATACCCAGAAGTGACTACACAAAGTAATATATTTGTAAATTGTTTTAGGATCCTATATGGATCATAAGAATTATACAAATATATATCAGCCAAATGATCTTGTACAACAACTTCATTTTCAAAATAAAAAACAGAAGAAGCCAGTAAAGCAAGTTTGCTTAATATAAACAGTGTTCCCCTATATACCAGGATGAATAAACCATGACATACAGGCAATGTCATCCTGCAGTACTAAACTCATCTCTCCTAGTTAGTAAAGCTTTTAGCTCTACTGAACATGTGCAAGAAATGCCACACAAGTATTGCCTCATGAGTCTCCTCAGACTATTTTAGAGCTAAATCTTGCAAAGTATTCGACTTTCCAGGGAGGCGGGTGGTTATTTAGCATGGCCAATTCATCTTGCTATCTACTGAAAACACTGTTTATAGTAAGCAAACTTACTTTTTCCATCAATAGGCAGGGCTGAATTAACCCTGACATATGTGGATACAGAAAAGCATTTATTAAATAAGCAACCTGGATCCCACCATAGACGATAAACTACTGAGTGAACAGACTATGCAAAACTGCTTGTCCAAATTTACTGTCACTTCTTGAGAAGTTGCCTAGACAGTAATGGAACGTAAAAGTGTGTACTGACAACCAAGTTGCAACTTTGCAGATATCTTCGAGAGCTACTGTTTGCAAGTGAGCAATGGATAAGGCTATCGCTCTAACTTGATGAGTTTTGACAGTCTGTAATTTGTAAGCCTGCTGATGTGTAGCAGTGTTGAATGCAACACTGATATCCCAGTCTCTTATAACTGTAAGATACAAACTTTTGCAAAGCTTGTCGATGCGGTTGAGTTCTTCACATGTAGCAGGCCAATGCCCTTTTGCAGTCTAGGGTATTAAATGCTTTCTCACTTTCGTGTGCATGTGGCCTTGGGACGAAGGTAGGCAATGTGATGGACTGCTTAATATGGAAAATTGATACAATTTTCAGCAGAATCTAAGAAATGCCATATTAGGTGAGACCAAGGGTACATCATGCCTAGTTCCCTATTCTCTAACAGAGGCCAATCCAAGTCACAAGTACCTGGCATGTACCCAAACATTAAATAAAGCCAATGCTACTAAAGCCAGCAACAATTAATGGCTATTCCCTATCAATTAATAGCAGTTTATGTTTCAACAATTTTTATTTGCAATACTAAATAACATCATCCTGCGAGACTTACGCTCTGAGTCTTTTGCAGGGAATAAGAACACATGACCTTAATTTTATAATAAAGAAATACAACAAGCCATCAAACTGCTGAGTTCAATGCGTTGCCGTAACCCTCCCTCCACTCTCTACCCCCCCCCTGATCCCCCCCTTTCCCTCTCCCAAAACCACTCCTTCCCAGAACAACAACGGAATGGTGTCATCGACACCCACAGTTCGCCTGCACAGGAACCCACAACAGTTAGTCATTCAGAATCAAACTCCTGGCCTGATGAGGAAGCTTTTGTATGTAGCTGTTCCACACTGACAAAAATTTCCGACAATGGTGCGGGGAGAACCGAGAGGCCATATTATCCATTTGCATCATTCGATGGAACTGATTTCTCCACATCCAAAATGATGGAGAGTCTGCCATAGTCTAGAGTCGAAGAATCGTATATTTCCCAACCACACTTGCCTTCTTGAGTAGAAGGTGTGGTCCTTGACCCCTAACCTGTAAAGGGGGAATACAATCAAACAGAAACAGTTTGGGGGATAGGGGAAGCGAGACATGAAGTATTCCAGCAAGGTAGGCTGCGATACAACCCCAGAAACATTTAATTGGGGACAATCCCAAAATAAATGGGACAGAGAACCCAATGCCCGGAGACACTTGATGCATAGAGCTGAGTCTGATAGTTTATATAAATATCTTGTATAAGGGGTTACATATGCCCGGCACAAAAATTTAAATTGCATTTCTCTGTAATACATATTTATTGAGGTGGCTGAGATTTGCCTGAAACCAGACTGAAGGACCGAGGGAGTCAAGGCAAACACTCCCTCCCTGTTCCAGCGTGCCATCAAAACAGAACTGGAATCCGGGGAAACAATCCTTTGCAAATTTTTATAGTATTTTGATAATGAGGAAGGCTGAGGATTCTCCAGTAAAAGCACATTATTTATGGCATTGAAGACTCTGGGAGTTCGAGATTCCCGTGATAGAGAGAAAACATAGTGTCGGGCCTGTAAGTAAGAAAAAAGGTGGGATGAGCGCAGCCCATAAAGATCTACCAAATCTTGAAATGACAGAATTATCCCCTCCTCATCCAGAATGTGCCTGATCTGTGTTATTCCTTGATCCACCCATAAGCGGAAGGCTGCAGTGTGCAACCCAGGAGTAAATGCATAGTTACCCCGGAAAGGCAAAAGGTACCAGCAGAGCCTCAGGATGCCAAATTTCTTTGTCAGCTGCGTCCATGCCCACTGCATAGGCTCTAATAAAATAAGATGTTACAAAGATGGGGGAAAGTCTTTTGTAGGGGCCTACAGCACGTAACATAGATCTAACGGGGAAACTAATGCCGCATATTTGAAAATTGTGTCGCAAACTTTGACCCCTCTTATCGAGTTAGTAGACTGGATCAAAAGCAGGAAAGGCTATGGAGTTAAAATAAAAAGCAAAGGGGAGAGGGGGCACCCCTGTCTAGTTCCTCATTAAATTGGGAAAGAGCTCGAGTGGGCTGTTTGCAGCAATAACAGCCAGAGGGTACTTATATAACAGTTGTATGGCATCATAGAACAGCACCTCTATACCCATATCTCTCAGGCAATGGAAAAGGTATTCCCACTCAACCCTGTCAACAGCTTTTTCCGCATCGAAGCTGACCACTAAATATGGTTCTTCAGCTCTCCCACATAGTGCCATTGCATTGAGCACCTTACGGATGTTGGTTAACGCGTAATGCTTATGGACAAAGCCAACTTGCCCTGGGGCAATTAGAGAAGGCAAAATGATAGCCAGTCGGTCTGCCAATATTTTTGCCAGAAATATTTGGTCAAAATTTAGAAGGGAGATAGGACGATAAGAGGCAGGGGATAGAGGGTCCTTCCCCGGCTTGGCAATAAGCGTTATATGCGCCAAGTTCATATGGGGTGGGTATTCCCCTGTTGAAATTAGGGTTAAATGCTGATGCTAATGACATGCTCAGGGGTTCCCCAATGCGCTTATAAAATTCAGCAGTAAACCCATCCAGCCCGGGGGCTTTGAGACATTTCACCTGCTTAATAGCCGCTGTGACCTCTTCCGCACGTTGGTCTGCACTAAGGTATGGCAAAGTGATATGGGATTTCAATTCGGCATAACAATTTGCATTCCTCCCCTCCGAAGTATATAAACTGGAGTAATATTCCCGAAAACGATTTAATATCTCTAGGGTATTGTTCACCACCTGACGCGAACTCTCTCCACTTAGAGCAGAGGAAATCCTGAAAGTGGGGGTCATCAGCCAAAAAGTATGGAAGTCTCCAGGGACGCAGCAACTGGTTATTAGTGAGCCCCGACAGGTCAATCCAGACAGATGCATGGTCTGAGATTATGATTTCACCAATACCTGTATCTGTGATTTTTTAAAAGGCATGTGCGCTTACCA
Organism: Rhinatrema bivittatum; assembly: GCF_901001135.1. NCBI lineage: Eukaryota > Metazoa > Chordata > Amphibia > Gymnophiona > Rhinatrematidae > Rhinatrema > Rhinatrema bivittatum. The sequence continues at coordinate 105,030,819 of NC_042617.1, read as the reverse complement.
AAAGATAGTCAAGTCTGGAATAGGTAGAGTGGGCCCTAGATAGGTGTGTAAACTTTTTTTCTAAGGGGTGTAAGATCCTCCACATGTCAACCAGATGGAGAGCATTCTCTAAAAGCGCAATGCCTTTGCTAAACGCCCAATCTGTAGTAGTGGCCGGAGACTTGTCTAAGGAAGGATCCGGTACTGCATTAAAATCTCCTCTCACCACCAGCGAGTGTGAAACAGAAGGTAGTAGTGTATTGTAAATCTCCTGGGGAAAAAAAAGGGATTGTACATATTGGGAGCATAAAGATTGCAGAGGACCACTGGCATATGGTTTAATTCTGCTATTAGAACTACATAACAGCCCAGGGGGGTCCTTGATTTCCTTCTGTACCCATAGGGGGAGGTTTTTATGGACCAGAATAGCTACCCCAGCCGATTTGGACGTGGTGGAGGCAAAATAGACTTCCCCCACCCAGCTCTGGCACAACTTTTTATGTTCTGGGTCAGTAAGGTGCATCTCCTGCAGGAATACTAGGTCCACGGATTTCTGCTTTAAAGTAGTCAGGATTTTAGCTCTCTTTATCAGAGAGTGGATAACACAAATATTCCAGGAGTAGATGCGCATGCCTTGCTTAATCATTAAAAAAAAAAAACTGTAACCCAGACAAAGACCCGAGGCAAGGCAGCATTAAGTTGAGGAGAAGGACCCTCCCAGCCAGAGTCCCTACCTCTCCACAGCATAGAGATAACATCCTGCACAGGCAACAACATAAAAACAACAAAGGCATGACACCATTCAAAAGGAGAACATTGAACCCCCCCCGAACCCCCCACACTCACCCCCCTCACCCCCCTTCCTGCCCCTGAACCAAACCAACACCCCTCCCTCACAATTAACAGTGAAGGAAGGTATGAGATCACTAGCATGCCCACGAGTTCCCCTCCCCCCCCCAATCCAGCCCCATCCTTACTTAGACGTTCCAAGAATCTGCATCTATACTATCAATAACAATAGTTGCAAAATACAAAAAGTACCCCTTACAAAAGAGAAAGATTACAGAAGCCACAGGATATATTAATGCCCTCGGTGGTCTGCAGAGCCAGGTAGTCGGGCCACCTGTTCTTCCTCCAGTCCTGTAAGAAGGGTGCAGTAAACCATTACATAATCCTCAAAATGGGACTAAAGAATGGCTATAAAGAAAGTGCAAAGGAAGCCAGTAGCTCTAGAGACTTGAACAGCATTTCCAAAACTTGTAATCTGCCTAAAATCAGCTGTGGCATGGATTGAAAGAGGTGCCTGCTTATGAACCATCGCCGTCCGCTCCCCTGGAATCATTCGAACCTGCGGCTGCCTGAGCGTTCAGAAAGTTCTGTAGTTCGCCCACCTCTGAGAACCAGTGTACACCACCGGGCGCCTGCACTCGCACCCTGGCTGGATACTCCATCACAGCGCAGATCCCCATCTCGAACAATTCAGTGCACAAAGGGGCCAGAGCCCGGTGCTGGGCAGCTAGGGCAGCTGAGTAATCGTGGAAAACCAGGATTCTTTTATTATTATAAATTTGCCACAAGCCTTTCATAAATCTTGATATCAAAGATGGGTTAAAATAGGTTTACTGTCAACTTGAATATGGAAAGCCGCTATGGTACTGAGAGATACTCATTTTGATGATGCAGCCAGGCCCAATTCAGAAAGAGAGCAAATACGGATTCATATGAGAATGGGTCCAAGTCATTATGTTGACATCATATGGAGAATCTTTTCCACTAAGTCATAGCCTCTTCTAGTTGATAGCTTCCTGGCCAACATGATTATGTCCTCAATCTTTTTGGTCAAAGAGATATCTGCAATTGCCCAGCATTCAATATCCAAGCCATCAGGTTGAGGGTATAAGAAATTTGGATGGAATAGACTTCCTTTGTCTTGAGTTAATAAGGTTGGGTCTGTTCCCAGATAAATCAGAGAACTGCTGGACATCTGTATAAGATATCCAAACCAAATCTGTCTGAGCCATGCTGGAGCTAAGAGGATCAGTCAAATCTGATCCTTTGCCACTTTCTGAACTGTTCTGGCTATCGGTGCAATCGGTGGAAAAACATACATGAAATCTACATTCCAGTTGAGCAGGAAAGTGTCCTGAACTGACCTGAGTTTGCTGGATAGAATAGAACAAAATTTAACCAGCTTTTATTCTGTTCTGATGCAAATAGGTAAAGCACAATAATATCCCATAAAATGAATAGTCTATTGGCTGTTGACTGCTGCAAAAACCACTTGTGAGGATGGAAAACTCTGCTGAGATGATCTGCCAACATGTTGGAGATACCAAGAAGATAAGTAGCTCACAGGAAAGCATGATGCTTGCATGCCTATTTCCATATCCTTATTGCTTCTTGGCAGAGAGTCCGTAACACTGTGCCTCCCTGTTTGTTTACACAGAACATGGGCACTTGGTTGTCAATTTGAATTAGAATGCTTTTTCCCTGGAGAAGATGGATGAAATTTGATAGTCTGAATCTGATCGCTCTCAGTTCTAGTAGGTTGATCTGAAAGGTTTTTCTTAAAGAGACTGAGTTCCTTGGGTTCAAAAAGTTCCAATGAGTGTGCTCCAACCTTTAGTGGAGGCAGCTGTCACTATGGTTACTTGATGAGGAAGCATACAAAATGGAGCTCCTTTTTGAAGAACACAAGAGTTTTGTCACTAGTGCAATTCCTGTTTCATGTTCTTTGAGACTTATACTTTGGTTGAAATGGGTTGAGCTAGCTGATCCTACTGACAGTAGAGACCCCAATGCAGGTGCCAGATGTGGAGGTGGATTAATGGAATTATATGAATGTATGCTACCATATGACCCAAAACAACTAAAACTTCTCTGATAAGCACTGTGAGTTTAGCAGTTTGTGAACATATGATCCCAGTGTACTCACTTGTTCTGGCAGAAGTAAAGCTCTTTCCTACAGTGAATCTATCCATGCTTCAAATAATGGTATTTTCATGGTCATCACTAAATTAGACTCCCCGAAATTCACTATAAATCTCAACTTCTGTAAAATATGAATTGATTTTTGCAGGGAGATTAACACACTCTCCTGGGAGATGGCCATGACAGCCAATCATCTAGGTATGGAAAGTCATGGATTCTCTAACATCATAAGTGCACGGCTACTACAGCCAAGAACTTAGTGAAGACCCTTGAAGCTGTTGAAGTTCCAAAGCAGAGTACTTTGCATTGATAATGGAAAGAGTCCACTCTGAAGCGAAGATAATGCCAGTAAGTGGGATGGATGGGTATGGGCATATGCATCTTTCAGGGTGAGTGCCCATATCCACTCCCCATGCTGCTTGTAAGAAGAATTGTGTTGTGAGAATTCATTTTGAATTTCTCTCAGAGTACATGCTTGTTCAGGCTTCTCAGATTTAGAATGGGTCTCAGTCCTCCAGATTTCTGGGGATGAGGAAGTATCTTATATAGAATCCTTGTCCATGCTGGGATGCAGGGATTGGCTCTATTGCCCATGGCCGAAAAAGCAATTACACTTCCAGAGAGAGCTGTGTCAAGTGAGAAGGATCCAGACTGAAAGCCGAACACTGAAGAAGAGATGGTAGCCAGAAGAACCACAACGGTATCCCGATTCCACAACCTTGAGAGCGAAGAAGGGCAGAGTCATGCATATGGGGTATGGAAATCCGAAAGAACTGTATTTGATGGGGGGTGAAGGGCTGATGTGCACGGAGCAGGAGAGAAACCTTGGGGTGATAGTGTCTAACAATCTGAAGTTGGCGAAACAATGTGACAAGGCGATAGCTAAAGCCAGAAAAATGCTGGGTAGCATAGAGAGAGGAATATCTAGAAATAGAAAGGAAGTGATGATCCCCTTTGTACAGGGCCTTGGTGAGGCCTCACCTGGAGTACTGTGTTCAGTTCTGGAGACCATATCTCCAAAGGGACAGAGAAAGGATGGAGGAGGTCCAGAGAAGGGTGACCAAAAAGACGGATGGTCTTCATAAAATGACTTATGAGGAGAGATTGAAGAACCTAAATATGTATACCCTAGAGGAGAGGAGGAACAGGGGTGATATGATACAGACTTTCAGATACTTGAAAGGTTTTAATGATCTATGGTCAACAACAAACCCTTTCCGTTGGAAAAAAAAATCAGTAGAACTAGGGGTCACGATTTGAAACTCCAGGGAGGAAGACTCAGAACCAATGTCAGGAGGTATTTCTTCACGGAGAGGGTGGTGGATGCCTGGAATGCCCTTCCAGAGGAAGGAGTGAAGACTAAAACTGTGAAGGATTTCAAAGGGGCAAGGGATAAACACTGTGGATCCATAAAGGCTAGAGGATGGGAATGAAGAAAAGAGCCATGAGGGTGGCTTGCTGGAATGGTGGCTACTACCTGGTGATTACTACCCTTACTCAATAAGCCTTCACATGGTTAATGCAACTCCAACATTGCTCTCTGCTTCAACGGCAAGGAGAAATGTGGAAAAGAAGATTTGCATTCAGACAACAACAAAAAAGGACTGAACTACACAGTCTGGGTAAACAAATAAGCGTGGGGGTAGCTTGCTTATTGCGGCGGTTACTATCCTAAACCAATTAAGCCTGATAATTCACTTTGAACGCATATAGGGGCGAATTTTAAAAGGCCCGCGTGCCGGCGCGCCTATTTTGCATAGGCCGCCGGCGCGCATAAAGCCCCGGGACGCGCATAAGTCCCGGGGCTTTCGAAAAGGGGAGGGAGGGGGTGTGTCCGGGGGCGTTCCCGAAACAATGTGGCGTTTCGGGGGCGTGCCCCGGTGTTTCGGGGGCGGGCCTGGGGGCGTGGCGCCGGCCCGGGGGCGTGGTCGAGGCCTCCGGACCAGCCCCCGGGACCGGAGGACGGAGCAGGGCTGCCGGCGACAGGCGTAACTTTGCCGACAAAGGTAAGGGGGGGGTTAGATAGGGCCAGGGGGGTGGGTTAGGTAGGGGAAGGGAGGGGAAGGTGGGGGAGAGCGAAGAAAAGTTCCCTCCTCGGAGGGAACATGCAGCTCGCGCTGGGCTCGGCGCGCGCAGGTTGCACAAATGTGCACCCCCCTTGCGCGCGCCAACCCCGGATTTTTTAAGATACGCGCAGCTATGCGCATATCTTATAAAATCCAGCGTACTTTTGTTCGCGCCTGGTGCACGAACAAAAGTACGCGCTCGCGTATTTTTTAAAAATCTGCCCCATACAGCTTTGCTTTCTGCTTCAATGTGGAAAAGAGGATTTACATTTAGACAACATCTAACAAGGCATTGATCTGTGCAGTCGAGGTAAACAAGCATCGGGGTAACTTGCTTGATGTGGCGGATACTACCCTTAACCATTAAGCCTTCCGATTCACCTTTGATGCAACTCCAACATTACTCTCTGCATCAACGGCAGGGGGTTGCAGGAAATTCGAATCAAACAATTACCAACAAGGGCCCTGAACTTGGTGGTCAGTGAAACAGATAAATATGGAAAAATAAGTGTGGGAGCTTGCTGAGCAGACTAGATGGGCCATTTGGTCTTTTTCTGCCGTCATTTCTATGTATATGTATCTATTGATCTTTTGTTATTTTCCACAACTTCTCCAGGTAGGCCTGGATTTTCCACCCCCCTCAACTGGAAAAGGTGATTGGACTTATAAAGAGAGTAAAAACTCGGTCCAAGCTTGAGATGGATTTGTTGTATTACTTTAGGCTGATGGCGCTCATGCTGATGAATACGAGCTGGAAGTTGTTGTTGCTGTTGAGTAGGAACAGGCAGAACTAGTATCTTTGAAAAGGCTGGAAAGAGCGTCTCTGGAAGTATAGTCTCTTAAAAACCTAGAAGTAGCTTCTCGAAGAAGATGGTTGTTCAAGTCTTGTGGAGAAGGACTGGACTGCTATATTTTCTTCTTTTATCTAAGTAACAGTTTCCCTGAGTTTCTCTCCAAACAGGTGATCCCCTAAACAAGGAACATGTTTCATGAATATCATTGCATAAGCTACTGGCCCTCCACCAGGCCATATGTCACACTCCAATGGAAGCTGTTAAGGTACATGATACAAAATCAAAGGATTCATAGACCGATTGTAGAGTGTAGAAGATAGTGTATGCACTCTCCAGCATCTATAAATGACTGTGAATAATAATCCTCACCCTCAGTAGGTTAAAAAAAGGGCTTCATCTTTTGTATTCAATTGTTCAAGTATTGCACTATATAAAATTGATGAGAAGAAATCCATGCCCTTAGCATGGAGCTCTGAAAAACTTTTTTCCTGAAACTGTTGAGTGAACTATAGATCCTTCCTTGGTGGTGTATTGGAATAAATTATTTTCTTCTTTGGTCTTTTCAGGGCAGATGTGACAATTGATTGATGTAGTAATTGGACATCCAAAACTTGGTAATTTTTGTATTCTGTATTTGAGATCTAATCTTCTTGCAGTTGGAGCACAGGAAATGGGATTTTCCCACATTCTCAACTGTAGCTGTTGCAGAATATTGTGTACCAGGATAGTTGCCGGTTCTGCTGGTATGTCCAAAATTTGAAGGTGACCAAAGACTTCTGTGTGAGGATCTTTATCTCTGTGTGTGTTTACTCCAAAAATTTAGAGTAAGAGAGGTCTTCTGAAGGGGAGGAATGCTTTGGAAGCTCAGGTAGGTCAGAAGGGATTCCTGTTGATCCCTTTTCCAAACCTAAGCGTGTGGAAACACTAATTCAGAACCCCAATATTAAGTCGATGACTCGGGGGGGGAGCAGGTCCCTCATTCACTTCAGAGTAGAATAGTCCTGGTGTATGATCTCTGCTGCAAGTAAATTAAGTGAAGAAGTTATTGGTAATGGGGGTTCTGATGATATATTCTCCCAAACTGGGACTCTTTCTTGTGGGAGCTTGCCAGAAATACTGGACAGGAGAGAATAGAAAGTACTTATTTCTCTTTTTCCAAACAGGTAGACATTTTTCACCAACTCAGCTACGTGACCAGGAGTGGGCAGTGGAACATCTTTTGAGATTAGAATAGGCTCTTGTCCTTGAATTGGAGGCCTATTAGAATTAAAAGGCACCAGAGAACATATGGGGTCTGGTGACTCTAAAAGCAAACCTTTTGCCAACAACTTTGTTGGTGTAAGGGCTCGAGTGATTGGAGGGGGTAGAAGTATCATATCTTTCACTGCTCCTGCTCTTGGATGGCCTGCATTAAGTTATGTCAGTAACTCAACATGATACCATAGATGTGGGAAGGCTTCACTCTCTGGGGCTCGATGTATGGCGTGCATGTAAATTTCTGCGTTGACAGCACTGACTTTTTTTTATATAATTACATAATTTAATCTTTATTGATTTTACATCTTTCCATCAAATGAACATAAAAAAGAAAAGCTGTGACAACACTGATAAAGAAAATATCTCAAAAAGCTCATATCACATTAATGATCAGTAATTACAACATCTAGTCCACATCATTCAAAAAGGGGCTTAATAATAAGAAAACAAAAAGGAAAAGTCTACAAAGAGAAAGAAAAAGGAGACAGTATCTGACATATCTGAATTTTATATTACCAATTAGCCTAATGCTGCAAGTAACCTAGAAGGAGAAACCAAAAGTTATTTACCAGTTTTGTCAATCAAAAGGGATTCCAAGTGTAAATACATAACTGTTGTTCTGGTAGGATATTAAACACTTGCAAGGGAACTTAAGAAAGTTGTCCCTATTGAAAAGGACCTCTGTCTCTAAGACAAAAATTTCTCTCTTGAACATTGAGTAACATAAGAAATGTCTGGAAAAATTTAAATCTTTTGACCACAAATCTGAAAATTTTAATTAGAAAAATATTTTTGAAAAACCATATCCTTATCACTTTCAGCACAGAAAGAGACTATAAGTCTAGTTCTTATAGGTATATCATCAAAAAAACTATTCTAGAAAAGCAGACAAATCTGGACTGCTAAAAGATAACTGAACCATCTCCCCCTCTAGCAGATTCAGGATCTTCTTATTTTTTGACAGCATGGATATTTTAAGTGTCAGCAGCACAGATTTCTTAAGCTTCAATGGTGCCAGATGTTTCAATAATTTTGAGGTGCAGTGATTTATGAAGTTGGAATGCATCGATGCATGCGTTGACTGCGCCAATCGAATGTGTGCAGCATTGATAATGTAATATGTAGACAGCACCAATGTTCCATGCATTGACAGGGCACATGTGAAATGTGTTGACAGTGCCGGTGCACCATGCATCAATGGCCCACAGTGCTCCTTTGAAACTGGTTGTTCCAGCGGCTCTGCAGAGTGACTTCTCTTTCTCTTCAATGCATACCAATCAGCACTACTCAACCCCTTAGGTTCCAACCTGTCCTGCCTAAGGGGGAAAATTTTGAAAAGCTCAACTTGTTTCTTGGCAGGCAGAAGATGCTGCACTGTGGGAGAAGGTGCGACTGCAACTCCTAAGAGACTTACACAGTTCCTCCATTTTATACGTTCTGATGCACCGTGTACACCAGGGGCATCCGCCTGCAGTTGTAGCAGTTGGTCTGGCATATTCTGGTCTCAGGCAGCAGTAGCAGGGTTTGTGTCCATTTCTAATCGATATTGCTTTGCTGAAAATACAGTTTTTAAATTCACTTACTGTGACGTTCTTTTTGCCGGAAATCTTGAGGAGCCAAGTATCGTTAATTTCTTCTTTTTTTTTTTTTTGTAGAACTGAAAACTGCTGTTGGAGGTGCTACTGAGATAGATCATCAACGTTTATGGCAACAAACCCCCTAAGAATGCTTAAAAAAAAAATGAAGAAAACTGAAGAAAAACTACAGAGAGAGAGTACATGTCCATGCTGTGCTCGTACAAAAAAAAAAAAAGAGAGAATGAGGAGGCTCATGAGGCAATTCCCGCACGTGTTCAGTAGAGCTAAAAGTTCTATTAGCTAGGAGAGATGAGTCCATTCAGGGTTTCCAGATGACATTACCTACATGTCATGAACAATTAAACCTTGTTTATTGACAGAAAGAGGATTTTTTTTCTCAAGTGCCTTTGTAGGAAAAGATCAAATCGTAGCCAATTTCCTACACCATCCACATCCAAGAAACAAACATAACCTAAATGTGTCCAATATGTCCCACTCACACACTATAACTAATATATTTATTTCTCTTCTAATACCCATAGCCTAGAGTGATATGGGTATTAGGCGAGAGATAAATGAATAAAACAGGTTCAGAGAAAATGAAAATTCTGTTTAGACAAAAAGCCACATCACCTTTTGTGGAAGCCATGCCTAGTCAGGCAAAAAATCTAGCCCATTATTTTTCGTGCCTGTATCAATCTGAATCTAAGAGTTCTTAAAAATCTTACCATTATTATCCAAAAGTGATAAAGCCAGAAAACAAGACTTAGTGCATTTGAAACTCAACATGGTTTGATTTCCAAAGTTGTAAGGTTGCATGAAGATGAAATAACTATTATGTTAACTTCTCTAACCTAAGCATTAAAAATACTCAGTCCTGTAATTTGAACAGCTATACTTTAAACTTCTGAATTTTATTCTTGCATTTTTCTGTGTATTGACAACCTGCCACTTAAGTGGTTAGACAAAACAGAAACAAAAATCCAAACAATATTCTTCACTCTGATATCTATGACATTTGAATTTTCTATAACTAAATTCACCAGAGCTCAATATAATTAGTCATAATTAACCAATTTGTTCACATTATTCTTCAACCATCTGAAAGAAACCATGAAGAAATATAATCATCAAGGCAATCTCCTGTTTCCTCTAGGTTAGTGGTTTCAAACAGGGTGTTGCGAAGATTTGGGATGACTATCACTTGGCCAGTGGAAGGCTGCTCTCTCCTTCACTACACAGGCAACACACGGATGACTCCTCCTTTTCTGGGCCCTACAGAATGCTGGTCTCTCCTCCTCTGCCCAGGCAGGATGCACCGCAGACTCCTCCTCTTCTGAGCCCAGCGCAACCAGACTATCTTTCCCTGCCCAGCTTGGAAGTGATACCACCAAATTCTCTTTCCCCATAGAGCCACTGACTTTCTTTTCTTCTCCTCCAGTCCCCTGAGGAAGCAGGGCAGAACAGGCAGCATTGGCCAGTCTGTGTCCTTCACCCCAACCTTTGAAGTAGAGAAGAGTTGGCTATTTCCAGTTCGCAGGAGGCGGCCTGTGAATGAAAGCTTCAGCAGCCACTACTGTTTCTGCAGCGTGCAAATGGACAGGGATGGAGATGGTAAATAAAGACTTCTTCTTACTCCATACTATGGGAGTGGCAATTGATGACAACCTTCAGGCTTGAGAACCACCAGGAATTGAGGGGGGGTTGAGATTTGGCAATTCAAGGACCACTAGAGGGATCAAATTGTGGCTAGGGGGCTCAGGGAATCAAGGGATCACTGGGGATAGATGGCCACTGGAGAAAGAGGAGGAGGATAGCAAGAAAAGGGGGATGGATCCTGAAGGTTGAGCACCAGTGGGCAGATGATGGGTGGAGGTGAGCACAAGCAATGTCTGGGGATGGAACACTACTGGAAGAGTGAGAACGGGGGAAATGGTAATCTGTATTCTATTATTAAAATATGTGAGAGTATGTGGGTGAGTGTACTGTGCCACACAGAAGAGCATCATCTATTCTAATGTATTGCTTGCAAAAATAATAAGTAGCAAGACCTTGCTTTCTGTTTACATATCTCTAAAGATCCCTAATGAATGCAAAATATCTACATTTCTGTATAATCATATGGTATAATCTGATTAGTGCTGTAATTTGTATTACTTGTAGCCCTTGTAATAAAATATTATTTGTTTATTTGTGTGACTTTCTAGTTTCCAAGAATTATTTGGTTTCAAATAAATACATTTGTAAGTAGCATCACCTAACATTAGAAGTGAAACTGAAGTCACCAATAAGCTTTTTAATAATAGGTGCTAATACTTACTGTAGTTCCAAGAAATATATTCTGATGTAGAAAAAAATATCACTTTGCCATAGATGGACAGTGTTCTAAATGTAGTAAAATATTATCCAGAAAAAAATCATCAAAATGGGTATTCATTTAATTTAAGTATTGTTTGCCATCTGTTGCATGTTTTTTATGCATTTTAATTATTTTTGGAGACTTTGAGTATTTCTATTTTTTAAAGTCCTTCTGTCAGATTCTCTATTACCATATCCACCTTCAAAGGTCCTTACATTTTGAGTGATGCCTCTGTTAAGGCTGATTAAAAGAAAGGGACAGCCTCAAACTGTAGAATGTGCACAGCTGTTTATTTATCTTTCATAAATATGTAGCAATTGTTCTCCCTTTATCACAAACTTGTTGGTACCCACTTCATTAAACTTGTAATAACTAAAAGCTTCACAGTATTCAACATCAAAGAATATATAGTACAACATACAATTCTACAGTAACAGAAAACCATTCTCTTGCTCATCATTAATGCAATTTTTATCTGGCTTAGTTTAAACAGTTTTGTCACTATCTGGCTGACTTCAAAATCAATTTAAAATTCTGATCATTCCAAGCTGAAATTGCTATCTCTGACACTGACATTCACTTTAGCTTGAAAACAGTTAAGCACGATTGGGACAGATATAGAAGGCAGTAAGAGCAGAGTTGAGAGTTTAGATAAAAGACATGAAGGGAGTGAGGCCTGGGGTGTTGATTTACATATGGAAATGTATGTGCTCATCTACTCAAATTCATAGAGAACCAATGAGAGAAAATAATTAAACTGACTTGAATAAGGAGCGATATCCTGCAGGCAATCAAGCTTGTATGCCTGACATGTCAGTAGCTCTCAAATCTGTCCTCCAGGACCCTTGCCAACCTAGTTTTCTAGAAATGCCTAATGAATATGCATTAGATATATCTGCATAGAATGGAGCCAATGAACACAGATATATATAAATATATCTTATCCATATCCAATAGGGACAACCTGAAAATCAGACTTCTGGTTAGATAGAGAAATATGGACAAGAACAATCCGACAAAGTGGATGGGTCAAACTCATTGGTCCTTATTTGCCATCGTCTACTATGTTGCTAAGCTACAATGCAGCACCTATGTAAAATTGCACTGTTTATACCTAAATTAAAATGAGTAACAGTTTTATATCACATTAACAGTCATACATTCTCAAAGCTGTCTGTATTTATGATTGTTTTAACAGTAGCTGAAAGAAAACCTTTAAACCAAAGAATAGCTTTCAAAATGTTAATTGCTTGAAATGGCACATTTGTTTAAAAACCAAAACTTTCACTGCATTTTTCCAATCAACCTTTCACATTTATGTTTTTCTATGTATTACCAGATGTTGTGCTAAGTTTGCAAAAGTTTTGACATTAGACAGCATGTAAAGAAAAACTATTCAAGTTGTAGTGTTGATCTAAAAACCTTCAGCTAGGAAGAACCTGTCAGACTATGCAAAAAAGACACAGTGTTCTACAGTGCTGCATATTTTCATGGAGTAAACAAAGGAATTTAACATTCACCTTAGACTGATGACTGCTCCAGCCTAATTCACAAGTTACAATAAAATGCAAAAATAGAAAAAACCCAATAATAATAATGCAAATACATGTGCTTTCAGTAAGTAATGCACAGTGGCTGCCATTTTAGTCCACGTGAATGCACAGAAATAATATTTAACAAATAAAACTATATATAAGGTGATACCGTTTTATTGAACTAAGAATTCATTTCTTGACTAGCTTTGAAATAATGTTGATCAAAAACATCTTCATAGCTATCTCAGATGTTTTATTCATGGGATCTCTCTGGGTTACTTGATTCCCCACTAATATGGATAGTTTGATTACGGACAACAGCTGCAGATGTATTAATCTATGGGATGGAAAAATACAAGAGATTTATGCTTGGAAAGTTAAGTCTTGTAGTAACCTGCAAGAAGTTGTTCTACATACTCCAATTTCCATCTTTTGAATATTAAAAAAAAAAAAAAAAGGATGGCTCAGAAAATCCTGGAAAGTTTGAGATAAAATCTCTAAAATCTCTAATGTGAGAATTCACTTTTTCTAGATTCAAAGCAGAGATAGCTGATGGGTCATAAGACAAGTAGTACAACTCTCACTGAGCCTCTCCCACTCCTTTTACCTCCCTCCTCCCCCAAATCGCTCAAACCCCGGCCAGTCCTATTCACATTCTATTATTTCCATCACCTTCGCAGCAGGTTTTCAGTGTTAGTGGTTTGGCAGCTTTCAAGTTTGTTTTCTCCTTCTCTCTCTGTATCTCATGCCTCTTCCAACATGATGTTCTCCTCAAGCTGGCTGCACTCATTCATATTGCCATGGCAGCAGCATAGATTATGCCACTCTTTCTTTTCTACTGGCAGCCTTCTGCTCCCCTTTCAGTCCTCTTTAACTTGCAAATTCACCTGGTGTCTGTGTGAATTGCTCTAAATAGGTAAAACCATGAGGCAATTGAAAACATGTTTGATTGAGCACAAGAGTGCTCTAAAGTGCAAAAATGTAGAAGCACATTTGGTGCAACATTGCTTGGATAAGGGTCATGAATTCGAAGAGCTGCATTCTACAGTTTTGGAAGTGATGAGATGTGGAGTGAGAGGTGGTGATGTAAACCTGCGTTTACTCCAGAGTGATCAGCGTTGGATCTTTAAATCAGGAACTGTACAGCCGGATGGAATAAAGAGGTCGATTGGTCAGTATTCAGATAGGCATAGTGAAAGTGTTTTGATTGGTCCATAGAGAGGTGGTGCTGTCCTTTAAAAAAATCGGACTTCCGGTGTGGGCTGTTGAGCGTTTTTCGCCATTATGTACGAGCTGCGAGGTGAAGCCGAGGTGGCTATGGTAAAAGGGTGAGTCTCGCTGTGGTAGCCTATGTGAAAGTTAAAGTTTTAAAGAAATGTTGGTGAGATTGATGTGTTTTTTTAATTATAGATAAAGAGGAATCCCCTGAAGAAGGCATAAGATTATGCCGAAACATTGTCAATGTCGGGTGTATTTAATGAAGAAAACGCAGCGGGCAAAACAAAAGATTAAGAGCTTGTAGAGTAAAAATCTTCGAAGTTAAAGATAAGTACATTCCAGTTTTTGAAAACGGGTTTAAGCACAACAAGAAAACATTTGCTTTAAAAATAATGAATAAAAATAAAATAATAAGTATTGAATTAAAATTAAATAAAGTGGAACGTGGGAAACAGTAAATGACGTAAAACCTGGTGTTTGTTGATAATACTGGTTGAAGCCCATTGCGGGCAAGAGCCTTGAGATTGAAACAGCACATCTTTCTCTGATACTGATTCCCTTTATATATAAAATATATATATATAAAATTTGATAAGAATATGAAATATTCCTCATGAGTGGTGTGGTATTTTTCTAATACACATAAATATAACATATTATCATAGCAATTTTCAAAAGTCCTTTAACCACATTAAGGGGCGGATTTTAAGAGCCCTGCTCGCCTAAATCCGCCTAAATCCGGGCGGATTTAGGCGAGCAGGGCCCTGCGCGCCGGTGCGCCTGTTTTACATAGGCCTACCGGCGCGCGCAGAGCCCCGGGACTCGCGTAAGTCCCGGGGTTTTCAGAGGGGGCGGGCCCGATCCGCACGGCGTTTTCGGGGCGTCTGGAGCGTTTCGGGGGCGGGCCCGGGGGCGTGGTTACGGCCCGGGGCGGTCCGGGGGCGTGGCTGCGCCCTCTGGACCCGCCCCCAGGTCGCATCCCGGCGCGCTAGCAGCCCGCTGGTGCGCGGGGATCCCGGATTTTAGCGGCTACGCGCGTATCTACTAAAATCCAGCGTACTTTTGTTTGCGCCTGATGCGCCAACAAAAGTACGCCAAATCGCGCTATTTGAAAATCTACCCCTGTGTGCATTTAACACTGGTAAACCTATTGACAATTCAATGGCATATATTGTAGCAATTTTCCAAAGCCCACTTACATAGGTATGGTGCATTTATACATTTATTTATTTATTTATAGTTTTTATATACCGGGAGTTCCTGTATACAATACATATCACTCCGGTTTACAGATAACAGTAAGAACTACTGCCGGGGGCAGTTTACATGGAACAAATCAGAACACTGATCTAAATAAATAGTAAAAGAACAAAACTGCTGGGGGCAGTTTACATGGAACAAATCAGAACACTTAATCTAAATAAATAGTAAAAGAACAAAACTGAGTTCAACTTTTAGCATATAAATAAGGCATATAAATAAGGCATGTAAAGCTCAATTTTAAATGTATAAATGCTTTTGAAAATCAGGCCTATATATTTTAAAATCCCAAATTATGCGCAGATGTCCAAATCCCTCCCCAACCCTGTCCCCAGAAATTCCTCCAGTCAGTTCAAGTAAACATATGCAAACATATGCACATAAGTTTACAGCATTTCAGTTGGGTATTTTTGTAAAAGGCATTTTCTGTGTGTACTATTTTACCCACAGTAATCCCTTCGAATAGACAAGCCGTTTGTAAAGATCCTGGCTGCTAGGCAGCCCACTGCCAGCAGAGGTCCTCACTGAGCCAAGCTCTCTCCTGCTCTAGCCACTTCCTTGATGACTCCATCACACAGCAAGGATACCCCTATTTAACCCTGCTTCTCCTACATGGTGCCTCATCATCATCAATTCACCTTGGCGCCTTGCTTTGGTCCCCTTTGCCTATTTACTTCATGGCCCTTGGCCTTCTTACCTTGTCCTGCAGCCTCCTTGGCATTCTTGCCTTGTCTTGCAGCCTCCTTGGCCTTCTTGTCTTGCGGCCAATCCTGGCCTGCCATGTATTATGCTAAGAAGTCCTGTCGGCCATCACAACCTGTGGGCTCAACCTGAGGGGGAAGTAGCTGGCCAGGCAGAAGACCTTGCCCTGCTCTGCCATGAAGCCCTGAACTGCTCCTGTACGGGGAATCCTCAGACCAAGCTGGCCAGTCTGTGACACCTTTCTAGATATTTTTAGGTGGTTAATTCCAACTTTGGAAAAGATACATGCAAATCAGATTCACAAAAGGAATAACAGATCAGAACGATGGGCAGGTCGGCAAAGATGCAAATGGAAAACACTAATTTGGAAAAAGGATAAAGTAGGAAACAAATAAACTTCTTCCATATGAAGAAAAATCCATAGACCATGTGGTAAATGAGACAGAGAAATAGTAGCTAAGGAGAAGCATAAGGAGAAAGAGTTAATGTAACAACGACAGACAGAGGCACAAGGGATTCCTCAAATCTTCTGATTATTTTATCATTACATTTCATATAATTGCCTTTTCCAAAGAGGGATATACTGTATTTCCTGTGAATGCAATAACTTGAGATTTCCTGTTCTTTGTGCATTTACATTATAACCATAATGAAGTACTAATGAACCAAATTCAACACAGCTTGACTTTGGGCTTTCATCTGTAAGACTTCTCTTCTTCCTATTGACTTACTATTACTTTGGCACCAATACTGACAATTATTTCTGTGCTTAAATATTACTAAAACTGATAGCAAGAAAAAGTGTTATTTTAGAAAGCACAGAAAGAAATAAAATGAATACTATATACATTCTTTCAACACTATTATCCTCAGCAAAATTAACTAAGATTCTAAAGAACAAACTCCTAGATTCATCAAAATGCTATAATAACGCATGGATAGCGCCCACGGTAAGAAAAAGGGGCATGTTAATGTTTATTTTAGAATTACCACACCACACGGAGGGAGAGAGAGAGAGAGAGAGACTATTTATAAGGCCTCCATAGTACTCAACTATTTATATCTCTATAGGAAGGCCAGCTAATAGCTCGAGGTGAGGTGTTGGTGGTGGTTTAGGGGCCAGTTTTAGATGTAGAGTGAGATGTACAAAGAGCACAGTGCACTAAGGTGAAGATTTGACATCATTTGGAGTGAGGAAATTCTCACAAAGATGAGATTTCTACAAATGTTCTCTCATCCTAGCTTAATTGACTCTATAACAGGGTATCATCAAGCTAGGGTGAGATAACATAGTACAAGATGGCATAGCAAAAATTATATAAGAGTTCTTCTATGGTCTTTGGTCTGGTGAAGTTGCACGTTATATTTTCCAATGTTTTAAAGACAGGAATCAAGCAAAGTCATCTTGGATGCCATGTATGTGGGAAAAACCACACAAATGGTCAAGACAAGGATAATTGAACACTGCTCTAACATCCGTCTGCTGAGAATAGATGAACCTTTGGTAAACCATTGGTCTCAACATAATCATGTCATCTCTGACCTTCTCTTCTCAGTATTGGAGGTGGTCCCCTGTCATCCTAGAGGGGGAGACTATCCTGGACTACTGGGAAGAAAAGAGCAGAGATGGATATTTACTCTTGACACTATCAGCCCGAAAGGTTTAAATAAGGAAATTGAGTGGCATTTATTTGGTTAAATGTGAGCTCCGTTTTGATTGGTTCAGGAATCTCGCGATGTAATCATGTTTGGTGCCAATCCTGTTTTTTAAAAGTTTGTTACTGTTGAGGGCGCTCGCGCTCCATATCTGATCGGAAAGGTATGTACTTCAACTGTGATCTCTATCTTTAACAAAGCAGCCCTTCATTTTGTGGTCTACCACTTATATTTGTTTGTGTTGTAGATTTAATTATAATGATGGTCCCTCCCGATGCAGCAACAAGCGAAACACGGGACCGTGTCGGGGGACTTATACAAATGACTCTTTGATTCATGTGGAGTTGCCGATTACAAATTATATATTGTGCAAAAAATAATAATTAAATTGTCATTGAACATTGGTGGATCTTTAAAGTTGTATTCTTGCACCATTGTCTATTGGTACTTGCTGATGTGCAAGGTTTGCTTCGTAGTAATTGAAGTTTCCCATTATCATCATGTTGTCAAATTTGTTAGTTTCTCTAATTTCTGTTAGCACTTCATGTGTCTGCTCATTCTGGCTAGGAGACTAGTAGTATACCCCCCACCACTACACTCTTCCCATCACACATGGAATTTCTATTCATAAAGATCCCACAGTGCATGTAAGGGTAGATTTAAAAACCCCTGCATGTGTAAATCCCGGGGTTTATGCGCGTGGCCGGGCCTTACTCGCACTGGGCGAATATTCAAATTGGCCCGGCCACGCGCATAAACCCTGGTACGTGAATAAGTGCCGGGCCCTGAAAAGGGGGCGGGGAGGGGTGGGATGGAGGCTGGCTAGCACGTGTAAATTACTTCTGTACCGGAGGAATGGCAAGTAATAAAAACAAAATTCCAGCCAGGTTGGTTAGATTTGGGGAGGGGGGGAGGAGAGGGGAAGGGAAAGGAAGGTTAGGTAGGGGGTTAAGGAAGTTCCCTCCCAGCCCGGATTGCGTCGCCGCACACAATTTGTAAAAGTCCCCCCCCCCCCTTGTGCACACGGCCACATGATTTCATAATATGCGCACGCCGACGCACACGTTATAAAATCAGCGTGCCCATGTGCACGAACACATATTAAAATCTGCCCCTTCACCTCTTGCAGGATCTTTATCCTGTTTGACTCTATGCCATTCTTACATATAACGCCACCTCCTCCACCAATTTGATCCATCTTATCATTGCAATATAATTTGTACCCTGGTATTGCACTGGCCCACTGGTTATCTTCCTTCCATCAGGACTCTGAAATGCCAATTAGGCCTACCTTTTCATTCAGTTCTATACATTCTAACTCTCTCATCTTATTTATTAGAGACATCATCAGGAGCAGATAGATGTTACACAAAAGACTGAGTCAACAATGATCTCTATAGCAGCAGCACAAGATGAGACAGGTATAGCTTGTTCTAACAAATAATAAAGGCCCATTTTAAAACTGGAATTTTATTTCATTTCTTTATAGGAGTAAGAAAAACAGTCCCATAAAATAATGCAACCTTTAGCATTTGAAATGACATTAAAAATACCCAAATGTTTCTAACTTTTCAAATAGCCTTTCATGCGTCTTCTGACATTTTACTTCCTTTATTATCATCATCTGATTCCAATACTCAAATGTAAGAACCATAAAAAACATGTTAGGTATTGGATTTCATGCATTGTCTAAGCAACTTTCCATCTATATCAGTCATACACCCCAACGCTTTATTAGTTGTTTCAGAATTATTATAATATTTAGCATCTTCAATAACAAATATATTTCTCCATGTATTCATGCAGAAAAAACTTTACTATAATTATTTTGTGCTGAATGAAATATAGGGCCTCCTCTTTAGAAAATAACACTTGGCAGCTTTTGATTAAGTTCCTGTTTTGAAAGCAGGTTAAATTGCTTAGGGAGCAACAATGAAAGTCAATCCCCACAGAACAGAGCTGGAGCTGTGCTTATTCACTAAAAGTAAGATAAGGCAATTCTCAGATAAATGCACTAAACTCCCCCACATTGTTCTTGTATTTGGATAATGGGCCTTCCATGAATTCCGGTTACCAGTTCAGAAAGAGCTAGGTTTTTCAAACCATTATCATTATAAGTCTAGAATACAAGTTGTTCAAGTGAAAGCAAATTATTCAACATAAACCCTGCTTTATTTCAAACAACATAATTATGCCATGGTAATGGAGCTGACTATTGCTCATTCCTGAAACTGGTTACTTAATCAATATTAAGAAATGCAATTTTAAGAAGCGATATGAATTATAGACCTCCAAGATTATCAGTTCCCATATTTGTAATTATTGCTAAAAATACATTTTGGGCTAGATAATTAGCCACAGAATATATTTAGGGGGAATAATACTTCATCATTCAAACTAACACAGATGGTTTGCATGGTGACTTAGGGGGCTATTTTCCAAAGCGACTACACGCGAAAAGGGACTTTTCGCGTGTGATCGCTAAATGGAAGACCGGAACAGGAGGATTCGGGGCGGCACCGGGGCGGACGCTGCGAGGACATCACGGACAGCGAAAAGGTAAAAACCCTTTTTGCTGCCTATTTCGCGCCCAATAGCATCACCTTTTATGATGGCGCTATTGGGTGCAGGCCCGCCCCCATTAGCGCGCGATTCAGGGAGCCCTGTGACATAGGAAAATCTAGCCCTAAGTGACAAGGGCTGCAGACATAGAATTAAATCATAAGCCAAGATGCTGCTCCCCTAGCCAGCTGGGTATGCTAGAGAGGCAATGTTCATAGTCCCTGAAAGGGGAAGGAGTCTCAGCTATTCCTCAACAGCGATAGTTAGTGACCAGACTTATGAAGTCTCAAAGCACCAACAGAGGCCAGTTCCAACTGAGCTGAAACTAAAAAAAAAAGAAGAAACTGGTAAGCAAAACAAAAAGCCACAGACTTTAATAAACCTTCTTAACTAAATATTTCCATTTCCATTACCCAAACTATTTTCTAAAATTATTTTTATTTGTGGCAATATTAAATTAATATACAATAACGTGCATGTAAGTAAATATCAATGCAGTTGACACTGATCAGCTTAAAGAGCTGAAATGCAAAGGAAAAATGTAAAAACTGTATGCCTCCCTGCTATACCAGTTGGATTTCTCTTCTTCTAAATACTGACCAAACATCATCACATATTGAACAATTTCAAACAGATGAGTTTTGTGGTGAAATTCTTCTGTCCCTTCCCTTCCAAGAAGGTTCAGAATGATAACTTTTGTCATTTCAACAGTGCAATTCCATATACTGACAAAGTAAAATGTACAGACTTGAGTTGCCTTCACTTTGTCTTATTCTAAAATTTTGAGAGGGGCAAAGAGTTCCTATGGCTCCACTGCAGGTGACAACAATAAAGCAAACCCTAGCTATGCTACACTTTTTTTTCCAAATAATTTAGAACTTGAATATTTGCTACATTAAATAAAAACTTACAGTCATTTCTGATGTGATGGTACTCTGTTTTGATAGCCTACTTTGCCAATATACCTTACCACAGGTATGGACAAACTCAGAAATGTTAACCAGAATCAAGCTTGTAAAAAAAAAATAATTTATATGGAACTCTGAAAAATATAACACATGGGATGAGCTAATACTTCTGCATGGAGAAATGATATAATTATCTATCTCCCTTCTCACACAGAACTCCACCTCAGCAAAGAAACCTAGCATGACAGAATGAAAAGTAAGATGAATGGAGCCTCAAGATATTAATCTCAGTAGAGTAGGCAAAAGAGCAGCAGCCTTGACTCTGTACGAAACTGTCAAACACGGACAAAGGATACGCTAAAAAAGAAGAACAAGAGAAGAATGGTAAACACGGGAAAAGGAATTTTCAAAATAAGCTAGAGTATCTGTGATAGAGGGATCAACATGAATATTGAATTTTAACATATTAGACAATTGCTGCAGGAATATATTATAAATTACAAATACATTGCTGTCAAGATGCCGGATGTGCTTGTATTTTCTTGCCATGGATCCCAAATGCAGGGTTTATCCCCAAAGAGACAGATTTACATGACAGAGCATGGCATGAATATACTTTAATCAATCACCACATTCCAGAGGGGTACAAATTATTTTTTCCACCTAACACAAAAATCAATTCATCCAAGACATATTTCATCTTCTAAAAGCAAATTATATTTATGCTAACCTTGCTTATAAGTGAAGCTATGGCATAAAAAGAATAAGAAAGAATGAAATTTAGTTTGATTTTATTCAATCCAACTGATGAATTTACTTCCAACAGAATTCAAATCAGTACAGCAATTTAAAAATGCAATCACAAAGTTATAATAATAAAATTGCTTCAAACAAAGCCATTTTCCCCTCACATATTGTACTAGTAAATAAAATTCAAAAGAAGGAAAAACAGAACTAAAGTACATATATTTGCAGTTATCAAAATTCCTTCATAGTGTGATGTGAGAACATGGTTTCTAAAAGATGAAATGTAATTGATTATAAATGAGTCACACACTACTTTTTCTGGTTTATTTCTCTGGGGTTTAAATACGAAGCTAATATTTTAGTAAATCACTCCAAAGGCAATATGAACCCATTTCCCTCTTTAGAATTCTTTAAAGTAGAAACATTATAGCTGGAGCCACTGGAAAATCAAAGCAATAATCTTGCAGAGTCTGTGTTTTTCACGCCACTTTCTCTATTTCCTGCTGTATCTGAAGAAATACTGCTGCGGTTTATTATTGTTATTATGGATGGCACTGAGTTGTTCAACCTCCCTCAGCTCAAACAGCAACTCAGTAAACCACAATCGTTGAAGATAAGAAAGGACCAACACGGGAAAGAAAAATAACAGAAAAAAAGATGTTGAGGAATAAGAATATTTATGAAAAACATAAGGGATGTTAGAACAGCAGATGAGAGATCAGGATGACAAGAATATGGTGGTTAAGTTGAGGTGGCAGAGAAAACAAGAGCAGCAGAATTAAAAAAAAAAGGCATGGGATAAACACAGAGGATCCCTGATTGGCAAGAAGATGGAAACAAAACACTAGGGGGTAACTGCATGGAGCAGAGGTTCAACCCCAAACCATATTGAAATGATTGTATTGTGTTTTCAAGAAAGGCAGAGGCACAGAATGGCAGTTACAACCCTAAACACCTTCCTGGATGTCACTTTCAGAAGTGTGAGACCTTGAGCTGCAGTGGAGTTGGAACTGCTCGGCTCGTATAGTACGGACTGGGCCCACGTCCGCAGCAGGCAGACATGCCACAGGCTGGTAAACTGTAGAGGGTTTCACCTATACCGACCCCTTCCCCCCGTAGGTTGAGGGCTTTAGGTTCTGAGGCTGGCCAGACTTCAGAAAAAATCCATAACGAGAAGTGTGGTCCAAGAATCAGGGCAGGCAATGGTTGAGCAAGGTTGGTTACCAAATAGAGGGTCAAGGCAGGTGGCAGTCAGTCCAGGTCAGAATCCAGGCAGTGGATCAAGGAAGGCAGCGGTCAGGCTAGGTTGGTGTCCAGGCAGAGGTTCAAGGCAGGTGGCGGTTGGGCTACTTCAGTATCCAGACAGAGGGTCAAGGCAGGTGGCAATCAGGCTAGGTCAGTGGTCCAAATCAGCAACGGAGAATCAGTCAGAAGGGGCAGGAGTCAAGGGCCTAAGAGACAAGGCAGGACTAGAAGGCAAGGCAGGAACTGAAACTGGGCAAGCTGCTGACAAAAGGCAAAGAGTTAGAGCAAAGCAAGACAGAAACTGAAGGGGAGCAAGGAGCTGGAACAAGGCAAGAAGCTGAAACAAGGCCAAGCAGGAACTAAAACAAGACAAGGCATGACAGGAGTCGGGAACTAGCAACAAGCACTAGCGAAGACAAGGAGGACCTGGTGTTGAGGCATCGGCTTGCTATCCAGCTAGAGTTTAAATAGCCAGGACTGATGATGTCATCCATCAGCACCGCAAAGACGTTTCCCACCACGGGGCCTATATCAGAGCACAGAGGATGCATGCACACACATCTATGGTAGGCCTGGACATCAGCAGCAGTGGAGGCAGCATGGTGATGAGGAAGTAAGAGGATGCTGACCACAGCACGATGGCTGCATTGGCAGGACGTTACACTGGGCACACTGGTTCGGGTATTTTGGTCTTTTTCTGCCATCATTTTCTATGTTATTATGATGGGAAGAAGCAGAAAAAATACTTGAGTATTTAGAAGAGTCAGAGAAAGCAAGAAACATAAGGGTTAAGGGGACAGAAGATTAACATTACGAATTAGACAAGTAAAGGAAAGAAAAAGAGAAATTATCATGAACACACACAAAAAGCCTAAAAGCTTTATATACTTAGTCCAATGCAAATTAATTCCAAGGCTATAGTCACTTGCCAGAACATATTCTTCTGAAATTGATTTTAAAAGCTGGTAGACAAGAACACTGCACAATGCTCCTTAAATTCTTGGAATTTTTGGTCTTCAAAACATGAAAGATTCAGATAAAGCAACTGATCTACCCCCCCCCCCCCCTTCCTCTGTATAATGTTGACTTCTAAGCCTGACTACATTTAACATCAGCAGCAGGAGAGTTAACAGAATGAGAAATGAGCCACACTAGAAACTGAATTTCGATTTCTTATCATCTTGTTTCGCTCCTTCTTTGTAAGATTGATGTATTGTCTTGCTCTCTCTGTTCATCTGACTCTGTATGTTCTTATTGTATCCCGCTCTGAACATAGGAAGGGTGAGTAATAAATGTGTTTAAATAAATAAATAAATAAATAAATAAATGCCACAGTTATTTAAAGAAATGTGTGTTCATCATCATACCACTGGCAGGAACTGTTTCTTTTAAAAGTTTCGTTATATGTGTTAAATTTCATTTTGGCTTTTAATTTGTAATTTCAAAATCCTTGTGTTCTCCACAGTTAGCTTTAAGAAGATCCTCAAAAGTGACAAATGATTTAATCAGTAAGCATGAAAGGCACAAAATGGATATGCACACTTTCTATATGAAAAATTTACATAACATATTTTGCCTAAAATTAGTTTGTTTCAGCAACAATATGATTGTTTTAAGGTAAAAAAATATTTAAATTGCCTGATTAACATCTGCAATACTTTATCATTATAGTGTTGAATATTTTGAGTAACTTAGATACTTCTAACATAGTAAGATAGTCTCCCATAAAAAAATATTCTGGGAGATCACGTGATGCGATCTACGAGTAAGACGTGAGGTTGCTCACTCCAGGTGCCCCTCCCGCAAAAAGGTTTTTTTTTTTCCGCTGTCTGCAGTGACTAAATCAGCAAAATTTCACACTTGTATAAGATTATCAGTGTATGGACAACTTCATGTTGAAAGATGGCAGCGAGATGACCTCAAACACAGAAAAAGGAGAAAGTTTTGAGGAAGCAAACTGAGATCAAAATAGCAGATGGGTTCTCCAGCCCATTAACAGTAACAGCAGTAGCGTCTTTGGTAAGTGAGGTGACAGAGGCGGTGGTCCGGGTGCTCGATGTGGGTAGAAGATGTATAAAAGCAAATCGCATTGGATAATGAAACATTAATGGAAATTAAAAAGCAAGTGGAAAAGACACAATACAGAGTTTCCCGTGCAGAAAATGAGACACAGACGTTGACAGCAAGGCATGCAAAACTTACCACCCAGGTCACTCAACTGGAGAAAAAAATAGCGACTTGGAAAACAGGAATCACCAAAACAATTTAAGATTTGTGGGCTTCCCCAAGGCTCTAGCAGACGGTGATGTTTGTTTGCTTTTAGAAGGTTGGCTGGTTAAGGCGTTGGGCCTGAATGACTTGGAAGGTAAGCTGCATGTGGAACAGGCTCACAAGCTGGGGCTTAGATCAGGAGCTTCAGTGAGATCAAGAGTAATAATCGCAAAACTACTCAACTTCTCCCATAAAATGGAGATAATGCAATCTTAAAGGAAGCACAGAGAACTAACATATTAAGGCTCTCAAATTCTTATTTTCCAAGATTACTAGACTAATGTGGCACAGAAGAAAAAAGAATTAGCATCTGTCTCTTCAGACATTTTTAAAAAACAAACAAAATTATTACTTCAAAATTCCGTTAATCTGTGTGCAGAACATAAAAACATAAGAAATTGCCATGCTGGGTCAGACCAAGGGTCCATCAAGCCCAGCATCCTGTTTCCAACAGAGGCCAAACCAGGCCACAAGAACCTGGCAATTACCCAAACACTAAGAAGATCCCATGCCACTGATGCAATTAATAGCAGTGGCTATTCCCTAAGTAAATTTGATTAATAGCCATTAATGGACTTCTCCTCCTAGAACTTATCCAAACCTTTTTTGAACCCAGCTACACTAACTGCACTAACCACATCCTCTGGCAACAAATTCCAGAGCTTTATTGTGCGTTGAGTGAAAAATTATTTTCTCCGATTAGTCTTAAATGTGCTACTTGCTAACTTCATGGAATGCCCCCTAGTCCTTCTGTTATTCGAAAGTGTAAATAACCAATTCACATCTACTCGTTCAAGACCTCTCATGATCTTAAAGACCTCTATCATATCCTTCCTCAGCCGTCTCTTCTCCAAGCTGCACATGGAAACTGGCGCACATTCGAATCAGGTAAAGAGGCAACTTCTTTCATAAGAGAATTAAATGTTGTTTGAGCCTCTGAACTTTGAGGCAGGGTTTTAACCAAAGCAAGCCAAATATGTGAGCTGCATTTATAAAGTGGTGTTTTAAGAGTTTGATCATATATATGTTTATTATGGTTGCTCTAATTCTCACAAAGATCTCACTATGTTACTTGTAAGTGTGGGGACACCCATACGCTCTGTTCCTTGATCTCCAGGTACCTTGGGACTCTGATTCGGTTAATGGTTTGCGGGATTAAGAATAGGGAAGGGAAGGTTAAGTCTGGGGATGGGAAGGCGATCAAGGTTTTTGGGAGAAAATTTGTTGAAGCATTGATTTGGTGGCATCTTCAAAGGTGGCATAGCTTTACATGTTCAATTTGATATTGCTGGACGCCAAGCCTGGGGTGGCTTCCAGCAGACTGATAACTATATGCAGTATCATTTGCTTGTAGTACTTTGTTTTTAGGATTAAATATGGCTGAGCAAGTATGTTTTGCCTCTTGGAATATAGATGGTCTAGGCTCTCCTATTAAGAGGAAAAATATGTTACACGCATTAGGAAGGCATAAAATACAAATAGGATTTATATAAGAAACATATTTGAATGGGGAAGAAAGCAAGAACTGACCAGGGAATGGGTAGGCCAAGTTTTTACTCTAGCTCAACATAGAAAAGGGGGAGTAGCTATTTTAATTGACAAGAGAGTACACTTTGAATTGCTCCATATTCACAAGGATGATGAGGGTAGGGTAATTCTTTTTATAGGGAAATTATTTGGCAAAGAAATTTCTTTTGGAAGCATCTATGTACCAAATAACTACTCACATGCTTTTTTCGTTAAGCTGATGAATGAGCTTGTTATCCACTGGTGTGTGTGTGTGTGTGTGTGTGTGTGTGTGTGTGTGTGAGGAAGAAAGCGTGGTTAGGGAGGTTACTGGCGTATGTGTGTGTGTGTGTGTGTGTGTGTGTGTGTGTGTGTGTAAGAAAGCGTGGTTAGGGAGGTTACTGGTGTATGTGTGTGTTTGTGTGTGTGTGTGTGGAAGAGAGACTGGTTAGGTAGGTTACTGGTATGTGTGTGTGAGGAAGAGACTGGTTAGTGAGGTTACTGGCAGTGTGTGTGTGTGTGTGTGTGTGTGTGTGTGAGGAAGAGAGACTGGTTAGGTAGGTTACTGGTATGTGTGTGTGAGGAAGAGACTGGTTAGGGAGGTTACTGGTGTGTGTATGTGTGTGTATGTGTGTGTGTGTGTGTGTGTGAGGAAGAAAGCGTGGTTAGGGAGGTTACTGGTGTATGTGTGTGTGTGTGTAAGAAAGCGTGGTTAGGGAGGTTACTGGTGTATGTGTGTGTTTGTGTGTGTGGAAGAGAGAGTGGTTAGTGAGGTTACTGGTGTGGGTGTGGGTGTGAGGAAGAGAGAGTGGTTAGGGAGGTTACTGGTGTATGTATGTGTGTGTGAGGAATACAGACTGGTTAGGGAGGTTACTGGTGTGTGTGTGTGTGTGAGGAATAAAGACTGGTTAGGGAGGTTACTGGTATGTGTGTGAGGAAGAGAGACTGGTTAGGGAGGATACTGGTATTGTGTGTGTGTGTGAGGAAGAGAGACTGGTTAGGGAGGTTACTGATAGTGTGTGTGTGTGTGTGTGTGTGTGTGTGTGTGAGAGAGAGGAAGAGAGACTGGTTAGGGAGGTTACTGGTATTGTGTGTGTGTGTATGTGTGTGTGTGTGTGAGGAAGAGAGACTGGTTAGGGAGGTTACTGGTATGTGTGTGTGAGGAAGAGACTGGTTAGGGAGGTTACTGGTATGTGTCTGTGTGTGTGTGTGTGTGTGTGTGAGGATGAGAGACTGATTAGGGAGGTTACTGATATGTGTGTGAGTGTGGGTGTGTGTGAGGACGAGAGACTGGTTAGGGAGGTTACTGGTGTGTGTGTGTGTGTGTGAGGATGAGAGACTGGTTAGGAAGGTTACTGGTGTGTGTGTGTGTGTGTGTGTGAGGAAGAGAGACTGATTAGGGAGATTACTTGTGTGTGTGAGACAGAGACTGTGTGTGAGTGACTGGTTGTGGGCCCTAAGGAAGAGGACTATGAGGACAGAGCTTCAGCAGCAGCAGTTTCTGGTGTGTGCTATTGGCTTGCAAAGGAAAGGAGTAGGAGAGTTGCTAAAGAGGGTAAGTAAAGGTGGCTTTTTAAGTTTATTTTTCTTGACTGACTGCCATTTTAATTATTGGATATTATGTGATGTGTCTGCTGTTTTGAAATATTTTATTGACATTTGGACAATTTTTAATCATTTTTATGAGTTTTTCATTGTTGGATGTTATTCTGTTCATCAGCTGTTTTGTAACATTTATTAGTATAGTTTTACAGTTATTTCTGTTTGGGGATCTATAGCAGCTTGGCTTATTCTGTTTTCCTAATAGGAGGTGTATTAGTATATGGTTTAATATTTGTAGGTTTGCCTTTTTATAGATAGGGTAGTTACTGTTTGAGTGTGTTCCATAGTACAAGTGTAACTTTGTGCGGATTAGTTTGTATGCATTATTGTAGACCCTGGGACTATGTTAGGTGCTATATTTCTCTTTTCATTTGTCCAGGTTTGCATTGTATGCAGAGTGGCTTTTTTTAGTTTTCCATTCCAGTTTCTGTCTCCATATTTATAATTTGTGGTCTTTCTGTACTTGGTGAATGTCAGTTCTGTGTGTGTGACCGAGGTAAGGAATTTTACTATCATGTACGCATTTGTATGTTATGGTTATGAGGTGTTGGAGTGGATTCTTGGATACTGCGGTGATGGCCACTCCCACGGGGATGGAGCCCCATGAGGAACCGCAATACTAGACTAGACTCTATACATGAAGACACAGAGAAGTTGTATTTATTGTACAGCTCGATGGTACTGCCTGGGGAGCGGGCAGCAGTGAAGATAACCCAGCAGAAGTAGTCCAGGGGTCATCAGTAGAGGGGACCAGTCTCACACTCGAGTAGGTGATAGGCAACGCGGCGCAGCAGGGACAGGTCCCGGATGAAGACACAGAGCGCTGAAGCTGAGCCAGACTGAAAGGGCTAGTACTCACTGAAGCAGAAAGCTGTATTGTTGAAGGTCCTGGCAGGCAGAAGTTGTTCAGTGGCAGGCACCAGATTAGGGAGAGCAGGCCCTCAAGGAACGAGTACCCGGTATTCCAAGATAGATACCTGAAATAGAGCAGAAGGGCCCCTGAGGAGCGGGTACCCAGGTTAGTGAAGGATTAACCCGAAGGGCAGAGAGAGCTTCCTGCGGCAGCTGGGAAGCAGCAGAGCAGCTTAGACCGGAGGCAGTCCAATCCTTGCTAACTCAGTTTGTTAGCAAACAAAGGGCAGGCTAAACACCAGGATGTGATAATGTCACTCGGAGGGGACACCCCCGAGGTTCCCGCCATGACATGGATAAAGACGTGGGTGGCGTGCGTGCACCCTAGGAGGCCCTCAGGAAAATCATGGCGAACACCATCACCGTTGCCGATCCGGGGACACCGGAGACAGCAGCATGAAGGCGCGGCTGCAGCCATCTTCCCAAGGCTTGAGGAGAGAGAAGGAAGAAAGGTGAGGCACAGAGGTCGAAGCCGTCTGAGACCATCGGATGCAACATTGTATCTATCTTATTTGTTGTGTTTTCTCAATAGGATATGCATTCGTGGTAAATTACTGTCTTTTCATTAGGAGGGGTATTGTGCCTGCCAGTAAAGGGAGTTAGTTTTGCTTTTACTGAGATGTCATCAGAACCAGAATATCTTTTTTGTATGGTGAGTTGTACATGAAATGTCCTAATTCTGCTGTGCACCCATTATTGGGGGTCGACGGGGTTCCTGAGGATACAAAATATATGTTTACATTTAGCCCCATGACCTTCACATGTTCAGTGTGTCACGCATGTGAGAACCATCTGTCAGGTGTGTCCCGGCTGAAAAAAGGTTGAGAACTACTGTGCTAGTCCATGTGTTACCAGATTACGTGAAATCAAATATTGTGGTAACTGTGTTGTAAACTGTGAGGTTTGGGTGCACCCCTGGACACTGTGGCAGCTGACCACGCCCACGGGGGGAAGTCCCGTGAGGGGCCACAGGTCAGGCTTAGCTCAGGACACACAAACACAGAGTTTGATCTTTTATTAGACTGTGTAAGGAAGCCACCAGAGGTGGCAGTAGTGAGCAGCTGGAATAGCCCGGCAGGGTTGGTATCCCTCAGGCGCTGGAACAGCTACTCCTCCGGTAGCAGTGATGTAGTGGATAGAACTGAGAGAATGAGTACAGTGGAGAATATACAAGACCCCAGTATGGAGATCCCCAAGGTAGGGAGAGCAGACCTTCGAGGAGCGAGTATCTGAACCCTGAGAGCTGAGAGGCTTGCAGATGTACTCATGCAGCGATTCCACGGAGATGGCACTGGGGCTGGAATGGAGGCAGGCCCTCGAGGAGCGAGTGCCTGGTTCCAGGGAACAGCTCTGAGGTGAAGATGGTAGTACTCACTGATGTTGAAGATTAGCAAATCCTTCCAGGCAGAAGTAGGCAGCGAATCAGGGAACATGGGCCCTCGAGGAGCGAGTACCGGTTTCCTGATAGCGACCTGGAAAGCAAGTGAGGCCCCCCGAGGAGCGGGTACCCCATTAGCGTTAGAGAGTCCAATAGAGATTGGAGAGGCAGAGTAGCTGGGTACGGAGAGCGAATCCCATCCATAGGATTCCCATAGGATTACCCCCTTGCTAACTCAAAGCTAGCAAACATTGTAGGCTTTAAATATCCGGGCATCATGACGTCATCACGGGGGGACGCCCCGGAGGATCGCGCCAAGAAGGAAATAATAAGGGCTGCGCGGCGCGCGCGCCCTATGGTACAAGCAGAGCATGGTGGGAGACAGCACCCAAGCCGGTCCGGGGACGCCGGAGAGGACGGCAGGCAGACGCCGCGGAAGCCAGGCGTCCATCCGCAACATGAGGAGGAGCAAACAAAGAGAGGTAGGCAGAGTGAAGCAGTTGGAAAGGGAAGGTTGCAACAAGCTGCGGTTAGGCAAGCTTGGAAAATGATGTGTGCAAAGTTAAAAACTGATTGTTTAGTGTCTCCTTATCTTTCTGTTTGGGATAATCCACAGTTCCAACCTGGGTTACATAATACTGTATTCCTCAAATGGAAAGGAAAAGGCTTGCATCAGCTTCATCAGTTTTTACAAGAAGACGGATTAACGATCAGATAATTTCAAGCATTGGTAACAGAATATAATTTGGATAGCAAGGAATTTTATGCATGCCTACAGACCTGACTCTATCTTACTGGTGCTTTTACAGAGATAAATGGAAATATTAAAACCAGCAACAATGAAAACGTTTTCCTGTGCAACATTTATTAAGTCACTCTCAGCCACAAATAAGCAGAACTCTTGATATCTCATTTCGACCCTTGTTGCAAGTTGGTTACTGGAAGCTATTGAGACCAATAAGTTTGGAGGATTTGCAGAACTGTTTAATCTAAATTCTATAGAATACAAAAAATATGCTGCTGTGATAAACACAATTTAAATTTATATGCCATATGTATCTTGGTTTACAAGGCGAGGCTAATCCCAACAGACTCTTGTATAAAATGTGCTATGAGTAAGGACACCTACTGGCACAATATCTGGAGTTCTGCTAGAGTAAACCCATTTTGATTGAAATTTACATTGTATATCGGCAGCTTAATGCTACGATTCCTCCTGTAGCTACGCCACAGGAGGCATCTCATCTTTTTCTGGAGGCCGCTCCGAAACCAGGGCCTCACCTGAGCAATTGTCCGGATCCTGCTCCACGGCCTGGGAGGCCTTCGGTGTTCGGGGCCTACTCGAGGCCTGCTCCACTGCAGCCTGGATGCTCTGGTGTGGGCCATGCCCTTCTCCTAAGGGGCGGGCCCACGGCTCCTCTCCACTCTTATGGAGCCAGCGAGGGACGGCCCATCTGGACTCCTCCCAGGGAGTTGCCTGCTTCTGGGCTATAAAAGCCTTGCTCTAGCACTCATGCTTCGCCTTGCATTGGAGTTACTTTGCTTCTGGAAGTTCCTGTCTTCCAGCACTCCATCAGGTCTTGTTCTTCATTGGAGCTCCATGTCTCGTCTGCTTCCTGTGTTTCATGTCTTCATCCCCTGAAGTCCCTTGTTCAGGCTTCCTGATGTCTCGTTTCCTGAAGTTCCAGGTTTCCTGATGTTCTTCTCCTGTGCCTTCAAGTTCTCCTGACCTGCCAGCTCTTGCGGTTCTCCGGGTGACACCGGCTTCGTCATTGGAGTCTCGCCTTGGTTGGATCCTCTTCCTGCACTCGTCCCGCTCTCCGCGTGGTCAGTGACCAGCCTCTTCAGGCTGTGTAGAGCGCACAGTGGGACAGGGTAGTCCATGACCAGTCCCGCGGGTGGTCTGTTTAGGGCGCCCTGAGAGACAGTGCCAATGTCTACCTTCCCAGCTTCTCGTCTCATCTACAGTACCTTGTTCCTGAGTCTACGTCTACAGTACATTGTTCCACAGCCTCTGTCTACAGTTCCTGAACTTTCACTTGCCCTTGCCCTAAGTCTGGCCTGCTGCTTTTTGCCGATCCTAAGCGGCAGGTCCGAAAGGGCCGGGAACGGTCAGAGGACTGTTCACAACCCATTGTTGCCTCCGGAAGCACGCAGGTCCGGCAGAGGGACACCTGGTCTTCGCCCTTGCTGGGACACGCCGCCAACCCTAGGTTCGGTCCTGGATTCGTCCGGGATCGGGCCGAGGCCCAAGGGCACACTAAAATCCCTCAGCTGGGATCGCTCCCAAGCGTTCCCGCTTACATGACACTTAATATCTCACAAGTTGTTTCTATAGGCACGACTTTGCTTATTCAATATACTTGAGGATCTTCAACCTGGATTACAATTAAGATAGTTACTGATGAGCCTTCTTAATGGCAAAAAAGACAATAATATCCAGCTGATTATCTCAGGACAAAACATCTATGGTGAAATGGAAATTCAGATTTCATAAGCTTCTGGTATACGAGCATATGATGGCTACACACTCCTAGAGATATGACATGACGATATAATGATAAAATCAAAATGTTGCAGTCTGGGAAGCTGCAGTCCAGGTGTGAACCCTTGAGCCGAACTACCCTGAAGGCAGAGTAGGTCGGGAGGCGGAGCCACAGGCAAAGGTCTTCACCCGGGAACCAGGAACCCCCCAGGAGGAGCCCGTAGGGTCCTAGAACCTTGGGACTTAGGAGCACAGTAACAGTCTCTATAGAAAGAAGGCCTGGGCAAGGAGTAAACCACAGAGTCCAGTAACAGTGAGCTGGAAGGCCCGGCGAGAGCGGGGCGGTAGAAGACCAGATAGAGTCTCTAGCTTGCTGTGAATAGAAACAGTCTGTGAGCAAGCCCGGGGTCTGTAGTATGCAGTGAAGCAGAGCAGAGAGAACCGGAGCAGAGTCTGTAGCGTATTGTAGACTGTAGCACGTTGAAAGCAGGACTGGAGTCTGCAGCGGGCATCAGAGCTGGAACGGATGGTGAGTAGGAACGGAGACGAACCCCAGTCAGGCTGGCAGCCAGTAGAAGCAGTGTCAGGAACCAGCAAGGGTCGGAGGCTGGCGGCGATGAGAAGCGGAATCAGGAACAAGCTGGAGTCAATGGCTGGCGGCAAGCAGAAGCGGAGTCGGGCACACGCTGAGGTCAGTGGCAGGCGGCAGGCATAAGCGGAGTCAGGAACAAGCTGAGGTCAATGGCAGGCGGCAGGCAGAAGCGGAGTCAGGAACAAGCTAAGGTCAATGGCAGGCGGCAGGCAGAAGCGGAGTCAGGAACAAGCTGAGGTCAACCGGATCGTGGAACAGACGAAGCGCAACTAAGAACTACTAACAGTAGCGACCCTCGTTGCAAGGCAATGAGAAGGCAGGCGAGCGCCGGTTAAATCAGGCTTGGGGCGTGGCGTCGTTAACCCAGGCGGGGCCAGGCCTCCGGTGGCCGTGCGTCCATAATGTGCGTCCTTGCGCGCGCGTGCGCGTGGCAGTAGAGCGATGATCTGGCAATGGCGGACGCCCTGAAGGCCTAGCGGGACCGCGGGAGCGGCGTTTCCACCACTGGAGGTGAGCACAAAGCAGAGCAGATAGAGGGGAAGCGGTGGAGACCGCAACATCAAAAGACAAAAATGTGCTGCAAATTAATCTTTATGGTCTGATGATTCATATAAACACCAAGAGTTCTTAATGTGAACATAAACAGTTTAATTCCAAATAGGTAGAAGTAAGCTCCAAATTGAATGAAAGTCAATTTCTATAATACAGTGTAATGCTCCTCTGTCCCCTGACATGGAACCGTGTTTCGCCAAAGCTGCACATTCTTGTACATTGGGAAGACTTCACGCAGACAATAATCTTTGAGCATTGCTCATGCATTTGGAATTCTAGATCAAAAGCCCTTTGGTCACCCACTGGCTGGGAAATGGCCATTCCTGTACTCATCTTCATTTTTTTCCCTTTGAAGTTGTTCCCCCTTCACCCCATGGTGGTGATTATTTGGGACTCCTTGTGCACCGCAAGCAACACTGGATATTTACATTAAACTCTTTAATACCCTTCAGACTTAGATTTTTGCCTTTAGATTTTGTGACATCAGTATCTGTTTGCCTGCTTTTAGATCCTGTAACGTCAGTAGCTCTGCCTTCAGGCTTATTCATTGTTTTTTTCACACGCTTTTCCGTCTATCCTGTATATCTTTCAGGTATTTTCAATCGCTTTTCCCTTTAAAGCAATACTCCATACTATGCTCATATGAACTCCAAACAAGGCATGTATTCTACCTATCTTACACTTGTTTTTGCACCATTTGTTGTCATTTTACCTTTTCTAAATATTGTTTTTGTCTCCTGTTTTTATTTTCTGTCTTTACATTATCACATATTTATTTGTTATAAGCTGCTTGCCTACACAATTTCTCGACGGGGTATGTACAATTCTATTAATCCTCTGCTATAGCCACTGCTTGATTTGTATATTTTAGAAGTGTATTTCTGAAATTCTCTATTTTGATCTTTTCTATAGAATTGTTCATCCCAATGCAGCTTTCGGCAAAACACAGTCCCGTGTCAGGGGACAGAGGAGCATTACACTGTATTATAGAAATTGACTTTCATTCAATTTGTTGGTCTTTACATGAACCATCAGACCATAAAGATTAATTTGAAACATTTTTGCCTTTTGATATTGTTTGGTGTGTTCAGTATTATTTTCCACATTCTTTTTGGTATGACTATATAATGGCAACAAGCACTAAGGCCTGTAGTTTACTATTTAAAATAGTGTAATTCAGAAGCATAACACTGTCTGGAGTATTTGAGACTGTTGAGAAAAAGCTCTTTATGTTGCTTTTCTTTTTCTAGGAGTTGCCTACATCATTCAACATTCTACCTTTAATAATAACATGCAAAATTCAGCATTCATTTAATATTCAGTGTTCTTCAGTCAACAGTTAACAATCAACATTTAATACTCAACAGTATATATTCCATATTGGAAAGTATTGCAATTGGCATAACCAATCATCTAAATATAAATTGTTAAAGACTGGGGAGGTTCTGCTGAATGAAGGGGGGGGGATGGATCTTTTTGAGATGTTCTGTTTATACTGCGTTTTGGAAATAGTGTAATTGACTTTACAAAAATTTAAAAATAAAGAGTGAAAGAAAAAAAATATTCTGAATGTTTCCTATTTAAAAACTCCACAATCTGCCTGGCTTGGCACAACTATAAAGCTAGCAGCAACACATTAGGCATTGGCAGGATCTGTGCTAGTGATATGATTCATCTAATGGCCAATAAAATTGCCAAAAAGTTGTGTCTTCCACATAAAGAAAAGCAAGTTGGTTTACTGTAAACAGGGTTCTCCATAGACGGCAGGATGAATTAGCCATGACAAGAGTGTGATGTCACATGGGACTGAATGAATCCATTTCTCTAGCTCAGTAACGTTTTATTATTGAGCATATGCAGGAGTACCCGCCCACACTGCCTCATGAACTCTTCAGTCCATTGTAGAGTTCAGTTTTAGCTAAGTAATCAACTCTTTACGGAGGTGGGGTGAAGGGGGGAGCAGAATTAAGTATGGCTAGTTCATGCTGCTGACTGCGGAGAACAGTTCGCAAACCTGCTTTCTCCCTCAGTAAGCAGGACTGAATTATCCATGACACATGAGGTGTCCCAAGGTGGGAGTTGCATAGCAGAACACTTAATAAGTAACCTGTATCCCCCATGGAGAGTGAACTACTACATGAACAAGTTGCATAAAACTGCTTGCCCAAAGTTTCTCCTGCTTCTTGAAAGATTGTCCAAACAGTTGTAGGATATGAAGATCTGAACTGATGACCAAGTTGCAGGTTTGCAGATGTCTTCAATGGAGACCACAGGTGAGACACTGAGGCAGCCATGGCTCTTATTTGATGAGGTTTGATAGGGTCTGTGATCTGAAGGCCAGCCAACATAACAATACACGACACAGTCCATTAGCCAGTTAGACAAAATGCTTTTGGCAAGAGCCACACCCAGTCTATTAGGATCATAGGAAATAAACAGTTGAGAAGCCTGACGATGTGGTTGAGCTCTCCTCAGATAGCCAAGACCCATTTACAGTCCAGCAAAAAGGAGGACCTTCTCTCCTTTATGCACATGAGATTTGGGAAAGAACATGGCAAAACAATAGCTTGATTCAAACGAAACACAGAAACCACATTAGGCAGGATGGGTGCAGACTACCACCCTATTGTGATAAAACTACAGGTATAAAGAGTATGAAACTAATGAATGCAGTTCACTTTCTCTTCTAGCCCAATCGTTAGCAATTAAGAATACTACCTTCCATGTAAGAAACTTCAAGGAAGCTAACTCCAGCAGCTCATAGGGAGGTTTTATCAGTTGTGCTAAGATAAGTGGAAATCACATGGATCAGGTAGTTTCGCAAAAGGAGGCTTCATATGCCACAAATCCTTCATGAATTTCAATACCAGAGAATGGATTAAATTAGTTTTCTATCCACTTGAGGAAGGTAAGCACTGATGGCACTGAGATGCACTTTGACTGATAATGTACTGAGACCTAATGGGAGAAGGAGAACAAGTAGTGAAACAGAACTTTTAAAGTACAGGTGAACAGGTTGAGAGAGCCTGCCTGATAGCAAGATGAGGAACACTTCCATTTAAAGCCATATGCCATTCTGGTAGATGGCTTACTAACCAAAATCACAATGTCTTCAACCTCCTTGGACTGTAAGGAAACCATGAAGCGCTCAACATCCATGCTGTCAGGTTAAGGGAGGGAAGAGGAGGCTCAGGTGACAGATGATCCCTATTTCTTGTGTTTAGAATGGTTGGATCAATTCCCAGAAGTATCATTGGACAGACTGACAACTTGAAAAGATAGGAGAACAAAACTTGTCTGAAGCAACCAAGGACAATGAGGATAAGGCATGCCTGGTCCTTGAGTAACTTCGGCACTATCCTCACCACCTATGGAACTGGTGGAAATACATAAAGAATTTCAGCATCCCACTTGAGCAGAAAAGCATACAGAATGGATCTGAATGTGCTTTGAAGAATGGAGCAAAATTTGATGACTTTTCTGTTGCTTTCTGATGTGAACAAGTCAATTGATCGATCGACCTCAAAAGGTCAAATAGCCTGTTTGTCACACCTTCTTCAAGAGACTACTTATGCGGTCAAAAATCTTTGTTGAGGCAATCCACCAGTGTGTTGAAGAGTACAGAAAGGTAAGTTGTATTAAGAAAAGCCCCATAACTGACAGCTGTCTCCCAAATTCCCTGAGATTCCTGGAAAAGGTTCAGGACCTTGAATATTGACACTTGATTGTCAATCTGGATCAGAATTCTCTTTCCCTAAAGAAGATAAGAGAATATTCTCAACACAAGCCAAATGGCTGATAGTTCTAAGAGGTTGATTTGGAACAAATGTTCAGTTGTCAATCAAGTCCCCTGAGTTCAGAAAAGGCCTGTATGCATACCTTACCCTCTAGGTGGACACATCCACTAGGACCCCTAGTTTCAGACACAAATGAAAGGGGTTATGAAATACGACAACGGCTGACACAGCTGATCTTACTGGAAGTGAAGGCTCCACTGGAGAATTTTCGTATTCAAGCAACTCGTGGGACCCAATTGTACTGCCGCTGCCATGTGCTCAAGGATAACTAGGATTGCTCAAGCCAGGACTTGTTCTCACTGCAACAAGTTCTGGACCAGTGCTTGAAGGCAAATTGCCTTTTCCGACAGGAGGAATGCTTTGTCCTCAAACAAGACTATCCTCACAATGAAATTGATTCTCTGGGTGGGGATGCAGTTTGATTTGGCAAAATTGATTATGAAACCTAGTCACTGAAGGAACTGAATCATCTTCTAAAAGGAGTCTAGCTCCCCCTGCTTGAGAAAATCCCATCACTAGGTAAGGGAAAACACAAGTCCCCTGACAATGAAGATATGCCACTGTTAATGCCAGGCATTTTGTGAAGATCTTTGAGGCCACAGAGAAGTTGAAGGGGAGAACCTTGTACTGGTAGTGAGATGCAGACATCATGAATCAGAGGTATTTCAAGTAAGACAGGTGGATGGGAATGTGAGCATACACATCCTTCAGATCCAGGGCACACATCTAGTCTCCTGCTAGGATGAAGGGTAGGCTGTTATGGAGGGTTCTAATATTGAACTTCTCCTGCAATAACCTCCTGTTTAGAAATCTAGGATCTCAATCCCTCCTGACTTCTTGGAAATAAGAAAATGGGGGAATAGAAACCCCTTGCCACGACCTTTGGGACACACAGGCTCTATCGCCAGCTGTCTGAAAAGCAACCTCAAGACAAAGCTGGATCTACTGTCTAGTGATCCAGATTAAAGGCTAAACATTGGTGAAACACGGGGTCCAAGAGAAGTGTAGACAGTAAACAGTAGGGATGTGAATCGTTTTTTGACGATTTAAAACAATCGTCAGATATATTTTAAATTGTCAAAAATCGTTAGAGCCGCGATACAATAGCAATTCCCCCGATTTATTGTCAAAAAACTATGTCGACATAGTGAGGGCAAAAGTAGCGCCGGCGCCATTTTGAATATTGGCAATACGGCCCGCGTGCAGGAGGTCGCTCCCGGACCCCCGCTGGATTTTTGGCAAGTCTTGTGGGGGTCAGGAGGCCCCCCCAAGCTGGCCAAAAGTCCCTGGGGGTCCAGCGGTTGTCCGGGAGCGATCTCCTGCACTCATGACGTCGGGTGACAGGAACCAAAATGGCGCCGGCGCTACCTTTGCCCTGTCATATGGTAAGGGCAAAGGGCCACCGGCGCCATTTCTATTAACGCAGCCATGGCCCGAGAGCGGGAGATCGCGCCGGGACCCCCCCCCCCCCCACTGGACCCCAGGTAATTTAAAACATCTTGGGGGGCTTTGGGAGGATGGGGGAGGGTTTTAGGGTTGTTTTGGTGTGCCGGTTTTCCCACCCTCCCCCGATTTACAATTTTTTACAATTTTTTACCAAAAAAAACCATGACGATCAGATTTCCCTCCCCCCCCAGCCAAAATCGATCGTTAAGACGATCGATCACATGATTCACATCCCTAGTAAACAGACTCCACAATATTGAGGACCCAACAGTTTTTTTGTGATTCTCCGCCTTGTCAAGGAAAAGCTGAAACTTCCCCCTATTTGAGGGGTTAAAGCTTGAAGATCAGAACTGAAACTGCTGAGTATCTTAGGCTCTTGTTTGTCATATGGACACCTGCGGGCCAAAAGTTGCAGCAGCACAGGTATAGCATGATATCATTGAAATTGGTGGAAGGGGCACCTCTAGAAGAAGGATCACTTAAAAGCAGATAAAGGATGGAGGAGATTATCTCCCACCTCTAGGAACTGAAAGGCCACATACTGCTCCTTTATCTGGGCAATGGATTTCTCTGGCCTTGTCCCCAGAACACAGGATGTCGGCCAACTTGTCATGATAGTCTTCCCACAGAGTGCTGGCTCTCAACCAGGCCATCTGGAGTGCCCCAGTAGATCATATCATGATGTCAACCAAATGAGATGTCATTCACACCCTTCTGCATCCAGAAGAGCCTGTCGATAACTCTCCTGCTCCCTGTCCAGGGATCACAAGAGGCTTCAGCTTGTCAATGTAATCATAAGTATTGTCACGCAGAGTTGGTGAGCTGCAAAGCAGGCATTTAGCATCAAACTCTGGAAGATTACCTTCCTGAAATTGTCCAGAAATTTGGGGTCCTTACCCAGAGATTTGTTAGAAAAAATTCTGGTCTTTTTGACCCATTTCAATACTGACTTTACCATCAACTGCTGCGGTAACTGGACTATGCCAAAACCAGGAACTGTTGTACTCTCTGTTTAAAATCCAGCCTTCTGGCTTCTGGGGGAGGGCCAGATTATCCCACTTTCTCATTTACTGATCTGCAGAATTTGATCAGAAGAGGTTTCCAGAACCTAAAGTAGGCTGGTATGGGGATTCTTATCATTAACCCTTTTGACCTTACCCAATTTGTCCAGGAATTTGGAGTAGAAGAAATCTTCTGGTGGGGATGACTGCTCTGGCAGGTTTTTATCTTTATTAAAATTTGTTAATCGCTTAAAACCTAAGGGGCGGATTTTCAGAGCCCTGCTCGCGTAAATCCGCCCAAAACCGGGCGGATTTACGCGAGCAGGGCCCTGCGCGCCGGGAAGCCTATTTTACATAGGCCTCCCGGCGCGCGCAGAGCCCCGGGACTCGCGTACGTCCCGGGGTTCTCGGAGGGGGGCGTGTCGGGGGGCGGGGCCGGAGCGCGCGGCGTTGCGGGGGCGTGTCGGCAGCATTTTGGGGCGGGTACGGGGCGTGGCCACGGCCCGGGGGCGTGGCCGCGCCCTCCGTACCCGCCCCCAGGTCGCGGCCCGGCGCGCAGCAGGCCCGCTGGCGCGCGGGGATTTACGTCTCCCTCCGGGAGGCGTAAATCCCCCGACAAAGGTAAGGGGGGGGGTGTAGACAGGGCCGGGTGGGTGGGTTAGGTAGGGGAAGGGAGGGTAAGGTGAGGGGAGGGCAAAGGAAAGTTCCCTCCGAGGCCGCTCCGATTTCGGAGCGGCCTTGGAGGGAACGGGGGGAGGCAGCGCGGCTCGGCGCGCGCAGGCTATACAAAATCGATAGCCTTGCGCGCGCCGATCCAGGATTTTAGTGGATACGCGCGCCTCCGCGCGTATCTACTAAAATCCAGCGTACTTTTGCTTGAGTCTGATGCGCAAGCAAAAGTAGGCTGTTCGCGCGCCTCTTAAAATCTACCCCTAAGTGATTTCCATATTGCAACATATACAATTCAAAATACAAACAGATGACAGTCAAACAGCAAGAAGCATAATTATAGCATCAAGAAGTGCAGCAAAAGCTGGAGGCCCATTATTAAACCACTCAATTATTTTAATAGTCGCATCTATGATTGCAGTAGGGGAAGCAGCCATGGCCTGACTAGAGCAGTTCATATCTGGAGGCTCCACCTTGATCAGGCCTGAGCGGCTGCTTATGAATATGGAGCCAGAGGATGATCTAGAAGCCTTCCTTATAACCTTTGAAAGAAATACAGACCTATGCTACAATGGACTCTAAGGGTAGCACTTTACTGAATGGGAAATTTATGGCCACATACTGAGCTGTTGGATAGCCCATGAAGAAGCTTAGATATAAAAATGACTGAGGGGCTTAAGAGGCAATGCAAGAGTGGGAATTCCCATGCATGCTCAGGAGTAAAAAAAACTTTACTGAACTAGAGAGATGGGTTTGTTCAGAGCTGTCAGATGACTTTAGATATGTGTCATAGCTAATTCAGCTCTGCTTGTCGATGAAGAAATAAACATTGTTTTAAATACTAGTTTAATTGCAAATTAAGGGGTGCACCTGGAATGCCATTTATTTATTTGTTTGTTTTTTGTATACTGACATTCAGTCATATCCGTCACATCGGTTCACTTACAACAAAAAAGATAAACAGTTACAATGTGAAGAATATAAAACTAATTGTGTTACATAGAATAATAGACAGAATTATAGTGGAGAGGAAAAATGAAAAAGAATAAGTAGAGTAAAAATTAAAGTAGAGTAAAAATTAATATATAATGCAAATTACTGCCCCTGAGTCAAAGGACCACTGGTTCAAAAAAGATATTTTAATAACAAAAGGGACCTCCCAAATATAGTTCATTTAAAACTGGAGGTAAAAAGCAGCAAATTAAGTATAAAATGCTTTTACTGAGATATTCTTTTATTACAATACTACCAATTCCAAAGTTTTCAGATGTCTTCCCCTTTCAAGACTTAAAGAACTATGCTCATTCAGAACAGATCAACAACAAATATCAAAAACACAAAATATCCAACTGTGTGTGTCTATCCTAAAGCATTATATATCTATTTTAAGATCTCAAATATATTGGTACATGGACCATCGTAGGTAGCACTGGTTGTTACAATAAAGCAAATGTCAGAGCTAATGCCAATATAATCATCTGGTCTTACAGTCTACATGATTATATTTGTGTATGTACATAGAAAGTATCTTTTCATCAAATGAATCCTCAACTTCAATTCTATAAATTATTACTTATCTTCAGCTTTTAGACACAATTCTAGATGGTCTCCAAATAGTGATTAAATTGTAACCAACACAGCACAGTGTTTCTGCTTCAGAGGAACTTGCTACTACTTTCTATCTGCATACACAAAAATAATCACATAAACTATAATAACCTTATATTTTGAGTACTTGCAATATGACATTCACTATATTTTAGTAATCAGTGCCCAAGTATGATGGTCGACAATCTATTTGAAGTCCTGAAATAGATATATGCTAAAGCATTTTATATAAACAGGTGGATTTTTTTGTGGTTTTGATATTCCCTCTACAATAGATATGACAAGCATTACTCCTGGGAGGAATTCACTTGCCACACAGAATTTTCAATTCTCCTGCAGAATTTGCTGTAGGAACCAGATGGAAATGTCATCACTGGCCCATACAGGCTGGAAGAATAAGGAGGCAGTAGTATCAGTCCTTACAGGCCAGATGAAAAACAAGAAGACAGGCTCAACCTATGTGAGCTGGAAGGAGGAGACATTGGCTGTATCAAAGAGTCGGAGGCTGCTAGCGGTCGGTGACGGCTGGGCCTGAGAAGCAGAGGTGAGGGAAGGAAAGAGAGAGAGACCTGCGGCTAAGTGAAGATGGGGGGGCATCCAGTATGGGGGTAAAGGAGGCAAGAGAGACAGCTAAGTTGGGGAGTCGAGTCTTGGGAGGAGAGAATGGGGAAAAGAGATGAAGGATTTGGGCCTGGGGAGGAGAGGAAAGAGGGAGACAGAGAGACAGCTGGAGGAGCTGGACGATCAGCCTTAGTGGGGAAGGAAAGAAAGAGACCAAGCCTAAGACTGGGAGAACAAAGAGAAAGAGAGCCGAGTGAACAGGGACAGAGTCTGGGGGAGGGGAAGGGGAAAGATAGTTGAGCCCAGTGAGGACAGCAAACTGAGGGATTGTACCTGAGAAAACAGCAAGCTTGAGGGTTGAGCCGATGCAGGGGGAGATAGTGGATAAAGAGGGAACCTGAAGGAAGGAAGGAGAGCGCTGGGGGTTCAAGCCTGGAGGAGAGAGAGGAACCAGCTCAAGTCTTATGATCTACTATTACAATATCTCTGGGAAATTAAATTGTTTAAATTCTGTATCTTTGAGTAGTAACTGTTTTCTGTATTTCATTTCAAATTATTATCCAAATACAGTGATTATATTTGTTTATTTTTACAAATAAAGTATGCAGAATTTTGCATAATTTTAAAAATTGTAAAGAGAATGTTTTTTTTTTCCTGCAGAGCTCACCCATTAGTAAAACATATACAAATAGAAAGAACAGAAACCGTAGCT
Organism: Rhinatrema bivittatum; assembly: GCF_901001135.1. Taxonomy (NCBI): domain Eukaryota; kingdom Metazoa; phylum Chordata; class Amphibia; order Gymnophiona; family Rhinatrematidae; genus Rhinatrema; species Rhinatrema bivittatum. The sequence goes on along the minus strand of NC_042617.1, from coordinate 104,986,931 downwards.
TGATAGGAACTGGTTCAGCCAAATGGGCCTATCCTGATTTCAATTAGTATTTCTTTGAGGCTGGATCCAGAGTATAAACAAAGAACCATTTTTAAATCCATTTTAACCTGTTCTGGCCTTGCCCTTTTAAAAGTAAAGGATGTTTGAATATGGATCTGGTTCTGATTGACAGTGGTTGAACAACTCTAATTTAGTAAATACGTTCTTTTTTAAAAGTATTCATATAAAATATTGCATTATACTTCTTATACAGCTCACAGATAATATATTAATCTTATTTTTAAACAAGCACTACTTTAATGACCCTTCTTTTTTTCTCTTTTACTTTTGTTTAGCAATACAGCAGGAGGACTAGATCTGTAGGATGGCCCTGACAGGATGGGAGATAGCCAAGGAAATGATTTATATAAGTTTGCCAAAGAGTTTAGTTTTCTCTGATAAGAATATTCTTTAACAAACAATGTTTATGTAACTACTCTGTACTTGCATTCTGGATGGAGATAACAGCTGTCATCTATGTGATAAACTGCCCAAATAACTGACCTGCAGATTCCCCATTAGCTGATTCATGTCACTGTTTTATGGCAGTGAGATGATATTGTTTTAAGAGGGAAATAGAAGCCCCATCCTTCTGGCTGGTACTGGATGAAGGAGCGCAGCTACCATGCACCCACCCCTCCCCCAATGTGTTCCTCTGATCCCCGCCCCCTCCGGGAATTCAATCAATTTCAGCTCTAGCAAGAGATTCTCACCAAAATTGCAAATGCCTGGGGGTAGAAGGGGGGGGGGGGGTGTAACGGGTAGGTAAAGAATAGAGGGGAGGAAAAGCAGTAGTTCGTCCTCCTTCCTGGTGATTACTGATCGCCACCAATCTGTTTTTTCATCTCTCAGATCATCTGACAATCAGTGTGGCAGCGTGGCAACAAATGCAGCTCCTGAGGGCTTGGCACAGCAGCTGGTGATTGCTCAGGGTGATTGCTTATCTGGCACTGCTGTTGACCTCTTCAAGGCTGCTACTTCGAGATCTACCTCTGCGTTAAAACGTAACCCAGGCTGCAGGCATCTTACAGCCCTAAGGCTTCCTCTGGGTTCCAGAGATCAGGTCAAATTTGGAGCTGAGGGTGCATGTGTTACACAGCCACAGTTTTGGGCAAAGAGAGAAAACTGTGGCAAGTGAAACAAGAGGTAGCAGGAAGGGGAGCATGGCATGAGGGCTTGATTACTCCATTTAGCTAACTAAGGGTAAGATTCATCATTCCTCATGAAATGATGAATCCCGCGAGAAAGGGGTGGAGGGGGCAAAGGGGGGCAGGCCTGCGAAAGGCCGCAACCGTTCACATTGCAGCGGTGCGACTTCGCCAGCCGCAGTGCAGCCGGCAGCAGCCTTACACGCAAATAGTGCCACCGTAAAAGGTGGTGCTATTCACCACGCTACTGCCGGCGAGAATGTTCCTCACATTATCGCCGGCCGCGGTGCCGTGGCCGACTCCTCCCCCTCCCCAACTCCTCCTCTCCTGGTCATTTACATCCTATCGCACGCGAAAAGGCCCTAACTCACGTGATAAATCTTTAGAAAATAACCCCCTAAAGTAGAACAAAGAAAAGTTAGTCCAGGTAATATCTTTTACATGACTAACTTTTGCACATACAATCCACAAAACACAGTCATTTTGAGGTTTAAAGTGGGTAGATTAAAGAGAAGCAAAGAAATATTTCTACGCAGAAAGAGTGACAGATACATGGAACAGACCAAAACAGTAAAATATGGGCTAGGCTCAGAGCACCTTGAGTTGCAAGTATTTGAGGGTAAAATCAGGACTGACAGACTAGATTGGTCCTTGTGGTCCTTATCTGTCATCATATTTGGTTCTATGTTTCTATGTAACTTAATACACTTGTGTCTAGCTTTCAAGAGTTATAGTCCCTGACCTGATAGAAGGGGCATATCTTTCAAAAATGTGTAAAAAATGTTTTAACTTAGTTCAATAAAATATGGCATCACCTAAAGCTTGACTGTTGACTTGGTTCTGCAATATATGAAGGAAATTGTTTTTCTCAAAATATTTTTACCTCCACATGTTGCATATTGCTATGGAGTACTACACACTCATTCACAATTGAAATTTCTAGATTTTTATTTTGTTAACGTATGTTTACATACTGCTTTGAGTAAGCAAACTTTGGTGTTCTCCAGTGCATGTACTTACTTTGGATATTGTATCATTTGAACAGTAGAAATTGAAGATTAAATGATATGCATCGGTAATGTGAAACTTCCTTGCACCATGTAATTAACTTTTCTTTAATGTGAGGGGATTTCTGAATTCTAAACAATTAAAATATTTTAAAGGTATAAACAAATCATATTATAAAAAGCTCAAATGGTTGCATTGTTGTCTCAAGATGACTGAGGGCAGTCTGAAATAAAAAGGTTTGGATCAGTAATTATACCAGGAACCATTGTCTTATGCTCCTTTCCATTTTATTCCATTGCTTTTTTTAGAACAGACTAATTCTTGAAAGGATAATCTTGATGGTCCTAGTGTGTTAAATATAGCTCTGACCATCACACTGAGGATCGCTGCTTTGAATGGAAGTCTATAGTCACAGCTAGCTTCCTGTTAAAGACATAATCCTTTGGCTGCCAAGTTCATCAAACTTCAAAGGCCCACTGTTATTTTTAAAGAAATCTCTTATCACAGCTATAAAAAAAAATCAGCAAACATAGGACAATACTGACCAAGATGATACAGGTTATACAGCCTTTACCATGGGCATGGGTTGGTCAATACGTGTGTGTGTTTGTATTTTAAATGTGTTTCTTACTTAATTTCTTTTGTAAAATAATAGTAAAAATTTAACTCAGGAACTACATATTTCCAAGTTAATATTGACAAGAATGAGTGTATTCTTTATCCTCAGTGTGTGCAATGTACTGGTATTTGACTTTACTTCCTTTCAGGTAGTATTGCTTAAATAGTGATCTTTAGTGACAACTTTATATTTGAGGAATGATATGCAATATATAAAGAGTCTGCCATGTTTTCTGTGAGTTTGGTACTAATGATTATGGAGGAAAATAATAGCCCCTGATGCAGGCATGTAATATGGCAAAACGCTGCAGTGTCAGGTGCAGCAAAGTTAACCATTGGTTGTTTGGTATATAACCATCCATAACAGGGCTGGTTTGAATATTTAATATTTTAGAGATCTTCCAGGATCACAGATTACAAACTGATTACAACACAGAAGTTTCAATGATCATGTTTTCTGTGAGCAATCACTTTTACTGTTTAAAGATCTTCCGGAATCGTGGATTACAAATTTATTGCAAAAGAAGTTTCAGCGATCATCTTTTCTGTGAGTGATCATTTTTACTGTGGATTACAATATATTTTCTTTATTGGAATCTTCAGTTATGGAGTGAGGAATTGCGAATATTATTTCATACTTCTTTCTAGAGCTTTTGTTTGTGGTTCCTTGGGGAAAACTACCATTGGATTCTTACCATGGAGCGACTGGAGGGACATAGGGGCAGATTTTATAAATCTGCGCACACGCGTACTTTTATTCGCGCACCAGGCGCGAACAAGAGTACGCGGGATTTCAATAGATACGCGCGTAGCCGCACGTATCCATTAAAATCCGGGGTCGGCGCACGCCTGCCTCCGTTCCCTCCGAGGCCACTCCAAAATCGAAGCAGCCTCGGAGGGAACTTTCCTTCGCCCTCCCCTCACCTTCCCCTACCTAACCCACCCCCCCGGCCCTATCTAAACCTCCCCCCTACCTCTATCACGAAAGTTACACCTGCTGGAGCAGGCGTAACTTTGCGCGCGCCGGGCCGGCTGCCGCGCTCCATGTTCCGGTCCGGGGGCTGGTCCAGGGGCCGCTGTCACGCCCCCGGGCCATAATCATGCCCCCGAACACGCCCCCGAAATGCCACGTCACTCCCGACACGCCCCTGAAACGCCGCGTCACTCCCGGCACGCCCTGAACACGCCCCTCCATGCAAGCCCCGGGACTTACGCGCGTGCCGGGGCTTGCGCGCGCCGCCGAGCCTATGCAAAATAGGCTCGGCATGCGCAGGGGGGGTTTGGGGTAGGTTTTTGAGGGGTACGCGCGTATCTTACGCGCGTACCCCTTTGAAAATCTACCCCATAGTTTGTTCATTGACATATGCATGCACTGAATTTTTTTTTTTTTTTTGAGAAGCTGGTTTCCATTTTATGTGATTAAAAAGATATGATAAACTGCAATATTGTACTTGTTATTATAAAAGATGAAAGTTTTAATAACAACATTTTGTAACATTCTGTTGTACTGTTTCTAACAGTGGGTATATATAACAGTCCTCAAATGTCTTCTTCTTAAACTCCATGAGTCCAACATTAAGCACTATTTAGCCGGATAAGTATGGACTTATCCAGTATGTACTTATTCAGCTAAGACCTGCTCAATAACAGATCTGAAGTCAGAAGGATAAGAATTATTCAGCCTCCTAGCAACTTTTTTCGAGGATATTTGCAGTATAGCTGTGCTGCTGATTTTCACATGTGAGCTGGCCAGATAATTCTTATCTGGCTAACTCACATAACCAGATATGTTTGAATATCTACCTCTTTATTAATACCCACAAATCAATTTTCTGAAATTGAGCTGTAGTGACTGATGTATGTGATCAAGACTCACACTCTTCTTGTTCATTTCACACCTTGCTGTTCTTGAAGGATACCATTCTAATTCCTTTCCCAAAAATCCTTCAGTTATCTTAAGTGGATCTACATCGGTAGGATGCCAGTCCTCTCTTTAATAGTCCTTTTCTCCTCCTAGGAATTGGATAGCAGTGCAAGTGGTCTTCCAAACCTCTTGACAGGGTAACAATCTCTCAGGCAGAGAGATGCAGAACAGTCCAAATAGTACAAAATTGGTCAACTAAACCCAAAATAGATGGAAAGGTGTGTGAAAAGTTACTTCAACTCAATCAAAAATGAAAAATAAGTTCTTCAAACAAAAGCAGAAGGAAAAGAAACAGGAAATGAAAAGAAACAATCCTGCTTCCACCACTAAGCAAACTAATAGGGTCATTCATCAAAATGCGTTATGGTGCTAACGCCCGCGATAATGCCATAACGAATGCGATATTAATGGTATCGCATTGCATGAATGCAAATTTGTTGAAGGGGCGGAATTGGGGAGAGGTTGGGGTGGGATTAATGAAAATGAGGGGCAAAATCGGAGGGGGAGAGTGAGAGAGAGAGACTCTGGGGAGGCCTTCACAATATTCAACTATTTATATCACAATAGGAGGGCCAGCTAACAACTCGAGGTATGTTTTTTGTGGTGGTTTAGGATTTTGGGACCAGTTTGACAAGCAGAGTGAGATGTACGAACAGCACCTTGGTGAAGATTTGACATCATTTGGAGTGAGGAAATTCTCACAAAGTTGAGATTTCTACATTGTTCTCTCGCCCTAACGTGATAGTACCCTGGTATACAGCCCATCAAGCTAATTCTAAACTTATCATAAACATTCTCCTTTTTCTTATCACAGGTGTATCCATGGGAAATTATAGCATTCTGATGAATCTAGGGATAAGAATAGATACATTTACTAGGGGTCTCTTCCTTCTAAAAAAAAACATAGGCAGAAACTACTGCAGCAGCCCACATGGAGGAGCTGGAAAACAGGTGGTTTGCTTTCTTCTACCTTCACTAATGGACTAGACTTCTTAGTAGAGATCCAGTGGAGTTCTACAATCTATTTTAGAGATTTTCAAATTCAGATTTTACCAGCCCTGACAGAATCTATTCAGGCTTCAGATTTAAGTTTTAGCTCTAATATATAGGAAGTATTGTAAAACAGTTCTATACTGTCAGTCTGTGCTTACAACCAACCACAGAAATTATCAAAACTGCGCTTGCCACCTCCCCCAAAACACACCTGCTACTCTGCAGGCAATGGCTTACTACTAGCAGGGCTGTAGTAAGCCATAGACAGAAGCCTATGTGGGCCAAATGAAGGAAGAAGCTGCTGTTGTAGATACATCAGGCCATTTAGGTCAAAGGAGGGATAATGCGGCAGGGGGAGATTGCTGGGGTTGGACTGGGAGGGGGGGAGTGCCGAGGTTGGGATGGGAAGGGGAAACTGCTAGGGATTGGTAAGTGCTGCGATCAGGGAGAAAAGGGAAGGGGAAGAGTGCGGAGTTCAGGCTGCGGAGGGACAAGAATGTTGGGATCAACTGCAGGGGTAGAGTTGGATTTGAGAAGAGGAAGGGTGGAAGAATGCTGGGATTGGGCTGGAAAAGGGAGAGGAAGAGTGCTGAGGAGGCACGGGGGAAGAGAGAGAGAGAGAGAGAGAGATAGTAAGTGTGTGTGTGAGAGTGAGAGTGTAAGTGTATTTTATGAGAAAGTTCACCTAGGTGAGAAAGGGGAGGGGAAAGGGATGAAGAGGAAGAGGAGTGAAGAACAAAGGGAAGAGGTGGAAGGGGAGAGAGAGGTAAGATATATGAGGGGGTGACAGGAGGAGGTGGGGAAGTGGGCAGAGGGTAAAAGGGGTGGGGGAGAGTGATGTTTCTATACATATACTAATTATCTGCAAATGTTTTGCAAGGTTCAGCTTGTTGAAAGATAGAGGAATATTCAAAAACTGCTAAACAAGTATGATAACTGGTTAATTATAGCTACTTACCTTCAGCTGAACTTAACTGGCTAGCTTATCTCACTGAATATTTGGTTCAACTGGAGTTCCCTGACTAAACTTAGCCAGTTAGTAAAGAAAATCTGCCACTAACTGGCAAATTCACTAACCATTTTTCACATAGACACAGAACGGGAAAAAAGCCTTCACGGTGAATTTTAAAAGCTCGGCGCTTGGCAAAACGGGGAGATGTGTGACTATGTCGGCCCAGCATGCGTCAAACAGATTTTAAAAGGTTGGCGCATAGGTGCGTATCTCCCACTATTTACACAAATGAAAAGTTTTGAGAAAGGAGTAGCACGTGGGTGTGGTCTGGGTGGGGCATGGGCATTCCTGGATTTCAATTTCAAATTTGCACATAAATACTTTACATGCACAGACACACATCAGGATCCCCTGCTGCTAACTTTACTTCTGCTATGGAGGACGTGTCAGTAATAAAATAAAGTTTAACAGATGGTGGAGTTTTGAGGGTCAGGGCTAACAAGGGTCAAGGGAGGCTATTAAACTAGGGGGGGGGTTTAGAAGCCCTATCCCTCCCTTGGGTTAACTGGGAATAAACTGGGAAAACTGGTAATGGCGACGATGCAAGTGTCTTTTAAAATCCCCCCACTTATGCGGTAGAAGCGGAATCTTCATGCGTAGGCATACGTCCACCTAGAATTGCATGTACATGTGCGCGTTTTCAGACTACTTTATAACATATGCGCACATACACGCGTATGTTATAAAATAGCCACGTCCTTGGGCATGGGCCAACGAACACGCACATAAGCTGAACTTCAAAGCCTCCATCAACAGAACTACCAAAGACTGCTTCTACAAACTGCAAGTTTTAAAAAGGATAAGACCCCCTCTTCCATGCCAAAGACTTCAGAACCATCCTCCAAGCTCTCATTTTTTCTAAGTTAGACTACTGCAACTCTACTTTACTTGGCCTCCCTTCCTCATACACCAAACCGCTCCAAATGGTTCAAAACGCTGCAGCCCGCCTACTAACAAACACCAGGAAAAGAGACCACATCTCCCCAGTCCTAAAAGACCTTCACTGGTTACCAATTCATTTCAGAGTCATCCACAAATCCATCACCTTGATATACAAAATTATTCACCAACATACCACAATCGACCTACAAGTTCCCCTCCGCTTACACAAATCCACAAGACCGACCAGAGAAGCTTACAGAGGATGCCTCCATGTTCCACCTACCAAAACCACTAATCACAGCACCTTAACAGACCGAGCCTTTTCCACAGCTGGCCCACCTTTATGGAACTCCATCCCCCCAGATCTCAGAAACAAGCCATGCCTCCTAACCTTTAGGAAAAGACTCAAGACATGGCTGTTCAGGCAAGCTTTCCCGAATTCCAACTAATACGCCTCACCAGCAAATATTCGACACAGCAGCTGTATATATGGTACACTGTATATATTGTATACTTGTATATAATTAACTTCTTCTATCTCTCTTTAATTCCTCCACCCCAGTTCAATAGCCCTTGTTAATTGTAACTGCATCTCTTCATCACGTTTATTTATGTTCGTTGTTGTATTCATTGCACCCCTGTTTTTTATGTAAACTGACATGATGTGAACGCTTCATGAATGCTGGTATAAAAAAAACCTTAAATAAATAAATAAATAAATATGTGCACCCACGTGACTCTTTAAAAATTACCATCCCGGTGAATCAGGCCCAAAGCTTTTTTTTCCTTTATTATTTATTTATTTATTTTATTTTATTTATTATTTCTTTTTTACAAAAGGGGGGAGGAACAGTTTAAATTAAAAAAAATTTGACTAGGGTCCTATCCTCTTCCCCCTCCCAACCTCCAGAGGCTCCCTTTTAATTAAGAAACTGCCCTGCCAATTTCATCCTCTTCCTGATGCTCCCCATTTCAATGAAATTACCCTACAAATGTGCCTCCACCCTGCTCATGTCCTTTATAAAAAAAAAAAAAAAGTGAGGCCTGCGAGCAACATGCTGTTCTCCCCACACACCCAGTCTATTTAAAAAAAAAAAAAAGAATTGAACCCTACAGTCCCCATCTCATTCTCCCCATCCTTCCAATGTTCTTTAAAAAAAAAAAAAAAAAGGGAGCCCTGTGTCCCCATTCTGTTCTTTCACCCTCCCTATGGTCCTTTAATGCCTGTTGGAGACGTGGACCCTTAGTGCCAAGGGGTGGTTGATCCTGCTTAGTGAGCAAGCCCACGAGGCTCACCCCCTCGGGCCGGCAGAAAAACCTTGTGGCGGGACCGACTGGAGCTTCACCTATACCAGCCCCGCTCCCCGCAGATTGAGCCCTTGGGTTTCAAGACCCTGCAGGACTTTGGTAGGTCCATAGGGCAATCCATGAGAAGAGTCCAGGCAAGCGTGGATCGAGGCAGGCGGCAGACAGCGGAACCGGTGACAAGCCAGAGGTCAGGGAGGGAGGCGGTTCAGGATGGGGACTGCAGGGCTCACTTTTTTTTTTTTTTTAATACATTGGGAAAGTAGGGAGAATGGACTGGAAACCGTGGGGTAATTTTATTTTTAAAAGCATGCATCAGGAAGAAGATGGTGTCAGCAGGGCTATTTCTTTTTTAAAAGGGAGCACTGAGAGGATGGAGGAAGAAGATTTGGCAAGTAGGGCTTACTTTTTGGAAAAAGAAAAGGTGCATAGGGAAGGTGGGAGCTAGGAGATGGGGTTGCCAAGCATTAATTTTTTTATGCGGGAGTTTAGTCGGCCAGATTTAGGATTGCTTTCTCAGTGCCTAGGTTTGTCCAGCCAAATTAGGTGGCTAGTATGGGAAATCAGTGCTACCACCTAAATTTCTCGTCCCACCATAATACCACCCCAGGCTGCCCCAGAATTTCTCCAGCTAAATGTATCCACCTATTGAAATCTAGGGAGATAAATTTATCCAATTAGGCTGTCCAGTTTTCAAACGCTTTTATCTAGCTGGCTAAGTCTCAGCCTGCTGGATCTCTTTGAATATTGACCCAATAGTATACTACTGTACAATTTATATAAAGGAAAATGTGTTTGCAAATAAACTCCACGGAGAAAGTAATTATATAACACACCATAATTATAAAGTTTGTAATTTTACCACAAAGCTTCTCATTCTAAGTAAAATTTAAAGTGATATAAGATACAGGAAGTAATGAAAAAGCATTAATCGTACTTTAACTGCATCCTATTTTTCCACTGATCACACAATAGACATAGAAATCTAACCTCATCGTGTAAATGAAAACGCATGTAAGGAAACTAATTCACCTTGCTAAAAAACAAAATGAATTTTTATTACCAGTAATAATCGCCAATCTCCTACTTCATGCCTACCAGTAAAAAATATATATATATATACAAAATATATTTTTTAAATGTATTACACAATACCAAGACAGAATAAATAAGTAAACTGTGCTCCGGTATACAATTAAACAGAGTAGCAGCCTGTTAGATTAGCAGTTCTTCCCTCTAAATTTACCCTACAGCTTAAAGTAAAACTTAGTAAACATTGCTAGACAGCATCTGCAATGAATGGCAAGTTTAATTAACTGCTGTTGATATCAAATCTTAAAAAGCCATCAGTCTGGCAGCCTCATACTGGTTTCTTGTTCAGCAATATAAAGAATGCACTGGCAGCATTATAATGCTTGACAACATGGGTACTCTTCTGGGGCATTTGGGTATTTCGCTAACAAGCCTCCGATTTTTATTCATTCACATGAGTACACCAGAGAGCAGGGAAGCATGGTGTAACACACAAAGAAAATACATGGGAATTCAGTCAGTTGCCAGGTGATACACAGTGAATCAACGCGCTGAAAAATTCATGGTCACTAGGCAGCCAGCGAGACAGACAAGAGACTCACTTGCAGTTAAGCTTGCATAAAAGAGGGATGAGATTCATGGAATCACAGTGCACCCCAGTGACTGAAATCTGGAAACTACGCCACCATACATTTACTTAAAACAGTTAATTTGGCAATGTAAACTGCTAAAATATACAAATCAGATAAACACCAGTTTAAATTATTTTATTCAAAGGAAAAAGACTGGATTCTTTGCAGGATGTGATGTTTTATTGAACCAACAAAAGAATTGTCCAAACACTGTTGTATATGAACTTGCACAGGGACCACATAGGTCACTGAGCTGAAGAAGTGTGTATCATCTTTCAATAATTCTCATGCTGATACAATACAATATATTACAGCTTACAAGGAATTCAGTTTCTTTCACGACTACTACTGCTATTTGAGCTTTACATTATTTAAAGAATGCATACTTGCATATTCCAGTGCATCATACAAGAGGTCAGGTCAGTATATACAGCAATGATTCCCAACCTTTTCAAGCCTAAGGCACACCTACATTAACAAAAACATTGTGTGGCACACAAAACTTCAAGAATCTGGATGTGCAGACATGAAGAGGACGCATTCAGCCAAATGGAGAGCTAGGCAAGCACTGAAAGCCCCACTCTCTTCCAAATTTTAAAATAAAGGGAGAGAGAGGATAAAGACACACATAAGCCTCTCACAACGGACCAATTCCCTTTACGTACAAGTGTTTGAGAAGAGAGCCATCGATGTGGTGTAGGCAACCAATTCAGTTTGTTATGTTGGCCTCCGCAAGCAGCTGTCAAAGCTCCTCCACTGCCATTGCTGCTCCCAACATTCAGAATGAGCCATGTCCAGTGGTCAATGCATGCTCTCCCTGTCTCACTCAGCCTGGGGATACGACATAGGCTGGAAGGATCAAAGATGGAGCATATAAAGGAAGTGCTGTATGTACTGCACAATGCCAGTCTCAGCTACCTGTGCCTTGTATGCTGCCCATTGGTTACCACACTCCAGGACTCATGCTGAGGCCAGAAAGAAGCAGCATGAATGATCATATATGTTCTCAGAAATGTATTCATACATGTTTAAGAACTACTTCTGGTATCTCTTGTTGCTGAAAGCTGCTGAGGGGACAGTCTAAGTGCTGGCCTGTATTTGAGCATCAGACAGTGATGACTTTTCTGTGGCACACTTGATCAGGCCTTAAGGCACACTGGTTGGGAAATACTTGTATACAGCATAATGCTTTACTCTCAAAACTGGCATGAAGACTGAATTTTAAAAACAGAAATGAAGACTATTCACTAGCTCATCAATGGTGCTGCATGCTGCTGTTCAGGAGATGCAGAGTATGATTCTTAAATGTGCTCTGAATTTGCAAGACTTGTTTGCAATATTTTTGGTCTGGCTCACCTTCCTCCAACCTTGTGCTTTTCACCCATCTGTAACGTGGCCACCAAGCACACTCACTGCCACTGATGGCTGAGAAGACTCATGTTGCGGTATCATGCCTCTTCATTCAAAGTATTTTTACCTCCATATTAAGGTTGACTCTCCTACTACAACCCAGTCACAACAGAGCAATGTTCTAGGCCTCAGATTAGAAACTGCCATGCACACAAGCATAACTGTTGTGCAATGGCTGGCATTCCTCCTTCCCCACCCCGGTAGCGAACACTGCCTCTAGAGTATTCCCAGTCTCCAAGAAGTCAGGTCCAGAAATCGAATGTAGGTCTCCATCAGACAGTTCTAATAGTTTTCCATATTAAATCATTAGTCACATAATACAGTTTAAGTGCAACTGCAGGATGCATGCTAGGAGCTAGATTAAACTACATACTGACGTACTAAATCCAGTTTGGTGGTCGCAATCTAGTCTAGCTAAGAGATCACAATGCACAACCATCTTGTAAAATTAATAAGAACATAAGACTTGCTATACTGGGTCAGACCAAAGGTCTAGCAAGCCCAGTATCCTGATCCAACAGTGGCCAAGCCAGATCACAAGTTCCTGGCAGGATCCCAAGGGATAGATTTCAAGCTGCTTATCCCAAGAATAAGCAGTAGATTTCTTCAACTCTGCCTTAATAATGGTTAATGGACTTTTCCTCCGGGAACTTATCCAAACCTTTTTTAAATGCAGCTACACTAATAGCTTTCACCACATCCTCTGGCAACAAATTCCAGAGCTTATGTGTTTATGTGTTGAGTAAAAAAAATATTTTCTCTTATTTATTTTAAATGTATTATCTAATAACTTCATTGTGTGTCCTCTGGTCTTTACACTTTTCAAAAGAGCAAACAACTGATTAATGTTTACTTGTTCCATTCCACTCATTTTATAGACTTCTATCATATCGCTCCCCCCTCCCCAGATGTCTCTTCTCCAAGCTGGAGTCCTAACCTGTTTAGCTTTTCTTCATAGGGGAATTGATCCATCCCCTTTATCATTTTGAAGAGAACTTGACACAACTGAAAGATTCTGTACAAGCAAGGACTCAGACAGTATCAAAAACTTAAACCAAGTCAAAGCCATTAAATGACTGTACACTGTGGTGTAGAAATTCCAATTGTACATCACATCCCAAATAGATTCCATAATGTTTAACTCAACTCTGTGATGATTGTGGTCAATAACCTGCTTTTAACTAATAAGGGAAGTTATCCTTTCAAGTCACATCTTAAGTTGTAGTCTGTGGAAGGGCAGCATGGGTAATTGATAGGTAAATTAAAATAGCCAGGTGATATTGGATCTGTACACAAAAGAACTGTATAAACTGCAGGTATTAAAGTTAAATGTTAAAGCCATTTCTGTTATTTCAGCTACAAATCTCCAAACAACAAGCTTAAAACACAAATTAAAAACAACCCTTAGTGAAACAAGCTACTTAGCAGCAGATAAGTATAGTTCACAAAAGCTTACAGGACAAGGTTGCAATATACTTATGAAAAGTTGTTTCCGTAAGTACAAAACTAAGTGAAACAATAGGAATGATTCCTGATATTTTTACCCACAAGAAGTTAGATGGATAAGGATGTCAAATTTGTGTAGAATGGTTAAGTATTGATGTCAGACGATGCAAAACCAAACTGCATAATAACCTGAAAATACCATGGTTATTTAACTAGAGGGTGATTTCATGACTCAAACTGGCACAGGTTACACATATTACTGATTCACTAGTTCAGTTTGGTAGTGACTGTAGTCACTGATATCTGAAAGATGTTTGGTAGTGTTGGTAGCATTATGTGACTATATGAAATGAGTTGATGATGCTCTTATTCTAGTTCTCAGTGGACTAATGGTGGTTACATCAATAAAAAAAAAAATCATTAAAATTGGCATGATTTTTGGTGTCTCAGCACAGAGGTCAAAGGATGAACAGGCATGAAGACTGAAACAGCTGAAAACGGGCGTTTTTTAAAGCATTTGCACAGGTTGTTTGAAACTTTTTTTTGGTTCTCCTGAAGACTATATGATAAGTTTGTATTACCTTAACCATTTGTATATGTTAGTTTTCTGTGTGTTTAATTTGATGTTTCATGTTTTAGTGCTGTAATCCATCCAGAACTATATGGGCATAATATAAATATTTTAAATAAACATATAAATAAATAGCCTGCTCGCCTTTTGAGGTGGTTGCTCCAAAGCAAGGTAGAGGCACATTAGCAGGGCGCAATCTGTGTCAGAGGTGGGCCAGCACTGATCCTTGAGAGCCATAAACAGGGCTGGCTTTCAGGATATCTATAATGAATATGCATACGACATATCTGCATACAATAGAGTCAGTACAAGCGAACCTATCTCATGCATATTCATTGTGAATATTCTTAAAACCAGACCTGTTTGTGGTTTTTGAGGACTGGAGTTGGCCACCCCTGTTCTATGTTGTACCTGTTCCGTGAGTAAATCAAGATCTGAATTTTAAAATACAGGCAATCCAATATTTTCACTACTTTTTCTAAATGTATTTAAAAAGTGCAAAAAAAACCAGCTGGGTTATTTAAATAGAAAATCTTTGCTCAAGAGATGCAGTTAATGAAACTGTAATTCAATGTAATTATGTTGCATTTCTGTTTAAAGGAGAATAGACGAAACAAGGTGGAAAATGCAAACCAACAGCAGTTATGAATGGATGATTTTCTACCTCTGTATTTATTGATCATTTCCCCATGCTAAAGTATTTGCCCTCTAACTACTAACAGCAGCGAATATTTGCATACAAAAAAAGGATTTGTACAAATTGCTATTCTAGGAAAACAGAATTTGCAAGGTTGCACCACTAATCTTACTCACATTACTCACAAATTTAACTTGACATCAGTTGGAACAGATAGTGTTTGCACATTTTTATGGTACCACAAAAAATTGCATCAGTCTTCTCCCTACGTCGCTTACCAGTCCTGCCCTCAAGCAAAATAAGGAATGCTAACTATTTCATACTTGAGCATATGAAATAATTCTTTAGGTAATATTTTCTCTGAAAAAATATACAGAGATATTTAACTGCCATGGAATTGTGAAAGATAAGACATTGACACAGCACTGCTGAATAAGTTCACCCAAGCTCAAACTACATTTTCGAAGGAGGAGGTCATTTTTGTTTTTCATTTCCTCCAAAACATACAACTTCTCTATTCCTTACAAACTGTAAAAATGCAAAGGTAGTCCCATCCAAATGTAGAGGATATTCACTTAATTTCTTTCAATAACATTGAATAAATTTGTATTCAAATATCAGTAGATTTTTCTAAGTACATGAAAGATGAAAGACTATTGCAAATTTTATTTTAGCTACAACTTCAATTTATTTTAGCTATAACTTCAATTTTTCTTAATATAATCATTCCAATACACTGAATATACACAACACTAAAATTAATCTGTTCCACTAGTTTAATCTAATGGTGGGGTAAATCTCAAACAAAAAGACCCTGTACCTACCCTTTGGGCTGGTCTTAGTTTATAATGCTTTAAACAAAAAGCTAAAAACATACATAAAACAAATTCCAAATAATGGCAGAACTGCCAAAGGCCAGCGTTTCCCAAACCAGTCTTACAGCCTTATCTAGCCAGTGTTGTTTTCAGGATATCATCATACAAGGAACAAGAGATATTTATATAGACTGGAGACCTATTTTTTGTTTGCAAATATATCTTGTGCCTACTCATTGCAGATGTCTTGAAACTGCAACCTATTGAGAAAAGTTCCAGGACCAACCTAGGAAACACAGTACTAAGGGTGCTTTTAGAGCTCTAGCTTTCCAAGTACTAGCAATATGTTTGAGAGGTGGAGATCATACTCCACCATAGCCTGGATTATGAGTTAAGGTTCACTCTTGTCATGATTTGTGCAAAACAAATCTATTTGGAGACACTGCCTCCAAACCTTCACCTTCAACATACGGATACCATCACACAAAGCTGGTCAAGTGTTTGTCGACTCGTCAGCTCAGTAAAATTCATGTGGCCACTATCTTTGGTGGCTAACTTCAAGCATATGGAAAGAAAAACTAAATTCATCCTTTTTTTTTTTTCTTGGACCCAGTTTTCTCCTGCTATTGTGTACTTCCAATTCAATTGGAACCAGGGCTGGAATCCAGCACCAATGGTTCAAGTCTATTGGAGGTCAAAAGAAAAAAAAAGTGGGCTTTTTATGGACGAGCCAATTTCAGGAAGAAGAAAACAGCTCTCTCCTGCAATTAAGCAAATGAAAAGTTTTTCACCTTTATAAGATGTGGAAAAATATTCAATGGACAAATGACAGTAATTAAGACGAAAACCTGACATCTCCTTAAATAGTAACTTAGTATGCATGACATATCACCTTATTATGATGACATTTTGCATATGATGGCTAAGACACTAGTACCTGGAGCTCGCTGGCGCTATAGCTTGAAGAGACTGCAACAAACAAATGTGACCTTCCAAGTCAGATACTTGAGCTTATGTGATTCTAGAGATTCACTGGTGATTATCTCTATATACGGTCATTCTAAACCTTCCTGCAACAAGATAAAGCATTTAACTCTTTCACACATTTACATACACCCTCAGCTTCACCTATATTTTCCATTATATGTAATTTAAAATAAATTTCCTTAAATTGCTTTAGCAATCTCCCTATATATAGAGATCTGTACCCTCTTTTGACTTTAATGACTATATTTTCTCTCTGTTTCTTACCTAGAGGTATTGCACTAACAAGTGAATGTTTTTATTATTGTCTGCATAGTGCCTGGCCTTTTATACAAATATTGCATTCCCTGCCCAATGGCTTAATATAGAATTGTGTCTATACTTTAATTGTTACAGCGTCAATAGGGAAGTATTCTTTTGTGGCTTCTCAATTCTCCTTCATAATTAAATTGCAAAGATTGCAGCTCCTTCATAATTATGGCAAGGGAGGTTTCCTCTCTCTTTTCTGCTACCATTTTTTTTTTAAGGGAGCTTGTACTCAGAATGCCTTCTAATCTATTAACCCCCTGAGCCACAGTAAACACTGCCTTGATTTTCCAATGCTTTTTCTGAAATCAAGCCAGCCAACTCTAGCCAACAAGTGCTTAACTTATACTTCTTGAGGGGGAAATAAAAATACCTTATTACTTTACTGAGATTCTCGATATTCCCGCAAAGGCATTGCCTCCAACTGCTAGAGTTTATTACCTGTCCCCATGTAAGAAAAGTTCCAGGAGTCATTATGAATTCAAGAAAACCAACTTTCTTCTGACAGTTTGGATGTGTCAGCTTTTATAGATTTGGATTTTAGATTTAAATTACTTGCCTTTTCAAATCTGAACTCAAAGTGAGTTACTATCGAGTACAGTAGGTAGCGTGAAGCAATGATGGGTGAAGTGACTTGCACAAGGTCATAAGGAACATCAGTAGGAGAAGTGGGATCTGAATCTTGGCTTCCCTGGTTCTCAATCCTCTCGGCTACTCCTCAACTTCACCTGGAGAACTTCAAGGAACAACTGGTTATTTGTTCTTGTCTAATAGTAATTTCACATTAAAACCAGACACAGAATGGGTCTGGAATTTTCATTTCTGCCATATGAATTTATAATTTTGAATAAGAGAATCTGAGTGTTTCTGGATGTTGTTCGAGTTACCCACAAGAAAATAAAGTTGTTTTGGATTTAAGGGAGGGTCTTACAATTCTGTGGTCACTTTTTTCTTAAACTTCAATTTATGGAGTAAATTTTCAAAGGGGTTTCATACAGAAAAATGCCTTGTACGCATGTATGCTTAAGA
The DNA here is from genome assembly GCF_901001135.1 of Rhinatrema bivittatum. NCBI lineage: Eukaryota > Metazoa > Chordata > Amphibia > Gymnophiona > Rhinatrematidae > Rhinatrema > Rhinatrema bivittatum. The sequence goes on along the minus strand of NC_042617.1, from coordinate 104,969,140 downwards.
TTTGCATATACAAGCAATTTTAAAAATAAGTGGAGTATGCGCAAACTCATGTGTTCATGCAGGAAAGTAAGCGCATACACAGTGGACGGATTTGGGGTGAGGTTTGGACATTCACGCATACTTCACTATTTTGTAACAAATATACGCGTGTATGTTATCAAGAAAGTGCAAATGCTTTTACACCTATTTCAACATGCCAAATTCAAATTTTCGTTAGCTATTTTGGACCTGGTGTTTGGTGTGCTGATTTATGGTGAATGGAAAGGGCAGCTTGCTGAAGTAGAGGGAAAATGTGAGGGTGACTTACCGAGAAATCATTGTCTTTCCCAATAAGTTTCTTTGCTTGTCATTTTAGTTGGTTTTGCAGGTCTGTCCTTTTGTCTGTTCCAAGTTTTCCTTCCATATTTTGGGGGAACCTTTCAGTGGATTTTACTGCATTTCTGAATGTGTGTGTGTATCTGACTGGGGATGACAGGATGTATGTGAATGTGTGTGCAATTGGGGCTGACTGGGAATGTGAGCATGTGTGTGTGTGTGTGTAATACTCTGGGAAACATGTTTGAGGAGGGAGAGAAGGAGATGCCCCTTAAGAAGAGTACACAGGACCAGATAACAGTTTTTCTATCTGTCTGAGGAGAAAGTTTTGTGCATGTACAGGTTCAACAAGGAAATCATGCAATACCTATGCCAGCAGTTTCAGCAGGACCAGAACCCTTCCATTCAGATAGGCCACACCTTGCCAGTACACTTCAAAGTCACTATGGCCCTGGCCTTATTTGCCATTAGCACCTTCCAGACACCTCTAGAAGTCACAGCTGGTATAAGTCAGACATCTACCTCCATACATATAGATCAGTTTCTGGCTGCCTTTCTCAGGAAAGCACATCAGTGTATATATATCTTTGCCTCAGAGCAGATAGCAACAAATTATAACTGATTTCTACCAAATTGGACACTTCCCTATAATGCGAGTCGCAGATAACTGCAAGAGGAAATGTGGATAAGAGGATTTGCATTCAGGCAACAACCAACAAGGCTGCACAGTCTGGGTAAACAAATAAGCGTGGGAGTAGCTTGCTTGTTGTGGTGGTTACTACCCCAAACCAATTAAGCCTGATACTTCACTTGGAATGTATATCCAGCAAAGCTCACTGCTTCAACGGCAGGGGGATGAAGAAAAGAGGATTTATATTCAGACAACAACCAACAAGGACTGAATTGTACAGTCTAGGTAAACAAATAAGCATGGGAGTAGCTTGCTTGTTGAGGCAGTTACTACCCTAAACCAATCAAGCCTAATACTTCACCTTGAATGCATATCTAGCGTGGCTCTCTGCTTCAGCGGCAGGAGGGGAATGAGGAAAAGAGGATTTACATCCAGATAACATCTAACAAGGCACTGATCTGAGCAGTATGAGTATACAAACATCGGGGTAACTTCTCATTACAAAGGTTGCTACCCTTAAACATTAAGCCTTATACTTCACTTTGATGCAGCTTCAACACTGCTCTCTGCATCAATGGCGGGGGTGGAAGGAAATTGGAATCAAAAAGTTACCAATAAGGACCCTGAACTCAGCGGTCGAGGTAACAGAAAGGGATGGGAAAATAAGTATGAGAGCTTGCTGGGCAGACTGGATGGGCCTGTTTGGTCTTCTTCTGCAGTCATTTCTATGTTTCTATATACATGCAAACAGTGAGAACTGCTCCCAAGCAGGTATAATTTTTGTGTGCATATGTCGGTAAAGGTTACACACACAACCACAAATTTTCAAAGCAGATATCTGCACATAAATTCACTTAGGGCTCAAGTCTATGGGTAAAAAGTGCCTGCAAACTTTAGCCTATGTGGGCTGTTTTAAAATTACCTTTTGGAAATACATTTGTTTTATTCTGAATTGAATTGTTATATCTCAAAATTATTTCCATTTTAAGAAATTCCTGGAAATATTATGGAAAATTTCAATAAACAGAAGTAATGTAAAAATAAACAATCCAATTACTAATGTGTGCATCAAAAGGGGACAAACCATGGGCATTCCAGGATTTTAACCTGAAATTTGTGCGTCCCTTTTAAAATTCCCCCACTTACGTAGTAGAAGAGGGATCTGTGCGCAACCACTTAAAATTCAGCACACATGTGCGCACAGCCAAGCTATTTCATAACATGCGCATCATAGACAGTAGCTGGCGCTTGGCACATATATGTGCCCATTCATCGGCCCACGCGTATATGTGCACATTATAAAATAGCCTCGCCACACGCACATGTGCTTCTACCACATAAGTGGAGGAATTTTAAAAGGGACGTGTGCTGACACCATTGCCAGTTTTCCCAGTTCATTTCCAATTTGTCCAGTTAAGGAATAAGTCTTCCAAACCCCTTTGGTTTAATAGCCTTCCTTCCCCAAATATTTTCCTGTTCAGTTATCTCCCCACTTTTTCTTTTCCAGATCCCAGTTATCATTACCCTGTTTTATTGTAACTGTTGCACTTTCCTAACCACTCTCTTGCTACTGTGGTTCGAGTTTTCTATACTTTACACACATTGTTAAATGTAAACCGGTTTGATGTGATTCTTGTCATGAAAATCGGTATAGCAAAATAATAAATAAATAAATAAATAAATAATAAATGTTAGCCCCAACCCTTAAAACCCTACTGACCTACCTAGATTTTTTTTTTTTTTAAATCACTTACATATCATCCAAAGCAGAAGTGAAGTTACACGGCAGGGGAACCCGATGTGCGCCAGTGCAAGTAAATATTTATGCGCAAATTTCAGGTTAAAAGCCCGGAATGCCCGTGCCCTGTCCAGACTACGCCCCGCCCCTATTTGAAAACTATTTGTTTGTGCGCACAGCAAGAGATATGCAAGTATCCGGACAGCTTTTAAAATCTGCTCTGTGCCCACAAGCCCAACATATTCACACATCCCCTAACTAATGCATGCATCATGCTTTTAAAATTCCCATGTATATGAGTAAATCTGTATTACTTTTGTTTAGGTTCATAAACACAATGAACAGCTGGGAATCCTGTGGTTAACACGACATCATAAAATTCAGAGAAAGAGCCTGATAAGTCTTAGGAACAGCAGTTTTATAACAGCTCACACAGGGCTAAAGTCAGGGGATATTTTTTATCCCCCGATTTTAGCCCAAATTTTCAAAGCAGACTTATTTGTCCACTACCGCTCCTTGTGACCTTGGAAAGTCACTTCATTCTCCATTGCTTCAAGTATAAATGCAGCTTGTCAGCCCTCCGGCAAAAGGGAAATAAAGCAAATGTTGCTTACCTGATGTAACAGGTGTTCTCACAGGACAGCAGGATGTTAGTCCTCACAAATGGGTGACATCGAGGATGGAGCCCACCACGGAAAACTTCTGTCAAAGTTTAAACAGAACTTTGACTGGCCCCTACTGGGCATGCCCAGCAAGGCACTGACCCTGCAGCCAGCAGGGGTCTCCCTTCAGTCTGATTTTCAAAGCTACAGGCAGTGCCTAGAAAGTAAGAATAAAACGAACCCAACACCGCGGGGAGGCGGGCGGGTTTCGTGAGGACTAACATCCTGCTGTCCTGTGAGAACACCTGTTACATCAGGTAAGCAACATTTGCTTTCTCACAGGACAAGCAGGATGGTTGTCCTCACAAATGGGTGAGTACCGAGCTGAGGATGTCCCGACTTGCACCAAATGTACCCAACGGTGTGCAGCAGGCACAATAAGTGAGGAGAAATTTGGGAAAGGGCATCCGCACCCAACCGGGTAGGTGGAAGGGTGTTGGTACATCAGGTTGGAAAAAGGTTACGCAAGACAGACTGGCCGAAGATGGAGTCCTGTCTTCCAGCCTTGTCCAAACAATAATGGGCTGCAAAGGTATGGAGAGAACTCCAGGTTGCAGCTTTGCAGATGTCAGGAAGCGGCACCGATCGAAGGTGTGCCACTGACGTCGCCATGGCCCTCACAGAGTGTGCTTTAACACGGTCTTGAAAAGGAATGCCAGCTTGCTCATAGCAAAAAGAAATGCAGTCCGCCAACCAGGAAGAAAGAGCCTGCTTACCCACAGGTTGTCCCAACTTATTAGGATGGAAAGAGACGAATAATTGAGTGCTCTTCCTATGGGAAACTGTATGGTCTAGGTAAAAAGCTAGAGCTCGTTTACAGTCCAGGGTATGCAGGGTCTGCTCTCCAGAGTTGGAGTGGGGTCTGGGAAAAAAGATAGGTAGTATGATGGATTGATTGATATGAAACTCAGAAACTACCTTAGGTAAAAATTTAGGGTGAGTGCGGAGTACCGCGCGGTCCTGCAGGAGCTTAGTGTAAGGCGGATAGGTAACTAGGGCCTGTAATTCACTAACCCTGCGAGCTGAAGTAATAGCCAAAAGGAATAACACTTTCCAAGTGAGATATTTTAAGTCACAGGAGTGCAGAGGTTCGAAAGGAGGTTTCATAAGACGACCAAGAACCAGGTTAAGGTCCCAGGATGGGGCCGGAGGACGCAAGGGCGGCTTTAGATGGAGCAAGCCTTTAAGAAAGCGTGTTACTAGGGGTTGTACTGAAATAGGATTACCCCCAATACCCTTATGGAAGGCGGCTACCGCACTGACATGCATTCTGATAGAAGAGGTTTTAAGACCTGATTCAGAGAGATGCCATAAATAGTCCAAGAATTTGGAGATTGGACAGGAAAGGGGATCAAGGGACTGAGAAGTGCACCATGATGTGTACCTTTTCCATTTGTATGAGTAAGACTTTCTTGTGGAAGGCTTTCGTGAAGCTATCAGGACCCGAGAAACGGAATCTGAAAGGTTGAAAGGCTGAAGGACTAACCTTTCAACATCCATGCCGTCAGGGACAAGACTTGGAGGTTGGGATGGAGGAGGCATCCGTCGTTTTGAGTGAGCAGATGCGGGTCCTTTCCCAGAGGAATGTGCCTGCGGATGGAGAGATCCTGGAGTATTGGAAACCATACTTGGCGTGGCCAGTAAGGTGCTATCAGGATCATGGTTCCTCCGTCCTGGCGTAGCTTCACGAGAGTCTTTGACACAAGAGGGAGTGGAGGGAATGCATAGAGCAGACCGGTTGTCCACTTGAGGGAGAATGCATCCCTCGGCCGAGAGTGCTGGCTCCGAATGAGAGAGCAGTAATCGTCCACTTTGTGGTTCTGAGGGGACGCAAAGAGGTCTATGCGGGGAGAACCCCACTTGAGAAACAGAGAGGTCGCTACCAGAGGATCGAGTGACCACTCGTGTGGTTGGAAGACACGGCTCAGCTGGTCTGCCAATACATTGTCTACTCCCGGCAGGTAAGTGGCCCTGAGGTACATGGAGTGGGAGAGGGCTTCCGCCCAGATCTGCGCAGCTTCCTGACACAGAAGGAAGGAGCCTGTGCCTCCCTGCTTGTTTATGTACCACATGGCCACTTGGTTGTCCGTCTGGATTAAGATTATCTGATGAAAGAGATGATCTTTGAAAGTGCGGAGCGCATAGCGGATTGCTCGAAGTTCCAGGAAATTGATCTGGTGTTCGGCTTCCTCTTTGGACCATAACCCTTGGGTTTGAAAGTCGTCCACATGGGCTCCCCAACCGATGTGAGAAGCGTCGGTGGTTAGGATTACTTGCGGATCCGGTGGAAGAAAGGGTAAGCCCTGAAGGAGGTTGACCTGAGTCGTCCACCAGGTTAAGGATAGGCGCAGCGCTTGTGTGACTGTGACTATGGAGGACAGAGGCTGAAAAGCTTGAATCCATTGGTGTCGTAGAGTCCATTGTGTTACTCTCATGGCTAGTCGGGTCATGGGAGTGACTTGAACCGAGGATGCCATGTGCCCTAGGAGAATGAGGAACTGGCGAGCCGTGGCAGTGTTCTGAGACTGGAGCTGGCGAGCCAGGGACATTAGGGTGTGGACCCTCTGAAGAGGAAGGTAAGCCTTTGCCTGTAAGGTGTCCAAGTCTGCCCCAATGAAGGATAAGGTTTGAGACGGGACTAAGCAAGATTTCTCGTAATTGACAAGAAACCCTAAGGAAAGGAGTGTTTGAATTGTCAATTTTAGGGAGGATTGAGCTGTCTGTTGGGTGGAGGCCCTGATTAGCCAATCGTCCAGGTAGGGGTAGACGTGGACACCTTCCTTCCTTAGGAATGCTGCTACCACTACGAGACATTTGGTAAAGACTCGTGGGGCAGAAGCCAGACCGAAAGGTAGGACACGGTATTGATAATGGTCGTGGCTTACTAGAAACCGCAGACATTTGCGATGGGATTGTGTGATCGCAATGTGGGTATAAGCGTCCTTGAGGTCGAGAGAGCACAGCCAATCCCCTCTTTGTAGCAGAGGGAGCAGCGCGCCTAGGGTTACCATTTTGAACTTCTCTTTTTGAAGGTATTTGTTGAGGGCTCGAAGGTCCAAAATGGGACGTAGTCCCCCTGATTTCTTTGGTATTAGGAAGTATCTGGAATAGAATCCCTTGCCTCGTTGAGAGGGAGGAACGGGTTCTATAGCATTTGATTGCAGAAGAAGGGATACTTCCTGTTGTAATTGAGCCAAATGGGTGGATAGACTCCACGCTTGAAGAGGCGGGGAGTCTGCCGGAAGAGTTATGAAGTTGAGGTGGTAACCCTGTGCGATAATTGTTAGCACCCACTGATCTGAGGTGATCTGCAACCAAGGTTGTAGAAAATGGTACAGTCGACCTCCCACAGGGATGTCCGGAAGAGGGGTTTGGCATGTGTTCCCTACAGGGGAGTCAAAGGCCAGCCGCAGGCCCAGGAGGAGGGGCTACAGTAGGCCTTTGTTTCCTAGGCTGACGCGGCTGAGGCCTAGTAGAGGATCGAGCTGGACGAGGCCTGGCCGATGGAGGGTAATAACGGCGTGGTCGAAAGAATGACTTCTTAGAGTCTTTCTTTTGCGGTTGCTTGGAGGTCAGCTCAGGTGGGACAGATGAGAGTTGTTTCAACGTCTCATGGTGGTCTTTTAACTCCGCCACAATCTGCTGAATTTGCTCTCCAAACAAATTATCGCCTAAGCAGGGTAAATCAGCAAGACGATCCTGAACCTCTGGGCGAAGGTTGGATGATTTTAACCAAGCCCAACGTCTGGCTGAGATGGCTGTGGCTGAAACTTTTGTGGAAGCATCGAATATGTCGTAGGCAGTCCTAATCTCGTGCTTCCCTGCCTCAAATCCCTTGTGAAGAAGGGCTTGAAGCTGCGGTTGATATTGGTCTGGCAACGTGTCAGCATAGTCTTGCATCTGCTTAAGGATGGCTCTGTTGTACTGAGTCATGTAAAGTTGATATGAAGCTATGCGTGAAATCAACATAGCTCCATGATAGACTTTCCGTCCAACACTATCTAGGAACTTGTTGTCCCTGGTAGGTGGGGTAGAAGAGTGTGGCTTAAGACGCTTGGCCTTCTTCTGCGCGGACTCAACCACAACAGAGCGATGATCCAGTTGAGGTTTTTGGAAACCTGGTGCTGACTGGACAAGGTAGGTGGAGTCAGCTTTTTTGTTAACTGGGGACACTGATGAAGGAGATTCCCAGTTTTTCTTGAGCAGATCCAAAAACACCTGGTGTATAGGGATGGAAGCGATGATTTTTGGAGCATCCAGAAATTGAAGGAGTTCCATCATCTGGTGTCTGTCATCAGCTTCAGATTGTAGTTGAAAGGGTACAACTTCTGACATCTCTTTCACAAAATTAATGAAAGATAGATCCTCAGGAGGAGATCTTTTTCTACTCTCTGTAGGAGATGGTGGCGAAGGCAAATCTGTGTCAGAAGATGTATCATCATCATCACCCCCAGGTATCGTAGGGATCAAGTGGGGCTTGTAGCCCTGATGGACCTGGCTGAGGCTCTGAAGGCATCGATGGAAACCGAGGTGGAATCGGTGCCGTAGGTGGAACCAGAAATGGCATCGATGGCTTCGGTGCTGCCGATGGAATCTGTGCCTGGCGTGGAATGGATGGAACCGAAGGATATATCGGTGGAGATATACCAGAAGGCACCGATGGAACCACCCCGGAAGGGGGAATCCGGAACGGTGTTTCTCCTGCCGATGAAAATCCAGTCGGAGACGGTGGTGTTGTCGATGGTACTGGAATCACCGATGGAAGGGCCGTCATGAGCGCCTCCATGCGGCTCAGTAGCGGTGCTAGCGCTTGTATCAACGGCTCGGTGGTCGGTTCCCTCCTCGGTGGCGAAGCCGGTGCCGGTGTCGGTGTCGGGGGCGGCACTGGTACCGGTGCCGGAGACGGTGCCGATGGAGGTTGCAAATTCTTCATCGCTTTCTCGATGGCCTCCTGGACCAGCCGGTCCAGTTCTGCCCGGAGACCAGGGGTAACCATACCCGGCTCGACGGGAGAGGGAGGCTGAGGCAGGGCCGGAGGAACCACCGTAACCGGTGGGATCACGGCCCCCGCACCCCGGGAGGGTGAGGGTTTCCTCGATGCCGGCGAACGAGACGTGGAGGGTGTCCGGTCTGTTCGCGGCTTCTTTGTCGGTGGCTCGGCTTGAGCAGAGGTCGATGGCTGTGGATCCTCGACAGGCCGAGACTTGTGCCGTCGATGGCGGTGCTTTTCCTTCCGATCCCCTCGCCCATCCGGGGAAGGGACGGGAGTCGACGGCCGAGAAGCGATCGATGGCGGACGGTCACCGGAGGGTTGACGATGATGGTACAACTTCGACGGTGCCGGTTCCGATGACGTCGATGCTATCGATGGCGTTGGGGTGGGTGCATGGAAGAGGAGCCCCATCTTCTCCATCCTGGCTTTGCGACCCTTGGGTGTCATTAAGGCACATTTGGTGCAAGTCAGGACATCATGCTCACTACCCAAACACATTACACAAACCCTGTGGGGGTCTGTGATGGACATAGGCCGGGTACAATCCGGACAACGGCGGAACCCCGTTGCCATGGCCTGAGGCCAAAATTGAGGCTGGGGATCGGTAAGTGCCAACAGGCCTCAAGGGCCAAAATCGACGGTAGTCGATGGAAAAAGGCAAAAAACTTACCGGGTTCCGTAAGATGACTAAAAATTTGTCGAAGGGAGACCCCTGAGGGGCAAATTTTCTTAGGAAATTAATTTCCAAATTCCTGTCAGGAACGTGGTTAGAGAGCTCCTTTCACCGCGTGGCAACTGCTGCGCGGAAAAAAGAAGACTGAAGGGAGACCCCTGCTGGCTGCAGGGTCAGTGCCTTGCTGGGCATGCCCAGTAGGGGCCAGTCAAAGTTCTGTTTAAACTTTGACAGAAGTTTTCCGTGGTGGGCTCCATCCTCGATGTCACCCATTTGTGAGGACAACCATCCTGCTTGTCCTGTGAGAACCATAGTACCTGAATGTAATTCTCTTTGAAGTGGCTGAAAGCGGACTACAAATAGATAAATAAAATTTGCAGGTTTGCAATGTAAGCACATGGATTGGCAGATACAAAGTTACAGGAGCAGGTGCAACAGGCATTTATGTGCACAAACGCCCGAATTTTAAAACCACTGGGGCAGATTTTATAAAATTACACGCACGCGTACTTTTGTTCGCACACCAGGCGCAAACAAAAGTATGCCGGCTTTCAATAGATACGCGTGTAGCCGCACGTATCTGTTAAAATCCGGGGTCGGCGCGTGCAAGGCTGCCCAAAATTGGCAGCCTACGTGCGCCGAGCCACACAGCCTGCCTCTGTTCCCTCCGAGGCCGCTCCGAAATCGGAGCGGCCTTGGAGGGAACTTTCCTTCCACCCCCCGCACCTTCCCCTCCCTTCCCCTACCTAACCCACCCCCCGAGCCCAATCTAAACCCTCCTACCTTTGTTGCACAAGTTACGCCTGCCCAAGGCAGGCGTAACTTGCATGCGCCGGGCCGGCTGCCGGCGCACCATGGTCCAGGCCGGGGGCTGGTCCGGAGGCCGCAGCCACGCCCCAATGACGCACCAGCCATGACACGCCCCCGACATGCCCCCAGCATGCCTCCGATGACGCGCCGGCCGCGACACGCCTCAGGACACGCCCCACCCCAGGAAAGCCCCGGGAATTATGTGCATCCTGGGGCTTTGCGTGCGCAACCTACGAGCGTAACCCTTTGAAAATCTACCCCACTGCGAGCATAAAATTCAGAGGTTACGCGCGTGGCCGGGCTCTGCGCTCATCAGCGCATTTACAAAAGGGCCCGACCATGGTCGTAACCCCCATATATGTGCAGAAGATAGGGTCAGCTAAAAGGGGCGGGCCAGCACCATTAGATGCTATCCCAGGGAAATGCGTGAGGACAGCCAGCCGGCACGCAGAGTTTACTTCTGCTCTCGAGGAGCACTAAGTATAAAAACAAAAAAGTTGGGGATAGCTAGGATAGGTTTAGGGGTTGGAGAGGAGAGGGGACGAGGGAGGAAAGATAGGGTTAGGGAACTGGACAAAGGCCCGATTGCATCGCTGCATGTTATAAAATAGCCACGTCCATTTGCATGCACGGGGAACCACGCGCACATGGACGCGCACACAGGCCTTTCAAAATCTACCCCAATGCCCTTTGAAAATCAAGCCCCAAACCATACTGATTGCTCTATGCTTTTTTTACCCTCTTTCTTCCTTTGACCGGCAGGAGTTATTATTATGCTAAACAAATCTTCATCTCAGAATAAAGCTTGTAAATCTCAAGCATTAAGCAAAAGCCGGCAAATATCCCAATAAGTTAAACCAATGTTCAAAGAGGACTTATACACAATTCCATTTTTTAGATTTATTCCTGTAAAACTATGCACACACTACTACACCAGATATTTGGTATGCATAATTTTGCTAAGATTTCTGTGCATACTTTTTTTTTTTTTTTTTTTTGGCAAAACATATGCATACAAGTCCCAACTCCATTCAGACTCCATGCCCTGGAACTCCTCTCCTCTAGATTCGTCAAAGTAGGTGCATACAGTTTATATCCACATAACTTTTTTGGATGAATTGGTCTCAGTTCCCAAAAAGGCCATGTCTGTGGTTAAAGCACTACTTTATCTACAGAGGTCTCTGTAAAAATTACCCTCTGGTATGTCTCTTGTCTGTCACTTTTCTTCTATGCCCTTTAATTCAACCTAAGGTTTAGGAACCATGTGATAGTCTTCAAAATACTTGATCATCTCTATTATTCAAAATAGACAAAGGACCACAGAAATTTAGTTCTCAGAAGTTCCACTAGCTTACTTTTTCACAGTTTAGTTTAATATTGCTCTCTTTATTATAACAAAATCCTTCGTGGACTACTTCTTACCTACCATTCATTTCAATTAATCAAAAATATTAAAAATATATTAAAAAAAATATTTAAACTGTACCTTATTTAAAAAAATATTAAAACTGTACCTTATTTTAAACAGTGCATATGCTTTGGTGGATTACAAATCATTTCTATTAAAATTCCGTTACAATACTTATACATGCCTCCGCAACCCAGCATTAACAGACATGTTTCTGAATTAATTTCTACCTCAAAACCTACAAAATGAAAATCCTAACTGGGTGATATATTAAATTGCCAAACTAAATGGATTAGTGCTCAGTGAACTTACCTGATAGGCTGTCAGATCTGTTTTGGATTAGAATTCATCCTCACTCAACCTGTTCATTATGAGCTAAGTTCAGTGACTGATTGCATGTTAACAAGCTGTTTATAAGGGGAGGTACTGCCAATCCACTCAACACAGCTATACTTACACATTCATTTAAGCATAATTCAAGTTAATATATTCAGTTTACAGCATAAATATGTAAAATAATATCTCTATTCCTGGTTTAATTTTGGCCATGTCAAAGATTCAATGCAACGTGTCATAAAATTAACATTTAACAAAGCACATCAGACTGTACCTCAGGGTCAAGAGAAACGGTGAAAATTTCAGGCGGTAATTCTGCTGCTCCGTGGAGTTAAGAAAAATGAAAAGAAAACTATGGCTGACATTGCTTTTGCAATGCTAATATACTTTTTAAAAATACTGCTGTCAGAAAACTAAATGTGAATAGACAGAGTTAATACTATCAGACAGCTAAGCCTGAGGAAACAAAAAAAAAATAATTTGTGTTTTTTAATATCTTTTTAACAAATGCACAATTCATTTCCTCTATGTCAAAAAATAGAACATTCTCTTTATACATCATCTATTTCAATCATCTACATGTCAGTCAACAAGAAACCTCAATCTCAAGCTCTGAGTAGACTTAACTTATCTATTATTAGATGTGCTATGCATTCTCTCATTTCCTTCTTGCTGGATTCACCACTAAATGTTGTAAATTGCTTTGAGAGATATAATCAGTAAAGCGATTAATAAATATTTTCAAATAAATAAATCATTCTTTATGTTTATTAAGCTATTTAGATTAGTAATGATCATACAGAATATGCATATGTGAAACAGACATACCGGAATAAGCAAAAAAAAAATCATTTAATTCAACACATTGCATACAATAAGCATATACATTCCCTATCCATATATATTTTGCTAAGCTTAGATTACACTGACAGAAAGAAATTCATTAAAAATTCATATAAATAATCACTTCCACATGGAAATAGTCTACAAAACGTTTCTACTTTTTAAATCAACTTAATCAATTACACATTCAACTTCTAAAAATCCTCTGTCAATCTTAAGAATCTCTAATCATTTCATCTTTCAGAGTACACGAATACAATGGTTTCATCTAGATCATATATGATTTACTATCCAAACAACCATATCTGACATGGGTTAAAATTCCTCTTATTACAAAATTCCTTGTTTCACTGCCAGGAATCTGTCAAAGAAACCTTGTGTCGTCACACAACATCAGAGAATATAAGGACCTTATACCCTTCAAATAAATATTACAACACTACAGTTATTTTATGATGGATCAGAATCAAAAGTAGGTCACAAGAACACAAACATTTTCCTTCACTTTCTAAAGCAATTTAATCACAAATGCATTTACTTATTTTCTTTTATCAGCAGTATTAGCCAGTCCTTAAAAATAGGAATTTGTAATGGAATAAAAATAATAATGGCGACTGAGAAATAACAGGATCAAATTTATGTATTCATGCATTTTTTTAAATAAATGGTACACACCTCTTATCATGGTCAAACCTCTTCTTTCTAAAAATATTCTTCCTAGCCTCCATGCTTCAATTATTAGAGATTCTAATAAGGTTCGCACAACAGCTCAGTTTACTTGTATTCCCAATAGTGGGAATGGCTAAATAGGAGAAGTTTTCAAAAATTTCATCCAAATAATTTCCTTAGCAAGGAAAAAAATACAAATGAAAGAGAGAGTGAATTTTTATCATTTGGGGGTAGATTTTAAAAGAAGTGCGCGTGGCCTACATGTGCGCGCGCTACCTGGCGCGCGCACATGTACACCCGATTTTATAACACGAGCACAAACCACGTTTCAGGAGCATAAAACTATTGAAAAGGAGCACTGAGCAGGCATAAATTTAAAAACTGCTTCTCTTTGGGGAAAGCACTTATTGGCACAGTTGTCACTATTTGTTATATGTGCAACTGTTTATCCCTATGTAACCTCTTTGGAGAAGGAACTTACAGTAGTATAAATGTCAGCAATGTGCAGCACTCATTGTATGTACAACTGCCTATCGCTGTTGCCTCATTGTTTGCTGGATTCATCTTATTGCATTAGACCTGAGAATAGCTGGCTGTAAAACTGTTGGCCAGCAAGAGCTGCACGATACCAGCGTGATGAATAGATGATGGGCCTTATGCACCGGAATGCATCAAATCCAGAGAGGCAACAGTGTTATGAGCAGTACACCTTAAGTACAACTGTGCTACTATGGGCGCTTTCCCTAATGAGCTTACATAATGATAGTCAGTTGCACATTTCAACAATTTTGCATCTGACTCAAGGGGTCCCAGGAAGTCCATCTGGATCATGAATCTAGGAGTCCTGGGGCCCAGATTCCAGTAACCCTTAAGTCTCCAGGGCTGTATCACACTCCCTGCACTGGGGAGAAATAGCTTATCTGATGCCTTTATTAATATGGGATTTGCATTGAGATATGCTATATTGTTAAATCACAGGTAAAGTTTTATGCACAAATATGTGCATACAATCACATGTTAACGTGCGCAAAGCCTAGCGTCCCAAATTACATTAGGGCCTCTGCTAGGGCTATTTCACACACACACACACCCGCCTTCTGCAAGTCTGAGTCAGAGACCTGCTAATATCTGTGTATCTGTACAAAGCTCATATCTGAGATAAAATTCTTTATTTAATGAATACTGCCTTTGTGTATTTTATTCTACTAATCAGACTGCCTCTTAGAACTGGACCCAGGATCAATACAGTTCTTCTGAGATCCCTGTTTCACATGCAAGTCAGAGAGAGGAATGTGAAGATCTTCAGGGATCCAGAGAGACATAACCTGAGAACTAGCAAAAAAAAAAAAAAATTAAAATTAAATAAAAGGATTCCAGCATATCCAACAGTAGCTGAATTTCAATTTGCACAACATAATGATGCTGGTGAAGACTGGATCAATATTCAATAGCATGATGTCTGAGCTAGTAAAGCTATGCCTATGGGAAAAAAAGTTAGTGAATCAGTCCCACATAAACAAGACCTTGCTTAAACTTACAATTATAATAATGTTGTTTTCACTGTCAAGAATATTTCAATATTCTAAATTTATCATTATCCATATTTTCTGTATATATACAAACTTATGTTATTCTTGGTCATCCTGGTATTATATAATGCCTGTGCCATCATTGATGAATCTGAGGAGGATGACGATAAAGAGTGAACATTTCTACAGCAACTTATTTAAATTAATAGTATGCAAATATTTTATCATACTTAAGAGTTATGCAACTTCATCAGTTTGCAACTGCAAATATAACCAATGATGCAACAGTAATCACAACAATATCATTTTGATTTTCTAAAAAGAATATACTAAATAAAAAATATTGAGATACATGGTTTTAGAACAAAATTAAGATTTCTGTTAACAACTTTGTAATGTTACAAAGGAGTAAAACTGTAAATATGCAAGATTTAACAGCAAATGAAAAATTAACAAATAAATGCATTAGTCAGAACTAGATCTAATGATATTTGGAGATTATTTTACCAGGCTGAGAGACTGATGAGAGCCCCAAGATGCCAGTAGCACTATCCTCCTTCAAGCTCCAAGCAGTGCCAAATAATGAACCTCTGAAAATAATCAGTCCTCGTTACAACACATATGCTGTCAGTAACATCAGTTTAGGCTGGCTGTATCTGGCTCAATATCAAATATTATGTTTAATTAGTATGACTAACAAGTATTTTTGTTTGTTATTATTTGTATATTAATCTCAATAGCTTTCCAAGTCCCTGACTATACATGTAGTTATCAAAGAGAACATGACCAGAATTTAAGAAGTAGTAGGTGATGCTGTGAGGGAGAGCAGATGTAGCTTTCCTTCTCTGGCTCGACTCTCACTTATCCAGCCCCATCCTGCACAATCCAACCATCAAAGTGCTTCTTAACAACCGGATTCAGCCTGGGGATTACTTTTACTGACCTTGGAGGATAAAATGTCAACTCGAATGGCACGGAAGGATAAGGAAAAAGACAAAGAAAAAGGGAGGCCTACTGAGGCGCTGTCGGAAGAGGAACTGGGCCTGTCTGAGTCCCCTGTCCCTAACAACTGGGCAGATATCAAAGCTGCAGTGGTAGAGGCATTAGAACCAGAATTTAAAAAACTATCCCACCAACTTGGAGAACTGACTGCTTCTATTGCTGGATATGAAACTCGCTTTGGAGAATTGGAACACAGAGTTTCTGAAACTGAAGATGGCCTACACAGTGTACACTCCGAGCTGGCATCCCTTAAAAAAGCGCTGGCAACCCACACTGATCGCATAGAGGACCTGGAAAATAGGTCCCGTCGATCTAACCTAAGATTTGTTGGACTGCCTGAATCTTTAGATGAAAAGGAATTGCCACGCTGGCTGGAAAATTGGCTAACTAAAGAGCTGGCTATGAATTTGGCGTGTGGGCCACTGAGAGTGGAAAGAGCGCACAGATTAGGTATCAAGAAACAGCTGCAGGAACGGCCCAGGGTGGTCATAGCAAAAATTTTGAATTATGCTCACAAGGAAGCGATTTTGCGGGCAACTCGGGGAGATAAGGAGCTGCGATATGAAGGCCGGAAGATATTAATCTTTCAAGACTTTTCGGTGGCGTTGTCGGCCCTGCGGCGCTCCTTGGCCCCTCTGTGTTCCCAGCTACATCACCTGGGGCATCGCGCAATGATCGTTTATCCGGCGAGAGTCCGGGTGGTTACCCCGCAGGGCCCCCGCTGGTTTACTACGGTGGGGGAGCTGAAGGAGTTCGTGCAGTCACTCACCGGTTCAGGGGAGGCCTCCGGGTCGGCTCCGAATCACCACGCCTGATGTTCACCACGTGGCCAAGATGGCCGACGGCGCCTCGGCTTACGCTGGCGGAGGTAGTTGGCCAAGAGATGTGCTTTCCTGACCTGCGTTGGAGCGTTGGTGCCGAATCGCGCCGTGGGACCCCATACTTCTACATGGTCTACGGCATCAGCGTGAGAAATACAGTGCGCACAGTTTTGTTTTTCGGGTTCCAGACTTTGCAAGGGGACCGGGCAGGTAAGACTGAGCACGTGGACAGTGAGTGGTGAGGCGGGTCTGATTTCCAAACTGGCTGTTGGGCTTCTGGGGGGGCAAGACTGATGGCGATCAAGGGGGACTTTCGGAGCAGGACGGCAGAGTTCTCCGCGATGGGAGGTACCGGCTGGACAGGGGAGATGATACCCTGAGTGGATCCCTGCTGTTTGCGAGTCGCCCAGCGATCGCAGAGGGACTAGTTTCAGGCAGGCAGTTTGTGGAGAGGATGCGGTGCCACAGGACATGGACTTGAGAACGGAGATCAGCTTGCCGACGTCTGCCTCCCTAATTATCCCGATTAGCAGTGGAAATGTTAATTTGTTATTACTGTTTGTGTATCTCACTTTTTTCTTACTGTTTGGTGGGTTCATATCTGGAAGTTATTTGGCTTGGGTTGGTGTACGTGGCTTAGTATCCCCCGGGGGGCTTAGAATTGGGAGGTCCGGGAGACTTGCAGAGTCCCGTGTCCTACATATTGCTCAGGCTCAGTTTAGGAGCATGGCTCCTTATTGTTTTAGGGGAAGTAGCAACAGAATTACATTAAGGTTGCCGGGTTAAGCCACTGTGTTAAGGGATGGGGGTAGCTAGTTTGGTGAGGGGGGATTCTCCTCAGCCCTTGGGTGAAGCTGTTAGTCTCGGGCTATTTGGTTGGGAGTAATACAGATTGGGGGTGGGGCTGGCTGGGGGGGAGGGGAGCTGGTAGTGTTGTTCGTGGTCTCAGATATGGGGGTGGGAAGATCCATGTTGGGTGATATTGGAAGGGGAAGTTTAGGGGGGGTTGGGAAGGTAGATTCTATGGGGGGGGATGGGGGGAACTGGGGGGGGGGACGGGTTTGCTAGAGGATGTATCACTGTGGTTATATGTGGATGGGGGGAAAGTAGGTGCTTCTGTGCTGGTGGTTACACGTGTGGGACATGATATGTGGTTCAGGGGAGGGCCCTTGCTGGGACAGCCTTCTCCTCTCTTCAATGGCTTGATTCCTGAAGTGGGTATTGTACTCTTAGTTCTAGATCATGGTTAAGACGGGATACCGCTTCACATCGTGGAATGTCTGTGGTATCCATTCTCCTGTCAAGCGCTATAAAATTTTGCAGGCTTTAAATCGTAAAGCTGCAGACTTGGCGTTTTTGCAGGAAACACATCTCTCGGATGCTGAACACTCTAAACTCCGTCAGGGATGGGTGGGAGAGGTACATTTTGCCTCCGGGAGTTCCAGATCAGCGGGGGTAGCGATTTTAATTAGGAAAAATTTTCCACTGAAGGTGACCAAGGTGCTAAAGGATCCGGA
Organism: Rhinatrema bivittatum; assembly: GCF_901001135.1. Lineage (NCBI taxonomy): Eukaryota > Metazoa > Chordata > Amphibia > Gymnophiona > Rhinatrematidae > Rhinatrema > Rhinatrema bivittatum. The sequence goes on along the minus strand of NC_042617.1, from coordinate 104,951,193 downwards.
GGGTAGATATCTGATTTTGGAGGCAGTCCTAGAGAACACCCCGATGGTACTATGTTGTCTATATGCGCCTAATTCCCAGCAAGCGGGGTTCTACCGTACATTGATGCAGATACTCCTTCCATATTTGGGTCAGCCCCTGGTGCTGGGGGGCGATTTCAATGCTTTAAAAGACCCGGTTTGGGATAAAATTGCCGCGGGAGTATCGGGGGGACGACCAAGTCCTGAGCTGCGGAATCTAGAACACACCCTGCAGGTAGTGGATTCCTGGCGAACGCTGCACCCTTTTGAAAAAGAATTCACACATATCGCTAGAGCGCATGCCACGCAGTCTCGTATAGATTATTTTTTTGTGAGCGATTCATATTTTTCTCATATTTTGGATTCCGGTGTTGGGGATATCCTCATTTCAGATCATGCCCCTATATGGATAGATGTAAAGGCTAATTTGGCTTCACGACAGGGACGACACTGGAGATACCCGTATTTTTTAACGGAAGATGTGGCGTTCCAGACCTATGTTCAGGAGCGATGGAAGGACTACACCACTCTTAATGCCCAACATAAGGATGACCCCGTTCTTTTTTGGAGTGCGGCAAAAGCAGTTTTGAGGGGGGACATCATCTCTTATGTAGCGCACTGGAGGAAGTCCCTAGACAAAAAACTTCTTCTCCTCACAGCACAGTTAAGACAGGCTAAAAGAGGGTTGGTGGCCCAACCGTCCAGGGAGCGCCGGGTTGCATACCTGTCGTTGCAAACGGCGATTAACTCGCTTTTACATCAAAGGGCTGCTAAGAGTGTTCAGTACTATCGGTATAAACTATATCAATTTGGTAATAAGTCAGGTAAACTGATGGCGAATCTTGTGAGATCGGTGGGGGGATCGCGCCATATCGCAGCATTACGCACAGCTAGTGGGAGAACAGTAAATACTACCCCTGAGATTGTAACAGCCTTTCAGGACTATTACACGGAGCTTTATAGAGGGGGAGGTTGGGACCAGAGTAAGTGGGACTCCTTTTCGGCTGAGGTAAGGCTGCCGTCGATTACTGTGGCACAACAGCGTTGGCTTAACGAGCCTATTCGGGACGAGGAGGTTACTATGGTTATAAGGGCGGCCAAAAAATTGAAAACGCCTGGGCCGGATGGTTTCAGCGCGGAATTTTATCAGTGTTTAGCTGAACCATTGTCAGCCCTTCTCCCTTTGGTGTTCCACAGCTGGATTCAGCAGGGCTCCTTCCCCCTCATGGGTAATACGGCCCATGTCACATTAATTCCAAAACCAGGGAAAGATCCATTAGAGCCTGCAGCGTATCGGCCCATTTCCCTGCTGAATGTAGATCATAAATTCCTTGCCAAAATTTTGGCAACTCGTCTGGGCACCATCTTGCCTACACTCATACAGCCGGGTCAGGTGGGGTTTGTCCAGCGGCGTTACGCTTTAACAAACATTAGGAAGGTGATGGCGGCTATGACTCTCTGTCAACGTGCCGAGACCCCCTTTTTAGTGTTTAGTCTGGATGCAGAAAAGGCATTCGACCGGGTGGAGTGGGATTACATGTTTCAGGTGCTTGTTGAAATGGGGTTCCAGGGATTCTTCCTGGAAGCGATCCAGCTTCTTTATAATAGCCCTCAGGCCCGTTTGTTGGTAAATGGCACATTGTCACCTCCTATTTCGGTCGGGCGGGGCACACGTCAGGGTTGCCCATTATCTCCCCTATTATTTTTACTTACATTAGAACCGCTGCTTCTGGTTGTGCAAGAAACTCCGATCATACGAGGAGTTCAGTTTTATTCGCACACGGAAAAGGAGATATTTAAATATGCCGCTTTTGCAGATGACATTCTGGTATTTCTCACTACGCCGGTGCGTTCTTTAAGGGCTCTCCTAGCGGTATTTGGAGACTTTGGAGAATTCTCCGGGTTGAACATTAATTGGGACAAATCTGAGGCCCTACCCTATCCCAATAACATGCGGGAGACCTGGGACGGACATTTTCCATTACGATGGGCTACCACTCAGCTTAAGTATTTGGGGGTTTTCTTGTCAACAGATCTGAGAGCTATATATTCTCTTAATATTACCCGCCTCTTGAATATTACGAGGGATAGGCTGCTGTTCTGGAAGGAGCTTCCTCTCTCCTTGGGGGGGCGTATTAATCTATTTAAACTAATCCTCTTACCAAAATGGCTCTATGTAGTGCAAAACTTACCGGTGTCCCTTCATAGAAGAGATCTGGGCACTTTGCAATCCCTACTTCGGAGTTTTTTGTGGAAAGGTAGAAAGGCGAGGGTCCCTTTGCGCTGGTTGCACTTGAAATGGGGTGAAGGTGGTATGGGGGTACCCGACCTGCATACTTATGTGCTGGCGGCTAATTTGCGGTTAGTCCGAGATTGGATCTCGGGAGAGTCAACTTTTGTCAGTTTAATTGCGGAGCGGACACTAGTTCATCCATTGGATATCCAATTTGTGCTTATGTGCCCCAACAAGGATGTGCCGGAAGCCCTTAAAAAGGATCCTCTTATTGCTCCGCTCCGACAAGCCTGGTGTGCTATGACTAAAAAACTGGGGATTCCTGCGTATACAGCATTTTTGCTGCCTCTCATGGGGAACCCACATTTTCTCCCTGGCACCCAATGTAGAGTGTTTCGTGACTGGACAAGGGCGGGCGTTCATGTGCTGGGTCATGTGTTGAGTGACGACGGGGCCCCTCTTACCTTTGCTGAACTCCAATCGTTATATGGACTTACTGCGACTACTATTTTTAGTTATGTGCAACTCAGGCATTATATTAAGTCCATCCCAGATCAGTACAAAGTCCCGGGCCACTTTCAAACGCTGGCGAGGTTTTTTCAGTTGGACAAGAAGCAAGCTTTATCCCTTTCAGGTTATTATCGGGGTCTCACTAGGGGCCGACCCATAGAGGTATATAGCCAGGCGGTGCAGAGGTGGAATAAGGACGGAGTGTTTCAGGTCCCGGTGGGGGTATTTTCGGCCTCTATGAAATCCCTGACCAGAGTTACCAGTAATATGTACTATAGAGAAATGCAGTTTAAGCTGTTGTATCAAGCTTATATAACCCCGCAAATTGCATTTCATGCACACTTAGTGCAGACACCTTCCTGTTCCCGATGCTCGGGGTCTAAAGGGACATTATCCCATGTTTTTTGGGACTGTAGGGGGATTCGCTCCTATTGGGGGAAGATTGTACAATACCTGAGTGATTTGATGGATGTGAAATTGCCTATGTCGCCATATATGATATTGTTTGATTGTATTCCCCATCCCTTGATTCAACGAGCAGAGGCTCGTTGGTTTCTGCGTAAAGCCTTCGCTGTGGGGAAAAAGATGGTTCTGCTCCACTGGAAGGGGACAGCGACTCCGTCGTTCTGGTCGTGGAGGATCCATTTGCATCGCCTCATGCAAATGGAAAACATAGCCTCTCAGATAAACCCTCAGCGACGTCGTAGTTTTCTGAAGATTTGGAATGGATATTTTCAGGCGCTCCCACATCGATCCCGGAGCCTGATACTAAATAGCTGAAAAACTGCTGAATGAGGACGGTCCTACTAGTGTAACACATCACGCTCTCAACATTAACTGCCAATTCATTATGCACCTGGGAAGGGGGGGGGGTTGAGGGGGGAATCAAAGTTGGTATGCAATTAATGTATATAGTCTGATTGCGGGATGGGGATATGAAAGAAACTGTATATCTCTGATCCCATTTGTACTGTTATACCATATTCTAATAAAAATTGTTTACATAAAAAAAAAAAAAAAAAAAAAAGAAGTAGTAACCCAAACTGTTTTCAAAATGAACAATTCTAACTATTTGTAATTCCCGAATATGCAAACAGATGTACATAGCCCAGCTGAAAAGGTATCAACTCAATATACCTACTCATATATTAGGCAGATGAAAAAACAAAACTATGATTCTGACCTGTCACCACACATTCCATAATTGTACCACATTATTAGACAATCAGGATCAATATTGCTACTCATACAACTGATCTATATTGCTGTGTTTATAATTTGCTAATTAGCAAGGCTATGTTATACTAAAACTGAAAAATACAAGTAAAACAATCAGAAGGTAGCAGAAAGCACCCTTGTTGGATTCAGACATCACAGTTCTACTCTAACTTTATTCTTATGGTTTACTATATCATAATTGAATTAATTTATTATTTTGTATGCCATTGCATCAAACTGGTGCTTAGGACCGTATAGAATATAGATTCAATATAGATAAGGTATGGAGATAGAAAAGCAATACAATAATAAATACAGAAGACAGAGGATCAATGTACTAATAGTGAGCATTTTGGACATAGCAAAGATCAGTACAATAATGGGAATACAAGCAATACGGTATTTAAGGCATAGCCAGGGCTTCTAAGCATGAGAGTAGCTTGCTTGTTGCGGCGGTTACTATCCCAAACCAATTTAAGCCTGTTACTTCACTTGGAAAGAATATCCAGCACAGCTCACTGCTTCAAGGGCAGGGGGAATGAAGAAATAGGATTTTCATCCAGCCAATATCTAACAAGGCATTGATCTGAGCAGTATGAGTATACAAACATCAGGGTAACTTGCTCGATACGACGGTTATTACCCTCAAACATTAAGCCTTATACTTCACTTGGATACAGCTCCAACACTGCTCTCTGCATCAGTGGTGGGGGTGGAAGGAAATAAGAATCAAAAAGCTACCAATAAGGGCCCTGAACTCAGCGGTCGGAGTAACAGATAAGTATGAGAAAATAAGTGTGAAAGTTTGCTGGGCAGACTGGATGGGCCTATTGGTCTTCTTCTGCCGTCATTTCTATGTTATGTTTCCTGCACTCGTGCCGTCGGCTGTCAGTAATCAAAATGGCGCCAATAGCCTTTGCCCTCACTATGTCACAGGGGCTACCGGTGCCATTGGTCAGCCCCTGTCACATGATAGGAGCACAAGATGGCGTCGGCCATCCATTGCTCCTACCATGTGACAGGGGCTGACCAATGGCACCGGTAGCCCCTGTGACATAGTAGGTCAAAGGCTATCGGCACCATTTTGAATACCGGCAGCCGAGGGTGTGAGTGCAGGAGATTGCTCCCGGACCCCCCGCTGGACTACCAGGGAGTTTTGGTAAGTCTTGGGGAGGTCAGGAGGGTGGGGGGTTTGTTTAAATTGGCTCCTTTAAACGGCCGAATAATTCGGCGAAGATTCGTTGTATTCGTGGGGAATCGCGATACATTTCGCTTCCCCACGAATACAACAAATATGGCCCTATACGTTGCGGATTACAAATACGTAGGAAACGAATGCACACCCCTAATGGGAAGGGCCAAGAGTACAGGGAATTTGTATGTTGTCTGCATAAAATTGATAGCAAACCTGACTGTCTAATGATGTGGATTACAGGCTGAATGCAGATGTTGAATAACAGTGTCAAGAGAACAGAGCCCTGTAGTACTTTATATTTGAGTTCCCAAAGGTTAGAAGGTCATCCCATGCTTGTATTCTTAATGATCTACCATTTAGGACACTAGTATGGCATTTTTTAACTCGTCACCCAGGATCAAGTCATATGTTATATATAGGAACCTTCGTGAGCAGCCAAGCAAAATCCATAGTGACTATTTTCACATCCTAACTATAAATTTCTTTACTATGGTCGAAAACCATTTACCTTTTAAACAGTTTTATAATGAAGGCCATTTATCAAATAACTAAAAACTGAAAGGCACTGCAAGGTAAAAAGAATTCAAGATACATAATGTTAGGTAAAACCATGACTCCTTAGAATCCCAGGAAAAAATAATTTTTTCTCAAAAAAACAGTTGTGTAGTTTCAGTTTTTTTCATTACCTGTCATGGCAAAATTGAAAAATTAATCCTCTCTATGAGATTTGAAGTTACAGGAGGACAAACAAAATTTGATTCCAGTGAATAGAGCAGCAACAAATAGACCAAAACTATAAAATTAAATAAAACAAGCATAAAGGTGACCGAAAACAAAAAAATTCAATCATAAAAAGGAGGTAAACGGAAAAATTTAACATATTGTCACATGTACTATTTTTTAAAATTATTTAAATCAGTGGTTCTCAACCCTGTCCTGGGGACCCCACCAGCCAGTCGGGTTTTCAAGATATCCACAATGAATATGCATGAGAGAACATTTGCATGCACTGCCTCCAAAACATGCAAATTTTCTCTCATGCATATTCATTGTGGGTATCCTGAAAACCCGACTGGCTGGTGGGGTCCCCAGGACAGGGTTGAGAACCACTGATTTAAATGGTTCCCCATTACCTCCTTTGTCTGTTGAAGACTGTGGTGATACAAGCAATCTAACAAATTTACTATACTCCATACTGTATAATTGCATTTTTCAATTTCCAAACTACACATGAAACAATGGTTTCTCACTATAGTGCACCATAATGATAACCTTCTCACAGATATTGTTTGCAGTTCATGCTTGTTACCACTATACCACAATCTCATGACAAATATTTAAGGTATATCTAAAAAGAACTGATTTATGTTACAGGAATCTGTTGTAATCTAAAGTGTTGGTACATTCTGTACACTTCAAGCCCCTATGACCCCAAAAAATTCACCACAGAAACACTAATTATAAGAATTTTAGAAAGAACAGCCAGTTTTTATATCAATTTTGTTTTTACAAATTACAATTACTCCCAAAAAGGAAGCATGAATCAAATCCACAACAGACAGAAAAATAGATTTTTATCCCTCTAACCCAAGTTATTCACTTGAAAACAATGTCGATAAAACAAATACCTTTACATAATTTTTCTACCTGAGCTAATATCATGTAATGGTTGCAGTAAAGTTTGGATTTAAATATAAAGAAGGACAGCAAAATGAAATTACGGTAAATAATAGGGATGTGAATCGTTTTTTGACGATTTAAAATATTGTCCGATATATTTTAAATCGTTAGAGGCGATATTTAATAGGAATTCCCCCGATTTATCGTCAAAAATCGTAAATCGGGGGAAGGGGGAGGGGAAGGGGGAGGGCGGGAAAACTGGCACACTAAAACATCCCTAAAACCCACCCCGACCCTTTAAAATAAATCCCCCACCCTCCCGAACCCCCCCAAAATGTCTTAAATTACCTGGGGTCCAGTGGGGGGGGTCCCGTTGTGATCTTCCACTCTCGGGCGTCGGGCGCGTTGATAGAAAATGGCGCCGGCGCCATTTTGGTTTCTGTTCCCCGACGTCACGAGCGTAGGAGATCGCTCCCGGACCCCCACTGGACCCCCAGGGACTTTTGGCCAGCTTGGGGGGGGCTCCTGACCCCCACAAGACTTGCCAAAAGTCCAGCGGGGGTCCGGGAACGACCTCCTGCACTCGATTCGTGTTGCCGTACGGCCGGCGCCATTTTGCTGTACGGCAATATGGCCGGTGCCATTTTGGTTAAGCAAAATGTCCCTGGGGGTCCAGCGGGGGTCCGGGAGCGATCTCCTACGCTCGTGACGTCGGGGAACAGGAACCAAAATGGCGCCGGCGCCATTTTCTATCAACGCGCCCGACGCCCGAGAGTGGAAGATCACAACGGGACCCCCCCACTGGACCCCAGGTAATTTAAGACATTTTGGGGGGGTTCGGGAGGGTGGGGGATTTATTTTAAAGGGTCGGGGTGGGTTTTAGGGATGTTTTAGTGTGCCGGTTTTCCCGCCCTCCCCCGATTTACGATTTACACGATATTTAAAAACACAAAACCGCAACGATCCGATTCCCTCCCCCCCCCCCCCCCCCCAGCCGAAATCGATCGTTAAGACAATCAATCACACGATACACATCTCTAGTAAATAACAGTGCCTGCTGTAGTGGGCACTACTGGACTCTACTGCCAGATAACCACCCTAAGTTAAATATCACAGAATCAAGGATAATAGCTCCAGAGACAATATTTTGTGTGAGGAAAATATCACTTCAGATGGAAACTCAAACAGAAACAAAAGTGTAAATATGCTTATGATATTTTCAATGTGGTGTTTCAAATGGGAATCTATCCAAAAGAGTCTGCTGGAACCCAAAACAGATTGGCTATTAATAAACTCTATTTTAATAAGTCCGTTGTCAAAGCTAAGAATAGTACAAACAAAAAATATGTATACCTTAATGTTTTGTAAGGTGCTCTGACTAATATGGCACCCAATAAATACAAAAATAAAGACTTCAAAAAAAAAAATTCTTGCATGGTACAAAGTACACTGCCAGCTAAAGTACCCTGCTGCCAGGACTGCTGTATTTATATAGTATTCTTAGAAAAAATATTAGAAATACAACTAAAAAGTAGGTTTTCTCTTATACAATGCCATATAAGAAGCATCCCTACACAAATAAAAAATGGTCAGTATGGCAGAACCAAACAGTAAAGCAACATATTAATGTTAAGACTGCTTACCTGCATTAACGATGGCATCAATCTCGAGCAGTGTGATGTCACCTCTATAAAGAGAAACTTTTTCACTCAAGCTTTTTTTCTCCACTGAAACTTCCTCTGTCCCTTCTCCTGCATTAAAAAAAGGCTAATTAGCAGAATACCAATAATCCAAGATATCTATCATGCTCAAAACCTAAGATTCAATTTCAGATCATTATAAAAGTACTAATTTTGACAACTAGTACCTAGAAAAAATATTCTAAAACTATCAGTTTTCCAACGTTCAAGCACAGACATAATTGATCTTTGCATCTCATGTTGATAGGAGCACAAATTAAAATACAGCAAATCTTTTTAGAGATATCTGAGGATCATGGCACCATCACCATTCAGAAACAGTCCAAACAGCATATTCAGTAATGCAGCTGCGCAATAGCTGAATATAGCAGACAATCTTATAGTTAGCCAGCTAAGGACAGCTCTTTGGTCAGACCAGACAGTTGAATGCCCGGATTGCCCCTAACTTAGCCGACTAAATTCTAGCCACATAACTTATTAGCCGGTTAGAATTTAGCCGTATATGTGCCCAAATATTCATTTACCAGCTAACTTCTCAGTCACATTTTGAAAAAAAATCACTTTATCTGCTATTTGAGGCCTCTTCAAAAATCTACCATGTGCTTCATTCAAATTTCTATTTATTTAGCAAATATTTATATTCTGCCAATCTAAGAAAACTTTGTTTCAGTAGATTACACAGTAAACACAAACTTACATCTGAGAAAACTAAACAATGAAATATAAAACAAACATCACAAGCATCACATAAACAAAACAAGATAATTAAATAAAATGAAAATTCTATGCACTATAAAACAGGTCTTTATTTTCCCGTCGATAGCAGGGCTGAATTAGCCATGCTGTCATGGGATCTGTCCATCAGGTCCGGGAGGCAGAGCTTGATAAAGCAGAGGTTGATTTTTGTATCCTCTGCGCCTGCGTGTGTGTGTTCCCGCGCAGGCAGATCTACTTCTCCTCAGTCTGTTTTTTCCGCGCGCGGGATAGCACGCGGAGCAAGACTCTCCTCATGTCCAAGAGCGGGTTTAAGCGCTGCCGCTGTAACCGGGTAATGTCTGTCACAGACGGTCATGACAGGTGCTACCGGTGCCTCGGCAGTGCACATGATGTCTCCAAATGTGAATTTTGTGCAAAAATGTCCCCCAGGGCAAAAAGGCAAAGGGCCTACAGGCTCCAAGAGCTCCTCAGCACTCCGGAAGCTTCGGAAGCCCATTCTTCACCGGGACCGGTGAAGAAGGTGAAATACTCGGCACCAAAAGCTCTCTCAGATAGCCAGGTAACAGGGGAGCAGGGCCCTGCAACCCTTCATGGCCGAAAATCCTCTACTCAATCGACGTCCAGTAGAGACTCGAAACGAGGCAGATCGCCTCATAGGCGTACCGACAGTTCGCGCCAATTGACGCCAGGGCTAGGCACAAATCACCGCGCCATACGGGAGAAATGGTGCAAGAAGCGCAGGAACGGCGCCGCACAGCTCCCAAAGATTCGGCGCAGGCCTTACACGGCTCTATGGCGCCGGAGAAACAGGGACAGATATTGGCGCCGAAAGTTCAGGCCCCGAAAGATCCGTCTTCAAAAAGACTTGATCATCCGGCGCCGAAGATCGCGCCAGCGCCGAGCACTATTATGGCGCCAAAAATCTGCAAGGAGCCGAAACTACAAACGGCACCGGACAAGCACGCGCCGCAAGAAAGCCGCAGGGCGCCGGACGATCACGCGGCGCCGAAAAGCCGCAAGGCACCGGAGAGCCATGCGGCGCCGAAGAGACACAAAGAGCATACGGCGCCGAAAAGCCATAAGGCGCCAAAAAGTACCACGGCGCCAAGAAGCCACACGGCGCCGAAAGACCATCCGGCGCCGAGAAGCCAAAAAGAAACAAAAATTCACACGGCGCCGAAAATCCATATGCTACCGGAAAGCCAAACGGCGCCGAAACAAGTGCCGGAGCCGCACACAGAAAAGGGGACACCAGCTTCTTCCAAAGATACATTCCTCTTTCCACCACATGAGCAAACAAAGGAGCAAGCAGGATTGTTTCTAACGATACCTACTAACAGTGATCCAAAATTGTACTCCTTATCTGTAACAAAGAAAGGGAGTCACAGACGCAAAACACCCACAGCTCCACTTCACGTAGTTCTCAACACAGGAGATCAAGTTCCTCTTCGCACAGCTCCCGGAAAGCTCATACCTCATCACATGATTCAACTTCTCTTCATGGTAAGAAAAAGAAACTGGACCCAGACCGGGACCATAGACCTCAGCATCGAAGGCATAGGGGAGTTAGCCCTTCAACGTCTAGATCATCACGGTTGTCTCGTCACAAAGACCACGACTCCCCGATATATCTCACATCCTCGCACGCTTCGCCAGGATCGGAGTTTGGGTCGGAACGCCCAATTCATCCTCCTAGCCCTCTGAAAGATCAACAAGTGCAAGCAGCACCGAAAGTGATGCCACAGGCCACAAAAGATGCCTTTTGGCAGCTATCACAATCCTTGTCAGGATTTTACGAAGCCATTCAAACGTCATTTATCCTAGACAAGGATAAAGCAGGGGCCACGCAAGAGCAGGAATCTTCGGACCCCTTCGAGGACATTGGTGAAAAACAATCTCCCCTCGCAGAACGAGCCATCTCGCTTTCACCGGCTGTTTCAGTATCACACGAACCAGAAGACTCCTTCTCTGATTCCACTACTTCATCAACGGGGTTTCCCTCCGACCCTCCAGAAGGTCAACAGGAACCATATTCACCTCCGGAAGATCTCTCCTATCCGAAATTTTTGGAAAAGATAGGAAACATTCTGCAGCTACAAATTCAAAAAGAACCAGACCCCAGAGCTGAGACTTTAGGGCTTCTAAAAATTTTCGATGTTCCGGGAGAGCCGACCACGCTCCCACCTCACGACCTTCTCCATCGCCTACTATTGAAATCTTGGGAAACTCCTCAAACTATACAGCCGGTGTCCAGAAAATCTGATATTAAATTTCGAATCAAAAAAGAAGCTCCGTATGCACTGCAACAACTACCACATGAGTCAGTGGTTGTCGAGTCCGCTATGCAACGTTTTAAGAAACCAAAGATCCATACCACCTATCCCCCAAATAAGGACAATAGGTATCTGGATGAAGTGGGAAGAAAGATTTACCAAAACTCGATGCTTACAACACGCATTATGCACCACCAATTTTATATGGTGCAATATTTGTATGACTGCATCCAGGCAACCAAAGGATTCCTTTCGACTGTGGGTGGGCAGACTCCTCAAACCCTGCATGATATGGAAGAATGTTCCAGACACCTGCTACGATCGGTCTATGAGGGCATGGAAACCTCCTCAAGAGCTTCAGCGACGGCCATAGCAGCTCGTAGAACGGCATGGCTTCGCTCCAGCTCCATCAGGGAGGATGTGCACGGGAAGCTAGCCAACCTCCCCTGTACAGGTGATAACCTATTTGGAGCGAAGTTACAGAAAACAGTCGGTAAACTTAAAGATGAGGCGTTGGCGGTGCAATCCCTTCACTCTCAATCACATTATTATCCGATGAAACGAGTTTACCCATACCAACGTAGAACCACCTACGGAAGGAGACCCTTCCGTCCATATCCAGGATACCGATCTCAAGCCTACCAGGCGTATCAACCCTATCAGAGGCAACAGCAACAGCAACCTCAATCTAATCTGCCCCGTAGAGGCAGGCCACGCGCGCAACGTCAACAAGCGCAACAGCAATCAGCTGCTCCAAAAACCACTCAGTCTTTTTGAGCCTGCAGCCACCATCACTCCAACCATCACCGCCAGGACGAATCCAATCCCGGGTTGCACTTTGGGAGCAAATAACATCGGATCAATGGGTATTGGACATTGTAAATCAAGGTTATCGTCTTCAATTTCAGTCCAAGCCACTTCTCCCTCACACCATAGCTGTCAGGCCGTTCCGAGACCATCCACAACTCCAAACGGAGATATTACACCTTTGTCAACAGGAGGCAATAATGCGATTACCCTCGACCAGTTACAATCGAAGATTCTATTCCCCATATTTCCTAATTCCCAAGAAGTCGGAAGGCCTACGACCCATTCTGGATCTCAGGGAACTCAACAAATGTCTAATAAAGGAGAAATTCAAGATGGTATCCCTGAAATCAATCCTACCCTTACTGCAACCCAACGATTGGATGTGTTCCATCGACCTGAAGGATGCGTATACTCACATTCCAATCCATCCTTCTTCTTGGCAGTACCTTTGCTTCACTTACAAGCAGCAGCACTACCAATACAGAGTACTTCCCTTCGGTCTATCAGCGGCACCCAGGGTGTTTACCAAATGCATGGTAGTGGTGGTGGCTCATCTCCGACAGCAGGGTATGACAATTTTCCCTTATCTAGACGACTGGCTAGTAGTAGCGCCATCACAGGACCGCCTTCTCTGCCAACTCAGTCAAATACTTCACTGTTTGCACCAACTAGGTTTAGTGGTAAATTTCCAGAAGTCTCACCTAACACCGACGCAACATCTACAATTCATAGGAGCGTATCTAGACACCACCCAATCCAGGGCATATCTGCCTCAGGACCGCCAAGCGCAAATGCGGAAGCTTCTGCACGATCTCTTACCGAGACCAGCCACATCAGCCAGACAAATCCTAGTCATTCTTGGCCATATGGCAGCGGCCAATTTCTTAGTGCCGAACACCAAGTTACATATGCGACGGCTACAGTGGGGACTCAAACGACAATGGAGTCAACATTCCCAACCACTCACGCAAGCATTGCCCTTACCACAGAAATGAAGAGGGACGTAACCGGGTGGCTCCTCCCGTCCACATTAGTAAAAGGAGCTCTATTCAGACAGCCAATGCACGACTCGGTTTTAACAACAGATGCCTCACGAAAAGGCTGGGACGCACATCTAGAGGTCCACGAGACGCAGGGTCTGTGGTCACTAACAGAACAAAGGATGCAAATCAATTTACTAGAGCTTTGTGCGATTCGCAACGCTCTCCAGGCTTTTCGACACTTTCTGAAAGGACGAAGAGTCATGGTCTACACAGACAATCAAGTTGCGATGTTCTACATCAACAAACAGGGAAGCTCGGGCTCCTGGACCCTATGCAAGGAAGCGTTACTCATCTTCCAGTTTGCGCACCAGCACTGCATACATCTCCAGGCCACGTATTTGCCGGGTATAGCGAACACGAGAGCGGACAGATTGAGCAGAATCTTCCACCCACAATGGGGCACATCACGGATAGACTTATTTGCAACAGAACTCAATGCTCAGCTTCCAAAATTCTGTTCAATTCGTCCAAGCCAGTTCCGGATGGTACAGGATGCCTTCCTCATTCCGTGGACGTCGGGTCTGCTATACGCGTTTCCGCCCATTCCCTTGATCACCAGAACAATTCAAAAATGCATACTAGACAAGGCTCAGCTGATCCTCATTGCTCCAGCCTGGCCGAGACAACCCTGGTACAGTTACCTCCTGCACCTCTCCAGCGACACACCGATGCGACTTCCACAACGCCCAGACCTGCTATTGCAGGATCAGGGAACGCTGTTACACCCACTGCATGCATCCCTACACTTAACGGCGTGGAGATTGACAGGTGGGTGCTAACGGAGCAAAACGTCTCTATTAATGCTCAACATATACTAATCGAATCTAGGAAACCCTCTACCCGACGCAATTATCAATATAAATGGAAGAGGTATACTACCTGGTGTATAGCCCAACAAGTGTCACCTATGGACTGTTCGCCACAACGATTGCTGGACTATCTTCATTCCTTATTTGAAACAGGCCTAGCCACGACTTCGATTAGAGTCCACCTCAGTGCCATCGCGGCCTACCACAGCCCATATAAACAGGGCTCTATAGCAACTCACCCTTTGCTTGCTCGTTTCCTCAAAGGTCTCCTACATATCAGACCCCCCACGGCCAAACCACCGGTTCCGTGGAATATTAACATAGTATTGGAACAACTTATGCTTCCTCCGTTTGAACCTATGGAATCAGCACACATAAAATTCCTTACATGGAAGGTGGTATTCCTTGTAGCAGTCACTTCAGCTAGACGAGTAAGTGAATTACAAGCGCTAGTGCACTATGAACCATACTTACAGTTTTTTCATCAAAAGGTGGTCCTTCGAACTCACCCTTCATTTTTACCGAAGGTCATTTCTACATTTCACCTTAATCAGAGTATAGAACTCCCGACGTTTTTTCCAAAACCACATACAACGCCAAGGGAAGCTTTGCTTCACATCCTGGACTGTAAGAGGGCACTGGCGTATTACAGAAATAGGACGTCTTCTTCGACACGTCCATCACAACTATTCCTATCTTTCGATCCTAAAGCACCAGGACAATCAGTCTCGAAACGAACCATATCCAGCTGGATAGTCCAATGTATTCAGTTCTGCTATGACAAGAGGAATGAGATTCTCTCATGCAAGCCAAAAGCTCACCAAACTCGTGCCCTAGCAACATCTTGGGCTCATCCCAAAAATATTCAACCCATAGACATTTGTAAGGCAGCTACTTGGACTTCCTTACACACTTTTACTACACGTTATTGCCTAGATCAGCAAATGTCAGCAGATGCAAGTTTAGGTCGCACAGTCCTACAATCTGCAACAGAGCATAACCGGTGATTGCCACTTCTAACATATAGTGGGGAGCTTGTGACTCCCATGACAGCATGGCTAATTCAGCCCTGCTATCGACGGGAAAAAAACAAGTTTGCTTACCGTAAATGTTGTTTCCGTAGATAGCAGGATGAATTAGCCATGCTGACCCGCCCGCCACCCTGGCAATCACAGTACATCAAACACTTATACTGCTTAATCACAGACTGAGGAGAAGTAGATCTGCCTGCGCGGGAACACACACACGCAGGCGCAGAGGATACAAAAATCAACCTCTGCTTTATCAAGCTCCGCCTCCCGGACCTGATGGACAGATCCCATGACAGCATGGCTAATTCATCCTGCTATCTTCGGAAACAACGTTTACGGTAAGCAAACTTGTTTTTACTATGCAAAATATTTTTACTGAGGGAATAGTAAAACTTGCCCTCACTAATGCAACCTCAGTACTTATATGGAGATTAACACAAAAAAGTTTAACATTCATGTTAGCTGTGAACCAAAATCCCCTATGTTTGCTTATTTATTTATTACCGTAATTATTTGGATTTTATTACCCACCTTCCTGATTAAGAAATTCATCCAATGTGAATTTCAACCAAGTAAAGTGGGTGCATACAATCCAGGATTATTTGCAGCTTTACACTGAAGAAAGTGCCTAACATTATTACTAAACTTTCAATCACTATTAATGCCTATTTTAGATAAGTACATAATCATACCATAAACCGATCTTGAACTAAATACATAAGCATTTCAACTGAACACTGTATTTTAGCAGCATGTTCAGGCACTCAAAGTGGTATACTGGCAGTCTATTATAGTTTTTAAATGCATGTCTATCACAGTTTTTTATTTCATGTTTCCACAGGTGTCAGATTTGAAGGGCTGTTATCTTTGTTATAGCTCCTTTTAATATGGCCCACTGTTTTTTCACTTCACCCATTATCTCCAAGAATTCTAATTCCTCCTCAAGGTACTTCCCCATTTTACCAAAGTCTGTATTCTTGAAATTCAAAATTTGGGTCTTCATATGACTTCTCTCTATCCTGGTTGCGATATCAAACCATACTGTCTGAAGATCACTACTGCTCAAGTGAGCAGCTACTTGAACATTAGAGACACTATCCCCGTTTGTGAATATTAGGTCAAGTATCTCTCTCTCCTCCTCATGGGTTCCATCACTATTTGTTTGAGCAGAGCTCCTTGAAGGGCAACCACTACCTCTCTACTTCTTGCAAATTCTGCAATAGAGATACTCCCAATTCATATCTGACAGATTGAAATCTCCAATGAGCAACACTTCTCCCTTCTTTCCCAATTTTTGGATGTCTTCGACCAGATCTCTGTCTCATTCTTCAGTTTCAGTCAGAGGCATGTAGACCATATCAGTGTGAATGGAAATACCATCTTTTCTTTTTTTAAAACAGCTCGCAATGCTTCTTCCCTACCCCATGTCCCTTGCATTTCATTTTTTTGGGATGTTGTTTTTTACATAAAGAGCTACTTCTCCTCATTTTCTGTCCACTCTATCCTTCCTTAACAGGTTATATCTTGGGATGGCCATATCCCAATTATGAAACTCATTGAACAAAGTCTCTGTAACAATAAAAATGTACAAATCTGCTTTCATCATTAAGGCCTGTAGATCTGGCCATAACTTTCCATCTTTCAGCCCTTAGTTTGCTACTCTTCCTAGTATAATACATCCTAGGTATAAATGAGACATGGCTAGATGAGGCATGAAGAATCTCATTAAATGATCTCTGTCCAGAAAGTTTCTCCATTCTTCACAATCCCAGGACAGGGGAAGGGGGCATAACAAACCTATTTCAAAACACAATCAAGCTACAGATAATCCCTCTAACTCAGTTATCTTTATCAGAATATCTACTAGCCCCCCTAGGTGGTGAAACCCAGTATGGCTTCTGGTCTATGGATCCCCTCATCCATCCAAGAGCTAAGGGAAAATCACAGATCTTATATTAAGTTTCCCCAGCATAGTGATTATGGGTGATATCTACTTAACTGTAGTTAATCCATCAATACATACGGTCGATTTCCTCTACACATGACAAGGGACATATCCTGGATCTGATCCCCTATATGGGGATGGAAATCCAGAACATTACAAGAATATTAGATTAATATCACCACTCTAGTGGGACCAACCACTAACTAAATTCTCACCATGTAATGACTTTAAACAGGCTGACAAAACAAAATCCTTGAAAGTGAATTGAAATTAGAAATGCCAAATACCCAAAATTCTGTTAAATGAACTGGCATTCCCTCCAAGAGATGAAGGACTTCATCAGTAACAGACCAGGTAAAAGCATGGAACACCTATCAAACCCCTAGAAAAAATTGTCCCACAAAAAAAAAAATTCCTATGCCCTCCTCACAAATGCTCAACCTGATATTCCAAAGAACATTATGCCCTAAATGACAGGGACATATACTGGAGAGGAAATGGCACAAAATACTTCTAGACAAAGATGGAAATAAGTCTAAACTGCATATTACAATCTATAACAAGTCCTTAACCAAGGATACATTCACAAAGCAGTGAACAAACCCACCAAAAAGCTGTTTGATGTTAGTTTAGACTGAGAGGTGTGATTTTATTGAGGTTGTTTGCAGGCTATTTGCTTTTTCAGACGACTTTGCATCTTTCTTCAAGAAAAAACTAAAGATTCTCTGTCGACACTATCAGCTTGTCTCTTCCTCAAACACACTAGAGATCTGAGACTCATTCATTCAAAATGATAAAGAGGATTTCAAAAAACTCTGAGTTCCCTATGCTCAACTGCCTGTTTGTCTATTTCGCCAACATATCTTTCGAATTCACGGGCTTCCCCAGCATATCATATCGGATAGATGGGTCCAATTCACTGCTCGCTTCCGGAATGATCTCTGAAAGAAATTCAGAATACAACTTGACTTTTCTTCTGCTTATCACCCTCAGACTAATGGATTGGTGGAATGGACTAACCAGTCACTTAAGACCTTTTTGCGTTGTTACATAAACCAATGACAAGATGACTGGTCCTTGCTACTTCCTTGGGCAGAAATGTCTCACAACAACCACATCACTGAGGCTACAGGGACGACCCCCTTCTATCTGGTCTTTGGACATCATCCACGAATACCATTACCCCTTGCTGCATTTTCATCTTACCCTGCAGTAGATCTGGCTACCCAAAACTTAAAGAAACTATGGAAAAACACTCGAGTCCTATTGCAACAGGCAGCAACCAAAGCAAAAAAGCAAGCAGATAAAAAACGAAGACCGGCTCCTCAGTTTCATCCAGGAGAACTTGTCTGGTTGAGCACTCGTAACTTCAGACTATGTTTGCCTTCCCTTATGTTCGCCCATCGTTTCGTGGGACCATTCCCAGTTGAAAAACAGATTGGGAAAGTTACTTATAAGTTGCAATTACCTCCAACTCTGTGAATTCATGATGTGTTTAATATATCCCTCCTCAAACCAGCAGTCTTGTCTTGGCAATCTAGAAAACCTAAGCAACTGTCACCCATGATAGTGAAGGAAGACACACAATATGAAGTTGAAGAAATTTTGGACGTTAGACGAAGGGGACAGACACTTCAATATTTAATTTCATGGAAAAACAATGGGCCGGAAGAGAACTCATGGGAACCAGCCAGCAACATTCAGGCCCCTCAATTAATCCATGACTTTCATTTATGTTGCCCTCTCAGACCCGGACCTAAAAGCCAGGGGAGAGGGCCTTGCAGGGGAGGTACTGTTACCGCTGCGAATCGGGCAAACCCTTCCCTCGTGGAAACCCCGAAACAGCGCGAAGCAACAGCAGTGTCACAGCCACACAACAATGCCCAACCCGACACATCGACATGCCTATCGACAGTCCCTGCGGTAGCACTGGAAACTTTGCCTATATCTACCAGACGTTCCAGCACAAGCCTTGCCTTAGCTACAGGCTTTCTTTTGCTGGTGCTGTTACTCTGCTGATTCTGCCTTTGTCTTGACCCGGATTGCCTTGGATTCTTCTAGTATGCTGCCTGCCCGTGACCTGGAATTGACTTTGGATTTCTCTTGTTTGTCTGCCTGCCTGTGACCCGGATTGTCTTGGATTCTCCTTGCCTGCTGCCTGCCTTTGACCCGGTTTGGATTTGATTTTGCTACCTCCTGCCTGTCTCTAACTCAGTGGAGACGGTGGCTCAGACTCTGGCTGGATCTGTATCCTTCTGTTCCTCCATGGTATCTGACCTTGGCTTGGGCTCAGATAAGGCTGCCTTTCTATCATTGGGTCCACCAAACGTCACAGAGGCTATCCAGTCTTTTGCCACTGAGTACTAAATGTATGATTATCTCCCAGTTGGCAAGAGGTTGTAAGTGTGACTAGGTTCAAAGAGTTCCTAGCCCTCAGAAACCAAGTCCAATCTCTGAAGGCTAGAGTGGCAGACCTGGAGAAGCTAAAGGAGATAGAGGTATATAGACTAGATCTTTAGGGACATAGTAGAGCAGTCACACTTCTACTCAGAGCTGCCTTGGAGGAAAAGGTCACCTGGGAAAAAAGCATTTCCTTGGTGAGGTAGGAAGCAATCCTGTAGCTAGGACCTGTCCTCAAGATGATACAGTATCCTCTCGCACTGAGGATATGTCTCCAGGGGCACGTGCCCAGGAAAGAAGGCTTTTTACAGCCATTTAGTTGATGATTTGATTATTAGGAATGTAGGTGGTGGACGTAAGGATTGCTTGGGAAATTGCTTGGGAACGTGCCTGCCTGATGCGAAGTGGCGGACTTCTCAAAACAAAAATAGGATGTTAGAGCATGCTGGGAAGGAACCATCTGTTTTGGTTGACATAGGTATCAATAACATAGGAAAGCTCAGGAGTGAGGTTTTACAAGGCAAATTTAGGATTTTAGGTAGAAAATTGAAATCCAGAACCTCCAGGGTAGCATTCTCAAAAATGCTCCCCATTCAACATGCAGGAACCCAGGGGCAGGCAGAGCTACAGAGACTCAATGGGGGTAATTTTCAAAAGGAGTTACATGCGTAAATGTAGCTACTATTGTAGCAATTTTCAAAAGCCATTTACTCAAGTAAAGTGCACTTATGTGAGTAAATCCTATAGACAAGTCAATGGCATATATTGTAGCAATTTTCAAAAACCCACTTACTCAAGTAAAGTGAATTTACTCCAGTAAACCTGGTTTTTACTCGAGTAAATGCTTTTTAAAATCAGGCCCAATGTGTGGTGCAGGGAAGAGTGTTTTAGGTTTGTTAGGAATTGGGCATCAGTTTTGGGGAAGGGGGGGGGCTTCCTTTTCCAAAAGGATGGGCTCCACCTTAGCCAGAGCAGAACCAGGCTGCTGGCACTAACCTTTAAAAAGATAGCATAGCTTCTAAACTAGATGATAGGGGAAAGCAGAAAGTCACTCAGAAGCGCATGGTTTGGAATGATGTATTTTTGAAGGATACTAACAGAACAAAGGGCAGTAGTGAGGCTGCAATAAATACTAAAGTGACCCAGATGCCTTTAAGTAAAGAGCAGACAGAACAGAAAGATTCCAAATTACCTCTGTCAACTGAGAAGCAAGTTGTTAATACAAACAAAAAACATACTTTGAAATGTCTGTAAACAAATGCTAGAAATCTAAAGAATAAAGTGGGAGAGTTAGAGTGTATAGCACTGAATGAAGAGGTAGATATATCCGGTATTTTAGAGTCCTGGTGGAAGGAGGATAACCAATGGGACACTGTGATATCATGGTACCAATTGTATTGAAATGATAGGATGGATCAAATTGGTGGAGGGGGTGGCACTATATATTAAAGAGGGCACTGAATCAAACAGGATAAAAGTTCTGCCAGAAACAAAACGTAATGTGGAATTATCATGGACAGAAATTCCAGGTGAAAAGGGGAATAAAATAGCCACCTGGCCAGAATGAACAGACAGACAATGATATACTAAAATAAATTAGTGAAGTTAACAAAATCAGCAGCATAGTAATAATGGGTGATTTCAATTACCCCACCACTGTCTGGGTAAATGTCAGATCAGGACATGATAGAGAGGTGAAGTTCCTAGATGAAATAAAGACTGCTTCATGGGGCAGCTGGCACAAGAACCATCAAACAGGGAAACTATTTTAGACCTAGTCCATAATGGAACACAGGATTTGATGCGAGAGGTAACAGTTTTGTTGCCACTTGGCAATAATTATCACAGCATGATTAAATGTGACTTAATTGGAGGGAGAACACTAAATAAATCTACTGCGACAGTATAGAAGATACCAGAAGTTTTACTACTCTGCAGAATTCTGATCACAAAATGGACACTGACCTGTACTCCAGAAAGGGATTCAGAGATGATGAACTTTGGCCAGAATAGCAATTCATGGCTGAGTTATTTGCTTTGCCAGCACAGCTGTTTAACTAGGCTTCTCTGAAGCATAACAAAGTTCCTAAGACAAACAATCGGGTGTGAATAAGATGTCACAAGACCTGCAGCAGAGCCCAAATCTGCCTGGAGACGAGAACAGCCAATAGCCAATCTAAGAAGGCTGACTTATCAAACAGGATGGCTCACAGGTGAGCTCTGCACAGCCAGGTCAGCTCGTTGGACAAGATAACATAAGACCAAGATCACACACCCTAGTCAGGAGCTGTCATGGGGCAGAAGATGTCTTGCACCAGAGATGGAGATCTAGCAATCTGAATTGGAGAAAAAATCCCATTTTTGTGCTCCTATTTGATATGTATGAGCTCTTACATATGCATGTCCTGACTTATAAAAGCAGCAGGGGAGAAGGGTTCAGGGAGGCAGCCAGTGGAAAAATATGACCATTAACACCTGAAGACGACACCCAAGTCATTGCTCCCTGCCCCTCCCTACAGCCCTGTAGTCAAGCTTTAGGATTCAAGAGAACCCAGCATGGACGGAGCTGCAGCATCAGCAGGATGCTCTGTTCTCTTGAGCCTGTTCCTTAATCCTCAGATTCATGTGGACGGCCAGGGCAATGAGATTTTCCAGTTTAGGTAGAATATCTTGGCCTGCTAGCTCATCATTTATTCACCCCAATAGTCTCTGCCAGAAGATGGCCATCTGGCTGTCTTCACCCCAGCAGAGCTCGGAGACCAGGGCGCGAAACTGTACAGCTTACTGGCGGGATTGCAGAAACTCCCTGGCTGTGGACAAGGCACGACTAGGCTTGTCAAATACCAGAAAGAATTGCTCTAGGAAGTTGTCCAGGATCCTGAGGAGTGGGTCATCACATTTCCAAAGAGGGGAAGCCTAGGCAAGTGCAGGACCATCCAGCAAAGACAGTATATGTGTGATTTAACATGGTCGACAGTATGTGAGCCACCTGGAGTTCAAAGTGTATCTTACATTGGTTTATAAAGCTCCTGCATTCTGTGGGGTCACAGAGATACTTAGGAGGTGGCAGGATATGCAGCATGCATCCTGGAGCATAGGCAAGTGTGGCTGGAGGAGGAGCCACCGGGACAGGTGCCCAGTAGTCAGGCCTGTATAGCATCCATGCACATAGCCAGACCCTGGAGCAAACCAGTTATCTGGTTCAGCTGATCCTGTTGGACTCGGCGGGCCAGAACAGGTACAGCTTGAACTGAAGGCAGGTCCCCCGACCTCATGGCCTTGGCAAGCTGTCACGGTTGTGAGCCCTTGTGCTGTGGTGTGGTTAACGAAGCCTGGACCCACACCGCTGGCGGACATGCCCCTGGCTGGGACTCAACTGGAACTTCACCTATACCAGCCCCATTCCCCGCAGGTTAAACCTTTTAGTTCTAGGAACTGGCAGGACTTAGGAAGTGTGCCAGAGAGCAGTCAGAGAGAGAGTCCTGAGCAAGGCTGAGGTCAGGGCAGACAGTAATCATACAGTTACTAGGTTCAGCTGATTGTCAGGGCAGGCAGTGATCAAAAGAAGTCAGTGTCCGAGGCAGAGGTCAGTACCAGGTGACAGGCAAGAAGATAGTCTGGGTCCATAGCAGAGGTCAGTACCAGGCAGAAGGCAAGAGGATATCTGGGTCTTTAGCAGAGATCATTACCAAGCAAATCAGACAGACTGAGGACTAAGACAAGGCTAGGACCAGAGAAAGGCTAGACAGGAACAGGAATAAGGCCGCAGGAGTAAGGTAGGTTTGGAACAGGAACAATGCTGGAGCGAGGTAGGATCAGAAACAAGGCAGGGGAAGCAATACACACTGCAAGGTTGCAGAAGGACCTCTTACTGAGGCATTAAACTGGAGCACAGCTGGGCCTGAAGAAACCGGCATAAAGTTTCTTGTTGTGTAGCCTTGAAAAGGCGCAGCGCTGCACATGCCCTTGCCTAGAAGACCCTGGAGTCAGACAGAGTCAGGGGAGGTCAATGGCATCATGGTAGCATTTCTGCCGCTCAAAACGCTGGCAGTGCTCAGCGGTGAATCGATCATTCATAGGGCTTTATCGCAACCGTCCCATCATTACAAAATCCATGCGTGTAGTCTCAAAATTGCCCCAATTATGATTACTGCCAGTTTACATAGAAATACTGAAGTATAAAAGTTGTTTCTACTGGACTCTGGGAAGCACTGATCCCCATGGCCCTGAAACAAGGGTTATTTCAAAGACTATGATAGTTCTAAATGCTAAAGTCAAGCTTGTATATGACTTCTGGTTTCCCTAGGGATATGTCTGCTGAAGACCTGAAGTTAGGACTGTGATTCTGCAGTTGTGTTTGATATTTCAATGCTTTGTAAATAAATCCTGTAAAACCATATCTGGGGTGTCTGGCCTCATGTTCATCCACTCCAGTCTCCCACAAGCAACTATTCAACTTTATTTTCAAAGACAAGTGCTTCGGTGCGCTGTGGCCATTTTGATACCATCTCTTTAAAAAAATTTAATTCCAATGGAATTGGACAGAGTGAAAAAAAAAAAAAGCACAAAAGTGGCACGGCCAAGGACACATGGTTTTCTATGAGGAAAAAAAAAAAAAAGAATATATTTCTCCTCCCACAGGAAATAATGAGTTTGATGTACTAAAGTAAGAAAACTTTGTAAAGTCTGCTTTGCACTAGAAAATAGTGAGCAGCACGCATAATTTGTAATTACATGAACTATTTTCTGATACACAAATATTTCAGCACAACTAGTAAAATTTCTCATGTAATTTTACGCTTGCAAAATTGTATTTACATTTATGGTTAATAGGTTGCTGTAATGCTAAATTATGCAAAGCATCTCAACTCTTAGTGGTAGTAAAACTATATGTGAAATTTGTTTTGAATATTTTTTTGCAAAGTCTACTGTTGAAAATGTATGCACAATATTTTTCCGCCAGACTTATTTGTAAATACACAGCACAAAAAAATGCCTTTAGTACATAAGCCTCACAGGGACCGATGTAATAAGACCCGTGGCAAAACAAGCGTTCGTTATGTACACAGGTTTTATTCACCGCTCGTGGCTGAAGCTGCCGTTTCCGCGGGATGTATAAAAAAAATAGATTGTGCAAATGATTTGCGCGCAGAAATCCGCACACATACGGAAAAATGTGCGTACCTAAGCATGGTACAGGGCTATGTAATAAGTGCTCGCATCCATGCTCAAAACCCGCACCGATAATCCACGTATAAAAGCGAGAAAGCTAGCAAACGGGTCTCCCTATTAAGTAAAAGTATGATCCTGGAAAATATTTTTAATATTCCCAATAACTGTGCTGCAGAAAACATGGCAAATATTTTCATGGATGCTAATTCACAACAATCTTGCCACTCATCTGGCCGTGTATCTGTCTACCCAAGGAAGCACCTACCTCGGATGCCGTGAAAAGTGCTTTGCTAAGCTGGCCACTCTGAAGTCGAGATAGGCGTTCAGCCAGGCACTTATCAGGCCGCTCGTGCTCTTCTTTTCGTGGCAGAAAAAGCCACACAATCAGGCGCTCAGAAAGGCGCCTAGCTTATCTTGCCGTCTGGGCACTGAGCTAGGTGCTTATCAAGTTGCTCATGCTCTGTTTGTGGCAGAAAAATCCTTACAATCGGGCACCCAGAAAGGCGCCTAGCTAATCTTGCTGCTCAGGTGCTCTTCAGGCCATGTATCTGGCCGCTCGGACACCGAGATAGGCGCTCAGCTCAGTGCCTAGGGAAGCACCTAGCTAAGCTGGCCATTCTGACGCCCAGAAAAGCACCTAGCTAAGCTGGCCACTCGGACACCGAGATAGGCGCTCAGCACGGTGGTTTTTCAGGACGCTCGGATGCCGACATAGGCCCCCCTGAGTCGGCACTGACACTTAACTCATGCCTTGACCATGGCGGTAAAAAACCCCGCATTAAAAAAACTCGCACTAGCATTAGCACAGCTCCCTGCATTGCCTATGATTAGCTATTCGCCTCCTTTGCATGCTGTTAGCATACATTCGCATAGGAAAAACCGCGGATCTGTAAGTGCGTTCTTACGCGATTTTTTTCCCCATGCACAAAACCCTTATGACATCCCCGTATAGGGCTTTGCGCAGGAAAACGCACATACAAACACATGTAGATCCACGCACAAACTAGCAGCAGCTTTAGCGCACCTTATTTCATTGGCCCCACAGAGGGCTAAGCAGTTCAGACTTACTTCTGCTCTGGAGATAGTAAATCTATTCATTATAGAAGCCTTAGAGAGGTGAATAAAAACCACATATCTAAGTGAGTGAATAGCCATTTATAGGCAGGCCCAGAGGCAAAGCAGAGACCAATTATGTAAAGTACAGGCAAGCCATGCCTATTGCACGTGCAGAATATCTTTCTTCAGGTTCATCTCAATATCTGTTTCATGTCCAAAACAGCACGAATGGCAGCTGAATATCCCCTTTACAAGTGTAGATATTTGGGAAAGCACAATATTCAGCCACAAATCCTTATATGGAGGCTTGAACCAATCCCAATGAAATTCCACTTACTCAGAATTCCTATATATGCAAAATATTATTTTGCCTGTTTAAGGAAAGATGATGACATTTACAACTTGCGTTTGGCCAGCAGAGGGCCTCCAGCCACAGCAACACATGCAAACTGCAGACTTTTGAACATTACACTGCTGCTTTTTTTTGCCTTTTAGAAGCCTTGATAGATTACAGTCTTTTATATTCACAAAGTAATGCTAGAAGAATTAATTCTGCTTTTGTTGCTATACCACAAAAGTGAGAGCACAATAAAGTGTGGCAAACAAGCTGAACAGCTCTTCCCATGGAACCAGACAGACATGATTTAACAGTATATGAAGGGACATAGAGTTTGTACAAATGAGTACACCTGATATTTGTTTACAGTTATGGTACAGCAGCAAAGATGTGAAAACTGTAGCACCAAATGCTCATCTGCAGTTCACCAAATGCTGATTCAGAAGGATGGGTTAACTCTGCTTCAATTGAAAGAGAGGAAAATGAAACAGAGTTAAGGTGAGATTTATAATAGTTAATTTCTTTTTTTCTCCCCCTCCCCCCCTCACAACACACAAAGATAATTTTAGCGCCAACCCCTGTCCCCCTTCATCGGAATCATCTTCATCGGCTTGCAGGGGTGGTTAGCAATCCCTTCTGCAGCCTCAGAACGGACAAAAACCAGAGTTCAACTAGTTAGGAGGCCCAAGGGAAGACTTGCACTTCACCAAGAAACAAAAGCAGGTCCACATCCAGGTGCTTTCTGAAAGTCCAGCTAAGAGCAGTCAGATAAACAGTAACATCCAAAAAAACAGCAGGAAAGAATCCTTCAAAAGTTACAGTACAGTTTCAAAATTTCTGTTACTCACAACAAAAATCCTTTGTTTTCCAGACCTTCTGGGAAAAGAACAGTCTATTTCTCTTTCCTTCTCTCTTTCTCTCTCTCATTATGGTTTTTCCCAGGCAAGCTGGAGTCTCCTTAAATCTTGGAGTCCTAGACCTCCCAGATGGCTCTGAATCAACAGCAGTTCCAGCACACAGACCGGCCTCTTGACTTATGGGATCTTCTGTTGCAAGCATGGGGGATGTGGTTGCTTGCTCGAGATAGAGCAATATGCTGGTATGGACTTAGGCAGAACTAGTTGCTTTCCAATCATAGAAGAGGGAAATCTCAACCAGTAATATACTAGCTAGATCTCTTGGCTTTCATTTCTTGACTCCCAAGCAAGAGGCTCTACAATAGAAAAAGAAAAAACTTTTGATTTGTGCAAATCTGGAGTAGATATCCCAGTCTCTTTTCCACTGTCAGAGAAAGATTGTCAATCTTGTTTCTTAATTGAAGGAATTCCAGAACAGATCTCATGTGCAGTTGATGGAATTAAGGATCCTTATAAAGGACAGAGTTTGAGATTTAATGCGGAACAACTTGAGAGACCAGAGACGCTCTTGGTTCTTGCTATAAGGACAGTCTCATTCCCTTAAAATTTATTATTAAGATCTCCAAGTTTCAAAGTTAATGGTCACCTCCCTGATGCACAGGGCAGAAGAAACGAAACTCAAGGAGAAGATGGCAGAAATAGATCTCAAATGATCCATAGTTAGAGGTGCTGAAATCCAAAAAACCTCTAGAGGAAAAACATTGACGATAGAGTCCCAAGATTGATACTTATGGGTTCCTCTTGCGAGATAGGCAGCAGAAGGACCATGTAGCCTTACAAGACAAGATGGAAGATGGCTATTTAAGTTCTTTGGCTGGCAGTGGAGAGAGAGCACTGGCCATCAAGTGAAACAGATACAAATCAGGATCTTCCAATCCTGATTCCAATTTACACCAGCTCAGAAAAAGCTGCATGGGATGGCACTAGAGGATGGTAGCTTGCAAGTACTTATAGGTTTCAGAACATCTCTCCACATCAGTATCATGAAGAAGTGGTAAACTAGATGACCCAGCTGGAAGCTTGGAATAGTACCAGTAGCTGGAGTCACAACTTGTGCAGAGTAGAGTCTGAAGCTTAGCTGAAAAAATTAAACCAGACCTTGGGTGCAGGCCCCTCCTGCAGGTCAAAAAAACCCAGAGGACCTGGAACTGTTGTAGAACTTTTAACACAAGTGGATATATTCCCCCTGTGGGTAGATGGTACTTGATGGAGAAGGAATAAGGAGACTTATACAACTATAAAAAGTAGAAAACCTGGGTGCAGGCACCTCCTGCAGGTTGTATGGAACCCAGGAAAAAATGCAGGCATCTCCTGCAGATTGAGAGGAGAAATCCCTGGAACAATTGCAGGTGCCTCCTGAGAATCGTAGAGAAGTTCTAGGAATGGATTAAAAACCTGAAGTGAATCTGGGTGCAGGTGCCTCCTGGGGGTCACCAAAAATAAAATATTCAGACATAGCAACATGAAAAGATTCTTGGCTAAGAACAGAATATCAAAAAGTCCAGGAAACTTGAGCCCGTCGCAGGAATGCACTCACCAAGTTCATGGCCTTCGCAAAATGTTGCGAGCACAGAGAATGTGGTCACTTGCTCAAGAAAGAGTGAGCCCTTGGACCACAGCACAACCTCAGGGAGAGGCTCCAATGAACTTTAAGAACTTCCTTAACCCGCAGTGAGAATATTCATATGCATCTGAACTCACCAACATCTTTTTCATTCCATCAATCCTGTGTCTATAGAAGGTGGTAACATTCAATCAAGATCAACATTGGATCCTATGGAATTGAATAGGTAATGAGGTCCCATCAGAGAAAAAGGACTGAATTATACAGACTGTGGATTATCCCAAAGAATCTCTGCTAAGGTATTTCTACCCCAGAACTTTGACTACTGGAGTTCACTACACCTGTGTATCATAACCAGTAGATCGTGGAATAGGCCCAACAACGCGAAGCACCTAACTTCAC
Source organism: Rhinatrema bivittatum (assembly GCF_901001135.1). Classification (NCBI taxonomy): domain Eukaryota; kingdom Metazoa; phylum Chordata; class Amphibia; order Gymnophiona; family Rhinatrematidae; genus Rhinatrema; species Rhinatrema bivittatum. Next base: position 104,922,223 of record NC_042617.1, on the reverse strand, counting down.
CCGCCGGACCCCTGCCGCAGCCACACCCGCACCACATCGCATGGCCGAGAACAGCACCAGCCACCTGCAATCAATGCGTCTACTCTTAAAGAACCCGCAGTAGGAACCTACCCTTGGCGCTCGCCGATGACGTCAACACTGGTGTCCTGTAAGAAGGCTTTTCAGTCAGCTCTCATTGCCTTACTCCTGGATCTTGTTTGTCCCATTGCGTGGTGCTTTTGTATTTGCCTTGTCCATCTCTGCCTTGTCCATTAGTCTCTGTGTCTTATATATCCTGCCCGTTGCTCCTAATTCCCCTTGGTTTGTCTTCCTGGATTCTGACCTTGGCCCTGATCACAACGTCTTCGCTAACTGCCTCAACACTTGGATTGTCTTCTGGTTCTGCTGTCTGCCACCTGCCTCGAACCCTGGATAGTCTTCTAGTTCCGCTATCTGCCTCCTGCCTCGACCCCTGAATTGTCTTCAGGTTCCACTGTTTCCTGCTGGCCTCAATCCCTGGATTGTCTTCTGCTCATGTTGTCCACCACCTGCTCAAATCTGTACCTCATCTTGGATTCTCCACAGGACTGCCCTAGGGACCCACCTAAGACCTACCAGCTGCTAGAATGCAAGGGCTCAACCTGCAGGGGAAGCAGTTGATATAGGCAAAGGTCCAGTCAGTCTTGCTTCCGTGCTTCTCCATCAACCGACGGTGTGGGCTTAATGGACTTGCTCACTAGGCAGTACCAACCATACCTTGGCACTAAAGGTCCACAGCCCTCTCAAGTCTTACAGATTGCTGAGGCTATGGACCTGGTGGATCTCCTTTCTCTACAGGCCATTCCAGGGCTGGCTCAAAAAATTCAGCAGCAACAAGGGGTCCTTGATCAGGTCAAGGGGCTATTAAAACGTATGGCCGTTTGGATGAATGCCCTAGCTTTGGCACAGACAGACATCACCCCCAGCAGCCACACCGTCTCCTCCTCCACCAGTGTCTCCTCCTAGGGTAGGACCACCACTTCCTCCTCCTCCACGTTACCATGGAGTTCCTAAGGAGTGCCACAGCTTCCTGAATCAATGCCGTATATTCTTTGAACTCCAGCCCACGTTGTTTCCTTCAGACAAGTCCAAGGTCATATACTTTCTCTTTCTGCTGGGTGGCAACGCTCTTGCCTGGGCTTCGCCCTTATGGGAGTGGGATGACTCCTTGCTCCAGAGTCTCCCCAACTTCTTGTCCCAGTTCCGCATGGTCTTTGAGGAATCGGGGCAATCATCATCCCAGGCCACAGAACTTCTCCAGCTGTTTCAGGGCTCCAGGCCTGTAGGCAAATACATGATACAATTTAGCATTTTAGCCTCGGAATTAAAATAGGTGGGGGGGGGAGGAGACAGTCTCTTTGCTATCTTCTGGTATGATCTAGCTAGAAGAATAAAGGACGAACTGGCTGGGCAGGAGCTTCCCACATCCCTCGATGCTCTCATCATCTTGGCTCACTACATCAACCAACAATTTCAGGAGCAAGCCCAAGAAAACAGGCCTTACAGTGTCCAATTACCCTGGCACCCCGCTTTCAAAGCCCACTAGCACCACCACCAGCTCCAGAGGCTAAGGCTCCAGAGGAGCCCATGCAGCTAGGCTGGTCCAGACTTTCCCCTGAAGAGAACTCCAGAAAAGACAATAAGGTCTTTGCCTATACTGTGGCAGGCAAGGGCAAATGGCATTCCTGTGTACAGAGAAATCAGGAAACTTTCGTGCCTAGGAGGAGGCAACCCTAGGCCATACATCAACCTCCCCACAATTGCTTGTTCCTGTCTCCCTCATTCTGGATCAATGCTTGGATGTGACTGAAACATTCCTTCATTCCAGCCATGGCAGAAACTTGAAGGCAGACCTAGTCCAGTGGTATGGGATCCCTACCTCCCAACTCAAACAGCCTCTGACCATTGCCTCCATCCATGGGGATCCTCTTCTGGGTTGCCTTACCGAAGTGACCAAACCTCTCACCATGATGGGTGCCCTCCATAAGGAGACCATATCATTCTATGTCATCCCATTCATCCCACCAGCTGTGAACTCTATCATCCAGAGCTTACCTTGGCAGCAAAGCAATGGTCTGACCGAACTGGTATACCAAGAACTCAAGACATTCCTGCAAGCCTGTGTCAACTTGAGTCAAGACAATTGGTCCTCCTTGCTCTCCAGGGCAGAATTCGTACATGATGATCACATCAATGCATCCACAGATTCCTCCCATTCATCCTAGTCTTCGGACGCCACCCCAGGATACCCAAACCTCTTTCCATGATGGACACTTATCTGGCTGCTACCCTAACGGGGCAACAACTCCATGTTTTGTGGTCAAAGACCCATCATCTCCTGTCCCAAGCTGGCACCCGCTTCAAGGCCTGGGTGAACAGAAGACAACGCCCAGCACCAACTCTGCATCCCAGAACTCTGCTGTGGCTAAGCAGCAAGAACCTCCAGTTGAGGATATCCTCTCTAAAGTTATCACCTCATTTCATTGGGCTTTTCCCGGTGGTCCAACAGTTGGGTCCAGTCATGTACAGGCTTCTCTTACCTTCACCTTTCCGAATATATGACACATTTCATGTCTCCTTGCTTAAACCAGTCTTGCTCTCGTGGCCAAGAAAACCCTTACTCTACGTTCCTCAAATTGAGGCAGAAGAAGAAACACAATATGAAGTAGAACAAATATTAGACACAAAACTAGTACAAAAAAACTCCATATCCTCTCTCATGGAAAGGATATGGCATAGAGGAAAATCGTGGGAGCAATCTTCCAACCTCCAAATCCCCAAACTAATCCAGGAATTTTACTGAAGGTTCCCCAAGAAGTGAGGCCCAGAGGATGGGGGTGGGGCCTTTGGAGAGCGGGTACTGTCATAACCAGTGAGTTGCGGGACAGCCCCATGATCTGCCGTGCCTACCTTCACTGCTAGAGCCCTGCTGCCTTCACACCCGAGCCACATCACTTGCTGAGAATGGCACCAGCTGTTAGGAAGAAGTTAGCAAGTAGCTCATTTAAAACAAATCGGAAAAAAATTCTTCCACACTCAGTGCATAGTTAAACTCTGAAATTCATTGCCAGGGGATGTGGTTTCAGCAGTTAGTGTTACTGGGTTTAAAAAAGGTTTGGATAAGTTCCTAGAGGTTAAATCCATAAACTGCTATTATGGTAACTAATAAGCAATAGTAGCTTGTGATCTATCTAATATTTGGGTACTTGCCAGGTACATGTGACTTGGATTGGCCACTGTTGGAAACAGGATACTGAGCTTAATGGACCCTTGGTCTGACTCAGTATGGCATTTCTTATGTTCTTATGTAAACCTTGTATACTGTAATTATGCTGCTGCAATAAAACTGATTGATTTCCTCAAAAAAGTGTTAGCAACTTTTCCCTTAAATTAAAGAATTTGTAAACATAATTTTATCAGATTAAATTATTTTAATCAACTGTAACTACTGTAATGATTTACTTAGCTGCAGGTCCCTGTGCTATAAGCAATAAAAGTGAAACTTTTGACTTTTTGTTGATGGTAGCTCTTAGGGGGTGAGGCAAAGAAAAAAATAGGCAGTGAAGAAGGCTGCCAAGTGAAATTTCATCACCCAAAAGCCTTAGCAGTCAGCCCCAGAAAATGCTGGAAGCAGGGAAGGAAGGGGATGGAGCATCCCCTGCTTGTAAGCAATAAGCTAGCCTCTGTATAAAGACAGGGATTGGTAGAACTCAACAGGAGAGAGGAGAGGGGAGACAATCAGGCTGAAGGCCAGCAAGCAGTTGAAGGTTCTCTTCAGTTTGGAGGAGGCTGCTGATGATCATGAAGTGCCAGAATGGAACCAGGGACAACTCTAGCCTACAAGATAAGCTTAAGAGTTTCTTTTCCTTTAAACCGTATTACAAGAAAGTCATGTTGCTAAAATATAATTCAGGAAAAGGATTGTCTGCTTAAATCTGAAGAATCAATAAGGGAAGATTAAAGAAGGCTGCAACTTTGGGAAGTTTTCTTTTTGCTGACACCCTGGCTAAAAAAAATAAAAAATAAAAAATAAAAAGACTGTTTCCTGAAGGGTGTTTAAGCTGCACTACATACTCATCAGTAGGCCAAGTAAGAGAGAGAGAGAGAGAGAGAGAGAGAGAGAAGGAAACTGCAGGAAAGTCAGAGTATTTCCAAAGGAATTGTGCTCATGCCAGGCTACATAGTCACCTCTGAGCCAATTTTGGGGTTGATGCAATACAGTGCGCTCACACGAGCGCACTGTTTATCCCGCTGTCAGATGCGGGTTAAATAGGCGCTAATCCACCACCTAATGCAATAGGGGGATTAGCGCCTATTTAACGCACGTCCGACGCGGAGTGAATGAGTTAGCGCTCATCACATGCAAATGCATATGAATGAGGCTATTACTCATTCACTCCGCATTCAAAAAAATAAATGTGCGTCTCAGACGCACATTTATCGCTCAGACTTTAACGCCTGCCTGGTGCCTCCTTGCTAGCACACCCCCCTTGCGGGCGCCATGCGTGCACTAAGAAAGCCCCTAACTGAGAGAGAAACAGCTGCAGGAAAAGCCACAGCATTAGTACAAACATCTTATCTTGTGGGATTAAACTGACTTTAAAGAACTGTCTCGAGCTGTGCATGTACTCAACTGCAGACTCATCTGCAAGCCAATTAAGTAAGAGAGACTACAGAGAAGCCAGAAAACCACTAAAAGATGTGATATATTATTTTTTAGACTTTAATACTCCACTTTTCACACTTTTTTTTTCCAGTACTTCAAAGTGGATTACATTCAGGTACTGTAGGTATTTTCCTATCCCCACAGGGTTTACAATCCAAGTTTGTATCTGAGGCAATGAAGGGTAAAGTGACTTGCCCAAGGTCACAAGGAGCAGCAGTGGGACTAGAACCCTGGTCTCTTGGTTCATAGCCCACTGCTCTAACCACTAGGTTACTCCTCCCTGTTTGATTTAGAGCTGGCTTCAAAGGGCTGACCTGAGTTATGCATGAACTAAATCATACACTCCCTGCAAGCTAAGGAATAGAGAGGAAGCCCAAGTTTTAACCACAGAGGTGCTAGGCTTTCTGACTCTCTACCCGGGCAGTATCAGAATAGGGGAATCATAGCTTGATTGAATGCTTCTAAGTGCTTTGGTTTATAAGGGCAAGCAGCCGCTTGCCCTTATAAAATACTTGAGCCATGAGTGTCTCTAAGAAGCCTCAGAGAAAATTGGGATAAATGCTGAAGTTCCTTCCTGGTGAGCTGGGTAATTACTGCACTAACCTTGAAGAGCTGGAAAGGTAGCCTGTTGTGGTTTGTTTGTTTGTTTTTAAGGCTAACCAACAGGTCTATCCTGTAAAGTGCGGCCGCGTTTACCCTGCTCCTAAGCCGCGTTTTACTCACTTTCCGGCCGCGTTATCCCTTCCTGCGATCCCGAATCCACTATAACCTACTCCTACCGCGTCCTAAAATCCCCGGCCAACCCCTTCCGCACGCGGCATGGATATTGCATGCAAATGAGCGAATTAGCTATTCCCTAGCATCCCGTAACCCGCGCCCCGACTATCGCTATCTTTCCCTGCCGTTTTGTCGCGCGTTTAACCTGCAAACTTACCGCCTACCTGACCCCTGCGGTAGAGGCAAGGGTAAGGTAGGTGGCAAGCTTTCCCCCAGCCCCCGCTCACCTGCCCCCGCCGTGATCGTGGGTGCCGGTCTCCGTGGCAGCCCCAGTCCTCTCCCCTCTTCCCGAAGCAAAAAAAAAAAGCGAAAAAAACGTTGCAGCCCCCCTCCGATGTCCGGAGGGGGCTGCAAAAAGTAAGTTGCTTCGCCGCTGTCAGTTCTTCCCTCCTCCCGGAGCTGCTTTTTCAGCCTTGCTCCGGGAGGAGGGGAGAATAGACACTGACAGCGGCGAAGCGAAAAAAAACCAAAAGCAATTTTGTTTTTTTTTCAAAATTTTGGTTTTTTTTCCAAAAGCGACTTACTTTTGGGATCTGTCAAGATCCCAAAAGTAAGTCGCTTTTGGACGCCTGCACAACTTACTTTTTTTTGCAGCCATCAGCAGGAACACATGGCGATCGTGGCTCCCGTAGCTCCTCCCGACGAAGATGGCCGCCTGCACGGGGAAAGCGTGCAATTGGCCGCTGAAGACGTGAAGTCACGACGTTTGGCGTCACGGGATGTGACGCCACGTCTTGAGCGGCCAATTGCACGCTTTCCCCCGTGCAGGCGGCCATCTTCGTCGGGAGGAGCTACGGGGGAAAGCGGCCCCTGTGCATTCAATTGGCTGTTCAAGACGTGACGTCACGACGTTTGGCGTCACGGCATGTGACGTCACATCTTGAGCAGCCAATTGAATGCACAGGGGCCGCTTTCCCCCGTGCTGGCAGCCATCTTCCTCCGGGAGGAGGCAGGAGCCACGATATCTTCTTCAGATGGCCGGACTGCTGCAAAAGTAAGTCGGGTCAGGTCGGGGATGCAAAAGTAAGTTGCTTCGCCGCTGTGTCTCTTCTTCCCTCCTCCCGGAGCAGGGCGCGAAAAGCAGCCTTGCTCCGGGAGGAGGGAAGAAGAGACACTGACAGTGAAGCGACTTACTTTTTAGCAATCCCTCTGAGTGTCAATACTGCCCTGAGAACTCATCTCTCTCATATTATAATTCCAGTCAAACTTTGCTGGGAAAATAACAGAAACCCCACTGTAGCCATGGACAGACTCTGGAGAATCTGTTCTTTGGACCTCACATTCGCTCAGCAACACAAAGTCCTGATAGGACAGATGGGAGTAAGCATCATGATAGAGACCATCAACGGTTCACTCATCGAAACATGGTCCATGTCGGGGGCAGTGTTAGAATATATTCCAGTGGGAGCTAAGTATAACATTTTATGAAAAAATAATATTTATCACTTATGAAAAATATTAACAAAAAGAAGACAATAATTAATTGAATTCAATAAATGGTTTTTGGGTTTAAGGGAAATAAGGTTTTAAATGGATTAAATAAAAATAGTGGGAGTTATTTGGAGACATCATCAAATGATTACAGTGAAGTGCTAGACAAAATTACTGATACTGTTAGTGGCCCATTGCGTGGCGAGAGACAGTGGATTACATAAGCACCAAGTTCTGATGACATTGTTCTCTGGTAAAAATTAGACATTTAGATGGTTGAATAATAAATAAGATATCTCCTCTCCATCACTGATTTGATACATTAAGATATACCACAAATGCCTTAAGGTCGAATTTTGAAACGGCTGCTTGTGGCCGGGCCCTGCACGAACCGCATGCCGCGTTCCTTTTCCAAAGGGCCCAGCCACGCGAGTAAGGGCCGATACGTGCACAAGTGCCGGGCCCTGAAAAAAGGGGTGGGCCGGCGGGGGGTAGGATGGAGACCAGCCAGGACCATCCATTAGTCGCTGTCCCAGGGAAGCACACGTCAGCAGCCAGCCAGCGCGCATAACTTATTTCTGCTCATCAGAGCAGGTAAGTTACAAAACAACAAAAAGGGTTAGTTAGAATAGATTTAGGGATCGGGGTGGAGGGGGAAAGGGAAGGAAGGTTAGGCAGAGGGGTAGGGAAGTTCCCTCCCGGTCCGACCTTAATTGGAGCAGACTGGGAGTGAACTGGAGGATGTCTAATTGCATTGACGCGTATATCAATGCAAAATTCGCCCCCCCCCCCCCCAAGCACACACTGCCTGCACACGCGTGTGCAGATTTTAAAATCCTGGGTGCATGTACACGCGGCCAACGGATTTTATAACATGCGCGCGCATGTTATAAAATTGGCACATCCAAGTGCGTGCGACGGGAACCGCGCGAACATGGATGTGCACGCATGTTTTAAAATCTACCCCTTAGCTTTTCCACCCCTCCCCCCAAAATTCCAAAATGGAAGTCGGAAGGAGCAAAGAATATGAGGAGGCAGATTGCTGGATGGCTGGGGTAGGCACTAGTCACTAGGTTGTATAACTCAACCCCAAGCAAATAACTCATCGTTGATTCCAATAGGGAGTTACCCACCAAGATAGAGCCCTCAGCCTGCTTGGAACAGCTGAAACAGAGAGCAAATTCTACAGTGAAGAAATCCAGAAACTCCACTAAGAGACAAGAAGCCAGCGTGCTGCAAGTGCAAACCCCTGTTGAACAGTATTTCTTCACTGGCCTGGAAACTCTAAGGATACCAGGGCAGGGCAAGGGCGATCTTGGAACAGATTGCCACAAACCTGGCTTAGGTATCAATATCTCAGCCATGATAACATATACTTCCCCCAAGGAAGCATGTGGTCCAGTAAATGGAATAATCATTGCATGAACCAGGTCTCCCTTGATCCTTGTCCCTAAAATGAGGAAATATAGCTTGCAAGCCACTACAACCAAAGAGCACACCACCGCTGTCACAGGGTCCCTAATCCCCCAACTCCCTCAGCCATGGGATATGGCAATAGATTGAAAGGCATACTCGCCAATTAGATGGATTAGAACCCTCCTCACTGGAGGTAGGGTCCCACAGGCGCGAATGACTGGCAATAGTGGTCCTTATCAAAAATCGCCCATTGAGCTTGGCAGGTATCATAGGTGACTCCTGGATAGAGAAACCCCTAATCTTCACCAGGAAGCTACTCTGGAAAAGCTCCCTTGCGAAATAGATCTGCTATGCCTTAGGATGATCTAAGGAAAGCACTACTGCTTGACCTGTTCTTGGTTCCCACGAGGAACTGAGAGCAACCGCCACTCAGAAACCGTAACATTCTTCCTTCGGAAAACAGAGAACAAGGGACATCCCTTGCAAGGGTGGACAACCAGGCATCCAGAGAAGAAACCATAAGAATTGCCCTGGAACCCAGTTGAATCCTCCCTTCCTGAAGGGACAGGAAAACAATGATAAACCTTGTGAACTCTCCAATTGAGACACAGTCACTGATCGCTGAGATTCAGAAGTGACCAATCTGCCACTGGCAGCTACCCTCGGATGGGGAAGGCCACCACGGTAATCATTGAAGAGGCCCCAGCAAAAACGGTCAGATGACTGCCACTGCCATCTCCCAGCCCTGGCCTACAAGGAGATGCACCAATTCAAAGAATCGAGGCTCCGTTCAGCAATAAACCTACCAGGGATGGAGCCCCAGGGGCTTCCGCACAAAGATGATTTGTGACACAGAAGGGAGTCGAAAAACATATTCCTCTTTTGAAAGAAGACGCCCAATACTAACCTCATGGGATCTACGCCCCTTAGGGCTCAACCAGGAATGCAGTCCTAGGTCAGTCCTGTGGCAAAAGCACACAACCTGTTGTGCTTGCCACAAGGGAAACACACATGCACACACACACACACCCATACAGCAGAGGGCAACTGGAGAATAGAGCCCTCTGAGGTAAAAGCATGCTCACCAGAACTTATACAGTAGTATCCTATCGTATGCATAGTGAAACACCTATGATCCCACTCGCCATGCTTGTGTGTAGAATCCCATGAAACAGCAAGGACCGAACACCACTTGCTAGAGTCGGTGGCTGCACACTGCCAAAAAGCAAATCACAGAGCCTTCCTCGTCAGTTCTCCCCACTACTTTGTGGTCAGACCTGACAAGGAGGCTGAGACCTTGACATGATCATGGCAAAACCCTGGCATAGCTGAGAACTCAACAGACAGGGAGAATGCTGCCTGCCATTGCCCGAGGCACTTGGCGTAGATGCCTAGTGTACCCGACTGTGCATGCTGTGCTCCACTGTTACAGTACCTCCCAGTGATGTGCAAAGGAACATTGTGATGGTGGCATCTCCAGTACCACTGGGGCTTCGAGTATGGCATAGTGGTGGGTGGAATTCTATGGTGTCGCCCCCTTCAATATCTGACAACACTCCAAGATGCTTGATACAGCCCTTGAAACTGCATCGAGAATGGCTCACCGCCGTTTCCCTCATGGAATGATAGCAGCGAAGTCCATGGCGACTGGCAATGCCTATGGTGCTCTGCAGTTGTGTCCCACGGCATTCAACTGTGTCCATTGGGGCCCACATTGGTGATGGCATCCTTAGGACCCATAGTGCTTTCGCACTCACTAACGGATCACATCAAGGGCACCGAACGACGCTGCACCCAGGGCTTCGACGGTGCTTGACCAAATCTTGATCAGTTCAATGGTATATAGCGCCATCCCTGGCGACACAGGCGCTTGCAGACCTCAACAGCCCAGCGGCACCAATAGAGACCATAGTGCCCAAAGTCATCGATGGACCGGCTGTACCAAAGTTACCAGGGGCACCTGCAGGCAGAGGCTCTGCTGCCCCGACATGGCCCAGACATGCCTCATCAGTGCCCAGAGGAATCAATGACTGACAGCACCATTGACTGTTCCCCTTAGCTCACCTATCTGTCTGAGGACATTAACACTGATGGTGCATGAATACAGGTGGGGCCTCTGTTGCCCCTTGATGCCAGCGGCTCAGAGCCTCCAAGATAATCGGCACCCATGGTGCCTGACATCCATACGCCAGTGACGGGACAGCATAATGCCCCATTGGGACACTACCAAGGAGCCTTGAGGGTACCAGACCACTGCACCTGAATGCCTCGGTGTACAAGGGTGTCTTGAGTAAATGGCGACCCCAGTGCTTGATCCATTCAAGGCCAAAATCCCTGTCACTTGAGGGCATCAGTGGCAGTCGAGTGTCTGAACAGCCCCGGCGGTCAACAGCCTTGGAGATGACAAGAGCACTCAGTGGCAATCCCAGTGCCTCATTGGTGGTGCTTGACATTGTCAAGAGCAGCAACGAAAGACATCAGTGGCCAACAAGCTCGATGGCCTCTATGGCGGCCCCACACCTCGATGGTATTGAGGCCATGCACCGCGATGGCCTCGAGGGTGGCCATGGCATTGAGGCCACGCACCTCGACAGCATCACGGGGAGCCATGGTCCTTAATGGCAGACCGGGCCCCGACACTAGAGGTTGTGCCGCTACTCCGCCACATTGAGGCCCAAGGCACTCTATGACTGCGGTGCATCGAGACTCCACGTCCACAGATGCCTACGACACAGAAGGTGGACATGTACCCTGATGGCATTGAGAGCGCCCAGCACCTCAATGGCATCAATGGTGACCATGGCGCTCAATGGCAATCCTGGTCCCCAACGCAGTCCTGACATCGATGCATCAGATCAACAGTGAGCTGGTCACAGATGTGCACGGGCATCAAATACTGGGCATGGCAACAAGCTCCTGCTCACCCTCTCTCACAAGGAGACTGCACTGCCATCACAGGCAAGAAGGAGGGGAGGCTATGCTGTCCAGGGCTACTATCCATGGAGACTACTTCCTTTGAATGTGGGCAGGATGAGCTCTCTCCCCCCTACACAGGAACAATATGGCCCTCGATCTCTGCGCTGTCTGAACCTCCACTGATGCCGATAAATCGATGAAACAACATGGAACTCCCGCCCAGGAAGAACTCAGGCAAGACTCCAGGCTCAGCGGTCTACATGGATCACCCACAGACTGCATTCAGTCAGCCTTCCAGCACCTGACAAAGGTACAAAAATAGACAGAGCAAGGAAAGGACACAGATACTATATATATATATATATATATATATGTGTTTTTGTTTTTAATAAGTGTTAGAAATGGACTCTGCCAGACTGCACAGAGACTAAGGCCCGCCATGTGGCTGGCAGACAGAGGAAAGAAGAAGAAAAAGGAAAAGAAAAAAATACAGTAAGGTAAAGGAAAAAAAACAGCTGCAACTCTAGAAAAAAAAATCACTTACAAATACTGTGAGGAGAGAGCAAAACTGAATACTGTGAGACACATGGCTCCATGGGGGGGGGGGGGAAAGAGAGACTGAGGAACTCTCCTAGGGGGCAGGGTAATGACTCCATTTGCACATGCTCAGTAGGGTATGTTTGAAAGATCTATATTCTTTCAAGCCGATGCAATATTGGCACCCGTTAAACAGGCACTCATGACTGAGCACCTACTCTCGACGTGCTACTCTCAACGTGCACCAATCCACCTCTCCTGGGTGCCCTATTTAATATTTAAATGGGCTGCTGCAGTGAAAAGGAGGCACTAGGGAAAATCATGTGTCCCTAGCACCTCCTGTGCATTGGGCGCCCAGGAGAGATGGTTCTCAGCAGGTTAGGAAAACGGACGCTCAATTTTATGAGCGTCCATTTTCCTAACCTGACTGCTGGCATTTTTTTTTCGGTTCCTCTGACTTAATATTGCCAAGATATTAAGTTGGAGGAACTATAGAAAAGCATATTTCTTCTTTTCTGTTATTTCTTGAGAAGCCCCAAAGTTTAACGCCTACTCCGGGGCAGGTGTTAATTTTTGAGAGTAAAAATGTGCCCATTGGGCACATTTTTTTTTTTTTGCATCGTGGGTAATAGCTAATAGCCTCATCAATATGAATTTACATGTGATGAGCACTATTAACAACACGCTGGTTTGGACGCACTAATCCCCTTATTGCATAAGAGGTTTTGGACGCCCGTCCAAGCGAGTGTAAAGACGTATGCTCAGCCGAGCGCACTAAATTACATCGGCCTGTTTGGAGATCAAAGTTCCATGCCGGGTTCCATCCGATGATGTCACCCATGTGTGAGAACGACCATACTGCTTGTCCTCGGAGAATTGGAGTTAATTTTCCATTGTAAAAAACTGTGTGTTGGGCGCGCTTTCCTGCATTCGGTGGTAATAGCTAATGCCTTTGTTTGCATAAAAACTTAATTGGGATGATTGTTGTCCAATACACTTTGGTTAGGACACATGTTATGGACACACTAATCTCCTTACTGCATCGGACGCTATTATTTATGCTCGAAACGCGCCCAACTATGAGTAAATCTGTACAATAAGCTGAGCGCACTTTATTGCATCGGCCCAACCATGAACTAATCCAAGGTGATCCCCTCACTCTCCCCCCATCCCTCCAGAAGAGAACAACATTTCAGGTCAGGGAGAGATTTGCACCTCAGCCTAGCATACTCCATTCTCCTGAAAGAAGGAGACAGGGATTCTCCCTAGCTCAAGCAAGTCTCCTCATGCTAAAAGTGAAGCATGTTTGAAATGAGTTGTTTCAACTAAACAAGGATATTCAGGTTACAACATTAATAAATTAAATTTGACTACTATTGTTCATTTTTATTCGGATGTGTGAAGAGAAAAAAGTCCTACTAAGCAAGGGGTTTTTTCTCCTACAAAAAAATTCTTAGTAAACATGAGCTTCAGAGGGCCTGTCCCATAGCTCAGCTGTAGCACTGTAACACAAGAGATTGAAGTCAAACTGTCTGTCCTATGGAGACCACATGGCATCCTGCAGAAGCTATTTGCTCTAGCTTCAAGGAAAAAGGAAAGATAGCTAAAGCTACAATGGCAACTCGTGCTAGAACTAGAGCAGCGCTGAAGAATTCAGTGTGACAACCTAACTTGCCCAGGCTTTCCATCTAGAGAAGGGGTTAAAGTGAAAGAAATAAGGGGCACAGGGCCTTCAGTTTTACAAACAGATTCAATCAGACCAAATCACAGATAAAGAGAATGCTTTCTACCCGTCTGGTATACAACAGAAATCACGCAAATGAGATTCACATATCCGAGTAGCTATGCACATATATAATCAAAATGATGGGTGAAGAAGGGGTAGTTTATCCATGTTAAGGTCCAATGTAACAAGGTCTGCATGCTAGGGTCCATTTTATTTTCAATTCATTATTCAAGTAATTCATTAAAACTTTTTTCCCATCCTATGTCTATGAGAAAAGCTCTTGATGAATCAGGCCCTGAGAGTGCCATAATAGTTCACTAAAACACACAGAAATAAAGATGAACAAATAAAATGTAGGCAATATCCTTTAAATGGAGTACCACAAGGGCCTATGTACTAAACATTTTTCTTACAGACCCCAAATGGGTGGAAAAAACACTAATACAGCAGGCCCTTAACATATTTGTGACTAGGTAGTCACAAATCTATTGTAAGCCCAATAAAAAGGTACCATCTGCAACTTGTTTGTTGATCTTTATTTCTCCATTTTCTCTTCACAAATGGCAAGTAGAAGTCCTAATCTATGCTGTGAAAAGACCATTTTTTATCACATATAATGGACAAAAAATTCTGAAAAAATGGGGGAAAAAAGCTATTTGATTAAATTACCATCATCGGGGCTTTTATTCTTCAAGTCCTCCAGCCATGATGGAATGTCTTTCAAAGGTACACAATCCCTCACATATTCTTTACGTCTTTCTTCCAGGGTCATATTCAGCAGACGTTCTATGGAGAAAGATTAATTAATTTTTCACTGCACATGAAAAGTAATATAATCATGTTAATTTCAGAGCCTTTCATAATAACTGCATTGGGAAAAATAAAACACAATGGTCACAAGACCCCAATCAATAAAGATTCTTCACTGGCATAAGATAGGAAATATGCCTTACTGAAATAACACTTAAAGGGAGTCCAATTAAACACTGGTCTGAAATAACCTGATTTTTTTTCACTATACAACCACACACACACACACACACACATATTATTTGTAATAACTAAAGAAATCCTAGCAATAAACAATAAATAACTGGTATGTTTTGAACAAGTCCAACAAAACAAGCTATACAGTATAATTCCTCAGAAAAGCACTCTCTCTTCCCCCTCTGCATTGTTTCGGTTATTTTCTTTCTTCAATCAAGGTCAGATATAACTGCAGCCACAGCAAAAGCACTTTATATAGTCATTCCACCAAATCTGAACTAATGCTTTCCCTCCCATGGCCTTTAGAATTAATAGAAAAACATGCCTCGAAGGCATGGGGTAACCTGCACAGAGCAGCAGTTGCAACCCTAAAGGGGACGAGACAGATTTAGGGGGTTAGGTTCCATGTGGAAATTTGATCTACTTTGGGTGCATATGAATAAAATCACTGCTGGGCAGACCAGATGGGCCTTTGTAGTCTTTATTTATCTACCATCATTTGCTATGTTACTATGTAACACTGAAAAATTACAATCTCAGAGAACAGATCATATACATGGTATTATATTCCTGTTTTATCTTTGTTTCTTATCATATTTTTCCTCAGATATTGAGGAGGATGAGCTCCTATTAATTACCTGCACATGTTGTAGCCAAGCATTTAAGATATATTTTTTAAAAAGCACAGTAAGTCCAGGTTAATATGGAATTTGACATAAATCTAAATTCATTCAAGATGAAACAAAATATGATGAGAAAAAAGAAAAAGTAAAAAGTTTGTCTAGGGAAGAATAAAGATAATTTTGCTACTTTTGTCATATAACAATCTGTGGTATTCTTACTTTCACATTCCACACTGTTGATGGACCACACCAAACCGAAAAGTTATAGGTCGTAACAGTAATGAACAAACTTTCAAAACTATCAGATTTTACCTAAAGGAACAGTATGATAGCATGATGTATCAGGAAGAAGCATGCATGACTGATTGCTTCATGAATCACATCAACTAAACCAAGCTTTATCATTAGAAAGCTATTTGCAAGATAAGATGAAATAAGAAAGTCCTTTAGACTAGGGTCTATGCACTAACTAAGCGTCAAACTGGCATAACGAGTTACCAGCTGGTTTTAGCACCTGATATATAATACCAATGAGATGCAGAACACGCTACCATGGCCTTGTTAAATATAGCATTACATCAGAAATCAATACTAGATAAGTTTGGAATTATATACAGTAATCAAAAGAAAAAGAAACAAATTTGCATACTCTGTGTATTCTATAAGAATCATCATACGCCTGACTCAGGCACTTAGGATAACTTATGAGAGGATCGAGCAGTTGTAATCATAGGTCCAATTTTGGGGTGTTTTTTGGGTTTTTTTATTGTACTTATTGAAGTGTTCCATTGTAACTAATTTAATATAAAAAAAAAATCCTCACAATTTCTTCACTTGGAATAAATGTAGAAAAATACTTATGTTCACTCAATATATCTCCCAACATGAATTAATGTTTTGAAAGACTGCCTCAGAGTAGTATCTGGGATCTTGTTAAAGATAGCATACCCATGGAACTCTATTACTACTAATGTGTAACCTATGATTAAAACCATTTATTGTATCTGAAAATTGGAGGGTGGCGATTGTAATGCCAAGTTTTAAAGAGGGCTGCAGAGGTGATCTGGGAAATTATAGACCGATGAGTCTGACTTCAGTGCCGAGAAAAAAACGAGGAAACTATTCTAAAGAAGAAATTCACAAAACATATAGAAAGACACAATTTTTTTTTATTCTTTATTAATTTTTACAATATTATATCAAGATAACTCTCTTGACAATAACGAATGTATACATCATAATTTCTTAAACAATAAGAAAATAGAAAAAGGAACATGCGAAAACGGGGCTTTTCGCATGCGATAAGCCCTTAACGCATGCGAAAACGCCTTACCGCATTTTGAAAAATGACCCCCTTAGTTAGACATCTGCAAGGAAATCTTAACGTAAAGGTTGCTCCCATCTGGATAACTTGCAGTCTCAACAACAAGAATTGTTTTCTCTTTTTCTGCGTAACTAGAAATATCTGAAAATATCCTCACTTGCATACCCATAAATAATTCTAAACGATGTTTGAAATATAATTTCAAAATCCATTCTTTGTCCATCTCCAATGCAAAGTTAACTATTAAAGTAGCTGGCTCAGCTTGGGCTTGATCTGATAACTCTAAAAGCTCTGTTATATTTAAACCAGTTACACCAGATGTAACCTCCCCTGTCTTCCTCAGGGGGTCAGTAATCATACCAGAGGCTTCTTCTTTTTTTGGATTTTCCCACAATGGGATATAGAATACACGAGTAAGTAGTGGTATTTGATCCGTCGGCACCTTCAAGATTTCCTGAAGATATTTACTAAACATGTCTCTAGGTAACATATAAGGAATGTTTGGAAAATTAATTATACGAAGGTTTCTATTTTTTAATAAATTCTCCATGTTTTCAATTTTATTTAACAATACTAAATTGTCCTTTACCAAGAGATCCTGCTGATTTTTTCACAGAATTTAATAATATCTTCTTTTCACTTTCTTGAGTATGAATAACCTTTACAGTATTTTCCAAAGAATTAATACGTGCCTCATGGTCATCTAATTTATGTGTAAGTGGCTCAGTTTGTTTAATCATCAGATTACCTAGCCCAACCATTGCTTGCCATAAATTTTCCAAAGTTATATGGTCTGGTTTTTGTAGGTAAAAGGAAGAAGATTTCAAACTTATCTGCAGTGGAGTAGAGGTAGATGTTAACCCCTGAGTACTCGGATCCATATCACCTCTGTCTGGGCTGCCGAGGGACACTTCACCCTCTCCGGGCAGTTCTTCCATGCTGCTCCCACCCGAAGGGAGGCTCCCTGGCCGGCACTCTCCACTCGCATCTTCGGCTACCAGAGCTTCCGGGTGTCCATCCGGGGTACGCAGCAATGCAGGATTCCTCGGCGCCTCCCTCACCACCGGGGACAGCGTAGTCTCGGAGTCCGGCAGGGAACACACCTCCTCAGCCTCTGTTCCCTGCTCCCGCGACTTTTCTCCCGATGTCACGGCTCCTCGAAGAACGTGGACATCCATCAGGCCAGTCTTAGGCGTCTCGGGAGTAGCTCCAGGGAAAGCCTTTTCCCGGGCTCACCTCTTCCTGACCGAATGGGGCATTTCAATTAAAAGTATTTTGAAGAGAAAGCACAAGGTAAAAACACCACGCTCATGGTGCTAACACAGGATCGCCATCTAGAAAGACACAATTTAATGGGACACAGCTAGCATGGATTTACACAAGGGAAGTCTTGCCTCATCAATCAGCTACATAATCTGAAGTGCTTAATAAACATGTAGATAAAGGTGAGCCAGTGGATATAGTATATTTGAATTTTCAGAAAGTGTTTTTCAAAGTCCCTCATCAGAGACCCTTGAGAAAATTTAAAAGTTATGGGATAAGAGGCAATGTCCTATTATGGATTGCAAATTGGTTAAAAGATGGGAAAGGTAGCTCTTAATGGTCAGTTTTCTCAGTGGAGTGAAGTGAATAACGGAGTCCCCCAGGGATCTGTAATGGAACCGGTGCTTTTTTTTTTTTTTAATATATTTATAAACGATCCTAAAGAGGAAACGAGTAAAGTAATTAAATTTGCAGACCACAATTATTCTGAATTGTTGAATCACCAGCAGATTGTGAGAAAATGCAGGAGAACCCTGTAAGACTGAGAGACACGGGCACCCAAATGGCAGATGAAACTTAATGTAGACAAGTGCAAAATGAAGGTCGTAGGTAGGGACCTTCATTTTCAGGTTTTATTTTATTTTTCCCAAGAATTTATCAGTTTGTAACAATAGGAACAAACATGATGATATTTACCTAGAAAAATAACAGGTCATCTTTTTCCAGTAATTTCTCCAGTTTTTCTTCTTGTAATAAATACTGGAAAATTCTTGAGTAAAATAAAACAAAAAAAAACAAACAAACCTCAAAATGAAGGTGTCTATACATAGGGAAAAGTAATCCAAACTGTAGTTCCATATTAGGAGTTACTAACCAGGAAAATGATCTAGGCGTCATCATGGACAATTCTTTGAAATTTTCAGCTCAGTGTGCAGCAGCGGTCAATAAGAGAGACAGAATGTTGGTTATCAGTAGTGTAGAGAATCTAAAGCAGTCTCTACTAGAAAGTTTAATCCAATTCTTTTTTATGGAAGCAGAATTAGGTAGATAACAGTAATTGTGAGTTTTGGTTTCCCCATGTGGGTGATTCAGTTTATAAATTCCTGCCATCATTTCAGGGCATGGATTCTTAGTTGATTTTCTTCAGTTGACACTCTTTGGGCAGCATGTCCTTTGCTGTTCCCACTTTTGATTATTTTTAATGTGAAAAGGATTCTGGATGTCTCTTGGATTGAGGCCTGAGAAAAAGAACGGAGAGAGAGTGCCTTATCCTCTATTTTATCCATGGTTTTAGAAAACTATTATTTACGGAGAAAGTTTTTCCACCCTTCCTGACTCTTAGTTTTTCTGTTATTTTTACTGCGTGCCCTAGAGCCCAGGGACTCAAAGGGGTAGATATGAATATGTGCGCAAGCGCACAGATGGACAAGCTGATTCTGGCATGCGCATGTTATAAAATTGTGTGGCTGCGCACATGTGCGTGCAGCGCGCGAAACGGCGGGGGGACCTTTTACAAACCACGCGGCGACACAATCTGGGCTTCCCCAGTTTCTTCCCAGTCTACTTCAATTAAGGAGCGGACTGGGAGGGAACTTCCTTAACCCCCTTGCCTAACCTTCCTTTCCCTTCCCCTCTCCTCCCCACCCCCTAAAAGTAGCCTACCTGGCTGGAATTTTTTTTTTTATTACTTGCTGCTCCTCTGGAGCAGAAGTAATTTATGTGCGCCGGCCGGCTGCCGGCGTGCGTTTCCACGGGACAGCAGCTAATGGCCGCTGTCCCAGCTGGCCTCCATCCTGCCCGCCCCCTTTTCAGGGCCCGGCCCTTATTCGCGTACCGTGGTTTACGAGCTTGGCCAGGTCCATTTGAAATGTTGTGCGGCCAGTGTAAGTCCGGCCACGTGTGTAAACCCCGGGATTTACATGTGCAGGGGTTTAGAAAACCTACCCTAAAGCCTTTATCAAATGGAGGTTCACTTAGAAAGAACCTGAGGAGTATCTTGGTCATCAAGGAGTAATGGATTCACATCCATTACCAGGAAAGAGTTTGGAAGTATCATTCAAGGGCATATCACTATTGATCCGGGTGGGAAACATTAGGGAGAAGAGAAGCAAAATACAGTACCAACCAGGAGGAAGAGAGGCGAACAGGAGAGGTATGATAATAAGGGCTTGAGATTTATTTAAGTACCAGTAACTTGGGATACATTTTCAACCATTTCATAATGGCAAGAAGCCACATGTAACTTTACTGATCGGACAGGAAAAGGAATTAAATTACTAAAGAAGTTGGCTTTACCACCTAAAGACATTGGGGCGGATTTTCAAAGGGTTACACACATATATTACGCGCGTAACCCCGAAAACCCGCTCCTGCACATGCCAAGCCTATAATTTGCATAGGCTTGGTGACGCACGCAAGCCCCGGGACGCGGGTATAACCCGGGGCTTTGAAAAAGGGGCGTGGGCGGGGCCGCAGCCTCCAGGCACAGCCGCCATTTGCCGCTGTGCCCTGGATTGCGGGCCAGCCATTGGCCGGCACAGCTATCTATGCCTGCCCGGAGGCAGGCGCAACTTATAGAACAAAGGTAAGGGGAGGGAACGGAGGAAGGCCTCGCGGCTTGGTGAACACAACTTGCACAATTGGGCACCCCCTTCCGAGCGCCAACTCTGGATTTTATAACATGCGCGCAGCTGCACGCGCATGTTATAAAATCAGGCGTAGATTTGTGCGCACAAATCTACGCCCACGGGTAGTTTTTAAAATCTGGCCCATTTTCTGGAAGTGTAAAATCACAAATTCATTGAGGAATAACAGATAGATCACTTGGACTGTCAACATCAAGAGCTGTAAAGACCGTATCATCAATTTCCATCAATTATTAGTGAAACTGAATTGGAAACCAGACCTGCTTCCAGCATGATTATTGCTGCTGTCTATCTTATGATATCATTAGTGCTGTTTACAATGGACTACACAGGGCAGTTAGGAGCTAAGCAACATATAGGGCTTAGAAGTTAATCTCCCCCCCCCCCCCATCCTGCCTCCCGCAGGAAATTCGGGACACTCAGAGTGAATAGACACCCCTTTGAGAACTGAGCAGTTAATATCTAAACTGAGATATGTGCCCTGGGCCGTATCTGGGTTTATCCAGCCTAGGAGCTATATTAGGAAAAGGAATGCAGAATAAAATGGAGAATGTCGTAATACTTGTGTGTCACTCCATGGTGAAACGCACCTGAAGTACTGTGATTAAGTCTGGTCACTGCATCGCAAAAAAGATATAGCTGAACTGGAAAAGGTACAGGGAAGGGCAACCAAAATGATAAAAGGGATGGAATGACTCCACTATGCGAAAAGGCTAAAGAGGTTAAGTTTGTTCATCTTGGAGAAGAGAGGCTGAGGCGGGATATGATAGAGGTCTATAAAATCATGTTTGGTTGTTTACTCTTTCAAAAAATAAAAGACTTGAGCACACTACATAAAGCAGGTAAGCAGCATACTTAAAATAAATCAGAGAAAATATTTTTTCATTCAACGCACACTTAAGCTCTGGAACTCATGCTGTAGAATGTGGTAAAGGCAGTTATTATAGCTGGCTTTAAAAAAAGATTGACAAGTTCTTGGAAGAAAAGTCCATAAACCGTTATTAACCAGGTAGACTCACAGAAAGCCACTACATATCCCTGGGCATTAGCAGCATAGGATCTATCTACTATCTGGGATTCTGATGGGTATTTGTGACCTTGACTGGCCCCTGTTGTAAAAAGGACTCTGGACTTGATGGATTCTCAGTCTGACCTAGTATGCTAATTCTTATTTTAAACTGCCACATTCAAAAGATCAAAGGTTTCCTGTACTAACCCGACTAAAGTAAAAGAACTGTTTAGCATACAGAATCCCCCTGTTCCCATGCATGACTGGGAAAAAAGAACCAGGTTTTTGAGGCACTCCTGACACTCCCCAAACCACCAAAGACTCAAAGTCTCCGTGGCACATAAAGACCCACCAAACTCAACACGCCAAAAATTCTTTTAATTCTTCATTAGCAGAAAAGAGCCAGTTTCCTCACCTCCCATGCCACTGACTATGCCACCATTGACACTCTGACCCTCACTTGCTGTGGGAGCAAGGATTCTTTGACCAATGGATGCCTAAGTCAGCTGGGGGGGGGGGGAGGGGGGCAAGGTGTATCGGCCAAGCCTACAGGTTCTTATCAGCATGGGCTGCAGGGTGGCAGGTAGTCATAGATTTGTGGGAGTTTTCATGCCAGATGTCTGAGGGGTATTTATTTAGATTTAAAAATGCCTTTCCAGCAATGCTCAAGCCACTGTACAATATGTTCTTGCAGTCAATAATAACTGACATTTCTCTAACACAACAATGTTTTTGCAATGGGATGTTTTTAGAGATCTCTAAAAACATCACAGTAATACATGACTAACAAAAATGTATAATTTCCTGAGGTGTAGTAAACGTTTGCAGCCTTAGCATACTGCATTAAGCCTGTAAGGTATTAATCTTAGATGTGTCATCCACTATTATATCTAATGAGGTAATTAGAATATATATGTTTTTAAATTGGGTTATCTGCATATATGTTAGCAGCAGTAAGGATGCTACCCAATATTAATGCCCATTTACTGGAATGTGATAATTGCTTCAGAATTGGGGATGTGAACTTTAAAGTCACATAACTAAAATGAAAAGTAGACTGAGGTTATCTGAGGGGAGCGTATCCACTTAAGGTTGGAGTTCCTTTTCTACAAAGGTGGTTATCTCTTTCTGCATAACTAATTCTGACACAGCATCTCTGTAGTGTAGCTTAAATATTCAGGAGATCTATATTCAAACTGTGATAAATGAGCGGTGTTTGGGTGGATCCTTGGGTACTGTGGCAGATGACCACGCCCACGGGGAGGAGCCCCGTGAAGAGCCACAGTACTAGGCTAGACTCAGAATGCACAAACACAGATAGTCTTTATTAAACAGCTTGAAGAGTGTCACCAGAGGTGGCATTAGTGAGGCAGTCTGGTAGTTGCAGTCTCAGGGACCTCGGCAGAGGGAGCCCTTCTCTCCTTGTTGTTATTGGGGGGGATCCGAAGCAGGTTTCCCAGCAAGGAAGTACTGTGGATGAGATAGACTGAGAGTTAGAGTACTCACTAAGAGTTTGCTGTAGATAGGCGATTCTACCAGGTTGTAGAAGAAAGTGCAGGCACCGAGGCAGGGAGAGCAGGCCCTCGAGGATCGAGTACCTGTTCCCTGTAAGGCACCTGATATAAAGCAGAGGGCCCCTGAGGAGCGGATACCTAGGTTGGCAGTTACCCCGAAGGGCAGAGAGAGAGCTTCCAGTGGCAGCACGGAAGCGACAGAGTAGCGTAGACAGGAACAGAGCGTATCCGGAATCAAGTCCTTGCTAACTCAATGAGCTAGCAAAATAGAAGATCCCTTTATTCTGAGGGAAAACATCTGGAAACGTAGAACTTGCCCAATCTGTGCACAACTCTCTTCTATGAAAAAGGAGCTGACTGAGGTTAAAGCTCAATTAGCTTTAATTACAAAAAATACACCCACATTGCATTACTCAGAAAATAATTCCCCAATACCAAAGAATAACCAGGAGTCAAGAAAAAGAAATACAGTAGGCTCAGGTAGGATTACACATGTGTCCCATAGTCACCCATTCGTGACAGATTTGCAGCCAACAAGTATACCCCCCCACTCAAGCAGGTCATTAAGTAAATCATTAAAAACCAGGATTACAGTGGGCTCTGGTAGAATTGGACCAGTTACTAGGAGACACACACAGTATCAAATGCAACAAGAACAAAAAGCCTTCCCTATATTAAAAACTGAAGTCCTAGAGAAAAACATTGAAGTGTTACCAGAAAAGAGAGAAAACCAATGCATGCAGAATTTCAAGATACATAACCAAAAGAAAAAGCAAATTGAGATGGATAACTCTGGCATCAGTGGCACAACTGCAAAAGGAAAGAGTGAAGTGAATAACAAATCTCAACTAAAGTCTCATAAGGAGTACAGGAAAAGCAATAATCTTAAAGAGAGTACCTGGAAAGCTATGACCACAAATGCTCATAGTTTGGGAAATAAAATACCAGATCTGCAGGCCCTAATGATAGAGGCAGAAGTGGACATTGTTGCTATCACAGAGACATGGTTCACAGAATCTCATGATTGGGATACGGCAATACCAGGCTATAACTTGTTAAGGAAGGACAGAGTGGATAGAAAAGGGGGAGGTGTGGCTCTTTATGTCAGAAACAATATCCAAGCATCTGAGCTACAAGGAAGTTGGGGCAAGGAAGAAGCACTATGGGTAGACCTAAAAACAGATGATGGAGCATCAATTTATATTGGAGTGGTTTACAGGCCCCCGAACCAAAAGGAAGAGCTGGACAGAGACCTGGTTGAAGACATCCATAAGATAGGTAAGAAGGGAGAAGTGGTGATCGTGGGTGACTTTAATATGCCAGATGTAGACTGGAAAATCCCATCTGCAGAATCTAAAAATAGTAGAGCAATAGTGGATGCCATGCAAGTAGCTTTGTTCAAACAAATGGTATTAGAACCCACGAGAGAAGGAAATATACTCGACTTAGTGCTCACTAATGCAGATAATGTCTCTGATGTCGAGGTGGGCACCCACCTCAGCACCAGTGATCATCAAACAATATGGTTTAATATCACTAAAAGAATAGGGAAAAGAACCACAAAGACCCGAGTTTTACAATTCAAAAACACAGACTTTGAGGAAATGGGGAAGTACCTAGAGGAAGAACTAAATGGATGGGAGAATGAGAGAGATGTGGATCAGCAGTGGATCAATCTAAAAGGAGCAATCACCAAGGCAACTACTCTTTATGTTAGAAATGTAAAGAAAAGCAAAAGGAAAATGAAACCTATCTGGTTCTCAAACGAGGTGGCTGACAAAATTAAAGCTAAAAGAACAGCATTCAAAAAATATAAAAGATCCCAAAGGGAGGAGCACAAAGAAGAATATTTGATTCAACTGAGGGAGACGAAGAAATTAATCAAGTTGGCAAAAAGTCAAGCGGAAGAGAGGATTGCCAAGGAGATAAAAAATGGTGACAAAACATTTTTCAGATACATCAGCGAAAAGAGAAAAGTCCATAGTGGTATAGTGAAATTGAAAGGTGGAAATGATCAATGTGTGGAGAGAGACGAAGAAATGGCAGAAATATTAAATGAATACTTCAGCTCTGTATTCACTAAAGAAGACCCTGGAGAAGGACCATTTCTACACAAGAAGCTGGAGGGTAGTGGAATAGATGAAAATCATTTTACAGTAGAAAATGTATGGGAAGAGCTAAAGAATCTGAAAGTGGACAAAGCCATG
The DNA here is from genome assembly GCF_901001135.1 of Rhinatrema bivittatum. Lineage (NCBI taxonomy): Eukaryota > Metazoa > Chordata > Amphibia > Gymnophiona > Rhinatrematidae > Rhinatrema > Rhinatrema bivittatum. The sequence continues at coordinate 104,897,164 of NC_042617.1, read as the reverse complement.
GGGCCTGATGGGATTCATCCAAGGATTCTGAGGGAGCTCAGAGATGTGCTGGCGGGTCCGCTGTGTGACCTGTTCAATAGATCCCTAGAAACGGGAGTGGTGCCGAGTGATTGGAGAAGAGCGGTGGTGGTCCCGCTTCACAAGAGTGGGAACAGAGAAGAGGCTGGTAACTACAGACCGGTTAGCCTCACTTCGGTGGTGGGAAAAGTAATGGAGTCACTGTTGAAAGAGAGAATAGTGAAATATCTACAGTCCGGAGAATTGATGGACCAGAGGCAGCATGGATTCACCAGGGGAAGATCCTGTCAGACAAATCTGATTGACTTTTTCGACTGGGTAACCAAGGAATTGGATCAAGGAAGAGCGCTAGATGTCATCTACTTGGATTTCAGCAAAGCTTTTGATACGGTTCCGCACAGGAGACTGGTGAATAAAACAAAAAGCTTGGGAGTGAGTGCCAAAGTGGTGACCTGGATTGCAAACTGGTTGACGGACAGAAGACAATGCGTGATGGTAAATGGAACTTTCTCTGAAGAGAGAGCGGTTTTAAGTGGTTGTACCGCAAGGATCGGTGTTGGGACCGGTCCTGTTCAATATCTTTGTGAGCGACATTGCGGACGGGATAGAAGGTAAGGTTTGTCTTTTTGCGGACGACACTAAGATCTGCAACAGAGTGGACACGCCGGAAGGAGTGGAGAGAATGAGACGGGATTTAAGGAAGCTGGAAGAGTGGTCGAAGATATGGCAGCTGAAATTCAATGCCAAGAAGTGCAAAGTCATGCATTTGGGGAGTGGAAATCCGAATGAACTGTATTCGATGGGGGGGGAAAGGCTGATGTGCACGGAGCAGGAGAGAGACCTTGGGGTGATAGTGTCTAATGATATGAAGTCGGCGAAACAATGCGACAAGGCGATTGCAAAAGCCAGAAGAATGCTGGGATGCATAGAGAGAGGAATATCGAGTAAGAAAAGGGAAGTGATAATCCCCTTGTACAGGTCCTTGGTGAGGCCTCACCTGGAGTACTGTGTTCAGTTCTGGAGACCGTATCTACAAAGAGACAAGGACAAGTTGGAGGCGGTACAGAGAAGGGCGACCAGGAAGGTGGAGGGTCTTCATCGGTTGACATACGAGGAGAGATTGAAGAATCTAAATATGTACACCCTGGAGGAAAGGAGGAGCAGGGGTGATATGATTCAAACTTTCAGATACTTGAAAAACTTTAACGATCCAAAGACAATGACAAACCTTTTCCAACAGAAAAAAATCAGCAGAACCAGAGGTCACGCGCTGAGGCTCCAAGGAGGAAGACTAAGAACCAATGTCAGGAAGAATTTCTTCACGGAGAGAGTGGTGGATGCCTGGAATGCCCTTCCGGAGGAAGTGGTGAAGTCCAAAACTGTGAAGCACTTCAAAGGGGCATGGGATAAATATTGTGGATCCATCAGGTCCAGAGGACGCATATAAAGAGCAGGTAGTAAAATACTGCACGGAGCGGCAGTAGCCACAGAGGCATTCACGGAGCGGGATGCCAGTGGCCAGTGGTAGGTGTCCACCTTCATGGAGCGGAAGGATGTAGGGCTGTCATCTCCCAATTAAATAAAAAACAAAAACAAAAAACAAAACAGGGATGGGATCCATCAGGTCTAGAGGACACATATAAAGAGCAGGTAGTAAAATACTGCACGGAGCGGCAGTAGCCACAGAGGCATTCACGGAGCGGGATGCCAGTGGCCAGTGGTAGGTGTCCATATAAAGAGCAGGTAGTAAAATACTGCACAGAGCGGCAGTAGCCACAGAGGCATTCACGGAGCGGGATGCCAGTGGCCAGTGGTAGGTGTCCACCTTCACGGAGCGGAAGGATGGAGGGCTGTCATCTCCCAATTAAATAAATAATAAAAAAACCCAGGGATGGGATCCATCAGTTCTAGAGGACGCATATAAAGAGCAGGTAGTAAAACACTGCATGGAGCGGCAGTAGCCACAGAGGCATTAACGGAGCGGGATGCCAGTGGCCGGTGGTAGGTGTCCACCTTCACAGAGTAGAAGGATGAAGGGCATCCATCTCCCAATTAAAAAAAGAAAAGAAAAAAAAACAGGGATGGGTTCATGGGCTTATAGGTATTACCAATTATTAGGCTTTTCAATATTTGATGATAGTTAATGTGACTTTCAAGGCATTCTTCACTTTCGGTGCATGTCCGGCATGACTCCTTGCTTCAATGACAGGGGAAAAGAAAAACTGATACTTCACACATTTCCAGCATTGCCCTCTGCTTCATGGCAGAGAGCTATGCTGCCGCTTACCCAACTAATCAAACTTAATATTTCACTTGGAAGCAGCTCCAGCACTGCTCTCTACATTAATGGTGGGGGTGAAAAGGGAATTAGAACATAAGGTTACTAAGAGCCAAGAGAAACAGTTAAGTATGAGAACAAATGTGTGAAGCTTGCTGGGCAGACTGGATGGACCGGTTGGTCTTCTTCTGCCGTCATTTCTATGTTTCTATGTTTCTATGTTTCTATATATACCCGGATGGCGTTACGTCAGTAAGGGGGAACGACCCGAGGTTCGCGCCAAGAGTTGCATAAAGACGTGGGTGACATGCGCGCGAGCACCCTAGTAGGTACCTGGGAGAAGCATGGCGAGAGGCAGCACCATAGCCGTTCCAGGGACGCCGGAGAGGTCAGCTTGTAGACGCTGCGGTAACCATCTTTCCTAGGTAAGCGGGAGGAGCCGTGAATAAGATGAGGCAAATGGGGCAAAGCCGTCGAGCACCGACAGACACAACAGTACCCCCCTTCAAAGGGCGTCCACGCTGTTTCCTACCAGGTCTTGGTTTTTGAGGATGCAATCTATGGAAGTCTTGTAGCATCTCTTTATCCAGTATATTGGCCAATGGAGTCCAAGAATTTTCTTCAGGTTCATAGCCTTCCCAGATAGTAGATATTCCCATGCTCTGCCTCTTTTTCTCACATCGAGAATAGCATCTACTTTATATTCGATGTCTTCTTCTGCATCTATTGGTGTAGCTTCTGGTGTCTTGTTGGAGAACTCACTAAGGATCAATGGCTTCAATAGTGGGATGTGGAATGCATTGTGGATCTTCAATGTAGATGGTAGCTTCAGACTATAAGTGAGGTTGCCTAGTCGTCGGAGAATAGGAAATGGTCCAATGAAGCAAGGAGCGAAGCGAGCTGAAGGTAGTTTAAGTCTCAAGTGCTTAGTGGATAGCCAGACTTTATCACCAGGCTGAAACTCTGGAGCCTTGCAGTGGTGGGCACCGTATCCCTTTTTAGCTCGAAGTCCTGCTTTAAGAAGCATCTCTTTTGTCTGAGTCCATAGTTGCTGAATATATGTGGCAGTAGATTGAGCTGCCAAGGACAACACTGATAATGGAAGTAGCAGTGGTACTCGTCCGTAAACCACTTCGAATGGTGTTGATGCAGTGGATGTTGCTGGATGAGAATTGATGGCAAATTCTGCCCAAGGCAACAGTTCACTCCAATCATTCTGGCGAGTGTTCACGTAGGCACTAATGAACTGCTTGAGTGTCCTGTTCATTCTCTCTGTTTGCCCGTTAGATTGTGGATGGTATGCTGAGCTGAAGTCGAGAGAAATATCAAACTTCTTGCATAGTGCCTTCCAGAACTTAGCTGTGAATTGGGCTCCTTGATCGGACACTATGTGCTTAGGCATGCCGTGGAGCGGAAGATGTGTGTGATGAATAGCTTGGCGAGTTCCATGAGGGTGGGTAAGCCAGGGAGAGCCACAAAGTGAGCCATCTTTTAGAACCAGTCAACAGTTACCCAAATCGTGTTGTTTCCTCCAGAAAGTGGTAAGTCTACCACAAAGTCTGGGGCGATGTGTGTCCACGGTTCATCTGGTACTGGCAAGGGTTGGAGCAAACCCCAAGGACGACCAGGTGGCGACTTCTGTCTGGCACAATTTGCACAGGAAGCAACATAGGAGAATGTGTCTTCCTTCATGGTGGGCCACCAATAAACGTTTTGTAGCTTAGACAGAGTTCTGCATTGGCCAGGGTATCCTGCAAGTTTAGAGTCGTGAGCCCATGCTAACAACTTCTTCCTGAGGTTTTTGGGTACGATAATCTTTCATGCAGATACTGAATGAGTAGCTGCCAAACTAACCCTTTCTGGGTCAATGATGTGTTGCGGTTCCTCTGGAATGTCCTTTGACAGGAATGAGCGAGACAAGGCATCCGCTCTGATATTCTTATCTCCAGGGTGGTATTTTAGCACAAAGTTGAATCTGTTGAAAAACAGAGACCATCTTGCTTGTCTATGATTTAGGCACTGTGCGTGGCAGAGGTACTCCAGATTCTTATGGTCTGTAAAGACAGTGACTTTATGTTGCGCTCCTTCGAGCCAAGGGCGCCATTCTTCGAATGCCATCTTTATAGCCAGGAGCTCTTTATCTCCTATTCCGTAAATTTTCTCTGCTGGAGAGAAGCGACGGGAGAAGAATGAGCATGGTTGTGGAACCTTTGATTCACCAGCCTGGCTTAATACAGCCCCTACGCCCACATTTGAGGCATCGACCTCCACGATGAAGGGCTTGGTGGGATCCGGATGTCGGAGACATGGCTTGCTCGAGAAGGCATCTTTTAATTTCTGGAATGCAGCTAACGCCCCTGGAGACCAATTTGTAACATTGGCACCTTTCTTTGTCATAGCTGTAAGCAGAACTGTGAGTGAGGATTAGCTCTTGATGAAAGTCCTGTAATAGTTGGTGAAACCTAAGAAACATCTGAGAGCCTTTAGACCAGTGGGCTGTGCCCATTTCTTTATACTCTCCAGCTTCTGTGGATCCATTTGAAAGCCTTGGTTGGAAACGATGTAACCCAAGAAGGGCACTGATTCTTTGTGGAGACTTTACATTTGGATAGCTTGGCATAGAGATGGTTCTCACAGAGTCTTTGCAGTAATCTTTTAACATCCTCTATGTGAGTGGTCAAGTCTTGAGAGAATATCAAGATGTCATCCAGATATATAACGACACACTTATAGAGGAGATCCCGGAAGATGTTGTTCATTAAATTTTGAAAGACAGCTGGAGCGTTGCACAGGCCGAAGGGCATCACTAAATATTCAAAGTGACCATCCCGGGTGTTGAAGGCCATTTTCCACTCATCACCAGAAAGTTGTAGGCTCCTTTCAGATCAAGCTTGGAGAAGATCTTGGCTCCCTGTAATCTGTCGAAAAGCTCTGAGATCAGAGGCAGGGGGTAACGATCTTTCACTGTTATTTTGTTGAAACCCCTGTAAAGATACATGGACACAATGTTCCGTCCTTCTTCCCCACAAAGAAGATACCTGCGCTAGCAGGAGACTTGGAGGATCTTATGAAGCCTTTTTGGAGAGTTTCCTGAATATATTTGGACATGGCTTTATTCTCTGCCACGGAGAGAGAGTACACCCGTCCCTTGGGTGGTTCAGTGTTAGGCTTCAGATTAATAGCGCAGTCATAGGGTCTGTGAGGTGGTAGTACGTCCGCAGCCTCCTTTGAAAAGACATCCTGGAAAGATGCATATTGAGACGACAATCCCGGCATTACTGGGGTGATTGGCAAGCAGGGTATAGAAGCGACTTCCATCAGGCATTTACCATGGCAGTCTGGACCCCAATGTGAAAGTTCTAGTGTTGCCCAATTGAACTGAGGCATATGCTGCTGCAGCCACGGTAATCCCAGTACAATAGGGTGCATGGCCTTCTCTAAAACAAAGAAGGAGATATCTTCAGAATGGAGAGAAAACCGGTCTGAAGACATACTGGTTCGGTGAGTTGGGTTACTTCACCCGGTAAGGGCTCTCCATGAATGGATGACAGAAGTAGTGGAGACTTCATAGCGGTAGTGGGGATCTATGGGTGCTCCACTAAATGTTGTAGAATGAAATTGCCTCCTGTCCCTGAGTCCACCAGGGCAAGAGTCTGGTACTCTAAAGGTCCACAGATCAAGGATACAGGGAGAGAGCGCGGAGGAGAAAGAGCAGTAAGACCTAAGAAGAGTCCTCCCGCAGGACTTAGATCTGCCAGTTTCCCAAACATATAGGGCATGATTGAACAGCATGGCCAGCTTGTCCACAGTACATGCACAGCCCCAATTTCTTCCGTGTTCTTCTCTCTTTGGACATCAGATGGCAGCGGCCTAATTGCACAGGTTCTTCTTCACCAGCAACTGGGACCGAAGGAACAGACCTGGGTATGGACTTAACTTGTGCTTCACCCTGGAAGGGTTTTCTGAGAGTCTTGGTCTCTTGAACCTTGTCACGAAGTCTGTGGTCAATCCTTGTTGCCAACTTCACTAGTTCAGCCAAAGTCTCAGGCATCTCACGAGCGGCGAGCTCGTCCTTCAGACGAGAGTTCAGTCCTTCAAAGAAGAGGGTCCTCAGGCATTTCGGGTCCCAGGAAATGCAGATGCCAGTGTCTTGAATTTGATAGCAAAGTCAGCTAATGGTTTATTACCTTGCTTCGGGTGAATCAAAGAAGATCCTGCAGTGGTATACCAGGCAGGGTCATCGAAAACTGATTTAAACAGTTTGAGTAATCCTTCAAGGTCATGAAGAATTGGATCCTCACGCTCCCATAGCGAGGAGGCTCAAGACAATGCTCATCCATCTAGATACGACAGGATATACGTAGTATTGGCATAAGCTGTGGGAAAATGGCTGGGCTGCAGGGAAAAGTGCATGCAGCACTGGTTAAGGAAACCTCTGCATCTCCAAACTTCCCCCGAGAAGCAGGTAGGAGCGGATAGAGGTACAATAGTCTTGACCTCCACCTCAGACAGTATAGCTTCTTTACCTGAGGTGGTAGGTGAGTTCATCTGTGTGTGCAGTAGGTTGAATGCAGCAGTCAACCCCTCCAGTGCATTCTGCTGTTTGGAGATTCGCTGGGCAGGCCTGGAATGGCCTGCAATGCGGTGAGCTGAGCCGGATCCATGGAGTTAGCAATCTGTTATAAATGAGCGGTGTTTGGGTGGATCCTTGGGTACTGTGGCAGATGACCATGCCCACGGAGAGGTGCCCCGTGAGGAGCCACAGTACTAGGCTAGACTCAGAACGCACAAACACAGATAGTCTTTATTAAACAGCTTGAAGAGTGTCACCAGAGGTGGCAGTAGTGAGGCAGTCTGGTGGTTGCAGTCTCAGGGACCTCGGCAGAGGGAGCCCTTCTCACCCCGTTGGTATTGGGGGGTTCCGAAGCAGGTTTCCCAGCAAAGAAGTACTGTGGATGACATAGACTGAGAGTTAGAGTACTCACTAGGTGTTTGCTGTAGATAGGCGATTCCACCAAGTTGTAGAAGAAAGTGCAGGCACCGAGGCAGGGAGAGCAGGCCCTCGAGAAGCAAGTACCTGTTCCTTGTAAGGCACCTGAAATAAAGCAGAGGGCCCCCGAGGAGCGGGTACCCAGGTTAGCAGTTACCCCGAAGAGCAGAGAGAGAGCTTCCAGTGGCATTATGGAAACGGCAGAGTAGCGTAGACAGGAACGGAGCGTATCCGGAATCAAGTCTTTGCGAACTCAACGAGCTAGCAAAATAGAAGATGTTATATACCCGGATGGTGTGACCTCAGTAAGGGGGAACGACCCCAAGGTTCGCGACAAGGGTTGCATAAAGACGTGGGTGGTGCGCGTGTGCGCACCCTAGTAGATACCTGGGAGGAGTATGGCAGGAGGCAGCACCATAGCCGTTCCGGGGACGCTGGAGAGGTCGGCTTGTAGGCGCAGCAGTAGCCATCTTTCCTAAGTAAGCGGGAGGAGCCATGAATAATGTGAGGCAAATGGGGCGAAGCCGTCGAGCACCGACGGACGCAACACAAACACAGTCCAGATATCAAAGTTATTTGGAGAAACTTATCCGGCTAACTTTGGAGGCATACTCAGCAGTGCAGCCACACTATTGAATATAGCCGACTAACTTTAGGATAGTTTTTTGACTTGACCAGACTTAGCTGGCTAAGCCATCTGGCTAACAGAATATCGGAGTTAGCTGGTTAATTTAGCTGGCTAACTCAACTCCTCCCGGTTACACACCTGGACCATCCCTAACTAATCCAGCTAAATTCGAGCTTCCTAATTTATTAGCCATCTAGAATTTAGCCAGATAAAGGCTGAATATAGTCGGGTAAGCCAATCAGGTGGATAACTATTATGTTATCTGTTTAAATGGCTTTTGAATATGGTCTTCCAGGTGTCTTCACACTTCCGAGCAGAACTGAATAGCACAGAATATGAATAAAACAAAGCTGTAAATCATTTTTTAAACAGTTCAGTTTTTAGGAAAACTGACTTCTCATCTTTTCATAAGAACAGCCATACTGGGTAAGAGCGACGGTCCATCAAGCCCAGTATCTGGTTTCCAAAAGTGGCTAATCCAGGTAACAAGTAGCTGGCAAGATCCCAAACGGTAGATAGATAAATAATTAAATTCTATGCTGCTAATGCCCAGAGGTAAATAGTGGCTTCCCTCAAGTCTACCTGGTTAATATCAGTTTATGGATTTCCCTCCAGGAAACTTGTCCAAACATTTTTTAAACTCAGCTACACTAACTGCCTTTACCACATCCTCCAGTAATGAATTCTAGAACTTGATTGTGCATTGAGTGAAAAAGCATGTTTGCTTACCATAAACGGTGTTTTCCGTAGATAGGACTGAATGGACTTGTCTGTCTCAGCTTAAGAGCTTTGAGCTTTAAGCTGCTCTCAGCTGGCCATCATTTTCATTAGGGAGGATATTCATTTACATGGAAACCCACCTCCTATCATATCAGATTGAGGTCCCCACTTCATTGCCAGATTCTGTAGGGCTTTTTCTAAAGATCTGGGTATCAATTTGCAATTTTGTTCAGGAAACCATCCCCAGACAACTAGCCTTAGGGAGATGACCAACCAAGATCTTGAGCAGTTCCTTAGATGCTTGTCTCTGCTCATCAGACTGATTAGCCCAAATTGTTTCCTTGGGCTGACTTTGCTTGCAACAATCATGTTAGTGAATGTATCAGGGTTTCACCATTCTTCACAGTTCATAGCTGACACCCTGTTTGTTTACCTCCTACTGCAATGTTTCTATATGCCATAAATGATTACTTAAGAACATAAGAAACTATCATATTGGGTCAGACCAAAGGTCCATCAAGTCCAGCATCCTGTTTCCAACAGTGGGCAATCCAGCCTACAAGTACCTGGCAAGTACCCAAACACTAAGTAGATCCCATACTACTAATGCCAGTAATAGAGGTGGCTATTCTCTAAGGGGTAGATTTTCAGACGAGCGCGAACAGCCTACTTTTGTTTGCGCTCCAGGCGCAAACAAAAGTACGCTGGATTTTAGTAGATACGCGCGTAGTCGCGCGTATCGGCTAAAATCCTGGATCGGCGCGCGCAAGGCTATCGATTTCGTATAGCCTGCGCGCGCCGAGCCGCGCAGCCTACCCCCGTTCCCTCCTAGGCCGCTCCGAAATCGGAGCGGCCTAGAAGGGAACTTTCCTTTGCCCTCCCCTCACCTTCCCCTCCCTTCCCCTACCTAACCCACCTGCCCGGCCCTGTCTAAACCCCCATCCTACCTTTGTCGGGGGATTTACGCCTCCCAGAGGGAGGCGTAAATCCCCGCGCGCCAGCGGGCCTCCTGCGCGCCGGGCCGCGACCTGGGGGCGGGTACGGAGGGCGCGGCCATGCCCCCGGGCCGTAGCCACGCCCCCGTACCCGCCCCCGAAACACCGCGACGACCGGGCCCGCCCCCGTCATGCCCCCAACACGCCCCCCTCCGAGAACCCCGGGACTTACGCGAGTCCCGGGGCTCTGCGCGCGCCGGGAGGCCTATGTAAAATAGGCTTCCCGGCGCGCAGGGCCCTGCTCGCGTAAATCCGCCCGGTTTTGGGCGGATTTACGCGAGCAGGGCTCTGAAAATCCGCCCCTAAGTCAATTTGATAAATAGTAGTTACTGGACTTCTCCTCCAAGAACTTATCCAAACCTTTTCTAAACCCAGCTAAACTAACTGCACTAACCACATTCTCTGGCAACAAATTCCAGAGCTTAATTGTGCATTGAAGGAAAAATAATTTCCTCTGACTAGTTTTAAATGTGCTACTTGCTAACTTCATGGAGTGCCCCCTAGTCTTTCTACTATCCGAAAGAGTAAATAACCGATTCACATTTACCCGTTCTAGACCTCTCATGATTTTAAAGACCTCTATCATATCCCCCCCTCAGCTGTCTCTTCTCCAAGCTGAACAGCACTAACCTATTTAACTTTTCCTCATAGGGGAGCTGTTCCTTTTCTGTACTTTTGCCAGTGCAACTCTATATTTTTTGAGATGCAATGACCAGAACTGTATACAGTAGTCAAGGTGCGGTCTCACCATGGAACAATAAAGAGGCATGATGACATTTTCCGTTTTATTCACCATTCCCTTCCTAATAATTGTTTGTTTTTTTGACTGCTGCAGCACATTGAGTCGAAGATTTCAATGTATTATCCACTATGCTGCCTCGATCTTTTTCCTGGGTGGTAACTCCTAATATGGAACCTAACATCCTGTAACTACAGCATAGGTTATTTTTCCCCATATCAACACCTTGCACTTGTCCATATTGGATGCCCAATCTTCCAGTCTTGCAAGGTCCTCCTGCAATTTATCACAACCCACTTGTGATTTAACTACTCTGAATATTTTGTATCGTATGCAAATTTGATTATCTCACTCATCATATTCCTTTCACAATCACTTAAATTATTTTGAAAAGCTCCGGTCCAAGTACAGATTCCTGAGGCACTCCACTATTTACCCTTTTCCACTGAGAAAATTAACCATTTAATCCTACTCTCTGTTTCCTGTCTTTTAACCAGTTTGTAATCCACGAAAGGACATCATCTCCTATCCTATGACTTTTTTAGTTTTCTTAGAAGCCTCTCATAAGGGACTTTGGCAAACATCTTCTGAAAATCCAAATACACTACATCTACTAATTCACCTTTATTCACATGTTTATTAACCCCTTCAAAAAAATGAAGCAGATTTGTGAGGCAGGACATCACTTGGTTAAATCCATGTTGACTGTATTCCATTAAACCATGTCTTTCTATATGTTCTGTGATTTTGATCTTTAGAATAGTTTCTACTATTTTTCCCAGCAATGAAGTCAGACTCACTGGTCTATAGTTTCCCAGATCACCCCTGGAGCCCTTTTTAAATATTGGTGTTACATTTGTACAATGGATGATTTTTTTTTTATATATATATATCTTTTTATTTACTTCAGCGCAAGAACCCCACAATAACTTGGTAGTACAACATTCCAATATCATGAAACAGAGCACAACAAAACAGAAACATTTTGTACATCTTAATGAGACAGCTATGGTGTAAGCTTATTAACAGATAGGCAGATAAACAGATTACAAGATATCTAAGCCGCATATCAAATGCTTACCCTCAAGCAGTTTTTCTTTATTACCCACCCTACGCCTTCCCCCCCTCCCATTCTCCCCTCCTTCCAGTGTTCAGAATATGTGTGATCGGTGAGGCAATGCGAAGTTAAGTGGTCTATAGGTATCCCCTGCATATAGGAGTGTTGGTGGCCATGCCTAAACCTGAGATTTGTGAATGAAAATGGTGGTTGGTACTTGTCATTAATGGTTGGAAATGGTTGATGATGAGAAACGTGTAACAGAGAGTACAACATAAAGAGACCTACTTATGTTTCCAGGACCCAAACGACAAAGCAGATGCTTCTGATACTTGCCAGTGCATGCCAGTGTGTGTACCTTTCCTAGTAGCAAATACCCATCCCAGTACCAGAACTGCTGTGTCAACCAAAACCTGGTTCCGCTGTTATCCCAGCAGAATCTGAAATTTATGACGTATGTCATCCGTTTGGTGTTGTATGAAGGGATCCCATATCTTTTTGGTGACAGCCCCTCTATGGCCTGGCATCCTCCTTGCTGTCATATATTCAAAAGTACCAGAGATATCCAAATCCACAAAAGACGGAGCAGGAATAGCACTCCAAATATGACAATATCGAACTCCAAAGGAGTGCAATAAATTTATAGGTCCAGATTTTTAATTCAAACAGGAGTTTATTTTAAATAATTTCAATACAGCAACTCCATTGCTCACGAGTCAAACTGAACAAGTTCTCTTTCAGGGTCCCCCGACACGGACCCCGTCTTTCGCCCGAAGGCTGCATCAGGAGGGACAAGGTAATTTTTAAGAAATTAAAACAAAGGAAACAACAATTATGAGTTTGTTACAACTATAGACCAAAATCGGGTACTGGGTATACACAATAGCGCCGGGATCACATACCTTTAAACGCACGGAGGAATTCTTACAGCTGACACAGCAAGGAGAGCGGGGAAGTTAGACAAAACACAGCATTTAAAGCCGTCTGTTTTGGCACGAATGTTTTGAACAGAGTGCAAGAATACTAACCAATCAGAGAAAGGATAAACAATAGAGTAACGCGAACCACACATTTCAAATAAAATATTGCCACTCAATTTCGTTGTTAAGACCTTTGGGATGGAGACAATCTAATCTGAAAATCCACTTTTGTTCTTTGCGGATGAGCATTTCAGAGAAATTTCCCCCCCGACATGGTGGAAGTAGCAAGTCAATTACCAAAAGCTTCAAGTCATGTTCTGAATGCGCTACCGACTGCCAATGTACAACCAGTGGTGCCGATTCGCAGCCGGTGCGAATGTTAGACCGCTGTTCTACAATTCGGGTTCTAACTTGGTCTAGTTGGTTTTCCCACGTACAGCTTTGAAATGTTTGGTTCGCATTATGTATTGTTTATCCTTTCTTTGCTTGGCTAGTATTCTTGCACTCCGATTGGTCAAAACATTTGCGCCAAAACAGATGGCTTTAAATGCTGAGTTTTGCCTAACTTCCCCGCTCTCCTTGCTGTGTCAGCTGTAAGAATTCCTCCGTGCGTTTAAAGGTATGTGATCCCGGTGCTATTGTGTCTACCCAGTACCCGATTTTGGTCTATAGTTGTAACAAACTCATAATTGTTGTTTCCTTTGTTTTAATTTCTTAAAAATTACCTTGTCCCTCCCGATGCAGTCTTCGGGCGAAACACAGGGTCCGTGTCGGGGGACCCTGAAAGAGAACTTGTTCAGTCTGACTCGTGAGCAATGGAGTTGCCGTATTGAAATTATTTAAAATAAACTCCTGTTTGAATTAAAAATCTGGACCTATAAATTTATTTCACTCCTTTGGAGTTCGATATATTCAAAAGTAACCATTTGAATCATTTTGTTCATCCAGTAGTGAAAGGCAGGAGATTTTTCAGATAACCAGTGAGAGAGAATAGTTTGCTTCGCCAATGTTGCAGACTTGTCCAGGAATAATTTTTGCATCTTCGTAATTTTGAGTTGACAACCAGACAATTGCCCAAATAGCCAAAACTTGGGATCATCTGGTATAGGTTGAGAGCATATATCCGAACAAACGTCCCTAATCTTAGTCCAGAATTTCTATATCATTGGGCATGACCAGAAACAGTGCATATAATCTCCTATTGCAATTTTACATTTTATACGTTTATTCGATTGACAAATTTTCATCTGATGAGCTACAAGAGGAGGGTAATAGAGCTGCCAAACAAACTTAAAAAGCATTTCCCTGAGGTTTTTTACAGATATCTGAAACATATTCCGAAAGTAATATTTAATATCTGACTCACTGATCCCTAACTGAGTATCTAGCCCATTTGCGTACCAGTTCTGACTAAGTCAAAGTGGGGATATTATTGCACAGTATCTTTGCAAAGTAGGAACATGATACTTTGGGCACTCAGGGGTTAGAAAAGATAAACATTAACTGTTTAGGCCTACATACCTTCCCTTCCAGGCAAACTAGAGATGTGATATAGTGTCTGAGTTATAAATAGGCAAAGGAATCTGAGTCGGCTAATTGGTACTTCATCTGAAGTTCCTGAAAGGTATACATGTGTTCCCTGGTGTTGGAAAAGAATTGATTAATAGTGAGTAGCCCCTTTGTAGCCCAGTGACGAAAAGTAACTAATCCCCTACCCGGTATGAACTGAGGATTCCCTAATATAGGCAACAGAGGGGTAACTGTAGATTGCAATCCTAAATGTTTGCATAGAAAACGCCCAGGTCTTTCTCCCAGATGCCAATACTAAACAACTCCTATATGTAGTCGGGATATAGGAGAGCAGAATTTGTACCAAAGCAGTCATCCTAGCACCTTGACACCAGGCATGCAAATGGAAGGTAGGTGAATAATGTGAGGTATCTGTGAACCAATCCTTCAGATGGCGCATCATACATATAACATTATATTTCCTGAAATCAGGGCACGCCAGACCCCGGTAAGATGTGAGTGGTATAACCAATGTAATGCAAGTTTGGATCTTCCCCCCTTCCACAGATACTGGCAGAGTAATCTGATAATTTTCTGAAGATCGGTTTTATGGAGTCACATAGGGAGCATTTGCAGGAGATATAACCATCTAGGAAGTTCATTTATTTTAAATAAGTGGATTTGTCCCCTAAAAGATAAGGGGAGATGATTCCACTGTTGCAGGCATGTCTTTAGTTTTTGCAGCATAGGTTGTATATTGCATTGATAAATCTGGTCCACATCTGGGGGGATAAGGACTCCCAAATACTTACGATAGGCAGTGGTCCATCTCAGTGGGAAGGGGGAGCCCCATTCTTGTTGTAGGTTACCAATCACCGCCATGGCTTCTGATTTTTCTCTTTTAATCTTTAAACCGGAGAATGCTCTGAATCGTGACTGGTGTTCTAAGACTCTTGTTAGGGAGCGTTGGGGATTAGTGAGGAAGACCAGAACGTCGTCTGCAAAGGCTGCAACTCAAAATGAAGTGTCAGCTACTTCCAGCCCCCCAATTTCTTTCTCTGCAGCTATAGTTCGCAAAAGGGGGTCAATGGACAATATGTATAAAAGCAGGGAAAGAGGGCAACCCTGTCGTACATCTCTCTGTGGGTTGAAAGGATCAGTAATAGTGCCGTTGACCAACAGGTGAGAAGCAGGGTTAGAGTATAATAGGGATATATATTTAACTACTGCCCCCGTAAAACCGTATCGTCCAAGAACCGAAAATAAATAAGGCCAGGACACTCGGTCGAAGGCTTTTTCAGAGTCAAAGCTTGTTACTAATGATGGCACAAAATGTGTCTTGCAATAAGCCATAGCCATGACCAATTTGACTATATGCAGACTCGCTGATCTGCCTTTCACAAATCCCACTTGATGGTCCAATATTAAATAGGGAAGTATAGTACTGATACAAGAGGCTAACACATTGGCAAGCAATTTAAGATCACAGTTTAGTAAGGATATGGGACGATAGGAAGCTGGTTGGGAGAGATCTTTCCCCGGCTTGGGTAGGACAGTTATATATGCTTTATTAAAATCCCGAGGGAATTGTTCCCGGGTCAAGCCATCTTGAAAAAATTTGGACAACGGCTCCGAGACGTGGTCTCTCAGAATCCTATAATAATGATACGAGTAACCATCCAGGCCTGGTGATTTACCTATTTTGCTATCTTTAATAGCCTGTAATACTTCTTGTGTCATAATGGGTCTATTGAGGATGGTCAGGTGATTGGGTGTTAGCTGTGGGAGCCGAAGAGTTTGAAAAAAATCCTACTTTTCTCCCTTCTGTATGTCATCAGAGTATAATTTAGCATAGAACGCCCAAAGGGTCTCCCCTATTTCCGCCTCTCTAATGGCCCAGGAACCTGTTGGTGTTTTCAATTTAGAAATGAATGTCTTTTTGCGACGAGTTCGGATTAGGTTGGCTAGTAATCTACCCATTTTATTGCCATAGTTATAAAAACTGTGTTCTGGAGATTGGAATTGCTTCAACGCCCTTTGCTGCAGGTAGGCATGTAGAGAACTAAGGATTACATGGTATTGAGTCATGTTTTCTGGGGCGGGGTCTTGGATCAACACCTGCTTGGCTCATTGAAGCTCATCCTCTAGAAGTAAAATTTTTGCATTCAACTTTTTGTTTCATTGGCTCAGGAAAGAAATTATCTCCCCCCGCATTTATTTATTTATTTATTTATTTAAAGCTTTTTTTTTATACCGGCATTCATGATAAAATCACATCATGCTGGTTTACAGGAAACAGGGGAGTGATAACATTGAACGAAAAACTGGTGTTTATAGGTAGATATAAAAAAAAAGTTACAATAAAACAAGGGAAAATTGAGCAAGGGAAAAATTGAGCAAGGGAAAAAC
This sequence comes from Rhinatrema bivittatum, assembly GCF_901001135.1. Classification (NCBI taxonomy): domain Eukaryota; kingdom Metazoa; phylum Chordata; class Amphibia; order Gymnophiona; family Rhinatrematidae; genus Rhinatrema; species Rhinatrema bivittatum. The sequence goes on along the minus strand of NC_042617.1, from coordinate 104,880,901 downwards.
GAGCAAGGCATGACAGCCTTGCTCGTTTCCCAGAATAAACTAGGGTCCTCCCTATGTTGTGCATTACTATCCCGAAAGAGAAGCCACTTAGATTGTAAAAACTGGTGAAATTCAGGGTCATTCTTCATGTGGGACGGAAATTTCCACCAGCACATTTGCTTGTCTCAGTCCCCCATGTCAATATTTACCCAGATTAGTGCATGATCAGATACTGTCCCATGGCCTATGCTCGCATCTAGAACAAAGGGAAAGACACTTTGGCCTCCCAGTATGTAATCTATACGAGATAGGGTGTTGTGTGGCCCTAGATGTATGCATATAGTCTCTGGTGTCAGGGTGCAAAACACGCCAAAAGTCCGAAAGTTGGAGATCTTTGTCAAAGTTAGCCAGATTAGTGGTAGGGGGCTGGTTGGAGGTCTTGTGAGGTGCAAATGATTTGTCCAATGTGGGATCCAGTACAGTGTTGAAATCTCCCACTATAAACAGCCAGCCATGTCTGTGTAACATGAGAAGGGTCGCTATTGTATGAAAAAAATCAGGGAGATGGTACATTAGGGCCATAAACATTGCATAATGTAATTTCTTTTCCTTCTACTGTCCCGGTTAATATGATAAATCTACCTTCCGGGTCTGTGATTTCATTTGTTAATTGGAAGTTAGTGTTTTTGTTAAATAGGATCGCTATTCCAACTTTCTTCCCATTAGCAGGGGAAAATAAACCTGTCCCACCCAGTCCTGAAGTAATCTTTTGCTCTCACACAAGTTCAGGTGCATCTCCTGCAAGCAGGCAATGTCTACTTTAGCTCTCTTGAACGCCTGCATAATTTTAGTTCTCTTAACAGGGATACCTAAACCATTAACATTCAGACTGGCCAGTTTCATTATAGACTTAACTAGCTTTACAATCCATTGTATTGCATAGTTGGTGACCTAAGGTTGGTAATCTATGAGCCCCCCAGCCTAGGCTCACAGAGGGATAACTCTGGTGATATCTAGACAGTAACTGAGAAAATAGCCTTTTAAAGAGAACGTTTCACCTCAAATTTACCCCCGTTCCTGGAAGGACCCCCCCCCCCCCCATCCCCTCCCCATCTCTATAACCCTCTTAAAACACCTAATCACGTCCACCAATCCCCCCCCGAGTCTGGGGGGGATTGGGATTGTTGTGCATCAGTACCATCCACCCTTGCTTTGCTATATATGAAGAGGGTCCACCCCTTGGAGGAGTTCGCATAGATAATAAATGTCCCCTGGTGTTCCATTGTTTCCGTGTAAGCAGTCTACCTTGTCGCGGAGGAATTCGCCCTTAATTTGACGTGCGTCCACCGCTGTTTCCTAGGACCAGTCTCTGAATTGTCCATCGGTGTTGACTACCTTCCCTGAAGACTGGGAAGTGGCCAATTTAATACTTTCAAAATAAATATTCCTGAGAGACCCAGAAAACTAAAGAGCAGTAAACCTAATGTAGGTGGCAGGAACATATGAAAGACTATTCAGACTAGAGTTAGTGGAGATATTGATAAACATTTTAATGGTAAAAGGTAGCACGGAATTAGCAAAATCATGCCTTATTAAACATGTTTGTTTTTATTATACAATACCAAGAACTTTATTTTAAACATTATTTATTTACTGCATGATCTAAACTATTAGATTTATTTGACAGTATAAATAATCATGTAGATATGGGTAAGCCAATCAACAGTATATCTGGATTTTCAAGACAACTGATAAAGTCAAGAGACTCATTAATGGGACAGGAGGCAATATCCTTTTGTGGATTTGCAACTGTTAAAAGATTAATTTTGTGATACTGGTTTTGAGCTAAGCCGCAAGCAGTCTCTCACCTCTTCTTGCAAGCAGCTGTGTTCCCGATGCGGCCCAGAGGCTGCCGACATCAAAGCTGCGTTCCGCAGCACTCAGGGCCTGCCGCTGATGTCATCCCCCGTGGCCCGGAACCCGCAGCCAGCTCCTGCCTTGCGCAAGCAGCCCATGCAGTCTGACGCGTTCTCTTCGCGGGAGGAACGCCGCCATCAACTGTCTCTGCTACTTCTGCTTGCTCCTAGATGCCGGCCCACACTTCTTCACGATATTTAAAGGTCCCGCGGCCAGATATGCCCCGGGTCCCACCTGATGACATCATCCTGGGCGTCTTCCTGGTTAGCCCTATAAAAGGGCTTCTTCTTCACTTCAGCTTTGGCCTTGTATCAGAGTTCTTTGTCCCTGGAGGTTCCTGTCTTTCAGCGCTCCCTCAGGTCTTCGTTTTTTTTATGGACCTCCATGTCCTGAGTCTTCGTGGCTTCCTAATGTTCCATTTCCTGATGTTCTGAGGTTCCGTTCCTCCTTCGCTTTTCCAAGCCCTTTTGACCCTCCAGCTCCTCTGGTTCTCCAGATGACACCTTGTTGGGGTAAATCCATCTCGTCGGTTCCTGTTCTTGTCATTGGAGTTTCATCTCGGCTGGATTCCCTTAATGTGTTTGTACCCCTCTCCGCGTGGTCCGTGACCAGCCTCTCCAGGTTGTGTAGGGCGCGCAGTGGGACGGGGTGGTCCATGACCAGCCCATTGGGTCCGCCCATGTCTGTGGGCTCTGTAGGGTGCCGAGAGACAGTGGAGTGCCTCAGGGATCTGTATTGGGACCCTTACTGTTCAATATATTTATAAATGATCTGGAAAAAAATACGACGAGTGAGATAATCAAATTTGCAGATGACACAAAATTGTTCAGAGTAGTTAAATCACAAGCAGATTGTGATAAATTGCAGGAAGACCTTGTGAGACTGGAAAATTGGGCATCCAAATGGCAGATGAAATTTAATGTGGATAAGTGCAAGGTGATGCATATAGGGAAAAATAACCCATGCTATAATTACACGATGTTGGGTTCCATATTAGGTGCTACAACCCAAGAAAGAGATCTAGGTGTCATAGTGGATAACTCATTGAAATCGTCGGTTCAGTGTGCTGCGGCAGTCAAAAAAGCAAACAGAATGTTGGGAATTATTAGAAAAGGAATGATGAATAAAACGGAAAATGTCATAATGCCTCTGTATCGCTCCATGGTGAGACCGCACCTTGAATACTGTGTACAATTCTGGTCGCCGCATCTCAAAAAAGATATAATTGCGATGGAGAAGGTACAGAGAAGGGCTACCAAAATGATAAGGGGAATGGAACAGCTCCCCGATGAGGAAAGACTAAAGAGGTTAGGACTTTTCAGCTTGGAGAAGAGACGACTGAGGGGGGATATGATAGAGGTGTTTAAAATCATGCGAGGTCTAGAACGGGTAGATGTGAATCGGTTATTTACTCTTTCGGATAGTAGAAAGACTAGGGGACACTCCATGAAATTAGCATGGGGCACATTTAAAACTAATCGGAGAAAGTTCTTTTTTACTCAACGCACAATTAAACTCTGGAATTTGTTGCCAGAGAATGTGGTTCGTGCAGTTAGTATAGCTGTGTTTAAAAAAGGATTGGATATGTTCTTGGAGGAGAAGTCCATTACCTGCTATTAAGTTCACTTAGGGGCGGATTTTAAGAGCCCTGCTCGCGTAAATCCGCCCGGATTTACGCGAGCAGGGCCCTGCGCGCCGGCAAGCCTATTTTACATAGGCCTACCGGCGCGCGCAGACCCCGGGACTCGCGTACGTCCCGGGGTTTTCGGAGGGGGGCGTGTCGGGGGCGTGTCGGGGGGCGGGCCCGGTCGTCGCGGCGTTTCGGGGGCATGTCGGGAGCGTTTTGGGGGCGGGTACGGAGGCGTGGCTACGGCCCGGGGCGGTCCGGGGGCGTGGCCGCGCCCTCCGTACCCGCCCCCAGGTCGCGGCCCGGCGCGCAGGAGGCCCGCTGGCGCGCGGGGATTTACGTCTCCCTCCGGGAGGCGTAAATCCCCCGACAAAGGTAAGGGGGGGGTTTAGACAGGGCCGGGCGGGTGGGTTAGGTAGGGGAAGGGAGGGGAAGGTGAGGGGAGGGCAAAGGAAAGTTCCCTCCGAGGCCGCTCCGATTTCGGAGCGGCCTCGGAGGGAACGGGTTAGGCAGCGCGGCTCGGCGCGCGCCGGCTATACAAAATCAATAGCCTTGCGCGCGCCGATCCAGGGATTTTAGTGGATACGCGCGGCTCCGCGCGTATCTACTAAAATCCAGCGTACTTTTGCTTGAGTCTGATGCACAAGCAAAAGTAGGCTGATCGCGCTTCTTTTAAAATCTACCCCTTAGAGAATAGCCACTGCCATTAGCAATGGTTACATGGAATAGACTTAGTTTTTGGGTACTTGCCAGGTTCTTATGGCCTGGATTGGCCACTGTTGGAAACAGGATGCTGGGCTTGATGGACCCTTGGTCTGACCCAGTATGGCATTTTCTTATGTTCTTATGTTCTTAACCTTCCAAGCTCCTCATATCATCCAGAGTCTTCCAAGCTCCTCATCTCGTCTAGAGTCTTCTATGTCACAAGGCCTTCGTCTGCCCTCATCCTCAGGCCAGCCTGCTGCTTCTTGCCAATACCTAGCAGCAGGTCCGAAAGGGCTAGGAGCAGTCGGAGGAATGTTCAATAACCAACATTGCGTTGTTGGCCTTCCAAAAGCATGCAGGTCTGGTAGAGGGTCAGACCTTCCGTCTTCCCCCATGCTTGGACACTCCTCGCCTACCTCGGAGCTGCTCTGGAGTCTTCTGGGGTCGTGCTGAGGCCCAAGGGCACACAATCCTCTTAAGATGGGACTGCTCTCCTAGCGTTCCCAGAACAGAATGCAAGGCCTCCTAAGGCTCCTAGAACAATTAGGGAACAAAATAGGACTAAATGTTAATTTTTTTCCCAAAGGAAAGAGGTAAATAACAATATTGGGGCATGCCACTAAACTGGTTTATTAATGATCTGTAAAAGTGAGAAATCAGTAATGTGATCAAATTTCCAGATGACAAAGTTATTAAAATTAGTTAAAATGCAAACAGACTGAAGAATTACAAGAAGACCTTGAAAGACTAGGAAACCGGGTATCTAAATAGCAGATGAAATTTAATGAGAATAAGTGCAAAGTAATGCACATAGGGAAAAATAATCCTATACTGTAGGTACACTATGCTGGGTATCATATTTGGAGTCACTACCCAGGAAAAAGAGCTCACAACCATTGTGAACAATACATTGAAATCCTCAGTTCAGTATGCCGCAACCTTCAAAAAGCAAATAGGAATTATTCAAAAAGGAATAGAGAATACTGAATTTTTCCAAATTCAATTAATTCACTCCATTGGACAGTTTAAGAGATATCTATGCGAAATTTTGAAGGTCCTGGAAGAGGTAATTCTTCCAGTCAGCAAGACTTTTTTCCTGCCTATGAGGAAAGGAACAGAGTCTATAGGTGCTGGACATGGTAAAGCGAATCTCGCTGCAGATATCTGTCATAGATGTGAGCCTTTGGTTTGTGGTATGGTTGATGGAGCCTAGGTGAACCCCGCTAGGCCCATGCTGACAGCTGGTGGACTCGCCTTTACTGGGACTGGAGCTTCACCTACATTAGACCCTTGGATTCCAGGGCCGGCAGGGCTTAGGCAAAAATCCCATAAAGAGCGGTCAAATAAAGTAAAGGTGTAGGCAGTGGTCAGAGCTGGCAGCAGGCAAGGGTACCTGGTTCCAGGCCTAGGTCTAGTCAGGCAGCAAGCAAACAGGATCCAGGTTCAAGCAGGGGTCAGGGCTGGTGGCAATCCAGAAGAGTCAGTGTCCATAGCAGCCCAAAAAAAGTCATGACAAAGCATGGCAGGACAAGGAGACAAGACACAAGGAGATAGCAACATGCACTGCAAGTCAGGAGACTTGTAAATGTTTAGTGAAGATGTCTATTGTTAATTATGTCTCTCCGTTATGTGTTTTTAAGACTCTAGAAAGGCCAAAGGTCCTACCATAGTAGAATCCTAAAGGGATAGTCACAAGACCTTTTGGTGATGAGACAACTCAAATCAATAGTGGATTAGGTTAACCTCGCCTTTGCTGCCTTTTTTATTGCACTGTGAAATACCTTGCTTTCTATTTTTTCTATATTGGTTCTTTAAAAACAAAATGAGCCCACAATATCTAAATTGAGAACTTACTACTTACCTAATAATTTCCTTTTCTCTCGTGAAGACAGGTTAATACATGAGCAGTGGGTTATGCACCTCTACCAGTAGATAGAGACTGAGCAAAACTAACATGACAGTATATAGACCCCTACTCTGACAACAGCCCATCAGTATTCTTGGCAAAAGACAACTGTGGACAAACTAACGATTATAACCATTAACAGACAACTTCTTGAGCACTCAGTCAACAGGAAACACTGAGCTCAGACAGAGTGTAACATTACTAATTTAGGGACAGAAACTGACACTTACCAGTTATCTCTGAACATGCACCCACTCAGGAGGAAGGTGGATTAACCTGTCTTCGCTAGAGAAAAGGAAATTATCAGGTAAGTAGTAATTTCTCAGCATTCAGACGGGTACATCCCACTTGTTATGGATTAACCTGTTACTCCCGAAGAGGACAGGAGGCTGCCTGCGGTTCTACCAACACTTCATGTGCGAAGGCTGCATCCTCCCGGGCCTGCACATCCAGACGTTAATACTTGGAAAACATGTGTAAGGAGGACCATGTCGCCACCCAGCAAATTTTGATGGGAGACAATCAAAACTCCACCTATGACACTGCCTGAAGCTCTAGTAGAATTAGCCCTAATCTGTTTAGGTAACAGCTGCTCAGCATCCACATACGTAGCCGTGAAAACCTCCTTAATCCAGCGGGGTTCTGTAGCCTGCAACTTTGGCTCACCCTGTTTACCTCCATCCTGAAGTACAGTCAGTCAGTCTTCCTAAGAAGTCTAGAAATCTCCAAATAGCTCAAGAGATGTCACTTGCCATCCAAGGTCCGCAACAGACGATATTCATCCACATTTCTCACCCTGTCCAGCATCAGCAGGAAAATCGATTGATTCAAGTCAAAGTCTGAAACCACTTTTGGCAAAAAAGAGAATAGTTCACAGCTGGACCGCCCCAGAATCACTCACCAGAATGGTTCCCAGCAAGAGAGCCTGCAGTTCGGAAACAATATGCGCAGAACAAATTGCCACAAGAAAAACAAGTCTTCAAGGTAACAACCTCAAGGAGAGGCTATGCAGTGGTCAAAAGGTGGGACCAGCCAGAAAATCCAGAACCACATTAAAGCTCCATAGACACCAGCAACCGCAAAGGAGGATGAAGATGCCTTATTCCCTTCAAGAACTGGGCCACATGCGAATGAGCCAACAAAGATCCACCATTCACCTGACCCCGGAAACAGGCAAGAGCCATCACCTGTACCTTCAAGGAATTAAGGGCCAAGCCCTTAATCAACTCATCCTGCAAGAAGTCCAAAATGAGCGAGATCTTAACCAAAACATGTATGAACCCCCTCATGCCTCATACCAAGCCTCAAACACTCGCCAAACCCGAACACAGGCTAAGGAAGTGGAGAACTTTTGAGCTCGAAGCAAGGTGGAAATCTCTACCGTGGAATACTCATGCTTCAGCAACCGAGCCCTTTCAAGGGCCATACTGCAAGTCAAAATCGGTAACAGATCTCTTTGGATAATCGGAGAGGAGAGCCCAACAAGAGTTACCACAGATCTGCATACCACAGTCTTCTGGGCCAGTCAGGAGCCAACAGAAGCACCATCTCTGTATGTCTATCAATCCTCCAAATCAACCTGCCCCACAAGGATCGGGGGGGGGGGGGGGGGGAAGGCACACAGAAACTTGCCCTTTGGCCACTCCTGCAATACATCATCGAGGCCCAGAGACCTTAGATCTTGATTAGGACTAAAGAAGCAAGGAATCTTCGCATTGTGGGACATTACTAGTAAGTACAGATATGATAGGCCCCAGCAGCCCACTATGAGCTGGAATACTTCATCCGACAATTCTCATTCTCTTGGATCCAGACTGTCTGCTGAGAAAATCAGCTCTCACGTTGTCTTTTCCCGCAATGTGAGAGGCAGAGATCTCCTGCAGATGTACCTCCGCCCATACTATGAGCTGGTCTATTTCCTGCGACACTTGTTGACTCTTGGTGCCTCCCTGGTGATTGATGTAAACAACTGTCATTGCATTGTCTGACATCACTCAGACCATTTGGTCCTGCAAGCAGTCAACAAACTGCAAGCATGCCAACTGAACAGCTCATGCTTCCAGACGATTGCTGCTCCAGAGCATCTCCTCTGCACTCTAGTACCCTTGCACCATCAATTCCTGACAGTGAGCCTCCCAACCCTGGAGGCTTGCATCCATCATAAGCATCAGCCAGTCCAGGGTTTGCAAGGAAACTCCCTTCCTTAGATCATCTGCATGCAAAAACCATTTCAGATGGATGCTGATATCCACCGGTAACTGAAGCCGTATTGAGCAGTCCTGAGGGTGGAGTCCACCATGCAAGCAGTGCACTCTTGCCCATGGGACCACGTCTAGGGTGGCCACCATCAAACCGAGTACCTGTAGGTAAGACCATACCGTCAGGTGAACTGCTTCTATTAATACCTGCACCTGAACCATCAGCTTCTGAATGTGGATCTCCGGCAGAAAAACCCTGCCTTGCTTCATGTCTAAAACAAACATAGAAATACTCCAACATCCGAGATGGCTGTAAATTGCTCTTGACCAAGTTTATTTAGAAATTTATATAGTCATTCTAACTTATCATAACAGTTTACATGGTTAAAAAATGTTTAAGAGCAAATAATCATAAGAGTTTAAATCATAGATAAACAGCTTAAATATATACAATATTAATCTAAAATGATAAATGAAAAATGTCAAAACAATGCAATAAAACTAATAAAAGAAAAATACATGACTAATAAAACTAAAAAGATAAAAATATCAAAAAACAGTGAAATTTATTTATTTTAACTTCTTTTACTATACCGACACTCAAGACCAGGTCTTATCGTACCGGTTTACATTAGAACAAGGGGAAAAATCAATTAACGTATAAGTGGAAAAGAGAAGTTACATTAAAACAGGGAGAGTAAAAACATGGATGTCGGAAGATAGGACAGAATTAAGTAATTGAACAATAAGTTAACAAAATTACAAACTATAAATTAACATAAAACAATAAATTAATAATACAGAAAACATGGATTATAATAAATTATATTATAATTTATTATAATTATAAATTATAATAAAGCTAAAAAGTCACAAAGATAAAAATAAATGACTTCAGAACCTTTTAATATACAGATATTAGCTGCCTAAAAGTATTATCCACTCACAGTAAACTCTTTGAATGCCTTCTCAAATAACCAAGTTTTTAATTGTTTTTACCACCCAATCTAGCTCCTGCAGCAAGGAGAACATCTTGCGTGAGGCTTGAAGACTAAGTGGGAATACGTATATATACCTCTGACAAATTTAGAGATGTAAGAAACTCCAACTGTACTGCCATTATCATCGAGCATAAGGTTTCCATGCGGAAATGAGTCACTTGCAAATGCCGATTGACTCCCTTTAAGTCCAGAATGGGACAAAAAGAACCCTCTTCCTTGTGCATAACGAAATAAATGGAATAACAGCCCATATTTTCTTATGACTTGGGCACAGTAATCAAGCTCAGGAGTCTCAAAAACATAGTCTTCATAGCCTGACTTTTTTGCGAGAATCTGTAGGGAGACACCATGAAGATGTCCCGAAGAACGCTGAGAAGCTCCAGAACATAGCTGTCCTTTATCACCCACTGGTCTGACGAGATCCTGACTCCACTCTGATAAAAAAAAAAAGATAGAAAATTCCCTATCTCCTGCTCCAGGAAGTGGGTTGGCACACCTTCATTGAAGGGGAGGTCAGGCGGCACTGCCACCCAAGCCTGCGCCTTGTCTGGGATGCCTGGGTCGAAAGGACTGAGACCTACTCAATGACCTAGCCCTCTGAGAAGCCGCTCCTCTGTAGGATCAAAAACGTATTAAACCCCTAGCATGGCCTCTTGCGCCGAACGAGTGCAGCGCATGCTTCTTATCCTCTGACAACCGAGGAGCCTGGGACTCACCCCACTTACTGGCCACTTTTTCTAAATCAATTACAAATAAGACTGATCCGTGAAAAAGCAATTTTGTAAGGTTAGACTTTGAAATGATATCAGCCGACCAATTCCCTACCACAGCTGATGCCTGGCCGCTATCAGCAAAGCCACCCCACTGGCAGAAGTACGAAACAGATCACAGCTGGCATCCACCAAAAAGATGGCTGCTAGTTCCATCACTGCCCTGGAATTCAAACCAGTCTCATCAACCTCATGAGATAGAAGCAATCAAGCGCAAGCCACCAAGGAGCAGCAGGCGGCTAACTGCAAATTCATTGCTACTGCCTCAATTCTCCTATCCTGAGCATCCTTCAATGCCGCTCCCCCTTCTGCTGGAATGGTTGCTCGCTTGGTGACAGAACACACCAATGCATCCACTTTCAAAAAATGCAACTGCTCTCTCACCACCAGATCCAGGAATTACAGATTTTCCAAGGCCAGTCCCCTTTAAAATTAGCTTCTAGAGCACCTCATTCAAGATCAGTCAACTCTTAAATAGCATCCAAAATGGGGAAGAAACATGATGCTTTAAGCAAAGTAATCAAAAGGGGATTCTTCTTTGGCTCAGATATGGAATTAGCACCCTAGCAACCTCAGGGGTAAATTTTAAAAGGAGCGTGTGCGCGGCCTACATGTGCGCGCGCTAACCAGCACACGCACATGTACATCAGATTTTATAAACTTGCGCGTGCAGGCACGCGCAAGGGGGTGCACAATTGTGCGCGCGCCGAGCCGCTCTGCCTTGCCCCGTTCCCTCCCAGGCCGCTCTGAAAATCGGAGCAGCGTGAAAAGGAACTTCCCTTCCCCCTAACCTGACCTTCCCACTCCTTCCCCTAACCTTCCTCCCCCCCTAGCCCTACTGTAACCCCCCCCCCCCAAATGTTTAATTTACCTTTTACGCTGGCACACAATCCTCCGACCCAGCGGCAATGGCCACTCTGTCAGAGGCCTCTGGCCCCGCCCTGCCCCTTTTGTAAAGCCCCGGGACTTACATGCGTCCCGGGGCTTTACGCGCGTCGCCAGGCCTTTTTAAAATAGGCCCGACACGCGTAACTTTTTGAAAATCCAGCCCTCAATGTCTGAGAGATCAGCACTGGCAACCCATCTCTATGAAGAAGTGCAACATTGTTCTACAAGGTTCCATACCCAGAGGACTTTCCCTATCCTCCAGGGAGTAAGGATCACCTCCCTTAGCCGTGCCATCTGGGTCCTCATCAGTGTGACCCACAACAGGCTGAGACACCTTCTGATGTTTACCCGTGACACCAGCCTTGCGGGATTCCGCAGCCTGCAATTCTGAACTTTTTACAGACACGTTCTGCAGAGCCGGCCAAACCTGACAGGACTGCAGCCCTTGAAAAATTTCCACCCAATAGAAGGCAGAAGGGTCCATACCAAAACCAGAGCTCGGTCTGGTGCCCACAGAGCTGACCTCCCCTGCTGACGAGCCAGTTAGGGAAGTCTCAAAACAAAACTTCTGACACATCCCCCTCTAGACCCCTTCCTGTAACCTGCTGGGAAGGGTCGGGCTTAGCAAAATCAGTTGGAGACAACTCACACTGAGCCTCCACGCAGCGCTGACAAAGATTAGAGGGGACCCCAGGTTGAGATACCCAAATATGGTAAACAGTGCAAATTGCAAGGTGCATAGACTTCTTTGCTACCAGTACCATGGATAAGAATGTCCAGAAGCAACACAAAAACAAGTGTTTGACAAATGTGCATCCAACAGTGTGTCTGTAACACGTAAGCCCGGACAGGATGTCCAAAAAAAATGGACACCCAAAATCAGGACGCCAATAGATCTATATTGTGCAGACACGAACCAACATCAGGCACAGCTTTTGTAGGCAACCTGCACACAAGAAAGTGCACAAATGTTGCCGCAGCCCACCACGCAGCGTCCAGCAAAGCCCGAGAGCGGGGCCTAGCCCAAAGGGATGCTCAATCTGCCAAAACTACAACTCCCAAAGTCCCCCAAGGAGATGGGAATGCACATTGGATTGGTACACTGAAGCTCGGAGACCATCAACAGAAGAGGGGAGAGGAATCCCTAAATCACTTTTTTTTTTTTTTTTTTTTTTTTTTAATTCTTTACCTGAGCTCAGCCCATCCCAAGTACAGAGTCGATCTCCAGCTGCAGGGAGAGAGTGCTAATGACTTCACCACCACACTTGGCTTCCAGCACCCGCTAGCCTCTCGGCTGATTCTCTCCTAGCAACTAAGTCCATGCCGGAAAACCGGCTACTGGACCAAGGCACTTGACTGAGGGAGGCACCACAAGGTATCGCCTCAGGAGAAGCAGTGCATAATCAATCCTTCTCTTCTTTTTTTTTTTTTTTTTTAAAAAAAAACAAGCAATCCCCAGTAGGGGATGCATGTCCACCATTTGTTGGAGACTGAGAATACTGGTATATACTGTAACATCAGCTTTGCTCTATCTCCATCTGCTGGTAAAGGTGCATAACCCTCTGGTCGTGGATTAAGCTGTCTGAATGCTAAGAAAATTTTATTTATCCTATTTTTCTATCACAAGTTATACTTGATATGCAAATAAATTAAAAAAATGAGAATGTCATACTGCCTCTGTATGGATCCATGGTGCAAACACACTCAGTACTGCATGCAGGTCTGGTCACTCCAAATCAAAAAAGTATAGAACTAGAAAAGGTATAGAGAAGGGCAACAAAAATAATAAACAGTATAGAATGACTCCCTTATAAAGAAAGACTTAAGAGGTAGAGCTCCTGAGCCTGGAGAAGAAATGACCACACGGGAATATGACTAAGGTTTATAAAACCAAGTGTGGTGTGAAAGCAAATTAATAAGAAAGTTTTTTTATCCATTACATACTATTAGGAGACATGTTATGAAATTAACTGTTAGCATATTTAAAATAAAATTTAAGAAAGAATGTTTTCATTCAATGCACAATTAAACTGTGGAGTGTGCTACCAAAGAATGTGGTCAAGACCATGAGGTAGATTTTAAAAGCCCTGCGCGCGTAAATCCTGCTGGATTTACGCACACAGGGTACTCGCGCGCCGGCGCGTACAAAGCTCCAGGACGCGCGTAAGTCCCGGGGCTTGCTAAAATGGGCGGTATGGGGGGGTGTGTCTGCGGTCCAGGGGCTTGGCCGAGTGCCCCAACACAGCGGCCTGTGTCAGGGCCTGGCCAGCCCGTGCACGCAAGTTACGCCTGCCAGTGGCAGGCATAACTCAATCGAACAAGGGGGGGGGGGGGGGGGGGACGACAAAAAAAAAGTTCCCACCGAGGCCGCTCCAGTTTCAGAGCGGCCTCAGAGGGAACGGAGGCAGGCTGCGCAGCTCTACACGCGTATCTTAAAATCCGGCGTACTTTTGTTCACGCCGGTTGCGCGAACAAAAGTACGCGTGCGCGTGTTTTTTTTCTAATGTACCCCTATTCGTATAGCTGATTTTAAGAAAGGTTTAAAGTGGGCAGATCCATTAATTATTTTCCATGTATATTGGAGTCACCACTTCTTACTTCTGGGAATGAGCAACAGGGACTATATCTCTCTATTAGGAACTGTTAATACATCTTCCAAGTAGTATGAATTGACCATTGTTGGAGACAAGGTGCTGGGCTCAATAGACCATTGCTCTGACCCAGCATGGCACATCTCAAATTATAAAAAGAGACTGGAGCCCAATTTATTTTACACCAAGACAGGAAAAAAAAAAAAAAGAGAAATCAAGAAAGCATGATTAAGAGCCATCACAGATGCTCCATTAAAAACTGTCTACAAGCATGCCTTTATTTTTTGCCTCTGGCAGCCCTAAAAAACAAACGTTACTTATCTGGCGTTTATATTCTGCCTTTCCATAAACATACAAGGCAGATTATAATATTAAATATGTTTATATATAGTAAATATTCAACTAAAAAGTAAAAACAAGATACAAACAATAAACCTAAACTAAGTTTTTCAAATACTCAAGATAAAAAGAAAAAAGAACCTATCAAATACATTTAAAATTTAAATTCTAAAAAAAAAAAAAAAAAAAAAAAATAGCATAGCTAAAACAAATAATAGCAAGAAATTTCTGAGTTAAAAAATGCTTCCCAAAATCCTCAAGTCAGCATACAATTTATGAATCAAATCTATAGAGAAAACGTGAGTTGTCACTAATTTTCTAAATTGTAACAGCTTGCATGATGAGCCATTTCTGCCACAAAATCCCACAGATATGGCAAACAGAGAGCAAATCACTTGAATACCTTCAAACCTTTCTACTACAAGCTGGTATAAGTTTCAGACCATGTACTATAGCACAGCTCTCAGTGTCTTTGATAAGAATAATTTTGACACTGAAGAGTTTTGCTGTAATGGAATAAAGGGAAAACTGTAACACATAATAGCACCCAAAAATTATAGCATCCTTTCTCAAATTTGCTTTTTGTAAATACTGGTTAACATTTCCCCTGCAAAAGCTGCTTTTAAGGACACACAGATATTCGCACAGAAGATAACTGGTGCACCTTTGAAAAATAATAGCGTGGGCTTCATGCAGTGCTACATTTCCCTGTACAATATGCACGCCATCTTTGTTATACTTTCATTTCAGTTCTCTCTTGACCTCTCTCCCTTACACATTCAGTCTAGATACAATAAATGCACTAAACATAACTTTCCATACATTTCAGTCTCTCATCTACTCAAAGAAGGAGGATAGTGAATATCTTACAGGATAGTACCGAGATAAATTATACAAAAGGCCACCAGTTTCCTGCAGCAAGATATATTTTGCAGCACAGATTGAGATTCTGCAGCATATTTATATACATATATACAAAAAACAATTATTCACTAAAACCTTTAAAAACTATTTTCTCCATCCATTGTCTGAATCATTTTCCCACTCCAATTCAGTTCTCTCACTTTTCCTCTCATCCATTCTCCTGCTCTCTCTCACTACAGTCTGTTTCTCCTTCTCAAAAAGGGCTCTTTTTTCCTCTCAGCTGCCTCTCCTCTCTCAATCTATTGTCACTCTCCTTGCAATTTTTTCACTCCTTTCTCCGCTCATGTTTCCCTGTCTTAAGCCTCCCTCCTTTTCCAGACACCATCTCCCACGCAGCACTAACTTTCCACAATCTGCAGCCCTAACTGCAGGATTCAGTTTGTATATACACTGCTTTGGCCAGACAGGAGGGGACCAAAAGATTGTAATGACCCTAAGGGGGTGGAGAATATCAGAAACTGCACAGTGCCATCAGCACCATTAAGAGTGGGAGGAAGCAAGGGTTGGGGGATCTCTAGTTTCCCACAATTCCACAAGAATTGGCAAATTCTGCAGCAGTTGCACTGCAGCCAACAAGGGCCCCCTTTTCATGTACAAATAGGACTAGCATCCAGGTCTACAGAACTTAAAATCACACTTCATACTTGGAACACTATTTACACATCTATTACGCTCTCATTTTTCAAATCACACCACACCACATACTTCTATTTACTGCTCTTTACTCAGATCTCATCCAGCACATGTAGCACTTAACACAGATCACACATGAAATAACGAGACACAAAAGAATTAAAAATGTAATTATTACTTCTTAGACAATTAAAGGAAAAAAGTGTTAACATTTAAGCAAGGGCACATGGCAGCACATTCCAGCAAAGGATCATCTGGTGAGCTGCAGCTGAGCCCCTCCCTCTGTCCTACAGAACTGCAACTTCTGAGGTTAGGGAACCTCTCACCCACTTCTGCCAGCAACCATAGCAAGAACATGTTGTGCAGCTGAAATAGGAAAAAAAAAAACACATTTTAACATAAGCATGTGTAATCCTCTCCTTCAACTCATTGTGACAATATATCATAATATGCAATCTTTAACTTCAGTTCTATATAGAAGAGAAAATTGATAATTTGATAGGTTGACACAGAAAATGAACAGAAAAAAGAACAAAGGAAAACTACACGCAAAGGGCTTAATTTGCTAAGACATTTTTCCCATTGAGTGTCTAAGGGGAAAAAGTTTAGTAAATCAAGCCCAAAGAGTGAACACTGTGATCCCAAAAATCTGGTCTGTAACAATAAGGAATGAAAAGTTTCCAACACAGATGCAAAACGCTGCACGATTAAATGAAGCCTCCATTCCTGTAACAAAGTGCACAGACTATAACTAAATTACTCAGGATCACAGCATGTTGCAGATGATCTAGTCTAGGTTTGCCTTTGCAGGCATACATCTGCAAGGGATATTTCACAAGCTGAGAATCTAGTCTGGGTTTTCTCTTTTGCTGATGTAAAGTTGCTAAAGAAAAGCTCCATGATGAAATCAGGGAAACAGAGCAGTTTAGGAATAGCTCCTCCAAGATTCAGGCAGAGGAGTTACGAGAACCAGAGCCCTGCACAAGCTCATGAAGGCACAGAGGGACAGAACCAGATGCCTCCAAGAGTGGGCCTAGGAGTGAATTATTCCAGAAGGCTCCATTTAAAGAAAGATCATTTTGAACTTATATTCTAGAGAGGCACTAAAGGTCTGTCAAAGTGTCCACGGAGGCAAGTAGTCTAACTCCTCTGTCTCCAAAGAGGAACCTGAAACTCTATTCCAAGAGAGGTCAATTTAATCATCTTCAAACAGCAGGAACCTGATGCTTCATTCCCTGTGAGGAACTTAAATTGCTGGGCCCAATGAGCTAAGCTACAAACTACTGTCTCCAAAAGGAGCTGCATTCATTGTCCACTAGAGCCAGCCTTAGGGTAGAATGAGTTGGGCAGTCTCTCGGGACAGGAATTTTTTGTCACCATAGGTACAGGCCTGGGAGCAGAGAAAGTAGACGTGCTATTAAGGGACGATAAGGCTATTGCAGAAAGACTAAATGAATTCTTTGCTTCCGTGTTTACTAATGAGGATGTTGGGGAGATACCAGTTCTGGAGATGGTTTTCAGGGGTGATGAGTCAGACGAACTGAACGAAATCACTGTGAACCTGGAAGATGTAGTAGGCCAGATTGACAAACTAAAGAGTAGCAAATCACCTGGACCGGATGGTATGCATCCTAGGGTACTAAAGGAACTAAAAAATGAAATTTCTGATCTATTAGTTAAAATTTGTAACCTATCATTAAAATCATCCATTGTACCTGAAGACTGGCCAATGTAACCCCAATATTTAAAAAAGGCTCCAGGGACGATCCGGCTAACTATAGACCAGTGAGCCTAACTTCAATGCTGGGAAAAATAGTGGAAACTATTCTCAAGATCAAAATCGTAGAGCATATAGAAAGACATGATTTAATGGAACACAGTCAACACGGATTTATCCAAGGGAAGTCTTGCCTAACAAATCTGCTTCATTTTTTTGAAGGGGTTAATAAACATGTGGATAAAGGTGAACCAGTAGATGTAGTGTATTTGGATTTTCTGGATTACTTTTTGTGGATTACAAACTGGTTAAAAGACAGGAAACAGAGTAGGGTTAAATGGTCAATTTTCTCAGTGGAAAAGGGTAAACAGTGGAGTGCCTCAGGGATCTGTACTTGGACCGGTGCTTTTCAATATATAAATAAATGATCTGGAAAGGAATAAGATGAGTGAGGTTATCAAATTTGCGGATGATACAAAATTATTCAGAGAAGTTAAATCACAAGCAGACTGTGATACATTACAGGAGGACCTTGCAAGACTGGAAGATTGGGCATCCAAATGGCAGATGAAATTTAATGTGGACAAGTGCAAGGTGTTGCATATAGGGAAAAATAACCTTTTCTGTAGTTACACGATGTTAGGTTCCATATTAGGAGCTATCACCCAGGAAAAAGATCTAGGCATCATAGTGGATAATACTTTAAAATAGTCGGCTCAGTGTGCTGCAGCAGTCAAAAAAGCAAACAGAATGTTAGGAATTATTAGGAAGGGAATGGTTAATAAAATGGAACATGTCATAATGCCACTAACTCAATTATAGTAGTCATCAAATGGCTTTCACATCATAAAGTCTTTTCTCACTACCTCATGAGTTAGTTTTGAAAAAGAGACTTCTGTAACTATATGCCAATCCCTCCATAATGCCTCTATATTGCTCCATGGTGAGACCGCACCCGGAATACTGTGTACAATTCTGGTCGCCGCATCTAAAAAAAGATATAGTTGCGATGGAGAAGGTACAGAGAAGGGCAACCAAAATGATAAAGGGGATGGAAGAGCTCCCCTATGAGGAAAGGCTGAAGAGGTTAGGGCTGTTCAGCTTGGAGAAGAGACGGCTGAGGGGGGATATGATAGAGGTCTTTAAGATCATGAGAGGTCTTGAACAAGTAGATGTGACTCTGTTATGTACACTTTCGAATAATAGAAGGACTAGGGGGCACTCCATGAAGTTAGCAGGTAGTACATTTAAGATTAGTCGGAGAAAATTCTTTTTCACTCAACGCACAATACAGCTCTGGAATTTGTTGTCAGAGAATGTGGTTAGTGCAGTTAGTGTAGCTGGGTTCAAAACAGGTTTGGATAAGTTCTTGGAGGAGAAGTCCATTAACGGCTATTAATCAAGTTTACTTAGGGAATAGCCACTGCTATTAATTGCATTAGTAGCATGGGATCTTCTTAGTGTTTGGATAATTGCCAGGTTCTTGTGGCCTGGTTTGGCCTCTGTTGGAAACAGGATGCTGGGCTTGATGGACCCTTGGTCTGACCCAGCATGGCAATTTCTTATGTTCTTAAGTCACACCTTTTATTTTGTCCTTTTTTTTTTTTTTTTAAATACACCATTTAGGGGTAATGGGGCAGGGAGAGGGAAGTTAACATGCACTGATGGTGAGAGGACAGGGAGAGTTGTGCCAAGAAGAGGTAGACCTACATGTGAAGATGGTGGTGGGGAAACAGGAAAACAAATTAACATGGGGTGGTGAGGGAGGGAGGGAAGACTATCTATGGAGTGAAATGGTATGGAGCAGGGGTAGAGAAAGGGAGAAAGGAGAATCAATATAGAAAGAGGAAAGAAGGAGTGAAACAGGAAGAGAATGTGAAGAAAGAAGAGGGCAAGATGGACAATTTTCAACCAGAGCACCCTGTACCCTAGAACTGACCCTGCTGTACAGAGTGGAATGTGCGCTAGAATATTCCCAGACATGAGCTGGGGGGGGGGTGGGGGGGACACTGGACACTGGACTCTTGGGACAGGTTAAGACCCAATTCTCTGTTTGAAAATAATTCATGCCAAGTGGTTTTGAATGCAGACGTTAAGTATTAACCATTATCTCTCTCTATAATATTCATACCAAACTGAGACCTGACCCCCACAGCATTGATACTAAAATGAAAGGACTAGAGAAATGCTAAATGCTGAAGTTAAGATTGCAAACAGTATGCTTGTTTCCTATATAGACCCGAGGAGCATGTCTGTTGAAGACACAAAACTAAGTCTGAGTGAGTGTGATAAACCCTGATGAACTAATTTACCAATCTGTTGTGTCTGACCTACTGCTCATCAACTCCAGTTTCCCATAACTCCCTACAGAAAAAAATTATAAAAATATACAGAACAATTATTTACAGACAAACACCACAGGATTTCACAGAAACAAATATACTTATGAACAAGACAAAAAATACTTGCCACTGCTGGCACCCTGGCAAGAGTCCTGAGACCATATTGCAGGCACAGGGGTTCCATGTTATTCCAGTAGCTTGGAGGGAGAGTGTGCTGGCCACCCACCTGCTGTAAGAAAAAGGTTGGTGCTCTCCAAGCTAGGTCTGCAAAATATAAGCAAACTATCAAACAACTTATTATAGTTACTTACATACATCTTATAGAATGTCAAGAAATGTCACAAGATATGCGCAGAGCTGGGGTTAACAGTTCATTATCAGTTTCATTTCAATATACATTACCCTCCGTTGATGTGCCTACACCAGATGATGAAATATACATCTGGAACAGAAGCAGAGGAATCACACAGATCATGCTCAACTCTGATGTCAACTCAAAATAAATATATTAAAAAAATAAAGAAAAAATGCTCACATTAATCCTAAGTAAACCCTTCCTTACCTCTTTGAATGTAGTTTCAATTGTGTAATGTCAGAGGAATCAAAACAAAACAAGGCAATCATGCATTTACAACTGTTATGTTATAGAGCAAAGCCTAGGTTAATCTTTGCACAATTTGGAAGCTGCACTCCTCTCCTTCAATGACCACCAATATCTCTATAGAGAAGAAAGAAAAAATCATCTGGTTAAGTCCACGAGCATCCTCCGTTTCACATACTATTCCACCTGAAACCAAAAAAACACACAAAAGAAACATTAAGAACTACATAACTAACACACACACACACACAACCACATAAAGCCCAGATTTCCAAGATCATCACACCATACCATTATGTAACAACTCAGCTGAAGTATTGAGTAACAAGCCAAAATCTTTAGGATACAACCAGTTCTCTTGAAGTCTCTGGCTCCTCATCTCCTGCTTCATGGTCCAATAGTTCAGCTACCACACATGCATCCACTGGCAGAGGCAAACATCAAATGGTAAAAACATGCAGAAGGCGATAAATGCTTTTGCCAGCTACAGTGGAAGGAAATGTCCAGTGTGGTCCAGACATCCAAACCACATTTTCACTAGTTAAAAACTGTGCACTTGATAAGTGCCCTGGTAGAGCGATTAGCCACACTATAGCCATCCAAAGCAGCATTCCCTGAGTGGAGGAAATTGGCAAGAGCCAAGGCAGCAAATTTCGACCAGCATCAGCACATCAGTTTTTTCTTGGTTCCCCCTCTTTGCTCAGAGGGGGAAAGGTAACCATCATCCTAACTATTCTGATTTTCTAATAAGCACACTGGTTTAAAAACGCAGAGGGCAATATTCAAATATTTTACACAAAAAAAAAGATGCTTCTTTGAAAATTGCTCAGCTTCAATGTGAGTAAAAATTACATGTCATCCTATAATGCACACAATTTTACCTGCATTGTTTGGAGGCATTCCAGCAGGAAGGGTTAAGTTGGAGGAGGTGACAACATAATATTGGATATTCAAAATTATGATGTTGTTTTGGCCAGAAAAATGTACCCACAAAAAAAAAAAAAAACCAAGCACAAATTTTCTGAAGGTACTTTTTCCTGCAGCAATAATGAAAGCAAAACTACCTGCATAATTTTGCTTTGATTTCTGGCATAAACCCCCATGGGAAAAAAAGTACCCACAGAGTTTACAAATATGGTCATTTTGATTATTGCCACCATAAAGCCCTACATGCTTTCAATTTCCTCTTTTCCTCCAAACTTCTGTCTGAGACCTATTCTACATAATAAACCATAAATCAAAGTGGCCTGTTCTACCTGCTAACTCATGGAAAAAAAAATAATTTTCATAGATAACCAAGTACCAAATTGAAGGTTTTGATATGTTAATTTGCAGAATCACATTCACTTTTCCAAATCAATCCATGTACTTAAGGTTTCTTCTCTCAAATAAGCTCCATAGATTTTGATCAGGCCATAAAAATGAAAAGGAAAACCTACTGCATATGCAGTTTAAAGGGAACTTTCATATTGAGGGTGAATTTTCAAAATGTTACACAGGTAAAAATTATCATATATACATTAAGTAGCCTCTACTCACATATTCCATATTTTAGAAAAGTTTAAACTATGCGTGTATTTTCACTTTGGTGCACACATATAGAGGGATACAAAAAAAAAAAAAGAATGATCTAGGAACATTCCAGGGCAGGGTCAACATGTACGCTCCTAAGTTGCTATTTAAAAACCATGCACACACGCATATTTGCCAATGCACTCCCAGAATTTTACACCTGCTAATTATCTCGAGTGATATTAAATGTGTTTATTGTGTACTACTGACTGGGTGGGAGGTCTGTGTGAACTGGGGGAAGGTCAGGCTGATAAACCAAAAAGGGTTTTGATGACCTGGAAAAGGACTGAGCGACTTGGTGGATTAATTGGTAAAACTGGTAATGTCCTTGACACACGCATGTTTTAAAATGCACCAACTTGGGTGTAAAGGCAGGGGGGGTAAGATGGCGTCTTAGCAGAGACACTGTGTTAAGAGCTTCTCATTTTACCTTTTAGTTTCAATTTTCATTATGCCTCACACCAAAAGGAAGGCTAAAATTCGGGAGCCATCCCCAACTTGATCCTTCCCAGCCAAAAATTGTCGGGTTTCTAACCCCTGCATTGATATCTTCGCCGGTTACTGGTTCCTTGGTCGAGACAGCCAAGGAGCGTGTGGCCCTTCATTTGGACACTGATACCATCTTGAGTCCCAGCAGGAATTGTTAGTGGGATATTGCCATGTGAGCCGTTTAAGAGCCTTGGATCTGTGACTTCTGGGGAGGTTTTTCCCGCTAGTAACGTGAGACATCCAGGTGAAAATGCGTCGACTGGGTCTACAGCAGCCACGGGAGTATTTGGAATCTCCAGGTCTGCTGCAGAGACGGCAGCAATCTCACGAGTGTAGACCTCCACACCACTGCAGAGTGCAGAGGAGTTAGGAGGCCTTCTATCACCTCCCAACAGACAAGATTTGGGAAATCCTCTTGTTTACCCTATTTTAGATAAGCCTTCAGTGGTGACTTTAGATTCAGTCTGGTCTGCCTTGATGCTACAGGAAAAATCCATTTCCTCTTTGGTAGGTGTTAATTCTGACATCCATAAACGTATTCAAAGCTCTGAAGTACTGCTTGCTCAACAAGGGAAAAGATAGCAGAATTGGGAAATCAAATTGCCACTTGTCAGAATGTGCAGGCGAATTTAATTCATTCAATCAGATGATTCACTATAAGAAATTAGAGAATATTGAGAACTCTTCACTATTTAAATTTAAGTGTTTTGAATTTTTCAGTGTGTGATTTGCTTTCTCCTATAGATACTTTTAAGAACTATGGGCCTCATTTTCCAATATCGCATTGGTAACACATTAAGGGGCGTTTCCCATGCAAATGAGACTTTTTTCGTGCAGCGGGGGAAACTTCGCGTGCCGCGATGTTTTCGCAATTTGCGAAAACATCTTCGCGGTGCGCGATAAAACAACCAACGAATCATCGCAGTGCACGAAAGTGGAGAGAGAGAGAGAGAGAGAGAGACTGAGACTGACTTGCTATAGTGTCTCTTCCCTAGACAGGTATTTGTATCCCTATGAGAGGCCCACCTAGTAACTCGAGGTGGGGATTAGGTATTAGTGCCCAAATCTCATCTTGGAGTGAGTTTCCTCACTCCGAAGGCCATCAAATCTTCACAAGAGACCACTGTTCTGTTGTACGTCTCATGTTGAATGTGAAAGTGGCCCCCAAACCCCTACACTAATACCTAATCCCCACCTTGAGTTACTAGGTGGGCCTCTCATAGGGATACAAATACCTGTCTAGGGAAGAGACACTATAGCAAGGCTCGCTCTCTCTCTCTCTCGCCTACAGGCTGTCCGGAAACATCGTGAACTGCGATAAACCTTTACCGGCCTCTAGTGCACAATGTACCGCAAATGAAAGGGTTGTAGCTATTGGCCGCGTTAGGAGCCGCGCTAACACTGCGGCTGTTTCGCCGCATACGATAACTCTTTCCTACTTACATATGCTCCGCCCCCTGAATACAAAATTAAAAATTTGCATTCGCGTTATCGGCTGTTAGCGCGATTTGCGGAATTATCTCCTGCGGTAACTCCTTGGAAAATGACCCCCTATATCTCTGAAGTACTCGAGATTCCATCCAAAGCTATGCGTACCATTGCTAAGTTTTATTTTCTGAAGGCTACTTCAAATGTGGATTCCAATGCCTCGAGTCATCAACCAAGCCTGAATTTAACAGAGTTCTTAGAATCTTCTACCGACAAATCTCTAATCAGGGAATGTTACTTGTCTCTTGTCTTTTCTAAAGAACGAGATTTTGTCTTCAAAATGTTTTTTCGCCATACAACAACAACATCTATATTTTATGGCCCGAGTGTTTGGATTTATCCAGATATTGTGTGTGTTACACAGGGAAGAAGGAAAAAATGTCTTATATGTCGTCAAGAGGTTATTTCCCTTGGAGCATATTTCATTCTTCGATACCCTTGCAATTGTATTCTTACTGATTTGAGTTCTAAAAAGTTTGTGTATCTTGATCCTGCGCAATTGCGATCATATCTGGATGCACACCCTGTCTGACTGATTTTTTTTCATCCTTATGATCAGCAAAATATTTTATTTCAATGCTTAAAGTCTCTGCTTGTTTCTTTTTTTTTTTTTTAATTTCTTGTACGACCACTCCTTTTATTCTTCCCTTTTCAGGCACATATTTTTAAAATAGGTCAGAAAAGTATGCACCTTCAATGCATTGGCAGATGTTCTTCCAATGCACTACATTTATTCACACATAAACCTGCATATGAGAGTACATTGTGGGGTAGGGATACACATTTTTTAAAACGTGTGTATTACATATGCACAGGTTATAAAATACTAGCATAAATCTGCTTGTGGCCATATACGCACATATATAGCAACACGTGTAGTTGTTTGAAAGTTATCCTCTGAATGTCTTTGCTTGCATTTGAAGAATCACCACAGATGCGTAGCACAGGATTTTGCAGTTACTTTCCTCAAAGTTTGGGCTGGGAGAATGCAATCAGTCAAGCGAAGTGAACAAACTACTTCTGTCATTGCAATTTGAACAAAGTGCTTAGCAATCATTATTTAAACAGCAAAAATCAACACTAATGACCCAATTTTAAAAGTGCCACATGCATAAATTTCGGAGGCTACGCACGTGGCCGGGCCTTGCACATGTCACGTGCATTTTACAACAGGCCCAGCCACGTATGTAACCCCTGTTCAACACTGAAGTGCCAGACCTGCTGAAAGGGGCAGCCTGGGGGGCGTGGTCTGGGTGGGGAGGGACTAGCCAGGACAGCACCATTAGCTACTGTCCTGGGGAAGCACATTCCAGCAGCCTGCTGGCACGCAGTAGGTATTAAAATAAAAAAGTTAGGGACTAAATAGGGTTAGGTTAGGAGTCAAGGGGGAGAGGTGAAAAGGGTAGGGTTAGGGTTACGGACGTTTCCTCCCAGTCCGCTTCTTAATTGGAGCAGACTGGGAGGGAAGTGGAGACCGGCCGATCACGTTGTCACACGTAGGTTATAAAATCCCTCCCCCCCCTTCGCGTGCATGAGTCGCAGGTCGCCCACACGTGTGTACAGATTTTCTAATCCAGCGCACATGTGTGCATGGCCATCAGATTTTATAACATGTGCACGCCGGTACGCACATGTTATAAAATCGGTGCATCCATGCGCTTGTGCCGGGAACCGTTGCGTGGGTCTTAAAATCGACCCTTTAGGGCCTATGCAATAAACTTTAGCATGCAGCTAAGGCCCTTGTGTGCCTGCTAATAATAGCGAGCTATGCAATAAAGCTTTAGCGTGAATGTTAGAGTGGTCCAGAAGACATCAGCATAAATGAGCAAAATTATATATTCACCATTTAGAAAACCTTTTCGGAGTCTTATACATACATTTTTTAGGATACAAAAAGAAGCTCATCAGTTCTATTTACTGGAAGAGAAAAAGTTGCTATAATCATGTGACACCAATTTTATCTATGCAATTGATATGAATAAAAAGAACAATATTCAAAAAAGCCTTGAACAGCTAACTTATCTGGCTAAAGTTATCCTGGATATTCAGCAGATAATTTTAACTTCTGAATATTGCTAGTTAAGTGAATCGGTTATTTCCTTTTTCGAATAATAGGACTAGGGGGCACTCCATGAAGTTAGCAATTAGAGAAAATTCTTTTTCACTCAACGCACAATTAAGCTCTGGAATTTGTTGCCAGAGGATGTGGTTAAGGCAGTCACTGTAGCTGGGGTTAAAAAAAGGTTTGGATAAGTTATTGGAGGACAAGTCCATTATCTGCTATTAATCAAGTTAACTTAGGGAATAGTCACTACTATCACTGGCATTAGTAGCATGGGATCCACTTAATGTTTGGGTACTTTCCAGGTACTTGCACCCTGGATTGGCCACTGTTGGAAACAGGATGCTGGGCTTGATAGACCCTTGGTCTGACCCAGTATGGCAACTTCTTATGTTCTTATATTCTAAATTTAGCCAGCTAAGGGTAACCGGATAACTTTAGACTTTGGGTTATATTCCAAAGCATATAGCCATTAAAATAGCACAGTGAAAAAAATGACACAAGGGTCTGTGGCACCATTCCCCAACCCTCAGCCAATATGTTATAAATGGGTTCTGCTAGGCCAAGTCCACGAAACCCCATCCCTGCAAACACCTCCAAGAGCATTTTTTAAAATACATTTTGTAGAGTCTGCTAGCAGTCTCCCTCTCCCCTTACCCTGTCCAACAAATTTTAAACATAATGCCTCCTTCTTTCCCTCCCACCCATCCCAACTCTAAATCTCCTACCCACCCAGTTCCTTCAGTTACCCCCACTGGGATCACAGTGCTAGTGGCATGATCCTGATGACTTTCAGCTGAAGAATATCATCTGTGAAGAATGCATGTGATGGAAGACACCATCTGTGATGTGTTATATGCTATAAACTAAAAATGTGTTATTAAGGCAGAAGAATTTTTTTAGAGGATTATCACACATGGTGGTGAAGCAAGGTGGTAAAAAAAATGTGTTTCGATACACAAAGTTTACAGGAACTATAAATCAATTTTTTGAATAGACCAACCTGTTGTGTCTATTAGGTACCTGGAGACACAGATTGTATCTATTAAATACTAAACAACTTGATTCTCATTTAATAAATGCTACTCAATTAACTCTTGCTATTTTTCGATATCTGGAGTTTCAGACGAATAGTATAGCATTAGCAGATATCATAGCAATTTTCAAAAGTCCACTGACATGAATAAAGTACATTTATATGGGTAAAACCCAGTTTTACACACAGAAATCCCTTTGGAAATTACCGCCTTAGCGCAGATTACCGAAGCACTGAAAGACAATGCTGCCGATTCTGTTTGGAATAAACATTAGTTATGATGTAAGATCACTAGCTAAAAAGATACTGAACCTTAATACGTCATTAACTAGTCGCTTAGACTTTGCCTTAACATGGTAATTAATTAACTCTACAGAATCAGGGCAATTCATTAATGCCTCAATTGCATTGATAGGCATATATGTACTCTCTATTAAAACCCCAGCTTCTTTTCTCTGTTCCAAGTTATATTAATCCCTTGTTTTATTGTAACTGCAACTCTTAGCTTTCATTTGTTTAATGTTTACTATTACTATTATTAGGATCAATGTTATTTATTACCTGTTTGTTCCCTCTACACTTGTTAATTGTAAACCGACATGATGCGATATTTATCGCGAATGCCGGTATAGAAAAACTTAAAATAAATAAATAAATAAATAAATAAATAAATAAATGAAGTTTTTACTATCTTGTGTAATCTCATCTGTGTACACCTTTGCTTGTACTTTATTTGCCTCTGTCTACTTGGCTATATCTGGTAAACTGTTCTATTTTGTTGTGTGTCATTTATAAAATAATAAACCCACTTTTATTTAGACAGGGCAAGAGTACCTCCAAGCAATAGGTTGCTATCAGGGAATGGAGGAGGCCCAGCAGTTAGATGTGGGTTGCAAACCAGAGTAGTCAGGATTCAAATCCCACTGCTGCTCTCTGTGATCTTGGGCAAATCACTTCAGGTACAAACTTAGGGCCCGATTCATCAAGAAATTTTCCCATAGGCACAGAATGGGAGAAAAGCCTTAGTGACTCAGGCAATTAGACTGTGAGCCCTCTGGGAACAGGGAAATACCTATAGTATAACTGAATGTAATCCACTTTGAAGTGGCTGACCATCATAAAAGGTAGAATATAAATAAAATAAGACAAATGTCTTTGCTAACATTGGAGTGGCCAAGAACTGCTGTAGGCATTCAGAGACTTGATGCAAGTCTCAAAAACTAACCAACTGTTTAGGTTTGAGTGAATTCATGTCCATGAACTTTGAAGAACTAGTAATCAGGGCAGTCAGATTCCTCCCTGAGCCACTTCTTTCTATACTCCCTTCTGTCCCCACCCTCCACCCTTTGAAGACTCTCACTGACCCACACTCCTGTCTGTTTTCTTTACTCATGCCACTCTGTTCTCCTTTCACCTTCTTACTTGGGAGTAAGACTTACACATGTCCCAGGGCTTGCGTGCACCGCCAAGCCTATGCAAAATGGGCTCAGCGCGCGTAACCCTTTTAAAATCTGGCCCATAGTTTATATCCATTGCACAGAGGTGTTAAATATGTATTAAATAGCATAGCTCAAACTGCTGAGCCTTGAGGCAGTCCAGTAGTAGTTTCAGGCCCTTGAGAATACTCATTATTAAACTCAATGCACTGATAATGGTTCACGCAAGAGGTAAACCACTAACACAGTTCCAGAGCTACCACATTCATGAAGGTGATGTAATAAAAGCCTTCACAGTCCTCCCCTATTTAATTTCCTTGCTTTTCGCCCAAGTTGTACAAACCCTATTCTCTATACTTGCTTCACCCATTTTATGTTTTCCAGGTTATTTCTTCCCTGTTCTTTGTTTTATCCAGGTTATTATTCCCTGTTCATTGTAAAACAAGACTTTGTCTATGTTATTTTGCTGGTTGTAATGTAAACCGAAGTGATAATTAATCTTGTTAATTGAACCTCGGTATATAAAAGTTATAAATAAATAAATAAATATAGTAGCTCTTCCATTTCTGCCCTCTGCACTGACAAACAATCCTCATGTGCCAGGCTTACCTGAACACCCTTCAGAAACAAAGAGGACCAAAGAAGAAAAGAGAACCGAGCATGTTCAGTTTAGCACGCTCACACTATTTGGCTTCCCTTCT
Source organism: Rhinatrema bivittatum (assembly GCF_901001135.1). Classification (NCBI taxonomy): domain Eukaryota; kingdom Metazoa; phylum Chordata; class Amphibia; order Gymnophiona; family Rhinatrematidae; genus Rhinatrema; species Rhinatrema bivittatum. The sequence goes on along the minus strand of NC_042617.1, from coordinate 104,851,979 downwards.
GTAAGTGGCATACTCGAGCTATTTAGCCAATGCATTTTTGCATTTCTGTGCCAAGTAATAGTATGAACTACTATTGTTATCTTTTACCTATCCATGCTAAATCTTGTTGTATCACTTATTTCATGGCATTTTAAGGAGCACTTTTTTTTGGCAAGGATAAATTAAACTTTTTTTTTTTTTTTTGCATAGGCGCTTTAGTTTTGTTTATTGATGGCAGCTTACCGCTTAACCTAAATAAAAATACTACCCACGAGTTTCACAAGCTTCCAAGTAATAGCTGTAATATGAAAGTTATGACAAGATACCAGTGAACTGGGAACCGTCTTTCTCCAAGTAACCCACCACAAAACTCCCCAACTTTGTAGCATTCTAGAGATCTTCCGAGCTACTGCTGTTACTGTGGTTGTTGGCCCCTCTCTCCGACAGGATCACTGAAATCTGTAGCTGGTTGGAAAGCGCTGCAGGTGCACGCAAAACTCAGCACCGATCTGCAGTGCAAAGTAAACACCAATGCAAGGCTCGGTCTGATTTCCTTGCCGCATCATCTTGCCCCATGCAGGAGGATGTTAAACAGATAACTAACTTGTCAGATAGATGAGGAAAACGTACGTGAAATAGACTGCTGTGCAGTCGTGAGAGTGAGGCGGCAGCCTGGCAAGGCAAGGGCAAGACGTTACAGAGACGCCAGAGTACTGTGGCTGTGGGGCGCAAGGAAGAGATGGGAAAATAACTCGTCAACACAAACACTGCTCAAAAGGACAAGCATGCTGCCGGGTCTGACAGGTACCTTTCTCTTCTCTCCAGAGCTTTTTCTTCCTGTTGCTGGGGTACATGTTGCTGTGGTTGTCGGCTTTTAGCTGCAAGTTCCCCAGGCTCACAGGCAATGGTGTTTGTGAACTCAGGAGAAATCCCCCAAATAAAAAGTGTAAAAAAAAAAACAACCCCACAAAGCAAACGCAAGAGGCTGCTTCCACTCACACAAAATACACCGCAAGAAACAGCCACAAACTCCCCCCAATGCAGGCTGTCAACTGGGTCACGCCTCGCGCTAACCTAACACCCCCGCCGCAAGACCCGCCTCCTGGCCAAGCCTGCATCCGCGCATCATTTCGACGCATCCTGCACTATTGGCCAAGAGTACATGCCTGTCATGCAGTAGCGCCCAGCCCCATTGGCTTGCTTCACGTGTCCATCACGCGCTTTCGTTTGCACTCTGATTGGTCGGCGGGCTTCAGCGTATTCGGCTCGATCACTGGTTGTTGAGGCGGAAGTGGACGGCTTGTGGAAGAGTGAATCTGGTGCGGATGAGGGAGGCGTGGTGTATGGTATATACTCGCAGTGTTGTTTAGGAGAGACGAACAGATATTTTGATGCTTCTACTGATGGTATTCGTAAACAGCATACAATTGGCAGACTAATGGTTATCACAATGTGCTTCGTATACACTCTTCCTTAATCTTGCAGAAAAATACTTGAACATTTGGACCGTTGTATGTCTTAAGGTTTGTGGTGGGATTTGACTGGGCTAAAGTGTTGACCCATTTCCAGGTAGAGTGGATCAGCATCAAAGTATTCATAGAAGTAATAGAAAACTGGATTTTGAAATTATTAATCCATTTTTTTAAAGGTATTTATAATATTTCCATCAGTTTCATCAAATATAAAAACTGGTGGTTACTAATACTTTAAATATAAACAATTCAGGCACAATAATAGATTATTTCCCAAGAAATTAAAGTTCACAATATAGGGGTGAGGACAAAGCATAAATATAACCCAAAGAAACAGAACAAGCAATATCAACATGGGCAATGTGTAAAGAAAAACATTCCTCAACCAACAAATCAAAATTGAATTCTATCATTGGATTCCCTCTGCTCCTCAAGCTTCCTCACTTGATGAGGTTTAAAAAAAAAGTGTGCCCCAAAATGAACACATTTAGCAGGAAACGTAATAAAAAAAAACAAACCAGAGACACAGCTTTCAAAATTTTCATGTTGGTGACACACCTTTTAGACAAACATAATTTCACAACACAATAATTCAGTCTTCTAACAAACCCGAGGTTAAACGAACGAAACGAATTTTAACAATTTATGTATGTTTCCTTAAATATATATAGAAATGACATAGAAACATAGAAATGACTGCAGAAGAAGACCAAACGGCCCATCCAGTCTGCCCAGCAAGTTTCGCACTTTTTTTTTTTCTCATACTTATCTGTTACTCTTGGCTCTTAGTAACCTTTGATTCTATTTCCCTTCCACCCACACCATTAATGTAGAGAGCAGTGATGGAGCTGCATCTAAGTGAAATATCTAGCTTAATTAGGGGTAGTAACCACCGCAATAAGCAAGCTACACCCATGCTTATTTGTTTCCCAGACTATGTTTGTTTCATAACACAACCTATCTCATGAAAACTTTTCATTTATATTAAAAATATATATATTCCAAGATTAATATTATTGTTATAATTTATGAGTAACAATAATAAAACAAATTGTCTGTCCCCCACACACTCATCTCTCTCCCCCCCCCCCCCCCCAAGCTCATATCTGGCCCCCACACACTAATATCTCCCCCCCCCAGCACAGGCTGTCCCCCACACACTCATTTCTCTCCCCCCCCCCAACCACAAGTCTGGCCCCCACACACTCATATCTCCCCCCTCCCAGCACATGTCTGGCCCCCACACTCATTTACCTCTTCTTTGTGATTGTTGCCAGTGTTTCATGAAAAAACAAGCGCTGTTTTCCAAAAAAAAAAACAAGCCCAAGCACATGTCTGTCCCCCATACACTCATTTCTCTACCCCCAACCACATGTCTGGCCCCCACACACTCATATCCCCCCCCCCCCCCCCGCACATGTCTGGCCCCCACACTCATGTACCTCTTCATTTTGATTGTTGCCAGTGTTTCATGAAAAAACAAGCGCTGTTTTCCAAAAAACAAGCACAAGCACATGTCTGTCCCCCACACACTCATCTCTCCCCAACCACGTCTGGCCCCCACACACTCATATCTCCCCACCCCAGCATGTCTGGCCCCGCACACTCATCTCTCTCTCCCCCAACCACATGTCTGGCCCCCACACACTCATATCTCCTCCCCCCCCCCCCCCCCCCAGCACATGTCTGTCCCCCACACTCATGTACCTTTTCTTTTTAATTGTTGCCAGTTATGTGCTTCATTCCCTTCAGGGTTCAAGCTTGCCGTGGTGCATAACACCTTCCATGATTACCAGACACTGTTGCTTGCAGTCAGTACTCCTTGTGGCCAGGCCTCATTGGCAGCAGCAGCCAATGACAGGGACAGCTGGGGTCAAGTCCCACCCACCAAGCCCAAAAAACGTGTTTGACAGCAAAAATTGCCCAATAATAAGCAACCCACGAACTGAAAAAAAAAAAAGTGAATCGATAGAAAAAAAAGCCCAAGCTCACATCGGAGTTGACTGGGCTTGCGCAACACACCTGCACACTGCAGGCGACACACTAACATGTCGCGACACGCAGTTTGGAAAGCTCTTTCATAAGGAGTTGTCAAACTCAAGATCTGCATTTTGCTTGGATCACCTTGTGACCAGCTAAATCAGGGGTGACCAACTCCGGTCCTTGAGAGCCACAAAGAGGCCAGCTTTTCCCGTCGACAGCAGGGCTGAATTAGCCATGCTGTCTGGGAAGCGTCGCGATCCCGAGTAGGCGGAGTTTCCCTTAGCTGATCACAGAGTTTTTGACCCTGTGCATCTGCGCGGTGGTGTTCCCGCACGGTTCCCTCACCTCTTCAGTTTCTTTTTTTCCGCCAGCCGTTCGCACGCGGGGTTTTTTCTCTTAGCATATTTTTGCCTGACTGGATTTTGCTTCGTCGAATTTTCATGTTTTTTCACAAGTTTTCTCATCCCAGATGGCTCCGAAGCCATCTGGATTCAACTATTGTCAGTGTGGCAAAATTATGTCCATCACTGATGGACATAATTATTGCTACATCTGTTTGGGCCTGGACCATGATCAGAAATCATGTCGGGACTGCGGGAGAATGTCTCCGCGGGCCCACCATCCTCCGTCCATTCTTCGCCGGGACTGGCGAAATCGGGTAAGGCCCATCCGAAGCGGGCGTCCTCGCTGGGCCCAGCAGGACTCGGAAGACCCGCTAAAAGTTCCAGGCCAGGGTCTCACACACCTCAAGGCCTCATTCGAAAGCCGGGGATCCGGCAGAGGAACTTCGACACAAAGTACCGGCGAGTACGTCTGCGGAGCCTGCGCCGTCAGCATCATCAAAAAGGAAACACGACGCTTCGAAACGAGGCGATGCACGAGCAAAGCACGAAGCATTCAAGTTATATGGTGCGTCCACGGCGCACCAGCGCGACGATGCATCCTCGACGCGTCATGCGGCGCACAGAGCAGATACGGCGCAACCTACAACGCATGGCCTGTCGCACGGCGCACCTACGGAGCATAGATCATTGCATGACGCACCTAGGGCGCATGGCGCAAAGAGAATGCACCTGCAATCACCAGACTGCAGTGCATCGGGCAAACCGCCATAAGTTACATCATACAGCTTCTGACAAACAGATAGTAAGATCTACAAGCTCATCAAGAATTTCTATAACATCTGATGTAGACATTGAAGGATTCTCGGCATCTGAATCTTTATCATCAGGCCGTTCTCCTCCCAGTGACAGTTCTTTGGCCAGTCTCTCATCGGTTTCTAGAGAGAAGAGACGCTCTCCTTCCTTGCAAATTCCATTAACAAAACGTATTTGCCCTTTGCCTGTTATACCTCCTCAAGGTCAACACAAGGGAAAAGCACCTGAGGATATTTTGCTTGCGGCAATTCCAACAAAAGCCCCAAAGCAAAAATTACATATTCCTCCACAAGGTATTTTGGCGGCATCTACTATGACGAAAATCTCAGATATTCTCAGCTCCTTTTTCCAAGAACTGGAAAAAACGAAAGAATTACCACCTCAGCATTCTCCAGAGGGTTCTCCTATCTCTCCTCCAGGTGTGGCACCTTTGCAACCTGTCAAAGAACATACACCAACCCAACCTACTAGTTCAGGTTCTCCGGAATCAATTCATTCTTTGAATTCTTCAACAGGGATGCCATCTGATCCTCAGAAAGGCCTACCTGAACTGTATTCTCCTCCGAAGGACTTGACATATGCAAAATTTATTGAGAAAGTAGGTAGTCTTCTCCAGATAGAAACAGGAAAGATACCTAACCCCAGAGCTGAAATGCTCGGAATATTAAAAATATTTGAATCTCCTCCTGAGCCCACTGCTCTTCCTCCTCACTCTGTATTAGAGAATCTACTATTCACAATCTGGAAAACTCCTTTCTCAACATTGGCTACTTCAAGGAAAATTGACATTAAATACAAGATGCATAATTCATCAATTTACGAGTCTGCCCAACTTCCCCACCAATCTATCGTGGTGAAATCATTTAACCCCCCCCCCCCCCCCCCCCCCCAGGGCAGCTTGATCAGGATCCCTCCCCCCTCATCAAATTTTTATCAGACAACACCCCTGCCATAATTCTAGGAGATTTCAACCTCCACGTAGATGCCCTCCTACTCCACCCATCTTGTGAATTCCTCCTAAATACCCTTCAAGCTATAGGCTTCAGACAACTGATCACAACCCCCACACACAAAGCAGGTCATACTCTTGATCTTATATTCATTAATGCTAACATTCAATCTCACCATACCCCTTCCACAATTCCGGTCCCATGGTCTGACCACTCCCTTATAAATGCTCTCCTCACCATAAACACCCCCACCCCTCAACCTACCCTCCCCTATAGCACTATCTCCTACCGTAAACCCTGCTCTACTGATACTCTCATTACAGCATTCGAAGAAAAATCACCGAGCATTGACCTTACTAACCCTGATATTTCACTATCTTCTTGGAACAATCTCACCTCCACCATAGCCAATGAAGTCTGCCCTATAGTAAAAAAGAAAATTTCCCACAACAAGTCAGTAAAAAAACCTTGGTACACTACTGAATTAAAAAAGCTAAAAAATGAATTGAGAAATAAAGAAAGAGCCTGGCGAAAGACTCCATCCCCAGCTCACGCAGCTGCCTACAAATCTTCTCTTTACTCATATAGACAAACTACCCTAAAAGCAAAACGAGACTACCATTCCGCCAAAATACATGACTACCAATTCAATTCCAATGCTCTCTTTTCTTATGTCACTGAAATAACCACCCCCTCCCCCTCCCTCCACTGAAGAAAATGCTAGCACTAAATGTGAGGAACTTGCCATGTTTTTTAGAAACAAAATCACTAATATCCTCCAATGTTTCCCTGTTAATCCCTCCCCTGTCAACCCCCTTCCCAAAAATTCAAACGCTAACCTCGAGTCCCTTGAACTCGCCTCTCCTAAACAGATCGAATGAATCCTCCAAAAGGCTAAACCCGCCACTCATTCATCAGATACAAACCCCACTAAGACTCTTCTTTCCATCCCTGCCACCATTTCAAAACTCCTGGCTGACATAATAAACTGCTCCCTCTCACATGGCAAAATACCCGACCCCCCTTAAACATGCAGTAGTCAAACCCATCCTAAATAAAACCTAACCATGACCCCAGTATCCCAGCTAATTATCGCCCTATTTCTAACTTGCCTTTCATAGCAAAAATAATGGAGAAAATAGTCAATATCCAGCTCACCGAATTCCTTGAAGAGCACAACACCCTTCACCTGGCTCAATTTGGCTTTCGTAAAGCCCGTAACACTGAAAGCCTTCTTCTTTCCCTTTCTGACACTATACTCAAGGGATTGGACCACGGTCAATCATACATACTGGCCCTACTTGACATATCTGCTGCCTTTGACACCATCAATCATACCATACTCCTCACCCGCCTTGCTGGTTCTGCATTGCAATGGTTCTCGTCCTATCTCAACAACAGAAATTACACCGTAAAAATAGCCAACTGCGAATCATCCCACATTCCCCTCACACAGGGCATCCCACAGGGTTCCTCCCTCTCTTCCACGCTCTTCAATATCTATCTCCTTCCCCTCTACTATCTCCTCTCTGATCTTAGCCTAAAGTTCTTCATGTACGCTGACGACGTTCAAATTCTCATCCCGCTTCAAGAATCCCTCCCCAAAACATTACAGTTTGGGGATTCTTGCCTTACTTCAATCAACACTCTCCTCTCAAACCTACATCTCGCTTTAAATGAAACTAAAACGGAGCTCCTCACAATCTCCAATCCCCCAGCTCGCTCGATCCCTGCCTTAAGCAGCACCAACTCTCCTCCCGATGCATTCAGCTGCAATGTAAGAGATCTCGGTGTCTATCTTGACCAACATTTAAATTTCAAATCTCACATCCACAATACCATAAAAACAGGCTTTTTCAAATTGCACATCCTAAAGAAACTTAAACCCCTGCTATATACCCAAGACCTCCGCACAGTCCTACAGGCAACTATCTTAACTAAACTGGACTATTGCAATTCTTTATTTCTGGGCCTCCCTCTCTCTACTATCAGACCCCTCCAACTATTACAGAATGCCATGGCCAGAATTCTCACAAATACACATAAATCTGATCACATTACCCCTATCCTAAAAGACATCCACTGGTTACCTATAGCCTCCCGCATAAAATACAAAACACTCACCAATCTCCACAATCTATTGTACAATCAAAATCACACTTGGCTCGAGAATGCACCACTTTTACGATCATCAACCCGCCGCTCCAGATCCAACCTTGCTGGAACCCTATACACCCCCTCCCTAAAAACTGCTCACCACACCTCAACCAGAGAAAGGGCTTTCTCCATTGCCGGCCCTTCCCTATGGAACATCCTGCCAATGGCCCTCCGCCTAGAACCTAACCTTTCTAAATTCAAAAAAGGGCTCAAAACCTGGCTCTTTACATTAGCGTATCCAGATGTTGACCAAACTTAGCTTGCACTCTAACCCCTCAGCCCTCTCACCTTCCCCTCCTACTATCTGCCGCTCCTCTTTCTCCCCTTTTCTCCCCCCCCCCCAAGCAAAGTCTCCAAAATACAGTGTTTCTTCCCCTTAGCAAAGACTCCTAAATACTGTGTTATTTGTTCTCCTCCACCCTTAGCTTATTCCTTCCCTGTCCTTCCCTCCCCCCCCCCCCTTCTATCCCTTTCACTTACATCAATGGTCTGGTACCTACTAGCCTACCTGTACATATATTGTCTATTGTTAATTTATACTTCTTCAAACATCCACCTGTACATATTGTTTATTGTTAATGTATATTTCGAATGTTCCTATAAATTCTCTCTCTTTCTCTATCCTTCCTACTGCTGTCCTCTCTCCTCCTTCATTGCTGCTCCCCCTTCCCCTTCCCTGTTTACTGTATTTCACTCTTGTTAATTTGTTACAATGTAAACCGGCATGATGTTCTGACGAATGTCGGTATATAAAAATCAACAAATAAATACATTGCATTCAAACACACCACCGGGCAGAGAGAATAAATGCCTAGATGACTTTGGGAAGAAGATTTATCACTCCTCCATGCTCACGAACAGAATTCAGCATCATCAGTTCTACACTACGCAGTACCTCTTCGAATCACTCCAAAAGCTGCGTCCACTATGTGTATCGGAGGACAATACACCCCACCAATCTTTCTTAGATATGGAAGAAGGCCTCAGGCATTTACTGTGCTCTATTTACGAGTCTTTTGAATCTTCAGCAAGAGCGTCTGCTTCAGCTATAGCGGCCAGGCGTATGGCTTGGCTCAGAGCCAGCGCAATTCGGACTGATGTACATGAGAAGCTAGCCGATATCCCATGCACGGGTAACAATCTCTTTGGGGATACGTTTGGAGATATAGTCTCTCATTTGAAGAAACAAAGCGCAGCTGTATTATCTCTTACCACTCCTGCAGAGTCTCAAAAATCGCAACATCAATTTTATCCTTACCGTCGACGTTATTACTTCAGACCATACAATCGGCCACATTCACAGTACAGACCTGAACCGTATGTCCCACCAAGAAACACACCTCCACCTGTTTCTAGGGGTCTTGCCAGACAACAAAGACAAGTAAAACAAACGCCAGCCCCCTCAACAAAAACAAGCTTCCTCTTTTTGAAATTAATACAGCCACCACCGCCTCCGGTATTCATAGGAGGACGACTTCAATTTTTTCTCCACAATTGGGAATCCATTACTTCAGATCAGTAGGTACTCAACATTATAGAAAACGGTTACTCTCTAAATTTTCAATCCACTCCTTCTCTTCCTCATAGTCCTCCAAAGAGGATGATACAATCCCACTTCACATCCCTCACAGCGGAACTGATCAACCTACAAGTTCAACAATCTATACAGATCATTCCCCTTCATCAACATCACCAAGGGTTTTATTCCCAATATTTCCTCATTCCAAAGAAGTCAGGGGGCCTACGACCCATTCTAGATCTCCGACTACTCAACAAACACATACAGAGAGAGAAATTCAAAATGACTTCTCTCAAAAATATCCTACCGCTGATTCAGCACAACGATTGGCTATGTTCCATCGACCTGAAGGATACCAATCCACCCGTCTTCATGGCGTTATCTATGTTTCCAGATTCAGGATATACATTACCAATACAAGGTACTCCCATTTGGCCTATCTTCAGCCCCAAGGGTATTCACCGTGGGGTAGATTTTAAAAGAAGCGCGATCAGCCTACTTTTGCTTGCGCATCAGACTCAAGCAAAAGTACGCTGGATTTTAGTAGATACGCGCGGAGCCGCGCGTATCCACTAAAATCCTGGATCGGCGCGCGCAAGGCTATCGATTTTGTATAGCCTGCGCGCGCTGAGCCGCGCTGCCTCCCCCCGTTCCCTCCAAGGCCGCTCCGAAATCGGAGCGGCCTCGGAGGGAACTTTCCTTTGCCCTCCCCTCACCTTACCCTCCCTTCCCCTACCTAACCCACCCACCCGGCCCTGTCTACACCCCCCCCTTACCTTTGTCGGGGGATTTACGCCTCCCGGAGGGAGACGTAAATCCCCGTGCGCCAGCGGGCCTGCTGCGCGCCGGGCCGCGACCTGGGGGCGGGTATGGAGGGCGCGGCCACGCCCCCGGGCCGTAGCCACGCCCCCGTACCCGCCCCCAAAACACTGCCGACACGCCCCCAGAACGCCGCGACGACCGGGCCCGCCCCCCGACACGCCCCCGACACGCCCCCCTCCGAGAACCCCGGGACTTACGCGAGACCCGGGGCTCTGCGCGCGCCGGGAGGCCTATGTAAAATAGGCTTCCCGGCGCGCAGGGCCCTGCTCGCGTAAATCCGCCCGGTTTTGGGCGGATTTACGCGAGCAGGGCTCTGAAAATCCGCCCCCAAATGTCTAGCAGTGGTGGTGGCTCACCTAAGGAATCCAAATTTTTCCCTATCTGGACGATTGGTTAATAGTAGCATTGAATCAGTCTACACTGAGAGATCATACATTACGCACGATCGAATACCTTCAGAGATTGGGATTTCTTATCAATTTCGAGAAGTCTCACCTACAACCTACTCGGATACTTCAGTTCATAGGTGCTCTCATAAACACGGTCGAACAGAGAGCGTACCTTCCTCCAGACAGGATGCATAACATACAGTCATTGGCTCACAACTTGCTTCACAGAAATCGGTCATCTGCATGCCAAGTTCTCCAACTTCTGGGTCATATGGCAGCAGCGATCTATGTAGTTCCTCACACCAGACTTCACATGCGCCGCTTACAATGGGGTTTAAAGACTCAGTGGTCTCAATTCATACAACCACTCAGCACCAGAATTCAAATTACGAATGCAATGAAAGAGGACATTCGATGGTGACTCCTTTCCAAGAACCTTTCCTCGGGAGCTCCATTTTGTTTACTGCCTCATCAGATAACTCTGACCACGGATGCCTCCAACAAGGGTTGGGGGGCACATCTGGGTGAACTGAAAACTCAAGGTCTCTGGACCCCTCAGGAATCTACATACCAGATCAATCTCCTGGAACTACGAGCCATTTGGATGGCACTTCAAACATTCTCGGATCAGATAAGGGGATCAAGCCTCATGGTATATACAGACAACCAGGTAGCCATGTTTTACATAAACAAGGAAGGAGGGTCCGGTTCCTGGACTCTATGCCAGGAAGCAACACGAATTCTACATTGGACAATAAAAGCCCAAATATCAATTCAAGCAACCTATCTTCCAGGTCTGGACAATGTAACAGCAGACCGTCTCAGTCAGATTTTTCATCCACACGAATGGACCTTAAATCCAGAGGTGGCGCAAAACATCTTCAAACAGTGGGGGTTTCCCAGAATAGACCTCTTTGCCACAGAAGCAAACAGACAAGTCCAAACCTTTTGCTCAGTTTACCCCAGCAATCAAAGGATTGCTCCAGATGCCTTTCTCATTCCATGGACGCCAGGCTTGATGAACGCCTATCCACCCATTCCACTCATATCTCGAACGATTCAGAAATGCATCCAAGACGTATCAGACATGATATTAATAGCCTCGGCGTGGCCGAGACAGCCCTGGTATGCGTATCTCGTGAAACTTTCCATTCATCCACCAATAACGCTACAAAATCTTCCACATCTTCTGACACAGGAAGGGGGCTCATTACTTCACCCCATGAACCAATCCCTTCATCTCACAGCGTGGAGATTGAAAGGCAAATACTAACGCCCTTAGGTTTATCCTCTCAATTAGAAGATATCCTTATTGCGTCATGGAAACCTTCAACCAGACGTAACTACAAAGGAAAGTGGCAGCAGTACTTAGACTAGTGTACTCCAAAGAACATAAACCCTTTCTCATCCACGGCCACTCAATTACCGCAATATTTGCACACACTCTACGAAGCAGGATTAGCCACCACTTCAGTATGAGTTCATATCAGTGCTATAGCAGCTTTTCATGAACCTTTTAATAACCTTCCAATGTCTAACCATCCGTTGATTTCTAGATTCATGAAGGGAATGATCCGGCTTCGCCCACCAGTGACTAAGCCCCCATTCCATGAGATTTAAATGTAGTGCTGGAACAACTAATGCTTCCGCCTTTCGAACCATTAGACTCTAGCCACATCAAATATATGACATGGATGACAGTTTTTCTCATTGCCATTACTTCTGCAAGGAGGGTCAGCGAACTACAAACCTTGGTTCACTATTCCCTTATCTTGAATTCTACCATGACAAGGTGACACTTCGTCCTCACCCTTCCTTTCTGCTGAAGATGGTAAGATTTTTTCATCTTAATCAAACCATAACTCTACCTATTTTTATGCTAAAACCACATAATAACGAGTGTGAAAAACTTTTACACACATTGGACTGTAAGAGAGCGTTGGCCTACTATAAGAAAAGAACTCAGTCAACTTCGAGGCCTTCTCAACTGTTCCTTTCCTTTAACCCAAATGATCCTGGACAACCAGTCTCAAAAAAGACCATAGCCAGTTGGTTATCACAATGCATAATTTTTTGCTACAATAAACATGCCATTAAACTACTCACAAAGCCTCAGGCGCACCAAATCCACGCCACCGCAGCATCAGTTGCCCACTTGAACAAAGTTCCCTTACTTGATATCTGCAAAGTGGCAACATGGTCGTCCATTCATACCTTCACATCGCATTATTGCCTCCAACAACAAACGACCTCTGATGCAGTGCTAGACACAGCAGTCTTATCATCACTAAAAAGAACATGAGACTGTCTACCACTTCAAGGGTTGATGTCCAAACCTACAAACAATGAATATACAAGGACGCAACCCGGGAGCTTGGGACTCTCAGACAGCATGGCTAATTCAGCCCTGCTATCGACGGGAAAAAGCAAGTTTGCTTACCGTAAACGGTGTTTCCATAGATAGCAGGATGAATTAGCCAAGCGTTCCCTCCCTCCTCCCTAGACAGTCACACAGAGACAGATATACCTTCTTGACTTACCTCTCGCTTGGCTAAAAAGAAACTGAAGAGGTGAGGGAACCCGCGGGAACCCCACCGCGCAGATGCACAGAGTCAAAAATTCTGTGATCAGCTAAGGGAAACTCCGCCTACTCGGGATCGCGATGCTTCCCAGACAGCATGGCTAATTCATCCTGCTATCTATGGAAACACCATTTACGGTAAGCAAACTTGCTTTTTCAGGATATCCCCAATGAATATGCATGAGATACATATGTATACAAGGGAGGAAGTATATGCAAATCTATCTTATGTATATTAATTGTGGATATCCTGAAAACCGTTCATGTTTGTGGCTCTCATAGACCAGAGTGGCCACCCCTGAGCTAAACCCTGACCATATCATAAAACATACAGTCCTTATGGAAAAAAGACTTTGGCGCTCAAATCTAAATTATAAAGTCGTAGCTCTCGAGATTACTTCTGAAGAGGACTCTAACATTGCTGTTAGCTCCAGGCTATCAGTTGTAAGAGTGCCTTCTCAAACCCCTTTGTCTCTTTAGAAGTAGCCATCCTCTTATATGAAGGCATGTAGTAGATTCTTGAGGTTGGTGGAAATGCTTCTTCAGGGTATTTTTCAGACTTTGAAAAAATATTTCTTCAGCATAAAATTCTTTTTCCTTGTAGCAGTCTCCAAGATCTCTCTTTTTGTAATGAAGTGCTATATTGTTTCTAATAAGGGCCACATTGGAGCCTTGTAAGGATGAAATTTCTCACAGGTAACCAAATGCTTATCCTGCTTCCTGATACCCAAATCTTGTGAGGAAAGTTTGTTTATCATTCTGTCAGGTATTAAAACAGGGGGAGAAGGCCCGGCATGCAGATGCTGGAAACTGGAACCAGAATTGGAGCAAGAACGGGAATCTTCACTGGAATATAGAGCTGAATGTAGAACTCAGAACAGAAGCTGCATTATAAAACTTGAATGGGAAGCGAGAAACTGGGACTTGAAACTGGAACCAGAACTTGGAGTTGTAGCTAGAATTGGAAGCTTGAACTTGAGGCTGGAACTGGGCCTCAAAGCCGCAGTGACTGGAACCAATCCTCCAAAAAGAGACTGGTTTGGACCAATAATTGGAACTGATGCTTCAAGTAGAGACTGGAACTGGAGGCTCTGAGTAGACCTTGAGAACTTGGCCCTGGGAACCAGAGCTGGAACTCAGCACCGAGACTGGAACTGCAGCTTGGCATTTGACAGATTGAAATTTCAAACAAGTATCAGAGCTTTGCTGTGGAAGAAATGCATTCACCTTACTAGAGAACGTGAGTAGTCTTCTATTTGCTATGAACAACTTCCTGTTGCCAGCAACCCCTTTTTCCTTTTCCTCCAGCTAGACCAGTCCATTACATTTGGGATTTCCCTGCTCCTCAGCTACCAGAGACAGAGAGCATACCCTCTTCATGACCTTATTCTCGGCTATAAGAAGGGAGTGGCCATAGGCTCTTGCCAGTAGTCTCTGTCTCCTTTAGCTGCGGATAAATATGGATGGCCTTCTACGTGCCTCCCAGAGCCAGGGTGCATCCCTGGCTTGTTGAGCCCTTAGCTCCTGGGGCAACAGTCTTTAGGGGTTGATTTCCACCAGTAGAACTTCTTCCCAAGAAGGACTCAAAGAGTCGCCTAGGAGGGGATCCCTGCTTCCCTTGGGAGCTGCAGACCATTGAGGCAGGGCCTCCATATCCCTCTGGGTAAGAGATCCCAGAGGCTCAGATCTTTAAAAATAACAGAACTGGGCTTGATGGACCCTTGATCTGACCCAGTATGGCATGTTCTTATGTTCCTTATGGACTGATCTTCTCCTAGACTCTACCTCTGCTTTGCCCGACCTCGCTATGGATCTTCTCCTGGACCCGACCTCTACTTTGCCTGACTACGCTATTGATCTTCTCCTGGACCCGACCTCTGCTTTGCGCAAATACACTATTGATCTTCTCCTGGACCCGACCTCTGCTTCGCCTGACCACGCTACTGATCATCTGCTAGTCCAAACCTCTGCGTTGCCTGACCACGCTATGGATCATCTCCTAGTCCAGACCTCTGCTTCGCTTGACCACGTTATTGCTTCTCTCCTGGACTTGACTTCAGCCTTGACTTGCCACCACTCCTTGATTTCTGCCTGCCCTGACTTCTGCCTGTTCTATGACACTTCTACTGTCTATTTTATTTATTTATTTATTTATTTATTTATTTTTATTTATTTACTTATTTGCTTTCCTCTTTCTATATTGATTCTCCTTTCTCCCTTTCTCTACCCCTACTCCATACATTCCACTCCATAGATAGTCTTCCCTCCCTCCCTCACCACCCCATGTTAATTTGTTTTCCTGTTTCCCCACCACCATCTCCACATGTAGGTCTACCTCTTCTTGGCACAACTCTCCCTGTCCTCTCACCATCAGTGCATGTTAACTTCCTTCTCCCTGCCCCATTACTCCTAAATGGTGTATTAAAAAAAAAAAAAAAAGGACAAAATAAAAGGTGTGACCCAGTATTGGAGGAGTGGCACTTAAGAACATAAGAAATTCCCATGCTGGGTCAGACCAAAGGTCCATCAAGCCCAGCATCCTGTTTCCAACAGAGGCCAAACCAGGCCACAAGAACCTGGCAATTATCCAAACACTAAGAAGATCCCATGCTACTGATGCAATTAATAGCAGTGGCTATTCCCTAACTAAACTTGATTAATAGCAGTTAATGGACTTTATCCTCCAAGAACTTATCCAAACCTTTTTTGAACCCAGCTACACTAACCACATCCTCTGGCAACAAATTCCAGAGCTTTATTGTACATTGAGTGAAAAATAATTTTCTCCGATTAGTCTTAAATGTGCTACTTACTAACTTCATGGAATGCCCCCTAGACCTTCTATTATTCGAAAGTGTAAATAATCGATTCACATCTACTCATTCAAGACCTCTCATGATCTTAAAGACCTCTATCATATCCCCCCTCAGCCATCTCTTCTCCAAGCTGAACAGCCCTAACCTCTTCAGCCTTTCCTCATAGGGAAGCTGTTCCATCCCCTTTATCATTTTGGTTGCCCTTCTCTGTACCTTCTCCATCGCAACTATATCTTTTTTTAGATGCGGCGACCAGAATTGTACACAGTATTCAAGGCAGGCATTCTTCCATCTCTTCGGAGGTTTGACTGTCCCATTGAGCTCTTGCCTGGAACTATGCCTCCTCGAGGGTGGACCTACCCTCTGTCTCTACCAGAGACTAAAGCTATGATGGAGTGTATCCGAGAGAACCTTGCTAAAGGGTTCATTCGACCATCAATATCTCCCGCCAGAGCGGGTTTTTTCTTCGTCACAAAAAAAGACGGGTCCCTAAGGCCGTGTATCGATTACTGCGGTTTGAATGCCATCACTCGTAAAGACAAGTATCCGTTGCCCTTGATCTCAGAAGTTTGACCGTTTACAAGGAGCTTCCATTTTTACCAAATTGGATCTATGCGGAGCCTATAACATGGTGAGTATCCATCCCGAAGATATCTGGAAAACGGCCTTTAACACCAGAGACGGGCATTATGAATATTTGGTGATGCCCTTCAGCCTTTGTAATGCTCCAGCAGTATTTCAACGGATGATTAATTAGCTCTTCAGAGACCTCTTGTATGTCAAGTTCGTAGCATATCTTGACGATATCCTTATCTTTTCCAAGGATCTTGCTCCCACCGCGCAGATGTGCGAATGGTCCTTCAACATCTCCATGAGAATCATCTATTTGCAAAGTTGGACAAGTGCCTTTTTGAACAGTCTAGTTTGCCCTTCCTGGGGTTTATAATGTCGCAGAAAGGATTCTCCATGGACCCTGAAAAACTTAAAGGAATCCAAGACTGGCCTCGGCCCGTAGGCCTCAAAGCATTGCAACGATTCCTTGGATTTACAAACTATTACCGCCATTTCATTTCCCATTATTCAACCTTGGTGGCTCCTCTCACTGCGATGACCTGTAAGGGCCAAGATACCCGGAACTGGACCCCGGAAGCCGTTCAACTTTTCAGTACCTCAAAGAGGCCTTCCTTGCTGTACCCTGCCTTCATCATCCTGACCCAAACCGCCCCTTCCTTGTCGAAGTGGCTGCCTCTGCTATTGGGACCGGGGCGGTTCTGAGCCAACATTCAAAATCCAGATCTTTGGTTCCATGTTCTTTCTATTCTCGCAAGTTCTCCCCTGCAGAACAAAACTATCATATTGGAAACCGAGAATTACTCGCTATTAAATTAGCCTTGGACGAATGACGCCCTTGGTTAGAGGGCGCTTAGCACAAATTTATGATATTTACTGAACTTAAGAACCTTGAACATTTGAGTCATGCCCAGTGTCTCAACGCCCGTCAAGCCTGATGGACTTTGTTCTTCTCTAGGTTCAACTTTGAACCTCGCTATCGTCCAGCTGAAAAGAATTTCCGGGCAGATGCCATCTCGTTCCTTCGAACCCGAAGATATTCCTTTGAACCCGGTCATATTATTGACCCAGCTTGTATCAGCTTGTCTGCGACTCATCCAGTCCTAGCAGGAAAATCTGTTGTGCCCCGTCGCCTCCATGAAAGAGTTCTCCGATGGGCACACGATTCCAAGTTTGCTGGCCACCCAGGGTGAGCATGAACTCTAGCTCTGCTCCAGTGTTTCTTCTGGTGGCCCACTATGGTCTCTGACGCAAGAGCGTACGTCAATTCCTGCAATACTTGCGCTCAATAGAAACCCCCAGTCAGTCGACCTTGGGGTTTGTTCCAACCACTTCCAGCTCCCGAAGAACCGTGGACGCATCTCTCCACGGATTTCATTGTGGACTTACCACCATCCAAGGGTCACACGGTCATATGGGTTACCATCGACAGGTTTTCAAAGATGGCCCATTTTGTTCCATTACCGGGCTTACCTTCTGCTCCAGAATTGGCACGCCTGTTCTTTCTCCACATATTTCGTCTGCACGGCTTACCCAAGGACATTGTTTCAGACAGAGGTCCACAGTTTGTTGCATGTTACTGGCGCACTCTTTGCAGTAAGTTTGGCATCAACATCAGCCTAACCACAGCTTACCATCCACAGGCCAATGGACAATCTGAGCATATGAATCGCTCTTTAAAATCCTTTCTTCGTGCCTACATAAATGGCCGTCAAGACAACTGGTCCGAACTCCTTCCTTCAGCGGAGTTCTCCTACAACTCCCATATTGCCACTGCCACAGCTATGTCGCCTTTCTCCATTGTTTATATAAGCAACCTTGACCACCTCTACCCATACCGCTATCAGTGCCTTCTCCTGCTGCGCAAGCTACTGCAGATGCCCTCAAGGCACTCTGGAATCAGACAAATCTTCGCCTACTCCAAGCCACAACCCGGTCTAAGAAGTCTGCGGATACTCATCGACGCTCTGCTCCTGAGTTCCTCCCTGGCCAGAAATTCTGGTTGAGTACACGGTACATTTGTCTTAAGATACCTTCCCAAAGGTTTGCACCTAGATACATCGGACCATTCCCAGTCACACGTCGTGTTGAATCTGTAACGTACCAGCTTCGGCTGCCACCGACATTGGGAATCCACAATACCTTTCAGGTATCACTTCTGAAGCCAGTAATCCTATCCTGGCCTTCGCACAAGGTTCCTGAACCATCCCAGCTGGTTGCGGAGTCAGACACAAGGTCCATGAAGTTCTTGATATTCACCGTAGGGGCTGCTGGTGGGAATACCTCATCTCCTGGGAGGGGCACGGCCCAGAAGAGAATTTGTGAGAAACAGCTTATAACATCCTGGATAAAATCCTCCTCCTCAAGTTTCATCGTGCTCATCCGGGCAAACCAAGACCTCCAAGGGGGGGCGTAAGAGGGGGGTACTGTTGCGTGTGCCGGCAGTGGCAGGGCCACGCCCAGGCCCTCTTAACCTCTGTTGCCTAATCCAGCGTCTGGCTCCACTTCCCTTGCTGCTGTAGGCCGCCGGCTCCGACCCCAGGCCGTCCCTGGAGCTCCTGGTACTACAACAGATTCCTGTGCTCTATGGCGGGCCTCCCTGAATAGTCAACAGAGAGAAGCCGCCGTCCAGCACCTCGCCCCTCTCTAGGCTCGCGCGCATCTCTGCTTCCTTTGAAGGCCTGCGGCGGGAATTTGGCCGCTGGTCATGTGCTTCATTGCCTCCTGGTGACTCCTTCGTGTTCCTGGTTCCTGTTCCCTTCAAGTTTTTGTTTTGTCTTCTTTGTTCCTGTGTTCCTGCTACCCAGCTTTCCTTACGGACTGATCTTCTCCTGGATTCAACCTCTGCTTTGCTCGACTACACTATTGATATTCTCCTGGAACCGACCTCTGCTTTGCCCGACCACTTTACGGATCATCTCCTAGTCCAGACCTCTGCTTTGCTGACTACGCTATGGATCATCTCCTAGTCCAGACCTCTGCTTCGCCTGACCACGCTATTGCTTCTCTCCTGACTTCAGCCTTGCCTTGCCACCACTCCTTGATTGCCGCCTGCCCAGACTTCTGCCTGTTCTACGACGCTCCTACTGTCTACGTCCTGGACTTGGCCTTTCAGGCTTCGGCCTGTTCTTGCTCGGGCGCCCCCTGTCAGTCTTTGGTTCCTATTGGCACCCGGGTCTTCGGGACTCCGCCTCGTCCAGTACAGTCTCTACAGTTCCACTGTTGCAGCCTCTGGGCTGACCTCTCCATCTTCTCATCGACGACTACATACAGAGGCCCACTTAACTCCAGCCGGCCCTGGTACCCAAAGGCTCAACCCGCGGGGAACGAGGGCTGGTATTAGTGAAGCTCCAGCAGGCCTCTGTCAGTCAGCCCACTCCGCCTGCCGATGGTGGAGACATGTAGGATCCCTCCTACAGGTAGCGTCAACCCCACCTCAGCCCAAGGATCCACCTCCTGCGCAAAATTATGTTAAGCAAACTTGCTTTTATATGGTGGGTAGTTCTTTTTAATCAGGCCAGCAGTGTCCATAACAATAGGTACTATTTCTCTATCAGATTTTATGGTGTCTTTTTGTATACCCCAGGTCATCCTTAAAGGAGCTGGATGTTTGTTATTTGAATCAAACCAGATGGTTCCAAATGGTATGGGACAAAGAACTGCTGTTGTTCAATAAACAGGATATTGTTTGAAATTAGCTGATATGGCTAAGACACAAAACTTGTTGATGTTGCTGTGATCTTGACAGACATTGTATCCCTCTAAGCAGCACATTCTGATAAACAAGCTGTTTCTACCATCATGTGAATTTGTTGCTAAAGAAAAATCAGCTTCTAATCTCACAAATGATATATCAATGGACTATGCTCAACTTTGGGGGATTGTAGACAGTCATGAGAGGATCCAAAGAAGCCATGAAAGAAGAAAAAGAAAGAAACTGGAAACGAAGTAAAACCTAAGAAGGATGGATTATTTTCTGCTGCACATCACTTAAAATCCCTGTCCGTGCCTGCTGCCACATTCCTGTTTGCCACAGTGACACAGTCCTGGTGGCCCCTGCCTCTTTACATGTGTTGCAAGCCATACTAGTCTCTAACAACTGGTCTGTAATTTGCAAGAGCCATCTGTTGGCTTTTTCTCTTAGAAGGCCATCTGCTGTTCTGGGACCGATAAGAGACATTTCCAGACTACAGGGATGATGTGGTGCAGTCTAAATCCTGAGCCATAGAGGTAGCTGACCTCCTGTGTGTGCTGACATCCCTGAGATCAGACCGTGGATCTAACAGCTGGACTGCAGCAGAGAGATTGTCAGATGCTCCTTCTTGGACAAGTATACGTAAAACATGGACTTTGTAATTAAGAATATAAGAACATAAGAAATTGCCATGCTGGGTCAGACCAAGGTTTAAGGTTTATTATTGCTTATATACCGTTGTCTCAGCATAGGCTTCACAGCGGTTAACATAACATTAACATACAATAAAAGAAATTACAATCAGTTATAATAATAAAAGAAATAAAGAGTTTTATAAAAGATATAAAAGTATATTAAAAAAGAGTAATATCTGAAGCCATAAATATTAAACCAATAAAATACTAAAAGCATAAAATATCCATCAAGCCCAGCATCCTGTTTCCAACAAACCAGACCACAAGAACCTAGCAATTACCCAAACACTAAGAAGATCCCATGCTACTGATGCAATTAATAGCAGTGGCTATTCCCTAAGTAAACTTAATTAATAGCAGTTAATGGACTTCTCCTCCAAGAACTTATCCAAATCTTTTTTGAACCCAGCTACACTAACTGCACTAACCACATCCTCTGGCAACAAATTCCAGAGCTTTATTGTGCGTTGAGTGAAAAAGAATTTTCTCCGATTAGTCTTAAATGTGCTACTTGCTAACTTCATGGAATGCCCCCTAGTCCTTCTATTATTTGAAAGTGTAAATAACCGATTCACATCTTCTCATTCAAGACCTCTCATGATCTTAAAGACCTCTATCATATCCCCCCTCAGCCATCTCTTCTCCAAGCTGAACAGCCATAACCTCTTCAGCCTTTCCTCATAGGGGAGCTGTTCCATCCCCTTTATCATTTTGGTTGCCCTTCTCTGTACCTTCTCCATCGCAACTATATCTTTTTTGAGATGCGGCGACCAGAATTGTACACAGAATTCAAGGCGTGGTCGCACCATGGAGCAATATAAAGGCATTATGACATTTTCCGTTTTATTAACCATTCCCTTCCTATTAATTCCTAGCATTCTGTTTGCTTTTTTGACTGCTGCAGCACACTGAGCTGACGATTTTAAAGTATTATCCACTATAATGCCTAGAACGTTTCCTGGGTGGTAGCTCCTAATATGGAACCTAACATCGTGTAACTACAGCAAGGGTTATTTTTCCCTATATGCAACACCTTGCACTTGTCCACATTAAATTTCATCTGCCATTTGGATGCCCAATCTTCCAGTCTTGCAAGGTCCTCCTATGTATCATAATCCGCTTGTGATTTAACTACTCTGAATAATTTAGTATCATCCGCAAATTTGATAACCTCATTCGTCGTATTCCTTTCCAGATCATTTATATACATATTGAAAAGCACTGGTCCAAGTACAGATCCCTGAGGCACTCCACTGTTTACCCTTTTCCACTGACAAAATTGACTGTTTAATCCTGCTCTCGGTTTCCTTTCTTTTCCTGTCATGTGGGAGAAGTGTGGATTGGAACTGATTTTGGATCAGTAACTTGGGCACTTTTGAATTAGAATGATTCATAGGTGTTGCATAACAAGTCTAAGCCATGTTCCATTGTGAACGACTGAATGTCACAATAAAATCCATAACAGAAACAGAAACGGTGTAACATAATTCTGGTTCCTAATGAGCTAGAGTTGCTTTATTGGCTGGCATCTTGTGTTTTTCTTCTTTACCACTTTATCTATTTTTTTGGCATCAAGATTTTTAATGAATAGAATTGGAATATCCCATGTGATCACAATGCCTGGATCATAATTAAGAACATAAGAAGATAAGAAAATGCCATACTGGGTCAGACTAAGGGTCCATCAAGCCCAGCATCCTGTTTCCAACAGTGGCTAATCCAGGCCATAAGAACCTGGCAAGTACCCAAAAACTAAGTCTATTCCATGTTACCATTGCTAATGGCAGTGGCTATTCTCTAAGTGAACTTAATAGCAGGTAATGGACTTCTCCTCCAAGAACTTATCCAATCCTTTTTTAAACACAGCTATACTAACTGCATTAACCACATCCTCTGGCAACAAATTCCAGAGTTTAATTGTGCATTAAGTAAAAAAGAACTTTCTCCGATTAGTTTTAAATGTGCCCCATGCTAACTTCATGGAGTGCCTCCTAGTCTTTCTACTATCCGAAAGAGTAAATAACCGATTCACATCTACCCGTTCTAGACCTCGCATGATTTTAAACACCTCTATCATATCCCCCCTCAGTCGTCTCTTCTCCAAGCTGAATTATCTATCAATGTGATGCCTTTATTTGTTCTGAAAAGGATAAAGTATAGTTATACCCCTCTTTTCTTGAGCTTCATAAAGGTAAGTGTGGTTAAGCAGAAAAAGCTTTCCGAAGCTAAACAATATTTCCACAGAACTAGTTTTTCTATCTGATTTTCCTGTAATGTTAATGATTTTAACTATAAATATTTATCAGAAACATTTTTTCCAGTTTGTTAAAGTCTGCAGTATATTTAGTTTCCAAATAAAAAGAAGTAACTGCCAGGCACAGAAATGAAACTGATGGTCTTCCGATAACAATGAAATTCAGAGTCACAGATTTCATAGAGTAGGTGGTGACAGGTCAGGTCAACACTGGTGCTTGATCCTCTCTTAAACTTTCTTATGGAAAGGCAGTGGCAGCTCATTCCTAGGTGCGATGATGCCATCGCACCACTAAATATAAAGAAACCAGAAACACAAATAAGAACTGAAGAAGGATGATAAAAGCTCAGAGAGGGAGAGCGTAATGGAAGGGAAAGGGAGAGACTAGGTGGTGGGGGAGGGAAAGAAAGAAACATAGAAATGACGGCAGAAGAAGACCAAACGGCCCATCCAGTCTGCCCAGCAAGCTTTCACACTTTTTTTTTCCTCTCATACTTATCTGTTACTCTTGGCTCTTAGTAACCTTTTTTATTCTATTTCCCTTCCACCCCCACCATTAATGTAGAGAGCAGTGTTGGAACCTCATCTAAGTGAAATAGCTTAATTAGTTAGGGTATTAACCTCCGCAATAAGCAAGCTACACCCATGCTTATCTGTTTATCCAGACTATGTAATTCGGCCCTTGTTGGTTGTTGCCTGAATATAGATCCACGTTTCTTCATTCCCCCCTGCCGTCAAAGCAGAGAGCTATGCTGGATATGCGTGAAGTGTCAGACTTTCTCCCCCTGCCGATGAAGCAGAGAGCTATGCTGGCTTTGCATTGAAAGTGAAGTATCAGTCTTGCTCCCCTGCCGTTGAAGCAGAGAGCTATGCTGGATATGCGTGAAGTGTCAAACTTTCTCCCCTGCCATTGAAGCAGAGAGCTATGCTGTATATGTGTGAATTGTCAGACTTTCTCCCCCTGCCAATGAAGCAGAGAGCTATGTATAAGAAAATGGAGGAAGGGTAATAATTATAGTGCTTGATTCCATCACCTGCTTTTTGACCTTACAGCTGCTCTGGAGGTGGGGAAAAAGTAGGCTTTTATCTGTTTGCTGCTATTAAAAGACAAAAACATAGTGCAGGTGACAGGTTGCCTCCTCTTCATCCCAGCTCCCCATTGAGACCTGCACGTACTCCGGTATCTGCTTATGTGTGATGGAACAGTGTTTGGTGCTATTGGAGGTGGAGGGATAGGCTAGATTGTGACTCTCCAGCTATGTGGCCTCAAGGGGCTCAAAGATAATGAGGGGATGCTTATAAAGAGCAATCCAAACTACATAAGTATATCACTGACTAATGTGAAACATATATCAAGTACAATAAGTCAGTCATATAATCACACAACCTTATAAATATTTATAATAAGTGAAAGGAAAATATCCTCACTGTCCCGCATTCATTACTGTGTATAGTGGTTTCAGTATATCATCACTTGTTTTCCTTAAGCTTTTTAAGTATGCTGTGTTTGATTTCCCCCACTACCATTATGTGAGAACTGTATTTTAAGGGCATGCAGCAATCAAGTCTTGTATATGATCCATTCTCTTTGGCTTCATAAATGTTCAAAGTTTTGAAAAATATGGAACTTTTAAGTGCAGATAATGATAAAATAAAGTCCCAGACCCAGCGCTGACGAAGAATTCCTTCAAAACAAGGCTAGAGTCAGTGTCGGGTCAAGGGCATTATTTCATCAGTATCTGCACTTTTCAACTTCAGATAAGTTCCTTATTTTTCAAGCCTTTGAACATTTATGAAGCCAAAGAGCGTGGTTTATATACAAGACTTGATTGCTACATGCCCTCAAAGGCATTTTTCACATAATGATAGTGGGAGGTATCAAATGAAACATATTTTAAAAACTTAAGGAAAACAAGTGATGATATATTGAAATCACTATACACAGTTATGAATGTGAGACAGTTATGATGTTTTCCTTTCACTTATTATAACTTTATATAAAAGGTTTTGCGATTATATGAGTGATCTAAATCATATACTCGTTATTTATACATTTATTTATTTATTTATTTATTTATATATCCTTATATACCGACTTTCAAGTTCATTTCAAGGCATCATCTAGAAATAATCACAAGCATAATAAAGCTTGTAGCAAAAAGGAAAAAAGGATTATACATAGTCAAGAAATATTCATAAAGCATTAATAACCCTTATACAAGTCTAAAAATGTGAGGCCCAAAGAACTTTAGAGCAAAGTCTAATAAAAGAAAGAAATCACAGTAAAATGTCTGAAAAATTAAAAATAATTATTGCAGTCTACTAAATTAAATAGGCTCCGGAATGGAGGTAGGATTCTTTGCTGTTCTACCTTCTAACAGCTTCTTCAATTGATTGGGCTCAAAGAAAATATACTTATTACCATCAATTTTAATTACACATTTAGCTGGATAGCTAAGAAAAAATTCCTCTCCTAAACTCAGAAAAGTATTTCTATATTGAAGAAAGGACTTGCATCTAATCTGGGTTTGTCTAGGAACATCTGGGAATATCCAGATTTTTTGTCCCAAAATGAGGGCATCGTTATTAGAAAAAAATAATCTCATAATCAACTTCTTATCACTCTCATTGCAGCAAGAAATCAAGAAAGTAGCACGATCATTGACGAAGGGACAAATTTTAAAAAGCCCCTGTGTGCAAAAATGGGGGATACGAGCGTGGCCGGGCCAGGCATGCACCGCGGGCATTTTACAAACGGCCCAGCTACTTGCGTATTCCCGAATACATGCCAAATCGCCAGGCTATGTGAAAGGGGTGGGGGCCGACCAGGGTAGTAGCCATTAAGCCTTGTCCCGGGGAAATGCGTGCCGGCAGCCGGCCGGTGCGTGCAACTTACTTCTGCTAATCAGAGCAGGTAAGTTTAAAAACAACATTAAAAAAAAAAGCTAGGTGGGTAGGGGGTAGGGGGTAGGGGTTAGGGGTCAAGAAAGAGAGGGGAAAAGGTAGGAAGGATAGTTAGTGGGATAGGAAAGTTTCCACCTAGTCCGCTCCTTTATTGGAGCAGACTGGGAGGGAACTGGGAAAAAGTGGGATTGCGTCGCCACACATATTTAAAAAATGTCCCGTCCCCCCTGCGTGCACAAGTGGGGCACACATATGTGCATGGGCATCGGATTTTAGAACATGGGCACATCAGCGCATGCACTAGGAACTGCATGCATATGGTCGTGCGCACGCAGGTTTAAAAATCTACCCTTAAAGTCATTAGTCTGTTCGAGGAAGTTGGTTAAATTAAAATAATCTGTCTAAGCAGAAATAATAACAGTAATATTATTTCTAGAGGCAATATTTGATGCGTAATAAGTTTTAAGGACACTAAGAACATGTTCATCAGCAAGACTTGAGATTTCCTTCATATACTTAATTAATTATTGTTGTGGACCAATGAGGGAAGTGCATAGAAAATTCAAAAGATGCAAATTTAAACATCTAGATCTGTTTCTAAGAAATCTATACATCTTTGCATATTAGTACAATCCAAAATACCATCTGTTTTAAAGTTCTGAATAGACCAGTCTTTAGTTTCAAACATTTATAATCTTTCTTCAATGCCAGATAAAATTGTTGAGTACATGCCTGTTCTTTAAGAGTGTCTATAGATGAAGAAAAGTCATCTAATCTTTTACTGACAGCTTTTCTAAAAAACACAATAGCTTGCCACACATCTTCAAGGTTTGTATTAGCAGGACAACACAGACTGCATAGGTAAAATAGACTGATGATCCCCTAGTTGTTCATGTTGAGGTCATGGACCCTTGGACTGAGGTGAAGTTGACACAACCTGCAGGGAAGAGCCCTCTAGGCCCCCACCATCAGCTGTCGGAGTTGGATGAGGCAGAGGCCCAGCCGGAGCATCGTCTATACCATGGCAAGTTCCCCTTAGGTTGAGCCCTCGGGTGCCAGGGACTCTGCTGAAGACCAGAAGATCTGAAGACAAGACAGGGTCAGGGCGGGCGGCAATCAAGAGTAGTTCAGAAAGCAAGCCAAGGTCAAAGCCGAAGATCTATCCAAGAGAAATTGGGACGGAGAAGCAAGGCAAGAGGACAAGGAGCAACACAAGAGGCAAGGCAGCATGAAGAACTAGAGACTGAAGACAATGAAGACCAGGAACTGAAAACAGAAGAAACACTGAGGCAACTCACACTACACAACAGTAGGAAACCTTTTGCTGAGGCGAGGAAGTCAGGGTCTGGAGGCTTTTTATAGGTCTTAGCTGGATGATGTCATCACCCCTTGCCACATGGCTTTTCCCACCATGGGCCCTTTAAATTTATCAGTGTCGAATGCGCACATGCCAAAGGGCAGGGCATTAGTAGGCCGACAGTGGCATCAAGCTGCAACAGAAACTGGTGATGTTTTACCATGAAGAGGAGCAGGACCGGAAGCAGCAGTGCTGCGAGTGTGTCCTTCCTTGACTGGGGCCCAGACTGATAGGTGAGAGCGTCTGTTCACGGGATTAGCTAGTGAACTGCCGAATGCAACAGCTTCCCAGTACCCGGATTCACTCCTTGCACTTTAAGAGCAATACCTGGTTGGTCAGTGTCTGGAATCATCCGCAAGCCTGGAGCAGTTGGAGGAATGAAATTCTTAGGACCAAGCAGTGTTTCAGCCTCAAGCAAGCCATCCATTGCTCCTTCGATGCCTGCAATGAGGGCAGCACCTGAGTAATCTTGTCCTGGAGAAAAAACTAAGGAATAGTCTGTTCTATGGGACGGCAAGAAGAAAATGAAAACTTCTGTACTTGAACTCACCACATAAGCATGATCAGGAAAATAAAAGCAGATATCCAGGGCAGATATTAGACAAACAAAAATCCCACTGCACCTGAGTCCATATCGAGCCAAAGGGGTGCACCCCTTAGATGTGCAGCTTTGGTGTGCCACAGGCTACCTCCTTTTAGACACTTGCCAGTGCCTCATGTTGACATCGGCCCTGCACGGGGGAGGGGGGCGGCAGGGTAGCTTGGCAGCCAAGAGATATTCTGTGACACAAATAGGCAGCAGAGAGCCAGAGAGAAGTTCTTCAGGCCCTACAGGAGCAATAGCAGCCATGTTCAGAGCCAGTATATCTGGGGAGCATCTTAGAGACTGCTCTGCAAGTTAGCATGCTGAGAATTTCTGGGGTGGGAAAATGCCGATACCAGTGATTATCTCTCCTGCCTTCTGAAATGTGATCAGGAGCAAATGAAGGGTCAGATAGAACACCAAAGAATGGAGCAGATTTGGTGAGTTGTGATAAGGACAGAAGGTATGTTTTCTATGGTCATTCCTCAGTTTTATACATCTTTACAAAAGGAAACAGCTCACAAATTAATGAAACACATTTTTTGCAATAGGTAACCAGATTTCTGAATTGCAATGTTTTTAACATGGCTTTTATGAAGGATAACTGATATTTTCTCCATAATAAAATTGAACAGTTGGAGACTGCCACAAAGAATAGAAATCTGCACTTCCTCAATTTTCCAAAACCTAGGCTACCTTCATCCCAAGAGTTGTTTAAGAATTTCTTTTGGAGAACTTGCAGTTTCCTCCAGACTCATTACCATCAATATCCAAAATGATCTGCCTACATCTCATAGGAATGCAAATCATGGACAGTTTGGACACAGTTCTAATTACTAATAGCCAGAATCTATCTACATTTTTGGAGTCATCTATAAATAGTATTAGAACATGAGCTATCCTATTGATAACTTTGGCTTATAAACCTAACGAAAACTTGGTGATTATGGGGCGGATTTTAAAAGGCCTGCGAGCGTAAATCCTTCTGGATTTACGCGTGCAGGGCCCTCGCGCGCCTATTTTGCATAGGCCGCCGGCGCGCGTAAAGCCCCAGGACGCGCGTAAGTCCCGGGGATAGCTGATTAATTAATCAGGATAGTTGATTAACTGTAGTGCTACCTGGATTTTCCAGGCAGTGCTGAACACCCCCACACACACACACACACTGCCACTCTTTGAGTAAATTTTATTGCAGACATCAATTTGTCCAAATTTTAGCTGGGGAGCAGGGGAAAAGGACATTTTCAAACATCAGGATTTGTCTGGCTAACTCCAAATATTAGCCAGACAAACCCTTTAAATACTAATCTCAGAGCATGTTATGGTTTTAATTGCTTTACAAAAATGGTAACACCCCTCCCCCCCCCCCCCCCCCTCACAGACACACACCTTGAGGATCTGATACATATGTGCAGCTTTTATTATTTTTTATTTGTTTTATTTCTTTAATTCAAGATTGTGGAACATATATGTAATTTTTCTTGCTGTTTTCTTCTATATTAAATTCTTGAATTATGTAAAATTTTAAAAATAAGACAAAAACATACTCAAGAAATTATGTGGTGCTATCTCTTGCCTAAGCAGCTGCTTAGCACTATACAGATTGTCCAAATGTTGCTGCTAGCTCTTTTTCTCAGTAATTCAGTTGAATCAAAACTTAGCTAGTTAAGAGTTCCTGCTTTGCTTTTAGTTTCTGTTTATGTTTTCATCTTCTCCCTTCAAAGAAACAAAATTAGTGTCTCATGGACCTGTTTCCAGGTGGAAGGGTCACATTAGCATCTTACGAACTGGAGGTGAGGGATTGGCTGTTGCTAAGGGAGCCAGAGTTGCTTGGCAACAGCATCGGTGGTAGTTTCCCCATCACCAGGGAAAGGAGGGAGCTGTGTGTGCAGTGACTAGCTGTGAGCTGCAAGAGCAGGCAGGATGAAGGTCCTCTTCCTGTTCCTTCTCCTCTGTGCCACTGCTGAATGTACGTAGGCACCGTAACTTAACTTCTCCTTGGCTTTGTCCTCCATAGAACTAATTTAGCATGTTGCTGTTATAAAATGCTGAGAAATTTCCTAAACCAATAGAGGAGTAGAGCTAAATGATGTTATCTTAAGATTGGCAGGTGTATAAAGGTCAGTCATTCATTTTATACTTAATCTTTCCTCTTCAGGAGAACATCTTTTATTACAAAAAAAAGTTATTGTTTTTAATTTTCTGCCCATTACATATTTTTTATCTTATAATTAATTTTCACAAGAGATTGATCTATATCTATGGGGAGTCACCTGAAAATTTAAAGGAGGAAAACTGTGGATTGTAAGAAGATTAATATTATAAATGAGCACTCTAAACACTTAACCTAGGAGGCTGTGCTTTTGAAAACAGCTTCTGTTTTAAAATATAATCCTTCTTATACAGGGTGGCCCATGGAAAAGTAGCCTGCCTCCAATAGTGAGAAGTTGATTTTTTTTTCTCAAATATTCTTTCTTATTTCAAATTTCCTTCAGTGATATCACTACAGTTCCTTATAAGGAGCCACATTCCTTCAGTGACATCAGCAACCCAGTTCCTATACTTTTAGCACTATTGGAATCAATTACAAGCACCATGTTAAGAATACAATTAACAAAAATACTGAAGAGCAATCAATATGAGATTTTTTTTCTAACACCCCTCCCTCAATGATTGTAAAACATGTTATTAGTTGGTTTTTCCAAATCCTTCATCATCTCTGGGCAGGACCATCCTTGGGTAAGGGGGTGATTGGAGATTTTGGGGGACCTGCACTATTCAATAAACCTACCCCTTGACAGCTATCATTACTTCCTGTTCCTCAGGAACACTGGTGAGGCAGGAGCTGCAGCAGTCCATGCGTAGAGGCATTTGCATCGGGCCAGAAGGTACAGTGCCCCTTATTCGCCCATTCTTCAATATCTTAGAAAGGGGAAGGGAAGAGTGATGTGCAGGCTGCAGTACTCATATTGGCCACAAGGTGTCAGTATTATGTATTATAATAATTGGATAGTGAAATCTTGTGGCCACTGCTGGTATTGAAGCCTCTGCTGTTTCTCAGAAGGAAAAAAATTATGTATGCACTATTTTTATTTCTTTCATTGTTTTACTTTTTGTCCTTTTATTTTCTAATCTTATATATAAACTTTTTAAGAGTGATGATTATATATCACCCTTGATCACACTCAGGAGTGTAAATCAATCTTGATGCATAAGTTTTATCAGAAAAAGTAATTATGGTTTATATGGATTGAATGAAATAAAAATTTGATTTTATAGGTTGAATGGTTTGGGAGATAATGTGTACACAGACAGAGCCATACATTTAATGAACAAAGTGTTTGTTTTTCAATTTTTGTCTAGATCCATAAGTTTTGTAAGACAACATGATTTGGGTTTCTGTCTTTTATATAGATTACATGTGACCCTAGTCCTAAATGGTCAGTTCTTAAACACTACTTGGATGACACTTAAACTCTGCATAAATTGACCATTGGGTTTTATTTTGTGGGTCAGCATGTAAAAGTAAACTGGAGTTTGTGACCTTAAGAGGAGAAAATGTCACCTCTGACCACACCTGTGTATATAAGGTGATTCAGCTAGGAGTATGTTAAAATCTTGTGGCTATTAGCTGGTGTGTTCTGCTGATTCATGGGATTCCGGACTTGTTTAAGAAGATTATGTGAGTGCTACAAGGTATATATCTTCAACTTCTTCAGCTTATATACTGCCCATTCATAAAGACTCCAGGCTGATTTACCAGAACAGTAAGCATACAATACATAATAAATATCCAAAATAAAATACCATAAATAAAACTATAAAACCCCAAAATTAAACATAGGAGAAAATTAATGTTAAAACCAAAATATAATATTACAACTCAAATCCATAGGCCTGTAATGCAACTTACTTCATGGAGGGAGAGATTTCATTAATCTCCTCATAAGTCTGTGGCCTAGCTACTTGACAGAGCCCCTGGAAAGATCATGGAGACAATTAACAAGAAAATCTAATCTATGGAATGTCTTGTCTTTGGTTTTATCTTCCAATTTAGTAAGTGGGAATTGTTGTAATGAACTGTACTGATTTTGCCAGGAGATTAATTCCTTGTGTCTTTGCTCCTAACAGTGTGCTACCTATATGGCAGGGGTGGCCCATCTGTGGCTCTTGCATGTGCAAAATGTGGCCCTTGCCCTTTTGTCCCCATGGCAACTGGGCAGCACTGCAGAGGTTGGAAAGGAGGGGCTGGAGCAAAGACCACAGCATAACCACAGCATAAAATATAGAGCCGCTTAGCTCCCTGCCCCAGCATCCCAATTCGGTCCATATTCCAACATACCTGCTTCCTGGAGTAGAGGGTTCTTCTCTGTTCTGCTGTCTGCAGGAAGGTTTAGTTTATTAAGATTCTTTATATACTGCATCCTCCAAATTAATATCAAAACAGTTTATAATAAGGGAGGTCTTTACTGGTGATTATAAATGGAACCATCTGCAATTTGTACAAAAGTTTCAGTATGAGAATCATTTTAGTAAGATAATCGGCCCTCTAAGGATAGTGGAAAATGCAGACAGCTAGACAATTTGTGTTTGAACTCTTGAAGTAAAGGTTGGAAATTAATAGAGTACCACTGCCTAGGGAATCTATGGACCTTCATAACTAAGTATTTAATAGTGTCTGATGCCCAACTCAGAGAAAATTGGGGCCAAGTTGACCTTAAAATACCCAGAATATCCAAAGCCTTTGATTTCTGAAGGTTTAACTTTAAAGCAGAAAAACTACCAAAACCTTCATATGTTCTAAAACTTTGGGAAGAGCAGATCTCGCATTTATCAAGACCAGGAGCATGTCGTCTGCAAAAAAACACAAGTTTCAATTCATGGGGTCCCACTACCACCCCCCGTAATCCCGCTATCCCCTTTCAGCTTATGAATTAAAGGTTCTAGGGAAAGAATATAAAGCAAGGGAGATAGGGGGAATCCCTGTCTCATGCTTCTCCGCAATGTAAAGTTGGGAGAAGAGAAATTATTAACATTTATGTAAGCCCTTGGCTGTAAATATAAAAGTCTAATGGCACTCAGAAAAGCGCCTCTAAATCCAAATTTTTTCAAGACTTTAAATAGATATGCCCATTCTACCCTATCAAAAGTTTTTCTGCATCAAAACTAATTAGTAAAGAATCAACTGGATAGTTATTATGTCAAGATTCCAAAGCTAAAAGCAGGCGTCTGATATTAGTGTTTGTTTTTGACCCATTACAAATCCAGTTTGTTCAGGGTATATAAGCCCAGGTAAGAGACTCTTAAGTCTGTTGGCGACAACTTTGGCATAAATGTTTATGTCTTGATTTAAATGGAGATAGATCTATAGGACCCTGGATCAGTCAGATCTCTCCCTGATTTGGGTAGCCAATAATAGCTGCATCTGACATGGAATTTGGAATTCATTCTTCATTCAACATGGTATTGAATAAAGCTGCAAGAGAAGGCATAATGTGAGGCTGCAAATTTTTAAAGAATTGAGGTCATCAGGGCCTGGGAATTTATGTAATTTTAGCTCTCTAATAACACTAGTGACTTCTAGACCTATGACAGGCCTATTCAAACCATCCAGTTGGTCCGGGGTCAGCTTGGGCAAATCCAGGTTGTGGAGGAAAATATCCTGGTGTTCCACATTAGAGTTTTCAGAGCTATATAAAGTTTGATAATAGTCTCTGAAAACTTCCCCTATTTGAAAAGTCGAAGTAGCCATCGTCCCATCTTTCTTGCAGATATTACTGATAAATTTAGATGGACGTTGAGTTTTAGTCAAATTCGCTAATAGTCGCCCTGGCTTATTTCCATAAAGAAATAGTTTTTGTCGGAACATGAAAATTGAGTCTTTAGCCTCTTGGTGTACTACATAATTCAGGACACGCTGAGTAGAAAGGAATTTATCCTTCCAAAATGACGATTGGGTTTTATTCCACTGCTCTTTATAGTAAGTCATTTGTTTCCTAAGAGCTAAGATATTTTTATTCCTAGATTTCCACTTAAATGCTACAAAGCTAATAATATACCCCCTAAGAACTGCTTTGGCAGTTTCCCAGAATAGACTAGGATTGTCATGATGTAAAATATTGGTCTCCTCATAGTGCTACCATTTTTCAATCAGGAAAGTACGAAAATCCCAATCCATGCTTAACCATTCCGGCATGCGCCATTGAAACAAGCCGGGAGGACCTCCCAAATCCTCCAGGTTGTAGAAAACCGGGCAATGTTCTGATTTGATCATGTGCCCTATTTCAGCAGTAGAAAGACAGACCAGTCACCTCAGCTTGAAGATATTTATTGGCACATATATTTAAACAGAGCCCAACTCTGGCCGAGTTTCAACCATAGTGGTGGAGATACTTTCTGTTGTGCAAAATCTTTTGAATGGCAGAGTTGAAAAAAGCACAATATTTGGAGTTGAATCTTGCCGGAAAGCTATTTAGTGATAAAAAAAAGATCAGAAATTGCATCTAGCAAAATTGATTCATACCAATTTAAAAAAAACAAAAACATTTTCTAAAAATCAAGCCCCTGATGCAGCCGCTGTGCGAAACTCAGCCAGAGTTGGGCTCTGTTTAAATATATGTGCCAATAAATATCTTCAAGCTAAGGTGACTGGTCTGTCTTGCTTCTGTTTGCCTTCTGGCTTTGACAGACCATCTTCTGGTGTGCTTTGTGGGACTATTTCAGCAGTGGACACCGTGTTAAAGAGAGACTCAGAAAAGTGGAAGTAATCGAGTCTAGATTTTGTCGGGTGGGCTTTAGCATAATGTGTAAAATTCCATTCACCCGGGTGCAAGGCCCTCCAGATATCCACTAAAGGGAGACTATCACAAAGAAATTGAACCCCTTTGTGTTTCCCTAATTTAGAAGTCCTAGTGGATTTGCATCGGTCTAAGTTGGGATCTACAACACAGTTCAAATCCTCTCCCAGGAGCACTACTCCTCCTCCCAGAGCTGCACAGCCTGCCACTGTGTTGGTGAAATAAGAATGATCGTATTGATTAGGAGCATATGTAGATATTAAAATAACTTCCTTCCCAAACAGAGCCCCCTTTACCATAATAACTCGTCCCTCCTTATCCTTCCAGGAATTCAGAGGCATAAAAGATATCTGAGACTGTATCAGAATTGCCAACTCCTTGTTTCTAGTGGTCCCAGAAGAAAAGAAAACTTGAGAAAAGCAACCTTTACGCAATTTTTCATGCTCTTTTCTGACATGTGTTTCTTGAAGAAAAATATTTCCCCTTTAGACCTTCGTAAATGGAATAAAACTTTCTCTTGTTTAAAGGGGAGCCCATACCTGCTATATTCCAGGTCATATAACATACTTTCTTAGCCATTATTCTTTAGGAAACAATAGACAACATGTAGAACTCTTAAGATAGGAACATAAGAAATTATACTTCATATCTGCCCCTTGCAGTAATATGGAGTAAGGAAAAATGCAATCACAAGCATCTATTAGCATGGCACTTGGAAACAAATATAATGGAACAAAGTCAGCATGGCTTTACCCAAGACAAGTCTTGCCTCACAAATCTGCTTCACTTTTTTGAAGGAGTTAATAAACATGTGGATAATGGTGAACCGGTAGATGTAGTATACTTGGATTTTCAGAAGGCGTTTGACAAAGTTCCTCATGAGAGGCTTCTAGGAAAAGTAAAAAGTCATGGGATAGGTGGTGATGTCTTTTCGTGGATTGCAAACTGGCTAAAAGACATGAAAGAGAGAGTAGGATTAAATGGACAATTTTCTCAGTAGAAAGGAGTAGGCAATGGACTGCCTCAAGGATCTGTATTGGGACACTTACTTTTCAATATATTTATAAATGATCTGGAAAGAAATACGACGAGTGAGATAATCAAATTTGCAGATGATACAAAATTGTTCAGAATAGTTAAATCACAAGCAGATTGTGATAAATTGCAGGAAGACCTTGTGAGACTGGAAAATTGGGCATCCAAATGGCAGATGAAATTTAATGTGGATAAGTGCAAGGTGATGCAT
Organism: Rhinatrema bivittatum; assembly: GCF_901001135.1. Taxonomy (NCBI): domain Eukaryota; kingdom Metazoa; phylum Chordata; class Amphibia; order Gymnophiona; family Rhinatrematidae; genus Rhinatrema; species Rhinatrema bivittatum. The sequence continues at coordinate 104,816,054 of NC_042617.1, read as the reverse complement.
ATAAGGAAAAATAACACATGCTATAGTTACACAATGTTAGGTTCCATATTAGGTGCTACAACCCAAGAAAGTGATCTAGGCGTCATAGTCGATAACACATTGAAATCGTCTGTTCAGTGTGCTGCGGCAGTCAAAAAAGCAAACAGAATGTTGGGAATTATTAGAAAGGGAATGGTGAATAAAACGGAAAATGTCATAATGCCTCTGTATCGCTCCATGGTGAGACCGCACCTTGAATACTGTGTACAATTCTGGTTGCCGCATCTCAAAAAAGATATAATTGCAATGGAGAAGGTACAGAGAAGGGCTACCAAAATGATAAGGGGAATGGAACAGCTCCCCAATGAGGAAAGACTAAAGAGGTTAGGACTTTTCAGCTTGGAGAAGAGACAGCTGAGGGGGGATATGATAGAGATGTTTAAAATCATGAGAGGTCTAGAATGGGTAGATGTGAATCGGTTATTTACTCTTTAGATAATAGCAAGACTAGGGGGCACTCCATGAAGTTAGCATGTGGCACTTTTAAAACTAATCGGAGAAAGTTCTTTTTTATTCAACGCACAATTAAACTCTGGAATTTGTTGTCAGAGGATGTGGTTAGTGCAATTAGTATAGCTGTGTTTAAAAAAGGTTTGGATAAGTTCTTGGAGGAGAAGTCCATTACCTGCTATTAATTAAGTTGACTTAGAAAATAGCCACTGCTATTACTAGCAACAGTAACATGGAATAGACTTAGTTTTTGGGTACTTCCAGGTTCTTATGGCCTGGATTGGCCACTGTTGGAAACAGGATGCTGGGCTTGATGGACCCTTGGTCTGACCCAGTGTGGCATGTTCTTATATTCTTATAATAAAAGAGAAAATCCCGACCTACAGCCCACCACCAACTTACATTCCCACCCCTTCTCTACCACCCATCCCCAAATTGCCATACAGCTCACACTGAAGCTCAATAGAAGAGCCAGTCATTGGTGTGTGATCAGGTAACTTGCCCCATATAAAGATATATTTATTTATTTATTTAGGATTTTTATATACCGACATTCTCGATACAAATATCGAATCAGGTTGGTTTCCATAGAACAAAACAGTCGCGGTTAAGGCGTTACATTAAACAGAGTTTCTGAACATAAGAACATAAGAACATTAATATTAAATATTAAATAGACAACAATAATATCAATAATAATAATAATATATAATAATAATAATAATAATAATAATAATAATAATAATAAAATAATAATAAGATATAGGAAATTATATAAAGATTAAAAGCTGACCACAATGCCCACGGAGCAATATGAACAGCATTTGCATTTACAAAAACAGCACTAACATAAAACGAAATTAGAGCAGACATATTAATTATAACATTTCCACTTTAGGAATGCAAACTGTGAGACTGCATTAACAACCAGTCAATGTGAGTGCCCATCGCTAGATTCCATCGCTAGGTTCCTCTCCTGGGGAACCATCAAAATGGTGCCGTAGACAGATTATCCATATAAGAAAAGAAATGAGGTCGCCAACCGGCAGGAACCATGAGTGACCAACCAGAGATGAAATAGTTCTCCATAATTCTGGCCACAAAAATACAAAAAGATTGAGCAAAATTGGTGCATGAGCACCTAATGCGTCTTATACAACTTCAGATAGTCTCCAGTGCCTCCACAAATTGTTTTGCTGCAGCATGAGATTCACACGTGTGTACTTTGTTATTGTGCTACACTCTTAAGTTTTACTGGATATTATAGTGTGAACCACACTTGTTTTTTAGCTAGTAGGAAACACACCTGCACAAATTCTTTTCTCTTAGATACCACTGTGGAAGAGAAATCTTGAAAAATTTTAACAGGTGAGTTTTGATATTGCAGCTGAGGTTGCCGACGAGAAGCAGACCATTTATTCTGCTTGTGCTCGTAATTTTAAAAACTAGCTATAACAACCCTCGGGCACTTGTCGTTGTGCTTCTGTGCTCCCAGTCGGTGCACATGTTCCACTTTCAGTGTGGAAGAAAGGGCCAGCAGATTTAGTGCTTCCGGCAGCCATGAGGACAAAACCTTTCCCAGACATCTAGTGCCAGCCCATAGAGGGACCACATATAGTAAGAGATTACAGAATTCACTTAACAAAACATTATTAAGAAAAAATACACAGTGATCCCATTTTAAAGTAGTATTCCTTTGGAACCAATAAGTAGGAAAACTACTTTTGATCTAGTTACCAACAGGACCAATAATGATCTAGTTACCAACAGGACCAATAAGTAGGAAAACTACTTTTGATCTAGTTACCAACAGGACCTGTTGCAAAGGGTACAGGTAGTGGATCTTCTTGACAATAGTGAACATAATGGAATTAAAATTAACATAATTATTGGAGGGCTGCTCCTAAGTAAATCTACTGCAGTGGCATTTATCTTTAAAAAAAAGCAGACTATAATAAAATGAAGAAATTATAAAAAAAACAAAAAAAACCTAAAAAGCATGGTTGCCAAGGTTAAAAGTTTGCATAAGGCATGGTAATTGTTTTTGTGGAGATTTTTAAACAATGTGTCTACATAGGAGAACCAAAACATACATTCAACAATATTCTCCTGCGTCATATTTTTGAAAGGCTTCATACTAGGTACCACTGGTGTAAATATCTTCATTGCCTTCTATGTAATCATTGGTCATAGTCCAATATCCATAGGGGTAGGTTTTAAAAAATACACGCGCACATCCATGTGTGCGAGAATTTATAACTTGTGCGCGCCGGTGCACGCATGTTATAAAATCGTGGGCGGTGCGCGCAAGGGGGGCAGACTAAAATAAAAATCGCGTGGCGACACATCGTCAGGCTTCCCCAATCCCCTCCCTGTCCTCTCCAATTAAGCAGCGGACTGGGAAGGAACTTCCCTACCCTAACCTCCCTTTCCCTTCCCCTCTCCTACTTGCCCCCTATCCCTATCCTAGGTCCCTCCCCCCCATTTTTTTAACTTACATTTTGCTCCTCCGAAGGAGCAGTAGCAGGTTGCACATGCAGGCAGGCTGCCGGCGTGTGATTCCCCCGGCACAGCAGCAAATTGCCACTGTACCGGCATCTCCAACCCCACCCCTTCCCGTCCCCCGGACTGTCCCTTTGCCGAGGCCCGGCTCTTGTGCACGTAACGGGTTACGCGTGCAGGCAGGCCCCTTTTAAAATGTGTGCGGCATGCGCAAGGCCAGGCTGCGCAGGAAACCCCTGTGTTTACGCACATAGGCCATTAAAAATCTAGCCTATGTTTTATACAAAACACAATTTTTAAATTTTTTTGAAAACAATTTTCTTTGCGGTTAAAAAAAACACACTTTTCTGGGTTCTTTAGTAGCACTTCTAGTGAGCATCAGCAGTTTTATGCAATTGACACATATATGTCCTGATACAGGTCCATGTTTTGAAGATTGAATCTACATCAGGGGGCCATTATGCCATTCTGAATAGCTGTTTCATTGGTTAATTTTTCAGTATGCATCTTGGTAAAATGTTCATACTGCCATCAAAATCTACAAAATATTCAATCCATCTTCAAAGAATTTGGATAACACAACTTTTATTCTGTCTCACTACTTTCACTATTATAATACTAAAAAGAAAATGCTACTGATTTTAGCCACCTACTATAACAGTGTCTTGCTTATACATTTGGTACCAAAAAGGAAACCAGAAATTACATTGAATGGAAACATATTTATACCAAACAAAAACTGTAAAAAAACAAAAAATACAAAAATTTAAAACCTTGATTTAAAGAATAGGATACCACTCAACTTTTAAGTTTAATCATAGGGAGCAGTTGTAGTTAGTTAAAAAAAAATCCAGGTTTGCTCTCTTATATTAAACCAAGCCTGACAATCACCTACTCTTGGTGAGATCAGAATCTGATCCAATACTCCTCACTGTAAATCACCAAAAAATCTCAAAAAAGATATAGTTGCAATGGAGAAGGTATAGAAAAGGGCAACCAAAATGATAAAGGGGATGGAATAGTTCCCCTATGAGGAAAGGCTGAAGAGGTTAGGGCTGTTCAGCTTGGAGAAGAGATGGCTGAGGGGGGATATGATAGAGGTCTTTAAGATCATGAGAGGTCCTGAACGAGTAAATGTGAATCGGTTACTTACACTTTTGAATAATAGAAGGACTAGGGGGCATTCCATGAAGTTATCAAGTAGCCTTAAATTAGCATAGACTAATTTAAGACTAATCGGAGAAAATTCTTTTTCACTCAACACACAATGAAGTTCTGGAATTTGTTGCCAGAGGATGTGATTAGTGCAGTTAGTGTAGCTGGGTTCAAAAAAGGTTTGGATAAGTTCTTTGAGAAGTCCATTAATGGCTATTAATCAAGTTTACTTAGGGAATAGCCACTGCTATTAATTGTATCAGTAGCATGGGATCTTCTTAGTGTTTGGGTAATTGCCAAACACTTGTGGCCTGTTTTGGCCTCTGTTAGAAACAGGATGCTGGGCTTGATGAACCCTTGGTCTGACCCAGCATGGCAATTTCTTATGTTCTTATGTTCTTAGTGGCATATACATTTATCAAGTGTCAAACCCCGTGATTAAATACATGGAGCAGGCATTTTGTTACACTTTGCAACAAAAAAATTGCATCATCATAAGTGGACAATTTTCAAAACGCATTCGCGTCTGTGCCTTTTGTTCATTTATGAGGGTTAACACTTGTATCATAAAAATTGGCATTCACGTTTATATGTGGTTCATTATTCTTCTATATATATTTACCGCATAGTTTTCCAGTTTCTTCATTTCATATTGGGCGATAGTTACAGTCACTGAAGTTACACAGGGTCCGTAGGGATGGTACACAAGAGGGTTCCTCGGTGGGAGATCACGGTAGTGGTCCGCAGAGCAGGTTACACCGGCGAGGGCTCCTCTAACGATATCACGGCAATGGTCCACAGAGCGGGGTACACCGGAGAGGATTCCAACATAGATATCACGGTAGAGGTCTATAGCGTGGTTACTCACAGCGACCGAAGACAAGGAGTAGTTCCGTAGAAAGCCTCGGGAAGCGAGGCAAGCAGGAGTCCGGGTGAAAGGACCTACGAGGAGCCGATAGGCAAGAGACGAGGAAGGGCCCCCGAGGAGCGGGTACCCAATAGTCTCACACCACGGAAGCAGGAACCAGAACAAACGCTGAAGTGAGAGTAGGTAGATCCAGCAAGATGAACTTGTTGCCAAGTCGGCGGCTGTCTGGGCCGGCGAGCTTAAATATCGAAGATGAGTGACATCATCTGATGGGGACGCTCCCGAGGTTCCCACCATGACATGGTTAAAGCAGGTCGGGGAGCGTGCGCGTGCCTAGGAAACCCTGAGGGTAAGATGGCGATTGGCAGCGTCCATGCTGCTCAGGTGGGCCTGGGAATGGAGGCCGGAAAGTCCAGCGGTAGCTGGCAGAGACCGCGAATTCGCCCAATGGAGCCAAAGCAGTAAAAAAAGAGGTGAGCAGTAGAGGTCGCAGTCGTCTGCGGCCGCGGAGTATAACACTAATTTACCTAAATTTTGAATACATTGAAATAGTATCCACTGTGGTCTAAGTCATTTATCTAATATCTGTTGTACAATAAAACAGTGCTTTGTTTTGAGGAACATTAATGTACAGCAACCGAATATCAAGTGTCACCAACATGAAATCAGAAGATACTAAAGTCACATTTGGTAATATGCTAGGTAAATGGTTTGTATCCTTCACGTAAGAACAAGTCTTTGGAAATTCTGTTTGTACAAAAACATCTACAAATTTGACAACAATTTGAACACTGAGCCAGGTGGGTCATGTACAGTAATTGCTTATGAATTTTATAAACTGTATAAATCACTGGTACCATAGGGTTTTTTGGCATAAGACATTGGACTTACGTAGCATCAAAAAACCACTTTCCATGGCTGATACAAATTCCACTTGAATCGATTGTATCAAATTAGGAGTAGGATCACAATCCAGCCTCTTGTAATAAGCACTATCTTCCAACTGATGTATTTCAGCCACATACTGATCGTGATACTGTATCACCACTGCACTTCCTTTATCAGCTTACAATTTTAAAACATACAATAATTTTTACTATAAAAAAATTGTCTCTACTTGACTGTTTCTCGGAGGGGGGGGGGGGGGGGTTGAGAGAGACTCTTTAGAAGGCTCAGCTTGACATTCAATATAAGGACCATTGTAAGGGGGCACTTTGATTCAGGGTGAGTTTATGGGAGGTGGCGTTACAGACACATTCAGAGGCATTCATTGTAAAATTGACATCATTAAAGAATTTTAGACCTTATAAGCAATGAAAATTCTAACAAGAGGAGTTCATTTGTACACTGCTGTCTCTGCTAGCTGCATGGTACAGATCAATTCCTTTTCATCACCTACCAAGACCAATTTTTTTCTGCTAGTGGGGCTCAGGGAACTCTACTAGCCCTGCTGGCACCGCTGCTCTTTTTTTTTTCTCTGGCTCCATAGTGCGGTTCCGCTTCTTCTGCCTCTGTCCTGATTTCCACCCCCCTTGACTCTCGGAAAATGTTGCATTCATGCATGCACAGACATGCTGCAATGATCACCCGAAGCTGCTAATATTTTTAAAATATAGAGAGGTATTTGTGGATTAAACGTGAGTGTGCATGAACTGGAACAAAAATAAAATGTAGTATAATTGCATACATTTAGTGTCTGTGTGTATGGGACTTGGTATGAAAGGCATGTTGGGATGTAACTTTTAAAGACTTCAAGAGACTAAAAACAGTTGTAGGTGGTAGTATGTATGTTGCTATATGTGGTAGTATGAGTTGCGATGGAGTTTCTGGTGCTATGAGTGGCTATGGGGTTTTGTGTGGGGTTGATGGGGTGTGGGCAGTATGGTGGGGCTTTGAGGAATTGTGTATGGGAGTGTGTGGAAGTGACATTATCTCGCTTCCACTTTTGCTGGTGATTTTCTGCTAAATTTCAATCTTTTGTACAATTCTCACATGAGCAGACACTTATGGTGTCCATTTCATATACTGTAAGTGGTTAAATTCATGCTACTATCTTGTAGTGTTAGCAGATGACTGGAACAGGGATTATGCTATGCAACTTATGGCTGCACATATAATAGCAATCATTAGATATACTGGAGCTGCCACTTTTAATAATGATCTTTGGGAGCCACAGTATGACATTCTTCATAGGCTTATAATTGCCCCTGTTAGGGCTAACCAGATGAAGTTTAATGATTCTGACATTAAATGTTCAGTGCTAGGTGTACACTATTTCATAGTATGTGGGAATGCTTCCAAGTAGAGCTTTTGGAGCAGTATTGTGCACTCTGTCTGGATGTACTGGTAAAACTGTAAGCTTCTCTCCTACTTTCTGTATATTGACTTTTGTAGATCAGCATGTATTTTTTGGGGACGATATCATAAGTCGCTTACTGCCAAGGCGTTTTTATTGACCAAGAAATGTATCGTATATAACTGCTTAATGGATAAACCACCTTCCTTTACTGAGTGGTATAATTGTATGGTAGATGCAGTCAGCATGGAATACCAGATGGCCTCTCTTAGATCATCAAATGATTATGCAATTTTCTGGCAGATTTGTTCACCATTCATTGACAAGCTTCCAGAGAACTTGAAGAACCTATTTAAATCTTGGAGAGTACGCATAAGAGGGTTAGATGGGTATTTGGGGACTCGTGGAAAACCGGGACATGTTGTGAAAGTATACTTTCTTGATCTGCTGTTTGGGTTTTTGATATTGATTGGCTGGGATTGTGTGCTATAAAATTGTAAAACTGATGGCTTTGTGGATACTGTTCCCTTGTCATTTGGTTGAATTATGGCAATAAAAAATGTTTAACCTAAAGAAGAGTGGAGAATTAACTTAGGTTAGAGGAGTGGACTGTGAACCAGGAAAGCGAGGTTTCAAATCCCACTATTGCTCCTTGTGACCTTTCTCAAGACACTTTACCCTCCATTGCTTCATGTACAAATTTAGGGGGAGGTTTACTAGATTGTGATATTTTACCGTGGGAAGGACAAAATATTGCAGGGGGCGTTCCCTGCAATATTTTGCCTCTCCTTGACAAAATATCATGACCAGCTATTTCCACATGATATATTTTATTACAGAAAATCTGCCCCTTTGTGTATACTGTGCAATAAACACTGTTTTACACATCTTATACTTTTATCGAAACTTACTAAACCTACCTGTTAGATTTTAAGGCCACTGAGGATAGGGAAATACCTACAGTACCTGAATGTAATCTGCTTTGAAGTGTCTGAAAAGAAGAACATAAATCAACTAAACAAATTAATGTTTGGAGGTAAAAAAAAACCTATCTTTATGTTATGAGCACGGAGGCGCGGTTGCTTCTGGCAGGAGATGTGAGCCCTTGGATCACCACGCCACTCAGGGAGGAGCCCTGAGAGCACAGCGACAGGTGAGCTGATGCAAGCACAGGCAGACAAGGAGCAGAACAAAGCTGGAATGAAGACAAGGAGATTGAAGGTCTGACCCTCTACCGGACCTGCACGCCTCAGGAAGACCAGCAACACAATTATGGTCAATGAACAGTCCTCCGACTGTTCCAAGCCTTTTCGGACCTGCCGCTGGGTAACGGCAATAAGCGGCAGGCCGGACAGTGGACGAGGGCAGACGGAGGCGTTGGAACATGGAAGACTTTGGACGAAGACTCAGGTGAGAACACTTGGACGAAGACTCAGGCAAGGACACTTGGATGAAGACATAGGATCAAGGCACTCTAGATGAAGACGTAGGATCAAAGTGATAGGTTGAGACTGTGATGCAGCGGCCCTACACAACCCACCCACAGGGCTGGTCGCGGACCACTCTGGGCTCGAAGCAAGCTCCAGACGAGGTGTGGAGTAGATGAGACTGGAACATGGCGAAGATCCTGAAGAGGCCTGCACCGGGGCATGCCCTACACAGCCGCCTGTGGCTGGTCGCGGACCATGCTGAAGTGGAGCAGGTTCAAACAGTCTTAGACATGGACGGCTGCAAATGCAAGGGGCTCTGAAGACAGGGAGAGGATTCAAGCTCAGGATACAAAATACAGAATTCTCAGACAACTCGGGATTCAAGAGACAGGATTCAAGCAGAAATCTTCAGGAGGCTTGCATTGCGGAGGAGATGGCCTTGTACCATGAGGTGCCCTACACAGCCTGCCCGTGGGCTGGTCACGGACCATGACAATGGCACGCCGGGAAAGTGGACATCAAGGAACCAAGGAACTGGAGGCAAAGGCGAAGACAGAGGGATCAGGAAGGAACATCGGACATCAGGAACATGGAAACATCTGGAGATACGGACGAAGGAGCTCCGACGAGGGATGAGACCAGGACATCAGGAACATCAAGACAGAGGAGCTTCAGAACACTGGGAGCATTGAGACGATGGAGGACCAGGACATCAAGGACATCAGGAACATGAAGACGGAGCCATCAAAGCAGGAGAAGACCACGGAGGATCTGAACCGAAGAAGAAGACACAGACGACTGTGAGACTCGATCCGAAGGCCAGGAGTGACTGAAAAGGAGCCCTTATATAGGGCTGCAGCAGGAAACTGAGTGGAGTGCCCTATCCCTGAGACCGGGAGTGTTGTGATCTTCCTGCATGCAGTGCCCTAACCCTGATACCGGGAGTGTTGTGATCTTCCTGCATGCAGTGCCCTAACCCTGATACCGGGGGTGTTGTGATCTTCCTGCACGCAGTGCCGTATCCCTGCTCAGTGCAGGAAGATCACAACACCCCCGGTATCAGGGTTAGGGCACTGTGTGCAGGAAGATCACAACACCCCTGGTATCAGGGTTAGGGCACTGCGTGCAGGAAGATCACAACACTCCCGGTATCAGGGTTAGGGAACTGTGTGCAGGAAGATCACAACACTCCTGGTATCAGGGATAGGCACAAGTTCTAGTCACATTGACTGATCACATTACTTTTTTTGTCAAGCTACCAACCGTTTCCATTTCCCATCCCCCCAACCATCACCTCAGTGGGAACCTTGGTAACATCAATAAAAAAGAGGGCAGCCAGCCAATAGGAATACATATTCATTCCTAACTGACCTGAAAAGTGTCAATTTGTATCATTTTCTGTTAGTGCGCACTAACCCCCGGTTAGTGCGCACTAACCCGATTAACGATTTTTTAACGATAAATCGTTAGAATTCCTTTTGTATCGTGTTCTTTAATGATTTAAGACGATTTTAAAATTATCGGATGATAATTTTAATCGTTGAAAAACGATTCACATCCCTAGTGGACAATGTTCCGCCCTATCTCTAACCTGCCCTTCCTCTCCAAAATTTTGGAAAAGATTGTGAACATCCAACTTACTGAATATCTTGAAGACAATAATATACTGCATCCTGCCCAATACGGCTTCTGTAAGTACCTCAATACCGAAACACTCCTCCTCTCTCTCACGGACCACCTGCTCATAGGCATGGACCAAGGCAATTGTTACCTCCTCGCCCTCCTCGACATCTCAGCTGCCTTTGATACTATCAATCATAACCTCCTTATCAACCGTTTAACCGAAATAGGCATCTCAGGCCTAGCCCTGCTATGGTTCAAATCCTATTTATCTAACAGAAAGTTCTCTGTCAAGATAGGAAACGCCAATTCCACACTCTACCCCCTGTCCCAAGGTGTCCCCCAAGGCTCCTCCCTCTCCTCTACCCTTTTCAATATTTATCTCACACCCCTATGCCAACTCCTCACAGACCTTGGCCTCAAATTCTACCTCTATGCTGACGATGTGCAAATCATCATTCCCATCCACAACTCTCTCTCAGATGCCCTTGCATTCTGGAACACATGTCTTGCCAACATAAACGATTTCCTCACCAACATCCACCTCGCCCTAAACTCCGCTAAAACAGAACTGCTCCTTATCTCTCCCCACTTCCCTCCCAAACCCCTGATCGCTAACGACCCAGCTTTCAACACCATCACGTCCCAACCCACTGTAAGAGACCTTGGGGTAATTCTTGATCAACAACTCAATCTAAAAAAACAGATCAACTCCATCCTCAAAGAAGGTTTCTTCAAGCTCAGTATTCTGAAGAAACTCAGACCCCTCCTCCACTATCATGATTTCCGTACTGTCGTCCAAGCTACCCTTTCCTCAAAGCTTGACTACTGTAATGCCCTCCTCCTCGGCCTACCCTCCTCCACTACCAAACCCTTACAAATGTTCCAAAATGCAATCGCCAGGGTCATCACCAACTCTCGGAAAGCTGATCACATCACCCCCATACTCAAAGAACTCCACTGGCTCCCTATTGCATCCCGTATTCTCTTCAAAATTTTAACTATAGTACACAAATCCATCCACTCTCACAATTCTAACTGGCTTGATGAACCCTTTCGTCCTATACGCTCTGTACGACCCATTCGATCAGTCAACATAGGCACCCTCTCCATCCCCCCTTTGAAAAAAGCCCACCTCTCCACCACTAGAGACCGCGCCCTATCCATTGCAGGCCCCAAACAATGGAACGCCCTCCCCACCACGCTCAGGCTTGAGCCATGTTATTCCAAGTTCAGAAAAAAACTTAAAACGTGGCTCTTCCGTCAAGCCTACCCTGATTAATCCCTACCTCCCCCCCCCCCCACCCTCCAGTTCTTACCTTCTGATCTTACTTGTATATAGACTCCAGTTAGTAACCTGCTTAAGCCTTTATATATAAGCCTTTATTTATAGACCTGTATATATATATATACCTGTAAATAGCCTGTTACAGTTGTTTGATTGCTTTAATTTCTTTGCCCTCTGCTCTGTGTATATTCCTCCCTGTTTCCCCTCCCCGTTGATTGTAATTTCAGCCTTTCAGTTACAATGTGAACCGGTATGATGTATGCTTACTAATGCCGGTATATAAATGTTTCAAATAAATGTTCTAGCAGACAATCTCAGTCGAGAATTTCAGCCCCATGAGTGGTCCCTCAACCCTGTGGTGGTGGACTAGATATTTCGGAAGTGGGGATATCCGAGCATTGACCTCTTTGCGTCGCTTCACAATTGCAAGTTGGACAACTTCTGCTCCCTATATCGCAGTCGCCAAGTTCCACCACGGGATGCGTTCGCCCTCTCCTGGGCGATGGGCCTCCTCTATGCCTACCCACCACTTCCTCTCATCAGCAAGACTCTCGTGAAGCTACGCACAGACAAGAGCCTAATGATTTTAATTCCCTTTACTGGCCGCGACAGGCATGGTTTCCCATCCTTTGGGACTTCTCAGTGCGTCCGCAGATTCGCCTAGGCACGGATCTGTCCCTCATATTGCAAAGGAACGGACAGTTGCGCCATCCCAACCTTCAGGCCTTGTCACTGACAGCTTGTATGTTGAAAGGTTAATTCTGCAGCCACTCAATCTCTCGGACTTTGTATCCCAGGTCCTGGTAGCTTCACGAAAGCCTTCTACTAGAAAATCTTATTCTAAATGGAAAAGATTTTCATTATGGTGCACTTCAAAGGAGTTAGATCCCTTTACCTGCCCCACAACGAAGTTTTTAGACTACCTCTGGCACTTCTCGGAGTCAGGTCTACAAACTTCCTCCATTAGGGTACATGTCAGTGCGGTGTCCGCCTTCCATAAGGGTACAGGATATGTCTCTATTTTGACACAGCCCTTAGTAGTGTGCTTCATGAAGGGCTTGCTTCACCTCAAGCCCTCTCTCCGTCCCCCGGCCCCTGCTTGGGACCTTAATGTGATATTAGCGCAACTCATGAAACCTCCGTTTGAGCCTCTGAATTCCTGCGAGTTACGGCATCTCACCTGGAAGGTCCTTTTCCTTCTTACGTTGATGTCTGCTTGCAGGATCAGTGAGCTACAGGCGCTGGTTACACAAAATTCTTCATGATCAGGTGATCCTTTGAACTTATCCTAAATTTCAACCAAAAGTAGTATCTGAATTTCATTTAAATCAATCCATAGTTCTGCCTACTTTCTTTCCAAAACCCCACTCACTTCCTGGTGAGAGGGCTCTGCATTCCTTGGACTGCAAACGTGTGCTGGCTTTTTATTTGGAACACACTGCAGGCCATAGGAAGTCCACCCAGCTCTTTGTCTCCTTTGATAAACTTAAGCTGGGCATCCCGGTGGGAAAGCAGACCCTGTTCTCCTGGCTGGCGGACTGTATTTCCTTCTGCTACCAACAAGCAGACCTTCCGCTACAGGGACATTAAAGTGCACTCCATTAGAGCAATGGCAACGTCGGTAGCACATCTTCGTTCTGTACCTCTCACTGATATCTGCAAAGCTGCGACATGGAGTTCTCTCCATATCTTGGCAGCCCATTATTGCCTGGGCAAGGCTGGCACACAAGATTCTATCTTTGGCCAGTCTGTTCTGCGCAATCTATTCTCAGCTTAATACCCAACTTCCGTCCTACAGCCCGCTGGGATTTTCAGGCTGCCTGTTATCCAAAGAACCACCCTTGTTGTTGTGCCTGTTACATGTCTTTGGGTGTTTTTGGTACATGCGCGGGCATCCTCAGCTTGTTATTCACCCATATGTGAGGGCTACCATCCTGCTTGTCCTGTGAGAAAGCAGAGTTGCTTACCTGTAACAGGTGTTCTCACAGGACAGCAGGATGTTAGTCCTCACTAAACCCACCCGCCACCCTGCAGAGTTGGGTACGCTTAAAACGTGGCTCTTCCGTCAAGCCTACCCTGATTAATCCCTACCTCCCCCCCCCCCCACCCTCCAGTTCTTACCTTCTGATCTTACTTGTATATAGACTCCAGTTAGTAACCTGCTTAAGCCTTTATATATAAGCCTTTATTTATAGACCTGTATATATATATATACCTGTAAATAGCCTGTTACAGTTGTTTGATTGCTTTAATTTCTTTGCCCTCTGCTCTGTGTATATTCCTCCCTGTTTCCCCTCCCCGTTGATTGTAATTTCAGCCTTTCAGTTACAATGTGAACCGGTATGATGTATGCTTACTAATGCCGGTATATAAATGTTTCAAATAAATGTTCTAGCAGACAATCTCAGTCGAGAATTTCAGCCCCATGAGTGGTCCCTCAACCCTGTGGTGGTGGACTAGATATTTCGGAAGTGGGGATATCCGAGCATTGACCTCTTTGCGTCGCTTCACAATTGCAAGTTGGACAACTTCTGCTCCCTATATCGCAGTCGCCAAGTTCCACCACGGGATGCGTTCGCCCTCTCCTGGGCGATGGGCCTCCTCTATGCCTACCCACCACTTCCTCTCATCAGCAAGACTCTCGTGAAGCTACGCACAGACAAGAGCCTAATGATTTTAATTCCCTTTACTGGCCGCGACAGGCATGGTTTCCCATCCTTTGGGACTTCTCAGTGCGTCCGCAGATTCGCCTAGGCACGGATCTGTCCCTCATATTGCAAAGGAACGGACAGTTGCGCCATCCCAACCTTCAGGCCTTGTCACTGACAGCTTGTATGTTGAAAGGTTAATTCTGCAGCCACTCAATCTCTCGGACTTTGTATCCCAGGTCCTGGTAGCTTCACGAAAGCCTTCTACTAGAAAATCTTATTCTAAATGGAAAAGATTTTCATTATGGTGCACTTCAAAGGAGTTAGATCCCTTTACCTGCCCCACAACGAAGTTTTTAGACTACCTCTGGCACTTCTCGGAGTCAGGTCTACAAACTTCCTCCATTAGGGTACATGTCAGTGCGGTGTCCGCCTTCCATAAGGGTACAGGATATGTCTCTATTTTGACACAGCCCTTAGTAGTGTGCTTCATGAAGGGCTTGCTTCACCTCAAGCCCTCTCTCCGTCCCCCGGCCCCTGCTTGGGACCTTAATGTGATATTAGCGCAACTCATGAAACCTCCGTTTGAGCCTCTGAATTCCTGCGAGTTACGGCATCTCACCTGGAAGGTCCTTTTCCTTCTTACGTTGATGTCTGCTTGCAGGATCAGTGAGCTACAGGCGCTGGTTACACAAAATTCTTCATGATCAGGTGATCCTTTGAACTTATCCTAAATTTCTACCAAAAGTAGTATCTGAATTTCATTTAAATCAATCCATAGTTCTGCCTACTTTCTTTCCAAAACCCCACTCACTTCCTGGTGAGAGGGCTCTGCATTCCTTGGACTGCAAACGTGTGCTGGCTTTTTATTTGGAACACACTGCAGGCCATAGGAAGTCCACCCAGCTCTTTGTCTCCTTTGATAAACTTAAGCTGGGCATCCCGGTGGGAAAGCAGACCCTGTTCTCCTGGCTGGCGGACTGTATTTCCTTCTGCTACCAACAAGCAGACCTTCCGCTACAGGGACATTAAAGTGCACTCCATTAGAGCAATGGCAACGTCGGTAGCACATCTTCGTTCTGTACCTCTCACTGATATCTGCAAAGCTGCGACATGGAGTTCTCTCCATATCTTGGCAGCCCATTATTGCCTGGGCAAGGCTGGAACACAAGATTCTATCTTTGGCCAGTCTGTTCTGCGCAATCTATTCTCAGCTTAATACCCAACTTCCGTCCTACAGCCCGCTGGGATTTTCAGGCTGCCTGTTATCCAAAGAACCACCCTTGTTGTTGTGCCTGTTACATGTCTTTGGGTGTTTTTGGTACATGCGCGGGCATCCTCAGCTTGTTATTCACCCATATGTGAGGGCTACCATCCTGCTTGTCCTGTGAGAAAGCAGAGTTGCTTACCTGTAACAGGTGTTCTCACAGGACAGCAGGATGTTAGTCCTCACTAAACCCACCCGCCACCCTGCAGAGTTGGGTACGCTTGCAATTTGTTATTTTATTTTTCGCACGCTCTTTGTACTATACATGAGACTGAAGGGAGACCCCTGCTGGATGTAGGGTTAGTGCCATGCTGGGCATGCCCAGTAGGTGCCAGTCAAAGTTCTAGAAACTTTGACAAAAGTATTCCGTGATGTCACCCATATGTGAGGACTAACATCCTGCTGTCCTGTGAGAACACCTGTTACAGGTAAGCAACTCTGCTTGATGTATCCCAGTGCTCTAACTGCAACTGTTTTAATTGTATTGTTAGATAAAATATTTTTTACATTATGGAGTGAATTTTTAAAGGAGTTACCCCGTAAAAGTATCATTTATTGTAGCAATTTTCAAAAGTCCATTTATGTGTGTAAAACCAATTTTACTTGCATAAATCCTTTGAAAATTGCCTCCTAAAGTAGTAATATCATCTCAGATGAGTTAGTTTTCATTTAATTGAAAATTATATTAAAAATGTTCAAAAAATATAAGGGGCTTATTTAAAATGTCTGCATAGATACAAAGCTATAAGTTTCTTTTTGAAAATTGTCACAGGTAAAAAGTATGTGACCTATGATTGAACTTACTGGTTACAAAATTCGCGGTCAATTAGACCTCTTTTTTGCCAGTTCTGAGGTCTTTGTCTCCTAATCAAAAAACTATTTTTGGAAAAACTATTCATA
The DNA here is from genome assembly GCF_901001135.1 of Rhinatrema bivittatum. NCBI lineage: Eukaryota > Metazoa > Chordata > Amphibia > Gymnophiona > Rhinatrematidae > Rhinatrema > Rhinatrema bivittatum. The sequence goes on along the minus strand of NC_042617.1, from coordinate 104,799,591 downwards.
ATAAAGTACAATAAAGCATAATTTTTAACAGAGATCTAGAATATAAGATAACTTATGAAAGTTGTTGTAGTTAGGTTTTGTGTATAATTTGAACAGGTAAAAAGTAGTCATGGACATTTGCACCTGCTTTTGGTGCAGATACATTTTTTTTCAAATATATGCATAGATTTGGAAAGTACAGTCTATGTGTGTTATTTTATGAACCTACTCCTGGGATTGCCTGCTCAGAACTGGCTAGAATTATGTGCACTGTGAAAATCCGTACACACTTTTTGTCAGACTGAATGAGGGCAACTGCCAGACAACCAGTTTACCTGGATAAATTGCTATATCCATATTAATGGCTTTGAAAATTGTCTGCCCCATGAGTATACTAAAAGAAGTGTCTGAACTATAGGATTTACGGTATAAATAGTGGAACTTCTGCATGAAGGTTAAAAATGGCCTTCCCTAGAAAACATACATGAAGAACTAAGAGGGGTCTGTTTACTAACCTGTGAAACTTGGTAACACACATTATCACAAACTACTAGTGAGCCAGTAATGGAGGCCATGGTAAATAGAGTGCATTAATGAACATTGCAAGTTAGTAAATCCAGTAGGCCTTTTGCTAGAAAAGCATCTTACCACATTGAGTGGCGTATCCTTATCTTTGTCCCAAAGTTCAGCATAGAGAAAGTTGATAGTACAGAGATCTCTCAGTCTGATAGCATACTGTATTCTTTATCACTAGATATATTTCAAGATATACCATACTTTCATTTTATCCTCACATCTAATTACACACGTAATTCCATGTATACATTTTGTATGACTGAGATCTGTTATGGCATTTCATATCAAATCTTCCAAACAGATTTTGTTTGAACCTTGGATAAAAATTAATTCTTCAGCCAATTAAGGACAGTTTTTGTTTATAACTTTTATAAAAAAAACAATCTATTAAAGAAAATTGTGCTTTTCCAAAGAAACAATTTGAAAAGCCCATAACTTAAGTAAAGCTACCACCCTGCCTAGATAAAAATATGCAGCATTAATTTTGGCAGCCGTTTTAAGTTGTCATGGCTACCAATGGGATAAATGTGCATACCATTTAGTAAATTAATTCAACGTACTGTGAACAGGAAGATGAAACAATAGTCAAGGTTTGAAAACTGAAAATATGACAACTAACCATATAATGTGTGATGGGTATTATATACTCCTGGCCAATAAAAGAAGGCAATATATAAGGAAAACCTGGGGAAGAGATCCAGAAAGTAAAAGAGCAGAATATTTATTTATTTATTTATTTATTGAGTTTTATATACAGTCATTCGGGTTTGCCATCACAACGGTTTACAATTGTCAATGGGAAGAGGGTATGTTAGCAGGTTAGCAATTCAACATGTTAGATATAAGACTCCAATTCCCATAAGACACAGGGGCTCTGAAGGGGGAGGAACTACACAGGTGTTGCATCCTCAAAGGAAAGAGGGAGCCCAGGTATGTTGGGAGAAGGTTGAGCATTTTCCCGAAGGAGGAGTGGGACAGGAAAAGGAAGGAGTTCTATTAGAACCAGCAGAAGAGATAGAGGAGATGGAGGTGGAGGTGAGGAATAGCCTCAAGGAAGAGCCTGAACAGATGGACCTGGGAGATCCATTGTGAAACCTCCCAAGGAAGAGGATTCTCCAAGGAGCCTTGCAGGTTAGAAGCCTTTGGAAACACTACCTTCGGTGGATGTCGCTGCAGCCCAAGAGAAAAAAGGGAAGTCCAAACCTCAGCTGCAAGCTATGGCGGGAGGTGGCAGTAGAGCCTGATCCCTTTAGAATCAGACCCATAGAGCCCAAGCTGGCCTCAGGCTATGGAGGAAGTAGTGGCAACAAGACTATATATTATCTGAGGAAAGAGTGGCTTTATCATACAAGAAACTGATGTTTGATTAAGATTAAAGACTGGAAACTACAAGGACAGCTTGAGACTGGGTTTGTTTAAGCAGCTCACCAGTCCAGGTGAGAGGATCTAAATACATAGCCGTTGCACCCTGGGGAAGAAACAGGATAAAATCTGTAAAATAAAAATCTAAACAGAATTGTAGAATCTTATAGCTTCCTGGAAACAAGCATAGAGACCAGGCAACGGAGTGACGAAGTATCCAGTGCTACTGGAAAAAGGAGATTCAAATCAGAAGTATGACAATTGATATTAGTTGTTTAACATATATCTTTTGGGGTTTAATCATCATCTTTATTATATGCCAGGTTACCCAAAGATGAAACAAATGATCATAGATGTACTGATAAGAATAACTGTCTTAATGTAAGAAGTGGCTGTACCTTCTTTATAAAATACAACAAATGAAAAACAATTTTTATAAAAAATTCAGTCATATTTGTATGACTCAGAACAAACTGGATGCCAAACATATAAAACAAGACCTTGCCAATGATACTGTCCAAAGTGTGATTCTCCACATATAAGACAATATGTCTGATTACAAAAATTGATGAGATAGTGCTTAAAAAGTGGCTAATTCTGTCTAAAAAAAAGTTCTTCAATTTTTGCTAACATATGGTTTCTTCATACAGAAAATCTATACACAAAAGAAGAAGTTGTTTCTATGGTAATATTAAAGAGGGTAATTTTTTAATACTTTTTTTTTGTTATGCATTTCAAATAAACACAAGAATACCTTGTTACAGAAACATGAGGTATACAACAGAAATTAAGAACAATGTCATTGAAAAATAGGCAAAAATTCAAGCATCCTAATATAATAAAAGGAAAATGGAGGGGAAACGAGAAAAAGAAGCAAATATCTAACACCATGAAATTAAGAAAAGCATAATGAGAAGACAAACACCAGTATCACCTTATATGCCTATCTAAAGGAGTGTCTATTAAGCGTGCAAACCTAAGAATGACTGGAGTTGAGATGCTTTAAAGAAAATTTCCCTGTACGTACCAGGATCAGTCCAGACAGCTGGTTATGCCTCCCCTCCAGCAGATGGAGTCAGAGAGAAAACTGAAAGCACCCCCTAGATATACTGGTGTGCCACCTGCGATCCCCCAGTATATTCTCTGACTCCAGCAGATTGAGAGGCATAACCTGCGGTCCTGGTCTGGTCAGTTTATACGTACTGGGAAATATAAAAAAAAAAAAAAAAAGGAAAGGGAGACAAGATCAATTACCAGTATCACCTTATATGCCTATCTAAAGGAGTGTCTATTAAGCGTGCAAATCTAAGAATGACTGGAGTTGAGATGCTTTAAAGAAAATATAATTTACATTAAGATATCTAATAAGACACAAGGATATCACAAGATATATTGACACCCCCCCCCCCCCCTCTTGGATAAGACCATAGAAAGAAACTTTTCCCTGTGAAGTTGAGTAATTCTAGTGACATCAATGTATACCCATAACTTTTGCCCATAATACAAGAGAAAACGATTACAAAAGAAAAATCTAAGAACATTATTTCTGACAGAGGAAAAAGCAAAAGACACTAGCAAAGTTCCTCTTAGCAGTTTCTTAAGGCAAATTCCTTCCTGGGTCTTCTTCTGCTTGAGGCAAGTAATATGCCTTAGTTATTACAGGCATCGCAGCATTAGGAATTTTCAAAATTGAGAGACAATTTCTGAACAAATCTTACAGGAGAAATCAATTTAATAATAGGAAAATTTAATATTCTTAAGTTAAGGCTTCAGAGGGAATTTTCTATATTCTCAAGCTTCTTAGAATATATCTGGTCTAATTGAGCCAAAAACTTGCTGAACTTTTTCTAACGAAGTAAACCGGGTATCCAATACCTCCAGCTTAGTTGCTTGAGATGAAACCAAATTAGAGTTAACAAGAACTCGATTGTTAGTATCCAAAAAACCTTAGTTAAAGATGAAATAGAGGCTTCAAAAGTCATTAAGGCATTCCAGACAACTTCCAGAGTAATCACAGGGAGTTTACTCAAACCGAGTTTACCAACTGGAATGCTCACCACATTGCCTCCACTCCGAGAAACAACTTCACCCAAATCATCTGGAAGAGTCAGTGTCAGGGCCAAAGGCAAAGGAGCAACCACTCCAGAAACCCCCAAAAAAGGGCTATTCTCTTCGGCAGTATCCAATGCCGCCATTGCAGAAGAAGAAATAGGGCTCCCAGCCTCTTCCGCAGCCGCCCGCAACAGATTCAAGGCTCCCCAACTCACCTCGAGGGAAACCAATGAAATGTCCGACAGCAGCAGTGTTCCATGGTGGGGAGGAGATGGTGTAGACGGTGCACCTAGACTGAGGGGGTTCTCATCAGCCGGCGGGGACAGCTTTCGCTCACCGTCAACCCCCGTAACAGCCATTGCAACCAGGCTTACTCCAAGCACCGGCAGGTGTGTTGCGGCTCCCGGTGTCCCACTGCCCCACTTGTGCTTCCCTTCTCCCCAGGGGCGGACTGGCCGATGCAGTTGATAGGGGAGTACCACCGCTGGAGGCCAGGCCGGCAGGGCTGAAAAGCAGAGAGATGCTGCGCACCACCACCAGAGGCCAGGTCGTCGGCAGTTGAAGTGCAAAGAGGCCCTGTTTGCTGCTGCCGGAGGCCAGACCAGCGGGGCCGAAGAACAGAGAGATGCTGCAGGCTGCCGCCGGAGGCCGAGCCGGTGAGCCTAAGAGCAGAGAGACGCTGTGTGCCACCGCCAGAGGCCAGGCCAGCGGTGGCTGAAGTGCGGAGAGACCCTGTGCACCGCCAGTGGAGGCTGGGCTGGCGGGGCCAAAGAGCAGAGAGATGCTGCAAGCTGTCACCGGAGGCCAGGCCAGCGGCAGATGAAGTGAGAGAGACCCTGTGCACTGCCGTCGGAGACCAGACTGGCGGGCCAAAGAGTGGAGAGATGCCGTGTGCCACTGCCGGAGGCCAGGCCAGCAGGGCCCAAGAGTGGACAGACGCTGCGTGCTGCCGCCAGAGGCCAGGCCGGCAGCGGCTGAAGAGCTGAGGCCAGGCTTATTGGGCCAAGCAATAAGAAGAGGCTCCATGTGAGCATATGTGTGTGTGTGTGAGTGGCAGGTTTGTGTGTGCCTGTGGTAGAATGGGTGCCTGGGTGTGTGAGTGAGAGCTTGTATGTGTGTGGTAGAATGGGTGCGTAAGTGGCAGCTTTGTGTGTGTGTGGTAGAATGGGTGGGTGAGTGGCAGCTTTGTGTGTGTGTGGTAGAATGGATGCATGAGTGAGAGCTTTGTGTATGTGGTAGAATGGGTGCCTGAGTGGCAGATTTGTATGTGTGTGTGGTGGAATGAGTGCCTAGATGTGTGAGTAGCAGCTTTGTGTGTGTGTGGTAGAATGAGTGCCTGGATGCGTGAGTGGCAGCTTTGTGGGTGTGTGGTAGATTGGGACCAAGAGCATTTTTGTGTGATTGAGAACTTGTTTGCAAGTGAGAGAGCATGTGTGATTGAGAGAGACCATGGTCGGAGAGAGAGACAGACTGGTCAGGAAGATGACTGGTGCTTGTGTATGTGAGGCAGAGACTGATCAGGGAGGTGACTGGTGGGTGTGTCTGAGAGACAGACTGGTCAGGGAGGTGACTGGTGTGTGTCTGAGAGACAGACTGGTCAGCGAGGTGACTGGTGTCTGTGTGTGAGAGCAGAGACTGGTCAGGGAGTTGACTGCTGTGTGATTGAGACAGAGACTGGTCATGAGGTGACTAGTGTCTGTGTGTGAGAGACAGACTGGTCAGGGAGATGACTGGTGTGTGTGAGACAGACTGGTCGGGGAGGTGACTGGTGTGTGTGTGTGTGTGTGTGAGACAGAGACTGGTCAGAGATGTGACTGGTGTGTGTGTATGTGAGGCAGAGACTGGTCAGGGAGGTGAATGGTGTGTGAGAGAGACAGAGACTGTCACGAGATGACTGCTGTCTGTGTGTGAGAGACAGACTGTTATGGTTTTGAGGTGTTTGGTGGATTCTTAGGTGCTGCAGTGATGGCCACTCCTACGGGGAGGAGCCCCATGGGGAACTGCAGTACCAAGCTAGATTCAGATGCACAAACACAGAGAGAGTTTTTATTGTACAGCTTGTAGAGTTCACCAGAGATGGCAGTAGTGAGTAGATTCCTGCAGCAACAGTCTTGGGTCTTCGACTGAGGAGACCTGTCCCACAATGGTGGCATAGGGAGCTCTGATGCAGATTTCCAATGAGGAGCTGTAGGTGAGACAGACTGGTAGATGTTAGATTACTCACACTCTAAGAACATAAGAACATAAGAATATAGCATACTGGGTCAGACCAAGGGTCCATCAAGCCCATCATCCTGTTTCCAACAGTGGCCAATCCAGGCCATAAGAACCTGGCAAGTACCCAAAAACTAAGTCTATTCCATGTTACCGTTGCTAATAATAGCGGTGGTTATTATATAAGTCAACTTAATTAATAACAGGTAATGGACTTCTCGTCCAAGAACTTATCCAATCCTTTTTTAAACACAGCTATACTAACTGCACTAACCACATCCTCTGGCAACAAATTTCAGAGTTTAATTGTGTGTTGAGTGAAAAAGAACTTTCTCTGATGGACCCTGTGTTTCGCCCGAAGGCTGCAACGGGAGGGACAAGGTAATTTTTAAGAAACTAAAACAAAGGAAACAACAATTATGAGTTTGTTACAACTATAGACCAAAATCGGGTACTGGGAATACACAATAGCACCGGGATCACATACCTTTAAACGCACGGAGGAATTCTTACAGCTGACACAGCAAGGAGAGCGGGGAAGTTAGACAAAACACAGCATTTAAAGCCATATCTTCCTTGAGGGTATTCAGATCTTGAGAGAATATCAGGATGTTGTCTAGGTATACAATGACACATTGATAGAGTAGGTCACGCAGGATGTCGTTCATCATGGTTTGGAAGACAGCTGGGGTGTTGCACAAGCCGAAGGGCATCACTAAGTACTCAAAGTGTCCATCCCTGTGTTATGACTGTCGCTGCCCGATGTCTCCACTCCACCCTCCTTACCTCTCTGGCGACTCCTCCTGCGGTTGATGGACGTTTGGCTGCTGCGGCATCTGCCTGCCGTCCTCTCCGGCGTCCTCGGACCAGCTTGGGCGTTGCCTCCCGCCATGCTGTTCAGCTGCCTTAAGGCGCGCACGCTGCACGGCCCTGCTTCAAGTACCTTCAGTGGCGCGAACCTCAGGGGCATCCCCCTGTGATGACATCATGCATCCAGGATATAAAAGACCTACGCGATTGCTAGCTAATCGAGTTAGCAAAGGTTTCTACTGGATTCCAACGGATGGATTTCGCTCTCCGTACCTTGCAACTCTGCCTCCTTCGGACCTACTCTATTTGGGGTACCCGCTCCTTGGGGGCCTCTCTCTCTCTTATCTTTCAGGTCGCAGTCTGGAACCGGTACTCGCTCCTCGAGGGCCCATGTTCCTGGACTCGCTACTTGGACTCCACTTCTGCCAGGAAGAGACCACTCTCAGAGTTACCATCTCTGCCTCTCAGAGCTATTCCCTGGAACCAGGTACTCGCTCCTCGAGGGCCTGCCTTTACTCTAGCTCCTATGCTCCATACTGAGAGACCGCTGTGTGAGTACATTACCAATGAGGCTCTATTCCTGAACTCTGCATATCCTGCTACTACTCACAATCTCAGTTCTCTCTATTACAGCACAACCATTGGGATCGCTGTTCCAGAGCCTGAGGGTCTACAAGCCCAACCGGGCTACTTCCAGCTCACTACTGCCACCTCTAGTGATTCACCAATCCTGTCTAATAAAAGAACTAGTGTGTGTGTGTGTGTCTCCTATGCTGAGCCTGACCTGTGGCCCCTCACAGGACTTTCCCCCAAGGGCACGGTCATCTGCCACCGGTCCAGGGATCCACCCAAAACCCTTACAAATAATAACACTCTGGTATTAAACGCTGTCTTCCATTCGTCGCCTGAACGAATACGAACAAGGTTATATGCTCCTTTAAGATCAAGCTTGGAGAATATCTTGGTTCCCTGTAGTCTGTCAAATAGCTCTAAGATGAGTGGTAAGGGATAGCGGTCTTTGACCATGATCTCATTTAGACCATGATAATCAATGCATGGACGTAAGTTTCCGTCCTTCTTCCCCTCAAAGAAGAAGCCTGCCCCAGCAGGAGACTTGGATGGCCTTATGAAACATTTTTGAAGATTTTCTTGGATGTATTCAGACATCGCTTTATTTTCTACCACAGAGAGGGGGTAGACCCTTCCCTTGGGTGGTTCAGTATTCAGTTTCAAGTTGATAGCACAGTCATAGGATCTGTGTGGAGGTAGTACATCAGTGGCTTCTTTAGAAAATACATCCTGAAAAGAAGCGTATTAAGGCAGCAGCCCAGGCAACAACGGAGTCGTTGGCATGCAGGGTATAGGAGAGACTTCCTTCAGGCACTTGCCATGACAATCTGGACCCCAACGTGAAAGCTCCAGAGTAGCCCAGTTGAATCGAGGCATGTGCTTTTGCAGCCACAGTCACCCAAGTACTAGGGGGTGCATAGCCTTCTCTAGCACAAAGAAGGAAATGGTCACTGTATGAAGAGCACTTGTCCTTAAACGCACTGGCTCAGTAAGTAGGGTTACTTCACCCGGTAAAGGCTCTCCTTGGATAGAGGATAGTAGTAGCGGAGATGTCATGGTAGTGGTGGGGATCCGCAGATGTTCCACTAGACGTTTTAGTATAAAATTTTCTTCTGCCCCGGAGTCCACTTGGGCAAGAGTCTGAAATTCAAGCGGTCCGCATATCAAGGAGACTGGAAGAGAGAGTGGAGGAGAGGGTGCAATTAGACCTAAGAAGAGTCCTCCCACAAGTCTTAGGTCTGCTAGTTTCCAGGATAGTTTGGGCATGTTTGTACAGCATGGCCAGCTTGTCCACAATACATGCAGAGGCCCAATCTTTTTCGTGTTCTTCTCTCTTTAGAAGTCAGGTGACTGCGGCCTAGTTGCATTGGTTCTTCCTCGCCAGCAACAGGTTTAGACTGAATAGGCTTAGATATGGTCTTGATTTGGATTTCTCCCTGGCTAGGTCTCTGGAACTCTTGACCTCTTGAACCTTATCCCGAAGTCGGTGATCAATTCTTGAAGCCAACTTCATCAGGTCCTCCAAGGTCTCAGGCATTACTCGAGCCACCAGTTCGTCTTTTAGCTGGGAGTTCAGGCCTTCAAAGAAGAGTGTCTTCAGGTATCTTGAGTCCCAATGTAACTCTGAAGCCAAAGTCTTGAATTCTATGACGAAGTCTGGTAAAGGTTTATTACCTTGCTTTAGATGAACCAATGTAGATCCTGTTATAGTGTACCGGGCAGGGTCATCAAATACAGATTTGAACAATTCCAAAAACCCGGTAAGATCATTCAGGATGGGATCATCACGCTCCCACAGCGGAGAAGCTCAAGCCAGTGCTCTTCCGTCCAGATAAGACAGGATATATGTAGTCTTGGCATATGCTGTAGGGAAGTGGTTAGGCTGCAGGGCAAAATGCATACAGCATTGGTTGATGAATCCTCTACATCTCCAAGCTTCCCCTGAGAAGCGTGTAGGAGCGGAGAGGGGTACAACAGTCTTAACCATCACTTCTGGCGGTGTTTCTTCTTTACCTGTGGTAGTAGAGGCGTTCATCTGTGAGTGCAGTAGATTAATGGCCACAGTCAGGCTATCCAGCGAGTTCTGTTGTTCGGAGATTCGCTGGGCCAGGCCTGGAATGGCCCAGCGAATCCCAGCAGGTAGAAGTATTGGTAGCAGGCACCAAGGTAGACGACTCAGGCCCTCAGGGAGCGAGTACCTGGATACTGGATAGGCATCTGGAAAAAAGCATAAGGCCCCCGAGGAGCGGGTACCCAAGTTAGTAAAACCCCGGAGGGTACAGAGAGCTTCCAGCAGCAGCAAGAAGCGGCAGAGTAGCTTAGACCGGATGAATTCAATCCTTGCTACTCAAAGTCAATCAGCAAATAGGCAACCTAAATACCTGAATGTGGGGGCGCCCCCAAGATTTGCGCCAATGTTGGAATAAAGACGTGGATAGCACGCGCATTCAACCTAGGAGGCCCTCATGTGAATCATGGAAGAATGCCTTGCCATAGCCGTTCTGGGGACGCTGGAGAGTGCGGCAAGCAGACGCGGCGGTCACCATTTTCCCGAGGCTGGTGGAGAAAGCAAATATTGAGGTGAGGCATGTGGGACGAAGCCGTCTGAGTCCGACGGATGCAACACAGACTAGTCAGGGAGGTGACTGGTGTGTGTGTATGTGAGGCAGAGACTGGTCAGGGAGGTGACTGGTGTGTGAGAGAGACAGAGACTGGTCACGAGGTGACTGGTGTCTGTCTGTGAGAGACAGACTGGTCAGGGAGGTGACTGGTATGTGTGTGTGTGAGACAGACTGGTCAGGGAGATGACTGGTGTGTGAGAGAGACAGAGACTGGTCACGAGGTGACTGGTGTCTGTCTGTGAGAGACAGACTGGTCAGGGAGGTGACTGGTATGTGTGAGACAGAGACTGGTCAGGGAGGTGATGGGTGTGTGTATGTGAGACAGAGACTGAATAGGGAGGTGACTGGTGTGTGCGTGAGAGACAGAGACTGGTCAGGGAGGTAACTGGTCTGTGTGAGACAGAGACTGTATATGAGTGACTGGTTGTGGGCCCTAAGGAAGAGGACCTTGAGGACAGAGCTTCAGCAGCCACTGATGCTTCTGGTGTGTGCTTTTGGCTAAGGGAAAGGAGTAGGAGAGTTGGAGAGGGTAATTAAAGGTAGCTTTTTAAGTTTATTTTTCTTGATTGACTGCCATTTTAATTATTGGGTATTGTGTGATGTGTCTGCCATTTTGAAATATTTTATTGATATTTTGACAATTTTTTATAATTTTATGAGTTTTTAATTGTTAGATGTTATCTGTTCATCAGTTGTTTGTAACATTTATTAGTATAGTTTTACAATTATTTCTGTGTGGGTATCTATAGCAGCTTGGCTTGTTCTGTTTTCCTAATAGGAGGTGTATTAGTGTTTAGGGCCTGGTTAAATATTTGTAGTGTTGCCTTTTCATAGGTAGGATCGTTACTGTTTGAGTGTGTTCCATAATACAGGTGTAACTTAGTTTGTGTGCATTATTGCAGATCCTGGGACTATGTTAGGTGCTATATTTCCGCTGGGGGCGGAGTCGGGGAGGAGTTGGGGCAGCAAGGAGGCGGACGCGGAGATGTCTTCGCTGGCGGCAAAAAGGTAAGTTACGTTATCGTCGCCAGTAGCACACCCAGTAGCACCACCTTTCACGGTGGCGCTATTGGGTGCGAAAGCCGGCAGCAATAACACTGCGGTGGTGCGATGGCTGCTGGCTTTTGCAGGCCCGCCCCCCCCCCCCCCCCCGTTACCGCTGGATTTACCATTCTGTGCGAGAATGGAGAATCCAGGCCTAAAATTCCACAGGTATCAAGGCTAAGAATAGTTTTTAAAAAATAGGGTCCCATCAAAACTTCTTAAATCACTTGAATATGGCAAGAAAAAACAAATAGAATGTCCTGACCTGATAGCGTCAAAAGCAGATAAGATGATGAAATCTTTAATGAATGACACAGGTAGATTTTAAAAGGGCCGCCCATGTGCCCATAAACATGCGTATCTCACACAAAGATACGCACTATTTTATAAAGCATGTACGTAGGTTATAAAATAACCTTCATGCGTGTATGTCTGCAGCTTTACGCACAGTCAAGGGGGAGAGAGAGAGAGAGACTTCTTTATAAGGCTCAGTCTGATATCTATATATGGACCATTGTAAGGGAGCACATTGAATTGGGGTGAGTTTTTGGGAGGTGGGTTGGGGTTAAGCAGGGCTTCCCAAACCTGTCCTGTGGACCCCACAGCCAGTCGGGTTTTCAGGATATCCGCAATGAATATGCATGAGAAACATTTGCATTTCATAGAGACTCAGTATGGGGTAGATTTGAAAAGGTGAGCGCAGGAGTAGATTTGTTCGCGCAACCCGGCGCGAACAAATCTACTCCCGATTTTATAATATGCGCGCGCTACCGCGTGCATGTTATAAAATACAGGGTCGGCGCGCGCAAGGCTGCGCAAAATCGGTAGCCTGCGTACGCCAAGCCGCGCAGCCATCAAGTTATGCTTGCCTGAGGCAGGCATAACTTGCGCACACCAGCCAGCTGCCGGCGCACCATGTTCCGGTCCAGGGGCTGGTCCGGAGGCCGTGGCCATGCCCACGGAATGCCCCTCAGCCGGAACCACGCCCACGGCCCCGCCCAGGAACGCCCCCCTATGACGCGCCAGCCGCGACACCCCCCCCGGCACCCCCCCCAGGAAAGCCCCGGAACACACATAAGTCCCGGGGCTTGTGCGCGTTGCCGAGCCTATGCAAGATAGGCTCAGCGCGCCCAGGGGGTGGAATGGGCAGCTTTTCGGGGGTTACGCGCAAAACCCTTGGAAAATCTGCCCCTATATGCACATTTATCTCATGCATATTCTTTGCAGATATCTTGAAAACTCGACTGGCTGTGGGGTCCCCAGGACAGGTTTGGGAAGCCCTGGGTTAGAGGGATATTGTTACAGACACATTCAGAGGTATGCCTTGTAAAATTGGATTCATTAAAGAATTTTTGATCTTATAAGCGATGAGAATTCTAACAAGAGGAGTTGATTTGTATGCTGTGGTCACTGCTAGCTGCATTGTACAAATCAACTCCTTTTCATCACCTATAAGGTCTAAGATTCTTTAATGATGTCAGGCAAATTCAGCTGCTAATTAATTCTATCATCACAGCCTGTCAACAGATCTAGCTATCTGAGCACCTGTATTTCTGCTAGAACTTCTAATAATGTAATTGCAGCCTTCCATGCAGACCATTGTCCTGCTCATTCTGTAGAAAATGCTAACTTCTGGTACCTTGTTGATGCCTGCTTCTACCTTAAAGAAATGGCAAACTAACTAGAATAAATGCTTGAAGAGCAGAAAAAGAAAATTAAAAAACTAACCATGGATGGAAAATTCAAATAATATGCATTTCAGATAGAAGTACTTAAGTCAAAAAGTATTACATTAATTCTCAAAATGTATTTCTAATCCTGCAACTAGCAATTGTAAGGTCAAATGATCAAATGGCCTACCGCCTATGCACATTTCGCTCCTCAAGGGGTGAACATAAACACACTGTCCGCCACCTGTGGAATAGCTGGATGGTTTGGAAACATATATACTTTTGCTGAAAATAAAATTTGAAAGCTTCAAAATAGAAAAGGATAGAAGAAGCAATGTTGATACAACTGATTTACAGTGAGATAAACAGATTAGAAGAAATGCTGGGCCTATTTATTCCTATTCAGCTAGCTATGTTCGGATTTATCTCACAAAGTGGTGGCGTTTGAATATTCAGCAGTGTTCAACAGCCACTACTTAGCCAGATAACTATTTACACAGTTAAATAGTTATCCATCTAAAGTGATGGGCAGACGGGGCATTCTGGGGCATGGTTACTTATCCAACTAACTTACAGGGTCATTTATCAACTTGCGTTATATTGTTATTGCGGGCATTAGGAACCTACTGCCCTTGATAATGCCATAATGCATGAGATAAATAATGCATTGCGAGATGCGTATGAAAATTCTAAAAACTTTAGTCAAAAGGGAGGAATTTGGGCAGAGTTTCTGAAAATGAGGGGTGTTTAACTTTCCGTGCGATAGCGTAATGCACGTTATCACATGATTTAATGTCGGAAATAACTACACCTTTTTTCTGGGCATTATGCTGAGCGTTATGTGATATTTATCACAAATCCTGTTTCGGGCAGAGAGAGAGGGAGAGGGGCTATTCTAATCCTAGGGTGAGGTTTTGGTGGTAGCTTAGGTTTTGCGGGGCAGTTTTACATGCACAGTCAGTGGTACGAACAGCACAGTAGAGATCAGTGAAGATTTTATGTGATTTGGAGTGATGAAAGGTACACAAAGATGAGATTAAATGTACTCTCAACCTAGCTTGATGCACTCTCTACCTGACTGCTATCAAGCTAGGTCAAGAGTACAATGTACAGATTTCATCTTTGTGTACGTCATCACTCCAAATCACATGTGTTTTTCCTGTTGTGAACCATTATGATGGGCCCCGAGTGACGGTATATAAAACTAAATATATAAATAAATAAATAAATAGATAATAAAATCTTCACTGATGTCTACTGTGTTGTTCGAACCTTTGATTGTGCATGTAAAACTACCCCCCAAAACCTAGGCCATCATCAAAACCTCACCCCGAGTTATTAGCTGTCCCTCTTCCAGTGGTATAAATAGTTTATTTATTTGAGAGCCTTATAAAGAGTCTCTCTCTCTCTCTCCCCCCACTCCTGAGTGACTTTCCAGAGACTCAGTGATAGAAGGGATTCTGATTTACCAGCAGTTTGCAGGACAGATGGTTTGGTGCTCTAAACTCAGTCTAAACATAATTTACCTCTGAGAAATAACAAACTGATGTTTTTAACCAAATTTCTCTCTCTTTCTCTATCTCTCTACACATATAGCAAGACAGCAGCCTAAGAAGAAAAAAAGTGATCCAGGACATCATCTTTATGAGATTGGTATAAGTATTCTGAAACATTCTAAAAATGAAAACGAGATAAAAGGGTAAGTATATAAAGTTAGAAATTAGAATGAAAGTTTCACAATTTTAAAAGATTTCTTATTAATTTCCTAAATAAATGCCTAAATAAAAGAGACATAATATATAATTTTGTAGGAAAAAAAACATTTCTTACATAACCAAGAAAACAAAGTACTTGATTCCTAAGATGGTTTTGAAGCTCAGGAGCAATAAGTGGCAGAGCAAATCAGATGTTTAAGTTTTTACATATCCAACAGAGCATAGCTTACTTTCAAATTATTTACTTCCAAGCCATATTGTTATAATCTGGTATGGTTGTGGACCCTGGATCGTAATGAGAGCTGACTCCACCCACAGGGAGAAGCCCTGTGGGGACTCACTACGATAGGCGTAACCTCAGCTGAGACGGACACAGAAGTAAGAGACTTTATTAGATTGGAATGTGGTTAATACCCACAAAGTGTAATGAAGACACAGTCCAGAGTAGTGCAGGAGGTCAGCAGAGCAAGGTAGATGACAGTACTCACTCCAAAGTGAGATGAGCACGGTAGTGGCCCAAGGCAAGGAGCACACCGGTGGTTCCGTCAGCAAGATGGTAGAAACGAGAATCGTACTCACAAGGCTGAACTAGGCAGGATCCCAAACAAGGCTAGATGGATTCTCCAGGCAGGAAGACCCTCCGAGGAGTGGATAACCAGAATATAACAAGGCCCCCTAGGAGCGGGTACCTAAGGCGTTCTAAGTCCAGGAGTTCTAGAACGAGTTCAAAGTAGCTCAGCAAAGCATCTCCGAGTGGAGTGGAATAAGCAGGAAGGAAGTCCTTGCTAACTCGTAGGAAGCATAGGCTGGATGGATTAAATGCACTGGCGGGTGATGTCATATATAGGGGAAATGGGAAGGAGGTCCACAGGCAATCTAGTCAGAAATTTAAGTACCTGGTGCCACACCCGCACAATGTGTGTTCCAGAATAGAGCTATTTCTGCTGACCCTACAGGAATGAGGAGAGGAAGGAGACAAAAACAGAAGCATCACTAAATCAATTGTTTCCACCTGTTCTTTTTCCAGGGCTAACTAGGAGATAGGAGAATCGCAAATCCAGTGCTGCAAACAGACCAATCTAGCCGACCAATAGTAAACCTGAAGTTTTGGCAAAGCCATACTGCCCTGCTTCTTATCGAGCCACAATTGACTAAGTCTAATACGAGCCGGCTTTGAGTGCCAAATAAACTTACCAATCACATTATTCAAGTCTGCTAATACTTGAACAGGAATCAAGCAAGGAACATGCTGAAATTTATATAATAACTTAGGCAAGATATTCATTTTTAAGAGGTTGATACGACCTGTCCATGTAACAGGCAACTCATCCCACATACAAAGATCACCTTTCATCTTCCGCAAAAGAGCAGCGAAATTGGAAGTGAAGAGGTCACAAAAATCCCTGGGAAAAAAGATACCAAGATAAGTAAAACCATCAGATACTTTATGAAACGCACTAAAGCAATCTGGGATAGGCAGTTTTAGATCAATCGGAAAAATTTCAGATTTAGCTATATTGATCTTATAACCTGACAGCTTCCTATACCAATCTATCAGGAACAACAAAGGAGGACCAGAAAGAAAGGGGACCGCTAAATAGATAAGAACGTTGTCAGTGTATAAAGAAATCTTCTGTTACCGCCCACCCAACCAAAGACCATGAATATGAATATTCCGTTGAACTGCAGTGACAAAAGGCTCAATTGCCAAATCAAATATCAGTGGGGATAAGGGACAGCCCTGATAGGTACCCTGAGCAATGTCAAACCACGAAGATAAAGAGCCATTAATCAACAACCAGGTGTAAGGTTGTGAGTCCATAGCCAGAATCCAGTTTAAGAACCAAGCAGGCAGCAGGATATGATTTAAAGTCTGGAAAAGAAAGCTCCAATGTAGCCTATCAAAGGCCTTCTTGGCATCTAGGGATGGAATCAAAGCTGACTGGCCAGACTTCTTCACCATGTGAAGTAGATTGAGCAATCAACGCATATTAGTTGTAGAGACCCACCCCTTGACAAACCCTGTTTGGTCAGAGTGCACTAGATTTGATAATTAAGATTCCAACCATAGTTGCAAAACATTTGCCAAAATCTTTGAATATGACTTTAACTTGTAGCTTTGTGATTAATGGTTTCATAATTCAATAGACATATCATTGATTATCTTATTCCAATTTCAGATAAGTTATTCAGAATAAAGCTCCAGAATTTTAAATCATGCTATTTCTCCCCAACTTTCCCAAAGTAATGACCTGACTTATTTTCTACCAAATAATCTCTACTCTCACAAGGTATAACTCACTGGATCCTTTGTGCCCCAAGGTTACATTGTGAAAGACTTTCTCATTCATTTTCACAGCTCCACTTTTACAGAAGTTTTGAGGTTTTTGTCTCCTTCAGGATTTAAGATACTTTGCAGTTGTACTTCATAGTCCTCCCAGGAGCTAAACTGTTCAGGGTGCTGTGCACCAGGGGCATTGATAGGTACTTGAAAGACTTGGAGCATAGGCTCATAGTACTCGGGCTTACATGATCTTCTCCTACCTCTACACTGAGATTTTGTTAAAGGACAATTTTATAATGACCCACATATGTTAGCCGGAAAGTATGCACATAAGTAATTTTTACAATGATATGCAGATAAATTGTTAATTTGAGTTTTACAGTTGGTGCAAAATAGGGCAGCTAGGCTATTAACAGGAGCCAAATATGGTGATCATAATACATCAATTTTAAAAGCACTACATTGGATCCCAGTAGAAGAACATATAAAATTCAAAATGGTGACTCATTTCTAAAGCATAACGTTGTGATGATCACCCTCTGGCTAACACTATTGAGCATTATATTCCAGCAAGGCTTTTACATTCTGAAGGTCATAGTCTCCTTCAGGTACCTCAGGTTGGGAGTTGTAAGACACAGCAGACTAGATAAAGAGCTTCTTCCCAAGTCACTCCAATATTTTAGAACAAATTGCCTCCTGAATTAAGAGTGTAAGAGGGCTATAAGCTATTCAGGAAATAATTTAAATCTATGTTGTTTTTAGGAATGTTATGATATTTAATTTTTTTTTGTTATTTTTAAGATGTTTTTAACTAGTTTTTGATGTTTCTGTTGTGTAATTATTATTTTATATGCTTTTATTGATTTTATTATCTGCACTGATCAGTTGTATTTGGATGTTGTGGAATATAAAAATATTACATAAATAAATAAATTATACCAATTTTCAAAGGGAAATTTGTGACATTTTGGGGGGAAAAACAGGCCTTCAGTGGCTCTCACTGAGCCCCTGTGAACCCCCACTTCCGGGCCAAAAATACTAATCCAGCCTGACTGGAGCTGACATGGCCAGGGCTGGAAAACTTCTACTTTGAATCCCACTTACCTCCTTCCTAGATTCTCATTAAAAAGGGTAGGAGAGGGAAGCAAGATCATGGTATGAGTGAGGACATGCTGAGGCTGCTGCGAATTCCCTACTTTCCTTCAACTCTTTGCTGTTAAATGCTATCCAAAAGGAAGAGAAAAGGTGAGGGTTTATCCTCTGGAACTGACTCATCTTGTTGGTCAGCAGTCTGTTACGGCCTTCATGTCCTCTGGAGCTATCCTTTTAGGGGACCAAGCTCTCATTGTGGCCCATTGCAAAGGAGCGCCTGGCTCACCAGAGGGAGGGGTTTCTCTCAGTCCCCTCAATCAGTGTTGCGACCGTCGCTGCCCGACGTCTCCACTCCGCCCTCCTTGGTGACTCCCTCTTGCTCAAGTGGAAGGTTGGCTGCCGCGGCGTCATTCTGCCAATTCTTTTCAGCGTCCCCGGAGTGGCTCGACACTGCAATCCGCCATGATTCACAAGAGCCTAAGGGCATGCGCATGGCGCGGCCCCGACTGATGTACCAGCAGTGGCGTGAACCTCAGGGGTGTCCCCCTGAGATGATGTCATCCGTTCCGGATATGTAAGGTCTCAGAAATTGCTAACTAATCAAGTTAGCAAGGAGTTGAATATGGACCAGTTTCGCTCTCTCCAAGCTGCTCTGCCTCCTCAGGACTTACCAGGGGTACCCGCTCCTTGGGGGCCTCGCTCTCTCTTTGTTTTTCAGGTCACAATCAGGAACCGGTACTCGCTCCTCAAGGGCCAATGTTCCCGGACTGGTTGCTGTATACTTATTTTGCCTGGAAGTCATCGCTGCCTACTACACCAGTGAGTTACCATCTCTCTCTCAGAGCTTTCCCTGGAACCAGGTACTCGCTCCTCGAGGGCCTAACTCATTCCAACACCTGGACTACTTCTAGAGACTATTGTGTGAGTGTTACCATGAAGGTTCTGTTCCAGATCTCTGCATACCCTGCCTACTCACTACTTCAGTTTCTCTACAGCTCAGTTATCAGGATCGCTGTTCCAGTATCTGAGGGACTACAGCCCTGCCTGGCACTTCCAGCTCACTACTGCCACCTCTGGTCATTCAATATACTGTTTAATAAAAGAACTAGTGTGTGTCTGTCTCCATACTCTGAGCCTGACCGGTGGTCCCTCTTGGGATCTTCCCCCGGGGGCGTGGTCATCTGCCACCAGCCCAAGGATCCACCCACAACTACCTCAAACACCAACAATCAGTGCCTACCGCTGGCCAAAAAAGATGGTGCTCCTTGAGTGCCTTCCATGGTGCATCTGGATGACATGGCTGATGTGTCCATGTATGGGGGTACCCTCAGGTGTCTGACGCTAGGTCATCTGGCTGCTTGCCCTTTGTAAGAATTGAAGGGAGTTTGAATTTTTCTCCTTTGTTGATGTCTTCGGTCCCTGTTGATGGAAGTAATGTGGAGTCTGCAGTGGGTTTTTCTCCCTTGATTGAACCCCACTTGGAGCAGACGATGAGTCCATCTTATTTCCACCTAAACCAGCTGTAGTCACACTAGACTCTTTATGGGAACATATGATTGGTTTTGGGAAGTCTATCAATGGCTGTATGACTAAAATTGACTCCTTATTTCAGAAGCTGGAGCCAGTTGTGCTGGCTCCGGCTTCCAGTTGTGCTCTCCCAGTGCTCTGCCCCCGGCCTCCCAGGGGCCGGGGGCGTAGCACTGGGGGAGACAGGGACTAGGATAAGCTTCACCACTGAAAGTCCGCGGTCCCCCCGGGTGGATCCCGTAGGGACCCAGGCTGCATGGACTTAAGTGGGCCTCGCAGGATCTCCTGGAGAGATGATAGACAAGCATGCCCACAGACAGGAGAGGAGCACAATTAGGTTTGAGACTGGAGGTCAGATGGAGCAAGAATGACCATAAAAGTGTAGGCGATGACAAGGCTAGGGTCAGAGCCAGAATCAAGAGATGTAGGCAGAGATCAGAATCCTGGAGTCAGTCCGAGAAGTGGTCAACAAAGCAGAGGTCAAAGGCAGAGTAGTCAAGGAGCAAGCCAAGTTCAGTACCAGACAAACACTGGAACGGAAGGATGCAGGAACAAGACTCAGCAAACAGTGACAATCTAGCACAATACTAACCCAAAGCAGTGCTCGATCTTCATCCTGCCGGGCCACGTCTCCAGCAATCCGCGGAACATCAGACAGACACAGAACCGATCGACAGGAGTGAGGTCCGTGGCAAGCAGCTGAACAGGACAGAGATGTTCCACATTCCAATCAACGTAGATGTTCTTGGAATTCTTGAACCCACAAGCTTGGAAACAAGTGTTCTTGGATTCATGGATGTATGTGCTGGTACCCACAAATGAGGAATCAATTCTAGGAAGCACCAAAAGTGGGACTTGAACCTACAACCTTAGGATCAAGGTCTTTTCACCTTAGGCATTGCACCACATGCTAAGGCAAGGACATACAAGCAGGGACTTCCTTATATCAGGCAAACAATCAGGGCATGCCGCGGAGCTAAGACCCGCCCTTGGCCCTACAAGAGGCTGGGCAGTCCGCGCGCGCGTAGGGGCATGGCCAATGCCTTGGAAGGCGCCGAACTCCGACATGAGGCCTGGTGCGCAGTGGAAGGCCCGGTGACTGCCATCGCGGGATGCCGAGGCCTGGAAGAGCTCGCAGCTGCTGCTAGGGAGGCTGACCCGGGACCTGCCATGGAACCAGAGAAGTGAGCAGGCCCGTGCGCGGGCTGGATGCGGACGGGGTGTGCAACAGGTCTAGTACTGATCATTTAATTTCTTTTTCTTTGGTAGCTTTTCCATGCTATGCTGTTTCTTTAATTGTATTTTCCTTCGATTCTCCTGATTTTTCTGCTTCTACTTTCATGCTTTTTGTATGAGATGAAGTAAGGAGCCACAGTAACTAATGGTTTCCATGGTATTTTTTCTGTATTTTTTCTTTTTTGTGACTTCTTTAGTTTCAATATTCAAGGTTAATATTAGCTTTATAAAATAATCTGAAAATTTAATAACCAAAACGTTTAAAAAAAAAAAAAGGGTAGGAGCAATGCCCACTCTCTCTTGACAAGAGTCCCCATGCTTTCAAAATAGCACCATCTGCCTAGAGGACAATGCTGAAATAACATCACTTCAGCACCTTACTCCAGTGCAGCTGACACCATTTTGATGTACTGACTTTTTTAAAATTAGTTTATATTTTTGTTTGGGGGTTTTTTTTCATCTTTAATTCTTTTTTTTTTTGCTTGGCAAATGAACTCAATTGAAAAAAACAAAAATAAAAGCCCCAAAACAAAAAAGCAAAACAATTGGGGACTGCTTATCCCTAAGAAATAGCTACCAGGCTATTTTTTTCTTCAATTCCTTCATTCCCTGCCTGACTCTTGTGCTTGTTGAACATTGAGTCAACAGTAGGTGCAAATGGTTTTTATTGTTTAACTCTTGTTTCTCTTTGGCTTCCAAGTCTAGCCAAGTCAATCAATGCATCTTACTCACATGCCCCTGAAATAGCCTGCTTCAATTAAAATAATCTCTCCCATAGCATTTAGACATGTTCTAGTTTCTTAAAAATGTACTATTAACTATCATGGTAAAATATAAATTTCAAGCAAGTTTAGTGAAGAATTAATTGAACTATATGTACATATATTTACCCTATGACATTGCTTGCATTACCTATACAGGGTTACTTTCATTAGTGTCTATCTCAGCATAAAGTTTTGCCTGTATTTTATGGACTATGCAGCAGGAGCTGCAGTTTATAAAATACAATGAATCACCACCCCAAGTATGCACACATGTTTTAGTACATGCACATTTGCTTAATGCACAGATCCCAATATTTTTATAGTACACCTATATATTTTGGGGTAGATCTTAAAAAAATACGCAATCGCGTACTTTTGTTCGCGCACCAGGCTGGATTTTATAAGATACGCGCATAGCTGCGCGTATCTTATAAAATCCGGGGTCGGCGCACACAAGGGGGTGCACATTTGTGCAACCTGTGCGCGCCGAGCCCAGCGCGCACTACCTTTTCCCTCCGAGGCCGCTCCGATTTCGAAGCAGCCTCGGAGGGAACTTTCTTTCGCCCTCCCTTCCCCTACCTAACCCACCCCCCCGGCCCTATCTAAACACCCTTAAAATGTCTTCTTTCTTAAGAACATAAGAAATTGCCATGCTGGGTCAGACCAAGGGTCCATCAAGCCCAGCATTCTGTTTCCATCAGAGGCCAAACCAGGCCAAAAGAACCTGGCAATTACCCAAACACTAAGAAGATCCCATGCTACTGATGCAATTAATAACAGTGGCTATTCCCTAAGTAAACTTGATTAATAGCCGTTAATGGACTTCTCCAAGAACTTATCCAAACCTTTTTTGAACCCAGCTACACTAACTACACTAACCACATCCTCTGGCAACAAATTCCAGAGCTTTATTGTGCGTTGAGTGAAAAAGAATTTTCTCCGATTAGCCTTAAATGTGCTACTTGCTAACTTAAGGGAATGCCCCCTAGTCCTTCTATTATTTGAAAGTGTAAATAACCGATTCACATCTACTCTTTCAAGACCTCTCATGATCTTAAAGACCTCTATCATAACCCCCCTCAGCCGTCTCTTCTCCAAGCTGAACAGCCCTAACCTCTTCAGCTGTTAGGTAGGTGGACCCTTGGGTCAGCTGGGATGGATGGTGTTGCACTGTGGGGGCCCACAGTTGACATCGCAGCCGGGAGGCGGCGCTGAAGAGAGAACCCACAAGGCTTCACCCTTGGAAGCCTGCGGTCCCCTCGGGAGGAGCCCGTGAGGACCCGAGCCGCTGGGACTTAGGCAAGATCCTCTGCGCCTGAGGACCCGAAGAAGGTGGCCGGCACCTGGGGGTTGATGAAGACTTCACCTTGGAAGCCCGCGGTCCCCCCGGGAGGAGCCCATGAGGACCCGAGCTGCTGGGACTTAGGCGAAACCCCCTGGAGGGCGAAGAGCTGGATACCTGTGGGTGACGAGAAGCCAGAAGTCAGTGGACGAGCCAAGGTCGGAAGCCAGGAGTCGGAAGCCAGGAGTCAGAAGCCAAAGACAAAGCCAGGAACAGAAGCTGAAGCCAGAAGTCAGTGGATGAGCCAAGGTCGGAAGCCAGGAGTCAGAAGCCGAAGACAAAGCCAGGAACAGAAGCTGAAGCCAGAAGTCAGTGGACGAGCCAAGGTCGGAAGCCGGGAGTCAAAAGCCAAAGACAAAGCCAAGGGTGGAAGCGAAGTCTGAAGTCCAGGGACGGAAACCAGGGTCAGAAACCAGAAGACAGGAATTGAAGACAGGATCAGTAATCCGGAGCAGCAAATAGCAACTCTTAAGCCGAGAACCTTGTTGCAAGGCAAGGTTTAGGGCCAGCTGCAGGGTTTAAATAACCCTGCAGCGTCTGACGTCATCTGTAGGGCTGTGCTGAGTTTTCCCGCGCTGGCCCCTTTAAGGCCGGAGCCCCTGCGCGTGCGCGCCTAGGGGGCGGGGCCAACCATGGAGGACCAACGGCATCTCCCTCGAGGAGGGAATGCTGCGGCTGGAGCCAGGTCGGGCCTAGATGGCCGAAGAGGAGTTCCAGCGGCCGAAACATCAGCCTTTCCTCATATGGGAGCTGTTCCATCCCCTTTATCATTTTGGTTGCCCTTCTCTGTACCTTCTCCATCGCAACTATATCTTTTTTGAGATGCGGCGACCAGAATTGTACACAGTATTCAAGTTGCGGTCTCGCCATGGAGTGATATAGAGGCATTATGACATTTTCCATTTTATTAACCATTCCCTTCCTAATAATTCCTAACATTCTGTTTGCTTTTTTGACTGCTGCAGCATACTAGGCCAACGATTTTAAAGTATTATCCACTATGATGCCTAGATCTTTTTCCTGGGTGGTAGCTCCTAATATGGAACCTAACATCGTGTAACTACAGCAAAGGTTATTTTTCCCTATATGCAACACCTTGCACTTGTCCACATTAAATTTCATCTGCCATTTGGATGCCCAATCTTCCAGTCTTGCAAGGTCCTTCTGTAATGTATCACAATCCACTTGTGATTTAACTACTCTGAATAATTTTGTATCATCCGCAAATTTGATTCTTGCTACATATTTTTCCACATGCATTGACAGAAGATAACTACTTCAGCTCTTCTGAAAATTAACTTATCACTCACAGAAGCTTATTTACACGTGTATATGCCAATTTTACACACATAAGTCTGAGTAAATCTTTGATCATCATGAATGAAGTGTTCCATGACATGCTCCACACTAACGTCATAGTCTATTTGGACGACGTACTGATCTATTCTAAAGACCTGGCCACTCATCGCTTGGAGGTTCGTCGTGTCCTGCAATGCTTGCAAGAACATCGCCTTTTTGCCAAGTTAGAAAAATGCCTCTTCGAACGGGAGTTATTATTATTATTATTTAATTTTTATATACAGAAGTTTCATGAGAACATATCACATCGGTTTACATTAATTAACAAATATTCATTTAAAAATATTTGCATTTCCAAAATTAAATGAAGAGAAGTAAATACAAAGTTTCATTACAAACTAGTAAAACAAATAAAATAGTAAAATAAATAAACAAAATTTAAACAGTTAAAGAAGCAGAGCAGTAAGTTCAGAGATAATATAATTAACTAAATATTTATATTAAAGGGGGAATATAATCCTTAGGTTAAAACTCTTGGAAGGCTTGTTTGAATAGCCATGTTTTAATACCTTTTTTAAATATTTTAATGTCAGATTCCATCCTAAGTTCCTGAGGTAGAGAGTTCCACAGCTGGGGCCCGGCAATGGAAATATAGCCCTTTCTCTCACATTATTTAAATGAGCAATTTTAGGAGAAGGGATGGGTAACATCCCTGTACCTGCTGCTCTTGTAATTCTTGATGGAATGTGAAAATGTAATGTTGAGGTTAACCATTCTATCTTTTCGTTGTAGAGGGTTTTATGAATTAGCGATAGAACTTTATGCTGAGCCCTGTATTTAACAGGCAACCAATGAAGGTCCTTCAATATTGGCATAACGTGATCAGATCTTCTAGTTCCTGTCAAAAGTCTAGCTGCTGAGTTCTGTAATAATTGTAATGGTCTTGTAATATTCGCTGGTAGGCCCAAAAACATTGAATTACAGTAATCCAATTTTGAGAAAACAAGAGCTTGTAAGACTGTTCTAAAATCTTTTGGAAATAAGAGAGGCTTCAATCTTTTAAGGACATTCAAATTAAAATACCCATCGTTAATGATTTTTTTAATGCATGCTTTCAGTGTGAATTCATAATCAAGGAAGATCCCAAGATCTCGGACTTCCAGGGAAATGGGATAATTTTTGGCAGCTTCCTGAATTTCAAGTTCTTTTGCCTGGGTTAATTTAGGGGAGATAAATAATATTTCAGTCTTTTTTGCATTCAGAGAAAGATTCATTATGGTTAGTACTTTATCAATGGCAGATTGATAAATATCCCAAAGCTTAAGTGTTAGCTCAATTGATTTTTCACTTAGAATTAAAATTTGTACATTGTTTGCATAAATAAAATGTGTTTATCTGAAACCAGATAAAATTCTGCATAAAGAAAGCATGTAAATATTAAAAAGGGTCGCTGACAGAGAAGATCTCTGGGTTACAGCATGCTGAAGATCAATTGGTTGAGATTCTTTATTATGAAATTTTACTTTAAAAGATCTATTTGCTTCCTGGCTTTATCGTCTCCACTATAGGTTTCCATATGAACCCAGAGAAAGTCGCCAGTATCCAGGACTGGTCACGTCCTGTGGGGTCCGCTCTCTCCAGCGTTTCCTTGGCTTTGCCAACTTTTACCGACATTTCATCCCACGGTATTTGTACATATTAGCACCCCTCACTGCCCTCACAAAGAAGGGGTCCGAAGCCAGACAGTGGCCTCCTGAGGCCCTATAAGCATTCAAGGAACTAAAACAAGCCTTTCTTCGTGAACCCTGCCTCGGTCACTCTGACCCCTCATGCCCGTTTGCGGTGGGGGCCGTTCTCAGCCAGCATTCCAGCAACGGGCCTTCTTGCCGTGCTCCTATTTTTCCCGCAAATTCACACCCATGGGAAAAAACTATGGGATCAGGGATAATGAACTCTTGACCATTAAGATGGCATTCAAAGAGTGGCATCAATGGCTCGAGGCGGCACAGCACCCCCATCACGGTTTATACCAATCACAAGAACCTGGAGTATATCAGTCAAGCTCAATGCCTAAATCCCCACCAGGCGTGCTGGTCGCTGTTCTTCAGCTGCTTCAACTTCTTCTTGCAGTACCAACCAGCCTCTAAGAATGCCAGAGCTGATGCCCCCTCCAGGTTCTATGAGATGGAGGACACACCCATCGTACCTCAATACATCCTGGATCCTGCCAGAGTCCTTCTCATTGCCACAACACAGTGCCACTGGGAAAGACAGTAGTTCCCCTTCGCCTTCGTCAGAAGGTTCTGTCCTGGGGCCATGACTCGCTCACCACCAGTCATCCTGGCAAGACCTGCACGCTAGAGCTCTTATCCCGCTACTACTGGTGGCCTCAGATGGATTGTAACATACAGGCATATGTCAGCTCCTGCCCGACATGCGCCCAGCAGAATCCATTACCAGGTCGTCCCTGGGGTCTGTTGCAACCCAAAGCGCCGTGGATACACATCTCCATGGACTTCATGGTGGATCTGCCCTCGTCCAGTGGGAACCAAGTCATCTGGGTGGTCGTCGATAGATTCTCTAAGATGGCACACTTAGTCACCCTTCCGAAATTACCCTCAGCACCTGAACTTGCTCAGCTATTCACCTAACACATCTTTTGTCTCCATGGCCTACTGCAACATATAGCGTCCGACCATGGGCCCCAATTTATGGCAAAGTATTGGCGCTCACTGTGCAGAAAGTTCGGGATACAACTGGACTTCACATCAACATTTTACCCTAAGGGGAACGGCCAGGTTGAACAGATTAACTGGGCCCTAAAAACCTTTATCCGTTCCTTAGTTGGAAGCAGACAAGATGATTGGGCCGCCCTGTTACCCTAGAACATAAGAACATAAGAAATTGCCATGCTGGGTCAGACCAATGGTCCATCAAGCCCAGCATCCTGTTTCCAACAGAGGCCAAAACCAGGCCACAAGAACCTGGCAATTACCCAAACACTAAAAAGATCCCATGCTACTGATGCAATTAATAGCAGTGGCTATTCCCTAAGTAAAATTGATTAATAGCCATTAATGGACTTCTCCTCCAAGAACTTTTCCAAACCTTTTTTGAACCCAGCTACACTAACTGCATCCTCTGGCAACAAATTCCAGAGCTTTATTGTGCGTTGAGTGAAAAAGAATTTTCTCCGATTAGTCTTAAATGTGCTACTTGCTAACTTCATGGAATGCCCCCTAGTCCTTCTATTATTCGAAAGTGAAAATAACCGAGTCACATCTACTCGTTCAAGACCTCTCAGGATCTTAAAGACCTCTATCATATACCCCCTCAGCCGTCTCTTCTCCAAGCTGAACAGCCCTAACCTCTTCAGCCTTTCCTCATAGGGAAGCTGTTCCATCCCCTTTATCATTTTGGTTGCCCTTCTCTGTACCTTCTCCATTGCAACTATTTTTATTTATTTATTTATTTAGCATTTTTCTATACCGACTTTCCAATAACAGAATTATTGATCAATTTGGTTTACATTCTCAACAATAACAATGACAAGTAAATGTCTTACAATGAACAGGTCGAATTAACTTGGATTAAGATATATGGGGTTAATAACATAATTAAAAGGTACGGTGCCTAATGTAGTCTAGCTAAACAGGTGGTATTATAATGTTATTAGATAATTAGACTGCCAAAGAATATGTGATTTCTAGAGAAGGTCTATATAGTTCTCTAGCGTGTTCCCACGGAGGGGATCATTGGCAGGGATATTCCGCAAGTTGATGTTAAGGGAAAGCTTGGTTGAATAACCAAGTCTTGAGTCGTTTTTTAAATGTAGTGGAGCATTGCACTGATCTGAGATCTGACGGGAGAGTGTTCCAGATTTTAGGACCAGCTGTGGAGAAAGCTCTTTTACTTAATGCTGACTTCATCGGTGGGATTTGAAGGTTGTTTTTGTAGGCTTGTCTCACTGGTCTGGTAGAGGTGTGGAGTTGGAGAGGGAATTTGAGCTCGAGTGGTGCCAGGTTGTGTAGTGCCTTGTGGGTTACTGAGAGCACTTTGAAAAGTATTCTGAATTTGACGGGAAGCCAGTGTAGGCTTTTTAAGATGGGTGAGATGTGGTCTCATTTGTTGGACTTGGTTAAGATCCTCGCTGCAGCGTTTTGCAGCATCTCTAGCGGTTTTATGGCGTTTGCAGGGAGACCCAGTAGAAGTGAGTTGCAGTAATCTATTTTCGTGAGAATGATTGCTTGTAGAACTAATCGGAAGTCTTTAAAATATAGGAGAGGTCTCAGTCTTTTTAGGACTTGTAATTTGAAGAATCCGTCCTTTACGATGTTATTTATGAGTGATCTGTAATTCATTTGATTGTCAAGTATAATTCCTAGATTTCTGACTTGTGGGGTCATTGTTAATTGAGTAGACATGATGGTACTTGGAAGTGTGTTGGTTCCGTTTTGGGAGATGAGGAGATATTCTGTTTTGTTTTGATTAAGGATCAGGTTGAGGCTAGTAAGTAAGTTGTTGATGGCTTGTTGGCAAGAGTTCCAGAAGTCCAGAGTTTTTTGGAGAGATGCGGTGACCAGAATTGTACACAGTATTCAAGGTGTGGTCTCACCATGGAGCGATATAGAGGCATTATGACATTTTCCGTTCTATTAACCATTCCCTTCCTAATAATTCCTAACATTCTATTTGCTTTTTTGACTGCTGCAGCACACTGAGCTGACGATTTTAAAGTATTATCCACTTTGATACCTAGATCTTTTTCCTGGGTGGTAGCTCCTAATATGAAACTTAACATTGTGTAACTACTGCAAGGGTTATTTTTCCCTATATGCAACACCTTGCACTTGTCCACATTAAATTTCATCTGCCATTTGGATGCCCAATCTTCAAGTCTTGCAAGGTCATCCTGCAATGTATCACAGTCTGCTTGTGATTTAACTACTCTGTATAATTTGGTATCATCTGCAAATTTGATAACCTCACTCGTCGTATTCCTTTCCAGATCATTTATATATATATATTGAAAAGCACCGGTCCATGTACAGATCCCTGAGGCACTCCACTGTTTACCCTTTTCCACTGAGAAAATTGACCATTTAATCCTACTCTCTGTTGCCTGTCTTTTAACCAGCTTGTAATCCACGAAAGGACATCGCCTCCTATCCCATGACTTTTTAGTTTTCTTAGAAGCCTCTCATGAGGGACTTTGTCAAACGCCTTCTGAAAATCCAAATACACTACATCTACCGGTTCACCTTTAACCACATGTTTATTAACCCCTTCAAAAAAATGAAGCAGATTTGTTAGGCAAGACTTCCCTTGGGTAAATCCATGTTGACTATGTTCCATTAAATCATGTATATGCTTTACAATTTTGTTCTTGAGAATAGTTTCCACTATTTTTCCCGGTACTGAAGTCAAGCTCACTGGTCTATAGTTACCCAGATCGCCCCTGAAGCCTTTTTTAAATATTGGGGTTACATTGGCCACCCTCTAGTCTTCAGGTACAATGGATGATTTTAATGATAGGTTATAAATTTTAACTAATAGATCAGAAATTTCATTTTTGGGTTCCTTCAGAACCCTAGGATGCATACCATCCGGTCCAGGTGATTTGCTACTCTTTAGTTTGTTAGTCTGGCCTACTACATCTTCCAGGTTCACAGTGATTTCGTTCAGTTCGTCTGACTCATCACCCCTGAAAACCATCTCCGGAACTGGTATCTCCCCAACATCCTCATTAGTAAACACGGAGGCAAAGAATTCATTTAGTCTTTCTGCAATGGCCTTATCTTCCCTAAGAGCCCCTTTAACCCCTCTGTCATCTAATGGTCCAACTGACTCCCTCACAGGTTTCTTGCTTTGGATCTATTTTAAAAAGTTTTTATTATGAGTTTTTGCCTCTATGGCCAATTTCATTTCAAATTCTCTCTTCGCCTGTCTTATCAATGTTTTACACTTAGCTTGACAATGCTTATGTTTTATTCTATTTTCTTCAGATGGATCCTTCTAATTTTTGAAGGATGTTTTTTTGGCTAAAATAGCCTCTTTCACCTCACCTTTTAACCAGGACGGTAATTGTTTTGCCTTCCTTCCACCTTTCTTAATGCCTTCCTTCCACCTTTCTTAATGCGCGGAGTTCTCCCACAATCTGTACCCCCATTCCGCCACGGGAGTTTCCCCTTTTCAGCTAGTCTTTGGAAAGCAACCAGCGCCTCCACTGCCCTTGCCACTCACAGTGCCTTCTCCTGCAGCCCAACTCACTGCTCAGCAACTCCACTCCCTGTGGAACACCCAGGCGAATCTTCAGAGAGCCAAAGACGCATTCAAAAGAAATACGGACAAACGCCGTCGTCCAGCACCCCCTCTTTAGACCTGGGGATTGAGTATGGATGAGCACTCATCATATACATCTTCGGGTGCCTTCCATGAGGCTGGCTTCTAAGTACATTGGTCCATTTACAGTGAGCGAATGCCTGGGCCCAGTCTCCTACCACCTACGCCTACCCTCCAATTTAAAGATACACAATACCTTTCATGTTTCCTTGTTAAAACCTCTGGTGCTTTCTCCATTTCACCACATGCCACCAGAACCCCCATACATCTCCTCGGAAGAAGACCAGGTCTACCAAGGACATACTGGATGTAAGACGCAACTGCAGGCGTTGGGAATATCTGTCCTGGGAGGGATTTGGTCCAGAGGAGAACACCTGGGAATCCGCCTCGAATATCCTGGATAAATCCCTTCCCAACATTTCCACCGAACACACCCCGGCAAGCCTGGCCCTTCTGTGAGGGGGCGTAAAGGGGGGGTAATGTTGGGAACCTTGGTCGCGGCAACCCGCGACTGGGTCCCCTTACCTGCCTCAGCAGGCCACATCTCCGGTCTCCCCCCTCGACAATGGGGCAGCCTTGCCTGAATCGCCCTACGGTGTCCTCTCCACACGGCCGCGGACGCAGCCGTCTTCCAGCGTGTGCTCCCCTAGGCGTGCGCGCGCAACTTCCCAACACTAAAAGTGGCCGCAGCGGGAAACTTCGGCCCAGTACCCAAAGTTGACATCATGGCTCAAGGCTTTTTAAGCCTGGCTCAGTTCCCTGCTCTTCGCATTGGCAACAGGTCCTGCTCGTTTGAGTGTGTTGTTGCTGCGTTCCAGAGTTCCTGCTTGTTCCTGATCCTGAGTTCCTGCTTATTTCTAATCCCGAGTTCCTGTATGTTCCAGGCCCTGAGCTCCGCTCCTCGGTTTGTCCTCCTGGCTCTGACCTCAGCTTGGCTTCCTGACTCTGATTTCTCGCTGTGCGTCTTGACCTTTAGATTGTCTTCTCATCTCTGTTTGTTTGCTGCCTGCTGTGACCTCTGGCCTGGTTCATCATGACGCCTGTTTGCTGCCTGCCCTGACTCCTGGACTACCCTCGGTCTCTCCTGAATGTCGCCTGCCTCGACCCGGACTTCCTGATGCCGCCTCATCTTCTCCCTGGACTCCGCTCCACAAGGAGACCCGCGCCTAAGTCCTGCCGGTCCCGGCACCCAAGGGCTCAACCTGAGGGGAACGAGGGCTGGTATAGCAGAATAAAAATACAAACAAAAAACAAACTTTGAAATGTTTGTATGCTAATGCCAGAAGTCTAAGAAGTAAGATGGGAGAATTAGAATGTATAGCAGTAAATGATGACATAGACTTAATTGGCATCTCAGAGACATGGTGGAAAGAGGATAACCAATGGGACAGTGCTATACCGGGGTACAAATTATATCGCAATGACAGAGAGGAGCAGTCGGGAGGAGGTGTGGCGCTTTATGTCCGGGATGGCATAGAGTCAACAGGGTAAACATCCTGCATGAGACTAAATACAAAATTGAATCTTTATGGGTAGAAATCCCTTGTGTATCAGGGAAGACTACAGTGATAGGGGTATACTACCGTCCACCTGGTCAAGATGGTGAGATGGACAGTGAAATGCTAAGAGAAATTAGGGAAGCTAACCAAATTGGTAGCGCAGTAATAATGGGTGACTTCAATTACCCCAATATAGACTGGGTAAATGTATCATCGGGTCACGCTAGAGAGATAACGTTCCTGGATGGAATAAATGATAGCTTTATGGAGCAATTGGTTCAGGAACCGACGAGAGAGGGAGCAATTTTAGATCTAATTCTCAGTGGAGCACAGGACTTGGTGAGAGAGGTAACGGTGGTGGGGCCACTTGGCAATAGTGATCATAATATGATCAAATTTGATTTAATGACTGGAAAAGGAACAGTGTGCAAATCCAAGGCTCTCGTGCTAAACTTTCAAAAGGGAAACTTTGATAAAATGAGAAAAATTGTTAGAAAAAAACTGAAAGGAGCAGCTACAAAAGTAAAAAATGTCCAAGAGGCATGGTCATTGTTAAAAAATACCATTCTAGAAGCACAGTCCAGATGTATTCCACACATTAAGAAAGGTGGAAAGAAGGCAAAACGATTACCGGCATGGTTAAAAGGGGAGGTGAAAGAAGCTATTTTAGCCAAAAGATCTTCATTCAAAAATTGGAAGAAGGATCCAACAGAAGAAAATAGGATAAAGCATAAACATTGGCAAGTTAAATGTAAGACATTGATAAGACAGGCTAAGAGAGAATTTGAAAAGAAGTTGGCTATAGAGGCAAAAACTCACAGTAAAACCTTTTTTAAATATATCCGAAGCAGAAAGCCTGTGAGGGAGTCAGTTGGACCGTTAGATGATCGAGGGGTTAAAGGGGCACTTAGAGAAGATAAGGCCATCGCGGAAAGATTAAATGATTTCTTTGCTTCGGTGTTTACTGAAGAGGATGTTGGGGAGGTACCCGTAATGGAGAAGGTTTTCATGGGTAATGATTCAGATGGACTGAATCAAATCACGGTGAACCTAGAAGATGTGGTAGGCCTGATTGACAAACTGAAGAGTAGTAAATCACCTGGACCGGATGGTATACACCCCAGAGTTCTTAAGGAACTAAAAAATGAAATTTCAGACCTATTAGTAAAAATTTGTAACTTATCATTAAAATCATCCATTGTACCTGAAGACTGGAGGATAGCAAATGTAACCCCAATATTTAAAAAGGGCTCCAGGGGCGATCCGGGAAACTACAGACCGGTTAACCTGACTTCAGTGCCAGGAAAAATAGTGGAAAGTGTTCTAAACATCAAAATCACAGAACATATAGAAAGACATGGTTTAATGGAACAAAGTCAGCATGGCTTTACCCAGGGCAAGTCTTGCCTCACAAATCTGCTTCACTTTTTTGAAGGAGTTAATAAACATGTGGATTAAGGTGAACCGGTAGATATAGTATACTTGGATTTTCAGAAGGCGTTTGACAAAGTTCCTCATGAGAGGCTTCTAGGAAAAGTAAAAAGTCATGGGATAGGTGGCGATGTCCTTTCGTGGATTGCAAACTGGCTAAAAGACAGGAAACAGAGAGTAGGATTAAATGGGCA
This sequence comes from Rhinatrema bivittatum, assembly GCF_901001135.1. Classification (NCBI taxonomy): domain Eukaryota; kingdom Metazoa; phylum Chordata; class Amphibia; order Gymnophiona; family Rhinatrematidae; genus Rhinatrema; species Rhinatrema bivittatum. The sequence goes on along the minus strand of NC_042617.1, from coordinate 104,765,968 downwards.
ATTTTCTCAGTGGAAGGGAGTGGACAGTGGAGTGCCTCAGGGATCTGTATTGGGACCCTTACTGTTCAATATATTTATAAATGATCTGGAAAGAAATACGACGAGTGAGATAATCAAATTTGCAGATGACACAAAATTGTTCAGAGTAGTTAAATCACAAGCAGATTGTGATAAATTGCAGGAAGACCTTGTGAGACTGGAAAATTGGGCATCCAAATGGCAGATGAAATTTAATGTGGATAAGTGCAAGGTGATGCATATAGGGAAAAATAACCCATGCTATAATTACACGATGTTGGGTTCCATATTAGGTGCTACAACCCAAGAAAGAGATCTAGGTGTCATAGTGGATAACACATTGAAATCGTCGGTTCAGTGTGCTGCGGCAGTCAAAAAAGCAAACAGAATGTTGGGAATTATTAGAAAAGGAATGATGAATAAAACGGAAAATGTCATAATGCCTCTGTATCGCTCCATGGTGAGACCGCACCTTGAATACTGTGTACAATTCTGGTCGCCGCATCTCAAAAAAGATATAATTGCGATGGAGAAGGTACAGAGAAGGGCTACCAAAATGATAAGGGGAATGGAACAACTCCCCTATGAGGAAAGACTAAAGAGGTTAGGACTTTTCAGCTTGGAGAAGAGACGACTGAGGGGGGGATATGATAGAGGTGTTTAAAATCATGAGAGGTCTAGAACGGGTAGATGTGAATCGGTTATTTACTCTTTCGGATAGTAGAAGGACTAGGGGACACTCCATGAAGTTAGCATGGGGCACATTTAAAACTAATCGGAGAAAGTTCTTTTTTACTCAACGCACAATTAAACTCTGGAATTTGTTGCCAGAGAATGTGGTTCGTGCAGTTAGTATAGCTGTGTTTAAAAAAGGATTGGATAAGTTCTTGGAGGAGAAGTCCATTACCTGCTATTAAGTTCACTTAGAGAATAGCCACTGCCATTAGCAATGGTTACATGGAATAGACTTAGTTTTTGGGTACTTGCCAGGTTCTTATGGCCTGGATTGGCCACTGTTGGAAACAGGATGCTGGGCTTGATGGACCCTTGGTCTGACCCAGTATGGCATTTTCTTATGTTCTTATGTTCTTAAGCTCCAGCTGGGTCTCCTCCACCAATGCCGCCTCCCGGTGACGAGGACCACTGGGGGCCATTCCTCGGTGGTGTACCAATCTTCGTCCTGGCTCAGGGTCCACACCCCTAACATGACCAGAATACTTCAAAGTTCTTCCTCAATTGCTTTGTATTATTCTTAACAGAAACAAAAAGAGGTTATATTTGATGGAACTGTAGGTTATTTTATTTGAAGTGCTGCATTTAGCATGTCCAAACAACCAAATATAAGAATCAACAACTGCAGCCTAAAGATAGAATCAGACTTCTGCAAGCTTCATGCATATCCATCTGCTTTTACCGCCATCTCCTTTATCTTCAATTGACAACATATTTAAAGAACTCAATTAGCTCTCTATAGTTAAGAGAATTTGACTGTAAGAAAGTTGCAATAACAGTCCATCTTGTGGGCAAAACTGTTTCAAATGTATGTTCTCCTCTCCTCTAAGAGTACTTCATGCACACCCTTGAAGATATTTCAACCAGGCTAGATGCTTGTGTAAACTTGGAGAAGATTTGCACCTGCTAAGAGGGGGAGAGGGCAAGAAAGATATTAAAAAAATATATTTTTTATTTATTTGTTTCATGATATTGTATTTTATTTGTTGTATATTGTATTTTGTTACTGATATTGTATATGTGATTTTTATTTGACATATTTTGTATTATTGCAATTTCTATTGCATTTAATCAAGAAGACATCAAAATCTGATGAATTCTCATTGGCACCAAAGATTTTGGTGAAGGATCCAGGTTCTGCACTGCCTCCTGATCATTTTCCTCAAAGTTGATTATCATCTTCCTCTAAGTTAAGATACAACAAAAGGCCCAGGATCAGAGAAATTTCCTGCTCTTCCCACTCAATTCAGAGAAGGATTTAAAGAAAATTGAAACCAAGCATCAAGTGAAGTCATTGTCATCTCTGCATTGATTCCCTTCTGTGCCAGAATCTGTAAACAGGTTGATTGCAGCTGCTGCTATTTGCCCTCCCAAGTGGCTGTATCAAACAGTGAGCTCAGCCTTCCATGCTAAGACTTAGCCACAACAATCTCAGGGGTCTATACCTTTGCCATTGGTACATCGCCCTTGGCTACCAGAAAGACATCTCCTCTGTTACTGAGATCCTTGCTGGATTGGCCTCAGCAATTTTAGAGGAGGAGCTGGACAAAAGAATCCTTGAAGTTCTCTCTTATACCTCAAGGGAATAGATATATCAATACAAAGCACCTCAAATCTAGTAGTGGTACTGATGGAACCAACTGGTGAAGTTTTTGCCCTGGCACAAAGCACCATGGCTCTAAAGTTGATGTCTCAGCATTGGGACATACAGCATCATAGAAGGAAGAGTCTCCTCTTGAATAGCAATGCTGGATTTCCAGGCCCAAGGAACCATCTCATATGCCTAGTAGGACTGTGGTTCAATAGTTGATATAATCCCAAGCTTCATAACCAGTTTTTATTTTGGAGTCTGAGTCTGAGAAGTCCTGGCTTTATGACTACAGGTCCAGGGAGTTTCTTTCTAAAGACAAGGATTTTCCAGGCTTCCCTTCGGAAATCTCTTCTTCTCAAGTAAGGAACACGTCTCCTCTTGAGGACTTTTCTTTCACTGTTTTTGTGCAGAGGATGACTGAGATTATTTAATTTAAATTAGAGAAAGCAGATAAGCCCCAGGACATCTTTCTCAACTTCCTGAAGTAACTTAATGCCCATAAGAAGCTGATGGTAGTGTGTGCCCACCATCTCCTCTCAGATGTATAAGAGAGAAAGTGTGATACATTTGTTGTGCTTCCTGTTGATAAGAAATCAGACACCAAGCCCTGTCCAATCAGCTCTAGGATTCAGTAAAGTACTGTTGCCACACTAATCTGTTGTGTTTTAGACATTGAGGCGTGGGCCCTTGGTCGCTGCAAGAGATGGTACCTCCCACAGGGCAGAGCCCTGAGGGGACTTGCAGAGATAGGCTAGCTCTAAGCAGAGATGGACACAGAAAACGTGAGTCTTTATTATACTGCAACTTAGATGGTAATGTTCCGTCTGAAGGCTGTAGAGTGGAAAGGCAGTTACACAGTCTCACCAGGTCCCGAGAGGGAGATGGGTCCGGTAGTGGTCCGCGAAGCGGGGTAGGCCGAGAACCCAGGCCTAAATGGAAAGGTCAGTGAGAGTAGATCCGGTAGTGGTCTGTGGTGCGGGGTAGGCCGAAGTTCTATGAAGAGAGAGATGAGACAATGCAGAAACAGAACTGGAGCAGCAGTACTCACTCTGATGCTGGTAGTTGTAGTAGTAGAGAACCCCTGAGGAGCGGAGGTCCGGGATGAAATAAGGCCCCCAAGGAGCGGGTACCTTAGGCATCCTTGTAGTAGGTAGGCAACCCCAGAGGGTAGGCAGGAGCGAGGCAAGGCCCCCGAGGAGCAGGTACCTTAGGCATCCTCGTTGGTAACAGATAACCCTGGAGGGTGTAAGGAGCGAGGCAAGGCCCCCGAGGGGCAGATATCTTGAGCATCCTAGTTGGTAGCAGATAACCCCGGAGGGTATTAAGGAGCGAGGCAAGGCCCCCGAGGAGTGGGTACCTAAGTGGTCCTGGAGCGAGAGTACACAGAGTGGAAGCATCTGGTAATGTAGAGAGATCAGCATGGAGGATTCCTTGCTAACTCGTATTAGGAATCGTGACCAGAGATTAAATATCAGAGCTTGTGACGTCATGCGGTAGGGACGCCCCCGAGGTTCGTGCCGTGATGCACGTAAAGGATGGGGCTACGCGCGCGCCCTAGGTGACTCTGGGAGAAAGATGGCGAACGCAATCGCCCATGCCAGACTGGGGATGCCGGAGGGGTTGGTGTGGAGAAGCAGAGGCAGCCATCTTCCCAAAAGGAACTGAGTCAGGCAGGAAAAAGGTGAGCAATAGAGGGTGCAGCTTCTGCAACCGACGGGCGCAACAAATCTGTGGTTTTCAAATAATAATAATAATAGCAATCCAACCTGAAAAGGGCCAAGAAGTTCAAGGCTCATTCCTGAATGACTCAAGGGTGTGAGGCACAGACCTTGGACCTTTATGGAAGAATGTTCTTTGAAAAAGCTATGTTTGGCTCCCATGTAGTATCTTACCAAATCTTTATGATTAAGAAAATACACTTCATCCTGAAAAGGGCACTGACATTTTCTGAGTTCCTCCCTCTACCTGCTGAGTAATAATGAGTCTGGATCTCATCTGGTCAGGTAGACCTGTGATGTGTTTCAAATTATATCAAGAGCCTCTACCATGGCCATTGGTGCTTGCATATTCTCATGATTATGAACTCCAGGCCTAAATGAGGATATGCAAAATAGGCTCATAGACATGCCCTGCATTGGGAAGAATCTCTTTGAAGGTAAAGAAGCAGTGGATCTCATAAAAGATTGATGTTCCACATTTCGAATGCTTTCCACTTCACTTCTGAAAACACATTACTCTTCAAGGAGGTTCCAGAGTGAACCACTCAGAAAAATCTATCTTCTACCCATTTGCCCTCATCAACAACAGAGATCAAGATCTCACCACAATGATTATAGAAGTTCCTAATCCCATATAACTATCCAGTCAAAACCAGAGATGAGCGGTGTTCCAGTCTTTGTACTTAGCAATCTATCTATTTATCTTTGCCTTATAACCTGCCATTTTAGCCATTAAGGGTCAGGGACAGGCTAGGGCTTTATGTAAACGGTCATTCTCTTACAAGTCAGATGGCTGGTTTCTCTAGACCAAGGGTAGCCAACTTGTGGCTCAGGAGCCACACATGGCTTTTTCATGTGCAAAATGGGGCTCTTGTCCTCACATCCCCATGGCAACTGAGCACCGTTGCAGAAGACTGGAGCAGGGAATACACATAACAAAACAGAGCAGAGAAGAGTCTTCCTGTTGCATACTCCAGCCCTTCCGCTTCTATCTTCACAGTCAGGCCACATCTTCTTCCTCTGCCACCCAGGGCCTAAAGTAGAAGTAAGGAGGAGGTTGGGAGCTACAGGCAGTTAGTCTGACCTCTGTGGTGAGCAAACTAATGGAATTGCTGCTAAAACAGAGGATAGTGCAATTTTTGTAATCCAATGGTTTGCAAAATCCAAGGCAGCATGGTTTTGCCAGAAGTAAATCTTCTCAGACAAATCTGACCAATTTCTTTGATTGGATGATCAGAGAATTAGATCAAGGGAGAGTGCTAGAGATAGTGTACTTGTATTTCAGCAAGGCCTTTGATATGATTCCAGGCAGAAGACTTATAAATAAATTATGCACCTTTTGTATGGATCCTAGAGTGACTGACTGGGTTAGAAACTGACTGAGTGGGAGATGAAAAAGAGTAGTGCTAAATGGAATTGTTACTAGCAGTGTGTTTCAGAGATTGGACCTAGGGCCAGTGCTTTTCAAAATTTTTCTGAGCAACATAACGGAAGGGTTGTCAGGAAATATTTGTCTTTTTGCTGATGATATCAAAGCCTGTAACAGGGTGGACAGCCAGGAAGGAGTGGAAAACATGGGGGGGAGGCATCTAGTGAAGCTCGAGGAACAGTTCAAGGTCTGGTAGTTAAGATTTTTAATACTAAAAAATGCAGAGTAATGCATTTAAGATGCAAAAACCCAAGAGAAAGGTACAGTATTAGAGATGAAATTCTTCTAAGCACAAAGGAAGAGCGAGATCTGGGGATAATTCACTCTAATGATCTTAAGGTGGCTAAAGCAACAGTAAACACCAGAAAGATGCTTGGCTGTTTAGGGAGAGGAATGGTCAGCAAAAAAAGGGAGGTGATATTGCCTCTATATAGGTCCCTAGTGAGATTTCTCTTGGAATACTGTGTACCATTCTGGTGAACACACCTTCAAAAGGTTATAAACAGGATGGAGTTGGTCTAGATAATAGTAAATAAACAGCTTACTGATTACCTTGAAGAACACAAAATTCTGGCTCCAGCGCAATACGGATTTCGAAAAACACGAAACACAGAATCTCTGCTGATTTCCCTAACAGACTCTGTTCTCCTAAGCTCAGAAAAAAGACAACCTCATCTCCTCATTCTCCTAGACCTTTCTGCAGCCTTCGATACGGTCAACCATTCTATCTTACTTGACCGATTAACTGCAATTGGTATTTCAGACATCGCCCTAGACTGGTTCCGTTCATTTCTCAACAATAGATCTTTCAAGGTAAAAATCAACAACAAAGAATCTCAGGCAATCAGCTCAAACATGGGAGTTCCACAAGGTTCATCACTTTCCCCAACCCTTTTCAACATTTATCTTCTACCTCTCTGCTTCCTCCTTTCCAAACTGAAACTCAAACACATGGTTTACGCGGATGACATACAAATCCTCATCCCTATTAGGAAATCCCTTCAACTGTCTCTAATCTTCTGGGAGCAATGCTTTCAAGAAATTAGTGCACTCCTCACCAAACTCAATTTAGTCATCAACAAGGAAAAAACAGAATACCTCATCATCTCCCAGGAAGAAAACTTCATCCACAGAGAGCTCCCATCCATTATAATTGATCAACCACAAAAAGACATCACCGATCACAATCCACTTACACCCATTCTAAACAGCCTCAAAAATACATCCTATGTAAGAGACTTAGGCGTTCTTCTTGACAATCAACTGAACCTAAAAAGATTTGTAAACAATACAACCAAAGAATGCTATTTCAAATTACAAGTTCTAAAAAGGTTAAAACCCTTACTACACGCCCACGACTTCCGCCTCGTCCTACAATCAATTATTCTCACCAAAATGGACTACTGCAACGCGTTGCTACTTGGTCTACCAGCCTCTACAATCAAGCCCCTCCAGATGGTTCTAAATTCAGCAGCTAGGGTCTTGACCAATTCTAATAAAAGAGACCACATCACACCCATTCTCTACAATCTCCACTGGCTTCCAATTAAATTTAGAATCTTCTACAAAGTCATGACCCTCATTCACAAATCCATAAACAACATAGCTCCTATCGATCTTACCCATCAACTACGCACCATCAAATCAACAAGACCAATCAGAAAAGCCTACCAAGACACCCTGGTTATCCCTCAAGCCAAAACTCCGTTAAGGAATAGAGCTTTTTCCACCGCAAGTCCTTCTCTTTGGAATTCACTTCCACCAGAACTAAGACAAGACTCTTCCCACCAGTCATTCAAGAAAAAACTGAAAACTTGGCTATTCAGTCAAGCATTTCCCTGACCACTAACAAGCAGCTTTCAACCTGTTATTTTTTGTATCTGCCTCGATCTAAAATGCATAACTCCAGCTCCACCCTCCTCCCCTCCTCTTCATTTTCATTCCCACAATGGGTCATTCGATGCACTCAAGCGGAAGTTAGTTTTCCAATGACTTCTGTTTCCAGCAAGACATCTATACATTTAGGAATAGCAATAACTCCTAATACCATGTTTGAATTAGACTTTGTCTTTTTGGCTATTTATTTATTTTTTTCTTCTTGATAAAGGCTATTTAAAAGCTCTATTTAAAACACTAAGATATTTAGACATTTAAAACAGTGTTTTTGTCTAATATATTTCGCTAGTTCCTGTTTGTTTAAAAAGTTCTATTTATCTATTTGTTCAAAAAGTTCTTCGTTATATGTAATTGCTTTCAAGCAAGCTTTTCAACAGTTCTCTGTAAACCGATTTGATTTGCATATTATGTAAGAAGACCGGTATATAAAAAAACATAAATAAATAAATAAATAAATAGATGGTGGCTACTAAAATGGTCAGTGGTCTTTGTTCTAAAGCAAAAGGGGATATATTTAAAGATCTAAACATGTATACCCTAGAGGAAAGGTGAGATAGGGGAAATATAGAGCATTCAAATATCTCAAAGGTTTCCATGCACAGGAGTTGATCCTTTTTCAATGGAAATCAGGCTCTAGAACGAGGGGGTCATGAGATGAGGCTGAAAGGGGATAGACTCAGGAATAATCTTAGGAAATATTTCTTTACAGAGAGGATGGTGGATGTGTGGAATAGCCTCCCAGTGGAAGTGGTGGAAACAAAAACAGTATCTGAATTCAAGAAAGGATGGGATAAATATAGGGGATCTCTAAGGAAGTGATGAGAATTATAATACTAAGATAATTGGACAGATGGGCAGACTGGATGAACCATACGGTCTTTTTCTGTCATAATGTTGCTCTGTTTCTAACTGCTGCTTTGAATGACAAAGCTGTGTTTCCTTGCAGTTAAAAGCTGCAGTCAGGGCCTGGACAGCAGAGAAAGAAGACATCATCTGACATATTGCTGCTGCTTTCCTCTTCCTGCTGCCAGATCTATGGGGGGAGAGAATCTTGGAGGAAAGTGAAGCAAGGGGATGATTGTTAGGTTTTTGTTTGGAGGATGTTATAAAAGAGAAGCTGGAAGATAGTAGTATTTGGGGGGGGGGGGGGGGGGAGTGGTGGTGTGTGAAAGAGTAGCTAGAGCCAGAGGATGGTATGTGAAAGAGGAGCTGAGAGTTTGTGAAAGCAGGAATGGGAATGGTGTGAAAGTGGAGCTGAGGAGTTGAGGGAAGGTTGTAAAAAAAGAGGCCAGGGAAAGGCTTTTGTGTGAAAGAGGGGATGGGATGTGAAATGGACTGAGGAAACGGGGAGCTGAGTTAAGTGAACGAGTGGATGCAAGCCACATGACCGTATCACACTTGTTCTATAAAAACTGCACTGGCTACCAGTCCCTTATAAAACCAAATTCAAAATCCTGATACTGATCTTCAAGGCTCTTCCAGGTAACTAGACCATTTCCTCTTGTAGATCAGTGGTAGGGTTTTGAATGTTGTTCTCTAAAGAACTGGTATACAGTGCAGTGTCAAAAAGTGAGAGGATCTCTGTCACATGAAGAAATCTGATTGGGCAACACCTCCTTCACAAATTATGATTGCTTAATTATTAATTCAGATACCATATATGAGATGAACTGAGACAGATCACTAATTCTCACTATTTTTTTTTCTTTAAACAGAGCTTACCAATTTTTTGCCAATGCAGCTGACATAGGAAATGTCAAAGCTGCAGAAAAAATTGCTTCTGCTTTGCTGTTTGGTAATCACATGCCTCAAAATATAACAAAAGCGAAACAATTATATGTTTCTTTGGCTAACAAAGGCTCACATAAAGCCCAAACTGTAAGTGTCTTCTATTTTTCTTGTAAAATGCCATATGTATAAGCAGTTTAGTTAGAAAAACTAACTTTGGAATATTTTATCATTCATTTCAGTTATGCTCATTTGCTTATGTGTTTATTCAGGTTAATTTGACTATAACAATTATGGATTACTAATTTGATCCAGTTAATTATTGTAACAGCATATTTATGAATAAATATTGAGCATTATAGTATTGAACATTATAATATTGGTTAAACTAAGTTTTTTTTCAAGCTGTTAGTAGGTTGTTGGCCTTTCATTTATTTATTTGATTTAACTATTTTACTCAGAGACTTAAGGCAAATACTGTACATAATATACAACAGAAATTACAAAGCTAACTGAAGGGTTATTTTGTAAAATCCCACATAGGAGCATATTTTCCAGCTAACTTAAGTTACACACATTTTCAAAGTGGACTTGCTTGCATGTTCACTTTGAAAATTATCCCAACAAATACATGCATATTTTTGAAAATTCAAGCATATGTGTATAATATCAAACCCTTCCCCAACCCCAGCCCTGGGAACACCTCTACTCAGTCCAGGTAAACTTACATGCAAATATGACATACACATGTAAGTTTACCCTCATCTTGTGTGGCAATTTTGTAAAAGATTATTTCTGTGGGTAAAACACTGTTTTACTCATGGAAGTGCTTTTGAAAATTACCATCCCCTATTTGCTCCACTACAGAAATAAGCATACCTGGGAACTCTTCAGATTTGGCCTGGAAGCTCTGAATTCTAAATTAATTGCCGGGGGTCCGGGTCAACACTGGAAAACTCTGTGTGCTACTGCCTCTGTCAGTCTTCTACTGGCAATCAAGCTCTTTTTTTTTTAATTTGCAACTTTATTGATGTCCAATAATCAAGTAACAAAATCCAACAGAACACCAAAAATGGTTCGTATTTATGAAACATGGACAACAAACAGATTTTATATGTAATCCCATCTGCACTCCCTCCCCCCCCCCTTTTGCTGCAATATACAAATTCACGGTCAATGCAGAGCACGTATATCATTAAAGCATCAGCATATTACTCAAAATAGATGCCATATAGACCAAGAGTACCAAACTAAGGCTACCAGGAGTGTCTTTCAGAGGAAGACATGGTCAGGTAGATTGTCTTCATGTTAGATATAGGTGCCATACCAAGTTGAATTTATCAAGCTGGTCGTATTTAGCTGCAGTTATTTTGTTCATAGTGCAGATTCTATCAAGGCATAATAATACACTTTGTGTTGTGGGTGGGCGATCTCTTTTCCAATATAAGGCAATTTCCAGTCTCATTGCGATACAGAATTGTTGAAACAGTAGTTGAGCATGCGCATCACCGATGTCATGTACCCAATTAAGAAGAGCTACCTCTTTTGATAACAAAATAGATTCCTTAAGTAGTTGAGATAGCATATCAGATATCTGTTGCCATAATGACTGAACATTCTGGGGCAGATTTTCAAAGGGTTACGCACGTAACCCCGAAAGCCTTCTCCTGTGCGCGCCGAGCCTATTTTGAATTTTCAAAAATATGCATGTATTTTTTGGGATATTTTGCATAGGCTCGGCAACGCACGCAAGCCCCGGGTCGCGCGTATGTCCCGGGGCTTTGAAAAAGTGGCGGGAAGGAGGCGGGGCGGCGGTCCAGGGGTGGTCCCGAGTCCTCCAGCACAGCAGCTGTGCTGGGGGATGGTGCGCCGGCAGCATAACTCCTGAAATAAAGGTAGGGAGGGATTTAGGTAGGGCTGGGGGGTGGATTAGATAGGGGAAGGGAGGGGAAGGTGGGGGGAGTGGAGGGAATGGGGAAAGCCATCTGGCTCCCCTAGGGCTCGGCACATGCAAGGTGCACAAGTGTGCATCCCCTTGCATGCGCCGACCTCGGGTTTTATAACATGCGTGGATAGCGCGCACGCAGGTTATAAAATCTGCCCCATGAATATATGACCCTGGAGAAGAACAGCCTCGCCAACATAGCATACTGATCTTGGAGGAAAATTTGTGTATTTGAATGGGAGTATTATGCCATCTATATAATAGTTTATAACTATTCTTGAGTAGTTACCTCCCAATGATTGCAAAATTCATGGAGAAGGTAGTAAACAGACAACTATCCGAATTCCTAGAAGAGAATGACATTCTAACCTCCAATCAATTCGGATTTCGAAAGTCACTGAACACTGAATCTCTACTAGCCTCGCTTTCTGATAACATCCTCATCAACCTGGAAAATGGTCAACCTTTCCTTCTCGTCTTACTGGACCTCTCCTCAGCGTTCGACACTGTGAACCATTCCTGCCTCATTCAGCATCTAGCAGATATTGGTATAACAGGTTCAGCGCTCAACTGGTTCAAATCTTTCCTTGAAAACAGGCAATACAAGGTTAGGATTAACAACAAAGAATCACTCCCTATCAGATCAAAGCTGGGGGTACCTCAAGGATCATCCCTTTCACCTACACTATTCAATATTTATCTCCTTCCACTCTGCCATCTACTATCTAACCTCAAGCTAACACACTTCCTATACGCGGATGACATTCAGATCCTCATCCCGATAATGGAATCCCTCCACAAAACGTGGTCTTACTGGAACAGCTGCCTTTCGGCAATCAAAAACATGCTAACAAGCCTCAACCTCGTGCTAAATACTAGCAAAACTGAAATCCTCATAATAGCTCCAGACAAGTGCTCTCTATTCAACCCAACTAGTTCCACCCAACTCTCCTTCACATCAATCGACCACACGCCACAAGTAAGAGATCTTGGTGTACTTCTGGACAACCAACTCAACTTCACCAAGTTCATAAACAATACTACCAAAGATTGCTTCTTCAAATTGCAAGTCTTAAAAAAATTAAAACCTCTTCTACACTTCCGAGACTTCCGCTTGGTACTACAATCTATCATCCTCCCTAAACTGGACTATTGCAACTCACTCCTCCTGGGCCTGCCAGCCAACACCATCAAACCACTTCAGATGGTCCAGAACGCGACTGCCAGAATTCTCACTAACACCAAAAAATGGGATCACATCACCCCTATCCGCCAAAATCTTCACTGGCTGCTTATAAAATTTAGGATACAATTTAAATCCCTCATGATGATTCACAAGGCTCTTCACAACATCTCCCCCCTCAACCTATCCTTCCAACTACAGCAACACATCTCCAATAGACCAATCAGAAGTGCATACCAGAACATGCTTCACACCCAGCCAACAAAAACCTCATTGAGGAAACGAGCTCTGTCCACTGCAGGTCCCCATCTTTGGAACCTGCTCCCACCGGACCTCCGCAAAGAACCATGCCTTCCGACATTCAAAAAGAAGCTAAAGACTTGGCTATTCACTCAAGCTTTCCCTGAGAGCTAAAATCTGGTGAAGCATCAGACGATATACCTACCTCTGTACATATGTTCCTGATTTATGGTTCCCAGTTACATTTAATTGAGTTTATGAAAGTTCTCTTTAATAGTTTTCCTGTATACTTGTGTTAATGTATTCTGCCTTGAGGCGACTGTTTTAATGTATTTCCGCCCTGGAGGCGACTGTTTAGTTCCTTGTAAACCGGTGCGATATTTATTCTTTACAGGAACATCGGTATATAAAAATAAAAAATAAATAATTAAATAAATATAGAGGATGAGATAGAATAAATACAAGAGACCAATCCTCTTCTGAGAAAGATAACTCAAGATCTCTCTCCCATGCTTTTATGTGGGAGGCTTGTCCTTCAAATAAGCACTTAAAAGCAAATACATCTTAGCAATCATACCCTTCATAGGATGGGGATGCATGCAATAACCTTCAAAGAGGGTTCTTTGTGCTGAGATTAATGATTTCTGTTGCGATCCCCCCTGCTGCTGCGCTGCAGGAGGTCTCTTACCTTCCTCCAGAGGCCGCTCTGAAGCCTGGGCCTCGCCTGCGCATCATTCAGGACTTGCTCCAGGGCCTGAGAGGCCTAGCTGTGCCTGTGGCTTGCAGCCTCAGTGTTTGGACTTCCTGTTGGGCGACGCCCTTCCCTAGGGGCTGGCCCGCAGCTCTCTACCCTAGTTATAGGACCAGCGGTGGGCGGTCCTGGCAAGCTCCTCCCAGGGAGTTGCCTTCTACCTCCAGTATTTAAGGACTTTCTGTTCACTGTGTCTTGGCCTTGGATCTGAGCATTACAGTCGCCTGTAACCTAGCTGATCCAGGTCCTCCATGTTTGATGGCGCCTTGTCCTGTCTCTGCTTGATGTTCCTGATGTCCAGTGTCTCTGCCTTGATGCCTGTCTCTGACCCTGCCTAGATGTTTGTTCCTGTGCCTGCCAGCCGTAAGGGCTTCGGATGTGAGTTTCCCAGCATCGGAGTCCTGTTCGCCTGGGTCTTCCCCGCGCCCTCCTTCTCAGCGTGGTCTGCGACCAGCCTCCCAGGGCTGTGTAGGGCGCGTCTGGGACAGGGTGGTCCGTGACTCAGTCCCACGGGTGGGCTGAGTAGGGCGCCCTGATGGACAGTGCAATGTTCCCGTCCAGCCTTGTCTACAGTGTCTGCTTCAGCCCGTACCCTGATGTCTTCCTCTGCCAGCCGAGGGGGCTTCGGATGTGAGTATCCCAGCATCGGAGTTCCTACTCGCCTGGATCCTTCTAGTGTCTCGCTTCAGCCCTTGCCCTGATGTCTCCGTCTGCTTCAGCCTGCTTCTGCCCTGTCTGATGTCGTCTGTTTAAGGACTCTGTCTGCCCTCGCCTCTGTCCGGCCTGCTGCCCATTGCCGTTCCCTGCGGCAGGTCCGAAAGGGCCGGGAACAGTCGGAGGACCGTTCATTAGTCAACTTCCCCGTGTTGGCTACCATGGGCATGCTGGTCCAGCGGAGGGCCGGACTTCCTGCTTCTGTTCCTGCCTGCCTGGCTCACCATGCCTGCTCAGCTTACCTCCCACGGTGTGGCCTTGGGCTCCTCCTGGGGTCCTGCCGTGGCCCAAGGGCTCACCACCCACCCGAGACGACCGCGCCCGCGCGCGCTCGTAACAATTTCCTCTGTAACCCATTAATAAAATGTGTAATCTGTAGGAATGAAAGAAATTCCAAACGGGGAAGATGGAATTTAGTTTGTAGGTCAGCAAAGGGAACACTCTGCCCAAGTATAAGAATCTGATCTATTTGAGTGAGGTTTCTAGACTTCCATGCTTGAAAAGAGTTGATAGGGATACATGGAGGGAAAGTTGAGTTATGAAAACGGTAAGAAGATTGAAAATATGATGAGGGACCCACTAGCTTATGTTTCCAGGAGGTCCATACGTTTAATGTAAGCCTAGTTGTGGGAGCCATGTTTGGGCAAAGGCGCCATGAACTGCAAGGCTGCCACATAGTAGCTCTCAAGAGCATATCATTTATCCATGTTTGCTCTATCTGTACCCAATGCTTCTCCGAAGCACTATTGTACCACTCCGTTAAAGGCCGTAGTTGGGCTGCCACATAGTACCAAGAGAGATTGGGTATCCCTAATCTACTCTCTGGTTTAATTTGATAGAGATCTGATCTGGTCACCCTGGGTGGTCTCCATTTCCAGATAAAGCGGAGGAGTTTCTTTTGCCATATTTTAAAAATAGATTTAGACAGGAAAATTGGTAGTATTTGAAATAAATAAAGAAATCTGGGGAGGAGATTCATTTTTACCATAGCAATCCTACCAAGCCATGAAAGAGGTAGCTGATCCCATTTCTCCAGATCCTGCTCAATTTCTTAAGTAGGGGAGCATAATTCAACTGATACAACTCTTTCAAATATCTACCGATATTAACCCCCAAATACTAAAGTGTATGAGAAGCCCATTTAAAGGGATGGTTCTTTTTTAAATAAGTTTCAAGGCAAGTGTCGCAGGAAATGTTCAGAAGCTCTTATTTTTCCCCAGTTAATTTTAAAACCTGAAACTGCGCTAAAGGAGCTTAAGGCAGATTCAATTGCTAGCAAAGATTCATGAAGATTGCTAATAGTAAAAAGAATATTTTCTGCAAACAAAGATCATTTATAAGCCTTAGAGCCTATGCAGAAACCAGAAATGAGAGGGTTGTTCCGTATTTTAATGGCCAATGGTTCTAAAATTATTGCAAAGAGAGTAGAAAATAGGAGACATCCTTGCCTTGTACCTTGCTGTACATTAAATGTATCTGAGTACCCACCATTGATTTTTAAACACATTTTGGGGTTATGATATAATGCCCTAAGCCAATTTTGGAATTGGCGGCCAAAACCCATGGTCTCTAATGTAGAAAACAAGAATGGCCAATGGACCATGTTGAACGTCTTTTCGGCATCTTTGGCTAATAGTTTGATAGCTATTTGTTTTTTATATGCCCCCCAGATTATATTCAAGATTTTCCGAATATTATCGCTAGCCATTCTTCCTGGAATGAAGCCTGCCTGGTCAGGGTGGATGAGCTCTGATTGGATTTATTGAGGTGGCTTGCTATAACTTTTGCTAATAATTTCAGGTCCAAATTGATTAAAGATATGGGCCGGATCACGCACAGGTTTGGCAATAAGAGTCTGGAAGTAGCAAGCCACCTGTGCGGAGATGATTAAATAACTTCTGCAGTTGCGACACTAGATAGGGGGCAAATTGCTTATAGAATTTAGCGGTAAGCCCATTGGGGCTAGGTGATTTGCCCAACTTCATTTCCTTAATAGCTAGCTACTATAAATTCTGGAGTAGTGATTTCGGCATCAAGGAGTTCTTTCATTTCTGATGTTAAATGAGGTAAGGCAATAGACTGCAAATAAGCATTAATGGCTTCCTGATTGACAGAGGAATTCAAGGAGTAGAGATCTGGATAGAAGTTAAGGAACTGCTGTCTAATAGCGTCATTAGTGGAAAGGATCTGACCAGTCTCATTTTTTATTTTTAATATATGATTTTGGTAGGTAACCTTTTTCAGCTTGTTAGCTAGCAATTTTCCCGCTTTTTCTCCTCCCTCAAAAAACTCTTGCCACGCTATCTCTAGAGTGTACTATACACTCAGATTCTAACCTATGAAGTTCCTCCCTTTCTTTGATAAATTGGTTAAGTGTGTCATGGTTCTTGTTGGTAGAATGCTTATCCATGAGTAGGGGTATAGTAGGCCTGAGATGGATACACGTCGCCTTCCTTTTCTTTTTAATGAAGGAAGAGCAATATATAAACAAACCACGCATAAAAGCTTTAAATCTTTAAAGCATGAGTGGGGAGGAAACAGAATTTGCATTAATGTGAAAAAAGTCTTTGATTGCAGATGCTATGTCTTTGGTAAAAGAAGTATCTTGAAGTATGGAATCATTATGACGCCAGAAATGTCTGCTGCTATCAGCATCCAAGAAATGTATATCAAGAGATATAGGGGCATGGTCTGACCATGAGATAATTCCCACTTCAGCATGCATGACATTGTGAAATAATGATTTATCAACTAAAAGATAATCTATTCTAGAATAAGAATCATGAGGTTTAGAATAAAAAGTATAGGATCTGGAGTGAGGATATCTAAGTCTCCAAGCATCAATTAGCTGTAGGTCATCCATGAATGCTTTAAATGCATCTAAATGAACTTTAGCTAAGTATGAATGTCCTTTTGATGTATCTAAGGTGTGAGATAGAGCTACATTAACCCCCCCCCCCCACACACACACACACACACACATACCCACAATCAGAATCATCGCAGTATGCTGGAGAATTATTTGACGTAGTTTTTGAAAAAATGAGGCTTGTTCCTTATTTGGTCCATAAATATTAACCAGAGTGTATGTCTTCCCATTAACTACTATCTGCACTAAAAGATATATACCAAAAGGGTAAGAAATACAAAGGGTGCACTCACATACAAAATCTTTAGAAAACAACGTACAGACTCCAATATATTTTGCAGATTTACTATAGTGGTAAATTATTGTTGAGAAAACCTAGTAGAGCGTAAGAGATATTCATACCTTTGTGATAAATGAGTCTCTTGGATAAAGATTATCTCAGGCTTGGTCAAATCGAGCTCTCGAAATAGAAGGCTCCTCTTCTGATGTTTGTGGAGACCCTTGACTGTTGCGTTTGTACCTGCTCTTCGCCCTCGCTCCACCCTCTCTACCTCTGTGGCGACTCCCTCCGGGCCTGATGGATGGCTTGCTGCCACGGCGTCTCCATGCTGCTTCTCTCCGGCATCCCCAGACCGGCTCAACGCTGCGGATCCGCCATGTTCCTGATGATGTAAGGGCACGCGCACGTGCGCTCTGAATTATGTACCAGCAAGGGCGCGAACCTTAGGGGCATCCCCCTGTATTGATGTCATCCGCTTCCAACATAAAAGGTCTTCACTTACGCTTACGATTTGAGTTAGCAAGGACTCCGGTGGATTGATGGCGGGGATTCATCTGGACCCGCTTCTCTCCTACGCTGCTCTGCCTCCTCGGACTTACCAGGGGTACCCGCTCCTCGGGAGCCTCGCTCTCTTTTCTTGATTTCAGATTGCAGACAGGAACCGGTACTCGCTCCTTGAGGGCCTATATTCCTGAACACTCTGAAGACTCTCTATTGCCTGGAAGCGATCGCAGATACAGACATTGTGAGTTACTATTTCAGATTACAGATAGGAACCGGTACTCGCTCCTCGAGGGCCCATGTACCTAAACACTCTGAAGATTCTCTACTGCCTAGAAGCTATTACAGATACAGACAATCGTGAGTTGCCACCGCTCTCTCAGGGCTTTCCCTGGGACCAGGTACTCGCTCCTCAAGGGCCTAACTCTTTCCAGCTACTGAGCCTTCTTAAGATTCTATGTGAGATTGTCATCTACTACTGGCTAGGTGTACAGCATACCCTGTCTATTCACTATCTTTAGTCTCTCTACAGCTCAGCAACCCTGGGATCGCAGTTCCAGTATCTGAGGGACGTCAGCCCTGTCGGGCATACCAGCTCACTACTGCCACCTCTGGTGGTTCTACTACCTGTCTAATAAAAGAACTATCTGTGTCTGTCTCCATACTCAAGCCTAGCCGGTGGTCCCTCTCAGGATATCCTCTTGGGGGCGCTGTCATCTGCCATTGGCCCAAGGATTCACCTATTTACCACAGTGTGCTTACTCCTCCCACTTCAGGAGCTGAACATAACAGAGTGCTAGCTCTTATCTATGTCTCTGCCCTTCAGACATCAGAACCATAACAGATTGCAACTCAGCACGGATATTAGAATAGAGTGCCAACTCCTCCCCTCTGGAGGAGCAAACCTCTAACAGATCGCTAACTCCTCCTTCCTGGGGAGCTCACTCATAACAGATTGCTAACTCCTCCTTCCACAGGAGCCGATCCATAACAGATTGCGAACTCCTCCCCTCTGAAGGAGCAGATTCCTAACAGATTGCTAACTCCTCCCCTCTGGAGGAGCAGATTCCTAACATTGACATTGATAAAGGTGATGCGAAAATTAGCCATCTTGCTAGTGTAAAAGTATTATTTAAAAAGTGCAGAGAGTGTGACAGTGACAAACATATTACTGCTCTGCACCCAAATAGTGCAAAAATCAACTTCTCCAAAGCTTCTACCCCTGCTCAAAGGATGGTGGGGAGGGAGATGAAGAACAGCCAGCATTGCCAGAAGTCATTCCTAAATGCACTAAAGTTTGTGGAGAAGGGCATAGCGATAGAAGATGTTAAAAAATATTCCTTGTTAAGGTACTGTTGTGTTTGTGGACCCTTGAGCCGGCTAGGGATGATGAAGGCACACTGTGAGAAGGCCCACAGTGGAGGTCATCGCTGGGAGGTGGATCAAGTCAGGAGACCAACCGAATCTTCACCACTGGAAGCCCGAGATCCCCCCAGGAGGAGCCCTTGAGGATCCGAGCCACTTCGACTTATGTGCGATCTCCTGAAGATGAGGATGCGAAGAGTTGTCCTGAAGTTGTGAAGCGGAGGAGAGGTCAAAGCCAAGGAGATCAATAGGAACTTCAGCACTGGAAACCCAAGGTCCCCCCAGGAGGAGCCCGTGAGGATCCAGGCCGCTTGGACTTAGGCAAGGTCTCCTGGAAGAAGTGAAAACGGAGCAGTCCGGATCAAGGCAGGCAGCAGACAGGCAGGACGTGGAGCACAGACAGCACAGACCAAAGATGAACCAGGGGTCGAGACAGGCAGCAAGCAGGATACCAGAGAATGAGTCGAAGTCAGGAGCCAGGAAGACGAGCCGAAATCAGGAGCCAGGAACAGGATCAGGCAAGGATGGGCTGGAGCAGGAACAAGGCTGGAGCAGGAACCAGGGACACGCAGGATCAGGAACGAAGACAGCAACTAGAAAATCTCTGAGAGAGAACCTCGTTGCAAGCAAAGTGTAAATCTGGCTGCAGAGTTTAAATCCCTGCTGGCGTCTGACGTCCTTCCGAGGGCGGAGCCATCTTTCCCACGCTGGTTTCTTTAACTTTGGACTCCTGCGCACGCCTAAAGCGGTGGGGCCCGCCGGAGAACGTCGGCGGCATCTCCCTCGCAGAGGGAGTGCTGTGAGAAGGGGCCAGCCAGGCCCGAACAGGCCTCAAAAACACCACGGTTGCTCGGAGCGGCTCTGAGGTAGGAAGGGGGAACGGTCCACAGACCAGGACCACAACAGGTACATCCTATGGGTCAACTTGAGAGATCAGTAAGAATGTTTGCAATCATGGATGATCAAAGAACAGATCACTGGCCAGGTCAGAATTCTTTGACCTATTTAATATTCAGGAAGATAATTCATCCTCCACACTGAGAACATGTGCAAGGACAATGGAGACCACTGGGAGGAGGGTGACTGGTTACGTGATAAAAGCTGTAGATGGCAGCATTGCGCTACTTCTCCCTACTCTTATAGAATGTAATCATATACCAGACAATAGAAGTGAAATTTCTATACCAGAGACTGCATGGAATCAATTCCACCTGAAAGCTATTGTATCTATGGACCCTTGGGCTGCAGGTTCTCACCATCAGCAGGTGGACCCAGGAGAAGCAGAGACCAGTCAGGTACTTCACATTTACCAGCCCACGTTCCCCTCAAAT
Organism: Rhinatrema bivittatum; assembly: GCF_901001135.1. Lineage (NCBI taxonomy): Eukaryota > Metazoa > Chordata > Amphibia > Gymnophiona > Rhinatrematidae > Rhinatrema > Rhinatrema bivittatum. The sequence goes on along the minus strand of NC_042617.1, from coordinate 104,745,677 downwards.
TGAGCCTTTGGATGCTGGGGCCAGCAGGACTTAGGTGAGGGTCTCTGCTGATGATTGGAGACGTGATCCAAGGCCGGGCAAGGGTCGTAGCAATCAGGCGTATCAAGTGTCCCGGCACAGGTCAAGGCAGGCAGCAATCAGGCATATCAAGTGTCCAGGCATGGGTCAAGGCAGGCAGCAATCAGGCATATCAAGTGTCCAGGCATGGGTCAAGGCAGGCAGCAATCAGGTGTATCCAGAGTCCAGGAATCCATCTGAGAGAGAGGAAGAGGGACAGATAGGCTGAGGCAGACAAGGAAGGCAGGAACAGACTGAGCACACAAAGGTTGGAACAGGCTGGGCAGCAATATGCACTGCTCGAGGAAGCTGGACCTGTTGCTGAGGCAGGAATCATCAGGGGAACTGCCCTTATATAGAGTCCTGATATCATCACTAGGGGGCCACGGGGATTTTCCCGCTGCGGTCCTTTTAAATAGGCCGATGTCGGGCGCGCGCGCACCTAAGGAGAGGCACAGTACATCAAGGCTGGCGGCGTCCTCCCGTGTGGTGTTTGGTAGCGTGTTGGCAGCATTTCACCACATCAGGAGGCAGAGTGGCCAACCCGGCCATAAAGGTAAAGGTGGCGGTTAGCAGGGACAGCCCGTGAAGTACCAAACACAACCAAAGCTATAGCCAATTGTATCCTACTTTTTGATCACAATGCAAAGATCTTACTTCTGCTTGGTAGGGATATGCTGAGACTTCACAAGATTTGTCAGCAATGCAGCAGTCCTCTCTACATTCATTGTGCCCAAAGATTGGACCTTGGCTGGGTAATAGGTGATGTTTACATTGACAGAGTACGCAAGCCAGATAGTGTTGCTACTTTCACTACCAATGTGCTAGAAAATGGATATACATCTTTTTGCAAACCATGTCCTAATCATTTATTCATTAAAGTAATGCCTGGCTACAAAGAATAATCAAGTCATGAATATTTTCACAACAGAGAACTATAATGAGGATCTTGGAGGCACAGTGTTCCGGACTACAAGGGATGATATTAAACCTGTTTTTTCAATGGAAGACAGTTCCTGAAGCTAATAAATAAGGAATTCTTCAAAGATGAGTCAAAAAGCTGGATGGCACCACTTCCATGCATGCCCAGACCTTGGCTTCCCAATAACAGAGAGCAGTCCCTGTCCTGGTTTGCTTCCTTCCATCAGACTCTGGATAGAAAACCAAAGACAAAGGATAATTTTGTGGCCTTCATGAAAATCATATTTGACAATGGTCAGGCAGAGTCAGCTTTGCCACTGAAGGTGAAGAGTGTTAGTATCTTCCTACCTTTGGAATATACCATCCTCAGAAACCTGATCAAATCAGGATTGTATTTGATTCAAATGCTCAATTTCAAGGAGTTTCTGAGTTATTTGCTTTTTGCTAGACCAGACTTGACAACAGCTTTTTCGGAATATTGATCTGCTTCAGAAAGAGAGCCTGTTGCTATAACTTATGCGATCCATCAGATTCTCTTCTGTTTTATGGTCTGAGAAGATAATAGGAATTATTTAAGATTCATATGGTATTGTAACAGTAACATCGATAGTGACATCACCAAGCAGAGCCAGTACTAGCATTTTTTTCTGTCCTGTGCAAAAAATTACTGTGCTGCTCCCTCACCCCGGTTCTGTTTTTTATTTTTTGCTCAAAATTGTTTTCCCCAGTAACCAATACACAATGAAACTATCAGTCTCACACCCTGTCCCAGGCCTCCATTCACCACTGAAAAAAGCCCTTCTCCCTATGGCAATCCAAACTGTCAAAATTGATGCTCATGCTGAACCTTTTTTACCCTATCCACAAGTCCAAAATTCCTGAATTGTGCAGGAGTGATCTGCCCCATTTACCGGTACATAAAATTGATGCCGGCTGGGCCCTGGAGCTGGAACTAGTTTTGTGGTACAGAAAAACATGCAGTGCTGTGGTGCTACATAGAAAACCCTGCAAAAAAAGACACTTGGAACCCATATGGTAATAGGCCTATTGTAATGCCTATTAGGTGTGAGTTTGGCCCTTGGACAGCTTTGAATAAATTGAATGACAACAATATAGTAAACTTCCTATACCAAAACAGTACTAACTGCAAGCACTTAAACAGAAACAACCCTAGCTATGAAAAGGCAAATATTACACCAGGCTCTAAAACACTTATTAGGAAAGCAGAATAAACCAGTCTGCTATAAACCCCTACAAAGAAACTACATGCTAGCAGAATAACTCACCTCGCTTATATATGCAGAACACATATGCAGAACACAAACAGAATAAACAGACCATAAAGTATAAATAAAAATGTATAGACAGAAACTGAACTGGAAACTGCAACAAACTAGACTCTATATGCAATGAAGCAATGGAAAAATAGAAACATCACCAGTCCTCATAAATCAAGCAATAAAATCAAGAAATATAAATCAATCATATAAACCATATGAATAAAAGGAATATTGCCAAACAGATGACAAATAGAATAACATTCAGTAATTAAGAACTCATATAAAAAGTTTGTAAATTTTCTGAACAGCAATAAAATATTTCAGAATAGACACATTAAGTACCCAATAATTAAATCATAAGAATAGAAAAATCTCCTGCTTCCCACATCTGAAAACTTTTGATTTTCAGTTACCCTGAGCTTGTCGTGGATTAGTGGCGGTGGCACAAACTTTTTTCACATCCACTCCCTCAAGGCATGTTCCCATTTGCAGGCTCCCATTTACACACCCCTAATCTTTCCCAGGCAGGCTCCCTTTCAAATGCCCCATCCCCCCCCCCCCCCAGGTAGGCTCCCATTCTCTCAGACACATCTCCCACCCAGGCAGGATCCCAATCACATGCACACTCAGACAGGCTCCCATTCATACCCACCCAACCCAGACAGGATCACATTCACTCATCCATCCCAGGCAGGCTCCCATTCATAACCAAAGCAAGCTCTCATTCACAACCCACCCACCGATCCATCCCAGGCAAGCTCCCATTCACACACACACATAAACAAGCAACTCAGGCAGGCAGGCAGGGTCCATTTGATCTCTTGCACTCCTCCATTGCTGCTGCCACCTGGTGCCTTGTTTGTTGAGGGAGGACAGGATTTGTTTCACAGCTGTAGGAGACCTTTATGTGGCTCATCTTCATATTCCGGTACCGCGGTATTCAATACACTGTTAGCACTTCCTTTTTGCTCATCCCATGATGCACAGCAAGATAATAGAGGAAGCACCAACACTGTGAGTGTTGAATACTGTGGGGCTGACCCACAAGGAGGAGCTGCAGAACATGCTCCCTCTTCTTCAGCTGCCGGATTGGGTCATATACTCAAAGAGTGGGCCTCTCCCTTCTTCTGCTGCCAGTTGGATGGTGTCCACTAGTGGTTACATGGGCCTTTTTCTGCTCCCTTTGGTGCAATTGCATGGTTTGCACACTGGGTAGCACTGGGCCTGTCATTGAGTACCATTTCAGAGTGCATGCCTTTGGCAACAGTCCATCACCAGATGTGGCTATCTATAGACTCAGAAGAGGGAAAAATGGGGTATATTGCAGATGCCAGTGCATTTGTGGAAAGGGACTTTTATATGGATAATAGACTCAACTCTGTGCCTACAGAGGAAGAGGCCATTGACCTGCTGAAAAGGACACAGATGTTAGCCATCACAACCTGAGACTGCACAAAATTGCTTCCAGCAGAGCAAAGATAATAAAGACATTCTCTTTAAAGGACCATACAAAGGATCTAAAGGACTTATTTATTTATTTATTTATTTATTTATTTTTAGTAGGTATTATATATCATCACTAAGACAAGCCATTGTAACGGTTTACAGCACAGTAAAAGTAAGAACAATCAATAATACACTAACAAATGCAGTCATAACATTCTTATACATAAAATGTATAAGAATAAGATTTGGGGAGATCACGTGATGTGCTGAGCCGGCAAGACGTGAAAGTCACTGGCTCCCAGGCCTGCCTCGCCTATCGTGGCCCATCTGATCGCGCAAATTGCTCTTGACTCTAACAGGGCCATCTACTGCTATCTATTGCATGTCCACCATTCGTACCTGGTGTCGGACATCGCCGGGCATGACCACGAAAAGCGGACGGAGAGAGAAGGAAAAACCGCGGGCCCCCGACGCCAAGATGGCGACCGCTGGCGAGGGGGAGTCTGCTGCTGACCCTCCTGCACTCACGGTCTCGGAGATTAAAGCGGCGATCAAGGAAGCCCTTGATGAAAAGTGGTCTTTACTGCATTCGGAGCTTGGGGAGGTTCGGGACTCCATAGCGGCATTGCACCCCCGGCTAGATCAGATGGAATCCCGCGTGTCCGAGCTGGAGGATGGGGCGGGGGCGGCCTCTACCAGCCTAGCGTCGCATACAAAAACCATAGCGGCCCTCACGCAGAAAATAGAAGATTTGGAGAACCGGACCCGCAGGGACAACCTGCGGTTTATGGGGTTCCCCGAAGAAATCGCAGAGAGATCGCTATGCTCGCTACTGGAGGACTGGCTGCCGACGGCCCTGGATCTGCCGCACTTGCGTGGGAAGTTAGTCGTCGAGAGAGCCCATCGTTTGGGGTCCAGGTCAACTAACTCGGGGCGGGCCCGCCTAGTAATAGCTAAGATCCTTAACTCCGCTCATAAGGCGGAGGTCTGGCGGGCCTCCCGTAATAAACCTCAGCTGACTTACCAAGATCACTCCATCCGCCTGTTTCAAGACTTTTCGGTGGCCGTCTCAGAGGCACGCCGGCGGTTTTCCCCGCTCTGCACGACCCTTCATAACCGCGGCATTAAATTCTCTCTCCTTTACCCAGCTCGTCTCCGCCTGTGGCATGCTGATAAATCCCATATGTTTGATACCCCGGCCGCGGCGCAAGACTTCCTGGAGGTGAATGGTCTATTAGCTGCTGGGTGAGAATCAGCCTTTTCTTTTTTTTTTTTTTTTCTCAACTTTTCTCAGCCCGTGGGGCGGCGCGCAGTTTGCGCTCCTCGGATGTTTTTTTTTTTTTTTGTGGTTTACCTTCGTTCTACTAAGAAATGGGGACCTACTGAACACCAACCTGACATTTCTTTTTTCTCTCTCTTTTTTTTTTGATCTTCGTTCTGGAGTCTTGGTTACCTTTTGAGACTTGGACCCTCCTTTCCCACTCGGGCAGTATTGTGCGCCCCGAGAGATGAGGACTGCAAGCCCGGACAAATTATTCAGCGGCAGAGAGTTTTTTTGTTTTTTTTTGTCCTTATGGTGCCTGCTACGGATGGCTGTCCGTGCTTGGACATCGGGCGATACCTTCGGCCATTTTGTTTACCCCCTAGGTGCTTACCGGGGCCACGTGTTCATTTTTTTTTCTCTCTCTCAGGGTTATGCCTACTTGGAGACTCAATCCGGCAGGGTTTATTTTCCTTTTCCAGATACTGTTCCCTTCTGCGATTTATCATACCCTGACGGCTCTGGTTTATGGAGGGAGCCCACATTTGCATCTGGGACCTTTTTTTGTATATATTCTTTTTTAGTTTGTAAGCGGGCGGGAGACGGGGTTCCATTTCCTTTTAGCCTCGTGTTGTTATTGCATGTTTTTTTTTACTACCGCTCCGGTGGGGACCCATTGTAACGGCCCTGTTGCGTGTTCTTGTTTGGGGTATTCGACTAATTGTTGACCATGAGGTAGGCCTGGTCACGTCGATGCGGATCTCTACGCTCTCCAAGTGGAGGGTATGGTTTGGATGAATCGGGGGGATGGGGTGGGGGCCTTATGGGGGTTGGAGGGGGTGGGAATGGGGGGGAAGACGGGAGGAGGGGATGAGGGGTGGGGGTTGTTTGAATCATCGCTACTGTCCCGTACATTTTTGGCTCTCAGTGATTTCACACCACTCGTGTGGGCAGTTGCTGGGATCCTATTGGGTAAGCGGTGGAAGTGGAGGGGAGGGGGGGCGGGGGGGGAGGACATTACCCTATTCGGACAGACATAGACGGATGACTGTGCATGGACTTGGCATTGTGCCTGCTGCTGGAGGTTATGCGGGGGGGGTCTTAGCTGGGAGGACCCCTGTCGCTTACTTTGGCCGAAACCACTTTCCCCGCTTTGACGTTTCTTTTGCCCATGAGTAATTCCACTAGGATTGTCTCCTGGAATGTCTGCGGCCTTCATTCCCCCATCAAACGTACTAAAGTGCTCTCTTTCCTAAACAAGCACTCCGCGAAGGTGGCGTTCCTACAGGAGACCCACCTTACGGATGTTGAGCACGAGAAGTTGCGCCGCCTTTGGGTGGGAGAGGTCCGCTATGCCTCGGCCTCCACTAAGTCGGCGGGGGTGGCCATTTTATTCCATAAATGCCTTCCTGTTACTATCCGCGCGGAAATAAAAGATCCCCAGGGGCGCTTTCTTATTGTGGTCACGGAGCTCTTTAATCACACAGTGGTGCTCTGTAATATATATGCGCCCAATATATATGACCCCCGTTTCTATCGTGGGTTGTATTCTCATCTGATTCCATATTTGTCTGACACTCTAATCATAGGGGGCGACTTTAACACTGTTAGGGACGCGCAACTCGATGCCTCCCTTAGTCGCGATTGGGACGCAGGGGTGGGCCGCGGCCCAGCCATGTTGGAATCTCAGCTCCACCTTTTGGATGTTTGGAGGACCCTACATCCTACTGAACGAGACTTTACGCATCTTTCTAGAGCACACGCCTCCTTTTCTCGGATCGACTACTTCCTCCTTAGCGTTCACGCTTTCCCTCGTGTCTTGGAGGCAGGGATTGAGAGCATTGTTATTTCGGACCATGCCCCGGTATGGGTGGACGTGGGGCTCATGCCTCCCTCTACTTCACCAAAACAGTGGCGCTACCCTTACTTTCTGGGGCAGGATGAGAAATTCACCGAATTCCTTAGGGTCAAATGGAAAGATTTTGCAATTCATAATCAAGCCCATGAGTCTAATCCCATCCTCTTCTGGAATACTGCTAAGGCAGTGTTGAGAGGCGAAATCATCTCTTATGTCTCTCAACGCCGGAGGACTCTCGACAGGCGGATTCTGGCCTTGAGCATCCAGGTCCATCAAGCCCGGGCCTCTCTGATCCGGTCTAATACGGCGGACGCCCGTGCCCTTTACCTATCCAGACAGCATGCTCTCAATTCCTTACTCCACCAACGGGCCAAAAAAAGTTTCCTTTATTATAAGTTTCAGCTCTATCAACATAGCAACAAAGCTGGGAAACTGCTGTCCAATCTTATTAAATCCTCTAGGGCAAGCAGGTTTATTCCGGCACTACGTATTTCCCCGACCGAGGTAGCTAGGGACACTCAGACCATCCTTACCCGCTTTCGGGCGTTCTACTCTTCTCTCTATGCTTCCGAGGGTTGGGATGGGCAGCGCTGTCAGGAGTTCTGTGACAACCTTCCGCTCCCGAGCTTGACTTGGGAACAACGGGATAAATTAAACGCCCCTATATCCGAACAGGAGGTTCAAATTGCTATCCATTGTTCTAAAAATTTTAAGGCCCCGGGGCCCGATGGGTTCACTGCGGAATTTTTTAAATTGCTCAAGGATTCTGTTTCCAAACCTTTGGCATCGACATTTACTGAGTTAATTGCCCGGGGCTCCTTTCCAGATCACGAGAATGCGGCCCATATTGTTTTGATTCCTAAACCTGGGAAAGACCCCCTCTTGCCGGAATCTTATCGCCCTATATCATTGCTCAATTATGACCACAAGCTTTTAGCTAAAATTCTGGCGGACAGATTGGCGGTTTGTCTTCCATCTTTGATTGGCGAGCATCAGGTGGGCTTTGTCCGTCGGCGCTACGCGAGTTCTAATATTCGGAAAATTCTATCGGCCATGACGATGAGTCGGTGGATGTCCCACCCTTATCTGGCCATTAGCTTCGATGCGGAGAAAGCGTTCGATAGGGTGGAATGGGATTACCTCTTCTTTGTCCTGCGGCGTATGGGATTTCAGGGCCTTTTCCTACAGGCTATCCACTTGCTTTACAATGGGCCCAAGGCTCGCATAATGGCTAATGGCTCTCAGTCCGATACCTTTCCTGTGGCGCGCGGTACTAGACAGGGTTGCCCCTTGTCTCCTCCGCTCTTCTTGTTACAGTTGGAACCTCTTCTGCACGCAATCAATGAAACACCGGAGATACGGGGGATTCGGATGGACTCTCTCATCTTTAAATACGTGGCATTCGCCGACGATCTCTTAGTTTTTATCACTAAACCCCAATCCTCCTTGCCGCCCCTTTTGCGCGTACTTGAGATTTTTGGGTCCTTCTCTGGCTTCCGTCTCAATGAGTCCAAATCTGCAGCCTTAGCCTACCCCCCCACCTTGCGAGATACCTGGGTTGGCCCCTTCCCATTGCAGTGGGCGGGAGATAGCTTACGCTATTTGGGGGTTTGTCTTCCCTCAGACCCGGAATCCCTTTACCAAGCCAACATCCCGGGCCTTCTTCACCACACTAAGGACCAGCTGGCGGCGTGGAGGGGTCTGCCTCTTTCGGTCGCAGGGCGTGTCGCACTCATCAAAATGACCCTGCTTCCGAAGTGGCTCTATCTTTTGCAAAATGTGCTGTTATTTTTGAAGCATAGGGACTTGGCCCTGGTGGACAGCGCTATGCGCCGCTTCCTGTGGCGTGGTGGGACTTCCAGGATTCCGTTGAAGTGGCTACAGAACCCGCGAGTGGGGGGGGGTTTGGGGGTCCCGGACCTCGCTAAATATAATCTAGCCTGCAACATGCGGATCCTTCGTAATTGGTTAATAGAGACTTCTGACTACACACCTTTCTGGGTGGAAAGGGCTCTCTTGCACCCGCTGGCCCCGTCGTATGTACTGCAGGCTAAGGCAGGTCACCTTCCCCCCTTTCTGCACGCTTCCGCTCTTATCCGACCCTTGAGGTGTACATGGCGTCGGTTGGTGAAACTATTACACATCCCCACAGTTTGTGCTTACTTCCTCCCCATTCAGGGTAATGCTGAGTTTCCTTCCGGTTCCCAATCTACGATGTTTCGTCAGTGGGCAGCTAAAGGTATCACCTGCCTGGGGCATTTATGGACCCGAGAGGGGTTGTTCATGCAGTTTTCGGATTTTCAAGCCCTGTATCAGCTGGGGCGCGCACACACCTTCTACTATTTGCAGGTTCGGCACTATGTGAGGGCTTTGCCGTCTGACACTCAGGAGATGGCAGTTTATGTGGCGCTCGATAATGTTTTCCACTTTGAGAGGTTGAGGACCCCTTCCATTTCTAGTTATTACAAGGCCTTGCAACAAAAAACTCTGATAGATGTCTGCTCCCCCTTGGTTGCGCGCTGGAACGGGGATGGTGTGTTCTGGATCACTAGTTTTATTTTACGTGTATGTTTTAGGCGTCTATCCAGGATCTCATCGAACGTGTATTATCGGGAAATGCAGCTCAAATTTTTATGTCGAGCTTATGTGTCCCCTCAGAGGGCATACCAGTTAACAGTAGCGTCCTCGCCGGAGTGCCCGCGCTGTTTCGTGGCGGTGGGCTCCATGTCTCATGTTTTTTGGGCATGTCCCCCTGTGCACCGCTTTTGGCGTAGACTGGTTGATTACATGTCAGCTCTGCTAGACGTGGCATTACCTTTTTCACCCCTGTGGGTGCTTTTTGGCTGCGTTTCCCCACTCCGAGTTCGAGATCCTGGCTCGCGCCTACTTTTCCAAAAGGCATGTTGTGTGGGGAAGAAAACCATCTTACAGGTTTGGCGCTCCTCGGATACCCCATCTTTTGGTGCGTGGAGGAATCATTTCCATGCGATGATGACGATGGAGAGCATGGTGGCCCGGGGCTCCCCCGGAAGACGACGCAGCTTTTCCAATACGTGGAACTGTTATCTCCAGCAGCTTACTCCCCAGGCACGCAGTCTGGTCCTGAACGATTGACGGGGCTCGTAGCGCAGGGGCTCATTGTATTGCTGTACTTCTTGTGAATGCGCAGTTCTTAATGTTTGTTCTGTACTCCGCGGAAATTAGGGTGGTGGGGGGGGTGGGGGGTGGGGGGCTACCCTGTCGGGTGTAAGACTCACTTTACAGAGAGGGATCTGAACAAACCCATCTCTGTGTTGTTATCTGTTTTTCTTTGTTAAAACTCAATAAAAACCGTTTTACACAAAAAAAAAAAAAAAAAAAAGAATAAGATTTAACCTCTGAGGCCCACATATCAGGGATGGTAAAGAAATATTTCTTGGTGTTGCAGCAATTACACCAATTGCATCCCTTGTTTAATCAAAAAGGAAAATAAATTGGCTATAACTCATTCAAAACTCACCACCCAGTTAATTAAAGGGTCTGAACTTTTATGAAGATATTTCCTTGGTTTTGCGTAAACTACAGTGGCTTCCTGTTAAGTCTAACTGTTAGACTTCAGAGTCGACACACCACCAATTCAACACAGTTTTGGTCTCAGCTGTGATCTCAAGAAAGACACAATGTACCTTTCAGGTATCAGTTCAGGAAAAAACATATACCAGATGTGGAATCCTATCGATAGTGAACAGACTTTATGATCCAACTTGGATTTGTAACCCCAGTCACTATACAAGGGAAATCTTTGATAAGGGAGCTTTCAGCAGAGACATGAGAATGGGATATCCAATAGCACCTAAGCAGAAAAGAGAGTGGGAGGTATGGAGAGGCTCATTACAAGCTCTTTTGACTTTGTTAATTTAACATCCCCCATTGAGGGTTCACATAATAAACCCTCACTCTGAGAGTGAAGAGCATGGCTAGGCTTGTATCTGGTTAATTGGTCTTTGAGATAAATTGGGCCTTTGTCATGAAGTGATTTAAAGGCCAATGTTAATATTTTAAATTTGATCCTTCTCTTAACAGGAAGCCACTGTAGTTTACGCAAAACCAAGGAAATATCTTCATAAAAGTTCAGACCCTTTAATTAACTGGGTGGTGAGTTTTGAATGAGTTATAGCCAATTTATTTTCCTTTTTGATTAAACAAGGGATGCAATTGGTGTAATTGCTGCAACACCAAGAAATATTTCTTTACCATCCCTGATATGTGGGCCTCAGAGGTTAAATCTGTCTCTGTAAATAATGTTGATCTAAGTAAATATGCTACCATTTATAAATATCTCTGGAATTAATTGAATAAGCTGTTCTTTGTAAATCATAAGTGACAGCTATTACACTGTGTAAATCATAAGTGTCATCTGTTGTATGAATACTTCACGATACCATGATGCATGCAAACTACCTGTAATATAGTGCTTACTAGTTTTCTCTAATCTGTAATTCAGTGCATTGATTGACTAACCACCCAATGTGTAATCCACTTTAAAGTGAAAGGTGGGATAAAATACAAAATTAAATTAAGACTACACTCAGTGTATGAATATGTTCTTTCCTAGGAACAACCATATCTTCTATAGTGACTCCTAGATTTCAATTATCAATAGAGTCCCTTTATATTCATAATAGTTTGGTTTTTTGTTGGAGTTAACTTCTGTTTATTTAGAGTCATGCATGTGGTGATGTTCATTAAACATGAATTCAGTTTCACTATAGCCTCATCCTAATATTCTCCTAGTGGAATATACACCTAAATATTATCAGAGAATAATTTAAATTGTTTTCTGATAAAAGTTGTTAGGGGTCTCAAGTATAGATTAAACATGGGGAAGAGCAGTGACCTTTGACATAGTTTACAAACCAATGAACAAAGCCTGGATAGGCTCCCTCCATTGTTTGGAATGAGAAAAACCATTTCAGAGCAGTCTCTCATATTCTTATCTTAGAGAAATTGTACAGAAGAATATTATAGTTGACTATGTTAAGTGGAGTTGGCTTCTTAAATTGTTGTATAGAACTCATGGGCCCTGCACTACAGCAACAAGGTAGGAAGTCCTATGCATGTCAAGAAATGTTTTCTAGGCTTTTCTACAGCTTTTGAAAAAATGCTCCATGTTGGTGGTGCTGTTGGATAACAACACCCATTTGTATGGCTGATTACTTGTTACAGGTAAGCATCTGTATTTTACTAGATCACTAAATGCAAGATAAAAATATTTTATTTGCTCTGACTGCTAAACATTTTATTATGGTACTCTCTGTACACCCTCAGATTTGGTAGAATAAAGCTTTTAACTCTTAATGAATACAACTTAAGACTGTTCACATCATATTAGTTCCCTTCTTGATATGTCCTAGATCTTGTGGATTATATAAAATAAGACTTATGAAATAAAGTTGTATTAAGAAAATAAGTAGTATACTAGTCATAAGATGAGTATTTTATGACTGAAACTGGAAAACTTATGCAAGATATGCCTTCAGATGACAGACCAAGCATGGTCTTTTGAACATATTTTTTTAAGTGTTTAGTATGTCGTTTTTAGCTGAAAACTAATAAAGTTTATCGTTTGCTACCTGTTTTCAGTATGAATTAACAAAAAGAATGCTTATAAATAAACAGATGCCATGAGAGAAGTTTGTCCACTTTTAACTTTGTTTTGTTTCTTCATATAGGCCTTAGGATTTATGGCAGCAACAGGAATAGGTATGGAATATAATCCAGCTAAGGTGGGTAAAAGGTTGGTTAATGCTGATGGCCTTATTAAGTCATTCTATAACAGGATGAGCAGGCAATAACTCTGGCTATAATTATGCATATTCTGCTAACCGTTTCAGGCAGTGGTGTATTACACATTTGGAGCACTAGGTGGAAACCTGATATCACAGCTCATTTTGGTTTGTAAATAAAATATCTTAGAATCATAGTACTTTCTTAATTAATTTTTTTAAATCAAAATCATTAAAAGAAAATATTTGTGTGACCTTCTTTCATTAGGGATACAGACATTGGACAGGATTGAATGTTCCACGAAATTGTGAAGCTGCACTTATTAAATACAGAAATGTAGCAAGTAAAAGTAAGCATTTCACAGATGATTATTTCTCATGCATTATCAGATATAGGCCCTTTCAGGTGTAAAGATTTACTGTCTCATCACCTCTGTCAACACCCTCCTTTCCCTTTACTGAACTGTAATGGTATATACAGAGTAAGACCTAGATGATTTTGTACTATTTAAACCTAGAGTAGACACACTGGTCAATTTGAATTGGATTTGCAGGGTATTAAATAAATATGTAAATAAGTTTCTTGAAGCGAGGATAAATCTCAAAACTAGTCACAGATTTATTAAGTTAGTCCAGTACAAGGTATCCCCTATAACTTGTTCATTAACCTTAATTGTCCACAGATTATTTTGTAATTAATAGATCAATAATTCAATTTCTCTGAAGACTGTGTGACTTCATGAACCCACTGTGTTCATGAAGTCACACAGTGGGTTCCAAATGGAAAGATTCTTCCAGAGCTTTCTGGAAAAGGCCCAAGTTATCTGGGTAAGCCTGGTCATGCCAGAGAGCAGACCTGTGTTATCCGGATAACTTGGATTTTATCTGGGTATATTCAGCAGAAGACATAACAGACTGTGTTCTGCTGAATATATGAGTAAGTTATCTAGATAAATTACTTGGATAACTGATCCATGCTGCTGAATATAGACCTCTATATTTTTTTCATCTTTATTTTTCTTAGTACAATTTTATGTTTTTGGGTCCACCCACCCCCCAGTTTTGCTAATGCCTTCAAGAATAGGGAAGATTTATTTCCCTTACCAGCATCAGATATTCCTAGAGGTTGACCTCCTTGCATAGTACCTAGTGTTGTGCCTTCATGCAAATTCCTATAGTCAGGAATGAAATGAGCTTGGCTATCTGTGTTTTCAAGCTGACAAAACCCAGGGTTGTTATGTAGGAAAATGGAGGGAACAATCTGTGTTATGGGACCTTGCAATACATGTAGATGGCTTTCAAAGAGAGCACAAGAAAAGCAAAGAGAACCCCCCCTCCCCTCCCAAAAAAAAAAAAAAAAAAGTGCAGCGCACCCACTCCTTATATGCTTCATATCTGCAAACCTGGAGATATCATTGTTCCTCTGACTGAATCTCACTTATATAGACAGGGGGATCTTGTGTGCAAAGCAAACCCCTATGTAGTTCAAGGTAGTTCAAAGGTTGTCTAGGGTTAGATGATAGTAATAAAGTGGATGGTGGGACAGGGTATAAGCATATCACAATGAATAACACCCTGGGAAAATACTGAATGTTGTTGTGATGATTGACTTGGAAGTGAGCCCTTTGTGTTGTGGTGTAATTGATGCTGTCTCCTAGGTGAGCCTATGAGGCTTATGCCAACAGTTGGCAAACACTCTCTGAATTGGGATAGTCTGGAGCTTCACCTATACCAGCTGCCTCCCTCACAAGTTGAACCCTTGGGTTCTGGCGGTGGCAGGGCTTAGGTGGTTCCCTAGGGTGGTAGAGATAACAAGAGTCCTTGGGTAAGCTGGGGTCAGGACAGGAAGCAGATTGGAGATACTGGAGACAGGCCAAGGGTCGAAGCAGGCAGCAAGCAAGCATAGACAAATCTAAGCTAAGAGGTTAAGTCCAGATGGCAGGCAAGTGTGGTCAAGTCCAGGAGATCAGGCCAGAAGAAGACAAAAATGCACGAAGAGACACAAGACAAGGCTGGCAAGGCAAAGCTAGATGAGGCAGGCTGGGTGAGGCAAGGCTGGACACAGGAACGCAGGAACAACATGCACTGCTTTAGGCAGGAGACCTGTTGCTGAGGCAATGGTAGAGCATGCAGCTGGGGCTTAAGTACTCAGCCATGCTGACATCTTCAGGTGCCTTCCCCAGGTTTCCCACCTAAGGGTCATTAAATAACAGTGTGGTGCGCATGTGCGCGTCTAAGGACTCAGCAGAGGCAAGACAAACAGGAAATGGCAGTGTCTCAGGCTGCAGTCGGTAGCATTACTTGCTAGCGGTGTCAAGGGTGAGTAAAGCGGCTCACGGGGCTGTCCTGTGAGTCGCCAAACATAACAGTTATTAATGTTCCTTGGGACAGAAGAATGCTCTGACAGGACAAAAGATCTACTTGAGAATGTTCTTTAAAATATCAAATCTCACCATAAAAGTCTGTGTAAATTACTTGTTTCAGCTGCCCCAAAACCAGACAAAAGGTTACTAGAGTCAAGGGTTAAGTAGCCTAATTGTATATTTTTGGATTTGAAGGTTTATTCCCATGTCAGTATTCATGTTAGTCACAGGATGTTTCTCAGATTTGCAATAAGAATATTGTATTGTCAATGCCTTCTGCTGCTTTTTGGATTGATATTCGTGCTCCATTATTCATGTTTTTAGATAAGTGGTTATAGCAGTGTAAGCCTTGGAGGTTTTAAGGGTAGGGGATAAGATATAGCAGGGATGATGTGATGAGGAAGGGGCTAAGGCTGTGTGTGTGATATAGAAGGAGAGGATGATTGTGTAGGTGAGGTGGTGGTTATTTGTTGGGGTCACTTGTGGTTATCAGTTTTATATGATGGGGACTTGGTGGTGGTGAAGACCCTGTGGGGCTGGTGATTGTCTGAAACTATTTTATGTAGACATGGTTGGTTTGAACTTGGACAATTTGGGCGGATTTTAAAAGGGTTACGCGGGCAGGGTACTTACGTGCAGGCATGCCTATTTTGCATAGGCCGCCAGCACGCACAAAGCCCCAGGACGCGCGTAAGTTCCGGGGTTTTGCTTGGGGGAGCATGTCGGGGGTGGTGTGGCGATCGGGGGCGTGTCAGGGGGTGTGGTGGCGGTCCCGGGGTGGGGCCAGAGGTGTGGCGGCGGTCTGGGGGCGGGGCCGAGTGCTCCAGCACAGTGGCCTCTGCTGGGAGCCAGCGATGCGTGCAAGTTACGCCTGCCAGAGGCAGGTGTAACTCAACGAAATAAGATAGGGGAGGGGGATTTAGTTAGGGCTGGGGGGTGGGTTAGATAGGGGAAGGGAGGGAAAGGTAGGGGGGACAAAAAATGTTCCCTCCGAGGCTGCTTCGATTTCGGAGTGGCCTTGGAGGGAACGGAGGCAGGCTGCGTGGCTCGGCGCGCGCAGGCTGCCGATTTTGCGCAGCCTTGCGCATGCCAACTCCGGATTTTAAAAGATACACGCGGCTACGCGTATATCTTTTAAAATCCAGCGTACTTTTTAAAAATCTGCCCCATGTGTGTGTGTTCTTGAAATCACCAGTTTGCTAGTACCTCCACCAGTTCACCCAGTCCAACTCAAGTTGACTGAGACCCTCTTACTACTTCACCCTGAATTTCCCCCAGATCACCCAAACCTCCCACCAAAAAAATAGCAGGCAGCAGATGAGTCTGATATCAATTGCTCTAGACAATTAGCAGGTTTAAAATATGCAAATAAGTTGCCTAGTATATTTGCATAAATCTCATTAAATAGCAACTTAAATCAAACTTCTTGTCCCTACGCCCAAATGCCTCTAGACCACCCCTATTTTCCGCAGGTAAATGTGCGTGAAACCGAAAATACACATGTACTTTTGATGTTTATAAAATAACATGAATGCAACTATAAGCGAATTATGCACATATATGCTAATTTTACATGCATAATTCCTTCAAAAATTAACTTGTTAGTGTTTATATTTGCATCTGCACATCAACAATATTTATTAAATCAAAAATAAAAATACTAGTGACACACAATACTCAAGATAAAATTATAAAGTGCAATGGTACCCCCCACTATTACAAATGACAAGATGATATGTAATGATAAAAATGTTGATCTCTGAGGAAGCACAAATATTTGCAAAATGCTATTGGAATTACCGGTAACTTTATTTCTGCATTGTCCCTGCCAGATGGCTGCATTTTATGGCTATTTAATAAAGGATTTTCTATTTTAAACTGGGTCTTGTCAACTGTGAACCTAATGAGTACAAATGAGTTTCTTGCTTTGTTCTGACTGTTCTTGTGTTTGGTCTTGCCTTTGGCTCTATAGCAGTTTTCCTATGCAGGTTTCATCTTTTTTCATGAACTTTCTAAAGTTATATTTTTTGCTGCAGGTCTAACAATAGTATACTAGTTCTTTTTCTACTTCAAGAGAAAATAATATTTTCTGCTAGCAGATGCATTCTTTCACTATTGGGAGCCTTTTTAAAATGATCCTTATTAAATTCATTAGAGACTGTTACAGTTCTGGCTGCTATGCAGCCTCCCCTCCACCCAGGGACTCCAGTGAGCATACTCTACAGGTTGGCCAAGCTCCTTCTTCCTGCCTGAACCATACCCAGACTCTAGTCCTACTTAACTCTGTCTATCCCTTGCCTCAATGCTTCTGCATCAAGTCTATCTTGACGCTCTGCCTTAGTTACTTTTGCCTTGAGGTGTACCCAGGCCTTTCCTCATCTTGTCTTGTGGCCTCCAGGCCCTCTGACCTCAGCCTTGACTTGCCTTGCCCTGTGGCCTTTGAGCCTTCTGATCCCAGTCTTGCCTTGCCTTGTGTCATGGCCTCTGGGCCTTTTGACCTCAGCCTTTCCTTGCCTCATGGTCTCCAGGCCTCCTGACTTCAGTCTTGCTTTGCTTTATAGCCATCTGGCATTCCTGCACTCTGGCCTATTTAGGCCTTCCTTGCACTGTGGCCTTCTAGGCCTATTCCTGACCTCAGGCCTTGCTTAGCTCTGTAGCCTCTCTGGGCCTCTCCCTGTCTTGCCCCTTGGGGCCTTCCTGTATTGCTGCCTTTGGGCTTTGTATTCCATGTATTGTGTTGTTCTTGTCTTGCCCTGTCTTGTCTTACTCTGTTCCTGGTCAAGCCTCCATCCCAGTCTTACCTGCACTCTGTTCCTGCCTTACCTGCACTCTGTTCTGAGTTCCAGCCTTGTCTGCACACTGTTCCTGAGTTCCAGCCTTGCCTCCACACTGTTCCAGACCAGACTACCAGACTGCCCCAGTCTGGCTCCAGTCTCGCCTTGTCATCCCATGTCACTCCGGTAGTGGTGTTCCCTATGCTCCACCTGAACCGTAGCCACAGCAGAGAAATGGTTTCCATGATTTTTGCTTTCTCCTACTGGCCAAGCTATGGTGAAATAGTTCTCCACAGTTTGTATTTGTTTCATACGAATCAGACTAAGTCATTTGCTTTCATGATTATTTTTATTATTATTATTATTATTATTATTATTATTATATTTGCATGATATGTTTGTTTAGAGCATGTCATTTTAACAAATGGTTGTACAAAATAGTGAAAGATTCAGAAATGATTTTAATTTGCATTTTTAAACTGTAACTGGTTACTGTTGTACCTAGGACACCATTTTTGTTTACAGTTGTAGTTGAACTAGACAGCTATGAAATTATTCCAGCTGAAAAAGTGAAACTTATGGAAAAGCCAGAAATTCCCAGTGCCAGTCATGAAATTATGGATTGGGATATATATCAATACTACAGATTTCTTGCAGAAAAGGGTGACCGATATGCACAGGTAATGTTTATAATTATATATAATTTAGTATGTTGAAATCAGAATATATATATACTGTTTAAATGACCTGTACTACAAAAATATTTATATCTATTGTAAAATGTTTTATTAAGCTTGTCATAATTTTTATTATACAGCCTCATTTATTATACACAAGTATCACTAACATATGAAATATCATTTACGCAAAATGCATTATCTCTAGTACATTTTTTAAATATGTAGCATAGTAGATGACAGCAGATAAGGACCAATTAGCCTATTCAGTCTGTCCAGTTGCCTTCCTCTCTGTTTACCACTTTGGATATATGAGCATATAAATTCCCATACTTAAACTGATTTTCCCCCTCCCTCCTACCAATGTTTTTTTTACCAACCTCTCAACCCCGTTCCTACCATTGCTCTTTATATTTTCAAGACCTTAAGCACAGGAACCAACAATAACATGGTAGAGTTCCTGGTTATACCTCCCCTCTCCCATTTCTCTCAGGGGCCATCTAGCTCAGGCAGTGGCAGAGGGTTTTCCTGCTGCAAAATGCTGGGCAACATTAAGGGCAAAAAGGGGGCAGGACAAAGAAGGGGCTGGATATAAATATTTGAAATAAATAAAGGGACACCATGGCAGCGGGCAACTTCTTCTGCAGGACCATGCTTACAAGCTAATTGCTTCTGCTTTATTATCTCCTTGGAAATCTCCTTATCTTCTTTCCTGTACACATTCCAGGAGTATCTGACGGCAATGCTCTTTGACAGTATTAAAGTTAGCCAGCTATGATATTTGGACAATGCTAAAAATCAATGTTTATCTGGTTAACAGGTAGATTTTAAAAGCATTGTTCACCACAAAAACAGTCCCATACACACATATGTGGGCATGAGCGAGCAAAACATGAATTTTAAAAAGCTAGGAAGTATACACATATATACCTGTACACGCATCAAGAATAAGGAGGCAGAAAAGGGGCGAGGCGTGTTCATTCCAGGGTGGGGTCAAGACTTACGCGCGTAACCACTGAATTTTGCAAGGCTGACCATGGCAACGCGTGCCATGTTATCTGTGTAACTTTATTACTGGTCCTGATGAGGCGAAAGTATGGAGATTTTGGGCCAGAGAGATCCTGAACACTGGGGGGGAAGAGAGGGAGAGAGAGAGAGAGACAATCTGACACTCTTTATATCTCCTACTAAAAGAGGAGCACTTTCAACTCAGGATGGGTTTTGGGGGGCAGTTTTACATTGGTCTGCCTAGGGCGCAAGGGTCTGTACACCCATGTAACACTATCTCCCCAAAACCCATCCTGAGTTGAAAGTGCCCCTCTTACAGTGGGAGATATAAAGAGTATCAGATTGTCAGTCTCTCTCTCTCCCACCCCCCCTCCCCCCGACACTTGTGAGTATGCACATAAAGGCTCCAACACATATGCACGGTAGGGATATTTTAAATGGTACACGTGTACTTGCACGCACGATATAAAATTGAGAGTATTTTTGCTCGTGTGCCCAATATGCGCATTTATGGGCGCACGCACACTCCTTTGAAAATTTACTTGTAATTTAGCAGGATAGCCAACTGTGGGGGTCATTTATCAAAATGCGGTAAGGCGTTTTTGCATGCGTTAAGGGCTTATCGCATGCGAAAAGCCCCGTTTTCACATGCGATAGGCCTTTAACGCATGCGATAAGCCCGTAACGCATGGAAAAATGTGTTTACAGCATGCGATCGCACCATATCGTATGGTGCGATGCAAATTCCAAAAATAGGTGGAGTTAGGGGCGGAGGGTGGGCTGGGTTACCGTGCCTGTGAAGAGCTAATGCACAGCCATAATGCCGATTTTAACAGCACCTCTTTAGATTGTGTTAGGCTGTGCGATAGCTGCTCTGACCATGCAGTGAGGTTGCAATGTGTCCCGTAAGGCATATTTCAGACAATTTGAAGGGGAGAGAGAGAGAGAGAGAGAGAGAGAGAGAGACTGGCCATAATAGCATGGCCTATAGGCAGGTATTTGTATCCCTAGGGTAGGCCCACCTAGTAACTCGAGGTGGGGATTAGGTAAGTGTGTAGGGGGTTAGGGGCCACTTTGACATGCTACGTGACACCTACGAACAGAACAGTGGTCTCTTGTGAAGATTTGATGACCTTCGGAGTGAGGAAACTCACTCCAAGATGGGATTTGGGCAAGGTTCTCTCAACCTAGCTTGATGGTCTCTACCTGGGTAACATTGAAACGTCTCAGAGGTCAACCTTTTCAACACCCTCAATTTCAGGCAGTTATATCCACAGATGCCTCCAGTCAGGGTTAGAGAGCACATCTGAGCAATCTGTTCTCCCAAGGCACTTGGAATCTTTAGGAAAAGTCACTACACATAAACCTATTAAAGCTCAGAGCAATATTCAAAGTTCAAAATATCTTCAACCTCTGATTGAAAGGGAGGGTAGTGCTAGTATACATAGATAACCAAGTAGCCATATACTCATTAGGGGTGGCTCAAGGCAATCTGCTGCCTGAAGCAAAGGATGAAATGGTCCCCCCCCCCCCCCCCCCCCCCCCCCTGCCACCATGGCCCGGTGCAGTGAAATCACCGAGGGCCAGGGCAAGGGGAAGACAATGGAGGGTGAAGTGACTTGCCCAAGGTCACAAGGAATGGTAATAGGATTTGAACCCTAGCTTCCCTTCTTTGCAGCCCACTTCTCTAACCACTTAGTTTTTGAGCCTGTTATTTTTTGTTCTCAGTCACAGTAGGGGGCGCCAGAGAAATGTTTAATGGGGCGGGGCAGCCTTTGGTTGCCCTACTTCCTGGGTCTAGAAATAGGGCTCCTCCATTCCTTATTGCCTGCCTCCCACCCTTCTCCAGGATCTGCCCCCTCTGAGTGTAAAAGGTTGGTGAATGAAGGGAGTCCCTAGACAAACCTTTCAGCCTTTCATTCTCCCTTCCCTCCCCTCCCCACCCCACATAATTAAAACGTATGCATTCTTTTCCATTTTAAAATGTATTAACTTTCCCCAACCTAAAAGGAGATTGCATATAGAAAATAGACATTCAAAGTACAATCTTCTGAAGTAAAAATATCACTTACAACAACAAATATATTATATAGGCATTCACTGCATAAAAACACACTTTCAATAATAATAATTTAATAGACTTAATAAACTACCTTTCTCATAGTAATCAAGGCAGTTTACTGGAACCAGTATGATATTAGGCCTATGGTAAAGTAGACTTTGCCCACAGAAAGCCAGGAATAAACTGAACTACAATTCTAATATTGTAAGCCTTCTATATCATAATTGCCAGCACTCAGAATTGTCAGCAACCTATGAAAAAGCCATACTGCAAATATTACATCGGCCCTAAACATCAATACACCTCCTATTAGGGAAACAGATTAAAGCCAGGTTGTTGTAAATCCCTACCCCGAAACTAATACTAGCAGAATACCTAATGCCTCAGTCATACAAGCAGAATACAGACTCTCACCAAATACAGAATAAAGAGATCATAAAATATAAATTGAAATGTGCAGACAAAAACTGAACTGGAAATCACATGAAGCCAAACTCTGTAAGCAATGCAAACAAATTAAGAAATATAAAACATTAAACATTCCAATAAAAAGAATGTCAAATCTGCTGATAAATTCAGCCAGTTAAAAACATATGTAAAAATGTTTAAAATATTACAAAATACTAATAAAATATTTCAAAACAGCAGATACATCACATCCAATAATTAAAACTAACAAGGATAAAAAAAAAAAATCTCCCTCTTCATACCTGGAAACTTTAGATTTCCAGTCCTCCTGAGATTGTCGTAGATTGGAGGAGGGTGCACAAACATTAGCCTCTCTCACACACACATATATATACAGGTACTCTCACACATGCACATGCACATGCGCAGGCACTCTCTGTCAGACACACACATCTATTTATTTATTTAATTCTTTTTTTATACCGATGTTCATGACAAGTCATATCACATCGGTTTACATCTAACATGGGTGAAATACATCGAACAAGGTGTAAGAAAAAACATGGCATATACACACACCCTCTCATACACACATACATGCACACACAAAACACCCTCTCATATATACACGCACACACCCCCACAACCCTCTCATATATACACATACACACACTCCATCTCCACTACCTGTTGCGCCTGTCGGTCGCAGGCGGTTGCGACCTCTCATGCTCACCTCTTTTTTCCCTGCACCGTCAATCGTTGGGAGAATGGCGGCCTCCGCCAACCAACGCTGATTTCCCTGGCGTCCCCAGGATGGCGTAGGCACTGCCGACCGCCATCTTACTTCTGGAATCACCTAGGCACGCGTGCGCAGGTGATTCCAGGCCTCCTTTAGTATACGTCATGGCAGGAACCTCGGGGTCGTCCCCTCCCGATGACATCAACCTGCTGGTGTACTTAAGCTGACCGGCCCATTGCTAAGACGAGTTAGCAAGGAGTTCTCTTGTTGTTAAATCCACTCCACGCTTGGATCTCCTGTTCCAGTATCTCCTCATGGCATTGGATGCTCTGGGTAACCGCTCCATGGGGGCCCTTCCGCGTCTTGGCTATCCGCTCAACGGATGGCCTTTCTGCCTTGGACTTCACCTGACCCGCTCGTCTGGTCTCTCTCCTGGAACTTCCTTGTGTGAGTACTTTCTTCAGTTTCCTATGATACCTACATTGCTGAAGTCTCCACGGTGTACCCCGTGCCTCGGGCCACTACCGTTCTTCAGCACCATCGCTTCTACATTTCCTGAGCTACAGGGTATTGCTGAACCCACTCAAGATCCTCTGCTTGGTTCCTGTATCTCAAGACCTCATCTACCTCGTCACCTTCAGTACAGTCATCCTCGGCATACCCCGCGCTGCAGGCCACTACCAGATCTGCACTTCTGAGGTATCTCCACCAGCCTGCAGGAACCTCCTGGTGTACCCTGCACTGCGTGCCACTACCGGATCTTCTCATCTACAGTACCATCCTGGGTATATCTTAGTGCTCCAGAACTGTGTTATTGAATTTCCCGCTCCTCGGGTTATGCCTTATCTTTTCTCTCTAATAAAGTCTCTCTCACAGCTGTGTCCTACGTTGCTGAGAACGTGCCCACTGATGGTGAGGCTCACGGGGCTCCTCCCTGTGGGCAGAGACATCTCTCATCTCGGCCCGGGTTTCACAATTTCCTACACAACCATAACACTACCCTCACATACACACATACACTACCCCCACCACCCACACATACACACACACACACCCTCCCCCGCTCACCCACACACCCATACATACACACCCTTAACCCACCCATCCTCTCATATACACATACAGGCTCTGGAACAAATGCTCAGAGACAGCTACTTGCAGTAAAAAAAAACCACTTATTCCATGTGTCACTGTACACTTGCAACTTTTACTTCCTTTCTTGAGACTCCAGGATTTCTCTAGTAAAGTGTCAGGTAAACAACTGCAGGCCAGCCTAAGTCCCCCTAGAACCTACTCTCCCACAATATCTTTTCCACGTCCCAAACCAACAACTGGGGCACCTCTGCTCTTGAGTCTGAGTGAGTCTATTTCCATTGACTCTCCACCTGGTTCTGCTGGAAGGCAGTGCTCCTTTCCTTAAAAGCCCACTGATGTTTCTGGAATTGCTTCTTTAATTAATCCCAGCTGTGCTTCCCAATCACTAGTACTGCTCCCTGTCGTAGCTACCTTTACCCTGATACTTCCTTGCCAAAACTCTCCAAACTACTTTTCCCATCAGCCCCCTTGGTTCTTTTTGGCTTTATCATCCCCTAAGCAGCTCTGGTTTACTTTTCTTCCAGGCTGCTTCATAAGAACACAAGAACATAAGAAAATGCCATACTGGGTCAGACCAAGGGTCCATCAAGCCCAGCATCCTGTTTCTAACAGTGGACATGCAGGCCATAAGAACCTGGCAAGTACCCACAAACTAAGTCTATTCCATGTTACTATTGCTAATGGCAGTGGCTATTCTCTAAGTGAACTTAATGGCAGGTAATGGACTTCTCCAAGAACTTATCCAATCCTTTTATAAACACAGCTATACTAACTGCACTAACCACATCCTCTGGCAACAAATTCCAGAGTTTAATTGTGCGTTGAGTAAAAAAGAACTTTCTCCGATTAGTTTTAAATGTGCCCCATGCTAACTTCATGGAGTGCCCCTAGTCTTTCTACTATTCGAAAGAGTAAATAACCGATTCACATCTACCCGTTCTAGACCTCTCATGATTTTAAACACCTCTATCATATCCCCCCTCAGTCGTCTCTTCTCCAAGCTGAAAAGTCCTAACCTCTTTAGTCTTTCCTCATAGGGGAGTTGTTCCATTCCCCTTATCATTTTGGTAGCCCTTCTCTGTACCTTCTCCATCGCAATTATATCTTTTTTGAGATTCGGCGACCAGAATTGTACACAGTATTCAAGGTGCGGTCTCACCATGGAGTGATACAGAGGCATTATGACATTTTCCGTTTTATTCACCATTCCCTTTCTAATAATTCCCAACATTCTGTTTGCTTTTTTGACTGCCGCAGCACACTGAACCGACGATTTCAATGTGTTATCCACTATGACACCTAGATCTCTTTCTTGGGTTGTAGCACCTAATATGGAACCCAACATCGTGTAATTATAGCATGGGTTATTTTTCCCTATATGCATCACCTTGCACTTATCCACATTAAATTTCATCTGCCATTTGGATGCCCAATTTTCCAGTCTCACAAGGTCTTCCTGCAATTTATCACAATCTGCTTGTGATTTAACTACTCTGAACAATTTTGTGTCATCTGCAAATTTGATTATCTCACTCGTCGTATTTCTTTCCAGATCATTTATAAATATATTGAACAGTAAGGGTCCCAATACAGATCCCTGAGGCACTCCACTGTCTCTCGGCGCCCTACACAGCCCACAGACATGGGCGGACCCAATGGGCTGGTCACATTTATAAATATATTGAAAAGTAAGGGTCCCAATACAGATCCCTGAGGCACTCCACTGTCCACTCCCTTCCACTGAGAAAATTGTCCATTTAATCCTATTCTCTGTTTCCTGTCTTTTAGCCAGTTTGCAATCCATGAAAGGACATCGCCACTTATCCCATGACTTTTTACTTTTCCTAGAAGCCTCTCATGAGGAACTTTATCAAACGCCTTCTGAAAATCCAAGTATACTACATCTACTGGTTCACCTTTATCCACATGTTTATTAACTCCTTCAAAAAAGTGAAGCAGATTTGTGAGGCAAGACTTGCCCTGGGTAAAGCCATGCTGACTTTGTTCCATTAAACCATGTCTTTCTATATGTTCTGTGATTTTGATGTTTAGAACACTTTCCACTATTTTTCCTGGCACTGAAGTCAGGCTTACTGGTCTGTAGTTTCCCGGATCGCCCCTGGAGCCCTTTTTAAATATTGGGGTTACATTTGCTATCCTCCAGTCTTCAGGTTCAGTGGATGATTTTAATGATAAGTTACAAATTTTTACTAATAGGTCTGAAATTTCATTTTTTAGTTCCTTCAGAACTCTGGGGTGTATACCATCCGGTCCAGGTGATTTACTACTCTTCAGTTTGTCAATCAGGCCTACCACATCTTCTAGGTTCACCGTGATTTGATTCAGTTCATCTGAATCATTACCCATGAAAACCTTCTCCATTACGGGTACCTCCCCAACATCCTCTTCAGTAAACACCGAAGCAAAGAAATCATTTAATCTTTCCGCGATGGCCTTATCTTCTCTAAGTGCCCCTTTAACCCCTCGATCATCTAACGGTCCAACTGACTCCCTCACAGGCTTTCTGCTTCGGATATATTTAAAAAAGGTTTTACTGTGAGTTTTTGCCTCTATAGCCAACTTCTTTTCAAATTCTCTCTTAGCCTGTCTTATCAATGTCTTACATTTAACTTGCCAATGTTTATGCTTTATCCTATTTTCTTCTGTTGGATCCTTCTTCCAATTTTTGAATGAAGATCTTTTGGCTAAAATAGTTTCTTTCACCTCCCCTTTTAACCATGCTGGTAATTGTTTTGCCTTCTTTCCACCTTTCTTAATGTGTGGAATACATCTGGACTGTGCTTCTAGAATGGTATTTTTTAACAATGACCACACCTCTTGGACATTTTTTACTTTTGTAGCTGCTCCTTTCATGGTGTGTGAACTTTCTGGTTCACCACATACCTTCCCCCTTTTAAAAGCACACTTGTGCACTTAAAAAAAAACAAACCCTCTGTCCTTCTAGGATTTTATCCCTGGGGTATTTGCACAAAGGCTTTGTAAATTGTTGCTTCCTTATCCTTCCTGCGTCTGTTTACACTGTGTCTTCTGGACCCTACCTTGTATCTTCTTTCAGAATTTTTAAAGGTCCACCAACTTCTACCTTTGCTATTCATAGTAGTAGATTCATGGGCTTTATTGCTGTTATTTGCTCTGTTCTTCCTACTATCCTTTCTTCTAGGTATCTGTAGAAAGACCTTGTATGTTCGTAGACTTATTAGTCCACATTTGGTTGCCTCTGCTATAGTTAAAGGACATTTTTAGGACTTGTGTTTCTTATGAACCTGACTTTTTCCTTTATGGCCTAAACTCTGAACCACTGCAGAATTGTATCTTGCCTAGTTTGGCACCACTTGCAGGTCTTTATTGTATATGGTTGAAGTAAGTTTTCCTGTCATGACTTTTTGCTCTCATAGTAGGGCTTTTGATTTTTTTCCCTCCACTATCTTTCTTTCCAATTTTAGCACCTCTTCAGCTAGCTCCAGATTTACCAAACCTTTTAGTGCCAAAAATGATGGCAGCAACTTAACATCACCCTAATATTTTTTCCCCTTTCCCAGTCTCAATTTTTGGGAAAAGAGAGAGGAGCTAGCTTCCTCCATATTAGAATGTGGCATCCCCATTCTTATAGTTTCACCTTCTAACAGGGACCATCCTCCCAATTCTTCCTGTCCTGATGACTTCAGTCTATCTGGCATTGTAGGTATAGCCTTGAACCCTTCTTTATGTTTTTTGTCTCCCCTTACACCCTCTAGTCTCTGAATCTTAGGTTCATCCTCTGTTGCCTTTTCCATTGTTTATATGAGAATGATTTCTAGCCTTTTTATCTCTGACCTGCTTGAGTGCAGTCTTCCCCTCAGATCAGCATGTGCAGATAGTCCTCTCTGACTAGCATTTGAACAACTTATTCCTGCTCTTTTCTCATTGTATACATAGGCTGTTACTGATCTTCTAGATTTGTTCTCCACATTTCCTTGTCTTGCTGTAAGCAATACCTTTCCTCCCCTAGCTTATCATAGGCTCAGGTCTTCTCCTTTAATGTCTGGTTCATACCTTCTGTGTCTTCCACTAACTTCCTTTTATCCACTTGCAAATTGTGCTTTCTTTCTGAAGTTCCAGCCTTAATTTTTGATGAATCTCTTCTTGTACTTGTTTTTGAGCCTACTAGATGTGTAGCTTTGTTCTCCATTTCAGACAGCCAATTGATGGCTGCACATAGCTCTTTTGCTAGTCGATCAGTCCCTTCTACTTGTCATATCTGAGTCTGTTCATCTCTAGGAACTTGTCTTGGTGCTCTTGTAATCTATCTCCCTTTGCTGCCCTTGTTAAATGTCCTTTTACTCCTCTAACTGACAAATCCTACTTAACTTCTGGCAAACCTCTTGCTGTAATTGTGATCCCAGTATCCAAATCTCCTGGGTCTGGTTAACTGTCTTTCTTTCTGCTTGTGACAACTCCCCGTTAACCTTCTGAAGCTTCTCAATTGATCTGTTCTTTCTTTCAGCTCTACTTCATGTTTCCTCACCTGTTTTACCAACATCCTCTTTTCTTCATTCGGCTCATCTCAGCTCTGCAGGTCTCTATTGAACTGAACATTTATGGTCTGCCTGTGTGCCACTAGACAGAACTTAGCATTCTCTGTGGCTTGGGGTTCACCCTGCAAACCTTCTAATTGAGACCTCATCTCTTTCAGTTGCTGGTACGTTTTGATTCTTCTAGTTCATGAACCTTCTTTCCTAGGTCATCCCTGGAGCTCATCATGTCCTTCACTCTTCTATGCAGCTATTTATTCAGTCTCTCAAATTCATCTGTAGCTTCCAATGCTTCTCCAGAGACCTTGCTTGCCAATGCTTCATTTCCTGAATTTGAACTTTATAATTTTTGGCTTCTTCAATAACCTTCTTTAAGTTAGCCACTTCCCAGTCATGCTTTGTTCTCAGCTCCAACTGTGTCCTCTCTTCTTCCTTTAATCACACTTCCTCTACCTTCTGCTCCAACAGTCCTGAACCTATGGGTGCATCCTCTCATCCAGCATATATGAAGGCAGAGTTCTAAACATTTTTTTTTAAATGACATGGCTAGAATATATGTGATGTTCAGAATCAATTCAACCAGTGTTCTCTGCCTCTAGCCGTTGGATGGGAGTTTAGAGTTTTGCTCTTGTAGCTATATAAAAGAAAAGAAGATAAAGAAGATAATTAGTTTTTAGATTCAGCCCTTTTACTGTTGTCAAAGTGACTTGATTTGTGGCCATGCTTCTGCGGATGGTGCTCTTGCAGTGAAGCGAGCCCTAGAGATTATAATTTTTGTTTGCTCCTTTACCATTTGCGGTAAGGAGGAGGATTCTCTGCCCTCTAATTTCGGCCAGTTGTTGGCAATTTAGATTGAGTTACTTGCTTTTTGCAGTGAGTTTCTGAGTCCTGCCACAGCCGGAAGCTGAGTTTTAATTATCTCAATGTCGGAAAAAGTTTGTTAGTGCAGCGGTTGCAATGCAAAGCACAATTCCTCTGAAGAAACTTATGCTCCCTTTGCTGCAATAAAGCTGAATCGCCTGAATTGTTAAAAGCTTTGGCTACAGCAAAGAAGGTACTTGAGGTGATAGGTAAGCAGAAGCCCTTGTCTAGGGCAGCTTCGGTTACTGGACAGCAGTCAGTGGCAGCCGTTCTAATGGCTGACGCAGAAGCGGCGGCCATTTTGATTGACACACCGGGAGCATAGTCATCAAGGGGAGGTCCTAATTTAAGCCAGGGACCTCCCAAATTAGTTCTAGGGCTTGATTTTTTTTATCCGAATCAAAGCAGGAAGTCCATGAAAACAGCTCTGGAGCATTTTCACCAGAGTTTTTCAAATGTTTATGTCAGGCATTTCATGCCTTACAAGAGGAGCATGATGATACAGAGCATGTTCAAAGTAATTTTTCTGCTTAAGTTTTTAGATCACAAAAGAGAAAGAGGATGGATGCAGTCAAGGCGGAATTTTTTTCTCTGGTTTTGGATTCTCTACCATATTTAAGGATGGAGAATGAGAAAGGAGGAAGTGTTAATCTTTGAAAGAAGGTGAGATTAATTCAGCAGAGGATGAGAAGGAACAGATTAGGCTGTTCCATAAGGAGGAGATGACTACATTAATATTGCAGGTATCCTTGAGGAGGAAAAATATGAAGAGGTTCCAGGTTGGTATCCAATCCTTAGGGACACGCATAAAACAGCTTCTACTTTTCTGCTCCATCCAGAGATTGAGGCTATGATTATGCCTGAGTGGGAATTTCCTGAAGCTGGATATAGACATCTAAGAATTTTTAATAGATTGTATCCGTTGCCTTCTAAGGTACTGGATCGTCTTTTTCAACAGCTTAAGGTTGATGCAACAGTTGCTAGGAAGACTACTATTCCTGTGGAGGGAGGTGTCTTCCTTTGTGATGCTCAGGATAGGAAGTTAGAGGCAGTACTTAAGAATCTTTTTTCTGCAGGTTCATTTGTAATACAGGGAGTGGTTTGTGCAAGTTATGTTGCCAGATCTCTGCTCCGTTGGATTCAACAGTTATCTGAGGTAGCTAGCTCAGCGAAGCTAGAATCTGCTTAGCCTATATTTCTGATGCCTTATATGACATTATCAGAATTTTGGCTATTTATTTATTTATTTATTTAGCTCTTTCAGTAGGAGCTAGATGACTTCTTTGGTTAAGAAATTGGTCTGCTGACTGTTTATCAAAATCTAAACTTTCTCATTTACCTTTTAGGGGTAAATACCTGTTTGGGGAAGAATTGGATCATTTAATGAAGAATCTAGGAGATCCAAAGGTTCAGAGATTACCTGAGGATAAGGTTAAACCCAATTTTTGTCTTTATAGAAGCCGGAATCATATGGAAGCTAAGAGATATAGACCAGGCAAGTGAGTAATGCCTCAATCTTCTAGAGGTAAATGTAGATCTCAGTCCTTTCATAGGGCAAGAAAACCAAGGGAAGAGGTTGCCCACTCCACTGATGGTCCAAATAATGCACAATGAAGTCAGGAGAATTAATTTTCTAGGAGAGCCTATAGGGAGTAGGCTACAGTCTTTTCTTGGAGAATAGATCCACATTACTTCAGATCAATGAGTTTTGAACATAATCTAAAATGGTTACACTCCAGAATTAAGAAGGTGGTAAAGGATCATTTTGTAATCTCTCCTGTCCATTCTCCCTTCATGGTTGTTGCAGTTCATGAGACGTTGAACAAGTTGATTCAATTGCAGACAATTTGTCCGGTTCCAGTATCAGAATATTAAAAGGGACATTATTCAATTTATTTTGTGATTCCAATAAAGGATGGTTCATTCAGACCTATTTTGGATCTAAAAGAGGTAAATCAGAATATATATATATACGATTCTATATGGAATCTCTTCACACGATCATAGCCTCAGTATACAAGCGCAAAATTTTATCATCCCTATATTTGAAAGAGTCTTATTTTCATATCCCAATGAATCAAGAATTCCAGAAATGTCTTTATTTTTGTTTAATCAGCCAATATTTTCAGTTTCTTGCTCTTCCTTTTGGATTGGCAACGGCGCCAAGAACTTTTACAAAGGTGATGGTTGTAGTAGCTGCCCTTTTAAGAAGGAAAGGAATTTTAATTAATCCTTATTTGGACGATTGGTTAATAAGGACCAAATCATATTCCAAGGGGTAATATCAGAGAAGGTAGTCTCATTTCTTCAGGGTTTAGGTTAGGTAATCAATTTTTCAAAGAGCCATTGATAGCGCTTTCAGAAGTTAGAACATCTAGGGGCAGTTCGGCAGCTGGTATGGTATAACTTTCACAGAAGAGAATTTTAAAGCTTTGTGCCCAGGTAAAGGGGTTTTCAGTGCAGCGAGCTCTGACTGCTTGGCATTACCTTCAGCATTTAGGTTCTATGGCTTCGATTCTAGAGTTAGCACCTTGGACAAAAGCTCAAATGACACCACTGCGGATTTCTGCTCCTTTCAAGAATCCACAGATTCAGGGTTATCAGGTGCATCTTCCATTATCCAATGAGATTTGAGAGTCTCTAAAATGGTGAACTCATTCACCAAATTTAATAAAGGGAATGCCTTTAGAGAGTCCAGTTTGGGAGCTTCTGACTACGGATACAAGTCTGTTAGGCTGGGGAGTTCATTACAAGGATTTTTATACTCAGAGACTCTGGAGTCAAAGCGAGACACAGTTGCCAATAAATTGCTTAGAGACCAAGGCTATCAGACTTGCTTTATTGCATTTTCAGCCTCAGCTTCAAGAAAAGGCAGTAAAGGTTTTATGTGACAATGCAACAGCAGTTGCATATATAATCAAGCAGGGAAGAACACGCAGTCAAGGTGTTCTGGAAGAGATAGATCTCTTGTTTGCTTGGGCCGAGATTCATCTGCTTCAGTTGACAGCTCAACACATAGATAATCTGCTTGAAAATTGACTTGACCTGCTAAGTCGGAATATAATAGATCCTAGAAAATGGGAATTATGCCAAGAGGCCTATTTGCAGATAGTGTGGAAATGGGGGCCACATCAATTAGATCTAATGACTTCCAATCAAACAAAAAAGTAAGAAGGTTTTTCAGGCACCACAGAGAATTGAACAGCGAAGGTATAGATGCTTTTCAACAGAGTTGGAAGGATTACAGTCTTCTGTGTCTTCTTCCCCCATGGCCTCTAATAACTCGAGTGTTAAAAAAGATAAAGAGAGTGTTGGTGGTGCTAGTAGCACGCGATTGGCCAAGAAGACCATGGTATGCAGATCTGAAGAGATTACTAGTGGCTCAACTCCTTTTCCTGCCACAGGTATCAAGGTCCTATAGAGATGGAGGATCCATCTCCAATCTTGCTTATGGCTTGGATATTGAAAGGGCAAGGTTAGTAAAGAGAGGCTATTCACCCTCGATGATTAGTACAATGTTACACTCTAGAAAGAATTCTACTTCTCTGTTTTTTATAAGAGTTTGGCGCATATTTGAAGAATTTTGTTGGAAAGGGAATTTTTCTCCATGGAAGGCACAAATAAGGGATATTCTAATGTTCTTGCAGTGTGGTTTGGATAATGGTTTAGCTTTAAACTCTTTCATGTTTTGGGGGGAAAATTAATGGTGGTTTGATTTCTTCCCATAGGAATATTTCCCATTTTCTAAGTGGGGTTAAACATTTACATCTTCTGATTAGATCTGTTTTTCCTCAATGGAGTTTAAATTTAGTTTTGCAAGCATTAACTAAACCCCCTTTTGAGCTTTTAGGAAAATCTTCAGTTAAGGACGTAACCCTTAAAACAGTCTTTTTTGTTGCATTTAATTCTGAAAGGCGAATTGCAGAATTGCAGGCCTTGTCCTGTCAATCCCCTTTCTTGAGGTTTACAAAGAATTTGGTAATTCTGAGGCCAGTTCCTTCCTTTTTACCTAAGGTAGTATCTCTTTCATATGAATCGGCATCTTTTTCTACCTGCCTTTAACAAGCGGGAGTGTAAGAAAGATCTAAATTCATTAAGATTTTTAGATGTCAAAAGATGCTTATGATTTTACCTTGAGTAAACTAGGTTTTTTTTTTAAAGTCTGATAGGATATTTGTTCTTTTTTGTGGTCCACATAAGGGAGATTCAGCTTCAAATACTTCAGTTGCTAGATGGCTATTTCTTCAACTTACTTGTTACAAGATAAAATGGTACCTAATATAATTAAAGCCCATTCAACACGAGCATAAGCTTCATCATGGGCTGAAAGATGTTCAGTAAGTCCATTGGAGATATATAAAGCGACAACATTTGTAAAGCTTTATGGGTTGGACAAGATGCCATTTTTGGTTCATCTGTCTTGAAAGTGGGATTGTTATCCACCACCCTTAGATGGGCTTTGGTATTTCCCATAGGTTTGGGACTAGTGGAGCAGAAGGGAGAGAAAGGAGAAATTATGTCTTACCTGTTAATTTCCTTTCCTTTACTTCTGCTACACCAGTCCAGAACCCTGCCAAAATTATTTTGAGTATTTTCAGATTTTCTGTACATTGCATTGGGACTTGGGTTCCTTCAAGTAAGCATTGTGAATCAATAATTTTATTTATTATATTATTTTCAGCTTTTAGGCTGTGGCAGTTCAAGATTAATATTTAGAAACTTATTTTGTCTGATATGTTTTTATTCATTAATTTTAGCTTTGATAGTAATAAACTGGTTGAATTGGTTATGAACATCACATATATTCTAATGATGTCATTTAAAAAAATAATTTTTAGAACTCTGCCTCCATATGTGCTGGATGAGAAGATGTACCCATAAGGCCAGATTTTCAAAGCCCTACACGCGCCGGGCCTAAAGCCCCGGGACGCGTCTGTCCCGGGGCTTTACTAAAGGGGCAGTCCGGAGGCGGGGCGGGGCCAGAGGCCTCTGGCACAGTGAGCATTTGCCACTGTGTTGGAGGATCGTGTGCCTCCAGGCAGGCGCAAAAAGGTATAACAAAATTTTTGGGGGGTTAGAGTAGGGCTAGGGGGGGGGAAAGGTTAGGGAAGGGGTGGGAAGGTTAGTTTAGGGAGAAGGGAATGGGGGAAGCCCGCGGGCATTAGCGCGTGCAGGGTGCACAATTGTGCACCCCTTGCACGCGCCAATCCCTGATTTTATAACATGCGCGTGCATGTTATAAAATCGGGCATATATGTGTGCGAGCCAGGTAGCTCGCGCACATGTACACCCACACATACTTTTGAAAATCTACCCCATAGGTTCTGGACTGGTATAGCAGAAGGAAAGGAAATTAACAGGTAAGACCATTTTTCCTTCCAAGCTCACAGTCTTCCCCGTTTGGTCTTGAACTTGGTCAGATTTATGACTTTCTCCTCTTCTTCAACCAACTGGGAGGAGACTTCCCCATTTCAATCTGTGTTCATTTATTTTCCTTCACAAATTGAGACTTTTGGTCCTCTAGAAGTAGGATCTTCCATCTCTCGCATTTGGACTACATGTCCCTTTACCTCCTGTTCCAATATTAGTTTCAGCCGCAT
Source organism: Rhinatrema bivittatum (assembly GCF_901001135.1). Classification (NCBI taxonomy): domain Eukaryota; kingdom Metazoa; phylum Chordata; class Amphibia; order Gymnophiona; family Rhinatrematidae; genus Rhinatrema; species Rhinatrema bivittatum. The sequence continues at coordinate 104,710,970 of NC_042617.1, read as the reverse complement.
AATTTCTTGCTCCATCTTCACTCGGAGTTCCTGCTGGGTAGCACTGGTGTCCAAGGTGTCTTATAGCTTTGTCTTCAGTCTCTCCAACTTCTGACTCAGATCTATCTCCTGCTTTTTAGCTTTGTTGTATGAGGCCTTCTCTGATTTCAAGTCCTCCTGTAGTCCTGCAATCTGGATTTGAAGCTCTTTTGTACAATTGTATTCTTTCCTCTGGCCATCATGGCCTGCAGCTCTTCTTTCTAGGCTAGCTGCATGGTGCAGTCTTCAATGTGAGTTTGCATCAATTTCTTTTCCTTCAAAAATTTGAATTTTGGCTCTTTATCTCTACCTTTTAGTGCAATGCCAATTTCAACTGTGTAACTTCCTGTTCAGCTATCCCCTGGAGTTCCTGCAAGGCATGAAACCTCTTCACATTTTGTATCTAAGGTTTTCAGAACCTCTCTTGCTCACTTCTGTTCCTCTATCATCTCTTTCCACTTCATCTCAGAGTATAGATGCCCCGTTGTGCTTCCTGTGACTCCCTCTGGAGTTGTACAACTTCATCACAGTTGCCCTGTAGCAGTTAATGAAGTCTGCCAATAATAGATTCAACATGTTCAGAGCTTCCTCTAATTGCAGTTCTGCCTTTACTGTTGCTTGGATGGCTTCTTCCAGTTGTTTGGCAAGGGTCTTCCTTATGGACTCTTTGTCTTTACATTTTCCCCCAGTTAGCTGCCTTAGGTTTTACCCCATATCTGAAGCTTGTCTGGTTGAGAATATTTTCTCTTCCCATATCCTATTAATGTCCCTAGATTTCTTTTCTTCTTTTGTTCTTTTGAACCCAGGTTTCTGTGTTATCACACTCTCTTCAACTTCTTTCTCTACTCCATCATTACCCATGGAGCCTAGTTCTAACAAACTATCAGTGTCCCAAGACTTCTGTTTGATAATAGCAACACCCTGCTCCTATGACATTACCCTAGCCTGGCTTCCTAGAAAACAATCCATGGGAACTCCTATCCTGTTATTCTACTTACATATTTCCTTGTACTTGCCAGGTGGCTCTTCTTCCTTGGGTTCTGCTAAAAGACAAAACCTTGTCTTAAGCACCTGTTTCACTAGAAAGGGGTCAATGAGGAAGAATATCCCCTTTCATTACTATACCATCCCTGTCAGTGAGACACTCCCCTGGTTCTTGGGCTCTTTTGTGACAACCAAAACATTAGGTAAGACCTCCTGCAGCAACCTCCTACTTCCCATTAACTTCATCCCTTCCTCCAAACATTTATTCATTTATTTCTTTATCAAAAGGGCAAAATTCCTTTTTATGCTCATTCTCCACACAGTGCATACAAAGAGAAGATATCTATACTCTCACTACTTGTTTGCACAGGTACCTCAGGGACTTCTTTTCCCCAACCCATCTTCAATGCATTGCCTCTAGTGGGTCCTTGGGACAAGCCCCCACTTTGTCGCCTTTCTTACGACAAATCAGGCAATAGAGAAAATCTTCTAAAGTTCTCTTTTTCCATGGGGTATATTTAAGGTTTCTCTATGTATCATTACTCATGTAAGCCTCAGGTTCAACAGCTTTATACCACCCTATATGTATCTTTTCCTCATAGGGACATTGTTCCCTTTTAAGGTGACTCTGGCCACAAGTAAAGCAACATGAAGCATAGAGTTCCTCAATCACCCGTGTTCCTGCCTCAGCCTTTGCAAAAGGACAGGCTTCTATGGCATTGCACATTTGAGGTCACTGTTGCTATTACTTTGCCCTATCACCCTAACCTTTCCTGTGTGTCCTGGAGAGCCTTGGGGTTTGGCTCCATGGCTCATTCTGGTTTCACTCTTTTACTTTGTTTCCATTTGAAATCCTCTGACAATTTCTTTAAAGTCCTTAATCTATTTTTAAACCAGACATCCCCTCTGCATCAAGTATATCTTCACATGCTACCTCTGCAGTGAGGTACATTATGTTTCACTACCCCTGCAGTGAGTACACCATCCCTGCACTTATGCCCTTTGTGTGAAGACAGTATTCCATACCTTTTATCACAAACATTCCATATCACACTTATAGTCCCAGATCTAACATGCCCTGAAATAACTCAAATAATTTTGTAAGAGAGAGCCCATCCCCCAACACATTTTGCTAAATTGGCCATAATGGTCCCCTTTCAGAAAACTACTTGTGTTCATTTCAGTTGCCTCTCTGCTCTGGAATTTTTTTTCCTCAGTAGCCTAGTATAGGCTACACAGTATGGTCTGGGATCCTAGATTTTGGCCCAACCGCCCATCCTGTAATGGTTTTGGTCTGTGGCTTGCCCCAGAAATGAGTGGCCTAATCCCAGGAGAGTCAAATCCAGGCTACTGACAGTAGTTGGACTTCTGCCTAAGTCATCCATCTTCCCTTTGGGTTGAGCCCTATGGCACTGGTGGCCAACAAGGCATAAGAAAAGGGTGAAGCCCCCCAACATGAACAAGGAGCAAGAGGCCTGATGTAGGGTAAAGAGAAGGAACTAACTAGAAATCCAGGAGCACTGAATGGAGAAACTAATGATAATGAAGTCTTCTGGAAAAAGAAGCAGAGCCAGAGTATGAGAGCTGGAAGGTAGAACCAAACTCTGGCAACTGACTGCTGAGAACTACTCAGTATAAATACAAGCCTGTATAGGAAGTAAGATGGCTGCCAGAGGGGAAGTAAGGAGCACAACTGGGAGGACTACACAGACCAAGTGGCTCATAGCACCACTTGCAGGCTGGAGGAGCACTCAGCAATGGATCCTTACACATCCTCCACAAACTTATTCCACCGTTTGCCTCTCAACTGCCGGGGCAGTCCATAACTTCTTTCAATTTCTATGAAGTCTGTTTTGGATGTCTGCGCAAATCCCACTGCTGCCATACGTGTCACAGGATGCTGTATGAGCCTTGCAGAACCTGCTGATAGTTTTTTGGAACACATGTTCAGAGACAATTACTTGCAGTAAAAAGCCACTTTATTCCATGTTTCACTGATCACTTTACACTTGCAACTTTCACTTCCTTTCTTGAGACACCAATATTTCTCTTGTAAAATATTTGGGTAACAACTTCAGGCCAGCTCAAGTCCCCAGGACTACCTAGAGCCTACTCCCCCACAATACCTATTGCAGATTCCAAGTCCCAACCAACAGCTGGAGCACCTTTGCTCTTGAGTCTGGGCAAGTCTATTTCCTCTAACTGCCCATCTGGTTCTGCTGGAAGGTAATGTTTCTTTCCTTAAAAGCTCAATGACTTCCTGGATCAACTTCTTTAATTAGCCCCCAGCTCTGCTTCCCAATCACTAGTACACTTCCTGTAGTAGCTATTTTTACCCTGATCGGTTTCTTGCCAAAGATCTCCAAACTACCTTAAATCAGGCGTATCCAGGGTCCAGGCAGTGGTCAGGTATATCTGGTATCCAAGCAGAGGTCAAAACCAGGTATCTGTCCAAGGGAAGAAAAGAGGGACAGATAGGCAGGGTGAGAGGGCCGTGGCAAGCACAAGTGGGCAGGTGGATAGAACAGACTGGAATGAAGACAGAAGACAAGCTGGATGAAAACTGGAACACAGAGAAGCAACATGCATTACTAGGAAATAGCTGAACTTGCTGCTGAGGTGAGTCGCTTCCAGGGAGCTGACTTATATAGGACTGTGCTAGTGATGTCATTACTAGGGGCCATGGGGACTTTGCCGCTGCAGTCGGTCCCTTTAAATGGCAGAAAGTGGTGCATGCGCCTAGGTGGAGGTGTGGCGTGTGTTGGCGGCGTCCTGCTGGTGGTGTCTCGCCACGTTGAGGAGTGGTGTCTTGCTGCATGACTGGCTGACAGCATTCGCCGTTTTGTGGAGTAGCAGGACTGGCCCAGCCAGGGGACGTAAGTGTGGTGCTTTGCGGGAGCAGCCCGTGGACCGCCAAATGCAATAGGACAGAGGAAAAGGAAGAAATTGAGTTTATTCCTACAGACAAAGGACTGGAGGACTGAAAGCACTGGAACCAGAAACCTGAGCCCCAATAGAAGAAGAAACTATGAAAGCAGAGGATCTGGAGACATGGACAGCTGAGAATATATATAGCAATTAAAGTCAACTTGTCCTTTTAAACTCTCACATGCAATGCAACACAGACTTGCTGGGGTAGTTGTGGCTGAGTATCTTTCCTTTATAGTTTAATTGCTGAAACGAGGAACCAGGGAAATGTGAAAAACGAATCTAGGGAAAAGGAAAAAGATTTGTGAGCTAGGGCAGGCGCTGCTGGGTCTGCCTTACATTAAGCAAGTGAAGTCAGCCAGAGAAACTGTGAGTTAAGCTGTGCCTAGGATGCTATTCAGCTGTTTCACAATTAGCTGAAAATACTCTTCTGCTAGCTTACAGCCAGCCAGAGAAAATGTGTATTAAGCTGTATTCAGAATGATATTCAGCTGTTGCAAAACTAGCCAGAGAAACAAGTTAAACTGTGCCTAGAATGCTATTCAGCTATTTCACAACCAACCAGAGAAACTGTGATTTGTCTGGGAGATAAAAATTAAATGTTTCACATTTGAGTATCCTGCAGAGCAGAACTACTACTGAAGTACAGACTGGGCTTTGCTCTACAGCAATCTTCATATCAGTATGAGGAGAGCCTAGAAACTTCATTAGTTTGCAACCAATAAAATTAGAAACATTCCCAACACTAATCACTTAATTCAATGGCAATCTTCTTCATCCCAGCCTTCAATCATTGACTCTGATGGCATGAATATTGAAAGTCAGCTATTAACTTTGATGTAATTACCTCCAGATGTAGCCTCAAGAAAATCTTCCACAAGACTGTTGTATAAATTTAAATGGAAAAGATTTTCTACTTGGTGTAGGAGTCAGCATGAGGACCCTATTAAGGGTCCTACTTCAACTTTCCTTCAGTATCTCAACATCTTCATCATGTATTTATCACACACAGATGAGTTCAGAGTGTGTTACAGCATGGAGAGAGGTTTACAATAGTTTGGTGTTTGAGGTAGTTGTGGGTGGATCCTTGGGCCAGTGGCAGATGACCATGCCCCCGGGGGAAGATCCCGAGAGGGACCACCGGTCAGGCTCAGAGTATGGAGACAGACACAGACTAGTTCTTTTATTAAACAGGCCCTACCATCCAGGTATGAAAGGATGTAGGTGGTCTTGGAAAGAGCCTTTGGAAATAAAGATGGCTGTAAGGCAAAGTGCATGCAGCACTGGTTTAGGAAGCCCCGGGCCTTCTGAATTTCGCCAGAAAAGTGGATAGGAGCCGCTAATGGTACAGCAGTTTTTAAAGTTACCTCCTGTAACTGACCTTCTTGCTTGGAAGCTGTGCCTTGAATCTTCTGTGTGTGTAGCTGATGAAACGCTGAAGTAAGTTTCTCCAAGGCATCTTGCTGCTCCACAATGCGCTGGGCCAGGCCCGGTATGGCCTGCAAAGCACTCAATTGTGCCGGATCCATAGAGTTAGCAATCTGTTGGTGTTTGAGGTAGTTGTGGGTGGATCCTTGGGCCGGTGGCAGATGACCACGCCCCCGAGAGGGACCACGCCCCCGAGAGGGACCACCGGTCAGGCTCAGAGTATGGAGACAGACACACACTAGTTCTTTTATTAAACAGTATATTGAACCACCAGAGGTGGTAGTAGTGAGCTGGAAGTGCCCGGCAGGGCTGTAGTCCCTAGGGTACTGGAACAGCGATCCTGGATAACTGAGCTGTAGAGAAATTGAATATAGTGAGTAGGCAGGGTATGCAGAGTTCAGGAACAGAGCCTTGATAGTAATACTCACACAATAGTCTCTAGAAATAGTCCAGGTGTTGGAATAAGTTAGGCCCTCGAGGAGCGAGTACCTGGTTCCAGGAAAAGCTCTGAGAGAGAGAAGATAACTCACTGGTGTAGTAGGCAGCTATAACTTCCAGGCAGAAAGAGTATTCAGCAACCAGTTCGGGAACATGAGCCCTCGAGGAGCGAGTGCCGGTTCCTGACCGTGATGTGAAAAACAAAGAGAGAGCGAGGCCCCTGAGGAACGGGTACCCCTAGTAAGTCCGAGGAGGCAGAGTAGCTTGGAGAGAGCGAAACTGGTCTGTAACCAACTCCTATTCAACTCCTTGCTAACTCGATTAGTTACTGATTTCTAAGACCTTATATATCCGGTACTGATGACGTCATCTCAGGGGGACGCCCCTGAGGTTCGCGCCACTGCTGGTACATCAGTCGGGGCCGCACTGCACGCGCACCCTTAGGCCCTTGTAAATCATGGCAGATCGCAGCATCGAGCTGCTCCGAGGACGCCGGAGGAAGAAGGCAGAGAGACGCCACGGCAGCCAACCTTCCACTTGAGCAAGAGGGAGTCTCCAAAGAGGTGAGGAGGGCGGAGTAGAGATGTCGAGCAGTGACGGTCGCAACAAATAGGCATAGTGTACAACAGAATTATGTTTTAATATAGTAAGGATTACAGTAAGTATAGCGTACATTAATAAAAGATCTAGCATGTATGAATGGGCATAAGTACATCAATAATATTATTTTAAATCAGTGTTTAGATGGGGAATAGTCAAGGTATTAGATACCTAAGTAATAAAATATCAAATCAGAATAGAGGGTGTAGTAAATAAATGGAGGATAGGAAAGAAAGTAGTAGGTATATTAGTACCAGTGCAAAGAATAATGGGAAATATGTTGAGGTAGACTTAGAGCAGTAAGATGGTGTCGCTAGTGTAAAGTACAGCGAGGTTCAAGCTGAGGAAGTCAATCAGGACTTCAGGGTTTTGGCAGTGGGCCAAAAGCCTCTACAAATAGGTTTTCAGTTTATTCTTAAAGGTGAGGAGGTCAGGGAATCATCTTGAGAAGGTTCTTTTTCTTATGATGGAAAGTTGCATTTTCTTGGAGGATTAAAGAAATTCCATTAAGGTTCATTTGAATGCTATAACATAACAGATACTAAGAATTCCTATTTATCATAAACCTACAATTGCCAGATAAAGGCATATAGGGGTAGATTTTCAAAGGGTTACGCGCATAAGATACGTGCATAACCCCCGAAAACCTACCCCTGCGCGCCCCGAACCTATTTTAAAAAGGGACGTGGCCAGGGGCATGGTGGCGGTCCGGGGGCGGGGCCAACTGCTCCGGCACAGCAGCCTGTGCCGGGGCATGGCTCGCCAGCAGCTGGCTGGCACACGCAGGCGTAACTTGATGAAATAAGGTGGGGGTGGAATTTAGGTAGCGCTGGGGGGTGGGTTAGATAGGGGAAGGGAGGGAAAGGTGGGGGGGGGGACAAAAAAAAAAAGGTCCCTCCAAGGCCGCATATTTTATGCATGTTCCCTCCATGGCTGCATGTTATGCATGTTTTACGCATGTAAATCCTTTTGAAAATTACCCCATCATCAGCAAACTGCAAGCCGTAGTTTCACATGCTCCCTACATGCAAATATATAAAAACAAAGTAGTGTTAAAAACTCATTCTAAATTTCTACCTTAGGTAGTTTGACAGTTTCATTTAAATCAATCCATTATTTTACCAACTTTTTCCGTCAAGCCACATACCAGTAAAGGAAAGCAGGCTCTTCACACTTTAGACTGCCTTCTTGTTCAAGTTGTAGAGAACAAACTCATACAGAAATTGAAACCAATTGTTCATCTTTTTCAATCCAGTAAAACAAGCTAGGTAGAGTGCAACAAGCTGGCATTAAGGCCCTAACACGAAATAAATGACCCTGCTAATATGGTGTATTCCCATCCGTCCTATCTGACAGAGATCTAGGCAGTATCATTTGCAGTTGGGAAGCCATACCTACCATCAGAAGGATTCCATAGTCCCTTCTGCCTTTGAAGAAGGGGGACATCTTGAATGTTGAATATCCATTCTGGATAGGTGGGTGAGGGTGTCATTAGGCCCCTGGAATTGGGGGAGGGAGTGTCTGAATTGCTTTGACTGTAGTTATTAATAAGATGAATGCATTTTGATTATTATGCATGTTTTATTTGTAATCTGCCTAGGTAACTTGTTTTACAGGTTGTATATAAAGTTCAATTAATAATAATAACAGAGAGAGAGAAGGGATTCCCTAGAGCAGCGCTTCTCAACCAGTGTGTCGCCAAGCACCGGCAGGTGTGTCACGTGCTCCCGGTCTTTCACGTTGCTCTTCTTTCCCTGCTGCTGTTGCCGCCGGGCTAACAGCTCATTCAAGCCCAATGGGAGCGGCAGCGTTGTTAGAGGAAGCTGTGGCACCCGCGGCTGGCCTTTTCTTCTTCCTGCACCTGCCCCGGAACAGGAAGTGATACACAGTGGAGTGCACGGGAAGGAGAAAGAGCCGTATCATGTGGAAAAGTAGCGGCGGAGACGGCAGCAGCAGTATTGGCCCCCGAGCAGTAGCTTGGCCAGGAGCAATCGAAGCAGCCGGCAATCGGCAAAGGAGACAGCAGTATAAGCCTCCCTCAGCCGATGAGATTCTTCTTTCTTGGCCTGCAGGGGCTGGAGGAGGCTGCTACAGCTACCATTTGTGCTGTGGGGGGGGGGGGGGGGGAGGAAGTGAGTGAGAGAGAAAGAAGACAGCCAGCCTGTAAGTGAGAGAATGTGTGTGTGAGAGTATATGTGTAATTGAGAGCATGTATTTGACTGAGAGCATGTGTGTGATTGAGAGCATGTATTTGATTGAGAGCATGTGTGTAAGTGTGTGATTGAGAGAAACTTGTCAGAGAGGTGATGTGTGTATATGTGAGAGACAATAAAAGTGACTGGTCAGGGAGATGACTGGAGTGTGTGTGAGAGAGTGAGAGATTGGTCAGGGAGGTGACTGATGTGTGTGTGTGTGTGTGTGTGTGTGAGAGAGAGAGAGAGAGAGAGAGAGAAAGCATGGAAGTGAGAAATCTGGGTATGTGAGAAAGCATGGGAGTAAGAAGCCTGGTGTTATGGGGGTGTGTGTGAAAGAAAGCATGGGACTGAGAAGCCTGTATATGTGAGAGAGAGCATGGGAGTGGGAAGCCTGTGTGTGTGTGCATGCATGAGAGAGAGAGACTGGTTGGTAAGGTGACAGTGTGAGAGGGAGAGAGACTAGGGTGTGTGTATGTGAAAGAAAGTGATTAAGGGAATGAGAAGCCTGTGCATGTGGGGAGTGTGAGCATGGGAGTGAGAAACCTGGGTGTGTGTGAGACACAGTATGGGAGTGAGAAGCCCATATATATGTAAGATAGAACACGGGAGTAAGAAGCCTGTGTGTATGTATGGCATGAGAGAAACTGTTCAGGAAGGTGACTGTTGTGTGTCAAAGACTGGTTGGGAGATGATTGGTGTGTGAGAAACAGAAACTGGGTCATGGGGGTGTGACTGGTATGGTGTGTGTGTGTGTGAGAGAGATAGAGAAGACTGGTCATGGGCCCTAAGGAAGAAGACCATGAGTATAGAACTTAGCCACTACTGCTGCTTCTGGTGTGTGCTACAGCCTGCATGGAAGAGGACAGGAGTAGGAAAGCTGCTGGACGGGGTAAGTAAAAGTGGCTTTTTAAGTTGATCTTTCTTGATTGACTGCCATTTTAATTATTTAATATTATGTGATGTGTCTGCTTTTTTGAAATATTTTATTGGTGTTTGGAGAATTTTTAATAGTTTTTATGAGTTTTTAATTGTTGGATGTTATTCTGTTCATAGCTGTTTTGAAACATTTATTCTGCTTATTAGTATAATTTATAATTATTTCTGTGTGTGGATCTATAGCTGCTTGCTAGTTCTGTTTTCCTAATAGGAGGTGTATTGGTTTTTAGGGCCTGATTTAATATTTATAGTGTTGCCTTTTCATAGATAGGGTTGCTCCTGTTTGAGTGCATTCTATAGTGCAGGTGTAACTGTGTGCAGATTAGTTTATGTGCATAACTGCAGATCCTGGGAGTACGTTAGGTCGGTTCTGTGTGTGTTACTGAGGTGAGATATTTTACTAGCATGTAAGTGTTTGTATCAGTCTTATTTGTTGTGTTTTCTCAAGAGGACATGCATTGGTGGTAAACTGCTGTCTTTTCATAAGTAGGGCTATTGAGCCTGGTAGTAGAAGGAGTTTGAGTTGCTGTTACTGAGAAGACACCAGAACCAGAATATCTTTTTTGTAGGGTGAGTTGTATGGGGAATGTCGTAATTCTGCTTTACATCCATTATTGTGGGTCAGGGGGGTTCCCGTGGATGCAAACTGTACTTTTACGTTTAGCCCCAGGACGATCATGGGTTCAGTGTGTCATGCATGTGAGAACCTTCTGTCAGGTATGTCCCGACAGAAAAAAGGTTGAGAAACACTGCTCTAGAGGGAGCTTTTCATGGAGGGAGATTTGAACCATGAGAGAGAGAGAGGGAGAATTCTTCTCAACCAAGCAGCAGCTCTAAAATAAAATGATATAAATTTAATTAAATTTCTTTAGGAGATTTATATCATTTTGGACACAAATGACAAAACAAATTTCACTGTTTTCATATTTAAAAATGACAGCACATTCCTAGGAGATTGTATAAAATTAACCAACAGAACTGAGAATGTTACATTGGATTAAACATTTTAGCCATAACTGTTTATTTTGAACATTTTAATGGTTCAAAGTCCAAAAATGATTTATGGTTTTAATTTGTTAGTACAGTATAGAATATATTATAAAAGTGAAACCTTTTGAATCATTATTTTAGGTATTTCTTGGAAAATTACACCTTGTAGGAAGGAGGGGATTAGAACAAGATTATTATGTAAGTGTACATTTTATATTCCCTCATCATATACTGTTTGCTTTTCCAGCCTTAGAAATCCCCATCAGCCCAGAACTTTGTTGATTGCTACCCATTCCTCTGCCATGAAAGAGCTTCATGCAAATGGGGTTTGATTTTCTAATAAATGAATGAGTAAGTTATTGGAGGGAGCTCCTAGGGGCTCTTGAGATAGAGGTCTTTGTTATTTGTTTTATTAAAACAAAGTTTCTTATGGAGTAGAACAGACATGCTGAGGTTCCTTGATAAGAAATTGTCATGGCAAAAAACTCTCCATAAGAAATTGGTAGCACAAATTAGCATTACTGAAGCCATAGGATGCATGTATAAAAGGAGATGTTATTTGGAATTGGAGGGTTGAGATATATACAAAAAAAATAAGAGTCAGAGGTCAATAGCTAGAGAAGGCATTTCTGATGTGTGCATTTGGTAGACTGAAAATTGCTGAAGTGATCATGTGTCCTAAATAATCTAACTTAATCATATAGTAAATGCCAGCAGAGAAAAACCTAAATGGTCCATCCATTCCTCCCAGCAAGTTGTTTAGAGTTGTAACTGCTGCTCCATGCAGGTTATCCCCTTGTCTTCTGTTAATGGTTGAAACTGTTGTATGTGCACGCTACCTCTATGTCTTCTATTAAGGTTAGTAACTATCACTCCGTGCAAGTTAACCTCATACAGAAAAGATCCTTAAAATTACCATAGGTTACCTAGTTTCTGTGATATATTGCATTGAAAACTTCCATTTTCTATTATCGCACTACTTTTATTTCTGAGAGTTTAGTTGGCCCAACTTGTTAAATTGTCTTTCAAACCATTTTGTTTCCTTGACTTCTTTTTTAAATCATCAGTTAGATTTCCCTTATCTCTATAGGCTTGATTCACCAAATTTTTTTTTTACCTCTTGAAGGTAAATAAAGAAAAACCTCAATGGTAATAACTTATAAAATCTGATACTTTTATCCAAATATCTCAAATATCTTGAGCTACAAGAAAAGTATTATTCAGACCCTGCAAAAGGGGGATCTCTATACATTCTCTATTTTGCCCATGTCCATGTCCACAAATATCCATTTACCCAAATAAATATGCCTTTTATTCAATTCAAAGCTTACACCCAAATACAGTTACTACTGCTCAAGTCTGGTATGAGTCCAAGTCAGTCTCTGCCATAGCCATACCACTCCCATTATTTCTTATGGGAGTGATTTTGATATTTCTAAAGCATATTCTTCCTTTGGGGAAAATACAGGAAAGTTAGAGTAAACAAACAAGAGAGTTTAATCAATCAGAAAATATCATTAAAAAATGTAATAACATTCCCATTTTAAAGGCTGGATTTTCTCCCTGGGAGCACAACTCTTCCTCAGAATTTGGAGATCTTCAAACTTCTTTCCCACAGGTTTCTCTGTGAAGCAGGAATTCACTGTTTGGTTCTAAGTTCACCTCCCAGAGGCAGCAGGACAAATAGCATGACAGAAGACACACACACACACATATATATAGATCGAAAGATAGATAGATAGTAGATAGGTTTATCAGTTGCACAATCTGACCCGAGATCATCATCTTGATAGAGCGGAAGAGACCTGATTACATGTTGCAAATAAGTCTAAGGTCAATACGAGTGATGGTTATTTTAGCACCTTATTTGCATAACCAAATATTCCTTTTTCTAATGAACATGTTACGATTCCTCCCGTAGCTGGAGCCACAGGAGGCCTCTCACCTTTCTCTGGAGGCCGCTCCAAAGCCTGGGTCTCGCCTGAACTGGCTTTCCGGATTTTGCTCCATGGCCTGGGAGGCCTTCGATGTCATTGGGACCTGCCTGAGGCCTGCTCTAGTCTCAGCTTGGACTTTCTGGTTTGGGCCCCGCCCTTCTCTCTAAGGGGTCGGCCCGCAGCTTCTCTCTATACTTATAGGGCCAGTCAGGTGTGGCCCATCGGAACTTCTCCCAGGGAGTTGCCTGCTTTCTGGCCTAAAAAAGAGCTTCACTTTCAGTTCTGCCTTGCCTTGCATCGGAGTTTCCTGCTCCTGGAAGTCTTGCCTTCCAGCGCTCCGTCAGGTCCATGTTCTTCGTTGGAGCTCCGTGTCCTGTGATACCTGTTCCCGATGTTCATGTTCCAGTTCCGTTCCTGATGTCCGTGATCCTGTCCTGATGCCCGCTACCCTTGGTTCCTCGTTGCCATCCTTCTTCAATTCCACAGCTCAAGCCTCCGGAGGGACCCTCCTGCCTGATGCCAAGTCTCGTCTTGGTCCTGTATCCTTGCCTGAAGCCAAGTTCTGTCTTGGTCCTGTGTCTTGAACTCTGACTCGCCCTCGGATTCTTGAGCTTGCTCCATCCATGCCTAAGACGCTGATCGAACCTGCTCTGTCCTAGAGTGGTCCGCGACCAGCCACTGGTGGCTGTGTAGGGCACGCCCCGGTGCAGGCCTCTTCAGTATCTTCGCCATGTTCCAGCTTCAGCTATTCCACACCTCGTCTGGAGCCTGCTTCGCATTCAAGCATGGTCCGTGACCAGCCCATGGGTAGTGACTGTGTAGTGCGCGCTGTGTGGTAGGGCTCAACCCAGTACTTCGCTTGCTTCTGAATCCTTGCCTGAATTCCTTGAATACCTTGAACCTTGCCTCGTTTGAGTCCTTGTCTTCAGTGCCTTGTTCCTGTGTCTTCGTTTCCAATGCCTTGTCCTGAGCCTTCGTCTGCCCTCGTCCGGAGTCTGGCCTGCTGCTTCATGCCATTCCAGCGGCAGGTCTAAAAGGGCCAGGAAAGTCGGAGGACTGTTCATTATCAACATCATGATTGTTGATTCCAGAAGCATGCAGGTCTGGCAGAGGGTTGGACTGTCAGCTTCCACCCATGCTGGGACGTGCCTCGCCTACCCTCGGTGCATCTTGGATTCGTCTAAGACTGTGCCGAGGCTCAAGGGCCTACAATCCCCTCGAGTGGGTCTGCTCCCTCAGTACTCTCATAACAGAGAAATTTCTATTTTCTCACAAAAAAACTTCGAACTTTCACTAATTATATCTAGGAAGCAATTTCCAAACTCCCTGCCTATGTGGAAAATCTGTAGGTACTTGTATCCATGGACCATATACCTAATTTGAAAATTGTCCATGGGTTTAAAGTATTTACAGACTTTGTATCTATTTATTGTACAGGTGAAATTTCAATGAAAAATAATGTGGTCCTTTTGAAAATTCGATCTACATGCATTCTGCTGGGAACATCTCCTTGCAGTCCAGTAAAAATAATGCATACAATAGAAGATGGTGGATAGGCACTGCCATCAACTCGTTAGGGGCTTTGAGGTATCTGAGAAGGCCTAATGGTGGTGCCCTAGGCTTATCTTCCACCTCTAAATTAAAAGGAATGGCCTCAGTTATTATTTGTATAAACACTGGGAAGAAAAAGTTCTCGAGAAAAGACCTGTTCCTCATCTGAAGAGTGGAGCGGACAGGAAGAGATCAGGAGAATATTCTTCCTCAGAACTTGATTCTTCAGACATGTAAGTAGAACTTCAGACTCTGAGACTAAGATTATAATTGCAATTGAGGTCTGAAAAGTCATCAATCCTAGAGCCATAGGGGCAGATTTTATAACCTGCGCTCGCGGCCTACATTTGTGCACGCTACCAGGCACGCACAAATGTATGCCCGATTTTATAACATGCGGGCACAGCCACACGCATGTTATAAAATCTGGGGTCGGTGTGCGCAAGGGGGTGCACATTTGTGCATCTTGCACGTGCCGAGCCCTAGGGGAAACCCGATGGCTTTCTCCGATGGCTTTCCCCATTCCTGTTCCCCGTTCCCTCTGAAATTGGAGCGGCCTCGGAGGGAGCTTTCCTTCCATCCACCCCCCCACCTTCCCCTATCTAACCCCCCCCCCTGCCCTACCTAAATCCCCCCCTACCTTTATTTCAGGAGTTAACTTGCACGCGCTGGCCAGCTGCCGGCGCGCCATCCCCCGGCACGGCCACTGTGCAGGAGGACTCGGGACTGCCCCCGGACCGCCCCCAGACCGGCGCCCCGCCCCTGCCCCTTTTTCAAAGCCCCGGGACATACGTGATTCCCGGGGCTTGCGTGCGTCACTGAGCCTATGCAAAATAGGCTCGACGCATGCAAGAGCAGGTTTTCGGGGTTACGAGTGTAACCCTTTGAAAATCTGCCCCATAGCGTCAAGAGTTCTCCTAGATGACTATCTGGGTGTTAGGGCCAAGCTATGCTGTAGAATTGGAGAAAATTCCATCTCCATAGTTGTTGGCTTTGACTTGCAGCAGACTGTCAACATCAAGTCTCATACTGAGACACCAGTGTTGCTGCCAATCTATTTGATGTGAGAGCAGAAGTCTCAAATAGAATCAGTCTACACCAGACAATGCTTAGGTGCTTGGTGCAGCCACCTGCACCTGATTGAGATAAGTGAGGGTACTGAGGATCCTCTTGTCAAAGCCCATCTAAAAAAATTGTTGCGTTGATGCCAACATTGTAGGGAGCTCACTAGGGGTAGACATTTCCTCCTGAGCAACCAGAGGTGAGGTATTGATGCCAATAGACTGGAGCCCTAGAAACTGAGTCAGCTGAGTTTCTTGATGGGATGTTGCATTTTTCTCTTCACAAAGCCACTTGAGAGGGTGGATAGACAAGGTCATGATCGCCTTGCTCTAAGGTCTTTGTAATGAAGGGGATCAGTGATGAAACTTCAAAGCCTTTACTTTATGTTCAGTTCTGTGCCTCCTTTTATCAGAGTTTGATTCTGAGGAACCCAACTCAGGTACTGAGTGCTAAGAGCAGGAAGGCTCTCTAATTCTGGACTTGTTCTACGATTTTGGACATTATACTCAAGAAATTGCCAGTGATGATTACAGGTCCAGGGGCTTTTGATGTCAATGCCTTTGGTGCCCATGTAGTTATACTGGACATTGCTTTGGTGGAGAAGATATCCTGTAATCTGAGTTTTTTTATGTTTGATGACTCTGGGAAACACATTTAAGCAGATGGCCAACTAATTATTTCATGCTGTAGCCCTAGAAAGCACATGCAAATTTTGTGATGATCAATGGATATTTTGAAATTGTAGTGAAGGTAATGGCTTAAACCAGTGATCTTCCTTTCAGTCATCATGAGGAAAATGGATGATATGAAATAAAAACTTGAAAATTGTTGGAATAATGAAAACTGCCCATGGCTACTTTATAAAGCTACACCAAGGGAAAAGAGAAAAATTTAAGGCCAAGGAACTGCATTTAAAAAGTACCAAAACATAAGAAAATGTCAATAAAAACTAAGGAATTTTACTGGAAATGGGGAAAGTTTGAAGAAACTGGCTAAGAAGGTATGAACACAAAAAAAGAGAAAAATTTCTCACTGTGAACCACATGGGAAAAATGCATCCAGTTTTGACTGTTGACAAAACATTATTGGAGGATGACTAAACTATGGGGTGTGTGTTTGGGGAAATTGTGTGTATATTCAGGAAAGCATTGCAGGCCTTTCCAGAATTCTCAGGCAGACTGTCAGCACCATTGGATGACATCACTCGTGTGACTGTTTCATCTTGCTCATCCTTGGTAAAAACAAAACAACTTAGAGATCATTCTCAGAAATGTGTAACAGCAGAGTTATGTGCATAATTTCAAGTGTGATTTCTTTATTTCTGTATTCCGGAATACAAGTGTATACAAGTGTATTTATTTCTGTATTCCGGAATTCAAGTGTGATTTCTTTATTTCTGTATTCCGGAATTCAAAGGAACTGTATTTCGGCTAACTGCACTTTCATAAAACTTGCTTAATCATAATACACTATGTAAATTTGTAGATATTCTTACCATGTAAGCACTTGCTCCTACTTACATGCCCTGCTCTTCCAGTTAGAAATTGTTTAACCTATCCTTTTTCTAACAGCCCAGTTCCACTTTCCCTGTTATAATGTAACTTTTTGCTTTCATTGTTTAACTGGTTCCCCTAGTTTATTGTAATCTGGTACGATAAGACCTGGTTCTTGAGCTTCGGTATATTAAAAGAATTTAAATAAATAAATAAATAAGTGTGAACAACAACCCCTCAATTTGTAGAGGAAGTATATGTACAAGTTTACTTTTTCAAAATCTGGTTACTATGGATCTAAAATATATGTAGGTAACTTTGCTCATTGCAAAATGAGGTACAAAATTATGCACATAAATACCATGCAATGTGCATGCATAACTTTTGAAAATTCCTGTTTCATGTATACATTTTTAATATGACCACAAAATGCTCCTCCTTTTGTGAGTGTGCAAATTCATACATAAGGAGGGTAATTTTCAAAGCAATTTCTATGGGTAAAACACCCTATGTATTGGTAATGGTAACAGTATGTGTGTAGGTCCACTACACACACATTTTTACCCACTTTAGCATGAGGTATTTCTGGGGGTAGGGTTCAGATCGAGTTTGGAACTATATTCATACTTTTAAATTTTCTAAAGTATCCATGTATTTTTGCTCAGAAAAATTACTCTTAAAAAATAGCAGGTGTAAATGTGTGCAGGTAATTTTCCTTAGGCCATTTTAAAGTGAAAGAACATTCACTTTGAAAATCAGTGCAAAGTTTGTAGGGGAAAAAGTACCTGCAGACTTTGGAGATATACTGCCATTCTGAAAATTACCCCAATAATGAAATTACACTCATTTTTAGTAAGATGAAAATCTACAACAAATATATATGGCCAAATTATGGGCCAGATTTTAGTACCTACGCGCAGGTGTAGATTTGTGCGCGCAACCCGGCGCGCACAAATCTACTCCCAATTTTATAACATGCGCGCGGTGTGCGCATGTTATAAAATCCAGGGTTGGCGTGTGCAAGAGGGTGCACACTTGTGCACCTTGCGTGCGCCGAACCCTAGGGGAGCCCCGATGGCTTTCCCTGTTCCCTCCGAGGCCGCTCCGAAATCGAGCAGCCTCGGAGGGAACTTTCCTTCCACCACAACCCCCCCCCCCCCCCGACCTTTATTTTTAAAGTTGCGCCTGCCTCCAGGCAGGCATAGGATGCATATGCTGGCCAAATGCTGGCACATGATCCCCCGGCCTAGAGGCCTCTGGCCACGCCCCTGCCCCACCCCGGACCGCCCCCTCCCCACCCCTTTTTTCAAGCCCCGGGACATACGCATATCCCGGGGCTTGCGAGCGTCGCCGGGCCTATGCAAAATAGGCTCGGTGCACGTAACCCCTCTACGCGCGGAAATCCAGCTGGATTTACATGCGTAGGGCTTTTAAAATCCGCCCCTATATGCATAACTTATTATATCTACCTAAATTTTTTAAAATTTAGGGCTAATAGTACTGGAATTTTTTACATCTATATTAGCAAGCAGGACACATTCCTACTAACTAATTATAGCACTAGATAGCACTCCTACATACGGGTGAATTTTAAAAGGAGCATGCATGTAGCAATAAATACATATTAGTGTGTGTGCGTACCAAATGCAAAGTATTTTGTATCTTTCGTGCACATTTATGCACACGAGGCAAAATACGCATATATTCTCGTGACCATGTAGGCACATATATGCATGTAGATCTACATGCGTTCTACATAGTCTTGTGTTCTGCACGCACGCACACACAAGTGTGAGGGTGGGACTTCCTGTTCCTGTGTGCTTTCAAAAATGCCAGCACGTGCCAGACATCCCAATTTTACCACCAGTGACGTCGCCCATCTGGTGTCTCTGGTTGTGGTTGACGAGGAACAGCTGAACTGGTGCCTATCCAGCAGAGGAATCTGTGCCAGATGAGGAAGGACTAGAGGGAGCTGCAGCTTGCGTTTAACCAGTGGGCCTCTTACCGACAGGGGGTAGGTTGAAGTAGGTTGAATGTAGTTACTGTGATTATCTAAACTAGTGCCTAAAGGGGGCACTGGGAAGGTGTCAAGGTATGGTTATGTTGGGGGAGGGGGGTGCAATTGGTCACTATAGAGTGTTATAATAAATAGGTATGTATGGAGACTGTAATGATTTAACCTGACATTACTAGCATGGATGTTCAGTGCTTTATCATGTCATACTCGATAACAGACATATAGTAGGCCAGATTTACATTGAATGATAGAAGCCTTAGAGGGACAAGAATAATAATGGTATAAGGAAGAGATGGAACTAACTTTCTCAGGGATTCAAAATTGGTTTCATGCTGATATCTCAAGCAATACCTTGCAAGTTGGTCCTCAAGGGACACCTAGGCAGGTTTTCAGGATACGCATGATGACAATGCATGAGACAGTCTGACATGTACTGCTTTCATTCTCTTCAAATATATATCATGCTTGCTCCTGGAAGATATCCTGAAAACCTGCCTGCCTAGGTGTGCCCCAGTGACTGACTTGAGAAGCATTGATAGTAGACCATTTAGAATGCATTTAGAAGGCATAGATTAGGACCAGTTGCAGGGTACTCCATGAGGATATTCCCAATAGGTGCACTGCACAGCTACGTGACTAGTGACCTGGAGTATCATGGTCCTTCATGGAGGCAATATGTTTAGGTATACTTTAGGTGCAGGTGCTATCACACTACTTCTGTGTGTATTAATGGATTGCCAAGAGCCCCAACTCAATTCACATAGTAGCAGCGTATATTGTCACATACCAGTATGGAGGTCACATTAACAGCTACAGTGCACACTCAATGTTCTCATCCTATTTCTTTCCTATAGATTGAGGACCTGAAGAAGAAGACCTGGTGGCTGCACCTCCGGAAAAGGAGGTGGTTCAATCAGCTGCATGCTCAGTGGAATGGAGCTGGTGGTAAGTACACATTCAAGCCTACTGGCCACTGTCCTCATAAAATATAAATGTATCTGTATCTTTAACTGGACATGATTCTCACACATGCTTTTGTTTTAAGGTGCTGATGAAGAGGGGCAAATGGCAGATGAAGGGGAGGAGGAAGCACCACCCCTGCACAAGCAGCCGCTGCCACTGGGGGGGAGCAGGCTGCTCCTCCCCCACCCCTATCACCACCAAGGGAGGAAGCGGCAGAGATGGAGCCACCCCTCGCAGATGAGGCACATCCCATGCCTCCAGCTGCTCCTGACCCCATTCCCTTTCCCATAGGTCTCCTTGTTTTGCCCAGGGAGCTAGGGACGCAGGGACCCAGACCAGTCAGCCTTTGCTGGCCGAGATAGGCATGCTTGGCCCTCTGCTTTGTCCACTACCCTCCCCAGGTCAACAGCCAAGAGGCTGATCAGGAGGAGTAAATATTCCCCATGATTAGCCTCTCACAAGGTGGGAATTTCATGCTTTCCCAAGGGAGATAGTGGCGAAGCACAGAACTTTGCATACCTACCAAAGGAGAGTGCTCAGGATGCTGGATGTGTACCTATGGGTCTTACAGCTCCTGGGGGAAGCTGTATGGCACCTGAGCAGAATGCCAAAGTCCTGAGCACCCGCCTATCTCCCTAACTTCCTGGGATTTTTATTTTGTACACCTTTGTATCCTCTTTAGTTTCTAGCTGTCCCCTCCCCTATTCCTTTATTAGGTAATTTTCTGCATTGTAAATAGTCTGCTAAAGGTTTTTTTTTTTAAATTGGTTACAAATTTCACCTGTGTGTTTATTGACTACCGAATGGGGGGAGGGAGGAAGGACATTTGTGAGAGGTGAGAATGAAAGTACTTCAACAGAAGAAGAGAGCATAACTAACAAAACTCCAGACATGTATGTTTAGGTTGTTCATTTTATCTTAATGAAATGTGCCAGTGGTCAAGGAGAGAGAGACATCTGCAAAGAGAAGAGGTGTGCCACCGTGAGATGCATCTGCGCTGGAAGAACGTTCTGGATCGCAATCACCATCTCCACATACAGCAGTAATTAGCGACAACATTGACATTCACTTGAAAAAATAAAATATTAAATACAATTGCATTGATACCTTCATTAAAACATTTCTGCATACCCCGAGGATCCAGAAAGCATGCCACTGCATCAAATGTGGAATGTGGCTAGTCATGTATAGAGAAGACATGAGTGAAGTTGGACTGTAGGACAGGCAATGGTGGAGTTCAGGAGGGTGGGAGAGGCATCTGCAAAGAGACGAGGTGTGCATGTGTTGCTGTCCTTTTTTTAGTAGCAACTAGGGCCTATTTAGTGGGCAAATGGCCAGTACTGATAAACCCGCTGATATGATTGGTGGTTGGTTGCTTTGTAAACCTCTAGCGGGTTTAATCGAAGGAGAACGGGTTTAGCTGTTCCGGTGGTTGTTACTGGCGGACAATTTGCTTCAAAGGTTTAGAAAACGGTTATGAGTATGCGATACTGAATATGGAGCATATGGGAGGTTATGCATTTTGCCATGTGGATATGTGATGGATGTTTTGCATCGTTTCAGGTATGCATAACAGTGGATATTTTGATAGGAAAAGTATTGGTGAAGTGGTCCGATGTGGTAGTGCTGTGTTTAATGGCTGGTGTCACAACCTGAGGTGCGTAGTGATTTTGCAATACCTGAATGCCATATTTATATACAAATAAAATATTTAATTTTATGTATAAAGAACTTAAAAAAAAAAGTATATAATGGAATATAATTATTTTACTGAATAATTATTTAAAGAGTAGTATGTTATATTAAAATGGTGTATATATTGCTTGTAGTGGACGTCGAGGATTATACTAGGGCAGGATCGTGGACATGCTTTGAGTGACTTTATATCAGTAAGTGATTACATTGGGTAAGGGGATTGGGTTATATGTTGATTAAGGCTAATTAATATATATATTTTTAGGAGTCCCCATGTGGACTTAGGGGCTGTATTGTGAAGAACAGGAGTGAGTTAAGGAATACCCCTGAGGAGCCTATCTGGGCGAAACAAGGCACCTTGTTGGGGTGCAGATGAAGATTGAAGAGGGGACCATCCAATAAAGTAGAAAAAAAGAAAAAATAGAATTGTAGTGATTAAAATATAAGGGAAATTATATGTTTTGAAAATAAGGGATTGTAAAAACAACAAGGGATACATCTTTAAAAGTCAAGTGGTTATAATACCTTAACAAATTCAGCCAGGGGGAGATACATGGGTATATTTTATAAGGTGAAAATGTATATGTATGAGTATGTACTGAATGTGATATGATTGGTGAGAGTATGTGTATGATTGTGGAGATTGGGATTTGGGATTAATAAGGTAATTGATGTTTTAGTATATAGTGCATGTTCACAGTTGAATATGTCCAGTAGTGAAATACATAAGTACGGTGTTTGTACAAGTTTATGAGCAATTATTGATTGTGATATGTGTATGTTGATATCTAGTGTGGGTACTATATTTAGGGCCGGATTTTAAAAGGGTTACGCGCATAAGGTACGCGTGTAACCCTTTTAAAATGCTCCTGCACGCGCCGAGCCTATTTTGCATACGCTTCTGGGGTGTGCAAAGCCCCGGGACGCGCGTAAATCCCGGGGCTTTCCTGGGGGGGCGTGTCGCGATCCGTGCGTCATCGGGGGCGTGTCGGGGGGGCATGATGCGGCCGCCGTGTCATCTGGGGACGGCGCCACGGGCATGGTTTTGGCCCGAGGGCGTTCTGGGGGCGTGGCCGTGGCCTCCGGACCAGCACCCGGACGGAACATGTTGCGCGGCAGCTGGCCCGGCGCGTGTAAAGTTACGCCTGCTTCGAGCAGGCGTAACTTTCGCGACAGAGGTAGGGGGGGTTTAGATAGGGCCGGGGTGGGTTAGGTAGGGGAAGGGAGGGGAAGGTGGGGGGAGGTGGGGGGAAGGTGGGGGAGGCGAAGGGAAGGTGGGGGGAGGCGGAAGGAACTTTCCTTCCGTCTCTCTCCGGGCAGCGCGCACAGGGCTTGGTGCGCGCAAGTTGCACAAATGTGCACCCCTTTGTGCGCGCCGACCCCGGATTTTATAAGATACATGCGGCTACACCTGGTGCGTGAACAAAAGTACGTGTGCGCGCTGTGTTTTAAAATGTACCCCTTAATGTATAACAAACATTTTAAAAAATTTTGAACACTGATATTTAATTAATATTTCTTATTTACTCTGGTGTTATGAATTGATGTAATTAAAAATTGTGTATAAATGCTTAAAAATATGTGAAATAATATATGATTTCCAGATCTGTGATATTGTCTACTTCATGGAGTGCCACCTATTCCTTGTATTATCCAAAAAAGTAAATAACGATTCATATTTACTCATCCTTTCATAATTTTGAGACCTCTGTCTTATCCCCCCTCAGTTGTCTCTTCTTCAAGCTGAACAGCCCTAACCTCTTTAGTCTTTCCTCATAGGGGAGCCATTCAATGTCCTTTATCATTTTGGTCACCCTTCTCTGAACTTTCTCCAGTGTATATCTTTTTAGAGATGCGGCAACCAGAATTGGCCACAGTATTCAAAGTGCAGTCTCACCATGTAGCGATTCCTTCCTAATAATTCCTAACATTCTGTTTGCTTTTTTGAATACCAAAGCACACTGAGCTGACAATTTCAATGTAATATCAACTATGATACCCAGATCTTTTTCCTGGGTGGTAGCTCCTAATATGGATCCTAACATCGTGTAACTACAGTATGGGTAATTTTTCTCTATATGCATCACCTTGCATTTGTCCTCTTTCAATTTAATCCGCCATTTGGATGCCCAATCTTCGAGTCTTACAAGGTCCTCCTGCAATTTATCACAATCCACTTATGATTTAACTACTCTAAATAATGTCATCCACAAATTTGATCACCTCACTATTCGTACTCCTTTCCAGATCATTTATAAATATATTAAAAAGCACCGGTCCAAGTACAGATCCCTGAGGCACTCCGCTGTTTACCGTTTTTCCACTGTGAAAACATACCATACAATCCTACTCTCTGTTTCCTATCTTTTAACCAGTTTGCAGTCCACAAAAGGACATTACCTTCTATCCCATGATTTTTTAATTTTCTTAGAAGCCGCTCATGAGGGACTTTGTCAAACGCCTTCGGAGAATCCAAATACACCACATCTACCAGTTTACCTTTATTCACTTGTTTAGTCACCCCTTAAAAAAATGATGAGGCAACTTCCCTAGGGTAAATCCATGATAGCTGTATCCCATTAAACCATGTCTATCTATATGTTCTGTGATTTTATTCTTTTTAATAGTTTCCATGAGTTTTCCCAGCATTGAAGTCAGGCTCACTGGTCTATAGTTTCCTGGATTATCTCTGGAGCCCTTTTTATATATCAGAGTAACATTGGCTATCTTCCAGTCTTCAAGTGCAACGGATGATTTTAATGATAGGTTACAAATTACCTGTAATATTTCTGAAATCTTATTTTTTAGTTATTTCATATACCTACAAACTGAGCTTCCTCTTACACCAGATAAAAGTAAGAGAAATCCGGAAATTTGGGAAATTAGAATTGTAGGGTTATTACAATTTACATACATACATCATCTCAGCCCCAACTTCATTGTGAGGTTTCGGCTAACATTACCTGCAAATCATTTGTCAAATTTCAAATTTTTGTTTTATTCAATCTATGGTGGTCATTTACGAAGCTGTATTAGGCTTTACTGCACAGTAAACAGCATTCATCATGCAGTAGATAGCCTAACGGAAAGATAATGTATAATTTTTGAAATACTGTGTGCTATCTTTACCGCCATAAATCTGGCATAACATACATATGGTAATGAACTGATTTGCATACAAATTCATGAAAATCCATTAATTACTAGGCAATCCAATGCAAATAAAGTGCAGCTTGCAACACAATTTGCAACTTGCATTATTTTAAGGAAAGTTAGCAACACCTCAACAGGTATCGCTAACAATCCCTGGGAGCATTGGAATATTAACGCATGTCCAGATGCTTCTCTGGTTTGCCTTAAAAGGCCCACATGGGCTGAATAATCCCCCCCCCCCCCCAAGTGGTCAAAATACCCCCAGGGTTTCTAGTGAAAGCACCTTTCCCATTCCCTCACTGCACCTTGAGCTGGCCCCAGTGTTTACAGTGTTTAAAAAGAGAAAAATATTGGCCCATTCTGAGGCCTGCCTCCTCCCTCCAAAACACTACCCCCTTTTGTCTTAAAATTATTATTTTGGACTTCCTAACTGTGCCCTATCCTCTGGGACCGTTGCCATTTACAAAATGATGCCAGTCAGCCAATTTTATACTTTTGCTCCATCATACCAAACCTGGAGCCCTAAGGGGCATGCCAGGCCCCACTAGACAACCAGAGAAATAAAGGGAAGGAGTAGAGCCCAAAACATGACAATTGTATTCTTTTTAAACATTGTGATCACTGGAGCCACCTCAAGCTTCCAGGGTTGGACTGGAAGGTCTCTTGAAAATCCCTGGGTTTTTACACCACTGGATGACATACTCACGCCCTTTAAGAAAGTGGCAACCTTGGGATGTAGGGCCGCTGTCATGCAGTACATATTTAGGGTATATAAGCTACAAAATGTTTTTTCTGGTGGTATTTTGCTGCCAGGAAAAATATCATAGGATTCACCAACTATCTATATTTGACACTAGTCTCAATTCACCTCACATTAGCAACATAGTTATGACAGCAGATAAAGATCAAATAGTCCATCCAGTCTGCCCAGCAAATTGCTTATGGATGTAACTACTGCTCCATGCAGGTAAAGCCCCCCCCCCCCCCCTCAATGCACCCTTTTCTTCATTTCCAATCTCTAACCTGTAGGGATCCACAATGTTTATCCCATGCCCTTCAAAATTCATTTACTGTTTTTGTCCTCACCACATCTTCGAGGAGGGCATTCCATTCATCTACCACTCTCTTCATGAAAAAATATTTCATGATGTTGCTTCTGAGTCTTCATCCCTGGAGTTTCATTTTGTGACCCCTGTTTCTAGTTTACTTTCCAACAGAAAGATATGAAGTTTGTGCATCATTAAAACCTTTCAGATATCTGAAGCTCTGTATTATGTCACCCCTGCACTTCCTCTTGTTATAATCTGGTGTGGTTGTGGATCCTGGACCGTAGTGAGAGTTGGTTCCACTCACAGGGAGGAGCCCTGTGGGGACTCAATATCGGGCCGATACAGTACAGTGTGCTCCAACGGAGCGCACTGTTAACCTGCCATTGGACGCGTGTTTTCCCTTACCCCTTATTCAGTAAGGGGCGGAAAACGCGTGTCCAACCCGCCGAACCTAATAGCGCCCTCAACATGCAAATGCATGTTGATGGCCCTATTAGGTATTTGTGCGCGATTCAGTAAGTAAAATGTGCAGCCAAGCCGCACATTTTACTTCCAGAAATTAGCGCCTACCCAAAGGTAGGCGCTAATTTCTTCGTGCACCGAGAAAGTGCACAGAAAAGCAGTATAAACTGCTTTTCTGTGCACCCTCCGACTTAATATCATGGCGATATTAAGTCGGAGGTCACGAAGGGTAAAAAAAGTAAAAAAAAAAAAAAAATTTGAAGTCGGCTGGCGGCTGTCGGGTCGAAAACCAGACGCCCAATTTTGCCAGCGTCCAGTTTCTGAGCCCATGGCTGTCAGCGGACTCGAGAACCGACGCTGGCAAAATTGAGCGTCGGCTGTCAAACCCACTGACAGCCGCCGCTCCGGGCCAAAAGGAGGCGCTAGGGACGCGCTAGTGTCCCTAGCGCCTCCTTTTGCTCTTTTCTACCGCCGGACCTAATTTAAATACTGAATCGCGCGCACTTTCCTGAATCGGCCCATATGGTAGGCATGGCCTCAGCAGAGACAGACACAAATGAGATAAACTTTATTGTACTGGAATCGTGGAAATACCCACAGCATGGATAGAAGACACAGTCCAGTAGTAAGGCAGTTCAATGCAGATATTCTCAGTAGTGGCCCGCAGGGAACTCCTTTCTTGATGGTAACTGTCTGGAGGGATCCGGTAGTGGCCCGCAGCGCGGGGTATGCCGAGGATCAGTGTGTAGAGATCCAGAGAGGTGCAGAAGGTCAACAGAGCGAAGTAGATGATTGTACTTACTCCGGAGTGTAAAAGGGTAGCTAGAATGAGCACGATAGTGGCCCGAGGCACGGGGTACCCCGGTGGTTCCATCAGCTAGGAAGTAGAAGCAGAAGTAATATTCCTGGGCTGAACTAGCGATATCCTGGAGAAAGGTGAGTCTCCAGGCAGGAAGGCCCTCTGAGGATCAGATAGCCAGAACATAACAAGGCCCCCAAGGAGCAGGTACCTAAGGCGTTCTTAGTTCAGGAAGAAGTGAAACGAAGCATCTCCAAAATGGAGTGTAATAAGCAGGAAGGAAGTCCTTGCTAACTCATAGGAAGCTTAGGCTGGCTGGGTTAAATACAAGAGGCGGGTGACGTCATGCGGAGGGGATGCCCCCAAGGTTCCCGCCATGACGTGAATAAGAGAGGGCCTGGCGCGCGCACGTGACCTAAGTAATCCCTGACTCAAGATGGCAGAGGCATTGCCCTCGCTGTCCCGGGGACCCCAAGGAAGGTGGTGTTTGCAGGCTGAGGCCACCATGGCCCTGAGAATCGCCTTAGCAGGGAAAAGAGAGGTGAGCAGCAAAGGTCGCAGCCATCTGCGACCGACAGGAGCAACACCTCTCTTCCAGGGTATACATATTCAGATCCTTCAGCTTCTCCTCATAAGTTTTCTGATACAGGCCCCATACCATTTTGGTTGTGCATTTTTTAAATTTAGTATTTATTTGCCACTATATCCATGGTTCTATGTGGTTTACATGGGAACATTCATCCTAACTGCCCTTTTGAATCTGCATTGCTTTTCCTAGTCCATGTTTCATAGCCAACTACTGTGAGCCTATCATGACTGAATAACATAATACTCCAGTACTTTTGGACTGTACTGCAAATACTATAATGGGCCAGCTGAAATCTTGATTTACAAGGCCCAAGGATGCTGGTAATATGTCCATTGGGATAATAAATGACCTGTGTACTGCACCCACTACTGCAATACCAAGCCCCCTTCCCAAACCTTCCCAAACCTCTTACACCCACTAACCCTTCTGCTTTTTTTTGGTACACCTCAGTAAGCATGGACCTTTGATGCTGTGGTGTGGTTGACATGGCCCAGAGAGCAAACCCACTAGGCCCACACCAACAGCTGGCAGACAAGCCTGGAGGTGGGACTGAGTGGAGCTTCGCCTATACAACTGCCTTCCCCTTAGGTTTATCCCTTGGGTTCTGGTGGCCGGAAGGACTTAGGGGGATCCCTAGGGCAATCTAAGGTACAGAGTCTAAAGCCAGGTGAAGGTCATGGCAGGCAGCAGACAGAAAATACAGAAGATAAGCCAGAGGTCAGGGTAGGCAACAGACAGCGGATACAGAAGATAAACCAGAGGAGCGGATACAGAAGATGAACCAGAGGAGCGGATACAGAAGATGAACCAGAGGAGCGGATACAGAAGATGAACCAGAGGTCAGGGCAGGCAGCAGACAAGGCAAGGAGTCATCTCCAAAGCAGGAATTGGGTACTAGTGATGTGCATTCATTTAAAACAAAACTGCAAAAACACGAGGAATAAGGCTAATTTGTTTCATTCAGGGGGTCCCAAAATGAATGGAGGGCCCCCTGAATGAAACGAACCTTATTCATTCATTTCGTTTTAAACTAATGATTCAGGTCTAGGTCTAGCCCAAAGCTGGGGACTTGCCTAGGGCATAGGCCGAGGCCCAAATCAGGGGCTCAGCCTAGGCCCGACCACGATGCTGGCGCCTTGGCCTAGGCCCAAAGCTGGGGCCTAGCCTAGAGCCTAGGCTAAGGCCTAAAGCAGGGGCCATGGCCTAGACGTGAGCTCAATGCTGGGTTCTTGATGGAGGCATGGGTCAACGCCAGGGCCTCAGATGAGACCCCCAAAAATCAAACTACAAAAACAAAAACTTACCTGATCCATCGGGTATCCAATGAAGGCTGGGTCCTGATGCCAGGGCCTAGACCTGGACCCAGGCCTGATGCCACGACCGATGCTAGGGCCTTGACCTAGGCCGGAGCCCAGACCCAGGCCCGACAATACAACCCAGCCCGGAGGCCAGGTCCTGACTCTGGGGCCTCAGACCGGACCCAGGCCCAATACATGGGCCTAGGCCGGGGCTCGGACCCAGGCCCAATGCTATGACTCTGTCCAGAGGCAAGATCCTGAACCCAGGGCCTCGGCCTAGGGTGGGTCCTGAACCCAGGCTCAATGCTGCGACCTGACCCAAAAACCAGGTCCCCATGCCAGGGCCTAGGACTAGACCCAGGCCTGATGCTGTAACCCAATCCAGAATACGGGTCCTGACACTGGGGCTCAGCCTATTCCGGGGCTTGGACCTAGGCCCGAACTCAGGCCTGATGCCGAGACCTGACCCGATCCAGAGGATGGGTCCCAATGCCAGGGCCTCAGCCCAAACCCAGGCCCAATGCTGCAACTCGACCTGGAGACCAGGTCCTGAAGCTGGGGCCTCGACTTAGGCCGGAGCCCGGACCCAGGCCTGATGCTGCAACCCGACCTGAGGCTGGGTCTCAGTGCTGAGGCCTCAGCTTGGTTCCAGGTCCAATGCTGCGACCCAACCCAAAGGCTGAATCCCAATGTTGGGGCCTCAGCCTAGGCTGGGTCCCTGACCTAGGCCCAACTCCACAACCTGGCCCAGAGCCTGGGTCCCGAAGCTGCAGCCTCGGCCAGGACCCAGTTCTGACTCTGCGATCCATCCTGTTGGGCCTGGGTATGGGCCGAGGCCACAGTGTCGGGACCCAGCCTCTGGGCCGGGCCGGGCAGTAGTCTAAGTCGAGGCCCCAGCATCAAGCCTAGGGTTAGGCTGAAACCTCGGCCTACACAAGTCCGAGGCTTTGGCTTAGTCCGAAACAACGGATCCTCCATAGACCAGGTAAGTGTGGGCCAAAGGTATCTCGGCCCTGGCATTTTCCGGGAGGGAGGGCTCATTTTTGGGTTTTGGCCATTTTGGTGTGGGGTTTAATTGCTTGATTTGTTTGGGGTTTTTTCATGCAATTGAAAGGATTCAAGCAATCCATGAACTGAAATTTGTGGGAAAAAAAATCCTCCCGAAAACAAATCGAAAAACAAAAACAAATTTTTTTTCCCTGCACATCCCTATCAGGTACAGGTGGCAATCCAAAAGGAGGAGCATCTGACAATGTTGAAAGTGAGTGAGGCAGCTCACGGGGGTGTTCTGTGAGCCACCAATGTAACACTTTCATGTCTGCTCTGTAATCAACTATGTTAATGGTATCATGGATCCAGGAGAAAGGCAGGGCCATATATTCTAGGTCAGTGGTCCCCAACCCTGTCCTGGGGGCCCACCAGCCAGTCGGGTTTTCAGGATATCCACAATGAATATGCATGAGAGAAAATTTGCATGCACTGCCTCCATAACATGCAAATTTTCTCTCATGCATATTCATTGTGGATATCCTGAAAACCCAGCTGGCTGGAGGGCTCCCAGGATAGGGTTGGGAACCACTGTTCTAGGTCACTTCTTATTACCCAGAACTATCACCTCTGGCCCCAACCTCAGTGCATTCCCCCATCTCCCTCCCCAGTGACTCACCCATCAAGCCCACTAGAGAATACATGATGAAAAGCAAGAGATAGCAGAGCCAACACCACATGAATGTGCTTTTCCTAGAAAAATATGGACTATCAAATAGAAATAAGTAATAAATTTAAAAACATGAATCATACCTTTCTGAAATGGATCAGCACCAAGTTTCTTCTGTTATTTTTTTTTTAACTGAGGATGGAATGGAACTAGAATTGAAAGGAAAATTTAATTAGCAAGTGCAGTAGGTATATTATGGAAGTCATGGAGCAATCAAAAGATTACAGAGAGGCACTTCACATTTATTGGAATCAAAATGAGATGTGCAGAGAATAGACCAGGGGAGTTAACACCATATCTACAAATTCCTCCCCGCTTCCACAAATCCACAAGACCGACCAGGGAAGCCTACAGAGGATGCCTCATTGTTCCACCCACGAAAACCACTAATCACAGCACCTTAAGAGACCGAGCCCTTTCCACCGCAGGCCCACAGTTATGGAACTCCATCCCTCCAGAACTCAGAAACGAACCATGTCTCCTAACCTTTAGGAAAAGACTCAAGACATGGCTTTTCAGACAAGCCTTCTCGAACTCTACCTAATATGCACCATAAACAAACTCTCTACTCAGAGACTGTACATATGAGACACCATATTTATATTGAACTTTTGTATATAATTATTCTCCTCTATCTCTTTCTATTTCTTACATTCCCAGTTCATTAGCCCTTGTTAATTGTAACTGCTTCTCTTCATCACGTTATTTATGTTTTTTGGTTGTATTATCCGCACCCCTGTTTTCTGTAAACCGACATGATGTGAACGAGTTCATGAATGCCGGTATAAAAAAACCTTAAATAAATAAATAAATATTGTCTCCCTAAGGAAATATTGGGAAGAAAACGTCATATTCCCTGATTTCTGGCAAAGCCAGAAAATGATAGAAAAGTTTGTTTTCAGTCTGCTTTGAAGAATTTGTAGGCATAGAATATTTTCATGTAAATAAATCAAGTTGTGCTGATATTATAGATAGTTCTATCACGCTGAAGAGCACTTTTGTAAATGTAATTTCCCATAAACAACTCTGTTTTTGTTTATTGTTTTTCCATAGAAAGCATATTACTATTTGACAAAAGCAGCCAACAGTGGAAGTCCAAATGCGTTGGCCCTTCTGGGAAAGGTAAAAAAAAATAAATTTTCTTACTCAGTGAATTTTATACATTTTGTTATTCTAATAATTAATTTGAAAAAAAGGCATTGTTTCAAAAGCTTGGGCATAACAGAGTTTCCAGTGAATGCACACATGACTATAGATAATATTGGGGTACATATTGAAAAGCTGTTTAGACGGATAACAGTAAAGTTATCTGATAAATGGCTTAGCCGCATTTTAAAATGCTTACTCAGCTAAATTCTAGCAGAATAAATCATTATCCAGCTAGAATTTAGCCAGGTGAGTTGGGGGCGTTCCTGGGGTGGGAGGTAGGCATTTCGGGGAGCGGCTGAGTTAGCTGCAGCGCTGAATATCCCAGTTAGGTTAGCTGGATATGGGTATCCGGCTAACTTAACTAGCTGCTTAGTGGCTGAATATTTACCCCAATGTGTTTTATTTCATATACTGTATACTAGGGATGTGTACAAAACATATAGTTTGTTTTTTCTTTTGGGGGGAGGTGGGTTATTTGTATTTTAGTTTATATAATATATATATTTACATTTACATTTTATTAAATTTATGGATCTGCTATCACAATGAAGGTCTAGGCGATTTACAAAAGATACATGCATAAAAGAGGTACAAACATAAAATAAATAATAAAAAAAACATTCTTAAAACATGAAGGTCAGAATAAAAAAATAAAAAAAAACAAGTTTAAACAAAAGGTTTTTAAAAGAGTTCTAAAATTTTTTACGAAATCACATTGTCAAATTTCTAAGGGAAGTGAGTTCCAAAATTCCAGGCCTGCCACAGAAAACAAACAATCACACGTGATGTGTAAGCATGCAAGCATGCAAATTTTGGTGAAGGAACTTCTAGGAGGCCTCACTGTGTGGAGCATTAGGACCAGGATGGTTGATAGAATTTCCATAATGCACTTGCCCAAGGGCATGAATCGTCATTGATGAGCTTGTATATGGTCACACCAAGTTTAAATTTAATTCTTTCAGGAATGGATAACCATTGTAGATCAATCAGAGTAGATGTTATATGATCTGAAAGCTTTGTTCCTGATATGAGTCGTGCTTCTGAATTTAAGAGTAATTGGATGGGCCGTAGAGTAGAATAGGGGCAACCAATATAGAGAGTATTGCAATAATCAATTATTGGAAAAATAGAGGCCTGAAGAACAATTCTGAATTCTGAAGGAAATAAAAGTTTTTTGAGTCCAGAAAGCATGTGGAGTCTTAAAAAACCTTGTCTGAGTACATGTTTGACTTGAGGCTTAAAAGACAGAGTACTGTCTAATAAGACTCCTATTTAACCTGATTGTTTATTTCAAATGAGGACGAGTTTATGCATTTAGTCGATTCTGAAAATGGAGAGTAAGGGCTTGATAGTGATAAAATTCAGTTTTTGACATATTTAGACACAACTTATTGTGTTCCAGCCATGATTTTATTTATTTATTTATTTGTATATATATATATATATATATATATATATATACCGACATTCGATCTGAGATATCACATCGGTTTACATTCAGGTACTGTAGATATTTCCCTATCCCCAATCTAAGTTTTGTACCTGAGGTAAAGGAGGGTAAAGTGACTTGCCTAAGGTCACAAGGTGCGACAGCGGGACTTGAACCCTGGTCTCCTGGTTCATAACCCACTGCTCTAACCATGTTTACATGATTCTGTGTATCAATCCATGAGGAACGAATAATAAATAATAAACTGAATGTCATCAGCGTACAATTTGTAAGAATCTGTCAGATTGCATAACATTTTGCAGAGGGGCGCTAGATATTGTTCATTTTGGTTCAGTTCATTTGCCAAACCAAATTAAACATTATATGCTGCAATTCCCTATTTATGGGATTATCGCATTCCCGCCAACTTTTACAGAATTCAGCCACGCGAGTGATTTTTAAAGCCCCTAAAACTCATATTACCCCTATGTTAAAGGAGCTTCACTGACTGCCAGTTCAGTAAAGAATTAAACTTAAAATCATCACTTTAATTTTTAAGTCACAACTGGCTACAGCCCCTTCGTATTTAAGTAATTTAGTTACTGTCTATGTGCCTAGGTGAGCTTTACGATCTGGACATCTAAACCTACTGGAGATCCCTGGGGTTAAAGAGGCCCTTTTAGATCCAAGATGGCGGCACGATAGGAGCTGGCACCGCGTAGCTCTTTATTTTCTCTCTGAAAAATTGCCTTAAACCTCTTTAATATGCCACCTAAGAGGAAGGGGAAAGTCAGGGTGTACCCCTCGACTCCCCCACCAACTTCGGTAGCTTATCAGGAGATTACCCAGTTCCTTACCTCCTCTACCACAGCTCTTCCAGGAGTCGAGGAGCCCTTGGAGCAGTTCCGGCAGAGAGAAGAATCTGCTCTGGAGGAGACTAGCCTGAGTCCCGAACTAAGGACAGCACCGAAACAGGGAACGGGGCAGCTGTTTCAACCCGGCGCGTCGAAGGGAGGAACTCCTTCCGGGTCGCAGGCAGAGATGCCAACGTTGACTGCAGTGCTCTCAGCACCGACTACCAGCTCAGTTGCTCCGGGAGAAGTGAGCCTCACCGCGGGAATATCTGAAATCAGACAGGGAGAAGGGGTCGCTGGGGTAAGTCCTGTGGATATTTTCCTGCCACTACCACAGGTAACCCCCCAAGTTGTTATACCCCTAAAAATCCCAGAACGCCCCAAGACTGTGACCAATGCTGCGTTATAGGACTTGATGGTGGAAGTAGCAACTGTAGAAATCAAGCAAGCGAAAAAGTGGAATTGTTGGCATCTCAAGGCACCCAAAATTCGCTTGAATTTCAACAGAAACTTGATTTAGTGTCAAAGAAAGTGGAGAAATTGGAAGAAAAAGAGCAAGAAAATGTTAAGTTTAAAGCTGCAGTTGCAAAAGATAATCAATTTATTGCAAGAAGAATAGAAACATTAGAAAAAGCCTCCAGACATCTAAATATAAGGATATTAAATTTTCCTCGAGTTTTGGGAGAAAATCCATATATCTCCTTGAAGAGGTTTCTGAAGGAAGTTCTTTGTTTTGAAGAAGAAAATTTACCTGCTATAAATAAATGTTTCTTTTTACCTAAAGCAACTTCTACAGCTAACAGAGTAAATATACAAGGGAATTTAACCGAATTTCTAGAAAATTCAGCAGCAGAAGTAATAGATAGGGCCACGTTACTGGTCATTCAGTTAATAATGAAAAATATTTCAGGAAATTTCCCACTGTTTTTCATTGCGAAAATGTAAAAATCTTCCCTGATTTGTCTCCTATTACCCAGGGAAGGTGTAGGGAGTTTTTAACCCTTCGCCAACAGGCTATTACTTTGGGTTATATCTTTAAATTAAAGTTTCCTTGCAAATGTATCTTAAAGAAAGGAGTAGAGATCAACATATTTTTCACTTTTCAGCAATTAAGTAATTTTCTTGGTTAAAAACCCCCCTCACATCTACCCCTAGTAATACGTAAGAGTGGTTGTTAGATGCCGACCTTTTTCTTAAAGAAATTTTGGTTTCCTTATTGACTCTCCATAATATCGGATCCTAAGAATTTGTGGAAACACACTGTATATTGATTTATAAATTTTAAGATCGATGGAATAGTAATATTATTTCCTGTAAAGTTTATTGTTGGATGATTATGGTGCTTTTATTATTCCATTCTATCTGTTTTTCTGTATTTGCAAAATTTATGGTTTTGTAAAATTTAAAATTGATAAATAAAGAATTAAAAAAAATAAATAAAAAGAGGCCCTTTTACAGGTGACTCATAACCGAGCCTTGTCTGTTGTTGACCCAGGGCTGTGGAACTTGTTACCAGGCGAGCTTCAGCTTCTTACTGATTTTTAGAAAGAAACTAAAGAGTTTATTATTTATTGAGGCTTTTCCATGAACACTTTGTATAATGTTTATGAATAATTTTAATTGTTATATGTTTTACTTTTGGGTTGGCAAACAAAAAGCATGGACTAAAGAAATCACTCATTGCTTTTTGGTTTGTCATGTACGCATTACAATTGCATTTTAATGTTCTATTGTAATCCAATGAGCATAACAATGTTACTATCAGCAGGCTAGAAATATGGTAAATAAATAAATTTTAAAAAATAAACAAACCCCCAAACAAGTCATCCCCAGACCCCCTATCACTTCCACATGTTCTGGGAGCCTTCTGGGCCCCTCTACTCCCCTCTGAACCCTGTCAATAATAGGGGGCCAGGGCTGAGGCTGGAGCCTCCCTAACCTTGGCTGAAGCCCAGCCAGTGCCTTCCCAGCCCACCCTGTCCCTCATAAAGACGTTGAAGCCAGGCTATGGCTTCTCCTGACTCCCGTTACCTCTTCCATGAGAATCTTCATCCTCCAAAGGGGCAAGAGCGATCCCCAGAATTTCCTGCCTTGTTGGCAGGACATTTTCTCTTTAAAAATCTTGCTGGCCATCTCTAAGACTGATGCCAAGTTAACATCAACAAAATTGTGCCAGATTCAGGGTGGACTGGTGCCATTTTATTGTATAGCTGTACAACCCATACAAACATATGGCCTTATAGCAAAATGATGCAGAGTAACCCCAAGCCTGTTACCATTTTGTTGACATAAACTTGGCACTAGTCTCAGGGCCAGCTAGCCTCATTTTTAAAGAGCAAGCTGACAGGGCAGGGCAATGGGGATTGTTCCTGCCTCTTTGGAGGGTTAAGGCTCCAATAGAAGAAGTACATAAGAACATAAAAAATTGCCATGCTGAGTCAGACCAAGGGTCCATCAAGCCCAACATCCTGTTTCCAACAGAGGCCAAACCAGGCCACAAGAACCTGGCAATTATCCAAACACTAAGAAGATTCCATGCTACTGATGCAATTAATAGCAGTGGCTATTCCCTAAGTAAACTTGATTAATAGCCGTTAATGGACTTTTCCTCCAAGAACTTATCCAAACCTTTTTTGAACCCAGCTACACTAACTGCACTAACCATATCCTCTGGCAACAAATTCCAGAGTTTTGTTGTGCGTTGAGTGAAAAATAATTTTCTCCAATTAGTCTTAAATGTGCTACTTGCTAACTTCATGGAATGCCCCCTAGTCCTTCTATTATTCGAAAGTGTAAATAACCGAGTCACATCTACTCTTTCAAGACCTCTCATGATCTTAAAGACCTCTATCATATCCCCCCTCAGCCGTCTCTTCTCCAAGCTGAACAACCCTAACCTCTTCAGCTTTTTCTCATAGGGGAGCTGTTCCATCCCCTTTATCATTTTGGTTGCCCTTCTCTGTACCTTCTCCATCGCAACTATATCTTTTTTGAGATGCGGCGATCAGAATTGTACAAAGTATTCCAGGTGCGGTCTCACCATAGAGCGATATGGAGGCATTATGGCATTTTCCGTTTCATTAACCATTCCCTTCCTAATAATTCCTAACATTCTGTTTGCTTTTTTGACTGCTGCAGCACCCTGAGCTGACAATTTTAAAGTATTATCCACTATGATGCCTAGATCTTTTTCCTGGGTGGTAGCTCCTAATATGGAACCTAACATCGTGTAACTACAGCAAGGGTTATTTTTCCCTATATGCAACACCTTGCACTTTTCCACATTAAATTTCATCTGCCATTTGGATGCCCAGTCTTCCAGTCTTGCAAGGTCCTCCTGTAATGTATCAGTCTGCTTGTGATTTAACTACTCTGAATAGTTTTATATCATCCGCAAATTTGATAACCTCACTCGTCATTTTCCTTTCCAGATAATTTATATATATATATTGAAAAGTACCGGTCCAAGGACAGATCCCTGAGGCACTC
The DNA here is from genome assembly GCF_901001135.1 of Rhinatrema bivittatum. Taxonomy (NCBI): domain Eukaryota; kingdom Metazoa; phylum Chordata; class Amphibia; order Gymnophiona; family Rhinatrematidae; genus Rhinatrema; species Rhinatrema bivittatum. Next base: position 104,673,747 of record NC_042617.1, on the reverse strand, counting down.
CACTTTTTACCCTTTTCCACTGAGAAAATTGACCATTTAATCCTACTCTCTGTTTCCTGTCTTTTAACCAGTTTGTAATCCACGAAAGGACATCGCCTCCTATCCCATGACTTTTTAGTTTTCGTAGAAGCCTCTCATTAGGGACTTTGTCAAACGCCTTCTGAAAATCCAAATACACTACATCTACCGGTTCACCTTTATCCACATGTTTATTAACCTCTTCAAAAAAATGAAGTAGGTTTGTTAGGCAAGACTTCCCTTGGGTAAATTCATGTTGACTGTGTTCCATTAAATCATGTCTTTCTATATGCTCTACGATTTTGATCTTGAGAATAGTTTCCACTATTTTTCCCGCCACTGAAGTCAGGCTCACTGGTCTATAGTTACCCGGATCGCCCCTGAAGCCTTTTTTAAATATTGGGGTTATATTGGCCACCCTCCAGTCTTCAAGTACAATGGATGATTTTAATGATAGGTTACAAATTTTAACTAATATATCAGAAATTTCTTTTTTTAGTTCCTTCAGTACCCTAGGATGCATACTATCTGGTCCAGGAGATTTGCAACTCTTTAGTTTGTCAATCTGGCCTACTACATCTTCCAGGTTCACAGTGATTTCGTTCAGTTCGTCTGACTCATCACCCCTTGAAAACCATCTCCGGATCTGGTATCTCTCCAACATCCTCATTAGTAAACACGGAAGCAAAGAATTAATTTAGTCTTTCTGCAATTGCCTTATCTGAAGGGCCAGGGGAGGCTTCAGCCCTGGCTTTGACTTCTTTGCAGGGGGTGGGGGTACTGAGGAGCCTGGAGAGGCCCTGGCTAGGCTTGGGGAGGCTCAGGCTGCAGAAGGAGTGGATTGAGTAGACAGGCTAAGGGAGATCCGCTGGACCTGAGGAAGTGGTTGGTGACCTGGGGAGTCCCCTTTTCATTATTTTTTAATTTTTAATTTGTTTTTGAATGAACCCAAAATTTTTTAGATATTTTCAGCCAAGTCTATTTTCAGTTTGTTCTATTCAGAACGAGCCAAAAATAGACTTTCTTGTTTCAAAAATACACATTTGTCAAAAAACAAATGCACATTACTAATACAGGTATATGATGAATACTGTATGTATGTTGTATGTCAAATGTGATGGGATCACCTCCTGATCTCTATAAATCCTCCTTCCTCTTCTCACCAGACATGGTCAAGGAATATTACTGACAGGTTGCTAGTTAAAGGATATGAAACACAGATATTTTCTCATTTAGTGCAGGGTTTATTCCTAACATAAAAGATAGCAGAATCTCTTCATCTTCATTAACCTAAATGTAACCACCTTATCCTTCCAAGCACTCAGTCTAGGAGAGGGGTGAGTAGAAACAACTAAAACCTTCAATAACAAAAAATTTCTTCAGGGTTCTTCAAAATTGTAGTTGGCTGCAAGTTTTTCATTGAGGAAAATGAAAAATAACCACAATAAAGTATGGTTTTGGTAATCAGCAACAATGATACTGACTCGGTTATAGTTTCAATAAAATGTTTTTTTGAAACAGCTAAATAAAATGGTTTTGAATCTTTGCTCACACACATTTATGTGTAAATACAATTTAGGCCAAATTTTCAAAGGCCCGTGCATGCAAAAATTGGGATTTACGCATGTGGTTGAGCCATGTGCGCTGCGTGCATTTTAAAACAGACCCAGCCACGTGCATAAAGCCCGATACACACACAAGTGCTGGGTTTCTCCGAAGGGGTGGGCGGGGAGGGGTGGGGCAGGCCGGGACAGCGCCATTTTGTGCTGTTCTGATGACCTGCCAGCGCGCGCATGTTATAAAATCTATGTGCGCTCACCGGGAAACGCATGCACATGGACACGCGCACACTCCTTTTAAAATCTACCCCTAGCTTGTTGTTGCCCAGGTAGAGTGTCCATCAAGCTAGGTGGAGAGAACATTGCCCAAATCTCATCTTGGAGTGAGTTTCCTTACTCCGAAGGCCATCAAATCTTCACAAGAGACCACTGTTCTGTTCGTACATCTCACGTTGAATGTCAAAGTGGCCCCCAACCCCCTACACTCATACCTAATCCCCACCTCGAGTTACTAGGTGGGCCTCTCTTAGGGATACAAATAGTTGTGTAGGGAAGAGACACTATAGCAAGGCGCTCTCTCTCTCTCTCTCTCTCTCTCTCTCTCTCTCTCTCTCTCTCAAGAGGCTGTACGGAAACATCGTGAACCGCGATAATTTGTTGGTTTGTTTTATCGCGCACGAAGATGTTTTCGCGATTCGCGAATACATTTGCGCAAATCGCGAAAACATCGCGGTACGCGAAGTTTCCCCGCTGCACAAAAAAAGCCTCATTTGCATGGGAAACGCCCCTTAATGCGTTACCAATGCGATATTGGAAAATGAGGCCCTAAGTTATGTAACCTCATATACCATGCATGTTTTTTTAACTAGTGCAATAAATTGAAATTACAATAACATGTCCTTGCCAAATATTATTTAACGCAAATGCAGTTAATTTTCACAGCATAAGCATGAAATTTCTCTGCTTATTTACAAAAGTTTTTACATTTATTTATTTATTTATTTTTATATACCGACATTAAACATGGGTATCACATCGGTTTACTTGATAACTTTTGTGATAATGTGACGGCGGTCATATTATCTTACATTGTAACGTTATAAATAACACAACTATGTATTGATTTAACAGCTGTAACATTATAAACATTGATTAACAAATGTTAATACATTTCTTAACATTGTCTTTAACTTAGCTGAATGTTTGTGTTGAAGTATGTTTTTGTTTGAGATATTATGAGGTCTCTTGGTGCGTTGTGAGATCTCTTGGAGGGAGTAGGGATGGATCTAAGTAGTGTGGGTTAATTGTTGTTGGGATAGGCTTTTCAGAAGAGCCAGGTTTTTAGAGCTGTCTTGAAGTTCTGTGGAGAGGGTTCAGTTCGGAGTTTTGTTGGTAGTTTGTTCCACAGAGCGGGGCCTGCTATTGAAATTGCACGTTCTCACGTTGAAGTGAGATATGCCTGTTTGATGGAAGGGATTAAGAGTAGTCGAGTGCTTTTAGATGATAGATTTCATTGAGAGGTGTGTGGATGAAGGGTGTCCTTAAACCAGTCAGTCTTGGATGTTCCATGTGGGGGGATGGTTGCAGATGTGTAGGATTTCAGTTTTTGTGTGGTTAAGAGTGAGTGATTATTGTGCTAGGAGTTTTTTTATTCATGATATTTCACACTGGAGTGACCCATGATATTATGCAGCAATTTTTCACAAAACTTTACTGGAAAAAATTGCCCTAAAATGCTACAGGAGTACATCTGTTTGAAATGCTGTTTTTTTTACAGTCTAGCAGACTGTAAAAAAATCTGCAGGTAGGAGCAAATTTGTGCTAAAAGACTCATAAACAGAAGTGAAAAAAGGAAGAAATCCCAAATGGTTCCCTGGATCCATTTTTCTATGGTGGAAAACAGGGAACACTGTCACTAAGAGAGAAGACATACAAAATATAATGTTCAGAGTGGAATTTTGACTAATAAAAAAAAAGATCACTTTTAGAAAGGTTTCTCCTTAGATCCAAGTAATAATACAATCAAAATGTTTCAACAAGTCAGGCAACAGTTAAAAGAGAGAAAACTCTTAGGATTACTTTTGTATTATTTTTCTCTTTCATGGGTAGTGATAAATGTTCACATTTTTGAAAGTTCCTTCTGCCTTATCACTTCTGCAATTATAGACCTATTGATTGTGATCAGAAACCTGTTTTAACACCATCCTGGCTATACCGAACGATGGTATATAAAACTCGATAAATAAATAAATAAATAAATCTTAAGTGTGGTTAAGACATAAATAAATAAAATGACCTTTGAGGGTTGCAGAATCCAAGGTAGCATAGATTTCCCAGATTTAGATTATATCAACCAAATCTGACAATTTCTTGGATTTGGTTAATCAAAATTATTAGATCATGGGGGAGCGCTACATGTGGTGTACTTGGATTTTCGTTAAAACTTTTGGCATTGTCCAACATAGGAGACTCATAAATAAACTGAGCAGCCTAGGGGAGAGTTATAAAGTGGTTGACTTATTGGAATACCTGTTTGAGCAATAAACAAGAGAAGTTAGCTGTAAAGAGAGTTCATGCCAAGAAAAGAGGGATAATAAGTGGCGTGCCTAAGGAATTGGTCCTGGGGCCAGTTCTGTGCAGTAATTTTATACGTGATATTACAGAAGGGTTAGTAAGAAATACCTGTCTTTTTGCAGATGATATTAAGGTAGGCAATATAGTGGACACTCTAGATGGAATAGAAAAAATGAAGAGTAATCTAAGGAAGCTCAAGATGTGTTTAAGTATTTAGCAGCTAAGATTCAATACAAAAAATGTAAAGTCATGCATTTGGAGTACAGAAATCCAAGGGCACAGTACATAATGGGGTGAGATTTTGATGTGTACCAAACAGGACAGAGACCTGATTATATTTGATGATCTCAAAGTTGCAAAACAATATGACAAGACAGTGGACAGAGTCAGATAAACTATAGGGTACACAGAGAGAGATATCATCAGTAGAAAAAAGGAAGTGATAATGCTTTGGTATAAGCCATTGGTGAGACCTCATATAGGGGTAGATTTTCAAATAGCGCGATTTGGCGTACTTTTGTTCGCGCATCAGGCGCCAACAAAAGTACGCTGGATTTTAGTAGATACGCACGTAGCCGCTAAAATCCGGGATCGGCGCGCGCAAGGCTATCGATTCCTTATAGCCGGCGTGCGCCGAGTCGCGCAGCCTACCTCCATTCCCTCCGAGGCCGCTCCGAAATCGGATTTCGGAGCGGCCTCGGAGGGAACTTTCTTTTGCCCTCCCCTCACCTTCCCCTCCCTTCCCCTACCTAACCCATCCGCCCGGCCCTGTCTAAACCCCCCCCCTTACCTTTGTCGGGGGATTTACGCCTCCCAGAGGGAGACGTAAATCCCCGCGCGCCAGCGGGCCGCTAGCGCGCCGGGACGCGACCTGGGGGCAGGTCTGGAGGGCGCAGCCACGCCCCCAGACCGCCCCGGACCGTAACCACGCCCCCAGGCCCGCCCCCGAAACGCTACGTCCCGCCCCGAAAACGCCGCGCGGATCGGACACGCCCCCGACACGCCCCCGACACGCCCCCCTCGCCAAACCCCGGGACTTTCGCAAGTCCCGGGGTCTGCGTGCGCCGGTAGGCCTATTGAACATAGGCGCACCGGCGAGCAGGGCTCTGAAAATCCGCCCCATAGAGTATTGTGTCCAATTCTGAAGGCTGTACCTTCAAAAGGATATGGCGTACAGGCAAACCAGAGAAGTGAGCTCAAAATGGTACAAAGTTTGCACCAGTAGCCTTATGAAATGAGACTTAAAATCAAATTTTATATACCTTAGAGAACAGGAGAGAGAGGAGTGATACAATAGTCATTCAAATATCTGAGATTTAAATGGGGTAGATTTTAAAAGGTGCGCGTGCGCATCTATGTGCGCGCACACATGGACTTGCCGATTTTATAACATGCACACGCAGGTTATAAAATCTGGGAGCTGCACACAAATGCGTGCCGGATTTTATAATCCATGTGTGCGTGTGCAGGTGGTGCGCGCAGGGGGACTTAATTTTATAAAGGTATGAACGGCAACGAGATTGGGCCTCTCCCAGTTCCCATCCAGTCCAGTCCAATTAAGGAGCGGACTGGGAGAGAACTTCCCTAACCCCCTGCCTAACCTTCCTTCCCCTTCCCTTCTCCTCCCCACCCCCTAAATCTAACCTACCTTACCTTTTTGTTTTTTATTATTTTGTAAGTTGCTACTCCTCTGGAGCAGAAGCAACTTGCACACGCCAGCAGTCATCCGGCACGCGCTTCCCCGGCACAGCGGCAAATGGCTGCTATACTGGCCACCTCCAGCCCCTCCCCTCCATGCCCCCCTGGACTACCGCTCCCCACCCCCCCCCCCCCCCGGACTGCCCCTTGCTCTGGGCCCGGCACTTCGGTGTGTAACGGGGGTTACGTGCATGGCCAGGCCCCTTTGAAAATGCATATGGCATGCGCAAGGTCCAGCCACGCGCGTAACCCTGTTTTTTACTCACATGGCCCATTTAAAATTCACCCGATAGTGTACAAGAAGCAAATATTTTTCAATAGAAAGGACGTTCTGGAACAACAGGTCATAATATGAGGTTTAAAGACTAAGAAGTAACATTAGAAAATATTTTTTCACAGAAAAAGTGTAGGATGCATGGAACAGTCTCCTAGTGGAAGTGGTGGTCGAGAAACAATAACAGCATTCCTGATAGCCTGGGATAAGCACAGAAGATCTCTATTTGCAAAAGAGTGAAGAAAAAGTGATGGATCAACTAGGGCAGGCAACTCCAGTCCTGGAGTGCCAGAAATGGTCTAGTTTTCAGGACATCTATAATGAATATGCATAAGATATATTTGCATATAATGGAGACCGTGCATGTAAATATATCTCATTCAAATTCATCATGGATATCCTGAAAACCATACCTATTTGTGGCACTCAATAGCATGAATTGCCTAATTCTGGTATAGTGCAAGAAATGAGCTGGGTAGGCCAGATGAGCCTTATGGATTTAATATACTGTCATATTCTATGTCTCTATATAAAGCTCATGACCAGGTACATAGCTTTTATTCAAAATAAATATTAAAATTAAAGAAATAGTTTCCTTATAGAGAAAAAGAAAGGAGGCTTAATAAAACTATCAACAAAGTGAGAAATATATGTTGATATATACTGATATTAATGCAAGGAGTTGTGTTGCTTCAATCCACTACAATAATATGTCCTTTTTATGTTATACAGATGCATTTAAAAGGAAATGCTGTTGTCCGACAGAATAATTCTGCTGCCATTAGATACTTCACAATGGCAGCTGACAGGGTAGGAATAAAAAAATATATTATAACATGAGAGAAGTTTAGTTTCTAAAGTTTAGGTAATTAATACCAAGAAAATATTTATGACAAGTACTCCTGTCACATTGGAATGAAACTTGCTTTATAATATGGTACATTTTTTATTTCAGAATGAGCTGGGTTCATTTCTGTATAGCTTGTTTAATTTATATACAGCATTTTTAAAGTTTCAAATATTAGATCAGTGAATATACGCTTTTGTTAAACTTTGATTTAGGATTTTGAATGCTTTTCAAAAAATGTCTGTGAATCTTTCCTGCAGTGGGTCAAAATCAAATACCTAGTAGAGATAAATCTTATTGTATAAGAAATATATAAGCAGATTACATAGGTACTATCCTTTATCTTTTGATTATGCCAGTTCTTATAATAGCGATGATAAAGTAGTAAGACATTACAGGAAATACTGATCAGCCAATGGGTTGGGCAACAGTGGTGCTGGCTAGATGTGAAACTGGTACAGAAGAGGCAACAGGCAAAACTAGCTGTGGAGCGCCCACCTCCTTAAAGGCATAGGTGTTCTCAGGTTGATGGCATTAAAATAGCTGCCAGCCTATGTGCCCCTGCACCTTTAAGGAGGTGGATTTAGATGTTCCTCTTTAATGGAGCCAGAACATCTCCTCTTTATCTCCAGCTACATGGTTCATTGATGAGCTGTTTGAACAGTGTGGGTGCAGAATGAAGAGAAGAGGTGCCAGCACCATGTAAGGTAGGGATTTGCATTCATTTGAAAGAAATGGGTAAAACACAATGAATGAGACCAATATCATTTCATTTGTGGACCCCAGAAATTAATGAAGGGTGCTCATGAATTAAACAAAAATTTTACTTTTATTAATTTATGTTTTCTATTTAAGTCTATTGCCCATTGAAAAGTGCTACAGTGAGACTAGTAAGTATAGCAACCAAGAAATTCCTGAGTGAAGTAGTAAGCTGGGACAGAGCCAAGGAGGGAGAAGAATGCAAGTGGACAGGACAGTGGGCCAATCAAGGTGAAGCTGCCCTGTTCCTGATAATATACCATGGGGGTCTTTCTACCACTCAGCCTTGCTGCCATACCCTAGACTCTACATATGAGGGGTCTTGCTGCTGCTCTGCCTAGCTGCCATGCCCCAGACTTACCATCTTGGGGGTCTTGCTGTCACTGCTTAGCTGCCATGCCCTAGATGTACCACCTTGAGGGTCATGGTGCCATTATGCATAGCTACCATGCTCCTGATGCTACACCTTTGGGGTTTTGATGCCTTCTTCTTGTATTCTGCTTAGATCTCAGTCTAGTTCTTCCACTCTACTTCTTTCTTGTTTATGCTGGGGTACTTCGTCCTCAAAATAAAATGTGAACAAAAGAAAAAATTACAAGTTTCTCCTCATACCACATCTCTTTTCTTGTTCTAACACATAGCACAGTAAACGATGAAAGAAAAAGACCCATGTGGTCCATCCAGTTGCCAAGCAAGTTTACTTTTATTTTATTTTGTTTTGTTTAGTCTTTTAATTGCTTAAGGTAGTAACTACCTTTCTGTGCAATTAACCCAATTAACAGTTAACCCTTTCCTTCATTCTATACTTTAGCCACATGTTCAACTATAGAATATGGAAAATCTTTCTTAATAAAGCAAACCTCACAAATTACCAGGAAAGCCATACTGATGAGAAACCATTGTCATGTTTTGATTGTGGCAAAAGTTTCAATTGGAAAGCAAATTTCACAAGAAATCCAAAATTCCATCCAGCAACAAGATCAATTTCAAGTAGTGAATGTTCTAAAAGCTTATGTCACAAAAATGATATTGAAGACAGATCATTCTCCTGTACTAATCTGACTAGTGGCAATTACTGCAAATGAAGACAGACATCTATCATGCCCTTTTACCTTGCTGTTATAACCCTTATCTTATACTTTAGGAGTCTTGCTGCCATACCCAGAATTTGCACCTTGAGGGTCTTGCTGTCACTTTATCTTGTTGTCATACCCCTGACTCTCCACCTTTCGGTATTCTTGCCGCTTTGAAGGGGTACTTTGCACCTCTCATGGTGCCTTGGTGTGTTGATACTATTCTTCATGCTATTTTATCCCTGTTGGAACCTCGACGTGGGTTGTGGACCCTTGGCCTGAGTTGGGATTGACACTACCTGGGAGGAAGACCAACCACAGGTTCCCAACATCAGGAGGTGAGGCTGACAGATGACAGGGGCCGATTGGCTGATGCTTCACCACTACCAACCCCATTCCTCGCAGGTTGAGCCCTTGGGTTCAGGGGGCTGGCTGGACTTGGGTGGGCCCCTGTGATGAGGCTCCAATGAGTGACGATCCGAAGTCCTGGGCTGGCAGCGAGCAAAAGGTGTGTGGTCCGATCTGAAGTCCAGGGCAGGCGGCGAGCAAGAGGCGTGCGGTCCGGTCCGAAGTCAAAGCCAGGAAGATCCGTCCGAGGGAGAAGGAGTACGAGCTGGAACAGGACGGAAGGGCAGGAGCAAGTACTAAGAAGATGGGAACAGGAACTTGGGAAACTAGAACAGAAACTTGGAAGAGAGGAACGCAGGAACAAGCACAGCACCAAAAAGCACACTCAGAGCGCACTTCTTGCCAAGTCTCCAGAGGGATGCCAGCAGAGGGTTTTTAAAGGGCAGAGCCCTGACGTCACCGGGGAGGGCTGGCGGCATCTTAATGCCACGGGCCCTTTAAATCTTTGCCGAAGGCGAGCGCACGCCTAAGGTAGGAAGTTGGCCGGGGGTGGCACTGGTGGCATCCTGCATGCCAGCAGGCCTGCGCCAGCAGCAAAGGAGGCCCTCCGGCCTCGGGGAATGGCACTGGAGCAGGGCTTGGCCCGGGCCATGAGTATAACAGTACCCCCCCCCCTTCTAGGCCCCTCTCCAGGGGTTTTGGCTTCTTGGGATGAGAAGCGTGGAATTGTAGAAGTAGATTTTTATCCAGGATGTTGGTGGTGAGTTCCCAGGAATTTTCCTCTGGGCCAAAACCCTCCCAAGCGAGAAGATATTCCCATCTATGGCCTCACTTCCTTATATCCAGTACATCACGAACTTGGTAGGTAGCATCGTCGTCAGAGGCTATTGGCCGTGGTTCAGGTTGTTTCCAGGTGGGCCAGGAGAGCATCAAGGGTTTCAGGAGTGGGACGTGAAAGGAGTTATGGATCTGTGTTATGCGTACCGCCCACGGCAGCTCCGCAGTGCGGCCCTCTCACCTTTTCAGACAGACTCCAGCTCCTGGCTCCTCTTTGCTGGTGGTGGTGGGCCACCAGCTCCGACCTCGGGTTCCCTCCGGTGCCTCTGGCCCTGCCCTCCTACCCAGTGTTGCTAGCCAAGATGTCCCTGTTCGTTGGACCTCTCTGCGTGGCCAGCGGAGAGACACCACCATCAGCGCCGTGCCCCTTCCTAGGCGCGCGCGCATCACTGATTCTTTTAAAGGGCCCACGGTGGGAACCTGGCCACGGACCCAGATGCTGACGTCAGACTCTTCAGCATATAAAAGCTCAGGCCTCGCTCCATAGCATTGCTTTTGCAACAGGTCTCCTTGTACGCCAAGTACTCGTTGCTGATCCTAGAATCATCTCATCGTTGTGTTCCTGTTTTCCTGTGGTTCCAGGTTCCTGTTCTCCTAGTTCCTGTTTCATCTATGTGTTGGACTGACTCTCTGGATTTGGCCTCCACTACACCTGACTACTCTTCAGCTTCTCTCCAGCCCCAGACCTCCGCTATGCCTGACTACTTTTCAGCTTCTCTCCAGCCTCAGACCTCCGCTACGCCTGACCACGCCTGCCTTCTCCGTGCTCTGACCACTGCCTTGATTTACTACGCCTGCCTTCTCCTTGCCCTGACCACTGCCTTGATTGACTACGCCTGCCTTCTCTGTGCTTTGAGTGACTACGCTACAGACTTTCCTGTGTCCAGAGTTCTACATTGCTTGCCAGAACTTCCACTCGCCGCCGGCTCTGATCCTAGCTTGTCAGTGACGCCCCACCTTGCCTATCCTCTGGACGAGGACTTTCAAGGCTTAGACCTTTTTTTGCTTGAGCACCTCCAGTTCCTCATTGTTCCTTTGGTGCCTGAGTTCCAGTACCGAATCCAGTCCAGGATAGGACTACGCCATCTACTGACTGCTGTCTCTGGGCTGAATCACCTTTCATCTTTAGCTAACCTTGAGGCCCATCTAAGTCCTGCTGGCCTCCGCACCCAAAGGTTCAACCCGAGGAGAATGAGGGCTGGTATAGGTGAAGCTCCAGTGGCCTCTAGCTTCAGCCCACTCCACCTGCTGACGGTGGGGACCCGTAGATCCTCGCCTACGGGTTGCGTCAACCCCACCTCAGTCCAAGGGTCCACCTCCGACGCAACAATCCGCAGTGATGGGGGCAGGCGAAGCTGGTAGGTGACAGGTCCCAAACGTCGGAGGACTGGGAATGGCCCAATATATCGTGGAGCAAGGCGCATGGATGGGAGTTTAAGGCAGATATTTTGAGTGCTGAGCCAGACCTTTTCACCTGGCCTGAACTGAGGCGCCGGTCTTCGGTGGGCATCCATCATCTTCTTGGCTCTGCGACTGGCCTCTTGTAGGAGCTGTTGGGTATCTTTCCAAAGGGTGTGTAGCTCCTGAGTTTTTAACTGAGCCGCTGGAGATGGTACCGTCAATGGTACTGGCAGCAGAGGAAGAGGCTGTCGGCCATATACAAGGTGAAAAGGGGATGTCTTAGTGGCTGAGGAGACATGAGAATTTAAAGCGAATTCTGCCCAGGGCAGGAGGGATGCCCAATCGTTCTGTCTTGTCCTTTTGCTTGTGGGTGATAGGCCGTAGTGAAGTCTAGCAAAATATTGAATTTTTTACACAGGGCGCTCCAAATCTTGGTTGTAAATTGCGTCCCGCGGTCTGAGACTAAATGCCGGGGGAGGCCATGGAGGCAGAAGATATGTTGGACAAAAAGCTGTACCAACTGTGGAGTGGAGGGAAGAGCGGGCAAGGCGACAAAATGTGCTATTTTGGAGAATCGGTCCATTATCGTCCAAATGACTGTTTTGCCATCAGAGGGTGGAAGGTCTACCACAAAATTCATGGCTATGTGCGACCACGTCTCCGTGGGCGCTGGAAGGGGTTGTAGTAGGCCCCAGGGTCGGCCTGTGAGAGCTTTTTGCGGGGCACAGACCGGGCCACCAGAAGAAGCGTGGTAGAGAAGCCAGGGTATGAGCTCTCCCAGGATGACCCGCAGTGCGGGCGTCATGGGTCCATTGCAGGACTGTGTTCCGGAGTCGGCGAGGGACGACCATCTTCCCCAAAGGAATGGTGGTGGTCGCGGAGAGGATGACCTGAGCTGGGTCTATGATATGGCGAGGGGGCTGTTCCACATCCTCTGGGATAAAGGAACGAGAGAGGGTGTCTACCATAAGATTTTTGGTAGCGGGTCGGTAGCGCAGACAGAAATTGAAGCAGGCAAAGAAGAGGGCCCAGCGTGCCTGACGGAGATTCAGTCTCTGAGCTTGGTGTAGGTACTCTAAGTTTTTATGGTCCGTGTATATGGTGATGGGATGTTGTGCCCCTTCGAACCAAGGCCGCCATTCCTAGAAAGCGAGTTTTACCGCTAGGAACTCCTTGTCACCAATCCCATAGTTGCGTTCCGCAGGAGAAAATTGTTTGGAGTAGAAGGAGCATGGGTGAAGAGTGCACGTCGGAGAATGCTGGCTCAGTACTGCCCCTACACCCACCGAAGAGGCTTCTACTTCGATTACAAAAGGCTGCGAAGGATTTGGATGTCGGAGACAAGGTTCTTGAAGAAAGGTAGCTTTTTGGTGCTGGAAGGCTGGCACAGCCGTGGAGGGCCACAGTTTCGGGTTCGCTGCCTTACGGGTCAGGGTGGTGAGTGGAGCTACTAGTTCAGCGTAATTATGAATAAAAGTCTGGTAATAATTAGCGAAACCTAGGAGGCGCTGCAGGGCCCGCAGCCTGACAAATTGAGGCCAGTTCAGAATGCTTTTGAGTTTTTCTGGGTCCATCTGGAATCCATGTCGGGAGACGATGTAGCCGAGGAATGGTAAACTCTCCACCTCAAAGAAACATTTTTCAAGCTTGGCAAACAAATGGTTGTCTCAGAGATGCTGAAGTACTGCATGACATCTTGGCAATGGGTTTGTAGATCCTTGGAGAAAACAAGGATATAACATCTAAGTAGATAACAACACAGCTGTATAACAGATCACGAAAGATCTCGTTCATCATGTTTTGAAAAATGGTGGGGGCATTACACAAGCCGAACAGCATTACAAGGTACTCATAGTGCCCATCCCGAGTATTGAACGCTGTCTACCACTCGTCGCCCTCCCGGATACGAATCAGGTTGTAGGCCCCACGGTGATCAAGTTTCGAGAAAATTCTGGCTCCTTGCAAGCGATTGAACAACTTCAGGATGAGCAGCAAAGGATAGCGAATCTTTAGGGTAATGGCATTTAGGCCCCTGTAGTCTATACAGGGTCATAGAGCCCCATCCTTTTTACCCATGAAAAAGAAGCCCACTCCAGCAGAGGATGTAGACCGGCAGATGAATCCTTTAGCCAAATTCTCCTGCACGTAGTCAGACATGGCTTTGGTTTCTGTAAGTGAGAGAGGATAGACGCGCCCACGAGGAGGTTCTGCATTGGGCAGGAGATTGATGGTGCAGTCGAACGGATGATGAGGTGGTAGGATATCCACCTCTTGTTTTGAAAAGACATCCACATAGGAGGCGTAGTGGTCTGGGAGACCGGCAGGAGCCAGGGCGGTGGAGAGACAACGCTGAGTGGACGGTGTCTTCAGCCAAGAGTTGTGGTATGAGGGTCCCCACTGTGACAATTGCATGGATGCCCCCTCAAACTGAGGGGAGTGTTTCTGGAGCCAGGGCAGGCCGAGGACAATGGGGTGGATGGCACGGTCCAGGATATGAAAGGTGATGTTTTCCTCATGAAGAGCGCCAGTGCGCAAGGTAACCAGTACGGTGGTATGGGTGACCATCCTCAGCAGGGGCTCTCCCGAGATGGAAGAAAGTACAAGCGGCATTGGGCCGGGACAGGTGGGAATCTGCAGGTGCTAGACCAGTCGTTTGAGAATGACGTTACTGTCTGAGCCGGAGTTGACTACAGCCAGAGTGTGGAAATCGCCCTTTTCACCGACAATGGCGACTGGTAGTGTAAGCGGGGGAGCGGGAGAAGTTAGGCTTAGGGAAAGTCCCCCGAGTTGACCTAGGCCCGGGAGTTTCCCAGGTGCACCGAGCAATGGGCGAGTAGATGCCCCACTCCTCTGTAGTACAAACAGAGTCCTGCACGACGATGTCGGAGGCATTCCTCGGGAGTCAAATGACTACGACCCAACTGCATGGGTTCCTTCGGAGTATCCCTGGTGGCAGCAGGCACTGGCTTGGGAGAGGACCAGAATGAGAGCGATGAGAGGACCAGAATGTAGGTGGAGGTCTCCTAGAGGACAATAACTCCCGGGACCTCACCTGGTCGGCGGTCAATATGGCCAGCCAGGTCCATCAGGGCGTCCAAGGAAGAAGGCAGCTCGTGGACCTCCAATTCATCCTTTATCCGAGGGGGTAAACCATCCAGGGTTAAACCATCCAGGAAAATTGAGCGCAGACAGCCCTCATCCCAATGAAGTTCGGACGCCAAAATACGAAACTGGATTACATAGTCCATTAAGGGACGGGATCCTTGACGCAAGTGCAGCAAGGTGCTACTGGAGACTGCCCTCTGGGTCGTCAAAGATGGTCCGGAACAGCGAAAGAAATGCTTGAAGATCCTGCAGGACCAGATTGGCTCATTTCCAAAGTGGGGAGGCCCAGTCCAGGGCCTTACCGTCCAAAAAGGAGAGAATGAAGCTGGTCTTGACAATGAGTCAGACGAACTGAACTAAATCACTGTGCACCTGGAAGATGTAGTAGGCCAGATTGACAAACTAAAGAGTAGCAAATCACCTGGACCGGATGATATGCATTCTAGGGTACTGAAGGAACTCAAAAATGAAATTTCTGATCTATTAGTTAAAATTTGTAACCTATCATTAAAATCATCCATTGTACCTGAAGACTGGAGGGTGGCCAATTTAACCCCAATATTTAAAAAGGGCGCCAGCGCTCCGGCTGGGAGAGTGCTGCCTTGCTCTGAAACAACATTCTTGATTCTCTCTGTAGCACATAGGATGCAGCGGGGATGGACCTAAAAACTAGGATAGTGTCCTGGAATGTGAGGGGGATACATTCCCCGATCAAACGCACTAAGACTTTCACTGCCCTAAGGCGGAAACTTACGGATGTAGCTTTTCTGCAAGCGACGCATCTCTCAGACCCAGAACGTAGGAAGCTGTGCCAGGGGTGGGTGGGAATGGTACACTATGCCTCTGCGACCACCAGATCGGCAGGGGTAGCTATACTGATACATAAGAAGATGCCCCTCACCATTCAACAAGAATGGAAAGATCCACAGGGATCTTATATATATATATATTTTTTTTTTAATTTATATTTTATTAATTTTTCAATTATTATGACATAACATGTCAAAAAGGCTATGCAGCTATCTACATATCCCCGCACGATGCGCTTATTTACTCCCCATACAGGGCAATGCCCATTTCACCCCGGGTTCCCAATCCGCCGGCTTCCAGTACTGGGCACAGAAAGGCATTACCCAACTAGGACAAGTTCTGGATGGTGAAGGGGCTCTATTACCATTTTCTAAACTTTGTGTGCTCTACAATTTATGGCCAACACAGGTGTTCCCTTATTTACAATTGCAGTACTATGTGGGCTCCTTATCGGCGGAGTACAAAGCACCCATGGTTTTTGAGGCGGTGAATGGGTTGTTGCAGCTGGAAAAGACTACCCCACTGCCATTGGCCGCAGCTTACAGAGGTTTGAAGAAACTCGCCCTTAAGGCTCTGGATGGGCGACTGATGGAGAGGTAGAACAGCGACAGGGTATTCAATGTCTCCCTGGCGACCATTTAAACCAGCTTTAAGCAGATTTCCTGGGTCACGAGCAACTCATACTATCGGGAAATGCAATACAAAGTTTTGTGGAGAGCTTATTTGTCCCCTGACCTCCTCTACCGGGCCCACTTGAGGGAGATGAGTCAATGTGCTAAATGTTTCACGGACTCTTGTTCTCTGTCCCATGCTTTATGGAGATGTCCAAAAATCCGACTTTTCTGGGGTACGGTCTCCGACCCATCGCTACTTTTTTTTTTTTAGGGAGGCCCGCGCCGCTAAAAAAAAACAACCCACCCGACCCTTTAAATCGACCCCCCCTCCCGACCCCCCCAAAACCTTTTAAAGTTACCTGGTGGTCCAGGGGGGGCCTCGGGGGGCCTCGGGGAGAGATACAGGGGGGCCTCGGGGAGAGGAGAGATCCAGGGGGGCCTCGGGGAAAGATTTTCCGTTCCCAGGCATCAGCTATTCTAAAAAAAAAAAAAATGGTGCCGATGCCCCTTTGCCCTTACCATGTGACAGGGTATCCGTGCCATTGGCCGTCCCCTGTCACATGGTAGGAGCACTGGATGGCTGGCGCCATCTTTACCCTATGGGCTGATGAGTAAATTAGCGATGGGTTGGGTCGGGAGGGTGGGGGAGGCTAAGGGGGGTTGATTTAAAAGGTCGGGTGGGTTGTTTTTTTTATCGGGCCATCGGCGCCATTTTAATTAGTGGCAGCCAAAATGGCGCCAATGGCCCGAGAGTGGGAGATCATGCCGGGACCCCCCCCCCCCCACTGGACCACCAGGTAACTTAACATTTTGGGGGGTTCGGGAGGGTGGGGGAGGGTAAGGAATTGGTTTTAAAGGGTCGGGGTGGGTTTAGGGGTTGTTTTGGTGTGCCGGTTTTCCCGCCCTCCCCCAAATAATTCCCGTGCCCTATTTAACGATACAATACAAATGCCCCTGACGATAAATCGGGGGCATTTGTATTGTATCGTGCACTCTAACGATTTAGGACGATTTTAAGGGGGGGGGTCGATTTAAAGGGTCGGGTGGTTTTTTTTTTTTTTTAGCGGCGCGGGCCTCCCTAAAAAAAAAATTTAGCGATGTGAATTGGAATCGGAAACAATTCCAATTCACATATCTTAACGATCAGATTCGCCCCCCCCCCCAGCCGAATCTGATCGTTAAGACGATCTGGCACACGATTCACATCTCTATAGACCAGTGAGCCTGACTTCAGTGCCGGGAAAAATAGTGGAAACTATTCTCAAGATCAAAATCATAGAGCATATAGAAAGATATTGTTTAATGGAACACAGTCAACATGGATTTACCCAAGGGAAGTCTTGCCTAACAAATCTGATTCAGTTTTTTGAAAGGGTTAATAAACATGTGGATAAAGGTGAACCACTAGATGTACTGTATTTGGATTTTCAGAAGGCATTTGACAAAGTCCCTCATGAGAGGCTTTTAAGAAAACTAAAAAGTCATGGGATAGGAGGCAATGTCCTTTCGTGGATTACAAACTGGTTAAAAGACTGGAAACAGAGAGTAGGATTAAATGGTCAATTTTCTCAGTGGAAAAGGGTAAACAGTGGAGTGCCTCAGGAATTTGTACTTGGACCAGTGCTTTTCAATATATATATATATATATATATATATATATATATATATATATAAATGATCTGGAAAGGAATACGATGAGTGAGGTTATCAAATTTGCGGATGATACAAAATTATTCAGGGTAGTTAAATCACAAGTGAATTGTGATACATTACAGGAGGACCTTGCAAAACTGGAAGATTGGGCATCCAAATGGCAGATGACATTTAATGTGGACAAGTGCAAGGTGTTGCATATAGGGAAAAATAACCCTTGCTGTAGTTACACGATATTAGGTTCCATATTAGGAGCTACCACCCAGTTAAAAGATCTAGGCATCATAGTGGATAATACTTTAAAATCGTCGGCTCAGTGTGCTGCAGACATCAAAAAAGCAAAGAGAATATTAGGAATTATTAGGAATGGATGGTTAATAAAACGGAAAATGTCATAATGCCTCTATATCACTCCATAGTGAGACCGCACCTTGAATTCTGTGTACAATTCTGGTAGCCGCATCTCAAAAAAGATATAGTTGCGATGGAGAAGGTACAGAGAAGGGCAACCAAACTGATAAAGGGGATCGAACAGCTCCCCTATGAGGAAAGGCTGAAGAGGTTAGGGCTGTTCAACTTGGAGAAGAGATGGCTTAGGGGGGATATGATAGAGGTCTTTAAGATCATGAGAGGTTTTGAATGAGTAGATGTGAATCTGTTATTTACACTTTCGAATAATAGAAGGACTAGGGGGCATTCCATAAAGTTAGCAAGTAGCACAATTAAGACTAATCGGAGAAAATTCTTTTTCACTCAGCGCACAATAAAGCTCTGGAATTTGTTGCCACACGATGTGGATAGTGCAGTTAGTGTAGCTGCGTTCAAAAAAGGTTTGGATAAGTTCTTGGAGGAGAAGTCCATTAACTGCTATTAATCAAGTTTACTTAGGGCCGGATTTTATAAAATTGCGCGAGGGCGTACTTTTGTTCACGCACCAGGCGCGAACAAAAGTATCCTGGATTTTATAAGATACGTGTGTAGCTGCGCGTATCTTATAAAATCTGGGGTCGGCGCACGCAAGGGGGTGCACATTTGTGCAACCTGTGCACGCCGAGCCCGGCATGCGTTGCCTGTTCCCTCCGAGGCCGCTCCGAAATCGGAGCGGCCTCGGAGGGCCCAGGGTTTGCGCGCACCGCCGAGACTATGCAAAATAGGCTCGGCGTGCACAGGGGGGGGGTTTGGGGTAGGTTTTCAGGGGGTACACGCGTATCCTACGCGCATACCCCTTTGAAAATCTACCCGTTAGGGAATAGCCATTGCTATTAATTGCATCAGTAGCATGGGATCTTCTTAGTGTTTGGGTAATTGCCAGGTTCTTGTGGCCTGGTTTGGTCTCTGTTGGAAACAGGATGATGCGCTTGATGGACCCTTGGTCTGACCCAGCATAGCAATTTCTTATGTTCTTATGTCTATGGGAAAGAGAGTGGACTGCAGGCAAAAGTGCATTTGGCACTGATTGATGAAGCCGCAGCACAGCTGGGGGTCCCCGGCGAAACGTGGAGGAGCTGGGAGCGGTAGGACCGGACATGAGGCAGGCACGGGAGGTGAGAGATTTCCAGCGGGAGGGACGGACACCCCCTGTTGTATCGTGGAATCCAGGCGTTGGCTGAGGCGGTCCACTGCCAAAGCAGGGACTCAAGGACCTCTGTTGTTCTAGGATCTTCTGAGCAAGGCCTGGTATGGCCTGTCGGGCGGAGGCCTCTGCCTGGTCCATGGACTTGGCAATCTGTTGGAACCTCGACATGGGTTGTGGACCCTTAGCTTCAGTTGGGATTGACACCACCATTGACATGGCATTTTTCCTGGAGCATGTAGAGAATCATTATATAGATGGAGGAGGACATCTCTCTAACCCCTCCAGATTGCTTGCCACTATTGCAGAGAGAATGCGACAAAGCCTGAACCAGGAGTTTGGAAATGAATGACGATGCAGATGCTGGATGGTCCCTTGAGGGAGCAGAGATTATGCCAGCATTTCTCCAAATGGAAATATCAATAGAGGAAAAAAGTCATCGTGCTGCAAGACCATGGTTTGGTGACTTGGAGTTAAAATAGGGCCATGAAGTTTAAGTATAGAAATGAATCTGGGCAAGCTGCCAATGAGTACTTCTTCTCTATGGCCTAGTACAAGTAAACCTCCCCTGCTTAAGTCTGCAGCAGTAACTCTGGATGCTTTATGAGATGTTTTGGTAAAAACAGATTCATAGAAACATATAAAGATAGATATGATGGCAGAAAAGACCAAATGGTCCATTCAGTCTGGCCAGCAAGCTTATGGTAGTATCTGCTGCACCATACAATTCACCCCCATACATATCTTCTTCCCAGACCATCAAGCCAGGGGCCTTGTTGGTTGCTGTTTGAGTCCAATTCACTGTTACCTTTTGCTGTTTAAGCAGAGAGAATAATGAAGTTGTATCAGCAGTATGAAGGCTTATTGGTTAAGGGGCGGATTTTAAAAGGGTTACGCACGTAATTCCTCCTGCGCGCACCGAGCCTATTTTGCATAGGCCTGGCGACGAGCATATGTCCTGGGGCTTTGTGAAAGGGGCGGGGGCCTCCGGCACAGCAGCCGTGCTGGGGGATCGCGCGCCAGCATTCAGCCGGCGCGCGCAACCTACGCCTGCCCAGAGGCAGGCGCAACTTATGAAATAAAGATTAGGGGGGTTGTTTAGGTAGGGCTGGGGGGGCGGGTTAGGTAGGGGAAGGGAGGGGAAAGTGGGGGGAGGGCGGGGCGGAAGTAATGTTCCCTCCGAGGAAAACCTTCAGGACTTCCCTAGGGCTCGGTGCGTGCAAAGTGAACTAGTGTCCACCCCCTTACACGCGCCGACCCTGAATTTTATTACATGCGCGCGGCTGCACATGCATGTTAAAAAATCGTGCGTACATTTCTGCATGCCGGGTAGCATGCACAAATGTACCCTGTGCACGTAGGTTTAAAAATACGGCCCTAAGGGTAGTAACCACCATACCAGCAAGTTACCCCCATGCCCTCTTTTCTTCGTTTCCATCTTCTGACTAATTCCCCTTTTCCTCTTTCCTCCCTGCCATTGAAGCAGAGAGCAATGTTGGAGCTGCATCAGAAGTATCAGGCTTATTGGTTAAGGGTATTAACTGCCACACCAGAAAGTTATCCCCATGCACTCTACTTCATTCCCATCCTCTAGCCTTAAGGGATACACAGTATTTATCCCATGCCCCTTTGAAATATTTTATTGTTTTTGTCTTCACCACCTCTGCTGGAAGGGCATTCCAGGCATCCACCACCCTTTCTGTGAAGAAATATTTCCTGACATTGATTCTGAGTCGTCGTCCCCTGGATTTTCATTTCGTGACCCCTAGTTCTACTGATTTCTTTCCAGAGGAAAAGGTTTGTCGTTGTTTGTGTATCATTAAAACCTTTCAGGTATCTGAAGGTTTGTATCATATCTCCCCTGCACCTCCTCTCCTCCAGGGTATACATATTTAGTTCCTTCAGCTTCTCCTCATAGGTCATTTGATGTAGACCCACTACCATTTTGGTCACCCTTCTCTGCACTGCCTCCATCCTAACTCTGTCCCTTTTGAGATACAGTCTCCAGAACTGAACACATTACTCCAGGTGAGGCCTCACCAAGGACCTGTACAAGGGGATTATCACCTCCGTTTTCGTACTGGTTATTCCTCTCAATGCAGCCCAGCATTCTTCTGGCTTTTGCTACTCCCTTGTCACATTGCTTCGCAGTCTTCAGATTGCTAGACACTATCACCCCAAGGTCTCTCTCTTGTTCTGTGCACAACAGCCCTTCACCTCCCATCACATACATCTCTTTTGGATTACCACATCCCAGATGCATGACCCTGCACTTCTTGGCATTGAATCCCAGCTGCCATATCCTCGCCCACGTTTCAAGCTTCCTTAAATCACGTCTCATTCTCTCTACTCCTTCCAGAGTGTCCACTCTGTTGCAAATCTTAGTATCATCCGCAAATAGACAAACGTTACCTTCTATCTCTTCCACAATGTCGTTCACAAAAATATTGAATAGAACCGGTCCCAACAGTGATCCCTGTGGCATTCCACTTAACACCATTTTCTCTTCAGAGCAGGTTCCATTTACCATCACACGCTGTCTTCTATCCTTCAACCAGTTTGTAATCTCTTGCACAAAATATGAAGATGTTGCCTTATAATCAAGAGTCCTGTATTAAAGAATATGATAGAGAATTAAAGTGATGAAAGATTATGTTACAGAACTGATCTCAGTAAATGCAATTTTAATACAAGATAAGGTGTTGTTACATTGTAAGGTTGAACAGAGGAAAAATTAGACAAGGCACCTGAATTTTTGACTCTTGAACTTCTCCCAGGTATTGGGTATTTTACCATGAAATCTTTTTAAGAAGTATCGAGAGAAAATTTTGCATGTGCCAGATGAGAGCTTTTTTCCTGCCGGGTGGGAGATAACGAGATAATCAAGTTTTAGAGCAAAGATTGGCTCAAACAAATTTGGATATTTCAGATGTAACAGTGATACTGGAGAGATCAATTAAAGAAGAACTTAACAGGGTAACCCTACTTGTCTTATTTGTTTGTGAGCAAAACTTAGGTTATGTGCCTCCACTTTCACTACATACCCACACATAGGGCCGGACACTCACTTGACCTCACATTCATAAACACTAACCATCTCATAGAAAAAAGCACTAGTTACACACAAATACCATGGTCAGATCACCTACTCATTAAAACCACTTTAGCAGCTACAAAAATAATTGAAAAACCAAAAAAGAAACCAATGATAATCACGTATCGCCCCCCGTTTAACACTGAAACGCTAAAAGACAAACTACAAGATGAACTTAAATCTTTTAATCACCCTGACTGTACTACAGCAACAACAGCCTGGATCAATCTGACTAGAAAGTTAGTGGATAACATAAACCCGCAAAAAACCATAATCGCAAAAGAACCAAAACAAAAAAATCCATGGTACACGAAACAAATTAAGGAACTAAAACAAAAACTTAGGAAAATAGAGAAAATCTGGCAAAATCACAAATCGGTCGACCATCTGACACAATATCGAAAACAACTAGCCTTTTACAAAAAAACAATCCTCGAAGCAAAAAAAACTTACATTAGCACAAAGTTAGAGAAACACATGAATAACCCCAAAACCCTATTCAGAATAGTTGATAATCTTACCAAAGACAACACAAACTCACCAGAGAATATACCAGAAAACAGATGCAATGAAATAGCGAGACTTTTTAATGACAAAATTGAGACCCTGAGAAACAAAATACCTAAGACACCCAAACAAGAGATTAAAATGAGTAAAAGAGACGTGACACCTTGGTCCGAATTTACCGAAATAACAGACTATCAGGTCGAGAACATGATCAAGAAACTAAATCCTGCCCCACACCAAATAGACTCACTACCCATAGTAGAAATCAAAAAGCTTACTGAAATCACCGCGCCCACCTTCAGAAAAATTATAAACTACTCCCTAGAAGAAGGACACGTGCCAGACACACTGAAAGGAGCAATCATCAAACCAACAATCAAAAAGAAAAACATGGACCCCCAAATACTAGCTAACTACAAACCAGTGTCAAACTTACCTCTAATGGCCAAATTAATCGAAAAAACAGTACAAACGCAGTTATCTGAGCACTTAGATAATAACAATATCCTTTACCCATCCCAGCACGGTTTCCGTAAGCACTATAGTACTGAAACACTCCTACTCACACTAACGGATAATATACTAAGAGGGTTCGATAACGGTCAACAATATATTCTGATATTATTAGATTTATCGGCAGCCTTTGACACAGTGAATCACATAATACTTATCAAAAGACTCGAAGAAATAGGTCTGCAAGACAAAACAATTAAATGGTTTAAATCATATCTAAATAACAGAACATTTCAAGTTCAAATCAAAAACACACTATCCGACAAGATTACCTTGAAAACTGGAGTCCCACAAGGGTCAGCACTTTCTGCTACGCTGTTTAACATATATCTTCTGCCACTATGCCATCTCCTCGCCGGACTTGGAATCATACACTACATCTACGCTGACGACATCCAGTTAATCTTACCAATCGATGAAACTATTGAAAAAACAATAGGCCTAGCCATGATTTATCTTGAAATAATAAAACAACTTCTAAACCAAATGGAGCTAATAATCAACATTGATAAAACCAAATTTATACACTTAGAAAGGAAAAGCATGAACATTACTCAAACCCCAATATTTCTCAATAACAACCATCAAATTGACTTAGTAAAGAAAGTTCGCAATCTCTGAGTAATAATTGACAATGAACTAAGCCTCAAACAACACGTATCAATAAAGGTTAAGGAAGGATATGCTAAACTCATGACACTAAGAAAACTCAAACCATTACTATCATTACCCCATTTCCGTACTGTGCTCCAATCGCTAATTTTCGCAAGCACAGACTATTGTAATGCCTTGCTACTAGGCCTACCTAACACTACAGTGAGACCTCTACAGATTTTACAAAACGCTGCTGCAAGAATTCTCACAGGAAAAAACAAAAGAGACCACATAACAGATACGCTAGCCACCCTACATTGGCCTCCCATAGAACAAAGAATACAGTTCAAAGCACTGTGCCTAATACACAAACTTATCCACGACGATAAAGCAGAATGGCTGAATACTGCACTTAGAGTACATGTCCCACACAGAAATCTAAGGTCAGCAAACAGAGCACTCCTTCCCATTCCTTCTGTGAAAACCGCAAGACTTACCCAAGTGAGGGAACGAGCTCTGTCCCTAGCCTGTCCCAAATTATGGAACTCCATGCCCCTTGACCTTAGACTCCAGAGCAATCATAAACTTTTCAAAACACAGCTCAAAACCTGGCTTTACATACAAGCCTTCAAGAAAGAAAACTGATGCAGGCAATTAAGCAAAGATATGCGGCTTAAAGCACCTGAATGCCTTATTTTATAAATCCTCACCGAATTATTTCAACATTTTTAACTGTAGGCAACCTTCAGGACATATTGCTATGATACACTTAATCCCCCTAATAAACACCTTATTGTTACCGAATACTGTTGGCACCACCTATGTAATGTACGACCCATATTTTTACTGGTGCCCTATTGTAAACCATTGTGATGGTGAATAACTTAATGACGGTATATAAAAACTCTTAAATAAATAAATAAATAAACATACAATCGGATAGATTTTAAATAGCCCCATGTGTAAAATCTGGCCTTTACGCGCATGGCTGGGCCTTGCGTGCACCAAGCCTATTTTCCAAAATGCCCGGCCATGCGCGTAAAGGCCAGTATGCGCATAAGTGCCGGCCTTCCTGCAAGGGGCGGACCGGGGGTGCGTGTTCTGGATGGGGAGGGAAGGGGCGGGGATGGGCCAGGACAGCGCCATTGATCGCTGTCCTGGCTACTGGCGCTCGCAACTTACTTCAGGTCGGGCCCTGAAGTAAGTATGAAAACAATAAAAATAAGGTTAGATAGGTAGGGTTTAATGAGTGGGGAGGAGAGGGGAAGAGGAAGGAAGGTTAGGTAGGGGGGTAGGGAAGTTCTCTCCCAGTCCACTCCTTAATTGGAGGAAAGCCAAAATGCGTCACCGCACGAACTTTGCAGAAATCCTCCCCTCCTTGCGCACACCGCCCGCACGGATTATAAAATTCCCATGGAGTTCCCGTTTGAAAATGA
The DNA here is from genome assembly GCF_901001135.1 of Rhinatrema bivittatum. Lineage (NCBI taxonomy): Eukaryota > Metazoa > Chordata > Amphibia > Gymnophiona > Rhinatrematidae > Rhinatrema > Rhinatrema bivittatum. Next base: position 104,648,460 of record NC_042617.1, on the reverse strand, counting down.
CCAGGAGCACTCACTAAGTACTCTTGGATTTTACACCTGCTTTACAGAAAGGACTGTAAATGCAGTAATAAATCAATGTTTATACTTTTCCTTTCCCATTCTTACCCTGCTTCCTTGTCCCTATGGGTAAAATTATGTGTGCTGTAAAATGATATGCTTACTTTTACCTGCACTGAGGGGGGGGGGGGGGAAGCAAATTTTTTAAAAAACCATCCTAGATAGGTGAATATGTGCTTACCTGTGTAAAAGCCTTTGGAAATTGTCCTCAACACTAAACTGGTATACTTTTTTGGAAAATGAAAAATAAAGACTTATTAAAAAAAATGTAAACGGAAATAAACATGTTAAGTACAAATTAACCAATAAGAATGAATATAGTACTTATTTTGGGTATTTTGCATTGTAAAGAAAAATAGAAACTTTTCTAATAACTTTTCTAATAAAACTACTAAATATTCCAACAGCTGGTTCTTACAGTAGTTCTAAGGCCGATGCAATATCACTTTATGAGCTAATAGATAACACAGAGCAAATGGCAACTCCTTCTGTGACAATATTTAGTTTTATTTTTAAAAGTTTGAGTTTCAAGCTCAACTGTGCATCAAAAATTATTATACTGAATAATATGCAATAATATAAGAGACCAATTTATACCTTTTACATAACTGGTATATGCCCAGGATTCCTAAGTCAAGAATTATTTGACCAATCCGATTGTCCATTTCATCTTTTTATTGTGTAAAAAGGATAAATTGGGCCGTAGGTAAATTCTCCTAACAAGTACATTGCATACTTGTGACTGAATCTATTCTGCATGCCGCACGCACGCATGCATGTTATAAAATCCGGGATTGGCGTGCGCATGGCTTTCCCCGTTCCCTCCGAGGCCACTCCGAAATCAGAGCGGTCTCAGAGGGAACTTTCCTTTCAATCCACCTACCTTCCCCTATCTAACCCACCCCCCAGCCCTACCTAAATCCCCCCCCCCCCACCTTTGTTATCAAAGTTACGCCTGCCTGAGTCAGGCGTAACTTGCGCGTGCCGGCTGGCTGCCAGCACGCCATCCCCCGGCACAGCCGCTGTGCTGGAGGACTCGGGACCGCCCCTGCCCCCGGACCGCCCCTTTTTCAAAGCCCCGGGACATATGCGCGTCCGGGGCTTGCGCGCGCAGGGGTAGGTTTTAAAGGGTTACGTGCGTATATTAGGCGCGTAACCTTTTGAAAATCTACCCCTCAATGTCTACCTTCCATTATCTGATTACAGTTTTGCTTCTATTTTACCCAATCAGATTGAATGTCCTTATGTCATAGGGACTTCTAGCAAGTTTCTAAGGCACAAACAATGAATCCTTGATGTGGTCAGCTCTTTGAAGTTTCTTCTTATTTGTTAATCTCTCTTACTTACCCCATGACCATGAGTTTCTACTGTTCACCTGTTCTTTATCTTTAGAAGCCAATTAATCAATATGCTAACATATTGTATGTCCATGTATGTCTGAGAATGTCTTTTATCTGTCTCTGTAACTTCAATTCAGTGCTATGCCTCTGTATGTCTTCTGCTTGAATTCTCTGCAGGTCTTAGGCCAGGTCCTAGGCTAAGCTTTAGTATTAGCTGATGCCTTAGTCTTCTGCTTATATTATTGCAAATCTTCAGAATCTTTTATTGAAAGGGATATATAGGCTGCATAGAGGGGAAACCTATACATCCCCAAGAAGAAGAAGATATATGAGATTTATATCTATGTATGTTTGTCCCATCCACACCAAATTTTCCAGACATGTGACAAAGGTGGGTTTTTTTCAATCCACATATATGCACGAGTGCATCCCAGAATGTAGGCCTCTTAAGCTCTGGGTGGACCTTCTTGTATATTTTTAGAAATTAATTAATAGATTAGAAAATAGACCACTTCAGTACTTAAGCAATAAATTTTTACTTTATTTTTCCACCTCACAAAAGTTTTATTTAAATATTTGAAAGGATAGTTTCATTTTATTGATAAAATCCTTCCTTTGGTTTTCTTGGAGAGGGAGAGGTTGTATTACTTTTCCCCTCTCTGAAATTAAGTTATCCTTACCTATAATATATATGCCCCATAAATGCAACACATGCAAAAAGATTTACTAATAAAAAAGTAAAATGAAAATAAATTCTATATGCATAATCTGTTTTAGGGTAATCCAATTGGACTGTGTGGGTTGGGTCTTATTTACCTTCAAGGACATGGAGTTGCAGTGGTAAGTATTGTTTTATCTACGATATAAAGTCATTAGATATAAATCAGTTTGAATTGGTATTTACAATGTATCATATGTACTAAATTAGATGATATGCAGTAGAAGTTAGCTTTGATTTGATTAACCCAAATTTTATTAAGACCCCAGAAGCTGAATAGGAAAAGAAAATACCTGAATAGCACCTGTTGTAAAAGCAGATATATTTAATAGATTTTTGGAACAAAATAAGATTTTGATCACAGCCTGAGAAAATAATTTGGAACATGCAGGAGGATGAGCCATCATAGATGTCATAGGAGAGCTTTTAAAATTGTTAAAGGTCCACAGTACAAACCCTACACAGAGAGTCATAAGGAATTTGAAATGTACTCTGTAGAGAAAAGAAAGATAGGATATCGTACAAATATTAAAATCTAGCATATTTAACGTAGCCTTTTCCAAAGGATCATGACATAAAACAGAATAGAGGGAGGATGAGAAGAAATATGAGAAAAAACTTCTTTATTGAGAGGATGGTGGATGCCTGGAACAGCTTATCAGCAGGACCAGTAGAAGCCTAGGCTAAGGCGGCCGCCTAGAGCACCACCATTCTGGGGGCAGTGCGGGAAGGCCATCTCTTTCCCATCAGTGCTGGGGTCCTGAAGAGGAAAAAGTATAGTGGGGCCATGTACTGGAGCGAGGAGTGGGAACGAGCTCTTTAGAGCATAGGCCGGTGCCGAGGATAGGAGCAGGAGGTCTACATAGCAGTAGGCCCGAGTTGTGCAAGGTTGAAGAATGTTTGTTTTTAATTTTTGGATATTATTCTATTCATCAGTTATTTTGAAATATTTTTTAGTATGATTTTTCTATTCTGATTAATTATTTATATTTCTTTATTTTATTGATATTTTGTGAATGGTGATGTTTCTGTTTTTCCATTGTCACATTGCATACAGAGTCTAATTTGTTGCAATTTCCAGTTCAGTTTTTGTCTGCATGTTTCTGTTTACAATTTATGGTTTCTTTATTCTATATGGGCCAGTTATTCGTATCTACGCCCGATTTTATAACATGCGTGCACAGCCAAGTGTAGGTTGCCCCCGCCGGCCGAGTGCTGGTGCGCAATCCCCCGGCACAGCCGCTGCGCCGGAGGCTTCGGTCCCGCCCCGCCCCCCCACTCCCCGCCCCTTTTTTCAAGCCCCGGGACATACGCATGTCCCAGGGCTTGCGCGCATCACCGGGCCTATGCAAAATAGGCTTGGCGCCGACATCAGACCGCCTCCGGTGCAGCGTGACCCCGACGGAGTCACTTATCAGTCGCAGGTTGATGACGCGGTCAATGCGACTGGGGGGGTGGAAGCTGACTCAGGTAACACGCCGAGAACGAAGGAACTCGCCCGGGCAGGAACAGAAGGTGCTGCTGGAGTGGGAGCTTCAGGGACCTCAAATCTTGAAGCCTGCCTCAGAGGGAGAAATGAGGAGGCTACGATGGATGGAGGTCAGAATATAATATCTCTCGGCGTTATCGGTGAGTCCCCAATATTACCACAGTGACTCTTGAGTCACTGTGGGACCTGGTGGCGGGCCAAGGTCAATCCATGAAAAGACTAGAATTAAAGATGGACTCCCTAAATTATAATTTCCAACAAAAGATACTTGGAGTTCAGGAGCAGGCCACCGAGGTAATAAATAAAGTTTCAGAGACTGAACATAAAATTCAGTCTCTTCAGGCTGTTAATGTGGCTGTAATGAAAGAACAGATGGCCTGTTCCAAACGTTTGGAAATCCTGGAAAACAACATCAGGCATTTAAATTTGTGAATTATGAATTTTCCTAAAGTTGCTGGAGAGATTCCCTTTACTACGTTGAAAAGACTCTTCAGAGAAGGTCTTGGATTTACAGATGAAAATATGCCATCTATTAACTTTTGTAGATTTCTGAATAATAATAGACCTTCTACTGCAGGGACTGCTCCTGTAACAATTATTCCAGCGAATTTAACCAGCTTCTTAGAAAGTTACGATACGGATGTATTAGAAAGGAATACTTTACTAGTTGCGTTTATTTCTGTGCTTGACCTGAATAATGTGATGCGTAATTACTTTAGAAAATTTCCTTTAATGTTTTATGGTCAAGCAATAAGAATATATCCGGATTTAGCTCAGATAACTCAAATTAGGAGGAGAGAATTTCTGTCTTTAAGGCAGGATGTTGTTTCTCTAGAATACACTTTTACACTTCGTTATCCCTGTAAGTGTATCCTTAAGAAAGGGGATGACTGTTTTATATTCTTTCAGATAGAACAACTTCATCAATTTGTGGATGCCCGTAGGCCTACCACCTCTTCTCCGCTTGATTAAGATAGGGTTACTAAAAGCATGATGTCTCCAGCTTGTAACCTATGTTAATGTCACTGGGGTAGATTTTCAAAGGGTTAAGCGCGTAGGATACGTGCGTACCCCCCGAAAACCTACCCCAACCCCCCCCCCTGTGCGCGCCGAGCCTATTTTACATAGGCTCAGCGGCGCGCGCAAGCCCCGGGATGCGCGTAAGTCCCGGGGCTTGCATGGAGAGGTGTGGCGGGGGCGTGGCGGGGGCGTGGCGGGGGCGTGGCGGTCGTGATGTGGCGTTTCGGGGGCGGTGCCGCGGGCGTGGTTTCAGCCCGGGGGCATTCTGGGGGCGTGGCCGTGCCCTCCGGAACAGCCCCCGGGTCGGGTGATGGCGTGCCAGCAGCCTGCTGGCACTCACAGATTTACGTCTGCCTCCGGCAGGCGTAAATCCGGCAATAAAGGTAGGGGGGGGTTTAGATAGGGCCGGGGGGGGGTGGGTTAGGTAGGGGAAGGGAGGGGAAGGTGAGGGGAGGGCGAAAGAAAGTTCCCTCCGAGGCCGCTCCGATTTCGGAGCGGCCTCGGAGGGAACGAAGGCAGGCTGCGCGGCTCGCGCTAAATTATAAAATCTACCCCACTGTGTATAAATATAATTGCTATAATTTCTCTCACTTAGTTTTCCCTTGCCTCCCCTTTTGTTTTCCTTTAGGGTGTAACATTGTTAAGATATTTAAAAGGTAGTTGATAAAATGGTTTATTTGCCTAACAATTTATGATATGAGTAAAAGAGACTGGACATATGGATTTTTCTTTTAGGAAAAGTAATTTCTCCCTAAATTCTGATTACATTTTATATTCAGATGTAAGAAAGTCTACCTATATATTTATTTTCTTGTATTATTTTTTTTTTTGAAAATGATAAATAAAGAAAGTAAAAAAAAAAAAAAAATTCCTAGAACAACATGGGGCGGATTTTAAAAGGGTTATGCATGTATCCGCTCCTATGCGCACCGAGCCTATTTTGCAAGCCCCAGGGGTGTGTGTATGTCCCGGGGCTTGAAAAAAGGGGCGGGGCAGGACCGAGGCCTCCAGCACAGTGGCCGTGCCGGGGGATTGCATGCCGGCACTCGGCCGGCACGCGCAACCTACACCTGCCCGGAGGCAGTCACAACTTATAGAACAAAGGTTAGTGGGGGGGGGGGGGGGGGGGGGTAGGTAGTGCTGGGGGGCGGGTTAGGTAGGGGAAGGTGGGGGCAGATGGAAAGTTCCCTCCGAGGCCGCTCCGATTTCAGAGCGGCCTCGGAGGGAACAGGGAAAGCCATCGGGGCTCCCCTAGGGCTCGGTGTGCGCAAGTTGCACAAGTGTGCACCCCCTTGCGCACGCAGACCCTGGATTTTATAACATGTGCGCGGCTGCGTGCGCATGGTATAAAATTGGCCGTAGATTTGTGCGTGCCGCGTTGCACGCACAAATCTATGCCCGCGCGTAGGTTTTAAAATCTGACCCCATATGTTTTTTAAAGTCCCTGAAAATGAATTAAAGAGCTATAATACAAGCTATACTTGGACCAGACTACCCCAAAGATTTATACATCCCCCTTGGGGACAGGTTACTGGGATTGATGGTATAACCCAGTATGGCATATCTTATGTTCTTCCATTATCTCTCAAGCATTGCGTGATGTTATCGCTGATTTTGACTTCTCAGAAAGTTCTTCAGATTGCTGATGATTTACTGCTTTGTTCTCTCTCTTTCCAAGCTTCTGTTACAGATATGCTGCAACTCCTCATTGAGCTAGCTCTGAGCCTCTTATGCCATCTACTTAGGGTAGTGAATTTCTCAGCGACAGCAATTCCTTACCCAAGACCGTGTAGATTCTATTTTGCATTTTCTCTGCCCCATTATGATGAAATATAACGGACACAGTTGATTACTGTCGTCTCTAGATCCATTTGGCCAGACCTCTTTGTAAAATCTTTAAGGCCCCAAATCCTTCCTCTCTCACATAGACTTCCGAAGCAGAAGAAGCCTTTATTGCTCAGAAATTTATTTATTTTATTTATTAACTTTTATTTACCGACATTCGTGAAGCACATCATGCCGGTTTACAAAGAACTCAGGTGGGAGATACAGTGAAACAAAATAACAATATTAATAAAATATAACAATATAACAATATATCAATATAATATAATATATTATATATAATATAGTAAAACAATATAACAATACAACAATATAATATAATATAACGATGAAAACATAACAAAGTGAACAAATAAAACATTACAAAAAAGAAACCATGGGAGTCGATTGAGAAGGGGAGAGGGGGGGAGAGGAGGGGGAGGGTAGGCTAGGGGTAGGGCAGGGGAGGGAGGGTGGGCAAGGGTTGGAGGGGAAGGGGAAAGCATAGTTAGAAGGAGGTATGGGGATAATGTAAAGGAGGAGGGGGAGACTATGTACAGGCGAACTGTATAGGTGTCATTTAACTACGTAGAATTACGGAGGTGTCGAAAGTTGAAGAAGGCGGTAGAGAACTGGGACAAAGTTACTTCAATGAGTATAAAAGGGGGGGGTAGAGGGGGGGGGAACTAGGGAAGGGTGGCGGCCGGGTGACGCGGAAACGGAAGGGTGACAGGGTGCAGGGAGAAGAAAGGGATAAGACAGGCGAGAGGAGGATGAGGGGAGGGTGAGGGATAGGCCCTTACTTCTGCCCCAGCTTTGGACCTGGCAAATTATTCCCTTACTTTTTTTCCTTTTATTGTCACCAGTGCAATGATATGGCTTCTGGAGTTTTGACTCAGTCTCATGATGATAGGCAACATCCAATCCAAAACTCCTCAACATCCCACCCACTCTATATGTGATAAATTTTAATGTAGTATGAAACCCGACAGTGAGGAGACAAGATGAAGCGAGGACTCCCCTGATGAAGAAATTCTTCATTTCGAAACATGGCCATGTTGAAAGAATTTGATAGCTAAGTTTTCGGGACATGTAAAATGTATAAGAAACTGAAGTGGCGTTGTGCGCATAGCTGGTTCAGATTGCATTAGAGATGTAGTATTTTTTTTAAAAGTTCTCATAAGACATTCACACTTTTATATATAAAAATGTATAGAGAAAAAACAGGAAAAATAATTTAATAAAATAATAATTGTGGTTGGGAGGAGGTAGGTTCATGATTACATTTGAAATAAATTCTGTAAGCAAGGCCGTGGAGGCATGCAACAGATTGTATATGAAACCTATCTCATCCTACATTAAAATTTATCACATAAAGAGTGAGTGGGGTGTTGTGGAGTTTTGGATTTTACCTCATCACGGGCAGAGATTTTTCTTTAAAGGCAACATACAATGGTATATTTTTCTTTCCAACTTTATCCTGTTGCTTAAACCTTTTTGCCTCCCTTGTAGAGTTCTTTGTCCTTTGTTTTGACTAATCCTTTCAATCTTTTTGTTCCTCATTCAGTGGCCACCCTCTTTTCCCACTCAAAAATTAAATTTTCTAAGTCCCACTTCACAAAGTATGATTTGCTTCGCCTTTTTGGAAACCTATACATTGTTCCTCAGCACACAATCCTGCCTCCTTGTTACTCTTCCTAGAGGAAGGTGAACCTTATGACTGTGAGGCTGCTGTTCAAATTGAGACCAAAGTTCACTCTAATCTTTCTGAAATTATCCCACTGATGTCATTAAGGCAGCATACTTCCATCCAGGCCTGGCAGAAGGCCAAACTGTAATCATTTACACAGATTCTTGTTATGTTTTTGGAGCTGTACATGATTTTGGCACCCTCTGGTGGAATGTGGATTTTTTTTTACTTCTTTGGGTAAAACATTTGCCTGTATACATGCCTTGTTGCAATATCTTTTCTCCTTTACAGGTCATTATTGTCAAGTGAGCAGCACATTCCAGTATGAACTTTTCAGCAAGGCCCTGAAGGATTCCTTTACAGGTTTTTGACCAAGTTTCTTTCACAGATTTCTATGCTTTGAAGAAAGACACTGCCACTGACTATGAAAGTGCCATGGCTGCCCACAATCCCCTGATAACTTTTGGCTAACCTCAATGGACTTCCAGTCATATCATAAGAACATAAGAACATAAGATAAGCCATACTGGGTCAGACCAAGGGTCCATCAAGCCCAGCATCCAGTTGCCAGCAGTGGCCAATCCAAGTCACACGACCTGGCTCGTACCCAAACATTAAATAGATCTCAAGCTATTATTGCTTATTAATTAATAGTAGCTTATGAATTTTTCCTCTAGGAACTTATCCAAACCTTTTTTAAACCCAATTATACTAACTGCCGTAACCATGTCCTCTGGCAATGAATTCCAGAAATTAACTATGCACTGAGAGGTAGATTTTAAAAACATATGCGGGTGTGTACTTTTGTTCGCGCCACTGGCGCGAACAAAAGTACACCGGATTTTATAAGATACGCGCGTAGCCGCGCGTATCTTATAAAATCCGGGGTCGGCGTGCGCAAGGGGGTGCACATTTGTGCAACGTGCGCGCGCCGAGCCCTGCGCGCGCTGCCCGTTCCCTCCGAGGCCGCTCCGAAATCGGAGCGGCCTCGGAGGGAACTTTCTTTCTACCCCCCCACACATTCCCTTCTCTTCCCCTACCTAACCCCCCCCCCCCCCCGGCCCTATCTAGACCCCCCCTACCTTTATCGGAAAAGTTACTACTGCCTCCGGGCAGTAGTAACTTACGCGCGCCGGCACAGCAGGCCCCGATACAGGCCGCTGTGTCGGGGCACTCGGCCACACCCCTGGACCGCCCATACACCCCTGGACATGCCCCCGATCCCAAACTGCGCCCCCTGGCCACGCCCCCGACCGCCTCTTTTTGCAAGCCCCGGGACTTACGCGGGTCCCGGGGCTTGTGCACACCGCCGAGCCTATGCAAAATAGGCTCGGCGCACGCAGGGGGGGGTTTGGGGTAGGTTTTCGGGGGGTACGCGCATATCTTACGCGCGTACCCCTTTGAAAATCTACCCCTGAGTGAAAAAAAATTTTCTTTGATTTGTTTTAAATGAGCTACTTGCTAACTTCTTTACCTTAAAGAGTAAATAACCAATTTCATATTTATCCATTCAAGTTTTTCATGATTTTGTAGACCTCTATCATATCCCCTCTCAGCCATGTCTTCTCCAAGCTGAACAGTCCTAACCTCTTTAGCCTTTCCTCATAAGGGAGTCTTTCCATGCCCTTTATCATTTTGGTCACCCTTCTCTGTACTTTCTCCAGTGCAATGATATCTTTTTTGAGATGCAGCAACCAGAATTGCACATAGTATTCATGTGCGGTCTCACCATGGAGCGACACAGAGGAATTATGACATCCACAAGTTTTATTCGCCATTCCCTTCCTAATAATCCCTAACATTTTCTTTGCTTTTTTCACTGCCACAGCAGACTTAGCCAACAATTTCAATGTATTATCCAATATGATGCCTAGATCTATTTCCTGGGAGGTATTTCCTAATATGGAACCTAACGGTATAACTACAGCAACTTTTCCAAGTTCATTTTCATCTGCCATTTGGATGCCCAATCTTATTTTTATTTATTTATTTATTTATTGCATTTCTATCCCGCTTATCATAAATCTAAATGGTTTACATCTGTTATTCATATCACATATCATAAAACATTAAAAACATCCATACAGCATATATACTTTTTAATATAAACACACTAATACAAACACAAATTCAAAAGCATCTTTGTTCATCTCTTTTCGGCTTCTCAACCTATACTATACAGAATATTCCCCTTCCGTTGCTGTAATCAGATGGCTCTAATCAACCTTCCAGTCTCACAAGGTCTTTCTGCAATTTATCACAATTCACTTGTGATTTAACTACTCTGAATAATTTTGTGTCATCAGCAAAGCTGATCACCTCACTTGTCGCACCCCTTGCCAGATCATTTATAAATATTTTAAAAAGCACAGGTCAAAGTTCAGATCCCTGAGACATTTCACTGCTTACCTTTTTCCACTGTGAAAACAGACCATTTAATCCTACTCTGTTTCCTGTCTTTTAACCAGTTTGCAACCCACAAAACGACATCACCTCCTATCCTATGACTTTTTAGTTTTCTTAGTAGCCTGTCATGGGGGACTTTGTCAGACGTCTTCTGAAAATCTAAATACACAGAATCTACTGGTTCACTTTTATCCACATGTTTATTCATCCCTTCAAAAAATGTAGCAGATTTGAGGCAAGACTTCTCTTGGGTAAATCCATGCTGGCTGTGTCCCATTAAATCATGTCTGCCTAAATGTTCTGTGATTTTATTCTTTATAACAGTTTCCATGATTTTTCTCAGCACTGAAGTCAGGCTCACCGTTCTATAGTTTCCAGGATCACCTCTGGAGCCCTTTTTAAATATCGGGGGTTACATTGGCCACCTTCCACTCTTTAGTTACAACAGATGATTTTAATGATAGTTTACTAATTATTTGTAATAGTTCTGAAATTTCATTTTTTAGTTCTTTCAGAACCCTGGTCCAGGTGACTCTTCAGTTTGTTAATCTGGCCTACTATATCTTCCAGGTTCACCGTGATTTCATTCAATCGATCAGAATCGTCACCCTTGAAAACCATCTCCAGAATGGGTATCTCCCTAACATCCTCATCCGTAAACACCAAAGCAAAGAATTAATTTAGACTTTCCGCAATGGCCTTATCTTCCTAAGTGCCTCTTTAACCCCTTGATCATCTAACAATCCAACCGACTCTCTTACAGGCTTCCTGCTTTGGATATATTTTTAAAAGTTTTTAATATGAGTTTTTGCCTCTATGGCAAACTTCTTTTCAGATTCTCTCTTAGTCTGTCTTATCAATGTTTTACATTTAACTTGCCAATGCTTATGCTTTTTCCTATTTTGTTCAGATAGATCCTTCTTCCAATTTTTGAAGGAAGATCTTTTGGCTAAAATAGCCTTTTTCACTTCACCTTTTATCCATCATTTGGCCTTCTTTCCACCTTTCCCTATGCATGGAATAAATCTGGGCTGCATTTCTAAGATGTTATTTTTTTAACAATGTCCATGCCTGTTGCACACTCTTAAATTTGTAGCTGTCCTTTCAGGTTTTTTTTTTAAACTATTTTTCTCATTTTATCAAAGTTTCCCTTTTGAAAGTTTAGTGCTAGAGCCATGGATCTACTTATTGTCACTGTAGCCAAACAGCCCCACTACCTTTACCTCTCTCACCAAATCCTGCGCTCCACTAAGAACTAGAACTAAAATAGCTTCCTCTCTCATTGGTTCCTGAACCAATTGCTCCATAAAACTGTCATTTATTCCATCCAGGAACTTTATCTCTCTAGCATGTCCTGATTTACACAGTCAATATTGGGATAATTGAAATCTTCAAAAAAACAAAAAGGGAACTCAAAATATATATAAATGTAGTAGCCTACAAGAAGGTGTCAGCAAGTCAGACGTTGTGCAAATATAAACCAACTGGTCTTTTCAATCATCCACCTTCTTTAACTTTATTTTGGAAAAACAATTTTTAATATATTTTTTGTTTTCTTAAAATGAACCAGTCCAATTTTTAACTTTTTTAAGGAGTAATATCAGTCCATCAGAGAATAATTATTATATATATATATTTTTATTTTCCAAAAAGTTGCCCACTTTTGAAAATTACCCGACATGCCCAAAGTTTCGCATCTGTTATGCTTCATCAGGGGCACTCTGATAGTTTTTTCTAAGAACAAGACTGTAGCGATTATCAACTAAACTTTGGTGTAAAGTAAAAATATAATTTCAAATATTTAGAATCTATAAATGGAGAATATAAAATGCCCAAAAGTACTTATCTTTGTAAATGGCTACCATTTTCAAGCCAGACGAAAACGCCTCTGCCTCTTTCTCGAACAGAAAAGGAACTGAAGCCGGCACAGGTGTCTCTTTAAAATACGTAAGTGAACGTCAATGTAAAACAATGACGTCACTGCAAAATGAATAGTTGCTGTCAAAGAACAGTTCTTTCAAAATTATTTGTCCAAGCTATTTTTCTGAGGCATTAAGATAATATTGTATAACAAACTGTAATCATGTTGACGCTCACCCTGCCAGGAGGGCGGAGTTAGCAATCTGATGAAGACCAGCTCCCCAAAGGGAGGACATAGCAGTCTGTTATAGATCTGCTCCCCCAGAGGGGAGGAGTTAGTAATCTGTAATGACTCTGGATGTTGGATACTCTTGTTAAAGAAGGAGTTAACAATCTGTTAGCGATCCCCCGCCAGGAGGCGAAGTAGCACACTGTTACGGTCCTTGCTAAGGAGTAGCAATCTGTTAGTGCTCTGCTCTTCCAGAGGGAAGGAGTAGCAACTGTTATGCTTGTTCCTGTAGAAAGATGAACCAGCAACCTGTATGATCCCCACGGGGAGATAGCTATGTGATATGGATCAGCTTCCGCAGAGACAGGAGTAATGGTCTGATGTGGGTTGGCTCCCACAGAGTGGCAGATGATAATACCGCTCTTGTTAGTGTAGGAATGACACCCAGTAGAATAGTGAATCCTTGGGCCGATGGCAGGTGACAGCGCCCTCAAGTGGAGATCCTGAGAGGGACCACCGGCTAGGCTGGAGTATTGAGACAAACACAGATAGTTCTTTATTAGACTGGAAGTAGAACCACCAGAGGTGGCAGTAGTGAGTTGATAAACCCGGCAGGGCTGAAGTCCCTCTGACACTGGAACAACGATCTCTGAGTTGCTGAGCTGTAAGGAGAGACTATAGGTAGTGAGTAGACAGGGTATGCAAAGCATAACCAGTGGTAGATGATACACTCACAATTGTAGATCTCTGTAGTGTCTTCTATATGTAACAGAGAGTCCTCAGTATTCAGGAACAGGAGCCGCAGGCGAGTACTGGTTTCTGTAAGCAGTCTGAAATAGAACTCACAATAACTGTGTATAGATTGGCTTCTGGATAGAAGAGAGGGTAGAAGAGATTTAGGAACGTAGGCCCTCGTGGAGCGAGTACCGGTTCCTGTCTGTTAATCTGTGATAACAATCCATAAGATATAGGTAGGCAATATCTTCTGAGGAAGAAGAGAGTATGAGAAAGGAATTAGGAACATAGGCCCTCGTGGAGCGAGTACTGATTCCTATCTGCGATCTGCAATGGTAACTCATGATCTCCGTACCTGTGATAACGTCTTAGATTGAAGGGAGCCTTAGCGATTAGGAACAATGGCCCTCGTGGAGCGAGTACCGGTTCCTGTCTGTAATAGGACTCACTGTGTTCACGTCTGCGATTGCAGTAGGAGTCTTCTGAGTCTTCGGGAACGTAGACCCTCGAGGAGCGAGTACCGGATCCCATCCAACAATCTGAAATCAAGAATAGAGAGAGCGGAGCCCCCGAGGAGCGGGTACTCCTGGTAAGTTTGAAAAGGCCGAGCAGTGGAGAAAGGTTTCCCCTTGCTGACTCGGATCATTGTTGCAAGTAGCGTGGACTGCCGAAGCAAGTCCGGATCGAGTTCCTTGTTGCAAATAGCGTGGACTGCCAAAGCAAGTCCAGATGGAGTTTCTTGTTGCAAGTAGCGTGGACTGCCGAAGCAAGTCCAGAGGAGTTCCTTGCTAACTCGTTTTAGGTTAGCAAACAAAGACCTTTTAAAGTGAAAATGGCTGATATATCTACAGGGGGACGCCCCCGAGGTTCGCGCCCTTGCTGGTACAAAGTCTGGAGCGCATGCACGCGCCCTTACATCATCAGGAACATGGCGGATCCGTAGCGTCAAACCAGCCCGGGGACACCGGGACCAAGAGGCAGGCGAGAAGCTGTGGCTGCATCTGTCCGTTAGAGCCGAAGGGAGCCGCCACAAAGGTAGAGATCCCGGGCACAGTGGCAAAAGGCCGCTGTGCCTGGAGGCTCAGGCCATGCTCCGGACCACCCACACCCCGCCCCACCCCTTTTTGCAAGCCCCGGGACATACGCGCGTCCCGGGGCTTGTACGCGCCGCCGAGCTCGGCTCGGAGCGCACAGGGGGAGGCAGGGTAGGTTTTCGCGGGTTGCACGCAACCCTTTGAAAATCTACCCCGATCCGTTTTCTGCTGTACGCAGGGTGGGAAGGACCTTACGTAGTCTTTCACGCCCTCCTTGATGCGCAGCCACCAGTAGTGGCATTGAAGGTGTTTGAGGATTCTTGACAATCCAGGTACCCTGCCACACGAGAGTCATGTGCCCATCCCAACACTTTTTCCCAGATTCTCTTGGGGATGATAGTCTTCCTGGCTGGGATGGAGGTGGTGGAGGCCAGGAGAATATGTTGCGGCGCTTCTGTAGTATCTTCAGTTAGGAAGGAATGGGATAATGATCCGCTCAGTGGTTCTTCTCAGCCAGGCTATAGCAGAGCTCAAAGTTGAATCCAGAAAAGAAGAGAGATCAGCGAGCCTGCTGAGGATTGAGGCGTTGAGTCTGTGGAAGATATTCTAAGTTTTTATAATCTGTGTAGATGGTGATTTTGTGTTGAGAGCCTTCCAGAAAATGCCGCCTCTCTTACAGGGTAAGTTTTACAGCTAGAAGTCCTCTATCTCTGATAGTATAGTTTTTCTCTGCCAGAGAACATTTTTGAGAGAAGAATGAACAACAGAGAAGGTTTCCTTTATGCCGTGTTGACTGAGGACATCCCCAACTCCCAAGCATGAAAGGATGGGACGTGTCCATACTCTGGAGACAGAGACCTTGGGTGAAGGCTTGTTTGAGCTTCTGGAAGGCTTTGACCACTTCTGGTGACCAGTTTCTGGTATTCACACCTTTTTGAGTTAAGGCTATGAATGGAGCAGCCAGCATGGAGCATCCGTGGGTAAACTGCCAATAGTAATTGTGAACCCAAGAAATCTTTGTAGTACCCACAAGCCCACCAGCTGGGGCCATTCCAATATGACCTTTTGTTTTGTGGGGGCCATGCTGAGTCTGGTCCTGAAGATGATTTACCCCAGGAAGGATAGGCTCTCTTGTTTGAAGAGTCATTTTACAATTTGGCTACAGATGTTGCTCGCGTAAGTGTTGGAGAACCAGTTTTACTTGGAATCTATGAGTAGACAGGGAGAGGGAAAAGATGAGGATATCATTGAGGTATAACACAATGGAAGAGTAGAGTAGGTCCCGGAAAATGTTGTTCACCATTTTTTGGAAGACTACTAGGGTGTTGCACAGACCAAAGGGCATAACTAAATATTTATAATGTCCATCCCTTGTATTAAAGGTGGTCTTCCATTCCTCTCCGTACTTGATTTAGATGAGATTGTTTGTGCCATGAAGGTGCAATTTAGTGAATGCTTGAGCTCCCTGATTCGATCAAACAGTTTAGAAATCAATGGCAAAGGGTAACAATCTTCTTGGTTATAGCATTCAGACCTTCTTAGTCTATGAAGGGTCTCAGTGTTCTGTCCTTTACGATGAAAAAGAAACCTGCTCCAGTAGGTGAGGATGACAGAAGAATAAAGCCCCTGGCAAGATTTTCTTGGATGTAGTCATCACTTGGGTTTCTGGTTCCGAGAGCAGATACACCCTGCCTCCTGGAGGGTCCTTGCCTGGGAGGAGCGATGTCTCACAGTCGTAGGATTGGTGAAGAGGCAATGTTTCAGCCTGTTATTTGGAGAACAATCCAAATATTCCACATATTGGGGTGGTAGCCCCGTCTAGGCAGTGACAATGGTGATGGGAGGCAGAGGAATGACAGAGGCAAGATAGGAGGAAGAACAAGAGGACCCCCAGCAGACCAGTTTGAGTGTGGACTAATTGATGGGTTGATGCTTTTGCAACCAAGGGAAACGCAGGACAACTGGATTGTCTGCTTGAGGTAGGACATAGAGCATGATCAGTTTTGAATGAAGAACACCACTGTGGAGGTTGAGTGGAATGGTGGTCTCTGTGATCCTTCCTGGGAGGGGGGGTCACCATAGACAGAGGAAACGATAAGCGGTTGTCCCAGGAAAAGTATAGGCATATGGTACTGTTTCACCAGTGCTTGATCTATGAAGTTTCCCTCCTGCTCCGGAGTCCAGGAATGCCTGAGAGAAGAAATGGGTCTCGCCTTTGGTGATTGCTATAGGAACCAGGAGTTGGGGAACAGAAGATGTCTGGCCTATGGTTCTGGGGGCTGGCAGGACAGAAGGATTTCAGGGGCTGACAGGTCGGAAGGCTGGAAGAGGCTGACGATGAAGGCAATAGAAGGCTGAAGACAAGGAAGGCTGGATGAGGATAAAGACAAAGGCAAGGTAAGGCTGAAGACACAGAAGGAAGCAATTAACAATATAGGCAGAGTTGACCTGTTGCTGAGGCAGCGTCTGGCAGGGAAAAGGGCCCTTATAAGGGCTGAAGCAGCTAAGGTCATCCGGGGTGCTGTGACTAAGTTCCTGCCACAAGCCCTTTAAAAGAAGGCTTTGGGTGCATGAACATGCCTAGCGAGCTGAGTCAAGCATGCGTCAGCAGCACCCCTTGCCATGTGGAGCGATAGCGTTCCTGGACACGCGGGGGAGCAACGGTGAACTGATTTGGCAGCGTCTGGTGAGTGAGTTGGCTCATGGGGTCAGCCCATGAGCTGGCAAAAGTAACACCTGCCTCTTCCAAGCACATCCTTAATTTGGTGGAGAAAGTTCTGTGGGTTTTCCTCTGGTTGAAGAAATCCCTGCTGAAAGCACTGTCTGTAGGATTCCAGGGTAAGTCCCACTCTCTTTGTGTGGAGGTGGTGAGGAGTTGGTGAGGAGGAGGAGGAGAGGAGTGTGTGTGAGGAGGAGTGTGTATGTGTGTGAGTGGTGAGAAGTGTGTTAGTGCTGAGGGGTGTGGGTGTGCTGAGAGCATGAAGCTTGATAGGCCTGGGAAGAGAGGAGAGAAAAGGCATGAGGAAAGGAGTGGGAGGAGGAGGCAGAGGGAGTGGGAGTGGAAGGAGGAGGGAGTGGGAGGAGGAGGGCAGGAGTGCCAGGGGAAGGAGGAGTTTGAATAGGAGTAGGGACAGGTGGAGAAGTAGAGAGAGGCAGGAGGGAAAGGATAGGAGGGTGGGGGAAGGGGTAGGGAAGAAAGAGTGGTGTGAGGAATAGAGCAGCATAGGGATAGAGAGAGAGGGCAGAGGGGAAGGGAGTTGGTAGGCCAGGGTGAAGTGGGAGGGAAGGAAGGGAGGGGATAGGATAACGGGATGGAGAGTGAGGGCAGGGAGGACACCCTTCCTGGAGAGGAAGTGGCATCCCCTTTCTGCAGCCAGGTGGCACCAGGGCAGAGACAGAGGGCCATAAAGATCAGTGTGGCAGGGAACAAGCTTTTCATCGATGGTGTCCTGCAGCATTATGCCATGTTATTCAGAAACTGGGCAGCAAAGATCTCTAAGGCAGCGAAGGGTCAAATATGGTGAAACATTGCCCAGGCCATCAGCCACCACAGTGGAGTGCAAAGAAGCGGGGAGAAGGTCATCCATCAGTACCGAGACGTGAAAGCTCAGATCAAGGCCAAGACTGAGCAAGATTGAAGTATCAATGGAAAACTGGAAGAGGGACCTCCTGCGCCTTGTTGGGTCAGACCAAGGTTCCATCAAGCCCAGCATCCTGTTTCCAACAGAGGCCAAACCAGGCCACAAGAACCTGGAAATTACCCAAACACTAAGAAGATCGCATGCTGCTGATGCAATTAATAGCAGTGGCTATTCCCTAAGTAAATTTGATTAATAGCCGTTAATGGACTTCTCCTCCAAGAACTTATCCAAACCTTTTTTGAACCCAGCTACACTAACTGCACTAACCACATCCTCTGGCAACGAATTCCAGGGCTTTATTGTGTGTTGAGTGAAAAATAATTTTCTCCGATTAGACTTAAATGTGCTACTTGCTAACTTCATGGAATGCCCCCTAGTCCTACTATTATTCAAAAGTGTAAATAACCAATTCACATCTACTCGTTCAAGACCTCTCATGATCTTAAAGACCTCTATCATATCCCCCCTCAGCCGTCTCTTTTCCAAGCTGAACAGCCCTAAACTCTTCAGCCTTTCCTCATAGGGGAGCTGTTTCATCCCCTTTATCATTTTGGTTGCCCTTCTCTGTACCTTCTCCATCGCAACTATATCTTTTTTGAGATGCGGCGACCAGAATTGTACACAGTATTCCAGGTGCGGTCTCACCATAGAGCGATATGGAGGCATTATGACATTTTCCGTTTACCATTCCCTTCCTAATAATTCCTAACATTCTGTTTGCTTTTTTGACTGCTGCAGCACCCTGAGCTGACGATTTTAAAGTATTATCCACTATGATGCCTAGATCTTTTTCCTGGGTGGTAGCTCCTAATATGGAACCTAAGATCATGTAACTACAGCAAGGGTTATTTTTCCCTATATGCAACACCTTGCACTTGTCCACATTAAATTTCATCTGCCATTTGGATGCCCAATCTTCCAGTCTTGCAAGGTCCTCCTGTAATGTATCACAATCCGCTTGTGATTTAACTACTCTGAATAATTTTGTATCATCCACAAATTTGATAACCTCACTCATCATATTCCTTTCCAGATCATTTATATATATATTGAAAAGCACCGGCCCAAGTACAGATCCCTGAGGCACTCCACTGTTTACCCTTTTCCACTGAGAAAATTGACCATTTAATCCTACTCTCTGTTTCCTGTCTTTTAACCAGTTTGTAATCCACAAAAGGACATCGCCTCCTATACCATGACTTTTTAGTTTTCTTAGAAGCCTCTCATGAGGGACTTTGTCAAACGCCTTCTGAAAATCCAGATACACTACATCTACCGGTTCACCTTTATCCACATGTTTATTAACCTCTTCAAAAAAATGAAGCAGATTTGTTAGGCAAGACTTCCCTTGGGTAAATCCATGTTGACTGTGTTCCATTAAACAATGTCTTTCTATATGCTCTACGATTTTGATCTTGAGAATAGTTTCCACTATTTTTCCCTGAAGTCAGGCTCACTGGTCTATAGTTACCCAGATCGCTCCTGGAGCCTTTTTTAAATATTGTGGTTAATTTGGTCACCCTCCAGTCTTCAGGTATAATGGATGATTTTAATGATAGGTTACAAATTTTAACTAATAGATCAGAAATTTCATTTTTTAGTTTCTTCAGTACCCTAGGATGCATACCATCCGGTCCATAGTTGTGTTGGAGATGGAGTAGCGACTAATAGAAAGGCTGGGACCAGACAAATTCGAGGGCATGGATGAGCAGCTAGACACCACACGAGCCGCTGCCGGTAAGTTCACCTCACACATAAATGAGCAGACAGCAAAAGGGGTAGACATAGGGGGTCATTTACTAGGCATTTCCCCATAGACACAGAATGGGAAAAACCCTTTAGTAAACAGGCCCCATAATTTGGTATATGATGATTACGTTGCAAAAAACCAAAGTGCACCACTGATGCCAATGAAATAAACCATACTTGCTGGCATATGTACTTATGTCTTCCTTTTTGTTTCTTCTTTGTTTCCACAGCTCTCGAGAGGAAGCTGTTGGTCCCAGCCAGGAATGCCCAGGACCCAGCTGGGAAGCCCCAGGGACCAGGTGGGATGCTCCTGGGACCAGCCGCCCAATACCAATGCTCCAGAGGCCCTTACAGATAGACACTGAAACATAATGGGAGGAGGAGGAGCAGCAGCAGGAGGCAGAGCAATCAAAGGCCATGTTCTTGATGCAGCCCCTAGGTTCAAGAATCCCAAGTCACGTCAACCTCATTCTGGAGACATTAATGGAGGTAGGGAATCTGGACTGGCAACCTTCAGATGAGCAGTTAGCAGGAACCAGCACCCCATGCCAGTCTGCGAACTCAACATCACCAGACCACATGGTGGGCACAAGCCCACCTATGCCCACATTGCACTCTCAGACACCACCTGCATCTTTAGCACCGGCACTGACACCCCCACCATCAGGGCCACTCACACCATCAGAGCCACCACCAGCAGCATCCACACCGCCACCAGGACTGGAACCAGCACAAACACCTGTAGCAGGCAAGTCCGCAGGTGAAGTCAGGCACTTGCGGGGAGAGATAGGGATCCTGAGATGAACTGCAGACTGCCAAAACATGATCCTGTAGCAAACCATGGCAGCCAACACCCAAAATTCCAATACTATTGTTGTAGCTATCACCAGCCTCACCAACGTGCTGACCCAAATCTTTCAGTGCAGGCCGGAGCAGCTGTCAGAGTCGTCAGGTGCATCCCTCGCATCCACACCCCAGAGCAGTCCTGGAGATGGAAGATGCAGCAGGGGTAAGCCCCAAAAACTTATGCCTCCCTGCCCAAGTGGGAAGCCACAGAGTGGCAAGGCATCTTGAAATAATGAACAAAATGGCCACAAAGGGCTAAGAAGATAACTTTTCAAAGAAGACTGGGATGGGCTCTTCACAGAGTTGCTGTGCTGTTTAAATGGAAGAAACCGGCTCAGCGTGTTCTCACTACAGAGTTACTGTGCCATCTAGATGGAAGAAACCGGCTTTATGAAGCTGTTACTTAACATAAGAACATAAGAAATTGCCATGCTGGGTCAGACCAAGGGTCCATCAAGCCCAGCATCCTGTTTCCAATAGAGGCCAAACCAGGCCACAAGAACTTAGCAAGAACCCAAAAACTAAGAAGATCCCATGCTACTGATGCAATTAATAGCAGTGGCTATTCCCTAAGTAAACTTGATTAATAGCAATTAATGGATTTCTCCTCCAAGAAATTCATGGAATGCCCCCTAGTCCTTCTACTATTTGAAAGTGTAAACAACCGATTCACATTTACTCGTTCAAGACCTCTCATGATCTTAAAGACCTCTATCATATCCCCCCTCAGCCGTCTCTTCTCCAAGCTGAACAGCGCTAACCTCTTCAGTCTTTCTTCATAGGGGAGCTGTTTCATCCCCTTTATCATTTTGGTTGCCCTTCTCTGTACCTTCTCCATCGCAACTATATCTTTTTTGAGATGCGGCGACCAGAATTGTACACAGAATTCAAGGTGCTGTCTCACCATGGAGCAATACAGAGGCATTATGATATTTTCCGTTTTATTAACCATTTCCTTCCTAATAATTCCTAACATTCTGTTTGCTTTTTTGACTGCTGCAGCTCACTGAGCTGACGATTTTAAAGTATTATCCACTTTGATACCTAGATCTTTTTCCTGGGTGGTAGCTCCTAATATGAAACTTAACATTGTGTAACTACTGCAAGGGTTATTTTTCCCTATATGCAACACCTTGCACTTGTCCACATTAAATTTCATATGCCATTTGGATGCCCAATCTTCCAGTCTTGCAAGGTCCTCCTGTAATGTATCACAATCCGCTTGTGATTTAACTACTCTTAATAATTTTGTATCATCCGCAAATTTGATAACCTCACTCGTCGTATTCCTTTCCAGATCATTTATATATATATTGAAAAGCACCGATCCAAGTACAGATCCCTAAGGCACTCCACTGTTTACCCTTTTCCACTGAGAAAATTGACCATTTAATCCTACTCTCTGTTTCCTATCTTTTAACCAGTTTGTAATCCACAAAAAGACATCGCTTCCTGTCCCATGACTTTTTGGTTTTCTTAGAAGCCTCTCATGAGGGACTTTGTCAAATGCCTTCTGAAAATCCAAATACACTACATCTACTTTACAGCACTACTGTACCTTTTGGGGTGCCACGTTTTCTTTCTATGCTCTTAGTTGTAATCATGATTGTGCATTAAGGATAAGATGCAATTCCTGTATATGTCATGATGTTATTTCCATTTATTAATTTACAGATTTACACTGAATGTGCTGTTCATGAAATGTACATTGTTTTGTGCAGTTTGCTATCTTGTTCTTGCACATTGTGATTACCTAAGACATTGCCTTTATTTCAAACAGTGCACTGCATGTGTTTGCTAATAAAGTGCTCACTGTTTGGAAATATCAGCTTTCTGCTGGTGTACTTTCATTGTGTGTTTTTTGTGTTAATGGTACTGAAGGTAAAAGGTTTGCTCTCCACATGACCTTCCATGTTCCAATGCCCTGCCACATTCCAATTGTTCATTTCTGGAGCATGCAAGACCATATGGGCTATGCCATCACAATGAAAGCTCCGTGTATGCTGGTAAAAAAGATATCCAGAGGTAAAGAAGAAGCTTCTTACTGTGGACCATCACTATTGCCTCTATTTGCCTTTTTCATATAACATACTGTTTGCTAACTCCTGCTTACATGTGCCTGTATATGACCTGCTCTGTACCTTCATGGGCAACACATTATATAGTGTGCATGTACAGCTTGGGTGGTGTAAAGTGGGAACTTTGAGTGTTCATGACCCACATGTTTATTTTCTGTCTCCTTCTCTCAAGAGTGCAAGGGTATGTGACCACATACATTTGTAGCTTATACTGTAAACCAAATACATTGGGTACTTACTTAGTCTTGTACACACTCTCAGCTGCTGCCTCACAAGTAGGGATGATGAGTGAGGGAGTACCATCTGCTGTACAATGGCCCTGGCCAACCACCAGAGCCCTTAGAAGGGTGTTGCAGGTGCTGGGGACCAGGCTGCCTTCCACACTCTGGCTCACACTCCTGTACTGGCCTGTCTTGGGGGTATGTATATTACGTGTAAGGTAAGGCTGACTTTACATGGCAGCCAGTCTGCAGACGTCTGCCTTGTGCATAGCACCAACAGCATACCTCTTCATCCTCTGCTCTGCACATGTGCAGATTGTGTACCACACAGTAGTCACTAACTTCTCCTCCCTACTTGTCACACAGCAGTTGACACTGTGTTGTAAGAGTCACCAAGTACACCAGGGGTCCCCAACCACCGCTCCGCGGACCAGGACCGGGCCATTGGGGTTTTTTTGCTGGTCCGCAGCGCCGCCAAGCACCGGCAAGTGTATCGCGTGCTCCTGGTCTCTCCCGCTGCTCTTCCTTCCCTGCTGCCGTTGCCGCCGGGCTATCAGTACGTTCAAGCCCAGTGGGAACGGCAGCGGTGCTAGAAGAAGCTGTGGCACCCATGGCTGGCCTTTTCTTCTTCACGCGCCTGCCCCCCCTATATAAGAGGACAGATTATGTAGCTGCCAGAGAATTTTAATTCAGAATATTGCATAGAATGATTTTTTCCTCTCACTGAACTTTCAATGCTGGGAAAGCAGAAAACAGTAACTGTCTTAAATGTGGTCACCTGGATGGGTTATGGGAATGCCCTCAAATTCATCTTTTTTTGGGAAAGTATTTTATACTCCATTGCTAGGTGGTAGAAGACTGCTTTACCATGTTTCGCTGAGTTATGTTTATTGGGCAATGATTCTGATATGGTGGGATTGGGGAAGGATGAGAAATTGTTTCTTTATAAATGCTGTCTTGTAGGGAAACAATGTATTCTGTTGAAATGGTTGAATTCGGACTCTCCCACTGATGATCTCTGGCATAAAAAGTTGGTCAAATTGCTTTGTCTGGAGTCACAGTCAATCGAGATGAAACCATCGTCCTTTTTACAGGGTTTTGCTGCTATTTGGACTCTCTTTGTAGAGACTCTACTGGAAGAGATTAGATCATTCATTGAACATCACTGCCATAAATTGAATCCAGTTTAATTGTGTTATTTTGTTTCTATACTATGATATTAGGTGTTGAATTTATTGCATTAAGCTTTGTATGGTGCCTAAACTGGATTAACTACATTATAATTTCATGTATAGGGTCAAGTGCATTGTACATTGTTACTTTAGTTGCTTGTGATACTTTTGCTGGTTGATATACTTGTAAAGTTTGACTTGAGAGTGTATCTTTAATACAAAAATTCTTGTAATAAAAAGTTCATGCAAAAAAACAAAGGACCTGTCCCCCACAACTGGGCCAAACAAAAAAGGCCACAATCGTGCCATGGCACGATTGTGGCCTTTGTGAAAAAGTGTAACCCAAGATGATAGAATTTCCATATATGTACTGTCCCCACCGGCTCCCATATATGGGAGCCGGTGGGGACAGTATGATCTCTCCAACTCAAATAATCCGAAACATGACCCCCATGTATGCAGTGTGTGACTTAAAATGGAATTAGCCCTTGTAATGTGTCGGTGAATCAGGGATGAAGGCAGAACAAATGGTATCATCGAGAAATCTATGGCATCTGCCTTTAGACTCTCCATATGTAACCACATCATTTCAGCATGTCCGAACCATACCTTAAGACATGTAAAACAAGCTGCCCAATAATAGATCTTAAGATTAGGGAGTGCCATTTCTCCCTTGCCTTTTGGGAAGCAACTATAAAGTTCATTGAAGACACACTTAGGGATATTGCAGGGGTCATGCTGAAATAAGTAGAGCAATTTGGGTAACACATTCATTTTCAACAAGTTTATCCACCCTGCTTATGAAACTGGCAAGTCCTTCCATGTATGCAGCTCTTGTTTGATTTTTACAAGTGGATCATTATACTTTTTAACAAAGAGTCCTTTAAAATCTCTTGGAACATAAACTAGATATTGAAAATCATCCCTGACCATGCAAAATCCTGATGGGCACTCAGGAACAGGTATTTGTAGCCAAGTGGAAAAATTTTGGACTTGTTGAAGTTTACTTTATAACCCAATAGTTTTCCATAGTGTGTTAACACTGTCAGAAGTACCGGACCAGACTTCCGTGGGGCAGTCAAATTTATTAGCACATCATCTGTTTGTTTACTCATACGGAACCCAGTAATCCCAGGGTCCTGTCTGATAGCTGTGGCTAGAGGCTCTATAGCTAACTGAAACAGAAGAGAAGAAAGGGGGCATCCCTGATGAGTACCCCACGCAATAGGAAAGAAAGAAGATAGGGACCCATTAATTAAGATTCGGGTCCTTGGTGCAGCATACATAGCCTGAAGCCAGGCTAAATATCTGTCGGGAAGACCCACATTATGAAGCACCACAAATAAAAAGGACCATAAAAGACAATCAAAGGCATTTTCCATGTCCAAGGATACAACTACACTGGTGTTTCCAAGCCGCCTCGACCTATATATTATGTTGAAGCGTTGTCGCATATTAGATGTTGAAACATGACTCTTTGCAAAGCACGTTTGTTTGATCCTCTTCAATTAAAATGGACAAGAAAGTTTCGTGTCGGCTATACAGATTCTTTTTTTTTTTGCAAAATAGTTTTTATTAATAAACAGGGAAAAAGCGCATGCAGTATTTTCAGATCCAAGTGTAAGAGAGAGATAGGGCGATAAGATCTGCATTCTGATAGATCTTTTTCGTTTTTAGGGATCAGCGTGATAGTTGCATCTCCCAAGATGCCCAATAAGTTATCAGAAAGCCCAGCTGCATTATAAAGAGGGAGTAAGAATTGTGAAATATATCCTAAAAAGGTTTTGAAAAAATGTATATGATAATCATCTGGTCCCGGTCACTTCTCCCCTGGGAGTTTCTTAACAACCTTTTGGATCTCTAACAGTAAAATAGGTGCTGCCAGCTTCCCCTTTGAGCATCAATCAGCCCAGGCAAGTTAAACTGTATAAGAAAACACTGAATATTGGTCAGACTCACAAGAAAGGGATCGGAGTACAGCATGGAATAATAATTTAGAAAAAGGTGTTCCATTTCTTTGGGCTCAACTGTACACTTACCAATAGGCCCCTGCATAGACGCAATATGTGTTAGGCTTGGCTCCTCAAGAAGGGAGGAGTTAGCACTCTGTTGTGGATTAGACTGCAGAGATAGCAACCTGTTGTAGATCTGCTCCTCCAGAGAGGAGGAGTTAGCAATCTATTATAATTCTGCTGCTCGGAGTTAGCTATCTATTATCGAGCTCCTCCTGTAGGGGGAGTAGTTAGCAGTCTGAATTGGATCTCCTCCTGGAGATAGAGTTAACAATCTGTTATCAGTCCCTGCTGCTATGGATAGCAATCTGTTATAAGTCCGCCAGGGAGTTAGCAATCGATTATGGATCACCCTGCCAAGGGGAAGAGCTAACAATTGTAATACTCCGTAGGCGGAGTTAGCGATCTGATGTGGGATGGCTCCCACAGAGTGGCAGTCAGTATGATACCGCTCTAGTAGTGTAAGGAATAAACACTTAGTAGAAATGGTGAATCCTTGGGCCGATGGCAGATGACAGTGCCCCCAGGTGGAGATCCTGAGAGGGACCACCGGCTAGGCTGGAGTAGTGAGACAAACACAGATAGTTCTTTATTAGACTGGAAGTTGAACCACCAGAGGTGGCAGTAGTGAGCTGATGTGCCCGGCAGGGCTGAAGTTCCTCAGATACTGGAATTGCGGTCTCTGGGTTGCTGAGCTGTAGAGAGAGACTATAGGTAGTGAGTAGGCAGGGTATGCTGGATACATAACCAGTAGTAGATGATACACTCACAATACTAGAGATCTGTAATGGCTTTTCTGCAACAGAGTCTTCAGTATATTCAGGAACAGGAGCCGTAGGTGAGTGCTGGTTCCTATAAGCAGTCTGAAATGAGAACTCACAATAACTGTGTATGAGATGGCTTATGGAAGAGAAGAGAGTCTTTGAAGCGTTTTAGGAACAGGCCCTTGTGGAGCAAGTACCGGTTCCTATCTGCAATCTATAATAGTAATGCACAAGATATAGGTATATAATAGTGGCTTCTGAAATAGAAGAGAGTTGAGAAGGGATTTAGGAACATGGGCCCTCGTGGAGTGAGTACCGGTTCCTATCTGTAGTAGAACTCACTATGATCACGTCTGCGATCGCTTCCAGGTAATCAGGAGTCTTCTGAGCATTCAGAGATGTAGGACCTCGAGGAGCGAGTACCGGATCCCGTCTTAGCAATCTGAAATCAAGAAGAGAGAGCGGGGCCCCCGAGAAGCGGGTACCCCTGGTAAAGTGGTGGAGGCAGAGCAGTGGAGAAAGAATTCCCCATGCTAACTCCATTCATAGTTGCAAGCAAAGACCTTTTAAAGTGGAAGTGGATGACGTCACTATGGGGGTACGCCCCTGAGGTTCACGCCCTTGCCGGTACAAACTCTGGAGCATGCGCACGCCTTTACATCATCAGGAACATGGAGGATCTGCAGCGTCAGGCCAGCCCGGGGATTCCAGGAAGTACGGCGAGGAGAAGCCGCGGCAGCATCTGTCTGTCAGACTCGAAGGGAGTCGCCACTAAGGTAGAGAGGGTGGAGCGAGGGCGAGAACAGGCACGAACGCAACAATATGAGACTTACATGCCTTTTTCTTAAAATGTTTAGTCTCCATGTAAAGCTCCTAGGCTTATGCCAGGTAGTCTGAAAGAGAGCTCATCGGATTGTGATCAGAAAGAGTGCTGGAGAGACTCATACAATCAGCCCTGCTGGCTAAACAATTAGGAGACCTATGTTCAGACACAGTCCATACAACAAAGTTAGCCAGTTAAACTTACCCAGCTAACTTTAGAGGCATATTCAGTTATGCAGCCACACAATTGAATACAGCTGGCTATCTTAGTTAGCTGGCTAGCTATAGCCGTCTAACTTTAGGACAGCACTTTGACTCAACCAGACTTACCTGGCTAAGGCCTGGATTCATCATTCTTCGCAGAATGATGAATCCTGCAAAAATGGGGGGCGAAGGTTGGGGGGGGGACCTGTGAAAGCTCGCAGCCTTCACACCATGGTGGTGCGCTTTTTTGTGGCTGCGGTGTGCCGGCTGCCGTCTTTCGCACCAAATAGCACCACCATGACAGGTGGTGCTATTTGGTTCGCTACTGCTGACAATAACGTTAGTAGCATTATCGCCAGCAGCAAAGTCACCACCGACTCCGCCCCAATCTAATTTGCATGCTATTGCACGCGAAAAGGGCCTTTTCGCATGCGATAGAGGCTTATTGCACACAATACGGCCATATCGCGTGCAATAAGCCTTTGGAAAATAACCCCCTAAGACATCCAGTTAACTGAATATCAGAGTTAGCTGGTTAACTTAACTGGCTAACTCAACTCCTCCCAGTTACGCCCTCGATCCACCCCTAACTTATCTGGCTAAATTATAGCCGTCTAACTTATTAGCCATATAAAAGCTGAGTGTAGTCAAGTATGTCATTTAAATGGGTAACTATTAAGTTATCCATCTAAATGGGTTTTGAATATGGACCTCTAGATGTGCAAATAAATAATCTAGCCTACTATATGAGTTATGTCTCGGGGAATAATATGTGTAATCCCTTTCTGATGTATGGTAATACCTCCAGATATTAATAGACAATACATCCTTGTGTTCCAGTCCTTGATGTGAGTGTGGCTAGGAGCTAGAGGATCTGTCCACTATGGGATTCATACAAACATTCCAGTCACCTCCAATGCACAGATGTTCAAAGCCAAAGTTTACTAAAACATTTAGAAAATTGCTGGAAAATTGTAAAATTCCGCTTGTTCACAATTAGGGCCATAGATATTTGCCAATGTGAATCTCTCTTGGTTTAAAGAGCACTCTAGAAGGACACATCTTCCTTCCACATCTATGAGGGACCTATGCATAGTGACAGGGACATTCTTATCCACCAAGATGCACACGAGGGGTGTGCATCTTGGTGGATAAGAATGCTTCGGGAGTGCTTCGGGAGTCATAAGGAGAATAGTAAACTTTATCTACCCAACCCGTTCTCAGCTTTTTGTACTATGAATTTGTTAAGTGGATTTCTTGCAGAAATACAATATTCACCTTATTACATCTAGCATACTGTAATATACGTATCCGCTAATTGGTGAGTAGATGCCATATACATTCAAAGAGAGACATTTTATCAAATCAGGCATAGAAATGGCTCAGGAACAGAACGAATGCAGAACAAACCGAGTACCTTCTCATCTTCTCCTCCTGTTGTTTAAAACATAGTGATGTCATAAAAAAATAGCAGTAGTCTATTAAAAATTATAAATATAGTAAACTGTGTATAATACTTTGCAATCTCAAACAGTAAGTAACTTAATACACACCCAAACTCCAACACTCTCCCTGAAAGACCCACCAAACAACTCCCAGCCAACCACTCTCTAAACTCCAATAACAAGAGGTCAGCCAAAACCAAACGTTCAATAGCCCCCCATTCCTCTCCTACCACCCTCCCCCAATGAATTAACATGAATAAACAAGACCCCAGACCCTGCTGGTGGGATAAAATTTGGGATCAAGAGGTAGGTCTTAGTACATTTACAACAAAAGCAATAAAAATCCCCCAGATATATTTGGTAAATCTCCCTCTCCCCTCAAGAGATACCCATTTCCCCCAAATCCCCACTCCCATCTCTTCCGTAAACTGTAAGGCTATGCACCTTAATATAAAGCTTAAAGTTCTTTTCAGAAGAAGAAGCTTCATAGAGTCGGCCTGACTCCATATAATCAAAGAAAAGAAATGCTGCACTAAGTATCAACCAATCCAGCAAATATCTTGGTGAGAATGTTAGAATTACGAACCTGAAACAGAAAAAACGGAAAAAGAACAAAATGAGGACTTTCCTGTTCAGTAAGTGCAGTGTCATTATCAGCCTTGTATGTCTAAAGGATCTGGGTAATAACAACAGAACAACGGCAGATTAATAGGCAAGTCTTCAAAGAAGCAAGGAGAGGAGAGATCTTGCCTTCCAGTCCACCAGTGAGTCCATCCAGATAAACAAGCATCAGGAGTATCCTTGCAGGGGCAATGAATTCGCCTGAGAATAAAAAATCAAGTGTTGGAAGAGTATTGACTGATGCCTATCCAGGCCAGCATGAGCTCTAAGACTTCAACAGCAGTTTCTTAATGGTGAAACACAGGCTACTGCGAATGTAAGTCCAGACACAGCATGCCAGATACAACAACCAGAGAGCTAGAAATGTAAGAAAAAATAAATGTAGAGCTGGAGTGGGTTCATTTTCATTGTTAAATTACCCCTTGTCAAAACTTGGGCTTCCCACAAAGTTGCCCCCAGTTGGTGGGCTGCTCCCACCAGGAAATAAACGCCGCAACATACCTCTTCAGAGAACTAAATTTGTGCTGGGTCCTGCTTAACAACTTCCAGCAGCTTTTCTGCCTCAGCAACCATTGGATACAAAGTGATCTTGTTATTTATCATGTCTCTTAATTTAGCAGGGTAGATCAGGGCATATCAGATACCTCGATTCTGGAACTCACATTTCACTTCAGTATACATGTGCCACTGTATTTGGAGCTTCAAAGAAAAGTCCTGGAATATCATTATCCTACTACCCTGGTATAATAGGTTTCTAGCAACTCTTGCTGCATTGAGAACTTTTGCTTATCAGGAAAATGGTGCAAATGCACAATCATAGCCCTCGGCTGCCCTCACACCGAATTGGAGCTGATGCTCCAGTAAGATGCACTCGATCTACTTTGAGCATGCCATCTTTGCAGGCCAGGCCAAGAAACATAGGGAGTCATTTCACAATAAAGGAGACTGGGTCACTGCCTTCCACACGTTCTGGGAGCCCGACGATCCGTATGTCATTCCACCTGAATCAGTTTTCCAGATGATCAAGTTTTTTGGCCGATGAGACCTATACCTGTTCCAGTTTATCAATTTTCGCTCACATCGAGGTGACCAAGTTCTCAAGGTTCGACACACGAATCTCAACCTCCTCTACTCGAGTTTTCTTTTACTGTTTCAACCAACTGTGCAATTTTTTCCTCCACAATACCCAGTTGAGAATAGAGTCGTTGCATGATCTTTACTGTAAAAGCTTCAAGAAGGTTAGATGCAGGTTCTATACTACCCGCCACTTCCAAGATTGATTTCTTGTATTCCTCATCAGAAGGCATTTCCACCATTTCCTCTGGCTCTGGCTTTTAATGCTTTTCTCATTTTACAGCTGTGATCATCCTACATCGCCAGCAAAGAGCTTTGGCTTGCTTCTTTAGTAGCTGATGTTTTTAGTCTCTGCAGCAATTCTGTTGCCAATAAAATGTTTTATAAATAAAGGCCCAGGGGAGCTCAGCTACACATGGCTTATCAGCTTTAGAGCATAACTGCTTTTTAATCAGTTTGCAATCCACAATAGGATATTGATTCTTATCCCATGACTTTGTAATTTCCTGAGGAATCTCTCAGAAGGGACTTTTGTCAAATGCTAGGGATGTGCAGCAGGGACAGATTCATCCCATTCGGTATTCGTATTTGTGGGGAGCCAAATCCGTTGCATCCATTCTCGGGGGACCCCGATCCGTTCATTAGTTACGTATATATTGGTTTTCCAAAAAAACCCCCATCCCAACCCTTTAAATTTAATTAACTACAACCCCCCACCCTCCTGACCCCCCCAAGACTTACCAAAAGTCCCTGGTGGTCCAGCGGGGGTCCTGGCACGATCTCCTGCACTCGGGCTGTCGGCTGCCGGTATTCAAAATGGCACCGATAGCTTTTGCCCTCACTATGTCACAGGGGCTACCGGTGCCATTGGTCGGCCCCTGTCACATGGTAGGAGAAATGGACGGCCGGCGCCATCTTGTGCTCCTACCATGTGACGGGGCCGACCAATGGCACCGGTAGCCCCTGTGACATAGTAAGGGCAAAAGCTATCGGCGCCATTTTGAATACTGGCAGCCGACGGCAGGAGTGCAGGAGATCGCTCCAGGACCCCCGCTGGACCACCAGGGACTTTTGTTAAGTCTTGGGGGGGGGGGGGGTCAGGAGGGTAGTGGTTTATTCGTTAGATACATTGTATTCGTGGGGGTTTGCCATACGTTTCGTGACCCCACGAATAGGGACATATACGTTGCGGATTGCCAATACGTCAAAAACGAATGCACACCCCTATCAAATATCTTATGAAAGTCCAAGCACACTATATCAACCAGCTCATCTTTATCTACATGTTTATTTACACCTTCAAAAAATTCTAAAAGATTGGTAAGACAAAACTCTCTTGCTAAAACCATGTTGACTCTTCCCCATTAAGTCATGTCTATCTATATGACCAGAGATTTCTTTTTTTAAAAATAGCTTCTACCATTTTGCCTGGCACAGATGTCAAGCTCACCAGTCTACAGTTTTCTGGATTACTCCTGGAGCCCTTTTAAAAAATTAGCATCACATTGGCTATCTTCCACTTTTCAGGAATTGTGGCTATTTTAAATGAAAGGTTCTTTTAGAACTCTGAGTTGGGTGCCATCTGGTCCCGGTTATTTATTACTCTGTAGTTTGCCAATCTGATCTGTTATATCCTTTATTACCACAGATATTGGTTTTAGTTGCTCAGTATGAACACCATTAAAGAATGTTTCAGGTGTGGGTTTGTTCCTAACTTCCTCCTCCATAAAGACCGACGCAAAGAATTCATTCAGTTTTTCTGCTATTTCCTTGTCCTTCCTGAGTACCCTTTTGCCCCTCGGTCATCTAGCAGCTCAGTTGACTCCCTCACAGGCATTTTGCTTTGAATGTATTTGAAAAAGGTTTTATTAGTTCTAACCTCACTGGCAAGCTTTTTCTCAAAGTCTTTCTTGGCCTGTCAAACTACTGTTTTACATTTAACTGGCCAGTGCTTATATATCCTTGTCCTGCTTTCCATTTTTTGAATGAAGGCCTTTTAGCAGAAGCATGCTCAGTGGGCTTTCTGTACCTGATTCCAATGTTGATGACATTAGGAGAGTGATCTTCATATTGGGAAAGGGATAATAATGATCATGCATTTTGTAATGAAGCTCATAATTCCGTATGACATTATTCTGTAATGGAAAGCTGGGCTAAAAAACCCATCTATAGGACCTTATTAGGTTTCTCTGAGACACAGAGGTACTCAGAGTTCAATTTTTTAAAAAGAGGATGTTTCCAACAGAAATTTTTCTAACACTAGAGTTTGGGTAGATCAAGCCATCAGTGATTATATATCTTTGCCTAAATCAACTACATTGTCTCCTTTTGACATATTGATCATTTGATCTGAGTCATCAGAATACAGCCTAGTTAAACTGAGCACTTTATCAGGATTGTTCTATGTTAACATATAGTCCATGATATAATGTCTGTCTTTCAGAATTACGGCCAGGCTTTCATATATTTTCAGAAAGCAGCAGAGAAAGGTTTTGCAACTGCACAGTTCCACCTTGGAATCATGTACTACTGTAAGTGCAATAGCTGTCAAATTCTCTAAATTAAGGAAAAAAAAGTCATAAAGCTGTTGAAAATGTGTGCTGAACTAAAAAAAGGATAACATTTTGCCTTACAGCTGGATTTGGAGTAAAGAAAGATTATAAAACTGCCTTCCGATATTTTCTCTTGGCTTCTCAAAGTGGACATCCGCTTGGAATATATAACTTGGCTCATATGTATGCAACAGGAACTGCAGTATTCAGATCATGCCAAACTGCAGTAGAGGTAAATACATAATATACATTATGATAATATTTCAGTAGTCACATGCTTTCATAATATTTCTGTTTAACGGTATCATTTTTAAAGTGCCACTTATAGAAATGTTTTGTAAAATACACAATTTCAATATAAAGTACCATTCGGTGAAACAAATTGTAACACCGAGCCACCCGTGGTGCCCATCCCACAGCAGACACACCTTACCTTGCGGGCCCAAACCCTAGACCAGGGCTTCTGAAACCTGTCCTGGGAAGCCCGCCAGCTATATTTTCAGGATATCCACAATGAATATGCATGAGATAAATTTGCATGCACTGAGACTCCATGATATGTAAATTTATCTCATGCATATTCATTGTGGATATCTTGAAAACCTTACCTGCAGTCAATGTTCCCTCTAAGCTGTACACATGTGCGCGTGCACACGGCCCGTGAAGGCCGCGCATATGGTACAAAGTTTAGCGCACAGAGTTTTTAATCCTAGAGTTTTTCCAAAAACTAGGCAAATTATTAGGCATAAAATCATTATACCAGGTACGGGGGTTGGTAGCCAGTCGGCCTTCGGTGCATGGCAGCAGAATGCGGCCCACTGGAAGCGGGAGAGAGAATCTGCAATATTAATTTTCACACCAGGAATATGCGTCGCGTGACAAGCAATGTTAAAGCGTAAGCATATAAGCACTAGTTGCCTGATGAGGGTATTAGATTCAAATGTGTGCACTGACAGGGTTGCTTTCTTAGCCTTGCTTAACTCCTTGATGTACTCATGCAACTTGCTGCCCTTGTCTGCGGGGAGTCTAGAAATTTGTGCTTCTGCATCCAACTCAATTCCTAAGAATGTTATCACTCTGGCAGGGCCCTCCATTTTTTCTGTTGCTAAAGGTATGCTAAATTCCCACACAACTGTTTGAATTGTATCTAGTAGGCTCTGGCATTCCCTATCATCCTTACCCACTAATATGAAATCATCTAGGTAGTGGACAACCTGTTTGGATCCCGCTCGTTGCTCGACTACCCATTGAATGAATGAACTAAACAGCTCAAAATATGCACATGAAATCAAGCATCCCATCGGAATGCAACAGTCATAGTAGTATTCTCAGTAGTACTGTTAAAATAGTCATTATCTTTAGGATCAGAGCCAAAATTATCTGTTTGGGAGCTGTGCTTCTAAATAATGTTGAATGAGCAAGTGGAATGAGAAAACACCTAACTTTTTTAGTGGATATCTGAGGAAATTTCTTCTGTGACATATCTCATTCTCACCTGCTTCTCTCTATGTCTCTTTTTAATCTCTCTCTTGTCATTACTTTTTCATTTTCCCCCTCTGTCATTCTTCCTTTCCTTCAATTTATTTTCCCTTGCCTCTCTCTCATTTTCTCTGTTCTTCCACATCCTTATGCTTTTCCTTTTTAACTTGCTTTCCCCTCGTTTGCCTTCCTGTCATTCACTTTTTCTTACCTCCCATTCTTCTAACTTATCTCACTTCATTCCTCATTTAACCACTACCTTATCCTTTCATTTTATTTACTTTACTCCTTTCAGTTCCTTCTCTTTATATAATTCTCCCATCAAAGGCAGGGTTTGTTGGTTCTTTTTTTGGCTCTCAGGACAGAGAGAGAGCTTCCTTTTCCTCTATTGATGTGCCCCCAACTATTTGTAAACCAGAGAAGTTAAAAATAAGGACCTTCGTTTTCAGTTTTTATTTTATTTTTCCTGGTAATTTCAATGTTCTAACAAAGTTATCTTCCACTGAATTATTTTTATAGCACATACATTTTCAGGAAAAATAAAATAAAAACTGAAAATGAAGGGCCTTAATTATAAGTGATGCTATGGGACACATCAAGGCTCTTTTGCTTCCTTTTACAGCCAAGAAGAAGCCTCAAGGAGCATAAGAATTTAGCACATATAAAGGCGAATTTTAAAAGCACAGCATGTGCACAAGTTGGGCTTGCTTAAGCTGACCAAATTTTAAAAGCCACCCAGATGTGCATATATCTCCTGCTGCGTGCACATCTCACTCAATTTCAAAAAGGGGCACAGTCTGGGCAGGGCATGGGCGTTTCGAGGCATGGCCAAGAGATGTGCGCGTAAATACTTATGCACCCTGGCACATGCCCAGGTTCACTGCCGCATAAGTTTACTTCTGCTATGAAAGGGGTATAAGTTTAAAAAAAAATAGCCATTTCAAAGAGGTTTAAAGGGTCTGGGGTAACAGGGGGGGAGTGCAGGCTAATAAACCAGGAGGGTTTGGAGGACCTAACTCTTCATTGGACAAACTGGTGGATGAACTGGTGAAACAGGCAATGGCATGTATAGACGCCAGTTATAAAAAGACTTGCAGATGGAATCAGATATTAAAATGTTTAAAAAGGATGTTAAAACCTGGCTATTCCAGCAGGCCTTCCAAGATTTTTAACTGAATGATTTTATACCTTTTTTAGTATTTGTATTTATTTATCTTATTACTGCCCTTACTTTTCTGAATCTTTAACCATTTAAATTTTAAATTTAACTATTTTATTATTTTAAAGGTTTATTATTTTATTATGTATTTATATCTTTTCATTTAACTTTGGAAATGCGAATATTTTTAAATGAATATTTGTTAACAAATGTAAACTGATGTGATATGCTCCCATGAAAC
Source organism: Rhinatrema bivittatum (assembly GCF_901001135.1). Classification (NCBI taxonomy): domain Eukaryota; kingdom Metazoa; phylum Chordata; class Amphibia; order Gymnophiona; family Rhinatrematidae; genus Rhinatrema; species Rhinatrema bivittatum. Next base: position 104,611,978 of record NC_042617.1, on the reverse strand, counting down.
ACCGGTATATAAAAATTAATAAATAAATAATAAAATAAAATAAATAAAATACCCTGACTTATGCAGTACAAACTAATTTATGCAGCTGGATGCGTACCCACTTAAAATTGGGCTCACCACTTTGAAAGTTACCATCCCTATAATTTAACAAGTTTAGAAATTCTATGGTAAGTTCACAGAGCGTGTTTTAAGATTCTATGACCTGCATGTGTGGGTCTTGCAGTTGTGTAGGGTGGTGGGGTTTGTGTGTGTGTGTGAGGTCCTACTCTCTCTCCATCCTGTTTTTCCTCACACTACCCCTTGCTACCATAACCATTTTCCCTTCCCACCCCCACCTACTCTTCCCCTCACTTTCCCTCCTTCTTACATTCCCTTTCTCATCCCTACTTCCCTTCCACTCCCATTCGCTCTCCCACTCTGCCTTCTGCCCTCCACCCCACTCCCACATCTTCTTTGCTCTCCACTCACTTTCCCCTTCACCTCCTCTTACCTCCACTTGTACTCCCACTCACTTGCTCTCCCACTCCTCCTTTGCTGTCTTTCTCCACCCACTCCCTTGGTCTCCCTTTCCCCCCTTGGCCAGTGCTCTCTCTTGCACCCTCCTAGCTTCTCTGCTGCAACCAATGTTGTAAATAGCAGGAGTGGAGGTAATGGCAGACAGAATTGCAAGTCTTGGACTCCCCGCTACTATTTTTCTATTTTTAGCAGCAGCAGTCCTCCAATCTTTGGATTGCAGGCCCTGAGCTGCCCACCATCACTACAGCTGTTTTTCAGGTGCCAGCATTAGGACCTCTTCAGGTGCCCGGCTTGGACTCCCTGCCACTCCCACACTTCTTTTTCTCTGCAATGGATCCACCTGTTTTGCTGCTTGTTTCCCTTTTGTCCTCCTGCTAGTCCTACCTGTGACATTGCCTCTGATAGGACAAATTGACAAAAGTGAAAACATAAATGTTTTTTTAGTTCATAAAATATGCTAAAAGAATGTGATGCAGGCTCATATAGAAATGTTGTGGAGGTATCCTATACTTTGTTGGGGAAGAGGAGGATCTGTTACCTCCTAAAAGGGTCTACCTAAGGGGGTCATTTTGTAAAGCTTATCGCATGCAATAAGCCGCTATCGCACGCAAAAAGTCCCTTTTCGCGAGGGGAGGACTCCGTGATGTCTTCACTGGCGGCGATAAGGTAAGCCACATTGTCGTCGCTAGTAGCGCGCCCAATAGCACCAACTTTCACAGTGGCGCTATTGGGTGCGAAAGCCAGCAGCGATAACACCATGGTGGTGCGATGGCTGCCGGCTTTCGCAGGCCCGCCCCCTCCCCCCCCCTTTCACTGGATTCACCATTCTGCGATAGAATTGTGAATCCAGGCCTTAGTCTGGGACTATATTTGAATATACATGCTATCTGTTTATTCATCTATATACAGAAAAAGATGTTTGTAAATCCATAACTGTTAATAAAATCATATGCTTTAAAAATGGAATAGATTTTCACTTCATAACTGTGGTTATTGAGAGTTCAGGAAAAAATGGATGAAGGAAAATGTCTCTGTTTGATATTACCTTGATATCTATTTAGGAGAACTTTGATTTTAAAGGATAAATGATGATACTGAATATTCCATATTAATTCCATATTTCATATAATATTCCATATTAATTCCATATTTTTTGAGACTACTGACTTGTCATTATATATTTGTAAATTAATTATGAGCTTATAGTACCCTTTATTTAAGGAAAGAAGTTTGCATTTACATGCAATGTTTCTATAGTTCTATCTTATTGTAATTTCAATCTTTTTCTCTGTGCAGCTTTATAAAACTGTTTGTGAGCTAGGAAGTTGGTCTGAGAGATTCTTGACAGCATTTTTTGCCTACAGAGATGGCAAATTAGATATGTCTCTTGTCCAGTACATGTTGTTAGCAGAAATGGGATATGAAACAGCTCAAAGCAACGCAGCATACATTTTGGAATCTCGTAAGATAATTTCAGATGCTTTTCAATACTGAAATACTCTGTTGTAAATTACAGTGATATTTATAAGCATGCAAATTTTAATATCTATTTTTTTCTAGAAAAGACTAACATTCTCAGTAAAGATGAATTGTATCCAATGGCATTTCTCTTATGGAATCGAGCAGCAGCTCAAGGTAACACCATCAACAAATAAATAAATCAAGATAAATATAATTTGTATTTTGTAACACACAACTGTTATTTGGATTTCTCTAAAATATGTTTCAGGAAGGTTATTTAAGCAAATAAACACAAAAAGAGGTTGAATTACCACAAGTTTGAAACCTGTGAGCAGTAGCATCAATTGTCAAAGTTTCAGGCCTGGCTACTGTCCATTTACTCATCTTTCATATGCATTCATAATCTTAAAAAAAAAGTTAATTATATGTTTATTAACTTTTAATCCTTTTACAAATTAAAAGCTAAGAAATGGTGACTCATTCCATAATATAAAGAAGAAGGAAATATACACTTATACAAATACAGCAGAATGTGCACCATTAGTTCTCATCTTTAAGGGGAGAAGAAAGCAACATACCTTTTGGGAAAATAAAAAAAAGCCATAGCAAATATTCCCATGCCACAAAAATATCTTAACAGTACCACTTGCTTACTATTTACTTAGTCTTATTGGTCTTGTCTTGAACAAATGTCTCTAAATGAGCTGGATCTACAAATATAAACGTATTCTGCTGATATACCACAATACCTTTACATAGGAACTTTAAAAAACCAACACATTGTTTAAGCTTTAAGAATGATTTCCTTCTCATCTGTGTTTCCCTGGCAACATCAGGGAATATCTGAATTCATTAACCACAAAAAAAGCTCATTTTTAAATTTAAAATACTGCCTGAATACCAAATCTCTATCTGACTCTAAAGAAAAACTTACCAACAGTGTTGCTCTAGTGGAAATGCTATCTTGGGAATCATAAAGAAATAAGGAAAAATCTGAACTAATAATATGTTCCGACACATCTATATCCCCTTCTTCTTTACTAGGTGAAAACCTTTAATCAGGCAAAAAATAACATTTTGATAACAAATTCTTTCTGAGAAGAAAATTGCAATACTTCAGTAAAATATTTATATAAAATTTCATTAGGAGAAATCCACCTAGCCTTAGGAAAATGTAACAATTGTAAATTAGAAGCTCTCAGTTATTATGCAAAGTTCACATTTAAGATATAGCATCAAATTAATTATCTTTGCTACCACCAACTGTGGACACAGCAGATGATACAGTGGGCAAATAATGTTCCATCCCAACCATCCAGTCTCTAAGTCAGACAATTTAGATGATACTCTTGCAGAAAAGGAGCACAAGCATTCAATGGTGTAATCTAGGGCGATTTTGGTGCACATTAACCACCTTCCAAATTAGAGTTGCCAATTGGCACCAGATTTTCAGGACAGGTTGATCCGGTCCTGGATGAACCCCATTGCATGCTGGTATTCATGCTGATTTCCTATTGCATTCCCTAAGAAAAGCAAGGGTTGTGAACCTGCCAGTGACGAGCGTGGGCAGGCCCCCTAACCTTCCGCAGCCAGTCGGGCCGCTGATGCCATTCCCCCGCAGTAGACCATGCCGCTGTCTCCGGGCTCCTCTGCGGCTGTCTCTGACCCTGTGCGGCAGGGCTGAGCCCCGCCTTGAGCCTCCCTTCGTGGCCGATGCCGCTCCTGCTCCCCGACGCGTCCTCTTAGCGGCTGGAGCCACTCCCAGGGTCCTTGGATGGCAGGGAAACCGTCCCTGCCTTTGCCTGCAGCCCTGCCTCTCTTCCATCTCCGCGGCAGGGCTGCTGCTGCTGATGCCGTTGCTCTCTGGGCCTTCCACGTGGCGGGGACGATGCCACCAACGTGCTTGCTCTCTTCTCCTGCCTTTTCCTAGGCGTGGGTGCGCACCCCTCTTCGACTCTTAAAGGGCCAGCGGCGGGAAAAGCCCCACGGCCCTTGAAGATGATGTCATCAGCCAGGTTTGCTTCAGCCCTATAAAAGGGGCCCTGTGCCAGTCCATCTTTACCTTCACAAGCAGTTAGATGCTCCTGGATGTTCCTGTCCTTCGTTCCTGGAGTCTTCTGTGATCCATCGCTTCTTCAAGGTCCTGTGTTCCTTGTTTTTCGTTGGAGCTCCATGTCTTGTCCAGATGTCTGTAATCCAGTCCAGATGTCCGTCTTCCATTCCTGATGTCCATGGTCAGTCCTGATGTTCCATGATCCAGTCCTGATGTTCCATGATCCAGTCCTGACGTTCCTGATGCTCCGTGATCCAGCCTTGATGTCCTGAACCCTTGGTTCCTCGTCGCCACCCTTCCTGGCATGCCATGTCATGGTCTGTGACCAGCCCCACGGGCGGGCTGAGTAGGACGCCTCGTGGCACAAGGCCAGCCTTCTTATCAGCAGCACAAGCCTCCAGAGGGTCATCCTTGTTTGAAGCCTAATCTTGTCTATTTATTTTATTTTATTTATTTATTAATTTTTATATACCGGTGTTCGATTTTACATATCACATTGGTTTACATTTAAACAAAATTTGCAGGAACTCATGCGTTACCTTTGTCAAATACATTAAACATTTAAATATGGGGATTGTTAACAAGGGATATAAAAGAACAGGTCCGGTCTCCAGAATCTTGCCCCAGCCCTCGGACCTCCTTGTGCCTGCTCCGTCCATGTTTTAGACTCTGCATGAACCTGTGCCATCCAGCGTGTTCCGTGACCAGCCACAGGCAGCTGTGTAGGGTGCGCCCCGGTGCAGGCCTCTACAGTCTCTCGGACATGTTTCTCTCACTTGCTCCACTATCTCGTCTAGAGTCTGCCCCGCATCCTGCGTGGGTCCACGACCAGCCCCATGGGTGGGCTGTGTAGGGTGCGCTGCATCACAGTCTCAACCCAGTACCTTGTTCCTAAATCCTCTTCAGTTCCTTTTTCCTGAATCTTCCAGTACCTTGTTCCTGAATCCTCATCCGAGTATCCACATCTTCGCCTGAGTCCTCGTCCAAGCATCCACGTCTTCGCCTGAGTCTTCGTCTGAGCCTTCCATGTTCCAAAGCCTTCATTTGCCCCTGGCCGGCCTGCCGCTTCTTGTCAGAGGACCATTCAAAGACCACCAATGCATTGTTGGTCTTCCTGAAGCATGCAGGTCCGGTGGAGGGTCAGTACCTTCAGTCATTCATGTCTTCGTTCCAGCCTTGCTCCTGTCCAGCCCATGCTCGGGCTGGACAGGAGCAAGAGGCTGCCTCGGCACCTCTTCGGAGTTCCTCTGGGGTCGAGCCGTGGTCCAAGAACACACAATCCCCTGGAAAGTGGAACTGTTCTCCTAGCACTTCCTAACAGCAAGACTATATGTAAATTCATGCAGGTGAGTAAAAGCAGGACTGAATCAACCTGTCCTGAAAATCTGGAGTCACGTGGCCACTCTATTCCAAATGTCTTTTAGAGCTACTTCCGTTGAATGTAGGGCCAACAGTGCTTGCCCCATGAATATATGTGGTGGGCAAATGGCCTCTGGTATCACAACCCCAGAATTCACAGGGGTGCCTCCCCTAGTAGATACAGAATGAGTAATAACTCTATCTTCATTCATCACAGAAGGGGAATGAGGAACTTCACGATTTGAGGTATTATCCACCATATATTTGGATACCTGGGCAACTCCCAATTCACATCCAGATTCACAATCCCCAGCTGCAAGGAGAGTAGATAGAGGTTGTGGTATACAGAGTCTGAGACTCCAAGATGTTTCAAAATACTTCCTACTCAAGACAACAGTGTCAGATATGGAGGTTCTTATCAAGTGGATGTCCCTAGGGCCACTTACTGGAGTCTAAACAATGAGGGTTGCTACAGATCTTCCTTTCTTTTTCCTGCCCATAACCAAATCCAAGATTTTCTCCCAGGGATGCGCCCCTTTGGTGTCTTAGTTTGGGTTTGTTCTGTCTTTCCTTGTCTGTCTCCTGGTTTTCTCTCCCAGATTCTGACCTCTGCTGCAGACCTTGACCTTCTTTGATTGCCACCTGGACTTGACCTTCTGCCTTGGATCTGACTACACCTTGTCTGCTGCCTACCTTAACCTCTGGCCTGCCTCTGATTTTTCATCTGCTGCCTGCCCTGATCTCTGGCCTGTTCTCAGTGTCATCTATCTGTTGCCAACCCTGATCTCAGTTTATCTCTGGATTCTCATCTGACTGACTTCCCTAGTGACCTGTCTATATCCTTCTGGCTGCCAGAACCCAAAGGCTCCACCTGCGAGGGAGGTGGCTGGTATATTTATTTATTTATTTATTTATTTAGTGATTTTTTTTTTTTATATACCGCGGCACATTAAAAACATCACCTCGGTTTACAATAAACAATAATTCAGCAACAGGCTTTACAGACAAATTGTATAGATGAAGCTTCTGCCTGTTTCACTGCAGGACACATCCATCAGCTGTTGATGTGGGCCTAGCGGGCTTGCCCATTAGGCGGCATCAACCACGCCACAGTACAAATAGCCCACCGATACTGAGCATTTACAGTAGCCCTCTGTGGGATGAGCACGGTAATCGTGTAGGATTATAAATATGAAGCATTGTGTTAGTCCAAGGAAAAGATCCAAAGGTAAGTAACCTGTGTACTAGCATTGCTATTGTATATTTAACTCACTAAGCTACAGCCAGCCAGTGAAATTCAAAAGGAACCAGCTTAATATACTCTCTTATGCAGACCAGTTATTATGTTAGCTACGACTGTAGAAAGGCCTCCTTTTCCTGTGAATTCCTAGATGCTAACTATCCTATCCCTCTCCTTCTGTCCTGCAGGGTAGCCAGATTCTAGAGGCTTAGTATTTGAAAAATGGCATTGTCTAAGTACAGTAGTTCAGGAAATTAAACTGTCATGTTCCTTTTCCTTCCTTCAGGAATGGAAGATTCCATGGAAGATGCTCATCTGGGGCCTTCAGCTCAGAAGCAGAGGAATGAACCAGAGAGGGGACACACCTGGGGAGAAGAAAAATAGTGGGCTGGAGATGACAAAGGGCCACCTGCTAGATTTAATCCCAGAATAGGTCATGGCCCTTGAGGATGAGGGAATCTTAGAGTGTTTCCATGACAATGCAGGTGAAAGTTGTACAGAACGAGATAGGTACTGAGGACAGAGTTGAAACGTGTCCACAGGGAATCAGCATGACCGTGGAACTAACAAAGGGGAGAAAAAGATGATAATGACTATGAGTCATTTGAGCTCTGACTTTCAGAAAATACTATGATTGCTAATTCTCTCACTTAATATTTCCACTATGGGTAAACATGAGGGAAACATAAAGGACTAATGTCTGAAGCCTTTACCAGTAACTCAATGTATACAAATATCTCTGGACACATGTATGGTTTTTACCCTGAAGATGTTTCATCAGGACTCAGAATTCGCAATGGAATAATGATCTGCAGCGATGCTGACATCTCACTGAGCCCCAAAAACACCATACCTTTCATCTGATACCAAGATAAGATCTTGTAGCTGAATTCCAGGTATAATTCCTGTTACAAATGTAATTTGTGCTGTCGTTGCCAGAGGATGTTCTGCCTTGATTGATTTTTTTTGTCCATTTGTGGCATCTAAAGTACTAATTAGAGGCTCAAAAAATCAGTCAGATTTGTTTGTCATGTCAAACAAATCTGATTGATTTTTTTGATTGGGTAACTAGAGAATTAGCTCAAGGAAGAGAGCTCAATGTATTTTACTTGGATTTTAGCAAAGATTTTGCTACAAGGCTCATGCATAAAATGAGAAGCCTAGCAGTGGGTGCCAAGGTGGTGAAATAGATTACTGATTGGTTGACTAACTGATGATACCTACTCTGAAAAGAGAAGCTTGATAAGTGGAGTGCCTCAAGGATCGGTTCTGGGACTGGTTTTGTTTAATATCTTTGAGTGATATTGCAGAGGGATTAGAAGGAAAAGTTTTTTTTCACAGATGATACTAATATCTGCAACAGATATTGCATTCTCATTCTCATTCTCTCTACTCCTTCAGGTGTAGAGAGAATGAGAAGTGATTTAAGAAAGCTGGAAAAGTGGTTGAAAGTTTGGCAGCTGAGATTCATTGCTAAGAAGTGTAGAATCATACATTTGGAGTGCAGTAATCCAAAGGAGTTATATGTGATGGGGAGATGAAAACCCAAGAGAGAGACCTTGGGTAGATTGTGGCTGATGATCTGAAAATAGTAAAACATTGTGACAGGACAGAAGAATGCTGGCCTGCATAGGGAAAGGCATAACCAGAAGGGGAAAAAAAAAGGTGATAATGCCCCTTTACAAGTCTTTGGTGAGGCCTCACCTGGAGTACTGTGTCTTTATAAAAGTTAAAGACAGGATGTAAGAGAAAGGCAACAAAAACGGTGTGGGGTCTGCACTCGAAGACCTTTGAGAAGAGATTGGAGGGCCTAAATATGTATACCCTGGAAGAAAGAAGGGACAGGGGAGATATGATACAGACTTTCAAATACCTGAAAAGTATTAATGATACACAACAATCAACTCTTTTCTGATGGAAAGGAAACTGTAGAACTATGGATCATGCTATAAAACTCCAAGGTGGATGACTCAAAAATAAAGTCAGGAAATATTTCTTCATGGTGAGAATGGTGGATACATGACATTCTCTTCCGGAAGAGGTGGTGAAGACAAGAGCATGGGATAAACACTGTGGATCCCTAGAGGCTTGAGGATGAAAATTAAGAAATGTTAAAAGTGAATTTTAACAGCGAGGCGCACGCCAAAATCGGAAGATGGGCGCGCATGTAACACATGCACATGTCCACCCAATTTTATAAGCCACCCACATGCACGCACAAGTACCAATGCACGAACATCTTGCATTGGGAAAAAACAGGACAGAATGTGGAAAGGGCATGAGCATTCCAAGGCAGGACCAAGAAACATACATGCAAGTAGCTACACATCTGGGCGCGTGCCCAGGTATAGTGGAGGACAAATTTATTTCTGCTATGGATGAGGTATTAGTCTTATTTCCAGGATTCTCTGCAGTGTTTGAGGGGTCTGGGTTAAGTGGGGGGGAATGCAGGCTAAAGAATCAGAGGGGTTTAGAGGACCTAGCTCTACACAGGGCAAACTGGTGGACGAACTGGTGAACTTGGTCATGGGCTGGACGTGTGTCTGTTATAAAATTCCATTACTTGCGCATTTCAAAACTGACTAACATTGCTGTGCATGCACAAGCTTAAAATCTGAGGCACACATATACGCGCCAGGGCTATTTTATAACATGTACATGTATGTGCACGCAGGATATAAAATTGCCACAAATCTGGCCACACACAAATTTACATATATATGTGTGCGTCCGCATGCCTGTTTGAAAATCATTGTCCTTGTGTAATATTTCTGCACGGGAGTAACTTGCAAGAAACAACCATTACTACCCTAAGCAACTTACCAGGCAAACTGAATGAACCATTTTTAACGTTATCTATCATTATTTACTATGTTACTATGTTTGGGAACCATGGTGGACATCAAGAACTGAAAAAAGTCAAGTTTTGCCTGTTAGTTTAAATCTTATGAGCTTTTTAGAAGGATCGCTACAGTCTGAAGCAACCAGAGCTTTTTGCATTAGAATCAGATCATAATTAGACATTGAAGCATTATTTTCAATTTAAAAAAATGATCATTAAAAATTATGAAATCCTGAAGCATTTACAGGTGATGAATGGCACCTAGATTGGAAAAAGGGAAGAGCTATCCCAAATAGCTAATGCCATGGGAACCTCTTGAATTGATTAAGCCTGGCCCAGATGCCCGCTTCCCCTCTGCCAGCTTGTTTAGCTTATCAGCAATTAGTATTCTACATGACAGACCCTTGGCTTGGATCTCCTCTGGAACAGCAAGAGAAGGCTGTACTATGGCTATGATGAAATGTTAGCATGGGTGGTGGCAGTAAGTGAAAAGTCTTATCCTGTATAAATATAAGTATGTTGTGTATAGTTGTTAATAAATGCCATTTTTTCAAATTAAGGGAGCAATTTTCAGTAGTTTGTGTAGTTGCAAAGTAAAAATTAGGACGTTTTTCTTTGAAAATTAGCTTAATAAAATACACAAGTTTTGTGTCTGTGAACCCCTAGGCTGAGGCAGGATTGAGTCTGCCTGCAGGGAGAAGCCCTGCAGTTTCCCATCATCGGCAGGCAGACCCAGGTGAAGCAGAGATCACTCGGGGCCTTCACCTATACCAGCCCATGTTCCGCTCAAGTTGAGCCTTTGGGTGCCGGGGCCAGCAGGACATAGGTGGGGGTCACTGCTGATGGCAGAAGAGAAGGTCCGTAGTAGCTAGGGTTGTGGGCAAGCGGCTGTCCGATGTATCTAAAGTCCAGGCAATGGTCAAGAGGCAGGCAGCGGTTAGTCGTATCCGGGATCCAGGCCGAGGTCAAAACCAGGTATCCATCCGAGGGAAGAGAAAAGGGATAGATAGGCAAGGCAGGGCAGGGAGGAAAGGACAGGAACAAATGGGCAATGAGGCTGGAACAGCATGGATTGAAGACAGAAGACAAGCTGGATAAAGTCTGAAGACTGGAACACAGGGAAGCAACATACACTACTAAGAAGTAGCTGCATCTGTTGCTGAGGCGAGTTGCTTCTGGGGAGCTTCCCTTATATAGGGCTTTGCCGATAACATCATATCTAGAGACCACAAAGACTTTCCTGCTGCAGTCTCTTTAAACACTGGAAGTGGTCTGCGGGCACACCTAGGGAGAGGCATGGTGTGCACTGTTGGCAATGTCCTGCTGCGACAAAGAGCAACATCCTGCCACATGACTGACCAGTGGTGTTTGCCGCGTTAAGGAGGGGAAGAGCCAGCCCGGCTGAGTGAGTGCGGCATTTTGCGGGGGTAGCCTGTGGCCTGATGAATGCAACAAGCTAAAAGTGCCATCATACTATACCACTAGTTTTGGTGGTAGCTGAGGGATAAAATAGTGCACATACTTTTGAAAATGCCAAATATGTGTGCCGTTTTCCTCCCCCAATCTGAACACACTCTGGAAACACCTCTTTTTTTACCAAACTGAAAGTACACATACTAAAAAATCCTGCACATACTTTAAATCAGGTTGAGGAGGACAATTTACCAATATGTTTATTTATTCACTGAAATATATATTTTATTCATCCTATATAGGCTCTGGGCAGCATACAACATCATATTTTCTAGATGATTATACAATATCAGTATCAACAAACTTAACAACTGACATCAAATACATCACATATGAGTCCTCCAACTAACAATGACAGACATTTCTAACACATTTTGTATGTGCTTGTTATGAGTCCGGAGGTGGACCCTTGTTCCGAGGTAAGGTTAATGCTACCAAAGAGAGAATCAACCCTCTCTGGTCCCTACCGTCAGAGGGCAAGGCTTGAAGATTCAGTAGTTGAATGGAGACTTCGCCCTGGAAGCTCATGGTTCCCCCAGGAGGAATTCGTAGGAACCCAGCCGCTGGGACTTAGGAGACTCACCGAAGACTGAATGTAGGTCTGGATGTAGGCGCCTCCTGCAGGTCGTGGATTCCAGATGGCTGGCGCCTCCAGCAGGTCATAGACAGTCCAGGAGTGGGAGTCGAAGAATAGTCAAAAGCTGGTCACAGGATCGAAGTCCAGAGAAAGGTTGTAAGCCGGTCCAGAAGCAAGTCAGGAGAATGGTCCGAAGCCAGTCCAGGAGCAAATCAGGAGAAAGGTCCGAAGCCAGTCCAGGGTCAAGCCAAGGACTCACCGCAGCCAGTCCAAAAGGTCAAAAGCCAAGGAAGCAGTCCAATCGGAAGCAGGAGCAGGACGGAGAACGGAACCAGGAACACGGAGCACCGGCAAACTCCCTCAAGAGCCTCAATCCCAAGGTAAGGTCTAAGGAGCAGACCTTGCCTTAAATACCTGAGCCATGGCAACTTCCTGTTGTGGCCCCTTTAAATAATATCTTCAGCCGCGTGCGCGGCTCTAGTAACACAGAGGGGGAGGAGTCAGCCCGGCATTGCCGGACCACGCAGCCGGGTTCAGCAGCGACAGCAGCCGCGTGGAGAACGTCGAAGGGAGCAGCCCGCTGCTGTAGGAGCCCCAGAGACAGCCCGACTTTACGGACAGGTACTTGGCCCCGTTCGCAGACCACCACAGCAGGCGGCCATGACAGTGCGGCCCGGCCCCGGTCGCGGGACGCTGCGGCCGATGACCATAACAGTGCTATTGTATCCTACCCAAATCTTCCTCAGATTCAGAAATGCTATCATTTGATTCAGTGCACTACCTCTCAGGTGCAGATAGTCCATGTGGCTTTTGCCAGATTGGGGATAATATTTAAACAAATTTACACATATAAAACTTGGCATTATGGATGTAGATAGCTATTACAAAATTGGCCAGATCTCTGTTAGTGTAAAAGGTAACACAGAAACATAGAAATGATGGCAAAAAAGAAACAAATGGTTCATCCAGTTTGGCCAGCAAGCTTATGGTAGTATCTGCTGCACTGTGCAAGTTACCCCCATCCTTAACAGATTCCCAGACCATAAAAGTCAGACCCTCATTGGTTGCTGTCTGAATCCAATTCCCCTTTCCCCTGCAGTTGAAGCAGAGAGTGATGATGAAGTTCCATCAACAGTATGAAGGCTTATTGGTTAAGGGTAATACCTGCCACACCAGCAAGTTACCCCCATGCACTCATTTCTTCATTTCCATCCTCTAGTCTTTAGGGATCCACAGTGTTTATCCATGCCCCTTTGAATTCTTTCACTATTTTCATCTTCACTACCTCCTCCAGAAAGGCATTTCAGGCATCCACCAAACTCTCCATGAAGAAATATTTCCTGACATTGGTTCTGAGTCATCCTCCCTGCAGTTTTATTTTGTGATCCCTAGTTCTACTGATTTCTTTCCATCAGAAATGGTTTGTTGATTGAGCATTATTAAAACCTTTCAGGTATCTGAAGGTCTGTATCATATCTCCCCTGCACCTCCTCCCTCCAAGTGTATATATATTCAGATCCTTCAGCCTCTACTCGTAGGTCTTCTGATATAGACCCCACACCATTTTGGTCACTTTTCTATGGACTGCCTCCATCTTGTCTTTGTCCCTTTTGAGATACGGACTCCAGACCTGATCACAATACTCCAAGTGAGGCCTCACCAAGGACCTGTGCAAGGGTATTATCACCTTCTTTTTCTTACTGGTTATTCTTCTCTCTATACAGCCCAGTATTCTTCTGGCTTTAGCTATTGCCTTGTCACATTGCTTCGCCATCTACAGATCTCCAGACTCTATTATCCCAAGATCCGTCTCTTGGTCTGTGCACATCAGTCTTTCATCTCCCATCATAAACAGTTCTTTTGGATTACCGCACCCCAGATGCATGACTCTGCATCTGGTAATCTTGGCATTGGATCCCAGCTGACATATCTTTGACCACTGTTCAAGCTTCCTTAAATTGCATTTCATTGTAACATCAGAAAATAGACAAATGTTACCTTCTGCAATGTTGCTCACAAAGATATTGAACAGAACCAGTCCCAATACTGAACCCTGTGGCACTCCTCTTAAGACGGTTTTCTCTTCAGAGTAGGTTCCATGGCATTCACTTCCAAGCTTCTCATTTTATTCACAAGCCTCCTATGTGGGACAGAATCAAAAGCTTTGCTGAAATCCAAGTAGATCACATTGATCGCTTTTCCTTGATCCAATTCTCTAGTCACCCAATCAAAAAAATTAATCTGATTTATCTGACAGGACCTTCCCCTGGTGTATCCATGCTGCCTTGGGTCCAGTAACCCACCGGATTGTAGATAGTTCGCTATCCTTTTCTTCAGCTGAGTCTCCATTAATTTTCCTACCAACGAGGTGAGGCTAACCGGCCTGTAGTTTCCAGCCTTCTCTCTGCTACCACTCTTGTGATGAGGGACCACCACCGCTCTTCTCGAATCTCACAGCACCATTCTCATTTCTAGGGATCTATTGAACAGGTCCTTCAGCGGACCTGCCAGCACATCTCTGAGCTCTCTTGCTATCCTGGGGTTTATCTCATTTGGCCCCCATGATCTTGTCCACTTTCAGTTTGCTTAGCTCCTCCCATACAATCTCTTCTGTAAACAGAGTTTCATCTACCTCATCCCATCTATGTTCTTGTTAACCAGCAATGGTCTTTCACCAGGGTCTTCTTTAGTGAATACCAAACTGAAGTATGTGTTTAATATTTCCGCCATTTCTATGTTACTCTCTACACATTGCACCTTCTTATCTTTCAATTTCACTATACCACTTCTAACCTCCCTTTTTTCACGGATGTATCTGAAAAATGTTTTGTCTCCTCGCTTTACTTCTTTGGCCATCCTTTCTTCCTATTGACCTATTACTTTCCTTATTTTTTTCTTCATCTCCCTCAGTTTTAACAGATATTCTTTTTGGGATCCTTTATACTTCTTGAATGTTATTCTTTTTGCCTTTATTTTTTCAGCCACCTCCTTAGAGAACCAGATAGGTTTCTTTTTTCTCTTACTCTTATTAACTTTTCTAACTTAGGCCTGGATTTATCAAAATGCACTAAATATTGCATGCGATAGCAAAACGGGTGTGTTTTATGGTAATAGCTCACTTTGCGATAAACAGCCTCTCTTAGCGCTTCGCATAGGTATTAGCGCAAACTGCAATAACTTTTTCGCACTTTGCAATAAGTGCCAGAATTGTTGTATTTCCTACCTACAACTGGGGGGGGGGGGGGGGGGGGAGAGAGAGAGAGAGATACTAGCTATAAGGCCCTCATACTAGGTAGGTATTTATACCTCTTATCTGAGGCCCACCTCGTTACTTGAGGTGAGGTTTAGGTAGGAGTGTAGGGGTTAGGGACCACTTTGACATTCAAAGCGAGATGTACAAACAGAACAGTGCTCTCTTCTGAAGATTTGCTGACCTTCGGAGTGAGGAAATTCAACCAAAGATGATATTTGTGCAATGTTTCTCAACCTAGCTTGATGGACTCTCTACCTGGGCACGGAAGATGATCCAATGTAGCAGAAGTGCAAACAAACAGAGTTGAATCAGTATCAGGGTGAGTAAAGTATTTATTCGTAATTTCAAAAGGTGCCCAACTCAGGCCAAGTTTTACTCATCAACATGGGCTGCTTCGGGGCTATATAGTTCAAAACAGTCTGTAGAGCTAATAAGTAATAATAGTCAATAGTTATCTCTCAGTGGTAGGTCTGGCACAGACTTCCTGGCTTATAGCAGCGACAGTAAGCACTCTGCCGCTACTCATTCTAAGAGGATGATCTAAAGAGTTCTGTGTCAGAAGAAAATTAATGCCACACATGTCAGTTAGCATTTTGCCACTACAGGCTAACTGACTGGAAACTGTGCCAGACCTACCACTGAGAGAAAACTATTGGCTATTATTACTTATTGGCTCTACAGACTGTTTTGAACTATATAGCCCCTGAAGCAGCCCATGTTGATGGGTGAAACTTGACCCGAGTCAGGCACCTTTTGAAATTACTAATAAATACTTTGCTCACCCTGTTACCGATTCAACTCTGTTTATTTGCACAGACAAATGTAGGCCATACTTACCATATAATCTTCTATTGCTCCATATACAGCCCCAGCCTCCAATGTATCCAAAACTATTTTCCTTATACCAGGTTTTGAGCCAGACATTTAAATTATCTATATGGCATAACCTTTCCTTTCCCTTTCCATGAACAGGTAGTACTTCTGAAAAGGCAATAGTCTTTGCCATGTGTCTACTCTTCTGAGCTAAGTTTTAGAAATCTTCCTGTAGTTTGTGGACCCTGTTTCTGGTGAGGTCATTGGTCCCCAGATGGATGATAACATTGATAACAGAGTTCTTACTTCTTAAATTGCATTGACCCCCTAGTTTGCATTTCTATTAGCTGAGGATCCTGGAATGCATTTAACCATTGTGACCCCATTAAATTGGTTCCTCTTATGACTGAGTCTCCCAGCAGAAGCAACTTTCTTTTATGACATTTGACCATATTGAAGAGTTTCTGGGTGCCTTAGGTGACTACTTCCCTTTCAGTCATCACGTCATGTTCTGTTATTGGGGCTTCTTCATTTTCTAAAGCAAAAAATACACTATGTAAGGTTAACAGCTGAGAGAGTGGGTGTCCACAGGCCTTATTCTGCCGGAGCCAACTGTAATCCACTAATTCCTGGGATTCTGAATCTTGGATATCGACTTCTTTGTGGGAGTAGGCTGGGTATTCAAGATGCTGTCCAGTTGGGGAAAATGGGCATTGTATAGTCACATGTCTTGTTCTACCAGATTCCATTGTAAACCATTTATTCTTGGAATTCAGAATCTTCTGTGAAAGCTGGGGAAGATATTCTGATTGCATCAAGTTAGTGCAGGTTTTTTTAAACCTGAATAATTCCTCTTTTTCAATGCAGACAGCTGAAAACAAATTGGCAATCCTTAAGTCTCCAAATGGTAGGCCTTGGGACATAAGCACCACAAATGTGAAACCAGGTTATGCATCTATTCAGTGTTTTACATACTTTTACACAAATGTGTTCCTGGGTTAAAGTTGGGGGTGGATTTGATACTTCCACTCATACTTTTTAATTTTGTAAAAGTATGTACATGCGCACAAATTATGCTCTCCGAAGAGGAGGTGCAACTTTACGTGACTGAATCTCTGCATGTACCTGGCTAATTACTCATGAATTTTCAAAGTGAGCTTATCTGCAAAAGCCTCAGAATGTACATGCAGATTTTACCTGCTATGCAGGCTGTTTGAAAATTACCCTTCTTATGGAGAATACAGAGTGAAGGGAAAATCTTAAAAGCCTTTGCATGGTTACAGAGTAATATCCTACCAGATCTATAAAAGCATCTAAAATGGGTTTTTAAGGTGCCAAAATTATTTTCAATGACTGATCTAATGAGCATCTGAGCGTCATTATAATGTTGTCCGACTCCTGCTGAGGTTTAAGAAGACATGGGACTTATTAGCAAGTTACTGAGGGGATAGCCCTGATCATTTGTGGGGGAGAGAGAAGAAAATAGATAAGCTGTGGGGCGGGGAATCATATTTGCATACAAACAGGACAATGAAGACACTGAAGTGGGAATAATTATGTTAACTAGTAAACTATGCATATCAATCAATTAGAAAAAGCTATGACCACTGCAAACTAATAACTTGAAAGCATGTACTTAGAAGTCATCCATCTCTCATTTGGCCATTCTAAAAGAGCTAATGTGAACAAATTGAAGAATCATGCCATGAGCCTTGATATTAGATATCACAGTAGTAATGAGATCTTTGGCATTGTGCACCACCTGAATGTTGAGGGAATGGAGGGATTTCTTATCCCTGTAGTTCATCTCAGCAACAACCTGTGATCTGATTACAATATACTGAAGGGAAATTATTTATGTACTTAAAATCTTTCCTGGTTTGCTTTTGATGCTGTGTTTCTTGAAGAAAATAAATATATTGATTAGTTTTCCTGAGAAGAGTATCAATAAACTGTTGAATACAATGAAAAGTGCTTGCCTTTTGATGTCACTCACTGTGGTCTGGAATTTGCTGGTAGCTAGGAATGCTAGAAAATATGGCGACTTAAAACCACAGACAACACATGACTTGTCTGCACTGGACTCTCTAAATCTCCCCTCTCCTCTTCCCTTTAACTCCTGGCAGAATTAAAAAACATAAGAAATGCCATACTGGGTCAGACCAAACGTCCATGAGACCCAGCATCCTGTCTCTGACAGTGGTCAAAAGAGGTCACAAGTACCTGGCAGGATCCCAAAATAAAGTTTGTCAGATCTATATCTAATGAATACTTGTCAATCAGATAAACCCTAAATCCTGATCCAAGGCCCATAAATTCCTTCTGAAGGGTATCTGTGCTGCCTTTGCCTCCTCCTGTGCACATGACTCAAAGCCCACACATGATAAGTATTCATTATGGGAACACACAAAACATCAAACACCATACAAACAGCCACCAATCAAAGAAGAAAAAAGTGAGTTTGCACTTATCTGGTTAAATAACTGGCATAAATGCACACATGAAGTATAGATGAAACACACTGATGCTATATGTTGAAAATGTGACTTATATGTGTTCCTTTCAGTCATACCCCTGAAATCTTGTTTTGTGTGCTAACTTTGCCCCCATTGTATCCATACACAATCTGACTAGGCCTGTCAAAATTAACCTGCATGTGTTTTCTCTTTTAAAAACAAAGTTTAGGTACTCTGCTCTAGCCATCAAATATTTATTACTAAATAGGATTCTAAGAAATGTACCGGGTCACTCATCAACAGGCGTTATGGCATTAACACATGTGTTCATGCCATAAGGCATGCGATAATAGCGCTAGTGCAAATGCAAATTTTTAGAAGGGGTGGGGGATCAGGGAGGAGTTTGGGCGATATCACACCATGCAATAGCATAACGCATGCTATCGCATGGTTATAATGGTGGAAATAACTACACCTTTTTTCCAGGTGTCAGGCTGTGCGATATGCCCAAAATGACCATAATGCAATTTGCGATAAATTTTTAGAATTGGTTTTTGGCCATTTCTGGGCTTCGGAGGGGATAGAGGGAGAAGGGAGTGGAGGGGGAGAGAGAGAGAGAGAGAGAGAGACTCTGGGGAGGCCCTCACTGTGTGCAACTATTTATATCTCTGTAGGAGGGCCATCTAATAGGTTGAGGTGAGGTGTTGGTGGTGGTTTAGGGGCCAGTTTCTCATGTAGAGAGAGACGTATGAACAGCATAGTACACCTTGGTGAAGATTTGACATCATTTGGAGTGAGGAAAGTTTCACAAAGATGAAATTTTGTACTATGTTATCTCACCCTAGCTTGATGGTACCCTGTTATAGAGTCCACCAAGCTAGGGTGAGTGAACATAGCAGAAATGGCATCTTTGTGAGACCTTCCTCACTCCAAATGATGTCAAATCTTCACTGAGGTGTACGGTGCTGTTCGTATGTCTCCCTCTGCATGAGAAACTGGCCCCTAAACTCTAAACCACCAGTAACACCACACCTCGACCTATTAGATGGCCCTCCTATAGAGATATAAATACTTGACTACTATGAGGGCCTTAGAGAGAAAGAGAGAGAAAAAACACCTCTCTCCTTCCCCAAGATGCAAAACTAGGAGTTATCAACCCCCCCCCCCCCCTTTTTTCTTATCGCGGGCATTATCAATGTGTTACGCATTTTGATGAATCTAGGGGGTAGTTTGTAAAATACTATTTTGTATTCTGACTACTCGTTCAGTGGGAGATACTATCAAATGTCTTCAAGGTGCCTGCTCTGTGGGTGCTTGAGCACCCCCAATATTGTCTTCTGCACTCCTGTAAATTGGGAGCTGAGAGTTCCATGTGTCAGGGAGGACAGTAGGGAAGTGCTTCAGTCTCCTTGCTTCTGCTCTCACCTCCCCCCTGCAGTCTCTTGGTTGGCTGTGGAATGTCTGACCAATGGACTGCAGGAGAGGGCAGGCACTGCAATTATGTCTCCCAGCTACTGCTCCCTCCCCCTTCCCCATGCAGCCTATTGGCTAGCTGTATAATGTCTGACCAAAGGGCTGCAGGAGGACCAGAGAGTAGCAGCAGTGCAGGCCAGTCTTCCTGAAGTACAGTGGAGATGGGGAGGGCAGCTGTTAAAGGGTCTGGGAAAGATAAAGAGGGGCAGAGGAGCTATAAGAAAGGTGAGAGAGTTGCTGAGAGAATTGCTAGAAGATGATTTAAAAAGGAGATACTGCTGGGAGAGAGAATTCTGCTGTGAAGGGCTGAGAGAGGAACTGAAAGAAGGAATTCTGGCTGGGAGAAGAGGAGGCAAGGAGCTGTGAGGGGAAGAGGGACTGGGAGAGGAGCTGTGGGAAGGGGAGAGATGTGGACACAAGCTGTGAGGTCAGAGAGGGCTGAGAGAGTGGACATAGGCTGTGGGAGTTGGGGACATTAGCCGAGAGAAGGGAAACCAGGATACA
This sequence comes from Rhinatrema bivittatum, assembly GCF_901001135.1. Taxonomy (NCBI): domain Eukaryota; kingdom Metazoa; phylum Chordata; class Amphibia; order Gymnophiona; family Rhinatrematidae; genus Rhinatrema; species Rhinatrema bivittatum. The sequence goes on along the minus strand of NC_042617.1, from coordinate 104,591,958 downwards.
AGCTGGGAGAGAGGACATGGGCCATGGTAAGAAGAGCAGGGGTGAGTAGTTAGGTGAAGGGAACTTAAGAAGGAGAGAGAATTGAAGATAAATTGGAAAAGGAACGGTGTGAACAGAGAGGAGAGGGCTGATGGGGAGGTATATCAAGGGACGGATTGTATGGAGAGACAGTATCATGGTCAAGGGAAGAGGCAAGAAGAGGTGAGGAGAGAGATGGGAGTGGCTGGAGGAGGTGAGATAAGATAATGAACTGTGAAGAGAAGGTGGGAAGAAAGATAATACATGGAAGAAAAATAACAAATAACAGAGAAATGAGAAGAAGAGCAGAAACTAAGCTTTAAAAGGAAAAAAAGGAAACTAGAAAAAAACAATTGCAAGTAGAAACATAATAGATTCAAACTGTAAACACAAAGGTCAGAAGATTGTTTATTCAAAGTCTGGTGAAGATTTCTATGCTAGTAGGGCATGTTCGGGGGGGGGGGGGCAGTGACATATGCCATTTTCTTCCAGCCCTAGAGTCACCAGGGTTAATAAAGCATTTTACTGAAAGGAAGGGGGTAGGGGTAAGAGGTTGTGGTTGCATGGGATATCATAAGCTCAAAATCTCTTAAAAATTGTCAGCTCCAGTATTGTGAGGGGCTGCAGCCAGAGCTTGAACTGAGTGGAAATTTAGGTGAACATTGTTCCCCTTGTTCACAAAAATAAATAACATATTCCCCCATTATATCCCACAAGACAGCGTTATCTCTGGCATTTCCAAATTGAGGATAAGAAGTACCACATGCTGGGAAAATACTAACTGCTGATCTTCTCGGGCTCATGTCATGCAGGTGGTGGAATGTCTTAAGTGGACTCTGCAAAAATGGGACTGGCCCTGGCCTGTGAGTGCTGGGAAAAATGTTACAAGGGATAAGAAGGCAAGAGAAGTTCCAGGAAAAAAAAAAAAAGTGCTTGGGCTTAGGGAGTGCAGAGCAGGAAATTGACCCAAACTTGAGGAGGAAGGGCAATTGAAAATTGAAAAGGGAGCTGAGCCTGCCTAACATGCTGATATAGGCGGATAATAAATATTTTAATAAATAAACAAGGGATGGGAATTGGTGAAGGAGTGGCTGAACCAGGCCTGCAGAGGAGGGTAACTGGCTATAGAAGGGAGAGGAAAGATGGGAAGAGGAACTTGGAGAACAGAGAAGGACAGGTCATTGGGAACTGGGGAGCAGGGCAAGCTACGGGGATGTAGGGAGTGCAGCTGGAAGAGGGATATTGATCCTCTTCCCCCAAATATAAAATTCAACTATGCCCATGCAAGATGGGGAGAATTAAAAGTGCAGATGGAGTAAGGAGGGGAGGAGAAAGAGGGAAAGATGGAAAAAGAGACTAGGAGAACGAGAGAAAATAGGGTTGAGAAAAAATGGTGGATGAGGAAACTATGGTGTGGATGGGCTGTTGGGGGGGGGGGGGGGGGGGGGGAAATGGAGTAGAAGGGAGGAGACCGGTAGGGATTTGCTGGGGTTAGGGAGAAGAATGATTGGTGGGACTTTGAGTCTTCCCTAGTTTTGTTTTAACCTGGCCACATGAGTCTTCCACTTGTCCACTTTACCTGCTCCTCTCTGGACATTTAAATACAGCCTGGTCAGTCACATGACCCGCTATGTTGTGTTTTGTTATTTGCTGGGGGCACTATAATTTGTGCTTAGTTCAGCACCGCCAATCATTTTCAAAAGTTGGGTTCTATGTTCATATGAGAATACCACCACTAATTCCTAAAACATAAAATGTATGTTTTAATATCCAGTAAGTTGTTTTTTTTTAATTGTCTCCATTAGGTAGTGCATTTGCAAGAGTAAAAACTGGAGATTACTACTTCTATGGTTTAGGAACAAAGAAAGATCATGCCATTGCAGCAACTCATTACAAGCTTGCAAGTGAACAACACCGTAGTGCTCAAGCCCTATTCAACCTGGCATATATGTATGAGCATGGCTTAGGAATGGAAAAGGTAACCTCACTTGCAGTCTTCACAATTACAGGATGCTTGCTACATATTTCTAGTTAGTGATATAGATGTTTCAAATATCAAATATACTGACATCTACAGTGTGTCAGGTATCAGTGTTTGATGGGCAAAAACATACACAGTTTGAAATGTTTGTAGATTTTTTTCCTTAAGCATTCTATTTTCTTTGCTATAGTATTTTGTTAAAAATATATATTGCAGTAAAAGAATAATGTGCATTTGTTATAGTATTGTTATGATAGACTTGTAGATACCAGTGACATTACATTGTTATAATATAGTTGTAGAGATACTGCAGTACTAATGACATTAATTACACAAATGTTCTTGATCTTAAATTTCATATCATATTCCAACAGAAATCACAAGAGTGAAATTATGTTTGTTTATAGTAATGCACTATTGTAAAATAGATGTTTAATCTTAGAGGAAGAAGGATGATCTGTTATTAGTGCAGTCATGCAATTCTTAGAAATTCTACTACAACAGACAATGTACAAGATCAGTGGCTCCATAGCTTTAAGGCAATGACATCAATAAGGAAGACAGGTACAGCCATATTGCAGAATCATTCCTTTTACTATAAAAAGAGAAGCAGTGCCTCCTCTTCACTAAATTTGTCAGAGTTGTAGTGATGATCTGTTTGTTTTACTCCTGGGGATATTCTGCACAAAAATATTACAAATTCTGCACCCAATATTTTAAAACTATGCAAAAAAATTATTCAGATTTTGTCAAGATACAATATAAACACTTTTTAAAAGTAAATTTATAATGCAATAACAGAACAAAGTTATTACTCAAAGATGCAGAATTTTTTAAATTATTTGTGCAGAATTTTCCCATTAAGGCTTGGCCCTTCCAGATTACACTCCTCTCCTCCAGGCTCAATGAACCTTCCCAGCTCTCTCTCCCCCCTATATAGCTTGAAACTCTTCCTCATGCTTGATTCTTCTCTCCTCTCGGATCAGTCCCTCACTTTGCTCACTACCTCCTCTTTCCTGCAGAGTTGACCCCTTTCCCATCACATTCCCACCACCAACTTTCTCTGCCCTACCAGGCTCAATCCCCCCAATCCATTTTCTCTCCCCTCTCCCCAGGAAGCCTCCAACAAGATTTGAACCCCTTCTCAGATAAGAACATAAGATATGCTACACTGGGCGAGATCATGGGTCCATCAAGCCCTGCATTCTGCCCCCAGCAGTGGCTAATCCAAGTCACAAGCACCTGGCAAGTATCCAAACATTAAATAGATCCCATACTAGTCATGCCAGCAACAAGCAGTGGCTATTTCCTATTGATTAACAGCAGTTTATGGACTTCTCCTGGAACTTATCCAAACATTTTTTAAACCCAGCTATACTAATTGCCTTAACCACAACCTCTGGGAATAAATTCCAGAGCTTAACCGTGCGTTGAGTGAAAAAGAATTTTCTCCAATTTGCTTTAAATGTGCTACCTGCCAACTTTAAGGAGTGCCCCCTGGTCCTTCTATGATCTGAAAGAGTAAATAACCGATTCACATTTACCTGTTCAAGTCCTTTCATGACTTTATAGACCTCTATCATATCCCACCTCAGCCATCTCTTCCCTAAGCTGAACAGCCCTAATTTCTTTAGCCTTTTCTCATATGGGAGCCATTTCATGCCCCTTAGCATTTTGGTCGCACTTCTCTGTACTTTCTCTAGTGGAACTGTATCTTTTTTGAGATACGGCAACCAGAATTGTAAACAGTATTGAAGGTACAGTCTCACCATGGAGTGATACAGAGGCATTATGACGTCCTCTGTTTTATTTGCCATTCCTTTCCCAATAATTTCTAACATTCTATTTGCTTTTTTTGACCACCACAGCACACTGAGCAGATAATTTCAATGTAATATCATCTATGACACCCAGATCTTTTTCCTGGGTGGTAACTCCTAAAATGGAACCTAACATTGTGTAGCTACAGCTATTTTTCTCTATAAGCATTAGCTTGCACTTGTCCACATTATATTTCATTGGCATATGGCCGCCCAATCTTCCAGTCTCGCAAGGTCCTCCTGCAATTTATCACAATCCACTTGTGATTTACCTACTCTGAATAATTTTGTCATCTCCAGATTTGATCACCTCGCTCATCGTACCCCTTTCCAGATCATTTATAAATATATTAAAAAGCACCAGTCCAAGTACAGATCCCTGAGGCACTTCACTGTTTACCTTTCTCCACTGTGAAAACAGACCATTTAATTCTGCTCTCTGTTTCCTTTCTTTTAACCAGTTTGCAATCCACGAAAGGACATTACCTCCAATCCCATGACTTTTTTGTTTTCTTAAAAACCTCTCATGAGGGACTTTGTCAAACACCTTCTGAAAATCCAAATACACCACATCTAGTGGTTCATCTTTATCCACACCTTCAAAAGATTTAGCAGATTTGTGAAGCAAGACTTTCCTTGGGTAAATCAATGCTAGTGTGTCCCATTAAATCATGTCTATCTATAAGTTCTGTGATTTTATTCTTTATAATAGTTTCACGATTTTTCCTGGCCCTGATGTCAGGCTCACTGGTCTATAGTTTCCTGGATCACTTCTAGAGCTATTTTTAAATATTGGGGTTACATTGGCCACCTTCTAATAGATCTGAAATTTCATTTTTTAAATTATTTCGGAACTCTGGGTTTTATACCATCTGGTCCAGGTGATTTGCTATTCTTCTGTTTATCAGTCTGGCCTTATACATTTTCCAGGTTCACCGTGATTTAATTAAGTTCATCTGAATCATCAACCTTGAAACCAGTCTCCAGAATGGGTATCTCCCCAACATCCTCACCAGTAAACACTAAAACAAAGAATTCATTTAGTCTTTGTGTGATGGATTTATCTTCCCTAAGTGCCCCTTTAATCCTTCGATCATCTAATGGTCCAACCAACTCCCTCACAGGTTTCCTACTTCAGATAAATTAAAAAAAAAATATGATTTTTTTTTCCTCTATAACCAACTTTTCAAATTCTCTCTTAGCCTGTCTTATCAATGTTTTACATTTAACTTGCCAATGCTTATGCTTTTTCCTATTTTCTTCTGATGGATCCTTCTTCCAATTTTTGAAGGAAGATCTTTTGATTAAAATAGCCTCTTTCACCTCACCCTTTAAACATACCGGCAATTGTATGGACTTCCTTCCACCTTTCTTAATGCATGGAATACATCTGGACAGCACTTCTAAGATGGTATTTTTTTTTTTTTAACAATGACTATGCCTGTTGTACATTCTTCAATCTTTGCAGCTTCACGTTTCACTTTTTTCCTAACGATTTTTCTCATTTTATCAAAGGTTCCCTTTTTGAAAGTACAGTGCTAGAACCGTGGATTTACTTATTGCCCCCTTCCCGTCAATTCAAACTTTGTCTCTTTCTGTTCTGTCCAGTTCTCTTCTCATACTCCAGCAAGACCCTCTAGCTTTCTCTTTATCTGCCCCTCAGGTTTAGCAAGACCCTCTAGTTTTTTCCCCTCTGCTGTCCCCTCTTCAGCAACCCCCCTCCCCAATTCTCTCTCCTACCTTCCCCCAAGCTTGCTGTCTACGACACTCTTTCAAGCTCCACTGAACCCCCACTGTTCCCTCCTTTTTTGGGGCTATGCAGGCCAGGGCCGGCACTGCAGATTCGTCTCTTCCAACCTACACAGACCAATGCTGACTCTCCCAACTCTCTTCTGGTCCACATAGGTCAGCCTGCTGCTGCTTTCTCATTTCTAGCCGATACAGATGCTATTTCTTCTTCTCTTCCAGACCACACTGGCCTCCACTGCCATTGCTGCTGCATCCTGGTCTCTGCACCAATTCAGAGTAGAAAATTTTGAATTCTGCACAATGCATATTTCCCCCAGGAGTAATATGTTTAAGAAATCAAATCAATTCTTTGATAGCCATTTCTCATTTTTATTAGAGAAGAGTCATTTTTAAAGATCTACCTTAAATATGGCCTCCAGAGCACATCTTTAAAATTTACAGCTTATAGCTGCACCTCTGTTTCTGCATCATGGAAAGTAAACTCTTACTGGCTGATCCAGTAGTTTTCAAACCAATCCTTAGACCTCCCAGTCAGATTTTTAGGCTACCCATAATGAATGTGCATGATTAACATTTGCATATTCATATTCATTAGTAATATCTTGAAAACTAGAGAGGTGGGGAAGGGAGGTCCCTAAGGACAGGTTTATGAACCACTGGGCTATACAAGAGCAGGATTCTCAATTCCCGTTGAGGGCCACAAACAGGACTGCTTATCAGGATTTTCACAATGAATACTCATCAGATTAATTTACATGCACCTGGTCCAATAACTGGATTAATTTGCATATTTTGATTTCTCTGAAAACCAAATCTGTTTGGAGCCAGAACTGGTGCAAGGCATTTCCCTTCTGGAGTGACTTGATGTTCAGTCTTCCTCTCTCCCTCCTGACGCCTTCTGCCAAGGCTCCACTACTACTGATGCACTTCTCTCAGGGCCCCCACATCATTGCTACCACATCTACTTGGCTCCTCAAATGTACCCTGGATGGTTCCCAGGCCCCTGAACACAGGGATTATAACCTGTCACATGCCCCACTTCTTCTTCTTACCTTAGAAGTGTGTCTAGGAAAGGGAGGGAGTGAGGCCACAGCCCTGCAAAGATTGTGACTATGTTACTGCCTACAGCCTGATCCATGACTGACCAGCATGGCAATAAGGAAAAGAAAATGAAAGCAATAAAGAGCAAGGAAATTGCAGCAATAAGGGACAGAAGCTGAGGGACCATCAGTAAAATAGGCAGACGTAGAGAATGATTTTGACACCCCTTGAAGCTTACTACTTGGGTCATGTCAGTCCTGAGAAGAAACTGTGTAATGCACATTGGGACAGCTGGAATTTAAAAAACATACATATAAGCTAATGTAAAACTTTCAAAGTCACATAATTATATATTTAAAATTAAACTAAACATTTTTATATTTGCTTCTTTCCCTTTATATGAGGCTTTTCCTGTCTTCTTTCCATTTTATTTTTCTTTTAACTCTCCTTTTTCAAACACTGTTAATTTCTCCTACCTGTCATTTCTCTACTGTCTGCCTGTTAGCATGTCAAATATTTCATTCTTTTGCATCTCATGCATTTTTAACCTATAACCATATCTCCCCTCTCATCCCAGCCTTCCCTCTCCTGTCTCTCACTCACAACAGCTATTTATCCTTTACCCCTTCCCTTCCAACCCTACCTTTTCCCCTTTCTGTTAACACTTTCCAACCTTCCAGTTCTTTGCCTCCCTCATGCACCCTCCCTCTCCCTTTCTGCATTGTCTTTTTCTCCCTCCACTTTTGCCCTATTATTCTTCCCTTCCTCCCATGGCTCCCCCTGCCCCTCTTCTTCCTTCCTGTCTTCTCTCGGCTCTGGCCTGTAGCTCCTCTCTGACATAGTCTTCCTTCCATCCTCATGCCATTCTGTCATTCTTTCTTCCCTCCCTTCTAGCCCTCTCTTGTCTTTCTCCTTCCCCAATCTTTTTTCATGCTTTATCCTCCTCTCCTTTCCCCATGGCTCCTCTAGGCCCTCTCTTCCTCTCTCCCTTCCTTGTGATTCCCTGCACATCACTGTATCTTTCCCCTATGGCTCCTCTTTCTTACCTCCTTATACCCCCTCTATCTAATTTTCCCCTCCCTTCCTCTCGCCTTCATAGCTACTCCTCTTTCTTCCTTATGGTTCTTCTATGCCGGGCCTTCTCTCCTTATAAGAACATAAGATTTGCTATAGTAGGTCAGACCAAAGGTCCATCAAGCCCAGTATCCTGTTTCTAACAATGGCCAATCCAAATCACGAGTATGTGGCAGGATCCCCAAATGCCAATAGATGCCCTGTTGCTTATCCCAGAGATAAGCAGTGAATTGCCCCAAGTCCACCTTAATAATGGTTTATGGACGTTTAGTCCAGGAACCTCTCCCTTTTTAAACCCAGCTACACAAAAAGCTTTCACATCTTCCAGCAACAAATTCCAGAGCTTAATTATGAATCAAGTAAAAAAAAATATTTTCTTCTTAATAATATTACCTAGTAATTTAATTGGATGTCCCCTAGTCTGTAAAAAAAAGTACAAAGAGTAAATAACCAATGTATGTGTGCCCGGGCACCCATTTGAAAGTTTCCATCCCTGCTAGTAGATGTCTCTGTTGTACAATGGCTGTAACTCCCTCCTCTTAGGGACTGTGAACCCTACCTCCTTAGCATCTTCAGATAATTAGCCTGAGAAGCAGAAGTCAAGCTCAGAAACTGAATGTAGGTATTCTCTAGAGCCATGGATTTGTCAATAGGTACACTAAACCTGTGTTTAGGAAAGCAACAATGTGGGGGTAGTAGGTTGGCTGAAGATTTGCTGCCTTTCATTTGTGCTGAATCTTAAACAACAACCCTCAGCTTCCTGATCCAGACCTCCCCTCCCATTTAGGCTGCAGTGAAAAAGAGGGGAGGGGAGTAAGCTTGGACTAGACATAGCAAAGCAAAAAAAAAAAGTACTCTGCTTCCTTTCTACTACATCTCATCCCCTTCTGTCATTCAAGGTCAAGAGGGCAGGGAGAGCCTGAAGTGCCTAGGGAAGGCAAAATTTTACATCTGCAGTTAATGTACAGCATTGCCATCAGCCGACATACATAGTACTGCTTTGATAAGCAAGTATATCGCCTATGAAACACATAGCACTTAATAATAATTTTGGAATTTTAAATCCACCTTTCCAAATGATACTCAAAGCTGTCTACAGCATTATTAGAATTCAGATACAATTCTAATAATGTGTATCCTCTATCATGTGGGTGAAAACAAATTAGTACAAAGCTCAACACACATTATTATCCCCTTCTCCTACTGAGATGGTGCTCATTCATAACTAGGGCAGGTTATAAAGCAGTAACTAAGGTAGATTCGTTTCCCATTTCTGCTAACATGTACTGAACAAGAGACAAATCTATTCTGCCATTTTTGTAGGCAAAATATGCTGCCAGTAATTTCTTATACACATATCATAGCATAGCTGGTATTTATTAACGGGCCGATATTCAGTAAGGGGAGGAAAACGCGCATCCAACCCGCGGCACCTAATAGCGCCCTCAACATGCAAATGCATGTTGAGGACCCTATTAGGTATGCGCGCGGGATACAGAAAGTAAAATGTGCAGCCAAGCCGCACATTTTACTTTCAGAAATTAGCGCTGACCCGAAAGTCGGCGCTAATTTCTTCCGGCACTGGGAAAGTGCACAGAAAAGCAGTAAAAACTGCTTTTCTGTGCACCCTCCGACTTAATATCATAGCGATATTAAGTCGGAGGTTCCGAAGAGTAAAAAAAGTAAAAGAAAAAAAATTTTGAATTCGGCCCGCGGCTGTCGGGCCGAAAACCGGACGCTCAATTTTGCCGGTGTCCGGTTTCCGAGCCCGTGGCTGTCAGCGGGCTCGAGAACCGACGCTGGCAAAATTGAGCGTCGGCTGTCAAACCCGCTGACAGCTGCCGCTCCTGTCAAAAAGGAGGCGCTAGGGACGCGCTAGTGTCCCTAGTGCCTCCTTTTCCCCGTTTCTACAGCGCCACCTAATTTGAATACTGCATTGCGCGCACCAGCGAGGGGCCGGTGTGCACGCCGGGAGAGCGGGCGTTCGTCCGCTCTCCCGCAGACTTTACTAAATCGGCCTGAGCGAAAGGAAGAAGCAAATAGGATCTTTGAACCATTACTATCATTCCTAGCTATCTACTGACTGCCTACCTATACAGTAGCAGTCATTCCCATCTCCTGCAGTCTCATCCCCACCTTTCAAAACTGCCCCAACCCCTGGCTCCCCCCGTCCATCTGTCCCTCCAGACATCTTCTCTTGGCCTTAGCAACACAGCAGTCCTGGTCACCATGATCAATGTACAGCAGTAGCAGCAGCACTTTCTTCCTGAGTGCTGTGAGCCAGCATGCATTCACAGACCCTCTTAACAACCTTGTCTCATGCCATATTGGCTTCCTGAGAATTGAGCTCATGCTGCTTCATAGACCTTGCATTCCTGTGTATTGATAACAACAGGGCCCAGGGCCAAGTCACTGTTTTGCAGACAGGACGTAAGTTTGGGAAGGAAGAGTGAGAGAAAGCATGGTAAGAGGTACCAGGAAAAAGGGGAGGCTAGGCTGGGTAGGCGAGGAGGATACTGACAACCCTAGAAAGAATACTAAATGAAAAAAACAAACAAACAAAGAATAATGTAAATCAACAAAAATCTCTCTCAAAAAATATAGATGTGTAAGAATGTCTAATGTAGTCTTAAAAAAGAATAATGACCATCATATAAGCACAGGTATAGGCACATAGTGTGGTGCTTTATAATCCTGTCTTTGGGCTGATGTTTTAATCATCAGTCATTCATAAATGGAAGTGTATATACTCATTTCTCAAAAGTCCTTATTTTTCAAGATTTTCTGAAACGTTGCAATGTCAGGTACTAGACACACAGCAACTTGATCTCTTCACAGGCATTCCTTGGAGAAGTATTCGCTTTCCTGGTGCAACAAGCACGCAGATCAGTGCATTTTATTTAGAGAAAATCTTGGTAAGAAATTTGACATTTGATATTTTATATGCAATACAAAAATCTTGAAAAATAAGGACTTTTGAGAAATGAGCATATATATTTCCATTTATGAATGACTGATTATTAAAACGTCAAGACAAAGACGGGATTATAAAGCACCAACCCTAGAAAGAAGGCAGGCAGACAGAAACTTAAACAAACAAACAATGGAGCCAATACAAAACAGTGCGCTCAGCCAAATGCACTGTTTACCTGCGGTTGGATGTGCGTTTTGGATGTGCATCCAGTCTCTTATGTTATAAGGGGATTAGCGCATGCACAACATGTGTCCAATGCACCATGAAACTAATAGCGCCCATCATATGCAAATGCCTGCTGATGAAGCTATTAGCTATACTCCCCAGATGTAAAAAAAAGAAAAAAAAAAGTGCATCAGACCTGCACATTTTTACGCTCAGAAATTAAAGCCTGCCCAGAGTAGACGTTAATTTCTGAGCAGCCGAAAAAGTTGTACCAAAAAGCAGAAAATACTGCTTATCTGTACATCCTCCGACTTAATATGGTGGTCATAATAAGTCAGAGGAACGAAAAGTTGAAAAGATTATTTAAAAAAAAAAAGTGCCGGCGGTCTGGTTAGGGAAACGGACACTCAGTTAACCAGCGTCCATTTTCCGAATCTGTGGCTGTGTGCTGGTTAGGAAAACGTATGCCGGTAAATTAAGCATCGATTTTCTTAACCCACAGACAGTCGACCTCTCCTGGGCGCTCGATGCCAAGGAAGCACTAGGGGCATGCAATCGACCTTAGTACCTCCTTGGCAGCGTGACCCCTAATTTAAATATTGCATCGCACAACCAGGAAAGGTGCCCGGGCACACGTTAGGAAAGCGGGCGCTCAACACTAAGCGCCCGCTTTTGGCTCTCTTTTATGTGTCACATCAGATAGTAAACATAAGCATGAGAAAGGGAAGACAGTGATTTTAACCAACCTTGTTCTGCTTGTATTGCTGATTTACGTATGCCTTTTCGATTATTTCAGCTTCTTTCATTCCCCACTTTTATTCACGTTTTTAAATAAATTTGATTTAGGGATCATCCACAACTATGCTATGGTTCTAATTGAATGCATGCAAGAACAATGGAAAGCTGCATCTGGAAAAGCATTGGAAATAATATCAGTTATCTTTTCTTCAGTAACATTTATTCAGCAAAATATTCCAATTGTTTAACCTTCTTAGAAAGCATAATTTTATTTTTAAGGACACTCTTTTGGCTAGAAGGTTGTACGACTTGGCTGCAGAAGCAAGCCCTGACGCATATGTGCCTGTGTTCTTTGCACTCATTAAATTAGAGACTGTTCATCTGTTCCGAAAATTGCTGTATTATAACGTAAGTATAATTCTTAGTTTGTTTGATTTGTTCCCCAGTAAACTTTATTCTAGGGATATATTGTATTTCACTTTTTATATATTTATTTTCAATATACTTTTCTAAACCACTTTCTCAAAATATGCACAAGCAGTTTCACAAATGGAGACAAGCATATAGGATTCTAGGCGTCAGATTATAATGTTCCTTCTGGGCGCTGTGTGTGAATCTTTCACGTCAAAAGACATTTAAAAATTTTACAGAATTAATTCCAATCATCTACAGTTTTCTTTTTCTTAATTCAGCAGTGTCTTTCTGATTCTTTGGGCTTCCAGTTAAATCACAACGGACCTTTACGGGGCTATAATGCCAGGAGCCTCTATTTGCAACTACCTGATAGTTCCCCCTATATTTTGAACCCTCTTTCTATCTAACCAAACCCTCAAACCATACTTTGCACTGTAAACAATAGCATTATACTCCTTTGTCTTCTGCAAAATGATCCCTATTTTGGTGATTAATTCTTTGCAGACCTTTTCCTTACAGAAGAATAACTCCTTTACAGCTGCTTATGCAAGCTAGTTATATGTTCAGTGAAGAATATTCACTATCAGGCTGATGCAATACCATGTGCTGCTGCCAGCGCACAGCTTAACACGCGATTGGATGCGCGTTTTGGACACGTGTCCATAACCCCCGATGCAAAACTGGGATTAGTGCGTCCAAAACGCAATTAAGTGCATAGCTAATAGTGTTCATCACATGTAAAGTACATGTAGATGAGGCTATTAGCTAATCCCCACGATGCAAAAATTTTCCCACGAGGCTAATGTGCCCGGGGCTGGTGTAAAGGTCTGCCGCGCTCAAGGGCTCACTGTAAAAACCCCAAATTCCTGCTTTCTGTGATCGCTCCTACTAGTATCGTCGTGAGACTAAGAAGGAGGGATCACAGAAAGCAGAACCAGTTAAAAAAATATTCACGAAAAAAAAAGTTTTCTGAGCACCCAATATACACTCACAATATACACGGTCCAGGCCGTGTATATTGTAGGTGTATTTTGTGCTGGTAGCGGGAGAAAACAGACACTTGTATTGAGTGTCCGTTTCCTAACCTGCAGTAACAGCCACCTTTTCTGGGCACCTGATGCCAAGGAGGCACTAGGGAAGCACAGTTTCCCGTAGCGCCTCCTTTTTACTGCAGCAGCTAATTTAAATATTAAATCAGGCACCCAGGACAGGTGAATCGGCATTAGGAGAGCGGGCACTCAATCATGCTTGCCCCTTTTATGCGTATCTATATTACATCAGCCTGATTGAACTTGAATTCTAATGGTTTTAACTCATGGATATTTACAGTATCTGCTGCTCTGCTCAACTCCTCCCTAATTTGCTAGAATTTGGCATTTAACTGCTTTGTATATTTATCATCAAGCACATACAGTTGTGCTCATAAGTTTACATTCCCATGGAAGAAGTGTAGCATTTTAAGAAAAAATGAGTGATCAGACAAAAACATGTCTGTTATTTTTAATATGCTTTAAATTAAACTATTATGCATTACAGAATAGCACAATCATTAAACAAACCATAGCAATAAGGGAAATAATAAAATGTTCCTGTTCAGACGTTTGCATACCCTTAGTTCTTAATATTGTGTATTGCCCCTTTTTGCATTGCTGATGGCTTGCAGTCTTTTGTGATAGTTGTGAATGAGGCCCTTTATTATCTCATGTAGTAAAGCTGCCCATTCCTCTTGGCAAGAAGCCACCAGATCCCGTAAATTATTTGGCTGTCGAGCATGAACTGCACGTTTGAGTTCTCCCCAAAATTGCTCGATGATGTTGAGATCAGGAGCCGGTGATGGCCACTCCAGAACCTTCGCTTTCTTCTGCTGCAGCCGCTGAAAGGGCGACTTGGCCTTATGTTTTGGATCAGTCATGTTGAAAAGTCCAAGTGCACCCTATGCACAGCTTCCTGGCTGATGAATGCAAATTCTCCTCCAATCTTTTCTGATAAGAGGCTGCATTCATCCTGCCATCAATTTTGACTAAATTCCCTGTGCCACTGTCATTCACACCCCCAAACAGCTCTGTGGTTCACGGTAGGGAATAGTGTGTTTCTCTTCACAGCTTTTATGGTTTTGGTCTCATCAAATTATTTTGTTCTAGAAGTTTTGAGGCTTTTCTTGGTGCTGTTTGGCTTATTGTAAGTGGGCTGTTTTGTGGCATTGGTGCAGCAATGGCTTTTTTCTGGCAACTCTACCATGAAGCCCATGTGTTTCATCTGATCACGTATGTTTTCTTAAAATGCTACATATCTTACAACTTCTGCCAGGGGTATGTAAACTTATGAGCACAACTGTATATAAATCTTTAAATTTATGTGAAATGCGCTTGACCAGATGTGCAGTCTGTTGCTAGGGAGTGGGGTGTGCATATGAGTGCCAGCACACTCCACCTGCCACTAACCCCCAAATTCATATTATTTAAAAATAATAATTATAATAATCAGCAGCTGCACTAAATGGAATCTAGGCAGTGCCCCCAGACCTCCTCACCTTATCCCTTACCCTGCCCCATATCTAGGAGGTGTTCCTGGGGCACGAACAAGCTCCTCTCTCTCCTGCCTCACTGCTCAGGTTTAGTAAATAACCACCAGTCAACCCATGGCCAGAGCCATTGTACGAGTACCATACAACATAGTGGTGCCAGTCTCAAGTTGACCAGTGGCCGTTTTAATAAACCAGAGCATTCAGGCAGAGGCACTCCTGCCCCAGAAACACCCTCCAGACTCATGACTACATAAAGGATGGAATGGGGGTAGGTTGTGGGTCCTGGGGGCATTTCCACAGTCGCAAACGTTTCATGGTAATCACTCTCACCTGACATTCTATTAAGTATGGGGTGGGGTGAGCCATGGCCATCATGTGGAAAACTTTCTCCTCCCTCATTCATACACGTTCATTCTTGCACTACGCTGACTTACATATACTCACACACCATATATACCCATACACATAGGTTCACATATGCCCCCCTACGCAAGACACGCCCGCACACATCTTTGTCTCTCCCTCCCATATACCCACTTGCACATATTCACTCATTTTCTCCCTCCCACCCCCAACCTTGCCCCCTTCCCCCATACGAGCCATGTCCACCCAGCCATCCCTCCCAGTCACAGACACCCCTAGGTCAGGAGAATGATAGACAACACTGTGCTGGGGTTGGTCCAAGTGGGGGGAGGGGGGAGGTGCTGCAGCTGGGTTTGGAAAGGAGGTCATAAAGTGCTCGATTTGGGAGAATGTCACAGTGTGCTGAGATCAGGCTGGGAAGGGAGAGATCGGCTAGAGGGGATAGAGCTGGGGTGGTGAGGGCGTGTTAGGAGCATCCAGTGTGCTGAGGTCATGCTCAGCAGGGGGAATCAATGAGTGTTGGGCCAGGTTGGGGGGGAGGGGACAGCGTGACAGGGAAGGAAAAGATAGGCGGGTATGTGAAAGGAGACTGCTGCATTTGGACTGGGTGGGAGAAGTTATGCGAGACGGCCCTGGGGGGAGGGTCACACTGTGCTGAGGTCCAGAAGTTCTGGGATTGGCTTGGGGTAGGGGGGAGTACTGGGGCTAGGTTATGGAGGGGTTAGGGGTCGGATTGTAATAAGGGAAGAGGATTGAGGTCTATATGGCGAGGACTGGCAGAGTGCCAAGTGTCCCCATGGCGACATACCCTTCCCATTGAATTTTTAATGGGTGTCAAAAGCATCTGAATTCAAAAAAGCATGAGATAAACACAGGGGATCTCTGAAGGAGTGGCGAGGATTGTAAACCTCAATAAGTTGGTGTGTATGGGCAGACCAGATAGCAGAAAAAGATTATATTGCCTATCATGTGTCTATGTTAAACACATGTAAATCACAGGCCCATCTAAACATTATGGACAGTATTTCACTGTGACAAAGTTGTATCCATGACCAAACAATATCTGTTTGACATAACTCATCAGTATGAGAGAACAGCCTGCTTTGGATTAACAGGATGACACCTGTCCATGGCTGCACATTTGGCTTGAATAGCTTAATTTCTATTTCATTCTATTCTCACAAATTACTAATTGTAGCAGTGTGGACATCAAAACTTAAAAGGCAAACTGTATGCCTCATACGTTCATTACAACTGTGATAAACCAAACTTGTGGGAAGAGAATGTTGAGATTACTTACCTGATAATCTCCTTTTCCTTAGTGTAGACAGATGGACTCAGAACGAATGGGTATAGTATGCTCGTGCTAGCAGTTGGAGACGGATCTGACGTCAGCACGGGTATATATACCCCCACAGGAAGCGTAGCAACTCAGTAATCTTCCTTGCAAAAGCTGTTATGGATGTGTGTACTGACGCTCAGTGAAATAGTGAAACCTGATTCCCCTGACCGATTGATAGTAGCTGGAGACCGCCAGCATTCCCAACCGGAAGGTGTCGACACCTGGCAAAGGGAACGCTCTTATGGAAACAGATGACATGGCTTACCTTGAATCGGTGAAACCCATGTACATAGGCAGCTGGGCGGGATGCTGAGTCCATCTGTCTACACTAAGGAAAAGGAGATCATCAGGTAAGTAATCTCAACATTTCCTGGCGTGTAGCCAGATGGACTCAGAACGAATGGGATATACAAAAGCTTTACTCCCAGCCTGGGCGGGAGGCTGCCTGAGGACCATGTAGTACCGCCCTTGCAAATGCTGTGTCCTCCCTGGCCTGGATATCCAGACGGTAGAACCTGGAGAAGGTATGGAGGGAGGACCATGTCGCTGCTTTACATATTTCTGCAGGCGACAGCATCCTGGATTCTGCCCAAGATGCTGCTTGGGCTCTGGTAGAATGAGCCTTGACTTGTAGAGGCGGCGACTTCCCGGCCTCTACGTAATCTGCTCTGATAACTTCTTTAATCCAGCGGGCGATGGTGGGCCGAGAGGCCGCTTCACCTTGTTTCTTCCCGCTGTGCAGGACGAACAGATGGTCCATCTTTCGTACTTCTTGTGTCACTTCCAGATATCTGGGCAGCAATCTGCCAATGTCGAGATGGCGTAATAAACGCCCTTCTTCAGATTTCTTCAAACCCGCGGTGGTAGGCAAGGATATGGTTTGGATAAGATGAAACTGTGAAACCACTTTAGGTAGAAAGGAGGGAACCGTACAAAGATGGATAGCCTCAGGACTGATTCTGAGAAATGGATCACGGCAGGACAGTGCTTGTAGCTCTGAGATGCGGCGTGCTGAACATACAGCCAGCAAGAACACCATCTTCAAGGTTAGAGAACGGAGAGACAGGCCCCGAAGGGGTCTGAAGGTGGATCCTGCGAGGAAATCCAAAACAAGGTTGAGGTTCCATAAGGGCACAGGCCACTTCAGTGGTGGACGAATATGCTTGACTCCTTTCAGGAAGCGAGACACATCTGGGTGCTTGGCAATGGTCTTGCCATCCCTCCTGGGACCGTAGCAAGACAGCGCAGCCACCTGAACCTTGATGGAGCTGAGGGAGAGACCATTCTGAAGTCCATCTTGCAGGAAATCCAACACAATAGGGATTGTGGTTGCATGTGGATTGGTGCCATGAGTGTCGCACCATGCTTCAAATACTCTCCAGATCCTTACGTAGGTGAGGGATGTGGAAAACTTGCGAGCTCGGAGGAGTGTATCTATCACGGGCTCCGAGTAACCTCTTTTCTTCAGTCTAGCCCTCTCAATGGCCAGACCGTAAGAGAGAATTGAGCTGGATCCTCGTGGAGGATGGGACCTTGACGTAGAAGGTCCCATAGAGGAGGCAGGGGAAGGGGCTCCCCTGCCAGTAGTCTTCTCATGTCCGCGTACCAGGGTCTTCTTGGCCAGTCTGGTGCCACCAGAAGAACTAGGCCCCAGTGCTTCTGAATCTTGTGGATGATGGCGTCCAGCAGAGGCCACGGAGGAAAAGCATATAGCAGAGTCCCTGGAGGCCATGGCTGAACCAGGGCATCGATTCCGTGTGAGAACGGGTCGCGCTTGCGGCTGAAGTATCTGGGTACTTGAGCATTGGACTTGTCCGCCAGTAAATCCATGTCCGGAATCCCCCAGTGATCCACAATCATCTGGAAGGCTGTAGGTGACAGCTGCCACTCTCCCGGATTTAGGCTTTCTCTGCTGAGGAAGTCTGCCGTGGTGTTGTCCTTCCCGGCAATGTGGACGGCGGAGATGTCTTGAAGATTCGCCTCTGCCCAAGCCATCAGTGGGGCGATCTCCAGAGAGACTTGTCGGCTTCTGGTTCCGCCCTGATGGTTGATGTATGCCACCGTGGTGGCATTGTCGGATCTCACTCTGACCATCCTGTTCTTCAGTCTGTGAGCAAATCAAAGGCATGCCAATCGGACTGCCCGAGCCTCTAGACGGTTGATGTTCCACGCTGACTCTTCTCTGTTCCACCGCCCTTGTGCGGTGAGTCCTTCGCAGTGTGCTCCCCAGCTGCTCAGGCTGGCATCTGTGCTGAGCTGAGTCCATGTGGGGGAGGACATCTTCGACTCCCTGCTCATGTGGTCGGACTGCAACCACCACCGTAACTGGGTCCGTACTCTGGCAGGCAGAGGTAGGTGCGTGGAATAGTTCCGCAGACAGAGGCTCCAGCGAGAGAGCAGGGAGCGTTGCAGAGGTCTCATATGGGCCCTTGCCCAAGGTACCACTTCCAGGGTGGATGCCATGAGACCAAGAACCTGCAGATAATCCCAAGCTATGGGCCAACTGGCTCCCATCAAGCACTGGATACGCGTCTGGAGTTTTAACCTTCTCTTGGGAGTGAGACTGACTGTGTCTGCCTGGGTGTCGAACTGTACTCCCAGGTATTCCAGCGACTGGGAAGGCTGTAGACAACTCTTGCTGAGATTGATTACCCAGCCCAAGCTTTCCAGAAGGGCGATCACTCTGTCGGTAGTCCGATGGCTCTCCTCTCGTGATTTCGCCCTGATCAGCCAATCGTCTAGGTAGGGATGGACCAAAATTCCTTCCCATCTGAGTGCCGCTGCTACCACGACGACCACCTTGGTGAAGGTCCGCGGTGACATGGCCAACCCGAAGGGCAGAGCCCGGAATTGGAAGTGGCGTCCTAGAACCTTGAAGCGTAGATAGCGCTGATGATCCGGATGGATCGGGATATGCAGGTAGGCTTCCGACAAGTCTAATGCCGTGAGGAATTCTCCTGGCTGTACTGCGGTCTTGACGGAGCGCAGAGTTTCCATGCGAAACCTCGGGACCCTTAAGCATTGATTGACTGACTTGAGGTCCAGTACGGGCCGAAAGGTGCCCCCTTTCTTGGGTACCATGAAATAAATGGAATAATGTCCAGAATTCACTTCCCAGGCAGGTACTGGAATGATGGCTTTCAAGGACAGGAGCCTCGCCAGGGTAGCTTCCAATGCTGCCTTCTTGTGTATGGGACAGGAAGATTCCACAAAATTGTCCGGAGGGAGGTGATGAAAGTCCAGATAATACCCCTCTCGGATGATGGCGAGGACCCACTGGTCCGACGTAATCTCGACCCATCTGGGGTAGAAGAGAGTCAACCTGCCCCCTATGGCTCCATCCCCAAGATGAATTGGCGGATTCTCATTGTGAGGCGCGGCCGGGACCGCTCCCCTCTTGCGCTGCTTGGACCGAAAGGACTGATTCTGGGCCCGAGGACGAGGTGCCTGGTAGCGACTCCTGTAGGGAATGAAGTGCTGGGAGCTTCTACCCCTGGAGGGCCTTGGAAAGGCGCGCTGGTTCCTTCTGAACCGATCTTCCGGCAATCGAGGTACTGGAGAGGCCCCCCATGTGCTGGCCAGTTTATCAAGGTCACTGCCAAACAGGAAAGAGCCCTTAAAGGGCAATCTGGTGAGGCGCGTCTTTGAAGGCGCATCGGCTGACCATTTCCGGATCCAGAGCTGCCTCCTGGCGGCTACGGAGGATGAGATCCCCTTGGCTGTTGTCCGGACTAGGTCTGATGCAGCATCCGTGAGGAACGAGAGAGCTGACTCCATGTCTGCTGCTGGAGCGTTGTTCCTGACCTGTGACAAACAGGAACGCATCACCACTGTGCAGCAGGTTGTGATCCGCAAAGATAGAGCTGCCACCTCAAAAGTCTGTTTCAGAATGGCGTCCAGTCGCCGGTCATGAGGCTCCTTGAGGGCCGCCCCCCCTTCAACTGGAATGGTAGTGCGCTTGACCACAGCGCTAATCAAGGCGTCCACCTGAGGGCACGCCAGCAGCTCCTGGATAGCCGGTGCCAGGGGGTACATGCCTGTCAGGGCCCGACCCCCTTTGAATGAGGCTGCTGGTGCAGCCCATTCTATATCTATCAGTTGTTGTGCTGCTTGCAAGAAAGGAAAATGGTGGGCTGTAGGACGAAGACCTTCCAGCAGGGGGTTCTGCGCAGAGGGTACCGTAGCGCTGGGACCTGTAATATCCAACTCCGCCAGGCACTGAGACACCAGGTCGGAGAGATCCTCTTTAGGGAAGAACCACCTCATGGTTCTATATGGCTCAATCCCTGGGGGAAGTTCCCCCTCGTCCGGGAGTTTGGACTCGTCCGGTGAAACCTCCTGGTCTGACTGATCTGGACTGTCTAGCAGCGGGAGGTCCCGCTCCCGATAAGGGCGTGAGGGTCCAGGAACAGGATCCGCTGGAGCCTGTACCGCAGCAGCAGCCGCAGCAGCCGCCGCAGTCGCAGCCACCGCAGGAACAACAGGAACCGCAGGGCCTGGATGGGAAGCTGTTTGCATCTGTACAAAGGCATGAATCCCCTTAAAGAGATCCACCCAGGAAATTGAAGCAGTCTCCAATCGCTGGGGTACAAGATCCCCCGGGATTCCAGATTGGTCGAGACTGACCGCTAAATCCGGGGTAGCCCCTGGGGAACTGTCAGCAAATCGTGGCTGAGATTGGTCCTGGCCCGAGGGTCCCACGGCCTCCTCACATTGGGCACATAGGGAGTCTGGCTCTTCACTGTGCGTGGCTCTAAGCTGGCATGCGGAGCAGAGGCTGAGGGCTTTAATGCCGGAGGCAGGAGGCGCCCCCGCTGAAGACGCTGAGGCGTTCTGTTCCATTGAAAAGTATGCGCTGAACGATAAGCGGCAACAATATCGCTTAATACAATAGGCGCTCAATAATATGCGGCAGCTATATATGCTTAATACAACAGGCGCTTAATAATAATATGCGGCAGCAATATGCGCTTAACACAACAGGCGCTCAATAATATGCGGCAGCAATATGCGCTTAATACAACAGGCGCTCAATAAGATGCGGCAGCAATATACGCTCAATGATATGCAATATGCTCTCAGCAATATGCGGCTAGCAATATACGCTCAATGATATGCAATATGCTCTCAGCAATATGCGGCTAGCAATATACGCTCAATGATATGCAATATGCTCTCAGCAATCTGCGGTTAGCAATACAGGCTCAATGGTATTCAATATGCTCTTAGCAATATGCGTTTAGCAATAGACGCTCAATGGGATTCAATATGCTCTCAGCAATATGCGGTCATTAATACCTGCTCAATGGTATTCAATATGCTCTCAGCAAGAAGCGGTTAGCAATACACACTCAATGGTATTCAGTTTGGTGCGGATTTTAAGAGCCCTGCTCGCCTAAATCCGCCCAAATCCGGGCAGATTTAGGCGAGCAGGGCCCTGCGCGCCGGTGAGCCTATTTTACATAGGCCTACCGGCGCGCGCAGAGCCCCGGGACTTGCGTAAGTCCCGGGGTTTTCTGAGGGGGCGTGTCGGGGGCGGGCCCGAACCGCGCGGCTTTTTCAGGGCGTGTCGGGAGCGTTCCGGGGGCATGGCTACGGCCCGGGGCGGTCCGGGGGCGTGGCCGCACCCTCCGGACCCGCCCCCAGGTCGCGTCCCGGCACGCTAGCGGCCCGCTGGCGCGTGGGGATTTACGTCTCCCTCCGGGAGGCGTAAATCCCCCGACAAAGGTAAGGGGGGGGCAAAAGAAAGTTCCCTCCGAGGCCGCTCCGATTTCAGAGCGGCCTCGGAGGGAACGGGGGTAGGCTGCGCGGCTCGGCGCGCGCCGGCTATACGGAATTGATAGCCTTGCGCGCTCCGATCCAGGATTTTAGCGGCTACGCGCGTATCTACTAAAATCCCGCGTACTTTTGCTTGCGCCAGCAAAAGTACGCCAAATCGCGCGGTTTGAAAATCTACCCCTATGCTCTCAGCAATATGCAGTTAGCAATACACGCTCAATGGTATTCAGTATGCTCTCAGCAATATGCGTTTAGCAATACACGCTCAATGGTATTCAATATGCTCTCAGCAATAAGTGGTCGGCAATATACACACAATGATGTATATAATATGCGCTTAGTCATAGACAGGCGCTTATCACGGGCGCTCAATACCTGAACAAGGCCAACAAAATGGCGCCCTCCACGGCGTGCCGCCCACGCCACCGATCCTTAGTTCCTCGGAGACCAAAAGTAAGAGATGTACGCCTTACCTGATCCTCGGCGCTTCCCGGCTGGAACCCGGGCGGTCTCCGGCTGCAGGGGAGAGGGCAAGTACCTTCACCGCTGCGTTTGAGGATATGCACCCGCTGCGTCGTCCACGCCGGGACCGAGGCGCCTCGCTCGCCACGCCCGAGCCTCGCCCGGGGGCTACGTCCCTGCCGCGATTCGGCCACCGGACCGAGGTCTTAAACCTCCGGGGGATCACGGAAATCACCCCGGGAAACTCAACTGGGTAAGGGACCCCAAGGGTATCACCGCAGGAGTGTGGGGCTCGATGTTGTAGTCGAAATTTAGAAAGAAGAAAGTAGAAAGTAGATTGGAAACACGCTCAGCGAGCGTGCAGGCTCTCCAAACTGCTTTGGAGATGGAAATTACTGAGTTGCTACGCTTCCTGTGGGGATATATATACCCGTGCTGACGTCAGATCCATCTCCAACTGCTAGCACGAGCATACTATACCCATTCGTTCTGAGTCCATCTGGCTACACGCCAGGAAATGAATATTATGAGGACTGGTTTATGAGCATGAAGTTACTTAAGATCTATTTTTAAAATATCAATTGTATTACCATACTAATCAATAAATCACTATTTTTTTTTCAACAGTATACTACAGCATGGAAACAACTCTTCATTGACAGAGTACGCAGCTTTAATTGGGACCTCTTATTAATGATGCTCATAACTTTTATGCTTGTGATACTGTTTGGAACCAGATATATATAGGTCTGTGTGTGTAAAAATCATTTTTAGTACATCACATTGAAAAAGATGTTTTTCCTACATATTTTTAAATAAAATTAAATTACCATCAAATATTTCTCTTCACGAGCTTAACTTTCAGTGCTGATGTTATACAGTGGAAACCTATATGGATACATATCGCAATCATGAAGGATGTATAACAAACACTTATCTTTTAATTTCTGGATAAAAATGTTTAGTACTGCTTGTACTGTGCCTTACTGTTTACAAATATCAAACTATCCGTGCTGTGATAGTAATTTATGATTAATACTTCTGTTGTAGATGTTCAGAATTTATTAATTTCAGTGTTTATTTTAATTTCTCACAGGACAAGCAGGATGGTTGTCCTCACAAATGGGTGACATCGAGGATGGAGCCCACCACGGAAAACTTCTGTCAAAGTTTAAACAGAACTTTGACTGGCCCCTACTGGGCATGCCCAGCAAGGCACTGACCCTGCAGCCAGCAGGGGTCTCCCTTCAGTCTTCTTTTTTCCGCGCAGCAGTTGCCACGCGGTGAAAGGAGCTCTCTAACCACGTTCCTGACAGAAATTTGGAAATTAATTTCCTAAGAAAATTTGCCCCTCAGGGGTCTCCCTTCGACAAATTTTTAGTCATCTTACGGAACCCGGTAAGTTTTTTTGCCTTTTCCATCGACTACCGTCGATTTTGGCCCTCGAGGCCTGTTGGCACTTACCGATCCCCAGCCTAAATTTTGGCTTCCAGCCATGGCAACGGGGTTCCGTCGTTGTCCGGATTGTACCCGGACTATGTCCATCACAGACCCCCACAGGGTTTGTGTAATGTGTTTGGGTAGTGAGCATGATGTCCTGACTTGCACCAAATGTGCCTTAATGACACCCAAAGGTCGCAAAGCCAGGATGGAGAAGATTGGGGCTCCTCTTCCATGCACCCACCCCAACGCCATCGATAGCATCGACGTCCTCGGAACCGGCACCGTCGAAGTTGTACCACCATCGTCAACCCTCCGGTGACCGTCCACCATCGATCGCTTCTCGGCCGTCGACTCCTGTCCCTTCCCCGGATGGGCGAGGGGATCGGAAAGAAAAGCATCGCCATCGACGGCACAAGTCTCGGCCTGTCGAGGATCCACAGCCATCGACCTCCGCTCAAGCCGAGCCAACCGACAAAGAAGCCGCGAACAGACCGGACACCCCTCCACGTCTCGTTCGCCGGCAACGAGGAAAACCCTCACCCTCTCGGGGTGTGGGGGCCGTGATCCCACCGGTTACGGTGGTCCCTCCGGCCCTGCCTCAGCCTCCCTCTCCCGTCGAGCCGGGTATGGTTACCCCTGGTCTCCGGGCAGAACTGGACCGGCTGGTCCAGGAGGCCATCGAGAAAGCGATGAAGAAATTGCAACCTCCATCGGCACCGTCTCCGGCACCGGTTCCAGTGCCGCCCCCGGCACCGACACCGGCACCGGCTTCGCCACCGAGGAGGGAACCGACCACCGAGCCGTTGATACAAGCGCTAGCACCGCTACTGAGCCGCATGGAGGCGCTCATGACGGCCCTTCCATCGGTGATTCCAGTGCCATCGACAACACCACCGTCTCTGACTGGATTTTCATCGGCAGGAGAAACACTGTTCCGGATTCCCCCTTCCGGGGTGGTTCCATCGGTGCCTTCTGGTATATCTCCACCGATATATCCTTCGGTTCCATCCATTCCACGCCAGGCACCGATTCCATCGACAGCACCGAAGCCATCGATGCCATTTCTGGTTCCACCTACGGCACCGATTCCACCTCGGTTTCCATCGATGCCTTTAGAGCCTCAGCCAGGTCCATCAGGGTTACAAACCCCACTTGATCCCTACGATACCTGGGGTGATGATGATGATACATCTTCTGACACGGATTTGCCTTCGCCTCCATCTCCTACAGAGAGTAGAAAAAGATCTCCTCCTGAGGATCTATCTTTCATTAATTTTGTGAAAGAGATGTCAGAAGTTGTACCTTTTCAACTACAATCTGAAGCTGATGACAGACACCAGATGATGGAACTCCTTCAATTTCTGGATGCTCCAAAAATCATCGCTTCCATCCCTATACACCAGGTGTTTTTGGATCTGCTCAAGAAAAACTGGGAATCTCCTTCATCAGTGTCCCCAGTTAACAAAAAAGCTGACTCCACCTACCTTGTCCAGTCAGCACCAGGTTTCCAAAAACCTCAACTGGATCATCGCTCTGTTGTGGTTGAGTCCGCGCAGAAGAAGGCCAAGCGTCTTAAGCCACACTCTTCTACCCCACCTACCAGGGACAACAAGTTCCTAGATAGTGTTGGACGGAAAGTCTATCATGGAGCTATGTTGATTTCACGCATAGCTTCATATCAACTTTATATGACTCAGTACAACAGAGCCATCCTTAAGCAGATGCAAGACTATGCTGACACGTTACCAGACCAATACCAACCGCAGCTTCAAGCCCTTCTTCACAAGGGATTTGAGGCAGGGAAGCATGAGATTAGGACTGCCTATGACATATTCGATGCTTCCACAAAAGTTTCAGCCACAGCCATCTCAGCCAGATGTTGGGCTTGGTTAAAATCATCCAACCTTCGCCCAGACGTTCAGGATCGTCTTGCTGATTTACCCTGCTTAGGCGATAATTTGTTTGGAGAGCAAATTCAGCAGATTGTGGCGGAGTTGAAAGACCACCATGAGACGTTGAAACAACTCTCATCTGTCCCACCTGAGCTGACCTCCAAGCAACCGCAAAAGAAAGACTCTAAGAAGTCATTCTTTCGACCACGCCGTTATTACCCTCCATCGGCCAGGCCTCGTCCAGCTCGATCCTCTACTAGGCCTCAGCCGCGTCAGCCTAGGAAACAAAGGCCTACTGTAGCCCCTCCTCCTGGGCCTGCGGCTGGCCTTTGACTCCCCTGTAGGGAACACATGCCAAACCCCTCTTCCGGACATCCCTGTAGGAGGTCGACTGTACCATTTTCTACAACCTTGGTTGCAGATCACCTCAGATCAGTGGGTGCTAACAATTATCGCACAGGGTTACCACCTCAACTTCATAACTCTTCCGGCAGACTCCCCGCCTCTTCAAGCGTGGAGTCTATCCACCCATTTGGCTCAATTACAACGGGAAGTATCTCTTCTTCTGCAATCAAATGCTATAGAACCCGTTCCTCCCTCTCAACGAGGCAAGGGATTCTATTCCAGATACTTCCTAATACCAAAGAAATCGGGGGGACTACGTCCCATTTTGGACCTTCGAGCCCTCAACAAATACCTTCAAAAAGAGAAGTTCAAAATGGTAACCCTAGGCGCGCTGCTCCCTCTGCTACAAAGAGGGGATTGGCTGTGCTCTCTCGACCTCAAGGACGCTTATACCCACATTGCGATCACACAATCCCATCGCAAATATCTGCGGTTTCTAGTTGGCCACGACCATTATCAATACCGTGTCCTCCCTTTCGGTCTAGCTTCTGCCCCACGAGTCTTTACCAAATGTCTCGTAGTGGTAGCAGCATTCCTCAGGAAGGAAGGTGTCCACGTCTACCCATATCTGGACGATTGGCTAATCAGGGCCTCCACCCAACAGATAGCTCAATCCTCCCTAAAATTGACAATTCAAACACTCCTTTCCTTAGGGTTTCTCGTCAATTACGAGAAATCTTGCTTAGTCCCGTCTCAAACCTTATCCTTCATTGGAGCAGACTTGGACACCTTGCAGGCAAAGGCTTACCTTCCTCTTCAGAGGGTCCACACCCTAATATCCCTGGCTCGCCAACTCCAGTCTCAGAACACTGCCACGGCTCGCCAGTTCCTCATTCTCCTAGGACACATGGCATCCTCGGTTCAAGTCACTCCCATGACCCGACTAGCCATGAGAGTAACACAATGGACTCTACGACACCAATGGATTCAAGCTTTTCAGCCTCTGTCCTCCATAGTCACAGTCACACAAGCGCTGCGCCTATCCTTAACCTGGTGGACGACTCAGGTCAACCTCCTTCAGGGCTTACCCTTTCTTCCACCGGATCCGCAAGTAATCCTAACCACCGACGCTTCTCACATCGGTTGGGGAGCCCATGTGGACGACTTTCAAACCCAAGGGTTATGGTCCAACGAGGAAGCCGAACACCAGATCAATTTCCTGGAACTTCGAGCAATCCGCTATGCGCTCCGCACTTTCAAAGATCATCTCTTTCATCAGATAATCTTAATCCAGACGGACAACCAAGTGGCCATGTGGTACATAAACAAGCAGGGAGGCACAGGCTCCTTCCTTCTGTGTCAGGAAGCTGCGCAGATCTGGGCGGAAGCCCTCTCCCACTCCATGTACCTCAGGGCCACTTACCTGCCGGGAGTAGACAATGTATTGGCAGACCAGCTGAGCCGTGTCTTCCAACCACACGAGTGGTCACTCGATCCTCTGGTAGCGACCTCTCTGTTTCACAAGTGGGGTTCTCCCCCGCATAGACCTCTTTGCGTCCCCTCAGAACCACAAAGTGGACGATTACTGCTCTCTCATTCGGAGCCAGCACTCTCGGCCGAGGGATGCATTCTCCCTCAAGTGGACAACCGGTCTGCTCTATGCATTCCCTCCACTTCCTCTTGTGTCAAAGACTCTCGTGAAGCTACGCCAGGACGGGGGAACCATGATCCTGATAGCACCTTACTGGCCACGCCAAGTATGGTTTCCAATACTCCAGGATCTCTCCATCCGCAGGCACATTCCTCTGGGAAAGGACCCGCATCTGCTCACTCAAAACGACGGATGCCTCCTCCATCCCAACCTCCAAGCCTTGTCCCTGACGGCATGGATGTTGAAAGGTTAGTCCTTCAGCCTTTCAACCTTTCAGATTCCGTTTCTCGGTCCTGATAGCTTCACGAAAGCCTTCCACAAGAAAGTCTTACTCATACAAATGGAAAAGGTACACATCATGGTGCACTTCTCAGTCCCTTGATCCCCTTTCCTGTCCAATCTCCAAATTCTTGGACTATTTATGGCATCTCTCTGAATCAGGTCTTAAAACCTCTTCTATCAGAATGCATGTCAGTGCGGTAGCCGCCTTCCATAAAGGTGTACAGGGTGTCCCTATTTCAGTACAACCCCTAGTAACACGTTTTCTTAAAGGCTTGCTCCATCTGAAGCCACCCTTACGTCCTCCGGCCCCATCTTGGGACCTTAACCTGGTTCTTGGTCGTCTAATGAAACCTCCTTTCGAACCTCTGCACTCCTGTGAGTTAAAGTATCTCACATGGAAAGTGTTATTCCTTTTGGCTATCACTTCAGCTCGCAGGGTTAGTGAATTGCAGGCCCTAGTTACCTATCCGCCTTACACTAAGCTCCTGCAGGACCGGGCGGTACTCCGCACTCACCCTAAATTTTTACCTAAGGTAGTTTCTGAGTTTCATATTAATCAATCCATCATACTACCTATCTTTTTTCCCAGGCCCCACTCCAACTCCGGGGAACAGACTCTGCATACCCTAGACTGCAAACGAGCTCTAGCTTTTATCTAGACCGTACAGTTGCTCACAGGAAGAGCACTCAATTATTTGTCTCTTTTCATCCTAACAAGTTAGGACATCCTGTGGGTAAGCAGGCTCTTTCCTCCTGGTTGGCGGACTGCATTTCTTTTTGCTATCAGCAAGCTGGCATTCCCTTTCAAGACCGTGTGAAAGCACACTCTGTGAGGGCCATGGCGACGTCAGTGGCACACCTTCGATCGGTGCCGCTTCCTGACATCTGCAGGGCTGCAACCTGGAGTTCTCTCCATACCTTTGCAGCCCACTATTGTTTGGACAAAGCTGGAAGACAGGACTCCATCTTCGGCCAATCTGTCTTGCGTAACCTTTTTCCAACGTGATGTACCAACACCCTTCCACCTACCCGGTAGGGTGCGGATGCCCTTTACCAAATTCCACCCCAGTTGTAGTGCCTGTTGCACGTCGTTGGGTGCATTTGGTGCAAGTCAGGACATCCTCAGCTCGGTACTCACCCATTTGTGAGGACAACCATCCTGCTTGTCCTGTGAGAAAGCAAATGTTGCTTACCTGATGTAACAGGTGTTCTCACAGGACAGCAGGATGTTAGTCCTCACGAAACCCGCCCGCCACCCCGCGGTGTTGGGTTTGTTTTGTTTTTTCTTCTAGGCACTGCCTGTAGCTTTGAAAATCAGACTGAAGGGAGACCCCTGCTGGCTGCAGGGTCAGTGCCTTGCTGGGCATGCCCAGTAGGGGCCAGTCAAAGTTCTGTTTAAACTTTGACAGAAGTTTTCCGTGGTGGGCTCCATCCTCGATGTCACCCATTTGTGAGGACTAACATCCTGCTGTCCTGTGAGAACACCTGTTACATCAGGTAAGCAACATTTGCTATCTCAAGGGTAGGCAGCTCTGGTCCTTGAGTCCCGCAGGTTAGTCAGGTTTTCAGGATATTCACACGGAATATGCATGAAATGCACTTGCATGCAGTGGAGGCAGTGCATGTAAATGAATCTCATGCAACTTCAATACGGATATCTTGAAAATCCATCTGGTTTATGGCCAGGGCGGAATTTGTGGGCTAACATCCTGGAACGCAGCCCACCCCCCCCCCCCCCCCACACACACACACACACACTTCTTTTCAGATTCAAGAGGCAGAACAGGAGTGTTTTCCTCTAGTGCCTCCCCCTCCAGGCAGCCTGCAGGAAAAGGAGGTGAGGGGGCGAGCCTGGAACAGACTCAACAGCAAACAGCTGCTCTACTTCCTAATTCAGTGGCAAAGTGAGCACTGGTGGGCAAAGGACAGAGAGTAATTAAGCACTGGTGGGGAGTAGGGATGGAGGATTACTTGGATAAGGAAGAGACAAGAGCGCGTTCCTGTATGTGTGTATATGGAAGGAGGAGATCACACTCGGCACTGACACTGGCCCTGCTCCTCATACCCACCCTTCCACTCCACAGCTCCACTTCTTTTGTCTACAAATTAAACTCTGCTTATGGCACTCAAAGAATGAAGTTATCCCCTCCCCCAGCATCATTTTAGCTATTTTAAAGTTTAATGTACTCAGAAAAATAAAATCTGTATTTTTGGCGTGTTCCCCTGCCCTCACTAGCCTATGTCCCTCATGCTTTCTCCCCCATCAGCCCATCCTCACTGCAGTGGTGGGTCCAAGGCAGGTGAGTTAGAGTATACAAGCATGGAGGTGTTTTATTAGTGTTTATCCAAAACACCTATTTCATTTTTTTTGCACTGTGTTTTACTGGTGTTTTATATGTTACAACTAAAAACAGAAGCCTTATTTATTTATTTATTTATTTATTTATTTATTTAGCATTTCTTATATTCCATAACTTTGCGAAAATATGTTCACAATGCAGTGTAAAAAGTGCATTCATAATAAGAACTATAAAATAATACAAAAGAGACTAATCACAATCTTACTAAGTTAAATAAAATTAAAACATATATAAAAATATGAGTTAAAAACACGACCCATATCCAATTTTATGGATTTTCCACTGATTTTGCTGCTTACATTACAAGAGATAATCAGCATGAAGGGAATATGGTGCTGTTTTATATACTAATGGATGGCAAGGTCCCATATATACTCCTAAAGTGAAAGGCTCTCTTCTGAACTTAGTGTCAAAAATTCTTTTTAATATTTAAAACACTCACCTGACTGATGATCAAATTCTGATTTATGTTAGAAATTTTGAATTGTGCTTCAAGAGGCCCAAAATCTTGTTCATTACCTTACATATGAGCATTTCCTTTCCCTGGAATGGAGTCTTCAGAAATGTCAAATGAAAATAAATCCTCAGTTCATGAATTTTCTGCAGCAAGAGGCCACGGTTTCAGGATATTCAGTATTTCTACCTTCTCTCCATATAAGAATATTAGAGGCTCTGGGTGATAATTTCAGCACAACTGTGCATGTGCACGCTACAATGCATGCACAGACCAGTAAACAGTATGAGAGGGTGAGCCCAGCAGGAGAGACACAGAGACTTCTGGACTAGAGGTAAATGCATGCTTCAGTCAGTAGTTTTGTACAGATGTTGAGTCAGTGATAGGGGCCAGCAGAAACAACAGGTGGTAGACAAGATGCAAGTAAACAAAACTAACTCCTACCAGGAATTTACAACATTCCCAGTCAGTGCTGGTATCCGAGGCAGACAACAAGCAGGCAAGCAAATCCTGTGAAACTTGAGCCACCCACAAACAGCTGCTCATGTGACTAAGGGAGTGGAAGAAGGAGGGAGAAGAGGGACAAGTGCAAGAGGGAGGCAGAGTGGGTGAGGAAGTAGACAGACAGTAGAGAGGATGACAAAGTGGAAAGTGCAAGGAGAAATTGTCCACACTCCTACACTCTCCCCCACACCCTTCCAAGCTTCACTACACCCTTATCATAGACAACCCAAAAACACACCTCCTCTCCCACGCTACACTATTCACCCCCTCACCCTCTTCTTACCACCACACAGCACATAAACATTTCCTGCGGCACTTCTCCACACACTCTCACCTGCATGCAATCCCCCCACGGCCACTCACATCACACAATGCAAGGTAAGTCATTCTCAACATATCCCACTGAGACCGCCACTACATACCACCCATTCACCCCCCTCATACTGCTGAGACCACCATCCTTAACGCATCCCACACAACTACCCACTGCAAGGCTTGTCACACCAATCACCCTCTCACACCAATTGACAGCACCACCACCCACAAAGCACCGCCACACAACCACACCACCGCAAATCCAGTGACAGCACTCAACCACCCCAAAACCAAATCTCTCCCAGCAACCCAACCTCTCACATCACTAAAACATTCCCTTACACATCACTTGCAGCCCCCTTGCACATACCGATAACCACAGCCACATACTACATACACACCACTGAAAATCCTGTTGCAACACTCGCCACCACACTATCAACACGCGCCCCTGCCACAAATCCTGTCATAACGCTAAATCCCCCCACACCCACTCACCATTTCATACAACTTCCACTGCCATACATCACCCAGTTAGTCATTCATTGCCCCTTAATCCAGTGACACTACCACACTCTTCCCACACAAGCCCCTACCCTTATACACCCTTACACTTACATTACAGCTATCCACATCACACACACAAAACATACGTCCTCACACATTCTGCGCTCCAGCCACCCCGCCAAACCTCTACATCCCCACAATGCGCACAATGCCTGAAACATACTTTAACACACAAACAGCCATGCACGCATCCCCATTCACACACAAATCTGCACAGCAATTCACATCAACTACAAGACCATGTATTCAGTCACAACATGCACACACACATCATCCACCCACACCACAAACATAAATCTCCACACACTCCAAGGCCACTCACACTTCACATATAGTGTACCTCTCCTGCAAAATCCCACCAACACAGTAGAAGAAGAGGTAATTAAAGGAAGGAGACTAAGTGATGGAGAAGAGGTGGTGGGAAAATTCATGGGAAAGAAAATATGGTATTAGGTGTAGAGACAAGGCTGTGGGAAGGTTGAATAAATGGATAGTCCAAAGTAGAAGTGGAGAAGGAAGATGAGAAAAAAAGGGAATGAGGAAGCAGAGAAAATGCAGTGTTGGAAGAAAAAAAAATATGGGCCTACTCACATCTACATACACAGATGCATTGCTGCCCTCCCCCAACACATCTAACCCACCATAAACACTGCCAAAGCACACCTGCACATATAGCAAATGTTGCTTACCTGTAACAGGTGTTCTCACAGGACAGCAGTATGTTAGTCCTCACATTTGGGTGACATCACAGGATAGAGCCCTGTACGGAAAACTTTTCTGTCAAAGTTTCTATAAAGCTTTGACTGATACTGGCACACTGAATGCACTGAGCATGCTCAGCCTGCAATTATCCCTGTGACCACAGGTGTCTCCCTCAGTCTCGTCTTATAGCTAAAAGCGCAAGCGAAACTAAAATAAAAGTAAAAATGTATACGGACCCAACTCCGTGGGGTGGTGGGTGGGTTTCATGAGGACTAACATCCTGCTGTCCTGTGAGAACACCTGTTACAGGTAAGCAACACTTGCTTTCTCACAGGACACGCAGGATGGTAGTCCTCACATATGGGTGAGTACCGAGCTGAGGATGACCGAGAGTGTACCAAGTGCACCCAAGACGCGCAAAAGGCGCAATGACGGGGGTGGGATTTGGAATGGAGGGCATCCTGAAACCCGTAACAGGTTGGTGGAAGGATGTTGGGTAGTTAAACCGAAAAGAATAAGAGTAGATTGACTGGTCAAACATGGAGCATGCCGGCTAGTCGTATCTAAGCAATAATGGGCTACGAAGGTATGGAGAGAACTCCAGGTTGCAGCCTATTAAATATGTACAAAGCAGCAGCGGCTGAGGGGAAGCTATTGAGGCTGAGACGGATGCAACAGAGTGTGGTTACACACAGTGTTGTAGGGAAATGCCTGCTTGTTGGTAGGAAAGAGATACAGACTGTCAATTGGGAGGAATAGGTCTGTTTGCCCACTGGAACTCACAGTTTGACTCTTGCCACAGAAGGAAAGAGTTAGGTGGAATTCCTATGGAGTGTAGTGCGATCTAGATAGAATGCAAGTGCACTATTACTGTCCATGGAGTGGAAAAACCCTCTCGCTTTGGTGAGAGAGAGGTGTTGGGAAAAATGGGCAGAATATATTCTGAGTAATGTGAGTTGCAACGTCTACCTTAAGAAGGATATGAAGTTGAATACGTAAAACCACTCGGTCACGGAGGAACGCAGAGTCGGATGAGTATGTAACAAGGTGTGTAACTCACTGACCCTGTTGGCAGAAATTATGTTTATGAGGGAAAGAATTTCCCATGCCAAACTGTAAAATGAGAGTAATGGAAAGGCTCGAACGGAGAACGTATGAGACTTATAAGCATGAGATATAGGTTCCATTCCGTGACTAGTGAAAATAGAGGCGGCTTGATCAGTGGATAATCCATGGTAAGCTGACTCAGAAGGGGTTTACCATTAATCGGGTATCCCTACTCCCAAACGATACACCAATTGGAACAGAGGTGTACCTATGTGGAGGATGTCTGGGGAGCAGAATCCGAGGGAGCAAGAGAAAAGAGTGGGGTAGAAAAAAGAAAAAGGGTAATACCCTTTTGTATGCGACATGTGGTAAATCATGCCATTTTGAATGGTAGGATTTATGTGTGGAAGGTTTTGTGACGCTACCAGTACCTGAGAACATCAGTGAGTATACGATTTGAGACTGACTTGTGAGAAGGCGAATTGGTTACTGGTGTGATAGATTGAGAAGTATGGGAAAGCATACTGGTCTCGGCCAGGATGTGGGTCTGAGGAACAGTGAACCCCGTCCCGGTTCAGCATTAGAAGAGTGCTGGCTATGAGAGGCAGCAGAAGAGACACATTTAAGAGGCCCTTGATGGAAGAAAGGCGTCTATGGAAACACATTGGAAACATGTGTAGGGAGTAGAATCTGTGCACCGTATGGTTCGATTCGGACACAGAGGGCAAGTTCGGTTGACCTCAGCGCTAGAAGATTTTTCTCGCTACACATGTAGTTCGAGACTATTCTAGAGGATGGAAACCTATATGGAGAAGGTCTGCTAGTGCATTCAGTAAGTCTCTTAGATAAGTGGCCCGAGGATGCATGGAGTGAGCAAGGGCCAAGGGTAGAGCTGCACAGCTCCCATGCAGAGCAGCTAAGAGATTGTGCGTGCTTGTGTGTTGGAAAGCACATTGTCCCTATGCTGTCTGTCTGCATGCACAAAGATTTGTTGCAGAGGCAGTATTGGAAGGCATAAGGGTATAACTCATGGCTTCAAGCTCCAGGAAGTTCATGGGAAACTGTGCCTGGAGCGGAATAGACGCATATTGGGTTGAGAAGATTTTAGGTCAAACTTTACAACCCTGAGTAAATGCGAGCATGAGCAGGATCAGACTAGGTTTTGGTTCTAGATCTGCAATATGGATGAGGGACGAAAGCGGTTGAATAGCTTAGACCCACTGATAATGGAATTTCACTGAATCTAACCCTTAGCAGTTTTGGATCTATGAGGAAAGTGCATAGTGAAAAAACCCCATAGCCTGACAATGAAGAATTGAGGGGCTGAGGTTATGGAATATGCGCGCAGGGACATGTAGGAATTTATTAGAATGTCTGCGCGGTTGCTGGACAGGAAGGTCATTGTGACTATGGTGTCCAGAAGTGTTGTATAAGGGATTTATGGCAGTCACAGTAATCCCAGGCAGTAAATTTATAGTGAGTCATGAAGAAGTTAGAGCTCCTTGCGTGGACTGACTGTGGTTATGCAGCTGTCCATGCAAGGAAAAGCGTGAATGATGTTGCACTCCGTAGAGAAACAGCAGTCACCGATAGTGATTCAATGAAATATCCCAGTTGCCGAAGCTGGTGCAACCGGCAGAGCTTGGGATTGTAATATTGTTGACTCACCATGAAGCACATAGAAAGATTAGAGGTTATGATATGGAAGCATGGTGACGAGAGATACCATTTTACCTGTGCCTTCTGAAGAAAGTTGGTATTTCTGAGGTCCAGGATGGGCGGAGAGTAACTACTTTCTGTTGAAAGAAAGAATAGTGTAATTAAAACTCCCCAACCCCCCTCCCTCCTGCGCTTTGTAGCGTCTGGGGGAGTGTACCGTGAACCTTGGTACAAAGTGGGGTGGCCGTTCTGATATCCGGCAAGTTGGGAGACCGGAAGTGTCCAACTGGCGGGGCTGATATAATCTGAATATCATGTAACCTCCCAAGGGAGCATGAGCGGTAAAGTCTTACCCGCATTTCTGTGTGCTGTGCAAGGAAACATCAAGACCTGTTGTCAGGCTTCGAGGTGGACTTGCACCTGAGGTAGTATTTGCTGGATCTCGTGTTTAGTAGATCAGTGAATGCATCTGGAACTTCGGTTCTGAATTAGGAACCAGAAGCCAGAGCTGAAAGCGGGAGGATGTCCTGATGTAATCCCAAAGAAATGATAGAGAGGTTCTCTTGGTATTGTGGCTGACATAGCTGGCAATAGCGAAATGTGACACTAATACAGTTCTTGGAAGGTAGATGACCTAGAACTTTTCAAACCATGTGGCCCGAATTAGAGAACACATCTCAATGGGAATGCCGCAGAAGCAGGATTAGAGTACTTACCATCCGACGTGGATCGCCGAAGGACGAGCCGGTGAAGATTGCTGGCTCCGTGGATTTCAGGAGTTAACGAGGGGTAGCCTGTCGGACGCAGACATCCGTCTCATCGTCTGAAACCTGGAATGGTAGCGCAGGTATAGAGGAGACAGGCTGGGCATGGCTGGCGCTACCACAGTAATTTGTGGAGGGCCACAATCCCCCAACGATGTCGGTGGGGCATGCCTCGGGAACAGGGGAGCCATCTTTGGCTCTTGATCCCAGCCCTCATCGCAGCGGCTCGATGTCTCATGACGCCAGTGCAGAATTCTTCAGAATTTGTTCCGGTGTTTCTGGAGCACCAAGGACTGCCAGCACTGTGCGGAACAGTGGCGATGGCAGTGGTGATGTTGCTCGGCCCGGGCAATCTCCAGCACCAAGAAGGATAGCACCGATGTGCTGGATGGTGTCGTGGCGGACAGTCACCAGGTCAGTGACGAGTGCCACGGTGCTCGGCCCGGTCTTTCCCCAGCGCCGAGGTGGATGTCCTCGCTGTCTTGGATGGCGAATAATGATGGACTGTCAGCATGCCTGCACTGCTCCTGGCACTATGTAGTGTCGTAGGCTAATACGGGGCTTTAATAAGAACCCAAAGCATGGAGCACTGTGTTTAGGCGAGGGCATTACGAGGAGGTGCTATGTCGGTTTTGACAGTGTTGATGGCGGCCGAAGTGGCCTCGAGGGTATCGTCAAAAATATATATGAAAAACGTCAATGACCCGGGCAGAGCAACGATAACCGTGACGGCAGCACTGATGGCATTGGAGTAGGTATCTATGGAAAAGATGCTACATCGAATAATCGAAAAAACAACATCGTTGGCATCAGAAAAATGATACCGGCATTGACGGAGTCGATGACCACATCGATAGGAACATCGAAGACACCGATGGAAACGATGTGGGCGTCAATGGCATCATTGTATGGAGAAGGGCACCAACGGCATCGGTGGCATGGCCACAGGCATCAACGGCATCAATTGGATCGACTCGGGCACCAGTGGCGTCGATGGCATCGATGCCACCAACCTGGGCATCGATGCCACTGACTGAATCGACCCAGGCATCAATTCCACCTACGGAATCGACCCAGAAATCAATGCCATGGAATCGATGGAAATGACCCCGGCATTGATGGAAGTGCCCTGGCCGTCGATGGCATCCACCCAGGCGATGATGGCACCGATGAAACCCAAGGAAAAATCAGTGCCATGGATGAAAAACATGAATGGCACTGATAGAAACGATGCAGGGACTGATGGCATCAGTGTACCGCGGGGGGAGGGGTACCGATGGCATCGAAGAATCCAGGACGGTCTGAAAAGGGGTATCGACGGTAGCGATGGGGGCATCGACTGGGCGAGGGTACAGAGGAAATCGAAGGACCTGAAATTGACAGGGGCCCTGGCAGCAACGGAAACCGTGGAAGTCCCTGTCCCATTAGCGCTAATAACCAGGCAGAGTGTCACAGAGGGACACTCGCAGGCTGTGTGTGGCTAACTGAAAACATAGGGAGAGGGAAGGCCGCAGTCGGTTGGCAGGCCAGGGAGGTGACAGGAACAGACTGAAAAACAGGGCATAGTACTCACCGACCGTCGAATAAATGTATGCAAAGGGAGACCCGAGCAGGTAAAAAGTGTTTGTGAAGTAAAAGTTTAAGTGTTCCCGTGAAGAAAAAGTATTAGAATTTCTCACAGAGCACCTAACCGCTATGCTTACTGCAGAGCGGAAAAAAGAAGACTGAGGGAGACACCTGTGATCACAGGGATAATTGTAGGCTGAGCATGCTCAGTGCACTCAGTGTGCAAGTGTCAGTCAAAGCTTTATAGAAACTTTGACAGAAAAGTTTTCTGTACAGGGCTCCATCCTGTGATGTCACCCATATGTGAGGACTACCATCCTGCTTGTCCTGTGAGAAATCCCAGCACAACTCCCTCAACCCCACATAGACATCCCACACATACCCCCATCCATACATCCTATTTTCATATGGGGGATGAAGAGAAAGGGACAACACTGAGAGTGCAAGGGAAAAATAATGCCCCCAGCCAAACATACACCCATTCCCCACTCATCTGCCCTCCCCTCCCCATGCACCACATACATATAATCCCTACACCCCATCTATACATTCCCCCACTGGTGAGGCTGGCAAGTGAAGGAAGCAGGGACAGAACCCCAAGTATTTAAAATTCTTTTTGGAGGCGAACAGGGAGCCAATTCTGTTATCTGCGTGTGGGGGCATATGTATTTTACAAACATGTGCATTTTTTTATGTTTTAGGCCCGAGTGATGAAAATCAGAAGGCAGCAATCGGACATGGAGAAGCCCAATAGGAGATGAAGCAGCAACTGTAAGTGGGTAGTAAATGTGCAACCTGTCTGTAAAGTGATTTGAAATCTTAGGAGATAAAGTGGCTTAGAAACATTAGTAGCATCATCATCAGATCTGTCAGGAACAATTTATTGTATCAAAATATTTAAAGCACAGGTTTCATTTGTATTAAATTATATGACACTAACACAAATATGACTGATTATTGATTGGTATTAAATTAAAAAAAAACCTATTAGATTTATGTTTTTCCTTTTCTTTTTGCATTAGACACAAATTCATTCACTTTGCCCAGATCTCCAAAGGACACTGTTGCAGATCCTCTTTTAGCTGGTTTTACCTGCAAATACAAGAAATATGCAGAGATCTGGTATTTGGTCAAACAATAAAATACAACAAAAAATCCAGAAAATATTTACCAAATAAACAAAACAGTAACATCACAGGAAAAAAAAAAAGACATTTTACAAAGACAGACATAAAAGCCCTAAGCACACTGATGAAATTGCAGTACACTATATCAGTGTTTCCCAACCTTCTCCTGGAGGCACACCTTGCCAGTAAAGTTTTCTGCTGACCTAATTATTTTTGCTGATTTTACCCAGATTTTACCCAGATGAAAGATGCTGATTCCAAATATGAAGTAGAAAAATATGCAATACGTCAAATTTTTTCACAAATGAGAAATGTTTGATTAAAGATTATAAAGTCGAATATCAAGGGTAATAAGAAGTTCTGAAGAAGCGATAGCACGTGTTATTTGTTTCATGCAAAAATCGAGTCTCTCGTCTAACCAAGAGAGCAATAGTTGTGCAAATTTTAATTCTTAGGGAGAAGTTTTCTCTTTTTGGATGCTCTGGAATAGTTATGATCAGGGTTGTCACGCTGTAAACACCAGCAGTAGTCTGCCATCATGTCTGTGTTCCATCTGCCTTGATATCTATGTTCGATGATCTAGATGTCTTGGTGGAAGCGTTCTCCTTGTTCTTCACTCATAGCTCCAAGATTTGAGGGGAAGTAGTTCAGGTGGCTATCAAGGAAATGCAATTTGACACTGACTTAGGTTTTCAACACATGTCCTGCACACTTTATGTGGTGCCTCAATGTTTGTACTGGTCACCCAGTTTAACCCTGAAATACGCATGATAAGCTTTTCGTACAAAGTCAGATATATCTGTCCTTTGTTTGGGTGTTGTAAAACAACCACAAATGTAACAGAATATATCAGGATCATTCCGGCACCGTCCACAAACTATTCGAGTGTTGGATGACATATTCAACAAAAACAGATTTAACAGAGTTAAATTTACTGTGACTTCTAAGCCTCTTGAACGACAGAATGCTGCTGTCTGTTTTCATGCTGCTTTTATAGCCATAAAATGCCAACGTCAGCAGTTTTAGTCTCCCTAATAGTTATACCAACTGCATATTCAGCATTTCTTTTTGCGTATTCAGCATGTCTTTCTATGCATTAATTATCTTTTTGCATATTCAGCATATCTAAATAATAATGTTACGTTATTGCTCTAAGAGTTTATGAGTCGACAGCGTTTTCCGGAAAAAACGGACATGACTGGAGGAAACGGATGTGATTTTTGGATTCAGCACACTAAAATACATAAAGATCACCTGTTATCTTGTAGTCAGCAAAATTGATGTAGACCAGTGTAATGAATATGCATGAGACAGATTTGCATATATTGGAGAACCAGGGAATTCAAATCTCTCATATGCATATTAATTCTGAAAATCCTGAAAACCCGACTGGGTAGGTGTGCCTCCAGGAGAAGATAGGGAAACACTGCACTAAACTCTGGGTGTTACCTGAGAATCATGGGGTTTCCAGCCAATCATGTAATAGATCTGAAATGTTGCAGGTACTGAGCCATCACTATTTCCATACATCTCTATTTAAAAACAGATGAAAAATCATGCAGCGTTTAAGGAGACTTTAAAAGTAAAACGTAATTCAATAAATAATTCTTTCCTGGTGAATATTTGCTGCTAAAAAAAAAAAAAAAAAAAGAATTTTACCTTTGTATATGGCTGCAGCTGCTATCATCGTATCTCTGTGTAGTAAAGATTTTCTATTCCAACAGCAATTACTTTCTCCCATACCTGAAAGCAAGTATATGACTGTAAAACAAACACACACTACATGCTTCACATGTTTTTTTTAATTCACAGTTTTATATACCCAATTCATATCAAAGAAACTTCAACCTCCATTGCCTTAAGTATGAACAAATTGTAAGACCTCTGGGGATAAGGAAATACCTACAGTACCTGAATTTAATTCACTTTGAAGTGTCACAAAAAGTAGAATATAAATCAATAATTATTATTAGTTTTCTCTCAGACATGTATACAAAACGCAGAACATAAAAGCATAGTAAATATCAGATAAAAATTGCCAGCTCCTCTGATTTCACCATTTTCTGTAACTACTGCAGTATCACAGAACCAACTGGATCTTCAGCTTTATCCTCACTTCCAGACCACTAAATATCCTCTGTAACTGTCCCATGCTTTCCAGATTCCATTATGGCTTTTACCCCTACCGCCTCCTTAGGGAGGGTGTTCCATGAATCCTCCATCCTTTCTGAAAAGAAAAATTTCCTTAAGTCTATTCTGTTCTAGCCTCATATCATGAAGCACTGCTACTGAATGTCTCTATCATATTCTCTGCTCCCTCCTTTCCTCTACAGTGTGTGTGTGTGTGTATATATATATATATATATATATATATATATATATATATATATATATCTTTAAGTCTGAAATCATAAGGATTATTTTTGCACAACTCCAAATTTCACAGGACAAAGAACACTGGATTTGGAGTTCAGATTTAATTATTCACTTTTTCCAAATCTGTACTATAGTCATTTCCCTTCCCCAGAGGGCTTACAATCTAAGTTGTACTTAAGGTATTGGAGGGTGAAGTGACTTGCCCAAAGTTACAAAGATCATTAGTGGGAGAAGCAGGATTCCAACCCTGGCTTCCCTGATTTTTAGCCTGCTGCTTGACCAATAGGCTACTCCTCCATGCATGGCTTTCTTTCTAGTTATCTATTATAGCATGTTTTCTTATTGTAAACGGTATTTTCCATAGATAGCAGGATGAATTAGCCATTACATGTGAGTGACGTCATGCCTTGGCACCAAACAGACTTGTGTCTCCAACCTCTACAGCCTTGAGCTCTACTAAGCATGTGTGGGAGTT
The DNA here is from genome assembly GCF_901001135.1 of Rhinatrema bivittatum. NCBI lineage: Eukaryota > Metazoa > Chordata > Amphibia > Gymnophiona > Rhinatrematidae > Rhinatrema > Rhinatrema bivittatum. The sequence goes on along the minus strand of NC_042617.1, from coordinate 104,549,986 downwards.
CCCAAGTGGGCGCTGCCTCATGAATCTTCTCAGTCAGTAAAAGAGCTGAATTTAACCATGTAGTTGACTCTCCAGGGAGATGGGTGGGTATTCCATAGCTAATCGTCCTGTTATCTACAAAAAACACTGTTACGGTAAGCAAACATGCATTTTCCATCGATAAGCATGGATGGAATAAATGACAGTTATGTGGAGCAATTGGTTCAGGAACCGTCGAGAGAGGGAGCAATTTTAGACTTAATTCTCAGTGGGGCAAAGGATTTGGTGAGACAGGTAACGGTGGTGGGGCCACTTAGCAATAATGATCATAACATGATCAAATTTGAATTAATGACTGGAAGGGGGACAGTAAGCAAATCCACAGCTCTAGTGCTAAACTTTCAAAAGGGAAACTTTGATTAAATGAGAAAAATAGTTATGAAAAAAACTAAAAGAAGCAGCTACAAAGGTAAAAAATATCCAAGAGGCATGGACTTTGTTAAAAAAATCCCATTCTACAAGCACAGTCCAGATGAATTCCACACATTAAGAAAGGTGGAAAGAACGCAAAACGATTACTGGCATGGTTAAAAGGTGAGGTAAAAGAGACCTTTTTAGCCAAAAGATCTTCATTCAAAAATTGGAAGAAGGATCCAACAGAAGAAAATAGGATAAAGCATAAGCGCTGGCAAGTTAAATGTAAGACATTGATAAGACAGGCTAAGAGAGAATTTGAAAAGAAGTTGGCCATAGAGGCAAAAACTCACAGTAAAAACTTTTTAAAATATATCTGAAGCAGAAAGCCTGCAAGGGAGTCAGTTGGACCATTATATGATCAAGGGGTTAAAGGGGCACTTAGAGAAGATACAGCCATCGCGGAAAAAGTAAATGATTTCTTTGCTTCAGTGTTTACTGAAAAGGATGTTGGGGAGATACCCATTCCAGAGAAGGTTTTCATAGGTACTGATTCAGATGAACTGAACCAAATCACGGTAAACCTAGAAGATGTGGTAGGCCTGACTGACAAACTGAAGAGTAGTAAATCACCTGGACCGGATGGTATACACCCCAGGGTTCTGAAGGAATTCAAATGAAATTTCAGATTAGTTAAAAATCTGTAAACTATCATTAAAATCATCCATTGTACCTGAAGACTGGAGGGTGGCTAATGTAATCCCAATATTTAAAAAGGGCTCCAAGAGCGATCTGGGAAAATACAGACGGGTTAGCCTGACTTCAGTGCCAGGAAAAATAGTGGAAAGTGTTTTAAAGAAAATCACAGAACATATAGAAAGACATAGTTTAATGGAACAAAGTCAGCATGACTTTACCCAAGGCAAGTCTTGTCTCACAAATCTGCTTCACTTTTTTGAAGGGGTTAATAAACATGTGGTTAAAGGTGATCCGGTGGATTTAGTGTATTTGGATTTTCAGAAGGCATTTGACAAAGTTCCTCATGAGAGGCTTCTAAGAAAAGTAAAAAGTCATGCGATAGGTAGCGATGTTCTTTCGTGGATTACAAACTGGCTAAAAGACAGGAAACAGAGTAGGATTAAATGGACAATTTTCTCAGTGGAAAAGGGTATACAGTAGAGTGCCAAGGATCTGTACTAGGACCTGTGCTTTTCAATATATTTATAAATGATCTGGAAAAGAATACGATGAGTGAGGTAATCAAATTTGCAGATGATACAAAATTATTCAGAGTAGTTAAATCACATTCTGAGACTGGAAAATTGGGCATCCAAATGGTAAATGAATTTTAATGTGGATAAGTGCAAGGTGATACATATAAGGAAAAATAACCCATGCTATAGTTACACAATGTTAGGTTCCATATTAGGAGCTACCATCCAGGAAAGAGATCTTGGTGTCATAGTGGATAATAAATTGAAATTGTCAGCTCAATGTGCTGTGGCAGTCAAAAAAGCAAACAGAATGTTAGGAATTATTATGAAGGGAATGGTGAATAAAATGGAAAATGTCATAATGCCTCTGTATTGCTCCATGGTGAGACCGCACCTTGAATACTGTGCACAATTCTGGTCACCGCATCTCAAAAAAGATATAGTTTTGATGGAGAAGGTACAGAGAAGGGCGACCAAAATGATAAAGGGGATGGAATAGCTCCCCTATGAGAAAAGAGTAAAGAGGTTAGGACTGTTCAGCTTGGAGAAGAGATTGCTGAGGGGGATATGATAGAGGCGTTTAAAATCATGAGAGGTCTAGAACAGGCAAATGTGAAACGATTATTTACTCTTTTGGATAATAGAAGGACTAGGGGGTACACTCCATGAAGTTAGCATGTAGCACATTTAAAACTAATCGGAGAAAATTCTTTTTCACTCAATGCACAATTAAACTCTGGAATTTGTTGCCAGGGGATGTGGTCAGTGCAGTTAGTGTAGCTGGGTTTAAAAAAGGTTTGGATAAGTTCTTGGAGGAGAAGTCCATTACTGCTATTAATCAAGTTGACTTAGAAAATAGCCGCTGCGATTACTAGCATGAGATATACTTAGTTTTGGGGTACTTGCCAGGTACTTATAGCCTGGATTGGACACAGTTGGAAACAGAATGCTGGGCTTGATGGACCCTTGGTCTGACCTAGTATGGCATGTTCTTATGTTCTAAGCAGGTTGAATTGGTCATTAAGGTGGGGAGTCCCAAGTTGAGAGTTGCAATGGAGTGATTAATGAGTAAGCAACCCGGACTCCACCGTGAAGAATGGACTACAGTGAGAACAGATTTTGCAAAACTGCTTGTTCAAATCTACTGTCAGTCTTTGAAATGTTATCAAGACAGTAATTGTAATATGTGAACTACGTTCCAGCTTTGCAGTTATCTTCGATGGATATTGTGAGAGATGAGCAACAGAGAAAGAAGCCATAGCTCATACTTAATTAACTTTGACTGAGTCTGTAAGTTTAAAATCTGCTAAATCATAGCAGTGATGGATGCCATTGGCTATCCAATTGGATAAAGTTTATTTGGTAACCACTATTTCAAGGCGGTTAGCATATTACAAGATGAAAAGGTGGTTAGTCTGACAATGAGGCCGAGTGCTTCTTTTGCAGTGCAGTCCAGAGTATGGAGGCCTTTTTCTCCTTCATGCGCATGGGGTCTTGGGAAGAAGGTACACAGTACAACAGATTGATTTATATGGAAAGCTGAGTCTATTTATGGTAGAAACTTTGGGTGTTCTAAGAACCACCCTGTTGTGATTGGAACTGCAGATATAGAGAAAGTAGTTATTGACAGCCTGGAGGTTTGCTAACTCTCCTAGCCGAGGTAACTGCAATGAGGAAAAGCACTTTCCAAATCAAGAACTTTAAAGGAGTGGACTCCAATGGTTCAAAAGGAGGCTTCATCAATTGAGAGAGGACCACATTGAGATCTCATGGAAGAGGAGGCTTCTGCATTGGAGGTTTGACATGTCAGAGCCCTTTCATAAAATAAGACACAAGTGGATGCATCAGAGCACCCAGATCCAGAAGAAGAATTTAACAAGCAACCCATAAGACTAAGTGAATTTTTTCTTTTCTTTCTTTCTTTTTTTTTTTTTTTTGAGAGAGAAAGCTGGTATCTTTAAGGGTCAGAATTTTTTCTTGTGAGGAATAAGTAAAGGAAAGGCTTCCTAGAAGTCCTGTTGAAAGCCATATAGCTTTAAACATATGAAAATACAGTGTAACCATACTGAGCCCTGCCCTTCAGGTTTTTGTTTTGGTCAGTTAGCTAGAGCTGTTGCAGCTTAAGTGAGAAACCAAACAAATTGTCGAGATAAGAACTTAAATGATATCAAATTAAAGCTGGAACAGAGAGAAGCCCAGCAGGGGTGAAACATTGTTTATTATAGCTGCCTAACTGTCTGGGGAGGTAACTAAGAGTAAGGAACTGCAAGAGTTATAGAGAAACTGCAGCCAGCACAAACTGAACATCAACTGTTTTGCGGTAATTCTGGAAAACGAGACTGCTATAGCCTGTTTGGATACTAGAACTTGTTTTGTTGAGCACTGTAAAGTGTATTATGATTGCCTTCTTGAGAACTTTGTTCCTACCTCTCTGTGAGAAGAGATATGAATCTGCTAAAGAGAAAAGGTGCTTATGTGGAAAATTCCTACCAATAAAAAGCTGATATTAAAAGCCCTGCTGTGTTTTCATTTTCCAAAAAGGGAAAAATGGAAGAATGACTGTGCAATCAGAAGGACTGGGACCATGCAGGTTTTGGGACCTGGAAGCAAGAGCTGAAACCATCTGAACAAAACTGGGATTGAGAATTTAAGGGGATTGAAGTTATTATAGAGAAAATCCCAGCCATGCTGAATGTTTTTGACTAAAGTTCACAGTAAAGAGATTTAAAGTGACATGTGGAGCCTGAAGCTAGGTTGCTATTGGAGCTGGGGCATCTGTGTAATTCCCAGATAGGCAAAAATGCAAACGGTTATCAGTAAATAAAAACCATTAAATAAATAAATAAACAAACAAACAATACTGAAGAAAATGTTCTCTCTCACAGGAAAATGTCAGGCCAGAAGAAAAAGTCTATGACAGTGAGTGCATACAAGAGCTTCCCATGTAGGAAAGTGTGATGAGACAGGGGCCTTGGGGGATGCATTCTTGGGTACTGCGAGACTTGACCTGCAGGGTAATAATCCTTGAGATAAGGCTGGCCCTATAACAGCATGGACAAATAGTTAAGCATTTATCAAAAAGCAAAACAATAATGTTGAGTCAGGGACACCTTAGGACGCACTGCTCATGATCCCATTCCAAAACATGGACTAGTTGAACTCAAAACTGACCATGGAGTCACTTGAAATGTCATCAAGAGAACAACACCTGGCACCTCTGGTGCCTCTTATTCTCTCTCCTTTAATTTCTTTGTCAGCACTTAAAAGTGCTGTTTGTGTGGCTGCAGAAGCAGCAAGGCAAGGCAGAATAAGTTTTCTGAAGAAAAAAAAACAACAAGTTTAGTTTGAAGTAAAATATAGAGGAGAAAGGAAGTACACATCTGTGCTTTAGCTCACACAAAATAACTGAGGCGGTTCACAGGGCAACACCTGCACGGAACTCTCACACATGCTCAGAAGAGTTCAAAGCTCTACAGCTTGGAGAGAAGTCTGTTCACATGTAACAGCTAATTCAGCCTGCTTATTGATGGAAAAAATAAAAGCCAGTGAGTCTGTCCTACTCCCTTAAAATGGAGTCCAATATAATAAAAAGTCTTGCTGACAGATCAGCTTTTGAATTGGTCGCTAAGCAACCATGCAATCACACTGCTTAAGACCTCAGTTGTGTTAGAGTTGCTAGAAGGATCTTCTCACACACACAAAACAGGGGTGTGTGTGTGTGTGTGTGTGGGGGGGGGGGGGTTGGGTTTGATCCATTCTGCTGATAAAAGGGAATGAACTACTGAGGGGATGACTGCAGCCAAGAGGATTTAAGGCTGATGGGAGCTTAAGGAGAAATGACTGAATCTGAGGACTGCTGGGAGAAGCACTGAGGCTTGGATGGAGGGAACACTGAGGATGGATTGAATGGGGAAGGGAAAAAGAACTGAGCCAGGGGTGGGGAGAAGGCAGAGAAGGGAAAGAAAGGATTGGAAATTGAGCAGTCACACGCAACATAGATACGCACAGGCAACTTAAAGATCGTCTTTGGAAGTTGTGTTATCCATGGAGGAAACCTTTCATACATAGGAATGAACTATGTATGACATTTTCAAACATTCAAATCCTGTTATTTATGACAAGCATTCTTCTAGTCTTAGTACAAAGACGATGAATCTGAGCACTTGCCTTTCAAATCTTCCATAACTTCAAACATTCCTGGATAATTTACTTGAATTTCATCTGTATCCTAGAAAGATAAAACTTTATCATTATCAAGGACAGAACTTCACTAACATAGAAGTAAACACGTGTCAATTAGTATATGTACATGTATGTGTTATGTTATTTTAAATTGATAGATCTCTATGTTTTATAAAATTGAAGAATTTAAAAGGAAGGCTATGCTGAAAAGAGTGAATTTTCAAAAGAGTTACGCAGGTAAAAGTAGCATATCGTAGCAATTTTCAAAAGCCCATTTATGTGTGTAAATCCTTTTGAAAATTACTTCCAAAATGTTCATCTAATGAAATGACATTTAGATTAAGTTGTGAGTAATCTGCTAAATGGGAAAAGAAAGAGAAGACAAAGCAGATAGGTGCGCTGATGTCAGGTACGCGACACCTAGATAAGATTTTAGAGAGTGCTGGGAAGAAGCCAAATGTCATGGTACATGTGGGTACAAATGACCTAGGAAGTGTAGGAGGGAGGTTCTGGAGACTAAATTTAGAATTTTAAGTAGGAAAGTGAAATCTAGAACCTCTAGGGTTACATTCTCAGAAATATTCCCCATTCCATGCAGAGGATCCTAGAGACAGGCTGAACTTCAGAGTGTCAATGTGTGGATGAGACGACAGTGTAGGGAAGAAAGTTTTAGGTTTGTTAGGCACTGGGAAACATTCTGGAGAAGGGGGAGCCTATTCCGACTAGATGGGCTCCATTTTAATCAGAGTGGAACCAGGCTGCTGACACTAACCTTTAAAAAGGAAATAGGGTAGCTTTTAAACTAGATGATGGCTGAAGGCTGACAATCGCTCAGAAGTGCATGGTTCGTAATTATCATTGAAGGATACTAGCTAAACAGGGAAATTAGGAAGCCCTGATAGAGATTGCAAAAAAATGTGAAAGTATCCCAAGTGCCTTTAAGAAATGAGCAAAGAGAGCAGAAAGATGAAATTACTTCTTACCTGATAATTTCCTCTCTTCTAAGGAAGGCAGGCCAAGCCACACTGGTGGGTAATGCACTCCTACCAGCAGATGGAAACAGAGACAACTGATTCACTGATGTCACTGATATATAGGCCTGCCCTGACATCAGGATGCCAGTATCTCTAGAAAAGCAAACTGTGGACAACTGATAATACTGGAACTATGACTATTAACAGCCAAAACAACTCCTTATTTCCAGCCAACTCGGATGTACTGAGCTCAGTAAAAAAAAATATATTAACGGATTATATAGGCTGGTTCTTCACTTACCAGTCCTTCAAATGACTCAGAACAAAAAACTATCTGCATTGTCCCTGAGACAAAGGATGAACTGAAAACAAAAATAGAAGTAGGCAACCCAGGGCAGGATTGTGGATTGGCCTGCCTTCCGTAGAGGAGAGGAAATTATCAGGTAAGAAGTAATTTCACCTTCCTCTGCACTCTGACAGGCCAATCCACACTAGTGGCATGTATCAAAGCTACTCCTGAAATGGGTGGGAGGCTGCCTACGCTCTTGTCAACACCATCCTTCTGAAGGCCACATCCTTTTGAGGTTTAATATCCAAGCGGTAATGCCTGGAGAAAGCATGTAAGGAGGACCATGTTGCTGCCCTGCAAATCTCAGAAGGAGGCAGCAATCGAATCTGTGCCCACGAGACAGCCTCTCTAGTGGAATGCACCCTAAATTGCCTAGGCAATGGTACTTTTGCATCTGCGATAACCTCTTTAACCCAATGGGCCACTATAGTCCATGATACTGGTTCTCCTTGTCTACCTCCACCATATACAATGAACAGCCGATCAGTCTTCCACAAGGAGTGGTTGACCCTCAGGTACCATAACAGATGCCACTTCACATTTAAGGCACATAACGACCGGTATTCCTGTTTATCCCTGCCCCTGTCCAGCGCCAGCAGGGAAATAGACTGAATCAAGTGGAACTCAGGTGGTGAAAACCACCTTTGGCATAAAAGAAGGTACAGTTCTAAGCTGTTCCCCCACCAGAGTTATCTGCAGAAAAAGCTCAAGGCAAGAAAGAGCTTGCAGCTCGGAAATGCACCTTCTGAACTTATAGCAACCCGGAAAATTCTTTTCAAGGTAGTCGCAAGGAGAGACCATGCAGAAGCCAAAGATCTCAACACCAGGTTGAGGTTTCAAATCGGCACCAGCAGATGCAAAGGAGGAAGTAGGTGTTTGAATTCCTTCAAAAAGTGAGAAACATCTGGATGGGGGGACAAAGGTCTGCCATTAATACAACCTTGATAACATGCCAGTGCTGCTACCTGAACCTTCAAGGTGTTTAGGGCCAGACCCTTACCTAATCCTGCAGAAACTCCTGAATTAGCAGTATTTCCATTCTGAAAGAGTGACAATCTCTCACCCCACAACAACTTTTGAACACTACTGCCTGAGAATAGCCATGCCTCAGCAATCAAACACACTCAAGTGCCAAACCTCAAGATGGAATCCACCTGTTTTTTTGTAAATGATCATCCCCTATCATAGAAGTTCCTTCTTGACCAGCAGCCTCAAAGGACCTCCTATCAGTAAACTTCATTGGTCTGCAAACCACAGACTCCATGGCCAACAGGGCCACCAGACGTACGATCTCAAAAGTCGACTCGCACGCCTCTGTAATACCCTGCTGACCATTAGCTAAGGAGGAAATACATACAGCATCTCACTCCGTGACCACTGTCCTTGGGTCTCTTCTGCGATTGCAGAATTGTTGCACATTCGTGTTATTGCAACTCGCCATCAGATCCAGATTTGGTTGACCCCCATCGAGAGACTATGAGCTGAAGGCGTTGCCCACCAGCTCCCATTCTCCTGGCTTGCAGGTATGTCTGATGAGAAAATCGGCCTTCACATTGTCAAACCCAGAAATGTGAGAAGCTGATAGCGCCTGTAGGTGTCATTCTGCCCATACCATGACAGCTTCTATTTCCACAGACACCTGGCAACTTCTGGATCCACCCTGATGGTTTATGTAGGAGACTGCCATGGCATTGGCTGATATCACCCTTACCGTTTGTCTTGTCAGTCGCTCGACAAACTGTAGGCATGCCAACCAAATTGCACGAGCTTCCAATTGATTGATGGTCCACTGTCATTCCTTGGCTTTCCAGCGACCTTGCACTATCAACTTTTGGCAGTGAGCCCCCTAACCAAGGAGGCTTGCATCCATTGCGAGCACCAACCATTCTGGGTCCCTAAGGGTACCCCTTTCGTGAGGCATTCCCTTTGAAACCACCACTGCAAATTTGTGCTCACTTCCAGCAGCAAGGATAGCCTCATTGTCTACTCCTGCAACTGCGGATTCTACTGCGACAACAGAATCTGTTGAAGTGGCCGCATATGTGCCCTTGCCCAGGGTACTACCTCCAACATTGCTGCCATCGACTCTGAGACCTATAAATAACTCCACACAGTTGGACGAACGGCCAGTCTCAAGGATTGAATCTCTCTAACTTTCAGATATGTTGCTTTGGCAGGAACACCTTGCTTTGTGCCATATTGACACTCTGAGGTATACCAGGGTCTGTGTCAGCTGTAGAATGATTTTGGCTAAGTTCTGGAAGGAAGCAGAACACCTCGCAAGATGCAAACTGGTTAAAAGGAAACAAGAGAGTAGGAATAAATGGTCTGTTTTCACGGTGGAAAAAGATAAATTGTGGAGTGCCTCAGGGATTTGTACTTGGACTAGTGCTTTTTAATATATTTATAAATGATCTGGAAAGGGGTACAACACGTGAAGTGATCAAATTTGTGAATGACACAAAATTATGCAGAGTATATAAATCTCAAGCAGATTGTGAAAAACTGCAGGAGAACCTTGAGACACTAGAAGATTGGGCTTCCAAATGTCAGATATGTAATGTGGACAAATGCAAGGTGATGCATATAGGGAAAACTAACCCTTGCTTCACTCTTTTGGAGGAGAGGGGAGACCCTCAGAGCCACTGGAGGAGGACTCCGTGGTGTCATCCTCCCAGCGGTCATAGGGACTCTCATCCTCTCTGAAAGCAACAGGATATGGGCTCTAGGTGCTCGGTTTTTGTCCAGAGGTGCAAGCACCGGTAGAGCTGGATGGGAGGGAGGCTGTAGGCCTCGGCGTCTCAGCTAGCCTGAGTGGAGCTTCCTCTTCCAAGGAACTGGCAATGAACACCCTATTGGTAAGGGGGGATGCAGTGCCCGTACGGGCACTGACGCCGACCCGGGAACTGATGCCAGCTGGGTCGGTAACGCACCGATGATCGCATTGATCTTCATTAATAGCGGTTCTAGGACGGACTGTACCGGTTCCATCGATGCCACAGGACCGATGCCCCACATCACCCGCCAGTTGTACTTGCCATTCAAGCTCCTCTTCAAGCATTGCAGATGCCAACCCCGACTGGGAGGAAGGCTGGGTGGCCAGATTCTGTTTGGACCAGAGAGGCGGATCGGTGACTGGCATCAGGACGGTGGAGACCGTCACAGACCCATGGTACCAATGGAGGACTGGCACTCCTCGCCATGGGGTTGCACAGCATGAGTTGGTGCATCTCTGTGCCTGGCAGCATGCATTGACGGGGACTGATGCTAATGCTTCTTTGGCTTCCCTAAATTCTCAGCACAGTCCTTCCCCGGTGCCAAGGCCGTTAATGAGGAACCCGATGTCCTTGACTTGGAAGAGCCTGATTGTGGCTGGTCTTCAGTGCCCCTATCCACTGATGGAACCGATGGTCCCGCTGATGTTGATGACTTGGTGTCCATCGGTGCAGTTCATTCAATGCCTATGCTGATGGCTCAGTCTTCTCTGACCCAAAGAGTTAGTCCTTGTTGAGCCAAAGACAACATCTCTTTGGGGTCATCTGTGTGCATTTGTGGCAACCCCAGACGTCATGCAATGCCCCCAGGCAGAGGGTACATACTCATGGGGGGTCCGTGATGGACATGGTCCTCAGGCACCGAGGGCATCGCCAGAAATCAGAAGCGGCCATGATGGGGCGAAATAAATGGGAAGCAATATTAAAAATTGATGGCAGCAGGAGAGAGCACCGGCGGGCACTGAAGCGCCACCACTGCGGGGGAATCAACAAAAGCCCTGAGTAGGAATGCTACAGGAGGGACCAAAAGGGACCCAGCGTCAAATCCAGTCAAAAACATAAAAAAAATTGCAAAAAGTGAAAATCAGAGAAGTTTTCCAAAATAGGCCAAAAAGAGCTCACCAACCACAATGCTGCAGCTCCACGGAAAAAGAGGGACTGAAGAGGGACCCCGCGTGGATGCGTGATATATAGGGCATGCCCAGTGTGGCAAGTCAAACTTCTAGAAACTCTGACATAATTTTTCTGTGTCGGGGCTCCATCTAATGATGTCACCTTATGTGTGAAGGCTACCATCCTGCTTATCCCTCTTGTTGATTCACAGTTAAGAGGATGCAATGCATGTGTGTTGTCAGTAAAAAAAAAAAACTTATTTGTGTTAGGCAGCCCTCCTTTTTTCTGTCTGATAACAAAGCAGCCATCAACCTAAGCACCTATAGATAAGGCCACAATGTCAGGAATATTGTTTCTGTCAATAGTCGCACCTGCGCCATCAATGGCCCTCTAGCAGAAACACCCTGCCTTGCTTCGTGTCGAACCAAACACAGAGATACTCCAGTGTCTGGGACGGGTATAGATTGCTCTTGGCCAAGTTCATCACCCAACCTATTTCATGTAGCAAGGAGAATACCCTATGTGAGACCCAAAGACTCTCTTCCAGACTCTTGATCCAAATCAGCCAATTGTCTAAATAACGGTGAACCATCCTTTCTCAACACTGCCACAACCTTGGAAAAGGTTCTGGGTGTGGTGGCAAAACCAAAAGGGAAGCACTCAAAACTGATGTCGCCCCAAAACAGCGAAACGCAGAAACCGTTGATGCTTTGAAGCCTCTGACAAATCCAGAGACATCAGAAATTCCCGACTGTACTGCCATTATCACTGAAAGTAAGATTTCCATGGGAAAATGAGTCACCTGCAAAGGACGGATGACTCCCTTGAGATCTAGAATGGGGCAAAAGGATCCCTCCTTCTTGAGCACAACAAAATAAATGGAATCTCAGCCCATATTTTCTTGTGTCATGGGCACTGGAACTGCAGTCCGCAGGCTGAGGAGCCTTGACAACGTAGGCTCCACTGCTTGTCTCTTCTAAGGAGAGTTGCAGGGAGACACCATGAAAATATCCCAAGGGACACTAAGAAACTCCAGAGCGCAGCCCTCTTATCACTGCCAGAACCCACTGGTCTGACGTGACCTCAACCCACCTCCGATAAAAAAAAAAAAAGAGACAGGTGACTCCCTATCTCCTGTTTCCAGGGTTGGGTCTGTACACCTTCATTGGGAGACTCGGGTGGCACCAGTACCTGAGGCTGTGCCTCTTCCAGGCTGCATGGGACAAAAGGACTGAGACCTACCCAAAAGCAGAGACCTCTGAGAAGCTGCTCCTCTGTAGGGTCGAAAGAGTCTGAAACCCCTAGCATGATCTCTCGTACTAAAGGAGTGCAACATCTGCTTCTTATCCTTTGGTAACCAAGGAATTTGGGACTCACCCCACTTATTGGCCATTTTTTCCAGCTCACCCCCAAACAAGAAAGATCATTTAAAGGGTAATTTCTTAATTATATTGGCCAACCAATTCCTAAGCCATAGCAGACAACTGGTCGCTATTACCAAAGCCACCTGTCTGGCCCAAGTACGGACCAGACTGCAGCCTACATCTGCCAAAAAGGCTGCTGCTGGTTCCATCAGTGTCCTGGAATTCACACCAGATTCATTCACTTCCTGAGAGAGAAGTAAACAAGAGCGAGCCACCAGGAAGCAACAAAAAGCTATCTGCAAATTCATTGCCATCACTTCAAAGGCCTGCTTAATGATGGCCTCAATTCTTTTATCTTGTGCATTCTTCAGTGACGCTCCTAAGGGGATAGTCATCCGCTTGGTGACGACACACATGAGCGCATCCACTTTCGGAAAGCGCAATTGTTCTCTCGCAGCCGGATCCAGGGGGTACAGCCCTTCCAAGGCTCGTTCCCCTTTTAAAATTAGCTTCCGTGGCACCCCATTTAAGATCAATCAATTCTTGAATAGCCTTCATAACAAGGAAGAAATACGAGGCTTTACATAAAGAAATCAAAGTGGGCTCTATCTTTGGCTCAGACATGGAATCAGTCCTCAGTACCCCCAGTATCTTCAGTGTTTGGGAAATCAGTCAGTAACTTATCTTTATGAAAGAAATGCAACACAGTTCTATATAGTTTCAGCCGCATATGAATTTCCTCATCATCCAGGGATTAAGGATCGGAATCATCATCCGTGCCATCCGGGACCCTATCGGCGTGACCCACAGCAGGTCTAGACATTCTGAGACGCTTACTCACAGAACCAGGCATATGGGAATCTGCAACCAGCAATTATGATCTGTAAAGATTGGGTGGGGCTGTTGTCTGCACCTGAAGAAAGGACTGCAGCCCTTGAAAAAAATTCCACCCAAGAAAAGGCAGAGGGGTCCCATGCTAAAACCAGGGGGCATCGGTCCTGCGCCCACTAAACTACCTTCCCCCACTGATGAACCAGATAGGGGAGCCCCAAATTCAGGCAAAACTTCTGGCAGTTCTTTTTCCATTCTCGTATCATGCTAGGAAGGACTGGGATTAGCAAAATCAGATGGAGACAATTCTCCCTAAGTCTCCAAACAGTGCTAGCACAAGTTAGAGGGGATGCCAGGCTGAGATGCCTGAATATGGCAAGCAGTACAAAGGGCAAGGTGCTTAGGCTTCTTTGCTATCGGCACCATAGAGTTGTCAGTACGCTCCAATAGGCATCTGAGAACTGTGCTCCCAGCTGTGCTTGCAATAGGTGCTTCAAAAAATAGGCACTCAAAAAATATGCTCTCAAAATGTAGGCACCCAATATGCTTCTCAGGTAGATGCATAACTGAGTACCCACCCAAGCGCTCACTGTCCATATGCAACTTGAGCGCTCGCCTAGGCACCTTTAAGCGTACCACTGTGCGTCCACCTAGGCAGCCCTACACGAACAACTGAGCGCCCAGCTAAGTATACAACTAGACACACAGCCAGGCATGTAAGCACGAACTGACATACCTGAAGAAGGCAGCCTTATGCGCAGAGAAAAAGCATGAGAACACCGCCGTGGCCTGAGATCTGGGCCTAGCTCAGAAGGCTGCTCAATCTGCCAAGGTGCCTGAGTCCCTAAGCTCCCCCAGAGGCAGGAACGGACGTCAGATTGGCACGCCAATCACAGAGACCAGAGGGAAGAGGAATCCCTAAAATCAACTTCCACTTAGCTTTTTTATCTGAGCTCAGCCCATTCTGGCCAAGTACAAAGTTGGTTTTTGCTGCGGGGAGAGAGGAAATAGACCTATACTGCTGCTCTCGGCTTCCTGTACCTGCTTGCTTTCCAGCTTTTTTTTGGTTTTTTTCTAACAGTTAAATCCATGCCAGCAGAAACCAGCTACCAGACCAAGGCACTCATCTGAGAGAGGGATCTAAAAATATCACCTCAGGAAACTCAAATGAGGGAAGGACCATAAAATATCACAAGAGAGCAGGGCAATAAACTTCTTTTCTCCTGCTACAAAAAAATTTAAACACAATCCCCAGTAGAGAAATGCACATCCACCATCTGCTGGAGATTAGTGGCAGGCTGATATCAGTGTAGGAGTATATATACACCATGATGTCAGCTTTGCTCCATCTCCATCTGCTGCTAGAGGTGCACTGAGATGGATTCATCTGAATGCTAAGAAACGTATGTTCTTAATGTGGAGAGAAGTTGAAAGAAATGTAATGAAAGAGAAAAGATCTGCCTTAAGTCTAGTAGTTGTTTCCAGGCTACTCATGTTTCTAGGGTAGGGACATGAGACATAGAAACATAGAAATGACGGCAGAAGAAGAACAAACGGCTCATCCAGTCTTCCCAGCAAGCTTTCACACTTATTTTTCTCATTCTTATCTGTTACTCTGACTGCTGAGGTCAGGGCCCTTATTGGTAACTTTTTGGTTCTAATTTCCTTCCACCCCCGCCATTGATGTAGAGAGCAGTGATGGAGCTGCATCAAAGTGAAGTATCAAGCCTAATTGGTTAGGGGTAGTAACCGCCGCAATAAGCAAGCTACTCCCACGCTTATTTGTTTATCCAGCCTGTGCAATTTAGTCCTTGTTGGTTGTTGTCTAAATATAAATCCTGTTTTCTTCATCCCCCCTGCCGTTGAAGCAGTGAGCTTCGCTGTATTGACATCAGTTTGTTCTGCCAAAGCACAAATACCAAAGGAATGTGTGTATCTACCTCATTCTCCATCTTTTCTCCATCTTTCTTTTTTACCACTCTCCCTAAACCCCTCCCTCCCTTCCTTATCAAATGTGCTGTCTAAAGCAGATCGGAAATTAATGTGGCATTATTAAGAATGTTGTCTGGATGAACAATAAACAAGTTAAATTTCTCCTCTACACAAATCTTGTCAGTGGATCAAAACTTGTTTAAAATGGAATTGGTGTTTTACACTTAATTTTTCTTTGTTACAGTATATCTATATATAGAATATAGAAATATATCTATATAGGCACACATAAGAATCGTTAGAAATCATGGTTTTTAGAATTACCACTGTTAGCATATTAAAACCAGCTCGACCCAAAAGATTGCCAAGATCAGTGACCGCTGTGAAGGGAGATATATGGGGTGAAAATCCTCCTTCTCTCTCCTGTTCTGCTAATTGTAAAGAGCAGCGAAGCTCAAAAAGAGTTTCACCTCCAAGCATGGCACCAATAAATACTCCATCTTTTTTAAGGACATGGTATATCTGCAAGACAGTAATTGAGTCAACACAAGTTTAAGAATTTTAAACATACACTTGTTAAACACATTTATCTTATATGAAATCTAGATGAATTCTAATCCCTGATAAAATGTTTTCTACAGGAATATGATTATTCAACCACTAATTTTTTTTGTTGTATTGCTCGATACCCTGGCCTCTATTCTACAGAATTTCTGAGCTACATGAGAGGCAAAAAAAACAGGAAACATGCAGGTCATGACACTTCTCATGTTGCAAAAATATATCTAGGTTGGTTTGGGGGAGATATTTGGTTATGTCCGATACATATTTATTTTTGCATGCTTTTGAATTTTGTAGGCTAGATACTGCTGTGAATTAAGCAGAAAAAGTGAAAGAATGCAATACTATGTTTATACGATTAACCTTAAAATATTACATTCCCTAGCATAATTTCTGAGAAGGCGGAAACATTTTTCTTCCCAGAAACAAACACTTTTTCTATTTTTTTAGTTGCTTATTTTTGGCATTTTATGGTATTCTTACCTTATAATTATTTTATATTGTAAATTCGCCTACATCATTATCAAAGTGGTAAAGTGAATCAGAAATTAAAAAAATCAGAAATAAAAAGGCTATCGTTAGCCTTTTTGAATTAATAACCTGTCCTTTCTCTTCCTTCTTCGCCAAGTTCTAGTCACCCTGTTAAATGTAACTGCCTTTCTCCGCACCTTTGTTATAGTTAATGTTTTACTATGCACCCCTGTTTGATGTGAACCAGTATGATGTGACTGCGGTCTCGAATGCCGGTATATAAAAATCCGAAATAAATAAATAAATAAATAAATAAATGTGAAGATGATCTTCATCACCAGACAGCATACAAACTCCCATACTGAAACAGGCTGTCCGGAAACATCGTGAACCGCGATAAACCTTTACCGGCCTCTAGCGCACAACGTACCGCAAATGAAAGGGTTGTAGCTATTGGCCGCGTTAGGAGCTGCGCTAACACTGCGGCTGTTTCGCAGCACACGATAACTCTTTCCTACTTTACATATGCTCCGCCCCAACTCCGCCCCCTGAATACAAAATTAAAAATTTGCATTCGCAAATCGCGTTAATGGCTGTTAGCGCGATTTGCAGAATTATCTCCTGCGGTAACTCCTTGGAAAATGACCCCCTTAGTGTGCATATGCGTGCTCCTAATTTTTAGCCATTACTTGAACAAATGTACTTCGCATATCTTCCTTAAGAAATTGTTGGCTTTAACGCTTGCATGTAAGCAGATTTTAAAACATGCTCATGCAAGGGACATTCCCAGTTTTTCCAATTAGTCCACCAGTTTACCCAGTCATTATCGAGGTCATCCAAACCCCTCTGGCTCTTCATCCTGCATGCCCCCCCAACTGACCTGAACCTCTCATGCTGTCAAATAAGCCCTAAAATGTGATATCTGCAGACTTGCTCCTCATCAGAAGCAGTAGTAAATATATGTGGCTAACAAGCCGCCACGTGCTGCAGCCTCTGATTTGAACAGCTAGTGGACGTGCTCTGCAGCAGGACAGACTGGAGCTTCATCTATACCAGCCACCTCCCCTGCAGGTTGAGCCCTTGGGTTTTGGCAGCCGGCAGGACTTAGGTGCATCTCTGGGGTAGTCAGGCAGCTGAGAGTCCAATGACGTCGGAGATCAAGGCTGGCGGCAGATAGGAGGTACCAAAGACAGGCCAGAGGTCGGGGCAGGTAGCAGACAAGGTGTAGTTAGATCCAATATGAAAGGTCAGTTCCTGGTGGCAAACAAGGAATGGTCAAGATCCAAGGAGAGGTCAGAATCCAGCAAGACAAGCCAAGAAAAGACAAGGACCAAGACAAAGGCGAAAACAACAGCTAGGGCAAAGACAACAACTAGGTTATTTAAGCTAGGGCACAGCTGGAGCTAGTCAAGGCAGACAGGAACTCAGGAACCAGGCCGGAAGGAGAGAACAAAACAGAAACACTGGAAACACAGGAGCATGGGAGCAAGAGAAACAGGGAATAGGATTAAATGGTCTATTTTCACAGTGGAAAAAGGTAAACAGTGGAGTGCCTCAGGGAACTGTACTTAGACTGATGCTCTTTAACATATTTATAAATGATCTGGAAAGTGATATGACAAGTAAGGTGATCAAATTTGCGGATGACACAAAATTATGCAGAGTATTTAAATCTGAAGCAGACCTTGAGAGACTGAAATATCTTCCAAATGGCAGATAAAATTTAATGTGGACAAGTGCAAGGTGATGCATATAGAGAAAACTAACCCTTGCTGTAGTTACAAAATGATAGGTTCTATCTTAGGAGTTACCATCCAGGAAAGAGATCTAGGTGTCATAGTGGATAATATATTGAAATCATCAGCTCAATGTGTTATGTCGGTCAAAAAAGCAAACAAAATGTTGGGAATTATTAGGAAGGGAATGGCAAATAAAATGGTGGATTTCATGCCTCTGTATCACTCCATGGTGAGACCAAACCTTGAATACTTTGTGCAATTCTGGTCGCTGCATCTCAAAAAACATATAGTTGCACTGGAGAAAGTGCAGAGAAGGGTGACCAAAATGATAAGGGGCATGAAACGGCTCCCCTATGAGGACAGGCTAAAGATGTTAGGGATGTTCAGTTTGGAGAAGAGACGACTGAGGGGGAGATATGATAGAGATCTTTAAAATCATGAAAGGACTTGAATAAGTTAATGTAAATCAGTTATTTACTCTCTCAGATAATAGATGGACTAGAGGGCACTCCATGAAGGTAGCAAGTAGCTCATTTAAAACAAATCGAAGAAAATTCTCACACACTCAACGCATAGTTAAGCTCTGGAATTCATTGCCAGAGGATGTGGTTACAACCTTTAGTGTAACTGGATTTAAAAAAGATTTGGATAAGTTCCTAGAGGAAAAATTCATAAACTGTTATTAATCAGTAAGGAATAGTAGCTTGAGATCTCTTTAATGTTTGGGTACATGCCAGGTACTTGTGACTTGGATTGGCCACTGTTGGAAACAGGATGGTGGACTGGATGGACCCTTGGTCTGACCCAGTATGGCATATCTTATGTTCTTATGTTATGTTAAGAACAGGTACACTGGGAAGCAGGAAGAAAAGGCAACACATAGTGAGGCACAAAGCACACCAGACCATCTGTTGATGAGGCATCTGATGCTCCTCTGAAGAAGCCTTTAATAGTGAAGTACCGGTGATGTCATCAGAAGGCACCGTGTCTGCCTTCCCACCATGGCCTCTTTAAGATTGGGAGTGTCAGGAGCGCGCCTATCGGAAGATGGAGAGAGCAGTGGCATGGTGGCGTGTGAGCTGCGCAGAAAAAGCATTTGCAGGCAGAGTTGGTTTCCCAGCCGCAAGGAGTATCTGGCAGCATTGGGAGTGAGCGAGGCAGCACGTGCGGCTGTCCTGTGAGCCACCAAACATAACACCCATGCTCTATCCCAAACTCCACCCCTTTCTTTTCACTCGTTCATTCCCTATATACACACATGTAATTTCTGGCTATTAAAATAGGCATCACTCCCGCACAGGCCAGATACTCGCATATATTGGCTTTTTGGCGCAAGCAACCTTTAAAATTCGGTTCTCAGTGCATAGCTCAAATTACTTAGGATTGGGCTATACATTGCTATATAGAGTATGTGTGTTAGCCTTAGTAATGCAAGTTTTCATGATTAATGATGACCAACACAATGATTCACAAATGTACTTATTTTTCTATTTTCATCTCTTTGGTTTTCAACAAAGGCTTGAGAAAAGTGAAAATTACACTACGATAATGGTTTGGGAAGTTAATTCATAAATGAAGATTCAGTCACCTTTTTTATTTCCCTGATTTTGAGACTGGGGGTAGTTTTCCATGTTATTCAATGATTAATCAAGGTCTATGAAAAACTTCTATTTCTCTCAAATCTCATGTGATTATCCAAAATGTTAATTTAAATTTTTGTTTAAAAAAAAATTGACAAATTTCATATTTTTCTGGAATAACCGTTCCCATATGAATTATCACAAAAACTATAGTGAACAACGCTTACCAGCTTCAGTGCAACAAAACCCATGAAATAAGAAGACCAGGCCAACTTTGCATGCAAGCTGCTCACCCGAGTCAGACATTTATAACTCAAAAAAGGAAAGGAAAGATTTTAGTAAGGTCAAAATCAATAAAAAGGGACATCTCTAAAATATGGAGATAAAAAGATTTGTTCTTACCTCCCTAAATGCTTTAGGTAGATCATTCACCCAGTGTAAGCTACAAATAAAAATAACTTTTTTATGGTTTATGTGGTAAACATATTCTTAAATACAATTTCATAGTATATGCAGTAACGAAAATGTTGAAGTAAATAATTCTGGTGTTCAGGACAAGCACTCACGTTGCACCTTGTATAGTAAAAGAATACATAGGATGGTTCTACGGCTCAGGCTGTACTGCTGTGTGGTATGGGATGGGAGATCCAGAGTAGGATCCCCCATTCGTTAGGGACATTAGGGCCTGGGTACACCATAGAAGTGGTGCGAATGAGGAAGAAAACATGGATACCACTACAGTGGAACCCACTGACAGCACTGAAGGTTGCTCCCCATTCACTGATCAGCGAGGGGACCCCAGACCACCCTTGCATGCTGTCTGAAGCAAACAAGGGGGCTCAAAGATAGAGGAGGAAAACCGGGGAAAGAAAACCCATATTAACATTCTTAAAAATCTACAAATGAGACTACACATTACCAGCATGTTTAGGTTTATGGTGACTTTAACCCAAGTGCTTTACTTAGCAGCAAGTTTAGGTTAATAAAAATATTTCATGTTAATACAGATTACCAGTGTTGCCTATAAGAGTGAAAAGCAGAATAGGAAGTGCCAAGCAATAAAACTTTTTTTTTTTTTTTACCTTGTGATTTCTAAATTGGAAGAGAAAGAAGAGTGAATAGAAAGGGATTTGGTCGCAGTACAGCAAGACCAAAGGTCAGCCTCCTGTTAGCCCATGTGCCACTCAGTCTCATAAGAACGCATGCCATTCAGTATGCTGGTTCCCAACTGTGTACATGCTGGTACCAGGAGCATTTTCAAAATTTGTGAGCCAGCTGGGCTCATGTCATGATGTATGAGGTCAGCACAACTGGCCCGTGAATTTAAAAAATGCTTGTGGTCCTAATAATAATAAAGGCTAATATTCAGCTGCAATTTAGGTGAGTAATCCCTAGGGATGAAAACAAAAGGGGTGGGGCAATAGTAGCCAAATATTTATTGAGATATCAGGACACTATTTTTAAATTGTTTTTGTTTTCACAGAGACTTCTTTCAATGGTGTAATGCCAATGATATATTATATGCAACTTGTCCCTCCCGATGTAGCCCTAGCAAAACACTGTTCCGTTTTGGGGAACTGACATCTCAATAAATATTTGGCAAACTGAAATGACTGAATCTTTGCTGTCGAATTGTTTCTCTTGTGGACAATGTTTACGTATTTTGCAACACACCTTCTGGACTGATTAGTTTATAGTGTGTTTGCTCATCGTTCCACATTCTGTTGTGGCTTTAAGGGTAGTAACCGCCATATCACAAGTTACTCCCATGCTTGTTTTCCTAGACTATGCAATTCAATGTCCTTGTTGGTTGCTGTCTGAATCTAATTCCCCTTTTCCTCTTGCCATTGAAGCAGAGAGCAATGATGAATTTACATCAACAGCAAAAGGGCTTATTGGTTAAGGGTAGTAACTGCCACACCAGCAAGTTACCCCCATGCACTCTTTTCTTCATTCACATCCTCTAGCCTTAAGGGATCCACAGTGTTTATCCCATGCCCCTTTGGATCTTTTACTGTTCTTGTCTTCACCACCTCCTCCGGAAGGGCATTCCAGGCATCCACCACCTTTTCTGTGAAGAAATATTTCCTGACACTGGTTCGGAGTTGTCCTCCCTGGAGTTTCATTTCATGACCCCTAGTTCTACTGATTTCATTCCAACAGAAAGTTTGTTGATGATTGTGCATCATTAAAACTTTTCAGGTATCTGAAGGTCTGTATCATATCTCCCCTGTACCTCCTTCTCCTCCAGGGTATACATATTTAGAATCTTCAACCTCTCCTCATAAGTCATTTGATGGAGACCTACCACCATTTTGGTCGCCCTTCTCTGGACCGCCTCCATCATGTCTCTGTCCATTTTGAGATACGGTCTCCAGAACTGAACACAATATTCCAGGTGAGGCATCACCAAGGACCTATACAAGGCGATTATCATCTCCTTTTTCTTACTGTTTATACCTCTCTCAATGCAGCCCAGCATTCTTCTGGCTTTTGCTATTGCCTTATCACTTTGCTTTGCCATCTTCAGATCATTAGACACTATCACTCCAAGGTTTCTCTTTTGTTCCGTGCACAACAGCCCTTAACCCCCATCACAAACAACACTTTTGGATTACCACACCCCAGATGCATGACTCTGCACTTCTTAGCATTGAATCCCAACTGCTATATTTTCACCCACCGTTCAAGCTTCCTTAAATCATGTCTCATTCTCTCTTCTCCTTCCAGTGTGTCCACTTTGTTGCAGATCATAGTGCAAATAGACAAATTTGACCGTATTTATTTATTTAATGTTTTTATATACCGGCATTCGTGATAAAAATTCACTCTCTCTCTTCTGATATGTCGCTCACAAAGATATTGAACAGAACCGGTCCCAATACTAATCCCTGTGGCACTCCACTTAACACCGTTTTCTCTTCAGAGCAGGTTCCATTTACTATCTCACACTGCCTTTTATCAACCAGTTTGTAATCCACGCCACTACCTTGGCGCTCACTCTCAAGCTTCTAATTTTATTCATGAGTCTCCTATGTGGGACTGTATCAAAAGCTTAACTAAAATCCAAATAAATTACATTGAGCGCTCTTCCCTGATCCAATTCTCTAGTCACCCAATCAAAAAAATCAGATTCATTTGACAGGACCTTCCCCTGGTGAATCCATGCTATCTTGGATCGAGCAACCCACTGGATTGTAGACAGTTCACTATCCTCTCTCAGCAGAGTCTCCATTAATTTTCCCACCATCGAAGCGAGGCTAACCGGCCTGTAGTTTCCAGCCTCCTCTCTGCTCCCACTCTTGTGAAGCGGGACCACCGTCGCTCTTCTCCAATCACTCAACATCATTCCCGTTTCCAGGGATCTATTGAACAGGTCACATAGCGGACCCACCAGCACATCTCTGAGCTCCCTCAGTATCCTGGGATGAACCTGATCAGGCCCTATGGCTTTGTCCACTTTCAGTTTTCTTAGCTCTTCCCATACATTCTCTTCTGTAAACAGTTTCATCTGTTCCACCCCCTTCCACAGACTCGTTAACTAGCAATGGCTCTTCTCTCCAAGGTCTTCTTTAGTTAAAACCGAACTGAAGTAATTGTTTAATATTTCCACCATTTCTTCATCTCTCTCCATACATTGATCCTGGTCACCTTTTAATTTCACTGTACCTCTTTGGACCTTTCTCCTTTCCCTGATGTATCTGAAGAATGTTCTGTCACCTCACTTTACCTCTTTGGCAATCCTTTCCTCTGCCAGACATTTTGCTTTCTTGATTACTTTCTTCATCTCCCTAAGTTTTACCAGGTATTCTTCCTTGTGTTCCTCTTTTTGGGATCCTTTATAATTCTTGAATGCTGCTTTTTTTAATGGTTTTTTTTATGTCAGCCACTTCTTTTGAGAACCAGATCGGTTTCTTATTTCTCTTACTTTTGTTTACTTTTCTAACATATAGATTTGTTGCTTTTGTGATTGCTCCCTTTAATTTGGTCTACTGTTGTTCCACCTCTCCCATTTTCTCGTTCTACCTCCAGGTATGTCCGCATTTCAACAAATTCTGTATTTTTGAAAGTCAAAACTCGGGTCTTCGTGTGACTTCTCTGTATCCTGTTTGCGATGTCAAACCATACTGTTTGATGATCACTGGTGCTGAGGTGGGCACTTATGTGGACATTTGAGACATTATCCCCGGTAGTGAGCACTAGATCAAGTATAACTCCCTGCTTCATGGGTTCCATTACCATTTGTCTGAAGAGAGCTCCTTGCAAGGCATCCACTATCTCTCTACTTCTGGTTGATTCTGCGTAAGGGATTTTCCAGTCTACGTCTGGCATATTAAAAACCTCCAACAATCAACACTTCTCCCTTCTTTCCCACCTTTTGGATGTCTTCGACCAGATCTCTGTCTAGTTCTTCCGTTTGTGTCAGAGGTCTGTAAACCACACCAATAAAAAATGGATGCACGATCATCTTTTTTTTAGGATGGCCCATAATGCTTCTTCCCTACCTCACATTCCTTGCAGTTCAGTAGCCTGGATATTTTGATAATCCCTTTTCTGTCCCCTATATCCATACTTAACAAGTTACAGCCCGGTATGGCCATATCCCAATCATGAGAATCCATGAACCATGTCTCCATAACAACAACAATGTCCAAGTCCACCTCCTCAATTAGGGCCTGCGGGTCAGAGATTTTATTGCCCAAAATACGAACATTTGTAGTTATAGCTTTCCAATTTTTCTCCCTTGATTTATAGCAATTCCTAGGCACCTTTTCAGCTTTTTTGAGCTGATTGATTTATTTTCTCCTCCCGCGTCCTGTATTGCTTGGGGGTGACATGCCAATTTCATTGGCCATTTCCTGCCACCCCCATTCTTTATTTAAATGCTTTATAATATATGATCCCTTACCATCCTCCTTCCTGCTACAGACAAATATAGGCCATCCTTACCATATAGCCTTTTACTATTCCAAACATGACCCCAGCCTCCAAGGTATTCAAAAGCCATTTTCTGTACACCAGGTTTGAGCCAGGAATTGAAATTATTTGTATGGCATATCTTCTCATTTCTCCTTTCCATGAACAGTTAATACTTCCAAAAAGGCAATATTCTTTGCAGTCTTATCTTGCCTAGATTTTGAAAATTTTTTTGGACTACATGGATTCCATTTCTGTTGAGGTCATTGGTTCCCAGATGGATGATAACACTGATATCAAACTTCCTACTTTCATCTTCAATGACTTGGACTATCTGGTTTGCATTTTTACTTGCTGAGGATCCTGGAATGCATGTAACTATTGTGTCACCATCAAAACGTGCTCCCAAATTGGTTCCTCTGATGACTGAGTCTCCCAGCAGAATCAGCTTTCTTTTATGGCATTTGATTTTGTTGAAGGGCTTCTGGGTGACACTACTTTTAGAAATCACTTCAAAATCTATTGCTGAGGTTTCTTCATTCTCCAATGCAGAAAATGCATTATGTAGGGGTAACTTTGGGCAGAGTGTGTATCTCTTCATCACAGGCCTTATTCTGCCAGAGCCAACTGTTATCCACTTGCTCCTGGGTTTTTGAATCCTGGATGTCCAACATCTCTGCAGGAGTGCGGGTTGCTGCACAGGATGCTGTAACGTTGGGGGAAGGTGGGTGTCTTGTTGTCACACATCTTTGTTCTACCAGAGCCCACTGTACACCATTTTTTCCTGGGATTCTGTAACCTCTGTGGGAGAGGGATACGGATTGTTTGAGAAAGAGGAGGTTAATTGAAACCTGGACAATTCCTTCCTTAGATGAAGCAGTTCCATTTTAATTGCAGACAGCTAAAAGGCAAAAAGGACAACCTTTGATTCTCCAAATGATAGGCCTTGGGAGATAAGCACCACAGTTATTGCACTGAATGACTTTGTTAAACTGTCACAGATTCCCTAGAATAATATAGATAAGGTAAGGAAAGGTAAAATTTAGGAACGAGCCAAGATTTCTAGTAGGTATTTGAAGTAAAAACTAAAAGTATTCAAGTTATCCAGTAAAGATTAATAGGTAGAATAAGAAGACCAATTATTACGATCCATATGATCTGTAAGAAATTGCTATGTAATGGGAGATGAAGTAATTGAAGCTAATTCCCGGAGAGTCCACAGAATGGACATGTTTCTTCCCCATTTTGTTTAGCTGTTGGAATAAGGCAAGCTTTCTTTTTTTTTTTTTTTTTAAACTTTATTAGTTTAAAATTGTGAGAAGGGATACATCTTATACATAGTAAAAAACGAGAGATTATACAATCCACAAAAGAAATAAACACAAGAAAAAAACAAATATATGTAAGATAATTATTGTAAACCAATCATCATCATCTGAAGAAATAAGAGAAAGAGGAGAAAGAAAATATTAAGAGAAACAAAGGAAAAATAAAAATGAACTGGCTTAACGTGGCTCCAGCAGAAATATAATCAGGTCCTTGGCATTTTTAATAATCTGTACATAATTCTAATTATAAATTAAAAGTTGTGTATTAGATCAGATAACTACACACCTTAAGCTGCTGACAACCACGTCAAATGTGTCTTCTTTGAAAGGAAGAAATTCTTCATCAGCTAAAACATTCCATGTTGGAATTTCGGATTCAACTGTATTGTTCTAAATTAGAACGACATAGAAACAAAAAGTAAGTTATAATGCAGCTAGGTTTTACTTTGTTACTCCGTTCCATTACGTAAATAAAGCATCAAAAATAAATGAGGACAACGTACCAAAGCATTTTCCGCAATGTCTACTTGAAAAATGTTTTCAACAGTTTCCTGTAGGAAGAAAAAAAAAATGGCTATGAGAAACATAAAATCACTAGAGATGTAGCGATTAAGACAGGAGCTGCTGGTTTCCTACAGCAGATTTTTAAGATTCTGCGGCATGAGCTGGCAAATTCTGTCACAGATTTTTCAAAATTCTGCAGCAATTATGTGAAAAATGTGCATAATTTTGCATATATTTGCAATTTAAATTTATTTTTTTTTACTTTCTACAAATAAAGTCGTTTTCTGATATTTCTGCATTCAGTTAATTTATTTGGTTCTTTATTAGAAGAATGGGATGGGGAGGAAGACGGGGAACAGATCTGGGACTAGGAAGAAAGGAGAGTGCAGAGGAGGGAAAGGAAGAAGGTATTTCAGGCAGGAGGGACAGAGTTAAGGATGGGGATTCAGGAAGGGTAAGAAAAGGGAATGAGAGGAGAAGAGGGAGGGGAAGGAAGAAGGATCAGAGGAGGGATGATCAAGGATAGGGATAGAGAGATAGGAAGAAAGGGAGGAGTGGAGATGGGATGGAAGAGGAGGGAAGTTTGGGATGAAGAGCAGGAGAAATAAGGATGGAGGTGGAGAAGGAAAAAAAAAACAAAACAACACACCTACCCCCATTCCCTTATCCCCTTCCAAAGCCCCTTTGATCCTCTCATACTCCCTCTTTCACTTCCTCCCCACCGCCCAATCCCCTCACTCACCCCTCCCCACACAAATCTTTTCCGCACTCCGGTTCACTCTTCCCCATACAAACACCTCACTTACCCCAGTTCACTCCCTCCCCCCACCAACCCTAGTCCACTCACGTATTCCCCCTGTTTTCCCTGGCTCATTCATGCCCCACTCCTCCCTGTGATCCCTGGTCAGTTCGTTCAGTTCCCCAACCCTCCCCCCCCCCTTTGATCCCTGGTTCACTCCCTCCCTGCCCCCTCCAGACCCTCCTCAGGAGGAGGAGGAGGAGCACAGCCTTGCGGTGCCTCCGGCATGTCTTCCCTCCTCACCTGCTGGGCCTGAGCGTCCTGCTTTGAACCCGCATATTTCACAGTATAACATCCAGGCCCTAGCAAGGGATGAGAGAGGACGCGCTGGAGGCACTGCAAGGCTGCCCCAATTGGAGCTGGTGAGTGAGGAGGGGCGGGGGGGGGGGGAGGATTACACCATCCATTACTACCAGTGTTTCTCTTCCGAGGCGGGGAGAGAGGGGAAAATGCACCACTCCACTGCCACCAATGCCTTTAACTTGGAGAGGGTCCCTGGTCTCCCGAGGCAGTTTGACCAGGACTGGTCACTTCTACCATAAAAGCCTAATTTTGCAGCCCTTACCCACAGCCACACAACCGCAGGAGACCAGGGACCCTGATTAAGAACAATGTGTTCAGCTTTTAAACAGGCGAACCCATTCATTATTTTTAAAACACAGCTCCTTAACTTCTCCAGGTTGCCAAACAGTGCGACAAGGAAGTGGATGAGAATCAAAGGAATGCTGGGGGTTCCTAGGAGAAGGGAGGTGGTAACACCACCGAGGCCTCCTCTCTGTCTAACTCTCAAGATCACATCTGCAAAGTGATACAAAGAAAGCAGAGATGGTCCGGAGGAGGGGGGGGGGGGCTATCAAAATAATACAGGATCTATGTGCCAAGCCCCTGTGATGCGACACGGGGAGGAATCAGCCTGCACAGTTGCTACACATCGTGCTCCTTACCTCAGTAAATGTTACAGACAGCAGGATTTTTGCCTGCAGGGCAGAATTTCTTTTTAAATTAACTTTGCTTTTATGTCTTGAGAGCAATCTGCTTATGTAAGCCCCTGCACACCAGGGGCCACCTTCCCAGCCTATCTCCAGGGCCAAGAGCTGGGGGGGGCAGGATAACCTGCAGGGCCAGTACCAGGCTGAGAAACTCCACCCAAACAAACCACTCGCCAGACTCAAGCTGTGCTCCAAATAATAAATAGTTTACCGAAGAATCTTCTGAGTAAAACCCAGTGACAGTTCAAGTAGATGCAGAAATTAAACAGAATTACAGTTCCAGAAAACCTTTAAAGGTCTTCTCTTTATAGCTCCTCGCCTTAATAACTGTTTCCTCTTGCAGCAACACAGTAGTACTCGGTACTTTGTTCCTCCTCTCTTCTCAGCTTTGGCAGCCCCTAGCCGGATCCTCTCTATAACTTCCTCAGTTATCAAAGAGTTACTCACAAGAATGTCTTGCTCGGCTCAAGGAAAAATCTTTCTGGTGCAGCATCAGGATCCTCCGGGCCCCAAAACACGTTCCCCCCTGGCTCCATTTAGCTTCCTGGTCCAGAAACGTTCCCGCCCTCAGTTAAGCAAAGGTTGTATCTTCCCACTTCCAACTTCTAGGCGTTATTGCAACCTCTGCTTCTTCTCCTCTGCTCTCTGGGGATTTTTAGGGGAAAATTCCTGCACACTCCTTGCTGCCCCCTTCTGTAATCCTGGATGAGGATCGCAGCTTCCAACCCATCTCTTTCCCTTGCAATCTGGAGCAGCCCCTAAACTCTGCAGAGTCAGGGCTTCTGCTTTAATGACCCCCGCCTTGTCTGTCCAGAAGGGCAGGTAACTCCTTCTGACACATAAGCTGATGCAAAGCTCTGGAATATTTCTACACTGGTTCCAGATAAACCTCTTAACTCATGCACATCCCGTGCACGTGCAGCAGACGTTTGCTCACCGTTCAAACCATTCAAGGATCCCATTAGAGAGGAAATCTGCACTTTACCATCAACCTTTTAGCACTTTCTGTGGCATAGGTGCACACTTACAACCATTTTGCCCTTCCTTTTCTACTGGTGCCAGGATTTAGGTATTCCAAGATGCACCCGTCTCAGTGTTCACTAGTGCCTCTCCTCTCCCCACCTACGCACATAGGGACCTGATTTACTCCCTTTCCGTCTCTATGGGGAAAACGCTTCACAAATCAGAGCTATAATGAAACTAGAAATGTGTACTTGACTACTAAGCTAGTTAATGATATATAGTAAATGCAGATTCTTAAAGAAATGTGTTTATACATACACAAATGTCTACATATTTGTTTAGTAATGGGCTGTCAGACAGGCCACGAGTAGGAATGAGATTTTACACATAAGCACTTTAGTTTTTACAAGCATTTTAAAATATTAAATGTAAAATCTCTCACACAAAGTCCATATATGTTGTTTAGGCAATGAACTCCTGAGTTTAAGGAGGTGCAATGTTCTATTACTGAGGTAATTTAATGACTTATTCTTCTCCAAGAACATTTCACTATCATTTTGAATCTGTCAAGTTTGTGTTTACTTGCAACAAAATTAAGTAATACAAAATACCACTCAATGAACAACTGGCAAACTTCAGTTATACAGGGCGTGCTAAGCTCTTGAATGAAATTCCAGATGTGATATAGGGACACAGCATACTCGTCACGGTTCTCTTTGTATTTTTTAATTTTCTCTGGAGTAATGTAGTGTAGTTGCCTTATTAGCTCACTTCAATGTGCAGGCATAAAGGTCAAAAAAACAAAAAATAAAATATAAAGGCGATACCTTTTTATTGGACTACATACATTTTTTGACTAGCTTTTGGGAACCACGTACATTTTTATCACCCCCTTTGCACACTTCTGGATCTGGATTGCATGTCGCTAAAAGTACCCATCCTTCTTTTCTTTTCTTGCTGGGCTGAAGCTGGGATCTTCATTGTGAGATGCCTGAATATACCATAATCCATTCCAATGTGCAAAGGTGCAGGGAAAATTCAAAGGCCTCTCCTGGTGGGCCAGGCCTGGAAACAGCAAGTTGTGAGCTTCAAAACCTGGATGGAGGAGCACCTGAAGAAAAAGAGTGTATCTGCGCAGCTGCCAGCATTTAAAGATTCTGACTGAACTTTATCCATCAAAAGAAATCCTGTACTGTCTGGACAGAGCTCAAAATCTCTGACAGAGACGTTAAATGATAGCGTGGACGATCTTTGCTTGAAACAATGTCAAGCTGATCTAGCAGACCTATGAGGATGGCAAGCTTCATATAGAGAACCCCCTGTCGGAGCATATAACCAAGAGCTTATAAAACTAAGAAGAATCCTAAAGAGAGCTATAGTCACTACTCCAGGAGAATTAATCACTGAAAGAAAAATCCTCCACTCTTAGTTTTCCAGTAAGCACCTAATCTCAAGCAAAAAAATAGTAAGAGATAAACTACATAAATGTGGAAAGAAATGGCTCAAGACCATGAAAATAGCAAAAAGAGCACTGAATGGGTCCTGTAAATCAAAATAAATAAGTAAAAGGCACCACTTAAGTATTTAACGTGGCTCAATCAGTTTAAAAAAATCCAAAGGCTATACTACCGTGTTTCCCCGAAAATAAGACAGCGTCTTACTTTCTTTTTACCCCCAAAAGTCCCACTATGTCTTACTTTCAGGGTATGTCTTATATTGGAAAAAAAGTCGAATTTGGTTTTAACGGTGTAGCTCTTCCTTTTACCACTGGAACCGGAAGCGCTCATGTCTAGGGGCAAAAATATAGCGTACGGTAAAAGCACTGCTTATGGTTCCATATCACAGTCTCCCATAGGGTTACAGCCTCATACAGTATCCCAAACAGGGATAGTATATGTGTTATGCGAACAGGGGACATAGGCAATATACTATAGGTGTTATGTGAACAACAGGGGGCAATATTACCCCCTGCTATGCACACAGGACACAGAACAAGTACTGTATGGCGATATCTCACCGCTGCAACAGCTACCGTACCTCTCTATCCTGTGTCTTCGCAGACAGCGCGATATCAGTGCGGGAGATCGCGCGGGGCACATCCAATGAGAGCTGCCGGAGACACATGACGCTATGTCTCTGACAGCTCTCATTGGCTGTGCCCATGTGACCTCCTGCTCTGCTACACAATTCAATGAAGCCGGCGCCACCGTCCTCCTCCGCGCTATGCCGTGGCTACCTTTTACTTACTACGTCTTACTTTCGGGGGATGTGTTACATTAGCCGACCCCCCTAAAATTCCCACTACGTCTTACTATCAGGGGTGTCTTACTATCGGGGAAACACGGTATTTTATATGTAAGCAAGTAACAAAGTTTTTAAAGATGCCGCATCAGCAAGCCTGTCAACGTGTTCAACCCTTCGGAGTTGAACCGTCCGGTCTTCTAATCATCTGCGGCTCTTAGCAGCTGTATAGCCTGTAAATAATTGGCGGTTTTGTAGCCTGTAAATCATATCAGAAAAGTGACAGAATAAAGATCTTGTCCGTTTTGGATGGAGCACACAAGATCTTTATTCTGTCACTTTTCTGATATGATTTACAGGCTACACAGCCGCTAAGATGATTAGAAGACCGGACGGTTCAACTCCGAAGGGTTGAACACGTTGACAGGCTTGCTGATGCGGCATCTTTAAAAACTTTGTTACTTGCTTACATATAAAATAGTATATCCTTTGGATTTTTTGAAACTGATTGAGCCACGTTAAATACTTAAGTGGTGCCTTTTGCTTATTTATTATTATCAAGACCATGCAAGACATCATGCTGCAGGACCCCATAATCACCCACATGGGAAAGACATCCAGCGTAAGAGGACCCTATTCATGCTCCTCTAACATAGTAAATATTATTCAATGCAGAAATGTGAAGGTGGCGGCTACATTGGAAAATCAGGCCAGAAGTAAAGACTAAACTTACAGAGACACAACAGAAAGAAGAGTAAAGCAACACTTTCATGGGGGCACATTTTTTCTGGACCAGACCACTGCATCAATCTTCTTGTGATCAGAAATTCAAAAAGGCAAAACACACAACCATCCAAGAAGGTAAGACACTGAAAATTAAAATTATACTATATTTCAAAACAAACAAAAAAATACTTAAAAGGGAAATGAGTTTCTTCAGGCATTATCAGATGTAATCCTATCTCCCTTGTCAGCCTTCTCACTACCCAGCTAACACAACACCCCTATCCCACACACTCTCCGCTACTATGATGTGAATTAATTGTATATTCAGCCTGTATCCTCTTTTTCCTGCTCATTCTGTTTTGAACTAATGAAGGGAATACAGCTCCAAAAAGCTAGTCGAGAAAAGTACTGAGTCAGTCCCATAAAAAGGTTTCATCTTACATTTTTTGTTGACCTGTATTTTCACTCTGGATTAAAAAAAAAAAATTTAAGAATACAGGGTCTGGAAGAATTCAAACAAAGAAAGCCAACTTCATTAGTAAGGAAGCTTTCATCACTAAAGGAAACTCCTGATCATGGTATACAATTACACCAATTATTTTGAAACTACTGTATACTTTCATAACCACATTTATATTTCTTGCTGTATAAAATGACAGATGCAGAGCCCAAAGGAAGAAAAAGACTCAAAAGGTTTCATTCATGGTAGTAAAAGACCTCAGGAAGTACAGAATTAAACATACCTTATTTAAATACTGCGATATGTAACCTCTACCACAACCAATATCCAGCATCAGAGGAAATACTCTGAAAAGAAAAACATTTTAAAAATTATTTGCTTATGTAATTTGACATTTCAAGCATTTCTTTTTGTGCGAATGCTAAAAAGGGAGCAGAAGCGTGCTAAAGTGATTGGTGTTCATGACTTGGAAATACAAGCAGAAATGTGTTTCTGAGCAATTCATTCAGTAACATTTTGGGGAACAGGCAGGCAATCTGCAGCAAAAACAGGCCTTTAACCACTGCACCCTTTTCTTCACTGCAGGTCACCTGGAAGAAGCAGCCGAGTGAGGGTCTCTCATTTGTACTGCAGTAATTACTAAGGCCTGCACTATTTTTCTTAAGTCACATTGGCACAAATAATAATGAATTTGTTGGGTGACTCAAATAAAAACAGGCAATCTTAGCCACAGTAGATATATCATAAGACACTGACAAATCAGACTTGAGCCAAATGCCCGAGTCTTGGACCACCCTTGCCAATTGATGGGTAAACAAAATAGAAAACTCTGGTTTAAAATTAGATGGACCAACCCACAGAATCTCAGGTTTCTTGGATTTAGCTTGACTGTTGTCAAAATATCACTTTCCAATTTAGACACACTTTCACCGATAAAAATCTGTTCCTCTAAACGTATAAAGTTTCATGTTGAAAGCGACACTTAAATGATTTTATTCATCTATAGGCTTCTTTTGTTTGGTTTAAGAAGAGTGCAGTTTTTGTTTTTGAGTTTGGTTCCCTCTATTTTTTTAAGTCATTTGTCATTTATGATCATGTATGTTTTTTTTATTGCAGATCTGCTTTGGACAGGATACTGAATAAGTGGCATCTTTAAAGCAGCATTTCAGGATTATACAATGAATAGATTCATAGCACCATTGGAAAGCATTCCCTTCCATGGGAAAATGATTTAATCTTCTGCAGATTCACCCTAAGTCCTAATGCTTTCTTCTTGGTTGCTGTCTGAACCCATGCTGGGCTCTGTAAGGCAGAAGCCAGCCACTCGCATAAGGCTCGGCCCAGGGCTGAAGGCACTAGGAAAAGAATAGGTTCTTGTGCAATTTAGATTTGAATATATACAGGAAAACAGTGGTATTAAAATGTGACTTTTAGCTCCAAGGAGCTTGCAGCACTTTGTGACACCATATAACAATGAATATTATGTATTTACAGAGCTGGAAAAATTATTCCAGTACCTAAATACACCAAGGAAAATAATGAATATACCATGTACTCCTACCGCATTCACTAAGCCCCTCACGCTTGATTCCAATCCTTTCATTCTTTTCCCCCTGCAGCCCCCTCTCCTTCTCTAGAACACACCCCCGCACTCTCCTCACCCTGCCAAACCCTTCTTTCTTCTCTCCTCCCCTCCCCCTCAAGCCCCTCGTTCTCTCTCCTCCCTCCCTCTGTCCTCCCGGGCTCCGATCAGGACCAAAGACGCCGTTATTTCACCTGCCAAAAACACAAAAAAGTCCTGTCATCTGGTGGAGTGAATTTTTTTAAATCCTGTGTATGTAATAATAACCTAAAGTAATTAAAGTTAAAGCAGTTCTTACTCTAACTGTGCAATATCAAGTCTATTATTTTGGCCCACATTTTACTCAGAGATGTGGATTTTCCAGAAAATATTAAACTGGAAAATTCTTCCAGGAAATCTTTTGTTCTCATGTGCATAAAATTTTAATAAATTTTACTATACAAATTCTTCTGATACTCCTTAAGTAGCTTTGTCATCTTATTTGGCACATTATTTGAACTTTATATTTAGTTTAACAAAGCCCCACAAAATACCATATTCATTTCCTGTGCTGTATCTCAGAGATTTTCAAGTAGCTAAACAGTTGAACTGGAATATTTGATGGGCAAAGGGGGAATCAATAAAGATGCTTAGAAGGTTAATTGTTAGAGATTTTTGGGCAAGGGAGTGCATTGCCCACAAAAATGGCCCTTTAGAAAACTGCGTAACCAGTACATGCATAAAATCTTAAAATTATGTGCACGCACACTGGGGGGTTCATTTTCAGAAGGATTTATGTACATAAAACCTAGCTGATGCACGTAAATGCCTTTTGTCAATCAACCGGGGTCAGTGCATGTAAAAGCATGTGCGTAACTTGGTTACCTGCCTACTTCTGTGCACACTTCTAAGAGGCATTCTGAAGGCAGAAAAAGGATTGACATGCATTCTTTTGATTTTTGAATATAGACACATAAATGTACACCCATGCAGTGACACTGAAGCATGTGTAACTGTGCAATACATAAGTGCATGTACCATGGACACCTGAAATTTTCACAGCGGACTTATGTGTATAAAGTCTGCTTTGCAAATTCGAGCCAACGTCTGCAGGCGCTTTAACCCCATGAAGCAGTCTGAACATTACCCTCCCCTATGGACTTACTTATGTGCATAGGGGAAAGGCACTCCAGGGGGTGGACAGTGGATGGGGTTGGGACTTGCAAGCACACTTTCTGATTTTAAAAAGCACGCGTGGAAATTCTCTCTGCCTACTGCATGTACAAAAACAGCAGGCACAATTCCGTGCAAGGAGTTCTTTCAGGATAATTCTCAAAGCAGACTCAGGCACGAAAATTCACTTTGAAAATCGGTGTAACTTGGGTGCATAACAGCCCGCTAATGAAAGTGGCCCATAATAAAATTATGCTCTTAGGGCTGAAATTTCAAAGCCATTTATGTACACAAAACTGTGGCTGTTAGAAAATTTCCTGGGACTCCGTGCACAACCCGGTTTTGCATAGACTTCTACGCACACTGGGAACAGGCGTTCTGGAGAGATGATGGGTGGGGTCTGAGTTAAGGCTCGTGTGTACTTTTCTAATTTTCCAAAATATGCGCAAAAGTTAATCGTATACATTACAATCTGTGAACAGCAGATGTAACTGTATGGATTATTTTGTGCACAACAAAGGGCAATTATTGTATCATTTTCATAAAGGGAACTTGTGCACATAAGTTTGCTTTTAAAATGTGAGGTAAAGTCGTCATGCAAAAGACTTTACTCTCCCTGTGTTTTTAGCTCGACATTGCCTAACTTGTCTAAAATTGCACTGGCATCCATTCATTGTTACTAATGAATTTTATGAAACCATGAATTTTTAGAAATGGAAAAATTTTTTTTTTTTTTACATTAAAATAAAACATGGGAACATTTTCCAGCCCACATCACTGGTTTTGCCTGCAGCTTCCACCATGAAATTGTTAAAAATTAGCAGATGCCAACGCACTGTGGCTTACAAAGGTTCCAGTTTAGGACTAGAACTCTGCTAAGGTCACTTCCATTTCTTTGTTTCCAGGAGGGAAATTTATTTTGCAGGAAATAATAAAAAAAACTTAACACAAACTATCCCAGAAATGCCCCAAAGTTCAGAAGCTTACCTGGTTATATCAAACACACGATCAGCTATCCTGCCACCAACCTACAGAATTGTAAAATGAGCAAGATCTAGGGAATGTAAGACAACAAGTTTCCTTAATTCCTGATAAAATTACTTCTCATTTAATTCATTAGCAGACATTTGCAGGCACTTTCTAGCATGTGGGCATGTAGCAAACCAGATTAAGAGACCAACTGTTCACGCAACGGAAGCAAAGCTTACTGTACATGGACACATGATATCAATGCTATCACTTTTTAAAGGAATGAATGACGACCGATCTTTTCATACATTTTTGGTCAGATATTGAAGCCTGACCAACATAAAACCAAACGGATCCCAAACAAAATTTTCAACTCTATGGCCCACTGTTAGGTTTGTTATTTATTTCTATTCTTCCTTTTGCGACCTGCTTCTCGTAGAATTCTTTGGAGATGAGTACATATCTACAGCTGCTGTAAAACCTCTAAAGCAAGGGGAAAAAAAAAAAAAGACTGAAAAACCCAGGAACGGGTTGTGACCAGGTAAGATCTTTTATTATGCCCGTAAAGAGGATTTTACTTTCAAACTGGAAAAGGAAAGATCTAAACTCTACTTTTGTAACCCAAAACAGCAGAGGTGCGACTGCATCAGGGTTTGCAAGAAAGCATGGGGGAAGGGCCATCACTGTGATGAATTTTGACCATGCTTGGGACAGATATGAGAGGAGGGCTGAGAAATTAGGTGGAAGACCTGGGGGGGGGGGGGGGGGGGGGGTGTTTGAGTTGCATTTGGGAATGTTATATGCACATCCACAAAAAAAGGATGAACCTCAACCAGGTAGACTGGATGAGCCATTTTGGTGTTTATCTGTCATTTACTATCTTACTAATTTAAGAATGTCTTCTGGATTTAATTTCCAGGCCTGATTTCTGCTCTTCAGGCCGCCAGGGGTGAGGAATGCTGCAGAGGCAGGATTCACATCCCCTGGGGGAAACATTTTACTCATCACTTTCTCTATAGTATAAGTAGAATGGACAAATATGTTTAGTGCTTTTAATTGAAAGAAAGCACCATTAAACCTATACTTTGAAAGCAACCAGCAGAGGATGTGTCAGCTACCTCAAAAATGCCCCTTTTCTTTAGAGGGGTAGATAGCAGACATGCATATCCTGTGAAGCAGGCACTAGATGAAAGCAAGCTCAGAGACCTATGAGAAAAAACAAACCTACGAGAGGGAGCTTTAAGAGGTAAGAATTTCTACATCAATCTGACTAGCCATGCTGAATATTTTCACTGTATCAGACACATGAGGAGGCTAATATAAAAAATAGCTCTTTTAGCCTGAATTGTGTCTTTTGTTTATTTAGCTGCCTCTAATGGTTTATATTCCTTGAAAAAGTCTCAATTGGCACAGATCACTGAACATAACAGTTCAGTTCTCCATTCTCTCTGCACCTTTCCAAAACTTATTTGGTTCCACGAGTTCTTTACCTGCTGATATCTAACTCTGAGGCTGATGTACTAAACTGCACTGAAATTCGCACTGAAGGCGGGATTTTATGCACAAATGTTTCTACTAGGACTCGCATGCACATGAGCCTGGTAGAAAAGCTCTGTTCATAAGTTTTCTATGGGCAACTTTGCACAAAAATTACATCTGGCTGAGGTGTAGTCGTCTTTTTCACCAGTGCATGAAGAGGTCTTTGCACGAGTCTGAATTAATGAGTTACTTTGCATGACTCTAAATTGCAGTAGTTCATTAATTCAGAATTTCAGGCACATTTTGCATGTAAGAGCACATTTTGAAGACAAACAGGCCTATGCAATAACAACAAGCATTAAAGGGGCCCTCATGACTGAGCGCCCGCCCTCTTAACGTGCGCTGATCTACCTATCTGGGGCACCCAATGCAAAATGCAAATGGGCTGCCACAGTAAAAAGGAGGTGTTAGGGGAAATTGCATGCCCCTAGCATCTCCTCTGTAGTGGGTACCCGGGAGAGGTGGCTGTTAGCCAATTAGGAAAATGGACACTCAATTTAAAGTGTCCGAGGAAGTACAGAAAAGCAGAATTTTCTGCACACTTTTTGGGCCCCGCCAAAAATTAATGCCTGCTCCAGGCAGACGTTAATTTTGGCGCACATTTTTTTTTTTATATGGGAGGAATAGATAATAGCCTCATCAACATGAGCGATTGGACACGTGTTTTGGACGTGCTAACCCCCGTTCTGCATCGGGGGTAATGGACTCGCATCCAAAACACACATCCAATTATGGGGTTGAGCCGTGTGCTGCAGCCAGCGCATAGTATTGCATCGGCTTGTTTGTAGCTTAAACTCACTGAAATTCCCCAGAAGCCCCTATTCACTGTCCTCTCCAAATATTGCACCCCTTCCACCCTTCTCAGCATTATCTTCCCTTCTTAGCCTGTTAGCAGCTCATCCCCAGCAGTCTGATTCCCCTCCCTAACCCCAGCACAACTCCAATAAACCCTGACCACACTGATCCATCCTTAGCTTGATCCCAAAACACCCTGACCTTCTCTCGAATCCCTTCCCAGCCCAGTCAACTGACCCTGACCAGCCTTCCTTTCTTCCCCACCCCAGCCCCTATGCAAGTGTATGCATAGGTGAGTACGTGTGTATGTGCACGCATGCTCATGCATTGTAGTGTTAGTGGAGTTTTTGCATGGGTCTGTGGCTCATGGACAGATTGTATATCTTCGGAGGGGGAGACCACAATATTTGGCCATAGCATATAACACCTAGGTAATTCCCACCAGGCTCCTCTTTTATAACCCCTGTTTATGTTTGAATGTACCTATTAGTGCTGCAAGTGCAGGTGAGAGCAGTACAGCATTCTGAGTGGTTGCACTGAATAGCCCCAGCTACCACACATGTTGGGCACACTTCTAACTCTACTCATGGTAGAGAAAAGGAACACCCATGCTTACTCCTCTGGCCAACTGCAATAATACTGCCTTCAGGTTCCCCCGTATCTGGTTCTGAGGTGGATGCACTCCTCCATTCCCGGTGACAAACAACATCTGGCGAACCAAGCGTGTAGAGATATATACTTGTGATTTTTTTTTTTTTGGCAACTAGGCTTCGGATGTAAAACGGCATGAAAACACCAATATTTTGCATTTTTGCGCATTTCAGGATGCTTTTTCCTATTTTTGACTGATTTTTCATATGAAAAATGCATCTTAGTATACTGGCCTCTTTATGTTCAGACACAGCACTTCTCTTGTAAATGATATCTAAGCTGTAGGGAAAGTAAAAGAAGAAAGTGCTCAAAGTTCTGTACTTTTTCAGCCATTTGTTTTATCTACATGTCAATGGTAGGATGAGATGCTTAGCAGACAATTCAGTCCCAAACACCAAGATCTCTGGTCAGCAGAAAAGACACAAA
Source organism: Rhinatrema bivittatum (assembly GCF_901001135.1). NCBI lineage: Eukaryota > Metazoa > Chordata > Amphibia > Gymnophiona > Rhinatrematidae > Rhinatrema > Rhinatrema bivittatum. The sequence continues at coordinate 104,510,468 of NC_042617.1, read as the reverse complement.
AGAACAAAAAGGGAGGAGGAGTGGTCTAGAAGTATTAGAACTTGGGATTGAACCCTGGTTCCCAAACCCATCTTCCCCTACTAACATTTCTTGTGACCTTAGGCATCACTTTATCTCCTGCAGGGCTGGATTTGCATTTCTGTGCCCAGAGGCAGAGCATCCCCCCTCCCCCAAGATGTGAGGGCTGGGGGGGCAGGTCCACAACTACAGCTGCGGTGTCCTGATCCTGCATGGCAGCAACTTAAAAAAAAAAGCATTTCAGTGCAGGTTCTACACCTGCCAGTCTCATGCTCAAGGCTCTATCCCTTGCACAGGTTTCCATAATAACAAGAAACCCATGCAGGAGGAGGGGATAGGGCTGTTGCAGAGCCTTGAGCTTGGTGGGGGTGCTGAATTTCCTGTTTGTTCGTTAGTTTTTTTTAAGTTGCTGATGCTGCAGAATTGGGACACCACTATTTTAGGTAAGCAGCTGGGAGGTGGGCCCAGACAGAAGCACAGTAGCAATGGCACCGCTCTGGCAATTGTCTATGCCTAAATCCAGGCCTGATCTCTTGTCTTGGGAACTCACTGAGATCCTAAGTTCTGTGGGGAAGAAATTTATACCTGAATACTTAAAGTTATTGTACAGTTCTGTGTACATTCAGTAACCCTATAAAAATGATATGATTTTGTTTCTTCAAGTTACTTTCAAGAAGCAATATCACCAAAAAACTCCATATTCTTAATTTGTGTAACCCTTTTTTCTGAACTGGCATAGTTTCCAAGGACATACAAAATAATTTATATCCAGGGCTGTCTTCACTAGTTCTCTCCTCTCTCACTATCCCCAAGGTACAGGTTCTTTTCTATTGGGGGGGGGGGGGGAGGCAGACCTTCTTCGCCCAGGCGGTGGTGTATATTTTCCTTAAGTGTGGGGGATGCTGTGTTGCAGGGACAAATAGGCTGGACACAAATTGGGTGTTCAAATTAAAGTTTACATATTCTTCAAAGTGAAATCAATGTCCAAAATCAATCCAAAAGTGTGAGATTACAGCTGTCTTTGCTTACACTGACTTCTCTTGCTCTGGGTAAGTGTCCTCTCTCTCTGATTCATGGGGAGTGGCTTATCACTTCTCTACTGAATGCATAAGTTGTCAGAGAGGGACAGGAAATCCTACTGGTGAGGGATCTCATAAATTCCGGAAAAATCCTGAGTCCAAATGTTCAGTCTCTTTCACCCAGCCTATGTCCTGGTCCCTTGGGGTGGAGATCCACTGGTACTTCTGATGTTTGTGACCTCCCTGAAGGAGAGATTTGATGATGATCAAGAAACTGGCTATCCTAGCTTCCCAGTGAGGAGGGGTGGATCAAAAACCTACTCAACACAAAAAAACAGGCACTCTTCAAAGCCAAAAAAACCCCCAAAACACCTCACACTGGGTGATGCTGTCACTGCTTCTCCTTTTCTGCACTAGAAGGGGAACACACAAATCTAAGTTACTCAAAATAGATCCTCACTTTCCAAAGTCTAATTCAAACCGATCATACATACTAAGGCTCCCAGCCCAGTTTCTGGACCAGGACTAAATCATTACAGACATCTTCTGGGGCAGGTGCTGCAGAAAATGGTCTGTCCCACAAGGGCAGGTGTCCTCACATACGTTAAGCCAAACTCAAAATGCAAGGTGACCTCTCCCCCATTGTATAATTAATGATAGGTAAGTATATATACAAACATGAGATTAAAGCACAAACATTATTACAAACTTTGGCTATCGCCCAGACCAAGGAATGTATCAGCCACGCATGTCTTCATGCTATTGCAACATACATTATTTCTAGCTCGGTGTCCGCGTCTCGTCCCAAGAGCTTTCATCAAGAGAAGGCGGTGCCGGCCGGGACTCACCTCCTCTCGTAGGTACTCGTAGTGCACGGCCCCCGGCTGCGCTGCCGCCCAGTTCTTCTGTTTCCTCTTCATGTGCCGATCAAAGACATTGAGGACGCCTCCTGGCCCGGAGGAGGCTCTGCTGCTGCCGCTCGCGCGCCCCCAGCACAGGCGCCTCACACCGCCCCGAGCGCAGGAAAGGAAGCGGAGGGAGCCCGCGGTCATGGCACGCGCTCGGACCTAGGCACCCTACACGGGCAATGGTGCTTGTATCCGTAGAACTCAAACATGCGCGCGCCACCGAGGCGTCTTGGGCTTTGCAGGTTGCCGTAAGGCACGCAGGGGGTTGTGGGTAGCCGGAAGCACATGCGGCGAAACCGTCAGCTTTGCATAACTGTAGTAGGTCCGGTGTTCGTTTTGCTTGAGAGGAAAGTGAAGCGGTGAGGAGGTGCTTTAGCGGTGTTTTGTACTTCTTGTAGATTGTTAATGTGTTTCCTGTTTCGTTTGTTACTACCCAATTTATTAATCTTGACAAAGTTGCTTAGAGTCATATGGACTAAACGGTTTCTCCCAAGTTGTGTCTGTGGAGAAAATGCTTAGTACATTTGGCCCTTGATCTGCCTATGCTCAGGCTTAGATCTTGGACCTACAAATATTGTAACAATTATATTAGGTATAACTGAGTACGTTAAAGATGCTGTAAAGTAGTAAAAACGTGTGTATAGGGCCTTTAGGGATCTTCTGAAGAACCTAGCTTTAAATAATTATGTGATCTCTTGCTTATTATATGGATAGCTTCTTTGTGGTGGTGGTGGTGGTGGTGGTGGGTGGGGGTTAACATTTGTATTTATGCGATTCTATATTACAGACTCCAAGAAACAATTTTGTAATGGAAACAGAAAATGACAAAGAAAAAAAAAAGAACAAGATAAAGAAAAAACCATTGAAACACATGTTTCTTTGTGTTCTTTATATGGTTTCTGAAGTAAAAATCTGAAGTTTTCAAAGAATTGATAGTCTAGGGGTGGACAGCTCCTGTTCTTGACTGCCACAAACCAGTCCAGTTTTCAAAACAACCACAATAAATGTGCATGAGCTATATCGGTATATAATGGATGCAGTCCATGCAAATATATTTCATGGTTTGTGTGTGTTACTGTGTGCAGACAATATGATTGTTCATTGTGGATATTTAAAAAAACCTGACCTGTGGCACTCCAGGACCTGATTTACCTGCCCTTGTACTAGTCAATGTAAAATTAAAACTCCGTCCATCCAAGTTTTGTACCCCCCCAGCCCCCATATTTGGTTTGGGAGCTGCCTTATTTTCCTGTTCAACTTCTGGCCCCAATGTAATAAAATGCACTAGGCCGTGCGTGCATTTTATCGCAGAAATCCATGCTTTGTACATGCTGAACATATTTTTGTGTACATGTTTTTGTTTTAGTGTGCTTTTTTTTTTTTTAACCCCCAATACATTAGCATACTGCATTGAGAGTTAACTCTTTGTAGGTGTGAGTAATGAAAATATGCACTGAAATGCAGTGCACATCTTTTACTATGGCTTATTACATCATATTATCTGTTACTTCTATTAATGAGAGGAGGTTTGAGGCTGAGATGCCAATATTTGTCTACTAGTGCATTTCTCAGCTTTCCTTTCTAGCCCATCCATCTCACTTTTGAATGGGAGGAGAGGACCATTGTTCCCTTCTGAACAGGGTTAAATTGTATCTCTAACCATCCAGTAAGTGGCACTGTTGCCAATACCTGAGACTCTCTTCCTTTTCTGGGGCTATGAACACTACCTCTGTAGTATCCTCAGTTCCAGGGAACTGAATCTGGAAATCAAACTTTGGGCTCCCACACGGCCTGCATGTTACGTTTTGAGTTAGATGTGTTTGATACATGCAGAAAGCAAAATCAGAATTTTTATAAGTTTTATGAGAAATCAAATTTCCTCTTCGTGCATCTTACTGCGAAGGTCAGCGGTACCCCAGGAACAGCAGACCGGCAGGGAGCTGTTTGAACTGGAGGGCCCTCCGTAGCGCATGCGGTTCAAATAGCGCCATGCTGAGCTTCGCAGAAGATGATACATGGCATCAAAGTTAGTACAGGCCATTTCCTTCTCATTTGTTTAGGTATATTAGAAAATTGTGAGGGTAATATACTATATATATTATATACTGTTCTATGTAAAGCCCCCTTATCTCTGTTGGGCAGTTTATCGTTATATGTAAACCGGAGTGATTTATAGTCTCTATAAGAACCTCGGTATATAAAAATTAAAAATAAAATAAAATAAATAAATGATAAAGTGTTTCATGCACTTGACCTGCGCCACCATACTGGTTGGGCTGAGGAGGGAGGGAGGAGGAGGAGGAGGGAGGGGGGGGGGGAGAGGGAGAGGCGCTACATTCCCTCCATAAGATGCACAGACATTTTTCTCCCCACTTTTTTGGGGGAAAAAGTGTGTCTTATGGAGCGAAAAATATGATATTTGTTTCCCCTTCTCACATGTAATTTGTATCCATAAAGATTGTATAGTCCATTTTGTTTCTTGCAGAACTTTTATCCTGTTTGACTCTATGCCTCTTTAACATATAGCACCACCCCTCCCTCCACCAATTTGATCTGTTCTATCAATGGAATATAATTTTTACCCAGATATGACAGTGTCCCATTGGTTATCTTCCGCCTGTCAGGTCTTTGAGATGCCAATTATATCTACCTCTTCATTCAATGCTATACATTCTAACTCTCCATTCTTCTTGTTTAGACTTTTAACATTTGTATACAGACATTTGGAATCTTCTGTTCTTTAGTTAAAGGCACCTGGGCTATTTAGGCATTTATGGCAACCTCTCTATTGGAATTCTCTAACTTCCCTGTTTTGTTGTTATCCTTCAAGGATACATCAATCTGAATCATGGGCTTCTGAGGGACTGTCGCTTTCTCACATCATCTAGTTTAAAAGCTGCTCTATCTCCTTTTTAAATGTTAGTGCTACCAGCCTGGTTCCTCTCTGTTTAAGGTGGAGCCCATCCCATTAGAATAGGCTCCCCCTTCCCCAAAATGATGCCCAGTTCCTAACATCTAAAACCCTCTTTCTGCCCCATCATTTCATCCATGCATTGAGACTCTGGAGCTTGGCCTGCCTTTGGATTCCTGCGCATGCAACAGCATTTCAGAGGTCAAGAATTTCCCTCCTGCGCCTTCTTATGTCATTGGTATCCATGTGTACTATGACAGCCTGCTCTTCCTCACAACTCTCAAATCTTATCTAGGAGATGTGTGAGGTCCACTACCTTCACACAAGGCAGACAAGTTACCAAGCGATCTTCATACCCACCAGCCAGCTATCTAGATTCCTAATTATTGAATTGCCCATACAATGGCTGTCCTCACCCATTACAATAGCCATCCTGAATTTTACATTAGTTTTACTTTTTCCTAAAAAAAATGTATGAAGTCATGAAAAGTAGCTGCTAGCTGGGATAGACGGTTGAAAAAATGCTCTTTCCTTGTACTATCTCCACGCTAGCTCAAAGTACAAAAAAAATACATGCTTTGCTTGCCTCATAGATTTTAATGGGACTGAACTGAATGAGTCGAAAAGGGTTTGGATTTTTCAAGGGATTGCAGCCATTTGGTTTGGTTCAACCGAACAAAAATTGACTCGTTTATCGAAATTTTTTATTTGGATCGAAACAAATGCATATTCCTTACCCTTCATTTTTTAGCAGTTATTTGTAAAAGGCTCAGAGTGGGTCGGCCTGGTGGTTCAGTGGCAGCACTACCATGGGAATTCCCAGGCTATGACGCTGCTTCCAGGACCAGCTGGAGATAGTGTGGAGTCAGTTTGTTCACAGCCCTCAGAAGAGGGGAAGGGTGGTGTGGTGAGTTCAGTCATCACTTTTCTGTAACACCTGCTGATCCGATTCAGTGTCTACTATTGCACTGTGCTGAAGACAGATGCTGTATGTGGCCTAACCAAGGATCTTCACTGTGATGGGTGCACTAAAATAAGTACAAGGGGATATAATAATAGGGGTAAAAGTTGTGCATGAAAGGTCACGGTGCTGTAGTACAACACAGAGGCTAATTCCTATCGATCAGCAGGATACTGTCTGGCCAAAATAGCAGTAAAAAAAAATGAAACTTTGGAGTATGAATAGAAAAATAATATTGTAGTAAAGTCTAAAAACACACTCACTAATTCTGATCATATTTCAGTAATGTTTTCAAGCTCAAGTTTTTATAAACTTTTTATTTTCTGTTTTAGATTATTCGTGTGCTGCTTGTCAAGACTTCAAAAATGGCATCCAAGCAAGACCTAGCCAGTGACCAGCGATTCAGTCGCATCACAAAGGACCCCAGGTTTTGGGAAATGCCAGAAAAAGACAACAAAATTAAGATTGATAAGCGATTCAGAGCTATGTTCCATGACAAGAAATTCAACCTAAAGTATACCGTGGATAAAAGAGGCAGACCCATTCGTCACAGCACCACTGAAGATCTGAAACGCTTCTATGACCTGTCAGAGGAGTCTGATCTCTCCGATGCTGAGAGCAAAAAGATAGCCTTGAAGGAGAAAAAGAAAATGTTGAAAGGAAAAATAGATTGTGAGGTGTTACTTGATGTTGGTCAATCAAAGGAAGGAAGCAAAAAAGCTAAACGGAAGAAGAACGTTGGAGGAACTGTGGAATCCACCCAGGATATGAGTTTAAAGATGGATAGTGAGAATATTGATGTAGAAGAAATTCAAGTGAAGGATGACAAAGAAGAGTCACTGTTGGGTAAACGGAAGCAAAAAGTTCTTTGTGCTCCAAGTTCAGATGTGCCCCAAAAGAGCAAACAGAAGACTTCAGAAGCAAAAAGTGAAGCTGCAATATCTCCCAAGGAAAAGTGTCAATTAGAGGAAAAGAACGCAGAGTCAGGTTGGTGTGTCATGCTTAGAAATCTCATTCATTTAGCTAATGGACAGTCATCTGGGCATACGTTACTGCTCATCAGATTAGTTTTGCAGTACCCTACCAAAATATAGTTGTTTTTTCTCGAAAGCTTGTTTAGAAGGATCATTAACTTTCCCAATAAACTAATAAATTAAGCTAAGTGCAGAGGATCGTTGAACATAGAAAGTGTTTATGGGCAGTGAGTGAAGTCAGAAATTAAAGTAAAATAGACTATTCTGGTGTAGTGCTTATGAAAATGACATTTTGGAATACATAGAATTTATGAAACCTAATGGAAATATGCATTTGAGAATTTCATTTTTAAAGTAACAGTAGTAGATTTTTTTAGATGACTTTTGAGTTGTAAGATCATAAAATATCCAGTAGCAGGAATTTCTTTGAAACTTGGGGCCATTTAACCAATTGTAGATGACTATTGGTGGTCAAATCCTAATGGTTAGCCCTGGCCAGTGGTTTGCAGCCACATTGCCTCTCAAGCTTTATGGTTGTGTTTGTCTACTGATGAAAACTGGTGAGCAAATAAAGTTCTGTTACATAGTAGATGATGGCAGATGAAGACCATTTGGCCCATCCTGTGTGCCTGGTTATTTGTGATTACCACTGGATTTCCTACCTGACCACTGGACTTTTGTCGTGCATGAAATACCATGGGGTAGATTTTTTAAAACTGCGCGATCGCGTACTTTTGTTTGCGCAGCAGGCGCAAACAAAAGTACGCTGGATTTTATAAGATACGCGCATAGCCGTGCGTATCCTCTAAAATCCTGGATCGGCGCGTGCAAGGCTGCCGATTTTGGGCAGCCAGCGCGCGCCGAGCCGCGCAGCCTGCCTCCGTTCCCTCCGAGGCCGCTCCGAAATCGGCCTCGGAGGGAACTCTCTTTCGCCCTCCCCTCACCTTCCCCTCCCTTCCTCTACCTAACCCACCTCCCCGGCCCTATCTAAACCCCCCCCCCCCCTACCTTTATCCATGGATTTACGCCTCCCGGAGGGAGACGTAAATCCATGCACGCCAGCGGGCTGCTGGCGCACCGAGACCCGACCCGGGGGCGGTTCCGGAGGGCGCGGCCCCGCCCCTGAAACGCCACGTCACGCCCCCGTCCAAAAACCCCGGGACCTACGCGCGTCCCGGGGTTCTGCGCGCGCCGGCAGCCTATGGAAAATAGGCGCGCTGGCGCGCAAGGCCCTGCTCACGTAAATCCGGGCGGATTTACGCGAGCAGGGCTTTTAAAATCCGCCCGCATATCTTTTGAGCAATAAATACAGGAATGAAACATTACTTTTCTATATCTGTCCTTCATGAGTTGAAGGATATTTTCCTGTTTGGATAAATATTTATTTTAATAGAAAATTTATTTTCTGGAATCCAGTATTAGGCAGGGTCGTTAGATTTTTGCTTATGTCATATTTGCATTTTCTAAGATGATGTGCTGAAGTCAGTCTGGTATTTATTCTTACTTGCAAATTAATTTTGTTTGAGGTTTAGAAAATGAGAATGAGACTGATGTTACCAGAGACAATGACAAAAGCCACTTAAATGAGTCGTCTTTAGAGGTGGAAGATGACTTTGGTTATGAGGAGACGTCAGAAGATGGAGAAACAGAAGGCAGTCCTAATGAGGAGGAGCCGGACGAAGCATCAGAAAAGGAAGCAGACTCAGATTTAGAAGATGAGGAAGAAGACGGAAGTGACAGTGGACCTGATTTAGCAAGGGGAAGAGGAAATGTGGAAACGAGCTCCGAAGATGAGGACGTGGAGGAAGAATTTCTGAAGGAGGTGGACTTTGAGCATGCCTGGGGACAACTGGATATGTTGACTCCTCGGGGAAATGAGGTAATCTGCACACACAGATTGCTCCGGTATTTTAATCATTCGTGCTTGTTTACCTGCACATAAATGTTTGTTCATCACGTATAGCCTCCTTTCATGTGTCCTAGACACTCATTCATAGTAGTCCTGCACACATTGCCAGCTGCTATGAGTACGTCTAATTTATTTTGTTCTGTGAAAAATGCCCCAATTAGGTATTGCAACAAACTATTTTAAAGCTTTATTTATTTTATTTTTTAAATTTATATTTTGGGTTTTTTTTGGCCCTTCAGAGCGGATTGTATTCAGGTATTGTAGGTATTTCCCTATCCCCAGATTGCTTACGATCTAAGATGGTCATTTTTCAGATTGTGTTAGGGCATCGCGAGATGTGTATGCAAATTTGAAAAATGTATTAAATTGGGAGTAGATTGGGCAGAGTTTATGAAAATGAGGGGTACTTAAGGTTGCATGCAATAGCAAAACGCATGCTATCATGGGATTTAACGCTGAAAATAACTACACCTTTTTCTGGGCGAGGGGGGGGGGGGGGGGGGGAGGGGAGGGGAGAGAGAGCCTCTGGTGAGGCACATATATTAGGCAACTTTTTATACCACTGTAAGGGGCTATTCTGAACTCAGGGTGAGGATTTGGTGCTGGCCTAGGTTTTGGGGGGCAGTTTTACATGCACAGTCGGAGATTCGAACAGCACAGTAGACATCAGTGAAGATGTTATGTGATTTGGAGTGATGAAAGATATAAAAACATGAGATTTGTATATTGTACTCTCGACCTAGCTTGATGCACTCTGTACTTAGCTGCTATTAAACTAGGTTAAGAGTACAATGTACAGATCTCATCTTGGTGTACCTTTCTTCACTACAAATCACCATAAAATCTTCAGTGATGTCTACTGTGCTGTTCGTACCTCCAACTATGCATGTAAAACTGCCCCCCACCAAAACCTCACTCCGAGTTACTAGTTGCCCCTCTTATAGTGGTTTAAATAGTTTACTTATATGAGAGCCTTAAAAAGAGTGTCTCTCTCTCTCTCTCTCTCTCTCTCTCTCTCTCTCTCTGTGTGTTGAAAGCTTGCCTGGGCACTTCTCAGTGTGCAATGTGAATATCGCAAAGTGAGATAAATTTAACATGCGATGCAGTAAAATAACTATGCAGTATCAGGAAAATTACCCCAACCATGCCTCTCTTTTATCATGGGTGCTATTTTTTGCAATTTTATAGCAAAATCATAAATCTAGGGGTAAGTTTGTACCTGAGGCACCAAGACTTTAAATCATGTTCCTCTTGATGTAAGTAAAAATATCCTTTTGATTTTTCCAGTTCTATCTATCTTTCCTTTGTATAAATCTGTGCCTGATCTTAAATATTTATGTATCAATATTCTGTCCCTTCATAATCCCTTCTTTTCTCTAGCAAACATTCCCGGTTATTCTAATCTTTCCTGGATTGTTACATTCACCTTACATAATTGCTGCTCGTCTTTGAAATCCCTTATTTCTTTCATGTCCATCTGTTGCAGAAGTGACCAAAATTTCAGTATAGCTTTTGTCTTCCACTGTTTGTTTAAGAACATAAGAATACAAAGTGCCATGACGGTTCAGACCAAGGGTGCATTCAGCCCAATATCCTATTGCTGATCCTGACCAGTCTGGGTCACTTGGAAGGTCCTGGAAGAAGCTAAAAGGGAGATTTGTTCCTAGAAGTAAGAAGTGATGATGCCTCAAGTATATCTGGCTATTAATTGTTAATGGACCTGTTCTCCAGAAAGTTCTCCAAACCTATTTTAAACCCATCTATTGTATTAGACTTGACAGCATCCTCCAGCAACAATATTCCACAGCTTAATTGCGACTTGACTGAAAAAATACTTTCCTAAATTTGTTTTAAATCTGCCAGTTTCATAGAGTGTTCCTTAGCTCCTTATACTATTTGAACAGGTAAATAACCATTCCCCACCACTTGTTCCAAACCACTCGTGATTTTATAAACCCTATCATATCATCTCATTCCTGTCTTCCCCAAACTGAAGAGCACTAACTTCTTCGGCCTTTTTTTTTTTTTTTACTAAGGGATCTGTTCTGTACATACTATTATGTTTGTCATCTTTCTCTTTACCTTTTCTTGTTCTGCTATATCTTTTTTTGAGATGAGGTGACCAGAACAATACTCAATACTCCAGGTGTGGTCACAACATAGATTTTTACAGAGGCATTGTGATATTTTCATTTTTATTCTCTATTCCTTTTTGAATTATACTTGACATTGTTTGCATCTTGACTGCTGGTGCACATTGAGCTGATGATTTTAGTGAATGGTCCACACTAACTCCAAAATCCTTTTCCTCGTTTGTAACTCTTAATTTGACCCCCAGCCTTGTGTACACATAGTTATGATTATTTTTTCCCTATGTGCATCACTTTGCACTTGCCAACATATAATTTCAGCTACCATGTAAATGCCCAGTTCTCCAGTCTCACTGGACCCTCCTGCAATTCCTCACTATCTGCTTCTGTTTTAATTACTTTAAATAATTTTGTGTCATCCGCAGATTTAATCACAAGCCTCATTGCTCCCTTTTACAGATCATGAATGTGCAAGTTAAATAGTGATCCTAATAAAGATCCCTAGGCACTGCCCTTTTCAGGCACCCTTGGTTCTTGCTCACCATTGCTGGACCAAATGAAAAGTAAAAAGAAAAAACAAAATGGTGCCGCATTTCAGGGACATGGTCATCAGCCATGTATTATTTAGTTTGCCTGGATGTATAGAAATATCATGAGATGTTACTAACAGGAAGTGTAAAACAGAAAGCAACCAAAGAAACGAAGAGTTGTCGTAAGCGATAGTTAATCAGAAGACATGTAGATATGAAAATTTGTCCTCCCTCTTTTGCTCACAGATTACACACAGATTGGCAGTTTGCAATATGGATTGGGATAGACTGAAAGCCAAGGATTTGCTTGCATTGTTTAATTCCTTTAAACCCAAGGGAGGTATCATCTTTTCTGTAAAGGTAAGGATGCTTCTGTCTTCCAAAATATAAATAGAAACATGCTGAAAAGGTGCGTTTTGTTTTCCATTTCCTTTTTACGTACAGATAAAGGTCAACAGCCAAGTTGCAGGTGATATTTTGTTTTGAACCTTATTTCCATGCATCCAAGTGGGCTAACACAGGAACCTCATGATACACTTAATTTTAGAAAGTGTATTCTTGCTCATATTAAATTTGTTTGGCTTTATATTTGCATGCTCAGAAGACATATAGTAGTTGGCTTTCTACTAGCGTCAATTCAAAAAAAGAGAACGAGAACTAATCTGTAAAAACAATCCAAAACCAAAAATAGTTCCCAAGAAAACATGTACCACTACTGTGTAAGGAAGAGGGTCCTCAGAACAGATTTTTAAACTCCATGGTAACTTGTATCTCTTGGAGTCCTGTAATTCTTATCATCGGTCCATACCATTTAAAAAAATTTTTTTTTGCATATTTGTGCACTTCCTAACTGGTGTCTATCCTTTTAATTAGGAATCAATGGCGACTCAATAAAAGCTCAGTCCATTTATCCACAGGATAACAACTCTTGTCGTATATCTCATAGTTCAAATGTCTATCTGCAACAACAGCTTTTAAATATTGTACTCAGCTTTTCTGAATGATTCTTCCTGCTAATGATTCCAGCAATGACTGTTGTGCCACCCACTCTAATGGTCTCGACGCTGGCAGCATTTCACTTTTTCAGCTGCTTCAGGGTTATTTCTATGGACATACAATCTAAATATCAAAGCAAGAATATGCAATATAACAAACACACATCAGTTCAGTAGTCAGCACTTACTTGTATTATGAGCAACTGTGATTCATGCTTTCAATATCTTAATTTATACACAGTCAATGGTTCTCTCAGCCAAACCTTCCAATCCACATTTACATATCGTTCATCAGTTCACTTTCATTGGGTGCATTCCCATCACAAACAATTCCATTCTGCAAGTATATTATGTCCCTTTAATTCCACAGTCTCTATCCGATAACATCCATTGTTATTACTTCCTCAAGGATATATACCACTTCATTCATAGTAGATACATTTTCATTATAAAATATTCCATTCTCAAGTGTATTAAGTCCCTTCGGTTCCATAGTTTCTAACCAATACATCCATTATTCTTTTCTTAATAATTGCACTTCTATGTTACCACCTTGAGGATGTTTCTTAATCATTTCAATCACTTGACATTGCAGTTGTTCAAAAGTTTGATTTTCTTTATTACAATGACTCTCTCACCATTGGTTCAATTAGTTTCTTTAATGTCAAACAGCTTCTGTGTTCTATCAGTCTAGTTTGTAGCGCTCTACTTGTTTTTCCCATATACATTAGTTGGCATGGACATTTAATTATATAAATCACCGATGATGTTGAGCAGTTGGAAGAATTCTTTAGCTCATATTTCCTATTTGTATTTGATTCACAAATGACTTAACCTGAATATTTACTTCACATACCGAACAATGTCCACACTTAAAATGACTTTTTACTTTCGATTCATGCAACGTAAGATAGTTGACTTATCAATTTCTGATAAAGCTGATGGTGGCAAGTATTCCTCTAAATTATGACTTCTTGTGTAGGTCATCCTTATCTCGCTATTTTTGAAGCAGGGAATAGTCTGCACAATAGACCACTGTTTACGGATAATCCTATCTATCTCTGATGATAATGATGAATATCTTGTAAAACAAGTGAGCACATTTCCATCAGTATGTTTTTGTGTAACAGATTTCTATTGACAAATTTTGCTCTTTTATAAGCCTTTCTGACACAGGTTGCTGGATAACCCCTAGACAAATTATTCTCAATCCTCTTGGCTTCTCGTCTGTACATGCTTAGATCAGAGAAGTTTCTTCTGCATCTAAAAAATTCTGAAATTGGTAAATTATTCTTCATTGGGATCGGATGAAAACTACTATAATGTAGACTTTGATTTTTGTTAGTTGGTTTAACATATAACTTGTTTTCAACATTCCTTCTTCATCTTTATATATTTCTCAATCTAAAAAAGAAATACAATGTTTATCAAAAACCATATTGAGCTGTATATTGGCTTTGCATGTATTAATCCAATTGCGAAAACTTCCAAGTTCTTGAATTGTCCCTGACCAAAACATCAGCACATCATTGGTATAACTTTTCCAGACTTTTATCAATAAAAGGTGATTTTTTTTTTAATCCACTGCTTCTCATAGAAGGCCATATATAAATTAGCCACTGAAGGTGCAAAGGTTGCTCCTGTTGCCATTCTGGAAATTTGCTTATAAAGTGTTCCTTCGAACATGAAATGATTCTCCTTTTTTTTTTTTTCCCATTATTTCAACATTAGACCAGCAAGATAATTCTTACTTAGGAAAACAAAAATGATATATCAGAGGAAAAACAAAAAAGCAGCCAGCTTATACAAATAAGATAGAATATAATGATAAATCATTTTCCAGTAAGGAAATTTTGGTTGAGGAGGAAGGCAGAAAACAAAGGAGAATAGAAGAAAAAATATTTTCAAAGAAACAAGGCTTAACACATAGTCAGTAACTAATACATTTTGGATCTTAAAACCTAATTATTACCAGGAGAGAGAGAAATAGCTATTCCTTGTACGTACCAGGATCAGTCCAGACCGCTGGGTTGTGTCTCCCTTCCAGCAGATGGAGTCAGAGAAAAAAAACTGAAAGGCACCCCCTCTTGCACTGGTGTGCCACCTGCGATCCTTCAGTATTTTCTCTGACTCTAGCAGATGAGGGTGACAGAACCATGCAGTCCTGATCCTGTAAAAAAAAAACCAAAAAACGAAAAGAGGGGTTTTTTTTTAACTTGAATTTACCAGAAAGCCTGTTCTTTCTGAAGGATTCCTTGGCTACATCAAGCTAATTAAAAAAAAAAAAAAAAAAAGTTAGTTACTTTTGATCTTTGCTGAAGTTGGATACTCCTCCCAAGTCATCTTGGTAGAGGCTCGGCTGGGGTGGGACACCCCGATAGCTGCATTCCCGGAGCCCCGCCGACTGGTAAGTGGGGAGATTCACTGGTGGGCCGGTCCCTCTCCTCCCTTCACCCTGAGATGTACGCATTCCTCGGGTGTGCCCTGCAGTGTTAGTGGTCCCAGGGACGCCGGTTTTCCACTGGTTGACAGCGTTTCAAAAAAAAAAAACAAAACCAAAAAGAAACCTTTAGAGGTTTAAATTCTTGCTGTGCAGGTTCCAGGGGCTTCGGAGGGGCGTTTTTGATGCCGGATTGCTGACCTTACCTTCTGCCATGCTGCGGGGTGCCTCATACTCCGCTTGCGGAGAGTCAGGTCGACGGCTCTCCCGCGATGGCCTCTGCGCTAGATGTCTCCCTGGTGGTGAAGGACCATCGAGGAGTGCCAGGGGAAACCTGTCAGCATGGTCTCGAGGGGCAGATGCAGGGTTGCACTCCCGCTGCGCTCGGGCCGGGCCATCCCCATCTAACACGTGAACAGCGACCATTTTGCCTTCCCCAAGAGGGGAGGAAGAGGAGCTGGCTGCAGGGGGAGGGGAGATCCCTCCTACACTGTCACCTCCTAATTTGAGCCCTGTGCGACCTGCCGACCTAGTGCCTGCCTCTCCTCCCAATATGGCCCCTCCCCTGGGGGGGCCTTAAACAGTCAGCACTCCTCCTTTTCTTCTAAGTTTGTGCTTCTAATGCACAAAGCTTTTTTAGAAGTGGAAGCTGAGTTGCAGGAACCAGTACCTCCTCCACCCAAGGTCCCCAGGCCATCAGGGGGGTTGGATACCTCTAGGGGCAGTCTGGCCGGAACGCCATTACTCCCTCGGGGTTTTCAGCTCCAAATCCACCGGGTCCTGGGGTGCAGGACCTTCTCTTTGGGAATGGGGACGTTGATGAGGCCGCCCCAGTGGAAAGGGATGATCCCGGGGTTCTTAGGCTGTTTCAGAAGGAAGAGCTGGAGCATCTGATTCCCAAAGTGCTGGAGGAGCTGGATATTGAGGCACCGCAACCTAGCACTGAGGTCTCCAAAGGGGACTTAACGCTCCTCTGAAGGCTTTTCCATTTCACCCGATGTTGATACAGCTGGTGACACGGGAGTGGGAGACTTCCGAGGCCAGCCTCCGGGTGGGACGTGCTATGGAAAAGCTCTACCCTTTACCGGGCGATGCCTTGGCAGTCCTTAAGGTGCCCAAAGTGGACGCAGCAGTCTCGGCTGTCACCAAACTTACGACCATCCTGGTGGCAGGGGCAACTGCCCTTAAGGATCTTCAGGATCAGAAACTGGAGGTCCTTCTCAAGTGCATTTTTGAGGTCTCGGCCTTATGTATTTTGGCAGCGGTGTGCAGTAGCCTCATGCAAAGGGCGACCCTTAGATGGGTACAGCAGATGCTTACCACGCAGCAGTTGCCTCCGGCAGAAGCTGAGCAAGCTGATAGTTGGAGGCAGCAATGGCTTATACAGCGCACAATATGGCGTCTGCGGTTTCGGCCAGAAGGCTCCTGTGGCTACGCAACTGGCCGGCCGATGTTTCCTCCAAGACTCAGTTGGGCAATCTCCCATTTAAGGGGAAATTCTTGTTCGGAGAGGACCTGGAGGCTCTTAAGTCCCTAGGCGAAAACAAAAGTGTACAAGTTATTGGAGGACAAACCTAGAACTCCTAGGACCTTGGTTTGGCTCACCCTAGATTCAGGGGCCAGCGCTGGTTTCATCGGGGCAGGGCCTTCTCTTCTTCCTATACGTCCCGGCAGCTGTCGCAGAGATCGCAGGCTTGACCTTCTTCCTTTCGAGGCCGCAGGCCTCCCCGGGACGGGAGTCCTCAGGGATCTTCCGGGGGTAAGGCCTCACAATGAAAGTATGCTGGCCTAGTCCTCTGTCCCTGTAATAGGCGGCCGCCTCTCTCTCTTTCTCGAGGAATGGGTCAAGATTACGTCGGACCAGTGGGTGCTAGGCATTATCAAACACTGTTACGCTTTGGATTTTGCTTACCCGCTGTGGGACCTGTTCTTGATGTCTCCCTGCGGGTCTCACGCGAAGCGAGCGGCTGTAACTCAGACTCTGCATCGGCTGGCAGCTCTGGGGGCTATCCTCCTGGTCCCTCAGGAGGAGATCGGAACCAGCAGTTATATTCCATATATTTCGTGGTCCCCAAGAAGGAGGGCTCCTTCTGCCTAATTTTGGATCTCAAGAAGGTGATTTAAGGCACCTCCGGGTGCTTCGTTTTTGCATGGAGACCCTCCGCTCGGTCATTGCGGCCATCCACTCTGGCTTCTTTAGACTTGACAGAGGCCTATCTTCACATAGAGATCAACGAGCGGTATCGCCTCAGGTTCATGATTTTAGGCGAGTATTACAAGTTCCAGGCCCTTCCGTTCGTATTCACCAAGGTGATGGTGGCTGTAGCGGCGGCGCTATGGAAGGGGAGGGGATTTTCGTACATCCCTACCTGAACGATTGGCTGATCCGGGCGAAGTTGGAGGAGCTGTGCAAAGCGGCGGTTCAGTCAATGCTCCGCCTCCTACAATCTCTTGGGTGGATCGTCAATTACGCCAAGAGTCAGTTGATTCCGTCCCAGGTTCTGAACTTCCGTGGGGCTCAGTTCGATACGACGATAGGCAAGGTCTTCCTCACGGAGGAGCGGGCCACCAAGCTGGTGGCACAGGTTCGTCGGCTATTGTCTCTACCGTTACCCCGAGTGTGGGATTACTTGCAGTGCTTGGTTCTATGGTGTCTACTCTGGAACTAGTCCCTTGGGCCTTCACCCATATATGAGGCCTTTGCAAAGAGCTTTGCATTCTCGTTGGGATCCGAAGTCGGAAGAGTTCCAGATCCGATTGCCGCTCTTGAAAACTGCCCGGTCCAGTCTTCAGTGGTGTTTGATTCTGGCCCACCTGCAGCGCAGTATGGACCTGGAGGAACCTCAATGGATGATAGTGACGACAGATGCCAGCCTCTCTGGTTGGGAAGCGGTTTGTCAAACCCAGGCATCGCAGGGCATTTGGACGGGGCAACAGGCGAAATGGTCCATCAATCGCTTGGAAACCAGGGCGGTGCGTCTGGCATTGCGCCGTTTTCTTCCTTTGGTTCGCCGTCGGTCAGTGCGGGTGTTGTCAGACAATGCGACAGTGGTGGCTTACATCGATCGGCAGGGAGGTACCAAGAGTTGTCCCATAGCCGCAGAGTCCGACCGTCTGATAGTTTGGGCGGAGTGCCATTTAGTCTGTCTGGTGGCTTCTCACATAGCCGGAGTCGACAACATTCAGGCAGATTTTCTCAGTCCTCAGCATCTGGATCCCGGAGAGTGGGAGTTGTCCAAGGAAGTCATGGGACTCCTGGCTCGTCAGTGGGGGTGTGCCTCGCCTGGACTTGATGGCGACCCGGAGAAATGCAAAGGCGGCTCAGTTTTTCAGTCACCGAAGGGAGTACGGATCGGAAGGGGTCGATGCCCTCGTCCTCCCGTGGCCTCATGACATCGTGCTTTATGTGTTTCCTCCCTGGCCCTTGGTGGGCAAGGTTCTAAGGTGCATAGAAATGCACACTGGGCCAGTTATCCTCGTAGCGCCGGAATGGCCATGGCGCCTGTGGTTCGCGGATCTGGTCAATCTGGCAGTCGATGGCCCACTTCGAGTCCATTGTCTACCAAATCTTCTTCGACAAGGTCCAGTATTTTTCGATTGAGTGGATCGCTTTTGTCTAGCAGCCTGGCTTATGAGAGGTGGCAGTTGAGGAAAAGAGGCTACCCTGATACAGTTTTATTTTATTTATTTATTTATTTATTTATTTACGATTTTTATATACCGATGTTCATTTCAAAAAGAGATAACACATCGGTTTACAATAAGGTAAAATAGGTAATTCACTATCCCCTAAAAGGGCTTACAATCTAAAATTTTTGTACCTGAGGCTAAGAGATTACAAAAATAAAATCATCAAAATCAAAGTTCTTAACAATTAAGCAAAAGGTATAACAAGGAGCATATTAAACAAATAACACAAAGGGGAGTGCCCCTTTGTCGCACCCCTTTGGCGCGCGGCGCCTGCTGGCTTGGCACCTTTCAAACTGCCCGGATCCGTTTGCGATGATGTCAGGGGAGGGGGCGGGTCTCAGAATCATGGCTTTCCCCACAGAAATCTCTTCTCAGTTTCAAAGGCAGTTTTTTTTCAATTTTTTTTTGTCTTTTTACCTTGGATGTTAGCTGTTACAAGGTGATCAGCACTGGTGGGTAGCCCTCCCCATCACAAGCGCCATTTCAACCCTCTTGAAGGCACGCAAGAAATCCACTTCTCTTGCTTTTGTTCGGGTTTGGAAGGGTTTTGACACCTGGTGCAGCGGGGTGAATGTGTCGCTGCGGAGTGTTTCCGTTGTACATATTCTAGTGTTCTTGAAGGAGAGACTGAAGAAAGGGTTAGCGTGCAGTTCTCTTCGGGTGCAGGTGGCGGCCCTTGGATGTTTGCGGGGAAAGATTGACGGCATCTCCCTCACAACTCATCCGGATGTGTCACGTTTTTTCAAGGGTGCGAAGCATCTGCATCCTCTGGTTAGACAGGTCTGTCCTTCGTGGAGTTTGAACCTGGTTCTCCAAGGCTTGTGCGGTTTTCCCTTCGAGTCTATCAAGCGGGCTACCTTGAAAGACCTGACTCTCAAGGCGATTTGGTGGCTATCACGTCGGCTAGATGCATATCGGAGCTTCAAGCGTTGTCCTGTCGGGAGCCCTTTCTACGGATTTCGGACTCAGGAATTTTCCTTCGAACAGTACCCTCCTTTCTGCCGAAGGTAGTCTTGGGGTTTCATTTGAATCAGACAGTGGATTCTGAGCCTCAGGCTCGCAAATTACATAGGTTGGATGTGAAGCGGATCCTACTTCACTATCTGGAGTTTACCAATGCCTTTCGATTGTCTGATCACCTGTTTGTCTTATGGTGTGGCCCGAAGAAGGGACAAAGCTTCTAAGGCTACCATTGCCAGGTGGCTGAAGGATGCCATATCCTCGACTTACATCGGGCTTGGGCATTCAGTACCGGATGGTTTAAGGGCGCATTCAATCAGGACTCAGGCAGTGTCTTGGACTGAAAGTCAATTTTGTCTCGCCTCAGGAGATTTGCAGGGCAGCTACCTGGAAATCTTTACATACCTTTGCGAGGCATTACCATTTGGACATCCGGGATCCAGATGTCGGCTGCTTCGGCAGCAGTGTTCTCCAAGCGGGACTCTCCAGGTCCCATCCCATTTAAGGTAGCTTGGGTACATCCCAGCGTTCTGGACTGATCCTGGTACGTACAGGGAAAGGAAAATTGATTCTTACTGCTAATTTTCGTTCCTGTAGTACCAAGGATCAGTCCAGATGCCCGCCCTTGGAGTCTGGAGAGTCCGCTTGGTATAGTTTACCTTTTGCAGAATATTCTCAACGAGATAGCATTCAGGTTGCTTATAGTTATGCTCCCTCTATGTACATAAGTTCCACATTATGCAGTTTCCTTTTTTCTTAAGTGGTTTGTTACAGCCATTGGCTCTTATGTTAAAGGTTATGATATTTTTCATTCTGCTATGGTATGGGTTATACTGAAGGATCGCAGGTGGCACACCATTGTAAGAGGGGGTGCCTTTCAGTTTTTTTTTCTCTGACTCCATCTGCTAGAAGGGAGAGACAACCCAGCGGTCTGGACTGATCCTTGGTACTACAGGAACGAAAATTAGCAGGTAAGAACCAAATTTACTACGTATTCCTGGAGTTGATAAATGATTTAAGTTGTTCAGGATAGAAAAAAACATAACATTTACATGGGTATCTTAATACAAAAGAAAAACCCAAGGCTGTAATCTGAGGTCTCAAAAGGAGAAAATTACGTCTCCTCTCTCGTGTCACATGGGCAAAATCCAGGCGGATTCGAACAGACTGTCCATAAAAAGAACCAGAAATGTTCTTGAAATATCTTTTTATCACTTCGCCCAGTTCCTGTTCAGAAATAAAGGAAACGAGGAGAGTTGATCGTTCATAAATCTCCATTGTAGAATCTTCCAAAACTTGTGTTAAATTCGCTATGGCATCAGAGCATTGTTCCTGAGGGAACCTTTCTTTATTCAGGAGAAAAAACATTTTATTAATACAAGGGGTATTCCCCTCTTCAAATTTCAAAACATCCAGGAAAAACTTTTTTAGGGTGTGGTAGGATTCTTCTCCCACAACCCTGGGAAAATTCAAAAAATGAAGATTCAAATGTCTTGTGTAATTCAAGAAATTCCGGCCTATGGGAACAATTAGCCAAATCCTTACTCATTTTAATGTTACAAGACTGGATCTTAGATATAGATGCTTCTGATGTAGCCATTTGTGATTTAATATCATTAATTTGACCTTCAAGTTTACCTTCCATTAAGTTTACCCTGTTGGATAAGATTTCCTATTTGCATATGATGGTCTTTCATTGAACAACCAAGTCCAGCTATTAGGTCCCACAGAGCATCAAGTGTAACAGTTGCCGGCTTGGGTGGAAGACAAAAAAAAACCTCACCCATATGTCCTGGAGATTCCACTCCAGAAATACTTTCTCTAAGCACTGCTACTTGTCTTTCACACTCTCCCAAAGACTTAATTGGGGAAGAGAAGACAGCACGAACCGTGGGATCCAAAAACCCCATGGTCTCCATTGAGCCCGGTGAAAGCATGGGAGATGCCAGCATGGCTCCGTCTAGACCCTCCTCCGTGGATGTGCGAACATCATCATCACTGTGCCCCGCGGTCTGGTACGGAGAGCCAGTAGTTGCTGGGGTCGACGGGAGCTGAAGGTCAGGAGGACTGAGAGTGACTTCCGCAAGTGACTCTGACGCTCCCTCACTGGATATCATAGCGGGGACAGGTACCCCCTCTAATGTTGCTGACCCAGCATCGAACGTCGTTATTAATCACTGTCCAGTGGGGAAGGGAGGTGTCAGGAGGGTATTCACGGACCCTTCCTTTTCTTTTAGCAGCATTCTTCCAGGAAATAAAAAAGAAAATGGAGAGCGATTGTTCGTGTGTCGTTCACACCGCAATCTTGCCTCCCCTCCCGAAATGATTCTCTTTCAACGTTAAATTAGCTAATTTAACAATGAAATCTGTTACTGTATGTGGACATACCCGAGTATCCAACACTTCTCTAATAATAATCACTGCCTCATCTATATCTAACTCAGACACATCTAGAATGACTAATACACAATCAGAACTATCACCTGTTTCTTCCAAAATTTTAATTTGTTTCGAGCCTCGAACACATTGAGTAATAGCCACAAAATCCTTGATGAGTTGATCCACATACACCGATACTGCTTCCATCAAAGACTCATTTGCTGATACAATCTGTAGTCCTGGTGGCTTACTCGACTCTTGTGTATCCTAGGTAAAATATATATTATAGGCATCTGAGGAAACTTAATATTAACAGAGTCAAACGCCTTCTTTGTCAAATATCCATGATGTATTCCCTCTTCTGTTAAACACCTAATAAAGCTTTGGAGTCTTTTGGTGGGATCTAGCTTCAACTTTATATAATCTGATTGGACAGATAATTGTTTGGACTATCTTGAAAAAATTAACAATCTGTTCATAACCATTATTGCACCACTTTTGTCAGCTTACAGGACTCCAAGAGATTCAAGTTACCATGGAGTTTAAAAATCTGTTCTGAGGTCCCTCCTCCTTACACAGTAGTGGGAACTATTTTTGGTTTGGGATTATTTCTACTAATGTGCCATTCATGATCCATAGATTGGCATTTATGTTACTTAGTACCTTCATAGTGTAATGCTTCAGATTCACAGTTGCTGGGCTGATTCTAGTCCCTGTCTCGCACTTTTGGTGGTGTGTAAGCCGCCAGCAGAAGCAGGAGTAGTTACAAAATGATTGGTAAATTATTTTTAAAGCGCGCCCTTTGCTGATTGCTTTCTGTGCCATCTGGGTGTTTGCTTTCAGAACCAAGGAGAAGAGTCCCTTACATATTTTCCTTGGTTTTAATATTTTAGTAGTTGTACATGTATAATTTATTGTGTACTTATCTGATTTAATTTATCTGATTTTTTATATTCCACTTTTCTCCACTTCAAAGCAGATTACATTCAGGTACTGGAGGTGTTGCCATAGCCCAGAGGGCTTACAATCTACCCGGGTCATTCATCAAGCTATGATGTGGCCTTATTGCGTGTGTCAGGGCCTTATCACATGCGATAACGCCCTACCGCACGCGATCCCGGCCGCATCGTGGCAGTACTATTCAAATTAAGGGAAGGGAAAGCGTTTGGGCGGAATTATGTCCTGGCAGCGCTGCGGGTGATGTTTTTTTGCATTATCGCTGGCACCACCTCTCGAAATAACTACACCTTTTCCCGTGGTGCTATGGGGGGGATAGTGTGCAGCTGGCTGCGCTGGAAACTATCACCCTCCCTCCACCCCTTTTTGTTCGTAGACCATCATTCTGCTATAAATATAAATATATATATATATATATATATATATATATATATAAATATAGCAGAATGATGAATCTAGGGCTATGCTTGTACCTGAGGAAATGGAAGGTAAAGTGAATTGCCCAAGACCACAAGGAACAGCAACTAGAGCTTTAATTTGCTATTTCCATAGTTCATTTAATGCCTGTGGTAGTTGCCAGATTGATAGTACTGGAAAGTGGAAGGCCTCTATTTATCCACAGAACAAGGTAGCTGTGCAAGCTTCCCTCATATATTGCCCTACGGAAATGGCTCAACCCTTTTCTCTTTTAGAGGGACCTCCTGTAGGGGTGAGAGGGTAAGTCTGTCTCTATCCCTGAACAATCGGCTTGTCTGCTGGGACTAACTGCGCTGGTGCTAAATTGTGGGAACTGGACGGATACCACCAACTCATTTCACATAGACAGCTAAATAACTATGAGATAACGAGTATCTTAAGTTTTTAAATCACTGGTTCTCAATCTGTGGTCAGGACAGTACTGGGTTACCTTGTTTGTGAGTCACAAAATTGTAAGGGAGAATCTACAACTTACAAAAAAAATGAGACCTAAAATTCACAGACCTTTTACATTTAAAGCAAATCAAAAGAAAGGGGTAGGATGATTCGAGGAACTGGCACAGGATTACACAGCCTTTCACATCTAAGTAACCATCACCTCTAGTTCAGTGGTTCAAATCCAGCTTACAGCAGTAGTGACCAATCTTATTCATTGAGGGTGTTTCCCATCCAGTTCCCAGAGGACTAACTCTTTACCCATCGGACAGTGCAAGATTAAGCTATAACTTTACTCCTGGTTGAATTCTGCACTACTGCGGAATGCAGAATTTGCGCAGAATTCCTCCTTCACGCAGAATTCCTCCCTCACCTCACATATTTCTTCACTCGTCGCAGTTCCCGCAGATTTCATCGCCCCCGCGCAGATTTCCTCCCTCGCGATTTCCTCCCACGCCGGAAAAGGATAAAAAAAAACCCCTGGAAGCATGCCGCGCACGGACAGCAGCCAATCTGGGACAGCGACGTCAGGTGGCGCAGGGAGAGTGGGGGCATTGCATCACATCACGGCAACGGCAGCTCGAGGAGCAAGCAGAAAGGAGGAGAAGAGGGAGAGAGAGAAGGGAGGGGAACAGAGGGGAGGGGGAAAGAGAGAGAAGGGGAAAGAAAGCGAGCAGCGACGGTGTGTGGTTTGGCTTAGGTAGCGGCAGATGCTCAAGCCTACAGTTTATTTTTTTCCTGTCTGCAGCGTGCATTATCCGCGGCCAGGGATGCTGAGGGAGAAAGGGGTCACAAGCGCCGGCCGGGCACACGCCTGTTCCCGCTGGGGGGGGGGGAGGGTATTGCAACGACTGGGTCCCGTTAAGCTTCCGATCAGCAGCACTGTCCAAGATCGGCCTGTTCTTATCTCGCTTCCCCCTGTCGAACGCTGGGGCTGGACTCCCGAGTCCCTTGAAAGCTGTAAAAATAAATAAATAAATCGCAAGTCCCAGCAGTGCAGGCGGTGGGGAAAACTAGGACTGGATCTCCATGTGCTTGGTGTCTGTGCAGCCTTTCTTGTCCCAGAACTGGGGTGCATAGCAAGCCAGCCAGCTCTGGTTTTCAGACTGTAACGCATAGACATTTTTATTTTCCTACGTTTGGCCTACTTCTTAGACCCTTACCTCCCACTTCTCTTACCCCTATTCGGATTTGAGGCTAGTTTTTAACCGGAGGAGATTAGATTGACCTTTATGGCTCTTATCTGCTGCTATATAGTGTCATGGTATCATGGAATTTGTTGCCAGCTTATGTTCAGAAAGAAGGGGGGAACAGAGGGGAGGGAGAGAGAAGGGGAAAGGGGAAAAAGAGGAGGAGAAGATGGAGGGAGAAAAAGAGAAGGGAGGGGAAGTCAGGTGGAGCATGGAGATTGGGGGCATCGCAGCACGGCACCGGCGGCTCAAGGTAAGCAAGCAAGGAGGAGAAGAGGGAGAGAGAGAAGGGAGGGGACAGAGAAAGAGAAGGGAGAAAGAGAGAGAAAGAAGGGGGGGGAGGGGGAAGAGGGGCTAAAGAAGAGGCCCTGGCCCTGAGAGTGTATGTTTGAGCCCTTGTGTTTGTTGTGAGGCAGTGTGTAGGTGTTTACCTGGGAGAGTGTGTGTGTGTATGTGAGAGAGAGTTGTATGTGGGGAGACAGAACATGTGTGTGACAGATGGCATGTGAGAGAAAGCATATGTCTGATATGTAAGAGAGACAGTGAGCAGGGAGACTCAGGTAGAGAGGTTAGCAACAACTGCAGCAGTACTTGCCAGCTTGGCTTATCTGCCAGCAGCAGCAATTAATACTGCTGGCAGATGAGCCAAGTTGCCAGGGACACTCATTGCACTGAAATGCAGAATAATTTGCGAAAAATATTGTGTTATTTTGAAAAATAAATGTGCAGAATTTAGAAAATGTGTGCACAGAATTTTCAATTTTTTTTGCACAGAATTCCCCCAGGAGTATATAACACACACAGAATACAGGAGGCCTGACACCTTCTCTAAATATTTCCTTTGGTTCCACATTCATTTTGTTGTAGGAATGTTTGTTACAATATAATATGTTGGTGATTTCCTCCACAGTTTAAGACACTGACTCAGATAAGTCCCTTCAAAACTGTTCGCAGTAATTTCTGATGCAATGGTGCTTTATTGTATTTGTTGTTATGTTTGGTTGTTTTTTCATTCTCTCTCCCCCCCCATTATAAACCTTTCCCTTCCCAGATGTTTTTGTGACTTTGTTCCCTCACTCACCATGCTGTGGAGGAGAAGTCTCTTCTGACACTGATCCCCTAAGTATTGCTTTTCTGATAATAGGAGCAGCTATCTTGTCCACTCGCATCCTAACTCAGAGCTTGGGTACACCACCTCTGGCCCATTGGACGTGAGTCTTGAACCCATGTCCAATGTCTGTGGATAAGTCATGGCACATGTCTGTGCCATGACTTATCCAAGGAGCTGACCATATTCATCTAACCTTTTCCCCCTTTTTTTTCTCCTCAATGGTTTCTGCCATGCCCTTTGCCCCTCTGCCCACCAACCTACGCATGGCATGTTCAGACAGCTCAGGAGATGCTCTCTGGCCCAAGAGTTGGCAGGGCGCATTCTC
Source organism: Rhinatrema bivittatum (assembly GCF_901001135.1). Taxonomy (NCBI): domain Eukaryota; kingdom Metazoa; phylum Chordata; class Amphibia; order Gymnophiona; family Rhinatrematidae; genus Rhinatrema; species Rhinatrema bivittatum. The sequence continues at coordinate 104,484,189 of NC_042617.1, read as the reverse complement.
CAAAATGTGCCTTCAGTGTCACTTGTTGACTAGTAGGGGCCATCCTCCCTATATGTCTGCAGTGCACACAGTCCTGATCAGCCCTGAGTGACCTGGATTCCGACACAGAGCCCCTGCGCCACGGTGCATAGTACTATGGTCTGAGTCATGGGGGCTGACACTTACAGCTTTATTTTCAAGTGATGTGATATTATTCTGTTTAGTGAGCTGAGCTTTTTAATGCTCTTTTCTGTAGATTTACCCTTCAGAGTATGGAAAGGATAGATTGAAGCAAGAAGAGCTCCGTGGACCTGTTGAACTTACAAGTCTTGCAGAAGATGTAACAACAGACCCAAAGTATGTTATCTGGTGTTAGGGTAGGATAGACACAAGAGAGGTAAGCTAGTGTCAGAGGGATTAGCATGCAGCAGCAGATAGGTCAAAAAGCTAAGTAAACAGTTGAGTACATCAAACAAGGGATTTCTAGAGCATTAAGGTCTTGTGCTCTAGATAAGCAAATTTTAAAAAGTATCTTTCCTAGCATCTAGACAAATGGATTCAGGACCAGTGAGTTATGCACATATACCAGTAGATGGAGATGGGGCAAACTGATGTCACAGTATATATACTCCTGCAGTGACATCTGCCTGCCAGTATTCTCTATCTTCTAGCAGATGGTGGACATGTATTTCCCTACTGGGGATTGCTTCAAAATTTAGGTGAGAATTAATTGGAGATTTGAGTTGCTCGCTCTCTTGCGGTGATACATAATGGTTCCTCCCAGTTGAGAATTCCTGAGGTGATTTCCGTGGTTCTTCAGATCAGTGCCTTGATCCGGTAGCTCAGGGGTCGGGAACCTTTTTGGCTGAGAGAGCCATGAACGCCACATATTTTAAAATGTAATTCCGTGAGAGCCATACTAACTACAACCCCCCACCCTCCTGACTCCCCCAAGACCTACCAAATTAATTTACTATAACCCCCTACTCTCCTGACGCCCCCAAGACCTGCCAAATTAATTTACTACAACCCCCCATCCTCCTAACCCCCCCCTCCCCAAGACCTGCCAAAAGTCCCTGGTGATCCAGCGGGGGTCCGGGAGCGATCTCCTGGACTTGGGCTGTCGGCTGCCAGTAGTCAAAATGGCGCCGACGGCCCTTTGCCCTCACTATGTCACTGGGGTCGACCAATGACGGCGGCAGCCCCTGTGACATAGTAAAGGCAAAGGGCCATCGACGCCATTTGATTACTGGCAGCCGACGTCCCTTTGCCCTTACTACGTCACAGGGGCTACCGCCGCCATTGGTCGACCCCAGTGACATAGTGAGGGCAAAGGGCTGTCGGCGCCATTTTGACTACTGGCAGCCGACAGCCCAAGTCCAGGAGATCGCTCCCGGACCCCCGCTGGATCATCAGGGACTTTTGGCAGGTCTTGGGGGGGGGGGTTAGGAGGATGGGGGGGTTGTAGTAAATTAATTTTGGAGGTCTTGAGGGGCATCAGGAGGGTGGGGGATTTTGTTAGATTTTTACTTTTTTATTAAAGATTTGTCTGCGAGCCAGATGCAGCCATCAAAAGAGCCATATCTGGCTCTCGAGCCATAGGTTCCTGACCCCTGCGGTAGCTGGTACTTCAGCTGGCGTGGACTTAGCTGAATTAAGCGGTTACAGGAAGCCAAGTGCAGTGGTGACAATATATGCCCTCTCCCTCCACAGCCAGAGATATTCTCTGTACTCAGCCAGGAAAGAACCCAACAATTGTCCTGGTCAGTATTTAAAAAAAAAAAAAAAAAAAAAAAAAAAAGAGAGAATATAGAAAGCCTTAATATGTATGTAGGACTGCTATGTAGATCAGCCTCAATATAATGCAAACAACCTTAAAGGTCCACATTAATATTTTGTGATTCTTAATATTTTTTTAATTTTTATATATTGCAAATAAAATTAAATACCCAGTGTCTTTCAAAAAATATGAGTAACATGTCCCAAATAAATCAACTTATATTAAAAAGTAATGTTGATCCCGCAGAGTCCCAACATGGTGCCATGTTTCATTAATCCTGCATTGTGGGGAAGGGGCATTATCCTTTTTGTAAACCTACATAGATTGAGAATAAATGCTGTAGCAGTCTTACAATGGTCCTTCTGTCAAATTTGAAAGTCTTTGTAAACTATAAAGATGCTTTACTTAAGGGAAATGGAAGTGACATCAGGAAATGTCAAAATTACCCAAAGGAAAATACTTAAGTTAAAACTAAGCCATTGAAAATCTACCTTATAAATGGTCTGTGACCGACGGCCCGCAAATGCGCAGTAGAGCGCAGCTCTACTGCGCATGTGCGGGCAAGGATGTCGATCAGAAAAAAAAAATGGCGGTGGGGCCGCAGGAGCGGGAGGACAAGCAGCGGCGCCGCGCGCGCGGTGCCGCTGCTTCTCCTCCCCAGATCTGCCGGCAGATCTCGGGGGGGGGGGTGTCACTCCCGCGCCCCCCCCACCGAGATCTGCCGGCAGATCTCGGGGGGGGTGTCACTCCCGCGCCCCCCCCCCCCCGAGATCTGCCGGCAGGAGCGGGAGGAGAAGTAGCGGCACCGCTGCTTCTCCTCCCCAGATCTGCCGGCAGATCTCGGGGGGGTCACTGCCGCGCGCGCGGGAGTGACCCCCCCGAGATCTGCCGGCAGGAGCGGGAGGAGTTAATGGAGCCGGGTGAGGGTTGCGGGAAGTCGCGCTTACGGCGCCGGGAGGAAATGGAGGTGGGTGAAGGGAGGGAGAGGGGGAGTGAGTGGGAGGGAGAGGGGGACTGAGTGAGTGGGAGGGAGGGAGAGGGGGGACTGAGTGGGAGGGAGTGAGGGAGAGGGGGGACTGAGTGAGAGGAGAGGGAGGGTGGAGAGGAGTGGGTGGGGGAGGGGGGTGGTGAAGAGTGAGGGGAGAGAGAATGAGGGGGAGGTGAGAGACAGAGGGATGTAGCCCGTTTTAACGGGCTTTACGGCTTGTTTATAATAAAGAATGCCACTCCAGAGATTCATTCATTCAAGCCATGACTGCTCACAGTACATAATGAGAAAATCCAAAACTATTCTCTGATAAGTTTTCTCTACATATCTCCACCCCTGTCACTAAAAGATATTTGTTCTAAAACAATCCATGTCAAATCCTGAGATTGATGTCCTTGATGTAGCACAATGGAGCAGTAGTTTTTGCTGTATGGATATAACTCTTGTGCTCTGTTAACTTTATACTCACTGGCCGTTTAGTACATCCTATGTAAACCAAATTGTATGGACAATGGATCAAATAAAGTACTCCAGCAGTAGAGTAGTTAGTTGAACCCTTTAAAATAGTCTCACATCCTGTGGTAGCATGTGTCCATGTTGTGCACGCTGATGTAGTGAGACACTTGGAGCATTGTCCGCAAGCCCGACAACCATTCCAAGTTGGCTGTGAATCAAAAGACGTTGCTGGGAGACAAGAGTGTACCACCATCTCGCTAATGTTTCTACCATGGGGGAAAAGCTATTTTAAGGAAATCTTTGAAGACCTGATGTAGGATAGCACATACCAATGCTGTCTGATTATCAACACCATATCCTTAACATTTCTATAGTGCTACCAGGTGTATGCAGCACTGTACAGACATATAAAATAGTCAGTCCCTGCTCCATGGAGCTTACTTTAATGTTCCCTCCAAGGAGTGACCAGGTGTGTGCAAATTTATTGGTTTTATATGAGTGACAATTTATTTTAAACCAACAATTTTTGAGTGCCAGTATTAGCATTGCATTTCTGTATATAGCACAAAGAAAACTTAATGTGAGCGACCACGTAGAACCTGTGAGTGACGCTCTGAAATGTATGAGCAATCGCTCATGTGCTCAGCTTAGAGGGAGCTATGCTTTAATCTAGTCATGAAATAGTCAAGACAAATTCTAGTAAGTACTTAGAGAGGACGATAACAAAATTGCTGCCTGATATGTGGGTGAACGAATGTGCAGAATATTACCCGGATCGTGCAGAGGCATTCCGGGGGGAGTTGAGGGGAAGGGTTTGGATCCGGGTGCATATGTTTGCATTTCCAGAAGTGTGTGTGTGTGTGTGTGTGAACTTTCCTTGTGCAGGGGTAATTGGGTGTGGTTAAATTTGGTAGGATAATTTTCAAAGTGGACTTAAGCACATAAGTCCACCTTGAAAATTTGTGTAATTTACATGTGTTTTTGATGCCTAATATAGGTGGGCTCTTATAAAATTATCCCCCAGTTATTACAGTAAAACATGTTTAACATGGTAATACCAAGATTAGGAAGAGTTAGGGGTTTTGAGTTTAAAAGCAGTTTCAGATTGGTGTGTTTTTTCAGCTAAGAAGCTAATAGTTAAAAATAAAATTAGTACGGGCAGTGATCTAATGCTAGCCCACAATGCTGTAATTTATGCTCAGCATATCTGCCTTTTAATTACATGCGGTGCTGCAGAATTCCCATAGCCAGGTGGCCAGTGTTTCTCACACTGTGGCACTTGACCTTCACTACAAGGTAACTGTGTGATCACTAGTGTCCACAAGGCTTTCCATCGCTTTGATGAGGATTTATCTTGTGTTCAGATTTGCTGTTCCTTCCCTGACCCTAGACAGTCCTTCTGAGAACAGAAGTAAAGATGCAGCCATTGGCTCCCATGACTTTAGTTGTGAAATTGCAACTGCCTGCAATTCGAAGACAAATGCTCACAATTAAAATAGGCAAGGAGAAAACATTCATTTGAAAACCTGATGTAGACTCACAAATTATTTTTCATAGAAAGTGAGCCGCATCGATTTTCTGGCACTGAAGCAGGTCAAAATTTCGGGGTGTATCCCCTCTTCTGTGAGTTGCACGCCAATGGGCTCTTGGAGAGGTTGCTGGGGCATCACTAGTTTTGTTCTCACCATTGTTTATGTTGCATTTATTAAAATTACTATATCTCTTTACTGGGTATTGCATAACCTTTGCCTCTCCCCTAGCCCCCCACTGGATTAATATAATTTTTGTACCATTTTGTAGGCCATTCAGTTTGGAATTTAACAGTACCTTACGCATTATTTAAATTTATTATTTATGGCCAGAAAGTACGATAGCGGAAAACAGATTGACCGTATTAAGTGTATTGCATTTCGTCAAGCGTGTGATGCTGGAGCAACCTGTATTATGAAAAACTGTATTGCCAAAAAATTAGTTCAAAGCAAAAGCTGGGTTCAGAGGACATGAGGCAAGACTGCCAATGAGTGTTTTATGGAATTTGGTGGCAGTTGACCACTGAAATTGTCTCAAGAAAGCCAAAAAATTATTGAAAATTCCATCTAGAAGCAGAAAAAAAGCTGTTACTCTGTTTTAAAGCTGTTTTGCAAGCTAACAGTGGGCACACCAATCTCTAATTGTATGTTTAATTCTATTTTGAATGCTGATTAAAATGGTATATTGCATGTTTCTATCAGATTTCTGGTTGCTGCTGCGGTGGGGGAAGCAAAGGTTATGCAATACCCGATATATTATAAGATTACTAGGGCTCTGGGTAATCATTGCGTCGTATCTGTGCATGCGCAACTCCAAGACCTCACCTGGAGCAGAGGGAGAGGCTGCAGGCAGCTAGGGAGGAGCACCAACATTCAAAATGCAGGGCTAGAGAGTGCAGCTGCGGCATCTCACCGGCACAGAAAACTTGGTGACGATTCCCAGGTTCCAGCAGCCAATGCAGCAAAGCAGCTGGTGGGGGGTTTCCGCTCCGACCAGAAAAATGAAACAAAAAAAAAAAACAAAAAAAACCCCCTCACTGCGGAAGAATAGCTGCTGGGGTTTCCTGAGCTCCACCAGCACTGCACAGAAACAGATTCGCCACATACCCCAGCAGCAGCTGATGATGTGGGGCCCAGGTGGGAAAAGGGGCAGCCCAGAGTTGGTGGAGGAGGGGGGGAAGGGAAAAGGATGGGAGAGTGAACGGTGGGGGAGAGTGAGAAGGGAAGGGGGTTGGTGGAAGGACAGAGGTACTGGGGGTTGGGGAGGAAGGACAGGGGTAGTAAAGGTAGAGAAGAATGCACATCACCCCATGACACTTCCAGTGTCCGATAGACATATATCTCTTACTCTCCCACACAGACACACTAGCACCCATGTTCCCCTATACACATGCACCTATATTCCCCCCACACACAAGCATGTATACCCCCATACTCATACATACACACACCCATACCCCAGCCCTACCCCTCACACACTCATACTCGTATCCTTGTCCCCCTATACACACACCTCCACCCCCCCCACACACACTGCACCTTCTACATCCACTGCCAACACACACCCCACATACATACCCAGCCACTCCCCACATTCCCTGCCACTCCTTGACGCGCACACAGCTTCAGTTATTCATGGACACACACCAGTTACTCATGCTAATCCCATAATACATAAAGACAACCCAAGCCCTACATACTTGGGGGGGGGGGAGGGGTGGTGGGTTAAAGTTGGGAGGGGGGGGAGTGTGTACACACACACACCCACCCACCCATCCATCCTGCTCACTCACCTCCAGACATATGCACACACCCAATCCATCCCTAATACCACTCACAACTGCCCCATAACACACACACATCCTCTCACCACTCCCACACCATATACCTCACCTCCGCCTTCACACACCCTCTGCAATCCTTCTGACCCCCACCCCCCCCCCCCCCCCACACACACACAGACACCTACCCTCATTCCTCCATCCCCCAACAGAGCACGTGCAAGACACCAATAATTTACATATCCAGCTGAAAGAGTCATAAAACTCACTGTTTGAAATTGCCATGCAATTATTGCTCTAACATCCATGCACAAGCAGTCAAGGGGTGGGATGGGGTTGGAGATTTCTTAGCTCTCTCCCTGCCCTTCCTTATATTAAAGTCACTTGGTCTACCCAGCTTGCATTTTCCACCTAGGCACAAAGGTGTAATCTAGCGCAGAGAGCCCACTGACGGCTGACAAGTAAAGGGAGCAGGGGCACAGCTCTTAATTTAAAAAAACAAAACAGCATTAGCAAAATCTGAAAGCATTTAAAACCTCTTCTAAATGGGTGGCCTTTGAATTCCCTTCACATGGTAGCACTGTGACCTGGATTTGAATCCCAGTTCAGGTCTTATGCTCTCAGGCTGGCCAGTCTGGGGATGCTGTGCAGGCAAACGAGGTGGATGCATACAGTTCCCTGTTGCTGAGCCTACATGTGACTAAGATGCTGGTTTTGCAATATGTTTCCTTGGTGACCATTTACATTCTCGTTTCTAATTGGGCGCTTGTGGATATGTATTTAATTAAGGTCTGTGGATTCTGCTTTTGTTTCCTCGTTTTCTGTAGAATTTACAGGGAGAAGATGAGGGAATATCAATTCAATCGACTGAAATACTTTTACGCAGTGGTAGAGTGTGACTGTCCTGACACGGCCAATAAAATTTATGAGGAATGTGATGGCCTGGAATTTGAAAGTAGCTGTTCCTTTGTAGATCTGAGGTAAAGCATGTGATTTGCGAATCATCTTCTTTCAGGGGTGGGAGACAATATTGTAGATTGAATGTTTGATATTTTGCCCCATTAAAAAAAAACTTCTATGCTGATTTCTATTGAAAAGTTCTTTTGTGTATCAGCCAGAGTTTTGATGAGCACTCCTTATTGAATTTGTCAGGTCTGGTACTGATCTTTTTCTATATGTGTGGATTTTGCTAAGGAAGAACATGTACCAGGGTTAAAAAGAGAACCATTTCTCTCTCTCTCTCTCTCTCTCTCGCAGACAGACACACACAGACGATTTTGCTTGTAATTTCATAGCAGTTAAATATTACCAAGCACTGAGGCGCACTCACTTTTGTTGTTTGCCTAGTAGCTTCTTTCAGCTCAGTCAGAACTAGCACTTACTGGTTTTAAGCCACTGTGCGCCTTTCTTCACAGCTCGCTGTTTTTTCTCCGCACTCATCTTGCCCATCCAATATAGTAACAGTCCTCTGGTTGAGAGGCATGGACCTCTGAACTCTCCAGAGTCTGGCACTGGTTGTTGTTACTCCCCCCACCCCACCCCCCTCCTGGACTGTGAATGTTCCCTCTCCAGAATCCCTCTCTGCCAGGATGCAGGAACTTTTTCCTGCTGCAGTCTCAAAGGACAATATCATCACTTCTCTAAATTCGGAAATCCTTTCCCTTTCTCTTCAAATCCCTTCTTGCATGTCAGCTTTCACTGTCCTTTTTCTTACCCGGAGCATGAACCAAGCAGTCTAAAGTTGTGGGAGCCACGTCAAGGTGATATGCTTCAAAATAATGGAGAAACTGGCGTCTTTCTGTCCTGGTTTATGCTTTTTATTTTCTTGGTTGAACAACAAATAGGTTGCTTCATTTCCAGGCCCACTTCACAAGTTTTTCAGGAATCCTACTGGCTCCAAAACGATAATTTGGAAACCACTAGTTTACAAAATGGCCTTTACTATTTTAAGAGCAAATTAGATAATTCAGTGAACATAAGGAAGTAATAATGTACTGATATACTGTGCCACTGAACTAGATGGCTTGCTGTGTCCAATAAGGCGAGGACTGAAGACTAAACCTGATGAAGGCAAGTCTGTCTGGTCTGCAAAGGGGGAAATTGTTTGTTCTTTTGGCCACCACTGTGTATGTCCGTTTTTGTGTGGTTGATCCTTTCCCCCTTCTTTCTAGATTTATTCCAGATGATGTTACATTTGCTGATGAGCCAAAGGACACAGCCACTGATGTGGACATAGCTGTATACAAACCAAAATTCTTTACATCTGCGGGTATGGCAACATCAAAGGTATATTCCGTAACTTTGAGTTCTTTATTTGCCAGTTTTCATTTGGCTTTCACAGACCTAAAAAAGGTCTGCCTGAGAACATGACATCCTGGCAGACGGTAAAAGCAAGTGTTGCTTTCACGTAATTAGTTTGTGAATGAGTTTGTGCAAAATCATAAAAGCAATTCAGGGAGCAAAATAGGGAACTGAAATAAAGACCAGAACTGATGAGTATAATTTTTGATATGCAATAGTAGCAGACCTCCATGATGTATGATGATCCTGTAGTCATCTATTAATTATTTGTAAAATACTACAGCTTTTGTTGCTTTAAAAGAAGTCCCTAACTATTCTTTACATACAGTATTTTCCTAAGTTTAAAACTATTATGTACCATAATTGAACTCTGTGTAGCGATCAACTTTAAACTTGGAAGAGGTGTTCCTACAGAGCTGGCTTTTTGTAAGTTTGAATTGAAACAGGGATACTTTTCAGCTCTAGATTGACAGTTCAGATCCCGTCATTGTCAGAAAGGACCAGAATCGGTTACCATTTAGGTGATTATGTCTGTTGTTCAGAGTTCATTTTTCAATGGAGCGGAGGTTTACAGCACTAAAGCAGAACCTGAATTGGCACTGGTGGGGCAGCCTTTGCAAAGAGTCCAGAAATGGTTTAACCTTTGAAACTGAGCTGAGCTACCTGTTCAGCCTGAGGGATAGCCTGTCCAGAAGAGGTTTTCCTACCATTGTGGTGAAACTGGTACTCCCTTTCCTGTCTACATTAGTAGAGACCTTCAGCTTCAGGTGCACTTAATAATCTTTACGACGGTTCAATATTTATCAATAAAAGAAAACTACTTTAGTGCAATGTTACTTTTATTGTGCTCCTTTGTCCTTCCTCTTTTACTTGTATCATCTAGAGCTCAGTGGACGCCTGCCAGTCTCGTGCCTAACGACAGATGCGGTCCAAGGCATACTGCAGGATCATTATTTGTGGCTCTAAGACTTAACCAACCACACTGCCCTGTCCCACCACTATTTTTCCTGATTATGAGCTGGAAACTTTAGGAACCTTGCCTGCCCTTCCCCCTAAAAAGAGAATGAAGAAGAAGTCCTTGGGTGTTTATACTGGGGGTATTTGTTACTGTAATTGCTTATGGAAAAACTTTTGTTGTATAAAAATAAAATTAAAAAAAAAGAAGAAGAAATCCTTGTTAGCTGCATTTACGTAGACTGTGAACTCCTAAGAGTTCATACGTACAACTAAAGTCCCAGCAGGTTTTTAAGCATTTTCTTTGTAGTGTCTCAGCCCCAGTATAGTGGGAGCTTGAGGATGGAAGAATTTTTTCGGCCCGGCAGTTTCTTAAAGCTTCCACTTCAGTCAGAACCAGAGATGGGATCCTGTCACTATTAGTCGTCTTCTGCAACTCCTCAGGGCATTTTTTCCCTATTTTATATCTTCTCCTGCCCTTCACCCCTCCCCCCCCAATGTACCTCCTTTGGTCATTGCAGTGACAGTCCTGGGCCAGAGGTCATGCATCAGGGCTGCTTCTGGAATCCTGCAATTATGCACCCTGAATCCAGCCACTAGGTGTCACCCTTAAGCGATGATCACAACTCCCTCTGCCCTGGGGCCTGTGAACACTGCCTCCGCAGCAGACCTGGGGAGTAGAAGACCTGATTTGTGGATCAAACCAGGGCCAACTTGGCCATCTTATTTAATGTCATGCTAAGAATGGCTTATTGTTAGCCCTGATTTATTATATTTGTTTTTACTTTGCAACTTCTGCCCTTGCAGGCCTGAAGGTTGTCATGAGCATAATGCCATTAGTGATGTACAGTGCTGGATTCGGAGCCCCTTTTGTGTTTGTTGATTGAAAAGCTCTTCTTGGGCTAGCATAGTGGCTCAGGTGATAAATGCTGCGTACTGCAGTGAGGAAGATCTCTGGTTTGAACCCCGAGTCAGCTTTTCCGTTCCTGGGTCGATCGGGGCTGGGAATGATGCACAGATAGCGTTTATAGTCCCTTGGGGGGGAGGTGGTAGTGGAGGATGTCATGGTCCTTGCTTAAGGGTGAGAATTGGTGGCCAGATTTAGAGCCTATGAGGTTCTGGAAGGAGTCCTGGTACATGACACTTGGATTAGGACTATCATTGAAGTGATTGGACTAAATATAAATTAAGAGGGGGTGTAAAATAAGGCTCATGGAAGCAATGATTGCCATTCATTTTTCTTCCTAAGTAACTCAAATCTTAGCACCCTGATGCAAATTAAGTAATCAAAATGTGCATTGTGGTTATGATGAGAGAATTGTGCATCAGAGCTTTTCTTGGAACACAAGTTGAGAAGAGACCCTGACATCATGGACACTTCAAGGACTCTTAAGTTAGCCATGACTTTTTTCAGCCTCCATCTCATATATTGCGCTTTAGTCCTGACCATTAGTGTGATCTGGATCATTTCACGGAATAAAATTGGGACTTCATTTCTTTGGAGCTTAAAAAGATTCATGCTCACTTGTGCGCTTCAAATAAAACGCTTTTGCACATTTATTTATTTATTTATTTATTTATTTAACAGTTTTATATACCAAATTTCTTGTAACAGGTTACAAATCAAAACGGTTTACATAATAACAATAACAGTGCCTCAAATAGTGCAATTACATAAAACAGAGGAATACATCATGAATAAAAATGATCCTTTGTGGAACTAATATTCCTAAAGACCGTGGTACAATTCTTTGTGGATCCCGCGTGGTTCTGTGACTCTTCTAACTCATGCAGAGAGCCAATCTGCAGTGTAACACAGAACTGCAGTGATTCGTGCCCTGCGACCGAAAGCGCGGTCATCACAGCAGCATTAAAAGACATAGGTAAAGGCTGTTCATTGCTCTTAAATGTAACAGAAGGATGAGTGCAGCTGCTCTCCTGTTTAACATTTGAACTACTGGTTGTAGTGCAGCGACTTGAAGCCACAGCAGTTTTTATTCAGCTGGCAGAATAAATGAATGGTAAGATTTTCCCCTTCCCCTTTTCCTTCTGATTTTGCTTCTTTCTTGGGGAGACTCTCTGCTAAGTTCTCTGGTATGTAGCATTTTGATTAAACTGGGGTTAACCCTTCAAGGAATTTGGCTTAATAACTGAAGCATGGTTTGCTTGATGGGTGGGGGATGATGACATACAGTTAACCTAGTGTGATGCCAGCTTTTCTCTGCCTTATATACGGGTGGGTTGTCTTCACCATTACAGATGATATTTGCAGTTCTAATAGATGATCTCCCCTTATCTGCAGGTAGAAATCACTTGGGATGAGACAGATCATGACAGAATGACCTCGCTAAACAAAACTTTTAAAAAGGATGAAATTCTGGACATGGATTTTCAGGCTTATTTGGCTTCATCCAGTGATGAGGAAGAAGAGGAGCCGTGTGGCACTGGTAGTTAAAGAGTTTTCATCGCTGTCTAGTTTATACTGCAGAGCTCTCTTAACAAGGACTTGATTGTATTAACTTCCAAGCGCAGTGTTTTTACAAGGTAGGAAGAAGTATAGAAAGGTTTAACAAATTAGGGCTCTTCAGCTTAGAGAAGGGGTATGATCAAGGTTTATCTAAAATCATGAGTGATGTGAGCCAAGTTAGTAGGGAACATTTTAAGAAAGCATTTTTTTCAGTTAGTGCACAGGTAAGCTATGAAACTGGACATGTTTCTGAAGGACAGGTCCATTAACAATTATTAGCCAGACAGACTTGGTGCATGGTCTTGTCTTCTGTGAATGAGCAACAGGGAAAGGTGAGAAATCAAATTTAAATAAATAAATGAGCAGAAATGAAAGTCCGCTTTAGCATCTGCTGGGTGCGTCCAAGTGACCCGGATTGCCCATTGTCAAAAGTCAGGGTGCTGGGCTCAATGGGCTACTGGTTTGACTGATCAAGGCACTACTTGTGTGCTTATTTCTTGTCTAGTTTCTCTTTTGAAGCTTGCACATTGGGCATTTTACATTGTGGGTTCATATTAAAATTATACAGTGTTGAGAAACAGTTTATGAATCCCAAGTATAATGAGAATTACAAGTTCTTGCCGTGATGCCCTTGTTTAATTGAAGCCATTGTTTTCTTATGCAATAAAAAGGATATGAATTAAATAATTCCATGTTTCTTGAGAGAGAGTGTACAAAGTAGGAACAACGAGGTCCATATTCAGAAGTTAGCCAACTAAATTAATATTTGGGCATATACCTGGCTTATAAGTTAAGGGGCTAGAATTTAGCCAGATAACTGAGGGACATTCCAGAGGCAGAACTGGGAGGAGCTAAGTTAACCAGCTCACTGATATTCAGAGGTAGCGGGATGACTTAGCCAGCTAAGTCTAGAAAGCAAAACTGCTGTCCTATAGTCAGCTGGTTAACTTTAAGATAGTGTGGCTGCGATGTTGAATATTCCTCCAAAGCTAGCTGGATAACTTTGCGACCCAGACTATGTCTGAATATGGACTTCTATAAGATTAATTCCAAATCAGTGTATGTGAAATAGTAAGTGAACCATAGTTTCCTTAGCCTGTTGAAACCTTGTTTAAAGGGAAAGCAGATGAAGTTAGCACCCTTCCTGATCATCCTTAATACACCAGTTCAGACACATGGTTTTTCTTCTGTACCAGCAGATGGAGACTGAGAAAGAAAGCTTGCTGGGAAACAGCGCTTCCTCCAGCCTCTCAGTGCCTGGATATGTTTTGCGTGAAAAGTGGAATATAAATCAGATAAATAAATCTCTGACTCTAGCAGATGATAGAGGTGCAAAACCTACAGTCTGTGAAATTAGTGAACGATCTCTGAGGGTTGGCATGTTGGGGGTTTTTTGTTCCCCACACACTTTCTGAGTGAGGAAAAGGGCAAGAAGGGGGATTGGTGACCCTTTCTTCTGGCTGAGTTCTGGTACTGGAGAGGGTCTGAAAGCCAGTGATGCTGATTCCCTCTTACCATTTTGATTGCCTGGCTCCTGTGAACCTGGATTATTTTATTTATTTAGATTTTTATATTCTGCTTTTTGCACTTTTTTCAGCACTTCAAAGTGACTTCAGAGCAGGGAAATATCTGGGGGTATTCTTCTGGGTCTTGCCAACACTGGTATTTTTTGTCTTAAAAAAAGACACAGTGAGCACAGCTTAAGCAGCAGGTGTTAGTGGTCAGAGAGGCCCTGCATATAAGGAGCTTTGGGGTTCTTAGGAGGAAGTTTGCAGAAGCCTGCGAACCCTGAAATGCAAGGAGGTAAGTCAGGCTGGCATTTTTTACTACTGTGGCAAGGCAGGAGTGGCTCGACTCATAGTAGGCCTTAGGGGGGAGCCCCTCGGTTGATTCAAGATGGCAGCTACCCCAGAAAAAATGTCCCACATGTGGGGGCCACTAGGGTAGTGTTTCTCAGTCAGGGCTCTGCAGGAATTGTATTTGGGGGGCCCAAGATCACCGGTGAGACCTTGGGTACTAGAAAGAGGAACTCTAAAGTGAACTCCATGGCGGTGAAATTGGGGGAGGAGCAGTTCCAGTCCTCACTATTTCTCTGTGCAGGCTTTTCAGGATGCAATTCCAGAGATTGGGGAGACCTCTAGGAGCCCTCCGATGCTTTCCTTGGTGGAACATGCCCTTTCTCGACATGGATGGTCCGGGGAGGGGGCAGGGGAGTTGGTGGCTCGGGATAAAGGGGATTCCTCTCCAGAGGAACGGCTTCCCTCAGAATTAGTTTTATTAATGCATCAGGCATACTTAATGAGGTGGTATACCCCAGGAAAGAAGTCTGGGCCCATAGGGACCCCCTCCACTGCTCCTCTGACTGTGTCATCCTGGCCTAAGAGAGTTATGAAGGAGATTGATCCAAACTGGGATCCATATTGGCAGATTCTGTGGATGCTTCGTTATGGTCGTTGTCACCTGTAAAGGATGTGGAGGTTAATGCAGCGCGTTCCTCTCTGGAGGAGGGAGGCGATGTCAGTGGCTGAGAGGGATGATCCCAAGTGGTCAGGCTATTCAAGAGAGAGGTACTACCAGCATTATTACTCAGGTGCTGGTGGAGCTGGGTATTAAAAGCAGCATGTTAATCCCCTGCCAGAAGATGAAGACCTGATTTTGGAGGGTTTTCAGTGAGGACCTTTCTTTTCATAGGCTCCCAAAGGCTCTAGTTTTTGTGGTGTGGAGGTGAGCTATGGGCCGAACTATGGCTAAGTTGTATCCTTTGCTGGACGAAGCCGTGGAGCTGTTGAAGTTTCCTAAGGTGGATGCCCTGGTTTCAGCAGTCACTTAAGACTATCATTCCTGTTGAGGCCACGGTGGCTCTTAGGGATAGCCAGAATAGGAAGATAGAGGCCTTTCTTAAGCAAGGTTTTGAAGTATGCACTTTGGCTCTTCAGGGAGTGGTTTGTGATAACTCTGACTAGGCACAGCAGCTACTGGTGGCGCTTTCTGAGGAAAGTCTCACAGACAGGGAATCGGAACGGTTGGAATCTGGTCTCCTTTTCTCTAAATTCAACCTTTCTTCAACCCCCTTCTTTAATTCTTGCCCTTTTCTTATCTGGACTCTACATCATATGGAAGGATGGGACCAGCTTGAGCTTGGTAATATTTCCTCCTGACTTGATAATGGACTTTTAGGAGGTCATTTTGACAGCAACTATACTAATAAATCACACCAATGTTCAAAGTTAACTTACACGCATCAGTTTGCTTTGAAAATTAGCCTTTCACCTGCTATTATGTGAGCAGCAATTCTGAGACGTTTTATATGCGTATTTTTGAAAATGCAAAAGTATACCTGTAAGTGCAAACCCCTCCCCAACCCAGCCACTGGAAGGCCTCCACTTGGTCCACATACATGATTACACAGACTCAAAATATACCCACAAATTGGGTGGGCAATTTTATAACTGTCCATTTTACATGTAAACAAATGTTTCACCTAAGGAAATTCATTTGGAAACAATCCTCTTATGGAATCAGTTGCTGTCTGACCGGCAAAGTCAGCCGGATACATTTATCCACCTAACTTTGGCAGGATATCCAACAGCACAGCTGCATCACTGGAGTATACCTATCTTAAAGTTAGCGTGATACATTTATCACGCTATCACCCTGAAAAAGGTTGAATTTAGACCATTTAAACCAGTTGGTAGGCACTGTATAAAATGTTTAT
Source organism: Rhinatrema bivittatum (assembly GCF_901001135.1). Taxonomy (NCBI): domain Eukaryota; kingdom Metazoa; phylum Chordata; class Amphibia; order Gymnophiona; family Rhinatrematidae; genus Rhinatrema; species Rhinatrema bivittatum. Next base: position 104,468,239 of record NC_042617.1, on the reverse strand, counting down.
TCTTCTGTAGCTGATTTGGAGAAGAGTTGAATAAATTTGAAATTACATATACAGATTATCACAGCAATCGTCCAGTTGCTCTTTAATGGAGGAGAAGCTTCTCCTCCATCAAACTCAGTGAGTTTAAGTTTGGTATTTTTAGAGTCCACAATGTAAAACATTTTGGAGCATGGAACTGAATTATTTCATTAAGATGACCCCACCCCCAGCTTTTTGTAGAAGGCCCATGATTCAAAAATAATTTCTGTGGCTTCTGTTCTCTAAATCCATCTACCTCCCCTCCAGCAGGAAAGTGCATTACAGAGCTGAATTACCTTGATCCTCTAAATCTGCATTTCTGCCCTTGACCCTCCATCCAGATGTTTCTTTTTTTTTTTTTTTGGAGCTGAGATGAAATTGAGTGAGACCATGTAGATGGGTACATTTTCTTCTGCACTCTATCTGATTTATCTATGGTAGATTTAGTTAAATCTAGATCTTCAGAGATCATTTCCATTTCAGCCCCATCGACTACCTTTTGGGTGTAGAGGATTGAGCAACCAGTAGTGCTGGAATAGACCACCTGTCGGTCTCTATTTGTGGTTCTGGAAAGCCCAGCCCATCAAATAGGGGAAAGGAAATAGGATTTTATCAGGTCTTAGTAACACATTGTATACCCTCCACAGTACATCTAGTTGAATAACTAGACCTGCGTGTATGTTTCGGAGTGCACAGAATGGCTATACAGATTCCTTAAATGTTCAGTCTCAAATCTTTGCAGTGGCAGACTATGGAAAGTTGAATACAGGAGAGGGGCTCTTAAAGATTGCAGAGTATCCTAAAATATTTGTGTTATTTATTGTCCATTCACTTCATGAGCAATTGTAATAAGCACTTGCTTCAGGAGACAGACTTTAATAGTGTGAATGAAGATTATGCATCTCTAGAACTTGAGTGTTTGAAGTTGCACTTCATTGTACATTTTAGATTATTGCATGGGAGGTTTGAAACTGGCAGTATTGTTAGGGCTACAATGCCATGAGAATTCACTCGCAGCTACCCAGGGCTCTTTTCTGTTGTGTTTTTATATATCCCCTACCTCTTGATTCCCAGGTCAGTCAGGATAATGTGAATTTGAAGTCTGGTCACTGTGTCATCGTCAAGCGATGACTGGGACTCCCTCTCTCTCCAGGGATTATGAATATTGGGCTTCTCCGCATCCCTGGCGGACCCAGGAATCAAACATAGCTCTTTCACTTGGCAGTGCACAATACCGCCACTGAGTCACTGGCCAGCCTGTATTTTTTTTCTTTTTAGTTCATATTTTAATATATAATCAGGACCTTGGAAAGGCCTTATTCAAAAAAAATATTGTTCTATTCTGTGCCTATGGAAAATGATCTTTATTAAAGACGAGACCTATTGAATCATTAGAAACACAAATATCTATTTTAGGGATGCCAACTGAAAAAAGGCAATTTTAGTAAACATCTGGGAGTGTAGAACAAACCTTGTGTTAGAGCCTTAAAGTTGATCCTCATAAAAGAGATTGAAATGCTAAGGATTTAAGCACTTACATAAGTTTCTGATTGTAGTTCTTCTTAACTAAGAGACTTTGAGCCTTATTCAAAAATAATATTGTCCTATTCTATGCCTATGGAAAATGATCTTTATTAAAGAAGAGACCTATTGAATCAAATCATTGTTTTAGTAAACTTGCTCAGCAAGCATAAGATTAAATTGGCCTGTTTTTATGAGTTGCGTACTTAACTTATTGTCCATGCTAACATCTATACATGCAAATTCAGTCTTTTTTTTTTTTTTCTCCAAACCTAGTTGGATTTGTATTTAAATCTTAAGGAAAAACATTTTTTTTTTAATTTTGTGGCTTTATTGCTAGGAAGTTAGGTGAGATCTGGCATAGAATAATTTGAAGTTAATCACCGTAGTGAGTCCTTAAGTTAGATGCCAGAACCTTAATGCAGTCCAGTACTGGGTAAGTTCCAAACTATCTTTTCCAAACTTTTTTATGAACTGAATTGTGGCCCTGTTATTTCAATTACCAAAATCCATTTTATAACACTAAATACATTATTATTAATAGCAGTAGCATAGCAGTAATGACTGCATATCATGCAGAGCAATTCCCTATCTGAGAAGTATTTTACTATTGGGTTATGAATCCTCCGTGTCAGGTTGGAGATAAGGAAAGTGACCAGATACCTGCTTATAGATATGAAAACAGGATTGGTATCTACAACTTTTAAGTATTTATCAATGGTCCAATTCCTTTAAAACTAGTTAAAGAAAAAACCTAGAGAATTTGCAATTAGAAAGCAACCAAAAAAATCTAAAAAAAAAAGCACCAGCTCAATGATAGTGTTGTGCACTGTCAAGTGCAAGGGTCCTGGGTCAGGTCTTCCTCTCCCTTGATAATGGAGGCAACATTCACAGCTCCCAGGGAGAGAAGGATTTGTTGTCCTAGCTCAAGGATGATACCTAATTTTCTGATTCAGGATCCATGATTGCAGGGTTCTGGAGGGAGCCAAAGACTGTTGCTGCAGTGACCTTAATAAGTATGTTGAAGGGGATTATGCAAAGGGGAAATACCTCTGGGTAGTTGTGAATGGAGGCTCATGGCATCAGATCCCAGCTGTGGAAGCACAAAGGAGCAGGAGGAATTTGTTGGATCAAAATAATTAATGTAACTTTTTTTTTTAAGTAATAACATTAATGCATTTACAAGAGTTAATGACATGAAGGGTAATAGAAAATTTCAAATGAAAATGTAAAACTTAAGGGGTACGTTTTTAAACACCGGCACACTCCAGTACTGGAGATATGCATGTGGCCGGGCCGTGCACATTTTCAAAGCGCTGCGGCCACGCATGTATTTCCCGCTACACGCAGAAGAGCCGGGTTTGAAAAAAGGGTGGCCTGGGAGCAGGGTCTGGACATGGGCGGATGGGGACAGTGCCCTAGAGCTCTGTAGAGCAGGTAGCTAAAAAATAAATAAATAAATAAATAAAGGTAGGTGAAGGGGTTTTAGGGGTTGGGGAGGATAGGGAAAAAGGCAGGCAGTTTAGCTTGAGGGTTAGGAAGTTCACTCCTAGTCGGCTCCTCTATTGGAGTGGACTGGGAGGGAACTTTGGAAATGCCCTATCACGTCACTGCATGTTTCTAAGAAAATCGCCCCCTTGTGCACACCAATATAAAACCGGCACTTCCGAGTGCACGCACCGGAAACAGCGCGCATGGACGCCTGTGCAGTTGTTTTAAAATGTACCTTTTATGTGAGCATTAGCTTGTAGCAACTTTTACTGTTAAGTTGGAATGGGGTACAAAATATTTACAAAATATAGGGGCAAGCAAAAATCTTTTAGCAGCAGGGGAATTTTTACTTTTTTTTGCTTTTTTTGTTAGCGTCATTTGTGGGGGAGGAGTTTTTTTTTAATTTTCTCTTTATTTTGAGGGTGTTTTTTTAATTGTTTTCCATTATTTATTCATTTTCTTTTTCTTTGGTTTCTCCTCTCCTCTTCCAGGCACTATTTGCACCCCTTCCAGCTTTTTTCCATTCCCTCTAGACCCTCTCTCACCCTTCCCAGCACACTATCTCTTTCCTCCTCCTTGCCTTCCTGGTACTCTCTCCCAGCGTTCTAGCACACTAGAACAGGATCTACTGACAGGTGGCAATGCCAGGCCATGGCATCTTAGCCTGGGCCTGTTGGGGATAGCAGTGTTTTTTGGGGCCTTGGCTGGACCACTAGCATCAACAGTAGCTTTGTGGCCCAGGGCAAGCCACTAACACTGATGACCGTGGATTCTCAGACTGGGACAGGCTCTCAATATCACCGGTGTTACATCTGCCAGAGGCAGGCACCAGGTGCCAGATTTGTGTTTTTTTTGTGCAACCTGGCCACCTGGGTTTTATTCAGACCTAAGTTAGAACTTTGCCTTTACAAGATTAACCAATAAATGTGAACATTTACAACATCCCTTTTTAATACAGGAGTCATTAAATAAAGCATACAGATATGTACTACATTTCAATGATTCCACATATATTACTAAATCTACAAGGGCATACTATTTGGTACTCAATTTCTGTCTAAATATGCTCTATCTTCTGATATTTCATGTTTAGGTGATGATGCAATCCATGCAATAGAAGACAATACAAAAACCAAGAAGAGTCATAAAGAGGATGAAGAACAAATTGCTAAGTATAAGGAACTCCTTAAAAATATCCGGGAAAAAGACAGTAAACATGAAGAAAATGACATGGAAATGGAAATCAAATGGGTTCCAGGTACAGTTCCTTTGCTTTCAATTTTCGAAGAAGGATGGGTGTTTCAGAACATTTTGGGAAGAAAATGTTTATTACTTGGCAATTGTTCTTGAGGTATCTAGTTTTGCTGTGAAGTTTGTCTATAAGCTGTAACAAAATTCCGAATGGTAGATGTCTTTCTACACTGTTTTCTTAGTCCTCTTTAGCATTCAGTCAGAGACTGGGATAGTTAATATGGTTGTACCCAGTATCCTAGATATAGAATTGATTCTATGTTTACACTCAATATTACCCATCTGCTCAAATATTCGGGATAGATTTGGAATGTTCTGGATCATGTTTCTATTGTACCTGGAGTTGACTAGTGAAAAGACTAAAAACTCTGCCACTAAATATGCTAATTAAAAATACATAGTATTTTTTTATCATGGAAGCTAATGGCTTCAGCAGTGTGTGAGCTGACATTTTGTTTTTTATTATTCTATGTTGTTTCCATACTTTAGAATTAAATTGCCTCTAAATAAATGCCAGGAATGCACGTGAAGAATTCATTGCCTCGGGTACAAACTCAGATTGTGCACAGGGAAATAACCGTAATGCCTGAATGTAATCTGCTCTGAAGTGGCTGAAAAGCGGAATATAAATAAATAAAAGAAATATGCTAGCAGAAAAAGGTTCAGTCCCCAGTATTTATTAGGTAGACTATAGATTGGTATACTCCTTCCTCCTCAAGAATAGTGGGGGGCCATTTTCATGCTATCCACATAACTTCAAAGTTTGCAGGTACTTTTACCCCCCCCCCCCCCCCCACAGCCTTTGCATCAGGTTCCAAACTAAAAGTACACATATACTGCCCAAGGAAAATGTGCCCGCAGAGATTTCACCCCTGCTTTATTTGCATCTGCTTTTTCGGATTAAAACTACAAGCATAGTTTTCTCCCCATTGCAATGTGGGGAAAGGTATGCGGGTTGTGGAACTGCACAGGTCCTTTTTTCAGACAGCTGATTTACCAGTGGCAATCCCTTTGAAAGCTGCCCTCTGTATGAATTGGGGCCAGTTCGATGGCTCTGTGGCACCACTATATATATATTACTGTGTTAGGTTCCTTTTCCAAGCCCAGCTCTTGGGGCCAGCAGGAGCCAGGTTCACTGTGCCCTCCTTATTAGCCAGAGTCAGAGTGCACTCTTGCTGGCTTCCAGAGCTATGGTCTGTGGCCCCTGGCTTGAGCTGGTGGCTGTGATGACAGATCCAGATAGTAAGGAGCAAGGGTTAAAGAAGGGGAAACTGTAGACCATTGGAGAGAGAGGCTTATGGTGACATTGTCCTAGTTCGGTTTGATTCCAGTTGAACTGGAGCCTAAAAAGGCAGGAGGAAACTGATGGAGAACAATAGTTGGTCGTGAATTCAGATTTTAAGGTCAAGAAATGTCTTGTTGGGTTCCTCTAACTCATAATGCAGCTTTTTTAAATAGAAAAAGACATTAGTTTGACATGTTCAACTTTTTTCTCCTGGTGTTCTCAACGCAAAGGTGATATTGATTTCATTGTTCATGTATCTTAGTAATCATTAATGCTGTTAACAGTGAAGAATATGTTCAGTTTCTTTGTCACGTTTGTGTTCTTATTCAGAATTCCCCCTGAGTTCTCATTTTTAAAACTTTGACAGGGGCTGAGAAGATAGGGATGAAGAAGTGCCCGGGTGTCGGGTATTTCCTCTTTTAGTTCCCCCTCTCAAACTCAAGTTAGCGTTAGATTTCTCCAAATAAGGGATTTGCCTTTCCAGGCCAAGTACAAATGGACCTTTTGAGAAGCTAGTAGTGTCACTGCTAAACTATGCCTAGGTCTCCAGCCAGCACCACACCCATCCCATGCTAAGTTCCCTGTTGGCAGAGGAGCAGGCGCCAGCCTGAGTACCAGACCTGAATATGCTTGCTGGGTCATTGAACCAGTTCCAGATTTAATATTTTATTTCACTTAGAGGCATTTCAACCTAGAATACTTGGAGAATCAGCCAAGTTGAAATGCTTCCCCAAGGGTGGATGGTGAATAGCATTATAGACCCTTTAAAAGAAAAATAAGTTTCATATTTTCTCTGTGGTTTATGTATGTACAAAACTTTGACTTTGCTACTTCACCCCTCACCCTCCACCAACACACATCCCTCAGGTAATGCTATGGTCCCAAAGCCCCTTCCCGACTAGTTCCAAGGGGGTAAAATGACAGCCAGGTACACGATGCCCTGAAGCACAGAGATTACTCTAAAATTGAAATGACAGTTTTTCTGTTTCAGTGTGTATGGTGCTATAGTTTGGTGGTGGTCCTCCTTACAAAGCTTTTCAACCTGGTTGACTTTTTGAATTGGTGAAGTGCCTCTGTAATAGGAAGGGGAGGCTTGGCAAGATGACGACAGAGTAGGACGCATGGCATCTTTTTCTTCTCTCTGACAAAAACTGCCGGAGCGTGCAGAGCCCGAGGACAGCAAGCAGTTACTGCAGGAGCAGCTGTGTTGTGGGGTTGAGAGAGATGGAGGGGATTAATATCCAGATTTGGACTTCATGATCTCTCTGTCTGTGGTCTTGCAGTAATTTGAAGTGACTGAGTCAGGCAGGAACAGAGCAGTTGAGCTCCTTTAGAACTCCATTGGTGATGAGTTCCTTGGGTATTGAAAATGGAGTGGCAGGAGCCCTAAGTCTGTAGAGTACGCGTAGCCTCCCACCGCTGACATTGTGTGCTTATGTTGATTATTCCTGGAGTTCTCCGTTTTAGTGTGTCTCAGCCTTTTTGTTGCTAGGGACCACCTTCTAAGCTGACGTGGACTCGCTGGCAGGTAGAGTTGGGAGAGATACCTGAAGAACGGGGGAGGAGTTGTTCCCTCCTGTGGCTAAAGAGCATGGGGAGTCCATGGCTACAGTGTGTATATGGTGTGTGGGGGGGGGTTTACCCCCCCCCCCCCCACTTTCAGGAGTGTCTCCAGTCTCAGTCCAGCCGCCTCCTGATGATTTAATTGCAAGAAGTATGACAAAGAAGCTGTTCTTCTTTCACCCAGAGCCGGGGAGGAGAAACATCAGGTCTCCTCCATTCCGGAAGACGACGTAGGTTAGGGCTCAAAATACTTACGCTGGTGGCAGTGGGGGCTGCATGCTACCCTTTTTTTAAGGGGCCTGGTGCTTGCAGCAGCCTTAATGGCTGCATCCCCAGAAAACCCATTGGATTTGTTTGTTTATTTATAGGGCTGAAGTAGGGGCACCCTGGGGCTTAGTTGAACCTGATGTTCATGTTTAGTCTCTGTGCCCAATCCAGCTCTTCAGTACCAGTGTTAGTGAAGAGTCAGAGAATACTTTGTCTGTCCCAGCATCAAGAAAGCAGCAACAGTGCTGTGGTGCCTGGGGGTGATGCTGCCACCAGGACGTTTTTGGCTCAGAGGTTTAGGGTAGGGGAGAGTGGTCCCGCCTGCGGCTGTTATATCTGTGTGACTGCAGAGGATGGCAGCAGCATGGGTCTGCTGCTTCCTGCAATGACTGCCCCTTCGCTGTTCAGTAAAAATGCTGCCAGGGGACCGCACCCGGTCCACAGAACAGTGATTGAGAAACACTGATCTATTTACCAGGCCTGTGAATTGAGGAGACCCTGCTCCTGTTGTTCGATGTGTGGCCCCTGTGATGCTAGCAGAGCAGGGGCAGGGTTTGCCCTGTGCATGTGTTGCTGAACTAAAGGGCATTCCGGGTAAAGATGTTTGCAGTGAAGTGATTGATATCGGACGGAAAATCAGCTTAAAGTCACCACATAGCACCAAACTCAGGGCAGAAATAGAGATCAGCAGAAAGAGCAAATTGTGCAAAGCCAAATCAAAATCTTTCTCTTGATCTCTATTTCTTCCTAAGTAAATCTGCATTGAATTTGGTGCTATGTGGTGACTTTAAGCTGATTTTTCGTCCGATATCACTCCACCGCAAATATCTTTATCCGGAATGCCCTTTAGGTCAGCGTGTCACCCACAGGGCATTTGGGTTAAAGATGTTCGCTGTGGCGCGAGACCTGCCAAAAACTGAGCTCCAAGAGTATGGGAAACTTAGATACTGTTCAGTTATGTAACATTTTGGTTGGTAAATTCAGCAGAGATCCATTTTGGTTTTGATTTTTTTCTGCTTTATAAGGGTTTTGATAATGAATTGTGTGGTTGGTGTTTAATTGTATTTGCTCAGCTCTTCTTTTTTTTTTTTTTAAGTTCTGATCATTCCTAGGCATTTATGGAGGGAAAACAGAAACTCTCTCACATTCTTCTGGTGAGGATTACTCTTTTAATTAGGCTCCTGTGGATTGTTACCTCGTAAAATCACTATCATGGAGAGGGCAATTTCCAAAGCCTATTCCACAGTGGCTCCGTGCACTGCCATTTTATCATATTTAGTAAAAACATGTCTTGCTGTTACTTATGGTTTTCTCAATGAAAACAGAATTTTGTTGTGATATACATAATCTGCTTTTTTTTCCCTGACCAGGCTTGAATGGCTAGAGTCTTGACTGAATGAAATTATGTGAACTGGGATGTGTTGTGCAAGTTCAGAATTTCAGCTAGCTGCAGGTTTTTGCTGCTGCAGAATTCACTTGCATACAGCAGAGGATCTTGTATCTTAAACTACCAAGCGTAATGGTAAATGACTGTAGAATTTCAAACACCCTGGTTAGCTGATTAAGGGATGCGCCTGTAGGGTTGCTGTGGTTAATTAGAATCTCCTCATAACAATCCCTCAGTCAGCCACCAAGTGTCAGTATGAGCCTAGAAGTTATGATAGATGTTTTCCATTTTCTGTGGTATTAGCACAATCCATTTTTATACATATCCGAAGATTAGAGGTTTTCCAAAAGGAGTTTTTGTGGTTACCCTTTTCAGCAACTCCCGTGTAGAAAACCTCAATGGGAAAAAAAGTTTATCTGTTATAAATTTGTAATATTCTAAATTTACTGTTGTACCTAGTTGAGAAATAATCTATTTCAAAATTGCTTGTTGGCTTTGCAATATTTTTCAAAGGAGGCCATGGTTTTAGAACTCTCTGTTATTGTGGAGCTTGGTGCTGTTCATTTTATTTAGAAACAATGCATTGATGATAATATAGTTATATGAAATGACTTTTTACTGAGGCATAAAGGGACACATACCAAGTGAAATGTCTAGAAAAGACAGCACGTAATGTTTATTTTATTTTAGATTTTTATATACCCTTTTTTGGCATGTTACATGCTGCCATTCTAAATGTGTGGTTAAAATGGTTCTTATAGGCCAATACTTGATGGAAATTTTTCTTCTCACTCAAGTTGATTTTTCAAGAAACTACTAAAGATTTAACCAGTATTTTAAGAATAGAAATTATTCAAGAAGAGGTATCAATGGACCTGTGAATAAAGCACAGAGCTATATACAAGATTGTTTGGTTTAATTATTTTATTAGGTTTTTTTTAATATAGGGGCTGCCTAGGTTGCCTTATTGTAAGCACCAAAGGAAATGTAGTGCATAGTAAGGGAGGCAGATGGGCAGAACTGAAGAAATGAAATTGAGGAATTGGATTTCAAGAGATGTGACTTGGAAGGCTTGGGTTTTAACAAAGAATGAAGGAGAGAAAGTGAGGGAACATCTTGAATCCCATCTTGTAACTTTTTTCCATGGAGATGGTGCCAAAATGGAGATAATGCAGAAAACGGATGGTAGCCTGTTTAGCGGACTGAATACCGAGGAGCAGGCGTGATTGAGAGCCAAGAAAGCAAGGAAAAAATAAGAGTACTGAATGAGAACAGAGAGAAAGAGGGACTGAGTAAGTTTATGTATTAGGCATGTGCAGAGGCAAACATTTTGTTTTGTTTGTTTTGTAATTCACCTTCATTTTTCATAAGGTTTTTTTTCCATTTCAAATTAGTTTATTTCATTTGTTTACTATAAAAGTCAATGGGGGAAGCAATGCAGCCTATTATGAGCTTCAAAATTGGAGTTTTCTAATCAATTTTAAAGAAACTAGTGGGTGGTCAATATAAGGGGGAACAGAACAGCAAGGCAACAAGATTGAGGCAAAGTGGCACAAAAAGTGGCATGAACAGCCTAAGGTACTGTAAAGGGTCAAAAGGTTGCCAGCAGTGGCAGGAGTTCTCCAAGGCACTGTCGGAGGAACAAAGCAGCATCAAGAACACCCCCAAAAGAGGGCACTGATAACAGCATGAACCCCCAAAGGCAGCATGAGAGGGGCAAAGTGACACCAAGAGTGGTAGGAGCATCCTATAGTATCATGAAAGGGGAACAAAACAGCAAAGATGGCAGAAAAATAACCCAGGCACTGATAGAGGGACAAAGCAGCACAAAGAGTAACATGAGGACTCTAAGTTGCTATGAATAGTGTAGAATAGCCACCCACAGTGGCAAGAATGCCTCTAAATGTAGAGTGTGGGTATGCAGCAAAACCCCTAAGATTGTTCATCAGGAGAATGACAGCAAGGTAGAGGGGACAGCAAGGTTCTCAAGGTGCAAATTCTGAGTATGGCAGCAAGGAAAACCTCTAAGGTATAGGATACAGGGTATAGCAGCAAGGCAGAGTGGCATGGAAGAGATCTCTGTGTCTTGGTGAAGCACTTATCATATTTAGTAGAAGAGAATGATCTGTCATCAGTATCATTTTTGCAACAGTTTTTATTACGTTCCCTACTTGAAATTGATCTTACTGCTGAATGGAATTTTAGGTTTCTTGTGAAATTTGCTGCATTTTTTCAAACTTTTGTCACAATTGGAACATGACAATGTTCTCTCATCAGGGTGACTTTCCTGGTAATTTGTGAGGTTTGTTTTAAGAAAGATTTTTCCATAACCTGTAGCTGAACACAGTCTCATCCCTTTATTGATTTTCTGGTATTACATTAGCTCTCTCTAACTACTAAAACCTTTCCCACATTCATAATATGCAAAAGTTCTCTCCTTTTCACGGTTTCTGTTATGCCTGCACTTCTTTCTTCTGACTGAATGTTTTGCTATCATCTGTTTATGTATATTGTCTGTCTTCAGTATCAGATCCCCCAAGGGCTGGTGCCCTGCTGATGAGACCACAGAATGGTTTCAAACGAGAGGCCTCAGATCACTTGTTAGCCCAGAACATGGACATGCCCCCAAGAATCTGGATAGGTCCTTGGCAGGCTTAAAAGGCCTAGTGTTTAGGCAACTAAATGGTTGAGGGCTATAGAATGGAGCAAAACCCTCCAATGTGGTACATCTGGGGAATGGCAGGTAGGCAGAGTGTCATAGACCCTCCAATGTGGTACATCTGGGGAATGGCAGGTACGCAGAGTGTCATAGACCCCCCCCAATGTGGTACATATGGGGCATGGCAGCTTTAGTTACCAGTTAGACTCTGTCTACACCTTTAGGGGTAGATTTTTAAAAAACTACGCCCGCGCGTACTTTTGTTCACGCGACCGGCGCAAACAAAAGTACGCTGGATTTTAATAGATACGCGCGTAGCCACACGTATCTCTTAAAATCCGGGGTCAGCACGCGCAAGGCTGCCCAAAATCGGCAGCCTGCACGCGCCGAGCTGCGCAACCTGCCTCCGTTCCCTCCAAGGTCGCTCCGACACGCCGCCCCCGACATGCTCCCCCAGGGAAGCCCCAGGACTTACGTGCGTCCCGGGGCTTGCGCGCGTCGCTGAGCCTATTCAGCATAGGCTCTGCGCACGCAGGGGGAGCTTGGGGCAGGTTTTCGGGGGGTACGCGCATATCTTACGCGCATACCCTTTGAAAATCTGCCCCTTAGTTTGCTCAGCACAGCCATAGACTTGAATGGGAAACATAAACAAATGATAAAAATGTTTGTTAAATTCATGGACCCTCTCCATTTGTTTCGGGGGTCCATGAATAAAATAAAAATTGACTCTTGTTTTTATTTTACCCATTCATTTCAAACATGCACATTCTTGCTGTGTGTATATGTATGCATTTAAAAGTGAAAAACAGTGAATGCTGGGTGAAACTTTACGGGAAGCCAGTGAGGACAGATATGAGGTGTAGCAAAGATTATTTATTACAGCAAAAGCAACAGAAAATCAGAAAACACTGGGGAGACAAATTTAATAGATAATAAGATCAAAGATTAGAAAACTCTGGTCAGTATTACTACAGGATCTTGATTAGAGGTGTGTGTTGCTCCTTTCAAAAGGAGCAAAACTTGGTTGTTTTCCTTGAGATGACTAGTAGAGCCCATGGACATTGCAGTCTGTGTAGGTTTGCACAGTCCACGTGTTTTAGAAACGACATAAAAAAGAACTTAGTATAAAAGATCATATAAATTGCATGTCTAATGTATGTCTAATAAAATATGAGCTTGGAATGATGTAGTTTAAGACTATATTGAAACTGAAGTGATGAGTACAAAACATTTATCGTTTGTGTGTTATAACAATAGAAATTATCCTCTGAGAGTACACCATAATGAGTTATGTGATGATAGAAGAAACTTTTGAATTTAGTGGGGAGATAAGATACATCGCTTGCGATGGGGTAGGATTAGGGTCCAAAGTCTACTTCAGAGGAAGATTTGTTTGTACAATTTATATAAATATTGAGAGCCTCTGTGGTTTAAATCCAGAGAGGTCCCATCTTCTATTTGTAAAATAATCTAGATTTGATTTTATTCAAAGGTGATGAATTGATGGTGGTATTGCTGCTTTGGAATTTATTTTGGGAATTTGTGCTAAATACTCATGTGGTGAGTTTTGGTTAATGTGAGAGAATCTGTTTTTATATTTAGGTCCCTTCATTTTTAGTTAAATTTTAATGCAAAAAACATCCTGGTTTTCTTAACATGCATAATTTTTGATTGGCCCTGTATATTTATGACTGAGAAGGGCCTGGGCTGTGAGTTAATCAGCTGTACCACCCAATATGGTGCTCTGACCTCATTTCTTGTCTCCCCCACACTCTCCGCCAGCACAGGAGGAGAGGCTGAGCAGCACTTCATACTTCTTGTCTACCAAAATAATTTTCCTGGATAAATACTTGTGTTATGGGACATCTTTTGTACCAGTTTTCTCTTTTTTCTTTTTATAATAAACACTGATACAGTCATTGGAAAATGAATTTGTGCTGAGTCCTTTGAATTTCAACGTGTCTTGAATTTATCATCCGATTCTCATGTTTTCAATACATGTTTGCATAGCGAGCCTATTGAATCTGATACGGTTTATAACATTGCAACACTTGAAGTTCCATCTTAAGAATGAACTGCAAATGATTGAAAAGACCGAGCGATCTCCATAGCCACAGGAGATATGCTGTCTGGTTTGCTGATGCGGTTCATTCACCATAAAAAACATATACAAATTATATGAAAAATATATAAAAATTAAAACAATCAAAATAAAATTAATTAAATAAACAATTATATAAAAATAATACAAATAATTTGGTGATAAAATTCATCATCTCATAAGTGGGCAACTCTTTTGAGTAACTCAGTGTTTTCCCTTTTTTTGTGATAAAATTGTCCACTCCATATGAGTAAATTTTTATGTGTGTCATCTGTTCGAGCATAAGTTTACTTGGACTGAACGGAGGTGGGGAGGGGTTTGGACTTGTGTACATACTTCTGGATTTTCAAAAATATGGGGCCGATGTGTTATAATGTGCATAAAAATGTGTGTCCAAACTGGACGCCTGTTTTTTCAGCACAAGCACCTTCATCTCTCCTGGGGGCCAGATGCTATATTTTAATGAGCTGTCACATTAAAACGAACGCACTAGGTAACACTTATGCATCCCTAGCGCACAAGCATTGGGCGCCCTGGAGTCGTGGTTGTGCGCACACTGACACTTGACAGTGAAAGGACCAATCCCCTTTCAGGATAGCCTTCTGAAAGGGGATTGGTTCTTTTCACTGACGTGACAGTGAATGGACCAGTCGGTACTGTGAAGGAGAGAATATATGAATATTTGAGTGTCTGCACATTCCCATTGCGAGTCACTGGATCCACCTGTGCTAGCACCACTTGAGCCTGCTACCCTGGGCTGGCCTGAAGGTAGTGTCTTGAGTAGCAGGGCAGCCACCAAGCTGTCCACCCCACCAGATACCACATATACAACCTGGCGCATCATAGTTTACAGGCTCTAGACCAGCTCATCACCAGGTGGCTCATTATGTACCTATTTATTTATTTCCTTGGGGTGGTCCCCCTTAAGAGCCAAAGAAGGCCGCGGGACTTGGCCCGGAGTGGAGCCACATAATCTGGAGCTACAGTTCGGACTCTGGATTCATATTTGTGTTTTTGGTCAGTGGTGACCAGGGCTGGCATTAAATTTCTCATGTTAAAAAGTGTGCCTCAGGCGCACGATGATTTTTTGCATCCAGGGGTATTAGCTAATAGCCTCATCTACGTAGCATTTACATGTGATGATCTCTATTAGCTATGTACTTGTTTGGATGCGTGTTTTGGTCATGCTAATCCTATTACTGCGTTGGGAGTAATATGGTTGATAATTAACTCATAAGATCTTTAAGATTGAGTGGGTATATAACCCTAGATATTTAATATCTGTCCCTAGAATGAAGAGATGGGCTAAACATCGTGGTATTCTACATGTGGGACCAAAACGTAAAATGTGAGATTTCATATAATTCAACTTATAACCTAACACTGAACTATATTCAAGTATCTTCATCAGGGCAGGGCCTGATTTATCCACCTTGGTGAGAAATAATATATCATCTGCATACATTATCTGCATACATTACTTACCCAATCCCTCGCATCCATTACCCTCACTCTAGACTACCTCCCCCTCCCCTCCTTCCCCGCCACCCAGCCTCCCGCCGAAAATCCCTTATCCCCATCCTCACCTCACCCCTGACTCAGCTCCTTGGTCTCACCACCGTCTCCATCATACTCATGAATGCCCAATCCATATCTAAAAAGACACTAATCCTCAATGACATGCTTACAGACTGCACCCCAGACATCTGTGCAGTTACAGAAACATGGCTCAAAGAATCAGATACCGTCCTCATAAACCAACTCCCATCCTCCCTCTATGACATCTTCCCTATCCACCGACCTAAAAAAAGAGGTGGAGGAATTCTCCTAGCAGCCAAGAAACATCTTAACCTTAAACTCATCAGTATAGCAGCCCCACCCAAACTTGAAATCGGCCTCTTTAAAGCAGATACCCTCCAATTATGTCTAGTTTATGCCCCCCCTACCATCCTCGAGTCCAATCCCTCCCCCCTAATTGAATTTTTTATAGAATGGATAAATACAGATACACCTTCCATCATCCTTGGAGATTTTAATCTCCACGTTAACTCACACCCTCCTACTGCATCCTGCGAAAATTTCATTCAATCCCTCCTTGCCTTAGGCTTCCGACAAATTATAGCATCGCCAACTCATAAAGCTGGTCACACGTTGGACCTAATGTTTATTAACTCCAATTTCCAAACCGCCAACCCACCCACCTGCACCCCAGTGCCCTGGTCTGACCACTACCTCATTGAAAGCCGTCTCACTTTGAAGAAACCCCTCCCAACTAACCATTCTGCTCAAACCACCATCATTTCCAGAAAAACCTGCCCTAGCGACGAACTAACCGATGCACTAGCCTCATCCCTACCAAGGCTTATCGGCTCAGACCCAGACACAGCCCTAGCATCCTGGCATAGCCTCACAGAAGACATTGCCAACAAATTATGCCCAATCACCGAACGTATCATAAACACCGCAGCAAAACCCTCTAAGCCATGGTACACCCAGGAACTAAAAACCCTAAAAGCCAATCTCAGACAAAAAGAAAGAAAATGGCGTAAGGACCCAACCCCGCAACATTCCTCCATCTACAAAACAGCCTTACACACATATAGGCAGTCTACTCTTAAACACAAGCGAGACTTTTATGGTAAAAAAATTCATGACTATAATTTCAACCCCAAAGTTCTTTTCTCCTACGTCGCCAGCCTCACCACCCCTGTCCTCCCCACTATCCCAGATTCCGAGGCGTGGCCAAATGTGACGAACTGGCCAATTATTTCAAAAACAAAATCTCCAACCTTCTCTCCAGATTTTCCCCCACCAATCCGTCCCCCCCCTACTAACCCACCCTTGATCCCCTCCCTGTCCCAACCTTCAATGGCCACAATGGATCTTACCTCCTCTAAAGAAATTACAGGCCTCCTCCGAAAACTTAAACCTGCCTCTCATCCCAACGACACCAATCCCACCAAAGCGCTAATAGCCATTCCCAACAGCATATCCAGCACCATAGCTGAGATTATCAACTGCTCCATCACCCACGGGATAGTCCCAGATTCCCTCAAACACGCTGTTGTCAAACCCCTCCTCAAGAAACCCTCTCTAGACCCCAAAGACCCTTCCAACTTCCGCCCCATTTCCAATCTCCCTTTTATCTCCAAACTTATGGAAAAGGTGGTAAATTCACAACTCATGGACTACCTAGAAAACCATGATATTCTCCATGTCTCCCAATTTGGATTCAGGAAGCACTTCAACACCGAATCCTTACTGCTCTCCCTCACTGACTATCTCCTCAGAGGTCTGGGACAAGGCCACAGTTACCTCCTCGCCCTTCTTGACATCTCAGCGGCCTTTGACACCATCAGCCACCACCACCTCCTGACACGGCTAGAAAGCATCGGCATCTCAGGAATAGCCCTTGCTTGGTTCAAATCCTATCTCTCTAACAGAAAGTTCTCTGTGAAAATTGGAAACAACCTATCTGCCTCATACCCCCTACAACAAGGAGTCCCGCAAGGCTCATCACTCTCATCTACCCTATTCAACATTTACCTCACTCCCCTCTGCCACCTCCTCACTGACCTTAAACTCAAATTCTACCTTTATGCTGATGATGTACAGATCATCATTCCCATTCACAACTCCATATCTGACGCCCTCGAGCACTGGGAAAAGTGCCTTGCAGCCATCAACGCCCTCCTCACCAACCTTCAGCTTGCTCTCAACACCAACAAAACGGAACTCCTTCACATCTCCTCGCACCCCCCTGACCTCCTACCTAACGACCCTAAACTTAACCTCCTCACAGCTCAACCCTCCGTTAGAGACCTCGGAGTCCTTCTTGATCCCAACCTAAGTATGAAACCTCACATCAACTCCATCCTCAAAACTGGCTTCTTCAAGCTAAATGTACTAAAGAAACTCAGACCCCTGCTCTACGCCCATGACCTCCGCACAGTGATCCAAGCTACCCTCACCTCCAAACTAGATTACTGTAATGCCCTCCTCTTAGGGCTCCCATTGTCTTCTATCAAACCCCTTCAACTTCTGCAAAATGCTACTGCAAGACTCATTACAAACACACGCAAACATGACCATATTACCCCCATCCTCAAGGATTTACATTGGCTCCCCATAATGTCCCGTATACACTACAAAACTCTGACCATAATTCACAAGTCCATTTACACCCACAACTCCAACTGGCTCGACCTCCCTTTCACTGCCCCCCTGTCCACCCGAGCCACCAGATCTACCAACAAAGGCACCCTACACGTTCAATCCTTGAAACAGGCACATCTCTCCTCCACCCGAGACCGTGCCATCTCTATTGCCGGGCCCGTTCTCTGGAATACACTACCTGTCCACATGCGACTTGAACCCTGTGCATTTAAATTCAAAAAGAAATTAAAAACTCTCCTGTTCAACCATGCTTACACAGAATAACTCCTTCCACTCCCCCTCGCAGTCCCCTTTCAGGTAACCTCCTTATTAAGGAGACTTTCATTGTAAATTGTTTTGGTTATTACCTTCTTGTTCTCCTATCCTTCCTACTGCCTTTCTGTTCTTCCCCCCGCCCAGTTACATTCCCCTGTTGCAATGTATTTTCCAATCTTTCAGTTACTATGTGAACCGGTATGATGTCCCCACAAATACCGGTATATAAAAGTTTCTAAATAAATAAATAAATAAATAAATTACTAGTTTGACTCACGAATTCTGACCCTGAAATTCACTAACCTCTGCTGTATTTCAAATCTTAAGTGCTAGGGACTCTTAACACCAAGTTAAATGAAAGTGGGGAGAGTGGACATCCCTGTCAGGTACCTTTCTGAACCTCAAAGGGGGAGGAGAGGACTCCTTCAGTCAACATCTGTACGTTAGGTTTGCTGTATAGAGACTGTATCCACGCAAGAAATTCCATAGGAAAACTAAGCTTTCTAAGAGTAGCTATCATAAGTTGTGGGGATAAGCGATTGAATGCTTTTTCTGCATCCAATGAGATTACTAATTCAGGGATTTTCTTTTTCTTAGCCAGATAAATTAAGTTCAACAGTCTTCGGGTATTATTCACTGAGGACCTTCCCTTAACAAAGCATGTCTGATCCGGGTGGATAAACAGTTGAAGTGTATCCTCTAGTCGTAGCTGCAACACCTTCTCCAATATTTTGATATCTGTATTAAGTGATATTGGGCAATAGGAGGAATAACTAGTAGGATCTCTCTTTTTAGGAAACACGGTAATGACTGCCTGTAACAAAGAATCCGAATAGACCTTTCTGCCATGCAAATAGTTAAATAATTCACTCAATAAAGATAAATATTCAGTGAGGAAATGTTTATAATAATCAAGCTGAAAACCATCAGGCCCTGGGCTCTCTTGAGTTGATAATGAATTTAATGCTCTATTAATCTCAAATTAATTTATGGGTGTACTAAGCATCTATTGTACCTCCTGAGATACTTGTGGTAAATCTTTCTTGGCAAGGTACCGAGAGATGATCTCCTCACTCAGGCCTTTAAGTGATTGATAAGAGTGTTTGTAATTAAAGGTAAATTCTTTTATTTCCCTAGGATGATGATGCAAAATGCTTTGCTCATCCCTAACCCCTCTAATAGTTATCCCTGTCAAAGGCTCCCTAGCCGGTCTAGCCAGAAGGGGGTCCTACTTATATTTTTGTTTAGTATACCTAATATTTTTTTCAATTTGAGTAGTCTGCAACTGTTGTAACTCTTCCCTTGTCAGTCTAAGCTCCCTACATATCCAGTCACTACAAATTGTCTTATGTTGTTGCTCTAAATCTTTAATAAATAGCAGCAGCTCCTCCTGTTACATAATCTTTGCTTATTAAAATGACTTGTGTAAGCTATAATTCTTCCTCTCACCACTGCTATTAAAGTGTCCCAACAGAGAGCTGGGTTATATTCCTCAGATGAATGTATATTGGGAAACTCCTCTATCACTTGCCAAATTATCAGGCCGACACAGTACAGTGCATTCCGGTGGAGCGCACTGTTAACCTGCGGTTGGACGTGCGTTTTCGACACGCTAGCTTTACCCCTTATTCAGTAAGGGGTAATAGTGTGTCGAAAATGCGCGTCCAACCCTCCCGAGACTAATAGCGCCCGCACATGCAAATGGATGTTGATGGCCCTATTAGTCATTCCCGCGCGATACAGTAAGTAAAATGTGTAGCCAAGCCGCACATTTTACTTTAAGAAATTAGCGCCTACTCAAAGGTAGGTGTTAATTTCTGCCGGCGCCGGGGAAGTGCACAGAAAAGCAGTAAAAACTGCTTTTCTGTGCACCCTCCAACTTAATATCATGGCGATATTAAGTCGGAGGTCCCAAAAGTTAAAAAGAAAAAAAAAAAGTAAAAAATCCAAAAAAAAATAAAAATTTAAAATCAGCTCGCGGGTTGAAAACCGGACGCTCAATTTTGCCGGTGTCCGAACCCGTGGCTGTCAGCGGGCTTGAGAACAGACGCCGGCAAAATTGAGCGTCGGCTGTCAAACCCGCTGACAGCTGCCGCTCCTGTCCAAAAAGAGGCACTAGGGACGCACTAGTGTCCCTAGCGCCTCTTTTTACCGCTGGCCCTAATTTAAATACTTTGGTTTACTGAATTGCGCGCATAGGACACTGGCCTGTGCGTGCGCCGGCAGAGCGGGCGCTCTCCCGCGAACTATATCGGCCTGTATCTTCTCAAATTTAGGAGTCTAAGTGAAATAAATTCAGCCTCCATCCTGGCCAGGTATAAGCTAATTGGATGGTGGTCTGAATGAGAACTGGGTAAAATATCCCAGCTTTTGACCTTTGTCAATGCCAGATTACTACAAAGAAAATAATCCATCCTACTGTAGGTTTTATGGTGAGGCGAATAAAAAGTGTAATCTCTACTATTATGATTATGTTCTTGCCATACATCTCACAATTTCAAAGCTTGCCCTCCTTCACCCAGCTTGCCTAAAAAATAATGACAGAAGCACTAGTCCCGACCTATCCAAAGCATTATTCATATACATATTCCAGTCTCCCCTTATAATCAGAAATTGTATATCAAAATTAGCTAACTGAGTAAAAAAAAACTTTGAAAAACTCATTGTGATAATTATTGGGCCGTATATATTGACTAGGATGAGTGTCTTCCCATTCAAGACTCCCTTCAGTATTATGAACCGGCCCTCAGGATCCAGAAAGGACTTGACCACATTAAAGGGTAAAGTTTTATGAATAAGGATACAAACTCCCCTGCTCCTTATATTATAAGAAGCAAAATAGTTTTGCCCCGCCCACACCCTAATTAATTTAGCATGTTCAATTCAAGATAAATGTGACTCTTGCAAAAAAAAACAAAAAACTATTTGTGCGTGCTGGGTTTTACAATAATTTTACAGTTTTGTATGTTTAACAGGGCTAGATACCCCCACATACATTCACAGATATTATCTTCACTGAAGAATTAGCCATATCTCATCTTTTTGATATTATTGAGGAATCTAATCCATATTCTTCGTATCACACTTCTCACTGAGCACCTCGCCACCAGCACAGATTCCATCTTGGTTTCTTCACAAGGTGATATAATCACATGTTCATGCCATGTCTTGAATCTAACATTTTTACTTATCTGACGTTTAATCCTTTCCACAAACTCCCTCCTCCCACAACAATGCCAACTATATAACAACCTTTGTCTCCCTTTTCCCCTACCCCATCCTCCCACCTTAATCTCTCCTTTCTCATCCCCCTTTCCATTCAGAAGTCTCTTCATAACCCTATCTAATCACTCCCTCCCCCTCCCCCCGAAACCTTAGAAATTCTGAAGATCGGCTGTATCAAGGTAGTGCTGCCTCGCAAACAACTGCAGAACTCCCCCACTAACCACTTCCACCTAACCCACGCAAAGCATTGCCTCGGGTAGGAACACTCGCCCACCGTATTCAGGCAGTAAAAAATGAAAAAAAATCAAAATTAAGCTTAAAAGTCTGAAATTTAAGTAAAAACAAAAATAACGGCATATGAAAATAAACCAAAATTCCAGCCTCCTAACCAAGGTAAAAAGCAACAAGAAAAAAATTTAAATCAGCCAGCAGTCTGTGTCCGAAATGTCTTTGGTTCAAAGTCCTGGCACCGTTTCAGTCTCTCGTTGAAAAATTGTAGATTACCGGAAAGAAGTCCAGGTTGACTGTCCTGTACCCAAATATTAAGAGATTTAGGATAAGTGTGCTGCTTTTCTGTAGGCATAACAAACGGTTCAATATATAGAAAGTAAAATCAAATATCTTCTGTGCATGACACTGCTTGTCAAGGGGGGCGGGGCATTTTGTGAGCTCACAGGCTGAAGAGTGCAGAAAAAAAAGGCACAAAATAAAATAGACCAAAGATCCAAAAAATATGAAGAAGCTGATTTATCACAAAATAAAAAGCTGTAAATAAAAAAAAAAAAAAAAGAAGAAAGGGATAATTTTGTTTACAGATAAAGGGGACTGTAATCAGCCCCACTTATTTCTCGTTGGTCTGCAGGACATTTTCTGCTCGGCCACTATTATCCTGTTCCACATTGTTTCGTGAAGATGAGGATCCAGGAGAGTGCTCTGCTGCAAATCAGCAAGCTGCATCCGGGTCATCGAAGTGAAGTGGTCTCCCTGTATTCAAGATTTTTAAGCGGGCTGTATATAGCATCGCATATTGAAATCTTTTATGTTCAGCTGGTGCTTCGCCTTGACAAAGCTCTCATGCTTCTTTTGCAGCATTGGTGAGAAATCTTGAAAAATATACACATTTTTCAGTTCACCTTTCTGACAAGCCATCTCCATTATACAACGTTTATCCCCAAAATTATGCAACCAAAGTACAACCGCACGGGGCTTACCGTTCGGGCTGGGAGCAGGAGCCAGTGTTCATTGTGCACGATCCAGCTTCAAATGCCTGCCTGTCATGTCAAGCTGCAGCAACTCAGGCAGCCATTTTTCCAAAAAGCTATTACCCGGAAATTATTCCTTCGATTACAATTTTCTAGGTCCTTCTGCCGGGATTCGATTGATTTATATTGACATTCTAAACAATCTATTTTTGCACCATACGTCATCAGCGAATCTTCCAAATTGCTTAGTCGGGTCTCCATGCTGTCTAAACGTTCTTTTTGCTCCTGTACAGACGACACCAACTGTGCCACTTTATCTACTACTATACCCAGCTTAGTATCAATACTTTTTGATAATTTCTCTGTAAATTGATTTAAGACCTGTTTCAGAGTCTCTTTAGTGGAGGTAATGGGTGCTATCTCAAACCATTATCTGATGACATCTCCTCTGCAGGGCCTACCTCAGGAGTTTCAGAAGACAAATCCTGTTCACCCATTTTCTGTTTTATGGTTCGATCTGCCCATAGTTCAGGAAGGGATCACTTCTGAGGGTTTTTAGGCATCAGTGCTGATAGCAGAAACCAACAAATTGCAAAAATAAACACAATATTTTAGTGATGAGAGCAGGAGCCCCAGAGATGCACTGCTACTCCCTCTGGTGCCTCATGTGATCCCTCTTAAATGTAGTATTTGAGAATGAGCCCCTGAGATTTCCTTTAAACATGATATTTATTGAGACATGCTGATAACCACTTTGATTGTATGAAAAGGTGATATATCAAATATATTAAACTTAAATCAAACTAAACCTTCCTTAGAAAGGATGATGGCAAATAAGCAAAAGGTGACATTATATATCTTGTTGGTGCTTCTTGTTTATCATTCACTGTGCAGTTTAATATTGATAAAGACCACCTATTAAACCTTTTTTTTTTTTTTTTGCTTCAGCATGAACTTAGTGTGTGTCAGATTAGACAGAATAGCAAGAGAATCTCATCTCAAAGTAACAGGAGACACTTGCATGAGCAACAGAATGTGACTTGAACTCGTCTGTCTTACGAAGTGTTTGATGACTGATCAGTTTTCATCAACTAGAATAATTAAGCTGAAGATGTATGCAGGTTGTTAATGCTAAATACCTACAGTACCTGAATGTGATCCACTTTGAAGCACTGAAAAAAAAAGTGCAAAAAAGTGGAATATAAATCTAAATAAATAAATAGGAAGTGGAGACGATGAGCGGTATACAAATTGGTATAAGCCACAAAAATCAATAGTATAGCACTATACAAGTTCATGGGACCTTATCTTAGAAAAGTCAATAATTGAAACTTGAAAATTAATTAAATCAGCATATCCATCATTTATTAACAGTTGCTTGAAGAAATGTATTTCGGTCCCCTGACACGGACCGTGTTTTGGCACAAGGGCTACATTGGGAGGGACAAAAGCCCAGAGGTAAAATTGGAAGGATCAAAACAATTCTGTAATGAGGAACCATAGAAACAGACACCAACAAAATATAACCATAAATATCAAACATTCATAATACATATAAATGTGATCACATAAAAACTGGATGACTGACATAATTATAAATTACTAATCACACAACCTATGAAATCCGTTCTGAGGAAACGTGCATTATCCACAGCAGGCCCTTCACTTTGGAACTCGCTCCCTCCAGACCTTCGTTTAGAACCATGCCACTCTACATTTAAAGGGAAACTTAAGACTTGGCTTTTCAAACAAGCTTTCCCCTAGAGCCAAGAACACGAAGAAAAGTCTTTTCAAGCCCACAACGAATTATTCAGATCTATTTTTTTCTTCCTTTGTTAATCAGAAATTTACACATGCTGACTTCAATGTAAAACTTATTACTTTGTTTTTGTTCAATGTAAAACTTCTTTTATTCTGTTCTATGTAAACCGCTATTTGTAGCGATAGTTACTGTTCTTTGTGAACCGGGGTGATATGTATATTATACAGGAACCTCCGGTATATAAATTAATTTAAATAAATAAATAAATAAATAATATAAATAATAATTAAATTATAATTGTACAAATGTAATCACAGACAAAAATGTTTAATGCAATGCCGGATTTTCAGGGAATAAATCAAAGTTTTCATACTATTGATTTTTGCAGTTTGTTAATTCCATGTGAAGGGATACTTTCAAATCCATTTTAATAGGAAAGTAAAATATGCTAATGAGCCTTGTGGTGGTAAGTTCTGTAATGTCTGCTTTGTTTGAAGCTTTCATATCCCCTGGAATAGGAATGGAAGTTTCTCTCAAACATTTGTGTTAGTTATGTGTAGCAAACCTCATGCAATTTGTTGACAGCTCAGGAAATGCTAAGGTAAAGATTTCGGCTGAAGTACAAATCTAATAAAAGGACACTAGAGAGATAAGTATCTTAAGTAATGTTTAATAATTACAGCTTCCCAGGAGAGAGGTTAATCATGTGCTTTGATCTATCCCTGTTTATATGACCACTAGAAGTGTTAAAAATGAAATTGTATTTAGATAAATCTTTACAAATCATAAATTATTTTATTGGTTTCTACTGAAGATTCCAAAAAAGGCAAGCTATTTAGTATGATGAGGGGATAATTAGCAGAAAACGTGTGGGAGTATTTTCAAGCCTTTTATTTTATTTTTTTCTGAAGTTCCAAGTTCATCTTCTGTGAAATCCAACCATATCCACTAATCTCTGCCTTGTGTTGACAAGTACTTTTTAAAGAGTTTAATTATGAATACCTTTGAAGTTCTAAATTTACACTTCCTGTTGATGCAGGCTCCCACTGTTTCCAATTTGGAGAAATCCCTAGTTGCATAGAACGTTTTTCTCATCAGGGTATTCCTTCTAGAACATTACATGCTTCAGAGAATACTGCCAGCTGAGGAAATAAGTTCAAAATTTCACAAGAACAGACTTCAGTTCTTTGACTTGTACACAATGCCAGCTGAGTATTTAGAAATATTAAAAATCAGTACCTTTAGACAGCAATCTCAGGTTGTATTCCATTATAGAAAAAGATGTCCTCATTGCTTCTTGTTCTTTGTTTTATTTATAGCTATGGTATTAAGTATGTCAGGAAGTGACTTTTAAATGGGACATGTTATTTAAATTAGTTTTTTGTGTAAAGCAAGAGATCTAGATACAACCCAACATGCTTATGAGACCACTAAAGACTTGGAGAAGACTTTTATTTAATTTTATAATGATTTCCATCTCCAAACCCTTTTTTTAAATCTTTCATGCCCACTCAAAAATGTTATATTACTTATCAAAGGCAATCTGTAGTCACTTAGGGCAGTTGTGCTAAGCATTTTTCCTGTAGACACAAAATGGGGAAAACACTTTAGTTATATCTGGCCCTTAATCTTAAAAATTCTCACACAAAAATCAACACAAAGGCTCCAATGAAAAGATATATTTTCCAGAGCCTTCCAGCATTGAATCCAGTATAAAGAAGTCCAGCCAAAAAGTGCTATAATGAAAGAGGCAGAGAAGATATGCAGAGGAACTTTGTCAGAAAAGAATTGCATGTGAAGGGAAGTTGTCTGGAAGAAAATCCAACACGGGCCGTGTTTTGGCATGACTGCATCAGGGAAATAAATGAAAAGAACATATTGCATCCGAGAAATCCATATATCCTTCTAGTTAGACTACTGCAGACAGATAAGATGAAAAATGGTCTCTGAGTTTAAAAACAAGTTAACCAATGCTGGACTGTACTTTATCAATCCTGCCCAAAGGATGTGTCAAATTTTGCAGCTCTAAGAAAGAGAGAATGAATCTATCCACAGACTCCTTCTGTCTGGAGCATTTAAGCATATATCCAATCAAACAATTAAGATGTATGCACAGAAATAGAAGGTATCCTCATGTAAGAACCACTTGGCCACCTAGTCTGTATATTGCCTTTGCTCCTATCATTATAATGTGTTTGTGTGTTTTTACAATACATTGTAACTTTGATTTAAACTCTGACTTTCCAGTAAAAGTACTGCTCAAAACAGCTAATTGCAAATAATTCAGTAATTTATTCAATACACATCATAAATATATGAGCTATTTCAGATAGTAAATAAGCTACTAGAACCTTCCCCCTCTAAGTCCTCTACCATGGTGTCAGAGGCACACTGTAACAAGCCTGCAAAATATTTCTCAGAAAAGATCACACACTTCTAGACAGAGCTGGACTCTTGATATCTGAGAAGATCTACCACTAGCACACCAGGTCTTATCCACCAACTATTTCTCCAGTTTTCTAACTCTGTTAGGGAAGACATAGATGCCTTTCCTCCAATATAAAAGTTACAATTTGCCACAAGATCCCTGCCCTTCCTCACTTGTCAAACATGCCATATCTGGACTTCTTGATTGTCTCCTTTAATTAACACGTCTTTGACATAGGCCATGTACTTGGTTGCTTAAAGGCAAAAAAAACAAAGGGACAACCTTACGTCGTGGAAAGATTTTATTAATATATTCTAGTAAAGAGCCCAACTCCGGCCGAGTTTCGCCAATTAAGGCTGCATCAGGGGATGACTTCTGATGGCAAAGAAACTACATAGACATACTCTTATATGGTAACAATTGTCAAGCCAAATTTCAGTCTTAATCATGCAGACAACTCTCTCCGCTTCACAAACTGACAGTGTCATGTAGCTTCTATAATTATTCCGTTTCCTCTCAAAAGTGTGTTGTTAAAGGGTAAAACAAAAATAAAAACGATGTGTATTTTACCTTCTATCTCACAACCTCTCAAACGCAAAAGGATCGCTCCTCGCGGTGTGTTTTTTTTGCCTTGGCTACATGGGATTGCCTTCCGATTTGCTTTATTGGACCTTGGTTGCTTAAATAAAGCCTAAGAAAGTAAATAAAATGAAATCCACTAAAGACAGAAGCGTAGGCAGTTGAAAGCCCACCTTTTTATTGAAGCATTTGGACCTAATTTAAGCTTTGGATGTTCTAAAAAGTGCATTATTTTGTATTAGGTTGTATATTGTTAAGAATTTGGTTTTTAAATTGGTATTTATATTGTTATGTACATTTAGAACAATAGACTTGTAATTTGTGTTTTATAAAATTTTAAAATAAAATAAGTACTGTGTATAGGCCAAAAAAATCAAGGTGATCCTCAAAGGGGGGACAGCCTTATGTCTCAGCTGTCAGGTTCATAACTTGGAATTCATACTAGATTTTAAGCTTACTATAGAAGCTCCATTCCTAGCAGCATTCTTTCAGTTATGCAGACTGTGCCATTCCTTTCCCTTCTTTGATGGCCCTGTCTTTACCACAGTGACCCAAGAATGTGTTATCTAATACCTAGATTACTATGACTCGCTGTACACTAGAATCCCAAAGCAACTCAGTTAGCACCTAAAATTCATTCAGAACACCACAGCTTGAGTAATAAGCGAAGGATATTCGCTGGAGTTTTGCAGTATTCCTCGGGACGTGTTCATGGTGTCTACTTGCCTTTCCCGCAGAAGAAGCAGGCAATCGAGAGTACACTGTCAAGGCTCCTCAGTCTGAGGGCTGTGGTTCCAGTACCTATGTCTCAAGAAAATACAGGTTGATATTCCATTTATTTTGTTGTGCCCAAGAAGGAAGACTCCTTTTGTCCCATCCTGGATCTCAAAGGAGTCAACTCTCATTTGCGGGTGACTCACTTTCACATGGAAACATTGCAATCAGTGATAATGGCCTTATAGTTGGGGGAATTCCTTTCACATTGGATCTGTCTGAGGCGTACCCCCATATTCCTATCCAATTGGAGCACCAACGCTTCCTGCATTTTGTGGTGCTGGGGTGCCATTATCATTTTCGGGTGCTGCCTTTTGGTTTAGCCCCTGTTCCCTGTTATGGTGGTAGCGACGGCGGATCTGAGAAAGGATGGGATGCTTGGACATCCGCATTTAGATGACCGGTTGATTCGGACCAAGTCTCTGGAAGAAAGCTGTCTGGTGACCCGCAGGGTGATCTCCTTTTTGCAGGAGCTCGGTTGGGTGGTGAACCTAAGCAAAAGCAGTCTTTAGCCATCTCAGTCATTGGAGTATCTAGGTGTATGGTTCGATACGAAGCAAGGCAAAGTTTTTCTTCCAGAAGCTCATATTCAGAAGATGGTGCAGGTGCGTCTCTTGGTGAACACTATATGCCCGACAGTATGATGCTATCTGCAGGTGCTCGGGTTGATGGCGACAACCCTGGAAGTCATACCGTGGGCAAGGGCGCATATGCGTCTTCTTCAGCGTTCCCTGCTGCCTCGATGGAACTCGCAGTCTCTGGACTATTTGATTTGGCTCCACCTGCCGCTGGAATTCTGCTCTCACCTCTAGTGGTGGTTGCAAGTGGATCATTTGCGAAAGGGAGTCTCCCTGACATCGACAAACTGGTTGGTACTAACGACAGATGTGAGCCTCCAATGTTGGAGAGCTCGCCATCAGGAACTAATGCCAAAGACACTGGAATACAGAGGAATCTCTCTGGAACATGAATCGGCTGGAAGCCTGGGCGATTTGATTGGTGTGCTTGCAGTTCAGCTGCAGGGTCGAGCGGACAACGCATCAATGGTGGCTTACATCTATCGGCAGGGAGGAACCAAGAGTCAGCAAGTATCACAAGAGAGACCAACTTATTGAATGGGCAGATGTGCATCTTCGGGAGATCTCAGCCTCACACATTGCAGGAAAAGACAATGTGAGAGCAGACTTTCTCAGCAGGGAGAGTCTGGACCCAGGAGTATGGGTATTATTGGACAAGGCGTTCCAGCTGATAGTGGATCGCTGGGGCCTTCCATTTCTAGACTTGCTGGTGACTTCTCGCAATGAGAAGGTTCCTTGATTCTTAAGTCACAGGAGGCATCCGAAGTCCTTGGGGATCAATGCTGTCATGCAGGCCTGGCCAGAAAGCAAGCTGCTGTATGCCTTTCCCCCATGGCCCTTATTGGGAAAAATGGTTTGAAACATCAAAGGCCACAGCGGGAAGGTGCTTCTGGTAGCACCAGATGGTATGCAGATCTGTGAAGACTCCTGGTGGAAACCTCCCTTCATCTTCAGCCGCGCAGGAGCTTGTTGCAGCAGGAGCCTGTCCTTCACGAAAATCCGATTTGGTTTTGTCTCACAGTATGGCCCTTGAGAGGGCTCACTTGTTGAAGCATGGATATCTTACTGAGGTGATTGCCACCTTGCTATGAGCACAAAAGTTACCCACTTCCTTAGCCTAGGTGCGGGTTTGGCAAGTGTTTGAGGCTTGGTGTGAAGATTGAGGAGTAATTCCTCGTTCAGTTAGGGTCCTGCTCATTTTGGAATTTTTGCAGGATGGGTTGAATAAAGGGTTGGCCCTTCATTCCTTGAAGGACCAGATAGTGGCTCTTGCCTGTTTCAGGGGCCAGGTGAATGGTAAATCTTTATCATCTCATTCTGTTATGGCCTGTTTCTTGAGAGGAGTGAAACATCTTTGTCCTCCCTTATGGTAACCTGTTCCTTTGTGGAATCTTAATCTGATGTTGGATTTCTTGGTGGGCCCTATGTTTCGACCACTGCGTAGCTTTTCCTTGCAGGTACTGACCTTGAAAACAGTGTTTATAGTGGCAATTTGTTCTGCGTGAAGAATTTCCGATCTGCAGGCCTTGTCTTGCCAGGAGCCGTTCCTTCGGGTGACTCCAGAGGTGATACAGTTGCGTACTGTTCTTTTCTTCTGGCTTAAAGTGGTCTCAGATTTTCACTTGAATCAGTTCATTTCCTTATCGTCTTTGGGTAAGGAACGATGCGGAAGCAATACCGCCTGTTACGTCCCTTGGATGTCAAGAGACATGTTGTGAGATATCTGGAGGTTTCTAAACCTTTCCGAAAGTCAGATCACCTGTTTGTCTTTCATGGTGAGGAAAATCAGGGTGAACCAGCTTCGCGGGCTAGGATATCTCACTGGATTAAGGAGGTGGTCTCGGCCGTGTATGTGGCAGCTGAAAAGCTGTTGCTCATTCCACTAGGGCTCAGGCAGTGTCATGGGTGGAGGGTAGATTGTTGTTGTCCGTCGACATTTGCCAAGCTGCGACGTGATCCTCCTTACACACCTTTTCCAGGTATTATCATCTGGATGTGCATCCTGGGAGGTTGCAGCCTTTGCATGTGCAGTTTTGACTGGACCGCAGGCAGCCTCCTGCCCTGTTTGGGAGCAGCTTGGGTACATCCCACCAGTTCTGGATTTATCTGTCTGGATGCTAAGAAATGAGAAATTACTTCTTACCTGATAATTTCCTTTTCTTTAGGACAGACAGATGAATCCAGCTTCCTGCCTTTGGCTGCCAAAGGTTTGCACTATGGTCCTCCTACAGGATTTAAGAGTTTCCAGAGATTACTGGTAAGTGTTAATCTGGTTCATAGACTAGTGTTAATACATTCTGTGTTTTAGCTCAATGTTTCTTGTTGTTTGAGCACAGTATTGGTTGTCTGTTTTTCATCAAGTTTTTTTACTAGTCTGTCCACAGTTGTTTTTGAAGAGAATAGTGGCAGGCTGATGTCACTCCTGGAGTTTTCTCCATCTTCATCTGCTGGTAAAGTTGCATAACCCACTGATTCTGGATTAATCTGTCTTTCCTAAAGAAAAGGAAATTATCAGGTATGTAGTAATTTCTCATTTTGAAATAGTCTGCTACTCTTCTTCCAGTGCAGAGTCCAGTATCATTGTTTTAGCCTCCTTAACCACTTGCTGTCTAATGGTATGAAGCATATTACTTCAATTTTCCAAATTCTATAGGGGTATCACAAGCTGAGGTTAGCAAACTACACCCAGTTAAAAATCAATCTGCTTCATTCTAGGATGGCCCAGTAGCCCACTGGCAGTGCAGTATGTTGCTATACAAAGGGTCCCTGGTTTAATTCCTGAATCCGGTTCTTCCATACACCAGATCAATTGGATATGCTGAAAAGGGAGCATTCTCAACCCTCCGGAGGGAGAAGCAGAGAAGGGAGGAAATCATGTCATTAACAAGGGTAAAAACTGGCAATTGGATTTAGAGCCCTTGATCCAGGGTTCTGGAAATAGCCATGGTGGATGGCTACTCACCTCTGTACCATTGCTTCATTTATTGGACTTGGAATGATGGGAAAAAGGGCCTATTTAAATAGGGGAGAAAAATTCCCAGGTAGTTATGAATAAAGGCTCATGGCACCAGGATCCCAGCACTAGCTGATTGAACTGCAAGAAGTTCATCCTGGGATGTATACCATCTGGTCCAATGATTTGCTACTCTTTAGTTTGTCAATCTGGCCTACTATATCTTCCAGGTTCACCGTAATTTGGTTCACTTCATCTTATTCATCCCCTTTGAAATCCATCTCCAGAGCTGGTATCTCCCCAACATCCTTCTTAGTAATACTGAAACAAAGAATTATTTTAGTTTTTCCGCAATGGCCTTATCTTCCCTAAGAACCCCTTTAACCCCTCGATCATCCAATAGTCCTTCCAACTCCCTTAGCAGGTTTCCTGCTTCGTATTTATTTAAAAAACCTTTTATTATGAGTGTTTGCCTCTATGACCAACTTCATTTCAAATTCTCTTTTAGCCGTCTTATCAGTGTTTACATTTGACTTGACAATGCTTATGCTTCTTCATATTTTCTTCAGATGGAATCTTTCTTCCAGTTTTTGAACGGCTTTTTTTGGTTAAAATAGCCTCTTTCATCTCACTTTTTAACCATGTGAGTAATCATTTAGTCTTCCTTCTACCTTTCTTAATGCAAGCCTGTTGAATATATTTAGCCTTTGCAGCTGCACCCTTCAGTATTTTCTATTTTCCTTATTTTAATAAAGTTTCCCTTTTGAAAGTTTAGTGTTAGAGTTATAGATGTACATATTGTCCCCCTTCCAGTCATTAGTTCAAATTTGATAATATTATGATCACTGTTGCCAAGTGGCTCCACCACCATTACTCCTCTCACCAAATCCTGCGTGCTACTAAGAATTAGATCTAAAATAGCCCCTCTCTCATCTGTTCCTGAACCAATTGCTCCATGAAGCAGTCATTTATTCCATCTAGGAACTTTACCTCTCTAGCATGTCCTGATGTTACATTTACCCAGTCAATATTGGGATAATTGAAATCTTACATTAATATATTTGTGTGAATGTGTGTATACACAGACACTTCCTGCTGTAGCCTATGCTACTCTTGGTTTCTAGTCAATGAACTTCTAGGTGATCTCCAGCCAGGAGGCCAAAAGAGAAAACACTTCATATGTCTAGTAGTAGCATAAAGGTAGATACAGTTATATGTCAGACATTATTGCTTGTATTGAAATTTTACTGTCAGGACAATTTTCAAAGATTTTTATGTGGGTAAAATGGACTTTTGAAAATTGTTCCTTGCCACTCTAACTCCTTAGTGCAGAGTTATATCAAGAGAAGAAATGTAAAATTTACCCCAGTTGGAGCAGTTATAACTGGTATCCATAGTCACCTATAGCATTTTCTCGTGTCGGCTATCTTGAACCAAAATCAACCAGTACTTCAGATCTAATGCTAAGAAATTTCTTTCTACGATACTGCGTTGCCCTAGATAAATCTGGAAAAATTCAGAGCTTTTGGCCCTTGAGCACAGAATTTGTGCAGAATTCCCCTCCGCAAAATTTCTATTTTCTATGCAGAATTTGGAGCAGGCCCGGCGAGCTGTGAGTGGAACCTATCCTGCTCACAGAAAAGATGGTGCAGGCCCCGGCAGCTGTGAACAGAGCCCATCCCGCTTATGGCAAAAATAAAGGCCCAGTGACAGCAAAGATGGAGGAGGCCCCAGTGAGAGTGAGTCTGTGTAGAGGTGTGTAAATGTGTGTGTAAGACTGTGAGCCTGGGGGGAGAGGGGGGGGGGGAGTATGTGTGTGTGCTAGAGAGAGAGCTCATGGGAGGAGTTTGTAAAAGAGTGTGTATATGTGTGAGAGATTGGGAGCTGGTGTGTGTAAAAAAGGATTGTGTGTATTTGAGGGTGCTGTTTGTTTGTGAGAGAAGGGAGCCAGTGTGCAGGGATGTGTGAGAGAGAGATAGATAAACTGTGAGAAGGTGTATTTGTGAGAGAAAGAGGGAGCTTCTGTTGGGGATGTGTGCAAGATAGAGAGGGAGCCTTTATGAGGTGGTGTGGTGTGTGCGAGAAAGAGAGGGAGACAGTATGAGGTGGTATGTATGTGCACAAGAGACAGGGAGCCTTTGTGTGTGAGAGAGAGGAACAGTGGTAGCCTGTATGAAGTGCAATACCGAGAGAGAGGTCAAACTCTGGGATTGGAAATAGTGGAAGGGGTTGAGCCGAGAGGGGGGAGGGGAAAGTTAGTGGAGGAGTTGGGGCCAGAGAGGGCAAAGTGAAAAGAGACTGACTGGGGAATTAGGGAGAGAGGGTGGAAGGGACACTCTTACAGTGTACTTCTAGGGAAACTCTGCTCAAAATATTTAATACTCTGCATCTTTAAGTAATAACTTTTTTCTTTATTATATTTTAAATTATTACTTAAAGATTGTCATATATATTGTTATTTCAACCAATATAAAGTATGCAAATCTTGCAGAATTTTAACATTTTTTTGGGAAAATTCCCCCAGGAGTAAAGCACTTCAGATGGAATACCCAAGCTGAGAGATTGAGTTGCTGATAACATGTACATAAATAAGAATTCAGAATCTTGATTCCTTTCTGGAGATAAGCGTACTTTACAACATTTAATCCATAATGTAAAAGTCTGCCAATGCAGAGTAGGGTAAAGGTTTAAACTAAAGAATTCAATTTATGTTAACTCATTCTGTACTCCTGAGCAGTGAACATGGTAACATATTGAAATTCATAGTCTTTCTTTATTGTATTTATAAACCACCTAAAGCAAAAACTAGGCGATGTACAAAATTGATTAGCACAAGTGCATCACATAAAACACACAAATGAGACCAGCTCAGTTGCAGCCAATAATTCGGATAATGAGTTCAGTTAGAAACCTCTTAGATCAAGTCATACACTTGATGAATAGCCATGTTTTCAGCAAAGTTTTGAGGCTATCAAGTAATCGTATGGCTGTGTGTTCCACAAAATTGGAGCTGCCACAGAAAAAGCACAATTCCTGGTGCAGCATAATCTTGCTTGGCGCACTGAAGGCATATCCAGAAGGCTCCTTTTAGAAGAACGTAGTTGGTGTGTGGGGCAGTACTTATGTAAAAGTGCATTACCCCATGATGATATGTCTAAAGAGATCAATTTAAAAGTAGTCGTAGCAATTTTATATTTGATTCGTTCCATAATGGGAAGCCAGTGAAGGTCCACAAGAACGGGGGTAATGTGGTTGTGTCTCTTGCTCCCGGAGAAAAGACTGGCAATGGCATTAAGTAATAGTTCCAGAGGCTTGATTGTCATTGCAGGTAAGCCAAGAAGGACAGAGTTGCAGTAATTCACCAGTGATAGAACTGATGCTTGCACAACCATCCTAAAATCTGGATTTGCCAAAAAATGTTTAAGACCGCACATAACCCGAAGCTTGTAGAAACTAGAGATGTGCTTCGGGTCTAAATATCGTGTTGGGCTTCGTTTCAGGCCCCCTGCGGGAATTTTGTTTTTCCCAAGGTTTGGGGGTTTTTTTGGGGGGGGGGCCCCGATTTTCGGGTTAGCACGCACTAACTCAAAAATGAATTTTTCCTGAAATTTCGGAAAAAATTAAATCGTTTTTCGGTTCTCCCGAACCATTCTTGCTTAATTTGGGAAAAACAATTGCACATCCCTAGTATAACCCAGATTTTAGCGGGCTTCTTATATGGCGACAGAAAGACAGAGCGGGGTCAAAAACAACTCCTAAATTACGAATACAGGAGTCTAATGAGAGGATAGTATTTTCGATCACAATTGACGTTTGTTGGATCTTAATTGGAGGGCACTGGATCAGAACGCATTGTGTTTCACAATTAGGTTCTCAGGCTTTATATTATTTGAGTAATTTTGATTTATGTATTTATTTTTTTTAAACTTATATTTTATTAATTTCAAAATCATCAAATGCAAGATATATTTGTCAGAAAAAGTACAAACAATAAGAAAATAGAACACAAATCAATTAAAAAAAAAAAAAGTATCAGACATATATGCACTATCACAGGCCACTATAAGTAGGGGGGAGCAGTATTAGCCTGAGGCTAGGCACTAACAACAGTACAAGTAAGATTATTGAAGAAACAAAAACATCTGAACAGATCTCCTTTTATGTATATATTATGCTCCCCGAACGTACTAGGAGACCTGGGTGATAACATTAAATCCTAGTGTCTAAAAACCCCCGCAACTGGGTGGCATCAAAAGAGGTATTTAACACCATTCAAAAGAATCAAACATTTACAAGGAAATCTTATATCACAGGAAGCACCCAACACCAGTACTTCAGATCTAATGCTAAGAAATTTCCTTCTACGATACTGCGTTGCCCTAGATAAATCTGGAAAAATTCAGAGCTTTTGGCCCTTGAACAAAACACCTCTATGGCAAAAAAAAAACAAAACAAAAATAAAATATGATTTCTATCTTGCAAGAAAAGAAATGAAACCAAGATGTAGCTCTAGATGTAATATTGTCTTCCGAACTTTCAGAGAGACAAAAGGCAATGAGGAAACAAGAAAAGTTAGGGGAGAGCTCAGGCATTTCACATCTGATCCAGGTGCCATTTCGACTCCTCCCCCCACTTATGTATTTATTTAAAAATGCTTATAACCTGTAACATCCAATGCATCTTCTTCTGGGATGGTTAACAGTCTTATAATATGCCTTGTTTAGTTAGGAACAGTGGACAACAAATCCACAAATTTATTGTCTGTCAACATTAAAAGGCTCAACAGGGTGAGGTATGACAAAGATGGATGGCATAGGAAGCCCAGAAATATTGTGATATCCATACCAGTATGTCGTTCTATCTTGTTTCTCTTCTTCTCTCTGCCATTGTATCTTCTAGTGTATATTATGGGTAGAGTCCTTCATTAGTTTAATTCAGTTTTCACCCATAAATTTCCAGATTTTCTGAAAGGTGACAATCTGTTTAAACCAATATTCACCCTAATTTTAGTCTGATTAAAGAGCTGCTCCAGAGCTGCAACTGAAGCATTTCAAGGCCTCTGGTCACTGCTGAAAGCCAGTGAGGGCCAAAGCACATGCCTTGTTTCAAGTCCCACCCTTCACCAATGAAAGCGCTCATTCTCCAGTGTTACCCATGCCATATTTGAAGTCCTACCGCCTCCCCCTCCCCCCCCCCCCCCCCCCCCCCCCCCCCCAAGCAGCCAAAGGCCTGCTGTCTGGTGCAGTGAATGCATTTCAAGCAGACCCTGTCCACCAGAACCACTTTCCAGCAGGCTCCCTGGTCCTGCATAAAAGCAGAAGTGCAGAATTGCAGAGTGAGAGCCTCAGTACGCATGCTGCCAAGGGAGAGAGAAAAAGCCTGGGGCCACCACCGGCAGCAATGAATGTTTTTGCAGAATGTGTGTGTGTGTGTGTAAAAAGGGGAGAGGGCGGAGGAAGATTCTCGATGGTAAGAGAGAGAGAGGGGCATATTAGGCAGGGGTTTGAGATACAGGTGGAATGCTGCTGAGTGGGTGGATGGGAGAATCCGATAAAAGCTTCTATCCACCAAAATAAGCTCCTAAATATTTACACAGAAAAATGAGCCATTTTTTAGACTGATTTTCTCCTGTTTTTATTGTTATAAGCCCTGATAAATTCTCAGGAAAAATAAAGAACGAAAATGAAGGTCCCTCCATTGCTATCCTGTTATTGATCGCTATGCCCTAAGGCTGTATTCTGGGCCCTCTTATCTCTTTACACTCATTCTCTTGATGTTCTGATCTCCTTCCATGGATTTTAATATCATCTTTAAGCCATTTACTTCCAGATTAATCTCTCTGTAGTGGAACTTTCAACTGGAATCCAGTTTCGCTTCTTGGCTCATTTATATGACCTACTGTCACCTTAAACTTAACATGGCCAAAACTGAATTTATATTTCCTCAAACTCACTCCCCTCCTTCCACATTTTTCTCTCAATAGATAATTCCATTACCCTTGCCATCTTCTTGACCTGCAGCTGATTCCACTCTCACCTTTTCTGCACACATCCAAAATATTACTAGAACATGTGGTTTCTTTCTGTATAATGTCAAAATCAGTCTGACTTTTCCTTTCTGAGCACACTACCAAAACTCTTATCCACTCTGTCTTTACCTCCCGCTTACACTACTGCAGCCACCACCTCACAGTATGCCGCTGAATCATCTTTCCCCACTACAGTATATTCAGAATGAATCTATGTGACATGACCACGTTACCTTTCTTCTCATGGCTCTGCATTTGCTCCTTATCTGCTTCCACATTCAAATCAAATTGTTTCTTCTTGCCTACAAGTGCATTCACTCTGCAACTCCATGCTACCTCTCCTCTCTGATCCTCCCCTTTATGACCTCCTTCCTTCCTTGGGCAAGCTGCTCTTGTCTCTGCTGTTTTCCTTCATTGCTAATTCCAGGTGCCTTGCTTTGTGTCTTGTAGTAGCATGTGCCTGGAACAGCCTTTTTGTGATGGTGCATCTTGCTCCCTCTTTGGCCATATTCAAGTCCCACTTAAAGGCCCACCTCTTTGATTGCTTTTGAATCCAAAAACTCTTGACTTTTCCTGATTTTGGCCCCCTAATGTTGAACATTTTACTGTAATATTAAAGCAATTATTAGATAATGATTTGTCCTGTCAGTGTGTCTCAGGTAGATTGTAAACTCCATGGAGCAGGGACTGTCTTTCTTTTAATGTATTTGTACAGTACTTCATATGTCTAGTAGTGCTATAGAAATGTTATAATTACATCAGAGTAATCTTCTTAACTTGATATAATTTTCAAGATTTGTGATGATCCAGTACTTTTACCTGGCCATCAGAACCTGGATAACACTTTGAAGTAATCTCATCAGCTAGTCAGATTTTAGTTTATATTCACCAGTATCCATGGTAGTAATATAGTACTATTTATACAAGAGCATTCTGATATTTAAAAGTTTAAAATGAAAGAGATTTTAATTTCAGCAGACCAAATGACTCCATGAATAGCAGAGCATCAGATCTTTTTTATTTTGTTGCTTTTATTTCCTGTCCCAAACTATTCTGCATCTTTTATATATGAATTTTCTATTAAAACAAGGCTGCATACCATCAGTACTCTTTAAGGGGTAGAGAGTAGGCTAAAAAACAAGACAGGATAAAAATAGCATAGTGTTTCTGGAGCCATCTGATTATGCTACAGCAGTCTGCCTCCAGGAATAAGTTCATGAAACAAAATGCAGTAAGAAGTTCCATGCAGAACTAATGGAGCCTGCTTTCCAGAATACATGCAAATACATGGATTAAAAAAAAACAAAACCTCTGTTAGGATCCCTTTGGACCCCTTGGCATATGGAAAATTTGGTGTGATTTGTACACTAACCAAATGTTATTAGAACACACACATAATAGACATAGCAATCACATAAGCCTACTCTTCTTCATTTGGCAAGTAGACTAAAAATGATATTGCACTGGGTTTTGGAATAAGCAGTATTAATGTGCAGTTCATAAATCTATTTTATTGTTGTCATATTTCCTCAATGCAGCAACAAATTCAGGAAAAAATGTTTGCCAAAATTGTGTTTTAATCCCTTTGTTTTAAAGGGAGAAATAAAGAGGCTTTTACCTACAAGAGTTTTCTCCCCCCCCCCACCTCTAGGGTATTTTCTTCTTAAATAGTTCTTCTAAGGACTTTAGCGAATATTATTAGACCTTTAATAGCAATCCAACAACTTGTACATTAGTCAAAATAACACTTGTCAGAATGTCTTATTCAGTGTAACAGTTGTGGTGCTTATGTCCCAGTACATAGATTATCTGCCCCCACTCCCACAGAGGAGTAAAAAATCCAGAAATAAATGGAGTACTTATAGAAGAGACAAGCACACGCAGGTATGTCGCCACACTTCCCGGCCCCCTGCTGACTCAGCTGCTCCCCATACCCGTGCAAGATAAGTCCTCCACCTGGGCTTAAAATTCTGAAAGCCCGGGCGGAATGCGGTAGGAGAGCTGGAGTCAGTGGCACCGGCATGCTTTCTTCTTCCCTCCCCATGGCCCGAAAGAGGAAGTGGTGAGCATCAGGTGTGTGCATGGGAAGAAAAGACCCTACTAGTGCGGGCAGCATCAGCCCGAAGAAAAGAAAAGGTGCAACTCGAAGAAAAACGAAGAACGTCGTCAACCCCCTCGGCCGATGGGACTCTTGCTCCGCGAGGGCTGAAAATGAAGTAGGTTGCTGCTGAGAAGTGGAGGAGGTTGCTGCTGCTAGTTCGGGTGAGGGAGGGAAAGTGAGTGAATGAGCAAGCATGTGTGTTTGAGATAACATGTATGTGAATGATTGAGAGCCTGTACATGTGAAAGAGAGTATGTGTGTGATTGAGAGCTGGTTTAGGTGAGAGAGCATGTGAGTATGTGATTGAGAGCCTGTGTGTAAATGAGAGAAAGAGAGAGAGCATGTTTGTAAGCATGTGAATGAGAGTCTGTGTGTGAGAGAAAAGGACAGCATGTATGTGTGTGTGTAAGCCTGAAAAGATAGACAGCATGTGTATAAATGTGTAATTAAAAGCCTATATAAATGAGAGAGAAAAAGCAGGTGTATATGTGAGCGATAGAGAGAGGAGAAAGTTCCAAGCAGACCACCCCTCCTGCTAATTCAAAACAATCTCAGGGCACCTGGATATCAAACGTTCCTAGGTATGCAGAGCAAAACATTTTTTGTATCCTTATTATTTTTCATTACTGGGTCTTTGTGACTGCTATTTTGAAATATTTTATTGGTATCTAGAAATTTTTTATATGAGTTTTAATTATTGAATATTCCATTCATCCACTGTTTTGAAATAATCTGTTCTTTTTGTTAGTATGGTTTTACTGCTACTGATTTTATATTTCTTAATTTGTTTTATAAGGGTGGGTGATTTTTCTTTTTTTTCCTTTGTTGCACTGCATACAGAGACTCTGGCTTGTTGCAGTTTCCAGTTCAATTTTTGTCTGCATGCTTCTAGTTATGCGTTTTGGTCTCTTTATTCTTTGTTAGGTGAGGGTCAGCACATGTGATTCAGATGAGGTTCTCTGCTGGCGTGTAGTTTCTGTGTAGGGTTCTATAGCAGCCTGACTTGGTCCGTTTTCCTGATAGTAGATGTATTGGTGTCATAAGGCCTGGTGTAATATTTTCAGTGTTACCTTTTCTTAGGTAAGGTGGTTACTGTTAAGTGCTGGAAATTGGTGCTGTTTTGGTGTGGGATGTTTACCGTTTATGCAATTTCTGTTCA
This sequence comes from Rhinatrema bivittatum, assembly GCF_901001135.1. Classification (NCBI taxonomy): domain Eukaryota; kingdom Metazoa; phylum Chordata; class Amphibia; order Gymnophiona; family Rhinatrematidae; genus Rhinatrema; species Rhinatrema bivittatum. The sequence goes on along the minus strand of NC_042617.1, from coordinate 104,427,476 downwards.
GACAGAATATGTATCTTTTCCTTATGTCATTCTTAACAATAAAAATAATACTGGACCTTTATTTTTTATTTCCGCCGTAAATTGTAATGAGCAGTGTGTCACACATGTGAACATGGCCTGTCAGGTGTGTCACAATGGGAAAAAGGTTGAGAACCACTGCATTAGAGTACCCCTACTGCAGAATCTACAAGAAGTAGAATGATAGTGAATGCTCCATATGTGGAACTGTGCTCAAACAGATAATGGAACACTCGAAGGAGGGAGTGATACTTGATCTAGTGCTCACAAATGGGGATAATGCTTCTAATGTTCAGGTAGGTACTCACCTGAATACCAATGATCATCAGAATGTATGGTTCAATATCATTGCCAGGATAGATAAAAGTTGCATGAATAAGTCTGTGATTTCAAAAATACAGACTTTGTCAAAATGAGGATGTACCTGGAGGAAGAGCTAAAAGACGGAAAAAATAGGTAATATGGAATAACAGTAGGTCAAATTAAAAGGAACTATTACAAAGGCAACATCTATATGGTAGAAAAGTAAACAAAAGTAAGTGGAAAAAGAAACTGATTTGTTCTCAAAGGAAGTGGCTAAAAAAAAAGGCAAAAACAACAGTATTCAAGAAGTATAAAGGAACACAGGAAAAAATACCTGTTGATGCTGAGGAAGACAGGGAAAGAAATCAGGAAAGCAAAAGGTCAAGTGGAAAGGATTGCCAAAAAGGTCAAATGAGATGACAAAACATTTTTCAGGTATATCAGAGAAAGGAGGACGGCCTAAGATAGTATAGTAAAATTGAAAGGTGACAAGGAGTGCATTGTGTGGAGAAAGACAAAGAAGTAGTAGAAATATTAAACAAATACTTCAGTTTGATGTTCACTAAAGAAGACCTTGGAGAAGGATTGTTGCTGGTCGACAAGACCATGGATGGGATTGAGTAGATGCAACTCCATTTACAGAAGAGAATGTATAGGAAAGCTAGGAAAACTGAAAATGAACAAGGTTATGGGACTTGGAAGAGTTACATCCCAGGGAGCTCAGAGATGTGCTGGCAGGTCTGCTGAAAAACCTGTTAAATAGATCCCTATAAACGAAAGTTGGAGAAGTTGGTTTGTCGTACCGCTTCACAAGAGCGGTAACAAAGAGGAGGCGGGAAACTACAAGCCAGTTACCCTTGACTCATCGGTGGGAAAATTAATGGACACTGCTGAAGGAATGGATCTGGTGGGTTGCTGGACCTGAGGTCCTGTCAGATAATTAGATAGATTTTTTTTGATTGGGTGACTAGAGAACTGGATCAAAGAAGAGCACTTGATGTGATTTACTTGGATTTCAATAAAGCTTTTGATATAGTCTCGCATCGAAGGCTCGTGAATAAAATGAGAAGCTTGGCAGTAGGCGCCAAGGTGGTGAAGTGATTTATAAACGGGTTGACTGGCTGACTGGAGACAGCAAGAAATGGTAAATGAAACTTACTCTGAAGAAAGAACAATGTTAAGTAGAGTGCCTCAAGGATCGGTTTTGGGCCTGGTTCTGTTCAGTATCTTTGTGAGCGACATTGAAGAGGGGATAGAAGATAAAGTGTGTCTTTTTGCAGATGAACATAAAAACATAAGAAAATGCCATGCTGGGTCAGACCAAGGGGACCATCAAGCCCAGCATCCTGTTTCCAACAGAGGCCAAACCAGGCCACAAGAGCCTGGCAAGTACCCAAACACTAAGAAGATCCCATGCTACTGATGCCAGTAATAGCAGAGGCCATTCCCTAAGTCAACTTGATTAATAGCAGTTAATGGACTTCTCCAAGAACATATCCAAACCTTTTTTAAACCCAGCTACACTAACTGCACTAACCACATCCTCTGGCAACAAATTCCAGAGCTTAATTGTGCATTGAGTGAAAAAGAATTTTCTCCCCTTAGTCTTAAATGTGCTACTTGCTAACTTCATGGAGTGCCCCCTAGTCCTTCTATTATCTGAAAGAGTAAATAACCGATTTACATCTACTTGTTCAAGACCTCTCATGATTTTAAAGACCCTCTATGATATCCCCCTTCAGCCGTCTCTTCTCCAAGCTGAACATCGCTAACCTCTTCAGCCTTTCCTCATAGGGGAGCTGTCCCATTTCCTTTATCATTTTGGTTGCCCTTCTCTGTACCTTCTCCATCTCAACTATATCTTTTTTGAGATGCAGCAACCAGAATTGTACACAGTATTCAAAGAGGTATCACCGTGGAGCGATACAGAGGCATTATGACATTTTCCGTTTCATTAACCATTCCCTTCCTAATAATTCCTAACATTCTGTTTGCTTTTTTGACTGCTGCAGCACACTGAGCCGATGATTTCAAAGTATTATCCACTATGATGCCTAGATCTTTTTCCTGGGTGGTAGCTCCTAATATGGAACCTACCTTAGTGTAACTACAGCATGGGTTATTTTTCCCTATATGCAACACCTTGTACTTGTCCACATTAGATTTCATCTGCCATTTTGATGCCCAGTCTTCCAGTCATGCAAGGTCCTCCTGCAATGTATGACAATCTGCTTGTGATTTAATTACTCTGAATAATTTTGTATCATCTGCAAATTTGATAACCTTACTTATCGTATTCCTTTCCAGATCAATTATAAATGTATTGAAAAGCATCGGTCCAAGTACAGATCCCTGAGGCACTCCACTGTTTACCCTTTTCCACTGAGAAAATTGACCATTTAATCCTACTCTGTTTCCTTTCTTTTAACCAATTTGTAATCCGTGAAAGGACATTGCCTCCTATCCCATAACTTTTTAGTTATCTTAGAAGACTCTCATGAGGGACTTTGTCAAATACCTTCTGAAAATCCAAATATATACAGTGCTACATTTACCAGTTTACCTTTATCCACATGTTTATTAACCCCTTCAAAAAAAATGCAGATTTTATTTATTTAAAACTTTTATATACCGGCATTAGTGGGTACATCATACCGGTTGTGGCTGATGGTGTCAAAAGCAGAGGAGATATCGAGGAGGGCAAGGAGATAGCAGTGTCCTTGGTCCATGCCTCTGATGAGATGGTCTGTGAGGGTGAGAAGGAGGGTTTCCATGTTAAAATGCTTACGAAAGCCAAATTGTGAAGGGTGGAGGAGGATGTTACTATCAAGGTATTCCATGAGTTGGGAATTGACTACTTTTTCCATAATCTTGGCAATAAATGGAAAGTTGGAAATCGGACGGAAGTTAGAAGGATCATTGTGGTCTAAAGAGGGTTTTTTGAGTAGGGGTTTGACCACTGCCAGTTTGAGTGTGTCTGGGACTATGCCGGAGGAGAGAGAACAATTAATAATGTCGGCTAGGTGTTTGGCTATGGTATTAGGGATGGACAACAATGCTTTAGTGGGGATAGTGTCAGTAGGATGGGAGGCAGGTTTAATTTTTTTGAGAATGGATTTGATCTCCTTAGATGATGTGAGGTCAAGCGTGGCGATGGAGTGGGTAGAACTAGGGGGGAATGAGTAAGGGGTGTTGGGGAATCTAAGGAGTATATTCACTATTTTATTATGAAAATAGAGAGCCAGTTCTTCACACTTAGAGGGTGCTTTAGAGTCAGGGATGGTGGGCGGAGCAGATTTGGTTAGGCCCGCAACATAGGAAAAGAGGGCTTTGGGGTTATAAATGTATTCATGAATTTTGGAGGCATAATAGTCTCGTTTGGACTTGAGGGTAGTAAGTCAGTAGGAGTGGAGGGCCGATTTGTAACTAGAGGAGTGTTGGGTAGAAGGGTCCTTGCGCCATAGTCTCTCTTTCTGTCGGAGTTTATTTTTCATTGTTTTTAACTCAGGGGTGTACCAGGGGTTCGAGTTTTTCAAGGATGGGGACAATTCGCGTCTGATGATGGGACAAAGTTTGTTCGCAAAGTCAAGGGTAAGGTTGCTCCATGAGGCTAGGGCGGCCTCTGGGTTGGTGCAGTCAAGTTTGGGCAGGGAAGTAGATAGTGATGACACTAGGTCCTCACTGGTACAGGGTTTTCTGGTTACTATAGTAGTGTTTTGGGCAGAGTTTATGGAGATTGGGGCATTAATTGAGAGGAGTGCTTCGATGAGAAAATGATCAGACCAAGGGACGGGAGTGCAGGATGGAGTGTTAAGGGAGTGTATGTGGGAGTTGATAAAGATCAGGTCTAAAGAGTGCCCAGCTTTGTGGGTGGGGGATGAGATGATTTGCTTAAATCCAGTAGCTTGGATGGAGTTGAGGAAGGCTTCACAGGATGACGTGAGAGGGAAGGAGTCTACATGGAAATTAAAGTCTCCATGTATGATGGATGGGATGTCAGTATTGATGTTATCTGCAATGAATTCAATGAGAGGGGAGGGGTTGGATTCAAGGAATGCAGGGGGGGCATAAACCAGGCAGATTTGTAATTCCAGCGATTTGAACAGTCCAATTTCAAGTTTGGGGGGATGTCTATGTGAACAGGTTTGAGTTTTAATGACTTTTTGGCGGCTAAAAGAAGGCCTTCACCTCTTTTATTGGGTCTCGGTATGGAGAGGATCTCGTATAGAGGTGTGGGGAGCTGGTTAAGAAGGACAATATCTGAGTCTCTAAGCCAGGTTTCTGTTACGGCGCAGAGATCAGGCTTGCAGTCAATTAGGAGGTCATTAAGTATGGGAGTTTTTTTGGAGAGGGATTGAGCATTGAATAACATTAATGAAAGGGTTGTGAGACCTAGCAGTTGCATTAAGGGGGAAATGAAGATGGGGATTAGGGACTTACGCTGGGGTGGGGGATGTGCAGAGGTATGGGAGGGGGATCGGAGGGTCGGGTGGTGGATGCGAGGGATGGGGTATGCCTCCATTGTAATATAGTTGCTGTACAGGAATGCAGGAAACAGTTGGATTGAGCGAGGCGTTGGAGACAAGTATATCAGACCAGTATATAAGATACGTATATAAGACCAAATGGGACACAGTGATCATAGGCAGAGTGCAAATTATTACGAGCAATGTAAATCACAGTAACAATGTAAATCACCGTAGCAGTATAGTGAAAGATGGGATCACCAAGACAAAGGCAATTTTTTGTGAGGATTACTATTAATACAGTACAAGGTGAGTTTCATTCCAGCAAGGTGATGTTCAGATGGGTAGGGAGGGATGGCTTCGAGGTGGGGTGCAGGATGGCTGGGAGGAGGGCAGGATGGCTGGGTGGACGGGTCGATGGTGTCTGGGGGAAGGTTTGGCTGAACAACCAAGCTGATAAAGGGAGTGGAAGGGGGAGCACAAAGAGGCGCACTAAGGGGCAGGCCCCTTAGTTGCGCACCTTTGGCGTGCGACGCCTGCGATTGGCACCACGTTTTTAAGACCTCCGGCCCCGGTGATTATGTCGTCGGGTGGCGGGATCAGGGCCGCTTGCAGGCAAGGGAGAGTCTGCAATAGCCGCGTGGCTCAGAGAGAGCGCTCCTCGGACCCCGGCGGGTCAGTGCCGACCGCACAAGGAGTCAGCAGTCGGTGCAGGGAGGAGAGGCAAGACTTCCCTTGGGTAAAACCATGTTGACTATGTTCCATTAAACCATGTCTTTCTATGTGCTCTGTGATTTTGATCTTTAGAATAGTTTCCAATATTTTTTCCCAGCACTGAAATCAGGGTCGCTGGTCTATAGTTTCCCAGATCGCCCCTGGAGCCCTTTTTAACATCTGCAACAAAGTGGATCTGCAACAAAGTGGACATTCACTCTACTCCAGTTGGAGTAGAGTGAATGATAAGCTATTTAAGAAAGCTTGAAGAGTGGTTGAAGGCTTGGCAGTTGCAATTCAGTTCCAGGAAGTACTGAGTCATGTATCTAGGATGCAGTAATCCAAAAGAGCTGTATGCACTGGAGGGTGAAAGATTAATGTGCACAGACCAAGAGGAAGGCCCTTGAAGTAATAATGTCTAATGATCTGAAAGCAGCAAAGCAATGTGACAAGGTTATAGCTAAAGCTAGAAGGATGCTGGGCTGCATAGAGAAAGGAATAACCAGCAGGAAAAAAGGAGGTGATATTGCTCTTGTACAGATCCTTGGTGAGGCTTCACCTGGAGCACTGTGCTCAGATCTAGAGACCATATCTCAGAAAGAATGGTGACAGGATGGTAAGGCAATCAAAACTGTGTGCGGTTTGTATTGAAAGACAAATAAAAACAAAATTCCTACCAAAACAAATAACTTACCTTGATTTTTCTTTTTTTAAAATGTTTGACAAAGGACTCAAGGAAAATGCTGAAAAGATGGTGAAAGACAAATTAGAGGGGAAGGATAAATTTACACCTTGGGAACAATTTTTACAAAAGAAGAAAGAGAAAAGAAAACTGAAGAGAAAAAAGGTAATATAGGATTAACTTGTATCCATTTTTTAAAATGTTTCCTTCTTGAGCAGAATAGTGGTAAAATATCCCATCACATCAATAAACATTTAGGAGTGCAGCATATTGAAGTGCTGTGAGACTGCTGATTAGCTGGATATGGTTATCCAGCTAAGTAGTACTGTATATTCAGTGGTGCAGCTGCGCTGCTAAATATACCCAAATATCTTAAAGTTACCTGGATAAGTTTATCCAGCTAACTTTAGGACAAGAGTATGGGCTGAGCAGAATTAGCCAGATAAGTTATCTGGCTAACTCTGAATATCCAGCTAAGTGGCAACCACAGATCATAGCTGGATATTAAACAGTTAAGTCAGGCTCTTAGATTTGATCTTTAACTATATATTAAAAAAGGTTTCCTTTTGCTACATTTATCCAGATCAGCTATTCAGTTCTGCTACCATAAGTTTTCAGCACTCTTAAACACCATGGGGCAGATTTTAAAAGCCTACGCGCGCTGGGCATAAGGCCCCGGGATGCGTGTATGTCCCCGGGCTTGAAAAAAGGGGCGAGGGCATGCCCAGAGGCCTCCGTACGTCCGCTGGGCCGGGGGATCGCGCGCCAGCACACGCAACCTACACCTGCCCAGAAGCAATTGCAACTTATAAAGGTTAGGGGGGTTTTAGGTAGGGTTGGGGGGGCGGGTTAGGGAGGGGAAGGTGAGGGGAGGCAGAAGGAAAGTTCCCTCCGAGGCCACTCCGATTTTGGAGCGGCCTCGGAGGGAACGGGGAAAGCCATCTAGGCTCCCCTAGTGCTCAGTGCGTGCAAGGTGCACTAGTGTGCACCCCCTTGAGCGCGCATGTTATAAAATCGGGCGTGCATTTGTGCGCGCCAGGTTGAGCACACAAATGTACGCCCACGCGTACGTCTTAAAATCCAGCCCCATTTCTTTATCTAAGTGAGGCAGCAGGTACCAGAACTGAAAACCAGCATAAGCACCACATGTTTCTCACTTTTGCCCAAATCTACAAGAGAAAAGTTTGTAGTTCTTATGCATTTGGGGGCCGTTAGCTGGGAGGCCAGTCTACCTAGCTTATAGAGCTAGGAAATGTCTACGCCATGCCTCTCTCTGCAGCCTCGCACATGTTTACTGTAGTGCTGGCAGCCAAAATAAATACCACCAGAAAAATGCATGATTAAAGAAGTATAAACTTGTTGCTCTACCCAGAATTCTAACTTTGATCATTGTGTTTATTACTGTGTGGAATGCTGAGGGTTCATTGTTGCTGCTGAAAGCTAATTTGATTTAGCAACAAGTCCAGGATGGGATGAGAATTTTCAGCTGAACCAAACAGATTGAGTTTGCAGAGTTTAAGTAAAGGCTTTAGAATTATTTAGAGACTTGGATAAGTTGGTGAATTTTAGGAATGACTTCTGAGTGGGTTTATCCTAGTACAGAGGTCAGCAATGTGTTTAGGCAGGCTGCCAAAAGAAATGACATCTGCTCGAAGTGCTGGACCAACGAACTTGGATGGAGGCTAGAGGGGTAGAAGATTATGGTCTTTTGCCCTTACAGTCCCCATTGTGTCTAACTCTCACTCACAGCTCTCACTCTTTCCCTGCCCACCTGTTTCTCTGTCATGATGTCTCCTAGCAGCCCCTCTTTCTCGCTCTGTTCGCTTTCCTTTCTGCTCTGTGTGGCCCTAGAGCAGAGCTTTCCAAACTGTGTGTCGGGACACGTTAGTGTGTCGCCTGCAGTGTGCAGGTGTGTCGCGCAAGCCCGGTCAACTCTGATGCGAGTTTGGGCTTTTTTTTTTCCTAGAGATTCACTTTTTTTTTTCAGTTTATGGGTTGCTTATTATTGGGTGATTTTTGCTGTCAATCGCGTTTTTTTGGGGGGCTTGGTGGGTGGAACGAGCCCAGCCATCCTTGCATTGGCTGCTGCTGCTGATGAGGCCTGGCCATGAGGAGTACTGACTGCAAGCAGCAGTGTCTGGTGATCATGGAAGGGAGTGAAGCACTTAACTGGCAACAATCAAAAAGACGAGGTACATGAGTGTGGGGGGGCCAGACATGTGCTGGGGGGAGAGAGATGAGTGAGTGGGGGGCAAACGTGCTGGGGGGACAGACATGTGCTTGAGGGGGAGAGATATGAGTGTCTGGGGGCTAGACATGTGCTGGGGGGAGGAGAGAGATGAGTGTGTGGGGGACAGACAATTTGTTTTATTATTGTTTCTTATAAATTATAACAATAACATGAATCTTGGAATATATATTTTTAATATAAATTTAAGGTTTTCATGAGATAGGTTGTGTCGTGAAACATTTTATTTATGTATATATTTAAGGAAACATACATAAATTGTCGAAATATGTTTCGTTCGTTTAACCTTTAACCTCTGGTTTACTAGTAGACTGAATTACCATGTCGTGAAATTATGTTTGTCTAAAAAGTGTGTCACCAACATGAAAAGTTTGGAAAGCTCTGCCCTAGAGAATACTTTTTAAAGAGGCACCAAGACAGGCTATCGTATGGCTCTGGAAATATATCTCCTGTCTGGGCCGTCCCTCATTCACATCTGCTACCCTGCCACATCGTGGTTGATGTATGGCCATGATCAATCCAGTGCCTCTTTTATAAGATAGTGCTTTGTGGCACTGAGCAGCAGAAAGTCGGGTGTGCAGCCGAATTGGCATGCTTGCTTGGAGGCTGCAGACCACCTGTCCTAGAGCAATTTCCATGGTCAAATGCCTTTCGTTTTCTAACTCCTGTGGACTGGTTTCCATAATTTTGTGAGCTGGGCTTGTCTAAATGCAGGCTTTATTGTTTTGTTTTCATTCAGAAAGTCATGTACCATTCCTTTCCATATAGCCCTCATGTTTCAACTTTTCTTCCTCTCAAGTTGTATGTTTTAAGAATCAGATTAAAAAGACTTTTTGAGTAATTTCTATAATTCCTGTAACCTTGGGGAGCCACTGCAGTCACTCTCCTAAGTGACTGGGGTCAGAGTGTGTCTAGGTCGATGCCTTACAACCAGGGTGCCACAGCAGCGTTCCCGATGTGCCATGCAATCCTCCCCGTCCCTCTGGCTGAGGAGAGTGCTGCTGTTTACCCGCATCTGTTGGTTCCACCATCCAGCTTCGGTCTGATTTTTAAACATATGGTGCTGACGAGTCTTGCAAGGTTATGGGGTCCATATGTTCAAACTTCAGAGTGAAGTCTGCCCACAGAGAAGGCAGATTTAGGTAAAAGGTGCCTTTCACCTCCTCTTTGTTGGAGGGGAAGGGATCAGAGATAAAAGAAAGGGAGGAGCTGATAGAGTGGAGAAGAGTTACACACAGGTTGAGAGGATTTGGGGAAAAAAGGAATGCATGTGTGTGTTGGGAGTGAGGATGTGAGTGAAAGAGATAATTACATGGGGGGATGGGGTGTGTGAGAGAGAGACCATCAAAGAGGTGAAGTAGGGAGCAGCTCACACACAGGGAGCAAGAAAGAGGATTATTTGGCTAAAGTGAGAGATTGCACAGAGAGGGTGTGGAGAGACAGGATAGAGAAAATGTGTGAGAGACATGATCTTGGGGGAAGAGGGAGTTGGAGAGAAGACGATAATTAGGATTGTACTACTATATTATAATTTGAAATGAAAATACAACTACAATGTGAAATTTGGTTCGGTGTGTCGCAAAATTTGAATAAACTTTAAAGTGTGCTATGAAATAGAAGTTTGGGAAGACCTGGTTTGGGTAAATCTGAAATCTATATTTTAGCCTAGCTCGCTAATAAGGTAACATGTTAGATGTACTAAATAATTTACCAGAATTGCATAAATGAGGATAGATGGTAATTTAAGCTATTGAAAATGTACATTGGCATATTGATAAGTGAACACTAGGTTCTGAACTTGTGAATTGTTTTATAAAAGGTTCTCCCGTAATGAAAGTATATTCCCTCTTACTACACTGCAGCACTAATGTAGTCCTGCTTCGTACAGCACTAGTATCGCTCATAGGAATTGAGGTTTATATACACTTAACATTCTGGGCCTCTCTTCTGATTATAAAAATTTAGATTGTTTTTGAGTTATCCTGTACTCTTCAAATTTACATTTTCTTCTGAAGCCAAGGTTTTATTTCTGTGTGAACTAAACATTTTAATGTTATTCGTGGTACATTTTTACATATGCAAAAGTTCCATTTTAATTTCTGGAAGAAGCATGTTAGTGTAGTTAGATTAGCGGAGCAGCAAATCTGACTCTGGCATTTGCTGAGCTGGACACATACAATTTTGCAACATAGAGTGCACTAAGAGGATAATTTCAAAGCCATTTCCATAGATAAGACAGATTTATATGCAGAATATGAGCTTTTATGAACTCAGCCGTCCAGTATGTAGATAAAAGTACACTTGTAGGGCCTGTGTGCGTGTGAATTTATCCACAGTGAATGGAGGCGTCCCAGTGAGAGGGGGGGAGCAGGGTTAGGGAGGGGTTTGAATTTGCTTGCATACTTTTGTATTTTCAATAGTATGTGTATAGGTTTCCCCCAAAAAAACTTATAGTCACGCATTAGCGGGTATAAACCAGTATGGGTAGGTAAGATGGGATACAGCAGTGCAGGCAATTACAAAATTATCACCTAAGTATGCTGTTGAGTGAGTAAGAGAGTCTTCCATGTTTTACAAGAGATTATGTAAAAAAGAATAATCCTAATTGGTGTAAAGCATTTGTGCAGTACCAATTGATTGAACTGATATATTCCCTCCTGTAGTCTAAGCCTGAGGAAGGATTGAGTGACAGCGATGAGCTTCCACCCAATGTGGATTTTAATGATCCTTACTTTTGTGAAGAACTTGGAAAAACAGGTAAGATGGTAACTTTCACAGCTAACTTGTAGGTTACCGTGAAAGAAAAACTATTTCATCTCAGTGATGTAAACAAAAACAAAAGCCTTTCATTTACCCTGGTACTCTTGAGGGTGTTGAGACAGAGGTGCAAATACAGAATATAAGAATATAATTTTGCAATAAATACTGTACTACATGCCACTAGATTGTGATCCACTTGCAGCAGTGTTGGTGGACAGTGCTGCAAAGAAGAGCAACTAGCCAGTTCTGGCCTTGTGATCTTGCATTTTGAAGGTAAAGGAAATATATTTCTGTAACTAAACATTGTGCCTACAGAGAATCTATAAAATTAAAGGGGAAATGAGGCAGCATCTCCTCACCATAGAAGCTCTGAACAGTGGGTTGGCAAATACTTTATAAAGCCTCCATAAAGAAACCCCACTTTACCCGCACTCTTTCCATGCCTTGTCACTCTCCCCTCTCCTCCCTATGTCTTCTCTCTTCTAGATTTTTTTCTCCCCATTGCTGCTTTCCCTCCTTGCCACTATCTTTCCCTCCCCTTAATTGCGCTCTCTTGCATTCTACCCTTTGTTCTCCTCTGCCCTTGTTTGTACTCTTTGTTTTCCTTTCTCTATGCTGTTTTCCATTTCTTCCTTTCAGGCCGATACAGAAAAACGCACGGGAGAGCCGGCGAGCGCCCGCTCTCCCGACGCGCGCACAGGCCACTCTTCTGGGCGCGTGATTTAGAAAGCCCAGATATGTAAATTAGGACCCGTGGTAAAAGGAGGCGCTAGGGACACTAGCGCGTCCCTAGCGCCTCCTTTTTGACAGAAACGGCAGCTGTCAGCGGGTTTGACAGCCGACACTCAATTTTACCAGCATCGGTTCTCGAACCCGCTGACAGCCACGGGTTCAGAAAATGGATGCCGGCTAAATTGAGCGTCCGTCTTCTGGGCTGCAGGCAGATTTTTTATTTTTATTTTTTATTTTTTTGAATTTTTTATTTTTGTTTTAATTTTGGGGCCTCCGACTTAATATCGCTATGATATTAAGTTGGAGGGTGTACAGAAAAGCAGTTTTTACTGCTTTTCTGTGCACTTTCCCGGTGCCAGCAGTAATTTCTGAAAGTAAAATGTGCGGCTTCGCTGCACATTTTACTTTCTGTATCGCGCAGGAATAACCAATAGGCCCATCAACATGGATTTGCATGTTGCGGGTGCTATTAGTTTCGGGGGGAGGGGGGGTTTGGCCGTGCGTTTTTGAAGCACTATTATCCCTTACTGTATAAGGGGTAAAAATAGCGTGTCGAAAACGCGCTGCCAAACGCGGGCTAACAGTGTGCTCCGCCGGAATGCACTTTACTGTATCGGCCTGCATGTGAGTTCTTTCCTTTAATTTGTCTCTTATCTCCTTGTGCTCTTTTTTCTTTCCCCCTCTGCTCTCATTTGGGCTGTTTCTCTCCCCAAGGTTGCAGTACTGCAGGATTAGCCATGCAGGCTGGCAGAAAATGCTGCCACTCCCCTTCATTCCCCCCACAGGCTGTGATTTTTAAACTTGTTTCATTATAACTAACAGGTCACTGGAGGAGGTGAGAGCAGCAGTGAGGCAGAGATAAGTGCGTCCCATTCTCCTTCCTTACCAGATTCTGCTGTACCACTTGCAGAGAGTTCCCAGCTATGTCTTGTTCCTAAAGGCTGCTACTCCTCTGTGGCCCATTTGTTCATGGCAAGCTATAGCATTTCTGCTGGCACGAGTAGTGCTTCGCTTCCCAGCATTGCAAGGATATTCCCTACTCCGTTGGCTCAAGATCGATTTTTTTTTCAGGGGTGTCTGGATAGATCTGAATTTATGCTTATAACACTGCATTAAGCATCTGGAATTTTCTTTTTATTTGGTTTTCAAAAGATGAACTCTTCTGTATGCTAATTGGCACATATTAACTTCGCCACTGTATGACTCATAATCATTTGTATAAGTTCCAGCTGGAAGCTACACAAGCTTTTTTTATACAATTTATAAGAGCTCCAGAGCCACTCAAAATAGAAAATAAGTCACTGCTTTAGCTCTCTGTGTGGTCAGCTTCTTTGATCTTTCCCATCTATATAGGCAGTCCATGCTTAGCTCAGGTTATGCACCTTAGTGTTCCTGTCCCATCATCATTTATCATTTAACTACACAAATGACTCATTTTTAGCCTATTTCCCTAAAGAGAAACTGGCCCAGTAAGATCATCTTGTCTGTCTGTCCCCCCCCCCCCCCCCCCAATAACTTTTAAGCGCTTAATCCAATTTCACTCAAATTAGTGCAACAAATAGTTGCCCAGTGACCCTCAACTTATGCTTTTCATGAGCTATAGACACCCATGACAATTAGAATCCCTTTTTCTTTTTATTTCCTATAGGAAAATAGGCCAGTTCAGTTGAAATCTTAGAGGGGGAGTCAGGGCACATTGTGATATGTCAGAGCTTTTTTTTTATAGCTGCTCTGCCATTGGTTGATATGTTTATTAAATGTTAATTGAAAAGTTTTTTTCCAAGAAACAGTAACACAATAGAACAAAGGGTTACATAAAATAATATAGTGTCTGTGATCTGAAGGTGGCAAAGCAATGTGACAAGGCGGTAGCTAAAGCCAGTAGATTGCTGGGCTGCATAGAGAAAGGAATAACCCGTAAGAAAAAGGAGGTGATAATGTCCTTATACAGGTCCTTGGTGAGGCCTCACCTGGAGTACTGTGTTCAGTTTTGGAGACCGTATCTCAAAAAGGGTAGAGATAGGATGGAGGTGGTAAAGAAAACGGCAACCAAAATGGTGCAGGGTCAGTATCAGAAGACTTATGAGGAGAGGCTGAAGGATCTGAATATGTACACCCTGGAAGAGAGAAGGTGCAGGGGAGAATACGATACAGACCTTCAGATATCTGAAAGGTATTAATGATGTTTGAACTTCAAACCTTTTCCATTGGAAAGAAATCAGTAGAACTAAGAGTCACAAAATAAAACTACAGGGGGGGGAAACAATAAGAACCAACAGCAGAAAATATTTCTTCATGGAGAGGGTGGTGGATGCCTAGAATGCCCTTCTGGAAGCGGTAGTAAAGATGAAAACAGTTAAAAAAATAAATAAATAAATAAATTCAAAGTGACATGGAATAAACACTGTGGATCCCTAAATGTCAGTGGATGGAAATGAAGAAAAAGTGCATAGGGGTAACTTGCTGGTGTAGCACTTACTACCCTTAACCAATAATCCTTGATACTTTTGATGCAACTGCAACATTACTCTCCGCTTCAGTGGCAGGAGGAATAGGGAGTTGGATTCAGACAACTCCCTATTCCAGTTCCCCAGACCTATTATATGGTCTGGGGAACTGATAAGCATGGAGGTAACCTGCATAGAGCAGCAATTTAATACCCTTAACAGAAGGCAAGGGATTACTACCTTTTAACCAATAAACCTTGATGCTTTTGACCTAACTGTAATATCACTCTCTGCTTTGACGGCGGTGGGGAAGAGGGGGATGGTGTTGGAAGAGGAATTGGATTCAGATGACCACTAATACAGGCCCTGACTTTTATGGTCAGGGGTACTGATATACATACATAAGTGAAAAAGTACAGGACTGCTCCTAAGGCCAAGTCCATATGCAAAATACATCAGCACTGTCTGAATTTTCAAGAAGGCTCATTGAATAACCGCACAGAGGTGCAGTTGCCCCCATAAGAGAAACATTGGGGTAACCTGCAAGACGTGGCAGATACTACCATAACAAGTATGCTGGGCAGACTGGATGGACCATTTGGTCCTTTTCTGCCGTCATTACTATGTTATATAAATCATCAATACTGAGCATTTTTAAAGCTGCTTATGGTCACCAGCTGACTCCCTTTCTTGTCTAGTTTCCAATAGGGAAAAACCATATCTAAGGGTATGCTTATTATACAGAAATGCATATAACAAACATTGTCTTAACCATGTGAAAATTTCTGTATCGGAGAAAGCAACCAGACATAAACTGTTGACATATCTTCTCCTTCCATATGTGGGATCCATTTCTGTGTTTGGCATATTGCATCTTTCTTCACAACCTAAACCTTCAGTTGTAAATTGTAGAAGTTTGAAATTCATGACTGCTTGTTTGTTGGGTCCTGCATACCAGATGTAAAAAAGAGATCAAAGAAGAGCCAAAAAGAAGAGGAGGGAAAAATAAGCTTGGAAGAGGAGGCTGACCAAGAAAGACACAAGGTAAAATAAAAGCTTTATTAATGTTGTTATAATTTATTATTACTAGTGATGTAGATGGTTGCTAGTGTAAAGTACTGTATTACCACATTAAAACCATAAGAGCCTGCATTTTGAATGTCTCCAGAATGTGCTCATTGTTCTTATCATCCAAAGACACTTAAAAGCGTGGACTACAAGGTGAAAAGCCAAATGCATAAGCTACACCACTCTGACACAATAAGGTACCACTTTTTTTAGTTTGAAAAGTTCTTACATGGATCCATAGGGAGCCATCCAACTACCTTTCCATTAGAGATGTAAAACAGTAAATGGTTAACTAGTAAGTGAAGTCTTACAGTTTAATAATACCTGCCTGGACAGAAGGGAGTAAGTCAGATTGTGGTGGACTTCAGTGCCTCCTCCATCCTGGCTGCACGGCTTTTGTGGCTGTGCCCACATTGGGGCAGGCTGGGGCCACTATTGGCCAGCCCAGGGGAGCATGCAGATGTATCATAGGTTAGGGTGAGAGGGCAGTCATCAGGCCGCCTTTTCTCTTAATGCTTAAATGATTAACCATTTAATTTCAGAATTTTAAATGGGAAACTAAATGCTTTTTACATCCCTTATTTCCACTGCATGCACGAACACTAGGGATCAGGCAAAAGTAAGACAAAAAAATTACAAGATGCTTGCAAGTCAGGTGGCTTGCAAGGTTTTGCAGTGGCACATATTTTGCCACTGGCTTTAATTTCATGCACTATCAGGAAAGAAAAGGGTAACAAAGAAAAGTTTTGCAAATAAAATCTTGTGCAAATAAAATCTTGTGCAGATATCTCTCTCTGAGCTAAATTTAAGCTTTGGGTGAAAATCTCTTGATGCAGAACAGAGCTTACAAAGATCATTGTGCATTATGGTAAGCGTTTCATTTTTTTCTTTCAGTTGCCTCAATAATAAGGCACAATGTAATTTAATTACATGAGATGTTTTGTATAATAGTGCTTGTGATACTTATCTTAACTATTACATGTTGAAGTGTAGGAGAGAATTTTCAAAGGCATTGCACACCTAAAAGCCTATATTATAGCAATTTTCAAAAAGCCCATTTACATGCATAAATTCTTTTGAAAATTACCTCTAATGTGTTTTGTATATGAAAACAAATTGTAAACACCTGTACAATGCCTGTTCTAAAAAATGGGAAAGAGGTACTCTATGGAGAAGCTCTGCATACATTCTTTGTGAGCAAAACAGTGTGTGCGTGCAGTTGTGCCCTCCCCCTGTGTTCATGCGATTCATGAAATCTGCTGGCAGACTTAGACGCAGACAGATGGACTTAATGAGAGTCATTTTCTAACTGCCTGCATTGCTGCAAAGTCCGTGGGTACTTTTCACCTACAGACTTTGCCCCAGGTTTCAAAGTGAAAGTATGCACGAAAGCAAATGCAAGCCTTTCCCCAATCCCACCCCTGGGAATGCCACTTCTCAATGCGGATAAAGCTTACAAGCACACAAGGTGGGCAATTTAAAAAATATATCCCTTTTCCACAGGTAAAGTACAACTTTATCCATGGAAATAGCTTTGAAAATTATCCTTCCTATGTATAAGTGCATCATCCATTTGTGCTATTTTTTTGACTCCCGTCTGCAGACTTAGACATGCACAAAATGGATGGACATTGTCTTTCCTTGAGGCATTCTTTACCTCCTATCTAACACACAATGGTTTCCCATTCTGTGCCAAAATAAAACTTTATTGCATAAAGCCTGTTGGATGCTATGGATATCTCTCACAACAGATATCAGGTTCCTGGAACAGCTCGGATGTGCTAATTGTGGTCATATAAACACACATGTACACATACACATGAACAGTGCTGTTCTGTTAAGCATTTCTAATTTGATTTCACAAACAGCATCTTATTAAACTTGCAGACCAAGTCAGTCATCAATAATATATACATGTTAAAAAATATAAACGATTGTATAGAAAAGCAACTATTACCTTAATACAGAAGAGTATTTCTAATACAGATGTTTTATTTTAATTAAAAAAAAAACCAATATAACAGTTTCAAAGTGGAAATACAAGGTATGTGAGCTTTATATATTTGTGCACTGCAGTATACATCACAGAACCACACATTTGGCATATTCAAGCAGCATTATGAGAGACAAATAGCTTTCTCAGAGGACAAGCAGAATGGCAGTCCTCACGTGGGTGACATTATCAGATGTGCCCAGCCTGGAACTTTTATGTCAGAGTTTCTAGAAGACTTAAGACTGTACTTCCATTGAGCATGCTCAGCATGCCAGTATATCACACCCTTCAGTCTCCTCTTTTCTGTGGAGTCCACCTGTCACAGTTCCTCACTTTCCTGCTTCTAATCCTATTCCTTTCAGAATATTGTTGCAGGATCGTTTGTTGTGGGGCCCTGTGGACTTGTTTCATCTCCCCATAGTTTCCTAGATAGGTTTTTAGGTCATTTTTTTCTAAGTTTTTGTTCCTTATTGATGCCAGGACAGTATGCCATCTGTACCTGACAGGCATCAATTACCTTCCGCTATCAAGTTTGATTTTGCATCCCTTGTTTTCTGGGCGGTCATGTGTTGGTCCACCAGGATCATGTCTATCATGGATCCCGAAGATTGATGCATCTTATCCCTGGTAACATCACATGATGTCCAGATATGTCACCTAATCACAGACATGAAGACAAGTAGACAATGTTCTGGCTAGAACTGATTGATAAGCATTTCAGGTATTTGAAAAAGAACGATCCATCATCATCGAGGTTGAAGGACTACAGAGCTGCACCAGATGAGAATAATGTATCAGCATGGAGGGGGCAGCCCTCTTTCTTGATGTTGGGCATCGATAGATATCCGAAGAGCAAGCTCTTGTCTGATCCTTCACGTTCAAAGAAGACAATGGGTTCTGCCTTTTTGACACCAGTATAGAGGAGTTATGTTGGTGGGCATTGAGTGAAGATCAGCATCTTCTCCATCAGCATCAGTCTCCATCAGAGCACGATACTAGGAGTGAAGATGGTCTGGCAGTAGGCAAGACACCCCCCACCCCACCCCCCCGAAGTGGTCCTGTGGAGATGAGCTCATCCCCCTCCAGTGGCCAGGGAACTGGATTAGTCTCCAAGGATCCAGGTCTCAACCACTACTACACTTCTTGGTTCCCAAGAAAATGTGGCTACCAATCCTGCCTCCCAGTCAGTGTTGGCATGGGCTATCTTGGAGGAGGAGTTGGTCAAAAAGGTCATGCAGCTTCAGTGCTCTGGTATCAAGGGCATTGAGACTGGTGCAGGCCAAAGTCAAGCCACTGCTCGAGTCCCTCCTGCTGCCCAGCAGCTTGGTGCCAAGTACTGATTCCCGGAGGGGACTAGGGAGTCGATGATGGTCATCCCAGTGGTGATCTAAAACCCCATTGAGGGAGGGAAGCGTACTTGTTCTCCGAAGGCAGCAGGATGTTTGTCCTCATGAAACCCACCCACTTTTCCTTGGAGTTGGCCTTTCCTTTTAATGCTAAGGAACAAGGCTGAATGTGTGGTATAGTGGCATGCTGAGCGAGGTCAGTGAAGCACAATCAAAGTTCTAGAAACTTTTAACATAAAAATTCCGGACTGGGCTCTATCGAATAATATCACTTATGTGAAGACTGACATTCTGCTGTCTTCGGAGAATACCTGTTACAGGTAAACACCTCTGCTAAATGAAGATTGATAATTGGGGTGCTTATTCGTTTCACAGGAATACATCCACTTCTAAGTACCCACACTCTGAAATACAGGGCAAGTAGCTATCAAGTTACTGAATTAATATTAGTTCACGAATCACCAAAACCAAAAAAGTGATGTATTCCATGGCTCTTACAAATTACAATTTTGAAATTAGCTCTATTTTGTGCTAGTAATGTGTTTATAAAGTACACTTGTTATCCTAGAGCATGGCTTTTCCATATTTGTGGGGATTCATCTGCCCTCATATTCCATAGTGAGCTGCATTGTGGAAATGAATGCTTTCTTGCTGTTGCAGGCAGAAATGGCTTTGCTAATGATGGATGACGAAGATGATGGCAAAAAACATTTCAACTATGAGAAAATTGTTGAGCAGCAGAGCCTTAGCAAGAAGAAGAGGAAGCAGCTAATAAAAAAGCAAGAACTGCTAGAGGATGACTTTCAGGTAATAAAATTGGTAGCCAGCACACTTTTCATCCTACAGCAGGGAGAATTCATCAATAATGATTGTGAAATATCCCTTTAAATTAACAGAAGTTTTGATATTATGGTTAATTGTGAATAGCAGTTCTTTTAGATGTGCCTCCACTTCAGTAATTTAATATTGTTATGATTAATGTTGTTTCTGGATAAAATAGATCAATCGTGTACTGCCGGGATTAAAAGTTCAAGCAGTTTTCACAAGGTTGTTTAACTTTGTATCAATTCTGCAAGATACTTATCTATGGCAACACTGGATTTAAGATGTGACATTTGGGTCAGCTGCAAAATTAATTCTGTCTGTGGCATGTGTCCAGAATTTTTCTTTTTTTCTAAATATTTCATAAAGCCATCATGTATACATGGAGTGAAAATTTATTATGTTTGGTCAAATGCATTTAAAGAATGCTATACCCTGGGTGTACTGCTCACTATTACAAAAGCACACATAAACTGTAGTACTCACCCTGTTTCAATTAAAAATTTTACTGCAAAATCATTTTTCAAATTATTTAAACAGCTCCTCTGTAATTCTGCTGAGCCCCTGTGGGCAACCATAGTAACATACTTAGTAGTTGTTGGCAGATAAGGACCATATGGCCCACCCAGTCTGCTCAGTTGATCTTGTCTATTGAGTCACCACAAATCTTGCTTGATCTCTGGTCTTTCCCCTCCTTGTCGTTACCACCATCCTCTGTATATGTCCTATGCATACTTGAATTCTGTTAGTTTTGCATTTTATCAGCTCTTGCAGGCACCTACCACTCATTAGAAAAGCATTTCCTGTGATCCTTCCAACTTCATGACCTCTTGTCCTTGAGGTGATTCTACTGTGAAAAATGGTACTTGTACCTTTACTGATGCTTGTAACTATTTTAATGTTTATAATCACATCACTCTTTCCTTTCTTTCTCATAGAAAGTACAATTTGAGTTCCTTAAGCCTCTGAGTTGATAGCCCTTCATGAACTACTTCCATCAACTCAATGCCCTTACAGAGGTGTGGCCACAGAATTCTGGGAGAGTATTACAAGAGACCTGTACATGGACAATGTTACCTCTTTTTCTCTTCTCGGAATATTTCTTCTAGTGCATCTAAACATTTTGCTATCTCTTCCCATTACTTTAATACACTGGCAGCAAGTGTCAGGTCATCCGAGATGATCATCTCTTGGTTCTTTTGCTGTTTGGTAGTTGTGTATTCTTGCTGTCTTAATTGATAAAAGGCTGTGACATTCCAACTTCATCTCATTAAACTTTTGCTGAAGTACAGCTTCCATTCCCTTGATCACACTTCTAATCACCTTGCATCTTTTCCATCCTTTCCTAACATAAAGTGTCAAAAATGACCCCTAATTAGTTCACAATGTGTGATGGCTGTGGACTAGTGAATTCCATTGTTGCTTATTTGAAGAGATGGGCATATTTTAATCCAAATTCTTTTGATCTAAGGGGGAACCAATTTTTACAGTATAGAAATGATCTGAGAGAATGGATTACTAGAAGTAAAACTAAGGAATCGGATCATTTTATAGGTCCAGTTTATGAAGAGCATGTAAAATGTCATTCCTGACGCATTTCATCCTCCCAGATTACTGATCTTGCACAGCCAAATTCTTAACAATTTTAGAGCAATTGTCCGTGAGGAAGGTTGGGTACAGTATTTTCCTGTTTACTGTCAGATTGAGAACTAGATGCAGACAGGAAAATGTGAAAAAAAAGCAGTGAAGAGAAACAGTTACTGTATGCTGGTATATTTACAAAGCCTTAGGCGACTTTTGTGCTCTGCAAAAGTAAGATAAATAAAACAAAAATATAGTTTGTTTTATTAATTATCTAGAATATATGCTATTTTAGTTTACATTCATTATGATTCTTAGGCCAAATCTATTAAGTAAAATGCCCAGGGACACAAAATACCTGTGTAAAGGTTTGGTTGTGCTGTCACAGAAACATGATGGCAAAAAAAAATCCTGTATGGCCTATCCAATCTGTCCAATTAATTTAGCATTATAATTCTTATTATTTCCTTAGAGATCCCCGGTATTTATCCCATGCTTTCTTGAATTCAGATTTTGTTTTTGTCTCCACCATTTCCACTGGGAAGCTATTCCACACATCCACCACCCTCTCTGTAAAGAAATATTTCCTAAGATTACTCCTGAGTCTACCTCCTTTCAATCTCGTCTCATGACCCCTCATTCTAGAGCCTCCTTTCGATTGAAAAATACTCACCTCCTATGCATGGAAACCTTTGAATGTCTCTATCATATCTCCCCTGTCTCACCTTTCCTCTAAGGTGTACAGGTTTAGATCTTTAAGCCTATCCCCATATGCTTTAGAAGGAAGACCACTGACCGTTTTAGTAGCCGCCTTCTGTCTGACTCTATCCTGTTTTATAGTCTTTTGAAAGTGTGATCTACAGAATTGTACACAATATTCCAGGTGAGGTCTCACCAAGGACCTATACAGGAGCATTATCACCTCCCTTTTTCTGCTAAACATTCCTATGCAGCCAAGCATATTTCTAGCTTTTACTGTCACTGTATCCACCTGTTTGACTAGCTTCTGATCATCAGATATAATTATCCCCAGAACCTGCTCTTCCTTCAATTCTATCTTTCCCTTGTTTTTTGCTACCTAAATGCATTACACTGCATTTTTTAGCATTAACTCTTAGCTGCCAGACATTAACTGCCAGATCTCTCTTCATGTTTTCCACTCCTTCCTGTCTGCTCACCTTGTTACAGATTTTGGTATCATCGGCATAAAGGCAATCCTTTCTAGACAACCCTCCTGTTATGTCACTCACATAAATATTGAAAAGAACCAGTCCAAGGACCGATCCCCGAGGCACACTGCTAGTAACAACCCCCTCCTCAGAGATAACTCATTTGATCACTACCCTTTGTCACCTCCCACTCAGCAAGTTTCTAACCCAGTCAGTCACTGTAGGATCCATACCAAGGGTGCACAATTTATTTATAAGTCTAGCGCTCTCCCTTGAGCCAACTCTCTGGTCACCCAATCAAAGAAATTGATCAGATTCTTCTGACAAGATTTACCTCTAGTAAAAGTATGTTACCTCGGATCTTGCGGTCCATTGGATTCCAAAAATTGCATTATCCTCTGTTTTAGCAGCTCACCATTGAGATCAGATAACCGGCCTGTAGTTCCTAGCCTCCTTTCACTTTTATGATTAGGAACCACATCTGCCCTTGTTCAGTCCTCTGGAACTACTCCAGATTCTAAAGAAGCATAGAAAAAATCAACCAGCAGAGCTGCCAGGACATCTTATTTATTTATTATTTTTATATGCCAACATTTGGTCGAGATATCACATCAGTTTACATTCAGGTACTGTAGGTAGTTCTCTATCCCCAGAGGGCTTACAATCTAAGTTTTGTACCTGAGGCAATGGAGGGTAAAGTGACTTGCCCAAAGGACGACAGCGGGACTCAAACCCTGGTCTCCTGGTTCGTAGTCCACTGCTCTAACCACTAGTCTATTCCTTCTCCCTCTTAGTACCCTCAGATGTATTCCCAACTGGCCCCATCACCATCTCTCATTTAAGTTTAGTTAGCGCCTTACAAACACACTGTTCTGAAAATGTATTGAGGTTTATCTCACTTCCAATCTTAGTTGTGTTTGTTTTATGTGGTCCTGTTCCAGGGCCTTCCATAGTGAATGCCAAGCAGAAATATTAAGCAGTTTTGCTTTTTCCTCATCAGCCTCTGCATTTTCTCCCCCTTCACCTTTGAGGTTCACATTGCCACTTTTACACTTCCTTCTAACACTAACACATTAAAATAAAATAAAAATCTTGTGTGTCGTCCCCCCCCCCCCCTTTTACTGTATTTGCTATTTTTCTTCTATTTGAATTTTTGCATTCCTGATTACTTTCCCAGCTTCTCTTAATTTTTCCAGATATTGTCGCCTGTCTTCCTCTTTCTGCAATCTCTTGTAGTTTATGAATTCGAATCTTTTCTCTTACCTTTTCAGCTGCTACTTTAGAAAACATAAGTCTCTTTCCTCTTCGCTTTATATACTTTCCTATCAAATAATTAGTTGTCCTTGTATCTCCTTTTACTTTTGCCCACTATCCTTTTCCTTCCCCCTAGATTTTCCCATCCAGCTACTCCTTGAGAAACTCCTCCATTTTGAGAAAGTTAGTTTTTTCTGAAGTCTAGGGTGTCCTAATATTGAGTCACACCATCTGGTAGTCACTGGTTCCCAGATTCTCATCCACTACAACATCAGAAATCCTGTCTCCATTGGTAAGTACCAGGTCCAGATTTTTCCTAACCAATCACCCCCTCCCATGTGGGTTCTGTTAACAGTTGACACAAGAGTTCTCCTTGCAAAAAATCCAGGATCTCCATGGAATGTTTTTCTGTAATTTATTTGCAGTCTGTAACCCTGGTGTTAGATAATACTTGGTTATTTAAAAACTTAAGACTTGCCATACTGGGTCAGACTAAAGGTCCATCAAGCCCAGTATCCTGTTTCTAACAGTGGCCAAGCAAGGATCCCATGGGGCCGATCAATTCCAAGCTGCTTATCCCAAGAATAAGCAATATATTTCTGAAACTCTATCTAAATAATGAATGGTTAATGGACTTTTCCTCCAGGAACTTGTCCAAACCTTTTTTAAACGTGTCTGCATTAATAGCTTTCACCATATCCTCTGGCAACAAATTCTAGATCTTAATTATGCATTGAGTAAAAAAAATATTTCTCTTACTACTTTTAAATGTATTACCTAGTAACTTCATTGTGTGTCCTCTGGTCTTTGTACTTTTCAAAAGAGTAAACAACTGATTCAAGTTTACTCGTTCCATGCTGCTCATTATTTTATAGACCTCTATCATATCTCCCCTAAGCCATCTCTTCTCCAAGCTGAAGAGCCCTAACCTTTTTAGTCTTTATAGGGGAATTGTTCCGTTCCCTTTATCATTTTGGTCACCCTTCTCTGTAATTTTTTCTAATTCTGCTATATCTTTCTTGAGATCTGGTGACCAGAACTGCACATAATACTCAAGATGAGGTCACACTATGGAGCGATGCAGAGGCATTATGATATTCCCTGTTTTTATTCTCCATTCCTTTCCTAATAATGCCTAGCATTCTATCTGCTTTCTGGGCTGCTGCTGTTGCATACTGAGCAGAACATTTCAACATATTTTCAACGATGACACCTAGATCCTTTTCCTGAATGGTGACTCCTAATGTGGAACCTTGCAGTATGTAGCTATAATTTGGGTTACTGTTCCCTAAGTGCATCACTTTGTATTTGTACACATTAAATTTTATTTCCTATTTGCATGCCCAGTCTCCCAGTTTTGAATGTCCTCTTGTAATTTCTCACAACCTCTTATGAATTAACAACTTTGAATAATTTTCTGTCATCTGCAAATTTGATCACCTCACTTGTTGTTCTTATTTCCAGGTCATTTATAAATATATTAAAAAGCAGTGGTCCCGGAACAGATCCCTGGAGCACTCCATTATTCACTTTTTAACACTGGGAAAATTTACCATTTAGCCCTACTCTCTATTTTCTACCTTTTAACCAGTTGGCAGTCCACAATAGGACATTGTCCCCTATCCCATGGCTTTTTAATTTCCTAAGAAATCTCTTATGAGGGACTTTGTCATATGCTTTCTGGAAATCTAGATACACTATATCAACTGGCTCTCCTTTATCCACATGTTTATTTACATCCTCAAAAAATTTAGCAAATTTGTGAGGCAAGGCTTCCCTTGGCTGAATCCAAGTTGGCTTTGTCCCATTAAACTATGCTTTTCTATATGTTCAGCAATTTTCTTCTTTGTGATAGTTTCTACAAATTTGTCTGGCACAGACGTCAAACTCGCTTTTCTGTAGTTTCCTGAATTACTCCTTGATCCCTTTTTAAAAATTGGCGTTACATTGGCAACCCTCCAATCTTCAGGTATTATAGATGATATTACTGATAGTTTATAAATTTCCAATAACAGGTCTGCAATTTCATTTCTCAGTTCTTTCAGCATTCTGGGCTGTGTACCATCAGGTCCAGGTGATTTGTTACTCTTTAGATTGTCAGTTTGCCCTGGTACATCTTCCAGGTTCACTGAGATTTGTTTTTATCTCTGAATCATCACCTTTAAATATCATTTCTGGCATGGGTATATCTCTTACATCTTTCTCAGTGAATACTGAAACAAAGAATTCATTTAGTCTTTCTGCTATGGCTTTCACATCCCTAAGTGACCCATTTACCCCCTTGATCATCTAATGATCCAGCTGACTCCCTCACAAGTTTTTTACCTCAAATGTACCTGAAACATTTTTATTATGAGTTTTTGCTTCCACAGCAAGCTTATTTTCAAATTATCTTTGCCTTCCTTATCAATGTTTTGCATCTGATTTGTCAGTGCTTATGCTCCTGTTTTCTTCATTCAAATCCCTTTTTCATTTCTTGAAAGATGATCTTTTAAATATTATAGCCCAGTGGTTCCCAGCCCTGTCCTGGACTTTTCAGAATATCCACAATGAATATGCATGAGAAAAAATGTGCATGTTATGGAGGCAGTGCATGCAAATTTTCTCTCATGCATATTCATTGTGGATATCCTGAAAACCTGACTGGCTGGGGGTCCCCAGGATAGGGTTGGGAACCACTGTTTTATAGCCTCTTTCACCTCATCTTTTAACCATGCCTGTATTCGTTTAGCTTTCCTTCCAGCTTTTTTGTTGCATGGAATATATCTGGTCTGGGCTTCCAAGATGGTATTTTTAAACAACATCCAAGCCTGAGCTAAACTCTTAACCTTTGCAGTTTCTCCTTTCAGTTTTTTCCTAACCATTTTCCTCATTCTATCATAGTCACCATTTTGAAAGTTAAATGCTGTGATGATAGATTTCTTTTTTGCGTTCCCTCCAGTTAAGTCAAATTTGATAATGTTGTGATCATTATTGCTAAGTGGCTCCAAACTGTTACCTCTCGCACCAAATTCTGTGTTCCACCAAGGACTAGATCTGAAATAGTCCCCTCTTATTTGTTCTTGTACCAGCTGCGCAATGAAGCAGTAATTTATTTCATTTAGGAATTTTACTTCTCTAGAATGTCCTGGATATAACATTCATTCAGTCAATACTGGGGTAATTGAAATCACCCATTATTATTGTACTGCTGATTTTGTAAGCTTTCCTAATTTCTTTTAGCATTTTTGTCAGTTCATTCTGGTCAGGTGGATGGTAATATACCCCCACTACTATTTTATTCCCTTTTTCACCTGAAATTTATAGCCATAAAGATTCAGTATGGTGTTTTATTTCCTGCAGAACGTTTATCCTGTTTGAATCAATGCTCTCTTTAACACATAGTGCTACCCGTCCACCAATTTGATCCATCCTATCTTTTCGATATATTTTGTACCCTGGTATCACAGTATCCTATTGAAAATCCTCCTTCCACCACGTTTCTCAGAGGCCAATTATATCTACCTCTTCATCCAGTGCTATACACTCTAATTCTCCCATCTTATTTTATAGAATTCTAGCATTTGTATATAGACATTTCAAAGTATGTTTTTTGGTTTTATTAACAACCCACTCATCAGTTGACAGGGGTAATTTGGAATCTTTCTGCTCTTTACTTAAAGGCACCTGATCCTTAATCGCTTTCATGGAAAAAAATGTTTAATTTTTACCAGTATTGTTTTGGAATTTTGAAAATATAATAGCCAAGGAAATATCTTTCCAGAGTTTTCTGAAAGAAAAAAAAAATTCAGAAACATTTATAATTTGTGTGTAGAAATATCTTATGTGTAAAGCCAGCATGGCCAACAGAATTTGAATTGCAGCATTTTGAATGTCCCATTATCTGCATTATGGGTCTGGGTAAATACATGACATTTAAAGCTGAAGTTGTATAATTTTGTTTGGTTTGCTAGTTGACTACTATTTTCATACTTGACTTGCTGTTTGATGTAGCAGCTGTTAAATACTGCATTCGCCAGTATTTAATAGTGTTGCTGAAAGAATGTGCTTTACAAACCACAAATATTTTTAAATATGTTCAGATAGAAAATCAGACTAAGCTATGCATGGGACATTACAAACATAATTGAAAAAAGAAAACCAATATCTAGGTCCATATGTGATCTTTTGAAGAAGAGAGAAAATAGAATCTTTATATAGTAGGTACCATTTCATCTGTCTCTACCATCACTTCTAATCTAATAGCAGTTTGATCTGTTGTACTGTGATCTGTTGCCTTGGTTCTCTGGTAAAGATTTATTTGTTGATGGTAAAAAGTTTACATTTTATAAAACTGACATTAATGTGACTTGCTCTCTTATTTCATCCACAGATGAATGTTGCTGATACAAGATTCCAGGCCATGTATACATCACACTTATTTAATGTGGATCCTTCAGATCCCAGTTTCAGGAAAACCAAAGCCATGGAAAAAGTTTTGGAGGAGAAGGCTCGGAGAAGAGCACAGGAGCATATGGATCATACAGAGGCAGCAAGGAAACAGGAAAAAGAAATGGAAGAGCAACAGGAGCATGCAGCTACTAAGAAACCTACAAATCCTGATTTGTCACTGCTGATAAAATCTGTAAAAAGTAAAACTAAGCAATTTCAAGCATGGAAAAACAAAGTTAAATAAGGGAACTTTTTTTTTTTTGTTTTACGTTTTTATAGTATTACATTCAAAATCAATTGGGTTGGAGGTTGCAAGAGGACAATGGAACATAGTGTATATTTCCATCTTCCTTTTAATACCCTTCCCCTACACAGGATCATTTCTTGAAAGTGGTGGCTTGGGGCAGATATCCATGGTCATACATCATGCCAAGACAGACTTCCATTGGCAAATATATTTAAATGCAATACTTGACTGTTGCTGTTTTGATGTAAATCATCATATAAAACTGATAATAGTGTTGCTGTTTTGATGTAAATCATCATATAAAACTGATAATAGTGTTGCTGTTTTGATGTAAATCATCATATAAAACTGATAACAGTGTGCTTTCAAAATGATGTATGTATGTGATTGATACCCCCTATCACAGAAATAGGTAATGCAAGTTTGTTGTTTTTTTTACAGAATAAAGTAATAATGTTGGTATTCTTAATGCAATTAAAGCGTTTTTCCCTCCAGTATATATTGTAAGGCAGCTTAATACTGCTCTCTGCTTCAATGGCAGGGGAAAGGGGGAATTGGATTCAGACAGCAACCAATGAGAGCCCTGACTTTTATGGTCCGGGGAAACAAGTATGGGGGTAACTTGCTGATGCGGCGGTTACTAACCTTAACCAATAAGACAGATACTTTGATGCAACTCAAACATTGCTCTCTACTTCAACGGTAAGGCATAACAGGGAATTGGATTCAAACAGCGACCAACAAGGGCCCTGACTTTTACAGTGTGGGGAAACCTACATGTTGCAGCAGATACTGCCATAAGCTTACTGGGCAAACTGGATGGGACCATTAGGTCCTTTTCTGCTGTCATTTCTATGTTTCTTAAAACAAAGTATTAAAATATTTGTTTGGAACTATTAAAGCTATCTTCCATTGTTGCCAATGTACTTTGATTAGCACATATTTAGCACATTTTCTTTAACATAAATGTTTTTATTGATTTTACCGTCATATTACAGAAATGCAGTTGTTACAGGGTACTGTACAGATTAGATATAAATTATTTAACAAATCAGCTAGACCATGTGAAGTTTTGTCATTACCTAAACTCTGAGATCCCTCTTGAATCAAGTTTTTGCTGTCTGCTGTCAGAATCCATGCAAACATGAATGCAAGATTATATCATGTAGAGGGGGCAAGATGACCGCCATTAGAGACACGCTGAAGAGTTTCTCTCCGGATTGCGCTTTCCTTAATTTTTTTTTTCCTGAAAGAAAAATACCTCATACTAAACGCAAAGCTAGGTTAAGGGAGATTTCCACCTCCTCTCCCATACCAGAGTGTCACCAGCCACGGATAGAGTCATTCTTCGCAGCCCCCACCAGAACCTGTGCCAGTTGAGGCAGCTGTGGACACTGTCATGGAGCGCGTGCCAGCTGAAAAGTCCCAGCGCCCCGAAAACTCCTTCCCCCTCCTTGTGCTGCATCACCAATCATCCAAGCAGCTCGGTCTGGACTTCAAGATGAATAGTCTGAAGAACAGCAGACTGAAATCGCCATCAAGGGAAGCGTGGTAGGTACAGCAGGGAGTGTTGTGTTGCTGTTGCGGTTGAAGCCTACCTTTCCTATACAGTCTCAGGACACTTCTGCCATAACCGAAGTTACTGGTTTTGAGGAGAGAGGCATGAGCCATATAGGAGTGGGTGATGCACATTCCAGGGCAGGCCCAGTCATTTCTCCCCTCCTGATAAAACCTGCTGTAACAACTATGGATTCTTTATGGAGTGCCTTGATATTTCTTGAATCTGCTATATCTAATTTGACTAAGATTGCCTTGGACACAAGCCATCGTGTTCTTACAACTGAAAGTACAGTTATTTCCCATACTACAAAGTTGGAACAATTGGAATCTTTTGTTACAACATTAGAGACTTTTCAATATGTTTGATCAGTTGGAGGCAGTACATTCTAAAAAACTGGAAAATATTGGGAACTCTTTGACATCCTTAAATTTAAGGGTTCTTAATTTCCCTTATGTAAAGTTGATATCACTTTACGAGATGTTTAAGACTTATCTTATACATATTTTGAAAATGTCTACTGAAACTTTGCCAGTAATATTTAAGACCTGTTATCTTCCCTCTAAAGAGGATGCTGTACCTGAGAATCAACCTTTGGATATATCATTGAATTTGCCGGATATCCTTGAATCTCTATAGAGACTACCATATTAAAAAAGGGCAACTCTGTTCATTTCCTTTGCCTTTCCATCTGATAGAAACTCAGTATTACAGCTTTTTATGCATAACCATTTATTGTTTCAGGGTTATAAAATATGGATTTATCCAGATATATCTAGATTGTCTGAAGATCGAAGGAAGAAATTTCTTACCATGCATTCAGAGATATTATCAAGAGGCGCTAAGTTCGTTCTGAAATATCCTTGTAAATGTACAGTGAAATATTTAAATTCCAACTATATCTTATCTCAACTCTGGGTTTTTCTGGTCTCTCATGTCAAAGGATCTCCTATCTTAGGATCGGGTGAATAGATTGTTTTCTGGTGGATCTCTACATTTCCTTAACGAAGATGTTTCTTTTCCTATATATCACTCTGTATATTTTTGTCCCCTCCTTATTGCTTAATTATGAACATAAACAGTACACTTGCTTATTACTTGTATCTGTTTAGATGATTGCATGTTTATCTGTATTTCCCAACAAGTGGATTCTTTTTGTTATATTTGAAAATGTATAAAAAAAAATAGCATATACCTGGTACCTGTCCCTGCTTTCCGTTGGACATCAGATGGTAACCAACACAGCTCTCAATACCCAACATTTATTCTTTCCTATCAAAAGCACAAATATCGCCCTCCTCCTGACCCTCTGAACCCAGCTATCTCCCCTTTCTCTTTACCATTCATAGTCATGCTAAGGGAAGTGTGCAGTTATCCTGGCATCTGGCTGTCATATTTGCATCTCAACATGGAGGAAAGTTAGAGAAGGTGTGCAGCTACACTACATGGACATTATCTACAAGTAAATTATCCACAAAGCTATGTTCTTTTCTTTCACATTCAAAAATTTAAAGATGAATTTTCAAAACATTTCACATTTAAAATTTGCATATAGGTGCATAAGTAGTGTCTAGTCTACTCCTATACTCTGTATTTTATAAATGTAAAAAATACACATGTATTTTCACTTTTGTGTGCGCTTATTTGTGGAGTCGGCGCCAACAGTTTTGCATGAACATTGCTATTTTAAAAGACACAATCGTACATTTGCCAGCTTACTTGCATATTTTTACACCTGCAAATTATCTGGCGTAAGTGATAGTAAACATGTTTATTATGTAGTACTGACTGGATGGGAGAACTGGGTAAACTGAGGAGAGTTCAAATTGAAGAACCAGGCAGGTCTCAATGAGCTTCGCTTATCAGTTAGTGTAGTTTTTGGGTTGCTAATAAAATTGTGGAAGCTGGAAACAAATACAGCTTGTGAAACAGCCAGGAGGATGGAAGGAGGCAGACTCTGGTGTATACACACACACCTATACACACACCTACACACCTTGGTAGTCTGTAAAAGGCATAGGTTGTGCACCTGTGCTGGCTCACTGCCTGTTGCTGGGGGCCTCCCTAACCCTTCTAGGCCCTGGCTCCTTATACTGTGGTGAGGGGGAGCCTCCCTTCACACAGAAATGTGGGGCTGGTTCTTAGAGAAGACTGGGCCAGATAGCTGAGGCTGGTCCCTTAAGGTGTTCTGAGGGATTTTCCTATACACTACCTCAGAAGCATAATAAATCAAAAATTAAATAGTGCACATTTAAACAGGTATAATATTTCAGTATACTGGCCCTGATGTAAGGACCTCGAACCTAAAATATGCAGATCCATATAATTGTGTGTGAGAGGGAGCATATTATGGTCTGGCTGCCTTGCCCACATAATTATTATTCTGTGTTTTGGGGAGGGAGGATGCTATGGTATGAATCTTGGGTCACTGACACCTTCCCGAAAATAACAATTATGTGGGTTTGTTGGCCCCAAAATAACACAGCCTTGCCCTGCATATTCTATGTCTCAATCTATTGTAATAAAGAGCTAACTGGCAAATTGCAATAGAAGTCCCACCTGCCTGTGGCCAAATTTCATTGTGCAGCAAGTAAGAAACTGGGAGGAGGACTGGAAATATATTTTGTTCTTTTATTTTAATTGACCAATAAAGTTTAAAAAGAAATCAAAATGCCAGACATCAAAAAGACAGAGCTGTTGCTCTGTCTCGTTAATGCAGCATCACTTGACTGATCCTGAGCCACCAGCTGACAACTTTTCTGTTAGCGCCTCTGACCAGGGTTGAGGAAGGACTGAAGGGAACATATCTGTACATCTATGAAGATATATGTATTTAAAGTAATGTGTATATTTCTAATTAATATGTATGTTATTTTGTATGGCACCAGAATCATTCGTGCGAGCGGCATAAAAATGCTTTTAAATAAAAATAAACATAAGGTAACAAGGCTTCCTGGTATTTTAACTTTACTGGTCCAAATTTAAAAAAAAATCATACAAGATCAAATATATTAAATTTCCCATCTCTTATCACCAAGTTTTCTGTTTCACAGCATTTAGTTTCAAACAATTTGCCTTCTACTACTTCTTATCAATTATAGTGCCACCAGATATCTTAAACTCCTTCTATACTTGGTGCTCACTGAATAGAGCAGCTTATTTCAAGAAATACAGGACCTGAAGCCTTTATTTTATGCACAGTATGAGTATTTAAAAAAATAGTCAAATACATTCTTAAGAGCATAGCTTCCATTGTTATAAGCATGTATGCTATTAGTAGCATGTACCTGTGATATTTTATATATTTCTAGAAACAGTTGTACTAGTGTGCCCCCCACATAATATTTGCAGCTGAAATAGTAATGTTTATAATCAGAAACAGGAGCTCACTAAAAGGTTCAATTGTATTTAGGACTGTTACATTTTAATAACATATTGATCTATAGATAGTTTCACAAGTTAAACAAGTACCCACCTTTCATCACAAAAAATGATAAAATAAATTTTTTGTACTAGAATTGTGTGGTTACTGCAGAATGCTGCTATCGTCTAAAATTCTTTTCATATTCTTTGTGAGTAAAAGAAAAATGAATAAAAAGTGAAGGTTTTTAAGAATATATAAGCTATTTGACCATGAGGATGACTAACTCATGAAATCTTCAGGCTTGCGATGCAGTGTATGCATTATCACTGCAAAATTTCATGAGCATTGGGTAGGATGGGACATGGAGCAGAGAGCTGTGAACCAGTGAAGCCAGAGTTCATAACAAAAGAACATTAGAATTGACATACTGGGTTAGACCAAGGTTCCATCAAGCCCAAATTCCTGTTTCCAGCAGTGGCCAATCCAGGTCACAAGTACCTGGCAAGATCCAAAATAGTAAACATATCCCATAATGCTATCGCACAGTGATAAACAGTGGCTGTTCCCAAAAGAGGTAACATCAAAGGACTTACCCATGTAAATGTAATATGCTATCTTAGCAATTTTCAAAAGATATTTATGTGCACTTATGCATATAAAACCTATGGACAATTCAATGGCATATAGTATAGCAATTTTCAAAAGTCCATTTTACAAGTGTAAAACCCAATTTTAAGTGTGTAAATTCTTTTGAAAATTACCCTCTAAGTCTACTTGGTTAATAACAGTTTATGGACTTCTCCAGGAACTTTTCCAAAACATTTTTAATCCCTAACTGCCTTAACCACAGTCTCTGGCAATGAATTCCATAGCTTAATTGTGT
The DNA here is from genome assembly GCF_901001135.1 of Rhinatrema bivittatum. Lineage (NCBI taxonomy): Eukaryota > Metazoa > Chordata > Amphibia > Gymnophiona > Rhinatrematidae > Rhinatrema > Rhinatrema bivittatum. The sequence continues at coordinate 104,393,390 of NC_042617.1, read as the reverse complement.
GTTGAGTAAAAAAGAATTGTCTGATTTGTTTTGAATGTGCTACTTACTAACTTCATGGCATGTCTCCTAGTATTTGTATTTTTTGAAAGCATAAATAACCAATTTACATTTACCCATTCTATTCCACACATAATTGTATAGACTCTATCATATATCTTCCTCAGCTGTTTTTTTTTTTCAAGCTGAACAGCCCTAACCTCTTTAGACTTTCCTCATAGGGGAGCCATTTCATTTCCTTATCATTTTGGTTGCCTTTCTCTGTACTTTTTCCAATGCAACTATATCTTTTTTGAGATGTGGCAACCAGAATTGCACACATTACTCCAGGTGTGGTCTCGCTATGGAGCAATACAGAGGCATTATGACATTATCCATTTCTTAGTGTCTAGACAGATTAATCAAGAACCGGTAGGTTATGCACCTCTGCTAACAGATGGAGATGGAGCAAAGCTAACATCGCAGGGTGTATATATATATATATATATATATATATACCCCTGCAGTGACATCAGCCTGCAAGTATTCTCCATCTCCAGCAAATGGTGGATGGGCATCTCCCTAATGGGGATTGCTTCACGTTTTAGAAAGAGATAGAGAATGTAATTCACCCTGCTTTCCTGCAGTGATACCAAATGGTCCCTCTCCCAGTTGAGAATTCCTGAGGTGATTTCTGTGGTCCCTCGGGTGAGTGCCTTGGTCCAGTAGCTGGTTTTGTCAGCTGGCATGGACTTAGCTGTTAAAACAGGAAACTAAACATGGCAGTGACAGTATGTGCCTTCTCCCCCACAGCCAGAGACCGTCTCTATGCTCAGCTGGGACAGGCTGAGCTCAGGTAATGCTTAAAAAAAAAAAAAAAAGACTGAGAAGGAGGGTTTTTGGTAGGGCTTACTCCAGGCTCGGCGTGCCAATGCAATGTTTGTTCCCAGCCCACAAGGGAGGTTAAGAGACGGCAGCCTGGAGGGTTGAGCAGCCCATTTAGGCTAGGAGCTGCTCTTAGGGTTTTCTCTGTGCACCACATGGTAGGCCACAATGGCGTTTTTGCACATTTTTCCTACACATTAGACTGCCCTCTTCAGGACCATTGGTTTTGTGCAAATGCATCTGGCTGTACATCCAAGTTGTGCATCCAGTTTTTGGACACTTGGACGCTTGCTCGGGCATTCAGGTGGTAATGCTTACCTGTATGCACAATTTAGGTTGTATTGAGGGCATGCAAGCACATAGTTGTGTGCTTAATTTGGGATGCCTATGTTTGGGGCACCTAAATTTTGGATGCATATATTTTACAGTGAGAATTCATCTGGATGCACACCTTTCAGTCACCCATTAAGAGTACTGACAAAATGTTGGCGCCTATACCTAAGAAACCTAAGTGCCTCTCCCTCTGTGCTGCCTGTCATATTCGGCATCTCAGCCTAGTGTTCCCTCTAAACTGTGCCAGTGCTTAGAAGCTCAGGGAGAATTACCTTTGTCTGATTTTACTAAGCCCAGTTCTTCCCAGCATGATGAGGGACTGGGTAAAGACATGTCAGGAGGGGTGCCTGACTTTGGAACTCCCTTAACTGGTTCATCAGAGGGGACGGTAGCTCAGTGGGCACTGCACAAGTGCCTTCTGGTTTTGGCAAGGATTCTTATGTCTTTTCTTGGGTAGAATTTTTTTAAGGATTGCAATCCTTTCTTTAGGTGCAGTCCTCAGCCTTGACCAATCTTGTCAGGTCAGAGTCACAGGTGGTAACCTCTCACGCACCTGGTACTGTTAGATCGGCAGAAGGTCGTCCCAATAGGAATCCGGATGGCACAGATGATGAGGCTGATCCTGACTCTGAAGGATGGGGAAGATCCTCTGGGACTGCAATCATATAGGACTATGTTGCAGTTCTTTCATAGAGATGAGTTACCGGCTCTGATTTCCCAGACATTAAAGATGCTGAGAGTACCAGGGGATGAGTCCATGTCTGAGCCAAAGAAACATCCCATTTTGGTTTCCTTGTGTAAAGCCTCTTTTTTTCCCTGTTATGGAGGCCATTCAAGAATTGATTGATCTTGAGTGGGGTGCCCCGGAGGCTAATTTCAAAGGAGGTTGAGTCTTGGAGGGCCTGTAGCCCCTGGATCCAGTGACAAGAAAGCAGTTGTTTTTTCTGAACGTGGACACGCTTGTATATACCAATTCCAAGCAGATGACTATCCCCGTGTAGGGAGGAACGGCCCTGAAGGATGTGCACGACAGAAGGATTGAGGCCATCCTTAAGCAAGTGTTTGAAGTAATGGAAATGACCTTGCTGATAGCTTCTTGTTGTTCCCTGGTGGCTCACTCCTGTTTACTTCTCTCTCAGGAGGTCAATGAATATGGAGTGAATTCCAGGGCATTTATGGAACCAGCAGCTGCCTTTTTTTCCACAACTCAGTCAGAGGGGTGGCTTCAGTAATAATGGCGAGGCATCAGTTATTAGAGGTGTGAATCATGTAATCGATCGTCTTAATGATCGATTTTGGCTTGGGGGGAGGGAAATCTGATCGTCGAGTTTGTTTTTTTTCTAAAAATCGTTAAAAATCGTAAATCAGGGGAGGGCGGGAAAACCGGCACACCAAAAAAAACCTAAAACCCACCCGAACCTTTAAAACAAATCCCCCACCCTCCCGAACCCCCAAAATGTTTTAAATTACCTGGGGTCCAGTGGGGGGGTCCCGACGCGATCTCCTCCTGCTCTCTGGCCACCGCTGCGTTGAGAAATGGCGCCGGTGGCCCTTTGCCCTTATCATGTGACAGGGCAAAGGTAGCGCCGGCGCCATTTTGTTTCCTGGCTCCCGACGTCACGCGTGTGGGAGATCGCCCCCGGACCCCCGCTGGACCCCCAGGGACTTTTGGCCAGCTTGGGGGGGCCTCCTGACCCCCACAAGACTTGCCAAAAGTCCAGCAGGGGTCCGGGAGCGACCTCCTGCACGCAGGCCGTATTGCCAATCTCAGCCTCACACATTGCAGGAATAGACAATGTAAAAGCAGACTTTTTCAGCAGGCAGAATCTGGACCCAAGAGAAAGGATATTGTCAGAAGAGGCATTTCAGATAATAGTGGATCACTGGGGCCTTCCATTTCTGGACCTGCTGGTGACTTCTCATAATGCAAAGGTTCCTCAATTTTTGAGTAGCAGGAGACTCAAATGTCATTGGAAATCAATGTTCTCGTGCAGGAATGGCCAGAGGACTAGCTGCTATATGCTTTTACTTCGTGGCCTATGGTAGGCAGAATGGTTCAGATGGTCAAGAATCACAGAGTAATGGTGCTTCTGGTGGCACCAGATTGGCCCAGGAGGACATGGTATGCAGATTTGCGAAGGCTCTTGGTAGACTCCTCCCTCCAGTTTCAGGCGCACAAAGTTCTGTTGCAGCAGGGGCCTGATCCAACTCAATTTTGTCTTATGGTACGGCCCCTGAGAGGGCTTGCTTGCCGAAGCATGGATATTCTACTGCAGTAATTGCCACCTTGCTGTGAGCAAGAAAATTCTCCACTTCCTTAGCCTATTTGCAGGTTTGGTGAGTGTTTGAGGTTGATGTGAAGATTGAGGGGTTCTTCCTTGTTCGGTTAACATCCCACTCATTTTGGAATTTTGCAGGTTGGGTTGACTAAAGGGTTGGCCCTTAATTCCTTAAAAGTGCAGGTAACAGCCTTTGCGTGTTTCAGGGGTCAGGTGACTGGTGGACCCTTGTCAGTTAATCCAGATGTGACCCAGTTTTTGAAAGGAGTAAAACATCTTTGTCCTCCCTTGCAATTACTGGTGCTTTTGTAGAGTCTTAATCTGGTTTTAGATTTCTTAGCGGGCCCTATGTTTTGTCCGATGCATAACTTTTCCTTGCGGTTATTGACCTTGAAAACAGTTTTTCTAGTGGCTGTTTGTTCGGCGCGTAGAATATCCAAGTTGCAGGCCTTGTCTTGCTGGGAGCCATTCCTCCGCATGACACAAGGGGTGATTCAGCTGCATACTGTTCCTTCCTGTTTGCCAACGGTGGTCTCAGAATATCATTTGAATCAGTCCATTTGCCTGCCTTCTCTGGATAGGGAGAGAGATGCGGAGGAACATCGCCTGTTGCGGCCCTTGGATGTTAAGAGACATATCGTGAGATATCTGGAGGTTTCTAGACCTCTCAGGAAGACGGATTGCCTGTTTGTTCTCATGATGGTAGTAAATAGGGCAAGCTAGCTTTTCGGTCTACAATAGCTTGTTGGATTAAGGAGGTAGTCACGGCCACATACGTGGATGCTGAACAGTTATTGCCTAGTCAGGTTAGGGCTCATTCCTCTAGAGCTCAGGCATTGACATGGGTAGAGGTTAGATTATTGTCTCCTGCTGACATTTGCTGAGCTGCGATGTGGTTCTCCTTATACACCTTTTCCAGGTGTTATTGTCTGGATGTGTAGGTCTAGGAAGAAGCAGCCTTTTCACATGCAGTTTTGACTGGACCGCGGACAGCCTCCAGCCCTATTCGGGAGTAGCTTGGATATCCCACTGGTTCTAGATTCAGCTATCTAGATGCTAAGAAATGAGAAATTACTACTTACCTGATAATTTCCTTTTCTTTAGGATAGACAGATGAATCCAGCTTCCTGCCCTTGGCTGCCGAAAGATTGTGCTATGGTCTTCCTGTGTGGCTACGTGTTCCAGGGGTTACTGATGTTAATCCAGTCCCTAGATTAGTGTTAATACATTCTTTGTCTGAGCTCAGTGTTTACTATTGACTGAGTACTAGAATGGTTGTCTGTTATTAATCAAGTATTTGTTAGTCTGTCCACAGTTGGCTTTTGTAGAGAATACTGGCAGGCTGATGTCACTGCAGGGGTATATTTACTGTGATGTCAGATTTACTCCGTCTCCATCTGCTGGTAGAGGTGTATAACCTACTGGTTGTGGATTCATCTGTCTATCCTAAAAAAAAGGAAATTATCAGGTAAGTAGTAATTTCTCATTTTATTCTCCATTCCTTTCCTAATAATTCCTGTTTGCTTTTTTGACTACCACCGCCACTCGCTGAGCCAAAGATTTCAAAGTATCATCCACTATGATGCCCATATCCTTTTTCTGGGTAATAACTCCTTGTGACATGTTGCGTCCACCTGGGTCAAATGGCTTAGCCCCTTATGCCTCACCTTTTTCTTGGCTCATCCCCCTTACCTTGGGAAGATGGTTATCGCCGCGTCTGCCAGTCGCCCTCTCCGGCATCCCCGGAACGGCTATGGCGTTGCCTCCCGCCATGTTCCTCCCAAGGACCTACTAGGGTGCGCGCGCGATACCCACGTCTTTATTCCAGCTATGGCGCGAACCTCGGGGGCATCCCCCTCAAGTGACATCATGCCATCTGGGTATATAGCCTGTACTTATTTGCTAGCTCACTGAGTTAGCAAGGATTGGATTCGTCCTGTCTAAGCTACTCTGCCGCTTCCGTGCTGCCGCTGGAAGCTTTCTCTCTTTGCCCTTCGGGGTAATCTCTAACCTGGGTACTGGCTCCTCGGGGGCCCTCTGCTTTATTTCAGGTGCCTTACTGGGATTAGGTGCCTGTACCATCTACTTCTGCCTGGTGGAATCGCCAGCCTACAGCTACCATCTAATGAGTAATCTAACAGTCTGTCTCATCTACAGCATTGCCTTGCTGGGAAAACTACACTTGAATCCCCCTATATCTATGTGGAGAGACGGGTTCCCTCTGCTGAGGGTCCCAAACCTATTACATCTGGATCACCTCACTACTGCCACCTCTGGTGGTATACATCAAGCTGTACAATAAAAGATCTAAGTCTGTGTTTGTGTGCTCTGAGTCTAGCCCAGTACTGTGGCTCCCTATGGGGCTCCTCCCCGTGGACGTGGTCATCTGTCACAATACCCAAGAATCCACCCAAACACCGCTGAACCATAACATGACACTGGGCAAGTCCCTTCACTCTCCACTACCTCAAGTACAAACTAGGACTTAGATTCATCAAATAGCTATAAATATAGCAAAAATAGCGCCCGCAATTAAAAAAAAAAAAAAAAAAAAAGGGGGGGGGGCGTGGTTAGGCTAATTTGCAGCCTGCCGCATAACATAAGTAAATACCACATGTGGCGTTGTCAATGCATGCAGATTTGTGTCAGTGTGTCGCGCAATGCATCACCACGTGGCGCATCATTTTAGGCGGCTTGTGTAAATTAGTGCTTGATGTTATTTTTTCAATTTATATATCCTGTCTTCCTGCAGCTGCCTCTTTGAGGGTTTGTCAGGAGTTTGGAGAGAGGAGGCAGTTAGGTGGTGTTGCTGACTAGTTGGAGGTTCTTATTGGGTGATTACTGAGTGAGTTGTCTTGTGTTTTGTTGCCATCTGTTTCCCTTTACCTTGGTCTGTTGTCTTTGTTGGAGTGAAAGATTTTGTTTGTTAGTCCAGTCTCTGTCTGTCTTTTGGTGTGGTGGAGTGGTGGTGGAGGAGTGAGGAGTAGTAGAGGAGTGTGTGTGGAGGAGTGGAGTGTTGATGGACGAGCGGTGTTTGTAGTGAGGAGGATGGAGCATGAGAGGTGTGTGGAGAGCGGAGAGGAGGGATGAAAGGATGTAGAAGGACAAGGGCAGGAGTGCTAGGGGAAGGAGGAGTAGGAGTAGCGACAGGGACAGGAGTAGAGTTAGGCAGGAGGGAAGGGTCAGGAGGAGGCAGGAAGGAAGGGACAGGAAGAGGCAGGAGGGGGAAGGGGATAGGCAGGCGAGGGATAGAGAGGGCAGAGGGAAAGGGAGTTGGTAGGGCAGGGGTTGGGGGGAGGAGAGTGAGGAAAGGGAGGACACTACTCCGAAAGCAGAAGTGGCACCCCCTTCTGGCAGGCAGGCAGGCAGCAGGATACCCTCATCTCAGGGCTATCAAGTTCAGCATCCAAGATAATGGGATGGTCATTGCAGGGGTCCTGGAGCATTATGCTATGCTGTTTGGCAACTGGGGGGGCCAAGACCTCAAAGGCACCAAGGGCCAGATCTGGCACAACATAGCCCAGGGTATCTCCAGGCACAGTGGAGTCCAATGAAGCAGGGAGCAGGTGGCCCACAGGTACCAGGACATCATGGTGCAACAGAAAGCTACGATGGCAGCCAGAAATAAATATATACAACAGACAGACCAGAGGAGGAGCCCCTTGTCCCATCATCCTCACCCCCATGGAGGAGCACCTCATGCAAAGGCTGGGATCGGATGTTTTCGAGGACATGGCTGAGTGGCTGGACACCACACAAGCACAGCCATTAAGTTCACCTCACCTGTAAATGGGTAAGCAGCAAAAAGTGTACACACCATTTGGCATAAGATGCTCACAATACTAAGAAGTAAAGTGCACCTCTGATGCCAAATGAAAAAAAGATACCTGCTGCCATTGGTACTTATATCTTAAGTTTTATTTCCACAGTTCTTGCCCACGAAGCAGGAGGTCCCAGCCAGCAAGCCCCAGGCTCCAGCCAGCAAGCCCCAAGGACCAGCAGCGCAGCATCCCTTTTGCACAGGCCTTTCCTGATGGATGTCCAGACCCAGGTGAGTGAGGAGGAGGAGGAGCAGCAGCAGCAGCTACAGGCTCAGGAGCTATTGCAGATGATGCAATCCCTGAGTTCACCCAGCCCATTCAATGTGTCCCTCAACCGGTCTGGCTTCATGGAGCACTGAACCTTGAGTGGGAACCTATAGAATCATCACAACCTTAAGCCAGCACACCACAGCGCCAGCCCTCGGCAGGAGCAGCCCAGAAACCCCATCATGACACATTTGGAGGCCCAAATTCCTGCACTCCATACCACCATCACAGCACTTCCACCAGGCCTAGCACCAGCAGAGGAGTTCATGCACGAGCAGCTGGACCAGCTGGAAAGGAAGCGTGAGGTACACCTTCAATACATACGGGCAGACCTAGTGCACCTCAGGAGAGCTGTCAACAGGCAGAACCAGATTCTGTGAGATCAGACTGCCGCAAACGCACAGAATGTTACAACGGTGGCACAGCAGGCAATAGCTTGACTAATGTGCTGAAGCAGATCCTGCAAAGGATGCCCGAGCAGCCATCTGAGTCTTCCCTAGCATTACTGGAGTCCATACCCCGCAGCAGTCCCTGGGCTGACAGACTCCGGAGAGGTAGGCCCCCAAAAGAGATGTTCCCCCAAGTGGCAAGCCATGATGTGGCAAGGGGCCATAAAGGACCAAAAGTTGTGGCATTGAATGCCAAATAAGAAGAGTTGTACAAACAATCCTGGCAGGCTAGCTGTGCCAGCTAGATGGAAGAAGCTTGCTGGGCCTGTCCTCACTACAGAGTTCCTGTGCCAACACACAGAAGGGTCTACTATCAGCCATTGTGATCCAGCAGGAAAGCTATAGACCTAAATATGGTAGAAAGAAGGTAGCCCTACTCTGCCAGTGTATATAGAGAACAATGATGTGGCCTGGGGTGGCAGCTTTTATGTCTACTGTGCATGATATGATCAACAGACACCCACACACACACACACACACAACCCCCTGCACTGGGTTTCTCACTGCATAGTGCCATTAAACCCTCATCTAAACCATTCATCTGAATCAGGCCAACATCGATACCATTAGGTGGACCTTGCCACTCCACATTCCTGCCTTCCCAGCATAGCCACATTCAGCGGACAGCTTCTTAACACCCACTTCCTCCCTCAGTAAAGTGGCAAGCCTCGGTGACAGCTTAAGCTCTGGGTAGCCTGCACCCCCCTCTTGGAAGGGAGGCTCCATCGCTGGACAGATGTAAATAGAATAGAGCTCCTGACCAGGGCACTGGTACTTGTTCCATTAGTCCCCGAATTTGCGACCAGTATCCATTCAATTTAGGACATCCATTGAACATGTGGCAGAGAATCCCCACTTGGACATTGCATTTAAGGCAGTGATCAGAATCCCAAAGATGTATTTTGACACCCCCCCTGCATTCTTGATAAGTAAACCCGATGCAACAATTTGAATTGGATCTCTTGCAGGGTAGCTGATGGTAGCTGCCGCCAAAGACCCAAGAAAGTCTTTTTCACAATTTCAACTGTGACAAGTTCCCCAACCCTATACCCCCCAGCCAAATGAGTTAGATGCGGATCAGGAAGGGTGGGCTTCAATTGCATAATCCAAACTGATTTTATTAAACTTGGGGGGCATATTGAAGAAAGAATCTTCCTCATCAGTCATAACTAATAGACTAAGATCTCCCTTACACATTTGATAATTATAGTGGCATCCTTGCAGATATGCGAAGAACTACATTTGGGGGATCTTCACCTGTGTTTGAAGTTGTTGAAAAGAATAAAAGGCATTAGTTTCCCCATCTACCCACTGGGGGAGGAGGCGGAAGTCTTTGTTGGCCCATGACCTGAAGGCTCCACTTCCCTGACCCTGTATGAAATCATTATTACCACTAGAGATATGAAAGGAGAAACACGCCAGCTGCGCCCAATCGACTGGCACCACCATTGCCACGCCTTGCCAAAATGGGACGGGGAGCACAGAGGCTATACTAGTGGGGGGGGGGGTAAATGTAGAAGGTTGAGGGGTGAGAAAGGGGTGACCCAATCTTGGAACAAACCTTCAACATTGAATTTGGTGTGTCCTGTAGCCCAGTCATGGATCTGAATCAAAAGGCCAGCAATGTTATATAAACATAGGTCAGGTAGTGTTACTCCGCCCAATCTCTTGTCAAGCCTGAGTACATCAAATTTGACCCTAGCCCGCTTCCCCCCCCAGAGAAATGAACCAACCATAGATCGAAAAGCTCTAATATCCCTCTCCTTTAACCAAATAGGGAGCATCTGAAGAGAATAGAAAAACTTTGGAAGGACCACCATCTTGACAAGAGCGCATTGCCCCAGAAAAGATAGTGGAAGGTCTTTCCAACGACGAAGCTGAAGCCTTGATTTTTTTATTATGGGTGTAATATTTGCCTCATATAATTTTTTCTTCCTGGCATTCAGGTGAATTTCCAAATAGCGTATAGAAGATTGTGCCCAACTCAAGGGGGAAGGGACCCTGCCACCATTCTGGCAGAGATACATCAAGGGGCAAGGCTTCAGATTTGTCTAGGTTCAAGTGGAGGCCCGCAAAAGAGCCAAATATGGATATAATATGCAGAATATCACTTAGCGCTTCCCTTGGGTTCCTAATAAAAAGCATCATATCATTAGCAAATAATCCCATCTTTGTTTGTGTTGCAATAGGATACCTTGATACTGGTCGCCGCATCTCAAAAAAGATATCGTTACGATGGAGAAGGTACAGAGAAGGGCAACCAAAATGATAAAGGGGGTGGAACAGCTCCCCTATGAGGAAAGGCTGAAGAGGTTAGGGCTGTTCAGTTTGGAGAAGAGACGGCTGAGCGGGGATATGATAGAGGTCTTTAAGATCATGAGAGGTCTTGAACGAGTAGATGTGACTCGGTTATTTACACTTTCGAATAATAGAAGGACTAGGGGGCATTCCATGAAGTTAGCAAGTAACACATTTATGACTAATCGGAGAAAATTCTTTTTCACTCAACGCACAATAAAGCTCTGGATATGTTGCCAGAGGAGGTGGTTAGTGCAGTTAGTGTAGCTGGGTTCAAAAAAGGTTTGGATAAGTTCTTGGAGGAGAAGTCCATTAATGGCTATTAATCAATTATACTTAGGGAATAGCCACTGCTATTAATTGCATCAGTAGCATGGGATCTTCTTAGTGTTTGGGTAATTGCCAGGTTCTTGTGGCCTGGTTTTGGCCTCTGTTGGAAACAGGATGCTGGGCTTGATGGACCCTTGGTCTGACCCAGCATGGCAATTTCTTATGTTCTTATGTTCTTATGGTCTGTTGCGCAGTCTGATAGCCAATGGTTCTAGAGAGAGTACAAAGAGTAGGGGGGAGAGGGGGCATCCTTGTCGGGTATCTCTGCCCAGCAGGAAAAATTCTGAAAGCACCCCGTTGACCAAACTTTGAGCCTGTGGTTGACAATACAGAAGCCGAACCAAGGCAATAAAATCTTCAGCAACACCAAATCGGTCCAGGGACCAAAAAAGATAGGGCCATTCCACACACTCAAATGCTTTAGCTGCGTCCAAGCTAAGTAACATGCCATCCAGATTGCTTTGAATGGGAGCCTGCAGGGCCAAAATAGTCTTAATTAAATTGGTCACTGAGAGGCGGCCTTTAATAAATCCAGTTTGATCTCTATGTACAACCTGTAGTATTACCTGATTCAAGCGTGCTGCCAACACAGCCGCTAATATTTTTATGTCTTGTTTCAATAACGATATTGGCCTATAGCTGTCAGGTGATTCCTCATTTTTTCCTGGTTTGGGAATTAATACTATGGTGGCAACATTCTGTTTTCCTCTAAAGAAGCCCCGAGTGTGCACTGTGTGAAACATGCGGATCATATATGGTGCTATTTGCGGTCCTAATAATTTGTAAAACTCAGGGCCAAATCCATCTGGTCCCGGGGACTTGGCTAAGGGTAGTTTCTGAATAACTTCAAGCACTTCTTTCAACTGAATGGGGGCCGCCAGGTATTGTTTGGTCTCTTCGGAAAAGCGCAGAACCTTCAACTCTTTGAAGAATTCATCCCTATTCGAATTGGAAGAAGGTACAGAAGTGTATATTCGCTGGAAATAGTCAACAAAGCTGGATAAAATTTCCAAAGTACATGTGGCATACCCGGACTTCACATGAAGACACTGGATTAACCCCCACGGGCCCCTACTGTCCTTAACTAGTCTTGCAAGTAACTTCCCGGATTTATTTCCCCACTGGTATAATTTAAACTTATAATACAGCAAGTTGTGCTGTGCTTTTGCTGTGAGAAGGGCATTCATCTCCTGTCTGGCTTGCATCAATTCAATTTTGGTGGAATCAGCTAATGTTTGGGCATGCAATTGTTTTAAGGAGAGTATTTTTTTTGTAAAGTCTAGAAGTTCTTGTTGGTATTTCTTTTTTTTTTTTGTATGCAGAGTAAGCCAGGATATGGCCATGCAACACTGCCTTTGCAGCATTCCAAAAAGTAATATTGTCCACATCTTCCGTAACATTAAGACACTTATAATCTTCCCATTTCTCCTTAAGAAATAAAACAAATTGGGGATCGTCATGCAACCAGGGGGACATTCACCATCGCCTGAAGGGTTGGGCATCTGGGGCAAATTCCAGGAGGCATAGCACCGTGTTGTGGTCTGAGAAGACTACAGGATCAATATTTCAGTCTTCCACTTTAGAATATAGAGTTTCCAACAATAGTAAATAATCCAATCTGGCATATACCCAGTGGAAGTGAGAGTAGTGCATAAAGCCTGCCTCCTCCAAGTGAACTGCCCGCCACACATCCATCAGCTGCAAATCCTTACATAGTTAGCTGATACCTAAATTTGCTTGATTTTTTGGGGGGAGTTTTAGGGGGTTTGTAATCTATCGTGGGATTATCGGTGGTATTAAAATCTCCCCCCATTACAGTGTACTCAGACCAAGGAGCTACTTGAGAGGTCAAGTGAGAGAAAAAACAGTGTGAATAAGAATTGGGGGGGGGGGGGGGGGGGGCAAAATGGCAGCGTGAACCAGGTTGTAGCACACTGCTTTCCATTTTTCTTGAGAATTGTTTCCTCAAAATGCCTCCTAAGAGAAAAGGGAAAGTGCGAGTCTACCCCTCCAACTCAGCTCTCCCAATGGGGCAGCGTTTGATTACTATCTATGCACCCAGTAAAGCAACAGAGAAAGGGGGGTGAGTGTCCCCGCTTCAATAGCTGATGAGGGAGCATCAGCATCGCAGGGGGAAGTTACCTTGAGCCCCCCGTATCCTCGTCTTTTGGTGTAGACTTGCCCCGACCTCTTTCTCTCTCTCAGCCACGAAGCAGGGCAATGACACAATCTCTGTGACTCTGGCGGGGGGGGGGGGGGGCAGAGAGGAGGAATGCCTTTGACCCTCTCATCTATCGCGGGATCCTCGGAGGTTCCTGGTGGTTTGGAATCGAAGGTACTGCTGTCTACATCGACCCCAGTGAAGGCGAGAGAGCCACGGCTGTGTTGGGGAAAGCTTTGCTGGTGGAAGTTTCTTCGGAAGGAAATGTGAATCTCCTCATTTTCAGATGCCATCTAAGCCAGCAATAGTTACATTTGGACGCATTATGGGACCTAGTAGCTGGATTGGGCTGCTCTCTGCGGGACCATAATACAAAAATGGAAAATCTCAATATTAAACTTGAATCATTTGAAGTTCAATTAAATGAGATTAAGCCCCGGGTGGAAACTGTAAAAAAAAAAATGTTGCAGAAAAATCAGGACTGTAATGTGAAATTGATCAAAGATTTAACTAATGTCGCTTGTAGGCTTGAAATTTTGGAAAACTATTCAAGGCATTTAAATTTACGGTTTATGAACTTTCCCAAAATAGTGGGAGAGATCCCCCATGTTACCTTAAAAAATATTTCCTTGAAATACTCAAATTTGAGGAAGAAAAGACTCCTTGCATTAGCAAGATGTTTTTACTCCGTTTCTTCTAAAGATAAAACTCCTTTGGAAAACCATCCCAAGACACTAGAAAATCTGACTCAATTTTTGGAAGACTCTACGGCTGAGATTTATGAGCGGGCTACTCTTCTAGTATTGTTTGTTTCCGAGCAAGAACTAAGTGAAGTTATGAAAAAATATTTTAAGTGCATAACAATGCCATTTTATGGATCCTTAGTTCGAATCTATCTGGATTTTGCTTGTGCCACTCAAGAGAGAAGAAGAGATTTTCTTGCACTGAGGGCACAGGTAGTTTCCCTGGGTTTTCCTTTATATTGAGATATCCATGTAAATGAATTGTAAAGTCCCAGAATGAATGATATGGGGCGGATTTTCAAAGGCCTGCGCGCGTAAATCCGGAAGGATTTACGCGCGCAGGGCCCTCGTGCACCGGCGGCCTATTTTGCATAGGCCGCCGGTGCGCGTAAAGCCCCGGGACGCGCGTAAGTCCCAGGGCTTTTGTAAGGGGGCGTGTCGGGGCGTGTCAGGGGCGGGGGCCTACTGACGCGGCGTTTCAGGGGCAGGCCGTGGCGTTTCGGGGGCGGGCCCGGAGGCGTGGCGCCGAGGACGGAGTGGGGCTGCCGGCCGACGCGCGCAAAGTTACGCCTTTGCCGACAAAGATAAGGGGGGGGTTAGAAAGGGCCGGGGGGGTGGGTTAGGTAGGGGAAGGGAGGGGAAGGTGCGGGGAGGGCGAAGGAAAGTTCCCTCCAAGGCCGCTCCGAAATCAGAGCGGCCTTGGAGGGAAAGGAGGCAGGCTGTGCGGCTCGGCGCACGCAGGCTGCCGATTTTGCGCAGCCTTGCGCGCGCCGACCCCAGATTTTATAAGATACGCACGGCTACACGCATCTTATAAAATCAGGCGTACTTTTGTTCGCGCCTGCTGCGCGAACAAAAGTACGCGCTCGCGCAACTTTTTAAAATCTGCCCCTATGTTTTTTTCCTTGCCTGAACAGCTTAAATCCTTTATCAATTCAAGGAGTATTATAACTTTCTCTCCTGGTAATACCTAGGTTCAAGGATCCATATGATAGAGGGTTGCTTTAGTACGTTAAGCTTGTTTCTTTTTATGTATTACTGCAATATCTCCTTTATGTTCGTCCCTCCCCCTCCATAATGTTTCTTGATGGAAAAATGTATATTTCCTAGACAATTAATCCTTCTAGTTTTATTCTTATGTGATATGGCATTTTTATTTTCTAATAGTAAGGTTTGTCTTGCTTGTATTTGTTGAAAAGCAATAAAAAGAAAAAAAGAATTGGGGGCAAAAATGTTTACTAGCAGGACTTTCAGCCCCTGCAGGACTCCCCTCACAATTATGTATCTACCTTCTGGATCAGATGTTGTGCCCTCACAAGTAAAAGCGAGGTTCTTGGCTATCAGGATGGCAACCCCCCCATTGGCTAAAGTAGAAGGAGGAATAAAAAACATGACCAACCCATTCTGTCTTGAGCTTCTGATGCTCAGCAGCTGATAAGTGTGTTTCCAGTAAAAAGGCTACTGCTATGCTTTTGTGTTTAAAATATTGCAGCATTTTCTTTCTTTTGACAGGAGAGTTTAGGTCCGCTATGTTAAGGGATCCTGTAGTAAAGTTAGACATTAAACCATTTAACTTTCCACCTTTCTGCAGAATAGATCTCCCACAACAACAGGAGAAGTTCCCAGCAGAGACTCCTCCTATATGCTGCCTTTGATATCCTATGAAAGACCCCTATGACTTTTTTACAGAAAAGACCATAAACATCACCAACCCCTCTACATTCCGCACACACACTCAAACAGACCCATTCACACTTGATATAACATTCATACACCCTGAATACCCACAGCAACAATATTCCCCACAGCCCTAAACACTGAGCCCTGGTCCAGGCCTTGCAACGTTCACGATCCTCTGCTAGCAGCTAGGGTCTCCCACGTGGTAGTCTGCACTGGCCAGGGACTCAGGTGCTCCGGGGGTCCGTGCCCAACTGAAGTGCATGGGTTTTGAAGTGGCCTGTTTGGCCTTAGCAGCGTGTTCATCGAAACAAATACTTAATTATGCAGAATTGTGAGCGCAAATAGGTCTATTGCAAACCTTCCAAAAACAAGCGCACCACATCCTTCATCGTGAAAACTTTGGCTTCTTCACGATAATACACTCTCAGTCAAGCAGGAAATTGGAGGGCAAAGCGGATCCCTATATCATGTAGCAGGGTGCAATATGACATCATCTCTTTGTGGGCGGGTGGCCAACACTCATGGCGGAGAAATCTGGAAAGAGAATGATTTTGTGGTCTTTACTGTAGCTCTTTTTTTTTCGATATGCTTGAAGAATATTTTTGTCCATATAGTGTAGATAGCGGGCCATGGATTGTCACGGTCTGCGATTTGAGTCCACCAAGGGACCTAATCGGTGTGCCTGTTCCACCATTATGAATCTCGCATTGACGCTGACTCCCAGGACATTGGGTAACTATACTTCAAACCAGTGATGTAGCGCATCTGCTTGCAGCGATTCCGGCAAACCCACAGCTTGGATGTTATTTCTCCTTGAGCGATTTTCCAGCTCTAGATTTTTTTGTGCATAGGGATGCCATATTGGCTTCGGCCTGCTCTTGCCACTCTCTCTGGCGCGTGACCCATGCATCTATCGCAGCAATTCGAGGTTGCTCGCTCGCTCATTTATCATGCAGCTCATTGAGAGATGATTGCAATTTCTGCAATTTGTCATTTAGTGCAGCCGACACTGCTTTGGTAATTTCTATGAGCAGGATCTCCGAGACACTGTCTAATGTGTTGAGCTCAGTCACCATTTTGTCTTCGGAACGAGAGGCTATATCTATGGTCATCCTCCTCGACATGATGCAGGGTGATAGTAGGGAGGGAAGCAGTAAGGATCCGCAAGAATCCTGTGTAAAATATTCAGATGGTTCCGATGGAATTTGTATAAGATCTCATTTGAAAGGCCATGGACCCCTGAGGAGCATCGAGCATAGACCTCCGCTCAGGAAGACGTCATCGTTGGAAGTCCTTGCTTGAGCCTCATTTACTAAGCATGGTAAATCAGGCCTTTAGATTGTGAGCTCTCTAATAGGCCGATACAGTACAGTGCACGCTGGTGGAGCGCATTGTTAACCGGCATTTGGACGCGCATTTTCGACGCGCTAGCTTTACCTCTTATTCAGTAAGGGGTAATAGCGCGTTGAAAACGCGCGTCCAACCCCCCCCCCCCCCCCGAGACTAATAGCGCCCGCAACATGCAAATGCATATTGATGGCTCTATTAGTCATTCCCGCACGATACAGTAAGTAAAATGTGCAGCCAAGCTGCACATTTTACTTTAAGAAATTAGCACCTACCCAAAGGTAGGAGTTAATTTCTGCCGGCGCCTGGAAAGTGCACAGAAAAGCAGTAAAAACTGCTTTTCTGTGCACCCTCCGACTTAATAACATGGCGATATTAAGTCGGAGGTCCCAAAAGTTTAAAAAAAAATAAATTTAAAAGCGGCTCGCGGGTTGAAAACTGGAAGCTCAATTTTGCCGGCATCCAGTTTCCGAACCCGTGGCTGTCAGCGGGCTCGAGAACCAATGCCAGCAAAATTGAGCGTCGGCTGTCAAACCCACTGACAGCAGCCGCTCCTGTCCAAAAAGAGGCGCTAGGGACACACTAGTGTCCCTAGCACCTCTTTTTACAGCGGGCCCTAATTTAAATATTTTGGTTTACTAAATTGCGCGCACAGGACACTGGCCTGTGCGTGCGCCGGGAGAGCAGGCGCTCGCCCGCTCTCCCGCGAACTTTACTGTATCGGCCTGTAAGTGATGGAAATCCCTACATTATCTGAATTCAATGCACTTTGAAGTGGCTGACAGTCATGAAAAGCTGAGTATAAATTAAAAAAAAATAAATTAAGCACACACAAGAATCAATACTTCAGGAAATGTGTACATTGGATTTGGCTATGAGAGGTTTTTCTGTAGCATAAAATGGTAGATAAAAAATAAAGGCCTATCTAGGTTGCTCAATTTTCTTCTCAGCATTCAAAAGACTCTAGTTGACCTCTGGCTTTCCCTTTTTCTCAAAACAGGATCCTCTGTGCTTGTCCCAGGCTTTCTTGAATGCTGTTTCAGGTTTTGCCTCCAACTCCTTGTGGCTCTAAAACTTTCCAAACTATCATTTGCTTACTTTCTTGAAGATGGCAAGTCTTTACTAGATGCAGTGGTTTCCCACTTTTAGTTTTCATATTGGTTTTGGTAGAACTGTCCATAGTTGGTAAAATGATACAATAAAGTTTAAAATCGGTCTGTCTGTCTGTCACAGCTACCCGAAAGATGCACAGACATGGCAACAGACCAAAACTGTAATATTTATTTTATTGGATAATAGCTTGCTAGCTAAATGTTTGCTACATATCTAGACTTGCTTCCCATTACTTTAAAACCTTTATTTGAGCAACCATAAGTTAAACTTCCAGGAAGCATTTCAGAATGTTTTCTTAAAGCAGTAATGAAACAGCCCATCTGACTAATCAGGAGCGAAATTCTCTGTGGTTGATAACCTTACAAAGGCAACAACAGTTGTACTCAAACCAAAACCACCTAAAACAACATTATTTAGCATTAATTTAAGGGCTTTTTTTTTTTTATTAAAGAAAATGATGTTTGTATAAGGCCCAAACTGAGTGCATAATGATTACCCATGGGGAGGAGGGATAATTTTTTAATAGCCACATAAATTTGAAGTCAATTACACACATACTTTATACCAGTTTTAAAGGGAAAGTATACTCATGCTCCCTTTTGAAAATTAACTCAACAAAACTGTCAGCACACACTTACATCTGCTAATTTGTGCATGGAATTCTTTTGGGGAAAATGTATGTGTATACTTTTGAAAATGCAAAAGTATAACCATCAATGTACACCCCTCATCAACCCTGAACCCCTAGAAATATCTCCGTCACTGCAGGTAAACTTACACAAATACAGTTATACGTGTGTAAGTTTACCCTCATAATGGGCGCGCAGTTACCCTCTAAATGTAACTTTCAATCTTTTTGTGATGGGAGAAATTTTTCACTTAATTTATGGAACTTCATTCCTTTGCTCATAAATGTGAATAGAAGATAAATGTTCAATAAGGCACCCACAGACAAAATACACGCATACTTTTCAGTCTGCACAAACCAATCCAATCTTCAAACACAAAGTACGCACTTAGGGCCTAATTTACTAAGGCTTTTCTCCCATTCTGTGTCTATGGAAATGAGGCTCTTAATTTGTGTTTGAAAATCAGGTTGTTGGGTGGATAAAAGTAGACACGTACCTTAACTCATCTGAAATGAGGGTGTAAAGCAGTGTTTCCAAACCCTCTCCAGGAAGCACATCTATCCACTCAGGTTTTTAGGGTAACACAATGAATATGCAGTGGATAGATTTACATACACCAAAAGGTGAATTTTAAAAGCACCGTGTGCACGAAAATTAGGAGATGTGTGTACATGTAGGGCTTACGCATGCCTGCTGTATTTTAAAAGCAGCCCAGATGCACATGCATCTGCCCTAGAGCACACATCTCACTCGGATTCAAAGGGGGGGGGGGGGCGTGGTCTGGGTAGGGCATACGTGTTTCAGGGAGGGGTGAAGAGATGTACATGTAAATACTAACATGCTGGGGTTCAGTGCCATGCAACTTTTCTTCTGCTATTGACAAAATGTAAATCTAAATAAAACCAGTTCCAGGCATCGCAGAAGGGTTTGAGGGGGTCTGAGTTAACTGGGGGGAAATCAGGCTATGAAACCAGGGAGGTCTTGTGGACCTAGCTCTACACTGGGTGAACTGGTGAACAAACTGGTAAAACTGGTCATGCCATGGACACGTGCCAATTTTAAAATTTCCTGACTTACGCAGCCGAAACCCGATTTATGCTTCTGGGTGTGCACAAGCTTAAAACTGGGCACACCTTTGTGTGCGCCAAGGCTATTTTATAACATGCATGTATGTGCATGCAAGTTATAAAATCCCTGCATCCCTGGGCTCGTGCCGACATATGTATGCATATGTGTGCCCGCGCGCCCATTTGAAAGTTACTGTCCAAGTGTCCAATGTATGCAAATCATCTATTGCATATTTATTATGGATATTCTGAAAACTCAACTGGCAAGATGTGCCTACATGAGAGGGCTGGGAAACATTGGTATAAAGTACATGCACTAGCAACATGCATACATTTTTGAAAATTAAATGTGCATATATAGTTTTTTCTGTGGCTAAGTTATGCCTCTTTTTAAAGCAACTAAATGTATATGTGGTGTGAAAGTATGCGCATTCTGTTAGGCGACTGAACATTTACTTAGATTGACTCATCCCTTTCACCTTGAGAACTCCTGTTCTTACCCATGCAGATCTTGACTATGCCTTTAAAATGTTATCTTAAAAAATATGAGCTCAATTTTAAATAGCATATGTCACCACACGCATGTTTAGGTAAGCCTGTGGAGATTTATGCTAATATTTTATAAACTTGTGTGGCAGCAGCTGCACAGAATTTAGAAAATACTGCATATTTATTTAATTATGGACTGATAGAATGTTGGGAAGGGAGTGTGTAGTTTATCCCTTATAATTTATTATTGTTCTTTGTTTTGTTTTGTATTCCCAACATTGCTCTTAACAAGGTTTTTCTTGAATGTATGTTTAAAAAATGTTTAATAAGGGAAAAATTTAAAATATAAAATATACTGTATATTTATGCCCCAAAAGTATTTGCATATGTTTGTAATGCAGGAAAATGCATACTTTATCTATCCTTTTTATAAGAACATAAGAATTACCATGCTGGGTCAGAACAAGACCCATCAAGCCCAGCATTCTGTCTCCAATAGTCACCAATCTGGGTCACAAGTACCCAGCGGATCCCCAATAGTTGATCTATTTCTTGCATCTCATTCTCAGGGGTAAGCACTGACTTTCCCAAATCTATCTGGCTAATAACTGTTTATAAACATTTTGTTCAGAAACTTGTCTAATCCTCTTTTGAACCCCACTATATTAATTGCCTTCACCACATCCTCCAGGAACAGATTCTATAGCTTGATTGTGCACTGAGTAAAAAAAATACTTTCTATGATTTGTTTTAAATCTGTCAGTTGCTAATTTCATGGCGTGTCCTATAGTCCTAGTAATGTTTGAAAGGGTACATAACCATTCCCTATTCATTCGTTCCACCCCACTCATAATTTTATATTGTAGAGAACCTTATGGGTTCCTAATAAGAAGTTTGCCTCATTTCAACCGGGGAGAACAATAGTAGAGTGCTGGGTTTAGCTCTCCCATGTGGGAGATTTAAATGGTGGTGTCTTCAGAGTATAAAAAACCCAGTGCCACTATCTTAGGGTGTGGATTTTGAGTTAGCTTTTCAGGAAGCAGGATGTCTCTGTGCCTGCTCCTATTTTTTGGTTGTTTTCTTGGAGAAAGGACCCTTTGGCGATGTCCTTTTGTGGATTGCAAACTGGTTAAAAGACGGGAAACAGAGAGTAGGGTTAAATGGTCAGTTTTCACAGTGGAAAAAGGTAAACAGTAGAGTGCCTCAGGGATCTGTACTTGGACCGGTGCTTTTTAATATATTTATAAATGATCTGGAAAGGGGCACGATGAGTGAGGTGATCAAATTTGCGGTTGACACAAAATTATGCAGAGTAGTTAAATCTCTAGCGGATTGTGAAAAAATCGCAGGAGGATCTAGTTAGACTGGAAGATTAAACTTCCAAATGGCAGATTAAATTTTAATGTGGACAAGTGCAAGGTGATGCATATAGGGAAAAATAACCCTTGCTGTACTTACACAATGTTAGGTTCTATCTTAGGAGTTACCACCCTGGAAAGAGATCCAGGCATCATAGTGGATAATACATTGAAATCGTCAGCTCAGTGTGCTGTGGCAGCCAAAAAAGCAAACAATTTTAGAAATTATTAGAGATGTGAATCGTGTCCTCGATCGTCTTAACGATCGATTTCGGCTGGGAGGGGGAGGGAATCGTATTGTTGCCGTTTGGGTGTGTAAACTATCGTGAAAAATCGTTAAAATCGTGAGCCGGCACACTAAACCCCCCTAAAACCCACCCCGACCCTTTAAATTAAATCCCCCACCCTCCCGAACCCCCCCCCCAAATGCTTTAAATTACCTGGGGATCCGGCGGTGGTCCAGAACGGCGGCGGTCCGGAACGGTCCCCTCAATAGAATCATGTTGTCTTCAGCCAGCGCCATTTTTCAAAATGGCCGCCGCAAAATGGCGGCGGCCATAGACAAAAACGATTCGACGGAGGAGGTCGTTCTGGACCCCCGCTGGACTTTTGGCAAGTCTTGTGGGGGTCAGGAGGCCCCCCAAGCTGGCCAAAAGTTTCCTGGGAGTCCAGCGGGGTTCCGGGAGCGATTTCTTGCCGCGAATCGTTTTCGTACGGAAAATGGCGCTGGCAGGAGATCGACTGCAGGAGGTCGTTCAGCGGGGGTTCCGGACCGCCGCTGAACGACCTCCTGCACTCGATCTCCTGCCGGCGCCATTTTCCGTACGAAAACGATTCGCGGCAAGAAATCGCTCCCGGAACCCCGCTGGACTCCCAGGAAACTTTTGGCCAGCTTGGGGGGGCCTCCTGACCCCCACAAGACTTGCCAAAAGTCCAGCGGGGGTCCGGAACGACCTCCTCCGTCGAATCGTTTTTGTCTATGGCCGCCGCCATTTTGCGGTGGCCATTTTGAAAAATGGCGCCAGCTGAAGACAACAGGATTCAATTGAGGGGGCCGTTCCGGACCGCCGCCGTTCTGGACCACCGCCGGATCCCCAGGTAATTTAAACCATTGGGGGGGGGGTTCGGGAGGGTGGGGGATTTAATTTAAAGGGTCGGGGGTGGGTTTTAGGGGGTTTTAGTGTGCCGGTTTTCCTACCCTCCCCCTTCCCCCGATTTACGATTTTTTAACGATAAATCGGGGGAATTGGTATTGTATCGTGGCCCTAACAATTTTTTGATGATTTAAAATATATCGGACGATATTTTAAATCGTCAAAAAACGATTCACATCCCTAGAAATTATTAGGAAGGGAATGGCAAATAAAACAGTGGATTTTATAATACCTCTGTATCACTCCATGGTGAGACCACACTTTGAATACTTTGTTCAATTCTGGTCGCCACATCTCAAAAAAGATATAGTTGCACTGGAGAATGTGCAGAGAAGAGTGACCAAAATGATAAGGGAGATGTAACAACTGCCCTATGAGGAAAGGCTAAAGAGATTAGGGCTGTTCAGTTTGGAGAAGAGATGACCGAGGTGGGATATGATAGAGATCTACAAAATCATGAAAGGACTTGAACAGGTTAATCTAAATTTACTCTCTCAGATAATAGAAGGATTAGGGGTCACTCCATGAAGTTAGCAAGTGGCTCAGTTAAAACAAATCAAAGAAAATTGTTTTTCACTCAGTGCATAGTTAAAGCTCCGGAATTCATTGCCAGAGGATGTGGTTATGGCAGTTAGTGTAACTGGATTTAAAAAAGGTTTGGATAAATTTCAAGAGAAAAAAATCCATAAACTGCTATTAATCAATATGGAATAGTAGCTTGGGATCTATTTAATGTTTGGGTACATGCCAGGTACTTATGACTTGGATTGGCCACTGTTGGAAACAGAATGCTGGGCTTGATGGACCCTTGATCTGACCCAGTATGGCATATCTTATGGGTTTCTAGGGTTGAAGCCTGGGTATAGACAAGAGGAAAAGAAGCCTTTTTTCCCTTTTAGAAGAATGTCATGTTTGCCCTTTTGTGTTTGGATGAGGAAAGTTTTTCCACCCTTCTTTCCTCCCTTTAGGATTCCTGGTTTCAAGAATTTTATTTTTGCTATTTGCCTGATTCCCCTTAGATCCAGGGACTCAGTACTTAACATCTTGAGGAGTTTGGAGTCTCTCAACTAGAAAGGTCTAGTGGATTATTGGAAGTCCTGCAGGGGGAGAAGGAGAAATTTATAGTACAGTATCATCATAATATTGAAGTAATGAGTTTGAAGGTACCCTCCAGGTACCAACATAGAAGTAAGGTGTAATGTTTGGCTGACTGTGGCTCCATCCCATGGCCCCCCTCATCCTATCAGATCACCAACGATGCAAATGCCACTCACTGTCTGCTGCAGGACACCGACACCATGTGGGTTCCTGGAGTTTGTAGACCCCGTGGTGACAAACCACGCTGTGGCCTCAGCTGATGACATCAGGCCATCACCCATTTAAACCGCACTGCCACTGACATCCGGTGCCTCAGCACCAGATCTCCTGCCTTGCCTACAGTGCAAGTTGTTGTCCTGATCCTGCCTTGCCTCATTCCAGTCCTGCTCCTGCCTGGTCTCTCTCCAGTCCTCACCTGTTCTTCAATAATCCAAAACATTTTAGCTTTTACCATTAATCATGAAATCATCAATAATTTCCGTAAAGCTGAATTTAATTTCAAATGGACAAAAAGACCTCAGGACTTAAGAATGCATTGTTTAGAATCATAGAAACATGCTGTGAATGACTCAATCATCGGTCAAAAACCTCCCTCAATTTTATTATTTCAACAAAAAGTTTTGGTTTTTTTAATGTATAAAATCTATCTTTTTATGATATGCACCTGAATTTTAAATTTTGTACTGCCACGAAGACTTTTCTCATTTATTTCAATATATTTGAGCACAACATAAATTAACCAATCCAATATCTAGTTACAATACTCATAAATTCAGCATCACTTTCTTCCGGAGCTACTCGCTGGCCCTTTTGTTTATCGATTAAAAAACACCAACGCATGCACAGTGAATTTAAATGAACTGATCAGATGGGACACGCGCGTTGTCTTTTATCAAGGATTTAGAAAAAATATAACTCATTTTCTGGCGGTATTTTTTCAAAATCAATGGGACAATCCCAAGCTTACTCAAGATGCTTAAGATTTCATGCTTGCTTTATAATTTATCTAAAACAATTACGTATGTTTGATACTCTTCAAAATATATTTGTTACTCTTCAAAAATTTTTTTTCTTTAATTATGTGATAGTTTTCTGATGCATGCTTTTTCTGATGCTCAATTTTTTAAATTTATTTTTTTAATTTCACCACCAAAATTTTTTTTTATCATTGATGTTATACATGTCTTCAATTACAAAATCGTAAGATGTCCCAAGACCCAGATAAAACTTACTTGAAATATCCCTCCATCAGTCAATGTTATTATCTCCGAAATACACTATCCATATTATGTAGGCGCCTGATGTTGAAATATGAAAATTAATTATAAAAATGAAGTCCATTCAATAGCAGCATTTAACCCATTTGGTTCAAAACAGTTTAATTGATGAATCCACCATTCCAATTGTGTTAACAGTTTTTCCCGATCTCCACACCTAATATGTTTTTTTACTTGGTCTACTGCAAAACATCTTAAACTGTTGAAAAATCATTTTATGCTCTGTGCAATGAGATGTAATTGGTGACTCCATTTTTAATCATTTGAGGCAACTCTTGTGTTCTAACAAACGGTTCGCAAAATCCTTGTTGTCTTTCTAATGTATAAGAATGGACACGGCATTGGATAGCATAAACTACATTCTCAGAAGCACATGTTGTGAATTTTTTTTAACACATATTGCTACTGGTCGTATGGGTTCTTGAATTCTTTGACCTGCAAAGAATTCTCAGGTATTGGTAACAATGCTGGACTCAAATATTTATTTAAATTATTTGACCGGGAATGCGATGCTCTAATCTTATGCTCTCGGAAACAATGATGTAAATCCAAAATTGATTGGTGCTTCTTCATGATTTGAACTTTCTCAGGCATTGATGTGGAATATCATGTGACAAATGTTATAGTTCTTTCAGTTGAATGTCCAGAATTGGTTCTCGATAACAGCAGTTCTCTATTTGAAAAAACCCCCCACGCTCATTTATATGGCTTCTAAACATGCATATATGGATATCCCCTCCTTAATAATTTCTCAGACAATTGCTGCAAATGATCTTTGAATTCTATAATGTTCATGCAATTCCTGCAAATCCTCAAATATTGAGAAAATGGAAGAATATTCCAAAAATGTATTACGAAATTAAATTCTGGAAAAATTCTTCTATGGGCTTGACCTGCCTATGTGAAATTGGGTCTGTTGACATATAGGGCTCACATTGCAAAGAGCTCTAGACGTGGCGGACACCTTCCACCAGGCACAGTTAATGCCCAATGTAGTAAGGAGACAAGAATGACAGCCTGCACAAACTTTCTGGCGAAACACAGAGTGAAGCTTCTTGGCAGCATCCCTCAGAAGTGGAGAGCTCATCTTCTGTACCAAGAACTCAGGTTACAGTCTCTTCCACTTGCTTTAACTGTGATCAGAGAGGTCATTTAGCAAGGGACTGCTGATTTGAGGGGCCTGAAGTTATGGATAACAACTTAATGACTCAGCCAACAGTAGACTATAGAGTCTGTAGGAAAAAAGGAAAATCTCCAAAGCAAGAAAAATTCTCACCCCAAAAGAAGAAAAGTACCTCAGTGATTTCAAATCATCCCAGGAACAAAACTGTGGAAAATATTTCCTTCTGTGCCTTTTCTGCGGGGAATGGTTATCAGGAGGACCGCTGCCCATGTAGAAAGGCCAAAAATAAAAAGCCCTCGAGGAGAATAACTAAAGGGAAAGATGAACCCACATAGTTGGCATGCTCTTTTTATTAAGCATTGAACCATAATGTCAAAGAGTATCCATGGTTAGACAACATGGAGTGCTAATGCAAGCTGGAGGAACAGCGCAAGAAAGAGAAGGGGGTAGTAACAGATCCCCAGAATGAGAATGAAGAATGGGAAGAAGAGTGGGTGACCATGTTTGTATAGCTACAAAATTGTAGTTTAGTGGATATCCCTCATCAGCATCACAAGGAATTTGTGATCCAAGTGGAACTGGACGAAGTCATCACCCAAGCATTGTTAGAGTCGGGCTCTGGCAAGATTCTCATTCGTGAGGACCTCCTCGAAAAAGAGTGCATCAATCACAAGGAAAAAAAAGAGACATTTACCTGGGTACATGGTGACAAACAGGAATATCCAACCAGTCAGGTTCTGCTGATAACCATGGCAGGTCAAGCCATTATGGAAGCGGGAATCTTTCCTGAGCTCCCGTACCCAGTTATTCTGAGATGCGATTGTCCCTAGTTTATGAACCTTTGGGCCCAAATCACAGGGAATCAGGGTAGCCTGCCCAGGGATGAGTCAACGATGAGGAAGAGCTTGGAATTAGCCTGGGCATGGCTGAATGCCCGGCCTGACAAGGCTGAGCTGAGGGGGCGGGAATATGAGGGAGCATGTAAGGAACTTTCTCCGAACACCTTAAGTCCTCCTTAAGTCCCAACCCAGCAGGGGATTCTGGGATAGGGTGGATTCTGTATGCGGAGATAAGAGACCAGGGACAGAGGGATGAGGAAGGCCCAGGGAGAGAGAAAGCCTCGAGAATACGAACTTTAAGTTACAATTATTTTGTTGAAGTGTACAAACCAGCTAACTTGTTTCATTTACTATTATTTAATAATACAGAAACTTATAAAGTTTGTTACCAGAGTCCAGCCTGGAGTCTGTTCTGGCTAATCCTGATTGCTTGGCATCACAGGGTGCCAAGATGACATATCTAGTAGCCAAGGAGACATTTGTCTCTGCCACTCAGTCCCATCACCAATAGAGTCTTCATGCTCATCCTAGAGAGCAGAGGACCCCTAAGCCACAGCCAGCACCCCAGCCAAAATCTGAGATGGGGGTTTTCACTGAATCATAGAAAGCATAACCCAGATCCTACTTTCCGTGCCAAATGTCCTGCCTATTGGAGGCTGGCTGAGGTTTTACAAAAACCATTGGCCCAGTGTATCTTTGGACACTTGGGTTCTCAACATAATATGAAAATATGATTATATTTATTGAACATGCCTCCAAATCACCTATCAGAGTCCAATTGGGGAATATCTCAGGAAATGTTGCAAAAAGAGCTCGCTCCCCTCTTGGAGACCAATGCAGTTGAGCCTGGGTTTTTACTCCAAAAATTTGTCAATTCCAAGGAAAACAGGAGGATTCCATCCCATCTTATACCTAATGGCCTTGAACAAATTCCTGAAGAGGGAAAAGTTCAAGATAGTTTCCCTGGGAACCTTGATTCCCTTTTAAGAAAAAGGTTACAGGCTATACTCTCTCAATCTAAGGATGCTTACACTCAAATGGAGATATTTTCAGATCACAAAAAATAATCTTCTAACATGAAACTGAGATATCATCTCCAGTATTGACAGCTGCCATTTTGCTTAGCTTCAGCACTACATGCCTTCATGAAATGTTTTGCAGTGGTGGCAGCACATCTGTGTAAGCTAGGGGTGTGAGTGTTCTCCTACCTAGATGACTGGTTACTCAAGAGCACATCTCAAGCAAATGCCACAGAATCAATGTGCAGAACTATTCATTGACTACCTCAAGTCCTACTTGTGCCCATCATCTTAACTGGAGTTTATAGGAGCACTGTTAGACACAACTGGGGCAAGAGCCTTCTCCTACAGCAAGCATCATCATAGGAGAGGTTGAAGTTGTTGGGCTTCATCAACAATGCATGTTACTCCCTTGGCATGTCTTCATATTAGAAGATCCCAATGGAGTCTCATATCACAGTGGGTACAAACCATTCAAGATCTTTGAGACAGCATCCACATTACCGTTGTTGAAGGATTCTCTGTCTTGGTAGTTGATCCATTTCGTCTTCGCCAGGGTTATTGTTGCGACCGTCGATCTGCGATGGCTTTGCCCCACCTACCTTACTCTTCTTGCGGCTCCTCCCGCTCACCTCGTGTTGTAATTAGTGAGGTTTGGGTGGACCCCTGGACACTGTGGCAGCTGACCACGCCCACGGGGGGCAGTCCCATGAGGGGCCACAGGTCAGGCTCAGCTTAGGACACACAAACACAGAGATTGATCTTTTATTAGACAAAGTGATGAAGCCACCAGAGGCGGCAGTAGTGAGCAGTAGAAGTAGCCCTGCTGGGCTAGTATTCCTCAGGCGCTGGAACAGCGACTCCTCCTGTAGCAGTGCTGTAGTGGAAAGAACTGAGAATAATGAGTACAGTGGAATAGGCACAAAGCCCCAGTATGGAGAACCTCAGGGTAGGGAGAGCAGCCTGCTCATATGCGGCTGCTGTTGCAAAAACACAGCTGCGGTGATTTATTTTTTTTTTTACAACAAAGATTTAAAGGCCCAGACACACAGGAAAGCACAAAAATAAAAGTAAGGGTACTTCCCTGTCCTGGGCAGGAGGAGGGGCTTCGGGCCCACTAAGGGAACCAGACCACTGGCTGTCAGGGGTCCCGGGCTGAAGCTGGCCAGGGGCATCCAACCCCCCCCCCCCCCCCCGTTCGTCCGGCTCAACCCGAGGGACAACCCTTCTGCATGAGCCTGTCATCTTGGGGAGCAATCTTCCTTAAAATATCCAGTCAGTCAGTGGAGAAAGAGAAATACTAAGGGACTGCAGGTGGCACTCTCGTATTTGTGGCATGCCCAAAGTTTTGTTCTCTATCTCCATCTGCTAGTAGAGATGAATAAAACCCGTTTGTCTGGACTGATCTGGGTATGTTCAGGAACAATAGTATGTAAAATTTATGTATTTATTTATTTATTTAAATTCTTTTACTATACCGATACTCAAAACGAGGTCTTATCGTACCGGTTTACAATATAACAGGGGAAACCAATTAACAGCTAAGAAGAAGGTAAAGTTACAAAAAACAGGGAGTGAAAAACATGGGAGATGGAAGACAGGAAAGATTTAAAAACGATAACAACTGCAGAGTGATAAAATAATCAACTAAAACCATAGAGTAGCGAGACTTAAATAGAGATTTTTCCTAGGCGATTATTAACATAATATATCCTGTGGGAGGAGGAGACAAGGAGAGGTGAGCGGGGGGGGGGGGGGGGTGGTGGTGTCAGGGCAGGGACTGGAAAGGGGAGGGGGGGGGCGTGATAAGGGAAGAAATCGAAGGGTGAGAGTCAATGTTGGTTGATCGAGGTTCCTTCAACGGTAAGCTTGTGAGAACAACCAGGTTTTCAGTTTCTTTCTGAAGGAGAGATGGCATTGTTCTCTGAATAAATAAATAAAATAAATAAATACTACTACTTAACATTTCTATAATGCTACACGACATAGGCAGCGCTGTACAAGCATACAAAAGACAGACCCTTCTCAATAGAACTTACAATCTAATAAGACAAACATATAGGACAAGAGGCTTGGGGTATCAAGCAACACAATGTTTAAAAAGAAAAGAAAGTTAGTTAACAAGACTAAAAGCAGTCAGGCATAAGATTAAAAAGTGGTTTAAGAAAGGTGGGTCTTTAGATGGGATTTAAACATGGCAAGAGAGGGAGCATGACACACCAGTTCAGGAAGACTATTCCAAGCACACGGTGCAGCCAGGTGGAAAGCACGGAGTCTGGAATTGGCAGTAGAGGAGAAGGGCACCGATAGGAGTGATTTATCTGATGAGCGGAGTGCACGAGGAGGGGTGTAGAGAGAGATAAGAGAGGAGAGGTAGTGAGGTGCTGCAGAGTGAAGGCATTTGTAGGTGAGAAAGAGGAGCCTGAATTGTATGTGGGAACAGATAGGGAGCTAATGCAGTGACTTCAGAAGAGGAGTTATGTGAGCATAGCGACTTTGGCGAAAGATAAGTCACAAAACTGAATTTTTGACAGATTGCAGTGGAAAGAGATGGCTTGCTGGGAGACCTATGAGGATCAGGTTGCAATAGTCTTAAGTGGGAGGAGATGAGAGAGGGGATAAGGGGACTGGTAGTGTATTCAGAAAGGAAAGGATGGATTTTGGCAATGTTATAAAGAAAAAAACTACACATTTTAGCAGTGTTTTGGTTATGTGTAGAGGACAGAGAGGAGTCGAAGAGGACTCCAAGGTTATGGGCTGATGGTACGGGATGACGACCATGATATCCACAGAAACAGAGAAAGGAGGAAGAGAGGAGATGGATTTGAGGGGAAAAATAAGGAGCTCCGTCTTGACCATATTGAATTTAAGGTGTCGGTGGGACATCCAGGCAGCAAAGTCAGATAAGTAGGCCGAGATCCAGCACTAGATTTCTGGTGAAATTACTGGTGTAGAAAGATAGATCTGGGAGCCAGCAGCATAAAAATAGTATTGAAAGTCATGAGATGAAGTCAGAGCAGCAAGGGAATTAGTATACAGTGAGAAGAGAATAGGGCCCAGGACAGAGCCCTAAGGCACATCAATTGATAGTGGAATGGCAGTAGAGGAGGAACCACCAGAGAAAACGCTAAAAGTGCATTTGGAGAGGTAAGAAGAGAACCAAGACAGGCAGAGTCCCGAAATCCAAGTGAAAACAAAGTATCAAGGAGTAGGTGTTGATCAACAGTATCAAAAGCAGCAGACAGGTCAAGGAGGATAAGGACAGAGTAAAGACATTTAGCTTTAGCCATAAACAGGTCATTGGAAACTTTGGCAAGGGCTGTTTCAGATGAATGTAGAGGGTGAAAACCAGACTGGAATGGATTAAGAATGGCTTGAGACATAAGAAAGTCAAGATATAGGCAGAGTACAGCAAATTCAAGTAGTTTGGAGGCAGAAGAGAGATGGGATGATAGTTGGCAGGATAGATAGGATCCAGTGAGGGTTTTTTAAGGAGTGGTATGATTATACGGTAACACTTTTGAAGGCAGCAAGTGCAGTAGAGAGTGATAGATTGAGGATGTGACAGATAAAAGTGATGACTGCAGTGGAGATGGAGCTGAGGAATCTGGTGGGGACAGGGTCAGAGGAACAAGTAGTGAGTTTGGAGAAAGAGAGAAGACGAGCAGTTTCCTCCACTCTGACTTCAGGAAAGGAGGAGAGAGGGCAGAGGCTAGGGGAAGAGTAAAGGAAAGAAATGGGGGAGAGGCAGGTAAAGGTGAAATAGTTGAGAATGCAAGGCTAATTTTGTGAATCTTGTCATGGAAGAAGTCAGCCATAGTTTGGACAGAGAAGGGGAGAAGGGAGGCTAATGAAGTTTGAGAAGGGAATTGAGAGTAGCAAAGAGATGACGAGGATTGGATGTAAGAGAGTTTGTCAGATGGACATAGTAAGTGCAATAGCATACTGGAAAGTGGTCAGCATTAATTTGAAGTGTATGAAGTCTGCATTGGCATGTGATTTCAGCCAGATATGCTATGCAGAGCAGGCGCTGTAACATAGGTAGTAAATCCTGGGGGTGAGCCAAGGCTGAGGTTTAGTGTGCCTTACAGGACGGGTAAGAGAAGAGGCAAGATTGTCTAAGGCTGAAGCGAATATAGTGTTATAAGAAAAAACTGCTTCATCAACAGATTCAGTCAAAGCTGTGGAGAAAAGGAAAGATGAAACAGCAGTGGAAAAGTTACAAGGGTACTTTAAACACTTTAATTCACCTTATTAGAGTCTGGGAAAAATGTTAAGTTGCTTTTTTCTTCTTAAAAGTCACTATATAGATAGGGGGCCTGGACACTCGCTCCTTTTAGTGTGTCCCAAGCCATCTTTATTTCCTTGGTTACAGCTTCTCTTCTGAGTATTCCAAACTGTTTGTAATCCTATCCAGGACTGCTTCTTACCTTTCCAAATGCACTTTTAGTGTTTTCTCTGGGGGTTCCTCTTCTACCGCCATTCCACTATCAATTGGTGTGCCCTAGGGTTCTGTCCTTCCTGGGCCCTCTTCTCAGTGTATACTAATTCCCTTGGTGCTCTGATTTCC
This sequence comes from Rhinatrema bivittatum, assembly GCF_901001135.1. Classification (NCBI taxonomy): domain Eukaryota; kingdom Metazoa; phylum Chordata; class Amphibia; order Gymnophiona; family Rhinatrematidae; genus Rhinatrema; species Rhinatrema bivittatum. The sequence goes on along the minus strand of NC_042617.1, from coordinate 104,361,085 downwards.
TCTCATGACTTTCCATACTATTTTTATGAAAACCTAAACCAGATTATGCCAAATTGTCTGGCATGGAGTCTACTTTTGACATAAAATGTAATTTTCCAAAACTATTTGTCACATTTTAACAAACAAATTCACGGACGTTACATGAAATTCCTGTTTATCTGATGCTTTATTTATCCCAGTTTTTAGGACCACATACACTCCACAAATTCTCCTTTTGAAGTCCCTTTTTATTTTTAAGTCACAAAATAGGCACAAGCAGCATCCTCAAACCTTGTTTATATGTCCCCCTTGCTTATTTTAATCACTTTACAGCATTTTGTTTACTTCAAGAGGGTGTAGATTACTTCACTAGTTGTGAAGGGGTTCAATTTCGTGACCCCCCTGAAGTACGAACGAGCAACTGAACATCCTCCGACTAATCATGCCAGCAGTGAAACGCACAGCCATCTTGAACATACTAATATTTGCAACGCAAATGATACGTAATGCGTAGTGACGCAGTGGCGCACTAATTTTTAGCGTAACGTAACGTAACTCCATTTTGGAATAATACTTTGTATTGTATTAATACGAATGCCAATGTAAAATGTCTAACACGTCAATTAAATGACGAAACAATAGTCTGATCTTAAGCTACACCTACTAGAGGACCACGCTAGCTAATGCTTGTTCAGCAATTTGTGAAATGTTTGTTCAGCAAAAACCAGGACGCATGTGTGAAAGATAAGAGTTGTAAAGTGCATAAAAGTTTGCTCCGAAGGGGGCGTGGCATGCAGTTGTACTGAGCCTTTGTCTTAGCTGCATCTTGCTGGCAATAAAAGTCTATCTTTACGGATCAGTTGTCTGGACCTCCTTACTGACTAAAAAGAGACGGTTACATTTGGCGAGCCAGCCAGGAGGTACCGGGGACGCTATTTTAGCCCCCCAGTGGGTCCGGTAGTTTGGTGGCGGAGCGATCCCCCAGACGCACCTGGTGAGTGGCCACCGCTGAGTTCAGCGATCAGGTTTCTGAGGGGACCGTTCCACAGAAATTCTTCTGAGACCTCTGGGCTGGTGATCTGGGAAGAAGGCTTTCGTGACGATCGGAAGAACCCTGCAGGCGAGTATTATGGGAATGATGGGAAAAGTGAAGAATAGCTAAAAGAGTAGCAAATAACCGGTCCATCCGTGAGGGGACCGAGGGGGCTTTGATCACACCCCAAGCGGTGGTTTGGTAGGAATTGCATTCCGAAAGCCACGCGCATAAAAAGAGGAAAAAGAAGTAACGCGTACGATAGTGGGAATAGGTTTCTTGTTGTGTGAAAGAGAGTGAATGGCCTCGCAGTTCTAGGCCGGGCTGACCGCGTCCTAGTCGGGGCGATTGTGACCCTTTTGTGTCTGACGGATACGGACCCCTTACCTATCCGTCTTCCCTTCCCTCCTTTGTCTGTGAATTCTATCCTAATGGGAGGGGGCTATTCAACTCCACTAAAAGTTATGACGGAACACTATAGTGAAGTGTTCGATAAACGTAAATGTACGAAGCCCGGAATGATTCAGCGATGCACCCATAGGTGGCCCGGTTTGTGTGTAAATTGGCCTCCGGAAGGAACTTTCAATTTCCAAACGGCCACAAGGGTCCTGAAAATAGTTGAGGAAGAAGAGAATCCGGGTTGCCCTGAGGATAAGCCATACATAACTGCTTGGATTGCAGTTATCGAGAATCCTCCGAAGTGGGCAAAGAAGTTAGTGGAGGGAGCCGCCCTCGTAATGGTGGCGCAAGTAAACAAAATGGGAGACCGGAAGTCCTCAAACCGGAAAAGAAAGGGAAGGGCGGCCATCTTAGGAATAAAGGACCATGCGTCATCTGCGGCGGCCATGTTTGTAGTGCAAGGGAATTCACGGACTCAAGAAAAAAAAATTAAACCCCTGCCGCCTGCAGTACTGCCTGACGCAGAAGATCTTCTGCCGCCACCCTATGCCCCTAGCTGCCCTCAATCGTATAATGCGCCACCAGATCCCCCAGCTCCCGCCGCTGCCCAAGTTGATCATGAAATAATGCCGATTCCCGAAGTACGGCTTGAAGCGGAAGCGGCGGCGGCAAAAGTTGAAGACGGCGGCGAGTCGTCCGTGTCAGGCGGCACTCGCAGTAAAACCCAAGCCGCAAGTTTGCAACTACCAATTAGAGAAACAACCACCGTAGTTCCCGTGGTCCCTACTGAAGAAAACGAGTATAATACTACGCAAACTATAAAGTTGTTTACTTACATACCTTTCACTTCCAGCGATCTTTTTAACTGGAAACAGCTTGGCCCCTCTTACGCTGATAATCCAGATCAGATGCTAGATTTTTTACGAGGAATTTTTGCAGCCCATAACCCTAACTGGGCTGACATTCGGCATCTCGCCTCCATCCTTTTTACCACCGAAGAACGCCGACAAATACAATTAAACATGGAAGAAGCAGCTCGGCTGGGAGCCGGGTCAGACGGTAATCCAGATGAAGTAGTGAGAGAGCATGCCCCTGTCGCCGATCCCAACTGGGATTTCCAGACGGCTGCAGGGCGAGCCCGCATTGCTGCATACCAAGTCGCCTTTCTCGGAGCTTTAAAGAAAGGAAAGCAGAAAGTCATGAATATGGGAAAGATCCACGACGTGGTGCAAGGAAAAGACGAGACTCCTGGAATCTTTTTGGAGAGATTGATGGATGCATATCGGCAATACAGTCCATTCGACCCAGAGGACCCCAAGAGTCAGTCCGTCATAGTGATGAGCTTTGTCGGACAATCCTGTCCCGATATCCGCCGGAAGTTACAGAAATCAGAAGGATTTGAGGGAATGACTATTAGCCAGTTAAAAGCCATGGCTGACAGAGTTTATGTAAACCGAGAGCCGGACGGAGACAAGAAAGAAAAGAAAGAAAGTAGAAAGTTAAGAGAAAGTGTTAGTCTGTTAGCCGCAGCGCTGGAAGAAACGAATTTCGGAAACTCGGCCAGGCACTATCAGGGATATCCTGGGCCGAGAGGAAGGGGCAGGTCACCCTCGAGGGGACCGCCCAGAGGACGAGCAAGTAGAGGAGGATCGTTTAGGGGTGGAAGGATGCCGTTGGGAGCCAATCAATGTGCATTTTGTAGACAAGAAGGACACTGGAAGTCTGAGTGCCCAGAGTCCCTGCAAATGAAGCAGGAAGGATATACTCCGTCCAAACCAAAGGAAGCTGAATGGCAGATGACTGTAGGAGAAACCTCTGGCGAAGACAGTAGTGAAGCATGACTAGAGAAGGGAATTCTTCCATTCGATCCCTTAGTAGAAATCAAAGTAGGGACTGAGACATTTAAGGGATTGTTAGATACCGGGGCACAAAGATCAGTCATGACTACCGCTATTACCACGCCCACTTCGAAAAACATTTCTATTGTAGGGGCCTCTGGAAAGCCACTTATCGCTCCCTTTCTTCAGAAACGACAGGTTCGAGTGGGAGGACAATTAGTATCTCATCAGTTTCTCTACGTCCCGGGATGCCCAGTTCCCCTCATCGGAAGAGACCTTCTTTGTAAATTAAGAGCCAACTTACAATTCGAATCGACAGGAGAAATAAGAGCATCCTTCGCTGATAACCCAGTCTCTCTCATCTGTCCACTCCAAGAAGAATGGAGATTACATCTCCCCATAGTCGAACATACTACTACGCACCGATATGGAGAAAACACCGTCCTCAACGAAAAGCGCAGACAGCTAATGGACAGTATACCTAAAGTATGGGCTGAACAAAACCCAGGAGGAATAGCCATCAACGCTACCCCTATTTGGATCGAGATGAAACAGAATGCACAGGTGATAAATCAATCTCAATACCCCATTCCGTATATGGCCAGACAAGGAATTCAGATACACCTGCAAAGATTGTATGATTTGGGCATTCTCCGGCGAATCCGATCTGCTTGGAACACCCCTTTGTTGCCAGTAAAGAAGCCTGGATCAAATGACTATCGACCAGTACAAGACTTAAGAAAAGTGAATAGTCAAGTAGCAGATCTAGTAGCCCTCGTCCCAAATCCGTATTCAATCCTGGCTCAAGTCTCTCCTGCATCAAAGTGGTACAGTGTCATTGATCTCAAAGATGCCTTCTTCTCCGTCCCGGTGGCGGAGGAATGTCAAAAGATTTTTGCTTTCACATGGGAAGATGCAGATACTGGAGTAAAGCAGCAGTACACATGGACTCGGTTGCCTCAAGGGTTTAGGCACTCACCTACGCTGTTCGGTGAGCAACTGGCAAAAGACTTAAAGATGTATCAAGTAAAGTATGGGCCAGTCATACAATACGTGGATGACCTTCTGTTGTTTCGAGAGACGTACCTCGAATGTGCGGTATCCACTCTTCAGCTGCTAAAGACGTTGTACTCAAAAGGGTATCGTGCAAGTAAAAAGAAAGCGCAAATCTGTGAATTGGAAGTAGAGTATTTAGGCTTCCAAATACGTGGAGGAACCCGATGTCTGGGGATTTCTCGCACCAGTTCTATAAGAGATCAACCTGTACCCACTTGCAAGAAAGAGCTCCGGGCGTTCCTTGGAGCTGCAGGATACTGTAGGCTGTGGATTGCTAACTATGCAGTTATTGCCCAACCCCTGTACGACAAGCTGCGGGGTAAAGAGGCAGAATCTCAACCCTTCCAATGGGAAGGAAACGAACTGGCAAGCTTACGTCAACTAAAAGAAGCCTTAATTGAACCACCTGCCTTAGGATTGCCAGATGTGATGAAACCATTCCATCTATTCGTCGACGAGAAAAAAGGCATGGCCATAGGGGTATTGACTCAAACCTTAGGCTCATGGGAACGACCTGTTGCATATCTGTCAAAAGGAATGGACAATGTGTCAAAAGGATGGCCGGGATGCCTCCGAAGCATTGCTGCTGCATGTCTACTGATACCCGAAGCTGTTAAGCTAACATTTGGACAGATTTTACAAGTAACAACTCCTCATACTATCCAAGGACTGCTAGAGACCCATGGACCAAAATGGATGACAAATTCACGTCTTGTAAAGTACCAAGCGTTATTATGTGAAACTCCAGAAATTCAAATACAGGACAGTAAAAACCTGAATCCTGCAACTCTACTCCCAACCCCCACTTCAGTTTCTCATAAATGTGGGGAAATTATGGCAACAGTACATTCCAGCCGACCCGACTTACGCGACCAACCCTGGCAAGGAGCATGGACTTTATTCACTGATGGAAGCAGCCAGGTTATAAATGGAATCAGGGTCGCTGGGTATGCTGTAGTCTCCGAAGACGACATTGTTGAAGCCGAACCCCTACCCACAGGGACATCAGCGCAAAAAGCTGAACTAATTGCGCTCACAAGGGCTCTGCAGTTGGCAGAAGGAAAAACTGTAAATATTTATACTGATTCAAAGTACGCTTTCCTTACGATCCAAGTGCATGGAGCTTTATACAAGGAACGAGGATTCCTAACTGCAGAAGGGAAACAAATAGCTAATGCATCGGAGATACATCAATTGCTAGACTCTGTATGGGCACCAAAGAAGGTAGCTGTCATGCATTGTAAAGCCCATACAGGGAGAACTGATCCCATCGCCAAAGGAAACCAATGGGCAGATAAGACTGCGAAAGAAGCAGCACGTGTGCAATCACCACATACTTCAACTCCCACTTGCCCACTTCTACAGTTCACGAATGAAACCCCCATTTATTCAGCGGAAGAAAATGATTGGGCACAAACTGAACAATTTCATCAGCAGGATGGGTGGTGGATTGTACAAGAAGATAGGGTATGGATACCCGACGCCCTGGCATGGACTGTTGTCAGAGAAGCCCATAATAAAACCCATCTCGGCCGAGATGCATTAGCAACACTGTTGGCAAAAACTTACTACATTAATAGACTCTTTCAGCTAACTAAATATGCTGTTAATCAATGTGTTACCTGTGCAAGGAACAATCCCAGAAATGGACCTGGTCCAGCCCCTGGACATATACTGCGAGGAACAACTCCGTTTCAAGTTTGTCAAATCGACTTCACCCACATGACTGCTTCAAAAAGATACAAAGCAATGCTGGTAGCTGTCTGTACTTATACCGGATGGATCGAAGCCATACCCACGCGAACTGAGACTGCCAAGGAAGTAGTAACATTGCTTCTCCATAAAATTTTACCACGATACGGATTACCACGGCAGATAAATTCAGATAATGGACCAGCTTTCACCAGTGAAGTCACGCGACGTCTGAGTCAAATTCTGGGCATCCGATGGCACCTGCACTGCGCCTGGAGACCTCAAAGTAGCGGAGCAGTTGAACGAGCTAACAGGACACTAAAAAATCAGCTCGCTAAATTGTGTCAGGAAACAAAGACTAAATGGCCAGACATCCTGCCATTAGCTCTACTACATGTCCGATGCACCCCACGGAAGTCGGGTTTAACACCTTATGAAATGATGTACGCAAGGCCTCCACCTCTTCCATCTTTTCCTGAATCGCTGCAAATACAAGGGGAAATGTCTCTCAGTAACCAACTTAAAGGACTATATAACACAGTTATTGTGATTCAAAATTACACCTGCGACACTGAACCATTAGTCCTGCTAAACCCGATTCATCCATACCAGATCGGGAATTCGGTGTGGATAAAAGACTGGGATGAGTCTGATTCCCTCCAGCCCCGATGGAAAGGGCCGTACACTGTATTGCTAACTACTCCGACAGCTGTCAAAGTTTTTGGATGTCCTTCATGGATTCATTGGACACGTCTCAAACCAGCTTCAGCCAACTGGCAGGTCTCCAGGATTGGAGACCACAAGTTAAGATTCACCCAAGGCAGGCCCAATGCTAGTCCTGAGTAAAAAGATATCAGTAACTGCAACTGAATATTAATGTGTCCATTTCTCTCCTTCCTTTCAGAATCCATTACTTATGAATGCAACCATCTACGTCATAAAGCAATGTCACAGATTCCGACTTCCAAGATCTACGTTGCATCCATCTTCTACATTCACTTACTACTCTTCTGTACACCGACTACCTCTGTTTTCCTGTCCTTGAGCAAGAATTGCACCGAATGTATCAAGCTAATTCGTACTACCACTCAAACTGGATTTCAAGTTGTCTCAACAATCATCCACCAATCTCAACCACCAACTTCCTGTGCCACACTACCTGCTTGCGCCCTGAATACTACTCAAGGCTATCAATCCTTCCATCGATGTTTAGAAACTGGCAAAGTCATCTGTCATACCCCAACCACTCCTAAGTACTACAACATCACCCTCACTGCAGGTCTACCAAAGAGCTACACATCAAGTATTGTCCCAGAAGGAAAAGGCATCTTGTACTACATCAACTCCACTAAGGTTCTTATGGGAAGTGAAACGATTGTCACAATAACGTTCGATGCCTGTGAAGCCATTGATAAACACCCAAATGCACTTCACTGTGGGTCTCAAGCCTGGAGAAATTCCTATGTCTACAATCACAAATACCTCTGCCCATACAACCGTGCAGCTAATCCATCCAGTTGGCTACCATGCGGAGGGGACCTGACACTGTCAGGATGGGCTCTAGTTTGTGATTACACCGGTGGAGGTTACCATGGCTGCCACGGAATAGGACGGTTAACTGCAGTAAATGGTAATACAGTATCGATACAATGGCCTCTAAGAAGTGAAGGAATCCCTTGGCAAGATACTTGGGGATTTGGTATCGACGGAACTGGAAAAGACCCTATGACCTACATTACCATCACCCAGCGGAAAGACAAACCTCGTCCAATTATTCACCAGACTACTGTGGTGGGTTATCAATCCTTCTTCGATGAAATATCTCATGCCTCTGAGGAATTAAAGAAACATACAATTTCTCAACAAGTAAAAAACCTGTTTGTCAATTTGGCAGAAAACATAGCTCTCTCTCTCGAAGTCAAGAACTGTTTTGTATGTGGAGGAACAGATACAGGAGAGCAATGGCCATGGGAAGCCAAGGAAACATTCCAATCTGATCTTAACACCTTGAATACCACTGTAACCTATAACCGTAAATCTCATCCATATGAATGGGCACTACAGACTGATGTTATTGGCAGACTATGTATCTCTCGACAACATTCACGCATCTATACCGTGCCTGTTGGAAATTCTCCATGCACAGGAGTTCTTACTGCCAACCTTACCACCCAGACATGGTGGCAGACTGAAAATTCTACCATGCCAACTCCCATCTGGACTGACTCGACTTTGAACAAGACATGGACAGCTGCAGGCGTTGCTACTACCGTTTTCAATGCTCCAGATGGTTATTATTATGTATGTGGACGAAGAGCCTATGAACAATTACCAACAAACTGGTATGGCACTTGCTTCTTGGCTACAATTCGGCCAAGTTTCTTCCTACTTCCCATCACTGCTGGAGAAACCTTAGGAGTTCCAGTATACAGTCCCATGAGACCCAACAAACGTCGAAGCACTCCTAAAGTATCCATAGGAGATTGGAAAGATCAAGAGTGGCCTCCTGAACGAATTGTACAATACTATGGTCCGGCCACCTGGGCTGAGGATGGTTCTTATGGATATAGAACACCTATCTATATGCTCAATCGAATTATAAGACTCCAAGCAGTACTGGAACTCCTGACAAATGATTCTGCCTTGGCTCTCAACATCTTAGCCAAGCAAAACACTAAAATTTTAACAGCTGTCTACCAAAATCGATTGGCTTTAGACTACCTCCTAGCCCAGGAAGGTGGTGTATGTGGCAAATTTAATCTTTCTAACTGTTGTTTACAGGTAGATGACAAGAGTAAAGTCATTGAGGAGATTACTGATCGAATGATTCGCCTGGCCCATGTACCAGTGCAGACGTGGACTGGAATTCTTGACTGGACAGGTTCTTTACCCAACTGGCTCACTTCCATTCCTGGCCTTAAAGAACTCCTCTTTCCTCTGATACTTCTTGTTTTGACATGCATTCTATTTCCTATTTGTCTCCCTCTTATTTTTAGACATCTCCGATCCATGATTGAACATATTGCTGATCGGCGAGCAGCTGCTCACGTCATGATGATTAATAAGTATGTGTCTGTCTCCACATTCCCTTCATCTGATTCTTCTGACTACGACACTAACAATGATTCGGATACTGATTCTGATAAAGAGTACCTAACTACTAACTTATAAGTCTGATAAACTCTAACCTCTAAGCATTACCATAATGGAGCCAACGTGTTGTTGGGGTAAGTCGGGCTACAAAGGGGGGTGACACCAATAGGGTCCACCCGTCTCAAACCCGTGAAGCAACCAACGACCTAACAACATATTAGGGCTCACATTCAATGTCACTGGTATTAACTCTTATTGTCGTTTCAGTTACTCTTCAGATATAAAGTGATACTTCTGCCTTCTCTTCAAAGTTGAAGTATCAAAGGGGGGAATGAAGGGGTTCAATTTCGTGACCCCCCTGAAGTACGAACGAGCAACTGAACATCCTCCGACTAATCATGCCAGCAGTGAAACGCACAGCCATCTTGAACATACTAATATTTGCAACGCAAATGATACGTAATGCGTAGTGACGCAGTGGCGCACTAATTTTTAGCGTAACGTAACGTAACTCCATTTTGGAATAATACTTTGTATTGTATTAATACGAATGCCAATGTAAAATGTCTAACACGTCAATTAAATGACGAAACAATAGTCTGATCTTAAGCTACACCTACTAGAGGACCACGCTAGCTAATGCTTGTTCAGCAATTTGTGAAATGTTTGTTCAGCAAAAACCAGGACGCATGTGTGAAAGATAAGAGTTGTAAAGTGCATAAAAGTTTGCTCCGAAGGGGGCGTGGCATGCAGTTGTACTGAGCCTTTGTCTTAGCTGCATCTTGCTGGCAATAAAAGTCTATCTTTACGGATCAGTTGTCTGGACCTCCTTACTGACTAAAAAGAGACGGTTACAGTTGCAACCAATTTTCTACGCCTAAAATTCGGCTTTCGGGGGTCAGGGTCCTGCTTTTTGGGATCCCCTGCTCCCATAGGCTATGTGCTCATTTTATTTTACCTTTAGTTACTTGTTTTTATGGTAATTAGTGTCGGGGTCGCCGAGGTTCACCCGGAGGCTTCAAACTTTCACGATGGCCTATTTTTACTCTTCCCCACCCGAGATCAGGCATTATCTTTACTTATTTTTGCTTATTTTACTTTATTTTTAACTTTTCATTCGTCTCCGTTTTTACCGCGGTCCCGGAAGTGACATCATCACTTCCGGGCTGGCCTGCACCCTCTTCAGCTCTGGAGGCTGCCCTCAGCCTTCCAGAGCCATTACCAGCATTTTTTTTAAAGCTGTTCAGGCCTTTCCACGTTGTCATTGTGTTCGTGCAGTCAGCGGTAGCAGGGCTAGTCTCCTGGGTCGCCAGTTCCGCCCCCACCCCCCCCTTTCCAATCTTGAGCTGACAGTAGCCCCGCCGGCACCGCGGGATGAAACTAAAACACCACTGCGGCCCGGCAACAGCCAAACGCTGCTTTTCTCTCCCCTTGCCTGCCTGCTATCGTTGCAGGAGCTGATCAGGCAGGATCTCACAGTAACTCTTGATCCCAGCCAACATCCTAGCGCTGTCTACCCTGGCTGTTTTCCCTGCCTCATTCACAACTACTGGCATTAGCCCAAGACAGAGCCCAACCCACAGGACTATGGACTTCTTCCTGTCAGGTAACCTTTACTTTCATTTATAATGTGCAGGGTAATGTTTTCTTTCTTCTTGAGCTCCCTTATCAAAAAAGGTACACACTTTTTTTAAATTTAAAACGAAGGTAAATATACAAGAAATAAATACTAGATACAAAAAGGATATCTAGAAGAAGAACTAGAAAAAAATACAAGAGAACTAAAAATCAGGCAATCTCCGACTCCTGTATTTGGATCTGACTTGTTTATAATTCTATATTTATTCTTTAAAACTGTAAATAAAAAAAAATTGATAGCACATATCCCAGTCAATGGTTTACCAGCTAAGAATGAAATAATTACAAAGACATACTTTTTTTGCTTAAATGCTTCTGGGTATACGACACATAAAATCCTGTGGTAAAAAGTGCATTATTTTCTATTTCATCTTATATTTTATTTATTTGAGTTACATACAATACATAAAGATCCAGTACATTTAAAAATAATTTGTTGTATTTATTTCACATTTCACTCTCAAAAATATAATGGTTGATACATTTCTATAATGAATAGGTAGACCCATCTGCTCTGAACTATGAAAATGTTCCTTCCATGTCCACCCAGCCTATTCCTTTTCATATTTTTATAGTATCATCCTTTTACATCTCTGTATAACAAATCACCTTTGTATTGTTGTAATATAATTGTAATCATCTGGTTTCATTCTTTTTTTTTTTTATAAAATCTAATTTACTGTTAGATAATGTAATAATTCGTTCCAGTGGAAGTATCTTTATAATCTGCTGAAACCAGCTTGTTGTCACTGGGGTGATTCATACATCCAATCTGTCAGGATCATTTTTCTAGTAAGCATCCATAATAATGCTGCAGTCTTTATTTGCTTTTTTCCATTCTGCGGTCCTCTTCTTGGGTTGTCTTATAGGAATTTAGTCCAAAATGGAAAAGTCAGATGCAAAAAAGAGATAACCAGTCTGTAATTAAAAAAATCAGAAAAGAAACGAGAAGGAAAATAAGGAATTATAGTAAGAGAAGAGAGGGAATATATTAGAAAAAAAATACAGAAGTCTAAGTTTGAAGATAGAAAGAAAATGTGATGAAGCCACGAAGCATAAGAGGAAGGTAGTTTCACATCAGAGGCATGTTTAAGTGGAAACTAAGAAAGGAAAAAAGGAGAACATTTTTTAAAATGAGAGTCTTAATCCTGCTTTGGCTGGGGTCCAAACTGTCTTGGATCCTCAGTGAGGTTGGATGTCATGGCATTAACCTTCCATATTATACAGGTTCTCATTCTCAGCAAGCCATGGGGTTATCATGGATAGAAGACTAATGTTTAAGCCCCGCATAAAATAGATCTGCAAAAAAAGACCAAATGAAGAGTTGCCTTGATACAGAAACTTTACAGAAACAACCTGGAATATTCTAGTTGATATGCAGTAAACTGTCTTACTCAGTGGCAGAGCACTGTGCTTCAGCCCAGTATGGCAGCTCACACACAAATTAACCCGCTAGATGCACTACTGAATAAGATGATGCGTCTCCTAATCCGAACATTGACACTTACACCAGACCCGTGGTTCTCTGTTCTGGTGAGCATTCTAGCATAAAACATTCATGGGGAATGTGCCAACTGCAAGGAAGATTGCAGGTTTTCTTTCCGACAACAGTCTATCCATCAACCAAGCCTCTACAATGTGGCTTGCTGATTATTTGAATCGTAGTTCCCATCCTGGATATATGCTGCTATTCTTCTGAAATCTCATGCAGATCTAGAATAATGTCAGTAAATGGGACAGCATAATAAGAATACCCCAAACAAATAATGTGATTTGGTGCTTGAATTAGTTTCCTGGCTTGACATTTCTCAAAGACATTGAAGTTCCATCATTTGCTTTAGAACCCTTACATGTCAAATCATGCATGTCCACCATAAATGGAAAAACATGATTCTGACCAGGCAATTTAAATAATGGATCCTATAACCTCCCATGTAATCTGTGGTCCTTATGAAAAAATAGCAAAACTCTGCCTGAAGCCTTTTTGTGTTTGCAGACCTAGACATTGGTATTTAGCTCCTGAATATATTGCCATACAAAGAAACATAGAAGAAGCAACAGAAAAAGACAATTTGGTCCACCTTTGTTCTTGCCTGCCGTGTTGTCACAGGCCTTACTTGATGTGTGGTCTCCTCTCTGTCATTAAGTTCCCTTTGCACCTATCCCATGCATGCTTGAATTCTGCTACTTTTTGGCTTCTATAAACTTCACTGCAAGTCTGTTCCAGGTGTCCACCATTTTTGGTGAAAAAGTATTTTCTCACATTCCTTTTGAGCTTCCCTCCCTTTAATTTCATAGTGTTCCATTTTCCCTTATCTTTTCATTCTAGGGAAAATGTTTATTTCTGATACTTTATAGAGGCCAACTAGATAACGCAAGAATACAGTTGAATCTTTGTCAAAAGGCTAAGAAGGAACCTATCCTTAGCAAATTGCTCAGACTCTACATTTAGTCTTAGTCAAAAAGGGATCAAAAAGTCCTTACAAACGCATTTTGAGTTCTAAGGGGTCTGCATCTGTGTGATGCCTGCTTGGAGTTCTGAAAATGATCATCAAATCAGCACAGCACATAAGAACCTTCATACAAGGTCAGACCAAAGGTCCATCAAGCCTAGTATCCCGTTTTCACAATGGCCAAGCCATATTACAAGCACCCAGCAGAATTCCCCACTAGAAGATAGATTTCATGCTGCTCATGTCCAGGGGATAAGCAGTAGCTTTCCTCAAGCCTACCTGGTTAATAACGTTTTATTGACTTTTCCTCCAGGAACTTGTCCAAACCTTTTTTTTTTTTTTTTAAATCAGCTAAGTTAACTGCCTTTACCACTTTCTCTAGCAATGAGCTTCAGAGCTTAATTGTACTTTGAGTGAAAACATATTTCCTCCAATTTGTTTTAAATGTGCTACTTAGTAAATTCATGGCATGTCCTCTAGTCTTTATTTTCTGAAAGAATAAACAACCAATCTGCATTTACACGTTCTACGCCACATGATTTTATAGACTTCTTTCATATCATATATTTTACAAAAAATGCAGAGAAATAATGAATTGTGACTTTGAAAATTTACTTTAAGAGCATATTGCTTTGCAGTAAACATACTGTCTCGAGCAACCTGTGTTTTCCTAGCATGTAGCCAGATGGGACTCAGGACTAATGGGTATTATTATTATTATTTAACAGTTTTATATACCGCAGTTCAGGTAACAATGTTACTAATCACTTCGGTTCACATTTCAACAATTACAATGACAATATAACGCATAGCTTATAATGTCTTACATAGAACAGGGGGGATGAACTTGGAGAAACGTTAACAAAGAACTGGGAGATTACAACTTATATACAAATAGTTTAGAAGACCCCTATGTGAAGTCAATAGAGCTGTCATTGGAAAGAAAAAAAGTCACTGATTTGACATTCGTTTGGAGAAGCAGGTGTGTATAGGAGAGTATTTTTTGAAGGAAGTAGCGAGGGTGTAGAAGGAGGTAGGGGGCGGAAGAGTTAAACCGAGGTGATCTTACAAGGATAGGGGTTATGAAAATGCTTGATTGAACAGTCAGGTCTTAAGTCTTTTTTTGAAGGTGGGTGTCGATTGTTCGAGCCTGAGTTCTGGAGGGAGAGAATTCCAGTGTAAAGGTCCTGCAGTGGAAAGGGCTCTTCTACTTAGTGTTGATTTTATAGGGTGTGCCTGAAGAGTGCCTCTCTGGCCTTGTCTCATTGGTCGAGCGGTAGTGTGAGGCTGTAATGGGATCGTGAGCTCAATTGGGGTAGAATTGTGGATGACTTTGTGAATGATTGAAAGGGTCTTGTAAAGGATTCTATATTTGATTGGGAGCCAGTGAAGGTTCTTTAAGATGGGCGTTATGTGATCCCTTTTGTTGGATTTTGTTAGAATCCTTGCTGTGGCATTCTGTAGCATTTGTAATGGTTTTAGTGTGTTGGCTGGAAGCCCAAGCAGCAAAGAATTACAGTAATCTATTTTCGAGAAAATGATTACTTGTAACACAGATCTGAAATCCTGGAAGTGGAGTAGGGGTCTTAGCCTTTTTAGGACTTGAAGTTTAAAAAAGCATTCTTTAACGGTGTTATTGATGAAGCTTCTGTAATTGAAATTATTGTCGATGATGACTCCAAGATTTCTGACCTGTGGGGATAAGATAGGAAGGGATACGGTGTTTGCGTTAGATAATGAGAGATTGCCTTCTGGGGTGATGAGAAGAAACTCGGTCTTGTTGGAGTTGAGTATCAAGTTGAGTTTGGTTAGAAGGTTGTTGATTGATAGAAGACAGGAGTTCCAATAAAGCATGGTGTTGTGCAGTGAATCTTTGATCGGTATGAGGATTTGTACGTCGTCAGCGTATATGTAGTGTGTTAGATTTAGTTTGGAGAGTAGCTGACATAGAGGGAGCAGATAGATGTTAAATAATGTTGGCGATAAGGAGGATCCTTGTGGGACACCAATTGTGGAACTGAAAGGAGGTGATTCTTTGTTGTTCACCTTAACTTTGTAGAACCTGTTCTGAAGGAAGGATGAAAACCAGCTGAGGGCGGTGTTTTTGATGCCGATCTCGGAGAGACTATCTAAGAGAATGCCGTGGTTCACTGTGTCGAATGCCGCCGTTAGGTCTAGAAGGATGAGCAGGCAGGATTGCTTTGTCTCGAGGTTCCTGAGGATATTGTCTGATAGTGATAGAAGGAGGGATTCCGTACTACGGGATTTACGAAATCCTAGTTGAAATGTTGAGAGTATGTTGTGCTCTTCTGTTAGCAGATGGGAGACTGAGTCAGATTTCAAAGCTGACATCACTCTAGATATACCCTTGCAGTAACCTCAGCTCTTCAGTATCTCTCCGTCTCCTAGCAGATGCAGACACTATCCCACACACTAGAATAGTGTTAAGAATTACAGCAAAGAAGAAACAAAATTTACCTTATGGAAGATCGAGCCCCATTCTCCTGCGGTGATACCTAAGGGTCCCTCCCCCAGTCGAGAATTCTTGAGGTGATCTCCGATATCCCTCAGAGGTGTGCCTTGGTCTGGCAGCCGGTTCCCAGCGTGGACTTAGCCCCCAGTGTGGCTGAAAGGCAGCGGGTGCAGAAACGAGCGAGGCGGTGAAAGTAATTCCCTCTCCTCCTGCAGCTGGAGACCGTCTGGCACACTATCAGTAAGCGCCGAGGCCAGGTAAGGAAAAATCTTTAAATTCAGGTCTCCAGAGCTCGGATTGCCGTGCGAATCCGTCCCGGCGAGGTTAAGAGGGAGCACCGATCGGGTTGAGCAGCCTTGCTTGGACTAGGCCCCAATCCGGTGCAAGGGTCCACACACATGGAGACCCTCAGGGGGCGCCATCTTACGTGAGGGGGTCGTCGGCGCCATCTTCCCTTCTCGACCAGCGGTACGTGTGCGGGCGGCCGTAGCACCTAACTTGCATGCGTCCTATATAGATGCGTGCATAGCTACACGTACAGCGGCACGCACAACTGAGCGCACAGCCATGTTTACAACTGCACGCTCGCAAACACATAGAGACAATGGCTCCGGCACCCAAGAAGGCCAGAATGCACTCTCTTTGCACAGCCTGCCACATCAGAGCCACAGAGCCTGAATTGGAGTTCTGCCTGTGTCAACATTGCGAAGAAGCCCAGGGGGAGCCAAAGCCTGGTCCCTTACTGTCGGGAGATGGTTCTGGAACTACTAACGATAGCTCCCCGGACCTTTGCATCTCCGAGATGGCTTCCCCACAGGAGGGGCACCTCTGGGGCCCCTACTCTCCCTGGGATTAACATGGACCCAGGGACCTTCTCCTGGTTGGAATTTTTCCAAGGGCTGCAAGTCTTTATTCAGGCACAATCAGCCCTAGCTGCGCCCCAGGCTCAACCAGCGCCGGAAGCACAAGATCCTCCTGGCCCGGCTCGGATGCCTCGAGACATGCCTCGCCTGTCCAAGAACTTTCATAACAGGGACCCAGGCACCTCAGATGATGAGCGACTCCCTGGAAGAAGGAGAAATCCCTCCAGGAATGGAACCATACCGAACCATGCTTCGTTTCTTCCACAAAGACAAATTACCCACCCTTGTTTCCCAGACTTTGAAGATGCTGGGCATTCCTGGCACGGACCCTATGGTGTCCCTTCGTAAGGCCTCATGTTACTTTCCAATGATGGAAGCCATCCAGAAACTGATTGACCTGAAATGGGATGCCCCGGAGGCCAGCTTCAAAGGAGGGTCGTGCTTTGGAAGCCCTATACCCCCTAGAACCAGCGACCAAGGAACGCCGGCGTTTCCCAAAAGTGGACGCTATGGTCTGTGCTGTCTCAAAGCGAACAGCGATTCCTATTGAGGGAGGGGCTGCATTGAAGGACACTCAGGACAGATGATTGGAATCCATCCTTAAGCAAGCCTTCGCAACAGCAATGACACTGCAGATGTGCCACCAGTGCATAGCAGGATGCAATTCTTGCTTGCTCCTCTCGAGAGAGGCAAATAACTCCGGAACCTATACTGGTGAGACGATGGAACCTGCAGCAGCCTTCCTCACAGACGCAAGCTCAGACCTGGTGCACATCTCAGCCAGGGACGTTGCCTCAGTAGTGGCAGCCAGAAGACAATTATGGCTATGCAATTGGTCTGCATACACGACATCTAAAGCGAATCTCACAAGAATGCCTTTTAAAGGAAGCAAATTGGAGAAGTTAGCCAGCAAATGGGGCGAATCCCCAGTTCCTTGGCTACCGTAAGATAGGAATAAAAGATCTCAGCATTCCTCCCCCAGAAGAACCAAGGGTAGAAGACCGCAGCGCTTTAGACCCTACAGGAACTTGCAGTTCCAGGCACCTCGTCCCTCTGGAAGGTCCCATCCCTTTCGGAACAGACAGACCAAGAGTGGAGCAGACCTGGGAGCAGGCTCCAGCTGTGCTTCACAATGAGAATAGACTGACCCATCTACATGAAGAGGATATAGGGGGTTGACTTGCTCTCTTCTACCAAATATGGGTCGAGATAATTTCAGACAAATGGGTTCTAAACATTATTTGAGAAGGTTACTCTCTGGAGTTCCGCAGCATCCCTCGAGATAAATTTATGATGTAACCCTGCCACTCCCACTCCAAGAGACTGGCAGTAGAAACCACTCTAACAAGTCTACTCAGTCTGAAGGCAATAACTCCGATTCCCATGTCCCAACAAAATATGGGGCACTATTCCATTAATTTTATCGTTCCCAAAAAGGAAGGATCATTCCGACCTATCCTGGACCTCAAGAACGTCAACAGTCATCTGTGGGTTTTACACTTCCGCATGGAAACTCTTCACTCCGTAATAATGGCAGTACAGCCGGGAGAGTTTCCCCTGGATCTTTCCGAAGCCTACCTTCACATCCCAGTCCATCAGGACCACCTGCGCTTTGCGATACTGGGTCACCATTACCAGTTCCGAGCGCTACCCTTCGCCTTGCAACCGCCCCCAGAACTTTCACCAAAATCATGGTGGTCGTGGCGGCAACACTGAGGAAGGAAGGAATTCTGGTACACCCTTACCTGGACGATTGGCTAATCAGGGCAAGTCTTTGGTAGAGAGCCGGTAGGTGACCAGCAGAGTCAAGAGCCTACTGCAGGAACTCGGTTGGGTCGTGAACACGGGCAAGAGCAGTCTGCAGCCCTCTCAATCGCTAGAGTACCTGGGGGCCCGTTTCGACACCAAACAGAACAAAGTCTTCCTCCCTCCTCCGAGGAGAAGGAAATTGATGGAACAATTACGATGACCAATGCATGCCCCAAGGTATGGGACTATCTTCAAGTCCTCAGCCTCATGGTATCAACCCTGGAGGTCGTCCCGTGGGTAAGGGCCCATATGCGACCGCTCCAGCGCTCATTACTGTCACAATAGACCTCACAGTCCCAGGACTACGCAATTCGCCTCCAACTACCAGCAGAGTTATGTATTCAACTCTAGTAGAGGCTACAGAAAGATCACCTAAGCAGAGGAGTAAGCCTATCCCCACCGAACTGGATCTTGTTCACCACGGATGTGATCCTGGAGGGTGGGGAGCCCACTGTCAGGAAATGATGGCCCAGGCACAATGGAACAAGGAAGAGGCAGAATGGAACATAAACTGCCTGGAAGCTTGAGCAGTCAGACTAGTGTGCCTGCGATTCAGCCACAGACTCTGAGGCAAAGCAATTCGAGTAATGTCGGACAGCACGACAATGGTTGCTTACAACAATTGCCAGGGAGGAACCAAGAACCAGTAGATGTCTCTGGAGATAGACCCTCTCATGACATGGGCGGAGATAAACCTACAAGGCATCTCGGCCTCCCACATCGCAGGAAAAGACAGCGTCTCAGCAGACTTCCTTAGCAGAGAGAGCCTGGACCTGGGGGAAAGGACGCTGTTGACCACAGCCTTCCAACTGATAGTAAATCGCTGGAGCCTCCCAGCCATTGATCTACTGGCCACCCATCTCAGTGCCCAAGTCCCCAGGTTCTTCAGCCGCAGACGAGAGCCACAATCCCAAGGAATCAACGCTCTCTTCCAGACTTGGCCAGAGGAAGACTTACTGTACGCTTTCCCCCCATGGCCACTACTGAGCAGGGTCATCCGCAAGATAGAACATCACAGGGGACTAGTTCTACTAGTGGCCCCAGATTGGTCAAGATGACCATGGAATGCAGACATGCAAAGACTCCTTGCGGGGAACCCTCTGTGCCTACATCCACTCAGGGACCTTCTCCAGCAGGGCCCGATTCTCCACGAAGATCCATCTTGATTCTTTCTTACGGCCTGGCCCTTGAGAGGACTCGCCTGAAGAAGCGCGGTTACTCAATGGCCGTGATTGACACCCTGCTCCGAGCGCGCAAGTTCTCCACATCCCTGTCATACATATGGATCTGGAGAGTATTTGAAGCGTGGTATGAGGACTGCGGGATTCTCCCGCGGACAGCCAAGATTCTCTTGATTTTGGAGTTCCTACAGGACGGTATGAAAGAGGGGGTTGTCTCTCAACTCCCTCAAGGTTCAAGTAGCCGCACTGGCCTGCTTCAGAGCAGAAGTGGACGCTATCCGGCTATCAACCCATCCAGACTTGTCCCGCTTCCTGAAAGGGGTTAAACAACTCCGACCACCCCTAAAGTGGTCTGTGCCTCTATGGAATCTCAATCTAGTATTAGACTTCCTAGCTGGGGCTTCCTTCAGATCAACACGCGGTCTGTCACTACGCCTCTTAACATTGAAGATGGCATTCCTGGTGGCAATATGTTTAGCTCGTCGCATCTCCGAACTACAGGCACTATCCTGTCAGGAACCGTTCCTTAGGTTCATGCCTGGAACCATACAACTGCGCACTGTCCCCTCCTTCTTACTGAAAGTGGTTTCCGAGTTTCACTTGAGCCAAACCATCTCGCTACCATCTCCTGATGAACATAAGGACTCTAAAGATTCACGCCTTCTTCACCATCTAAATGTTGGTAGACTCCTGATGCGATACCTGGAAAGATCAGAACCGGTGCGCAAAATGGATCACTTGTTCGTTCTTCACAGCGGGAAGAAACAAAGAGAAGCGGCTTCGCGGGCGACCATAGCCCACTGGATCAAAGAAGTAATCAAGGCAGCCTACATAGAGGCAGGAAAACCCTTACCTCTGCAGGTTAAGGCTCATTCTGTGAGGGCCCAGACAGTCTCTTGTGCAGAAACCAAACTGCTGTCGCCCGCCGAGATCTGTCGGGCGGCGACGTGGTCCTCCATACACACCTTCTCCAGGTTCTATCGCCTGGATGTTCAGGCCCGAGAAGTCGCAGCCTTCGTAAGGGCAGTATTAAGTAGGCTATGGGCAGCCTCCTGTTCTGTCCGGGAGTAGCTTTTGTGCATCCCATTGGTCCTGAGTCCATCTGGCTACATGCTAGGAAATGGAGAAATTACTTACCTGATAATTTCGTTTTCCTTAGTGTAGACAGGATGGACTCAGCATCCCACCCAAGGCTGCCCTGGAAAAGGAGAACCTCGGATAACAAACCTCGCGACTAAACAAATACGGGTAAGCCGCGGCCTACCTCTAGTTCAAGACACCCACAGTTTGTCCGGTGTTGACGTTAATTGGTTGAGTGCACTGGTGGTCTCCATTTTGGAAATTAGTTGAACCAGTTCAAGTTTTACTCAAGTTTAATCAAGTTATTTAAGCAAAGATATATCCACAATGGCTTTTCGAAGAGAATACTGACGAGCTGAGGTTACTATCTAGAGTGACGTCATCTTTGAAATCTGACTCAGTCTCCCACCTGCTAGCAGAAGAGCACAATACCCATTGGTCCTGAGTCCATCTGTCTACACTAAAGAAAACAAAATTATCAGGTAAGTAATTTCTCCAGTCATTTGTAATCCATACAAATCTGCTGACTTTTTAGGGTGTCAAATACAAGCCACTGTATATTCTATGCGATGCAGTGACTAGAATTGCACACAGCATTGGTTACATCATGGAGTGATACCGAAATATTATAATATTTATTATTATTTAAAGCTTTTCTATACCGGCATTCATGATACAATCATAACATGTCGGTTTACAAATAACAGGGGGGTGCAAAACCTTTGTTCTTTTTAACCAGTGCAGAGGAAGTAAAAAGTTACAATATAACAAGGTTGTTGAAACTGGGGGAGGAAGAAGACAAGAAAAGACAAGAATAAATATAAATCTTTACAGAGGTAGATTATTTACATTGTGCAGTAATGTCTCTTTATGGAATTTATTTACATTGTGCAGTAAGGTCTCTCAATGGATAATAGATTCTGGAGTGCTTGATTGCTGTAGGATCTCTCCTTGGATATTAGTTTTATTCTCCATTCCTTTCCTAATAAATTCTAACATTTTATTTGTTTTTGACTGTCCCTGCACACTGAACTGAGGATTTAAATGTATTGTCCATTAAGACACCTAGATGTTTTTTCTGGGTGATACATGGTAACATAGTAGTGATGGCAGAAAAGGAACAAATGGTCCATCCAGACTGTCCAGTAAGCTTGTTATGGTAGTATCTACCGCGCCATGCAGGTTACCTCATATTTTTCTTAAGGGTAGCACCTGCCATTCATAAGAAATTGCCATGCTGTGTCAGACCAAGGGTCCATCAAGCCCAGCATCCTGTTTTTAACAGAGGCCAAACCAGGCCACAAGAACTTGGCAAGTACCCAAACCCCAAGAAGATCCCATGCTACTGATGCAATTAATTGATCACTAACCAACCTCTTTCCCTTTTTAATCAATTCACCAACTTGAACATGTTCAAGGGAAACCTTGTCTGGTGGTTTTTTGTACGGAGGTTTCTAATAAGGGTAACCAATTTGCAGTTATCCTTTTCTTCTCCTCCGTCTATTATTCTTTTATTATTTTCGAAGAATTTTCTAAAGGTGTTCAATTTTTTGTTTTTCTTATTTATTCTTAAAATCCCTTCTCCCCGGCTGCTTTACCGACCCACTTCAATTTTTATTTCATACTTATCAAGGTCGCCGCCTTTGTTGATGTTCATGGGTACGGAGCTGCCTGTCCGACATTGGCTATGTTTCGGCACTGTGTGCCTGCTTCAGGGACTGCGAGAGAATTTACTGTGTCCTATATCGGGTTCACAGTATCCATATCACCTTCAACATATAACAGTGTTTACTTATGCAGTGTTTACTTACCTCAAGTAGCCTCAATCTGGTAGAGATTGAGGCTACTTGAGGTACTCTCCCTCTAAAGGCTATTATTTGCTTTTCGGGTGACCAAATGTATCTTCTATTGTAAGCAACTAAGCCCTTATGTTATGTATTATTCTATTTTAGTAACCAACCGTGCTATCTCATTGTTTCTTTTTTAATTTTTGATGTTTTCCTGTTTCGTGGCTGGCGGACCTGATAGAAGCCTATGTCTTATTTAGCTTCGTTGCATTATTCATATCAGGCGGACCTGGTGGAGAACTAGTCCCCACCACGTCCGCTAAATGTTCCTGCTTCTTATTTGACGTCACTGATTGACACTGGGGGCGTTTCCGGGCGGGGACTAAAAACCGCGCCCGTCTGTGAATTTACTGTCTAGACGAAGCTTTCAATTAGGTTCGCCCTAGATACAACTAGTGATCTCTCCTGCTTCAATATTGTGTTTGTGCCGGCATTCGAATAAGTTCCTTTGCTTTTATGATTATAATTGTTGAAACTGTTCTTCTTAGTGCTTTTCATATCTGGCGGACCTGGTGGAGAACTAGTCCCCACTGCGTCCGCTTATTGTTCTTACCTCAAAACTTAATATCTCAAGTTAACGCTGGGGGTGTTTCCGGGCGGTGGTTAAAAACCACGCCCGTCTATTGCCTAACTAACTACAACTAAAGCAATCAATTGGGTTTATTCATATAGATCTAATCATTCTTACATTTTTTTTGTTTCAAACTTGTGTTGTGCCAGTGTCTGAAAGTCTGTTTTGTGATCGTAGTCATTGAAACCATGTGGGTTTTTACCGTTTTTGCGGTCCTCATGGAGTCTTGCGACCTTGTGTGGGTGTGTATGCAAGAGAGAGGGCCCTGTATGAGGGGATGTGTGTGTGTGCGAGAGATTGAGGGAGCCTGTATGAGGGTGTGTGTATGTGTACTAGAGAGAGAGGGAGCCTGGGTGAGGGGCAGTACTGAGAATAGGGTCAAATTCTGGGACTGGCGATAGAATGGAAGGGGTTGAGCCTAGAGGTGGAGGGGAGAGATACTGGCAGGTGGAGGAATTGGGGCCTGAGAGGGCAAAGTGGCCAGGGGAGTAGGGAGAGCGAGTGGAAGAGACACTCTTACAGTGAATTTCTAGGGAAATTCTGCTCAAAATATTTAAAATTCTGTATCTTTAAGTAATAACTTTTTTCTGTATTAATTTAAAATGTAATTACTTACTTTGATGTAAATTGTGTTATTTTGACCAATAAAATGTTTGCAGAATTTGAAGGTTTTGTGCGCAGAATTTTAAATTTTTTGTGTGCAGAATTCTCCCAGGAGTAATCCCAGCTGCATGACTCTGCACTTGGCATTGAATCCCAGGTGCCAAATTTTCAAGCTTTCTTAAATCACTTTTCATTCTCTCTCTTCCTTTAGGAACTTTATATCATGTATCTACAGTTTGGATTATTTTTCCCTATGTGTATCATTTTTCACTTGTTCACATTAAATTTCATGTACCATTTGGATGCCCAATATTGAATTCTCACAAAGTCCTCCTGCAATTTCTTACAATCTACTTGTGATTTAACAACTTGGAATAATTTTGTGTCATCTGCAAACTTGATTACCTCACTCATTTTCCCCTTACCCAGATAATTTATAAATATATTAAAAAGCACCAGTCCCAGTACAGATCTCTAGGGTACTCCACTATTTTCCTTCATTGAGAAAACTGATCATTTAGGCCTACTCTCTTTTAACAAGTTTGCAAACCACAATAGGACATTGCCTCCTGTTGCATGACTTTTTAATTTTCTCAGGAGTCTCTCATGGGGCACTTTGACAAATACCTTCTGAAAATCCAGATATCCTATATCCATTGGCTCACCATTATTCACATATTTATTAATCCCTTAAAAAAAATGTTACAGATTGATGAATCAGGTTACTGATGCATAAGTTGTAACATAGTAACATAGTAATGATGGCAGAAAAAGACCAAAATGGTCCATTTAGTCTGCCCAGCAAGCTTCCCAAGGTAGTAACTGCCGTTCCATGCAGGTTTACCCCCATGTTTCTCTTAAGGGTAGTAACTGCTGCTCCATGCCGGTTAAGCTTCTTTATTCCCATCCTCTAGCCTTTTAGGGATCCACAGTGTTTATCCCATGCCCCTTTGAAATCCTTCACAGTTTTAGTCTTCACCACTTCCTCCGGAAGGGCATTCCAGGCATCCACCACCCTCTCAGTGAAGAAATATTTCCTGACATGGGTTCTAAGTCGTCCTCTCTGGAGCTTCAAATCGTGACCCCTAGTTCTACTAAATTGTTTCCAATGGAAAAGGTTTGTTGTTGATCATGGATCATTAAAACCTTTCAAATATCTGAAGGTCTGTATCATATCAACCCTGCTCCTCCTCTCCTTCAGGGTATACATATTCAGGTTCTTCAACCTCTCCTCATAAGTCATTCGATGGAGACCACCCATCATTTTGGTAGCCCTTCTCTGGACCGCCTCCATCATGTCTCTGTCTCCTTTGAGATACGGTCTCCAGATCTGAACACAGTACTCCAGGTAAGGCCTCACCAAGGACCTGTACAAGGGGATTACCACTTCCCTTTTCTTACTAGTTGAATAACAGGAAGTAGGGATTAAACATGAACATTTGTATAATATCTTTTAGACTTGATAGGACCTGAAATTATATGGGTTGTATGTAAATTTATCGACAGATTGAAATGACAAATATTGGGATACTGCAGCAAGGTATTATGTGTAGTATTTGTTGAGTGATTTTTTTGGATGGCAAATGTTTTGATTGTCTACTCTTTAGTTCATTTAATAATGGCAGAATGCTCATTAAACTTGAGAAAGTTGAGGGGTTTGAGGAATCCTTATTAGACCAAGTAGAATCTACAACATTGAGGAAATGTAGGCATTCATATATTGATGCAAGCATTTTTTTAGCAATGATTTAAGAGGTGGATTGTAGTAGTTTGTTATATAGGTTTATAGTACTTTTAAAGGGTTATGGAAGTTTTATTATTTAGATTTTAATAATTATGTGATTACTTTGCAGACTATATGAGTGAGGGAGATGAATAAAGAAGAAAAAATTGAATACATTTATTCTGATAAGTTGGATTAAACTTTGGAAAAATTTACCTCTGAGGAAGCCTATAGTGGTTTAGCAAGAGCTCCTTTGTAGGGAATACAGAGGGAATGTAAAGTAATGGTAGAGGTTTTATGTGTAAATATTATAAGATGGGTGAGTGTTATGGAACATAATGATTAGTTAAAGGTCACCAGAAATATATTGGTGATTCCTTTCTGCTTTGAACTTTGACTAAGTTGGCAACGGCCGTCCATTGCTCCTACCATGTGGCAGGGGCCGACCAATGGCACGGTAGCCCCTGTCACATGGTAAGGGCAAAGGGCCACCGGCGCCATTTTGTTTACTGGCTGCCGACGGCCCGAGAGTGGGAGATCGCTCCCGGGACCCCCGCTGGACCACCACGGATTTTAGGCAAGTTTTTTTGGGGGGGTTGTCAATAACTAAATTCTAAGGGTTGGGTGGTTTGTTTATTTTTTTTTGGCAAAAATTGCCGAGGGGAAAAAAAAAAGACCCAATGAAAAATGAAGTTTTCCACGGGTTGGCTGACGCGTAGCCCGACCCGAGATGCAGAAATGAAGCACATCTCTACTAGCAGCCTGGTTCCACCTTAGTTAAGGTGAAGCCCATCTTTTCAGAACAGGCTCTTCCTTTCCCAAAATGTTACCTATTTTCTAACAAATTTAAAGTCCTCTTCTCTGCACTGTTTTCTCATCCCTGCATTGAGACTCTAGCACTTTGCCTGCCTCTGGGGTGCCGAGTTGTGGAATAGGATGCATTTCTGGGAATGGTGCCCTGGAGGTTCTGGATTACAACTTTCTACCTAAAAGCCTAAATTTGACTTCCAGAACCTTCTTCCTACACCTTCCTATGTTATTGGTAGCCACATGTACCATAACAGTTGGCTATTCCCCAGCACTGTCTAAAAATCCTACCTGGGTGACAGATGAGATCTGCCACCTTTGCACCAGGAAACAAGTAACCAAGTGAACATTCACCTGCCATCCAGCTATGTAGGTTTGCTAATGATTGAAACGTCAACTACGATGGCCACCCTATCCCATCCCTCTTGGGAACAAGCCCTTGGAGACCCATCCATGGTGGAAGAGAATACTGTATAGCCTGAAGAGCACGTCCTAGCTGCAGGATCAAGGGAGGAAGGGAAAATTGGAATTGTGGTGTGGAGGGGAAGGTAGGGATCCTAAATTTCTCTGGTTCTGCTCCCCTTTTTTGCCCTATACCCTCTCTAACTTCGCACCTAATCTCACACACACACATCCCCTTTCCCCTTTTTCATGCGCAGACACCCTGCCATCCCCTTCCCCAATCGATGCCATCTCATTGTAATCAAGCACTAGAGAATCACCAGTTTTAAATAAGGTTTCCTGTTCATCCTGCCAGAGCAGTCTTCACACTGGGTTTCATCCCCCTACCAGCAGATGGAGGCAGAGATCCAAACCTCTTCCCTGAGGAATTTCCTTTTGGGGCCACCTGAGCCCATAGGCTTCCCCTTCATCTCCCTTTAGGCTTTATGCCTTAATAACACAAACTCTGTAGATAACTTCTCCCCCTCCCTATCCATAGTTTCCTCCTCTGAGGAGCTGGAGAGGGGGCATGAACCCGACCGGCAGCGATCTCTGATTCAGCTAAAGACAACTTTGAGCTAGCTGGGAGAAGAGGGCAAACGGGCACCCCCTCCGCCCTCTGCCACAGCGTTCGCTGTCGCGTTGTCACAACTGTGGCAGAAAAAGCCCGCGACTGTGGGGATTCACCATGCACCACACTCAAGACACCTCCTCCACCTTTCTCTCTCTTACCTTTGGGACAGAAGTTCGAGCGATTTCGGGCTGGGTCCGCGGTGTTAGGCGCTAGGCCTACTTACTGCCGTCGCTGCCTTCCTTTCGTTTTCTACCACTCAGGAAATGCGAGGCCATTTGCCTGATCGCCCTATGTGGGGAGGGAAAAACCAACCCTAGGAGGGCCGTCGTTCTGAAGAGGAGTTCCCTGACCCTGCCCTGGCATTTCCCCGGGGAAAGCAACCTCAGGGAGGCCGTCACCCCTGTCAGTTCCTCATTCTGAACCAACTCTACCTACCACCTACTGACCCCTTCCCTGCTGAACCAGCCTCTATATGGGCAAATGCCTCAGGGAAGAGGTCTAAAACTCTGCCTCCATCTGCTGGTAGGGGAATAAAACCCACTGTGAAGACTGGTCTGGCAGGACTTCAGGAAAGAAAATTAGCAAGGGAAGACCTAACTGTACCTTTTCTGGAAGGAAAATAAGTGGAGCTGATTGCAGCCTGAGAGCCTGCACTACTTCTGCCAGGAGGTAGAAGAGAAGAATGGAGCAGCAGCAGTCTCGCCAGTTTTAAATAAGATGAGGGGAGAGAAGGAATGATGGGGACTTTTTTTTTGGGAGGAAAAGTACTCTGTACTTTTTATTTTTCTAAATAAATCATTGCTGTCAGGTGACAAATGCAATTTATTCAAAAGAGGTAGGCACTCACCAGGGATCTTCAAAATTTCAATCAAACTTTTTAAACAATTACAAACGGAGGAGACTGAGGAAAACATTCTGCTAAGAGAAGAGAAAATATTTTACATAGAGATTTTTAACAGCATAGAACTGAGCTAATCCACAAATTATCACAGCTAACCCTTTATTTCTGTAATCATTTAGATAGGTTCATGCACGTGTGTTGTACACATGGTAACATAAGTTTGAATCTTGTAAACAGCAGCACCAATAGTCAAGGCTTCAGCTTTAGTTACTATTCATATGTGCATCTATCACAAGCATTAATTCAGTTTACTTTTTTCTTAAAGATAGTATTTCATTACTTGCCATATAAGAAGTATACTACAAATGTTGTAGATTAAGTTAATTCTGTGCAAGAGTTTGACTATAGATGTTCTTGACTTGTTTGCTTTTTTTTGAGAATTCCCAAGAATAGAAGATGTCTTCGAAGCTGATACAAATTCTATAATGCATCTTTTCTTCATTGCTGTCTCTGGCCTTTGCTTTTGTTTTGTTCTCTGCTCTGCTCTGACCTTTGCTTGGACTTCAGCTTTGCCTGATCGCTGCTGGCCCTGACCTTGCCTTGCCATGCACCCTGCTACAGAAGTCCTTCTGGCCACCAGAACCTCTGGGCCCAACCCAAGGGGATGGTGGCCAGAGAAATGGAAGACCCTGCCCTGCTCCGCAGTAGGATCCTGTGCTGCTCCTGCTGGGGAAATACCTGTATCTAGCTTGCTTTACTGTGACACTCTGCCTGGATACAGTTTAGTAGGAACAAAAGGCTGGGATGGATTCAACAACAAATATAATCTTTATTTACAATTTCTTCAAACAAAGCAATTCAGTTGTGTTTCCAGAAAAGTAAATCAGCAATCACAAATAAAAGATTTCAGTGTCACTTTTTATGTACTCTTCATACTGAAATACCACAGACATTTCTCAGACAAGTAAAGAAATTTATCCAAATACCTTTCAGACCAGCAGCCTGTACCACTTCAATGTTATGGTGCAGCTTTTAACTTTTAACCTCAAAAAACACTTTTCAGAGTTCTGACTTCTCTTAGAGATTTATCGATAATCCTGTACCCTTAAAGAAATAGCTGGACTACTCTTGGCAGTGTAAGTGTTTAAACTACCCTTATTACGAGAGCTTTGGTATTCAGTACCCCAAGAAAATAGGATAAACAAAGTATGTGTGGATGCACATGGTGAGCACATGATTTGTTGTGGCTCTTCGGATGAGGTGCTGCAGTGCAGACAATTCCTGGTTCCTCTGAACACAGAAGTGGCTCTCTCGACGTAACTCTTCACAAGCTCCTTGACTCACGATGGTACCGGTCTCCCTGGCTTAACCCAACTCGGAAGAAGAAAAATGCTAACTACTGTCTTTCAAAGAGTTTCCTTTAGTTTACTTTGAGTATGTATTCCTTCACTCCAACTGGAACTAAGGATGATAACTTTAAAAGACCTGCGCCCATATATAGGAAATACAATTAAATCGACCCTGCAACATTCATGCACATATTAAAAAAAAAACCCCCACAGGAATAGATATTCAAGTTAGCCGGATAAATCTTAAAAGTGCCTCTTAGCTGGATCAGTAGTGCTTTAAAGACTTATCTGGCTATCTTACATAACCAGATAGTGCTTTTAAGACTTATCCAACTAAGTAGCAGCTTTGCCGTTGCTTAGCCAGGTAAATCGGAATTTATCCAGCTAAGTGGTGCGCAACTGCTCTATGTATGCGTTTTTATTTCTTAGTTTAAACATATATTTAGGGATATTTTACACACATAATTTACATGCATTCCCTCCCCCCGTAAGTTGGCAGATTTTCCAACATGTGTGCCTCAATGAAATTACTAGTTTTACCAATTCGTCTATTTGCCCAGTCCATCTGTAGGTTATTGAGACTCTCCTAGCTCTTTAGCCTGAACTCCCCCCAGTTCACCCACCCAGTCAGTATTTCACATTAAAGAAGTTCACTATCACTTTTGTTAGATAAAGAGCAGTTATAAATATATGCATGTAAACTGCCACATCTACATACGTAAACTTCTTACAAAATAGCATCTTACCCATGTACGGTAAATGTTGGCTTCATCCCAGAATGCCCCTGTTATGCATGTGTAAATTTATTTATGAACTCTTACTTTTGTATGTTTTATGTTTATAGATAGTAAATATGCTAACTTTTTTGCACCCATCCTTTTGAAAATTCACCTTTTAGTGAACTATGAGAAGCTAGCTGCTAAGAAAATAAATATTCAGTGTCCCCACCTAAATGTAGGAAATTAGAAAATTACAAATCACAGTCACTCTTATTTTGTCACACACAGGCAGCTCAGGGGTTTTTCTTCTTGGATTTCTTCAGCTCTAGAGTGCTCTTGTAGCTTTCTCACACTCTTTGCAACTGGCTCTGGCTGGGCTTGCATTTCTTTTTTTTTTTTTTCAATTTATATTTTATTGATTTAGCCAAAGTGGAGCATACAGATAATAGGTGCTAACAATAAACCTTTATAATACCAACAATAAACCAAAATACCAACAGAGGTCAACATTTGCATAACCTTTAGCTCCCTAGATACCCTCCCTTCTCCCCCCCCCCCTTTCCATGAGCCCTTCCACAAGGTGATCAATATAAAACAGATAATTTGCGGTTGATAGCATAGTAAGCAAGAGAGAAATCTTTGTGTAACTACAAAGTCTATGCATTTGCTATGTAGAGTTGTTTAGCCCTTTAAATGCAGGTGGGTGTGTAGGTCGCAGTAGGAGTCTGCGAGCCGGCTTTCCCTGCTTGGGCTCGCATTTCTAGGCATCTAGGCTCTGCCTCTCTCTGACATGGGTCTCTCATCTCTAGATCTGGTCTTGTGTGGGTCTCCATCTGAAGTAGGGTTGACACTGTCTCTGCAGAAGGGCTCCTCTTACTGGATCGTATCCTTTCAGTGTAGCTTGGCTCCCAGCTCCTGGCTTCCCAGTACAGTTTGGCTCTTAGTAGCCTCTGCATGATATTCTGCTCCTCTGAAATTTACTAGTGGACAGGTAATTCGGTTATAGTTGCTAAACCCTAATTCTGTTGTATTTTTCTGTATTTCATTGTATAACCCTCTATTGGTAATTTTTACACAATCACACGGTTTTGAATAGCATTCCATCAGACAGCCCATTCGCTTATTAACAATGCTTCTGGTATGTATTACATTACACTGTACGGGCTTTATATGGTTGCTTGCAAATTTGTACTTTTTGGATTTTACTGCTTTGTTTTTTAGGAAGCCTCATTGCTATACATTTTATGAATTACTTAAAACACTTTACTCTGGTATGTATTTTAATTAGTTAATTTATGTGCGCTCTTGATTGCCTGCTGTTCTGACCGCTCATTCTTTGTTTTGTATAGATGATTTCAACTATATGGGAATTTGATCCCTGTGGGTCCCTCCCGATGCAGCCCCTACGGCAAAACATGGCCGTGTTGGGGCCTGTATTCGGAAATAATTTCATGGAAGCTAAAAATAAATGCTATTTTGAAGATATAAATTTGAATATCAATTTTGTTTACCTGGAACAGTATCACCTTTGGTCACACACCTCACTTTGTTGTTGTCACACTACTTTTAACATATATTCCCAGGACCAGATGCTACCCAAAAACAGATGTGATACTGGGAATACCTATAATACCCTGCTTGAGATCCATGAGATCTCAAATGGCCATTCCACTTTCAAAACCTTCTGAAATGATTATAAACTGGTAGATGAACAAGGATAATAGTTAGTGCTGTGGTGAAAGACCATCACCAAGAAAATAATCTGGGATAAGCATTCTGACAAAATTAAAAGCATATAGATCTTTAAAGTAAACATATATATAAATATTTCATGTGCATGGAAAAGCAGGCTGGGCAGCGCCTAACTGAAGGAAATAGTTTCCTGTATTCTGACAAACACTAGACTAAAAAGAGGAAATGGAATATCTAGAGACTATAATTCATTGTCCTTCATCAGGCCTCAAATTACACTCCTGCCCTCCAGAAAATGACTGCCTGTCTTCAAAGAGAGTGTGTGGATTACTAGACAGCTTGGCTGCTGCTCGTTTACATACTTTGTATTTAAGAAAGATGGTCCCATGTTGACTAATCTCTAAAAGCATCATTTAATTTTGGGTTGAAAATGCTTTAAATATCATTTTCTCTCTCTAAACTCCTTTCTATCAATTTATCTCCTTCACATAATGGTTGATTAAAACACAGTTGCTTACCTGTATCAGGTGTTCTCTTAGGACAGCAGGATGTTGGTCCTCGCATGTGGGTGGCATCGTCCGCTGGAGCCCGGCGCGGAAGGCTTTTGTCGGAGTTTCTGGAGGCTTTGACTGGCAGACTGAGCATGCCCAGCCTGCTACTGTCCACGCGAGATCCCCCTTCAATTTCGTAACAAAGCAAAATACGAGCGAAAAAAATAAAACAAACTGAAGGAGAACCCAACTCCGTGGGGAGGTGGGTGGGATTCCTGTGGACTAACATCCTGCCGTCCTAGGAGAATACCTGTTACAGGTAAGCAACTGCGCTTTCTTCTAGGACAAGCAGGTTGGTAGTCCTCACATGTGGGTGAATACCAAGCTCCAGACACCCCCTGCTAACAGGAGAGCATCAGCAACCGAACAAGGTGCCAATGGGTATAACACAACTGTGTTGCTGTGGAACAGCAGGGGACTGTCTGGTTACCACAAAGGCATGAAGAATTGGGTTCAGGCCTGGAACAGGTTGCGCAGGACGGACAGGCCAAAAGTGCTGTCCTGACGCCCATCTTTATCCAAGCAATAGTGAACTGCAAAAGTGTGAAGAGAACTCCAGGTTGTGGCTCGGAAGATCTCAACGACGGGGACTGCATGCAAATGTGTCACCAATGTTGCCATAGCCCCCACAGAGTGAACCTTTACTCTGCCGACTAGCGGAAGGCCTGCCTGCGCATAACAGAAGGCAATGCAATCCGCCAGCCAGTTGGACAAGGTCTGTTTACCCACAACTACTCCCAGCCTATTGGAATCAAAGGACACGAAGAGCTGGGTGGACTGTCTAGCCAGCAGTGCGATCAAGGTAGAAAGCCAAGGCCCTTTTACAGTCCAAAGTATGAAGAGCCCTTTCTCCCGGATGGGATTGAGGCCTCGGAAAGAAGATGGGCAAAACGATGGACTAGTTGACATGAAAATCGGTCACAACCTTGGGCAGAAACTTCGGATGTGTACACAAGACCACACGATCGTGAAAGGACCTCATGTATGGTGCGTACATAACCAGAGCCTGAAGCTTACTGACCCTACGAGCCGAAGTAATCGCCACCAGAAATATAATTTTCCAGGTGAGGAACTTCAGGTCACAGGATTGCAGCAGCTCAAATGGAGGACACGTGAGCAATGCTAGGACAACGTTGAGGTCCCAAGACGCAATTGGAGGTCGAAGAAGAGGCACTGCATGAAGTGGCCCACTAAAGGTTGGACCGAAATGGGCGTGCCAGCAACACTTCAATGGTATGTGCTGACGGTGCTGAAGTGCACGCTGACTGAACTAGTCTGAAGCCCAGACTTGGACAGATGCCACAGGTAGTCCAACAGCTGAGGGAGGGAGCATGAGAAAAGGTCCAAATCATGACCCTCACACCAAATGGAAAATCTTTTCTACTTCCAGCTGTAGGACTTCCTGGTGGAGGGCTTTCGGGCCACCACCAGGACCTGGGAGACAAAGTCTGAGAGCTCCAAAGGCTGGAGGACTACTCACTCAAAAAATACAAGCCATGAGGGCCAGTGCCCGGAGATTCGAGTGGCACAAGGTGCCCTGAATCTGTGAGATGAGATTGGGTACAGTCTCCAGCCAAATGGGTGCCCACACTGACAGGTCCTGCAAATCGGAAACCAGACCTGTTGGGGCCAAGAAGGCGCCACAAGTATGGTCCCCTTGTCCTGCTGAAGCTTCAGCAGAGTCCTCAAGAGGAGTGGTAGAGGGGGGTATGCATATAGCAGGCCCTTCCCCAGTGAATATAGTTGCACTGGAGAAGGTACAGAGAAGGGTGACCAAAATGATAAAGGGGGTGGATCAGCTCCCCTATGAGGAAAGGCTGAAGAGGTTAGGGCAGTTCAGCTTGGAGAAGAGAAGGCTGAGGGGGGATATGATAGAGGTCTTTAAAACCATGAGAGGTCTTGAACGAGTAGATGTGAATCAGTTATTTACACTTTTGGATAATAGAAGGTCTAGGGGGCACTCCATGAAGTTAGCAAGTAGCACATTTAAGACTAATCGGAGAAAATTCTTTTTCACTCAACGCACAATTAAGCTCTGGAATTTGTTGCCAGAGGATGTGGTTAGTGCAGTTAGTGTAGCTGGGTTTAAAAATGGTTTGGATAAGTTCTTTGAGAAGAAGTGCATTAACTTCTATCAATCAAGTTGACTTAGGGAATGGCCTCTGCTATTACTAGCAACAGCAATAGTAACATGGGATAGACTTAGTGTTTGGGTACTTGCCAGGTTCTTATGGCCTGGATTGGAAACAGGATGCTGGGCTTGATGGACCCTTGGTCTGACACAGTATGGCATGTTCTTAACTGACTCAGGAGCCGTTGGTAAAAAAAAATCAAATGTTACAGACCAAATTGGAGAATCACTTAAGATGCTGGAGCAAGCGGTTCCTCCTTTATCTAAGTCTTATTATTTGCCCTCCTTTAAGAAGGGCAGTTGAGGTCCTAATTGGTTCTCAAGGCATGGAACCTTTAATATCATCAAATTTGGATATTTTAAGTTTTTGGAGACATCTGATACTGTATTGATTGAACCAGCTACGATGTTAGTCTAATTTGTTTTGGAGCCTGATTGCGATTGGGTCTTTAGACTATATTTCAAGCACTGCTCTGAAACCTTTTTACTTCTTAAGGTCTGGGTTTATCTGGATGTTTCAAGACAAACGCAGAAGGGGAAACAGTT
Organism: Rhinatrema bivittatum; assembly: GCF_901001135.1. Taxonomy (NCBI): domain Eukaryota; kingdom Metazoa; phylum Chordata; class Amphibia; order Gymnophiona; family Rhinatrematidae; genus Rhinatrema; species Rhinatrema bivittatum. The sequence continues at coordinate 104,326,103 of NC_042617.1, read as the reverse complement.
TTTTTTACTGATGAGACCTAGAGTACTTAAAATAGAGGCCTTTTTTCTCTTAAAGCTTCTGTGTAAATGCCTTATTAAATTTAATTTTCTTTATGCCTTCTCAATGGTCTCTCTTTCTCGGTGATAAGATGGTTCAACAGTCAGAGATAATTCAATTATCTTTGCTTGATTCCCAGTTAGACGATTGAGTATCCTCAGTACACAGTACCTGAATGTAATCCACTTTGAAGCGCTGAAAAAAGTGTGACAAGCGGAATATAAATAAACAAATAAATATAACTATCTCTGCATTATTTAGCACTGCCTTTCCTATTTTGCTTTTCCATTAGCAAGTTCTTGGAGAAGTGTTATTGTATTCTCTCTTCTGGACTTCTTGAAAATTGAAATAACTTGTATTTCTTATTTTTCTTTTTTTTTTTAGTTTTAATTTGTTGTATATTTCTTTTCTTTTTTTCCTTTTCTCAGTAAAGTTTATTGTTGTAATATTTGAAATTGCATAAATAAAAAAAGTTAAAATTAACCTTTTGAACAGTAAATAAATGGAATATTAGGCAATGAGTATTATGTTCTCTTTATGTAACTCTATGAGCCACAGGGCACACTCATTACTGGGGCTAAGTCTCTGATAGCTGTGGGTCTCTTTTTTTCCCAGGTTGGAGAGCTTTCCATGGGGGTGGTAGGGGAGGGTAAACATTCTAGGCGTTAGGTGTTAACTATACAGTCCTCTTCAGAGTGCCAATAAATAGGGAACTGAGGGCTGTACCTTTGACCTGTTGCTGCTCCTTTGACCTTCCTAGAAAGTGGGTGGAAGTTGGTGATGGCACCTGCAATGCTTAGGTGTAATTAAACCTAAATTCACCATTGTCTGGCAAGCAGCAGCCTGTCCATCCTTGCTGGGTTAACAAGCTGAGTGATTTCTGGCATATGCTCAGTGTCTAAGGCTTTGCAGCCCTTAAAGAAACAGAGCTTGCTTTAAAGTTCCTCAGATGTCATCTTGCCTTTGTGGTAAAGATGGGGATTACACTTCCAACTTTCACCAGATGATGTTGGTGCAATATGTGCAATCAATCACACCCATCACGATAGGTAGGCTGGTAAAAATAGAGAATTTTCTTTTTTGAGGTCCAGCCATTCTCTTATGATTGGGGAAAATGTATAAAAATCCTAATTCATGGTAACAAGAGTTTGTAGTACTTACTTGAAACATCTGGAGATGGTGGATTGTTCCACTTAACCAACTACAGCCACAGTGGATGGAAAAGACCTAGAACATAAGAGATTGCTAAGGGCCGGTATGGCATGTTCCTTGTACGTACCCGGATCAGTCCAGACAATGGGTTGAGCCTCCTTTCCAGCAGGTGGAGACAGACTAAAACTTGAAGGATGCCCTATATCAGGACAGAGCCCTGTATTCGTCTGTCTCCAGCAGGTGCAGCATCTCCCCTTCGGTTCTCTGCTGTAGGCTAGTCAGCCTCTTCTTTCTTGTTCTGCTCAAGCAAGTAGTTCTTTGATTCCCGCTTGTTTTAGAAACAAAGGAAAAAAAAAAATCTATGAAGGAAATTTTGCCTTCCTTTAGTGTTTTTACTGTTTTTGTGTGGGAGACGTCCGTCTCCCGGCTCTTGCCTGGCTCAGGGGGGGGCTTTGCCCCTTTTGCAGGAGGGGGTTCCCTGCATAGTCCTGAGTCCGTGGACGCTTCCAGGTGTGGGGACCGATGCTCTCTGGGCCTCGTTCCCCCTCTGGCTGCCGAGAGGGTTTTTAACCTGCTGCTGCGCTCAGTAAAAAAAAATAAAAAAATAAAAAAGGAGTTTAAAAGTTTCAAACTTTCAATAAGTTGCAGGTACTCATCTACCTCTAACTTATTTGCAGCAGTTGACCAGCTTTTTTATTTTTTTCTGGTCAGAGTAGGGCTAGAACCGGCAGCCAGCGAAGCAGAAGGCAGCAGGTTTCCCGCCTGCTCTCTCCTGCTGTGCAGGCTGTCAATCAAGCTTTTTTTTCCAGCTTTTTTTTCTTCAGCCGCGGCTTAGCTATGTCCCGGCTGGCAGCCTGCCTTTCTTGTGGGCTGCCCTCTTCGCGTTTTTCGCGGCAGGGCCTCTGCACTGCTTGCCTGCCGGGTGGGGAAGGTCCCTCCTCGGCAGGACAAGCAAATTTAGCCCGGGTCTGCAGATTTCCATATATTTCTTTGTGCAAGATTACTGAGCAATTACACCTGAAGCCTTGGTCGTTTTCTTATACCAAGTTGATGTAAGAGCGTATAGGTATACCATGTTTTCTACATTATTCTATATTTGCTCCGTTGAGCTTTACAGTTACTTGCTTGATCCTATTCTTGGGTTTGTTGTTTAATGCTTTGACATACATTATACTGAAGGGGTAGAGTATAGGCTCTGTCCTGATATAGGGCATCCTTCAAGTTTTAGTCTGTCTCCACCTGCTGGAAAGGAGGCTCAACCCACTGTCTGGACTGATCCGTGGTACTACAGGAATGAAAATTAACAGGTAAGAACTAATTTTTCTATATCTGCCTGTCATCAGTATCATCCTTAATTACCTCAGATGAAGCCAGGGCGATCACAATGGGTGAGTATGCAGGGTGATCGCCTGCTAACACATTGCCCTTTTGAGTCAATCTGTGAGTCTGTGAGCAGCCTGAAGGGGAAAGGGGGTCAAAAGTAACCCTTGCCTGAGGTGTTGTTTTGTTCAGTGACTGCTCTGGATAAGATCATAAAGGTATTTGACTTCTAGCCATACCCGAGAGTGACATTTGCTCAGGAATGTCCAGCAGAATAGTCTGAGGTCTAAAAATCCTGGTTCTGTTCTGCCTGCATGGCCTCCTTGACAGTGGTGCTTGCTGAGTCTGTTCCTTGATTCCATCCCCTCCTCTTTCCTTCCTCCTCTTGTCTCTGTTGCTGCAGCCAGAATACACTAAGAGGCTCCAAGTTAGTGAAATTATTTGATCACGTGTGGGCTTTTATATTTGATGCAATCTGCACAATGCCACTCTTCCAGGTGGGGAAAATGTTTCTAACATTTATCAAGTAATAAATATCCAACTTACTGGCAGAATACCTAATCAACTCATTATTCTTCATTTGCATGATCATTACTACATTTACAGAGGCAGCCATAACAGCCCCATTTATCATGTCTTAAGAGAAATGATAGTTGGTTTGTAACCCCATTTATCATGTCTTAAGAGAAATGATAGCTGGTTTGTACCTTGGGTAAGATGTTTAGCACATGTAAATGTGATTATTACACCTTCCCCATATTGTTCAAAATGGAGATGCATATTCTTTCAAAGATTGTGGGGAATGCTGAGATCTGGTGAAATATTTTGCTTCCATGTTTAGCATCATGCATGATTACTTCATGAAAGTGTAAGTCAGACATTTATGTTTAAGAAATCTAAGATTAAAGGTTGAAAATCACAAGATGTTTTGACTTATTTAATAACCAAGAAAAAGATCAGACGAAAAAAGATGAACAGTCAGGCATGGTTTTTATTATCTCTGTCTTTTAACATTAAATTTGTTTCTAGTTAGCAATATTTGGCATTTGTTCCTATTTCACATTTCAGCGATATACAAAATTAACATTTAAACAGTACAATACTGCATATTTTTAAGCAACTTGTGGTGTTCAAGAAACAAAATATTACATGACCTATAAAGTGTTGGCATCCAACATTAAATATATTGCATTACTTTTTAAAGCTAGTTTTCTAAAGTACTAAAGGAGGGTCATTTTCAGACAGCCTGCAGATACATTTTACATGCAGACTTTAACCAGAATTATCAAAGCAGATTTATATGCATAATCCTTGAAAATTTGAGATTATGTATATAATCAGCTCTAATATGCACACATAAGTTACACTTGCTTAAGATCGAGTGTACAAATTATATCACAATGATAGGTGGATCAATCTAGTTGGGAGGTGGTGCTTTATGTTCAGGGTGGCATAGTCCAATAGGATAAAGGTCCTGTAGTAGACTACATGCACAGTGGAATCCTCATGGGTGGAAATTCCAGGTGTAGTGGTGGGGAGTACACTACCATCCACCTGGCCAAAATTAACAGACTGATGATAAGATGCTAATGGAGATTAGGGGAGCTAATACATTTGGCAACATAGTAATAATGGGAGATTTCACTTACCCCAATATTGACTGGATAACTGTAATCTCATGACATGCTAGCGAGATAAATATTTTAGATGAAATAAATGACTGCTACATGGACCACTTGGTCTGAGAACCGATGAAAGGGGGATCCGTTTTAGACCTAATTCTTAGTAGAAAAGTGAAAATTAAAAGGGGCATGGAAGAAATGCTGTGGATCCCTAAAGGGTAGAGGATGGAAATGAAGAAAAGAGTGCATGGAGGTAACTTGCTGGTATAGTGGTTACCACCTTTAACCAATAAGCCTTGATACCATTGATGCAACTCCAACATTGCTCTCTGCTTCAGTGACAGGGAGAAAAGGGGAATTGGATTCAGACAGCAACCAACGAGGGCCCAGACTTTTATGGTCTGGGGAGCAAATAAGCATAGGGGTAACGTGCTGATGTGGCTTTTACTACTCTTAACCAATAAGCCGGATACTTTTGATACATCAGTATTGCTCTCTACTTCAATGGCAAGGGGTAAAGGAGAATTGGAGTCAGATAGCAACCAACAAGGGCCCTGACTTTTACAGTCTGGGAAATTGATAAGCATGGAGGTAACCTGAACGGCACAAGAGATACTACCTTAAGCTTGCTGGGCAAACTGGATGGACTATTTGGTCCTTTTCTGCCGTCATTTCTATGTTTCTATGTAATGGTGGTGGGGCTTCTTGGCAACAGCATCATAATGCAGTCAAATTTGACTTAATGAGTGGGACGACATTAAGTAGTTCTACAACTCTATCATCTGCTTTCAAAAGGGAGACTTTTATAAAATGAGGAAAATAGAAAAAAATACTGAAAGGTGCAGGATCTTGTGAGACTGAAAAACTGATCATTAAAGGCAGATGAAATTTAATGGCAACAAATGCAAAGTGATGCATATGGGGGAAAGAAATCCACACTATAGTTACATGATGTTAGGTTCCATATTAGTCGTTACTGGCCTCAAAATGGACAATACTTTGAAATCCTTGGTTCGGTGTGTAGTGGCATAAAAAAAAGCAAACAATGTTATTAATTATTAGGAAAAGAATAGAGAATAAAATGGTGAATGTCATAATGCCGTGTGTCAAAAAAGATATAGCTGAATTGGAAAAGTACAGAGAAGGGCTACCAAAGTGATGAAGGGGATAGAAAAGCTCTCCTGTGAGGAGCTTGGAGAAGAGACATCTGAAGGGATATACGATAGAGATCTGTAAAATGAGAGGAATAGAACGGGTACATGTAAATTGGTTATTTACTCTTTCAAAAAGTACAAAGTCTGGGGGGCACTCCATAAAGTTAGTATTCAGCATATTCAAAACAAATTGGAGGTGAATGCACAGTTATGCTTTGGAATTTTATTAGCAGAGGATGTGGTTAAGGTATTAGTGCAGCTGGGTGTAAAAAAATGTTTGAACATATTCCTGTTATTAATTGTTATTAACCAAGTAGACTTAAGAAATAGCCACTACTTATCCCTGGTCATTAGCAACATGGGCGCTATCTACTGTTTGGGATCCTGCCTAGTACTTGATACCTGGATTGGCCACTGTTGGAAACAGGATACTGGACTTAATGAACCCCTCAGTCTGATCCAGTATTGCAAGTTCTTATTTTCTTTAGTTTATCTTTGTGTTTTGTATATCTACGTGTATATTTTCAAAAATAGAAAGTATGCATGTAAGTTCTGTCCCTACCCCCAACTCTGCCCCAGGAACCGCTCTAGGTAGTGTGTGTACCTCTGTATATATGCCCCCCCTGGACAATTTTTCAAAGACCATTTATGTGCATAAAACTGGGGTTTTTGTGTGTGAGAATTATCCCCAAAATGTGTATCATACACTTTAGTTGTCGTTTGTTTTAGAAAAATAGGCAGCAAGGGCAATCAGTATTACCGGACAGTAAAATGTTCTGTGTTTTTTTTTTTTTTTAAATCATGTTGTTATATGACAACTTATGCTAATGTAGGGAACCACTGGTTAGCTTCTACGAAGCACGTACCTCACAAAGAGAGCATATCGCAATTGGCAAGAGTAGACAGTGGGATGAAACCATTTCCTAGGCATTCCCATAGGGTGTGTTCTAATGGTGCATTCCAAGGATGTAGGTACTAGCCTACAGAGGGTTGTAGAGAGAGTTCCAGGGGTTGAGAGGACAACACACAGGCTTGCTCTGTTTTGGGCAGGAACTGCAGTCCCTAGGTCTAGGGGGTCTGGCATCCCTGGTCCCATTTTTAGAAAATAAAGAGTTGTAAAGTAGTTTGAGACATCCAGTTCTTATTTTCCCCTATTTTTCTATTTTGGGAGCTGCCAGAACAGGGTATAGAGACCAGTACAGAGCCTTGTTGGAGATTTTTGCAGTGAGATCAGAATTTTTACATGAGCTAGGCCAGTTCTTGTACCAGGTACCATCCAGGTGCCTTAAATCTTATCTTTTTCAATGTGGTATGCTCGTTTTTTTCCATCTTGCAGCAAAAACTAAGACAATTTGATTAAGTATTTTACTATTTTTCCAAGAGTTAGCAGGGGTTGGGGAAGCTGTGTAGTAAAGGTTTACAGCATCCCTTTCTGTGATGAGCGTGGTGGTTATGAGCTCTTAGTGCTGTGGCATGATTGGTGCAGCCTCGTAGGCAGACCTATGAGGCCCATGCTGACAGCTGGCGAATGTGCCCTGGAGTGGGACAGGTTGGAGCTTCATCTATACCAGCCGCCTGTCCCGCAGGTTAGCCCTTGGGTTCTGGTGGCCGGAAGGACTTAGGTGGGTCCCGAGGGTGGTAGGCAGGTGAGGGTCCAGGAACAAGCCAGGGTCAGATCAGGCAGCAGTCCAGAGATACCAGAAACAGGCTAAAGGTCAGGCAGGCAGCAAGCAAGCATGATCAGGTTCAAGACTGAGGTCATGTCCAGGCAGCAGGCAAGTGTTTTAGGTCAAGTCCGAAGCAAGGGGTCAGCACCAAAAGATCAAGCTAAGGAGAAGACAAAGAGGGCAGGACAAGGCAAGGCTGAGGAGTGCTGACATGTAGTGCGCAGCAAGGCAGGAGACCCAATGCTGAGGTGAAGTGCTGATAATGTGTCTGGGTTTAAAAATCAAGGTGCGCTGCTCTTCCTGCTGCGGGGCCTTTAAAAGCAGGCATGCACGCGCATCTAGGGAAGGCACAGCATGGATTGCATGGCGGCAGCATCGGAGTGCAAGTGGAGGAGCAATGGGGTCCTGGTGAGTGCGACTGGTTGAGCATCTGGCCAAACATAACACCTTCCCACAATCTTGACAGGGCGCCCCAGCCATTGCACAACAGCAGCACGCACTTGTTGGGCTCAGGTTCTAGAACTGGGTTCTAGAGTGAGCCCCTGGCTAAGGATTGCCTTCACAATGATTAGGCTGATTGGAAAAGGGGAAAGAGGAAGAAGATAAAAGGTTGCTCATCAAGAAGATTCATGAAGATATAACCCAAGTAGGATTTTGATTCAGCTGGAAGTCCAAAGGTTCAGAAGGAGGCATCCAAGCAAGAAAGCAATAACTTTTGTTCCCTTGACAAAACTAAGTATAACTACTTACTAGATAAGCTACTTTGAAGTTTTTGCATGTTGTAATTTAAAAAAAACAAAAACAAAACTTATTTTTCAAAGTGTCAAATTCAATAGACCATTAGTTAGGGTAGTTGACTTCCATATAACACATACAATGAAATACATGTGTAATTAACAGTTTTTTCTGTGCAGGAATGCTGTGCTGCTTCTCTCCCATTTTATGGAAAGAGTAAATCGTTAGCATATAAAGTCATAGGCTCAACATTTTAAGATCATTTTGTTTCAAGAAAAAAACAGCAACTGTTAACATGCTTATTCAGCTAGTTCTCTTTTGACGTGCATTTCCAGAAGGAAAGGCAATTAGGAGTTCCTCCAGAGAAAATACTGCCAATGTGCACATATTTATTCCATTCATTTTAAAATAATGAAATAGATTTACCACACAACCTGAGTATTTTAGCAGTTAATTCTTTTGATGCAGAAAAATAAAATAATCAAACAGTTTGTCACCAAAAATCAATTTGGAATTGGAAGCTGAACAGATGGAAATATGTGAATTTTAGTGAGCAGCAGATGCTACAAGTGATGGTATGGTTGAAGGGGAAGAGATATTTGTTAAGACCTGAAAAGATAATTGGAGCACACAGGAAGAATCGCTATAGATGCAACGTTTACACTCACTGAGACATGCCCATAAATATCCATTTACCCAAATAAATATCCACCTTTTACCTCCAACAATTGTCAGATATAAATATATATTTACTCCTGCTGGAAGCTATTATAATCAGGGTTCCATTTTTCATTAAATAAATTTCCCCAGGTGCAAACTTGGAGTAAGAACATAAGAAATTGCCATGCTGGGTCAGACCAAGGGTCCATCAAGCCAAGCATCCTGTTTCCAACAGAGGCCAAACCAGGCCACAAGAACCTGACAATTACCCAAACACTAAGAAGATCCCATGCTACTGATGCAATTAATAGCAGTGGCTATTTCCTAAGTAAAATTGATTAATAGCAGTTAATGAACTTCTCCTCCAAGAACTTACCCAAACCTTTTTTGAACCCAGTGAGTTAGTGTAATTGATAAAATCCAGTGGGAGTGCTGACAGCAGAAGTTGCATCTGCTGGTGGATAAGTAGGGCTTGGCAGGAAAGAGTGCTTAAGTTCTGGAAAGGAATTTATTGGAAAATTGAACTATTACTGTGCAATGTTTGACTGCTCGTGGGACGGCCCCGTGAGCACCCTTACTCACCTCGACACTAGCACACTACTTAGGCTCTTCCGGCAGCATGGATGCCGCCATTCTGTGCTTCCTGATGCTGCTGCCTCCTCTAGATGCGCGCCAGCATAAGAAGACCCCCCAGTCTAGGCCCTTCATGAAGACATCAGTGTAGTTGGGTATAAGAATCCCAGTCGCGCTTCCTGTTGATGCCTCAGTAACAGGTCCTCCTGAAGCCTTGCAATGTGTATTTTGCTTCTCCTGCCATGTTCCTAATTCTGCTTCACTCCAGCCTTGTTCATGTTGCAGCCCTGCCTTGCTCCCACTGCCTTGTTACTGTTCTGCCTTGCCTTGCTCTGGATCTAGCCTTGCCTCCTGCCTTGCCCTTTCCCAGTCCTCCATGTGCCTGATGGCCTGGTTCTGACCTCTGCTATGAACCTGAACCATCCTCTTGCCTGCCATCTGGTACTGATCTCTGCTACAGACCGGTCCATCCTCTTGCCTTCTGTCTGGTACTGATCTCTGGTGGTGAATGCATTTTTCGATAGGAAGCCAGTGCAGGGATCTTAATATAGGGGTAATATGTTCCTTTTTTTTTCAACCTGTTAATATCAGTGATAAATGTAGAGATGTGTCGTTTTTAGCTTTCGGGTCAGGCGCTTCCTGGAAAACTTCGTTTTCCAACAGGTCATTTTTATTTTTTTCGGCAAAACAAACGGGGAAAACCCCCCCACCCCAACCCTTCAAATTTACTTAATTACAACACACACACACACTCTCTCTCACTCTCTCACTCTCACTCTCACACACACTCTCTGGCCGTCGGCTGCCACTAATCAAAATGGCGCCGGTGAGACTGGAAAATTGGGCATCAAAATGGCAGATGAAATTTAATGTGGATAAGTGGAAGGTGATGCATATAGGGAAAAATAAACCGTGCTATAGTTACACAATGTTAGGTTCCATACTAGGTGCTACAACCCAAGAAAGAGATCTAGGCGTCATAGTGGATAACAAATTGAAATCTTCGGTTCAGTGTGCTGTGGCAGTCAAAATAGCAAACAGAATGTTGGGAATTATTAGAAAGGGAATGGTGAATAAAACGGAAAATGTCATAATGCCTCTGTATCGCTCCATGGTGAGACCGCACCTTGAATACTGTATACAATTCTGGTCGCCTCATCTCAAAAAAGATATAATTGCGATGGAGAAGGTACAGAGAAGGGCTACCAAAATGATAAGGGGAATGGAACAGCTCTCCTATGAGGAAAGACTAAAGAGGTTAGGACTTTTCAGCTTGGAGAAGAGATGGCTGAGGGGGGATATGATAGAGGTGTTTAAAATCATGAGAGGTCTAGAACGGATAGATGTGAATTGGTTATTTACTCTTTCGGATAATAGAAAGACTAGGGGGCACTCCATGAAGTTAGCGTGGATGCTGTTTCCAACAGTGTTTCCAACATCACCATGACTGCACTTGCGTCACGGTGATGAGGATTCCCGGCTGCCTTGGAGGCAGGCGTTCGGGGGGATTCAAGGAAACATTCAGCAGGTTTGGTACTCCTTTCGCCAAGCCCACAATAGAACTTTCACCCCCTATTTCAGACGACTGGCTCTCAATGGAATCCAGTGTGCATTGACCAGGTAAGACTGGAGGCTCAGAAAGGGAATTGCCTCTGTCTTCCTCTTAGCCAGCATAACCGCATTAGGAAACCAAGAAATTAAAACACAAGCAAGCCAGGGCAACACAATAAGAGCTCAACATGCCACCATCTTAATCCCCAGGAGTCAAGCAGTAAATTTCTGCAACTCCATCTTAATAATGGTTTATGGAATTTTCTTCCAGGAGCTGTCCAAACCTTTTTAGACTTAGCTATACCAACAACTTTCACCACATCCTCTGGCAACGAATTCCAGAGCTTAATTACGCATTGAATAAAATAGTATTTTTATTTATTAGTTTTAAATGTACAACTTTGTAATTTAATATGTTCCCTAGTTTTTGTACTTTTTAAAAGAATAAGCAACCTATTCACATTTACTTGTTCCAGTACACTAATCATTTTAAAGACCACTATCATATCTCCCTTCAGTAGTCTCTTCTTCAAACCGAAGAGTCCTAACCTCTTTAGCCTTTCCTCAAAGGGGAATTTTTCTATCATCTTTATCATTTTGGTCATCCTTCTCTATACTTTTTCTAATTCTGCTATATTAATTTTGAGATAATATGACCAGAACTGTATACAATACTCAAGATGAGGTTGCACCATGGAGCGATACAGAGGCATTATGCTATTCTCTGTTTTATTTTCCATTCCCTTCCTAATAATTCCTATCATTCTATTTGTTTCTTGCTGCTGCTGCACACTGAGCAGAAGATTTCAATGTGTTATCAACAATGACGCCTAGATCCTTTCCTGAGCAGTGACTATTAATGTGGAACTTTGCATTGAGTAGCTATAATTTGGGTTACTCTTCCCTGAGTGCATCACTTTGCATGTGTCCACATTGAATTTCATTAGGCATGAAAATAGCAAGTCTCCCAATTTTGCAAGGACCACTTGCAATTTCTCGCAGTCCTCTTGTGATTTAACAACTTTGAATAATTTTGTGTCATCAGCAAATTTGATCACTTCACTCATTGTTTCCATCTCTAGGTCATTTATGAATATGTTTAAAAGCAGTGGCCCAGAACAGATCCTTGGGTACGCCACTATTCACTTTTCTCCTTTGAGAAAATTTACCATTTAGCCTTGCTTTCTGTTTTCTATCTTTTAACCAGTTCCCAATCCACAGTAGAACACTGCCCCCATCCTTTGACTTTTTAATTTCATAAAAAGTTTCTTATGAGGGACTTTGTCACATGCTTTCTGGAAATTTAGATATGCTATATCAACTGGCTCACCTTTATCCACATGTTTGTTTATGCCCTCAAAAAAATGTAGCACATTAGTGAGTCAAGACGTTGCTTGGCTAAATCCATGTTGGCTTTGTCCCATTAAATTTTGCCTATCTATATGTTCAGTAATTTTGTTCTTTGATAGCTTCTACCATTTTTCCCGGTACTGACTTTAGACTCACTGGCCTATAGTTTCCTGGATCACCTCTGAATCCCTTTTTAAAAATTGGCATTGCACTGGCAACCCTCCAGTCTTCAGATACCATAGACAATTTTAACAATAGATTACAAATTACCAAAAGCATATTTGTAATTTCATTTTCAGTTCTTTCAGCACTCTGGGATGCAGACCATCTGGTCCAGGTGATTTGCTACTCTTTAGTTTGTCATTTTGCCCTATTACATTTTCTTGGTTCACTGATATTTTTTTAAGTTCCTTTAAATCATCACCTTTGAATATCATTTCTGGCATGGGTATCTCTCTTCAACACAAAACCCACTGGTGCCAATTAAAAAAAAAATGTACTTCATATACACAACTTATTATTTTTGTTTTTTAATTTAATTTAATTTTATAATAAAAGTAGATACAAATGAAGTTATATTCTGTGACATACAGAGTAAACTTACGTTTATCTGCAGGATTATTAAAAACTGTAGTGTTAGACATAATAGGGCAAAAAGTACAATGTCCACAGCTTCGATGTAATCCTGATTGATTGACTATAATTTAAAGCTGTATCTGTAAACATTGAAGAAGCCAATGACTCCCGCAGATTATGGCTTCTAGTGTATGCAGTGTATGGTTTGAAAGCACATGCCAGTATTTTGAATAATGCTTGTCAATTATTGAGAACAAGTCAAAAATTTTATAGGGCAAATTATTTCTGGCCGCTGCTCTTATGTATGCTTCTTTGGCTGTAAAAGCCACTGTCCGTCACAGAATGAGCATTTTACTAATCTCTTCCTTTATTTCCATCTTCTCCCAGTTCATTAGTACCTGTTATTTGTAACTGCTTTTCCTTGCACGATAGTTCCAGTTTGATGTATTTATTGCACTCCTGTTTATATGTAAACCAGCATGATGTGATTTTCATGAATGCCGGTATATAAAAACCATAAATAAATAAATAAATATGCACGCTTAATTAATATGAATGGAAATCCTCATTGAAAAAAAAAGATCAGCCACTATCAAGGCTTGCTTTTTAAATTCATTAAGATCTGAGCATAATAGTCGATAATGAAGAAATTGAGAGAGATAAATTAAGCCAAAGATGTTTAGGATAAACTTGAGGATAACAAACCAGTGATTCTACCTGTTGATTTTTCTTTTTATACAATGTAGTTGAAAAGCCATCGTTATGCTTCATCCCCCAAATGTCCAAAAAGGATATAGCAGAAAAAATATGTTGACATGTAAGGGATGACAGGTGTTAACCATTCAACAAATTCTGCTAACTCTTCATATGAATCTTTCCATAGTAGAAAGATGTCATTGGTAAATCTTTTCCAAAGGGCAATCAACCCAAAATATCTAGAAATATAGATCCAACGAACATTGTTATGAAAACATTTGCAATTGACGGAGCAAAGGTCTCCCCCATCACTGACCTGTAATTTGATTTGACTATCAAATAAAAACACATTTTTTGTTAAGACTATACTTTCCAAGGACACTATAAACTGTGTAAGAATTGGTTCAGATTTTGGCAAGTTACATCCAAAGATACCATAATCCATGTTGACACATCCTGATTAAAATGTGAAAATATAGGGAGGCCTACCGTGGAGACATCGCGCCGTTCGGCGTCCGGGTGAGAGGACTGAGTGACCAGCTGTTGAGAACCCCGCCCCCTTCCTTTTTTGGGAAACCGGAAGTGAAGGGCTGCTCGATAAAAACTGTGAGCAGCAAGGAAATACCGGAGGCCTACCGTGGAGACATCGCGCCGTTCGGCGTCCGGGTGAGAGGACTGAGTGACCAGCTGTTGAGAACCCCGCCCCCTTCCTTTTTTGGGAAACCGGAAGTGAAGGGCTGCTCGATTAAAAACTGTGAGCAGCAAGGAAATACCGGAGGCCTACCGTGGAGACATCACGCCGTTCGGCGTCCGGGTGAGAGGACTGAGTGACCAGCTGTTGAGAACCCCGCCCCCTTCCTTTTTTGGGAAACCGGAAGTGAAGGGCTGCTCGATAAAAACTGTGAGCAGCAAGGAAATACCGGAGGCCTACCGTGGAGACATCGCGCCGTTCGGCGTCCGGGTGAGAGGACTGAGTGACCAGCTGTTGAGAACCCCGCCCCCTTCCTTTTTTGGGAAACCGGAAGTGAAGGGCTGCTCGATAAAAACTGTGAGCAGCGGCGCGCAGCCGCCGGCGCGCCTAAGCCGCGCGCCAAAGGGGCGCGCCCCTGGGCAATTTTCTCAGTCTCAGTTCCTGACCCGGAGATGGGGAAAAAGCGAAAATTGAAGATCGTAGCCTCCACACCGGTACCAAAAGAAGTGAGAGGACCAATGGACTCGCATGTTAGAAGGGTGAGTCCAGTCTCTAAGGAGACAGTGTCTGATTTGTCATCATCATCGGGTGCATCAGCCAGCCCTGCCCAAGAGCCAGCTCCAAATGAATCTCTAGGAAGCGGTGGGATTAGCATGTTTCAAGCTAATCCACGCTTAACAGAGACAATAATATCAAGTGCACCAGCAGAAAATATGACAGGAGAAAAAGTGGAAGAAGGAGAGACCCTAGGGGAAAGCAACCAGGGATTAACATCAGAACCTGAACATATTACTCTGCTGGATGTTTGGAGGGTTGTGAAAAACATGGAGGGAAAACTATCCCAATCCATAGCTCAGTCCACTATTAATCTTACAAATGTTAAGAAGGTGGTGGAGGAACAAGGTAAACGAATTGAAGTGTTGGAAGCTACAAATGTTACTTCAATATCTCAAATTTCATCTCTTCAAAGTGCTGGGGCCACATTTATGAAAGATTCTATGATTATTTATAAACAAATGGAAAATTTAGAAAATAATTTGAGAGCTAAGAACTTGCGTCTCCTGAATTTTCCAATTACAAGACTTTTGTCAGCGGAAGAACTATTTAAGAAATATATCAGAGAAATTTTAGGAATAACTAAAGATCTATTAATTTCTAAGATTTATTATCTTTCTAATCAAAAAAGAGCAGTTGTGGCACCTGAGGGGGGAATAGATATGTTATCGGAACAGAGCCCTAATCTAACATCTTTTCTAGAGGCGTCTATGGACGATATACAAACCAGAGCAACATTGATTGTTGCTTTTGGTTTGGAGCAGGAGAAAAATTTAGTCCTACAAAAGTACTTTAGAAATAAGGTATTTAAGTTTTGTGGGCAGACCATCCAGGTCTTTCCTGACGTTTCTAGGAATACCCAGATGAGAAGAAAAATGTTTCTTGCTTTAAAAGAGAGAGTAGTGGCACTTGGTGCCACATATTTTCTCAAGTTTCCTTGTCGTTGTATAGTAATGTTTAATAAAAATAAATTTGTATTCCTTGAGCTACACACCTAGAAACTTTCCTAAATGATAAAGAAGGACGAGATGTTATCACAACAGATTAAAGATCCTGGTAGTATAGATAAATTACCCCACATTATTTCATTTGAATGAAAATTTTCTTTTGTTAAATTGCTAAATGCCTCCCATGATGTGGACTTTATTTAGGAGTACATGTAAAAATTTTTTTTTTTCTTCTTGAAGTACATACGTATGTTGATAATATGAATGTAACTTAAATTTCTTTTTTTTTATTCATTGTAAAATGTTTAAGAAATTTAATAAACAATAAATTAAAAAAAAAAAAGTGAAAATATTTAGAGACAATACGTGGAGCTTTTTTACATGTGAAGCACTCTGGAATGATAGGTCTCAAAAAGAGTATATACATACTGGGGCAATGGTTCAAGTAGCGAATTAGGAAAAATTATAGGACATGCTGGGGGCTGTGTAGCATGTTTATGCAATTTAGGCAATGTATAGAAAACTGGAGTCTGTGAAAAATCTTTATTTAAAAAAATTAATTCTTTCGTAATTAGAATGCCCAGTTCAAAAGCTAGTTCAGTTAATGCTTTAATCTGTGCTTTTAAGGCAGTGGTTCCCAACCCTTTCCTGGGGACCCCCCAGTCAGTCGGGTTTTCAAGATATCCACATTGAATATGCATGAGAGAAAATTTGCATGTTATGGAGGCAGTGCATGCAGTGCATGCTTCACTTATCAGCTTCTTTGATGGTTATTGTAGAATCATTTTTGACACTAAACAAAGCTTGTCGCTGTGATAGAGTAAAGTTATCTTTGTTTAATCACATCCTCTCAACAACTTCAACATCTTTCCGTACAAGATCTTTAAAGATACTTAGAGTTGCATCCAAAGGTCCCAATGGGATCTAAGAGGAATGATTACTCACATGATAAAAAGTGCCAACATCATCCATCTGTTTTGAGAAAAAGAGCTTTAATTGTGTGATATGTATATTATACAGGAACGTCGGTTTATAAAAACTAAAAATAAATAAATAAATACTCTTGATGCAACTGCATCATGGCTCTCTGCTTCAATGGCAGGGGGAAAAGGGGAATTGGATTTGAACAGCAACCAATGAGAGCCCTGACTTTTATGGTCTGGGGAAATGATAAGCAGATACTACCATAAGCTTGCTGGGCAGACTAGATGGACCATTTGGTCCTTTTCTGCCATTATTTCTATGTTTCTGTGGTTCCTTCACTGAGAATTCTCATTTATAAGCCACTTGTTGTTCATTCTCAATGATAGAACCAGTGCTATGGAACAAGCTTTCTAATTATTTAAATTGACTGGATGACATAAAAATATTTTGAAAACAGTGAAGGCATACTTGTTTTAGTTTGCATTTAATGCTTCCTGATTACAAATAGGTTATCAGTGATTCTCTTTGATGTGGGATTGTTTTGTAAGGATATTTTATGCTGTATTTATTAATGTAGAATTTAGTTTTTACTTACTTTTATTGGTGTTTTATGTATGTGTGCTTAAAATTGCTTGTAATCTGCTTAGCATGGTGTACAGTTATTAGCAGAGGATAAGTATTTTAATAAAAAAATATATAGTGCCACCCTCCATCAATTTAATCAGTCAGGAGTATAGGTAGGGGCAGAATCAGATTTCAGTTAGCATTATGGAAACAAACAAATAACTACGGATCAATAGGTCATAAAAATAGTACAGCAGGGATGTCAACTACATTTTTTGAGACAGCCGTTAATTCTTCACATGGTTATACTGCCCTCCAAACTGTTGCACCTCTGCCTTTTAACTCAAGAAGTACAGAAGCTTCTAGAACAAAATTCTATATAGAAAATGCACATCACAATCAGGGATTTTATTCCCAATGCTTCTTAATCCTTAAAAAGGTGGAGGACTCCAACCCATCCTAAACCTATGGAACCTCAATCAGCATCACCAGCGAGAAAAATTCAAAATGACTTTCATTCAGCACAACTGGATGTGCTATCAATTCAAGTTTCTTTTGTTTGGACTCTTCCCCCCCCCCCCCCCAGGGTCTTCACAAACTGCTTTATGGTAGTAATGAGGCACTTATACCACCATGGGATTTGAATATTCCTGTGAAGGGGATACAACAGAGAACCCTAGAATACCTTAAGGCAGTGGTCCCCAATCCTGTCCTGGGGGACCACCAGCCAGTGAGGTTTTCAGGATATCCACAATGAATATGCATGAGAGAAAATTTGCAAGCACTGCCTCCATAACATGCAAATTTTCTCTCATGCATATTCATTGTGGATATCCTGAAAACTTGACTGGCTCGTGGTCCCCCAGGACAGGGTTGGGGACCATTGCCTTAAGGTACCAGATCCAGACGATTGGCCTGGAACACCTTAAGCCTGAGACAGCAGAGAATCCTGGTCTGGGAGGAAGACCCTGGAAGGTTTATATCTAGTCAGGCCCAGGAGGGAACGGGGGGCCCCAGGGATTCAGGAGGAACCTTAGGAAGTCCAGTCCAAGAGACTATAAGCTGAGGCATTGTTACTTTTGTTTATAAGCATCAAAAAGCCACAGAGTTGTTTTTCTTTTCTGAATTAATAAATGTTCATGAATAACCAGCCAGAGCCTAGCCTATATCTATTCTTTGCCCATTCAGATCGCACACAGTGCCACAATTCTCTTAATTTGGATGACTGGTTAATAGTAGCCCTGAGAGAGAATACTCTTCTGTCACATACCAAGATAACGATTCACTGGCTCCAGTCTCTAGGTTTTTTCATCAACTACAAGAAATCCATTCTTCGACTTAGCATCTTCAATTCAGTGGAGTGCAATTAGATTTGACTCTTTCGAGGATGTTTCTCCCTCCCAATAAGAGCATCAACACTGCGACAGACCGCAGACAAATTGCTAAAACATCATCATCAACTGCCTACCATAAACTAGTGGCAGTGATTCACATGATCTCTTTGATGTGCCTTCACATGCGTCACCTCTATTGGGACTCAGGAATCAACCAGCTACTATAGCCGCTGGACACTAAGGTGATTGTAACTGCTCAGATGAAACAAGACAGGTTGGAGGTTACAGCCCAGAGGTGTTAAGTATTGGCGCATTCCTCTAGCCGATCTCACACCAAACAATATTAATGACAGATGCTTCCACTTTGGGCTGGAGAGCCTCGTTTTATTTATTTATTTATCTGATTTTATATTCCGCTTTTCGGCACTTCAAAGCGGATTACATTCAGGTGCTACAGGTATTTCTCTGTCCCGAGAGGGCTCACCCCTAGATGTGCGAAAAAAAAGGGGGCAGAGGGGTGATAGTGGGCAGTCGGCTGCGCCGCACACTATCGCCCCCATAGCGCCATGGGAAAAGGTGTAGTTATTTCCAGCGGTGCTGCTGGCGATAATGTGAAAAACATTATTGCCTGCAGTGCTGCCCGAAGATAACTGCGCTCAAACCCCACCCACACTCCTCCCTTTCCCCTAATTAGAATAATACCGCCCTGATTCCGGCCCTTCGCAGAATAAAGAATGGCCCTGTAAGTTTGTACCTGAGGCAGTGGAGTGTAAAGTGACTGACTTATCCAAGGTCACAAGGAGCGGCAGCGGGATTTAAACCATGGTTTTGCTAGTTCAAAGCCCGCTGCTGTAATCACTAGACTACTCCTCCACATTTTAGTTTTCCTGTCAGAAGCTGTAGTGAAAGGAAGGCTCAGGTAAACTTCTATACTTGAATTTGTTTAAAATTGAATATAAGAGCTGTTTGTGCTCTACTATGTTTCTGATGAATCATTAAGATTGTGTTTAATTCTGGCTTCTCATGTTTTCATGATCCATGTCTCTTACCTCCTGAAGATGCCTTAATAAGGTGAAATGAAGGTCTTTTGTCAAGTTGAGATATATTTTGCACAAGGCTCAGCTGTTATTGATGATATAATTGCGTTTTTAGTAGCATGACACAAAAAAATCTATTTTGAATCACTGTCAAGTCATGATTTAGTAGACCTTGAGGTTAAAGTTTTTAAGTCTTCGTTCTTTCATAATTCATCAATTTTTGTGCCAGTCCATAAAGACCTTTATAAGGATACTGTGTGGCAGCCCTATCACTCATGGAACACATCATCAAGTTTCTTATAAGAAAGTCAGAATGCTTTAGGTATCATGACTTCAGTTTTAAATCTATTTTGAATTGTCTTTCATGTGTAGTTTATGTAAGAATATTTTGAATAAAGTATTTTTAATTTTTAAATTATATAAGATTTGTGTAATGGAAACTTTTGTCAATAGTGTTCACTTTTTCTATTTCTATTTTTTGTTCATTGTGTTAAACACTTAAGCTTTTGATTTATACTGCCTTTTTTATATATAAATATATGTATATATATATATATATAAGTATATTTATAAATATTTATGTATTTCCATTTATATTTACATTTATTAAAATTTCTTAAATCGCTCAACACAATGAAGGCCTGAGCGATGAACAAAAATACATACACAATCAATTTAGCAAAAACAGAAATACAAATAAAATACATATGGCCATGCTTGGTTTAGCAAAGAAAATATATCACAAAAAATAAAATATAAAGTTCTCTTTTGTCACCTCTGAAAAGTGACACAAACTCCCTCCATTACCAGACATATTCTTAAGTAATACAAAGCCCTACAAAAATGTTACTCAGAACTTATACAACAAACTGCCATATCGAAACAGCTCTGCCTCTCAGAACTCAAATAGCAACAACCCTATCTATGAAAAGGCAGCAATGCAAATATTACAGCAGGTGCTAGAACAATATTACAATTCTCAGGAGGGAAAAGGGATGTCCTAGTGGCTAGTGCAGTGGGCTGAGAACCAGAGAAACCACTTCCCCATTGACACTCCTTGTGACCTTGAGCAAGTTGCTTTTATCCCTTGTTGCTTCAGATACCTGCTCAGATTATAAGCCCCTTTAGGAATGGTTTTATTGTACCTGAATTCTAAAAGTGCTTTAACATCTTTGAGTATTATTATGGAAATAATACATGTCCTGTTGGGAAAACAAAATAAGCAGGAGTATAAAGAAACTACAGTGCAAGTACTAAGAAGGGCATTAGTAATAAGAGATCATTCTCAACATACCCTGGCTAACGAATGAGGTTCATTCCTGTCATTATGCGCAAAACAAACCCACCTGGAGACACTGCCCCCATGAAAAACTAATCATTAGAACAGTGGTACTCAACCTTATTTCTATCAGGACACACCTGAGAGATGACGCTCACCTGCGTGACACACTGAACACATGACCACAGTGGGACTAAATATAAACATATACTCTGCATCCACGGGAATCTCCCGCTTCCTAACAATGGGTTCAGAGCAGAACTAAGACATTTCCCTGTACAACTTACCATATAAAATATATTTTGATTCTGGTGTTATCTTAACAACAGCATCACAAACTCCCTCTACTACCAGGGGCATTGTAAAATAATACAAAACCTGGAAAAAAACAAACCCGCCTCTGTACCTCCCCTGTAATATCCCATGCTCTCTCTATGTTACCCTTTTTAGAGAAATGCCTTATCTTATCACTCTTTGACCTCTCCTGACCTTCCACAACATACCTCTCCTCTAAACCCCTTCCCTCCACCCCCCACCAGAAATGCTTTCCCCTCCTTTGTTACTGTAAATATTTAGACACTATTTATACTGTAAATACTTAGTCATTCTTTATCTCAGTTACTATATTATATTAAGTTCTAACTTGTTTAAATACCAGTTCCCTGTAAAGCCATTATTGCTACCTTCATGTTCTGTGTAAACCGATGTGAAGTTCCCAATGAATGTCGGTCTATAAAAAATGTTAAATAAATAAAATAAAATAAATGTTTATCAAACCCGCCATACCGAAGCAGCATTAACTCCAAGAAATGAAACAGCAATAGCCCTACCCATGAAAAGGCAGCAGTTCACCGCCAGTGCAATATCATATTGAGAAAATACAACAAATAAGACTGATACAAATCCCTACATGCTAGTGAAGTACCTCATCTCAGTCACACACATACAGAATACAGACAACCTACCTTCACCTAATGAGGAATAAAATACCACAAATTACAAGTGCAGAAACAAAAACTGGAATGGAAACACCTCCACTTCCATTTCTCCTCCCTGCCCAGCAGCCTTCAGCCCCTCCTTCCTTCACCTCTCCCTACCCAGCAGACTTCTGTCTATCTCCCAAGGCCTTCCTGTCCAGCACCTTTCCCCCTCCTCCTGGCTCCCAGCCTGCATAATAAGTCATCAGTCCGATCCAGAGTCTCTCTCCCACTTAACCAGCAGCAGATGAGAGCAAGAAGCACTCAGGAGAGGAAGAAGATGAGGCAGCAGCAGCGGAAGTCGGCAGTGGATCTATAGAGCATGCACCTCTCTCCCTCCTGCTCCTGCTTTCATTTCCAGGCCATATGGGGTGAAGAGAGCATCAGCAGTCTCACTACTAGCCAGGCAGAGGAAGATAAAGTTGGTGTCCTTTTGGGCCCATATAAGAACATATGAAATTGCCATGCTGGGTCAGAGCAAGGGTCCATCAAGCCCAGCATCCTGTTTCCAACAGAGGCCAAACCAGGCCACAAGAACCTGGCAATAACCCAAACAGGAGTTGGTGATATCTTTCTCTGCTCTGGGTGAAAGAGAAGGGAATAACCTCCCACTGGGTCAGGAAGAGCAGGAAGCAAGAGCAGCTTCCTTTCCTACTCAGTAAAGGAGAAATCTGGTTGACTCAGTTGTATGGCATCCCTATTTGTATTCCCCCTCAACAAGCTCTGTTGGGCTTTCCCTTATCTCAGGGGAAGGAACAATCTAATGCTATGGCTAATTTTATTTTCTCGGCCACCAGAATTGAAATAGCACGATGATGGAAATCCCCTCAGATTCCCTCTTTAGTGGAAGTACAAAGCAAAGTGGAGCAAATTTACAGGCTCGCAGAAATTACAGCCCACCTCCAGAACACAGTGGGAGGCTTTAGGAGCACCTGGCTTAAATATTATGTGTGGCAGAAGGGTCTGGACAGTTCTGTTAATGCTTAAGTGCTGGCTGTGTGGTAGGCCAGGAGATGCTTGATGTTCTCCTTAAATCTTTTACACACAACTTACCCAGGAGTCCCCGAATACTATAAACTAATACCTGTTTTCGTGTACTTTATGATTATGACGAAGGCGGTCAAATATCACCTATATTCTATCAGTTAGGGGAGGGGGAAGGAGGGAGGGAGGGGGCGACAAGGGTTTTCTATCTCTGTACTGAGTTTCTTATGGTTGTTTAGTAATCGTATATATCAAAGACACAGTTCTACTATCAGATTATTGAAGCTTTATAATGCTTTTTATTGCTTTATTTCAGAATCTTTATCAAGGTGTTACCCGATGTAAGCCAAGTACATAGCATTTTGTAGAATTGTTGCGCAGATTGTATTTTGTATTGTTGCTAAATTGAGCAATAAAACATTTAAAAAAAAAAAAAAAGGAGAAATCAGCCAACTCTTGTCTAGACTGATGAGGAAAGAGCAGCCTTCTGCTGGGTCTGCGATATATCTTCCGTGACCTCGCGACACACTGCGTCCCGACACACCTCTTGAGAACCACTGCATTAGAGGAATACCTCACATTGGTTACACACAGAACACAGAAAAAATTTCCTGAAATACAGAAATGACCCACATTATAAATAGAAATATATAGACCAAAATCAAATTCTTGTCCATGCCATCCCTCTCTCCTCTTTTTCCCAGCAGGACATCAGAGAAGTGAGAAACAATAGGAGGAGAGGGACTAGATTAGAGAGCAGAGCAGCTCTTTTGTGATCTGTCTGTTCAAAGCTCACCTCTTCCCCTCCTGTTCTCTACCCACTTGCCTGGGAAATGAGTGCCTGGAGCAGGAATCAGTGGGCTATTTCCTGCTGCCTGAGATTAGGGCACTGGCCAGTAGTTGTCAGGGTAGAGCCCTGTATGCTCATGCATAGCAAAGCCCCATAAATTGCTGCATTGTATGTGTTCACCTGAATCTGTTTAATGAAAGGGCCAGCCTTGCATTGAAGTAGTTTTGAACAAGCTGCAACTAGCGGGCAATAGGAGGTCTCGATAGTATTTGTCATCTAAAGAAGTAGTGTGGGGAAAAAATGCCAAAAAAATCAGTGGAAACTGCTTATGGTTATTCTTTCAGTTGGATGGAAAGCAGAGGACAAAAATGCATTACAGACTGAAACCTGGATTTTTATGTATTCATTCAATTTAACTTTTAGAATGTAGGGGAATCATTCACTTTGGTATGTATCGGACTATTGGTTGTCCTGGAAGATAAATATGTGTGAGTGTGTGTGTTTTCTACATTTTCGTTATGTTCTGGAAGGAAATATGTTTATGATGAAAATTTTCTATGCTTATTTCAATTTCATTCTAACATGGTGAGCTGAGTTCAGTTTGCATCCTGCATGCACGCCCACAGAATTTTGCTTGAACTGTTTCATGTGTTAGCAGAAAGACAATCTGTAACATTAGTGTGTTTTGTTTTGTTTTAGGAAGATCTCCAGTCAGGATTTGCTCTGGGATGGTGGCATGCCCTCCTTTGTGATAGAAGATGGTCATCTTGGAGTGTGATCATGGAGAAGGGCGCGAGTTCACCTGAAGTGTTGCCTTCCAAATCATCTCAAGTCTGTGTTGCAAAGGTGATGGCCAAAGAATTTGAAATGAACAAAGCAGAAAAAGGAAAACGATTAGGATTTGTGCTGGTACATGCAGGTAAGTGGTGAAAGGTCTCTGTTTGCATAGAAGTGGAGTGTTAATAATTTTTTTTTTTTTTAAACAACATTTAATACAGGAGAAATTTGAGAGATTGAGATCATACCCCAGCTTATGACCGAAGTTCATTCCTGTTATAGCATGCACAAGACAGACCCATATGGAGACATTACCTGAGAAACAACAGCAGCTGTTACAGTAATAAAAAAAAAAAATGAAACTTACAGATCAAAAAAATAATACAGGATCAGAATGTAGTTGATAGTTCTATTTACTGCTCTCTTGCTATGAATCTACCAAGATGGACAGGCTTAAAGATATTCTAAACTATGTTCATCTGATGACTCTGTTGCCAGTGCTCTCTGCTCCTGAATTGAAGATCCAGGTTTGATCCCACGTGTGGGCTTCTTGACCACACTGCCCTGCCAGCGTACCTCAGCCCTCTGTTGACAGTGAGCATGTCTAAGGGTGAGCGGATAATCCAGTCTCCATGCCTGTTCATTCCTTTACCTCTTTTGAGATTTACAAAAGGGATGCTAACTAGTGCTACAGGACTAGACAAGTGAGAAGCACCTAAAAAGTGGTGCAATCTGGGCCTGAGGAAAGAAGCTGCTGTGCCAGGCCACCTGAACGTGGAGGAGAGCTGCTGGAGGTGGGGACGAAGCTGTTAGAGAGGAGCATGCTGAAGGGAACGAAAATAATGGGAAGAAGCAGGTAGGGTGGCAAAGGCTGGAGAGAGGGAAGAATATGCGAGTGGGGGAGGTGAAGAAGGGAAGTTGAGAGCAAAGAAATTCAGAAGTAGTCTGATGCCATCACGCCCCCAGCCCAACCCTCTGCCCCCTCAATAAAAATATTAAACAAGCAATAAAAAAAGGAAAAAAACTCCCTGGTCCCTGTATAGTTGTGATATTAATTGATGTGATCATGTCTACTGACAGGCAAACTAGGACCACCAATAGGTGCCTGAGCACCCTCAGTATTGAGCAAACTCCTTCATCATGTTTAGAAAGGGGTAATTTGTGTTGTTTAGCATCCCAGTCATTTTGAAAAGTTGGCTCCTGTAGGACCCCCAGCTCATTTCAAATGAAGACTTTTCACCACTACTGCCTGTGGCAGGTTCCATTTCATTGTGTAACTCCAGTGCCTGTGTCTTTCCCTTCTAGTGACATCTAGAGGCGGGTAAGCAAAACAGTATGTGACGTTGTCCTCCCATCCACAAGATACAACACTGTTTGCTCGGTTTCATCTTCTGCTAAGAAACTTAAAATGTTTCTTTCTAAAGGTTTCCTAGTGTCTAAGCTTTCATTACATCCTGCATTGCACACTAGGCCCAAGCATCAGATGTTTTTCTGCAAAGCCCGAATAGCTGAAGTACTATGATAAATCAGATCCCTTGCTGCATGCTATGACTATTTCTTGCAGCTATGAACAGAAGTAGTTTGCTAATTTGATTTTTGATTTCTGCCTTAATTATAGGTGCAGGGTATCACTCTGAGTCCAAAGCTAAAGAGTATAAACATGTCTGCAAAAGAGCCTGTCAGAAGGTGGGACTTCTTGATGATGTGATTCCTTTTGTGATTTGTGTTTTCTGTGTTCTCATTATAGAAAAAAATAGTGGGTTTCTCAGGACAAGGAATCTACTAGGGATATTCCAGAGTGTTGTCACCCAAGCCACTATAATTTTTCTTTTTCAGATTGTTTGGGGTAGGGGGTGGATGGGCAAAGCAATGGGGATTGGAGGGCAGCTTTCTTCTCAAGAAAAAAGCATGGATTAGTTTGTCCAGAATCACAGCATATGCATTTTTGTAATTCATTTACCATTTCTTTCTCCAGTTATATTGTCTCTATTATGTCCCAGACAAGTTTGTGTTGTCCATAAGAAAGAACACATTTTCTTTGAATTTAAAAATTGTGCTGTCAGGAAAAGGTGTGTTGATTTGCATTTATGGGGCATTTATCAAATCAGAAAGGAACTTTGGTATGATGATTGAATGTGTGAGCGTGTGTTGAGAGTGAAGCCTGAGTCCTGGTAGGCTCTGTGATGTTCCATCAGGAATGTGCAAGCTAGGTAGGACAGTGAAGGGCAAACTACAGCCTGTGGGCCACATCTGGTCCCTGTCAGCTTTTTGACTGGCATGCCAGTTCCATTGCCTTATATGAACACCTTGTCTCCTTTCACGGCCTGTGTATAAACGTAGAGCCCCTCTTCCTCCAGTAGTGCCCTTTTAGACCATGTTCGTGAGACACCAGCCTCCCCTCCTAAGTATGATCCCCGACCGTTCCCTATAGCTGAAGAAAAAACTTGCTGCATGTTTCCTGGCTGGTAGAGAGATAAAAGGGACCAGGATTACATTTGGGAGGGGGGAGGGCAGGAAGGTAGAGAGATAGGAGGGACCATGGATTGCACTTGGGGGTATTGGGTCATGTGGATCATTATACAATAACCATGCCCCATTGTTCTAATTTGTATTTCTTGTACATCTGTTGTTAAGGTGAAAAATGTTCTAATATGCTTACCAGCAATATTTTTATTTATTTATTTATTTAAATCTTTTTCTATACCGTCGTTAAGGTGGGTACCGTCACAACGGTTTACAATAAGGCACAAAAAAGTAATGCTATTAACCTCTATCAGTTTACACAGGTGCCATAATGTTTGGTAACATAGTTTTAATCAAAATTAGTTAAATGAGTGTGAACACTATCATGTCCTGGTCGATTCTATAGCAGTTTGAGTCGAGGACTCATTCGATAAGTAGCTTATCCTTTACTGATGAATTCTATTAAAGCCAAAAAACATACACCCTTAGTGATTTCTGTTTGCGTGGGTGTTTTGTCCCTTGCACTTACCTGGTTGAACCTTGGATTGACTTCCGCTTTGTTTTTTGGGTCCATCCCTAATATGATCAGATACATAGAATAAACCTATATTGGTAGGTGTTTCAAATTTTTATAGGAAAAAAGCCTAGCCATTCATATCCTAAGTGCAGTCACGTACAGAGAAGAAACAAGAGCTCATCATACAACAAAGCTAAAATTTGCTTTAGTTCTTTGGTTCACTGCTGTAGCCTGCTTCTCTTTACAATCATTGGCCTCAGGTAACATTTTTACACTTTTTTTTCATTATGATAAAACAGTATTGATCTCCAAATGTGCACGTTGTGAATATTGTTCTCCTCTCGTTGGCGGTGTCAAGAATTTAAATTGGCACAAAACATCTTTACTACATATTTGTAATATGCAGCATGGCAACCCGTGTTTGGAATTGCATCTGCAGTGGTGTGGAATCCCTGAGGCAGATGCTATTTGAAACATGGCTCGCCATGTTGGGGAACATAAAAATGTACTAAAGGTGTTTTGTGCCAATGTTAAATTCTTGATACTGCCCATGAGAGGAGAACAATATCCATAATATTCACATTTGGAGATCAGTACTGTTTTATTGCATTGAAAAAATTGTAAACATTGTTTACCTGAGACCGATGAGTATAAAGAAAAGTGGACTGAAGCAATGAACTAAAGCTGCTTTTAGCTCTTTTTTTTCTTCTCTGTAAGTGACTGCACTTAGAAGAATATGAGTGGGTAGACTTTTTTTTTTTTTTTGTATAAGACTTAGATTGGAAACATCACAAAATGAGGAAAATGCAGTAAATCAATTTCTTTTTCAATAGAAATTATAAATGGAATAAAGAACAATGCTTTTATTCTTTTTCCTCCTCCTGTAGGCCATTGAAAAGCTTCAGGCTGGTGACCTGGCAACTGATGCAGTGACTGCTGCTCTTGTTGAACTTGAGGTAACTTTTGGTTTCCATTTGTATTGTGAGGTGCTCTATTTTCAAAAGATTGTAGATGCGGTGTGTATATATATATATTTTTTTTACTCATTGCAAAATCTTCAGTAAAAATAAATATTTCAAAATGTGCAAAGCAATAGCCTTTCCATAACATATACTGCATGTTACTCTGCTTGCAAGTCTAGCACTGGGGGTTACAGGGCCACCAAGAAAATTCATAGTTTGATATTATATAGTCTCGGATATTAGCATTAAGCTGAATATTTCAAAAAAATATCAAAAAAAATTTGTAATTTTTTTTAACCCTAAACTCCATTTTTACATGATTTTAGTTTATTTTTGTTCATTTAGATACTTTATTCAGTTTTAGTTTATTTTAATTTATGCAGACTTTTAAGTTTGTATTTCTACTTTCGTACATAGTAAATGATGGCAGATAAAGACCAAATTGCTTATGTTGCTAGACCAGTCATTACATATGGAATTTCCTCTTCCACAGTTGACGGAGACTTCACTCTGGCGCATGCTTTGGATCAAAGTGAATAGCTTCTGTAACTTGTCAGGGAGTCTGGACACTGACTGGAATTCAACTTTATGCTGAGAAATGTTAGAACCATGGTCTGCAGCTCTAACTTTCTGCCACCCTTGACACTTCTAATAGTAGAATTATCAGCTTGAGACTCACCCTCTATTGCTTGTGATGCCACTGGTGGGTCGGCCGGTGGGTCCTGTGCAGAGCTTTGGGACAAGGGTGTCCCCAGATCTGCTGCCAAATCCCGATGCCAGGACTGATGCTGGTTCTGAAAATGCCTCGCCACAAGGTGTAAGTGCATCAGGGCTGGAGGAAGCTGCGGGCCAGGCTCCATGTTGCCCACTCCCTGGGGCAGTTGCTACAGGGTCTGCGTGGCAGGTCATGACCCTGCTGCTGAAAGAGCCCTGAAGTGCCAATCCTGCACAGGAAAGTCAGGGTAAAAACAAGGGGGGGGGGGGGGGGGGCTATATATGACCAGGCTGGCCAGCCGGGGTCAAGGCCTCAGTTGGCCTACAACCAAGGCCTGACTAGATGGCATCAAGTAAGGGGGCAGCAAGGTAGGTACATAGCTGGGCTCCCCCAGCCAGGTACCACCCGCCCCTAGGTGGAACGAGGCTACCGGGATGGATCGAGGCACACTTGGCTGTGGACGGAGGATTGACCTCAGGGGCTGAGAGCTGCAGTCGCCACTCCATGGTTTGTCTCTCTGCTCAGCCTGGATCCCATTCCTCCCGCTGCGCCAACTGTGTCCTAGAATGCCTCCTCCAGGCACATCCTAGCTGTTGGTGTGCCGGACCCCTCCCTGCAACCTCCTAGGTGACCAGAAATCCTGCCATGCCAACTCCTTCTGCAGGAGGAAGCGGGGGACAGTGCTTTCCCTGACTCCTCAGAAAGTGGTGCTGTGATAGTGGCTCATCCCCAGCCCAATACTTGTTCTGGAGAGGTGATCGCCTTGCGGCCTTGGCATATGGCTGTCCTGTCTGAAGCCCGCAATGGAAGAAAAATGCTGTCTTGGAGGTCACGTAACATGGTGGAGGAGTAGGACATGTTCCTGTGGATCCGTGTTCCCTCCCTCCAAAAAGCCTCTAATTCGTTTCTTTTCTTACCCTCATCATACTCAAACTATCCGCGCTGGAAAGATGGGCCTTTTCTTACTCTTGCTGGCTGCTTGTTTTTCGCCATTTCACCTACTTCACCTTCCTAACTTGGATAGCAGCGAAACCGGCCAGGAGCGGCTTAGAAAAATACTGGTACACTGATCACAAGATGGCCGCGGCCGCTCCGACTCCACAGTCCCTGGACTCCCGGGATGAGAAGGTGACAGAATTGGTGGAAGCCGTCGTAACGGCCGTGAACTCTAAATTTGATAAGCTGTATCAAAAATTTGACCAAATGAACCAGATTCTCACAGATTCCACCGCCCGCTTGCAAGAGGCCGAGACGCACATAACTATCGTGGAAGAGAGAGTGACGCAGCTGGAACAACAACTGATAGAACTGAAAAGTGAGTCAGAGAAACAAGTTAAAAAGCTGGATGATCTGGAAAACCGGTCTCGCCTGGGAAATCTACAATTTATCAGTTTTCCAGAATCCATTCGAGACGTGGATCTGGCAGCACTGTTGGAAGCCTGGCTGCCACGTGTACTGGAGCTCCCTATAACACACGGAGACCTTCGTATCGAACAAGCGCACTGCGCTGGTTTGAGACTTACCTTAAAAATAGACAGTATAAAGTCAACTTCATGAATAAAGAATCACAAGCCCATAACCTATCCCATGGAGTTCCACAAGGATCAGCCCTCTCCTCGACCCTCTTTAAAATATATTTACTTCCTCTCTGTCACTTATTTTCCGAACTTGGCCTCAGATATTTCATATATGCAGACGATGTCCAAATCATCATCCCTATCACTGACTCCCTACACAATGCCCTTAAAACCTGGGACACTGCAATCACAGCAATTAGCTCACTCCTCACTAATATCAACCTTGCCATAAATGCTGATAAAGCAGAAATAGTGATTATCTCCCCCCTACGTAAGCATAATAATACTACATCACCCCTTGTCCTCCCTCCTACAATCACGCCCGCACAATATGCTAAAAACCTTGGCGTCATTATCGACAACCAGCTAAGTCTTAAATATATCAATAATACTATAAAAGACTGTACTTTAAACTACACACACTAAAAAAAAAATTAAAACCCCTCCTCCACAAATGCGTCCTTCAATCCCTAATCCTATCAAAGATTGACTACTGTAACTCACTCCTTCTTGGCCTCACCAAAGCAACCATCCTCCCTCTACAAATGCTGCAAAATGCAGCAGCACACATACTTACCAACACTCGCAGATCCGAACACATCACACCTGTCCTCAAGGAACTACATAGGCTACCCATTGCTGAACGGATAAGATATAAAACACTAACTATTATACACAAAACACTATTATACAGAAAATATGCACTGGCTCAATAACGTCCTGTACTTCCACAAACCTATCAGGCCACCCAGATCTCAACATGCTGCCACTTTACACATGCCATCTCATAAAGCCACACTCCTCATCTCTAACAAGGAGCGTGCTTTGTCCATAGCTGGACCCACAACCTGGAATGATATGCCCCCTGACTTACGTCAGGAATCATGCCCCAAAAAATTTAAGCAAAAACTTAAGACATGGCTCTTCCTACAAGCCTTTCCCTGAATTTACCTATATTCGCACAACGAAGTAATTGCCAACCATTTGAACACCCTCTCTTAACACTTGCTTTTCACCCTTTACATCCTATTTTATAATTATCTCTTGCTATGATCCCCATCCTTTTCCTCTTGCTTAACTATCTCCTTCAGCTAATTGACTATTTTGCAATATCTCCCAGCTAATTGACTATTTTGCTTACCCTCCTTTAATTACTTGTAAAATTATTAGTTTAGTTAATATCCTTGATTACCGTAATTACTAGTTTGTTAAATTTCATCTTGTATCCTCTATAATTGTACTTGTAATGTACTGTTGCTATCCTTCTTGCTTAAATGTAAACCGATGTGATGTTTTTCACTAAATGAATGTCGGTATAGAAAAATCTGCAAATAAATAAATACAATAAATAAAAACAAGCAGGTAACAACAAACCTCGCCCGGTAATAACTAAATTTCTCAACTCTGCGCACAAAATGGATGTGTTAATCAGCGTCGGGCTGTGGAGTATGAAGGCACCTCAATCCTGATTTTTCAGGAGTATTCAGCCCTCGTGGTGGCGCAGCGCAAGGCCTTCACCCCAATATGTGTGCTGTTGATACAGAACAAAATTGGCAGAATGAAGCCCGCATCTGAGACTGTCGAGGCTGTACGTCAATTTGTCGATACCTTGGCGACTTCATCTGGAGAGTGACCGATGCTTTTCCAACTGGAATTTTTTAGTTTCTTTTACTCCTTATTTCTTCCTCCGCACTTGTAGCAGAGGGGAGTGGGACCGATCTGTTAAGACCCTATTTTCTCACCATATACGATCCTGCATGGAGATTTACTGACCTGGTCTCTCATGGATGATGGGACCTCCCTGAGGAAGAACCGTGGACACTTTCTGGGAGAAGCCAACCAGGATATGTCATTGTGGCCCTTTGGTTTCTACCTCTGCACTGTCTTTCTAAGTGCCATCGATGGCAGTACTCCGCCCCGTTTTTTGGGGGGGAGCTCACCCCTCATCTGCTTATTGCCCGCAGCCAACCTGGGGTCTCCTATCGAACTTGGATGGCTCTCCAAACACTTCAGATTGCCGCTCTACAGGGACTCCCCAGCAGGACATTTAGAATACATCTGGGACTTTGGTCAGGGTCCGATAACTGGCTCTAACTCTCTAAATTGTATAGCCGCGGGATCATATGCGTTCTTCTCCTTGTTTTTCTTTATCTATCTCTCTTTTCTCTGTCTTTTTCTTTCTCATGCTCTATTACTTACTCTCTTAGCCTATCTGAATTCCTTTCTGGAGGGAGGGAGTGTTCCATGCGGGAGGGTGACTAAGGTCTCTGTTTGTAGAAGAGATGGGTGGTAGTAAGATGGGAAGGGGTGGTAAGGGGAGGGCAGAATGGGGAATGCAAGAAACCTGTTGCAGTATTAGTGATCCTGATCTTGCGTATAGGTCAACTACTTGTATATTACCATTTCTAGGGTGTGGACTTAGGCTGGACTCTTAGCTGATTACTTTCATCACACTTCCAGATAAAATCATGTCTCAAATATTTTTGTGCATTTGGTCCTGGAATGTCTTGGGCATAGGCTCAGTCTTTAAGAGATATAAACTTCTACAATCATTACAGAGACATCAAGTTCACATAGCGTTGTTGCAAGTGACAAAATTGGATGCAGTGGAACACCAAAAATTGCGCCGTATGTGGGTGGGCCAAGTGTATTCAGCCCAAGCATCAACAAAAATGGCGGGTCCTCATAGGTAAACATTTCTTTTCAGTTAGATCAAATGATCGCTGATGATGAGGGTCGTTATCTGATAATAATTGGGCTCTTGCAAGGCTGCCCCATCACAATTTGCAATATCTATGCACTCAATGTCTACAGCCATGCTTTTTTTTTTTTTTACTGGCCTGCAAACACGCTTGGCAGCTCAAGGGTCATCTTCTCGTGGCTGGTGATTTTAACTGTGTGTTGGATCCAGCACAAAGCGGCTGGGGCCTGGCGATTCACCGACTAAAGGGGTCTCGTTTATGTGCCACACATTGGAGTTGTTAGATGCTTGGAGAACGTTGCATCCCATGGACCTAGAATACACCCACATTTCCCGAGCACATGGTACAGGTTCCCGCATAGACTATGTATTGATTCATGAAGGGGACTTTGCACGGGTGTTATGAGCTGAGCTGGGTCCCCTGGAGATCACTGATCACACTCAATGGACTTCGTTCTTGTAATGTCATCCACAGAGGCTCGTAGGTGAAGATTTCCATGACATTTGTATGTGGATGTGGGGTTTCGCAATATTTAACCCAGAAGTGGGGGACTTATTAGTTTATGGAGTTCTTTACACTCCTTTTGCACTGTCTAGGGGAACACGTCAGGGGCGTCTTCTTTTCCTGCTACATTTCATTCTTACCTTAGAATCTTTCCGTAACAATATAAGGAACAATGATAATATCAAAGGTGTCCCCCAGCGCCCAGGAGTTCCGGCCCCCTATACGTTGGTCGCTTTTGCTGATGACCTCTTAGTCCATGTTAGTTCCCCCACAAAGTTCCTGGGAAGCCTTGATGTTTGAATTCACTCAATATGGGCAAGTCAAGGGGTTGAAACTTAATTTGGGGAAATCGGTAGCCCTGCTCACGACCCCTGAAGCTCAGGATTGGATCCTGGCCAACTTCCCCATACTTCGAGTAACAGACTCTATAGTCTACCTGGGTGTGCTGATTCCTCGCTTACCGGTTCAGGTACAACTGTTAAATTACAAAACAGTTTGGCAGAAAACAAATACACAATTGCAACTCTGGTACAATCTGCCACTCTTTCTTGCTGGTCGTATGGCCCTCTACCAAATGATGATTCTCCCCTATTGGTTATATGCAATGCAATTGCTACCTGTTTTCTGGACCAAATGGGAGCTGCAAGGGTTTGCCACCCAGGTATGACGCTTTATATGGAAGGGACGGAAGTCCCGTATAGCGTTAGATAAACTTCGGAACTTACAATGCCTGGGGGGGGGGGGGATTGGCCAATATCAAAGGCTTGCCAGATACGTCATGCAGCTGACTGGATTATGGGCACACATTTTTACACACCCTTGGTATTGAACAACTCTATGTGAAGCCTCTTAATCTTTCCTATCTTTTGCATAGGACTCATCGGATACTCCCAATACACCTTCGCAATAATGTCCTGATAAAGCCTACCCTAGCGGCCTGGCGCTGGTTTTGTTGGCGTTTAGGACTCCCCATGCGTGTTACCCATTTCTTGCCGCTCCTGGGAAATAGGGATTTTCTCCCTGGCATACAGAGTTGGGT
Source organism: Rhinatrema bivittatum (assembly GCF_901001135.1). Lineage (NCBI taxonomy): Eukaryota > Metazoa > Chordata > Amphibia > Gymnophiona > Rhinatrematidae > Rhinatrema > Rhinatrema bivittatum. Next base: position 104,291,672 of record NC_042617.1, on the reverse strand, counting down.
ATTTAGAGTTTGGAGAGATAAGGGAATGCATGCTATTGTTCATGTTGTGGATGAGCTCAATGAGGTGCACTCCTGTCAAAACTTGCAGGAGCTTTATGACCTTTCCAACCAACACTTTTATGCCTACCTGCAATTACGTCACTATCTGAGGTCCTTAAGTTTACCTGATCCACATAATTATGCATGGGAAGTACTCTCCGATTTCTTGGATATGGATGACCCCACGTGCTACTGAGTGTCTTTTTGGTATAAATTCCTTATGAAACACCAACCTCACCCTAATTGGGAAGTACTAGTGGCGGGCTGGAACAGAGAACTGGGTACTAAACTTACTTTGGCTTACTATAAGGGCTGTTTTGGCCGCATGCTATCTTTAGCGGTCCACACTCCTCTTCGGGAATTACAATTCAGATTCTTGCACCGTTCTTATATGGCGGCTTCGCAAGCAGGTACCTAAGGGAACCATGGCAATGGGTGCTTCCCCAAATGTGGAGTGGAACATAATACACTCTGCCACCAATTCTGGACTTGTCCAAAATTTTTTCCTTTTGGCAACGGATGCATGGATATTTGCTTTCACTAACTTCCGCTTCTTTTGCTTTATTAGTGAATGTTTTTCTATGGGAGGATACGCGGGGTATTGCCTTCTCCAGCAAATATGAACAATGGTGTTGTAGAGTGTTGATCTTACTTGCAAAAAAATGTATTCTACAAAAATGTATTCCCTCTGACTCATCCACCCTCACGCAATATCGCAACTTAATCCACTTTACCTGTGTGCTTAATAAATATGTGGACAAAATCGAATGGTATAAAACAAAGCGAGACTATGTTAAACGTTGGGATATGAACCTTCAGTCTCTTTCTCCTGTGGCCCGTAGTGATTTTCTCAACGATCTACCCTTTGCTTAATGTTGGCCTTGGATGTCAGTTACAAATTTTATTGATTCGGATCACTTCTACTGGGGAGGGGGGTGCTCTCAACACTTTATATGCTTTCTATAATTTTTATGCTTTCTATATGGCATATATTTACCAGCATTATGGGTCTTCACTCACCCTGTTGCCCAGACGGACGAAGAGTTCCCTCCGTTGGGCTCCACGAGACTGTAACCCATTGGGTGAAAGACCTTTCTTTCCTTAGAACTTCTGTATTACTCGATGTGGCAAGCAGAATTGTAAGTCAACGAAAAGAAAAAAGAAGGAAAACTAAAGACTTTATTGTTCAGTGTTACTGTTTATTACAGTTTGCATAAATAAAGCATTAAAAACAAAAATGCTTCCTTGAGCAGATCCATTAAGGCTGCTGCTCAGCTTAACAATTAAACTTTTTTTTTTTTTTTTATAAGGGGAAGGGCTCCACAGCGCTCTTTTTCCCACCTTCTTTTTTTTTTTTTTTTTAATGCTGATTCTGCATATAGCCGAATCAATCCAATTAAAGAATCAGATCAGCCATTCTGGGGGGGGGGGGAGGAGGACTTGCCAGTAGAAAAAACGATGCAGCGGCAGCACAACATGGAGAGCAGGAGTGAAAAGGGCCAGCTTTCGAGCTGTGTCCTAGAGTCATCCTCCCTACCCTGCAGGCCCCGGCCCCCCAGCATCCTTCTGCTTTGAATTGCCCAATTGGGCCTGCTAGTTACATCCCGCCCCACCCTGATGCCTCCCCTCACCCAGCCTCTTGGCCTTTCCATGGGGCATCACATCAGTCTCTCCCCCCCCCCCCCCCCCAGCCAGCTCAAGGCATGTTTGAACGGCATCCCAGGATTGGCATCATGATGTGGCAAGTGTTGTTCTGTCGCTGCATGTGTGTGAGGGGGTCGCAGCGAATGTTTCAGCAAAGCACTGACTAACCCCCTGGTACCATGAGGAAGTGTTGTGGGATGCATGAGTAGTGACCCCTCCTCAAGACAACAGTGAGTGCCACCGCATCTCCTCCATTCTCCTGTCATGGTGCCATTTGTACACAGGGTCCGACTTTTACATTTTACAGTTTAAAGGTGCATTTTCCAACAAAGGTTTTCAAACATTACATTACATATATACCTTAATTTTTAAGGTGCTTGTGCAGTGAAAAGCATTACTCAAAAAAAAAATCCAAAAATATTTATAAATCACAATAAGAGAAGGGTAAAAAAGGGGAGAATATCACTCATGTCCAGATATGGCTATGCTTTATAAGCTACAGTGAGGACTCCGATATATACATTTTGGAGGAGTTTTTGATTTAACAATGTTGATGCAAGAAAGATTTATATGATTTTGTGTGAAGGTGATATTTTTTCCATTGTGAAGGTCTTCATTCCCGGGAAAGGCATTGTTTGAATGCTGAAATGACAGCCGTGTTGGGATGTGGGTTATATTCTCCCTTTTTAATAAGTCTCTTATTATTTATTTCTAAAATATATTTTGTTGAGAAGCTTGAAGCATATGATGAACTGTTTTTTCAACACAGGTTGAACATTTTATATGCCTGAGATATGTTTAAGACCCTTCCCAATTGTTGAGTTTGTAGATATTTTTGGTAGCTTCAGCTATGTTCAAGTACCATTTCTTAGAGAGAGGTCTACCCTGACCATAGGCATTAGTTGCTGAAATTGGACCATGTTGGACTGGGCCTGGTTTAAACTAGTTTAGTTACCTACAGTGAGTTTCTCTCCTGAGATCTGTTTGCTTCCATTAAAATCATCTATAGAAAGTAGGAATTTTACATTGTAGTAATATTTTGCACATATTGCACTTCAGAATGACTATTCTACCCTTGGCTGAATTTTAAGAAAATTAAAAAAAAAAAAAAAAATTTGGGACATAAGATTCCTGGTGCTTTGGCATTGCCATTTGGCATATGATTCTCAATGTGTCTTGCAGAATGGCCCCACAAGCGGCCTTACTTATCTGGACAAGAGCATGCTGCATGTTTGTTTTTGGCGGCATGGATGCCACCGTGCAGGCCCTCTAGATGCTCCTCTCCATAGGTGTGCATCGGATTACGAAGTCCCTGCAGCAGGAACTCACTAGCTGGCGTCGCCCAATGATGTCAGCACAGCTGGGAATTTAAACCTCAGCTGCGCTTCAGTCCAGTGCCTCAGCAACAGATCCCATTGCCTAGAGCATTGTGTGTTGCTAGTGTTCCTGTCTCTCCAACTTGCACTGCCCTGCCTCGTCTTGTCCAGCTTGCCCTGTACTACCTTACCTTGTCTAGCTTTCCCTTTCTTGTCTCATCCTGCTTTCTCCTTGGACTGACTTCTGGGACTGACTCTTGCTTGAACCTTGACTACTCTTACTTTTTGCCCACTACTGACCCTTGCCTAGACCTGGGCTACTCTTGTTTGCCATATGTCACTGCCTCTTGCCTAGACTTGGACCTCATTGCCTGCTGGCTGCCCCAGCCTAGCCTGATACTGGTTCTGGCCCTCCTTACCCAGTGAGACGTTCTCCTAGCATAACATATATTAATGTAGGCAGAATATAAATATTTTAATATATAAATAAATACAAAAATAAGCCCTGCCCATTACCTGGAACCCAAGGGCATAACCTGAGGGGAAAGTGACTGGTAAGGCTGAAGTCCCAGACCTAGTCCTGTCCCAGAGTATGCTTGCCAGCTGTTGGTGTAGACTTAGGGGGTTTGCTGTCTAGGCTGTGCCAACCATACCACAAGGGTTCACTTTCCTTACAAGTAGATGATGGCAGAAATAAATCAGTTAAGCCTTTTGTCTTTTTTTTTAACTTATTAGAATTTCTGCAATCCCAAGATAATTCACAATACTGATAGCTGGCACTGTTCCAGGCATGCAGAACAGCAAGGTGACAAACACAGAGTAATACTAGCCATGATCAAATATCAATGAAGCCATGAGTTCTTTCTAGAACTAGGGTCCTCTGTCAAGCAGGATGTCACCTGTCAAGCTATGGAAATAGAAAATGTTCTCTATGAAGAGATGCATAGTTCTTCTTTAGTAAGAAAAGGCTCTGAATGCAAAAAAGAGTCCATTTGTGAGCATGCCCACAACTATCATTATTGTGAATTACCTTGAGACTGCAGAAATTCTGTATTCCTTGAACTTCTGTATAAATAAATACAAATGCTAGAAGTCTAAAAAATAAGATGGGAGAATCAGTGTATAGCACTGAATGAAGAGAGTAGATATAGTTGGCATCTCAGAGACCTGGTGGAAGAGGATAATCAATGGTACATTGTGATACCAGGGTACAAATTATATAGAAATGTTAGGATGGATCAGACTGGTGTAGTGGTGGCACTATATATTAAAGATGACATTAAGTCAAACAGGATAAATGTTCTGTAGGAAACAAAATGCAATTTGAAACTGTATGGCTAGAAATTCCAGGTGAAAAGGTGAATAAAATAACAATGGGTGTATATTACTGTCCACCTGGCCAGAATGAACAAACAGAAAATGAAATGCTAAAAGAAATTCAGCAGCACAGTAATAATGGGTGATTTCAATGACCTCCGTATTGATTGGCTGAATTTCATATGAAGATATGCTAGAGAAGTAAAGTTCCTAGATGAAATAAATGACTGCTATATGAAGCAGCTGGTACAAGAACCAACAATAGGGGGAATTATTTTAGACGTAGTCCTTAGTGGAACACAGGATTTAATGTTGGAGCCAGTTGGCAACCGTGATCACAACATTATCAACTTTGACTTAATAAATAGAGGGAGAGCACTAAAGAAATTTACTGTGACAGCATGTAACTTTCAAAAGGGTGACTATGATAAAATGAGGAAAATGATTAGGAAAAAACTGAAAGGAGCAGCTGCAAAGGTTAAGAGTTCAAATCAGGCATGGACCTTGTTTAAAAATACCATCTTGGAATGTGATTATTCCACACATTAGAAAAGTTGGAAGGAAAGCTAGGCCACTACTGGCATGGTTAAAAGGTGAGGTAAGAGAAGTTATAATAACTGAAAGAACATCTTCAAGAAATGGAAAAGGGATCTTAATGAAGAAAACAGGAAACAGCCTAATCACTGGCAAGTTTGATTCAAAGCATTGGTAAGAAAGGCAAAGAAAGAATTTGAAAAGAAGCTGGCTGTGGAAGCAAAAAAACGTTTTAAGGTACATTCAAAGTAGAAATCCTGTGAGGGAGTCAGTTGGGTTATTAGATGATCAAAGGGTAAAAGGGGATCTTATAGATGTTAAAGCAATAGCAGAGAGAGTAAATTAATTCTTTGCTTTGGTCTTTGCTGAGGAAGGTATAAGAGAGATACCCATGCCAAAAATGATATTCAAAGCTGATGATTCAGAGGAACTGAAAGAAATCTCAATGTAACTGGAGGATGTACTAGGGCAAATTGACATACTAAAGAGTAGCAGATCACCTAGACTAGATGGAATACATCCTAGAGTGTTGAAAGAACTGAAAATGAAATCGCAGACCTGCTATTGGTAATTTGTAAACTATCATTAAAATCATCTGTGGTACCTGAAGACTGGAGGGTTGCCAGTGTAACACCAGTTTTAAAAAGGGATGCAAGGGAACCAATGAGTCTGAAATCTATGGTAGAAACTGTCATAAAGAGCAAAATTACTGAACATACTTGAATGTAATCTGCTTTGAAGCACCAAAAAGCAGAATATGAGTAAATAAATAAAATAGATATAGGTAGGCGTAGTTTAATGGGACAAAGCCAACATGAATTATCCATGGGAAGTCTTGCCTCACCAATCTGCTACATTTTTTTGAGGGTGTAAATAAGTATGTGGATAAAGGTGAGTCAATTGATAGGGTGTATCTGGATTTCCAGAAGACATTTGACAAAGTCCCTCATGAGAGACTTCTTGGGGAAAATTAAAAAGTCATGGGACAGGGGCAGTGACTATTATGGATTGGGAATGGTTAAAAGATAGAAAACAGAGAGTAGGGCTAAATGGTAAATGTTCTCAGTGGAGAAAGGTGACTACACCTAAGATCCTCTGGCAAGGCATTACTATCCATTCCATCTCCAAAATTGGCACACCTATACACAGTCCGTGACAGAGCACTATCACTGGCAGGCCTAAAAATAAGGAACTCACTACCGGTTGACATAAGACTCGAAACACATCCACATACTTTAAAAAAACCCAAAAAAACTCAATACATGGCTTTTTGAACAGGCATTTTTGCATTGAAGTTGGTCTCCTAATTATATAATTTTTAGCCTACTGTATTATTTATTTATTTTTTATATACTAGTTTTATGGGCAGCTAGGATTTTGTTAAATTTTATTGATTGTATTATTTAAAGGGATTTAAAATGTATTACCTATTTTAGATTTGTTCTACCTTTGTATCATGTTTTTTATACTTTGGTTTTAATGTTTTATGATGTAAACCAATATGAAATGTTTACGAATATCGGTATATAAAAAGTGAATGAATGAATAAATAAATAATGAAGTGCTGCAGGGATCTGTTGATTTCTATTTAGGAACTAATATATGTCCATTCGTGATATTGTGACAGCAGCCCAGCAGACATATTTTAAGTCCTGCTAATTGAAGTAAGCATCACTGAAATAACTAATATTTTTATTTTTTATTATGAGTTATTTCATTACCAATAATATTGACTCCATTGTAGATTTTGATTATGAATTATAATTATGAATAGTCAGCCTCTCCAGTTTCATATTCTAATGTATTCGTTACATTTTTCTGTCTACACCACTTTGATGTTTAATTACATTTCAAAATGTGATTTATTTTTATCCATGAGTTTATATAGTCATACATGTATTTTAATATTTATGTTCAGAATTTGTACATCTATACATGTATTTTATTTATTTATTTTTATATACATATATATAGGTATTGATTTAATTCAAGTTTGTACACTTATACATGTATTTTATTTTATGATTTGAGTATGTACACCTATACATATATTTTATGTTTTTATTGTTTTGAACTATTTAATTGTGTTGTTTTAAATTTTAATATTGATATATTTATTCATTTTTAGTTGCCCCTGAGGCAGCTCCATGAGCGAAACTCGGCCAGAGTCGGGCGTTATAATAAAGGGCTACTTTTGATCATCCGATTCCTAGTGTTTTTACTCTAATACAGCCAACTGGATCGGCTTCCGCTTTGCTTTTTGGGTCCATATATATATTGAAAAGCACCGGTCCAAGTACAGATCCCTGAGGCACTCCACTGTTTACCCTTTTCCACTGAGAAAATTGACCATTTAATCCTACTCTCTGTTTCCTGTCTTTTAACCAGTTTGTAATTCACTAAAGGACATCGCCTCCTATCCCATGATTTCTTAGTTTTGTTAGAAGCCTCTCATGAGGGACTTTGTCAAACGCCTTCTGAAAATCCAAATACACTACATCTACCAGTTCACCTTTATCCACATGTTTATTAATACCTTCAAAAAATGAAGCAGATTTGTTAGGCAAGACTTCCCTTGGGTAAATCCATGTTGACTGTGTTCCATTAAATCATGTCTTTCTATATGCTCCTCGATTTTGATCTTGAGAATAGTTTCCACTATTTTTCCCGGCACTGAAATCAGTCTCACTGGTCTATAGTTATCTGGATCGCCTCTGGAGCCTTTTTTAAATATTGGGGTTACATTGGCCACCCTCCAGTCTTCAGGTACAATGGATGATTTCAATGATAGGTTACAAATTTTAACTAATAGATCAGAAATTTCATTTTTGAGTTCCTTCAGTACCCTAGGATGCATACCATCTGGTCCAGGTGATTTGCTACTCTTTAGTTTGTCAATCTGGCCTACTACATCTTCCAGGTTCACAGTTATTTTGTTCAGTTCGTCTGACTCATCACCTCTGAAAACCATCTCCGGAACTGGTATCTCCCCAACATCCTCATTAGTAAACACGGAAGCAAAGAATTCATTTAGTCTTTCTGCAATGGCTTTATCTTCCCTAAGATCCCCTTTAACCCCTCTGTCATCTAATGGTCCAACCGACTCCCTCACAGGTTTCTTGCTTTGGATATATTTAAAAAAGTTTTTATTATGAGTTTTTGCCTCTATGGCCAACTTCAATTCAATTTCTCTCTTCGCCTCTCTTATCAATGCTTGACAATGCTTATGTTTTATCCTATTTTCTTCAGATGGATCCTTCTTGACAATGCTTATGTTTTATCCTATTTTCTTCAGATGGATCCTTCTTCCAATTTTTGAAGGATGTTTTTTTTGGCTAAAATAGCCTCTTTCACCTCATCTTTTAACCATGACGGTAAACGTTTTGCCTTCCTTCCACCTTTCTTAATGTGTGGAATACATATGGACTGCGCCTCTAGGATTGTATTTTTAAACAATGTCCATGCCTGTTGAACACTTTTAACCTTTGCAGCTGCACTTTTCAGTTTTTTTCTATTTTCCTCATTTTGTCAAAGTTTCCCTTTTGAAAGTTTAGTGTTAGAGCTGCAGATTTACTTATTGTCCCCCTTCTAGTTATTAGTTTAAATTTGATCATGTTATGAAGGGTGAAGTGTTGCTAGATAGAGATTTTAATCTGCCGGATGTGGACTGAAAATACCCCTTCTGCAGAATATACGAGAAGTAGAGAGATAGTAGATGCACTTCAAGGAACTCTGCTCAAACAAATGGTAATGGAACCCACGTGATACTTGATCTGGTGTTGACTAATGGTAATATGTCTCTAATATTCGGGTAGGAGCTCACCTGAGTACCAGTGATCATCAGACTGCATGGTTCGATTATGCAAATAGGATACAGAGAAGTCACACGACAACCCAAGATTTGAATTTCAAAAATACAAACTTTGTCAAAATGGGGATGTATTTGGAGGAAAAACTGGAAGACTTGGAGAAAATGAGTGAGGTGGAACAACAATGGGCCAAGTTAAAAAGATCCATTACAAAGTCCACAAACTTATGCGTTAGAAAAGTAAACAAGAGTAAGAGGAAAAAGAAACCAATCTGGTTCTCTAAGGAGGTGGCTGAATAAATAAAGGCAAAAAGAACAGTGTTCAATAAGTATAAAGGATCCCAAAAAAGGAACATAGGGAAAAATATCTGTTAACACTGAGGGAGACGAAGAAAGAAATAAGGAAAGGAAAAGGTCAAGTGGAAGAAAGGATGGCCAAAGAGGTAAAGTGAAGAGACAAAACATTTTTCAAATATATCTGAGAAAGAAGGGAGGTCAGAAGTGGTATCGTGAAATTGAAAGGTGACAAGGAGTAATGTGTGAAGATTAACAAAGAAATGGCAGAAATATTAAACGTTCAAGGACCAAGAGAGGGATCTTGGGGTAATAGTATCTGGAGATCTAAAGATGGTGAAGCAATGTGACAAGGCGATAGCTAAAGCCAGAAGAATACTGGGCTGATTTAAGAAAGGAATGACCAGTAAGAAAAATGAGGTGATAATACCCTTGCATGGGTCCTTGATGAGGCCTCACTTGGAGTACTGTGTTCAGTTCTGGAATCCATATCTCAAAAGGGATAGCGACAGGATTGAGGCAGTCCAGAGAAGGGAGACCAAATGGTGTGAGGTCTCTATCAGAAGACCAATGAGGAGAGGCTGAAGGATCTGTATATGTATACCCTGGAAGAGTGGAGGTGCAGGGGTGATATGATACAGACCTTCAGATACTGAAAAGTTCTAATGATGCACTGACTTTGAATATTTTCTGCTGGAAAGAAAACATTAATACTAGGGGTCATGAATTGAAACTCCAGGGGGAATGACTCAGAACGTCAGGAAATATTTCTTCACTGAGAGATTGGTGGATACCATGAATGCCCTATCGGAGGAGGTAGTGAAGATGAAAAAAGTCAAACAATTCAAAGGTGCATGGGATAAATATTTATTTATTTTATTTACATCTTTTTACTATACCGACGTTCAAGACTAAGATTCTTATCACACCAGTTTACATCGAACCAAAACTGGAGAAAGTTACAAATAACAAGTATCTTCAAATCAATTAAATATAAAATATAGATGAGAGAATAAAGTATAAGAAGGAGAATGACATAACATATAACAAGGGCTGATCAACAACAATGTAAAAGAAAAAAAACCTCGAGTGAGGAAACAACTAGATTACAGGCTATCTCCGCACAAGGTACGGATCATGAGTAGGGACAGAGAAAATGGGGGGGGGGGGGGTACGGGGGAGGGAGAGGCCACAGGGGTCAGGAAGGGAAAGAAATTTGAATTCGTAACAGCAAGAAATGTACGTTAACTGAAGCAGGAGTCCGTGTTAGTGTCGTCGGATGTTAAGGAAAGGCTTGTCTGAATAACCAGGTCTCCAATTTCTTTCTAAAGGTGAGCGGGCATTGTTCCTGGCAAAGCTCTGTTGGTAAAGCGTTCCAGTGCATAGGTCCGGTGGTAGGGAAGGCGCGTTTTCTTAAAGAGGGGTGGAGCGTAGCCTTGGCGGAAGGGGTGAGCAGGGACGTTTTGTAGGCAGTTCTAATCGGTCTGGAAGAGGTGTGAACATGGAATGGTATGTTTATCTGTAGGGAGGACTGATTGTGGATGGCTTTGTGTATGATGGTGAGGGACTTATAGAGAATTCTGAAATTAATGGGAAGCCAATGTAGATTCTTGAGGATGGGTGTGATATGTTCTCGATTAGAATTGGTTAGTATCCTTGTGGCGGCGTTCTGGCACATGTGCAAAAGTTTGGTGGAGGTTGCCGGGAGGCCAAGACGTAAAGTGTTATAATAGTCTATTTTTGAGTAGAGGGTGGCTTGAAGAACTGTGCAGAAATCGTGAAAGTGCAGGAGTGGTCTGAGCCTTTTTAGTATGTGTAACTTATGGAAGCATTCTTTTGTTGTATTATTGATGAATTTTTTAACGTCCAGTCGGTTATCTAATGAGGCTCCAAGATCTCTCACGTGTGTTGTGGAGGTAGTAGAGAAGTTGTTGAAAGCGGAGTTGTTGTCATTGGTAGAGATGACTAGAAGTTCTGTTTTTGCAGTGTTGAGGATTAGGTTGAGGCTAGTTAAGAGGTGGTTGATTGAATTGAGGCATCTGTTCCAAAAGTTGAAGGTTTTAGAGATGGATTCTGTTATGGGGATCAGGATCTGTACATCGTCGGCGTAGATATAGTGAGTTAATTTTAGATTTTCAAGGAGCTGGCAGAGGGGGAGAAGATAAATGTTAAAGAGAGTAGGAGAGCGTGATGAACCTTGAGGTACTCCATGAGTGGAGCTTATGGGGTGAGAGTCTTTGTTGTTTATTCTGACCCTGAAGTTTGCCAAGTGGTGATTAATGAGAATGGTGTGATTTATTGTGTCAAACGCTGCTGAGATGTCCAGAAAGGCTAGTAGGTAAGATTGTCCTTTATCAAGAATCATGATGATGTTGTCGGTGAGGGAGATAAGTAGGGATTCTGTATTTGAGGATTTACGGAATCCGAACTGAGCAGGGAACAGGATCTTGTGAGTGTCTAGATAGTCAGTCAGAGAGTTGGGTGTTGACTAGTTTCTCCATACGTTTGGCAATGAAAGGTAGGTTGGCTATGGGACGGAAGTTGGCGGGGTCAGCAGGATCCAGCTTGGGTTTCTTTAGCAGAGGTTTAACGGCGATTTTCAATGGATCAGGTACAAATCCTTGGGCTAGGAAGCAATTGATGATTTCCGCTAGTGGTTTGGAAATGGTGTTTGGAATGGAAAGAAGGAGTTTAGTAGGAATGTGGTCAGAAGGGTGTGAGGATGGCTTCATGTTTTTGAGTAGAGATTCAATTTCTAGAGATGAAGTGAGTTCCAATGAATCAAAGGTTGCTTTATGGCAGTCTGGGGAGGTTTGGAAGGGGGGCAGCTGGGTATTTAGCACGGATGAGAGGGTCTAGGAGCTTAGAGATTTTTTTCTCGAAGAAAGATGCCAATTCGTTAGCCTTGGATTGGGCTTTGCATCAGGAATGGTAGGAGGCGAAGGTTTGGTAAGTGCTGATACATAAGAGAATAAAGCCTTAGCATCATAGAAGTTGTGGATTTTACTGGCATAGAAGTCTCTCTTAGTGCGGAGTATGATGTTCCTGTAGGAGTGCATGGTGGCTTTGTAGGCTGACATCGAGGTAGGGGTAGGGTCTTTGCGCCAAATCTGTTCTTTACGTGTGAACTCTTGTTTAAGGTTTTTCAACTCAGGAGACAACCAGGGTTTTTTGTTTTTAAAAAGGTTAATCTCTTTGGTGGTCAAGAGACAGATTTTATTTGCAACAGAGTTTGTGATGTTGAGCCAAGAAGACAATGCCGAGTCTGCGCTGGAAAGGTCTAGGTTTTGTAAGTCTGTCGAGAGCTGGGAAGTCAGGTCGTCCATAGAGCAAGGTTTCCTGAATTGAATGGTTGTTTTGGGGATGGGGGGAGTCTGAATTTTATTGATCGATAGATCTGTAGTGATCATCAGATGGTCAGACCAAAGGGATAGGGGAACAAGTGGGGGGAGTTGAGTGCAATAGTAGAGTTTATGAAGATGAGGTCCAGGGTGTGGCCAGCTTTGTGTGTGGGGTTGTTGATGATTTGCTTAAATCCCATGGCGTTGAAGGAGGATAGAAGCATTTCGCAGTTGGGAGTCAGAGGGATCGAATCTACATGGATGTTGAAATCCCCAAAGATGATTGCTGGGGTGTCAGAGTTGATGTGTTTGGCTACGAGTTCAATAAGAGGAGAAGGATCTGAGTCTAGGATCCCCAGGGGGGAGTAGATTAGGCAAATTTGTACATGGTTAGACTTGAAAAGGCCTATTTCTAGTTTGGAGGTTGTTTTCAAGGTGTGCAAGGTTAGTTTCAGCTCTTTTTTTTGCCGCTAGAAGGATGCCGCCACCTCTTTTTTTTTTTTTTTTTTTTTTTTGTCTAGGTATAGAGAATATGTCGTAGAGCTGAAGAGGTAGTTGATTGGTTAGTACGATGTCTGTGGGTTTCAGCCATGTTTCAGTAATGGCACAGATATCTGGTTCCGAGTCTAGAAGGTAGTCATTAAGAATGTGGGTTTTTTTCATGAGGGACTGTGCATTAAATAGCATTAGTGAGATGAGAGAGAGACCAAGGAATTGTGTAAGAGGGGTGGTCATGATGGGTATCAAGGTTCTCTTTTGGTGAAGCTGAATAGGGGTTGCTGGCTTTCTCCTGTTTTGGTAGAGGTGAGAAATTATGGGGATGGAGTGAGCTAGCATCCTAAGGTTTGTTATGTGGCTGTTATGGAGATAATCAGCTGATCTGAGGGAGGCAGGGGGGGGGGAGGGAGTGGGAGATGACTAATGCACTCAGTGGCTGCACGAAGGGGCACACAAAGGGGCAGGCCCCTTTGTTGCGCTCCTTAGGCACGCGGCGCCAGAGGTGTGCTCCGGGTCCTTATATAGTCACCGACTGGTCCCACGTTGCCGCCTGGAGCACGTTGGTGGGCGGGGTCTTGGGCCGGGAAGGCAGGGTGCACTTCCTGTGCTTTTTCTCCGGCTAGGAGGGAGTCCCGCGGCGCAGAGAACCCCACCGGGGGGCGGTGGAGCGACGAACAGGAACTTGCCTGCCGGGAGCGATCAGGCTGGCACCGGGAGGCTGTTGCGCCAGGCAGCCCGGGTAAGAGGGAGAGAGGCCTGCCTGTGGGGCAAGGCCGTCCGATCGGAAGCTTTTTTATTGAATTCCGGAGGGACTGAGGGGGCTTAGCCACGGCCGAAGAGGCATACCGTGGTTGGGGATGTCCGGGTCCTGGTCCCTCTGTTCGGCGGCGTGATCCGGCAGGTAAAAGCTGTGGATCTCTAAAGGCTAGAAGATAGAATTGAAAAAAGCGTGCAGAGAGGTAACTTGCTGGTGCAGCAGTTACTACCTTTAACAGAAGGCATGGGGATCACTACTGTTAACCAATATGCCTCGATGATTCTAATGCAACTGCAACACTGCTCCCCACTTCAGCAGCAGGGCCAAGAGGGCCCAACTTCTACAGTCTGGGTACTGATATGCAGACGTAAGGGGAAAATGTCCAGGACTGTTTCTTTGGCCAAGTCAATAAACAAAGTAAGTCAAGCAACACTGTCTGCATTTTCAAGAAAGCTCAAGCAATTTTTATGGGTACCATAAGACTTGGGGATAACTGCACAGAGCAACAGTTACATGGGAGCAACCTGCACAGAACAGCAGTTACTACCTTAAAAAGCTTGCTGGGCAGACTAGATGAAATATTTAGTCCTTTTCTGCCATCATTTCTATGATTAAAGGGATAGATTAGCTGATTAGATAGATAGATGTGTTAACTTGATGGACATTTGGTCTGACCCAGTATGGCAAGTATTATGTTCTCAATAAACCTTTCTAGCTTCTGCCAACTGCCTTCTTGACATAGCCTTGGAGGTACAAAAATATGCAAACTCCTGAAACTTTCAGTACTTCTGAGTTACAAGAAATACATTCTCCAAACAAAAACTGTTCAAATGTGAATGATTTAGAAATCTTTCTTCTGCGATGAAACTTATAGGTATTGTAAAAGTGAAATAATCTAACAGAAGTTTCATTAGCTTTTTTGTTGAAAACAATTTTAATGCAGAATAAGAGCATTTCTGTAGCAATAAATGTTCAAAAAGAAAGATCTTCTCTAGCCAATAGGAGTTAGATTCTGGTTAGGTCTAGGGCATCCGAGTACAATATAAAAAATTTAAAAGAAGAGAGAGAGCATACTTTCATCTGTATCTTTGAAGCAGTCTAGAGGTAAAGGCAAATAAATAACATAGTGAGCACCTGGCCACAATCAGATTCAGGGAAGTAATCCAAAATAAGGATGGGAAAACAAACTTGAAGAAAATAGGAACTGACAAAAAAAACTCGAAATATAAAACATAAGATAGAAACCATACAGGAACTGATTACAGGAGCTGAGATCCAAAGTTCAGGTTATTGTAACAACATGTAGCTAGCCCTGAAGAAGGAACAATAATTCTCCCAGAGACTGAATAATGAGGAGCCACAAGGTACGTCTGTTAGATATATCCACTACATTTGATTTTATTAATTTAGATATTTATTATCTGCAATATTCAAAGTTCTAAGAGGCATCCAGAAGTCACCGCAAGCGATCCAGGGATTGACTTCCACAGCCCCGGCTTCCAGGAGGCCCGCACCCTTTGCAGTAGAGGGGGACAGGAAGGCTCATCTGCATACTGCTCCCAGCATCCCCCAGGAGAGGCATCCAGAGGTCACAGCAAGCGATCCAGGGATGGATGTCCACAGCCCCAGCTTCCAGAGGCCCCGCATCCTTTGCAGTAGAGGGGGACCGGAAGGCTCATCTGCATACTGCTCCCAGCATTCCCCGGGAGAGGCGTCCAGAGGTCACCACAAGTGATCCAGGGATTGACCTTCACAGCCCCAGCTTCCAGAGGCCCCGCACCCTTTGCAGTAGAGGAGGACCGGAAGCGTGCGTTGTTTCAAACCCTTCCATTAACTGAGTGAAGATTAATTTAACGGTGGTTAAAGAGGATTGGTAAGTTTAGCTTTCAGAAATTTTTGAGCTTATAAAAGTATGGTGAAAGGTGAAATTAAGCGATATATTCTTTAGAGTTTGTATGTGTCTGAGGTAATAAGCAAGCCAGAGATAGTTAATTCTAGTGTCTGTCTTTCCCACCCACTCAACCTTGATTTCTAGGCACGAGATAAATTAAAAATGAATCACAGTCTTGGAAACTAGCTGATTAATTAGTAAAATCATCTGTAAATTTAAAGTACTCCCATTCCAACTCCCTTAGTATCCTAAACTACGAACTCAATAAAACTAAGATGAAGGCAGCAGTCCAGCAGCAAGAGAGGGGCTTTCCAGTCTTTTGCATTGAGTGTCACATGTATGATTTTTTACCCACCGGTGAGAGACTGTATGTGTGCACTCGGTGCAAAGAACTCCTGGCTCTCAGGGAACGAGTCCGATCTCTGGAGGCTAGAGTACCAGACTTGGAGGAGCTGAGGCAGACAGAGAGGTACATTGATGAGACCTTCAGGGACATAGTAGCCAAGTCCCAAATCCAGTCTGGCAGCCCCAGTGCTGCCTTGGATCAGAAAGGTCTCCCAATAGGAGAACATCACCCTGGTGTAGCAGGAAGTGATCCTGTAGCAAGGACCTGTCCTCTCGCACGGAGGACAAGTCTCCCAGGGCTACTGTCCCAGGGCTACTGATACAGCCATACTGGTACATCATATAAATAAATCAGATTAAAACATACATAATTATCTTAATAAAATAACATCAATTGTATATAATCTAAAAAATATATATAAATCAAATTACACAATTTTTCTGTTTTCTGTTATTTGTCTCTTTCTCTCTCTCTCTCTCTCTATATATGTGTATATATATATATATATATATATATGATTTGAAAGATGCTTAATTTTGCAAGCTTTATTGCACAATGGCAAAGAATATCAAAACTATTAAAAAATATAAATAAAAAAATAAAATTGGCACAATAACACACACACACACATTTATCAATTGCCCTAGTCAATCATCCCTTATTCACATCGCTTCTAAACTCTCTGTAGTGTTATGCATTTATAAATATATAGATATCGACATAAAACATTGTCAAAATATATACAGAGTGCTTGTAATGAAACAATGACACACTTGCAGTAGAGCGTCAGAGTCACCAAAAATGTATGGTTCCCTATACGTACAAGGATCAGTCTAAAGAAGTGGGTTGTGTATCCCTACCAGCAGGTGGAGTCAGTAGAACTTTGGGCACTGCTACATAACGAGAGTGCCACTTGCAGTCCCTCAGTATTTCTCTGACTCCAGCAGCTGGAAGACAGGCACCTGCAGTCTTAGTTAATTTTTCAGTTTAGCTAGATTTTTTTCTCCGGGTTTTTTTCTTCAGGATTGCTTCCTGAGGTGTTAAGCACCTTCGTGGGCCATCCTTTAGTCGAAGCTGGACGTCCGGGGGGGGGGGGGGGGGGTTGGTTACCTCTGTCTGGGTTTCGTCCGTCACCACTCGGAGTGTGAAGAACAGGGGCTCCTGGTTACTCACCTTCGTGGCTGCTCCCCCAAAGCTGCTTCTTTGACCCTCTCTGCTCTACAGGACTCAGTAAAGTTTAAAAAAAAAAAAAGTAAAACTGAGTGAGACTTCCTCTGGGGTTTCGAGCTGAGGTAAGGAGTCGGGTTGGGACTGCCAGCCTTGCAGGCACTCCGGGGTGTTTGGCAGCCCTTTGGCCCCTTTTCCCTCTACTTCCGGGGCTCTGGGTTGCTCTGAAAGGATGGGGTAAGTATTTTCTTCGCCGGCCAGTTTATGGCACAGCTCAACGTGCTCGGCAGCGTGACCCATTGCAACGGGCCTGTTGGCATTTTTTTCTCCCGCCTCAGTTTCTGCGCGCATTTTTTTTCTTCAGCTCCGGTGGGGGAGGGGTTATCGCGGCCTTACTCCTTCCCGATATCGGACCCCCGGCAGCGTGCCATTTTTTTCTATTTTTTCCATTCCTCCCCTCAGCTCCTGGACCGTGTGACTGCGCGGTTTTTTTCAAGGGGCCCTCGCTTTCTCTCCGCGCTCTCAGGTGTGTGGGCGCGAAGGCAGAATTTAGTTTTGGTTTTTTCCCTCCCTTATCCTTCCTAGGGATGGAGAGTTCGTCGGGCCCTGAGCCCTTCCCCCGGGATGGGGAGTCTTCATGCCGAGGCTCAAGGGAGGAGGGATCCCCTCCAGTCTTAGCCCTTGTGGCGGAGGACAGCGCTGGGGGACTGGGTGAACCGGCTCCTCAGGATCCCATTCCGGCAGATGGAGACCTGGAGGCGTTTTCGCCGGAGTTTGTCTTGTTAATGCACCAGGCTTTCCTGGCCAGAAAGCAGGCAGGCTTCAGGAGGCAAATTCAGTCAGTGGGTCTTTCCAAGCCGCCGTTCAAGAAGGGTAAACTCGAGGAACAGCAGGCCCGCGGGGGAAGTGATGGTTCCAGGGGCCACAGACCCCTCCCCCACCCTCCGGAGATCCGGGTTCAGCTCAGGTTCCGGATTTGGTTCCTGATCCTGGGGACCCTGATCAAGATGCTGCAGATGATGATGATTTGCCACCCACAGAAGGGGATGGTCCCAGCGTGGTCCGCCTTTTTAAGCGGGAGGAACTACGACCCCTTATTCCCCAGGTGTTGGAAGTTCTGCAGCTTAAGATCTCTCAGGAAGAATCAGATAGTGATGGGGTTAATCCAGTTCTTGACTGAATACGGGGGCCCACTTCGTCCTTTCCACAGCCTAAAAAGATTCGCAAGCTGGTGACCCGCGAGTGGGACGCACCGGACGCGGGGCTCAAGGTGGGCAGAGCTATGGCCATGCTGTGTCCTCTTTCAACAGATGTCTTGGATCTTCTGAAAATTCCGAAGGTGGATGCGGCAGTTTCGGCTGTGACAAAGAAGACCACTATTCCGGTAGTGGGTGCTGCTGCTTTAAAAGATATGCAGGACTGTAAGCTGGAGATCCAGTTGAAGTGAATCTTTGAAGTGGCTGCATTGAGTCTTCGGGCCACGATCTGCGCCAGCCTCATGCAGAGGGCATGTTTGTGCTGGGTTCAGGCCTCAAACACCACTACAGGAGCTGGCAGTGGTGCCGCCTTGGAGGGCGCTCGTTTGGAGGTGGGCATCACATATGTAGCAGATGCGCTTTACGACCTAGTGCGAACTTCAGCGCGCAGCATGGTTTCTGTAGTGGCTGCGCGCCGACTGCTGTGGCTGCGCAATTGGTCAGCGGATTTGTCTTTAAAATCTCAGCGGTGTAACCTCCCGTTTAAGGGTAAGCTCCTGTTCGGTGAGGAACTGGAGCAGTTGGTAAAGCTACTCGGAGAATCTAAGGGGCATAAGTTGCCGGAAGATAAAAGGCCCACCAGAAAGGTGTTTCCTTCACGGCCGCGTTTTCAGGATTCATGCCGATTTCATTCCGGCAGGTATTCCTCGCCTTCCACGTCTAAGCAGACCTCAGGACGGCAACAGTCCTTTCGAGGGGGGTCATCGTCCCGGCCGGGATTCTGGACACCTCGGGACAGGAGGTAGTAAACCCTCCCAATGAAGCCACGAGTCCCCATTCCGTTGTCGAAGCTGTCGGGGGCAGATTGTCCAGCTTTTACACGGAATGGGCAAGAATCATCTCAGACCGTTGGGTCTGAGGTGAACCGTTGTCTCCGAATCTCTCATTTTCGCATGGAAACCTTGCGGATGGTACTGGCTGCTGTTCGGACGGGGGCGTTCCTTGAATCCCTGGATCTTATGGAGGCTTATCTACATATTCCGATATGGCTATGTCACCAGAGGTTTCTACGCTTCAAGGTCTTTTGACAACACTTCCAGTTTCAGGCCCTTCCATTTGGTCTGGTGATGGCTCCTCGAACTTTCACCAAAGTCATGGTAGCAGCCTTCCTTCGCAAGCAGGGGATCCTGGTTCATCCATACCTGGACGACTGGCTAATTCGCGCCAAGACCAGGGAGGACTGCGAAATATCGGTTCGCATGGTGATGTTCACCTTGAGATTGATCGGATGGGTCATCAATCTTCAGAAGAGTCACCTGGAACCCACCCAAGAGCTGACCTATTTGGGAGCCCGTTTCGATACCTTGCGAGGCAGAGTCTTTCAGGCGTTGGACCGGGTAGCCAGGTTGCAGAGCCAGATACAGGCGCTTCTTCTCAGACAAACATCCACTGTGTGGCATCATCTACAAGTGCTGGGATCCATGGCGTCCACCTTAGACTTGGTTCCGTGGGTGTTTGCCCACTTACGTCTGCTACAGCGTGTGCTGCTGTCACGGTGGAGTCCTGTGTCGGAGCCAGTTCCACCTACCCTTGTCTCTGCTTCCAGAGTCCAAAGCCAGTCTGTCATGGTGGCTTTCGCGCGACAATCTGGAGAAGGGGGTGGATTTGAACCCACTGAATTGGCTGATAGTCTCCACCAATGCGAGTCTGTCAGGTTGGGGAGCTATGTGCGACACCAGATCCGCCCAAGGGCTTTGGTCTCCAACAGAGGGCTCGTGGTCCATCAATCATCTTGAGACAAAAGTGGTACGTCTTGCTCTACAAGTGTTTCTACCCTGGATTCAGGGACGCATGGTTCGAGTGTTCTCCGACAATGCGACGACGGTGGCCTACATCAACCGACAGGGCGGGACAAGAAGTCCCGCGGTGACGCTTGAAGCACGTCTTCTGTTCGCTTGGGCGGAGCGTCATCTCGGGGGAATTGCCGCGTTGCATGTCGCAGGCGTGGACAACATGCAGGTGGATTTTCTCAGCAGGCGACAACTCGACCCAGGAGAGTGGGAACTGTCTCTCGAAGCATAGAACCGCATTTGTACCAGATGAGGAGGTCCCACAGTTGGATCTGATGGCAACGTGGGAGAATGCGAAGACAGAACGCTTCTTCAGCTGTCAAAAAGAACAAGGCGCAGTCGGTCTCGATGCTCTGGTGTTCCCCTGGCCAACGGGGATTCTGTTGTATGCCTTTCCCCCCTGGCCTCTCATTGGTCGGCTTCTCCGTCGCATAGAACTCCACCCCGGAAGGGTGGTGCTGGTGGCTCCAGAGTGGCCACGCTGCCCATGGTTCGCGGATCTGATTCGCTTGACCCTAGAGGGTCCTTTGCAGCTGGCTCATCTACCGCATCTACTTCGTCAAGGTCCCATCTTTTTGGATCAGGAGGATCGCTTCTCTCTCGTGGCTTGGCTTTCGAGAGGCGACGTTTACGATTGAGTGGTTATTCTGAACACGTTATTTCCACTCTATTGCAGGCAAGACGTCCATCCACTTCCCTGGCCTATGTGAGCGTATGGAGGCTCTTTGAGACCTGGTGGAATTTGTTGCCAGAGGATGTGGTTAGTGCAGTTAGTGTAGATGGGTTCAAAAAAGATTTGGATAAGTTCTTGGAGGAGAAGTCCATTAACGGCTATTAATCAAGTTTACTTAGGGAATAGCCACTGCTATTAATTGCATCAGTAGCATGGGATCTTCTTAGTGTTTGGATAATTGCCAGGTTCTTGAGGCCTGGTTTGGCCTCTGTTGGAAACAGGATGCTGGGCTTGATGGACCCTTGGTCTGACCCAGCATGGCAATTTCTTATGTTCTTATGTTCTTATGTCATCAGCACTCTTGCAATCCTTTAACGGTCGAGGTCTCTCTGGTACTGGATTTTCTGCAGCAGGGGCTCAAGAAGGGTTTGATATTCATTTCTCTTCGGGTCCAGGTAGCGGCCTTGGGATCCTTGCGGGGAAAGTTTGCCGGTGGTTCGCTTGCAGCACACCCTGACATTGTTCGATTTCTCAAGGGGGTCAAACATTTACGACCTCCCGTCCGTGCGGTGTGTCCAGATTGGAGTTTATATCTTGTATTGCGTGTGCTCTGTGGCGCTCCTTTCGAACCTCTACGCACCGCTTCCCTGAAAGATCTAACCTTGAAGACGGTGTTCTTGGTGGCCATTTGCTCGGCGCGTCGGATTTCTGAATTGCAGGTCCTGTCGTGCCGTGACCCTTTTTTGCGGATTCACGACGATAGGGTGGTGTTATGCACGGTTCCTTCCTTTGTTCCTAAGGTGGTTTTGGCCTTTCATGTTAATCAGACAGTGGAGCTTCCAGGGTTCCCGCAGGGTTCCAGGGGGTCGCCTCCGGACAAGGATCTTCTTCTTTTGGATGTGCGTCTGGTCTTATTGCGTTATCTAAAGGTTACCAATGACTTCAGACGCTCCGATCATTTGTTCATTCTTTTCGGGGGTGCAAAGAAAGGGGACAAGGCTTCTAAAGCGACCATTTCTCGATGGATTAAAGAGACTATTACTGCAGCATACTTGGTCCACGGCCGCCAAGTGCCTTTGGGTCTCAGAGCTCATTCCATCAGGTCTCAGGCTACTTCCTGGGCGGAGTGTCAGTTGCTATCACCTCAGGAGATCTGCCGGGCGGCAGTGTGGTCCTCTTTGCACACATTTACTAAGCATTATCGCTTGGACGTTAAGGCCTCTGATGAAGCGTCATTCGGTGCACGTGTTCTACGCGCAGGTCTTTCGGGTCCCACTTCTCTGGACTGATCCTTGTACCCATGGGGAAAAGAAAATTGGTTCTTACCTGCTAATTTTCGTTCCTATAGTACCAAGGATCAGTCCAGAGGCCCACCCCTTACTTCAGTTACCGAAAGACTGTGTTGGCTACAATTTGCCTAGTTTTTCATAGAGCTCCTTTTTTCCAGATTACGATTGTTGGAGCAGTTTTTTTCTAACTGTTTATTTACTCATGTTGTTTCCTTGGGGCGAAGTGGGGGACAGTGGTTTTTGATCGCCCATTAGTATTGGTTGTTTGGCTTGGGTACAGGTCAATACTGAGGGACTGCAGGGGGCACTCACTCTCGTTATGTAGTAGTGCCCAAAGTTCTAATTGTTCTCTGACTCCACCTGCTGGTAGGGATACACAACCCACTTCTCTGGACTGATCCTTGGTACTATAGGAACGAAAATTAGCAGGTAAGAACCAATTTTCTTTTCTTGCCCCTCTATGCCAGACATGACACTCGGAGAAAATTTAGAAATATAGTAAAATGTTTATTATGGTAAATAAGTATCTGGGAAGGAGAATACAGGGTCAGGAAGGAACACTGAACACCTTGTGATTCCTCCTTTCCCATGTCACAATCTTACAAGGCTTATTTTCCTAGTGTGTAGCAAATGGACTCAGGACCAATGGGTATAGTGTACTCCTGATAGCAGTTGGAGACTGATCAGATTTCAATCTGACGTCAGTCCTAGTACATACACCCCTGCAGGAAGTGCAGCTCTTCAGTTTTTTCGTCTCCATAGCAGTTCGGGACTCTCTGCATGCTCGCTCAGCGTTAGAGTAATTTACCAAAACAAGAAGAAATCTTACCTCTACAGACGAGCCCCGCTCTCCTGTGGTGACACCCCTTGGGTCCCTCCCCCAGTTGAGAATTCCGAGGTGATTTCCGCGATCCCTCGGAGGTAAGCCTCAGTCCGGCGGCCGATCTTCGGCGTGGACCTAGCCCCCGACTTTGGGTGAGGCTGAGAGGCAGTGGGTGCAACTTCGAGCGCGGCGGTGAAGGTATTTCCCTCTCCCCCCGCAGCTGGAGACCTCCCGGAACGAGACCGGGAAGCGCCGAGACAAGGCACTACTATTTGTACAGTCTCTACCTTCTTATATTTGTAAAACATAATTCTTATACCTTTTGTTCTATTTGACTAAGTTAATCGTTTTTCATGTTATCAAATGGTTTCCTATGTTCTTTAAACGCTTTCAAATGTTCACGTATGCGTTCCATGTAACGGTTGCGCCATTTCCTCTGGCCCTCCGCTTGTTCTTTGTAAACCGGTACGATGTGCAAACGGCTATCAGTATATAAAAAATGTTAACTAAATAAATAAATAAAATAAGGTAGAAATCTATTTAAAAGTCTCCGGTCTCCGAAGCTCGAAGAGTTGCACAGGTCACCAGCCGGTGCCAGTGCCACCAGTTGATCTGCCCCAGCAGGGCTAGACCCTGGTCAGATCCGAGGGTCCTCCCACGTGGAGGCCCTCCGAGGTGGTCGCCATATTGTCCATGTGGTCACTGTCACCATCTTGACCTGTTCGCCGCCCTGTCCGCCGCCCCAACCCGTGCGCACAACGACCATGCACATAAGCGCACAACAGTGCGTACCAAACCTACGCGCACAACTTCACACCGGTGCGCATAACTAAGCCATCCGGGCACTGTATTTTACGCGCACAAGCCATGGCACCACCGGAGAAGAAGCTCAAGGCTCAGGGCCTTTGCCTTTGCCCAGCATGCCACATTACTGCACAGCATGAGGAGGCCACTGCCCTGTGTATACAGTGCGAGGAGGCCCTGGGGGATCCAGCCCATGGTCCTCCCCAGCCGGTACCGGGTACCAGCTTCTCGAACAGTACACCGGACCTAGCGTCCCCCAGCGGGAGCCTCCCCCAAACGGGGCTCCCCAGGGACACGGCGCCCCTTAATTTAGACCCAGCATCTATCTCCTGGGTGGAATTCTTCAAAGGCCTGCATACCTTCGTCCACATGCAGCCGGGGCCGCCGATAATACGGTCACAGCCTCCGACAGAGGACCTCAACATCCCAGGACCCTCTATACCCAGAGAAGTGATCCCACCATCCAGAAACTCCACCTTCGGGGACATGGACAACTCTGATGAGGATTCAGAACCCCTGAAGGAAAGGGAACTCCCTCCAGGGACTGAACCCCACCGAACCATGAGGCGCTTCTTCACTAAGGACGAGCTTCCAGACCTGGTCACACACAGCTTGAAAGAGCTTGCTATCCCAGGCACAAGTGCCTCAGGGGAACCTGCTAGAGGGACTCCGTCAGACCTCCTGTCATTTCCCACTGTTACAAGCCATCCAGCAGCTAATTGACCTGGAATGGGAAGGCCCGGAGACTACATTCAAAGGGGGGCGTGCCCTGGCAGCCATGTACCCTCTTGACCCAGCTGCCAAAGATCTCCTGGCATGTCCGAAAGTGGATGCCATGGTCTGCACGGTCTCGAGGAGCAGCACTCAAGGATACTCAAGACAGACATCTGGAATCCATCCTCAAACAGTCTTTTGACGTCTTTGCTATGTCTGTACAGATCGCGGCCTGCTGTGCTGTGGTGACACGCGCCTGCTTATCACAGACCAGGAACAACACTCCCGGGGAAGCCCTGGAACCAGCAGTATCATTCCTCATGGATGTTGCTTCTGATCTGGTGCGCATAAGCTAGAGGCATGTCATCAGCTGTGGCGTGACCACACCCCTACATGGATCACCCTACAATTAACGGATTTAGATGAAGGTTTGAGATACTAGCACCTGAATGACAGCCTATTATAGGAGGGCAGCATATACACCAGCTTAACTGATATCCTTAAAGAATACTTCCACCTGAATGTAAATAAGGCAAGTACAGTGGGAAGTCTATGGGAATGCTCCAAAGTGTTAATGAGGGGGCAGATAATAGCACAAGCCTCTTACTTGTGGAAAAAGAGGGAAAGGTGACAAAATGAATTACAACAAGAATTAGCAAGATTGGCGCGTTCCCATATGACAACTCAAAATAATATAGTGCTGCGTCAATTAAATGCAGTCCATGAAGAGTTAAATCTGCTGGAAGCTGCTAAGATAGCCCACGCATTAGAGCGTACAAAACAAAAATATTTCGAGGGCAGTAATAAAGCAGGTAGAATACTAGCATGAAAACTGAAAACATTAAATATTCAAAATAACATTGCCAAAATTTAAGATGCCGCAGGTGATATGAAATCTTCCTCTTCAGTTATAAGAGCGTGTTTTACCCAATTTTATTCTGCACTGTATAAAAGAGATGACACAATTAACCTAGATAATAAAATGGCATATCTCAACACCATATCCTTACCCTCTCTGACAGAAGCCCAAATCCAGTACCTAGATGATCCCATTAGCTCAGTAGAAGTAAAGGAAGCAATAAAAGCCCTTAAAATGGGAAAATCCCCAGGTTTGGATGGTTTCACGGGAAGCTATTATAAGAAATTTGGTTCATTATTAATAGGCCCTCTCATAGAATTTTTTAATAGCATAAGGGCAGGAGCATCATTACCGGCTTATTCTAATGTAGCTGGGATCAACATCCTGGCAAAACCAGGGTAGTCCTACTGCCCTATTTCATTGATTAATGTTGTCCTGAAGATCCTAGCTAGAGTACTTGTGGGGTAGCTAAACAAGGTCCTATCTCAGTGCATCAGGATCAAGTGGGATTTGTCCCGCAACGAATGGCGGCAGACAATGTGCGCAAGGTCATTGATACCCTCTGGTGGGCTAAAAAAGAGAAAATACCATTGTTATTACTTGCCATTGATGCTGAAAAGGCTTTGACATGGTCCACTGGACTTTTTTATTCTCAGTTATGGAGAAAATGCAATTTGGAGGGTACTTTTTAAATTGAATCAGACAACTATATCAGAACCCACAAGCCAGAGTCAAGGTTAATGGGGGATATGGAGATCCCTTTCAGGTACAAAGAGGAACCCATCAAGGGTGTCCACTATCGCCTCTATTATTTGCACTTTTCTTGGAACCATTAGCCACAAGAATTAGAGAGTCTTCTAGTATCTCTGGAATACATAAGGGGAATCGTCACATGAAAATTTCACTTTTTGCAGATGATATTCTATTGACCCTGTCCGAGCCGACTACTTCCCTTAGGGGTGTTACTTCAGAACTGCAATCCTTTAGTGGAGCTTCTGGTTTTAAAATACATTTTGATAAATCTGAAATCCTGAATATAAGTATGACAGAAAGCCAAGTCACCCAGCTTAAAGCTGAATACCCATTTAAGTGGGCAAGCAAATCCATAAAATATTTGGGAGTACACATTGGGGCCAGAAGTGACAGATCTGTATCAATTAAACTATATCCCCCTGCAACTAGCAATAGAGAAGGACCTGCAGAAATGGGATAGAGAAAATATTTCATGGCTGGGGCGCATTGGAGTGGTAAAGATGAACATTCTACCACGTTATCTTTATCTATTTATCACCCTGCCAGTTTTTCTTAGCTCAGTCATACTACAGGCATGGCAAAGGAAAAGTTTGTTTTGTATGGTGTAGATGACCTCCCAGGGTGTCCTGACCTTTACTTTATCAACCCAGGCACCGAGGTGGACTAGGAGTGCCAAATTTAGATTGGTACCATGCTGCTGCCCAACTAAAGACTATAACAGACATGCACAGGGAAACCACCCCTAAACAATGGGTTAAATTTGAAGAAAACATATTAGGTAGAATGCCTGTCAATGTGATACCATGGCAACCACGTAACACATGGTGCACCACTGGTGAGGTAGCTTACTCCCTGGATACGACTTTGAAGGTCTGGACACGGTGGTGAGAAAAGTTGATGGCTAACCAGGAATACTTCCGATTATTCCATTTATTCCATAACCATCAATTTCCAGCAGGGCGAATTAATACCTTTATGTTCCATTCCTTAAAAGAGTTATCACTAGAATAGAGCATTTGCTAAGGGGAGACAAGTTGATGTCTCAGGTAGAGATAAAGGACATGTACCAGCTATCTGGAGGTAACTTCTTAGCTTACCACCAAGTATTCCATTTTCTACAATACCCAGCACCAAACCATTATGATATAAAAAATCTATATGCTAATCAACTGTTCGGTACAACAGCCGTTTCCCTAGGGCTTGGGAATTGGATTTGGGATATCAACTTAATGAAGCAATATGGGATCAGGTACATAGATCAATCAGACAATGCTCCATCTCAGCAGCCCTCCAGGAAAATTGCTACAAGCTATTAGTCAGGTGGCACCTTACCCCCCCAAAGTTTACATCAGAGATTCCCGATACTGTACTCACCACAAGCTTATATTTTGGAAGTGGGGGATTAAGGCTACTTTTATATTTGTAAAATGAGCAACATCTGAAAAAATGAGAATTACCAATTCTTTATCATTGTATCAATTGTTTGACCCTCAATAAAAATTTTCAATACAAAAAAACAAACAGCCTAGCAGGCCAAGGGAGTGACAGTCATGAAGTTATGTTTGGAACATTCACCTACTAGTTGAGTGGGAGGCGACAAAGGGTGATAAATGGAGTTCCCTCTGAGAAGGGTGTTACTAGCTATGTGCTGCAGGGATTGTTCCTTGGACCAGTTCTTTTTATTTCTGTGAGCAACATTGCAGAAGGATTATCGGGAAAGGTTTGTCTTTTTGCCAATGATACCAAAATCTGCAAGCGGGAAGACAGGAAGGTGTGAAAAAGATGAGGGAGGGATCTAGTGAAGCTCGAGGATAAATCTAGGCTCTGGCATCTAAGATTTAATGTTAGAAAATGCATTTATGCATTTAGGTTGCAGAAACCTGTGAGAGAGAGACAGCATAGGGGGTGAAATTCTTGTAAGAATGAAGGAAGAGTGGGATCTGTGGGTGATTGTATCTGATGATTTTAAGGTGGTTAAACAAGTGGATAAGGCAACTGTAAAAGCTAGAAAGATACTTGGGTGCATAAGGAGAAGAATGGCCAGCGGATTAAAGGAGACAATAATTACCCCTGTATAAGTCCCTGGTGAGACCTCATTTGGAATATGGTATATAGTTCTGGAGACTGCATCTTCAAAAGTATGTAAACCAGTTGGAATTTGATCCAGAGGTGGATACTAAAATAATCAGTAGTCTTTGTTCTAAAGCATATTGGAATAGACTTAAAGATCTAAATATGTATACTCTGTAGGAAAGGTGAGATGGGGGAGATATGATATAGACATTTAAATACCTTCAAGGTTTCCATGCAGAGAAGGTAGGCCTCTTTCAAAACAAAGGAGGCTCTAGAATGGGGGATCATGGGTTTAGAGTGAAAGGGGGTAGATTCAGGAGTAATCTTAAGAAATATTTTTTTACACTGAGGGTGGTGATTACATGGAACAGCCTCCCTGTAGAGGTGTTGGAGACAAGGACAATATCTGAATTTTTATAAAGCATGGGACAAGCACTGAGGGGGAATGGTAGGTATTATAAAGCTAAGGAGTTGGAATGGATGGGCAGTCCAGATAAGCCATAATGGTCTTTATCTGCCATAAAGTTTAGATGTTTTTAGTGAATAACTTAGTGTGCCTGTCCATTGTAAAAGTCATATCCTAAATGAACACTTACAATTGGCCATTGACATATAGTGCTTTATAATTCCCTTACTATTAGCAGTGGAATTTGCCTCTCTGGTTGTGGAATAGAAGATATGACTTTTTGTGGTTCTTTTGCCAATCTTGATTAGTAGAGAATGTGGACAGAGTAATGCTGCCACCGACTTTACTCCTTTAATTACCCTTTCTGAGTATAACTGTTGTCTTCAGCAGGTAGCTAGCTATAGTAAACTATGTACACAGCATAGTCACTTGTTTTGGGATACAGTCTTTAGTGTAATTAAGTTCAAATTACTTCTTGTAAAGTCATCTGTTGAAATACGCATGTTTTACTTGCTGTGCTTTCTATTTATTTTTTCAGGATTCACCTTTTACAAATGCTGGAATGGGGTCCAACCTTAACCTTCTTGGGGAGATAGAATGTGATGCTAGTGTAATGGATGGAAAATCTTTAAGTTTTGGAGCCGTTGGAGCACTGAGTGGTATGTTCATTTGAGAACACTCTAAACCTGGCATGTCAGGTCCCTGTTGTGCACTGTGGACTCACCAACATCCCCACCTCCTCCCATTTCTCTGTAGGGCTATAAGGAATGCCTCTGCAGAATATCAGGCCCTTGCAGACCTGAGAAGCAATGCCAAGCTTGGGAATAGACATTGGGTCTCTCACATGGATTTTCTGTTGCTGAGCTGAGCAAGGAAGCATATTTTTCTTTAATTTTGCTATGGCCAAAATAAAAGGCCTGTCTTTCATTCCAAAATTGAATAAAAAAAGAAGAAATAAAATATTATAGTAAAAAATGAAAGGAGTTCTTAGAAAAGAGGGAACAGCTTAACCAAGAAATAGACAAGTTGATATTTGGAAGACTCTAGTAGTGCTGCTTTAAACTCCTGGTTTAAAAGCTTGTTGGTTTTGCACTACAATAAATAGGATGTCAACAGCAGGGTTTGGGTCATGCTAATAGTAACTATGCTGATCATAAGACCTTGAATATTATCTTCTTAGCAGCAGATGCAAGATCTCATATTGGCATCTCCTGCATCTTCCATTTCAGTTTTTGTATGTGGGTAAAAAAGCCTTATTTTATCTTATATGGTGTCTTATCCACACACACCACTGTGCATCTGCATATACAGAAGAAGAGCAATAAATAATACTGCATAAAATATAGAACAAAACAGAGAATAAACATACCTGGCACTGCAAGTCAGGAATAGGGTGTGACCTCCAAAACTTAAAAGTTAGTGTTTGAATTTAGTAGCACTAATTGATCTTTCTGAGTTTTTTATGCAGTTCTGCTAGATATAGAAATTTATAGGCAGCAACATGGGGAGATCAAGTGCTTATTAGCAGGTAAGACCTTAAATGCCTTTAGGTCCATTTTAAATTCTGTTGTGGCTGAGCCAAACCAATCTCTGGCAGCAAACAGATGATTTTCCTCACAGGAAGTGTATATACAATGAAGGTATTTCTGCTGTACTTTCATGCCTTCTGTTAAGGGAAATAACTGCCGCTCTGTGCAGGTTCCCAGGTTAACATACCAGGAACACTCTTCTTCAGCGCCTACAAGCTCTCAGGAAGCTGTATGCTCCATTTGTATCCATTGTAAGAAGTATTACTGGCATGTTCTGTTTGCCTTGACAAAACCTAGTTTGCTAGTGACAGTTAAAGGTTTAATTATAATGTTAGTTTTAGAGCTATTGCCATTAGAGTAGGAGTAACATAGTCAACAAAGGCAGCAAAAGACCAAAATGGCTCATCTAGTCTGCTTAGTTGAGATTTGTCCTCCCAGGCTCTTACATCCATTTCACAATTTGATTTACTATGAATAGGTTTCTTGTGATGCCTTACTCCATAGGACCTACAAAATTTGATGATAAAGGAGTACTTCAATTTGATTCAAATTTGTCTGAGCTGGAATACTTCCTCGATGTGTAGAGTGTCAGTGAAGCCCTGTATACTCTGAAAAGGTGAGAATATTAGGGATGTGCACACTAATTTTTTTGTCTTTGTTATTTTTTTGTTTTGTTTTTGGGGAGGTTATTTTTTGTTTTCAGGAAATAGTGCATCCTGTTTTGCTAATAGGGTGCCCTATTTCCTGAAAACAAAAAAATTGATGGATTTTTTTTTTTTTTTAATTTTCAGTTCGTTTCTCATGCGTTACACTTTTTATTTCGAACAAATATCCATCCCTAGAATCCCTTTCCTGTCAGAAAAGTGCTGCTGGAGCATACAGCTTCCTGATAGCTTGTAGGGGCTGAAGAAGTGTTCCTGGTA
The DNA here is from genome assembly GCF_901001135.1 of Rhinatrema bivittatum. Taxonomy (NCBI): domain Eukaryota; kingdom Metazoa; phylum Chordata; class Amphibia; order Gymnophiona; family Rhinatrematidae; genus Rhinatrema; species Rhinatrema bivittatum. The sequence continues at coordinate 104,260,828 of NC_042617.1, read as the reverse complement.
TGTTAACCTGGGAAACCTGCACAGAGTGGCAGTTATTTCCCTTAACAGAAGGCATGAAAGTAATATGGATGAAGCAGTAGTTACTATTTTATTTATTTATTACAAGATTTATATGCCATTTATTCACAGTACTAAGCAACTAACAAAAGAACATACATAATAAAAGGAAAAACATACCCTAAAAGAAAAAAAAATGTGCTAGACAGACTGGATGGACCACTTGGTTTTTTTCTGGTATCATTTACTATGTTACTGTGCACCAGGTCCCAGATTGAGAGACAGTAGTTTAAGTGCTTTACTCTGACTTGTATTAATATATTTTATTGCTGTGTTAGATAATATTTGCAATCGAACAAAACTTTGAGCTAGCTAAATTGACGTGCTTTTTTAACAAACTGCAATAAATAGGCCTTCTATAACAAGGTTTGGCACAATGCTCATCCTAAAACCTTGAACATTATTTTCTCAACAGCAGATGCATGATCCCATATTGGCACCTCCCATTAATTTTCATGGCAATTTTAGAGCATCAGATGAGAATTGTAATAAATAACTTTTGCATCAGTAACAGAATACAACAGTTTTCAGTTCACTAGAATTAATGAAAAGCTGCAGATCAATTTTTAATTTGGCACACTATCCCATCCTTTTTTTTTTTTTTATTTTAGGCATCAAGAATCCAGTCTCTGTTGCAAATCGATTGCTATGCGAAGGGCAGAAAGGAAAACTCTCTGCTGGCAGAATTCCTCCTTGGTAATTGTTTAGTTCTGCTTGACTTTTTTGCTTTTTAATGAGTGCAGTGTTTGTAAGTTACCATTCTTTGAAGAGTGCTGACTCTACATTGGTCCTTGCGTTGCTATACAGCGGGAAGCAAGTTTTTCTTCTCTTTTTGAACAACTTGTTTCCTTAGTCAAGCTGTAGATGGAAGGTATCGCTGGGAGCTGTGTTAATTTCTATTTCTGCTTGTTTACTTGGATATTTGTGTCATTACTAATTTTATCTCTGTTTTCATTGAAAATAATTGTCTTGTAAATCTTACCTTAAAGAAGAATGAGTCATAGTGTATATAATAAGTTCTTGTCCCCTCTATTTTAAAACGTTGGCTATGTACTTGAATTTTTCTTTTAGGAAAAGTATACTCTTTGTACGAGCTGAGCTTTTACATTTTTACGAGTGTTGAGGAAATGAGTGCAATAGGTTATGAAGCCTTTTGTCCAGTGGCCACAATAATATTAAGCAGTTTGGATTTTGAGTTGGAAACTGAAGTCTTATCTTATTTTGGCAAGCAAATATTGAAATGTTTTGGCCAAATTTTTTTTTAACTTTTAGCAAAACCACCTTACCAAATAAACCTCCATTGTTGTCTAAATTTATCAAAAGGTAAAATATGGAAAGCAGAGAGGAACATTTAAATGCATTTGATCTGCTGCCAAACACGAAAGGTCTGCCAGTAGGTTTGCCTTTAGTGTAGGATGATATTTTGAAAACCAGTCATTGTGAAAGTGCATGTGCTTAGTGAACTAAACCCCATTACTGTTTTTGCATGAATAAACATCAGGGTTTTCTCTGTATTTCATTAAAAGTTATTATGTTAATGTGATGGTCAGAATCAAAATGCAGCTTTATAAGTATGAACTTTTGCAGTAAATGTTTCCAGAATATATTCTTAAGAGTTTAGTACAAAAAAACCTTATTAAAACAAAATAAATTGAAACAGGCTTGATCCTGCAATAAATATTGTGCTGGACAATGTGTCTCAAAGGCATATGAGCCCAATGTAGCCACTCAGATTGATTGATTTGAGGAATAGAGTTCTAAAGCTTGCTTCTCAGGTGGTGGTAGTTTATTTTTATGTAGTGGTGTTTACCACCGTTTCGCTGCATTGTGGTCTTAAATAACTTATGAAATATCGTTAGTGACAGAATGCTGACTCCCAACTATCTGAATGTGTATGGAGCAAAACAGAATCACTAACATTCTTTCTTTCTTATTAAGAACAATTATTTTGATATTTTTTTAAACATGAACAAGCACTCTAGAGTTTAATGACAGAAATACTAAACAGACCTTGGCTCTTAAAGCTGAAGTGCATGCTAACTGAACATTGTTTTTTTTTTTTTTTTTCATGAAGCATGCACAACTATTATTTATTTATTCTTTTGACTGAAAGTTTTATACTCTTGGTTAGGCCAATGTACAGACAGCTTCGTATTCTTAATGGGGGTTGGCTGGCAAAAGTATTAACCACTTTCATATCGTATAGGATCTCAGTCTCCACCAGAATGCCAAGGAGAGACTGTCCTCAATTCATAGCTCAAACCTTACTTTCATCTCAGTCAAAAGATGAAACTACTGCTAATAAAGTTTGTATAATTGTCAGTGAAGGCTTATGGTACAATAGATCAACAGAGAGCAGTTCCAATGGAGCTAGAAGTCTAAAGGAGCAGGCAGAAACTGCTGCGTCAACAAAAAGAGTATACTTTTAAAAAAATAAGAATGGCACTGTTAAGTTTTTGAACTGCACACTTTGTCTAACTGGTTGTTTGAATGTATTTAATACTGCTATATCTTAGCAGGCTTGCAAGTAATGGATTCTGTGAAAACTCATTAGTGTCTCAACAACCTCTCAGGGACTGACAGTAAATTTGGACAAGCAATTTTGTGTAACCTATTCTCACTGTAGTCCACTCTCCAACGTGGAGTCCGGAACCATTAAGCCTTACGATTCACCTTTGATGCAACTCCAACATTACTCTCTGCATCAACAGCAGGGGCTGGCAGGAAATTCGAATCAAACAATTACTAACAAGGGCCATGAACTTGGTGGTTGGTGAAACAGATAAGTGTGGGAAAATAAGTGTGGGAGCTTGCTGGTCAGACTAGATGGTCTGTTTGGTTTTTTTCTGCCATCATTTCTATGTATCTATGTAAGATAGCTTACTCAGTAAACATTCTGTTGCAACCCTTGTGTTGGGACTCCCCATATATAATAACTAATTCTACCTGCTTATCAACAGAAAAGAGTTTCCTTACCGGAAACAGTGTTTAGATAAGCAGATGTTATGGTTGTGGACCCTTGAGCGTGCTAGAAGATGATGAGAGGATGCTGAGGGGAGGCCCTCAGCGGATGTCGTAGCCAGGAGGTGGATCGGAGCCAGGAGACCAGCAGGAACTTCACCTAGACCAACACCCGTTTTCCGCAGGTTGAGCCCTTGGATACTGAGGGGCCGGCAGGACTTAGGTGGGGTCTGCTGGTGAAGAATAGTCTGAGGGACAGACCGAGTTGAGGCATGCAGAGAAGAAGCAGAGGCAGAGGAAGTCCAGAGGTCGAGGTGGACAGCAACGGAGCAAGATGAGGAACCAGACCAGAGGTCGGGGCAGGCAGCAGAATAGCAGAGACGAGGAACTAACCAAGGATCAGGATGGGCAGAAGACACGGAACACCAGAAGCCAAACCAGAATCAAGAACCAGGAAGACAAGCCGAGAAGGAATCAGGAGCTGGATCAGGAACAGCAACTAGATACTCCAGGGAGTGAACCTCGTTGCAAGGCAAGGAATTGAAGACTGGTGCTGAGTTATATACTTGCCGGTGATTAACGTCACCAGGGGCGGATTGGCATATCGGGGGATCGGGCTTCCCCCGGTGGGCCGGTCTAGCTGGTCACATGGTCTTGACAGCATGGCTAATAGTCTCTTGCAGCCTGCAGTATCTTCCTCAGCCCTGCCTGACCTCCATCAAGGTAGGAGGTGACTGCGAGGCTGCAAAAAAAGTGGGTGGGGGGAAGGGAGGGCTGGGTGGTAATGGGAGGGTGAAACATTATAGCTGACAAGGGGATAGTGGGATGTAATAGACCTATCTGGACTCATTTTGGTCATACCCTACATATTCAGCGGGTGGAGGGTAGGGGAATGGGGGGAGAAAAGTGGCTATTATTTGAACATCTCATTATATTGTATGGAATTGATGCCAGGGGAGGCGCAGTGTAAACCCCCCCCTGGCGGTGTGGTTGTTTATTCTGTTTGTTCAATAAAAATTGTTTATACAAAAAAAAAAAAAAAAAGTAGGGAAGAGGCCCAGATTAAAGCAATAGTATCCCCCCTGGAAGCAGGGCTGATTACCGACACAGGTGGTAGCTACAGGAGGACCTGTCACCTACGCCAGCAATTCTCAACTGGTATGTCGTGTCACGCGTGCTACTTGCGGCCGAAGAAACGAAGACTGTGTGGCTGCCAGCCGCCACCGGAGACCAAGGCGGCGGGGGCCGAAGAAATAAAGATCGATGCTGGCGGGGACCGAAGAAAAGAAGATGGGCGCCGCGCAGCCAGTCCCTGCTGGAGACCAAGGCGGTGGGGGCCGAAGAAATGAAGATCAAAGCCGGCGGGGACCGAAGAAAAGAAGATGGGCGCTGCGCAGCCAGCCCCCGCCAGAGACCAAGCCGGTGGGGGCCGAAGAAATTAAAATCGAGGCCGACCGATTTCAGCACATTAAGTTTTCATGATGCAGTGTCTTCATGAGCATGCTCAAAAACTGAAGCCTTTAAACTTTGGACCTGGGGCACGCATGTAGAAGACGCAGAAGAAAGCATGAAACATCTTGTATGCTCCACTTATGAGACCACTTACACTGTAACCAGGACCTCATCTGTGTCTGTTGGTGCCCTGAAGCTTGTGTGGTTGAGGCCAAGTGGCTTCCTTGAAGATATGCATGACCTATCTGGTTGATGTGCTTTGCACAGGAGGAAACTTATTTAGGGACAAAGTTTAGGTGACCCTAAGGAGCATCAATTCACTCTGCAGTCATTGTTTGCGGCAACAGGGGATTATCCTGCTCCTCCCGGATGCTAATACCTCTCTACTAGCAGTCAATTTTATAGAGGCATTCAATCTGTCCTTTTCAGTGTTGTAATTCTTCTCCTATGCTGCCACAACAGCTGCTCATTAAAGATTCAAAGAGGGAGAAATGTCAGCCGAAGGCCTAACAGCAGTCACAGTTAAAGACTGGAACAGTTTTTGGTGGCCTTTAGACCTGCATCTCCCAGAGGGGGAAAGGTCCATGCCTTCCTTCCGGAATGGATCTGTGTTACCAGGTATAGATGGGTCCTGAAGATTATGGAGTTCAGATACCACTTGTACCTCACTTGCCGTCCTCTGACCCAAGGAGATCAGTCTTCAATTAGGATCCTTCTTGGTCTGCTCAGCTGCAGTTGGAAGTAGCCTCTCTCCTTCAGCAGAAGGTGATTGTACTTGTTCTGTTTTAGAATTATAGCCAGGGATTTTATTCCTAGTATTTCCTAATCTCCCAAGAAGTCAAGGGGATTGAAGTCTATTCTGTATTTATAAAAGCTGAACAGATTGTTGGTTCAAGATGAATTCCTTCCAGTTAGTTTTGGATGTGTGCACTGGTGCTGAAAAATGCTGATATACACATCCCCATTCATACTAGCCATCAAAAATTCCTCAGATTAAGAATATGAAAACATAAGATTTGCCATACTGGATCAGACTAAAGGTCTATCATGCCCAGTTTCCTGTTTCCAACAGTGGCAAGTCCAAGTTACAAGTACCTGGCAGGATCCCAAAAGATCAATAGGTTCTATGTTGCATATACCAGGGATAAGTAGTGGATTTTCCCAAGTCCACCTTAATAATGGTTTATGGACTTTTCTTCCAAGGACTTGCCCAGACCTTTTTTAAACCCAGCTACACTAATATCTTATCACATTTTCCTGCAAGAAATTCCAGAGTTTGATTATTCATTGAATAAAAAATATTTTTTCCAATTTATCTTAAATGTATTACCTAGTAACTTCATTGCATGTCCCATAGCTTTTGTACTTTTGAAAGAGTAAACAACCAATTTGTGTTTATCTGTTTCACGCCACTCATTATTTTATAGACTTCTATCATATCTCCCCTCAGCTTTCTCTTCTCTATACTGAAGATCCCTAACCTCTTTAGCATTTACTCATAAGGGAACTGCTCTATCTCCTTTATCATTTTGGTTGCTTTTTGTACCTTTTTCTAATCCTGCTTTATCTTTTTTGAGATGTGGTGATGAGAACTGCACATAATACTCAAGATACAGTCTCATCAAGGAGCAATACAGAGGCATTATGATATTCTCTGTCTTATCCTCTATACCTTTCCTAATAATTCCTAGTGTTCTGTTTGATTTCTTAGCCACCGCTGCACACTGAGCAGAGGATTTAAATATATTATCCATGCTGATACTTAGATCCTTTTCCTGGATGGCAACTCCCAATGTGGAACCTTGCAATGTGTAGCTTTAATTTGGGATGCTTTTCTCAGACATGCATCACTTTGCACTTGTCTACATTAAATGTCATCTGCCATTTGGATGCCTCGTCTCCCAGTCTTGCAAGGTCCTCTTGCAATTTCTTACAATCTTCTTGTGTTTTAACAACTTTGAATAATTTTGTATTATCAACAAATTCACTCATTGTTCCCATCTCTAAAGCAGTAGTCCCAGTTCATATCCCTGGGGCATTTCACTGGTTCACCTTTTCTCCATTGAGAAAATTGATCATGTAGCCCTATTCTCTATTTTCTATCTGTTAACCAATTCTCAGGCCACAATAGCACATTGCTTTCTATCCTATGACTTTCATTTCCTCAAGAGTCTTTCATGAGGTACTTTGTAAAATGCTTTATGAAAATCCAGGTACACTGTATCAACTGGCTCACCTTTATCCATCTGTTTATACAGACCTTCAAGTAAAGTAGCAGATTGGTGAAGCAAGACTTCCCATGGCTAACTCCATGTTAGCTTTATCTTATTAAATTATGACCATATATATATTAAGTAATTTTGTTTTTTTTATAATAGTTTAAATCGTTTTCCTCATCACTGATGTTCAGGCTCACTGGTCTGTAGTTTCCTGGGTCACTCCAGAACCCTTTTAAAAATAAAACTGGTGATATGTTTGCCACCCTCCAATCTACCATAGCTGATTTGAATGAAGGTTTACAGATAACTAATAGTAGGTCTGCTATTTCATTTTTTAGTTCTTTCTGCCCACTGGGAAGTATACCATCTGGTCCAGGTGATTAGCTAGTTTGCCTTATTACATCTTCCAGGTTTGCTGAGATTTGTTTATTTTCCTCTGAAGCATCATCTTTAAATATCGCACCTTTTTTGGGTATCTGCTTTACATCTTCCTTAGTTAAGACTGAAACAAAGAATTCATTTCATTTCTCTTCTATGGCCTTGTCCTCCTTTAGTGTCTCTCTTACTCCTCTGTCATCTAAGGGTAAAACTGACTCCCTCGTAGACTTTTTGCTTCAAATGTACCTGAAAAAGGTTTTATTATGAGTTTTTGCTTCCACAGCAAGCTTCTTTTCAAATTCTATCTTTGCCTTCCTTATCAGTACTTTGTATCTAACTTGTCAGTTCTTATGCTGTTTCCTGTTTTCTTCATTTAGATCCCATTTTCCATTTTTTGAGAGATGTTCTTTTGACTAGAATAGAGTCTCTCACTTCTTCTTGTAACCACACCTGCAATCATTTGGCCTTCCTTCCACATTTTTTAATGCATGGAATACTTCTGATCTGGACTTCCAAGTTGATATTTTTAAACAACGTCCATGCCTAACATAAGCTCTTAACTTTTTCAGTTGCTCCTTTCAGTTTTTTTTCCTAATCATTTTCCTCATTTTATCATAGAGGGCAATGTAATAAGCTGCGCTAAGCCATCCGAGTGTTAAGTTGATTTTTACTTGGGCTTTTTCGGCATCTAAACCTATATGTATGTAATATAGGTTTTAGTGCCAAAAAAGCCCAAGCAAAAATCGTAATAAAAACATGCGATGGGCTTAGCGTGGATGCATGCAAATACCATGTCAACAAAGCAATTACCTATTACCAGGCAATGCAGAGAGCTGCGATAGCAGGGAGACATTTTAGTGCCTGTATTTTTACATGGGTGTTTAGTGCCTGGGTTGGGGCAGAAATAAAGAATAGCTCTGCATGAGAAAAGGATACACAAATGTTACTGATTTATGAAATGCAGCACTGAAGAACTCCTTAAGCTCTAGAGTGATCCATATGACAAGCGTTTGCATCAAGCTAGTGTGCATGGCTACAGTTTGTTCCAAATCAGCCAATGGCATCTTAAGTTGCTTCCATCCAGAATATAATAGTTTGACAATAAAAATTAATTGAAATAGCCATGGCATGCCCTTTGGAATTCTGAGCCTATGGACTCCTTGTCACTTCTTCCCAGCGAGCCACTTCTTGTTTAATCTCATGTGGTTTCAGACCTCTCAGAACTTCCCATCCTATGAACTTCTGCCAACTGGAAGGATGTGTTTTCATGTCAAGGTCATGCCAATGAGGAATTCTGCAACTTTTTTTTTTTTAACCTAGTACAGATTTTTAACATGGGTCTCGTGCATACCATTATATTATTACATCGAGTAGAGCTACTGTTTTTTGTTTTTTTTTTTACCATGCACTGTATTAAAAAATGGGGCATTAGAACCGACTGATTGACAGAGGTACTATATCTATCTATCTTGTCACCTTTATGGGATTGTTATACTATGAAACCTAATAAAAATGAATAAACTAAAAAAAAAAAGTTGGTGCAAAAAATGCCACCACTTTTGGCACGGGTTTTATTACATTGACCCCATAGTCTTTCTTATGAAAGTTAAATGCTATAGCAGTAGATTTCCTTAGTGTCCTTCCTTCAGTTATCAAGTCAGATTGGATCATATTATGATCACTGTTGCCAAGGATGTGGTAAAAGCTGTTAGTGTAGCTAGATTTAAAACAAGTTTGGACAAGTTCTTGGAAGAAAAGTCCATAAACCATTATCAAGGTAGACTTGGGAAATCCACTGCTTATCACTGGGAGAAGCAGCATGGAATCTTATCGACCTTTTGGGATCCTGTTAGGTACTTGTGACCTGGATTGGCCATTTATGGAAACAGGATACTGGATTTCATAGTCCTTTGGTCTGATGCACTATAGCAAATGTTATGTTCTTATGTAATAGCTATTTCCATTAAGTTGATTTAGTCTGGAGGAATCTTGCTATTGTTTACAGTTAATTTATGCAGGTTTTGATCTCAGAAGTTAGCCAAGTTATTGTTTGTAATTAGCAGTATTTTTTATGTATTTTTGGGATAGATTTTGGTTGTTTATTTATTTATTTATTTGTTTTTTGTTGCTTTATTTTTGTAATGCTTTTTATTTTTGTAACATGCTGCTGACCCTAGGCTGCTACACCCCAGTTGGCGTCCTGAACCATTCGGCCCCGGGTCTGGTGTGGTGCCATGTCCTTTGCAGCATTCTCCCAGTGTGGTTCCTGGTGTCCTGCTTCGGTGCTACATCTTGTCGCCTAGACTAAGGCCACGCAGCACTTTCCCAGTCCAGCCTCCAGGGCTTCCTATGATGCAGACTGATGACATCACTGCTACTTTGAAATAAAAGGAGGCTCAGTTCCCTTGGTGAGTGCCTGAGCAGTAGGTCCTGATCTTTAGTCCTGTGCCAATGTGGTTGCTGGTTCTACTTTTCAGTGGTGTTCCAGCCTTGCCTCGTTGCTTCTTCAGGGGTCTAATCTACCTGTGGTGTTCCTGCCTTGTTCCTGATCACCTCTCTGCCTGCCGTCAGCCCTGAATCCAGCTTTTGCTGACCCCTGCCTATTCTTGCCTGCTGATACTTCTGGACAGCTTCTTCCTACTGGTCAGCTGCTGCCTATTGGAGCTTGAGCAGTGTTATGTGCTTGGTTAGGCTGTGCTAATCCAATAGTGGCCCCAAGAGTCCACACACCTTGAGTCATAACAGTTGTTTTTAGAATTGTATGATATATTTTATGTTATTTATTTGATGATAATTGTTCACCACTTTGGGTGAAATTTTACTTAGTAACATAACGTAATACCATAATGATGGCAGAAAAAGACCAAATGGTTCATCCAGTTTACCCAGCAAGTTTCTTATGGTAGTAACTGCTGCTCCGTGCAGGTTATCCCATGTTTCTCTTAAGGGTAGTAACTGTTGATCTGTGCAGGTTACCCCCAAGCCTTATGTTAAGGGTAGTAATACTACTAGCAACATTTTTATGGGGTGAGCAACCTTCATAATTCAAACAATGCTGCTTGAATCTGCTTTGCTTTTGGACTTGGCTGTAGAAGCAGTCCTGTGCATTATCCCTAATGTCTGTGTATCAGTACCCCGGATTCAGCCCCAATGTTGGCTGAATCCAATTCCACTTTCACCCCCACCATTGAAGTGGTAAGCAATGTTGCAATTGCGTCAAAATCACAAAAGCTAATTGGTTAAAGATAGTAACTACCGCTCCTTGCAGGTTACCTCCATGCACCCTTTTCTTCATTTCCATGCTCTAGCTTTTGGAAATCTACAGTGTTTATCCCATGCTTTTTTCAATGTATTTACTGTTTTTGTCCTCATCACATCTTCCGGAAGGGTATTCCAGGTAATCACCACCCTCTCCGTGAAGAAATATTTCCTGATGGTTCTGAGTTGTTCCTCCTGGAGTTTCATTTTTTGACCTTTAGTTCTACTGTCTGCTTTCCAATGGAAAAGGTTTGAAATTCATGCATAATTAAAACCTTTCATGTACCTGAAGGTCGGTTTCATATCTCCTTGCACCTTTTGTCCTCCAGGGTATACATATTTTAGATCCTTCAACCTCTTCTCATAAGTCTTCTGATACAGTCCCCACACCATTTTGGTTGCCCTTCTCCAGATTGCCTTCATCCTGTGTCTATTCTTTTTGAGATATGATCTCTACAACTGAACACAGTACTCCAGGTGAGGCCTTACCAAGGATCTGTAGAAAAGCATTATCACCTCTTTTTTTCTTACTAGTTATTACTCTTTCTCTGCAGCCCAGCATCCTTCTGGCTTTAGTTATCACCTTGTCACATTGCTTCACTGCCTTCAGATCCCCAAACATTATCACCTCTAAATCCCTCTCCCAATCCATGCACATTAGATTTTCACCCCCCATCACTTACATCTCTTTTGGATTACTGCATCCTAGATTCATGACTCTGCATTTCTTGGCATTGAATTCCAGCTGCCAAGTCTTTGACCACTCTTTAAGCTTTCTTAAATTACTTTTCATTCTCTCTGCGCCTATGTTGCAGATCTTAGTATCATCTGCAAATAGACAAACTTTCCCTTCTATTCCTTCTGCAATGTCGCTCACAAAGATATTGAACAAAACTGGTCCTAATGCCAGTCTCTGAGGTACTCCACATAACACTGTTTTCTTTTCAGAGTAGGTTCCATTTACTATTATGTGCTGTTTCCTGTCAGTCAACCAGTTGTAATCCACTCTACTCCCAAACTCCTCATTTTATTCACTAGCCTCCTATACAGGGCAGTATCAAAAGCTTTGCTGAAATCCAAGTAAATCACATTGATCCCTCTTCCTTAATCCAATTCCCTAGTCACCCAATAAAAAAAAATCAATCGGATTTATCTAACAGGACCTTCCCGAGGAGAATCCATGCTGCCTCTGGTCCAGCAACCCACCGGATTATAAATAGTTCACTATCCTTTCCTTCAGCAGAGACTCCATTAATTTTCCCACCACCAAGATGAGGTTAACCGGCCTGTAATTTTCATCTTCCTCTCTGCTACCACTCTTGTGTAGTGGAACCATCCCCACTCTTCTCCAGTCACATGGCACCACTCTCAAATCCAGGGATCTATTGAACGGGTCTTTCAGCAGACCCGCCAGCACATCTCTGAGCTCCCTCAGTATCCTGGGATGTACCTCATCCAGCCCATGGCCTTGTCCACTTTGTTTGCCTAACTTTTCCCATATATTCTCTTCTGTAAACGGTTTTGTCCACCCCTCTCCCATCTACATTCATGTCAACCAGCAACTGTCTTCCTCCAGGGTCTTCTTTAGTGAACACCCAACTGAAGCATTTGTTTAATATTTCTGCCATTTCTTTGTCTTTCCACACTTTGCTTCCCATCACCTTTCAGTTTCACCATACTGCTTCAGGCTTCCCTTCTTTGTCTGATATATTTGATAAACATTTTCTCACCTAGCTTTACCTCTTTGGCAATCCTTTCTTCCACTTGACCTTTTGCTTTCCTTATGTCTTTCTTCATCTCCCTCGGCTTCATCAGTTATTCTGCCTTATGTTCTTCTTTTTGGGATCCATTGTACTTCTTGAATGTCGTTCTTTTTGCCAGAATTTTTTCAGCCTCCTCCTTTGAGAACCAGAACAGTTTCTTTTTCCTTTTCCTTTTGTTTCCTTTTCTAACATATAGATTTCCTGCCTTTGTAAGAGCTCCTTTTAATTTGGCCCACTGTTGTTCCATCTTATCCATTATCTCCCAGGCTTCTAATCCTTAGAAGCAGTTTATAAATGTTTAAATTTAAATGATCATATTTGCTTTTTTTTTTTTTTTTACCAATTTGTAAATAAATGTATATACTGTGTAACTAGTAGTAATAAAAGCGGTGTACAAATTCTCCCACACACAATAAAAGCAACATCTTGCTGCTTACCACGACCAAGAATATCTTAATTTCTTCTGCCAGCTATACCCAAATTCCAACCCTTACTACTAACCCCCAGGTAAATTAGCTTGTCTGAGTATATTTTACAACCCCCTTCAATATACCAAAAGGGTAATAGATAGGCCTTAACCAACTTTGGGAATTGTAAATAATTCAGTTCATCTCTTACCATAGCTGGGAGAAAATTCCAGGCCTGTGGGCCCTAACTGTAAATGCCCTTTTTTATGGGAAATTAATTTCTTTCCTTGATGAGATCTGAGTACAGTAGGTTTGTAAGATCTTTATTGCTGTCTTCTGTTCCAGTACTGTTTGTATAAATAATTTTAAAGATTAATAATTTAGGAGAATACAATTGGTATTGGTGATCCTTCTTTTTTTCCATATGATTAAGTTAAATTTGCAAGATTTAGTTACATTTGCTTCAGATTACTAAAAATAGCTATCAGGTTTATATAATGTTGGCGTCACTTTCAGCTTGTGGAAAAAATCTGGTCCTGTAACTAGAATCTAGTTAATTGTGTTGAAAACTTAATAGTTAATACTTGTCCAGCAGTGGTCAGCTAAATTGTTAGATGTGTTGTGAAATTAATAATGAGTAAGTCTGCATTATGGATAGCAAGGTTAAAAGAAAGAAAAGAAAATACGAGAGGCTTTGTATATACTAACTAGAGCAAACTGTTTTCCGCAGGGATTAGAGGACAGATAATGAGTACTGTTACTCCTCTAGCAAAGAGACCTGCCAAAAATGATGGGTGAGAACAGTCTGTCTCGCACATTCTATCATGGTGACATCCATACTCTTGATAAGTCACACTTTCACATAAACTCAATCTCTATCTCCCTCTGTCTCGCACATTACTACTGGGGGAATTCTGCATGCAAAAATTTAAAATTCTGCATGTTTTTTATATTGGTCAAAATAACACAAAATACATGATCATCTGTGAGTAATTAATTTAAAATGTAATACTGAAAGGTTATTACTCAAAGATATAGAGTTTTAAATATTTTGAGCAGAATTCCCCTAGAAGTATACTGTAAGAGTGTCTCTTCTCCACCTTCTCTCCCTATTTCTCTCGTCAAACTCCTTTCACTCTGCCCTTTCAAGCTCTACTCCCTTCCCCCTCCAGGCTCAACCCCTTGCACTCTATCTCCACTCCCAGCCTTCCACTCCTAGAATTTGACTCCTCTCTCATAAAGACCCTCACACAGGATCCCTCTGTCCCTCTCTCTCACATACACACACACCACATTACACAAGCTCCCACACTCTCTTTTGCACACTCTCTCAAACATCCCTGCAAACAGGCTCTCTCCATTTCTCTCTCCCTCACACACAAAAACACACCCTCTCTCCCATACACACTCACTCTCATGCCCATACACATACACACAATTTTCCTGTCTCGCGCATACAGACTCACAGTCTCTTATACACACGCCCACACCTACCTTCCTCTCTCAATTACATATTCTGGGACTCTCCCTCTTCAGCTGCAGCTTGGATGGACTCTGCCTGCAGTTACCCGACTTTTGTCTTCCATGTCTTCTGCCACGAGTGGGATGGGCTCTGATCATGGACTGCCGGGCCTGTCCAGATTCTTTTCAGAATATAAGAATTCTACACAAATTCTGTGCTGCGCAGTTGCGCAGAATTCCTCCTGGAGTATCACATCCTCTCACATCCTCATTCACACAATGTCTCATACTCTTACACTTCCTCCCACATGCATTCCTTTTTCTCATGCGCACTCAGTCTTTGTGTCACACACCCTCTTTCTCTACATGCTCTTTCCTTTGAAAAATTGTCCCTAGGAAAAAATACTCTGAGCTATTTGCATCTGCTTTTTCTACAGATATTTTTCCTGGTAAAAACAATGCACATAATTTTGAAAATACAAAGTACTATGTTGTTGCCTCCTGGCACAGGAACGCCTCCCCAAGAATGTGGGTAAATGTATGCACATTTTGGAGCAAAACACATACTTTTACCTACAATACAGGCTGGCATTTTTGAAAGACCCCTTTTATTCTTGTAAATACTATATCTTTTTAAATAGGTAACTAGCTTTTGAAAAGAATCCTAAAAATATATTGACTCGCCTATTATGGTGCTAATCATAGTTCCTTTAAGCTGAGTGTGTAAGTGATTGCTCAATCATTTTGGAGCATCAATCACATTTTACATGGTTGCTCACATAACTTTTTCTTTGTGCTATATACAGAAATGCAATATCAATACTGGCCCAAAACAATTATTAGTTTAAAAAAATTGTTGCTCACTTGAAAAAATTTGCACACACCATGGAGGGAGCATTGGTGCTGTCATGAAGTTTTTTCTAAATCCTGGTCTCAGTATGCTTACCATCCTTCTTGTAAATGAATGAGAGATCCTGTCTTGAGGATTCATCTCACCACTTATCAAGAGACGGCTGAGGGGGGATATGATAGAGGTGTTTAAAATCATGAGAGGTCTAGAACGGGTAGATGTGAATTGGTTATTTACTCTTTCAGATAATAGACTATGGTGCACTCCATGAAGTTAGCATGTGGCACATTTAAAACGAATCGGAGAAAGTTCTTTTTCACTCAACCACATCCTCTGGCAACAATTTGTTGCCAGAGGATGTGGTTAGTGCAGTTAGTATAGCTGTGTTTAAAAAAGGATTGGATAAGTTCTTGGAGGAGAAGTCCATTACCTGCTATTAATTAAGTTGACTTAGAAAATAGCCACTGCTATTACTAGCAACAGTAACATGGAATAGACTTAGTTTTTGGGTACTTGCCAGGTTCTTATGGCCTGGATTGGCCACGGTTGGAAACAGGATGCTGGGCTTGATGGACCCTTGGTCTGACCCAGTATGGCATGTTCTTATGGTTATAAAAACTTTCTTAATTGAAAATCTTTTGATAATGAGAATTCTGCCTCTGAAAGGAAGACATTAAAAGGCTTTTGACTGTGATTCTGTTATGTATATAAGGAGCAATGTTCAAATGCTTTTACTTGGTAAAAGCAGGAGTGAAAGTACAGTGGAAATTTTAATGTTCAGAAGTACCTATAGTGTGCGTACTTCCCAAATTTTTGAAGGCAAAGTCCATGGAGTATTTCTGTTTGAAAATTTATTAGCAGGCATCTGCAGGCCTGCAATCTACACTTGGGAGTTTCGTTATTGCCCTCATATTTATTAAATGGCTTCTGGATAAGCTATCAGGTCATGTATGGCTCTATTTGTTTGGTCTTCAGAAGGTGTGTGATTGACTTATATTGATGGTCGCTGAAGCACTCTTTATGTTACATGATTAAACCTCGGTATATAAAAGCTTCAAATAAATTATGCTGTAGTATTGTCTCCCTGTGGTATTACAGAGAATCTGCTGAGGAGGCAAGGATATCCCTTCATGCTGGATTTTACATAATGAGTATGTTTCAGAAAGATGTTATATTTCCTTTGGCAGCCATAACACATTATTCAGTGTCTCACTTACTGCCTTGTAGGAAGGATACGGTTTTAGGTTTTGATTTAGTGCAAAGCACATAACCAGTTCTGATCTTTGAGGAATATTTTGATATTGGTAGACAAATTATTGTAATTCATTGGGACCATTAAACAAAGCTCAGATGATGGTCTTTCTCCCAGGACAAGCAGGATGGTTGTCCTCACATGTGGGTGATGTCACTGGACGGAGCCCTATCATGGAAAACTTTTCTGTCAAAGTTTCTAGAACTTTAGACTGGCACACTGAGCATGTCCAGCATGCCATGATCCCTCAAGCCACAGGGGTCTCCCTTCAGTCTCTTTTTTTCTGTGCTGCAGTTTGCCTCGCGGTTAGGAGCTTTGTGAGACTTCTCACAATATTTTCCTCACGGAAAAATCTTAAAATTTCCTTCAGAAAAATATTCCCTCATAGGGGTCTCCCATCGGGATATATTTTCCTTTGTTCGATGAGTAAAATCACTGTTCTCGGTCGGTACCTCTCCCACCATTTTCTCGGTGTCCGCAGGCCGTCGACGGTTTTTTGTCCTCAACCTTTGCCATTATGGCAACAGGCTTCAGAAAATGTCCCAAGTGTCCCCGAACCATGTTGATTACCGATCCACACGATGTTTGTGTGCTGTGCCTCGGTTCAGTACATGACGTCTCGAGTTGTCCAGAATGTGCCCAGATGACTCCGAAGGGTAGGCAGGCTCGCCTTGACAAGATGGAAACTCTGTTTAAAATACAACTGGTTCCATCGACGTTCACCCAATCGCCACTGGCAGGGGCATCGAAAAAATTGATCATAAAACCCCGCTGGGAATATCAAGGGTAGCGGTGACTGTCCGTCGCCGACTCCATCCAAGTCATCGACAACATCTACCATGGCGCTGGGGAAAGACCGAGCCGAGCACCGAGGAAAACATCGGCACCGATTCCGAATTGGCTTCGATGGCTATCGAGCTGCTTGCGAAGAGGACATGGGTAGAGGAGCTGTTTACACCCTCTACACCGGAACATCCAAGGCGATCCCCACCGATATCGGTGCTGGGTACTGAGCCCCCTCAGGGACCTGTGGAGGAGCCAGTTACGCCTAACCTGCCACCCCCTGTAGCTGCAATATCAACACCAGCTTTCAGGGAGGAACTGGACGGTTTTATCTACCAGGCAGTAGGGATGTGCAGACAAAAAGTTTATGTT
Organism: Rhinatrema bivittatum; assembly: GCF_901001135.1. Classification (NCBI taxonomy): domain Eukaryota; kingdom Metazoa; phylum Chordata; class Amphibia; order Gymnophiona; family Rhinatrematidae; genus Rhinatrema; species Rhinatrema bivittatum. The sequence goes on along the minus strand of NC_042617.1, from coordinate 104,243,615 downwards.
CATAAGTCCATAAGTCGAAAAGGGGGGTCAATTTCGGTCAATATGGACATATGGAGAATTCCATAAGTTGAGTCTATGTCCATACGTGCACCGGTTCCCTAAATAAAAATTTAAACCCCTCACCCTCCTTAATCCCCCCCAAGACTTACCAAAATTCCCTGGTGGTCCAGCGGGGAGTCAGGAAGCCATTCCTCTATTCCTTTGCGAGGAGCACGTGACGTCCCCGTCACGTGGTCCACCGCGGTTCCGCTCCCGGACCCCTCGTTGGACACAAACGGAACTTTTGGCCAGCTTGGGGGGGCCTCCTGACCTCCCCAAGCTGGCCAAAAGTTCCGTTTGTGTCCAACGAGGGGTCCGGGAGCGGAACCGCGGTGGACCACGTGACGGCCGCGTCACTCTGACGTGACGCAGACGTCACGTGCTCCTCGCAAAGGAATAGAGGAATGGCTTCCTGACTCCCCGCTGGACCACCAGGGAGTTTTGGTAAGTCTTGGGGGGGATTAAGGAGGGTGAGGGGTTTAAATTTTTATTTAGGATCAATGATCGCGATTTCCAACGTATTCAACATAGCTATGTTGAATACGTTGGAAATCCGATCGTTTTCGCCTCATCACTTTTTTAAGTTAAAAAAAAAAAAAAAAAGTAGCGTTTTACATATAAGTTCAAAACGAATGCACACCCCTACCAAGCAGTGCTCGATGCCCTCCGTGAACTACAGCCACTGGTGCCGGCCCCATATCATCACCGCCAATAGAGCCATCGATATTTGCACCGTTTCTTACCAGGCTGGATACACTGATTGGTGCCCTGCCAACAAAACCTGGTCCACCGATACCGAAGCAACCTATGCAGCCTCCGAAACACCGGATTCCCATTCCCAGGTCTTCAGAGGACAAGGGCACCAATTCCAGTTCAATTTCACTGATACCTCAACTGATGCCTGGTGTCTATCAGGGTTCTCGGGACCGAGACACCCGCAGTTTCCATTGATAGTGGTACCGAGGATGACGCTTCCATCGATGCCACCGCAACATCCATCGGTGCCAGAACGTCCTACAACACCAGCTTTCTTCCCTCGTCCAAGATCTTGACCAGAGACCTTCTCTGATACATGGGAAGACGTAGACACTGACTCATCCACGGAGGATATTTTGTCAGAACCATCTCCTCCAGAAGATCTGTCCTTTGCCAATTTCGTTAGGGAGATGTCAGAGATGATTCCCTTCGATCTCATTACAGAAGAAGATACAAGACACAAAACATTGGAAGTACTCCAATTTGTTGATGCTCCAAAGGAAGTCGTAGCTATCCCAAGTACACGAAGTACTAGTAGATCTACAGCATTGACTCTGGGAACATCCCTGCACTGTTCCTCCAGTAAATAGAAGAACGGATGCAACTTATCATCTTCAGCACATACCTGGATTCCAGAAACCACAACTGCCACATCAGTCAGTGGTTGTGGAGTCAGCACAAAAGAAATCAAGGAGACTTCATCCACATTCATCAACACCTCCTGGCAAAGATCAAAGATTCACGGACATTTTAGGCCATAAAATGTTTCAGGGCTCTATGCTGGTGTCAATCGCTGCATACCAACTCTATATACTCGCATCCCTACAACTTGCCCTCAACTCATCAAAAACCGAGCTCCTCCTCATCCACAACCACCAGACCATTAAGCTCCCTCCCTCCAACGACCTTATGACCATCTCCCTCACCCCACAGCCCCCTGTACGAAACCTTGGCATTCTAATCGACCCACATCTGAACCTAATAAAACACATTAGCTCCTTCCTAAAAGGAGGTTTCTACAAGCTCAATGTTATAAAAAAAAGCTCAAGCCCCTACTCTACACACATGATCTCAAAACTGTCATCCAAGCCACCTTATCATCTAAGCTGGATTACTGCAACTCCCTGTACCTTGGCCTCCTCCACTCCACCTTCAAACCTCTACAGATACTACAAAATGCAACGGCAAGGATAATCAGCAATGCACGCAAATCAGACCACATAACCCCCATCCTCAAAGACCTACACTGGCTCCCTATCTCCATAGGGATATGGAGATAGGGAGCCATCCCGCATCCTTTTCAAAACACTCATATCATACACAAATCTATCCACAAAAATAATTCCTCCTGACTCACAGCAACAAGGGACCGTGCTATCTCAATTGCCGGCCCAACTCAATGGAATGCACTACCTTCCAATCTCCGCCTGGAGCCATGCCCATTTAAATTCAGGAAAATGCTAAAGACCTGGCTCTTCCACCAGGCATTTCCAGATTAACTTCGATAAGTACTTTTCCTTCCACGCCTTTCCATCTTCACATCGCTCCTAGCAACACGCACCCTGTGATTCTGTAAATATGTTCCCTTTCTATCTTATTTCACACCTTCTTAGTTCCATTTTTCAGGCTCCCAGTTAGAACCTCCTACCTCTTGTTTTTCGGTTGTCCACCCCCCTGTACCTGTTCATTGTAATTTCCACCTGCTGTTAAGATGTAAACCGATATGATGTGTATTCTAATGTCGGTATAAAAAAAAAAAAAAAAAGCTGTAAAATAAATAAATAAATATATGGCTCAGTACCAGAGAAACCTTTGGAAACAGGTTCAGGAAGTAGTCGACTCTCTTCCTCAACAGCAGCAAGCCAGTCTCAATGCCATTTTACATAAAGGCCTGGAAGCTGGTAAACACAAAGTTCGTGCTGCTTATGATTCCTTCGAGACAGCTTCTCGTATGTCAGCAACAGGAATCAGTGCCCAGGAGATGGGCCTGGTTAAAAGCCTCAGACCTGAGGTCCAAGATAGACTGGCTGATTTACCTTGCACCGTTGAGAATCTATTCGGTGATAAAATCCAATTGAAGGACCACAATGAGACCCTGCACCAATTATCAATGATTACTACTGAGGTCCCTTCTTCTGCCAGAAGAAGCCTTTTTATCGCCCACCCACCTGCATCTCGAGGGCACACGACTAGACCATCTCAGAGAGGAAATCCTCGACAGCCTAAAGCATCCAGACCTCAGCCTCCTCCACAAACAGGCCAAGCTTCTGATTTTGAAACCTTTCCAGAGAACAGCAGCCCCTCCACAAATCCAAAATCAGATTTGCCAGTAGGAGGGACGGGTTCATCACTTTATAACCAATTGGCTCAACATTACCACAGACCAATGGTTTATTTCTATCATATCCCAGGGATACCGTCTAAACTTTCTCACGATACCCCAGGATTCACCACCCAACCCACTGTGGATACACAAAGATCACACAACTCTTCTAGAGTCAGAACTATCCACCCTTCTGGGCGCCAGGTCCGTGGAATCTGTCCCCCCGACCTCAGCAGGGCAGAGGGTTCTAATCCCGCTATTTTCTTATTCCAAAGAAAACTGGAGGCCTCCATCCCATCTTAGACCGCCGCAATCTCAACAGATTTCTACAAAAAGAAAAATTCAGCACCATGCTTCCCCTCTTACAAACAGGAGATTGGCTCTGTTTTCTGGATCTTCAGGACACTTATGCTCACATTCCAATCTTCCCACCTCACCGCAAATACCTGCATTCCCTAGTGGGACATCAACACTTTCAATACCAGGTCCTGCCTTTCGGACTTGCCTCGGCACCCCGTGTGTTTACAAAGTGCCTAGCAGTAGCTGTGGCCCGTCTACACAAGAAAAGCATACATATCTTTCCTTACCTGGATGACTGGCTCATAAAGAGCCAATCCAAGCAAGGAGCTCTCGACACTCTTAAGCTCACTATCCACCTGCTACACTCATTGGGATTTCTCATCAACTACCAAAAATCCCACCTGACTCCATCTCACCTTTTGACTTTCATTGGAGCAGATTTGGACACCACAGTTGCAAAGGCCTTCCTGCCCAACGACTGCGCAGACACACTCTCCAGACTAGCTGTATCTCTGCACACAAAGAAAATAGCCTCAGCCCATCAATTCTTAACATTGCTGGGACACATGGCTTCCACGGTCCACGTCACTCCTATGGCCAGGCTGGCCATGAGAATAACACAATGGACTCTAAAATCTCAATGGCTCCAAGCCATTCAACCACTGTCATCTCTAATTCATATAACCCACCAGTTACGTTTATCTCTTCTCTGGTGGACGAAAACAAACAACTTGCTAACAGGTCTAACCTTCCAGCAACCAGTTCTCCAAGTAGCTTTAACCACAGATGCGTCCACCTTAGGTTGGGGAGCTCATGTGAACAATGAAACTCAAGGTACTTGGATACAGCTCAAAGCAACATTTCAGATCAGCTTCCTAGAGCTTCGAGCTATACGTTATGCTCTCTATGACTGCCTTTCACACAAGACTGTTCTTATACAAACAGACAACACAGTTGCAATGTGGTACCTGAACAAACAGGGAAGCACAGGCTCTTATCTCCTCTGCCAAGTAGCTGCAGAGGAAACATGGAATGTGTTAGGGACTGGGCCCGAACACATTCCATGTTTCACCGGGCCACTTATCTGGCAGGCATACAGAATGTAGTTGCAGATCGCCTCAGCCATCAGTTTCATCCCCACGAGCCTGGATCCTCTGGTAATGTCCAGAAACTTCCAACGCTGGGGTCAGCCAACGATAGACCTCTTTGCATCCATATTGAATCACAAAGTGGACAGATTCTGCTCCCTGCACAGGCTGCGAGACAAATTAGCCATGGATGCCTTTGCTCGCCCCTGGAACTCAGGCCTCCTATACGTGTATCCCCCGATACCGCTCATAGCCAAAACTCTCGTGAAGCTGCAACAGGACAAAGGGTCAGTGATATTCATAGCCCCATATTGGCTTCAACAAGTGTGGTTTCCCATACTTCTCGACCTCTCGATCAGAGAACCAATTCGCCTGGGCACAGCGCCCACTCTCATAACTCAGAATCAAGGCATGTTACGCCATCCAAACCTTCAGACCCTGTCCCTCATAGATTGGATGTTGAAAGCTTGATCCTCCAACCGCTCAACCTTTCAACTGATGTCTCTCAAGTGCTTGTAGCTTCACGTAAGCCTTTCACATGTAAATCCTATCAGTCTAAGGAATTTAGATTTACCACATGGTGCACGCAGCAAAGTTTCGACCCCTTTTCCTGCCCCACTACATCTTTACTAGACTATCTCTGGCACCTTTCAGATTCTGGTCTCCAGACCTCTTCAGTACGGATACACATGAGTGCCATCTCAGCATACCACAAGGGAATAGGGGATGCCCCAGTAACAGCGCAACCCCTTGTGAGTAGATTTATGCGGGGTCTCGTACAACCTAAGCCCCCTTTACGGCTACCAGTCACTGATGGGACCTAAATGTAGTACTTACAAGGCTCATGTGCTCCCCGTTTGAGCCTTTGCACTCCTGCGATGTTAAATTTCTTACATGGAAAGTTATCTTCCTAGTAGCCATTACATCTGCTCGAAGGGTTACTGAGTTACAAGCACTTGTCACATACTCACCCTATACCAGATTCCTACATGACCGAGTGGTCCTCCGTGCTCACCCTAAATTCCTTCCCAAGGTGGTTACTGACTTCCACTTGAATCAGTCTATAGTCTTACCCACCTTTTTCCCAAAGCCTCACTCCCACCAGGGCGAGAGAGTTTTACACATCTTTGATTGTAAACGTGCACTTCCATTTTACCTAGACCGCACTGCAGTCCACAGGAAATCCACCCAACTCTTTGTTTCTTTTGACAAAAACAGACTAGAGTTGCAGTGGGCAAACAAACTCTCTCCAACTGGCTAGCAGACTGTATCGGATTCTGCTATGAAAAAGCAGGTTTTCCTCTCCAGGGACGAGTGAAGGTGCCCTCAGTAAGAGCCATGGCAACCTCAGATTGCTGACATCTGCAAAGCTGCAACATGGAGCTCTCTCCATGCATTTGCAGCACATTTCTGCCTGGACAAGGAAGAACGTCAAGTCTCTGCATTTGACCAATCCGTCTTGAAGAACTTATTTCCAGTATAATCCCAACTCCTTCCACATCCGATCTGCTTTGATTTTCAGGCTGCCTCATTTTTCCCAACAGTACACCAGTTGTTGTGCCTGTTGCCCAAGTTGTACGCTGTTGGTCCACAGCAATATGAGTCAGTCTGTAGCTTGCTAATCACCCACATGAGGACTACCATCCTGCTTGTCCTGGGAGAAAGCAGAGTGAGTTACCTGTAACAGGTGTTCTCCCAGGACAGCAGGATGTAGTCCTCACGAAACCCACCTGCCACCCCACGGAGTTGGATCCGAAACGTTTTATTATTTTATTTTTTCACTCGCACCTGTTGCTACAAACGAGACTGAAGGGAGACCCTGTGGCTCGAGCGATCATGGCATGCTGGGCATGCTCAGTGTGCCAGTCAAAAGTTCTAGAAACTTTGACAGGGCTCCGTCCAGTGACGTCACCCAAATGTGAGGACTACATCCTACTGTCCTGGGAGAACACCTGTTATAGGTAAACAACTCTGCTTTCAGCCTAGAATGCGATTCATGGAGTAGAGTTTGTGAGCATTGGAGAGGGAATACTGAAAACAAAATTAGTTATTTTTTATAGAATCCTAGTGCAGGTTCAGCTTTGTATCAGGTGAAACAATAGTTAGAGCCTGAAGCTTTCTAACACTGTGAGCTGAAGTGCAAATAAACATAGAGGCTTGGGTGCCATAATTCTAATTTTCAATTGTTCAAGGTTCAGAGTCGGAAGATGGTGCTGTCAACTTTGGGGCCACTTTTATGTCATGTGGATGAAAATATTGCCTTTTCCTGGAATACATTTTAATTCAAATATTGCTTCTGAATAAAAAGAGAGGTCCCTGATTTTGCCATCATTTTATAACACCCTCTTTGCTGTTTGCCTTCTCTGGGGACTTTCTTTGTTCACCATGAAAGGATGAATGGGAAGTCTCCTTTAAGTTTATTCTCTTAGTGCCAGGATTTGCGACTGCCCTTTTCCCTCCTGTCTGTTGCTTATGTGCATCTCCTCTGTAATGCGCTTGAATCCCTCAGGGCCTGTTGGGCAGGGACTCTTAACACATTTCCTGTACTAAAGTGCTGCAGCCTGAGCTATGGGATCAACCTTAACTGATTTGTATTAAAGTAATTTTTATTGCAATTTGTTAGTCTCTTTTATTATCAAAACATTTTAAGTAGTAACAGGCAAATCAGCAAGAAGTTGCACAGTGAAAACCAGAATGGGCAGAAACAAATCAAAAATAAATGAAGGCAAAGTGTTGAAAAGCTGGAGGTCCAAAAGGGAGGAAAAATAATAGAGGGAAGATAATTAAGGATAATAGGGCAAAATGATGGATAAATAGGATGGAAAGGGTAGACAAATAGAAAATGTGGGAGAAATTTGAGAAGAATGTGTAGGATCTAGTGGTCAGTTGCTGAGGTGAGCTTTAGCAATCTGTCTTTCCCTGGTCTTATTGCAGCTTCCTGATATCTAGTGGCAGCAGAAGCCTGGATCCTGAGATTCCCACACAGCATGATAAAATCAGTAATGGAGATCTTGATTGTTCACCTGGTCAGAGATCAGACCTGTTGCACTTATGCTATGTTAAGGTATCTTACATTACAATGGAAAAATTAATTAATGTACCTGCTGCCATATTATAGAAAAAAAATCCATTGCCTAATGTAATTTTACATTTCATTTGATGTTTTCCAATCTGCAAAAGAAAGTTAATGAGAATTAATTTATGAATACGGATAAGCTGATCAGAATGCACTAAGTTTAATATATAAAATGGTTCTTACATGTGTTATACTGAAAGGAATGGAAACAGGGGGAATTTTTGTAAAGGATTTACATGCTTAAAACTGGTTAAATGCACTTTACCCTTGTAAGTGGGTTTTTGAAAATTGCTAAAATATATGCCATTGAATTGTCAATAGGTTTTGCACATGTTAAGTGAATTGTTAAGTATGTAAATTGGCTTTTAAAAATTGCTATGATAGTGTTACATTTAAATGCATAACTCCTTTGAAAATTACCTCTAAAATGTTTGTTTAAAAAATTTCTTACATTTTTAGAATAACAACAATCAGCTCTTACATTTTGTAATCCTCCAGTAGTTGCTCCTTTTTCTAGTATACTGGTGTAATATGCTTTTTTTAAAATTGAATTGCAGGTAGCACACACAAGACTATTTTACTACTACAAAGGAAAACAGTGCAGTAGGAATCTTGAAGTCAATATTTAAATATATTTAAACTGTGTAATCCCCAGTACAAATCATAATGGTGCAGAACAAATTATATCATAAGTGTGTGTTTAGTATCATGCTTTTGAAGTATGTATTCTTACCAAGTTTTCATGAGAAACCTTGCATCCTTCACTCACATACAAAATCAGTCATGTAGCCTTAAAACTGAGGGGCCAGCTTGATGGCCAGAGGCAGCATTGTGATTTAGTATGCGAGGCCCAGACTGAATTCCCAGATCAGGCTCTTGCTTCTAAAGCTGGGAGAGGCTTGGGATATGATCCACTGTTGATGCAGTGAGTGAGGATGGATCAGATTCCAGTAGGGCTGGAAGCCCAAGGAGTAGGAGGAGGCCAAAACAAAATGAGACTGAGTATTGGCTTTGAAGGTGCATTTTAATGTAACTACTCTGTTTGGCTAAGTTGACATGCTTCCTGATTATACTGTATATTGTACTGAAATATAACGCTGAATGCATTTAGAAGGAGAAAGTAAATTTTCATCTGTGATTTCATGGTTTATCTGGATTCTACATTTGGCTGCCTTTGTATGAGGATGCCAGTGCATGGAACTGACAGGCTTCGCAGGGGTTAAAGTATCATTAGTGAAAGGACAGATTTTCTTTAAATCATGGAGGATGCCATTTGACATTATAATTTTATCCTTCTGTGTTTTATTGTGTACCCTAGTAATGGTCGTCATTTTCGGGGTTCTAAGAGTGGCTTTTTAACACCACAGTGACTAATACAGAAAAGAAGAGACTATTTCTATGGTCAGAACTGAAAATTTTAAGATTTGAATGTGGATTTTTGAGGCTTGATTTTATTTCTATTGTGACTTCTTAAATGTATTATTTATTTATTTAAAGGCTTTTATATACTGATGTTCATGTTATAGTACATATCGCGTCGGTTTACAGAGAACTAAGGTTAGAAATTACAATGAACATGGTAAATAATGATTTCAAATGTCATATACTCTGACATGTCAGTTGAGATGACTTTTTTTTTTCTAAATTAGTTGTTTAAATTCTCCTTTAGCATGCATGCATATCAGCATCTTTCCCGTTCACAGGAGTATACTGGATCTATATAGCCTTCTAAATGTAATGTTTTACTTTTGCTTTCTTCACAATTGTTTTAATTATTTAAAACAAAATACAGTATCCTAAACCAAGCTATATGAAATATGTTTTCACAAATCTTGTAGACTGTAAAATTCTATAGTATAAACAATAGTAACTGTTAAACTGGCATGCTGCTCACTTTGGCATGTTTTGTCGGCGTGTGTCCAGATACACAGCTATTTTAGAACTTAAGCTTATATGCGCACATGTTATAAAACAGCCTGTCTGCATGCAATTTTATGTGGATGCGCGCATGGGCACACTAATCCCGCTTCTACCATGCAAGTCGGAGGATTTTAAAAGGGGTGTGCCCATGCCATTGCCAGTTTCATGAGTTCATCCACCAGTTTGCTGAGTTAACAGCTAGATCCTCCAACCCCGTCTAGTTTAATAGCCTTCACCCCCCCCCCCCCCACACACACTTAACCCCAGACCATTAAATACCTCAGTTATGGCTAGTTTTTATTTTTTTTAAACTTGTTTATTTAAAATATATTTTGCAAGCTTCCATAAAAAATTATATCCAGTGCAGTTTACATAATCAATACACATAAGTATGAAAATACAATACAAATCAACGAAAACGTTAAAACATTAAAACAAGATGCTATACCTAAATAACATAAATTAGCAGCACAACCATTAACAATATTCATCCAAATGCCTCCTGAAATAACATGGTTTTAAGTTCTTTCATGAACTTTCTAATATCTACCTCTTGCCGTAAATTCAGCGTTAAACATTCCATAGTACAAGTGCTGCAAAAGAAAATGCTCTTATTTCTACACTGTTGCCAGTTAAAATCCTTAGTACATGGTATTCTCAATAACTGAGTCTATGAGCGAAGGGACTGAGCTGAATGATACCATTCCAACTTCTCCTGGACAACACATGAAGTGTTTTCCCTAAAGTTTAAAAGTTATAACCAGCAGTCAAAATGTTATTCTGTATTTTATGGGTAACCAATGTAATCCATGCAAACTTGGGGAGATATGGCCCTATCTACCTAAGCCCAGCAGCATCCACACTGCTGTGTTATCCCAGGACAAGCAGGATGCTAGTCCTCACATATGGGTGACGTCAGTAACGGAGCCCTAGAGCAGGAAAAACTTCTGTCAAAGTTTCTAGAAACTTTTGACTGGCAGCCTGAGGCTACTGAGCATGCCCGGCATGCCATGATATTCTCTGCCACAGGGGTTTCGCTTCAGTCTTCGTTTTTCTGCGCTGCTGGACAGCAGCACGGATATTGGAGCCTTCTGAGTTTACTTCAGACCTAACTACGAATTAGTTGCATTTTCTCTCATTTCTCCCTTAAGGGGTCTCATTTCTTCTCGGTTCACTAGCTGGTGAATTATTTAGCGTTATTTTTTACAAAAACGCTATTAATTTTTTCAGTCATCGACAGCTGTCAGTGATGGAATGGCGTCGGGATTTAAGAAATGCCCGACTTGTAACCGCACAATGTCGGTCACAGATCTGCACTTAGAGTGCGTTCGATGTTTGGGTGAAAAACATGACATTTCCTCTTGCGAGAAATGTCAAGAAATGACACCAAAGGGCCAAAAACTCCGTCAGGAGAAGATTCAACAGCTCTTCAACTTACAGCTGATTCCCTCTCCAGCCACTTCATCGAAGTCCTCACTGGTAGGAGCTTCAAAAAAGATATTATTAAAAAAGCACCGACCCAACGGCTCCGGTGATAAATCCTCCCCTACTCCATCAACATCGTCGATTCGCTCGGCAGCGGAGGTAAGGCCTAGGCATAAGCACCGGCATTGGCATGCCTCGGTGTTGCCGTCGGGATCCATCTGGGGGGAACCATCTGAGAAACGGGCTAAATTTACTTCCACTTCGATGCCTGATAGGCCTTCTACGTCACCGGTGACACCGCAGTTGGAATCGTCAACGTCTCCATCGGAGTCACTTCCCATATCGATGCCGCAAGACTTTTACATCTTACATAAAAGAAGCAGTCTTACAGGCCATCAAGGAACACTTACCAGTGCCTGCACTGATACCGGCGACACCACCGATGCCGGTGACGTCTATTTCGACATCGACGTCACTGATGCCGGCACAACTGGTGCCGATGTCAGTTCCATCGACGATGGCACCGATTCCGGTACCGACTCGATGCCGGGCACGGTCCCGATGCTGCTCACGGTCCTGACTCCAGGAACAGACTCGATGCCAAGCACTGTCCAATTTCTGGGATCTTTCTTGACCCCACGGTCCTTTCCGATGCCACAGGACCCATCTACTCATCGTGCATCACTTTCATCTACGATGTCTTCGTCAATGCCCCCAATTTCATCGGGTACATCATCGATGTTTTCCACAGCTTTGGCTCCAGCATCGATGCACATAACGGGCACTGCTGCCGTAAATCCACCTACGAGAAAGGCATCGATTCCAACGATTCCAAAATCAAAATCTACGATGCCTCTCCCTTCTGGAGTTACTGTATCCTCTGAAGCAACATTATACTCTGTGCTTCAGAAAAAATATCAAGACCTACTGGACTCCTTACCTTCAAATCCTATAGAAGAGGAGTTTTCTTCCCAAGAACCCATTCCAGGGCCTTCGTGTACCTCCTCCACCTATAACTGGGAAACCACGTCCACGTGTATCACTCCAGATTATGACTCCTGGAGTGATACACAGTCTGACACCTCAGAAACTTTTATGTCTGACCCTTCTCCTCCACATCCAAGAAAGCAGTCTCCACCAGAAGACCTTTATTCAAGAGATGGCTGACTCTGTCCCTTTTAAGTTAGAGTCTGTGCAAGATCTACGCCACCAAACCCTTGAGGTACTACAATTTGTGGATTTTCCCAAACAAATTATGGCAATACCTATTCATGACATTCTTCTCCAACTTCAACAAAGAATGTGGGAACATCCTTGTTCTGTTCCTCCCATAAATAGAAGAATGGACTCAACATATTTAGTCCAATCTGCACCGGATTTCCAAAAATCCCAACTTCCTCATTCTTCTGTAGTTGTAGAATCAGCGCAGAAGAAAGCAAAAAGAACAAGTGCATTCTTCTAATCCTCCGGGGAAAGAATAGGTTTCTAGACACTTTAGGTCGCAAGGTATTTCAGGGTGCAATGCTAAACTCTAGAATTACAGCCTATCAATTGTACATCACACAATATCAAAGAAACCTTTGGAAACAGATGGAGGACTTTATCCCATTTTTACCCCAGGAATTCAGAGAACCAGCACAAAATCTAATTCATAAAGCTTTTGAGGCAGGGAAACATGAAGTAAGAGCTGCCTATGATTCCTTTGAGACAGCCTCAAGGGTGGCAGCTTCTGGCATAAGTGCCAGGAGGTGGGCCTGGCTTAAGGCATCAGACCTCAGGACAGAGGTCCAAGAAAAACTAGTGGACCTGCCCTGCGCAGGAGACAACTTATTTGGAACAAAAGTTCAGGAAACGGTCTCTCAACTCAAGGAACATAATGAGACCTTAAGGCAGCTATCCTCCATGCCTCAAGATACCACTACACACGCTGCACGTCGGTCCCAACGAAGGGATATTCGCAGGCCCTATTACCGTCCTAAAAGATATTATCCTCCTGCAACTAGGCCTTGCCAGTCAAGAACCCAGCACAGGACACAGCCTCGCCAACAAAGAACAACCAGACCTCAGCCTGCCACTCAAACAGGTCCCGCAGCTGGTTTTTGAGAACATCCCCAGGGAACTAAGCCAATCCACGAATCCTCAACCAGAGCTCCCTGTGGGAGGAAGATTATCCAAATTTTACAACAGTTGGATAACTATCACAACGGATCAGTGGGTTCTCTCCATCATATCTCAAGGTTACAAACTCAATTTCCTATCAATTCCTACAGAATTTCAAGCACCTCAGATTCCTCTCAACAGAAATCATATTCCTCAACTTCAAATAGAATTATCCACCCTTCTGAAAGCCAGGGCCATAGAACCAGTGCCCCAGTCTCAGCAGGGCAGAGGATTCTACTCCCGATATTTCCTCATTCCAAAGAAAATGGGAGGCCTACGTCCCATCCTAGATCTCAGAAATCTCAACAAATTTCTGAGGAAGGAAAAGTTCAGGATGGTCTCTCTAAGCACCATGCTTCCAATTCTTCAAAAAGGGGATTGGCTTTGTTCTCTGGATCTGCAAGACACTTACGCTCACATTCCAATATTCCCTCCTCATCGCAAGTACCTGCGCTTCATGGTAGGTCACCAACATTTCCAGTACAGGGTACTACCATTCGGACTTGCCTCTGCTCCCAGAGTTTTCACAAAATGTCTGGAAGTAATAGCAGCTCACATGTACACAAGCAAGGTGTACATGTCTTCTCATATCTAGACGACTGGCTCATCAGGAGTCAATCTCAAAAAGGAGCAATAACTTCTCTCAACCAAACTATTGCTCTACTGCACTCTACGGGTTTTCTCATCAACTATCAAAAATCCCATCTCACACCGTCTCACATGCTCCAATTCATAGGAGCAAGCCTAGACACCATCCTTGCAAAAGCCTTTCTACCAGAGGATCGAGCAGAAACACTGTCCTTGTTGGCAAAATCGATTCACTCAAAGCCACGAGCAACAGCTCATCAGTTTCTCACTTTACTAGGCCACATGGCTTCCACAGTTCATGTTACTCCTATGGCAAGGCTCGCCATGAGGATGACTCAATGAATCTTATGATCTCAATGGATCCAAGCCATTCAGCCTCTACATGCTACGATTCAAGTAACCCACCAGCTACATTCTTCTCTACTTTGGTGGGTGAACAAGGACAATTTGCGTAAGGGCCTACCCTTCCAACAACCAGTCCCTCAGATAACATTAACTACAGATGCATCCACCTTGGGTTGGGGAGCTCACGTAGACACTCTCCAAACTCAGGGGACTTGGACAAAACTCGAAGCAACATTTCAAATCAATTTCCTGGAACTTCGAGCTATACGTTATGCGCTGCATGCGTTCAAGGACTGCCTCTCACACAAGACTGTTCTTATCCAGACAGACAACACAGTAGCCATGTGGTACATCAACAAACAGGGAGGTACGGGCTCGTATCTCCTTTGTCAAGAAGCTGCACAGATTTGGAGTTGGGCCCTAGACAACTCAATGTTCCTCAGGGCCACCTACCTAGCAGGCATTCACAACGTAGTGGTGGATCATCTCAGCCGTCAATTCCATCCACACGAATGGTCCCTAGACCCAGCAGTAGTGACCAGGATTTTTCAGAAATGGGGACATCCAACCATAGACCTCTTTGCGTCCCATCTGAATCACAAAGTAGACAAATTCTGTTCTCTACACACACACAAGAACCAACCAGCCAAGGACGCATTTGCTCACCCTTGGAACTCAGGCCTTCTATACCGTTCATAACCAAAACTCTAGTGAAGCTACAACAGGACAAGGGGACCATGATACTCATAGCCCCGTATTGGCCTCGACAAGTTTGGTTTCCCACACTTCTAGACCTCTCAGTCAGGAATCCAATTCGTCTGGGAGTAGCTCCCACTCTCATAACTCAGGATCAGGGTCGGTTGCGCCATCCCAACCTTCAATCCCTCTCCCTGATAGCATGGATGTTGAAAGCTTAATCTTACAACCACTCAGTCTTTCAATCCATATCTCTCAAGTACTTATTGCTTCACGTAAACCTTCCACACGAAAGAACTACGCTTCCAAATGGAAGAGATTCACCTTGTGGTGCAAGCAAAACAACATTGATCCTTTCACTTGCCCTACTACTTCTCTACTAGACTACTTATACCATCTATCAGAATCTGGTCTCCAGACTTCATCTGTAAGAGTACCTTTAAGTGCAATCTCGGCTTACCATATTAAGATGGAGGATGCACCAATCTCCACACAACCTCTCGTTAGCAGGTTTATGAGGGGTTTAACTCAACTCAAACCACCAATTCGACCACCAGTCACAGAATAGGACTTGAATTTGGTGTTGTTAAGACTCATGCATTCTCCTTTCGAACCCATAGATTCCTGTGATCTTAAATATCTCACATGGAAGACAATTTTCCTCATAGCCATTACATCAGCTAGGAGAGTTAGTGATTTACAAGCACTGGTCACGTACGCACCCTACACTAAGTTCCTACATGACAGAGTGGTCCTTCGGACACATCCAAAATTCCTCCCCAAAGTAGTTACGGAATTCCACTTGAACCAATCCATAGTTTTAACCACATTCTTTCCAAGACCTCACTCCCATCAAGGAGAATCAGCCTTACATAACTTGGACTGTAAACATGCGCTATCCTTTTACTTAAACCGCACCGCAACACACAGAAAATCCAATCAACTTTTTGTCTCTTATGACCCAAACAAGCCGGGAAAAGCAGTGGGTAAACATACTCTATCAAACTGGTTAGCAGATTGTTTTCGATTTTGCTATGAAAAAGCAGGCCTTCCTCTCCAAGAGCGAGTAAAGGCACCTTCAGTAAGAGCAATGTCAACCTCAGTAGCACATTATCGTTCAGTGCCAATCCTTGACATCTGTAAAGCAGCAACTTGGAGTTCACTTCACACCTTTGCAGCTCATTACTGTTTGGACAAAGCAGGCTGACAGGATTCAGCCTATGGACAATCTGTCTTAAAGAACTTGTTTCCAGTTTAATCCCAACTCCTTCTACAACCAACCTGCTGTGCTTTTCGGCTGATTCATTTCAACAACACATCAAGGTTGCCTCTTTATAGAATGACTCAACCGCTAGCTTGCTAATCACCCATATGTGAGGACTAGCATCCTGCTTGTCCTGGGATAAAGCAAAATTGCTTACCTTGTAATAGGTGTTATCCCAGGACAGCAGGATGTAGTCCTCACGAAACCCACCCGCCACCCCGCGGAGTTGGGCTTTATACCTTTTATTATTATTTTATTTTTGCTACAGCTTATTGCTACATACGAGACTGAAGTGAGACCCCTGTGGCAGAGAATATCATGGCATGCCAGGAATGCTCAGTAGCTTCAGGTTGCCAGTCAAAAGTTTCTAGAAACTTTGACAGAAGTTTTTCCCGCTCTAGGGCTCCGTTACTGACGTCATCCATATGTGAGGACTACATCCTACTGTCCTGGGATAACATCTATTACAAGGTAAGCAATTTTGCTTTCTGAATTAACTGTAATACATATTTTTACTTACCTGGGAGCCCTACACAAATAGTATAGAAATAGTCCAAGTGCCGCAGTATAATGCCTGGAGGAATGTCTGAAACATTTTTTTGGGGATTAAGGCTTTTAATGGTCTGAGCAATTTTAATTTATAGAATGCTATTTTCGCTAAGTACTTCGTATGGTTACAATGTAAGTTATGAGTCTAAAATTATACCTAGAATTTTTATTTTAGTTGATATTGGTAAGTTTTCCTCTTTAGACATTAATCCGGCTGCATCTGCTGCCGAATTAGTTTTTTCTGCCTAAAGGAGTTTGGTTTTCAGGATATTTATAACCAGTACATTATTTGCCAACCAAATTTGGACTTCATGTAGGCACTAAAAGTTTGATCTGGAACCTCACCAGTAACAGCATTTTGAATATACAACTGTATGTTGTCTGCATAATTAAATATAAGATTTCCAGGTTTTGCAGCACTTTCCCTAGTGGGGCTAAATACAAGTTAGAGTACAGTAGACTCACCCACCCCTGAAGGAACCCAAATTTCATTGACCACCAGGAGGAGGATTGGTCACCAATTTGTACATTTCCTGAGATCCCAATGGATCTCAATTGAGCAATGAGAATTTCATGTCTCATAGAGTCAAAGGCACTTGAAATATTAAGCTGAACTAATAATCTAGTGTGCCCATTTTCTAAATTAACCACCTCCTCCATGGCAGCAATAAACTTGCACGCACATCTCTTGGCCATGGCCTGAAATGCCCATGTCCCACCCATATCACTCTCACACCACGCCCCTTTTTGAAAAATTTTGAGATGTGCGCGCAGGGGTAGATACGTGCATATCTGTGTGACTTTTTAAAAATCCAATGGTGTCACAAGCCCAACTTGTGCGCATATCTCCTGATTTTGACATGTGCTGGGCTTTTAAAATTCATCTCTAAAGAACAAGATGTTCTCGGATACATTCGCAGTGTAAAAAAAAACCTTTTTCCTATCTGTCCTCATGACCCCTCTGAATTGTTGTGAATACTTGGTGTGGATAGTGTTGCGAGTGTGGGGAATGCGGTTGCTTGCTCGAGGAGAGTGAGCCCATGAACCATGGCACAACCTCAGGGTGAGACTCCAAGGAAGGCATCGTGGGAGGCGAGCGGTTCTGGTATGGGCTGGGCTTGGATCTTGGAACATAGCACCCTTGGACCTCTGCTGAGCCTGAACACCGAGTGAGACCAACAATGCAATGCTGGTCTTTGAGGAAGCCCTCCGGCCACTCAATAGCCCTTTCGGACCTGCTGTTTGGGAACGGTTTGTGCGTCAGAACAGGCGAAGGCTGAGGACCTGATGTGACAATACATGGAACTCGGATGAAGACTCAGAAGACTTGGAACATGAGACGGAGACTCGAAAGACTTGGAACTTGAGACGAGGACTTGGAACTTGAGAGGAAGACTCGGAGGACTAGGAGCTTGAGACGAGGAGTCAGGTACAAGAGGAGTCCAGCCTCCTGAGGCACTGCATCTCAGCGTACCCTACATAGCCCCCGTGGGCTGGTTGTGGACCATGCTGTCCCACTGCGCCCTACACAACCTGCCATGGAGCAAGGGACCAGCAGCGACGAGCTGGAGAGGTGAGAGACTGCTCGCGGGATGGGCCCCGCGAACAGCATCACAACAGATAGGATACCAAACACAAAATTTAGGGGTGCGCGCACACACACAGAGCTATCCCACAAGTTTTCTTTTCCTTCAGAAAATAAGATAGAAACTGAGATTACTGTTCTCAGAGTTATCTGCTTTAACATCTGTGAAAATAAGTTTTATTTAGTTTTTAAAAAATTCTGTTCTGCACAAATACAGAAAAATTGTTTTAGGCAAATTATTTCAAACATAAACATTGAGATCAATATAGCACTTTTTAACTACCAGAAGACACATTACAATCTTTGAAACAGCCAAATAGAGAAATATAGTAACTCTAGTAAAAGCATTTTTTTTTAGCACAGAGGGGCCGATGTAATAAGACCTTTGGCAAAACAGGCGCTAGTTATGAGCATGGGTTTTGATCACTGTGCGCGGCTGAAGATGCTTCCGCAGGATGTAAAAACCCATAAATTATGCAAATGATTTGCACGCAGAAATTCACGCATATATGGAAAAAGGTGCGTACCTAAGCGCAGTAAGGGCCTATGTAATAAGCGGCCGCATCTGTGCTCAAAACCTGCGCCGATAATCTGCGCATAAAAGCGGATCTCCCTATTAAGTATGACCCTAGAAAGTATTTTTAATATTTTAAATAACTGTGCTGCAGACAACATGGCAAATATTTTCATGGATGCTAATTCATTCTGGCATAGCAGCGAGATAGGTGCTCAATTGGGCACCAATCTTGATGCTCGAGTATCGACATAGGCACTCAGCCGGGAGCGAATATGGACGCTCTGGCACCTAGAAAGGCACCTAGCAAATGTTGCCACTCAGGCGCTGAGCTAGGAACTTAGTTCGTGGCAAGTGCATATGATCAGGACAGGTATGCAAAAAGGTGCCTAGCTAATTTTGCTGCTCAGGTGCTGAGCTAGGCGCTCTTCTGGCCATGTATCTGGTCGCTCAGGTGCTGAGCTAGGCGCTCAGTTGGTCGCAAATCTGGCCACTCGGACCTTGTGATAAACGCCTAGGGAAGCACCTACCTCAGCTGGTTGTTTCGACGCCAAGAAAAGCGCCTAGCTAAGCTGGCCACTTGGACGCCGAGATAGGCACTCAGCTAGGTGGTTTTCAGGATGCCCGGACGCCAGCATAGGCCTCCTTGATTCGGTGCTGACACTTAAAATGGTCTTAAAATCCATCCCTAGAATATTTCAGTATTTTCTTCTGCTTTTAGCATGTTTTATTTAATTATGCTCTTGGTTGGCCATCTGAGACACTGATGTCACAGAAGGGGAGTTATGGCGGGCAGGTAGTCCAACTCTGAACATAAGTGCTGAGGGAAGGATCCCTGCAGTAGTGATCTGGTAGTGCAAATTCATCAGGCCTCCAAAGACCCAAAAATATACACTCTGGCTGAAATGGCTCACTGTAATTAGCGGAGCTGGTGGGATTTCCCAGGGCCTGCCTGCCTAAACTGAGGAGGAGCTACCACTGGCAGATCTATCCTCTCCCACCCAAACACTGCCCTCCCTCCCCATATACATATCCATACACACCCCCAAACATCCTATACACACACTCACACATATATACATCCTAAACCCATCCCTACTTACCCGGAGCAACTGCAAGACATAGTTATTCTGGATATGTATTGTAATAATGTAGCACATATAATGCAAGTCCTGGAGTCATAAAACATTCTTACTTTTAAGTTGCCAAGCAATTCTAGACCTTTTCTTTTTAGTTTAGAATATTTTCATGATAAACTTTGTAAAGATAGAGGTTTCCATGCATAGTTCCCTTTTGCTGCCCAGAGATTTTGCAGTATTCCTAGATTTCCATTCTTGCAGTCTGAGAGGATCTTTTGCATTCTTTTATATAGGAAGAGAGGCACGGCTACAAATCTGTTATGTGAATACTCAGTTCATTATAAAGATAGTTAATTTATTCGTTGACACCCATGTTTGTCAGACCTCTCTGGATTACTTAGCAGGTACATAATCAGAGTGTGCCTCACTCAGATTTTACCTAAATTGAGATTATATGCGGTACTGCTGCTTGAAGTTTAACAAACTACTGTATCAAGACATGGTCTGTTAACCTATTTCTTAAAATATCAGACAGTATTAAACCTTCACTATAGAACACAAATCCTGTAAATTGGCTTGAGTTGTATAACTGGTTAGCAGGGTGAACGTTGACTGTGATAAACTCCAATTCCCAAAAATATTCTGAGAGCACTTTGGAACACTTTATTTAAAAATAATACATTCAATATATGTGTCTCTGGTCTTGTGAAGAACCCACTGAAACAAATCAAGTCATGTATCCTTTCCTTCAGGAAATTACAATCCAGAATGATTGCTCAACAAAGTTAAATTTTCCTCTTTAGCAGGTAATCTAGGACAAATAAAAAACTAGATGCTTCTCTAAATGCCAAATAAACATTCTGCTGGTTTGAGAAGCAGGTAAGACCCTTCTCCACGCTCTTGTATCAGGAAAATCACCAGGATCTCTCTGACTCTCACCCTTGGTGGTTAGGTTTCAAGTAGAATTCAAACCTTACATGCAGTCTGTAGAAAGCTGCTGAATTCTGTTGAGGCAGGAATCAGCAGCATTGCTGTGGAAGCTCCATTGGCTCCCCATCAAAACTCATTGTCAATTTAAGATATTAGTATTGGCATTAAAGATATTGAATGGGAATTGCCCACCTCACATGAAAAATTGACTACGCTGGAATCGGTCCAGCAGGTCATTAAGTTCTCAGTGTCAGTCTCTATCTGCCAACACTTATGGACACACCAGGCTTCAAAACTGGGCCTTTTTCTATGATTGTCCCCAAATTATGACATGCATTCCTGTCAGAGGTTAGAGAGGAAAAAGATCTAAAGAAATTCTAGAAAAAATTAAAAACATGGTTGATCACCGAAGTGGGTGCCCCGAATTGTGTGCATGTTTATAGATGGGGTAATGGGCCAAGTTAATACTGTTTTAATATTGTTTAAAATTATGAAACAAGGATGAAGAGGATATAATTTTTATGTTTGATTTATTTGGATATGGTTTTGAAATTGTGTTCTATGACTCTGTACATCGCTTTGAATAATTTAGATCAAATCAGGGAGGCAATTAATAAATTTTAATAAATAAAATAAATCTTAGCATTCATAGCTTCTGTTCTTTCATTGTCATTTTTATAACGACTTTAAGCTTCCTTCACTTTTTTTTTTTTTAATCAGGGTTAGAGACTTACCAGCCTTTCAGCTCATCTTCATTATGACAGAAATCCCCAGTGTGTTTTCAAGTAGCTTTTTTTTTTACTCTGCTTCCATGTAGGCCTGGATTTCCTGCTGGGCTGTGTAGATCTATGCCTAAGGGTGCCTCAGTGAAAAGGGGTACCACCATCTCTGCGGGGTGGTGTTCTCTCTTAAGCCTTGCTCAGCCTTTGCAGCAATATCCTATCGTACCTACCCCCTTAAAGGTGCAGGAGTGGGGTAGCAACATTGGAGTACTGTAGAATCACCACCAATTGGCTCCTGCACTTTTAAGGGGCCTGGTTTGATGGGACAGTGTTGCAAAGGCCAGCCTACAACGGAAGAGGCACCCCATTCACTATCTGTAACTTATTTGATTTCTGTTTATTGTACCCAACCCTGAACTATTGGAGAGAGGCAGCTACTAAAGAGTTTAAATATGCATATATAATTTGCCTTTGCATCCCTGGGGTAGTCCTCTGCTTCTTGTGGTTTTGGAGCTATGATAAAATCAATCCAGCCCCACTACCTTGGCTTCTGGCTTATGTACAAGAGACCATACTTACTCCTTGCAATTTAGTGGTGCTGACAAGGGAGAACCTTCTCCAGCATTAAGTACAGGTTTCTGCTTTCAGCTTTGATCTCAGACTTTTAACCCCTTCACTGCTAGATCATATTTAGGTGACACTTCATTATGAGTGGTTATCAGAGCAAGAAGTATTATGATATGTTTCACATTGTGGTTGCAAAAGACAACAAAAAATATTTTTACCTCATGATTTAGACTGCAGTCATCTTCCAAGCGACAAAATGAACAAATTGTCATTTAAACTTAAGAATAGCCAGTTTAAGTTGGAAGAAGTTGCTGCTTCAATTTTTGCTTGAAGTCCTGTTGAAAGGTCTATTTGTTGTTTGGTAGTAGATAAAACAAGAAAATTCAAAGTGGGGGAGAGAATCCAATTGTATAAACATTTTTAAGTAATACAACTATTATGAAACTTAGCTTTCTAGTTGGCGATGGTGCTTACAGATGGGCTGTGGATCATGGTATACCACCATGTACTCCAGACATCATGGCTACAAGTGAGTATTTTGGAATGGCTTTTAGCTTTTACTTATTGTATACTTTTACATTTTGTCAGTAAAGTGTGACATCTTATAAATCTACTGCATACTGACTTTTCTCCTAGGATAATTATTTGTTCTAGCCAGCAGGTCATGTATGATTGTCTATTTCTAATATCTGTCAGTTTCTTCTCTTGGTGTGCTGGTATGTAAAAATGAGATAAGGTATTGGTACTTTAGCTATCAGGCTTACTATTTTGTAACTTTTTATATATATGCACAGATTTTTTAAAAATGCTACCAAAATAGACAGTATTTGCAAAATGCTGTTGATAATCCTTTACATCTTTTGAACTTGTAGTAATAAATCAGTCAAGATTCAATATTTACACTTTTTACTTTTTTGACAGAGTAAAAGGTTTCCTGAGCATACTCAGATCAGTCCAGAAAAGTGGGTTGTGTATCCCTACCAGCAGGTGGAGTCAGAGAACAATTAGAACTTTGGGCACTGCTACATAACAAGAGTGCCACCTGCAGTCTCTGACTCCAACGGGTGGTACAGATGCACACCTGCAGTCTTTAGTTATATTTTTTATTTAGTTAGTTTGAATTTAATTTTTTGGTTTACAGTCGCTTCCTGAGGTGTTAGGCGCCTTCATGGGCCATCCCTCAGTAGAAGCCAGGGCATCCGGGGAATTGGATATTCCTGTCAGGGTTTCGCCTGCCACAGTTCGGTGTCTGAACACCAGGGGCTCCTGGCTACTCACCACCGTCTCTGCTACAGCTGCTCCCTTGTCTCCTGCAACAGCTTTTGTCTGTGTCTTGGTAAAGTTTAATTTAAAAAAAAAAAAAAAAAAAAGCTGTTTTCTCTGCAGCTGACTGACAGTCTTCAGTGCTGAGGAAAGGAGAGGTGCAGGAGGGGACCAGGTCTTTTACGGTTGGCCGGGGAAACTGTCAGCATGTTCCCCATAGCTCCCGGGACTCTGGGTCATTTTCTGAGGGCAAGGGTGAGTTTTACTCTGTGTGCCTCGTTTATTTGCCGCTTCCCTGCTGGGGGCCTTGCGATTTCACTATAGACAAGCTCCTTTCCTGTGGCAAAGCTGCGCGCATTTTTTTTCCTCAGCCGGTAGTCTCTTAGCCCGCAGCATGAAAAGTTTGTTTTCCTGGTCCTGCCTGACTGAAATTTTCTCCGTGTCACGGCTCCAAGCATTTCTTTTTTTATTCGTGCCCTTTTCTATTTCATTTCAGACTATCGGCGCGCTGCTGCGTATGGGACCGAAAACAGAATCGCAGGCCTGCCGCGCGTGTTGGTCACGTGGCCAGGTGTTAGATGCGGCCTCCTTATGCGCAGCGTTTTCCCCGGGGTTAGAGGGCTCTTCAGGGCTTCTTGCCTCCTCCTTCGGGGAGGGAATGTCTGTCTCACCTTCGGCTTTGCGGGAAGAGGATTCTCCGCCTGTTCTAGCCCCGGTGAGGGAAGACCTCATAAGAACATAAGAAATTGCCATGCTGGGTCAGACCAAGGGTCCATCAAGCCCAGCATCCTGTTTCCAACAGAGGCCAAAACCAGGCCACAAGAACCTGGCAATTACCCAAACACTAAGAAGATCCCATGCTATTGATGCAATTAATAGCAGTGGCTATTCCCTAAGTAAAATTGATTAATAGCCATTAATGGACTTCTCCTCCAAGAATTTATCCAAACCTTTTTTGAACCCAGCTACACTAACTGCACTAACCACATCCTCTGGCAACAAATTCCAGAGCTTTATTGTGCGTTGAGTGAAAAAGAATTTTCTCCGATTAGTCTTAAATGTGCTACTTGCTAACATCATGGAATGCCCCCTAGTCCTTCTATTATTCGAAAGTGAAAATAACCGAGTCACATCTACTCGTTCAAGACCTCTCATGATCTTAAAAACCTCTATAATATCCCCCCTCAGCCATCTCTTCTCCAAGCTGAACAGCCCTAATCTCTTCAGCCTTTCCTCATAGGGGAGCTGTTCCATCCCCTTTATCATTTTGATTGCCCTTCTCTGTACCTTCTCCATCACAACTATATCTTTTTTGAGATGCGGTGACCAGAATTGTACACAGTATTCAAGGTGTGGTCTCACCATGGAGCGATATAGAGGCATTATGACATTTTCCATTCTATTAACTTTTCCCTTCCTAATAATTCCTAACATTCTATTTGCTTTTTTGACTGCTGCAGCACACTGAGCTGACGATTTTAAAGTATTATCCACTATGATGCCTAGATCTTTTTCCTGGGTGGTAGCTCCTAATATGGAACCTAACATCGTGTAACTACAGCAACGGTTATTTTTCCCTATATGCAACTCCTTGCACTTGTCCACATTACATTTCATCTGCCATTTGGATGCCCAATCTTCAAGTCTTGCAAGGTCCTCCTGCAATGTATCACAGTCTGCTTGTGATTTAACTACTCTGAATAATTTTGTATCATCTGCAAATTTGATAACCTCACTCGTCATATTCCTTTCCAGATCATTTATATATATATTGAAAAGCACCGGTCCAAGTACAGGTCCCTGAGGCACTCCACTGTTTACCCTTTTCCACTGAGAAAATTGACCATTTAATCCTACTCTCTGTTTCCTGTCTTTTAACCAGCTTGTAATCCACGAAAGGACATCGCCTCCTATCCCATGACTTTTTAGTTTTCTTAGAAGCCTCTCATGAGGGACTTTGTCGAACGCCTTCGGAAAATCCAAATACACTACATCTACCGGTTCACCTTTATCCACATGTTTATTAACCCCTTCAAAAAAATGAAGCAGATTTGTTAGGCAAGATTTCCTTGTGTAAATCCATGTTGACTATGTTCCATTAAATCATGTCTTTCTATATGCTTTACAATTTTGTTCTTGAGAATAGTTTCCACTATTTTTCCTGGCACTGAAGTCAGGCTCACTGGTCTATAGTTACCCGGATCGCTCCTGGAGCCTTTTTTAAATATTGGGGTTACATTGGCCACCCTCCAGTCTTCAGGTACAATGGATGATTTTAATGATAGGTTACAAATTTTAACTAATAGATCAGAAATTTCATTTTTTAGTTCCTTCAGAACCCTAGGATGCATACCATCCGGTCCAGGTGATTTGCTACTCTTTAGTTTGTCAATCTGGCCTACTACATCTTCCAGGTTCACAGTGATTTCATTCAGTTCGTCTGACTCATCACCCCTGAAAACCATCTCCGGAACTGGTATCTCCCCAACATCCTCATTAGTAAGCACGGAGGCAAAGTATCACCAGGGGAACTGATGATATCACACCAGCAGACTCTCCAGTGGGGGAGGAGTACCCGGGGTACCCGGAGGGGTTTTCCCCAGAATTTGTCCTCCTTATGCACCAGGCTTTCCTGCCAAGGAAACGCTTGGCGGTAAAGCAGCCTGGTCTCCTGGGGGCAGGTTCAGACCCGCCTGAGAAAAGAGGTCGGGGTATGGACCCTCGTCAGCGCCTCTCTGATCAGGCTCACCCCACAGGGGATTCTCCCCAGGGTACGCGAGATCCGATTCCAGGGTCTGGGTCGACGCCGGCTTCTGGGGTAGAAGGAGCGGCAGACCCGGATCCATAGCCGGATCCAGCCGATGTGGATACTGATGATCCAGATGAGCCCGATGACCCTCCTGCGGAGGGGGATGACCCCAGCGTGCTGCATTTGTTCAAGCGGGATGAGTTAAGACCCCTTATTTCCCAGGTCCTTGAAGTTCTGGGACTTAAGGTTTATCAAGAAGAGTCTGACAATGAGGGCGTCAATCCAGTCCTCAATTGCATTAGGGGTCCCACAACATCTTTTCCTCTGCCTAAGAAGGTTCGCAAACTAGTGACCCGGGAGTGGGAGACTCCAGATTCCGGCTTGAAGGTGGGCAGAGCTATGGTGAAACTGTACCCGTTATTGTCTGATGTTTTAGATTTACTGAAGATTCCAAAGGTGGACGCCGCGCTCTCGGCAGTCACGAAAAAGACCAAAAATCCCGGTTGCTGGGGCAGCTGCCCTTTAGGATATACAGGACCACAAGCTGGTGATCCAGTTGAAGCTAGCATTTGAGGTTGCCGCATTAAGCCATTGGGCGGCGGTTTGCCCTAGCCTCAAGCAGAGGGCCTGTCTGTGTTGGGTCCAGGAGTCAGCTGCTGGGGCCGGTACGGGCGACAGTGGGGCTCTGCAGTCCGCTTGCCTAGAAGCAGGCATCGCTTATGTTGCAGATGCTTTGTATGATTTAGTGAGGACCTCGGCGAGAGGTATGGTGTGCTTGGTGTCAGCGCAGCGTCTCCTCTGGTTGTGAAATTGGGCGGCGGATTTGTCCTCAAAGTCCCAACTTTGTAATCTACCCTTTAAGGGCAAGCTCTTGTTTGGGGAGGATCTGGATCAGCTAGTAAAGCTGCTTGCTGAATCCAAGGGCAATCGGTTGCCGAAAGATAAAAGATCTTCTAAGAAAGTCTTCCCTCCTTGAGCTAGGTTTCGGGACTCTCGCCGCTTCAGAGTGGGTAGATACTCCGCACCTCCTGCTTCTAAACCTGCTTCAGGGCGCCAGCAGTCAATTCGAGGGGGTCACTGGCCCGGAAGAGATTCGGGACATCTTGGTGCAGGAAGTAATTAAAAAAAAAAAAAAACCCCCAATGAAGCCACGAGCACCCATTACTTTGTCGAAGCTGTCTGAGGCAGATTATCCAACTTTTACCTGGAATGGGCAAGAATTACATCAGACCGCTGGGACTTAGAAGTGATCAAAGACAGGTATGCACTGGAGTTCTTGCGCCCATTCCGAGAGGTTTTTGTGGAGTCCCGAGTGGCCTCAAGTGTCAAACGAGAGGCGGTCCGGGTGACTCTACAACGACTTCTCGAGCTCAAAGCTATTGTCCCAGTTCCGGAGGCTCAACAGGGACAAGGTTAGTACTTTGTGGTCCCCAAGAAGGAGGGCACGTTTCGGCCCATCCTCGATCCGCAGAAGGTGAACTGTTGCCTTTGGGTTCCTCACTTTCGTATGGAAATCCTGAGGCAGTGATGGCCGTGGTTTGAAAAGGGGAGTTTCTTGCTTCTCTGGACCTCACGGAGGTGTATTTACACATTCCGATCCAGCTGAATCACCAGAGGTTTCTGAGATTCAAGGTCTTGGGACGACACTTCCAATTTCGAGCCCTCCCATTTGGTTTCGCAACAGCTCCTCGCACGTTCACCAAGGTGATGGTGGTGGTGGCGGTGGCCTTCCTTTGTCAGGAGGGAATCTTGGTCCACCCATACCTGGATGACTGGTTGATTCGTGCGAAGTCTCGGGTGGACTGCGAGAGATCAGTGCACATGGTGATGTTCACATTGCGATCCCTAGGTTGGGTAATCAATGTGCAGAAGAGATACTTGGAACCCACTCAGAAGTTGATTTATCTCGGAACACAATTCGATACCTTGCTGGGCAAAGTGTTTCTAGCGGCGGACCAAATAGGGAAGTTGCAGGAACAAATACATTCCCTTCTTCGAAGGAACAATCCCACAGCGTGGCATCATCTTCAGGTCCTGGGCTCCATGACTTCAACCTTGGACTTGGTTCCTTGGGCGTTTGCTCACTTAAGACATTTACAGCGTGCGCTTTTGTCTCGCTGGAGCCCGGTGTTGGAGTAATTCCATCTACCAATGCCTCTACTTCCGAAATCCAGAGCCAGTCTGTCATGGTGGCTGTCACTGGACAATCTGGAATGGGGGGTGGATTTGGACATTCCAAATTGGCTGATAATCTCCACCAATGCCAGCCTTTCAGGTTGGGGGGCGGTGTGTGCAGACAGGTCTGCCTAAGGGCTCTGGTTGGCGATGGAAAGATCCTGGTCCGTAAACCGGCTCGAGACCAGGGCTGGATGTTTGGCGCTGCGGGCGTTTCTTCCCTGGATCCAGGGCAGAATGGTGCGAGTCTTCTCAGACAATGCGACAACGGTGGCGTACATCAACCGGCAAGGCAGGACTCTAAGTCCTGCCTTAGCACTGGAGGCACGTTTTCTGTTCACCTGGGTGGAGTGCCATCTCGAGGGCATTGCCGCATCCCATATCGCGGGAGTAGAGAATGTGCAAGCCGATTATCTCAGCCGTCAGCAACTAGACCCAGGGGAATGGGAACTATCTCGCGAGGTGTGGAATCTCATTTGCGCCAGATGGGGAACTCCTCAGCTGGATCTGATGGCAACGCAGGCAAATGCAAAAACAGTTTTTTCAGCTGTCGCCGAGAACAGGGCTTGGTGGGCATAGACGCTCTCGTGTGTCATTGGCCCATGGGGATTCTGCTGTATGCCTTCCCATCCTGGCCCCTCATAGGTCGGCTTCTCCATCGCATAGAGCGGTACCCGGGAAGAGTGATTCTGGTGGCGCTGGAATTGCCACGTCGTCCCTGGTTCGCAGATCTGGTACACTTGGCTCTAGAGGGTCCATTTCAGCTGGCTCATCTAATGCATCTGCTCCATCAGGGGCCCATATTTTTGGATTGGGAGGATCACTTCTGTCTCGCAGATCAGTCCAGAGGCCCACCCCTTTCTTCAGATACCGAAAGACTGTCTTGGTCAGAACCTGCTTAAGTTTTTTATTGTTGAAGCTCCTTTTTTGCAGACATGATTCATGGAGCAGTTTTTAGCAATTGTTCGGTCTGGCTTTTTGCCATTGACGAAATGGTAGTCCGGAAATTTGGTTGGGTGCTACCCTTCGTTATTTAGTTCTGTTAGCATGGACTTGGGTACAGGTCAATACTGAGTGACAGCAAGTGGCACTCGTTATGTAGCAGTGCCCAAAGTTCTAATTGTTCTCTGACTCCACCTACTGGTAGGGATACACAACCCACTTTTCTGGACTCATCTGTGGTATTACAGGAACGAAAATTAGCAGGTAAGAACCAGTTTTCATTTATGACATGGCCTCCCACTTGAATTAAGAGAGGAAGGTGATTTGAGGCAGTTTAGAAAAACAATTGAAAACATGGCTTATGTCAGTGACCTTTAATACCAAAGGGTTGGACAGAGGTATAGTAAATTGTTTTCAGGCAGTAGATTGGGGATCAGAATATGTTTATTGTATATTGTTTTGTAATGAATCTATTGTATTTTGCTAATTTTGTACATCTCTTTTTAAGCGATTTTTAATCAGTAAATTATTTTGATAAATGTCATTAAATAAATAAATAAACCTCTGTCTCTATTTAAAGGCCCCTCTTTATTCTTGTAAGATAGGAATTCCTTACAAGTTTCAGTAAAAATATTGCTGTATAGAGTTCTCTAGTAGGATCAAATTTGTGGATGACACAAAATTATGTAGAGTAGTTAAATCTCAAGCGGATTGTGATGAATTGCAGGACCTTGCGAGACTGGAAGATTGGGCTTCCAAATGGCAGATGAAATTTAATGTGGACAAGTGCAAAGTGATGCATATAGGGAAAAATAATCCTTGCTATAGTTACACAATGTTAGGTTTTATCTTAGGAGTTACCACCCAGGAAAGAGATCTAGGCATCATAGTGGATAATACATTGAAATCGTCAGCTCAGTGTACTGTGGCGATCAAAAAGCAAACAGAATGGTAGGAATTATTAAGAAGGAAATGGAAAATAAAACAGAGGATGTCATAATGCCTCTGTATCACTCCATGGTGAGACCACACCTTGAATACTGTGTGCAGTTCTGGTCACCGCATCTCAAAAAGGATATGGCTGTACTGGAGAAAGTGCAGAGGAGTGCTATCAAAATAAAGGGGCATGGAATGGCTGCCCTATGAGGAAAGGCTAAAGAAGTTAGGGCTGTTAAGTTTGGAGAAGAGATGACTGAGGGGGGATATGATAGAAGTCTACAAAATCATGAAAGGACTTGAACAAGTTAATGTAAATCAGTTATTTACTCTCTCAAATAATAAAAGGACCAGGGGGCATTCCATGAAGTTACCAAGTAGCTCATTTAAAACAAATCGAAGAAATTATTTTTCGCTCAGCATATAGGTAAGCACTGGAATACATTGACAGAGGATATGGTTACAGCAGTTAGTATAATTGGGTTTTAAAAAAGGTTTGGTTGATGTACCCTTGGTCTGACTCAGTATGACATATCTTATATTCTTATGTTCTTAGGAGAGGTTTTTGTTACAGGCTTGACCCCATGCCAGTAAGGGGCAGGTTTTTTTTTTTTTAGCAGAAAGTGTTCTATAAGCTCAGCAAAACTTATCCCAAAAATTCATATCTTTGCTGGAGAATAGTACTGATAAGGTGACCTGATTTTGATGACAGTCTCTCATCACTGAAAAGTTTTGCTGAAGGGTGGTAGCATAAAACTATATATATCATGATTTCACTTAAAACATGATGAATTTCACTTGGAATAATGTGCAACCATCAAAATTTATAAGGAAAGATTGACCATCATATGAGGCCCTAAAATACACTGTCCATCAGAGCAGTATAAAATAATGTCTATAGGTATAATTATCGGTCAAGATAAATCCTTAATTCAAATTTTTAGAATGCAAATAAAATATCAAAGTACTTATATGAAGCTGGGACATGCATGATGAACAAAGCTCAAAGAGTACAAAGCTTCAGGCATGAGAAATCCAAAATAACTCAACACTGGTCTAGCGTTTTGAGATATAACACTCTGCATCAGGGGTGTCCAGAAAACAGTTTTATGTCAGGAGTACACAGAGGCAGCATCTCTAGTTGGCATATCTGCATAAAAGAAAACACAGGGAGGAACTTGGTGAGACGAACCTCTCCCTGTGAGAGGAGGGCAGGTGGACAGCGACGGGGTAACCGAGCAATTCGGGCGCCCAGGGAGCTGGAAACATCACTTTACTGCTTAATTCTGCTGACGTCATCCAGCAGCGACTTTGTCTACCAATACATTCGGAAGAGCTGTGGCGTGTACCCGGAGGAACTTGATGAAACGAACCTCTCCCTGTGAGAGGAGGGCAGGAGGACAGCGACGGGGTAACCGAGCAATTCGGGCGCCCAGGGAGCTGGAAACATCACCTTACTGCTTAATTCTGCTGATGTCATCCAGCAGCGACTTTGCCTACCAATAAATTCAGAAGAGCTGCGGTGTGCAGCTGCCGGCGCGCTGCCGAAGCCGCGCGCCAAAGGGGCGCGCCCCTTCTACATTTTTTCCTTCTCTTTTTCCTTTGCTTAGCTGAATTTCCTTACCTCCCATTGTTATTTTATGGGTAGGAAAAGGAAAACAAAGATGCTAACATCATCGCCGGCAGCTTCAGCAAGTAGAGGACCTATGGACTCCAATGTGGTTCGGCGAATTGGTCAATTTGAAAGACATCCTATATCGGAAATTTCCTTCTCTTCAGGTTCTCCTGAGAGTCCAGCCCAGAAGCAGTCACCTCTTACACCACTGGAGGTTATTCACCAATCCACGGTACCAGGGACTGGGGGGTCAGAAAATTCTGAACAACCTAGTAACAGTGATGCTCTGGAGAGGGGGAGGATACAAGAAAGTGCGGGGGAAGCTTTAATACAAGAATTGTTACCAGATAGAAATGTGAATGTAGAATTAATAGATCCTCAGAGTGTTACTTTGAGTGATATATGGAAAGTTTTAGTAGATGTTAGAAAAACTAATTCATGTGAACAATTTAAGCAAGATGTGTTACAGATTAATGGTAAGATTGAAAAACATGAGAGTCGATTAAATCAAATTGATGAAAATGGTAAGGCAATAAATAATCAAGTAACTGCATTGCAAGTAGTAAAAGATAGTTTAATAATACACTGTCATTTGGAAATGTTAGAAAATGAAAATCGTGTTAAGAATTTAAGATTTATTAACTTCCCAGTCACCAGATTGTTATCCTCCTTTGAATTATTAAAGAAATACTTGACTGAAATACTTTTTATATCTTCAATAGATGAAAAGAGTATTTCCAAAATGTATTATATACCTAAGTCTAGGATACAATCTCAAGGAGGGATGGAAGAAATGGACATAGTGCAACAGGAATCAACAAATTTGACCTCATTTTTAGAGGCATCAGTGGATGAGATACCCACTAGAGCAACACTATTGGTTTCTTTTTGTAGAAAGCAAGATAAAAATATGATTTTACAAAAATTTTTCAAGAATAAAGATGTGCTATACTGTGGATATAAGGTCCAAATATTTCCGGACGTGGCTCGTACGTCGGAAACAATTTTTGGAATTAAAACCAAGGGTATTGGCTCTAGGGGCGACTTTTTATTTGCGATTCCCGTGCAAATGTTTAATTATCTTACAGAAAAATAAATTTGTGTTCCAAGACTCCTCCCACCTTGAGACGTTCCTGACTGATAAGGAATAGTTTAGAGGTAAGATAACTGCTAAAGAATAATAAATGTCTCTTTTAGTATGATAGTACTAATTTTGTTAAATAATATAATTATCTTTCTGAAACTTCCTCCCATTATTGGGGACTAATATTCGGATACACAGAATGTATTATGGTTTTCTCTTTTCTTCATTGTTTCTAGTGTTAAAGATTATTTCCTGATTTTTGCAAACGTAAAAAATTTGTTGAAAATCCTAATAAAATATAAATTAAAAAAAAACCAAAACACAATGCCATTTTAAAATAACAAAATATGCTAAAACTACACCAATCAGCGTATATCACATATCTCATTCAAAAGTTAAAGTAATACTAATAAAACAAAAGCAGATTCTAAATAAAACCACAACTAAGGGAATCCTACTAAAAGAAAGTAGGCAAAACTATCCCAAAGCTTTAAATCAAAGTATGCCAATAAATATGTTCATTTAAGCCTGAAAGAGACAAGTGTGTAAATTCAATAATGCTCACGCTTATTTAAATCAGCTTCATTATGGCTCTCTCCCCAGCCCCCCACCAATGGGAAGGCTGAACTTGATCAGTGACAGTCCATTTAAGATAACTAAAACTATGATGAAACATGTTAAACTGCTGGACAAACTGTGCTTGAAATTAAAAAGTATTTATGCAACTATGATATTCAATTAGTTGAGTATGAATTGCACACTTTTAGGTAAATTTTAAAAGCCCAGGGTTTGCCAAAATCGGGAGATGCGCACACATCGGATT
Source organism: Rhinatrema bivittatum (assembly GCF_901001135.1). Taxonomy (NCBI): domain Eukaryota; kingdom Metazoa; phylum Chordata; class Amphibia; order Gymnophiona; family Rhinatrematidae; genus Rhinatrema; species Rhinatrema bivittatum. The sequence continues at coordinate 104,210,102 of NC_042617.1, read as the reverse complement.
TTAAAAGCCACTCAGATGCATGTGTATATCCCACTGTGTGCACATACCCCCTGCTGCATAAGTTTACTTCTGCTTGGGACAAGGTGTAAGTTTAAAAAATATAAAGAGTGAGCCATTTCTCAGAGGTTTAAAGGGTCTGGGGTAACTGGGGGGAGTGCAGACTATCAAATCAGGGAGGTTTGGAGGACCTAGCTGTTAACTAACATCATACTAAAAGGCCAACTGGTGCAACTGCAATGGCATGGACTCTTGAAATTCCCAGATGTATGCGGTAGAAGCTAGCTTTACGCACATAGGTGCACGTCCACTTAAAATTGGATCAAAAAACAACTTGGTTTACCTATTCATGTATAAAAATTAATGAAGTAGGATGAGGAAGGTTTCCTACATTTTCTGTCACATGCCTCCGCGGCCTTGTGCACAGAATCTTACAATATTGTAATCATAAACCCACCTCCATCCTACCTTGAAATTTTTTAAATATTTTTATGTGAAAAAATCGAGAAAAACAAATCGTGTATGTGTGCTTAAAATCAGCTAAAAAAGCTCAATCTTATTCAAGTTTTTAATCTTATTCAAATTTGTATAATGAGTGCTAACATCTTCAATGCTTACCACGTTGAATAACAATTAATCACAGTTTGTCTTCAACGTTTACTGCGTCTAAATGACAGTTATAGTTATCCTCTTATTTTCTCTTTTAACACTCTCAGCCACAGCTTTTTTGCACGCCACCTTTGTGTTCCAAATAAACAAGATTAGTGTTATATTTATAACACCTGATCAACTTAGCTTTGTGTCAAAGAGCGGGGAATTTTGTGTATACACTTAAAATTGGGGGCACTTATGCACATGGTCGGGCTATTTTATAACATGCATGCATATACACACTGAAGTTATAAAATGGTCGCGATTCTGGGTGTGCGCCAACGCACATTCACCAAAGAGAATCCATGTGCTGGTTTGACAGCTACTGACCCTATGTGCTCTATGTAGATGAACGGTCATGCTGTAATACATATATAACATTCTGAGAAGTATAGTTAGTATAGTGTTTAATCTTATATCCAGTGATAGGATGAATCAAATATTGGTCAGTTAGGGTCATCTCACACAAATCACAGGCACCACAAGAATAGTATAGCATTCCTCTATAAACTTGGGCAGGACCAGGCTAGATGCCTGGCTTACCTTAAATCCCCAAAGGGAGAGTGATCTTTGGGCGGGAACCTGCGGGGCAGGAGGAGCTCAGAGGGCATGACCAGCTAACGGGAAATAAGAGCATAAGCCCAGCTAGGAGGCCCCATCCCTTCCGCTCTGGGAGTATTATTATCTCTGGCAGTATTGTGAAGTTTATTTTGCTGAGTGAAGTTAATAAAGTGAAATTGCAAGAAAAAAGTCTGGAGTCAGAGTGTTTACTGAGTTTTTCCAAGGTTATGGTGGGGTGGTGGCAGAGTTGAGAAAGGATGGTGTTCTGATACACCCATACTTGGACGACTGGCTGATTCAGGCCAAGTCTCTGGAAGAGAGCCATCTGGTGTCATGCAAGGTGATTTCCTTTTTGCAGGAGCTTGGTTGGGTGGTGACCCTGGCCAAGAGCAGTCTTTAGCCATCTCAGTCTCTCTGGTATCTTGGTATTTGGTTTAACATGAAGCAGGGCAGGGTTTTCCTGCCAGAGGGTCGTATTTAGAAGTTGTTGGTGCAGGTGCATCTGTTGATAAACATAATATGCCCGACAGTGTGGTCCTATCTAACAGGTACTTGTATTGATGGCAGCAACCCTAGAAATGGTGCCATGGGTGAGGGCGCATATGCATCCTCTTCAGCACTTCCTGCTCTCTCGTTGGAGCCCAAATATTTGGCTCCACCTGCCAATGGAGGTCTGCTCTGAACTACAGTGGTGGTTACAAGTGGATTATCTAAAAAAGGGGGTTTCCTTGAAATCACTGGCTAGTACTCACAACAGATGCGAGCCTCCAGGGTTGGGGAAATCACTGTCATAAACTGACAGCGCAAAGGTGCTGGAGTGCAGAAGAATCTCTGGAACATCAATCGGCTGGAAACCCTGATGATCCGGTTGACATGCTTGCAGTTCGGTGACAGGTTGCAGGGTTGAGTGGTCTGGATCATGTTGGGCAATGCAACGACAGTATCCAGAGAGGAACCAAGAGCCAGCAAGTGCTATATGAAATAGACTAACTTTTGGATTGGGTGGAAGTGAATCTTCAGAAGATCTCAGCCTTGCACATTGCAGGAAAAGACAATGTAAGAGCAGACTTTGTCAGCAGGCAGAGTCTGGACCCAGGAGAATGGGCATTGTGAGATGAGGCATTTCAGCTAATAGTGGATCCCTGTGGCCTTCCTTTTCTGGACTTGCTGGCGACTTCTCGCAATGCGAAGGTTCTTTGATTCTTCAGTTACAGGAGAGATCCAAATTCATTGGGTATCAATGCTTTCATATAGGAATGGCCAGAGGACAAGCTGCAGTATGCCTTTCCCCTGTGGCCCATGTTGGGCAGAATGGTTCGGAGGGTCGAGAGTCACAGACAAATGGTGCTTCTGGTGGCACCAGATTGGCCCAGGAGACCATAGTATGCTGATCTGTGAAGGCTCCTCAAAGACTTTACGGTTTCCGGTGCACCAGGATCTGTTGCGGCAGGGGCTCGTTCTTCATGAAGATACAACGCGATTTTGTCTTATGGTATGGCCCTTAAGAGGGCTCGCTTGCTGAAGGGTGATTAGTCTACTGCGGTGATTGCTACTTTGCTATGAGCGAGGAACAGGATTGTATATGGAAAATGGTAAGGATGTGGGTCATCTCACAATGGATAACTCTGAGCCACAGATCTACCTGGCAAGGACAGGTGAATAGCAAACCAGATATTCCGTAAATGGTGAATATCGAATGTTGATTTGTTTGTGTTTCATTTGAACAGGAAAGACCCTCAATGTAGTTTGAGAAGAGGATAAAAGGACAAACTATCCTTGAATGTTTTCTTTCTAGACTGGGGATGGGGGGAGGAGCTTTCATATGCATATATCCTGATTCCTCTGGTGAAAATAATTCTCTTAAAACTCAGAAGGGACAACTCCATTTTGGCAGAGACAGGTTTGGTTCCTACTTCTTCAGAACTTGTCCATCAGGGATCTAGTTCAGTTGGGGAATTCTCCCATTTTTGTCAGACAGAATTGGAAACATTATTGCATCCCAGTATAAGGTTCCTAACCCTCAAAAGATGGATGTTTCAGCAGTAGACAAATACTGCGGATAATCTTTTGTGAAAAGTTCAAATGCTACAGTAATATTGGATTGTTTTTAAATGCATATGAAAAAATTCAGTAAAAAATGTTTAGTGAATGTAATGAGCTTTGGATTCATGATTATATATAGGGCGTTCCAGCCAGGTTTCAATTACATTTGAGTAGCCTATTATGATGGTCTTTTAATATTTTAAAGATTATTATTTTTGGTATTCTTTTTGAAATATTGAATTATTTTAGGGAGGATTTGTTACATATTGTCAACCATAAACTCAGCCAATTGCCTGTAGATTCTTCAGCAAGCCAGGTTTTTTCTCCTTTTCCTCTGTTTAGATACTTGCTGGAGTGGAGTTATTCAATTCCCATAAATGAGAGAGTGAGAGAGAGGAGGATAGGCTTATGTATGAAAACAAGTCAAAAGGGTGTAACTAAGGCCAGAAACTGCGTCTCTACTCTGTACCTTCCTGTGTATCAGTTGGTTTAGCATAAGCAATATGCTATTCTTTAGATTAGAGATGTAATGCAGTGCAACAAATACTTAGTAAAAAGGAAATTTAGCTGTTCAAATGGTAGAGATTTTTGTTATAGGCACAAAATAAAGGAAACCCCCTCAGTAGAAAAGTCTAGTGAAATTTTAGTATCATCAGCATTCCTGCTATTTATTTGATTTGTATTTTGTCATTTAAAAACTGTTTCCTTTAATTTTAATCATAAATGTGTGAAACCACTTGAGCCATAAGCTGCAATGGCTCACAGTGTACAAAAATGTTACACTTGCATTAGTTTAAATCTGTGTGCAAACATATGGGTTTGAGGTTAAGTAAATTAGCAAAGAGGCCCAATTGATTTTTTTTTTAGAGAAATCAAAATGATCTCATATGGTATCTATTTACATTTCAACAGTTGAAAACAATTATTCCAGCACAAGCCATTTATTTATTGCCCTTTGTTCAGTGCAATGTTGATATATGTCAGCCAAACTGAGCGATTCTTGCAGCAACACGACTCCCATATGTCTGCCATAATTTGTTTTATCTCTATTTGATTTTGATTCTAAGAATAGCAATTGGAATTATATTGTTACAAAATAATATATTTAATATAACATGTTAGCTTTGTATGCTGTTTTGAGACTCTTGAAAACTATTTGTTAGGCATTGCTTCTGTAGAACTTTTGTGTGTTCTGTTTTCTTCCTCTTATAAAGTAGTCTAGATTAGATGGTGCATTTTGGTTAGCTGAGAGCACCCCTGGCCATTATGTGGCCATACTGTTTGTAGCTAGTGTTTGACTTATCACCATCTTTCATATCCTTATGTCAAAGAATGGAAAAAAAATTGGTCAAAGTATTTGTCAATCAGAATAGCTGAAGTCTCATCATAGAACTTTCTAAAGCTATTTTAGAAAATCAGTTATTTGAGAGAGGGACCCTTTTTTCATGTTTTCTGTCATTTTGACTGGTTTGGGACACTTCAAATCAGTGTCCTGAAATACTTTAACTTCAGTTATGGGGTATTTTTGGTACTCGCCAATATATCTTCAACACATGTTATCTTAGAATCTGTTTGTTACATACCATAATTTATATTTCTTTGAGGATAAGCAGGATGCTGAGTCCTTACATGTGGATGATGTTTTCCGATGGAGCTTGTTGCAGAAAATGTACTCAAAAGTTTTTAGAAGCTTGTGCCATAGGACTTGCATCATGAGGGGCCACCTAAATTTTCATAGTTCGAAGGAACCCCCGTGGTTGTAGATTATTTTCCTCTCAGTGAAGAAAAGTTCCTCTAAATTCATTTTTTTCTTTGTGTAAGGCCTTATTGTTCTCTCAGTTCCACCCCTCTTAGCTTCACTAGGTAGGTTTTATTAAGGTTTACAAGTTTTTATTTTTTGTCGGCTTCCGGTTGCAACAACATCTGGGTACTGGGTGGCATTAATCAGATTTTGGTTAAAGTTGAACTATTTGATTTTTTTCATTTATTTTTTCGCCAAATGTCCAAAAAGGCGAAGATGGTCAGTGGCTTCAATAAGTATCCCTGGTGTGAGCCCCTCATGTCTATAACACAGATCCTTGTGAAAGGTGATGTTTTGCTGGGGAGGACCACGGCACCTCAGGATATTTATGTGTGGAAAGACAACTCCCAGAGGATGTTGTTACCATCAAAAGCTAATGGAAAAGGTCTTCAAAAGAGTTAAATCCATTATATCTGCATCAAGGGACCAGGGAGCTGCATTGACCACTGGTGGTGCATCAATTTCAGGAGGGCATTGATCTCCTTTGGCATTGAGCATCAGTAGGGGCCAGGGAGATATAGACTATCATCCAGCTTCTTCCACCCATACAAAGCAAAGGGTTCTCTTTTTTTCTGTTTCAGCGTTGAGGAACTCCGAAGACCAAGAAGAACTGGTTTATCTGCGCACGATGCCAGAAGTGGGGAAATTCTGGCTGCTGCCTTGAATTCTTCAAAGTGATCCTGTATAAAGGACAGCTCATCCTCTAATAATTCTTGGAAATTGCAACAGATTCCAAAGATCCAGATGCCATCCACAGATCTTCCTCAGTTGGCCCAGGAAGAGGTGGGAGAAAGGTTTACCAGGGAACTATGCTCAGAACTTTAATAGCTTCCTACTAGCTCTTCATTAGCCAATACATGTGAAAAATCCTGAAAGATATGAAGAAAAGGTTGTTGCAGCATCTCATTCATTAGCAGCATGACACCCTGGACTAGTGGACAAGGAGATGTGGAAAACATATGGTCCAGTCATCCTTTGATGGTTTTTGAGATGGCACTGAGTCTCTGCAATATGTACTAACACCCACAGATTTCCATGACTGTGTGTTGTGAACTCAAACAAGATGTTCTGGACAGGATCACTGACATACTTTGCAATGGGGAGAATCTATTTGGAGATAAGGTCAAAGAAGTGGTGATTTACATGAAAGATCACTGTGCTATGCTTCAGACCTGCTCTATTGCCACTCCAGAACCGCTGCCTTTATCCAGAAGGTATTCCTGTGGACACAAAGAAGGTATTTCAGTCTTCAAGGAGATATTTTTCTCTGCTCCCTCATCCTTGTAAACAGGGACCTCGCTCTCATTCCAAACCAACAAAGGGCCATAAAACTGCAGCCATCACCTGGGACTTAGGGTTATGCCTGGATGGAGGAGGGCATAACCAAGATCCCAGTATCTATGCCAGATAACCTTCTTGTTGGAGGAGGGGGGGGGGAGAGGAGGAAGGAAGCTTTTATGTAAGTTCTTAGGCCAGGATAACTTCAAACATTTGGGTTTTCAACATAATGAAGAATGAATACAGACTATGTCTATTGAATAAACCAAGTCGCACATTGAGAAGTTCTTGATCTGCTTCTCCGTATCAGAAACCGCTACAAAAGGAAGTTGACTCCCTTTTAGAGGTCAATTTAGGTGAATTTGTTTCACAAAGGAAAGAGGGAAGGCTTTTTATTTCAAATACTTCTGATCTCAAAGAAGACAGACGGACTCTGTCCCATTCTAGATTTAAGGGCTTTGAACAGATTACTGGTAAATGTTTAAAATGATTTCTCTGGGCATTTTAATCCCTTTCCTTCAAAATGAACAGACTATGCTCACTGTATCTAAAGGATACTTGTACATAGAGAGATGTCCAGGTCACAGGATATATCTCAGATTTGTAGTAGGAAAATACCACCTCCAATCTCGTGTACTGCCCTTTGGCCTAGTTTCAGCACCATGTGCGTTCACAAAATGTTTTCACTGGTAGTTATGGATCTACACAAGTTGAACCTGCATGTATTTCCCTACCTGGGTGATTGGCTGATCAAGAATTCCCATCAAGGAGGTGCCATAGAATCAGTGAGAAGAATCAGTCATGTATTGGAGTTGCTAGGGTTTGTCATAAATTATTCCAAGTCCCATTTGAGCCTGTCTTCTCAATTGGAATTTATTGGAGCTCTGATAGATGTGTCTTACATAGAAACATAGAAATGACGGCAGAAGAAGACCAAACGGCCCATCCAGTCTGCCCAGCAAGCTTTCGCACTATTTTTTCTCTCTCACATACCTGTTTCTCTTGGCTCTTAGTAACCTTTTTTATTATATTTCCCTTCCACCCCGCCATTAATGTAGAGAGCAGTGTTGGAACTGCATCTAATTGAAATAGCTTAATTAGTTAGGGGTATTAACCACCACAATAAGCAAGCCACACCCATGCTTATCTGTTTATCCAGATTCAATTCAATCCTTGTTGATTGTTGCCTGAGTATAGATCCACCTTTCTTCATTCCCCCCTGCCGTTGAAGCAGAGAGCCATGCTGGTTTTGCATTGAAAATGAAGTTATCAGTCTTGCTCCCCTGCCGTTGAAGCAGAGGGCTATGCTGGATATGCATGAAGTGTCAAACTTTGCCTTGGGCAAAAGCCTTTCTTGCACAGGTGAGGATAATTATGTTGAAGTCTGCAGTAGAGGGGATACAAATAATTTAGCAGAGCACAAATGTTGTGCCTTATGGCATCAACAGTACACGATACATTCCTGGCATGTCTTCATATGTAAATTACCCAAAGAAATAGTCAAGAATTGCAAAATACACTAGCAGAGTACTATATAGTTCAAGCATTCAAAGCACTTATGTAGAATTTCTTCATAAATTTATTTATTTATTTATTTATTTAAAATTTTTATATACCGACGTTCATCCGGGATATCACATCGGTTTACAGTGTAACTGAAACAGGCGCCTGGGATGGCGGTTTACATCGAACAGATATAACGAATTTAACATAAGAACAAATGAGGAGGGGGAAAAGAGGAGGGAGATAATTAAACAAAACTTATGAGCAAAATTTACAAATATATATAGAGTATCACTATGTACAAAGTATTCATAAATACAGCAATGCCATGGAAATACAATTGTGTAGGGTTATACGGGAGGAGGGGGGATGGGGAGGGGGTGGGGGGTGTAGGTGGGGAGGAGGGGTGGATGGGGTAAAAGGAGAAGGCGAGCTGAGAAATCAGGAGAAGGTAAGAGGACTGAACAGGAAGGGGGCGAAGGAGGAATTTAGAGGTGGGAGTGAGGAATGGGGGAGAGGGAAGGAGAGTATGGGTGTGAGTGTGAAAGTGGGGGAATTAGGTGTATGCTTTGGTGAAGAGCCAGGTCTTTAGCTTACGTTTGAATGTTTTTGTGCATTCTTCTTGTCGTAGTTCGACAGGCATTGCGTTCCAAAGGGTGGGCCCGGCGATAGAGAGCGCTCGGGCTCTCGTGGAGGTAAGTTTGTAATGTTTGGGAGAAGGTGTAAATAACATCAACGACATCATAATGGTCCCGTAACAATTTTTGTTTGAATTTTGGTTTCCCTCACATTTACTGCATTAATTGCTGCTGATGTTGATGTTATTTATCAAGAAATTCTAAATAAATGCTTGAATGGTATGTCTTCATATGTGACTGGCCCAATGGACACTAAAGTTACAGTGGGCTCAGGATCTGTGGGACAGCATCCATGTCACTCAGGGACTTTGTCTTTGTGGCTGATTCAATCAAATCTCAATGGAATCTTCTTCCAGATTCCTCCAGTACAAATTACCTAACCATGGATGCATCCAACCTAAGCTGGAAAACTAATTTAGAAGAACCAGAATCTCTGGTCTGCTCAGGAAAAACTTCATAAAGCTAATGGTGATATGGACCACCCGACCTCAAGAGCAGCAGGTGGCCTGAGCGCTGACACCGGAGGGCAGTGGGGAATCGCACTGCAGGCACTCTACCCCACCACAGAACATAAAGCAAGAGGGGAAGTCGCTGGCAGCAGGTAGGCAATCCCACCTTCCTCCCGCCCACCATCTTGGCAAGGTAATCCTGGCAGTGACATTGAATATGGGGAGCGGACCACCCGACCTCAGCAGTAGCAGGTGGCCTGAGCGCCAACACTGGGGGCAGAGGGGAATCGCACTGCAGGCGCTATACCCCCCCCCCCCCCCCTGCAGAATGAAGAGTAAGTGGGGAAGTCACCAGTGCCAGGTAGGCAATCCTGCCTTGTGCCAGCCCACCATCCTGGCGAGGTAATCCTGGCAGTTATGCTGAAGGCGCTTGCACCGGGAGATGCGTGCCCTTGGCATGTGCATGAAGGAGCATGACAAAGGAGCTTGCCCTTTTGTGCGTGCCTGAAGTGCAAGCCTAAACTTGTTATATCTTTAATTACTGGCTGGCTGAACCATCTGGCTGGCTTTTACTTCCACAATGGAACAAATAAGCAAATATTGAACTTATACTAGAACAAGGTCTATATGGAGAGCTAAGAAGGAAAACCCAAAAAAAGAATCACAGAAGGACCACAAAGACTATCCCCACGCTAAGTATCAACCCTCCCTATTCTCTTCCTGCTTCATGTTCACTATGCTTCTATTGAATGCCCAATCTCTAACTAAAAAAATCCCCCCAATTAATGATCTTCTTGAGGACTTCACACCCTGGATCTGTTGCATAACTGAAACATGGCTGAATGACAAAGACAATGTGCTATTAAACCAAATATCCAATGTCAACTACAACATATTTCACTTTCCAAGACCCAAATGAAAAGGTGGGGGGTTACTAATAATCAGTGTAAAAAAAAAAAATCCTCAAGCTTACACCATTCAACATAGCTGTCGACCCACCACATGAGGTTGCAGTTCTAAAATCTCCACAATGTAAACATAGGACTGGTTTACTGTCTCCCAGGAATACTCCAGAAAGATTGCTCCCACTCTTATAACTCAGGTTCAGAGCAGGTTGCACCATCCCAAACTTCAATCCCTATCCCTGACAGCCTGGATGTTGAAAGCTTGATCCTACAACCCCTCAATCTTTCAACTGATGTGTCTCAAGTGCTGGTAGCTTCACGTAAACCTTCCACACGAAAAACCTATCGGTCTAAGTAGAAACGATTCACCACATGGTGTACACAGAAAAGTATTGATCCTTTTTCCTGCCCCACATCATCTTTATTAGACTATCTCTGGCACCTTTCAGACTCTGGTCTCCAGACCACATCAGTAAGGGTGCATTTAAGTGCTATCTCAGCTTACCATCATACAATAGGGGATGCACCGATATCAGCACAACCCCTTGTCAGTAGATTTATAAGAGGTTTAATTCATCTTAAACCCCTGTTACGGCCACCATTCACAGAATGGGACCATAATGTAATACTAACAAGACTCATGTGTTCTTCTTTTGAACCCATGGATTACTGCGAGATTAAATTTCTTACATGGAAAGTTCTCTTCTTAGTAGCTATTACATCTGCTAGAAGGGTTAGTGAGTTACAAGCATTTGTCACATACTCACCCTACACAAGGTTCTTTCATGATCGAGTGGAACTCCGTACTCACCCTAAATTCCTTCCCAAGGTGGTTACGGAATTCTACTTGAATCAGTCCATAGTCTTGCCCACATTCTTCCCAAGACCTCACTCTCATCAAGGTGAGAGGGTTTTGCACACCTTAGACTGTAAACGCGCACTTGCATATTACCTAGACTGCACTGCAGTCCATAGGAAATCCACTCAGCCCTTTGTTTCTTTTGATAAAAACAAACCGGGTAAAGCAGTGGGCAAACAAACTCTAACTGGCTTGCAGACTGTATAGAGTTCTGCTATGAAAAAGCAGGCCTTCCTCTCCAAGGGGGAGTAAAGGCACACTCAGTAAGAGCAATGTCAACCTCAGTAGCACACTATCGTTCAGTACCAATAGCTGACATGTAAAGCTGCAACATGGAGTTCTCTTCACACCTTTGCAGCTCATTACTGTTTGGCAAAGAAGGAAGACAAGATTCAGCCTACGGACAATCTGTCTTAAAGAATTTGTTTCCAGCGTAATCCCAACTCCTTCCGCATCCAACCTGCTGTGATTTCAGGCTCCCTCATTTTTTTTCCAACAGTACACCAGTTGTTGTGCTCGTTGCACAAGTTGTTTGCTGTTGGTCCAATATAAGAGTGACTCAGCCTATAGCTTGCTAATCACCCCATATGTGAGGACTATCATCCTGCTTGTCCTGGGATAAAGCAAAATTGCTTACCTTGTAATAGGTGTTATCCCAGGACAGCAGGATATAGTCCTCACGAAACCCACCCACCACCCCATGGAGTTGGGTCCGATACGTTTTATTATTTTATTTTTGCTAACGCTTATTGCTACACACGAGACTGAAGGAAGTCCCGTGTCTCAAGGGATCATGGCATGCTGGGCATGCTCAGTGGGCTCAGTATGCCAGTCAAAAGTTTCCCGTGATAGGGCTCCATCCAGTGACGTCACCCATATGTGAGGACTACATCCTGCTGTCCTGGGATAACACCTATTACAAGGTAAGCAATTTTGCTTTATCCCAGGACAAGCAGGATGTAGATGTAGTGTATTTGAATTTTCAGAAGGCGTTTGACAAAGTTCCTCATGAGAGGCTTCTAGGAAAAGTAAAAAGTCATGGGATAGGTGGTGATGTCCTTTCGTGGATTGCAAACTGGCTAAAAGACAGGAAACAGAGAGTAGGATTAAATGGACAATTTTCTCAGTGGAAGGGAGTGGGCAGTGGAGTGCCTCAGGGATCTGGATTGAGACCCTTACTTTTCAGTATATTTATAAATGATCTGGAAAGAAATACGACAAGTGAGATAATCAAATTTGCAGATGATACAAAATTGTTCAGAGTAGTTAAATCACAAGCAGATTGTGATAAATTGCAGGAAGACCTTGTAAGACTGGAAAATTGGGCATCGAAATGGCAGACGAGATTTAATGTGGATAAGTGCAAGGTGATGCATATAGGGAAAAATAACCCATGCTAGAGTTACACAATGTTAGGTTTCATATTAGGTGCTACAACCCAAGAAAGAGATCTAGGCGTCATAGTGGATAACACATTGAAATCGTTGGTTCAGTGTGCTGCGGCAGTCAAAAAAGCAAACAGAATGTTGGGAATTATTAGAAAGGGAATGGTGAATAAAACGGAAAATGTCATAATGCCTCTGTATCGCCCAATGGTGAGACCGCACCTTGAATACTGTGTACAATTCTGGTCGCCGCATCTCAAAAAAGATATAATTGCGATGGAGAAGGTACAGAGAAGGGCTACCAAAATGATTAGGGGAATGGAACAGCTCCCCTATGAGGAAAGACTAAAGAGGTTAGGACTTTTCAGCTTGGAGAAGAGACGGCTGAGGGGGGATATGATAGAGATGTTTAAAATCATGAGAGGTCTAGAACGGGTAGATGTGAATCAGTTATTTACTCTTTCGGATAATAGAAAGACTAGAGGGCACTCCATGAAGTTAGCATTTGGCACATTTAAAACTAATCGGAGAAAGTTCTTTTTTACTCAATGCACAATTAAACTCTGGAATTTGTTGCCAGAGGATGTGGTTAGTGCAGTTAGTATAGCTGGTTTAAAAAAGGATTGGATAAGTTCTTGGAGGAGAAGTCCATTACCTGCTATTAATTAAGTTGACTTAAAAAATAGCCACTGCTATTACTAGCAACAGTAACATGGAATAGACTTAGTTTTTGGGTACTTGCCAGTTTCTTATGCCTGGTTTGGCCACTGTTGGAAACAGGATGCTAGGCTTGATGGACCCTTGGTCTGACCCAGTATGGCATGTTCTTATGTTCTTAAATGGTCAGCATTTGACAGAGAATCAAAGCTGGAGATCAGTTACATTATTACCAAATTAAACCTGCCCCTTACCCATGTGACCCAATTCCAGCCAGCTCCCTGAAAGAAATACATGGGGTAATCACTAAGGACCTCATTTATTAAACATTTTTCCCATAGAGACAGAATGGGAGAAAAGCCTTAGTAAATCAGGCTCTAAGTCAATCACAAGATTAATTAACCTATCTCTTTCAGAAAGAACAGTCCCAAATGGACTAAAACAAGCAGTGATAAAGCCAATCCTAAAAAAAAAGGTCTGGCAGAACAGATGACTGGGACAACTACTGTCCAATATCCAACCTACTGTTCCTAACAAATGTTTTCGAGAAGGCAGTATTAACCCAACTCGACCATCATCTGGAAGATCAAAATATTCTATTCCCTAGTGATGTTTGGATTCAGGAAACATCACTCAACTGAGACATTAATCCTCTCTCTCTAATGGATTCCGTTCTATATGGGCTAGACACAGACAAATCTTACTGCCTTGTATTAATCGACCTAACAGCAACCTTTGACTCAGTGGACCATTGTCTACTATGCCATCAGATGAGAAACATTGGGATTGATGACAAGGTCCTCAGTTAGTTCTAATCGTTTCTATCTAACAAAACATTCCAGGTCAAACTGGGCAACCATATATCTGACACCTTCCAGTGTAAAACAGGTCCCTCAAGACTGAGCCCTCTCAGCAACACTCTTCAATATTTACATGCTCCCTCTATATAAACTACTAACGAAGCTAGGAATATCTTTCCTCTTGTATAATGATGACTTAGTTCTACATACCACTCTCCAAATCATATGAATATACAGCCTTGATTCTTTCCAACTGCATGAAAACAATTCAACAAGAACTTTCACAACTAAAACTAATACTAAACCCCAAAAAGACAGAAATCATCTAGCTAAGTAGAAGCACTTCAATAGTTAAACCACCAGTCATGGACCTGTGCAATTTTCAAATAAATCTTTCAGAACAAGTACGAGACTTAGCTTCTCATCTAGTTGTTTTCCTGTCAATGAAAATGCACATCAGTAAACTAATCGAAACAGTTTACACCAAGCTGCTATACTACAGGGTAGCCCATGGAAAAGTAGCCTGCCTTCAATGCACTGGTATTGGAGGCAGGCTACTTTTCCATGGGCCACCCTGTACAATGACTGATGCTATTACTAACAATGGCAGACTTCTGCACTGTATTACAAACTCTAATATTCTCAAACCTGGACTAATCTGAGAAAATTCTTTTTCACTCAATGCAAATTAAACTCTGGAATTTGTTGCCAGAGTACATGGTTAGGGTAGTTTAGTGTAGCTGGGTTTAAAAAAGGTTTGAATAAGTTCTTGGAGGAGAAGTCCATTGACTGCTATTAAACAAGTTGACTAAGGGAAAATAACTGACATCAGTAACATGGGATCTACTTAATGTTTGGGTACCTACCAGGTACTTGTAACCTGGATTGGCCACTGTTGGAAACAGGATTCTGGGCTTGATGGATGCTCGGTCTGACCCAGTATGGCAACTTCTTATGTTCTTATGGTCTTGTGGTTCTGTATATCCTCTGAACTTCTGCTTCAGAAGAGGGATCGAAGGCAAGCTCATATCAGATGCTTTCTCCCTAGATTGGGGAGAGGGTCTTTTGTATGCTTATTCTCCAGTTCCTCTGGTGGCGAGAACCCTATTAAAACGCAGAAGAGACAGGGGGGACCATGATTGATAGCCCCCATAAGCCCCCATATATTCTGTAGGATTTTTAAAAATTATTTCATTAAAATTTGTACTTTAGTATATAATTTGTAATTGTTTTCTTGCATTCCCCTTGGCTTATATACTGATATAAATACAAGTATTATTAATAATCAGTTATTTTTGAGATCTTTATTTTTTTTAAAACAGTTTGTAGTCTGCTCTTGCTAAGTACAACTTATGTAATGCAGATCACATTAAAAATATTCACAATTTTAAACATACAAAGTAATACCAAGTTTTTAAATAACTATATGGTTTTGTCCATGTATCTTAAGTTCCTTCTCAAGGTAGTGTCAGACTTCTACCTCAACCAGTCAATGGTCCTTTTAAGTTTTTCCCCCAGGCCACGCACTGTATCCCCAAGGGTGAGCCTACTGTGCACAGTTTGGAGTCCAAGAGAACCGTAGCATTCTATCTGGAGTGGACTGTAGCTCTTAGAAAGTCACCTAAGCTTTCTGTTTCAATTGACCAGTTCTCCACGGACAGCAGGATGCAAGTCCTCACAAAATCTGCCTGCCTTCCCTTGGAGTTGGTGCTTCATGCTGTGAATTAAACAACTGAAGAAGAGTTGTGGTGGCCCCTAGAAGCTTTTGAGTACATTTTCTTCCTCAGACTTCTTCAGATTGTCTTCCATATGTGAGGACTTATATCCTACTGGCCTTGGAGAACACCTGTTAGCAGTAAGAAACTTTGGCGTCTATTTTAAAAGGAGCACGTGCGCGTCCATGTGTGCGGTTCCTGGTGCGCGCACATGGACATGCCGATTTTATAACATGCGTGTGCATATGTGGGCAGTGGGGGGGGGGGGGATTTTTGCTAAATACGCATAGCGACGCAATCGGGTCTCTCCCAGTTTCCTCCCAGTCCGCTCCAATTAAGCAGTGGACTGGGAGGGAACTACCCTACCCCCCTCCTAACCTTCTTTCCCTTTCCCCTCTACTCCCCACCCTCTAAACCTAACCTAACCTAAATTTCCCAAATTGTTTTATTTTATTACTTACTGCTCCTCTGGAGCAGCAGTAATCTCCCTGCGCCGGCTGCCAGCGCATGCTTCCCCGGAACAATGGCTAATGGCTGCTGTCCCGGCTGGCCTCCTCCCTGCCCAGCCCCCGCCCCCCAGCCAGCCCCTTTGGAGAGGCCCGGCACTTGTGTACATACCAGGGTTTATGCGCGTGGCTGGGCCTGTTATAAAATGCGCGCTATGGCATAGATTTTCAGACCTACGCGCGGGCCATACATGTGAGCACGCTACCCGGCGCGCACACATGTACTTCCGATTTTATAACATGCATGCGCAGGCACGTGCAGTAGCGCAGAATTTCCCCAGGATTAATATGTCACTTTGAAAGTCAAGCACTAAGAGTCTGTATTCTGATTCCATGAGTTGTGATTTTCTAGATAAGGTACATTTAAAACCTAATTTTGCAGTAGTAATTTTACTGAAATTAATGAATGCCTTGAATTTTTGTGTACTTCATTGACAGCATATTCATTGAATTATGAGAACTATTATTCCATTAAGCACTAATGTATTTTATATATTACCCAAATTTTGTTTAATAAAACAAAAAGTTTAGTCCAACTTCAGAAAATATGAAAAACCTTCTTTAAATAGAGTTGTATGCTTATGTTGATGTGACTGAAGAGGTGTATATATGCAGAGGAAACATACCGGAAATCATGTGTTTTTCATTACACTTGCACACCCTTGGCTTGTTATCCAGTGCTTGTGTTTGTCTTTTCAGATCATCATTGTAACATTGTTTTTGTGTATCTAAGTTGAATCCTGCTTTTCCCTCTTTAATTGTTTTTAGAATTAAGTTTAGCAGCTTTCAAGAGGAACAAGAGAAAACTAGAGTTGGCTGAAAAAGTGGAAACAGACCTCATTCAATTAAAAAAAAGACGACAATCAAGTGAAAAGGTTGGTGGAAAAATATCAGAGAAAACCTTTTATAATTACTGGTATTTAGCAGAAGTACAAGTGAAATTAATTTTATGTATTAAACTGGAACAAAGGAATATTGACACTTAATGTGTATTTTTCATTGTATATTGTATACTAAGCTGCATTAATGTACTCTGTATTTGTGATTGATTAAACACTATACAGGATTTTTGTTTTAATAGTTATTACATGTTTGTACTTTTGCTTTTTCTTTTATTTTGTATGTCTCTAAAATTGGACTGTTGATATGGCAGTCTCTCGGACTAATAAGTTGTGATCAGGGTTGCAAAAGCATTGGCTATGGTGAGCAGCTCAACCCTGTCCAGCAGTTTTCTCACTAGCCTAATACATCAAATGGTACTATGACAGCTAAAGCCAAACAACAAACTAGAACCAGGGCCGGTGCAAGGGTATTAGGCACCCTAGGCGAAACGTCAGCTATGCCGCCCCCCCCCCCCCCCACACACACACAATTAACTTACATTGTGCATTAATGAAAATAACGAAGTCTGTATTTATAACAGAACACTTATTTGACATTTTTATGCCATGTAAACCATTGAGATGATTTGTCTTATCGACGGTATAGAAACTCTTTTATAAATAAATAAAAATAAATAAAATAAACATAAACCAAAGCTATACTTGTTGCTCAAACAAAAAAAGCAGACACATCACATAATATTAAATAATTAAAATGGCAGTCAATCAAGAAAAATAAACTTAAAAAGCCATCTTTACTTACCCCCTCCAGCAGCTCTCTTACTCCTCTTCCATGCAGGCTGTAGCACACACCAGAAGCAGCAGTAGTGGCTAAGCTCTATACTCATGGTCCTCTTCCTTAATGCCCATGTCTCTCACACACACACACCATATCAGTCATGCCCCCATGACCAGTTTCTGTCTCTCACACACCAATCATCTCCCAAACAGTCTTTGGCACACACCTTCCTGAACAGTTTCTCTCATGCCATACACACACAGGCTTCCCACTCCCGTGTTCCACTTACATATATGGGCTTCTCACTCTCATAATCACTTTCTTTCTCACACATATACCCAGAGTTCTCACTTCCATGCTTTTTCTCTCTTTCACACACACACACACACACTCACCAGTCTCTCACTCCCATGCTTTCTTTCACATACACCCCCACACCAGGCTTCTTACTCCCATGCTTTCTCACATACCCAGAGTTCTCACTTCCATGCTTTTTCTCTCTTTCACACACACACACACACACACACACACACACACATCCCTGACTGTCTCACACATCAGTCATCTCCTTGAGCAGTCACTTTCATTGTCTCTCACATATACACATACATCAGCTCTCTGACCAGTTCTCTCAATCACACACACATGCTCTCCATCAAATACATTCTCTCACTTACACACAGACTCTCAATCACACGCAGGCAGGCAGGCAGGCTGGCTGCTTCTCTCTCTTTCTCTCACTCACTTCCTCCCCCCCCCCCCAGCACAAACGGTAGCTGCTCCTCCTCCTCCAGCCCCTGCAGGCCAAGAAGGAAGAATCCCATCGGCCGCAGGAGGCTCGTGCTGCTCTCTCCTTTCCCGATTACCGGCTGCTTCAGTTGCTCGGGGGCCGATGCTGCTGTCGCCGCTATTTTTTCACGCAGCACTTCTCTTTCTTCCCGCGCATCACTTCCTGTTCCGGTTCAAAGGGGGGGGGGGGGGCGGGAAGAAGACCAGCCGCGGATGCAACAGCTTTTTTTTTTTTTTGCACCGCTGCCGTTCCCGCTGGGCTTGAACGTGCTGATAGCCCGGCGGCAATGGCAGCAGGGAAGAAAGAGCAGCGGGAGGGACCGGGAGCCACGCGAACCGCTGGGGGATGTCAGATGGGTCTTTTGGGGCGGGCTGCCGGCGGCGGCTGTTTTATTTTTATCGGGGGGGGGGCGGCGGCTCTCTTAATTTTACCGGGGCAGTGCCGCCCCCGGGAAGCTGGCGCCCTAGGCGACCGCCTAGTTCGCCTAGTGCTTCCGCCGGCCCTGACTAGAACAGTCACTTTTAGAATTAGACAGATTAAAAACAAGATGTCATTCTTATAAAGCACAAACAGGATACATATTACTGTTGTGTTAGATGTCGAATTTATTTCAATGATCCTCAATTTTTGTCACTCAGTGAGCCAAGTATCAAAGAGCTACATTTATAAAAAAAAAAAAAAAAAAAGTAACTCTCTTTATTAGGACTTTTACAGTGTTTCTAGAAATGATAGCTAGAAATAAAAAAAAAATGTTAACTCATTTGTTTTAATTAAATTTCCGCTTACTAGCATTTTTTCTTATATGATTTTTGCAACATGTAATGTTATAGGATTATTGACAATAAAATCTTTAGTGGACAACCATTGTGTAGTCACCATTTATTTATCAGTCTCGAATATTGCTGAAAATATTTAAAATTTGTTAACTTAAAAGAGGACAAGAATATGGAAAATACTTCAGAGCTCATGGACTCTTGAGTAATTTTCTTATCGACTCTGACTTAGTGATGCTGCATATGTATAGATTGTTAAAGAATTTGCTCATAATCACAGCATCTATTTTTTTTTTAACACTTTCATATTTGTTAACCTATTAATATTTTATTGAGAGGAACAAAATCACAATGGTTAAAACTTGATAGAAACAAGTAAAAAAAATTTTCAAGGTCTCATGCCGATGGCCCGTCACTAACATCAGGGCTACGCTGCGTTGGATCACCCCGCTCTCACCACCCAGTTGTTTTCTGGGGGGGGGGGGGGGGGCTCGGGTTCCCTCCACCCCTGGGCAATGGCGACACTGCATGTCATCGGCTGGAGTCGGGCGCCCAGCGATCGCATCACCGGCCTGATTTAAGCTGCTGGCCCGGGCACCCTGGCCCTTTCTCCCCTCCTTGGCCAGTGAGTTTGCAGACAGGTGTCTGATTACTGCTGTCATCTAGCACACAGTGCCACGCTCGCAAGTACAAGCGTTACATTATTTGCTCGGGGGGGGGGGGGGGGCCTGCGATTTCGATATTTGGCCGATTCACAGGGCAGGGGCAAGCAGGCGTCCGATTTTACATCGGGCTGTTGGGGACAGTTCCTTCCATAGCTCACCTGGTAGACTAGAGAACTTTAAGGAAAAATTTGAGCTGCTTGGTCGCTGGTTCATTTCCAGTTTGAAAGAAGTGGTTCACAATTTTAAAACGGTGCAAGATACAATGGCCGAATCCGAGCCACATGGGTGCCGAGGGACCGAGAGAGGGACAGTGAAGAGAGCAGTTCAGGCAAGATCAAGTGGCTGGCGCCAACAGAATTCTAACCAGCCAAAACGTAGGAGGGAGACTGAGGAAGTAGGCCCTAATTACCTCATGCAGGGGGCCAAAACCCACCGCCTCTCCCCCAAGGCTGCACGACGCAGCACATAGGCCTGCCCAAGCATCCCAAGACGCCGCTGCTCCCCCCTGCGTCCTAGGGCCATCAGACTCAATTTTGCAGCATAATTCGCCCTTTACAGGAGCTTCCCAGGTCCAACCGGTATTGAGGCTACCGGACACTCTACTGTTGCAGCTCCCTGCGAAACCAGCACTCAGCCTACACATGAATTGGCCTCTAGCAGCGTCGGGATCCCCAGCGATGGATCCGGCTGCGCGGTCCTATTCTTGCGACCTTTCCCTCTAGGATGGGGTATCACATGGCCGGGAGCAGTCTTATCCCTCACGGCATGTACTGGACCCTCATGCAAAGCTGGGCTCACAGGCACCATTATCCTCCAATGCTTACAAATTACTCTGTGGCCCAGCCTACACGGGGCCATCCTACTTCATGGGGCCTGAATCTTTACCTTGGCAGCTAGAATACGTGTCAGCGCCGCAACCGTAGGGACCTTGGCCCATCCAGGCTTGGTAAGTGGGGCAACTGTTCTCCCGGAACAGAGTACAGCCAGAAGAACACTTGACCCCCAGCGAGGTCACCAGCCTCCGGTACACTTGACTCCCCCACTGATTCACCGGGGTCTCAAGCTCCCGCAATTGTCCAGGGCCCATTCACCCAGGAAACTCTGTCTCTCACAGCAGCATCAGCACCAAGCCCAGATGGCACACCACACAAGGCGAGTGACGCGGGAGGCCTGAGTGTAGTGGCCGCAACATCCATTGACCCTGGAGTCGGTATAATTGAGTCTCAGAGGGCAACTGCGGGTGAAGTATCTAGGGTCGTGGGCGAAAAATCAGGCGCAGATAAGGGCGAGAGAGCTAAGAAGGTGGGTAGGCTGAGGAACAAACACAGGTAGAAGGCCAGATCAGATTCTAGTTCTGACAGCTCATCAGACTCCTCAAACTCAGAGTCATTCTTGGATGAAAACCAAGAAAAGAACGAGGCCAACACAGCAGACTCAGCCAGAAGGCCCCCCAGCACTGACAGTGCTATCACAGTTATGGGAGAGTGTTCACAGATCTCTGTGGAAGAAGATCAAAAAGCAGACCTACATAGATATTTTCAGAATTCTTGAAGGGCGAAGGAAAGGAAGAGACAGGAAGGTGAATACCAAACGTGACCAGGCACCCAGTTTTGACAAGCCAATTCCAAGGAACACAATCAATTGGACAAGGGCATTCTTGCAAATGACAAGTGTGGACCACCATGATGATCCCTGTCAGTACGGTCCCATGCTTAGCTAAGCCGACAGCATTTTGGAGGCCTACAGAGAATACGATGGTTGGGCCTGGCTCAATTATGACGAGTTGTTTACAGATAAAATGGAGAAGAATCGCTTTATGTATTGGGACACCCAGGACGTAGGGTTCTGGTTAAGGCAGATGAAAAGCAAAGCAGCAGATGCCG
Source organism: Rhinatrema bivittatum (assembly GCF_901001135.1). Classification (NCBI taxonomy): domain Eukaryota; kingdom Metazoa; phylum Chordata; class Amphibia; order Gymnophiona; family Rhinatrematidae; genus Rhinatrema; species Rhinatrema bivittatum. The sequence goes on along the minus strand of NC_042617.1, from coordinate 104,188,623 downwards.
GCACTAACACTCTGCCTTCGGTCAGGTCAGGTCACCAAACGATACAATCCGGCCAGGCTGCTTCAAGCGCCTCCATCAATGGCACCTTCTGGCAATATAATAAATCCTCCTGTGGCTTTCAAGACTGAAAGTTTAAGCATGCCTGCTCTGTTTGTCTTGCCACTCACCCAGCCATGAAATGCCAGAAGAAAAAACAATGGAGGGAGTAATAACAGGCCCAAAGGAATATAGCCCACTCGTGATCTCGCTATCTCCATAAAATTTGGATGCCATGTGGCCCTGGCTTAACCAGCAAAACAATTGCGGGATAGTTTTTGATACGGTTTCTCCATACTTTTTCAGGGCGACATTAAAGACATGCACGCAGAGAAACACCCCTTCTGCAGTGAGGCACGTGGACTTGGTGCAGCAGAAGCTGGATTCGGAATTGGCCATGGATCTTTTGAGTTTCCTGCTGTCAGCAAAATGATGCTCTCCCCTTTGGCTGTCATCTCAAAGAAGAAACTGGGCAAGTATTGGCTAATTCTAAACTTGTCCAACCCGTGCGGAGCCTCAGTGAACAATCATCTGCCAGACGAGGAGTGCACAGTGCAGTATGCTTCATTCAACAGCACCATAGTCCTACTCCGCGGGTGCGGCAGAGGGGCCCTCATGGCCAAAACAGACATAGAGTCTGCTTTCTATTTATTTATATACTTTTTATATACCGACATTCATGTTTTGACTTCATATCTGTTTACAAGGCAAGTCCAAGTAAGACCCAATCCATTAAGAAAATAAAACAAAATACAGCAATTTAAAACTTAAGTGAGGTAATATATGGACTTTGAGTAAAATCAAAAGCCTAAGAACGCATAGTGTAAAAATAAAAATTCTAGAAAAAAACTGCTACCTTCTTCTGGTCCACCTCAACAGCTTCCCGTTACTGGGTTTCTGTTTCAAAGGTGTGTACTACTTTGACAATTGCATGCCAATGGGGGGCTCCGTATCATGTGCATATTTTAAGCTTTTTAGTTCATTCCTTCACTGGGCTACTGCTCAGAAAGCTGGTCTGGAGACCGTAATACACAATCTAGACTTTTGTTTGTGGGTCCTCTGGATTCTCAGGCATGCCCCCGTTTGTCCACATTTCACAGCATAGCTCTTGAGTTTGGCGTGCCCTTAGTGCACGAAAAAATGGAGGGTCCTACCATGGTGATTAAATTTTTGTGAATCGAGCTGGACTCTACCGCGATGGTATCCTGATTGCCTCAGGAAAAGCTTTGGAACTTTTACCGTATGCTTGAACACGTGATGTCAGCCAAGAAGCTGACCTTAGTGGACGTGCAATCCCTCATCGGCACCCTAAACTTCTCATGCTGGGTCATACTGATGGGGGGGGGGGGCCTTCTCGGGGGGGCCTTCTCGAGGAGGCTAACTGCCAGCACAGTGAAAGTTAGCCATCCATATCACCGCATCAGAATCACGAGGACTGTAAAAGAGGACTTGGCAATATGGATATCCTTTTTGAGCAATTTCAATGGGATCTTCGTTTGGCAGGACCCCCCCCCCCCCCATATCTAGTTGTGACCTGGGTACATTTTCAGATGCATCAAGGGACTAGGGTTTTGGTGTGTATTGTCAGGGTTCTTGGTCGGCAGAACAGTGGCCTGATATGCAACATTTCTTTCCTCGAGCTCTTTCCTATCCTGGTTGCCTTGGTAATATGGGGCAACAAGCTGCGCAATAAACACATAATATTCTGGTGTGACAATATGGCCGTAGTCCAGGTCATAAATAGGCAGTCTGCCAGAAGCCACAAGGTAGTCGAGCTCTTAAGGGAGGTGGTACTCACCAGCCTTTACCTTAATACGCGTGCGCCACATCCCCGGAATTCATAACAGCATAGCAGATGCCCTGTCAAGAGCTAAATGGAATCTATTTCACAAACAGGTACTCAGAATGGACAAGGAGGGAACATCAGTTCCGGAGTGCCTGTGGAACATTGGAACACCATGGCACAAGACCTCTTGCAGAGATCGGTAGCCCCGGCTACATGGAAGGTGTATTGCAGAGCCTATGCAGCTGTGTCCAACATGGTTGAGTCGCAGGGCCAGTCCAGGAGGATTTAATTGTCAAATATATAGCTTGGGCTAAGGACAGTGGAAAATCTAGAGGAGTAGTGTTTAATCAGCTTGCTGGGTTTGCGTTCTTCTCCAAGGTCCAGGGTTGGGGTGACCCTACCAAGAGTTTTTTGGTCAAGAAATATTGATAAAGTGGGCTAGAAAGACAGGGCCACCGAGCGACGCGAGGCACCCAATTACCCACAACCTGCTCATTCAACTATGGCAGGTTTTACGGTCCATTTGCATGTCTGAAGTTAAGCTGTTCTGAGCCGCCTTTTCTTTGACATTTTTTGGCACGCTGCGCATTAGCAAACTGGTGACTGCCTCCAAAAATGACACAGGTTTCCGAGGCATACTGATCCAAAACATCAAGGTATCCGATCATTCCGTCCAAATAATCCTACAAAGGTCGAAAACAGATTAGGAGGCTAGGGGATGCAGGCTATGCTTGAAATGCGCAACATCGCAGGTTACTTGTCCTGTGCAGAATTTCTTGGCATTGCGACCCGACGGCGGCAAATTTCTACTGATTCACGCTGACCACCTAGCCCTTACCAGATACCAGTTCTTGGCAGGTTTGGGCTTGGGCGCTGACCACCATAGGGTGCAATACCAATGAATTTGGGACCCATTCCTTTAGAATCTAAGCGATCACCAGTGCAGCCCAGGCTGCTTTGCACATGAACACCATTCAAAGAGCTGGTAGATGAAGGTCCGATGTCATCTACTCATATATCAGGATGGATCAGGCGTGACCATATAACCTGTTTTTCTTCCTTTTAATCTCTCTTCAGATTCATCCCAATGGCAAAGGATTATTTGGATTATTGGACACTCCATTGTTCACTGGGCTACAAAGAGGGCTTTAGTTTGGTCGTACAGGTCTCACTTACGGTTGGCAGTTCGAGACATGAACATTTTATGGATGGGCGAGTGAGGCATGACTTAGGACCAGCTCCTCCAGTTTGCTTAGCTCAGGAAGGACACGCTGGCCAAGCCCGACATCATTGTTATATATCTGGGTGGAACGAGATTGGGTCCTGGACCTGCATACAACCAATTTGCCACATGAAGACTAACTCGAGCGAGCTAGTGTCCTGGTTTCCCTGTACATGCTTCATATGGTCAGACATTATCCACTGAATAAAATGGAATGATAGTAAACTATGGAAGCGGGGTTGCAAAAAGATCAACCGGCAGGTGGGCCAATGGGTGCGGAAGCTCGGCGGTTTTCAGATAAAGCATGAATGGGCAGACTGCCTTTATAGATGCGACCGAATACATCTGTTTGACATTGACTATGACCTTTTTAATAATGCAATACAGGAGGCGCTGGAATGTTTCTTCAGGGAAGAGGCGGCAGCTTTATTGGGGGGGGGGGGGGCATGAGGCAAGTAGCATTACCTCATGCTAGTGGCAGGTACACGAGCCTGTAGGCCGACTTTAGCGGTCCGGGTGGCCAGGACATTAAGCGCTGCTTTGCTAGGCAATATGGCGGGCAGCCGTGCAACATCAGATTGATGTCTGGAGTTTAAATGGGCTTGTGCTGGGAGTAGTTTTTTCACGTTATAATTACAATAAAGCTGCGGCCTCTTCAGCCACTTTGGTTTCTGTTTTCTTTTGTTGAGGGAGCGACCCTGGGGGCGGGACGGGTGACCACAGGAGATTGTAGCGGATCCCAATGTTATTAGATCTTGCCACATTAGCATAAAATGTCATAGAAACAACTAAGAATGCTTAGCAAGTGCCACATTAGCATAACCTAGACATCAACACAAGGAATACACTGTGTAGCTATGACTGTCTTAATGAGGTGCTAAGAGCCGCTTATACTACTGCCATAAAAAGAGGAGAGCTGCTCATTACCAACATATACAAAGACCCTTGATTTGGAATGGCCCCAACCAACTTACTTTCAAGTACACCAATTCCAGCTGTGAACATTAATAGCCACCATACTGTATGGAGCTCTGAAGCAAATAAAGCTGATAGCAAGGACCGTGTGGATTGGATGTCCAAGGGAGATTTACAACTGTTTTACAATCCCAAATAGCAATCAAATTTCCATTCAGCTCAATGAAAATAATTCATACATCCTGCCAAATACTTAACTTCTCTAAAAAGCCAACATAAGCCCATTAGCATCAAGATTCCTGTGATTCTTGGTGGAACTTAGAGCTGATTGGGTCTGCTGTAGGGAAGTTTTTGGAAAAAGTGGTAACCTGTATTTCTCTGACATTGGAACGTTATCACCACTTTATTGGACTTCTCATTGCCGCCATCAAGAAAGAACATTCCTCAGGGCTACTTGGGAGAATATGCTACCTGCTGAATAAAAGATATCTAGGATCTTGAACAGTGCAGTCAGGCAGTCCACAAGTTGTAAAGGCCTTGTTAGTCTGTCATATGTCAAAGGTGTATTGAATATGTTGAAGGCTTAATTTCACACATTCTAGTCATTGTGACACTTTGGACCCACTAAGCCACTGGAGTATCAGATTCCAAAACTCCACCCCAACTTCAAATTGGTAGACAATACGAAATGACCACTTGACAAAATCAACAAGTAACAGACAGATTTGCTGCCAGTTATGCTGGACAATCACTTCAGTCCTTCTAAAAGCCCCCACTGTCATCCACCCAAATGAAGTGAAGGAGAGGTTGACTGCAATGAAAAAGAAAGCAAAAGGCAGCTAGCATGGCTAGTATCCTCTGTAATTTGTTCATCAGTTAGGGCCCAAGGGATTCTAGTGGATACTGAAATGGATCATCAAAGCCATGAAATCTGGATGCATACTAAAACATGGTGGGGGGAGAGGTGATAATTGCAATACCCAAACTGGTCAAACCACTCATGAAGCTATAGGTCAGTATCATTCCTTTGCACAACCTATACATTCCCCTTTCATTGAAGCAGTGATTTCTGATGAGCAGGTTGGATTCTGGCCTATGCATAGTTGCTGTGACCAAGTTTTGGTTCTTACAGTGTATATCAAATCTGGTTTCTAGAAGAATTCCAAGGCTGTTGCAGCCTTTGAAAACCTGTCAGTTTGATACAGTCTGGATTAAATATCTAATGCTGCAACTAGCAAAAATCATTCCCTGATTATGATTGTGTACATCTGATATGAACATAGTATGACAACAATGTGCAGTGTGATCCAACTCTAACTTTTCTCGATCACCTAAAGAAGATAGTTGCCAAGACGAAAGTCAACCAGTCCAGAAGTTGACAACCACTAGTTGAGCATCTGAATTAGTGGTGTAGATATCAGCACTGGCTTTTGAGTGCTCTATAGCTTAGAACTGCACATCAGCATGGACCAGAAGAATTTGTATGACATTCTGCTGAATACAGCAGTGCAGCACATTGCTAGAACACTGGCTACCTATGCTGTCAAATGTTGCTTCTTCATCCTTTCAACACAAAGCAAAAGCACTGCGAGAAGTCCAGTGATTTCAAGTAAACAAATATCTTTCCTTTCACCGGGACCTTAATAAATGGCCATGACCCTTCTAGACCATTGTGCTTAACCTTAAAAAATGTGCCTTTAATACTGATGAAGCTTGGAAAACTGAATAGAATTCACAAAAATCCCAATAAAAACCTTGTATTAAATCCAACACAGAAGGACGCTGGCTGTGATATGTGTCACTTATGGGCAACTCTAAACTGTATTTGTTCAAATCATGGAAGATACGGATACTTGTTATACAAAAGTAAAATGGAGAGTCTTTACATTTTCCAATTGTAGCCATCGAGAACAGACCATGAATCATATGACGCAGTGCTTGATATACAAATGTGAAGGAGATATTGGAGTGATACACTCTGCAAATCCTGATTTAATTGTCCGATTCAGCACATAAATGTAAAATTATAGTTGCTATATCTATATCAGCCATAGAAAGAAGAAGAAAAGGTAGAAAAATACTTTTATCTGTCATGAAAGTACTAATAACTGTGAATAGTCGTGTTATATGCTTAGAAGTTAGCAGTAGAATGAAAACTGGATTTAAAATGAAACTTTGATTAATAGGTTTGATATCCATGAATGCCAAACCTTTAACATTGAATTGTTGTGATCTGGTCAAGAAAGTCTGCTGCTGATGGGAATTTGTATCTGTATCTGATCATCTTCCACTACTATCAAAGTAGTGATTATATTTTAAAGGAGGTCAGATTGTTCTCTGTAAGAAGTGAAATAGCCATATATGCACATACTTTGCATTGCAGGATTGCCAGAGAATTAAAAATTTTGGCTGCTGAATTGCATGCATTTTGCCACAGATTCTTCTATCAAGCCTGTGCAGAGAGTTAGAATATCTTACATATAAAGTACATTGAGCCCTGATGTAATAATGTGCACTTGGCAGAGGACACTGCAGCTATGTGCACATTTTTTGTGTGCAAACTTCTGCTGATGCAGCAAACTTCTGCTGATGGTGCAAAAACCCATCCCCAGCCCTTCAGGCTTCCTACAAACACACCCTCCACACCTACAGAACCTCCATTTTGGAAATAAAAAGAGATTACTACATCCAGAAAATCCACAACTACCAATATGATGCCAAAGCCCTTTTACGTATGTATCCTCCCTCACAAACTCAACACCTCCCCCATCTCTGATTCAGATGCCAAAAACAAGTGTTTGGAATTAGTTAACTATTTCCACACCAAAATCACCAATATTATCTCGAAATTCCCTACAACCCCCCCTCCCCCTTACCACTAAAAAATCCATCTCATTCGAACTCACCTCTGCCTCAGAGATAACCAGACTCCTAAAGAAAATGGAACCATCCCTCCACCCTGAAGATTCCATCCCCACAAAATCGCTCCTTGCCATTCCAGACGCCATAGCCAAACCGATCTCTGAAATTATTAACCGATCCCTCACCCTAGGTAAGGTCCCTGATGAACTGAAACAAGCCACCCTCAAACCCATCCTAAAGAAACCTAACCTGGACCCTGCAGTCCTGGCCAACTACCGTCCGATATCCAACCTTTCATTCATAGCAAAACTCATGGAAAGGGTAGTTAACGCCCAGCTCATAGAACACCTTGACAGTCACAACTTGCTTTTCCCTTCTCAATTCGGATTTCGAAAATTCTTCAATACTGAAACCTTACTAATATCCCTTACTGACACAATCCTCAAAGGGTTAGATAATGGTCAATCTTACATCCTAGCCCTACTAGACATCTCTGCAGCCTTTGATACTGTCAACCATAGCCTCCTTATCAATTGCCTCTCAGATATCAGTATCGCGGGCTCAGCCCTGAACTGATTGTCTTCCTTCCTAGACAACCGCTTCTACAAAGTCAAAATTGGCAATCATGAATCAAACTCAGTCAAATTATCACATGGTGTTCCCCAAGGCTCTTCCCTCTCCCCAACCCTTTTCAATATTTTTACGTATTACCTCTATGCCAACTTCTTGCAGATTTAGGTCTTACTCACTTTGTATATGCTGACGATGTCCAGATACTTCTACCGATCACCGATTCTGTAACAAATGCCCTTAAATTAAGGGATAATTGCCTATCTTCAATCAATAAACTTCTCACTAACCGTAACCTCGCCCTTAATTCCTCAAAAACTGAACTACTCTTCATCTCTCCAGCCCGCCACCCTCACACTTCTCCTCTCCCTACTCACACTTTCTCACAACATGTTAGAGACCTAGGGGTCACCTTGGATGACCCCTCAACCTCCAAAAACACATTACCAACATTACAAGAGACTGCTTCTATAAATTACACATTCTGAAAAAATTAAAACCCCTTTTACACCATAACGATTTCCGAACTGTCCTCCAAACCACACTATTCTCAAAAATCGACTATTGCAATACCCTTCTTCTAGGATTGCCTGCGTCCACCACCAGACCTCTGCAGATGCTGCAAAACGCAGCAGCTAGAATTCTCACCAACTCCCGTAGATCTGACCATATCACTCCAATCCTCAGAAACCTCCATTGGCTTCCTATCCCAGCCAGAGTCCTCTACAAAAGCCTAACTATCATCCACAAAACCCTTCACAATAATGAGATCCACTGGCTTAATGACTCTCTCCAGTTTTATACCCCCAACAGACCTACCAGATCTGCCTACCTAGGGACTCTAACTACCCCCTCATATAAATCTACCCAGCTCATGTTCACCCGAGATCGTGCTCTCTCCCTCGCAGGTCCTACGTTATGGAACTCGATGCCTCCAGACCTTCGCCTGGAACACTGTCCAAACACCTTTAAAAAAAAAAAAAAAAGTTAAAAACCTGGTTGTTCAAACAAGCATTCTCTTAATACCATCCTAGTCCCTGTCCTCACCCCCAGGTATCCATAACTCTAACTATGTAACCCTATTACTACCTAACTTTCCCATAGACATCTCTCGTAAACCCCAAATTTTATAGATTGTCACTTCGATGTGCTGCGGTAACCAATGCTTTGACTGTCATACAGTTATGTAAATATAATATGTAATATAGTTTCTATCTCAACAAAATTGTTTGTTTTTTTGCTGTATCCTTCCTGCTATCTCACTCACTTGGTCTCTTAGACCGTTCCTCTCTCTCTCCCCATTCCTTATGATTCCCTGTTAATTGTAACTTTATCCTTCCTTTCTCCCTAATAGTTTTTGACCCCCAGTTTTATGTGAACCGATGTGATATTCAATTGAATGTCGGTATATAAAAGTTATAAATAATAATAATAATAAGGAGATTTGCTTACAAAGTATTTTTATTAGGCATTATAAGTGTTTTTGGGAGATGCTGGATACTGGGTGCCCTTAGTCTTACAATCTGACCAGCATCTCCTTGGATACAGGAAGTGACCCTTCTTTTATAGTTAAACATATAATATTGTCGAAGCTTCTAGACTTACATGACTGCCCAAAGACTCATTTACAGTGTACAGGGAAGCGTTCTCTCCAGCAAATCCCTTGTAATGATGACATTAGATATTAATCAAATACAAACACTAGCTCTATATTAGTAAAATATATCTGTTAGATTTTATGGGACAGTCATATGTGAGAAAAACTGCCAAAAATTCAGGGAATACCACTTTTTATAATCATAGTCCCTGTCTTTTTTTCAATTTTGCAATGCACCCCACTTGGTCAGACATACAAAATAAACACTGTACTTTCCTTTATCATGTTGCATAGTATTTTTATGAAGACTGTACTTGACACAGCTGTGTTTTGATTCCTGCTTCAGGAGTGGCTTCCATATTTTGTGCTTTTCTGCTGGAACATTTTATTCACATATCTGTCCCTTAGATCTTCAAAAATGTGGAAAGAATGCTTCATTTTTAAACTTTGACAACAGTAGGCAGTGCGATATGACTTTATCCACGCTGTATATTTGGCAGCCATTTAAAGAGATGACGTATTTTGTGACTTGTGAAGGCTTTTAATTTGTCCGGCCCTACCCTTTTATTTGTTTGTGGAGCATAGTATGTCCTTCACAAATAAGTCATCAAATAATAAACAGGTCGATGCAGTACCGGCTTGTGTAAATGGGCGCTCATGATTGAGCACCCTCTCTCCTAACATGTGCCCAAGCCTCCTCTCCTGGGCGCATGATGCATTTTTTAAATGAGGGGTTGCATTAAAAAGGACAGGCCATGGTTAAATTGTGCATCCCTAGCGAGTCCATGGCATTGCGTGCCCAGGAGAAGTGGCTGTGCGCCGGTTAGGAAAACGGAAGCTTAGTTAATGTGTAGTTAATGTCTGTTTTTTCCTAACCGGCTCACAGCCACCGGTTAGGAAAGCAGACAATTACAGGTAGATTTTCAAAACGTTGCGCACGTGAAAAATGGGGGTTGTGCACGTGGCTGGGCCTTGCGTGCACCGTGCGCATTTTCAAAGGGGCCCGGCCATGCACGTAACTCCTGTTACGCACAGAAGTGCCAGGACAAAGGAAAGGGGCGGGGGAGGAGCAAGGCTGGAGGCAGCCGGTACAGCGACTGCCAGCACGTGCAAGTTGCTCCTGCTCCAACGGAGCAGTAAGCAACAACTAAAAAAACCCCAAAAACCTAAAGGTAGGAGAAAGGGTTTAGGGGGTGGGGAGGGAAGGGAAGGGGAAGAGAGATTAGGTGTGGGGGGGGGGTAGGAAAGTTCCCTCCTACTCTGCTCCTTAATTGGAGCGGACTGGGAGAGGCCCAATCTCATTGCCGCGCGTATGTTTGTAATATAAGGCCCCCCCTGTGTGCGTGCCGCCCACACGTGTGCGTGGATTATAAAATCTGATGCACATATGTGCACAGCCCTTGGATTTTATAACATGTGTGTGCTGGCATGCGCATGTTATAAAATCGGGGCGCACACACATGGACAAGTGCGCTTCTTTTAAAATCTACCGCTTAATGTGGTAGGAACCACAGAAAAGCAGTATTTGGGGCTTTTTTGTAGCTTTGTGGGGGTTTAGATGGCTTAGTGTGTGTAAAACGTAACGCCAGCCCTGGGGTTGGCAATAAATTTTCCATGTTAAAACGTGCGCATCCTGCGCATGATGATTTTTTTGCATTGGGGTAATAGCTAATTGCCTCATCTACATGCGTTTACATGTGATGAGCGCTATTAGCTACGTGGTGGTTTGGATGCGCTAATCCCCTTATTACGTTGGGTGTTATCCTAGCGCGTTCAAAATGTGCGTTCAAGAGCTCGTTAGCCTGTGCGCAAGGCTCAGCACACAATATAGCATTGGCTTGAAAGTGATTGCAGAAGAGTCTGCCTCTAAATAGTTTTGAACAAGAAGGGTTTTTAAATTTTGTTTGCTGTATCTGTGTCCACAGCATTGTAAAATGGAAAATACAGCTTTAATTTCACATTCTTTAGCCTTCAGAGAATTGGTTACATGTTTTAGGAGTTAAAAAAAAAAAAAAGAATAGGGCTAGCTTTTCTTGCTGCACATAAATGTATAGCGTGCTCTTTGATGATATTGTAACAATTCTTTCCTTTTATCTAGCAGCTTGAAATTATTATACAAAGTCTTCACCATTTCATACTTAATCACTATATTTTTTTGGGTGAGAGGTAGCTGAAGATTAAAGGAAATGAGCACACAAAGACTATCGACATGTTTTGTGCAGATTGTTCAGCTTGTTCTCATGTGTGCGTGTGTTTGTATGTAATTATGTACCTCAGTCATTTGTCAGGCATTCTAATCCAGAAGTTTTGTGTGGTCTCGCTTCTCTGAAAAAAAAAAATAGTATGTAGGTCAGTGTAGAAGAAAACAATTTGGTGATTTGGTGTCCATTCTAAAATGAAAAATTGTTAAACCCCATATTAATTCTTAAGTTCCCCTTTTTACTGATTATACTACATCTATTTCTCCCATGCAGTTTCTAGAGGTGGGATGCATTATGTGGAAATGGTGAAAATAAAAAGCAGGGTTTTTAATTTTATTTATTTAAAACATTTCTTTCTTGCCTATCAACCATTTCAAGTAGATTACAAAATATGATGTTCATAAAATTAGCATGATAAAACACACAGATAGACAAATGGTCAATCAACATTATTACTAAATAGCAGTCACAAGTGGCCCATCCTACATAATAGGAATTATAGGATTAATTATATTCATGGGCTCAGAAGTCCCTTTTTACCCACAGGGTTTGCACTAGTGTTCAAAGCAAAATTAAGTGCATAGTTTTCTTTGATTATTGCCCTCGGAAAATGTACCCACAGAGCTTTGTGTTGCTTTTTCTGATGGACCTTTTTCCATTGGAAATAGCGCATGTAGAATTGAAAATGTCATCCATGTGCATTATTTCTCTCCCCCAACTTAAACATGCTGTTGGGAATACCTCCAGACAATGCAGGTGAAAACTGCATATTTTTGAACAACGTGCATAATTTTACCTGCGTTGAGGGTGGGCAGTTTTGAAACAGCCTATTTCATTAGACCTGCAGAAATAGCTTTGATTATTGCCCTACCCATACTCTGCCACCTAGTTGTTAAATTCTGGCCTATTTTCAGTCTGTAGGTATGTATTAGAAAAATGATGCTGTTGGGGCCAGGGGGAGGACCAGTTGCTTCAGGGACAGATGCCACTGGAAGAAGATGGAGAACTGAGGAGGAGGGTCGGCTTTCCTTTCAACTTCTCTGTCTAACAGATGGAATTAAATTACCTAGGAAAACAAAAAGGGAAATGGGGAAAAAGTAGTCTTCTGTTTGTTTTTATTTAAGTTTATTGAATTTCAAATCATTTTTGTATTATTTTCATGTTTAAGTGGTTTTGAAGCTATTTTAGATGCCTTTTAGAACATCTATCTTCTCTTTACTATGCTCTGTTGCTCTTAAAAGAAAAGATAAAAGGGTCTGGTGAGCAATGAATATTGTTTTTTCATGTTTGGGATTTTTTTTTAATCTTCCTTTTTGCTGCTTTGACTCCCATTGGTGATTTCCGTATAGTTGATGTAAAATGTATTTCCCTCACTGATTTCCCCAAAAGATGTACAAAATAAAGAATAAAAATAACTAAGGGCTAGATTTTAAAAGCCCTGCGCGCCGGCGCGCCTATTTTGCATAGGCCACCGGCACGCGCGTAAGTCCCGGGGCTTCGTAAAAGGGGCGGGAGGGGGCGTGTCCGGGGGCGGGCCGGGAGGGCGGTCCCGAGTTCCCCGGCACTGCGGCCTGTGCCGGGGGATGCGAGGCGGCGCGCAACTTGCCCAACAAAGGTAGGGGGGGATTTAGGTAGGGCCGGGGGGTGGGTTAGGTAGGGGAAGGGAGGGGAAGATGGGGGGACACGGAAGGAAAGTTCCCTCCGAGGCCGCTCCGATTTCAGAGCGGCCTCAGAGGGAACGGAGGCAGGCTGTGCGGCTCGGTGTGTGTACGCGCGTATCTAAAATCCGGCGTACTTTTGTTCGCGACGATTGTGTGAACAAAAGTACGCGCGCGCGTACTTATGTTCTTAACAAACCAGCCCCCTTCTATTAAGGGCCCGAATCAGACTGTGATTTAGATGGCGCATCAGTCTCATATAATTATTTACATTCTGGAAAAGCTCTAAACGGTCAGTTGGATGGTGGATTCTTTGTTTTGTTTTTTTTATAGTGGAAAAATGAATTGCAGCTTGAATTTAGTTTGAATCATGCCCATAATATCAGCAAACAATAATGTGTAAATGCTGTGTTGGGAGAACATTGTCATAATCAATTTAAATCATTGTCTGTGTAGGATGCTTAAAGTATATGAACCCCCAAATATCTAACTAAATGTCAGCAATTACATTGGTGATGGAGGCCGCGGGGGAATTGACCTGAAATAAACATGTGCTTCTGACTGATTCCAGTCAAACCCACTAAGTAAAGTGTATTATCACTATAGCCAGTAGGACCCCATATGCTTATGAAATTATATTGTTTAAAAATATGTAATGATTGAAGAGAAATATGGAAAATTGAAGAGAATATGAATAATAAGGCTCAAATGCATGAGTAGTGCCTTCTGCTGACCATACTTACCATTCAAGAGCATGGGACAGTAGCCGCCTTTGAGGGCAACATATTAAACTATGATAATACCTTGTGTTATCTGTTGCAAGCAGTTAATGCACATTTTAATGCATAATCCATGCTAATGAAGTAATGAAATGAAAAAGTATGTAAAATGGCTCATCAATTAATGTAGTGAAAAATTATGCATATTAATGCAATCATTATTAGATTTTTACCTTTTAACACAAACAACTTCATCTTGGGTGGTGTAGTTGTTTTGCATTACTGTCCACATTAACGTACATTTTACAGTTTGTACTAATGCATGCCATATTGGCATGTCATTAATATTAGCCATTATTATGCATGGTAACGGCCAACATTAATGCAATTAGGATATCAGCCCCCTTTGCTTTTAATGTTATTTATCAAGTTGCTGATAGTATCTGAAACTGGATAACAGCAATTGGTCCTAAGATGTTATGGCCTATCTTCAAAAATATTGTAAGATCTCAAGGAGCTACAGCGTCTAAATATTTTAAAATAAAAACTAAAGCAGTATTATATTTTGACTAATTTTCCCATATATATTTTTTTAATATAGAGTTGGTTTCTTTTCAGGACATTTTTTGGTAGCAGTGCTAACTAGGTAAAATTGGATCTGCTTCCTTAAATAACCTGATTTTTTCATGCTTACAAGTAAATGTCTTGAAATTTACTGGAGTAATACATTGTATGAAAATAAACCTCCTCATTGTGTTTTAAATTACTTACACAATGCTTATACTCAGAGCAGAAGATATTTAAAATTATTTCCTAAGAGGGTTTGCTTTCCTTTTTTGTTAGATGTGTTCTGGGTAAGTATTAATTGGGTAGTGCAGCCTAACTAGATAAATGCTAGCAAAACTTTGCAGACTATAGCTCCATTGTTGCAGAGGAATGATGAATCTTTTCCCATGCACCTCAGGACTATTAGCACATTTCTTTTATTATATAACATAAACTGGCCACACAGGAAAGTGATTTTGATTTAAAATGGTAGTATTTCAAACGAAAGATTTGTTTTGGTGGTTTAGACCCTGCTAGAAGCCCTAGATATTGGGTTAATTTGGAAGATGAGTCATTCTACCATTTGCACTCAACTATCAACCCTTTTAAATGGACAAATTTTAATCCACTTATACTAACGACAGATTTTTATTTGATTTAACACTAATTTGGCATAGTTTTAAATTCCTCATATTTAATTTAATCTTTCTTTGAAATAATGCACATAAAATAGGCTATCAATGATTGTCCTTGGATGGGGGTTAGGATACTATTTGGTTTCAGTAGCACTCTTGGGATACCCTTTACAGTGAATGTGAGGGTTCTTCAGCTGAGATTAACTTCCTCAACTCTTTTATGAAAATGTGGAGATTGTGCATTCTACTGAGGCTACAATACTTTGTGCATAGTTCCATCATCATAGAATTGCTCACTGGTCACATTTATCTTTTCCAGCATTTGATAAGATTCATGTCTGTTTGACAACTTTGAAAGAACGGTTATCTAGGCATAAACGTTTTATAACTACTAGCAAAAAAGAAATCTTATATCTCGCAAGATGATCTTCTATAACTATTTTGAACCAAATTTGTAACCTGGGGGTAATTATGGACACTATACTTTGCTTCCATCCACATATCGGTAACTTTGTTAAGGGGACATATGTTTAAGTTACGGATGCTATGAAGGTTATATCCTTTTTTGGATAATGACAACTTAAAGTCTTTTGTACATGCCCTCGTTATCTCTGCACTTGATTATTGCAATGTCTTATATTTGGGCTTGCCACAGAAGACAATGGGCCGGATTTTAAAAAGGTTACGTGCGCCGGGCCTATAGCCCCGGGACGCATGTAAGTCCCGGGCTTGCAAAAAGGGGTGGGGCGGTCCAGGGGCGGAGGTGGGGTCAGGCTTCCGGCACAGTGGCCATATTTGCCGCTGTGCTGGGGATCACGCATCAGCGGTCGGCTAAGTAAGTTTGGAGATTAAAAAAAGCAAAGGGAAAGGGCGGGAGAGGTAGGGGAAGGAAAGGGAAGGTGGGGTGGGGGGTAGGGAACGGGGGAAGGCAGCGTGGCTCTGCGCACGCAAGGTGCACAATTGTGCACCTTCTTTTGCGCGCTGACCCCTGATTTTATAATATGAATGCATGTTAAAATCAGGCGTACATGTGCGCGTGCCAGGCAATGTGTGCACATGTAAGCCACGCACGCTTCTTTTAAAATCTACCCCAATATGTGCATTGCAGTATGTGCAGAACTCATCAGCTAGTATAGTCACCAGAAGATCATTTCGAGAGCATATAACACTGGCACTTGCAGATTTGCACTGGCTGTCTGTCACATGGCAAATTAAAATTAAGATTTTACTTCTTGTTTTTAAAGGTATGAATGGTCTTGTCTCTTCAGCTCTTATTGCACTTTTAAAGATTTACCAACCCACACGGAGTATTAGGTCAGCCTCTTAGGGATTGTTATGTATACCATCCTTTAATCAAATTGGACGATGAATTCCGTGAATGATTATTTTATGTACAGGAGCCTTCCTTATGGAATATGCTGCCAAAATAAATTAGATAAGGGCTCCCTATTAAAGTTCTGTAAGATGGTTAAAACAAATTTATTTCATAGTTTTTAATCTAAGGCAAAGTACTTATTTTGAGCTTTCTGATTTTTTTAATAGCAGAAGCTAATAAGGCAATGTGCTTGTATTTTAGTTGGCCTGAAAACAGAAGGGCAGTGAGGCAATGTGACTGTTATGTTGGTTTTATTGTGTTTTATTTTTTATTATTTTGTGTCATATGTTGATTTTATTGCTGTGGTATTTTTCCTACTTTATTTTGTTATTGTTTTTTATGATTCTGAGTGTTTTATTTGTAGACTGCTTAGAAATGTTGATGGGAGGTATTGAAATTTAATATATAATTTCTTAATTGCACATTGCCTCAATTTCCAGAATTTGGTTGATGATTAAATGGAAAGTGTGTGTAAAAATAAATCTTACAGTAATTGTGTTTTTTATGTTTAGTAATCTATTGGAGTTATTTTGTTAAAGTATTTATATAACTTTTCTGTTTTTATTGTTACAGGAGAATGACTCAGGAACGCTGGATACAGTCGGAGCGATTGTTGTTGATCAAGATGGAAATGTAGCTGCTGCTGTTTCCAGTGGAGGTTTAGCCATGAAGCATCCTGGGAGAGTTGGTCAGGTGACTACAAAATGTATTTGCAATTGGAAAGTAGTTGAACTTATTTGTTACTAACTTACTTGTGATTTCATTAGATTTCAACTAATAGAGTTCAGTAGTGGACTATTTTTTAGTAAATACCTAGATTGTTTTACAGGTAAAAGTAGTTTTGACATGATTGGTTTTTCCCATTGAAATAGACAATTTCACTTGTATTTTTCCTTCTTTGGTTGAAGAAGATAATTGTACGTACCTATATGTAATACAGTAAGTGCTCTCTTAATTTCAATGGAAACCGGTGCGTCTTAATAATGGTGTGTCACTGTTCCAGGCATCTAGAAAAATCCAAGGGTTTGACTTCACTTAGATTCTACATGGAATCTGAGCCTTACAAATTTTCCAGTACAACTGGGAGGTTCCCTAGTCCCCATTCCTGAGCCTTCCCCCAAGTCTTGTCTTGGAACTAAAGAACAGGAAGAAGAAGTCATGGAACATGGGACAATGTCAGCAGAGGGGGGACACTGAGACATGGACGGAGGAAAAGAGTGAAATGCCTAAAGAGAACATGATAGAAAACAAATGATGTTGGGGATGAAATGGGCAGTTAACATGGAGAGTGACATGGTTAAGAATAAGGGAAGTAAAAAGAGACATAAACAATAAAATGAGGAAGACTGTAGAGTGAGAACTTTGGAAACTGAAATTAATGAGAATAAACAACTAAAATGATGAACAGCATAGGAGAAAAGGATAAGCAGAGGCAGATAAAGCAAAGCAGATACATACAGGAAGTTTTGAAAACTTACTTTAACTTGCAGCTCCAATTAGTGTTTGAGATTTTTGGTGTATTGTTCATCTTGGCTTGTATTTTGGCTGTGCAGTGATTTCTCTCATCCATCAAATTATCGTGCTTGGCTGCCTCTAGTGCAGCATCTGCATGGCTTATGCCATTTTCTTCTTTCTTGAAGCCTGGCCTGTTAATCTTATCTTCTTGTAGCTCACAATTCTGAGGCATCATCGCTAAGAGCATTACTACATCTTTTTATATTACTCTGAGTTCTTGTGATTGATAGCTGTGTTGTATTACTAAACATATTTATAAAAATAGATTTCCTAGCGTGTAGCAGATGGACTTAGGACCCAATGGGTATAGTGTACTCCTGCTAGCAGTTGGAGACGGATCAGATTTCAATCTGACGTCAGCTCCTAGTACATATACCCCTGCAGGAAGTGCAGCTCTTCAGTATTTTCCGTCTCCATAGCAGTTAGGGACTATCTGCACGCTCTCACAGCATTCGAACAAATTCAAAGAAGAAATTCCAAATTTTAAAGAAGAAACCTACCTGAAGACGAGCCCCACTCTCCTGCGGTGATACCCTCGGGTCCCTCCCCCAGTTGAGATTCCTGAGGTGACCTCCGTGGTCCCTCGGAGGTAAGCCTCGGTCCAGCGGCCGAATCGCGGTGAGGACCTAGCCCCCAATCCTCGGGCGCGACTGAGAGGCAGCGGGTGCACCCTCGAGCGCGGCGGTGAAGGTATTTGCCCTCTCCCCCCGCAGCCGGAGACCGCCCGGGACACGAAACCAGGAAGCACCGAAGACAAGGTAAGGTAGAAATCTTCTGCTTGAATCCGGTCTCCGAGGATTGAGGAGGGAGCATAGGTCGCCGGCCGGGACCAGTGCCACCGGGTTGATCCGCCCTAGCAGGGCCAGGCCCCGGTTATTTCCAAGGGTCTACCCACGTGGAGATTCTCCGAGGGGGTCGCCATATTGCTCGCGTGCTCGCCGTCGCCATCTTGGCCCTATTCTCCGCGCCGTTCGGCCCAAGCGCACAACTCCGACTAGGCGCACAAAGCACTTGTGCGCATAGTCTTACACTCACATCAGATCTTGCGCGCATAAGTTACACGCGCAGAGCCAGGCGCATATCTACGGCTGGGTGCACAGCTATGCGCACAACTACACGCTTACCTTAAGTGCACCGGTGCGCATAAGAGTTTATGCGCCGACAGCCATGGCACCTCCAGAAATAGAGATAAAAGCTCAAGGCCTCTGCCCAGCATGCCACATCAGAGCCGCACAAAGCGAGGAGGCCAACGCCCTGTGCACCCAGTGCGAGGAGGCCCTGAGAGATCCAGCTCAGGGCCAGTCCCACCCAGGGCCGAGTTCTAGCTCCTCAGGGGGTACCCCGGACCTAGCCAGGGGGACCTCCTCACAGACGGGGACTTCCAAGGAACCAGCGCCCCTCAGCTTTGACCCAGTGTCGATCTCATGGGTGGAGTTCTTCAAGGGGATTCACACCTTTGTTCAAATGCAAACTGAGCCTCTGGCTGTCCAGCCACATGCTCCACCGGAGGACCCTCATGCCCCAGGCCCAGACCTAGGCACAGGCTTCCACTACCCAGAAGCCCCACCTATGGGGACTTGGACATCTCTGCGGAGGAAGCCAAACCCCTAGATGAGGGGGAGCTCCCCCCCGGGGACAGAGCCTCACCGAACCATGAGACGCTTCTTCATAAAGGACGAGCTCCCGGACCTGGTCAACCAATGCCTGATGGAGCTCGCTATCCCAGGCCCAGGGACTTGGGGGAACCTAAACCGAACCCCCTGCTGGAGGGTCTCCGACAGACTTCTCGTCATTTCCCTCTGTTACAAGCAGCACAACAACTGATTGACCTGGAATGGAGTGCTCCGGAGTCCACATTCAAAGGGGACGAGCCTTGGCAGCTCTGTACCCCCTATACCCGGCAACCAAAGATCTTCTCGCATGTCCAAGAGTGGATGCCATGGTCTGCGCGGTCTCTAAACGCACCACTATCCCAGTGGAGGGAGGAGCTGCGCTCAAGGATGTACATGACCGGCGTCTGGAGTCCATCCTCAAACAGTCATTTGACGTAGACGCTATGTCTCTGCAAATTGCGGCCTGCTGCACCATGGTGACACGTGCCTGCTTATCACAAACCAGGAACAACACCCGGGGAGAATACATGGAACCAGCAGTATCATTCCTCGCGGACGCTGCTTCCGATCTAGTGTGCACAACGGCCAGAGGAGTGTCAACTGCGGTGGCGGCCAGGAGGCAACTCTGGCTCCGAAGCTGGTTGGCCAACGCATCTTCCAAAACACGCCTCACAAGGATGCCCTTCAAAGGATCCCTCCTGTTCGGCAGTGAACTAGAGAAACTGGCCGACAAATGGGGCGAATCCCCATTGCTGCGCCTGCCGGAGGATAAGACGAAGAGAAACCAGCGACCCTTCCCCAGGTCCTCCAGGGGCAGAGGTTCACAGTGCTTTAATCCTTACAGGAGCAACTATCAAACCCCCCGCCCTACGGGCAGGAACCAGTCCTTTCGGACCAAGCACAACAAGAGGGGAACCAGCTCGGGTGCAGGCCCCAGCCGCACCCCACAATGAGATTCAGCCGACCCATCCAAGGGAAGAAGCCATAGGGGGCAGACTTGCCCTATTCTACCGCAGATGGGTCGAGATAACCTTGGACAAGTGGGTCCTAGCCATCATTTGGGAGGGGTACTACCTGGATTTCCTACGAACCCCTCCAGACAAGTTTGTGGAGTCCCCCTGCCACGACCCCTTCAAGAGGGCGGCAGTGGAAGCTACACTGTCCAGGCTACTGGCCTTCGAGGCCATAACTCCAGTGCCTCCACAGGAAATAAATACTGGACATTATTCCATTTATTTTATCATCCCAAGAAAGAGGGAAATTCAGTCCCATCCTGGACCTCAAGTCGGTCAACCACCACCTCAGGATTCCCCGCTTCCGCATGGAAACCCTACGATCCGTTAAAGGGCGATACAACCAGGAGTGTTTCTCACATCCCTGGATCTTTCGGAGGCCTACCTGCACATCCCAATTCATCAGGAACACCAGCGCTACCTATGCTTCAAAGTCCTGAACCGTCACTACCAGTTCCGGGCACTACCCTTCGGGTTAGCCACAGCATCCCTGACATTCACCAAGGTAATAGTGGTGATGACAGCAACACTGAGGAAGGAAGGAATCCTCGTTCACCCTTACCTGGACGATTGGCTGATCAGGGCAAAGTCACCGGAGGAAAGCTGCCAAGCAACCAGCAGAGTCATAACTCTACTGGAGAGCCTAGGATGGGTGATCAACACACACACAAGCTCCCTACAGCCCTCACAGTCACTGGAATACCTAGAAGTCCGATTCGACACCAAAGAGGACAAGGTCAGCCTGACCCCCAAAAGGAGATCAAAATTGTGGAACCGGCTGCAAACCTTGCTTTGAACGATCCTCGTCCCACGGCAAGGGATTACCTGCAAGTCCTCGGGCTGATGGCATCCACACTGGAAGTTGTGCCATGGGCGCGAGCCCACATGAGGCTCCTACAGCCCTCACTTCTATCACGGTGGAGCCCACGGTCTCAGAACTACACCGTACGTCTATCACTCCCAGGCAGAGTTCGGACCCAGCTACGGTGGTGGCTGCAGGTCAGCCACATGAGCTGAGGATCAAGACTATCCTCCCCAACCTGGATCCTACTCACCACAGATGCCAGTCTACGAGGATGGGGAGCACACTGCGAGGAGTTAACCGCCCAAGAGCAGTGGAACACAGAAGAGGTGGGATGGAACATCAACCGCCTAGAAGCGCGGGCAGTCAGACTAGCCTGTCTGCGGTTCGCTCACAGACTTCGAAACAAAGCGGTCAGAGTAATGTTGGACAACGCCACGACAGTGGCCTACATCAACCGGCAGGGGGGAACCAGGAGCCAACAGGTGTCCCTAGAAATAGACCCTCTGATGGCGTGGGCCGAAACAAACCTCCTGGAGATATCCGCCGTCCACATCGCCGGGAAAGACAACATCACGGCAGACTTCCTCAGCAGGGAAAGTCTAGACCCAGGAGAATGGAGGCTGTCGTCTGCAGCCTTCAAGATGATAGTGAATCGGTGGGGGACACCGGACATGGACCTTCTAGCAAACAGATCCAACGCCCAAGTATCCAGATACTTCAGCCACAGGCGGGAACCTCAGTCCCAAGGGATCAATGCCCTGGTACAGCCCTGGCCCTCGGGGACTCTACTATACGCCTTCCTGCCGTGGCCCCTACTGGGCGCAATCATTCACAAGATACAACTACACAAGGGACTAGTTCTTCTGGTGGCTCCGGATTGGCCAAGAAGACCCTGGTACGCAGACATGAGAAGACTGCTGGCAGGGAACCCCCTACCCCTGCCCCCACACAGGGACCTGCTACAACAAGGTCCGATCCTCCACGAGAACCCAGCTCAATTCTCTCTTACGGTCTGGCCATTGAGAGTGCTCGCCTGAGAGAGAGCGGATACTTGGGGGCGGTAATCGACACTCTCCTCCGAGCACGCAAGTTCTCCACATCGTTAACGTACATAAGGATCTGGAGAGTATTTGAAGCCTGGTGCAAAGACCACAAAAATATCAAGCCACGCATTTAAAGTTCCCATGATCCTGGAATTCTTACAGAACGGACTACAGAAGGGTCTGTCCCTCAACTTCATCAAGGTACAGGTGGCCGCATTGTCATGCTATGGCTCCAAGAGTGAGGGTGACAGCATAGCTTCTCACCCGGACGTGTCACGCTTCCTGAAAGGAGTCAAACACATTCGCTCACCACTAAAGTGGCCGGTACCTCTGTGGAATCTCAATCTTGCTTTGGACTTCCTAGCGGGAACCGCCTTCAGACCACTCCGAGGCCTGTCCCTCCGCCTGTTAACCTTAAAGACGGTGTTTTTGCTGGCGGTGTGTTCAGCCCGCCGCATATCGGAACTACAAGCGCTGTCCTGCCATGAGCCGTTCCTCAGGCTCACCCCGGGGTCCATCCAACAACTACGCATGGTTCCCTCCTTCCTCCCCAAATTGGTCTCACACTTCCACCTTAACCAGACCATCTCGCTACCAATGACGGATGGCTTGAAGTATTCGGAAGAAGCCCATAGTCTGCGCCACCTCAACATCGGCAGACTCCTATCCAGATACCTGGAAATGTCCAAACCTGTATGAAAAACGGACCACCTTTTTGTCCTTCACAGTGGAAAGAGACAAGGGGAAGCGGCCTCGCGAGCAACCATCGCCCGCTGGATCAAGGAAGTCATCAAGGCGGCCTACGTAGAAGCTGGCAAGCCACCACCTCTACAGGTCAAGGCCCATTCTACCAGAGCCCAGGCAGTATCCTGGGCAAAAACTAGAATGCTGTCACCTGCCGAGATCTGCAGGGCGGCTACATGGTCCTCCATCCATACCTTCTCTAGATTCTACCGTCTGGATGTTCAGGCTCGGGAGGACATGGTATTTGCAAGGGCAATACTAAGTGGGTCGTGGGCAGCCTCCCACCCGGTTCGGGAGTAGCTTTTATACATCCCATTGGTCCTGAGTCCATCTGCTACACGCTAGGAAATGGAGAAATTACTTACCTGATAATTTCGTTTTCCTTAGTGTAGACAGATGGACTCAGCATCCCACCCTTGGCTCCTGTCATGCATGGTCTTTCAAATGATTCAAGGGTAAGCCATGTTTTCATTTACCTAGGGCATCCACCCTGCCTGGTGTCGACGCTTTCCGGTTGAGTACACTGGCGGTCTCCACCTATAGTCAATCAACCAGATCAAGTTAATCAAGTTTTAACGTTTAACCAAGTTATGAAGTTATTCAAGTTAACCAAATTATTAAGTTAATCAATCAGTCAGTCACGCATATATCCACAATGCTTTTCGAGGAGAATACTGAAGAGCTGCACTTCCTGCAGGGGTATATGTACTAGGGGCTGACGTCAGATTGAAATCTGATCCATCTCCAATTGCTAGCAGGAGTACACTATACCCATTGGTCCTGAGTCCATCTGTCTACACTAAGGAAAACGAAATTATCAGGTAAGTAATTTCTCCATTTCTATTCTAGGTTTAGATAGGATTGGGAAAAAGCAAGGTGGTATAATACAAAATTGATCTTTAGGAGCATGCAAAACATTTTCTTTATTTAGTGGTAAATAAATAATCCTTTAGTATAGATGCTATATATATTTGTTAAATGTAAAAATGTGTAAGAGTCGGTAAATGTGCCCAGAATAGGGGAAGATTTATGCTTGGTGCCGATAATGTCTGCAGTCCATCTTGAGTAGATGCTTTGAGAAACCCAAAAATAATATACTGACTTCTTGTGTTCCATACTGAACACTTGGCTCTATTCTCTGACATGCTAAAATGTTATTTATTTTCAGGCAGCTCTTTATGGATGTGGTTGCTGGGCGGAAAATACTGGAGTTCATAATCCCTATTCCACAGCTGTGAGTACTTCAGGTATTTGCTGCTTTCTTTAAAAAAAAAAATTCCTAATTAATTAAAAATACTCAAACCATTTGTTTAGCAGTGTAAAGATATATGCAGCTCCTATATTTCAGGGACCGTCTACTAACTGAAATCATGTCATAACCTTAATTTATTTGACTGTATTTATATCCTCTGGAGTAATTATAATGCTATGTATATCACAGATTTCAAGAAAATGTGAAAAAAATGTCTGCTTTGATAGAGCTGTGAATTTTTGCTTCTAAGCATTTGGTGGTTCTTTATAAGCTGCCTTCTGATTATAACTGGAAGTTTTATTGTGGTGGGAATCCTTGTTTTTAAAACTGCAAGGATTTGACCAGTAAAGGCTTCTAGAGAGCATCACCCAGGAATCAATCTCAAAACCTAAGGAGAAACAGAAGTGCTCAGAACCAGAAATTTGCCTGCTTTGTTTTCTTGTCTAAGTATTGGTTCATCTTGTATATCATTGTCAATCCACATTTGTGTGGAGAGAAACCCCTGAATTAGATGACTTCCTCTATTCCCTCTCTTTAAAATTAGATTATTTAAAATGTATTAATTTTTTTTTATAGTATAAATTGAAATTGGTTAGAGCTCCAGGAAATGTTCTGTAGATAACTTTGATGAAATTTTGGAGAAAATTGTGATCTGAAAAGTGACATTAGCGCTTAAACGTATTCTGGAGTATTATCTTGCCTATTTTTATTTACTTTTTCTTTTACCAGTTGTTTAAAGAAAGGCTAAAGATATACAATTGTTTGCTTGAAATAGTACTGCCTTACTACTGACAACAAAAGGAGCAGATTAGTTTCCATAGAAAGGCCATTAAACCCCAACAAAAGTGGAGACAAATCAACATAAATAAATGTCTGGTTTGTATTTTATTTGGACATATTTCTATATTTATGTGATGTCTTGTACCATGCATTTCTATATGGACATTAAGTATATGGTTTAAGATTTTTTATTGCTTTTCTTTGATGTAGAAAGGCGATTGATCAAATTAAACTAATCTGAACTAGTTTAAGTGGTATCATAATAGGTGCTGATGGTCAAAGAACTGTGCCACTCCTTCAATGGATCAAAATGAACACTATTGACTATATATACACAAGTATAATCATGAGCCACCTTAAAATATAAGTTCAACCTAAAATAATTTTTTAATTTTTATCTTGCAAAGAAAAATCATTTTTAAGTTTTATCTTATAAAAGATGTATCGGTCTAATGAGACCAGTAATAGCATTAGATGACAAATTTAGCGTTGATAGTTTATATAGTCCCAATTAGATGACAATGGATATAAAGCCGCTCCCAAATGGAGCTGAAGATCGCTCAACATCTGCAGAAGAGGACTGGAAGTGCACACTGTCATCTCAAAACTCCTTACAGAAGGAATTTAATTCAAAACAAGAGTCGATAAGGCAGAGCTTCGCAAACTGTGGGTCGGGACCCCAAATGGGGTCACAGAACCTCCAGCCAGGGTCACAAATGCCTCAAAAGGCAGTCCTCTCCAGACATCACAGGCAGCAGAAGTAGTGGAAATCAGCATGGGATCTTTGAGCTAGCATGCACTCTCAGGTCCTGCCCTCACTTGAGTTTCCATGTTAACAGGAAGCCATGTGTGAGAAGGGACTGGGGCCACTGCAGGGCCTGTGAACTTTTATTGGCTCAAAGATCCTGTGCTGACTTTCATTACTAATGCTGCTGCCAGTTGCAGATCAACATCCGGCATTGGACCAGCCATTGGGGAAGAGTGGGCAGAGTGTGCACAGATCTGTGCAGGTTGTCACTTGTTCTCTATCCTCTCCCATCACTGAGCTTACCTAAGAGAAAAATGTTGCCCCTGTCATCAGCCTGCCCTCTCTTCCCACTGGCTGCCATCCACTTATTGCCTGAGGCCCAAAGGAAAATGTTGCTGCTGATCCTAGTCATGGGGATGTTTGGATGGTGGCTGTTTGAAATGAGGGATCAGATTCAGGAGGGTTTGAGGGTTGGATCAGTGGGAGAAGGATTGGCTGTGGAAGGTGAGAGGGGGGATGCAAGAGAAGAGCTGGGGTGAGAGTATCAACTGGGGTGGTATATGAGAAAAGAGAGA
Source organism: Rhinatrema bivittatum (assembly GCF_901001135.1). Lineage (NCBI taxonomy): Eukaryota > Metazoa > Chordata > Amphibia > Gymnophiona > Rhinatrematidae > Rhinatrema > Rhinatrema bivittatum. The sequence continues at coordinate 104,162,413 of NC_042617.1, read as the reverse complement.
GGAAGGGGATGATAGATGATCAATTGGAGTTACAAAAATGGCTTGGAGATGAGAGAAGTTCAGTGGGGAGGATGTAAAAAGCTGGACTTGGGTGAGCGAATGGCTAGGCTGGGAAGGGGAGAGGACTGGGGGATGTAAGAGGGGATCAGCTGGAGGGGCAGAGGTTGAGAGGCCCTCTGGAGGGGGATGGAAGTTGAGAGAGGGGATCAGTTGGAGTGCAGGAATGGTGAGTGGATGGATTGTTGAGGCGAACTACACCCTCGCTAATTAGGTTTGGTTGTCCTCTGGGGTCATGTGAATTTTTAAGTGCTAAAATGGGGTCACTGGCTAAACGTTTGGGAAGCCCTGCAATAAGGTATATCTGTCTAGTTACCTTATTGAATTGTGTTTATCTAAGTAGATTAATTGTAGTGTTTTGAGGGACATTGACAGACAAATATAAAATAATCAAAAGACTAAAAGTACTTTAGATTAGCTTTACATCCCTACTCCCTTAGAAATTTTACCTCAATAACAAATCAACAAAATTTAGATGCAGACAGTGGTCCAGCAGCAAGAGGGGAGTTTTCCAGTCTTTTGCACTGAGTGCCACATGTGTGATTATCTAACAGCTGGCAAGAGGTACAAGGTGCAAAGAGCTCCTAGCCCACAGAGAATGTAGTATCCTCTTGCACCGAGGATATGTCTCCAGGAGCATGTGCCCAGGAGAGAAGGGTTAGGACGGCTGTTGTAGTTTGTGATTTGATTATTAGGAAGGTAGATAGCCGGTGTCTGCTGGACATGTGGATCACTTGGTAACTTGCTTGCCCGGTGCAAAGGTGGTGGACCTTATACGTCATAAAGATAGGATTTTAGATAGTGCTGGGGATGAGCCGACTGTCTTGGTACATGTGGGTACCAATGACATAGAGCAGAAGGGAGGTTCTGGAAGCCGATTTTAGGCAGAAAGTTGAAATCCAGAATCTTAAGGGTAGCATTCTCAGAAATGCTCCTCGTTCCATATGCAGAACCCCAGAGGCAGGCAGAGCTCCAGAATCTCAATGTGTGGATGAGATGATGGGACAGGGAAGAAGGTTTTAGTTTGTTAGGAACTGGGCTTCATTTTGGGGAAGGGGGGGGGGGGCTTTTCTGAAAGGATGAGCTCCACTTCAACCAGAGTGGAACCAGGCTGCTGGCAGTAACTTATAGAAATGAGGTAGCTCGGCTTATAAACTAGATGATGGGGAAAAGCAGACAGTCACTCAGAAGATCATAGTTCAGAATTATCTATCTTTGGAGGATATTTAGACAGGAAAATTAGGGCATCCCAATAGAGAGGTAGCAATAAATGCTAAACTGATAAGGTGAGTTTAAGTAAAGAGCAGAAAGACTCCAAATTACCCTTGCCTACTGATAAGTAGGTTGTAAATACAAGTGAAATTTCTGTATACAAATGCTAGAAGTCTAAAAAAAAAAACAACCCACTGGATAAAGAGGTAGTAATAATTGGCATTTCTGAGACATGGTGGAAGGAGGATAATCAATGGGTCAGTGCTATACCGGGGTACAAATTATATGAAAATAATAGGATGAATCACATTTTTTGCGGGGGTGGCACTATATATTAAAAAGGGCATTGGGTCAAACAACATAAAAGTTCTGCAGGAAACAAAATGCAATGTTAAATCTTTATGGATAGAAATTCCAGGTGAAACGTGGAATAAAATAGTAGTGGAGGTGTATTACTGTGCACCTGGCCAGAATGAGCAAACAGACAATGAAAGGCTAAAAGAAATTAGGGAAGCCAACAAAATCAGCAGCACAATAATAGTGGGTGATTTCAGTTACCCCAGTAATTGACTGGGTGAATGTCACATTAGGACATGTTACGGTGATAGAGTTCCTGGATGAAATAAATAACTGCTTCATAGAGCATCTGGTATAAGAAACAAAAAGAAGGGAAACTATTTTAGACCTAGTCCTTAGTGGAACACAGGATTAGGTGTGAGAGGTAACAGTTTGGAGTCACTTGGCAACAGTGATCACAGCATGATCAAATTTGACTTAATAACTGAAGGGAGGACAACAGGATTTAACTTTCAAAAAGGTGACTATGATAACATGAGGAAAATGGTTAGGAAAAAACTGAAAGGAGCAGCTGCAAAGGTTGAGAGTTTACATCAGACATGTTTAAAAATTCAATCTTGGAAGCCCAGACCAGATGTTTTCCACGTATTATAAAAGTTGGAAGGAAGGCTAAGCGATTAATAGCATGGTTAAAAAGTGAGGTGAAAGAGGCTATAATAGCTAAAAGAACATCTTTCAAGAAATAGAAAAGGGATCCTAATGAAGAAAACAGCATCACTGGCAAGAGATGCAAAGCACCGATGAGGAAGGCAAAAAGAATTAGAAAAGAAATATGTTGTGGAAGTGAAAACTTACATTCAAAGAAAGCCTGCGAGGGAGTCATTTGGACTATTATATGATCAAGGGGTAAAAGGGGCACTTAAGAATGACAAGGCCATAGCAGAGAAACTAAATGAATTCTTTGCTTCGGTTTTCACTGAGGAAGATGTAAAAGATTTACCCAAGAAAAAGAGAGTCAGAAAATGAGAATGCAACCAAAAACTGTCCAGTCACTAAAAATGGCATTCAATTTAAATTCAAAGTTACTTATCTATACTTCACAACTTTAAAAATTTTAGAAAGAACACAGATGCTTCAAATAGCTGCAGATGGGACCCTCATAACACCCATACTTGCAAATAAATTTTCAGCATGAAATGCCTGGGTCATCCTTAATCATTGGTCCATCATTTTTACATACAGAAAACCTCTGTTCTTTTTTTTTTAAATTTTTAAATGAAAAATAAAATTAAATAAGCAACTTTTCTTAGTTGTTGGAAGTACCGGCAGCAGCTTGTTCCTAATGCACCCGACATAACGTTATGTTTCGCTCCAGAACTGCATCGGGCGCAAGACAACGCAATATCCGTGTCATTCTGAAACAGTAAAAAACCGAGTCATTTAAAAATTCAAAAATAGAACAGAGGGACATTTTCCTGGCATTTCATGCTGAAAATTAATTTGTATGGGTGTTATGAAGATCCTATCTGCAGTTATCTATTTGAAGCATCTGTGTTCTTTCTATGCTATTTTTGAATGCTATTTTTGGTGACTGGAAAGATATGCCCATGCCAGAAATGATATTCAAAGATGATGATTCAGCAGAAAGAACTGAAATAAATCTGAGTACCTGGAAGATATACTAAGGCAAATTGACAAACTAAAGCATGTCAAATCACCTGGACCATATGGTATGCATCCCAGAGTGCTGAAAGAACTATAAAATGAAATTTCGGACTTGCTATTAGTAATTTGTAAACTATCATTAAAATAGTCTATGGTACCTGAAAACAGGAGGGTTAGCAATGTAATGCCAGTTGTTATAAAGGGATCAAGGAGTGATCCAGGAAACTATAGACCAGTGAGTGTGAAGTCTGTGCCAGGCAAAATGGTATAAACTATCATAAAGAGCAAAAACGCTGAACATAGGGACGATGACTTTCAAACAGCCGCGCAGGTGTACATGTACACGTGAATGCTGGCTCGCACCCAGACACACAGCCATTTTATAAAGTATGCTCATATATGCACATATGATATAAAATCGACTGTACGTCGTATGTGTGCGCACACATTTATATGGCTGCATACATGTGCCAGCTCTACCATGTTAAGCGTGTGTGTGTGGGGGGGGGGATTTTATTAGATGCACGCGCCAACGCAATAGCCCTTTTTTCCAGTTCTCTACCAGTTCGCCCAGTCGGATTTACTAAGCCCCCCACCCCCATTATTTAGCTTCCCTTTTAACCCGACCCTTATAACCCCGCTGACTCACCTTTTAATAATTACAATGCCGTCCATAGCAGAAGTAAAGTTACATGGTAGGGGACAAAGCATGCACTTATGTGCGTAAATATGCGCACCTTTCAAAGTAACTTCCCAGAACGCCCATGCTCTGCCCAGACCATGCTCATGACCCATTCCTTTTTAACGTTTTTGATTTGTGTGCTTACTGGGAGATACGCAAGCTTTTTAAAATCCATGCGGCATGCACCAGCCCGAGCTGCGCATATCTCCCAGCTTTGGCATGCATAGGGCTTTTAAAATCGAACTGATAGGTAGGAATAGTTTAATGGGACAAAGCCAACATGATTTTAGCCAAGGGAAGTCTTGCCTCATCGATCTGCAACATTTGTTGGGGGGCGTAAATAAACATGTTGATAAAGGTGAGCCAGTTGATACAGTGTATCTGGATTTCCAGAATGCATTTGACAAAGTCTTTCATGAGAGATTTCTTAGAAAATTAAAAAGTCATGGGATAGGGGGCAGTGGGCTATTATGGATTGGGAACTGGTAAAAAGGTTGAAAACAGAGTAGAGCTAACTGGTAAATTTTCTTCTTGGAGGATAATGGAGTGCCACAGGTATCTGTTCTGGGATCACTGCTTTTTAATATATTTATAAATGACCTGGAAAGTAGAACAACAAGTGAGGTGATCAAATTTGCTGTTCATACATAATTATTCAAAGTTGTTAAATCACAAGAGGATTGTGAGAAACTGGGAGGTTGTGCATGTAAATGGCAAATAAAATTTAATGTGGACAAGTGCAAAGTGATGCACTTAGGGAAGAGTAACCCAAATTATAGCTACATAATGCAAGGTTGCACATTAGGAGTCACCAATCAGGAAAAGGAGTTAGGTGTTGTCATTGATGATACTTTGAAATCTTCTGATCCGTTAACAGCAGCAGCCAAGAAAGCAAATAGAATGCTAGGAATTATTAGGGAAGTAATGGTGAATAAAACAGAGAATATCATAATGCATCTGTATCGCTCCATGGTGCAACCTCATATTGAGCTGAAATTTCTGGAATCCTGGTACACTTTTACCCCAATCCTGGCAGACTCGATGGGATTCTGAAAATCTAGGGTGGGGTAGAGTTGGGGGTTTGTGTGTGGGGGGGGGGGAGGAACGAAGGGGGCACCATATTTAAACCAAACCAGGGAGAATGGAGGGAGGGAGGGGAGGCTGCCCAGCAGACACCTGCAAAATGTTTTTTTAATTAGTCCTGTTGAAGGGGTTTGTGGGGAAAGTGGGGCTCAGCCTGGAACAGCCCATTTGTAATATATTGGCAGAGGGTTGACAAAAAGGGCTGGGGCCCACGTGGTGCCTTTTTTTTTTTTTTTTTTAAACACTAAGGGGAAGATTTTCAAAGGGTTACATGCGTAAGATACGCGTGTAACCCCTGAAAAGCTGCCCCTGCCTGCCTCTGCGCGCGCCGAGCCTATCTTGCATAGGCTCGGCAGCGCGCGCAAGCCCCGGGACGCGCATATGTCCCAGGGCTTGCAAAAAGGGGCGGGGTGTGGGCGGTCCAGTGGCGTGGCCTGAGCCTCCAGGCACAGCGGCCATTTGCTGCTGTGCCCGGGATCACGGGCTGGCCATCAGCAGGCGTAACTTCTTCAACAAAAGTAAGAGGGGCGGCTCGGCACGCGCAAGTTGCACAATTGTGCACCCCCTTGAGCGCACCGACCCTGGATTTTATAACATGTGCACAGCTGCGTGCGCATGTTATAAAATCGGGCGTAGATTTGTTCGCGCCGGGTTGTGCGAACAAATCTGCGCCCGCGCGCAGGTTGTAAAATCTGCCCCTGTGCCACTTAGCCAGCTATATTCATTTGGTTAACTTTAAACCTCACTGGTCATTTTCAAAAGATTTTCAAAAGATAGCTGGTTATCTGACTGAAGATAACCAGCTAATTTATTCTGGGGTTTTCAGCAGGACGTTTATCCGCTGAATATCCAGGATAACTTATGTGGCAAATGTTTTCTGGATAAGTTATCCATTTAAGACTTTTTTGAATATTGGCCTCTTAGAGGTTCATATTCAGCCTTTATGCAACTGAATTAGTTAGCCAGATAAACTCATCTGCCTAATTTAGCTTGGATACCGTATCCAGACTAAGTTAGCCAAATAGCCACTAAAAGGGCCGCTCTGTGCAGATTACCCCCAAGCTTTATATATTAACATCACATAGTGAGGAGCCTTCTTGAAAATTCAGTCAATGCTGCTTGACATGCTTTGCTTTTGAACTTGGCCGTAGAAGCAGCCCTGTGCTTTTTCTGTTATTCTACGTATCAGTACCCAATACTGTAAAAGTTGGTGCCCAAGTTGGTGGTTGTCTAAATCCAATTTCCCTCCCCCTCCCTTCCTGCTGTCAAAATGGAAAGCAATGTTTCAGTTGTGTCAAATACATTAAGGCTTATTGGTTAAGGGTAGTTATCTCCATGCGTACTGTTAAGGGTAGTAACTGCCACCACCCCTTTGCACCCTTTTCTTCATTTCCATGCTGCAGCCTTTAGGGATCCTCAGTGCTTATCCCATGCCCCTTTGAATTCTTTAACTGTTTTTGTGTTCACTACCTCCTCTGGAAGGAGAATCCAGGCATCTACCACCCTTTCTGTGAAGAAATATTTCCTGATGTTGGTTCTTAGTCGTCCCCCTGGAGTTTCATTTTGTGACCCCTAGTTCTGTTTCCTTTCCAGAGGAAAAGGTTTGACGTTCATACATTATTACAATCTTTCAGGTTTCTGAAGTTCTATATCATATCTCCCCTGAACCTCCTCTCTTCCAGGATGTGCATATTCATATCCTTCAGCCTCTCCTCATAAGTCTCCTGATACACATCCTACACCATTTAGGTTGCCTGCTTTGGACCACCTCCATCCTATCTGTATCTTTTGAGGTATGTGCTCCAGTACTGAATGCAGTATTCCAGGGGAGGCCTCACCAAGAATCTTTACAAGGGCAGCACCACCTTTATTTCTTTCTGCTTATTCTTCTGTCTGTGCAGCCCAGCATTCTTCTAGCTTTAGGTATCGCCTTGTCACATTGCTTCGCCGCCTTCAGATCCCAGACATTATCACCACAATGTCCCTTTCCCAGTCCATGCACATTAGTCTTTAAACCCCTATCACATACAGCTCTTTTGGATTACCGCACCCTAGATGAATGACTCTGCATATCTTGGCACTGAATCCCAGCTGCCAAATCCACGACCAGTCTTCAAGCTTTCTTAAATCACTTTTCATTTTCTCTACTCCTTCAGGCTTGTTCATTCTGTTGCAGATCTTAGTATCATCTGCAATTAGTCAGACTTTACCTTCTATCACTTCTGCAATGTCGCTCACAAAGATATTGAACAGAACCAGTCCCAGAACTGAACCCCATGGCACTCCACTTTACACCATTCTTCCTTGAGGATAGGTTCCATTTACCATTACACGCTGTCTCCTGTCAGTCAACCAGTTTGCAATCCATGTCACTACCTTGGCACTCGCTCCTAAGCTCCTCATTTTCTTCACAAGTCTCCTATGCGGACTTTATCAAACGTTTTACTGAAATCCAAGTAAATCACATTGAGTTCAATATTCAAAAGTTGTCAGTTTATTCTAAGTTAGCTGGATTGCTCCTTCATTGGTTGTTTCTGAGTCCCATGGTTTTTTTTTATTTAAATGGAAGTTCAAGTAAAGTGTTGCTTTAGCCATTTTTGATGCTGTTTGTCGTATGAATCAGATGACTATTTTCACGCTGCCTGCTGAATGAATTGAATACGATTTTTGTTGTTCAGTGATGGATTTCCTGATGGATTAGTTCCGAAACCTGGCCACATTGGGAGTGCATTGTTTGAGCTAAGTATTTTGTGAAAAATTCAAGGAGACTTTTTCAGTTATTTAAGATCGATTTATAACCATTCATGGCTCAAATAACTTTTTAAAAAATATATTTTCGGCATTGAAATAACATTTAGCGCTATAGAGTTTGAGTATTGACATCACTGTCAGCATGTTTAATAAACCATATTGGAGACTTTTTTAGTCAATTTTAAATGAAAAATAAAATGTTAAAAAAGAATATTATTTTTTGGGGACATGATCATGTTTTTGTGGTACCGCATTTGTTGAAAAAGGTGGTTGATGGTTAGTTAATGATTACACAAAATTATATATTGGGTAACCTGCTGGTACCTTTAAAAATATAGGTATTAAACTACCACTCGTCATCATTACATATTTTTATATGTGTTTAAATTGATTAATTAAGCAGTAGCTTCCTCAAAAACATTGATTAGTAGTGATAAGGTAGGGTTTGTTTTTTTTTGTTTTTGATTTATTATATAGGTGTACCCACTAAGTAAAGAGTTTTTAATTTTGTCTGAATATCCCTGGACAAATTGCTACTTAGACAGATAAGTTATCTGTCTAAGGCTGAAGATCGCTACTTAGCTGGATAACTTCTCTGGCTAAGTAGCGCTGCCCCAATTTGCCCACTGCCCTCCGATAAATTGACTGACTAAAAGATAGCCACTTAAGTCACTTATCCAGCTATCCTAGGGGATGTTGAATATAGCCGGATATTCAGTGGCTGTTGGATAAGTCCTACTTATCTGGTTATCTGCTGGCTGAATATTGAGCACATTGAGCAATTTTCCCTGATCCAATTCTCTAGTCAGCCAATCAAAAAAATTAATTATACTGACCGGACCTTCCCCTGGTGAATCCATGCTGCCTCATGTCCAGCTATCCTCCACTATACTTTCCTTCAGCAAAGTCTCTATTATTTTCCCACCATCGAGGTGAGGCTAACCGTTCTGTAGTTTGCAGCCTCCTCTCTGCTCCCACTGTTGTGAAGCAGGACCAATCTTGTGGCACCACACCTGTTTCCAACGAGCTATTGAACAGGTCTTTCAGCGGACCCACCAGCATATCTGAGCTCCCTTAGTATTTTGTGATGTACCTTATCTGGCCCTATGACCTTGTCCATTTTCAATTTTCCTAGCTCTTCCCATACATTCTCTTCTGTAAATGGAGTTTCGTCTGTCCCATTCCCATCTACGTTCTTGTCAACCAGTGACAGTCCTTCTCCAGAGTCTTCTTTTAGTGAGCACCGAACTGAAGTATTTGTTTAATATTTTTGCCATTTCTTTGTCTCTCTCCATACATTGACCTTTGTCACCTTACATAGATGTTTATTTTTTGATGGTAGTCACTTCAAAGCCTTTGAGCTCCATACCCAGGTGACTTATTTACCTTAGTCTGCCTTTGTATATCTCTTTAATACCTGTCTGTTGTGGTGTCAGATTGTCTCCTTTATCAGTCTATCATCTTACCAACATTTTCCCTAAGTTGGTGATGCATCTGTCCATTCTCTGGACTACAAAAGGATGTCACCCTCTTTTCTGGACAAAAAGCCCTTAGCAAGTTTATCCAGCTTTTTATTTTCTTTGACACTAACAAGCCAGGCCATGAAGTCACAAAATGCACTATTTCCAGTCAGCTACTAGATTGCTTCTTCTGTTTTGCCTTAGGTGTGAATTCAGATGGGCAAGTCAAGCCCTATAATGTAATGTCCATAGCAATGCCTGTTATCCATATAAGATCTACCTCAGTTAAAGAGATTTGTCAGTCTGTGATGTGAGGTTCAGTCCACACATTCACATCTTATTGTTTAGACACAGCCTCCAATTGGGTTGCTAGACTTGGCCTATTCATTCTCCAAGACCTTCAAAGGAGAAGAGCACAACTCCCTCCCTCTTAAGGCCCATTTTTATGATTTTGGGTTATCTTTCCTGTTTGCATTCCTGTTTAAAAAAAAAAAGAAAAAAAGCAAACAAGGAAAACAACTTTCTACTCATTGTTAGATGTTATCTTTCCCCCCTCTTTTGTTGAAGACAACACTTAGCTATGGAATCTGATCATCTGATCTCTTTGTCTTCAGAGAAAGTGATTTTTTTTTTTTTAAATCTGCGACAGGTAGTCATGCAAGCCTGTCCTTTTCTCCTTAGGAGTTTTTCACTCCATATGCTCAGTTTTGCTAACTGGAAATTGAGGCAGGCATGGGTGAGGGGGGAGATGCTGCTGCATGGGAATACTGCATATGCTTGGAAAAGACTCTTTTCCAGAAAGTTCTGTGTCCATTCCGGGCCAGGCATGGTCATATGTCCCATGTGTGAGACTGGTGATCTGTTGACTTTGGAGAACATCTGTTACAGGTAAGCAGCATTGCTTTCCTAATGTGAATGTTACCTGATGGAAATTTAGTGGATTTTTTTTACATAATCCATTGCCATAAACTTTTTTTCGGTTGTCTGCCTACTGTGTCAAAATGTAGACCAGTACTTAAATGGAAGCATCCTGGTTTAATTAAGAGACATGTCTGGATTTAATGATGTCTTTAAATAGAAATCATATAGCTCTTTTTACTGGTATCATAGCAGTTCCTGTTTTATATGGTGATAGCTATTTATACTTGAATTTTTTTATATTTTCTCCCCAAACCTTTTAATTTGAGCCTTTATGACATTGTACTAATACCAGTTGTCGTTAATTAAAATATACAGATGATTATGTGTGAGGCTTAGCCATCTGTTTAACCAAAAGATTTCATATTTGAACTGTTGGTGTTTAATTAAACTTTTCTTGTTTCTGGTTTTCCTTTTATTTTTGTGCAATAGAGATGTTTACAGGAAGTGTGAGCCCTTCTAATCTGTACCATCCGTTTTATTTTTATAGACAGCATTCATTTTATTACCTTATGTATGTGCTTATATGATATCTAAATTATATGATGGTAAGCAACTTTGGTACTTAAAGAATGCATATAGTGTTCTGCTTGTTTCTGCTAATGGAGCCTTATTGCAATAAAAATAAAGTTGTAAAAACTATTTTGCAGTAAATTTGCTCATTACAAGTAAAGTTTTGATCTGATGTTGGTAAATCATAGTTTTACTTTGGATGTTTCAAAATGTCACAAAATTTTTTTTTTTTTTTTAATTTATTCAAGTGTGTGAGTTACTTATTATTTCTATATTGAAAAACCCAGAGTCCAGGGGCTCTGCCTCCCCCCCACACTGCCAACTGAAATCAATAATGGTAATAAGGTAGCACAGCTTGTCGATTGTTCTAACACCATAACTCCAAGGAAAAAAACTGGGATCACGACCATGACAGAATTACATAAAATAAAGACTTTTTGATCACGTGGGACATTCCCAGCTCAACCAATAAAAAGACTGATGCTAATAGAAAAGTCAGTACCAATTGGATGTTCCATGCTAAGTCTGGAGGGAAAAGATCCTCACACACCAAGACATGACGTCAAAGACTAGGAAATGTAATATAAAGATACAGAAATAATACCAATATTCAGATTCTGATGTCTTTTCATTATCAGCAACATAAACTCCCTCTACTGACAGGCACATTGTGAAATAAAACAACAAAACAACAAAACCCCAGAACATGCAGCATGTGTAGCAACCCTGTCATACCACAACTATACTAACTCCTAGGATTCAAACAACAAATCTACCTGTGAAAGGGCAATACTGCAGATATTTCAGCAGGCCCTAAAACATCAATGCATATCCTATTGGGGAAAACACAACAAATAATACAGAGCCCTGCAAGCTAGTAGATATGACTGTGTCTGTGTGTAAGGAGCAGTAGCAATGAATGAGCTCTGGCAGCCAAATATTACAGCCAAGGATCTAAATGAGCCAGCTGTCAAAACCACCCCATCTACTACTTTCTCCTGCACTTGTATAAAGATTGAGCAGGAACATTGGACTGGTTCATAAATGTCTCCATCACTCTCCTTTTGTTTTAAAATGTAGAAGAGACTAGTAGGGCTTTCAGTGCTTGTCTACGTTTTCTTTTATTCATATGAATCTTCTCCATGTCTATACTCCCTGCTTCTTGTCTGGTGTGCTATACATCATCTGTGTTAATGTAGGTGTATCTTGCTTTTGGAGAGGTTGGGAAACACTGGGTTAAAGCTCTCTTGCAGTCCAAACTGTATAAAGCCTGCTCACCTTTGTGGACATGTGGCTTTGGGAAAAATATTGGAAGGTCTTATCCTGAGGAGGAGTTAAGAATGCGGCATGAGTGGTTGTTTCAGGGATCGCTCTCCTCATGGCTGTTTTTTCCAAACTTTTGCCTATTGTTTCTGTTCTACTATGCCAATGAAGGTGAATAGTAGACTGTGGGTCTTTCCCTCAGAGTCTTCTCTGCTCTCTAGAATACAACAAATGATCGATACTCTTTAGTCAAGAAGTCAAGCTGGAGCTAGCCCCATGGCTGTTTCAGATATGGTAGTGCCTGTTTGACTGGGGGACAAGGATTTCCCCAACCTGCCTGATTGTCTACCTACAAGGGAGCAATATGAAAAGATGATGTGATGCTTTTCCTCACTATGCGCTAGGAGACTGGAGCATTCAAGATATTTTTGCATATGCATTGTGAAATATTATGATGTCAGTTATGTATTCTTTGCCCCAGATCAGCTTAGATATTTCTTTGATGCAAAGAATATTGGCTTCTAAGTCACAGGGAGTATCTTAATTTATACTTGGCTTATTCCAGAATTTTTTTTCCTTGATTTTTATGTTTTTGCTTGATATGTCCCTATTTTCTTTCTCTTCTCCCATGTGTTTTGTTTGGGGTCTAATAGTGATGCAAACTTTAGAAATTGATAGTGTCTTTTTCTTGTTCGGGTTTTTCTTATTGCATCTATGTTTCTTTTTACAAGTTTAACTTTCATATGTATAATTTGAAAATGAAATTAAGAAAAATACTGGAAAGACTATTGACTGGTTAAGGTAGAAGTTGACATGATTTTAGGAGAACTTGGGATGCCTGTGCAGAGCAGCTTTATTATGAAAGAATTTTGTATAAGGTGGATAAGTCACTAGGAGCTTACTGACTCTGTGTGCTGAAGTGACTGTTACCAAAAACATGACCTTCCAGGTCGGGTACTTCAGCTCACAGGAGCTTTATGATTTAAAGGAAGTTTGCATCACTATGCCGGGGTCCCAAGATACAGGGAGAGGTTTTAATAAAAGCAAACTTTGCATAAATCTGACAAGGCTGTACAGATATGGGTTTTCCTTCTACATGATGGCAATGAACTCCAGTTGCACTGAGCTGACTCCTAACAGAGTTAGTCTTGAGTTCAGACTCAGAGTAGAAGTTATTCAAACATTTTTTGTGTGCAGCAGGAGAGAGGATCTAAGGTCTTTCCCTCACACTGAAAGGCAAGCCTCCTCCATTTAAAACTATGTGCCATGGTGCATTGTTGAGACTTGATCAAGTGTGCCACGGAAATGTTACCACTACCTGATGCGCAAATCCAGACTAGCATCTGGGCTCTGCTCTTAGCACCTCAACGCAACAAGAGTCGCTAACAGAGGGAGCGTGGCAATGACATTGCCGAGAGAAGTCACTCTTTCGTCCAGCTCCCTTGAAGCCAGTGGCGTTTTATACTTTTTCCTTACCTTTATGTCCAAGCTGTTTTTTGGGGTTTTTTTAGGTGGCGGCTTGTGCGGGTGATCATGTGGACACTCTGGCAGCAGTTTTCGTGGCTCAGATGGCTGGCCGCACAAAAAAGGTTGGCGCCGAGAAAAGTTGCAGCAGCGATGACAAGATAGCGTAGGAAACCAGCTCGATCGTGTGTAAAGCTATCTGATTCTGTGCTACAGGATCTCACTCATGCTGTGTCCGCTGCATTTAACTGGTCAGCTGCAAAAAATACAGGCCTCTGTTGATAAGTTGTGGGATAAAGTTGACGCTTTTACCGCCAACGGTATGCAAAATAAATTGTTGGAGCATGACGACCATGTGTTTTAGCTGGAGTCCTGGCTGCCCACAAAGAATTTATTCCGTATTGCACTCAACTCTTTCACAAGAGAGTGCGCTTCTCCCTGTAGTTTCCTGCCTGACTTAAAGTATTTCACAACAGTGAGTTGCAGCTTCTGGCAATGAGTACTGAGGCCAAGGAGTTGTCACCCAGCTCAGATGAGAGGAGGATAATCAGAATAAGCATGCCCTCTATTTGGTCTGATTTTCTAAATATGTTGCTTGGTGTATTTGCGAAGAAAGGTGGAAGGAAGGCAAAACGATTACCGTCATGGTTAAAAGGTGAGGTGAAAGAGGCCATTTTAGCCAAAAAAAATCCTTCAAAAATTGTAAGAAGGATCCATCTGAAGAAAAAAGGATAAAACATAAGCATTGCCAAGTTAAGTGTAAAACATTGATAAGACAGGCAAAGAGAGAATTTGAAATGAAGTTGGCCATAGAGGCAAAAACACATAGGGGCGGATTTTAAAAGCCCTGCTCGCGTAAATCTGCCCGGATTTACGCGAGCAGGGCCTTGCGCGCCGGCGCGCCTATTTTCCATAGGCCTGCCGGCGCGCGCAGAGCCCCGGGACTCGCGTAAGTCCCGGGGGTTTTCGAGGGGGGCGTGTCGGGGGCGGGGCCGATTGGCGCGGCGTTTTGGGGGCGGGACGCGTAAGATACGCGCGCAACCCCCGAAGACCTCCCCCTGCGCGCGCCAAGCCTAAGTCCAGGGGCTTGAAAAAATGGGCATTTTGGGGGCCGGGCCATGGGCGGGACCAAGGCCTCCAGAACAGCCACCGGGCCGGGGGATGGAGAGCCGGCGCATGCAAGTTACGCCTGCCCAGAGGCAGGCGTAACTTCTTCGATAAAGGTTAGGAGGGGGATTTAGGTAGGGCTGGGGGGTGGGTTAGATAGGGGGAAGCGGAAGGAAAGTTGCCTCAGAGGCAACTTTTGGAGCGGCCTCAGAGGGAACGGAGGCAGGCTGCTTGGCTTGGCGCACGCAGGTTGCACAATTGTGCACCACCCTGCACGCGCCGACCCTGGATTTTATAACATGCTCGCGGCAACGCGCAGATGTTATAAAATCGGGCATAGATTTGTTCGCCCCGGGTTGAGCGAACAAATCTATGCCCAATCGCATGTTAAAAATTCTGGCCCATTATCAGTTTTTCAGAAACCTTTTCATTTTGCCTTTCACCATGGACGTAATCTCTGTGATTTGCTTACCTCCTTTGAATACCAGCCACCTCGCAATGACTCTATTTTACATTCCAGACTTACAGCAAGTGGTCATTGTAAAGCTTGTGTGCTCTCACACTTTTGGTGTTTTATCTATCCTGTGTCGGGACATTCCTGTCACTTAAATTTCTTGTATAATTGCTCCTCCAAAGGTGTAATTTATCTACCTGTTCCTGCAATTTGCTATATATCGGGAAAACTGCCCATATGATTCGTACCCACATATTTGAGCATTGCTCTTGCTTATGCCTTGAGAGAGAAAATGTACTCCTAGTAGTGCATTGGGTGAGTGCTCACCATGTTCTCGATGACTTTCATTTTTTTGTTATCGATGTCTTTATTCCAGGACAAGCAGGATGCTAGGCTTCACATATGGGTGACATCATTGATGGAGCCCTATTGCGGAAAACTTTCTGACAAAGTTTCTAGAAACTTTTGACTGGCACTCTGAGCCCACTGAGCATGCCCAGCATGCCATGATATTCTCAGCCACAGGGGTCTCCCTTCAGTCTTCGTTTTCCTCGCTGCTGTTGGCATCGTGGAGCAGGAGCCTGTGTGAGTTTTTCTCACAGTTTGTCTGAATAAAAATCAGATTTAAAAACCATTTATTCTCTCCCATATTGGGGTCTCTCGGGTTACCACCGGCTGGTGAGTAAATCTTAGTCTCTTTTTTACTCTTTGAGTAAAATTTTTTTCTCTCACGTTTTCTTTCATTTTCATCGACGGCTGTCGATGAAAAAATATGGCCACGGAATTTAAAAAATATCCCAACTGTAATCGGACAATGTCCATTACAGATCCACACCTCAAGTGTGTCCTTTGTTTAGGAGAAACACACGACGTAACAACCTGTCCCAAGTGTGCAGAAATGACCGCAAAGGGAAGAAAGGCCCGCCAAGAAAAGATGGATCATTTATTCCATCTACAGCTTCTGCCATCCCCTTCCACATCGACTCAATCATCTCCAACCGGAGTCTCCAAACGTATAATATTGAAAAAAACGTCGTCCAGAAGGGTTGGGGGATCATTCATCACCGACACCATCGATAGCATCGACGAAGTCAGCGACTGAACACCGTCCGAAGCATCGCCATCGGCACCGACACCCATCGATACCAGAGGCGCTTCTTTCTTCGGCGGAATCGACCGCAAAACGGCCTAGACTCCAGGAAATACCGGTGCCTTCGATGCCGAGGCCTTCATCCCATGTCAAAGCACTAATCGTCGAACCTCCACAGGGCCCTGTGGAAGGACCATCGACACCTTCACCGCCACCATGTGTAGCTGCTCTGCCTGCACCAGCTATCACGGATGAATTGTCGGATTTCGTCCGTCAAGCGGTGCTCCAAGCCTTGAAGGATCAACAGACGTCGATGCCGGTGCCCGCACCAAAGCCGGTGCCTGCACCGATGCCGGCAATCCCACCAATGCTGGTGCCTGCACCGATGCCGGTACCACAGCCAAAGTCTATACCGAGGCGACCTTCGATGCCGATGCCTGACCCGATACCATCGATGCCGATGTCACCTGGGGCTCCAGAACATCTGGAATTCGCACTGTACCAGCTTTTAATGAAAAAATTTGATGAAATAGTCTGTGCCACTGTTGGAAACAGGATGCTGGGCTTGATGGACCCTTGGTCTGACCCAGTATGGCATTTTCTTATGTTCTTATGTTCTTATGTGCTCTTCCATCAACTCCATCCAAGCCACGAGAAGAAGTCCCTGGACGGATACCTTTAGATGATCCACAGCCAGGTCCTTCAGGACTTTCTTGTTCACCAAGGTCTTCTCCAACGTCTCCTCATCAGGACGATCCATATGATACCTGGGACGACAGGCATACAGACACTTCTTCTGAAGGATTTATGTCTGATCCTTCCCCTCCAGAAGAGCGAAAGAAATCTCCACCGGAGGATTTATCCTTCACAAATTTTGTTCAGGATATGGCAGACACCATACCGTTTACTCTGGTAGCTGAAGAGGAAGCTAGACAGCAAACACTGGAGGTCCTCCAATTCGTGGACCCTCCAAAACAAGTCTTGGCTATACCTGTCCACGAAGTCCTCCTAGACTTACAGCACAGACTCTGGGAGCATCCATGCTCAGTACCATCCATAAATAAGAGAGTTGTCACCACTTATTTGGTACAATCTGTCCCCAGTTACCAGAAAGCACAACTGCCACATCAATCAGTTGTTGTGGAGTCTGCACAAAAGAAATCAAAACGGATAAGACCTCATTCCTCCACTCCTCCAGGCAAGGATCATAGATTCTTGGATTCCCTGGGCAGGAAAATTTATGAAGGAGCCGTGGTAAACACCAGAATTGCATCATATCAGTTATACATGACGCAATATCAGAGAAACCTGTGGAAACAGATGCAAGATTTTTCAAATTCGTTACCACAGCAAAATCAAGAAGCAGCCCAAGCAATCATACACAAAAGACTTGAAGCTGGCAAGCACGAAGTCCGAGCCGCTTATGATAGTTTTGAAACAGCCTCCAGAGTAGCAGCCTCTGGTATAAGTGCGAGGCGCTGGGCATGGCCTGAGGTCCAGGAAAAGTTGGTTGATTTACCATGTGTGGGTGACAACCTTTTTGGCTCTAAAGTATAAGATGCTGTAGCACAATTAAAGGAGCACACAGAAACCCTGTGTCAACTGTCATCAGTTCCACAGGACTCTGCTACACTATCATCTCGCCGACCTCCAAGGAAGGAATCTCGGCGACCCTTCTACAGACAGAGGCGTTATTACCCTCCAGCATCAAGAGGCAGATCTTCTAGGCCGCAGCAAAGATCTCAGCCTAGACAACCTAGAGCTGCTAGGCCTCAACCTCTGCCGCAGATGGGACCGGCTGCAGGGTTTTGAGGCCATCACCAGAGACCAAAGCCATCTCTTCAACCCTCAACCAGATCTACCTTTTACAACCATTGAGTACAAATAACAGACCAATGGGTACTCACAATAATATCTCGAGGTTACCAACTCAATTTTCTCTCAACTCCAAGAGGTTCTCCTCCAAGACCTCTTTCTCTAAGCGAAAATCACATAATCCATCTGCATGTAGAATTATCCACCCTTCTGAGAGCCAGAGCTGTAGAGCCGGTGCCCCGGACTCAGCAGGGCAGAGGATTCTATTCCCGTTATTTCCTCATTCCAAAGAAATCTGGAGGTCTACGTCCCATCCTAGACCTCAGAAATCTCAACAAATTTCTGAAGACAGAAAAGTTCAGGATGGTTTCTCTAGGCACCATGCTTCCACTTCTTTAAAAAGGATATTGGCTTTGTTCTCTGGATCTTCAAGACGCTTATGCTCACATTCCAATATTCCCTCCTCATCGCAAGTATCTGCGCTTCATGGTGGGACATCAACATTTCAAGTACAGAGTACTACCATTCGGACTTGCCTCAGCTCCCAGAGTATTCATAAAATGTCTGGCAGTAATAGCAGCACACTTGCACAAGGAAAGTGTCCATGTCTTCCCCTATCTAGACGACTGGCTCATCAGAAGTCAATCTCAACAAGGAGCTCTGGCTTCTCTCAGTCGAACAATTACTCTACTTCTCTCATTGGGTTTTCTCATCAATTATCAAAAGTCCCATCTCATTCCGTCTCACCTTCTTCAATTCATAGGAGCAGAATTGAACACCATACTTTCAAAAGCTTTTCAACCCGGGGATCCGGCAGACATATTTTCCCTATTGGCAAACTCACTACACTCAAAGAAACAAGCAACAGCTCATCAGTTTCTAACCTTACTAGGTCATATGGCCTCCACAGTTCATGTCACTCCTATGACAAGGCTAGCCATGAGGGTAACTCAATGGACTTTAAGATCACAATGGATCCAAGCCATTCATCCACTGTCCTCTCCAATTCAAATAACCCACCAGTTAAGATCATCTCTACTTTGGTGGGCGAACAAGGACAACTTGCGCAAGGGCCTGCCCTACCAACAACCAGTCCCACAGATAACTTTAACTATAGATGCATCCACCTTGGGTTGGGGAGCTCACATAGACAATCTCCAAACCCAGGGTACTTGGACAAAACCCGAAGCAACATTTCAAATCAATTTCCTGGAACTTCGAGCTATACGTTATGCTCTGCATGCGTTCAAGGACTGCCTTTCACACAAGACTGTTCTGATTCAAACGGACAATACAGTAGCCATGTGGTACGTGAACAAGCAGGGAGGTACGGGCTCATATCTCCTTTGTCCAGAAGCCGCTCAGATTTGGGACTGGGCCCTGGCACACTCAATGTTTCTCCGGGCCACTTATCTGGCGGGCATTCACAACGTAGTGGCAGATCGACTCAGTTGTCAGTTCTAACCACACGAATGGTCCCTGGATCCCTTAGTAGCAACCAGGATATTTCAACGTTGGGGACAACCAACAATAGACCTCTTTGCATAACACCTGAATCACAAAGTAGACAATTCTGTGCTCTGCACAGGCAGAAACACCAGCCAACCATGGAAGCCTTTGCTCGCGTATCCGATCATAACCAAAATTCTAGTGAAGCTACAACAGGACAAGGGGTCCATGATACTCATAGCCCCGTATTGGCCTCAACAAGTATGGTTTCCCATACTCCTAGACCTCTCGATCAGAGATCCAATTCGCCTGGGTGTAGCTCCCACTCTCATAACTCAGGATCAGGGTCAGTTGCGCCACCCCAACCTTCAATCCCTATCCCTAACAGCATGGGTGTTGAAAGCTTGATTTTACAACCACTCAATCTTTCAGCCAATGTATCTCAAGTGCTTATAGCTTCATGTAAACCTTCAACACGAAGGAACTATTCTTCGAAATGGAAAAGGTTTACTTTGTGGTGCACACAAAAGAACATTGACCCTTTCTCCTGCCCCACAACTTCTCTCCTAGACTACTTATGCCATCTTTCAGATTCTGGTCTCCAGACATCATCTGTAAGAATACATTCAAGTGCAATCTCAGCTTACCATAACAAGATGGGAGATGCACCAATATCCATACATGCTCTTGTCAGTAGATTTATGAGAGGTTTAATTCACCTTAAATCACCAATTCGGCCACCAGTCACAGAATGGGACCTGAATCTGGTCTTAACGAGGCTCACATGTTCTCCTTTTGAACCCATGACTTCCTGTGATCTTAAATTTCTCACATGGAAGACTATCTTCCTTATAGCCATTACATCAGCTAGAAGGGTTAGTGAGTTACAAGCACTTGTCAGGTACTCACCCTATACAAAATTCCTACATGACAGAGTAGTTCTCCGGACACATCCAAAATTCCTTCCCAAGGTAGTTACGGAATTCCACTTGAACCAATCCATAGTTTTACCCACATTCTTTCCAAGGTCTCATTCTCACCAAGGAGAACGGGCCTTACATACCTTGGACCAGCGGTTCTCAACCGGTGCGTCGCGACACACCAGTGTGTCGCCAAGCACCGGCAGGTGTGTCGCGTGGCTCCCGGTCCCTCCCGCTGCTCGTTCTTCCCTGCTGCCGTTGCCGCCGGGCTATCAGCACGTTCAAGCCCAGCGGGAACGGCAGCGGTGCAAAAAAAAAAAAAAAAGCTGTGGCATCCGCGGCTGCCCTTTTCTTCTTCCCGCGCCTGCATCCCCCCCCGGACCCGGAACAGGAAGTGATGCGCGGGAAGAAGAAAGGCCGTGCCGCGTGATAAACTAGCAGGCACGGCCTTTCTCACGCGGCACGGCCTTTCTTCTTCCCGCGCACCACTTCCTGGTCCGGGGGGGGGGGGAAATGCAGGCGCGGGAAGAAGAAAAGGCCAGCCGCGGATGCCACAGATTTTTTTTTTTTTTGCACCGCTGCCGTTGCCGCCGGGCTATCAGCACGTTCAAGCCCAGCGGCAACGGCAGCGGTGCAAAAAAAAAAAAAAATCTGTGGCATCCGCGGCTGGCCTTTTCTTCTTCCCGCGCCTGCATTCCCCCCCCCGGACCAGGAAGTGATACGCGGTGCGCGGGAAGAAGAAAGGCCGTGCCGCGTGATGAAGTAGCAGCGGCCCGCTGCAGCATCGGCCCCCAAGCTATTGCAGCAGACGGTAATCGGGAGAGGAGAGAGCAGCAGGAGCCTCCCGCGATCGGTGGAATTCTTCCTTATTGGCCTGCGGGGGCTGGAGGAGGAGGAGCAGCTACCGTTGGGGGGGGGGGGGGAGGGAGAGAGAGAGGAAGTGAGTGACAGAAAGAGAGAGAAGCAGCCAGCTAGCCTGTGTGTGATTGAGAGCCTGTGTGTAAGTGAGAGAATGTATTTGATCGAGAGTATGTGTGTGATTGAGAGAAACTGGTCAGAGAGCTGATGTATGTGTATATGTGAGAGACAATGAAAGTGACTGCTCAAGGAGATGACTGATGTGTATGTGAGACAGTCAGGGATGTGTGTTTGTGTGTGTGTGAGAGAGAGAGAGAGAGAGAAAAAGCATGGAAGTGAGAAATCTGGGTATGTGAGAAAGCATGGGAGTGGGAAGCCTGTGTGTGTGCATGTATATGAGAGAGACTGGTTGGTAAGGTGACGGTGTGACTGGTGTGTATGTGAATGTGAGAGAGAGAATGTGATTCAGGGAATGAGAAGCCTGTGCACGTGGAGAGCGAGCATGGAAATGAGAGAGAGAGACTGGTGTGTGTGTATGTGTGTGTAACAGAGAAAGTGATTATGGGAATGAGAAGCCTGTGCATGTGAAGAGAGTGAGCATGGGAGTGAGAACCTGGGTGTGTGTGAGACACAGCATGGGAGGGAGAAGCCTGTGTATGTAAGACAGAACATGGAAGTGGGAAGCCTGTGTATGTGTGTGTATGCATGCATGAGAGAGATCAGGTGACGGGTGTGTGTGTATGTGTATGTGGGAATAAGAAGCCTGTGCATGTGAAGAGTGAGCATGGGAGTGTGTGAGATACAGCACGGGAGTGAGAAGCCTGTATATCTGAAAGAGAACATGGGAGTGGGAAGCCTGTGTGTGTGTATGCATGAGAGAGATCAGGTGACTGGTGTGTGTGTATGTGTGAGAGAAAGAAAGTGATTATGGGAATGAGAAGCCTGTGCATGTGGAGAGAACAAGCATGGGAGTGAGAGACTGGTGAGTGTATGTGAGAAAGAGAAAGTGATTATGAGAGTGAGAAGCCCATATATGTAAGTGGAACACGGGAGTGGGAAGCCTGTGTGTGTGTGTATGGCATGAGAGAAACTGTTCAGGAAGGTGACTGGTGTGTTTGTCAAAGACTGGGAGATGATTGGTGTGTGAGAGACAGAAACTGGTCATGGGGGCATGACTGGTATGGTGTGTGTGTGTGAGAGACATGGGCCCTAAGGAAGAGGACCATGAGTATAGAGCTTAGCCACTACTGCTGCTTCTGGTGTGTGCTACAGCCTGCATGGAAGAGGAGTAGGACAGCTGCTGGAGGGGGTAAGTAAAGGTGGCTTTTTAAGTTTATTTTTCTTGATTGACTGCCATTTTAATTATTTAATATTATGTGATGTGTCTGCTTTTTTTGAAATATTTTATTGGTGTTTGGAGAATTTTTAATAGTTTTTATGAGTTTTTAATTGTTGGATGTTATTCTGTTCATAGTTGTTGTGAAACATTTATTCTGCTTATTAGTATAGTTTTACAATTATTTCTGTGTGGGGATCTATAGCTGCTTGTTAGTTCTGTTTTCCTAATAAGAGGTGTATTGGTTTTTAGGGCCTGATTTTAATATTTATAGTGTTGCCTTTTCATAGATAGGGTTGCTCCTGTTTGAGTGTATTCCATAATACAGGTGTAACTGTGTGTGGATTAGTTTATGTGCATTACTACAGATCCTGGGAGTATGTTAGGTCGGTTCTGTGTCTGTTACAGAGATATTTTACTAGCATGTAAGTGTTTTATCAGTCTTATTTGTTGCGTTTTCTCAAGAGGACATGCATTGGTGGTAAACTGCTGTCTTTTCATAAGTAGGGCTATTGAGCCTGAAAGTAGAAGGAGTTTGAGTTGCTGTTACTGAGATGACACCAGAACTAGAATATCTTTTTTGTAGATGAGTTGATTGGGGAATGTCATAATTCTGCTTTACATCCATTATTGTGGATCAGGGGGGTTCCCGTGGATGCAAACTGTACATTTACATCTAGCCCTGTGACGATCATGGGTCAGTGTGTCACGCATGTGAGAACCATCTGTCAGGTGTGTCCCGACAGAAAAAAGGTTGAGAACCACTGCCTTGGACTGTAAGCGTGCACTAGCATACTACTTAGACCGCACTGCAGTCCACAGGAAATCCACTCAACTCTTTTTATCTTATGATCCAAACAAACCAGGTAAAGCAGTGGGTAAACATACTCTCTCCAATTGGCTAGCAGATTGCATACAGTTTTGCTATGAAAAAGGCCTCCCTCTCCAAGGGCGAGTAAAGGCGCATTCAGTAAGAGCATTGTCAACCTCAGTAGCACACTATCATTCAGTGCCAATTCTTGACATATGTAAAGCAGCAACATGGAGTTCTCTTCACACCTTTGCAGCTCATTACTGTTTGGACAAAAAAGGATGACGAGATTCAGCCTCCGGACAATCTGTCTTAAAGAACTTGTTTCCAGTTTAATCCCAACTCCTTCTACATCCAACCTGCTGTGATCTTCGGCTGCCTCATTTACATCAATACGTCAGTGTTGCTTCACTACAAAATGACTCAGCCTATAGCTTGCTAATCACCCATATGTGAGGACTAGCATCCTGCTTGTCCTAGGATAAAGCAAAATTGCTTACCTTGTAATAGGTGTTATCCCAGGACAACAGGATGTAGTCCTCATGAAACCCGCCCGCCACCCCGCGGAGTTGGGTCCGATACGTTTATTATTTTATTTTTACTAAAGCTTATTGCTACATACGAGACTGAAGGGAGACCCCTGTGGCTGAGAATATCATGGCATGCTGGGCATGCTCAGTGGGCTCAGAGTGCCTGTCCAAAGTTTCTAGAAACTTTGACAGAAAGTTTTCTGCAATAGGGCTCCATCAATGATGTCACCCATATGTGAGGACTGCATCCTGCTGTCCTGGGATAACACCTATTGCAAGATAAGCAATTTTGCTTTACTCCTTCAAGTCGTGGAGGTGATTTCTCTCATTATATGCTACAGCATGAACAATGCTGGATACACCATTTAAAGACAATAGCAATCAAATTGGACATAAGAGCGGCAAATGGCAATACATAAACTTAAGCTGACAAAATTCCCCTCATGGTTTAAATGTGGAGATTAACTGGTCTGTTTTTTCTAATATGCTTTTGCCCCCCCCCCCCCCCCCCCCCCCAATACCTCCCCCTTCCCCCCCTTGTATCATGATTTGTATATTTACATGTGAATCTGTGATGATATGTATTTGTTTGTTATAATGCTGTGATGCACTATAATGCACTCTTTAACACGTCACGCCTTGTTTCTATGATATTTAATCATGTGATCTGCCTCTTGGCATGCTTCTTGATTTTGGGTATTTAACTTCTGTCACCAGAACTGTTGTCTATATACGCTGTTTTTGTTGGAATTTTGTCAGCTTAAGTTTATGTATTACCATTTTCCGCTCTTATGTCCAATTTGATTTCTTTTGTCTTTAACCTTATAGATTTGGTCCCAACCGATGCAGTTTACGAAACATAGTCTGTGTCAGGGGACTATGAATGCAGTTGAAAAAGCTTTCCCTGATATCTTGATGAAATTTATTCAATAAATTTTAGATGAACAACTTTGAATATTTTGGACATTGAAGTTCTTGCCAAATCTCTTTTGTTTCTCCAGCTGTATTGGTGATTTGGTTCTCCACCTCGACTTCTACATTATTTATTTAGAAACATGCTCTGCGCTGTCCAAAGTCCCAGGCAGATTACATCTAGAAACATTCATAAATAATACGTAAAATACAATAAAACTAAAGCAGACATAAAAAGTCAATCTTCCACCAATGACCAAGCTCACTCACACTGCTGTCTCATTAACAGGCCGATACAGTAAAGTTTGTGGGAGAGCGCACAGGCCAGTGTCCTGTGCGCGCGATTCAGTAAACCAAAATATTTAAATTAGGACTTACGGTAAAAAGAGGCGCTAGGGACACTAGCGCGTCCCTAGCGCCTCTTTTTGGACAGGAGTGGCGGCTGTCAGCGGGTTTGACAGCCGACACTCAATTTTGCCGACGTCTGTTCAGCCTGCTGACAGCCACGGGTTCGAAACCGGATGCCAGCAAAATTGAGTGTCCGGTTTTCTGTGCACTTCCCCGGCACAGGCAGAAATTAACGCCTACCTTTGGGTAGGCGCTAATTTCTTAAAGTAAAATGTGCGGCTTGGCTGCACATTTTACTTACTGTATCGCGCGGGAATGACTTATAGGGCCATCAACATGCATTTGCATGTTGCGGGCGCTATTAGTCTCGGGGGGGTTGGACGCGCATTTTCGACGGGCTATTACCCCTTACTGAATAAGAAGAAGGGGTAAAGCTAGCGCGTCAAAAACGGGCGTCCAAATGCCGGTTAACAGTGCGCTCCACCGATACAGTACAGTGCGCTCCACCGGAGCGCACTGTACTGTATCGGCCTGTAAATGGGGTACAATACTCCACATAATTCCTTTACTAGCCCATTCCACAGCTAACCTTACTTCTTCTACTCCATGCTCAGAGCTACAAAAGTCTGCTTTAAAAAAGTATGTTTATAGCCATTTCCGAAAGGACTCCATGCAAGAATTTTTAGCTCAGATTGTTGGGGAGATCATTCCAAGCCACTGGGACAGCTCCTGAAAAAATCCTCTCATGTGATTCAGCCAAACGTATCAAACACACTGAGGGCACATCTAGAAAGTTACATTCTACTAATCTTAGTGCAAGAGGGTTTCTGAATCTCTAAAACATTGCTCTTATAAATTGGTGTTTCACTGTTAAGTGTTTTAAAATTTTAGATATAACCTGTAAGTGAATTGGCAGCTAATGAAATGAGGATAAAACGAGGGTGATATCGTCCCTCAGCCTAGTACAATACCTGTCAATATTCGAGCCACTGCCATTTGCACATTTTATTTATGATGTTAACAAGCGTCTGGATTCAAATTGAGCTGGAATTCCAAAGGAGCAGGAGGAAACTGCCTGACCCTCCTTGACTACTCTTTCTCCCCCCATCTCCAGCCCCACGCCCCTTTCAGGAAAAAAAAAAGTTAAGTTTAAATGAAAAGCATTTTAACCTTCGACAGTAGAGGTAAAATAAATATACTATATAAGTAATCCATTTAGTAAGGTTGATTTATCTATAAAATAAGCAGTGCTGATATTAGCATTAGTAGTACAGTTTTCTGTAGTGCTTGCTTGAAGGACTTCTTGACCCTTTTCTATTGGAGCTATTGCAGAATTCAGACAGATTCCATCATGCAGACTCTCCAAGATCTCCAAGCTCTCTGCATATGGCTTAGAGAAACTGATCTGGAGTTTCACGTCTCTTTCATTCATCAGGGGTCCCTTTCATGTCTGAAAATTGAAACCACGTGTGTTTTCACTGAGGAGCATGGATATGTGTGCCCTCTAGCACACCTGTTTCTAATTTCCTGACTTAAAAGTATAGTCCATCAAAAAGAGCAGAACAATAATAATTTATTTCTGACTTGCTGCTTTGAGGCCCTAGTTTTACAGAAGGCCTTTCCATGTTTGCCATTTGCTTTCACCAGTAACAATTTGCGTTAGATGCAAAAATGAAATTATAACCTGAATCGTAGTACAGTTCATTCTGTTCTTTAACATTTCTTGTGGTTTTTATAAGGTCTGGTAAACTACTTGCAGTTAAATTCTTTTCTTAAAAGCTGCTGTTATGTGGTCTAGTTAAAATATAATTCCTCATTATTAAAATCATGTATTAAGTACCTTCATTTCAACTTTTATTCATTTTTAATATTAGAAAACTTTTCTTTTTTCACTTAGAGATGCTAAGGTCTGGAGCTGCCATGTGGTGTTTACCTTGTTTTTGCCTAATGTGAATTGTTTTGCATTTTATTTCGCCTGAGATTACTGAATGAGAGAGTCAGAGGCAGTTTTCTTAATCATGCTACTTTTCTAAGCCCCCTGGCCCTGATAAAAGTAGGAATTCTCTGAAAGACTAGAGTTTAGGTTCTTAACCTGGAAATTGCAGGTCAGATGCGAAGAGTTCCCAGTTACACAAGTATACATTGACTTCTCTTATCATCCTTGATGTTTATCCAATAGAAACTCACATTCCTTAAAACGGGTTTTCAGCCTTTTAAAACGTGTACCATTTCTGTTTGAAAGTTTCATGCACCCCTTTATATTTTTGATTTGTTCTTCTTCAATAAAGTCAAGGAAAATATTCCTGAATAAATCAAATTTAATTTCAATCTTGCCATTTCCTCTTATCTGACTTCACAATCCTTTTTCTGGATTTTTTGCTTTCTCTATTCTCTGTTTTCCCCTCTCCTTCCACCCATGTGCCAACATTCCTTTTTATCTCTTTTCTTATTTTGTCCTTCTCTACTTCTCTTTCTTCTGTTCAGTGTCTCTTCACCTTTCTATCTCGCTTATCTTTCATCTTCCACTCATACTCCCCCCTTCCCCTCACTCTCTAACCTTCTTCTCCCTTTCTCCTACACCTGTGCTCCCTCTCAACCTCATGGTTGCTTTTCTGACCTCTCCCCCACTCTGGTTCTCAGTTGCATCTAAGCTATCTCCTTATGTCTTCCCTTCTCAAGTACTGAGGGCTATCCATTTTCCCCTTTCTGTCCTGCCCCCAACTTTCCCTGTCTGTTTTTCGCTTTTTGGTCTTATTCCTTCATCTTCCTACCCCAGTGTGTTTCCTACCGCCATCTCAGCTTCACTTCTTCTTTTCCCATTGGTGCTCCTCTGCTGCTACCTCCTCAGCCTCTCATCCTACCTCGGTGCCACTGCTGCTGCCTCTTCTGCCACACTCATTCTCTCCTGGTGCCTCCCTCCTAACAGGGATATAGCCAACAGTATGTGATGCAGGAATGTTGAAGGAGCACATATGTGTGTACTCACTCATAAAAATGTAAGATATGCAATGCTGGCTTAGACCAGGTCCATTGAGTGGTAGTGGCCACTCTGGGTCATAAGTACCTGGGAGATCTCAAAAGGTAAATCTTTTTCTTGTTGCTCACCCCCAGGCTTTCTCAAATCTATCTGGCTAATAACTTCATGGACTATTTCTCCAGGAACTTGTTCAAACCTCTTTTAAACCTTGCCATGCTAGTGGCCTTGACCACGTTCTCTGGCAACAGATTCTATAGTTTGATTGTATGATGAATGAAAAAATAACTATTTGTTTTAAATCTTAGTAATTTCATGGAATGTCCCCTTTTTTCACACCCCACTCATGATTTTATAAAGTTATACCATGTCCTGTCTCAGCCATGTCTTTTCCAAGCTGAAGAGCCCTAAACTTTAGCCTCTCTTTGTAAGGGAGCGGTTCCATGTCCTTTATCATTTTTGTTATTCTTCTGTGTACCTTTTCTAGTTCTGCTATGTATTTTATGAGGTCACGCCATAGAGTGATACAGAGGCATTGTGATAGTCTCCATTTTATTCTCTATTCTTCTCCAAATAATTCCTAACATTCTGTTTGCTTTTTTTGACCATCTTTGTAAACTTAGCTGAGGATTTCAAAGTATTGTCTGCAGAGGCTCTTGATGTCCTTTTTTTCTGGTTGGTGACTCCTAATACAGAACCTAGCATTCAGTAGCTTTATTTGGCATTTTTTTACCATTTGTGCATCATGTTACATTTGTCCACATTAAATTTTATCTGCCATTTAGATGCCCAGACTCCTAGTCTCACAAGATCTTTCTGTAATTTCTCACAATCCACTGCTATTTTAACAACTTTGAATAATTTTTTTGTCATCTGCAAATTTGATCACCTCACACATTTCTCTTTTCCAGATCATTAATGAATATATGAACAGCACAAGTCCCAGATCAGATCTCTGGGGAACTCCACTATTGTCCTTTTTTTTCATTTGGAAAACTGACCATTTAGTCATACTCCTTGATTCTTGTCTTCTACAAGTTACCAATCCACAGTAGGACATTACCTCTAATCCAATGACTTCTTAATTTCCTGAAGAGTCTCTCATGAGGGATTTAGTGTATTTGGATTTTCAGAAGGTATTTTACATTCAGGAGAGACTAACTCTGGTCCTCAAGAGCCACAAACAGATTTGGTTTTCAGGATATCCATAATGAATACGCATAAGAGAGATTTGCATGCACTGCCCCCTTCTATACAAATATACCTTAGCTACACTTATTATGGATATCCTGAAAACCAGGCTTGTTTGTGGCTCTTGAAAACTGGAATTGGTCACATATGCACTATATCAACTTGCTTACCTTAATCCATAGGTTTATTTACACCTTCAAAAATATCTAATAGATTGGTAAGGCAAGATGTCCTTTGTTAAAGCAATGTGACTCTTCTCTATTTAGCCATGTTTATCTGTGTAAGCAATCATTTTTTCCACATTTGTTTTATTAAAGATGCAGCATTCCGACTGAGCCCAACAATATGGGGTTCTGTTACATACCACTCCTTCAGTAAACAAGATACACATTTATATATATATATAATGTATGTATAACCCCCTCTACCCATCTATCCTTTTAATATCCCTCCTCGCCTTAACCCCACGAAAGAATGGAATACAGTCAGATAAGATTAACTAACTTCCTGTGTCTGTCTAAAGTTCAAAATAGCGTTTAATAATCATTAAGAATTAAACATCTGGCTCTATGTGGCAAAAGCAGGATGTAGGGCTTCCATAAGTCCAATACCATTCGTTTCCTCTTTGAAGTTCCCTCTTTAACATATATTACCTCCAAAAGCAAAACATTGGGTATACTTTTCTTCCACTCTGAAATAGAAGGGGCATCTACTTGATAACAACAATGCAAAATTATACTTTTTGCAAGCAGAAAAACCTTTTGGATCCAGAGCTTCTTAAGTGGATTTCCTGAAGGAAAAAAGGAAAGTCCCCAAATAAAGCAGTTTTTGCTGTGAAGTCAACTTTCAGTGCAATAACTTGTTCATATAGGCTTATATTTGAGTCCGACATGCATTCTCACTCAAGTCCAAAAAGAATGACCACCTCTAAGTGATACTTGATCACAAATTGGAGTTCGCTATATGTACCAGGTAGTCTTGCCTCTGAGAAACATTCTGGTCAAAAATTAACATTGTGTTTCCTGCAAAAGAATATTGGGGTCGATTTTAAGACCCGTGCGCAAGCACATGGATGAGGCTATTTTATAACCCACATGCATGTTATAAAATATGATATCCGCATGCACATGCGTGGCGGATTTTAACATCCGCGTGTTCATGTGTGGCAGGGATAACAATCTTTCCTAAAGAGGAGAAGGATAACATTTTATATAGTTTGTACAGACCAATAACTCTTATTAATTTAGATCTAAAGATTTTGGCCCAAAGGCCTAGGATGGTTATTCTGTCAATTCATAAAAATCAAGCAAGATTTATGCCAGGGCATACGGCTGGGGATATTGTATGCAAATTTATCATGTTGACCCACCATGCTAAGCAATGTAAATTGTCATCTATACTTCTTGCAGTAGATGCGGAAAAGGCCTTTGACTGGGTACATTAATCTTTCCTCTTTAAAGTGTTAGAGAAAATGGGGATGGGTTTTCATTTTTTGCAGTGAGTACGGGGACTATATAGGAGCCCAAAGGCATGAATAAAAGTTAATGATGACTATTCTCTTAATTTTGATGTGCATAGGGTAATGAAACAGGGGTGCCCCCTAACTCCACTGTTCGCTATAAATATTGAACCGTTTGCCAATCCAGGCTATAAGTACCTGACAAGTACCTAAAAACTAAGTCTATCCCATGCTACTGATGTTAGTAATAGCAGTGGCTATTTTCTAAGTCAAGTTGATTAATAGCAGGTAATGGACTTCTCCTCCAAGAACTTAGCCAAATCTTTTTTAAACCCAGCTACACTAACTGCACTAACCACATCCCCTGGGAACAAATTGAGTTTAATTGTGCATTGAGTGAAAAAGAACTGCATGCTAACTTCATTGAGTGCTCCCTAGTCCTTCTATTATCCAAAAGAGTAAATAACCGATTCACATTTACCTCTCATGATTTTAAACACCTCTATCATATCCTCATCAGCCGTCTCTTCTCCAAGCTGTTAGAGCGAGAGAAAAAGAGCCTGCATGTGTGATAAAGAGAGCATATGTGTATGAGAGCATGTGTGTGTGGGAGAGCATGTATGGATGAGAGAGAGAAAGCATATGTATATGAAAGCATGTGTGAATGAGAGAGAGCATGTGTGTGTGCATGAGAGCATTTGTGTGTGAGAATGTGTGCATGAGAGAAGGCGTGTGTGTGTGTGTGTATGAGAACATTTCTGTGTGTGAGGACGTTTGTATGAGAGAAGGGAGCATGTGGATCTGTGAGCATATGTGTATGAGAGAGGAAACGTGTGTTATGAGAGGGAGCATGTATGTAAGAGGCAAAATGTGTGTGTAAAGCCATTGTGTATGAGAGAGGGAGCATGTATGTATTTGAGAGCATGTGTGAATGAGAGAGAGAGGAAGAGTGTGGGAGTAAGAGCCTGTATGTGTGTATGAGAGAGCTTTTGGGAATGAAAGCCTGTGTGTGAGAGAGAGGTGTGTGAAAAGCATGTACATGAGAGGAGGAGAGTGTGTGTGAGAGAATGATGTGTTTAGAATGCATGTATATGACAGAGAGAAGAGAAAGTTTGTGTGCCCTGCCTCACCCCACTAACTGGAAATCAAAAGTCCCCAGGTATGGAGAGGTAAGGATGAATTTTTTTATTACTATTAGTTTTAATTATTGGTTTTGCCTGCTATTTTGAAATACCTATTGAACTTGACAACCGACTGACACTTCCCTCTGAACCTAGCAACCATGCCCCCTCCTCCTACTCCCACCTCATCAGCCCCCCCCTCCTCCTACCCCTCCATATCCGCCCTCTTACCCATCACCTTGTGAATAGTTAAAGAACATATTGTGAATAGTTAAAGAACCTACTTTCCTTCTACCCGCACAAGAATTACCTCCTCTTACCCGCCCTTTCCCCTTTTACCTTTTCCCTTCTACTCTCCTTAAGAGTTTATCAAGTAATCACCTGATAAACCACCTATCCCAAGTTGAACAGCTGTCATATTGTTTATCTATTCTAATTTATAGTAAAGCTAAATATTGTTTATCTATGCTTATCTACTCTAAATTATTGTAAAGCCTGTTGCTACGTTACGTTACATTGTGAACCGGGGTGATGTTTTTAACGTGCCCCGGTATATAAAAAAACTCTTAAAATATTTTGTTGACGTTTGGTAAATTTTTAAAAATCTTTGAGTTTTTAATCTTTGGATGTTCTGTTCATTAGCTGTTTTAAAATATTTATACTTTGTTTTTACTGTTATGATTGATGTTTTATATTTCTTGGTATATGATGTTTTCTAACGAGTGGTGATGTTTCTATTTTTCTATTGTTGTACTGCATAGAGTCTGGCTTCTTGAGATTTCCAGTTGTTTTTGTCTGCACATTTGTATTTCAACTATATGGTCTCTTTATTCTGTATTTGTCGAGGGTCTGTCTGTGTTCTGCATGTATGACTTAGGTGAAGTATCCTGCTAACATGTAGTTTCTATAATGGGATCTATAGCATCCTGACTTTATCCTAGTTTGCTAATAGGATAGGGCCTGTTGTAATATTTTCAGTGTTGTCTTTTCATAGGTAGGGTTGTTTGTCTCAAATATTCCTCCTTCCCCTTTCCTCAACAGTCTCTCTCTCTCTCTCTCCACCATAGTCCATTCCAATTAGTTGCCTTACTCACTTCACTGGTCCAGCCCTGCCAGTCGCTTTTTCTCTCCCTCCCTAGTCTATCCCTCCCAGTCTCTCTCCTACCACCAGTCCATCCTTACCAGTCCCTTCATCTCTCTACCAGTCCATCCCCATGAGTTTCTCTCCCTCATTCAGTTCATCCCCACCAATGTCTCCCTCCCTCTAACAGGCCATCCTTACTAGTCTTTCTCTTTCTGTCTCTTTCCCCCTCGCTCCACCAGTCCATTCCCCCCAGTCGTTCCAGATGCAAACAGATCCAGCTATGTGACTGCCTGAAGTTACACTACGTATGCTAATGAAGATGAGTACATTTTTGCACATTTGCTGCTGTGCTTTGCAATTATGTCATAACTGGGGGTCCGGCTAGGACTGAGTAACTCCCTACAGAAGCAGCACAGGATTTCTAGGTAGGGCAGAGCAAGGTCTTCTGCCTGGATCAGCTATCTCCCCCATAAGTTG
Source organism: Rhinatrema bivittatum (assembly GCF_901001135.1). Lineage (NCBI taxonomy): Eukaryota > Metazoa > Chordata > Amphibia > Gymnophiona > Rhinatrematidae > Rhinatrema > Rhinatrema bivittatum. The sequence continues at coordinate 104,129,112 of NC_042617.1, read as the reverse complement.
AGTTCTTGGGTTCTGGTGGCCAGCAGGACTTAGCTGGAACTGGAACAAGGCACTGGCTGGGAGCAAGGCGTTGGATACAGGCAGGGCTGAAGGCACATTCTGGAACTAAGGCCTGGAACATGAGACAATGCTTCGGTTGAAGACAGGAAAACAAGGGCTTGAAGTGAGGGCAAGGCTTGGACTGGAAACGGACTATACTGGGCAAGACTAGAAAAAGCAAGAATAAACAAGAAGGCTCAAACAGAGCACAGGGCTGGACTAGGCGAACCTAGAAGGCCCAAAGGCTGCAAGGCAGGACAGGGAGGCCCAGTAGGCCCCTGAGCAAAGCAGGAAGGCCCAAGAAGCCACAGGCAAGGAGACCTGGAAGATCAGAGTAAGGCAAGAGGACCTGTAAGGCCACAGAGCAAGGCAGGAAGCCAAGGTAAGACCACAAGGCAAGTCAGGAAAGCACGGTAAGGATGACCAGGTCACAGAGCCAAGGTGACTGGATGAAGAGGGAAGGAGGAATGGACAGGCTAGGTTAAGTAGGGCCAGAACTGCTGCATTATGTGATCAGCAAGGAGATGGCTAGAGCAGCTTGTGAGCAAGGCTCACTAATCACCTTTGCTGGCGGGGAGGCTGTGTAGCAGGCGGAACCATGACAGATTATAAGTATTGTTTATTTCAGTAGGAATTATTTAATAAGTTTTATTATTATGAATGGGTCTAATATGCATATAATTCTTTTATTTATTACATCACTACCTTTTCTATATATGGCATATAACTGCACATAAAAATTAGAGAAGTATGTGGGGGATCTGCAAAAAGTTTGAAGATTAAAAAAAAGAGTCTATGCTCTCAAGGTTAGAAATCTCTGATATAGACTATTAACCCAATAAAGAGGATATTTTTTCCTATTGAGTCAATTATGGATTCACAGCAACATGCAGTGAACCCTGATTTAAGTAATTGACTGATTTTCAGTCCTGTTGCAGGTCATTGACAAATTAACATAAGATACATGTAAATTTGATTTAAGCTTACTCACTTCTTAAACAGATTTATATAACTTTAATAATGTAAATTAAGATGCAGACAAAGGTCTAGCAGTGAGTTGGGAGTTATCTAGTCTTTTGCACTGGGTACCACATGATTGATTATTTATCTCTTAATGAGAGGTTGTATGTATACACCTAGTTCTCAAAAAATGAGCCCAGCCTCTGGAGGGAAGCAGACCTGGAGGAGCTGAGGAAGATAGAGAGGTACAGAGAGGAGACCTTCAGGGACCTAGTAAACCCAACTCCACTATAGCAGCCTAAGTAGTACTTTGGAGGAGCAAGGTCACCTGCAAGAAAACATCATCTTGTCAGGGCGTCCCAGGGCAGCCTCCTTGAACAGGGGAAAGGTGTGTATCTTGAGTGAGGCAAAGGTGGGGCATGAGTGTGAAGTCCAAGGTTTGAACAGGAGCTTTGAAGCACAAGAACTGAATTAATTATTTGCCTCTTTCTTTATAGAGAAGGATGTTGGGGGCAAACCCACACCTGAAACATTCTTTAATGGTGGAGATTCTGAGCATCTAAAACAAATATCTGTGACAATGGAGGATGTAATAGATCAAGCTGACAGACTAAACAGTAACAAAACCCTGGGACAGATGGCATCCACTCCGGAGTTCTAGAAGAACTAAACATGAAATTGCTAACCTGTTACTATTGATCTGTAAACTTTCATTTAAAACAGCCACAATTCCTGAAGACAGGAAGGTGGCCAATGTGACACCAGTTTTTAAAAAGGGCTCCAGGGGTGATTAGGAAACTGGTGAGTTTGTTGTCAGTGCCAGGCAAGATGGTAGAAGCCATTCTTAAAAACAAAATCACTGGCCATATAGATAGACATGGCTTAATGGGGAAAAGTCAACATGGTTTTAGCAAGGGAAATTTTTTGAAGGTGTAAATTAAACATGTAGATAAAGATGAGCCAGTTGATATAGTGTATTTAAACTTTCAGAAGACATTTAACATAGGCCCCCATGAGAGGCTCCTCAGGAAATTGCAAATTTATGGGATAGGAGGCAGTGTTCTACTGTGGATCAATAATTGGTTAAAAGGCCAGAAACAGAGGGTAGGCAAAATGGTCAGTATTCCAAATGGAAAAAGGTCATTAGTGGAGTACCACAGGGAGTGGTTCTGGGACATGTGCTGTTTTAACATAGTCGTAAATGATGTGGAAAAGGGAGCGACAAGTGAGGTGATCACATTTGCAGATGACAAAAATTATTCAAATTTGTTAAAACAGCAGCAGATTGTGAGGAAATGCAGAAGGACCTTGTGAGACTAGGAGACTGGGCAACCGAATGACAGATACAATTTAATGTAGAAAAGTGCAAAATGATGCAAATAGGAAAAAATAAACCCAACTACAGATAGATTATGCTGGATTCTGTATTGGAAATCACTACTCAGGAAAAGGAGTTTGGACTCCTTGTGGACAATACGTTGAAATCCTTAGCTCAGTGTGTGGCAGCAGCATCAAAAAAGCAAATCAAATGTGAGTAATGATCTGAAAAGGAATGAAGAATAAAACAGAAAATATCATATTGCCTCTCTATCAACCCATGGTGCAATTGTACCTTGAGTATTGTGTGAATTTCTGGTTGCCCCATTTCAAGAAGACATAGTAAAACTAAAAACGGTGCAGAGGAGGGGACAAAAATAATAAGGGGGATGGAACATCTCTCCTATGATGTAAGGCTATGCAGGTTAGTGCTCTTCACATACCTTCTCCCTCAGCTCAGACCTATCGGGTTGAGTGTCTTTACTCCCCCTGGATGTCTTCCAGGGAAGTGACTTCTCTTTCCAGTATGCCACCCCAGTCTGAATTTGGACTGACCCTTTCCCTACATCAATAGGTTGGGACAAAGTAAGCCCCCCACATCTCCAGTTTCTTTTAATTTTACATGTTTTCTATAATGTTACCCGAACACCTTGCCAATTAAACTTGAGGAAAGGGCGACAGTATCACTATTCCCCATTCTTGCTAGGGTTGCCCTTAAACATTCCCTAATTGCCAAAACCGGCCATTGTACCTTATGCCCAGTGTCCTCCCATATCTTAACATACATCAGGTCACGTAAGCACCCTACTTTGTCTCTGATATTAAACTTAACAGCCTGTCTAACCAATACTATTTTACATGAGTCCATAAGATCTGAGTTCCAGTATTCCTCTTTGAGGCACGCTCTTTCGGGGACCCCCTTCTACGAGGACTCTCTTGTGTCCTTTATGGTACTGCTGCTTCCCTTGGAAACCTTTGTTCATCTTCAGGACTTGTAGAGCGTGCTTGCTGTATTCTTTCTTTAGTATGCTTTTTAGCAGGCTGAGGTTCTGCGCGGCCACAAGAATCTTTCCCTTTTCCATCTGCTTCATTACCAACAATTTTCTCCATTTCTTTCTTAGTCTTTATTACTTCCTCTTCAGACCTCTCCACAACACCTCTGGCAAGCCTTTTTGTAATGCCTCTGGCAGGTCTCTCTATTATTTCTGCTTCTGTTTTATTTTCACCCATGCATCCAGTACACTCCCTCACTGTGTCCTATCTTCTGCACAGAGAAAGGAAATGGGGAAGAGAGACTGCTGCCTGGGGAAGGAAGTGGGAGAGAGAAGAAGACTGATGCTGGGCACCTAGGGAAAGAAAAATAATATTCAGCTTGTGAGGTGGGAGGTGAGAGACAGAAGACCCTATTGGGGAGAGGGAGATGGCAAAGTAGTGTGAGGTAGGTGGGAAGTGTTAAGTTCGGGCTGCCGAGCCCATGACATCTTTTATTTTTTTGTGAGAGGAAGGGTGGACTTATGTTGGGGCCACCAAGTCCATATCATTGTTCATTTCTGTGTGCAGGGTCTTATGTTGGAACTGCTGAGCCTTTGTCATTGTTGTGAGGGGAGGGGTGTTCTATTAGGGTCCAAAATGTCCAGACAACAAAGACAGGGGAAAAATTATTTTCCTTTTAGTTTAGTGATTTGAGTATATCAAATTTAGGAATGTGAATGTGTGGCATCTCTATCTTTATATTTTGCATGATACCAAAGGAAATGCATTTATTTGTTTCTCCAGTGCTGCACTGCATGCAGAGTCTGGCTTCTTGGCTTCAGTTTTTGTTTGCAGATTTATGTGAATAATTTATCTGTATTTAGTGAGGGTCTATCTGTGTTTTTAATGTGTGATCAAGGTGAGGTATTCTGCTAATGTATTGTTGCTGTGTAGTGATCCGAGACATTCCAGCTTGTTCTAATTTCACAATAGCAGTGGTGTATTGATGTTCTAGGGTCAAGTGTACTATTTATAATGCTGTCAATTTATAAGCTCTCTGGCCAGTTGCAGGGGATGGGGCCCTGGCTGGTTGTCCCTTCCCATCTCATATATGCCCAAAAAAGGTCCTGCATCTGAATACCAGCACCTTTTTCTGAGAGAAAATGACGCTAGATGTCTCTATCTTATCTCCCCTATCTGACCTTTCCTCGAGGGTATACATGTTTAAATCTTTAATTTTGAACCCACAGGCTTTAGAACAAAGACCACTGACCATTTTAGAAGTTCCCATCTGGACCAACTCCAACTAGTTTATATCATTTTGAAGGTGAAGTCTCCAGAATTGTACACAGTATTCCAAATGAGATCTTACCAGGAACAGGAGCAATATTATCTCCTTATTTTCTGGTGACAATTTCTCTCCCTATGCAGCCAAACATCTTTTTAACTTTTGCTATCATCTTATCCACTTGTTGGCCACCTTGAGATCATCACAGACAATCACCCCTAGCTCCTTCTCTTCTTTTCTTTTTAGAAGAATTTCATCCCCTATACTGTCCCGCATCCTTGGGTTTTTGCAGTCCAAATGCATGACTGCAATTTTTAGCATTAAATCTTAACTGCCATACTTTAGACCATTTCTCAAACTTTGCTAGATCCCTCCTCCATGTTTTCCACACTTTCCTGGCTATTTTCCCTCTTGCAGGTTTTGGTATTATCTGCAAAAAGACAAATCTTTCCCAACAAGCTTTCCACAGTATCAGCCTATCTGATCATCTCAAGGTCCTTTCTTGCTTGTTGGACCAATAGTATTTCACCTCCAACTATGTCCAACTCCCTTGAATTTCTGCATCCCAAGTACATAACACTACATTTTTTTTGCTTTGATACTTAGCTGCCAAGCACTCAACAACTCATTGAGCTTTTTAGCTCACTCCTCATTCTGTCTACTCTTGTCAGGGATCTTGATCCTTTTGCAGATCTTAATATCTGCAGAAAGACACTGGGATCAATATTCAGCCATGTGGCATTTGGCAAACTTAGCCAATTAAACTTTTCCAGCTAATTTATTCCAGATATTCAGCGGCATGGGTGCACTACTGAATACACCTACTTAGTTGAAAATTAGCTGGATTTCACCTAATCAAGTAGAAGTTAGTGTTCCCAGAGCTTCTGATTTATTTATTTAAAAAATGTATAGCCTACTCATTATCAGTTCTAGGTGGGTTACAATACATAAAATTAATAATACAAAACAAACAAAAATATAAAAAATGATCTTAACTTATCTAGTACAAACCTTCTTATTATAAGACATCTCTCCTAGTCCAACTATTAAAATTCCCCTCTTATAACATCTCAGTAAAAGCCTGTTGAAACATGAGCTTTCAATGACTTTTGGAAATGAAAGAGGGAAGTCTCAGCTCTTAATTCAGCAGGAAAATTGTTCCACAACTTGGGAATTGCTATACAAAAAAGTCTGCCCAAATATGCCGAACTGGTGGAATTGTCAATAAATTTTTCATAATGACCTCTGTGACCAAATAAGTTGGTTATGCTCTAAAAGAGCATTTACACAGGGAGGAGACAACCCGTGTACTATTTTATACACCGATAACAAAACATTAATATTTTATGTGCCAACTGATGGGAAGCCAATGTAATTTAAGCAAAACTGGAGTAATATGGTCTGAAATTCAACAACCAGAAAATGCAAGCAGCCACATTCTGGACTGATTGTAAAGCTTTTAAGGCCAGTTGAGAGAGCCCAATATATAAGGCAATGCAATAATCAATAGATGTAGCTAAGAATACATAACCAATTTTAGATCATTCTCTGCAAGAAAAAGTTTAATACGTATCAGCCTCTAAACACTGTGCTGGTATTGGGGGTTTTCATCGGTCTTCCTTATAAGCCATTTTTCTGCAAGATAAGTGTTGTGTTAATGAAGGGGACTTTTAATGCATTGAAAAAAGTATAAAATCCCCAAAACCTTAGTCAGACCAATGATTATACAAATAGACAGTTGATAGCAATTGTTTTGAGTTCATTATAGCATCTTAGTCCATCTATTATTCGCTGACTATTGAACTACATATTTAGATGGATTTAGGTTTCATTATACTTCTAACTAATGCCACACATGGGATGTTCAGTTAATATCCAGCACAATAACATCTTCCACCATCAGCACGTCCCCATGCATTGCAGTTTATGTAGGTCTTTGGCTAGATATCTGTTGAACTCTTACGTCTGTGCCAGAGGTATGTAGTACACTCCAGTGTAGATAAAGTGCCATTTCCACTTGCCAAGTTAATCCACAGCATCTTTTCTTTTCCCCCTACCCTTGTAATTCTGTTGCTGTAACATTTTTTTATGCAAAGTGCTGCTCCTTCCCTTCTACCTACCTTGTCTTTCCTGAAAAGGTCATAGCCTGCTAAGGCTATATCCTAGTCATGGGACTCTGTGAAACAGCCCTCACCGATGAACTTCCCAAACTAGATCTCACTGACTCCGAGTCCGCTCTCTCCTCATGGTATCAACTTATCAACACCATAGCTAACACGCTTTGCCCTGAACAATCCCGAGAAATCAACCTTGCATATGTCAAAAAGAAACCCTGGTACACCCCAGAGCCTAAAACTATGAAACACCATCTCAGGAAACTAGAAAATAGATGGCGAAAAGAAAAATCCCCAGCCCTCCAATCCGCATATCGTTCCCACCTCCATTCCTATAAGGAAGCCATTGACAAAACAAAAAGGGACTTCCACACCCAAAGGATCCACCAACTTCAATTCGATGCCCGGGCCCTCTTCCAATTTGTTTCCTCCCTCACTAAAACCACTCCCACCCCCCTCCCTGACACAGACCACAAATCCAAATGCGAAGAGCTCGCTCTTTATTTTCACAAGAAAATAGAAACCATCATGTCACGCTTCCCCCCGTCCCCCATGAGCACCAACTCCCCCATCACTAACCCTTCTACTACTTCACACACAAACCCCTCTGCCACCTCACACACCCCCACCACATCGCAGTCAGGCAAAACCCACGCAACACTCAACTCATTCGAGACCACCACACACATCGAGATAGAGTCCATTCTTAAGAAAATCAATCCTGCAGTTCATCCCACAGACACTATCCCCACTAAAACCCTCCTCTCCATTCCCAATACTATCTCCAAACCTATTGCCAACATCATCAACAGCTCTATCTCATCTGGCACTGTTCCCAACCTACTTAATCAAGCCATAATTAAACCCATTCTAAAAAAAACCCACCCTCGATCTAGTGGACCCAGCCAACTACCGTCCAATCTCCAACCTTCCCTTTATCTCAAAAATCCTAGAAAAAATTATCAATAGGCAGCTAACTACCTTTCTAGACGACCACCACATCCTCTTCCCATCTCAATACGGTTTTCGTCGATACCATAGCACCGAAACCCTCCTCATCTCCCTGTCTGACTACATCCTGAAGGCCCTTGATAAAGGCCAATCATATATCCTCGCCCTCCTGGACATATCTTCCGCATTTGATACGGTCAATCACAACATCTTAACTGAGCACCTAAGAGAAATTGGTATAGCTGGCTCCGCACTCTGTTGGATTCAATCATATCTTTCTAACAGACATTACAAAGTAAAAAGCAGGCACTGCGAATCAAAACCTGTCAAACTGTTACAGGGTGTTCTCCAAGGATCCTCACTGTCCTCCACACTATTCAATATATACCTCCTTCCCCTCTGTCAGCTCCTATCTGGACTCGGCCTTCCGTACTTTATATATGCGGATGATGTTCAGGCCCTCATACCCATAAATGATACCATACCCAATGCCTTGAAAACATGGAATTCTGCCCTTTCAGCTATCAGCTCCCTGCTTGCTGACAATTACCTTGCCCTTAATACTTCCAAAACAGAGCTCCTAATTATCTCACCCTTCCATAACAACACTAACCCCACACTCAACCCTTCCCGCCCTACCTCCTTCGCCCAACACGTGCACAGCCTTGGTGTCATCCTAGATAACCACCACAACCTAAAAAAATTCATCAATTCCACCTTGAAAGATGGTTTCTTTAAGCTTCACATGCTAAAAAACTGAAACCCCTGCTCCACATTAATGATTTCCGCACAGTCCTCCAAGCCACCATCTTATCCAAACTTGATTATTGCAATGCCATCCTCCTAGGCCTCCCCAAATATGCCCTCCAGATGCTCCAAAACGCCGCTGCACGCATCCTCACCAATGCCTACAGAAGCAATCACATCACCCCTGTCCTCAAACACCTACACTGGCTGCCAATCAACTCCCGGATCATTTACAAATCACTAACCATCATCCATTAAACTATCTACAACCAGGACATGCCCTGGTTCAAAGAACACCTCCAACTCCATACCCATGACAGACCCACCAGAGCTCAACACCGCGCTACGCTGCACACGCCTTCACTTAAACTGTCAAAACTTAAGTCCACCAAAGAACGTGCCCTCTCCATTGCCAGGCCCGCCCTCTGGAACAAGATGCCCTCTAGTCTTCGCCAAGAGCCTTGCCCAAAAAGATTGAAACAGAACCTCAAGACATGACTCTTTAAACAGGCTTACACCTAAACCCCCCTATGTACCCCCTCCCTCACACCCCACCCCTCCCTATAAATATGCTTTGTAAATACTCCTTGTATGTATTTTTCGTAATCCCCCCTGTAAATACCTTCCTCTTTCACGGTTAATCAACACTATATGCAGTTTACTGATGTTACATTTTGTTACCTCTTCTCTGTAAAGCTCCTTGCTGTATTAAGTTAACTGTAAACAGAGATGATGTTCCCAACGTATCCCGGTATATAAAAACACTTAAATAAAATAAATAAATAATAAAATAAACTTTTCTTATACACCTGAATGTACTGTGAACATTCCTTGCTGCTTTATCACGCTGTCTGACAACCTTTAGGTCAGCAGAAATAAGTATTCTTTGGTCTCTTTTTCGTTTGATACTTACCAGGTTTTGCCTTCTTCATTGATAATTAGCTTATAGGTTTTAAAACTTACAACCATTTTTTTCTACTTCTCATGGCAATCTTGTATTACTGCCTACACTTCCTTTGTACCCTGTGGATTCCAGGTTTCTGATAAACCAATCAATATGAAAACAGAAGCTTTGAAGTCCACATCATCTAAATATATATTAACCAAAATGCAGGTGGACACATTCAAAGCATCCCTGAACTTTTTGCACCCACAGATGGTTACAAAATGATTTTAAAAAAAGTACCATAAATTCATGCTTCAGTGTCAGTGATTGGTAGCCTCTGCACTACGTGCATATCAGTGCAATCTGTCATTCATTTAAATCAACCCTTTCAAAGTCCAAGACATTTATCCTACTATGGTTCAGTTCTAGTTCAAGTCTAATATTGAACCACACTATAGAAGTACCAGTAGACCTTAAATTGCCCATGCCGTTGCATCAGTGACACTGTTTTCATTTGTTCATACCAAATCCCCTATTTATTTAAAAGAATTTCTGGCCCTCCTTCCTGGTCCACAGAAGGAGTGCCTGAGGTGGTGTAAAACAATAAATACAATAAACAAACTTAAAATAAACAGAAAAATAAAATAAGAACCAAGAAATAACAGTGATGCAAAAACAATACAACCATTCAACAACACCCAGCTGTATGCCATTATTTGGATGTTGTTTGTAATATCAGGATCCACTCTTTTCCCTGTACTGGAGACCTGTACATCGCTAAGTAAGTAGGCATTATCTTTGTTTTCTGAGAGTTCCACCATACCTCAACTTCTCCCTGCAAATTCAGTATTTCATTAGATTCTGTAAAGTTTCTGATGTATAGAGCTGTTACTTCCTTCCCCCGCCCCGTTTTGTCTTTTCTAAAGTGTATAGCCATGTCCCAGTCCAGATTTCCATTAGATATGTATTTGAGAATTTGTGTAAACAAAAGAAAGTAGGTGTAGTGAAGCAAGTTCAAAGCAAAAGAGCTTAACTTTATACACTGGAAATGAAGGGTTAGCTAGTTAAGAATGTGGATTATGGTGTCAAAATAAAAATACTATGCACAGTTGAGAAATAGATCAAGAATTTATATGTTCCAGACCAGAGATTAAGAGGATTCTTCAACACCTCATTAATTTCACTTTTTTTTCAGTCGCTCCTGTATTTGCCAGCATGACCATAATACTTTCCAGGTTTGCTAGATACAGAGAAAATAGGCTTGAACAGTATATATTTTAATATGTGTAAGATGATGCCTCATTTTCTCTATCTAAGAAAGAAGTAATCTGGGCACAAGATGTAAAGTAAATCTTCTTGTCACAGAAAATTTGACATATTGCATTATAAATTCTTTATTCAGAACTGGGTGATTAGTATTGAAAACTCAAGTAACAAATACTTCCTTTCAATCTGGGGAAATAATCTTCTCATTACTTGTATGTCCCAGTAGAGTATTAGCATGTGATGTTGAAGATTCCCAAGTGCACTATTGGTGATACTTTGTGTTTTGTTGCCTTATAATAGTTTAAAATGATACAGAATAAATGCAAATTCCCTACGATATTAGGTCTATTATCAAGATCTGAAGGTTCAAGTTGATCTTTTATTTTGAAATGCAGTTTTCCCAAAAATGCCAATGGTGGTAAGCACATTGGGATTAATTTATCAATTAATTTATTTTTTTAATAGATAGAAAATGTGAGAGAACCTTTGGTAAATCTAACTCAATATTTATTATAAATCATGCTTTTTCTTTACAACAGAGCCTTTTGTATCAAAATTGATGTTATATTGGTCTTGAAGTAGCCATCCTCTAGGGAACAGATAAGATCATTCATCATACTTAAGAAACATAATCTCATTTTGAAGCTTTGTTGAGACTTGTCGGGAGTCTATACTCAAACAACATCTGCTTGTACTAAAACTTGGGAGACATGACCTTGTCTTTGAGATTCATGTAACTTAACTTTATGAACCTCATATCAACTTTGGACATTATCTTTAAGTACGGTAATATAATCTTCATTTTAAAGACTATACAGTTGTTGCAGTGAATGCCTGAGAACATCTATAATTATGCACTTTTATTTTTACAAACTTATGTTTACACACTTAATTGACATTATTATTATTAGTTTATATACCACTTTAATCCAGGGAATTTATAAAAATCACTGATAGTCACATATTAAAAGTTGCAACCTGAACTAGAGAGAGCAGTAAAAAAAAAAAAAAAAAAAAAAGAAGAAGAAGAAATGGGAGGAGGTGAGCTCCATGGAGACAAGGATAGAGGGTGACTGTGTGAAGAAATTAGAGAGGAAAAAAGATGTGAGACTTCAGATGTTTCTTAAAAATGAATGTACTTTGTTGGATAGCAAACTGTAAGAAATAGTGAAGTAAATGCTCTAGAGCCGGGTATAATAGATGGAAGCATGGACAAGAATAGGACAGATATCTGAGGGCAGAGACAGTAAGCTAAACTATAATTAGAAATCAAGGAGTATAACTAGAACTAAGTTTATACACAGAAAGAAAAGTAAGAATTAGTATTTTAAAAAGAATATTTGTATGTGCAGACTGTGTTGTTTGTTAAAGACTGGAGCTGTGTTAGTCTTGCAGTCTGTGAAATTGGTCCACCAGCTGAGTTTTGGATGAGAGAAAGGTGCACAGAGAAGGCAGATAGACTACAACGTAAAGCATTATGTTAATCCAGTTCAGAGATTATAAGGGTATGACTGAGTTTTGTGGGAGAGAAAATAAAAACTAGATGAAAAGGATAAAATTTTCAGAGCATAAGTAGGTGAAAAGAGTTCAATTTTCACAAATTTCACAGTTTAAAGGGAAGAATTGAACATTTCTTAGTGTCCAGTCAGATGAATCCAGAACAAATGTGTTATGCACTAGGGATGTGAATCGTTTTTGAACGATTAAAATTATCATCAGATAATTTTAAAATCGTCCTAAATCGTTAGAGTGCACGATACAATACAAATGCCCCCGATTTATCGTCAGGGGCATTTGTATTGTATCGTTAAATAGGGCACGGGAATTATTTGGGGGAGGGCGGGAAAACCGGCACACCAAAACAACCCCTAAACCCATCCCGACCCTTTAAAACCAATTCCTTACCCTCCCCCTCCCTCCCCCACCCTCCCAAATGTTAAATTACCTGGTGGTCCAGTGGGGGGGGTCCCAGCGCGATCTCCCGCTCTTGGGCCATCGGCGCCATTTTGGCTGCCACTAATTAAAATGGCGCCGATGGCCCGATAAAAAAACAAAACAAAAAACCCACCCGACCCTTTAAATCGACCCCCCCCCCCCCCTTAGCCTCCCCCACCCTCCCGACCCTTTTTTTTTTAGGGAGGCCCGTGCCGCTAAAAAAAAAAAAGCCAACCGACCCTTTAAATCGACCCCCCCCCCCCCGACCCCTCCAAAACCTTTTAAAATTACCTGGTGGTCCAGGGGGGCCTCGGGGAGAGATCCAGGGGAGCCTCGGGGAGAGATTTCACATTCCCAGGCATCAGCTGTTCTAAAACAAAATGGCACCGATGCCCATTTGCCCTTACCATGTGACAGGGTATCCGTGCCATTGGCCGGCCCCTGTCACATGATAGGAGCACTGGATGGCTGGTGCCATCTTTACTCATCAGCCCCTATCGGCGCCATTTTTTTTTTAGAACAGCTGATGCCTGGGAACGGGAAATCTCTCCCCGAGGCCCCCCTGGATCTCTCCCCGAGGCCCCCCTGGACCACCAGGTAATTTTAAAAGGTTTTGGGGGGGTCGGGAGGGGGGTGTCGATTTAAAGGGTCGGGTGGGTTTTGTTTTTTTTTAGTGGCGCGGGCCTCTCTAAAAAAAAAAAATTAGCGATGTGAATTGGAATCGGAAACTATTCCAATTCACATATCTTAACGATCAGATTCCCCCCCCCCCCCCCCCCCCCCAGCCGAATCTGATCGTTAAGACGATCTGGCACACGATTCACATCTCTATTATGCACCTCTACCAGCAGATGGAGATGGAGCAAACCGATGTCACAATATATATAACCCTGTGTGACAGCCTTCCAGTATTCTCCATCTCCAGCAGATAGTGGACAAGCATCTCCCTACTGGGGGGATTGCTTCAATTTGAAAAAGGAGAAATAAGGAAAATAAATTTGCCCCTCTCTCCTGTGGGTGATACCAAAAGGTCCCTTTCCCAGTTGAGAATTCCTGAGGTGATTTTCATGGTTTTTCAGCCGGCATGGACGCAGCTGTTAAGCAGCTGTTAAGCAGCTGAAAGAAGCGGGTGCAGAAAGCCAAGTGTGGCGGTGATGGAAAAATTCCCTCCCCTCTCCGCACCTGGAGACCGTCTCTGAAGTTAGCATGTGACACATTTAAAACTAATCGGCGAAAGTTCTTTTTCATTCAACGCACAATTAAACTCTGAAATGTGTTGCCAGAAGATTTATTTTTATTTATTTTTTTTGAGTTTTTCTATACCGGCATTCGCGATGAGAATCGCATCATGCTGGTTTACAATTAAAAAGAGGTGAAGGAAGATAACAAATAATAAAAAACTTTAACAGGTGCTCAAAAAGATTGCAGTTACAATAAAACAAGGGAATTACAAAAATTACAAAAAAAAAAAAGATGTGGTTAGTGCAGTTAGTATAGCTGTGTTTAAAAAAGGATTGGATAAGTTCTTGGAGGAGAAGTCCATTACCTGCTATTAATTAAGTTGACTTAGATAATAACCACCGCTATTAATAGCAACGGTAACATGGGATAGACTTAGTTTTTGGGTACTTGCCAGGTTTTTATGGCCTGGATTGGCCACTGTTGGAAACAGGATGCTGGGCTTGATGGACCCTTGGTCTGACCCTGTATGGCATTTTCTTATGTTCTCTGTTCTCAGCCAGGTAAGGCTGAGCTCAGGTAAGTTTTGAAAAAAAAAAATACAGAGACAGAGGAGGAGGGTGGGGAGTTTTTTTTGTGTAGGGCTTCCTCCTTCCCCCGGTCTCTATGCTCGGCGTGCCGTTCCGACATTCATCTTGCTTTGTGGGAGGTCAAGGGACCTGGGTAGCCTGGTGGGTTGAGCAGCCTCTGTCGGCTAATCCCCGCTCTGAGGCTTTTTCGCTGTGCGTCACATGGTGAGTCTCAACAGCGTTTTGCGTGCTTTCTTTAGACTACCCTCTACAGGATTGTCGATTCGGTGTGTGCGTCTAGATATATGTCCAGTTTTTGGACGCTTAAGCAGGCTTAGTACTCTGGGTCCAAGTTAAGCAGTGCATTAAGTGGTCATCTGCTTAACCTGTGCACACACATTGAGCATTTCTGTGCGCTTACATTTTTTACTGTGCCTATCACTAGGGACGCCTAAGTCTTGGATGCCTAGGCATTGGGGACGCCTAGGTTTTGGACACTTAATTTTTGGATGCCAGGAACTTTTGGACGTCCTAAATTAAAAAAAAAAAAAAAAAAAAAAGCAGCTAGACACGCCTCTGGCAGCCGATCAGCGCTTATATCTAAGAAACCTTAGCGCCTTTCTCTTTGCATTGCCTGTCATATTCAGACATCGCAGCCAGGGGTGCCCGCTGATTTGTGCCTGGTTTCACTAAGCCTGGTTCTTTCCAGTCTAATGTAGGTCTGGGTAAAGATATTTCAGGTGGTGTAAGGAATCAGGTAGGCGAGAATAAGGTAAAAGTAAAATAATATGTTTATTGATATACAATCTTAATAATTCTAAGTATTAAAGGTATACAGTTCTAAGCACTAAAATATACAGTTCTAAGCATTAAAATATACAGTTCTAAACACTAAAGTATACAGTTCTAAGCATATACAGTTCTAAGCATCAAGAACAATTCTAAGCATATTCATCTGTATCCGTGCACAATATTTCGGCCAATACTCACAACACCCTTTTCATCAGCCTGCCTCAGAGAGAGAGCCCACCACAGGCAAAAGGGACCCTGTCACTTTGTACGTCTACAAAGGACACGCAGCACTTTGCATACCAGCAAAGTGAAAGTATGTTTCTCGCTCTCCCCGTTTTGCAGCCATAGCTGTTCGTCCTTTATAGTCCAATGTCAACAAGTGTGCGTGCAGGATAGGATTACTCACTATCCCTGCCAGCAGTTCCAGTCTAAACAATACTCAAGGATAGATAGTCAGGTCATCTCTACTCCAGGCCGAATGTCAGTGCTGCAGCTGATTCTGCAGTTTCCCTTACAGGTGGGGTGCCTGATTTTGGAACTCCCCTAACTGGTTCTTCAGCAGGGGAAGGCAGCTCAGTGAGTACACCTCAAGTACCTTCTGGTCTGGATACTTGTACATTTTCATTGGTAGAATTTTTCCAGGGATTGTAATCCTTTCTTCAGGCACAGTCCTCAGCCCCGTCCAATGCTCCCAGGGCAGAGTCACAGGTGCAAACCTTGCCGGGATCTACTGTTAAGCGCTGGAGTATCCCTAGAGCGGCAGTGGGACTGCCTGATAGTGATCCAGATGGCACAGATGTTGATGTCCTACAGTACCTGAATGTAAACCGATGTGATATATCAGATCGAATCTCGGTATATAAAAATTAAAAAAAAAAAAAAAAAAAAAGTCGATCCTGACTCTCTTGAAGAAATTCCTCCAGGATTAGAATTCCTCCAGGATTAGAATCCTCCAGGATTAGAATTCCTCCAGGATTAGAAATGCTACAGTTCTTCCATAGAGATGAATTGCCGGCCCTCATTTCCCAGATCTTGAAAATGCTGGGAGTACCTGGGGCAGATTCTATGTCTGAGCTAAAGAAATATCTCATTTTGGTTTCTCTTCGTAAAGCCTTGTTTTTTTCCCTGTGATGGAGGTCAATCAAGAATTGATTGATCTTGAGTGGGGCGTCCCAGAGGCTAATTTCAAAGGAGGTTGGGTTTTGGAAGGCCTTGTACCCTCTGGATCCGGTGGTAAGAAAGCATTTACATTTTCCGAAGGTGGATGCACTTGTATGTACAGGCTCTAAGCGGACAACTATCCCCTTAGAGGGAAGAGCGGCCTTGAAGGATGTACACAATAGAAGGATTGAAACTATCCTTAAACAGGCATTTGAAGCATCTTGTTGTTCCCTGGTGTCTCACTCTTGTATACTTTTGTCTCAAGAGGTTAATAACTCTGGGGTGAATTCCAGGGTAGTTATGAAACCAGCGGCCACTTTCTTGGCAGATGCAGGCTGCAATTTGGTCCACACCTCAGCTAGAGGGGTGGCTTCAGTAACAGCAGCCAGGCGTCCGTTATGGCTGAGAAACTGGTCGGCTGATGTGACCTCCAAGGCTAACTTCACGAAATTGCCTTTTAAAGGCTTGCTCTTGTTTAGGAGCGAGTTGGAGAAACTGGCCAGTAAGTGGGGCAAATCACCAGTTCCTTGGTTACTAGAGAATAGCATGAGAGGTCGTGCTAGGGAATCCAAGCGTTTTCGACCCTATAGAGGAGCAACCTTTCAGAAGACTTGGCCTTTTGGTAGGTCTCAGTCCTTTCGTCCCAGACAGCCCAGAAGGGCTGCGGGCTTAGGAAGTGGATCCTCCCAAGCCTCCCAATGAAGGGTTGCCAACCCTCCCCTGTGAACAGGAGATAGGGGGATGCCTCTCTCTCTTCGATCAGAGGTGAGTCAAGATCACATTGGATCAATGGGTTCTGGAGGTGATATGAGAAGGATATGTGCTGGAGTTTCACAGTATTCATCGGGGTGTGTTCATGGTCTCCCTAGCCACTTTCCGCAGAAGAAGCAGGCAGTAGATGATACATTGGCAAGGCTTCTCAGTCTGAGAGCTGGGATTCCAGTGCCTGCATCTCAAGAAAATATGGGGAGATATTCAATTAATTTTGTTGTGCCCAGGAAAGAGGGATACTTTCATCCCATCCTGGATCTAAAAATGTCAACTGTCATTTGCAGGTGACGCATTTTCGCATGGAGACCTTGTGCTCGGTGATAATGGTGGTGCAGTTGGGGGACTTTCTGATCTCTTTGGACCTATCCGAAATGTATCTTCGCATTCCCATTCGACTAGAGCATCAATGCTTTCTGTGGTTTGCAGTTCTGGCACGCCATTATCAGTTTTGGGCACTGCCTTTTGGTCTGGCCACCGCTCCCAGGACCTTTTCTAAGGTAATGGTGGTAGTTGCGGCAGAATTGAGAAAGGATGGGATCCTAGTAAACCATATCTGGATGACTGACTGATTTAAGCCGTTGCTGGAAGAGAGCCTCCTGGTGACCCACAAGGTGATCTCCCTATTGCAGGAGCTCAGCTGGGTGGTAAATCTAGCCAAGAGCATTCGTCAGCCTGCTTAGTCATTGGAATACCTTGGGATTCAGTTTGACATGAAGCAGGGCAAGGTTTTCCTGCCAGAAGCTCGAATTCAAAAGTTGATGGCACAGCTACGTTTATTGATGAACACTCTATACCCGACCATATGGTCCTACCAGCAGGTACTTGGTTTAATGGCGGCAACTCTGGAAGTGGTACCAATGGCAAGAGCACATGAACATCCTCTTCAGTGCTCCCTGTTGTCTTGGTGGAACTCACAGTCTCTGGGACTATTTGGTTCGACTTCACCTGCTGATGGAGGTCTCCTGCCTGCAGTAGTGGCTACAGCTGGATCATCTAAGGAAAGGAATTTCCCTAGCATCACTGGACTGGCTAGTACTGATGACAGATGTGAGCCTCCGTGGTCGGGGAGCTCACTGTCAGGAGCTGACAGCACAAAGGCTCTGGGATGCAGAAAAGTCTCTCTGGAACATCAGTTGTTTGGAAGCCAGGGCAGTCTGGCTTGAATGATTGCAGTTCAGTGACAGGCTGTAGGGTCGAGCAGTCTGGATAATGTTGGACAACGCAACGACTGTGGCTTACATTTATCGGCAGGGTGGAACCAAGAGCCAATAAGTGTTGCAGGAATTAGATCAACTTATGGAATGGGCCAAACTACATCTCCAGATGATCTCGGCCTCGCATATAGAAGGAAAAGACCATGTAAGAGCAGGCTCTCAGCCAGTGAAGTCTGGACCCAGGGGAATGGGCACTATGAAAAGAGGCATTTCAGCTGATTCTCTATTGCTGGGGTCTCCCATTTATAGACCTGCTGGCAACTTCTCACAATGCGAAAGTTCTGCGATTCTTAAGTCACAGGAGAAATCCGAAGTCGTTGGGGATCTATGCCTTGGTGCGAGAGTGGCCGGAAGATTAGTTGCTATACGCCTTTCCTCCATGGCCCCTGTTGGGCAGATTAGTCCAAAGGATTAAGCGCCACAGAGGGATGGTACTCTTGGTTGCTCCGAACTGGCCCAGGAGACTGTGGTATCCGGATCTGCGAAGGTTCCTGGCAGAATTGCTCCTTCAACTTCTGGCACACAGGGATCTGTTGCAGCAGGGTTCTATTCTTCACAAAGATCTGAATCAATTTTGTCTTACAATACAGCCCTTGAAAGGGCTCACTTGCTGAAACATGGATACTCTGTGGCAGTGATACTGATTGAGGTACTCTTCCTTGTTCGGTCAAGATCCCACTCATTTTGGAATTTTTGCAGGATGGCTTGAATAAAGACTTGGCACTTAATTCCTTAAAGGTACAAATAGCGGCTCTCGCCTGTTTCAGAGGTCAGGTGAATGGCATATCCTTGTCAGCTTATCCTGATGTGGCCCATTTCCTGAAAGGAGTGAAACATCTTCATACTCGTTTGTGGTGCCTTTATGGAGTTTTAATTTGGTTTTGGATTTCATAGACTGATGCGTAACCTGACCTTGCGGTTACTGACTTTGAAAATTGTGTTTCTTGTGATAATTTGTTCTATCTGTAGGGTTTCCAAATTGCAGGCCTTGTCTTGCTGGGAGCCATTCCTCCGGGTGACTCCAGGGGTGATACAGCTGCATAATATTCCTTTCTTTCTACCGAAGATGGTCACTGACTTTCATTTGAATCAGTCCATCTCCCTGCCTTCTCTGGACAGAGAAAGAGATGTAGAGTAGTATTGTCTGCTGCGACCCTTGTATGTCAAGAGACATATTGTCTGGTAATCTGGAGGTTACTAAGCCTTTTCAGAAGACAAATCGCCTGTTTGTCCTTCACAGTGGTACTAGGCAGGGATAGCTGACCTCGCAGGCTACCATAGCCCACTGGATTAAGGAGGTAATCATGACTGCATACACTGATGCTGGGAAGCCATTTCCTAGTCAGGTCAGGGCTCATTCCACTAGGGCTCAGGCAGTGTCATGGGTGGAAGTGAAATTGTCTCCCGTTGACATTTTCTGAGCTGTGATATGGTCCTTGTTACACACCTTTTCCATGTATTATCATCTGGATGTGCAGGCCTGGGAGGACACAGCCTTTGCACGTGCGGTTTAGACTGGCCCGCAGGCAGCCTCCTGCCCTATTCGGGAGTAGCTTGGGTATATCCCATTTGTTCTGGATTCATCTGACTGGACGCTAAGAAATGAGAAATTACTACTTACCTGATAATTTCCTTTTCTTTAGGACAGTCAGATGAATCCACCTTCCCTCCCTTGGCTGCCAAATGATTGTACGATGGTCTTCTTGTGTTACTATGTGTTACAGAGATTACTGATAAGTGTTAGTCCAGTCCCTAGACTAGTGTTAATACATTCTTGTCTGAGCTCAGTGTTGCCTGTTGGCTGAGAATTGAAATTATCTGTTTAATCAAGTTTTGTTAGTCTGTCCACAGTTGCTTTTGAAGAGAATACTGGTAGGCTGATGTTACTGCAGGAGTATATATACTGTGATGTCAGTTTGCTCCAACTCTATCTGCTGGTAGAGGTGCATAACCCACTTGTTCTGGATTCATCTGACTGTCCTAAAGAAAAGGAAATTATCAGTTAAATAGTAATTTCTCAATACCCAGGTTCATAGCAACAAATAGAGTAAATGAAGACTAAATAGGGTAAAAAGGAGAGAAATGGAAGTTAAGTAGAAAGAGGGAAAATAAGAACTGTCTTATCTAGTTTGATCCTGAGATTGACTGTCCTAAAAACAGTAAAAGTAGAGAACTAGGACATGGTAGAAAGAGTAAACAATAGGTATAACAGCTTAGAAATTGTAGGGCAGTTGAAAGCTGTAAATAAGATCTAGTGGGAAAGTATATAATGAAAAAAAGAAGAGTCAAATATAGACCCTCAAAGTACTCACACAGAAAATAACGATGGGTTGGGAAGTTTGCTTTTTTCAGGAGACCTGGAATAAATAGTTAAGAGGAAACCCAAGAAAGTAAAGCTAGATTATGAACAAGAGATAAATGAATGGTATCAAATGCAATTAAAAGATCAAATAATGTGAGAAGAGTAGAGGAATGATTGGTCAGCATTAGAAACAATAGCAGTTTACACATAATGGTGTTATCAAAGTGAATTTATAGAGTTCAGTTATACCTAAATGTAACTCGCCTTGAGCTACCAAAGAAAAGGTGATATACACAGTGCCAGAGAGAGTGCTTAATGTAAACAGCATGTAAGAAAATTTTAGAGAGAAATAGTAAAAGCGAATTGGGGTAGCAAGCCCTTTTAAATTAGATGGGAAAGATGTTAATAATACAGGGGGGAGGTTGATAAAATGAATCAGGAATGGGAAAAAGGACACGAGTTAAAGGAACAGCAGGGATATGGGTGAATGTGTGTGAAAGAAGGGCAAGCAGAAAAGATGAGTTAATGAAACTAGAAGCAACAGAAGAAGAACATGGGTGGAGTAGATAGACGTGGTAAGCCAAGACAGGCAGGAATCTCAGAAAAGTAAAAAAAATAATGTGTAGGGAGACATGGATACCACAGATTTTAGAAAAAGTGGGCAAAATCATTGAAACAAAAAGGAATATTCAGGGTGGGAAATGAATTTGGAGACACAAATTAACAGCCAAAACCACCCAATAATTACTGTACTTAAGAAAGGAGGTGGCTTTGTAGAAATGATTTGGCATGGAGATGATAGAGAGCTAAGAGCTCAGCTGCCCTCTAGTCTGTAGAAGTTGCAGAGGGAATGAAGTAAGCAAAGATGGAAATACTGGAGACCTAAATAATTGCATAAGAGACAAGTAGTAATATCAAGGGTAGTGGAAAAGACCGAGATTAGAGCAGATCTAATCTGGTCAAAAAAGGTAGGGTGAAGAAGAAGATTATAAAGATAGGAAGTAAATATAGTAGACTTATTGTTTGTTATATAATGATGGCAAGAAGGAGAGGAAGTGAGAAGAGAGGACATAAGAGGGAGATCGGATAAAGAAAGAAGAGTGACAGAGCACTATGTTGACTGGCAGGTAATTGCAGTTAAAAACAGTGACTAGGAACTTGTATGTAGAAGATGCAAGATAATGAATGAAAAGGAATGAACTCAACATCAAAAGAATGATATTTGAGATGAGAGAAGTTCAGCAGTAGGAGTGAATGAAGTATTGACATCTAAGCAAAAAAAAAAATTGAGTAAGTTTTTCAGGTAAAGGTGAATGATAAGGAATTATGATGGAGCTTAACTTGGGAAGTGTTAAAAAGACATGGTCTCTAGAAGATGTAGTTATAGTCCAGTAGTTCCATGGTAGAGTACTATACTGAAAGTAGCACTGATGAGGGTAGAGGAACCGGGGGACTTCTGCTAACAAATATTCTCCCTTACTGTTGGCTTTCAGGAAAACATTTCTAACTTAGTAGAGTCTTCTGCTAATTGTCTCTGCTATCTTCAAAACAGGGCCTAATCTGACCTTTGCTGGTTAGATCTAATCTGTACATTGGCAGTCTAATTTGCATGTTTAGCTTTTCCAGCATTGAAATCGGCTTTATTATAAATAATTACTAATCAATAAAGTTTGAGTTGATTTCTAAGTAATAATTCATGTTCTAATTGTCAGTTGTAATCATTTTGATGGCAAAATAAAATCACATCTAATAGATATCAGTGGGTGGTAGTACTATGCTGACAGTATACAATGTTCTTTCATCTATAAATGCCTTATAGAAAATAAGCATTCTTATTGCAAGGCATAGTAGTAGGATAGAGCTTTTCTGCAGAAGAAAGGAAAAAAGTTCTTTGAATTATTTTATTTACATGCTTTCATGGCCGTTTATGGTAACAGTGGTAATAAAATAGTAGCATTACTCAAAATCACACAGGTTATTCAATTAAAATTGTGAGCAACCCTTTTCCTGAAAACATAAACCAGATTATAATTCATAAGTTTTGCATTGATGTACATCTTTCAGGTAATTAGTTTTAGTTGCTAATTATTAACTAAGGCAACAGGATTCTTTATAGAATGCACACTTAATAGATACAAAAACACATTTTATAAACTAAAAAAGGGGTTTGGAAAATTGTGTATAACTGTATCTATTAGTGATCTTATACAAATAGGTGTGAAATTAATCCTAACCAAAGTTATAAAAAATAGTAGGTCTATTAGAGTTCATAAGTAAACAGAATAAAATAATTTATCCTAATCTATGATTAGTCCTCAAATGGAGAAAGTACGGTATTGCACCAAAAAGGGGAAAGAAGGCATGTGTTATAGTCATTTTCTGTCATCTGCAAATAGAACAAACTGGTAACTTGAGTGGTAGTATCATATTAGATCTTTGTGGTGGTAATTTATAGTTGCTCTGGTTTACTTTTATATCCTCAGCAGCAAGAGTCTACAAAAGGATCAACTCAGAATTGTATACCTCATAGATGTATAATTATTTTGTAGTCTGAAAGAATAAAATGATACACTCCATATTTCTAGGCATCAGATAAGCAAGAAAACAGGAATAAAACAGGAATTCTGAGTGTGGTGGGGAAGGGAATGTGCTGGGGTTGGTTTAGGAAGGGAGTCTGGAGTGTGCTCAGAATGGGGAGGTAAGGAGTGCTGGGATTGGGCTGAGGATGGGGGGGGGGGGGGAGAAGGAATTGCTGATATCAGGCTGGGGGTAGGGGTCAGGATGTGCTGGGGTCAGACAGTGGAGATGATCAGAGAGTCTGGCACTGAACCAGTGAGGAGGGAATGGAGTGTTGGGGTCAGGATAGTGAAGAGGATCAGAGTATGGTGGGGTTGGGCTGGGGTGTGTCAGTGTGCCTAGATCAAGTTAGGGAGGGGGTTCATAGTATGTGAGGGTGGAGGGGGAAAGGAAGTACTGGAGTAGGGCTGGAGAGAAATATCAAATTGTGTTAGGGCTAGGCTGGTGAGGAGAGAAGGGAGTGCTGGGGTGGGGCTTGGAAGGAGGGGGTATCACAGGTGCTTGGGTCAGGCTGAGGCAAAGGGAAAAATGGGCTGAGGAATTTTGACAGGTTTGAGCTAGTTTTGATACTTATTTTTTCTTCCTGGTTTAAATTAAAGAATAATTGTCTCTATGTTAATTGAAAGGCAAGGCGCTTACCTTCATAACTTTTTTTATTTCTACTTTTTCTGTGCAGGCTGTGGAGAGCACCTTGTACGGACCATATTGGCCAGAGAATGCTCCAATGCTCTGCAGGCTGAAGATGCTCACCAAGCTTTGCTAGAGACTATGCAAAACAAGTTTATCGGTAAGTGTATGGCAGATTAGATTTTCTTTAGGTATTTTGTTTCAAAGGCAAATGGTTCATAGTTCTAATATAGTAAAAAAAGCCCCAAAAAACCATTATATTAACTACCTATGTTTCGTCACTACACAGTACATTTTCTTTGACTAATTCTGTTGCTTTTGGATTATTGAAAAAAAGAAAGGCAATGGAAAAGAGGTCAAAACAGGAATTTTGTTAACTGGATAGTCTATAAAACCTGTTTTATTTAATATTTTTAGACAAGCCTACTTGCTATTTTATAAGAATAGAACAAAATCCTCGCAACAAATGGCACATACTGTGAAAATTGTCCACATAAAGATAATGAGGTCTCTATATGCAGACACAGTCCGGATAGCAAAGTTAGCTGGATAAACTTATCCAGTTAACAGTGTAGTCACACTATTGAATATAGCCAGATATCTTACAGGATCATTCATCAAAATGCGTTTTGACGTTATCGTGGGCGTTAGGGCCCTAACGCCTGCGATAATGCATGCATTATAGCCCAAATTTTCAATGGCCCACATGCATAAAAACTGGGGTTTATGCAGGGTGGCTGGGCCTTGTGCGCACTGCGCGCATTTTAAAATAGGCCCAGCCTCGTGTATAAACCCCGGTACGCACACAAGTCCCGGGCTTCTCCAAAGGGTTGGGCGGGGGGGGGGCAGGTTGGGACAGCGCCATTCTATGCTGCCCGGTGAAGTGTGCCGGCATCTGGCCAGCACACGCAGATTACTGCTGCTCCAGAGGAGCAGGAAGTAATGAAACAAAAAAAAAAAAAAGAAAGTAGATAGGAAGGGGTTAGGGGAAAGAGGGAGGAAGGTTAGGTAGAGGGATAGGGAAGTTCCCTCCCAGTCCGTTTCTTAATTGGAGCGGACTGGG
Source organism: Rhinatrema bivittatum (assembly GCF_901001135.1). NCBI lineage: Eukaryota > Metazoa > Chordata > Amphibia > Gymnophiona > Rhinatrematidae > Rhinatrema > Rhinatrema bivittatum. The sequence goes on along the minus strand of NC_042617.1, from coordinate 104,104,382 downwards.
AGGGAACTGGGGGAGGCGGCCCGATTGCGTTGCCACGTGTATTTAGGGAAAATTCCCCCCCCCCTCCCCCGCGCATGCTGCCTGCACATATGCATGCGGATTTTAAAATCTGGCGCACATGTGCGTGCAGACACCAGATTTTATAACATGCATGCGCCGGGAACCACATGCACATGGATGGCCACGTGCTATTTTTAAAATCGACCCCTATTTATCACATCGCGAGATGCGGATGGAAGTTTTTAAATTTTTGTCAAAGGGGAGGAGTTTGGGTGGGGTTTGTAAAAATTAGGGATATTTAACATTGCGTGCGATATACTATGACCTACGTTATCACACGTTTTAATGCCGGAAATAACTACACCTTTTTTTCCTGGTGTTAAGCTGTGCGATATGCCTGAAACAAATCCCGTTTTTGACAGGAGAGAGGAGAGTGGAGTGGAGTAGAGAAAGAGAGAGAAAGCCTCTGGGGTAGCACACATATTAGTCATCTATTTATACCACTATAGGGGGGTCATCTAGTAACTCAAGGTGATGTTTTGGTGGTGGTCTAGGGTTTTGGGGCCAGTTTTACAAATGTGCAAATAGCATAATACACATCAGTGGAGATTTGATGCGATTTGGAATGAGGAAAGATGCACAAAGATGAGATTTCTACAAAGTACTCTTGCCCTAGTTTGATAGCACCCAGGGGCTGTTTGTATGTCTGACTGTGCATGTAAAACTGGCCCCAAAACTCTAAACCACCACCAAAACCTCACCTTGAATTACTAGATGACGCTCCTATAGTGATATAGTTGACTTATATGAGAGCCTTATAAAGAGTTTCTCTCTCTATCTCTCCCCCTCCCCTTCTCCCCCTCTTCCCAGGAGGTATTGCGATAAAAATCCTATGCGAACTACTAAAATAGCACACAGTACATTAACTAAAAAATTACCCTAGCCACACCCATTTACCTATCACGGGTGTTAGTCATGTGAAATTTATAGCATTTTGATGAATCTAGGGGTTAATTACTGTTTTTTTCGCACTTTTTTTTACCCAAAGACGCACTTTTTTTACGCAAAAGTGGGGGGGAAATGTCTGTGCATCTTATGGAGCAAATATAAAAAAAAAAATAATAATTAACTACAACCCCCCATCCTCCTGACTCCCCTCCCCCCAAGACTTGCCAAAAGTCCCTGGTGGTCCAGCGGGGGTCCGGGAGCGATCTCCTGCTCTTGGGCCTTCGGCTGCCAGTAATCAAAATGGCGCCGGTGGCCCTTTGTCCTTACTATGTCACAGGAGTTACTAGCGCCATTTTGATTACTGGCAGCCAACGGCCCAAGAGCAGGATATGGCTCCCGGACCCCCGCTGGACCACCAGGGACTTTTGACAAGTCTAGGGGGGTAGGGGTCAGGAGGGTGGGGGGTTGTAGTTAGTTAAATTTAAAGGGTTGGGGTGGGGTTTTGTTTTTTATTTTTTTTTTCCAGACAAAGAGAACGATAAAAGTTTTCTGATCCAGGGAGTGGACTGAAATGGCCCTCCCCTGACCCGAAAACGAAATGGGGACAAACAAAATGTATGCACACCCCTAATTTGCTCCATAAGACACACAGAGATGCCTGGGAACAGAGCCGGTTTAGCACGCCATTTTTTTTTTTTTAATTTTCCCCCTCTGAATCCTAGGTACGTTTTATGGTCAGGTGCTTCTTATGGAGCAAAAAATACAGTAGTTAGCCAGCTAACTTTAGGTTAGCTGTTTGACTTGACTAGACTTAGCCGGCTAAGTTATCCAGCTAACTGTATATTGGAGTTAGCCAGTTAACTTAACTGGCTAACTTATCTCTTCCCAATTACGCTCCTAAATCACCCCTAACTTATCCAGCTAAATTCTATCTTATTAGCCAGCTAGAATTTAGCCAGCTAAAGGGTGAATTTAGCTGGCTAAGTCATTTAGATGGATAACTAATAATTTATCTGTATAAATGGGTTTTGAATATTGACCTCATTAAAAATCAAAGCTTTATTTCATCTTTTAAAAGATTGGCCTACAAATTGGAAAGCGAAATATTATTGGAAGCAAATAAATAAATAAATACAATAAAAACAAACTTTTCTGAAGAATTCTGAAGAATTCTGAAGAATTCATGCCTGTGTTCTCTATCTGTCCTTAAATTTGTACCCACTAATCTTCTAAGCCAACCATATTGATGGTTGGTTGTTTGCTTTATTTTTTTATTTTTTAAAAATTAATAAAACATTATCATGTCATAATCACATTATCGAAGAAAGACCACAGTAATTAAAAAGAGACAATAAAAAATACAATAAGAAACTTAATCTCATATTATTTTGAGCCCCCAGGCAGAAAGAGGGTGATCCAGGAATAGAAAAGTTAATCAAGAAGATAGAATTTTATCATCTGAATTAGAGATCTGGATAATTTTGATAGGTGCTTAAATAGAAAAAAACCCTTTATATATGTTCTTTGATAAACACATAGTTACAAATATCTGTTACATCCTCAGAAGCTGTATCCAAAATCATCTAAATCATTGCTCACTAAAAATGTTAATCCTTTAATAATGGAAGAAAGGAATTTGTAACATCTATAGAATTGCTCTATAGATTCAGATCTTTAATTAACTAGATAAGTGTTAAGTTGATCTGGGTTAAAAAAAAGGTCAAAACATAACAAAAAATGAATAATCATGATAAATAAGTACAAAATTCAAACTAAATCATATGCAGTAAGCCACAAAAAACTTCTAAAGATTCACAAAAGATACATCTACACTTGCTGAATGAGGGACCAAAAAAACAATTATACATGAACACAGAAAAAGAAATAAAATGATGTATCCTATTTGAATGCTGAGTTATTCTTGGACAATGTAACTGACACCCCTGATGAAGCCCTAATGGGTAAAATATGTTGGGTTACCTTGAAGAGTGGATGCCTTGTTTCTACCCGTGTTGTATCTTGATGATATCCATAGGCTATCTGGAGAAATGATGAAGTATTACTAAAGATATATTATTTATCTTTAGATTGTTTGAGTACTTTCTTATTTTTGTAAACCTTCCTTTGAAAAAAGCCTTTTTCCCCTTTTTACTTGAATTTATTTTTTTTGCAGATGGTTTTGTGTATATTTGTCGGTAATGTTTGTTGTCCAGTGTGTGTATGTGTGTGTATATATAAAATATTGGATCTAGGCTTTAAATAAAATAAAAATGTGAGTACCTAAAATGGTATATTCTTCAGAGAACCCTAAAATAGGGTAAATAACGCCACTAATGTTTTAAATGATTTGAAAAATGCTTAATGTTGCAAGCTTTATTTACACAATGGCAACGAATGTCAAAACTATTAAACATAATTCAAAAAATAAAATTGGCATAATAACACACATTTATCAATTGCCCTAGTCAATCATTCCTCATTCACACTGCTTCTAAACTTTCTGTAGTGTCATGCATTTATAACATGTATAGATATCGACATAAAATATTGTCAAAATATATACAGAGTGCTTGTAATGAAACAATGACACATTTGCAATAGAGCTGGACTTCGAGAAAGATACTTTGTAAATTGCAAATGAATCTCATGGAAGATACCTTCTTTAAAAAGGGGATACAGTTGAATCACAGTCCAGAAGAAAGGATACTTTTCTAATTGTTTCACAGGACTGTTGTTCCAATGATGGATCTGTAGTCTCTTTTCTACTTCTGCTGTATCCTATATTCTCTCTGTCAGACGCAGGCAGCGGATAGCAAAGATAGAGAAGCTGAAAGAAGCAGTCAGGATCCTGTATTCCAGAGCCACCTCAAGGATCCCCTCAGTCCTCTCCGAGGCCGAGTCAGGAACCCCCAAGATCAAGGGAAAAAAATGCCTCCTCAGCAGGCCCCTCAGGCAACTCAAGAGCCCTGCAGAAGCGTGCCCACGCCGCTTTGATACGGGTGCGCCAGAAGATCCACAACTTCCATGACCCATGCAAGTCTCGGGCGACGCCAACTCATCGACGCACCTGCACGACGCCCCTCTGACAACATGTGTCGAGTCATAAGTAACACGAGGCAGGATCGAGGCACCGAAGAGCATCTGTCGAAGTTTCGACGCAGGGATCCATCTCTGAAGCACTATGCATCAGCGAAGAGTGCATCAAAGCAGGGAAGACTCACAGACCATCAAGTCCCATGTACCTCTCTGGCGGTTAAGGGCTTGTTGCTCTCCTCCACCTTTTACCCGCAGTCGTACCAACCACCTAGGGGACCACGACAAACGCAAAGCCGTGGTCGACAATGCAACTTGCGCCTTCTGCGAGGCCCCACGGACCCAACCATCTCCAAAACCCAGCAGGGGTTTTAGGAACACCCAAACCATCTCCACCGCTAACCGTGGGAGGAATACACTCCCATTTTTATTGATCCTGGGAGGAAATTATGACCAACTGCTGGGTACTTCAGATCATCAAAGAGGGCTATACCCTGAATTTCAAAATAACACCGACCCTCCTACATCTCAAACGGCTGCAGGGGGATGGAGCATGCAGCGGAAATGCCATCAAAGAGGAAGTCTCCAGACTGCTTCACCAGGACTGCATCCACCGACTCCCCATTTCCTTGTGGAATCGTGGATTTTATTCCCCATACTTCCTCATTCCTAAGAAATCGGGAGGCCTTCGCCCCATCCTGGACCTATGGATGCTCAACAGATTCATTTGCAAGGAAAAGTTCAAGATGACTTCTCTCAAGTCCATCTTACCCTTTTTACAGCCCAACGACTGGATGAGTGTGCTAGACCTAAAGGATGCGTATGCCCACATCTCCATCCATTGTACTGTTGGCAGTACCTCTGCTTTCAAGTCAATGGGCACCATTTGCAGTACAAAGTACTCCCATTCAGACTTTCGTCATCCCCGAGAGTCTTTACCAAGTGCTTAGCAGTGGTGGTGGCCCATCTCAGGAACAGGGAATACAGCTGTTTCCTTAACTTGACGACTGGCTGCTAGTTGCCCCACACCCATCCTCCCTGCAACGCAGCCTATGAATCACCATTCAAGGCCTGGAAGAGTTGGGCTTGCTTATCAAGTACAAAAAGTCCAACTTACAACCAACCCAAACCCGTCAGTTTATTGGGGCAGTAATCAACACGAAAGTAGGCAAGGTGTCCCTGCCGGAATACAGGGGTCATGCTCTGTGGATCCTGGCTACACAGCTGCTGTCCGTTACATACACCCCAGCCCGACAAGTGTTAACTGTCCTGGGGCACTTGGCGGCGTCAGTCTATATGGTGCCTCACCGCTGGCAAAGCCCCTACATGGTCCCTCACCACTGGTAAAGTCCCCACCACACTAAAACAAGCTATTGATAAACCCATTCTTAAAAAAGTAAACATCGACCCTGCTGAACTTGCTAATTATCGCCCAATATCCAACTTGCCCTTCCTAGCTAAGATCATGGAAAAGGTAGCAAACATCCGTCTCTCAGATCACTTAGAGCAACATAAAATACTATCCTCATCCCAATTTGGATTCTGAAAATACTTCACTGAAAAACTCCTAATCACCCTCTCTGATACCCTACTCAAAGGCATGGACAAAGGTCATTCTTATATCTTAGCCATGCTTGACATCTCAACTGCATTTGACACTATTAACCATGAAATTATGCTATACCAACTACAAAATATTGGCATTTCTGGAATTGCCCTGAGCTGGTTCAATTCATACCTTGAAAATAGACAATTCAAGGTCAAACTTGGAAACAGTATATCAGACCCCCTGAACACTACCAGAGGAGTCCCCCAAGGCTCATCCCTATCCTCCACCTTGTTCAACATTTATATGTTACCAGTCTGTCAGCTCCTAACTGACCTAGGCCTCACTCATTTCATTTATGCGGACGATGTCCAAATTCTTTTCCCTGTAATGAACTCCCTCCCTAATGCTTTAAAAAAAAGTGGGACAACTGCCTTGCATCAATCAACTCTCTCCTCATGACTCTCAATCTTGCCCTCAATATGGCAAAAACAGAGCTCCTTCTTATATCACTCATTTCAACAACCAACTCCATTGCTAACACAATCGCTAACCCCAATGCATCACAGTTCTCTCAAAATGCACAAAACCTGGGAGTCGTCATAGATAATCAGCTCAACTTAAAAAAAATTCATCAACACCACCACCACCACCACAGAATGTTTTTACAAACTTCATGTACTCAAGAAACTCCGACCCCTACTCTACTACAATGATTTCTGCACGGTTCTCCAAGCTCTCATTTTCTCAAAAACCGACTACTGAAACTCCCTCCTGCTAGGCCTACCCAACTCATCCATCAAACCAATCCAAATGCTACAGAACGCTGCAGCCAGAATCCTCACCAATACACGTAAAATTGACCACATCACTCCCATCCTAAGAGACCTCCACTGGCTCCCCATCTCATTCAGAATCCTTTACAAAAGTCTCACCATCATTCACAAAACCCTTTACAACCATGACTTCAACTGGTTGAATAATTCTCTCTTTTTTCACTCCTCTAACAGACCCACCAGATCCACCTACAAAGGGACCATACATACACCTCCTTCTAAACTCACACCTCAGCTCCACAAAAGATCGGGTGCTCTCCATTGCAGGACCCACAATTTGGAACTCAATGCCTCCCACTCTACGATTAGAACCAAACTCACATATGTTCAAAAAAGATTAAAGACCTGGCTCTTCCAACAGGCATTCAACTAGCTCCCCAGCTTTTCTCCATGTATACCGTATGCCCACTTTCCTAGCCACCCGCCACTGCCCCACACTACTTAATACATTGATAAATGACTTGTAAATAGTTCCTTCACTGTTTCATCTGTATTATATATCAGCTTTAGTTCTAGGTTAATTTACTAATTCCTCTATCCCTTCAAACTTGCATATTACATTTGCATCTCCAAGTTGTTGCTCCCTGTTTTATGTAACTGATTTCTCTGTTCCCCCTGTTTGATGTAAACCGGCATGATGTCTCTGACGAATGTCGGTAAAGAAAAGCCTTAAATGAATAAATAAATAAATAATAAATATGTGCTGACTACAATGGGGCCTGAAAACACAGTGGACACAGCATCTGCACCCCCTAATCACAATGGGTCAAGGCCACCACGAGCATGAAAAGGGATCTCTCCAGTGGTAACTGTGCCCTATGACACTGTTTATGGGAATGCCTCTCCAACAGCTGGTTCATCAGGTCATCCTGATCACAGAAGCCTCGATCAAAGGCTGGGGTGCCTACATAGATCAGTTTCAAACCCAAGGCTGATTGTCAGACTGGGAGAGAATGCAGCAAATAAACCTGTTGGAACTGCAAGTGATCAGGTATGCCGTTCAGGGACACCCTACGGGTAAAGACAGTCATGGTCCACACAGACAACCAGGTGGTGATGTTTTACATAAACAAGGTAGGGAGGTCTGGTTCATGGAGGTTCTATCGAGAAGCCATTTACATCTTGGAATGGGTGGAAGGGTAGTCTATCACACTCCAAGCGACTTATCTCCCCAGTATAGGAAACTCAAGAGCAGACAGACTCAACAGGATTTTCCATCCCCACAATTGGGAACTCAACCAGGAGGTGGCAGACCACCTCTTTCAAGTGTGGGGCCACCACTCCATAGATCTCTTCACCACGGAGAGCAACAGGAAAGTGCCCGCTTTCTGCTCCATCTACCCCAGCAAGCACTGTGTAGCACAGGACACTTCTCATCCCGTGGACGGAAGGACTGCTATATGCATTTGCCCCCATCCCACTCATCGAGGACCATCCAGAAATGCATCATGGACAGAGCCAATCTCATTCTCATAGCTCCGGCATGATCCCGGCAACCGTGGTACGCCCACCTAGTCCGCCGATCAAGCAAGCAGCCAGTGCCCCTCGGGCATGCTCGGAACCTGGTATCACAGGACGGAGGGTCCCTTATTTTACCCCATGTGCTCCTCCATTTGACAGCGTGGAGATTGAAAGGACAGTATTGACATACCTAAACCTACTACTACCAATTCAAGATGTATTGGTGTCCTCCAGGAAGTACTCCACCAGAAAAAACTACCAAGCCAAGTAGATCAGATACGCAAAGTGGTGCGGAGAGCATGGACTAGACCCTTTCTCCTGCCCCCCGGGAACGCCTGATGGACTACCTCCACTTTCTATACCAGGCAGGACTGGCGGCAACGGCATCTGTCAGAGTGCATGTCAGCGCTATTGCAGCTTACCACCTCCCTCATGATGGCTTCCCAGTGTCATGCCACCCACTCATCTCCAGATTCATGAAGGGCATTCTACGGCTTCGCCCACCAGTTCAGAAGCCTCCAGTTCCGTGGGATCTCAACCTAGTTCTAGAACAGTTGATGCTTCTGCCCTTCAAACCTCTGGACAGCAGTCTCATGAGGTATCTCTCCTGGAAAGTCCCAGCAAGGAGGGTCAGTGAACACAAGCATTGGTCTACTATTCACCATACCTGGAGTTCTACTCATCCTTCCTTCCTTCCCAAGGTGGTATCAGCATTCCACCTCAACCAGCAATCACCTTACTGACCTTCTTCCCGAAACCGCACAAATCCAAAACGGAAAGACGGCTTCACACGAGGGATTGCAGACGTGCCTTAGCTTACTACAAACGGTGCACACATTTGGAGGGCCTCCCAACTCGGTCTCCTTCAACCTGATTGCTCCCGGGCTTCCCGTCGACAAGAGAACCCTATCATCTTGGATCTCCCAATGCATCCTGTTATATTAGAACAGAAGATCAGAAACCCTGCCTATCTCACCAAAGGCTGACCAAGTCAGAGCAATGGCGGACTCCATCACTCACCTAAGCGCTCATCTAAACGCTAAAGTTAAAACAATATAGGTAAACTACCAAAAAAAATTTTTTTTATCTTAGCTGTTTTTACCAAACTGTCTAAATGCTTGATATCCGACGTAAATCGTGTTAAAATCAATTGATTGATTTACCTACATTGTTTAAACTTTAGCGTTTTTGTATGTCAAAGGAAATTTTAAAGGTTGGCAACAATTAACTAATCAGCTTTTTAGATTTATAAGAGCTGACAATAAATATCAAAAGACCATTTCTCACTGGTCTGGAATTCCAGGATAACATTAGCAGTAACTAAGGTACCAAATGCCTAATATGAACACTGATAATTAATATTTTTTGCTTAAGCAGCCCCCTATTTCTGGGCGAAACTCAGGCCAGAGTCAGGCATCCACTGTGCAATTCATTTCTTCAATAAATATTTATCAAACAAAAAAAGGGCATCCACTGGGCAATTCATTTCTTCAGTAAATATTTATCAAGAACTTTTGCATCTGTCTCTTTCTTAACCCTCACGGCTTCGATAGATCATCTTCCTTTCTGTTTCTTGTGTCCATGACCCAGTAGGCCATGAGGTTGATCCTTATTTAACTGGTGAGGCCCAGGCAGCATATCAATCCCTTAACCAACAGGCCCAAGACTGTCAGGAGGTAAAGGCTGCCATACTTGATAGTCTGCAGCTTTCTAAAGAGTGGTATCAGAAATGTTTTAGGGGTCTTGAGTCCTCGACCTTAATTGACCTGCATTGACTTTCTGTCAGTGATCAAGTCAAATACAAGATTGCAGTGCTCATTTTTAAACTACTTAATGATCAAACATGTCATTGGGCTAACACTATACTGAAATTTTATCAACCAACAAGAGCTCTTCGCTCCTCCCAGCGTGGCCTACTTGAGGTGCCCTCCCCTAAGGTTGCGCAACTCCATATGACCCGCAAATGTGCTTTCTCCGTTGCAGGGCCCATCCCTCTGGAATTGTTTCCCAATTGACATTAGACAATGTGTCTCCAGAAATTTCAGAAAACAAATTAAAACCTTTTTGTTCAACCTGTTCTATTGTTAATTCTATTTTTACTTTAATATTTATTTTTATTCTTATGTTGTAATGTTATTATTGGTTTGTTTTTAATTACCTGCTTTTATTTTACTTATGTTTTTATATTTGATTTTAAGATTAATTTTATATGAATGTATTATTTTGTTTGTATGTTTTGTTATGACTGTACTCTTGTTCATCGCCTAGACTTTTTAAATGTTAGGCGATTCATAAATTTTAATAAAATAAAATGTAAATGGACTAGCAGAAAGTCCTGGACCAGATGTTAAGGGACAGATGCTGGTGGTCACAAAACCTGATAGCAAAACAGGACTGGAGGTAGACATAATGGACAGTTAGTAACATTCCTCCCCAAATGGGTCTAAGAATGGGTGTGGAGACAGGTTCAACCCTGAAGGAGATAGTCTCGCTAGTGGAGCATTTCTTGGATATCATGGATATTGGCCCAGGTTGACACCAGCCAAGAAGAATTGCAAAGCAAAAGAGGAGAAGAGACCCGAGGAGTCGGATTCTTATACACCCCATTGTTCAAGGAATGGCTGAACCCCATAATCTCTGAAGCCTTGATCTCTCGCTAGGTTATGAGAATAGAAGGAAAAAGCACATGGAAAGATTGACACCTTAAGGTGCCTGCCTCAACTGTGGAGGTGGAGGGGGTCACTTTGCCTATGACTGTTCCCACATCAGGGATGAACCCATGGATGTCAACCTGATGGATCCCTACCCCAAGCTTCTGCTCTTTTGTGGACATTTCCAGTAGGGGTTTTCAACTTTTGTAGTTACAGTGGAGCTGGATGGCTTCCCTACACAGGCCCTACTAGACTCAGGAAGTGTAAAAACTCTGAGGAAACTGGTCAAAAGAAAACAGATTGATTATGAGAAGACAGTGACCCTCACATGAATTCATGGGCACAAGACAATATCTGACTATTCACACCTTGTTAAAAATCCCAGTTTGACAAGCCATTATAGAAGTAGGAGTACTGCCCTGGATTCCATATCCTGAAATACCGAGACAAACTATCTGGCTTTTGAGACTTTCTGGAGCCAGCATATATCTGATCCAGTTGCCTCTTAGTTTTTGGGTACTTGCCAGGTTCTTATGGCCTGGATTGGCCACTGTTGGAAACAGGATGCTGGGCTTGATGGACCCTTGGTCTGACCCAGTATGGCATTTTCTTTATGTTCTTAAGAAAAATGACCTCATTTTGAGAGGGGGGTTTTTTTGTTGTTGTTTTTTTTTTATTAGAAGACCCAGACTTCTACATTAAAAACCCTAAGTCACTCAAGCCTCATAGAGAACATAGGCTAGAGAAACATAACTATACACAACACTTAGAACAGAATTTCTGAGTCCGAAGAGTGTTCCTAAGTCCAGCAAGACCCCATAATTGTTTCCCCATAGTGGGGTGGGGAGGGAAATCTCAGCACATACAGATGGTAAATGGAGAATTAGTCTCTTGGAAAGAGGGTCAAAACCTAGTTCCCCCCCCCCCCTTATTTATAATGAATGGAGACATATACCAAGTAACCAAGGGAATTTGAGGGCAAAACATTTGAGCAGCTCTTTGTATCCCAGTTAACAAGCATTGTAATTAGCATACAGCTATTTACTAGGGGGCCACCTAGGGGAAGAGAAACTCAGGAAAAGATCCTGATCCAGTTCTATTGACCTGATGTATACTGGTAGGTTCAAGATTATTGTTAGTCCTATCCTTCCTATCAACTGACCAGACCTGTGGCCAAGCGATCGGCTCTTCTGGTGCCAGTGCTCATTACAGAAACACCCTTTGAAAGGATTGATATGGACTTGGTAGGACCCCTAGATAAGTCCAGCCAAGGGAACAAATATATTTGTCTTCCTTGATTACGTGACTAGGTATCTAGGGGCTGTCCCCTAGTGGAATATGAAGACTCAAACAGTAGCTACAGCTTTGATTGAGGTCTTTTCCCGGTTTGGGTTACCCAAGGAGATATTAAGCAACCAAGGAGCACCATTTATCTCCAAAGTGATGAAACCAGTTTGTGCCTTATTGCCAATCCAGGCTACAAGTACTTAGCAAGTACCCAAATCATGGAAACTGTTATAAAGAACAAAATTACAAAACATTTAGATAGACATGGTTTGATGGGACACAGCCAACATGGATTTACCCAAGGGAAGTCTTGCCTCACAAATCACCTACATTTTTTTGAAGGGGTGAATAAACATGTGGACAAAGGTGAGCCAGTAGTTGTGATGTATTTGGATTTTCAGAAGGCATTTAACAAAGTCCCGCATGAGAGGCTTCTAAGAAAACTAAAAAGCCATGGGATAGGAGGTGATGTTTTGTGGATTGCAAGCTGGTTAAAAGACAGGAAACAGAAAGCAGGATTAAATGGTTAGTTTTACTCAGTAGAAAAAGGTAAAACAGTGGAGTGCCTCAGGGATCTGTACTAGGACCAGTGCTTTTTAATATATTTATAAATGATCTGGAAAGGGCATGACGAGTGAGGTGATCACATTTGTGGATGACACAAAATTATGCAGAGTAGTTAGGAGGACCTTGCGAGACTGGAAGATTGGGCTTCCAAATGGCAAATGAAATTTAATGTGGACAAATGAAAAGTGATGTATATAGAGAAAAATAACCCTTGCTGTAGTTATACAATCTTAGGTTCTATGTTAGGAGTTACCATCCAGGCAAGAGATCTATGTGTCACAGTGGATAATAAGTTGAAATCGTTGTTCAGTGTGCTGTGGCAATAAAAAAAGCAAAAAGAATGTTAGGAATTATTAAGAAGGGAATGACAAATAAAACGAAGGATGTCATAGTCCCTCTATATCTCTTCATGGTGAGACTGCACCTTGAATACTATGTGCATTTCTGGTCACCGTATCTCAAAAAGGATATAGCTGCACTGGGGAAAGTGCAGAGAAGGGTGACCAGAATAATGGGCATGGAATGGCTGCCCTGTGAGGAAAGGCTAAAGAATTTAGGGCTGTTCGGTTTGGAGAAGAGACAACTAAGGGGGGATATGATAGAAGTCTACAAAATCATGAAAGAACTTGGACAAATTAATGTAAATCGGTTATTTACTCTCTCAGATAATAGAAGGACCAGGGGGCACTCCATGAATTTAGCAAGTAGTTCATTTAAAACAAATCGAAGAAAATTCTTTTTCACTCAGTTCATAGTTAAGTTCTGGAATTCATTGCCAGAGGATGTGGTTACATCAGTGTAACTGGGTTTAAAAAAGGTTTGGATAAGTTACTAGAAGAAAAAATCCATAAACAATTACATTAATTAAATAACACTGGTAAACAAATTTCTGGGAACATTTTGTTTCCTCCACAACCTTCGCTGAAACAAGAATATTTTACAAGCTGAACACAAATATGCTTTTATTATGTCTGTTTCACGTACCATTTGCCAGAAAAGTGTGATGTGCATTAAGCATTGTTAGATTATGTTCAAAATGGTATAGAGACCAATGATTAAAAACATTGAGTGAACATTCTAATGCTTCGGTATGTGTAACCATTGGTGAAATATAACACCTCAGTAAGCACATTTTGATTCACTCTTTTTATGAAGGTCTCTAAGCGCATCTTTTCATGGATTGAATTTATGCCTATCTGGTTTTGTTGTTTGTGAAGACTCATGAATAAAATGAGCAACCTTGGAGTGGATCTCATGTTGTTGGACTGGATTAGAAATTGGTCGAGTGATAAAAGATAAGAGGATGCTGGCAAATGGAATTCACTCAGAGGAGAGAAAGGTGATTAGTGGAGTGCCTCAGGGATGGGTTCTGGGGCAGATTCTGTTCATTAGCTTCGTGACTGATATTGTAGAGAGGTTAGAAGGAAAAAGAATTAGTGAATTATGAAGATCTGCAGCATAGTAGACATATTGAGAGGTGACCTCAAAGCTTGAGGGATATTCAAATGTGAGGCATTCAGATTCACTAGCAAAAAGTGCAAAGTTAAGCATTTGAGGTGCAAAAAATATGTGATGGGATGGGGTTTATTTATTTATTTATTATTTATTTAGATTTTTAATTACCACTTTTCATCACTTCAGAAAGGATTATCATTCAGGTACTGTAGATATTTCCCTATCCCCAGAGGGCTTACAATCTAAGGCTAGGATTCATCATTCTGTGCGGAATGATGAACCCTACCCTGGTGGGGGGGGTGAAGCAGGGGGCAGTCGGGCGATAGCGGTTTTGCCTGCTGTGGTGCAGCCGGCTGCAGGCTATCGCGGGCATAGCGCCACCGTAAAAGGTGGTGCTATTCCCCGCGCTACTGTTCAAAACATCGCCGGCAGTGGTGCCGCTGCCAATTACCATAATTCCCACCCTAACTCTACCCCTAATTTAAATCTTACCGCACATTAAGGCCCTTATCGCATATGTTAGAGCCTTATTGCGTGCGATAAGACCCTAATGCACGCGACAAGGACCTATCGCGGCTTGGAAAATAATCCCCTACATTTGTACCTGAGGCAGTGGAGGGTAAAGTGACTTGCCCAAGGTCACAAGGAGCGACAATGGGACGTAACCTTGGTCTCTCCTGTTTGTAGCCTGCTGATATGAAAATAGCAAAGAAGTGTGAAAAAGGGGTGACTAGGGCCAGAGGGATGCTAGACTGCATAGAGAGAGACATAACCAAGAGAAAAAAGGAGATGATAATGCCCATGTCCTGGTCACTGATGAGGTCTTACCTGGAGTACAGTGTTGGGTTCTGGAGATCATATCTCAAAAAGGATAGAGACAGAATAGAAGCTGTCCAGAAAGAGGCAACCAAAATGGTGTAGGAACTGAACCAAAAAAACATTTGAGATGAGACTTGAGGACCTAAATATATATACCCTAGAGGAGATGAGAGACAAGGGGATATAATACAGACTTTTAAATACCTGAAAGCAAATCTTTTCCAGTAGAAAGGAAGCTGTAGAACTATGAGACATGAGATGAAGCTCCAGACAGGTAAACTCAGCAACAACATCAAGAAAGTTTTCTTAGGGTGCTAGGTGCCTGGAATGTGCTCCTGCAGGATGTGGTGTAGATGAAAACAATGGCAGAATTCAAAAGAGTGTGGTATAAACAGAGAATCCCTAGAGGCAAGAGAATGGAAAGGAAGCACTGGGATAACCTATGGCAACTAATCTGCATGGAGCAGCAGTTACAACCCTAAACAGTTTGCTAAGCAGACTGATGGGCCATTTTGGTCTTTATCTGCCAACATTTACTGTGCTTCTATGTTATTTTTCAGAAAATTTCTAAATTCTCAGAGTTCCTTTTCATTGTAATTTTTTGTTATGAAAGACATTGGGCTGGATTTTTAAACCTACGCGCGCGGGGTACATTTATGCTCGCTACCTGTCGTGCACAAATGTACGCCGATTTTATAACATGTGCGCGCAGCCACACGCATGATATAAAATCCGGGATCGGCGCGTGCAAGGGGGGGAGCGGCCTCGGAGGGAATTTTCCTTCCGCCCCCCTCCCACCTTCCCCTACCTAACCCACCCTTAGCCTTTCCTTAAACACCAACTTTTATTTTACAAGTTGCACGCGCCGGCCAAGTACTGGCGCGCAATCCCCTGGCCTAGCGGCCCTACGAAGGCCTCTGGCCACGCCCCACCCCTTTTTTCAAGTCCCGGGACATATGTGTGTCCTGGGGCTTTGCGTGCGTTGCCGGGCCTATGCAAAATAGGCTCGGTGCGCATAGGGCTTTAAAAATGTGCCCCATTGCTTGTAAACCCAGCATTTTATTTTTCAAGCATCTACTCTTGTTACAGTGTTCTATGTCGACTTTTGTCATCATTGTCCCAACATTATGTTGCAAATAAATAATTCTCCCAGTAACAACAATGTCGAGGTGAACCATAAACTTTCAGTAAGTTCTGTTATGACTTTGCTTCCATAGTTTCTTTTGGTCATGGTTCTAAGGACTGAAGAATTAGTTTCCTGGTTTGTACCCAGTATAACTGTATGTAGATCTCCTGGGCTCGCGATAGATGAGACAGCCACCAGTGAGGTTACAGCTCCTGCCACTGCAGAACTATTCATAGATGAATCATAGTCACAGACACCCCCATCTCCACAGCTGCTGCCGTGACAGAAATATTCTCCCGAGGCCAGCACCAACTACCCAGAGCTGTTCCATCTGCACCTGATTCCAGAACCAACACACCAGCAGCCTCCATTTCCTCTGCAGTATGCAACCAATACATGTCAACCTCTGTATCTACTGGAAAAACTGCCTTTCAAAGACACCATCTGAATCTGTCTATGGATGTTAGCAGGTTGAAGCTCAAGGCTGAAGGTCTGTCAAGTCTCCAAACCCAGCACCACAGCTGCTGCTTCTGAAACTCCAGCCTAAATCCTTGGTGATTAACCATAATATAGCTTTTAACAGGTTAGGTCTTCAGAGGTGCAAATATTTATCCTTTATCTTCACTGTGGCAAAAAAATGGAAAAAAAAAGCCTTCAATAATTCAGAGACTTGAAATTCGAAAAATGTGACCTAATGGCCTGAGGTCATCTTAGATCTTTCATGATGTTAATTATAAAAATGACAGATATTTTCTATAATTATTTTTTCCATAGGCTTTGGAATGGGCAGTGGGGTTTGCAGGGGCCATGGCCGCCTCCCCCCCAAAATTTCCACTGGCAGTGGAAGGAGAAGGTGGGATGGCACATTTTGTTCTTTCTTGTGTCCTTCTCCTCTCTGCCCCCTCCTCCTGACATTACCACAATCACCACACTCACCCTAAAGAATCAGAGGGTCATGGTCTTGCACTGCTTTGGGCCACTTCCTCCTTTTTGGCTGCAAGTGATTGAATGATGTCATCAGGTGCCGACAGCCAAGGAGTAGGAATCAGCCCATGTGGCAAGGCTTCGATACTCTGAAAACAGTTCCAGCTAGGCCTCCACAGAGCACAATTCACAGTGGCGAAAGAAGCCCAAGCTGCCACAGAGTCCATCCCACAGTAGCCAAAGAAGCCCATCCCGCAGCAGCTAAAGAAGTCTAGGCCACTGCAGAGCCCATCCCTCAGCAGCTGAAAATAAGGTCTTGGCCTGCCTATGTTCATGTGCGTGCAAGAAAGTGCCTGCCTGTGTGTTGGTGTGCATGCCTGCCTGTATATATGTGTGCATGTGTGAGAGAGTGCCTTCCTGCCTGACTGCATGTGTATGTGTGAGAGTACCTGCCTGCTGCATGGGTGTGTTTGTGTGAGAGTGTCTGCCTTCCTTCCCTGTGTATGTGTACCTGCCTATGTCTGTGAGAGAATGCCGTCCTGCCTGCCTGCATAGGAGAAAATGCCTGCCTGCATGAGTGTGTGTGTATGTGTGAATGCTTGCCTGCCAGAATGTATGAGTACCTACCTGTGTGTGAGTGTGTGTGTGTGTGTGTGAAAGAGCATGTGGGGAATGTTTGAGAGCATGAACATGTTTGAGTGTGTGGATGCTTGCCTGCCAGAATGTATGAGTACCTACCTGTGTGTGTGAGAATGAAAGAGCATGTGGGGAATGTTTGAGAGCATGAACATGTTTGAGTGTGTGAGTGTGTGGATGCTTGCCTGCCAGAATGTATGAGTACCTACCTGTGTGTGTGAGAATGAAAGAGCATGTGGGGAATGTTTGAGAGCATGAACATGTTTGAGTGTGTGAGTGTGTGGATGCTTGCCTGCCAGAATGTATGAGTACCTACCTGTGTGTGTGAGAATGAAAGAGCATGTGGGGAATGTTTGAGAGCATGAACATGTTTGAGTGTGTGAGTGTGTGGATGCTTGCCTGCCAGAATGTATGAGTACCTACCTGTGTGTGTGAGAATGAAAGAGCATGTGGGGAATGTTTGAGAGCATGAACATGTTTGAGTGTGTGAGTGTGTGGATGCTTGCCTGCCAGAATGTATGAGTACCTACCTGTGTGTGTGTGAGAATGAAAGAGCATGTGGGGAATGTTTGAGAGCATGAATATGTTTGAGTGTGTGAGAGTGAGAAAGAGGATAAAGATTGTGTGGCCACCCTCCCCCCAATCCACAACATTCTCGGAGTGACTGGCAATCAAAAGATCCCCAGGTATGGAGAGCGGGAGATTTCTAAATCTTTTACTAGTTTCAGTTTTTTGATCTTATTTGATATTTGCTGTTTTGAAATATTTTTACTGAGCTTTTAATTATTGGATGTTCTATTCGTTGGCTGTTCTGAAATACGTATTCCTATGGTTTTACTATTAGGAATAATGTTTTATATTTCTAGATTTTATTTGGTATAATCTGTTTCATAGGCCACACAACACTGTTGAATTTGGCTATAGTCCATCCAATAGTAAACTGTCTTTGGGGTGGAGTGTGAGTCAAGTTATCTTGTGACACAAACACTTTCTTAACATGATTATCATTTTGCAATTATTAGGTAACATTTTAAGAAAATGTCTGTGGTTGTAGTTTTTGTATTTGAGAGATTACTGGAAACAAAACTGAATTTTTACTAGAAGTTTTGTTGCACACCTGTATATAGACTGAACTGTAGGTACTACATCTTCAGACCTGCAATAAGATACAAGCTCTATTCTACAGAAAATTTGATGGGTTTGACTAGATAAGCAACTTCCAAGTTTGTCATGCATTATTTCTAGCTTTTTCCTCCATGTCTGTTTTTGTATCCAGACTTGGTTGTTTCAGAATTTAAAATGGAAGAGATTGAGTTAACCAGAAAGAATGGCTTGGCAATATGCAGAAAGAAGGGGCAGTCGGTGGGGAAAACATAGCTTGGCTACATTAGACTTTTAGGCAGAAGAGTTTAGCACTTTCCATTACATCCTATTTACAAAAAAACTGCAAGTCTCTACAAGGCCTTAGAAATTCTTCCAAGTAGGAGATGCCTGGCTTTGACTCTTGGAGTTCTTTAAGGTGCAGGTGATGGATAAACTAATGGCAGATGTGGTTTTATTTTTCAGTCCGTTTATAGCCAAACTATTATGAGTATTATAACATACAAATTCCTTTCTGGGCTTGGAAGGTGAAGCAAAAAGACAAACATTTGTAAATAGACTAGATTTTGATATATTAAGTGGGTAGGAGATCAGTACACAGAACAAAAGATGGTATTCTATAAACAGAAGTATCTTCCAAATCAGAAAAAAAAGGCCAGTGTCACGGATGTACTCCTTTCAAATATAGCCAAGTTTATAGAATGCATTCTAACAGTATATGTTTATACCGTCACACAGCCAGGAGAAGTGAGGTTGTTAACAGTGGAAACTTCATAATGACTTGAATTTAAAATGTTTGTTATGAAGAATGAAAGGAAAAATGAAAGCCACACATGAATTCATTTATTGCTTATTCTAAAATTCTTGAGAAGAAATAACTTCATATGCCCATAACTGGCAAGATTAACATTTTGGAGGTCATTTTCAAAGGAAAATATAAATGGCTTTTGAAAATGGTTACAATATATGCTATTGAGTTATCAATTGTTTTTATCTGTGTTAAGTGCACTTAATGTGGGTAAATGGGCTTTTGAAAATTGCTACAATAGTATGTTACATTTATATTTTTCTTTGAAAAGTACCCTGTTTGTTTAATTTCTTGTTATATTGCTCTCTTGATATAGGAACAGATTAACTGTATAGACTGATAATTCTCTTATTTCTGCCCTTATATAATTCCATATATTGTGAAATCAATTTATAGTTACTCTGTAATTAGGAAGTGTCATACAGTATGTTTGAACACAGAAAGCTAATATCTATGGCTATTTGATCACTCTTGTATTGCAATAACTTGTGGAATAAAGGAAAACTGAATCTATATACTTTTTTTTTTGACAAGTTTCCTCCTGCTCCTTTGGGCTTCCAACTCATTTGGAACCACTGCTGGGTTCCTGGTGCTAATTTAGCCTTCATTCGCAATTCATTTTAGTCCAGCCAACCCAGTGAGCAGAAGAACCAATTTGGAGATTAAATGAAAGATCTTCCACATGGCAATGCACAGCGTTTGTAACTCAGCCACCAGCTCTGAATAAGAATGCTTCTGAAATATGCTTTGATGACAGTATATAAGATAACTTGCAGTGGATCACAAAATTACTTGCCCAACATTTTTTTTAAGGACATAACTATCAATAAAATGATACATTTACTAAGTGAAATGTGTTTGCCCATAGCACCTTACAGTTGTTTCCGCTTGCACATTTCATGCTTGAATCTACACAAGTTCCTGTCCTTTATAAGGAGAAGGTGGTTTATATACTGTATGTTAGTATTAATATTCAAATGCATCACTTTCACAATATTTTTCTTACCCCTCACAATACACTTCAGTGTAATTTCATACATACTTCTGCCAGCATGAATTAACCTAAATGTTTTTGGATTACTTACAAAAAAAAATCCTCTTACATAACTAATTCAATAAATACAGCAGAATACCCACAGACAACTTCTTAATTTCAGTTTACGAGAACCATCATACTGATTTACATAAAACTGAGAATCAAGGTCTGTGACTAAAGCCCTATATATAAACATAGGTTCACATTTTTATGTGAAAGTGTCATGAAATAAAACTCAAAAAATTATCACACCTCAGTGAATCTTTGAAAAATGTATTAGAAAACAGTAACTAAATTCTCAAGGAAAGCTCAAAGGCAATGGAGACATTACTGAAGTTTATAAGTTGAATTCTCTATTATAATCCCTGACACAGGACTGGATTTCGTGAAAGAATCCATCAGGGGAAATGAAAAAAGAGCTTTATTATTTATATATCCACTGGCACTGCAAATAAAGAAAATGCAATACAAACGGGTACAAAACAGGCACACATAAAGCAAATGAATTCAATCACAGTAAAAGCAACACACTGAGACATGCGGCATGGCATCCTGTTGATGCCAGAAATGCAATACCAGAAATGACGTGCAAGTGCAAGAGTCTTCCTTTAAAGCAAAAGGGGCTGACCAATCAAATGTGTTCAAACAAGTGAATTCCACTCAGTGTTAGCATTGAGACCTGTAGGGTGGATCACTTGGAGAAAAACAAAATCCAGAATTTTTCTCTGTTGTTTAATCTGGCCCCTCCAGTGAGCAGGAACAGATTCTAACACTCACTATGTGAAACAATAGGAGCCTGCAAGTTCTTACTATTCAAACAACTCCTATGTTCAGACAAATGGATCAAACATACATTTTCTGACAGGGGCACAATAATAAGTAAACCACAAAAGAGGATTCACAGTTCATATGAGTATGTAAAAAAATACACTTGATGCAAAGGAGGATGTTGCCATATATCTCCAGAAATCACTTGATCACAAAAAGAGCAATTTTCACAAGGTAAATGGCCATGTATAATATTTAAGTCACGAAATAGATCAAACAAGGTCTAATGTTTCAAATTGCCTGGAATTTAATCACTGTTGCTGATCTGCGCTGTTGAGTGTTAGAATTTGTTCCTGCTCACTGGAGATTAAACAAAAGAGAATTCTGGATTTTTTCTTTCCAAGCAGCCCACCTTACAGGTCTCAATGCTGATATTGAGTGGAATTCGCTTGTTGAAAACTTTTGATTGGTTATCCCCTTTAAAAAAAAAAAAAAAAAAAGAGCACTCTTGCACTTATGTCATTTCTAATGTTGAATTTCAAGCATCAAGAGGATGCCATGCCATATGTCTGTGTGTTGCTTTTATTGTGATTGAAATATTTTGCTTTATGTTGTGCCTGTTTTGTTCACATTATTATTGCATTTTCTTTATTTGCAGTGCCATTGGATGTATAAACATTGAAGCTCTTTTTTCATTTCCCCTTGATAAGGATTCTTTCATGAAACATGGTCCCATGTCAAGGATTAAATTGGAGAATTGTCTCTGCTGCCTTTCAGCTTTTCTTGAGAATTTAGATAAGTACTGTTTTCTGATAAATTTTTCAAAGATTCACTGAGGTGTGATGTTAATTTTTTGAGTTTCATTTCATGGACACTTTCACATAAAAATGTGAACCTATAATTACCGGTATATATTTGAGTCTTTAGTCACAGAACTTGATTTCTCAGTTCTGTGCACCTCAGTATTATGGTTCTTGTACACTGAAATTAAGAAGTTCTCCATGAGCATTCTGCTGTATTTATTTTTCAAATTAAATATATTGAATTAGTTATGTAAGAGGATTTCTTCATCTTGTTGATCTTCGTCATCGTTTAGGACTTTTGGTTTTGATTACTTACAGTTGTAACAATTGTGGGGTCTTGGAATTTTTAAAACAAAGATCAGAAATAGAATATAGGCAGCACAATGTCGCACTTGTCCATAAAATTCCAGTCTAAAATATACCAGACCAAAAATTTGAATAGCCTAAACCAAATCTGTATAACACTCTCATCACTCTGCTGCCCATGCACTATTGATTGATATAAGATCTTTAATAGTTGCACTGTATTGCATCAGAAATCTCTGTGGGCGCAGGACCAGCGCCCCCTGGTTTTGATATGGGCCACGGTGGAGTATGTGCGCTATTCTATGCATAGGTCCACCATGAAACAGCTTGGTGGGTTGAGCAGCCGATTGGCTAGGCTCCCTTGCAGGTTTTTGCTCAGTTGCTGACGAGGTAGGCCTAAGAGTTCAGGATCACAGTCTGTGAATCCCCACACACCTAGTGCCGCAAGTAAGCATCGGAGTATGTCTACTGCTGCGGGTCACGCTGATAGGGACCCTGGTGGCATGGAGGGTGAAAGTGGCTCTTACTCCCTGGAGGATGGGAAATCCTCTGGGATTGGAACTGTATAGCACAATGTTGTGTTTCTTCATAGAAATGGGTTGCTGGCTCAGATTGCTGAGGCACTGAAGATGATGGGGATGCCAAACAAGAATCCCATTTAAATTCCTTATATGAAGCATTATGGATGATATTCAAGAACTGATTGATCTTGAATGGGGCAACTCAGATGCTGTTTTTACAGGGAGACAAACCTTGGAAGTGTGGTACCCCATGGATTCGGCAGAAAGAGAGAGCGAGCAGTTGTGCTTTCTGAAAGTCGATGCACTGGTTGCCGTCACCAAGCGGGTGACTATCCATGTGGAAGGGGGGAAACGGCTTGAAGGAGACACAGGATAGGAGAATTAAGGCTATCCTTAAGTAGGCCTCGAAGTGGTGGCAATGAATTGCAGGTGGCCTCTTGCTGCTATCTGAGGGATCACATTTCCTTGCTCTCTATCAGGAAGTCGATGAGTCTGGTTTGGATTCAGAGCAATGCCCTATGGCCTCTCCACGCTGGATGAGCCCGTTCTCATCTGATCTTGGAAGCTAAGCAGGGTTGAGGGTCAGCTATGGCTGATGAATGGGTGCTGAGACAATCCAAAGCTGCCTCTTATGAAATGGAGTTTTAAGGATCATTCTGATTTGGGAGTGAAAAAAGCAATGGCCAATAAGTGGGGTGAGTCCCAGGTTCCTCAGGTTACCAGAGGATTAAAAGTAAGCACCACACTCGTTCGGCATGGTATGTTGTGCTGATAGTTTTCAAATGTTTTCAGCCCCACAGAGGAGTGATTTTTCATAGGGCTCGACCTTGGAGACCAGATGTGGCGCAGGCTCGAGAGGCGGTGTCCCCCCCCCCCCCCCCAAACCCCTCAGTGAGGGTATGCTGGCCCACTCCCAGGATCAGGAGGTAGGAGTTGCCCTGTCTCTCCTGTTTTATCGGAGGTGGATGAAGGTCACATCAGACCAGTGGATTCTGGAGGTGATGAGAGATTATTATTTTCTAAAGTTTCTCAGTATGCCTTGAGACATTTTCGTGATGTCTTCCTGCAGCTCTCCACAGAAGACAAACAGTGGAGTATAAGTGATCAGGACTTCTCAGCCTGTGGATTGATATACTAGGACCCATGTCTCAAGATAATTCGGGCCAATATTACTTCACCCCATCCTGGATTTCAAGGGAGTCAGCTGGATTTTGCAAGTGACTCATTCGCTTATGGAAACTTTATGCTTGCTGAGAAGAGCAGTACAGTTGGGGGAGCTTTTAAAGTCTTTGGGTTGTCAGAGGAGTATCTGCATATTCCCATCCAGCTGGAGCATCAACTGTTTTCTGTGTTTCACTGTTTTGGGGGCGACATTGTCACTTTTTGAGCACTACCTTTCAGATTGGACACCACTCCCAGAACCTTCTCGAAGGTCATGGTGTGGGTAGGAGCAGTGTTGAGAAAGAGTGGCAGGGAGTGATACAAAGGCGGATCTCACCTGCTAAGGAAAGAGACCATGCAGGATATATCTCTTAAACGTGGCCACAAGGTAATGGTAGCCCTAGCCCATATAGAGCTTGGAAAGTCAGGCACAGCATTTTAAACCGTACTTTGAAAGGTAAAGGGAGCCAATGCAATCTGCTAACACTGAGATCACATGATCTCTGATGGAGCAACCAGAAGCTAGCTGAACTTCTCCATGTTGGATTATCTACAGGAAAAGAGAATTGCTATAGTTGAACTGTGACAAAACTAATACCTGTAGGACCCCTTTTAACCTATAGCTTTTCAAAATAGACATAAATCAAATTGAGTGTAACCTAAATCGAGCCTTACTTGAAACATAAGCAAGATGCTTCTCTAAAGAGAGCACAGTGTCTAGGAACATCCCTAAGCTTTTCAGAAATGGTTTAGTTTCAAAAACAAGTTTATAGAAATATGGGGGATCTACTAGATAAGTACTTGTTTAGCAGTCCAGAAAATCTCTATTTATGAAGGATTCATTATCAATGTATTAACTTGCATCCAGTTGGAAACTTTTGCCAGATATTTATTCACGGAGGGAATGAAAACATCATGATTATCTAAGCAGGACTATAAGTTTTAAGATCATCAGCATACTGTAGCACTGGTATTTGAAGCCATAAAGCTTAATGACATCTAACAGGAGGTGCAAATAAATGTTAAACAGAGTTGGACACAATATCTCCCTGTAGTATACCAGACTCCACAGAATCAAAGGAAGGTCTTCTCTTTCCCCAACCTCTCTTTATTGTTGATTGCTATCATTTTTGTTTTCTCTTGAATTCCTTCCCATGTATAAGAGGTATTGCATCTACCAACTGTGGATGTGAGCAGGATGCTTTATACAATCACTTCTAATATTGCTGTTTCACTAGCCATGACCATAAGCATAGTGCTTGATTCTGGCCCTCCCAAGGAGTTTAAATGCTCTAGCAGCAGTCTAGACTGTAGTTATCTATAGGAATGGGAACATGAACAGAAATCAAATTCTGATTTTCCAGAGAGTATGAATCCATTGAACCAACCCCAAAACTAATTTGTTTCAAAGTTTTCCAGCATCCTTTGAGAGCTTGACAACTAATAAATTAGAGGTTCATGATTTGTTTTTGCTTTTGGTTTAAGTGTATGTTTTATTTGTAAAGCTTTTGTAACCCTTTTTTTGGGGTTTTGCTATTTCCCCTAGCGCAATAAAAATATTTATTATCTGGGGCTGTCGTCTTAGGCATATTCCCTAAGGGGTGGATTCTTTCTATGGAGGTGAAGATAGTCCTTTGTGGTCCATGTGATGGTGTGCTTTTTCTTAAGTATATATGTTTCTCTGCAGGTTTCTGAACTGCTGAGACAAACAGGCTAGACACAGGCTGGGTATTCAAATACAATTTACTGTTAATCTCAAGAACTTCCATCAATGTCCATTAAAAAGAACTTCTATCAATGTCCATTAAAAGCCTCCACAAATGAAACTGTTCAATGGGAATATTTACAATGTATTCCTTAGTTCAAGGCTTGTGTCTTTATCTCAGATTCTGGAATGGAGCTTATCACTTTCCTTCTCAGTGAATAAATTGTCCCAGTGGTTTAAGGAAATCCTATTGTAGGGAATCCCCTGAAAAAAAAAATCCTAGCTTTAGTATTTTTCCCACAACCTGTGTCCTAATCCCTTAGGGTGGTGGAGATCCTGTTGAGGGCCTCCTGATCTTCTTCCTTCTTCCTTCTTCCTGAACTTCCAATAAATGTGACTTCTATGAAGGAAAGGTCTGATGCATACAGGAAACCAGCTATATTAGCCCTGCTTCCTTGTGAGGAGGAGTGGATCAAAATCCTCCTCACAACAAAAAGGGTAAACCTTCAGCAGTTCCATAAATCACGCTCTCTCTGGTTCGGGGAATGCTGTCACTGATCTTGCCTTTTCTCTGACCCAGAAGGAGGGCTCACAGGCCTTCAGTCCTTGTCTTCTGGATCCTTACGGTTCAAGGTTTCACACCAGTCCCCAAATATTCCAAACTTCTAATAAAATCTCTTTCAGAAATAATGCAGATTCTCTCCCGCAGGGAGTACACTGATAAGGAATCTCCTGTGAATGAAAGAACACTCTCCAAAGTCTAACTCAAAATGACAATTCTGCACCTATTCCAAGCCTCCCCAAGTAGAATAAGACTACGAATCACAGTCAGCCTCAAGACAGGGGTTGTACAGGACTGAAGTCTCTCTGGCAGGGATCTAGGGCCATCTAGTGGCTGACTAGGGGGTCGTCACACTTTTCATTTTTTTTTACTTTATGGTAAATTATTTGCAGTAAGCAATAAATTTGCAGTAAACGATAAATTGCAAACCTACATTGTTTGTTATCATATATAAATCTCCTTTCTAACATGTAATAAAATAGATTTCCAGACATAATTTTATTGATTTTGAAGCCAATAAGTTTCACACCCCCATTCTGAGGCAATCTGATGCGCATGTTACAGTGGTATCTAGTGGAACTTGGGGCTGGCTTGAAAGTTCATTTGTGTGCAATTCTCATTCACTATCCTAGTTTTTGCTGCCCAAGACAACTGAGGATGGCATTGCTGTGGAGACAGTGTTTGCAGGCCCTGCAGAAGAGAGTCTTAGCTATCAAAGGAGACACCTACTGACAAAACTTCAAGTGCATGTGTATAAGGTTCTGGAGGGAGCTGCAATCTGTAACCTCTGGCCAAGGCTCATCTCTGCAGTGTTTAGGCTAGGTAAGAGATGAATTAAAAATAGGGAAAAAACACAAGTAGTTGTGATTGAATTTTCTTGGTACTGTAATCCCAATAGGGTCAAGTTTGATTTAGTTGGAAGCCCAAGAAAACAGGAAGATATTGCAAAGCCAAAAAATAAATAGTGGAGCACAAATAGGTATACGGTTCTCTAAGCGGAGATGTACATGATGCACAATCTAAATGTGGACTTTGACAAATTCAGGATATCAAGACTTACCATTACTTCTCTTGTCTCCAAGGACAAGCAGGATGTTAGTCCTCACACATGAGTGACATCATCAGATGAAGCCCGGGACAGAAAACTTCTGTCAGAGTTTCCAGAACTTTGATTTGGCATATTGAGCATGCCCAGCATGCCCTATATCACGCATCCATGCGGGGTCCCTCTTCAGTCTGTTTCTTTTTCGCAGAGCTTTCACATCGCAGAGTGAGTGAGTTCTTAAATTTTTCTTTAAAACTTGTGGAAATCTTTTTTTCCCCGATTTTTTTCTCAAGTTTTCTCTCATTCTATTAACGCCAAATCCTTCTCGGTCACCCCCGTAGCCTCCTCAGCTAGGTTTCTCTGCATTTTCAGGTAAGCTTTCTTTCACTTTGACCTCTCCCATGGTGGTGGTGCCTCGGTGCCCATTACTCATCAGTGCCCACTGCCATCGTTGTCATTTTGTGTCCCTCTTTTTTTCGCTTTGGTCATGGCCACTATTGGGTTTCGTCAATGCACTCAGTGCTCAAGGGCCATAACTATCAAGGACCCCCATGATATATGTGTCCTCTGCTGGAGGGCATCGCATGAAGTTCTGGGTTGTTGCAAATACGCCCAAATGACCCCAAAGGGACATCACACCCAACTCGACAAGATGGAGAAGCTCCTCTGGTTGGGGAAGTCCAAGCCATCAACTTCGGCATCGGCAGCACCAATGGACCTTGGAGCTGCACAGATAGACACCACGCCATCAACATTGGCGGGACCGTCAGTTCTGTCAATGCCACCGGCCGATAGGGGTGCCGGAGACCGGTCACGCTCTGTATCCTCCAGATTTAGGAAGTCTGGTTTCTCATCTTCGACACCGATACGGGGAAAGACTGGGCCGAGCACTAAGAGAAGCTGAGGAAGCATCAGCATCAGTCGCCTTCAATGCACGGTGCCAGGGATGGGGATGGGATGTGCTGGCTCATGCCATGATGCCCCAAAATGACCCCGCGGCAAGGAGCACCCATTCTCCATCGATGCCGGGGGCCCATTATTGTCTCTACTGGTCTTGAGAATCCGAGGAAGATCTGGCCACACCTCCTTCCTCCAGACAGTGTTGGCTTCGGCAACTTTCATGAAGTAGCTGGAGCCGGTGCATCCCGCTGGCGGTGGAGCAGACACTGCAGGGTATCGGTCCTGTGGCACCAACAGCACTGTGACACAAGTCCTATCCACTTTAGAGCCACTGCTGGAACAGCTCAGTGTGCTCATCAATGTGTTACCAGCTCGGCTGGTGCCAGTTCCCGGGAGGCCATTGATGCCCAGCGGGGGCAACGATGCTTCCCCCTACCGATGCGGTGGTTGTTGCTGGTTCCTCTGAGGAGGAATCCCCGCTGAGGCTGGCAGAGAGACTGCGGTCTGCTGCACCCATCCAGCTTTGCTGGAGCCTGCCCTGGATTTGTCGGTGAAAGTGCGCCTGAATGAAAGCCGAGCACCCAGGGCCCTATCCCCTGTTGATTACAGTGAGGATGAGGGTCCCTATGGCCCCTGAGGGGATGATGATACAGAGCCCTCTTCCGAGGGCTCAGAGGGTCTCCCCTCAGAACTGTCTCCTCCAGAAGAGCGAAGGAGGTCCCCGCCAGAGAACTTATCCTTCCCAGGTTTTTTGCAGGTAATGGTGGAAGCCATTCTGTTTCAGTTGTTGACAGAGGAAGATGCCAGGCACAAGATGCTGGAGATGCTCTAGTTTGTGGAACCTCCTAAGGAAATCGTGGTAGTCCCAGTGCACGATATCCTTAAGAAGCTGCTGTTGAGGATATGGGAACACCCCTTCACAGAACCTCCTGTTAACAGGAAGGCAGACCAGGGTCTACTGGATTCAGTAAGCATCAGCTTCCCCACCAATCGGTGATTGTTGAGTCCGCTCTCAAGAGGGCCAAGCACTCTCGGACCCACTCCTCAGCTCCCCCAGGGAAGGACCACAGAGCATTAGATGCTCTTGGGAGAAAAGTATTCCAGGTAGCCATACTTATTGCCCGCATTGCCTCCTACCAGCTCTACATGAGCCAATACCCGCGGGACTTCTGGAAGCAGGTGCAGGAGATAGCCAAGCAGCTGCCTCAGCCACAGCAGGACTCCCTCCAGTCGGTTCAGAAGGGCCTGGAGTGCAGAAAACACAAGGTCCGGGCAACCTACAATGTTTTTGAAACAGCAGTGGGAGTCCACGCCCGCAGATTGGCATGTCTGCAGGCCTCGGATTTTCATCCAGAGGTTCATGAACAGCTCGCTAACATGCCATGTACCAGGGAGAATCTCTTTGGAAATAGGGTGAAAGACGTGGTGGCCCAGTTGTGGGACCATCAAGAGACCCTCCAACAGCTCTCCGCTAGCATTCCGGACCCATCGTCCTCATCTAGGAGGTTGGCAAGGCAGGGGTAGAGGAAGTTTTTCTATCACCAGATTATCTTTCTATCCTCCGCCCCTTTGCTACTGTCAGCAGCTGGTGGGCTCCCGCGGTCGCCCCAGGCAGCATAGAGCATAGAGCTTCCAAGCTCCAGCCCATGCCTCAGTCAACTCCCAGGATGGAGTTTTACATTTGTAACATTCGGGTTACATTTGATTCAGGTAGTGAAAGTTCTTCAGGTGATGAGTTGGTCCCATCAGTAAATACAGCTCCACAGAGAGATTCTACAACTGAGAATCGTTTTTTAGGTCGAGGTCGGGGGTTTCGCCGCCCCCCACGGTCGCGAAGGAATCGATGGATAGACGGGTCCAACTACACCAGACAAACCAGGTCCCAAACTCAACAGAATCGTTGATTCTGAATCTCTCTACGTTTCATCTAACACCTCTCCAAGAACAACTTCTTCAAAAAGTTCTAACGTTTATTCCAACACCAAAGGCAGATCTACTCCAGTTAGAAATTGCCTTATTTAAATTTGTTCGGAAGTTATACATTAAACACTATTTTATTGATACACCATCTAGTTGTGATATTTCTATTTTACGCAACAAATCAAAGTGGTTTCCTCCTGGACCGGTTGATCCCATTATCTTCACTTTTTATCAAACCACTTTATGAGATCTGAGAACTGCCTTCACGACGGATCGTACTTTCACCAACCTGACCAG
Source organism: Rhinatrema bivittatum (assembly GCF_901001135.1). Classification (NCBI taxonomy): domain Eukaryota; kingdom Metazoa; phylum Chordata; class Amphibia; order Gymnophiona; family Rhinatrematidae; genus Rhinatrema; species Rhinatrema bivittatum. The sequence goes on along the minus strand of NC_042617.1, from coordinate 104,074,160 downwards.
ACCGGAAGCACAAGCTTTGAAGGATTTACAAGCGAATAGTGCTCTGGTTATTAAACTAGCCGATAAAGGCGGTAAAATTGTTATTATGGATTGGGCTCAATATACAGCAGAAGCACTACGACAACTTCAGAACAGTCAATTTTACATGCAACTTCCATCAGATCCTACTACAGACATTTTTGATTTAATCACACAAGTAGTTCAGAATGGCATTGATCAAGGGTTTTTGACAACTCATGAAATTACTTTCTTATTGAATAAACATCCAGTGGTTCCTGTCTTCTACCTCTTACCAAAAATTCATAAAAATATCAATGACCCACCGGGTAGGCCTATTGTCTCCGGTAAAGGATCTATTCTTGAACCATTGTCCAGATTCATTGACTATTTTCTAGCTCCATTTATAACTACACAAGCTTCATACATCAGAGACTCTCAACAGATTATTCAATATTTGGAATCACTTGAAGAAGACACATCTCAGCTGTTGCTTGTCACCCTCGATGTAGAAGCGCTATATACCTGCATTCCACAGGATGAGATGTTAAATATAGCAGAAAAATGTTTTGAAGCTAGACCACGCCCCCATAGGGTACCAACCAGTTTCTTGTCAGCACTACTGGATATTGCTTTGACGAAAATTTTTTTCGCCTTTGAAGGTACCTATTATCAACAGATTTGTGGCACCGCCATGGGTGCAACTATGGCACCAGATCTGGCCAATCTATATATGGCTGTCTTTGAAGACAATTGGATATATAAGAACAATCCTTTCACTCAACACATTCATACATGGAAAAGGTATATCCATGATATACTGCTTTTGTGGAAAGGTTCTTTATCGACGGTTCAAGATTTTCTAAATTGGCTTAATGGGCGGAATTCCCATCTTCACTTTACTTTTGAATCTCATACCACTGTTATCCATTTTCTTGATATAAAGATTTTGAAAAGACCATTAGGTTTTGACACCACTATCTATAGAAAACCAGTGGCTTCCAATACATTCTTACACTTTACTAGTGCGCATCCCCGGTCTTTAAAGATGAATCTTCCGGTCAGTCAGTTTTTTAGACTGAGAAGGTTATGCACTTCCACAGAAGAATTTTGCCATCAAGCAGCATCATTGACAGACCGTTTTATCAAAAGAGGCTACCCCCCGCGATGTGTGAAACGAGCATTTACACGAGCACGATTTACTAATAGAGAGTGGCTTTTTTTACCACGTCCTTTGGAATCTACGGACACTTTGACTTTTGTTTTACCTTTTTCCACCATGACACAGATGATGAAGTGCATTATACATCAGAATTGGCACATGTTGCAGATCCATAATGAATTTCAGGAGATCCCTAGATTTGCTTTTACTCGGAGTCCCAATATTAAAGATCTTTTGGTCCACTCCGATTCTACAGTACCCCAATCTGCTAACGTTATAGGAGCCCACACATCCTGTGGTATATGTACAGTATGTCATGTCATGATTGACACATCAGCAATTCACTTTATCAGAAAGGATTTTACCTTCATTTTGAGGAAGTTCACAGACTGTCGTTCGACAGGGGTCATTTACATTATACAATGCCCCTGTCATCTCCTATATGTTGGCAAGACCCAACGGGCACTTAAGACTCGTTTAATTGAGCATCAGTCATGTATCTCTACAGGCCGGATGACGGCTCCACTCACCTCTCACTGCACTCAGTTTCAACACACTTTTGATGATCTTAAGAGTTTGCGTACTTGAGCAACTCTCTCCTAATTGTAGAGGTGGGGACTTTAATATTCGGCTTCTGCGCGCAGAACAACTTTGGATCCATCGACTTGGCACTGTGGAACCTGAAGGTCTGAATTCATCCTTAGAACTCCAAGTGTTTCTTTAATTATTCCGCAGTTCACCTCTCTTCATTGTGTATGTTTACATGCAACCATGGTAACGAATCTTCAGTGACGTAGGTAACGTTTTGACATCACCATGCGCACAAAGCGCGGGCTTTTTTAAAGGTAAGGAGTTTCAGGGCTCCTGCTGTCCCGTTCTAATTGCAACAGCGTCTGAGACGTATGAGTCCACTAAGAAGGTTGGAGTGGCTGTGCCGCTTTAAGTTAAGTAACTGTGTTGTTTTGAAGTTTTTGAAAAAGTTTTGAATTCTTGTTCTTTTGTTTGTCAGCACCTATTTCAACAATTCACAAGGCACTCCTGAAGAAGCGATTGTTATATCGCGAAACACCGGCCGCTGTCAGGGGACTGATTTTTTGAGTTGACTCTCAGGGAACAGCTGAAGTATTCAGATTATTCAAAAAGTGTATAAGTTTGAACAATACTCTAAAAAAACATCTAACCGCAAGTGACGAGTGGTCCGGACGGCAAGTGTTTATAACTGCTGTTGTCTGGCTTGCTGATGCGGTACTATTAATTTTGATTATTTTCGTGGTCAGCACAGCATTGAGAATTTTAACACTTTGTCTTCTTGTTATATGGCTTTTGATCGACAAGACTAGTGCTGGGGTTCTTTGATTCATTGTTCAATATGGTCCTACACATCATTTCTTTGGCCACAGCTGATCTCCATGTTTGCAAATATTTGAGTTTTCCTTATCTTAAGATTTTCAAGTATTTACTAAAGTGGAGATGTGGGTTACACCCACAAAACACATTTAAAATGTTATCCTCAAAATGTGCAGTTTCTATTTCTTGAATCATGAAAACCAAGTTTTTAAAAATTAAAGATCAGAAAATCACACATTTGTTTTTAATTAAGAAATTACAGTTAAATGTGTGAATTTCATTGATTTGAAGGACAGGACCTCATGATGATACCCATACTATATCTCTGTTTTTTCCTGTTCAGCCCAGTCAAATCCAGTGTTACTACAAAATTGTCATTTCAAATTGTAGTTTCTTAATTAAATGTTCTTACTTAAGAGACGCACTGGAGCCCAAGAATTGAAACTCTTTTCTTCCTGATCTAGTACATTGCTAACTCTTCTTTATTTGGGTTTATTGTGTTGCTTTATTCAGGTTAATTTCATTTGTATGTCTGTTTCTAATTATCTGCATTTGTCTTTCATTTTTTCTGTATTTTTTTCTCCTGTCTGACACTTGACTTCTCTCTTTCACCATACTAACATCTTTTGCTTCTCTTCTTTTTTTTTTCACTCTTTTGCTGTGCAACCTGCTATTCATGTCACATTTTTATTTTTATTGTTTCTTTTGTGCATTTCTAATTTGCTCTCTATTCTCTTTTTCATATCTAATGTTTGTTAATTATCTCTCATGCCGACTCTTTGCTAACCACCTCAATCTCTTGTGAAAAAATCCTAGTGCTATCCAGACTATTTCAGTTGCTACTGATGGCAACAGCTGTTTAAAAAAATATATATAAAACATTTCCTGTTTCTCTTGTGACTTTGAGACTAAATTTAAAAAGGAAAGTTTTATGTCGCTAGTTTATACCAACATCTCTAACCAAATACAGCTGATAATGGTTGATCTGTTTTGAACAGGAAATTACATGCTTATATATTGGACATGTAGTAACAGCTACAGAAGTATTGCTGAATTAGCACACATTTGAAACTTGTGAACAATTGTGCCAATCTAGCTGAATATTTACAATTCTCCTAGGACAAGCAGGATGGTAGTCCTCACATGTGGGTAACATCATCCGATGGAGCCCGGCATGCCACTCTCCACGCGGGGTATCTCTTCAGTCCTTTCTTTTCCACAGAGCTATCATCTCATGGAGGTGGTGCTCATGCTCTTTTTCTCTCGGGAAACTTCTTAAAAGTGAGTTTTTCGCTTTTTTCTTCCTGCGCTGGGTCTCTCTCCAATTCCTATTTCTTTCTCAGTTGGTGAGTATTTTTTTCATGCTTCTCCCATACCCACCAGTTATCGTGCCTTTTGAGGTCCCTGGTGAGCCTCATGGTGACCTCGGGCTTCTGTCTGCACCCTCAGTGCCCCTGGACTATGTCCCTGCCTAATCCACACGAAGTGGGCATCTTCTGCCTGGGGATATCGCGGGCTGCCAATTGTGCGCTCAAATGACCCCAAAAGGCCGTTAGGCCAGGTTGGACAAGAAGGAAAAGGTTTTGGTTCGGGAATGTCCGAACCCTTCACTTCGGCATCTATGTCATCGATGCCTAAGGACCAAGGGGAACTGCTTGTTCTCGATCCCTTAATGACCACTCTTCCTTCGAGGCTTGCAGACTTCAGGATCATCTTCCTCATCCTCGGTGCATGGCAAGGATCAGGTCGAGCACTTTGGGGGGTCTTGGAAGCACCGGCACCGGTCCCCGTTTGCATTCAATGCTGGGCTTCGCATGGCTACGGTGCTTGTCGCCTTGCCCCTGAAGTGGCCACCATCCTCCCTGGATACCAGTGGCCCAAGGCATCAGCATTGTTTTCTGTGCTGGACATCGATCCTTCTCGGGTCTCCGAGGAGGAATTAGCTTCTTCCCTCCCCCCTCAGCCTGCCCTTTCATCGGAGTCTTTTGAGGTGGAGTTGGAACATCGTGTGTGCCTGATGGTGAAATGTGCTTTGCATGACAGGGAGCCGGTGCTCCGGCCACCTGGTCCGTCGCCTTCCCCGATGTCAGTGCCATCACAGACACTCTTTGAGGCTGGTGCCCACCCCAATGCCAGCACCCTTGCCAATGCTGCCTATGGTAACAGCGTTGGAGCCATTGTTGGACCATCTTCGGTGTTGTCGTGACGCAGTTACTGCAGCGCTCTGCAATTCCTCGGGCCGTCGGACATTGAAACGCATGGTGTCCAACCTTGTCCTCATGAGGGATTCTTCCGAGGAAGAGGGCCCGTTGATAAAAGAGGATTTGACCCCTGGCTTACCTTGTTTGCAGCCCACTGCACTAACCACTCAGTTTTTGGGCTTGTTATTTTTGTCTTCAGCATCTGCACTAGGTAGCGCCACAGAACTGTTTAATGGGGCGAGGCGAGCATTGGCCACCCCACCTCCTGGGTCTAGAAATAGAACTCCTCCTTTTCCTATTGCCTGCTCCCACCCTTCTCCTGGATCTGCCCCCTAGGGATGTGAGAAGTTGGTGAATAGTGGGAGTCTGTGTGTGTGACACAATCTCTCTTAGGGCTGATACAAGGGTATTAGATTCCATAGACAAATCTTACAGCTTTTATTCCCCCATCCCTCCCCTTAAGAACATAAGAACATGCCATACTGGGTCAGACCAAGGGTCCATCAAGCCCAGCATCCTGTTTCCAACAGTGGCCAATCCAGGCCATAAGAACCTGGCAAGTACCGAAAAACTAAGGCTATTCCATGTTACCTTTGCTAGTAATAGCAGTGGCTATTTTCTAAGTCAACTTAATTAATAGCAGGTAATGGACTTCTCCTCCAAGAACTTATCCAATCCTTTTTTAAACACAGCTATATTAACTGCACTAACCACATCCTCTGGCAACAAATTCCAGAGTTTAATTGTGCGTTGAGTGAAAAAGAACTTTCTCTAATTAGTTTTAAATGTGCCACATGCTAACTTCATGGAGTGCCCCCTAGTCTTTCTATTATCCAAAAGAGTAAAAAACCGATTCACATCTACCCGTTCTAGACCTCTCATGATTTTAAACACCTCTATCATATCCCCCCTCACCCTTCCCACATAATTAAAACTTATGCATTCTTTTCCATTTTAAAATGTATTAACTTTCCCAACCTAAAAAGGCAGATTGCATCTGGAAAACAAACATTCAAATTACAATCTTCTGAAGTAAAAATATCACTTACAACATATATATTATATAGGCATACACTGCAAAAAAACACATTTTCAATAATACTAAACTACCTTTCTCATAGTAATCAAGGCGGTTTACTGGATCCTATATGGTATTAGGCCTATGGTAAAGTGCATTTGATGTGGACTTGGCCCACAGAAAGCCAGGAATAACCTGAACTACAATTCCAGTATAGTAAACCTTTCCTATCATAATTTCCAGTACTCAACCTATGAAAAAGCCATACTGCAAATATTACATCAGGCCCTAAACACCAATACACCTCCTATTAGGAAAACAGATTGAAGCCAGGTTGTTGTAAATCCCTACACAGAAACTATATGTTAACAGAATACCTAAAACCTCAGTCACACAAGCAGAACACAGATAACTCTCACCAAATACAGAAAAAAGGGATCATAAAATATAAAACTGAAGTGTGCAGACAAAAACTGAACTGGAAATCACAAGAAGCCAGACTCTGTAAGCAATGGAAACACAATCAAGAAATATAAAACATTTAAATATATCAATAGAAATAATGTCAAATCTGCTGATAAATTTAGTCAATTAAAACATGTATAAATGTTGTGAACAATGGACTAGTGGACCCTTGGGCCGGCCTAAAGGAGACTTGGGAAGGGCTTCACTGGTCTCGACTGAACAGGCCGGGAGGCAGATCTCTGGCGGACAGGTGGAGATGGTTTCACCCTAGAAGCTGGTACTCCCCCAGGAAGAGCCCTTGGGAGTCCAGCCGCTGGGACTTAGGAGATTCACCCTGGAAGTCGGAGCCCCCCCCGGGAGGAGCCCGTAGGGGCCCGACCGCTGGGACTTAGGCGAGGCTCGGAGCTGGACCTAGTATAGGTACAACAGCCAAAGGAGTAGAAGCAGGCGAGTACCAGGCTTGGACGAGGCAGGCAGGAACCCGGCTTGGGCTGTAAACAGGCAGGAGACCGGCTTGGGCTGTAGATAGGCAAGAACCCGGCTTGGGCTGTAGACAGGCAGGAACCCGGCTTGGGCTGCAGACAGGCAGGAACCTGTACCAGAGAGCAAGACGAGTACCAGCACGACGGGCAGACAGGCAGGAACGGAGTGGCTAGAACGCTAGCGGACTCCGGGGCTCGAGGCAACGGGGGACCGAGGGAACCCTGTTGCAAGGCCCTGATCAGGTGTCCACGGTGACCCTAAGTAGGCCGCGGCGTCTGACGTCAGACCAGGGGCAGAACCACCCTCAGGCGGGAAACTGCCTAGAAAAGCGCGGGGCAGCTGCGCGCGTGCCTAGAGGCAGGCCAGCAATGACGACTCCCCTGCGGGGATGCCCAGGACCCGACTCCGCTTCGTTCCCAGCTGGAAAAGACCCTCGAGGTAAGGGTCGGGACGCGAGCTTCGCAGACCGTACCGCAACATATAAAAATGTTTAAAATATTACCAGACATTAAAATATTGCAAAACAGCAGATATATGACATCCAATAATTAAAACTAACAAGGATAAAAAAAAAATCTCACAATCTCCATACCTGGGAATTTTAGATTTCCAGTCCTGCTGAGATTGTCATAGATTGGAGGAGGGTGAACAAACTTTAACCTCACACACACACGCTCACACTCACACTCTCACTCACACACACTCACACTCTCACTCTCACACACACACTCACACTCTCACACACTCACACACACGCATGTGCATAGGCATTCTCCCTCATAGACACACACATACATAAATACAGTCTCATATATATACACACACAAGCAGGCTGCCTCACACTCATGACGCACACAAATTGTGCCCGTGGCCTCCTTTACCTTTTCTTTGACCACCACTGGCTTGGATTCCGGTGGCGGCTCGCAGCCTCTTTTTTCCTCTCGGCTGTCATTCTTCCGGGTTCTGGTGGCAACACTTGGACTTCTCTTCCATTTCTTCAATCAGAGCTGTGTAGCTAGGCAATTTGGCCTACCAAGTGAAAATCTAAGCTGTCCCCCTTTACACAATCATATGACACCATAAGTTGGGAGTTTCTGTTAAATGTTTGTACAGCTATGCCCATGGCTAGTTCAAGGGTATTAGAGGCCCTAGGAAAATTTTACAGCTTTGCACCCCCCCCCCCCCCATCACACCTTTCTCAGACACAATTAAAAATTATGCATTTCTAATACAGATTTTACATAAAAAAGAACATTCAAAGCACAGTCTTCTGAGGTAAAAATATCACTTACAATGTGTATATTATATTTACATGCACTGCTGAGGTGCCAACCAGAAAATTCTGCAAAAAAGCACGAGACGCTTGGAACCTATATGATATTAGGCCTACTGTAATGCATCTTGGGCATGGGCATGACCCTTGGAGAGCCATGAGAAAAAAGAATTTCTACATAAAAATAGAACTGCCAGCACTCAAACAGTAACAGCCCTACCTAATATACCAGGCTCCTGAGCTGGCGTAAGTTGCGCGCACCGGCAGAGCGGCAAATGGTCGCTGTACCGGCGGTCTCCAGCCCCGCCCCACCCCTGGACCACCCCTCCCCGCCCCCCGGGACAGCCCCTTCATAGAGGCCTGGCTCTTGTGTGTGTAAAAGGCGTTATGCATGGGGGGGGGGGTTTTAAAATCAGGCTTTTAATGAATAGAATAACATTCAATCATTAAAAACTCATATAAAAATCTTCCAGACACCATTAAAATATTTCAAACAGATACAACAAATAACACCCAGCAGTTAAAATAAGGATTTTAAAAAATTCCCCGTTATTCATACCTTGTAACTTTTGATTTCCAGATGTCCTGAAATTGTCATGGATTAGCAGGCGGAGAGTAACTGGGGTAGTTCTGCACACACATGCTCTCTATCACTCCCCCACTTACATACACACATGCTGTCTCATGCTCTCGCACTCTCTTACACATGCAAGCCTGGTCTCTCTCTTCCATATATATGCTCTTACTTTCCCACACACATGCTCTCTCACTGCCCCATACACAAGCGCACACTCTCTCTCCCACATACATACACACATATGCTCTCTCATTTTCCCACACACATGCACACAATCTCGCTCTCATTTTCCCATACGCTCACTCACTTCCTCCTTGACCTAGCATACAGCAGCAATCTCCTTCTTCAGCCCCCATGGCCAAGGGAACGACTTCCTGCCACAGGGTTGCGCCAGCATTGGACTGCTTTCGGCAGGGGCGTTCCTCCTGCTTCAAAGCAGTGCGGCCCCACCGAAATTGTTGGCATGGTCAGTGTAGCCTTAATAAATGGAAAAGCCGCGCAGCCCCACCAGAATCAGCAGCGGGGCCGCACTGCTTTTTCACTTACTAAGGCCGCGTTTACCACGTTGTTATTTTCGATGGGCAGTGCTGTTTTTCTCTTCCATTTCTTCAGCTGCCACCAGCTTGGGCTGTGGTGACAGCTCGTGCACCTCTTTCATTCTTCAGCTGCCGCCGGCCAGGATGGTCTCTGCCGCGGCCTTACAGGCCTCTCTTCCGGTCCTGCACGACTTTCTTCCAGGCCGCTGCCCCGCAGATTTCTCTTTGGGTCGCAGCACAAGCAGCCCCTCTTCTCTTCCACCGGGAAGTAAAAAAATAAAAAAGGCATAATAAAGTCAGGGTGAGGCGGCTGTGGCAGGAAGGTTTCAGGGGCAATTTTGCCATCTCAAAATCTTGCCACCTGAAGCGGCTGCCTCACCCTGCCTCATTATAGAACCACCCCTGGTGCAGGTGACCCAGTTTCCTGCCTCACGAAGCACTTGTGGCTAAAATATTACCTAAGAGCTTTCTTTAGTGTTGGAGATAGCAATAAAAGTTGTGAACTTCATAAAAGCAGGGCCTTTGAAAAGTCACTTTTTTTCTTGTATGGAGAGATGGAAGATTATCAGAATTTTCTATTCCAGGTGAAGGTATGCTTACTTTCCCATGGAAAAGTTTTATTACATTTGAAAGAATTAAGAGAGAAAAAAAATCTTAACTTTTGAGGAATTGGCATACATAGATCTGCTTACAGACATACCCCTAGAGTTATCAAAATGCTATATTTATAGCAGAAATAGTACCTGCCATTAAAAAAAAAAAAGGGATGGGGACATGGCTAGGATAACTTCCCTGCTCCCGCATCACATAGGTAATTTCTGCAGGGGGGGGGGGAAGGGGCACTTTTAACTCGAGGGGTGGGGTAGGTTTTTGGGGGCGATTTTACATATACAGTTGGAGATACAAACAACAAAGATGACATCACTGAAGATTTTCTGCTCTTTGAATCAATGAAAGGTACAAGAGGAGTTGATTTGTACAATGCACTCTCTGCCTACTAGAGACTGCATGGGTTTAGATCTAAGTTAATTCTCTAGCATGAAAATGTAGTAAAAGACACAATAGAAATATTCCCCCTGGCAAACTTAGAAGATCCAAATACTAGCAGTGTGATTTGGCTAATGTCATTTCTCAGCGTGTGAAAAATCTTGAAGAAAAATTTAAATTTTTTATTTCTCATTAGTTAAAATTGGAGATTTTGGCAAGGTCTGTAATCTTTGGAATGAATCTGCAATCTGTGTTAAAAATATGCCAGTATTGGCTCAAGAGCAAATTACTGAATTAAGGATGAATCACAGCTTTAAAATTTAATTTAGTGACTTGTCATTCGACACATTTTAGCTGATTATTACAAATGAATGTTGAGGAGTGCAAACTCAGTTGTTGCCATTTTCAATCATCTACCTGTGTGAGTTGAGTTTTTAAAGTTTCACTTACATAAAAAAAACAAAAACCAAGAATGTCTGAGATCGGTTGAGCAAGAGTTCTCAGTTTCACTGTCCTCAGTTGCTGCCAAGATAATGTGACTATGCACTTCAAAGCAAGCTCAAAAGTCACATTGAAAGCTAATTTCTTTTTTGGATTGGAGTAATGTGAATGTTATCTCTGTTTTTCTTCATTATATTCTGTTAAAGTGTGTTACTTGGATGTAATGTGAAAATAAATATAAAGTTAAAAAGTACATTTTTTGTTTATATAATAATAATGTGATGGTTCCAGTGAGGTATGCGTCAAATGGAGGGGGGGGGCAGTGTGCCAGTAATTTTTTTTTCTTTATGCAAATGTGCCATGATCTGAAAAAGGGTGGGAAACACTGGTATAAAGAAGTCTTAGATACTTCCTGAATACTTTTCTCTTTCTGAAAAGGCTACCGATACATCAAAGTAAAAATATTGGGAAGTTAAGTTTCATAATTCCATTGCTAATTTGTATCCTCTGAGATCCGTATTCTAAAGGATTTAGTCAGTTAACTCAGCAGTTTCCCTCCAAATAAAGATTTGGTCATTTATCCAGCTACAATTTAGCCAGCTAAGGGGGTCATTTTCCAAAGGTATCGCATGCGAAAAGTCCCTTTTCGCGTGCGATACCTAGATTGGGGTGGGTTCTGGGCGGTGTCCGCACTGGAAGGGGAGGAATCGGGGCGGCACTGGGGCGGACGCCACGAAGACATTGCTGACGGCAAAAAGGTAAGGAGCCTTATCGCCGTCAGTAACGCGGCCAATAGCACCACCTTTCACGGTGGTGAAAGGTGGTGCTATTGGCCGCCCCCCATTACCGCCGGATTTTCTATGTTCTGCAAACTTAGAAAATCCAGGCCTAAGTTAGGGGCATTTTGGGGACACAACTGGGAGGAGTTGAGTTAGCCAGCTTAGTTTTCTGGCTAATTCTGATATTCAAAGTTAGCCAGTTAACTTAGCTGGCTAAGTCTGGTCAGGCGAAACAGCTGTTCTAAAGTTAGCTGGTTATCTTTAAGATAACTGGCTATATTCAAAGTTAATGTATCGACACCACCTAACAGTGATCTATTAATTAAATGTTAATCAAAAGAGCAGCCGCTGCTGTTCTATCACTGTATTATTTACTACTCTTTCAAAATACTTTCTAATACATTTTTTCTTTTATACTGTAATTTTAAGGAATAATCTCATACCTACACAAATTATAGAATTACTTTTTCTTCAACTTTTTATTTTTAAAAAACATTAATTTTTGGAGTAGGTTGAAGGTTTCATACACTTGTGTAGGCGTCCCTGCACCATTCATGCATTGTAATCATTAACCTCCTACCACCTCCGTACTGTGTTTTCTTCCTTGCTATATTTTTTAAAAATGTTTAATTTTTATATTAGTCCCCAAAACTCCATGACATCCATTTGGTGTAACATAAGGCAATGGCTCTCTAATAATGCTTGTTTTTTTTCTTGAGACAATTCTTTCATCTTATTTGAAATGATATTGTTAGCAAAATGTTATTTGTTTGAAGTGATGTTATTGGCAAAATGTTACCTTCATTGTTTCTTGATGTTATACTATTCCACCATGTTGCTTGATGAATTTTCAGAATGGATACCTTCCAACCTCCTACTTGCTGTGAATCTTTAACTCAAATCCTGACACGTCATGTTTCAGACTTTGCGTCTTTCCTCAGGGGAGTTTCTCTATAAAATAAAGCTCCAACAGACAGGATTATTGCCACGCTGATTTTATATTCGAGCTACCGTTTCTTAATGTGGTTTCTTCTCTTCTTCCAATTCAAACTGACGCCATTGATATCAGCTGATATCATTTCAAATAAGATGACAGAATTGTCTCAAGAAAAAAACAAGCATTATTAGAGAGCCATTGCATTATGTTATACCAAATGGATGTCATAGAGTTTTTGGGACTTTAATATAAAAATTTAAAATTTAAAAAAAAATATAGCAAGGAAGAAAACACAGTAAGGAGGTGGTAGGAGGTCAATGATTACAATGCATGAATGGTGCAGGGATGCCTACACAAGTGTATGAAACCGTCAACCTACTCCAAAAATTGTTTTTTAAAAATAAAAAGTTGAAGAAAAAGTATTTCTATAATTTGTGAAGGTATTGCGATTATTCCTTAAAATTACAGTATAAAAGGAAAAATATATTAGAAAGTATTTTGAAAAAGTAGTAAATAATACAGTGATAGAACAGTATATTCAAAGATAGCCAGATAAGTTTATAGAAACATAGAAATGGCATATAGAAACATAGAAATATGGCAGAAGACCAAACGGCCCATCCAGTCTGCCCAGCAAGCTTCACACTTTTTTTTTCTCATACTTATCTGTTTCTCTTGGCTCTTAGTAACCTTTTGGTTCTATTTCCCTCCCACCCCCACCATCAATGTAGAGAGCAGTGTTGGAACTGTATCTAAGTGAAATATCTAGCTTAATTAGTTAGGGGAGTAACCGCCGCAATAAGCAAGCTACACCCATGCTTATTTGTTTACCTAGACTATGTAATTCAGTCCTTGTTGGTTGTTGTCTGTAAATAGATCCACTTTTCTTCATTCCCCCTGCCGTTGAAGCAGAGAGCTATGCTGGATATGCGTGAAGTATCGGTCTTTCTCCCCTGCTGTTGAAGCAGAGAGCTATGCTGGATATGCATTGAAAGTGAAGTATCAGGCTTATTTGGTTTGGGGTAGTAACCGCTGTAACAAGCAAGCTACTCCCCGCTTTTTTGTGAATGCAAATCCTTTTTTCCACCTTTCCTCTTGCCGTTGAAGCTTAGAGCAATGTTGGACTCTTAGAGCAATGTTGGAGTCGCATTAACCATGTGTATGTTTATTGAATAAGGGTATTATCTCCAGGTAGGTGAGTGGGTGAGCCACCCACTCTTCATTCACGTCCTCTAGACTTTATGGATCCACAGTGTTTATCCCACGCCCCTTTGAAGTCCTTCACAATTCTGGTCTTCACCACTTCCTCCGGAAGGGCATTCCAGGCATCCACCACCATCTCTGTGAAGAAATACTTCCTGACATTGGTTCTGAGTCTTCAAATCGTGACCTCTGGTTCTGTTGATTTTTTTCCGATAGAAAAGGTTTGTCGTTGTCTTTGGATCATTAAAACCTTTCAAGTATCTGAAAGTCTATATCATATCACCTCTGCTCCTCCTTTCCTCCAGGATGTACATATTTAGATTCTTCAATCTCTCCTCATAAGTCATTTGATGAAGACCCTCTACCTTTTTGGTCGCCCTTCTCTGGACCGCCTCCATCTTGTCTCTGTCTCTTCGGAGATACGGTCTCCAGAACTGAGCACAGTATTCCAGGTGAGGCCTCACCAAGGACCTGTACAAGGGGATCATCACTTCCTTTTTCTTACTCAATATTCCTCTCTCTATGCAGCCCAGCATTCTTCTGGCTTTAGCTATCACCTTGTCACATTGTTTCGCCTACTTCATATCATTAGACACTATCACCCCAAGGTCTCTCTCCTGCTCCATGCACATCAGCCTTTCTCCCCCCATCGAATACAGTTCATTCGGATTTCCACTCCCCATATGCATGACTCTGCACTTCTTGGCATTAAATCTCAGCTGCCATATCTTCGACCACTCTTCCAGCTTCCTTAAATCCCATCTCATTCTCTCCACTCCTTCTGGCATGTCCACTCTGCTGCAGATCTTAGTGTCATCCGCAAAAAGACAAACCTTACCTTCTATCCCATCCGCAATGTTGCTCACAAAGATATTGAACAGGACCGGTCCCAACACCGATCCTTGCGGTACACTGCTTAAAACCGCTCTCTCTTAAGAGAGAGTTCCATTTACCATCACACATTGTCTTCTGTCCGTCAACCAGTTTGCAATCCAGGCCACCACCTCTTCTGCTTCTCATTTTATTCACCAGTCTCCTATGCGGGACCATATCAAAAGCTTTGCTGAAATCCAAGTAGATGACATCGAGTGTTCTTCTTTGATCCAATTCCAGCTAAGGCCTAGATTCACGAAGCCATGATATTTTATTGCAGGCGAGCCAAATACTGAAGGCAGAAAACTCAAGGCGCCATTTTCCAAAATGGTGCAGACCAGACCTTGAATGTTTCAAGGTCTGGTCTGCACATTTTGGAAAATGTCACCACATGGGCCCAAGGCTAGGGGGCACCCCAGGTTCTCTATCTTTGCTGCTATGAAGATGTTTAGGTATTAGGGTCTGGGGGGGGGGGGGGGGTGCCACCCCTAGGCCATCACTGGTATTTTTGGTCTGTTGGAAGGGGGCTTTCCAGCATACCTTTCCATTGGAAAGGGGTGCGGGGAGGGAGCTTGGAGGGAGAGGCCTACTTCTCTAATGAAAAGGGGGGGCAGGGGTTGGGGGCTTTCTTTGGCAGGGGGTATTAGAATAAATAAAGAGCTTGGTGGTTGGGGGGGGCATCATGCGCCTACTTTATATTTGCATTTATGTTTGTCGGGGATACTTCAATTTTTGGCTCTGGGGAGGACAGGGGGGACCTAATAATACCCTGGATTAAGTTTCACGTTATTCTAGGGAGCGCTGTGTTGGGCCCTCTAAACCTACCACGGGAGCATCAGGACCCGCAATAGATTATTGTTTTTCAAATAGCTGTAGATAAAATAATGTGACATTTCTAAATCAGTCATCATTTTATTTGCATCAGATTAGCTACGCATAAGCTGGTTTGCATGGATTCGCAAAATTCATGCATGCAAATACCATGCAAAGCAATTCATTGTAATAGGGGCGGGTCTGTGGCCGAAACACTGCACGATATTGCTGCAACAGAGCTATATCGCGCAATATACAGCATTTATCACGTGATATACCCTGTATAACAGTGTTATAGCTTTATCATGGCACCCCCTAACTTTGCTATCTGAATAGTGACTGAATATGAACCTCTCTGTGTACAAAATGTTTTATTTCAGATTATGGTGAAATCTATCAGCTATAAAAATGTTTTTAACTATTAAATTAAATGTTAATTCTGCCCCAATCTCTGGAGGAAAGTATAACAAAAGACCCATATAAGTAATGATCAGAAAGAGAGTGACCAAGATTTTTTGTCTTTTACGCTGTTGGCATTTTCATTGGCATTCATGTGCGGTCCCTGAGAAGTATTGGTCTTTTATTTGTACTGTATTGTCTTTGTAAAACAGGCAGTGGAGTTGGCCCAAATAAATCATTTGAAATAGTAACTACCTATTACAATTTTTCTATCCTATTTTTTGAACCTGTCACTTTTTCCCTTTCTAAATTAAAAAATAAAATCTTTGTTAAATCAAATGCAGGTTCACCTTTTCTAGCCAGTGAAGATGGTGTGCTCGGAGGGGTGATAGTTCTTCGATCTTGTCGATGTTCAGCAAAACCTGACTTGGAAAAAGATAAGCAGGCCCTCTTAGGTAAGACCAAGGTGCATTTTCATTTGTGTATTGCAGTAGAATTTGGTTACGTGAAATAGTATAGCCACCTCAGTCTTTTAACCCTCTTTTGTTTTTATAAATTTTAAATACTTTCACATATCTCAATCCCACTGACACTTTTGGTTTTTGGTCCCCTGGCTAGGTTATATCTTGTCTCATCTTGGAAGCTAAGCAGGGTTGGGCCTTGTTAGTACTTGGTTATAGGAATGTAGTGTCTGAGTAATAAACAAATCTGAAGCGATAGTAAAGCAAATTGTTTTTAATCAAAATGAGAAAAAAAAAATTACGGCAATTTGTATTGTGAATTGTACTCCTACTATGGTATTTTCAAATTAACAAAATTTGTTTTTTTAATTGATAAATTTAAACAGTATATTTTTATGCATCATATCAAAGTATTTATCTAGTAAAACATATGCTATGAAATGACTGTGTTAAAACATCCTTCTCCATCCTCCTGTCTGTTTCTGCCTTTCCCCTCCCTGACCTTATCACTCTCCTCAGGCCAAACATTATCGCCCACCATCACCACAGACACACACTTCTCTCACACCCACATCCCAGCCCAGCCTTCTCCCCAGCCCAATCCAAGCACTTTCTTTCCCCACCTTTTACAGCCCAAACTCACCACTTATGTTACTCCTACCCTTACCACCAATTCCTCCTCCAGCTCATATGGGATAATGCAGCTCCATGTATCTCTTCTCTATCTACTGGGCTACTGGCTTCCATCCATATGGCTGGGAAGCCAATGGCAGCCCTTTCTAGGCCATGTAGTAATTGCCTTCCATCGCCTGTTAGGGAAGCCAGTTGTAGTCCCTTCTTCTGGGATGCACAGCCAGCTCCTCCCTTCCTCCAGTGTCTGGACCTCCTACCAGTCCATGTGGTCACTGGATGTGACATGCATTGACATATCTCCCAATGTACACATATACTAGCTGAAACAGCATAATCCCGACCAATGACACCCTCAAGCCTAATTTTTTATCTAGCTGTCTGTCTGTGTGACTATCTTTCTATCTACACACACACTCACACACACACTAGCTGATACATGTTGAACATTCAGCAGAGAGTATATAATATTTGGAATGCTTTGCATGTTCTTTCCACAGGCAGACTCCTGGTCTTCCATTCCTGAGCCCCACACTTTTTCTGCCCCTACAGCTTAATCACAGCATACTCCAACCCCTTGTCCCTTTCTAACTCCAGCACTCCCATCTACCTCAATCCCAGCACATTTCGACTGCAGCATTCTCTCCTTCCCCAGCCTGATCCCAGCAAACTCTGACCCACTTCCTGAGCACTGGTTTCCCCTCCTCCCCAGCCCCATCTTAGCACAGCCTGATTGCTCTTCCCAATATGATCCCAGCACTTTATTCCTCCCTCCCCAGCACAGGTTGAACCAGCCTCTGCAAACCCACCCCTGCACTATCTTCCTTCCTCCCCAGCATGATCTAAGCATGCTCTCCTTCTTAAGCACTTATGCCTTTTTCCCCAGACTGACCCCAGTGCTCGCTTAACTATCAATGGTGTTTGTCTTTCCACAAACAGCAGCCAGATAATGTGCAAACATACCCATTACATTTTGAGCTCTGAATGGAGCTCTGAGTTTAAATGTGTAGCTCAGAGAGTATGCACCTATGCTCATCAGTAGATAGTGGGGGAAAATTCACACCCCCACCAGTTGCCAACAGTCACTTATCCAGAGGGCTAAATATATTATATTCTTAGAAGATGGATATATAGTTTTCATAAAATATTTGCTTATAGCAGAAACAAACATGAATAAAATGTAAATAAGAAGCAATTTTGAGCCAATTCAAACCATTTGAATTCTTGGCAGTCATTTTAATTCTAGTTGACCATATAGATACTCTTTAGTAAATAAAGCCAATTAGAATAAAAGCAGTTTAAATTACTACGACTACTGCTACTTCTTAACATTTCTATAATGCTACTCAATGTACACAGTGCTTTACAAGCAACACAAAAGAGACATTCCTTGCTCAATAGAATTTACCTTCTAATCAAGCCAAGTATACAGGTCAAGAGACAATGGTTAAAATTAGTTAATGAGGCTGAAGGCGGACCATCAGGCTTAAGATTTAAAAGCAGCTTCAAAAAGGTGTGGTTTTAGATGGGATTTAAACAAGGTGAGAGAGGGAGGATGATGTGTTAGGCTCCAGCCGCCTCCCCCATGTAATCCCTCACCTCTGATCCGAAGCAACTCCAGCATAGCCTCTGGCAGCATCCTTTTCCAAGGACTCTGGATAGAACTCCCTGTAAACTTGGACGGCCTTTATAGGCCCCCTAGTTGGGACTTCCTGTGGTGCTGGCTGATGATGTCACATCATTCTGGGGTATATAAGGAAGTCTCTCGCAGCCAGTTAGCACCTTGGTACCAGGTCTCCTGAGTACTCTGCTTCTCAGTGTGTGTGTTGCTAGTTCATTGTCCTGCCTTGTGCTCCCTGTTCCTGCTTCTGTGTTCCAGTTCCTGGTTTGTCAGGTGTCTGCCTCTTCCCCCATTTCTTGTCTTCTTGTGAGTCTTGCATCTGTTTCTTTTCCTGCCTGCCTTGCTTCTTCTGATTGAATTCTTGGACCCGGCCTTGCATCTTATTACTGGCTTGCCTGCTGCCAGCCCTGACCTTGCTTTGTTCTCTGGACTTCCTTGTTTGCTGCCTACCTCAACCTTTACTTGGACTGGACATTCTCCCTTGCCTTGCCCTGGGACCTGCCCAATTCGTGCTGGCTGGCTGCACCAAGGCCTCAACCTGCGGGAACAACGGTTGGTATAAGTGAAGCTCCTGCTAGTCCTATCCAGGCCCTTGCGCCCATAGTTGGTGTGGCCACATGGGTTTGCCCATGCGGCTGAGTGAAAAACACCATCACACAGGGGTCCACAATCATAATAGTTAACCAAGGCCATGAACCCAGCTGGCTTGGCTGCCCTCCATGCCATTGCGTGAATGGCTCAACAGATCCAGCAAGAACAGAATGTCTTGAACCAGATCATGGGGGTTCTGAAAAGACTAGCAGGCCACATGGATGTCCACTGCAACTAGCCGGCACCACCAGTAGCATCATCACTGCCTGTTCGGGCAGCTCCTGCTTCTCTGCTGCCTTGACTACCTATCCTGACCGGGTTTCATGGCAACTCTCGGGGATGTGTAAGGTTCATTAACTAGTGCCATATGTACTTTAATCTGCAAGCAGCCCTCTTTCCTACAGGCAAGGCAAAGGTAACATTCATAATTTCCTTGCTTGGAAGACCCGTTCTGGCCTGGGCCTCCCCAATGAGAGAACAGGAGGAATTGATCCTAGAAAACCTTGACCGATTCCTTTGAGACTTTCATCTCATTTTTGATGAGCCTGAACAAGCCTCTTCAGCTGCCTCGAACTTTCTACAGATCTGCCAGAGCTCTAAGACTGTAGGGAAATATGTAATTCAGTTCTGGACCTTAGCCTCCGAACTGCAGTGGAGTGATGATAGATTGGTGGCCATCTTTCGATAAGGTCTCTCGGAGACCATTAAGGATGAGCTGGCTGGTCGAGTGTTACCCGAGTCCCTAGAAGATCTCATCAACCTAGCCATCTATCTAGACTTCCGCTTCCAGGAGTGGGCCCGGGAATGAGGGCAGGCCCCTCATCTGGTACAGCTGGCTCCCCCCCTTCTAGTGTCTTGTTGCTCCTCCCAGAGTCTTAACACTGCCTGATTCTCCCAACTAACCTATGCAGGTGGACCGCCTCAAACTCACACAGAGGAACATGAACATGTGCTTATATTGCATAGGCCCTGGCCATTACACCGGTCAGTGCCCCATTAAGCTAGGAAACTCCTGGACCTAGGGATGATGGGTGAGGCCACACTGGGTCAATGATGTACCTCCCCACAGATCCCCCTACCAGTGTATTTGGTTGTAGGCGACACCAAGATGCATCTGCAAGCCCTACTGGACATGGACACAGCTGGAAATTTTATAGACGAGTTCGTGGTTAATAAGTACAGCATCCCAACCGAACCCTTAAAGACAGCTCACACTGTATCCTCTCAGTCTGGTGAACCCCTGCCAGGGTGTATTACCAGGACCATGATGCCATTCCTAATTTATACCAGACTTCTCCAACAGGAAACCATTCATCTGCATATGCTATCTAAGGCAGAACCCCAGTTTCTTCCTTTCAGCTCTGCTGGATCACTCCCAACATGCCAGAATTACCCGCCCCATATGGGGACTTCGCAGATGTTTTTAGCAAAAAACAGGCAGAAGTCCTACCTCCACATCAGATTTACAACTGCCCTATCGATTCATTATCCGGCAAGATGCCTCCTGGAGGTAGGGTTTACTCCCTGTCCTCTCTGGAGACTGAGGCTATGAGCCGCTGTATTTATGATAACCTGGAAAGAGGCTTCATCCATCCCTTCTCCTCCACTGCAGGGGCTAGATTATTCTTCATAGGGAAGAAAGATGGCTCTCTTCAGCCTGATTAGTGTGGTCTGAATGCAATTACCTGAAAGAATTGCTATTTATTACCTCTCATTACAGAACTATTCGATTGACTATGAGGAGCTTGCATTTTCACAAAATTGGATTTACGGGGAGCTAACAATTTGATATGGATCTGGGAGGGTGACTAAAGAAAGACTGCTTTTAACACCAGAGGCAGCGACTATGAATATTTGGTTATGCCTTTCGGGCTATGTAATGCCCCTACATTCTTTCAAGCCATGGTCAATGAGATATTCCAAGACTACCTCCTGTCTCATGGTGGTCTTCTTGAATGACATCCTGTTCTCTTCTTGGACACTCGCCCAACTCCATGTGCATGTTCGACAGGACTTACAACAACTGAGGGAGCATAAATAGTATACGAAGTTAGAGAAGTGCTTCTTTGAACAAACAGATTTGCCCTTCTTAGGCTACGTCATTTCCAGGCTGTCCTACGCACGCATGGACCCAGCAAAATTAAAGGCCATTCTGGATTGGCCCCAACCCAGTAGTCTCAAGGCCCTGCAGAGATTTTTAGGGTTCATGAATTACTGTTGGCAATTCATACATGGCTATTCTTCTTTGGTCGCTCCCCTCATAGCTCTGAAAAGAAAAGGGGAAAACCCCCATGTCTTAAATGAAGATGCTTTATTGGTATTTCAACATTTAAAACAAGAATTTGCTCGGGACCCTTGCCTATGCCACCTGGATCCCACAAACCCTTTGTTGAGGTAGATACCTCCACCGTCAGAGTGGGGGCTATCCTCTTACAACACAACTCACATGGTGTATTGGTAACTTGCGCATATTTCTCAAAACACTCTCCTGCCGAGAGAGATTATACCGTCAGGGACCAAGAACTATTAGCTATCAAGTTAGTCTTGAGGATCAGCGCCATCTCCTGGAGAGGGTCCAACACCAGAACAAGATATACTGAGATCACAAGAATCTACAGTACCTTCACAAGCACAATGGCTGAATCCCAGATAAGCCCGATGGTTTTTATTTTTTAACCATTTTGAATTTGAGCTGCGATATTGGCCAGCCGAAAAGAATCACCGCCTCGACACATTATCATGCTCCTTCAATAAGAACAAACTAGACCCACCTAACCATATTATCAACCCAGCCAAGATTCTCTTGGCCACAGCCATAATGGAACCCCGAGGGAAAACCATTGTTCCTAGACAACTCCAGGAACATGTTCTAAAATGGGCCCATGACTCATGACTGGCAGGACACCAAGGAGCCAACCAAACACTGCAACTAATTACCCACTATTACTAGTGGCTCCATGTTCAAAAGGATGTCAAGAATTATGTAGAGTCTTGTCTAGTCTGCGCCTCAAGTAAAAGCTCCCGAGTCCAGCCCTCAGGCTTACTCCATCTTCTGCCCAGCCTAAAAAATCTTGGACGCATCTGGCAGTGGACTTCATCATTGCTCTCTCGCCTTCTGCCAGCAATATTACCATCTAGGTTATAGTGGACCAATTTTCTAAGATTGCCCTCTTTGTTCCCTTGCCGGGATTACCCTCAGCCCCCCAAGCTGACTGACTTGTTTATCCAACATGTCTTTCACCTACACGGGCATCCTCACCACATTCTTTCAGACCACGGGACCCAGTTTATTGCATGGTACTGGCAGTCCCTGTGCAAAAAATTTGGAATTGTGTTGGATTTCTTTTTTTGCCTACCACCCCCAGACCAATGGAAAGACCGATTAGGCAAATCAAATCCTTGAAGGCATTCCTCTGTTCGTACATCAGCTGGGACAACTGGGCCTCCCTTCTTCCCTGGGCGGAGGCCTGTCACAACAGCCATGTCAATCAAGCCACACCATCTTCACCTTTCTACTTAGTCTATGGCAGGCATCCCTGGATCCCCGTGCCCTTAGCCACTTCTGTGGCCTGTCCTGCGGCCAATGTGAAAGGACAGGAATTACCTGGATGCAAAATAGCTCATTACTATTTGTGTCTTATCGGAGGAAAAATAGCATGTGGTATTTAACATACTGCGTGTTATTGCTGTATTAAGGAGGTCCATATTCAACCGCTGTGCAGCTCGGCAAGTTAGTTGGATAAACGTATCCATCTAACTTTAGGTCAGATCTACGGGATGACCGGGCTGAGCTAGATAACTTATCTTATTCTTCATTTCCATTCTTTAGCTAGCAGAGATCCTGTGTTTGTCCCACACTCTTTTCAAATCCACTACTATTCTTGTCTTCACTACACCGTCTGGGAGGGCGTTCCATTCACCAGCATCCTTTCCATGAAGAAATGTTTCCTGACACTGTTCCTGAGTCTTCCCCTTTGGTGTTTCTTATTGCAACCCATAGTTTAACAGCTTCCTTTCCATCTGAAAAGATTTGACTTTTTGTGCATCATTACCTAATTTCTTTCAGGTATTTGAAGGCCTGTATCATGTCTCCCTGTCTCTTCCTGCATATTAAGATCCTTCAGTCTTCTCATATGGCTATCCACACTATTTTGGTTACCTTTCTTTGGACTGCTTCCATTCTGTCCTTAGCCTTTTTGAAATGAAGTCTCTAAAACTGAACACAGTATTCCAGGTGAGGCCTCACCAATGATGTGTACAGTGGCATTATCACCTCTTTTTCCCTGCTGGTTATGCCTTTTTTGAAGCAGCCCAGCATCTCTCTGGCCTTAGCCACCACCTTGTCATATTGCTTCACCACTTTCAGATCATCAGATACTGTCACCCCAATGTCTCTCTCCCAGTTCATTCACATCAGTCTTTCACACCCAACACATACAACTCCTTGGGATTGCAGTATCCCAAATGCATGATTCTACACTTCTTCACATTGAATCCAACTGCCAACCTGTGACCAATTCTCGAGCTTTCTGAAGTCACTTCTCATTCTTTTTATTCTTTCAGGCATGTGTACTCTGTTGTAGATCTTAATGTCATCCACAAAAAGACAAATGTTACCTTCTAATTCCTCTGCAATATTACTCACAAAGATTTTGAACAGAATCAGTCCCAGAACCAATCCTTGAGGAACCACTTATCACTCTTTCTTCAGAAGAGGTTCAATTTACCGCTACTCACTGATGTCTGTTAGCCAATTTGTAGTCTATTCCACCACCTTGGGGTCCACTCCCAGGCTTCTCATTTTATTTATGAGCCTTCAATGTGGTACCATATCAAAAGACTTGTTGAAATCAAAGTATATTACATCGATCACTCTTCCTTGATCCAAATCTCTAGTCACCCAATCAATATAATCAGATTCATTTGACAGGACTTTCCTCTGGTAAAACTATGTTGTCTCGGATGCATTGGATTGCAGATAGTTCATTATGTTCTCCATTAGCAGTCTCTCCATTAATTTTCCCACCAGCCTCTCCCTGCTACCACTTTTGTGATCATAACTGCCTTTCTCCAGTCCTGCGTCACTACGTCCATCTCAAGGATCTATTAAATAGGGCCTTCAGTGAACCTGCCAACACTTCTCTAAACTCCCTAAGTAAGTATTCTGGAATGTATTTCATCTGGCCACATGGTCTTGTCCACTTTTCCTAGTTCCATCCAAACACTCTCTTCTGCAATTGGGGATTATCTACTCCACTCTCATCTGTACTCTTGATAGCAAGCAACAGTCCTCCTCCAATATCTGTCTTAATGAAAACTGAAATGAAGTAATTGTTTAATATTTCTACTATTTTTCATCTTTCCCTACACCTTGTTCCTTGTCTACTTTCAGTTTTACAGTGTCACCTCTGGTCTTCTCCTTTCTCTGATATATCTAAAAAAATATTTTGTTACCACACTTTACCTCTTTGGCATCTTTTCTTCTACTTGAGTTCCACAATCCTGATTTCTTTCCTCATTTCCTTCAGCTTTACCAGATTTTCTTTTTGAGTTCCTTTGCACTTTTTGAATGCTTATCTTTTTGCCTTTATTTTCTCAACAACCACCTTGGAGAACCCTATTAGTTTTCTTGTTCTTTTGCTTTTATTTACCTTTTCTACATAAAGATTTATCACTTCTTTTAATTTGGCCCACTGTTGTTCCACTTCACCCAACTTCCCTCAACCTTCTAGCACCTTCTTGATGTATGTTGCCATTTTACCAGAGTCTGCGTTTTTTAAATTAAGGTCCTTGATCTTTGTGTGACTTCCCTCTCTCTTGACTTTTATATCAAACAATATGGTCTGATAATCATTGGTGTCCAGGTGGACACCTACCCAGACATTTGAGATATTGTTTCCATTTGTGAGTACCAGATCCAGTAGTGCTTCTCTCTTCGTAGTTTCCATCATCATTTGTCTAAGCATAACCCCTTGAAGAGCATCAACAATCACTTTACTTCTTACAGATTCTACAGCAGGGATACTCCAGTTCACATCCGGCAGATTAAAATCTCCAACGAGCAACATTTCTCTCTTCTCTCCTCTCTCCCACGTATTGGATATCTTTAGTCAGATTTCTATCCAGTGCTTCTGTGTAATTTTGAGGCCTTTAGACCACCTCATTGTAAATGGAAGTGCCATCATCTCTTTTCAAAACAGCCCACAATGCTACTTCCTTTCCCCACACCCCCTGCATTTCATTTGCTGAGATATTGTTTTTGACATAAAGAGCTACTCTTCCTCCTTTTCTGTCATCTCTGTCCTTTCTTTTTTTTTAATTTAAAGTATTGTATTAAACATAACAGAGTATACAGCGAACCTGGCCAGTTTTTAGCCCAGTAAGATTATATCCTATTCATGAGATTCACTCAACCTTTCCATAATAGCAAATATCCAAGTCTGCCTCTGCCATTAGGGCTTGTAAATCTGGCATTTTATTGCCCAGACTATGTGTATTTGTGTTCATAGTTTTCAAGCTTTTCTCATTCAGTTTCCTGCTCTTCCTAGACAACTTGTCTGCCTTTTTGCTAAAAAGTGGACTATTGGGCTGATTTTGTTAATTTCTTCTCCCACTTCCTGTATCTGGGGTACCATCCCAACTTCCTTCTGCAACCCCTGTCCTATAGTTTAAATGCTATATGACATATGATTTGAATTGCTCACTTAGGATACGTTCTATCATGGACAGATATAGGCCATTTTTATTATATAGTTTTATTTACCATTCTGTACACAGCCCCATCCCTCAATATATCCAAATCCTCCTTCCTTATATTAGATTTTGAACCACATATTGAAGTTTTCTCTATGGCTTAGCCTTTCCTTCCCCTTTCAATGAACAGATAACACTTCTGAAAAGGCAATAGTCTTAGCCAATCTATTTCCTCAGAGTCTAGGTTTAGGTTTGCTGACTATTGTTCAAATAAAGTGACTGACATTTTTAAGTTTACAGAAGAAGCAGAAGATGACAATCTAATATGGGATCAAGGGACCTTCCCAGTTTTGGAATAACTTTAAGGTGGTTTTCTTAAGGGAGGTGTAGGGCATAGTATATAGGTTGCCATTATCATTTCGCCCACTTGATGTGTGCCCATTTTAGCTCATCTGCAGCTTAAGAGACCCTCCCTGATATGGTGACTAAAGTGGTGAATCTTTCGCTATCCAGTCCCTGACTTCATGAAAAGAACCGTGGCTCACCCCATTATATTAAAAAAATAAAAAAATAAATAAAAATCATCTACCAGTTGATCAATATTCCAGTTATAAGCCAATCTTCAAATTGCCTACATTTGCAGAGGTACAGAGAAAACAGTTCTTGGGCAACTAGCTGTGTTTCTTGATGATGATAATGATTTGAAACCCCAAAAAGCCAGACTCTGTCTACAATATAAAACCAGGGTAATATAGAAATATTGAGATGTACATTTGTTCCCCCCTCCATACCTGGGAACTTTTGATTTCCAGTCACTCTGAGATTGTCCTGGATTAGTGGAGGAGAGGTGAGGTGGGGGGGCAGGAGGGGAGGGAAGACACAAACTTTCTTCTCTCTCGCTGTCATGTACACGTTCATTCACGCACATGCATGCACCCTTCTACTTTTTCTCATGTACACATGATGACACAAAAGCTCTCTCATACACACATGCTTTCTCACACACACTCATACATACAAGCTCTTATACACAAGCTCCTTCTCTCTCATTCACACACTCATATTCCCTCTCACCCAGGCCTCCATCACGTTTTATTGAAGTCTGAGGGGGGATGGTGGGCTTTCGCGGCTTCCTTACTCAGGACACCAGTAGGTTATGTTGTACCTTCTTCATTTCAGCTGCCAGCGGGTTGGGGTGCACTGGCAGCCCTATGAATCTCTTCTTTGTCCGCCATGAGATGGAGTCCGTGGTGGCCTCGATGGGCCCCTCCTCCTTCACAGCGCAATAGCCGCCAGAGACCCCTGCTCTGCCTCCTTACGGAATGTTTCCTATCTTTCTTGCTTATGCAGACTGTCCCCAAATATGATGTAAACCGACGTGGTGTATATAATATGTTCAGTATATAAAAATGCCCAAATAAATAAATAAACATTTTTATCTGGGCCTGCTTCTGCAGCAGGGCCTGGAGTTTTCAGTTATGCACTGAAAAAAGAAATACAAAAAAGACCTTCAGGTGCCCCCTATAGCCCGGCTTTTGGGGGCCTTAGCCCCCCCTGTCCTCAGTATGCCACTGGTAGATTTTTCATGTATGCCGTTCACACTGGGAGTAAATCATCTGTAAGACTGTAGAAGATTAATACACGCAGATTTAACACTTGCTATTAACAAGGTTAAGTGGTTGATCAGCAGAGGGTATTCTGACAGATTACAGCCAAGCCCACAATACATCTGATACCCCGTTATTGCTTGTCCCACATGTTTTTCTGCAACATATAGATTTGCATCTGTCTTGGTTGCTTTAAATAAGTTTGCCTAAACAGTTTGTTTTTCTACATCATTCTTGTTTTTGATTTACAAAGTTAAACATCACATCTTTCTGCAATTTTGAATGCAAAACTATTTATTTATTTTTATATACCGACGTTCGTAGGAAACATCACATCGGTTTACAATATAAGTCAAATACACAATTAAAATACAAATAAAATATAATATTATAATAAAATCATAAGATACCTAAAATTCATCATAAAACATCTAAATTACAATAAAAGTAGTTACAAAATCATAAAACTTGATGTATGATGTCTATCATTAGAATTTAAGAAAATGCTTGTTGAAAGAGCCAGGTTTTGACACCTTTCTTAAATGTTCTAATATTTGATTTAAGTCTTAAATTTTGCGGTAAGGAGTTCCATAATTGTGTATTTATTTGCTGGTTTTAACAGGTTGAAAATAAAATCATGAATATTTCTTGTGCAGAAATTTTGACATGTAGTCAATTCATTAATACTTAAAAAAATTGTAAATAAGGTCCAAAAAGTTGGTTAGTCAAGTGAATATTCTTGAACAAATATTCTGACCCTTACCTCTCAGGTTATGATTGTTGTTCTGTCTACTTTCAAAAACCATGGGCTCCTGAAATCAGCAGCTCTGTAAAAATGAAGACAATTCATTGTTACAAAGCAGGGGAAGGCTATAAAATACATAAATGCTTCCAGCTAGCAATTTCAATTGTCAGAAAAATTAAGAAATGGCAAGAACTGGAAGATCAAGAAAAATGTCTGATAGAACTGCTCTCAAAAACTGGTCAAATCTGCCAAACAGAACCCACAGATCACTGCAGACAATCTGCTGAAAAGTTTATCTGATACTGGAATAGTTGTCCATAGGTCCACAGAACAATGCTAACAGAACAATGATCTGTGTGGGAAAGTTGTCAGAAAGAAACTTTTCCTACAACTTTATAATAAAAGTAATCATCTAAAGTAAGCAAAACAAAACCTTGACTAGCCTAAAACGTTTTAGAGCAAAGTGCTTTGGACTAAACTATTCAGCCACAACCTCATAAGATGCATTAGGACAAAAAGGGGTGAAGCATTTGATGAAAAGAACATCTTGCCAACTGTTAAGTACATAGGTGGGTCTATTGTGCTTTGGGATTATGTGGTAGCAGGAAATATTGCGTGAATGGAAGGAAAATGCATTCAGTTAAATATCAACATATCAGTCAGTGAAGATACCAAAGTTGAAAAGTGGTTGGGTATTTCAGCAAGACAATGTTCAGAAACATACCTGAAAATCAACCATGAAGTACTTACATAGAGAAATATGACTGTTTTGGAATGGTCTTTACAGTCCCCAGACATGAATATTATGGAAAATATGTGGAGAGATGTTAAACATGCAGTACAAGCCAGCAGACTTAAGAATATTTCTGAGCTATAAGAGTTTGGGTGAGGCCTTTCATCAGGGCTGGAAGCCTCAACCAGAGCCTATAATGGTTGGGGGACGGGAAGAAGGCCTTCAGCACTAATAGAGGTGGGTAGTGCAGTAGCTTACCTCTCGTCCAGTTGAGGGGGCCTGTTTTCCAGCAACAGTGGGATTGTCAACTGCTGGTTGTGATGGAGAGATGGGCTGTCAGTGGGGACTCCAAATGACATTGCCTTCTTCAACCTTGAGTTGGCTTTTCCCCCAACTTTGGTGATCCTTGAATTATAACAGAGAGTAGTGATTCTTTAGATTTTGCAGCCTAACATCATCCACTTCCATTGCAAGGCAGCAAACAGTATGATGTATGTTATCGCTTTAAGGTGTTCTTCTCTACATTTACCACTGGTTCTTTCCCTCCTTCGCAAGCCAAACTGTAAGCAATGGAGGATGGTTTCGAAAAATTGAGCTAGTACACAAAAGAGAATGTGAGAGCTTTTTTGTAGGCTGTTCTGGGAATGATTTAACACCAGGATTGGACTTAGTCCAAGTATGCCCAGTAAGCATCTCTTGCTTCACCCACATTCCCCCTCCTCTTCCTGTAGCAAAGTGCAGGTAGAAGGCAGGGAGAGTTATCAGGTCAAAATGATCTGCAGCCATCTCACATCTAGAGAAGACTGGGTGTCCATGCAGTAGACATGTTTTGGCCTTATCCCCAGGTAATTTCTATCGAAAATGGCTCCTGTGTGGGCCCTGGAGAACCTTATGTGATTCCCATAAGTTGAATATCATGAATCCTGATTTTAAAACAAATCTTGTGTAAATACATCTTGTTATGAAGCTTTATGGATTGTAGGTAAAGCTAATCTCTATCAGATGCATTTGCATATGGCATAAGGTATATTAGATATATTTCCTTCAAGGGCAATGTATACTTAACAGAACTCCACCACCATATATGTTTGGGACTGAATTAGTGTCATCAATATGTCAAGAAGCAATGCAAATAATCCTGTAAATTTAACTTCACATTTTATGCATCATCACTTATCATAGTTGGCTGGAAACAATGTAGCTACTGAACAGTGTGTCTAAATCTGAGCTGCTAAGCTGCTTTCCTGTGAGATTTCAGGAAAGACACCTGAGACTTCTCTGTGACACAAGCAATAAAAAGGAAAACAGTTGTTACTTCCCTTCTTTTGTTCAGCCTTGAGAAGAAAGTAGGGAAGGAGAAATTCTAAAGTGATAGATACTATTAGAAACAGAATTCTTATGCAGGCATCTTTGAAAAGCAGTTTCTAAAAGGAGAAACTGTATTATTGTACTCTTTAATATAGTTGTTATATTCCTTTAGAAGTTCATAAAACTCTCAAATAACAGCAGGACTGCAGAGCAGAAGTACTTAGCACAGCATTTTTTTTTTATTTTTTAAATTTCACTGGAAGAAAAATGAGTCCATGCCATAGTAAGCAGACGCAGCCCAATATTAAGCACCAGTTTGTACTTGATCCTTATAAAGTTACATTCATACCAAGCATAAAATATTCTGCAATTTGTGATAACTTTTCTTGGGCCAACATAAGAATTATTCAAAGATGTTGGCCATGAGCTTTCAAGACCACATTATTCAGATGTGTTAAGCAACAACAGTGAAACTTAAATTAAAGCTTTGGGCATTGATGCTGTTTCTTATATCAACTTAATTTTTTTAATTTACCTTTTTGGTGTTTTAATGCTGAAAGGTTTTACATGTGTTTGTGTTAAATTTGACTTCTCTTAGTGGAGTTCCTGTGGAGTCACACGACAGAAAGCATGTGTGTTGGGTACATGTCAGCTCAGGATGGCAAAGCCAAGGTAAGACACAAATGGATTTCAGCCTGAATTGCTGGTGCCTCGATTTTAAAAGAGATTTGGGGCAGGCAAACAATAGGAGAAGCTCTTTTAGAAATGGGGCTATATGGCTTCTCTCAAGTTATCTGGAGTAATTTCATATAGGTAAAATAGACCTAAAACATAATAGTCATAAAATTTGATTAATGACTAAGAGTCCGCTCTAAACATAATTCTTGGGCCATGTAAGGTTCTTCCAAAGAAAACTAGAGCCATCATATACTGTGTAAAATTTCATTTGTGCACATGGAAAACTAATATCCTGCATTGATTCAAAATGTTATTTTTTAGTGCTGGTCCCATGGCTCGGGTTGCAGCATTTTGGCACAGGAGACTTGAGA
Source organism: Rhinatrema bivittatum (assembly GCF_901001135.1). NCBI lineage: Eukaryota > Metazoa > Chordata > Amphibia > Gymnophiona > Rhinatrematidae > Rhinatrema > Rhinatrema bivittatum. The sequence continues at coordinate 104,043,231 of NC_042617.1, read as the reverse complement.
TTGGGTTTCCTGTCCAGCAGAGATCAGATGCTTTTCAGAGGTGACATGTTCAATCTTTAGGAGTAAGGGGAGAGACTTTCCTCTACCCCTCCTGCCTGGGAAAGGCACATGTGTTGCCCAGGCATGTTCTCTGGGCTGGGGGTCAGGGAAAATATGTAATGAAAAAATATAATTTAGATTTTTAGAAAATTATCCAGTTCGCGCTTTGAACTCCCAAAAATGGTTATTTTGAGAAGACTGTTGCAAACTATGCTGCACACTGAATATGCTTTTTGCATGTTGGCTATAATGTTATAGATAAAACACAAAAGAGAGGCAAAATACCATAAGGAAAGAGGATGACAAATAGCCGTACATACAAAAAACAGCTACAATGCTGATAAATCACAAGAATGATAAAAGGCAAAACAGGTGTGTGGGTATATGTATACATACATACATACACACACACACACACACACACATATATATATATATATATATAATGAAACAAAACGCACTGGCATCTAACAGTTTATAAGGTCTATGCATCAAGTATTACACAGTGAAAAAATAATAGTATTGCGCAACCCCAAAACAATTTTAACACATTTAAGCATTTTTCAATTTAGAATGTTTATTATTTTCTTATAAATATATTGCAAATATAGTTAGACCTCCCCATCATGTTAAAAATCATTCACACTTCCTACATACCATACATACTTTCCCAGACCCTAAAAATCATCACACTCACATAAAGTTCTAGCATCAACAACAACTAATTCAATGCAATAACAATACTCTATGGGCCGGATTTTAAAAGGGTTACGCGCATAAAGTACGTGCGTAACCCTTTTAAAACCCCCCTGCTCGCGCCGAGCCTAAGCCCTGGGACGGGCGTAAGTCCCGGGGCTTCGCTAGGGGGGCATGTCGGGGGCGTGTTGGGTGGGCGGCGCGACGATCGGGGCGTTCCGGGGGGCGTGGTGCCGGCCCGGGGGTGTTCTGGGGGCGCGGCTGAGGCCTCCGGAACAGCCCCTGGGTCGGGAGATGGCGCGCGCGAGTTACGCTTGCCAGAGGCAGGCGTAACTTTTAGAATAAAGGTAGGGGGGGGGGGTTTTTAGATAGGGCCGGGGGGTGGATTAGGTAGGGGAAGGGAGGGGAAGGTGCGGGTGGGTGGAAGGAAAGTTCCCTCCGAGGCCGCTCCGATTTCGGAGCGGTCTCTGAGGGAACGGGCAGCGCGCGCAGGGCTCGGCACGCGCAAGGTGCACAAATGTGCACCCCCTTGCGTGCGCCGACCCCGGATTTTATAAGATACGCGCGGCTATACGCGTATCTTATAAAATCCAGTGTACTTTTGTTTGCGCCTGGTGCAGTTTTCTCTCTCGTACCCAACATAGGTCTAGATTTCACCCAATGAAAATCTTCATCAGGGGAATATTATGAAAACCAGGTTTTTGCCATATAGTGCATATTAATTAACAGCCCAGCAAATCCTTTTTTGGCCTAATATACTTTTATATTTTCATCAGAATCCAAACTCCATTGTTGCTTGCTTATTATAGTGAGATGAATATATCCTGATAATTCCTTCTGCTGTGAAGATATGCATCTGACTCTGGCATTAGTAAAGTAACACTACATCCTTCCCCAGTGCTCGTTGATGCTTTTCATATTCGCCCGGGGCAGTACTGTGTTTATCCATTAACCCATTGGGGCTGCAAACAGAGCGTTTGAATGCAAAACGATATGTGATTTTAAGAGACAACATGCAATATAATTTTTGTCCACCCCAGACGAAGAAGAAGAATTTATTGTAAAAAATTGTAATAATAATTTAATACTTTAATCTAACTATATGCATATATGCTTACATTTCAAAAGTACTCAAATTATTTAAGTCCAAAGCCCTGCTCCCAAGAAACATCTCCCCTTACTGCAGATAAAAAATTACACACTCATTGGCACTACACAACTACTTTTACTTACATATAGAGTGGACAGTTTTCTAAAATCCCATTTCCACTGTAAAACACTGTTTTACTCACAGAAATGACTTTGAAAATTACCCTCTCTATCATCAGCAGAAGCAGAAATATTTTAAGTAACTAAATTATGAAAGCAAACAACATTTTTAAAATTCCTTTGTTTTCTGAGATGCTGTTATTAAAGGTTTAGAAAATTCCTCCTATGTAGCCAATCATACCTGTTTAAATCAAAGTACCTCTAGCATCAATGATACATAAGAAGTATTAATATGGCATGAGCAACTAAAGAACATACTGATGGAATGAGACTTCAAAAGGTACAGTATGATTATAGTAACAGATACACTGTGATATGGAAGACTAGGATGTGATCCCCGAATCTGGTTTCTGTGCCTAGGTAGACCAAGTAAGTTCACAGCCCTTAGGGGGAGATGTTCCATCCATTGCTCAAAAGTGATAAACTTGGGATTATCCAGGTTCCAGAGATTCTCCCAGGACAAGCAGGATGGTAGACCTCACAGATGGGTGACATCATCAGATGGAGCCTGGCACAGAATACTTTTGTCAAAGTTTCTAGAAACTTTGACTGGCACACTGAGCATGCCCAGCATGCCACTAACCCCACAGCCACGCAGGGGCCCCCTTCAGTCTCTTTTTTTTTCCCGCGGTGCTGTTGCCTCGTGGTGTCCTGGAGCTCTTTGCTGTTTTTTCCCTCATAAAAGAAATGACTGGGTTTTTTTCACCGGTTTTTCCTACTTCGTGGTCCCCCTTCGCGAATCAGTTCCTTCAGCATTTGGTAGGTACTTTTTTCGCATTGTTGCAGTCTGTTCTAGAGCATCTACCCCACCTCCCCCCCCCCCCCCCCCCCCCCCCCCCCCCGCAGTGGCCACCAGCCTCTTTTTTCAATGGTGACCGGGTTTCGGAAGTGCTCCCAGTGTCCACGGAATATGTCCTTCATGTATCCCGCACGACGTTTGTGTTCTCTGCCTGGGGCCTTCCCACGATGTCCGTCAGTGTCCTAGCTGTGCTCAGATGACTTCTAAAGGCCAACGCGTCCTCCTGGACAAGATGGAGCACATGTTCGGTTCCAGACAATCTACTCCATCGACTCCAGTATTGGGTACGTCGAGTCACGGGGATCGATCTGACTCAGGGCCTTCTTCCTTGGTGCCCCGCCGTGATGAACACTGTGCGGGAGCTTGCCGTTCACCAGCATCTGGCCAGTCCAAGGCCTCGGGATTATCTTTCTCGGCACCGGAGAAGGACAGGGCCGAGCACCATGGGAAGCACCGACACCGGTACCAAAGATTATCACCGTCTGGTGCCGGCACCGATGCCAGAGGGGCACCGGCTCTGGCCGAACCCCCTCTGAAACGGCCCTGAGGTGAGGAGGCCCCATCCTCCTCTAAAGCCAGGAGCCCAAAAGTTTCCCCACCGAGCTCGGTGTTGTGTACCGAACCTCCGCGGACCCCCATGGAGGCTCCGGTTACGCCCTGCCCGCCTTCTCCCGTGTTGATGCTCACTTTGCCCGCATTTCGGGAGCAGTTGGACCATGTGGTCCAACAGGCAGTGATCAGTGCCCTCCAGGGCCTCCAGCAAGCACCGACGCCAGCCCCCATACTGGCGCCAGAACCAGTGCCCTTGATGTTGGCACCTTTGCTGGAAAAGTTGGACATGCTGCTCGGTGCCTTATCGACACAGCTGGTGCCCAGCGGTCCTCCGGTGCCCCATCCACCACCAGTTCCTCCCTCCAACACTATCCAGATTCTGGGTTTCTCAGAGAAGGAGGATGCGACTATGTGCTTGCCACCACGAGCAGCACCGTTGTTGTCGGAGCCCATTCCCGGGCCATTGGGTCTACCGGTGCCCCAGCTTCCATTGAAGGTCCCGTTGCCCTCGATGCTGGCGCGGCCATTATCAGAGCCCTCTGATTGGCCATCGATGCCGGTGCCCCGAGACCCAGGATTTGGACTCCCTTCTCAACCCAGACAGTTTGGTGAGGAGGAGGCCTCTTATGAGCCTTGGGGCGATGCTTCCTCCGAGCTTTCCTCAAACGCCTCCGATGATCTTCCATCGGAGCCTTCGCCTCTGGACGAGAGGCGCCTCTCACCCCCAGAGGGCTTATCTTTCGCCAGTTTTGTTTGAGCAATGGTGGAGGCCATTCCCTTCCAGCTATTGACGGAAGAGGACACCCACCATAAAATGTTGGAGGTCCTTCAATTCGTGGACGTCCCTAAGGTGGTGTTGGCTGTGCCAGTACATGAGATCCTTTTAGAGCTCATCTACCAGTTATGGGAGCACCCAGGCTCCGTAGCCCTGGTCATCCGGATGACGGATACCATTTATTTGGTGCAACAAGGTCCTAGGCTTCGGTCGGCTCAGAAGAAGGCCAAGAGGGCCCACACTCAATTATCCACCCCTCCAGGGAAGGACTAAAGATCCTTGGATGCCCTGGGCCATAAGGTCTTCCAAGGGGCTATGATTATTGCCCATATAGCAGCATATCAGTTGTACATGAATCAGTACAACCGTAACCTCTGGAAGCAGGTCCAGGAGTTGGCTGAAGGTCTCCCCCAGCAGTTCCAAGAAGGCTTAGAGTCCATTGTACAAAAAGGGTTCGAAGCCAGCAAGCATGAAGTGCAAGCAGCCTACAACGTGTTTGAGACAGTGACAAGGGTATCAGTGGCTGGTATTAGTGCCCGGCGCTAGGCCTGGCTTAAGGTCTCTGACCTCTGCCCTAAAGTCCAGGAAAAGCTAGCCGACCTCCCCTGTACAGGGGATAAGGTTTGAGACACGGTAGCCCAGTTAAAAGATCATCACGAAACCCTGCGTCAGTTGTCCGCTACCACCTCTGACCCCTCCTCAGCGACCCACAGAGTGCCACGTAGGGACCCCAGGAAGGCTTTCTATAGACAATGGAGATACTATCTTCCGGCCTCGAGCTCGACTGGCTTAAGCTGCCCCGAAGGGCCAATCCTGCCAACAGCGAGCACTTTGGGCCCAGCCCATGCCTCAATCTGGCCCAGCAGCCGGTTTTTGACTGGCATAGAGAGAGCAGCTGCCTAACCCCAGTGCCCACAGCTTCCGACCCTCTGGTCGGGGGCCACCTCTGCATACTCGCAGATCACTGGTCCCCCATCACCACCAACTGATGGGTGTTAACCATCGTAAAACGGGGCTAGCGCCTGAATTTTCTCAGCATCCCACCAGACTCCCCTCCCTCTCAGTGCTGGAGCCTCGTGGAGTATGCATTGACCCTCGAATTAGAACTCTCGGTCCTGTTGCGATCCAAAGCTATCGAACTGGTTCCCCGCACCCAGCAAGGCTGGGGGTTCTACTTCAGGTATTTTCTCATTCCAAAGAGAACAGGCGGCCTCCGTCCCATCCTCGACCTCCGGGCCCTAAACAGGTTCCTCCGGCGGGAGCGGTTCAAAATGGTCTCATTGAGCACCTTACTCCCGCTTCTTCATCAGGGAGATTGGCTCTGCTCTCTCGATTTGCAGGACACCTATGCACACATCTCCATAATTCTACCTCATTGGAAATACCTGTGCTTCGTGATAGGCCAGCGGCATTTCTAGTACAGGGTTCTTCCCTTCGGGCTTGCCTCCGCACCTCGAGTCTTCACCAAGTGCCTGGCGGTGGTGGGAGCACACCTGTGCCGCAAAGGGGGAGGGGTGCATGTGTTCCCCTATCTAGATAACTGGCTCATCAGGAGTTCCTTAAGGGAGGGAGCCCTGCAATCCCTGAACTCGACATTTGAGGTCCCCCAATCGCTGGGGTTTCTCATCAAATTTCCAAAATCCCAGCTGACGCCATCCCAGCAGCTCAGCTTCATCAGGGCGGACCTGGACTCCACAGTGGCCACAGCGTTCCTCCCCAGCATTTGCAGGGCCACCCTGGTGGTTTTAGCCAGGGCAGTTCACCATAGGCAGACAGCTTCGCCCCACCTGCTTTTGAGATTGCTGGTTACATGGCGTCGTCAGTGCACGTCACCCCAATGGCCCGCCTGGCTATGAGAGCAACGCAGCAGACCCTGCAGTCCCAGTGGCACCAAGCCTCTGAGGAACTCTCTGTGCTAGTCCTGATCACTGAACCGCTTCGGCTCTCCTTCACCTGGTGGGCACAGGAAGCCAACCTGAGCAAGGGGACTTCCCTTTCAGCCCCCTACTGCTCAGGTGATCCTCACCACAGATGCCTCCAACATTGGCTGGGATGCCCATGTCAACGGCCTCTGCACACAAGGGGTGTGGTCAAAGCCTGAGGCGAGATGCCAGATAAATTTCCTGGAACTCCAGGTGATGCGGTATGCCCTCTATGCATTCCAGGACTGCCTGTCTCACAAGGTTGTCTTAATACAGACAGACAACCAAGTGGCCACGTGGTATGTGAATAAACAGGAAGGCAATGGCTCTCATCTCCTCTGTCAGGAGGCAATGCAGATTTGGGCCTGGGCCCTGTCACGATCCATACTCCTGCATGTGGTGTACCTGGCAGGGATGGAGAATGTAGTGGCAGACCACCTCAGTCGGTCGTTCCACCCTCGCATGTGGTCTCTCAACCCCTCCATGGCGGACAAGATCTTCCATAGGTGGGGTCTGCCGGACATGGATCTCTTCGCATCCCCTCAGAACCAAAAGGTGAGCCGCTTCTACTCCCTGTTTCGGGAGGACCGGGAACCGACCGTGGATGCCTTCACCCAGTCCTGGAGAGTGGGTCTCCTATACGCGTAATCCTCTGATTCCACTCCTAGACAATATCCTTATGAAGCTCCATCAGGATGGAGCTGATGGAGCTTCAACAGCTGCTCAGCTCCCAGGAGTTGCCTGATAGCCCTGCATTGGCCACAGCAGGTCTGATTTCCAATCTTGCACGACCTATCGGTCCAGGAGCCCATCCGGCTGGGCACCTCTCCTGACCTCATCACACAGGATCAGGGCAGGCTGCACCACCCGAACCTCCGGTCGTTCGCCCTCACAGCCTGGAGGTTGAAAGGCTAGTGTTTCAGTCCCTAGAACTTTTTAGACCATGTCTCACAGGTCCTGATAGCTTCTTGTAAGCCTTCCATGTGGAAGTTCTACCAATTGAAATGGAAGAGATTTTTGGTCTGGTGTGTGGAGCAGGGTCTCGACCCTTTCACCTGTCCCATGCCTTGGCTCCTGGTCTATCTGTGGCATCTCTCAGAGTTGGGATTACAGACTACTTCAATCCAAGTTCACCTGAGTGCCATCAGCGCCTACCAGCGCAGAGTGGGTGACACTCCGATCTCTGTACAGCCCTTAGTGAAGCGCTTCATGAGAGGCTTACTTCAATTGAAGCCTCTACTGTGTCCTCCTGTTGTGGCCTGGGACCTCAACATTGTACTAGCGTGACTCATGCTGCCTCCATTTGAGCCTCTGTGCTCCTGCGAGTTTAAGCACTTCACCTGGAAGGTTCTCTTCCTAGTGGCAATTACATCTGCTCGCAGGGTCAGTGAGCTGCAGGACCTAGTGACCTATCCGCCTTACACAAGGTTCTTCCATGACAGAGTGGTGCTGCACAGTCACCCTAAGTTCCTGCCTAAGGTGGTGACTGATTTCCATCTGAATCAGTCCATCATGCTCCCCACCTTCTTCCCAAAGCCACACTCTCCCACCAAGGTAAGCGGGCTCTGCACACCTTGGAGTATAAGCGTGCGCTTGCTTTTTATCTGGAGCGCACTGCAACCCAAAGGCAGTCCACCTACCCCTTTATCTCCTTGATAAAAACAGACTTGGGGTTGCAGTAGGCAAGCAGACTCTGTCCAACTGGTTGGCAGACTGTATCGCTTTCTGCTATGAGCAGGCAGGCCATACACTAGAAGGCTGTGTGACAGCACACTCCATACAGGCCATGGCGGCATCAATAGCTCACTTCCGTGCAGTTCCAATTGCTGAAATCTGCAAGGCCGCGACGTGGAGTTTCCTCCACATGTTCGCTGCCCACTATTGTCTGGTCAAGGATGGTCGACAGGATAGCATCTTCAGCCAGTCTGTCCTCCGCAGCCTGTTCAAAGTGTGAGAACCCAACTCTCCCTGCCTAGGGCCCCTTCTGTAGATCAGGCTGCCCCATTGTTGCCAACAGCACCCCTGTTGCTGTGCTTATTGCATGTTATTGGGTGTCTGTTGGCCTAGTGTATTCTGGGGCAGCCTGCAGCTTGGTATTCACCCATCTGTGAGGACTTCCATCCTGCTTGTCCTGGGAGAAAGCAGAGTTGCTTACCTGTAACAGGTGTTCTCCCAGGACAGCAGGATGTTAGTCCTCAGGAAACCCACCCTCCACCCCACCGAGTTCATCTGCAATTTATTTTATTTTTTTCACTCGTCTTTCTGCTTTGATGCAAGTCTGAAGGGGGACCCCCGTGTGGCTGTAAGGTTCGTGGCATACTGGGCATGCTCAGTGTGCCAGTCAAAGTTTCTAGAAACTTTGACAAAAGTATTCCATGCCGGGCTTCATCTGATGATGTCACCCATATGTGAGGACTACCATCCTGCTGTCCTGGGAGAACACCTGTTACAGGTAAGCAAATCTGCCGAATTACAGTTTGTGGCCGTTGAGAAAGGATTGTGTGTCATTGTAATGGAGGGACTGTTGGGATGGGGTTTATAGAAAGAGAGGGGGAAAAATCCTAAGTAGTTATGATTGAAGGATCATGGTTTTTTAGCCCAGTAGAGGTTAATTCTAATTTTCATGGAAGCCCAAAGAAGGAAGAAACTGATGGAGGAGGGAAGAGTGGGGACAAACAAACAAATAAATAAGTCAGTTTGAGAGAGATTCCCAATAGCTGCTAGCAGAAAGAGCTCTGACTTGTGTCAGAATTGCTGTGTTCATTATGGGTAAGAGAAAAGGAGGACTGAATCTTATCCTACTGAAGATACCTCTCCAGCATCTGAATCCATGATGCATCTGTGGCTTATCCTTGCTCAGATGGCTGATGGTCATGCTCCCCCAACAGTGGAAGCTGGAAGTTCTGCTGCTGCAGAAAACCGTGAGGCACTACTGTTTGCAAAACCTTCGGATACAACTGTGGGAGATCTTTAAGGTATCCTTTGAAGGGGTGGCTGTGGGTGCTATGCTGGAGAAAGGAGTAGCTACCTCCAAGGTAGAGGAAATAATAAAATCAGAAAGCTCACTAGTGACAGTCATCTTTACATTCTATTCTATAATTATTTTTAATTTTTTAACTTAATCTGTTATGCACATGATAACCACCCAGAACGTACTGTCCTGCTTTGTCCCACTAACAATACCATCTAAGTGGCATACATTTTTTTCAAAAGCACTCAATATCAAATGAAAGGGAAAAACCTCAGACAGTACCTGCAAAAAGATCTCATTCTTAGTGTTCAATGTGCATACTGTTTACGGCCATCACCGGGGGGAAAAAAACCCTCTTTCATATGTACTGTTACATTAGTTTCTTTATTGTAGTTCAATTTATTTGTTTTCACATTTTGCCACAGCACAGCAGTGCAGCTTTATAAAGTTTACAAAATTCAGCCTATACTCAGATCCGTTATTTCTTTTTGAGCAAAGAATAGTTTCTTATTTGTAAAACATGGACATGGCCATGTTTCACCCACACATCAGCTGCTTCAGGATATTATTTCTAAAGGAACATTTAAACACAATTTTTAGATGCCTGATGTCTATCTCCATTTCAGTGGCCATCTTTTTTCTATAAAGGAAAAGAATGTCAGCTTTTAACAGCCTCTACAGATATAATCCCAGCCAATCAGGTACTCAGCTTTTAACATGTGCTTTTATTTTTAGCCTGTCCAGATGGTAAATCAGCATACTACTAGTTAAATTCATAAAAAATCTCAGCAAGCTCTATAAATCACAATATTGCACTTTAAACATTCTGCATTTACATAAAATGCATTCATTCTGTAGCAAGATTAAAACCAGTAGGTTGCAAAGTCCCTAACCGGTAAATCTACTGTTATTCTTGGACTAAATACCTATCCTGATTACCTCCCTGGGGGTGCCGTTCAACATGATCCAGTATGCAGCATTGTAGCTGTTCAAATACATGGTGTTTGCACAATGTTGGACCAACGGAGTTTCCATCTGTTGATACAATAGGCAGCTTTTCTGTTCCAATAAACAGATCTTCAACTCTCTTCTCATTTTGCCTACATATACTAGACACACGGACATACTAATGCATATTCTACAAACAAGGTATTGCAATCCAATGAATATTTCAATTCATATCTTTGACCATCAGATGAAGTCACAAATGTAGAGTTTTGTAACATAATGTAACAAAATAATCAATTGCTAAAGCTCCTGTGTCCCCAATAAGATACTTGCTGAAAACAATTTTTATCTGTAAACACAGAGGGAACCAACAAATCTCTTAAATTTTATTCCCATGTATAGGCAAACAGTTACTTGGAAGCATCAATGTAGAAATATCACATTCCAATGTTTTTTTTATAAAGGTCACAATAGCTTTTGATAAGTTGGAAAACCTGAAAGAACACACAATCTCAAGCGAGCTTTTCCTCTGATCTCTATGATGAAGCTAGCATTCTCTATCAGAAAATAATGCTTATTTGTAGGCTCATCTAATCACTGCATTAGGATATCCGTGTTGAATAAATCTTTGTGTCATAATGCGGACTTTTTGTTTAAATTCACCCATTTGGGAGCACAAACACTGATATTGCAAAAATTGTGAAAAAGATACATTTTGTCTTAGATGGTTTGGGTGAAAAATGGCATAATGTAATTCTGCATTTCGATCAGTGGATTTCCTAAATAATGTAGTGTGGAAATGACCATCAGATTTCACAGTCCTAATGTCCAGAAAAGCAATTGTCTGCATATCATACTGAAATGAAAATTGTATTTGAGACTTGTACCGATTTAGCCAACCGACAAATTTTTCAAGTAGTTCCTCAGAGCCCTTCCATAAAAGAAATACATCATCAATGAAACGACTCCACATAGCTATCGCAACTGAATACTTGGAAGAATGAGCCAATCGAGACTCAAAATCAATCACAAATAAGTTAGCAATGGAATGTGCAAATACAGCACCCATCACAGTTCCCAATATTTATTCATACAATTGTCCATCAAAAAGAAAAAAAAATGTTAAGGCTATCTTTACCAATGACAAAATGAAATCCATTGGTACTTGTACAGGCTTTGGATGACTCTCTAGTACTTGTCCAATTATTTGTAGCAGATCTTCCTGTGGGATTGAAGTATATAAGGAAGTGATGGCTAACATCATCAAAATCTATAGCATCCTGATCAACCTCACCCAACCTTCTTGGAAACAGAGATGAAGCTTTTATAAATGAAGCACTTTTACATGCCTCTGGGCTTAAAAAAAGTATTGTCAAAATAATTGGTCGCCCTGGCGAAGCAGTCAAATGTTTATGAATATTTGGAAGTATGTAAAATACTGGCAAGCATGGATATTTTAATTAAGATAGAATCATCCCTTAAGCTGATAACTGCTTGCCTTTCAACTTTAGTCAAAGTATCACAAAATTTCCAGGAAATTATCAGCACCAACTCTTTAAAAGTAGCTAATACCGTTTCCATAGCCCCCAGTGGAATCCATGATGATTTATTTGCTACACGAGAAAACGCCACAACAGATGATGACTGATCCTTGAAAAATAATTTCAATTGTAAAACTTGCATGTACTTTTCAAAATCAACCCAGAATTGAAAATCTTGATGATAACAAAAAGGGACAAATGACAAGCCCTTCCTTTGGACAGACTGTTTAGTGGAAGATAAGCGGCTTTTGCTGGTGCTGTCTGAAGTTTTTCCCTTTCATTTGATGGAGTACTTTTGAAAAAATGTATGCCAGCATTGCAATTTAGATGTTGTTGTTCGAGTGGAAAAAATCAGGGCAGTACGTGGTTCTCATGTGTGTAACTGATTAAATTCAAAAATTAAAAATAATAATAGAATATAATTTAAAGAAGACAGACACCAGTGATCTTTTATGGTTAGTGTGCATTATATTGAGACATGAGGAGTACAAGTAATAGTAACAATCTGTATTTTATCTGTACCCCAAAATATCACACTCACTTGGAAAATAGTTTCCAGGATCAAGAATTTTGAAGCTAACACTTAACTTATTGATTTTATGGTTAATATTCATGATGAAGTATTGCAGGCCTGTGTTTCTTGGATGACAGCCCTGAAAGAGAGTATATCCTCACTACAGGAGCAGAATGGGTCACTTATTGAAGATAAATTTCTTTTGCACAGGGAAGTAAAGTTTGTGCATAACACCTTTCCTTGTCAACTTTCCTAAAGCTAAGGAAATACAAATTCTCGGGGATGTGTTTCAACCCTATTTATGGCGCATTCTTAAATTCCTGGAGGACACTTATACCTCCTAATGCCAAAGTAGCTTATATCCCATTGGCTTAGTGGAGCGAAACGTCAAGGGACGGAGGAAGGTAGAGACAGTGACCTTTAACAGTTTGGACCTCTTTCAAGTCTTGGAGTAGTCCCAGGATGCGGAAGTCTTTAATCCATGCACTCTTCTCTCCTTCTTTCCCCCTCCCATCCAGAGCAACTTTAGAAGTGACCAGGATCACCACTTACTAACAATCCACATACAGATGAGGCTTCACATAGGTATGGTGGGGGTGGGGGGGGGGGGGAGAGATAGAGAAGAGGGAGCATGGATTAAAGACAGCCTCATCAGAGAGGGCGAGTGGGAGACACTTGGTGCTGACCTGTCATACTTTCATTTAAAAAAATATATATACTTGGAGGATTTTGGGGTAATAGGGGGTGGTACGCGACCCAGCAGAGCAATTTATTCTTGTACATTGACTTGGGATGTGGGCTTCAGGCCCCCAGGGCTGTCTATACATTTTATATTCTTTGAATATAGCTGGTTAAGACTAAAGTTATCCACCTATCTTAATTTTTGTCCTTGGCTATGTTTTTATATGTATGTTATCTTGTTCCCCACCCTGAAATTTGGAGGGTGTGGATAAGAAATATTTTAAATAAATAGATATCTTTAGCCCAGATAGTATTAGACCTGATTAATACTAAAGTTATCCACCTACCTTTAGCTAGATAACTTTAAGTTTATTCAGTTAACTTTGTTTATCCAGATAACTTTATTTGAGAATATGCAATGAGACATTTATCCCACTGAATACCCTGGATCAATTTACTGGCAACCTTTAGATGGATAAATTATCTGTTTTCTGGTTATTTGAATATTGGCCTCATGGTGTCTTTGCAGTGGAGAAGGGCAAAATTGGACTTGTGAATCTTTTTTTTTTTTTGTCATAAGGGTGGCCTTTTTCTAGGTCACAAGGTGAGGATTTATCCAGACATTTGCAAGGTTATTCAGACTAAAAGAAGAAAGGATATTGCATGTGTCAAGAGTTTTAGTTCTTGGTGCTGAGCTTTTCCTAAAGTGTCTAAGTTCCAGTGAAACCAAGTCACTTTATTGACCCTATGTTATTTTTATGGAGGAATAGGCCTGAAATAAGATATTCAGAGTTTTCAATGGATGTTGGGTTTCAAGTGGTGAGCAGAAAGGGAGGTGGGGAGTAGTTTAGGTACTTCTCATTAATGCAGTTAATGTCTTAATTGACTGATGAGATTGCTATATTTTTTCATAATTTATTTTCTTTATAGTATTTGCATGGATTTCTTCCATTTGGGCTTGAATAGAGATGGGCAGCCTATTCTGTTAAAGTTTGAAATGTTTACTTTGTTTTCTTGATTACTTTCTGTTACTGGTCTTGTTATTTCATGTACAAGGCTCTCTTTTGTTTATGTAAATTTTTAAAATAAGTCAAATTTTTATTCAGGTTATTATTTCTTATCATACAGATGTTTGAAGTGTTATATAGTGCACAATGCATACAATTTTCTTTTACACACGCAATCTGAGTTATGTGCCCTAAGACATCTGCCTCAAATGTTTTCAATACAAAACATTCTTACAGGGACAGCCATCATATGGAACATCAAGGAGTCATCTACAGATGCACAATTCCAAGTTTACGGGAGCTATTCTTGGAGCTCCCATTTATTTCCCTTCACTTCCCTCTCCTTAGAAATGTTTTATACTCACCTTACAGCTCATTGTCTTCTTTCACTCTTATCTTTTCTTTTGCAGTCTCTTCCTTTTATCTTTTTTTTTTTCTTGGCCTGGCATTTTCTTCTTGCTGTTGTGGGCTTCAAACTTTTTCAGAACCAACCTTTACTAGGGCTATGGTGCAACTACTTGGATGTTTTTTTCAGTTTTGACCCTCGCTCTTCTCCCCTTTCATCCAGCCAAGCTATCACAACAGCTGACTTTGGCTGGGGCTACAAACTGCAGCTCCCTCTGGAGCCCAGTATGAATGCTGCGGTTATGTAATGATGGGGACATTCCCCCCCCCCCCCTTTTATCTCAAGGGGACTAGGAGGGAGCCAAGATAGTGGTATAGCCTGACACGTCTGTCTGCTGCCCTTACATTAGGAAAGGGTGAGGGTGTATCCCTCTATCACCTCACTCTCTCTTGATCAGTGGACTATTATAGAATTTGCAGTGCCTTCTCCATTTTCGCAGGCTTCTAGCCCCATTGGCATAGCAGAGGAAGGAGCCCTGCTTTCGTCTGTGGAAGTTATGCTTAGCCCACCAGACTGAACAATGCAACCTTCCTTTGGCTTTGCATGAAGACACTGTGTTAATTGTGGTGCATAATGATGACTGTGCTAGAAGCGCTGGCACAGAGGGAGTTACCAGTGTTCTTGCTTCATTGATTGTGTCCTCAAGAGTGAGCGGTGTAGAGGTATTTCCGCACTGGACATGGAAACTTAAACATCATTGCCAACTCAGGCTAAGGGTGAGTTTTCTCCCCTGTGGGCTTTTGTGATACCTTCTAAACTAGCCATTGTGACCCTCGATGTCCTATGGGACCTGATGGTTAATTTATCCCAGTCAGTGATGGAACACTCAAGCAAAGTTGATATTGTATGTTTCTTCCAGGACAAGCAGGATGGTAGTCCTCACATGTGGGTGACATCATCAGGATGGAGTTCAATCATGGAACACTTTTGTCAAAGTTTCTAGAACTTTGACTGGCACACTGAGCATGCCCAGCATGCCACCAACCCTGCATCCAGCACAGGTCCCCCTTTAGTCTCTTTTTTTTCTGCGCAGCAGTAGCTTCGCAGATTTCTGGAGTTCTGTTAGCATTCCTCGCAACTTTTTCCTCACGGAAACTTATGTCAAAATTTTTCGCCATCCCGGGGTCCCCCATCGACCGCCAACGTCCGTTGACGCCGGTAAGTTTACCTCGTCCTTTGCAGTCTGTTCCTGGCGGTGGTTTCTTCGATGCCCGACGGCCACCGACCGTGCACCGCCTTTTCTTTTTTCAAAAAAATGGCGACAGGGTTCTGAAAGTGCCCCAAGTGCCCGAGGACCATGTCCATTACGGCCTATCACGAAGTATGTGACTTGTGCTTGGGGCCCGCTCACAACATCCAATGGTGCACTAGCTGTGCCCAGATGAAGCAAAAAGGCCTCAGGGCCCGCTTGGAAAAGATGGAACACCTTTTTAAGAGAGTGTCTCCATCTTCTCCCACCAAGGCTATACCAAGTCGAAAGTCTTCCTCTTCAACGACTCCATTGCCATTGAAGTCTCAGCACTATCAAGACACCGGTGACCGTTCTTCACGGTCAGAGGCATCAACATCTTCCTCCTCGGTGCCAGAGAAGGACCGTACTGAGCATAGGGAGAAACACCGTCATTGCCATCGACGTGACCCTTCTTCCGATGCTGCCACCGACAAGCCATTGACATTGGCATCAACAGAACTACCGGCCAAGAAGTCCTGGGGAGAAGGGGCCCCAACCCCCTCTGGACCCAGGACACTAAGGTGTTCCCCACTGGCACTGGTGCTGGGAGCCGAGACTCCACTAATACATGTGGACCCTCCGGCAACGCCTTCTGAGCCTCCAATCCTGGTGGCTCCGCTGCCATTGCCAGCCTTCCGGGAGGAATTGGACCGGATGGTCCAAGAGGCAATACTCCAGGCACTTCGGGGATTCCAATCTCCACTGGCACCGGCTCCCATGCTGACACCTGATCTGATGCCTATCATGCTGGCTCTGCTTCTGAAGCGCCTGGATACCTTAATCGGTGCATTGCCATTGGTGCCCGTTCCTTCCATGCCATCGGCACCCCCAAGACCACCGACACAGATACCTATTCCATTGTCCTCGGATGAGGAATAAAATTTACCAATGCTGGAGTCTGTTCCAGTACCATTGGGTCTGTTGCCACCCCAACGTCCATCAAAAGCACCGATTCCATCGATGCCATCACCGTCCTCAGTTCCCACATTGGTGCCTCCATCCTTTCCATCAGTCCCCTCCTCCAGATCCGGCTGGATTTGGACCCTTACTTCCAGCTGAAGGACCGCGTGGTGCTGGAGATGCACCATATGATCCCTGGGGTGATGATTATTCTGACACTCGGGACTCGGATGAACTCCTGTCAGAGCCTTTACCCCCAGAAGTATGCCGCCGCTCCCCTCCTGAAGACCTCACATTTGCCAGCTTCATTAAAGAGATGTCTGAAACCATCCCTTTTAAGCTACAGATGGAGGAGGATACCAGGCATAAGATGCTTGAGGTATTACAATTTGTTGATGCCCCTAAGGAAGTGATGGCAGTTCCAGTTCATGAAATGCTCCTTGATTTGTTACAATGCATCTGGGAGTACCCTTGCACAGTTCCACCAGTGAACAGAAAAACTAATGCCACCTATCTGGTCCAGTCAGCTCTGGGGTTTCAAAAAAGCCAACTGCCCCATCAATCTGTGGTCGTTGAGTCTGCCCAGAAGAAAGCCAAGAGATCCTGGCCTCATTCTTCTGCCCCTCCTGGTAAAGAACAGAAATCCTTGGACGCCTTCGGACAGAGAGTCTTCCACGGTTCTATGCTGATGGCACGTATAGCAGCTTATCAGCTATAGATGACTCAGTACTCCAGGAATCTTTGGAAGAAGATCTAAGAATTGCCTGAAACATTATCAGATGAATATCAAGAAGGATTTACTACAATCCTTCAGAAAGGACTCGATGCTGGAAAGCATGAAGTGAGGGCTGCATATGACATCTTTGAAACTACCTCAAGAGTATCTGCAGTAGGAATAAGTGCCAGATGCTGGGCATGGCTCAAGTCTTCTGACCTGCGCCAGGAAGTCCAAGAAAGGTTAGCAGACCTTCCATGTACAGGGGACAACTTATTTGGTGACAAAATTCAGGAAACAGTGGCGCAACTAAAAGATCATGATGACACCTTGCGTCAGCTGTCCACTCTCCCCTCAGACTTCCCATCTACCACCAAGAGGTCTTTTCGACGGGATCCTAGGAGGTTATCCTACAAGCCACGTAGGTATTATCCACCTCCATCCCGTACTCGACAACCTAGACCTTCCCAAAGAGGCCAGCCTCGACAACCCAGGGCCCCAAAAGCCCAACCAGCCCCACAGACTGGTCCAGCATCGGGGTTTTGACTCCTTACTAGAGGGCAGAAATCAACCCCTGCCTAACACACTGATTCCAGTAGGGTGCCACTTTGCCAAAATATGGCACACAATTACAACAGACCGATGGGTCCTGTCTGTGGCCACCCATGGTTACCATCTGAACTTCTTCACGCTACCACCAAATCTTTCACCATGTCCAGCATGGGGTCTAACTAACCACACTTCACTTCTCGAGACAGAGCTCTCAACCCTCCTGCAGTCCAATGCCGTCGAACCAGTACCTCGGCTGCAGTGGGGTCAAGGGTTCTATTCTCGGTATTTTCTAATTCCAAAAAACTCAGGCGGCATTCGTCCTATTTTGGACCTACTCGCCCTAAACAAACATCTCCCCAGAGAAAAGTTCAGAATGGTAACCTTGGACACCATGCTCCCTCTACTGCAGTAGGGAGATTGGCTCTGCTCTCTAGATCTTCAGAAGGCTTATGCCCACATTGCCATATACCCTCCTCATCGAAAATACCTCAGTTTTGTAGTAGGCCACAATCATTTCCAATACCGAGTGCTGCCATTCGGCCTAGCATCAGCACCCCATGTATTCACGAAATGCCTGGCAGTAGTCGAAGCTCACTTGTGACAAAACAACATCCATGTCTATCCATATCTAGATGATTGGCTCCTCAGAAGTCCATCCCAAGAAAAGTGCTTCACTGTCTCCATTTCACTTTCAGCCTACTGCAATCCTTGGGGTTTCTAATAAACTATCCCATCACATCTGACTCCATCACGCAGCCTGTCTTTTATCGGAGCAGATCTAAACACTGCCCAAGCCAAAGCGTTTCTCCCAAAGGACCAGGCATGCGTGTTATCAACCCTGGCCAAAGCAGTGCAGACTCGCCAAACCACCACAGCTCATCATCTACTAACCTTGTTAGGTCACATGGCGTCCACAATTCATGTAACCTCAATGGCTCGACTAGCCATGAGAGTAACACAATGGACTTTAAAGTCCCAGTGGTCCCAGTCAAATCAACACGTCCCACATTGTCCACATCACCAACCAGCTTTGTCTCTCACTAGCTTGGTGGATACAGGAGTCCAATCTTCAGATATGACTACCCTTCCAACATCTACAACCTCAAATTACTCTGACAATAGATGCATCCAACCTGGGTTGGGGGGCCCATATCAACAACCTCCAAACCCAAGGATCCTGGACCATAGCGGCAGCAAGGCACCAGATAAATTTTCTGGAGCTCCGGGCAATCTGATATGCCCTCTTCACTTTTTGGGATTGCCTCTCCAACAAGGTAATCCTAATTCAAACAGACAACCAGGTAGCAATGTGGTACCTCAACAAGCAAGGGGGCACAGGCTCTTATCTGCTATGCCAGGAGGCGGTGCAGATCTGGGCCTGGGGTCTCTCCCACTCCATGCTACTGAGAGCGACCTACCTCGCAGGCGTGGACAATGTGATGGCGGACAACCAGAGCCGGACCTTTCTTCCCCACGAATGGTCCCTAGATCCCACTGTAGCGAGCAAAAGTTTTCACCAATGGGGTGCCCACACATATATCTCTTTGCGTCAATTCACAACCGCAAAGTGGACAACTTCTGCTCTCTACACTGCAGCCACGACTCACCACCACGAGATGCCTTCGCCCACTTGTGGGCAAGAGGTCTTCTATATGCCTACCCTCCACTTTCACCCATCAGTAAGACTCTCGTGAAGTTATGGCAGGACAGGGGCACAGTGATCCTCATAGCCCCTCACTGGTCGCGTCAGGCTTGGTTTCCTATCCTACGCGACCTCTCAGTCCAGCAACCGATTCGCCTGGGCACAGATCCAACTCTGATAACGCAGAAGAACAGGCTGTTGCGTCATCCGAACCTTCATTCTCTGCCTCTGACAGCTTGGATGTTGAATGGTTAATACTACAATCCATTAGTTTCTCTGATAGTGTGTCCCAGGTCCTCGTAGCTTCATGAAAGCCTTCTACTAGAAGATCTTATCGTTCCAAATGGAAAAGATTCTCCTCATGTTGCACCACAAAAGAAATAGATCCCTTTTCCTGCCCCACAACAAGGTTCCTGGACTATGTGTGGTACCTTTCCGAGTCTGGTCTGCAGACTTCTTCCATTGAGTCCAAGTCAGCACCATAGCCGCTTACCACAAAGTTATAGGAGATGCCCCGATCTCGGCGCAACCCCTGGTAGGGCGCTTTATGAGAGTCTTGCTCCAGCTAAAGCCTCCACTGCGTCCTCCGGTCCCGGCATGGGACTTCAATGTTGTGCTAGCACAGCTCATGCGACCTCCGTTCGAGCCCCTACACTCCTGTGAGCTTTGACATCTCACTTGGAAAGTGATCTTTCTAGTTGCTAAAACATCAGCTCGCAGAGTTAGTGAGCTACAGGTACTGGTAACATACCCACCATGATCGTGTGGTACTCTGCTTACCTGTAACAGGTGTTCTCTCAGGACAGCAGGATGTTAGTCCTCATGAAACCCGCCCGCCACCTCGCAGAGTTGTGTTCGCTTACGTTTTATTATTTTATTTTTCGCTCGTACTTTTGCTACAAACAAGACTGAAGGGGAACCCCTGCTGGATGCAGGGTTGGTGGCATGCCGGGCATGCTCAGTGTGCCAGTCAAAGTTCTAGAAACTTTGACAAAAGTGTTCCATGATTCGGCTTCATCCTGACGATGTCACCCACATGTGAGGACTAACATCCTGCTGTCCTGGGAGAACACCTGTTATAGGTAAGCAACTCTGCTTTCTTAGAGGTTAGATCTTGTAGCCCAGGATCATCAGCATATTTTGACTGAGCATGCAGGCTCACTTCAGTCTTTGGGGAAGAATTTGCAAGAAGTTCAGGATGTTAATGCTGCGATAATCCGTGAGCGAACTTTTCTCAACGGGAGAATGGAAAATGTAAAGAACAGTCTCCGACATTTAAATCTTAGGTTAACAATTTTACCAAAATTGGATGAACTACCTCGAGTTACCTTAAAGAAATATATGGGGGAAATTTTAAAATTTTCTGAAGATTGTTTTTCTGCTTTCAATAGAATGTATTTCTTCCCCTATAAATCTCATATGGCTCAATGGTTTGCCTCGGTCTACCTTGGACATTGGGAATTTATCAGCATTCTGGAGACATCATTAAGAGATCTACTTTGTTTCTTTTCTACAAGAAAGTGATTTAAGCCTTTTGATGAAATACTATTTTCAAAATATTAATGTTTCCTTCTTGGGTACATTGGTTAGAATCTACCCAGATTTGGCTATGGTCACCCTGAAAAGGAGAAAGGCTTTTCTGATTATGAGACGAGGTACAGGCTAATGGAGCCTCATTTCTTCTACAGTATCCTTCTAAATGTTTAATTCAATTGAATGCAGATACTTTTATTTTTTTTTTGCCCCAGAACAGCTTAGAGCATTCGTGGATGCCAGAGCTGGGAATCTTCAGCAGCCTAGGATCTCGAGAGATTCAGTCTGAATTGTTATATATGTTTGCTAGGGCCTTTTCTGAAGTCTTGTATTATATGACAATAATAGGATTCTATATTTGTTATATCTCTTTATTTTTCCAGTTCCCCCTTATGATTTGTTTGGACAATTGAATGAGACACCTATTTTTTATTTCTTTTTATTTCCTGGTTAATGATTGCTTTGCTAATTCTCATGCTGTTTCTGAACCAAGATCAATTTTGTAAACATATTTTGTAAACTGTAATAAATAGAATTAAAAAAAAAAAAGAGAACTGTGAACACTTCCTCTGCAGCATCCCAGCCACAGCTTTTTTTAAGGAACAGAAACTGGGCATGAAAGTCCAGCTCATATCTTTCAAATAGCATTGCAAAGTCCTGCCACTGAGCCAGCATATAGCCCCTGACCACAGTCTCGTGTATTGTTTTCCCCAAAATAGTCCAGATTTCTACCCTCCTCAGACGCTTCCACCTTGAACTCCTCACAGTTCATTTTCAGTTTCCCCTCATCTGATTTTATTCATGAACACCTATCTCCTGTTAGCATTCACTTGGATTAGAAATCAAAGATCAGACTCTGCTAGTAGACATGAGGAAAACAACAATCAGTATTTGGATGCAGACAGCTTTACTGCCTGAAAAATGCTAACTGCATGTGAGTGTGCATGCTTTGAATGGGGAGGGGCTGGATTTTAGTTTGTGGACCCTTTGTGCATTGCATGGGAGACTTATACTGGCATCATGTTTGTAATATATGGAAATATCTTCTAAGTAGGTCTTGATAGGATTGATTTGGAAATGATCATGGTTGTGCTATGACGAGTGTAAATGAGAATATAGTTAAGAGAACTGGAGTGTACTGAAAAGCAAAGAGTACAGATTGCCAAAGGGAAAAATGAGGTCCATATTAAAAAGTATTTAGCAGGCTAACTGAGAATTTAAAAATCAGTCAAGAGCAACAGGAGCTGCTCTATCGCTGCAAAAGTGTATTTTACAGTAAATTACTTAACAAATTACTTTATATGAATTCAATAATACTCAGTCAACCTACACTCTGTGGAGCTGTTAATTTTCAAAAAAGATTTTTAAGAAAACTGAAAATATATTTATAGGAGGAGTGGAAGGTTTCATATATAGGGTAGGTGTCCCAGCACCAATATACAGTTGGTTATAATCATCAACCTACCACCACCTCCAAACAAAAATTTAAAAAAAAAAAATTTTTTTTAGTGTATTGAAATTAAAGTCCTGATAATATTCAATGGCATCCGTGGATTGTTAGGTGTTTACCTTACTCGCGGGGAAAACAGATGTGATCTTCAAACCACTGTTCATTTTAAAGCTGGTACATAAACGACTTCCCAAGTCTGTTGGTTGCTTTTAAATGTTAAAATACAATCCCAATACAAACAAGTTCGTGTTTCAGACGACAGTCTTTCTTCAGGGGAATATGATGTCAAATGTAACCAACCTTGTTGGATTCTAACCTCGCAAAAAAGTTGTCCTTCACATCTGGTGAATGTTGATGATTATAACCAATTGTATATTGGTGCTGGGACACCTACCCTATATATGAAACCTTCCACTCCTCCTATAAATATATTTTCAGTTTTCTTAAAAATCTTTTTTGAAAATTAACAGCTCCACAGAGTGTAGGTTGACTGAGTATTATTGAATTTGTTAAGTAATTTACTGTAAAACACACTTTTGCAGCGATAGATTCTATTTTTTATTTTTGATTCTATTGGATCGCTGTTTGCTGTGGTGGTCGTTTTTTTAAATTAACTGAGAATTTAGCCATCCAAATGAAGATTTGGGTACTTAACTTGCTAATAAGATAGCCAGCTAGAATTTATCAAAATGCGGTAAATATTGCATGCGATGGGAAAAAGGTGTGTTTTATGGTAATAAGGAGTTTATTGCAATTTGCACTAAAACCTACGCGAAGAGCTAAGTTACTGCAAATTGCGATCACTTTTTCACACTTAGAGAGCCTAGCCTAGCCATAATGCCCTGACCCTAGATAGATATATATCTCTATGGGAGGCCCACCTAGTAACTCAAGGTGAGGTTTAGGTATTAGTGTAGGGGGTTAGGGGCCACTTTGACATTCAATGTGAGACGTATGAACAGAACAGTGCTCTCTTGTGAACATTTGATGACCCTCGGAGTGAGGAAACTCACCCAAGGATGAGATTTGTGCAATGTTCTCTCAACCTAGCTTGATGGACTCTCTACCTGTGTTAAGGCGTTTTCGCATGCGTTAATGGCGCTTTTCGCTTGCAATAAGCCCTTAATGCAAGCGAAAATGCCTTAGCGCATTTTGATTAATGAGGGGGTTAGTTAGCGGTGTTCTGGGGGTGTAACTGGGATAAGTTATCTGCGATATTCAGAGTTAGCAGGATGACTTAACTTGCTAAGTCTGGTCATCCTATTGACCTGTCCTAAAGTTAGCCAGCTACATTTTACCCAGCTAACTTAAGATGGCTGGCTATATTCAATAGTGAAGGCTGCACTATTGAGCATACTTCCAAAATCAGCCAGATAAGTTTACCGGTCAGTGACTATATTGATCTCTGGAAAGGGATATATGTCCAGGGCTTTAGAAGTAGACTTGCAAGTGCTTAATAGGCATGGAGGGTAGCTAGTAAAGGTATAATAAAATATAATTATGATTTGAAATGTCCTCTGATTTTATTGTTCTATCAAAATAAATCCCTAATTGTGTGTGAGAGTCTAAACTACCTTGAATTCATTACTTTCATTGTATTTTGCTTGCTTATGTTGTCAGAATAAACAAATCTTTTAGGGGCCAATTTTCAGTAAGGTGCTAAGTGGACAATTATCTGGCTAAAGTTAGCTGGATAATCTGTCCTGGATATTCAGTGGGATAAACGTCCCGCTGAATATACTCACCTAAAGTTATTAGGCTACATGTAGCCAGAGAATTAAAAAAGCTAACCATCTATTTCTGACTATAACCAGTTAGGTTTTAAAGTTATCGAGTCTTGTGTGACTGGATAACCAGGTATATTCAAAGGATATGTAGCCGGTTAAGTGGCACTGTTTTGTGCCAAATATTTAAAAAGTTGGCAGTCAGATAGTTATCCAGCTACATGGTGTGGAATATTGACCCCCTTATTTCCTAAAATATGGGTGGGTGTTTCTGACATCATGCCCATATTCTATGATGACGACTGCTGTTGGATCATATGCAGTAGCATCCCTTTGCCCCTTTTCTGGATGTGCATGTTGCTGTGAAGAGGTGAAGCGACGCATAGGCTGCAAGAAACCATGAAGGGAGGAGACAGGGAAATGTTGGAGATAATGTAGTGTGCTATATAAATGTAGGACAGAGTGTAAAGTTGCGCAGATCCTACTGTGACATGCAACTGCTGATGCCTAAAGCTACCACACAGCTTTGTTTTCAAGCATGAGATAAAAATATTTATATTCATATTGATACCGATATATCTTAGTGAATGGCTAAGAGTCCCCTAACAAAATTTCACAGAATAAGAGTCATAATGCTTTAAAGTTTTTTCAAGAGAATTTTGGCAACCTCTCTAGCAAATCTAATATGCAGATGACTGCTTTGCTAAATCTGTTTAATAGGAAACTATTTAACGGGAGACAGCATGAGATTATTTGGAATACAAGTTTCATGGTTTCCAAATATACTGAACTCACCTGTGATCGAGTTACAATTATTAAAGCATATAGCACAGGCATAGAACAACTCTCGAGACACTCCTATGCTTGTGTACATACACAAATGTGAATTCACGTTCGATCTAGGGTTACGTCTGCTTGTGTTCACTACTAAAAGATGAGAGAATGAACCGCAAGTTATTCCTGGAGTAATTAATCCTCTTCAGGGATGATGTTTCAAATCCAGATTAGTTCTTCCAATTATATGTGTGGATCATATGTGTGTGTAAATGGGGTTTCAAAAGAATTACAGCATTGAGCATGAGCACAAATAGAAACTGTGCCCCAGTTAATCCTGGTCTAGTACCAACAGTGTAAAAAGAACATGGAATGAAGTCAGACTAACTAATCCAAAACGAAATAGTGGATGTATGCGTGTAAATAGTGGTAAAACTATTATACTGCATTTGTTTTTTTTCTCAAAATAACATCATAATTCAGTTAGAAGTATCAGGGTTGAGCCAAGTGATAAACCAAAATGTAATCTTGATAATAGAGCATAGAGGCATGCTGTCTCCATGCATTCAATGTATTCTCAGACTTTCTGGAGAGCCTGTCTTGTTATATTAGGAATAAACCAGCTTTGTTTCATACAGTATTTACAAAACCTTAAATGCGTTTGTCATTCTTAGTTGATAGTGATCTGGGGGGGGGGGGGGGGGGGCGCTATCTATGTGAGTACAGCTCTTAAATAAAGCTGCAGAGTGTGCTAGCCAGATACAGTTGCCTGCTTTGCCATCTGGTGCACATTGTTTTCATATTGCTGGTAAATTCTCCAGCTGGTAATCTCGATTGGGCTGACAGACACAGCTGCTCTTCGCAGTTCTCTTTTAAATTATGCTTTTGACCTGCCTTGAAGAGAGTTAATCCCTCTCCCTTTCTTCCTCCTTTGAGTCTGTGGCTGCAAATGCTTTCCAGAGAAAACCCCCCAAAATGCCTTGGCTGCTGACTTCTGTTGATCAAAAAATAATCTGCTCTGTCATAAAGGCAGGAATTCTGCTGAATTTGAGCAAGACAAAGTTAAAGATGGGATAGTGTGCTGAAAATAGACAATGATGTACAGCAAAGGCAAATATGTTTTCCTTAGCACTGGTTTTGTCTTTTGTCCAAACGTCTCCAAGTATTTTATTGCGGTTACAACTGTTGGGTTGGGCATATAATCACTTCTGTGACTCGCACAGCCCTGTTTCTCTTGGGATACGGTTGGAACAGGTGCCGGACTCTAGAACACTGCTATAGAAACTCCAGATGCCTGCAGTAGGGCTTTCCCCTGCCTTCCCAGCCATGCATTTCAGATCTACCCTGACTTACTCATCTTCTCACACTCTTTTAGCAGATTATTTCTGTACATTTTTTTCTTTTTGTCACAGAGATGTGCACCTCACACAATTAGAAAGCCATGAAACACCTTGATTCAGCTCAAAAGTGACCCAGAACGGAAGATGTTTTAGAGGAAACTAACTGATAGCATCAGCCTCTCAGATGCACAAACCTGTCAAAAAAGCTGACCATTTCAATAAATAACAATTTCAATTTCCAATCAGATTTCTTTTCAAGAGGGCTGCTGGATGTTCTGTGATGGGACTCATGTCATTTTGATTAACAGCTGCTTTGATCAACACGATTGTTCTTTGATTGATGATATATATATATAGATATAGATATGTACATTTATTTAAATTATTTATATATATATAGATATAGAGGCAGGAGGTTGAAGTAGGGAAAATGTGAAGGCACCATACTCTCTCTCATATCAGACCCTGCAATCTTCTTCTCTTCTATACCTCTCTTCCCTCTGTCATTTGTTTTGTTCTGTCCCTTTCCATTTTATCTCAGCGCCTCCACTATTCTCACCCCTTTCTCCCCTTTCACCTTCTCTTTGCCACTCTAGTTCTCTTATGTCCATATCCCCCAAGTATCTCATCTCCCCATAACCCTACTCTTCACCTCTCCCTCTCGCCTGCATTGGGCCATGGCAGGTCCCTGTGGCTCCTGTTTAATAAGGAAGAATAGACTGATGTGGGAGAGGAACAGTCATGGAAACTAGGAGCATGTAGTGTTACTATTTCATCAAGGCTTTTCTTTGGCAAAATAGGCTCAATCATCTGCCGCTGTTCATAAGAACATAAGTTGCCATACTGGGACAGACCGAGGGTCCATCAAGCCCAGCATCCTGTTTCCAACAGTGGCCAATCAAGGATATAAGTACCTGGCAAGTAACCAAACATCAAATAAATCCTGTGCTACTAATGCCGGTAATAAGCAGTGGCTATTCCCTAAGTTAACTTGATTAATATCAGTTTATTGACTTCTCCAGGAACTTGTCCAAACCTTTTTTTAAACCCAGTTACTATAATCATCTTAACCACATCCTCTGGCAACAAATTCCAGGGCTTAATAGTACGTTCAGTAAAAAATAATTTTCTCTGATTTGTTTTAAATGTGCTACTTGCGAACTTCATGGAGTGCTCCATAGTCCTTGTATTATCTGAAAGAGTAAATAAGTGATCACATTTACCCGTTCTAGTCCTAATGATTTTATAGACCTCTATCAAATCCTCCCTCACCTGTCTCTTCTCTAAGTTGAACCTCTTTAGACTTTCCTCATAGGGGAGCCGTTCCAGACCATTTATCATTTTGGTCGCCCTTCTCTGTACCTTCTCCAGTACAACTATATCTTTTTTGAGATGTGGCGATCAGAATTACACACAGTATTCAAGGTGCCGTCTCACCATTGAGCAATACAGAGTTAAGACATTCTCCATTTTATTCATCATTCTTTTCCTAATAATTCCTAACATTCTGTTTGCTTTTTTGACCCATGCAGCACACTGAGTCAATGATTTCAATATATTGTCTACGTAATGCCTAGATCTTTTTTTCTGGGTGGTAACTCCTATTATGGAACCTAACATCATGTAAGTACAGTGTGGGTTATTTTTCTATATGTGCATCACTTTGCACTTAAGTTTTATCTGCCATTTTGATGCCTAGTCTTCTAGTCTCGCAAGGTCTTCCTGCAATTTATCACAATTGATTTATTATTTACAACTCTGAATGATTTTGTATGGTCTGCAAATTTGATGACTTCTCTCGTCATTCCCCATTCCAGATCATTTATAAATATTAATATTAAAAAGTGCCGGTCCAAGTACAGATCCCTGAGACTCCACTATTTACCTTTCTCCCCTGAGAAAACTCACTATTTAATCCTACTGTCTATTTCCTGTCTTTTAACCAGTTTGTAATCCACAAAAGGACATTGCCTCTTATCCGATGACATTTTAATTTTCTTAGTAATGTGTCATGGGGGATTTTGTCAAACGCCTTCTGGAAATCCAAATATACTACATCTACTAGCTCACTTTTATCCACATGTTTATTAACCCCTTCCAAATAATGTAGCAGATTTGTGAAGCAAGACTTCCATTGGGTAGATCCATGCTGGCTGTGTCCCATTAAACCATGTCTTTCTATATGCTCTGTGATTTTGATCTTTAGAATAGTTTCCATGATTTTTCCCGGCACTGAAGTCAGGCTCACAGGTCTAAAGTTTTCCAGATCACTCCTGGAGCCCTTTTTAAATATTGGGGTTACATTGGCCACCCTCCAATCTTCAGGTACAATGGACGATTTTAAGCCACATCACTGGAAGGAAGTGAAGTCTGCTGCATCTGCAGCCATGTGGTCAGCCCACTAGCTAAGGCCTGCCCACCATTTTTCTTTCCCCATCTCCCTCCATCCTGTACAGGATAAACCCCTCCCTCCCCCACACCAACCAGTAAGATTGGAGAAGGGCAAGTCTCTTTACCCTCAGTTACCTCAGGTACGAAATTAAATTGTAAGCCCTCTGGGGATAGAGAAATACCTATAGGACTTGAATGTAATCTGCTTTGAAGTGCCGAAAAGCGGAATATAAATTATAAAATAAAATAAATAAGGTAGGGCATGCCTGGGCCAGCAGCAGCATTCATGGTGTGATGAGGCGGGGACCCCAATGTCCTGTTACCACTTCTGCCTGTACACCGTTGGTACAAAAAGGAAAAGGGAATTCTGCAGGTGCGGGCAGCCACCCATAAAGATTTGAAAACACAGTAGATTGAACTTGGAACACAATATCTCTCTAGTGGCTTTTCTTTTGAATGGAGCATTACCCACGGTATTCTCTGAAATCAAACTTTCATACTTTCAAGTTTTCTATCTAATTTGAAATCTCTGATGAGTAGCCTCCAGCTGGAACTTTATGAAGTGCTTTAAGAATTACAAAACCATACCAAAGAGTTTTTACAAAATTCAAACATAAACATGAAATGCCTCTCAAAGTTTCATTAACATGTGCATGTCTTAAAATGTAAACTTGCCAGTTTCTGGCTCTCTTGTTTGGTCTTTTTCATTGGTCTCATATTTTTATCTGATTTTTTTTTCTCCATATTTTATGGTATAAAAAATATGACCTCTTCATTAACATCACAGTGCCTATTTTTCAGGAATCTCATTCTGCGAATCCAGTCTTCAGCTGTTTATTACATTTATACTTTATATATGTGATTGTGATTTCTAATGAATGTCAGCAGAGCAATAATCTGATTTTGTTATATTCTTAATGGTAAGAGTGGCTAAATGGGAAGAGATTTTAAATCTTTATATTTAATTCCATATTTATATTTAATTTTACATTATTAATGTAAAGTAGAACAATATAAAGTAGTACTAAATTTTATTTCTATTGAGCAACAAAATTCTATTAAGAAATTTGCGAGTACTGCATTTTCAAAGGAGTTTTACATGTAAGTAACATGAATATGCATATATGTGATTTAATAACTTCAGTGTATGCATATTTTACTCCTGGGGGAGTTCTGCACAAAAAAAATGGAAAATTCTAAATTCTTTATATTGGTCAAAATAACACAATATACATGACAGTCTTTAAGTAATTTAATTTAAAATGTGAAACAGAAAAAAATTATTACTAAAAGATGCCGAGTTTTAAATATTTTGAGCAGAATTTCCCTAGAAGTACATTTTAAGAGAGTCCCTTCCACCCTCTCTCCCCCTACTCCCCTGGCCAGTCTTCTTTCACTTTGCTTTCTCAGGTCCACCAACTCCTCCACCCTCCACTATCTCTCCCCTTCCCCACTAGGCTCAACCCCTTCCACTCTGTCTCCATTCCCAGAGTTTGACCCCTCACAAGGCTCCCTGTCTCTTACTCACACACACACAGGCTCCCTTTCTCTGGTGCACATTCACACCCCTTCATACAAGCTTCCTCTTTTTTTCTCTCTCACACACACACACACATCCCCTCATATAGGCTCCCTCTCTCACTTGCAAAGGCTTCCTCTTGCACATACAGCCATAGAGGCTGCCTTTCTCTCTCATGCATATGCCCTCACATAGGCTACCTATCTCTCTCTCTCACACACCTCTGTGCACATCAGCTCCCAATCTCTCACGCATATACACACTCCTTCACAATCTCCTCACATAGACTCCATCTCTCTCTGGCACACCCACCCTCGCATATGCTCTCACACACACTCACACTGGCTCGCAGTCGTACACACATATCCCTACACAGCCTCTCAGTCTCTCATCACACTCTACACACAGACTCACTCTCACCAGGGGGCACGCTGGGGGGGTTTGCTGCTTTCTTCGTCGCTGCAACGTGGCACTCTAGGGCCTGCTGCTTCCTTCTTTGCCGCAAGCAAGATGGGCTTTGCTTGCGACACGCCAGGGCCTGCTGCTTGCTTCTTTGCCACGAGTGAGACGGGCTCCGCTCACAGCATGCCAGCCTCCTCCAAATTCTGCGCAGAAAATGGAAATTCTACACAGGAGGGGAATTATACACAAATTCTGCATTGCACAGTAGCGCAGAATTCCCCCAGGACTACTAATATTTTTAGTTTCATGTGTAACGTCTACTGGGGGGAAAAAGGGATGGTCTAGAGGCATTCCAGGGAGAGGTTGAAAATTATGCACGGTAGGTACTATTTTGTAAGAAATATATTCCTATACATTAGCAAAGTTGTTTGTATACTTTCATATCTGCTAATGGACTCATGCAGGTGAAATTGGACATATCTGTAGTCTGCAATTTTTTGAGCAGGATGAAATGATGAGGGCTCAGGATGAAGTACTAGAGGATCTAGGTGACCTGGAGGTCTGGGTGAATTGATGGAGGTATCCAAGTACATGCGCAAGTTTTTTCAAAATGGTATACACGCATACTTTATAAAATATCTGCTTCCACATTTAATTCTGGGTGTTTATTTCCTCTGTATCACAATTATTTTGCGTATAAAATATACACATGTATGTTTATAAAATGAGTAAATAAATTATGTGTTTTATTGCAGTGGAAAGATATACATGAACTCAATAATACGCGTGTACTTTCGGAGCAAAAATATGCATTATTTTATAAACTGTGCAGTTGCCACCTCACAGTTTATAAAATACTAGAATTAATCACCGCACATCCAATTACACACGCAGATGCTGTAC
This sequence comes from Rhinatrema bivittatum, assembly GCF_901001135.1. Classification (NCBI taxonomy): domain Eukaryota; kingdom Metazoa; phylum Chordata; class Amphibia; order Gymnophiona; family Rhinatrematidae; genus Rhinatrema; species Rhinatrema bivittatum. Next base: position 104,012,035 of record NC_042617.1, on the reverse strand, counting down.
CATGGATAGGTTTGAAAGTTAGGCTCCAAATTTAGTTACAGTAACTTGTTACAAACTGTAGTTCTGTAGATGTTAGAACAGAGTGAACCTATAAGGTTATATTTGGGAGTGGGTTTTTTTTTTTTTTTTAAGATGCAATCTGGCTGTCACACATCATTAAGCAACACAGATGGGTTTTGTAAAATGAGATGGATTAAGTTTCAATAAATCTTTTTAAATTGTAAAAATATGAATTTGCAGCTAGCAAGAAAGGAAAAGGGGCTCAAAAAAAGGAAAACAAAGCAGAATTTTAGCAAGAGAGAAGATAACAAAGAAGGCAGCAGATAGCTGGTATAAAGATATTGAATACAGATATTGTAAAATTCATTCAAGAGAATGAGACCGAAAGAAGAATGACACATGTTTTGTGTTACACAATTTTAGAAAGAGCAGGGTGGGAAGGTTAAGAGAGAAAGTGAAGACCTATGTATCAGATGATCTACTTAACTAATCAGTAGTTCAGAAAACTTTTGACTGGTTAATAGACTATTTCAGGGACTAAGGAGGAAAATATACAAGGACCTCTTGACCAATGTGTTCCTCATAAATAAAGATATCTAGACTGTCCCTTTTTCTTTAGGTAGACATAAAGCGGGAGAAAAATTAATAGAGAATGCAGTTTTGTAGAGTTACATGCCCAGTCTGCTTAACTCAAACATATTTTATGCAAGTCCTCATGAGAGAGATGACTCCTTGTAAGTGAACATCTTTCCTCTATGTAACTCCAAAAGATATTGCATATTACAGTCTTGGCAATTAAAAATTATAAAGCTGTACTTGTCTTTTGTTTACGTCTTTGAAGTAGATTATGGATTGGTGGGGTGACTTATGCCACAATTTGTTGCAGACTACCCACATTAATTAGCAGCCAGTACTCCATGGATGTACAATATCTAGTAAGCATGTTTGTGGTTGTTGAGTTCTAAAGGCTACTTATACGTCATTCCATGAAATAGCAAGGATATACACACTGCATTTTGTCATATGGGAAAGAGATGCAGTGCTCTGCAAAATAAATGGCTTTATGATACATGTATTTTTTAAATTTGTTTTAACTCTTTGGCATGAACAAACACAATAGCAGAGTAGTTTATCTTTACATAAGTAGGTTTTTCCCAGCCGTTAAGCATAACAGGAAATTAGTATTTTTGGGTTGTCTTGGATAGATGGGATCTTCAGCTTTTGCCCCCACCTTTTCCTGTCTGCTGCTCTCCTCTGCATTTCCTGCCTCTCTCATTTCTACATCTTTAAATATTCATTATATAGCCCACCTTTTAAAGGGATCACACTTCCAATCCCTGCTGAACCCTGATCCACTGTACAGGATTGGGATGCAAGTTCGATGGGGACAGGCTTAAAGATGATCACTCTTAAAAAAAAAAAATAAACAGTCCACACTCCAAATGTTCAAACAGCAAATAGCTTTTAGCAAAGAAAATCAACATTTCAATAGATACAAAGAGAGAGACAGTCCAGATTACAAAAGCAGAAACAAATTTATTGAATTCCTCATACAGGCAGATACAGTTACTTTTGCTGCTTAAGTCAATTCAGATCCACAAAAGAATTTAAGAATATCCTTCTTGTGTTCCCAACATACAGTGCCATATGAAAAGAGGGGCAGTAAATTCTGAGGGGAGGGGTAGACAGGGCAAATATGTGAATAGTGCAAAATACAATTGATTTAACAGAAAAAAATCAAAGGATATTAAAACTCTCGGTAGTCTCAAAGGTACAGTTTTAAATTGAACATCGATGCCTCAGTCCCATCCATGCCCTTGATCACATCGAGTGTGTGGCTATCCGCCCCCCCCCCCCCCCCGATGCCATCGAGGTGTGTGGCCTCAATGCCATCGCGTTGGGGAGCTGCCTCGATACCATCGAGGCCCTTGATGCCTTCGAGGTGCGGGGCTGCCATGAAGGCTATTGGGCATGGTGGCCACTGATGCCTTTCATTGCTGCTCTCAGTAATGTTAGGCACCACCAACGAAGCACTGAGATCGCTATTGAGTGCCCTGGTAATCCCCGAGGCCATCAACCGCCAGGGCTTTTGAGAGCCCTCGAGGGCCAATGAAGACCTCAAGCGACAGGAATTTCAGCCTTGAACGGATCGAGCACTGGGGTTGCCATTTACTCAAGGTACCCTGGTATGCTGAGGCATCCGGGCGCAGTGGTCTGGTGCCATCAAGGCTCCTTGGCGGTGTCCCGATGGGGCACGAGGGGCATTGTGCTGTCCCATCACTGGCCTACAGCTATCGGGCACCATAGATGCTGATAATCTCAGGGCACTGAGCTGCTAGAATTGGGGGGCATCGGAGGCCCTGCCCAGATTCGTGCGCCATTGGTGTTAATGAGCGCTAGTGAGTCAGCCATAGCCGCTGGCAAGGGATGCCATCGAGCTTGCAGCATCAACGTCTTTGGATGGATAGGTGAGCTGAGGGGAACAGTCGATGGCATAGGCAGTCATCGCTTTCTCTGGGCACCGATGGTGCATGTCAGGGCTGCAAAGCCTCTGCTTGCAGGCACCCCTGGCATCCTTGGTACCGCTTGATCCATCAATGCCTTCGGGCACCGGGGTCCCTATTGTGCTGCCCGGCTGTTGAGGTCCAAGGCTGCCTTTGGTGCTGGGGCAAGATTAGGTCAAGTGCCATCGAAGCCTTGGGTGCAGTGTCATTTGGTGACCTTGATGTGATCCAACGTTGGTGAGCACGAAAGTGCTATGGGTCCTACGGGTGCCATCACCACTGTTGGTACCAGTGGTCGTGGTCGGATGCCTCAGGACATGACCATAGAGCACCATGGGCACTGTCATTCGTCATGAACTTCGCTGCTGTCATTCCATGAGGGAAACAGCAGTGAGCCATTCCCGACACAGTTCAGGGGTTCTTTGATAAAGCTCCAACAGTGTTCACTTTGATACAGCTCCAACACTACTCTCTGCATCAGTGGCGGGGGTGGAAGGAAATTAGAATCAAAAAGCTACCAATAAGGGCCCTGAACTCAGCAGTCGGAGTAACAGATAAGTATGAGAAAATAAGTGTGAAAGCTTGCTGGGCAGACTGGATGGGCCTTATTGGCCTTCTTCTGCCGTCAATGCTATGTTTCTCCCATCCAGGTGTCACCTTTAATAACTTCTGAGCTCAATGTGTGTTTTTTGATAGGAGCCACTATTGCCAGTCATTTTCGCCTGCGGGACCCTACCTCAGGGAGGGAGGTTCTAATCCATTTAATTGGCGAGTATGCCTTTCAACCTATCGCCATATCCCATGGCTGAGGGAGTTGGGGATGAGGGACCCCGCTCTTTGGTGGCAGTGGTTTGCAGTGGTCTGCAGACAGGGGAGTCCTGATTCATGCAATGATTTTTCCATTTACTGGATCTTGTGCTTCCTTGGGGGAAATATATGCTATCATGGATGAGGTATTAATACTTAAGCCAGGTTCGGGACAATCTGTTCTGAGATCGCCCTTGCCCTGTCCTGCTACTTTTAGGGTTTCCTGGCCGTTGAAGAAATCCTGTTCGAAAGGGGTTTGCTCTTGCGGCACACCTCCCCCCCGGCTTCCTGTCTCTTAGTGGAGTGTTTCTGGATTTCTTCCCTGTGGCATTCGCTCTCAGCTTCAGCTGTTCTTATTAATTTAGATTTTTATATTCCACTTTTCACCCTCTTTTCAGCACTTCAAAGCAGATTTCATTTCAGGTACTGTAAGTATTTCCCCATCCCCGCTGGTCCATAGCCGCTGCTGTAACCACTAGGCTACTCCTCCACTCTAAGCAGGCTGAGGGCTCTGTCTCAGTGGGTAACTCCATACTGGAATCGGCAGTGAGTTATTTGCTTGGAGTTGTGTTATACAGCCTAGTGACTTGTGCTTACCCCGGCAGTCTATCCTTGGAGAACACCTGTTGCAGGTAAGCAACTCTGCTTTCCCTGTACGTACCAGAATCAGTCCAGGACACCTGGGTTGTGACTCCGCACCAGTAGGTGGAGACAGAGCAAAACTTGTGGGCGGAGCCATATATGCCCCTGTGCCAGTCACAGCCCCTCAGTCTTACTCTGTCTCCAGTAGGTGGTGCAGGTGCGGTCACAGCCTCGGCCTGCACTGATTCTGGTAGTCAGTCAGGTTTTTTGGAATTTTTTTCTTTAAATTTGGTTTTGGAAACTTTTCATCTAGATAAAGAAGATTTTGGTTTTGGAAATGTTTTCTTCTAAAGAAAGAAGACTCCCTCGTCCTGAGAGCCTCCCAGGGGGGTTGGGAGGTTCTGAGGGGACCATCCCCCCCTGGTAGAGGCCGCTGCTGAGGGTCGAGGACCCGGCCCTTGCTGGCAGCAGCGTCGGGGGTGACACCGGGGAGCCCGGTTCACTCACCCCCGCTGGAGCAGGCACGTCAGGACCAGGGACAGCATCCAAGCGGCAAGCGCAAGTACAAAAAAAAAAAAAAAATCTGTTTTGTTTTTACTTTGCGGCTTCCTCGACTCGCCGGCTCTCCGTCCTTCGCGGCTTCGTTCCGGGGGGGGGTTGATTTTTACTGTAGATCCCTTCTGGGCACTGGCCGGTCGTGTGGGGGATGCCGGTTCTCCGTCCTTCGTGGCTTCCTTCCGTGGGGGAGGTGAATTTTTTGATACTGCAGATCCCTTCTGGGCACGTGCCGGTCGCGTGGGGGATGCCGCGTGGAGCCTCCTGCCGCGTGTGCGGCCCGGCGCACACACCTGTATAGGGACGGCGTGTGTTTTTTCACGGGTCTCGGGCGGCGGGGGCCGTCCGAGACAGGTCGGTGAGCGCGGATTCGACCAGCGTCGGGGCTGCCGTGTGATGAGCAGGCAGGGGATAGCTCAGCTGTTTCGTCCCGCTGAGCGCCGTTCCCGCTAAGCGCGGGAACGGCGGCCATTTTAGGTGCAGTTAGTCAGGCCGCGCTGAAGGCCTTAGAAAATGGAGGTCTCCCTCCGGATCTTCCCCGCAGCAGCGAGCCCCCGGGAAGCCCTCCCCGGGGAGGGGGGGGGCTGCTTCTCCGGTTTAGATGGAAGGGGCCTCCTCTGTTTCGGAGGCCTCCCCTTTTCTTCGGATTTCCTGAAGTGCAAAAGATCAAGGTAGCAGAGGAGGAAAGCGGGGAAAGGATCTGAAAAGCCCTACGATCCTCCAAAGCGGAAGTGCCCGGTGCGGGCAGACCGCAGGAGACGGACTCCGGAGCCCTCCGGTCCTCCAAGGCAGAAGTGCCCGGTGCCGGGCAGCCCGCAGGAGACGGACTCCGGCTCCTCCTGTTCGGAGGACGCAGCCCCGGCTGGGGGGGCGCTGAGGAGCCGGAGGAAGGGGGGTCAGACCTGCCAGGCACCAGCACAGGTACAGCAGTGGATGGAGTTGACCCCAGAGTAGTCCGCTTGTTCCCATGGGAGGAGTTGGCCCTTTTTTCCCGGCCATCCTGCAGTAATTTGGGGTGGAGGCCCACAGATGGAGTCTTGACCGGGGGCCAAGATGGATCCGGTCTTTTCCAGCTCACCGGTCCAGCAGTGGCCTTCCCGTTCCCCTTTTTCGGCTGCGGACATTTTATTCCGGCAATGGGATACCCCGGAGCGGGGCCTGAAAGTGAGTAGAGCCATGGTCAAGTTGTATCCATTACCAGCAGATACTCTGGAGCTTCTTCGGGTTCCCAGAGTGGACGCAGCGGTGTCGGCGGTAACTACGAGGTCAACGATCCCGGTTACAGGAGCAGCCGTTTTCAAGGATATCCAGGATAGGACAATGGAACTCCAGCTTATGCAAGGGTTTTTCAGGTGTCGGCCTTGGGGGGGGCGCGGCGATTTGTAGTAACTTTGCGCTGTGTGCTGGGTTCCGGTGGACCCAGGTTCTCCAGGCCCACGCGGATCTGTCGGAAGAGGAGGCGCGGCATGCGGATCACCGCAGATTCTCTGTATGACTTGCTCCGGACGGCCGCCAGAGCTATGGTCTCGCCTGGATCAGCGAGGCGCCTCCTCTGGTTTCGGAACTGCGATCCCAGGTAGTCGCGTCCTCCACGTTCGTCGGGACCCTCGTATGGGTATTCTTCCCCCCGGACCCCTCAGTGACAACAGTCCTTTCGGGGGCAGCGGTTCGGTATGCCCTCGCCGCAGCCTCTGTAAGTGGTCCAAATTGTTGGGGTGCGGTTAATGTTGGTTTTCGAGGACGGGGCCAGCGTTACGGCGGACCAGTGGGTCTTCGGTGTGTTAAGTCGCGGCTACGCGTCAGATTTGTTCGAACCCCAGCGGACAAGTTTCTCGTCGCTCCTTGCAAAGCTCCGGAGTAGGAGGCGGCAACGCTAGGCACCATCCGGCGCTTGGAAGTTCAGGAGCTGTGGTTCCGGTCCCGATCCATCAGCATGGCGACGGCCGTTGCTCCATTCGCTTCATCGTTCCAAAGAAAGACGGCACGTCAAGACCGATCCTGGATCTCAAAGGCGTGATCAGATGCCTGCGTGGGAGAAGATTCGTTCGGGGATTGCTTCGGTGTGCTCGGGCACATTCTTGGCTTCCCTAGATCTTACGGAAGCGTCCCTTCACGTGGGACTTCGACCGGAGTCCCAGAAATTCCTGAGGTTCTGCATGCTGGGACGTCCCTATTGTTTCCAGGCGCTGCCGTTTGCTCGCGCAACAGCTCCCTGCACATTCACGAAAGTGATGATGGTGGGGGCGGCGCAGCTACGCTGGGAAGGCTTCCTGGTTCATCCTTGCCGGGACGACTGGCTGATTCGCGCAAAGTCCGAGGGTCAGTGTTGACGGGCGGTGGCCCGGGTCCTACAGATCTTGCAGTCTCTAGGCTGGGTAATCAATTTCGGCAAGAGTCAACGGGTACCGACCCAGACCCTAGAATTCCTCGGAGCGGTCTTCAACAAGAGACAGGGCAAACTGTTCCTACCCCAGGAACGCAGGTGCAAGCTACTGTCTCAGGTGAGGCGGTTGCTGTCTCTTCCCGGTCCTTGGGTCTGCGATTGTCTGACGGTCCTGGTTTCGATGACTTCAACACTCGCCATGGTTCCCTGGGTGCTCGTTCATCGGCGGCCGTTGCAGTCGTCCTTTTCTATCCCGATGGTAGCCGGTCTCGAAGGAGTTCTTCCTGCCTCTTCCACTCGAGGGCCAAGCGAGATCCAGCCTGCGTGGGTGGCACAATTCCAAGCTTGTGGTGTGTCCCTGCTGGTACCCGATTGGGCGGTGGTGACCACGGATGCCAGTCTCTCCGGCTGGGGAGCAGTTTGCCTAGGGAGGTCGGTCCCGGGGCTATGGTCAGCGTCTCAAGCCCAGTGGTCTATCAGCCGACTAGAGACCAGAGTGGTCCGTCTGGCTCTACAAGCCTTCTTACCATTAGTACGGGGAATGGCGGTCCGAGTATTATCGGACAACGCAACCACCGTGACCTACATCAATCATCAAGGAGGGACAAGGAGTCCACAGGTGGCTGTAGAGGCGCAGCTCTTGATGTCAGGGTCAGAGCTAATCTCGGCAGCATCGCAGCCTCCCACGTTGCCAGGGTCGACAATGTCCAGGCGGTTTTTTTCTCAACCGTCACCTCCTCAATCCCAGAGAGTGGGAATTGGGAAGAGCCGTTCCTCTTCATTTGCAAGTCCTGGGGAATGCCCCACATGGGCCTGATGGCCACGTGGCACAACGCATTCGCCCCGAGGTTTACAGTCGGAGTCGAGAAGGGGAGCAGAAGGGGTCGACGTGTTGGTGATTCCCTGGCCGACGGATGTGCGTCTGTACGTGTTCCCGCCGTGGTCCATGCTCGGCAAGATTCTGCAGCGCATAGGATTGCTCCCGTCCAACGTGATCTTGGTAGCACTGGAGTGGCCGCGCCGTCTGTGGTTCGCAGACCTCGTCCAGTTGTCGGTTGCGGCACCCCTCGTCTCCGGGGGTTCGCGGGGCTCCTTCATCAGGGCCCCGCCTGTTTGGAGGATGCGGATCCCCTCTGTCTTGCGGCCTGACTTTTGAGAGGAGTCGGTGGCAGAGAAAAGGTTACTCGGACGCGGTAGTTGCTACGCTGCTGAGGTTCAGGAAGCAGTTCTACGTCCCTGGCTTATGTCCGGGTCGGGGTAGTCTTTGCGGAATGGTGCGTGGAGCGGAGTCTGGATCCCACTTCCGCTGCTATGTCCGATATTCTGGCTTTTCTCCAGGCGGGGCTGGCTAAAGGCTTAGCGTGCCGTTCTCTACGGGTCCAAGTGGCGGCGCTTGGTTGTTTACGAGGTAAGGTCCAGGGAACCTCCCTGGCTCTTCACCCGGATATTTCTCATTTCCTTAGGGGGCTACACTCCTCCGTCCTCCTTTGTGGCCCCTTGGTCCTTCTTGGAATCTCAACTGGGTGCTTACCGCCTTCGGCTCAGCGCTGTTTGAGCCCCTGAAGCGTTCTACGATCAGGGATCTCATGTTGAAGACCGTATTCCTGGTGGCGATTACGTCGGCTCACCGTATCTCGGAATCGTAGGCTCTGTCCTATCGGGAGCCCCTCTAGCACTTTCCGATTCGGGAGTTTCGTTGAGGACGATTCCTTCCTTCCTGCCCAAAGTCGTCTCGGTTTTCCGTTTTGCATCATTCGGTAGAGCTTGCCGTTTTCGCGGTTGGGGAGTCTTCGGACACGAAAACGAAGACCTTAAGAAACCTGGATGTGCGAATCTCTCTTCTTCGCTATCTAAAGGTCACTTATCCTTCTCGGGTGACGGATCATCTGTTTGTGCTGACTTCGGGTCCACAGGAAGGTTCTGCGGCGTCCTGCACGAAGATCGCCCGTTGGTCTAAGGAGGCCGTTGGCTCCGCGTACTTAGTGCGGGGCAATTCACCGCCTGTGGGTCTTCGGGCTCATTCGTCGCGGTCTCATGCTGCGGCTTGAGCGGAATCTTCCCGGGTGTAGCCTCAAGAGATTTGCAGGGCGGCTACCTGGAACTCGTGGCATACCTTCATTACACATTGCCGGTGGGATGTTCAGGCTGCTGAAACTGGGGGGTTTGGAGTGAGGGTTCTCTGAGCGGAACTCTCTGCTTCCCACCCTCGGTAAGTTAGCTCTGGTACATCCCAGGTGTCCTGGACTGATCCTGGTACGTACAGGGAAAGGAAAATTAGTTTCTTACCTGATAATTTTCGTTCCTGTAGTACCAAGGATCAGTCCAGGATCCCGCCCGCAGTGCTACGCTAGTGTAACGGAGAGTCCGCTCATCGATGTGTTTAGGTCAGCTGACCCCTTGTTTCTTCGCTCTCCCGGTTGGGGAGTCCGGTTCCTGTAGGGGTGTTGGAATTTTTCAATTGCAAGTTGGTAAAGTTTGCTCTGGTTACCTTATGGAGTTTTCTACTTTGACATTACGTATGACTGAGGGGCTGTGACTGGCACAGGGGCATATATGGCTCCGCCCACAAGTTTTGCTCTGTCTCCACCTACTGGTGTGGAGTCACAACCCAGGTGTCCTGGACTGATCCTTGGTACTACAGGAACGAAAATTATCAGGTAAGAAACTAATTTTCCTTTATCATATTTGATTAAAAATATTCTTCTCCTAATTTGGATGATTTTGACAATTTATGCTTTGCACTATCATCACTGTATTTAGTTGCAGTGTCAGCTGAAATAACATGAAATTGTAGCTTGCGATCCATTGGAAGTGGTTAAGCACTACAAACAGTTCCAGCATTTGATGGAAGAGGACACTTATTCTTAAGCTATATTTTCCATTGCACTGCAAAGTACAACACTTCTGTGGTAGATGACAAACTCTTTAATCCCATTGGCACCCTTGTAAGCAGCACATCCCTTACTGGAGGGTGGGATTAAGGAGTACTGATAGGAATTTGTGATATTGCAATTTAGATGCATTTTACAGACCTGCAATAAAGCTAAAATTTTATATTCAAGCTGGCAAATAATTCATCATACCAGCCATACATTGCAAAAATAAATTAATGGTATTGGACACATCTACTTGTAGTGAAATGTCCATCTATCCCAGAAAATCTGTTTTCTTTAGGAACTTTTGCATGATGCCTTAAATGTGCAGAAAAGGTGTTATCTATATTAGCGCATATTTTTTACACAGTAGGATACAGAAGAGGAAAAAAGCATAAAGTAATGAAAGAAGAAATCATTTTAAAAGTAATAAACAATTTCCACTTTATGGCACTTCAATAAGAGCTTCAGTGGTTTCCAATCTTTTTTGTGTCTTGGCTCGCTTGGCATTGGGCTCACTTCATCATGGCACACCAGCATCTTCCCTATTCCCCCCCTTCCCGGCATCATTCTCTTTTCTTCCCTCTCCAACCCCTGGCATCTTCACCTTCCCTTTACTCTCCCCGCCCCCTGCATCATCACCTTTATCCTCTTCCCCCCCCTATCTCCCATCCCCTCACATCATCACCATCTTTTCCCCTCTCTTCCCTCCACTACAATCCTCATTTTCTCTCCACCATACTTGGTATCATCACCATCTCCTCCCATCAATCTCTCCCCCAGCATCATCACCTTCTCTACCCCTGCATCATCGCCTTCTCTACCCCTGCATCATCGCCTTCTCTTTCCCCTCTACCCCCTGCATCATCGCCTTCTCTTTCCCCTCTACCCCCTGCATCATCGCCTTCTCTTTCCCCTCTACCCCCTGCATCATCACCTTCTCTTTCCTTTTCTAACCCCTCTACCCCCTGCATCATACCTTCTCTTTCCTTTTCCTTCTACCCCCTGGATCCATCACCTTGTCTTTCCTACCCGCTCCCCTCCTTGGCATCAGTACTTTCTCTTTTCTTCCCTTCCCTCTCCCTCAATACCCCCAGCTTCCTAGCAAATTCAGCTGCCTCTTCCAGCAGCACTTACCTGCTGCTGCTGCTTCTTTCTTCTGTGCCTCTTTCCTTTTGTAATCAGAACTGCATGGGGTCAGCAGGAATTGTGAGACTACAGGGTCCCCCATTCCATTTCAATTGCAGAGGAGAGCCAGCTGAGGGGGAAACGAAACAGCAGCAGACAAGCACTGCTCTCTGACTCCCCCTGCTGGCAGGGGTATATCATGCAGGCCAGCTGTTGAGGAAAAGAGAGATTGAAGACTGTCACTGCACACCAGAGTTACAGCTGCGGCACACCAGTTGGGAAAAGCTGCATTATATTTTGCAACATATTATAAATAGAATTATGAATAGTATTGCATTACTGGGTTAGTATTATGTTCTGTATTTATTACCCTGAATAACAATTGGATCTTTTTCAACTGCTTGCTTATTTTATTTCTACTTTTGTTTTTCTTCTGTTAAAAACAAATTGTTACTTGAGTGGCCAAAGAAAATGTTTTCAGGATATGTGGCAATGCCTGGAGCATTTCTTTGTTTGCAGTTTTGTGTAGTCAGGCAGCTGGAAAAAAAAAACCTAACATAACTTTTAAGCACAGTGTTTATAATGGAAAATGTACTGCTATATATATATACCCCCCCCCCCCCCCCCCCTTTTGTGATTTTATAATCCCTATGGTAATAAAAAGTAAAGGGTGACATATAATCATGTATCTGTTATTCTGAATCATGTCACCTGCCACTAGCTCACTCTGAAATGTTTTGTAGAATATAATCCATCCTGTTCAAATGAAACATGAGAACTAAACACGATTTTACACATCTTGTGAAAATATAGGTGTTTGATTGTGTAGATAGTTCATTATGAATCTGTGCAATGGGAAAGATGGAATTAACTATTCATCAGGTTAGTGCCACCATTCAGAGCCAGCTCTAGGGCAAATGGCATGCTGAGTGATCCCCCAAAACTGATGGCACCCCCTCCCCCCCCCCCCCCCCCCCAGGCCACTCTTCGGCCATGGCAGGATGGGATCCGCTGCGGCCATGACATGGCAGGGATGGGTGATGTTAACAATGCCCAGGGCGTCCCCCCAACTCACAGTACCCCAGGTGACTGCCCAGCATGCCCTACCCAATGTATGGAACTTTTTATTTAACACTTTAAAATTGTAATTTTGCTTTCTTCCTCAGACTCACATTTCAAGACTTCCTCCTGGAGCTGTTGCAGGGCAATCAGTGGCTATCGAAGGAGGGGTCTGCAGGCTGGAGAGCGCCGTGAGCTGAACAACTTTGATGTATGAATATGTCTGAGTACCACCTCACATAATAAGCTTTTTGTCTGTTTTAAAAGATATCGGGCATTTGATTGTTCTTATTTTGTAGGCTTTGTTGCAACCACGTGCACTATTTGACTTGATAAACAAGTGCTGCTGTAGTCTGTAGGCATGTGTGTGTGTGTATGCGTGCACGTGTGCATTGATTTGCTCATAGAAACACAGAAGCTGCTCTTTTCAACAACATAAATAAAGGGCAGGTATGAATTAAAGTATTGTCTATCATACAATACTTAGTTGTTTACAAAGTTTCAGAAAACCTAAGACTATAGAAAACTTTTGATTCCTGTGTAGCATCTGGCATTAATATTTCAGTGCAGAAAGTGCCAGGCAGCAGTGGTAAGTCGTTCAGGTGATTTAACAGTGGCAATGCTTTTGTAAAGGGAGCAAGAATGGGTTTGTAATATTTCACTTAAGTGGAACCAGTGATGACTTTAAATTTGGATTTCATCCCTTGTACAGTCTTTTTAAAAAGGCTTCCCTAACTGAAACCATTCTCCATGGTCCGAGAGCAAAATTAAGAGCAGACGTTTCAAACAGTCTTATAATACAGTTTGTATTTTTCTTCTAAAGCACTTACAAACTTCTGCTAAATGACCAGTCATGGCTTCAGATTTGTATGTATTACAAAATGTTACATACAGAAAGTGTACTGTAATGCATAGATTTTATGTATAACAATATTTCAGAGTAAAACTGTAAATAGGAAAACAGTTTATGGAATGACTCAATATTATTCTTTGTTTCTTGTTTAAATATATTTTTACGACGGAAAATAAAGAAGGTTATTGCAGGATGTGGAAGACACATCTTTTCTGCAGCTGTGTGATATTAACTCTTGTGCGCCTAATTTTCCTTGAAATAACTAAAATTGATTGGGGAAAATTATTCACAATGTATTTCTTATGTTAGCCACCTTTGTTTTATTGTATTTTGTTTTGTAGGAAATGTTAAAAGGAAAAAAAAGACTCTGCAGTTATTATTTGGATAAATAAAGATGGCAACAGTACTTCTTCCAGTAGCGCATTCTCTTCCACAGGCATTGTTGACATTGCTTTGTGCTCTTTGGTGGCATCTCCAAGAGAAAATTGCATGGGCCCTGAATATAAGACAGTTCTGATGAAAATACCCCAAAGCAGTTAAAAATTATAAACAGTTTAATGTTTTAAATGTGTATTTTATTTTTGGTATTTGGAAGGCGTTAGGGGGTTGACACAACACTTTTTTCCTACTCCTTTGGGCTTCCAGCACAAGTGAAACTGGCCTCTGCTGGAGGTTTCAGAACCAATAACATTTGTTCACAACTACTCGGAGGGTTTTTTTTTTCTCCCCGTTTATTATCTTCCCAGCCCAACCAGTGACCATCTTTATCCAGGGTCCACTGACCTGTGGTTCCCTCTGGAACCCAGTTCACATGAATCCTTAGTCCATGCCTTACCCCACCCAGTGGGCTCCAGTGGACCCGAGGAGCAGAATCCAGACTTAGGAATTGAATGAATGGCCTCTTGCAGGGCAGCACAATCACTAAGCCATTAGGCTGGCCTAAAATTTGATTTTAAAGTTCCTTTCTACTTTAAGGAAAACTCTGATAGAATTGTTTTGGTGGAGTACAAAAGTGAGCTGACCTTGACCATGTAAAATGATTGTGTCTTCTGAAGGTATGTATGTGTGTGTGTGTGTGTATATATATATATATATATATATATATATATATATATATATATATATATAGCTTTGATAAAATCCATGCCAAACCTTTTAGGATGCCTAAAATGCAACATATCTTGCATTTCCATTTTTTTTCCTTCCTGAAAAATAAAATATACTGAAGATTTATAAAAATCAGTATAAATAGCGTCTGGTGGCATAAAAGTTAATTTATTTTTTCCAGTTCTGAGAAAAATATTTTTTTCTCCCTTTATTAATGTATTCTTAATGTCTAGTTGAAGAGGCTGTCTACAAATAGACACATACATACATACCAGTGATAAACTAAATGCTTTTTTTCTTCCAGAGGTTGGAAAGGTTATCAGGAAAAAAATGTTAAAGATAGATTTGTATCCCAATAAAGTGAGCCACAAAATCCCCACAGTTTATATAGTCCAAGCAGAAATTATATACTTCTCTGCAATATATGGTAGAATTGTAAACCAAAGAGAACCAAATGAAGTGGGTGTAAATAGTAATGCTTTTGAAATTGTTGATTGGATATTCATCTGACATAGTGTTACAACAGTTTGGCAACATTACCAGACAGCTTGGTGCCATGGTTTTAGTTTTTCAGCTTTAATAGGTTGCCTTTACAAGAACAAACTGTTAAGTGTTGTAGATACTGGTAGGGAGTAGCTTTAACTACTCATGCTGCACACTGGAACACGCTGCACTTATAATATGCACTGCTGCATGTCAACAGTCTATGAATGTATGTTGTAGAATCTTATTAAACCTTATGAAAAGGTTTGAAGCAATCTGATATCTCATTGTGGATACACGTTAGCTCATGTTTTCAACCGCTTTCTGCTCATATATGAAGTTTTGTTATGTTAAATGTCAATTTGAATGCTTTTGGTAAAACCCACTTCAAATGATTTAAATATGAAAAATACCATGATGGTAGCTTACCGTGAAATCTTGTATTCTTTTCTGGGAATAATTGGATAAGTAGTTTAGTTTGATATTAGCATCATAGAAAAGATAATCAAGAGCATGATATCTAGCCTAACACAATTTGTTCATAATAGAAACATGACTGTAGAAAAAGACCGTATGGCCCATCTAATCTGCCCAATTAATTTAGCATTCTAATTCACATCACTTCCTAAGAGATCCCCTGTATCTATCCCATGCTTTCTTGAATTCAGATTCTGTTTTTGTCTCTACTATCTCCACTGGGAGGCTGTGCCATACATTCACCACTCTATAAAGAGATATTTCCTAAGATTACTCCTGAGTTTACCCACTTTCAACCTCATCACATAACCACTTGTAGATCCTCTTTTCCGTTAAAAGAGGCGCACCTCCTGAGCATGGAAACCTTTGAGATATTTTGAATGTCTCTATCCTATCTCATCTTTCCTCCAGGGTGTACATGTTTAGATCTTTAAGACCATTGACCATTTTAGTAGCCACACTCTGGATTTACTCCATCCTGTTTATATCCTTTTGAAGGTGCGGTCTCTGGAATTATACACAGTACTCCAAATGAGGTATCACTAGGGACCTATACAAGGGCAATATCACCTCTCTTTTTCAGCTGACCATTCCCCTCCCTATGCAGCAAAGCATCTTTCTGGCTTTTACCCTCCCTTTATACAACTGTTTGGCCACCTTAAGATCATCAGATACAATCACCCCCAGATCTTGCTCTTCCTTTGAGCTTAGAAGAATTTCACCTCCAATAGTGTATCTTTCCCTTGGGTTTTTGCATCCTAAATGTATTACTCTGCATTTTTTTAGTATTAAATCTTAGCTGCCAGACCATAGACCATTCATATAGCTTCACTAGATCCCTCCTTATATTTTCCATACCTTTCTGGCTGTCAACCCTGTTACAGATTTTGGTATCTGCAAAAAGACAAATCTTTCCCAACAATCTTTCCATTATGTTGCTCACAAAAATGTTGAAAAAAATCAATCCAAGAACCAATCCCTGAGGTACACCACTAGTAACAGCCCCCCCTCTACAAAGAAAACTCCATTTACAACTACCCTTCATCGCCTCCCACTAAGTTTCTAATCCAGTCAGTCACTGTAGATTCTATACCAGGGACGCTCAATTTATAAGTTTGTTGTGTGGAATCGTGTCAAAGGCCTTGCTGAAATCCAAGTACACTACGTCTAGAGCTGTCCCTTGATCCAACTCTCTGGTTATCCAATCATAGAAAGTGGTCAGATTTGTCTGACAAGATTTACTTCTGGTAAAACCATGCTGCCTTGGATCTTGCAATCCATTGGATTCCAAAAATTGCACTATCCTCTGTTTGAGCTGCGATTCCATTAGTTTGATCACCACTGAGGTCAGATTAATCAGTCTGTTGTTCCCTGCTTCCTCCTTACTTCCACTTTTATGAAGAGGAACCACATCTGCCCAGTTCCAGTACTCCGGGACTACTCCAGACTCTAAAGAAGCATTAAAAAGGTCAGTATCCCATCCAGCCCTATCACTTTATCTACTTTAAGTTTAGTTAGCACCTCACGAATACAGTATTCTAAAAATCGATTGAGATTTACCTCACTTCCAATCTTATTTGTATTCATTTTATGTGGTCCTGCTCCAGGCCCTTCCACAGTGAACACAGAATAGAAATATTTAAGCAATTGTTCTATTTCCTCAAAAACCTCTACATTTTCCTCCTCTTCACCTTTGAGTCTCACATTGCCACTTTTGCACTTTCTTCTATCATTAGCATATATTAAAAAAAAAGTCTTGTCCCCCTGTTTTACTGTATTTGCTATTTTTTCTTCTATTTTAATTTTTGCTTTGCACAAGGAAATTCTATGCAATCGTCCTGACAAAAGAACAAAAAAATATGCCTAGATTTAATACAGTGTTTATAAATATCAAATAGTTCAGCTGGAGACCAGACATGAATACTTTAATGTGATCACTATACTAGCCTGTATGTTAATTATAAATGCTCTAGTATAGTTTACTAAATAGGCAAATCAAGATAATGTTCTTACCATTTGTCCATGAAATTAAATCAAACCAGTTGAACAACTGACATTATTTACTTTTCACACTCATTTTCTCAGTAGTTATGGTATAAATGGTAACAACAAGGTATCTCCATAATAATAATATATATATAGGTGTGTTTATATACACACACATACCTACACACACACACATATACAAGAAAAACCAACTACAATAAAAGTCGCATTTAAATTTAATGTAGTCTGTGAAGAAATATCTTACAGTATTAAGTGTATAAGTGTGCTGCCACTTGCTTTCTTTGTCAGCTAGCTTCTTTGCTGAAAAAATATTTCTGGCTTAAATTTAAAGGGTAATTAATACATCAGTTGACAGAGTGAATTTTCAAAAGGATATGTGCTCGTAAAATGCAGTTTTACATGCATATATAGGCCTTTTGTAACTTCTCCAGGATGCTGTATACGTAAAAGTACAGGTGGAAACAGTTTCACAAAGAACCCCACCCCAATGTGCCTCTCCTGCATGGGTTGGTACACAAACGTATTTGTTACTCTTTGGGGCTGGAACCTCTCCCTGGCCAGCTGTTCTGTCTCCCTTATTTGCCCAGGTGTGGATTTGGACTGGGGGAAGAAAGTCCTTTCAGGTCCCAATGTGCCAGGGGTGGTTTATTTACACATTCCCTGGGGGATATATTGTTTCCCCCTGGGAAGGTCCTTTATGTGGGTTTACTGAGTACAAAATAAATATGCTGGAGTCACCTGAGTAGCGTCCAAAATAAAAGTCTTTACTGTTAATACTGATGATGAATGGCACAAAACTCAAATTGCAGGACCACAGAAATCTCTTCCCCAATTGTTAACAGTCTCTCTCCTCTTATCGATGAAGGACTCACTTGTATCAAGAACCAGGGAACACTCTCACTCTCTTGGATTTATTAAGTGGAGCTCCCAGATGGGCAGGTCCTTTAAGCTGGACAAAACCCCTTCCAAAACAGATAACTTGAAAAAAAATAGTCTATGGCACAGAGAGTTACTGCTCCCTCTCTCTCCCCAGGGTGGTAAACACCAGATGACTGCTTCCAATGTTGTTGTTTCCTTTGCTCATGGTTAGGAGATCTTCTGGATCTTCTTTTATTTTACACCGTCTCTTTAGCACTCTCTCTCAGGATCCTCGATGCTGAGGATCCTCTTGGAAACAAGAAGTTCTTTTGCTTCAGAGAGGAAGGAAGGGGCAACTAAACGTCATCCTAGATCTTCTAACAAAAGTTTTCTTTCTCCAAAAGCTAAACAGCGCAGTCCATGCCTCACAGCAGGTCAGCATAACTTCAGGGGTGTATCTACTGTAGCCCTGGACCTCCTACACACGGGGTTCCCCAATCCCTGTGGGTAGGAAAAGTTCAAGTGGCCAGTGAGGCTCCTAATAAAAATCTCAAAAATCCCATAAAGTAGACCCAGAGGGAAAACTCCACCAGACAGGTTGCGTACTGGAGGGAGAATTCCCTCCCGACCCTGGTCAGGATCCACAGGCTGGGCTAGCCTGTTTCTGGCTGACTGGGCCTGAAAAAAACAACAAAAGGTATCTCTCTCTCTGCACCTCTACACTCTCTGAAAACCTAAATGGGAGAGGTCCTAAATAGATTCTCAGGGGGACAGCCATTCCAGACTCCAAAAGAGGAGGAGCTATATTTGAATGGTACCTCCCACTACTCTAACCTTCTTTCTACAGCTAATCTTAGGATTCACCCAGGTCTTATTAGTGGTGGGACTAGTGTCCCTGTCACACATGCATACTTCAAAGAGGCATTCCCAAGGGTGAGTTAGGGTAGGGAAACCATTTACACATGTAACTTATAAAATCAAAAGTTTGCACGTAAATGTACACATGAGCATTTGTGCCTGCTGCCATCCAGGTGTGCATATGCACGTGTGTGCCACTCAAGGATTCAAAGCAAATTTGTGCATGTAAGTCCACTTTGAAAATTATGGCTGAAGTTCATGTGTACTTTGTGTATGTGGACTTCAGCCATAATATCTATATTAGAAAACTGGGCTCTTTATTTATATTCAGTTATCTTAAAATAAGGAGATTCTCCTTTTAACGTGCAGTCAAAAGCTGTCTAACGTGCATTTTTTTATGGATGCTTGCTCAGGGGTTGAGAAATGATCACACTTTAAGCATTGTATGGATATTTGCACTTTGCTAATAACTGAAGTAGAATTATACGAGCCACCTTGTGCATATTTTCTCACAGTGCAGAATTTACTATTCACATTTCATGATGTTCTGAACTGTAAGCCCTATAATAAAATCAATTATTTTTGCTAATGAACATGGTTAGATCTGTTAATTCTGCTGAGTTTACTGTATTGAGTGTTTTCCTATGGTAATGATGTCATTGAAAATGTGAAATTATTTGATGGAATGTTAGACATTTGTAATATAGTCTCCGATGCATGTGTCTTTGGGTTTGTGCTTTATTTGTATTCACCTAAAAGTTTCTTCAATTTTTAATAAACATTTTATACTTGGAGACACCCAGAAACTGGAGGAAGCATCTCTGCTGCAGGATATGATTCCAGTGCTGATCGAGTTGTATTTTGACACAGAAAAGCTGTTTGGCTGTAATATGAACAAGAGAAGGAGTACATTTAAAACTAAAAAGCTGTATTCTAGAGAATGTAATGATGCTGTGCTGTGTCCCAGGGACTTTAAGCCAAACCAAAGGTGGTTCATTTTGACCAAACTTGGAGCTGCAGTAATGAAAAATGACCAGTGTGGTTTCCGTTGTAGGAAGAGGAACAGCTACAAAGCAGAAACCACAAGGAGAAAGGCCAGCACGAAGAGGTCTATTACTCTTGCTCTTCTATATGGTATTTTCACTATTAGATATTGTGTAATTATGTGCAGAAAAATGTGAAGCTTATGATTTTCTCATTACTTCAATTACTTTATGTATCTAGATAAGAACATCTTTAAAAAAGTCAGTGTTTAAAACAGAATATACAGCGTGAACAATCAGTATTAGCATTTTCATATGACTATCCTTTTGTTTTCCAGCTTTTACAGGCTCGTATCATAAAATGTCATAGTAAACATGAACATGGTGTTATACTTCTGGGCTAGTTTCTTTTCTTTATATCCCTTCTACGCCCTTCAACACCAGAGCCCCAGCTGTGGGGACCTAATTGAGGAGCCACCTCTAAAACTGAGTTTTGTTCTGCTATGTGACCAGCTGGAGCTTTCCAAGTTGCGTGAGGTTTTCAGCTGTTCCCTCTGGATTTAAACACATCACATCTGTGACATACCAATATACTGAGGATTCCATTGTGCAGATGACTTGTCCTGTCTCGTGCCTTAGAGCACTGCTTCCAAGTTTCAAAGCCAGACTAGTACTGCGTTTTAAAAAGCAAAAATGACTTGCAGATCTTTGTTAGAGGACTTGTGCCGACAGTAAGTTTTCAATTTACAATTTGAGACAGTGAGATGAAATTAAAGCAGCAGTTGACCATACTGTAGCTAAAAATATCTAGTCATAAAAGATGAAAGCTCCACCGACACAAATTTTCAACAGTAGCGAAAGAGTGGCACACAGTAGCATGCATGGGCGCCGTGTATAACTGGAGCGCCCGTGGCATGCCAGCCTCCTTGCATGTACCTAGAGGGAGTTTGATGCACTGACTTCTTTAGCCTGCACATCTCATTCAGGGGTAGCCTGCCAAACTTGTAGACAGACCCGCTTCTGCCCCCAGGGAGCCACAGAAACTAACCTTCCACGTTGGGGCTGTGGGGTCCAGTGCCCCTTGAACTTGTGGTAGCCTGTGCTAGTCGATCTTGTTACCCTTTCCTTGGATTAAGGGCCCCAGCGGTCGGTGATCTGGGAAGGTGGGAAGCCAGACCAGTGGAGAATAAGAGACACAAACAGCAGCTAGCCTGAGCTCTTCCTTCTTCCACCCAGGCCATGAAAGGCAATGCTGAGCAGTGCACCCTCCCTCTCTCTCATTTTCTTGATGCATTCTGGATGGGCACAGTTAGTCAGCAGTAGAATTAGACCATGTATTGTATTCCTTCCTCAACTATTTTGGTCATGTTTTGACTCATTATGGTTGGTGGAGTAATTGAGTGTTAGGGGGCTGTATACTAGAACAGTGTTATCTGCAAGAAGTCTCGGACTAGAATTGCCAGGATTGTCTGATGCCTGAGTGCTAAGCTTCAGTGTGGCATCAGGCCAGTGATTCAGCCATGGTGCACACTCAGAGGGCTGTATGGGTTGGGCTATCCAGAAGGCCTAGACCTATTTGGATATATATATGTACTTATATACAAAATGGGGCTTGAGTACATAGGATAGTCTCCCTTGTCAGAATTCATGAATAAATCTGCTGCCTTAATTTATTTATTTGAATAACTGGCTCTGGGTATTCACTGAGTGTTTGGTCCAGTGTAAGCAGGGCCTGGACATACCACAGTAGCCACAGTAACATCCAGTGAACACAGAAAAGTAACAGACAGGATCTCACTCCAATAAACATAATGATTTCAACCCATCATAAGTGTATTTTAGATGAATTTGAATTAAATTGGACTTTTGGTCTGTTCAGTATTTATGGCTACATTTAAATTTGTATAGCTATGTATATAACATGTATATATGTGTATATAATTATACAGTAGTATACACAGTTGAACGACGTATATTTAAAAAATCAAGAAAAGCTTTCAAAAGGATGTAAATAATTCCATATTCGTTAGCTTGGGATTGTTCATTCATCCCCAGTTGTAAAGCAAATTGCAAAGGGCTTGATTTGCTCAAATTATGTTATAGCTCTGGAGAGCAAATAATGAGTAAAACCTGATTAGCAATTATTTTAAATATATTCAGGGAATGTTTAGCAAAGAAACAAGAATATATATATATATATTTCAGTCCCAGAGAATAGTCAGAGCTACATTAATAACCTCCTCTTCACTCACTGTTATGCCACAAAAACTTATTCTTAAAAAAAACCAACACATCTTTTACATGCCTGATACAGCCCTCGGATCTAACTGTTACTGAGGAATAAGTGCTGCCACAGCTGTGCCACGTATTGGTTCCAACAGGAATGATTTTGACACTTTCAAAACATTTTTACACATTTGCTAAAACAGGAAAGCTAGCTGACACGAGCTCTCTTCATTTTATATGCTATCAGAGAACACCACACTAAAAGAAAACCTGAAGCGTCTTCCCACTTCTAAAGTGCCAAAGTCACATTTGCTGCCAGAAATTACAGTGCTTACCTTTTAAAACCACTTGGGCCTACACTATATTCACACTATTCTATCTTATGGTCTGGGGTTTTTAATCTCAAAATTGAAAATAGGATGTGTGACCCTGAAATGAAAACTAGGCATTTTAATTCCATTCACATCTTTACACACTCTGTCATGTGAGACACTTGTCTACATGTATGCAAACCATTAAACACATTAATGGAAAATGATGGATAAACAGCAAAATGGCCCATCCGTTCTGTCCAGTTGAGATTCATCCTTTTTTTTTCTGTAGATGTGCATATAAAATTCCCAAAGTCAACACCAATTCTTCTTCTTACCTATGTCTTCCACTCAGCCTCTCAAGTCTCCTCTCATATCTGTCCCAAGCATGCCTAGAATTCATCAGAGCATTGGCCTCTCCATGGTTTCTTGGAGTCCTAATGCAGTCCTACTGCTACTGTTTAGGATTATAGCTACTGCTCCATGCAGTTTACCCCCATTCTTTTGATGGAATTCTGCCACTTCTGTTTTGGATTGTGACTGCCAGTCTGCAGGTTATACCAATGTGCTTCATTTTCATCATCTTGCCACTATAGATCTTTTTTTTAATATTCCTTTACAGTTTTTGTTTCCATCAACTTCCATCAATCTTTTATATGTACAAATATTCTGTGGCATTCCCCCTCAGAGCTTCACATCATACAAACTCTGATCTATTTAAACACAACATAGTCTGGAGCTAACCTTCAAACTATGCACATCAGCAGACTTTGCATCAGTTTTCAGAGAGAAAGTATGTGCGTTCTTCACTTTGAAACTTATCACAAACAGTTGCACATGGCTGTTGGCAGTAACTTATATAGAAATGAAAATACAATCTACATGCTAAAGTACACTTGGAACAATATGAATACTTTAGTTGTATCAAAGGAAAGCGATTTTCAGTCACCTTATACACATCTATTACTATCTACCTGCGGAAATGGCCTTGAAAATGTTCCCCTCCTTTACTATGTATCCCAGATCTGTAGGGATATCAAAAGCCACTACTTTCAGACAGCACAATTACTTTAATGAGCAGGACGCATGTTTAGCATTTTATAGCACTACATAACACTACTCCATGCTATCATTTTTATAACATGTTATATAACTATATCACTCATATAACATACAATACCTCGAATTGCATATCAAATTCATATTTCTTTTACAAACACCCCACTAGATAATATATAAGGAGTTTATTTACACAAGTAATAAAAAAAAAATATGCACCATATGTTGCTTCTTGGTAGACTGAAAGGATGATAAGGATGGGATAAGGTGCGCCACTATCCTCTTGTTGCTCCTGCATGAGATCATATACACAAATCCTTTCTTAAGCTCCACCTTCTTTCCTATAACTCACATTTTCAGCATCACGCCTATAGAGACAACAGACAGATAGACCCTGCCCCCACCCCCCCAATCAGTCTGGCTTCCAGTAACACCAGAGCACAGAAACATTAGCCTGGTGAATGTTGTGTCCGTCGCTGTCCGATGTCTCTGCTCCGCCTACCTTACCTCGTTGGCGACTCCCTTCGGGGTTGATGGAAGGCTAGCTGCTGCGGCGTCTCCAGGCCGTCTTCCTCCGGCGTTCCCAGACCAGCTTGATGCTGCAAGATGCCATGATGACCAGATGCCTAAGGGTGCGCGCACGTGGCCCGACTGATGTACCAGCGTTGGCATGAACCTCAGGGGCGTCCCCCTGAGATGACATCACCAGCTCCAGATATTTAAGGTCTCAGTTTTCGCTAACAAGACGAGTTAGCAAGGGATTGGATTACCTAGCTTCCTCCTGGTTGCTGCGGATGGGACTCGCTCTCCGCAACCCTAGCTACTCTGCCTCCTCGGACTTCACTAGAGGTACCCGCTCCTCGGGGGCCTCGCTCTCTCTTTCTCTTTTCAGGTCGCAGTCCGGAACCGGTACTCACTCTTCGAGGGCCTACGTCCCGGACTTGCTCCTGAATGCCACTTCTGCTAAGAAGTCATCGCTGCTTACAACATCAGTGAGTTTCCATCTATCTCTCAGAGCTTTCCCTGGGAACCAGTACTCGCTCCTCGAGGGCCTGGTGCATACCAACTCCTGGGCTGCCTTAAGAGACTATTGTGTGAGTGTTACCATCAAGGACTTGTTCCAGAACTCTGCATATACTGCCTACTCACTTTTAGTTTCTCTACAGCTCAGCCACCTGGGGATCGCTGTCCCAGTACCTGAGGGACTACAGCCCAGCCGGGTGCTTCCAGCTCACTACTGCCACCTCTGGTGGTTTACTATATTGTTTAATAAAAGAACTAATGTGTGTCTGTCTACCTCACTAAACCTGACCAGTGGCCCCTCTCGGGATTTCCCCCGAGGGTGTGGTCACCTGCCACTGGTCCAAGGATCCACCCACAACTATTCTAAATAACATCATATTGCTAACACTCAGCAGAGCTTTAATAACAGATTGCTATTCCCAGCTTTCACCATAGAGCTCTTCGCACCATGAACTCTGCTTCCATTTAGATCATGGACGGATTACCCTACTAATAATCCTAGACCTTTCAAGAGCCTTTGACATAGTAGACCAGGGTAAGCAAACTTTCTGAGTTGCATCCCCCCTTCCATTCATGCAATTTGTTGGGGCCCCCCAACATATATATATAAATATATATATATATACATACACACACACATATATATATATATACTGTACATATGTGAAGGGTATTCACCAGGCAGCCACACTGCCAACCAGAGGATCAAGGCCTCCATTTTGTTTCTCTTCAAATTACTGAAAAGAGTAGGCTCACACATGCACATATATACGAGCACAGAGAGGCAGACATCCCATACCCAGACACAACAAAACAGATACAGAGGCAGACACCCCACAGAGAGACAGAAACCCAGCACCCAGACAGGTGCAGAGAGAGACATTCCAAACCTAGACAGAAAAACACATACCCACTCTATCCCCAGAGAGAAGACAGACACCACAGACACAGAGAGAGGCATAAATACAACACACCCAGACATACAAACAGGCACACACACCACTCCCAGACATAGAGACACAGGCAGTCAGGACTCATCATGCACAGAGATATAGACCAGACACAAAACTTAGTTGCCAGCCAAACATTTTTAGTAACTAAGAAAAACTCCATCCCACCCTGCCCAGCTTTTTTTTTTCTTTTTTTACTGTTTTTACTTCCTATTCTCTCTATTCTTGCTTTTTAATCCGGAGTGCTCATCTTCATTTTCTTATGTTTTGATTTGCTTATTTAACTTTTTTACATTTTTTACCTTTATTCTCCCTTCCCCACCCCATCTCTTCCCTCTCTTCCATCCACTTCCTCATTATGACCCCTATGCCCATTCCCCTCCCCAATCACCACTTTTCCTGGTGGGCAACAGCTGTTAATTCTCTCCCTGGGTAGGGACCTGGCGGCAGAAGCAGCAGCATGAACTCCTCCTGGGCTGAGGCCTGAAGGTGACAGGATTCTTGAGTTGTGGAACATGTCCAGTTCTTCCACAGCATAAGCAGCTCCTCTCCCTGACCCACCAAAAGAGATGAATGGCTAAACTGTGGCATGCTTACAATGATGTCACTATGTTCTGGCAGCTCCCTCCCTCAACCTGAGTGCTGCCATAACACAGACTTGACAGCATTTTTTTTCTTCCCTGATTGGGCAGCCAGTGTGCTCCCCCTTCAGGATTGTTCAAGCCCCCCAGTTTGCTCATCCACGCAGTAGAGCACAATTTCCTCATTGTCCAACTAAATGACCTAGGAATGACTGACCCTGCCTTTGCTTGGTTCATCTCCTTCCGCCATGAATACACCCAAACTTTAGAACTTAGAATGGCAGTCTCAGAACCACACTTGCCTGCAATGTTCCACAAGAATCAATCCTATCACCCACCTTATTCAACATTTACTTATCACCACTACCCTTAGCAAACTTATCAGAAACTGCCATATCACATACTACTTCTATGTTGATGATATAGTTTCTGATCCCACTCAACTCAAACCACTACCCTCAACTGCCTGGAAAAAAATTGCCAGTTGATTGTGCCAAAACCAGCTAAACCTAAACCCAAAAAAGACGGAGATGCTGTGGATTTGGAAATATGAACCCAGCTCTCTCACTCATACATGACTCTTGATGGAGTAACCCCTAACCCTCAGCTCCCAAGTCTGAAGAATGGGATTCATCCTAGACTCCCAACTTACCAACAAATTCCAAGTCTCGGCAATGACCAAAATAGTCTTATTCCAACTCCGCTTGCTCTGTCATTTCCATCACCCTGATGACAATGCCTTTGTGACTGCTATTTGGCCAGTCTGTTCTACGCAAACTATTCTCAGCATAATATCCAACTTCCTTCTGCACCCGCTGGGATATTCAGGCTGCCTGTTATCCAAACAATCATCTTAAAAAATTGGCAGCTCATGCCCTTCAAAGTTAAAGGTTGATGGGCCACCAGCTAGTGAGGTTCTACTAAGAATCATCACTTCTGTCTTATTGACATTTAAGGCTAACTTACCTCTAGATTCATGAAAATGCTATAATTTTATATGGATAGCACCCGACATAAGAAAAAAGGGCATGTCTATGATAGATTTTAGAATTACTGAGAGAGAGACAGACAGACACTTTATAAGGCCTTCACAGTAGTCAACTATTTACATCACTATAGGAGGGCCAGCTAGTAACTCGAGGTGAGGTTTTGGTGATGGCTTAGGGTTTTGGTGCCAGTTTTACATGCAGAGTGAGATGAACGAGCAGCACAGTACACCTCAGTGAAGATTTAACATCATTTGGAGTGAGGAAAGTCTCACAAAGATGAGATTTCTCCAATATTTGCTCACCCTAGCTTGACAGTACCCTGGTGTAGAGGCCATCAAGCTAGGGCAAGAGAACATTGTAGAAATAATATCTTCACTGAGGTGTACCGTGCTGTTCGTTCATCTCACTCTGCATGTAATGGTATTCCAAGTCCTTATTCTCTCAGCTTTTGACTACTGTAATTTTCTGTACTTGGGTCTTCCTGTCAATGTCATCAGGGTCCTTCAAATTGTTCAAAACCGCTGCTCGTATTTTGACTAGTACTAATATAAGGGAACATATTACTCCTGTTCTTCAGTCCCTCCACTGGCTACTGATTCGATGGAGAATTAAATATAGCTCATCACCTTATATTTGCACAGTGTTGTGTATATATCATCCATATTGATCGTTGAGAGCTGCTTAGTATGGGCTTTTAGAAGAACCTTCTCTCCAGATGGTGCAACTAGTAGAAAGCAGGAACCATTCTTTCTCAGTAGCTGGTCTACTATTCTGGAACACCTTACCAGAGAAATTGCATTTGATGATCTTGTACAAAATCTTTTTGTAAATTATTGAAAATCTGGTTGTTTAGACTGGCTTTTGAATGATACAACCAATATTTGCCATTCATGGAAAAAGCAAATGTTATCTGCTGGATGAGTGAAATCTGCAGCTTAACTTTTATTGGTAGTATGACTGAGTATTTACATGAATGTTGTTAGGTATTAAGGGTCAGACTAGCTGGATATCTTTTGAAATTTTGGAGAAGTTGATAAAACTCAAGTGATATTTGATCATATGATAGGGGATCATCAATGTCCTGGGTGGGGTGGGATGGCATTCAGGGTGGCAGTTAGTCATGTGTATTTGTTTTTATTTTGTGTTTGTGACATTTGTATGGAATACTGTATCTCACCTTGGATGGTAAAAAGTGCAGGTAAAAAAAATTGTCATAAATAGATAGAGGAGGAGGAGGAAGGCAGTGGAAAAAAGTAGTTATGACTCAAAACATAACGGAAAGCTATTAGAATGTTAAATATTGCAGAAAGTAATTACATTGAAATCAATGACATTAGTCATGTTGCATGCAAGTCAAAAATAAATTAGTAATTTTTTGAAAAACATGAGCATGATAATACTGACCACCTGCATGATCATCTCTACAACCTCTAATATATAGTAACCAACAGACACCTACTACAAATTGCATGCATCATAGACAACAAACAGATGGATAATCTGTGTGAATGTATGTTGGCCAGACTCAGATGAAATTGATGCCACAGCTATGTTGTCATGTGAGCATGTGCTACAAGCACACACATTCACTGTTCAGATGCATGTGAATAGTCATGCAAACATTTGAAAAAGCTGAAAAATATTGTGTTGTGTTCCAGGGGTGCTTTCCAATTTGTGGAACTCAAAATTCAAAGGGCCTGCAGGGTACACTGGTTGTGTTCTCTCAGCAAGAACATTTTTTTCCTGACAGCTGCAATTATTTTTATTTGCTAGTGAATAATTAACTGTTAACATTTCTAAGTCATGGATTTGGATGAATTGAATCCTAAGATGATAATTTTCAAATCAGTGCACAGGCGCACATATACATGTATATATGGGTGTGTGACCAGATAAGCAGCAGTTTTATATCCTACGCGCACATGTATAAAATAGCATGGCACGTGTATGTGTTTCTAATTTAAGCTTGTGTGCGTACAGCAGAGTACATCAACTTTGGGATACACAAGTAAGGGAATTTTATAACGGACGCATGTCCAGCCCATAATCAGTTTGTCCACCAGTTTGCTCAGTCTAGAGCTAGATCTCCCAAACCCCCTGGTTCTTCAGCCTGCACTCCCCACTGTTAACCTAGATGCCTCAAACTCTTCATAGATGCCTGAAATTAGTTTTATAAAGATAGTCCTCCTTCATAGCAAAAGTAAGTTTGTGCTGAAATATATCCGGGTGCTCGCCCAGGCCCCACCCACATTCCACACCGTTTTTCCTGATGTGAGATATTTGCACATCAGTACTTGTGCGCAGCTTATAAAGTCAGGTGGACACACGCATATGTTAGATGCACGCCCATCTCCCGATTTTGGCACGCACCTGGCTTTTAAAATTTACCTTTATGCATAGAAGACTGAAACAAAAACAATGCAAACCATATTATTTTTTGTAACTTTCTCTTCTTTATGTTTGGAAAACAATTTGCAGCTCTGTTGAATTGTTGCTCTACTTGTTCAATACATATTTTTCAATTAAGTATAGTTATAGGTAATGTAAGGTAGAAAGGATATATTCTTAATTTTTCAAGTAGTTCAAGTATTCTGCAAGGAATGAATATTTAAGAAGGTTGCATATATTCAACTTCAAGGCAGGAAACCTTACATTTCTCTTTAGTCTTTCCGCAGTTTTCTGAATAAATATATTTATTGGCATCTTCATATATGTTGCACTTTGATTAAGATGATGAACATGTGTTATTGAAGTCCCAGCAAAAGTTCTTAAAAATATAGCAACATTTATGTCAATTAATTTATAATGCTAGATCTTTTATTTCATTTTGGGAGGAATGTATTTGTTGGAATTGTAGCAAACTTCAAAATGTATCATTTTTGCATTCAGCTATTACCAAAGCATTTCTGTATAAAACTTCATCAGATTCTCAAGAACAAGTGCAAATCCCATGGATGTTAGCCAGCTTCTGTTTTTGTGCATCTGATCTACAGCTGGTGCTTTAGTATTATTAATTTATTTTCTGTGTTTCTAGCAGTCTTAATCCACCTGACACTTGGACACCACATGTGGCTTGCTCATGCCATAGATCCAACCACGTAAAATGTAGCTCATAATTATATTTTAGTTTAAAATAAATAATGCTAAGGTAGCTCTTCAAGAGACACTTTTGTGCTTTACTTATATGGTAACAAGTACTTTTTTTTTTTTTTTTTTTTTAAACCTTTTAAAAAAAACTTTTTCTCTACACATTTCTTTGCACACTACACGCATAAATAAAAACAAAAGAGTGGATGGAGGAGGACCGTTAATGATTATAAAACTTGATAGCACCTGGAGTAGGGGCTTATAACATGAAATATGAAATATTCTTCTCCTCCATAAAAAATTTTTTTTTCATTAAAACTTGGATTATTTTGAATAAATACAGACACTAGTACAATCCTGTTCCAGGAGGCATATAGTTTTAATTTTGATTGTTAGAAGAGTTGCTGATGGCAGTGACTGTGTGGTTGAGAGGGAGCACTCGGCGAGCCCCGATATTTCCTGTGAACTCTTTGCCTGCCAGCCCCAACGTCATCGGGAGGGGCCGAGGAGACGCCATAAGAGCGGCGTCAAGGAGGTACCTATTGCAGTGACTGTGTGGTTGAGAGGGAGCACCCGGCAAGCCCCGATATTTCCTGTGAACTCTTTGCCTGCCAGCCCCAACGTCATCGGGAGGGGCCGAGGAGACGCCATAAGAGCGGCGTCAAGGATGTACCTATTGCAGTGACTGTGTGGTTGAGAGGGAGCACCCGGATGGCCGGCACCAAGATGGCGCCGGCCATCCAGTGCTCCTACCATGTGACAGGGGCCGGCCAATGGCACGGATACCCTGTCACATGGTAAGGGCAAAGGGCCATCGGCGCCATCTTTATGAGTGGCAACCGATGGCCCGAGAGCGGGAGATTGCGCCCCGCGCCCCCCCCCCCCCGGACCACCAGGTAATTTTAAAAGGTTTGGGGGGGGGGTCGGGAGGGTGGGGGAGGCTAAGGGGGTCGGTTTAAAGGGTCGGGTGGGGTTTTTTTTTATCGGGCCATCGGCGCCATTTATATTAGTGGCAGCCAAAATGGCACCGATGGCCCGAGAGCAGGAGATCGCGCCGGGACCCCCCCCCCCCCCCCCCCCACTGGACCACCAGGTAATTTAACATTTTGGGGGGGTTCGGGAGGGTGGGGAAGGGTAAGGGATTGGTTTTAAAGGGTCGGGGTGGGTTTAGGGGTTGTTTTGGTGTGCCGGTTTTCCCGCCCTCCCCCGAAATAATTCCCGTGCCCGATTTAACGATTTTTGACGATAAATCGGGGGAATTTGTATTGTATCGCGCACTCTAACAATTTTTGATGATTTAAAAAATATCGACGATTTTTTAAAATCGTCAAAAAACGATTCACATCCCTAGTGTATGATTCCAAATCCTGCTAGTAGGTGACATACTGGGAGGAGATAAATGATAAAGAGTGTTGTGGATAGGGCTGATCCTTGTGGGACACCGGTTAGCAGTGTGACTTTGTCTGAAAGTGTATTTTTGATTTGTACCTGGAAACATCTATTGTTTAAGTATGACTCCAAACCATTTTATTGTTTTATTAGTGAGTCCTATTTCTTTCAGTCTATTGATTAGTATTCTGTGGTTTACTGTGTCAAATGCTGCGTAGAGATCTAATACAACCAGAATGTAGTATGTTCCTGCATCGAATCCTCTTAGATATTATCTGATAGAGCTAATAGCAAAGTTTCTGTACTGTAGTGTTTGCGGAAACCATGTTGTGCTGGGTATAATATGTTGTTACTTTCAAGGTGGTTTGATGGTTGTTTTTGAACAGTTTTTTCGATAAGCTTGGCTATTAGGGGTAAGTTGGAGACTGGTCTATAGTTGCTAAGATTTAGGGGGTCAAGGTTCTTTTTCTTAATAATTGGTTTGATTATGGCTCCTTTCAAGATATCCGGCATTACTCCTTCATCTAGTGAGAGGTTGATGATTTTAGTTAGTGTTGGGGTTATTGTGTTGGTTAGTTTTTTAAATTCTGTAATGGGTATGGTGTCGATCACGTGTGTAGCAGGGTTCAATTGATTAATCATTTTCTCAGCTGCAAGGTGTGATACCTCCTCAAATTCTGACCAGATGCTGACGTCTCTAGTGGGCATCTTAATCTCTTGTTTTGCAGTGTTGGGGAGTTTTTTTTCTTAGGTTCTCAATTTTGTCTTTAAAGAATTGAGCTACATTATTGCATTGGTTTTCTTGTAGGGTTAAGTGATTGTATTGTCGCTTGTTAGGTTCTTTACTATGTTAAATAGGGTTCTGGTGTTATTTGCAAATTTTTCTATTTTTGAACTGTAGAATTTCTTTTTGGTGTCTAGAATTGTTTTTTTATAATATGCTAATTGTTTTCTGTACTTTGTTAAATTTTCAGTTGATTTGTTATTTTTCCATTCTTTTTCTTTCTTTCTCAGTGTCCATTTTACTTCTTTGATTTGTTCACTATACCGCGGATTATTTGACTTTGGTTCCTTAATGTGGGCCGTTTTTAGAGGATTTAGTTCATTAGCTAAAGAAGTGGTTCTGTTTAGCCAGTCGGTTGTAGCGTTGTGGCAATTTACGTAGTTGATGTGTGTTATTTCTTCACTTAATTTGTCTTTGAGAATATTTGTGTTGAAAGGGGGGCGGTATGAGAATTCAGCTGGTTCCATGTTATGTTTTATTTTTGGTCCTGTGTGTTTGATCTGGGAGTTAATGAGGAAGTGGTCTGACCATGGGATCTGTGTGTATTCGGTTTTTATGTTTTCAAGGAGGCTACTGTTAATGAAGGTTAAATCTAATGAGTGGCCGGCTTTGTGTGTTGGTTTATCTGTGATCAATTTGAAACCTAATGCAGTCATTATGTCAATTAGTGTTTGGCAGGTATTAGATAGGGGGAGAACGTCCATGTGTAGATTAAAGCCGCCTAATATTATGGTGGGTTTAGAGGGGTTTAGATGAGTTGTGAAAAATTCTATTAGTGGGGAGATATTTAGTTCGAGGAGACTGGGTGGGCGGTAGACCAGGCAGATTTGAAAATGGTTAGTATCAAAAAGGGCAATTTCGTGATTCATTGGTGTTGTGATTGAGAGTAGTTTAGTTTTAAATATTTTTTCAATAACCAAAAGTAATCCGCCCCCTCTTTTATTAATTTTCGGGATCGAGAAGACCTTGTAGTTTATGTTTGGTAGCTGATTCTTGAGAACTACATCTGATTTTTTTAGCCATGATTCTGTTATTTCTATAAAATTAGGTTTTGTGTCATAAAGCAGGTCTGTGATTATGGGACATTTTTTTGTCACTGATTGTGCATTGACTAGTAGAAAAGAGATCATTAGTAGGCTGTTTAATTTGGTGCTGTTGGTACGTTTTACTGGAATAAGGTTATTTGTACTCTTATCATTATTTTCTTTAATGTGGTGGTATTTGTGATGTTGTTTCTTTGTGTTTTTTGCATACTTACCCTTTCCTGTACATACTTGGATGGTAAATGGGGAGCTTGTGGTCATTGATATGGTCCTGTTGTTGGGTAGTTGATGGTCTCCGCCATTTTTAATCTCTCCGGGTGTACTAGGGGCTGTACGAAGGGGCACCCCTTTGGCGCGCGCCACTGGCGCACGGCACCTACCAGGTCCCGGCGGGTTTTAATACTCTGTGACCCCCGATGACGTCGGCCACGTCACTGGGGGGGGGGAGCACAGCTTGGAAGTCCCAGAGGGCTCAGCGGCACAGTCAGCAACCTGTAGGGGAGAGAGAGAGAGAAAAAAAAATCTGTAAGATAAAAAGGGTAAAAAATCGTGAGAGATGGCCTCTGTTGGTTCCGGAGGCAGGAGGGCACGGCATCCTCTGGGTCCCGGCGGGCTTTTATAATCGGTGACCCCCGATGACGTCGGCCGCGTCACCTTATTTTTATTAATATATCTCCATAAAAAGTGTGCAGCCTTGCACGCCGACTTTTAAAATCCAGCGTAGTTTTGTTTGCATCGGTTGCACGAACAAAAGTACGCACATGTGTACTTTTTTAAAATCTGACCCTATGTATACTTGGAAAGGATGGAAAATTATTGGAAAAATACCTGTAAAGCATGAGGAATGCCTTACATGCCCACTAAAAAGTACTGCAAGCAGATATTGAAATGTATTAATCAGGTTATATTGTTGTATCATGGTTAGTGTGGCAGAAAAATCTCTAGAGCAGAGTAGTATTATTGAAGCTTTCAAGGTATTTATAAAATGTACCAATTAACAGAGTTTATTTCTTTATCAAACTTGTGCTTGATTTGCAGTTTAGGTGCCCTGTTGAAATGTAAAACTTCTTTAGTTTTGGCAATCTATTACATACATGATATGGACATTTTATCTTTTTTTTTTTTTTATAGTTGTATTAGTTACAGCTTTTCTGAAAAATATTTCCTCTAAAGCAATATAAATGACAGGAAGTATCTACTATAAAACATGGAAATTAGTGGTCTCCGTGCTTAAACATTCTTCTGTCACTTTAGATGAGTGACTTCAACATCAATCAAAGTGTCAAGAGCTTAGGTGTGTGGTTTGATGCTCATCTTTCTTTTTGTACACACATCAAGTTGATTGTGAGAACTGGCTTTTATAAACTTTGAGTTCTCTGTGGCTTCAAACACTTGCTGCATGAATTTGAATTTTGTACTGTTGTGCAGGCATCTATCCTTCCACTTATTGACTACTGCAATGGTCTTTACCTTGGCCTTCCTGATGTCACTCTGCAGCCTCTCCGACTGCTTCTCATTACAGCTGCTCGTTTGATTTTTGGTTTCAAATGTTATGAGCATGTTACACCAACTCTCTTACAGTTACATTGGCTGCCTCTATGACAATGTATTGAATATAAAATTGGATAGTTTTCAAGCTTATTAATTTGGGTTATTGCCCTTGGTTGAATGCATTATTCAAGCTGTATCAGCCCTCACAGCAGCTGAAATCCTCCCAGAGAGGTCTGATTGACATTCCCTCTTTAAAATGTGCTGGTCTCTTTGTGACGAGGGAGTCTGCCTTCTCAGTTGCAGCTCCAGTTCTATGGAACTCCTTTCCTATTGAATTGCGACTCTGTGTCTGCATGAAAACATTCAAAGGTCTTTTGAAAACCTTCCTGTTTAAAAAGGCTTACTATTAAATACAGCAGGTTGAACATTAAAACTTTTGAAGATACCTTTCTTAGCCCAGGACTTATGACGAGCTATAATATATGTTTTGTTTTGTATAGCTCTTATGTTCTGTTATGTACAAAATTTTGATTTTATAAATTTTTTTTATCTTGTATGTCACTTAGACCTTTGTTACGTTAAGAGACTACTAAATTTTAATACATGTAAAATGTAAATGCCCCTTTAATGCAGCTGACTTCCTTAACCATCTGCTTCTATTGTGCAGTACAGGGGAAGTCAGTTATAGTGAGTTTCCTGTCACAGGTATCTTGCTTTGATGTTCTGTTTCTTTCCTGCAAATTTCAATAGAGAAAAAAATCTCATGTTATAGTGAAAACAGTTTATTTAACAATACAGGTTATTTATACAGGTACATCTCTTTAAGTCATTTTATCTATTTCATAGACATATTCTGTTTGCAGAAACAAATATGGAAATAGAAGAGTTAGAAAAGGCATTTGATCTTTATTTTTGCAACATTTATTTGTTATGGTTTTCTCATATTTCAGACTCAAATTAATGGGAAGACTGTTTCTGATATAATGAGATTTTTCATTTAAAAAAAAAGTTCACTGCAGATGTTACTACAGCCATACAGGGCTAAATGCAAATTATTTATAGGGCTTTGGTCTAAGGCGCTCCCAGTTTGTATCTCTTGAGTTATCAGGATGGAAAATATATCTTTTATGAAGCAAATATCTGAAAATCTTCTTGGAGAAAAAAGTAGTCTTGCCAGGTTTGGCTCCTGGATGTTAGTAATTTTCTTCTGTGGTACCCGTGGAGAAATGGGCTATTATATGTAACTGCTTTTCTTTATTAGATTTGCACTCCTATCATTGGTATCTTTTAGGTTAGATAGTAATAGGGTTGTTTTCTTGTTAGAATTTCTTTCTTTATCTTTTTCCTAAGTCCTGGGTCCCCCTCGCATGGTAGAATTATAAATACGGCCATTCCTAGGAAGAATTAGGGAATGGAAGAAAGAGCAGATGTTTTATTTCTTATTTGCTTACGGTTTTTTTTCCTACCACCCAGTTTTTTCTTTGCTTATTGATTGATTGTGCTTATTTCTTCATTCTAGGTGAGCTATGTTTTTCTGTTTAAGAAAGCTTTTGTTTATATGTGAATTTGAAAACCTAACAAATGTAAAATTGCATTTAAAAGCAGTTCTTCATATCAGATGTAACCAGTAGAATGCTTGTGTCAGGTCCCCTCATTAATAACAACAAAATACACACTACACAAATGTTTGCAATAACTTAGGCCGCAGCTTTTTTGAAACAAAGCCATCATCTTACCCGAGCCATAATCTATAACAAGCCAATATACGTCAAACCACTTGCCATGTTATTAGCAAAGCAGCTCTTCCAGCCAATTAGCCAACTCCAACACCCCCACTACTACTAGAGGGCCATAAGCCCCCCTCCCCTCCACCATAGTAATAGCTGGGGAAGCTATCATCGTATCATCCACATTAGCTCCTCTGTGGTACTTTGCTACCCTGGCCTTCGCTCCACCAATCAGGCAGATTGCATAACGATGAAAAAGAAATGATTACAAATCAAAGTTTTAGGGCTTGGGTACCCACCATAGCAACAAATTTCGCTGCAACAATTATGACAAAAACATATAACAGCAAAATAACAAAAACACACTGGGTAGGAGGGTGGGTGCTTCAACCGTTGGAGAGAGAAAAAAGGCAGGCAAACTTCACCACAGCTGCTTTTTTCTTTCCCCTTTTCCCAATAACCCTGCCCCTCCTGAACATTCTAATTTAATAACCAACCCCCAATAAGAGACCCAAACCTAATAATCCCAAAGCCAATATACCCCCTCCCCAATCCTAAAATGTGTATATCCTCTCTTATCCAAACTACCCATTTATATTACTTTAAATAAACAAAGGTCCCCATCCAGGCGCCTTCACTGGTACACAGTCTACCCTGACTGCCCTTCTTTTTTTAAGAGGATCCCACTGAATGGGAACTGCAGTCTTTGATCCTGTTCAGGTTTGGATTGCTTTTTTTAATGGTGATAAAATTATGTCAAATAAGTAGAAAAAATGTTTACTGTTCACACTGCTCTTTCCCCTTACCCAGATAATCAAATTAATTGAAGAAAAGGTTTGGCCGAACAAACATAAGAAATTACCTTGCTGGGTCAGACCAAGGGTCCATCAAGCCCAGCATCCTGTTTCCAACAGAGGCCAAAACAGGCCACAAGAACCTGGCAATTACCCAAACACTAAGAAGATCCCATGCTACTGATGCAATTAATAGCAGTTGCTATTCCCTAAGTAAACTTAATTAATAGCAGTTAATGGACTTCTCCTCCAAGAACTTATCCAAACCTTTTTTGAACCCAGCTACACTAACTACACTAACCACTTCCTCAGGCAACAAATTCCAGAGCTTTACTGTGTGTTGAGTGTGCTACTTGCTAACTTCATGGAATGCCCCCTAGTCCTTCTATTATTCAAAAGTGTAAATAACCGAGTCACATCTACTCATTCAAGACCTCTCATGATCTTAAAGACCTCTATCATATCCTCCCTCAGCCATCTCTTCTCCAAGCTGAACAGCCCTAACCTCTTCAGCCTTTCTTCATAGGGGAGCTGTTCCATCCCCTTTATCATTTTGGTTGCCCTTCTCTGTACCTTCTCCATCGGAGCTATATCTTTTTTGAGATGCGGTGACCAGAATTGTACACAGAATTCAAGGTGCGGTCTTACCATGGAGCGATACAGAGGCTTTATGACATTTTCTGTTTTATTAAGCATTCTCTTCCTAATCATTCCTTTTTTGACTGCTGCAGCACACTGAGCCGACGATTTTAAAGTATTATCCACTATGATGCCTAGATCTTTTTCCTAGGTGGTAGCTCCTAATATGGAACCTAACATCGTGTAATTACAGCAAGGGTTATTTTTTCCTATATGCAACACCTTGCACTTGTCCACATTAAATTTCATCTGCCATTTGGATGCCCAATCTTCCAGTCTTGCAAGGTCCTGCTGTAATGTATCACAATCTGCTTGTGATTTAACTACTCTGAATAATTTTGTATCGACTGCAAATTTGATAACCTCACTCGTCGTATTCCTTTCCAGATCATTTATAAATATATTGAAAAGCACCGGTCCAAGTACAGTTCCCTGAGGCACTCCATTGTTTACTCTTTTCAACTGAGAAAATTGACCATTTAATCCTACTGGTGTTCAGCTCTTGATGCATTGTGGGCCAGATTTTAAGACATATGTGCGGGCGTAGATTTGTGCGCGCAACCCGGCGCGCACAAATCTACGCCCAATTTTATAACATGGGCACGCAGCCGCACGCATGTTATAAAATCCAGGGTTGGCGCACGCAAAGGGGTGCACACTTGTGCATCATGAGCGCGCTGAGCCCTAGGGGAGCCCCGATGGCTTTCCCCATTCCCTCCGAGGCTGCTCCGAAATCGGAGCGTCCTCAGAGGGAACTTTCCTTCTGTCCCCCAGCCCTATCTAACCCCCCCCCCCCCCCCCGACCTTTGTTTAATGCATTGCGCCTGCCTCTGGGCAGGCGTAGGTTGCGCGTGCTGGCACTCGGGCAGCGCGTGATCCCCCGGCATGGCCGCTGTGCTGGAGGCCTCGGTCATGCCCCTGCCCCCGGACTGCCCTGCCCTGCCCACTCCCCGCCCCTTTTTTCAAGCCCGGGGACATGCACGCATCGCCGGGCCTATGCAAAATAGGCTCGGCGCACACAGGAGCAGGTATTTGCGGTTACGCGTGTAATCCTTTTAAAATCCGCCCCTGTATGTTTTGATTAATTTATTTATTTTTATTTATCAGATTTTCTAAACTGTTGTTCAGATAAGCCATCACAATGGTTTACAGTTTATTAAAAATACATAGGATAAATACATACAAAGCTAATAGACAATTAAAACCTAAACTATCAATAATAATGGGAATAAAAGAAAACAATTATTGTAAAATAGTTAAAAGGGATAAGAAATAGGCGTGGCCTGTGTAGACATCCTATAAACTTGGCACTATCTGGTCACAAGTCCTGACATGGCAAACCATCTCTACAGATCCACTAATTTTATATTTCTAGCTGAAAACTAAATTTTAAAAGATACCAAGCCAGGTAAAAATATCTGCAGGTGAGGAAAGCTAATGATATTATATCTCCAAGGGCCGTATTCAATAATAATATTTTTCCATAAGCACAGAATCTGAAAAACTCCTTTTGATATTTCTTGAAAATCTTATGTCAGTTTACAGCTGTACCTTAGAATTCACAGACGCAGATTAACTCATTGCAGTAGAGATCTTGTCATGATGTACATTTGAAATTCATCAGCAGTACATGGAGTGCTTGTGAGATAGATGTAAGTACCAAAGTTTCCTTTGTTGCACTATAATACTTAAAATGCTCTTTCAGGAAAAATAACTAATGCTGGAGCTTTATCCTTTAGTTATTGTGTATCTGCTAACTAAAGATTAGTGAGGTAAAAAAATATTTCATCACTTTAACTACGATTTGTTTTTCCAGGTATGCACATCTCTCCCTCTCGTTCTCTCGCCTTCAGTTCTCCTCTTCCCTTTCTCATGTATTTTATATTTCTCCTTCTTCAGTATGTTATAACAAAAATGGAAAATTTTTGTTATAACATACTGAACCTATGTTCTTATAAGGTTCTTATAAGGTTTTCTAAACCATATGTAAGGTGCTTATATGATCCTGTTCAATAAATGGGTTTGGGGAGGAAAGTCTAGCTAGTCTGCATCCCTCTCCCGTCACATCACTGTTGGTCTCTTGAAGGGAATATGCTAGTATTGCTTCTCAGAGAGGACAGTCACCAGGGCATACTCTTACAAAATCCATGTGCACAATTTGTGATTGCTAAAAAATCTGGGTTATTTAAGGATTCCCTTTGCAATTGGATGCAGTTATATCTCTGCAAGGTTTAAATGTTCTCCTTGAATGAATTTACACTTTCTGGACTATGTATATACTCTGTGATATAGCTGTAGGTGTATTAAAAAAAAAAAAAAAAAGAGAGAGAGAGAGAGAGAAGAAATCATTGCCTCTATGCACAGACCTCTTGCTATAAGGTTAGACGATTAAGTGAATGCCTATATCTGAAGTCTGTGCCAAATTAAAAAGCAAGATGTGTTACTCTGAACCAATAACTTGAAAAAGATAAGGCTGTTTGGTCTACGTTTGATAAGAACCATTCTATGTGGAATAGCACTGTTTGATCATTGCAACCTTAAATGCAGAGCAGACTTAGGAGTGCCCATGGATCAAAAGCAGCACAGACAACAAAGATATGGCTATCTTTAAAACCATATTTGTAGCATAAATCAAAAAGTCCTCATTTTTCAAAAAAAAGTCAGTTTCATATATAGAGAACTTTCTATCCAAACGAGATCTCAGTTTACCCCAAGACTTAAATTTCCAGTAAAAGTTCATCAGGAAAATTATCGCTGGGTGATATGGTTGCTGCTTTTCTTGCTGATCTGTATAATAATGTTGAAAGGGGGAGAAGTATTGATGATATTTTTGGTAGTAGTATTATTACTATTTTCTAGTTGGTATTATTGTTAGCATGTTATGGATTTTCTCTTGTTTCCCTGTTAAACCTCAGGTATTCTTTTTTTTTTTTCCCCAATAGACCCATAGTTATGGTGGAACTACTGTGTAGCTATAATAATGTATGCATATTCTGATTTTTCAACAAGTACTTTTTATTCATGTAACTATGTCTATTTTTCCTTGAAATGTTTTAATGTTGAACTAGTCAAACCTCTCTCTATTAACAGTTTCCTTGAAAAATGCTTCAGTTAGTGTCTTTGATAAATTTCAGCAACCGGCAAAAATGGATTGACAACAATAGTCGCCTTTGTGAGCTGGAAACTAGAGAAGTTGCCCAAATAGATCACACTTGGTGCTGGCAGGATACAGCAACAGAATAGTTCAAACAAAGACTTAAGAAACCTGAGACCCAACTCCTAAGTTCAAATTTCCAGTTCTCACATCCTGACTCAAAACAAGTCTCTTGAGCTCCATATGTTCAACCTTTTTCTACCTTTGTGTTTTCTTTAATCTTTCTTAATATAGAGACCAATTCACCCATTTTGAGCCTGGAGAGGAAGCTGGGCAAATCAGTGAATAAAACTATTTGATATTCAGAGCTGGAGTAGAGAGTGCATATGATACCAACAGGAGTGAATTGGATGCTAAGGAATATATAATGGAGTACTACTGCGAGCCATGAAATTCATTAGCTGCCTCTTTCCCTATGTAGGAGTTTCATTATTTATTTTTATTTATTTATTTAACACTTTTCTATACCGACCTTCATGGTAGGGACCATATCAGGTCGGTTTACATCAAAAAGGGGGAACTGTAAAGAAACCGTAGGTAACAGGAAGAACAAAGTTACATTCAACAAGGGAGGTAAACTTGGAAGCAAAGATTGCTGGAAAGAAAAAGACTAAGGAACGAAGTGCTTAGGATAATGATAACAACTGTTTTAAGAGTCAGGGTAGGCTCTTATATCGAGCTTGGGGATGGCTTTTTTGTCGTCTAATGAGTGTCTGGCGGATCTGAGAAGGCCTGGCGGAAAAGCCAGGTCTTGAGTTTTTTTCTAAATGTTAAGAGGCAGGGTTCCAGTCTGAGGTCGGATGGGATGTTGTTCCAGATAGCTGGACCTGCTGTAGAAAAGGCTCGGTCTTTGGTCGAGGTGAGACGTGTAGCTTTTGTAGGTGGGGCCTGCAGGGTTCCTTTATAAGCCTCTCTGGTCGGTCTGTTGGTGCTATGGAGATTGAGAGGGAATTTGAGGTCCAGATGCATATGATTTTAGATGGCTTTGTGAATTAGAGTGAGTGATTTGTGGAGGATTCTGTATTTCACCGGGAGCCAGTGTAAATTACGGAGAATAGGTGATATGTGATCTCCACGGTTGGTGCTAGTCAGAATTCTTGCCGCAGCGTTCTGTATTAATTGTAGGGGTTTAGTGGATGAGCTGGGGAGACCCAGGAGGAGAGCGTTGCAGTAGTCTATTTTAGCGAATAGTAAGGCTTGCAAGACTGTCCTGAAGTCGTGGAAGAATAGTAGAGGTTTGAGTCTTTTTAGAACCTGGAGTCTATGGAAACAGTCTTTGGTTGTGTTGTTGATCGTTTTCTTTAAGTTTAGGCGGTTGTCGAGTAGGACCCCGAGGTCTCTTACATGGGTGTGCGTGAGCTGGGTATTGAGGATGGTCTGAGGAGGATGGTTGTCTTGATTGGAGGAGATGAGGAGAAGTTCGGTCTTAGATGCGTTCAGAACCAGATTAAGACTGTTGAGAAGGATGGTGATCGATTTTAGGCAGTTGTTCCAGTGCGTGAGTGATTTTGTGATGGATTCTGTTATCGGAATCAGAATCTGCACGTCATCAGCATATAGATAATGTGTTAGGTTAAGGTCCGTTAGAAGTTGGCATAGCGGGAGGAGGTAGACGTTGAAGAGAGTAGGTGATAAAGAGGATCCTTGCGGAACGCCTAGTGAGGAACTAGTCGATGCCGACTCTTTATTGTTGATTTTGACTTTGAAGCTTCTATTACTAAGGAATGACGTGAACCAACTGAGGGCTGATCCGGCTATACCTATGTCTGCCAGGCGAGTCAGGAGGATGGAGTGGTTGACGGTATCGAATGCCGCCGAGATGTCTAGGAGTACTAGAAGAAAGGAGTAGCCTTTGTCTAATCCCATAATGATATGGTCTGTTAATGATATGAGAAGCGTTTCCGTACTGCAAGATTTGCGGAATCCGTATTGGGATGGGTATAGGATATTGTGTTCTTCTAGATATTCTGAGAGCTGAGTATTAACCAATTTCTCTGTTAGTTTGGCTAAGAAGGGGAGATTTGAGATGGGGAGGAAGTTGGCCAGTTCTTTGGGGTCTAAGTTGTGTTTCTTGAGGAGGGGTTTAAGAGACGCGGTTTTTAGGCTGTCTGGGTACCTCCCTTGGGTTAACGAGCAGTTTATGATGTTCGCTAAAGGACCAGAGATCTTGTTAGGAATCAGTAGCAGAAGTTTGGAAGGTATGTTATCTGCTGGGTGGCTAGATGGTTTCTGTCTCTTGAGGAGGGATTCGATCTCACTAGAGGACGTTGGTTCGAAATTATTGAGCTTGATTCCAGAGTGGGTGCGAGTGTTGGTGAATGTAGAGCTTGAGGTAGTCTTGGTTGGTAAGAGTGCCAGTGTAGTTGCAATCTTCTGTTGGAAGAAAGAAGCGAGCTCATTGGCCTTCGATTGTGCCTGATCATCGGGTATCGTTGATGGGGAAGGCTTTGTGATTTGAGACACATACGAGAATAGCGCCTTCGCATCATATTGGAGATGGTGAATTTTGTTTGCATAGTATTCTTTTTTTGACTTTAGGATTGCGGTCCTGTAGCGATGGAGGGTTCCTTTGTATGTTGATAGTGTAGAGGAGTTTGGTGTTTTCCGCCATTTATTTTCTTTGTGACGTAAGACTAGTTTCAGCCGTTTGAGTTCAGAGGAGAACCAAGGTTGATTTCCTTTTTTTTCTGGGTTTATTGTTTTGGAGACTGCGGGGCATAAGTTGTTTGCAACTGCTTCTGTGATGTTGTGCCATGAGAGAACAGCTGAATCGGGGTTGGATAGATCCAGGTTAGAGAGTTTTTTCGCAAGATGGTCGCTGAGGATCTCAGATGCGCAAGTTTTCCTGAAATGGATGGTAGATGGGTGCTGTGTGCTGTGAGACTGTTGTATTGTGGAGACCTTGGTGGTTATCAGAAAGTGATCTGACCATGGAACAGGAGTACAGGAGGGTGCTATAGAGCAGGTGAAATTTGAGTTGATAAAGATCAGGTCCAGCGTGTGTCCTGCTTTGTGTGTCGGGTTGTTGATGATCTGCGAGAATCCCAAGGCTTTGAGGGAGTTGAGGAGAGTTTCGCAATTGGAGGAGCGGGGAGAGGCATCTATGTGTAAGTTGAAGTCTCCCATGATCATGGTAGGGATGTCTGAATCGATGTGTTTCACTATGGATTCAATGAGGGGAGAGGAGTCAGATTCAAGTAAACCCGGTGGGGCATAGACTAGTAGTAATTGGAGTTGTTGTGATTTGACTAAGCCCAGTTCCAGATTGGACTCAGACTTTATAGTAAGAGGTTTAAGTCTGAGTTCTTTTTTGGTAGCTAGAAGTAAACCTCCCCCTCTTTTTTTGTGTCTGTGGGTAGTTAAAATGTCGTACTTGTGCAAGGGTAATTGGTTAATTAACGCAATATCTGAGTTTTTTAACCAGGTTTCTGTGATGGCACAGATGTCTGGGTCGGAGTCAAGTAGATAGTCGTTGAGAATGTGTGTCTTTTTATTTAGGGATTGTGCATTGAATAGGGTTACTGAGAGTAGGGAGAGCCCTAGGAACTGGGTAAGAGGTGTGATCATAATTGGTATGAGAGATCTGTGCCTTCTTGGCGATAATTCTAGCGCAGAATAAATGTTTTTGTGGAGACGGTGATGTCTGACCGGTATATAGTGTGTTAGCATTTCTTTGTCCATCTCTGTGCTGGACATTTGCTGGCAGTGGAAGGATGAGAGCTGGGTGCTTGCTGGAGCGTGGATGACCGCTGGATGCTTGCTGGGTGCTTGCTGGAGCGTGGATGCTTGCTGGG
Organism: Rhinatrema bivittatum; assembly: GCF_901001135.1. Classification (NCBI taxonomy): domain Eukaryota; kingdom Metazoa; phylum Chordata; class Amphibia; order Gymnophiona; family Rhinatrematidae; genus Rhinatrema; species Rhinatrema bivittatum. Next base: position 103,967,477 of record NC_042617.1, on the reverse strand, counting down.
TGCTTGCTGGAGCGTGGATGCTTGCTGGAGAGCTTGCTGGGTGCTTGCTTGCTGGAGCGTGGATGACCACTGGGTGTTTGCTGGAGGTGGACGGCAGAACGCTGGATGAGTGCGTGGTCTTAGACGAATGGGCATTAGCCTGAGTTATATATAGGCGGGAGGATTGCAGGGGTGTTGGATTTGGGAGGTGTGCGCCTCTTATGCTGGGCTAAGACGTGATGGACGAAGTTACTTAGGGGTCCTCACAAATTGGCTCACAAAGGGGCGCACTAAGGGGCAAGCCCCTTAGGTCGCGCTCCTTCGGGCGCGCGACGCCTGGCGTGCGACGCCGTTGGGATCCTTAATGAATTTAAAGGGGCTCCAGCCGGCTTCCGATTGGCCTAGTGCCTATCGGGGGTGTGACTTGTAGTCACGGCGTGCCGGGTCGAGGTTGTACTCACGGCGGTTTTAACTTTCTTTCTGTCTCTGACGCACGGTGGTGAGTGAGTCTCCTTTTCCCTCAGTTTTTAAAAGTTTTCTTCCTGCTGCTGCTCGCGTCTGCACGGCTCTCTTGGAGGAGAGCGGGCTCTTGTCCCTAAGGACCGCGTGAGCCCCGGCAGAGAGGCGAGGTAGGCGCTGGGACGGAGGTGGCAGTGAAAAGGGCCGCCGTCGGGAGCCTTAATGAATTTAAAGGGGCTCCAGCCGGCTTCCGATTGGCCTAGTGCCTATCGGGGGCGTAGGTTGTACTCACGGCGGTTTTAACTTATCCCTTATCTCAACCTGCATAGTCTTATCTCAAACTTATCTCAAACTTATCCCTTATCTCAACCTGCATAGTCACTAATGATGTCAATTTCCTATAGAAAATGGCAAGAGTCACTGCACTAGGGGTCATGAGGCCAATAAAATACACAGTACTTTGCCTTGCAACACATTACCTCAATTTTACAAACAAACCAAAAGAGACAGTGATTCTGCAACTACTGATCTTATTGTAAAGTGGAATAGGTGGTGGTGTTTGTGAAACAGGTTTTCAAACTGTTCTTGAATGCCTGAGGCTCCTGTGGCCTGCTCAGTGTACCTGGAGCCTGGACCTTGGTTTGCAGCATTTGTTTCCTCTGCTCTTTCCATAGTGCATCAGGAAAAAATAAGGTGGGAATGTACCTCTAATATACAGTTAGCATGTAGGTAGGTGTTGAAATATGGTAATTGTCTCATGACATGAAAGTGGAATGATGCCAGCTTGTATATTTAGACTGAGATCCTAACTTAGTCCATGAACATCATAAAGTGGAGTAGGTGTCGCGGTTTCACCTAAGCTACTTTATGATAAGTTCAGTTATTGCAGAATCTCGCAGTGTTGCCAGATGGGCGCTTTTAACACCCAATTGGGCTACTTTTTCTGAGCGTGTGCGGGAAATTTGATCATTTTTTTGGCTGGGAGATTTTGGGCTACATTTTTTGACTTGCGTGTCTTTTTGTGCGTCTACTGGAAGGGGAGCAGAGTGGGCGGGACGTACAGCCTTAAAGCAGGAAGTGCTTGCCTTTTCCCTAATGTGTCGCAGGCTACTGCACGGGTGGACAGGCAGTGATGGTAGAGCGTCGGCACGGGCATGAATGAGGTGAGTAATAAGTGAGAGCAGGGTTGTGCCTTCTGGGAGGGGGGAGTTCCCTTATTCTCCATCCTTCTTTCTTTAGCTGCACTGTTGCAACACCAAGTGCCAAAAAATAAGAATTTATATATGTGTATTTACATAGTATAATTCTGTCCTTCCACCCCACCCTGTTACAAAAAAAAAGAAAATCCCTTACAAGCTTCATGTGCCAGTGAGATGCCTGAGTGAGAAAGGCGAGGGGTGCCTCTTGAGAGAGGGTATGAGGAAGAGGGGTTTTTTTGTTTGGTTTTTTTTTTTACAAAAAGGAACAGAGTAAACAGCTCGGGAAGGCATTTTGGGGAGAAGGTTTTTTTTAGGACTGTATCACCTTTGATGGTGATCCTTCACTGTATTACATTTCGGAATTGGCCTCTGAGCTGTAGACTGCAGTTGGTGCTGGGGTCCGCCCTAGAAAACACCACTTTGAGGCAGGAGAAGAATCTGCTGGGAGCCACTGCCCCACACCTGCTTTTTTCCCCACCTCGGTTCTCATTATGAGATCGAACTGTAGGGGCAAGTAAAGTTATCTGCAAAGACTGCCCCCCTCCCCAAAAGCCTCTCAAGCAGGACAAGGATGAGATTGGGGCAGAAGTAGATCCTTAGCTCGGCTCTGCTTGTTCCCTCAAACTGAACACCAATAATGGTTTTAAGGTAATGGGGTATGGGGGGAGGGGCCACTAGCCCACCAATGGGTGGGGGGATCATATTGATTGAATAAGGAGCAGGGTTGGGCCGGGGAGGGGGGACTGTCACATGGCATTATAAGCTATTTTACTTTTATTGCGAGGCTGCCTCAATTGGCAGCCCCTGGGTGGACGAGGGGGCTCTAATAAAAACCCCAGTGACATTTTCTTTATTAGTGGAGGGGGAGAGCTGTTTTGGGATACGTGGGCTTTTTCCACGAGACATAGAACATGGTGTAGCAGCACTGCAGAATATCCCCAGCTCTCGGATGAACCTTATGTTATGGCAACTCCGAGCATGACAGCCTTGACTTTTATACTTTTCTATCAATCTTTTTTATATACATTGTTAATTTTGTAAACTTGTCTGCATGCAATGCAGGAATTTGTGAACAATCGTGCATAATAAAAAATGTTTTTGCAACTTTTGAGTTTTGGGCTAGATTTGGTGATTGATTTTTGACATCTGGCAACCCTGGCATGGGATTTTTTTTTTTTAATTTGTTCCCTGTGATTCTCTTTTTAACCCCTTTTAGATTGGCTTTTTGACTTAATTTTAGGAACAGAAATGTTAGATAAATGAAAGGCAAAAACACACAGAAAAATGTAGGAAAACAGCACTGTTGTGAAGATTGCCACCACAGGCTGAGACTAATTAAGCATTTGGGACAGTGGAACTAATTAAGCACTTGGGTAATCAGGAGAATTAATATGTAGTTAAGATCTCAGTGGAATCAAATTCATACCACTGTTAATAGCATTAGAGAGACATCCAAAGTGGTGGAGAACCTGAAACATAAGTTGAGAGATTTGAGAGACTAGGCGGGTCATTAAACTTTTCAGGATTAAGATGCATGCCAGAGGCAAGCAAATAGAGCCATTCATCCCTGCAACTCATGCCCCTGGGAGAAGCTGATTGCTATAACCACTATTCATGAGGCAAGCATCCAGGGACTGAAAGGATACATGCAAATGCAGTCTGGTAAGTACAACAACTAGAAAGTCTCACATTCCACAATTTCACATACTATACATGTACCTCCTAGCAGATACCTGTAGACAAAGCTGTAAGGAGAGCTTGCAGACAGTCCTTTCCAAGTAAGGCCAATCTTTTCACAATGCAATGTTAAGGCATGCTCTTGCAAGACCACCATTTCCTGCAGTGAGCATAGGACCCATCCCATTCCCCATTTCCTCCCCCAACAGGATTCTTCACTCTCTCCAGCCAGACTCGAGAGAGTCTGGCTGGAGAGAGTGAAGAAGAGCAAGAAGAACTTACTTCCAGAGTCCTGGAAGTAAGTTCTTCTTGCTCTTCAATTGAAGGAGATGACCATGTGCAACATTTATAAAACAGAAACATGATGGTAGAAAAAGACCATCTAGTCTGCCCAATTTTTGTAACCCTTATAATTCCCCTCATTCCCTCAGAGATCCCCTATATTTATCCCATCCTTTCTTGAATTCAGATACAGTTTTTGACTCCACCACCTCCATTGGGAGACCATTCCATGCATTCAATACCCTCTGTAAAGAAATATTTACTAAGATTACTCCTGAGTCTATTTCTTTTCACCCTTATCCCATGCCCCCTTGACCTAGAGCCTCCTTTCCATGGAAATCTTTGAGATATTTAAATGTCTCTATCATATCTCCCCTATCTCACTTTTTCTCTAGGGTGTACATGTTTAGATCTTTAAGTCTAACCATATATGCTTTAGGACAAAGGCCACGTGGCAAAAAATTGTTTTGTTTTTCTTACATTTCACACCAAAAACTAAAAATAAAATACACATAATTTCAAGGGTTTTTCTTGTTTCATTTATAACATGACATGAAACGACATAGACAATGTCATTGATGAAAAGCAAAAATCCTTGTACTTCTCTTAGGCAAGAAATGCCTGCACATGAAACTAATTTGCAACTCCTTCCAGGGACACATATTTGCTTTCATTTCAATGGATAGGCTGAAAGGAAATAGTATGGCACAAGTCAGTGGGTTTTCACCTATTTTTTCTTGCTATGTTTGAATTGTATTGATTTGGCATTTTATTGATTATAACACGCTTCAAGAGCCCTTTGAGGTGAGGCATGAAATGAAATAAATTTACTATTTCTTAGTGTTCATACAAATGAATCCACAACCAGTGGGTTATGCTTTTCTACCAGCAGATTGAGATGAAGCAAAGCTGACATCATGGTATATATACCCCTGCAGTGACATCATCCCACCAGTATTCTCCATCTCCAGCAGATGGTGAAAGTGTATCTCCCTACTGATGATTGCTTAAAATAAAAAATGAATTTTTCAAAGGAGAAGAGCAGGATTATTTGCCCTGTTCTCCTGTGATGATATCTTTTTGTCCCTCCCTCAGTTGAGAATTCCTGAGGTGATTTCCGTTGTTGCTCAGATAAGTGCCTTGGTCCAGTAGCTGGTTTTTCAACTGACATGGACTTAACTGTAACCCCCCCCCCCCCAAAAAAAACAGCTGAAAGGCAAGTGGGTGCAAGTCTTTGCCCTCTCCCCCCCACAGTTGGAGACCGACCTTGGACTCAGCTGGGATGGACTGTGCTTAGGTAAAGGGTAATTTAAAAAATAATAATAATAAAGAGGGAAGGAGAGTTAAGTAGGGATTCCTCTCCCCTGGTCTCTGTGCTCGGCGTGCGATCCAACAGTCTTTCCTGCCTCAGGGGACATGGGCAGCCTGGCAGGTTGAGCAACCTTTTTGGCTAGGCCCCACTCTCAGGTTTGTCTTATGCGCTGCATGGTAGGCCGTAGTGGTATTTTCACGTGTTTTTGTGCACCAAAAACTCACCTCTTCAGTTTCTGTCAGTTCGTGCTTGGGCACCCGTCTGTGTGGACCATTGTGCATCTAGTTGGACGTCTGGTTAGGTGCATAGGAGTTGCTACCAGGGCGCTCAGTTCTGCATGCACACACATGCCAGCACTTTTTTGCACATTCTGTCTGATTGTCCAGGGAGACCTCAGTTTGTGCACTTTTCAGGGCATGGTGTTGAGCGCCTGATTTTTGAGTTCATAAATTTTGGACACACTATTGTCAGAAGCCTGTTTAGGGCATATTGACAGACTTGATGGTGCCTATAGTAAAGAAGCCTAAGAGCCTTGCCCTAAATGTTGCTTGTCATATTCGGGCATCTCAGCCTGGCGTTCATTTTAACTTGTGTCAGCACTGTCAGGGAGAATTGACTCTGTCTGATATTCTAAGCCTAGTTCTTCCCAGCCCAGTGCGGGAGTGGAAAAAGAGTTGCCAGAAGGGTTGCCTGACTTTGGAGCTCTCCTAACTGGTTCGTCAGTGGGAGAAGGTAGTCCAGTGGGAACAGGACAGATACCCCCTGCTTTAGGCATGGATTGCTTTTCCTTTTCTTGGATAGAATTTTTCAAGGACTGCAATCTTTTCTTCACACACAGTCCTCAGCCCCAGCCAATTGTAACAGGTCAGGGTCACAGACCATTCCCATAACCCATCGCTTTTTTTGAACTTTTCATTTGTGTGCAAAGCTGCAAGTACGTGCATATCCATCCGGCTTTTAAAATCTGCTCGGCCCACGCTAGTCCAACAATTTCATGCATCACCTAATTTCAGCGCCCATTGGGCTTTCAAAAATTCATCTTTTAGTTGGATAAACTTATCTGGCTAATTTAGGAAGAATATTCGCTAAAACAGCTGCACTATTGAATATAGCTGGCTATCTTAAAATTAGCCAACTAACTTTATCCAGCTAACTTTAGGAGAGGTCTTTTGCCAGACCAGACTTAGCTGGTTAACTTTGAATATTCAAATTAGCCAGCTAACTTACAGATCGATACAGTAAGGCCGCGGTAGAAACAGTGAGGCAGTGTCAGGCGCACCCTTCCTCCCCGCACGCACAGTTCTCTAGACCTAGCACCTGATACTCTCTTCTAATTGCATGCAAATGCATGCCGTGGCTGTGAAGCGATAGGAAAGGGTTATGCCCGCGCAACCCATTTTACTGTATAGGCGCTGAGTACAGCGCCTATACAGTAACCTGGGTGCGCTGGTACCTGTCATTTCAAATGACATTTGAAATGACAGGCACCAGGAAGTGTAAAAAAGTGTAAAAAACAGAAAACCAAAAATATGTTCACCGCCTCCCCCTAGTAGGTGTTAGTGTAGTAAAAAACATTGCTTACCTGCCCTGGTCCTGTCCGGTCTCCTGCAGCCCCGTCCGGTACCCTCCTCCCGAAGCAAAAAAAAAAAAACGAAAAAGTAGCAAGGCCCTTCTCCCTTCCTCCCGATTTCGCACGGGCGTCCATCCAGGCAGAGGGAGCCGGTGACTGCCGTGACCAATCAGAAACAAGTAAGCGTGATTTATGTTTGCTTAGTCAAACCCGTATCAAACGAGTAGTACGTGACTGCCGTGATGTCACGACGCACGGGCATTCATTCCGGCGGGGGCCGTGCGATTCCGGCGAATGGCCGGCGAATGGCCGTGCGATTTTGGCGCTCATGGCATGAGCGCCAAAATCGCACGGGCATTCATTCCGGCGGGGGCTGTGCGGTCATCCAGGCAGAGGGAGCCGGCGGTCGTCGGCTCCCTCTGCCTGGATGAATGGCCGTGCGATTTTGGCGCACATGGCATGAGCGCCAAAATCGCATGGGCATTCATTCCGGCGGGGGCTGTGCGGTCATACAGGCAGAGGAGCCGGCGGTCGTCGGCTCCCTCTGCCTGGATGAATGGCCGTGCGATTTTGGCGCTCATGGCATGAGCGCCAAAATCGCACGGGCATTCATTCCGGCGGGGGCTGTGCGGTCATCCAGGCAGAGGGAGCCGGCGGTCGTCGGCTCCCTCTGCCTGGATGAATGGCCGTGCGATTTTGGCGAAATCGGGAGGAAGTCGAGAAGGGAGGCCGTGCAATTTTGGCAAAATCGGGAGGAAGTCGAGAAGGGAGGCCGTGCGATTTTGGCGAAATCGGGAGGAAGGGAGAAGGGAGAAGGCCGTGCGATTTCGGGAGGCCGTGCAATTTTGGCGAAATCGGGAGGAAGGGAGAAGGGACTACCGTAGCAGGCCCGAGCCTTGCTACTTTTTCGTTTTTTTTTTTTTTTTTTGCTTCGGGAGAAGGGGACCGGACGGGGCTGCAGGAGACCGGACTGGGGCTACACCGGAGACCGGACGGGCTGGACCGGAGACCGGACGGGACCAGGGCAGGTAAGCAATGTTTTTTACACTACACTACACTACACTAACTCCTACTAGGGGGAGGCGGTAAACTAACACGTTAAGGCCGCGGCAAAACAACGGGTTACTGAGGAGATAGTATCAGCGCCCGTTACAGTATCGGAGGGGAATAGCTAATTCCTTCATTATACAGCTTTTTCGTTCATTTACATGCTGGGTGCGGAAAGGGTTATGTGTCTATTTTAGGAAGCGCTAAGGACGCGTGAAACTGGAGACTGTATCGCTGGATGGCCTTACTCGTCTGTATTGTGCGCTCCCAGCACGTTACAGACGGGGAATCTTTAACCGCACGTTACTGTATCGACCTGTTAACCGGTTAACTTGCATCCTCCTAGTTATGCCCCTGAAACCCCCTAACTTAGGCCTGGATGTTCTAATGTCGCAGACCTTATAAAATCTGGCGGTAACGGGGCGGGGGAGCGAAGCGGGGGCGGTCCTGCGCTAGCCAGCAGCGATCGCACAGCCGTGGTACGATCGCTGCCGGCGTCGTTAGCGCTGGTAGCACAAGCGTGCAATAGCCTTAGAAAATAAGGCCCTAAATTCTTTTAATATGAACCTCATCGAGTTAATCACAGGATCAATGCAATAATATTGTCAAAGATAGCTATTTATTAGGTGACAACTCATCAACTGTAACATTGACACTATGGTCAGATATGTATCAGTTTCAAAAGACTTATTCAAGCAGATCTGCATGAAGCTACACTAATAGAGCATTGTAAAGAACAGTGCATGCCACAGGGCTCAGAGTATTAACAAGCCTAAATATTATAGACAGGATTAAGCTTTTAGTACAAAAAATAAATAAATAAAAATTCTTTCTTAATAAATCCTCGTTAGATCTGATACTTTTGATTATAGATAATATAAAAGTTTCACCAAGACTGTGCTTATATAGTTGGATAAATTATTGGAGTCATTGAAAGAATCTTCTTTAATTCTCAATGTAGTGACAAAGAAATCTATGGACAGTTTTAGATCAAAAATTTAAAAAGACTCAGTTAAAATTTTTTAAAAGACAAACGGTATTATATGAAGGAGGTGGGGGATGTAAGGCTTTATAGTTTTGATTTGTTAACCATTATTTCTGTGTATTCAAGTGGACTAACATGGCAATCACACTACTTTCTATCATTTACTATATTACTACAAAAGAAACTTTAATTTGCATAGTGCCTGTCATTCAGATTGGATTAGTATTATCAGATTTATTTACAATGGGATAGTGCAGGGGTGAGCAAACTGGAGGGTGGTGGTGGTGGTGGTGGGGGGGGGGGGGGGGGGGTGTGAACAACCCTGAAGAGGGGCATACTGGCTACCTAGTCAGGGAAGAAAAAATGGCTATGCTGTCATCTTAGTACCATGGAGGCAGTGCATGCTAAGGAGGGAGGAAACTGCAAAAGCAAGGTGACATCACTAAAAGTATGTATTACAACCAATTATTAATCAGAAACCAACATTAATCACAATGTTGTTGTGTATTCACTATGTAAAAATAAAATATAAAACTGTTTTGACTATATACCCTGGGGCCGATGCATTACTGTGTGCTATCCGCTGCGCACAATTGGACAAGCAACCATAACACCTGATCCAATTACAGGCATAGGTGCAACCAAAACTCACGTCCCAATCACCACGTGGCTATTAGCGCTCATCACATGTAAGTTCATGTACATGAGGCTATTCGCTAATCCCCGCAATCCAATACATTTTCTGCGCAGCCAATGCGCCCTTGCAACGCAGCAAATTTTACGCCAGCTTGGGGCTGGCGTGAAGGTTTGCTATGCTCAAGGGTGCATTAAAAAGAGTGAAAAATCCTGCTTTCTGTGAGTCCTTCTAATAGTATCGTAGCAATACTAAGTAGAAGGAACCAAATAAAGCAGCATTTAGTGAAAACAAAAAAAAGTTGTCGGGGGAAAAAAAATTATGAATGTCCAATACACACACAAGGTACATGATCCATGCTGGTAGCATGAGAAAACGGACGCCCGATACTGAGGAGGTGCTAGGGACACACATTGGTCTATGGCGCCTCCTTTTTAGCGTGACCCCTCATTTAACTATCTGATCACTCGCCCGGGAGAGGTGGCTGGGCACGCATTAGGAAAGCGGGTGCTCACACTGGACACCTGTTTTCTGCGGCATCCTAGTGTTTAAATTGAGGATTCCTTTTGTATTAATATACATAGTGTAAGTATGCCATGGCTTAACCTTGCATCTCTCAGTGGCCTGAAGAGAGAAGCAGCTAACTGTAATGGGCCCGGGTGAGCAGCCTTTTAATCTACAGCAGAACTGGATACGGTAGGAGCCATTGTGGTGTTCCATAACCCACGAAGACCTGCCACCCGCGGGTGTGAGTTTTGGAGGAGTTCCTGCTGCTTCTGGGTCCCTCCCCAGGAAGCAAGATCCCAGCTGTTGCTCAAAAGAAATGGTGAGGTAGAGGGGGGGGGGGGGGGGAATAGACAAAGGGTCCAGAGAGCATGAGGAGGTGAGGAAAGAAGAATAAAGGCAAAATGTGACAAAAGTTAACTAAACAAATCAAAAACATGAGAAAATAAAAAAGGTAAGCAAACTAAGAAAAAGAAATATAGAGTAAAAAACAGGAAAAAATATGTGAAAACAGTTTAAAAAAAAAAAAAAAGTAGGGCAGGGTAAAACTGAGTTTTTCTCAACTGCTAAAACATTTTATCTGGAACCTAAGTTTTTTGAAAAATGTTCTTGCCTTACTAACAGGCTGATACAGTAAAACCCGCGGGAGAGCAGGTGCTCCGAGGCGAGCGCCCACTCTCCTGTACGTGCGATTTAGTATGCAAATGAGGGCCCGCAGTAAAAAGCGCTAAGGATACTAGCGCGTCCCTAATGCCTCTTTTTTGACAAGAGCGGCGGCTGTCAGCGAGTTTGACAGCCGACGCTCAATTTTGCCGGTGTCGGTTCTCAAACCCGCTGACAGCCACAGGTTCGGGAAAACAGATGCCGGCATAATTGAGCGTCTGTTTTCCAACCCGAGGGGCTGCGGGTCGATTTAAATTTTTTTTTTTTAAATTTTACATTTTTTTTAAATTTTGGGACCTCTGACAATATTGCTATGATATTAAGTTGGAGGGTGTACAGAAAAGCATTTTTTTCTGCTTTTCTGTACACTTCCCCAGCACCAGCAGAAATTAACGCAAGCCTTTGGGCAGGCGTTAAGTTTTGAAAATACACTTTGCTTTCTGGATCGCGTGGGAATAGCTAATAGGACCATCAACATGCATTTGCATGTTGCGGGCGCTATTAGTTTCGGGAGGGGGGTTGGACACGCATTTTCGACGCGCTATTATCCCTTACTGGATAAGGGGTAAAGCTAGCACGTCAAAAACTCGCATCCAAACGCTGGTTAACAGTGTGCTCCACCGGAACTGTACTGTACCGTATCAGCCAACATGGTAGTGGATTGTCTGGATGTGGGGTGTCTCATTCTCTGCATGTTGGGTCTGTTTGGATGGGGCGTGTGTCTCTGTGTTCGTCTGGTTTGCTGTGCTCTGTGTGTGGTCTGTGTCGCTATGATTGACGTGGTGCGTCTGTGCCTCTATGTGTCTGGTTAGAATGTTCGTGTCTGTGTGTGGTATGTCTGTGTCTCTGTGTCTGTCTGCGTCTTTGGTTTCTGTTTCTCTTTGGTGTCTGTATCTGGGTGTGGGTATCTTTGTCTCTCTGAGTCAGTCTGGGTATAGGGTATCTGAGTCTGTGGTCTGCATCTGTCTGAATATGAAGTATCTGGTTATGGAGTGTATGCAATTCCGTCTTTCAGCAACTTGAAGAAAAACAAAAGTGGGGCTGGAGCCATTTCCTAGCAGTGTGGCTACCTGGTGGATACCCTTTATACAGGGTGGTCCATGGAAAAGTAGCCTGCCCAATGCACTGGTATTGGAGGTGGGCTACTTTTCCATGGGCGACCCTGTATATATACTAGTGAAAACTGACCGACATTGCTCGGTTTGCCTGGCTCACAACTGATTTAAATTTAAAAATTAAATATTTATCTTTTTCACATTTAAGTAATTAACAATATATATATATATATAAACTAAGAATGCCTCTCCATAAACTCCATTGACAGCATATTAGACTTCTCCCATTGCCCAACTCTAGAGAACACTACATAGCAATTGTTGTTGAAGAAGATTAAAAAGCACCAGTTCCAGTACAGATCTCTGGGGCACTGAGAAAACTGACCATTTCGTCCTACTCCTTGTTTCCTGTCACAACCGCAACAGTGGTGTAGCAAGAGTGGGCCTGAGTGAACGACTGTGGTCCACCTACTTTGGGCTTAGGCCTAATCAATCAGGACTGCCTGACACCAGAAGAAGAGGCCAGCAATATGGCTGCTGCACTTCCCATTCCATGGCATCCAAAGGAGGAGAGGGCCACTCTGAACCTCATCCTGTGGTAGAGAAGAGGCACTGTGGGGGTGGGTATGTATGTAAGCCTGAGAAAGTGAGAGCCTATGTGTATATGTGGAGGATCGGGGAGCCTAAAAGAGATGGGAGCTTGAGTTGGTAAGAGCCTGTGTGTCTGTGATGACCTCCAAATTAACGGGCGGATTTTAAATGCCCTGCTCGTGTAAATCCAGCCGGATTTACGCAAGCAGGGCCCTTGCGCGCCGGCGCACCTATTTTGCATAGGCCGCCGGCGCGCGCAGAGCCCCGGGATGCGTAAGTCCCGGGGCTTTTTAAGGGGGCGTGTTGGGGGCGTCGCCAAATGACACGGCGTTTCGGGGGTGTGACGCAGTGTTTGGGGGGGTGGGCCCGGGGGCGTGGTTTCGGCCCGGGGGCGTGACTGCGCCCTCCGGAACAGCCCCCGGGTCGGGTCTTGGCCGCGCGGGGATAAAGGTAGGGGAGGTTTAGATAGGGCCGGGGGGGGGGGGGGGGGGAGTTAGATAAGGGAGGGGAGGGCGAAAGAAAGTTCCCTCCAAGGCCGCTCCGATTTCCAGTGTACTTTTATTTGCGCCTGGTGCGCCAACAAAAGTACGCGATCGCGCTATTTTTTAAAATCTACCCCTAAGAGTCTTGGTTTCTAGGAGCATAGGATGTTCTGGGTAAAGAGAACTGCAATTATCATGTTTGGAAATGTTTTGTATGTTTACTACTATAGTACTAGCAAATGACCATTGGATGGCATGTTTAGAGCAGTGAGCATTTCAGTTCAATGTGACAATGTGGTTTGTGTTATGGCAGGGCTTCCCAAACCTTTCCTGGGAACCCCACAGCCAGACAGGTTTTCAGGATATCCACAATGAATATGCATGAAATAAATGTGCATATCAGGGAGACTCAGTATATGCAAATTTGTCTCATTAATATTCATTATGGATAACCTAAAAACCAGCTGGCTGGGGGGGGGGGGGGGGTCCTCAGGACTGGTTTGGGAAACCCTGGGTTAAGGAGAGAGAGAGAGTGAGTGTGTGTTTTTGTGTGTATTCATTCCGTTAAAAATGTGGGTTTCTCTGATTGGGTGGCAAAAGTTTAGCAGGAGGAATAATAGTGGGAAATATATGGTGGGTTTTGCCTTTTTGTTCCTGTCCTACTCAGAGTGGTGTTGGTTAGCCAGCCTGTGAGCTGGTGGGCCCAAGGACCTTTCCATTGGGAGTGGGACCCTGCAAGGCTCTTTCCCTCGAGGTGAGAGGCCCAAGACCACTTGGAGTTGAGAGGTTTTGTTTTTTTCCCCCTGCTCCTGAGGAATTGACCAGAACCAGGGTAAAGTGACAGCTGTTCCTTCTATTGAGGAATAAGGCCAGAAGAGCAAGAGTCTGAAGGGGATTCTGAAATGAAAAGTGCCCCAGAGGTCCATTACATAGAGAAAGCCAGGGAAAGTCTACACATTATGGAATGGCATGGTGTGACAACCAAGTGGAAGATTGGAGACCAAGAAGTTGTGAATTTTGATAGGAGATGTGTGGGGACGTTCAAAGGAGTGAACCCCATTCCTTTATGAGAGAGCTGGAACCAAGGTAGAATTGAAGAGGAATGAGAGTTTAGCCTAACCTTTGGTGAAGGGGGTGGGTTTACTGAAGGGGAATGTAATTATTATGTTCCAGAGAATTAATATGTGGGAGATAGCTGAGCGACTGTCCCATTATGCTTCATGAGTACTATGTATTTGGGGAGAGAAGGCACAATTCTGACTGTTGTTGCCCATGAACTCTGATGTATTCAGTATGGTTATGGACCCTATTTACCCTATTTAAATTAATTCAATGTACATAGTTGCTGGCTGGAAATCCCTGAAATAAAGTAAAAAGTTGCAGTTTGAAAGGAGTGTCTTTTATGTTTTATTTTAACCAGTACTAATAGGCGGGGCAGGAATTCATGAAAGGGAAGGGAATTGTGTCCTCATTTTCCTGTCAGGAAGGAGACTGTAGGTAACTACCACCCTGGCTGTCTATACAGGCCCATTCATCAGATGGATGACCAAATATAAGAACCCCCATGTATAAATTTGGGGCAGATGACTTACCCAACAGGGGAAATCATTTCCATAATTTTATGTACCTCATCAAGAGATTACATGTGGATGAGAGCTTGTGTGTGTGAGCCTGAGAGAGTGAGAGCCTGTGTGTATGTGGGTGAGAGCCTGTGTATGCATGTGGGAGCCTGTTGTGTGTGTATGTATGGAAGGCTGAGGGAGAGCCTGTATGTGCGTGTGTGCATGAGAGAGAGAGAGCATATGTATGTGTTTAAGCCTGAGAAAGTGAGAGGCTGTGTGTGTTTGGGAGGCTGAGAGAGAGAGCTTGTGTGTGTATGTGAGAACCAGTGTATGCATGGGTGTGTTTGTGAGAGAGAGAGAACCTGAGAGAGTAGGAGGCTGTGTCTGTGTGTGCCTGAGAGAATGAGATTATGTGTGTGTGAGGAGGCCTGAGAGAGTAAGAGTCTATATCTGTATGTATTTGTGTGTGTGTGAGCCTGAGAGAATGGGAATCTGTGTATGTGGAAGAGAGCGCCTGGGTTGAGCCTGTGTATATGAGTGAGTGTGAGTGTGTGTAATGCTGAGAAATTGAGAGCCTATATGGGTGGGCAGGGGAACCTGACAGAGTGAGAGCCTGTGTCATTTATGTATGGGAGCCTGACCAATTAAGATCCTGAATGTGTGTGAATGGGAGCTTGTGTGAGAGAGTCTAAGAGAGTGAAAGCCAGAGGCCAGAGTAAATTGTATATGTGGGAGTCAGAGAGTGAGAGCCTGTGTGTGTATGTGTGGGCCTGAGAAAGTGAGAGCAAATATGGGTATCTCAGCCTAAGAGAGTGTTGTGTCTGTCGGTTCCCGACGCCCTCTCTCTGCCCTCCTTACCTCTTTGGCGCCTCGCTCTTCGTCCGCGGGAAGATTGGCTACCTTAGCGTTCTTCTGCTGAAGTCCTCCGGCATCCCCGGAGCGGCTGGACGCTGCAAACCGCCATGTTTCCTGGAGGCCTAGGGGCACGCGCAAGGCACGGCTCCGACTGAAGTACCAGCGATGGCGTGAACCTCGGGGGCGTCCCCTGAAGATGAGATCACCCGCGACGGATATATAAGGTCTTAGAATTTGCTAACACATTGAGTTAGCAAGGGTTACACTACCTAAGCTACTCTGCCTCCTCGGACTCACTAGGGGTACCCGCTCCTCAGGGGCCTCGCTCTCTCCTTTGTTTTTCAGGTGACAGTCTGGAACCGGTACTCGCTCCTTGAGGGCCCTCGTTCCCAAACTTACTCAGTACTCTCTTCTGCCTGGAAGTCATCACTGCCAACTACATCAGTGAGTTACCATTGCTCTCTCAGAGATTTCCCTGGAACCAGGTACTCGCTCCTCGAGGACCTATACATTCCAGCTCCTGGGCTTCTATGAGACATTGTGTGAGTGTTACCATCTGGTTCAGTTCATGAACTCTGCATACCGAGCCTACTCACTATATTTCAGTTTCTCTACAGCTCAGCCTCCAGGGATCCGCTGTTCCAGTATCTGAGGGACTACAGCCCAGCCGTGCATTCCAGCTCACTACTGCCACCTCTGGTGGTTCAGTATACTGTCTAATAAAAGAACTAGTGTGTGTCTGTCTCCATACTCTGAGCCTGACCGGTGGTTCCTCTCGGGATCTTCCCCTGGGGGCATGGACATCTGCCACCGGTCAAAGGATCCACCCACAACTCTCCTAAATAACAACAGATTGCTAATTCCAAGCAGACTGTTAACTCCGAACTGAAAAGAGAGTGAGAGCCTGTGTGTGCATGTGGGAACCTGTAAATAATAGAGCCTGTCCTGTGTGTAGGCCTGAGTGAGAGTGTGTGTGTGTGTGTGTTTGTGTGCGCATGTGAGCTTGAAAGTGTAAGAGTCTGTGTATTAGTGTGGGAGCCTATGAGAGTGAGAGTGTGTGTGTGTGTGTGTGTGTGAGAGATGGTGAGAACGCATGTGTCTGTGGGGAGGATCATGACAGGTTGAGAATGTGTGTGTGTGTTAAGCTGAGAGAGTGAAAACTTGAATAAGCATGAGTTGAAGCCTATCAGGTAAATTTTAAAAGAAGCATGATTGCGCCCATAAATGCACGTATTGTGCACCCCGCAACGCCCATTTTCTGCCTCCTTATTCTTGACATGCGCACAGGTATAAGTGTGCATACGTCTCGACTTCTTAAAATGTTGCTTGTGCGTGGCCCATGTATGCATGTATGGGGCCCTTTTTGTGCGAGCAGTGCTTTTAAAATCTACCTGTATATGTATGTATGATGTGTGATTGGGAGGCTGTATATATGTTTGTAAATAAATGGGAGCTTGTGTGTGTGTGTGTGTGTGAGCCTGAGATAGTGAAAGCTTGTGTGTGTATTTGGGAGCTTGAGAAAGTAAAAGTCTGCAAACTTTTGAGACTATGTGTATGTTTGTGAGATTGAGAACCTGTGTATATGCTGGAGCCTCAGAGAATAAGAGTCTTTGAGTGTGTCTGCGTATGTGGGAGCCAGAGAGTGTGAAAGCCTGTATGTGCGTGTGTAGGGGGAACCTGAGAAAGTGGGTGACTGAGAGAGTGAGAGCCAGACTGAGTGTGTGGGAGCCAGTGAGAGTGAGAACGTGTGTATATGTGAGAGAGAGAGACCGTGAGAGAGCGGGGTTCCTGTGTGTATAGGCCTGAGAGAGTGAGAGTCTGTGTGTTATGGTGAGAATCTGAAAGATTGAGAGCCTGTGTATGCTTGTGAGTGTAAGAGAGGAAGAGAGCCTGAGAGAGTAGGAGCCTGTGTGCATGTGAGGCTAAGAGTGTGGGAAACCTAGAGATTGAAAGCTCATGTGTGTGCATTTGTGAGCCTGAGAAGGTGAGAGCTTGTTTATATATGTATGCGTGGGAACCTGTGTGTTGTGTGTGTTGGCCTGAGAGTGAGGGCCTGTGTGTGTGTGTGTGTGAGTGAGAGCCTGAGAACCTGTTTGTGTATCAGAGCTTGAGAGTACAAGCTCTGATACACATTCTCTCAGGCTCCATTCTCTCAGGCTGAGAGAATGGAGCCTGAGAGAATGAGAGCCTGTGTGTGCATGTGGGAGTCTGTAAAAGTGAGATCCTGCTGTGTTTGTATGTATGTGTGAGAGGCTGAGAGAGTGAGAGCCTGTGTATGTGTGAGCCTGAGAGAGTGAGAACCTATTTGTGTATGTGTGTGTGTGTGAACTTAAGAGAATGAGAACCTAGGTGTATGTGGGAGCATGAGAAAGTGAGTGTGTGTGTGTGTGTGAATGAGACCATGAAAGCGCATGTGTCTGTGTGTATATTGGAACTTGAGAGAATGAGAGCCTGTGTATGAGTTGAAGACTGTATGTGTATGATGTGCAATTGGGAGCCTGTATGTGTGTGTGTGTGTGTATGAGCCTGAAAGTGAAAGTCTGTCTGTATATATGAAAGCCAGAGTGAATAAGATACTGTGTATGTATATATGTGGCAGCCTGAGAGAGTGAGAGCCTGTGTGGGAGCCTGAGAGAGAGCTTGTGTGTGTGCCTGAGAAAGAGAGAGCCTGTGTATGTATGGTGAGAACCTGAGAGATTAAGAACCTGTGTGTGCATATAGGGGCAGATTTTAAAAAAGTACGCCCGCACGTACTTTTGTTCGCGCACCAGGCGCAAACAAGAGTACGCCGGATTTTAATAGATACGCGCGTAGCCGCGTGTATCCTTTAAAATCCAGGGTCGGCGCACGCAAGGCTGTGCAAAATCGGCAGCCTGCGCGCGCCGAGCTGCGCAGCCTGCCTCCGTTCCCTCCGAGGCCGCTGCAAAATCGGAGCAGCCTCGGAGGGAACTTTCCTTCCACCCCGCTCCCACACCTTCCCCTACCTAACCCCCCCCCCCCCCCCAGCCCTATCTAACCCTCCTACTTTTGAAAAGTTACGCCTGCCGGGTGCGCGATTCCCCGGCCCGGGAGCAGTTTCAGAGGCCTCGGCCATGCCCCCGAAACGCCCCCGGGCCGGAACCACACCTGCGGCCCCGCCCCCGGATGATGCGCCACCGCAACTCGCCCCCCGACATGCCCCCCCCAAGAAAGCTCCGGGACTTAGGCTCGACGCGCACAGGAGGAACTTGGGGCAGGTTTTCGGGGGGTACGCGCGTACCCTTTGAAAATCTGCCCCATAGTGTGTGAGATTCTATATATGTGTATGTGGGGGGAACCTGACCGAGTGAAAACCGGTATGTGTGTGTTTGTGAGCCTGAGAAAGTGAGAGCCTGTGTGTGTCTATGTGGAAGCCAGATTGAGTGAGAGCCTCTATCTGTGAGAACCTGAGAGAGTGAGAGCCTGTGTGTGTGTGTGTGTAAGAGAGAGATCCTAAGAGAGTAGGACCTTATATGTGTGAGTTTGAGAGAGAGAACATATGTGTGTGTGTGTGTGGGGGGGGGGCTGAGAGAGTGAGAACCTGTGTATGTATATGTTTGTGAACCTGAGAGAGTGAGAGGCTGTGTGTATGCTTGTGTGTAGGAATATGTGTGTGTGAGCCTGAAAGAGTGAAATTGCGCAGGTGGAGGTCTGAGAGAGTGAGATCCTGTTTGCGTGCCTGAAAGAGTCATAGCCTGTGTATGTATGTGTGTTTGTGGGAGCCTGAGAGAGTGAGACCATGTGTGTGTGGGGGGGGGGGGGGGGGGGGAGCGGAGCATGAGAGCTTGTATGTGAGTGAGTGAGTGGAAGTCTGTGTTTACAATGTGTGAATGGAAACTTGTGTGAATGTTTTTGAATGGGGACTTGTATGTGTACGTGTGGGAGCCTGAGAGAATAAGAGCTTGTGTATGTGTGAATGGGAGCATCTATGTGTGTGTATGTACCTGTAAGCGAAAGCCTGCATATGTTTGAATGGGAGCCTCAGAGAGTGTGAGAGCCTGTGTGTGTGTGGGGGGGGGGGGGGGGGAGGAGGAGCCTGAAAGTCAGGGCTTTACAGACAGTGCATGTTGTCTTTGCCTAGTGCACCTTCCATTGTTCAATGTCACCTGATAGCGAGAGACAGACACGATAACCATACCGACCACCTATATATATATGAACACGCGCTCATACACTCATGTATATTTAGGAAGTAACCCATAATGTTGAACCCACAATCGCATGAATGTAAGAGGGGCTGTGGCTCAAAATGTTTGTTCGCCCCTAGGGAAGTATATGCACAGGAAGAGAATGTTCATAGCTGTTAAGTCCTGGAGAGATTTTAGGGTTTTGAGAAACCTTATCCTAATGCATTCTGGTATTTGTGTTACTGATTTCAAATAGTAGAAACAGAAACTACAACTACCAGAATACAATGAGATACAAGTTCAAAATCCAAAACTGGTAGCTCAGCATTTCATTTTGTAGTGTTAGATCCTCAACAGCGCAATGAGCCCTGACCTTTCAACTCCACTTTCAGAGTTTTGCACAGATTGCTTTGAAACAGGCCTTGAAAAAGTAGATCTGGCTCAACTGTTCCTTAGAGTCTGAAGGAAGTTTCTTATCATCTAGTTGTTCCTAGTTATAAAAATAAACATTCTGGGGTAGATTTTTAAAGTTATGCGCGGGCGTAGATTTGTTCGCGCAACCTGGTGTGAACAAATCTACGCCCGATTTTATAACATGCGCGCGCTGCCGTGCGCATGTTATAAAATCCAGGGTCGGCATGCGCAGGGGGGGTGCACAATTGTGCAACCTGCGCGCGCCAAGCTGAGCAGCCTGCCTCCGTCCCCTCTGAGGCTGCTCCAAAATCGGAGCGGCCTCGGAGGGAACTTTTTTTCTGGCCCTCCCCCCAACCTTCCCAGCATCCAAAAACCTTCCCGGGACTTATGCGCGTCCCGGGGCTTTGTGCGCGCCGGCGGCCTATGCCTTTATATGTAAGTGACTGCCATTCTTTTTTATTAATATCATTATTGGTCATTTGTACAGTATATCTCAGATGCATATGGCACTGTACAGAGACACAAAGTCCCTACTCCTTGTAGCTTACAATTTATTCAAGACAGACAAGACACACAGTAAAAACATATAAAAGGTTTTGAGTTAAGTGAGCAAGGTCATGACTGATGAGGTTTAAAGAAAGAAGGAACTAGAGCAGGTGGCTTGTAAGTTGGCTTAAGAAGTAAGAAGCTGTAATTAAGTAATGACTCAAGCAAAAATTCATCTTTGTCCCAGAAACAATCAAGAAATCAGAAAATGGGATGCATGGGTGAGGGATGGGAAGGAAAACAGAAAAAGAAAGTAGACCACATTTGAATTTCAAAGAGCCTTTTTAAATACACTGTAGACCTGATGTGTACTGCTTGATTTAACACAAAATCACTTATAACACAGTCAAAGGTTGGCTCCCATTTTTTTTCATGATTTTCTTTAATTGATAATTATAGAATGCAAGTGTTTTGTTCTTAGCAATAAAACCTTTAGTTCCATGAAATCTTTATTTCCAGCATCCAAAAAATTGTACAGAATTAGATCACGTCTTTCTTAACTATTACAGCAAAATATATAAACTTGATATAGTACGGTTTACTTATAATGCA
This sequence comes from Rhinatrema bivittatum, assembly GCF_901001135.1. Classification (NCBI taxonomy): domain Eukaryota; kingdom Metazoa; phylum Chordata; class Amphibia; order Gymnophiona; family Rhinatrematidae; genus Rhinatrema; species Rhinatrema bivittatum. The sequence goes on along the minus strand of NC_042617.1, from coordinate 103,946,964 downwards.
GACCACATTTTTGGATGCTATCACCCATGTTAAATTGGGTCTACAGTGTACTATAAACAATGTTCTCATACAAGCTCAATCTACTGCCCTATGAAGCAGTCTACAGGAAACATGTAGGTGTTGGCGTGGGAACTGTGAGAAGGGGAGGTGAGACTAAAGAGAACTCAATAAAGAAGAAAATTGCTCCGTTGTGTTGTGTAGACTGACTGAAGGAGAGGGGCTGAACCCCTGTACCTGCATGCTTGCAGCACTACTGCTACCTAAGCAATTCGTAATCATCCATAGCCCTGTAAGGAATAGCAGGTCTTGAACCAGCAAACCTCAGAGCTCAGGATTATTCACAGGACTAACTGATCTGGAAACACCTTGGTAGTTAACTAGTCTACCAGGCAGGGGTGGTCCATGCTCCTGGAAGTTCCCAACTGTACCAGCTTTGAGTGTGTCCCTTGATTGGAAGCTTGACTTACCCACGCTGGTCCAAACAGTCTTCTAAGGCCTTGCCTATGGACATGCAGTCCAACTGGCCCTTGGTACCTGTTGCGTTCGTGCCTATTCTCGCCGTCGTTCCACCCTCTCTACCTTTGTAGCGACTCCCTTCGGCTCTGCGGACAGATGCTGCCGCGGCTTTTCTCTGCCTCTGTATCCCAGAGTCCCCGGGCTGGCTTGATGCTATGGATCCGCCATGTTCCTGATGACGTAAGGGCGCGCGCGCTCCAGACTTGTACCAGCAAGGGCGCGAACCTTGGGGGCGTCCCCCTGTAGTGACGTCATCTGCTTCCAACATAAAATGTCTTTGTTTGCAACTACAAATCAAGTTAGCTAGGAGGAATCTTTCTCCACTGCTCTGCCTCTACAAACTTACCTAGGGGTACCTGCTCCTCGGGGGTCCCGCTCTCTTTCTTGATTTCAGATACAGGACGGAATCCGGTACTCGGTCCATGAGGGCCTACATTCCTGAAGACTCAGAAGACTCCTATTGCCTGGAAGCGATCGGAGACGTGAACACTGTGAGTTCTATTCAGATAGGAACCGGTACTCGCTCCACGAGGGCCTACGCTCCTAATCCCAAAGACTCCTTTCTGTCTAAGACGTTATCGCAGGTACGGAGATCGTGAGTTATTGCAGATTGCAGATAGGAATTGGTACTCGCTCCACGAGGGCCCACATTCCTAAAACCCTTCACAAACTCTCTTCTTTCTCAGAAGATATTGCATACCTATATCTTATGGATTGCTATTACAGATTGCAGATAGGAACCGGTACTCGCTCCACAAGGGCCTATATTCCTCAACTCTCCTCAACTCTCTTCTATTCCAGAAGCCATCTCATACACAGTTATTGTGAGTTACTATTTCAGACTGTTTACAGGAACCAGTACTCACCTGTGGCTCCTGTTCCTGAATACTGAAGACTCTCTGTTGCATAAGAGGACCTTACAGACATCTACTATTGTGAGTGTATCATCCACTACTGGTTATGTATCCAGCAACCCTGGCGAGGTGAGCAATAACAGTACCTGATCAACACCACACCACACTAGATTCCAAAGTCTTGAGCTACCTCACCCTCAGGTATTCTCAGACCATCAGATTTCAGCTGCATCTTGCACCTGTGGGCTCAACCCATGGGGAATGGCCATGGCATGGGTGAAGACTCTGCCCAAGTGCTGTGCTTGTAAGTTTACTTCCAAGCCGCTGCTTACCAAGACCCCTGGTCTTCTCCAGAAGCCATCCTTGTTCTCCCCTTGGAATTAAGCCTCCATAACACCTGACAAGTCTAAAAATGATCAAACAGTGAATTCCCATAGGGAAGCTTCAGTAACGGAAATCACCCATTTTACATGTTTCCTGTAGTTGGTCCTCTCAGTGATGAAACAGTCAGAACATTCTTCTGACTGGAATATGCATTCATTGTGGAGCCCCAAAAACCCAATTGGGTTGCAGGCCACGAAGACCAGATTTGGGGACCTCTGTTCTTGTCAATGAAATCAAGCTTTCAAACCTCTGTTTTCATAGTAACAATTCATATGTTTACTGTAATATTTGACTGTTTTCAAAGTGATTATAAAACATTTCAAGATGTCCTGTGTTTAACAGATGAGATCCATATTTGTAAAAGGACGCCCTCTGTCTGCATCCTTTAAAACTTCCAGCAAACAATGTATTTCAATAGACATCTCTTTTTTCTCTCCGAAATCTCTCTAGTAAAGCTTACAGCTGTGGACATATATCTGACAGTTTGATATTGCTCTCTTGCTGTCCCCAGGGAGCAATATCACAAGAAATCCATTTTGCATGAATCAGGAGAGCTGTTATGCCTTTGGAGGCTCTGTGTCCTCTTACTGTCTCCAGATAAGGGTGTGGTCTGCTTGTGGTTAACTGGAGCCATAGGCAAGGACATAGACAGCATAACTAATAAACTGGTGTTTTCTTGGTCTTGGTGTTTGTCTAATGTCTACAATGCTGCATGGAACGGTGATTAGTTTCAATGGAAACCCAACTACAATCTCAGAGGATTACCTTACAAATGTGTACCTGTGAAACATTGATAATGGCAAATTACGAATCAACAATATAGACAAAGCACCAATCAAAAAACTGCTGAGTGAGTTAGTTAACCAGGAAAATTTATCAGGTTATTTTTAGCCAGATATTCAGCTACACTGACCCAATTAACAAGTGCGATGATTTGAGGATTATAAATTCCAAGGGTCATATCAGCCTGGTTATTATTATTATTTTTCAATTAATAACAGTTGGATAGAAAGGGTGAAAGAAAGAGGGAAGGTTTACATTATAGTAAATTGGAATATTTTGATTTCATTGTTTTGGGTGAAACTATAAAAGAGGTATGTTTGATTGTTTAATTGGTATACCTAGGAAGCAAAGTATACCATGTATTTGTTGTAATTTTTATCTTCTTGTTAATAAAGTTTAAATATAAAAAAGTTCATCTGACTATCTATCTTGCTAAATCTAGCAGGTCAGACATAGTGTGACTACATTTCCCCTGCCAAACTTAGTCTGTTGACACTGAAAATCAGTACTAACTGGCCATGTCATCTTAAACAAAATACAAAAAAGTCCACAACCTAAATCGACATTCTCCTCTCCCAGCAGCGATAAGCTTTTTTAAATCACCCATTGGGATTGCAATTTATCCCCCCATCCCTCACCAGCATGCCCCTTTCCTCCTGGCACTTCATCAAATTCAAGATCTACCAGATACCTGATCCCCCTGCCCCTCCCTCGTCCCTCTAGGCACATCATCTACTTGAAAACAAAAGCCACTCAAAACCCAGTTCACCCCCCTATTTCTCACCTGGCCTTTCATCAACTTGAAAACAGAATTGGCAGGGATCTGATCCCCTCTATCCCTCCTCCTTGCCCTCACCTGTACCCCCTTCTAAGCCCCCAAACTCACCCTAAATACCCCTAACTGAGCCAGCCAAACTCACCCTTCCTGCTGGCCAGCAACCTGGCGAGATCTGACAGCAATGTTACTAGCGTCCTCCTGCATACTTGGCACTTAGGGTGAGCGTGGGGGTCTGGGGTATTCAGACAGTTTTTTTTAAAGTTGATGAAGAGTCAGGAGAGAGATAGGTTATTGATTTAACCAAGCTAAACAAGACACCTGTAAGGGTTGCCACCTTCCCCAAGCCAGCCCACAGAAGCTGCTGGTTTTGCCTCTTTGATGCATGGAGCGGTCATCTTTTCTTAGGAACTTCATAGGAGTATCTTTGGTTTTCCTTGACACGTTAGTATTTTTGTTTGCTTTCTTATTTTATGTATTGTACATTATATTTTTAACATGTAGGTATAATTATTTATTAATTTGTATGGGGTTTTTTTTTTTTTTTGTAATCTGCTATGAATCACTGGAAGTATGTGAACAAGAAATCGATTTTAAATAAAATAAATATTAACCCCATCCCTGGGTATGGATTGCTTCCAGATGAGGCCATAAAAATATTTGTATAACTGTTTGGGGCTGGAACCTTCTCCGGCTAGCTTGAACAATGACTAATTTCCAGGGCCTGGATCCTTGGTCAAGTATGTGTGTGTGTGTTGGGGGAGGGGGGGGGAGATTACTCCCAAGACCCCGGGTGCTAAGGATGACCTCTTGTGTCCTTTGTTATTGGCTATGGGGAGGGGTAGGTATATGTCCCAGTGGATGCTGGAGATGCCAAAAAAAAAGTCAATGGAGCCACTGTATTAGTGTCGAAATAAATCTTTACTGTTGCAAATAAGTGAAAATGGCACAATTCTAATCCACAGAATATATTCTGTCACAATGTCCTCCTCAATCTGTGCAGGAATATCAGCTGCTAGAGCCAGGGAATTTCTCCCCTCCAGGGCTTTGGAAAAATAGAGTCCCCATATGGGTAGGGTATCCTTTAGATGGGCAGGACACGCCTCCAACTGGCAAAGAATCAAAGTTACTGTCTCTGCACAGAGAGAGAAACTCTCTCTGTCCCTAGGGATTTGAAAGCACTGGATGAGTGTCTTCAAAGTGTTAGGCTTTGCCTTTACTCAGTTACAGACCGATACAGTACAGTGCTCTCCAGCGGAGCGCACTGTTAACCCGCGGTTGGATGTGCGTTTTCGACGCGCTAGCTTTACCCCTTATTCAGTAAGGGGTAATAGCGCGTCCAACCCTCCCCAAACTAATAGCGCCTGCAACATTCAAATGCATGTTGATGGCCCTATTAGTTATTCCCGTGCGATTCAGAAAGTAAAATCTGCAGCCAAGCCGCACATTTTACTTTCAGAAATTAGCGCCTACCCAAAGGTAGGCGCTAATTTCCAACTTAATATCATGGCGATATTAAGTCGGAGGTCCCAAAGGTTAAAAATAACCAAAAATAAAAAAAAAAATGTAAAATCAGCTCGCGGGTTGAAAACCAGATGCTCAGTTTTGCCGGCGTCTGGTTTCCGAACCTGTGGCTGTCAGCGTGTTTGAGAACCAACGCCGGCAAAATTGAGCATCAGCTGACAAACTCGCTGACAGCCGCTGCTCCTGTCAAAAAAGAAGCGCTAGGGATGCGCTAGAAACTAAAAGTTTAAACAAACCTATAAACAAAATCATAACAATATAGTTCTAATACATTTACATTTATTAAATTTGTGAAACGCCTAACACAGAAAGACCTAGATGATGAACAAATTAAAATATATATAAATATTAACAAAAAAACCTGATAAAACTTAAAAGAAAAAATAAAACATAACTGAGTAAAATATAATACAATCATAAGAGAAAGGTGAAAATGCAAAAAGAGTAAAGCAAATTTAAAAATAACTGGGCTTAAACAAAAAGGTCTTAAGGAGACCCTTGACAGTCTTGATTGAATCACACTGGTGGATTTCTATTGGTAGGGAGTTCCAGAATTCTGGGCCAGCCACCGAAAAGGAGCATTCTCTGGTAGTGTGCAAACGTGCCACATGTGGACAAGGAACACCCAAAAGTCCCAACTGAGATGAATGCAAGGTTCTTGCAGGCTAGTAAAATGTTAGCATTGCATTTGACCAAGAGCAGAATTGATCATTGATTAATATGAATATTGTCATTCCCAGTTTAAATTTGACTCTTTCATGAATAGAAAGCCAGTGTAATTCAATAAGGGCCGGAGTAATATGCTCAAAACATTTCAAACTGGTGATAAGTTGGGCAGCTGAGTTTAGTAATAACTGTAAAGGACATATTGTTGAGTGAGGTAGACCAGTGTAGAGACTATTACAATAATCAAGGATAGGAAAATAGATGCCTGCAATTCAGTGCGGAACTCAGGAGGATGCAGAAGTTTCCTTAAGCCGACAAGAATGCTCAATTTGAAAAAATCCTGTTTGATAACGTGTTTAACCTGAGGTTTGAAGGAAAGTGTACTGTCTAGAATAATACCTTTTCACTTGTTTTTTTATTTGGAAACTTAGACCACTGAGACAAATAGTGCTTTGATTCGGGGGAGAATATGGGCTAGACAGGGCCAGAAACTCAGATCTGGACATGTTAAGTGTGAGTTTATTATGTTTAAGCCAAGAATTGAGAGTGGAGAAGATGTCGAGGTGGTCAATAGTTTTGTTCCAGATGAGAAGGACACAGATGACAAATTGGATGTTATCAGCATATATTTTGTAGAATTCCATTAAAGTGGCCAAAATTTCAGCAATAGGAGCCAGGTAAATGTTGAAGAGTACTGATGAAAGAGAAGAACCCTGTGAGACACCAGCTTTAATGGAAGAAAGAGAAGAAATGTCATTATTGATCCTAACATGTTGAGATTGATGAGACAGATAAAAGCAAAAGCATTCAAGACCCTTTCCTGTTAGACCTTATTCTTGAAGGCGGAACATAAGGATATTATGGTCAATGAGATGATGAGATGTCAAGTGAGACAAGCAGAAATTGGTGGCCTTTGTGAATCCCTCTTCTGATGATGTCAGTCAAAGAAAGCAATAGGAGCTCACTGCTCATGGCTTGTCTGAACCTAAATTGGTGGGGATCAAGAATTTCAAATTCTGCGACATAGGCAGAAAGTTATTGAATAACTGCAGCTTCAAGGATTTTAGAAAAAAAAGGGAAGGCAGGAGATAGATGTTTAATTGTTGGGATCTAAGTGGTCAAGGTTACTTTTTTTTTTTTTTTTAAGAGGGCAAACTACAGCTTTTTTCAAACTGTTGGGGACAGTGCCTTCTGTTAAAGATAAGTTGATTAATTGCACAAAAATGGGCAATAAGGTGTCTTTGGTAGCTTTGAGTAGTGCTGTGGAACAAATACTCTGTAGGCAAATGGTTACATTGGAGGTAGAGATGAAATTACTAACTTCAGTGGAAGAAACAAAATCAAAAGAATCCCAGGTAGACAATGGTTGCACAGAGACATTTGAGAACCAATCTGGGACATTAAGAAAGTTAAGACAGTTTCTCAATTTTTGGATTGAAATGAATGAGAAAAGATTCAGCTGAAATAGATTTGTGAGGGCAGCTGGAGGAGAGAATTGGGATTTGTAAGCCACTTAGCAATTGCATGGAAAATTTTTGGATTATAACCAATCTCTATAATTTGAGTGGAATAGTAATCTTTTTTAGCATTAAGGATCATACAAGCTTTATCTGAACACCCCTCTCTCCCATGACACCCTCTCCCTTGCACTCTCGTCTCGACTGTCAAATATGACTCTTCTGTAAATAATTTCTTTTGTATATACTGACCTTTATTAAGCCCCTTTGGGCACACTATTTGTTTTATATCTGTAAATTGTTGAATATTTATGCATATCTTTATAGATTTCAGTTCCTTGTTTTCACTGTAAAGCGCTTGTTGCTAAGTTTTGTTCCATGTAAACCGATGAGATGTTCCCAATGTTCATCGGTATAGAAAAACTTCAAAATAAATAAATAAATAAATAATGATTGGCAAGTGTTTAGAGAGATACGAAAATATTGAGCAAGTTCTGAGAAGGGATGCTTCCTCCATTCATGTTCAGTTTTCCTAAGAATTTGGTGAGCAGTTCTGATGAAAGAAGTGATCCAAGGTTATGAAAAAATCTTAAAGGGCAGATTTTTAGAGGAGCACGCATGGGGTACATTTGTGTGCGCTACCTGGCACGAAGAAATGTATACCCAATTTTATAACATGCACTCACTGCCGCGCACATGTTATAAAATCCAGGGTCAGCACGCGCAAGGGTGTGCACACTTGTGCACCTTGCACGCACCGAGCCCGAGAGGAGCCCCCGATGGCTTTCCCCATTCCCTCCAAGACCGCTCCGAAATCTGAGCGGTCTTGGAGGAAACTTTTTTTTCAGTCCCCCCACCTTCCCCTCCCTTCCCCTATCTAACCCACCCCCCAGCCCTAACTAAATCCCCCCTACCTTTGTTTCCGAAGTTACGCCTGCCCGAGGCAGATGTAACTTGCACGCGCCAGCCGGCTGCTGGCATGCCATCCCCCGGCACAGGCCTCTGTGCTGGAGGACTCGGCCCTGTCCCCAGTCTGCCCCCGGACTGCCGCCATGCCCCCGGCCCCGCCTCCATATCGCCGCCACGCCCACGCCCCGCCACCAGACTGCCCTTTTCTCGAAGCCCCGGGACATATGCGCGTCCCGGGGCTTGTGCGCTCCACCGAGCCTATGCAAAATAGGCTTGGCGCACGCAGGGGTAGGTTTTCGGGGGTTACGCGCACAACTCTTTGAAAAACTACCCCTAATTGAATTACATGGCTTTAGAGGAGCTATACTATTGATGGTTGATTCAAGTAGAGAATCCCATTGAGAAAGGGTATTGCCCATATTATCCAGGGAGATCTTAGGAATGGATAAAGAGTTTAAAGAAGAGAACAAAGTTTCATCAATAACCCCACATCGAGATGGTTTAGGTGTAACTGGACCACAGCGCGAATTAGAAAGGGGAAAGCGTGTAAGAAACGAGATACAATGATGATCAAACCAAGGGACCGGGGGTACATGAAGAGATTGAGAGCTGAACTGTTGAGAGGTTTGATCAACAAATACTAGATTGAAGGTGTGGCCTAATTTATGAGTGGGAACTGAAATGATCTGGTGCCAGCCAAGGGAAATCATGATATCAAGAAAAACGGAACCGTGGGGGAGCGCAGGGTGAATATCAGTATGGAAGTCACCAAAGATGATCAAATTATTTAGGTTAGCCTTGGTGAGCATCAATTACTCCAAGAAAGAGGATAGATCCATTTCAAGAAATTTTGGTGGGCAAATAGAAAACAGACTTGAGGAAATAACTAACATTTCAAATACAGCATCACGAGATAAGTTTTCAAATTTGATGCTCCAATGATTTTTATATATGATGAGAAGACCACCACCCTTCTTTTTCCTGCATGACTGAGAGATATAAGACTATCCAGCAGGACAGATTAGGTTGAGTGTTAAGAAATAAGATTCTAGTAGCCAAGGTTCTGTGAAATAGAAAAATCAGGTTTAGAGAAAATTACATCATGAATCAACAAACTTATTTCTAATCTACTGGCCATTAATTAAACAAATGGAAACTTCAAAAGGAAAAACTAGAGAAGCAGAAGTTAATAAGTGATTCTGCTTAAGGCAAGATGGCTGACTATGTTTTCTGTTCCCGTAACAAAAAGAAAGATCACAGTGTCATCCTTGACCAGTTATTGTTTGGATCATAACTGGAGCAGAGTAAAAGGAGTCATGGACAGAGTCCACTGCCAAATCAACGACACTCGGCGTACACAAAGGAGCTAATTTATCATGCTCCTTCGTGCGTGCAACAGAGTGCGCATGCACCTCCAGCATCCCACACCAGCTTTTCACCACCCCCCCCAGTTGGATGACATCATCGGGGGAGGGGGGCAGAGCTAGACACCATAATTGTAGAGGGAGCCAACAGAAGAAATAGGGACTCGGAGGCAATTCTTCTGGAAGAGCCAGGGATGACAACATGACTCAGTGGACTGGGGAGAGTGACACCAGCAGCAACAGTTCTTGTGCATCCAATGTCCCATGCCGGCTCTTCACCCCCCTGGTTGGATGACATCATCGGGGGACACGGGGCTAGACTCCATCGTTGTGGAGGGAGCCAGCAGAGGAAACAGGGGCTCAGAGGCAACTCTCCTGGAGGAGCACAAACAGTCCTTTGCCAATTAAGTCCACAAACAAAAGGAAGAACCAAACTCTAAAAGAAAACAAGACTAAAATTGTGTCAGCTTAAGAGTTCATTTTATGACTCCATGACTTGTATGAATATATTAGTGTATGTGTGTGTTACAGAAGCCCCCTTTGGAGACTTTATGGAATGAAGGGTATCTTGTAGTTGCTCTGAGAAGGGCAGGGATTTGTTGGGTGTATGGAGGGGATGTGGGGGAGGATGCTTGGGGTGGTGGTGGGAGGAGGTATCTGGGTTTACAAGAATGGGTAGAGAAATAGTAAAGGGCTTGGGACTCCAGTATTGGGCTCTTGGGGTTGAGGCAATTCCAATGAGGTGCTCAGCTAGTGGCCTTGTCTCATCTTTGATTGGTGAGGCTGGATGAAACCCACCATCCACACTACCAGCAGCACCTTTCTCAGCTGGTGGGGACTGGAGAACTTTTCTAGTCTTGCTGCTCTGCTTGATGGAAGCCCCTCCTCCCTCTTTTTCAACTGGCAGAGCCTTGGGACCCCTGCCCGCCCTGCTGCTCTGGCTGATGTTGACTGCTTGTCATCTTCCGCTGATAAGGTCTGGGGAACTTCACTAGCCAGACTGCTCTGATCATGAACAACTCCTATTCTTTGTCCAGTGGGGTACAGGGAACCCCACTAGCATTGCTGCTGCTTCCTCCAGACTCTCTTTTCCATACCAGCATTTATGTTCTCACTTGGTACACCTGCCTGCCGCTACTTCCTGCCTGTAACATCAGGGTCACAGACAAACCAAAATCAAGCACTTTGTTTTGTAAAATGCACTAACAAAGAAAAAAAGATTAATGGAGAAACCTCTTTATGATGTCATATATCGAAGAATCAGGCAAGTCCGCATAAGGAGAACTGAGCATATAAAGTGTGAAATCTTGGTAGAAAAGGAAAGCTGTTCAGGATCAAAAAACCCACAATGGTTCTCCCTGAATTTGACTAGGCATTTAAGAAGAAAACTGTAAATTAAATTTGGCACCTATTTGTATTGTTTTCTACTGAAGATTTAAAAACTTCATGCATTTAGCTCAAGTTAAACAAGAGAAAACATGAATTTTTTTGACCCATAACTAATGAGTGCCTTATGAAGAAATAATTAGGCATGTGCAGTTATTCAATTTGTTTTGGGAGGTTTGTGTGTGTCAGGTTTTTAAATGCATAAAATTTGATTTTGTGCATATAAGTGCCACCTCTGCACATAAAATTCGATTTTATGCACATAAAATAGCATTAACTTCCGAAAACTGATGGGACTTTAGAACGAAAGTCCTAACATGTGGCTGAAATTAAAACACAGAATCAAAATACTTTCGACTGCACATTCTTATGAATAATCTTAAAATCCAGTTTTAGTCTGGTTCAAATAGAAAAGAAAACTAGTAAAGTAGATTTCCCAGTAACAATTTTCTTTTGCTCCAGTTCTTGCTTCAAAATTGTTGGAGTCTGATCCTTATAGAGCTGTTTCAAGAGCATAAGATAATGCACCTAAAATGTAGGAGGCATCACTTCTTAAAGGACTTGGAAAATCTCCAACAGTTAACACTTTAAAAGATTTGCAGCGGAAACATTAACAATTCTGGTAAAATTGATCAATTACAGGTTTTTCACTTTAAAGGAATTCTCCAGAGATTAAGTTTTCCGCTGGAGAAAAAGATTATTCTTAATGATAACCACATTCGCCTTCTGTGAGGCAGATAACTTTCCCTCAGAAGTCATAATTCTGTTAGTATGATCCTCCAGAGTTAAAGTCTGCACAAACAGCTTGGATTCAACTTTTTTTTTTTTTTTAAACAGACATGTCCTGAACTTGAGATGAAACAAGCAGTTTCAACTGGCCTCTAATCTTCAATACCTTGTAATAATGACTGAGGTTAAAGTGGGAATATCACAAGCAATATAATAAATGTGACTAGTCATAATCATTGATCATTGCGTATGTGGCTGAGAATCTCTCTGTCAACGCAATATTTTTTTGGACAATTTTTCCTTTTCAAATAAAATTTTAATTTATCTTAAAGTCATTTATTGCACTCCATCTGACACCCAAAGAACCCCCGACACTGGCCTTGTTTCGTTGAACTGCATCAAGGGGCTGTAGATAGAACATTTCAGTTCATGCCTTATAGATCTTCATGTGCTATTTTAACTGTTGCGCAATTTAAAAAGCACATGAAGATCCATAAGGCATGAACTGAAAAGTTCCACCTATAGCTCCCTGATGCAGTTCAACGAAACATGGCCAGTGTTGGGATTTCTTTGAGTGCCTGAGGGAGTGCAATAAATGACTTTAAGTTAAAATTTTAGCTGCAAATGAAAAAATGTCCAAAAAAACTTTGCATTGAGAGAAAGATATTCTCATACATATACGCAATGACCAATGATTAATTACAAGGCAATGAAGGCGAGACTTTGCCAGTAGTGCCTATTATGGAGTGAGTAACAAGAAATAGATCTACTATTTGCGATAAGCCAGATACTTGTAATCTGAACTGGCCACTATTGGAGATAGGATGCTGCGCTCAAAGAAACAGAAACAAGATGGCAGAAAGGGATCATTACAGTCTATTTAGTCTACCCATCCACACCAACTATTGAGCTTTACAATTCCTACCATTCCCTCAGAGATCCTCTGTGTTTATCCCATGCTCTACGGCAAGGCTGTTCCATACATCCGCCACCCTGTCTGTAAAAAAATATTTCCTTAGATTATTCCTGAGTCTACTCTCTTTCACCCTCATCCCATGATTCCTTGCTCTAAGGCCTCCTCTGCATGGAAACCTTGGAAATATTTAAATGTCTCTATCATATCCACACTAATCAGTCTTTTCTCTATGGAATACATGTGTAGATCTTTAAGCCTGTCCCCATATTCTTTAGAATGAAGACCTCTGATCTGGCCCAACATGGCATTTTTGCTCTCATGTCATCCATTCTCATCCTCTGCCAAAATCTGATCTGTTGCTGGTAGTTCCCTCAGCAACAAACACAATGTGGCTATGCCTCTCTTGTCTTTCTAAGAGGATACATGGGGCCAAGCATGAACTCATGCAGAAGGCTCTCATAGTCAATGTAACAACATTCAAAGAACCTCTGACCACTGCTACAGTTGCCAACTCTGATGCCCCCTTAAACTTACTTGCCATTCCTGCCATCACTCTTGTTGTTCAGGGTGAGGTGGGGGCTGATGCAATCACAATGTCATTGAAAGTGACATTGGGTCTAGATCAAAAAAACATTGCGCTCTTTCACTAAGTTCTGACAGATGAACGAGAACACCTGAACTGAGCAAGACATCACTTATCATGGGGGAAAATACTGCAACATTCCTGCATGGCTGAGGCTGCCTAGCCTAGCCCCCACATTGAGATCTGAACAAATGGTCCATGGACCCGAACAATACAAATGCATAAGCCTGAGCCTTCCTTTTTCCCATGGTAAAACGGAAAACAAGGGCCTTACGGACTGTTTGGAAGGGGTTCTCTGCAGTGTCTAAGCAGACCACCGCCATCTTGCTTCTTCTCCCTGTTTTCATTTTTAGTATTTAAAAAACCTGAATAAATATGCCTATTTCATTCTGTTTAAGCTAATTTTCTAAATATCATCAAACTGGCAGCAAAACAGGAAGCAATCTAGTTGCTGACAGCCAAAAATGTGAACCTAAAATGAGGTAAAAAATCCTTGATTACAACATGCAAGGGAGCCTTTTAATTAACAGTGACCAGGAATAGCATCCCCACAGCACTGTGGCCAGACACTTCCTGAAATGTGCAACAACACCCATACAGTGGTATAAGGAGCTAAAAATTGCTCTCATCCATGTTAAGAAAAACACATGTAAACTTCGTCTTCCAAGGAACACCCCATCTAGCCTTCCTTGGCTTGTTCAGTGAGCAATTCTTAATGTTTTCTTTCACTAAGCAAAAAACTAATAAAAAGCAATTAGACACTATATTATGAAAATGTTCATTGCGATGTTGTTTCTGGTCAAATGATCATAATGTGGCTATTTGCTGCTACTATAGTGCCTTATTCAAATTATTTTTTTCTGTAGGCATAGAATGGGAAAAAATATCTTTTTTGAACAAAGCCCATAGTGAAGAAGAAAACATATATGCACACTGTATAATTAGAAGCACTTGCTTACTCTGCAGTCGCACTTCATTGAGTTGATTGGAGTCATCACTGTAGTGGCAGGGACAAGCAGGACACTGAAAGACATTCAGGCCAAACTCGGACTAGTATACTGTTCTCTATCATTTTCCTCAGGAGGGGGCTTTCAGAGAGAAAGACCTGATCTAGTCAAAGATACTACTATGAAACACTTCCAGAATAATGCTTTGTATATGAGGCCATGTCTTCATGGGTCAGTCGTTAAAAATCGCTTTACCAAAAATGTTTCAAATTTACAACTTCTCACAAAAAGCAAAAGCTTGTTAAGTACCACGCCACTGTTTACACTTCTTTTTAGTAACTTTAACATGGCAGAATAAGTCATGCAGCATAAGATAGTTGCACTGCCAAGTGTAATATTTTTATTTGGAAACAGGGTCTTTGCTGTGTGAAGCAGTAGCCTTCTAGCTGACTCCAAGGTTTCTCTTGGCTGACGTATAGCAAAACAGTTCTACTTTCTATTCATTTTAATAGCTGGAGAGGGAGTTCAGTGTTTTTGCTTTAGGAGACTGGCAACATTAAAGCTGTACTTTTTTTTTTTTTAGCCATGCTGTATGCTCCTTGTGTTTTCCTCTGCAAAAACGAGCTTGAAGCAGCATGGCAGCTGGAAGTTTTAGAAATGGTAGAATCACTTTGCTCAGATTGGATGAGCAAGTGTCCTAGAAGCTCTGGATCGCTTTCTTGCTGCTTTTAGGACCAAGGCCCAACAAAAGGTTTAGCAGTTCATCTATCAGTTGACTGGATGCTTCCATGAATTTATGCTTTCCAAAAGGCAGTCAAAGGCATAGATAATGTTTTCTTTAAAATGTTGATTTTGCTTGATATAATCAATAATGTTGTAACATTCCTTTGAAAGCCATTGATTAACCCTGATTTTCCTAACAGTTCTGCCAGCATAGCAATGTAGAACTGTTTTGTTCTTGAAGGAAATTCCAGGCTTTAGAAGCGCCAGTAAAGCTGCTGCATTTAACCATGCTTCAGCCTCGTGGCGGATAAAGAGCTACAAAAGAAACTGCCAAATGACTGAATGGTAATGTCATGAAGGAAACTTGAGCTCTCTTCCTGATTTCAGGTTCTGCCTCTCAGGCCTACTGGGACTAGAGATGCAGTGGAGGCAGCATTCACACATCACCCAGGGGAGGAAGAGTTTCAGCCCTTGAGCAATGGGAAAATGTAATTATTTACCCACCCAAGGCAGAGTACAAGGAAACATACAATGCAAAGGTCACCTACATAAAACACAAACAAATCACATAAAATAAACTCCAAAAGACCATCTAACAAGATATATGCATTGTTTTAATTGTTTGTTTATAAGCATAAGTCCATATAAAAATACAAAACTCCAGAAAAATAAAAAATAAAACAAATGAGGCCAACAAATTAAACATAAAGGGGCAGATTTTAGAACTTATGCGCGGGCGTAGATTTGTTCACACAACCCGGCGCAAACAAATCTACGCCCGATTTTATAACATGCGCGTGCATGTTATAAAATCTGGGCTCGGCGCACGCAAGGGGATGCACACATGTGCACCTTGCGCTCGCCGAGCCCGAAGGGAGCCCTGATGGTTGTCCCCATTCCCTCCAAGACCGCTCGAAATTGGAGCATCCTTGGAGGGAACTTTTTTTCCAAACCCCCCCCCCCCAACTTTCCCTCCCTTCCCCTATCTAACCCACCCTCCAGCCCTACCTAAATCCCCCCCCCCCCCTTATTTTATTTCTTACGCCTGCTGGCAAGCTGCCGGCATACGAACCCCCGACACGGCCGGAACAGAGGAGGGCTCTGGACATGCCCCCAGACCACTGTCTCGCCCCCCCGGACCCACCCCCCTGACACGCCTCCGGACCGCCATCATGCCCCCAGACTGCCCACTTTTGAAAGCCCCGGGACTTACGCACATCCCGGGGCTTGCGCGTGCCGCCGAGCCTATGCAAAATAGGTTCGGCGCGCGCAGGGGCATATTTTCTCAGGTTACGTATGTAGCCTTTGAAAATCTGCCCCAAAGGGGGGAGGGGGTCATTTTCAAACAGCCTGCATAAAAAAGTCAGCAAAAACGCCCATAAGTTACATCACTTATCTTAAAAAAATCGTGATGTGGCTAATGTGCCCCCTGCCCATCCACAAGCTCTCAAAAGTATCCAGGATAGAAGGTGGCAGAGAGGCAGCATGTATATGTTGAAAAGGTGGAGGTTAGTGAGGAGCCTTGGGGAACATTAAATTACATGAATATTAAGACTGTAACTTTCAAACCGGCATGCAGGTGCACATGGGTGCGTTTATCGACTTGTGCCCAGGGATGCGTGCAAGTTCTAAAATAGCCTGGCCACATGCACATGAGGAGAACTTTCATTGGGTGAATTACTGGGAGAACTTTTATCATTGATAATGATGTCAGGAAAACTGCCATTGGGTGAATTACCATTGAAAATGATGGCAGTTTGAGGTGTCTGGTAGTGAGCACTGGAAGAGATGTTACTATAATATAGTCAGGGATTGAGCTTGAAAGTCAACATTGGAATAAATCTACAATGGTTGTGAACAGATACTACACAGTCAAAATCGGTAACAGCAAATCTGAGCCTATTAATTTAACTCGAGGTGTTCCCCAAGGCTCCTCACTATCCTCCACCTTTTCAACATATACATGCTGCCTCTCTGCCACCTTCAATCTGCCACCTCTCTGCCACCTTCAATCCAGTCTAGGTCTCACCCATTTCATCTACGCAGATGATGTTCAAATCCTTATCCCCATTACTGATTCCATCTCCAGAACCCTCAAAATCTGGGAAACCTGCCTCTCATCTATCACTCTCCTCCTCTCCAGTCTAAATCTCTCCCTCAACTCCTCCAAAACTGAACTTATTATTATTTCACACAACCCCAACACATTGAACACTACTGACATTGACACCCTCCCCCCCTCAACCCAACACGTAAGAAACCTTGGCCTAATAATAGATTCCCAACTCAACCTCAAAAAATTCATAAGCTCCACCATGAAAGAATGTTACTATAAACTTCATGTCCTCAAAAAACTTAAACCCCTCCTCCACTTTAATGACTTCTGTACAGTCCTATAGGCTATAATATTCTCCAAATTAGATTATTGCAAATCCCTCCTGCTAGGTCTCCCTTCCTCCACCATCAAACCCCTTCAAATGCTACAAAATGCCACTGCTAGAGTTCTCACTAACACTCATAGAAAAGACCATACCATCCCCATCCTCAGAGACCTCGATTGGCTCCTTATCCCCTATAGAAGTCTCTACAAGAATCTCACTATCATACACAAGACACTTCACAACCCTGACATACACTGGCTCAATGACTCATTATACTTCCACACATCCAATAGACCCACCAGATCTGCAGACAATGGCACACTACACATACCTTCCACTAAAACCATCCGTCTCTCTAGCACAAAAGAAAGAGCACTCTCCATAGCTGGAGCTTCAAATTGGAATGCTATACCACCTGACCTACATCTCGAACCCTGCCACCACAAATTAAAAAAAAAACCTAAAAACCTGGCTCTTCGAACAAGCATTTACATAATCCAACCCCACCCTACACTCATATGCTTCAACACCCCCACATATGCCTCAATACCCCCCTTCTCCACCCCCCAATGTTATATTGCTTTATGTTCCACATGTTGCCTTAAATTACATTATATTGCTCTTTGTCATATTATAAGCTATATTATTTTGTTATATATTTATTATATTATATCCTAATTGTTTGCCCTATATTCATGTTCTTCTTTAAATGTAATGCTCAGTTACGTCTTTGTTATACTGTTTCCTCCACATGTTACTTGTAAACCGATGTGATGCTCTGCGAACGTCGGTACAGAAAAACCTTAAAATATAAATAAATAAATAAACAAGACTGACAATAATCTATCTTTGAGGCGAATGGAGACTTGCACGTCATGATCACAGATTGTACCTTTGGATTGAACTCCACAAGATGAGTAAAAGATGATGTTCGCTAGCTAATATTGGTTTTGAAGATAATGGGAAGATTTGATGTTGCACGAGTTTACAACATTGTGTGATCGCTACTATTTTTTGGACATATTCAGTGCTAGATTTTGAATTTAAAGAAAATTAAGAAATAAAAAATTGTCTTGGTAGATTTGTAAATTATATTTTGTGTGTGATGAATGATGGTGAATGAGGATTGTGTGAAGGCTAGAGAGTATATAAGTATGTTGTTTTGAATGTGGTTGTTTAGGAGATGCTCCTTAAATATTTGATGATTAGATATGTTAAACATTTTTTATATTATCATCTTTAGTGTGAAGGAATTTTGAATGTCATGAGGATATTGATAATAAAATATTGGTAGAGACATTACAATGAATGGTGTTCCAATAGTTTAATAAATTACATTGAGTTCTATGATACTATTCTGGTTTGTAATTTGAGATTGTTTTTGAGAACAGTTTTGGTGGTCTGTTTTTTTGCATGTGCACATATATGCCAAATTTTAAGTGGGCGCACGCAAGTGTGCAGAAATGCTGCTTCTGCCACATAAATCGGGGCATTTTAAAAGGGGTGCATGCAGAAGTCATTTTCAGTTTTACCAGTTCATCCCCAGTTTGCCCTGGTTTAATAGCCTTCACTCCCCCCATTAATCCTTGACCCTTAAAACCCTGCAGCTCTGCCTGTTTATCTTTGTTTTATAACTTCCGTAGCAGAAGTAAAGTTACGTGGTGGGGGATCTCGGTGCACACCAGATCGCGTAAGTAGTTCCGTGCACATCTAAGCTTCATGCACCACCCAGACCACGTCCAGCCCCTTTTTGAAATCTTCTGAGATGTGAGTACTCTGGTAGATACGTGCGTATCTCAGCAGCTTTTAAAATCCACTCGGTACGAGCGAGAACAACATATTTGTGCATCCCCTAATTAACGTGCGTGTCGGGTTTTTAAAATTCACCTTAAAGTTTGTACAGCTGATGGCTTCTGGCACTTATTATTCATTTATTCACTGCACTCTAGGGAATAGGTAAATCCCTGTTCAGATCTCAGTACTGAATGAGGATTTATTTCCTCTTTATCAGTACCTAAAGGGGTAGATTTTCAAACTATGCGAATAGGCCTACTTTTGCTGGCGCATCAGGCGAAAGCAAAAGTACGCTGGATTTTAGTAGATACGCGCGGAGCCGCGCGTATCCACTAAAATCCTGGATTGGTGCGCGCAAGGCTATCAATTCTGTATAGCCGGTGCGCGCCGAGCCGCGCAGCCTACCCCCGTTCCCTCCAAGGCCGCTCCGAAATCGGAGCGGCCTCGGAGGGAACTTCCTTTTGCCCTCCCCTCACCTTCCCCTCCCTTCCCCTACCTAACCCACCCACCCGGCCCTGTCTAAACCCCCCCTTACCTTTGTCGGGGGATTTACGCCTCCCAGAGGGAGGCGTAAATCCCCGCGCATCAGCGGGCCTCCTGCGCGCCGGGACGCGACCTGGGGGCGGGTCCAGAGGGCGCGGCCACGCCCCCGGGCCGCCCCGGGCCGTAACCACGCCTCCGGGTCCGCCCCCGAAACGCTCCTGGCACGCCCCCTAAACGCTGCGTGGTTCGGGCCCGCCCCCGACATGCCCCCGACACGCCCCCCTCGGAGAACCCCGGGACTTACGCGAGTCCCGGGGTCTGCGCGCGTCGGTGAGCCTATGTAAAATAGGCTCACCGGTGCGCAGGGCCCTGCTCGCCTAAATCCACCCGGATTTGGGCGGATTTAGGCGAGCAGGGCTCTTAAAATCCGCCCCAAAATGTGGTAGCTACAGAGGGGCAGAGTTAGGGAAGGGGAAAACAGGTGCCTAGCACTGATTTTCAGCACTAGGCACTTAACTTAGCTTCTTAAATCTAAGCAAATGATTAGAAATCCTAAATGTAGGCGGCTTTTGAGCTGAAAATGTAGACTCCTAAGTTTGCATAAAAATAGGTACCTAAAATAGATTCCTAAATTTAAGAGCTCAGTTTTTTTCTTTTTAATATCAGCCTCACAAAGTTCAATTTTTAAAGAGTTTAGGAGCCTAAACTCTTTTAGGATAATAAATCAGGTGTCTAGTGCTGAAAATCAGTGATAATTACCTTACAATTTTTCCCCTTCCTAAATCTGCCCCCATGGTCCCCCACTTTTTAAGAACCTAAATTTAGGAGTCAGCTTAGTTTTTCAAAAGGGCCAATTCAGGTTCCTTACTCTGAATTGGGGACTATGGGGGCAGATTTAGGAAGGGGAAAAATTGTAAGGTACTTATCACTGATTTTCAGCACTAGACACCTGATTTATTATCCTAAAACTAAGCAAATGAATTGCAGGCCTAAATGTAGTACCCTAAGTTTTAGGTACCTAAATTTAGGTGAATTTTCATCTGAAAACTTAGGATCCTGATTTTGACTGAAAATAGGACCTAACTTATCCTAAATTTAGGAGCTCAGCTTTTTTTGAGTACTGGTCTTCCCCTAAGACCCACCTCTTTGGTTCAACTTCCTAAACTCCCAATAAGGGACTGTGTTATACAAAACAGGGATGGAACTTTGTCTTGAAATTATTCACAAATGAGTTTTCCTATGCTGGATCCCGATGCTACATTAATTACAAATTCTGATTTGACTGTAAGCTGTTCTAATGCCCCTGTTCATTTAAATGTATTGTAGTCCGCTTTGAGACCAACTCTGGTGAAAAGCAGAATATCAAATGTTCATAACTAAATAAATAAATACATACACGGTCCTCTTCTGATCATAATACCTCTATAGGTAATGAATTCTTCAGCATCAGGACAGCATACGAGAAGGCATTGATTATACCATGATCTTGTCAATTCAGCTCGACAGATGATGGAGCCTTCAGAAGTGCCAAATGAGATGATCTCAAATTTCTAGATGGATAGTATCAAAAAATGTGTTTTTTTCCAAATAGATTGGCCCCATTCCATTTAAGGCCATAAAAACCAGGGTCACAATTTTGAATTTTGCTCAGTAAACCACAGGGAGCTAATGAAGGTTTTCTAACTCAATGTTTCAACCAATTAACATGCCAGCTGCTGAATTTTAAATGAGCTCTAGCCTGTAATCCCTCTTCCTGTGTAACTCATCCAGTAATGCATTGCAATGATCTAATTTTGACAATATGAGAGCACGCATCACTGCTTTCAGTATTGATGAAGGGGTAAATTTGTTGTACTAACTGGAGTTTCCAAGGATTAGGTTTAGCTATCTGTACAATAAAACTATTTAGACTCAAATCAAGGATCTCTAACTTCAGGGCTTAGTTTAGTTTATCATATATATATCTTAATATACCACCTTTCATGAAATAATTCAAAGCATTTTACAAAAGCTTACTATTCTAAGATACAAGCCATTCAAAATCAGCATTACATTATTAGCAGGGAAATTAGGTTTACTTACGACAGGATGCACCTGTTTTCTTTTGGTTCTTATTTACTTTTATCCAGGAACTGATTTCCTGTAGACATTGATCTAAGGTCCTATTTGACTCTCTAAAATCCGAACTAATAAGCATAAGAAACGGAACATCATCAGCATTGAGGTAGTATGTTTTGTTTCGGGGTTTTTATCACCACCCAAGTGGCTGCATAAATATTAGGGATGTGCAGGGAAATATTTTTGTTTTGGTTTCTATTTTTCATTTTTGGACCATTTTTTATTCTTTTTTTGTTTGTTTCATGGGCTTTTATATTTTTCATTTTTATTAATTTTGGTAAACGGTATATGCTATTTTCTGAAACAAATGAACCCACATAGTTTTGGGATTTTTGGGTGAATTGTGCATTTGTTTTGAGGTAAAATGAATCAAAATAAACATTCCCATTTTGATTTGTATTTCCATTCATTGTAAATCAAAAGCACATCTCTAATAAACACACTAAAAATTAAAGGGGAGAGAATAGAGCCTTAGGGGGCACAAATCAAAACCAATGCTCAGAGAATTTTCCACCTTCAAACCAGACACTGATATCTGGCTGAAACTAAGGAACAAAACCAATTTATTATTAAATTGTCCAGACCTAAAGCTAACAAGCATGCTTGTAAAATAGAATGGTCAATATCTCTCTCTGAGCCCCATTGAATGTCCTAATCCTGATCACTGCAGATAGGAGGAGTGAATCCACCTCTCATCTCTCTACACATGGGAATAGTCTTTTCCGGGTAGGTGTACCATCTCCTGGGGACTGATAACTTATATCTTCTCTCCCTAGGACCTGCAGTATTCTGGGCTGAGGGGCACTACTCCACCACACAAAGCATGGTCCATTTGAAAGCAAACTAAATTTTTCAGGGTTGTTTGTATCCAATGATGTCTTTTTCAAAATGGGTCTAATAATGGCTTTTTTTTTTTTTACAACAGTTAAAATTATGCCAGACTTTACTGATGCATTTATCAAGCTCAGGAGCCAAAATTAATTGCCTGTCTCCAAGCATCTTCAGTAGCTGGGATCAGCAAGGGTCAAAGGCACATGCAGTAAGCTTTAGGTTCAGCAAAAGTTTTCTAACTCATAACATAAAACATGCTATGCTGGGTTAGACCAAGGGTCCATGGATTTCAGCATCCTGCCTCAACATGGATCTGCCAGGAATTACCTGGCAGATCTATTCTTTGATGCTCACTCCCCTGGTAAATAGCTTTCCCTACTTGGCTAATACATGTTTATAGATTTTCCTTCTGGGAGCTTGTCCAAATTCTTTTTAAAACCATCTGTGCTAGATGCATTGACCACATCCTCTGGCAAGAAATTCCAGAGCTTGATTGTGAACTGAGTGAAAACCACTTTGTCCAATTTGTTTTGCATTAGGAGTGGAGTAGCAGCCTGGTGATTAGAACTAGGGAAACCAGAGTTTAAATCCCACTGCTACTCTCCTTGTGACCTTGGGTAAGTCCCTTCACCCTCTATTGCCTCAAGCACAACCATAGGGGGTTATTTTATATCAGGAGGGAAAAAATATCATGGGAAGACATTCCCGTGATATTTGGCCCCTCCCGGGAAAATATTGCAGCAGTTTTCCCATGATAGAGGCAAAGGCCAGTCACTGCCATTTTGGAAAATGGCGTCGTTTGGCCTGGAGCCTAGGGGACGCTTTGGGCTGCCACTGGACCACAAAAGTACCTTAAGCAAGAGAGGGTCTAGGGAAGGGAGGACCACTAGAAAACCAGGGAGGTTGTTGTATGGTAGGGGATGGGGGGCCCCTAGACTAACAGGAAATATGTAGTATATAAAGGGGGTGGGGGGGGGGGTCTGCTATGGAGCAGGGGGGTTGCATCCGGGGGAATGGGTCTATGGTTGGGGGAGGTGACCTTTGTGCAAAGCAAAGAGGTTTGGGAAGGGGGTGGGACATCACCAAGTGCTGGAAAATAGGGGGGGGGGGGGGGGGGTTTACATTTAATTTTTGTGCCATCTCGACAGGAGGCAGGGGTCTATTCAGACCCCCTGGGGGAGATTTTTGTACATTGCAAAGGGGAGGAGTTCTGGGCCTTGGGGCCCTTTAAATACATGCATTAGTGTCCCGATGCTCCCACAGAAAAATATTTGCAACTCCTGAGAAATAGATAAAATAACATGGCTTCCCTTATTTTTAGCAAGCAGAGTTATTTTACTTACATGGGAATATCTGTGCATTAGTTGCGTTGCATGCATTTGAAAAATTTATGCATACTAATGCATGCAAAGTTAATAATTTTAATAGGGGCAGATTTTGGGGATAAATATCACGCAATATCATGTTAATCATGTGATATTGCTGCAATATGTAATTATTGCATGATAAACAGTGTTTAACATGTGATAAATTCTGTTTTTTGAGTATTAAAAAGCATAGTAAATGAATGCCCTTAGATAGTAAGACTTCCGGGGATAGGGAACTACCTACAGACCCTGAATGTAACTCACTTTTAAGTGCCTGAAGAAGCAGAATATAAATCAAATAAATACTTTCATAGAACATCTCCTATCGTCCTTGTACAATTTGAAAGGGTAAATAGCTATTCCTTATTTATTTATTCCACCCCACTCATGATGTTATAAATCTCTATTATAAGCCCTCTCAGGCATCTCTCCTCCTATGTATCCTATGTAACTTTTCT
The DNA here is from genome assembly GCF_901001135.1 of Rhinatrema bivittatum. Taxonomy (NCBI): domain Eukaryota; kingdom Metazoa; phylum Chordata; class Amphibia; order Gymnophiona; family Rhinatrematidae; genus Rhinatrema; species Rhinatrema bivittatum. The sequence goes on along the minus strand of NC_042617.1, from coordinate 103,923,016 downwards.
TTATAAGGGAGTTGTTCTATTCCCTGTATCATTTGTGTTGCCTTTTTCTGCACCTTTTCTAGTTCTGCTATATCTTTTTTGAAATGAGGTGACCAGAGTTGCACACAGTGCTCAAGACGTGGTTATACCATCGATCAATACAGAAGCATTATGATACTGTCAGCTTTGTCCTCTATTCACTGCCACATAATTCTCAACATTCTATTTGCTTTTTTGCTAGCCACCACCCATCAGGTTCAGGCTTTCAACATATTGTCCAAACTGGTTCCAAAATTCTTTTCCTGGGTGGTGACTCCTAATACAAAACTCAGCAATCTGTAGCTATAATTTGGATTGTTTATTCCTATGTACTATTCTTTGCATTTGATCACATCTGCCATTTAGATGCACAGTACCCTAATCTGTCAAGGTCCTTCTGCATTTTCTCACAATCTGCTTGTGTTTTTTCACAACTTTGAATAATTTGTATCATTTGATTATTTCACTTGTGCTCCCTTTTACAGATTGTTAATGAATAAGTTAAACATTACAATACCGGTCCCAATACAGATCCTTGAGGCACTCCTCTATTTATGTTTTTCTATTTGGAGAACTAATCATTTAGTTATATCTTTATTAAGTTTCTTAAAACTTTTTTCAATGAGAAAAGAAATAAGAAAATTTGGGTTACATTGCCAAACAAGATATTCTCCATTTAGTTATATCTTTTAACCAGTTACCAATCCACAATAAGACATTGCCTGCTCTTCCATAATTTTTTAATTTCCTGAGGTGTCATTCAAGAGAGACTTTATCAAACAGCACCTGAAAATCCAAATACACTGTCTCTTCTCTCCTCCATGTAGACCCTAGAGGAGAGAAGAGACAGGAGTGATATGATGCAGACTTCTAAATACCAGAACGATATTGATAATGCTCAGGAATCAAACCTTTTTCAATGGAAAGAAAACTGTAGAACAAGGAGTCATTACATGAAGCTCCAAGGGCAGTAGGGTCAGGACCAACGTCAGGAAGTATTTTTTCACAGAAAGGATGATGGATACATGGAATGCCTTTCTGGAAAATGTAGTGAGAACAAAGAAAAGGAATTCAAAAGGGAATGGGATAAGTATAGAGGATCACAATGGCTAAAGGATGGAGATGAAGAAAAATGGCAATCTATGTTGACTGGAGTAACCTGTGCAGAGCAGCAATTAATGTTATGAGCACAACCTCCGGCAGCTGTTACGAACCGAGGGCTTAGAGGCCTTCGGCTACTGTTAGGAGCGTGGAGGCATGGTCGTTTCTAAAGCAGGTGATGTGAGCCCTTGGGCCACGGCATGACTCAGGGAGGAGCCTAAGACACACCGCTGGAGGTGAGCTAGTATGAGCACGGGTACAAGGAGCAGGACAAGGATGAAGCAAAGACAAAGAGTTGGAAGTCTGACCCTCTACTAAACCTGCATGCCCCAGGATGACCAACAATGCAATGTTGATCAATGAACAGTCCTCCGACCGTTCCAAGCCCTTTCGGACCTGCCGCTGGGTACGGCAAGAGGTGGCAGGCTGGACAGAGGACAAGGGCAAACGGAGTCCTTAGAACACAGAAGACTTTGGACGAAGACTCAGGCAAGGACACTGTAGACAAAGGCAAGGATCAAGGCACTGTAGACAAAGGCAAGGATCAAAGCACTGGGTTGAGACTGCGATGCAGTGCGCCCTACACAGTCCACCCACGGGACTGGTCGTGGACCACACTGGGCTCGAAGCAGACTCTAGGAAGAATAGTGGAAGCTGATTTATTTTATTTATTTATTTATTATTTTTATATACCGACATTTGATCTCAATTGAGATATCACACCGGTTTACATTCAGGTACGGTAGGTATTTATCTATCCCCAGAGGGCTTACAATCAGGAAAGTGGACATCAAGAAACCAAGGCATGGAGGCAGAGGCGAAGACAAAGGCATTGGGAAGGACATCAGACATCAGGACATACAAGCAAATGACACCAGGAACAGGAAGACATCTGAAGACATGGATGAAGGACATCAGGAACCTGAAGACATCTGGAGGCATGAACAAAGGACATCAGGAACATGAAGACGAAGCCGTCAAAGCAGGAGAAGACCACGGAGGACCTGGACCGGAGACAAGACACAGACGACTGTGGAACCCGATCCAAAGGCCAGGAGTGACTGAAGAGGAACCCTTATATATGACTGAAGCAGGAAGTTGTCATCAGGTGGAGCCCGGGGCATATCTGGCCACGGGCCTTTTAAATGCAGAGAAGAGGCGCGCACCGGCGCCTAAGAGGAAGCAGGAAGATGAAGCACCTTGGACAGCGGTGTCCCCCTGCTCGCTGACTCAGATGCAGGGAAAGGCAGGCTGGCTGTAGGCACCGGCAGGGACAGCCTCCCTGCCAGTCAAAGACCTCGGCAGTAGCGAGGACGGCTCCTTGCTGTCTGAGGACCCCATGAGGAGCGTCAGGGAGCCGGAGTGGCATCGACCACGTGGGAAGGCTCCTGGCTGTTCAGCCCTGCCGAGCAGGACCGATGACGTCTACAGAGGAGCCCGGAGGCAGCGGCAGGCTTGCCGCAAAGGAAAGGCATCGGCAGCCCGACTAGCCGCAGGAGGTAGGGGACCTGCCCTCGCTCCTCACGGGCAGATTCACAAAAATTACCCTAGAAGGACTAGATCAGTGGCCCCCAACCCTGTCCTGGGGGCCCACCAGCCAGTCGGGTTTTCAGGATATCCCCAATGAATATGCATGAGATAAAATTTGTATACACTGACTCCATAACATGCACATTTTCTCTCATGCATATTCATTGGGGATATCCTGAAAACCCGACTGGCTGGTGGGCCCAGGACAGGGTTGGGGACTACTGGACTAGATGAACCACTTGGGTCATTTTCTGCTGACATCTACTATGTTTATATCAGCTGGCTCACCTTTCTCTACATGCTTATTCACTCCTTCAAAGAATTTGAATGGATTAGAAAGATATGACCTCCTTTACAAACTCCATACTGAATCTTCCCCATTAAACCATGTTTATCTATGTACCTAGCAATTTTGTTCTTAATAGCTTCCCTCATTTTACTCTCAACATAATTCCATCCAACACTTTTAGGTTTTATAGAGCCACCTCCACTGTTGGAGAGAATTTAATTTCTGATGTACACTGCAATAAATTTGCAATTCTCTTTTCTAAGAAGACTTCAAACTCTAGCACTCAGACTAAAGCTACAAGACTCCAATTTCCAGTCAATTGTTTGATTAATAAGATCAGTCTAGGAGGAACATGTACACACATATTGCAATCACTAGTTCAATTTTGGGACTAAAAGATCCTCCACAATCTTATTAGATTTGGAACGGTAAACAAAAGAGAATCCCCTCAACACATGCAAACACTCTAAGAAGAACAAAAAACCCTCAATATGGTACCTTTGTAATGATAAGTTTCACTGAGTAGTATTTTTATGAAAAGGAAGATCTTTTCCTTGGGTAAGCTAGGAAGAAGGCACATGCTTTCAAAGCCCAGAGCTATACTCTGAGTAGCTTATCTCAAGACTAAGTTTGATGCATCAATGAATTGGCTATTGGATTGGGATCCATGAATCCAAAGCTCCAAGTTAAATCTATACTAGAAGAAAAGCTTTAGAGAAGGGATTTGTAAAATCTGTGAAATGGAATGGAATGGAATCCACCATGTTCAGCACAGATATTTAATAACTATACACATTCAAACTGTGCTGGGGGAGCAACTAGTAAATATTTTTATTTGTTATATGTATTATTTGCCCATCCAATAGAGAGCTCAAGGCAACTTAAATAAAAGTCAGACCCATTGGATCTACCTTTCCTTTTAAATGCTATCATCTGTGGTCCACTATACTATCTGATCATTCTTTAATTAACACTGAGGTCATCAGGAATTGACCCCATGAGAAAATGATTTAAAGCACATTTTTTTTGTCACACACAAGTTGCCATACTGTACAGAAAGACTAAGCAAAATAGTCACAGGGTGGGCAGTCAAGACTCATCACAGCTGGCCGGCCAGCCTTTTGTTCTCCTCTACGTCTTCCAGGAACAATTGTGTAAGTGGGTCTAAAAATCTCTTAGGAGTAAGACATCTGTCAACTAGTAAAGGAACCCACACAGGGGAGGGATCACCACTGAATCAAGTGTTTCACAATGGGGACAATGTTTCTGATGATGTAGTGGATGATCATCTGGGATCCAGTGATCACCGGGATGGTGTGGTTCAGCATTAGAGTGCAGAAGACAAAGGTTCATCCAAAGGTGAGGGTCCTAGACTTCAGGAAAACTAACTTCATTAAAATGGGAGAGTATCTCAAGAATTGTTAGCTAGATGGGATAAACTAGAGGGAGTAGAAGAACAGTAGGCATAACTATAAAAGGACAACTAACCTTTTTGTTTAGAAAGTAAATAAAAGGAAAGAGGAAAAAGAAGCCATTATGGTGTTCTAAAGCAGCAGCTAAAAAGGTAAGGACAAAAGACCAGCATTCATAAACCTCAAGCGAACACAGAAAGAGGAAGACAGGCAACAATATCTCAAAAAGCTAAGAGAAGCTGGGAAAGCAGTCAGAAAGGCAAAGATGTAAATGGAAGAAAAATAGCAAATACAGTAAAACAGGTGGTAAAGACTTATTTTAGATATGTCAGGGATAGAAGAAGTGCAAAAGTGGCATTGTGAGTCTCAGAGGTGAAGGAGAGGAATATGCAAAGGCTGAGTCAAATTGCTTAACAAATATTTCTGTTCAGTGTTCACTGTGGAAGGGCCTGGAGCAGGACCGCATAAAACAAATATATATGAGATTAGAAGCGAGGTAAACCTCATTCGATTTTCAGAACAGTGCATCTGTGAGGAGCTAATTAAACTTAAAGTAGATAAGGCGATGGGGCTGGATGGGATACATCAGACGGTTTTAAGGGGACTTAGAGATGTGTTAGCAGCTCCGTTGGCTGATATTTTCAATGCTTCTTTAGAAATGGGAGTAGTTCCGGAGGATTGAAGATGGGAGAATATGGTTCCTATTCACAAAAGTGGAAGTAAAGAGAAGGTCTGGAACTACAGACTGGTTAATCTGACCTCTATGGTGAGTAATAGGGGGCAATGTCCAGTCAGTGCCATTTTAGCAGATGGCATTGACCAGGCCCAGAGCTAGGGGACACTCTAGGCTGCCACTGCACCATCAACAATGCAGCTTTGGGTAGGGGGAAGTGAGGGTCTGGGGGCCCCCTAGACCTCCATGGTCTATTTTTGATGTAAAGGGGGGAGTGGGGAGCCTCACTAGATCCCAGGTTTTATCTTGTATTTTGGGGAGGAAGAACTGTGTGTGGGCCAGGGGGTGTTTGGGTAGGGGCAGGAGAAGTTTCCTACAAAGAGAAATAAACATCGTGTGACACCTCACCCCCTTCCCATATCCCTTCTCTTTACTTCTACTTAATATTTCTATAGTGCTACACCACAACACAGCGTATGTCATGTAGTGCTATAGAAATGTTAAGTAGTAGTAAAGAGAAGAGGTAAGGGAAGAGAGTTAGGTATCACAGGATTTTCTAAATAAACCTTTTGCATCAGTGCCACTTCAATAGATGGCAGGAGGGCAAGGGTCTCACAAGAGCCCCTATGAAGATTTTATTGTGGCATGGGGGGTAGTTCTTCTGGGCCTCCTGTCATTTTAAGAGGATTCCTGAGACATCAGGATGCACATTAGCATCCCAATGTCCCTGGAAAAAACAATTACAATTCCTTCAAACGTGCTAAAATAAAAGGGCTGAGTTTTTCTAAGTCAGCTGCATTATTTTATTTGCATAAGAATAACTACGTATTAGCTGATTTGAATGCATTAGTTATTTTATATATGTAAATGCATGAAAAAGCAGCTAATTTTAATAGGAGGTGCAAATTTTAAAAGACAAGTGTTTGTCCTGCATTATAGCCTTATCATGGTTTAGTTAATCTAGGCCTACATTTGTGCTTGAGGCAATGGAGGGTGAAATGACTTGCCCAGGGACACAAAGAGTGTTAGTAGGATTCAAACTTTGGTTTCCCTGGTTTGCAACCCACTGTACTACTAGGCTACTCCTCCACTCCATAGGTGACTTCTAAAGAAATGGAGTGCCCTTGTAGTGGGCCTTAGAGTGACTGCCTGGGTTAGAAACTGGTTGAATGGGAGGCAACAAAGGGTAGTAGTGAATGGAGTTCACTCGAAGGAGAAGGCCATTACTAGTGGTGTATCTCAGGGTTTGGCCCTTAGACCAATTCCTTAGCAATTTTGTGAGCAACGTTGCCAAAGGACTTTCGGAAAAGGTTTGTCATTTGGCCAATGATACCAAAATCTGAAACAGGACAGACAGGCAGGAAGGTGTGGGAATATAAGGCGGAATCTACAAAAGTTCAAGAAATGGTCTAGGGGTCTGTCAGCTAAGATTTAATGCTAAAAACAAAAATACAGTATTATGCATTTAGGGTGCAAAAACCCAAGGGAGAGGTACATTATGGGGGTGAAATTCTTCTAAGTACGAAACAAGAGCAGGATCTGGGAGTCACCATATCTGATGATCTAAATGTGTTCAAACAGATGGATAAAGTGACGGAAAACGCCAAAAAGATGATTAGCTGCATAGGGAAAGGAATGGTCAGCAGAAAAAGGGAGGCGATATTGCCCCTGGTGAGACCTCATTTGGAATACTGTGTGCAGTTCTGGAGACAGGTCCTTCAAAAGAATATAAACCAGTTGGAGTCTGCCCAGAGGACAATATTAAAATGATCAGTGGTCTTCGTATATGGGGATAGACAAAGATCTAAACATATATACCTTAGAGGAAAAGGAGGATAGGGGAGATATGATAAAGACATTTAAATGCCAAAGGAAAGAAAGCTCTAGAGCAGTGATGGCAAACCTTTAAGAGACCGAGTGCCCAAACTGCAACCCAAAACCCACTTATTTATCGCAAAGTGCCAACACGGCAATTTAACCTGAATACTGAGGTTTTAGTTTAGAAAAAAACAACTCAAGAAATATAAAACAATCATAATAGTAAAATCATATTCATAAAAAGAATAAATATTTCAAAGTTAATGAATAGAACATATAACTTTTCCCAAACACCAATAAATATTTCAAAGCAACTGATGAATAAAAAATCCAATAATTAAAAATGTTCTATTCCCCCCCCCCCCCAAAAAAAAAATTAAATATTTCGAAAGAGCAGAATTACCACATTACACCCAATAATTAAAACTAGTAAGGATTTAAAAAAATCTCCTGCTCTTCATACCTGTGATTTTCTGATTTCCAGTCACCCTGAGATTGTCATGGATTGGGGGAGTTAGGGACGCCCAAATTGTATCTTCTTTCTCATATGCACGCACAATAACACATTCCTTCTCTCACACACTCCTTCTCTCTAACATACACAAGCTCCCTCTCAGGTACATTATGCGTGTGTGTGTGTGTGTATATACCTGTGAGAGCCTATACGTGACACATGGGTTCTCACAGGCACACAAACATGCACACAGGCTCTCACACAGACACACATATACATCCACAAACACACAGGCTCTCAGTCACTCACACAGATGCACACATGGACTCCTGTTATCTTTGGAACGTGGTGGGATGAGCTCCACTATGGCTCCGCGGGCCTCCTGATATCTTTGGGCCATGGTAAGATGAGCTGCATCACTAGGGCTGGTGCAAGAGTATTAGGTGCCCAAGGCAAACCTTCAGCCATGTGCCCCCCCGCCAACTCAATCCGAGTCTTTGCTCTTCTTCCACAGGCATCCTCACCCCACCTCATCACCCAGTCCTCTCTCTTCCCCTCTCTCCATTCCCTGCGTTACTGCTCTCCCACTCACTCCCCTAATTGTCGCTCTTGTCCCCACCCCCCAATCCAAATACCTGCTCTCTCATACCCAGGCTTCTCTCCTACCTGGGGTCAATCTTTCCCTCCCTTCTGTTCTCTCCCTCAATCCTCCCCACCCAATCCGAGTCCCTGTTCTCCCTTCAAACTGCAAATTTACACTCTCCCACTTAATCACTCAGTCCCTCTTCACGCTCTCCTCTCCAGCTATCTTTTTGTCCCTCCATGCCATTTCCCCAGGTCCTGCTATCAGAGGCCCTGTTCTCCTCTTAGGGCTGCTCTCTTTCCCTCCCCACCTCTGCTCTCTGACCCAGCCTTTCTTGTTCTCTGTCCTGTCCAGGCAGAGAATGACCACTGGCTGGCTTAACTGCAGCACGGCTTGCTTGAAATTATCCTCCATGACTCGGATTTGCAGTCCTCCAGACTCTGATGGCTCAGTGCACTGCTTCTGCCCTGTACTTCACTTCCCTCGCGCTGGGTCTGCTGGGTCGGGGTGGATCCACCCTTCCTCTTTCCCATGCACCCCTATTCTTGCTCCTGCTCTATCCTCCTCGAGTGTGGGGAGGGCCAGGGGCCTGAGTGGTGTTTGAACTGCTATCGGCTGGCCTGGCTCACTACCTGTAAATATTTGTATAGCTGCCATAGCCACTTCTCCTCACCAACATTTATTGGGCCATGCCTGAGGTGAGGAGAAGTGGCTGTGGCAGCTATATAAATATTTACAGGTAGTGAGTTAGCCCAGTGGTTCTCAACCTTTTTTCGGCTGGGACACACCTAACAGATGGTTCTCACATGCGTGACACACTGAATATGTGACCATCTCGGGGCAAAATGTAAATATGCATTCTGCATCCTCAGGAATCCCCTCGACCCCCAGCAATGAGTGCAGAGCAGATCTAGGGCATTACCCGTACAACTCGCCATACAAAAAAGATATTCTGGTTCTAATGACATCACAGTAAAAGCTAAACAAACTCTCTTTACTGGCAGGCACAATACCCCTCCTTATGAAAAGACAGTAATTTACCACTAATGCATATCCTATTGAGAAAACACAACAAATAAGATTGATACAAATGTCTACATGCTAGTAAAATACCTCACCCTCTGTCACACACCCAGAATTGACCTTCACCACAAATTATATATATGGAGACAAACTGGAATGGAAAACCAAAACAGCCACTCTGCATGCAGTGCAAACCTGAAGAAACGGAAATAAAAATAAAGCACCTAACATAATAATACACACAAACTAACCTGCACAAAACACACTCAAACAGTAACAAACTTATCTATGAAAAGGCAACACTACAAATATTTAACCAGGCCCCAAACACCAATACACCTCCTTTTAGGAAAACAGAGCAAGCCAAGCTGCTATAGATCCCCACTCAGAAATAACTGTAAAACTATACTAATAAATGTTACAAAACAGCTGATGAACAGAATAACATCCAACAATTAAAAAATAAAAATTATTAAAAATAGTCCAAATATCAATAAAATATTTCAAAACACCAGACATCATATAATACCCAATAATTAAAATGGCAGTCGAACGCCAGCTATCTTAAGCTTTCTAAAGAAAACAAAGTTTTTCATTAAGGATGCCTTCCAAAAGAAAGGGAAAGGTGAGGGTTTTCCCCTCAGAACCTTTACCAGGTCCCACTCAGCTGGATATAATCCGTTTTCTGACCGGAATAGTGACTGTCGAGGGAGCCGAGGAAGCCATTGCGAGTGTTGCGACAGGAGAGCAAGCGGTCTCGCTGGAGGAGGCGTCCCTCAGCCCCGACCTTCGTGCGCCTCCGGCACAGTACGACCAATCCGAGGAACCGGCTCAGGTGCAGCCGGATGACGTTGCCGGAGCGCCAAGTTTGAGGGGGGAGAGCCTGGAGCAAGGAAGCGTAGCGGTGCAGACTCACCAGTTAGCTATCCAAGAAGGTAGTGGTGAGAGGCTCATTTCCTTGACGGAACCCACATCAGTGGAAGAGGTCAAGGACCTAGAGGCCGGAGGGAACATCGAGTGCTTGGAAACTCTGGGTGAGTCGACACCGGGGATATCTAGGCCGGAGGCGGTAACCCTGGAAGCTATATGGGATCTTATAGCGGACCAGCGGTTCTCTTTAAACCAGCTGGAAAAGAAGGTGGACTCTTTAGTCTTTAAATTATAATATCCAAGGAAAGATTGTGGGACTTCAAGAAAAGGAAACAATCTTGACAAACAAGATTTCGGAAATTGAGAAGAGAGTACAATCTAACGCTACTGTAAACTCTGTGATAATTAAAGAGCAACTTTTTACCTCTAGACGCTTAGAGATACTGGAAAATGGTTTGAGACAATTAAACTTGAGGATATTGAACTTTCCTAAAATAATGGGAGAAACCCCATATACTACTCTAAAAAGATTTCTGACTATTTGCCTAGGTTTCAATGACCAAAATATGCCTTCAATTAATTCATGTAGATTTCTCTCAAATAGGGCAATGGTTAGAAATGAAAATGTGAATATGGAGATCCCTACTAACTTAACGAGTTTTCTTGAATCATCCAATTTCGAGGTGATTGAACGTAAAGTTCTCTTAGTTTCTCTTATCTTCACCCAAGATATAACATCAGTAATGAGAAACTATTTTAGGAGACTTCCTGTTAATTTTTGCGATCAAGAGATAAAAATATATCCAGATATGGCACCAATTACACAATACCGCAGAAAGTAATTCTTATCCTTGCGGCAGAGTGTAACCTCACTAGGATTTTCATTTTTGTTAAGATATCCCTCACGTTGTGTTATAAAGAAAGGAGAGGAGACATTTGTTTTCTTTCAAGTTGACCAGCTGAGAAAGTTTATTGAGGCCCATAAGTCCGCCATGCCAACTACCCAAGCTTAAAGGTTGAAGGTCTATTCAAATTTTCACTGCTTTTCTATGTAATTGCTAATTTCTTATTTGATATTATTTTATAACTCCTGTTATATATAGGAAACCCTCTTAGGTATTTCTATTAAAAAAAAGTGTGGTTGTTAATATCCTATTGATGAAAAATACTGTTTAATTTTAAGTTTATTTGAGATTGTTAAAGGAATATTACTTTAATGTATTATGTTGGATTATAGATTATGATAGGATAACTTTATGTAAAATTATAAAATGGTTAAATAAAGAATTAAAAAAAAAATGGCAGTCAATCAAGAAAAATAAATTTTAAAAGCCTCCTTTACTTATCCTCTCCAGCAACTCTCCTACTCCTTTCCCTTGCAGGCCAATAGCACTCACCAGAAGCAGCAGTGGTTGCTGAAGCTCTGTCCTCACAGTCTTCTTCCTTAGGGCCCACATCCAGTCACTCACACACAGTCTCTGTCTCACACAGACCAGTAACCTCCCTAACCAGTCTCTCTTTCTCACACACACACACACCAGTCACCTCCCTGATCAGTCTCTGTCTCTCCCACACACACACACCAGTCACATCACTGACCAGTCTCTGTCTCTCTTACAGACACCAGTCACCTCGCTGACCAGTCTCTGTCTCTCCCACACACATACCAGTCACCTTGCTGATCATTCTCTGTCTCTCTCACACAGACAGCAGTCACCTCCCTGACCAGTCTCTGCTCTCACACACACACTCACACTAGTCATCTTCCTAACCAGTCTGTCTCTCTCAATCACACACATGCTGTCTCACTTACATACAAGCTCTTAATCACACACAAATGCTCTTGCTCCCATTCTACCACACCTACACACAAAGCTGCCACTCGCGCACCCAGGCACCCATTCTACCAGACACACATACATACACACACAAGCTGTCACTCACGTACCCATTGTACCAAACACTCACAAGCTCTCACTCATGCACCCAGGCACCCATCCTATCACAGGTGCACACAAAGCTGCTACTCATGCATCCATTCTATCAGAAGCACACAAAGCTGCCACTCATAAATACACAAGCTCACATGGAGCCTCTTCTCATTGGCCCAATAACTCTGGCCTCCGCTTATCAGCCTCCGCCGGCCTGGCCTCCAGCTGTGGTGTGCAGCATCTCTACGATCTTCGGCTGTTGGCAGCCCTGCAGCCTCTCCTGCTGCCGCCGGTTCATGCCTCCCCTGGATGGACAGTTGGCAACCCTAGCGACGGTGCGTGTGCCCACAGAGAGGGCTCTGAGTGCCCCCTCTGGCAAGCGTGCCATAGGTTTGCCACCACTGCTCTAGTGAGGGGTAATGGGATGAGGGTGAAAGGAATAATCTAAGGAAATATATTTCTTTACAGAGAGAGTGGTGGATGCATGGAACAGCTTCCCTGTGGAGGTGGTGGAGACAAGGACATATCTGATTTCAAGAAACCATAGGATAAACACAGTGATCTCTGAGGGAGTGATACAAATTGTAAGCTGAATTAGTTGGTGTGGATGGGCACACCAGAGGAAAAAGACCATTTGGCCTATCATGTTTCTAGATGTCTTCAAAGAAATACACAGCAATGAGGTCAGAGGAGGTGCAGTAGCAATCATACATGGGCCGATGCAATATCAGTGCCTACTCTCTCAATGCACGCTGATCCACCTCTTCTGGGCACCCGATTTAATATTTAAATCAGCTGCTGCGGTAAAAAGGAAGACTAGGGAAAATGTGTCCCTAGTGCCTCCTTAGCGTCTGGCGCCCAGGAAAAGTGACTGTTAGCGGGTTAGGAAAATGGACGCTCAATTTTATGAGCGTCTGTTTTCCTAATCTGGGCACTGCCACGGGTGAGGAAAACGGAGCTCATTAATTAAGCATCTGTTTTCCTAACTTGACCACCAGCACACTTTTTTTTTTTTTTTTTTTACACAGATCTTTTCAGCTCTACTGTAAACTTTTTGGGCTCCTCAAGAATTACGGTAACACTTGCTCTGGGGCAGGCTTTAATTTTTGAGAGGAAGAATGTGCACGCTGGGGACACTTTTTTTGCATTGGGGAGTAATAGCTAAAAGCCGCATCAACATGAATTTATATGTAATGAACGCTATTAGCTGTGCGCTTGATTGGATGTGCGCTTGAGATGCGCTAAGGTTTTGCATCCGAGGTTTTGGATGTGCGTCGAGCTGTGCACTGGCCGCAGCGCACTGTATTGCGCATTGGCCTGACACTGCCCAAAGCGAGGGGCCTGAAAGTTTGGGAGATTGATTAAAACTCAGAGCTCAGATGTTTCTCAGCTCTTTCTGGTAGTGGGATTTGGGGCTTGGAGGTCCCAGAGTTTACAGAGAGGGAGTTTAGGGATTTTTCCATGCTCTGACATTTGGAATTCAGCTCGGCTCCCAACACAGCCCAGATTTCATCTATTGGTTATTCTTTGCAGGAGTCCAGAATAACGTCCTGCAATGCTTTCAGCTACAAACAAACAAAACAGTTCCGGGCTTCCCTCCCTCCCACCCTACTGACTGTAAGTCCCTAGAGCAGCTCTGGCTTTAAAGTAGAGAGAAACCCAAACTGCAGCCCAGAGCTTTCTTTCAGCCCCACACCTGGCTGTTAAGTCCTTGCAGCTGTTCTGGCTTTTAAAGAAAGGAAAAAAAAACACAGTCTACAAACGGCCTTTCAATGCCAGTCTTGGATGAGAATTCAGAACAGTTTGTGAGGGCTCTCTTTTGCTTCCTGCCCATTTTAAATTGATAAAGATCTCCTGGCATAGAGAATGCTGTCTTTTCTCATGAGGAGAGTTCTAAAGGAATCTGCCAATATTCTATTGCAAGACATAGGGTTGTAATATTTTTTTTGCCTTTTCTAGTTGTTGTATTAGATCCTCTATCCAAAGCAGAGGGTACACCTCAATCTGCTTTATAGCATTTACTTGCCTGAAGTCCCTGCAGAACCTTTCCGTACCATCTGATTTGGATACTAGTACAACTGGACTAGACCAGGCATTATGGAGTTCTTCAGTCGCTCTTAGATGCTATTACAGAGACATAGCTAAATGAATCTCATAATTGGGATATGGCTATCCCAGGCTAAACTTTTGAAGGAAGGACAGAGAGGCAAAAAAGGGGGAGTAGTTCTTTATTTCAAAATAATATCCAGGCAACTGAAATGCAAGAGACTTGGGGTATGGAAAAAGCATTATGCGCTCTTAAAAAAAAAAAATGAAGATGGTGATTCTATTTACACTGGTGAGGTCTATAGGCCTCTGACTCAAACAGAACTACTGATGAGACAGACTAAAAGAGAATTTGAAAAGAAGTTAGCCATAGAGGCAAAAACTCATAATAAAAACTTTTAAAAATATTTCCAAAGCAGAAAGCCTGCGAGGGAGTCTGTTGGACCATTCAATGATTGAGGGGTTAAAGGGGCACTTAGGGAAGATAAGGCCATTGCAGAAAAACTAAAATTCTTTGCTTCGGTGTTTACTGAAGAGGATGTTGGGGAAATAAATACCTGTTTCGGAGATGATTTTCAAGGGTGATGATTCATATGACCTGAACAAAATTATAGTGAACCTGGAAGATGTACAGACCAGATTGACAAACTGAAGAGTAGTAAATCGCCTGGATCAGATGTTATACACCCCAGGGTTCTGAAAGAACCCAAAAATGAAATTTCAGATCGATTAGTAAAAATTTGTAACCTATTATTAAAATCTTCCATCATAGCTGAAGACTGGAGGGTGGCCAATGTAATCCCTATATTTAAAAAGGGCTCGAGGGGAGATCTGGAAAACTATAGACCAGTGAGCCTGACTTCAGTGCCAGCAAAAATCATGGAAACTGTTATAAAGAATAAAAAAATCACAGAACATTTAGATAGACATAGTTTAATGGGGCACAGGCAGCAAGGATTTTCCTAAGGGAAGTCTTGCCTCAAATCTCCTATATTTTTATGAAGGGGTAAATAAACATATGGACAGAGGTGAACCAGTAAATGTGGTGTATTTGGATTTTCAGAAGGCATTTGACAAAATCCCTCATAAGAAGCTTCTAAAAAAACCTAAAAAATCATGGGATAGGAGGCAATATCCTTTTGTGGATTGCAAACTGTTTAAAAGACAGGAAACAGAGAGGAGGATTAAATGGTCGGTTTTCACAGTGGAAAAAGGTAAACAGTGGAGTGCCTCAGGGATCTGGACTAGGACCAGTGCTTTTTAATATATTTATAAATGATCTGGAAAGGGGCATGAAGAGTGAGGTGCTTAAATTTGCGGATGACACAAAATTATGCAGAGTAGTTAAATCTACGTATGCAACAAAACCTCACCTATACCTGACCCCTACTCAATAACTACATAACAAATAAAGAAATCATCCTCACTGCAAAAGATCTAGAAATCACACTAGACACCGAACTAAACCTCAAGAAGCACATCAACAATACAATAAAGGAAGGATTCTACAAACTCCAAGTCCTTAAGAAGATCAAGCCTCTCCTACACACCCAGGACTACAGAACAGCATTACAAGCCCTCCTGTTCTCCAAACTAGACTATTTCAATGCAATCCTCCTAGGTCTACCAGCTTCCACCCTTAAACCACTTCAACTCCTACAAAACGCAGCAGCCAGATCACTCTCCAGCAGCAAAAGATCTGACCACATCACCCCAATTCTCAAAGAGCTGCACTGGTTACCGATCCCCTACAGAATACAATACAAAACCTTATCCCTCATTCACAAAGCATTATATAGTAACAAAATGGAATGGATGAATGTCGCACTTCACTTCCAAAACCCACAAAGGAATTTACGCTCCACAAACACCGGTCTTCTCACAATCCCCTCTCCAAACCTAACCCACCACAACTCAACCAGAGAACATGCTTTCTCCATAGCCGGACCCTCCCTATGGAACACCCTTCCCACCAAACTTTCAAAAAGAAACTAAAAACATGGCTCTTCCTAAAAGCATTCACGACATCATAAGAACAATCACCAATCAACTTACCTACACCCTCTCCTCCCCTTCCTCACCCACTAGCCCTCCATTCCACTCACCAACCCATCACCTCCATAATATGCCCAAACTCCCACCCTCTCCTTTCCATCCCACCCTCTCCTACACTGATCCTATGCAACTCAATTAACGCAGAATGCCAATCTTCCACATACTTAATGGACATAAGAGAATCCCTCCTCCCAGTGTTATTCTTTATCTGCTTTATTTGCCGGTTAAATTTTCTTTATAAACCTTATCTGCCTGTTAAATTTCTCTCCCCCTGTTTTCCCCCTCCCAGTTACCACACCCTGTTACAATATATCCTTCTCAACTCATTCTATGTAAACCAATGTGATAACATGCGTTGAATGTTGGTATATAAAAGCAAATAAATAAATAAATTGTGATAAATTGCAAGAGGACCTTGCGAGACTGGAAGATTGGGCATCCAAATGGCAGATGAAATTTAATGTGGACAAGTGCAAGGTGTTGCATATAGGGAAAAATAATCCTTGCTGTAGTTACACAAAGTTAGGTTCCATATTAGGATCTACCACCCAGGAAAAAGATCTAGGCATCACAGTGGATAATACTTTAAAATCCTCGGCTCAGTGTGTTGCAGCAGTCAAAAAAGCAAACAATGTTAGGAATTATTAGGAAGAGAATGGTTAATAAAATTGAAAATGTTATAATGCCTCTGTATTGCTCCATGATGAGACCGCACCTTGAGTACTGTGTACAGTTCTGGTCACCGCATCTCAAAAAAGAAATAGTAGCACTGGAGAAGGTACAGAGAAGGGTGACCAAAATGATAAAGGGGATGGAGCAGCTCCCCTAAGAGGAAAGGCTGAAGAGGTTAGGGCTGTTCAGCTTGGAGAAAAGATGGCTGAGGGGGGATATGATAGAGGTCTTTAAAATCATGAGAAGTCTTGAACGAGTAGATGTGAATTGGTTATTTTATTTATACTTTTGGATAATAGAAGGACTAGGGGGCACTCCATGAAGTTAGCAAGTAGCACATTTAAGACTAATCGGAGAAAATTATTTTTTACTCAATGCACAATTAAGCTTTGGAATTTGTTGCCAGAGGATGTGGTTAGTGCAGTTGGGTTTAAAAAAGGTTTGGATAAGTTCTTGGAGAAGAAGTCCATTAACTGCTATTAATCAAGTTGACTTAGGGAATGGCCTCTGCTATTACTGTCATCAGTAGCATGGGATCTTCTTCTTAGTGTTTGGGTACTTGCCAGGTTCTTGTAGCCTGGTTTGACCTCTGTTGGAAACAGGATGCTGGGTTTGATGGACCGTTGGGTCTGACCCAGCATGGCAATTTCTTATGTTCTTATGTAATTGGGTAGGTTGCTGGACCCGAGGCAGCATGGATTCACCAGGAGAAGGTCCTGCCAGAAAAATCTGATTAATTTTTTCGATTGGGTGGCTAGAGAATTAGATCACGGAAGAGTGCTTGATGCAATTTACTTGAATTTCAGCAAAGCTTGTGATACAGTCTTGCATAGGAGGCTCATGAATAAAATGAGCTGGATTGGGTGCCAAGGTGATGGAGTGAATTATAAACTGATTGACTGAGAGGACAGTGTGCATTGATAAATGGAACTTAGTCTGAAGGGAGAACAGGGTTAGGTGGAGCATCTCAAGTCTCAGTTTTGGGACCAGTTCTATTTAATATCTTTGTGAGTAATATTGCAGATGGGATAAAAGGTAAAGTTTGTCTACTTGTAGATGATACTAAGATCTGCAACAGAGTGGACATGCCTGAGGGAGTAGAGAGAATGAAAAGTGATTTAAGAAAGCTTGAAGAATGGTTGAAGATTTGGCAGTTGGGATTCCAAGCCAAGAAGTGCAGAGTCATGCATCTGGGGTGCGGTAATCCAAAGTATATGATGGGAGGAGGGGGTGAAAGACTAATATGCATGGACCAGGAGAGGGACCTTGATGTATATGATTTTAATATAAGATATTCTATTTGTCAATAGTTTTAAAATATTTTTATTAGTATGGTTTTACTATTATAATTAATGCTTTATGTTTCTTGATTATGTTTTTCCATTGTTACACACAGAGCCTGGCTTCTTGGGGGTTTCTATTTCAGTTTTTGTCTAATTTGTGATCCTTTATTGTATATTTGGTGAGGGTCTTTCTCTGCGCTGTGCGTGTGACCATGATGAGAGATTCTGCTAGCATGTAGTGTCTGTATAGGAATCTATAGCAATTGGGTTTTTGTTTCTCCAGTAGGTGGTGTATTAGTATTCTGGGACCCAGTGTAATATTTATCTGTGCTTTTTCACAGGTAGGGTTCTTGTTGTTTGAGTCCTTTGTGTTATCTCTTTACGTTATGATAGGTTTGCTGTATAGATTTTAAGTATCTTTTTTGCTGGGTTTTGTGTTAGTTTAAAACATGTCTGGCAGTCGAAGGTTTTTGTGCTGCTATTATTGTGAGAAGACACCAGAATTTGAAAATATTTCCTTGTATGATAAGCTGTAAGGGAAACATCCAAGCTCCATTGTTGGGGGAATTTCTGTGGATGCACAGAACTGGAGGTGCAGGATTTATATTGACATTCTGCCCCTTCCTGTATACATTCCAGACTTCACTCTCATAGCCTTATAGAATTAATTGAATGAGGCTATCAAATAATTTTAATAGCAGTTTTACTAAAAAGTGTGACATTAGCCAGCTTTTTAGAATTATGCAGAAAACCCTTTGAACTTTAAGACTTTTTTATAGCCAATTTTAAAGCAGGGGGCCATGCTATGGAGGTGGGTTTGATATGAGGAAATGTCATTTTGGCTCCCCCCCCTCTTCCAAATTCTTCTGCATAGAGACAACACTGATTTTCTGTGAAATTAAGCAATAGTACAAGGATTGGGGTGGGGGGGGGGGGGGGACGACACTGGAGAGGTACACAAATGCATTGGCCCCTGGGCGCCGGAGACCCTCAGTACGCCACTATATGTATGCCTTCCTGAAAGGGAAGGCTTCAAATGCTGAGGGTAATGTTGATGAATTGTGCTCATTGGAGAGTAGTTTCCTGGTATCAGGCGATGTAAGATGGATATCATAATCTTGCGAAGGTGCCTAGAACAATCTAAAGAAGGCAAAGGAAGTATAAAGCTTTTATTATATATACTGTAGAAGAATGTTTCTTTTTCAAATCCTTGAATTCTTATTCTTAGGTTTCTGAGCAATGGGTACCATGTAGCGATTCCAAGGGGGAATCTTCCTTTTAAAACAGCTACTGCATATGTGCAAGATGCTGAATGGCCTTATGTTCATCTCATCTCTCTTACACATGACTATATGTAAGACAGAAAAATTGAAAAAAAAAGCTACCCTCTATTTCACCTGAAAATTTGGCAAATTGACTTTTGCCAATGCTTTATGACGACATCAACAGTCAGCTGAAATGTATTCAGAGGCATCCCTTTAACAGATGTGTACTTTGTCAGGGGGAGTGGGTAGAGAAAAGAGGGGAAAATCATTTAAAAAAAAAAAGAAAAAGGTATACGTGTGGTGAAATTAGGAAGATCAAGTATACTGTGAACAAGAGCATGGAAGGTGCTTATAAGTCTAATATGCCCCAGTTATACCAAAGTAATGATTTATACAACTAGTCTCCACCAACCCACTAAAAATATGGAATTCTCAGCTTAAAATGCAAGTATTATTTTGCATACCTATGAATTTTGCAAACTCAAAACACTGAGAAATTACTACTTACCTTTCTTTAGGACAATAAGATAAATCCAGAACAAGTGGGTTATGCACCTCTACCAGCAGATGGAGCTGAGCAAACTGATGGCACAGTACATATACCCTGCAGTTACATCAGCCTGCCAGTATTTTCTTCAAAAGCAAACTGTGACCAGACAAGCAAAAAACTTGATTAAAAACAGATTCCATGTCAATACTTAGCCAACAGGAAGCACTGAGCTCAGACAAGTAACTGATTAACATTAGTCTAGGGATGGACTAACACTTACCAATAATTCCTGTAACACAGTCACTTAAGAGGACCATCATATAATCATTTGGCAGCCAAGGGAGGGAAGCCAGATTCATCTGACTGTCCTAAAGAAAAGGAAATTATCAGGTAAGTAGTAGTTTCTCATTTCTTAGTGTCCAGTCAGATGAATCCAGAACAAATGGGATGTACCCAAGCTACTCCCGAATAGGGCAGGAGGCTGCCCACAGTCCAGTCAAAACCACATGTGCAAAGGCTGTGTTCCTCCCGGGCTTGCACATCCAGACAATACCTGGAAAAAGTGTGTTACGAGGACCACGCCGCAGCTCGGCAAATGTCGACTGGAGACAACAATTTCACTTCCGCCCATGACACTGCCTGAGCCCTAATGGAATGAGCCCTGACCTGACTAAATAACAGCATCATCGTATGCAGCCATGATTGCCTCCTTAATCCAGCGAGCTATGGTAGCCCTCAAGGCCGGCTTCTCCCTGCCTAGTACTTCTGTGAAGGATAAACTGGCAATCTGTCTTTTGTAAAGGCTTTGTAAACTCTAGACACCGGACAATATATCTCTTGACATCCAAGGGTCACAAAACCTCTTTCTCTGTCCAGAGATGGCAGAGAGATGGACTGATTCGAGTGAAACTAAGTGACTACCTTCAGTAAAAAGTAAGGAACTGTACACAGCTGATTCGCCACTGGAGTCATCTGGAGGAAGGGCTCCCGGCAAGCCAAGTCCTGCAGCTCGGAAACTCTCCGTGCAGAACAAATTGTCACAAGAAACACAGTTTTCAAGGTCAGTAACTGAAAGGACAGGTTACACATCTGTCTAAACGTAGGATCTGGTAAGAAATCCAAGATGAAATTAAGACTCCATAAGGGTACTGGAAACCGCAAGGGAGGACGAAGATGTTTCACTCCTTTCAGGAAACGGGCTACATTAGGATGAGTCAACAAGCAGCCACCATTCACCTGACCCCTGAAATAGGCGAGAACCACTACTTTTACCTTTAAGGAATTAAGGGCCAAACCCTTATTCAAGCCATCCTGCAAAAATTCCAAAGTCAGCAGGATCCTGACGGAATGAGGAAGAGTACCTCGATCCTCACACCAGGCCTCAAACACTCGCCCAACTCTCACATAGCCCAAGGAAGTGGAGAACTTTCTAGCTCTAAGCAAGGTGGAAATCACTGCCACAGAGTATCCACGTTTCAGCAATCGAACCCTCTCGATTGATGTTCCAGAGAGACACTTCTGCGTTCCAGTGTCCTTGCGCTGTCATCTCCTGACAGTGAGCTCCCCAACCAAGGAGGTTCGCATCTATTGTCAGTACTAGCCAGTCTGGTGGTTCCAGGGACATGCCTTTCTTTAGATGATCCACCTTCAGCCATCACTGCAGTTGGGAGGAGACTTCTATTGGTAGGAGAAGCAGAGTCAAATAGTCCTGCGACTCCAGGTTTCACCGAGACAGCAAGGAGCACTGAAGAACTGGACCCTGACTTAATAGGTTCCTGTAAGCCGGAAGTTGAAGGGGTGGTGCTCTTGGTTGCTCCTGATTGGCCCAGGAGCCACTGCAAATACACATACCATGGCCTCCTGGGCCAATCTGGAGCAACCAAGAGCACCATCCTTCTGTAGCGCTCGATCCTTCAGATCAAGCTGCCCAACATGGGTCATGGAGGAAAGGCATACAGCAACGTGTCTTCTGGCCAACTCCTGTACTAGAGCATCAAATCCTCAATGATCTCTCCTATGGCTGAAGAATTGCGGAACTTTTGCATTGCAAGAAGTCGCCAGGTGGTCTAGGAATGTGTGACCCCAGTGATTCAGAATCAGATGAAATGCCTCATCTGACAAAGCCCATTTTCACAGATCCAGACACTCCCTGCTGACAAAAGTCTGCTCTTACATTGTATCTTCCTGCTATGTGTGAGATCTGGAGATGCACTTCTGCCCATTCCATAAGCTGATCTATTTCCTGTGACACTTGCTGGCTTTTGGTTCCTCCCTGCCGATTAATGTAAGCCACAGTCATTGCATTGTCTGACATTATCCGGATCTATTGACCCTGTAGCCTGTCGCTGAACTGCAAACATGCCAACCGGACCGCCCTGGCTTCCAGTCGATTGATGTTCCAGAGAGACACTTCTGCATTCCAGCGTCCTTGCACTGTCATCTCCTGACAGTGAGCTCCCCAACCAAGGAGGCTCATATCTGTTGTCAGTACTAGCCCGTCTGGTGGTTCCAGGGACACTCCTTTCTTTAGATAATCCACTTCAGCCATCACTGCAGTTGGGAGGAGACTTCCATTGGAGGAGGAGCAGAGTCAAATAGCCCTGCGTCTCCAGGTTCCACCAAGATAGCAGGGTGTGCTGAAGAGGATGCATATATTTGTCCTTGCCCATGGGACCACTTCCAGGGTTGCCACCCTTAAGCCAAGTACTTGCAAGTAGGACTATACAGTCGGAGGCAGAGTGTTGAATTACAGATGGAGCTGTGTCATCAATTTCTGAATGCATGCTTTCAGCAGGAAAACCTTGCCCTGCTTCATATCGAACCAAACCCCGAGATACTCCAACGACTGAGTAGTCTGAAAATTGCTCTTGGCCAGGTTCACCACCCAGCCAAGCTCCTGCAACAGGTAGATCACCTTGTACATCACACTCCTCCTCTCTTCCAGTGACTTGGCTCGAATCAGCCAGTTCAAATACTGGTGTATGAGAATCCCATCCTTTCTCAATTCTGCCAATTCCACCATTACCTTGGAAAAGGTCATGGGGCAGTGGCCAGTCCAAAGGGCAGGGCTGGAAACTGATAATGGCATCCCAGAACTATGAATTGCAGAAAGCGTTGATGCTCTAGTTGGATGGGAATATGAAGGTATGCCTTGGACAGATCCAAAGAAGTCAGAAATTCCCCCAACTGTACAGTCATTATTAACGAATGCAATGTTTCCATGCAAAAATGACACCTTTGAGATCCAGGATGGGACAAAAGGAGCCCTCCTTCTTGGGTACAATGAAATAAATAGATTATTGACCCTTATTTTCTTGAGATGTGGGCACTGGAACCTCAGCCCTCAGACTGAGGAGCCTTGCCATTGTAGTTTCCACTGCCTGAGTCTTCTGTGGTGAGTGGAAGGAAGACACCATGAACACATCCCAAGGAACACTGTGAAACTCCAGTGCATGTCCTTCTCGTATCACCTCAAGGACCCATTGATCTGATATGATCTCGATTCACCTTGGACAGAAGAGAGAGGTATCCCCCTACTATTTCCCCGGATGGGTCATGAAACTTTCACTGGGAGGGTTGGGAGGTTCCACTAACTGAACCTGCATCCCTTCTTGGCTGTCGGGGACGAAAGGACAGAGACCGACCAAAATGTTGAATTCCTGAAGGGTTGGTTCCTCTAAAGGAATGAAAATGCCTGGATCCTCTAGTACAGTGATGGTGAACTCCAGTCCTCAAGAGCCACAAACAGACCATGTTTTCAGGATATCCACAATAAATATGCATGAGAGAGATTTGTATGCACTGCCTCCAATATATGTAACTCTCTCTCATGCATATTCATTGTGGATATCCTGAAAACATGGCCTGTTTGTGGCTCTCGAGGACTGGAGTTCACCATCACTACTCTAGTACAACCTCTTATGTTAAAAGAGCATGGTGATTGCTTCTTATCCTCTGGCAAACGAGGAACTGGAGCTTTGTCCCACTTACTGGCCAGCTTGTCCAACTCACTCTCAACTAGTGAGCCTTTAAAGGGCAATTTGGTAAGGTTAGCCTTGGAGGTTGCATTGGCCACCCAATTTCTCAGCCATAACTGATGCCTGGCTGCTACTATGGAGGCCACTCCTCTAGCTGAAGAGTGGACCAAATCACAGCCTGCATCTGCCAAAAAAGCAGAAGCTGGCTCCATAACTGCCCTGGAGTTCACCTCAGAGTCAAAGATCTCCATGGAGAGAAGTAAACAAGATCAAACCACCAGGAAACAAAAGAAACTATCTGCAAAGTCACTACCACTGCATCAAATGCTTGTTTAAAGATAATCTCAATCCTATCATGAACATCCTGCAAGGCCGCACCTCCTTCCATGGGAATAGTAGTGTGCTTGGAGACCGCACACACAAATGCATCTACCTTCGGAAACCATAAACACTCTTGACACTGGATCCAGAGGGTACAGGCCTTCCAAAACTCAAACTCCATTGAAATTAGCCTCTGGAATGCTCAAGATCAATTAATTATTGAATGGCTTCCATCATGGGGGGGGGGGGGGGGGGGGAGAGGCCTTGTGCAAGGAAACCAAAATGGGATTTTTCTTCAACTCATTCACAACATCTGCCCCAGGAACTCCGAGCATTTTCAAGGTCTGGGAAAGATGAGCTGCCAGCTCTGTTTAATGAAAGAACTGTAGCATAGTTCTAATCCTGGAGGAATTTCACCATCCTCAAGGGAGTCAGGATCAGTCATCAGTCATCAGGAAGTCCTGCTGCCGCTTTAGCAGTACTCCAGTGCTTAACAGTAGGTCCTGGCAAGGCGACTCTACTCTGGGGAGCAATAGAGAGGGCTGAAGATTGCGCCTGGAGAAAGGATTGCAATCTCTGGAAAAACTCTACCTACAAAAAAGTAGACGCACCCAATCCAGGAGGTACTTGAAGTGTACTCACTGAGCTACCATCTCCTGCTGAGGAAACAATTAGGGGAGGTCCAAAATCAGGCTTTCCACCTAAGCAGTCTGCACCCAGGTCTATATCCAGCTGGGAAGAGCCAGGCTTAGTGAAATCAGAGGAAGGCAATTCTCCCTGCGCCTCCAAATATCACTGACACAAGTTAGCGGCCACTCCTGGCTGAGATGACCGAATATTGCAGGCAGTGCAAAGAGAAAGATGCTTAGGTTTCTTAGACATAGGCACCATTATGGCAGACAACTTGCTTGAATGGCAGCTGGAGGCATGTGTCTAACTTTTTTTTTTATTCGTCTAAAAATACTAGGCGTCCAGCCTAGGCGTCTTCCACCGAGACATCCCAAAATTAAGCGCTGTAAAACAATTTAAGCGCAGAATAAAACTTGTGCGCATAGGTGAGCATGCAGCCACTTAAGGCTCCACTTAACTTAGACACACATAATACAAGGCCTGACTAGATGTCCAAAAACTGGATGCACAACCTGGATGCGCACGCCAAACCAACAATCCTGTAGAGAGCAGCCTTAGAAAGCACGCAAAATTCTGTTACGGCCTACCAACAAAAAAGCTTCGGAGTGGGGCCTAGTCTACAGAGGCTGCTAAACTCACCAGGCTGCCCACGTTCCTTGAGTTCCCACAGAGCAGGATGAACGTTGGAATGGCGCACCGAGCACAGAGACCGGGAAAAGGAGGAAGCCCTACGCTACAAAAGCCTCTTTTTAAGTCTCTGTAAAACTTACCTGAGCTCAGCCTTACCTGGCTGAGTACAGAGACAGTCTCCAGCTGCGGGGGCAAGAGGGCATATGCTATCACCACCATGCTTGACTTCCTGCACCCACTGCCTTTCAGCTGCTTAAGCAGATAAATCCATGCTGACTGAAAAACCAGCTACCAGACCAAGTCACATAACCACGGAAATCACCTCAGGAATTCTCAACTATGGGAGGGACCTTTTGGTATCCTTGCAGGATAGCGGGGCTAATATAATATCCTTAATTTTCCTTTTTCAAAATGAAGCAATCCCCAGTAGTGAGATGCATGTCCATCTGCTGGAGATGGTGAATACTGGCAGGCTGATGTCACTGCGGGGTATATGTACTGTGACAGCTTGCTCCGTCTTCATCTGCTGGTAGAGATGCATAAACCACTTGTTCTGGATTCATCTGACTGGATGCTAATAAATAGCCCTTTTAAATGCTGTGGGGAAAACCCGAAAGGAATCCTTTTGCATTGCTTAAAAATCTTTTCTTCCCGACTGTGTGAAAATAATATGTTTCAGACAGGAACTGAAAACATGGCTGTTTAGAAATGCTTATAATCTTACATAAATTGCCAATAAGCCAACAAATGTCACTGTCTGAACCTTAGATGATAATAGTAGTAAACTGAGCAATGTAAAGTGTAAAAACACAACATTCTGAGTTTGGCATGTAGAATAATGAAATGAAAATTATAGGTACAATCCACCTTTCATAGCACCTTAATTAACTTATTCTTGTTGCTGTTATGTTGACCTAGAATAGGTATTTACTATTGTAAGAAACTAGATAATGCATGAATATGACCTAGACTATGTATTCGATGTTTGTATTGACCCAGAATATGCATGCTGACCTAGAATGGGAATGTTGGCCCAGAAGCCGAATGATGATTCTGTAAACCGCTGTGATTTTATCTTGGAATGGCGGTATATAAAACACCCAAATAAATAGATAAATAAATAACTAAAAACAGTTTTGCAAAGGTAATATTTTGGTTATGGTTTTATTAATAGATTTTATTTTTTTTATTTTTGTGGAAATCTGCAAGCACAGCTCCCCTTAAGAACGATCTCTTTACTTGCATAAAAATCCCAGCCTACAGAAGTAGACCACATTAAAATATCCAATGTATGAGTCAACTACAGCTTAATAAATACTTTACAAAAATAATGCAGTTTCATAAACATCAAGAAAAAAAGATCACCCCATCCCTCTTTCCCTCTTTAAACAATAACTTTTTTCTGTATAATACTCTACATTTGGTTCATGCTGAAAAAAAAATTGTAAATAAGGAGGCACAGCATAATGTATGCAAGTAAACTATATCAAAAATCTTCACTATATTTTCCCTTAAAAAATAAAAAAGTGCCATTTTATTTTCTTTATGGTTTGAGTCCCTGAAATTAAGTCCCATATGGAGAGAGAACCTGAACAACATGGTTTACCCTCAACATGTAGTCCTTTTATATAAAATTTAAAAAAAACAAAACAAAAAAAACTTTGGAATTTCATATTCTAATTTGACTCCAAATGATTAGGACATAACTGTTACAACTCAGCCCACGAATATGAGTCCCAGCCAGAGACTGAACAAGGTGCCAAGTGACAAAAGGAGAGCTTCTCACTATACTGCACTGTCTTAAACACTGTGTTCAAAACTCTGCTCGCGCTCTACCTGTCTCCCTTCCAGATGTGACCAAGCACTGTCAAGAATCCTTGTGTTTAAGTCACATTTATGTTAAATAAGTTACAAATAAAATGCTGTCTATAATGAGTGTGTATAAATACACACAAACTGAACTTTCCCTTCTTTGTCCCCCTTATGTATAACAGATCAGAATGTGGTATAGATTTTAGCCTAGATGAGCTTTATGTTTGTAAGGTATATGGAAGAGAGTGTGTGTGTGTATATACATTTATACACACACACACCTGGACACATTCGAGTAAATAACCTCTTAAGACCTGTTTCTAACATGTCATGCAGCAAACCTTTTTATTTTGTGTCACAAAATGGGAAACCAATATCCATGGAATCTGGGAATTGTCTGATGGTCAGTACTCCCTTGCTTCTTGAAACTGCTTGTAATAATCCTCTTCTGAAGGGTTTTCAGTACATTTCTGCCCATTGTTAGGAGGCCGGGCCTCATTGTACCTGCTCCAATCCCCTTTGCATATTATCCAGGGCAGAATGTCCACTTTGTAATGAAGCTCTGCTGAGAACTCGATGCTTATCAGGTTGGGTGTTCCTGCCCCTTTGCCTCTTGTGATAAGCTGCATGTTGTCATCATAGCAACAATGCTGTGCGGCCAATGTTGTGCTCTCCAAGGAAAGCATGGACCTAATGCAGTATCTTGCAGTAGGTTTGTAGATCTCCAGTTTTTCCTTCGGGCCACTAGCATCTTTCCACCGAAAGTCTTTCCTTTTAACCCGGTCATAAAGTTCAGCAGTGCTGTAGGCCACTTCCATGGGATAGGAGCAGGGGCAGCTGGGAAGGTCATTGGCTACTTTGTGCATATACTTCTTCAAGAATTCACTTTTGCAATTCATCCACCTTTCGCAGCTGTCAGTATCTGAAGAGGAAAGTGATAAAATGTCAGAGAATACATCCATTGCCGTTACATCAATGTATTAACCTCACTGAGTAGGTTCGGTTAGAGAAGACACTTGGTCCTGATGCACTTGTTGAATCTGTAAATTGTAAACTCCAACTCCAATGTGATGGTCCTTAGATCTCACATTAAGATGGCAGCCACAATATTAAAACATTCTATCGGTACACAGATGCATGGATACTGAATGCGATGATAATTCCTCAAGAACTATATTCATGAAAATTCTCTTAACATCTCGGAGGAGAAAGGAAGGGAGGGAGGAAAAGAGGAAATATAGATCCTGACTAAACTGGCACTTTAGCCAGACAAACCCTGAGGGGCGGATTTTCAGAGCCCTGCTCGCGTAAATCCGCCCAAAACCTGGCGGATTTACGCGAGCAGGGCCCTGCGCGCCGGTAAGCCTATTTTACATAGGCCTACCGGCGCGCGCAGACCCCGGGACTCGCGTACGTCCCGGGGTTTTCGGAGGGGGGCGTGTCGGGGGCGTGTCGGGGGGGCGGGCCCGGTCGTCGCGGCGTTTCGGGGGCGTGTCGGCAGCGTTTTGGGGGCGGGTACGGGGGCGTGGCTACGGCCCGGGTCGGTCCGGGGGCGTGGCCGCGCCCTCCGTACCCGCCCCCAGGTCGCGGCCCGGCGCGCAGCAGGCCCGCTGGCGCGCGGGGATTTACGTCTCCCTCCGGGAGGCGTAAATCCCCCGACAAAGGTAAGGGGGGGGTGTAGACAGGGCCGGGTGGGTGGGTTAGGTAGGGGAAGGGAGGGTAAGGTGAGGGGAGGGCAAAGGAAAGTTCCCTCCGAGGCCGCTCCTGGACCTCAAAGTGACAAGAGAAATTGCTGAATACTAAACCAAGAAACTTTAATGTGGCAGCCTGTTCATTCTGGGTCTAAGGGTAGCAGCTCACTGTCTTGTAAGTTATATATTTTCCTGGTCTGTTTTGGTCAAATCAAAACAGAAGACCAAAGAGATATTTTTCTTACGAGTTTAATGAACAGGACTAGATACCTTAGCCCATTCGGTGTTTTTCTAGCACATAATTCCCCCTGCATGTATGACCTACTCCATGCCTAGCAGAATTTGCTATGTGAGCAGGAGGTATTGGGATATATGGAGAGTAATTTTAACCTGCCGTTTACTTGCATGCTTTACAATATAAACACACAGATTGCCCCCTTCCCACTCCAAAAACACATGCTCTTGCCAAGAGAAGGCACACAGTACCAGACACTTGTTAGCATTAGGCTAGAAAAGAAGTCAAAGTCTACCACAACACAACCACAACAAATAAATATCCACATTTAATAAGTTTATTTCAAGGTAACTGGAAATATAGTCTGAATTGATTTCTGCAATAATTCTGGAAAATTCTGAACCACATCTTCAAAGGCCCTTGTTAATCTCCTATAGTGGTCTAGGATTATGAAGCAAAAGGCTTGGGACATGGGATCAAGAGCATGTCCCGTCCCCCCCCCCCCCTTCCCTTGCTTTCTATGACTGAATAACTGAATGTCACTACATGCCTCTGGGATCCAATTGAGAAAAAGGTGCTTTTCTTAATTCGATAACTCTGGTTGATAAACAAAAAAATACCC
Source organism: Rhinatrema bivittatum (assembly GCF_901001135.1). Classification (NCBI taxonomy): domain Eukaryota; kingdom Metazoa; phylum Chordata; class Amphibia; order Gymnophiona; family Rhinatrematidae; genus Rhinatrema; species Rhinatrema bivittatum. Next base: position 103,893,585 of record NC_042617.1, on the reverse strand, counting down.
AACCTCTTCCCCAAAACAAAACAAACCCAGTAAACCCTGCCCACCTCCAAAAGAAAAAAAAATGCCCCGATAACTAGCTCAGTACATTAATCAGGTGGCAGTGCTGAGAACTACCAAGTGCCAGATCTGTATCCCATTCATGCTCCTCAGGCTAGGCCTGGAGATGCTACAGAGGGGAAGAGGTCTCTGGCTCTGCACAGCAGTAACAACTAGTGCAGGCCTTCCCAAGCCTGGACTTAGTTTCTCTACCTATTTTATAAACATATGCATTACATGCAAAAAAAATATATATACAGTGTTTTATACACAGAGGCAGGTATATTTTAAAATATGCACGTGCACTCCAAATAATTTTGCCGATACCTCCGCCAGTTCACCTAGACCCTCGTGTATTTCACCCTGAACTCCCTCCAGTTCACCCAGACCTCCCACCCAAGAATAGCAGACAACAGAGACGTCAGATTTCACTTGCCCAATCAGTTAACAGGTGCAAAATTGTACGAATAAGCTGCTTAATGTATTCGTGTAAGTCTCTGATGAAATAGCAACTTCTGCCCGTACTTCCTGAAAGTACTTCTGGAATGCCCCTAGACTGCTGCATTTTTACATCAGTAAATATGTGCACGAAACTGAAAATACACACGGACATTTGCTGTTTATAAAACAGCATACACACAGATACAGGCTACTTATGTGGGTAATGTGCTAATTTTCCACACATAAACCCTTTGAATAATTACCTAATAATGTTGATTATACTGGAAGGATTTCAGACTTGCCCTGGCTTTTCCTAGGTTGCTGCTGCTCAGTAATTAACACAGCAGTCCAAGCAACAAAATGAAAGGCTCCTCCTGCCATTTTTCTCTTTTCCTGGGGTGGGAGGGTATAATATACGCGAATGGAAATAACTCGCCATGGAATATAAAGACATGGCAACTATACGCTTGTTTTCACGAAATGACAGGCAACATGCTCACAGGAAATCCCGGGATCCTTATTACTGACTGAAGAAGCATCTCTTTGTAATTAGACGACTTGTATACTCTGACCACTGTCAAAAAGGAATTACACAGCTTCTGCACCAATGCCCATATTTAGCTTACACAAGATCAATACATATACTTAGCTTAACTATACAGTGAAGAAAAAAAAATTATAAACTAACAATTATTGATAGTCTGGTGCCAAAGATATTTTTAGCAGATGAACAACTAGAAGTGATGAGATGATGTTCTTGCACACGAGATATACAAATAGCGAGAATTAATTTTTATTTCAAGGACATTTCTTTTAAGTCTGCTTGGACTAAGCCTGCATGCCCGGAGTTTGGAACCAAAAATCAGAAACGCATGTTTGACAGGAGGCTGTATTGTGCCTACCCGCAGGTATATGCTCTGCCAGCTGATTCAAACCAAGGCAACAATGATGGTACTATAGTGTAGAAGGAAAGTGAGCCAACAGATGGACTAAGCACATGTGTCCCGCAGACGGAATGGAAGCAATCCTTTAATAAATCTGAATCCTATGGATAGTTATGGCAGAGATTAAAAGAAATATACAGATAGTTTCCACACAATACTCCTCCAATACAACCTACGCAACACTAAATCTCATGTGACAGTTTAGTATTTTGCCATTGCTATTCCAATAAATTACCTGAGAAAATCTATCATACTTACAATCAAGGATACTGACATATGGTTAAATCTCAACAGCCAGAATAACCCATTATACCCATTCCCTATTAGTAAGAGAAGATCTTCCCTTTCTTTTCTTTCCCTCCCTGATGTAAGAGAAAATATAACACTCTTATCCTCATAGCTTGCTTATGATAAGTTCACTCATTTTCTGATGTAGCACTATACTTCCAAGCATGCTCCAGGCAGCTCCACCTCCACAGTTTGTTTTCCTTGAATCTTAGTCACCTCAAATCTGTGAGGAAAGGAGGAGAATATTCTTTAAAGTTGTAATTAATTGGAAAAAAGCAGAACTATCTATGACCTTAATTATCAGCGGGGCTGGATTTAAGATTGTGGCGTCCACAGGCAGAGTACCACAGTGCTACTCCCTTTGAAGCTGCGCCAGAAGATGGCCCTACAGAAAGCAAAAAGGCAGGCTCCTTTTTGGCCTAGATATTTGGTGCCTTTAAAATCTGGCACCCTATGCAGTTGCTTATATTGTCTAATCCTAAATACAGTCCTGATGATCAGACATGGGTACAACTACACACTCACCTTCTAGCTACTATAAAAGAGGTAAAGTAATGTTTCGAATGGCTTAAATTCTTTTTTTTAAGTAATATACACAGTAACATATAGTAACATAATAATGGCAGCAGAAAAGAACCAAATGGCCCATCTAGTCTGCCCAGCGAGCTTCTTATGGTATTATCTACTGCGCCATGTAGGTCACCCCTAGGTTTCTCTTAAGGGCAGTCCATGCAATTATCCCCAATCCTTATGATAAGGGTAGTAATATTTACAATCAAAAACCAAGCAACTGTCAAACTCATAAAAAATTATTGCTAGCAACATTTTTACCGGGTGAGGAGCCTTCTTGAAAATTCTGGCAATGCTCGACTTGCTTTGCTTTGGGCTTAGCCATAGAAGCAGCCCTGTGCTTCTTCCCTTATGTCTGTATATCAGGTCCCCAGTCAGTAAATGTCAGGGCCTGTGTTGGTTGCTATCTGAATCCGATTCCCCTTCCCCCACCCTGCAGTGAAAGAGTGCGATGTTGCAATTGCATAAAAAATCAGGTATTATTGCTTGAGGGTAGTAACCCCATGCTTCTGCTAAGGGTAGTGACTATCGCACCGAGCGCTTCCTCTAGCTTTTAGGGACTCACAGGGTTTCTCCCATGCCCCTTTGAATTCTTTGACTGTTTTTGTCTACTTTGTGCCTCGGTAAACTAATGGAAGGAAAAAAAGTTTAGAACTTAGAAAAAAACAACATCCCCCAACTCACTAGTTGCATAAGTTTTAAATGACGCAAACTTGACTGGTTAATCAGTAGTTGAAATTATTCAGATTGTGTAAATCTTATATCTTTAATGCACGGGTCTGAAAACATTTTGTATGACTTTTCTTGGATAGAAAAGGGGAAGAGTTAGTTTGTAAGTAGAATAACATACTCGTCCTAGTAATCGTGCTTCTCGTGTCTCGTAGTGCACCCAGCATGTGTAATTAGAACTGTATAATTGTACCTGCTGTGGTATTGCTGCTTACTTTTTTTTCCCCCCACTTAGAGGCAGTGGTGATGATTATATATTCTTTACAACATATTTTAGCTACTGTGCTTAGTTACACTCGCAACATTATATTTTCAGTTACTACCAGAAGACTATAGTTTATATTGTGCCCAAAATGCCCTCACTGCTAATTCTCCTGACAATCAAAAAGTACAACTCCCGACTGAAAACGAAAATCACGGTATTAGAGTTATTTGGCAATCTCTAGCATCCTGAAAGTGTTTCAACACCCCTATAAACACCAAACTACTGAAAATAAAAGAAGAAATTCATGAGAGAAGAAGATTTTTTTTCCACCTAGGACATGCAGGATGAAGTCCTTACATTTGGGACGACATCATCAGATGAAGTCTGGCACAGAATTCTGACTTCGACGTTTCCAGAAACTTTGAACGTGCCCAGCATCCTGTGCCTTCTCACTTCAAGCGGGGTCCCTGCAGTCTCATCTTTTGCGCAGAGCCCACTGGTTGTGGACCTTTTCTCTCTCTCCTTCTTCCCGAGAACTATTTGCTGCCTGGTGGCTGCCTGGTGCACTGGCTGTGGACCATTCAAAGCAGCACTGACCTCATTTTTTCTGACATCAAGTCATTTGATTTTGCTTCATTAATTTATTGATGTGTATGTCACAGAAAGAAGACAGCCAGCGGCTTTGAAAAGTGCTCCCTGCACGAACGGGTCATGCCTATCATGGGTCCCAATGATAGATGTGTCCTTTGCCTGGAGGCCGGCCACGATGCTTGGGGTGTCCACCCTATGCAACTATGACCCCCAAGAGGGTATCTGTTCCTGGCTTGACCTCATGAAAAAGCATTTTGGATATCTTAAGTCCAGCCCATCGGTTTTGGCATCTGAGACACTTGACACTGAGGGACACAGGAGCTGCACTGACTGCTGGCGGTGCATTGGCATTGTGGGGAGGGAGACCATTGGTCAGCAGGCAGGATCAGGGAGACAGTTTGTCATCTGGCTTATCTCACTCAGTTCTGCTTCTTCGGTACCAGCATTGCATAGCTCAGATAATGTGCATTGGGTGAAGGCTAAGAAGCATTCCATTCCATTTATTTTTTTACATACCAGGCACAAACCTGCTCATGGCAGTGTACGATAATACAAAAATACATAATTATAAAATTATACATAAAAATAACCCATTAAATTAAAAGCCCTTTCTATCTCCCCAACTACCACAGACTGCTAGCTTCCAACACATCTCCCACATCCCCAACCGCCATATACTGCCAGCACCCATCACATCCTCCAATCTAACACCCCTTACCTCCAAGCGCCTCCGGCATAGTATCCTACACCAAGCTGCATCCAAGGCAGTGTATAGCACTTCCTGTTCCCTTGAGCTACTCAGACCCTGCAGCTGGGACTTCCTGGGGCCCTGGCTATCACATCCTAACCAGGTATAAAATGAAGCACTCTGCTACCAGCCAGTGCCTCAGCAACAGGTCTCCAGCGCTTGTCATTGGTTCTTGATGCCTTGCCATATTCCTGTATCTCCTGCCTTGCCTTGCTCCTCCATTCCTTTGTCTGTTTTGTCTTTCCCTGGTTTCTCCTGTTTGTCTCCCTCCTATCCTTTTCTCTGTCTCCTGAGTCTTTTCCCTGCTTCCCTATCTCTTTGTTCTGGACAGACTCCCTGGCTCTGACCTTAGCCTGGACCTTGACTCTGCTTCCAGCCGCCTTTACTGACCATTGCTTGGACCTCAATGCCTTATTGCTTCTTAGCCACAAGTCCTGCTGGCCCCCAGAACCCAAAGGCTCAACCTGCGGTGGAGGGTGTTGGTCCAGGTGAACACCCCATGAACTGCGGTCCTTGTCGGTGGGTGTATCTGCTACCACCTGTCAGGGCCTATCGTATCTCCTCAAGGGCTAGGCAGTGCCAACTTGACAACAGCCAAGGGCTAACTTTCTTCTACTAGTAACATCCAACTCAAACAGTTTATGAAAAACCGGTCTTTACTCTTCCATTCTCCATACCAGCTAGTCTAAATTCATACTGTTTAGCCACATGAAAACAGTCAAGTCTTTACTTTTCTCCTAAAGGCTATATAATTTAGCACCATCTTAATATCCAATGCCACTGAAAACATTTTACAATAAGCAATTTTTCGTATTTCTGATTTTGACAGAAACTACAATAAGACACCTTGAGACGAACAATTTACATCCCGAAGTATACCAACATAATCACCTTTGTAAATACTCAGGCCCTACTCCTCAATGATTAAAAAAAATCAGCATCAATTTGAATTTTCTCCTCTCTCTCATAGATAACCAATGTAATCTATAAAGAAGCAAGGTACCACTATATCTTTGAGACTGTCCAAAAATAATTCTTGCACAGCCATATTTTGCATTACTTGTAAATGCAGAACACTTTTCTTGGGAAGGCCTAGATTGCAACAGTACAAGGAGGACAAAATAGCAATTTGCACTACTATCTGAAATGTAGATCTACTCAAGCAAAGGTGAAGATTCTGCACTGTCAGAGTTTTTATATATACACACACACCTCTCCACTAACACTGAAATGTGAGATTCAAAATCAAACAAACCATCTGTCTGACCCCCCCAAATCTCTCATCTTTCCCACAAATCCGGTTTCCATCCCATTAACCTTGAGAACCAATAGAGGGAATCAGTATTATATCTCCATTTATGTTCAAACAATTTTTATTAGATTTTCCAAACAACAAACAAATGTGGAGGAGGGTGGTTTCAGATCCCTCCCCCACCACAATGTTGAACAAATACCACAGTCCCCCCCCCCCCCCCCCCCCCCCCCCCCCCCCCTCTACAGTGTATGAACACCACAATAAGATGGAAAAAAAAGGAGAATGGTCAGTCCAACGAAATAGCAAGGGCCGCCTAGCCCGGTAGGTCCTTCGGCCTGTCACTCGTTCAGCACTAGACTCCGCGCCCTTGGGGACAGTTGTTGAAGATATGGAGTCCAGATAGCGAGGAAGTGTCGTCGTCGCCGAGGGGAGCCACGTGCAGCCATGCCTTCCATCGTCATCAAAGCATGCAGCTGGTTCCTCCAAACCCAGAACGACGGGGCATCTGAGGATCGCCAAACCAGCAATATGGATTTCTTCCCCACTAGGCTCGCTTTCTGCAACAACAGGCGTGAACCCGGATCTCGAACTCGGATTGGGGAGATGCAGCTAAATAAAAACCACATTGGAGAAATCGGTAGCACCACGTCAAGTAAATCTTCCATGTAGGCAATCACCTTACGCCAAAATCTGTGAACTGTGGGGCACGCCCAAAATACGTGGGAAAGAGTGCCCACCGCACCCTGACAACGGGTGCACAGTGGCGATGTGGCAATGGTTAGTTGAAAAGCCACTTGGGGAGACACGTAGGCCCGACTCAAAAACTTAAGCTGCATCTCCCGAAAATATTGATTGGTCGAGATCCTAGTAATACGCCTAAAACACCTACGTAAGATAAGAACTGTTAAGCAAAAATCCCCGTCTCTATTCCATCGAGCCACAAGACAGGCGTGGACGTCCACTTCCGTCAAGCGTCGCAAAGCTCTATGGTAACTGGAAAGGGAGGGAGCGCGAGCACTGGCGAAGTGGAATATGCTGTCCAACGCCTGAAACTGGGTTATACTCTTAGAGGCCTCCGGTAAAGTTTGCATATAGTGGCGCACTTGCAGGTACGGGAAAACCTGATTACCCCCTAAGTGATAAAGGTTCCTAAATTCAGAGAACGGCATAAAGGTCCCCTCCCGAGTCCACAAGTGGCCCACATGAGTGACCCCCTCGTCTTCCCATCTCCGAAACATGACCGATTGAGAGCCCGACGGGAAGTCATCGTTCCCCCGAAGGGGAAGCAGATAAGCACAGAGCGGAGGTATCTGTAATAATTTCGCGAGACGCGCCCAAGTCTGACGCAAGGGTTTAATAAGAGCTGTTTGAGTGAGAAACGAAGGAAGGTGACTGGAGGCAGCCTGCACCACGTAGGAAGGAGTCCGAGGAAACATGAGAGCCTGGTCTACTGATAGCGGAGTATAGTGTGAGGTATTTAAAAGCCAATTACGTAAAAGCCGCATATTACAAGCCAGGTTGTAGCGAGCCAGGTCCGGAACTCCCAGGCCCCCCGACCTCCAGTCATTTTGCAACCACTTTAAGGGAAGACGAGCTCTCCCGCCCTTCCACAAAAAGCGACGCAGCGCGCTGTTCAGCGTTGCAAGGTCGCTCCGTTTGAGCGATAAAGGGAGGTTTTGCAAAAGGTATAGCCATTTGGGCAACAAAATCATCTTAAATAGCGCAACCCGCCCTGCCACCAAAAGCGGCAAAGACCGCCAACGAGCCATGGTCTCCTGAGTCTGACGCAGTACGTGGGGAATATTGGCCTGGTATACATCCTCCGGGTTGACTGGGATATTCACCCCCAAATATCGAAAACAGTCGCCCGCCCATTTTAAAGGGAACGGGTTTGGCCAGGAGTCTCGCAAATCCGGCGGATGGGCCAGTACCGAGGATTTGGATTCGTTCAATTTCAGCCCAGAGAATGCCCCAAAGGACCCAATTAGGCGGAGGAGCGGGGGCAAGGAGGAATGGGGGTTAGTAATAAAAACTAACAAATCGTCCGCAAAGGCAACATATTTAAAGATGCCGGGATCCATACGAACCCCCCGAATCTCCCGGGTGGCAGTTATGGCATGCAATAGAGGTTCCAACTGTAGTAGGAACAATAGGGGGGAAAGAGGACAGCCTTGGCGAGTACCTCGTTCCACGAGGAAGGAATCGGATAGGGCTCCGTTAGCAACAATGCGCGCCTGTGGGGCAGAATAAAGGAGTTGAATAGCCCGGAGAAAGAAACCCTCGAAACCCATACGTCGTAACACGAAGAAAAGGTAACCCCACTCCACCCGGTCAAACGCCTTCTCCGCGTCGAAACTAATGGCCAAGTAAGATTGGGACATCAGCTGGCTCATAGTCATGGCTGCCAGAATTTTGCGGATGTTGGCGAGCGCATATCGCTGACGCATAAAACCAGCCTGGTGGGGCCCAATCAGTGTCGGCAACTGAGACGCCAACCTGTCTGCCAGTATTTTAGCCAGCAGCTTATGATCATAGTTAAGAAGAGAAATAGGGCGGTAGGATTCGGGCATGAGAGGGTCCTTATCAACCTTGGGAATGAGAATAATGTGTGCCAAATTAGAATGAGCGGGAAAGGACCCCTGGAGCACCATCGCCGAGAACATAGAGACCAGGGGCTGAGTCACCTGGTCCACCAGTGATTTGAAGAATTCCGCGGTGAAGCCGTCAGGGCCCGGGGCCTTATAGTTCTTAGAGTGGCGAATGGCAAAGCGCACTTCCGCTTCCGAAATAGGAGCATTTAGCGTGTCTCTCTGGTCTTGTGTTAAACAGGGGAGGGACAGGGACTCACAAAAACTCTGGCAGCTCGCAGGATCCCACCCTCCGGACGCATAGAGCGAGGAGTAATACTCCCGGAACCTCTTAAGAATAGATGGCGTGTCTGTAACCACTGCCGTATTAGACCCACGCACCGCTGGAATAAACCGACTGGACTGGGAAGATTTAATTAGGTTGGACAGCATTTTCCCCGCTTTGTTGCTGTGTTGATACAGTTTGAACTTGTAATAAAGATAGCTTTTTTTTGCTCTTTGATGTATGAGAGAATTAAGAGCGTGTTGAAAAGACATGTAAGAGACTCGTGCTTCCTTTGTGTGCAAACGAGATAGGCGGGCGCGGGCCTGAGTCATCTGGGAACTCAGCGAGAGGATCCGGCGGTCCAAAGCCTTCCGCCTGTGGGCGACGTAGGAAATTATCTCGCCTCGTAGGACCGCCTTCGCAGTGTTCCAGAATAGAATCGGTTGGGAAACGTGGGTCTGGTTGTTTAACACATATTCTTTCCATTTTACCAAGAGAAACTCTTTAAATTTTTCATCTTGGACCAAAAAATATGGATAACGCCAGATTTTGGGGGTAGAAATGGGGGGGGACAACCCCATGTCCAACCACACCGGAGCGTGGTCGGAGATGACAATGTTGTCTATACCCGCATCCAAAACTTGGGAAAAAGCCTGGATACTTACAAGAAAGTAATCAATCCGTGAAAAGGAAGCATGAGCCCTAGAGAGATGGGTGAAATCACGCTCTGTGGGGTGCAAGGTCCTCCATACATCTAATAAGTGGAGTTGTGTTTCCAACATGGATGGACCCTTGCCCCTGCCCCCCTCCCAACTACGGCTGTGGGAGGCGTCCAAGTTCTGGTCCCGGATAGTGTTAAAGTCACCTCCCACAATTAAGATATCCGACAGGTAAGGCAACAAGTGGGAATACAAACTGCGATAAAAGCGAGGGTTATAGACATTCGGGGCGTACACATTACAAAACACCACGGTTTGATTAAACAATGAGGTAACCAAGATTAAATACCGCCCCTGCGGGTCTTTGATTTCCTGGTTTACAGTGATAGGAAGTTGTTTACGTAGCAAAATCGCCACCCCCGCCGACTTAGAGTTCGCTGACGCGTACCGTACATCTCCCACCCAGGTACGCCTAAGCTTCTCATGTTCTCTATCAGTAAGGTGTGTTTCCTGCAAGAATGCCACAGAAGGCGATTGCTTATTCAGGAAGGAAAGCACTTTAGCGCGTTTAATGGGAGAGTTAAGGCTGCAAACATTCCATGACACAAGCCGTGTGGGATTACTCATAACCTATGAAAAAGCCGGACTTAGTGTCACAGATGAGACTGATGCTGGTAGTGGTGACCCTCCCAGCTGAGGCCCCCCCTACCCACCCCCGTTCCCAAACCAAGCGTCCCCTACTTAAACAATCTACGTCTAGCCTGGTCCATTCATCCATCCACTGCTGTCTCATACACTCGCTCACCCTCCCTCCCACCTGTCCCCATCCCCCACTCCCCCCCCCTCCTCCCCCCACCCCCCCTTCTCCCTGAAACTTATTAACTGTTCCGTCCCCCAAACATTCCACCCACCTCTCAGTCAACTGACTAGGTCCTCCGACTAAGGAGGCCATGGGGATCCAGTATTGATGTGTCAAGGACCCCACTCTAAAATAAAACATAACAGATGCGTTAGCAAAAAAAACCCCATAACGGGGTGTGACCCAGTTTCGGGAAGTACAGATAGCTAGCTTTACAAACCAACAAACGGTAAGGTCCCCCCCGCAGGTAGATAGGAGGTCCATTTATTCGGCCACGTGTGGCAAACCTGAGCAATAACCGGGAAGGCAAAGGAAAAAAAAAAAAAAAAAAAAAAAAACTTGGCTGTGATTGCTCTTCCCACCAGTGCACTGTCCCGCGTTGCCTGTTCTCTCTGCGGCACACGCGTTTCCCTCGAAGAGAACAACCAAGTCCCAGGATCTGACCCAAAGGGGTCTGCATCTCCCTGGCAAACCCAACACTGACAGCCCGGATTCAACACTGGGAACAGTCCCGCCGTCAGCTGTCGCCACTCAAAATTGGCAACTCAGTTCAACATTTATATAGAAGGCCTAGAGTAGCGCCAAAAAACACAGTCACAGCGCTTGCAAGAGCACTCACTTGTCCATCTTGTCCATAAAGGCCCGCGCCAGGTCCGGAGACTCAAAAATATGGGACCTGTCCCCCTGCCAGATTCGCAGGCGAGCTGGAAACAATAGGGAGAATTTTACCCCCTTATTGTGCAGGGTGGTGCAGAGGGGGGCAAAGCTTCGTCGGGCGGTTGAAACAGCGGCAGAAAAATCTTGAAAGACCCGTATGGGTTTACCCTGGTACTGCAGGTCGGATTTGTTCCGTGAGGCTCGCCAAATTTCTGCCTTGTGCGCCGAGTTGAGGATCTTGGCTATCACAAGCCTGGGACGCCCCGATCCCGCGCTCCGAGCCCCAAGCCGGTGGGCCCTTTCGACCACGAGCGTGCCCTGCAGGTGAGGGAGGGCCAATTCCTCAGGGAGCCAGTCGGACAGCAAGCGGCAAAGCGACTGATCAGCAATATCCTCGGGGAACCCCATAAAGCGCAGATTGTCCCTACGGGCACGATTTTCAAGTTCGTCTACTTTATTTTGTAGAGCCTGAATGCTCTTATCTCGGGCAGCCATGCTAGTCACGCACGCGGCCGCGCCATCTTCCAGCCCCGAAATGCGTTCCTCTGCCTGTTCAAGCCGGGGCTGCAGAGAAGAAAGGTGCTCCCTCACCTCCCCTAGTTGCTCGGTGATGAGCGCTAGCTTCTCGTCCAGTGCCTCATGAATCACTGCCTTGATGTCTGCTAGTGTGGCCGCCGTTGGGGAGGCAGGGGCTTCAGTCTCGCCGGCAGCCGCCATTTTGGAATTGGGAGCTCTGATTTTTTCCTTCTCCCTCCTGCCGCCCCGCACCGACATCCCCACGCTCGTTCCTTGCAGCGATCGGGTGCCCAACATAAACAGCGTCTCGGGCTGGGTCCCAAACCCCAGGAAACTGGTTAGACGCAGTAAAAATTAGCGCGGTAAGTAGAGTGGGTCCCGGAGCTGGCAAGAACCCGTCTTACCCGCTCAGCACATCACGTGATCCCCTATATCTCCATTTATAAACATCTCCTCCATTTTTCCAACATTCAAATCAACACTATTTAAACCCTCTATAGTAGCCAGAGGATCACGATTCACAGGCCTCAGTAACTGAACATTATCAGCATACAAATAGTCTCTGACTTCCCAATGAGTGCATGAGGATGTTACACAACAGAGACCTTTACAGGATCGCACATAAATTCAGACAATTCACCCCCCACTTCCACAACTGAGATACTTTCAGATACAGTATGAAGGAGGCAATCCAATCAATTACCACTCCCTCCCCACAAATCCCACTTGTTTACATTGTTCTAACAATATCCTATGATTAATCAAATCAAACACACTCAAGTGATCAAGTACAATTAAGAAAAAACAGACTCCCTTTGATCTCTGCAGAGTCTCTATGCTATGGTCTTTTCTGAACTTTGCCTGGCACTGGTCCAGAGCAGCTACTTCCTCCTAATAGGAGGAAATTGTGAAATAACCAATTTCTCGATAACTTTTGCCAGAAAAGACATATTAGCTACAAGATAACTGGCATAAGATGTCACATCTTTAGAAGCAGAGTTGCAATAGTGTTTGAGATCAAATGGCCATTTTGCAAAGATGAATTCACTATTTTGGCAATCGGGGTAACAGATAATAATCAGGCAGGGATTTTACTAGATAAGAGGGCCATAGATCATATAATATCCTGTAGGCCTATTACAGGGCAAAATGGAATTGAGCCCCAAACTCACAAGGCAAAAATCCTCCAATCTCTGCCTATATCTATAATTAATTTAGCCTACCTTCTCTACCCACTGCATAATCATGCCCCCCAAATTCGCCTTCTAAAATCCCATTCTCCACTGATGCATGATGTTGAGACCAAGGACATTCTAGTGACAGCCTTGAATCCTTTAAAGTGTTCCTATAGGGAGAAGAGCTCACTCTCCAAGCATTCCCAGGAATTGTGTCAGCCTTTAAGGATCCAGCTGACAAGTGCTGCCCTCTCTTAGGTCTGGTATGCTAGCAAGGTGAGGTCCAGGTCTCTGCCGCCAACATACCAGTCGGACTCATACTCTGAATACTCCTGGGGGTTACGGTTATAGATCGGAGGGCTTTCTCTGATCAAGAGCAGTCAAACAAGTCTCCCCCCTTTGGACCATTCTCCACAGGAAATAAGGAAATCTTCCCCAGAAGGCCTCTGCACTAATTTTATCAAGAGCATGGCAAACTCCATTCCATTTATGTTGCAGAAGGAGAAAAGTCCAGGACAAAGATGCTCAAGTTTGTGGAACCCCCAAAAGATAACATGGCTGTGCCCATCTACGAGTTCCTTCTGGAGAGACAAATGATAATGCAGGATAGTCCCCTCTCTGTGGCTCCGGATGGCACATGCAATATATCATGTCCACAAAGATCCTGGATTCAAGCAGCAGCAGCTACTCCACCAATCGGTGGTAGTTGAATCCACTCTCAAGACAGCCAGAAGGTAAAGAATCCATTCTTCGGTGTAGCCAGGGGGGAATTCATGTACCATTCCAACAGTGAGTCCCTGGCCCTCACAGCCTGGATGTTGAGAGGGTAGCTCTGCAACCCCTGGATCTTCCTTAGAATGTGCCTTAAATTATTCTGGCTTCCAGGAAGAACTTCATGAGGAAGTCCTGTGGGTTAATGTGGAGGAGGTTCGCCTTTTGGTGTGAGGGAAAGGTCTTAGATCCTCTCTCATGCTTCACACAAAAAATGCTTGATTACCTTCTACATCTTTCCAGGTCAGGTCTTAAGACCAATTCAGTGAAGGTAAGCAATTGGCAGCTACCACTACTATGTAGAAGGTAAATTCATTTCTATACAGCCTTTAGTTGTCTGTTTCATGCATGGCTTGCTTTGCTTGAAGCCTCCCATCAAGATTCCCGCTATGTTATTGGTATTGAATCAGTTGATAAAAGCCTGCTTTTGAGCCTATAGACTCCTGTGAGCTTCCATACTTGACCTGAAAGGCCATTTTTGGTGGTGTTCACTTTGGCATGCAGAGTCAGTTAGTTCTCATACCAAATGTTTTCATAATAGAGAGATTCAGTGCATACTACCTACGTTTCTGCCTAAGGTAGTGTTGGACTTCCATCTTAATCAGTCAATCATCCTGCCAACATTTTCTCCCAGGCCACATGTCCACAGAGGTGAACAAATGCACAATTTGGACTATAATAGAGTCTTGGCCTATCTATAGTAGACTGAAGCCCTAAGAAAGTCCACCCAGCCTATTGTTTCTTTTGACACCAAAAATACTGAAATTGACATTGCCAAGAACACCCTTTCTAATTGGCTAGCAGATTGTATCTCTTTCTGTTTGAATTTGGTGGGTCACACCAAGGCTCATATTGTAATAAGCGTGGTAGCACTGGTAGCCCACCTAAGATATTGCTTGGACAGTGACTCCTGATGCGATAGTAGGTTTGGTCAATCTATCTTAAGAAATCTCTGAGGTATAAAACCAAACTCCATCCTTTCTAGGGTCTGTTATTTTAGTTCCAGGCTGTCCCCTTTAAAAAAAAACAAAAAACAAAACGACAGACAATACAAAAGTGGCCTGTTGACACCAAAACAGTTTCTGCAGACAGCAGAATGGCAGGCCATAGCTAGGGATTCCCCATGTGTGAGGACTACCATTCTGCTATCCTCAGAGTGCAGCGTTGCTTACCTGTAAACAGGTGTTCTCTGAGGACTGCAGGATGTCGGTCCTCATAAAACCCACCCATTTCCCCTTGAAGTTGGCTCTCCAAGTCTAAGCTACCCAAGCCTACGCATGACTTTGTCTTTACTCACTCCTACTCACCCTGGTCAATTCAGTTTATCTCCCACTGCTTAGTAATCCTAGATGCAATTTACAATTCTCTAGACAACAATTGATCACATGTTACATTTTTGACCCTAATCCCTTGCATTTTTTATTTCTGTTATTTGACATGATCTATTTCATAATGTGTTTAAAATGAGTTATATCCCAGTTCTTCATTCCTTGTTCTCTGTAAGACTCACGTTCAAATCATTTCAATGTTGTATGTAAACCGACGTGATTAGTAACATTGTTACTAGAACCTCGGTATATAAAAGTGTTAAATAAATAAATAAAATAAGCTACGTTATGGACTTAAAGGACCCCATTGCAGGAAGATATAGCATGCTATCCATGCCCGATAGGGCATGCTCAAAGTTTTTAGAAACTCTGAAGTCAAATTTTGCTACGGAGTTCCATCTGATAACATGATTCTGTGTGTGAGGACAAACATCTGCTGTCCTTAGAGAACACTTGTTACATTAAGCAACTCTGTTTTCTTATTGCAGCATTCTATACATATTTTATTCTAGTAGTGACATTAATTGTAAGAAATCTTACCAACTCCAAATAGTTTTGTGGCATTGAAGTCTTCACTTCCTGCAAACAGGCTCACTTCCGTGGCAGCAGTTCTGAAGGTATCTTCAATTCCTAAAGTCCAAACACAAACTGCATTGATTAGTACAATACAATCTACAGATATGATCTGTTCAACAGCTAAGATACACAGTGTCTATTGAAAGTCTACACCCTCTTGAACATTTTTCACATTTTGTTGTATCAGTGCATCAGATTTAAATAAGGATATTTTTTCACTCATCAATGAGCCACACTACAACACCTTTCAGGGCCAAAAATATTAGAGGACAAAACATATTTAAAAAACCCTAAAAAATCTGAAATCCAATGACTGGATAAGTCTCCATCCCCTTAGGTCAATATTTGGTAGAAGCATCTTTGGTAGCAATTACAGCTGTAAGTCTGTTGGGATAGGTTTCCACCAATTGTACACACAGATTTTTCAATAACAGACCATTCTTCATTACAAAACGGTTCAAGCTTTGTCAGTTTCCTTGGGAAGTGCTGATGGACAGCAATCTTCAAGATTTTCTATTGGATTGAAGTCAGGCATCTGGGCCACTCCAAGATTTTTACCTTTTTGTTCCTTAGCCAGTCCAGTGTAGCTTTGACTGGGTTTTGGGTTGCTGTCATGCATGTGATCATACACCCGTTTTAGCTTTTTTTTTTTTTGCAGAGGGCTTTGGATCTTCCTTTATTCTTTCCATTCATTGCCCCTTGTATCCTGACTAGAGCCCAGTCCCTGCCAATGAGAATCATTCCCATGCTGCCACTACCATGCTTCACAGTTAGTGTTGTGTTTTGTGTTTGCTCCAAATATAATGCTTTGCATTCAGGCCAAAAAATTCCATTTTGGTTTTGTTAGACCACAAAACTTTTTGCCATATGGTGATAGTACCCCCTGAATGTTTGCATACTTCAAACAGGAGTCAAGGAAGCTTCCTTCTTGCCACCTTATCACACAGGCCAGATTTGTAGAATGCTTGGGATATTATTCCCATGCACATTCTGACCAGTCTTGGCTATGGAAGCCTGTAGCTCTTTCAAAGTTGTCATTGGCATCTTGGTTGCCTCCCTGATCAATCTCCTCCTTGTTTGGACATCCACTTTGTGGGGACACCCTGATCTAGGCAGGGTCTTGGGGATGCAATACACCTTTAACCATGTACTGAAGGATTATTAAGGACTTTGCAATTCTTTTATACTTATCCCTAGATCTGAGCTTTTCTACAACTTAGCTGCAGAGTGCTTTGGACAGCTCCTTTTCATAGCTGGATCTTTGTTCTGAAATGCACTACTCAGAAGGAATGGCTGAATTTATTATCTCATCATGGAATCAGTACTATTTAACAGAGGTGAGGACAATTCACTTGGTATGCACTTTTGAAGGCAATTGGTTACACCCTAGGTTTATATATTTAGGATTGCTACAGGAGTACAAGGCAGGTGAACACTTATCTAATCAAGCTAGTCCATGTTTTTATTTCTACTTCATTTTCTAAGGAATTCTGGAATATATTTTTCACTTGGCAGGAGCTAACACTATGTTAATGCATTTACTTCCAGGCTATAAGGCAACAAAAGCTGAACATTTTGGAAGGGAATGTAGACTTTCTATAACTACTCTAACAGTCATGACATGTTTTCTTTTAATTGTAAAGTGGATAGAGAAAAAGTTTATAGAAGTACAACAAATGTAAAATAATTGAAGCATCATTTGCTTTATCGAGGGCTCGATTCACCCAAATTATTTACTGACTCTAGAAAGTTTAAATGTTTGCAAATGTGAAAGTGTCCAAATCTTCTGAGGTCTGACAGCGATAGGATTTCAAAGTGGCCCTTGGCACAAACCTTGAGCAGCCAAAATGCAACTTGCATCAGGTTATTCATCAGAACATCTGGCTAATTATAAACAGAAAATGAAAACAACTATTTGATCAATGAAACTATCCAATTACTTTTTATGAATTAAACTGATTTGTCTATGATTTAAAAGTAATGCAAGTGGACAGAAATCTTGCTATGTTAGGATATCAGTTTTATGATGATGGTGGTTACCCCCTAAATGCACAATAGCAAACTGAGTGACCATTTACAAAGCCATTTCCACACATAAAATTGTGGTTTATGGACAGAAATGGCTCATTACAAAATTGCCCAGGGTTTGTACTATTTTATGCATAGTTTTCCCCCCCCCCCCCATACTGAGCAGAGACAACCTGGGGGATGGAGTCTGGCTGAGGTTAGCGTTTATGAACACACTTTTCTATTTTGAAAAGTATGAGCGTACATTTTCTCAGAAAAACATCCCGCACAGATTAGCAGGTGTAACTTGCGCAGGGGTTTTTTTCTGGAATAATTTTCAAAGAGAACCTAAGTGCCTAAGTTTGCTTTGAAATCCGGTGTTATTTTTATGCCTAGTAGCTTGCTAATTTCTGCCGGCTGTTAGAAAATTACCCTTCCTCTGTATATAAACTTAGCCTGTGAGATATTTTGCTGCAGGGATTTCAAGAATCATTGTAGTTGGTTTAAAGAAGAGTTTAATTATTTTTTTTTTAATCTTATGTTGTTTCTCTCCTTTTTCAGATACATGCTGCTCCTCTGGCTACAGGAGCAGCAGCAGCAGCAGCCAGAGGAGACACAGAGGTCAACAACGAGGTATTGAGGTGGCATGTTACATTCCACCCTCTCAAGATCTCAGTTTGTAAAACAGCCTCTGAAGAGGCAGCTTTAATTTTTTTCTATGCAAGTTTTACTGTATTTATAGCACTAGTATGTTGTCTCATTCCTTTATGTTTGTTTTTGTGATGAGTATGTACTAGAAGATCTGAGTGAAGATTTGAAAGTGAATAGTTTGTGCATAAGAACATACCATACTGGGTCAGACCAAGGGTCCATCAAGCCCAGCATCCTGTTTCCAACAGTGGCCAAACCAAGCCATAATAACCTGGCAAGTACCCGAAAACTAAGTCTATTCCATGTTACTGTTGCTAGTAATAGCAGTGGCTATTTTCTAAGTCAACTTAATTAATAGCAGGTAATGGACTTCTCCAAGAACTTATCCAATCCTTTTTTAAACACAGCTATACTAACTCCACTAAACACATCCTCTGGCAACAAATTCCAGAGTTTGATTGTGCATTGAGCGAAAAAGAACTTTCTCCGATTAGTTTTAAATGTGCCACATGCTAACCTCATGGAGTGCCCCCTAGTCTTTCTACTATCCGAAAGAGTAAATAACCGATTCACATCTACCCATTCTAGACCTCTCATGATTTTAAACACCTCTATCATATCCCCCCTCAGCCGTCTCTTCTCCAAGCTAAAAAGTCCTAACCTCTTTAGTCTTTCCTCATAGGGGAGTTGTTCCATTCCCCTTATTTTGGTTAGTTTGAAATACTTGTGAAGTAGGTTGTGAGCTAGGTATGAATGCATGTTATAGTGCTATTTTGTGCTATAATTAGTATGTGCGGGTGACATGCTACTTAGTAAGACAGTTGCTCTGTATGCTAGTACCATGTGTATCCCACAGATACATTGTCCTATGGATGTATTTTGTGTGTTTAAGTTCAGACATGCATGTAGAAAGCATATGGAGTATAAGTGTGAGTGATCGAGCAAGTGACAATGTGAGAGAGTAAGGAAGTAAAGCCGTGAAAGCAAATAAAACTAATCTTAGAAGTGGATACGATACAGGCCTGCTATACTAGGCCAAATTAGTTTTTAAATGTTGGATGCCAGGATTCCGGGCAGGAAAAGCACCTCTGACCCTTTAAAAAATACTTTTGCATGGAAATATTTAGTAGATACTTAAAAGGGGGAAGACTACAGTTATTTTCCCGAAAGTGTCAAAATCACTCCCATAGGAAGTAATGAGACTTGTGAGGCTCCAGTAATACCCCAATCCAGATTATTCCAAGTAGTTGTGAATGAAGGGTCATGCTGCTGTAGCTCAGGAGAGGCTGGCTCTGATTAAAGGAGCAATTTTTGGATTATCCACTCTGTACCAAGTTTCAACGACAAAGTATGCGCATCTGTTTTTTGTGCAGATAGATTAAGCAAGTGAAAAAAATGTACACACACTTGAAAATATAATCTACGTTTGTTATATTTTGATCCTGACCAAAATACACACTCAGGAATGCCTTACCTAAATACGGCTAGAAGTACACATGATGTGCGTAGAAAGATCATCTGGGGTTCTGGGATTCAGTATTGGAGCGCAGGAGATGAAGGTTCATTCAAAGATGAGGGCTCTAGACTTCAGGAAAATTGGGAGTAACTCAAGGAGTCATTAGCAGTATGGGAAAATCTAGGGGGAAGTAGAAGACCAGTAGGCAAAACTAAAAGAAGGTATTTTAAGGGTAAAAGACCTTTGTTAGAAAAGAAAATAAAAGAAAGGAAAAAAGAAGTTGCCATGGTTTTCTAAAGTAGCAGTTGAAAATGTTAGGGAGAAAAGGTTAGTGTTCATAAACTACAAGAGATTGAGAAAGAGGAACAGGCGACAATATCTGGAAAAGCTAAGAGAAGCTGGGAAATTAGCCAGGAATGCAAAAATTCAAATGGAAGAAAAACAAATACTGTAAAACTGGTGAATAAGACTTTTTTTTTTTTTTAAGATAAGTTCATGATATAAGGAAGTGGAAAAGTGGCATTGTGAGACTCAGAAATGAAGGAAAGGAATATGTAGAGGCTGAGGAGGAAAGAGCA
This sequence comes from Rhinatrema bivittatum, assembly GCF_901001135.1. Classification (NCBI taxonomy): domain Eukaryota; kingdom Metazoa; phylum Chordata; class Amphibia; order Gymnophiona; family Rhinatrematidae; genus Rhinatrema; species Rhinatrema bivittatum. The sequence continues at coordinate 103,873,692 of NC_042617.1, read as the reverse complement.
AAATTGCTTAAAAATATTTGTTTCGTGTTCACTGTGGAAGGGCCTGGAGCAGGACCATATAAAATGAATACAAATAAGCCTGGAAGAGAGGTAAACCTCAATTTTCAGAAAAAAGTGTTAGTGAGGAGCAAACTAAACAGAGTAGATAAGGGAATGGTGCCAAATGGGATACATCCAAGGGTATTAAAGGAATTTAGAGAAGTCCCAGCAGCTCCACTGGCTGGCATTTTCAATGCTTCTTTAGAGTTGGGAGTAGGTCTGGAGACGGCAGATGTAGTTCCTATTCATAAAAGTGGAAGTAAGGAGGAGGCTGAGAACTACAGGCAGGGTAATCTGACCTCTGTGGTGAGCAAATTAATGAAATCACTGCTAAAACAGAGGATAGTGCAGTTTCTGGAATCCAATGGATTGTGAGATCCAAGACAGCATGGTTTTACCAGAAGTAGATCTTGTCAGAAGAATCATTTCTTTGATTAGGTGACCAGAGAATTGGATCAAGGGAGAGCACTAGATGTATTATAAGAACACAAGAAATTGCCATATTGAGTCAGACAGAGGGGCCATCAAGCCCAGCATCCTGTTTCCAAAGTGGTCAATCCAAGTTACAAATACCTGGCAAATACCCAAACATTCCCTAAGTCAACTTGACTAATATCAGTTTGTGGACTTCTCCTTCAGGAACTTGTCCAAAACTTTTTTAAACCCAGCCATGCCAACTGCCTTAACCACATCATCTGGCAATGAATTCCAGAGCTTAATTGTGCATTGAGTGAAAAACAGATTTGTTTTCTGTGTGCTATTTACTAACTTCATGGAGTATTCCCTAGTCCTTCAATTATATGAAAGAGTAAACAACAGATTCACATTTACCCACACTAGTCCTTTCATGATTTTGACGATCTCCATCATATCCCCCTCAGCTGTCTCTTCTCCAAGCTGAACAGCCCTAACTTCTTTAGCCTTTCCTCAGAGAGGAGCAGTTTCATCCCCTTTATCATTTTGGTTGTCCTTATTTGTACCTTCTACAGTGCATTTACTGTATATCTTTCCTGAGATGCAATGACTACAATTGAATACAGTACTCAAAGTGCGGTCTCACCATGGAGTGATGCAGAGGCATTATGACATTCTCCGTTTGATTCACCAATCCCTTCCTAATAATTCCTAATATTCTGTTTGCTTTTTTGATTACCGCAGCACACTGAGCCAACAATTTCAATGTACTGTCCACTATGATGCCTAGAACATTTTACTCCTAAGACGAAACCAAACATCATGTAACTACAGTATGGGTTATTTTTCCCTATACAGTATGCATCAGCTTGCACATGTCCATGTTAAATTTCATTTGCCATTTGTACACCCAATCTTCTAGTCTCACAAGGTCCTCCTGCAATATATCACTATCCACTTGTGATTTAACTACTCTGAATAATTTTGTGCCATCTGCAAATTTGATCACCTCCTCGTTGTTCCCCTTTCCAGATCATTTTTAAATTTATTAAAAAGCACTGGTTCCTGAGGCACTCCACTGTTTACCTCTCCCCACTGAGAAAACAGACCATTTATTCCTACTCTGTTTACTGTTTTTTAACCAGTTTGCAATCCACAAAAGTACATTGCCTCATATCCTATGACTTTTTAATTTTCTTAGAAGCCTCTCATAGAGACTTTGTCAAATGCCTTCTGAAAATCCAAACACACCATCTCTACCAATTTACCTTTATCCACATTTATTAATCTCTTAAAAAAAAAAAGTATCGGATTTGTGAAGCAAGACCTTTCTTGGGTAAATCCATGCTGGCTGTGGCCCATTAAACCATCTCGATCTATATGTTCTGTGATTTTGTTTTTTTTTTTAATTTATAAAGTTTTATTGACCATATAGCAAAATAGCATAATTTTGTGAAAATAAACAACAGATCATGGACATTGTTGGTCAAACATTTTTTTTTTTTTTTATTTTTATTTTTCGAATTTTCAAAATCACAGCAAGTTTAAACTTACTTACAGAAAAACAAAAATGCAATTATCTAAACCTCGAATCAATTACTGCAAGAATACTTAACATATCATCAATAGATACATTATTGCATTTTATCACATGAAACATATGGGTATGGGGACAGAATTCAAGGAAGTTCAAAAACATCATCTAACATGCAGTAATGGCTTTACATAGTTAAAGGTACTAATTTTTTCTTAGTTCCATATTAGGGCTTAACTATGGAGGGAGCTATTACCCTCCTAGCGTTTAGAAAGGATTTTAACTGTTCAGGATATTGGAAAGCATAAATATCTTTCCCAGATCTAATAATACACTTGCATGGGTACTTCAAAACATAGGAAAAACCCAAAGCTAAGACTTGTGATCTCATTACGAGAAATTCACGCCTCCTAGTTTGGGTTATAGGTGCATAATCAGGAAACACACGAATATTTACCCCCCGAAATTGGTTCTGAATATTCTTGAAATACCTTTTCATTATATCATTTAAATCTTTTTCTACAATGAAAGATACCATTAAGGTGACTGTTTCGTAATATTCCATTGTTGAATCCTCTAGGAATCTAGTTAGATTCCCTTCATTAGTTTGCAAAACATTTCTATTTTTATTCGATGTTGGTATATAATATAATTTATTCACTTGGGGGATTTCTCCCTCAGGAAACTTCAAATTTTCAACAAGGTATTTTTTCAACGTTATATACGGAAGTTCACCAACAATTTTTGGAAAGTTGAGAAATCTCAGATTTAAATGTCTAGAATAATTTTCCATGTATTCCAACCTTCTCGAAATCGTGGTAACATCTTTTATAATCTTAACATTGCAGTCCTGATTTTTCTTTATTTCAACCTCCATCAGATCCAGCTTAGGTTTAATTTCTTCTATCTGGGTTTCACACACCGTTACTTTGTGCTCAACAGTTTCCAAATTGTCCTGAAAGTTCCCAATCACATTCACTAACGCCGCCATAATATCCCATATTGCTTCTAAGGTGATTTTCTCTGGCTTAGAAGGCATTAGAAAACGGGGTCTTGCTGCAAACTCACCCTGTCCTCAATACTGGTGATATTCCGGCCAGGCTATTCTCCCTCTCCAATGCAGAGACAGCACCTCTCGATGTTCCACCGTCCTCACTCCGGATCGGGGTAGAAACAGGGGGCATATCCTCAGCCTCTGTCTCTACAGTTCCGGGGATCTCTAGTTCTTGCTCCGGCGTTTCCTCATCCGCCGCCCTCTGACCTCCCTGCGCCGAGCCCAGCAGTAGCACGTCCTGTGCCTGCGTCTCAGCGGCCTCCGGGCGTGGGAGGGGAGAAGCAATCTCGGGTTTACGAGGAACAGGGGGGCTGAGAGTCACTTCTCCAGGAGAGACCAGCGCTTCCTCGGTGGTTCCCTCAGCGGAGTTCGCTCCCCCAACTTCCAGTACCTTCACGGACGCGTAAGATGTAATTAAACGCTGTGCTGCCATAAGCTCCGTGTCTGAGGGATAGGTACGGAGCTTACCCTTTCTTTTCGCGGGCATTTTTGCATGAAAAAAGATAATTGAAACAGCGGAGCTCAGCGTGTTAGCGTCTGTCTACGCCGCCATCTTGCCCCCTCGACCCATGCTGTTGGTCAAACATTTTGTAAATAATATATGCAACTTCCCCCGTAATTCCCATCTCTCCCTCCCCGACTCTCCATTCGTTACCAATGTATCTTTACAAAATAAAACAAAACAGACAAGTGAGTGCACTATCAAGTAATGAAGCCATAGTGAGCATTACCGCTGCCCAGTAACAGTAGATCTATGAGAATATTCTAGGCTAAAGGGAACAATTGGGAACAATTGAAGAAAAGGCAAAACTCTATTTATCCCATTTAACCATGTCTTTTTAACCACTCTTTCATCGGGTCCCATATTGCATGGAAAGCTGCTATCCTGGCACGTTTCACAGCAGTGAGATATGCCATTCGATAGCGTGAATAGAGCCTATGGATTACAGCCGCTAGTGATGGAGGGCCAGGCTGCTTCCATACCCTCGCTAATTCACAACGCGCAGCAATATATGCCTGTAAGCTAAATGTTTGGTGTGTCTTACTAAGCTTCTCCGCAGGCATGTTTAACAGAACATGTTTGATTATTAAAGGCTCATCTCCCACCCCTAAGTCAGCTAGCCATCCCCTGATCTTGTCCCAAAAAAGTACCACCTTGGGGCAGGTCCACTAAATATGTATATACGAACCCATCTGCCCGCAATTCCTCCAGCATTTATCAGAAACATTGGGGAACATGGCATGGAGTCTTGTCGGAGTTAAATGCCATCTATATAAGATTTTATAGCAATGTTCCTGTATAGCTGCCGAAATAGAACATTTTGCTTCCTGCTGAACACAATGTCCCATTCCTCTTCACTTAGCACTTCCCGCAAATCTTGTGTCCATGCTTTGATGTGTGAAAAAGAATTTGGTGACTGTACATTGAATAAAGAATACATTTTTTATATTATTCCTTTCATTTTTCCAGCGTGTTCACAGAAATTTTCAAATAAAGATTTGGTTGTACGAAGCTTTTTGGTGTCTAGTAGCGTTTTTAAGAAGTGTTTTGCTTGTGCAAAACCTAGAAAATTAGTTGCACATTGTTGGTGTTTAGTCTTAAAATCTGCATGAGATATCACCCCGCCCTCCTTCAAAGCTGGCCAGTATATACAACTTCATGGGCAACCCATAGCGAGAAGGCCTTAGACTCTATGCCCGTAGGAAAGGTGGTGTTGCGAACAAATGGGTAAGATGGAAATATTTAAAAGAGCCTACCAATTTAGGCTTCCATTGGGTCCATATCTTAAGACTATTTGCCAGAGCTAGTGGCATATGCTGTACTGGCCTCCATGTCTCCCTGGGTGCCACGGAATGGTCTATAGCGGCATGGCCCCTACCATTACTTTTCCAATCTTACCCATTGCTTAAGGACGACCTTATTATGAAGAACTATCAAGGTGCTAAGTTGGGCAGCTCCAAAATACCATAGCAAATTAGGAACCCCATACCCCACTCTTTTTAGGCAAAAAAAGAACAGCTTTAGCAATTTGTGGTGGTCTCTTTCTCCAAATGTAGCTAAAGATCCTTTTCTGCCATGACTTCATTATAGTTGCGGATATGTGAATGGGAATTGTAGAAAAAAAATACAAGAAACAGGGCAATATGTTCATCTTTACTATCGCTATTCGGCCCACCCATGAAAAGTGTTCCCTACTTCAGTTGCTAAGGTCTTTTTCAATTTGTTTCCAAAGAGGAGTATAATTAAGTGTGAAGAGGTCAGACAAATCAGAACCTATTTGCAACTCCAGTACTTAATTGATTTTTTTAGCCCAATAAAAGGGGAATTCTCTCTTTATGAGAGCTATCTCGTCTGGGGGAAAATTTATGTTTAAAATTTCTGATTTATCATAATTCACCTTGAAGCCAGCCACCTGATGAAAGCTATCGAGCTCCCCCACCATCGCAGTTAAAGAAACTCCTGGTTCTGTGAGTGTGAATAAGATATCGTCTGCGAAAAGGGATATTTTGAAATGCATATCCTGCAGTGTTACACCCTTGATGCTCTGTGAGTTACGAACCTGGGTAGCAAAAGGCTCCAAAAAAAGGGCAAACAGCATAGGGGACAACGGGCATCCTTGCCTAGTGATGCGCTGGATATCAAAACTGGCTCCATATCCCCCATTAACCTTGACCTTGGGCGAGTCGTATAGCTTCATTATCCATTTTTGGAAAAATTTCCCAAATTGCATTTTCTGGAGTACTTTAAATAAAAAGGGCCAGTGGACCAAATCAAAAGCCTTTTCGGCATCTATAGATAATAAGATGGATGGGATATTACTGCCTTTAACTCAGTCCACTAAATCGACTACTTTGCGAATATTGTCACTGGCCATCAATGTAGGTCTAAAACCCGCTTGATCGCTGTGAACCAGGGTGGGTAGGACTATCTTCAATCGCTCCACTAGTATCCTAGCCAATCAATGATATTGGTCTATATGAACCACAGAGAGTGGCATCCTGCCCTGGTTTTGCTAAGATCGTTATTCCCGCTACATTGGCATGGTCTGCTAGGACATTAGTATCCCTGACACTATATGAATTAATTTCTTATAATAAGCCTCGGACAGGCCATTGAGACCAGGTGCCTTGCTCGGTTTTAATAGCTTAATGGCATATAGTATTTCAGACTCTCGAATGGGACTATCTAGGAGATTTTGCTGTTCAAGGGTGAGTGGTTTACAGAGACTGAATCCAAATATGAGTCAATATCGGATTCAAGGATTTTATCCTCGGCCTTATATAAGGTAGCATAAAAGTCCGTGAACCAGTCCCTAATATCGTCTGAGGAGGTGAGTATTCCATTATTAATCTGGGCAATATTGTTCTGGGCCAGCACTACCCTTAATCTCCTTGCTAGGAAATGTCCTGCTTTGTTTCCCTCTTCATAAAAATGTTGTTTGGTCGCCTCTAGTGCTAAAGCAATGGAATCAAATTCTAGTTTTTGGAGTTTACCTTTAACAGCTGCCAACCTCTTAAAAATGTTGGGGCATTGGGAAGATTGGTGTTGGCATGACAGCTGGGCTATTTCTCTGAGTAAGCGTACCCGGTTTCTCTTTCTGTCTTTTACAATAGGTAGCCTGGGATATTAACAGCCCCCGTGCCACAGTTATAGAACATTCCCAAATTATTGGTGGAGTGTGGTTTGCTGAATTATTAATTTTAAAATACTCCTGAAGTTTCTCGCCTAAGCAGGCTAGGAAAACAGTGTTGTTCAGTTGTGTTTCATTTAAATGCCAGTAGCGTTGCCCAGAATATGGAATCATAAACTGTACAGCGATCCACACTGGTGCATGATTCATCCAAGTGAAAGGGTCTATGCCCGGCCTAACCGCCCTATTTTGCAATTGAGTGAACTGAAAAAATAATCTATCCTGGAATAAAATTGATGTGCATGTGAGTAATAGGAGTAAGTATGAGTGGCCGGGTGTCTCTGCCTCCATATATCCTGCAAGCCCCAATGCTTCATTAAGGAGACCAGGGACTGGCGAGCTGAGGTGGGCACAGCAGAAACTCTCGTGGAGTTGTCAAGTAAAGGGTTACAAGTCACATTAAAATCTACCCCCAATATAAGCAACTCCTCAGCATGTTGAAATTATCAGAGTGTCCAGCTTGCGAAAAAAGGATCCCTGTCCAAAGATGGGCGCATATACTGAAACCAAAGTTATCACTTTCCTACCCAGGCGTAACTTTAAAATCACATAGCGCCCCTGCAGATCAGTGGTTAAGGTCAATACCTCATGAATTAAATCTTTTGCTACTAAGATGACTATTCCTGCATATTTATCCTCTTTAGTGCTTGCAGAGAGATATTTATAGGGGGAATTGTCTATATGATAGTAAATGTTCATGTCTTTTACGTAAATGAGTTTCCTGCGGCATTGCGATAGACGCTCTGTGAGCCAACAGCTCTCATTCCAATAAATGGCATTTATAGTAGTGGTTAAGGCCTTTTACGTTAATAGAGACAATATCTGTGCCATCATACACACACCTATACAACGTCAGTAACGCAATGGTGAATGCTCTACAGCTGAAAGACATAGACCTAAGACATCCATTAAAGATTGTACATATTGGAGAGCCATCCCCATCCCCCCCCCTCCAAACCTCCCAACCCCCAGGGTGGACGTCTCCTCACCTGGGAGGGCTCCCATTGCAGTCGGGAAGCACTGCAACCATAAACCCCCCCTCCCCCCCCCCCGGAACACTCAATTTTAGCCTAGAAAACCTTGGCCATCAGAGAATTAAGCAAACGCCAACCTGTAAAACATAACCCCTGGATATCAGTACTCCATTATGTAGGGTGATCACTATCCCCAGCATTCTGCGTCAGCACTGAGTAAGAAGAGTGCTAGTAGCTCCCTCTGGGCATCCTGTAGAAATCAACAAGGGCTCAATTAGGTAGTAACCATAAGAACTGTAAGAAATCCTCAGTCATTCATCCTTGGCCCGATAGCGCTGATCTCGAGTCCTCTGAGTGTCGCCGCAGACGCTTTTCTCCTTTGCGCACTCTCGGGCGGATTTTAAATGCCCTGCCCGCGTAAATCCGGCCGGATTTACGCGAGAAGGGCCCTCGCATGCCTATTTTGCATAGGCCGCCAGTGCTCGCAGAACGATTTCGGAGTGGCCTCGGAGGGAATGGAGGCAGGCTGCGCAGCTCGGCGCGCGCAAGGCTGCCGATTTTGGGCTACGCGCGTATCTTATAAAATCCAGCGTACTTTTGTTTGCGCCTGGTGCGCGAACAAAAGTACGCGATCGTGCTATTTTTTAAAATCTACCCCTCTATGCCAGCGGGGGTCATCATCCATTTTCTGCAGCTTAGGTGTCTTCTTGGCATTGATGATGTTCGGTTGAAGCCCAACTTTTTCCAGAGCCTCCACCGCCTCTGCGCTCATTTTTACTCTGTATGTTGTTCCTTTCACCATAAATCGAAGTCCAAAGGGAAGGGTCCATCTATATCGGATATTCTCAGTCCTCAAAAAAGAAGTCATTTCTTGCAGCTCATATCTTTGCTGCAACGTGGATGGAGCCAAGTCCTGGTATATACTGAGCGAGTGGCCCTCCCAGGACCAAGGATTTGCAACTTTTGAATAAAACTGTGAAAACAGATGATATCATCACGCGGCCGAGCATCCGACCGGGGCCCCAACACTCTATGCGCTCTCTCTAATTTAATGACTCATGATTCTTCATCAAGTATAGCTGACTGTGGATGCCCCTCCAGTAGCATAAATTTGCATACTTTTTCAGCCACCTCTTGTGCGTTGCCATAGTCAGGCGAGTCAGAAACTCCCCTTATACGAATATTGCACCTGCGTGACCAGTTCTCCAGGTCCTCGACTTTATCCTGAAGGGTGACCATCTCATTTTCCAGCAAACTTTGTTGCCTATCCAATTTAGTTAGTGCCACCGTGTGGCCGTCCATATGTGCATCAATGTCATCAACCCTGTGGCCCAAGTTATTAAAATCATCCCTCAGATCATTAATAGAGGCCAGCAATTCCTGTTTATGGGTTTTGAGATCTGACCTGAACTCTAAGAACTATTCCCGGATCTCATCTCGTAATTGTTGTGGGATCAGCGTAGTTTCAGTCCCTGCCTGCTCGGCATCGCCGGTGCCATCTTGGAGGGGAATCGCGGGGTTGCTCGCTGCGACCTGTGCAGGCCTGTCCTCGCTGCCATCTGCTATCTCTGGCGGCAGTTTGCTGAAAGAAAACTGCTTACGGTCAGTAGTTTTCTGTTTCACCGCCATCTGTGCAGTATCCGCCATGCTTAGAGAGCTCCGAGATTTAGTTTGAGCTTCCGCTGCCAGGTTTGTGAGCAGTTTTGTGATCCGAGGGAGAGAGTTCGTCGTTTAAGTGACCATTCCTGGCCATGGTGGAAGTGCGCCTCCCTGTGATTTTGTTTTTTAGAATCATTTCCACAATTTTTCCCAGCACTGAAGTCAGGTTCACTTGGATTTCAGTAAGGTCTTTGATACAGTTCTGTACAGGCAACTGATAAATAAACTGAGCGCCTTTGGTATGGGACCTAGAGTAACTGACTTGGTTAGAAACTGGTTGGGTGGGAGGCGACAAAGTAGTGATAAATGGAGTTTACTCTGAGAAGGGGGGCATTGCTAGTAGAGTGCCTCAGTAATCTGTCCTTGGATCGTTTCAACATTTTCATTAGTGATACAGCAGATGGATTGTGGGGAAAGATTTGTCTTTTTTTGGATGATAGCAAAATTTATAACATGGTAGAAAGCCATGAAGGTTTGGAAAACATGAGGAGGGATCTAGCAAAGCTTAAGAGTGTCTAGGGTTTGGTAGTTAAGATTTAATGCTAAAAAAAAAAAAGCAGAATTATGCATTTACGATCAAAAACCCAAGGGAGAGGTACAGTATTGGAGGTGAAATTCCTCTAAGCAGGAAAGAAAAGCAGGATTTTGGGGTCATTGTATCTGATGACCTTTAGGTGGTCAAACAGAAGGATAAAGTAACGCCAAAAGCCCAAAAGATGCTTGGCTGCATAGGGAAAGGCATGATCAGCAGAAAAAGGGAAGTGATATGTCCCTGCTGAGACCTCATTTGGAAAACTGTGTACAAGTCTGGAGACTGCATCTTCCAAAGGATATAAAACAGGACACAGTCAGTCCTGAAGGTGGCTACTAAAGTGGTCAGTGGTCTTCGTTCTAAAGCACATAGGGATAGACTTAAAGCTCTTAACATGTATATTCTAGAGGAAAGGCAATAGTGGCAATATGATAGAGATATTTATTTTATTATTATTTTTTTAAATTAAAGTTTACATCATTAGTACATCCATTAAGATCAAGAAATTCGGCAACAGCAGATAAAATACCACATAAATAAGCAGAAAATAATGCCATATCAGAAAAAGTCCCCTAAAGGTAGAAAGTGGGGCCAATGAAGAAAGGAAAATTGTATCAAAGAAAAATATTAAGGAGAACAAAATACAATATGGGCCTAAACCACCCTTCTTAATGACCCATCCCACCTCAGTTTGAACCCTCCTTATCAATAAAAAATGTTTCCAAGTGAGTAGGATCAAAAAAGATAAGCTTATAAGAAGTAATTAAACACCTACAAGTGAATTTAAGATAAAAAGTAGCCACAAGAGCCAATGCCCTGTTTCAACTGGAAACATTTCCTCTGAATTTGAGTAGCTTAAGAAATGTCAGCAAAGATTTCGATCTTCTGACCACTGAACAAAAAGTCCTTATTCTTAAAGTACTTTTGAAAGATCAGATCCTTGTCACTTTCTGCCTCAAATGAAACTAATAAACAATCTAGATGGTATATCGTCTATAGGCACCTCCAAAAAAGTGAAAAGATTGGGACTTGCCATTTGTAAAGTGTCCATACCGGCTTCATCATTTATTTTAGAACCAGAAATGTAATAATTACTGGATAAAGGGATCACTATCTTCTGGCATAGCCAAGATCTCTCTAGTATATTTTTTTTGAATAATTCTAAGGGTGACATTAACTTAGTTTGTGAAAAATTCAAACACTACAAGTTTTTCATTCTCAAAATATTTTACAATCTTCCATTTGATTACGAGAGATTAAATTGCTCTTGATAAATGAGGGCACTTGAATCTTGCAAAGAAGATACCATGGCCTCTCTAGCAGCAGATCTATTAGAGTAATCTAACGTGGATCTAGATTCCTCCATGTATTTGAGGAATTGAGATGAGGTATGGCTCAATGTCTTATCCATTTTTTACAAACATCAGACAAAGTAACATTAGAAGCATCGCAATGATCCCCCAAAATAAGTCCTGAAGCAGAACGGATAACAGAGGAGTGAGCTCTGACATTAGTTGCCCCTTCCCCCATAACAGCTTGTATTCCTAAAGTAGATTCAGCAAGAAAAACTTGGGATAATGTAGTGAAAGTTCCAGACTCTCCCACTTTGGCTAAACTCAACCCCCTTCCTGGTGAATGGACTTTACTGGTGGCTGGGGTGGTGTGCGGCCCTTACCAGAGCTCAAGGAAGCACCCGAAGAATCTGTCACCTCCATAGTAGCAGCGCCATTGGTTACAACAGCCAGGTTTTGCAAATGGAAGGCCAGGCCATGGGACATTAACTTTGGAAACCACCAGAGAGGAGGTCGTCCAAACTTTAGGCTTCCTTTTCCTTCCCATCAGACAAGGTAAAATCTTCAATCCAAATTTTTCCAAAGGCACAACCCCTTTGGCTGTGTGCCGGCTCGCTAATCTGATGTTATAAGGGAGGCGAGGGGGGCTCTTGATGATGTCAGCAGCCCAAATCAAGTCCTGCACCGGTGTCACTAACTGGAAGAGCGAATGAGGGACAGCACCTGTTCTCCTCACGTGCAAGTAGCTCTGCTGGCAGGTCTCCACAGACACGATGGCCTCCTGTAAGCATGCCATTAATCAGGTGTTAAAAGGGAGCAGAGGGTGGCTCTTGATGTCAGCAGCACCAGTCAAGGTGAAGATCCCGCACAGGTGTTGCTATTTGGAAAAGCAAATTAAGGACAGCACCCACCTTGTTGGTAAGTCTCCACAAACACGATGGCCCTGACATTTAAATATTTCAAAATATTTCAATGGAAAAGAGGGGTCATGGGATGAGGGTGAAAGGGGTGAGAGGAGTAATCAAATATTTCTTTAGAGAGAGGGTAGTGGATGCACAGAATGGCCTCCCAGTGGAGGTGCTGGAGACAAAAACAGTATCTAAATTCAAGAAAGCATGGGATAAAATACAGGGGATCTCAGAGAGTGAAGGGAATTGTAAAGCTCAATTAGTTAGGTGGATGGGCAGACTAGATAAGCCATATGGTCTTTTTCTGCTGTCATGTTTCTATAATTCTAAGACTTCCAAGTGTGTTGCTGTTTACTGATATCTTGAAAAAATATAATTAGGAGGCTCATGACCTCTTCAGCATTTAACTAAAAACACTATAACTGTCCATAGCTGATTCAAGTTTCAAAGGAACTACGTAACACCAGACTGAAAGCCCATGCTGCCACAAAAACAAAAAGGAAGTGTCCACATAGTAAGGATTTTTTTTTAAAAAAGTACTGGTGACTCTTTCTGCATTGACTTCTTAGGAGTGTCCTTCAGAGTATCTAATTATAACAGTTGTGAATCTCTTCGATTTATCTTATGGGGAAACTGGATGGCTCAGGTAAACTATCTAGCGTTCCACAGCTTTTTACCTCTGGGTCATCAGTTAAAATCCAACTCAGGTTGCTAGGAACTCAAAACGATGGCCTATGTGAAATGAGTTGGCAGTCTCAATGGACAGGTGTCCACATCACTAAACCCAACATTTGACACCATGGCTGGCAGTGTCAGCAGAGGGACCAAAGATTGCAAAAGCATGAAAACTGAATTACCTTTTCACGCTTAGAGATGGTCCTTCCAGAGAAGGGTTTAGACGCACCGACAGGTCAGTGTAAGGAAACTTCCACCACTGCTGATCAGGTTGTACCAGCTCTGTGGTTAAATGGAAGAGTTTCCAATGCCAGCAATCTTTTACCGTTCACTAAAAATATTTTTAAAATGTCCTTATAATCCTTAAAAAAGAGTTTTATAAAAAATTACTTGTACATGATATTGAGAGTAAATAAATTAGTATTTAGTCCATCCACATTACAATCCTTGGACATCGCTTAAGACTACTATTTTGTGTTTTTGGATAGAATGCTTTTCAAAGATCACGCATACACAACCACTTACTGTTGCGGTACTTCAGGGTCTTGCACTTTCACACTTGCAGCTCTTTAAAACTTGACCATATTGACGCGTTTTCTAAGCTCATGTACAGCCACGTACATAAACTGAAAACTACAGCTCAGAACAAATTTTTTTTTTTTGCATCAGCAGCAGAGTGTTCTTCAGGAAATGGAATGATTCCACTAATCCAGAAATCCACTGGATCTCACCAATGAAGTCAGATTAAAAAAAAATTAAAAAGAAAACATTTCTGTTTTGTTATTCTATTCTCTAAATAGGACAATCATCTGATCAATGAGTTCTATGACCAAGATAACCTCACTAGAACAATCTGCACAAGAACTTGCAAAACACAACTAAAGCAGTACAATTCCACTCCTATCAGCATTGGTGTGTAGGGCAGACAAGGTAATGCTGAAAGTACTTCTGCCTTTATGGTTTTTCTGTTAAAAATAGCCCCCCACACACACACACACTTTTGCAAAGCTATTTGAACTCACTGACCAAAAAGGTTTACATTCTGATGTCTGTAGGAGGTAAAAAGAAAGAAAAACTGATGATGTTTGCTACTTTGGCACATAACACTCAAATTGCTATGTTACATTTACTGTGAACAGTAAACGACACAGGAGGAACAAAAGATCTGTAAGTGCCTGTTTTTGAGAAAAGCATCCATGATAGGTCAATTGATTTCTCATTTCCATATTCATAGGACAGGGTCCCAGTGGAGGCACTGGTTGGCATATTGCTGGTTGTCGAAGAGAAGGGGGAGGCAGGATCAGCCGCTGCAGCTGAAGAGTTTAGACCACACAAGCATTTTAAAGTTCCCAGGGTGGCTGTGCCACTCTTCCCTCAGATCACAATCTCCTATTCCCTTAAGACCCAATCCTAATGGAAGACACTGTGTGGCTGGCAGTGTCACTGAAGAGAAGAGTGGTTGGCCAGTAGAGCAAATCCTGCCGGCAGTCAAAGACAAGACTGGATCGGCCATCCTGCCGGCCACCCATGTCTCCTCTTTTGGCAGCCAACAGGATGAGCTCTGTTAGCTACACAGTGTTGTCCCCAGTCCCTATCCCAGGGAAATTATTTGGGAAGGTTTGCTCACCAAGCCTCTTGTGCATGCAGCTAATAAATGGAGCAACCAAGTGATTAAAATATTGGCTTTTTTAAAATCAAATTAAAATGTTGACAATTGTTATACAATTGCTCATACATTCATTAATTTGTTTGGTAAATTCAAAATGACCAGATGGCCAAATATTCTAAGTAAAAAGAGGTTTTGTTTTTTAAATATTCATTTGAGTTGTCCACTCTGTTAGTGAAAATGACCGCCACATTAAGTATGAAAATCATCATAGCTCGTTCTATCAAGACTAAATCCACTTACACTGTGTTGCTCTCGTGGCTGCTCTTCGCCCTCGCTCCACCCTTTCTACCTCTGTGGCGACTCCCTCTGGGTCTGATGGATGGCTTGCTGCCGCGGCGTCTCCATGCCGCTTCTCCCCGGCATCCCCGGACCGGCTTGACGCTGTGGATCCACCATGTTCCTGATGACGTAGGGCACACTCGCGCGCTCCGAAGTATATATCAGCAAGGGCACGAACCTCAGGGGCGTCCCCCTGTATTGACGTCATCCGCTTCCAACATAAAAGGTCTTCACTTGCGCTTACGATTTGAGTTAGCAAGGATTGATTGCGGGGATTCATCTGGACCCGCTTCTCTCTACGCTACTCTGCCTCCTCGGACTTACCAGGGGTACCCGCTCCTCTGGGGCCTCGCTCTCTTTTCTTGATTTCAGATCGCAGACAGGAACCGGTACTCGCTCCTCGAGGGCTCATGTTCCTAAACACTCTGAAGATTCTCTACTGTCTAGAAGCTATCGCATGTACAGACATTGTGAGTTACTACTTCAGATTACAGATAGGAACCGGTACTCGCTCCTCGAGGGCCCTTGTTCCTAAACACTCTGAAGATTCTCTACTGTCTAGAAGCTATTGCAGGTACAGACATTTGTGAGTTACTATTTCAGATTGCAGATAGGAACCGGTACTCGCCTCGAGGGCTCATGTTCCTGAATACACTGAAGATTCTCTACTACCTGGAAGCCATTACAGATACAGACAATTGTGAGTTACCATCGCTCTCTCAGAGCTTTCCCTGGAACCAGGTACTCGCTCCTCGAGGGCCTAACTCTTTCCAGCTACTGAGCCTTCTTAAGAATCTATGTAAGTGTGTCATCTACTACTGGCTATGTATACAGCATACCCTGTATAATCACTATCTACAGTCTCTCTACAGCTCAGCAACCCTGGGATCACAGTTCCAGTATCTGAGGGACTTCAGCCCTGCTGGGCATATCAGCTCACTACTGCCACCTCTGATGGTTCTACGAACCTGTCTAATAAAATAACTATCTGTGTCTGTCTCCATACCCAAGCCTAGCCGGTGGTATCTCTCAGGATATCCTCCTGGGGGCGCTGTCATCTGCCATCGGCCCAAGGATTCACCTATTTACAGCTCCTGAAGTGGGAGCTCACTCCTCCCACTTCAGGAGCTGAGCACAGACTGCTAACTCTCATCTGCTTGCTCCTCTCATCATCATAGCAGATCCTAACAGATTTCTAACTCCTCCCCTCTGGCGGAGCATATTATAACAGATTGCTAATTCCTCCCCTCTGGAGGAGCAGATCATAACAGATTGCTAACTCCCTAGCAGATTCTCAACACACTGATTAGCAATTTATCACTAACAGCTGTTGCAATGTGACTTCAATTTTTAAGGAGGCTCAATTCAGGAACTGGGAAATAGACATGCAAGCCTGACATCAATAAAAGGTAATAGGGTGAAGATAAATATTGAAGAGTAGTAAATCACCTGGACCGGATAGAATACATCCCAGAGTTCTGAAGGAACTAAAAAATGAAATTTCAGACCTATTGGTAAAGATTTGTAACTTATCATTAAAATCATCCATTGTACTTGAAGACTGGAGGATAGCTAATGTAACCCCAATATTTAAAAAGGGCTCCAGGGGCGATTCGGGAAATTACAGACCAGTGAGCCTGACTTCAGTGCCAGGAAAAATAGTGGAAAGTGTTCTAAATATCAAAATCACAGAACATATAGAAAGACATGGTTTAATGGAACAAAGTCAGCATCTCTTTACCCAAGGCAAGTCTTGCCTCACAAATCTGCTTCACTTTTTTGAAGGAGTTAATAAACATGTGGATAAAGGTGAACCGGTAGATGTAGTGTACTTGGATTTTCAGAAGGCATTTGACAAAGTTCCTCATGAGAGGCTTCTAGGAAAAGTAAAAAGTCATGGGATAGGTGGCAATGTCCTTTCGTGGATTACAAACTGGCAGAAATGTAATGTGGACAAGTGCAAGGTGTTGCATATAGGGAAAATTAACCCTTGCTATCGTTACACAATGTTAGATTCCATATTAGGAGCTACCAACCAAGAAAGATCTAGGCGTCATAGTGGACAACACATTGAAATCGTCGGCTCAGTGTGCTGTGGCAGTCAAAAAAGCAAACAATGTTAGGAATTATTAGGAAGGGAATGGTGAATAAAACAGAAAATGTCATAATGCCTCTGTATCGCTCCATGGTGAGACCGCACCTTAAATACTGGGTACAATTCTGGTCGCCGCATCTCAAAAAGGATATAGTTGCAATGGAGAAGGTACAGAGAAGGGCAACCAAAATAATAAAGGCAATGGAACAGCTCCCCTATGAGGAAAGGCTGAAGAGGTTAGGGCTGTTCAGCTTGGAGAAGAGATGGCTGAGGGGGGATATGATAGAGGTGCTTAAAATCATGAGAGGTCTAGAACAGGTAAATGTGAATTGGTTATTTACTCTTTCGGATTATAGAAGGACTAGGGGGCACTCCATGAAGTTAGCATGTGGCACATTTAAAACTAAATCAGAGAAAGTTCTTTTTCACTCGATGCACAATTAAACTCTGGAATTTGTTGACAGAGGATGTGGTTAGTGCAGTTATTATAGCTGTGTTTAAAAAAGGATTGGATAAGTTCTTGGAGGAGAAGTTCATTACCTGCTATTAATTAAGTTGACTTAGAAAATAGCCACTGCTATTACTAAGAACATAAGAACTTGCCATGCTGGGTCAGACCAAGGGTCCATCAAGCCCAGCATCCTGTTTCCAACAGAGGCCAAAACCAGGCCACAAGAACCTGGCAATTACCCAAACACTAAGAAGATCCCATGCTACTGATGCGATTAATAGCAGTGGCTATTTCCTAACTAAACTTGATTAATAGCAGTTAATGGACTTCTCCTCCAAGAACTTATCCAAACCTTTTTTGAACCCAGCTACACTAACATCCTCTGGCAACAAATTCCAGAGCTTTATTGTGCGTTGAGTGAAAAAGAATTTTCTCCAATTAGTCTTAAATGTGCTACTTGCTAACTTCATGGAATGCCCCCTAGTCCTTCTATTATTCGAAAGTATAAATAACCGATTCACATCTACTTGTTCCAGACCTCTCATGATCTTAAAGACCTCTATCATATCCCCCCTCAGCCGTCTCTTCTCCAAGCTGAACAGCCCTAACCTCTTCAGCCTTTCCTCATAGGGGAGCTCTTCCATCCCCTTTATCATTTTGGTTGCCCTTCTCTGTACCTTCTCCATCGCAACTATATCTTTTTTGAGATGTGGTGACCAGAATTGTACACAGTATTCAAGGTGCGGTCTCACCATGGAGCAATATAGAGGCATTATGACATTTTCTGTTTTATTAACCATTCCCTTCCTAATAATTCCTAACATTCTGTTTGCTTTTTTGACTGCTGTAGCACACTGAGCCGACGATTTTAAAGTATTATCCACTATAATGCCTAGATCTTTTTCCTGGGTGGTAGCTCCTAATATGGAACCTAACATCGTGTAACAACAGCAAGGGTTAATTTTCCCTATATGCAACACCTTGCACTTATCCACATTAAATTTCATCTGCCATTTGGATGCCCAATCTTCCAGTCTTGCAAGGTCCTCCTATAATGTATCACAATCCGATTGTGATTTAACTACTCTGAATAATTTTGTATCATCCGCAAATTTGATAACCTCACTTGTCGTATTCTATTGAAAAGCACTGGTCCAAGTACAGATCCCTGAGGCACTCCATTGTTTACCCTTTTCCACTAAGAAAATTGACCATTTAATCCTACTCTCTGTTTTCTGTCTTTTAACCAGTTTGTAATCCATGAAAGGACATCGCCTCCTATCCCATGACTTTTTAGTTTTCTTAGAAGCCTTCTCATGAGGGACTTTGTCAAATGCCTTCTGAAAATCTAAATACACTACATCTACTGGTTCACCTTTATCCACATGTTTATTAACCCCTTCAAAAAAATGAAGCAGATTTGTTAGGCAAGACATCCCTTGGGTAAATCCATGTTGACTGTGTTCCATTAAACCATGTCTTTCTATATGCTCTACGATTTTGATCTTGAGAATTGTTTCCACTATTTTTCCTGCACTAGCAACAGTAACATGGAATAGACTTAGTTTTTGAGTACTTGCCAGGTTCTTATGGCCTGGATTGGCCACTGGTGGAAACAGGATACTAGGTATTGATGGACCCTTGGTCTGACCCAGTATGGCATGTTCTTATTGAGAACAAAATCGTTAAACACAAAGAAGGAAATAGTATAATTAGGAATAGGCAGCATTAATTTTGGAAGGTAAGTCTCCTCTCACAAAACTATTAGACGTCTTTGAAATTATAACTAAGCATATGGGTGTTGGTGAACCAGTCAACAGTGTATTTGGACATTTAAAAAGGCATTCAAAGTACTACACAAGAGTTTATATGGGAAACTGATAACCTATGGGATAGGTGCAACACAATACATTCATGTATCAATAACTGTTTAAAGGAAAGGCAACAGCAAATAGCAGGGAATTACATAGTGGAGTGCCCCAAGGGTTGTATGAGGCCCAGTACTATTCAACTTGTTTATAAATGTTCTAGAGGATGGAGTGACAAGTGAGGATGTAAGTTTCACAGGAATAGCCTAGTGGTTAGAGCAGTGGACTATGAACCAGGAGACCAGGTTTTGAGTCCTGCTGTCACTCCTTGTGACCTTGGGCAAGTCACTTTACCCTCCATTGCCTCCAGGTACAAACTTAGATTGTAAGCCCTCTGGGGATAGAAAAATATCTATAGTACCTACAGTACCTGAATGTAAACCGGTGTGATAAAATACAAAATAAATAGAATATGAGGTACTGCTTCTAGCCTGCAGGTGTTCTGGCCTGTTGAATTATCTGTTCAGTCCACTTAACTCTGTGCCCCTTGCTTCCTTCCAGCAGTTGCTTGTTCCTATCTGATCTTGATTGGCCCAATGGCCACTGGGAGGGTGAGGGCACAGAGCTAGGAAGACTGCACAGATAATTTAATAGGCCCTTACATACATACCTCACATTGAGTAGTTAAAATACAAACTGATTGTTTAAAACTAGAAAGTCTGGGAAATTGGGTATCCAAGTGGCAAATGTATATTGGAAGAAGAAATCCAAACTACTTGTATACCCTACTGAGATTCACTCTGGAAAACTGCTATCAAGAGAGAGACCTTGCAATTACAGCGGACCACACGCTGAAACCATAGGCACAGTGTACAGCAGCAGCCAAAAAAAAGCCAACCATATGTTATGGATAATTTGGAAATGCATGGATGACAAATCAGAGGATGATATAATGCCTCTGGTACAGAACTCTGGTATGACCACACCTGAAGTAGTGTGTGCAATTCAGATTACCCCCATCTCAGAAAGGATGTGGCAGAACTCTTGAAGGTATAGGAAATGGTGAGATGATTGGAGTGTCTTTCATACAAAGAAAGGCTGAAAATGTGGGGTCTTTTTAGCTTGGAAGAGAGACAACTGGAAGGGGTAGGGGGCATGATGGAGGTGTACAAGATCATGAATGAAAAAGGACAAACTTCAAGCAGTTTTTCATCCTGTCCAAAAACATTGTATGTTTGCAGTTTCAAAACAAATGGAAGAAAATATTTATTTAGTCCGTGAGCAGTTAAATTTGAAATCTGCTGAGGGATGAAGTCATAGCAAGCAGCATAGTAGGGTTTAAGACGAGTCTGGATGCAGTCAAGAGCAAACAGAATTTAGAGCTTGAGTGGAGGCTGTGTCGCTACACATGTATCTCTACAGAGAACATTTAGATGACCTCTTGTTTGTGTGCTACTAAATCAGAGAGATAGGATTGGGCTAGATGAACTATCCATCTAAATCAACTTGGCTGATTTATTCTATGGAAGGAGGAACTGGAGACATTTTCAGTTTTAAGTTACAGAGGATTTCTGAAAGAATACAGGTAAACATTTCTTTACAAACCTGGACAGTTCTGCAAGTCACAGGTCCTGGATTCAGTGGCCGTGCAGGCATATCCACAGGTCCTGGTTCGCTTCTGGCTGCCACTTCCACAGGTTACACTACAAATGGTCCATGGGCTCCAGTCTCCCTCACCATCTATATCTCCTACATGCAAGAAAGGAATTGCGGTTTAGAGAAGGAAATAAAAAGTAAATGAACATAAGTTTTTAAGAACTCCGGGAAAATGAAATCCAAATGCTTCTACCTAACATTCTGGCAAGATTCCAACCTCTATCCAGATGTGCAAAGACATTTCTTGGGGAATCACATCCACATTTTTCTTCTCTTAAGTAGGGGGAAGTACTGTCAAATGGAAGTCTATTCCTTCTGATCTCCCTTTAGCTCTTTTACCTTCATCTATGCACTTTATATTTTTCAAAAGGCTCTTTAATAGAGTTTCTGTAATTCCATTTTGAAAATCTGATGCAACTTAAATTCAAACTCCCAGTGAATCTCTGACCTCGTGCAAGTTATGATGCTTTGGTATGAGACGGCCCACATTTGCAATGTTGATGTCAGGGATCCCCAAAATATATCCTGAAAATAGCATTTGGTATGTTCAAGTTATAAATCAAAGTGCATAACATGGAGCTACCAAAAAGTAGAGCAGTTATTACATATATAATTTAAAAATATTAATAACATATATACTAATACTGTAAAGTGTTACATATTTTTATAACTATACTAAAAATGCACATTATTTCTACCTTTGTTTTGAGGGGGGGGGGGGGTTGTTATTATACTGTTCCTGATTTCCTTTATGTTACCTTTGCCTGTGTCTTTCCTTTTTCCTCTCTCTGTCTCTCCAAGTTCTTTCATCTTAACTCCCTTCATTTCATACATCTCCACTTCATTATTATTGGCCCAGCAGTTTCTGGCCTGCTCAATTTGAACCTACTTCCATCGGGCTACAGCATTATGAGCCTTTCGTCTGCAGCCACCCGGCGTGTATATCACCCATCCAATTCAGCCTGACCACTGCAGCATGTCCTTGGCCAACAGCAACATACTGCGGCTCCCCTCCAGACCTCAGCACAATGCACCATAAAGCTGTCCAGCAGGTGTCACTGCCGAGCGATGACCAAGATTCCAGCCTCCCAGGGATCGTGAACACAGTCTCTGCAGCATCCCCAACCTTGGCCAGTCCGAGGAACAGAAGGCTGATCTGGGAATCAAGCCCAGGTCTTTTTGCACAACACTTGCTACTGAGCCACTGGACTGGCCCACTTCTCCATCACTGCCTCTTCATTTTTCTCCCATCTCTAAAAAAAAAAAAAAAAAAAAAATCACCCCACCATCTCTCCCTTAGTGTTTCACTCACTCTCTACCTCTCCCTCTTCTCTCATCGCAATTGCCCCCTGCCGCCCCTCCAACTTTCTCCGTTTCTTCCTTGCAGCCCCCACCAGTCCATCTTCCCCCAGGGCCCTCCTGGAACACTTTCACCAGCAGCAGGCACAATGCTGCATAACCTGAGGGCAGGTGGCACGTACCAGGAAAACACAGAGCACATGTTCTATGTCTCCCTGTCCACCCGCTCCTTCTCTGGCCCTGACAGTGCAGGCTTTTGGTTCAAGAAGGGAAAAGGAAGAAAGAGGGCCATTACGAAGGCAAGGGACCCCCCATGCTCTTTTGAAGTCTTCGGAGCACGTCTCCCCTGCCCTCAAGTTCTGCGGCATCAACATCTGCTGACACACAGCTGGGAGGGAAGACAGCTCAGGAGCCTCTTGGAAGCTGTCTGCCCTCCCAACCGTGTAAGAGCAGTATAAAATGTAAATGAAGATTTCAAGAGATTATAGTTCCAGTGATAGAGTGTCTTGAAAAAAGTTCTTTAAAAAAAAAAAAAAAAGATCTGGGGCCCAGGGAATGCTAAATTTGAGATTTAAATGGCAACAATGCCAGTTTTTCAGAACAGAACCTCATATGCTCCATTAACTACTAAAATGTTTTACAAATTAAAATTAATGCGGAGGTGTTGTTCCGATTTTGTTGTGGCGCTGCATGTCTATGTTAAGCCTTTATTCTTGAGTATTCTCTTTTGCCTTTTTTGGATCTCCCTTTAAATTTCTCTCTCTCCTCCCTCCCTTATTATTGTATTTCTGCTTGGTAGTGGAATTGTTATTTTCATATTTTGAAACTTTTCTTGAAATGTTTTTTGTAAATTGTGATTTTCCACATATTTCTACTACAAACTGTTATGTTTGTAAAGTAAAAAATTCTGTAAATAAAGAGTTAAAAAAAAAATTAAAATTAAAGCAAAGGCAAGAGAACTAAAGAAATGCCAGAAACCAGTGTAACGACACATATCCTTTACTCTTTGGCAACAGGTACTCTTCAGCTCTCAAAATACACAAAGCATTTTGCATGCTCATTAACCCAAACATTTTAATATAGGGCCAGCTTTAGGCCAACCAGTGTCCCTGCCCCCCCCACCCCCTGAGCCTCTTCAGGGTTCCCCTCCCCACTCAGCTGAATCCCCACCCCATCTTGCTCCCTCAGTGATAAATTTAAGCTTTTACCACCCTTAGGCACTGTTGGTGCCATCACGCTCCTACTCCTAGCCCTGGATGATCAGACAACTCTAATGAGGTCTTGGATCTATTAAGGATGAGACAGAACCCCCAATATGAATCCTGCACTTCAAGTTCTATAACAAACATACATTGCATCTAAATCCTACAACAATAGGTACAGTGCAGAAGTAGTAGGCTTCCCCTTATAACTCACCTTACAAAACAGGTAAATTCCAGCATCACCTTAATCATAGCAAAGCTACTCCCTCCAGTACCAGGCACTTTGTGAAGTAAAACAAAACCTACAAAAAAATGTCCTTAGAATCTATACGGCAAATCTACCACACCATAACAGTACTAATTCCCAAGACTCAAATAACCTTACCTATGAAAGGCAGCACTGCAAATATTACACCTGGCCCTAGAACACCAATACACCTCCTACTTGGAAAACATAAGGCAGACTGCTACACATTCCTACATGCTACGGTAGCAGATTCCTTCACCTCGATCACACACACAGAACATGTTGCCACAAATAGAAACAAAAACAAGTGGAAATCCTAAGAAGCCAGACTCTGAAAGCAGTGCAACACTGAAAAAAAAAACCAAAACAAAAAAACCCCCCAAATGCATTTCTTCTTATATTGTACATAATACCAACATATCAGAGATACACATTCCCAAAGCTGACGTATTCCAGTCACTAAATGGAAATAAAATGCTTTTTTTCTACCTTTGATGTCTGGCCCTGGTCTCTTTTTCCTGCTTGCCTCTGCTCAGTTTTCTCTTAATACTTTTCCAGGCTCTCACTTTCTAACACACACTCTCTCTCTCTCTCTCTCTCTCTCTCTCTCAATTCTAGGCCTCTTCTTGGGCTGCTGCAGGATAGTGTCCACAGCAGCCCTGCTGCGCCATGGCTTCCTTTTCTTCTTGTGCCACCACGGGATGGGGTTTGTGGAGGCCCTGCTATGCCACAGCCTCTTTTTTTCCTTGGGTCCCCACTGGTTGGGGGTCTGCGGCAGCCCTGCTGCAGGGCTGCCCCTTCAGCCACTGAGCAGACCCAGCCGTGACTACACCACAGGCCCCCCACGGGCCCTATCAGGAGGGGAGACTGCAGCGGTGGCTCTACAGCTACATTGGAAGGGGGTGCACTGGCACCCTGTGTGACCGCATAGGTCGCACACCCCAAAAACTGCAGAAATGTAACTCGCTTTCACAAGACTTTGAAAAATTTACAACATTTAATGATGGCTGTGCACAATATCTGGGGAGCTCAGATGATTCGTTATTTGTTTGATCTGCTAATTCATGAATTCATGAGACGTCATGAGTGACAGCACATGCAATTAATGAATAGTCATACACTACAGAATTAGAATTCAGAAGTAATTTGGGAAGATTAGATCAGCTCTATTGGTCATTACTTTCCGTCATATTCTACACTTCCACGTAATTGTGCAAATATGGTTTTCTCTGGATGATCTGTAGCAATCAATTCATTTTTGTTTTTTTCAGTCCTCAAGTCTGGTTTACATTCACACAATTATAAAGGACCAAGCAAGAGAAATGCTGGAGAGAGATGTCTGGCACCTTTTTCCTCCCTCAGGATCTGCAATGCCACATGTTCCACAACAGGTGAGAGATGATTAGGGCTAGGCATGGAGAGGTAATAGAAGGGGTGCACGAGGCCCGTGGCAGAGGAAATGGATGCAGTATGATAGATTCTAGAGGGCTACATGCATACAAGACAGCTGGGGTTGGGGGGCAATAGATGGGTATGAGAGAGCCGGGGTACAAGACAGCTCAAGTGAGGGAAGGGGGTAGAGGGGATGTGTGAGAGCTGGGGAGAGGTAAAGGCAGTGCAGAACTAGAGTGAGGGATGTGACACAGCCAGAGGGGTGTGCAAAAGAAAGCCAGGGGTGATGATGGGGGGGAGGGGGGAGAGGGGTGAGGTAGAGCCAGAGTCAGTGTGCAATTATGAGATGATATAGAATACCCTGGGAGTTGGAGTGGTGAGGGGATACGCAAGCTTGCCATGGCGCCCTAAGCTGAATATTTTCAGTACTTAGTGATGCTGCTGTCCCCAACACTATTCTGGCAATCAAACTGCATCACTTCTTCAAAATTTAAAGGCATCTTTCATTAATCAATGATGAGGTTTCCCATGCTGAAAAAACTCTGTTCCTCTAACTGCAGAGAGGGAGCAAAGTATACATAGGTAGATCTGCAAAAAGCTACAGTATATTCTAATAATTTAATAGAGTTTGTGTGAGGGATTTGGGTCATATTAGCTTGGGTGAGTGGTCCTCTCAGCCCAAACTTGCTCATGAACGTACTCAACTCAAGTAAAGCACCTATAACGTTTACAAATCACAGGATGTTTCTAGACTTTAAATTTTGAGAGAGGAAAACTTTGACCTTTGATTGCAAGCAATGATGGTAACAGAAGTTTTCCTGCATCAGATGTCATGGCAGAAGAGGGATAACCAATCACGTAGCTTGAGCTTTCCTGGCTCCTCAGACGGTAATAAAATGTTCATTTGCATTTCTCATGTCATCATATATAAACATAAGCGGCTTGCCCTGGGTCCCACATTATATATATAAAACACATTTTTAGAGGGCAGGGTAGCTGGGGCAGGTTGTTACTCTGTGCTAGTTGCTTTTGAGCAGGACCTTTACTCACACATTCCATACTGCACACGATGTCCTCGGAGACCACTGCAGAGCCAGCATTCATTACAAACACTTTATTTAACTGGTTTGCTAAAAGCGTATATTAGAGTTTGTCACAGCTATTTTTATCCATTCTCTTAAAGTGTAGATGAGCGGAAATTGTCTCCAGTATTACTTTTCTTAATATCATCCCCTTACACCAATATGCATTTTAAGAGAATGGATAAAATAGTCACAATATGCTCCGGCAGGCGTTTTAAACAAATGGATTAAATGAGGTGTGTGTACAAAATAAATATTGAAACATGAATTTAGCCAAGGGAAGTCTTGCTTCATGAATCTGCTACATTGTTTGAGGGCGTAAACAAACGTGGATAAAAAAGTGAGCCAGTTGATACAGTGTATCTGGATTTCCAGAAAGCATCTGACAAAGTCCCTCATGAGAGACTTCTTAGGAAATTAAAAAGTCATGGGATAGAGAGCAGTGTCTTACTGTGGATTGCCAACTAGTTAAAAGATAGAAAACAGAGAGGAGGGCTAAATGGTAAATTTTCTCAGTGGATAAAGGTGAATAGTGGAGTGTCCCAGGGATCTGTTCTGGGACCACAGCTTTTTAATATATTTATTAATGACCTAGAAATGGGAACAATGAGTGAGGTGATCAAATCTGCTGATGACACTAAATTATTCAAAGTTGTTAACTCTCAACAGGATTGTGAGAAATTGCAAGAGGATATTGCAATTGCAAGAGGATAAAACTGGGAGACTGAGCATGCAAAGGAAATTTACTGTGGACAAGCGCAAAGTGATGCACTTAGGGAAAAGTAACCCAAATTATGGCTACACAATGCAAGGTTGCACATTAGGAGTCACTATTCAGGAAAAGGATCTATGAGGCATCATTGATAATACATTGAAATCTTCTGCTCAGTGTGCAGCAGCAGCAAAGAAATAAAATAGAATGCTAGGAATTATTAGGAAACAGGGCCGGTGCAAGGGGATTGGGCGCCCTAGGCACCTTCAGTCTTGCGCCGCCCCCAGCCGCAGCCCCGACTCCTCCTCCCCACCCAAAAGAAAACTTACAAAATACCTGGTGATCCAGGTGGGGGCCCAGGAGCGATCTGCTGCTCCCGGGGCCTCGGCTGCCACTAACCAAAATGGCGCCGGTGGCGTTTAGCCCCTACCATGTGGCCAGAAAACAGAGAGGAAGGCGATCAAGAAAAGCCGTGAGGAACAAAAAAAGAAAGTGACCGGAGGTCCTTCAAGAGTTCTTTATTAGTTGCCCGACTCTAGGCCTGAGTTTCGCCTAAAAAGGCTGCTTCAGGGGCTTCTTTAAATATCTCCAAAGGATTTAGAGATATATTCTCTAATGCAAGCAGGTGTTATTAATCCTTCCATCAATCGGGAATTCCTCGATTGTGGTCAAGAGCAGTTTAAAATTCAATGCGCGTCTGGAATCACACAAAATTAATTTTGTGTGATTCCAGACGCGCATTGAATTTTAAACTGCTCTTGACCACAATCGAGGTTTAGCCCCTACCATGTGACAGGGGTTATCGGTGCCATTGGTTGGCCCCTGTCACATGGTAGGGGCTAAAGGCCACCGGCACCATTTTGCTTAGTGGAAGCTGAGGCCTCGGGAGCGGCAGATCGCTCCCGGGCCCTCCACTGGACCACAAGGGGGGCGTCGGGAGGGTGGCACAGTGAGGCGGGGGCTGGCAGAATTTTGAAAGGGCACTTTCTGCCCTTTCAAAATTTTGCTGCCTGCCGCGGCGCCCCCTAAATTGTGGCACCGTAGGCACAGGCCTAGCTTGCCAAGTGGTTCCTCCAACCCTGTTAGGAAAGGAATGGAGATTAAAACAGAGAATATCATAATGCCTCTATATCACTCCGTGGTGCCACCTCTTCTTGAGTATTGTGTGCAGTTTTGGTCACCACATCTCAAGAAAGATATAGCAGGATTAGAAAAGGTACAAAGAAAGGTGACCAAAATGCTAAAGGGGATGGAACAGCAACCCTATGAGGAAAGGCTGAAGAGGTTAGGACTCTTCAGCTTGGATAGAAGACGGCTGAGGGGGGATATGATAGGTGTATAAAATGAACGAAATGGAATGAGTAATGTTAATCAGTTGTTTACTCTTTCAAAAAGTACAAAGACCAGGGGACACACAGTGAAGTTACTGGGTAACATATTCAAAACTAATAAGAGAAAATATTTTACTCAATGCATAATTAAGCTCTGGAATGCGTTGCCAGAGGATGTGGTGAAAGCTATTAGTGTAGCTGCATTTAAAAAAGGTTTGGACAGGTTCCTGGAGGAAAAGTCAGTTAATCATTATTAAAGGTAGAGAGGCAGAAATCCACTGCTTATTCTTGGGATAAGCAGCTTGGAATCTATCTACCCCTTGGGATCCTGCCAGCTACTTGTGACCTGGATTGGCCACTGTTGGAAACAGGATACTGGGCTTGATGGACCTTTGGTCTGACCCAGTATGGCAAGCCTGATGTTAAACAGCACTATAAGTATAGGGATTTATGGCCTGGTAGACTCTGCCTGCTTCTTTGGCTTTTTAAGTTAATTTGAAGCCTCTTCTGGGGCTGAGATGCTATAAACCTCTCTCTCTCTCTCTCTCTCTATATATAAAAGACAGTAACTTAAATCATGGTGTCGCACCATCAAAATACTTCTGCTCTGGGCTGGTCACGTAGCTCAGTGCACTTCCGTGTGGAAGACCCCAGATTTGATTTTCAAGTCCAGGCTCTGCTGCTTGGCCAACCAGGGTGGAGGATGCTGAGGAGGTGGCGTTCACCCACCTTAAGTATTTCCAATAGCCAAGTAATTGTATTATGTGACAGTGGGGGCTGTATATAGAAGACTTGTTCAGTGGTGGGCAAGAGAGGGAAGGGGGCTTCCCTGATGTAAATAATATACAGTCCAGTCCCATCCATTAATGACTAGTGGGTCACCATGACTCTGCGGCTAGTCCTATGGATTTCTATAGCCCCCTATACTCAACTCTGCAATAGTTCTTTTGAAAAGCAAGACTCTACATACAAGTTAGTGATGGAATTGAGATTTGATATATTTTAGCTTACAGTCTTATATTGCTGCGCTTGTCAGGTTACCAAGGATATGAAAAGTAATAGAACTATCCCCTTTCTCTTATTTTATTGGACATGGTAGTTTCCTCCTGCTCGTTCGCTTTCCAGCTCAGTTAGAGCCAGGACTGGGATCTGATACCATAAGCCACATTGGTAACTACCCTGGGATTTTTCTCCTATTTTATATTCCACTCAACTCGCACAGCCTCATAATCATGGACCCTAAATCCAGCTACTAGGTGTCACCGTTGTGCAATGACTGGGAATCCCCTCCCCCAGTGAAAGACCTGATCCGGTGGTCAAACCTGGGTTTTCTGCATGGCAGTGCACTGCACAGTATTGCCCTGAGCTGCTGGACTGACCCAGAAATATCCCATTCAGAACACTTGATAAGTATTGCTTTGTAGATGCAATAAACAAATTATGCTCTGATATTTCTATTGCCAATCCAGTTCTTGAAATACCAGCTAAAGTTTTATGCCTTGTTTTAACCCCTCTATTTCTCAAACCACATATTTTAAAATATATATTCTTTATTTAATTTGAATTGGCCCCAAACCTTAAAACAGAATAAGCGTTCTTTTGGATTACACTATAGAAAGTAAAATACATCATTGGCATACCTTCCCTTTGACTTTGTAATTTTTGTGGAAGCAGCAGTGTATTATCACTTCAATTTAAATATGCAACATGGGACAGTGATTGATGACAAGTTTTGCTTCTCCTTTTTTAGACAATATTGGCCGGAGAAAACAAATGGTTGGGTAGATTTATCCCAAAGTATTTTGACAAGAAAAGCACATAAATGTTAGTTTTGTTAAAGGGATTTTGGCTTTCCAAAAAGCAAATGAGACAGTAACTTAAGTTACGGTGTTGCACCATCAAAATACTTCTGCTCTGGGCTGGTCACGTGGCTCAGTGCACTTCCATGTGAAAGACCCCAGATTTGATTTTCAAGCCCAGGCTCTGCTGCTTGGCCAACCAGGGTGGAGGATGCTGAGGAGGTGGCGTTCACAGTCCCTAGGTGAAAATCCCACTTATGCAATAATGACACCTACTGGCTAGCTCTAGAGTGCACTTGTGCCTGGTTCTAGGGGTAAAGAATAAAGACAATCCATGCATTTCTGTTAGGTGGGAGCATGCCAATGTGGCTCATGGTATCAAATCCCAGTACAGGCTCTAACTGAGCTGGAAAGCCAAGGTGAAGGAAACTACCATGGCCAATAAACAAGCGCAGCAATATAGACTGTAAGCTAAAATGTATCAAATCTCAGTTCCATCACTAACTTGTATGTAGAGTCTTGCTTTTCAAAAGAAACATGGCAGAGTTGAGTATAGGGGGCTATAGAAATCCATAGAACTAGCCACAGAGTCATGGTGACCCACTTGTCATTAATGGATGGGACTGGAACATATATTATTTACATCAGGGAAGCCCACCACTGAACAAGTCTTCTTTATACATCCCCCACAGTCACATAATACAATTACTTGGCTATTGGAAATACTTAAGGTGGGCCTTCAGCGATAATGTAACTAAGAATGATCTCTACAGCTTTTCTACACAAATCTACTCTATGGCTGTAAGGCAGAGGTATTCACTCCCAGTTCTTCAGGGCCGCAAACAGTTCGGGTTTTCAGGGTATCCCTAATGAATGTGCATCATAACAATTTGTATACAATGGAGGCAGCGTGTATGCAAATCTCTCTCATGCATATTCATTAGGGATATCCTGAAAATCCAACCTGTTAGCAGGTTGGTGAGTTCATTGCTTAAAACAATTGTCTTTTTATATTATGTTCTGATACAGTAACAACCTTGGGACCGGATGTTTCTCTGGAAATGGCATTTGTAGCCCGATATCTGTTAATATCAGCTTCTCAAGAAATCCTACTGAACTTTGCATTTTGTTTTCCTGGTTTTTTTTTTCAGCACAATCACTAACAAATTTGCATATCACTAACCCTTAAAATATTACGAGACTGATATCCAAAGGGCTTGTCCGGGAAATTTTAAAATTACTCCCTACTGACCAGCTACATTTTTTCCACATAACTCATCATCTGCACAAAATTTAGTCAGAAAGAAAAAAAAAAAGAAGATGTAGTTATGGAGGCATTCCAGGGGCGTAGTTCAATTTTAGCTGGTGAGCGTTAACATTCAGTGCCACAGCCAGGTAAGACTGGCCAGAAGAATACCTATCCCAAAATTAGCCAGGTAACTTTACCCAGCTAAATTGTACTGAACATTCACCAACCACTCCCTGACCTCTGTGTAGAACATTTTGTACTGTTCAGCTGCTAAGCAAACCTATGGTATCAGAATACCTCTCAGGAGCATCTTCCTTTACGCCAATGTATGTGGACTCAATCAAAAGAAACCTAGAATATGATGGCAGATTATCTCCTGGTGCAATGGAGTTGACCCCAGTTGATCTCTGGCTCTCTCTTCACAACTAGAAATATTCCTTGCTTGTCTCATGCTTTCTTGAATTCTGTTCTGTCTTTTGCCTCCATTACCTCCACTTGGAGGCCATTCCATGCATCAACCTGCCCATGAAGAAATATTTTCTGATGCTACTCCTGAGTCTACCTCTTTGGAGTTTAATCATGCGATCTCTGGTTTTAGCGCATTTTTTGCATCAAAAAAAGGTTTGGTTCTTGTAGAAAAAAGAGAAGCAAATTATCTCGTGGAAGTATGAAAAGCTGAGAGAGGAGGAGAGGCAAGAACAGAGGAAAACAAAATTAAAAAGTAAAAGTAAGGAAGAAAATAAAATGTAAAAATAAAAAGCAATTTCAGGACCCCCCAAAAATGCAGCAAAATAAAAGAAAAAAAGAGCAAGTTGGCAAACCTCCCCCCCCCCCTAAAAAAACAAAAAAAGCCTGGAAACATTCATTAGTTTCTAAAAATTTCAGGGTGGTACCAAAGTTTTTCTAAATGTGTTTCCAACCCTGTACTTGCAGTAAGTCATGAATCTTCTCCATTTTTTAAGTTCCTTATCCTCCTGCCTTCTGGATCAGTGACAGCATTCTGGCTGAGGCATAGCACCATGATTCCCTCAAAAATAGGGCCTAACTGCACTGCTAGAACAACCAATAGGTGTTACGCTTGAGCAATGGCTGGGATTTCCACCTTCAAAAGAACTCAGATACTGCTGCTGCAGCCTCCCCAGTCTGAGTCATCGCTTTATTCAGGACTCATGCATGGTTTAGAATGAACACATAGAAAACATGTTCTTCTCAATGTTCACTAAATCATTCTTTTATAGCCTTTGGGCATTGAAAACCCTTCCTCTGTTATAACTGGTGAGATTACACATTTTATCTAATAAACAATGGTAATCTACTTTATCCTTTCCCTATCTTTTAAACAATACACCATGTCCTAAATTTGGACACCAGTCATGAGCTCTTTTGTTTTTGATCTGGCAGCTTTCTTTTTTTTTTTTTTGCTTTATAGCTCAACTGGAATGAAAACTGAAACCTGATGCTATAAAACTTCATTCATAACTACTCGAGATTTTTTTCTCCTATTTTATATCCCCTCCCAACTTACTTAAGTCCAGTCACTGCGACCACCGTCCTCAGCCTGGGGTCATGCACCAGAGCTCCTTCTGAACCCCTGCAAACATAGGCCATAAATCCGGCCACTAAGTGTCACTGATGCACAGTGCCTGACTTCCTCCTCCCCCAGGAGCTACCTCTGCAGCATCTCCAGCCTTGAATGATCCAAAGAGCAGAGCTGAAGGGGGAAATCAAATTCAAGTCCATCCATTTGGCAAAATACAGCACTGCTTTTGAGCCACTGAGTCTATCCAGTCATACGTTCTATGTACACACACTAAGCAGAAGCAGTACCCAGAAAGGACAACTGCCTGCAAAAATAATTACTTATTTTAGATCTATAGACAAAGACACACACACTCTAGCCATTCCTTTCTCTACGTTAAATCTTAAATATATAAAATGTTTATAAAAATTCACACATTTTCCAGGTCCTCCCAGAGTTCTATTTAAAAACCACCAGATGGGCCATGACAGTCTAGGGCAGGGCTTCCGAAACTTTTAGCCAGTGTGACCCCATTGTAGTACTTGAAAATTCATGTGACACCCCCCCCAAAGATGACCAAAGCAAATTAGAAAGAAAGGGCAGGCTGATGACGAGGCAACATTTTTCTCTTGAGCAGGTTTAGTGATGAGTGAGGAGAAAAGAGTAGTTGCAATCTCCACCCGGCCCATGCACACTCAGCCCTCCCCTCATGACTAGTCCCAGGCGTGACTGTGATCTGCAAGTGGCCACAGCGTTGGTAAGGAAAGTCAGCGAAGGCCCTGTGAGCTAGTGCAAGCTCACAAGCCTTGTCCAGTCACCTTGATCCCTCCCTCACACCATAGAAACTCGTATGAGGCGGTGCCACTGCAGAGTCTGAGTGCGCACGTTGACTTCCATTACTAGTGCCGCTGCTGCTGCCTGAAGAGCATTGCCATTTCAGGCACCTGTGACCCCAGCTGAAGGTTCTGTGACCCCTGTTTGGGAAGTCCTCCCAAACATATCCTGGGGACCCTGACCCCCACAGAGCCAGTTGGGTTTTCAAGCTAGACATAATGAATATGAATGAGATAAATCTGCATGCACTGGAGACCCACTTTATGCAAACATCTCATGCACAGTCATTGCGGATATACAGAAAATCCAACCGGCTGACGGGCCACCAGGACAGGTCAGGGAAGCTCTGCACTACGATGACTCTCTCTGTGGTACGTTTGTCTACATATCTCTGGCAGAATCTATATGAACTCTATTTTAAAGCTTTTAAACAGCACATCCCTTTTTTTTAAATTGACATACCTGGGAATGGAACACTTAGAAAGAGGGCGACAAGCACAGTGGTGTTTTTAAAGTGGTGCTCTAATGAATATTTGTGTTGTGAAGTAACCCAGTACGTAAGCCGCCATGAATACATAGATGTGAGGGATACAAGCTTTTAAAGAACCACACACAAAGAAAAGAGGTGATTTTTAACCATGTACTAGAACCACTGCAAGTTGAAGAAAACTCTCACAGAAGGCAAAATGAGGGGGGAAGATTCATTTCCACAACGTGACTTTCCTCCAGTGCCTACTGTAAAATATTGTGTGTGGTACATGCAGGGCCCAATAAGAAAAATATTAATTAGAATTTGAGGACTTTTTTTTTTACCATAACCAGTGTGACAACCTCTGCTGCATAATATTTTCATCTGTCTTTGGCTTCAAGCATTATAATCTTGGCCCCCTGGGTGAGTAATTTTCCATCGTCCGGTTTTTATAAACACACACACACTCTATGATAAAGGGGCTCCCCTATTTGAGACACAGTGACCACACATAAGAGTGGTTTAACTAAAGGCGATCGATAGTTCTTGTACAGTAAAATTAAGGTAATGGCACTTGTTAACTTTATGAAACCCTCCCAATGTCAACAGAAGAAGATGAATGATATTGCTCTTGCCTGCTGTAGGAACTGCTGCCTGATTAAAATTAATAGTTCATTCTATGCTCAGCTATGTGCTTGTCTGCAAACCAATCAGAAATTCAGGTTTGATAAATACATACGTACTATTACTTTTTCTTTACTTTCTAAAATGACATGCATGACTTAGAGAGAAGGTGCTAAGAGAAATATTTATTTCCCTGCATTCCCTCTCTTCTGCCCATTCATTCACAATTGATATAGAACATTTCCTTTTTTTTTTTTGTTTTAAATTACAGACCAATTAGTAGCATGTGCCTAAGAAACTCTGGATGATACCCCAGCATAAATTAGTTTTTAAAAGCTACATTTCACAGATGGACTAAAGCCACATGTGGAAAATTTTATTTTACTTGGCCTAGTTTCTGTGACGCCTCATCATTTTCATTCCCCCCCCAAACTAGTTTTATAGTCCAAAAATGCCCATAAGAGGTCTGGAATGTGAACTCACCATATTCTGGCTGCTCTTTGGATTGAAAAGTACGGTGACTGGGTGCATGTCTATCCCACCCACCAAGAGGGTTTAGGAAGTTGCTATCTTCGGTGGTGCTGTCATATTTGTAGTCTTGCTCACCACTGTTCATACGAGTCAAAGTTGATGACCTCTGCCACCAGTTCCTCCAGTCAGGTGATGGGACTGGCCAGCTGGGCTTGTTCTCTTTTTGCAAATCCTTCTCTGTTTCAGTGTCAGACCCATCAACCACTTCTATGGTGACCTAGAGAATTCAAAACATGTCAAGATTTTGAGCATTGCAAATCCCAAACTAGAATTCCTGCAACATCAGGACAACACTTTTTCAATGCAGGAAGGAAAAACGTATTCATGTTGTGTCTTATAAATTCATCTTGTAGACATGTAGCCTTGATTTACTATAAGCCTCACAAACATTCCTGTGCGGCCACGAAATGCATCAAAAACCGATGAATTACAAAACATAGCTCATTCTGCAACTTTTGCTGATTCTGACCATAGAATAAAGGTCAAAAGTGAGCTACCAGCCATAAAATAAATCTGATTCTGAAACTTTTAATCTACACAGATTTTAGTTTTCTGAGAAAATTGTTTAAAAAGAAATATTTCAAGCAGGAAATTAAGCACCGTAGACACCTGAAAAAAATTAATTGTTCAGGTCTATCTCTAAGGGTGAAATGAAGCACATCATCTACTTTCAATATGATCAATCAAGGTAGGACAGAGAAAAGGAGCACTTAGCTATGGCTTGCAAGTAGCCATTTTCTCCTCTATGAGGAGATTGCCCTTATGGCAATAAGGTACTGCCACTGAGACGAAATAACCAGATGCTGGCTTAGACCACACTCACTGAAACCATCAGAGGTCTCCAGTCTATGGGTAAAACAGATAAGTAGCTATTGCTTGCTTGTCTCCATCAACAATTCCCAAGTTCTCTGTTAGTGATACACAACTTGAATAGCTATGCTGTTGTAATGTATCTATTTTATTTTAACTTTAGTATTTCTATTTAGGGAACACCAATATCCTTATTATGAATGCAATCTACAGATAAGATGCCCCCACTGTACTGTCTACTTTTCTGATACCCATAATTTATAAAAACTATTCCATCACCTTGATGAGGCAGGAAGGAGCGTATCACCTTGATGAGGTGGGAAAGGATCCTGTAACTAGAACCTGTCCTCAAGGTATCCTTTCACACCAAGGATAGGTCTCCAGGGGCAAATGCCCAGGAGGAAAGGTTAGGACGGCTGCTATAGTTGGTGATTCAATTATTAGGAAAGTCGATAGGTGGGTGGCTGGTGGACATGAGGATCACTTGGTAACTTGCCTGTCTGGTGCGAAGTTGTCAGACCTCTTGCATCACATAGATAGAATTGTAGATAGTGCTGGGGAGGAACCAGCTGTCTTGGTACATGTGAGTACAAATGACATAGGAAAGTGCAGGAGGGAAGTTCTGGAAGCCAAATTGGGCATTTTAGATAGAAAGTTGAAATCCAGGGTAGCATTCTCAGAAATGCTCCCTATTCCATGTATAGGACCCCAGAGGCAGGCAGAGCTCCAGAGTCTCAATGCATGAATGAAATGATGGTACAGGGAAGAGACCTGCCTTTGGGGTCCTCCATGTGGAACTGTTAGCATTTTGGGGTATTTTGTTTTCAGGAAATAGAACATTTTAATTCTTAATAGTGTGCACTATTTCCTAAAATGAAAAAAAAAAACAAGTACGCCCACACCAATAAAATGAAATTCAGCTAGAAACCCCCCCCCAATGAAAAAATGAAAATCTGCAGCCTGCGCACTATCTTCTTGACTGACATTTTACCTCCTCTCTTGACTTGCTTCTTAACCTTTTTAACTTACAAAGTTGTTTGCTCTTGAAAGTTCTATATTTATGAAGTGTCTTGTTAGACAAGCCTAAATTCCTATTTACAACTTACAGATTTGGCATTGGTATGACACTTATAATAAACATATGTTATAGTTTAAGACTTCTAACATCTGCTCTACATCGTGCATTTATAATAATGTTCTATTATACTTAGAGGCCAGCTGCAGAATTCACAGTAATAAAACAACCTGATTTTGAATTTCAGAAAGGCAGCACAAAAGCTTTTCTTGAAGACATCGTTCTAATGTCACATAAAAGAAATAAAAAGACAATCTTTCTGACTGTTCACAGGTTTTAAATATCTATGTCGTGTACATTATCCAGCACTCCTGAGATGTTAATCAAGATTCTGAATGAAAGAGAATGAATTACAAGCCATCAATTTAACCCTTCGTCCCCTCTGTGTTTTATTTTATTAAAAGCAAAGCTTCTGATACGTCACAGAAGTATCTCTCAATGCATCATTCACAACAACGAACTTAATTCACCACTATAAACTGTCATTTGCTTATTGGTCTTTATTGAAATTGTTCTCGTGGCATATACAATTTACAAGACTTAAAAAGTATAATGATTTAATAAAAAATAGTTTCTAGCTAACTCAGCACTCAAGTCCAAAAATGAATAGCATTTTTCCTTAGTCCATTTTCCAGAAAAGAAAAAAAAAAAAAAAGACTTATGAGATTGCTGTGTGTGGCTCCCCTAATAGCTTTTTCGCCTGGTGTCCTATTCTCACCAAATTTTCAGGACATGAGGACTCCTCTGACAGCGTTGGGGTTTTGTTTTATTTTTTATGGTATGCATAGCGTGGAGCACACACATCCCGAGAGTAAGCGCCTTTAGTTCTGGGTGGAACATCTGGTTATTTTTCCCCACAACCTTCCTCCCAATCCTTTAGGTACTCTGTTCATTTGGAATCTGCCTCAATAGAGAGTTACAGTACTATAATCCTTTGTTCATGGCTCGGCTCTCCAGGCACCCAGACCCTTATCAGCACGGGAGAATAGCATCAGCAACAGCTCCTGCTCACTTGGCCTCCCTTTCCCCTGCAAGGCATCTCCAGGAGGAGAAAGGAAGACAGAAGAAGGAGTAATGGTTGCTGGGTAGGGTAATGAAAGTGGCGGCTAATCCAGGAGGCAACTCCTTTTTGCCACTGGGCTGAACTGGGTGTGGAGGCTGGTGACTGCGGCTATTAGGTCATTGCTGGTCCCTCTCAGCACCATCTGGAGTACACCAACACTTTCTTAACTACCTCTTCTCCAGCTCCTGGAGACCCTCTGTGGCTTGCAGCCCATACCCCTGCTGGCTTGTCTGCTTTTTCTGTATCACCCCCCCCCCCCCCAGCAAGCAATGAGTCTGACGGACGCAACACAATATTACATGGGACTTGGAACAATGCGCCTCCTATGGGGAAAGCTGTACTGCAACAGATCCTTACACAGAATCTACACGCTAGCAGAATCCCTCAACTCAGTCACACAAGCAGAACAAACAGACCCTCATCAAATACATAATAAAGAGAGCATAAAGCATATATGGAAATATGCAGATAAAAACTGAACTGGAAATCGCAATCAGCCAAACTCTGTATGTAGTGCAACAATAGAAAAACAGAAACATTACATTCCTCATAAAAAATCAAATAAAATCAAGAAATATAAAATATCATTCATAAGAGTAAACCTAAACTCATAAAAAGAATATTTCAAAAAACAGCAGATGAATAGAATATCCATTAATTATACTCAAATTTTTTTTTTAAATTTCTCAAACATCAAAATATTTCAAAACAATTAAAACAAATAAGGATTAAAAAAAACCCCACTCTCCATATCTGGGAACTTTTAATTTCCAGGTGCCCCATAGATTATAGGGAATTAGTTGGGGGACAGCACAAACTTTCTTCTAAATACTCACATGTTCATTCTCTCTCACATACACACATGCTCGCTTATGCACTCTGTCTCGCATGTCTCTCACTCTCTTTCTCACTTATCTTCTCTGTTGGACAGCACGTGGTGTTGTACAAAGAAATTCCTTGTGCACTTTTGAATTGGCTAGGGCCTGGGCTGCTTGGTGGTCCCGCGGGGATGGATGCCAGCTGGAATGGAGCCTCAGAGTTGGAGGCAGCAGGCTGTATGTTAAAGCCTTCTAAACTTAAGGTTGATCCTGGTAAATTTTGTAGCAAAGTTCATATTTCTTCTTGAGTTTCATTTGGAGACTGACCATTCCTAAACCATTCCTTAATTTTGACATATCTAGATTACTTCAATGCTACTTTTCATGGTTTTTCATCCATACAGCTAGATAATCTTCGGTAAATGAAGATATGACCATGTTTCCCTTCTTCTTCAAGAGCTGCACCGAATCCCTGTCTCCTTATTCATGCAGTTTAAGATAAGGGTGTTTAACATTTAAGATACTACACTGGGGGTACTCTTTCATCTCTCTCAAGCCTTATAGTTTCCCCATCGCCCTATGAGATCTTTGCACTCTTCCCAGCAAGAATGTTTCGTTTTGCCCTTTCCAAAGGACATTAGGTTAAAAAGAACCAGGGAAGTGTTTTCATATTCAATCCCAAGCCTTTAGAACTCTTTTCCTTTGGCTTTATGTCAAAAGACTATTTTAAATTTAGGAAAGCCCTGAAGAGTTTCCAGATTTTGCAAACCTTCCCATTAGACTAGGCTTTTTATGAATGTATCTGTTTGCCATGCACTTGCCCTTGTAAATTTTGATGTTTTATATTATTTTGCTCTGTTTTTTATTCTATTTGTATATCTATATATAGATCTTTAATTTGTGTTTTGCTTGTTTTTGTTTCTATATTCTCAGTATATTGTTTATTGATTAGTTTGTTCCTTTGTTTATTTTATCTCTTAGTATAGTACGTTAGTTTACAAACTTTTTACTGTACCTTGTACGATTTGTGATTAATCAAGTAATAAACTAAACTAAACGATATGGCATGGTGGTGGTGGTGGTACAAGCTGCTATGTTCACTACTGGCTTGGCTGGAGCTAGTGGGAGTGCATGCCACTGCAACAAAATCAGTTTCAGAACAGAAGGCTGAAGCAGCAGGGGACAGGGAGGGATGGAGTCAGTGTGTGCTCCTCTTCCAGGCTCCACTTCCTGCCAACAGGGGGCTTGGCCTGAAAGGAGAGGGCGCAGACTTTCTCCCTGTCTCCGTGCGCTTGCTGCCCTGCCTTCAGTTTTGAAATAGCGTTTGCAGTCACATACCGCCAAGCCATCGATATGAGGAAGACTGGAGGTGTCATCATGGCCCTGGAGTCCTCCCTGACTGAAGGTCTGCTGGGTGCGGCAGCACTGGTTACAGTGCCGGGCAGAGAAGAACAAGAGTGAGGAGTCCTGGCCAGTCTAGGGGGCCAATGGATGGCAGAAAAATGCACTTTTATTGGCTTCTTGTCTAGTCTGCCAATCACAGCCTCACTTTAAAAAAACACAAACAATAAAAAAAAGCAGCCAGGCCAGCCAAATATGAGACAGTTGGTAACCTTATCTTCCACCCTCCCAATTTCCTCCCCTTATCTTCCATCATCTCCCACTCCCCCCAAAATTTCATGAGGGAGGGTTTGTTAGCATATGGGTAGCAAGGCAGCTTACCTGCAGTCTTCAACTAAGAAGCAACTTTGGCCCCGTGCAGGCTGTAGCTGAGCTGACAACTGGGCAGTAGTTTGTGATTTTTTTCTATTCCTCCGTGCCCACAGACACCTCAGCATGGAGGCAGTGCCTGAAAATGTTGCTCCCTGCCTCCTCTCAGCAATGCACCATGGGATGCAAGCCTTCAACAGTGCAGCCGAGGCAGGGTTCCCCGAAAGCACAGAGTCCAGCATGATCTCCGCGATTGACATCTCCCCCACTGCCAAGAATTTCCCTGTGGGGATGGGGGACACCTTTAAGCAGCACCTCTTCTCCCCTGGTCGACAATTTAGGCTCAGAGCCAAGGGCTTTATCAGAGAAGAGGAGGGAAGACAGCTTCAGGTGCAGTGTGAGGGAACGGTGCTGCCCCTTTCTAGATGGCACCTGTGGCGGAGGCCATGTCGGCCATAAGCTAGCTATGGCTCTAGCACGGGATAGATTGGGCATGCTGCGCCTTTGCAGTGAAGATCTCTGGGCTGCACCTGAGGACAAGCAGAAGAGGAAGACGCAGACTGAGACAGAAAGAATGTCAGTTCTGGCCCAGTCTCCTTCATTGAAGAAGAAAGAATGCAACCTCTTCATCATCCAGTCCAATGATTATAGCTCTGCCAGGGGCACATTGCATCCTATCGCCTCAGACTCCACTTCCTCTAATAGTAATGAGGAGGAGTTTGCTCTGGCTGATGTCACGCTGAATGCCTTTAAGGCTTTCCAAAGAAAAGGGTCCTCTAAGAAAAAT
The DNA here is from genome assembly GCF_901001135.1 of Rhinatrema bivittatum. Classification (NCBI taxonomy): domain Eukaryota; kingdom Metazoa; phylum Chordata; class Amphibia; order Gymnophiona; family Rhinatrematidae; genus Rhinatrema; species Rhinatrema bivittatum. The sequence goes on along the minus strand of NC_042617.1, from coordinate 103,832,408 downwards.
TGGGCAACGTATGGAATTAGAAAGAAAGCAGTATAAAGAGCTAAACCCATCCTGATTTCTCCTGATCATAGTACCAGTAAAAAGGCTGGAAGAAGTATTGTTTTGTGTGGGGACTAACACACTTGAACATGGGTGTCTACAAAATAAAAAATATATAAAACTGGGATTTCATTGACATCTTTTTCCCTCCTTACAAAAGACTAAATGTGCACAAACTGCCAAAAGAAAAAAAAAACACCACACATTATACAAATCAACTGGTAATCAAGTTTATGCCATTCATAATTATTGTGGAAAAGGAATGGATCAACGTCCCTAACTGATGTGGTGCCCTAGACACAACTGTGCATGCTCACAAGTGCTATGGAGGCTAAACATGGCTGAATTACCCTTCATCCTCCCTACCCCCCCTTATTTAGTTGCCTATGCTTCACCCCCCTTTTAGTCGCCTATGCTTCACCCCCTTTGATATGCTTTACCCCCCATGAATCCTTTCGATGCTGCAGCTCCCCCTTCCTCTTTTCTCTGCTCTCTCCCTCCCATTTTGCCACTCGACCCCTGCATTCTACCACCTCTTAAGTCTGCCCCCATCCCTGGTCTTTATCTCCTCCTTCGAAAATGATTAAGAACGCCTTAAGAACGCTGGCTCCTGTACATTGTATTTTATTGTATTATAGTTGTCGTATTCATTGTTATGCTCCTCAGCATTATTTATAGTTCCTGTTACTGTAAACGCATATGATACCCCCATATTTAGTTCCGAGTCTTAAAACATATATATTTTAACACACTTTTCCCCCTCATATTTTGTTTGTTACTTGTCGTGCGATTGTTATTTGTAAGGGCCTCGCCCAAAAGTTATTTGTTTTATGTAAACCGATACGATGTGCAAACGGCTATCGGTATAGAAGAGACAATAAATAAATAAATAAATAAATAAATAAATTAGAATCTGAGGTTTAGGAAAAGTATAGCTGAGGACTGTTTCATCACTTGCTGGAACAGAGACATTTAGTGCTGGTTAGGTGAGAGGATCATCCAGAGATGAGAGGCCTATTAATGCTAACAGGACACTTGCTTCTTTACCATATTTTCCCAGCAGCAGAGGTATGTTTGTAGGTTATTCAGTTCCAGCTAGTGCATACAAACGCGTGCTCCATCACACGCGCCAGTTGTGGGACCAGATATACTGCCTTTCAGTGTGCTAGAAAACCCAGAGAGAGGAGACTGCAAGCCTTTCAATGCCATCACTCCAGTGATGAAAAGCCTAATGCTATGGAATCAAGACTGGCTAGATAACTTGGTTGCGAAGAGGTGCAATTCATCAGTAAGCTTCTCGCCATCTCACAAAGGCCCACTTCTCTTGAACAGGGAGCACAATTTCTTGTCACTTTATGCACATCAAGAAGTGGTGAGGCAAAAGATTGATAAAGCCCTGCCTCCCTCCTCCCATGACTTCTGCAAAACTGACCTGCACAATACCGAGGGCCTTCAGTTACTACGCTCTCAAGGTCTGGAACAAGGCTCTACTACCCATTCAACTGGAACCATTCTCTCTCACTTTCTGGAAAAAAGCAAAAGTGCGATTCTTCAAACCAGGCCTTCCCTCAGTGTTTGCTAGAAAAGAATTAATTTCCTCTACTTCTGAAAATTATGCTATTATAATGGCACACAATACTGCAGCTATTGTATATGCTAATGTACTTTGTCTACAAAAATTGATTGTAATCAACTTTGAGACCATTCCTCGAAAAAAGCAGAATATCAAAGTCTGTAAATAAAAATGTAGAGACCATTTGATCTGCACTAGATGGCTCTAGTTCCCTGCCCTTGGGTAATCAGCTGCAAAGGGGCATACCATTCCATACAGCACCTCCCCCAGAGGATGTCTGGAATGGAGATTCCCTGAGGAGCGAAAGAGGGCTAAGCCTAGTGTAGATTTGATTTCAGACCCTTAGCTTAGCAGAGGGAGAGACACTGCCCTACCAGTTCTTATGTCAGGGCTGGAGGGAATAGAAGAGAGAAAGGAGGAGGATTTTTTTGCGTGTTTCCTGATTTTGTAAAATGTTTGAGCTATCCATTCCTAGGAGGCTGATTCCTCTGCCAGGAAGTCAGACAGGAACTGTGCTCATTTTTTGCCCTAAGAGGAAAGTGTAGCAGATCCCTAGTGAAAAGAAAGAGATCTAGAATTGATTTTATTTTCAGAGTTTATATTTTTCCACTTCCTACCCAACACTAGAGGATTTGAAGACTGCTTTCAGCATTTGGCCTTTCCTCCTGGAGGGTTGCATCTATGCAGTCGGAGAGCAGTTCAAGAGAGAAAGAGGGTGAGAACAACTGGAGACCTCCAATGGAGTTTCCACCCCCTGGGTTGCAGGATCCTGACAGCCTGATGATGTAGACCTCAGATACTGTGGAGAAAAGGGACATCCACACCTACAATGCCCTGGTCACTTTGGATAGTTTTTCAATCCACCCCCATGGAAGATAAGCACGTTCCAAGCCCCTGCCCTGAGAGAAACATCCACAGAAGTAGACACACTAAAAATCAGTTCTCCTATAAAGCTGAAGGAACTGAATGTAACTGGACACTTTTTTACTCCTATTAATTTTTTTGACATCAATCATAGTAAATTTTAATTTGAACACCCATCCAGTGAGTCCAATCTGGTTTGTAAGCATGCCTGGCCCTAAGAGCCAAGGTTACACACACACACAAGGGAGTTCACTTATGCTCTGGGCCTAGAAGGTTATCCTCCCCTCCTCACCAACAAAAAGGACCTATCGTTTGGGACAAGATGGTGAAAGATTGAGTATGTAGCCCCAAGAAACAAATTCTTTTATGGCCCTTTAAGATACTGCATATCCACTAAAAAAGGTGAACAAATACTTACATGCCTAGGACAGGTGTCAGAGCTTTCAAGGATAAGCCTGCCTTAGAAATGATCCTTTCCTCATTGGGACTTATTCCAAAAAGGAAGATGGGCAAATTTCACTTTATCACAACACGTCCTTCCCTGTAGGTTCTTCAGTTAATGACCACATTGCTCCACAGTTATGGTTTGTACAGCTATCCCTATCTTTAGATCAGGCAACAGAGATAAGTAGGAGTTTGAGAATGGGATGGATGGTCTAAATTGGGCTTTGGGCATGTCCTGGTGGGCTGGTCCAGCCAATGACGTGGTTGGTAGTAGTCACAGCACGTCCATGCCTGCAAAGCCAATCATTCTGTGTTACTAGTTACTATATAGAAACATAGAAACATAGAAATGACGGCAGAAGAAGACCAACCGGTCCATCCAGTCTGCCCAGCAAGCTTCACACATTTGTTCTCATACTTAACTGTTTCTCTTGGCTCTTAGTAACCTTATGTTCTAATTCCCTTTTCACCCCCACCATTAATGTAGAGAGCAGTGCTGGAGCTGCTTCCAAGTGAAATATTAAGTTTGATTAGTTGGGTAAGCGGCAGCATAGCTCTCTGCCATGAAGCAGAGGGCAATGCTGGAAATGTGTGAAGTATCAGTTTTTCTTTTCCCCTGTCATTGAAGCAAGGAGTCATGCCGGACATGCACCGAAAGTGAAGAATGCCTTGAAAGTCACATTAACTATCATCAAATATTGAAAAGCCTAATAATTGGTAATACCTATAAGCCCATGAACCCATCCCTGTTTTTTTTTCTTTTTTTCTTTTCTTTTTTTAATTGGGAGATGGATGCCCTTCATCCTTCTACTCTGTGAAGGTGGACACCTACCACCGGCCACTGGCATCCCGCTCCGTTAATGCCTCTGTGGCTACTGCCGCTCCATGCAGTGTTTTACTACCTGCTCTTTATATGCGTCCTCTAGAACTGATGGATCCCATCCCTGGGTTTTTTTATTATTTATTTAATTGGGAGATGACAGCCCTCCATCCTTCCGCTCCGTGAAGGTGGACACCTACCACTGGCCACTGGCATCCCGCTCCGTGAATGCCTCTGTGGCTACTGCCGCTCTGTGCAGTATTTTACTACCTGCTCTTTATATGGACACCTACCACTGGCCACTGGCATCCCGCTCCGTGAATGCCTCTGTGGCTACTGCCGCTCCGTGCAGTATTTTACTACCTGCTCTTTATATGTGTCCTCTAGACCTGATGGATCCCATCCCTGTTTTGTTTTTTGTTTTTGTTTTTTATTTAATTGGGAGATGACAGCCCTACATCCTTCCGCTCCATGAAGGTGGACACCTACCACTGGCCACTGGCATCCCGCTCCGTGAATGCCTCTGTGGCTACTGCCGCTCCGTGCAGTATTTTACTACCTGCTCTTTATATGCGTCCTCTGGACCTGATGGATCCACAATATTTATCCCATGCCCCTTTGAAGTGCTTCACAGTTTTGGACTTCACCACTTCCTCCGGAAGGGCATTCCAGGCATCCACCACTCTCTCCGTGAAGAAATTCTTCCTGACATTGGTTCTTAGTCTTCCTCCTTGGAATATAGACATACAAATACCTCCTTGGAATATAGACATACAAATACCTCAGCGGGTGGCACTGGATGTTATTGAATCGTTATTGACATCTAATAATGACACATCACATTCCTACGTCTTTCTTGTTACAATTGTCTAAATTAGTTTTGTGTAATAATTTTTTTTATATTTGGAGAACAGTATCATCAAATTCATGGGATCCCCATAGGGTAATCTTTGGTGCTATCAGTGGCCAATTTATATGTTGCCAATTATGAACAGAAGCATATATATATCCCTCAAATTGGTGGCATAAGATATTGATATGGCATCGATATCTAGATGATGTTTTCATGATCTGGACTTCAACTGAAACTGAATTAAAGTTTTTTGGACAATGGATTAATTCTTTAGATCAAAATTTACAGTTCACTTTTCAGTATGATAAAAAATTCCATTGCTTATTTGGATGTATTGGTTTGTGTACAAGGACACACCATCTCAACAACTGTTTATCACAAACCTACTGATAAAAATAACCTTCTGAGGTATCACAGCCATCATGCACATCTTTTAAATGAGGGCTCCCAGTTAGCCATTTATTTCGTATCTGCAGCATATGCTCAACATTACAAGAATTTGAAAATCAGGCAAAGATTTTGACTGCTAGATTTAAAGATAGAGGTTATCCTCTTGGTGACATCAAATGCACATATGTGGGCAAGATTTTCCGACAGAGAATTGTTGTTTATGTACAAACTTAAAAGGGACAATGAACATTTGGTTTGTGTTTTACAACAAAGCACAATCTCTTCGGCAATAGCCTTGTCCATCAGAAGACACTTGCCATTGCTGGCACTCCATGATATATTTAAAGAGCCCCCTTTAATAACAACGTCACATGGCTCTAATATATGGGATCGGGTAGTGCATTCATATATCAATGTTAAAGAAACTATGATACTTGGCAGTCACACTATATGTAATCACTGCAGTGGGTGTGAGACAACACTATTGAAGGTCACATATGGCAAGATCCTGTTACAGGCTATCGTGTTAAATGCAAATCGGTCACCAACTGCGAGTTAACAAATGTTGTGTACATCATTATTTGACCTTGTCCAAAAGTATATGTGGGATGTATTAGCCAAATAGTTAAAATTAGAATAGTAGAACATAGATCTCATCTTAACACATTGACAATGACAGCACCTATTGTCCCTGTGTTGAGAAACATCATACTTTAATTGTTCCAAAGTGGACAATTATAGAACAAAAGGTCCCAGCTATACGCAGCGCCGATTTAACTAAGTGGCTGAATTATTGGGAGCAATATTGGATATTCACTTTACACACAACGAACCCTATGGGTTTAAATGAAGAATGTGATTGGCCATCTTTGATTTGATGCAATTTAAGTTGATTGGTCAATTCTAAGTCCCATGTTTAATTTATATATAGCAGAGTTCACATTGGAAGTTAAAAGAAGAAATGCGACTGGTTGTTTTTGATTCAACGTAGTTTAAGCTGATTGGTTAAATCCAAGTCCCATATTCAGCTATATATAAGAGTTTATATTCTAAGTTTGTTCAGCCATTTTGACGCTGTATGGAAAAAAAAACTTTCCATTTGCCGCATTTTTGAAGTATTTAGTGACAAATTTACTTTGAAGAAATTTTTTGACGATTTGAGAATATATCTTTTATTGCTTTCAATTAAATGTCCCCTGATGAAGGATTGAAATCCGAAACCTGACCATGTCAAGAGAATATTTTGAGTGGGAGCATACATTTTTGAACATCATCAGGATTACATCTTGAGCGGGAGTATAAATTTGGAACAACATCTATTGGAAGCTATTTCTGACAAACAGTTGTGAATACACCTTGTGGACAAATTGTTTGGAGATAAGTATAACATTTGCAAGCATATGTTTGATAGCATCACAGGGAATGGGACTGTACATATTTGATATTTGAAATTGAAAATATTCAAAAAAATAAAAAGACTGTTACAGTGTTTTGAGGCAACAGCATTATTAGTTTTTCCAACAATTCAACACTACGAGGTGGTTGGTGGGAGGTTAATGATTATAAATAAGTCATTGGACTAACTCGTGGGTATTTCTAATGAGAAACAATTGTATGAAACCCTCACCATCCACTTTCATACATTTTTAGTATTTCATTTTTTTAAAGTGTTTTATAAAGTGCTTTTTTGCCACTTAATATAGTTTTGTTAATATGGTGAGGACCTGTTATTTTGATTTTGTTCAGTTTGTGCTCAGTTTGTTCAGTTATTATGCTCAGTTTGTGGCTAGTTTTTTACAATTCATTTGTTGCAAAGCCACTGTGACAAACACCAGGTCCCACAGTAGCTCTTCTCTGCAGCAGAAGCCTCCCTTGAGGCTCTCCACTCAGCCTGCTGCCTCTAAATTTTACCTGAATTGGGGTTAGTGACCTGACCTACTTTCCACAGGCCCTCCCCACCCTCCACACACACTATCACCACAGCAGTAGGAAACACTCCGACCATCTCCCCTCACATCAGTTCTGCAGAAGGCAACCTGCAGACCTCTCATTGTTGCCTCACTGCTTATTCATTGCCTCCCGCTGCTCTTTGCTGCTGGTTCCCCTCAAGCTCCAGTCTGTGAAAAAACAGTAAATTTAAAAAAATATATATATTGACTTCTAGTCTCTCTCTTCTCTCACCAAAGGCATCATTGGGCAGTCCTGCCTGGATTCTCCCTGACTACCAATGTAAGCAAAACAGTTTTTTTTTTGTTTGTTTTTATTTATTCACAGGTAGAGAGGATTATAATGAGTGTGAGAGAGAGAGCATGTATGTGTGCAAGCGAAAGCGAGAGCATGTGTGAGAGAGAGCATAAGTGAGCATGTGTGTATGTGTGCGCAAGTGAGAATCTGTGTGACAGCAAGCATAAGAGTCAGTGAGTATATATGTGAACATGCAAGTGAGCATGTGTGTGTGACAGCATGACAGATAGTGTGTGAGAGTACCAGTGAGCATGTGTGAGCCAGTGAGTATTTGAACAAACATATGAGAGAGAGGAGAAAGTTTGTGTATCCCCCTTCCCCACTGTCTAATCCACAACAATCTCAGAGTAACACATTAAAAGGTTCCAGATATGGAGAGCATAGGATTTTTTTTAAACCTTAATTATAAAGGATTATTTGATATGTCTGCTATTTTGAAATATTTTATTGGTGTTTGGGAAATTTTTATGAGTTTTAAATTCTTGGATGTTCTATTTGTCAGCTGTTTTGAAATATTTATTCTTTTTATTAGTATGGTTTTACTATTAAGATTGTTTTATTTTTATTTTCTTGCTTGATGTTTTATGAGGAATGGTGAGGTTTCTGTTTTCCATTGTTGCACTGAGTACAGAGTCTGGCTTGTTGTGGTTTCCAGTTCAGTTTTTGTCTGTATATTTCTATATATACTTATTGTCTCTTTATTCTCTACTTGAGATGGTCTGTATGTGTTCTGCATGTATGACTGAAGTGAGGTATTCTGCTACCATGTACTTTCTGTGTAGGGGGTCTATAGCAGCCTTGCTTGTTCTGTTTTCCTAAAAGGAGCTGTATTGGTGTTTTGGGGCCTGATAGAACATTTACAGTGTTGACTTTTCTTAGGTAGGGTTGTTACTATTTAAGTGCTAGCAGTTAGTGCTACTTTGGAAACTGTACTATACTGAAATTGTAATTCATTTTATTCATGATTTTCTGAAGGCCAAGCCCATACCCAATGTGCAATACAATAGGCCTAATATAAGGGATTCCGGTTTAAATTTTTGGATTTGCAGGGTTTTTTGGTTGGCACCACAGAAATGCATCTATATCTATATAATCCTCTTAAGAGGTCATCCTCTGACTGCAGCAGAGGACGCCAGAGGATACCACAAGCTGTCTAGGCTTGATCTTCCACAGCTCTCACACGGGAAGGTTCATTTGCATACAGTTTCCAGCAACCCCAGCAGAAGACTCCAGAGGATACAGTCAGCCATCTAGGTTTCAGCTTTTACAGCACCTACCCTGTTTCTAGCAACAAAAAACGGAAAGGCTTATTTGCATACTTTCACAGCAGCTTCAGCAGATGACAGTCTATAAGCCATCTAGTGTGCCCCCCCCCTGCACTCTTTATAGTTGCAGAGGACCTGAAGGCTCATTTTGCATACTTGCCCCAGCAGAGGATTCCCGGGGACACCGAGAGCTATCTAGGCTTCGGTGTCCACTGTTTCCAGCAGAAGAGAACTGGAAGTCTCATTTCCATACTTCTCCCAGCACAGGATACTGCAAGCCATCTAGGTTTGAGTTTTCACAGCTCCTCCACTCTTTCTAGCTGAAGAGGAGCAGAAGGCTTAGCTGCATCCTTCTCCCAGCAGCCACACAGCCCAGCTTCCACTTCTCTTCTTTCCAGCAGCAGAGGATTGGAAAGCATGTGCTACAACAACTTCCTATACATTTTTAACGGATTTATTTATTTGATACAGTAACAGAGAATTAGTTCAAACAAGGGTCAATAAGGTGTGTAACCCAAAGTAGTTATAAGTAAATTAATTGTAGTCACTAGAGGATCACTGACAGACAAATATAAAAATATACCACTAGATTAAAAGTGCTTTAGATTAGTTTGAACATTCCTACTCCTTTAGAAATGTTAAATCACCAACAACTGAACAAAATTAAGATGCAGTCAGTAGTCCAGCAGTGAGAGGGGGCCTATGCAGTCTTTTGCACTGAGTGCCACATGTATGATTATCTCCCAGTTGATGAGAGGATTTAGGTGTGCACTCTGTGCAAAGAGCTCCTAACCCTTAGTAGAAAACCAGTCAGACATCTGGAGTCTAGAGTGGCTGGGGCTCAAACTGGTAGGAGAAGGGGGGGGGGGGGGGGAGAGACAAGCTGTGTGTTGTGGCTGGTGGAGGGACTCAGCCTGGGCTGGGAGGCCAATAAATAGGAGTCTCCAAGGAATTTCCACGGGTTGCTGTCCTGCAGCTGGAGCTAGGAGGGGTAGCCCAGGCTTGGACTGTAGAAGGCAGGCAGGCTCTTCTGCTCCTGGGGCTGTGCTGGAGAGAGCAATATATAGGAGCCTCCAGAGAATTTAAACAGGTTTCAGCTAGTGTGAATATAATAATGTGTTAAGGAATGTTTTTATTCCAAAGACTGTATGATTTTTTCCATGTAAAATATTTTATAATTGCTTGCTTTTAATTGTGTGTCGAGAGGGTGTGTGTGTGTGTGTGTGTGTGTGTGTGTGTAAGGCTGTAAGGATCACCTCTGGAGCCTAATAGCCTTACACCAGCCCTGACTGCACTGCTTCCACATGAAAAAGCAGGATACCATCTGGAGCTGAGCTGCTTTGCATCAGTGGCTCTCCCCAGTCTCGGCCAGGGCTAATTTTTTTTTTTTTCCTTTAAGCCCATGGAACAGCATGGATCACTACTGGTCTTCCCTCTCCTGATATAGGAAGGCAGAGCTGAACCAGGGGAGCCATAAAAACAGCAGACGATGTAGTACACAGTCAAAGGGAATGTAGTAATGGTGGGGAGCTGGCAGAGGCGTGGAGACAAGCTACAGTTGCAGATAGGAAGGGGCTGAGCCAGAAGGAAGTGCCAATGGAAGATAAACAGGCAGCAGTATTTGACTTTAGTAAGCTTGGGTGGGAATAAGGGAACGATTAATATGGATACTTAGAGTGCTAGATGTTTGTTACCAAATGTAAGATATGTGGGGGAAAAGCTGTTCTTTTACATGGTTTAATTTTCCAGACTGGGACAAATTTGGTTTTTATTACAAACATATGGTTGTCTGATGATTTTGTGTCTATCTTATACCTCAGATGTGTCTGGGGTGGTTTTTTTGGTTTGTTTTTTTTTAGATTCTTGCAGATAATAGAGTGGGGATGTGGGCCATTATACTTAAAGCTTCATGGAGACTAGATTAGGTGAGGATGTGATTGATAGCGGATTATGAATATCTGATTGTTAGGGTGGGAAGAGAAGAGGGTGAGGGGATTTTAGTAATTTCTTCTTCACTAGATTTTAATTTAGATAGAGTAGAAAATTTGATAGAGTTTATTGGGGAAGTAGTTATAAAGTTTACTAGATTACTGATAGTGTGAGATTTTAACCTCCATATAGAGAATTTAACCTGCTTAATGGCACAGTGGTTCTTGTCAGCCTTTAATTCATTTGATCTGAAATAGAGGTAAGGGTGGTCATATGCTGAATTTAATCCTTGGATCTGCAGAGTTCCATCAAGGAGATAGATTAAATGTTATTGGGACAGAGAGGTATTATGGTCAGAACATAGGATTATTGAGTTTTCATTCATGATTCAGAATCCAGGTTGGTTTACATTGGCTGGTATGGCTAAAAAAAAGTAGAGGCAAAATTGATTTGGATATATTTTTTGTGCAGTGGAAGGCGAATGTGTCAAATTTTTCTGGGGAAGATGTGGATGAATTTGTGAGTATTTGGAATAATTTGGAGTTGGTAGCTCCTGAAAAGGTGATATCGAGTAAGTTTAATCACACACTACCATGGTTTAATTCAGATCATAGAGCTCAGCACCAAATTGTGAGGAGATTGGAGAGGTTATGGGTGAAGACCCATGCATGGAAAGTGAGGTTTGACGTGGCATAAAGCTGTAAATGTTTATTCAGCTGATACTGTTAAAGCTAAGAAAGCTTTTGGAAATCAGATCGCTAAGGCTGAGAATATACTGAAACAGGCTCTATAGGATAGTACAGAATTTGTTGGGAAGGGCTTGTACATTTTTAAATGGTATACCAGATAATTTGGTTGGGAACAGTTTTGTAAGTTGTTGGCAAGGTAAGATACAGATTTGTAGTAGGGAAAGGGAGATGACTAAAGGAAGCGTCATGGAAGATATGGAGAGAGGTTTGGCGTTACAACTGAAGGAATAGTTGAGTTTGAGATAAATGTGGATAAGATAAAGGTTTTATTGTCTTCATGTAGCGCATCATGGGTGTTTGATCCTTGCCCTGCATGTCTAATAAAGACTCTCCCAGATGATTCACTAGTTTGGTAATGTCAGATTGTGAATTCCTCGTTGCAAGAAGGTTGTCTTCCTTTACAACTTAAAAGGACTGTATTGGTACCTTTGCTGAAAAAAACTACTTTAGAGATTTCAGTCTGTGCCAATTATCAGCTAGTGGCCGATATTCCTTTTATATCAAATCTGATAGAGAAAGCAGTTAATTGCAGCAGTTAATTGCATATTTGGAGGAAGTGAGGGGTTTTGGATGAGCGTTTAACTGGATTTAGGGGGGGAAACAGCAAGAAAACTGTGCTGGTTGCAGCAAATGAGGAAGTGTTGCCATGCAGGGATAAAGGGGAGTCAGTATTTTTAATCTTACTGGACCTAGCAAGCATGTTTGATTTGGGCGTTTTGAATAGATTAGAGTGCTGAATTTAAGAAGTGCAGTGAATTTGCCTTGAGGCAGCCATAAGGCGAAACACTGGCCACCATTGGCAATTATGAGTTTTACTCCTGAAGTGCAACATTTAAGATAAAACTTATCAAAATTTGTTTATATTAAAAAAAAAAAAAAAGACATGTTTTGATCAAATAAGTATTTGGGAAGGTTTTGGAGCTTTTTCTGACCTGCGATTGTTTTGCCATAAAGCATGTTGATACGTTTAAGAACATAAGAAATTGCCATACTGGGTCAGACCAAGGGTCCATCAAGCCCAGCATCCTGTTTCCAACAGTGGCCAATCCAGTCTTGAAGTACCTGGCAAGTACCCCAAATCTAAAAATATCCCACGCTACTGATGCTAGTAATAGCAGTGGCTATTTTCTAAGTGAAATACCTACAGTACCTGAATGTAAACCGGTGTGATATCTCAATTGAGATCAAATGTCGGTATATAAAAAATAAATAAATAAATAAATAATGCAACTTGATTAATAGCAAGTAATGGACTTCTCCAAGAACTTATCCAAACCTTTTTTAAGCCCAGCTACACTAACTGCACTAACCACATTCCCTGGCAACAAATTCCAGAATTTAATTGTGCATTGACTGAAAAAGAACTTTTTCCAATTAGTTTTAAATGTGCTACATGCTAACTTCATGGAGTGCCCCCTAGTCCTTCTATTATCTGAAAGAGTAAATAACCATTTCACATTCATCTGTTCTAGACCTCTCATGATTTTAAAGACTTCTATCATATCCCCCCTCAGCCGTCTCTTCTCCAAGCTGAACAGCCCTAACCTCTTCAGCCTTTCCTCATAGGGGAGCTGTTCCATCCCCTCTATCATTTTGGTCGCCCTTCTCGCTACCTTCTCCATCACAACTATATCTTTTTTGAGATGTGGCAACCAGAATTGTACACAGTATTCAAGGTGCGGTCTCACCATGGAGCGATATGAGGCATTATGACATTTTCCATTTTATTCACCATTCCCTTCCTAATAACATTCTGTTTGCTTATGAGAACAATACATGGCAGGCTCTGAGGTCTTTTCCTCAGTTTAAATTTAATTTATTCAGCTGCATAGTGATATCATAGATTGAATTTGTGGAGTGGAAGCATTTTCTTAGCTTGTGGGTTTGTGCTTCCACTAGCCTGTATTGGTTGGTATCATAATATATTGCAAGAACTTTGAAGGCTGGTTGGATTAGGTGGAAAATTATTGGCATGGATCTCCTCTTTGAGATACAGAACATCTGTAGTTGTAATAAAAAAATTCAGACAGTTCTTCCTTTATTTTTTTTTAAGTGGATTATGGTGTTCCTCAGGGATCTGCTTTATCACCCTTACTGTTTAATTGTTTATGCACCCATTGGGGGTTTTGATCCGTTCATTGGGGTTTAAAGGTTTGTATGCAAATGATATCCAGCTGATGGTTCCAGCAGATGTAACCCAATCTCTACGTTAAAAGAAGATCTCTGAATGGTTGTCAGTTAATTATTTGCTGTTGAAAGTGGCTAAGAGTTATTAGTGGATGGTGTGGATGTTCTTTATTCCTCCTTCTACATGGAAATTAATAACTGTAGGCAAAAAAAAAGACCAGATGGTCCATCCAATCTACCCAGCAAGCTTCCCATGACCGCTACTGCTGCTCCATGCAGATTACCCCCATGCTTTATGTTAAGGATAGTAATACTTACAAGCAAAACCAAGCAACTGCTAAACCCATAACAATTTCTGCAACATTTTTACGTGGTGAGCAGCTTTTTTGATATTTCAGACAATGCTGCTTGAACATTTTTTGCTCTTGGATTTGACTGTAGAAGCTTTATCCCCAATGTCAGCATATCACTACCCCAGACCGTAAAATTCAGGACCCAGCATTAGCTGTCTTTAGAATACAATACGGTTTTTTTCCTGCCCCGCCATCAAAGCGGAGAGCAATGTTGAAGTTGTGTCAAAATCATCAAGGCTAATTGGTTAAGGAAGTAATTCCCCATGACTTCTGGTTAAGGGCATTAACTGCCACTCAATGCAGGTTATCCCCATGCACCATTTTCTTCATTATCATCCTCGAGCCTTTAGGGATCCACAGTGTTCATCCCATACACTTCTGAATTAGTTTACCTTTTTTGTCCTCCCCACCTCTTCCAGAAAGGTATTCCAGGCATCTACCACCCTTTCCACAAAAAAATATTTCCTTCCCCCCTGGATTTTCATTTTATGATTCCATGATTCGCCCTTCTTTGGACCAGTTCCATCCTGTCCCTATCCTTTTTGAGATTTGGGCTCCAGTACTCACAGTATGCCAGGTGAGGCCTCACCAAGGATCTGTACAAGGGCATCACTACCTCTCTTTTCTTACTGGTTATTCATAAGAACATAAGATATGCCAGACTAGGTCAGACCAAGGCTGCATTAAGCCCAATATCCTGTCTCCAACAGTGGCCAATTCAAGTACTTGGCAAGTACCCAAACATTCAACAGATTCCATGCTTCTAATCCTGGCAACAAGTAGTGGCTATTCCCTATTGATTAATAGCAGTTTATGGACTTCTCCCTCAGGAACCTATCCAAACCTTTTTTAAACCAGCTACACTAACTGCCTTAACCACATCCTCCAGCAACAAATTCCAGAGCTTAATTGTGCATTGAGTGAAAGAATTTTCTCTGATTTGTTTAAAATGTGCTACTTTCTAACTTCACGGAGTGCTTCCTAGCCCTTGTATTATCCAAAAGATAACCATTTCACATTTACCCGTTCAAGTCCTTTCATGATTTTATAGACCTCTATCATATCCCTTGTCACCAATCTCTTCTTCAGTTGAATAGCCCTAACCTTTTTAGCCTCCTCTCTCTATGCATCCCAGCATTCATCTGGCTTTAGCTATCGCCTTGTCACATTACCTCACCGCCTTCAGATCAGCAGACACTAGCACCCCTTTTCCCAGTCTGTGCACATTAGTCTTTCACCCCCCATCACATACAGCTCTTTTGGATTACCGCACCCGAGATACATGACTGCACTTCTTGGCATTGAATCTCTGCTACCAAGTCCTTAACCAGTCTCCAAGCTTTCTTAAACTTCTTTTCATTACTCCTTCAAGCACGTCCACTCTATTGTAGATCTTAGTATAATCTACAAATAGACAAAATGTACCTTCTGTGTCTTCTGAAATGTCGCTCACAAAGGATTTAGAAATCCTGTTGTCATCTAAATTTGATTTGGATTCCCATATTGCTGGGGGTAGTACAGAGAGCATTTCTGAAGCTATGTCAGTTACGTAGGTTACATCCTTTGTTGAATATAGCTTCTTTCCACATGGTGATTCAGGCTTATTTTACCACCTATCAGATTATTGCAATGTGTTACTTATAGGATTACTAGAAAAATCTATTCACCAGTTGCAAGTGGTTCAGAACATGGAAGCAAAGTTGGGGTATGGTTGTCCGAGAACAGTAAGTGCGTCTTCTTTGTTGCACTGATTACACTGGCTCCCAGTTAGATATTTAAATTAATGGCTTTAGTGTTCAAGGCTTCGAGGGGCAAATCAGCTGAATAATTATAACCAGTTGTTGAGGAATTATGTTCCTAAGAGGAATTTAAGGTTGGCACATAAAGTGTTTTATATGTTCCATCTAAGAGGGAAATGCATAATTTAGGCAGGGCAGCCTTTTCAGTAATAGGCCCGAAGTTCTGGATCTTAGCAGTAGAGGAGATTTGTCTAGAGGTGAATTACTTGTCCTTTAGAAAGAAAATGTGGCTTTTTCCAGAGTTATCAGGAGGTTAAGAGGTAGAGTAGCAAAGTGGGATAGGTAGTCTCTGATGAAATATCAATTCTTCTTTTTTTCCCTCGCCCATCTTTTTTTATATTAATGGCTAGGATCGGGGTAAAATGTAAGTTACAAAAGAGCTATTATGGTTTGAAGGGAGATTGGGAGGAAAGGGGCGAGAAAGGGATTTTTTTTTTTTTAATGTTTTACAATTTTAGGTTGCTGTAATGGTTAAATTTGTTGTGAACTGCCCTGGGCAGGTTCTTCAAAACTGGTGGGTGTGGTATATAAAAAAATTAAATGAAATGCTGGAGACTTCTGTCAGAGGTGGCTGGGCTATGTTATAAGAGGGGGCAGCTGACTGTAGCATCAGTGAGTCTTCTGGAGAGTAGGGGTGCCAAGATGGGTTGGGAATGGGCGGGGCTGGTGTAGGATAGGGAAGGGGTTGGCAGCAAGCAAGAACTTTACATAATGATGCCGCAGTACTGGGGCAGGGGCACAACAGTGATGTGTCAGAAAGAGTATGTGTGTGTTTGTGTCAGAGAGATACCTCCACTCCCTCTCAGATACAAAGACAAAGACCCACTGACACAGCGTGTGTGTGGGTATATGTGTCAGAGGGACACCCTACCCCCTCCACACACATACATTTATTCACTCTCTTAGGTACAAAGTGTGTGTACGAGTGTCTCTCTCGCACAAAGATACACACAAACTATCAGTGTGTGAGTGTGTCTGTGTCAGAGAGAAAGTGAGTGAGAGAGAGACACACACACATACATATATACAGTACATACACACACACACTCTCTCTCTCTCGGACAATGTGCATGTGTGTCTGTCTCAGACTGTTTGCCAATAAACTTTCCTCAATATGAAAATCTTTGTATAACTGTGCATGTCTGTGTCCAAGAGAGTGTGTCTGAAAGTCTGTGTGTGTGTGCGCACCAGACACTGGCAGGCAGTGGCTGTCTCATTACTTGGCAAATGTTTCAAGAGCTGATTGGTTGGTTGGCAAGAGACTAACACCAGACCAGGAATACAGTTTGGTGTTTTATATATATATATATATATATATATATATATATATATATATATATATATATATATATATTGCAATGGGGATTGCAGCTCTTGTTTGCTGATCTTTGGTGTAGGGTGTGCTCTACTTATTTATTTAGCACAAATGTGAAATTTATTTTGAATATTTTTTGGCTGAATTGTCAGGCTCCATTTCACATGATGTACCTCAAAAGGAGCAGTTTAGAGTGCGGCAAGAAATCTGACAGATATTCCGGGGGCCAATTTTGAAAAAAATCCCCTGGGCTGATATTTTCTTGCAATCCATTCCTGTTTGATACTCGCATAATGTTGGAAAAAACTGACATGGAGCCTGCCTTTCTCCTCCTTTCAGTTCATCCTGTTGCCTTAAAATTGCTTGGCTTTGTGTTTCAGGGATTCTAGTATCTGGATAAATGCATCCTGATGGACTGCTTCGCTGTGCTTACTTCAAAAGATTCAGTTTTTTCACACACAGGACACTGATTCTGTTCTCATGTACCAAGAGCACAGTATACTACTAAAATATTTTCTCTTTGTGGGTGCAGATACCAAGGACTGCCAAAAGCTCTTACTGTTATTATTGTCATATGGATAGAACTATCAGGCATGCAGAGAAGTTTACCGAAGCACATAAGAGACCATCCCTACTCTTTGATATTTACAATCTAATCAAGAAGGTAGATAAAAATAGGTGGTTTTGAGTTATAAAAGTGAGGCCATGATTGGGAAAAACTAGAACAGGTGGGCTATATGTGGGATTAGATGAAGGGGCAGCTTCTGTTGAATAGAAGAGGCCTCTTAGGGTAGAAGTCTTAAATCCTTCTGGAATGTTTTATCTAATTGGTTAAAGCTTAAGGAATCGGGCCTCTGTGCCACTCAATCTATATAAGAAAAGCAGTCCTGGGGTAGAAGGTGGGTGTGTGAGGGATAGGGATGAAACATCTTGCAAGAACCCTTATCCACTCTGACATTACTTCCTGCTTAGACTGCTGCTGAGTGAACTTTCTCCATCGCAATCTGTTCAAAGTTCATCAGAATAACTGATCTTCCTCAGATGCTACTATGGCCATTTAACTGCTCTTCTCAAATGATTACATTGGCTCCCCATCCACTTCCATATAAAAATCAACCTTCTGGTACTCGCCTACAAGTGCTTTCAGTTTGTCATGCCTCGTTACCTCGCCTCATTTCCCCATACACCCCTCTTCCCAAACTCACTGCATCAAGAAAGCTGTTCTTATCTTTGCTCTTCTCCTTCATTGACAGTTCTCAATTACATATTTTCCACCTTGATGCACTGGATGGCTAGAAGCCTTCTTGAATAAGTGTGCTATCCTCCTTTAGATTCAAATCCAGACTAAAAATGCAACTCTTTGAAGCTGCCTCAAGATCTGGGACTCGATTTCCCATGCCATAAGCATTAGTGCATAGACAGCTTCCCAGATGTTGCCTTTTTTTTCTCATTTAAAGATTTACTTGGATAATGGGGTTGTTCCCGTTTATCTAAAGTTTTGTTGTTCAATGCGCTTTTTTTTTTTTTTATTTACCTTATTCATTTTATGTTTGACATTGTGGTATTAGGCTCCCCCAGCTAAATTGTGGGCTTGAATTTGTATATTAGTAAACCACTTGAACATGTGGATTAGGCGGTATATAAACATTGTATAAAGAAAAATAAAGATAGGAAATTACCTAGGTTGTTTTCTTTCGAAAATTAGCTGGATGGTGCGATGTGCGTGCATATCTTATTAGGTGAGCTATTGAAAATTGCCCCCATAGGGCCTGAATTATTTAGTTACTCAGTCCCGTCCCCCCCCCCATCTCTCCACCATTGACAGAATGGGAAATAAAAAGCTTCAGTAAATCAGGCTCTTAAATTGTTTGCAGCTGCTGTGATAATATTAACACATTAAGCATGCCAGCAATTTATTCTAGGGATCTAGCTTTTTACTGCAGGATTTACCCATTGATTTTCCAACTCTTAAAAGTTCCTCCGGAGACCCCTTTTCTCCAACAATTGTCACAGGCACAGAGAAGGAAAGCAAATCTATTAAATTTGGCCCTCAGACGTTTTCCCAACAGAGTTGCTTAAATGCTGCAACATGAAATGAGCTGCAAGTATGATTTCAGTCTTTGGAGGGAAAACTCATTTTTAATATGAAGTTCATTTCTCCTGTATTTGTGGGTGGCATTCTGGGTCTAATTTATTTAAATTTATTTAAATTAATTTATATACCGGAGGTTCCTGTATAATATACATATCACCCCGGTTCACAAAGAACAGTAACTATCGCTACAAATAGCGGTTTACATAGAACAGAATAAAAGAAGTTTTACATTGAACAAAAACAAAGTAATAAGTTTTACATTGAAGTCAGCATGTGTAAATTTCTGATTAACAAAGGAAGAAAAAAATAGATCTGAATAACTCGTTGTGGGCTTGAAAAGACTTTTCTTCGTGTTCTTGGCTCTAGGGGAAAGCTTGTTTGAAAAGCCAAGTCTTAAGTTTCCCTTTAAATGTAGAGTGGCATGGTTCTAAACGAAGGTCTGGAGGGAGCGAGTTCCAAAGTGAAGGGCCTGCTGTGGATAATGCACGTTTCCTCAGAACGGATTTCACAGGTTGTGTGATTAGTCTGTTCTGATAGGCGCTTCTGGTTGGTTTCACAGATGTGTGTAATTGAATTTGGAATGTTAGGTTGAGAGGTGCGATGTTGTGTAAGGCCTTATGTATCATCATTAAAGACTTGAACTGGATCCTGTATTTAATTGGAAGCCAGTGGAGATGGTGGAGAATTGGGGTGATATGATCTCTCTTTTTGGCATTTGATAGAATTCTTGCAGAGGCGTTCAGGACCATCTGAAGTGGTTTGATGGTGCATGCTGGAAGGCCTAGGAGGAGAGAGTTACAATAATCCAGCTTTGGGAGTATGATGGCTTGTAAAACCATGCGGAAGTCTCTGTATAGGAGGAGAGGTTTGAGTTTCTTTAATGTTTGAAGTTTAAAGAAACATTCTTTTGTTGTGTTGTTGACGAATTTGTTGAGACTGAGTCTGTTGTCTATGATGACTCCCAGATCTCTAACTTGTTGTGTGGTGGAGAGCCCTGTGGTGACCGGATGTTGATTAGTGTTAGAATGTGAGGAAGGGGTATAGTTTTCCGGAGTTATAATGAGGATTTCAGTTTTGTTTTTATTTAGAACCAAGTTGAGGCTGGTGAGTAGATTGTTGATAGCTGACAGACATTTATTCCAGAATGATATGGCTTTGTATATGGAATCTTCTATAGGGATGAGGATTTGAATATCATCCGCGTATAGGTAATGTCTTAGCTTAAGGTTAGTGAGAAGTTGACAAAGTGGGAGTAGATAAATATTGAAAAGAGTCGGGGAGAGGGATGATCCTTGTGGTACCCCCCTTTTGGATTCGATGGTGTGGGACTCTTTGTTATTTATCTTGACCTTGTATGTTCTGTTCTCCAAAAATGATTTGAACCAGTTAAAAACTACTCCTGTAATGCCAATGTCTATTAGGCGTTGCAGGAGGCATGAGTGGTTAACGGTATCAAACGCTGATGAAAGATCAAGGAGAGCGAGGAGGCAAGGTTGGCCCTTTTCTAGGTTGAAAATGATAGTGTCTGATAATGATGTTAATAATGATTCGGTATTCATAGACTTGCGAAAGCCAAATTGGTTTGAGGTGAGGATGTTGTTTTCGTCAAGATATTCTGTAAGTTGTTTGTTTACAACTTTCTCCATAACTCTGGCAATCAACGGGAGGTTTGCTATGGGTCTAAAGTTTGCTGGGTCTGAGGTGGGTAAGTTAGGTTTTTTGAGGAGCGGCTTGAGCATGGCTAACTTGAGTTGGTTCGGGACATGTCCTTGAGAGAAGGAGCAGTTAATAATGTCTGCTAAAGGTTTGGCTATGGTGTTGGAGATCAGACACAGTTTGTTGTATGGAATATGGTCTGATGGATGAGAGGATGGTTTTATCTTCTTGAGAATATTCTAATGCACCCAGCAGTCCTCTAGCCTCCTACTGGGTTCTGGGAGACAGATGTAGTTAAGGAAATACAGTCTCTTCATGCCAAGTGGCATGATAAAAAGCTACAGGGAAGTAACAAAGCTTGCTTGTTGTATACTAAATCCACAAATATGAAAATAACAATGCAAAGGTTGTTTGTACTGCTAAAGGTTTTCTAGTGCTATATAATAATGCTTTACAATCCATACAGGACTGTGTATTTAATCCTGGATCATTTAAAAGCATAAACTCTCATTCAACACAGGACCAGAGGAAAGGAATCAAAGTATTTTCTCTTCCTATAGTTTTCAGAGACATCTTTGGAAGGCAAGCAGACAGAGCTAGCTGCAAAGTTAACCAACAAGCACAAATGTATCCAAACAGGTACTGGAACCCCGGTCCCGCTATTTCCTGCTCTCCAGGAAAGAGATTTAACAAGTTTAACATTTGTCTGTGGCCAATCTGTAGCCTACTCGCCAATTTGGGAATAGAATAACAGGCTGTAGGTGGATGGCATATAGATTTTTATTCCAATAACATCTACTATAAATAACACGTGAGACATAGTAGACAATGTTTGAGCTCAATTCGAGACTGGTCGAAGACTAACAAACTAGTGCTAAACATTGTGAAAATGGATTTAACATTAAACTGTTTTCCATCTGAGAACTATCCTATTTAAGTTGGAAGACTGGTCACTTAATATCTCTTCAACAGTACAGAGTCTTGGAGAACTGCTGGAATCTGACTAATTGCTTATAAAAAAAACAACAAAAAAACATGTAGCCTCAAATGCATTTAACAGGTTAAGGGATGCATTTTGAAAGCATTGCACATGCTGAAAGGCTCATATACATGAGTATCTGGGCTGCACATGAGCAATGCATATTTTAAAAGCCGCAAATTATGCACATTATATATGCAGGTCCGAGTAAAAATTTAAAAAAAGTGGTGGAGCTAGGGTGTGACAGGGGGCAATTTATGCCCAATACACATAAATCCATATTTTAAATCTGGTGGTCACAGCATGTGGTGGCTTGTTAGCCATGTATATTTACTGCCACTCCTGATGAGGTGTAAGTCTCCAGAAATCGCCTTTTAGGCCTAAAATGACGGGGTGAGGGGTCCTCTCTTTTCTTGCGCAACAACGCTCCTCCTTTTGCCTGCTTGCCCGCCTGGGCCCAGGTGACTTCCTCTTCAGAGCAGGCTTACCAGGACAGCAACTTGAGTTTTCCAGTGTTTGCCTGGAGATTACACAATCCCTTTGGTATTCCAGAGGGTCCAGGTCAAACCCAGAGAGCGCCCAGGAATGGAATGACTTCATTTCAGGTCAATCAGGACCCGACTTGGGACAGAATACTTAGCTTGCTAGAAGCAGGAAAAATCCACCCCTGCGGGGCACTCCATTACAGTGCGACTAGTTGACCCAAAGAGGGCACAACAGCTCAGGGGTGGGCAAACCGGAGCTGGGGGAGGTGCTTCCCCTTGGAACTGCTCAAGTGTGAGGGCCCCCCTCAGGAGCCCCTCAATAAAATATATTATTGATGATTACTGAGATTAATAGGGATTTTCTTTAAAAATCCAAAGCATTAAAAACAAAAAAACCCCCAAACCACAATATACTACACCCCAAAGCACCAAGTGAGCAGGTCAGCAGGTAAAGTGTAATATCATCCCAAGACATAGTGTTCACTAGCTCACGTCTTGCCAACCAGCACCACCCTTTAGTTCCACAAATGCAGACTTCATAAAAAAAAGAGGACCTCTTACGCTGATGCCACTGTATGTTTGCTCCAGCTGCTACCGCCAATGTCATAAGAGGTGGCATGAAATGATGCTCTAATGCACATGACACAAGGTCCTTATTAATGACATCAAGTTTCAGCATCAGCGGGCAGATATAGTGGTGGACTAGAAAGAGGTAAGTGGAACCAAAAATGTTACGAGGATGGGCCTTAGTTCGCCCATCCCTGTGATAGCAGATAGCTTCAGAACTCCTTTTTTGCCAGAACTTGATAAAAGCTTGTATATTGATCTCTGAGCTCTCTAGAAGCCAATAACAAAAGGCCTGATTGAATAACTGCAAGATGATTTCTTGTAGTTTTGATTTTTTATGAGAAAGTAGTGGTTAGAATAATCGGGCTGTGAATCAGGACATCAGGGATCAAGTCCTGCTTCTCCCACTGACACTCCTTGTAGGCTCGAGCAAATTACATACAGGGCTTTTTTCAGGGAGTATTTGCTGATACAGACACCTTTTTCCTTGTCCTACTTGATTTGTCCTCAAAAAACAAAACAAAACAAAAAAACACAAACACATGCATCCTGCATGTGAGTACCAGCACCCTTATTTTCTTGAAAGCAAGCGCTGGTCATAAGTGCTAAGCATTTTCCCTACAGACCCAAAATGATATCTGTTCCTTTACATTCTGTTGCCTCAGGTACACACTAGCCCCTAGATTCATGAAAATGTTATAACGCATGGATAATGCCCGTGGTAAGAAAAAGGGCCATATTTATGGTAATTTCAGAATTGCCACACTGTGCGCTAACATAGCTCTTTGCATAGGTAGTATCGCAGGGTGCGGTAAAGTTTTTGCACCCTGCGATACTTCTATTTCACAGCTTGCAAGGTGCCCAGACCGGCTATCACTGCAGAGAGCGAGGATCTTTATAAGGCCTTCACAGTAGTCAACTATTTATTATCAAGCTAGGGCGAGAGAACATAGTAGAAATCTCAACTTTGTGAGATTTTCCTCACTCCAAATGACGTCACATCTTCACCAGGGTGTACTATGCTGTTTGTATGTCTCACTCTGCATGTCAAACTGGCCCCTAATTCCTAAACTACCACCAACACCTGACTCTCCTTATAGTGATATAAATAGTTGAATACTGTGAAGGCCTCCCCAGAGGCTCTCTCTACTCCACTCCTCTTTCTCCGTCCCCAAGCCCAGAAATGGCCAAAATGCAATTTGCAATCTTTAACGCAAATTGCGTTATAGCCGTTTCAGGCATATCGCACAGCTTAACACCAGGAAAAATGGTGTAGTTATTTCTGGCGTTAAAACCGTGCAATAGCATGCATTATGCTATCGCACAGTGCGATATTGCCCTGTGCGATAGCATAATGCATGCTATATAATTAATCTCGCCCAAACCCCTCCCCAATCCCACCCCTTCAAGAAATTTGCATTCGTGCCATGCGGTAACACAATTATTGCATGCGTTATCAACAGAATGCATTTTGATGAATGACCCTATTAGATTGTAAGCTCACTGGGGATAAAGCCCTGTTGTAACAGAATGAAATTAACAAACATATAAATAGCTGAATTAAAGAAAAACCCTCAATCAAATAATTCTCAGCTCTTGAGGACAGTATTTATTTGTTGCTTCTTGTATACCGCACAACAGATACCAGATCTGGCCAAAATGGTTCACAAATAAACACACAAAAAAAATACAATCAAAGTAACAACCATTCCCATAAAACAAACAAAAATACCCACCCCAATAATATATACGATAACAAAAAGATCATCTTCTACTGACCCCAGTCTGTTCCATCTGAAAGTAGCCAATGAGACCTTCATAATGGAAAGAGCCTTGCCTTTACCTTCTCCTTCTTCCTAAAACTAAGATAATTTGTCTCAACTCTCACATGCAAGGACGCCAAATTCCACAACTTCGGTCCACAGATCAAGAACATTCTTTTCCTGTTTACCACATTATGAATCTCCTGTCTAGTTAGAATATGTACCAGTGTGGCTGTTACAGAGTGCAAATTTCGATTAGGCATATAATTCCTAATCCTGTCTTGTAAGAACCAGCCATATCTTATACATCATCATCATTAGCTTAAATTGTGCCCTCTTTTCAACAGGCAGTCAATGAAGGCGAGTTAATAAAGGTGTCACATTCACCTCTGTCTTGGAAGACCAAAAATCAGATGAGCTGCCATGTTCTGTACCACTTGTAAATGTAATATACTTTTCTTGGGAAGGTCCACCAATATGATATTACAACAATCATGCAAAGGGCATATCAATGCCTAAACCACCAATCTATAAACAGATACCAATGTAACCTTCTCAACTGTATGTTTAAAGATCCTCTGGACCACCATAGAAATATGCTGA
Source organism: Rhinatrema bivittatum (assembly GCF_901001135.1). Classification (NCBI taxonomy): domain Eukaryota; kingdom Metazoa; phylum Chordata; class Amphibia; order Gymnophiona; family Rhinatrematidae; genus Rhinatrema; species Rhinatrema bivittatum. Next base: position 103,807,496 of record NC_042617.1, on the reverse strand, counting down.
TCCAGATTCAGATCATCTAACATCCACCCCTCCAATCTCTAAGTTTTTTGTTGTTGTTTTTTTTAACTTTTTTCAATGGTCTGCCTTATCCACATTCATTAACATTTTCTGAGCTTGAAACCACCTTAGTATCCCTCCCAGTCCATCAGAAATCCTCTTCATTGACTCAGTTTGATCCTTACTCACTGGGTAATCTCCTCCTATGCCATATCACAAATGTACTAATTCAGAAACCTCCCTTTACACAACCTTGTAGAGGTTGGATCAAAGTTGTCAAACCTGGAGAATCAGGATAAAATTCTACAAACGTTCATTTCAAGTTCCTAGAACAATCCACATAACCTCTACCACCAAGCAGTCTCTTATTACTACTTTTTTTTTTATCTTTGCCATGATACAGTTAAATGTATAAATAATTGTTACCCCATTTCCTCCCTAGACACAGCTGTACTTCATATTTATATATTAGGTACTTTGGAATACAGCTAATATGAATCTTGATCAAATAGCCACATTTTTTTACTTCACATTGAAAAAGTATGTGCTTGTCAAAGTAAATAACTTATTTTCCTCTTCAGATTTGGACTACAAGCATTAACCAACAGCAGCAAATATGCTTTATAAAAATAATGGCACTTCAGAAATGAGCATATTGACACTTTTAAGTTGAAACGTCTAAACTACCAAGGTTGGGTTTTGATCTGCAGAGTAGTTTCCAAAGCAAGTAACATCCTCATCATTATTGCCAAAATACAGCTGAGATGCAGGCTCTCAAGTTATTACTCCAGACTGTGTTTCCTTCCATTAAACCAACATGTAAGTCTAGGTACTTCTTGCAAGAAAAAAGTCATTTTCTAGTTCACTTCAGATTGTGAAATCTGTCTCTTACGCCCTCATCCGGGAGCTGTGCACATATCTTCCTACTGGACACATGAGGCACTATCAGTGGCTGCAGTATGAAAGGGAAATGTGCCTCTGTAAGAAAAGCATCACCAGTTTTCAGAACTAGTTATGTCTTTTGAAGTAGGCTGATGAATTTGGAGAATATATATATATATATATATATATATATATACATACATACATACATTTTAATTTTTTTATATAGTCACAAGGATGTCCTTGGGGAAACCACTAATTTCTGAGCTTTGTGACTCAGCTATTACTAGGAACATGCCAAAAATGTGGAAAAGAATATAACTATAGCGTGAGCCCACCATTGCTGCTCTGTTTTGCTAACCTCAAACGCAAACCCATAAACGATGACTCATGAGACAGCAATCTTAAACTGTTTGCATTGGTTGGTTCCTGCCAGTGCTGTAAAGTTTTGTAAGCTGTTATGGTGTACGTGTGCATGTGTGGGTTTTGTTCATGGCATCTGTGATAGTCAAGAATCAGTTAAGCATTACTTCCAATTACACGCATGAGAATCCATAAAGAGGTGTTTTGTATCTCAGAACTTTAACGCACAAAGGTTATTCGTGAACTAGCTCATCTTGTTTGTATGTCAACCCATGAATGTGTTTTCCCTCAGTATTTCTACATAGATATGGAGTACAGTCATTTGCAGTTCACATGCTGCTCCATCAACAAGCTGTAATGACAGAAAAGTGGTAACCTTATGTTAATATATTGCACCCATTTTATGAAAATGAGGTACCTTATATTTACATTGTTTCTTTACTTCCAGCTTTTTCTGGGTTTAGCTTTGAGTTTCTGATTAGAAATTATTAAAGCAATTGTTCTCTGGATTGTCTACGAAACATGCCACTGGTGAGCCTAAACAACCAAATTTGTATCTTTGGTTAGGAACAGTCACCTGACATTACAACTCTTACATAGTACACTGACCAATTAGAAAGCAATTGAAACTGACAGGGAGCAAGCTCCAGAGGCAATAGACCTAAACTTTTGTTTTCAGCAAGATTCTCTGTCAATTACTATTCCCTCCCTATGGGTTAGGTTTTCTCAATTGGCAGTACATATTTGTCATACAAGAAACATGACATCATGGTAGTCTGTGGACTGCCCCAGGCATGAGCAACATAACATTTGGAGAGGTAAATCCAGGCCAATGTCAGTGACAGCAGGAAAGTTGGGCATCTACGGCCTATGCCAACCACCTTCCCCTTAGGCTCAGCCCTCAGGTGCTGGTGAGTCAGCAAAACATGAGAAATGGGGGCAGCCCCGGATACAAGCAAGGAGCTTGAAGTTTAGAACATAGCAAGGAGCTGCAGCAAACCAGGAATCCAGGAAAGGGAAGGAGATCAGGCAAGAATACTGAAGGTAAAAACCAGAGAGGAAGAAGTCTTCTGGATTTAGGTAAAAGGGACAGAGCCAGAGTATGACGACGAGGGTAGGACCAAGTTCTGGCAACTGACTATGGAAAGGCCTGAGTATATTACATTATAAACACGTCTAGGCAGGAAACAAGATGGCCACTGGGGGGGGGGGGGGGGGGAAGCAAGGGGCATAGAGCTAGAAGCATTGGATAGCTAGTCCAAGTAGCTCATAGTGCCACCTGTATGGCTGGAGGTAAAGTTGGCAATGGATCCTCACACAAATGCCGTATTAAAGATCCATCAAGCCCAGCATCCTGTCCAACAGTGGCCAATCCAGATAACACGTACCCAGCAGGATTCCAAAGAATAGATCCAATATTTCTTGCTCATAACCAGGGATAATCAGTGGCTTTTCCTGTCTACATGGCTAAAAATAGTTTATAGACTTCCTATCTAGGAAACTGTCTGAACCCTTTTTAAAACCTGTACGCTAACAGCTTTCACCACTTCCTCTAGCAATAGATTCTAGAATTCAGCTGTGAGCTTAGAGAAAATATATCTTTTCTCCTATTAGTTTAATGAAGTTGAAAAGGGTAAATAAACATGCCCCCATTTACCCATTCCAGCCCACTCATGATTTTATCGACCTCTATCATATCTTCTCTCAGCCATCTTCACCAGGCTAAAGAGCCCTAACCTGCTTAGCCTTTCCCCACAGGAGAGAAGTTCCATCTCCTTTATCATTTTTGGTCACCCTTCTCCGTATCTTTCCTATTTCCACTATATCTTTCTTGAGATCGGGCAATTAGATGTTACAATCTCTCACCCACCAATGCCGACCTGGTGGCCCCTGGCGTCCTGGTCGGGGCTCCCAGCCGCCATCGTCCTCTCCTTCCTCAGCCATTGTCTGGCTCCTAAGCCGCCACCTCTGACCCCGCGGGGGTGAGTGGTCTTCCTCGCTCCGACACGCCACATGCGGTCCCTCCTGGAACACCGTCGCCGCTGCACCAGGCCGCACGGCATCTCTTCAGATTTAAAGGGCCTGCCTTGGGAAATCCGCCCGTGGCCCCTTCTGATGACATATCTAGCTCCTCCTATATAAGGCAGAGCTTGCCTTGGCAACAAGTCCCTTCGGTCTGTTGAGCAGCATTCCTGTTTCCAGGATTCCTGCTCTCTACTTCCTTCTCCTGCCCTGCTCTCTTGGACGGACCTCCTGGCTTCTGACCTCTGGCCTGAACCTTTACTATGAGTGTCGGTGCCTTCCCTGACTTCTGGCCTGTATCTTGACTACAAGCAGCACCTTCTGGCTCCTGACCTCTGACTCGAACCTGGTCTTCGAGTACCATCGTATCTACTGTATCTACTCTCAACCCGGACCCAGCCTGTCTCTCCACTGTACCCACCCATCATGGGATCATCCATACAGAGGCCCACCTAAGACCAGCCGGCCCCAGTACCCAAGGGCTCAACCTGCAGGGAACGCGGGCTGGTATTGGCGAAGCTCCAGCTGGCCTCTGCGTCCCGTCTGGCCTCACCTGCTAACGGGAGGGGCCTCCCTTCAGGCAGAGACAACTCCTCCCTCGGCTCACTCTTCCAACACAAGAAATGCACTTGGTACTTAAGCTGCAGTTGTGTGATGCATTGATACAGAGATATATATGACATGATATCCTCCTATTTTTTATTTTCCATTCCTTTCCTAATAATGCCTAACATTCTATTTGCTTTTTTAACCATTGTTGCACACTGGGCAGAGGATTTCAAAGCATCATCCATGGTTATTCCAAGATTCTTTTCCTGGGTAAGGACACCTGATATAGAATCCAGTATTTTGTACCCATAGTTTGGATTATTTTTCCCAGTATGCATCACTTTGCCCTTGTCCACATTAAATTTTATCTGTCATTTAGATGCTGAATCCCCCAGTCTTGCAAGGTCTCCCTATAATTCGTCACAATTGGCTCGCGACCTAGCAACTTTGAAGAATTTTGTGTCACTCTTCATTCCCTTTTCCAGATCATTTATAAAACATATTAAAAACATAGGTCCCAGTACAGATCCCTGGGGCACGCCGCTATTTAACTTTCTCCACTGAGAGGAATGTTCAGTCCTATTCTCTGTTCCCTATCCTTTAGCCAGTTACCAATTCACAATAAGGTACAGCCTCCTACCCAAACACTTTTTAATTTTGTAATCAGTCTCATGAGGGAGAGACAGAGTTCCACTCAGTGTATCTGCCTCGGGGCTCGGTGGCAGGACTGTGCATTGCTGTGAGGAGGAGCCAGAGTCTGATTCCCAGATTAGGTCTCAGGCTCCCTGGATTGGCTGTGAATACCACAGAGGCAGCATTCACAGCTCCTGGGGTGATAAAGTCCCACTTGTTGCACAAAAAAGTGACTTCTACTGGCCAATGATTGCAGGGTTGTAGAAAGAGCCCTAGTGCATGGCCCCCAGCCAAGGATTGTTGCAATGATTGGACTAAAATAAGTTTGAAAGGGATAGAAAAAAAAAATCTTTGGTTAGTTGCAAATGAAAGCTCATAGTGCCAAATCTCATTCCCAATTCCAACTGAGCTGGAAGCTAAAAGAAGTAGAAAAACTGCCAGGTCCAAAAAACACCAAACAAAACTTCTGGGGAAGATTATATTCATACTTATGACATCTCAGTCACATGATAGTAAATACAACGAAAACAAAGCCATCAAGTTCTTTTAAAACTTAAATTTAAAAAAAAAAAAAAAGCTGCTCCAAACGAGTATATAAAAATGTGTAGTTTCTGTGAAATCCAGTTTGCTCTGTTTTCCCAATAGGTGGTGTATTGATATCAACAAATTTGGATCTTTAGCTCACTTTCAAAATAATGATCAAGGTGGCTTGAAGCAGTTTTAGAATTCTAGCACAAGCTTTATAATCTAAGTAGGTAACTGAATCAATGGGAGATAAAGCACTTAAGGTCTCAAGGGCTATCAGAAATGGTTTCCCTGGTTCTCAACAACAGGCCTACATTTCTTTTCCCTACTGGGAAAAATAGTAATGCACTTCTAGGGCCCGTTGTAGTATTTGTATTGCTGCCTTTTCATAGGCCGGGTTGTTGATATCCGAGTTTTGGAAGTTACCAAAACAGCACTATGGCAGGTTTGGAAACAGGATGCTGGGCTTGATGGACCCTTGGTCTGACCAAGCATGGCAATTTCTTATGTTCTTATGATTATATAGGTTCCAACTGATTTTTTCTTAGGGCTATATATTACTTCACAGCATGTTTGTATCATTGTTAGTGAGGTGACAAAAGAATTTTAAATTTTTTCATGAGAAGTAGTAAGGGGAAACATTCCAGTTCAGGCCATTCAAAGAGTCCAGCCAATCATTTCAGAGACTACCTTCAGCCAACACAGTCTGATTTCTTTTAGTTTATAAATATGCATTTGATCTTTTTTTTGCAGTCTATCTCCCAAAATCACAAATGTCAGTCACCAAACACAGTATTGAGCTGTGTCAGCTCAATACTGTAAAGTGCGGCCGCGTTTACCCTGCTCCTAACTCGCGTTCTACTCACTTTCCGGCCGCGTTAGCACTTCCTGCGATACACTATCCCCTTTAACCTACTCCTATCGCGTCCTAAAATCCCCGGGCAACCCCTTCCGCACGTGGCATGTATATTGCATGTAAACGAGCGAATTAGCTATTCCCTACTATCCAGTAACGCGCGCCCCGACTATCGCTATTGTACCCTGCTGTTTTGCTGCGCGTTTAACCTGCTAACTTACCGCCTACTCCTACCCCTGCGTTAGAGGCAGGGGTAAGGATAGGCGGCAAACTTTCCCCCAGCCCCCGCTCTCCTGCCCTGGCCGCGTCCATGGGTGCCGGTCTCCGGGGCAGCCCCAGTCCTCTCCCCTCCTCCCGAAGCAAAAAAAAAAAAGTGAAAAAAAAATTGCAAGAGAGAGAGGGGAGAGGACGGGCAATCCTACGCTCGGGATTGCCAGTCCTCTCTCCCCTCCTCCCGAGGCAGGCGCGAAAAGCAGCCTTGCTCCGGGAGGAGGGGAGAGAGGACTGGCAGTGTGAAGCGACTTACTTTTTGCAGCCCCCCCTCCGGACATCGGCGAGGACGGGATTGCCAGCTCCCCCCCTCCCCTCCTCCCGAAGCAGGGCGCGAAAAGCAGCCTTGCTCCGGGAGGAGGGGACTGGCAGTATAAAGCGACTTATTTTTTGCAGCCCCCCATCTGGACATCGGCGAAGACGACCGAGGCTCCCCTCTCCTGCCTCCAGCTGCTCAGGAAGATGGACGTCACGTCTTGAGCGGCCATCAGCAGAAAAGGATCGCGGCTCCCCTCCCCTGCCTCCCGGCGAAGATGGACGCCTGCATGGGGGAAAGCGGCCCCTGTGCGTGCAATTGGCCGCTCAAGACGTGACGTCACATGCCGTGACGCACAGGGGCCGCTTTCCCTCATGCAGGCGTCCATCTTCGCCGGGAGCAGCAATCCGTTTCTGCTGATGGCCGTCTCCTCCGGAGGGCTGCAAAAAAAAGTAAGTCGCTTCGTCGCTTTACACTGACAGTCCCCCCTCCCCTCCTCCCGGAGCAAGGCTGCTTTTCGCACCTGCCTCGGGAGGAGGGGAGGGGGGACTGGCAATCCCGAGCGTAGGATTGCCCGTCCTCTCTCCCCTCGCTCTTGCTACTTTTATTTTCGCTTTACACTGCCAGTCCTGTCTCCCCTCCTCCTGGAGCAAGCTTTCGCGCCTTGCCTCGGGAGGAGGGGAGAGGGCTGACAATCACCCGCCCGCCGGCTCCCGCCTCGATGACAGCCCGCCGGATGAACGCGCGCCCGCCGGCTCCCACCGCCGCCGCCTGGATAAACGCACGCCCGCCGGCTCCCGGGAGGGGGGGAATCATCCACTTCCTGGTACCTGTCATTTCAAATTTCAGTTGAAATGACATTTGAAATGACAGGTACCAGCGCACCCAGGATACTGTATAGGCGCTGTATTAAGCGCCTATACAGTAAAATGGGTTGCGCGGGCCTAACCCTTCGCCTAAAGCTTCGCAGACGCGGCTTGCATTTGCAAGCAATTTGAATAGAGTATCGAGCGGTATGTGAGCAGGACTGTGCGTGCGGGGAACGAGGGTGCGCCCGGCACTGCCGCACTCTTTCTAACGCGGCCTTGCTGTATCGACCTGACAGTGACATGGTTTTTGAAACATACTTGTAATATGTGCGTATACATATATATGTAACACAAACACGAGTCTAGTTAGGCAAATGCCTAGTATTTGTTAGATAATTAAGAGATACTGGCCAGTCCTTCCTTGGTATGTTCCCTATTTTTGCAGATGCACCAAGGTTTTCTTTCTCCCCCAGGAAGAATTTAAGAGAACGTGATCAGACAGACACTTCTAGAATGGCTACGGGCAAATGAGGATATTACTGCTTGTGGGACTTGCAATATCTGAATACTATAGTGATGGACACGTTTATCACTAGGCCAGATATCGTCATCAGGTTGAAATACCACAATGATTGTAAAACAACTTTTGTAGACTAATTGAGTGTCCCCTGTGGCCAATATTACATTGGGAAGACCACAAGGATGATCCATACCCATTTAACATAAAAGCTGAGTCAATACTGAGAAAGTTGAGGCACTGATGTTAGCCTTTGCTTAACATTTAATCATGCCTTTACTCAGTTATGGTGACTGATTATTGACCATATTCCTTCAAATTGGTGAAGAAATGATCGGGAACGCATGCTAGCATGGAAGGAATAGGAGCGGATTTTCCAGATTGGCAGTGAATAGAATTTGAATTAACAATTATTTGTACTGCTTCATTTTAACTTGAGCTGTGCGTAATTGGCATTATTTCCTCCTTTGCAAAAGGAAACTTCAATCAGTGGTATATTCAGTAACTGTGTGCAAGATGGCGGTCATTGTTAAGTTGTGAACATTTGCTCTATTGGATGTTACCAATGAAGGACTGCTGTGCTGCGCGTTCTTCAAGGTCCTGATGCAAAAATAAGTTTATCATCTCAAAACATAGTACTATGTCCACTTATTTTATAGTACACTTGTAATTATATAGCTGGCAATTATAAGCATGACTGCACAGTTGTAGAGACATGACTGCATATTAAAAAAAAGAGTTGAACCTGTGATTATAACTTTGCACTAGTGTCTTGATACGAGTTTGATAGCACAAATGAATAAGTATTTAAAATAATGATCCATTATAATTTAAAAAAGGATCACGCTGCTTAATGAGTAGTATCAAAGTTGACGTTAATATCAAGGATAAATTTAAATTATAAGGCAAATCTTTTTTACACTTTTCATTGGTTTACATATATTCTGTATGTATACACACACACATATACACATATGTAAAGGAGTGTATATTAGACCATTCTTAAAAGTCCATGTAGCCTGGTCCACCTTAGGACAGCCCACAAGGGAATCCCTGGGGAGAGGGATACGACAACAGGCATCAGGGAGGATACTGAATCCCACACATAAGGAGAGAGAAGCAGGAGCTTTGCTGAAGCTATTTATCTGAATACTATTGCATTTTTGTTTCCAGCACTGCTGAGGTAAGCAGGCTCTTGTTTGCTTGATTTGCCTGTAAATAATAAAAGTCTGTAAAAGAACACCCGGAGTCCAGGCCACTCTGTCTTCCGGCAAGCTAAAGGCTGCTCATGCAGTGTTATATATGGTGGCAGTGGTGGGATGTTTCTGTTCTAAGCAGTTGCACAGACAGGGATCCACACCAGCAGCAGAAAAGAGGGATTTTTTTTTTCTGGGGCCTGGCTGCAGCAACAGGATTAAGTACAGCAGGCCAAGGAGGTTGCCCTACCAGGACAGAGAGAGATTTAAAGTCAGTCAGAGCTAGTTTTTTGTTTTGTTTTTTTTTAATAGCTATTTTTACTCCGTTGAATAAAAGTAAATAATTGCAACAAGAAAAACCTCAATAGTGCCAAAACTTATTAACTTACATGGAGCGATTAGTTCAGACCCTCACAGAAGGGCAGCAGCAACTCCATTCAAACCCTGTATGAACACTTTAACCAGCAACCAGGGGAGCTGACACAGAGCTTAAGCAATGCAAGCTACCACAAAACTGACAACCCAACTGCCTCCGATCGTGTTAAAAATGAAGACAGGAGAAGACCTGGATGTTTTCTTAAGGAAATTTTAGAGAATCACCCACATAGCTGGCTGGCCAGAAGCCACCTGGACCATCTATCTGGTTAATCTGCTTACAGGCAAAAGCCAAGTGCCAACCCAGATGGAAGAGCCAGCTATTCAGAAGTCAGAACCACCATCCTGGAAAGGTCAGGTTACACTATGACTACATATTATCAACAGTTCCAGCTTAGTAAGCTGCAGCCCAGGGAAGTTCACGGAGTCTTTGCGATTAGATGGAAGTGGCTATAGCCAGGGGTGAAAACAAGCCACAAAATATCCAATCAGGTTCTCCTGGAGCAGTTCCTGGACGAGCTGGACTGACCTATGTGGAGGTGGATATATTACCATAATCAGAGGGATATAAAATTATTATATAACTTCCTTACTCTTTTATTGTTAGCAAAACATATTTATTAACAATAGCCTTTTTAACATATGGATAAATTGCGGACCATATCAGTATCAATATTTAACACAGTATTGATACAGACATGTTTCCTTGTGGAAAGTGTAATATGAGTGGTTCACAATGGCGACATCCAGTGTCTCACTGTCTAATTACTTCACACTCTAATACTAACTGTTGCTCTGCTCAAGTGGTCTATTTAATTCAATGTCCATGTAATTTAGTTTATATTGGATGCACCAGAAGAAGTGTTCGAGTGCGATTAATTGAACACAGAAGCTGCGTGACTACAGCGAAAACATCGGCTCCTATGGTAGCTCATTGGTTAAGCTATAACCATGCATTTCAGGATCTAAGATGGACTATCTTGGAACAAGTACAGTTGCCTCAGAGGTGGGGATATCCAGGCTCTGTTAAATAAACGAGAACATTTTTGGATTTTTCACTTAGACACAATAGGTCAGATTTTCAAAGGGGTACGCGCGTAAGATACATGCATACCCCCCGAAAACCTGGTCCAAACACCCCCTGCGCGCACCGAGCCTATGTTGCATAGGCTTCCGGCATGCGCAAAGCCCCGGGGCTTTCCTGGGGGGGCATGTCGGTGGGCGTGTCGGGGGGCGTGATGTGGCCAGTGCATCATCCGGGGGCAGCGCCGCAGGCATGGTTTCGGCCCAGGGCATTCCGGGGGTGTGGCCGCGGCCTCTGGACCAGCCCCCGGACCGGAACATGGCACGCGGCAGCTAGCCCAGCGCACGCAAAGTTATGCCTGCCTCGAGCAGGCATAACTTTTGCAACAGAGGTGGGGGGGTGGGTTAGGTAGGGGAAGGTGGAAGGAAAGTTCCCTCCAAGGCCGCTCCAATTTCGGAGTGGCCTCGGAGGGAACGGAGGCAGGCTGCGTGGCTCGGTGTGCGCCAACCCCGGATTTTAATGGATACGCGCGTATCTATCGAAATTCTGCGTACTCTTGTTTGCGCCTGGCGCGCGAACAAAAGTACGCGTGTGTGCAAGTTTATGAAATCTACCCCAATGTCTCCACAGGGTCTCAATGAGACAATTGGTATTCATTGGCATAGTAATTTGATTGTTTGAGGTTTAGACGTCAATTTCCGGATGGCTTATAAACCCTTCTGTTTCACCATGTTTTTTAAGAGATCTTTAAGATGCTAAGAGGATTGATGTGGGTACAACATTATCTATGAAGAGGATGTATTTAGGATGAGCGTCATTGTCTTCTATAAACTTTCTGTGAGCAATACTTGAAAGTTTAAGCTCCCTGAAGCAGATATCCTTCGAAACATGAATTCATGTCGGGGTTTGGTTGTCAAGCAACTTGAAAGCTAAGTACTTTTTAGTCTTGATTTGCTCATTTATGATCGATGTTGATTATGGGAATTCTCTGACATTGAAACAAAACCAGTTTGATCGTTTTTAAGAGTTTTTGGTTGTCTTTAATAAATAAATTAAAGTGGTCTCAAGCTTATGCTCAGCTCTTTTGCTATGAGCTGTTTTAGCGTTGGTCCTACATACTTATAAAAAGTTAGAAAATATTTGTTTATGAAAATATTTATGAAAATGTTTTTGAAATACATGACCAGTTAACCATTGTTGATATTTTTTGGGAAACTACCTTTACCATAGAAGTATTTCTTGCAATTTCAAGGTGTTAATGGTATTGTAGAAGGAGATCCTCTCATATTTTGTCCATAAAAGGTCAGCCAGAAATATAATAAAGGGTGATCAGAAAAGCATGGTTTCAAAGCAGTGCTTGGAATTGAGAGCTGGTATAACATTGTTTTACCCAATGTGTCAAAGAGCACCTTCATAAGTAAAGACCAACTGATGGAGCCTAAAACAGCAACATGTCAAAACAAAGGAAAGCTTTTGCATGGTCTGCCATATCTTCTGTCATATGTCAAGAACGACTCCGGAACAGAGACTGTAGGCAGAGTTATTCATTACTAAGGTGCACCCACCCCATTTCTTCTGTACTAGCTTTTTTTATTTTGCGCGCTATTTAACAAAAACAACAAACCCTAGTTTAAATTCAGTTTTTCCTGAAATGTAGTACCTATCAAAAGTGCCAGACTGACAGCGTTGTAAACCAAAACCTTAACACTTTAGTTGCATAGCAAATACTGTAATGACAATGGTAGTGCAAGTTTCTCCCAATTCCCCTGTCAATTTGCCTCAATCCTATTTTAGAAAGATTCTCTGCAGTGTGTGAAAGAATACCATTTTATATTTCCTTTAAGGTCTGAATTCTGTTGCATCTGGAAACTATAGTTCCATTTAATATGGACCACCGATAGGGCCGGTGCAAGGGTATTAAGTGCCCTAGGCGAACCTTCCGCCTTGTGCCCGCCCACCTTCCCAGGCCTCGGTTCTGGCCCAGATCTCATTCACTCAGACAGGCCTCTTCTCTCTCTCTCACACACACACACACACACACACACACACACACACACACATTTCTTATCTCATTCACAAACGCACCCTTACACTGGCTCTCTCCCCCTCTCTAAAACCATTCCTCTCTCACACACACACACACACACACACACACACACACACACACACAGGTGCTGCCACTCAAGGCCCACCGAGGCTCTGCTTCTCTAGGCTGCGAGCAGGATGAGCACTGCTCACGGCCCACCGTGTGTCTGCCTTTCTCGGCCGCGAGCAGGATGGGTGCTGCTCACGACACGCTGAGTTTCTACTCCTCTAGGCCACGAGCAGGGCAGACTCCGCTTGCGGCCCATTATGACAGCTCTTTGCTTCCCCTTAATGGCTGACATCCTAGGTGACTGCCTAGTTCGCCTATTGGAACACGCCGGCCCTGACCACCAAATATCTGCCAGATCAGAGAATCTTTGACCATTCACAAGTGCAATGGCTTTGCATCTGTCTCTTTCACTGGCAGAATATCACAGGGAGTCATCATTCACAATGAGAGATAAAAAGCATTTTCTAATACTACCTCATCTTTCAAAAGGTAAACTGTAAATAATCATGCCAGCTAAAGAGAAGCTATTAGTACAAGTTTGTACTTGGAATTACTTAGCACAGAATTTATAGATGGATACTGGTTCCTGGGGAAGGATTTTTGGAAAAAGGCAGAAGTAAAATTACCTGGATGTTTGGATTTTGCCCATTAATATCTGCTTTAGAGAGATCAGGAAAGTTTGGAAGATCCAAAAGGAAAGATCCAGGCCCATCTCTTTGTAATGATGTATGTCCATTCTCTTGTCGAAAACGCTGTTTAGGAAATGGTCTGTGTTCAGCCTGGTGGTCAGAAAATGTCCTTCTGTCTTCTGGGTTTAATGTTAAGCTGGCTCCAGAGGATAAAACATCCACATTTAGATTGCTCTGCAAAATGAAAAAACAAACAATGAATTAGCTATTACATAGAGATGTCAAAGTACAGATTTTCCATATTTTTTTTTTGAGTGGTGGGGTGGCTGGCAATTTTCATCTTTTCCTTTGGATTTACAGCTCAACTGGAACCAGGGCTGGAATCCAGCATCATGAACCTTTAAGTCACTGCCGTGACAGTCTGCAGCTAAGGGTCACCAACAAAGATCCTTTCAGGACCCTAGAATCAATGGCCCTAAATCCAACCACTTGGTGTTACTACTATACTATTACTAGGACTCCCTCCCCACAGAGGCTGTGCATGCTAACTCTGCAACACTCCCAGGTCCAGGCTGGTCCTTCTGTAGTCAATAAATGCTGAATTGAGGACTATGGTAGGTTAAGCTTAAGGAAAACTAAAAGGCCATTATGCTCAACCTAGTGGGGATTCAACAGAACATGAAAACAAGCAATTTGAGGCCAATTTATCAAAGGTTTTTCTCCACTGGTACAAAACAGGAGGAGAGAGCCAATTTTATCTCTGAAGTTGAAAAATTACAGTTAGAATTATAAAGTCACCATTTTGCCCTTCTGAAATATGTCCAAAGATATAGCCATTCCACAATTTTGTCACTAAACAGAAAACAACTTATCCTTCCTCTAGAGATGATAAGACCTTTATTTTGGAGGTCTCAGAGGGTATCCTATTTATCTTGTTAGTTACTCTGGGAATACAAGAGTATCCCTTTAAGAACTTTGTATGGCCTTCTTTGTAATTGGTAAAAGTAATCATATCCCACCTCAACTCTTCTCTAAGGAAAAGCAGCCCAAACAAACCTTTTCTCATAGGGCAATGCTGTCATCTTTAAAGGAGTTGCTATTTTCTGCACAATTATTTATGTCACTTCATATCCTTCCAGAAGTGTAGGGCCCTAAACTATTTCATACTTCAGATGTGATTTTAACAAGGGCTCTACACAATATCCTTTATTCACCAGTATTAGCATATTGGTGAGGCAACAAAAGGGCATGACGGAGCAGTAACACAACTGAGTGGGTGGAAGGTAGCAGCTGGCGGGGTTGTGTCGCGCGCCTTGCAAAACATCACCTGGTAGCTACCATGCTTAAGTCCAAGCCCAGCCCTGACTCAGCAGTAGCAGGCTCTGGCTCCCTGACAGATGTGAGGCAGTGGCTGGGGCCAGCGGCAGGGGAGAGATGGGGGATGCAGCTGGTATGAATTGGCAGCAGCAGCCAGGCCACAAGCCACAGGAAGTGGAGAGCAGTGGGACAGTGGAGGCCCAGCCACTGCTCTGCTCCCTCGTGTCCTCCTGCAGCAACATGGAGAGAAGAAAGGGCCCCCATCTGCCCCAACACCGAGAGCAGAGAGTCACCCCACCAAGAGGATCCTGCATCTGCTGTGAGGTGAGGGCAACCTTGGGAGAAAGCCACTGTAAGCAGAGCTACCTGGATGTGTCCGCTGGCTCCCAACCCTACATATATCCTCTGGTCTAATCACTGGAGGGTGCATGGAGAGGCTCTTGGGAGTTGTATTCTTCCCTGCTTGGCTCACTCCGTGGTAGCTACGCCACAGACTAGCAGTGTGGGTCTTTACTTGATAAATAATTCAGATACTTAGTAAATTCTTTATTTATACATATTTTCAATAGTGTTTAAAAACAATGTGAACATGTTTTCCAATTAAAATAGTCTTTTGTATAGTCAGATATGAGTCTTTATGCTAAAGTATGCAAATTTGCCACATAATTAACACACAATTATTATTTTTTTAAATTGTGCCACAGAGTTTGCTAACTCTTGCCGAAGAAGCTTGAAAAATCTGTAGCAGGAACCTGGGAACTCTGACTGTAATTTGCAAGCTCTTTTGCTGACTGGTAGCAGAACCTACCACTATCTATCCACAACACTCACTATCTATCCACCTAACACTCACACAATATTTAAAAAAACAATTAAAAAATACATTTAAGAATTTTTTAGGTTTTGGAACACGTAGGTGTGTTTTAATAAAATTTATTAAAGAAAAGCTTTTTCAAAAACATTTAAAGAGATTTCTCAATTTAAGACAACAATATTGGAGTTGTGTGGGTTGTTTGATTAATGAGACTGGTAGCAGAAAGCATGTGCCCATCCTATGGACAGTTCACTAAGCAATGCAGTAATCTCCAAGGCCGAACTATGACCACATCAGCAGCATCCCTTTAGTGCAAGAATGTTAAAATTAGCCATACCCATGTATTATGAGCAACTTGCTTATGCAAATTGGTGGTCAATATGCAGCAGCATTTAGCTGAATAACTCAGAAGTCAGCTAGCTAAATAAATATTTGGGCACTTACCTGGCTCAATTCCAGCCAGATAAATTGTAATTCGGCTAGAATTTAGTCAAATAAGCCAGGGCGTTCCAGGGGCATAACTGGGAAGAGCTGAATACATAGGCTAAGTTAATCAGATACGTTTATCCAGCTAATAGGGTCATTTATCAAAATGCTATAAGGCGTTTTCGCATGTGAAAACGCCTTTTTCAGTAGTGTAGGGACACTAATACCTAAGCCTAACCTCGAGTTACTAGGTGTGCCTCCCATAGAGATATAAATACCTATCTAGTGTTGGGGCATTATGGCTAGGCTCTCACTCTCATTCCCCCAGTGGTTGTATGTAGGAAATGCCACACTTCTGGCACTTATCTCAAAGTGTGAAAAAGTTATCACAATTTGCAGTAACTTAGCTCTTCACATAGGTATTAGCACAAATTGCAATAAACTGCCTATTACCATAAAACACATCCCTTTTTCTATCGCATGCGGTATTTAGTGCATTTTGATAAATCCAGGCCTAAATGAGCTGCATAGTGGCTGAATATGGACCTCAAGTTTTTATGCAGACAGGGTATTAACATGATATTTATTGATGCCATATTAAATAATGCAGACAACTAAAGGTTGTTAGCTGGGTAAGTGCATTTTCTCATACTCCTGCATCATTTTCTGGACACAGAAACACCAACACAAAGGCAATATATATCTTCAATATGTTTGAATGCCACAGGTATATATCTTCTAGCTCCTGGAGAAGGAAGATGCAAAAACCAGCAGCAGGAGCCCTTACCCACTGAGTACCTGTGATTACATGGACCTTACCAGCACATGTCTACAAAATAACACAAAACTTTTCATTAAATCACAATGAAAAGAAGGCAGAAGCAAAGTAATGACACTGACTCATCTGGGATACATTATGCTCACGGAATCTCCTTGCTGTATATATCTTGCAAGAAGTTGCAAACAAAACTCATTTGGCTACATAGAACAGCTAACATGGCTCAGATGTCACATTTTTTGGTTCTGGGAGGGGCCCTAAGATATTTCCTGCCCCATGCAGCCTCAGTGCACTCACCAGATGTTCCTACCCCACCCTACCATATGACAGACTGGTTTTACCCACGGTGGCACTTGCTGCCATGGGGGGAGACTGTGAGGACGCTCTCCCTCTCTGTCTGTTCCTTCTGCCCAGCCGTATTCCCCCTCCCTAGTCTCTTAGCAAGACACTTCTTGGCCCACCTATTGCTTTTGGTTCTTCCACTCTCTTCTCACCCCCTTCTGCCCACGGGCCTTCTTCCATCACACAAATGCCTTGCCTAGCTCAATTTGTTTGTCCAGCTATTGGCAGCCACTCTCCTCATAGCACTGAGAAAGAAAAGGATGTAGAAAGGGGACTTTCATACGACACATGGCGTGGAACCAAAAGCAGGGCACAGGAAACGCAAGTGCTGCTGTGATTTAATGCAAGACCTGTGTTAGAGAACATGGATATTAGTCCGTTCAGCAGTTCTCAACCAGGGTGTTGGGACATACTGGTGTGTCACCAAAATTTGACAAAAAGACAGCAAGCCTATGCTTTCTATAACAGCCACGTATGCCTGTTAGCTGAGGAGAGTGCTGAGCAGGAAGCCGGGTATATGAAACACCCTTCACTACTCCCTCTTGTTTTTTTCTCCCACCCCAAGCTGGAAATTTGGTTATGCTGAATCCCCTTCTCATTCCTCTGCTGCCAATAAGATTACTGTCGCCACCACTGCCTCCCGCTCTCTCTCATGTTTGTGATCACCACTGCCACCAGCCTAGCTTAGAAACATGGGGTCCTTCTCCCTGCCTTGTGGCCGCAATCACCACCATTGCTAGCTGCAAAGGAGAAGATGACTCAAGAGACCCCCTTTATTTTCCTCCTCCTGATGGCTCCAATTGTCATATGGAGGGGCAAGTTTTTAAAAAGGGGGATTTGGTGGGTTAATGAAAGGGGAACGAGAATGGGGGTGAGTCTGGAGGGCATGAGAGTAAGAGGATGAGCCTTGTGTAGTGGTGCTGCTATTGGGGAGGGGAAGGGTGAGAGCTAGGAGTGGCAAGTGTGTCACCCCCCTAAAAAAATGGCTTGCAGGACTGAGATTAGGTGGAGACTTGGGGATTAGGGAGAGAGTAGGTACTAAGTGTTTGGGTGGGTGGTATGTATAATGGGCTGGGGTGTATGACAGGGTATAGAAAAGTGGGATGGGATGGTGTGAAACTCTGAAGGACCTGGAGGGGCTGGGAAGGTTGGTGAGAGGGTGAAAAGCAGGGGAGCTGGGGAGTAGGGAAAAGGTTTAAAAGAGAGGATAAATAGCTGGAGGCCAGGAAGTGGATAAATGACAGAAGGAGCTGGAGCTGGTGAGAAGATGAGAGGCAGAGGAAGGAGAAACAGTGCGAAAACAAGCTGGGGAAGAGGTGAAAGAGGGAGAATGGGTGTTGGAGAAGGGATAGTGGAGGGAAAGGGGTAAGAGAAAGAAGAAAGATGCTGAATGCAAGTGACAACAAAGGAGATGTGATTAGTGAGGAAAGTCAGAGGAAGGGAGATAAGGAGGTGGGTACAGAGGGTGGATATGGAGAACTAGGGAGTGGGTGAAAGAGAGGGGGACTAGAAGACCAGCAAATCAATGAGAGATGAGGGAACAGGATGACTGGGAGGAGCGAGTAGGTGAAAGGAAGTTTGAAGAGGGTGGGAGAAGGAAAAGTGAAATCTAGCTATGAATGGATAGAGAAGCAGAGAAGAGAGAAATTGAGAAAAAAAATCCAAAAGGCCAATGTCAGAGATTTGCAGGGAAGGAATGGAGAAACTATGGATTTAGATTAATTATTTACCTTTTCAAATCCAAGCTCGAGGAAGATATAACCAGGTACAGGAGATATTTCCCTGCCTCAGATGGCTTCAAATTTAAGTTTGAGCATGAAGCAATGGAGGGTTAAGTGACGTTCCCCAAATCACAAGCAGCACGAGTGAGAGAACTGGGATTTGCGCCCTGGTTTATAGCCCACTGCTCTACGCTACTCCTCCACTCTAAGAAAAGGACTTAGGAGAAGACGGAAGGGGAAATGCGGGAACCGGTTAAAAAAATAAAATGCCCAATAACAAAATGTCATCACTGGGAACTGGTATTTCTTATATCTTTCTATGTAGCTTTCGAGTGTCTTTTTTTTTTTGCAGGTTTTTGTGTTATTTTTGTGGGAGAGGATTCTGAGTTACTGAAACAGAGACGATACCAGAATTTTTGTGTGTGGTGAGTTAAAAAGGGAAACATCCTAATTCTGCTCTGTATAAACTCCAGAATAGGTCAAAATATTTTGATTTGACAGCGAGATGCATGAGAATTTGCCTACCCTTCAACTGCATATCGAGAAAATGGGGGGAGTAACAGATCAGTCCATTTCTCATTGATGAAGTAAGCAAAGATTGTATTTTTTCATAAGTTTTTATTTAATAGCTAATTTCAATAACTGCTTGTAAAGAATACATTTTAAATATATATTATCTTTTAGTGCCATTTTTCATAGTAAAATAATAGGATGGGGTTCTTTATTGGTTCAGCTGTGGTGTGTAATGTGTGCAATGCACTTGAGTATCGTCTGTCAGGTGCGTCCCAGTGGAAAAAAGGTTGATAAGCACTGCCCCAGTAAATACAGAATTTTAGTAAATCTCATGTTAAAATGTGTGTTGCGCACACATAGAGTCACGTTAAAAACTGCTCAATGCACTTTCTAAAACCGCTTTAGTGAATCAGCCCCCTCAGTTTGTATCATGCATACTTATTCTTAAGGCTTAAGCGTTTCACCATGCACTTGTCTACACTGAACTGCAACTGTTAGGGATGTAATTTTAGGATATAAAAATTAGAAAAAATATACTCAATTTTATCAAATAATATATATCCATGACATTTCAGAATCTACATTTTTTTTTAAGTTTTTACCATGATTAATGCACAATTTTCCCCAAAGCTCTTGAGTAAAACCTAGAATCCTGATATCTGAACATTAATAGGCCCATCCCTTACTGATTCCTTTTAAAGTAGTTTTATATATTTTAATTAAAACAGTTTTTCTAGTCGTAGCCCATGGAAAATTGAAACATTTAAGCAGGTCTACTAGTAATAGAACAATGGTTTATTGTCAACCAAACAGACAATCAATATATTGCCAGCTACCCCCTACACTCACTCATTCACTCTCTCTCAGGTTTGTGACTCCCAATCAGCTGCAATGAGCCAACAGCTCTGGATGTGAATCATAAACGGTTACTAAAAATCACCGGGAGCCTCCATTGAAAATTAGAAATAGAAGAGAAAGCTCATCCCAAGAAACCTCTGTCCAGTGCAAAGGACATACAACTCAGCACTACCACTTTATTTTGCTTCAGAATTCATTTCTAAGTACAGGAGTTTTCAGAATTTAAACAAATTTTGCAAATGAAGCAGGCAATGCTTCTCCACAACTCCCCCCCCCCTCCTCTCTTCACCCATTTTCTTGGTCTTCATTTGAACCCTCACTCCCTTTGGGATATCATTTTCTTGTTTTCCTAATGATGGGTTTGAATTTCACCAAGTTTTGGGTCAGTGGTTCATGCTTTTGTTATTGCTAAGCATGTTTTCAGATTCTGTAGTGTACATTACAGCATCCTGCTTTCTATGCAGTGGCACTGCCTTCTATGCCGCCATTGCCTTCGTTTCTCAGAGGAATATAGCTTGAATAGGATGGCGTCACTGCCTGCAGTCTGTCTTTGGTTAGGAAAAGGTTTTGGACTTAAATAATCAAATATCTGACTTTTTATAAATTGTGACAACAAGGCACTGGCACAAGACCTAGATTTATTCCTCCCTTTTTCATACATCTCTCTCTCCTTCTCCACTGTGCTTCTCTCATCTCCAACTTTCTCTCACTTCCCTAGTTCTTTCCTCTCATTTTGTCCCTTCCCTCAGTTATTCTTTTCTCCATCCTCTTCCAATGTCATATCTCTCTCTATTCCTTCCCATAGTCTTTTCTTTCCCCCAATTGTTGTATCATACTCTCTCTTCTTCTCTCTCCTTTTCCTTGTTTCCACTTTAGTGTTTCTATTCATCTTCTTCCTCCACTTCCCAGAGATGTGCTCAGATTTGGAAAATGAGCATGTACATCTTTGGGGAAGAGAAGAAACCATGTTTTAGTAATTACATGTGGGTTTGGGTAGGGGCTGGAGATGTATGCCTGTATGTAGGTGAGTGGAAGTATATGGGGTGTTTGGGTCCATGTGTATGTACGGCGGCATGGTTGTGTGTGTGTGTGTGGAATATGCGACTTTGGATGTGTGTGGGAGGTAACTTTGAAGGCAGATTTTGCTGCCATCCTTCACCAGTTGCTTCAGTTATTTACCCTCTCTGTCTGCCTTTGTTGCTCTGTGACAAAGTGCTGGAAAGGTAGGGTGGGAGTTTGGAATGGCATGCTGCTGAACAGTTCTAAAAGCTCCTAACAGTTTCCCATATAAAGCAAAAGATTTTTGTTTCCCATAGAAAGGAATTTAATAGGAATTTCATAGAGTTTTTATCTTGATAATTTTTTTAGCTCAATCTTTCCTAATGCTTATGTGATTCTTGTATCCATCTCCAGTCTTTTTTGTTGACTTTCACTGGGTTGAAAATGTCATGTACATCCAGCCTCTCCAGCAATCATCCAGCCTCACAAGCTTTCATCCAGCCTCACAAGCAATCATCCAGCCTCTCCAGCAATCATCCAGCCTCTCCAGCAATCATCCAGCCTCACAAGCATTCATCCAGCCTCTCCAGCAATCATCCAGCCTCACAAGCTTTCATCCAACCTCTCCAGCAATCATCCAACCTCTCCAGCAATCATCCAACCTCTCCAGCAATCATCCAACCTCTCCAGCAATCATCCAGCCTCACAAGCATTCATCCAGCCTCACCAGCATTCATCCAGCCTCACAAGCATTCATCCAGCCTTGACAGCACTCAACTAGTCTCGACAGCTCTCATCCAGATTGTCCAATACTTAATGCACCATTTGCAATATTACACCACTGTTCCCAAACAATTGAGCCACAGTAATGCACATCTGCACTATACCTAAAATCTGGCACAATATCAGAAAGCACACAAAACCTGCAATTCATCACATCGCACGACAACAAAGACTACTACCAATAATGATCTCACCGATAACACAATTCCTAGGACTCTCTCTATTTACCTTAACACTATTCAACGCTCAGTCTCTCTCCAAAAAAATGGACATCCTCAGTAACTACCTCATAGAAGTCAGCCCAGATATCTGTGCAATTACAGAGACATGGCTAAAACACACAGATACTGTACTCATAAATCAACTGCCCATACAATCTTACGACTTATTCTCTGTCCCAAGACCCAAAAAAAAGAGGTGGAGGTCTCCTTCTTGCAGCAAAAAAAGGACTTAATATTACCTTACAACTTACCAACTCCTCCAACAAACTAGAATTCTCCCTCTTTAAATCCAATCAAATCCAAATAGCTTTAGTCTACGCACCACCAGGAACCTTAGAATTAGACCCCTCTCTACTGATAGAACTTACAGCCAAACACATAAACGCCGACAAACCTGCTATAATCCTCGGAGACTTTAATTTACACGTAGATGCTTCTCCACAATCCATCAACTGCCAAACACTTCTTTCCTCTCTCAACCATTTGGGCTTTACTCAAATTATCAACAGTTCTACCCACAAGGCAGGCCACACTCTGGACCTCATCTTTATTAACGAACCCTTTAACATTCATACCAACCCCACTTGCACACCAGTTCCATGGTCAGACCACAGAGTTATCCACACAACCCTCAGGATCAACAACCCACCACCTCAAACCACTAACAAATCCACCATTCACTTCAGGAAACCATGCTCTCCAGAGATACTCAGTGAAAAGATGTCTGAAGCATTAAAGCAACTAGACGTCACAGACGCAACAACTGCAACTACCTCTTGGATCAATATTAACAATAAAATTGCAGATCAAATCTGCCCAACTACAACCAAAACCATACAACCTACAGTAGACAATAGGAAACCTTGGTTTACACCCGAACTTAAATCCCTTAAACAATCTCTTAGAAAAAAAGAACAAAGCTGGAGAAAAAACCCAACCACTTCAACACATGCCATCTACAAATCCCTCCTCAACACCTACAGGAATACTATCCTTAGAACAAAGAGAGAATTCTACGGAAAAAAAATACACCACTTCACATTCGACTCAAAGGCTCTCTTCTCTTACATCTCCTCTTTAACCAAACCATCTCCTCCTACTATCCCAGACCACCAAGCTCTCAACAAAGCAAACGAACTAGCCAACTACTTCAAAACAAAAATCACCAACCTTACCCAAACAATCACATCCAACAGCCTTACCCTAACACACCATCTCACATCCTTGCCGCAACTAAACACAAGCCTGGATTCATTCGAGCTCACTTCTTCACTGGAGATTGAAAACACACTCAAAAAATTCAAACCTTCCTCCCACCCATCAGACCCAATACCAACAAATCTCCTCATCGCCATTCCAAACACCATCTCAAAACCAATTGCAGAAATTATCAACACATCCCTTTCTCAAGGTTCAGTTCCTAATCAGCTAAAATTGGCAATACTGAAACCATTACTAAAGAAACCAAACGCTTGCCCATCAGACCCAGCTAACTTTAGACCTATCGCAAACTTACCACTCATCGCCAAACTAATGGAAAAAATTGTCAACAAGCAACTGTCAGATTATTTGGAAGATTATAACATTCTATCCCCAGCTCAATATGGATTCAGAAAACGCCTAAACACCGAATCTCTCTTACTATCTCTCACTGACACAATCCTCCTTAATCTAGAGAAAAAACAATCTTACCTGCTTATTCTTCTGGATCATTCCGCTGCATTCGATACGGTAAAACACTCTACGCTAATAGACCAACTAGCCAACATAGGGATCAAAGGCACAGCCCTCAGATGGTTCCACTCCTTCTTAAGCAACAGATTCTACAAAGTAAGGATAAACAACAAAGAATCGCATCCAATCCTTACTGAGCAAGGAGTCCCGCAAGGATCCTCACTTTCACCCACTCTCTTCAATATCTACCTCCTCCCTCTCTGCCATCTACTCTCAAACCTTAAGCTTACCCATTACCTCTATGCAGACGACATACAAATCCTACTTCCGATTACAGAATCCCTTCAAAAAACCATCACATACTGGAACGAATGCCTACAGCCCATCAAAAACCTTCTCTCAAGCCTCAACCTAGTACTGAATGCTAATAAAACCGAAATGCTCATTGTTTCCCAGGATCCGCTCACAATCTCTTCCAGCCTCTCTCTACCAAACGCAAACAACACGTTCTCATCTGACGTCAGAGACCTTGGAGCTTGGCTTGATAATCATCTAAACCTAAAAAAGTTCGTAAACAATACCACAAAGGACTGCTTTTACAAACTGCAAGTCCTCAAAAAACTTAAACCCCTCCTTTTCTTCTCCGACTTCAGGCTAGTACTACAATCCATCATTCTTTCTAAGCTTGACTATTGCAACTCCCTGCTACTAGGTATACCCGCCAACCCCATCAAACCATTACAGATGGTTCAGAATTCAGCTGCTAGAATTCTAACCAGCACCAACAAAAAAGATCATATCACCCCAATCCTTCAGAACTTACATTGGCTTCCCATTAAACAAAGGATACTCTATAAGGCACTCACTATCATCCACAAAGCGACAAACAAACTAGCTCCCATCACATTAAGCTCTCAACTCCAACTGCACACTTCTTCCAGACCAATCAGAAGCGCATACAGAGGAACACTGCATGCTCCACAAATAAAATCATCATTGAGCAAACGAGCGCTATCCTCAGCAGGCCCACACCAGTGGAACACGCTTCCCCCAGATCTTAGACTAGAACCCAGTCATCAAGAATTCAAAAAAAGACTGAAAACTTTTCTCTTCCAACAAGCTTTCCCAGACGCTTAATTTTACTGTGACGGACAGACTTCCTTATTACTAGGTATCCCTTAATTATGGACACTATACCAAATAATACTTTTAAGAATCTGCAACAGGACAACTATCTTTGAGTTCAAAATTCACTTTATCTCATATATATATTTGGCATTGTTAATATTTATTTCTACGTTAAATAGTTATACTGCTTATATTAAATAATATAATTCTTTATTTATTACCAGTTAAACTATTATTTTTATTTATCATTATGTTAAATTGTCTACCAGTTATACTGTTCCATATGTTCTACAGTTCCATGTAAAGCTCCGCTCTCTGTTGAGCAGTTCTTCGTTTTATGTAAACCGGAGTGATTTGTAGTCCCTACAAGAACTTCGGTATATAAAAATTAAAAATAAATAAAAATAAATAAATGATTTTCTTTTTTATGCTTTCTAACATATGGAATATTGAGAAGAATTAAGAACATAAGAACATAAGAAAATGCCATACTGGGTCAGACCAAGGGTCCATCAAGCCCAGCATCCTGTTTCCAACAGTGGCCAATCCAGGCCATAAGAACCTGGCAAGTACCCAAAAACTAAGTCTATTCCATGTTACCATTGCTAATGGCAGTGGCTATTCTCTAAGGGGCGGATTTTAAAAGGCCTGCGCGCGTAAATCCGGAAGGATTTGCGTGCGCAGGGCCCTCGCGCGCCAGCGCGCCTATTTTGCATAGGCCGCCGGTGTGCGTAAAGCCCCGGGACGCGCATAAGTCCCTGGGCTTTTGAAAAGGGGCAGGAGGGGGCGTGTCTGGAGGGCGTTCCCGAAACGATGCGGCGTTTCGGGAGCGTGCCACGGCGTTTCGGGGGTGGGCCCGGGGGCGTGGCGCCGGCCCGGGGGCGTGGTTGAGGCCTCCGGACCAGCCCCCGTGACCGGAGGATGGAGCGGGGCTGCCGGCCGGCGCGCGCAAAGTTACGCCTGTTTTCAGTAGGCGTAACTTTGTCGACAAAGGTGGGGGGGGGGTTTAGATAGGGCCGGGGGGGTGGGTTAGGTAGGGGAAGGGAGGGGAAGGTGGGGGGAGGGCGAAGGAAAGTTCCCTCCGAGGCCGCTCCGAAATCGGAGCGGCCTCGGAGGGAACAGGCAGCACCGCTGGGCTCGGCGCGCGCAGGTTGCACAAATGTGCACCCTCTTGCGCGCGCCGACCCCGGATTTTATAAGATACGCACGTCTACGTACAAAAGTACGCGATCGCGTATTTTTTAAAGATCTACCCCTAAGTGAACTTAATAGCAGGTAATGGACTTCTCCTCCAAGAACTTATCCAATCCTTTTTTAAACACAGCTGTACTAACTGCACTAACCACATCCTCTGGCAACAAATTCCAGAGTTTAATTGTGCGTTGAGTAAAAAAGAACTTTCTCCGATTAGCTTTAAATGTGCCCCATGCTAACTTCATGGAGTGCCCCCTAGTCTTTCTACTATCCGAAAGAGTAAATAACCGATTCACATCTACCCATTCTAGACCTCTCATAATTTTAAACACCTCTATCATATCCCCCGTCAGCCGTCTCTTCTTCAAGCTGAAAAGTCCTAACCTCTTTAGTCTTTCCTCATAGGGGAGCTGTTCCATTCCCCTTATCATTTTGGTAGCCCTTCTCTGTACCTTCTCCATCGCAATTATATCTTTTTTGAGATGCGGTGACCAGAATTGTACACAGTATTCAAGGTGCGGTCTCACCATGGAGCGATAGAAAGGCATTATGACATTTTCTGTTTTATTCACCATTCCCTTTCTAATAATTCCCAACATTCTGTTTGCTTTTTTGACTGCCGCAGCACACTGAACTGACGATTTCAATGTGTTATCCACTATGAAGCCTAGATCTCTTTCTTGGGTTGTAGCACCTAATATGGAACCCAACATTGTGTAATTATAGCATGGGTTATTTTTCCCTATATGCATCACCTTGCACTTATCCACATTAAATTTCATCTGCCATTTGGATGCCCAATTTTCCATTCTCACAAGGTCTTCCTGCAATTTATCACAATCTGCTTGTGATTTAACTACTCTGAACAATTTTGTGTCTTCTGCAAATGTGATTATCTCACTTGTCGTACTTCTTTCCAGATCATTTATAAATATATTGAAAAGTAAGGGTCCCAATACAGATTCCTGAGGCACTCCACTGTCTACTCCCTTCCACTGAGAAAATTGTCCATTTAATCCTACTCTCTGTTTCCTGTCTTTTAGCCAGTTTGCAATCCACGAAAGGACATCGCCACCTATCCCATGACTTTTTACATTTCCTAGAAGCCTCTCATGAGGAACTTTGTCAAATGCCTTCTGAAAATCCAAGTATACTACATCTACCGGTTCACCTTTATCCACGTGTTTATCATCTCCTTCAAAAAAGTGAAGCAGATTTGTGAGGCAAAACTTGCCCTGGGTAAAGCCATGCTGACTTTGTTCCATTAAACCATGTCTTTCTATATGTTCTGTGATTTTGATGTTTAGAACACTTTCCACTATTTTTCCTGGCACTGAAGTCAGGCTAACCGGTCTGTAGTTTCCCGGATCGCCCCTGGAGCCCTTTTTAAATATTGGGGTTACATTTGCTATCCTCCAGTCTTCAGGTACAATGGATGATTTTAATGATAGATTACAAATTTTTACTAATAGGTCTGAAATTTCATTTTTTAGTTCCTTCAGAACTCTGAGGTGTATACCATCCGGTCCAGGTGATTTACTACTCTTCAGTTTGTCAATCAGGCCTACCACATCTTCTAGATTCACCGTGATTTGATTCAGTCCATCTGAATCATTACCCATGAAAACCTTCTCCATTACGGGTACCTCCCCAACATCCTCTTCAGAAACACCGAAGCAAAGAAATCATTTAATCTTTCTGTGATGACCTTATCTTCTCTAAGTGCCCCTTTAACTCCTCGATCATCTAACGGTCCAACTGACTCCCTCACAGGCTTTCTGCTTCGGATATATTTTAAAAAGTTTTTACTGTGAGTTTTTGCCTCTCCAGCCAACTTCTTTTCAAATTCTCTCTTAGCCTGTCTCATCAATGTCTTACATTTAACTTGCCAATGTTTATGCTTTATCCTATTTTCTTCAGTTGGTTCCTTTTTCCAATTTTTGAATGAAGATCTTTTGGCTAAAATAGCTTCATTCACCTCCCCTTTTAACCATGCCGGTAATCGTTTTGCCATGTTTCCACTTTTCTTAATGTGTGGAATACATCTAGACTGTACTTCTAGAATGGTATTTTTTACATCTGGGGCTTAACTCTGTTCTGCTCGTCTCGGAAAAAACATGCTTTTGATAATCGATGGCAACTCCCAGCATTCATTTATTGAACAATTCTCTCTATGAAACATTCTTAAAGTTAACAGCCCGCACATTTTTTCATGTCACTGCTATTCTTGTTTTCCATTTTTTTTCCTCTGTAAGACGTTATCTTTATTAATAATGCTCATAGCCTGCATTGATCCAGTTGTTTTTCAATCTCTTCAGTCTTCTAACCTTTACCCCAAGATACATCCTGAACTGAAACTTTAGCTTCTAACTTATTCACAGCTTTTTTGTGGGTGCAATCCAGGTGAGTGGTAACAACTTGCTTCAGATCCACAATAGCACTACAGATCAATTTAAGCATTTATGTTACCTGGAGCTTCACACAGCATTTTAGAACCTGCATATTGGTTTACACTGCTGACCACTCCCAGCCCCAGAGCAATTGCCACAACATCTTCCCTACTCTGTGCAGAAACTAGCAGTCTTACCATCACACCATGGAGGACCCAAAAAATTGATTCAGATGGGCCGGATCAAAATTGGGTGCCAAGTGTAGTAAGCCATCCTCAGGAATTGTCATGGCCTCACGCTATAACATCTTGGCAGGAGAAGTACTGGGCTGATCTAGCAGCCTGCCTCAGGCAAGAGAATCGTTACCACCCAACCTCATCCAACATGCCAGCCATGTCTTCCATTTATGTGTAAAAGTCTCATCAATAGGCCATTCTGCATTACCTGAAAAGTATCTTCTCTTTCGTTTTACCATAGTCCATTTCCAAACTAGGGAAAAAGTCACACAGCACATTGAATATTAATGATACAAGGCAGAAGCAGATAAAAATCGCAAGCTGTTATATTTCAAATCCTTGAAGCTTTTCTAGTTTTCTTCTCACAGCAATTGAGATAGGCTGTGAGCTCCTTCACTTGCACTGTATCATCCAAAACCACACTGTGTAGCATGCTCTTCCATCCAGGAAGCACCACCTTCATTATCTGGTTCATGGGTTTCAAGCTCCATCCAGTGACTTCAGCTATACTGCCACCATTAGGAAAACCAAAGGGAATCACCCCTTTGAGAGTCCTGAGAAAATGAGCAGGTTGGCTAGTGGATGATCTGTGAACACTTCTACTCACCAGGACTGGGAGTCGGTTTGCGCTGTCTTTGTATTAGGGTATTAGCATTTGACTATGTGCTTTAGTTATACTGCACAACCTATCAATGTCATGGGGGGTGGGGGGGTGGGGTAGGAGAGAGAGGAATAAACAGATGTGCCAAGATGCCTGAAATCTGTTTTAGTTACTGTTAGGATTCTGCTAAGGAGTTAGCAATCTGTTAGCGCTCACCCCGCCAGGAGGGCGGAGGAGTGATCTGTTATCGATCTGCTCCCCCAGAGGGGAGGAGTAGCAAACTGTTATGCTTTGTTCCTGTAGAAAGATGAGCCAGCAACCTGTATGATCCCCACGGGGAGTTAGCTATCTGATATGGATCAGCTTCCACAGAGTGGTAGATGAATAATACCACTTTATTAGTGTAAGGAGCAACACTTAGTAGAAATAGTGAATCCCTGGGCCGATGGCAGATGACAGCGCCCTCAAGTGGAGATCCTGAGAGGGACAACTGGCTAGGCTGGAGTATTGAGTCAATCACAGATAGTTCTTTATTAGACTGGAAGTAGGACCACCAGAGGTGGCAGTAGTGAGCTGATGTGCCAGGTAGGGCTGAAGTCCCTCTGATACTGGAACTACGATCTCTGAGTTGCTGAGCTGTAAGGAGAGACTATAGGTAGTGAGTAGACAGGGTATGCTGGACATAACCAGTGGGAGATGATACACTCACAATTGTAGATATCTGTAATGTCTTCTTATGCAACAGAGAGTCTTCAGTATTCAGGAACAGGAGCCGCAAGCGAGTACTGGTTCCTATAGGCAGTCTGAAATAGAACTCACAATAACTGTGTATGGGATGGCTTCTGGAATAGAAGAGAGGCTAGGAGAGATTTAGGAACATAGGCCCTCGTGGAGAGAGTACCGGTTCCTATCTGCAATGGTAACTCATGATCTCCGTACCTGTGATAACGTCTTAGACTGAAGGGAGTTAGAGATTAGGAACATGGGCCCTCGTGGAGCAAGTACCGGTTCCTGTCTGAAATAGGACTCACTGTGTTCACGTCTGCGATCACCTCCGGCAATAGGAATCTGCTGAGTATTCGGGAACGTAGGCCCTCGAGGAGCGAGTACCGGATCCCATTCAGTAATCTGAAATCAAGAAGAGAGAGAGCGGGGCCCCCAAGGAGCGGGTATCCCTAGGCGAGTTGGTGGAGGCAGAGCAGCGGAGAAAGGATTCCCTGAGAGTTGCGAGGAAGGGGTTCCTACTCTTGTCCTTGCTAACTCGATTCGAAGTAGCAATCAAAGACCTTTTATGTTGGAAGCGGATGACGTCACTACAGGGGGATGCCCCCGAGGTTCGCGCCCTTGTTGGTACAAAGTCTGGAGCGTGCGCGCGCCCTTACGTCATCAGGAACATGGCGGATCCGTAGCGTCAGGCCAGCCCGGGGATTCCAGGAAGAAAATGGCGAGATGAAGCCACGGCAGCATCTGTCTGTCAGACCCGAATGGAGTCGCCACAAGGTAAAGAGGGTGGAGCGAGGGCGAGAATAGGCACGAACGTAACAGTTACTCGACTGCCACGGGAAGTTTTGGGCAAGTTATAGGGAATTAAAGTAGACTTGTTGAGTGCCTGTTTTGTTAGAAATACCCCATCTCCGATTAATATATGATATGAATAGAGATTTTCAGCTGGATATTCTCTGTATCACCGAAATGTGGGTGGCAGCAGATGATCCAATCAGTTTTTTCCAGCTATATCCATCAGAATACTCTTTTTTCCCCCCAAAAGTCAAGAATTTTAAGGCAAGGGGTGGAGGACTGCAATAATTTATAATAGATCATTGCAGGTGCAAATAGAGAGGGCTGGTCAGGTACTAGAATCAGACTGCTTGCTATTGTAGTTGAAAAGGGGCTGATGGTCTCAAGGTACTATATATTTATTGTCCTACTATACAACAGCATTCTTCTCTTAATTAACTTAGTGAACTGATTTCCAAATGTTTTCTTTCATGAGAAATAGGTGGCAATTGAAAGCTAATAATCACACTGAAAATCTGAGAGAGATAATGGCTAAGGATTTTTTGTGCATCTTGTTTGATCTAGGGTTAGACCAGTTAGTGAAATAATCAACCTTTATTGCTGAACATTCATTAAATCTGCTTTTTACATTTGATCTGAACCTTTTAATAGCAACTACAATGTCAATTGATCAGATGTCTCTGATTGATCATTTTTTAATTAAGATTTATTTCGGATTTAAATGTCTTGATGAATATTTGAAAAAGTAGCATTAACTACAAGAAAATGTAAGAATCTAAATATGGATAAATTGGTTGAATATTAGGGTTCTTTTCCAGTTTCCTTTCCAGAAAGCTCCTGGATTAGCAGGTGGCACTCTGAAATAGTAATATACAAGCAACAGTAGTCAAAATAGCCATGGAGAAACTTGTATTATTGAATCTTTTAAATCATTCACTGTGGTAATATCTGGGATTGCATTTACTAAAATATGGCATAATGAGATGAAATGGCAGAAAGATAAATCATTAGTGAATGTTAATGCATGTAGGGTAAAGATTTGTAGATATAAGGAAGCAATTAAGGAGGCAAATAAATATTGAGAACAACTGAGACAAAGAACATTGTATAAAATTCTTAAAAATGTATCAAATGTCCAGAAGTCCATGGTGGAAGGATGCCTTAAGGGGCTAACTATGGATCAGCTTACCCAGTTTTTTTAAAATAAAAAATGTCAATTTGAAAAGAATTTGTAGCTTTAAACCCTTTAAAGGGTCAGTGGTGGATTTAATATATACACACAGAGTAGTCCTCTAGTTTCTAAAGAAAGAAGAAGGAAAAAAAAAACTAGAGATTGTTCAGTTTTCAAGTATTGACCAAGGCTGGGATTCAATAAGATATTGAAGATCACTAGGCCTTCCACTAGTTGTCTTGATCCAATGCCAACCAAAGTGATTAAGAACAGATATTTAGGTCTCTCACATTAATTATAAAGGTCAAAAGAGGTAAGTCTTCAACAGGGTGAACTACCTAAACCCCTTTAAATGAAAATCTCTCTAATCCACCATTTCTCTCATAAATAAGAGTATTCTACCTGCAGATTCATGAGTGTTTGAGGGGCATGCACGGCTTT
Source organism: Rhinatrema bivittatum (assembly GCF_901001135.1). Classification (NCBI taxonomy): domain Eukaryota; kingdom Metazoa; phylum Chordata; class Amphibia; order Gymnophiona; family Rhinatrematidae; genus Rhinatrema; species Rhinatrema bivittatum. The sequence goes on along the minus strand of NC_042617.1, from coordinate 103,775,373 downwards.
CATTTGCATCAATCCAGATTCCGGAATATTAGCCACAGTCAGTGGAATACAGTCACAGGCACATAAGGATATTTATTCATTTCTTATCTTATTAGATATATCTCCTGCCTTTGATTCCATTGACCTTTTGTTACTTGCCTCAGTTTTAACTTCATTTATTTGACAGATCTGGCTACTGCTGGGCACCCTTTGGTAACCAGCCATATAAATCAATCAGGGACTACTAGCGTCATGTATAAAGCAGTTTCAGCTGCTCCAAAACACCTCAACATGTTTGCTAATGAGGGCTAAGATTTTGGAACATGACAGGCCAATTTTGAAAGAGCTGCATTGGTTCATGATAGAATTTAGATTCAAGGTTTCAAATGCCAATGCTTATGCTTAAGTGTTTATGGTCAGATTGTTCTATATGTCTGGCAGATCTCTTGATATGGTATAAATCAAGCATGGAAGCCTTCACAGAAAATCCCATTAGCAACTCCCTCACTCTGTTGCTCGGTTGACAGCTACCAGGGAGACAGGCAGCTTTTAGTTGCTTTGCACCAGCTCTTTGGAATAGCTTCCCTTAGAGGTGCCTGGGGAAGATAACTATCTGAAATTCTCATGTGCATTTGGCCTGGCTTTGGATAAAATTGATAGGTTCAAGGAGCTGCAGAGGAATTGTGTATGGAGGCTGGTTTATATTTGACTGAAGGGATTAACTGAGCTACAGGCAGGGCTTGGTATGGACGTTTTACATGATTTCCATCTCACTGTATTTTTATTTAGTTGATTTGGTTATGTATTATTTTTATTGTAATCCACTCTGAAGCTATGAGAAAAGAAGATCAAATTATAATTAATCCTCTCTTTTCTCCACTTTCCTTCTTTTTATGCTAACAAACCTGAAAAATACTAATTTCTTATTTTATAAAGGATTTAAGCTTTAATCCACCTCAATTCATTATATCCATCTACAGACTTTACTCAAAAATATCTTTGCTATAAGCACAGAATCGGTCAAAGTCCTTTGTGGAAAAGGATCTATGTCAAGACATAATTTAAAAAATATAATGTGAAGTTTAACCTTCCCAGTTTGGAAAGGGTCCAAACTGAGAAATAAATCCTTGAAGTGTGGACATCTTAGATAGCAAGCTGTGCAGTCCCCTCGCCGGGTGCGATTTCCAGTGGCTCTCTTCCAGGCGGCTCCTTTAAAATCTCCGAGTTTTCCAGTGCAGTCTGCTCAGAGTTCACTCGTGTAGTCCAGCAGTTTCTCCCGGCATCCAGCGTGAAGCCCCTTCCAAGACTCTTGCAGTAAGAGTCTTCAGAGTGACTGTTCCATCTCACAGCTGCCTTCAATAACTCAGTCCTATCACCGTCTGTCAACATCCCAGTAAAAATGCCTGTTACCTTAGCTGCTGCAGCTGGCTGGCCTTGCTTCTACCAGCACCCCAGGCCCTTGTTCTTCTGCTCTCTCTCTCTCTCCTGTGCTTCCTCTTTCAAAACCTCACCTCTTGAGGTCAGCAGCAAAGGTGGGGCTGTGGAAGGCTGGCCATCCCTCGCCCTACAGCTTCACCCCCAGGACTTTCCTGCCTCAGTTGTGAGGCGTCTCTTAACTTTTCACTGCCCCCCCCATCTCCTGCCCGGGGATAAACTGAAGCATTTCTTATAGCACTGGCCTTTTGACACTTATTTGCTTTCCTGGCTTTACTCTCCTTTACCTCTGTGTGGTAAATAAATCCTGCGACATAAAGTGAATCCAATTACAGTTTGCAACACAACCTAGTGCACGCCACAATTTACAACTCCGCTAACCCGCATGGACTTCTCAGTTTCCCTCAATGAGGACTACAGAAATTCTAAAAAATTATTTTTATAAAAATTACAAAAATGTAACTTTCAGGTTATCAAAAATGCCAAGAGGAGAAAGTGAAAATACAAGCTGCAGGCAGAATGAAATAAAAGCAGCAAGTAAAGGCGAAGCAGCTGACAGATGTCAGGATTTATGTTTGCTGGAGTCTCATAAATGATACGTAGACTTGGCATTTCGAGACCATCCTCTTCCATGCCTGGGGCTCCAAAACTAATTTCTAGTAGGCAATATCTTCAGCCCACAGCTTCAGTCAATATAATCAGACTTTCAAAAAACACAGACTCACATTTTCCTATTTTACTCTTGACATCTTGTGCAGAGTATGTGTGTTTTATATCTACCTATATATCTATCTAGGTATATATATAACTATATAATGTAACATTACTTAGTAAGTCAGACAAAAATAAGCTAGCTACATAATGTAAGTTTCTCATCTTGAAACAGAAAACGTATCTACTTCTGCCAAGGAAAGCAAACAATACAGGTATTTACACAAGCAGTCTGGCTTCACATCATAGCATCCTGTCAATCGGTACAATAATTATTGACAAAGCAAACAGAATTTGACAATTAATGTACACAGGCAATTCTAATAAAGCTAATGGCCACCTTTATCACTGTATCTTCATCCCAAAGGAAGCATTTTTAGACATAACTGTTTTGAGGTTATAGATTACTTTCAGTGGGTATGATTGGTTAAAGTAGTGTGGCTAAAATTATTATTAAACTTTGCAAAACAAGTGTGGGAGTGCCCAAAACCTACTTGAAGCTATTGCAATGTGTGTGCCTGTTAAAAATAAAAGAATGGTAGGTAATTCTGAGTGTGTCTCTTTCTCTCCCAGCTCTAAGCAGATTTTTATTTATAGACTCTTATCCCCATTTAAGAGGAAGAGAGAAATTTTCACACCAAAAAATCAATTGAAGCTTTATCTAAAACAAGGATGTGATCCAGCCCTTATGAATAGATTAATTGTCCCCTTTGCAGGTCTTTGCCAAACTAACATTAAATACACCACAAATTTAAAGAACTTTAGTTTACACACACCTACTTCCTTAACAACTTAAGGGGATTATTTACTAAAGGTTTATCTCGTGCGTTAGGGTCTGGCACGAGTTAAGGCCCTAACACATGTGATAAACCCCCTCGCACGCTAAAAGGGTCTTTTCACGTGCGATGAGATGTTAATTAGCTGGAGGGGAGGGGGTGGGGAGGGGGAGGAGTCAGCCATGGCACCACTGCCGGCAATAATGTTAGGAACATTCTCGCCAGCAGTAGCGCGGTGAATAGCACCACCTTTTACGGTGGCACTATTCGCATGAAAGGCTGCAGCCGGCCACACTGTGGCTGGTGAAATCACACCGCCTCTGTGCGAATGGCTGCGGCCTTTCGCAGTCCTGCCCCCTGCTTCATGGGATTCATCATTCTGCGAAAGAATGATGAATCCAGCCCTAAATTAGTTAAGAACACAACAATATTAAGATGCACACAGCAGTCCAGCAGCAAGATGGGGGTCTTTCAGTCTTTTGTGAAGTAAGAAGAAAGAGGCTATTTAAGTAAAAAAAAAAAACCTTTTAGAAAAGAATCAATTAAAGAAAACAGGAAAAGTATAGCATTGGCAAGTTAGATGTAAAAAATTAATCAAGTAGGCAAAAAGAGAATTTGAAAAGAAGTTGGCTGTAGAGGCAAGCACTCAATAAAACCTTTAAATACTGTATATCCAACAGCAGGTAGCCTGTGAGGGAGTCAGTTGGACCATTATATGATCAAGGAGTTAAAGGGGCACCTAGGAAAGACCACAGCAGAAAGACTAAATTAATTATTTGCTTTGGTGTTTATTGATAAGGATGTTGGGGAGATACCTGTACCAGAAATGTAATAGGGCAGATTGACAAACTACATAGTAGCAAATTGCCTGGGCCAGATGGTTTAAACTTAAGTTTAGAAAGAACTCAAAACTGAAATTGCAGATCTATTACTAGTAATTTGAAACCTATCATTAAAATCGTCCATTGTACCTGAAGATTGGCATCACATTGGCACTCTCCAATCTTTAAAAAGGGTTCCGGGTGATCCTGTGAACTATAGACTAGTAAACCTGACTTCAGTGTCGTGGAAAATCGTAGAGACTATTCTAAAGAATAAAATCACAGAGCATGTAGAAAGGCATGGTTTAAAGGGACAGAGTCAGTATGGATTTAGCCAAGTGAAATCTTGCCTCTCAAATCTGCTACTTTTTTTTGAAGGGGTTAATAAACATGTGGAAAATGGTGATCCAGTGGATATAGTGTATTTGGATTTTCAGAAGGCATTTGAGAGGCTCTTGAGAAAAATACAGAGTCATGGGATAGGAGGCCATGTCCTATTGTGGATTGCAACTGGTTAAAAGGTAAGAAATAGAGAGTAGGAATAAATGACTAGTTTTCTCACTGGAGAAAGGAAAACAGTAGCGTGCCTCAGGGATCTGAACTGGGTCCAGTGCTTTTTAATATTTTTATAAATGATCTGGAAAAGAATGGGGTGATCAAATTTGCAGATGAGACAAAATTCCAGGTAGTGAAATCACAAGCGGATTGTGAGAAATTGAGGAAGATCGGGCATCCAAATGGCAGATGAAATTTAATGTGGAAAAGTGCAAAGTATAATGCACATAGAGAAAAGTAACCACACTATATTAGTTATACGGTAAGATGTTATGTTCCATATTAGGAGTTACAACCTTGGAAAAAGATCTGGACGTCATCGTGGACAATACTTTAAAATCCTCAGGTCAGTGTTCGCTGGCAGTCAAAAAAGCAAACCGTGTTAGGAATTATTAGGAAAGGAATGGAGAATAAAATGAAGAATGTCGTAATACTCAACATGGAGCAATACAGAGATCACACCTAGAGTTTTTAATGACTGCATCTCAAATAAAATAAAGCTGTACTGTGAAACGTAAAGAGAAGTGCGACCAAAATGATAAAGAGGATGGAATGGCTCCTCTATGGGGAAAGGCTAAAAAAATGTTAGGGCTGTTCAGCTTGGAGAAGAGACAGCTGATGGGGGATATGGATAGAGGTCTATAAAATCATGAGTTGATTAGAATGGGTAAATATGAATCAGTTATTTACTCTCAAATAATATAAAAACTAGAGGATACTCCATGAAGGACATTTAAAAAAGGGAACTTCCATCTCTATCACTGTACAGAAATCTGGATATAAAAGATTCTGGTACTACAAGTCAGAAAGATTAAAAAAGATGAGCCTTCTTGACCAGGATGTTGCTGGCAAGAATGTAGAGAATGAGGGACTTTTCATATATGGTGGACATGTTCTAAAATTAACACATATTGGGCAGAAGTCTTATCTTGGACACATCACTTTACAATGGTAAATCTCCCTTTAGATCCTGGGGTTATTCTTTTAGACAAATCTTATGGTGATTTTTTTTTTTGCTCTGCTCATAAAAAGGGTATAAGTTTAATAAATCATTTTTAGTAACTACTAGACGCAATGTAGCATGTCATTGGAAGTTGAACTCACCTCCATCTATAAGTGCATGAATTCATTTATTTTGGCAAACTTGTTATATGGAGCTCATTATCTTTCAACAATGGAGTTTTCATCAGAATGTTTCTAAAGTATGGGCTCCTTTTTGGAACAAAGCCCCTGTTGTACTAGATATGGTGTCAATTTGATTTACGCTTTTTTTTTTTTTTTTTTAGAGCATTTGAATATATGCTTGGGAATAGGAGAAGATAATTAGTTAAACTGATAAAATTAGCATATGCTGTTCTCCGCTTCTTGTTAATCTGCTGGATGTCCTGTTCTGTGTTAGTTCCTTAAAGTTGTTTTTTTTTTGGGGGGGGGGGGGGGGAACTAGAGGATACTCCATGAAGTTAGTAAGTAGCACATTTAAAACAAGTCAGAGAAAATGATTGTTCACTCAATATACAACTAAGATCTGGAATTTATTGCTGGAGAAGGCAGCTAGTGTAGCTGGGTTTAAAAAAAGGTTTGGACAAGTTCCTGGAGAAGTCCATGAACTGTTAATAAGTAGTTATTGGGAATAACTATTGGGAATAACTACTTAGGTCCAAACTGTTAACCCCCAGATATATCTACTGTTTGGGATCCTGCCTGATACTTGTAACCTGAATTGGTTACTGCTGGAAACAGGTTACTGGCTTGATAGACCCTTGGTCTGCCCTAGTATGGGAATTCATGTTTATATGAGAGGAGATGATGTAGTAAAGATTGAGAACCACCGACTTACTCATTCACTATATACTCCTCAATAGTGTTATATAATTTGATTTCTATTCTGCTTTTTTGACACTTCAAACCAGCTTACATTCAGGTACTATAGGTACCTGTAGATGTCAAATATTTATAAAAGTCACCAAATTTGTGAAAGCCTGCATTATTCATAGATATGGTGTGAGGTATGTGTTTCAGGGAAGAATGGTTTCTTTTTAATAAAAAGTAAAATCTGAATTCTAAGTCCATTAATAAGATTTCATGCAGCCACACTTCTAGCTCTTTATAGATAGTTGTTTTTTTATTATGATTCATGAGTTGGATGAACTATACTCCATTTTAGTTTATATAAAATATTTTACATGAAATGAGCCTTTCATTCCTGTCTCACTCACTCCAGGTTAGTTTACATACTTCAAAGCTGATCTTCTAGTGAAAAAGTGTGCATGCATGTGTGTGTGTAGGACTGAAGAGCGCTAAATCTATAATAGGTTTCATCTTTTCATGTTACTTTTCACTCATTCTTTGCATAATCTTTTGTATGACGGAACACGATTCATTTTCAAAAGTTAAGGACGATAGTAGAGCAGTGTCATCTTTAGAAAGAAGAGCTTAGGGGTGGGGCAACAATAGGGGCACCCCATCCCACCTCACCAGTGATGTGCTGATAGCAGAATACCTGTACACTGAGAGGTACAATAAGGTGACACTGCTCAACCAATGAAAAAAAACTCCATAAACACTACCACCACCATATCAGAAAAATACTGGGCTCATGCCCCAGACAGAACTGCAGAGAATGAAGTTGTGATCACCTGGAATATTCCCACTCCAGCTGATAAATAGCTCAATGCAAGAAAACCAGATGCAGTGGTAAAGGAGAAACCTAAGAACAGCATTGCAAATAGAAGTGTCACTTCCAAGCAAATATTCTTCTCTCTTTCCATGAGTTGTACACAGAAGTACCAACAGATGCAATCTGAGAAGAAGAAAATGTGGCACAAAATTGTCCCAAATCAATTGGGTGCCATCAGCCTGATTAAAAAGAGCTTCCAAGAATACCTTGATATGTTGCCTGTACACATTGCATCCTATGAGCTCCAGAAGGAAGCTCTCTTTGGCACAATCAAGTTTGAAGAGCAGCTTTAGCATAAATTTGAGAGACTGAGATCATATCCAACCTGCCCAGGCTTGTAAGTGAGGTTTATTCCTGTCATAGTATGTGCAAAAAACATACCCATTTGGAGATACTACCCCAAGAGGGCCATCTGTCTTTAAACTGGCTATATAAAAAGAGACACTACAAGAAGCTGCCCTAAGGGCCTTCAGTCAATTTTAACCACTCAATAAAACTAATATTAAAATTATTTTGATAGTATCATTCAATTAATTTTACATGGGAGTGGAGTTTTACAGGAAAGGACCGAATCTCAACATAAACCCTGCTCCTCCAGTTGTGTAACACACTGCATCCACAGAAACTCTCCCAGCAATGGGTACCGAGCAGAACTAGGCTGTTTCACTTCACAACTCAACATACCAAAAAAAAAAAAAAAATTAAATTATATATATATATATATGTTTTTTTAATTCAAATGCTAGTGTCACCTCAGTACCAACACAGACCCCTTCCTATTCCCGACATTTTATGAAGTAACACAAAACCCTGCAAGAGGCGTACTCAGAACCTAACCATACCATTACAGCACCAATTCCTAAATCTCAAACAGCATCAACCCTACCTATAAACAATGGCAGCATAGCAATTACACCAGGCCCTTACATCTCCTATTGGGCAAACAGAACAAGCCAGATTGCCATAGATTCCTACACAAAAACTACACACTAGCAGAATCCCTCACTTCAGTCATACCTGCAGAACACTACATACCATAACCTAACAAACAACAAGATTACAAATTAAAGAAATATGCAAACAAAAACCCTAAAGAAACCAGACTGTGAGCAGTGAAACATTGAAAAAAGAAACAAATCCATTTCCTCCTATATAAAACAAAATGCAAAGATATAAGAAACATATACATTCCAAAATTTCATATATTCCACTCTAAACATGGGGAAAAAAGTTCTTTTTTTGGATTTTTGTTTGATCACTTCATTTTTCTACCTGGGTTGGTCCCGGTCTCTATTTCCACTTCCTTTGATCAGTTTTCTCCTAAGCCCTCATTTCCATTTTGTTTCTTCTCTTTTCCTGTCTTCTTCCCTTTCTACCTTACATCTATCTCTGATATTGATCTTTGTTTTCATCTTTTCTCCATTTGTTTGCCTCTCTATCTATAGCCTGATTTTACTCCTTTCTCCCCCTCCAGTTCTCAATCTTTATGTCTGAACTACTACTTTTCCATCTCCCATTCTCATCTCCCTAGTCCTCCCATTCCCCCCTTTCACCACTCTCTAGTCTTCCATGTGCACCCACCCCTCCAACCCTCCTTTGCCTGGTTCACTCATTAGCCCCAGCTCCTTTCCCTGTCACTTATCCCATTCCCTATCTTCAGTCTCTTACCTTCATCCACCTAGTTTCCTATCTCCCCTTTTACCTTTTCTATATGTCTACTTTCTCTCATCTTGTTAAAAGAGCTGTCTGCTTCCTGTCTCTTCCCTTCTTCACAGCCCCCTGTCCCTTTCCACTGCTTCCAAATCCCTCCCCAGGTCCTTCACATCATTCATCCACTTTTATTTACCCTCTCACACCCCATCTCCTTACCCAATCACCTAGTTCCTGCTGACCTCCTAATCTATTTCCTCAATCTTAGTCCCCACTCTCCACCCTACACAATCCCCATCTCCATTTGCCTTCCTACTGAAGTCCCAAGCCCCACTCTGCTTATAATAGTAATACCCAGCTAATCTCAGAGTCTGTGCAGTTCTGCTCTCCCATCCAATCCCCAATTCCCCAGGTCCTTCTTCTCCCCTCAACCCCATGTTCCCAATATCTGCCTTCCTGCCTCCTTCTCCATATACTGGTAATCTCTAACTTCTCACTAAAATCAGCTATGGTACCTGAGGATTGGAGGGCAGCCTACATAACACCCATTTTTAACAAAGGGTTCTAGGGGTGATCTGAGAAACTACAGACCAGTGAGCTTGACGTCAGAACTGGCAAAATGGTAGAAGCTATTCTGAAGAACATATTACTGGCCATCTGTATAGACATAGATTAATGGGGCAGAGCCAACATGGATTTAGCAAATTGAAGTCTTAACTAGCTAACAGATTTGTAAGACATTTTATAGGGATTAACATGTGAACAAGGATGACTTGGTGGATATAACGTATCTGGATTTTCAAAAGGTATTTCACAAGGTCCCTCATGAGCAGTGGTGCAGCCATAGATAGGCCTGGGTGGGCAGTGGCCCACCCACTTTGGGCCCAGGCCCACCCAACCGGAAGAGGCCTGTTGGAGCAATGCTACTGCAAGATCCCATCCCCACGACGGCGAAGAGGAGGGCTGGAGCTGCAAGGCCGCCTCAGGATCCCATCGCCGTGATGGCGAGAGAAGGGGCCTCAGAAGAAGAAAGGCTGCCATGGGAGCTCAAGGCAATCTGCTGCCTGAGGCAAAGGATGAAATGGCAGCTCCCCATGGCCTGGTGCAGGTGAAATCACAGAGGACCAGAGCAGGGGGAAGGCAATGGAGGATGAAGTGACTTGCCCAAGGTCACAAGGGATGGCAATAGGATTTGAACCCTGGCTTTCCTTGTTTGCAGCCCACTGCTCTAACCATTCGTTTTTGGGCCTGTTTTTTTTATTCTCAGTCTTCAGTGTCTGAACTAGGGGATGCTGGAGAAATGTTTAAAGGGTCAGGGCAGCCTTTGGGTCTGGAAATAGGAGTCCTTCATTCCCTATTGCCTGCCTCCCACCCTTCCCCAGGTTGGAGAATGGTGGGAATCTTGTGTGAGAGACACTCTCTCTCTTAGGGCTTATTCAAAGTATTAGATGCTCTAGACAAACCTTTCAGCCTTTCATTCCCCCTTCCCTCCCCTCATAATTAAAACTTATGTATTCTCTTCCATTTTAAAATGTATTAACTTCCCCAACCTAAAAAGGCAGATTGTGTACAGAAAATAGACATTCAAAGTACAATCTTCTGAAGTAAAAATATCACAACATATATATTGTATAGGCATACACTGCAAAAAATAAACACTTTCAATAATATGTTAATAGACTTAATGAACTACCTTTCTCATAGTAATCTAGGCAGTTTACTGGATCCCATATGGTATTAGACCTATGGTAAAGTGCACTGGGTGTGGACTTGGCCCACAGAAAGCCAGGAATAAACTGAACTACAATTCCAATATAGTAATCCTTCCTTATCATAACTGCCAGCATTCAACCTATGAAAAAGCCCTACTGCAAATATTACATCAAGCCCTAAACATCAATACACCTCCTATTAGGAAAACAGATTAAAGCCAGGATGTTGTAAATCCCTACACAGAAACTACATGCTAGCAGAATACCTAAAGCCTCAGTCACACAAGCAGAATACAGACTCTCACCAAATACAGAATAGAAAAATCAAAATATAAATTGAAATGTGCAGACAAGGGGCGCTCACGAGCAGCGACCAAGATGGCTGCCTAGCCTTGACGCTCCGCCAGGTCGCTAACTATCTTTTGGGAGCCAACTAATCTTTTGGCCACAATTCATTGCTTTCTGAATCAGCGATTCAATACGGATGGCTACTGCTAAGTCTGGGAAAATTGAGGCTGCATTTGCGGCGGTTTCCGGCTCTAAAAGAGCTAAACAAGACCCACCTACGCCGGATAAATCGACGGCTTCCAAAAACATGGCGTCTGCAGAGCAAGTTCTTACCGAACTTAAACAACTGAAAGACATGCTGCAAGTTAATATCGACGCCACAACTGCAATTCGGGGTGAACTTCAAATGGTAACAAAACAAATAGCAGCATTTCAAATTCGTTTGGATGACGTGGAAACACAGGCCTCGTCTCTATTAGTTGCCACCGCGGCCTTGCCCCGTCTGAGCTCCGCGGTTGATCAAATGCAGAAAGATATCGAAGACCTATCAAATCGCAATCGCAGAAACAATCTGAGAGTGCTGGGAATTCCAGAAGGGGCGGAAGGTACGGATCCTGTTTCATTTATATCCACCTTTCTCCCATCTTTCCTTAAAATTAAATTCAACCAACCCTTCGAGGTTGAAAGGGCACACCGGATTCCTGCAAAGCCGATCAGGGGCTCCAAATACCCGAGACCCATCATTCTAAAAGTGCTTCGGCACCCTCAAGTATTATTAATCTTGGCGGCTGCCAAGAGTTCAGCGCCCCTACAATACCAAGGGAATAACATCCTAGTCGTCCCGGATTTCGCCAAGGCCATGGCGGCACGCCGCAAACAATTTCTGGCTATGCGGCCGCAACTGCGCTCCCTGGGGGCGCAATATGGCCTCCTGTACCCTTCGCAAATGAGGGTCACTCTTAATAACCACACGAAAATTTTTCAGCTGCCCGCGGCTCTCGAAGATTTTCTGAAATCTCATGGCACCTCTGAAATGGTTACTTGAACTGTATCTTGGTCCCTATCGGGATCTGTTTTTTTTTCTCATGCTACATGCTTCCTAAAGAACCCTAGTGCATAAGACTTGTGCAATGTTTCTTTTTCATTACGTCGGAAGCTGCACAGCCCCTCTCAGTTTATTCAAGAATTTTATTCTTATGGTCCCAGTTTCTACTTTATTTTGGCTCCCACCGACATAATTTGATGGAAACATTTTTTTTTGGTTATGGCGACCTGGCTGGCATGCTCGGCTAGATGCGACCTCTGGCGTACTCGGAGGCTCATTTTGTTATAACTAGCCATATGGCTTCTCAACTCTACACATGTAGGCGATATGCCTTGCTTTGCTTTTTTCTTTCTTGCTTCTCCTTGCCTCAGTCCTGTGGCATTGCATTTTGCACTCAGCTTTTCTCTTTTTGCAACTTCCAATATATGCTCAAGTCCGTAATGCCTAATACCCTCATCATTATCATTGTTTTTATCAAATCACCCAATGGCGTCTGTCATCTCTGACATCAACATTATCTCTCTCAACGTCAACGGCTTCTCTAACCAAATAAAGCGTAAGAAGATTCTGACATACCTACAATCCCTCCACGCTGATATAGCGTTCCTACAGGAAACACATCTCACCCCAGCAGAATCGATAAAACTTAAACAACAATGGGTTGGATCGGTCATATTTAGTCCAGCCGTGCACAAAAAAAAGAGGAGTTGTTATACTTCTCCACAAAAAGTTAGACGCTGAAATTCTTTCACAAATAGCCGATACAGACGGCAGATGGCTCATCGCACGAATTAAAATTGCCGGCCAAACTTACTCCCTCCTCAACGTATATGCCCCAAATTTGGATGATCCCGATTTCTTCCATTCTGTCTTTGCCAACCTGTTAACGTTGGGTGATGGCCCATTAATTGTGGGAGGCGACTTCAATCAACCTCTGGATCCTTTCTTGGACAAATCATCCACTCTCCGCCCTCAGAAACCAAAGGCTTGTATAGCTCTCAATCATCTTATGGACTCTTTTGGCCTCACTGACCCTTGGCGACTCCTTCATCCTACCACTAAGGACTATACATTCTTCTCATCTCCACACACTTCATACTCTCGTATAGACTATTTTCTAATTTCATGTTCTCTGGTACCTCTCGTTCAGACAGCAACTATCGCTCCAATTTTACTGTCGGACCATGCTGCGGTAACGGTAACACTTCGTCTACTTTCACCTCTCCACATTGACCGCCGCTGGCGCTTCAATTCGTCTCTACTCTCAGAACCATCCTTCATTCCAACCCTGCAGCTTAAGATACAGGACTATTTTCGATTTAATTCATCTTCTGATACTTCCCCTTCTAACATCTGGAATGCCTTCAAAGCCACTGTCCGTGGGGATATCATCAGTTACACTATCGCATCTCGAAGAGCTCAAAATGCCACTCTTTCGCAACTACAAACACAAGTTTCGACGTTGGAACGGCAGCATATGTTATCTCCCACGCCAGCAACTTTAACATCTTTGCTCAAGGCGAGATATCAATACAATCAAATTCTAAGTGCCAAGATTGTGCTGGGCCTCCATCATTCCAGGGCTCTCTATTACGCGGAGCATAATAAGTGTGGTCATCTTCTCGCAACGTATCTCAAAAAACGCCAAGAGAAAAAACGGATTACAAAGATACTATCTCCATTAGACAAACCCTTAACGTCGGATTCTGATATACTTACGGCTTTCCGAGACTTTTATGAACGATTATACCAATCGGACTCTGATGCACACCAATCGACAGACAGCATTCAACACTTCTTAGAATCTCTGCAACATCCCTCTCTCACAGCGGATCAGATTGCTAATCTCGAGAAACCTATCTCAGAGTTGGAAATAACAGCGGCGATGTCGTCTCTACCCACCGGGAAGGCTCCAGGCCCTGATGGCTTCAATTCGGACTTCTATCTTGCATTTAAAACTGATATTGTACCTAATTTGCATGCTTATTTCTCCTCATTTAATTCACTCTCAGAAAACCTTTCCACCTTTACTGAAGCATGTATAGTTGTTTTACCGAAGCCAGGTAGGGACCCCGCTCTCATCTCTAATTATAGGCCAATATCGCTTCTAAATGCTGATTATAAAATTTTTACCAAGGTACTTGCTAACAGGTTATCTCAGGTCTTGTGTTCTGTAATACATCCAGATCAATCTGGATTTGTGAAGGGGAGGTTAATTGCTAATAATACCCGTCTTTTCTATCATGTCCTACATCATGCTCCCTCACTCACCTCTCCTGCCATTGCCGTTTCACTCGACGCAGAAAAGGCTTTCGATAGAGTCGAATGGCCTTTTCTGTTAGCCGCCTTACGTTGGTTTGGCGTGGGTCCCACATTTCTTTCCTGGATCCAAAATCTCTACTCATCCCCCTCTGCTTCCTTATTCATTAACAGCCGCTCCTCTGCACCTTTTCTCCTACATCGCGGCACGCGTCAAGGTTGTCCCCTTTCCCCTCTCCTCTTTAACATAGCTCTAGAACCTCTTCTCTTAGCAATCCGACAATCAGAAGATATTAAAGGAATCCCGTTGGGAAAGGAGACATACAAACTGTCTGCTTATGCAGATGATGTTCTCCTCTTTCTTACTGCACCTGACCAATCTCTCCCAGCGCTATTCAACCTTATCTCCCTCTATTCTTCAGCATCTGGATACAAAATCAACTGGCATAAAACTGAGTTGCTTCCTCTCAATGTGCTAGGCTCAGCACTTGACCTTACCCAGATCCCCATTCAGAAAATGTCCAATGGCCTTAAATACCTGGGAGTTCGTTTCCATTTGGATATTCCTACCACATTAGGAAACTGTGAATCCACCATATTACAAATGCTCAGAGAAGCAACCTATAAATGGTCTCCCCTACATCTTTCTTGGTGGGGGCGCCTAGACACCATTAAAATGGTACTTACGCCTAGAATAACTTATCTACTGGCTATGACCCCAGTGTTCTTCACCTCTGATTTTTACAAACATGTTGAACACTTGCTTACCAGGTTGTTATGGCGCAACAAAGTTCCCCGAATTGCTCTGCAGAAATTGAAATGTCCAAAACAGCAAGGGGGAGTCAATTTTCCCGATTTCTATTTCTATCATTTGTCGTTTCTGCTGCAGCACGGGCGCTATTACCTCGAACCTGAATCCACCTCCCAGGAACGGCCCAGATGGTTGTCAATCGAAAAAGAAGCAATCTCTCCTATTCCATTACACTATTTTCCTGTAGCTCTTCTTCCCAAGTCAGTAGCTTCTAACCCTATTATCGCTACCATGCATAAGGCATTGAAAATTTTTGACACAATCCGTCCTACACACCTGCCACCCTGGACCCAATCAGTTATGGCCCCAATTTGGAACAACCCTCGAATTCGAATCGATAGTCGTCCCATCAACTGGCCACTATGGACAAAGTCAGGTATCTGGTTCCTGTCATCAGTGTTGTACAATAACTCCCCACTTCCCTTTGCTCAATTACAAGCTCAATATGGCCTCCCAGTGACTCAGTTTTATCCATGGTTGCAACTTCGTAACTCTATACTTTCTAATAATATAACAGAGATATACTCGACAGAACCCCCTTTTGCATCCACCTTCTATCACACGTATGGTTCACTTGGCCATTTAGCCTCACGCATATATAAAACTTTCAAAGCATCTCACCCCTCTAAGTCTATCACCAATCTTCAAACTTTATGGGCCAGGGATCTTGGGCAAGAAACTGAATCCTTAAATTGGGCCAGAGTATGGAACGTATCGATACGCATATCTCTCTCCTCCAGCCTCACCCAGACTGCCTTTTTCATCCTGCACCGAGCGATCTGGACCCCTTGGACTATGCATCGGGCGGGCCTACTCCAGACCCATAATTGCTGGTCCTGCAACGAAGCTAAAAGTACCTTTTCTCATGCCCTTTTTTATTGTCCTTATGTGCTCAGATTTTGGACTCATATATGGGAGGTTATCTCCGCTATACTACACTTCTCAATACCTCTCACCTACCCTATCATTATATTGCGGGGTTCTGATCCATCTTTCCACGCCCTTTCGATTCCTGCCCAAAAGCTAGTGGATTTTCTCATCCTAGTAGCTCTTCACAATATTTTGCAGAACTGGAAGGGGAGCGATATGCTATCTAAACACTTATGGTGGAACTCTGTGTGCTTATATATTAAATATGAAAAAGCCATGGCGATCAAATTTCACAGGTTGCGCGCTTGGTCCCAAATTTGGAAGCAGTTTGACGACTACATAGCTTCGACTAATTAATGGTGTGGGTATTGTCAGCCTCTTTATGATTGTACTTCCTTCCTATTGGCATTACATTCTATCTCTCATATAGTACATATAAGAAATGTAACATTCTCCTTCTTTTCTATTTCTCTCTCTTCTCCTTGCTCCTTCAGCCCCTCTTTCTATTCTTATCTCACTTTTGTTTTTCTCTTTCTCTTTGCGTTTTTCTTTCTTTTCTTATTTCTCTCGGCCTCTCTTTTTTTTTCTCTTTCTTTCTTTTTTTATATGCCGCTTACGGAACGGTTTTATACTGTCTTGTTGGATAATATCTGTCAGTTGACAGGCGCTTGTTAACAGCTACCGTATTCTTGTACAAACTTGTGGCTGATTGTTATGTTCTGTAAGTGTTTTTTTTTTTTTTCTAAAAGTTAATAAAAATTATTTCAACAAAAAAAAAGAAATGTGCAGACAAAAACTGAACTGGAAATCACAAGAAGCCAAACTCTGTAAGCAATGCAAACACAATCAAGAAACATAAAACATTAAACATACCAATAAAAAGAATGTCAAATCTGCTAATAAATTCAGCCAATAAAACACATAAAAATGTTTAAAATATTACCAAACACTAATAAAATATTTCAAAACAGCAGATTCATCACATCCAATAATTAAAACTAGCAAAGATAAAAAATCTCCCACTCTCCATACGTGGGAACTTTAGATTTCCAGTCCTCCTGTGATTGTCATAGATTGGAGGGGGGTGCACAAACGTTAACGTCTCTCACACATATATCCGCATACTCTCACAGACACACATTAACGCGTGCAGGCACCCTCTCATAGACACATGCTCGCACAGCGACGGTCAAGCACCCACCCCCACCACCCTCTCATACACCCACCAATACATACACACATCCTCTCCAACACACACACAAGCAATCACTCACCCACCCACACCCATAGGGCCTAGGCCTTTCTTTCAGCCACCAATAGGATGGGATCAGCTGTCAGCCACCTCGTCCTCCTCCTCTTAGGTTGTCAGTTGTGGGGTGGGTGGCAGCAGGAGCCGCGTTTATCCCAGGGGCCAGTCTTATGATAAAAGCTGTGAGACTGGCCCAGCAGGAGACTAGGTCAGGATAAACGTGACTCCTGCTGCCTGGTGTTAGGGACTTGTGTTGCCACTGAGCACATCGGCAAGGGTTTGGTTTATCCCTTCTTGATCCGATGTTTGACTCTGGAGGCAAGGTGAGGCGGCGGAATTCTGCCACCTGAGGCCGCTGCCTCATGATAGAACCATAGGAATGTGAGCCTGGGCGTGCGTCTGTCTGCGCATAAGAATGGAGCCTGGCGGGGAGCTTGTGTGTGCAAGGGAGTCTTGTGAGAGAACGTGCGTGCGTATGTGTGTGAGGAAGGGAAGAAGAAAGTAGGAGAAGAGACACTGAAAAGGAATTAGGAAATGAGTAACAAAGGAAAGAGAGACCAAGACCAACTGATTAGAAAAATACAAAGATCTGACAAATTTGAGATTTTAGCAATTGGAATCTGCCATCTTTGGGAATGTGCATTTCTTATATTTTTGTATTTTGCTATTTCTTCAATATTTGACTGTTCAGACTCTAGTTTCTCAGGCTATTTTGATTTTGTCTGCATATGTTTCTAATTTGTAGTCTTTTATTTCTAAATTAGGTAAAGGTCAGTCTCTATTTTGCCTGTGTGTGGGTGACTGAAGTGCAGTATTTTTGCTCACATGCAGTTTCTCTGTAGTAGTCCAGCTTGTTCTGTTATTCCAGTAGGTGATGTATTAATGTTCCAAGGCCTGATGTAATATTTGCATTGCTGCTTTTTCATAAGGTTGCTGTTATTTGAATCCTGAGAGAGTCAGTGCTGTGACTGTATGGTATGGCAAGGTTCTAGATGTCTCTTTCTTTGCAGGAGTTTGTATTACTTCACAAAATAGCTGAGGTGATACCAAAATTTAAATATTTTTTTTCATGTTAGTTGTAATGTGAGTTGTCCTAGCTCTGCACCTATTCTGATGATTCATGATATTTTATTGTAGTTATGATGATTTCTTGCTTTCTGCAAAGAGGATTCATGAAAATTTATTTTTTTTATTTCATGATTGATTGGATATGATTGTTTTCTTTGCTTTTTAAATGGTATACTTATGCATTTATAAACTGCAATACATTAAATTAATACAGATTAATAAAGAATTTTTAATGCTGGTAAGTGCTTGAAATAATTGAGGTAAAATATTTTAAAGTTTCATGCACGATGCATAATGGCTGTTACAAACTACTTAGAAAGCCATTGTACGGTGCAGTATATGGCATGATTTATCAATAAGAATACAAGTAATAGGTCTCAGACCTGCATGCCTATAGCCCACCCATGTTAACCTTGTGCCCACCCAAAAAAACAATTCTGGCTATGGCACTGCTAATGAGAGGCTAATCAGGAAATTAAAGAATCATGGTAAAGGAGGTAATATCCTGTTGTGGATTGGAAACTGGTTAAAAGTCAGAAGACAGGAAGCAGGATTGAATGGTCATTTTTCTCAATGGTGAAAGATAAATAGTGGAGTGCCTCAGAGATCTCTATTGTGACCAGTGCTTTTTAATCAAAATATATAAAATGCTTGTTTCTGTCATAGTGTTGTGTCCGTCTGTAGCCACCAGGTGGTGTCCTGAACAATGGAAGATACACTGTGTGAAGACAATATGCTCTGGCTGTAAAGCCTGGGCTCTCAGGCACCCACCCATCTCTTAATTTAATACATTAAAAGAATATTTATCTTTCGGATAATAGAAGGACTAGGGGCACTTCATGAAGTTAGCAAGTAGCACATTTAAGACTAATCAGAGAAAATTTTTTTTCACTCAATGCACAATTAAGCTCTGGAATTTGTTCCAGAGGATGTGGTTAGTGCAGTTAGGGGCAGATTTTAAAAGCCCTGCTCGCGTAAATCCGCCCGGATTTACGCGAGCAGGGCCTTGCGCGCCGCTGCGCCTATGTTCCATAGGCCTGCCGGCGCGCGCAGAGCCCCGGGACTCACGTAAGTCCCGGGGTTTTTCGAGGGGGGCATGTCAGGGGGGCGGGATGCGGCGTTTCAGGGGCGGGCCCGGGGGCATGGTTTCGGCCCGGGTTGGTCCGGGGGCGTGGCTGCGCCCTCCGGAACCGCCCCCAGGTCGCGTCTCGGCGCGCTAGCGGCCCGCTGGCACGCGGGGATTTACTTCTCCCTCCGGGAGGGTAAATCCCCCGACAAAGTTAGGGGGGGTTTAGATAGGGCCGGGGGGGTGGGTTAGATAGAGGAAGGGAGGGGAAGATGAGGGGAGGGCGAAAGCGAGTTCCCTCTGAGGCCGCTCCGATTTCGGAGCGGCCTCGGAGGGAACGGCGGCAGGCTGCGCGACTCGGCGCGCACTGGCTACACGAAATTTGCAGCCTTGCGCGCGCCGATCATGGATTATAGCGGCTACGCGCATATCTACAAATTCAGCGTACTTTTGTTTGTGCCTGGTGCGCCAACAAAGTACGCGAAGGCGCACTTTTTAAAAATCTACCCCTTAGAGTTTAGAGTTTAAAGTTTATTAATTTTTCTATACCGCCGCATTGGCGTTAGCCTTCACAGCGGTTTACAGTTAGAACAATAATGAAATACAATAAATATATCCAATAAAAGATAACAGCTAAATTTTTTTAAAGCACATTAATAAAGTATTTAGCTGTTAAAGATAGAAGTTAAAATTATTAAAATAATAAAGCTGTTCTTCGAGGTATTAATCAAAGTTAAAAAGTTAAGACAAATTAATACATAAAACACCACAAGTATTATATAGCAAAACATAACATAAATAGGTTCTGCCTGTAGCTAAAATCTGAAGCATTCATTTAAACCTGTATCTGGCCATTTGGAATCCATGTATTTGAGACTTATGGTCCATTTTCCATGTACGCACATTTAAATAGCCAAGTTTTTAAGTCTGCCTTAAATATTTTCTTGTCTGTTAATCTCAATTCTGTTGGTAGATTATTCCAAAGTTTGGTTCCTGCTATTGACAGTGCATGCTCTCTCACCTGACTCAGCCTGGGTTCAAAAAAGGTTTGGATACATTTTGAAGGAGAAGTCCATTAATGGCTATTAATCAAGTTGACTGCTATTACTGGCATCAGTAACATGGGATCTTCATGGTGTTTGGGTAATTGCCAGGTTCTTGTGGCCTGGTTTCGCCTCTGTTGGAAATAGGATGCTGGGCTTGATGGACCCTTGGTCTGACCCAGCATGGAAATTTCTTATGTTCTTATCTTTTACACTTTTGTTTGGTTTTGAAAATTTATATCAGTTATGAACCAGACAACCCAAGTAACACTGGGATACTTTTCGCTAATAATACAGACACATACACACAGGCACACATACAGATGATATCTACTTCAGGCACCACTAGATCTCTTCTTCAGCTACAGAGGGATGGGGGTCCCGCTCCTCCTTTGGCTGCCATGAGACAGGAACCGCTGTGGCCATGCTGCAGGCCTCTTCTATTGTTGGGGAACCCTGATTGAATGAGCCTGAGCCCTAAGTGGATGAGACATGGCCCATCCAGGCACATCCATGGATATGCCACTGTTGTAGATTATGAACTGATTAAAAGACAGAAAGCAGTTAAGATTAACTGGCCATTTCTCTCAATGGAGGATAATAAATAGTCCCCAGAAATCTGTACTGGGACCAGTGTTTAATCTTCTTCTATAACCATTGCCATTTAGTCTTCTGTAGAGTTGGGCAATGAGAGACATTTAATATTCTGTCAATGTATTTTATAGAGAAGCTCCTTGTGTTTCTATAAGCTTTCAGTTAATTAAATACATTTTCAATTTTGTTTGATTTTAAAATTTAAAGCTTTTATGGACGAGACAACCTGAGCAATGCTGGGCAGTTTTCGCTAATATATGTATAAAAGATCTAGAAAACAGAATGATGAATGAATTTATCAAATTTGCAGATGACACAAAAATATTCTAAATAGTTAAATCACAAGCTGATTGTGAGGAATTGCAAGAGGATCTTGAAAGATTAGGAAACTGAGCATCTAAATGGCATATGAAATTTAATGTGGACAAGTGCAAAGTGAGGCATAAAGGGAAGAATAATCCAAACTATAAGTACACAATAGGGATGCACAGAGGCAAAAATGTTGTTTTAGTTTATTCATTTTCTAGGTCATAGTCATTTGGTTGGTTAGTTTCAAATGAAAAAAATGTTTATTCATTTCCCATTAAAATCAATAGGGGATGCAATGCAACCAATTTGGGCTCTTAAATTGGGGTTTTCTAATTATTTCTAATAAAGCTTGTAGGTAGACATCATCAGAAGACTGAAGGCATTCCAATGCATAAAGACTGATAACATGGCCCCAAAAGCAGCATAAATGGCGCAAGAACCCACAATGGGGCAAAACATTATCAGTATGACAGGAGCTTTCTAAGGTACTTCAGAGGAGCAAAGCAGCAGCAAGAGTGGCCAGAAAGCATCAATAATCCAAAAGAGGGTCAAAGGGCACCAACAGCAGTAGAATGAGCCCACCAATGCTGAATGAGAGGGGCAAAGTGATACCAACTACGGCATGAACAGCTCAAGCTACCATGCAGGAGGAAGAAAGCAACGTCAAAGAGTCAAACCAGCTGAGTGATATGAAGATCCCAAAGCATCATGAGATGCGTAAAGCAGCGAGCCACAGTGGCAAGGATACCCCAAGGCTCCAAATTGGTACAAAGCCCTTGGCAGGGAGAAGCCAGAAGGAATCCCTGGAAGATGCCTAATGTCATTGCCATACAGCATCATTAGGGCAAGGGGGATGGATGCTTGGGCTTGGAGTTGGACTTCCTCTTTGCTGTGTATAATATCAGCCATGTCAGTATTATCTGCCTCCTCCACATCCTCACCGAAGGGTAAGATGTTACTGACTAGAGACACCAGATTCTCTTCAACCACTAGCTGTTCAATATACTGTGATTCAGGGAATCCAGGACACAATGATTCTTCTAAATCAGTTTTTGCAAATACTGTCTCCATTACCTGACAAGCAGTAATAATGGGGGAGCATGGTCCTGGTTCTGGGTGCTGTACTTCTGCTACCCCTGCCTTTTGCTATGGTATAATCCAAAGAGTAAATACTGGAGAAGGCTAAGTTTTAAGAACCATAAGGGAACAGAGTTTGAAGAAAAGTCCAAGAGGGAATGAAACAGTTAAATATAACCTGGTAAGGTCTGTGTAAAGCATCAGATTGCTAAGGCAATATCAAGAGTCAGCAAGTATTAAGCAAAGATAATTTGAAAAGAACTCCAAAAGACAGCTAGAGCAGAGGCAGAACCAACCAAAAGGTATCAAAAGTGGCTTGGAGAAGCAGCAGTACCACTGGAGATTAAAATCACAAATGGTAGGTACAGAACAACGCAACAAGAAGAGTGGCACTGCTTAGCATGCAGAGTTAGAATGCTTGGCAGCAGTAAATACTGTCTGCTGATTGGCCATGCTTATGCAGCATACTACAGTTGAACCGTACAATAATATACTCAGCAACTTTCACAGCAGGTACAAAGATGTCTCACATACTGTGTATGTGAGCTGACTCCTTGTGCACCCACAAACAGAGACAGAAGATATAAACAAGGCTCAGGATGGTGTTCACTGCAATTTGCCTCTGAAGTTGATAGCAGGTGCAGATTAGAAGACAAGACAGCAGTGTACATAGTGAGACAGAAAGACAGATTTAGCATCACGATGCCTTCAAGACATAGAATACAGGTGGGATACTGAAACCAGCTCAGAGCCATCAAAATCCCCCAAGAAATAAAGTATAGGTGGGGTATCTGTTATGGTTTTGAGATGTTGGAGTGGATTCTTGGGTACTGTGGTGATGGTCACTCCCACGGGGAGGAGCCCCATGAAGAATCGCAGTACTAGGCTAGACTCTATACACGCAAACACAGAGAATTTGTATTTATTTTACAGCTTGATGGTACTGCCCAGGGAGCGGACAGCAATGAGGTAACCCAGTAGAAGTAGTCCAGGGGTCCTCAGCAGAGGAGACCAGTCCCACACTCGAGTAGATGGTAGGCAATGCAGGGTAGCAGAGGAAGGTCCCGGATGGAGACTTTGAGCACTACAGCTGAAGGTGAGACAGACTGACAGGGTTAGTACTCACTGAAGAAGATAGCTGTATGATGAAGATCCTGGCAGGCAGAAGTAGTTCTGCCTGCCAAGATCTCCCTACTCTAGTAGGCACTAGACTAGGGAGAGCAGGCCCTCGAGGAGCGAGTACCCGATGTCCCAGATAGGTACCTGAAAGAAATCATAAGGGCTCCCGAGGAGCGGGTACCCAGGTTAGCGATGAATTACCCTGAAGGGCAGAGAGAGAGAGCTTCCTGTGGCAGCTAGGAAGTGGCAGAGCAGCTTAGACCGGAGGCTTTCCAATCCAATCCAAGCTAACTCAGTTTGTTAGCAAATGAAGGACAGGCTAAATACCAGGATGTGATTATGTCACTCGGAGGGAACGCCCCCGAGGTTCCCGCCATGACGTAGATAAAGACGTGGGTGGTGTGCGCACACGCACCCTAGGAGGCCCTCAGGAAATCGTGGTGAACACCGTCGCCGTTGCCGTTCCGGGGACACCGGAGAGAGTGGCATGAAGACGCGGCAGCAGCCATCTTCCCAAGGCTTGAGGAGAAAGAAGGAAGAAAGGTGAGGCACAGAGGTCGAAGCCGTCTGAGACCGACGGACGCAACAGTATCACAAACAGCATAGAGGGATCAAAACCCCCAGGCATCATGAGAGGGGCAAAGGGGACAAACAGTAGTTGTATGAACAGCCTAAAACAGTGACACAAAGGCAGCATCAACAGTGGCATGAATTCCCCAAGGCACCGCAGAGTAGCAAAACAGTACTTGAAGTGGCAGGTGTTCTCCAAAGCACCATGACAGTGTCAGATGCAGGGCGAGACAGTACAGTGGCAGTCTTAGAAAGCAAGGTGTCGAGGCAGGAAAAAGGTGGGGGGTGAGAGAAGAAACTTGTACATTTTTCTTTTTTACACTTTATTTTAGAGACAAAACACCCCAAGTATAACTAAGAAAGAAGCAGGACGGAAGAATTAGGTCGAGATCCTAGCGACGTATAACACGGTGGCATCAACACCCTAAGGTGTAGTATCATGGACGTGCCAGCTAAGCAGAGAGTGGCAGCAAGAGCCCCAGAAATGGGAAAAGTCCTTTATTTATTTATTTATTTATTTATTTATTTAAGTTAAGCCTAATATTCATGTAACAGCAGCTGTTATGAACACTTCTCCTTGTGAAAACTGCTTCCAGTTATGCCAGTGTTCCCCATGGTAAATTAGCTAACATAACCGATTTGTAAAAGGCCATCATAAAGGAGTTTGTTTGTTAAAAGAAAAAAAAAAAGCTGCAATATTGCTCCTGCTGACCATGAATGCTCTGACATTGAGATCAGTTGCTTTTTGAGAATCCTAGTATTTTCTCTGCTATTCCAAGCTGAAAAATGAGCTTGTCTTCTGTTATTAAAAACATTCAAGAGTTTAGAAACATTAAACATACAAGTTTAATTGTATCATTAATGCAATTTTAGATGTTACATCAAATAAGATAATAAAAATAAACTACGATGTAACACAAAAAAACCTTACCAAACATACAAATTGATATTTAGTTCTCTACCTGAGGAATCCAACAAAAACCCCCAGAGCTGGCCACATAAGAAAACAAAAAGGCTCCAGTACAAAAACCGGGATACCAGGTGTATAAGCAGATCCTTAGATTCATATCGTGCTAAGAATATCTAGGGACTAGGGCCCATCCCTAACACCTATTTAAGATCAAATAAAAGCTTTTAAACTGATTAGGATCAAGAAATACATATTTGCTACCCTGAAATTTCAACAAATCTTTACAGGGGAATCTCTGCCCTAGGGATAGAACTTTCTGTCACAATAAAAAAATGTCCTCTTCTTTTGAACAGCCCTTGATAAATCTGGAGTAACGTAAAACCTGAACCTACAAAATAATTTGGATCAAGGTCTAAAAAAGGATGAGAGAAGAGAGAGAGAGGAGAGGAGAGAGAGAAACTATACAGTGAAAAAAACAATGGCACTAATTATACCTCTATAGAGGAGGCTACGTTCAAACCTGTATATGCCAAAGAATCAATTGATCAACTGATGCCCACTCTTTCATTTCTCATACAAATGCATTCTTTATTTAATCATGTATTAAATCTTTAATATATCAAAAATGCTTAAAAAACACCACCATCCATTACATCCAAATCTCACACATTCACATACATTCAACACCTCTCTAACATCCATACCCTAAGTTTCTTAATAACCATAATACTTATACAAAAACAGCATCACAATGGTTAACAACCCAATTGGATGTTGTCATTCTAATTACACTAGTTTTAGCAATGAAGTGTTTTATTAATAATAGCTTTAAATATTTACACATTCATATTCATAAGAACATAACAACATGCCATACTGGGTCAGACCAAGGGTCCCATCAAGCCAGCATCCTGTTTCCAACAGTGGCCAATCCAGGCCATAAGAACCTGGCAAGTACCCAAAAACTAAGTCTATTCCATGTAACCATTGCTAATGGCAGTGGCTATTCTCTAAGTGAACTTAATAGCAGGTAATGGACTTCTCCTCCAAGAACTTATCCAATCCTTTTTTAAACACACCTATACTAACTGCACTAACCACATCCTCTGGCAACAAATTCCAGAGTTCAATTGTGCGTTGAGTAAAAAAGAACTTTCTCCGATTAGTTTTAAATGTGCCCCATGCTAACTTCATGGAGTGCCCCCTAGTTTTCTACTATCCGAAAGAGCAAATAACCGATTCACATCTACCCGTTCTAGACCTCTCATAATTTTAAACATCTCTATCATATCCCCCCTCAGCCATCTCTTCTCCAAGCTGAAAAGTCCTAACCTCTTTAGTCTTTCCTCATAGGGGAGCTGTTCCATTCCCTTTATCATTTTGGTAGCCCTTCTCTGTACCTTCTCCATCGCAATTATATCTTTTTTGAGATGCGGCGACCAGAATTGTACACAATATTCAAGGTGTGGTCTCACCATGGAGCGATACAGAGGCATTATGACATTTTCCGTTTTATTCACCATTCCCTTTCTAATAGTTCCCAACATTCTGTTTGCTTTTTTGACTGCCGCAGCACACTGAACAGACGATTTCAATGTGTTATCCACTATGATGCCTAGATCTCTTTCTTGGATAGTAGCACCTAATATGGAACCTAGCATTGTGTAACTATAGCATGGGTTATTTTTCCCTATATGCATCACCTTGCACTTGTCCACATTAAATTTCATCTGCCATTTAGATGCCCAATTTTCCAGCCTCACAAGGTCTTCCTGCAATTTATCACAATCTGCTTGTGATTTAACTACTCTGAACAATTTTGTATCTGCAAATTTGATTACCTCACTCGTCGTATTTCTTCCAAGATCATTTATAAATATATTGAAAAGTAAGGGTCCCAGTACAGATCCCTGAGGCACTCCACTGCCCACTCCCTTCCACTGAGAAAATTGTCCATTTAATCCTACTCTCTGTTTCCTGTCTTTTAGCCAGTTTCTAATCCATGAAAGGACATCACCACCTATCCCATGACTTTTTACTTTTCCTAGAAGCCTCTCATGAGGAACTTTGTCAAATGCCTTCTGAAAATCCAAGTACACTACATCTCCCAGTTCACCTTTATCCACATGTTTATTAACTCCTTCAAAAAAGTGAAGCAGATTTGTGAGGCAAGACTTGCCTTGGCTAAAGCCATGCTGACTTTGTTCCCTTAAACCATGTCTTTCTATATATTCTGCGATTTTGATGGTTAGAACACTTTCCACTATTTTTGCTGGCATGGAAGTCAGGCTAACTGGTCTGTAGTTTCCCGGATCGCCCTGGAGCCCTTTTTAAATATTGGGGTTTCATTAGCCATCCTCCAGTCTTCAGGTACAATGGGTGATTTTAATGATAGGTTACAAATTTTTACTAATAGGTCTGAAATTTCATTTTTTAGTTCCTTCAGAACCCTGGGGTGTATACCATCTGGTCCAAGTGATTTACTACTCTTCAGTTTATCAATCAGGCCTACCTCATCTTCTAGGATCACTGTGATTTGGTTCAGTCCATCTGAATCATTACCCATGAAAACCTTCTCCAGTACGGGTATCTCCTCAACATACTCTTTAGTAAACACCGAAGCAAAGAAATCATTTAAACTTTCCATGATGGCTTTATCTTCTCTAAGTGCCCCTTTAACCCCTAGGTCATCTAACGGTCCAACTGACTCCCTCACAGGCTTTCTGCTTCGGATATATTTTAAAAAGTTTTTACTGTGAGTTTTTGCCTCTACGGCCAACTTCTTTTCAAATTATCTCTTAGCCTGTCTTATCAATGTCTTACATTTAACTTGCCAACGTTTATGTATTATCCTATTTTCTTCTGTTGGATCCTTCTTCCAATTTTTGAATGAAGATCTTTTGGCAAAAATAGCTTCTTTCAGGCAAATGCTTCGTCAGCATTTGACTCCTGGGATAAAATTGTCAATGAAATAGCTGACAATCTAAGCCCAGTCCAGACAAAAACCCTGAAAGTCCACAAACAGAAGAAGCCATGGTACAATGATGATGAACTAAGAGACACCAAACTATCTCTGAGAAATAATGGCGGAAAATATAAATCCCTCCTAGAAAGATACCATACACTAATAAATGAAGCAAAAAAAAAAAAAAAAAGAATACTATGCTAATCAGATTCATGGAGTCTTATTTAACTCCAAACTACTATTAGAAGTTATAAAACAATCAAAGACCTGTCTTCCTCCATCTCAACCAACCTCAACTTCTCAAAGAACTCCTGCAATGATTATGCGACTTCATTACTAGATAAAATCAATAAATGAAAAATACAGATCACCAACAGCTCGCTAACAAACCAACCAGATGAAAATCACAAACAAGCTAATTGGACCGCATTTGACAGAGTAAACTCGAAATAAACAAATCATTTCAAAGCCTGCAACACATCCTAGTGACCTAATCTCAGCAAATTCTTTGAAACTGGTAAGCAGTGTATTCATCCCAACAATAGCAACAATTATCAATCTTTCGCTCTCAGAGGGACTGATCCCAGACAGGGTAAAACAAGCAGTGATAAAACCAATCCTTAAAAATAAAACTGGTAGAACTGATGATTGGGACAACTATTGGCCAATATCCAACCTACCTTTCCTTTCTAAAATCCTTGAAAAAACAGTATTATACCAACTGGAAAACCATGACATTCTTTATCCAAACCAATTCAGATTCAGGAAAAAAAAAACCCAAACCCCCCTCCCCCCAATTGTTCAACCGAGACTCTACTCATATCATTAATGGACCCTGTCCTATGTGGGATTAACAATAATGAATCATATATTCCTGCACTAATAGATCTAACAGCAGCCTTCGACATTGTGGATCATACCTATGAAACCAGTTGAGAAAAAATGGAATAGACGGCAGAGTCCACAAATGGTTCACTTCATTTCTATCAGGACATTCCAAGTAAAACTGGGAAACAATATATCTCACACCTTCCCCATCATTACATGTGTCCCCAGGGCTCAGCACTATCGGCAACCCTATTCAACATTTATTTATTTATTTAAAAAATTTTCTATACCGGCGTTTAGTAATATACCATCACAATGGTTTACATTTCGGCACGAAATAGGTTGGTTTGGTTTCTAAGTTATCCATGGTGTGCCAATATTTTACGGTTACATAGTTCAGTAATATACTCTAAATGAGAGATGGGTTGGGGTTACCATTTATATGATTTTGGGATATAAATTTGTGTAAATTACTGACAGAATTAGGAATCACCTTCTTATATGCTGATGATAACTCATCATTTGAAAATACAGCATTGACATACTCAAATTACATGAAGCCAATACAACAAGAACTCTAATCTAAAAACTAACACTAAACACAAAAACCCCCCCCCAAAAACTGAACTCATCTGGTTAAGGAGAAACTCTTCCATAGTTAAGCCTCTATCTATAAACCTAGGTAATTTTAATATCACACCTTCAGATCAAGTCAGGGACTTAGGAATTCAGATTGACAAAAGTGTTACTATGAAAAGACACATAAATAAATTAATCACAAAAGGATACGCAAAACTGCGCATCTTACATAGACTGAAATTACTACTAACTACCAAAGACTTACATATAGTTCTATAATCTCTAATTTTCTTGAATATAGATTACTCTAACTTCCTACTACTAGGACTCCCAACCAGCTTATTTAAAAAAAAACAAACTGCAACTTCTACAAAATGCAGCAGCAAGACTTAACTGGAACCAAGAAATTTGATCACATCACACCCTTGCTAATAGCACTGGACTGGCAACCGATACAATACTGAATCTATTTCAAAGTTTTAACATTAATTTTTAAAATCATTCACAATGACAACCCAGGCCTAATAGGCATGACGCTTCAACTATATGCACCACAACGAACCCTAAGGTTCCAAAATAAAGGACTACTAACTGTAACTACAATCCAGAGCACTCACCTGAAGCGAATAAGTGATCACATGTTCTCCATAGCAGGACCTAAACTGTGGACTTCACTACTGGAGACAATACGATTGATCCCAGAAAGAAAAACATTCAAAACTTGAATTAAAAGCTTGGCTATTTAAAAATGATTATAATCTAGGTTAAATTCTAACAGAATGCAGAGTTAACAATAACAAAATCTTGTAAAAGAATTTGTAATACCAAAATGTATCCTATCAAAGTATGTGTTACACCAAGTACGTAATGACCTAAAAGATGAATGAATGTTACTTTTGTAAACCATTGTGATTTTTATTTGGAACAACGGTAAATAAAATAACTAAATAAAATAAATAGAAATTACTCCCAGCATCCATGTCCCTCCACGTAAATGCTACAGTAAAAAGGCTCACCATACATACAGCAATAGAAAATCTAAAGCATTTTTCAAATGTTATTGTGCCAGTGTAGACTTGCAGGCATTTAAATAAGGATTGTTTTTCTATTCATCAACACACCATACTCTATACCTTTCAGGGGACAAAGCATATGCACATAAACCTGAAATCCAGCAACTGGATAAATTTCCACACCCCTAAGTCAATATGTGGTGGAAGCACCATTAGCAGTGATTACAGCTATGAGTCTTTTAGGATAGGTTTCCACCAATATCACACATCTAGTTTGGTCAATATTAGACCATTCTTCTTTACAAACCTGTTCAAGCTCTTTCAAGTTCCTTGGGGAGTACTGATGGACAGCAATATTTGAATCATGCCACAGATTTTCTATTGGATTTCTGTCAGAGCTCCAATTGGGCTGCACCAGAACATTTACATTTTTGCTCCTTAGCCATCCCACTCTAGCTTTGGCTGTATGCTTCAGGTCATTGTCATGCAGTGGTATATCTAGATTTGTGTTCGCTTAATCTTATTTGAACTGGGCGAGATGTGCGACCAATGTAAAGTTTGGGGCACGGGCAAATTATCATGTAGTGTACGTCCAGATATACCACTGCCAAAATGACGGCACCCATGGTACAGCATCTGACAGCTGCAGCACATGATATAAAGGATTTTAAGTGGACAGTGCTCGAACAAATTGCAGTTTCCAACCGTGGGGGGGGGGGGGGGGGGGGGGGGGGGATTTGAGTGCCTGATTCCCTACCGGGAATCATTTTGGATTTATACCTTAGAGTCATCCATCCCCACAGGTATGAACGATGAATTGAATTTTTCCACAATCATTTGACAATTAAGCTGGTAGTGGCGTCAGATCTCATGACCCGGGGCACCTCCTTTTTAAAGGAACACAAAGGTTCATTAGCAGATCGAGCCTCTATACTCCTCCTAATTCCTTCATTAAACTTATAATCTTGTTGGAGGTTCATAGTAAGGTCTGAACATTGCACTGGTTTGTCATCAACAGTTTTTAGAAGTTCTTCATCAAGTCCGAAGTACGTTCAGCAACACGCACAAGTAGGTGGGGCTTTAAGCCCCTTGAGATCATTACCAGGGAGCATAGAGTACTCCTATAGGACAGATGACCGTGTAAACCTAACCCGATTGGGTTTTATTGTTGCACAGCGCATTGTATATAAAGGAGATTCTGTGGACACAGGTTCAGTCGACATCCAGACGAGGTAAAGGCAAATACACAGCTAATCGTCGCGGAACACACATATTTGAAGCTACTGAGGAAGACGAATCCATCAAGGAAAACTCTTCGAGACGGAGGCATTATTGTGCAACTTCAAGGGAAGTATTTGAAATTTGTATATTTACATCGTAATCTTTCAAAAAAAAGAGGGCTAGACACCACTTGCCGGTACACCCCCTGAGGAAGAACGTTGGCCGTCTGAAACATGTACATGCTGGGACTTTAAATACATCTTGAGGGTGATAGAATGGATATATAGTTTCCTTCACGCAGAAAGAGCGTGATTTCAAGCATATATAAGAGATTCATATCATACCCAACAGTGTAGGAGCGGTGGTGAAGTGACATTTCAAAACTCCTCGGGAACGCTTCTTGGAGTATTACTAAAGACCTCTTTGAGGTCCATATATTTTTGCTGGATGTCCTACACATTTTGAATGAAAAAAGTTGTTACAACATTTTTTTTAAAAATTATTTTTTGTTGCATAAACACAAAAAACAGGAGGAGGTTGGAAGGTTTATGATTATAACACGCTCGCAAGAGGCAGGGTTGCCTACACGATTATATGAAAGCCCAACCAACTTCTTAAAAAATGTTTTCTTAAATTTTTTTGAGCATTAAGATATTTTTATCCCACTTGACGTGTAGGTGATAAAAGATCAGTAGAAGCACTTAACAAATAGGAGATAAAATAATGTGAGAACATATAGAAACATACATTTTCACAGTGAGCAAACTGATTGGTTCCTTTTTGGATATATTGTTGATTGTATACACTGTGTAAGTGGCTTGATTCATATTGGTCAGCCTACTGATAGCATGGTGTATGGCCCCACTCCTGAGGATCCAGATTGGTCCTCAAGGGATTCAAAAAGGTATACTGGGACTTCTGGAAGGCACTCTCATTGGTAAACTTTTTACAGGTTTAGGCCTGCATTTCAAACTATATGCAGAAGACATTCAGGTTTTTTTTGTTTCCCATCACATCAAATATGAATGCTTTAACACATATGAGTTTTTACCCGCCGGTGAGTGGTTGTATGTGTGTAACAGATGCAAAGAGCTCCTGTCTCTCAGAGAACAAGTCTGATCTCTGGAGGCTACAGTGGCAGACCTGGAAGAGCTGAGGCAGACAGAAGGGTATATAGAGAAGACCTTCAGTGACATAGTAGCCAAGTCCCAACTCCAGTCTGGCAGCACTGGTGTTGCCATGGAGGAGGGTGGTCTCCTGGTCAGAAAGCATCAACCTGGTGTGGCAGGAAATGATCCTGTAGGAAGGACCTGCTCTCCAAGTGATACATTGTCCTCTTACATAGAGGTTGTGTCTCCCAGGGCTACTGTCCAGAATGGGTTAGGTCGGCTGTCATAGTTGGCGATTCGATAATTAGGAATGTAGATAACTGGGTGGCTGGTGGGTGTGAAGATTGCCTGGTAACATGCCTACCTGATGCGAGGATGGTGGACCTCACTCGTAACCTAGATAGGATTTTAGACAGTGGTTAGGAGGAGCCGGCTGTTGTGGTACATGTGGGTACCAATGACATAGGAAAAGGTGGGAGGGAGGTTATGGAAGCCAAATTTAGGCTCGTAGGTAGAAAGCTGAAAACCAGAACCTTCAGGGTAGCATTCTCTGATATGCTCCCTGTTCCACACACAAGTCCCCAGAGGCAGGAAGAGCTCCAGAGTCTCAATGCATGGATGAGACGATGGTGCAAGGAAGAGAGATTCAGTTTTGTAAGGAACTGGGGAACCTTTTGGGGAAGAGGGGAATCTTTTCTGAAGGGATGGGCTCCGCCTTAACCAGGGTGGAACCAGGCTGCTGGCGCTAACCTTTAAGAAGGAGATAAAGCAACTTTTAAACTAGAACAAAGGGGAAAGCAAACAGTTGCTCAGCAGCGCATGGTTCGGAGGCAGGTATCTTCAAAAGATACTAATGAAGCAATAGAGTTAGGGCATCCCAACAGAGACGTTCCAATAATAAGAAAAGTAGTCCATGTGCCTATAAGTAAAGAATCACCTGTGCTAAAAGATTCCAAATTATCCCAGACAACTGAAAACCAGAATATTAATACAAACAATACACTTTGAAATGTTTGTATACTAATACCAGAAGTCTAAGAAGTAAGATGGGAAAGTTAGAGTATATAGCACTGAACAACAGACTTAATTGGCATCTCAAAAGACACAGAAGGAGGATAACTAATGGGATAGTGCTATACAGGGGTACAAATTATATTGCAATGATAGAGTGGAGCAAGTTGGTGGTGGTGTAGCGCTTCCGGGATGTATAGAGTACAACAGGATAAAGATCCTGAAGAGACTAAATGCACAATCAAATCTTTATAGTGATAGGAGTATACTACTATCCACCTGGCCATAATGATGAGACAGACAGTGAAATTCTAGGAGAAATTAGGGAAGCTAACCAAATTGGTAGTGCAGAAATAATGGGAGAATTCAATTACCCCAATATCGATTGGGTAAATGTAACGTCAGGACATACTAGAAAGATAGAGTTCCTGGATGAAATAAATGACCATATTTATGGAGCAACTGGTTCAGGAACAGGTAAAAATCTCAGTGGAGACCAGGATCTGGTGAGAGGTAACTGTAGTGGGGCCGCTTGGCAATAGTGATCGTAACATGATAAAATTTGAATTAATGACAGGAAAAGGGACAGTAAGTAAATCCATGGCTCTAGCACTAAACTTTCAAAAGGGAAATTGACAAAATGAGAAAAATAGTTAAAATTAAAAAAAGAAAAATGGAAGATGGAAGATGCAGCTACAAAAGTAGAGTGTGTGCAACAGGCATGAACATTGTTTAAAAATACCATCTTAGAAATGCAGTCCAGATATATTCCATCTGAAAGGAAGGCCAAACAATTGCCAGCATGGTTAAAAAGTGAGGTGAAAGGCTATTTTAGCCAAAAGATCTTCATTCAAAAATTAGAAGGATCCAGAGGAAAATAGGATAAAGCATAAGCATTGGCAAGTTAAATGTAAGACATTGATAAGACAGGCTGAGAGAGAATTTGAAAAGAAGTTGGTCATAGAGGCAAAAACTCATACTAAAAACTTTTTTAAATATATAAGAAGCTGAAAGCCTGTGAGGGAGTTGGTTGCACAGTTAGATGATAGAGGGGTTAAAGGGACACTTAGGGAAGATAAGGCCATTGTAGAAAGGCTAAACAAATTCTTTGCTTCTGTGTTTACTGAAGCGGATGTTGGGGAGATACCTGATCCAGAGACTGTTTTCAAGGGTGATGATTCAGATGAACTGAACCAAAATTATGGTGAACCTGGAAAATGTAGTAGGCCAGATTGACAAACTGAAGGTAGCAAATCACCCGGACTGGATGGTACACCCCAGGGTTCTGAATGAAATCAAATTAAAGTTTTTGTAAAAATGTGAAACCTATCATTAAATTCATCCATTGTACCTGAAGATGGGAGGTACATTTAACCCTGAGATTTAAAAAGGGCTTGAGGCGAGATCTGGGAAACTATAGACTGGTGAACCTAACTTCATGCCTGAAAAAATTGTAGAAAGCATAAAAATCACAGAACATTTAGATAGACATGTTTTAATGGGACACAGCCAGCACAGATTTACCCAAGGGAAGTCTTTCCTCACAAATCTACATTTTTATGAAGGGATAAACAAACATGTGGACAAAGGTGAATCAAATTTGGATTTTCAGAAGACGTTCAACAAAGTCCCTCATGCGAGGCTTCTAAGAAAACTAAAATGTCATGGGATAGGAAGAGATGTCCTTTTGTGGATTGCAAACTGGTTAAAATGGAGAAGGATTAAATAGTCTGTTTTCACAGTGGAAAAATATAAACAGTGGAGTGTCTCAGGGACCTGTACTAGAACCAATGCTTTTAAATATATTTATAAATGATCTAGAAAGGGGCACGATGAATGAGGTGCTTACATTTGTGGATGACACAAAATTATGCTGAGTAGTTAAATCTCAAGCAGATTGTGATAAATTGCAGGAGGACCCTTTGGGACTGGAAGATAGGGCGTCCAAATGGCAGATAAATTTAATGTGGACAAGTGCAAGGTGATGCATATAGGGAAAAATAACCTTTGCTGTGGTTACACGATGTTAGGTTCCACATTAGGATTTACCACCCAGGAAAGAGATATAGGCATCATACTGGATAACACATTGAAATTGTCAGCTCAGTGTGTTGTGGAGGTCAAAAAAGCAAACAAACAATGTTAGGAATTATTAGGAAGGGAATGGAGAATAAAATGGTGGATGACATAGTGCTTCTGTATCACTCTATGATGAGACCGCACCTTGAATATTGTGTGAAGGTCTGGTTACCGCATCTCAAAAACAGATATAGTTGCACTGGAGAAAGTACAGATATGTGCAACCAAAATGATAAAGGGGATGGAATGGCTCCCCTATGAAGGAAGGCTAAAGATGTTAGGGCTGTTGATCTTGGAGAAGAGACAGCTGAGGGGAGATAGAATAGATATCTACAAAATCATGAAATGACTTGAACGGGTAAATGTAAATCAGTTATTTACTCTTTTGGATAACACATGGACTAGAGAGCATTCTATGAAGTTAGCAAATAGCTCATTTAAAACAAAATTAGAAAAAATTATTTTACTCAATGAACAATTTAGCTCTGGAATTCATTGCCAGAGCATGTGGTTACAGCAGTTAGTATAGCTGAATTTAAAAAAGGTTTAGATAAGTTCCTATAGCAGAAGTCCATAAACTGCTATTAATCAATAAGTATTAGTAGCTTGTCATCTATTCATTTAATGTTTGGCTACTTGTGACTTGGTTGGCCACTGTTGGACAAAGGATACAGGGCTTGATCTGACCCAGTATGCCATATCTTATGTTCCTATATAGTTTATAAAAGTTAATTTTTTCAGCTTTCTTTTTTCTTTAGAAAGCCACAAGGCTTCTTTTTCCTATTTACTTTCCTAACAAAAACGTTAGTTGCCCTTGTATCTCCTTTTAGTTTTTCCCCACTGCTCTTCTACTTCTAGATTTTCCCAGCCAGCTAACGATTCCGTGAGGTACTCCTCCATTTTAACAAAGTTTTCCTGAAGTCTAGGACCCTCACCTTTGAATGAACCCTCATCTCCTGTACTCTAATACTGAGCCACACCATCCAGTGATCACTGGATCCCAAGTGATCATCCACAACATCAGAGAGTCCATTCCCGTTGGAAAGCACCACATCTAGTATTGCCCCCTTCCATCCTAAGTTGACAGAACAATTCTCCTTATTGAGAATCCAGGGACTGGTTCCATTCCTTCTTTCCAGATCAACCCAAAGTGCCTCCTTATCTCATGCGCCTTACAATTCTGTTGCTTTACTATTTGCTTTGCATATAGATTCTCTGCTTCTGATTACTAGTTTAAAATGTACTTTTTTTTTTTTTTTTTAGGATTTTTGCAAACAATTTGAATTTGCATAATACTTTCAGCTGACTTTAAACACTTTCCTACCCTATACCCACTCACACACTTTCTGGACCACATCCAATCTCCTCCAGTCCCTGTAATCTTCCCAGTCTTCAAAGGCAAGTTGAGCAGAGCTGTCAGTGAATCAGTCAGCACTTTCCTGAGCTCTTTTGTTGTCCTGGAATATATCGCAGCAAGTCTTACGGCCTCATCCACTCATTTATGGAAGTACTTCAAGTACTGACGCCTTCCTAAATTTACATTCATTAATGTCTTTTCCCATCTTAGCTCACTTGCCTTCCCTTTCTGTAAACACCAAACAAAAGAATTTGTTGTAAGTGTTCTACCTTCTGCCGGTTGACTTCTTTGCAAATCACACGTTCTCCCTTTATCTTAGCTAGTCTCCCTTCAGAAGATCATTTTTTTTTCTATATTCCACAGCTTAATTTACATATTTTTCAGTCCATGCAGAAATAAAGCTGCAGGATTTGTGCCAGACAGATGTGGTCAAGAATACTATAGCTGAGTTTAATAAAGGATTGAACAAGTAGTTCCTTAATGGCTTTAGGGGATAGATGTTAATGTTTTGATGTGCCAACCATTTTTTTTTTTAATTTCCTAGGTGATCTCCTTTATTCTATCTTTATTTAACTTTAGTCTCCTCTCCTGCCTCTTTTTTTTTTTTTTTTTTTAAGAATGCTGTAATATTCAGTGCTGGGGTTTTCTTTACTTCAACGCTTTGATTTTCCTGTATTCGTTTTTGCTTGGTTGACTACTGCCTTTTTTTCTAGTTCATTATTTGATCATTTGAAATCTTGACAAAGAAAAAGAGGGTTTTCAGATGGGCTTTACCCATAAGCCAGTGATACTTACAGAAGCACAAATGGACCGTGTGCCTTTGAGGCTCGGCTTGTTGCTAAGGTGGCTCCTTGAGTGACGGGGACTGAGGAGGACTGCCGCGCGCGGCCTAACGCCGTCCACAAGTCCTGAGAGGTGGTGGCGTAAAATGAGGACAGGATTAAGGGGTAAACTGGAAATGCTTTACAGGTCTGGGTCTGTTAGCAGTGAAAAACCAAGCAGGGATGCTCTCCCATAGGGAATCAAGCCAAAGCAAATATATGAGTGAACACACTGCCCGTACAGATTTTGTAACTGCAGGCAGGTTTCTCGGTTACTGGGGGGGGGGGGTACTAATCCTCCGCTTTGCCTGTGTTCTATTGT
The DNA here is from genome assembly GCF_901001135.1 of Rhinatrema bivittatum. Classification (NCBI taxonomy): domain Eukaryota; kingdom Metazoa; phylum Chordata; class Amphibia; order Gymnophiona; family Rhinatrematidae; genus Rhinatrema; species Rhinatrema bivittatum. The sequence continues at coordinate 103,737,475 of NC_042617.1, read as the reverse complement.
TACAACTTCAAAGACCGACTGCTGGGTGCGGTACAGTCAATATCAAAAGGCTGGCCAGTAAATTTATTACTGGACTCTATTCTGCTCAAAAGGAGACAGACATTCTAGTCCTCTTTCAAAGCCAAAACAGGGACGTTTATCTTCTTTATAGGACACACCACAAGATAGATCAAGCAGCAAACTTTTTTTTTCCCCCTCCCCTTTCGGAATGTAACTGGGACTCTCGTGAGGTAAACATTCTAAGCCTTTCAAAAATAATCACTGGGTTGCACATTCCCAACACTCAGTGTACTTCAGCCACAAGTCCAGAAGCCCTGTGCCCTTCCCTCACCATGTCAACTATTTATTTCTTTATACTTTTTTAGCAAAGCCAGGTCTCTTACCATTGAGATCTCAAGTATTTGCAACAAATGCTGCAAGAAACGTCTAGGCAAAGTAGATGCACCAGGAAAGAATACTTACATTTGATCCAGAAAGTTATTTTGGACCAATTACTGAAAAATACCAGAATCCAAACACAAGTTATATCTCTGCTCAATAAAAAGGAATTCACTTTTGTTACTGAGCTACTCTTGACAGACAAGAATGATCACAGCAGATGCACTACTAAAGGAGCTCATTTATAACTGGCTTCATTTCTACTGTGGCCCAAAGTATTTTTGTCTTGTAGTTCAGGAAATAGGTGTAATACAATGATTTACGTGTCTGACAAAGAATCAGAAAAGCTGGTCTAGCAAATTAAAGAACTGAATATAAAAAACTGTGTTATTCAGTTTTCACTCTAGATTGATGCTGGACTATTAAAGAAAAATAAACTATTTAATAAACATCAATATAGGGCTGGCCAGTTGCTCAGTGGCAGTGTCGGAGGCTGCCATGTAAAGGACATGGATTTGATTCCTGGGTCAGGGCTTCCGGTGCCCCGGTCCCCTGCAGAGGCGGTGTTCCCAGCCCCTGTGGCAAAGGGAGTCTCTACCATTGCTCAATGGCCAAACTTGTGCTGCACATGCAGTAGGTTCTGGCCAGAACCACAGCCTATGGCAAAGGGCTGACACTGCAGAGGATGTGTTGAGGGGTTATAAAATGCGGGGCAGGGGGAGGAGGAGATAACCTCGGGTAGCTGTGAATGAAAAGCTCATGGTGCTAGAGCCCAGTAGAAGCCAGCTCCAATTGAGTTGGAAGCCTAAAAGGAGGCAACTGCCAGGAAAAACAAAATCTCAGTGTAAGATGCAGTACTTACTTACAAAAGATCATTGAAAATATGTGGTCTTGATCATGGTCTAGAGTGCCAGAGAGTTAACTACAGTCCAATAATCCAGAGTCAACCTAACAAGAGGCCAAAGCAATCAACATTCAGAAAGTCCACACAAATGCTTCAGGGACACAGCACGACGCAGCTGCGCAAACTGAAGAAGGACGACAACCAAGAGGGTGGTCCCTGTTCTCAATTAAACCCTACCTAATCAACCACCTTTGAGACAAACATTCTCCCCAAACACTCAGGTCTTATTTGTCTTGTCGATCTTGGTTAGATTGTAAACTCCACAGAGCAGAGATGGTCTCTGTTTTACTGTATAGCGCTGCTTATGTCCTTTAGAGCTACATAAAGGAGTAGTAGAACTAAAGTTATGATCTGAGAAATTATAATAAAATCATCTATTCTTAAAGCTTAAAACAGTACTAAGTCCACAAAAGCATGAGACACAACTCATGTGCATAAACCATGAAAAACCTACATCTGAATGTCAACCCATTTATGCCAGGTATAAGTTATTTAAAAATAATTAATATCAAGCGGTTTGGCATGCAACATAATGTCTTTGAGACATCAACCATTGTGAACTATTCCTCTTTGTGACACTGATCACAAGTATATGACCAAAATTAGAGATATGATGTTGTATCACTATGCTCCAATTCCAAAGAAGTTTCAAAATAAAAATTCTTTTAAAAAGAATTTCTATAACAAAAATAAAGAACTGTACTCACATATAAATATCTCAAACCACAAAAACAAAAGCACTACAAACAAAAACATGTTAATGTGGTAGAAAGCTCAAAACAAACCCATCTGCCATACAATATCCTGGAAATAAAATATAGCAAGTGTCTTTCACAGTGCCTTCATCCTTGGACGAGGGTGTAATTGATCTCTAATTTCACTGCTCATCAATACTACAGATAAAGTGATATCACAAAAAATGTATATAATGAAACATCAGTAAAAAGCACAAAAGTGTATATAATGAAACATCAGTAAATAGCAAAAATCATAGGCAGAGTACAAGTGCTACAATCAAACATTCATAACTGACTAAAATACACAAATCAATAAGCACCAAAAATCACAAAAACATTTTAATAATATTACAGGCAGATTTCAAAATCTATTAGAGATGTGAATCGGAACCGGAATCGGTTCGGATTCCGGTTCCAATTCACATGTGGGGTTTTTTTCATCGGGCCCGATCGCGGTTTTGTTTATCGGCTGCACCCGAGCCGATAAACAAAAAACCCACCCCGACCCTTTAAAACTAATCCCTTTGCTTCCCCCACCCTCCCGACCCCCCCCCCAAAAACATTTTACAGGTACCTGGTGGTCCAGTGGGGGTCCCGGGAGCGATCTCCCGCTCTCAGGCCGTCGGCTGCCACTAATCAAAATGGCGCCGATGGCCTTTGCTCTTACCATGTGACAGGGTATTCGTGCCATTGACCACCAGGTACCTGTAAAATGTTTTTGGGGGTGGGGGAAGTAAAGGGATTAGTTTTAAAGGGTCGGGGTGGGTTTAGGGGTTATTTTTGTGTGCCGTTTTTCCCGCCCTCCCCCAAAACGATAAGAGAACCCCCACGATCAATATCGTGGGGTTTTCCTATCGTTTCGGGGGAGCCCCCGATTTCTGACGATTTTGAAAATATCGACGATATTTTCAATCGTCCGAAGCCCGATTCACATCCCTAAAATCTATTTCAACATTTTGTCTGGACAGTTTGTAACGGACTTATCCAGGATGATTACAGGGCAATACTACAAGACAACCTGCTTCAGTCTGCTAAAAAAACAAACTTGGGAGAAAATTCACCTCTCAGCAGAACAATGATCCCAAGCACAAGGCCAAAGCAACACAGGAGTGGTTGAACAAAAAGGTAAATGTTCTACAATGGCCAAGTCAAAGTCCAGATCTCAATCTAATCGAGAATCTGCGGTCCATAAGCATCATCCAAGCAACCTAAATAACCTGGAAAAAATTTCCCACGAAGAATGGGCAAAAATCACTCCCAAACAGGGTGCAAAGCTGGAGAAACTTACCCTAACAAAAAGATGTTATTGCAGCAAAAGATGGTTCTACCAAGTACTAGTCTGAAGGGGTTGAATACTTATGCAAGCAGCATTTTTCAGTTTTTAATTTTACAAAAAATGCAGAGAAATAATGAATTGTGACTTTCTAAATTTACATTAAGAGTATCCTGGTTTGCAATAAACATACTGTCTGGAACAATCTGTGTAAGAGTCATATGAAAGCCACATAGCCCACTCTCCAGCTCCTCCCCCTCTCTCTCCTTGTATTGTCCAATCCACTCTTTACTACCACATATGGAAATCTAGCTCCACCCCTCTCTCCGGCTGTACTCTCCAGCTCCACCCCACTCTTTCTGAACAGTCAATCCACTCTCTACTACCACAAAGTACACCCGAGTTAAGTGTGCGCACACTATTTCCACACATTTCAATTATGTTCTTCCTGCACTTCACAGTATTGCCCTGTCCTTGGATGGGCTTTTACTACTAGTTATATATAGAGCGCAAATGAGACAGATGCAGTGTGTGCCAGGTACACATAGACATACATATACATTATATATGCATACCCGCACACAATGTATATAACTCCCTTTCCCTTCACAAGGAAAAGCATGCAATTACCTTAGATCATAATTTCAGGATTACATGTCAATAGCATTTTAGGAATGTTTTATGTTTATTATGCATTTATGAGTTGTCCATCCCAAAGCTCTAGGCAATGTACAAAATAAACAATCATAATCAAACACACATTAAACTGGCATAAAAATTATATTCAAGACAAAACCAAATAAAAAAAAATCAACTGAAACAAAAAACTAAACACACTCACTCTAAAAACAAACATAAAATGATACTACATCACTGCATGTTTTCAATTGTTGGACTTTTTAGGCTGAGAACTGCTGCTAAGGAAAAGATAGTAGTTTCTTACTGTTGCATTTCTTTACGTTTAGTATCCAAGAGTGTTTATTGTACGAAGGCTCTCAATAGGCTTAAAACAGAAACAGGTGATTTGAAATTGAATGTGTCCTTGACCAGCTACCACTCTAAACCTTATGAATATGGACCCTCCACAGCTGATGTTTGTACAACTGAATTGTCAATAACTGAAAATCAACCAAACACATTCCAGTGCTTGGATGTGTTTTTCCCTTGCATCCTTATGTTGCTAAAGTAAGACATCTCCCCTTTGCTAGCACTTTAGAAATGCAGTAATAATAAACCAACATTTTCCTACATCATGGATGTGCTTATTAGGGATGTGAATCGTTTTCCATATCGTCTTAACGATAGAAATCATGTGGCAGGGCAAGAAAATCGTCTTAGGCACGATTTTTTAGTTAAAAAATCGTTAAAAATCGTTTTTTCCGATTAGTGCGCACTAACTCGAGTTAGTGCGCACTAACTGGGAGTTAGTGCGCACTAACTGGGAGTTAGTGCGCACTAACTGAAAATGATACAATTTGACACTTTTCAGGTCAGTTAAGGTCAGTTTAGGAATGAATATGTATTCCTATTGGCTGCCCTCTTATTTATTCATGTTACCAAGTTTCCTACTGACAGTATATGGGGGATGGGAAATGGAAACAGTTGGTAGCTTGACAAAACAAGTAATGTGATCAGTCAATGTGACTAGAACTTGTGCCCTAACCCTGATACCAGGGGTATTGTGATCTTCCTGCACACAGTGCCCTATCCCTATTAATACCAGGAGTGTTGTGATCTTCCTGCACACAGTGCCCTATCCCTAATACCAGGGGTGTTGTGATCTTCCTGCACACAGTGCCCTATTCCTGATACTGGGGGTGTTGTGATCTTCCTGCACACAGTGCGCTATTCCTGATACCGGGGGGGTTGTGATCTTCTTGCACACATCCCGATATCAGGGATAGGGCACTGCATGCAGGAAGATCACAACACTCCTGGTATTAATAGGGATAGGGCACTGCATGCAGGAAGATCACAACACTCCTGGTATTAATAGGGATAGGGCACTGCATGCAGGAAGATCACAACACCCCTGGTATCAGGGATAGGGCACTGTGTGCAGGAAGATCACAATACCCCGGAGGAGTGAGGGTCAGGCAGCTCCCCCCTGTCTGTGAAGCCAGCCTCTCACTAGTAATGCAGGGAGGGAGCTGTCTCAGACTTCACCATCCTCCCCCCCCCCCTCACCCACACACCATTCACTAGCTGGGACATGGGGGAAGTCAGGAGTGAGGGTCAGGCAGCTCCCCCCTGTCTGTGAAGCCAGCCTCTCACTAGTAATGCAGGGAGGGAGCTGTCTCAGACTTCACCATCCACCCCCCCCCCCTCACCCACACACCATTCACTAGCTGGGACATGGGGGAAGTCAGGAGTGAGGGTCAGGCAGCTCCCCCCTGTCTGTGAAGCCAGCCTCTCACTAGTAATGCAGGGAGGGAGCTGTCTCAGACTTCACCATCCTCCCCCCCCCCCCTCACCCACACACCATTCACTAGCTGGGACATGGGGGAAGTCAGGAGTGAGGGTCAGGCAGCTCCCCCCTGTCTGCGAAGCCAGCCTCTCACTAGTAATGCAGGGAGGGAGCTGTCTCAGACTTCACCATCCTCCCCCCCCCCCCCTCACCCACACACCATTCACTAGCTGGGACATGGGGGAAGTCAGGAGTGAGGGACAGGCAGCTCCCCCCTGTCTGTGAAGCCAGCCTCTCACTAGTAATGCAGGGAGGGAGCTGTCTCAGACTTCACCATCCTCCCCCCCCCCCCCCCCCTCACCCACACACCATTCACTAGCTGGGACATGGGGAAGTCAGGAGTGAGGGTCAGGCAGCTCCCCCCTGTCTGTGAAGCCAGCCTCTCACTAGTAATGCAGGGAGGGAGCTGTCTCAGACTTCACCATCCTCCCCCCCCCCCCTCACCCACACACCATTCACTAGCTGGGACATGGGGGAAGTCAGGAGTGAGGGTCAGGCAGCTCCCCCCTGTCTGTGAAGCCAGCCTCTCACTAGTAATGCAGGGAGGGAGCTGTCTCAGACTTCACCATCCTCCCCCCCCCCCCTCACCCACACACCATTCACTAGCTGGGACATGGGGGAAGTCAGGAGTGAGGGTCAGGCAGCTCCCCCCTGTCTGTGAAGCCAGCCTCTCACTAGTAATGCAGGGAGGGAGCTGTCTCAGACTGGTATCAGGGTTAGGGCACTGTGTGCAGGAAGATCACAACACTCCTGGTATTAATAGGGATAGGGCACTGTAAGAGATGACTGTAGTAGATTGAATAAAGATCTGATGTTTCTGCTCTCCTCACACCAAACAAAAACAACACACAAGCAGAGAAGCCCTTCTTACAAAGCTGAGCTAGTGAGTTAAGTAGGAGGAAAAGTAAACATAACATACTGGTGCCAGTGTGGCTACTTAAAAAATACACTTACCAACAATCAATTACATATATTTGAACTGTGTACAGTTCCAGCCAGGACCACCTTTCTAAAATGCACAGTGATTGGCAAATTCAACATGCACTAGCATTTCAGGTGCCTGCTAACAAAAATAATAAACAAACAAGTTCTAGTCACGTGAGTGCTGATCATTACATTACTTTTTTTGTCAAGCTTCCAACTGTTTCCATTTCACATCCCCCCAACCATATTGGTAACATCAATAGATAAGAGCACAGCCAGCCAATAGGAATACATACATACATATTCATTCCTAAGTGACCTTTACTGACCTGGGAAGTGTGAACACTTTGTTTCATTTTCTGTTGGTGTTCGTTAGTTTCCAGTTCCATTTCCCATCCCCCCAACCATCACCTCAGTGGTAACCTTGGTAATATCAATAGATAAGAGGGCAGCCAGCCAATAGGAACACATATTCATTCCTAACTGACCTTCAGTGACCTGGAAAGTGTTTATTTGTATCATTTTCAGTTAGTGCGCACTAAATCGAGTTAGTGCGCACTAACGGGGAGTTAGTGCGCACTAACTCGAGTTAGTGCGCACTAACACGATTTAACGATTTTTAACGATAAATCGTTAGAATTTCTATTGTATCGTGTTCTATAACGATTTAAGACGATATAAACATTATCGGACGATAATTTTAATCGTTGAAAAACGATTCACATCCCTAGTGCTTATATCTGTGGAAGCACAACACATGGCTGAACAGTCTATTTCTGATAACTGCAAACTCCAAAATTCTGTGCTAACTTTGCCAATGGTACTAGGCACATATGAAAGAACAAAACCAGCATTTCTTTTAGAAAAACATTTGTAAAGATCAAAAGAAGCAAGCCATCCATACAGGAGTGAAAACAGCATTGTGCCAGATTGCTAAGCCATCACTTAAACCAAAGCATTATGATATAGATACTGTATAAAATTAAATCCTACTAAATAATAAATAGTGAGCAAAGACAAATAGATACTAACAAATCCAGCATGGTCATGTTTCAACAAATTGTTTGCATCGGGGTAAAACCTAAGTAATCTTATTACAATATATTAAAATAGTGGACAACAGGTACATCAACCACATGTGTGCAAGACATAAAAAATAAAGTATAAAATGTATTCACAAGTGTCTATCCTGAGATGAGGAATTCCAGGTCCATATGTAGAGTCTCACAAAGCTCCTTTATCCAATCAGAAGCTGGATGCTGAATAAGGAGTTAATTTTCAAAGCTGGTTATGCAGATAAAACACCATTTTATTCAGGTAAATGACTATTAAATAGCAGCCCCGGGCTCCATGTGTGTAAAAGTAAGCGCATACATCTATTTTGCATGTCCTTTTACGTGCACTGGGCAGAGACATTCTGGGCATAAGTTCACCCACATAAATTACACCCTCGAAAAAGTGGACATAAAACTTTGTGTGGGTGGGTTTGTGCATATGCCAGTCCACTTATAAAGGAGTTTTCAACATGAACTATGCGCATAAGTTTGCTTTGAAACTTCAGGGTACAGTCTGCATGTAAAAGTTAATGCAGAATTTTTAACCGTGTGGGCAAGGGTAAGATTGTCCTCCTTTGAAGTCGACATCATGAAGATTCTTGTCTGCTGATGCAATAGTTCCAGATGGCGAGAGAATAATGACAGAAGCAAACAGTCCTACAGCGATGGCATATGGAGAAATCATAAATCTAAGTACACCGCCAACCTAATTTTTCACCACATACATTTACTCCTTTTCAAATATTTTTATTTTTACTTTTTTTCTTGATTTACATTGATTTTTATTCATTTCTAATTTTTTTTATATTTCTACTTTATTTAAAATAATTATGTGATCTAAAATCCTGAGTTCCAAACTACATACATGAGTTTATTCATCATTAATAGATTTTAATTGTACCACTTGAACTTTTCTTTTTATTATTAATATTTAACATGTTGCATACACCTAGTAGTTGCTGTAGAAATTAAGTAGTAGTGATAAACAATATACAGTACTTTAAAAGAAGCAAGTCTTTAAAAGCAAACTGGACCTTATGAAAATACCCACTTAGTAAGCGAGATAGCGGTAGGTCCAATGTGTCATCAGGGGGTGGGCCAAATAGGAAATCTTTCAACAGTCTCAGAACCCATGAAAATATGCAAGATTTATTTTAAATGATTTAGAACATTAATTAGCCACTCTTGAACTTTTACAGGCTCACGGCACATTACTTAAGTAAAACATAAAACTACCATGTAACGGCTTTTTGTAAAGATCAATCAATATTGTTATTGCAGATGTCAAAAACAGGTCGGCGAAGTAAATGTGTTTGAAATATTTTCAATAGCAATTACTACCATCCCCGTGGCAAGGTAATCTTTACCTAAGCACCCGGGCTGAAATGGAGTAATACGCATCAAAATACTGTCAAGTACTTATCTGAAATCCGCAGATTTTCTATTTCACAGTATGGTTCCAATCCAAGACTAACATTAAATATGATGCTGTAAAAAGTCAACATAGGAAAGATAAGGGAAATAATCAAATTTCTTAAAGTCATAGAGATGTTGTAAGCAAGAAAAAAAAAAAAAAAAAAGTTTCCCTACTCCAAAGTGCTTCCAATCAAGAGTTTTGTTAAAAAAGAGAAATTACTACTTACCTGATATTTTCCTTTTCTTTAGTGAAGGGTAGGTCAATCCCGAGTAGGTTATGCGCCTCTGCTAGCAGATGGAGTCAAAGCAAAGGCTGTCATGGCTATATTGTCCCGCCCAGACATCAGCCCACCAGTATTCTCTAGAAAAGCCAAACTATGGATAAACCTGATTAACACTTGAACATTAGCAGCAACAGGCAACCATTCGTGTTTCTCAATCAACTGGAACACTGAGCTCAGCCAAAAGAAGGAACATATCTAGCAAACTAAGAGCTAGAGAAGTCACTTACTAGTTATCATTGAAGAGAAGGAATCATATTCTGCATTGCTCGTCCTAAGAAGGCTAACCACCAAATCCAAATCCAGCAGCTGAGGGCAGGTCTGGGGGATTGACCTACTATTCACTAAACAAAATGAAGTTATCAGGTAAGTAGTAATTGTTACAATCCCTCCCACGGTCGGAACCGCGGGAGGTCTCTCACCTGCTCCCTCCCCCTGCCGGGTTCGCGGCAGGAGCCACCGGCCTTCCCCTCTGCCCTGGGGACCCCGCATCACGGCCTGGAGGCCGCCGCGGATGTTTCAAGATGGCTGGAGCCGCCCCTGATTCCCTGTTCGCGGCGGGAGGCTGCCTCCACACCGAGGGCCGCTTCTGCGGCCTGCTCGGCATCTCTGGCATCAGCGGTAGGGACGCTACTCTCCAGGGTCCTGCAGTCTGCCTCCTTAGGCACGGGGCCGCGCCTTTTAAAGGCACACCTTTTAAAGGGCCCAGGGCAGGAAACCCTGAGCTGGCCTACTGATGATGTCACTTAAGGGAGGACTATTTAACCCCCTTCTTGTTTCCCATTCCTTGAGTTAGCAAGGACTTTGGGTTTGCTACTCTGACCGTTTCTAAGCTGCTCGCTTGGATTCCTCTTTATCCTCTGGGGTATATCGCCCCCAAGGGTACCCACTCCTCGGGGGCCACTTGCTTCTACCTGCCCTTCGGGGTTCAACTGAATAACCTAGACACCCGCTCCTCGGGGGTCTTGTCTACTTTCTTCCAGGACCCTTCGGCACTCCTAGGTACTCGTTCCTCAAGGGCCTATCCAGCTCAGGGTATCCTGCATCACATCTCTTAGAGGACTCTGCTTAGCTGTCTCCTGTTCCTGGGTAGGGAACCACCGAACGTGGTCAGCGAACAGCCAGCATCGGCTAAGTAGGGCGCGTGAAGTAGAAGTACCGACTCAGATCTAGTCTTCTTTTGCTCAGAGGGCCTTCCTCATTCCAAGTCCTCGTCTTCTTCATCTCCTCAGAGGGCCTTCATCATTCCAAGTCCTTGTCTTCATCTCCTCAAAGGGCTTTCAACCTCGGCATCTCTCTTCCTTATATTTACTGAGCAGGGAACCACTAAAAGTGGTCTGCGACCAGCCAGACTGGCTGTGTAGGGCGCGCCTACAGCGTGGTCCGTGACCAGCCCGCTTCGGCTGTGTAGGGCACGTGACATGGAAGTACCAACTCAGCTCTCACCTCCAGCTCGAGTGAGTATCCAGTCCTTTGGATTGTTCCTGCTTCTCAGGACAGAGGTTCTTCATCGGCTTCTCGGAATTTATCCATCGCCTGCTGTACAATAAAGACTTGTACTTTTACTCTGTCTCTCTTACTGCGGCAGCCAGCCTATTGCAGCTAGTCCTCACAGGGTCCCACCCTGTGGGAGGAGTCATCTCTAGTTGTGACCAGGGGTTCCCACTCTAGTCATGACCCAACAGATATATCAGTAATTTCTCCTTCCTTAGTATTCAGCTAAGTCAATCCCAACAAGTGGGGTGTACAAAAGCTAATCCTAGAAAGGGCGGGAGGCTCCCAGCAGCCCATTCAAAAACACCCATGTAAAAGCAGTGTCCTCCCTAGTCCTAACATCCAAGCGGTAATGCTTGGAGGAGGTGTACAAAGATGACGATGTCATCACTCGACAAATTTCAGCAGGCAATAAACAAAGCTTCATCCATGATACTGCTTGAGACCTCGTGGAATGCGGACTAATCTGCTTTGGAAGGCAACCTCAGCAGCCACACAGCTGCCGTACTGACCTCCTTAACCCAGCGAGCAATCGTTGCCCATGTCACTGGTGTTCCCCCTGCTTACCTCCATCATGGAGAACAAACGGGAGATCAGACTTCCGAACAGTCTTAGTCACCTCCAAGTAGCATAGTAAATGATGCTCGACATCCAACAAACACAAAAGGCTTCATCTCTGTCCAAGGCAGGTAGAGAATTGGATTGATTCAAATGAAAGTCCAAAACCACCGTGAACAAAAAGGAAGGCATAGTCCGAAACTGAACTGCAGAGTCATACGGCAAAAAGGCTCATGGCAGGAAAGAGCTTACAGCTCAGAGACCTAATGAGCTGAACAGATTGCTACCAGAAAAACTGTCTTCAAAGTAAGCAGCCGCAAGGAAAGAGTATACAGAGGTCGAAAATTCGGACCTGCCAAGAACTTAATGACCAACTTAAGATCCCACAAAGGCACCGGAAGCCGCAACAGGGGGGCGAAGATATTTAACTCCCCTATAAAAAACGGGACATGTTTGGATGGGAAGACAAAAGCCATCTATTGACTCTTCCCTAACAAGCCAATGTCGCAACTTGAACCTTCAAGTTATTAAGGGCCAAACCCTAAAGCGAGCCACCTTGTAAAAATTCCAAAATCAAATGAATATCCATCTTGAGCAGTTGAGTACCTCATTTAGAAGACCAGGCCTCAAAGACCCTCCAAGCTCTAACATAAGCTAGAGAAGTAGAACATTTCCAGCTCCAAAGAAGAGTGAAAATTACAGAAAGTGAATAACCGCACTTCAACAGCCAAACTATAAGACAAAACTGATCCAAATCCTTGTGCAGAATGGGTCTCTGACATAACAGATCCATCTGAGATGGAGGAGTGTCCTGCCCACCAGGTCTCTGGAGGAGATTGGAGTACCACGGCCTTTGAGCCCAGTCCAGAGCCACTAAAAGGACTGTGTTGGTTTGACTTGCAGTCTTCTATACCAGCTTGCCTATCGAAGGCCAAGGCAGGAACACATACAGCAGGGTGCCATGTAGCCACTCCTGAATAAGAGCATCTATACAGTCATTGCGACTGAAGAAGCGTGGAACTTTCACGTTGTTGAAGTTCGCCAACAGGTCTAGATGCGGTAGGTCCCAGCAGTCTACAAGAGCTGAAAGGCCTCATCCACCAGCTCCCATTCTCCTGGGTCCAAGCTTCTCCTGCTGAGGAAATCAGCTCGGATATTGTCCTTTCCAGCAATGTGAGAGGCTGCTTCGCCCACACTATGAGCGCATCTATCTCCTCTGACACCTGTCGACTTTTTGGTTCCACTGATGATCAATGTAAGCTACCATCTTTGCATTTGCCTGACATTATCTGGACCACCCAAGCCTCTAGCTGCTCAGTGAACCACAGGCACACCAACCGAACCTCTCATGCCTCCAGTCTGTTGATGTTACACTGCCGCTCCACTGCATTAGAGCACCCTTGCACCACTAACTCCTGACAGTGAGCTCCCCCAGCCCTGAAGGCTCGCATCTGTCATGAGTATCAACCAATCCAGCATCATCAGGGAAATTCCCTTCCTGAGATGGGATTTCACCTCTTAATGGAATAAGCAGCCTCACCATGTAGTTCTGTATCTGTGGACGCCATTGGGAGAGCAAGGCATGCTGAAGAGGGCACATATGTGCCCTCAACCATGGAAGCACATCTAATGTGGATAAGACAACATGGTCAGATGAACAGAGTTCCACAGGAATCAGACTCAGAGCATCAATGAGTGAATCCGAGATTCCAGCAGAAACACTCTGCCCTGCCTTGTATCATTGAAATTGAATCCCAAGATACTCCAGGGTCTGAACTAGCTGCAAATTGCTCTTGGCCAGATTCACCACTCAGCCTAGTTCCTATAGCAAGGAAGCTACCCTGTGGGAAAAGCAAAGACTCTCTTCCAATGTCTTGGCTCGAATCAACCAGTTATCCAGACAGAGGTGAACTAGAATGCCCTCCTTGCGAAGAGCCACCACTACCACTATCATGACCTTGGATAAGGTCCTGGGCGCAGTGGCTAATCCGAAAGGCAAGGCCTGAAACTGGTAATAATGATCCAGGATGTCAAATTGGAGGATCTGCTTATGTTCCAGCCAGATGGAAATATGCAGATGTACCTCAGTCAGATCTAGAGATGTGAGATATTCCCCTGCTTGAACCACCAATGTGACAGAGCACACAGTTTCCAACCTGAAATGCACGACTCGAAGAAGTCAGTTGTCACCCTTGAAATCCAGTATGGGTTGAATGACCCTTCCTTCTGGGGCATGACAAAATAAGTGGAAGATCAGCCCGTATTTTGCTGCAATTCGGGAACAGGGATCACTGCTTTCAGAATCAAACAGCCTTTGTAATGTCACTTCCACTTCTACCCTCTTGTGAGGGGAGTTGCATGGAGAGACCATCCAGAGGAATGCGAAGAAATTCTAGAGCATAGCCTTTCTGGACCATTTTGAGAACCCACTGATCTGAAGTAATCTGGGCCCACCTGTGATAAAACCAGGATAGATGACGACCTATCTCCCAGCACTACCAGGTGAGCTCACAAACCTTCATTGGGAACATAAGAACATAAGAATATGCCATACTGGGTCAGACCAAGGGTCCATCAAGCCCAGCATCCTGTTTCCAACAGTGGCCAATCCAGGCCATAAGAACCTGGCAAGTACCCTTGCCAGGTTCTTATGGCCTGAGGGACTCTGCCTCCTGAGTCCGTATCCTTTTGAGGACCTTGGGGGCAAAAGGACTGAGATCTGTGGAAGGCAGGGGATCTCTGGGAAGTACCTCCCCAATAAGGCTGAAAATACTAGTAATCTCAAGAGGGGTCACTCACTTGAGAAGTCTGGGAAACTGGCTTCTTATTCTCCGGCACATGCAGGACCTGGTTCTCTCCCCACTTACTTGCCATTTTTTCCAGTTCACTGCCACACAAAAGCAAGCCTTTAAAATAGTATCTCAGATCAGTTGTGCAGCCACAGCTTTCGCCTGGCCGCAATAACTGAAGCAGCTCCTCTGGCGGCCATGCATACCTATTCACAGCCCGCATCAGCCAAAGCGACAGCTCCCAGTTCTACTATAGGTCCTAAATCAAACCCACCACCACCAGACTCGTGACAAAGCTGCAAGGTAGCCTGAGCTACCAAGGTACAACAAGAAGCAATTTGCAAGTTCATTGTCACTACCTCAAAGGCTTGCTTCAGGATAGCTTCAATCCTCCTATCTTGAGCATCCTTCAGAGCCACACCTCCCTCTACTGGGATGGTGGTACATTTCGTGATAGAACACACCAAGGCATCCACCTTAGGAAAATGTAACTGCTCACTGGCCTGGGGATCCAAGGAGTATTAGCCTGCTAAGAATGAGTCCTCCTTTAAAGGACATTTCTGGTGCATTCCATTCCAGATCAATCAACTCCTGGATTGCATCCAAGAGGGGGAAGAAACAAGAAGCCTTGTGCAGGGTGACCAAAACAGGATCCTTCTTCTGCGTCCCTACGGAGTCCGGCCCAGCCATGCCGAGGGTCTTCAGGGTCTGAGATATCAGACCCAGCAACTTATCTCTTTGAAAGAAACTCAGAAGAGTTCTATATGGCTCCAAATCTAGGGGAATATATCCCCTTCCTCACCAGGAGAGCCCCTACTGTCATCATCTGAATCTTCTTAACTGTCAGATCACACTGCACTATGGCACCTAACTGTGGAGACAGGCAAAGGAGTACTTGGAGCTCCTGGACCTACCTTATTATCTGCTTCAGAAGATCGGCCCTGTAGAAATGTGTGCAGTCTCTGGAAGAACTCCTCCCAGGAAAAGGAGAACAGGTCCATTCCAGGCCTCATAGGCCCAAATCTGATGTCCTGCGAGCCAGTGTCCCCCGAGGATTTGACCTACAGACCAATGAGGGGAGACGACATCCCTACAGTGTTTCCCTCGTGCCCACTCCCCTCAGACAGAGGATATTAGGTGCACTTGTACACGTGGGAAAGCTAGGTGCGAGCCTTTATCTGGCTGTGCGCTTATAGCATGGTATCTGAGGCAAAGAAACTTAAGCACCCATCTGTGCTGCCTGCCACATCAGAGCCATTCGACAGGAGCTTTCTTTAAGCTTGTGTCAGCATAATCAGAAGGAGGCAAATCTCCACGAGCATCCAGGCAGTGCTGACACAAGCTTAAAGAAAGCTCCTGTCGAATGGCTCTGATGTGGCAGGCAGCACAGATAGATAGGCGCTTAAGTTTCTTTGCCTCAGATACCATGCTATAAGCGCACAGCCAGATGAAGGCTCGCACCTAGCTTTCCCACGTGTACAAGTGCACCTAATATGGACACAAAAAATGTGCGTCCAACCCCACCTAGACCACTGGAGCCTAGACCACTCATCCCACTGGATGCCCAGACACCTAAACTGGATGCACAAGATGTATGTTTAGTAGGAAGATTGCACGCACAAATGAAAATGGGCACACAACCAGATGTGCAAGTGTGTGCCGGTCTGCAGCAAAAAAGTGCGCGAAAATACCGCACGCCCACCACTCACCAAAATGGGAGAAGCCTGGAAGCGGGGCCTAGCCAAATGGCTGCTCAACTCGCCATGCCTGCACTCTCACCTTACCTCACAGAATTCCTCAGAGAAGTGAGCGGGACAGACGAATGCAGAGGAAACAGACTCTTTTCCTGCTGTCTTTCTGTCGCTGATTTTATTTATTTTTTTTAAGTTAAAAACTTGTACCTGAGCTCAGCCCTCCCTGGCTGAGAGCAGGAATGGGTCCCAGCTACGGGGAGAAAGGGCTAAAGCCTTCACCGCTGAGCCTCTTTCGGCCTGCAACCACTAATTGGAATGTAGGTCATGCTAGTCAAGGCTACTGGACTGAGGCAATCTGAGGGAGGGACCCATGGTATCACCTCAGGAGGCAAGTGGTGCTACATAGACATCTCATTTCCAATGTTTCTTCTCTCTCTCCTATTTTTTTAATTTCTTTTTTTTTACTCACTGCAACTCCCCAAAAGGAAATGCATGTCCACCATCTGCTGAAGATGAAGAATACTGGCGGGCTGATGTCAGGGTGAGACTGTATAGCCATGACGTCAGCTTGTGCTCAGTCTCCATCTACTGGCAGAGGTGCATAACCCACTCATTGGGATTGACCTACCCGAATGTTAAGGAATAACTGTTTCAGGCAACCCAAAAGGTTCATAAACCAAAATCAGGATCTAAACTTCCTGAAATGTGCGTAAGTGGCTAGATATATTTGTGAGTACAGTCAAAATGGTAGAAGAATCAGAGAAAACATAGTACTCCAAAGATTGCCTAGCTGAAAGATATGTACACACATGCATGTAGTTTTTTGGGAAGAGGCACGAAGAAGAGAATTACAAAGTAGCGTGGATTCTTATGAATTGTGAGAACTTTCACATTCAACATTTAAGAACCACTGTAAACATATAGATGCTGATCTACAGCATCAGGCCCTGGACAAACCTTTTTTTATTGAGACATTAATGTCCTAACACCAAATCCTACAGAAAAGAACAGCTACACTTCATAGTGTGTTCAAAGGATTCTGACCTCAAATGCCAAAGCTTAAAATCAGTTACATGTGCAAACACTCATCCAAAATAAATATCCTTAAAATATAAAAGAACCAGGTCAGCCATTATTACTCAGGGAAAAAAAAAATCAGGCACTAACCAAAATGAATTCAGTGTGCCTGTCCCTATGATCAGTATACAGCTTTGCATCAGATACCAACAAGGATTAATCATAGGACAAAACAAAACTAATTTTCTCCTTATTCCAGCTTTAGGTCACTGAGCCATAAAAAGTGATGAAAGCTTGCAAAGGAAATTCTTAGGTAGCACTCTCCAATCTTTTAGCAAGACATCAGCATTACAGATCATTCACTTGCAAATTCTTCAGGATGTCAAGTCGACTAATACTAACAGCAGCCAAGTTAAATAGAATTTGCAGGTCCAGATTAAACAAACATGCATGCTGAGTATAGAATTGTTAGAGAAAGAGGTAAATTCTTGTTTGGAATCAGCAGCTGTTTTCTAATTGGTGTTTTAAAAAAATGTTTGTGTGTTTGAACTGGTTAGGCTTTTCTTTTTTTTTTTCTTTAACTTTGGAATTTTGTTTTTCTTTCAGTCCTAGTCCAAACCTTTACCAAAGTCTTGAACACCTAACTCATGCCACACGCAAACCACCACAAACATACCTAAGCAAAATGCCCTGCAGTTGTGTCAGCTATTACCCCAGCAATTCACTGCTAACAGAGGGCCTGATTCATCAAGGTCCTTTCCCATAGACACAGAATGTGAGGAACATTTTAGAGAATCAGGAGAAAGTTTGGTATTCACCTCTATACAAGAAACACAACTCCTGGAATTATTTTGATACACAGCAAGTACTTCTTCCATTTAATAAGAGTACCATTATAGCATATTGTTAATCCCACAAAAAATTAAAAAAGTGTAGCAAGCAGGGTCAGCCCATAGCTTCTTGATGGTCAAGACAACCTTGAACATATGCACTCCCTTCAGCTCCTCTTAATTTCCAAGAGAGCTGCCTAGCAAAATTCATATTATTTATTTGGATATATTCTAGTAGCGTAGGTACATTCCTGTCCCCAAAGATGCTTTGATGCAATCTAAGGACCTCATTTACTAAGCATTCTTCTCATGTTCACAGAATGGGAGAAAAGCCTTAATAAAGCAATAGAGGGTAAAGTGACTTGCCTAATGCCACAAGGAGTATTATTATCAGGATTTGAATCTTGGCTTCCTCGGTTCTCAGCCTGCTGCGTTGCCCTCTAGGAGGCTATTCCAATCAGAATTTGCTCACCACAAATTCAGAGGTCTGATGGTACCCAGTCTCAAAGTTTTAGAAGCAAAGATGGTTGACAATGTCCAGCAGACCTCTCAGTCTTCATCAGCTATTATAAAAAGAGCAATATTCCTAACAAGAAAGTGACACTTTTGGTTTTGGAGTTTAGGAGAAGTCCTTCCACACAATAATATGCTTAAAATATTCCATATGGAAAGAACTGAAGTTAGGTACAAGATCATTAAATCCTATCAAACATCTGGACATTTGATCTCCATTCCTTAAATCTTATTTTAATTAGGATGTGAACCCCAGTCCTGTTTTTAGTTACTAGGAAATAGCAAATATGGTATTTATTATATAAAATACATAAATAAATATGGTATTTTCCAGTCAAGAACAGGTGAACAAGAAATTAGGATCTCAAAACTGGTATGAAGAAAAAAAATGTTAAGCCTGGAATAGGTAGCTTGTCCTTATTTGAAATAAGTTTAATGTCACTGTGTTGGACTCTGGGTTAACTAGTACTGTTCTGAACTACTAGAGTTTCCATACTGCTCTGAATGTGACTTAAATTGCTTCTTTTGTACAAGTTGAGTTGACGACTGTTTACAGCTCTGTTTACAGCTCTATTTTATCTTCTTAATAAAAGCAGTGCTATTTTACTCCTCTTGCAAAAAAAAAAAAAAAAAGGCAACCTCCCTGGGCTTGTTTCTGTTTAGAAGACATTCTCTTATTTAAACAAATTCCATTGTGCCTCAAATCTCAAACAAAAAAAAAAATGGGTTAAGAGCAGAGGCAATGCTAAAGAAGATACAACATATCACTCAGCCCAACAGAATGAGATAAACTCACAAACAAGAAAAAAAAACTAAGAGAAGCCAGCTAAGCAAGTTGCAGAGAATTTGCTCAACAGCAACCTGCTAGAAAAGATTTTCAGTGAACAAAAAGTGAAAAACAAAGTATCTGAAAAAACGCCACACATTGAAATGCTGAAGTCCAGCAATTTTCCAGCCTGGAGATTTAAGATTATCATTCTTCTAAAAATTAGAGCTCTTTATTCAGTCATAAAATCTGATCCACTACATAGGACAGCCATTTAGGAAGTTAAAAAAAAAAAAAAGATGCCTGGAAGAAAAATGATCTAAAATGCCATGGACATAACTGTCAAGACATTAAGCATGCCCCAAACAAGTTGTTTCATACTATGGCAAAAGGCATCTGGCAACGTTTGGAACAGGCAAATAAGAATGTAGTCATTAAAAAAAAAAAAAGAACCTCAAGTGTGAGTTATGTACTGTGAAGTAGGAGAAAGAGCAGCTTACTACTGCATACATCCAGTAAGTAGAATCATTAGCTGAAAAACTCTGAACCCTAGCAGCAGAAAGTTGCATCACTAGGAATTCAAGGATTCCATTGAGCATACTATGGAGTGGCCAGAGGTTCTGATGTGTGCAACATGTCTGGGCTGACCTCAGAAAAAGTCTGCCATGCACTTGTACAAGAAGAACCAAGCCAGAAAAAGGATTCACCAAATACTGAATCAGCATTTAGTGCATGCAGAGAGTTTGGAGAAACTTCAGAGAAATGACAGACAAAAAATAAAATGCTATCACTGCAAGAGATTTGGACATTTTTCAAGGGATTGCTATTTTGTACCCAAAAGAAATAAAAATCCTCAACATGCAAAGGGGGCTAAATATTTTTCAAGCAATGAAAAAGAAGAAAAAATAATCAGAGAGAAAAAGTAGCCAGAGTCATCTAATGACGAGACCACTGTATCCACCAAGAAGCAACATGCATTCCATACAGAACAAGAAACAACTGATGACTGAGCCATTTTCAGTAGATTCTGGTGCCTCAGGTCATTTAACTGGACAGTGTGAATTATTTATTAATTACATGGCAGTACATGACACATCTGTAACGATGGCAGATGGCATGTCCAAGGAAGCAGTGGGAGTAGAAGTATAAGTATTCAATTCAAGCCATATGGAGAGAGCAACTAAGAAAGTCTGAGAGCAGATGTATCGTGGGCAGGGTCTCCAGTTTCCTGCAATTGTGCGGCGTGGAATCAAATTGCTGCAGTAGACTGGAGGCCAGGTCATAACCAGAGACCTAGCATTGGTGGCAGTGGGATATGATACGGTGCATTCTTCTTCTTCCAGCCCCCTCACCTCCAGAAGAGAAGCATCAGTGGTGGCAGTGAACCTGTGCATTACTTCCAGCATCGGCCCACCCACTCGCTCACTCGCCTGCTGTCACCACTCCCAATGCCCTCACTTACCCTCCATGGCTGGAAAAAAAGAAGGGCCACAGCCTTGCAGTGCCTCAGGCCACATCTTTCTCCTCCACTGCCAGCACCTGAATGTTATGCTTTGGACCATGGTGGGGCCACTTCGCAACAGTGATCATAACATGATCAAATTTAAACTAATAACTGGAAGGGGGAAAATAAGTACATCTGCAGCTCTAACACTAAATTTTAAAAAGGGAAACTTTGATAAAATGAGAAAAATAGTTAGAAAAAAAAAAATGAAAGGTGCAGCTGCAAAGGTTAAAAGTGTTCAACAGGCATGGACATTGTTTAAAAATACAATCCTAGAGGCGCAGTCCATATGTATTCCGCGCATTAAGAAAGGTGAAAGGAAGGCAAAACGATTACAGTCATGGTTAAAAGGTGAGGTGAAAGAAGCTATTTTAGCCAAAAAAAAATCCTTCAAAAATTGGAAGAAGGATCCATCTGAAGAAAATAGGATAAAACATAAGCATTGTCAAGCTAAGTGTAAAACATTGATAAGACAGGTGAAGAGAGAATTTGAAATGAAATTGGCCGTAGAGGCAAAAACTCATAATAAAAACTTTTTTAAATATATCCAAAGCAAGAAACCTGTGAGGGAGTTGGTTGGACCATTAGATGACAGAGGGGTTAAAGGGGCTCTTAGGGAAGATAAGGCCATTGCAGAAAGAATAAATGAATTCTTTGCCTCCGTGTTTACTAATGAGGATGTTGGGGAGATACCAGTTCCGGAGATGGTTTTCAGGGGTGATGAGTCAGACGAACTGAACGAAATCACTGTGAACCTGGAAGATGTAGTAGGCCAGATTGACAAACTAAAGAGTAGCAAATCACCTGGACCGGATGGTATGCATCCTAGGGTTCTGAAGGAACTCAAAAATGAAATTTCTGATCTATTAGTTAAAATTTGTAACTTATCATTAAAATCATCCATTGTACCTGAAGACTGGAGGGTGGCCAATGTAACCCCAATATTTAAAAAAGGCTCCAGGGGCGATCCGGGTAACTATAGACCAGTGAGCCTGACTTCAGTGCCGGGAAAAATAGTGGAAACTATTCTCAAGAACAAAATTGTAAAGCATATAAAAAGACATGATTTAATGGAACATAGTCAACATGGATTTACCCAAGGGAAGGGGTTAATAAACATGTGGATAAAGGTAAACCGGTAGATGTAGTGTATTTGGATTTTCAGAAGGCGTTTGACAAAGTCCCTCATGAGAGGCTTCTACGAAAACTAAAAAGTCATGGGATAGGAGGCGATGTCCTTTCGTGGATTACAAGCTGGTTAAAAGACAGGAAACAGAGAGTAGGATTAAATGGTCAATTTTCTCAGTGGAAAAGGGTAAACAGTGGAGTGCCTCAGGGATCTGTACTTGAACCGGTGCTTTTCAATATATATATATATATATATATATATATATATATATATAAATGATCTGGAAAAGAATACGATGAGTGGGGTTATCAAATTTGCAGATGACACAAAATTATTCAGAGTAGTTAAATCACAAGCAGACTGTGATACATTGCAGGAGGACCTTGCAAGACTTGAAGATTGGGCATCCAAATGGCAGATGAAATTTAATGTGGACAAGTGCAAGGTGTTGCATATAGGGAAAAATAACCTTTGCTGTAGTTACACGATGTTAGGTTCCATATTAGAAGCTACCACCCAGGAAAAAGATCTAGGCATCATAGTGGATAATACTTTAAAATCGTCAGCTTAGTGTGCTGCAGCAGTCAAAAAAGCAAATAGAATGTTAGGAATTATTAGGAAGGGAATGGTTAATAGAACGGAAAATGTCATAATGCCTTTATATCGCTCCATGGTGAGACCACACCTTGAATACTGTGTACAATTCTGGTCGCCGCATCTCAAAAAAGATATAGTTGCAATGGAAAAGGTACAGAGAAGGGCAACCAAAATGATAAAGGGGATGGAACAGCTTCCCTATGAGGAAAGGCTGAAGAGGTTAGGGCTGTTCAGCTTGGAGAAGAGACGGCTGAGGGGGGATATGATATGTTTAAAACTAAATACAAGTAAATGTGTGCATTTTATGTAAGATCACACTTTTAAAGTACAATAAATCTCTGAAAATATTACACCAGGCCTTAAGACACCAATACATCTCCTATTAGGAAAACGGACCAAGTCAGGCTGCTATAGAGTCCTACACAGAAACTACACGCCAGCAGAAAACCTCACCTGAATCACGTGCTGTCCCTCACCTAACATAGAATAAAGAGACCAAAACGCATAACAAGAAGCATGCAGAAAAAACTGAATTGGAAACTGCAACAAGCCAGAGTCTCTGTATGCAGTGTAACAAAGGAAAAAACAAACATCACCCATCCTTATAAAACAAATCAAGAAATATAAAATCATCAGCAGTAAAACTGTAGTAACAAAAAGAACATATTTCGAAACAGCTGATGAGTGGAATATCCAATAATTAAAAACTCATATAAAACATTTCCAGATACCAACAAAATATTTCAAAATAGCAGACACAAAGACCCAGTAATGAAAAATAATAAGGATACAAAAATGTTTTTGCTCTGCATACCTGAGAACGTTTGATATCCAGGTGTCCTGAGATTGTTCTGAATTAGCAGGAGGTAGGGTGGTTTGCTTGGAACTTTCTCCTCTCTCAGTCACATAACAGCGCTCTCTCTCACACTGGCTCTCAATGACACACCTATACACACATGCTCTCAGTACTCACATATACACATGTTTTTTCTCTCTCACTTATATAGGCTCTTAATTACACATTTACACACATGCTGTCTATCTTTTCACGCTTACACACACACACAGGCTTTCAATCACATAAATACATGCTGTCTTTTTCTCTCACACACAGACTCTCATTCACATGCTTACAAACATGTCCTCTCTTTCTCTCATTTACACACAGGCTCTCAATCACATACATGCTCCCTCACCTAAATCAGCTCTCAATCACACACAGACACACATGGTCTCTCTCTCTCTCATTTAAACACAGGCTCTCAATCACATACTCACATGCTCCATCACCTAAACCAGCTCTCAATCACACACAGACACACATGATCTCTCTTACACACAGGCTCTTAATCATACATACACATGATTTCTCTCACACACAAAGGATCTCAATCATACACACATACTCTTTCACACAAACAGGTTTTCAATCACAAACTTACACATACAGGTTCCCAATGGTAAACTTACATTCATGCTCTCTCTCTCTCACAGGCAGGCTCTCAATCACAGACATACTCTCTTTCACATGTACAGGCTCTCAATCAATCATTCACATACATGCAATCTCTCTTTCACTCACACACACACACAGGCTCCCCCCCCTGCGGCCCGGAAGAGGAAGTGGAGAGTATCGGGTGCCTGCGCGGCAAGAAGAGGCCACGCTAGTGCGCTCGGCATCGGCCCAAAGAAAAGAAGACTGCAACGCGGCTCGGAGGAAAATGAAGAGGTTCAACCGCGGCCGATGGGACTCCGCCTCCGCGAGGGCTGAAAATGGGGGAGAGAGAGTGAATGAGCGAGCAAACACAGCTTGCTCGCTCATTCACTCTCTCTCTCCCCCACCCCCACCCCGGGAACTCGCGGCAGCAGCAGCCTCCTCCCAACGCTAACCTCCTTCATTTTCAGCCCTCGCGGAGGCGGAGTCCCATCGGCCGCGGTTGAACCTCTTCATTGTCCTCAGAGCCGCGCTGCAGTCTTCTTTTCTTCGGGCCGATGCTGAGCGCAGTAGCGTGGCCTCTTCTTGCCGCGCACGCACCCGATACTCTCCACTTCCTCTTCCGGGCCGCGGGGGGGGGGGGGTGCGGGAAGAAGAGAGCATGCCGGTGCCGCTGACTCCAGCTGTCCTGCCGCGTTCCGCCCGGGCTGACAGCATTTTAAGCCCGGGCGGAGGAGGACCGGGGAGCAGCTGGGTCAGCGGGAAAGTGTGGCGACACTTGTCTGCGAGCCAGATGCAGCCCTCAAAAGAGCCATATCTGGCTTGCGAGCCATGGGTTCCCAACCCCTGCTGTAAGCAGTCCCCAGTAGACACCTGCCAAAGCTGATCTTTCACCAGACTGCCCTACCCTAGTGGAGTATGCCTGAAGGCCTGGTGGGACTCTTTTCCCTTTCAGGATATAGGTTGTGCCTATTGCCTCCTTAATCCACCTGGCCAGGGTTGCTTTGGAGGCTGCTTTTCCTCTACATGGGCCAAACAATACAAACAGCCTGTCAGAATTCCTGGTTTGTGATCTTGATGAACCATAGTACTGTCCACCTGATAACCAGACAATGTAGATGTGACTCCCCCTTGTCTGATTTGTCCTTCCTGAAGACTGGCAGGATGATTGTCTGAGATGAAAAGGTGACAGAACGTCTGGTAAAAAGGAGGAACTAGGAGGAGGGTCACCGCCCCCTTGGAGAAGACTAAGTACAGGTCCCTGCAAGAAAGGTCCTGTACCTCCAAGATTTGTCTTGCTGAGCAAATAGCCATCAAGAAAATTGCCTTGAGAGAGATCCTTAAATGACACCTGTCTCAATGGGCCTGTCAAGTCCCCCGAGAACCAGCTTAAGGTCCCATAAAGAGACCAGGGGGCAGCAAGACGGTCTGAGACGTTTTAACTCTTTGAGGAAACGTACCATATGTGGGTGCATTGTTATGCAGGTGCTTTCGATTGGGCCCCAAGTTGTGAGATGGCTGCTATGTGCACCCTCAGAGAGCTAAGTGATAGGCCTTTGTGCAGCCCCTGCTGGATAAATTCCAAGATGTGGGTAATCTCTGCTTTCCTCAGGGATGTTCTGCCTACATGACAGAAGGTCTTGAACAAGCGCCTTACTCTGATGTAGGTCAAGGATGTTGACCACTTCCTAGCCTTCAGCATGGTGAATATGATAGAGGAGGAGTACACTTTCCTGCTCAGGCACACCCTTTCAAAGGTCATGCCAAAAGACAGAATGGAACTAGGTCTTCTAGGAATATGGGTCCCTGGCGAAGGAGGCCCCATCCTTCCAAGAGACACAGGGTAGGATCCACCAGCAGTCTTTGGAGGTCCACATACTATTCTCTCCTTGGCCACTGCTTATGCTTGCTGCAAGGAGTGCTGAGGCGCAGATGCGCATGTACACAGGCCCATCCTGCTTCCACACGCTGACTCTAGCGCTGCCTGAGCAGGCCCCTCCCAGCACCTGCAAAAGCTGTAACCATGCTCCAAATCACGAGGCAGCCCTTCTCCTACTGTAGCAGTTGTACTTTCCTTTTCCATTCCGGGTTGTTTTTTTTTTTGTTTTATTTTGTTTTTTGGTTTGTTTTTTTTACACTCACTTACTGCACCCCCAAGGTATAGAGGAGAAGCAGAAGGAAGAGTCAGGTTGAGGCACTTAGCATCTGCCTATTTCCCCACGGGGAAGGGGGAACTCCCCTACAAGAGCAACCACTCCAGACCCCAAGAGGGCATGGCTCAAGCGATCTCACCAGGAGAAGCCGAAGCAAAGCATCCCAGGAATTGCGGCTACCAGGGGAAGGTGACTTTTCAGGCAGCAAACTTGGAAACTCACGACATCGAACAGCACTCGTCTACACCTGCAATAAGACAGAGAACTACTGGGAACTGTCTCCAGCACTCCTCCCTTATAGGGGAAGTAATGTTACACCAAACAGCATGAAGGCGTGCTCCCTGTCTACACCAGCTGTGGAGGAGGAAATCCCTATTGTGAAGACTGGTCTAGCAGGGGTTAAAGGAAGAGGACATTGCCTGAGACGCTGCAAGGCCATGGTCCTCCTCCTTTCTCCAGCCATTGACAGAGTGTGGAAATTGGGGGAGGGACTGAAGGAGTATGGGAAGAAGTAACTGGAGGGGGGATGAGAGAGGAGGACAAGAGATGGAATTGTGGTGGGAGCCAATGAGTGTGAGTTGGGAAGAGGGAAGGAGGGAGGGTTACTGAAGGATTGTGGGGGAAGAGGCATGAACAAGGAAGAATAAGGAGATGGGGGAAGGGAAGTGAAGTGAAAAATAGACAGGAGATGGGGGAGGAAAGTGAACAAGGAAGAGTAAGGCAGTGAATGAAGGACAGTAAGGGGGAAGGAGGAGGGTATAGTGAATGAGAGTGTGTGAGGTGATGGGGTGGAAAAGCAAGAGAGGGGATCATGGTGGAAGAGGAGGGAATAAGGGGGAGAAAGAATGTGAGCGGATAGGAGAAAGTAAATGAGGGATGAGCGAGTGGACCTTCGGAACCAGAACAGTGACAGATCACAGGGTAGGGGAAGAACAAATGAAAGAAGAAAGTGACAGAGGGATTGTGGGAGATAGGAAGGAGGAAATGGGAGGAAAACTGGGGAGACTGGAGTGAGTGTGGAGAATGAAGGCGGGCATCATGGGTGCAAATGGAGTGAGGAGACTGGAGGGAGTGTAGGATATGAGTGATAGGCCTGGAGGGGCTGTGGCTTTCTTCCTTCTCCACTCCCATCCTCAGTTCTCTTCTTCATCCTGATCTTCTCTCTCTCTTCCATCCCATCCACAATATTCCCCGTCTTCCCACTACCCTCCACACAATTCCTGATTCCCTCCCCTAATTTCTTCCCCTGGATTCCTCCATCCTCTGTGCTGCTATCCTCCATTTCTGATTCCTCATCCCGCTACCTTCTCCTTGCCTAATATTCCTTCATTTCCCTCCTCTGAGATCCCGTTTTCAGAGATCTTCTCTCCCCCCATTCCAGATCTCATCCCCTCCTTCCTTCCCAACCTTAACCACTAAAATCCCTTTTCCTCTAATAAAGAACCAAATACAATTAACTGGACACAAATGTCAGAAAATGACTATTTTTATTAAGTAAAAGAAAATTTAAAATTGCAAATATATGCAAAATTTACCACATAGCTGCCGCAGAATTTTGAGAAATCTGCTGCAGGGAACTGGGGGCTCTGACCATATGTACCTGAATTAGTTGGCTCTTTCATATTAGTTTCCAAATTAACAGATGATGGATTGAAAGTAATTTTTGAAAAAAAAAGTGTTGCAAAATAAAAAAAAATGGCAAAAATCGTTTTCGTACTGCATTAAAAGGAGTGTGGATATTTATTGGATAGAGGCCCAAAGCGCAACAAAACATCTTGCACATTTGACCTTTGACACTGAAATCCATGAGCAAAAGTGGGAACATTAAAATGGTATTCACTTGAAGACAGGATTTCTAGAAATACATAAAGATTGTATCAAAAGTAAACATTCAAGAAAACTACAAAAATAAAGCAGCAAAAAAAAAAAAACAACCCCATCTACACCAAAGACTACAGAACTCAAACCAAAAAAGATGAAGACCATATACTAGGTGTCCCAATAGGTTATGGTATCACAGACAGCTGCTATTAGCCAAACAATTCTGAAGACCTGAAACGAAAACAGAGGAACATTTTTGGCACCATATGCACATACTAAGCACCTAATAACACAAACAGATTTTTGGCTTTTTTGTTGCAGGTAAAAAAAAAAAAATTGCGTCACAAAGTCCAACTGTCCAATTACACACCCATTTTTGGTGGTTTTGCATAAATTAGGTTATAACATTTTTATTGCCTTGCAATTAAGTGCTTATGTGGCCTCTAAAGCAGGCATGGGAAGTGCCGAAACACTGGTGGTACTGGGCTTGTGTCGCCGATGGTCACTATATATACCACCTGGGCACACAGTCAACAGATTTCTAAGTTTACAAGCTTTAACTCAACACCTTCTCCCACTGCATAAGCTAAGTATGCCTGAGATGTCTTTGGTTTAATAGGTAAACAATATCACAACATTGGGAATCATATATTACTTAACATCTCTTATAGACATATTTTCATATCATTCATCATGACTCCAGTAACACACAATGTCAAAATATTTATTAAATATTAATAGGGTCACCATTAATTTTTGGAATTTGTGAAGCCAAAATAGAAATATTAAAAAACAAAACAAACAAAAAACAAAACACCCCACACAACATTTTAAAGCCATTTCCAAGTAACTAAGCACTAAATGCTGGAGCTAATACACATGGATTTATGGAGACCCATGCCAGTGGATTCTATTGGCAATAGCTGGTACATAGTAACATAGTAATGACGGCAGAAAAAAAACAAATTGTCCATCCAGTCTGCCTAGCAAGCTTCCCATGGTAGTAACTGCTGCTCCGGCAGGTTACCCCCATATTTGCTATTGTACATAATTGCAGCCAGTAGTTAAAGTGTAGTTTTCCTTGAGCACAAAGATAAAGTCCCACATATTTTCCAGTGACTACATACAATACTCAGAATGCCAAACAGGCAAGAAGGCAAAATGATTCTGCACTGAAAATGGAAGTGCGCTTAACATTGAAAAAACTCAGAATTTTATGAAGAATTCATCATGAGATAACAGTTCCATAATTACCATCCCAAAATGGAATTATAGAACACATTAACTGAACACTATTAGAAGCAGCAAGAACAATACTGATAAGATCTGGTCTAATACTGCTATTTATGTACAAAACCGCTGTAACATTACTGAAATAAAAAAAATAAAATAAACAAACAACACCCCCCCACAGAACTATGGACAGGTAAGAGACAATCTGTAGAATATTGCAAAGAATTTGGATGTTTGATTTTTGCCTAGATTCCCAAGCAATATTTAAAGAAATTAGATGGTAAGATTAAACTTTCAGTCTTCATTGGTCACTGTGAAAACAGTGAAAGGATATTCCAGCAAGCTCAGATCCAAAGCATCTTAAGTCAAGAAATAGTTCTGAAATTCTAGAAACTGAAGGCGACACTGAGGAAAAATGATCATGTTATATATCATATCATATATCCCAAAAGAAAAGAACCCTGATCATCATACTGATAAAAAAAAACCAAGAAGCAATGATGAAAAATCAATTGATCATGAGACAGTCATATGAACCTCTATCATTTACGCAAGAAACACATGCTGAAACCTCATTAGAACAAGAACAGAAAACACCAGACAAGCCAGGTCTATGCCATTCAATATGCAAATTATGCCCCTGACAGACTAAACTAAAGTTAATTTGTATTGCAATAGTATGCATCATAAAGTAAAAGAACCAATATGTACTAAAAATGCAATAAAGACCAACCAGAATAATAAATAGGCAGAGGCTATTGCTAAAGAACTTTCATCTGACAATAGGATGAAAACTTGGGAACTAGTGTCAAGAAAGTACATGGAGTTATTAAATCAAAATGGATATTTAAGTTATAAAGTAAAGGCTTAAATTGATGTGGAGTGATATAAAGCACGACTAGTGGCAGTTGTTTATGATCAAGAACATAAGAAATTTTGCCATGCTGGGTCAGACCAAGGGTCCATCAAGCTCAGCATCCAGTTTCCAATGGAGGCCAATCCAGGCCATAAGATCCTGGCAAGTACCCAAACAGTAAGAAGATCCCATGCTACTAATGCCAGTAATAGCAGAGGCCATTCCCTAAGTCAACTTGATTAATAACAGTTAATGGACTTTTCCTCCAAGAACTTATCCAAACCTTTTTTTAAACCCAGCTACACTAACTGCACTAACCACATCCTCTGGCAACAAATTCCAGAGCTTAATTGTGTATTGAGTGAAAAAGAATTTTCTCCGATTAGTCTTAAATGTGCCCCCTAGTCCTTGTATTATCCGAAAGTGTAAATAACAGATTCACATTTACTCGTTCAAGACCTCTCATGATTTTAAAGACCTCTATCATATTACCCCCTCAGTTATCTCTTCTCCAAGCTGAACAGCCCTAACCTCTTTAGCCTTTCCTCAGAGGAACTGTTCCATCCCCTTTATCATTTTGGTCGCACTTCTCTGTACCTTCTCTATCGCAACTATATATTTTTTGAGTTGCAGCGACCAGAATCGTATACAGTATTCAAGGTGCGGTCTCACCATGGAGCGATACAGAGGCATTATGACATTTTCTGTTTTATTAACCATTCCCTTCCTAATAATTCTAACATTCTGTTGCTTTTTTGACTGCTGCAGTACACTGAGCCAACTATTTTAGATCATCATCAAGAAACATTCACTGCTAATAAAAATAACCCAGGTTACTATTGGCTTTAGCAAATGAAGAAAATTTTATATTACACAACAATTTGATGTGAAAATATATCTTCACTGAACTTCAGGAAACATCTAGGGACTGATGAAAAGAAAACAATGACAGGAGTCTGCAAGCTCAAAAATGTAATAAATGTACTGTATTAAAACAATCTGGTCATGCATGGTAGATGACACTGAACCAATTACTATGCAACGAAGGTTATCATCAAACTGAATCAGATCAATGCGTCCATATACCGCAAGGGGAATAATAGGCTCTACTAGCTATTTATATAGATGACATGCTAGTAGCAACAGGTAATAAAGACTTTTCTGGAGACCAAGACTGAACTAAGAGATCTAGGAGAGCCAAGTCAAATCGAGGGCATTCACAGAGAGAAAAATGCAAACAAAAAACACAGTTACATAGTAACATAGTAAGACAGCAGAAAAAGACCACGTGGTCCATCCAGTCTGCCCAGCAAGTTTCATATGATACTAACCGCCGCTCCGTGCAGCTTACCCCATGTGTCTGTTTAGGGTAGTAACTGCTACTTCGTGTTGATGACCCCCAAGCCTTATATTAAGGGTAGTAATATTTACAATCAGACAATGCTGCTTGAACATGCTTTGCTTTTGGTCTTGGCCAGAGCAGTAGTCCTGTGCTTTTTCCCTGATGTCTGCATATCAGTACCCTGGACCGTAAAAGTTGGAGACCATTGGCTGTCTGAATCCAATTCCCCTTCCCCCCACCCTCACCATTGAAACAGAGCGATGTTGCAGATTCACCAAAAGCATCAAGGCTAATCAATTAATGGTAGTAATCCCCATGCCTTATAATTAAGAGTTGTAACTGCTGCTCCATGTGGGATACCCCCTATGCACCCTTTCCTTCATGTCCAATCTCTAATCTTTAGGGATCCAGTGTGTTTATCCCATGCCCTCTTGAATTTGTCTACTGTTTTCATCCTCACTATCTTCTTTGGAAGGGCATTCCAAGCATCCACCATCCTCTCCAAATGAAATATTTCCTAACATTGGATCACTCCCCCTGGCTACATTGCCTTGATATTAGCAATGCCGTGTTGATGAGGGATAATAATCATTTCCCTCCCCCACCACCCTGCATGATCCTCTTTCATGTCACGCTCCCCCCCCCCCCCCCCCAACGGGACAGCATTGCTTTACGTCATGTCTGCCTCTCCCAAATAAAAAAGGCAAATGGGCGTGTCACAAGAAAATGATCGCTCCTTAAAGGAAAGGAGTTAAAGATCCAAACCATTAAAAGAAAAAAAAAAGACATTTTCCAAAAAGTGAGAAGCCACAAACAAAGGCAAAAAGTTAGTCTGCCTCAATCTCCTTAACTCCAGTTTCTGAATATGTGGTGCTGGCGCATCCTGCGAGATTGCAGGGCTCCTCAGGTTTAAACCTCAGGGTAAAGCCGGCAGAGGAGGAAATAGATGTAACGTGAAGCGCTGCTCTCTTTCTTGCAGGCGGAAGGGAGGAGGGGGGGGAAAAAAACAAACTGGGGCGCACCCCTTGAGAAGCACCGATGTAAAGCTCTCCCTCGCCTTGCTGCGATGTGCGTTTTGTTTACAGGGTTTTGCCATATGCCCCTGCCTGCAGGAGGTGCCTCAGCGAGACAGATTCATGTCCATCTGCTGTAATATTACAGGGCTTGCCTTCTGCTTTACTGAAACTGCAAAGCCGGCTCCACGGAGGAGTACAGGAAACGTTAGGCCACCACACGTGTCAAAGCATGATGAAAATATAAAAGATAAAGCTGTTAAATGCATTAAGATGGTCAGCTCGGCTTTTACCATGTCACAGCAGAAAAGACGCTGAAAACGCTGCTTGTAAAGAAAGCACGGCAGCAGCTAACGGTTTTATGGGGATAGCCCATGGGTGACCCTGATCTTTAAAAGGGGGCGCGCGCTTCCCTAAA
Organism: Rhinatrema bivittatum; assembly: GCF_901001135.1. Taxonomy (NCBI): domain Eukaryota; kingdom Metazoa; phylum Chordata; class Amphibia; order Gymnophiona; family Rhinatrematidae; genus Rhinatrema; species Rhinatrema bivittatum. Next base: position 103,704,878 of record NC_042617.1, on the reverse strand, counting down.
TACTTTACCAGGCGGAGGTCCTATGTGGACATGGCGTCAACCTTTGTTACTATTTTCCCAGCTGTTTCTCATCACGTTACTACCAGCCCAACATAAAAGCAAAATGCAAGGTTATTCTCATGATAGCAAACACCTCATAAAAAAACAGAGATTTACTTTTCCATGGAACAGTCCTTTTAAAAGAACACATAGGGAAGACAGCTTCATTCCAAAAAAGTATGCTAAAAATCCTAAGAGCTATACCAGAACAGTTTCTGCTCAGTTAAGACTCTGGATAGCATGGTCCTGGAGTAAAACAAAAGGCAACAGAAACCTCTTTACACCACATGAATGCACGGTGAGGCAAATAAATCACACGGGCTGGATGCAAGGATCTATAAACGGGCGATGCAACCCAGATCCTTCGAGGGTGGGGAGATCAGTCCCATTCCTCTCTTGTGCGCACATTTTGTAGAAGGCACCACAGTTCAGTGGTTAGCACTAGAATGATTCTTACAAGGTGGCTCTTTGCATCCTAACCTCACTCCGGATGGATCGGTTCTGCCCCTCTTCCTTATTCCCTTTCCTGGTCTGGGTGCTCTCCTCCCAACCCCACTACCAGCTTTATAGAAGCAGCAGTTTAAAGATGCTCCCGGTTCTGTCCGGATGCTTAGGCTATTTCACGTCAGAGGAGAAATTAGCATTCAAGGGTTGTGAAAGCTGCTCTTCCATGGTGCTGAGCCTTAGCGGGACCCATCACACACGTAATGGAGGAATTGTTTAAACTGGTGGTGGCGGAGGAGGGGAAAGGGTTTGTTAATGCTCCCAGTCTGACCAGGGTCCAAACAATTTCATGGCCCCAATGGAGGGGGGTCAGGTGGCAGCATGTTAACCCTGTCACCTTACACGGGTTCTCAATCTTAGCCAAAAGGCCTAGGGGTCATAATTCAAACCTCACACTTGATCTCAGCCAACAAAACGCTGAGACACGATCGAGGAAATAATTTTATAAAAACAGGGCTGTCACTATAATTAAAAAAAAACCAAAGTGCACCCTATTTATTCAAGCATGTGACAAAGTCCCCTAGGAGAAACTCCTCAGAAAATTAAGAGTCACAGATAGGAGGCAGTGTCCTATTGTAGATTGGTAACTGGTTAAAAGACAAGAAACAAAGGGTAGGCCTAAATGGTCATTAGTGGAGTGTCCTAGGGATCTATACTGGGACCTGTGTTTTTAACCTACATAAATGATATGGAAAAGGGAACAGTGATTGAGGCGATCACATTTTCAGATTACAAAATAGCATTGGATTGCTAGAAACTGCAGAAGGAGCTTGCAAAATTAGGAGGCGGTGCATCTGAATGGCAAATGAAATTTAATGTGAGAAAGTGCAAAGTGACATTCACAGGGAAAAATAATCCCAACTACAGGTACACAATGTCAGATTCCATAATATGAAGTTACTACCCAGGAAACCGGACCTCCGAGTCCTTGTCAACAATACACCGTGTGGTGGTGGCAGGGCTTAATTTCTGGGGGGGGGGACGGGGACGGACACAGCCTGGATGGGAGATCCACCACTTCTTTTCAGAAGCAAGAGGCAGAGCAGCAGGGCTGTTGTGCTCCAACCCCTCCCCTCCATGCAGCTTGAAGGAAAAAAGCTACTCTGCTCCCTAATTCAGCTCTTCCCCTCATGTTGCTCCACCTCCTCCCCCTGCAGGGAACAGGAAGAGTGAGTGCCATCCTGAAGCAAGCACTGCAGCTCAAAGGACAGACACAAAAAAAAAGGGGGTTAAATTAGCACACGTTTGAAATTTATGAGAAACAATGCCAATCATCAAGGCCATAAACCTTGGCGACTACACTACTGCGCACAAGTTGTGCTAATTCAACTCCTTCGTGTGTTCGTTTCTCTTCCACCTTTTTTTTTTTCTGGGATCTGAGGGAATGGAGCAGAGCCGACAGTGTAAATCAGTTCTGATAGGTGAAGGACGGCTGGGGCCTGAGCACTAGAGGGCAGCTGGGGGATGCAGGATCTCTGCAGTAAGGAGGAGGAAGAGAGCTTTTGAGTATGCACCCCTCCCTTGTAAAGGGCATACCAGGCTCTGACTCCACTCCCAGCCCTGCAGTTCCACTTCTTTTGTCTATAAAATAAGCCCCGGGTGGCAGTTAAAAAAAAAAAAAATAGAATGTTAGGGATGATATGAAAAAAGAATGGAAAATAATACTGGAAAATATATTGTTTCTATAATCAAACCATGGTGAACCACACCTTGAGTACCTGTGTGCAGTTCTGGTCACGCCATCTCAAAAAAGACATAGCAGAACTAGAAAAGATGCAGAGAAAGGCACCAAAAATGATTTAAAAAAAAAAAAGGGGGGGAGATGGAATAGTTTTCTTAGAGGCTGCAGAGGTTAGGGCTCTTCAGCTTGGAAGAGAGACAGCCGAGGGGATAAAAGATGTTCAAAAACCTATGAGTGGGGTGAAACAGGTAAATATCTAAAATAAATAAGTACTCGGCAAGCTCCAAAAGAAGAAGATCTATTGCTTGTTACCCACTCCAAGGGATAGCAGTGGCTTCCCCCAGTCTACCTGACTAATAATGTTTTATGGACTTTTCATCCAGGAACTGGTGCAGAGTCTTTTAAACCCCACTATGCTAATCTCCTTCACCAAGTCCTCTGAAACAGAATCCATAGTTTTACCGTGTGTGGAGTGAAAAAGTACTTTCTACAATTACTTTAAAATCTGCTGGTTAGTTTCATGACGTGGTCCCTTGTTGTTATTTGAAAGGGTAAATAACTGTCATTTTTATATTCCACCCTTCAGGTTCTTCAAAGCAGATTACATTCAGGGACTGTAGGTATTTCCCTATCCCCAGGGGGGCTTACTAAGCATTTCTCCCATAGACAGAGAATGGGAGAAAACTTTAGTAAATCAGGCCCTGTACTTGAGGCAATGGAGGGCAAACAGACTTCCCCAATCTCACAAAAGAGCGGCGGTGGGATTTGAACCCTGCTTTTACTGGTGCGCAGCCCGCAGCAGCTTTAACTCGTGACTCGCCCAGTTTGATGGAGCTTGGTCTGACCCAGCATGGCATTTTTATGTTACGATGGCATAAAAATCTAATAAAAAAGTACTAATGCAAAAATGGAGGACAACCTAGGAATAAAACCCATGGTGGAAACCAAAAATCAAACTGTTTTAGAAGAAGTCTAAATACTCAGCCTCATACAGTATGCCATCTGCACAGTAATATAGCATTAACCTCCTTGGAGCAGTTTTGAGCGATGGTATTCAACCGCAAACCACTGAGCATTGCTTCATTAGCAAAATGCAACAGACAATGAATTGATTCAGTATTGTGCAAGCACCACTCAAACATATTAAGACCACCCCTTGAGCATATGGATAATTAAGGACCATACTTCCACTTCAACAAACACATACCAAAACTTATTACTTATCTGTGGATTAACACCGTCCTAGCTAGGCATAGAAATCTTTGATCAGTTATTTAACCAAAGATTTGTTGGGAGGACAGGTGCAGTAAAGAATGCACAGGTTTAGAAGAGCAGTCAGCATGGCAAGAGAGGGGCACCCCACTGAACTCGTATGTCATTTGTCTTTCCAAGCCCAACTCATCCCTGGCTGAAAATCTGTCACTTTTTCATTGTATTTATTTATTTATTGAATTTTATATACCGTCATTCGGTTTCGCCATCACAATGGTTTACAAAGTTTTGATGTTTAACAAGAGTGTTCAAAAATTCATCTGCTTGTTAACATAGTTATCTTAGACGTTATAAACATAGTTTGGTTGTAAATTGTACAGGTTAAATTACATGTTTTGGATTGGATCTGCATGTTTATATGGGCCGATAGGGAGGGAAGTTGTAGCATAGAGTCATAGGGTGTTTTGGTAGGCTTTGGTTAACATCCAAGTTTTTAGTTCTTTTTTGAAGGTTTTTTTAAGCTAAACCTTAAAGCACGAGCAGCATCCTGAACTGCTAGAATGGCCTGGAATGTAAGAGTTTGCAAAATTAGAGTTCTAGAAAAGTGCAAGCACAAAAAGATGAAGGGTTAATAGGGAAAGGTTATTTATACTTATCCAATAGTGCTAGGACTAGGGCAGAGATTCTCAGTCCAGTCTGGGGGGGACACAACACCTAGCTAGTCAGATTTTCAAGATATCTACAATGAACATGCATGCATTGTGTCCATTATATGCAAATGTCTCTCAAGCATATTCATTGTGAATATCCTGAAAACCTAACTGGTTAGGGGTGCCCTGAGGGCCCTGGACTAGGGACACTCCCCGAAACTATTTAAAACAAATTTAAGAAAGTTTTTTTTTTCAATCAATGCATAGTTAAGCTATGGAACTTGTTGCCAGATAACATTGTTAAGGCTAGTAGTATTACTGAGTTTTAAAAAGTTGTTTGGACAAGTTTCTGGAGGACAGGTTCATAAATTATTATTAGCCAGATAAAATTTTGGTTTCTCCACCTCTAAATTATTGAGGGAAGCAACTTGAAAGTCTTTTATAATGGGATTTGTTGGTTACTTCCAGACAACCTGGACTGGGACAGGATGCTGGATTCAATGGACCTTTGAAATAAACTAGCATGGCATTTCTTATGTTTTATTAAACACTGAACTATTAAATAGTGGGTGACTGATAATATATTTATCAAACCCCCTCCCCACCCACCTGTCACTTTAACCCTTTGTGTAGTAACCTAGGGGAAAAAAAGTCAAGACTTAATAACACTGAGAATCTTACATCTTTTCCATTATTATAACTATTTTCTGACACATACACACATGATTGCTCTGCTCTAGATTTCATCTTGACCCCTGGTCTGAATGCACAAGTTAAACATATGTCACACGTTGGCTCTGTTCACCTGATTAGCACATAATCCTGTTGTCTCCCCATGCTCACCCCCCCCCCCCCCCCGGATCAGAAATGAACACGGATACCAAAGTCAAGTAGAAATACTACCTTAAAAAAAAAAAAATCCACATTACCCTCCCACACCCACCCAAGTCTTAACTAGTTAGGACAAAAAAAAACAAAAACAAAAAAAAAACTTGGCTATACGGTTTCAGAACCTGTGACTACACATGCTTTCCTTAATCTTTAGCATTTGTTTCTCTATGTTTCTTCCAGTGCCATGTATCAGCACAAATTGCACCACATTTAGATGGTGCTTTAAGTTCTGCACCTTCTACAGTATGCTATGAGGATACAATCTGTATGATAAGTGGGACGAAACTTCTTGCAATCCTAGTAAAGATCCCTGCCTTCAATGCTACAAATCAATGACATGTCACACTTCATATACGTTCATAAGACAAACCCTTGTATTTTCCATTACTTGTTTTTAATGAGAAATGTAGGTACACTTCACTGAAGTTTGGGACCTACCCAAATACACTACAGGAATATTTGCCTTTTATTCTGATGTGGTTGGTGGTGAAGGGAAGAGGGGAACAATGAGCTTCCCTTATATTAAATTCTTCCTGGATGCAGGTTCAGCATTGCCTGCCTCAGCCTTACCTGGTACAGCAAATTCTGTCCTTTAGACCTGTATAGTATGGGGCATTGCTTAATTCATAATTCAAAATGTAACAAACTACATTCATATTTTGGCTTGCCAGAGTATACAACATGACAGCTATGGGCCACCTCTGTGGCGGTATTTGTAATTTGTAAGCGTTAGCAACCATTCATAAGAGAAATGAGTGCCTCAAGAAAAGTTGAAAACTGCCAAATAATATTAAGACTTGCAAAAAAATGCAAAACCCAACAGCTTTTAGAGCTTTGTATTGCAGAGTTCTAGTAGCCATACAGACGCTAGAGAAAGCCGTATTCTTTTATATCACGATACCTTCATTGTGACATTTGAAGAAAGGGGATCTATAATGTTAAGTACATCATCTTGGGATGGGATTGTACTTATAGCAACCAAATAAAAGGCATAATAACCTAGATGTTTCTGGGCGATTTGGGGAAATCACACTATAGTGAAATAATTAAAATCTCCAAAAAAAAAAATGGAGAAGATAGGAACAAACTAAGAATTTCCAACAGCAGAAGACATGCACTTGCTTGCACCTTGGGTGTGGTGACAGCCACAAGAAGAAAGGGGACTAAATGAAGAGATGGACAGATAAAGAAGGGGGTGATGAATAGCATGCACTCACCTATTGGCTGTGACAGCAGGAAGAGCTACATGAATGAATGAAGAGATAGATGGATAGCAGGCATTCACTTTCTAGCCATGGTGGCAGTTGCCTGTCCTGGTGAATGAAGAGAGGAGAAGGAGTGGATCGACAGCTATTCTGCACTTACCTGTTGGACATGGCTACCGTGACCTGGGTAGGAATGGATGTGGGTAGAAGATAGGATGGATGTTCAGATAAGGGGATGATAAGACATTCCACATTAAACTGCTAGCTATAGCTGCCCTTACCTTGGGTGGGGGGGGGGGGGGGGTGACATATTTAGATATGAGGATTGGCTAGTTGACATCTGGTGGCCACAGCAGATAGGGGGATAAACAAGTACAGCAAGGCTGCTTAAACACAGGGTTGGCACATTAGCATTCACCTGTGGGGTTATGGCTAGCACTGCCCAGTGCAGCAGGTAGGGGGGGGGATAGATGGATGCTCAGATAAAGGGCCGACTTGACTAGGTGCCACTCATTTGACCGCTGTGGCCAGGGTGGTAAGGAGGGGCTGCTCAGATGCAGGGCTGGCACTCCCAGGCTCACCCGTGGGCACTGCCTAGGCAGAACAACAGGCAGGGTATAGAGGGACAGAGGATTGGGAGGGCTGCTCAGAAACAGGACTGGTGCTCACGGACTCACCTGCGGGCTGTGGCTGGCACTGCCCGCAGGTGTGGCCAGCAGGAGGAAGGAGTAGATAAAGTGCTGACTGGCTGGCTGACTAGTTGGCACTCACATTGACTGCTGTGGCCTGAGGAGGCGGGCACGGGGGAACGGAAGACAAGAGGATGGGACGGCAGAGCCGGCGCTCGGTGACTCACCTGCGAGCCGTGGCTGGCGTTGCCCGGGGCGGCAGGGTTGCTCCTCAGCACAGTGATGTGTAAGGTGAGCAGCAGCAGTCCCAGCAGCAGCAGCAGCTCGGCCGCCAGCCGCAGCATCCTCTTCAGCCGGCCGGCTTTGGGGGCCCGCGGCGGCAACCCAGGGGAAGCAGGAGGCGGGGCCGGACCCCCGCTCTCCGAGTCCGGCGGGCGGAAGGGGGGGGAGGAGGAGGAGGAGCAGCCGCCGCCGCCGCCGCCTCCACAGCCCCGCGAAGCCACCTCGGGGCGGGAAGCGGCCAAGCCCCGGGGAAAGTGTAGCGAGAGAGAGGGCGAGACGCCCCCGGGGGCTCCCTGCCGGCACACAGCGCCGCCCGGGCTACGTGCGGCGGACACCCCCGGCCTGGGCTTCCAGCTGCTGCTGCTGCCGCATCCCCCCCCCGCTCGCACTCGGGCAGCTGCAGTGAAGTTGCGGACTGGTCGCTCTGGGAGTCTCTTGATTGGTCCCCACTAAAAGTTTGCAGCCCTGCCGGACTCTGCCGGCTCCCCGCCCGCTTTCGGTCCCGGATAGTTCCCAGGTATTGGCATGTGCCCCTCCAGCGGATCACAGCTCCCCCTTTTTAAATATTTATTATAACAATCTTCCTTCGGCGAGCCGAGAGTCGGGCACGGGCTCCTCCGTTCAGATCCCCTTCCGGCGCTGCCTTCCTTCAGCGGCACGGTCTCTCTCCTCCGAGCGGCGGCGGCGGCTGGACGTCTCCGCTTCCATGGTGCAGGGGCCGGCGCGGCTCTGCGCCCCCTTCCCTAGCCTCGGGCGGCGCGCATCTGGCAAACGGGAGCACTTCCGCAGGTAGCCTAAAGCTCTGCTACCTGACGGCGTCTGCTACTGGCGCCCGTGTGGGTGTGTGCGCGAGTGCGGCCGGACCCCGTTCTTCCTCCCCGGCCCACACCACACCCCCCGCGGACAGCGCACACACCTCCCTCGCGCCGCCCCGCGCACCAGGCTCGTGCCTGAGGGAGAGGGGAGGGGGCGGGGGCTGATTCCTCACACTCTCTGCTGGTTCGCTGGCCTGCGCCCCTCCCCCTTCTCTTTAACGCTTTCTGCCGTGCCCCCAGTTCCCTGTGCACAAAGCGCGACATCGACCGCTTTCTAGGACGGCCACCAGGGGGCGCAGCGAGCCCCTCCCCCACCCCTTCAGCCTCTCCGCCCCAGACCCTCCTGGCGTTTCTTCAGCGGCAAGCTAAGCACAGCCCTGGTCCTGCAGCCTGAGGCGAGGCTGGAGGACAGCCAATCGATAAGAAAAAAAGTTACCTTTCAGAAGCAAGGGTGTTAATTTACCTTCTTTTTGCCCCCCCATATATATATATATATATTATTTTCGAGGGAGGTGATGTCAGAGCATTAAACTGCCCAAGGAAGGGGTCTTAGTAGACACCGAGACAATACAGTTTTTGATGGTCACGGAGAACAGTCACTAGCTCTTGCTAGTGGACCCATTGCCAAATTATTCCGTAACTTTAGCTAACGCCTTCATCTGTAGCGGCCGTTTCTGAAATACTGTACAACTAGTATTTCTTAACTCAGTAGTCCTGAAAGCTTCCATCCCCCAAGCATACGTTTATAGGTTCTCAACAATAAACATCATACCAGTGGCTGAATTTCTTAACGTCCTTTTATGCCTCCCTTACCCATCCCTCAAAATTTGATAAAGCATTCTTTAAAAATTTAGCAAAAAATAACAGAATTACTTACTTACTTTTGACCTAGAGAAGTTTATTGAACGGAAATTGATGCACATGCCATTTCCAGATCAAGTTAGAAAGCAGCTTTAAGATTTTCATTGCCTGCTGCTTCTCTCCAGCCTGCCTTTTCATGTTACTCACTCCACTCATCATTACTTTTCCCTTCTCCCTTGTTCTCGTTTTTACTCTCTTTCCCTTCACCTCCCCCACTCCTCTTTCTCTACTTTGCTCTTGCCTTCTTTTCTCCTATTGCTCTCCTTTTTGCTGTCTCCTGTTCCCCCTTTTTTGATCTCTCCTCATTTGGCTGCCTAAATAGTGGTGTCATCCAATCACAGTGTTTCTCAGCCACCAATAACATTTCTGCCAATCCACAGAGCAAGGGTGATTGCAGGAGGATGAGGAGGAAGTAAGACCTGGCCTGCAGCTCCATACACTATACTGCACCCTGCACCACAGGCAGAAGTCTTTTCCTAAACCTCCTCCTGTGTTCTGCAGCACATAACTTTTTTTTTTCCAGGTGAAGCTGGTCCTGAGATCTCATTTCTGGGAGGGGAGCAAGCTGCAACTGAATGGTGATGAGCCAGAATGAGACTGAGTCAGTACCTGCTCCTCTCTCTCAGAAGCCAGGAGGCGATGGAACTACCTCCGGGCCTGAGAGGGGAGCAGACACTGACTCAGTCTTACACTAGGCCTGTGCCTAGGGTGGCAACATGTTTTGGGGTTTTTTTGGGCAGGGGGGGGAGGGGAGGGGGGGGCAGCTTGCCAGTTAAAGATTTGCTACCTGCCAGCTGTGCTGAATCTCACTCAGCTTCCTGCTCCAGCCCCTCCCCTCCCAGTGCAGAGGAGGGTTGAGGGGGAAAGGACAGAGCTATACTCTATTCCAGCTTTACTCCTCACTTCCTGTCCTGTTGAGGGAACAGGAGAAGCAGGATGACACTAGAGCACACAGGGGCCAATGCAAAAAAAAAATACGCTGAAAGCGGGCGCTGAGTGTTCAGCGCCCACCTTCCTAACACGCCCCCAGGCACCTCTCCTTGGGGGCACCATGCAGTATTTAGGGGTCGTGCCATCAAGGAGGAGTTAGGGTCGATTGTGCGCCCCTAGCGCGTCCTTGACAGGGTGTGCCCGGGAGAGGTCGGCTGTCCATCGGTTAAAAAAACGGACGCTGAATTTATCGGCTGGTTAACTGAGCATCCGTTTCCTGAACCTGACCGCCAGCACTTTCCTGTACAACTTTTTGGGAGCACTCAGATGTTAATTTCTGAGCACAAAAATGTACATATTGTACATATTTGGGGGCACTCAGCCAGGCATTAATTTCTGAGCACAAAACTGAGCATATTGTACGCACATATTTTTTTTTTGCATCTGGGGTGACTAGCCAGTAGCCTCATCAACATGCATTTGCATATGATGAGTGTTATTAGTTTCGCAACGCTTTGTGGAGGCGCTAATCCCCTTATTGCATAAGGAGCTGTGGACACGCCTACACCACCCACGTCCAACTGCGGGTTAAACAGTGCGCTCGCTCGGCTGAGTGTACTGTATTGCATCGGCCCCACAGGCAGCGAAGAAAAGCCACTCTGCTCCCTAATCCAGCCCCAACCCTCCTGTTACTCAGGGACTTCAGGGAAGGAGGTGAGCTTGGGGCAGATGAACAAAAAAGATTAAGCCTTAGACTTCCTGCTCTTTTGTCACTTTGGGGGGTGGAGGAACAACTCCAACAGTGCCTAAGGGCAGTACAGTCCTAAATCCATCACTGGCTACAGTTGTTTCAGTCCCAGAGATGGAGTCACAGGACAGGTCCCAACTGGAAAAAGAAGTCCATGCGGAGGGGTATTAATTGCAGAAGTGTTGCGGGGGTGGGGGGGTGATGAGAGAGAGGGAAGGTTTGGGGTTAGTTTTTTTTTTATAATGAGCTGGTGACTGATGGGGCAGCAAGGAAAGAGAGAATGCTTTTTTCTTTTATTTTTTTTTTTTAATGATAAACTGGTGGCTGATTGGATGGGGGAAGGAAAAAGAGGGAGGAAGTTTTCTTCAGTGCCCAACTGGTGGCTGGCTGGGAGGGAAAGGGAGTTTTTTGTTTTTTTGAATTCTGAGGACAATACTGTTGGCTGGCTGGGAGAAGAATGAATTGGGAGAGGAGAGAGAGGACAACTTTTTTTTTTTTTATTAGAAAACAATATTCTTAAATTGATCCAGACCAGCAGCAGGGCTGACCCATAAAATTAAAGACCGGATGGGGGAGGACGTGTATTTCGCCTCCCCTGAAACCATTTTAAATTTTCTGGGAGACCCCACCCTGCTCATCAGCACTGCAACCAGCCCATGTAATCTAAGTAAGGCAGCTAGTTGAGAAACATTGTCCTAGGAGATGGTATCTACTTGTGTTCAGGTTGTGAGTGGGGACAGGAAGTACATCTCAACATCTCCTCTATGCTCCTGCAGCCTATCAGTTACTGTATTTGCTCTATTTTCTTTACAAAAATCTTAAATAAACCAATATGCCACTAAAGGAAACAGGATTAAACACATAGGAAAGAAGCCACCATCACTTCACGCTGACACCACAATTTAAATAAACATCCACCACCGAAGAGAAAAAGCGACATTCATGCCCCCCCTGCCAGCAAGCTGGTGCACTCCCCCTTTTTGCATATCTCTTGTCTTAATTTGGCATCCACATCAATAATGTCCGGTGGCAGGCTGGCAGCAGTTTGGAATCGCTATGTTAAACTAACACAAGTGTCATCTCTGTTCAGTCACTTTACTGAGTTTCTTTCTTTACCCATCTATATTTGCATAATATTTATTTGCATGTTGATCAGGGTATGAGAAATGTACTGCTATTCAATTCCCTGCCACCCATCCCCACGCAGAGGTGGCTACAGGAATATTGCTGAACTATTAAACTGGCCATTTGGTACCAGTTTGATTGTACTCTGTTGGTTCCAAGTTCGTTATATTCTCTTAAATCCTTTTCCAAATGAGAGCACAGCTATTTCACATACACAGCTGCTTTGGAGAAATGTGCTAAAAGACAAAATACAAAGCCAAGCTATGTGCCTTTTCAAGAATAAATGGCAAAATGTGATTATAACAGGTCCTGACAGAATGTGTAATCCTTTTAAGTAGAGATGAACTTCGTTTTTTCGTATCGGGACGTATTTTGGTTCGGGTGCTTCGTCGAAAATTTCGTTTTATGACGGATTGTTTTTTGTCAGCGTGGATCGGGAAAACAAGTCGGAAAACGAATCGAAAAAAAAAAAGAATTGGAAAAAACCACCCCAACCCTTCAATTTTACTTTCTTACAAACCCACCACCATCCCGATCCCTCCCCAAGACTTACTAAAAGCCCTGGTGGTCCAGCGGGGCCCCGCGAGCGATCTCTCCCTCCGGGCCATCGGGCTGTCGGGCCTGCTATGAATCAAAATGGCACCAATGGCCCTTTGCCCTTACGATGTCACAGGGGCTACCGGTGCCATTGGTCGGCCCCTGTCACATGGTAGGAGCAATGGACGGCCGGCGCCATCTTGTGCTCCTACATGTGACAGGGGCTGACCAATGGCACCGCTAGCCCCTGTGACATAGTAAGGCAAAGGCTATCGGCACCATTTTGAATACTGGCAACCGACGGCCTGAGTGCAGGAGATTGCTCCAGGACCCCCACTGGACCACCAGGGCTTTTAGTAAGTCTTGGGGAGGAATCAGGATGGTGGGAGCGTTGTAAGAAAGTAAAATCGAAGAGTTGGGGTGTTTGTTTGTTTTTCTAAAATAAATGTGCCCCCCCCCCCCCCCCGCACTTAGCCGAAAAATGGATTTTCCCCGAAGTTCAGGGAAAATCCGTTTCATGGTTCAGGTCCCCTGAACCACTATGAATTAGGCAATTTCATTGAAATTGCCTAATTTGTGATAAACGAATGCACATTAGGGATGTGAATCGTGTCCTCGATCGTCTTAATGATCGATTTCGGCTGGGAGGGGGAGGGAATCGTATTGTTGCCGTTTGGGGGGGTAAAATATCGTGAAAAATCGTGAAAAATCTAAAAATCTAAAAATCGCAAAACCGGCACATTAAAACCCCCTAAAACCCACCCCCGACCCTTTAAATTAAATCCCCCACCCTCCTGAACCCCCCCCAAATGAGTTAAATAACCTGCGGGTCCAGCGGCGGTCCGGAACGGCAGCGGTCCGGAACGGGCTCCTGCTCCTGAATCTTGTTGTCTTCAGCCGGCGCCATTTTCCAAAATGGCGCCGAAAAATGGCGGCGGCCATAGACGAACACGATTGGACGGCAGGAGGTCCTTCCGGACCCCCGCTGGACTTTTGGCAAGTCTCGTGGGGGTCAGGAGGCCCCCCACAAGCTGGCCAAAAGTTCCTGGAGGTCCAGCGGGGGTCAGGGAGCGATTTCCCGCCGCGAATCGTTTTCGTACGGAAAATGGCGCCGGCAGATCGACTGCAGGAGGTCGTTCAGCGTGGCGCCGGAACCCTCGCTGAACGACCTCCTGCAGTCGATCTCCTGCCGGCGCCATTTTCCGTACGAAAACGATTCGCGGCGGGAAATCGCTCCCTGACCCCCGCTGGACCTCCAGGAACTTTTGGCCAGCTTGTGGGGGGCCTCCTGACCCCCACGAGACTTGCCAAAAGTCCAGCGGGGGTCCGGAAGGACCTCCTGCCGTCCAATCATGTTCGTCTATGGCCGCCGCCATTTTTCGGCGCCATTTTGGAAAATGGCGCCGGCTGAAGACAACAAGATTCAGGAGCAGGAGCCTGTTCCGGACCGCTGCCGTTCCGGACCGCCGCTGGACCCGCAGGTTATTTAACTCATTTGGGGGGGGGTTCGGGAGGGTGGGGGATTTAATTTAAAGGGTCGGGGTGGGTTTTAGGGGGTTTTAGTGTGCCGGCTCACGATTCTAACGATTTATAACGATAAATCGTTAGAATCTCTATTGTATTGTGTTCAATAACGGTTTAAGACGATATTAAAATTATCGGACGATAATTTTAATCGTCCTAAAACGATTCACATCCCTAATGCACATCTCTACTTTTAAGACAGGTGGGTTGACGGAGTAACCCTATATGGTTTATTGGCATCTCAGGGGCAAATATTTATGTATGGAGTGTGGGAGGAATTCATGTATTCCAGCCTTCAAATTGCTATTTGAGGGTGTTCCTGACTCTTGTTCCAATATTCCATCTCTGGCTCCGATATTTACCTACAGCCCTGTCCCCTATGCTGCTGGAGAATATTCCTGGTTCCTGTTCCATCTGCTGCAGCCCTGCCCTCTCCTACTGAAGTCATCAGGGAATGAGTAAGTAGAGGATCCTGCAGGTAAGAGACGGCTGAGATGTTATCTGCAGGACTTGTTGGACAAGGAGAAATTCATCACTCCCATCACTCTGCTGCTTGAAGCTGTTCCTGACTTCTTTTCTAACTGCTGTAGCCCTGGCTCTGGTGTTTATTTGAAGCCCTTTCCTCTATACTGCTGGGTAGCTGGGGCCTTTGTTTTCAGTTTTGATTTGATTTTTCCTCAGGAAACTTTCAGTGTGTTTATTATAATGAACAAAAACTGGAGAAAAAAAAAATCCGTGAAAGAAAATGACTCATGTTTTCCATAGAATTTCTCCCATTTATGTTCATTTATAATAAGCACCAATAAATGACCTGGAAAATAAAATAAAAAGTGAACATGAAAGACCCTAGGGATGGTGCTCCTGGTTCTTTTTCCAGATGCTGCAGCCCTGCCCTCTCCTGCTGATGTCATCGGGGATGTCACTACAGGTAGTGAGGCACCACTAGCAAGCCATCACCAAAAGAAGCTGGCTCTTTAAGTGCAATCAGGGAATGTAATTTCTATAGTTTTGTTTGGAGTGGAAATTGATTCTGGGTGCTTACCGCTGCCCTTAGGGAGGGGGGATTGAGGTTGGAGGATGTGTCAGAGTATATTGGTATTTGTTGATAATTAGTATTTTTTAAAATATTGTATTGTACTTTGATTATTATGTTGGGAACTATTCTGAGTTCTACTTTTGAAGGAGGGTGCTAAATAAATTGTAAATTGTGTGTCTGTGTTTGTGTTCATAAATACGAACAGATATAAATGAATGAAATATGTGTTTCTGGGTCTCTTCAAATAACCTTTTCACATACAAAACTACTTTTCAGAGCATGCCTATTTCCTGTAAAACTTGCCAAAGGGCTTCATGAGGCAACATTCATGAGCATGGCACAAAGGTACAAATGTCTCTTTCTGGACGCTGTACAGAGGAAAGTGTCTTATAAAATAATTGGTCTGAGATTGTAGCTGAAAGGCAAGGATTATTATTACTTTTTAAAATTTGACTAGTGTCCTGTTTGGACTGCTTTTACAGACCAATTGTAAAATTTCCTGAACTAGTGAGTACATGCAGCCAAATTTTGATACATCAAAATAAAAGGAAAGTTAGAGATGTCAGTTTAACATGCGTTTAGGAGATATGAAGCAATGAAATCTCAGCACTGCAGAGCAACTAAATAGAGAAATTAGGTGACTTTGGTTTAGCCCCTCAGACTGTGGTGTTCCTCATGACAAGGTTGGGGCAGGAAAGTAATTTTTAGCATTAGCCATCTAAGTTAAGTTAGCTATCCCTGGGTACATGGATAGCTGATTTAAATCTGCTCGGCTATCGTGTACCCCTAGACCTGGCAATAACCCTCCATCCACTCCAAAGCTCTTATCCTTCAAAGAAGCCTTCCCCAGATTCTATGATGATCCCCTCACACACCAAAACTTCAATTCTTGAAAAAAAGCTCTCCAGAGTCTTTGATGACTCCAAGGCTGGTGCAAGAGTATTTGGTGCCCTAGGCGAACCTTCGATCATGCATCCCCCTTCACCAACTTACCTTGAGCACAGCACTTCCTCCTACTGATGGCAGTAGCTCCAGCATAGCACTTCCTTATTTGATGGTATTGGCTCTGGCACAGCACCCCTTTGGACCTTGTGCTGGTGGGATTTTGTCACCCCCAAAATGTTGGCGCTTTAGACAACTGCCCAGTTTGCCTAATGGAAGCACCAGCCCTGATAACTCCCTGACCTATCTCAAAACCCCAATCCTAAGAAGTATCCATCCCATGAATGCACTAATATTTATTTATTTTATTTGTTTTTGTATACCGACATTCAACAATAGTCATCTCATCGCTTCACATATAATAAAAATGGTAGAAAATACAATGTGAAAGTAGAAGCAAAAGCATTGTACAGGATAAGAGAGAGAATTAACAAATACAGAAGAAAGAGAAAAAGAAAAATAATTAAATTGACTTTAGGAGATAATTCTTGTTAACATGTTGAAAAAGCTTTTAGAAAGAGCAAAGTTTTTAATTCTTTTTAAAAAGTTTGTAAAGAAGATTCAAGTCTTAATTCAATTGGAAGAGAGTTCCATAAAATCGGGCCAGCTATTGAAAAAGCACGTCGTCTTGTTGATGTGAGACAAGATAATTTAGGAGATGGTGTTTCAAGGAGTCCAGCTATGGTGCTGCCTTGGAGGTGGAAGGACTCATGATCAGAGAGCATCAACCTGGTGCAGCAGGAAAGGATCCTGTAGCAAGGACCTGCTCTCCAGGTGGTGCATTGTCCTCTCGCACCGAGGATATGTTTCCCAGGGCTACTGCCCAAGAGGGAAGGGTTAGATCGGCTGTCATAGTTGTTGATTCGATTATTAGGTGGGTAGACAGCTGGGTGGCTGGTGGGTGTGAGGATCGCCTGGTAACATGCCTACCTGGTGCGAAGTTGGTGGACCTCGCGCGTAACATAGATAAGATTTTAGACAGTGCTAAGGAGTAGCTGGCTGTCGTGGTACATGTGGGCACCAATGACATAGGAGAATGTGGGAGGGAGGTTCTGGAAGCCAAATTTAGGTTCTTAGGTAGAAAGCTGAAATCCAGAACCTCCAGGGTAGCATTCTCTGAAATGCTTCCTGTTCCATGCGCAGATCCCCAGAGGAAGGCAAAGCTCCAGAGACTCAATGCGTGGATGAGACGATGATGCAAGGAAGAGGGATTACGTTTTCTAAGGTTACTGGGGAACCTTCTGGGGAAGGGGGAGTCTTTTATGAAGGGATGGGCTTCACCATAACCAGGGTGGAACCAGGCTGCTGGCGCTAACCTTTAAAATGGAGATAAATCAGCTTTTAAACTAGAACAAAGGGCAAAGCCAACAGTTGCTCAGCAGCGCATGGTTCGGAGAGAGATATCTTCAAATGATACTAATGAAACATCAGAGTTAGGGCATCCCAACAGAGAGGTTCCAATAATAAGAAAAGTAGTCCAAGTGCCTATAACTAAAAACTCATCTGAGCTAAATGATTCCAATTTATCCCTGTCAACTAAAAAGCAGAATGTACATACAAACAAGTCACAGGCTATGGTCGAGGCAGGCAGGAAGCAAAGGATGGTCAAGTCACAGGCTATGGTTGAGGCAGGCGGCAAGCAAAGGCTGGTCAGGTCACAGGCTATGGTCGGTACTGGAGATCAATCCAAGGGCAGGCAAGCAGTAGAGAAGGACAAGGTTGAAGGCAAGGCTGAGGGCATGGAAGGCTTGCACGAGGCTAAAGACAAGGAAGGCAAGGCAAAGCTGAATACAGGGACTCCGAAGCAGCAACTCACACTACCAGGGGTAGTCAACCCGTTGTGGAGGTAGTTTGAATCCCCAGTCATGTGATGTCATTAGGAAGCACCAGAGGACTGGTTTCCCACCACAGGGCCTTCATCTGTCATTGCGCACATAAAAGCAGTCCAGAGAGGAGGACGATGGATTTCTCAGCCTCGTGGAGCAGCCGTGCCGGGCCGGTTGGGTGGCATCAGGTGACTGCCTGATTTGTTTTACAAATAAATTAATATGTAAAGTGTGACAGGCCGCTAAACTGAGCTCTATGTCACTGCAAAATAGGCTCGGCACGCGCAGGAGGGGTTTTAAAGGGTTACGCGTGTATATTATGCACGTGACCCTTTTAAAATCCGCCCCAGAATATGATTTATGTACACAAAAAATGTGATCAGCACAGAAAACATTTTTGTGCACAAATGATGTTTTCTGCACATAAATCCTGATTACAGGTCCTAGCACCAGAGCTCCAACGGAGCACTAAGTAAAAAAATAAAAATAATGCTTATAGTTAGGTAGGGGGTAGGGGTCGGAGTAGAGAGGGGAAAGGGAAGGAAGGTTAGGCAGGGGGGTAGGGAAGTTTCCTCCCAGTCCGCTCCTTAATTGGAGCGGACTGGGAGGGAACTGAGGGGGGGGGGCTCGATTGCATTGCCGCGTGTAATATTCGAATATTCACCCTCCCTGTGCACACCGCCCACACGGATTATTAAATCTGGCGTGCCGGCCCACGTATTTTATAACATGCAGGCGCCAGCGCGCGCATGTTATAAAATCCACGTATCCATGTGCGCGCGCCGGGAACCGCGTGCACATGGATGCGCACACACACCTTTTGAAATCTACCTCTATATGCGGAGGTTATAAAATACTCTTCATGTGAGTGAGAGAGAGATAACCTATTTGTAAGGCTCATTCTGATACTCTATATATGGACCATTGTAAGGAGGCACTTTGATTCGGGGTGAGTTTTTTGGGAGGTGGGTTGGGTATCAGAGGTATCCATTGTAAAATTGACATCATTAAATAATTTTAGACCTTGTAAGTGATAAAAATTCTAACAAGAGGAATTTATTTGTACACTGCAGTCTCTGCTAGCTGCAGTGTGCAAATCAACTCCCTTTCATCATTTATAAGGTCTAAATTTCTTTAATGATGTCAATTTTACAATGGATACCTCTGAATATGTCTGTAACACCACCCCCCTAACCCCAACTCACCTCTCGGAAGACACACCCTGAATCAAAGTACCCCCTTACAATGATCCATATATTGAGTACCAGACTGAGCCTTACAAATAGGTGTTTTCTCTCTCTCTCTCTTCTGGAACACCCATGCCTGCCCCTTTTTCTGAGCACACATTCATTAATGTACATGTGTCCTTCCCAGGTATTTAAAATTCACATAGCTCCCATGCAGCCCACTTACATACATATGAGGCCAGTACAAGGCTTTTAAAATCTACCTCTATGTGAATAATTATGATTCTTTATCTTTAAGAAAGTCACATGGTGGAGACATTGATTTTTGAAGGAATTTGTTGCCAGAGGATGTGGTTAGTGCAGTTAGTGTAGCTGGGTTCAAAAAAGGTTTGGATAAGTTCTTGGAAGAGAAGTCCATTAACTGCTATTAATCAAGTTTACTTAGGGAATAGCCACTGCTATTAATTGCATCAGTGCATCAGTAGCATGGGATCTTCTAGGTGTTTGGGTAATTGCCAGGTTCTTGTGGCCTGGTTTGGCCTCTGTTGGAAACAGGATGCTGGGCTTGATGGACCCTTGGTCTGACCCAGCATGGCAATTTCTTATGTTCTTAAGGAACAATAAAGATTCATTTTTCTATTCAACACAATGAAGTCCATATTAAAAAGCATTTAGCCAACTAACTCAGAAGTTAGTTGACTAAATTAATATTTGTATTAAATGATAAACCACGTTGTTTAAAGTGCCAATAATCTTACACCTATAGCAACAACAACCCTCATTCGGGAGCCAAGTATTTGCACTTGAGGCGTATTTCTTTCTATTCACTTAGATGAATATGGGATTTGTAACCCATTATAAAGTGAATTGCTGACAGTGAATAATATATAATCTTCAGGTTTGTTGCTATAGCTTACAGTAGGTATTTTTCGAGATAAGGTATGAACCTTGACGGTCATTATATGTTGGACGCACTTCAAGACCGATTAGAATTCGGCTGCGAGAACACTGCAGCCGCCTCAATACAAAAAACATGGAAGCCCCCATTGTACAACATTGTTTGACTGCCGGACATGACTTTTCAAATTTAAGTTGGTCAGTTATAGACCATGTTCCATCTTCCCTGCGAGGCAGTGACACACGCTCTTTATTAAATTACAAAGGACAACGTTGGATTTTTAAACTAGCAACAGAACATCCTTTAGGAATGAATGACACCATCGAATGGATGTCTCTAATTTAAAGGGCTGTTCTTTAATCATTCATTGGTTGCTACCAGTTTGCGGATCAGCATTGGTCCTTTTTCAAGTCAGTCAATCATATCCACACTGCTATTTAACGTTTGGCACATTACAATATCTCAAATTACTCAAACTGGAGGAAAGTAGCTGCTGTGAGTATTGTAGCCCATGCCATGCACGTTTCAAAGTGTGTGTGCTCATTGGTCTATCTAAAGTGCCTGTAGGTCTGGAAGCACAGCCCCGGGGTTGGCGGGAGTGAGTAGGAGTAGGAGGGGTGAGCTGCAGGAAAGACGAGGTCTGCTGATTCAGGAGAAGGAAGAGAGGCAGAGCGCTGAGGTTCGACTGCATCCTCTCTCGAAGTTTCAGCAGGTTTCCGCTAGTATAGGTGTGCGTGTGTTTTTAATTTTTTGTTCTAACTCAGAGATTATAATAGCAAAGGTCTGACGTCACACCAGTCAGGATAACGTTATTCCAGTAAGCTTCAGTTGCACAGCGTCACATGTAAGACATTTGTTATGGTTTTGCTTGTTTTAGTTTCAGCTTTTTCTTTTTGTTCTTTGGTATTCATTGTTATTTATAGTTGTTTCTCTTACTGCTTTTCAAAAAATTTCATTGTGAAATGAAGTATTTGAGCCTATGACCATTCATTTCTAAGACAGCAGCTTTATTCATTAAACCACCTACTTCATCCTGCTATGTGATTTAATTGAAGTGTCGGGGTTTTTTTTGGCTGTTGGTGATCTACAGATATATTTATGGATTTGTTCCCTTTTCCATGTCTTTTTGAGGATGCCATTTGATACAGATAAGGTCAAACTGACCTTATTTTAAGGCTACATTATTATTTCACTTTGTAAATATTTTTTTTTCCTTGCCATTCCCATCAAGTAAAGAGACTGGGGAGGTTGCAGTCATCTGCATCCTTCTCCTAGCTGCCTCTGTAGTGAACTCTGGAAGTTACCACAATTCTCCTCGAGTCTCAGCTGCTCCCACTCCATGCAGCCAGCCAAGTACTGATGAGGTTGCTTCTTATTTATTTATTTGTTTGTTTTTATATACCGGTGTTTGATTTACATATCACATCAGTTTACAAATAATTTGAAGGGTGCAGGAAGGACGTCCTTTCCTTTTGACAGGTACAGAACCCTGATCAGATAAGTGGTATCACACCTCCCTACACCCCATCTTGGGCAGCAGGAGTCGTGCTTATCCAAATGTCATCTCCTGCTGTTGCAGGACCAATCTCGCAGCTCTTACTACAAGATCAGTCCTGCAGCAGGAGATGATTTTCAGATAAATGCGACTCTTGCTGCCACCCACCCCACAACTCGGCAGGCCGCCACGGAGCCTGTCCTGCGGCAGCTGAAGAGAGAGGATGTGGTGGCTGCCAGTGGACCCTATCCCTCTGGCAGCCAAAGAGAAGGATGCGATGTCTGCCAGCGGACATCATCCTGCTGGCGGCTGAAGATGAGGCCCAGGCCCTGTGTGCGTGACTGGGTGAGAGCCTGGGTGGTGGCTTGCTGACCACCTGTATATGTAGGTGACTGCTTCTGTGTGTGTGTGTGTGTGTGTGTGTGTGGATGAGTACCTGGGTGTGGGGTGAGTGCCGGGCTGTGGGGGGTGGGGGGTGGGGTTACTGCCTGTATGTGGGAGGTTAAGAACCTGTGTGTGTATGGGGGATGGGTGAGTGAGAGGCTGTGTGTGTGGCTGGGTGAGATCCTGTGGATATGGGTATCTGCCTGTCTGGGGGAGGTGGGGGTAAGAGGATAAGTGCCTGTGGGATGGTGAGAGCTTGGGTTTTTGTTTGTGGGTGGGTGAGATGAGATGCTGTGTGTGAGGAGGTGGGGTTTGAGATCCTGTAGTATTCAGTCCTCAGCTCCTTGCCTGTTCTAGTGTTCAGTCTTCAGCCTGTTCACTGTCCAGCCCTCAGCTTCTTCCTTGTACCTATACTCAGTCCTCTGCTTCCAGCCTGTCTCTGCCCACTATGTCCAGCCAGTATCTGCCCTACCTTGTCCAGCCTGTCCTATCTTATCCAGCCTTCCAGCCTGTCCAGTTAAACCATACTGGTCTCCAGAACCTAAGAACTCAACCTGCAAGGGAGGAGGCTGACCAGGAAGAAGATAAACCCAGTTCCTGCCCTGCAGTCCTGTCCTGCTCCTGAGAGGGTAGCTGCAGAACTCAGTCCACATGACATACTAAGAATTAGATCTTAAATAGCTCACTCGCTTGTCAGTTCCTGAACCAATTGCTTCATGAATCAGTCATTTATTTCATATAGGAACTTTACCTCTCTAGCATGTCCTGATGTTACAGTCAATATTGGAGCAAATGTAAAAGGAGGATCTCCTTGGGATCCTGCCAGGTACTTGTGACCTGAATTGGCCACTGTTGGAAACAGGATACTGGGCTTGATGGACCTGTAGTCTGACCCATTATGGCAAGTCTTATCTTCTTATTTAATTGAAATCTCTCATTATTTTGGCATTGCCAAATTGGTTAGTTTCCTTTATTTCTCTTAGCATTTCATCATCCATCTTATCATTTTGGCCAGGTGGATGGTAATATACTTCTATCACTATACTCTTCCCCAACATACATGGGATTTCTACCCATAAAGATTCTACTGTGTATTTAGTCTCTTGCAGGATCTTTATCCTATTGGACTCTATGCCATCCTGAACATAAAGCACCACCCCACCCCCAAACTGATCCACCCTATCATTTTGGTATAATTTTTACCCTAGTATAAGCACTGTCCCATTGGTTATCTTCTACCAAGCTTCTGAGATGCCAATTATGTCTACCTCTTCATTCAGTTCTATACACTCTAACTCTTCCATCTTACCTCTTAGACTTCTAGCATTGGCATACAGACATTTCAAAGTATGCTTTTTGTTTGTATTAACAACCTGCTTTTCAGTTGGCAGGGATAA
The DNA here is from genome assembly GCF_901001135.1 of Rhinatrema bivittatum. NCBI lineage: Eukaryota > Metazoa > Chordata > Amphibia > Gymnophiona > Rhinatrematidae > Rhinatrema > Rhinatrema bivittatum. Next base: position 103,682,080 of record NC_042617.1, on the reverse strand, counting down.
TTTGGAATCTTTTAACTCAAGTGGTTCTTTACTTATAGGCACATGGACTACTTTTGCATTTATTGGAACCTCTCTGTTGGGATACCCTAACTCTTCTGTTTCATTAGTATCCTTCAAAGATATCTTCTTCCAAACCATATGCTGCTAAGTGACTGTCAGCTTTCCCCTTTGTTCTAGTTTAAAAGCTGCTCTATCTCAGCAATCTGGTTCTACCCTGGTTAAGTTGGAGCCTGTCCTTTGTTTTCTGCTGGTATTCAGGAAAGCACCTTCAGACAGCTTTATGATCTAAAAGGCAAATTTATTGATAGCAATACAAAGACAATATAGACAATTTAAAAAGAGGAACAAGGAAAGAGGAAGTCGTTGTTTCTCTGGAGGCGCAGGTCAGTGGCAACTGGGCATCAAGCTTGCTTCTCAGATGCGGAGCTCTTCGGCTGGAGTTTTTAAACTTTTTGCACTGTCCAATAGAAATACACTGATGCACATCCTGGGTGTATTAATTTCAGTCAATATCCAATTATGAACGTTGCTTTATTGTCCAATCAGGCACCGTCTCTGGGGTGTTGCCTTCTTCCGGTAATGAGCTTTGCCAAAGCACATGGTGGTGAAATATGTTGCCAGCAGAATCAGGAAATACACATTCAGGCTTAAGGCCTATATACATTCCCCCCCTTGAATCGTTTGGGAACGATTCACCAATGAAAGGCTGAGATTGTATTTCCTGGATTGTAATGGTCATAGCATCAATTTAGTATGACCCACCTTTTGGACTGTTAAAAATGGCTTCCATATTCTTTATGGTGTTGAATCATTATTTTTATACAACTCACACTCACAATCACAATCACAATCACAATTATTCAGGCATACTCAGTTTGTACTTTGTTTTATTGTCATTCAATCTCATATTCATTCTTCATTCAGGTATTGTTCTGGCCTTCTTCCAGTTGATCCAAGATTCTGTAATGTGGTCCTATTAGCAGCATATAAATCAATTAATCTACTTAATGATTGATTATTGATTGTAAATGAATGGTTAGATTAGTTGAAACAATAATCCATCATTCTACTCAGGGTTAATGCCACTGTCTTAGGTTGCCCAGGGTACCAATCCTAATGATTTGCTACCTGGTGCTTACCCGTCATCGTTAAGCATAACAGCCTGAGGAGGTAACATTGCTGCTGATAAATGAAAGGCTTCCTTTAATATGGTATAGGAGTTCATAGTTGTCTTCACAGTAATGCAGGATGATGTCTTAGGCCATTAAAATAACAAACTTCATTCATTCTCACAATTAACCATTGCAAACTCACTTAGAAATGTAAGCCACTTTAAACTGTGTTTCCCATCAATTAAACCAAATTCTGTGGAAATGCAATCTTTTCCCTTGGAAAATCTCATTCATTAGTTTCAGAAGGAGATTAGCTTCAGAAGGAGATGTTCATCATTAGACGTTGTCTAACTGCGGTGACATGAGAGTAACTTGAGAGTATTTGAGACATAGCAGAAGCAATAGTTAGAATTAATTAATAAAAGCAAAACCATGCTTGGGAGTACTATTGCTTATGTCTTGGCCTACCATGCATTTGAACATTTTGGGAATATAAACAAATGCTTAAAATCTAAATTAGGAGTAGGATGTCGAAGGAGACATCCATATGGATGAGGGATAAGAAATCTCTGTAACCAATAGGATAGTATCTGCAAACTCTACTAAATGTGATGTTTAAGAATAGGGAGATCAAATAAATGTCATAATTCTGTCTTCAATTACCAAGAATATCTATATAAACATTTGGGACTACATTAAACCTCTGGAATCACTAGCCATGCATGTTCTCTTCAATTTGGGCATAGCTATAGCTGGTCTGTGCAGCCTATTCACATAAGCTGCCTAAGAACGGTGTGAAGGCTGAACTGACAAACTATGCTGCGGCACATTGCGCCGGTCTGCCACTGGCTCGCAGATGTCTGAACAAGTCTGGACTAGAAAGGGCAGAGTGTAGCAACTGGAGATAAATATAACGTGGAAAGTAATATTGAAATCATAGATGGTAAGTCAAACTAGTTATCTATGGGACCTAGGGATGAATGATCATCTTAATTAATCATATAATGGATATGAGAGAACTGGGAATAGCAGCAAAACTTTAGTATTTTAAATTAATGTGGTGTGTAACATGTTGGTGTATGTAGATGTATGTAGATATCCAAATCATAACATTTGCAGAATGGCATATGGGCTCGGAGTATATGGCAATCAATTATCAATGACATTTGACAAAGCATAGTGTGGTGTAATGCATAACAGTTAGTCTTTGTGTAAAGAGATGACAATGATTGGGAATGGATCTAATCTGATCAGGGCAATAAGATTCACACAATCATGAGAACTGCATTAATGTAGAGTACAACAACATAAAGGCAAAATATAATCAAGCAAGAGTAATAAAGTTCAATGATGAGTGGAAGATGGATTCTGTGTTAAGGCCGAAACTTCCGTAGAAGGGATGGGAAGAATGGAGTGAGTCCCATAAATGTTGTTTTCAAGCTTTCAGTAAGGTGTAACAGCTTTTCATTCATCACGGCCTAGTGAAAATATGTGCTTCTTTAATAGTTTCAGATACCTAATATGGTAAAGTAGCATAAAAGCAAATTAAGCATTTAAAGAAAAGTCATCTGTGGTAAGCTAAACCACAAATAACAAATATTTCAGACATTACATTAAACATATGTCACGCTGGACTGACATACACTCATCCATCCAACAAATGTACATTCCTTGTCTTCATCACAGAGGACGAACAACAGATAACATATAATTTGAGCTCAAAATTCGTAGCAAAAAATGTATCAAAAGAAAAGTGGATCCAAAATCAAAAATTCAAAAATGTGTATGAAAAATAAAAGTTCAGAATTCTGTCAAAAAGGTAGAAGTCCTATCGAAAAGGTAGAAGTCCTTGAAGACCTGAAAAGTAAATACTAGCATACAATTGAAATATCAAATTAACAAATATTGTACATATAGATTTCCAACCAATAATATTAAATAAATGTAATCAATAATGTTCTGAGCTTATAGTCAATGTATCATATCAAATAATTAAAATAATTAGAACTCAAATATCAAATAATTAATACTTAAATATGCTACATTTTAAACTAGAAACTATTTCTCCTTTTTTTTTCTTCCGTTCGTAGCACAGCTAGTGCTGGCAGAACAGATAAGCTGTACTCTGCAGGTTTGCAAGAGACAACTTCCCTTTTTTTTTCTGTTAAGATACAGTTTGACTCTTTAGTTAAAATGTCCTTTCAAATTCATAATTCTCCTCACAGAATCATAATTCAGCAGCTCAGACTCTAAATTTTAACACTAGTATATGTTCTTGTCAGTACTCAAGTTCAGTATTAAAGGAATGTGAAGTCAGTAACGTAATAAAGAATCAGTATATAAAGTTGAGAGCAAAGGGGATTTATTTTGGTGGGAGACGTGTCTCGCTCCCCCCTTGATCCCTCTTATACCACAAATGTACAGTTTAAAGCAGAAAGGGAATAACATGTTACAAGAGGAAGGTATCGCATGCGCTTGGTGAACACCCTAATAAAAATACATTCACATTGAAAAGAGGAACTTACACTTAAAACTTAAAACTATATGGTACCATTTAAAAATTAACTTAATTATACTAAACATGCTTATACTAAAATATACCTGCAAATGGTAACACAAATAAATCTTAATAGCTTGAACAATAAGACCAATAAATACATTAATATGGGAAGCCTAGCAACCTGTTATATCTGTCCACAAGCTTATTACTTTTAGGGCGTTAAACATCTGTGATGGCACTACAAAAGTTCTCAATCAGATAACAACTGACTGACCACATGCATCTGTTCCCAGTGCACGGCTGCTGTCTTCTATAGTAGGGACAGCACGTAATTAGTCAGACAAAGTCTATAGAGACATATCTATTTTTGGATTTTATATACCGGAGGATTTTATATACCGGGGGTTCCTGTATGCAATGCGTGTCACTCCGGCTTACATGACAGACATCGGGAAGGCTGGCAAGGATTTACTGGTCTTATGTACACAAATATCCTAGGTAAGCAAATTCTTATTTTAGCTTCTTTGTCCTGAAATGAATATTGCAGTAAAGCAAGCAATAGCTATAAAAGTAAGGCTCAGAATAAGGAGATCATCCTAAAGGATGGTCGTACTAAATGTGGTTCCATTTAAAACTGTGTTTCATATTAAGTTCACACTGTGTCCTGTCCAAGCTTCACTAAGGTGGCAATGTAAGGTCCTACATACGCTGATACCTTCTCTGATAGGTGTGAACTCACTTTATCTGGGGACATGTATGTTGGCTATTAAAGCCTGGCGTCATTGTGATGGAGGGACGTATTGGCTCCGACTGCCACTGCTCCTCCAGTGATTGGGGTCAAATTGTGGTGGTGGTGGTGGTGGTCTATTGTCAGATGGGGGTCTACTTGGTCCCCCCCTTGCAGCATATCTGCCTCTAATATTCCCTCTTGGGGACGAAAAGCTGTTGTTACGTTTATAATGGCAATCCCTACTATAATGACCATAATGTCCGCATTGATAACACTGCACGTCTGGTAGACGGCGTTGTGGTGTTGGCCAATCTGGAGTGTATCTGCCTTCCTCTCGTTCCCATATTTCTCTATCTTTCTCCCAATCCCAGGGTCCTGTGTTCTGACCTCGGACTGCTGGGCGTCCCCTCCCTCTACTTTGAGGCCTTCCTCTCTGATATTGACCATCATCGTAAGATTGATAAAAACAATCCTGACTATCTGCAGCCCTACTGTTCTGTTCGTCAGTTTTCTGTTCCTGAAGCTGTTTAAGCTGCAGGGCACAGACCTTAGTTTGTGCTTTCATCAGCTCTTCCTGTGGCTTCTCTCTAGCTTCCTCAAACTTCCGCACATGGTGTAAGAATTGATTGTGCATTTGAGTCCAGTACATATCAGTTAGGCCTACCACGGAAGACAAAGCTAACCGCAATTTATCAGGCAGGGTCTGCAAAAACATATGGCAGAAAAAAGGAAGTGAATTAGGCTCATTGTAGGGAGCATTCATTTCTTGACTGAAAACTTCTTGAAAAGAGTGTAAATGATTATCAAATGATGTAGCTTTTGGGTTCCACCGAGCTGCAGACAAACGGGTGAAATCTCTCTGTTTGGGGTACAGGTGCCGAAGGGCCTCCCATACATCAGGTCTGTGGGGGTTAAAGGAATCCCCATCATAACACTGAGTTTGCATTACCTGGGATCTCTTACATTGAGACCATACAGCATTCTGTTCCAAGCCAGGTGTCTGAGCAAAAAGAGCTTTAACATCTCCTAATGCTAGTTGCATCCCTATTGTGTGTTTCTCCAAAGCTTGTATCCAGCCCTCTGCACCTCGAGAGAGCAGGGGCAGCTTAGAAAGTATGGTATGCATATCTGTGAAAGTCCATGGGATATAAATTGGGCGTGGGGCTCCATCGGAGCTAGTTTTGGTGACTATGGGCAGCGCACGTAACGCGTCTGCTACTGGGGTTGGTGGCAGGAAGATATTTTTATCCTTACGTTCTCCCCATGGGGCCTGGGTTATCTGGGTTTTCTGTGATATGTCAGGAAATTGTCCCTCATATTTCTCCCAAACTGCTAAACCATCCCTCATGTATTGCCATTGACTAACTGACCAGCAAGGGTCTGGATTGTCCACTATGGCACTCCTAGCTGTATTCATATCATCAGTTTCCAGAGACCCTTGGAGGGGGTAAACCCTCATCTGTGGGCTCAAAACAAGAGTCCAGCCATGTAACATGTCAAGCCAGATGATAACATATGTATCAGACTGTTCCATTTTTGTCACGTACTGCGCTGGGGTGAGAATAGTAGTGGCAGAGACCGGAAGAACTCTCGTGGTCTCATGTCTTTCATCTTCAGGGGCGAGATGTCGCCTTCGCCGCCTCACCTTGTCAATTAACTCAGTGTTGAACAAGGGTGAATCTATGTGTAGATTCAGTGGTGCATGTATGTGCGGGGGAGGTGGAGCAGGGATATTTACCTCCGACACTGGAGCTGTTGGATCAGGATTATCTGTCGTCAGTATCAAACGAGGGTACGGGGTAAGCACTGGAGGCTTACGCTCTGACTTGGGTTCAGACTTGGGTTCAGATTCAGCTGCACTAGTTGCCTTGGCCACTTGTGTAGCCTGTGAGGAGTCATTAACAGGAACACAGTGTAGGGTACCTTCGACCTTAACAGTTCCAGACATAGGCATTTCCGGTACCGAGGGACTGTTTTGCAGTTTCACCTCAGCCGGTGCTGTAGGGATTAAATGGGAATAACCGATTGCGGTTACCACCTCCTCTAAAGGTGGTAAGGGTCCTGTACTCTGCACCAGACATTTGGTACCGGACATTTGGGAAGCAGCATCTGTAGTGCTATAAGGGGGCGGGGGCATGCTTTTCTTACTAATTTCTTCCTCTTTCTCTAGGAAAGCTTTGGTCATGACAAACCAACTATGAATTTGGACATGGTCTGCCAATTTTTTTGCTTCTTTCCCAGACTTGCGATATTTGTTTTCCAGATAGGTCATGAGCTGTACAAGTAATGGCGTGTCAAAGGAGCCTCCTGCTGGCCAAGCGAGGAAGGCATCCTCTTCCGCCCACTTTACCCACTTAGAATGGCACTTACGAATCAATTGCTCAGTAGGTTTATGCAGAGCAATAACTCTGTCCAAAGGACTTAACTCACTAGCCTCTCCTACCATCTTGGGATCTCTTAATATTGCAGACCAAACTACGGCACAAGTATTACTAATAAATTTCGTGTAGCCACTCCCTTATGAGAAAGAGTGGTTCAACCTTACCTTAATTGTAGTTTTCACCGTACCGTGAATTTACGCTTCCGGTGTGCTGTACTTCTTCAAACACGAAGGTATTCACAGCGGGGCAGGGAGAGACAGCCTGCAGACAACTATCTAACTATCTAACTATCTATCTAACTATCTAACTAAAGACCTATCTACTCCTTTTCGTTCCGTTCGACTGGTTACCGGTTCCTACTAAAATTACTTGGGCTCCAGTGCGTTACCGCCGAAACAACCGGGATAGGGCCAAAAGGCAGCGTCAAGTCTGCCAATTGTTTTCGAACTTATTAGTACACTAACGGAAAAACCTATGACTCACTCGTATAAGACAAGTTTTTACTTACCTTTCCAGACTGTGTAGACAGCTCCAAGTACGTATTCCTTGGAATGCTTGATCTGGAGGCTTCTTATTTCTAGCGGTACGTATTCCCGCTTCGGGACCCACCTGACACTCCGTCCCTGTACGTGTTCCCTCGGGGGTTCCAGGTAAAAAGTCCCAGGTAGTTATGCCGCAGTATTCAGCTTGGGGTAACTGATTGGTACTGTACAAGATCTGCCAGATAGCAGTGCGCGCCAAGGTCTAAGAGATAATAAAGTCTGGGAGATAATAAAAGTTATTGGACAGTTTTTTTTTCTTTTCTTTGAGAGTAAGACTTACTTCCTCAAACGTGGTTTCTGAAGTGCTTCAGGGCTCAAAAATCTCAAAGTAGATTCTGGATGCTTCAGGGTGGTTTTCCACTCCCGATCAATGGCACCCTCACTTCCTTCGATGCTGGCAATGAGGTATCCCTGAAGGTGTGCTAGCCCGCGATACCCGCATCAGGCATTAGGCTTTCCTTTCCGTTTTCCGGCTCGAAGGACCATATGTTTTCTGCTGGTATTCAGGAAAGCACCTTCAGACAGCTTTATGATCTAAAAGGCAAATTTATTGATAGCAATACAAAGACAATATAGACAATTTAAAAAGAGGAACAAGGAAAGAGGAAGTCGTTGTTTCTCTGGAGGCGCAGGTCAGTGGCAACTGGGCATCAAGCTTGCTTCTCAGATGCGGAGCTCTTCGGCTGGAGTTTTTAAACTTTTTGCACTGTCCAATAGAAATACACTGATGCACATCCTGGGTGTATTAATTTCAGTCAATATCCAATTATGAACGTTGCTTTATTGTCCAATCAGGCACCGTCTCTGGGGTGTTGCCTTCTTCCGGTAATGAGCTTTGCCAAAGCACATGGTGGTGAAATATGTTGCCAGCAGAATCAGGAAATACACATTCAGGCTTAAGGCCTATATACACCTTTCAGAAAAGATTTCTCCTTCCCCGAAAGGTTGGCTAATTCCTTACAAAACTGAAACCCTTTATCTTGCACCATTGTCTTATCCACACATTGAGAGACTGCTTCTGGGGACCTGAGTGTGTAACGGGGGCATTTCAGAGAATGCTACCTTGGAAGTTTTGGATTTCAGCTTTCAACCTAAAAGCCTAAATTTGTATTCCAGAACCTCCCTCCCTCATCTTCCTATGCCAATGGTCGCCACATGTACCACAACAGCCGGCTTCTCCCCAGCACTGTTTAAAATCCTAGCTAGGTGATGAGTGAGATCTGCAGCCTTCACACCAGGCAGGCAAGTTACCAGGCAATCCTCACATCCACTAGCTTCCCAACTATCTACATTCCTATTAATTGAATCATAAACTATGTCAGCTAATCTAATCCTTCCTTCTTGGGCAGAAGACCTGGGAGATTCGTCATCTGTGTGAGGACACTGCATCAACTGTAAATCAGGGCCTTGCTACTGTTACGTATGCCATCCACAGCAGACCCGCGGTGCGGCCCTCTCACCTTTCTATACAGACTCCAGCTTCTGGTTCCTCCTCACTATCAGCGATAGGTCGCCAGCTCCGACCTCGGGCCGCCTCTGGTGCCTCCGGCTCCGCCACAGTCCCCAGCATCTCAGGTCAAGATGCCATTGCTTATCGGCCTCTCCGCGAGGTCCATGGAGAGATGCCACTACCCACGCTGCGCTCCTCCCTATGTGCGCATGCGAGCTTCACTGATCATTTTGAAGGGCCCGTGGCGGGAACCTGGCCACAGCCCTGGATTATGACGTCAAACTCTTCAGTGTATTTAAGCTCAGGCCTCGCTCCATAGCGTTGCCTTTGCAAAAGGTCTCCTCGCTACTAGAGTACTAGTTGCTGCTAGAGAATCGTCTCTATGCTTTATTCCTGTTTGGATTGACTGCACGGATATCGACTTTGCTTTGCCCGAATATGCTTCTGCCTATCTCCAGACCCAGACCTTCGCTACACCTGACCACGCTTCTGCCTATCTCCAGACCCAGACCTCCGCTATGCCTGACCACGCTTTTGCCTATCTCTAGACCCAGACCTCCGCTACACTTGACCATGCTTCTGCCTATCTCCAGATCCAGACCTCCGCTACGCCTGACCACACTGCTGCCTATCTCCAGACCTAGACCTCCGCTACGCCCAACTACGCTACAGAATATCTCCAGATCTTGACCATTGCCTTGATTGACTAACTCTATTGAACTCTCCGTGATCAGGCTGTTGCTTTTATGGACTTACGCTAGACTTCTCTGTGATCAGATCTCAGCATTGCTTGCCGTGACCTCTGCTTTGCCGCTGGCCCTGATCCAAGGCTGTCATTGATGCCTCTCTTAGCCTACTCCCTGGACGTGGACTTATTAGGCTTCGGCCTACCTTTGCTCAAGCGCCCTCAGCCAACCTCAGTTCCATTGGTGCCCAAGTTCCAGTACCTTACCCAGTCCACAGTAGGACTACGCCACCTATTGTCTTATGTCTCTGGGCTGAACCAACCTCTCTTGCTAATCAACCTCAAGGTCCATCTAAGTCCTGACGGCCCTGGCACCCAAAGGCTTAACCCGCGGAGAACGAGGGCTGGTATAGGTGAAGCTCCAGCAGCCTCTGCCTATCAGCCCACTCCTGTTGATGGTGGGGATCCGTAGGTCCTCACTTACGGATTGTGTCAACCCCACCTCAGCCCAAGGGTCCATCTCTTCTCTAAATATTCCCTTAGGAATTAAGGATCATTGTGGAAGGAAGAGGCATGAGAGGGATAGAAGTGGCAGGAGGGTTTGAGATTAGGAGGCAATGAGAGAAGATAATGAGCTGTGGCAATACAGCTGACTTTAATGGCAGAAGCAAATGTGCTGGGTCTGGATTGTGGTAGGATGCTGCTGCATTCTGGGTTATATCAACAATCCATTTTAAGATATGGAATGGGGTGGAAGGGATAGGGTTGGAGTGAAGGATGGGTGGGCCTTATAGAAACAAATATTTTTTTAAAAAGCTGAGAATGGGGTGGGGGAGGGGATGCAATCACTGCTGACCCCCGTCCCTGTTATTTTTTTGAAATGTTATTTCGGCTGCTCAGGGGGGGGGGGGGGGGGGGGGGGGGGGGGGAGTGCCAGGCTGTTAGGAGCTCTCATTGAAGGAAGGAGGGGTCTGGGTCTGGTTTAGGGCTGTAGGCTTGTGATCAATTTTTTTTTTAAACAGTGAATCACCACTTAACCAGTTATTCTTTTGAAAATAGCCAGTTATGTGTAAGTTTATCTGGTTAACTGTAGCTGAATAACATTTTACAGAACCAATCCTATGCATAACCAATCCTGGCTCTCCTTAGCCGGATAACTTGTCCACTAAAAGGCCTACTGAATATTGGCCTCTTATTGTTTAGCTGATGGTATGTTTTATTTAGACAATCTGGAGAGCTCTGTTAAATATCTAAAGGAAATAAAAAAGAAAAAATAACCCTTTGCTTGCTGAATGCTGATGCCTTGTGACCCCATATAACATTTTATAATATAGAGCTGCAGGGAGTTAACATCTGTAAGAAACCAAAGCTGATTAATAAGCATTTACAGTGCTAGGCTTTAACTCTTACAGACAGGAAAATGCCCCATTGACACCTTTTTTACACAACAGATGGTACAGAAGTGATGGAATTCATTTGAAGAAGTTTGTTTGTCCTGAGCATTCAGCAATAAACTATCCTGCAGCTTCTGCCAGGCCTTACCCCATAGTGACTTCTGACATGCCGCTTTTCAGGCACTTCTTTTGAAACCTGTCATCAATCAGCAAGTTCACCCAGAATTCAAGGAGTCTACTTTCCAGGATATGCATGTCTGTGGCCCATGCATATATGTGGATCTGAAAAAAAACAAAACTGTCAATGCTCATGTCCTCCCAGACACGTCCTCAAAATGTTTGTGTGGCTAAGGCACCAAACATGCTTTAATAGGGAGACACAATAATCTCCTATACTTGCTTATCTTTCAAAATGTAGGATAAAAATATGAAAATGTTTTCTTTCCTGCCCCTCAAAGAAAACAGAGTAATCATGACAACATAATTAGTCTTAAATCCTGCTCAGAATCCAGGGACTTGCAGCACATAAGATTTATCGGATTGCAATTTTGGCTAGGACATCAAATTGATTAATTTTGTTCATAAATCAAGTATTTAACATAATTGTGCTTCAAAAATTTTTTGGCTTATTTCTAAAAATAATTGGGCTTCAAAACTCCACAGAACAAGTGTGCAGCGTGCAGTAGTATCAAATACATTTTTGACTTTGGAAACTTGTTCTAGCCATTTCACAGTTTAAAAATCTAAAATTCTCCTGAGCCTCCAGTTGAGTCAGAATCTATGCCAACCTCATTCTTCATGAACCCAACTTCAAAACTATCTATAACAGTGGTTCTCAACCGGTGTGTCGCGACACACCAGTGTGTCGCCAAACACACGCAGGTGTGTTGTCACACTTCCCGGTCCCCCGCTGACCCAGCTGCTCCCCCTACCTGAACAAAATAGGTCCTCCACCTGGCCTTAAAATGCTGATAGCCCGGATGGAATGTGTCAGGACAGCTGGAGTCAGTGGCACCGGCATGCTTTCTTATTCCCATCCCCCCCCCCCCCTGCGGCCCAGAAGAGGAAGTGGTGAGCAGCAGGTGTGTGCGCGGGAAGAAGAGACCATGCTAGTGTGGGCAGCGTCGGCCTGAAGAAGAGAAGAGAGGTGCAGCCTGAGGAATGAGCAGCGTGGCTCGGAGAAAAACGAAGAACAATGTCAATCCCCGTGGCTGATGGGACTCCTTTCTCCGCGAGGGCTGAAAGTGAAGGAGGTTGCTGCTGCTTTTAGGGCTGGAAGTGGAAAAGGCTGCTGCTGTTGCTAGTTCGGGGGGGGGGGGGAGGGCAGGGAATGAGTGAATGAGCAAGCATATGTGTTTGAGGTGCTGTGTGTGTGTGTGAGTGAGGCAGCATGTATGTGAATGATTGAGGCATGTATATGTGAAAGAGAGTATGTGAGTGATTGAGAGCCTGTGTGTGAGAGCATGAATGGAAGTGTATGACTGGGAACCTGTATGTGTAAGTTTGTGATTGGAAACCTGTTTGTGTGAAAGAGTATGCGTGTGTGATTGAGATCATGAGTATTTAAGAGCCTGTGTGTATAAGTAAAAGAGAGACCATATGTGTCTGTGTGTGACTGAGAGCTGATTTAGGTGAGGGAGCATGTGAGTATGTGATTGAGAGCCTGTGTGTAAATGAGAGAAAGAGAGAGCGCATGTGTGTAAGTATGTGAATGAGAGTCTGTGTGTGAGAGAAAAAGACAGCATGTATGTCTGCGATTGAAAGCCTGTGTTTGTAAGCATGAAAAGACTGACAGCATGTGTGTAAATGTGTAATTGAGAGCCTGTATAAGAGAGAGAAAAAGCATGCTTATATGTGAATGATTGAGAGCCAGTGTGAGAGAGAGAGAGGAGAAAGTTGCAAGCAAACCATCCCTCCTCCTGCTAATTCAAAACAACTTCAGGGCACCTGGACATCAAACGTTCCCAGGTATGCAGAACAAAACATTTTTTTGTATCCTTATTATTTTTCGTTTGTCTGCTATTTTGAAATATTTTATTGGCATCTAGAAATTTTTTATATTAGTTTTTAATTATTGGATATTCCATTCATCAGCTATTTTGAAATAATCTGTTCTTTTTGTTAGTATGGTTTACTGCTACTGATTTTATATTTCTTGATTTGTTTTATAAGGACTGGTGATGCTTCTTTTTTTCCTTTGTTACATTGCATACAGAGATTCTGGCTTGTTGCGGTTTTCAATTCAGTTTTTGTCTGCATTCTTCTAGTTATGCGTTTTGGTCTCTGTATTCTTTGTTAGGTGAGGGTCAGCACATGTGATTCAGGTGAGGTTTTCTGCTGGCATGTAGTTTCTGTGTAGGGCTCTATAGTAGCCTGGCTCGTTCCACTTTCCTAATAAGAAGGTGTACTGGTGTCTTAAGGCCTGGTGTAATATTTTCAGTGTTACCTTTTCTTAAGTAAGGTGTTTACTGTTTGAGTACTGCTGGAAATTGGTTCTGTTTTGGTGTGGGATGTTTACTATTTATGCAATTTCTGTTCAGACAGTATATGTATCTTTCCCTTGTGTCATCATTCTTAACAATAAAAATAATACTGGGCCTTCATTTTTTATTTCTGCCGTGAATTGTAATGAGCAGTGTGTTGCACATGTGAGCATGGTCTATCAGGTGTGTCACAATAGGAAAAAGGTTGAGAACAACTGATCTATAATATGCCATTTGCACAGGCAAGTGGGTCCAAGATGACTCCATTCTTTTCCTTTCTCCTTTTTTGGTTGACCAAAAATAGTCTCCTTCAGTATGCAGATGATCCCAGGTTCCTTATCAATGGAAGGAAATCTCTCCTTTAGAAATCAGTATAATAATAATAATTAAAAAAAAAAAGAGCTGAACCCCAATTAATGGGGAACCTGGTCTAATCAAAGGAAAAGACAAAAATTATATCAGTCTGCAGGAAAACTCCTCCAAAATATTACGGCTAGGGAGGGTGGAAGTAAATTCCCGGTGGAATCTCCCTCAAACCACCTTAAGGGACCAGCCACTGCTATCTAGCCCAATTCTGCTTAAGGACCAGCCCCACAAGGAATTCTGGGTGAAGGGAAGCTCCCCTTACCATACTATAAGGAGTCAGGGCCTAGAAGGGTAAGACAGACCCCAGGGAGCAGGCAGGTGAGCAATATCATTTGTTTGTTTTGCACTTCATTTTTTTCATTGTAAATAAATTGCACAAAAGAAAACAGCCAGAGTATGCCTAATTATTCCTTCTGGCTATTTCCAGACTGCTATCGCCCAAGTTCCCACACCCCCATATCCAAAAGAAAACAAAAGTCTCTATGGAGACTTGAGCTCTTAAAAATAAATTAATACACAGAGGCCAGGCAGCCTGGTATGCTGTCTCTAAGAAGGGTAACAAAGGTTCCACAAGACAAAATGGTGGTCAGAGTATATGTATCAGAGGAACTCACTGTTTCTTATTTCCCTCATCCCACATGGGGAGCTAACCACCCACACTTGTATCCGGTCTTCCCAAACACAAAATGGTGTAAACTAAACTGGTGGAGAACCAAGAGGTCTCTGCGCTCACATATACTTGGAATCACCAGTTTGCTGATACCTTTAACAGTTCACCTAGACCGTCCAGCATTTCACCCTGAGCCTCCATCAGTTCACTCAGATCTCCCACCCAAAAACTATAGACAAGTGCAGTTTTCAATTACATGAGTTAATCTGTGAGTGTAAAAGCAAACGGACAACTTTAGTAACATATGCCACTTGCAAAATACTAACTTGTGCGTGAACCTCTGAACCCATTCCCGGAATGCCCCGAAACTCCCCCCTCCCATGCTAGTACATGCTTACTTATAGCTTTTACAAATTCCTTCTTATGCATGTGTATGCTACTTGCATGCATATGTTCCAATTCTATAGGTATAAAACCTTTTGAAAATTCACTCCTATAAATTTTGGAACAACGTAGTTCTTCTCCTGTCTCCACTCCAGCATGGTTCTCATATTAACAGTCCTTGGGGTGAGGTGCATAGAGTCTTGTCCCAAGTGGAGCATAATAGTGTAAGCTTTGTTCCATAGATGCTGAGATGGTTGAGCAATACTTAATCCCTGTCCTCTGGGGGATATGAGGGCCAACTTAACAAGCCAGGAGCTGGGCTCAAGAATTCAACCTGGTTCTCCAGCCCACCAAAAATCAGGCAACTGGGATTCCAAGGAGGTTTGATTTCAGTCATTGCCAAATTTTCACTACTTTTCTTAACTCAGATTCAGTGTCATCTAAAACTTTCTCCAGGAAGCTGTGAAGCACAGAGATACATTTTTGAAATCCCATTTCCGCCCCCACCCATTATATGACTGGTATTTGGATCTTCTCTCCTTTATTGTACCGACAGCCAGCCATGTGTTGTAGCAGTAAATAATTTATAGGACTTTGATTTAAAGGGGTTACCTTGATGCACTCATTTTCCGCTCAATATGGAAATGGATTTGTCGACTCCCTTCTCTTAATTTTCTGATGCTTTCAGTAAGCACATCAATTTAACAGTCAAAAAGCTGGTGTTTTGCATTCAGTTTATCATGTAAATGTTAGCTCCAGCCATTAAGGGGCAGTCAAGTATATTATGACTGAAAACACAATGCATCTGTCTATGTGCTGTAGGTAGCTTTCTCTAATGCTAGAGAACGTTTTTAGGTCTTGACCTGCTGAATAATTATATGTTAATCAGATCTCGGCCTTTCATTCTTTTCTTGGTGAAGAATACACCACAGTTGACTTAATGGTCATGCTCCCTGAGAGTTCTTCTATGATGTTTAATCTTTAGGAGAAGAAAACAACTTGTTTCATTCCTTTCAATGGTACAATCCTATCTAATAAACGAAGCTTGACCGACGTGCCCGCAAATGCGCAGTAGAGAGCAGCTCTACTGCGCATGTGCGGGCGAGCACGTCGTTCTTAGGCAGCGTCAAAAAAAAAAACAACATGGCGGCGATAGCGGCAGCGGGCGGCGGCGGTAGCGGTAGCGGGCGGCGGCACCTGCGGTAGCGGCAGCGGGCGGCGGCGGTAGCGGCGGCGGGCGGTGGTAGCGGTAGCGGCGGCGGTAGCGGGTAGCGGGCGGCAGTAGCGGTAGCGGCAGGTAGCGGTAGCGGCAGCGGCCAGGAGAGAGGGAGGGACTGAGTGAGAGTGGGAGGGAGGGACTGAGTGAGAGGGAGGGATTGAGTGAGGGGGAGGGGCTGGGAGGGAGGGATTGAGTGAGGGGGAGGGGCTGTGAGGGACGGACTGAGTGAGAGGGAGGGGCTGGGAGGGAGGGGAGAGTGAGAATGAGGGAGAGGTGAGAGTCAGGGCCGCAGCGGCGAAGACGGGCGGCAGCAGTGAGGGAGGAGAGAGAGAGGGAGGGACTGAGTGAGAGGGGAGGAGAGAGAGGGAGAGGGAGTGGGACTGAGTGAGAGGGAGGGAGTGGGAGTGTGAGAGGGGGGAGGGAGGGAGTGGGACTGAGTGAGAGGGAGAGGGGGGAGTGAGTGGGACTGAGTGGTGGGGGAGGGAGTGAGTGGGACTGAGGGAGGGGGGGAGGGACTGAGTGGGTGGGGGGAGGGAGTGAGTGGGACTGAGGGAGGGAGTGGGACTGAGTGAGAGGGATAGAGGAGGGAGGGAGAGAGGGGGGGTGGGAGTGAGTGAGACTGAGTGGGAGGAGAGGGAGGGTGGGGAGGAGTGGGTGAGTGTGAGGGAGGGAGGTAGGGGGTGGTGAAGAGTGAGGGGAGAGAGAATGAGGGGGAGGTGAGAGACAGAGGGATGTAGCCCGTTTTAACGGGCTTAACGGCTTGTAGTAGAATAAAACACACTACTTATAATGTAGGACTCTTTGAGCTCAACTCTCATAAATCTTTCCCCTCAAAGACTGGGAAAAATGCAGCAGGCTTTGATAAGCTCTCCATGAAAACACTAAGGTTATCTAGAAAGGTAATGATGTAAATTATTTGCAGTGGAGCTATGAAATAGATTCACTTGCTCAGCACAGAACCACTATTTAGAACAGCATACCCAGAAATTGCCTATGGATCAGCCTTGTAAATATTTTCCTGTGTAAATAAAGCGGACCTGTTTTGGAACTACAGCTTTGGAAGATGTATGAACTTACTCCTGCATATTAGCACAGGATAACATGCTTTACAGTGAATACTGGATCACTCTTTCATTTGAGTGCTGTCACTTGTGGTCCATCTAATCAATCAGTATTTTAAAGAACTTTAATACCATCAGGAATCGACCCTATAAAAGTTTTGTAAACCTCTGAATTTTTTATTTATCTTTTTTGTGTGTGTGAGGTGTTATGCCTGTCGGTCGCAGTCGGCTGCAACAGCGCTTACTTACATCTGCACCATTCTCCAGCCCTCCTCGGGTCTGCTTGCGGCACAGGCCAATCTCTACCACCACATTCCCCATGGATCCTCATGGCGGCCGAGATGCCGCCGCCATCTACATCATCTCCGGACCTTCCTAGGCACGCACACGCACCTCCTCTGTGCAGGCCCCGTGGGCTTCCACTTTCTCCATGCTGATCTCGTACATTGTGAGATCCGTAGAGAAAGTGCTATTCTTGCACATTCCCAAAGATTACATGTGCCAATCACTAAAAAGTAATTTTTTTTTTTTTGCCTTTGCTGTCTGATCTTAGTTTTCTAATTGGTTGGTCACAGGCTTTTTTTTCCCACCTTCCCTTTCTTATTTTTTTTGCCAATTCCTTTTATATTTTTCTGTTTCTTTTCTCTCCATCTTCTTCCCTCAAACACACAGTCAGGTTCTCATTCTCACATGCATTTCTCTCTCTCACACACACACAGGCTCTCACTGTCACATGCTCTCTCTCATACAATCATTCATAGACACAGTCTCTGACTGTCACATGCTGTCTCTCACACACACAGGGGCTCTCACATGCTGTCTCTGCAAACATTCAGGTCCTCACTCTCAAACACAAACTCTCAACTCATCTCATACACGCATACACACACACCCTCTACAGACCCTCAGCCTCTCTCTCACCTCTGGGCCTCCTCTTCATGGGTCGCCGCAGGATGGGCTCTGCAGAGGCCCTGATCTTCTCGGGCCACGGCGGCCCTGCTACCGGGCCTCTTCCTCTTCTCTGGCCGCTGTGACTTGGAATTCGCGGCGGCCCGTAAGCGCAAGCGCTGCTTCTCTTCTGCATGCGCTGATGCTTCTCCTCCTTCCTGCCCACGTGGCTCCGGCAACGTTTACTTCCGGGGCTGCACAGGCAGGAAGGAGGAGGAGCATCAGCGCGTTTAAATGCGATCTTTTTCTTCGGGCCGTGGTGACGTGAGCCTCACCACGGCCCTGTCTATCGCTGTGCCGCATGAGCCTCCCTGTGCTCAGGGGCATTGGGGGGGGGGGGGGGGGGATACTAAAAACAAATTTTAAAGGGTCGGCGCAGCCGAAAAAAAAAGGCTCGGCACAGCCGATTAAAAAAAAAAAATTCCCGATAGTCCATGAAACGCTGCGCGTGTCAGCAAAATCGTCTCGGCGTGTCACCTCCCCCGCTCTGCCCCTCGGGGGTGTCTCTCCGGTATACCTCCTGCATGCCAGTCTCAAGCCTTCCCACTCTACACCCTGCCTGTTGCCTTCCCCCTTGGGCGTCTCAGTCCAGGTATTATCTTCAGCTTGCTTGTCTACTGGGGAATTCCTCCTCGGGACCTGTCCACAGTCTCACCCAGAGCTCCCTGCCGTGCCTGACCTTGCCTCCCAACAGTGTGGGCCTGTGAGGCTCCTCCCCACAGCTGGTAACAGCTCATACCTTGGGCCAAGGGTCCACATACCCACAAACCTTAACATAAGGATTGCATTAGGTATGAGCAACCTGGTCGTGGGCCGGGATCAGTTTGGGTGGGGTCTTCCTCTGATGTCATATCTGGAAGTAGTAGGTAGCAAGCAGGAGCAGGACACAAACTCCCACCTCAATCTGCAGGTGAGCAAGTGATAGGAGCAGTGGGAGCTTCCGCAGCGATCAGCTACTTTTGGGGTCAGTGATGGGATGTAGTGTGGGTGGACCATCTTGCTATGAGTTGTATGAGAGAGCTGTGAGCCATATTCAGCTCATGGGCTGAGATTCCAGTAAAATCTGCATGTACATAGTAAACACACTTTACTGGGTATTTTCAAAGCAAACAATGCATATGTTTGCTCTGATAATCCTCAGGTAATTGGAAGATTACACCTTCAAATTAGCTTGCACACAGTTTTACCTGCTTCATGCATAGCCTACATTTTTTTTGGCTGGGTAACTTACATGCACACTTTTTTTTTTTAATCAAAAAGTATGCATGTATATCACAAATCTATCACAACTCCAACTTTCAGAACCCTTCTCTTCAGTGTATGTAAAAATTCATGAGTACTTTTTGCCTGAGGCAGTGGTTCTCAATTTTTTGTCTCCCTTGTGCCACACTTGAACAATTCTCATATCTATGACACAAAACACACTAGAATTGACTAAAATAAAAAAACAAAAAACAAGGAGGTCCAAATTAAAAACCCGTTTAAATGGATAACTCAAAAATGATCAATCTAAATGGCATAATTGGCATATTCAGCCACTTATCCCGCTAAATTATTTATCCAGCTAGTGGGATAAAAAGGGGGCGTTACTGGGGTATTCCGGGAATGAGTTATCTGGCTAACTTAGCCAGATATGGCATATACTGTATCCGGCTAAGGGGGGGTCATTTTTCAAATCGCATTAGGGCCTTATCATGGGCGATAGGGCCCTTTGCCCGTAATAACGCCATAATGCATCGCAAAATGCGTATGCAAATTTTAAAAATGTTGTCAAGTAGGAAAGGTTAATGAACATGAGGGGTGTTTAATGGTGCATGCAATAGCGTAACGCATGCTATCATGGGATTTAACGCCGTAAATAACTATACCTTTTTTCCTGGTGTTGTGCTGTGCATTATGCCTGAAACGGGATTGTGATATTTATTGCAAATCCCATTTCAAGCAGGGTTAGAGAGAAAGAGAGAGAGAGAGAGAGCGCCAGAGCCTCTGGGGAGGCTCACCTATTAGTCAACTTTTTATACCACTGTAAGAGGGGGTATTATGAACTCTGGGTGACGTTTTGGTGGTGGTCTAGGTTTTGGGGGGTAGTTTTACTTGCATAGTCAGAAGTACAAACAGCACAATTACCATCAGTATTTATTTATTTTATTTATTTATTAAAAATTTCTATACTGGTATTTGGTGGGAGCCATCATATCGGTTTACATGGTTACATAAAAACATTTAAACTAAAAATAAAAGCATTTACAAATAATAAAATGACAATTCTTAGAGGTTAAAACTTCATACAATTTTCATAATAATGGCCTAACAGTGAGACAACTGGACATGTGATTTGGCAAGATGAAAGGTACACAAAGATGAGATTTGCACATTGTACTCTCAACCTAGTTTCATAGCGGCTAGGTAGCGAGTGTTATCAAGCTAGATCGAGAGCACATTGTACAAATCTCATCTTTGTGTACCTTTCATCACTCCAAATCACATAAAATCTTCACTGATGTGTACTGTGCTGTTCATATCTCTGACTGTGCATATAAAACTGCCCCCCCCCCCCCCAAAAAAAAAATGTGTGATGTGTATATATTTAACACTGCATAGCTATTTTACCACAATGCGTGTCAGGAACATTAACCACACCCCTTTTTTTATCGTGGGCACTATTTCACACATTTTATAGCAAAATGATAAATCTAGGCCTAATTTAGCAGGATAACTTTAAACTTGCTCAGAAGCAGGTCTAAAGTTATCCGGCCCTGTGTAGTGCGTTTGCCGCCAGAAAAAACCTCAAGAATTAAAAGGTTCTATGGCCTGCTTTTTTGTCTCCCCCATCTATTATAAATGTTGCCCTGTTGGATCGTTCATCCCCACCCCATATCTCTAAATATAATGGAGCCATCGTGTTCCCCCCCCCCCCCCCCAGGACAAACTCCTTCTTCCCAGAGTCACCAGTGAGACCAGGTCCTTCCCCCCTCCCCCATAACAATCTAACTTAACACCCCTCCGCACCCTACCCCTCCTGGCGCTTCCCATCACTTGCCGAGGTCAAAAAATCCCTGCTGGGAGCGGGATCAGCACTGACTCTGCCTGATGAGGCAACTTTTATAATAGATGGAGACAAAAAAGTGGGCCATATCCCCTTTAATTCTTGGAGGTTTTTGGAAACAGAAGTGCTACTTACCTGGAATAGTGCTGTATTCAAACATAGCCATTTTTTTTTAGTTATCCGGCTACATGCAGCCGGATAACTTTAAGTAAGTATATTCAGCAGGATAAGTTATCTGGCTAACCTTAATCGGATAACTTGTCCACTGAACGGCCTATTGAATAAAGACCTCATCATATAAGAACATAACAAATTGCCATACTGAGTCAGACCAAGGGTCCATCAAACCCAGCATCCTGTTTCCAACAGTGGCCAATCCAGGCTACAAATACCTGGAAAGTTACCCAAACACTAAGTAGATCCCATACAACTGATGCCAGCAATAGCAGTGGCTATTCTCTAAGACAAATAGATTAATAGCTGTCAATGGACTTCTTCTCAAAGAACATATCCAAACCTTTTATAAGTCCAGCTATAATACCTGCACTAACCATATCCTCTGGCAACAAATTCCAGAGCATAATTGTGCGTTGAGTGAAAAAGAGATGTCTCCATAGTTTTAAATGTGCTATTTGCTAACTTCATAGAATGCTCCCTAGTCCTTCTATTATCCGAAAGAGTAAATAACCGATTCACATTTACCTGTTCTAGACATCTCATAATGTTAAAGACTTCTATCATATCCCCCCCTCGGCCGTCTCTTCTCCAAGCTGAACAGCCCTAATCTCTCATTAGCCTTTCCTCATATGGGAGTTGTTTCATCCCCTTTATCATTTTGGTCGCCTTTCTCTGAACTTTCTCCACTGCAACTATATCTTTTTTTGAGATATGGCGACCAGAATTGTACACAGTATTCAAGGTGCGGTCTCACCATTGAGCAATACAGAGGCATTATGACATTTTCCATTTTATTTGCCATTCTCTTCCTAATAATTCCTAACATTCTGTAGTACATTGAGCTGACGATTTTAATGTATTATCCACTATGATATCTAGATCTTTCCTGGATTGTAGCTCCTAATATGGAACCTAACATCGTGTAACTACAGGAAGGATTATTTTTCCCTATATGCATCAACTTGCACTTGTCCACATTAAATTTCATCTGCCATTTGGATGCCAAACTTCCAGTTGTGATTTAACTGTTCTGAATAATTTTGAATCATCTACAAATTTGATTCCTCATTCATCAAATTCCTTTCTATATCATTTATAAATATATTGAAAAGCACTGGTCCAAGTACAGATCCCTGAGGCACTCCACTGTTTACCCTTTTCCACTGAGAAAACAGACCATTTAACCCTACTCTGTTTCCTGTCTTTTAACCAGTTTGTAATCCACAATAGGATATCGCCTCCTATCTCATGACTTTTTAGTTTTCTTAGAAGCCTCTCATGAGGGACTTTGTCAAACACCTTCTGAAAATCCAAATGCACCACATCTACCGGTTCACCTTTGTCCACATGTTTATTAACCCGCCAGTCTGTAATCCATGAATGGACATCACCACCTATCCCATGACTTTTTACTTTTCCTAGAAGTGCAATATGGGAATCAGTTTCCCTCCTATCCCCAGCGAAATCTTGCTTCTTTATGTCACATAACTGTAGTGCCTGTCCCAGTCAGCTCTTGGGCACAGCAGCACATGGGGAGAGCCATGGAACACTCAGGGTCTTATGACCTCCCAGGGTTCCCGCAAGAGGGGATAAAAGTCTTTCTCCAGGACAAACAGGATGGTAGACCTCGCATATGGGTGACGTCACTGGATGAAGCCCTATCATGGAAAACTTTCTGTCAAAGTTTCTAGAAAGCTTTGACTGGCACACTGAGCATGCCATTATCCCTGTGTCCACAGGGGTCTCTCTTCAGTCTCTTTTTTTCCATGCTGCAGTTTGCTCCTCACGTTCAGGAGCTCTGTGAGAGATTTTTCACAACTTTTCCACACGAAAATACTTGAAGTTTTACTTCACAAATAATTTTTCCCTCCACGGGGCTCCCTCCACGTACATTTAATCGACGTTTGGTAAGTACTATGCCCTGGTTTTCGGTCGGTTCCTGTCACCTCACTAATGGTTTCCCCGGCTTACCAACTGAATTGCGGCCTCCCTTCTCCCAATGTTTTCATCCTCAGTTAGTCCCACAAAGCTTATGAGTGTCCTCCTGCAATCCTCCACGAGGTTATTGGGGCTAGAGGGAAAGGGATGTCCACGGTTACCGTTGCCACCAGGGCCGCTGTCGAGGCCATCGATACTCTCGTCAGTTCCATCCATGCCTCCATCGATTCCCTCGGTGCCTTAGTTGCAGTCGATGCCCCCATCAATTCTGTCAGTGCCATCAGTGTTTACGTCGATGCCACTGATCCCTCCATGAATTCCATTGACACCCACGTTGATTCCATCCATGCCATCGACATCTGTGTCGTTTCCATCAGTGCCGTCGTCGATTCCGTCAATACCTACGTCGATACCATTGGTGCTCCACCCGTGCCATCAATGCTTCCATCGATGCCGCCTTCAATGCCGCCATTGATACCGTCAATACTACCGGAGCACCTAAACTCAATGCCCTCGACTAAACAAAATGCTCAATACTTCGGGTTCTTAACCAAAGCCCCATATAATCCTAGGGCACTAGACAGTGCCAGGAGCAGTGCAGGCATGGTGACAGTCCGTCACCATCTGAGACAGCTAGGGCATCCACCTCGGCACTAGGGAAGCACCGTGACAATCATCGTCACCGGCACAGTGACCGTCTGCCACGACGCAATCCAGGACATCAGTGGCATCTTACTCGGTGCTGGAGAATGACCAGGCCGAGCGCCGAGGGAAGCATCGCTACTGCCACCGACACTGTTCCGCACATCGGTGGCAGTTCCTCGGTGCTGGAGCATTCTCCAAGGGCAAGCTCCGAGGGATACTTATTCCACACCACTGTCAATGTCCATTGAGCCAGTTGTGAAGTGGGCCAGGGTTCATGAGTCCTGTGCTCCTCTGCACCCGAGGTGCCGAGGCGTTCCCCACCGACACCGGTGCTGGGTACTGAGCCGCCACAAAATAATGTGGAAGCGCCAGTAACGCCTAGCCTGTCTCCTCTGTAGCTGCTCTACCATACCAGCTTACAGAGTTGAGCAGACATTTACGTCCCTCAGGCTGTCCTCGATACCTCCTGAAATCCACTAACACTGGAGCCATCGATATTCACCAACTCAAACTTCTGCGATCCACCATGAAGGACAGTAAGTACTCTAATCCTGCTTCAGCAACAATCCCATCGAGACCTGGTCGCTAAATCGGGCCACATGGTTTCGGAAGGATCTAGGTCGTATTTTCCTCCAAGAACCGTATTGGTGTCACATATCGCTATTGCCAGCTATGTTTGACACAACACCAAGAGAACCTCTCTACCAATAATTTGGGATTGCATTGAGACGTCCTCCCATTGCCAGCAACAGGACTCCGTACTCGATAACACTCTGGCTTCTGGTTCCTAATTACGGCCCGAAGTCCCAGATATATTAGCTGATCTGCTAGACACAAGATCCAGCAGTCACTGCCTCAATTGCAAGCCCACCTCGAGACCTGGCAACAGTTCTTGATGTTTTCTTGCACAGCAGACAGAGATGCGGGTAAGACTTTTACTGCTCCCACTCCCGTGTGAGACCAGCTGATATCCAGATTACATCAGCTCCGCCAATTGGACAGCCTCCTGGTCTCTCAACCTTGCCTGGTCTCTCAACCTTGCCGGCCATCCCACTTAGTACCAGGGCTCGGGGTACAGTCCCCTGGATGCTACATGGTGGGGGGAGGGGTTTTAATCCCACTATTCCTCCTTTCAACAGAAAGCAGATGCTCTCTGCCCATCCTGGACCTCAGAAATGTCAACAACTTTCTTCAGAAGGGACAGGTAAAATGGTGTCTCTCGTCACCGTGCTTCCCTTACCGCAATAAGTGGGTTACCTCTCTCCTCTAGTCTTTCTATGTGCTTCATAGTGAGTCAACATTCCAATGCCAAGTTCTGCTGTTTGCACTAGCTTCGACAACTTGTGTATTTCACCAAATGCCTAGCAGAGACTGCTGTTTCTCTATGGAGCAAAACATCATTCACACTTTTCCTTGTATGGACAACTGCCTAATAGGAGTCAATCCAAGCAAGGAGCTCTAAATTCTCCCAAGTCTCACTATAAATCTACTACCTTTCCCTGGGATTTCTGTTTAACTACCATAAATCCCACATGGAGCAGTTCTGGGCACTACAGTCGCAACAAACTTCCTGCCCAACAACCACGCAGACATCCTGTCAAATTCCTACACATCTCTGCACGCATGCAACATAGTCTCAGCCCCTCAATTCTTTCATTGATGGGCCACGGGGTTTTTCACTATCCACTTCACTCATATGCCCAGACTGGCTATGAGTAAGATTCAGTGGATTTTCAAATATCAGTGGCTGTAAGCTGTTCAACCGCTTTCATCCCTGATCCATATTACCGATCCAGAACCAAATCCTCAGATGATCCTGGTCACGGTCGCATTTATTTAGGCTTTTCCACCAGGCATTTCCTGACTAGTTCCCTTTAACCACTGCTACCTTCACCTCCTCACCTTGCAATTAACCCTCACCGCCCTAAGCACTATGTTAATATGTTATTATGTAAATATGTTTAACCCTTTAGTTTCAATTTTTCAGGCTCACATATAGAGCCTCCTTCTAGCTGCAGCACCTCCCCCCCCCCCCCTGTTTTTTGTATTTTCCACCTTTTTGTTCAGATGTAAACCGATATGATGTGCCCTCTAATGTCGGTATAAAAAAAGCTGTTAAATAAATAAATAAATAAACTTAGGGTTGAAGAGTTCGAATCCGCATCTTCCCATATGTGTCTATTCCGCTCCATACAGAGTTTCACATCCACTTCCTGGAGCTTCGAGCCATGAGTTATGCCTTTTATGCCTTAAAATATTGCCTCTACAACAAACCTTTATGCATACAGACAGCATAGTGGCAATGTGGTATTCCAACACACAAGCACACACAACCTCTTAGCTGCTCTGCCAGGAAGCTGTGCAGCTCTAGCCTTCGGCCCTTGCACACTCCATGCATTCCCGGGCCACTTATCTAACAGACTTACCGAACGCACTAGCAGACCTTCTCCATAGATGTTTCCATCCTCTCGAATGGTCTCTGACTACATGTGTAGCGAGCAAAATCTTCTACTCCCTACACATGTGTCGGAATGCATTCCCATGGACCCTTTGCTCGCTCTGCAACAAAGCCCTCTTATATGTGTCTCTTTCGACACCTCTCATAGCCAAAACTCTCATTATGCTACAACAGGATGGGGTTCACTGTTTCTCAGACCCACGTCCTGACCGTGACAAGTATGCTTTCTCATACTTCTCATCCTATCATTCTAGTAATCAATTTTCCTGCTCACAGGTCAGTCTCATATTACAGATTCACTGATGTTCTCAGGTACTGGTAGCGTAACAACAGCCTTCCACACGTACCATTCGAAATGGCATGATTTACCATATGGTGCATACAAAAAGGTATTAACCCCATTTTCTACACCACTCCTTTTCTCTTACGCTTTCTAACATACCCTCGGATTCTGGTCCCCAGACATCCTCTGCATGGGTACACCTCAGTTCCAATTCGGCGTACCACTTGGGAGTTGGGTTGCCCGATTAACAGTTCAACCCCTTCTGAGTCGGCTTGCCATGGGTTATCCACCTATTAAGCTGCCTCTATGTTCACTGGTTACGGAATGGGGCCTACATTTAGTGCTTATGAGACTCATACATTCCCCGTTCGAGCCTTTGCATTCTTATAACTTTAACAGTCTGACATGGGAACTTCTTTCCCTAGTAGCCATCACTTCTGCTAACAGGGTTAGTGAGTTACAAGCCCTTGTTGCATACTCACCCAACACTGCGTTCCTCCGTGAACGACTGGTCCTACGTATTCACCCTCATATTCTTCTTAAGGTAGACGCAGCCTCTCTCCTTACTCAGAATATACTCTGCCCACTTTTTCCCAACACCTCTCTCTCACCAGGGAGAGAGGGATTTTCACTCCTTGGACTGTAAGAGTGCACTTGCATTCTATCTAGACCGCACTACACTCCATAGGAATTACATCTAACTCTTTCCTTCTTTGACAAAAGACAAGCTGCGAGTTCAAGTGGGCAAACAGACTCTCTCCAACTGACTAGCAGACTGTTTTGAATTCTGCTATGATGCACCAGGCCTTCCTCTCTAGGGGTGAGTGCAGGCACATTCTATAACAGCCATGACAACATCGATACCACACTATCGGTTCAGTACCAATTGCCGATATTTTCTAGGCTATGAATTGTAGCTATCTTCACACATTCGCTGCCCCCTGCTACTTATCAATGAAAGTCTCAAGACTCTGCCTTTGGCCAACCTGTCTTGAAAAGCTTTCTTCCACGATAATCCCCAACTCCTTCCACAACCACCTGCTGTGATGTCAGGCTGCCTCATCATTGCCAATAGCACCCCAATTATTGTGCCTCCGCACGAGTTTTCTGCCATTGGCCTGTTGTAATACGAGTCAGCCTGTAGCTTGCTAATCACCCGTATGTGAGGACTACCATCCTGCTTGTCCTAGGAGAAAGCAGAGTTGCTTACCCATAACAGGTATTCTCCCAGGACAGCAGGATGTAGTCCTCACGAAACCCACCCGCCACCCCGTGGAGTTGTGTTCGCTAACATTTTTTTATTTTATTTTTCGCTTGCACTTTTTGCTACAAATGAGACTGAAGGGAGACCCCTGTGGACACAGGGATAATGGCATGCTGGGCATGCTCAGTGCACTAGGTGTGCCAGTCAAAGCTTTCTAGAAACTTTGATAGAAAATTTTCCATGATATGGCTCCGTCCAGTGACATCACCCATATGTGAGGACCACATCCTGCTGTCCTGGGAGAATACCTGTTACAGGTAAGCAGCTCTGCTTTTCAAGACCCATGGGGTTTTCTCTTTCTGGGGCTCCTCTGCTCATCACTCCAGCCCTATAAATGATCACTCTTCCCTAGAAAGCTGCAGTTCAGAATAAGTCTTTACTGCAACCTGGTGGCAGGAAAACAAATTCCGAGGCAGTACAGCAGTGATTGTGCACTCCAGAAATACACAGTCGAAAGCACAAAAACAAATCCATTCTCTTTCCAAATCTTACCGCCAAAAGTGCCCTTCCTCCCTGGGGCTCTTCCAGTAACTTTTGGATAATAAAATCTTTCTCTGTTCCTCTTTTTTTTCTCTTGGTTGATTCTTGCTTGATCAGCCAGCACTGGACTTTCCAGGGTAGGATGTCTATCCTCTGACATCTGGACCTCTGGAGGATCCTCTTCTCCCTTGGGCCTCTTCAGATTCTCTTCTGGTTTCAGAAACGTTTTCATTCCAAACACTCTGGACTCCCAGGACCTCTCCTCTTGTACGTGTCTTCCCTTCAGTAAAGCCAGGCCAATCTCTTCCCAGGTCTCAGCTACCTTCTTGAGAAAGATCACTATTACTTCTTTCACCCCCCAACCCACCCCAGCCTTCCCGTTTGAGAGAGATTTTCACTGGCACCATTCTGTGAAGGGAGAGCACGCAGCTGAACTCCAGATCCTGGAATCCTCTTTCTCTCCCTCCCCTATATCACATGGGTGAAGGGGTTTTATATACTCGCAAACCCTCCCAATGGGGAGTGACTGTACCACCCTAACATACTGACATCATTTTAGAGACAAGGTCTGGGTGAGTGCACTAAGGGCTCTCAGACCAGCTGAAGCCACTGTTGCCATATTTTTTAAAGGGCAGAGCTACTTTTAAGGGGTGAAATTGGGTACCCCGTCATATATCAGTTGCAGAAGATAATTTGCTGAAATGAACAAATTATAAACAGAGAAAATGACTGTAGTTTTACCCTGTATTAAACAACTTCCTGAAATATACCTTGATTTTGATAATTATAAACATGAAGATCACAACTATCTGGAGGTGTTGGTGATTTCTGGAGCCTTAAAGTTATCAGCCTGTGCCACCCTCTTTTGCTTTTATTGTCATTTCTGTGGGAACTGAGTTGAAGAAAAGCCTCAGGAAAGAGTTGGGGGAAAATGCTGAAGCCATTTTGCATCCTTTTTACATTCAGCCCAGTAGCTTGATAGCAGGGCAGTGCACTGCCATGCAGAGAGATCTGGGTTTCATTCCCAGTTTGGGTCAGCCATGGTTGGGGATGCTGCATAGTAAGAGAGAGTCTGTCATTGCACAATGGCGACACCTAGTGGCTGGATTTAGGGCCCAAGATTGCAGAGATCTGGAAGAATCCCAAATATGTGGCAAGGACTATAGCTGCAATGATAGGATTAAAGTTAATTGTGAGAGAATATAACATAGAAGAAATAACAAGTAATTGTAAATAAAGGCTCATGACACCAGATCCCAGCCCTGGATCTGACTTGACTGGAAACCTAAGGGAACAGGAGGAAACTGCCAGGTTAAAAAAATAAATACTGTGCTGACTGCAGGACCCATGCTAACTAGGGGAAGTAGGTTGATGACTAGACACAGCTGAAACACATCTCGTACTCGTGTCTCCCAATTAACAAGAACCTGTATAAAAGGAATAAAATGTGTGACTTTTGGTTATCCTCTGTGCCCAAGAAGTCTTGGAGTTTGAGCTCCTGGCATGATGTTTTAAACTGCTATAATTTGTAAAACTTTGTATTTTCTTGGGACATCATACAGCAAAATTGGATGCACCAATTTGTGACTTAAATTCAGAAAGAAATGCCTTCAAAGCCCTAACAGGACTTGGGAGAAGACTAAACGTTCAGATACAAAAACAGATGAGAAAATGGTAGTGGAGCCAAATTTGTTGGTGGCAGTAGTAATGGAGGACATAGCTAGAGAAATAACCAGGAGTGTGTTCACTGCATTAGAAGACCACCTGATCAAGCTTCAGTCAGCAATGGATTAAACCCATGAAGGTTCTGAGGCTCACATATCAAAGATTATTGGAGCAGAGAATAGAATAACTATTCAAGAAAAGCTGTCTGAACAAGTAAACTCAGAGATCTCCAAGCATTAAAAAAAAAAAAAAAGAATTAAAGAGCAGGAGCAGAGGGCTTAGGAACAAGATCCATGTCACTGAACTTCCAGGTGCCAGGAAGACCAGGAATTAATGTAGATATTAGAAAACTGGATGCCTGAGACACTGGAAATAAATCAGGGAGTCAGAATTTGAAAGGGCACATAGGTTGGGGGTATTAAAGTATATTGCTATCCAACAGAGACCTATAATTGTTTGAATATTAAATTTATACAGACAAAATAAAAATTGGCAGAATAGAAGTAAAAAAAAAAAAAGCACCTGGCAAATATAAGAGGAAGAAACTCTTACTATTTAAAGACTATTCAGTGAAGAATTAGCCCCACTTGCTTGAAGTTATACCAAAGGGAGTATCAAGTTCTCTCTAAGCTGCCTTTTCAAAGGACACCTACATTAACAATCAAAGGAAAAAAATACAGCAATTCATTGCACAAGCAGAGCAGCTAGAGAAGAGCTAGGAAGTGGAGTGTCCTTGCTGTTAAGTATATTTATCTGCTAGAGTTTCTGCCTTTAATCATTCATAATAATGATCTTAATAGATAAACATGGGAAACTTGCAGGATTAAGATATATATAATTATATTTTATTTTATTAAGAAAATGGAAAGCAAATGTACGGTATGTAATATAACATGTAATGATACATGCGAGGGCTAGTGAGAAAGGCCTGTTGTAATGAAGGAAAATATAGAAAACAACACTTTTTTTTTTTTTTAATATATTATACAATTTCTGTTGAACAAGATGATGCTAAAATGATATGCTGGTGTTGATGTCACTTTGTACTTTAGCAATGTACTGGGCAGCAGCTTTAAATTCTACTACAAAATTCGGCACAGCAGATGAAACGGGTGGGATATTTCAATTATATTAGATGCTCAATTAAAAAAAAACCAAAAACTCTCAGTGACAACAATAAAACAACGTTTTAATACCTGTCTGTAGTCTGTCTCAGTGTTTTGTGTAAAGAGAACTAGTCAACATTTTTTTCATTACTATTTTCATATAATTGCTTTCAAATATTTCAGCACTGAAGAAGATACTTGTGCAAAATGACAACCAACTGGTAGATTTTAAAAGGCCTATGGGCGCCAAAATCAGGAGATACGTGCATGTCTTGGACGCACGTGTGCCGCCTGGATTTTAAAAGGCCCGCAACAGCACGCGTAACTCCTGTTACACGCACAAAAAATGTTTGGAGGGAATGGGCGGGGCTTAGGCGGGCTGGAGCTGAGGCATGATTTCTGCGCGTACCTATTTACTACGCACACAAGCACACACCGAGATCCCCTACCATGTAACTTTACTTCTGCTATGGGCGGCATATAAGTAATAACATAAAAAAAATATAGGCTACTTTGTGAGGTTTAGAGGGTCTGGCCTAAGAGGATAAAAGGGAGGCAAAATAACAGGGGAGGGGGGTTGGATGGCTGAATGGCTAACTGAGTGAACTGGGAACAAACTGGAAAATGGGCTCTAGCATCGACACACACACACTTATGCAAGCAAGGCGGCGTTTTCGCACGCATGCGCGCGTCAATATGAAATCATGCGCACGTACATGTGAATAGCCGATTTTAAAACACGCGCACATATACACTCATGTGTTTTAAAATCGTGATGTCCACGTGCATGCACTGGCAAACGTGCGCCCATGTGTGCCCGTGCTTAGCTCTTAAAATTTACCTTTTAAGGTATGAAATTCTCGAGCTACACAAGCAACAAATACTTGCAGAATGAAGAATCACAGAATGGCTGGGTGGGGGCTTTGGTGCAATGGGTCTTCATTCGCAACGATTGGGGAATTTCCCCTAATTTATATCTCCACTCACTTTTCTTTAGTCCAGTCATTGTAGCATTAGCTCCTTCCAGAATCATGGAATCACGAGTCCTAAGTCTGACCACTAGGTGTCCCCATGGCAGGATGACTTGAGTCCTCCCTCTGGTATTGTGAATGCTGTCTCCACAGGTGACCTGACCTGGGAATCAAATCCAGATCTGGGGATAGGGAAATAACTACAGTACCTGAATGTAATCTGGTTTGAAGTGCTGAAAAAGTCCAAAAAGCACAATATAAAAAAATCTAAATAAATAAAATAAATCTTCCGCATGGCAGTGCACCGAATTGATACTGGGCCACCTGGTCAGCCTGATAGCTAACAATTTCTATTTCATGCAACTTTTGTACTCTATTCTAGTTTTTAGGATATTCTGTCATTTAAGGTAGTTTATGCTAAAATTTTGTTGAATTTTATCTTATTCTTATACACCCCTTTGGATGGCTTTGTTTAGGAAGCAGTAAAAATTGATTTTAAATAAAAGAATGAATTAATATGAAATAAGAAGTTGATGGTGACTTAGCTGACTGTAATCTGCTTTGAAGTGCCAAAAAAAGTGCAAAAAGCAGAATATAAAAAATCTAAATAAATAAACATATGCTTAACCAAATTGCATGCATATTTTCTGGAAGAATGCTGTGCTTTCTCATTGAAAAGAGAGAGCACGAAGCAGTCATGTACATGCTCTTGCAGTGAACTATTTTGCTAAAACATTATATCTAAAACGAGGCAGGGGTGCGAAGATTGTAAATACCTGCAAGTAAAGTCTTGCAAGTGAAACTGGACCACTCCTGATCATACATGCATTGCTATAACATGTGAAACTCCGTTTGTCATATTGAATGCTCACAAATAGCAAAAGCTTTGGTAATGGATAACGAGAATGTTGACCTTCACCAATCCACTGTCAACAAGTTTACTCAGCATAAAAAATGGGTCTTAAAATGGGACTCCCAACTTGAAGACAAATTTAGCATTTCTTTACATCTCATCTGATATGGAAACTCAGAAATGTAAAATATGAATGAAAAGGTTGAGAATGTGTTTCAGAGCTGTAGCCAGACAATTTGGCTCCGATGGCCAAGTGAAAAACTGCAGCCCTGCCTGCTACATTACTTTGATACAACAAACTGGGAGCCCCTGTTAAATATGTACCTTTTTTTTTTTTTTTACTTAAAAACCACAGTTTAAAATGTATAGTAGACACAAGTGTGACTCTAGTCCCAAAACTGTGACCCAGGTCTGTATGGATGCCATGCTTATCCTTCACCCAACTGATTAGTTATCTCTAGCTTGTTAAGCAATAGAGGTTGAAAAAGGAGTGTGTACCTTTAAGCCATGATGTCATCCATGACCCCTCATGGGTATAAAGGGAGAGAAACATGAGGGATGCGTTCTTTCTTTGAGGATTTTCAGGTTACTGTTATCAAAATTCCCATCAACTATTCTAAATAAAGTCATTTTTAATGTGACAAAAACATTTGATTTTAAAGACCATTAGTAGAAACATTTGAACATTTTAAAAATTAGATGTTCCTAACATCAGTTAAAGAAGTGTTTTATTGTCTAACAATGATGACTAGATTGTAAGCCAAATGCTCCTGATAACTTTATCAATTAAAGTATTGGCTTCAGTGAGCATTTTTTTTCACATCTCTTCCATTATAGGATTTTTATTATATTTAAACTAATTAGATTGTAGATCTCATAAACAGCAAAACAAATTCCCTTCTCTTTCAAGCACATTGTGATGTACCCAACCCTGCCAAAAATACACTTGAAACTTTTATAGCAAACCTGTCATAACATAACAGGACTAATGCGCAGAAGTCTCACAGCAACAACCCATCCTATGAAATTCAGCACTGAAAAAACAGGAACAGGCCCTAGAACACACATAAACCACCTATGGGGAAAACAGAAGAAGCAGAACTGTAACAGATCCTTATATAGAAACTTAAATCTACAAAATCCTTCACTTCTGTCATACACATAGAACAGACAGCTCCTCACCAAATACAGCTAATGTAACCGATAATAAGAATAAAAATGTGCAGATAAAAAATCTAATTGGAAACCCTCAGCAACATGCCATGTGCCCTCCAACTAGGTTAAAGGTACAGAGAAGGGCAACCAAATTGATAAAGGGAATGGAACAATTACTCTATGAGAAAAGGCTAAAGAGGTTAGGACTCTTCAGCTTGGAGAAGAGACGGTTGAGGGAGATATGATAGAGGACTATAAAATAGTGAGTGAAATGGAACGAGTAAATATTAATCTATTGTTTACGCTTTCAAAAAGTACAAAAACCAAGGGACACACAATGAAGTTACTACGTAATACATCTAAAACTAATAAGAGAAAATATTTTTTTACTCATTGCATAATTAAGCTATGTAATTCATTGCCAAATTTGTTGCGGTGAAAGCTATTAGAATAGCTGTGTTTAAAAAAGGTTTGGACAAGTTCCTGGAGGAAATGTCCATAAAACATTATTAAAGTGGCGTTGCAGAAACCCACTTCTTATCACTTGGATAAGCAGCTTGGAATCTAGCTACCCCTTGCGATCCTGCCAAGTACTTGTGACCTGGATTGGCCACTGTTGGAAACAGGATGCTGGACTCTATAGGCCTTTGGTCTGACCCAGAATGGCAAGTCTCATCTTCTAAAGCGTCATCATATAACTTGTGCCATTCTCTGTTGCTGCACAAGTACTGGCTCTCACCTGGTTGCCCACAGTCACAAATGGAACATTATCTACTGCCCCTAAAACTTGAGCCAAAATGTCCCAGTAGTAGCTTCACTCTAGGCCCCACAGTGCTGCATAATGCTGTCACTTCTGGGTGATGGGACAGATTGGTGGCACTCTAGATCAGGGTTTTCTAACCTTCTGCCAGTTGGGTTTTCAGGATATCCATATTGAATCAACTTGGTGGGGGTGTAGCACGTTTTGTCCGGGAGGTATAGAGTCAAACAGGATAAAGATCATACAAGAGACTAAATGCTCAGTAGAATCTATATGGGTAGAAATCCCAATGCTACCGTCCACCTGGCCAAAATGATCAGACAGTTGATGAAATATTAAGAGAACTCAGGGAAGCTAACCAATTTGGCAGTGCAGTAAATAATGGGAGATTTCAATTTTACCCCAATATTGACTGGGTAAAAGTAACATCAGGACATGCTAGAGACATAAAATTACTGGATGGAATAAACGACTGCTTCATGGAGCAATTGGTTCAGGAACCAACGAGATAGGAAGCTATTTTAGATTTAATTCTTAGTGGAACGCAGGATTTGGTGAGAGAGGTAACGGTGGTGGGGGCCACTTGGCAATAGTGATCATAACATGATCAAATTTGAACTAATGACTGGAAGGGGGACAATAAGTAAATCTGCAGCTCTAACACTAAATATTCAAAAGGGAAACTTTGATAAAATGAGGAAAATAGAAAAAACTAAAAGGTGCAGCTGCAAAAGTTAAAAGTGTACAAAGGGCATGGACATTGTTTAAAAATACAATTTTAGAAGTGCAGTCCAGATGTATTCCATGCATTAAGAAAGGTGGGAGGAAGGCAAAACAATTACTCTCATGGTTAAAAGGTGAGGTGAAAGAGGCTATTTTAGCCTAAAAAACATCCTTCAAAAATTGGAAGAAAGATCCATCTGAAGAAAACAGGAAAAAGTATAAGTATTGTCAAGTTAAGTGTAAAACATTGATAAGTTAGGATAAAAGAGAATTTGAAATGAAGCTGGCCAGACAGGCAAAAACTCATAATAAAAATTGTTGTAAATATATCTGAGGCAAGAAGCCTGTGAAGGAGTTGGTTGGACTGTTAGATGACCGAGGGGTTAAAGGGGCTCTTAGAGAAGATGAGGCCATCGCATAAAGACTTAGGGGTAGATTTAAAACAAAAAAATACATGCGCGTCCATGTGCACACGCTAACCTCCTCTCCCCTGCTAATTCACGCTAACCTCGGGGCATCTGGAAATCGAAAGATCCCAAATATGGAAAGCAGGGGATTTTTAAAAATCATTTTTAAGTTTTACGTGTTGGGTGGATGTTTCTGCTATTTTGAAATATTTTATTAGTCTTTGGAAAATTTATGGGTTTTAAATTATTTGATGTTATTCTTTTTGTGAGCTGTTTTGAAATATAAACTTTTTATTAGTATGATTTTACTTCTATTGATGATTTATATTTCCTGATTTTATTGTTTATGAGGAATTGTAATGCTTCTGTTTTTTCATTATTGCACTGCATACATAATCTGGCTTGTTGCTGTTTACAATTCAGTTTTTGTCTGCACGTTTGTACTACTACTTTATGGTTATTTTATTCTGCATATGGTGCGGTTCTGTTTGTATTATTTTGCATGTATCACCTGTTGTGAACGTGGACCTTTGGGCCGGCTAGAGTGTGTGGTGGAACCACTGAAGGAAGGCCTGCAGTGGTACTCGTAGCCAGGAGGCGGATCAGGACCAGGAGACCAAACAGGACCTTCATCTATACCAGCCCTCGTTCCCCGCAGGGTGAACCCTTGGGTGCCGGGGCCGGCAGGCCTTAGGAGAAGGTCTCCTGGCGAAGAGGAGTACAGTGAACAGTCCGAGTCGAGGCAGGCTGCAGACGTGGGGAGTCGGTGACAGTCCAGGGGTTTGAGGCAGGCAGCAGAGGAGCCAGACGAGGAGATGAACCAGAGGTCAGGGCCGGCGGAAGACAGACGGAAACGAAGAGCAAGCCAAGGGTCAGGACGGACAGCAGACAGATGAAACCAGGTACCAAGCTGAAGTCAAACCGAAGAAGCAAGCAAGTGGGAACTGGAACCCAGGAGCAGGAGAGGAGCTGGAGCAGGCAGGAAGGCAGGAGCGGAGTCAGGAACAAGCAGGATACTAGAACGGAGTCAGGGTCAAGCAGGATACTGGAACAAAGTCAGGAACAAGCAACTAGATTCTCCCAGGAGGCGACCTGTTGCCAAGGCAAGGCAATGGGGTCTGAGGCAGCCTATTTATAGTCCTTCAGCGATGACACGGGATTTGGGGCCGGGCCAAGATTTCCCGCAGCGGACCCTTTAAATCCTGGGCAGTTGGGTGGGTGTGCTCGCCTAGTGGGTAGAGCCGCCTGAAGATGCCGATGGCATCTCCCTCGTGGGGAAAAGGCCCCAACACACCTGAGCAGGGCCGGGGAAGCCTGCGGAGCAGGAAGCAAGCTTGGCGGTAAGGGGGGACCCGACTGCGGCCGAGATTCCCAACATGACCGAGTTGACATATTCTGCTAGTGTGTAGTTTTCGTGTAGGGATCTATAGCAGCTTGACTTTTTCTGTTTTCCTAATAATAGGTATATTAAACTGAAATTTAAATATCAATGTTTGATGTTATCTGACTTGGCTTTGAGACTGGCCAAAGTTATGTATTGTTGCTGCTTGATTTATCAGTGGCATTCGACACCACAACATTCTGTTAGACTAATTGTACAGCATTCTACAATTCATGATGTATGTTGAAGTATTAATATTTTTATATATTTTCATACTATGCATGTTTTAAAGTGAAACCATTTTGCTCTTATTTAGAAAAACGGTATATAAATATCAGTATATGTAAATAAAAAAAAGAAATATTGGCATTTTAGGGCCTGGTGTAATAATTGCACTGTTGCTTTTTCATAAGTAGGTTGTCAGTGTTTGAGTGCTGGCAGTTATTGCAGTTTTGATATGGGAGATTTACTATATTGAAACTGTAATTCATTTTTCTTGTGAATGTTTGAGGGCCAAGCCCATACCAAACATATATGAGAGGTCTTGAACGAATAGACGTGAATTGGTTATTTACACTTTCGAATAATAGAAGGACTAGGGGGCATTCCATGAAGTTAGCAAGTAGCACATTTAAGACTAATCAGAGAAAATTCTTTTTCACTCAACGCACAATAAAGCTCTGGAATTTGTTGCCAGAGGATGTGGTTAGTGCAGTTAGTGTAGCTGGGTTCAAAAAAGGTTTGGATAAGTTCTTGGAGGAGAAGTCCATTAACTGCTATTAATCAAGTTTACTTAGGGAATAGCCACTGCTATTAATTGCATCAGTAGCATGGGATCTTCTTAGTATTTGGGTGATTGCCAGGTTCTTGTGACCTGGTTTGGCCTCTGTTGGAAACAGGATGCTGGGCCTGATGGACCCTTGGTCTGACCCAGCATGGCATTTTCTTATATATTACAATAGACCTAATACCAATTCCAAGGGTCTTTTTTCTTTTTTACTTTTTTGCAAGG
This sequence comes from Rhinatrema bivittatum, assembly GCF_901001135.1. Lineage (NCBI taxonomy): Eukaryota > Metazoa > Chordata > Amphibia > Gymnophiona > Rhinatrematidae > Rhinatrema > Rhinatrema bivittatum. The sequence continues at coordinate 103,643,891 of NC_042617.1, read as the reverse complement.
TTTTAGAGCCCTGCATGTAAATATAATATGTATGTTGTGACTATACTTTAAAGTTCTTTTCATGTAAAATCTATTATCATAAAAGTCTAATTTTTAATTGTGTGTGGGGAGGGTATGACTGGGGGTGGGGGAGGGGGGGGCAAGCTGTAAGTTTCACCCAGGGTGCCTAATACCCTTGCATCCTCAGGTTGCTGGAAGGATTCCCATCAGCCCCCACAGCAGGAGGAGGAAGAGCAGAGGCAGTATCTTCTCGTTGCTGGAAGAAGTCCTGTCAGGCCGCAGAGGCCCCAAAGAGTTTGCCTCCACTGGAGGGTTTGGGTGGGGGCAAGAGAATTAGCATGTGTGAGGGAGAAGGAAAGGTGTGAGTGGGCAGGTGTGAGGGAGAGAAATGAGAGTGTCAGCGTGTTTATTTATGTAACATGATTTCAATTCCGCCTTTACTCATGAGAGTGAGTGAGCATGTGGGAGAGTGTGTGGGAGAATGAGAGGAATGTAAGTGTGAAAATGAATATGTGAGTGTGTTTGAGACAGGATAAAATGTGTACACCCCCCCCCCCTTCCCCCCAAACAGAGGATCTGTATTGAGGACAGAGAGAAAGATAAGGACTTATCCCGGTACTGAATATGAGAATATTCATCTAGCAAGGGTTCGGGGTTACACATAATGGACCAGATTTCCTAATCTACGCGCGGGCGTAGATTTGTACACGCAACCCGGCGCACACAAATCTATGCCCGATTTTATAACACACGTGCGCAGCCGCACACGTGTTATAAAATCCGGGGTTGGCGCGCGCAAGGATGTGCACACTTGTGCACCTTGCGCGCACCGAGCCCTAGGGGAGCCCCGATGGCTTTCCCTGTTCCCTCCGAGGCGCTCCAAAATCGGAGCGGCCTCGGAGGGAACTTTCCTTTCGCCCTCCCCCACACCTTCCCCTCGCTTCCCTTACCTAATCTGCCCCCCAGCCTTACCTAAATCCCCCCTACCTATCAGGCCGATACAGTACAGTGCGCTCCGATGGAGCGCACTGTTAACCTGCCCTTGGACGCGCGTTTTCCCTTACCCCTTATTCAGTAAGGGGAGGAAAACGTGCGTCCAACCCGCGGCACCTAATAGCGCCCTCAACATGCAAATGCATGTTAATGGCCCTATTAGGTATGCCCGTGCGATACAGTAAGTAAAATGTGCAGCCAAGCCGCACATTTTACTTTAAGAAATTAGCGCCTACCCAAAGGTAGGCGCTAGTTTCTGCCAGCACCGGGAACATGCACAGAAAAGCAGTAAAAACTGCTTTTCTGTGGACCCTCCGACTTAATATCATGGCGATATTAAGTCGGAGATCCCGAAGTGTAAAAAAAGTTAAAAAAAAAAGAAACAAAAAATTTAAAATGGGCCGGCGGCTGTCGGGCCGAAAACCGGACGCTCAATTTTGCCGGCGTCCGGTTTCCGAGCCCATAGCTGTCAGCGGGCTCGAGAACCGACGCTGGCAAAATTGAGCGTCAGCTGTCAAACCCGCTGACAGCCGCCGCTCCGGGCCAAAAGGAGGTGCTATGGATGCACTAGTGTCCCTAGCGCCTCCTTTTGCCCATTTCTACCGCACCACCTAATTTGCATACTGAATCGCGTGCAGTGGCGAGTGGCCGGTGCGCGCGCCGGGAGAGCGGGCGTTTGTCCGCTCTCCCGCGGACTTTACTGAATCGGCCTGTTTATTATTTAAGTTGCGCCTGCTTCCGGGCAGGCTTGGTTGTGCACACCGGCCGAGTGCCGGCACGCAATTCCCCAGCCTAGCAGGCCTTCAGAGGCCTCTGGCCATGCCCTGCCCCACCCCCTACCGCCCACGCCTCACCCCTTTTTTCAAGCCCTGGGACATACGCGCGTCCTGAGGCTTGTGCGCCTCACCAAGCCTATGCAAAATAGGCTCGGCCCATGCAGGAGCTGGTTTTCAGGGTTAGGCGTGTAACCCTTTGAAAATCCGCCCAATACTTGTTTGACTAGTTTTCAAAAGCATTGATCCCTTCAGCAGGGCAATCCAAAAATGACCTGAAAGCTAGTTACCAATGCATATAGGGGTCGATTTTAAAAGGAGTGCGCACATGTCCATGTGCGCGTGGTTCCCGGTGTACGGCTGGCGCGCACAGGGGGGTGAATTTTAGTAAACTACATGTGGTGACGCAATCGGGCCTCCCCCAGTTCCCTTCCAGTCTGCTCCAATTTTTTTGTTTTTTTTTTTACTTCCTGCTCTGTTGGAGCAGAAGCAACTTCCGCGCACCGGCCGGCTGTCGGCGCGCGCTTCCCCAGGACAGCAGCTTATGATGCTGTCCTGGCCCGCCTCATCCTGCCCCTTCTAACAGGCCCGGCACCTGTGCACATAGCGGGGTTTTCGCCTGTGGCCGGGTCTGTCGTGAAATGCACGTGGCGCGTGCAAGGCCCGGCCAAGTGCGTAAACTCCGAAAATTATGTGCGCGGGCCTTTGAAAATTTACCTGATAGCGCAATAAAAAGATAACACTTACAGCTTGTTCATTGCTCTTTAGTTCTGTGTTTCCAAGTGGATTAATAAGGAACCATGGTTCTCTGCAATGCAATACTCTTCCTGAAATAGGCTCTGCCAGTGCTTCTTGCTTTAAATTTTAGGATGCAGGTCTTACAGAAAAGGGTAAACCTTATATGGCTTAATTGTTCTTTTCATTGCACTAAGGAAAGAACATCTCAATGGTCAAAAGGCCACTGTAACAAAAATCTGATACTAAGGAGATATTAGAGAAATATAGTATTCTCCCGTACTGTAGGTTTCCTCCACCTAAAGAACTGGAGTTCTTCCAGAACTGAACTTCCAAATTCCTTTTTAAATGTCAGAAAGGATAGTCTTTCAAAGCAAAATATGTTGCAAACAAGACCAAAACTGTGGTCTTTTAGAAGAAACAAAGGCACAAATCTGGATGGAGATGAATTGTGCAATCGTAGCTGCCAAATATAAGATGCCCTCAATTTATATAAGGGACGCATTAAATTGTTTTCCTTTCACATGAAATAATTTTTTTAACCTCAAATATTTGGGGCTTGGCTGAAATGTAAGCTGAACAATGCGAGCGTGCGGACCTTATGTTGTGGTTGTGTAATTGTCAGTGCAGGCTCTGGCAGGAAAGTCCTGCAATTTCCAAATCCTGAAGCTACAGACTACCCCCAATCAAAGACAGCCTTCATTACACCAACGTCTCTGTGGCAGTGATATATGCTAAAGAGGAAGAGATTTTGCTGGCATCCCGTGGCACGCTCCCCTTGAGCTGGCCAAGCTGGGAATGCCGCAGAGGAAGCTCGCATAGCCTCAGTGCGTTTTCTCTTTTAAAGGTATTTTCACCTGAGGTTGGGGGCAGCGAGAATGAACTCCCAAGGGCGCTTTTAATCATGCACAGAAGTTCATTAAATACAAATTCAAATCATAAAACAGTGCTGTGAAATGTAATGTATTTTTCATCTTAAATGTTTGTGAGTCAACATTTAGGGTATCTAAAAAATGTCCAGATTTTCTGAAAGAATTTTTTTTAGTATAAGTCTGTTGGGCAATATTTTAGTATGTCTGCCCATCACTGGAATTTCACCTGATAATATAACTTGACTAAATATTTCTTGAAAATCTTTAGGAGAATCTATCGTGGGTCTTTCTCTGATTGAAAGAAATCGGACAGCAGCAGGTGAATCATAGTAGGCTGTGCTGCCAATCCCATTCAGAACAATGTTCAGTTTTGAATTAATTATCTGTGTTGTCATTCTTGTTTAAATGTCAGCCACTATAAGACTATGAAGTGACTGTTCTTGCAGTTTGCATTGAATGTGGAGAGAGAGATGCAGCTACTGTCAGAGGTTTTGGGATTTTTTTTTATTATTATTATTATTATTTTTTGCACCATATCAAAACTCATGAGCAACAGCCAGGGAAGACATGTGCACATGTACAGAATATATACCGTAACACTCCCCTTTGGGAGATGAGGGACTTCAGAAACCACATTTTACTTTTAACATGCTTCATTTGCAAATATACTATACTAGAAATAACCAGTCAACATCAGGATAATCACATTTATAATATAAATATGTGGGACCGATAAAAGAGTAAGGGGGAATGCTAGCTGTGACTCTGAATTCATGATCTCTGTAATTTGCCTTTTATGTGCCTACAGCTGTGGGGACCGTCTCTTCCATCTGGGTTGGTGACAGCTGAGACTCATTGAAGAGGACAGCGTGCTTAAAAGTCTCCCCCCTGAAGCAGGCAGTTTTGAAACATGGCACCGTGTCAGGGTGGTGTTTTTGAACATAAATACATCAGAACTTTTCTTCAAAAATTTTTTAAAAACATTTTTGTTTTTTGACTACCAGAGACACTTTAAAACACTTGTTTGCATTTAAAAAGCAACTCGTTTGCATATAAAAAGCAAATTACAGGGATCATGAATTTAGAGTGAGGGCTAGTATTCCCCATTACACTTTAATTTAATGGTTCCACATATTTATTATAAATTTGATTAACCTGATGTTAAGCAGTTTTTTGTTTTTTTTAAATAGTATTGTGATTCTTTTTCTTTCCTGGTTTTTCAAAAAGATTTTTTGGGGTTTCCTTTGATATATCATCAGCAAAAATATCATCTTTCCCTGGGAAAATCCTGGCAGCCAATACTCAAATGCTTCTTGTTCTGGAAAATGTTCTAAAAGGTACTTCACATCAAGCTATATGCCTTTCTTTTTCTTTTGCCAATGCTTCTGAACTCTGGTGGTCAGTTTTGTTGGTTTTTTTGTTTTTTTTTTTGTATGTCTTTCATCTGCAATTCTAATTCCTGTGGGAGGACTGCCTTTCACCAATTTGATTAGGTGCTCTCTATTTTGCATGAGGTGTTTATAACCTCTCTCTTGATTATAAAATGTTTCATTTGAGACAATGTAAATGACTGAGGCAGCAGCCTAAGATGGCTTGGCTAAAGGCTTGTTAAATTTCTGTGTTAACCTTTTTGCACATTTATTTATTTATTTTATTTATTTTAAAGTTTTTATATACCGCACAGTGGGGTAGAAGTCTATCCGTTTAGGCGGTTTACAGGATAAAACATACACAATATTGTAACTTACATCAATTAAAAAACAATACATTTACATTACAGTACTAAGTTGTGCTAGCAGAATTAGAGTGCAGAGAATATAGTTCGTTATTATAGATTATATGCACGTGTGAAGAGTTGAGTTTTTAGCAGTTTCTTGAATTCTCTACGATTTGATGTTAGACGAATATGATCTGGAAGAGAGTTCCATAATGTCGGACCGGCTACAGAGAAAGCGCGTTTTCGGATTAGTGCTAGGCTGACAGATCTTATTGAAGGAATCTCCAAGGTACATTTGTCTAGAGAATGGAGCTGTCTGTTGGACCTGTATATTCTCAATAATGAACATAACCAGATGGAGTTAGAATTATATAGTAAGTTATGAATCATGGACAAGATTTTATATGTCTATGATACGATATCGGGAGCCAATGTAAATATTGTAATGTAGGTGTGATATGGTCTCTACGTGATACATTACATAACATTCGAGCTGTTGCGTTTTGCACAAGTTGTAGTGGTTGTATTGTTGATTGAGGTAGACCAAGATATAATGAATTACAGTAATCTAAGGTGGAAAGAATCAAAGCTTGAGTAACTAGACGGAAATCATTTGGTAGTAGTAGCGGCTTGAGTTTTTTCAACATATGTATTTTAGAATTTGGCAATATGCACCCCACACACCTGAGTCTCTGAGGTCTTAATGGAGGTGTCTTTTCTTAATCACAAGGAGGGAAGTGTGGACATAGGGCAGTGGGCTTGCACTTTCATTTCTTCCTTCCAGCCAGTCCCTTTCTGGTCCTATTGGTTCCTATATTTGCCTGTTTAAGGGAGCTAGGCCAAGACAAGCTTGGCTGCCTTCTAGGTATAAAACCTTCAGTGTGTTAGTGTTATCTTCATACATACAGGCCCTTCAGAACAAGCATGCTTTACCATAAATTAAATACATAAATATAGTGAGTCATTATCCCAGAGAGCTAACAATTTTTGTGGGCACCTAAGATAAATAGGAAATAAACCAATATTAAAAAAAAAGAAGTCAATATTAAAATGCTTTGTGTGGGTTATTTTTTGGAGTTAACTGCGTGAAATCTCCTGTCAGCCATATAAATTTTGTGCATCAAGTTTATCCAGACAAGTATGAGCATCGATGGAGGCATGGCAGGGGTGGGACTGAACTTCAGCCAGTGAGCACACGCATTGCATGCTCTCCAGCTAAATATCTGCGAAGCCATACTGCACAATTTTAATGAGATGAGATGAGATTTGTACAAAGTTCTCTCAACCTTTCTTGATGGATTCTCTATCTGGGTAACATCAAGCTAGGTTGAGAGAACATTGTACAAATCTCATCTTTGAGTGAGTTTCCTCACTCCGAAGGACCTCAGATCTTTACAAGAGTGTACCGTTCTGTTCGTATGTCTCACTCTGAATGTCAAAGTGGCCCCTAACCCCTTCACTACTACCTAAACCTCACCTTGAGTTACTAGGTGGGCCTCCTATAGAGGTATAAATACCTAACTACTATGAGCACTTTATAGCTAGTCTCTCCCCCACCTCCCCCCAATTGTGGCACTTACCACATGCGATTGTTTGATGAATCCTGGCCTAAGTTAGGTGCCTATATTCAGATGTAGCTGATAATTCAGGCTATTATATGCCTCCAGATTGGGCACCTTAGTGGTCAGTCACTTTATCATTCTGATCAGCAACACATGGTTTCATGTCCCTTATTTTTTTGAGCTTGTTCAATTCACCTCTTACTATTGCTAATGGATACTGCTTTGAACATTCTCAGTCCTCTGTAAGAACAAAGTAGTGAGTTTCCATTTATCACATCAAAAAGATTAGTAATACTATGACAGCTCTTACTTCTATAGTCAGATGCTGCAGGGTTTAAATGTGACTTTGGGGAGGCCCCTGTGGCCTCAGACCCTACACCCCCCAAGTATTCTTTAGCATGTCTCCTCTCTGTCAGCATCTTTTCCTACTTTTCCTTGGCCTGCCCTTGTGGCCTGAGCAGCCAGGCAGAAGAATTCCATCTCCTGGTCCCATACTATGGAACACCATGCCCTTGGAGTTAAGATTACAAAGTAACAACAAAACCTTTAGAAAAAATTTGAAAACCTGGCTCTTTAAACAAGCTTATCAAAAAGAGAAAGGAGAATAGTACCCAGGGGAATGCAGGTACAAACAAACAATTGAACAACAAACACATAACCAAAATCAATATGTGTATAATTTTATTAGTTTCATTTGTAGTTCATCAATAAAGGATAAAAGTACAATGATAAAGCTAATCTCGTATCCTAAATTGATACAATGAGAAATGGACATGATTCATTACACTTACCAATTAATATTGTTTACAAACTATGTTACCGATCCTTAATGGCACCTGTGTAACTTAATATACGTTAGCATTATTTTTATGTGCCTTAATGTAAACCGTTGTGACGGTACCCACTGAACGACGGTAGAGAAAAATGTTTAAATAAATAAATAAAATAAATAAATATCCTATAGCTAGTTGTGAAGTTAGGGATTCTGCACTAATTAAAACTGGTTCAAGGCTGATGATAGGAGTGAAGAGCAGGCTGCTACCACAGGACAGCCTGGTGCTCCTGCCTGCTGCCCTGACGGTCTACCTTCTTTTGTGGATTTACCTCTTTGTCCTTCTTCTAAGCCCTATGGACTTGGAATTAGTTTGTATTACATTGGTTCCTGTTTAATGTAGTTAATTCTGATTCATTTTCCATATTCGTTGTTTACATTGTATTGTGTATTTAATGTAAAGCCTCCCTGGGCAGGAAGCCATATAAAACCCAACATTATTAATTGTTACTAAGTTTGAATTTTCCAGTCTTCTATGCAAGCAGGATCCCAGCATGCTTTATAATGTAATACCTCAGAAACATTCACAGTCACTTCTGTCATTTGTCTTGTTCCCTGTTGTAGGAACTTATCTGTTGGACATGGACTTTGGAGATCCATGTTTTCTGTGGGCAATTCAATCTTCTATGGAGATGTAATGGATTTCAAAATGCAGCTTGATGGCAGAAACTTGCATGGAGAGCGCTTGTGAACGAACTCATTGTAAGCTCTACAAAGATATATTTTTTAAAAGTACAGCTAAAACAAAGCATTATGGGGTCGATTTTAAGACCCGCATGCGCACATCCATATGTGCGCAGTTCCTGGTGCGCGCACATGGACGCGCCAATTTTATAACATGTGCACATTGGCGTGCACATGTTATAAAATACGGGTCCTGCGTGCACATGCATGGCAGATTTTCATGTCTGCGCGTGCATGAAAGTGGTCTACTGTGCATGCGAGGGGAGGGAATTTTAGAAAAATACGAGTTGCAACGCAGTGGGGCCTCCCCCAGGTCCCTCCCAATCCACTCCAATTAAGGAGCAGACTGGGAGGGAAATTTCCTACCTTTACTCTATCCCTACTCTATCCTTCCTCCCTCTTCCCCTCTCCTCCCTGTTCCCTAAACCTACCCTAACTATCCCCAAATTTTTTATTTTGCTACTTATTGCTTCTCTGGAGCAGACTGGCATGCACTGACCATGCCCCCTGGCCTGCCCCTTTCTAGAACAGGGATTACGTGCATGGCCGGACCCTTCTGAAAATGCGCATGGTGCGCGCAGGGCTCGGCCATGCATGTAACCCTCGATATTTGCGTACGTGTTTAAAATCGGGCCATATATATGAGCATTATCCATGGCCTTATTAATACCTGTGTCCCATAAATAATTTTCAATCAATTAATTTAGATAAAAGCCAGTACAACACAGAAAATCACACTTGAGAAAAAGGTCATTTTTTAAAATAGTTTAACAGCCATGTTAGTGCACTTGAATGCACAGAAATATTGATTAATAATATATATATATATATATATATATATAGTGATACCTTTTTTTTCTGGACTAACTTTAAAATAAGTATTAATCTTCTCATATGAGCAGGATGTTTCTTTTCTTTTTCCACGGATGAGGAGTGTTTAGAGGGATAAAAGATCATGCTGTAGTGTGAAATGACAGTATGGTAGTGACACCTTCTTACCAAAAGTGATAGAGACAGTTAGGAACCAACAGATACAGCAGTGACAGAGGCCAATGATCAAAGAGCTAGAGTTTGGTTGCAAGAGTCTGTGAACAGAAAAAGATTACAGCCACATACCAAGCAGAAGTTGGGCACTTAAAATACTATAGTCTGAAGAAGGTGTGAAAGGCCCAGCTACCCTTGCTACCACCTGCTGACTTCATGGACACCAGTAATAAACAACTGTTTTACTGTTGAGGTGTCAGTTTTTGAAGATACTGATTGAATTTCCTTGTTTAGAATTATAGTGTGTACAGATGCAAAAGACATACTTTAAAGCAACGCAATATGTTAAGTATTGCTTTATCATAAACTACCCATTTTAAATCAAGGACATGGCAGCACATCAATTTCATTTTTCTCACACTTACTCTGCAGTTTCAGCAACTGGAATAAATGTGGGTTTTCTTTCTACTGCACATTTTTTATTTGATGGGGTAGATCTTGATATTCTATAGTTGCTTGAATTTTCCACTGAACAGAGCAAGATAATCTACCCTAGCAATGTTATTAGTTATTGTAAACTTATTGTTTACATCAGGTGTTATGATTTGACAGATATCATATGACCATGCCTGAAGGCTCTTTGACACTTGGTTAATCAGGTTCTTGAAGTGCTGGTGAATCAGATAGTAGTTTCATGGCATCACAAGATGCTCAAACATTACAAAAATATCAGCCAAGAAATAATATACAGTAAAAAAATATAGACAAATTGTTGGGTTTTTAAAAATATAAAAAAATTTTTTTAATGGCCCTAAGAGGTTTTATAATTGTAGTAAAACATGTCTGAGAGCTAGTGTGAGGATCCTGGCTGCAGTGTGGCCATCCTGCCAGCAGGGGTCCTCAGTGGGCCGCACGCTGAGGTGCACAGGTGTTGCCTTGAAGGCTTTACATGAGCCAGTACTGCCACATCTTTTTAAGCCTGCATCACCTGTTACTCCCTACCTTTGCTCCTAGTTCTGCCCTCCATTCCAGTCTATCTCTCATGTGGCCTTCTTGTTCTGTATTTACCTTGTTGTTTTGTTCTTGCCTTTGTTAGGTTTGAAGCCTTAGTTTTTTGGGGGGGTTTTGTCCTGTGCCTCCCTGTCTTGGTTTGTTTATAGTTGATTCTCTTGTGGGCACCTTGTTCTGTTGTGTTTTGTTCCTGCAGTTAGTTTTGCTCCTGTCTGTATCCTTTTGCCCTTGTACCATCCAAGTCCTAGTGGTTGTTATAGGTGAAGACTCCATCCTGTCTTGTTCCTGCTCCAGCCTGCCCACTATCCCCAACTCCTGCACTGCTCGTGTTCTGTAGCCTTACCCCAGCAGCAAGCCCCAAACCCTGACAGCTAGGTAGCCACTGAAGTGTCTCCACAGCACAGGACACATCTTTGATAGCAAACATGACTATGAATCCTTTATGATAAAATGTAATATTATTTCCACTTCCTCGCTAAGAAATCAGTATATATACTAAAACAAAGATTCATCCTGGCAGTAAAGTTACTATGAACTGTTTTCTGACTGAATTAAATATCCCTTCAGTCTCAGACATGAATGGTTCTTCATTGTGAGGCCTGGTGTGTCAGTAGAACAGGGACATCCTTAGGCTCGTTGCTCCTGTATTGTAACTTTGAAAGATGTGCAGCTGAGGTAGATAAGGCATGTTCCATGGTTTCAGATAACCTGCGCTTAAAGGAAAACAAAAAATATTAATTAGGAAGGAGTTGCTGAAGACTAAATTAGGAAAATATAAATTGCAATGGCAATATTTTACTAGAAAATATATGAAGGCAATTTGTTTCCATAAAGAGGGATTACTATTCTAATCCTTTAAAGAATGCTAAAAATCTAACTAGAATTGTTTACAGTTGTTCCCATTTTTTTTTTTGCAACTACCTATTATCAAATCTGGTTTAGTCTACTCTTTATCGGGCCGATACAGTAAACCACGCGGGAGAGCGGCGTGCGCACAGGCCACTCTCCTACGCTCGCGATTCAGTAACTTAATTTGTTTAAATTAGGACCCGCGGTAAAAAGAGGCACTAGAGACACTAGCACGTCCCTAGCGCCTCTTTTTTGACGGAAGCGGCGGCTGTCAGCGAGTTTGACAACCGACGCTCAATTTTGCCGGCGTCGGTTCTCAAGCCCGCTGACAGCCACGGGTTCGGAAACCGGACACTGGCAAAATTGAGCATCCAGTTTTCAACCCGCGAGCCGCGGGCCCATTTTAAATATTTTTTATTTTTATTTTTAACTTTTTTTAACTTTTGGGGCCTTAATATCACCATGATATTAAGTCGGAGGGTGCACAGGAAAGCAGTTTTTACTGCTTTTCTGTGCACTTCCCCGGCACTGGCAGAAATTAACGCCTACCTTTGGGTTGGCGTTAATTTCTTAAAGTAAAATGTGCGGCTTGGCTGCACATTTTACTTACTGTAGCACGCGAGAATGACTAATAGGGCCATCAACATGCATTTGCATGTTGCGGGCGCTATTAGTCTTGGGGGGGTTGGACGCGCGTTTTCGTCGCGCTATTACCCCTTACTGAATAAGGGGTAAAGCTAGCGCGTCGAAAACGCGCGTCCAAATGCCGGTTAACGGTGCGCTCCACCAGAGTGCACTGTACTGTATCGGCCTGTATGTAAGTAGAGACTTTTCTGAAAAGGTCTCCTAAATTAGGAGTCGAATTAACCATGCTGGATCCGAGATTTCAGTTGTATATCCTGACTTAGATGTGGAGAACTGTATGACAGGTTTAGACTACTTTCTTAGGAAGATCTAAAATTGATCTTTGAATAAAATCAATTTTACCTCTTACCTGCTAGAACCTGGACCTAGCTGGTTGATTAAAGATGAGGTAACTGGCTGCTCCAAATTAATGGATCACTGAAAGACTGTGTTTTTTCATCTATCTTATGTTCAAACAATTTTTATTGAATTTTACATAATAAAACAGATACAACATTGAGGAAGGTGTGTTCCTGCACCAACCTCAGATTCTTAGGTCCTACAACTGTGAATTACAATCTTATGCTCCCCAATCCCTTCCCCAACTGCTTCCCCCCCCCCCTCCCCAAGAGAGATATGCAGGTGAGATGGTTTGAAGATGGTGAGTAGTCAAGTAGAAGTGTCTTTCATTATCCAGTTCAGCGAAGAACTAGTCATTCATTACTAAACTGCATGCGCAATGAGGTAAGCGTTGCAGATATGGGTCCCAAGTTGTAAGAAATATTTGTTGGCGACATGGTGATTTTCGGGACACCAAACTTTCCATGGTCATCATGGTATGAAGGTGGTTCCTCCAGACCCAGAAGGATGGCGAGTCAGAGGTGCTCCATACTAACCATCATCCATCTTAAATGAGGCACTAATTTGCTCTATTTTTAAACTGGGCATTGACCCTGGAAATATAGCTAGCATTGAACCTGTGTCAAGTATCCCTCTATTATCTAAAATCATTTAGCATGCAGTGGTTTTTCAGGTAAGCGAGTCTGTGGCAATAGCTAACATTCTTGATTCCAGACAAACTGGCTTTAGACATGGCCATAGCACAAAGATGATACGCATCACTTTGCACAATTATTTGCTCCATTATTAAGAAAAAAATCTTTTTCAACTACATTTTGCTTAACTTGGCACTTTGTTTGATATGGTGGACGTGGACCACTCCATTCTTATTAAACATCTGGAGGCATTTGATTTTGGGGGCAAAGTTCTCCATTGGTTTTGTTTATCCTGGCTGTTCATCAGCGGTGGCACCAAGGCCGTGAAGAGACACAGTAGTGGCTTCCATGCCACAAGAAGTGGAGAGACAGTGGCGTCAAGGTGGCGGCTCCATGACGCGAAGAGGAGGATCCCGCAGCAGGGTGGGCTTGCTGGGGAATGCGGCAGCGGCGGTCTGGGGCGGCCTAGACCGCAAGAAGAAGTATTCTGTGGCGGCGTCAGGCTGGGAGGGGTGGTCGAGCGCCTGCCCGATTGGCGCAGAGGTGAGAGGCTGCTTGCGGGATGGGCTCCGCAAGCAGCATCGTAACACTGAACAGGGCAATGCCCTTCAAAGAAAAGTCCAGTAAACTGAACTGGAGCAAATACTGCAGGCCCTTGCAGAAGGGCAGCAGCAATTACAGACCCTAATATGGAACCAGTACACCCAGCAGCAGGCGCTGCAAGAACTCAATCAGCATCAGCTGTCGCTGACTCAAATAGCACAAGCTGCTATGTCCCAGCTGCTGCCCATATCTCCCATAATTCTTAAAATGATGGCTGGAGAAAATCTGACTGTATCCTGTGGAACTTTGAGAGAATTGCCGGCTGGCAGGCTGGCCAGAAGCCATGTGGACCACAATCTTGGGCAATTTGCTTAAAGACAGCAGCCAGGCTGTATTCTAAGCTGCCAGCCCAGATGATAGGGTCAGCTATGTAGAGGTTAAGGTTGCCATCCTCATAAGGGCTGAGTTCACCCAAGAAGTATATCAGCAACACTTACAGTTCAGGAGTCCTCCAGCCCATGGGAGAGTCCACGGATGTCAGCTGGAAAAGGCTGCAGTCAGAGGAAAAGACAGGTACTGAAGTAGCCAACCTGATTCTCCTAGAGCAGTTTCTTTATGGCTTGGACAAGCCTATTCAGCAGTGGGTATGATGGCAACCAAAGATCACCCTAGAGAAAGCTTTGAAAGGGACTGATGCCTTTCATAAAGCATGATTGATGCCAAAGCACCCCAGGCCCAGGAGGAAAGGGTTAGGTCGGCCGTCATAGTTGGTGATTCGATTATTAGGTGATGCATTGTCCTTTCGCACTGAGGATATCTCCCCAAGGCCTACTGCCCAGCTGGGAAGGGTTAGGTCGGCCGTCATAGTTGGTGATTCGATTATTAGAAATGTAGATAGCTGGGTGGCTGGTGGGCGTGAGGATCACCTGGTAACTTGCCTACCTGGTGCGAAGATGGCGGACCTCACGTATTACCTAGATAGGAGTTTAGACAGTGCTGGAGAGGAGCCGGCTGTCGTGGTACTTGTGGGCACCAAAGACATAGGAAAATGTGGGAGAGAGGTTCTGGAAGCCAAATTTAGGCTCTCAGGTAGAAAGCTGAAATCCAGGACCTCCAGGGTAGCATTCTCTGAAATGATCCCTGTTCCATGCGCAGGTCCCCAGAGGCAGGCAGAGTTCTGGAGTCTCATTGCGTGGATGAGACGATGGTGTAAGGAACTGGGGAACCTTTTGGGGAAGGGAGAGTCTTTTCCAAAGAGATGGGCTCCACCTTAACCAGGGTGGAACCAGACTGCTGGTGCTAACCTTTAAAAAGGAGATAGAGCAGCTTTTAAACTAGAACAAAGAGGATGTTACGCATGCCGTCCACGGCAGACCCACGGCACAGCCCCCTTACCTTTCTACTGTAACTCCAGCCACTGGTTCCTCCTCGCTGGTGGTGGTGGGACGTCAGCTTCGTCCTCGGGCCTTCCCCAGTTCCTCCAGCTCTCCCACAGTCCCCGGCGTTCCCGGTCCTGCTTCCACTTCTCTTTGGGCCTCTCCACATGGCCCGCGGAGAGACGCTGCTACTTGCACCGCACCCCTCCCTAGGTGCATGAGCATCATTGACTCTTAAGTAGAGACCACGGCGGGAACCTAGCCGTGGCCCCGGAGATGCATCAACCTAATCTCAGTATTTAAGCTCAGGCTCTGCTCCTTAGTGTTGCCTTTGCAACAGGTCCCCTCACTGGTCGAGTACTCGTTGCTTCTAGAGATTCGTCTCAACCCTATGTTCCTGTTCCTCGTTGTTCCTGGTTTCTGTCTCTTCATTCCTACCCTGCTTATGCTTTGGATTGACTACACAGACTTTGACCTCGCTTTGTCTGAAGTTGCCACTGCCTATCTCCAGACCCAGACCTCTGCTTCACCCGACTACGTTACTGCCTATCTCCAAGCCCAGACCTCCACTTCGTCCGACTACCCATTGCCTATCTCCAGACCCAGACCTCTGCTTCGTATGGCTATGCATTGCCTATCTCCAAACCCAGATCCTGCTTTGTTCAAACTACACATTGCCTATCTCCAAACCTAGAACTTCGCCTTGCCTGACTACGCTCTTGACTATCTCCGCGATCAGACCTCAGCCTTGCTTGACTATGCTCTTGACTATCTCCGTGATAAGACCTCAGCCTTGCTTGCCACTGCCTTCGGATTGCCGGCAGCCCTGACTCAAGCCTACCATTGGACACCTCTTCTGCTTACTCCCTGGACATGGGTTCTTCAGGCTTTGGCCTACTTTTGCTCGAGTGCCCCCTGTCTGCCTTTGTTCCATTGGCGCCTGAGTTTCCAGGACATTACCTAGTCCGGAGGAAGACTGTACCATCTCTCACCTGCTGTCTCTGGGCTGAACCAAACTGCAACCTATATACAGAGGCCCAACTAAGTCCTACTGACCCTGGCACCCAAAGGCTCAACCCGTGAGGAACAAGAGCTGGTATAGTTGAAGCTCCAGTGGCCTCTGCCTATCAGACCACTCCATCTGCCGACAGTGGGGACTCATAGGTCCTCACCTACGGGTTGTGTCAATCCCACCTCGGCCCAAGGGTCCACCTCCGATGCAACACGGGAAAACCAACAGTCGCTCAGCAGCGCATGCTTCGGAGAGAGGTATCTTCAAAGGATACTAATGATGCATTAGAATTAGGACATCCCAACAGTGAGGTTCGAATAATAAAAAAAGTACTCCAAGCACCTGTAACTAAAAACTCACCTGAGCGAAAAAATTCTAATTTATCCCTATCAATTAAAAAGCAGAATGAAAATACAAACAAAAAACAAACTTTGAAATGTTTGTATGTTAATGCCAGAAGTCTAAGTAGTAAGATGGGAAAAGTAGAATGTATAGCAGTGAATTATGACATAATTGGCATCTCAGAGACATGATGGAAGGAGGATAACCAATGGGACAGTGCTATATAGAGGTACAAATTATATTGCAATGACAGAGAGGAGCATCTGGGAGGCGGTGTGGTGCTTTATGAACGGGATGGCATAGAGTCCAACAGGATAAACATCCTGTATGAGACTAAATACACAATCTATGGGTAGAAATTCCTTGTGTGTCGGGGAAGAGAACAGTGATAGGAGTATACTACCGTCCACCTGGCCAAGATGATGAGACAGACAGTGAAAGGCTAAGAGAAATTAGGGAAGCTAATCAAATTGGTAGTGCAGTAATAATGGAGATTTCAATCACCCCAATCTTGACTAGATAAATGTATCATCGGCATATGCTAGAGAGATAAAGTTCCTGGATGGAATAAATGACAGTTTTATGGAGCAATTGGTTCAGGAACCAATGAGAGAGGGAGCAGTTTTAGATCTAATTCTCAGTGGAGCACAGGATTTGGTGAGAGAGGTAACGGTGGTGGGGCTGCTTGGAATAGTGATCATAATATGATCAAATTTGAATTAATGACTGGAAGGGGGACAGTAAGCAAATCCACGGCTCTAGTGCTAAACTTTCAAAAGGGAAACTTCGATAAAATGAGAAAAATTGTTAGAAAAAAGCTGAAAGGAGTAGCTACAAAGGTAAAAAGTGTGCAAGAGGCGTGGACATTGTTAAAAAATAGAATCCTAGAAGCACAGTTCAGATGTATTCCACACATTAAGAAAGGTAGAAGGAAGGCAAAATGATTACCGGCATGGTTAAAAGGTGAGGTGAAAGAGGCTATTTTAGCCAAAACACCTTCATTCAAAAATTGGAAGAAGGATCCAACAGAAGAAAATAGGACAAAGCATAAGCGTTAGCAAGTTAAATGTAAGACATTGATAAGACAGGCTAAAAGAGAATTTGAAAAGAAGTTGGCCGTAGAGTCAAAAACTCACAGTAAAAACTTTTAAAAATATATCTGAAGCAGAAAGCCTGTGAGGGAGACAGTTGGACCGTTAGATCATCAAGGGGTTAAAGGGGCACTTAGAGAAGATAAGGCCATCGCAGAACGATTAAACGATTTCTTTGCTTCGGTGTTTACTGAAAGGGATGTGGAGGAGATACCAGTTCCGGAGAAGGTTTTCATGGGTAATGATTCAGATGGACTGAACCACATCACGGTGAACCTAGAAGATGTGGTAGGCCTGATTGACAAACTGAAGAGTAGCATATCACCTGGACCAGATGGTATACACCCCAGGGTTCTGAAAGAACTAAAAAATGAAATGTCAAATCTATTAGCAAAAATTTGTAACCTATTATTAAAATCATCCATTGTACCTGAAGACTGGAGGATAGCTAATGTAACCCCAATATTTAAAAAGGGGCTCCAGGAGTGATCCAGGAAACTACAATGTTCTAAATATCAAAATCACAGAACATATAGAAAGACATAGTTTAATGGAACAAAGTCAGCATGGCTATATCCAAGGCAAGTCTTGCTTCACAAATCTGCTTCACTTTTTTGAAGGGTTTAATAAACATGTAGATAAAGGTGAACTGGTAGATGTAGCATATTTGGATTTTCAGAAGGCATTTGACAAATTTCCTCATGAGAGGCTTCTACGAAAAGTAAAAAGTCATGGGATAGGTGGCAATGTCTTTTCGTGCATTACAAACTGGCTAAAAGACAGGAAACAGAGAGTATGATTAAATAGACAATTTTCTCAGTGGAGGGGAATGGGCAGTGGAGTGCCTCTGAGATCTGTAGTAGGACTATGCCATGGTCTGACCTAGAATGGCATATGAACATGCCATACTGGGTCAGACCAAGGATCCATCAAGCCCAGCATCCTGTTTCCAACAGTGGCCAATTCAGGCCACAAGAACCTGGCAAGTACCCAAAAACTAAGTCTATTCCATGTTACCGTTGCTAGTAAAAGCAGTGGCTATTTTCTAAGTCAACTTAATTAATAGCAGGTAATTGACTTCTCCTCCAAGAACTTATCCAATCCTTTTTTAAACACAGCTAAACTAACTGCACTAACCACATCATCTGGCAACAAATTCCAGAGTTTAATTCTGCGTTGAGTAAAAAAGAACTTTCTCCCATTAGTTTTAAATGTGCCCCATGCTAACTTCATGGAGTGCCCCCTAGTCTTTCTATTATCCGAAAGAGTAAATAACCGATTCACATCTACCTGTTCTAGACCTCTCATGATTTTAGACACCTCTATCATATCCCCCCTCAGCCATCTCTTCTCCAAGCTGAAAAGTCCTAACTTCTTTAGTCTTTCCTCATAGGGGAGCTGTTCCATTCCCCTTATCATTTTGGTAGCCCTTCTCTGTACCTTCTCCATCGCAATTATATCTTTTTTGAGATGCGGCGACCAGAACAGTTAAATCACAACTGGAAGTTTGGCATCCAAATGGCAGATGAAATTTAATGTGGACAAGTGCAAGTTTTCTTCTGTTGGATCCTTCTTCCAATTTTTGAATGAAGATCTTTTGGCTAAAATAGCTTCTTTCACCTCCCCTTTTAACCATGCCGGTAATCGTTTTGCCTTCTTTCCACCTTTCTTAATGTGTGGAATACATCTGGACTGTGCTTCTAGATTGGTATTTTTTAACAATGACCGCCTCTTGTACACTTTTTACTTTTGTAGCTGCTCCTTTCAGTTTTTTTCTAACAATTTTTCACATTTTATCAAAGTTTCCCTTTTGAAAGTTTAGGATGAGAGCCGTGGATTTGCATACTGTTCCTCTTCCAGTCATTAATTCAAATTTGATCATATTATGATCACTATTGCCAAGCGGCCCCACCACCGTTACCTCTCTCACCAAATCCTGTGCTCCACTGAGAATTAGATCTAAAATTGCTCCCTCTCTCGTCGGTTCCTGAACCAATTGCTCCATAAAGCTATCATTTATTCCATCCAGGAATGTTATCTCTATAGCGTGTCCCGATGATACATTTACCCAGTCAATATTGGGGTAATTGAAGTCTCCTATTATTACCGCACTACCAATTTAGCTAGCTTCCCTAATTTCTCTTAGCATTTCACTGTCAGTCTCACCATCTTGACCAGGTGGACGGTAGTATACTCTATCACTATAGTCTTCCCCGACACACAAGGGATTTCTACCCATAAAGATTCAATTTTGCATTTAGTCTCATACAGGATGTTTATCCTGGACTCTATGCCATCCCGGACATAAAGCGCCACACCGCCTCCCGGGTTCTCCTCTCTGTCATTACGATATAATTTGTACCCCGGTATAGCACTGTCCCATTGGTTGTCCTCCTTCCATCATGTCTCTGAGATGCCAATTAAGTCTATGCCATCATTCACTCCTATACATTCTAATTCTCCCATCTTACTTCTTAGACTTCTGGCATTAGCATACAAACATTTCAAAGTTTGTTTTTTGTTTGTATTTTCTTTCTGCTTTTTAAATGATAGGGATGTTAGAATTTTTTAGGTCAGGTGAGTTTTTAGTTACAGGCACTTGGACTACTTTTCTTATTATTGGAACCTCACTGTTGGGATGTCCTAATTCTAATGCATCATTAGTATCCTTTGAAGATACCTCTCTCCGAACCATGCGCTGCTGAGCGACTGTCGGCTTTCCCCTTTGTTCTAGTTTAAAAGCTGCTCTATCTCCTTTTTAAAGGTTAGCGCCAGCAGTCTGGTTCCAACCTGGTTAAAATGGAGCCCATCCCTTTGGAAGAGACTCCCCCTTTCCCAAAAAGTTCCCTATTGCAGCAATGAAGACACATCAGGCAGGATTCATGGCAGGCAGGAAAAAGGGCTGAACACTCCCGTGGGTCCCCTTTTTATTGTACATTCATACAAAAGCATACTATGTGTCATCACATCATTGGCTCTTCTCCCCATAGCATACAGACGTGTCACTACACTATTGGCTTGGCTCAGGGGGTGTGTACGGATCATTTCATTGGCTGCTTAATCCTATACCTCCTGTCTTTGTCCTGCCTCTGACTAGGGGCAACTAGCCCTTCTTTCAGGCAATCAGGGTTAATTATAAGCTAGAGAAATACATAATGCTTTATTCAGTGCATAGGCCAGGGAGAAGGGAAGTTAGTGTTAAACCCTGACATGGCCAGCCGGCAAAGCTCATAATTCCCACATCTCACCTTTTCTGTTTTTATTAAGCAACACAATAAAGCTTTAGAACCCTACTGAAATCTGTTATGTCTTGGAAATGGGCTGGAGATAGGGGAAGGGGGATATGGAGAGAAAAAGCTGAGTCGGCGTGGTGTGCCAGCTGCCGCCAAGCTCCTGAATCTCCATATCACCCAGAGCTGGTGGAGCGTGGTGTGCCAACCGCTGAAGGGCTCAGGATTCCCTATTAAGCAGCATACAAGACATCTTTGTATCCGGGCTGAGAGCAAGGTTTCAATATGGATATGAGGCTGGGTATGCACTGAATACAGCAGCACAGGCAAATAATTAAGACAGACAATTTCAGTAATTATAATAGAAATCACTCTTTTGAGACCAGCAATATCAGGGAGCCAGGACCATAGCCAATCCCATGGAGAAGTTGGTATTCTGCCTGAAAGTGGTGCATCAGCAACCATGGTTTCTATCTGCTCTATGGTAAGTGTGAGGTTTGCTTTATAAACTGATATGTACACATAGCAGTGAGATTCAATTAATGCACAAACACCACCCTTTGAAGCTAAAATGGTGTCAAAGGCATAGCGGTTATGTAATGCTACTTCTCTAATCTGAGAAACTTCTGTTGTACGTAGTTTTAATGCATGGACTGTCTGATTAAATAGGGCAGTCGTCCAGTTAGCTAGGATGTGTAAGTCCCTGTAATTCATAGCTGTTCCCATTGGAGGAAACAGGCTTCTAACTACCTGGGTTTCTGTATACTTATCTATGGGATTATTGATCGCCTCCCTTTTATTACGGAGTCTTGCTTTGGGTAAATTGTTGACTGCATAGTATGAGGGGAGGATGTAGCCTAGAGTGCATCTGCCTCTCCATCTGGGGAAATGTTCATATATGCTCTACACCCACATAGCATCCAAATGTTCCCTATCTGGTTAGTGTACCAGTTACGGGGCTGTTTGACTTGTTGTACCATTGCGGCTACATACTCACACAAGCTAAATTGCCCGTCTGAGAATTTTTCTTTTCTATCACACCTTTTTGGTTCTCCCATGGAACATCCTGAGATTAGCCAATTGCACATATGGTGGGTAAAGCTATGCAAGTATTCTGTGATTTTTTTGGGAATTCAGGGTATGCTGTTACATTAGAGTATGATCGGATCATGACTTCTTCTAATACAATGGTGCGGCTACAATATGGATATTTTCCCACCCGAAGCCCCTCCCCATCCCCTGTATCATAGTCCCAACAAAGAGCGGCAGTCTCTTGAATACGGCTGCCGATGGGTATTATGGTGTTACCAACTGGAGAGTTAATGAGAACACCTCTCTGTAAAGGATAATTAGTCCATACTGTAAGGTTAAATGGTACAGCATGCATCAGTAGTTCTCCGCGGGCATGGGTTGGCATGTGTGTGCAGATCCAGTCTGTTCGATTCAACAGGTGTGAAAAGTTCTGTGCATCGAGGATGTACATGTTGTCCTGCCAGAGTCCTTGTTCAGAAATCACCATAGCTGGAGAAATAAGGCAAAGGAGGAGGGTGCAGAACACAATTGTTAATGAGTTGGCATTCAGGCAAGAAAAGACGGCTAATAAGTTCTCTGGAGTTTTCTCAAGGCCTTGCTGTTCCAAGAGTTGTGCAGGTTGGTCAGATAGCGCTTTGATCTGTCCCCAGGTCATGTGGTGCTGCTTTTTGCGAGGAGTCCAGTCTCTGTCCTTCTGAGGGCTGTGGAGGCTCAGGGAGAAGTTGGGGATCGGGTTCTGTAGATCTGGACACCTTTCCATCTTTCCACGGCTTGATATAATGGCTTATAACCCAAAGTGGACCTGTGGAAGCAAGCACAGCAGCTTCCATGCCAGACAGGGTTAGGTAACATTCTATACAAGACTGACGGCTGTGGGTGCTAACCCTAGTCCCATAATGATTATCCACGGCTGTGGTCTGATTTGAACCTGATATGTTTAGATGATTTAAAGTGAACAATACTTTGTTCAGCCAGTCCTGCTTAGTGGGAAGTCCAGGGGCATGCTACCCTGGAGGTTCTGGATTTAAGCTTTCTACCTAAGAGCCTAAATTTGGCTTCCAGAACCTCCCTCCCACATTTTCCTATGTCGTTGGTGCTTACATGTACCACGACAGCCGGCTCCTCCCCAGCACTGTCTAAAATCCTATCTAGGTGACGCGTGAGGTCCGCCACCTTCGCACCAGGTAGGCATGTTACCAAGCGATCCTCATGCCCACCAGCCACCCAGCTATCTACATTCCTAATAATCGAATCACCAACTATGACGGCCAACCTAACCCTTCCCTCCTGGGCAGTAGGCCTTGGGGAGATATCCTCGGTACGAAAGGACAATGCATCACCTGGAGAGCAGGTCCTTGCTATAGGATCCTTTCCTGCTGTACCCAGTTGATGCCCTCCAATCATGAGACCACCTTCCTCCAAGGCAGCACCAGGGCTGCCAGTCTGAAGTTGGGACTTGGCTACTATGTCCCTGAAGGTCTCATCTATATACCTCTCTGCCTGCCTCACCTCCTCCAGGTCTGCCACTCTAGCCTCCAGAGATCGGACTCATTCTCTGAGAGCCAGGAGCCCTTTGCATCGCATGCACATGTACAACATCTCACCGGTGGGTAAAAAATCATACATGTGACACTCGATGAAAAAGACTGGGAAGCCACCCTCTTGCTGCTGGGCTGCTGCCTTCATCTGAATTTTGTTCAGTTCCTAGTTAAGTTTTAGGTTGCTATGGGAGTAGGAATGTGTCTAATTAATGGTCTTTAAATGTATTATGAATTCACTATGGGCTGGATTTTAAATGCCCTGCGCGCGTAAATCCAGCCGGATTTACGCGCGCACAGCCCCAGGACGCGCGTAAGTCCTGGGGCTTTGTAAAAGGGGTGGGGAGGGGGCGTGTCTGGGGCGGGACCGGGTCAGGGGGCGGTTTGGGGCGGGACCGGGGGCGTAAATCTGGCAGCAAAGTTGGGGGGGGTTAGATAGGGCCGGGGGGGTGGGTTAGGTAGGGGAAGGGAGGGGAAGTTGGGGAGAGGGCGAAGGAAAGTTCCCTCCGAGGCCGCTCCGATTTCGGAGCGGCCTCGGAGGGAACAGGCAACGTGCGCTGGGCTCGGCGCGCGCAGGTTGCACAAATGTGCACCCCCTTGCGTGTGCCGACCCCGGATTTTATAAGATATTTTTTAGAGCATTTTATTTTGCAAATGGTATACACAAACATTCAGCGTATGCTATTTGCAGAATAATGTATGCTGTAAAGAAAGTGCACATTGTAAAAAATAGCATGCACTAAAAACAGAATGAAAGAAAATGAAGTTTGAAAACTAAAATGAAACAAAAGAAAATGAAACAAAAATATTAAAAGAAAATATTTTACGTGCATACTTCTGCTCCATTGGATTTTCGGGCTAATTCTAATGATTATGTGTTGAAACAGATTTGCATGCACATTGCATCAACGGTATGAAAATATATCTCATGCATATTCATTAGAGATATCCTGAAAACCCACTTGAGGATCAGAGTTGTCCTCCTCTGCACTAGCTCAAAGCGCTATAACCCAAGAATCTGAGAAGATCCAGAAGAAGAGGGAAGTTGGTGTGGAACCTAAGGGGAAGATTTTCAAAGGCTACACGCGTAACCTGAGAAAATCTGCCCCTGCGCACGCCAAGCCTATTTTGCATAGGCTCGGTGGCACGCGCAAGCCCCGGGACATGCGTATGTCCCGGGGCTTTCAAAAGTGGGCGGTCCAGGGGTGTGTCCAGGGGCAGGGAGAGAGGCCTGGGGGCAGGTCCGGAGCAGGTCCGGAGGCGAGGGGGCGGTCCAGGGGTGTGTCCCAAGCCCTCCTCTGTTCCAGCTGTGCTGGCAGGCATAAGAAATAAAATAAAGTAGGGGGAGATTTAGGTAGGGTTGGGGGGTGGGTTAGATAGGGGAAGGGAGAACCGGAAAAAAAGTTCCCTCCAAGGCCTCTCCGATTTCAGAGCGGCCTTGGAGGGAACAGGGACAGCCATCAGGGCTCCCCTCGGGCTCAGCGCACGCAAGGTGCACGTGTGCACCCCCTTGCACGCGCCGAGCCTGGATTTTATAACATGCGCGTGCAGTAGCACGCGCATATTATAAAATCAGACATAGATTTGTTTGCGCCGGGTTGCACGAACAAATCTATGCCCGCGCATAAGTTTTAAAATCTGCCCCTAAGTGTAGGGAAGAGAACCCTGGCAGGGGAGAGGAATCTATGGCTGTGTGAGGAAGAGATGGAAATTATAACTTTAGGGTAGGGGTAGAGAAGATGGAAAGGAACTTATGGATGAGATGGAAATGAATTTAAAGTAGTAGGGAGATGCAGGAGTACCAGAGGGGGGAGGTATGAGAAAAATGTGAGGAATAGGTGGACCTGTAGGGTTGGGGGCTGGGGGAGAATGGAGAGGAAACTGGAAAGAGCAGAAGGGAGGGGAGAGAGGGGGAAATGGGACAATTGTACATAAGGTCAATTTTTTATGTAGAAGGGGTAAGGTTTCCCCATAGGAGATACAGAGTAGTATTCCAGGATTGGGAGGTTCCTAGGAAGCAGTGTCACCTAGAAGTCACAAGGAGGTCCATCTGTGTCAGAATCTGAGGAGTATAAGGTATGACTCCGTGAGTCATTGAAGGAGGAAAACACCTTGGAGTGGTTGAAGAAAGCAGGGGCTGGGCTCTGCTCTGGGCTCTTGGATCTGCAGGAGAACGTGATCTCCTGCAAGATTGGTGAAAGGTGGGTAAAAAAAAAGAGGAATCCAAGCAAGAAATCAGAGATAGGACTGCCTTTTATAAACCTGCTACTAGTGAGTGCATAATTAAGAGAAAGACAAGAAAGAGATTCTGCATTTTTTCCCCTTCTGTGAGATCTATGGCCCACAGTTCCTGCTGGTGGCAATCTTGTTCCTATCTGGATACTCTGGTTAGTCCTCCCAGTACTATGGCTCACAGTTCCTGCTGGTGCCTTCTTGTTCCTGTAGTGCCCTGTACACCAGGGATCACCTTCCCAGCCTCAGGGAGTATTGTAGTTACTGTCCCGAGGTGGGGAAATAAATCTCTGCGGCCGTGAACTTGGGGCAGGATAACCTGCAGGGCTAGTACCAGGCTGAGAACATGTGACATAAAGAAACCACTCTCCAGCCTCAAGTTGTGCTCCAAATAATAGATGGTTTACTGCAGAATCTTCAGGATCAAACATAATGACAGTGACAGTTCAGGTGGATGCTGAAATCAAACAGAATCACAGTTCCAGAAATCTTAACTCCTCTCCTTAAGTAACAGTTTCTTCTTACAGCAACAAAGTAGTTTTCATAGAAAAATGCACTAATAATTTGCTAGGTTCTTGTGGCCTGGATTGGCCTCTGTTGGAAACAGGATGCTGGGCAGGATGGACTCTTGATCTGACCCAGCATGGCAATTTCTGGTGTTCCTCTTCTCCTTAAGCCTTTGCACATGCACAAGCTAGCCTGGTATAATATAGATAGCCAGGACATGCATTTCTCCCTGCACCCGCCCTCACACAAAGATCAAGACAATAAATACACAGACAATAGAGTGGGATCAAAATAGGCCGCAGCTTTATTACAAGTAATAACCAGGTGCCAGAGTCCAGCATACACAAAATAACCAAACCCACAGTGTACATCTGCCACCAACCAGCATGCTGAACACCACCAGGCCACCCAGCCTGTAGGTTACTGGTATTAACAATAACCTCACCCACAACCCTGCCACTGTCCAGAAAGGACCCGTAGGTGGGACAAGTACACCCAGTTCTCACAAGAAATCCAGACATGACCACCGTCAAGCCAGCCAATCATTCAGCACCAGGCTGAACCCCAAACTGTTCGGGCTACCCACAACCCCCCCTCCCCCCCAAGCTGCAAGGATAAAGCAACACCCAACAACAGAAGATAAAATAACGGCGGGCGGCTGGGATATGCAGCGGCGACAGCGTCGGCAGGCAAGTGTGCTTTGCCTGCTGCACAAGGCCCTGGAAACCCACCCTCCCCCAAACTCCTCCCACTACCCAACCATCCCCACACCTGGGAACCAATCAGTTCCCAAATCATGAGTGGTTTGAATTCAAACCACACTCCCTGTCCTAACAGACTGGAATTCTAATCTCGACCAAAAAATTCCCCCCCAGGCCTGCTCACGAAGTGAGCCTGGCACCATATTACTACGAGCAAACAGGTACGAGACCTGCCTGCCCACCCATAATATGGGCATATACCTCCCTGTACCCGCCCTTTCTCAAAGATCAACACAATAAATACACAGACAACAGAGTGCGCTCAAAATAGGCTGCAGCTTTATTACAAGGGCTCAGAAGAATTTGTGTTGGTTTTTTTTTTTTTTTTTTTTATTGTAGCTAGGTGGAGCGAGGGGACTGACATGACACTTTTTATGTTTTCTTTTGTTTGTTTCTTTTTTTTATTGTTTCAAATAAATTAAACAATAAGTAAAATGAAATAGAACACAAGAAAATGTAAAAAGGTGTGTGGATCCCTAATCTGTAATGCTGTGTTCCTGACAAACTCTAGGAGCTTGAATTATTGCAGCAGAGGACGCCCTCTGGTGGCAGTTTATGGACTTGGGATTTCATATCGTAACATTTCATTTCATGCATTCAGGCTACCTCAGTGCTGTTCACTAAAGTCTGGATTTGACTGCTGAGTTATTGCCTATAATCAGTGTTAGTGACCTAGATGAGTAGTCAAAGTTCAGGAAAAAAGGTAGTTTAACACTAATCAATATAAATGCCATTCAAAAATCTTAATCTCCACCTATTCACAAATGACCTCACTATATTACACAAAAGCAATACAGAAAAAATTATTTTTTAAATTTTTTGTTTCCTTGCTATTACATCAAATAACTAAGCTCAAAAACAATTTTCCACAAACAAATTTCCCAAAAATAAATGTAAAAATTTGGAGTGAAAAAGGCTTATTCATCAGAGAAAACGTTTGTTTCAACTTCAAGAGGCAGTAACTCAAATTATAATCATGTTAAACCAGACAAAAAACACTCCCACAGCCTTAATGAAAGATGTTGCTTCAAAAAAATTAGCTTAATTTAATTCTGTAGACTTTTACGTTGATTCTAATTCATGTCCCAATTACATATAGTAGTTGGGATCCCAACAAAGGTCCTTTGTTTCACCAGTTCATGGCTTTTTTCAGGGGAATGTGGCTCCTTTATAAAATGGATAAATTATACTTACTTTTACCATTGAACACTCTATAATTAACCCAAGGGCTGTTTCAATACAAAGTTAAAGCACTTATCTGATAGTGTTCATTCTCACTAGATTTAAAGAGCCAGTTCCATTTCTAGATTAATCTTTTTGTGAACGCTGTGTCCGGCTCAGTTGATGAAGTAGTTCTATAAGTTACAGGTAACTTTGTGCTCCCTCTTGAGGATAAAAGTTTGACTTTGTGAGATTTTCTCCCATCCAGCCAATTGCTTATCAAAGGTAGCTCACCAGCTCTTCTCCATTCAACAGGATCTTGTTTTCAGAAAATAACTTAACCCACTGTATCTTGTAATTCTGAGAGGTTCTAGATACTCCAATTTGATGTCTTTAATGGAGAATTTTGTGCTCCATGTTTTCATGCATCATGTTTGCCTTGAAAAGTTTATAAATAAAAAGTTTATTAAAAACAAAATATTTTAACATGGGACTCCTGAAAGCCCATCCAGAACATCATTGTTCCCATCTATATTTAGACTGGGTGTTCTGGTTGCTGGTTGAGGCCCCGACTAATTCCAGGGACATTCTGCCTGCCCTGATCATCCGCCAGTAGTGTCCTAACCGCATTGTTGCTGATCGCTGAAATTCTGCAACCATCATGGACAAGATAATGCTGGAGGGAGTGAAAGGCGACCTATTTAATATCTGCTTATTCATGTCTGGGGAGGGCAAGGTTGGCAAACTGTTCTACTGAGAGCTAATTCCTGGAATTAAAGGTAGCGTATGAGCTATGGGATTAGAGAAACAGAATCTAAAGTACCATAGATATTTGTGAGAGGGTGACCATGAGAGACTAGGGTGTCCCAAAGAAAGAGTTTTCTAGGCTAAACCTGGACTAGAACATTTTTTGTTATTTAAAAAAAACAAAACAAAAAACCTACAAGAGAAAAATACTGGTGTAACCTAAACAGCAACAGGGAATGAGCATGGCGTGGAGGGACGGTTCTCTGGCACTGAGCCAAATCTATGGCAAGGTGGTGAAGTCTCAGTACGAAGATTGCTCTCTGTCTTCTGAGAATGCACATACTAAGATAGGCTGCACCATGTTAACCCCATGATTGCAGGTTTTCAGTGTCTGGGAAAACACGACATTGTTTGTATAGAAGGCAGTTGAACCAAAGCATGAAGCACACAGATAGGAAGCCCACACTGCAGGACTCCCAAAATTACTAGAGGCTATAAAGCAGTTGAGAGACAATGCAGGAGTATTAATACAAAGTATAACCTGATTATAACTTCAGCACTCGTAAATTTGGACCTTGATCCCAGATATGTACCACAGCCAGACTATTACAATGAATGAATTCAAAGCATCCCAAAAATCTTTCACCAATGGGATGTGCTCCTATGGCCGATTACAGGTAAGTTACCACAGATGTTGTGACTAGGGATGTGCATTCGTTTAAACAAATGGCACATCCGATCCGAAAATGGCCTTATGCAAAAATATCCAAAGATTTTCAGTTATCTTTGGTCCAGTTTGTAAAAAAAAAAAAAGACAAAACAAAAAAATATAACAGGCCTCCCCTAAACCCTCTAGCTCCTTTCCTACCCCCAAGACAACTACAGGGTTAGGGACTAACCGGCTGGGCTGAGCCAAGCCCAGCAGGGACCTCTCTGACCACTCACGCCCCGCCCCTGAAAGAAAATTGCAGGATATTAAGAACAATAAATGTAATTAAATAAAGGAAACATTTTCCAGGGCAGGGGACCTCCATGGTCCCAACTTACCCTCCCTTCTGTGGGGGGGTCCACAAGATAAGAGTAGGAGTGATACCCACTTGCTCCTGCTCTGCCTCATGGAGATTTAAAAAATGGCCGCAGCAGTCCCGATTATACTGTCAAAGAGACGTTACTTTGGCACTAGTCTCCAGTGTGGCCAGCACCATTATGTTGTACAGCCATAAGTTTGTTTGAGGGATCGCTTCTCATACGTTCTTAATTCTTCGGGATGCAGGGCTGGCGTGAGTAGGCATTGCTCCCCATACATTTGTACAGCATAATGGCACGGGCCACAGCTGAAACAGTTGCCAAAATGACACTGGCATTAGCACTGCTGGCAACATTTTTAAATCTCCAGGAGGCAGAGCAGGAGGGAGTGGACATCATTCCTGCCCTTTTCATTTTGCATACCTAAAGAAGAAGGTAGTGTGGACCAGGGTGATTCCCAACCCCAGCAAATGGGAGAAGGGGCAGAGGGGAATGGGAAATCCCTGGCTAGGCCATGCTCAACCCATCTGGGTAGGCCCAGATCCTGCAATTTTCTTTCAGGGGTGGGAGGGGGGCCAGTGTCTTGGGGAAGCCCCGACTGGGCTTGGCTCAGCCCAGCTGTGTAGGCCCAGGCCCTGTGGATGTCTTGGGAGGTGGGAGAGAGGTCAGAGGGCCTTGGGGCAATCGATTGTTTTTGGGTGGAGAGTTGGGAAATAAACCAAAATGAACCAAACAAATAACATTAAACAAACTGAAAAATGACCCCCCCCCCCCCCCCCCACACACACACACAAGCCAAAATGAAAATTTTTGTATTGCACATCTCTAGTTGTAACTAAACCAACAAGAGAAACTGAATTACATTAAAAATATTTTTTAATAAAACAAGCTTCTACTGCTCAGTTGCTCCAGGGGAGTGAGCCTCCTGGATACACTCCTTCCTTCTCTCTTCAACCTAGATGCAATTCAATAGAGGTCCTCATATCCCAAGATACACATTTCAGAAGTGGATGGTGTTGAAGGCAGGCCTGGCATGAGTATTAGGCGGGACTAGGCGATCACCTGGCTTGTCAGAAGTGGGTGGGGTAGCATAGGGGGATGCAAGGGTGCCATTTTTCAAATGTGCGCAGGAGGGATGAGAACGGCACTGGCATGTCAATGAAGGATTTGTCTAAATTAAGGCAACAGGGATGGAGGTACACAATGTGGTGGTTCGGGGGGGGGGGGGGGGGGGGGAGACATGACAACATCACTGCCTAGGGCAGCTGCAGACTCTCACACCAGCACTTGTTGAAGGTGTGGACCCTTGGACCAAGGTGGATTTGGGATTACCTGCAGGTCCCCACCATAGGCTGGTGGAGTCGGATGAGGCAGAGGTTCGGCTGGAGCTTCAACTCTACCAGTCCAAGTTCCCCCTTAGGTTGAGCCCTTGGGTGCCTGGGCCAGTAGGTCTTAGGTGGGGGGGCCTCTGCTGATGACCAGAAGATCCGAAGGTGAGGCAGAGACGAGCAGGTGAAATCAAAGGCAGGCCAGGGTCAGGGCAGGCTGCTGCAAAGGTAGTCAGGCAGTGATCAGTGGCAGGCAGCAATCCAAAGAATTGCAGGGAGCGAACCCGGGGTCCAAATTGAAGATCCGTCCAAAGGGAGCAGGGCAGAAGTGCAGGAAGGAGAATGAGGAACAACACAAGAAGCAAGGAACACTGAAAGACTGAAGAACCAAAGGCTGACCACAGAAACTGATGAACAAAACAAAGGCCACAAGCACAGAAGACCAAGACTATGACCAGAGTCTGTAGACAAGAAAGAACCAGAATGCAGGAGAAACGCAGAGACAACTCACACGACATAGAGAGGAGACCTGTTGCCGAGGCGAGGACTGCAAGGGAAAGGGGCCTTACATAGGCCGAGGTTTCTGACATCATCTGTGGGTGCTGCTGTGGATTTCCCGCCACAGGTCCTTTAAATCAGGGCAGATTTGAGTGCACTTGTGCCTAGGGATGGCCATGTTTGGGGTCGGCAGCATCCTCTCCTGTGTCGTGTCGGGACTGCTCCAGCATGGTGGTCTGACGTGCATCCATCCAGGTGGCCTTCCCTGATGTCGGGGGTTCCAGCTGGCAGCTTGGGACTGGAGGTAAGCATAGTGGTTTATGGAACTGACCCACTGACCGCCAAATGCAACATATGGAACCAGGGCAAAAATCATATTTTTGTAATTCTTTTCCAGTAACTACTCCAGCAAGCTCATCATTCCCCAAATTCTGTCACAGTCCATCAAGTTTTCTAAAGCAGACATGCAAGTCTCTGCTCAAAGTGCTGACTTCCCTGGGGTTTCTCTGCTTCAACAGGGGCTTAAGGTGGCTTGCTTGGGTTTTCTCACGCATGTACTACCAACGTTATCCAAACTCTTAATAATTTCCCTTATTGATCTGGTTTCTCAGGACCAGTTTCCTATTAGCATACCTGGGAACTCTCCGGATTTGGCCTGGAGACTCCGGAATTTTAAAAGAATTACCGGGTCTTCGGGCCAATTCTGGAAATCTCTGGGTACTGCAGCAAAACCAATCTGCTTGGACCCGGAAAGAAGAAAGGAACATCATTGGTCTTGCGTGGCTGAAAAAGGAGGAATGCAACAGTGATTTCTACCATCTCCAGACCTTTTTAACTCTTAACTTCACTTCCTCGTGACACCACCTGCTCCTGCACAGTCTGTTTCCTGTGTCCGGCCACTTGCCCGCCCCACCCTGTTTGCCTTGGCCAATCATCATTGCGATTTCCTGCCCGTGCATCAAACGAGGAGTAAGAAACAGGCAGCGTCCACTTCCGCAGCAGAGGAGGAGAAGGAAGAGGCTGCTGCTCCAGGAGCCCAAGTTAGAGTTTGCTGTTGTGTGTTTTGAAAGGGGGGGGGGGAGAAAGAATGAATGAGCAGGTCTGTGAGAGTGAATGAGTGTGTATTTGTGTAGGAAGAAGAGATCTGAGTGTATGTAGGTGAGTAGGAGAGAGCTGAGTGCAAGTGAGCATGGGGTGTGAAAGTGAGTGGGCATGTGTGTGTATGGAAGAGGGAGAGACGTGAGTGAGTGTATGTGTATGTTGGTGGGAGAATGGCAGAAGTAAAGGTGTAAATGTACATCTGAGAATGTGCAGTGAAAGTGTGAACATATGAGCGTTTACGAGAGCAAATTTGTGAGTATCCGGTCCCATTGTGCAGTTGCCGTGAATTCATACTGCAGGACCTTCCTACATCAGAGGTGAGCAAATTGTTTATCCCCTTGGGGGGCCCACCCCCAGTCTCGAAGGGGGCACATTGGTTACCCAATCAGGGGAAAAAATGGCTATGCTGTAGAGTCTCGGTGCAATGGAGGCACTGCAAGTTCAGGAGGGAAGTTATCGAGCTGCCAGAATGCAGTGACACAACTGTAAGCATGCTTCTCTTTTGGTAGGTCAGGGAGAGGAGAATCCTTTTACTGGGGTAGGCCGAGGTGGGGTGCTGCTTACTCTGCAGCAGTCCTGGACATGGGAACAGCCACTGCGGTGTTGCACAATCCAGGAGAACCTGCACCCTTAGGTCTCAAACTGGAAGGAGTTCCTGTTGGTGCTGGGTCCGTACCCAGGGAGAGAGATCATAGCTGTTGCCTGCTTGGGGAGAGGAATGGGCAGAGGCCAAAGAGAATGAGGAAGTGGAGGGGAGAGTGGGAGGAAGTGGGGAAGGGAGAGTAAAGGCAAAAAGTTAAATAACTAAATCAAAACATTAGAAAATAAAGATGAGCAAGCTAAGAAAAATACAAAAATAGAGAGAAAATAGGAAATAGTGAAAACAGTAAAAAAAAAAAAAAAAAAAAGTTGAGCAGGGTGGGATGGAGTTTCTCAGCTTCTAAAAATTTTTGGCTAGCACCTAAAGCTTTTTGAAAAAATTCCCAGCCCTTTGTGGAGTGTGGCCTGTGTTTCTAAGTATGGTGTGGTGTGGTGTGTGTGTGTGTGTGTGTGTGACACTGTCTGGTGTGCTTTGGTCTGTGTATGTCTCTGTGTTATGTGGGCTGATTACCAGTGCCTTCCCTCCATGTCTGGGTATGGTGTGTCTATGCCTCTCTCTGTGACTGTCTGTAGTTGGTCTGTCTTTTTTCTGGTGGTAGTGTGTCCGTCTCTGTACCTGTCTGGGTGTTGGATTTGTCTCTCTCTCTCTCTCTCTCTCTGGGGTGTCTGTGTATGAATGGGGTGTCTTTGTCCATGTATGTGCGTCTGTCTGGGTATCTGTTTCAGTGTCAGTCTGTGCCGATGTGTGTGTGTATTTATGAGCTTACTTCTTTCAGCAACTTAGAGAGAAACAGGGACGGTAACTTCAATATGAAATCCAAGTACACCAATGCCCCGACCACCCGTTTTGGAACTTTTCATTTGTGTGCGTAGCGGCAAATATACGCATACATGGGTGGCTTTTAAAATCCACTCAGTGCATGCCAACCCAACTTGTGCACAAATCTCCCGGTTTTGGTGCGTGCCGGGCTTTTAAAATTCACCTTATAATTGGGGCTTTGAGTCACTGGTTGGCAGGGTGGTTGCCCGGTGAATTCTCTTCACGTGTGTGTGTGCGCTTGTGTGTGTGTGCGTGTGTGTATGTAGATGTAGATAGGAAAGGTGCGATCATAAATCAGAGTTTGCAAATAAATCCTAACATTCATCATTTTTACTACTTATATGATTTCATACTGTGAACTAAATATACAAAATTACTTTATTAAGATTTACATATCCAGAAAACATATCAAAATCACATATCAATAATACATATATACACCTTTGTAAAAATAAAAAAATATACACAAATCTTTCATTAACAGCGGCGCTAATCACAGACAGCCATATTCACTGTCACACGCAACCATCCATACTCATTTATAAAAACATATCCAACCTGTGAATCTGCTAAGCATCAGATTCCTATATAGATCTCATAGTGAAAACTCTCTGTATATCCCTTTCTTTTTTTTTTTTAATTTATATCTTTATTGATTTTCCATTTTTTAAAACAGAAACAAAAAATGCACTAAGTTGGTACAGTATTTAACTCTCCAAACTTAATAACTTCACAAATATTCATTAAGTAATTGTTTTGTTTTCCATAGTATAATCAAATGAAATGGTTACTTTTGTCAACTAACAGAGGTATTTAAGATAATTGGAAGGTATAATGTAGCCTATCACATTACTAAATTAACAATTCACAGTTCAGTGCTATACTACTTTACATTTACTCACTAGGAAGTGGGGAAGAGGTGGTTAACCTCCTCTGTTCGACAAAATATTTTAACTGATCAGGTAGAAAAAATATGAAAACATCTTATTCTCTCTTTATAATACACTTGCAGGGAAATCTTAGGATACAGGAATATCCCATAGATGTCACCTCCTGACGATATACCAAAAACTGTTTTCTCCTCTGCTGCGTGGCAAAGGATAGATTGGGAAATATCTTTACTGTATTTCCATAATATGAGATAGGGTATTTGGAAAAATATTGTTTCATAACCTTATTTAGGTTGGAAAAATTTATAAAGGAAACTAATAATATACCCCTATCTATTATCTGGTTATTTGAGGTTTCTAGAAAATTGGTTAAATTACCCTGAAAAGGCAACTCCGAAACGTTCAGATCAACATTTTTCTTTGGCAAAAAATAGCAATAACTAATATTAGGCAAGTCTTGCTGAGAAAAAAGTAGTATTTCCTTTAGAAATGTTTGCAATGACTCCATCACCACCTCCCCAACCACTCTCGGGAAGTTAAGTAGACGGAGATTCAAGCGTTTGGAGTTATTTTCAAAGATTTCTATGCGCCTAGATAATGCTTCTCTGTCCTTTGCTACAACAGCTTGAAATTCCAAATTCTTTACTCCTGTTTCTTCCAGGACTTTAATTCTATCCTCAGACTTTTTAACCCCATTTTGTATATTTACCAAATCCTGTCGACTTTTCCCTGCAATGTAATCTATCTTTTTCTCTAACCCTTTAATATTAGTAGACATCACAACCAGCAAATCCCACTCTCGATCCAGTGTAACCACTGCAGGGCGAGTCAGAGACTCCAAAACCTCTCCCTCGGCTGCTAGATCTTCTCCTCCAATTGCGGCCTCATGAACTGTCCTTCCTTCTTGTTGTTCTTTACTTTGGCCCGCACTTAGACCTTCTGCAGCTAAGGACTCTCCTTCCAGGCATACCAAGGAATCCTCGGCTCCTAACAAGGGTGATTTAATCAGTATATTCCCAGATGGGGTCTCATTCACCCTCTGCAAAGGTGGTAAACCAAGATTGGGGCTCAGCGACGCCTCCTCTATGGATCCAGATCGTCCTCCCAAATGATCTGGTTCAGCAGGTTCCTTGGCTGCTGGACTTTTTATCGCTGACACTGACATATATCGAACAATCTCCTGTTGAATAGGAGATGGAAGGAGCGTCGAAGGGAAAATCCTGACCTTCCCTTTTCATTTTGGCGGCATATTAACAAAGAAATTTTTTATTCTTCTTCAACAGGGTATATCGTATATAGTCAGTGTTCTGTGATTTTTCTTACCTCTGTGGCAGCTGAAACCGGCCGAGGATTCTCTCCACTACTCCGTCCTAATCCGGACTAAGCCGGACTAAGCCGCACGCCGGCGGCAGTGGCGTGCCGCTAACATGTCGATTTTGTGGGCGCGTAGACTCCTCCCACTTACGTCGGGGCCAACGGAGGAGCTTGATGTTGTCTCTGGATCTCTCCAGGTAGGCCTCTCTCTGTCCAGATTCAGCTGCTCTGAACGCCGCTAATGCGTCGATTTTGTGGGCGCGTAGACTCCTCCCACTTACGTCGGGACCAACGGAGGAGCTTGATGTTGTCTCTGGATCTCTCCAGGTAGGCCTCTCTCTGTCCAGATTCAGCTGCTCTGAACGCCGCTAACGCATCAATTTTGTGGGCGTGTAGACTCCTCCCACTTACGTCGGGACCAACGGAGGAGCTTGATGTTGTCTCTGGATCTCTCCAGGTAGGTCTCTCTCTGTCCGGATTCAGCTGCTCTGAACGCCGCTAACGCGTCGATTTTGTGGGCGCGTAGACTCTTCCCACTTACGTCTGGGCCAACGGAGGAGCTTGATGCTGTCTCTGGATCTCTCCAGGTAGGCCTCTCTCTGTCCGGATTCAGCTGCCTATATATCCCTTTCTGAATACCCCAACAATCTGTTTTGCCAGATTGGCTTCCTCAGGGGGATTGATATATTTCTCCCTCCAACCTGAAAACTGTTGATTATTCACAAATTTTAAATTGCAAATAAATCTCAATTTTTCTGCAGAGAACGTAGTTGGTTACTTATTAAAGGACCAGCAACAAATGTCAAAACTTTACATTTGAGTTGTACACGCTATTTCCTTGAGTGCACTGCACTTCACAAATTGAATAAAGATGATTTTCCCATTACCTAAAAAAAAATAAAAAATTTAATCACCTGAATATATCTATTTTTGTACTCTTCTCAAATATCAAGGCTGACTTACCCTTAAAAATGTGACTACTTATATATTGTTGGCCACAACACTACAAATTACCGCTAATGGTTGTCCTCACAATCTAAGGCAAAGACCAAAAACAACAGTGATAATATAATAGCTCACACTATTAAATTAAATAGCATTTTAAACCTTTACTGTATCCAAAAGCATTCCTTGATCTTATATCAAACTAATTCACATATTATGTCAAACTTCTTAACAATCTTTATCCCATAAGCCCTCTTAAAACACAAAGGACAAAACGTACACTCAAGAGACAAAAACACAAACCAAAACGACAAACGAGGGGAAAATCCCCAAAAGAGGGGGGGGGGGGGGGGGGGGGGGGGAAGAGTAAGTGAAATAAAAAATAATCAAAAACGTCAAAAAATTGAAAAAAAAAAATCACCAAAAACCAAAAAACACACCTCATAAAAATATATAAAAATGCGATTTTTTAAAGGCAAAACTATACTTATATTCCTCAAATCCTTAAGTCCAGTCTTGAGTAGCTGTACCCAAAGCAAAAATTGTGAGCAAAGCTCTTTTATCAATAATCCTTGCTGTAATGACACATTGAATTGTAAAAGTCTTTTTTTTTTTCTTTTTATCAAGGAAAAGACCTTGTATTTGAATAAGCCTCCTTTCTAATTGCAGAAAAAATATATTAATGCTCAACAGTGAACACTCACAGTCTCTATGCCTTAATCTATAGAACTTATGTTTAAATCAGTCTCCATTTTTGCAGCCATGCAATAAATTTGTCATCGGAGCCATATCCTTCTTGCAAATTGGAGCTCTAGTGTTTATGCCTAAAGTAACAAATTGCAGTGAGAATAGCGTTCAACTGACTGGAACAGCTTTACAATCAGTGCTCAGCGTTCAACTGGCCAAGGAAGAATACACTGTCTCAAGATCTCAACCAAAATAAAAAATATTAAATATTTAAAAATCTATATTAAGAATGGTTAAAATTTTGACAATTTTTTATTAAATGGTTAAAATTTAAGTATAATTAGAATTTTGGTATATTTCATTTATGTGAATTTCATCTTTATTCCTTGACTATTTGAAAGAACATTTATACAAATTTGTTGGTGGTTCGGATATGAGCACCTTATGACAGTCGCTGTGAAACAAGATGGTTTTACTAGCTACCTGTGTATCCATCAAAACCAAGGGGGAGGGGTTTAAGGTTTAAAAAAGGTTTAATAAGGTATTTTTTTGTTTTTTTTTTACACAAATTTTGTTGTTTTTAGAATGAGAATGATTTCCTGAGGCAAGCAGCAGTAGCTGCCGAAACGCTGCAGCATCGGGTTTTTGGTTGAGACATTGAGACGGTGCATTATTCTTCCTCGGCCAGTTGAACGCTGAACACAGATTGTACACCAGTTGTTCTCACTGCAATTTGTCACTTTGGAGCTCTAGTGCTTATGCCCAATTTGCAAGAAGGATATGGCTCCAATGACACAAAAATATATAAATTGCAAAAATACCAACCTTATACAAAACTTCAAGGAATACAACAGACTGGGAATCTTACTGCTGCATGGTCACAAAAAATGCCATGCATGCACAGAAAACACATGCTGGTTTAAAACGAACTCAACCGAAATTGAAATCTCTCATTGCACCCAGTGGCATCTATCTAGAATCTAAAATAGCTGCAATATTTCCAAAATCAGAATTTTTAAGAAACTGGATTTGTCACTATCTCCCGACCGCAATAAGAAAAACTCCACCGAACATTTTCAACCTCTTTATCAACGGGAAGCAAAGGTGACTCACAACACAAACCGACCAAATAGAGAACAAACAATCACATAACCATGCATTACTCTATCTAAGCTGAACAAAAAGAGGACTGTACAATCACATAATGGCATACTGCTCTATCTAGGCTGATCAAAATGAGAACTCAAACAACCGCATCACAATAAGCTATTCCATTCAACTTCACAGTTTAGTCCATGAGGTATAACTGTATTCCAACTGCATATTAAAAGTTGTTCCCTTTGGATTAACTGATGAGAGAGATCACCACCCCGAGACAAATTACACTGATGTATAACAAAAAATTTTAGATCATCGATAGAATGTTGGGGAGTGGTCCAATTTTCAACTATTGGTGCTATTTTACTTGTTCGAATACAGCTTAAATGCTCACATATGCGGGTAGATGTAGACAGTAATCCATCTTGGGGGGACCAATTGTATGAATGGAAGGGTGCCACCTCTGTTCTACATTGTTTTAAGAGTGAAGGTCCATATTGGGTAACAACTTGTAGCTAACATGATGCCCCAGTTTTATGGAAATAATTTTTCTATAGTAAGTAGCACAGTATGTCCCAATCCTCTCCTAGAAGCATACCCATCCGGATTTTCAGGATGTCCAGTGTATGCAACTTTCTCATATATCTCTGGTTAGGTGTGCCTTTAGGATAGTGTTGGGAAATACTGGAGCAGAATCACTGTTGCTTCAACATCAAGGCTTGAATTATCAACATGACATCCTGCCTCTGTTCCTTTTCCACAAGAGAATTCTACAACATATAGACTAATTTATACTGTTTTTCTTTAGATAGTTGTATAAAGTTTATCCAATTTAATACAAATTTTGCTGATTAAACATAAAAATGTGTGTGACATAACATAAACATTTTAAAAGCCCAGAAAACAATACAAGACTGCAGATCAAATGCGTTAACAGTATCAACAAAGCGGGCAGAGTGAGAGTTGCTAGTGATTGGATGTGTTATCAGCGTTTGGAGGCCTTAAGCATGCTGGGCCTATTTTAAAAAGGCCCGGCCATGCGCGTATGTCCTGGGGCTTTGAAAAAGGGGTGGGGCAGTCCAGGCGCAGAGTCAGAGGCTCCTGGCACAGTGGCCATTTGCTGCTTTGCTGGCATGCGCAACCTGCACCTGCCGGGAGGCAGGAGCAACAGGTAAGATAAAGGTCGGGGGGGGGGGGGTGTCTAGGTGAGGGCTAGGGCACGTGAGGGTTAGGGGAAGGCTGCGGACATTGGTGCGTGCAAGTTGAACAATTGTGCACCCTCTTGTGCACGCCGACCCCCGATTTTATAACATGCGCACATTATAAAATCAGGTGTCCATGTGTGCGTGCTGGGTAGCGCACGCACATGGACGCCTGCACGCACATTTTAAAATCTACCCCTCACTGTACACATTTGTTCACATTGTCTTGTCATGCAAACGTATTCGTGATATTGTAATTTTGACCCGATGAAGACTGTTGTTGACCATTGAAACTAGGGTCCTAGTTGGGATTTAGAGCTAATTTTATTTTTGGGTGGATATTTACTTCTATGACTTTTATCTTTGGGTTGGGTACCTTTTAATATGTTTATAATATAAGATTTTCAATAAAAACTATTAGTTGTATTGTGACATGTTGGTAGGTATTGTGTCTGTTCGATAGTCGTGTCACATGTTTTACCTTCAGTATTATATTACCGTATTGGTCTGTATATTACACCAATATAAATACATATTCCTTTCCCTCTTTCCAGATTAACCCACAGTGCCTCCTCCTTACCTTGGAAGCCCTGCAATTCTGTTTTAATATTTTTATATATATAGCCACACCTTTTTTCTTCCTTCCTACCTGGTCTTTTCTGAATAGATTATAGCCTGTTAGTATCTCTGTCAGTCATGGTTTTCCATACATCACACATTTCTGTGACAATGACTACATCTAAATCATCTTCTTCCATGACTGCTTCCAGATCCAGTTATCTAGTTTCAAATCTGAGCTTGTTTGTCTGACATTGTTGCCTAGATGTCCCTCCACCACCTTAAGCTCAACAAGGCCAAGATAAAACTCCTTATATACCTTTCTCTATTTCTGTAGATAACTGTCAGTCTCCCAGTCCCCTCAGCCCGTAACCTTGGGGTGATCTTCGACTACTCTTTTGCTCCTTCTCTATACACATCCAGAACACTGCTAAAATATGTAAATTCTTCTATTTAACATTACCAAAATCCATCCCTTCCTTTCTGAAACCACTACCAGAACTTTTCTACACTCATTACCTCTGCTTAGACTACTGCAACCTGCATGTCACAGGTCTCTCAGCAAACCATCTCTCTCCACTACAATCTAGAATTCAGCTAAAGACTTCTCTTCCCAATGTCACTACACCCATATAACCACTCTTCTTAAGTCACTACACTGACTCCCTATTTCCACATATATTTCAAGTTTATCTAACTCATCTACAAGAGTCTGCACTCTTCTAGACCTTACTGTCTTTCATCTTTTCCTACACCCCTTCTCATGTCCACCACTCATTGGGTAAGTCATTCTCTTCCACCACCCTCTCCTGACTCTCTGCTTTCCACCTTGGAAAAGACTTTGAGCTGATGACTCATGTTCCCTCTCTGGCATTATTCAAATCCAGCATAAATATCTACCTTTTTGAGACTTTTTAAACTTTAGCCCCCAGTTATCCCGCACACATCCTTATTGCCATTTTGTTTATAAATGAAATTTCCAGTCTCATTTGCCTTGTATGTTTGTCTTGATTGGATTATAAACTCTGTTGAGCAAAGAAGGTCTCTTACGTGTTTTTGTACAGCACTGTGGATATAGAGTAGCGCTAGAGAAGTGATAAATAGGAGTACTAATACCCAGAGTAGGGTCTGGTAGCAGAGATCCAAAGATGAAAGCCCACTATAGTATCATTTCAGTGCATTA
This sequence comes from Rhinatrema bivittatum, assembly GCF_901001135.1. Classification (NCBI taxonomy): domain Eukaryota; kingdom Metazoa; phylum Chordata; class Amphibia; order Gymnophiona; family Rhinatrematidae; genus Rhinatrema; species Rhinatrema bivittatum. Next base: position 103,602,438 of record NC_042617.1, on the reverse strand, counting down.
ATCTGATAAAACCCTCTCCTAAGATATGGGAACAATCTACACATTTACACTGTAACAGTGATATGGATGTTTAAACCAAAGAAAAATGCTTAGAAAATCAAATCCCTTGCAGGGAGTGCAACTCAATTCATGTTCTTTTCTTTTAGGTTTCCTTTTCATGTAGATTCCTGAGCACTTTCCACCTAGTCTCCTCCAACACAGCTCAAGTTTACTCCATCAAGACAAATATAACACGGGGGTTGAGTTTTCTGCTACATGCTTTGTGAATATTTGATACTGTAGGATGCATAACATTTGAGTATGAAAGTGATAGTCACAATGATACCTAGGAACTTGTATCTGTCTGAAATAAAAGGTGGTGGTGAGGAGGGACCAGGAATCTTCAAAATCTATCACTCTTCTTTCATTATCAAAGCTCTTTTAACAAGTAAGGATTAACACACTGCAATTCCTCTAAATCTTATGGCACAGCTGTGGGTTCTTTTTGTACCACAACTTGCATAAACACGAAAGTGCGGTACATCTCTATAACAAAGTTAGTCGTCTCTTGATGCAATGTGTTTGAGTTGGGATGTTTAGTCAATTTGTACAACCACAGGAATTTCTGTAGGGTCTGGCATCACACAAAGGCCATAATCTACACAGCATTGCTCTTCACCCCCTCAGTCTGTAATTCTGCTGTATACTCAGTGTGTAATAGTTACTCTAACTTGTTACAGACAATAATTCCAGAATATATTTTTATATGTCAAGTCGATTTATTACAAAAAAGCAAAACCCCCCTCAAGCATTTGAAAAACAGCTTAAAAACTGTGAAATACATCATAGCAGCTAAAATAGAAAATATATGCTAATTTAACTATCCTTCCATGAAGTTTACAACTTGATTCACTGGATGAAATGTAACAGGTAGTAAGTCATACATGGAATCTCTGGTTTACTGTAGATCATCATTCTATTAAGGGCACAATTATTTAATTTCAGCAATGTTCAACAGTGTCCAAAGAGTTCAAAAAGTTTGGGAATGGGTTTATAAAAGTGATACACACACAGATTTCAATGATCTGAGTATTTTTACATTGATACAATCTGCAGATTTATAGCACTAAACAAATGCTGTAAAAATATTTGCAGATAATAATGAATATTAGGTTCCTTACTGCCTAAGTAGCTAATTTGGACTGCTAGTCTGCAACATTTAATGGATACAATTCTCACCAGGGATCTTTAAGGGCTTTAACAACTAAAAAATAAATAAATAAAAAAAGAAGACAGTTTACACTGAACAGAAATGACTACATCCCTGGTGTACTTAAATGAGCAGATTTTGCATTTGAAACTATGTAAGGTAGACAGGTGTGGATTTTTATCTATGTAAAGCAACCTGCAAGGTTGGCTTGGACCATTGGTATAAAGCAATAATATATTATTCTAGCATTTGATCATATTTTTCTCAATTTTAAATAGAAAGACAAAGCAATCATCATAAAACTTTGGCGCACTTTGGGCTGAATCTCTCCACATTTTCCCCTCACTTCTCCAAGGAAGCCAAAGCCTCCAGGAATAAAAAAAAAAAAATATGCAGCAGTTGACTATAAAGGAGAGAAAAAATATAACCAGGTATTTAGCCAAAAATATATTTAATAATTTAAATTGTTTATTGCATGGGTATCCTCTTAGTGTCTTCTGTTAAAGTTCTTTTTTAGTTCTTGCCCACCGGTGTTTAGAATTTCAAAACAGGAAAGTAGGACAACAAAATATCTTGTTACTTGGTGGTTTCCAGTAGTTTGTGTTCAACATCATTTTTTCAGCAGTCAGCAATATTGAACACCAATTGCACTGCTAATCTCTACCTAGCTTGCAGTGGATTTGAAGCAGTCCAAGGCATGAACACACTTAGCTTCCAAGAGAAAGGCAGCAGATAGCAGGGACCTGGCAAGTGGGAGGCTTCTCATTCATGTATTCCTGTGTAGGATGCTGTGGCACGATATTCTCGTCTCCGCACATAGTTCTGTTTTTAATTATGCCATTACATGTTCAGTTCACAGCTGTGAAACTCAGTCATCAAGTTCAAAGTTTGTTTCATCGTATAGTTCTGGACGAGATGACCTGGAGTGCCGGGAATATTTCACTTGTAAGAAATCACCCATTTCATCAAGAGCATTCAACACCTGCAAAATTATTACAATGTATCAGCTTCTTTAACAATTTAGTCACTTACAAAGAACATCAGAGAAAAACACAAAATTTACCCCTAGATTCATCAAAATACTATAATATTGCATGGATAATGCCCGCGGTAAGAAAAAGGGCCGCGTTTATGGTAATTTTAGAATTACTGCACCACGTGCTAACACAACGCTTTGCATAGGTAGTGTATCACAGCTCACGAAGTGCTCAGGCAGGTAGCTATTACTATTGGAGGGGGGGGGGGGGTGTGTGTGTGTGGAAGAGTGCGAGAAAGCAAGTGAGAGAGACTCTTTATAAGGCCTTCACAGAAGTCAACTATTTATATCACTATAGGAGGGCCACTTAATACCTCAAAGTGAGGTGTTGCTTTAGGGTTTAGGGGTCAATTTTTCATGGAAAAGGAGACGTACAAACAGCACAGTGCATCTTTGTGAAGATCTGACGTCATTTGGAGTGAGGAAAGTCTCACAAAGATGAGATTTCTACAATGATCTCACGCCCTAACTTGATGGACTCTATAACAAGGTACTATCAAGCTAGGGAGAGAGAACATAGTATAAATCTCATTTTTGTGAGACTTTCCTCACTCCAAATGACAGCAAATCTTCACAAAGGTGTACTGTGCTGTTCGTACGTCTCACTCTGCATGTCAAACTGGCCCGTAAACCCTAAACCACCATCACCTTCTCACCTCAAGCTATTAGCTGGCCCTCCTCTATTGGGGGGAGAGAGCAAGCCTCCCCAGAGGCTTGCTCTCTCCCCCCCCCAACTCCTCTCCCCTTCTCCTCTCCCCAACCTCAGAAATGGCCAAAATGCAATTTTCAATCTTTAACGCAAATTGCGTATGGCTGTTTCTGGCGTATCACACAGCTTAACGCCAGGAAAAAAGATGTAGTTATTTCTGGTGTTAAAAACATGCAATAGCATACATTGTGCTATCGCACGGTGCAATACTGCCCCTTATTTTCATTAATCCCACCCAAACCCCTCCCCAATCCTGCCCTTTCAAAAAATTTGCATTTGCACCATGTGATAACAAACATCGCATGATAATGGCATAACACATGCATTAACGCCATAACACATTTTGATGAATGACCCTATTGTTAAGATGTTTGACTTGTCTTGTACCTATTATACAAGACAGATCCCCAAGAGACACATGGATACATTACTGTCAAGTAATAGCTACATTAATAGCAAAAGCAGTACAATATACAGAGCTTCCCGCCACACAACAACCTTTCCCCATCCCCAGACAATTAGGAAGTGTAAAAGGGCTTTTAATCAAATTCAGCTGCAGCAGAATCATATTTTCCCCATGAACAGCTGCCCACAACTTCCTGATTCAGCACTTTTACAAGTCAAGAAGTGTTAAAAGTCACAAGTGGGTAAAGAACTGTCACATATTACATTACATATACTTTTTATACTTACTGTGATGGGCTATACAGAAGATACGTCCAGAATGAACAAACCAGACAATCCAGGTGTCCTGGGTCATACAAAGAAAAGTTGCCAATAAAGTTTGGCAAAGGAAAATAGAGGGAAGAACAACCAAGTGCACAAGGGAATTTGAGTATAGCTCATGAAAAGGGAGGGACAAAGCTCCACCCCCAACAACCATACCCCAGAAGCTAGTAAAGTCAGAGGGGTTGGGAGCTGACCAGCACAAGAACAAGAGAAAAGCTTTCAATGAAAGAAATCATAGGAGAACACATCGAAGTCAGGAAGAGTGGGAAGGTCACATAGGGACATGGGGGGGAAAAGGCAACATCTAGAAAGCTGTGTACACTAATGCTCTTAGTATATGGGAAACAAAATCCCAGATCTAGAGAGAATCTTGGAAGAAGCTGACTTGGACACAGGAGGCAATCACTGAAACATGGTGCACAGCGTAGCATGATTGTAGGCTGGTATAATTATATACCAATCTATTTGGGAAGGACAAGGTAGGAAGAGAGGCACTCATTTTGTGAACTTTGTCATGGTAGTAGACACTAGACAGCCATAGTCTGGGCAGAGTTAAAGGGGAGGGAGGAGACAGAAGTAGTATGAGGAGGGAATTGATTGTGGCAGAGAGACAGTGAAGCCTGAAGGCGAGACATTTTGTCAGATGGACATAATATTCTTGCTTGGCATGCACAATAGCAGACTGGATGTAGGTCAACATGAACTTGAAATGTATAAAGTTGGCATGGGAACAGGAGTTTAGCTATAGACACACTACAAAACAAGCTGGGGAAGTAAAGTAGTCAAGAAAGCAAAGTCGCAAATGGAAAAAAAATAGCTAATACAGTAAAACAGGAAGTACTTTTTTTTATTTTAAAGATATTTTAGTACTAGGAGGCAGTAAAAAGTGAGATTGTAAAACAAAGGTAAAGGGAGGAATATGTTTATTTAATTCTTTTTTATACCAACATTCATGAAACATATTGGTTCACATTGAACAGGGGGTGTTATAACATTAACAATAGCAAGGAAAGATAAAGATAAGATAAGTTACAATGAACAGGGGTTGCAGGAACTTGGTTTAAGGAACGTGAAGATAACAAGAGAGGCAAGGGAGGTGGGAGAGTAAATCAGAAATTAACAATGTATAAAAAGGTATTGGTATGTAGAGGCTCAAGAGGAGAAAGCAGAATTGCTTAACAAGTATTTATGTTCAATGTTCACTGAAGAAGGGCTAGGAATAGAACCATAGAAAACCATCACTAATAGAAATGGACGTGAAACAGTCTGCAACTGATTTTCAGAAGACTGTTCGCGAAGAGCTAGCAAACCTAAAATTAGATAAAGCAATTGGGCCAAACGGGATACACTTAGGGAAGTTCTGGCAGTGATCCTGTCTGATCTTTTCAATGCTTCTTTTGAGTCAGGAGTGGTTCCAAATGATTGGAAACAAGCAGATGTAGTAGGTCTTCACAAAAGTGGAAGTTTAGGAGTCCAAGAACTACAGGCTGGATGTTCTAACTTCAGTGGTGAATAAATGAATGGATGATATTTGTGTAAAGTACTGTTTAGTTGATATTGGATTAGGGTGATATTTTAGTTTATGCTGGTTTTTATGTCATAGTGGGTGATTTGTGTTGTTGAGCAGTGGGTTGGTTATTTTAAGTTATTTGTGTTATCTTTTGTTGTACTGGATTTTATTGAATGAGTCTATAGTTGTTGTTGTCTATGTTGTAAATCGCCTTGAGCTGTTTGTAGAGGTGATAAATGTCAATTAATGTATCACTGTTAAAACAAAGAATAGTGTACTTTCTAGAATCAATGGAATACTCGATCCACGGCAGCATGGGTAACAAGAGGTAGGTTCAGGAACCAATATGAGGGAGCTATTTTAGATTTACTTCTTAGTGGAACACTTAGTGGCAATAGTGATCTTAACCAATCAAATTTGAATTAATGACTGATAAGGGGACAATAAATACATTTACAGCTCTAGCACTAAACTTTCAAAAGGGAGACTTTGATAAAATGAGGAAGATAGGAAAAAATTGAAAGGTGCAACCATGAAGGTTAAGAGTGTACAACAGGCATGAACACTGTTTAAAAATACAGTCTTAAAAGCGTAGTCCAGATGTATTCCATGCATTAAGAAAGGTGGAAGGAAGTCCAAACAATTGCCAGTATGGTTAAAAAGTGAAGCAAAAGAGGCTATTTTATCCAAAAAAATTCCTTTAAAAATTGGAACGAGGATCCATCTAAAGAAAATAGGAAAAAGCATAAGCACTGGCAAATCAAATGTAAAACACCTGTAAGACAGGTTAAGAGAGAACTTGAACAAGCTGGCCATAGAGGCAAAAATTCATAATAAAAACATTTAAAAATAAATCCAAAGGAAGAAGCCTGTGAGGGAGTCTGTTGGACTGTTAGATGATTGAGGGGTTAAGGGGCACTTAGGGAAGATAAGACCATCACGGAAAGACTACATTAATTTCTTTTCTTTTCAAGGTTGATGATTCAGATGAACTAAACCATATCACTGTGAAATAGTAGGCCAGATTGACAAAATGAAGTAGAAAATTGCCTGAACCAGATGGTATAAGAACACAAAATTGAAATTTCAGATCTGTAACTAGTAGTTTATAATCTATCATTAAAATCATCCACTCTACCTGAAGACTGGAAGGTGGCCAATATAATCCAGATATTTAAACAGGGCTCCAGGGGTGATTTGGGAAACTTTAGACCAGTGAGCCTGACTTCATTGCTGGGAAAAATTGTGGAAACTTTTCTAAAGAACAAAATCACAGAACATATAGATGTGGTTTAATGGGATACAGCCATCATGGATTTACCCAAGGGAAGTCTTGCTTCACAAATCTGCTACATTCTTTTGAAAGGATTAATAAACTTCACTAAAGGTGAGATAGTAGATGTAGTTTCTGGATTATCAGAAGGCATTTAAAGTTCCATATGAGAGGATAGGATAGGAGGCAATGTACTTTTGTGGACTGCAAACTGGTTAAAAGAAAGGAAACAAGTAGGATTAAATGGTCAGTTTTCTCAGTGGAGAGAAGTAAACAGTGGAGTGTGTCTCAGGGATCTATACTTGATTGGTGTTTTTTAATATATTTATAAATTACCTGGAAAGGGGAATGGATAGAAAGGGGAGGTGATCAAATCTGCAGATGACAAAATTATTAAGAGTAGTTAAATCACAAGCAGATAGTAATAAAATGCAGAAGGACCTTGCGAGACTGGAAGACTAGGCATCCAAATGGCAGGTAAAATTTAATGTGATGCATATGAGGAAAAATAACCCATGCTGTAATTACACAATCTTAGGTTTCATGTTAGGAATTACCACCCAGGAAAAAGATGCAGGCATCATAATGGACAATACATTGAAATCATCAGCTCAGTGTGTTGCAGCAATAAAAAAAAAAAAAAGGAAACAATGTTAGGAATTTATAGGAAGGGAATGATGAATAAAATGAGATTATCATAATGCCTCTATCGCTCCTTGGTGAGACCACACTGAATACTGTGTTCATTTCTGGTTGCTGCATCTCAAAAATGATATAGATACACCGAGAAGGGTAACCAAAATGATGAGAGGCTGGAACGGATCTCCTATAAGGAAAGAGGTTAGAACTGATCAGCTTGAAGAGACGGCTGAGGGGGCATATGACAGAGGTCTACAAAATCATGAGAAAACTAGATGGGGTGAGTGTGAATCGGTTGTTTAATCTTTCAGATAATACAAGGACTAGAGGGCACTCAATGAAGTTAGTGAGTAGCACATTTAAAACAAATTGGAGAAAATTCTTTTGCACTCAATGCACAATTAAGCTCTGAAATTCATTGCCAGATGATGTGGTTAAGGCAGTTAGCTTAGCTGGGTTTAATAAAGGTTTGGGCAAGTTTCTGAAGGTAAAGTTCATAAAATGCTATTAGTCAAGTTGACTTAGGGAATAGCTTGCTGCTTATTGTGGCATTAGTAGGATGGGATCTATTTAACGTTTGTGTACTTGCCAGGTACTTGTATCCTGAATTGGCTACTGTTGGAAACATGAAGCTGGGCTTGATGGACCCTTGGCTCTAACCCAGTATGGCAACTTCCTATGTTCTTAGGTTTTGTCAGACTAATCTAATCAATTTCGATGACCAGAGAATTAGATCGCGGAATAGCGCTAGATGTAGTGTACTTAAATTTCAGCAAACCCTTTGACATGATTCCGTATATGTGATTTATAAACTGAAGTAGGTACAAGCCTTTCTAGGACTAGCAGAGTACGACTGTAAGCTAATCTCCCACTTTTTGGATATGGCAACCTTGTCAAAAGAACTTATGAAGAAAGGAGCCAAGAAGTTTGCAAACTGGACCACAGAGTGTGAAAGCACCTTTAAATAAGCTGAAGATGAGCTTATGCCAGAAATTAATGGTCTGCTGTATGGACTTCTCAAAAGATTTTACACTGTACACCAATGAGACACTCAGTCTCCCTATGTACCTCAACTGTTAAGACTATAAATTATACAGTCTGGCCTCTCAATCCATTGAAAATTTGATTCAACTTATATTGTAAATGACCTGCAACTGTTAATTAAAACTTGTTTTGTAATCCAACTTGAGGCCATTTGTGGAAAAACGCAGAATATCAAATTGTCTATAAATAAATAAATAAAATAATGCATTGGCAGTATGATTGGGTACAGTCCTCACTCAGGAATCTGGCGGGGAAAAAACATTTGATCTTCGACTCAATCAAAATTGCTTCCTCAACACCCTTAGATTTTGTCTACATAGGTAATTCTTTAACAATAGATCATGATCCTCTTAGATGCCTTCAGAACATGAAGGCGAACAGCAGCAGGATTTTGAAATGGTATCTTATGGCACTATCCAGCACAGACAGAAAAAAGAAAATGTAACCTTTTTGGTATCAGGGAAAGTTGGTGGAGTATGGGATAGGCTGCACAGAAGATATAACCAGAGCAAACAGAGACAGATAATTTGACTGCCCAGGGACATAGAAAGGTTACCAATAAACGGGCCGATGCAATACAAGTACACAGTAAAATGGGTGCTCGTGTTGAGTTCCAAAGTTTGCAAATCTATCTTATGCATATTCATTATGGACATCCTGAAAATCTGACTGGATAGGTGTGCCTCCAGGAAAGGGTTGGCAAACACTGTAGTAGAATGATTTTTCTCCCTGGTATTTTATATTGTCTAAGAATTATAGGTGATTCAGTTATGGAAACTGCCCCCTTCTCTCATAGGTGAAGTGAGACAATAAACTACTTGTAATGGGCAGCCATTATATATTCCGTCAATAGCATATTTGAATAAATTAACTCCTAATTCTGCTCTCTTAATCTGTGTGTTTTGTTTGACTAAGTGTCAAGGATGTCTTGATTAAACATTTTTTAATAAAATGTAATTTAATTTTTCCTTTGGTTGATTTACAAAATTACCGAAAGGAGATAAAGGGAATCAATGTGGCCCCCATGATATTCTTGGAGAATTATAGCATATTTGAAAAGCTACAAAATTGCTATTCTGAAAGTCTGATTGGCAAATGGTTACCAGAAATGCAAATGCCTTGCATTGATTTAGGGACAAGTTGTCTCAAAAGTCTGCCCACTCCAGTTAATGCAATGAGGTCAACATAATGAGAAATGACATCCAGTGTCTTACAAGGAGAAAAAACAATGGCACCTGCAAACATGAAACTGGGTATCAACAATGACTATAAAGTGAACTGATGTGGCAATGCAGGATAGAGGAGATATATGACAGAGAAATGTAAATACCTCCAAGGAATCAATGCATAGGAGGCGGGCCTCTTTCAATGGGAATGAGAGTCTAGAACAAGGGGGTCATGGGATGAGGGTGAAAGTGGGTAGACTCAGGAGTAATCTAAGGAAATATATATCTATCTCTCTTTTTTTTTTTTCACACAGAAAAGGTGGTAGTTGCATAGATGCATGGAAAAGCCTCCTAGTGTAGATGGTGAAGACAGGACAATATCTGAATTCAAGAAAGCATGGGAGTGGCACAAGGATCTCTGAGGGAGTGGTAAATAATGTAAGAGTTGAGCAGTTGTATAGATGAGCAATCTAAATAGGTAATAGGGTCTTTCTGCTGTCGTGTTTCTAAATAGAGTGCTTTTCCCCCATTATGAGAGTAAAAGACGCTAAGGCATATGGTCCTGATTTGTATAAGCACCTGCATAAAAAGTCACTTCGAAAATGGCTTCTACTTCAATGGTTGATGCAGTAAAGTGTGCCCAGCTTAGTGCACGGGTTTAGGCGTGGTTGGGTGCGCATTTTGGGCGCACGAGTCTAGCGAGTCCAAAACATGCGTCCTAATAAATGCAAACCCAATAGCATCCAATGTGTGCAAATTCCATTTAGATGAGCACCTTAACTATTACTGCCTGATGCAAGAAAGCACTGGGGGCCTAATGCACAAATTTCAATGCAGGGAATTTAACTCTAGCTCCGGAGGTGGAGTAAAATTAACTTGCAGTCAAAGGCTCATGAGAAACATTATAAAATATGGTCCCCTGTGTTGCAACAAATGTTTCCTCTTCCTTAGTATCATCCTGGCTCTTGAATTTACTGCTTGCAGTGGTGAAAAATAAATGTATATTGATTTACTAAAAAATAAGCGTGAGTTGTTTATGACTGCACAATTTAGATGCCCTTAGCAATGGGCACCTGCTATAATAAATTTCAACCTTGAAATCGGCACCTCAGCAAAATAACCAAAAGAAGAGCAATCAAAACAGACGCTCATATTGAGCACCCATTGCAATTGTGAGTGCCCAATGCAATAACCTCTTCTGAGCAGCAGAGATACACGTTCTCCTGTAGCGCTCTTTTTAACGCTGCCTACATTTAAATATTGCATCGGGGTGCACAGGGATGTGGCTGCAAACTTGTTAGGAAAACGAGCGCTCAATATGAGCAGCCATTTTCGGCATGTGTCTTATTGCACCGGCTTCTCCACATTGGTAAAGGGGGCAGAATTAGGTTGGGAGGGGGACAGTGCAAGTGGGGGTTGCATTTGGATATCCCCATGATTAGGGATGTGAATCGTTTTTTGACGATTTAAAAAATCGTCCGATATTTTTTAAATCGTCAAAAATCATTAGAGTGCGCGATACCATAGAAATTCCCCCGATTTATCGTGAAAAATCATAAATTGAGGATTTGGGGGGAGGGCGGGAAAACCGGCACACCAAAACAACCCCTAAACCCACCCCGACCCTTTAAAACTAAATCCTTACCTTCCCCCACCCTCCCGAACCCCCCCCCAAAACTTTTTACGAGTACCTGGTGGTCCAGTGGAAGCCCCGGGACTGATCTCCCGCTCTCGGGCCATCGGCGCCATTTTGATGCCACTAATAAAAATGGCGCCGATGACCCGATAAAACCCCCCCCCACCGACCCTTTAAAAATCGACCCCTTAGCTTTCCCCACCCTCCCGACCCCACCAAAAACATTTTAAAATTACCTGGTGGTCCAGTGGGGGCGCGGGGAGCAATCTCCCCCTCTCAGGCCATCGACTGCCACTAATAAAAATGGCGCCGATGGCCCTTTGCCCTTACCATGTGACAGGGTATCCGTGCCATTGGCCGGTCCCTGTCACATGGTAGGAGCACTGGATGGCCGGCCATGGCCCGTGCCATTTTTAAAGATGGCGCCAGCCATCCAGTGCTCCTACCATGTGACAGGGGCCGGCCAATGGCACGGATACCCTGTCACATGGTAAGGGCAAAGGGCCATCGGCGCCATTTTTATTAGTAGGCAGTCGATGGCCTGAGAGGGGGAGATTGCTCCCCGCGCCCCCACTGGACCACCAGGTAATTTTAAAACATTTTTTTGGGGGGGGTCGGGAGGGTGGGGGAAGCTAAGGGGTCAGTTTTTAAGGGTCGGGGTGGGTTTTTTGTTTATCGGATTGAGCACAGCTGATAAACAAAAACCCAATCGGGCCAGACGATAAAAATTTTAAGATTTGAATCGGAACCGATCAGATTCCGGTTCCGATTCACATCTCTACCCATGATACTTTTATGTGCGTATTTTGCACCTGCTCTACAGCAGGTATTAGTTATATTTGAGGTGTGCATGCTGTTCTGCATTTCAGAAGATCAGCTTCATGGGATGTTACTCTGAAAATGGGCCTGCAGACAGATGGCTGTAAAAGCTCTGCGAGGATCATAAAAATTACCCCCCATAATGTACACACTGGGTCAGCTGATGATTCCATGTCACCTACGACAGGTTCAACCAGTCCTGGTTTTGATTCACAGTACACATGGAAATGTAATTCCAATTTCCTTACAAAAAGCTGGGCTACAGCTCCATACACTCAAGACTGTCCTGGGTATAGCCTCATTGGGAAACCCTATGTATGGTTGCTTTATAATCGTGACTGTGGATTCTAAATGCTGAAAAATATTCCATATTTCATGTAAGTGGGCATTTGTCCCTTCTTGTTGCTTGTTTGGAGATGCTCTGTTAAATTGCCTACCACTATACAAGGCGAGTATAAGCATTTTGTAAACTTAGAGTTGAGATTTGTGTCATTTAAATATCAAACAAGGGGCCTGATTTATTGGGGCTTTTCTCTCATTCTCTGTCTATAGGGAAAATAGTGTAGTTAAATCAGGCCCTAAATCTCATTAGTTTTAGCCAATGCTACATAGTCTTTCTAAACTGAAGTGACCTTCCCTCAAGCAAACCAAAAACCACAACATTTTTGGAGGTGAAGTGATTATGCATGTAATAACTTTATTCCCATTTGCTCTGAAGCTGCACCAAACCCACACGAAAGAGGCATCTGCAGGCACTTACTGTGTCCAACATCTGCTTTGTGTGTGCAGCTGATACACAAAACCGTGCTCTGGACTCTGTGATAGGAGTAGCAGGAAACCCAACCACAACAACTCCAATCTTCTTCTTCAGCATGTGTCTTGCAAATGCACTGCAAAAGAAAGCAAGATTAGTTATCTCTACAAGAGGAACCATGTACACGCCCCATTCATTTCCCCCGTCAAGAAGTACAGAAACAATGTGATCAGCAAGTAGCAGGGACCTTCTAGTGTTTTCTCTACAGTCTAAGGACATGGCTGTATTTCTGTCCCTGGTGCAAATATTCTTACATATCCTGACTAAAGGTATGAAAAGCCTTGATGCTCTATACTGTTTTGTTTCATTTTTAATAATTTTGTTATGCTGGCCAAAGTTTGCTATCAATAATGAGAACATCTACATTTGGCACTGGAAAATAACTACAGGAGAACTTAGTGACATGTAAAATATTAACACGCAAGCCATTTTTAAAAAGTTGGAAATTATGCATTTCTATTTTTTTCTAGTTTTCAGGTTCATATTTTAACTAATATGGTTTTGCCTGCCCCCTTTCCTCATCCAAATGAGGTTATATAAGAACCTCTTTACACCCAGTCAGTATTTATCACATCTTCGTGCTCTCTCTTTGGTAAATGATTTTGATTTGGTGAATGATATAGAACACAATAAAGTGGGAACTATCGTGCTTAATTTTCCTCTAAGTTTATTTCTACTGCTCAGTTAAAAAAAAAAAAAATTTTATTTCAGTTTATGAACATTTCAACTAAACCGTGCCACAAACTCAGAGCCCCAAACAGCACCGTCACATACTCAAGCTACAATACCAGCAGCTCTTCAGTATTTTTTTCTCTTATGATAGCATGAAAAGTCAGCTTAATTATTGGATCAACATGTTCATACTGATAACCATCAAATGTATAGGAATAGTTTTTAATCCCTCATAGCAATACCTTTAAAAGCAAATTTACAAGTTGCGCTCATAAGTTTACATGTCTCTGTCAAAATTTGTAAGATGTGTAGCATTTTAAGAAAACATGAGTGATGAGACAAAACACGTCTTATTTCTAATGTGTTTCAAACTAAACTATTTTATGCATCACAGAATAGCACAATCATTAAACAAACCTTAGTAATAAAGAGAATAATAAAATGGTCCTGTTCAAAAGTTTACATACCCTTGAATGTTTGGGCTAATAATAATACATACTCAAGTTGACACACACAGGTTGAGATGGCACTGAAGGGTAGGTATCCACATCTATGCCTTGTTTGATTGTAATTAGTGTCTGTGAATAAACAGACAATGAGTTTCTTAGCTCTTGAGAAACCCTTGTGCATTTCATCCAGGGCTGCACTGACTTTGGTGGTTACTGAAGCATGGAAAAAGCAAAAACTGTCAAAGGATCTGGGAGTAAAAATAGTTCAACTTTATAAATCAGGAAAAGGATATTTAAAAAAAAGATATCTACAAATTTGAAAAGGCCAATCAGTACTGTTCAAACTCTGATAAAGAATTGGAAAATTATGGGCTTGGTTAATACCAAGGAAGCTCATGAAAGATTTCAGACACAACTGCCAGGAAATTTGTTGGGATACAAAGAAAAACCCACAAGCAACTTCTACTGAAATACAGGCTTCTCTGAAACAAAGTGGTGTGGGTGTTTCAGCATGCACGATAAGGAGATACTTGAACAAAAGTGGTCTGCATGGTAGAGTTCCAGGAAAAAAAAGACAATGCTGCACCAACGCCACAAAACAGCCCACTTACAATATGTCAAATAGCACCTAGAGAAGCCTCATAACTTCTGGAACAAAATAATTTGGAGGGATGAGACCAAAATTCAACTTTATGGCGCATCAGGCGCCAGCAAAAGTAGCCAGGCGTATCCGCTAAAATCCTGGATCGGCGCGCGCAAGGCTATCAATTCTGTATAGCCGGAGCGTGCCGAGCCACGCAGCCTACCCCCGTTCCCTCCGAGGCCACTCCGAAATCGGAGCGGCCTCGGAGGGAATCCTCTAACGCCCTCCCCTCACCTTCCCCTCCCTTCCTCTACCTAACCCACCCGCCCGGCCCTGTCTAAACCCCCTCCTTACCTTTGTCGGGGGATTTACGCCTCCCAGAGGGAGGCGTAAATCCCCGCGCGCCAGCGGGCCGCTAGCGCGCCGGGATGCGACCTGGGGGTGGGTCCGGAGGGCGCAGCCACGCCCCCGGACCGCCCCGGGCCGTAACCACGCCCCCAGGCCCGCCGCCGGAACGCTCCCGACACGCCCCGAAAACGCCGCGCGGTTCGGGCCCGCCCCCCGACACGCCGACACGCCCCCCTCCGAAAACCCTGGGACTTACGCAAGTCCCGGGGCTCTGCGCGCGCCGGTAGGCCTATGTAAAATAGGTTCATCGGCGCGCAGGGCCCTGCTCGCCTAAATCCGCCCGGATTTGGGCGGATTTAGGCGAGCAGGGCTCTTAAAATCCGCCCCTATGTTTGGAGAGGAGTCAACACTATCCCTACCGTGAAGTATGGAGTTAGATCTCCTCTGTTTTGGGAATGTGTGAGCTACAGCGGCGCAGGGAATTTAGTCAAAATTGATGGCAGGATGAATGCAGCATCTTAGAAAATATTGGAGGGGAATTTGCATTCATCAGCTAGGAAGCTGTGCATAGGGCACACTTGGACTTTCCAACATGACTGATCCAAAACATAAGGCCAAGGGGACCCTTCACTAACTGCAACAGAAGAAAGTGAAGGATCTGGAGTGGCCATCACAGTCTAATGACCTCAACATTGAGTCACTGTGGGGAGAACTCAAACATGCAGTTCATGCTAGACAACCAAAGAATTTACAGGATCTGAAGGCTTTTTTTGCC
This sequence comes from Rhinatrema bivittatum, assembly GCF_901001135.1. NCBI lineage: Eukaryota > Metazoa > Chordata > Amphibia > Gymnophiona > Rhinatrematidae > Rhinatrema > Rhinatrema bivittatum. The sequence continues at coordinate 103,587,047 of NC_042617.1, read as the reverse complement.
AAGAGGAACAGGCAGCTTTACCACATGAGAAAATAAAGAGCCTCATTCACAACTATCACAAAAGACTGCAATACATGATATTAAGAACAAAGGTTATGCAAACTTTTGAACAGGACAATTTTATTTCCTTTATTGCTATGGTTTGTTTAATGATTCTGCTATTCTGTGATGCATGAAATAGTTTAATTTGAAATACATTAAAAATAACAGATGTGTTCTGTCTGATTACTCATTTTCTTAAAATGCTACACATCTTACAAATTCTGCCAGTGGTATGTAAACCTATTAGCACAACTGTAATTACTTGAAATATTTAAGCTTCCAGATTCTATTTTTAAAATAATTATGAAAAAATATACAAACAAAATTTATTACATGCTCACTCTGAAATTTCAAAGCATGGTAAAAGAAAAAGCTTGACTCTGTATGAGTCAGGTGTGTTTTTTTGAAGGCTGGAATTGTAAAAAGTCTGTAATGATCTTAACTGTCTTCTAGCAGGAGTAGATGTCAAAAGTTTCCAAAAATAAGGTGGACCATCAAGATACACAACTTTAAAGGCCAGCAACACATTTTTTAAATGGATGCATCAATAAATGAGGAAACAGTGAAGAGTAAATAATACCAGGGTAGTATGCTTTCTCTCACTAGTTCCTGAGAAAACTCTAGCAGCACTAATCAAATCTTACCAATACATTAAGCTGAAAGACCAGTTAATAGACTATTGTAATAACTGAGGTATAATATAATATTTGCCTGGATTATTGCCTTTAAATGAGACATTTCAAAATAAGAAAAATATCTGCAATAGATCTTGGGGAAAAAATGAACTTCTATACAAACTGATGTTTATCCATAGAAAGTATAGTCAAGATTCCAAACAAGTTTTAAGACTCAAAATTACACCAATAATAACTAAGGATTATTGCAAAAGCTTTGGTCAGCAGACCCACAATACTTGTGGGTCTGCTGACCAAAGCTTTTGCAATAATCAAATTCAAGTTTAAGCATAATTTCTGGGTAGCTAACCAATTTCTTAGTCTCCTTTAGTCCATTATTAATAAATGTCATACTGTCAGCTTGAACTCAGAATTATTAGCTATATATCATCAGCATAACATAAAAATTGGAAATCCGGATTGTTGATAAGATCCAGAAGGGGTTTCAAATAAAGGCTGAATAAAAGCAGTGAGAAACTCAATACCTGAGTAATTGGGGGAGGATTGAAAATTCCCTGGTACCACATTTTGATGACACTGCCAAATAAGACCAAAACCATGTCAATTGCTCAGTAGGAATGGTATGATTGGTAATGTCAAAGGCAGCACTCAAGATTAAAATAAGTATTGTTGAAAATGGCTTTTCTGCATACTGAATCAAGGTGTTATGCAAGATGACAAGCATTCTCATTGTGGCCCTTTCTAAAACCTGCTTAATTGGGTTAAGAATATTAGATTCTTCAATATACTCTTCTATTTGCAAGCCTACAGCTCTCAACTATTTTTGACAAAAGTGGGAGGCTAGAAAGCAGCCTAAATTTTCCGGCTCCAACCAAGGTTTCTTAATAGGTCACATTTCCTTGTTTAAAGGAGATGTGAAGAACCTTCTTAAGTAAAAGTTTATGATTTGAAGAAACTCTGTAGAAATGTAAAAAAATACTATCCCTAATTAGCCAAGTTTGGGCCAGGTCAAGTGCACATATAGTGACATTTGTTTTACAATTTCATTTAAATTTTAATTTAAGATTGGTTTGAATAGCTGAAAACCATTATTGCTATTTGCATCCAGATGGCAGATAATTTAGACCAGTAAGATCTGCTTCCTTACCTGTGAAACTATCAGAAAAATATTATATTGATTCTTTCACAATTAGAAATTTAACTATATATCTAACTCTAATTTGTCTTGACACCAACTTTGTAAAGGTGGAATATCACATTTTTACACATAAATAACTGTTCACCAATTCAAGACTACAGGCTGGAAACTGCAAATTCACTATTCTTTTATGGAATTTTTTGGTCCACTTATCTAACCTGAAAAATACTGTCTCTTAGTAGAGGCAATATAGCCAAGTAATCCTGATTATAATTCTGACAAATTAATTTGTCCTCATGCAATCTGGTTTTCCTCCAGGATCTTCCAACTTCTGCTTCTTAGTTTTCATTGAAATGAGCTCGGAAAAGAGCCAAGGAGAATTTGTCTCGTCATAGTTTCACTTCTATCAATAATCTCTCATTTGCCAAGTCTTTCGATAATGAATCGAAACAGGTAAATTCAATTCAGCTTGAAAATACTCTGCAATTAGTTTATCCCAGGGCAAACTAACTTCTTTAGAGGTTCACATTTCTTCAAAAACAAGAGGAAATAATGTTTTTAATCAAAAGTGGTCAGTACAACTAAGGGGAAAGAATATCTTGGATTACAACATTTCATGTTAAATTCTAATCATAAGGGCAAAGATCAGATCTGAAGAGTGGCCAGATAGATAGACTGGGCCTTGAACTAAATGAGAAACCCCCCCCCCCCAGTATTTTAAGTCCTCTTATCATCTGATAGTTTTTATAATTTTAAATTAGGAATATGAAGATTAAAATCACAAGAATTATTAGTTTATTCAAGCTAAGAGAATGTTCTGCTGCTGAATCTAATGAAGATGGTAAAAAAATCAACAGCAACATCTGGTGGACAGCAGACAAGGCAAAGGCTAAAGCCCTTATTGGTTGACAGCTAGAGCACTAAATACTTTAGTCCCTCTGGGTGTTCAATTCAGCATTTCCTAAAGGGTTTTTTTAAAAGACTCCTACCCCCCCCCCCCCTTCCAACCAACCATAGGTTGATGAAGGAATGGGGAAATCTAAAGGAGCATTGGGAAACAATCATCAGACTGTCAACCATGTCTCTGTGAAACAAAGAATATCCAGCTTTCCTCAACCATTAGATATATTATATTAAAAGAAACTTGTTCTTCATAGATCTCACATTTGATAATGATAACCAGTGAAATATCATGGGTAGAGTAAGAATAAGTTGGGATATTATTAAAGGAGCACAGGCACTGCTGATGGTAGCTATTAGATTTAGGAGATTGCATAGAAATATTCTCCTCCCCCAGATACCTGGAATATTAGATGGAACTGACTACAGACCACGCACGGGACATAGAAACATAGAAATGATGGCAGAAAAAGACCAAACTGTCCATCCAGTCTGCCGAGCAAGCTTTCACTTTTTTTCCCATACTTATCTTTTTCTCTTGTCCTTTGTAAGTGAATTTTTATTCTATTTCCCCTTCCACCCCCGCCATCGATCTATTTCCCTTCCACCCCCGCCATCGATGCAGTTAACAGTGCTGGAGCTGCATTTAAGTGAAGTATCAGTGCTGGAACTGCATCTAAGTGAAGTATCTAGATAATTGTTTAGGGGTAGTAACCGCCGTCATAGCAAGCTACTCCCATGCATGTTTATCCAGCTTGTGCAACTCAGTCCTTGTTGGTTGTTGTCCGAATATAAATCATCTTTTCATCATTCCCCCTGCCATTGAAACAGAGATCTTTTCATCATTCCCCCTGCAGTTGAAGCAGAGAACTATGCTGGATATCATTGAAAGTGAAGCATCAGGCTAATTTGGTTTGGGGCAGTAACCGCAATATCAAGCAAGCTACTCCCCTGCTTTTTTGTGGATGCAAATCCTTTTCTTTCCATTTACTCTTGCCGTTGAAGCATAGAGCAATGTTGGAGTCGCATTAACTGTGTGTATGTTTATTTAATTAGGATATTAATCTCCAGGTAGTAGCCGTCATTCCCGCAAGTTGCCCCCATGCCTCTTCACTTCATTCACATCCTCTATACTTTATGGATCCACAGTGTTTATCCCACGCCTCTTTGAAATCCTTCACAGTTTTGGTCTTCACCACTTCCTCCGGAAGGGTGTTCCAGGTATCCACCACCCTCTCCGTGAAGAAATACTTCCTGTCATTGGTTCTGAATCTTCCACCCTGGAGTTTTAAATCGTGACCCCTGGTTCTACTGACTTTTTTGCAACGGAAAAGGTTTGTCGTTGTCTTTGGATCATTAAAACCTTTCAAACCTGAAAGTCTGTATCATATCACCTCTGCTCCTCCTTTCCTCCAGGGTGTACATATTTAGATTCTTCAATCTCCCCTCATAAGTCATTTGATGAAGACCCTCCACCTTTTTGGTCACCCTTCTCTGTACCGCCTCCAGCCTGTCTCTGTCCCTTCGGAGATACGGTCTTCAGAACTGAACACAGTACTCCAGGTGAGGCCTGTACAAGGGGATAATCACATGCCTTTTCTTATTCGATATTCCTCTCTCTATGCAACCCAACATTCTTCTGGCTTTAGCTATCGCCTTGTCACATTGTTTCGCTGAATTCAAATCATTAGACACGTTATCACCCCCAGATCTCTCTCCTGTTCCGTGCACATCAGCCCTTCTCCCCCCATAGCCCCGGGACCTGCAGGCTATAGGCAGAGGGGAGCAGGGAGGTCCTGATTCGAGGCACAATCAGGGGGAGCGTGGCCAATGATGTGGGCCGGCTCATAGGACAATTCTTAGCCCTGGGCCGTCCCAAGGGGCGGGAAATCACCTGGCCGGAGCGCAGTCCCCGGCTCCTTTTGCTTCCTGTCCTCCACGCTGCCTTGCTAGGGAAAAACTACTGCCAATGTCTCTGCTTTAAGACAATTGGGAGCTTTAAAAAAAAAAAAAAAAAAAAGGGAAAACATTCAGTGGCAGCACTTTACCCTGGCATGCAGAGGGAATCTGCTTGCCACAAGTTGTGGGTATAAGTAGCTGACCAGAGAGCACACCTTGGGACCCAGGGTCTCTCTGTCACAGAGAATTTGAGCTGCGGAGGAGATCCAGCCGTCCTGCTACCAGATCTTCGTCAAGGTAGGTCCCTTGGGGGATAGTGGATTAGGAGTCCATATTGGCTCTCCCCAGGGTGCTTTAAGGGGTCAGTACCTTTACCTCAGCCATGCCACACGGTTCTGGTTGCAAGGCTTGAGCTCTTATTTACCATCCGGTCCCTCGGGGGGACCCAGATTGTCTAATACCACCTGGGAAAGAATCTTCAGGTGCTCCACCAGCCGGTATCCACCAGGGAGTGCAGGATCAGGGAGCCACAGGGCATCCTGGCTCCCTGATCCAGATGAAAACTTCAGCTCCCCCCTGGGGCCTATAAGCCAACTCCAGTGAGCCAGCAAATGGCAGTGCAGCGCAGAGGACGGGAACCAGGCAGCCTAAGGGTAGTTTCCCTGCTGGGGACGGGTGCATCTCCCTGCCCTCCACACCGGCTCTCCAGCAGACGGGCTGGGGAACGGGACAAGCAGCCAGTTTCGCAGGTGGTTTCACCCCCTCTGGAACAGCGTGGTTTGCAGCTGGGGGTAGCTCAGCCGCACAGCTTCCCTGCATTCCCACCAGAAGGCAGTTCTCCACCATGGCCCACCTGATCATACCCAAGGCCTTTGAGTTTCTACAGGGGCCCAACTGCATTGGCAACCAGATATTCCTCCTTGTAGCAGCCAATGGAATTCTGGTTATGCTACGTTCCAGCAGCCCATGGGCCCAGCATGCTGGAGCCAAAAGAGTCTGTGACATCTGTTCCCCCGCTCCCTGCTCCAATCTACGCTGCACTAGAGTGCGCCAGTACCCCAAACTGGACTTGCAGAATGCCACAGATGAGAATCTGGACCACACCCGCTGTGTACAATCTGCAGCGCCAGTGACTGCTGAAGGTGAATCCGGTGGGGTCACCTCAGCGTCAGGGACTGGGGAACCCTTTGGGCAACCACCAGGGGCGGAAGGGGTGACCCAACCCCCTGCAGGGGGGTTGGGTCACCCCATGTGAAGCTCGACAAAATCAAAGGGAGGCATAAGAGGAAGAATAGAAGGCACTCCTGCTGCCCGAGAAGTCAGAGCGGCAGGAGTTCCTTGCAAACATCTTCCTCTAGTTCCCAGGGGTCATCAGTAGCAGAAGGTTCGCTGAGCGCCATTACCGCTAAAGTTAGCTTATTGGTGCTGAACACAATGAAGCAAATGTGGCAGGGTGTTCCACGTTCGCTCTGGCCTCGCATATGCCATTGCCAGTATATTGATATTTTTAGACTGTTGGAAGGGTGTAGAAAGGCAGAAGGGTCACGCAAGGATTGCAAGTGACACAAAGCTCCTTCGGGTCCCAAGTGGGTCTCAAGGAACATTAACAACTGGTTGTGATCCTTTGCGTGCCTAGCATCAATGGTCAGCTGAGCCGATCCCTCTCAGCACTTAGCTTTATGGTCTTATACCATCATCGGTACACACTCCATCTACGAGGGATTCGCTTGGTTGAATTATGATGAGGGTGCCGAGAAAGGATGGCGGACATCCCATCCATGTAATGGAGCACACAAGACATTGAGTTGTGGTTGACACACATGATGGCACGCAATTCAGAAACGTGTGCGAACAATCGCTCCTTTCATGCTCAGGGAGGTTCCCATGGGTGGGGGTGGGTAGCCAATCCCACAGTTGAAGCCTGTTGGCGGTCTAACAAAGGGGGTTGCATGACGTAGGATTGGAAATATAAACACATCTGCTCCACCTGCACTGCCAGTCACCCCCCACTACCAAGTGTATGAAGAAACCCTCAAGTGGTAGGGCCAAGTAGCCCTTACGCATGAGCCCCGACCCCAGTTAGATGGGAGTGATTGGCTTCGGGTCTTAGCCTTTATCCCAATAGGCGCACAGCTGTTATGTTACATCAGGGCTTCAAGGAGGGCTTCAGAATCCTATACAAGGGTCCTCTGAACCCTATCCGACACACAAATACACGTTCCGCAACCAGGGTCGCTGACGTAGTGAGAAGCTGGCAATGGAAATTAGTCTAGGCAGGATAGCAGGCCCCTTTCCCCTCTTGTCTTTTGACAAGATGGTCTTGTCACCTCTAGCGGTGGTGCCTAAGAAAGAGCAGGGTAAATGCAGGCTGATACACAATCTTTCTTACCCAGTGGATAGGGCTGTGAATGACTTCATCCCACAGGAGGCGTGTAGGGTCCAATACGCTTCAACAGCGCGCTTGACCTCCTCAGAGACATTGGGGAAGGAGCTCTCACGGTTAAGGTAGACAGAGTGTCTGTGTTCCGGCTCTTGCCGGTGCATCTGGACGACTTCCCTCTACTAGGGTTCTACTTTGAGGGTGCTTATGTATGCCCATGGGGTGCTCGGTTTCATGTGCGCACATCAAGACATTCAGCACCTTCCTACATTGGGAGTTGTCCTGGTGCACGGGCTTGACAGGAATCGTCCACTACTTAGACGATTTTCTGTTTGTGAGACCTCGTGGCTCAGAGGCATGCCACGATCTATTCAAAGGCTTTCAAAGTATGGCCAAAGATTTTGGCATTCTACTAGCAGCAGTCAAGTTGGAACTACCATCCGAGGTACTTACATTCCTCGGCATTGAATTCAACACCATTCAAATGTTCAGGCTCCAAGCCAACAAACACAAAAGCTGTTCGAATTGATCAGAGGTGCTAGTATGGCCCACAAGGTGACCTTGGCCACCATGCAATCTCTAATAGGGAGCCTGACCTTTTCCTGCAGGGTCATCCCGATTGATTTAAGCTTCCTTGACAGTAACAAAGAAGTACCACCACTTGCAAGTTACCCGCGCCTTATGTGAGGATCTCGCAGTATGGGAGAAATTCCTGGTCAAATTCAGTGGCTCAGTAATGTGGCTGCCCCCACCTGTATCCAGCTTTGACTTGCAGCTGTTCTCAGATGCCTCAGGAGGTACTGGCTTTGGCCTTTACTTACAAGGGAGCTGGTGCACTGAGACATGGCCTATCAACTGGGTGAACTCAGGGATCACAGCTAATATCACCTTCCTGGAACTCTTCCCAATAGTGGTAGCGCTCCACCTTTGGCAAGACTGGCTAGCAAACAGAAAGGTGATATTTTGGTGACAACCAAGCAGTCATGCATGTAATCAAGCGGCAGTCTGCTAGGAGTACCCCATTGCAGAACTCCTTAGGCTTCTGGTTTTGAGGTGCTTGCAGTTAAACGTGTTGGTGCGGGCGGGACTCATCCCCAGCCTTCACATCGAGATTGCTGACTGTCTTTCTCAATCTAAGCGGGAAAACTTTCAGAGACTTGCTCCGGATGCAGAGGAGCAGGAGACGCAGATTCCTGCACACCTCTGGAGCATTGGGACCGGTATGCATTCAACCTGCTGCGTCAGTTGATCGTGCCATCTACTTGGCGAGCCTATTTGAAGGGATACAATGACAACATGGAATTCCTGAGAACCTCGGTCTTTTGCACAAACTGGTGGGATACATCGTGTTGGCCAAGCGGCGCAATGCGTCCCGAGGCACAGTCTAAACCAATTTGGTGGGTTATGCCTTTTCATTAAGGCTCAATGTTTGCCCAATTTGGCAAGGGACTTTGCCGTTAGGTGCATCCTTGCGGGCTGGGCCAAACGCAATCTGCGAGTCCAGATGTGTGCAGCCCTATTTTCCACAATCATTTGCTTTCTCTTTGGTGCTGTTTAACTTTGGTCGTTACAGCCCACTTCGAATTGGTCTGGTTCCAAGCTGCCTTTTGCATTGCATTCTTCACCATGTGTCACGTGCAAGGGTCAGCAGGATAGTCAGATTTATGTTAGCATTAGATTTCTATATATTTGTTGCAGCTGGGGTGGGTGTACTCTAGCCAGGGGGGGGGGTGTTTCCAGCTAGAGACAATGCTATACGACATTGATGTGAGGAGAACTGTCTGTTGCCAGTGCCTGCTGGCCCTGGTGTGGTGGCAGACCAGATGCCCACAACCTTCGATGGTGCAGACACCTTGCTTGGATGCGGCGGGTGACCAGAACGCCCTGTGATTACCTCCCGGGAGGCAAAGGGTCCTTGCCTGGTTGCAGCGGGCCATGGCTGGAGATGACGTGCTGCCTGTACAGTGGAGGATACTCTGATAGCTTACCTATGGCTCGGGTATGAAGTTTGTTAATACTGTTTTATTGTAATAAAGCTGTGATCAATTTCATTCCACATCTGGTCTCCACAGTATTTTGTATACGTGAATGTGTATTACTGCCTCCCCCCACCCTTTCACTGGCGATGGACAGCCATGGCTTTTTGAGTTATGTCTGATGAGGTTAGATCAGGAAAGGCTTTACCATGAGCCCCCACTTCCAGAGGGAACTGTGACTGGAAAACCTTCATCTACTGGTGTTAAATTGGACTTGCTAGGAACACAAAATCTAAAATAATAATAATAATAATAATAAAGGCTTAAACTATTAACTGGCTGTGTTTATTATGTGTCAGTTTTTAAGGCTAGTATTTGATTGCAAGTGTTAAGAATTATGAATATTTGGAAACCAGACTTTAGGTTAATTAAGTGAGCTTGTATAAGCTAGTGTTTGCCACTGTTAGGAATTGTGAGAGTTCAGAGATAATAGATTTTGAGCTAACATAAGTTAGTATTTGACACTTAAGAATTGTGTAAGTTTGGAGATAAGCTTTGAGCTAATTTTGTGAGCTAATATAATTTAGTGCTTGTTTACCACAGGTAGAAACTGTGAGAGTTTAAAGATAAGAGGTTTTGAACTAATATATGTTAGTATTTGCTTGCCATGTAAGAATTGCAAGAGTTTAGGGATAATAGACTTTGAGCTAATTTTGTGATAGTGTAAGTTAGTATTTGTTTGAGTTTGGCAAAGGTCACTTACATGATCTGAAACAGTGAGAATACTGGTTTCTGAGCACCACCCCAGGCTTTTTTCTCTTTTTTTTCTTAAACAGATAATCCCCCTTGCAGTTTGGAGGAAAATCTCCAAAACAGGAGTCAATTAGTGATTTTGAATAATATATAATTAACCCTGATTTTAGTGATTGACTAATTTTAGTCTTGCTGCTGGTCATTCACAAACTAAATTACCTAGTTATCAATATTGAAATCTTAGATTTTAAGGAGTCACCAAAATAATTAAATGACCTTAAATTGAGACACACACCTAGTCCATAATCAGCTTTAAAACTTTAGCAACATAATAAAATTAAGATTTAGACTAAGTCCCAGCAGCTAGTTGGGCACTATCCAATCTTGTGCACAGAGTGCCATATGTATGATTATTTGCCTGTTTGTGAGATGTTGTATGTGGGCACCTGGTGGAAAGAGCTCCTGGCTCTCAGAGACCAAGGTCAATCTCTTAGAGGCCAGAGTGGTAGATATGGAGGAGCTGAGGCAGACAGAGAAGTATATAAAGAACTTCAGGGACATAGTAGAGTGGTCCCAACTTCAGTCTTGCAGCCTTTGTCCTGCTTTGGAAGAGCAAGTTTACCTAGCAGGAGACCATTACCTTGGTGTGTCAGGGTGTGATCCCATAGCTAGGGCCTGCCCTCCAGGTGATGCCTTATCCTCTCTCACCGAGGATGTCTCCATTGCTATATGCCCAGGAGGGAAAAATTAGGACGGTCATTACAGTGGATGATTTGATCATTAGAAACATAGATAGCTGGGTGGCTGGTGGGTGTGAGGATTGTTTGCTAACTTGCCTGTCTGGTGCAAAGGCAGTGGACCTCATGTGCCACCTAGGGATAAGATTTGAGAGAGTGCTGGGAAGGAGCCAACTGCTGTGGTGCATGTGGGTATCAATGACATAGGAAGGTGCAGGAGGGAGATTCTAGAGGCTAAATTTAGGTTCTTAGGTAGGGAACTGAAATCAGGAATCTCCAGAGTTGCATTCTCAGAAATACTCCCTGATCCACATGCAGGACCCAAGAGGCAGGCTGGATTCCATGCCCTGTTCTCATGGTTATAACCATGTTATTCTCTTTGCTGCATGTTTCACTGTGCTAGAACATGGTGGATATGAATGATGAACCTCACTCAGAGAAAGATGCAAAAAGGAAACACTAATCAATGCCCTTAAAAGACAGATCAGAATAAGTATGATCACCCTTTTGAAAGAGGCAAAAAAAAAAAAAAATATATATATATATATATGAGAGAGCAAGAACACCTACCCCACTTTACCAGGCATATAGAGCAGTAGGGGAACCACAGGAGAATCTTCATTGCCATATATGATGAACCCCATCTCATGCAGTCTTTGTCTGAAGTATTTTGTGTTTTCTGCCAGCTGCCTCACCCTTTGAAAACCTAAATGGAGAAAAAGGATCCAGTTAACGGAACAATAATTCAAGGACACTTCATGCTGTCCTATTTTTTTTTAGTTTTTAAACATGTATTTTCATAAGCCTGATATTTTGAGTACTCTTTAAATTTCAGCAGTTCCTAAGTTATTGTTAGGTCTTAGATTAATGAGAAAAGTAGCTTTTTAAAAACAAATGTTTTCCCCTTGCTATGTAAGATGCCTGTGCAGTCTGAAGCTGCTATGAATTGTATCCATGATCTTGCTTGGACTGCAATGTAGCTTGTCTCCTGTTTCCTCCAGTGCCCCGTCCATTTTTAGTAGAGGGAGGATGGCACAGATTTTGCCAAGTTGGAAGGTAAGCAGATGTGCCATACTGAACAAGTGCAATCAGAGGCTGAACAGATTTGCAGCTAATAAACAGCAAACTTCTGAAAATTGTATTAGGCTTATTAATTTGAGGGTACCCAAGACCTAATTCCTGTTAGAAACTGTTTAAATCAAAATGTTAGATTTTTATAAAAAAATGGAAATAATACATGCAGTTCAACCCAGGAAATGTATCTAGGCATCATTGTAGACAATACTTTGAAATCCACATCTCAATCGGCAGTCAAAAAAAGCAAACAAATGTTAAAAATTATTAGGAAAGACATAGCGAATAAAATGGAAAATGTCATATTTATTTATTTATTTATTTATTTATTTATTTAAAACTTTTATATACCGGCGTTAGTGGGGACATCACACCGGTTCACATATTAACAGCAGAGCAGAAAATTACATTATAACAGGGCAAAGGAACTTGGAAGGGGAGAACGAGAGAGAAGCATAGAAGGATAGAGAACAAGCCGCAGGGGCATTAAACAAGAAATTCAAACAAGAAATTACAACAGTTTACAGTATTAGTGGTATTATATACATGGGATTGTATACAGAATTAGTGGTATTATATACATCAGTGAATTAGGTTTTATATACATCAGTAATAGTTAGGAGCAAGATATGGGGGCATTTTAGTGACCAGGACTATTCAGGGTAGGCACGTTTGAATAGCCAGGTCTTCAATTTCTTCTTGAACTTGATAAGACAGGGTTCGAGGCGCAGGGCGAGGGGCATGGAATTCCAGAGGGAAGGGCCGGCTATAGAGAGGGCACGGTCACGGGCGAAGGAGAGGTGGGCTGTTTTTAGGGAGGGCACATGTAGTGTGCTACTATTGGAGGATCTGGTCGGGCGGGAGGGATGGTGAGGGGTGAAGGGGATATCTAGCCAGTTGGAGTTGTGTGAGTGAATAGATTTGTGTATGATGGTGAGGGCTTTTATAGTGGATACGGGAGAGGATGGGAAGCCAATGGAGATTTTTGAGAATCGGGGTGATGTGTTCGTATTTATGTGAGTTAGCGATTATTCTTGCTGTTGCATTTTGCAACATTTGCAGGGGTTTAATAGAGGCGTAGGGTAGGCCTAGGAGGAGAGCGTTGCAGTAGTCCAGTTTGGTAGAGATGGTGGCCTGGATCACTGTACGAAGGTCTTGGGGGTAAAGCAGGGGTTTGAGTTTTTTTAGGACGTTGAGTTTAAAAAAGCCTTCTTTAAGTATGGAGCTGATGTATTTCTTCATGTTTAGGTGTTGATCCAGGAGAACACCAAGATCCCTTACGAATGGTTGGGCGGTGGAGATGCTAATGTTGGGATCATTGGCAAACGGTAGGGGGAGGGTAGCGTGAGGGGAGATAAGTAGGATCTCAGTCTTGGTGGCTTTGAGAGCTAGGTGGAGGTTGGTGAGGAGAGAATTGATGGCATCAAGGCATTTCTCCCAGTGCTTTAGGGCATCGGAGATGGAGCTTTGGATGGGGATGATGATCTAGACGTCATCGGCATAAAGATAGAATTTAAGGTTGAGTTCAGAGAGGAGTTGACAGAGGGGTACAAGGTAAATGTTAAAGAGGGTGGAGGATAGGGAGGAGCCTTGAGGGACTCCCTGTTGCAGGGGGCGAGGGTTGGATATGGTTTCGCCGATTTTAACAGCGAAATTCCTGTTAGAGAGGTAGGACTTAAACCAGGCAAGGGCAAGGCCTGAGATGCCGATGCATTCTAGTCGGGAAATGAGATGATTGTGGTTGATGGTGTCAAAGGCCGCGGAGATATCAAGGAGAGCAAGGAGGTAGCTGCGGCCTTGGCCCAGACCCCAGAAGAGGTGGTCAGAGAGGGTGAGGAGGAGAGACTCTGTATTGAAATGCTTCCAGAAACCAAACTGGGAAGCATGGAGGATTGTGTGGTTTTCAATGTATTCCATGAGTTGCGTATTGACAACTCTTTCTATTAGCTTGGCAAAAAAAGGGAGGTTGGAGATTGGGCGGAAGTTGGGTGGATTCACAATCCACCCAACTTCAACCTGCAATTTTGGCGGATTCACAATCTGCCAAAATCACAATGGTTTACATATCATATCATCTTTGTATCACTCCATGGTGAAACCACACCTACAGTACTGTTTACAATTCTGGTTACTGCATCTAAAGAATTTATAGCTTAATTGGAAAACGTACAGTGAAGGGTGACCAAAATGATAGAGGATGGCATGACTTTCCTGAGGGAAGGTTAAAGAGATTAGGGTTGTTCAGTTTGGAGAAGAGATGGCTGAGGAGTGATATGACAGAGGTCATAAAATTATGAGTGGAGTAGAAAAAGTAAATGGAAATCAATTGTTTGCTCTTTCAAAAAATACAAAGACTTGGGGACACTCCATGAAATTAACCAGCACATTTATTTATTTAGACATTTTATATGCCTTTGTTGCATATCAAAATCACAATGGTTTACAAAATAACAGTCATAATTTTCTGACAGAATTAACAGAGTGAAATGCTCCAGTAGAAATTATTCTGCTAATATAAATAACAAAACATATAACATGTTACAGCTAATCCATCTTAGCAATCAGTACATTGTAATTCATGTTTCATTGCATGTGTTCTACTTGCTTCTAGTCCAGACAACTCATTATTCTTAGTATTGAAATTACCTCACTTTCTTCTCACAGTTAATTCTTCTTGTTTCAAATTGAACCCTTGTCCTCCTTGATATAGCTGTTCTCTTACACTCTGTTGATTTTAAGTAAGATTATATGCATTCTTAAACATCCATATTTTTAGCTCATATTTAAATCTCTTTCTACCTGGTATCAGATGTATCATCTCAGGTAGTGAATTCCAAAGCTTTGGATCCACTACAGTCTCTTACTTGGGTCAGGTGTGCTCTCTGTATTGTTGGTACAACTAGAAGTCCACTATTTTGGGACTTCTGGTTGTACCACTGAGGTGTGTGTAGTTGTAATTTCACACCTATCAGGCCAGAGTAACTGGAATGAATTATTTTGAATATTAGCGTTAATACTTTGTAATATATTTGAGATTGTACTGTTAGCCAGCGCAGTGAAATCAGAGTGGGTGTAATGTGATCAAATTTCTTAGCTCCTAATAAGAGTCTAGCTGAGGTGTTTTGTAATAACTGTAGGAGTTTTAAAAGACATGTGGGAAGGCCCAATAAGAGATTTACAGTAGTCTGAAAAAAGAAGAGTTTGCAGTACTGTACAAAAATCCTCAAAAGCTAATAAAGGTTTCAGCTGTTGTAGTATATGCAACTTGGCATAATCTATATTGACTAATTTATTGATGTGCTTTTTCATAGTAAGATTGTCTAACTGGATCCCTAAATCACATACCTGATTTGAGGGGGTATTTTGAAAAGTCCCCCAAGTCCAGAACCAGTGGTTTAACCATAGACGAATTTCTCCTTAGCCAAATTATAAGTCCTATTGTGGTTTAATGTTAGTTTAAGTTGAGACAGGACTTGCTGAATAGCTTTCATATAGTGTTGACACTGTATGTTCAAATGATTTGGAAAGTGGATTATAAAACTGTATGTCATCAGCATACAAGAAGAATGAAATCCCTAGACCCGCCAGTAATTTACACAGGGGAAGCATATATATAGAACAAGGATGCCGATAGGGATGAACTTGAGGGACTCTTGTATCTATATGGAAAGTTTCAGATATGCAGTTGCCCAGTTTAACTTGAAATGACCTATAAGATAGGAAGGAAGAGAATCATCTGAGTACACGTCCATCAATCCCAATGATCCACAGTATCAAAGGCTGCCCTTAAATCAATTAGCACAAGAAAATAAGATTCACCAGAATCAAATCCTCATAAAACATCATCCATTAAGGAGAGGAGTACAGTCTCTGTTGAATGATGTTTCCTAAATCCAAAGTGTTTTGGAAAAAGAATATCTTTGTCTTCCAAGTGGCTCACTAGTTGGGTTAGCACAACTTTTTCAAGTACCTTTGAGAGAAAAGACAAGTTGGAAATGGGCCGATAGTTATCCCAATCGTCAATTCTACCAGTTTTATTTTTTGGTATTGGCTTTATCACATCTTGCTTTAATCCAGATGGAACAAGTCCTTCAGAAAGTGAAAAATTGATTAAAGTAGTTATTTTAGGAGTAATAACATTGTGTACTTCTTTCAGTGAACTGGCTGGGATTGGGTCACGTGGATGAATAGCCGGTTTAATTTTGGAAATAATTTGACTGTCTTCAATATCGGTTACTCAAACATAGTCCATTTAGCCAGGCCATGGGAGTCCTCAGTGGCCCTTGTAAGAGAACGTAGGGAAATGATTTTTCAACCTTTTAATTTTATCTAAAATGGTTGTGGCATATTCATTACATGGGGCCTTCGAAAAGTTAAAAGTTTCTCAAAAAGGAAGATGATGGGTCTTTAATTAGATTTTTAACAACATCAAAGAGTAATTTGGAGTTAAATATTACTCCTTGGATCTGTTCAGCGTAGTAATCTTTTTTTGCTTTGTTGGTTAATGTCCAGTATTTAGTTAGAAGAGACCTATATTTTTCTAAGGGATTCTGAAGTATGACATTTCCGCCATTGTTTTTCCAGTTTTCTAAGGGTCTGTTTAGAACGTCTTAAATTATCATTGTACCATGGATTCTTCAGATTGGAAGCATCCTTTTCTTTGTTAATGGTTCTCATTAGTACAGGACTGAGGTTGTCAGCTATGCCATTGATAATCTGGTCCCGGGAATCAAAGGCAGAAGCAGCATTAGCTTGATTTAATTCAAGGAGCTTATTTTCCATTGATTCTGAAAGTATCTCCTTATCTATTTAAAACAAATTGGAGAAAATATTTTTTCACTCAATGCACAATTAAGCTCTGGAACTCATTGCTGGAGAATGTGGTAAAGGTAGTAGCATAGCTAGTTTTAAAAAAGATCTGGACAAGTTCTTGGAAGAAAAGTCCATAAATAATTAACCAGGCAGATTTGGGGAAAGCCATTACTTATCCCCTAGTGTTAGTAGCATGGGATCTATCTACTATTTGAGAACTTGTTAGGCACTTGTGACCTGGATTGGTCTTTGTTAGAAACAAGATATTGAGCTCGATGGACCCTCATTCTGACCCAGTATGGCAATTCTTATGTTCTTATTCAATAAAAAGTTTAAACGTAAAAAATGGTAAGAAAATGACAGCATGAGCCAACAATTCTGGAAAGAAAACTTCAAGGAATCTGCAGTTTTAGTTCCTCAATATGGATTATTGGTAGAGCAGTGAAATAAGGAGCCAGGTGAACTCCAGATGCTTGGGCCTAAGTTCTGCTCCCTCACTCATTCTTAAGATTAGCAATAATAGCATTTCACTTTAGGAACTTTCATGCAGTCGGTATTTCTGCAATGTGCTGCCAAAACGTTCACTCCCTAGTGACAGCTGAATGTATCTTTCTGATATATCAATTTATAAAAACATGATAGGATTCTATTTGATGGCAGATGCTAGGAAATTTCATTTTTCAAATTATTGCAGACATTTATAGCCATTAATATAGCAAAATAGATGGCTAGCTGCTTACATATGGGTAAATTCACCTAGAATACATATTATATATAATGTGTATGATTTATAGATAATCTTTAGCCATCTGGTAATCCTATTGGGCACAGGCTCAGTCAGCCATAGTCTCTACAGTGTATTAGTAAGGAATTCCTTTCTGATAACCATCTTTTATGCCTTAGTTTGGAGGAAACTGATTTGACTCCTGCAGTTTCTCAAAGTAATCTATGTTTAATCTTTTTCTTTTTGCCAATAGATATTCTTCATGTTTGGAATCTACAGGTTCCAGTACTTCTCAGCTAGATCCTTCACCAACTAAACTTTTTAAATGATCAGGGGTTTAACCCATCCAAATATCTTGCTGCCATAGTAAATTCTAGTCTTTCTGAAGGCTCTTTAGCTCCAGTGTTAAATCAAGCATTAGTTCATCCAATTTTTAAAGACTGTTTTTTGGATCCAAGAAGCCTCACCCATTACTGACCTATATCTAATTTGCCTTTTGTAGGAAAAATTATTGAGGAAGTAGTGAACGATCAATTGATGGATTTTGTCATCAAAATGAATTATTTTTCAGCCGTGTCAATCATATTTTTGTCGTAACTATAGCACTGAAGCTGCTTTGGTTGCTATGAGTAATGAAATTAGATTTCAGTTGGATGATGAGAAGGCTGTGCTCATTGTCTTGATTGACATAAGTGTGGCCTTTGACACGGGCGATCGTGCTTGATTAACAGACTCTTTTGAATTGGTATTTTAGGAACAGCTCTATAATGATTAAAATCCTCTCTTTAGTGATTGGACCTATCAAGTAGAATGGAATTGTATGGACTCTCAAAGGTTTTGGCTTGTGGGGTCCTGCAAGGCTCAATTTTGTTACCTCTGCTTTTTAATATTTGCCTCCTTTAGCCACTTTAATTCAAGATCAAGGCTTTAGACCTTATCTTTACACTGATCATATACAAATTATTGTTTATTTTGATTCAAAGAAAAATGTAGATTTATCGAAGTTTAATGCCTGTTTCCATTTGGTGGCCCTGTTGCTACTTCAGTAAAAACTAAAATAAACCCTGTTAGGTCAGAAGCCATTTGGGTCAACAGATATTCTAAATTTAAGCTTCTTCCATCTCTATGGCCAGAATGATAATCCCAGTCAAGATATAGTAATATCTATTTGTGTGAAATTGGATAATCAGTTTAATATGTTACGTCAGTTGTCTCGAGAACTTCAAATAAAATTTTGATCCTTTAATTTTATTCATTGTTTACAGCCTTATTTGGGCTTGCATAAATCTTCAGATTTTCTCTGAAGGAGTGGTAGAGATTGCAGAGCTGAGAAGTTGATGTAGATGACAGGCTAGATAGGCCCTATGTTTTTGGTTTTTTTTTTTGCTTTGGCATTTCTGTTTCTCTTTGATACTCATAGCTGGATCTATACTTTGAAATGCACTACTCAGCAGAGAAGACCAACAGGAACTGTCATCATGTGAATCAGTACAATTTAATAAGTGAAGAGAATTCATTAAGTGTGTGCTTTTGAAGGCGAATGGATATAGAGTTTTAAGTATTTAGGATTACAACAGAAGTACAAGGTGGGTGGACATTTAATCAACCAAGCTATTCCATGTTTATACTGCTATTTCATTTTCTAAGGAATTCTGGAATATATTTTTCACTTGACAGTTGTGGGATAGGATGTGTAGTTACAGGGAACAAACACTATTTTAATGCATTTTGCTTCCAGGCTATAAAGCAACAAAAAGACAAACATTTTGGAAGGGGGTGTAAATCTTCTATAGCTGTTGTATGTTTTAACTTGTGGTAGATGCTTACCTTAAAATCCTGCCCATTCCAGTCAAAAGCAGATGTATTCTAATCTGTAAGGGGATCTTGATTAACAACTTATTTTGCTATGGGATGCCTTATACAAACCCCTGCTCTCTCCCAAAGGCATCTGACTAGCCCCAGATGACTGCAATCAGGAAAAGTAAGAGGAGCTGTAATAGTTTTTTAGTGTACAAAAAGGATTCAGCTTTCTCACCAGCTACTTTGCTGCTTGCATCTTCACTCTTAAGCAAGATAAAGAAAGCATTGCCATGGCCCCCTCTCAAACCTTGATCCCCAGCTTATAAAGTAAAACTAGCGTCTCCTAAAATCTGTGCTGGCCAACAAAATCCCTCCCCTGTGGTTTTGGGGTTTTTTTTTGTTTTTTTTTAAACAACTTCTCTGTACTTGGGGAAGTGCAAAACGTAACCAGCAATGTCACATATTTCCAAGAAGGGCTCAGGTGACTATAGTTCAGTTTTACTTCGTTTACTAACAAAGCCCAAACAATACTTTAATTCAAAACCATCTGAAAGAACCCCTAGGAAGAGAGGAAAAAAACCCAAAAAACTAACAGGGTAAAAATGTGGCTTTTGGATAGCCCACACATGGCAGCCATGTGTCTTCCACAAGGCGTCTGCACAGCCCCTCTCTCTTGGAACACATTTCCTCAGGCTTGCAGGAGCTGACACTAGACAGTGACTTATCCTACAGCTCCTGCGGGAAACCCTCATGCCGCTGCGACATATCAACCAGAGGCCCAAACCCCCCCCCGAGTTTGACAACACAGTGTGAAAATACTTGGGTATACAACCTGTCATCTGTTACAGGTTTCACTGCTTGGTCTTTCAAACATTTTTATGGGGAAGAAATCTGTTGGGTTAGCTAAGGCCACAGATGCTTTTAACTGTCTTCCTCGAAGTGGCTAAAGCAAAACAGCTGTGTCAGTGCAAGAAAAAACAAACAGAAGTCAGAGCTCTACCACCCAGCTATCCAGTCACTAGTGAAAAAACATCAGCCTATGATATTCATAAAACAGACAAAAAAAAAAAAAATCAAATATTGACAGTGCAGAGCCAGTGAAAATACAGGAGAAAAGAAAATGACTCGAAGACTCAAGAGATGAAGGGAGTGTCGTTATTTATTTTATCTCCCTTCAGCTTGGATAGGATACTCTGCTTTACAGATCTGGCCATCTATTTTATTTTGAGAGAACCATAAGAGGACAGCATGAGATGGAAATGCTACAATACGATGAAGAGAAGGCACGTGAGAATGTATGCACAGTCATCAAATTGCATGAATTGTGCCTTGTTAGTCATTTGAAGAGGGATAACACACTGGCCAAACATTCCAAAAGTTAGAGAGACAATATAACCTACCCAGATACGATTACACATCATAAAGGCAACACCTCCATGGGGGAACATTTTTCAAGCCAGATCAGTGCATCACTGATCTTATGATCAGAATACTAAAAGGGGAATTCAAAACTATCTGGGAACGCATGACATTTCAAGTTAAAATGATCAAACACTTCAGTAGTAACAAAAAAAAAAAATTCACAGAGGCTTGGGGATTTTTAATTCACTCTCAGACATAATTCTGCTGCCTCTTTGTGATCTTATAACTGCTAACAAATCAACCCTCTACCCCCTTCCTCTTCACACTACCACTCTAAAGTACTATATGGTTCACTTGTATGTTTAGGAAACATTTTGTTTTGATCCAATGAAGACAGTGTTAGCTCCCAAAAGTTAGTTAATAAATGTTTTGTAAATCCACTAAAATGGTATCGCCGTATATTTGTTTACTGACCTTTCCTTTCCAGGAAGGAGACTTTTTTTTTTTTAATTCTTAAATTAACCTGCTTGCTGCTTCCCTTGAAACTCCAATCGAATATGCAAAAATAGGGACTCTGCTTTCATTATCCATTACCAGAAACTTCTTCTGTAGTTGGTCTCCCTCAGCTTTCTTAATCCTGCTCTCTATCCTCCCACATCATCCTTTTACAGCTTTGAAAACACTAGTACAACCTGTAATTTACGGTATATTTGACATCCTTTGTTGCCCATTTTACACTGACTTGATGAAGGGAGCATAACCTTTGAAAGCTAGCCACAAATACAGGGGGAATGCTATATTTACTAAAATGCAGTAGCCTGTGTTGCACAAATTAATGCGTATTGTTAGTAAATAGGCCCATACAGATTAATGGAGGCCTGTAGCTAAACATGTGCTAACATGCTTATTTTCCTTTAGCAAATGCTATTATTTAAATGCCTGCAGCAATGTACAGAAAAACCACAACAAAATACAATCCCAATAAAATCAACTCACCCCTGATTTAATGTATATTTCAGTAAAAATGGCCCAGAATAAGTTAGTCCATTAAAAAAGTTACCTACAACTTATCTGCTGACCTTTTATATATTTTAAAAAATGATGTGGCTTTGCTACTGGAAACCAAAGTCATTCATGTACCCACAGAATAGGTACAACATGGTAGTAAATAGTGCAAGCTTGTTCAGTACGGGCCCCACAGAGACCACCCCCCATGGTAGGAGTGTCATTTAGATTTAATGTCCGTGCAATCTGTGGCTTCCCTGGTGAGAATGACAACAGTAATGTCATCTTATTGTGATGGTCACAAGAACATACGAAATGCCATACTGGGTCAGGCTCCAGGTCCATCAAGCCTAGCATCCTGTCTCTAACAGTGACCAATCCTGGTCACAAGTGCCTGGCAGGATCCCAAAGAACAAATCCAGTCCTTCTTGCTCATAACCAGGGATAAGCGATGGCTTTCCTAAGCCTACGTGGCTAATAATGGGTTATGGATTTCTCCTCCAGATATTTGTCTAAACCCTTTTAAAACCCATTACTCTAACAACTTTCACTACATCATCTGGCAACAAATTCCAGTTTGTGTACTGATTGAAAAAAAGTGCTCTGATTTTGTTTAAATGTGGTACCTATTAGCTTCATGGAGTGTCCCCTAGTTCTAGTACTATTTGAAAGGGTAAATGAACGTTTATCTGTTCCATCCTACTCAAGACTTCATAGACCTCTATCAGATCTCCTCCCAGCTGTCTTTACCAAGCTGAAGAATCCTAACCTCTTTAGCCTTTCTATCCCCTTTATCATTTTGAATGCCCTTCTTGGTAGCTTTTCGTTCTGCTATAATTTTTTTAAGATGGAGGGACCAGACACCCACACAGTACTTTCCTATTACCACCAAACATTCTATTTGCTTTGACCACCGCTGCACACTGAGCTGAGAGTTTCAAAGTATTGTCCTCAATGATTCCAAGATCTTTTTCCTGGGTAGGGAAGCTTAACATCGAACCAAGCATCTACCTATAGTTTGGATTATTCTTCCCTATATGCGTCACTTGTACTTGTCCATATTAAATTTCATCTGCTATTTAGATACCCCCCCAAGTCTTACAAGGTCCTCTTGCAGTTCCTCACAATCTGATTGTGATCTAATGACTTTGAATAATTGTGCGTCATCTGTGAATATGGTCACCTCATTCATCATTCCCCTTTCCAGATAATTTGTAAATATTAAAAAGCACTGGTCCCAGAACAGACACCTTGGGTACTCTGCTATTTTACTATTTCCACGAAGAGGACTAACTATTCAGCCCCACTGTCTGTTATCCTTTAGAATATTACTCAGCAGGATAAACGTTCCACTGACTATGCTTGCTAATGTAGCTGGATAATAGAGATGTGAATCGTTTTTGAACGATTAAAATTATCGTCAGATAATTTTAAAATCGTCCAAAATCGTTAGAGTGCACGATACAATACAAATGCCCCCCGATTTATCGTCAGGGGCATTTGTATTGTATCGTTAAATAGGGCGCGGGAAAACCGGCACACCAAAAAAAACCCTAAAACCCACCCCAAACCTTTAAAACAAATCCCCCACCCTCCCGAACCCCCCCAAAATGTTTTAAATTGCCTGGGGTCCAGTGGGGGGGTCCCGACGCGATCTCCCTCTCTCTGGCCACGACTGCGTTGAGAGAAATGGCGCCGGTGGCCCTTTGCCCTTATGTGACAGGGCAAAGGTAGCGCCGGCGCCATTTTAAAGATTGGCAATACGGCCCGCGCGCAGGAGGTCGCTCACGGACCCCCGCTGGACTTTTGGCAAGTCTTGTGGGGGTCAGGAGGCCCCCCCCCAAGCTGGCCAAAAGTCCGCGGGGGTCCGGGGGCGATCTGCACGCGTGACGTCGGGAACCAGGAACCAAAATGGCACCGGCGCTACCTTTGCCCTGTCACATGATAAGGGCAAAGGGCCACCGGCACCATTTCTCTCAACGCAGTCGTGGCCAGAGAGAGAGAGATCGCGTCGGGACCCCCCCCCACTGGACCCCAGGCAATTTAAAACATTTTGGGGGGGTTTGGGAGGGTGGGGGATTTGTTCTAAAGGTTCGGGGTGGTTTTTAGGGTTTTTTTGGTGTGCCGGTTTTCCCACGCTCCCCCGATTTACAATTTTTAACGATTTTTAAAAAAATAAAACATGACGATAAGATTTCCCTCCCCCCCCAGCCAAAATCGATTGTTAAGACGATCGATCACACCCCTACTGGATAACATAAACCTAACAGGCTATGTTTGAATATAACCAGTTAGGTTTTAAAGTTATCTGGCCTTATATGGCCAGATAATCTGCCACTCAATCAGATATCTTCAAAAATATCCAATTAAGTGTCATTGTTAATTTTTTATTTATTTATTTATTTATTATTTTTAGAGAGCGCCTTTCAAGGCCTGTCCCCCAATTCCCTCCCCTGTCTCCCAAGATCTCATATATGGCCCTGCCAGGCCACGAACCCCCCCACCTCCCCTTCTGATATTACATTTTAAAAAATAAAATTTGCAGGTCAGTGGCTCCTGTCCCACCCCACATCCCCTTGGTTCTTTTTATTTTTATTTTTTTAAACAAATGTTGGCTCACTCCTAACTCATCTCTTGCATCCACAAAGTCCTGTAAACCCTGCTGCTTCCCCACAGACAAAGAAAGCCCCAGCCAGGAGAGAGGAATTCACCCACCCGCTCCTGGTGCTTCCAGCGCATCTCTGATAGGAAAAGTGTTGGAAGTATAAGCTACCTTTCAGTTTAGAGCAGATCAAAAGTTATCTGCATAACTTAGCCAGCTACAATTGAAAATTGGTTAAGTGAGCCGGATAACCTAGGGCCACTTCAGAACAGCCACTTCAGAACATCTAATGACTTATCCGGCTATAATTTAGCTGAATATGTGGCGCAATATTTAAAAAGTTGCCATTAGATGGATAACTTGAGTTATCTGGCTGAATGACTGAGTATGGACTTCTGGGTTGTATACCATCCAGACCTGGAACACTAAGCTTGATCAGGCTTTTGAGTTGCTCCGCTTTGTTATTGTAAACATAGATCTTGTCAAACTGCCCCTTGGTATCATTCTGGCTTAAATACCATGAAAAAGCAGATTAGTCATGAGAGAATATGGTGCAAGAGAAAGTTCCCAGAGGATGAGTCTAAGCTAAAAATTTATATTAAGCATTACTTATTAGCAGTTCAGCAAGCTAAGAAAGATTATAAAACTATACTTGCCAAAACAGGAAATAGACCCACACAGTTGTTTAGGCTTGTATCTCACTCCAATAAATTAACTGCAGACACTCCCGTTCTTTCCATACAAAAATTATTAGGTCTGAATTCTCTTTTAGATCTTCTTTAATTAGTCCCACTCAGTTTCTTGACTTATTTTCCAAGCTATCCAAGGATATTATACCAATCAGTAATTCTGCTTCATTCAACAAAGCTACTCCAGCTGGGTCTACGTATTCTTAAGCAAATTAATTATTCTCCTATTGACCCACTGCCTTTTGTTTATGTATAAAATCCTGTACTAAGCTTACTCTCTCATCTCCCTGATGATATAAACTCTAGTTTTGATCTTGGTACTCTCCTTCAATCTCCCATTGTTAGACCTGTGCTAAAGAAGCATTCTCTTGACCCCAATTTTCCTGATATCTATTGCCCAATCTCCAACTTGCCTTCTCTCTTGAAGGTCATTCAGTCTCAGTTCTGTGGTTTCTTAGAGAGTACACTAGTTCTACATCCTAAACAATCTGGGTATCAGAAAGGCCATAGCACTGAGAATATGCTTACTGCCTTGATCAAAGACATTAGTCTTCATCTTGACAAAGGGAAAATAGTCCTGTTAGTGTGCTTCGTTATGAGCTCAGCGTTTGATACTGCAGATCATCAGTTCTTGCTCAATCACATTTTTGACATAGGAATCTGGGAACAAGCACTACTTTGGATTACGTCTTTCCCTGAAGCAAGATCTTACTCTGTCTCATGGAACTCTACGCAGTCTGCCTCTATTCCTCTCTGTTAGGATGGATCCTTGAGGAGCACCACTTTTCCCAGCTTATTCAATCTATATTTAGCTACACTTGCTACTTTGATTCAAAGTAAAGGATTTTCAAGCTATTTCTATGCGGATAATATTCAGATCATAGCTAGTTTTGATTCTGAGTCTTCATTTTTCTTATTGGCTTTCAACAATTTGACCAAAATTGCTGATAGGTTAAATCGGAAGCAATGTGGTTTAACCAGGAAACATACTTCTAGACTGCTTCCTTTGCCTCTCTCAAGGCAGGAAATTCTATTCAGGTTAAAGATGCTATTATAACTTTAGGGATTAGAATTGATCCTTCATTAAATTTTGCTAATCATATTCATACCTTTTGCAAAGTAATTTCTTTCTGAGATTTATTCAAAGACTTGGGCCATGCTGATTTAAAATCATTAGTTTGTCCTTTAATTTTAACATGCCTAGATTACTTTAATGCTATTTTTCATGGCTTCAAAACCATACAGATTAGAAAACGTCAGACTATCCAAAACATAGCAGCAAAGTTAATCTTTGGTAAGTGAAGATTTGACCATTTTACACCCATCCCCACTTCGAGATCTACAATGGCTCCCCATTTCCTTCTGCTTTCTGTTTAAAATAGGGTGTCTAATTTTTAAGGCCTTGTGCTGGGATACCCCATCGTATCTTTCCTGCCTGATTGTTCTCCATTGCCCATGGAGATCCTTGTGCTCTTCCCAGCAACAGCTCCTAGTTCTTCCCTTCCCAAGGAAGATTAGGTTAGAAAGAACTAAAGGAGCTGATTTCTCGTATTTAACCCCAAGCCTCTGGAATGCTTTTCCATTGGCTTTACTCTTAGAGAAAGATTATTTAAAATTTAGGAAGGCTTTGAAGACTGTTTCTGCAAGCTTTCCAATCAGATTAAGTTATTAATCTATTTCCTGCTTTGCATTTTCCATGCAATATATATACATACACACACACACACACCTGTGCCTTCAGGGCATTCAAGAACTAAAGGAATTGATGTTAATGAAGGGTTGACACTTGAAGCTTGCAAATATTCAGAGACATCGCTGTCAGTGTGGATACAAAACACCAAGGCAATTCAGTCTTGCATTGGACCATCGATTTATTTAAGGACTGTGGTTTTTTTGTTTAATATACATTATTCTATAATAAAATGATTTGGTGGTTTTAGCTTTAAATGAGTATATAAAACATTTGTATAATAAAAGATTTTGTCTAGTATGATAATGTTTTGGGCTTTAATTTGTTTAAGTAACTAAGTTGAACACTCTTGTATAAATGTAGCATGGGATCTACTTAGTTTTTGGGTACTTGTAGCCTGGATTGGCCACTGTTGGAAACAGGATGCTGGACTTGATGGACCCTTGGTCTGACCCAGTATGGCAATTTGTTCTTTATATATATATATATATATATATATATATATATATATATATATATATATATATATATATATATATACACACATATACATACACACACACACATACATACATATATACATACACACACACATATATATACATACACATACATATATACATACACACACACATATATACATACACATACATATATACATATACACACACACTTTTGCCTCATTTTGATTTCTGCACAGAGTTCAACAGCAGGAGGAAAGGTTATGCTCATGATATCTGAATTATCCTGTCATTTGTGATCAACGGTCTGTAATATTTCATACTCAAGGATTTTGAGGTACTTCTGCAGCTGTATTGGGTGTACAGGTCTTGCAAGTTCCACCTTTCATTTTACTTTTTTACTATATTCAGCTGGATACCTTCATTAAGATTCATTCTAGTACAGCAACTCATTTAAGAAGTGGGGCTGGCCCTAGAGCTGACACCCGTGTAATGGACTTTTCATTAAACTTGGATTTTCCAGAAGACACTCATCACAGTAAAAGTTGTGGGGTATTAAGTTTATCAGCGAGACCTAGTCCCTTTAGTCTATACTACCAGGTTGTGACAACACAGTTATAGTGCGTTGTCACTTGTGGCTATATTTGTGTGTCTAGAAAATGTCATGACTGATGGATTAATACGTATTAATCTATGTTTATGAACAATAAGTAGTTGTCAAGTTATATGTAATGAAGTGTTACAATGTCACATCATCTTTAACTTATGTCTTGAATATCTGGTCATTTTAACTTTGCAACACATTTTCATGCCCATTTATTGTATAGATTCGTTATCACAGCGCGTAAGGTTGCCATGTGAAAATGAGTCACCTTCAAATGGCGACTGACACATTTGAGATCCAGGATAGAACGAAAGGAACCCTCCTTCTTGGGCACAATAAAATAGATGGAATATCATCCCATACTTTGAGAGCAGGGCCCACTGAACTGCCATCTCCTGCAGAGGAGCCAGTCAAGGAGTACCAAGGTCTGGCGAACCTCTGGACAAAGCTGTAACCAAACCATCATTCTTGAGCATCTAAACAGCGCTGACACAGGTTAGAAGCCTTGTCAGGCTGAGAAGCCCGGATAGGCTACACAGAGAGAAAGGTACTTAGGCTTTTTGTTCACCGGTGCCATAGCGCCAGTGAATGTGCGTCAAAACGGCTCGTGTTCAAAAATTTATGCGCACAAAAATTAGGCACCCCAAAAATAAGCGCTGCTCAATCCACATGCACAATTTGTGTGCGAAGACTTGCCCGTATCACTAGTTTAAAAAGTTGTGCACCCAAAACTGAGCACACCACACACAAACACACACAGACGTCCTATAGAGGGCAGAAAACACGCACAGAAGCACATCAAAAACGCCGCCACGGCCTACCATGCGGTACACAAGCAAGAAACCTAACTGCGGGGTCTAGCCCACCGGGAGCCACTCAACCTGCCAGGCTGCCCAGTTTCCCCTAACCCCAATAGGAGCGGGAACGATGTCAGAACAGCATGCCGAGCATGGAGACCGGAGGAAGTCCTAAAATCCCTCTGTTTCAGAAGGTAAATCTTCTTCCGTGCTTTTTTTTTTTTTTTTTAAACTTACCAGAGTACAGCACTGACCGGCTGAGAACAGAGATGGTCTCTGGTTGTGGGGGGGGGGGAAGAGGGTACCTGCCATCACCGCTGCACTCTGCCTCCTGCACAATCAGCTAAGCCCACACCGGGAAACCCAGCTACCAGACCAAGGCACACATCTGAGGGACCACAGAAATCACCTCAGGAATTCTCCTGGGGAGGGACCACTTGGTACCACCACAAGACAGCGGGAGTGGAGTGAGAGAGAGACAGAGAGACACTCTGAGGAGGCCTTCACAGTATTCAACTATTTATATCACTGTAGGAGGGCAAGCTAATAGCTCGAGGTGAGGTAGTGGTAATAGTTTAGGGTTTAGGGACCAGTTTTACATGCAGAATGAGACGTACGAACAGAACAGTGCACCTTGGTGAAGATTTGACACCATTTGGAGTGAGGAAAATCTTATAAAGTTGAGATTTCAATTATGTTCTCTCACCCTAGCTTGATAGTACCTTGTTATAGAGGCCATCAAGCTAGGGTAAGAGAACATTGCAGAAATCTCAACTTTGTGAGACTTTCTTCACTCCAAATGACATCAAATTTTCATAGAGTTGTACTATGCTGTTTGTACATCTCACTCTGCATCGTGAGATCAGCATAGAGCATGTGCTAGCTGCACATGTATTGGATACCGCACGCCGGCACGGGCCTCCTCTTTTTCCACCACCGGCATTAAGATTGACCACACACTTGCATAGATATCTTAGCAAGAAAGAGGTTCTGAGAGCCCATACTTCCTGGCTGTTACGCTTGGGCTCCGGTCAGGAGGCGTGAACACCACCCAGCAGGGTGGCTCCAGGTGGAGAGAGACAGGAAGCTTAGAAACAGTGTCTGGTTCCAGGCTGGGTCAGGGCAGGCAGCAATAAGCAGTGTCTAGTTCAGGCTGGGTCAGGGCAGGCGGCAAGGAGCAGAGTCTAAGTTCAGGCTGGGTCAGGGCAGGCGGCAATAAGCAGTGTCTGGGTCCAGGCTGGGTCAGGGCACAGTAAGCAGGGCAAGGCAGGTCAGAAGGCCCGTAGGCCACACACACACAGAAGGCCCGTAGGCCACACACCATAAGCGGGGCAAGGCAGGTCAGAAGGCCCGTAGGCCACACACACACAGAAGGCCCGTAGGCCACACACCATAAGCGGGGCAAGGCAGGTCAGAAGGCCCGTAGGCCACACACACACAGAAGGCCCGTAGGCCACACACCATAAGCGGGGCAAGGCAGGTCAGAAGGCCCGTAGGCCACACACATACAGAAGGCCCGTAGGCCACACACCATAAGCGGGGCAAGGCAGGTCAGAAGGCCCGTAGGCCACACACACACAGACAGAAGGCCCGTAGGCCACACACCATAAGCAGAGCAGGGCAGGTCAGAAGGCCCGTAGGCCACACACACACAGAAGGCCCGTAGGCCACACACCATAAGTAGAGCAGGCAGGTCAGAAGGCCCGTAGGCCACACATACACAGAAGGCCCGTAGGCCACACACCGTAAGCAGAGCAGGCAGGTCAGAAGGCCCGTAGGCCAGGTGAGAACAGCGAGGAAGGAGGCCCGAAGGCCGCGCAAGGCAAGGCAAGGAAAGGCCCGAAGGCCGCGCAGAGCAAGGCAAGGAAAGGCCCGAAGGCCGCGCAAGGCTAGAGCAGGGAGCCCAGGTGAGCTCGATGCCGAAGCACCGAGGCAACTGTCAGGCAGGGTTATAAGGGCACACCCAGAACATAGAGTGGACAGAGGAGATGGACTGGACCTGTCCGGAAAGCCAGCACTAGAGGGACCCCTGGTGGTGAGGCGGTTGCACTGCAGCCAAAACTGTAACACTGGCGTAAAGCCAGAAAGCTTTTCCTTCTTTCTCATGTAACTGTTATAGAAACATAGAAACATAGAAACATAGAAATGACGGCAGAAGAAGACCAAATGGCCCATCCAGTCTGCCCAGCAAGCTTCACACATTTTTTCTCTCATACTTATCTGTTTCTCTTAGCTCTTGGTTCTATTTCCCTTCCACCCCCAGTTTTAATGTAGAGAGCAGTGATGGAGCTGCATCCAAGTGAAATATCTAGCTTGATTAGTTAGGGGTAGTAGCCGCCGCAATAAGCAAGCTACACCCATGCTTATTTGTTTTACCCAGCCTATGTTATACAGCCCTTAATGGTTGTTTTTCTTCTCCCCTGCCGTTGAAGCAGGGAGCTATGCTGGATACGCGTGAAGTATCAGTCTTCTCCCATGCCGTTGAAGCAGAGAGCCATGCTGGATGTGCATCGAAAGTGAAGTATCAGGCACATTTGGTTTGGGGTAGTAACCGCCGTAACAAGCCAGCTACTCCCCTCTTTGTGAGTGCGAACCTTTTTTTCACATTTCCTCTTGCTGTTGAAGCTTAGAGCGATGTTGGAGTCACAGTAAGCATGTGTATGTTTATTTAATAAGGGTATTGACTCCAGGCAGTAGCCCTCATTCTGGCGAGTCACCCACTCTTCATTGGCGGCCTCTTGACTTTATGGATCCACAGTGTTTATCCCACGCCCCTTTGAAGTCCTTCACAGTTCTGGTCTTCACCACATCCTCAGGAAGGGCATTCCAGGCATCCACCACCCTCTCCGTGAAGAAATACTTCCTGACATTGGTTCTGAATCTTCCTCCCTGGAGCTTCAAATCATGACCCCTGGTTGCCAAGACTGGATAAATCCTAACTACCTGACCCAAAACAATTCACATTCATGTTCTTAAAGTAACATTTCATAATATAATTCAAATCTTGTTCATATATGAAAAAAACTAAAAGTATTGGTCTCTCAGGTATCTTGAGAGATGAGGATTCAAGAAAGTAGTCATGTTCACAAAATCCGTTGGTGATTGCAATACTTCTTGCTTCCCCAAGCATTGTTTGAAAGGGGAGAAAAAAACACCTTATTGAAGGAATATTTTCAGAGGGAATATGTAAAACTAGGTATTTTCTTAAGGTCTTCTGAGGCAATTCACCAATAACCTTAGGAAAATCAATGAAACACAAATTTAAATGTCTTAGTGGAATTTTCATAAATTCAGTTCTCCTTGTTCGAAATCCTCATCTTTGAATAATCATAATATTTACTGACTGAATATCTTAAACAGCTTTCTCAAGAAACTGAATCCACCCAGACTGTTCCTGAAATAATCTCTGGTGATCTTGAGTAAAGGAATCCAATCTTCCAGAAATAGTATTAACTTTGGTAGAACACTCCAAGAAGGAAATAGCTAAATCAGCCACTATTCCCACAAAGAATCAAGTATTATTACAACCAAGTTGGTTAGTGTGAGAGGGTTCCGGGTGACACTTAACTCACCCATAGATTGGGAAAAAAAAAAAAGAGTCCAATAACATCTCAGCATTACTGGAATACCTTACACCTGAGGGATTTAAAGATTGACTCACTCGGTCCATTGCCTCCCTGCCAGGGTATTCACATATCGATGATAAATCCAGAACCTCAGGTGCTGAACCTCTGGCAGCTCCTTCTAACACAGCTTCTCTAATGACCTCATCAGTCTGCACCTCAGCTCACATGTAGTAATCCAGCTCTGCTCAGCTGGTGGCAATGTACAATCCAACAGGCTGAGAGATGCCTCCTCCTGAGACGAATGCGGTGCTCCTCCGCCGGCACAGACAATGGGACTCAAATTCCTTACCTCTGAAGTGGGAGCCACAAATTCAGGGATGGGTACACAGACCAGCAGGGAGTGGAGCCCCAGAAGGAAAGACTCTCACCTTACCTTTCCTTTTAGATGGCATCTCCTTGAAGAATAAGGTAAAGAAGAAACTTGTGGAGTTGTAGTGAGCCTTGTCTATCTCATGCTGCCACCTTGACTTCTCCCCTTGATGTAAACCTCACAGACCATTCATCTTTCTTACCCTAATTTGACCAAAAGTTGAGAATCCTCTGTGCCTATATATATATATATTTTATTCCAGTGTCCTTTCTGTGAAGAAATGCTTCCATGTTGTTCTTATAGTCTCCCCTGACACACATACACGTGCGCACACACCCATCTCCATCCCCGTCTCATGGACCATTGCTTGGTTCAGTCATCCTTGCCCCTAAAGGACTGTGGGTAGATGTGTTTCCACATTTAAAACCTAGCCAGTCTAAGAAGCAAGAGTCACATCTATCAGGAGGCAGATATTACTCACCGATAGGCCATTAAGTTGGTCCTGGAAAACAACCCAAATAAAATATATAGCATTATACAGCACTACACGAGAATGTAGGTAATTGGGAAGAAGCTTGTAATTATGTAATTACAAATCAAATGACCTTCAGCTGCTGAAATAAGCTGTTAATTATTTTTCTGGCCTTGAGCACAGGAGACCCCAGTGTGCTGCTATGAATGATGCAGGAGCCCAGCAGTATAATACGCCCTCTTCTCTTACTCGACACACATCTGATCATTAGATTATTCTCATGGTTACGAAAGAATCTCCCCTCGTGTGTCTCCATCCAACAGTTTAAGAATCACACAAGAAAACTGCTTTCCTTAAATGCTTTCAGATCGTTGGCATTTCAGGAATACCTAAACAATCCCAGATGCAGCGCACTGTTCCTGGCTTCCTTTCAGTGCAGGGACTGACATGCTTGGTGATTAATCACCTGTGTTTGATAATAAATATACTCTGCTGCGGCTTATTGTGCCAGAACGGTTCCTGTAGTAATCTAGGAGTCTATATATAGGTTTTCATGTGGAGTGGATTTACTTTTTTGTTATATACAAATTGAGATAGTGGGAAAGGATCCTGAAGTAACTGTGCATGTGTGCACACACACATGGTCATTGCCACTGTGGATTTTATATAGCATAAGGATGATCAGAGTATTTGTTTTGCTTTGATATTAGTACATTTTTAACATTTTCTCTATGGGGGTGTTCTTCCTTCTGTGCAACTGTCAAGATGAAGATAAAGAAAAGTGAACATGGAGCAGAAGTGAAACTCCTAGAAGCAGCAGAGCTGGAAGCATTCGTGGTCTCTGCCTCAACCCTCATGTTCATCCACCCTTCCTTCCCCCTTTTCACCCCCTCTCTCTCGCTTTCTCTTTGCTCTGATTCTCATCTGCTGTTTATCTCATATTCTCAAGCTTTTACAATAATATGTATACTGTATATAGAAAGAGAGAGGGGCGTGTGTGTGTGTGGCCTGGTATGCTGGTGCCCGCCCCAGCCCCTCTGAGTTGACATTCCAAGCGAGTGTCCACCTTGCCCACTTGTCCCTATAGCCCTGTGTGTGTGTATCTAACACAGTAACATTGTAGAGGTTGGCAGAGAAGGACTAATTGGCCCATCTAATCTACCCAGTTGTCTATCTCAATTTCTACTATTTTGGGGTAGATGAGGATGTAAATTCCTGTACTTAAATCAACATCTGTTCCCCTACATGTCTTTTGCCTGACCTCTAACCTGAGATCAACATAGAATATGTGATAGCCTCATGAGATTTGAGTAGCACAGGGATGGCACGCAAGGAAGAGCAGCACAATGGGCTCTCCCACTTGCTCCCGATGGTTTGTGTGTGACTGTGGTGTGTGTGTGACCCCAGACAGATATGGATCCCTTTAACAATTTTTTCCAACATTCCATTTGTTGGAAAGCAAACAAATTTTAGTTTTTAAACTCTTCATTTACCAGCTTTTATGCAGTACATAAGAATAGTTGTAGCAGAGTCGTAATACAGACAAACCCAATCCACCTTTCCCCAAGTCCCTAAGAGCACAGACAAAGAATTCAAGAGAGGAGAATCATCTCACAAAAAAAAAAAGAAAAAAAAAAGGACATCATCCCACTAAAAAAGTAACATGGGTTTTTTTGTTAGACACTTAAACAGTTTATCGTCTTTTTGTTAGGAATTGTGGACCCTTGGCCTGAGGTGGATTGTTGCTACCTGAAGGGTTGGGCCCCACAGGTCCCCACCATCAGAAGGTGAGGCTGGCCGGGAACGGAGGCGAGCTGGAACTTCACCTGTGCCGACCCTCGTTCCCCGCAGGTTGAACCCTTGGGTACCGGGGCAGGCAGGACTTAAGAGCGCCCCTGTGTGGCTGGTCCCGGAGAGGGTAGGCGAGTGAGTGCAGAGAGTGTCTGAGACAGGAGCACTCTCGGAGAGAGGAAGAGGAGGAGAAAGAGTCTCAGGAAGTGTAAGGCCACTGCAGCTCTGAAGGGAGTAGAGCAGGACCATGTGGGAGTGGCCTCGAGGAGAGGAGGTGCAGATGTGAAGACACGAACTGTAATACACTGGATAAGGGCTAGAGCGGGAACCCGCTGTAGCTGGAACCTGGAGGGTAACCTGGGACATGGCAAGCCGGTGACAAGGTATTCTGTAGTAGCAGAGTGGAAGGCTGCCCCGAGGAGTGGGGCTCCGAGGCCCAGTCTGAATGTGTACTGCGCTGAGCCAACTCCTGGAGAGAGAAGGCACTGTAGCAAGTCCTCAAGGAGAAGTACCGTGGGGATTCCCAGAAGCAGCGGGTACTGCCGTTGGAACTCACAAGTAGACTGGTGCTGAGCCTGGCCCCGAGGAGTGGGAAGCGCTGGGAGAAAGTCCAGGTTAGGTTGCGCTGAGCCAGGGCCTGCAAAGTGGGAAGCGCTGAGAGAGAGTCCAGGTAAGGTTGCGCTGAGCCTGGCCCTGAGGAGCGGGAACCGCTGAGAAAGAGTCCAGTAGCTTGTGTGAGCCAGGGCCCGTGGAGCGGGAAGTGCAGAGAGAGAGAGAGAGAGAGAGAGAGAGAGAGTGTGTCTGGGTAAGGTTGCGCTGAGCCTGGCCCCGAGGAGCGGAAAGCACTGAGAAGAAGTCCAGTTAGGTTGCACTGAGCCAGGATCCACGGAGTGAGAGGCGCTGAGAGAGGAACCCGGAAGGAGAAGCACAGAGGTCTGTCGGCAGGAACAATCTGTCCGCGAAGAAGATATGGCACCAATCAGGAACCATGGAACTCGTTGCCAAGTCAGTTAGTGGAGGCTCCAGGTGAGACTTAAATATCCCGGGTCAATGATGTCATCAGGCGGGGACGAATCTGGAGTCCCCAGCATGGTCCCTTTAAAAGCAGAGCAGGTAGCGTGCGCGCGCGCCTAGAGAGACCCAGGATCGGACATTTCTTAGGGGGATCCACCGGTGCAGAGAGTCTTTCTAGTTTTGACCTCCTAAAAATTACTCTGACATCGCTATGCCATCAGCACTTCAGGGGTCTCCCCCATGCCAGTTCTCAGTAAATTCTTTTTTTTTTTTTTTTTTTTTTTTTTTTTTTGAGACGGCCGACTGCCATGCGACTTAATTGATCCATGTTGTTTAATCACTGCCTTCGGTATGTATGGTTCTTTTTTGCCTCTGGCTCTAGTTTCAAACGGTGTTTGTTTTTACAATGCTTCGTTACAATTCACTGTGGGGTAGATTTTCAAAGGGTTATGCGTGTAACCCCCAAAAACCTACCCCAAACCCCCCCTGCACGCGCCGAGCCTATCTTGCATAGGCTGCTGGCGCGCGCAAAGTCCCGGGGCTTTCCTGGGGGGGGGGGGGGCGTGCCGCGGCCGGCGCGTCATCGGGAACGTTCCGGGAGCGGGGCCGCGGGTGTGGTTCCGGCCCGGGGGCGTGGCCGTGGCCTCCTGACCAGTCCCTGGACCGGAACATGGCGCGCCGGCAGCTGGCCTGGCGCGCGCAAGTTACGCCTGCCTCGGGCAGGCGTAACTTTTTGATTAAAAAGGTAGGGGGGGTTTAGATAGGGCCGAGAGAGGTGGGTTAGGTAGGGGAAGGGAGGGGCAGGTGTGGGGGGGTGGAGGGGGGTGGAGGGAATGGAGGCAGGCTGCGCGGCTCGGCGCGCGTAGGCTGCTGATTTTGGGCAGCCTTGCGCACGCCAACCCCGGATTTTAACAGATATGGGCTGCTACGCGCATATCTATTGAAATCCGGAGTAAATTTTGTTTGCGCCTGGTGCGTGAACAAAAGTACGTGCGCGCGTAGTTTTATAAAATCTGCCCCATTTTGTATTTCTCATTCAGAAACTCCTCCACAAGGCCCATGTTTTGAACTTCCTGTTTCATCTAACATTTCCTGTGCGTGGTATGTTCTGGTTGTCAAGAGTCCCCGTTCATGATCCTCTTCGCTGCTTTTGACCTCCGCTCCTGTTTCTTATTATTAATTTTTCTGTTTTTTCAATAGTGTACGGATTTCACTGAGTTGCAACCCGCTGGGACACAATATAACTAGGTACCTCTGCCACGCCTTGCTCCTTTGCTTTTTCCGTTTGTCTATTTGGGCCTGTTTGTTCACTCTATTTGTTATTATTATTTTTATTTATTTTTTCCTTGCTCTCCTGCTGCTTTCTCCATTCCTTCCCCCCTTCCCCCTTTTCCATCCCCCCTTTTCTCCTCCCTTTCCCCACCTCTCCCCTTCCCCCTTTTTTGATATTTTCCTGTTCTTGAGCTTCATTCCTGGCCTCTGTGCCTTGCATTCCGGGTCATTTGTTTCACATTTTAGTTGTGTTCCTCTTTAGTTTATATTTGATGCTGCCTTTAACAATTTATATGTTAAACATATACGTCTTTATAAATGCTTTTCTTTATTTACCTGTAAGATTTTTTGCATTTTCTTTGTATGTCAGGTCTGTTTGGTTTTAGTTTTAATTATTTTTTAAATTACCCCCTTAGTTGCGTGCCCTTTCACATTATGTGTTATGCTACTTGAAACACTTTATATGTTAAATTTATATATGTCGGTATATAAACCCATTCTTCCTTCTGTTCATTTATATTGTGTGTCCCATTCAGGCAATTAATCTTGCAGTTTGGTGTTTCGTTCGTTTTTTTTTTTTGTTTGTCATGGATCCTTGCTAACTCCTCTCTCCAATTATTTTATTATCTGTTGACAGCTGAGTATTTGGGCTTCTGTCCTTCCCGATGCAGCCCATGTAGCAAAACACGATCTGTGTCAGGGGACCCAAACTTTTCCTGTACTCTGAGTAGAAGCTGGAAATGCATGAATAAAAAGTTGGAAATGCTTGGAAAGTTCCTTCACTGACTGATTTATTCAAATACCCTTATAAGGATCCTAGAACCTTTAGTGCTATACCATTTCTATTTGGTTTGTCACCATCTAGTATACCGCTCATCTCCTCCACTCTACTATTCGCTGCAACATAATAAAATATCCGTATGGTATGGGATGCTAATAGAAAGCATGAATAACTACTACCTTCATAGACTCTTGTACAGTGCAGATTTTGGAGAGGAAATTCTGCAGATTTTGGCTGAGGTGGTTCACCGGGTGTTTACATTTATTAATACAGTAATGACCTCGGTAAATATGAGACAGAATTTAAATTTCTTCACAGAATTTCTCTCTCTAGAGTTTGGGGGGTCAAGATGAATCTTTGGGAATCAGATTTATGTGAAAAATATCATTTGCCAGGAACAGTATATCACATGCTTACCAGTTGTCATAGTGAGCTCCTTTTGGAAGAAAATACTCAGTTGTTTGGATAAAAGCATTGAATCGCTGTGTAACGTGGTCTAATAAACTGATCTATTTTGGGATTCTGAACAAGGATCAAAGACTTCTTTCCATCCTTTAGGATTTGTTATCAATGCCTTGGCATTGGCTAAAAAAACAATCCTGTCTTGGAAAGGAGATGACCTCCCTAATTTCTTGAGCTGGAAGATATTAATGAAAAACTGCAGTAGTGGAAAAAATGAAATTGAGAAAGAAAATACCAAAAAGACAAACATAAATGATCTCTCTCTCGCTATATATGTCCAATATTAGGAAAAAATCGTAACTCTCTGACAGACACAATACTTGATGCTGTGTGGACCTTCTATGTGTAAGGTATAATCTTGTGTTGTGTAAGAGGTGACAAATTGCTGTGTGTGAATGGGTGGTTAATGTGAATGGCTGCACGACTGAATGATTGATGTTTGTGGGGATAAAAAGGGGGAAAGGTTTCAGATTGTTTTGATTGAATAACATGACACAGGATATGTAATAATCTGTATTTTGTTTTGAAGGTATGTATTGTAATGTTCCAATTGAAACATCTTAAAAAAAACCCCCAAATTATTTAAAAAAAAAAGTCATACTAAAATGATAGTGAATGTGTTTTTTTGATGGTTGAATATTAGAAGTTTTCATCACAGTTGTCTGTGGATTTGAGCCCCCCTTCCTCATCCACAGCACAGGACACACAAACAGCAGCTAGCACTTATTTTTACAGATGAAAGCAACTAAACTGGGGCTGGTTCTCCTATCTACTAGCAGCCCGGTGCTCAATCCCCCATTTTTTCTTTTGTTTCTGGAACACCTGGAGCTTAGCAAAAGCAAAATCTTACAACATTAAGCTCTCCCATGTTTTTTTAAAGCCTTTCCATGTGAAACCCAGAGTATAGATTTGTGAAACCACAGAAGCAATAAACAAAATTTGCAGATCTACTGTGGTGCAAGGTCGCTCTCTCCTGGTAGGCAAGTTTTATGCAATCATTTTTTGACATGACTTTTGTTGCTTTCATTTTGTCAAAAACAATTTGAATGCCTCTATGCTATAGGAGGATCAATGCATCAAGGTGAATCTGTAATAATGTACAGTATTACTCAGGTGTGAGGGGGAAGCACATCTTCACTGTATCTGCTGCAGAAATCTGCTTTCCTGAATTTTCTTCGCTGCACCATTTGTTAAAATGTCAAAGATTTTATCTGCTCTTTCTGTAATTCCACAGCAAGTTTTTCACATAGTTCCAAGTGCCTTGCTTGCTGCAGCCCTGAAATAATCAGCTTTTACCACTCTGCTTATGAAAGCGTCTTCTGGAGTGCAACATGGGAACTCTGACTGAAATCCTATTTATGACACACTCAACCTGGATTGTGAGCATCTTTGCTCCTTTTAACTTCCTGGAAACGTGTACCTTTCTCCCTTACACCGTATCTGCAACTCATTTGTTTAAGTGGATGCAGTTCACAAGTATTGTACTGTGAAGGAGTCCTGGATAACAGCAAAAGGCTACAGGTGGTTCTATTCCCTGAAACAGAGAAGGAGGGGGGAGGGGCAGGGGAGGAGCCAAACCAAAAGGAAATTGATAATTAAGGAAAAGTAGGACAACTCCAGGGAGAAGCAGTAGCTCAGTGGAGCAGATGTATACATAGTTTGAAGAGTGTCCCTCAAGTCAAGATGGAGTCCCGTGAAGCGGGTGGGACAGGAAGCCACACTGCTGGAAATTCAGGTGGTGCCAAAAAATCTGGAAGCTATATTGAAATAGCAGGGCTAGGCTGTCAGAGCCAGGGGAGAAGTGCAAGTAGGAAGCACGTACAGGAAGAACCCAGGCCAAATGTTTTGATCCTGTTATAAGACCCAGAGGGCTTCACTATTTCAGATCAGAAAGAAATTACTGTGGCTGAAAGGAATATATCTATACTTTTTAAATACTGGAAAAGTCTGATCTTGTGTGGAACAAAGCCTGAGGGGACACAGAATAGCCAGCATACAGTACTGAGTTTAAAGTACTCATTAATGTAAAAAGAACTAGGCAGCACCTCATGAAATTGTCAAGCAGCAAGTTTACAACACCTGAGAGAAAATACTTCTTTACATAAATCATAGTTCCATCTGTGGAACTTATTTATTTATTTAACATTTTTCTATACCGAACTTCATGACAAGCTTCATATCAGGCCGGTTTACATCAAACTTAGGGGTTAACTTAACAAAAAACCATATAACAGGAAGGCCGAAGCGCAGATACAAATAACAGGGAGAATGAACTTGGGGGCTAGGGTAGCCAGGAAATAAAGGACAGAAGAAACTGGAGAAAGAAAAACGTATGACTATACAGTGGCTGTGTCGGTCATTTAGACTATTGGGCTAAATGAAAGAACTTCTTGTCACAGAATGCTGGGGGCACAAATGATTTAACCAGGTTCAACAAGGGACTGGGCAAAAATATATGTCAGACAGATCAATCACAGTTTATTTAACATAACAGACAGGGATGTCACCCCAGTTTCAATACAGTCCAAAAACCATTATTGCTGCAAACTGGAAGGGTATAGCATGGGATGGACAATGGTACATATACCCTGTTTCAAATAAACTTTTCTATGTACTCAGTGCATCGAACTGTCAGAGACATTACACCATGGACCTTTGTTCTGACTCTGCAGTTTTCACATTTTGCTCTGTATATTTTAAAAAGCCCTCCCCCCTCCTCTTTCCCACTAAGTATTAGAATGCAATGAGGGGAGCGGGACTGTGCAAAAGGGACACAGTGGGGAACCAAGCAGCACATTCAGAGTCACCACTATCTTAAAAACATGGTCTCCACCTCTCTCCTACAATTAAAAAATGTAGAACACATAGGGGCGGATTTTCAGAGCCCTGCTCGCGTAAATCCGCCCAAAACCGGGCGGATTTATGCGAGCAGGGCCCTGCGCGCCGGTAAGCCTATTTTACATAGGCCTACCGGCGCGCGCAGAGCCCCAGGACTCGCGTAAGTCCCGGTGTTTTCGGAGGGGGCGTGTCGGGGGGCGTGTCGGGGGCGGGCCCGAACCGCGCGGCGTTTTCGGGGCGTGTCGGGAGCGTTCCGGGGGCGGGCCCGGGGGCGTGGCCGCGCCCTCCAGACCCGCCCCCAGGTCGCGTCCCGGCGCGCAGGAGGCCCGCTGACGCGCGGGGATTTACGCCTCCCTCTGGGAGGCGTAAATCCCCCGACAAAGGTAAGGGGGAAGTTTAGACAGGGCCGGGGGGGTGGGTTAGGTAGGGGAAGGGAGGGGAAGGTGAGGGGAGGGCAAAGGAAAGTTCCCCCCGAGGCCGCTCCGATTTCGGAGCGGCCTTGGAGGGAACGGGGGTAGGCTGCGCGGCTCGGCGCGCGCCGGCTATACAAAATCCATAGCCTTGCGCGTGCCGAGCCAGGTTTTTAGCAGATATGCGCGACTCCGCGCTTATCTACTAAAATCCAGCGTACTTTTGTTTGCGCCTGGAGCGCAAACAAAAGTAGGCTAATCGCGCTCCTTTTAAAATCCGCCCCATAGCTTGCATATAATCTGCCAACACATTTTCATTTCCTCGTTTAAAATAATTAGACTAGGATTGCAGGGGGTAAAAGGGAGCAGAGAAGGAAGTGAGCATTTAAAGAATAAAATTTTAAAAGCCATTTCCACAGGCAAAATGATGCTTTAGCTTCTTTTTTTTTTTTTTAAGAACTGACTACCCTGTTCGCAGATGAAAGTCTCTGTGCGTATTCTTTTACTTGCAATACGAAGAGGAGTTCTTGCATAGGGGTCAGGAATTAGGCATGCGCACCTGAATTTTCAGAAGCTTGTGCATAATTTTTCTCAGAAAATCTACCTCCATGTTAGGAAGTGTAAATGTGTGCAGGGTAGTTTTTCCGCAATAATTTTCAAAGGGAAAGTACGCAAGTACTTTATATAAATAAATTAGTGTAAAGTTTGCAGCTAAAAAAGTACCTGCAGACTTTGCACAAATATGGGCAGTTATAAATTCCCCTGACAATGTACAGAATCTGCACAGAGGTAAGCTTCCTCCCAAGGCTTTTTGATAGCACTTTTCTCACTTGGGAAGCATGATACTTCACACACACAGGCCACGTGCTGAAACAAATCTTTAAATCAACAAGCTTTAGAGTCAGGTGGCACTTACTTGCCATGCTGGCTATTAGGGGTGCCTTACAAAGGGGGTCTTTGGCTGGTGGGCTTACTCCATAGGCTGTGAGTGCTGCCCCTGCAGCATTGCTAGCCCTCATCAGCCTAAAGCGGGAATCAAACGCTCATACCTAGCATGGAAACGCTCATTCCTAGCATGGAAACAGGCGGGTCAAGAGATATAAAGTAAACAATGCTAGACCGGCAAACTGGTCATTTTTATGGAAGGGCTTCATATAAATCATCAACTTAACCAGAAGTAGAGAAGTACTTTACTGTATTGCAATGACTAGTAATAATAATTTGAACTACTGGACTGGGAAGACAACAAAAAGCTTTAAAAATAAATTGTGCATAAGGAAATATTCCTTACCAATTGTTGACCCATCCAGTCCCATGATGCATTTCATCACCCTAATGATTTGCTGTGCCACAGGAGAAGGCATGGAGGTGGCATAAACGGCACTGTGCGAGTGGGTTCTTAAATAATCCACAAGGTCCTTAAGAAAACAAATTAAACTGAGTCAATGCTTTTCTCTTTATGCTAAAAGCAATTACTTCTTTCAGTAGCTACCGAACAGGCGTTGGAACACTCATTAAGCATTTCAAAACAAACACTGTTTTATGCACAGAAATGGCTTTCAACATTGCCTTGTAAAACCTTGAAGCAGCCACAGAACTATCTATCATACAACAGAAGGCTCATTACAGCTGACCTTATTGGATCATCTACATTTTTTTTTAAGTAATTGCAAAATATAAGGAAAAGCTGCAGTTCTGGGGCTTGTGACTAAATGGCAAGTGAAAGCACTGGCCCATATGAGGGAACAATGGACTCTGCAAACTAAAAGGCAGAGGTTCCCTTCTAGATCACAAAGGGCATGGCACATGCTTAGTAGACAAACACGTTTACAAACACACTGCTGAAAAGTACCTTGAAGCTTATTGGCCTAGCACATTTTCAAATTGCCTTTCCAAATGTGCACAAGGTAATATAAAACTATCATAAAACAATTAATATAGGATCATAAAAATTAATAAAATATGATACTTATTAAACATTAAAATGTTAAAAACATATTGAGGT
Organism: Rhinatrema bivittatum; assembly: GCF_901001135.1. Classification (NCBI taxonomy): domain Eukaryota; kingdom Metazoa; phylum Chordata; class Amphibia; order Gymnophiona; family Rhinatrematidae; genus Rhinatrema; species Rhinatrema bivittatum. Next base: position 103,543,986 of record NC_042617.1, on the reverse strand, counting down.
TGATATTCAAAAGCCATTTAGCTGGATAACTAAAAAGGTTATCCAGCTAAATGGCTACCTGGCTATACTGAGAGCTCAATGCGGCTAAATTCTAGCCACATAATGAGTTATGCAGCTAGAATTCAGAAGCATAAGTTGGGGGCATTCCGGGGGTGAGCGGAAGGCGTTTCCGATTGGAGCAGAGTTAGCCACATAAGTTATGTGGAGTTAACGCTTAATTTATGTGGCAAACTCTGATCGAGCTGTATGGCTGTCCTAAAGTTAGGCGGTTAAACACAACCGGCTAACTTTAAGATAGCTGGGTATATTCAGTGGCACAACCACGCCACTAAATATAACCTGCTAGTTAGTAGCCAGATAAATATATCTGGCTAACTAGCCGAGCCGCACAACAGCTGAAAATGGACCTAATATTTAAAAAAAACATAATTCAAAACAAAGTAAAACTCTGAGAGAAGGTAATCTGACCAATACGGAGATGAAGGACTGATATACCTTTTTGTACATGCAACACTTGAAGTCCCTGAGGAAGGAGATTTAGTGAGAGGAGAAAGTTAAAATATATTGACCACATCTTTGGCCAGTAAGTAGGAAAAGCTTCCCCTGTTTATTTTCTACTGAAACAATCCTGCTACTGAGGTTCCTCAACATCACAAGTAGGCACTGCTAATTTTAGGTTAATGTGTTGTGCATAATGGCCCTACTCTTACCCCATCAAATCATTTCATTTCATCTGCGCTATGAGCAAAAGCAGGAGACGACTCATGTTATAAAGAGGGGCTATTTGAAAAATCCCACTGACTGCTACGAGCTAGTCTACCATTTACTTTCGGGCTGATGCAATAAAGTCGCGTAGAAAGCGAGCGTTGAACAGTCAGCGCGGCTCTCTTAACGCGTCCCAGGCGCCCCCAAGAGGGGCGCCATGCAATATTAAAATTAGGGGGAGGTCACGTTGGCAAGGAGGCGCTAGGGTCGCGCAATCCTCACTAACGCGAACCCAATCGGTTTTCGTGACCGCTGTACACCGGTCGCGAAAACAGACGCCGAGTTTATCGGCATTGGTTTTCCTTACCGGCAGACAGCCACAAAAACAGACGCCGATAAACCCGGCGTTGGTTTTCGTGACCAGGGTACAACAGTAAGGAAAACAGACGGTAATAAACTCTGCGTCGGTTTTAGTGATGGTCCATCACATTTTTTATTTTTTTTTTACTTTTATTTCTTTTATTTTTCATCCTACTTAATATCACAACGATATTAAGTAGGAGGCAGTACAGAATAGCAGTTTTTCCTGCTTTTCTGTACTTTTTTTTGATGCCGGCGTCTGTTCTGCTCCAGGCAGGCGTTAATAGATGACAGTTAAATGTGCGTCTGAGACACACATTTTTTTTTTAATCGGGAGTGAATGCCTAATAGCCTCATTCACATGCATTTGCATGTGACGATCGCTATTACATTCACTCTGCGTTGGACGCGTGTTGAATATGCGCTAATCCCCTTATTACATTAGGGGATTGATTAACGCCTATTCAACCCGCGTCCAACTGCAGGTTGACAGTGTGCCCGGCTCAGCGCACCGTATTGCATCGGCCCCTAAGAGTTTAATCAGCTCCTCTATTTACAAGAAAAAAAAAGACCCTTGGAAGTGCCTGCTTGAGGCTAAGGTAAAAGGGGAAATGGATGGCTCAAACCTGATTTGCAATTAGAAAAGTCTTAAAATATGCTCTGGCTATAAATGAAAGAGGATTACACTAACAGGAACTTAATACTCAAGTGCATTTTTTAAAACTGGTATTGTAAGTATACAGGAAAGTTGATGCTTACCTTCTTACCAGCTATGTAACCTCCAGCCGCTCCAAAGCTTTTGGTGAAGGTTCCCATTAACACATCGATCTCTGCAGGATCCACTTCAAAGTACTCCACCACGCCTCGGCCTGTTGGCCCAACTGCACCGATGCTGTGAGCTTCATCTAGGTAGAGGTAGGCTCTGTACTTCTTCTTCAAGGCCACGACCTCTGGTAGCCGCACAATTGAACCTTCCATACTGGACAGTAGGAAAAGAAAAAAAAAAAAACAATCACCCAGGTTTAAATAATTACTATTGATTGGAATGGTTTATCCCTCTTATCCCTCTACATATTTATCATCAAAAGCATTTTTCCAGCAGAGCACAAAAAAAAAAAAAAAAAAAAAGGCTAAAATATGAAAAAAGTTAAGGAGCACTTGCACAAGAATAAGATACCCGCATACTGCACTAGTCACCAAACCTTTTATGTTGCACTTTTGCCACTTAAACACAGGTTGACACATCAGCATAAACACACTTCACAACCATGTTAATGAGGAATTAACTTGCAACATGCAGTTCCGCACACCATGGAAATTTAAGTGCTTATTCAATAAGGGAGAAACAGATTTACATGGCTTATTGCCATCCCGCCCCCGCAAACACTTTGATGGGTTCATTTGATTCCAAACATTTGCTCCGCATTGGGAACTCATGGTGTTAAAAGAATGCAGCTGCTTCCTCCTGATTGGTTGCCTGTGGAAAGCAGCGATTTACACTGATGCCAAAGGAAGGCGGCTACCATCACCTTGTTTTCCACACTATGGAAATCTCTGGGTGCAGAAGGTGGATCTGGCAAATGACAGGCCCAAGAGGTAGGTAGGGAGGCAGAGATGGGCATTGGGTAGGAGGGAGAAGAGGAGGAGTACAGCAGGACAGGGCTGGCTGGGCACAGAGCGCTCTATACATATCTGGGAAGACAGACCCATCAGCACCTAAGTCCTGGGGAAGGCCTCAGGTATCCACAAACACACACAAAGGACTAACATCTGAAATCTCAATTTAAAAAAACACAAAACAAAAAACCTTTTAAAATAAAAGGCCTGGAAAAGGTATCAATCTCAGAAAGGAAAACAGACATCACAATATAGAGGAAACTAATAATAAACAACCAGAAGGAGATATGTGCAGTCCATAGGTTCATAAGGTGCTGGGTTTTTTTGGGGGGGGGGGTGGGGTGGGGGTAATACAGCATAACAGAGATGGACTGTCCCATCACTCAGACAGCAGGCAAGAGAGGTGGCCCAGTAATCCTGGATTTACATACGGGTGCACTGTTAACCCTTGATTGGACGCACGTTTTCGATGCACTAGCGGTACCCCTTATTCAGTAAGGGGTCGAAAACCTGCGTCCAACCCCCCCCCCCCGAATTTAATAGCGCCCGCAACAAAAAAATGCATATTGATGGCCCTATTAGTTATTCCCCCGCGATTCAGTAAGTAAAATGTGCAACCAAGCCGCACATTTTACTTTAAGAAATTAGCGCCTACCCAAAGGTAGGCGCTAATTTCTGCCGGCACCGGGGAAGTGCACAGAAAAGCAGTAAAAACTGCTTTTCTGTGCACCCTCTGACTTAATATCCTGGCGATATTAAGTCGGAAGTCCCGAAGGGTAAATAAAGTAAAAAAGAAAAAAAAATTCGAAGTAGGCCCGTGGCTCGCGTGTTGAAAACCGGACGAACAATTTTGCTGGCGTCCGGTTTCCGAACCCGTGGCTGTCAGCGGGCTCGAGAACAGACGCCGGCAAAATTGAGCGTCGGCCGTCAAACCCGCTAATAGCCGCCGCTCCTGTCCCTAAAGAGGCGCTAGGGACGCGCTAGTGTCCCTAGCGCTTTTTACCTGTTTTCTACTGCTGGACCTAATTTGCATACTGTATCGCTCGCACAGGACACTCTCGCTTTTGCCTGCTCTCCCGCGGACTTTACTGTATCGGCCTGATACTGAGGGACAAGGACCCACTCGCTGGCAGGTAGGAGCTCTGGCCAAAGGAACCCTGCTTAGCACACAGGAGCTGTGGATATTTTCCCCTCTCATCTCAGTACAGGTAAGCCGTACCAGCCTGCAGTTTGCTATTTTTAGGATAGCCTCACAGAAAGCTTCCTGCCATTTACATCCTTGAACCGTTCACCCGGGCCCTCTTTCCCGCCTTCAGTCTGCCATCCACACTGGTCCTGGCTCCAGCAGGGAATGCCATTACTAGCTGTAGATTCAGTTGCCACGAGCAGAGGGTATTTGTGGCACATGAACCTTAATGCTTTGCCACAGTGCATGGACACTGACGGCCAGAGTGAGACACTGCCTCTGTCCAGGATGCAGTGAGGCATTTGACAGTTTCACACAGTCTTAAAAACAACTGTTACAAGGAATTCTGTTTCCATTACCTAGACATGCGTGGGCCCATGAGGCCTTCATGGACCAAAAGGTCTTATTGTTGCTGGCACATGATAGCTGAGTGCTCTACCACTGGGGGTGCTGTTACCTGACTGGCTTGCTTGAAAAAGGAATGTGTTTTCGGGACAGTACTATCTTCCTGCATAGCAACTGTTTTGCAAACCCTATTTGGGGAAATGTGTTTGCAGGCTACATACAGCGATGGGAAAAAAAAAAAAAAGTTTGTCTGTAATGTGTTACTCTTTATGATCAAAGTACTTTGACTGGAACAGCTGTATTTAAACCTGATACAGGGAAGTTTCTGGTCTGCAGTGCATCAGCAGATCAGTCATTTGGTTCTAAAGTACCTTCAGGAGGTATTTAGAGAAAAATTGATTTGTTCTTTTTTTCCCTCATCAGCGGCAGCTGGCAAAAATTATGCAGAAGAAAATCTAGATGCAGTACGACAAACAGCCAGCACAGCTTTGCTGAAAAAGGCTAGGGTGAGTTTGGAGGCATCAAAAAACGACACTATTATATGGGCCGATACAGTAAAAATCACGGGAGAGTCGGCGAGCGCCCAGGCCACTCTCCTGTGCGCGCGATACAGTAAGTTAATTTATTTAAATTAGGGCTGGCGGTAAAAAGAGACGCTAGGGACACTAGCGCGTCCCTAGCGCCTCTTTTTGGACAGGAGCGGCGGCTGTCAGCGGGTTTGACAGCCGACGCTCAATTTTGCCGGCGTCGGTTCTCGAGCCCGCTGACAGCCACGGGTTCGGAAACCGGACGCTGGCAAAATTGAGCGTCTGGTTTTCAACCCGCAAGCCTATTTCAAAAAAAATTTTTTTTTTTAAACTTTCGGGACCTCCGACTTAATATCGCCATGATATTAAGTCGGAAGGTGCACAGAAAAGCAGTTTTTACTGCTTTTCTGTACTTAATAGGGCCATCGACTTGTATTTGCAAGTTGAGGGCGCTATTAGGTTCAGGGGGGCTTAGACTCGCGTTTTGGACGCACTATTACCCCTTACTGAATAAGGGGTAAAGCTAGCGCATCCAAAACACGCGGCCAATTGCGGGTTAACAGCGCGCTCTGCCGGTACTATATCGGCCTGATTGAGAATGCAGCCACTGGGGGGGGGGGGGGGGGGGAGGGATTAACAGTGATTTACTGCCTCAGCTCATTAATAATCTGACACAGCAGCACATAACAACTGTCTGATGCAATGTAGTGCTTTCCCCAAAGAGCTGCTAAATGAAATGACCATACCAATCAGCCTACTTTCCTGTGCTTTTGATTTACTTTGCTTTGTTTTTATACATTAACCCCAATTTGTCTCCCCTCTTCCCCCCTCCATTGTCACCTAGAGCAGTGATTCTCAACCAGTGTGTCACGACACACCACTGTGATGCAATGCACAAGCTGGTGTGTTGCTGCTTCCGCTGTCAGAATATCACGCTCCCTGGTCTCCTGCTGATGCGGCTAATCTTCCCTCCCCCTCCTCTGCTGCAGCGAAATGTAGAGATCTCCTCCTCCGCCCGGGCTGTCAGCATTTTCAAGCCCGGGTGGAACGTAGCAGCAGAGACGACTGCAGCAGGAACCAACCATCTAGAAAGAACATGTGAAGATAGGGGCTTGCATGGGTTATAGGGCCTCCTTATTGACATGGCCCAGAAGAGGAAGTGAGATGGACCCGCGCAGGAACAAGAGAAGGAGCAGTGCGAGCCAAATTTGAAGAGGTACAGTGTCAGTCCCCATGGCTCCAAGAAAGAGAACAAGTCCCATTGGCCACAGGGGCTGAAGGTGGACAGGCTGAAGTTTCAAGCAGCTGCTGCTGTTACTTGTGCTTCCAGGAGGAGAGAAACAGCGCGTGTGTGTGCGCGCCTGTGTGAGACTGAGCATGTGAGAATGAGACAAAGCATATGAGAGTGTTTGCCTATGTGAGACACTGCATGTGAAAGTGAGACAGCCTGTGTGTGTGTTTGCCTGTCTGAGGCTCAGCACTTGAATGAGACAGCCTGTGCTAGACTGAGACTGTGTGTGTATGACTGTGTGAAACTGAGCATGTGAGAATGAGAGACTGCGTGTATGTAATACTGTGTGAGACTGAGCATGTGAGAGTGAGAGACTGCGTGTATGTAATACTGTGTGAGACTGAGCATGTGAGAGTGAGAGACTGTGTATATGTATGCCTGTGTCAGAATGAGCATGTGAGAATAAGACTGCCTGTGTGTGTACCTGTGTGAGACTGAGCACATGAATGAGAGAGATCCTGTGTGAGACTGAGCATGTGAGAGAAAGACAGCATGAGACAGCCTGTGTGTGTTTGCCTATGTGAGACTAAGCACATGAGAGTGAGGGACAGCCTGTGTATGCATGCCTGTGTGAGGCTGAGCACGTGAAAGTGAGAGAACCTGCATGTACGTGTGTGTATGCACAAGACTTAGCAAAAGCGAGTGAGAGACAGTCTGTGTGTTTGTACAAGTGAGACTGAGCATATGAGAGTAAGGGAGACAGTATGTGCATATATGATACATACATGCACTCCTTCTCCTCTTATTAATCCAAGACAATCTCAGGGCACCGTGAAATCAGAAGGTCCCAGGTATGGAGAGCTGGGGATTTTTTTTTTTTATCCTTATTAGTTTTAATATTTGGATGTTATTCTGTTCTTCAGCTGTAATGAAATATGTATTAGTATGACTGATTTTTTTTTTTATGAGGAATGGTGATTCTGTTTTTCCATTGTTGTACTGTTGTGGTTTCCAGTTCAGTTTTTGTCTGTATATTTCTATTCATGCTTACAGTATGCTCTTTTTACTCTGTACTTGATTTTGTCCATCTGTATTCTGCATGTATGACAGAGGTGAGGTATTCTGCTAGAGTGTAGTTTTTGTGTAGGGATCTATACCAGCCTGGCTTGTTCTATTTTCCTAATATGAGGTGTATTGGTATTTTAGGGCCTGGTATAATATTAGCACTTCTACTTTTTCATAAGTAGGGCTGTTACCGTTTGCGTGCTGGCACTTAGTTTTTTTTTTAGTATGGAGGTTTTACTATATTGTTATAATTATTTTACTTGTGACTTTCTGAGTGCTAAGCCCACACTCAACATGTTACAATAGGCCTAATGTGATATGGGTTCCAAATGCCTTTTTTTTTTTTTTTTTTAAACTTTTTTACAAGATTTTCTGGTTGGTGCCACAACAGCGCATGTAAATATAATGTACATGTGATATTTTTTACCTCAGACTGTACTTTTAATGTCATTTTTCATATAAAATCTATTACAAATGCATGGTTTTTAGTTCTGTGGGGAGGGAGGGTGCACAGGGCTGTAGGGATCACAAAGCAGACTTCTTCACCCACTGAGCCCAGTAGGACACAGTTCCTGTCCTCCATTCCTGCTGGAGCCCAGTGAGAAATGGCAATCCTCTCTCTCTTCTGGGCTAGTGATAACTGATTCTATCTTCCCCTGCTGGGCCCAAGAGTGACAGCTGAAGAAAAAAGGTTGATGGCCCCATCATGGGGGACAGAGAATGCAGTTTGACCAAAAATGTATTTCTGTTCAGAGAGAATACTCTTATCTTTCTTTTGTCTCATTCTTAGGCTTTTTTATTTTATTTTTTTTTTTAGCTAAGCTGGGGATTATTGTGAGTGGTGTGTCACACAAGTGAGCACTGTCCATCAAGTGTGTCATGACAGGAAAAAGGTTGAGAACCACTGACCTAGAGAGCATTCATGTGTTGCCTAGGATAGCACCGTGGAGGTTGCAGCAGTGTCTGTGCGTGTGAAATTGCTGGACATTATTGAAAACGCCCAGTTTAGCAGGCCCTGGGCATGGCTTCACACGTACTTTTCTGTGCTTACTGCCCACACAGAGAAGCTTCAAGCACCAGAAATGTCCTTCCATGCATGCATATAACAGGAGTGAAATCCTTGGTGACAAGTGATGCTTGGAGCTCTAGCAGAAAGCCAGGAGGTTCTTTGGAGCTACAGAAAATCCTGTTCCAGTCCAGTTAATTTTCTTAAACACTGTGCTCCATGATGTCCCAGTCCTGGCTTCCTTCCTTCACTCATAGCCCATGAAGAATGCAGGAAAGCTCTGTCTACCTGTATATACCCTCGACCAGGATGAGGATTTTTCTCCAGGCTCTGTGGCTGCGAGGTTGGCCATTCACCACCGCATCCCGCAGTAACTTTTCCAGGCTCTGCATGTCTTAAACAAAAATCAATGCATCAAGAATTATTTTAGCATCTGGATTAAAACAGAAAGGTACACAATTCCACAAGATACATATACCAAAATCCCTTTTACAGGAAAAAAAAAAAAATTCCTCAAAGTTTGCAGACCACCTTTCAAATTCAAATTGATTCTTAAACAGAATGAGGTCGATATTCAAAGGCATTGTCTAGGTAACTTTTGAAGTTACTCGGACAAAACCCATAATTTCAAGATTTGCCCCTCAACCCCCAGATCCTGCTCCTAAATTTTGTGTGGTTAACCTGTTAAAGAGGCGGTGATGGAAGCGTTCCAGTGTGGCTGAACTCATATTCTGTGCTGCCCACCTAAAGTTAGCTGGGTGAGTCTGGTTGGAAAATAGCTGTCGTCTGGTTACCTAGGTAACTATGACTGGGTATATTCAGTGAATACTCCTCTGGCTAAGTGGTGCTGAATATCCAGGCAAAGTTAGCCAGGTAACTTTCCTGCTCACCAGCCCACTGAATATTGACTTCAGTACTCTACTTTATTTTTTGATCGGCTAGTTTCCTCCAGCACCCTTTTGGGCTTCTAGCTCACTTGGAACAGAGGCCTCTCTTACTCTACAGCACCAGAAACCTTTTTTTGGCAGCTACTTGATATTTTCCCTTTTTATTTTTTTGACTTCTCAGTTTCCTCCTGTGTCTTTGGGCTTCCAGCTCAAAATCAGAACCAGAGCTGGAAAATGACGCCATGTGTCTTCTTTAGCAACTACCTGGAAATTTGTTTCCCTATTTTATATCTCCTCCCAACTTACTTTAGTCCAGGTCACTGCAGTGACAATCCTCGGCTGGAGGCCATGCACCTTCTGAAACCCTGCAATCATCAGCCCTAAATCCAGTCACTAGGTGATGCTCTTGCATGGCAACTGACATTTTCATCCAGCTAGAGGTTGTGATTAATGCCTCCCAACAACACCCCAAGCCTTGGTTGACCCAGGAAGACCCAAGCTGTGACTTGAACTCAGGTCCCTCTGCACAGCAGCATGCAGGAGTACAGATGAACCGCCATTATTTAACCTTCTCTCTCACCTCACCATTTAATCTATCCATGACATCGATAGTCCTCAATCAGGGTCCACAAACCATGGCTCCTTACAGAATCCAGTATACTATACATGTGCTATGAATCTAGCCACTAGATGTTACTACTGTATGATGTGGTAAGATAACCTCCCCTTGAGGACCTGTGAATGCTGTTCCCACAGCACCCTCAGCCCCAGCTAGCCTGAGAAGCAGAGGCTTGGATACTAGGCATCAAATCCAGGTCTCGTGGATGGCAGCATACAACACTGCCACCGAATCACCAGGATAGCCTCAACAAAACACTCAGGGAGAGTAATTTTCAGAGGCAGTCTTGTAGTTTGGTTTGTCTCCTACCTATCTAGCCATTCTTGTTGGGTCAGTTGGGCTAATAAACTATCTGAGTCAAGACTGCTCAAATGTGGTATGCCACAAGGTGTTATTTTAGTTCCTTTTTAAATCTCTGTCTATCCCCCTTAGCCATTCTTATGCAGAGTAATGGATTTAACACTTTCTTCTTTGGTGAAGATGTCGAGATATTGCTCATCTCCAATGCAATTATGTGGAGGAACCAGATGGTTTCAACTCTTGAGTTGATGCTATAGCTCTATGGTTAAAGGACTAGAAACAAAGTAAATCCAGAAAAATCTAAAGCTCTGTGGATTACAAGGAAAGCCAAGCCCCTAATCAGAAATCCTTGTGTGCCTGGTATGCAGCTCTTTCCATCTGAGTCAATTCCAATACTTGATGTAAAGAATGATTCCAACCTTTCCTTCAATACTCAGATATCTATGATATAGTTTTTGTTTTTTCATCTTCCATTTATTCATCAGATGAAACCCTTTCTTGAACTCCATGATGTCCAGACACTAATGCATGGTCTCATTCTGTCAAGAATTGACTATTGCAACATCCTTTATTGAGATTTGCCACTTATCTCTCTTGGAAGTCTTTAACTATTACAGAACACAGTTGCCAAATTGATTTACGGTTTAAGAAAATTCAATCATGTTATCCCAGAACTGGAAAAACTTCAATGGCTTCTTGTGTTGGGTCTAGAGGGAATCTATGATTAAGATCCCAATTGTATTGATGCATTGAGGCTGACAAGGCCAGAACTACACAGTTAGAAATAAGGCTTTAAGTTCCTCTTTCATTTATAAAATTAAATAGTGCAGAAACTGCTAAAGGCTGGACATGTGACAAGGGGGCAATGCAGCAAGCACATAGAAATAAGTAAGGAATAACCAGTTCTAACCAGTAGTTGTTTACTACTTAAAAGACTGTTAGGATTACATAAAAGTTTAGCTGCACCTGTGATTAATGGATATTAATAAGTAAAGTACTGCAATTCTACTTTGTCTTAGCCTACCAGCGTGATGACGCAGTTCCTCTTTTTCTAGAAATACATAAAGATAATTAGAGAGCATAGAAACTGACATTTTATAGGATAATTATCAATGCTTTAGCTTATATGTAAAAAAGCAGAAGTGAGAAAGTGTATTTAGATCTGAATTGTATCTGCGCAGCCAGGCATTGCTTCCTGAACGTTTTGTGACATCAAGCCTCTGTGTACACATGTATTAAATAAAAGGGAAGTGGTTTGACTGCTATGAGATGGACTGTTTGATTTAATTATTTTTACAGACTTTGTCAAGGGAAACCAGGAAATCTACACCTGTTTTAGGAAGAAGTTTAATATCTTGTGCCTTGTTTTCAAAGATTTACATACTGGTCAACCACAATACTTGGCAGATTTGTTGGCCCTGTATGCCCCACTGAGATCTCTGATCTCAGCAGCAACTTAAGCGTCCTCCATCTTCTAAAATTAGGTTAGAGTCCACTCATCATTCTTCTTCCTATTAAGTACTTTTATTGTGGAATGCACTTCCAAGTTTTGTTCCTTTTGAAGAGAATTACAGCAAGTTCAGGAAAGAAATTAAAACGATTATTCAAACAGGCTTTTAAGATTAGTTGATTTTACAGTATGAACCTGTGTTAAAATTGTTATTGATTTTTTTCTGTTTGTAGGTTTATCTGATTTTATGTTGCATTATGGTTGCTTTATGTGATCATACTTTTTGTACTTTTTATTGTTGAGAATTTTGTTTTTATCATAAACCACTTTTATTTGTTTGGAAAAATGATATAATAAGTGCAATAAACTAAATTAAACTTGCAGCCCCACGGGTACTTCATATTTGGTATCCATGGGGCTGCAAGTGACTCTCTGAAGGTAAACTTCCCACGGAGTTTCCTTTGAAAATTCATTGGCCAGTGGGTGCCAAGAAGGCTTTTCCTTGTGCAGGTGCAGAGTACCGGAAAAATCAGGCACAGGGATTTAAAATATTTTCCAGTGCTGAGGGCCCAGGGCAATTTTTAAAGTGGGGAAATTTCTTTGAAAAATTGCCTTTTGAAAAGTTAAATTACATTCATTACTTCATACAACCATCAGTGAAAGATGCTGGTCAAACTGGCAGGAGATAAATGAAGAGGCACCTTAAATTCATTCTTCAATGAAGAGAGTTGGGGGAATGTACTTCACATTAATACGCCTCTCAGATATTTTATGTTATTTCATCCATAGACAATCAGGCATGTTCATTTTTATTTTAAAGACTGTTAAAAAAAATAAAATAAAAGTGGTACTTGCACAAGTCTCTCTGGATAAAATAAATATCCCCTTTGGATACTGGGCAGCTAAGAAGATTGACAGATATGGAACCTCCTCACTGCCATTTTATGTCATCACTACTCTAGAATATTAGTAATTGGGAAAACTCTTGGGGGGGCCTATGAGAGAAGCACTGATGGTCCAACTCCCATCCTGGCTGGTAACCTCAGCAGCGAGGCTACAGGAGAAAAAAAAATGAATGACCTGCCCTCATTCCCCAGAGGTGAGGCAGGGCTGGGACAAATGAGCTGTAATGGTCTATGCTGTGCCTTTTTCTGGATAATAGGTTCTGGTGCTGTCAGTCTGACACCATACACAAGCACTACACAGGTTAAAGGGTTTTGTTGTGTTAAAAGGCATAACTAATAGCCAGGTGCATGTGAAAAGTTTTTCTTCTAACCCCAAGTTTGTTCGGAGTTTGTTACGGAATTAAAAGAACTTCCTTGCATATTTGTCAGCCATAGCGTAATGCTCTTTCAAATCAATAATTTGACTGAAACATTTTTCTCTATTACAAAGGCCATAGCGCATGGAACATTGGAACCCTGCTTACAAACTTTTCAGAAAAAACTTAAAACGTGGCTATTCCACCAAGCTCTCCTATAATCGGTTCGAATTTAGGAGCCTTTCAATTTAACGTTCCTCGCTAGACATGTAGCTAATTTCTATTTACCCAATGGTTATTCCCTCCCTCTTCCTTGTGTCCTTTCCATATTCCAAGTTTTGCTACACCTTGTTAAATGTAACTTTGCTCCCAGTTAAAGTCCTCTTGTTAATCAGTTGTTAATGTATGTTAATCCCCTAGGTTCCTTGTAAACCGATCTGATATGATCCATATCATGAAGGTCGGTATATAAAAGAATTAAATAAATAAAATAACATATCTCCAGGTTTCTTAGATATTTTGGAGAAGGGTTTTACAATGTTGCTACACAAGATCCTCCTCCTCCTCTTTCTCTGACAGAGCCCTGATGCTCTTTCCTTCCAAGATATCTAGCAATAGCTATGGAGAACACAATTGCAGTTCTAAATCTCATCTTTGATTCGGAAATTCTCCTGTTCAAATGGGCTTACCAGAGCACAAGCCTAGGTGGTGAAATTAATATACCTTGAAGTCGGAAATAAATGTTAACAAATATATATCAATATTTATTTATATGCACACATGGTGATACCTTTTTATTGAACCAATTTAATACATCTCTTGATTAGTTTTTGGGCGCTAATACTTCTTTCCTCAGGTCAGAAGAGAAATTTTATTTATTTATGAACTTTTAATATACCGATATTCGTAGGTCACATCATACTAGTTCACAATCAACTCATAGAGAAAAGAAAAGGAAATTACAAATAACAGGGAGCGGGAAGGGGAGCAGCGAAGGAAAGGGAGAGAGGGGGCCAGGTGAAAGCAAGCGCGTAAGGAGCGTGAATAATAGAAGTAGGAGCGAGTGAGATAAAGTACATAAGAACTGTAATAACAGTATTAACAAGTCATAACATTTCAATAAATTACATAATCAACATATTCTTGAGATACATCATTGTAGGAGGGTGATATAGCAAGACTCGGTAGGGAGGGAGCAGGAGAGTTTAGGTTTGATTGGCATCAGGGTAGGCCTGCAGGAAGAGCCATGAGGAAGTAAATGGCCATAGCAAGATCCCCAGTCCTGCAAAGGTGAAATTTAAGATCTCAATCATAAAACGGTGATTGCTGTGCCTATGTATAAAGCTAATCCTTATCAATTACACAACATAAAACAGGTGGACCATACATCAGCTAAGAATCAATGGCCAATACCACACACCATACCCCTAGAGCTAGCAGGTCACATGTAACACCAGACAAAACAGATGTTGGAGCATACAAATTGTACATGTGTTCTTGTTCCCATTTGTTTAGACAAATGAGGAAGCATGGTTCAAATTTCATGGACATTTAGGGAGATTAAGCCCATTCTCTATGCCATCAGCTACTCCTGAATATGCAGAGCCCTCTATAAATGAGGTCTCTATGCATAAAGCACAACTCGATCAGAAGGGTGGAAAAAGGCAAGGAAAAAAGATGGTTTTTGGACATCTTTTTTTTTTTATTTCTTCCAGCTCAATCCCAGTTCCAGGGCTGGGATTCTGGCACTATGAGCCTTCACTCAACTACTTGGGGATTTTCCCTGGAAGGGCCAAGTACAGGACCACATAAAATGAACACAAATAAGATTGGAAATAAGGTAAACCTCAGTAAATTTTCAGAAAAGTGTGTGAGGAGCTAACTAAACAAAGTAGATAATGCGATGGGGCCAGATGGGATAGATCAGAGGGTATTAAGGGGATTTAGAGAGGTTTCTTTAGAGTTGGGAGTAGTTCCAGAGAACTGAAGACAGGTGGATGTGGTCCCTATTCACAAAAGTGGAATGAGGAGGCTGGAAATGACATGCTGATTAGTCTAACTTCTGATATGCAAATGAATGGACTCGCTGCTAAAATAAAGGACCATGCAGTTTCTGTTTACCAGAGGTAGCATGGTTTTACCAGAGGTAGATCTTGTTAGACAAATCTGACCAATTTCTTTGGGTGATCTGAAAGCTGGACCAAAGGAAAGCACTAGATGTAGAGTTCTTGGATTTCAGTAAGGCCTTTGACACTGTTCTGCATAGGTGACTTATAAATAAATTGAGCTCCCTTGAGTGATCGATTGGTTTAGAACAATGGTTCCCAACCCCATCCTGGGGACCCCCCAGCCAGTTGGGCTTTCAGGATATCCACAATGAATATACATGAGAGAAAATGTGCATGTTATGGAGGCAGTGCAGGAAAGGTTTGTCTTTTTGCCAATGATAGAAAACGCTGCAAAATGGTAGACAGCCAGAAAGGTGTGGAAAATATAAGGCAGGCTTTAGTGAAGCTCAAGGAATGGTTTAGGGTCTGGCAGCTAAGATTTAATGCTGAAAAATGCAAAATTATGTATTTAGGCTGTAAAAACCCAAGGGACAGATTCAGTAACATAGAAACAGAAATGACGGCAGAAAAAGACCAAATGGTCCATCCAGTCTGCCCAGTAAGCTTATGGTAGTTTGTGCTGTGCCGTGTAGGTTACCCCATGCTTATATGTTTCCCAAATCATAAAAGTCAGGGCTTTCGTTGGTTGCTGTTGGAATCCAATTCCCCGTTATCCCTGTGCTTATTTTCCCACACTAGTCCTCGTTGATTGCTTTTGAATCCAATTCCCTGTTATGCCTTGCCACTGAAGCAGAAAGCAATGTTTGAGTTGCATCAAAGAATCAATCTTATTGGTTAAGGGCATCAGCAAATTATTCCCATACTTGTTTCCCCAGACTGTAAAAGTCAGGGCCCTCGGTTGCTGAATGAATCCAATTTCCCCCTTTCCCACTGCTGTTGAAGCAGAGAGCAATGATGGAAAAAGCAAGAGATCTGGGGGTCATTGTATCTGACAATCTTAAGGTGGCCAAACAGGTAGATAAAGCGACAGCAAAAGACAGAAAGATGCTTGACTGCACAGGAAGAGGAAATGACAGAAAAATTGAGATGACATTGCCCCTGTATAAGTCCCTGTTGAGGCCTCATTTGCAATACTGTATACAATTCTGAGACTGCACCTTCAAAAGATATAAACTGGTTGGACTCAGCTCAGAGGGTGGCTACTAAAGTGACCAGTGTTCTTTGTGCTAAAGCATATGGAGACAAACAAATATGTAACTATGTATACCCTAGAGGAAAGTCGATATAGGGGAGATAAGATACAGACCTTTAAATATCTCCAAGGTTTCTATGCACAGGAGGAGAGTCTCTTGAATAAGGAGTCTTAGGATGAAGGTGAAAGGATGTAGACGAGAATAATCTTAAGAAATAATTTCTTTTCAGAGAGGGTGGTGGATATATAGAACAGCCTCCCAGTGGAGGTGGTGGAGATAAAAACAGTATCTGAATTCAAAAAATCATGGGATAAACACAAGGGATTTCTGAGGGAGTGATGGGAACCGTAAACCTAAATTAGTTGTGGGGATGGCAGTCTAGATAGGCCATACAGTCTTTTTCTGCCATCATGTTCCTAGGAAGTCCTTAGACAATTAGTTCCTGAAAACTGCGTTTTAACATCTGTATTCAAAAGCCCTTTAGATGGATAACATAATAGTTATACGTCTAAAAGGCTTATCCAGCTATAGTCAGCCTTATCCGGTTAAATTCTAGCCAGCTAATAAGTTAGGGAGCTAGAATTTAGTTGGATATGTTAGGGGCAGCCCGGGTATAACTGGGAGGAGTTGAGTTAGCCGGCTAAATTAACCAGCTAACAGCCAATATTTAGATTCAGCCGGATGACTTAGTTGGCTAAATCTAGTTCAGTCAAAGAGCTGTCCTGAAGTTAACTGGCTATAGTTAGCTGGCTAACTATTTAAGATAGCTGGCTATATTCAATAGTGTAGCTGCACTGTTGACTAAGCCCCGAAAGATAGTTGGACAAGTTTATCTGGCTAACTTTGCTATTCAGACTATGTCTGAATATAGACCTCCAAGTCAAAGTCAAGTGTCCCATTAAAACAATGTTATAAATGGGGATTAGTTAAAACACCAAGGCCCAATACCTTATTTTCACCAAAATAACCTGGCATTTAGTAATATGTATAGTATTGTAAAAAGCAAAGACATTTTAAAGCATTTTTTTTTAAGCCTGAAGAGGAAAAGTGCCAAGGCATTGCCTATAGGACAATGTTCCAAAGATAAGAAGTCCCCAGCACTTTTCCTGCTAACCTCACTTTGCTGGGCCTCAGTCATTAGCACACCAGCCAGGAAATCCTTGGATGCCTTAAAGTTTAAAGAAATGTTGAAGTCAGAAATTCCTGTAAACCCCTAATGGGGTCATTATAGCAATGGTCATGATGCCAGGGGCCATGCACCATGGCTCAGCAAGTTGCTGGTCACAGGAGAGTCTCCAAAATTGAGGACTATTTTTCAGAGCCAGATGTAAGCAACGCCTGTCTTGTGAATTTTGTTGTGCACAAAATGTTTACAGCTAATAAATGTAGGGTTGGACTTCTGAACATATAGCACCATATCAAACCACAACATGGAAAACATTCACCTTCACCTGGATTGCTGAGATAGGACTGCAAGAAGGCACTGCAGAAAACCTCCCCTCATATTCCACTAGATGGCAATCATAGTAAGTTCCTTATCTCTGCACCAAATATCTTGAATTCTTTAGTTGAACTTCTGACTTGTTATATAACATATCACACCTCAATGAACATTGTAATGCTCAATGCAACCCTTATAGTTTTGGACTCAAGAGAGAATATCTGGAATCATCTGGGTTGTTGCTGAGCAACAACCATTATAAAAGGGAGATTTGGGAAATATCTGTGGTTCTCAAAAAACAGCTCAAATTAAAAAAAAAAAAAAAGTGAAGCCACCAAAGACATTATAACTGTCTTCTGCCCTGCCAAACCAGCCCATGAAAGGCTAAATACTGACACAATTAACACTATTTTCAGTCACCTCCCTCAGACCAACTTCTAGCCTTCCGAGTTATTAAAAATTGAAGCTGTATTTTAGGGAGTCAGAAATTCTGTTTTCCGATGGGTGATTTACAAAATCACTGGTCAGATTTCTGGGTATGAATAATATAAGTCAAAGCGATTTCAGAATGATACAGCAGTCAATCTTCGCAAGTACTGATTACTGCAACGCCCTGCTCTTGGGGCCTACCCGCGTCAACAACCCGGCCATTACAACTTTTACAAAATGCTGCTGCAAGAATATTAATGGGGGAAAAAGAAAAATGAGCATATAACACCGAGCCTAATGGCCCTACATTGGCTTCCAATTGATTCACGCATTCTTTTTAAAACGTTATGCATCCTACATAAAGTAATTTTTGGTGATCAAAATGACTGGATGAAAGCAACAATGCGATTACACACCCCCTCAAAGAAACCTGAGATCCACAAATAAAGGCCTTATGACGGTACCATCTATTACCTCAGCTAGATTAACTTTAGTGCGAGAGAGAGCAATTTCATTAGCAGGCCCAAAGCATTGGAATGAGTTGCCACCTGAATTAAGAATGCAAGCGGATTTTAAAACTTTCAAAAGAAATTTGAAAACCTGGTTATTCAAGAGGGCTTATAGCTCTGCTGATTAAGGCATTTTACTAATCTTATTCTCTAATACTGTTCTTACCTATATTTTATTTCAATTTTATTTGTTTTACTGTATAACATGTTTTACTTTATGTATTTTTAAAATGTATTTTATATTCAAACATGTATTTATTCTTAATTATGTAAACCATTGTGAAAGTTTTTACTAAACAACGGTCTAGAAAACCTGGTAAATAAATAAAATAAATAAGAGAACAGAAATAAATGAAATCACAGGCGAGCAGAAAGCTTACTATTATCAATAAGCTAGCAGGTTGTGAAAACAGGTTGAAATCATCAAATTTTGTTAACTTTATTTGTATAACTTCAGAAGTACCCAAATCAACCCCAAAAGAGGAATTTTTGAGAAAATGGAAAAAATATCCAGAGGCAGAGTAAGAGAGTACGTGCCTTTAAATAAACGTGGTGTGCTACTCCCTGCACGATCCTCCAAACTGCAATTAGTCATATGGACTGACTGAGCACTAGATCCCAGAGAGTCGTCACTTTCAAGAGGGACAGTGCTACAGATCACAAACATTTAATCCCAGTGACTGATAGCATATAGGAGGCTCAGCAAACTAAGGGGGTCATTTTCAAAAGCGATCGCACGCAATCACTAAATGGGGGCAGAGTCGGCCCCGGAAGACACAAAAATGCGATCCTCAGAGCGGTGCGCTCAGGTAAGGTGCTGGAATTTGAGAATTGTAAAATACTAGTTTTTCAAGATTTCTCAGCTGGCTTAACACAGCATTAGGCGATAGCGCCGTTCTGCATCAAGTTATATGCGATGAACGTGAGAGCAGCACTTCTGTATCCAGCGCGTCTTCGGGTGCCTACCTCGGATGGAATTCGGTGGCTTAACAGCCCAGCAGAAGCCCATGAATTTCTAAAGACCTTGGAGGCTACCCAACCTAACTTGCCAGGGAATTCTTGAATGGCCTGGAGCGCGGAAAGAAAAGGTGTAGGACCCTCTGCAAAGATGGCCGCTGTAATGATTGCGGTTCTAAGGTGGAGGTTTTTCTGTACGCAATGCGGCCAGGGCTTTCAGCGGCTTATTTCACTGCCCTTTTTGTTCTATACGTGTGTTTAATTCCGCTACTCACATGCGGGACGAAACAGTAACAAACGCGGGAGAGTGGGCGAGCGCCTGCTCTCCCGGCGTGTGCACAGGCCACTCTCCTGTGTGCGCGATTCAGTAAATATATTTAAATTAGGCCCGGCGGTAAAAAGAGGCGCTAGGGACACTAGCGCGTCCCTAGCGCCTCTTTTCGGACAGGAGTGGCGGCTGTCAGCAGGTTTGACAGCCGACGCTCAATTTTGCTGGCGTCGGTTCTCGAGCTCGCTGACAGCCACGGGTTCGGAAACCAGCCACCGGCAAAATTGAGCATCCGGTTTTCAACCCGCGAGCCTATTTCAAATTTTTTTTTTCACTTTTTAAACTTTCGGGACCTCCGACATAATATTGCCATGATATTAAGTCGGAGGGTGCAAAGAAAAGCAGTTTTTACTGCTTTTCTGTGCACTTTCCCGGTGCCCGGAGAAATTAGCGCCTACCTTTGGGTAGGCGCTAATTTCTGAAAGTAAAATGTGCGGCTTGGCTGCACATTTTACTTACTGAATCGCGCGGGAATACCTAATAGGGCAATCAACATGCATTTGAATGTTGCGGGCATTTGAATGTTGCGGGCGCTATTAGGTTCGGGGGGGTTGGACGCACCTTTTGGATGCGCTATTACCCCTTACTGAATAAGGGGTAAAGCTAGTGCGTCCAAACGCGCATCCAAATGCCAGCTAACAGTGCGCTCCGTCGGTTCACTTATAAAAGGGCTGCACCTTTGTGCTCCGTTTGCAACAGTTCAAATATTGTTCAAGCTCAAACACTAAATGCGTAAGTTGTGACTTATATTTGTACGATGGATGACCTTTTTGTGTGTGTGGTGGGGGGTGGGGGGGCGGCAGCCGTTTGCTCAGTAGTGTTCTCCGATAACTAGTGGGATGAGATTATATCTTCGGCGGGGGAGGGGAAGGGAGGTGAGCAGGGTTCGGGTTTATTGCTGTTTACACTTGGTCAATATGTTGTGACGAGAGTGATATAGTGACTTACCTGTGTGTTTCTTGGCCCCTAGAGGTGGGGGGAGAAGGGAGGGGGACCTTAGCTGGGAGGGTCCCTGTCCAGCTATTACTTTTCCTAATTCAAGTCAGTTTTCTAGAATATATGATTGATGGTTAATCAGAAGGTGTGTTTAATTTCTTGGAATATATGTGGAATTAGTTCCCCAATTAAGAGGCCAAAAAGCCTTACCCTCCTTAAAAAGAAATCGGCTGATCTGGTATTCCTTCAAGAAACGCATTTAACTGACTTGGAGCACAGGAAATTGTGTCGTAATTGGGTGGGTTCAGTATGCATTAGCCTCCACCAAGTCTGCTGGAGTAGCCATCTTGATAAATAAATGATTGCCCATCCTTATTAAAAGTGAAGTTAAAGATTCAAAGGGCAGATACATAATACTTGTAGTTGAACTGTTTCAGTCCACATTGGTACTATGCAATTTATATGCCCCCAACAGCCTAAGTTCGGATTTCTTTCAACCTGTCCACGCTCAATTGGTGCCCTATCTCAATTACAGCATAATAATGGAGAGAGATTTTAACACTATCAAAGACCCCCAGCTAGACCAGAGCAGTGTGAGTGGTCGGGGCAGAGGTCCTTGGGGTAGGAATGTATCATTCTTAGAACAGGAACTTCACTTAGTAGATTCTTGGCACACAATGCACCCATCGGCGAAGGAGTTTACTCATATCTCCCGTGCACAAGACACGCAATCTCGGCTGGACTACATCTTGATTAACACTAACCTGTTTTTGAAACTCTCAGATGTGGGAATAGATGACAGTCTCCGACCATGCCTCGGTTTGGGTGGACCTGGCTTGGCCAGCGAACAACCCCACCTTGTTGACATGGCGCTACCCCTACTATTTGGATGGTGACCCTGGCTTTAGCGAGTATCTTCTATTTTTCATCCCCAAACTTTTTTCCTTTCCCTTGGTTCCTTGGCCTTCCATTTTCTCTGGGTCTCTCCTCTGCTCACCTCCAGTCTTGGCAATGCCTTCCGTGATATTTAGGTGCCATCGCAGTTCAGCATTACATACATTTCAGGAGTTAAAAGATAACTGTTCTTGGGTTTCTGCCATCTCTACCAATTTTGTTTTTTAATTTTATTTCAAATGTTTGTATTGTTTTTACTATTATGTTACAGAGGTCCCTCTTTTGAATCATACATATGCAAAATTATATAAAAGCTCATAAAACTGAGTTCAGAACATGTGTATCTACCATCTGTTACTACTTCCCACTGGACATCAAATAGCAGTATTGAAATAGTCTAAACATCAGACCCTCTAACCCATGTCCTCTTTCCCTCTGCCCTACCATCATTCCTTAGTCCTGCTAAGGGAAGTGTGCAATTATCCTAGCATCTGGATGTTACACTGGAATCTTAACATGGAGGAAAATTTAAAAAGGTGTGCAGCAGGAGTAAATGGAGATTATCTATAAGTTAGTTATCCACACGGCCATGGTCTCATCTCTCAGAAACATCCAGGTTCTGCTTAACAGAGAGATAAGCATACTGATGAAAGGTTTACAGTGTTTAGAAAAAATTTCTATTATCTTTCCCTCTTTCAACTTGGCTGAAAAGTGTTCCATGATTATCAAACTATGCATTTGGATCTTCTATAAAATTGATTCGAACAGGAAAGGGGGGGGGGGTGGGGTGTAACTCCAATCCTCTGAGCACAATAAATTTCATGTCTATTAGAAAACTTATGCACAAAAATATTTTGGCATATGTTCTGTGCTAAGGGGGAAGGTAGCCTTAGTGTTTACAATAATGTGCAGGGAACCAAAGAAAAGCATGTTTGCTTACTATAAAGTGTGTTCTCTGTAGACAGCAGGATGAATTAGCCATGACACTTGAGGGGAGCATCAGACGGTGACAAACAGACCTTACTTTCTAGCTCAGTACAGCGTTTACCCTACCTAGCATGTGCAGGAGTTCCCATGCTGCCTCGTGAGCCCCTCAATCCATTTGTAGAGCTTAGCCTTAAGCTAAGTAGTTGACTCTCCAGGAAGGCACGTGGATACAAAGTATGGCTAATTCATTCTGCCGTCTACTGAGAACACCATTTACAATAAGCAAACATGCTTTTATCCACTGACAAGCAGGGCTGAATTAGCCATGATGTGGTGAGTCCCAAGCCAAGGGTTGCGAAGTGGAGCACCTACTGAATGAGAAACTTGTCACCCTCATGGAGAGTGGACGTGCAAAACTGCTTGTCCAAAACTGCTATTGTTTATTGACAGATTGTCCAGACAGTAGTGGAAGTAAAGGTGTGCACAAGCTCTCAGGTGAGCTACTGAAGTGGCCATAGCTCTGGCTTGATGAGCTTTGATAAGAGTCTGTGATCTGTAGGCCAACCAGCACATAGCACTGTGCAATACAGTCTACTAGCCAGTTGGAAATCATACATTTAACAACTGCTATCCCCAGTCGGTTGGGATCATAAGACAAACAGCTGAGAAGCCTGGTGATGTGGTTGTGTTTTCTTTAATTATTAAGCCTGGACCTTTTTATAGTCCAGAGCATGAAGGGCCTTTTCTCCTTTATGTGCATGAGATTTTGGGAATAATGTGGGCAATCCGATTGCTTGAGTCAGATAAAAAGTGGAAACCACTTTAGGAAGGAATTTTGGATGGGTACAGACCGCCACTCTTGTGTGAGAACTGAAGAGACATATGCCTGAAGTTCACTGACTCACCTGGCAGAAGTGATAGCCACAAAAAATACAACTTTCCAGTTATGCTTTAGAAATGCTGACTCCAATGCCTCAAAAAGAGGTTTAATCAGTTATGCTAGGATGACATTAAGGTCCATGGAACAGAAGGTTTTGAAACTGGTGGCTTTGTATGTCACAAACTTTTCATGAACTTCAAAGGATAAACAGAGATCACTTTATCCTCCACCTGAGGGTGATACATGACTATAGCACTGAGGAACTTTTACTGAAGCCCGAGGAGGATAAGAATAGTGGATTCTGGAGCAAGTCTTATGAGCTACAGAAAAATGAGTCCAGAGAACTTGACTAGAACCACAAAGAAAAACGTCTCCATTCGAAACAGTAAGCTCTTCTAATGGACAGTTTATAAGCTGAAATCACTGTGTCCTCAAATACCTTAGGGAATACTAGGAAGGACACTACTGAGTGCTCAACATCTAAGCAGTTTGATTGAGAGCAGCTAGGTTTAGATGTAATAGATTACCTTCTTCCTACGTCAACAGTAATAGATCTGTTCCCAGCAGAGTCAGAGGTTGAACTGATACCTGATGTGGTAAGAGAGCCACACTTGTCTCGGCAAGGCTGGATCAATGAGAATTAGACATGCTTGGTCTTTGAGCATTTTCTGCACTGTCCTTGCCACTAATGGAAGTGGCAGAAAGGCAGTAGATCTGTATCCCATGAAATCAGGAAAGTATTTCATGCAAGCCTGAACTCAGTTTGAAGAATGAAGCAAAACTGATTGACTTTCCAGTTGCTCTCTGAAGCAAATAGATTGATAGACAAACAACCTCAGAGATCATATAGACTGTCTGCTACTGACTGATCCAGGGCCCATTTGTGAGGAAGGAAGACCCGACTGAGGTGGCCTTACAGACTGTTTATGACCCCTGGGAGGTAGGTCATTTGAAGTGAGGCTCCATATCAGATCGCCCATGCCCAGATCCTTTGGGCTTCTTGGCTAAAAGCCCAGCATCCCATGCCTCCTTGTTTACTAATGTAGAACAGTTACCTGGTTGTCTGAGATCAGAATTCTCATTCCTTGGAGAAGGCAAATAAGTACTCTTAAAACATGCTGAATAGCTCACAACGCTAGCAGATTGATTTGAAGAAGACATTCGAATGTGGGCGAAGTTCCCTGGGTACGAGAGGAAACAGTGTGGGTCAAAGGGGCAATCCTGCTTCTGGAACTATAGGATTTTTACACCACCTGACCAATGTCCACATCGTGCTGATTTTCATCACTGAAAGTGATAGTAGCTGAGTTAACTGGTCCCATTGCGAACAAAGGCTCCATTGAAAAGGTCTCATGTGGGGATGAGTGAAAGTAACCACATGAATTTCCACAGTCATATGGCCAAGAGCCACCAGAATTGCTCAAATCAGAGCTTGCAGATGTTGGGACAGGTCTGGCGTCAATGCTCGTAGATGGAGGGAGTCTTTTGGATGAAAAGAATGCTGTTTCCTCCAGAGAATCTATCCAAGCCCCGATGAATTTGATTCTTTAGAGTAGGAACTAGGTTTGACTTGGGATAATTGATGAATAATCCCAGGGATTGAAGAAGGTGAATTGTCCTGGAAAGGACCCAACACTAGCCAATAGTCCAGACATGGAAAGACAAATCCTTTGGCAAGCAGGTGTGCCACTGCCACCATGAAAATTCTCGGAGCTCTGAGAGACCATATAAAATAACTTTGTACTAATGAGACTTGTTGACCATAAACCTGAGGAATTTCCAGTGGAAAGGGTGGATGGGGATTTGAGCATGCACATTCTTCAAGTCCAGAGAACACATCCAATCCCCCGGCTAAATAGAGGGAAGAATGATGTGAAGGATCAAACTCTTGCTCAATCTTCATAAATCTAGGATAGGCCCCAAGCTCTCCGATTTCTTGAGGATAAGGAAATAGCAGGAGTAGAACCCCTGGCCACATTCCTTTGCCAGAACTAGTTCTATTGCCCGCTGATGGAGAGACGGCTCCAACTAGAGTTGTAGCTGAGTCACGTGAGATAGATCTGGATTGAAGATGCTGGGAAGAAGCAGGGGTTCAGGAGAAATGCGAGCTGCATCCTCATTCCTAATGCTTGGTAATCTTTCCCCACTTGGTTGAAAGATGAATCCTCCCTTCCACTGGAGGAGACATGTCCCGAGGGGATGGGACTGTGAAAAATTGGGGCTTGGCTTTGGTTTGTGTCTGCCATTGCACCTTTGGTTGATGCCTCTTGCAAGGCCATCTTTGCGCTGGAAGCTACTGATGCGGTAGATTGTGTGAACTTTGATATTTCTGGAAAGAATGGAAAGAACTATGATGACCCTTTGAAGTCCTCGCTACATGGCCCTAGTTCTTAGACCCTTTTGAGCTAAGTTAGATTAGGCTAAGTAGTAAAAGGAAGGGGATGGGGGCGCACCATTTTGAAACAGTTCCTCCACAAAGGTTGCAGTAATGGCCTGCCCTCTGCAAATATAAAAGCAGCTTGGAGCATTGCAAAGTGTGGCATTCTTTGGTTAGAAGCTGGAGGTGAAGGAATTACTTTTTTCTATGTTGAAGTAAGTTCCCCTATTCTGTGAAGTAGGCCTCTGGGTTTAGAATCCTTACCTGAGTAGGAAGGGGAACAGTACCTTTTTTTTTGGTGCTAGTTCCAGGGCTTTGTTTTAACATTTTTTGGACTTATCTGTAAGTTTTTTTTCCTTTGAGAGCCCTAATACCCCTAGCTCATGAACTTTCGAGGAGTCCCTAGCCAGGTTAGATCAGGCGGTAGAGAAGATTCTACTGTTCTCCATTTCACACAAAGTGGATGGATCAGGGGTGTCTTACTGTAGGAGGATTCCAGACTTTTTACTTTTGTGAAAGTTTTTGCCATAAGTTTCTGGGAGCGGAGGGAATTTGTTGCCACCCTTCTTACCCTTAAGAGGGGACATCTAAGAGAGCTGCTGTGTTCCCTGTCTGCAGTTTAAAAAAAAATGCCCTGGGTGTCTTCTGAAAAAGAGAAACATAAGAAAATTTTTTAATACTTGGAGGCCCTCTCCAGAGTCAGCACCCTAGGGAGAGGAGGTAAAAAATATGAGTTTGTGCCAGAGACTTATATTGTATTTTTGCCCTCAGTAATTTTGGAAGGGGATTTTTCTGCCCATTTAGGATACCCTGACCACCTGGTACCCTTACCTATCTAAACCCTGGTGGGTGAGTGTTTTCCCTGGCCCAGCTACTGAGACACTCGTACAAAAAGAAAATTTAGAAATGTGATTTCAAACTGATTGAATCAGGAACTGAACCTGAAATAGCCTAGTGGTTATGAACCAGGTGTGGACTATGAACCAGGAGACCAGGGTTCAAGTCCTGCTGTCGCTCCTTGTGACCTTGGACAAGTCACTTTACCCTCCATTGCCTCAGGTACAAACTTAGATTGTAAGCCCTCTGGGGATAGGGAAATACCTACAGTACCTGAATGTAAACTGGTGTGATATCTCGCTTGAGATTGAATGTCGGTATATAAAAAATAAAATAAAAGTGCCATTTTGACATCTAAGAATTTCTCAGTAAAGATTTATTTTAGACATTCAACTTAAGCCTCCAGAGTATTTTGTTGGACGTACATCCATTATTGGTGAACTTTAAGTAATATCTCCCCAGGATTTTTTACATCCGCTAGTAGCCCAATTAAGAGAGCAGTTTTTATTCATGCTCTTTATAATCTTGTGTTCCCTCACAGGTGTAATTAAGTGTGCTGTCTACTTTTTCCAGGATACGTCTAAGTGAAGGAAAATGCTCTCGCTGACAACTGCTAAGGCTGTTGCTGCTTCTTCCCCAGAGACTAACCTATTACTTTCTTTACAGGCAAGTCTCTCTTTCCTCTCTCCTTACCTTTCAGGAAGAATCGAAGGAGCATCATACCTCTTGGAAATTTCACAGGTGCACCCCTCACTCCATCGGGCGTATGGATTGTCCCAACCATCTCCCCATCGTCCCGCCCTCATTGCTCCCTCTTCTTGCCTAATTGGCTTACCAAAATTTAAGCGAAAGTGGAATTATCCATGAGGTCCAAGAGCATTGGTGGGTTCCAAATATTGGCCCTACTGCGGAACAGATTATAAAAAGATGTGGCACATGTGCAGTGCATAACATAGGTAAAGGATTACAAGTTGCATCCTTGCATTTAAGTGCCCTGCAGGGCCCATTTGTGAAACTGCAAATGGATATTATTGAAATGCTGCAGATCATGCAAATTAAATATCTATACATTATTGTATGCATGATTACTGGGTGGTTAGAAGTATATCCAACTGCCAAAACAGATGCTGCAAAGAAACTGTTGCAAGGATTCCCTGATTTGGTATTCCCAAATGCATTGAAAGTGATAGTGGTACACACATTACAGGAGAGTTTGTGAAGAAGGTGGGCCAAGCTTTAGGAGTGAACTAGCATTATCACTGCCCACATAGACCACAAAACTTCCAAGCCTCACAGAAAGATTACATGATATCCTGATGAACAAGCTAGGTAAGATAACTGTGGAGACTTCCTTAAAAAAGCCAGATTTTATTTTATTTATTTATTTTTAACTTTTATATACCGACATTCTTGCATTAAATGCAAATCATGCCGGTTTACAGTGAAACAGAAAAAGCAGGAAAAAATTCCTTAGTCGAATACAATGAAACAGCTTAGTTAACAAAGGAAACATAAAAATAAATTTTTACATATACACAAAGATGTATATGTAAAAATTTCTCCCAGATGCCCTCCCCCTTGCATTGATGAGAATCAGAAACATGCCAAATCGCAAACATGGACTCAACCCACATGAACTGTTAATTGGAAGATCTTTGCCCACTCCCATTTTGCTTAAATTACCAGTGGATATTACTTTTGCACAGGAAAAACTGGTCATGCATTTTGTTTATGAGTTACACCAACAGCTTAAAAAACACCATGAAATAGTGTGGCAGCACTGAAGACCCCCACCAACTCTGCCATTCTGAGCATCCAGCCTGGTGACTTCGTCCTTCTCAAGGTGTTTCAGAGAAAGAACAGTTTGTGGCCCATATCAAGTCCTGCTTCAGCATTAAAACTACAAGGACAAGACCACTGGGTTCACGCCAGCCTTGCAAAAAGGTATCCCCTCTGAACCTGAACTCTGCTAGGAGGGCCTATCGGGGTCCTGCAGTAGACAGGTAATGCTCCCTTACCTTCTGATTCACCTTAGGATATATGTTTCCTACCGTTTTTGCTCACTGTGCCTCCAAGTTCTCAGCTAAAATTTCAGTTTCTATTTTACACCCAGCCATCCATCCATCCCCATTGAAGAGTTAAGAGATTTCACCACCACCCCTTGCATCAGACTGGATGAGATTCTTATGGGTGAGCCATCATCCCAAACTTCGGGATATACAAATTGGAGGAATTCACCAGAAATCTGTCTACTGTTGAGTCAATTGTTAAAGAAGGAGAACCCCAGCAAGAAGTTTCCTCACTTTCTATGGTTCTCCTGAATAGCAAAATGGCCTTAGCTATATATTGCTAGCTGAGAAAGGATATGGGCATAACTTGCTGCGATTATATTGATTTCAGGACAAACAACATTCCATCTCTATTGGCTCACCAGGCTATGAGCTCAGCCAATTGGGACATTTTTTATATATAGTCTCCTGATTTTCCAGCCTAAGCAAAAAGATCTTCCATATCATTATCATTGTTGTTTTAACAATTATGTTGCTGTTTCTTTGCTCCTATGGCCAGAGTTTTCTCTCCCTCTGCATGAAGATGTTGACCATGTCCACAATCCTAGCCTTACTGACCTACTCATCCACTTGCTCAGAGGTGGGGGAAAACTCTTTGGCAGTTGAGGAAACATGTCTGCACCTTATCGGCCTCAATCACAAGACTGTAGTCTCAGTATGGTCAAGGTATACTGAAGTCTTAGATAGCTGGCATTTACTATGCAAGAAGAAAAATTGCTAGTGTATTTAAACTCTGGAATTTTTTTGCCAGAGGATGTGATGAAAGCTATTAGTGAAGCTGCATTTAAAAAAAGGTTTGGATAAATTTCTGGAGGAAAAGTACATTAAACATTAAGGCAGTTTTGCAGAAATCCACTGCTTATTCTTAGAATAAACAGCTTGGAATCTATCCCTTGGGATCCTGCCAGGTACTTGTTACCTGAATTGGCCACTGTTGGAAACAGGATATGGTGAGACTGGGAAAATGCTTTTCTCAGAGCTCCAGGTGCCATCCTCTTCCATCGTGAACATTCTGAACTCTCATACAGCTGAAAAATGTATCTAGCAATTGAGGGAACAAAATTTATGTTGATTGCAATTTCATGCAAAAATCGCCAGGAATTATGCCATTAAAGGGGCAAAAAAGGACAAAGAAAAAGTAAATGTGGGAGAGGGAAAAATGGCCAACGCACAGATAACTGGGACTTGGCCCTGCTTGAGTAAAATGATCAGAGAGCTAATAGTGGTGGGTAACCGCTTTGGGTGATAAACTATCCTCCAAATCAGAACAAATAGACAACCTTAAATCTGTTATTTCAGGTTATGGCCAACGAATAGATAATGCAGAAAGCAGACTCTCTATGAGGATGAGCTGTTGGCACATGAAAGCAAAATTGCAAAGTTTGAGCAAAAGATTCAAATCTCTGAAGGAAAAAAAAATTGATTTGGAAAATCGCTCACATCGAAATTATACGTGTTATAGGACTTCCAGTTAGGGTTTTATTGAGGATTGTATGGTTGTAGATTCACTACTAACAACCCAGTATTATTGGAATGAATGATGTTGAATATAATTATTAATACTTTATAGTAGATTCTGGCTTGTACTGGCAGCAAATGTAGTGACATCAGCGAGGGTGTAAATGTGAACATATTTCCTAGATCCTAATAAACATCTAGCTGCAGCATTTTGCAATAGTTGTAGTGGTTTTAAGTGTCATGCTGGGAGTCCTAGTAATAAAGAGTCACAGTAGTCTAGGTTTGAGAAGATTACAGTTTGCAATACTGTACAAAGTCCGCAAAAGTTAATAATGGCTTCAGTCGATGTAATATACCCAGCTTGGCATAAACTTGTCTTGATTAATTTGCTGATGTGCATTTTCATTGTTAGGTTCTCATTCAGCTGTACAACTAAGTCCTGTACTTGATTTCAGGGAATCATTTGAAGATTACCCAGGTTAAGGGCAGGTGGTTTAACTATCAGCCAAATAATTTCAGTCTTTTTAGGGTTTAGTGATAGTTTAAGTTGCAAAAGTTCTTGTTGCATTGCTTTCATATAGTTGGAGAGTATCGAAGTTGTATTTTCAAATGATCTGGAGAGAGGGATGTAGAACTATATGTCATCAGCATAAAGGAAGAATGTTATTCCTAGATTTGTCAGTAATTTACATAGCGGAAGCATGTATATATTGAATAGTGTTGCTGACAGGGTTGAGCCTTAAGAACATAAGAAATTGCCATGCTGGGTCAGACCAAGGGTCCATCAAGCCCAGCATCCTGTTTGCAACAGAGGCCAAACCAGGCCACAAGAATCTGGCAATTACCCAAACACTAAGAAGATCCCATGCTACTGATGCAATTAATAGCAGTGGCTATTCCCTAAGTAAACTTGATAAATAGCAGTTAATGAACTTCTCCAAGAACTTCTCCAAATCTTTTTTTAACCCATCTACACTAACTGCACCAACCACATCCTCTGGCAACAAATTCCAGAGCTTTATTGTGCATTGAATGAAAAAATATTCTACGATTAGTCTTAAATGCTAACTTCATGGAATGCCCCCTAGTCCTTCTATTACTTTAAAGTGTAAAGAACGAGTAGATGTGAATCGGTTCAAGCCCTCTCATGATCTTAAAGACCTCTATCATATTCCCCTTCAGCCGTCTCTTCTCCAAGCTGAATAGCCCTAACCTCTTCAGCCTTTCCTCATAGGGGAGCTGTTCCATCTCCTTTATCATTTTGGTTGCCCTTCTCTGTACCCTCCCCATCGCAACTATATCTTTTTTGAGATGCGGTGACCAGAATTGTACACAGAATTCAAGGTGCGGACACACCATGGAGCGATATAGAGGCATTATGACATTTTCTGTTTTATTAACCATTCCCTTCCTAATAATTCTCTTTGCTTTTTTGACTGCTGCAGCACACTGAGTCGATGATTTTAAAATATTATCCACTATGATGCCTAGATCTTTTTCCTGGGTGGTAGCTCCTAATATGGAACCTAACATCGTGTAACTACAGCAAGGGTTATTTTTCCCTATATGCAACACCTTGCACTTCTCCACATTAAATTTCATCTGCCATTTGGATGCCCAATCTTCCAGTCTCGCAAGGTCCTCCTGTAATGTATCACAATCCGCTTGTGATTTAACTACTCTGAATAATTTATCATCCGCAATGATAACCTCACTCGTATTCCTTTCCAGATCATATATATATACATACACAAGAACCTGATCTGGAAAGGAATATATATGATCTGGAAATGAATACAACGAGTGACGTTATCAAATTTGCGGATGATACAAAATTATTCAGAGTAGTTAAATCACAAGTGGATTGTGATACATATATACATATGATACATATATATTGAAAAGCACCGGACCAAGTACAGATCCCTGAGGCACTCCACAGTTTACCCTTTTCCACTGAGAAAATTGACCATTTAATCCTACTCTCTGTTTCCTGTCTTTTAACCAGTTTGTAATCCACGAAAGGACATCGCCTCCTATCCCATGACTTTTTAGTTTTCTTAGAAGCCTCTCATGAGGGACTTTGTCAAACACCTTCTGAAAATCCAAATACACTACACCTACCGGTTCACCTTTATCCACATGTTTATTAACCCCTTCAAAAAAATGAATCAGATTTGTTAGGCAAGATTTCCCTTGGGTAAATCCATGTTGAATGTGTTCCATTAAGAACATAAGAAAATGCCATACTGGGTCAGACCAAGGGTCCATCAAGCCCAGCATCCTGTTTCCAACAGTGGCCAATCCAGGCCATAAGAACCTGGCAAGTACCCAAAAACTAAGTCTATTCCATGTTAACCATTGCTAATGGCAGTGGCTATTCTCTAAGTGAACTTAATAGCAGGTAATGGACTTCTCCTCCAAGAACTTATCCAATCCTTTTTTAAACACAGCTATACTAACTGCAGTACCCACATCCTCTGGCAACAAATTCCAGAGCTTAATTGTGCGTTGAGTAAAAAAGAACTTTCTCCGATTAGTTTTAAATGTGCCCCATGCTAACTTCATGGAGTGCCCCCTAGTCTTTCTATTATCCAAAAGAGTAAATAACCGATTCACATCTACCCGTTCTAGACCTCTCATGATTTTAAACATCTCTATCATATCCCCCCCTCAGCCGTCTCTTCTCCAAGCTGAAAAGTCCTAACCTCTTTAGTCTTTCCTCATAGGGGAGCTGTTCCATTCCATTAAACCATGTCTTTCTATATGCTCTATGATTTTGATCTTGAGAATAGTTTCCACTATTTTTCCCGGCACTGAAGTCAGGCTCACTGGTCTATAGTTACCCGGATCGCCCCTGGAGCCTTTTTTAAATATTGGGGTTACACTGGCCACCCTCCACTCTTCAGGTACAATGGATGATTTTAATGATAGGTTACAAATTTTAACTAATAGATCAGAAATTTCATTTTTGAGTTCCTTCAGTACCCTAGGATGCATACCATCTGGTCCAGGTGATTTGCTACTCTTTAGT
The DNA here is from genome assembly GCF_901001135.1 of Rhinatrema bivittatum. Taxonomy (NCBI): domain Eukaryota; kingdom Metazoa; phylum Chordata; class Amphibia; order Gymnophiona; family Rhinatrematidae; genus Rhinatrema; species Rhinatrema bivittatum. The sequence goes on along the minus strand of NC_042617.1, from coordinate 103,511,089 downwards.
TTGTCAATCTGGCCTACTACATCTTCCAGGTTCACAGTGATTTTGTTCAGTTTGTCTGACTCATCACCCCCGAAAACCATCTCTGGAACTGGTATCTCCCCAACATCCTCATTAGTAAACACGGAAGCAAAGAGTTCATTTAGTCTTTTTGCAATGGCCTTATCTTCCCTAAGAGCCCCTTTAACCCCTCGGCCATCTAATGGTCCAACCGACTCCCTCACAGGTTTCTTGCTTCGGATATATTTTAAAAAGTTTTTATCATGAGTTTTTGCCTCTATGGCCAACTTCATTTCAAATTCTCTCTTTGCCTGTCTTATCAGTGTTTTACACTTAACTTTCCTCAGAGATCCTCTGAGCTTGACCTATGTTTTCTTGAATTCTGATACTGCCCTCGTTTTCACCACCTGCACAGGGAGGCTGTTTCATGCACCTATTACTCTTTTGGTACTGAAACATTTCCTTATATTACTCCTGAGTCTATCCTGTATGTTCATATCCTCTTTTTGTTGCTGACAATGACCTTGGGAAACTCCTGCTGCTGCATACATCCACTTAGAATGCAAGCTGTTTGGAGATGGGATTATCTGAATGTACTTTATTCTATGGTGCCTTGATTTAAGATGCCACATTAATGTTACCATGCATAAGTTTTCACCAGTTTTTGTTAAAGAAATAGCGACATTTTGTGTGTACTAACTAATGTTTAAAATCTGCTGTCTAAAAGACTCATCTTTTATAAAAACAAGGCACCTGGGATACCTTCCATCTTGCATTTAGCCTGGGTGTCCCAATTGAGCTGTCCAACAGGGGAACTCAAAGAAATAGCTGGGCTTTTTCTGAACTTGCATTTTTGTGCATATACTCCCTCTGGTAACCTAAGTAGTACAATGTGATAGACAATGTTCTCTCTACTGACTCATGTTAAGTCCAATTATTCTCTTCTGTACCAATAAAACATTAATGTGACTAAGATCAAATATAAGATCTTATTAGCCTTTTGGCTGAAACAGACTGCTATAGGAGTTAATAACCTGTCAGTAGACTCCCCTGGGGACATGAAATTTAGACTTTGATGCAATCAGGAATATTAAGCCTATTTAAAAAAAAAAAAAAAAATTCCATCAGTTGAAAACCAATTGAAAAGATCTTCACAGTGCATAACATAGGGGCCTGTTTAGGGGTCAGGTGGTTTGAAAACTGGACCAATCTGAGTCAAACCTGGGATTCCCTCAACTTTCAGTGGACATCTAGTGTACTTATTTTCAGGCAGGTTTGTACAGTGGTTGCACAACTGTAACATGTACGGATGGAGATGGATGGATAAACTGATAACAGACACTTTGCACTGATGAACATGCCTAATGTAGGCACAAGCATGAAACCTAGGGAATGGGAAGGTAAACAGTTCCATAGCAGTTTTATTTTCAACAAGCTTCGATAAACTTATTTTATAAGTTTGTAGTAAGACTGAGAAACTGATCACAATGTACAGCTGCAGCTGTACATGGATAGCTTCTGCACAAACCTCACTTGGCAGTGCATTTCAATTCATGACCTGTGGCAGCCCAGGCTCTGGAGTCAGCCATCTGCATTGAAAAGATTAGAAACCATGCTAAAATGAGTCTCAATTCTGGGAAATCGCAGCAAAAAGGCAAGGGTCAGAACACCACCAGGCATGAGTACAGTACCAATTCAGGTCTCTGGAGTTAAAATGCACCCACAGACAAGATCCTTTGCCATACTCCTACTCCTCTCTGCATTAAGAGCATTCATATTTGGGCATAGTCACACAGTTCAGGATTCTTCAGCTGTGTAACACTGAGAATAAGACTACAGTGACCTGAATAAAATGTTGAGCGTTTACAGGGACTTTGTTTCCACAGATGTCGACTGGACATGGACAGCAGCCATACTCACTGTTGTGCTTAAAGACCCGGATGGTAGCTCCCGAGAGCCTGGCACCAAGGATGAGAGAGGTGTGGTTCAACTCGTCACTGAGAATGAGGCAGCCCTGAGGAGACAATTGAAGGACATCAAGATGAATTAGCTGCTGATGACTACAAGAAAAAGACCACAAACTATTATAAATATAATTAAAGTGGGAGAGGGCTGAAATTTTAGGCTGATCACAGCCAACATGTACTAGAAAGTGCAAACTTAAGTTTTAAAAAATGAAGCCAACAGAAATTTGAATATGGGTTCCATATTGTACTTTTCCAAAAGCTGATTTTATGCATGCTACTGAGTGTATTGTAAAACATGGGACTGCACGAGATAAGGAGCAGGAGCTGGTTAATGCTAAGAGTAATGGGCTAGGACATTCCTCCTGACCTTGGGCATATTATGTGCTGTTGCTGCAGGTACCCACTTAGGCTGTAAGCTCTCTAGGTAAGGTAATTTGTAATAAAGTGCCCTGGTATAGAGCATTATAAAAATTTCAAAATAAAATAAATTAGTCCTTCTAGTGGTTCTTAAATGTAGGAGTCCCAACTGCTTTAAGTAAGCAATAATGCAGTTCAAGGCATACACCCTAGCAAAATAATATAGGCTTAGACTTCAAATTTCTTCCCTTCCCAAACATATTAGGATGGTTTGAGTAGCTGTATATGAATTCTATTTATTTGTTTAATTGAATAACACCTTTGCAAAGGGAAAGCAATGTTGGTGCATGGGTTTTACTGCAAGTCTGATTGTTAGCATTTTGGCACTTTATGCATCACAAGTGATTACTGGCCCTTCACTTCCGTCAAATGAAGGTGAGGGTTTGTAATCCAAAGGCTGTAGCATTACTTGGTGGATGCTCTTTGCTTAGCATCACACGCTGTAGTAACGCTGTGGGTGAGACAATGTGGTGTAGGTATTAGGTAGACGTGCTCCCTTTTCATTGTTTTAGTTTGATTGGATTTATACTATACAAATTACTGCCCTCATTTTTGAAGGGCATGATTATGCACTACATATTTTATGAGGATAAATTTTCAAAGTCATTTAGGTGGTAAAAGTTTTAACCAATGTTGTACAATGTGCAGACTTTTATGCATACTAAGAAGAGACATTCCCGGGGGCATATTTAGGTCAGAGAAGAAAAAAGTGTGTGCGCATTTTGCATTTTCAAATCTTTGCACACAGTAGTCTAGCAAAAATCTACATGCGGAAAAAAAAAAACCAGCTAGTTTCACAGAAAAAGTACGAGTGGTCTTTTGCTTTGAAAATTGGTGCAAAGCCTGCAGATAAAAAGTTATAAGTCAAAATTCAAAACCCATTTAAACGAATAACTGAAAGGTTATCCATCTAAATGGCGAAACAGCGATATTCATCGCCCTATGTGGGTACATTCTAGCCGCATAAATTGGGGGCAGGCTAAAAGCAGGTGGGATGTGTTTCCAGGAGCAGAGTTAGCCGCATAATTTATGCAGCTAACTCCGATATTTGGAGTTAGCCACTTAACTTATGCGGCTACTCTGGTCATGCCGTAGGGCTGTGCAAAAATTAGCTAGTTATACTTATCCCGTTAACTTTAAGATAGCCGGGTATATTAGTGGCGCTGCTGTGCCGCTGAATATCTGGGTTAAGTTAGCCAGACAGGTGTGTCCGGCTAACTTAACTAGCCGCTCCATGGCTGAATATCAGCCCCTAAATTATCTTTATCCCAATGCAGTTTCAAAATTGCGTCGGTGGTGCCAGTGGCGCGAACAAAAGTACCGGCGCGCGTATTGTTTTAAAATCCACCCCTAATCATTTAAACACATCTCAACATTTCTTCTTCTGGGATCACATGTGTTTGCACAGAGATAAAGGCCAACATTTCTGATATAGCGCCACAAGATCCATTGTTATATTAGGGTCTGTTTTAACATGTCACCACCATGACTACCAAAAAATAAAACATTCTGGCTTTGTCTTCCCAATCAACTACTGCGCAAGAACATTTTAAAAAATGCTCACCTTACCGACTAGCGCCGGAATGTTCATGGAGTTGGTAGCAAAGCCCATCCCAAACACCATGGCAGCTTCCACATCCAGGAACTGGGCCACTAGATCTTCTAGTTCTTTGTGCTTATCAAAGTTACCTACAGAACAAACAATTATACAATACAAATCAGCTTTACATTTTTTTTTTTCATTTTTTTGCTACCTCCCATCGCTTCAGACACTGCTAGCTATAGTCAGTCTGCTGCAATTCCACTCATAAGAATATAAATGCCATACTGGGTCAGACCAAGGGTCCATCAAGCCCAGCATCCTGTTTCCAACAGTGGCCAATCCAAGTCACAAGTACCTGGCAAGTACCCAAACATCAAATACATCTCAAGCTACTATTATTTATTGATTAACAGCAGTTTATGGATTTTTCCTCTAGGAACTTACTCAAACCTTTTTTAAATCCAGTTACACTAACTGCCATAACCACATCCTCTGGCAATGAATTCCAGAGCTTAACTATGTGCTGAGTGAAAAATAATTTTCTTTGATTTGTTTTAAATGTGCCTCTTGCTAACTTCATGGAGTGCCCCCTAGTCCTATTATTTAAGAGAGTAAATAACTGATTTACATTAACCTGTTCAAGTCCTTTTAGTTACTACTGGGATCCTAATTTTACAACTATCGGCCTAGAGAGAGAGAGAGCTGGTGCCCAGCAATCCCCTATGAGCTCAAGGAAGTCTCCTTTCAAAGCCTACATATAAAGCCTACATATAAAGATTCACAGAGGGTTTATGTCTACACATATCTTTCTGGCTACCTCTTCTAAGCAACACTTATATACCACCTTATTTCCCAAAAAGGGAATCCAAAATGGTTTAACGTTAAAAAAAAAAAAAAAATAATGAACATTTTATAATAAATATAAGAATAAAAGTCCCCAATGTACCTCACCAGAGCTGCACTCAGCCATCTTAAAGTCAGCTACTTGGTCTCCCCCCTTCTCAGAGAGTACAAGTGCTGACTTGGCATGGCCTCACACCCAAGAAGCAGCTTTGGGGCTGCAAGCTTTGCCCTCTGGGCCCATTCTCATACCTAACTTACATTCTTCTATAAAGCATATAATATACTATAGCCAGTATAACTATTTTGTAGAAAAAAAGCTGTCTATACCATTTACTAGGATGACTGGTAAATATCCATTCTATTTAGGGTTGCCAACTGGCTCCAGATTTTCAGGACAGGTTGATCCAGTCCTGGTTTTATTTGCTTGCATACAGGTAACTTATAGTCTTGTTTTTCTTAGGGAATGCAACAGGGAAATCAGAATAAGTCCCAGCATGCAATGGGAAAAAACTAGGACTGGATCAACCTGTCCTGAAAATCTGGAGCCAGTTGGCAACTCTAATTCCATTAACTATACAACGGATTCCCCCCTCCCCCACCAAGCTCCATCAGTGCTCTTCTGTATCTATAGCTAGACATAAGTTTATCCAAAATAATCATAGCACTGTCTTGGCAAAAATTAAAGATAGCTGAATTGTCCATCCAGGAAGTAGTACTCGCCCCAGCTTAATAAGGTTTTGAACATGTGTGTATGATGGGCCAACTTATCTCAAAGGCACTTTACCACTTTGAGGAGCATTCTCCTGGTGTCAGCCGTAGAACAGTGAGTGCTGTTAAAGTCCCTTACTTCCTACAATATGGACTGACTTTCGATACCACTGCCCTGATAATGCTAGAACAAAAATGAATGCTCACAGCAGCAGTAATGTGCTCTATTCAAGATAAGCTGGCTTACCATCTATTTGAGTCTAGAACTTATAAGGGGAAATTTTGCAGCAGCCTGCATAAGAAAGTCGGCAAAGGCGCACATTAACTTGCACCCAGTTTTCAAAGTGAACTTAGATGAGAATGTTCACTTTGAAAATCAGCCCACCAAAATACCCGCACACAACTATATCTACTAAAATATATGCAGAAGTTTGGGGGGAAATTTAAACACATACTTTTGAAAATTCAAAATATATGCATAAGTTCACCCCCCCCCTCCCATGAGCCCCTGGAACTACCTCTGGTCAGACCAGATAAATTTACATGCATGCAGGACTTACGTAGGTAAGTTTACTTGCAGATTGGACAGGTAATTTTCTAAAAAGCCATTACTGCAGGTAAAGCATGGTTTTACATGTGGAAATGCCTTTGAAAATCACCCTCACAGAGAGTAATTTTTAAACATTCTAGCAGTGCTAAGATGGATCCTCTGCCAGGCTAAAAATATGCACAGGCTTCCACAACGTATGCACTTTTAGATGGATCATGAGAAGTCAGGGGAGGAAAATAGCACCCACATTTTTTTTAAATGTCATGTGTACGCACTATTTTACTCTCCTTAGCCACCTGCATAAAAGTTTCTTTTTGAAAATTAGTATTATGTAAACGTGCTAAAACTGCTTAAGTACTTTGCCATGACACAAGCTGTTTGACACTGGCCCTTGCCCAGCGCATTGCTGCTTTCACCTGTCTGGACAATTAGCAGAATTCTTAAATGTCAACTTCCCCTTTAATTTGGCTATCATATTAACAGATGGAATGCAGCTCATGAAGGGCCGGATTTTAAAAGGGTTACGTGCACAAGGTACGCGCGTAACCCTTTTAAAATGCCCCTGCGCGCGCCGAGCCTATTTTGTATAGGCTCGGTGGCACGCATAAGTCCCGGGGCTTGCAAAAAGGGGCGGTCGGGGGCGTGTGGTGTCAGATCAGGGGCGTGTTCGGGGGCGTGGCCGAGTGCCCCTACACAGCAGCCTGTGTCGGGGCCTGCTGCGCCAGCACACAGCCAGCGCACGTAAGTTACTACTGCCCGGAGGCAGTAGTAACTTTTCGAATAAAGGTGGGGGGAGGGGAAGGAAAGTTCCCTCCGAGGCCGCGCGTATCTTATAAAATCCAGCGTACTTTTGTTTGCGCCTGATGCGCGAACAAAAGTGCGCACGCACGCTGTTTTTTAAAAATGTACCCCTCAATGTTACAATCATCAAATTTTAAATTGAACACTAGTACATTATTACTGAAATCCTGAAATTTGTATAATAAAATGGTTGCAAAATTTCCATTGGGCCTTGGGCAAGACGCATAGTGACAGCTAGCAAATGTACCCTGGGATGAGACTGGGTCAGGAGCTTCACCTTTACCAACCCTTTCCCCGCAGAGTTACCCTTGGGTTCTGGGGAACAGCAGGACTTAGGCGAGGGTCCCACAAGGTAAGGAAAGAGTCCAAGGCAGGCAGCAGTCAAAGAGAGAGAGAGACACACACACCATTCACAGGCCAAAGGTCAGGGCAGGCAGCAATGAAGAGGTCAAGGTCCAGGCAATGGTCAAATCCAAGGAAGGAGCAAGAACCAGACAGGGACGACTGAATGAGGCAAGGCAGGTGTGACAAGACGAAGCAAAGGCAGGCTGCACAAGACGAAGCAAAGACAAGCAGGAATACAAATAACACGCACTGCACAAGGCAGGGAGACCTGTTGCTGAGGTGTCTGCTTGGATCGCGACGGGGGTTTAAATACCCAACTGCACTGTCGTCATCAATGGATGCCAATACCGATGTTCCACAGGGGTCTACTAGTTCCAGAGCGTGCCTAGGAGGAGCTCAAGGAGGCAGGATGGCGGAATTGAAGCTGCGCTGGCGGTGTCCTGGGAGTGAGTGCAGCAGCCATGACTGGCAAACAATTACTTTTTGGGTTAGACTTCCCGAGTATGCTCATGCATTCCCCATGTCCCATTCAATGCACAGAACAGGACTGCACCAAAATCAAGAGGTTCAGCTGACAACAGCAGCATAGCTAATAATTAGATTTCAGTCTAACTATAAAATAATAGATGGCAAATTATACAGAGTGATCCCATAGAGGATTTGCCCGCTGAGAGGTCCATGTTCAAAAACCCAGAGTGGGCTAAGTTATCCAGAGAACTTTACCTGGATAAGTGTTCCACTGAATATTCAAGGTACAATTATCCAGATAATTGGCCTATTTGTGTGGACCAACTTGTCCACAAACATTTAGCCAGATAGCACTGCAGTGAGTGCTATCTGGCTAAATATGTTAGCCAGATAGCACTCACTGCAGTGCTATCTGGCTAAATATGTTAGCCTGTCTTCACCATACATCCAGGCCTATCCACTTTTTTGTCCAGGTAACTTTGTCCACACACACATTTTATGTGGATAAAATTATCCTGATAAAGGGAGGGATATATTTGAAAGGCCGAGTTTTTTGCAGATAAAAGCCCATTTCACTCATCCAACTCTTTTGAATACAGAATGCTCAGGAAATAGGGGCGGGAATCAGAAAAGAAATGAGTTCTACTGGACAGAACAGGACCACTCAAGGCTGCAAATGTAAAGCAAACAAGTTAGTACAAAGACTCCAATCTCACATGCAGACCAGAGGTGCTAGATGTGATTGGTACATTCTCTGCCTGGGTCACAAAGCAGCATAAAGCTACAAGCAGGGAGGGCAAGCAATAAAAAAAAACACAGAAGAGGAAAAATACCAAGATATTCTCAGCCTCCACAAAGAGCACTATCACAAGCTGCATCACAAAGTAAACAAAAAATGTAAACAGTGTGTTGATCAGACAATACCATCAGTGCTGTACCTAACAGTCAGGCCGATAGAAAGAGAAAGAGGTGTGTTAGTGCCGGGCGCACCCGCGTTTGCCGCACGCACAGTCTGCATCACCTACCGCTCGATACTGTATTTAAATTGCATTCAAATGCAAGCCGCGTCCAACGCGCGTCCATGAAGCGCAATCCATTTTATAGGCGCTTATAACAGCGCCTATACAGTATCCTGGGTGCGCTGGTACCTGTCATTTCAAATGTCATTTGAAATGACAGGTACCAGGAAGTGGATACCCAGCGGCGAAAGCAGCACTGCCGGCGAAGATGGATGCCCGGCGGCGAAAGCGGCCCCCGCCGGTGAAGATGGATGCCCGGTGGTGAAAGCAGCGAAAGCGGCCCCCGCCGGTGAAGATGGATGCCCGTAGTGCACGGGCCCCCAAGCCAGCGAAAGCGGCCCCGCCGGCGAAAGCGTATGCACGTATGTGCATACGCTTTCGCTGGCTTGGGGGCCCGTGCACTACGGGCATCCATCTTCACCGGCGGGGGCCGCTTTCGCCGCCAGCTGTCCCCGGGAGGCAGGGGAGCCGCGGTGCGCGTCTCCGGAGGAGGGCAGAGAGGGCTGCAAGAAAAGTAAGTTACGCTTGGTTTCACTTTACATGTCGAGTCGCTTTTCGCCTGCGCCTTGCTTCGGGAGGAGGGGATTTTAGGTTTTCTTTTGGTTAAAGTTGCTTCGGGAGGAGGGTAGAGAGGACTGGGGCTGCCCCGGAGATCGGCACCCATGGACGCGGCCAGGGCAGGTGAGCGGGGGCTGGGGGAAAGTTTGCCGCCTACCCTTACCCCTGCCTCTAACGCAGGGGTAAGGGTAGGCGGCAAGTTAGCAGGTTAAACGCGCGGCAAAACTGCAGGTTTAAAAAGCAATAATCGGGGCGCGCATTACTGTATGGTAGGGAATAGCTAATCCGATTGTTTACATCTCATATACATGCCGCGGGCGGAAAGGGTTACCAGTTGATTTAAAGAGGCGGTAAGGATGGGTTAAAAGGGATAGTGAATCGCGGGTTGGTCTAACGCGGCCAAATTGTGAGTAGAAAGCGGGTTAGAAGCAGGGTAACCGCGGCCGCACTTTACTGTATTGGCCTGAGTATGTCCCCTTGGACAACTATTAGGTTGCTAAACAAAGATTAAATCAAAACTTGAAGCACAAAATATACACCAGTTTCAGAGTGAGAAAAAAAAAAGATCTGAGGTCTGTTTTATTTGGAGCTCATCCCAGTAGCTCTCAAAACCCTGCTGACTGAGAACAGAATTTTTATTGCCTGTGGTTTGGGGCTTGGCCTGCATCAGTAATGGTTGATTCACTTCCAGTTTGCCCTCTAGCCCCCTGCTGAACCTGTCACAGAACCCCATGTTCTAATCTAGCCCATGGCATGACACCAGAAGGTAGGTCACGGACAAGCCTTTTAACAAAAGCTTACTCTTTTCCCTTTCAGTTCAGTGCTGACTGTTAAACTCCCGTCAACATGCAAATCATCTTGCTAAGTTACAGAAAGGGAGCAACACCATGGTACATCTCAGGTTGCTGGCAATGTAAAACTGCTGATATTTATTCTTTTCTAATCAACTACATTTTAAACCGCTTTTCCTGAAAATGTCCAAGGCTATGCATAAATAAATACTAATTACGTTATAAAAACAGACTATTCACAAATAAAACACAAATCCTAAAATCACATAAGTAACATACAGGCCAATACAGAACGGTGCGCTTGGCCGAGTGCACCGTTAGCCCCCGTTTGGCCACGCGTTTTTGACGCGCTATTATTACCCCTTATACAGTAAGGGGTAATAGCGCGTGGAAAACGTGCGGCCAACCCCCCCGAAACTAAAATGTGCGGCTTGGCCGCACATTTTACTCTAAGAAATTAACTCCTGCCTAGTTTTTTAAAATTTAATACTTGCATGCTGTCCATAGCAGAAGTAAAGTTTCGCTTAGAGTACCCTGGGTGCACACTTGTGCGCATAAATACTTATGCACACATTTCAAAGTAACTTCCTGGAACGCCCATGCTCTGCCCAGACCACACCCATGCCCCATTCCATTTTTTTTTTTTTTTTATAAAGTTTTTGATTTGTGCGCTTACTGGAAAATATACGAGTACTCGCACAATTTTTTTAAATCTGTGTGGTGTGCGCTGGCCCGAACATGCACATACCTCCCAGCTTTGGTGGGCGTTGGGCTTTTAAAATCTACCTTTAAGTGAGGCCTCACCACTGATTTGTACAGGGGCATTATCAGTTCCTTTTTTTCTGCTGGCTATTTCATGTAGCCAAGCATCCCTCGGACTCTAGTCATGGCCTTGTTTTATTGTTTTAACATCATTCTAAAGTCTCTCTCCTGATGAGTGCCCATTAGCATCTCTTCCTCTATCACATACAGCTCCAATGGATTTTTGCATCCCAAATGCACAGCCCTGCACCGTTTTGCATTAATGGCCAAGCTTTCAACCAATGCTCAAACTTCTTTAGGTCACTTCACATTCTGTCTATTCTGTTGCAGATCTTTCTCTTCTTCTGCAAAAGGTCAAATGTTTCTGTCTTTTTCAAATTTTTTAAAATTCTCTCTTTATTAACATTTTAACACAAATTACAAAGAAAAGCATGGTAATCGATAACCAATAGTCAATAGAAAGGAAAAAGGAAAAGAAAATTATAATGGTATGCTATTTAATAAACCACATTAATGGGGAGAGTACAACAGGCAAAAAGAAATATAAAGAATCTCACAATAAACACTTATTGACTTTCCAATCCTTATAGAACAAAACTACATATACTAGATGGAGGAATAAAACTTTCTATTTAAAAGATTTCTAATCCACACATTTCAAGGAGATTTTCATGGCGATTTTCAAGATTACAGACAAAATATATAACAATAAAAAAGCTTTTAACAATAACAATACAGGTCATGGAGAAACAAAACACAAAAACTTAACTACCGGTAATTGAATAAGGTCAAAAAGATATACTTTATTCCCTGTAACCTCACTGAACATTTACACAGAAATCTTAAAAAGTGGCCCCTGAAACCAATAGTCTTTGTTTTGATTTTTTTGTAAAGAAAATTTTCTTCTAGCTTGTGTCTTTTAAACCACATCAAAAAAATATGAAACTTTTCTAAGAAAAGATATTTTTATAAACAAGCAAAAGACATCTTTCTCTCGAGCAAAAGTCACTAGAAGAGTAGATCTCTGCGAAATCTCAGAGCCAGACTGCTCCAAGAAAGCAGCAAGATCTAAATTAGCAGCAGAAACATAGAAATGGCAGCAAAAAAAAGACCAGTGGTCCATCCAGTCTGCCGAGCAAGCTTCCCATGGTAGTATCTGCCGCACCATGCGGGTCAGCCCCATGTATCAGAGAGTTTTGCTTGAAGCGCTTTGCTTATGGACTTGGCCATAGAAGCTGACCTGTTTTTCTCTTAATGTCAGAGCATCAGTACCCCAGACTGTAAAAAAGTCGTGGCTCGGGTTGGTTGTCCCTGAATCCAAATGTCTCTTTCCTTTCAGCCCCCACCCTCCTCCTTTAAAAGTAGAGAGCAATGTTTCAGTTCTCATGAATATCAACAATATCAGAGGAAATAGCAACTTTACTTTCAGGCAAATAATACAGCTTTATAATTTCAGGAATCACGTAAAATAAAATCAAGATAGAATTTGGTTAAAATCTCTAGGGGAAAAGTTAGGGGGCACTTTGGAAAATTAAGAAATCTCAAATTAAATCTTCTAAGATGATTGCCCGCATTCTCTATTTTATAATGGATCAATTGACAGTCTTTAATAATAGCCACAATAGTTTCTTGCAATTTACCACACTGATTCTTCAATTCTATAACCTCCTTTGCCTGATTAGCAATCTGCATGAGTAGATATACCCCCCAACCACCTCCAAAAGAAAGTCAATTTTAGATGACACAGACTGATCCAACTTAATTACAGCCACCCAAAGAACTTCTATAGTTACGCCACTGCAGGCATCTTTGGTGGTACACCCAGTGATAGTCTGGGTTCCAAAGATATGTCTGATGGCATTTGATGAGATCAAGACTCTATCTCCTATAGAAAAAGTAGTAGATGTAGAAACAGCTTCAGTTTCTCCAGCAACATCAAACCAAGTCGAAGTTCTTGTCTGCAGGGAGGAAGGTACGAGAGGATGCAAGGAGACACGTGTCTCACTCTGAGTGGAGCTATGTGCTCCTAGCTCGATTGGTCCTGTCATAGCTTGTGAATGAATAAACCTCTCAAGTGTCAACTGAGAAGAAGGAATAGAGACAGTTGACTCAGCTGTATATTCCCTTTCCTCTTTTTTTCCATAACATTTGAGAGAAGAAATACAAAAGCAAGTCAGAGAAGTTCATCTGTAGGGGTGCGCGACTTCGGCATGCTGGATGCCAGTTTTTGAAGGCTCCTTCCAAGGACATGGGAGGAGCACAGCTACTCAAGGGATGGACATCTCAAGAAGACCGGTGGTAATCTTACTGCAATCCCTGGAAAAATGTTTCCTTCTAACCTTTCCACAATATTGTTTACAAAGATATTTAAGAGAATATGCCCCAGGACCAATCCATGAGACACCCCACTAATGCTCTCTCTCTTCTCCTGATTGAATTCCTTCACTCCCTATTTCTAGTCCAGTCCACCACTTTGAAACCCATCCTCCCAGCTGCTCAGTTTATTCACAGGCATCCTGTATTAGATAGTACTGAAAGTTTTGCTACAATCCAAGTAAACCATATCTCTAATTACCCAAATGAAAAAAAAATCAATCAAATTTGATATGATCTGCCTCTGATACAACCATGCTGCCAAAGATCTTGCACAATCTGGTCTGTAATTTTCCATCTCCTCTCTGTTAACACTTTTGTGAAGAGGAACCTCAACTGCTCTTCTCCAATCCTGTGGTGCCACTCCCATTTCCAATGATCTATTGAATAAGTCCTTCACAATTTGAGGCTCCAGGGAGGAAGATTCAGAACCAATGTCAGGAAGTATTTCTTCACGGAGAGGGTGGTGGATGCCTGGAATGCCCTTCCGGAGGAAGTGGTGAAGACCAGAACTGTGAAAGACTTCAAAGGGGCGTGGGATAAACACTGTGGATCCATAAAGTCAAGAGGCCGCCAATGAAGAGTGGGTGACTCGCCAGAATGATGGCTACTGCCTGGACACGATACCCTTATTCAATAAACATACACATGCTTACTGTGACTCCAACATCGCTCTAAGCTTCAACAGCAAGAGGAAATGGAAAAAAGGATTTGCACTCACAAAGAGGGGAGTAGCTGGCTTGTTACGGCGGTTACTACCCCAAACCAAATATGCCTGATACTTCACTTTCAATGCATATACAGCATAGCTCTCTGCTTCAACGACAGGGGAGAAGAATAACTGATACTTCACACATCCAGCAGAGCTCTCTGCTTCAACGGCAAGGGAGAAGAAAAAGGGTTCGCACTCACAAAGCGGGGAGTAGCTGGCTTGTTAAGGCGGTTACTACCCCAAACCAAATGTGCCTGAAACTTCACTTTCCATGCATATCCAGCATGGCTCTCTGTTTCAACGGCATGGGAGAATGACTGATACATCACGCATTTCCAGCATAGCTCTCTGCTTCAACAGCAGGGGAAAAAACAAAAAAAACAAAAAAAAAACCTGATGCTTCACGCATATCCTGCATAGCTTCAACGACAGGGGTGAAGAAAAAAAGGATTCGCAATCACAAAAGCGAGGAGTAGCTGGCTTGTTACGGCGGTTACTACCCCAAACCAAATGTGCCTGATACTTCACTTCACTTTCAATGCATATCCAGCATGGCTCTCTGCTTCAACGACAGGGGAGAAAAAAACTGATACTTCACGCATATCCAGCATAGCTCCCTGCTTCAACAGCAGGGGAGAAGAAAAAACAACCAACAAGGGCTGTACAACATAGTCTAGGTAAAACAAATAAGCATGGGTGTAGCTTGCTTATCGCGGCGGTTACTACCCTAACTAATCAAGCTAGATATTTCACTTGGATGCAGCTCCATCACTGCTCTCTACATTAATGGTGGGGGTGGAAGGGGAATAGAACAAAGAGCTAAGAGAAACAGATAAGTATGAGAGAAAAAATGTGTGAAGCTTGCTGGGCAGACTGGATGGGCCATTCGGTCTTCTTCTGCCGTCATTTCTATGTTTCTATGTTTCTTCAGCAGATACACCAGAACCTCTCTGAGCTCCTTTAATAATCTTGAAAATACCTCATCTAGCCCCATGGCTTGGCCACTTTTAGTTTTGCAAGTTCCATACAAACAAGCTCTTCTGTGAATGGTGTGGTATCTACCCCACTCCCATCTGTACCCTTGGGAACCATCAGCAATCCTTCTCCAAAGTGATTTGTTTAGCAATTCTGCTTTCTCATTGCCCCTCTGCACACATTGTTTCCCTTCAGCTTTTAGTCTTACAATTCCACCTCTGGCTTTCCTCCTTTCTCCTGAAAAAAGTTGTGTCACTCATTTTGCTTCTTTAACAATCTTTTTTCCATTAGTGCTTTTGACAACCTGAGTTCTTTCTTTGTCCTTTTCAGCTTTGCCAAATATTCTTCCCTGTGTTTATCTTATTTACCCTCCTTACATAAAGATTTGATCCCCTTATCATAGCTCATTTTAGTTTAGCCCACTGTTCTTCCACTTCAGCTGTATCCTTCCATCTTGCCAGCTCTTCATTAAGGTATTTTGCCATTTTAATAAAGTTGATATTTTTGAAATCCAGAACTTTGAGCTTTGCGTAATGCCTCTCCTCATTGGCCATTCTATCAAATCATACTGTGTGATGATTGCTGGTGCTCAAGAGGCCACCCACTTTGACATTAGAGACATTACACTGTAAGTTCCAGGTCCAATATTCACTCCACCCTTTGTGGGTTCCTTCGTTAAATGTCTAAGCAGTGCCTCTTGAAAAGCATCCACAATCTATCTATTTCTAGCTGATTCTGCACACGGGATACTCCGATCCATATCTGGCAAGTTAGAATCTATCAATACCAATTCTCCCTTCATTCTTATCTTTATGTCTTCAGTCAAATCTCTGTCTAGTTCCCCCATTTGGGTTGAAGGTCCATGGACTATACTGGTGTGGATGAATGTGCCATCACCCCTTTCAAAAATGGTCCGCAGTGCCTCCTCCTTTCCACATGCACTCTGCATTTCAGTAGTTTTAATAATTTTGACATAAAGAGCTACTCTTCCCCCCCCCCCTTCTGCCATCTCTGTCCTTCCTGAACAGATTATAGCCCAGTATCCCATTCATGCATCCATAATAGCTGAACCATGCATCCATAATAGCTACAATATCTGCCTCCACCATTAGAGCCTGCAGATCTAGAACGTTAATGCTTAGACTATAAGCATGGGTGTTCATCGCTTTACAGCTATTTCTCTTTGGCTCTTATACTCTGTATAGCCTCATATTTGCTCTCCTCTCTTACCCTGCTTTTGAGTGAACTAAAATAACATCTTTTATCATTTTTTACAGTATTTTCAAGGGGTCACTTGTTGAAAGTGACCCCTTGAATCTATGCCCTTAAAACTGCAATCCACAGAGGAGAATTCTGCGCTACTGTGGAGTGCAGAATTTACACATACACCCCCCCCCCCACACACACACAGAAATGCCAAATTCTGCACAGAAAATGGCAGAGAACCCAGCATGCCGCAAATGGAGCACATGCTTTTCACGGTGAAGAAGGCGGCCCCAGCAGGCCGCAAATGGAGCGTGCACTGTTCGGAGTGAAGATGAAGACACTGGTGAGAGTGAATGTGTGTAGAGAGGTGTGTGTTTGAGAGAGGAGGGGGAGGGGTATGAGAGAGAGCAGGTGGGTGAGCAGGAGGGTGTGAGAGAGAGAGCAGGGGGATTTGCTTAAGTGCGGTTGCCAGAGAGAATGAGCCTACATGAGGAGATTGTGAAGGAGTGTGTATGTGTGTAAGAGACAGGGAACTGGTGTGTTTGAAAAAGGGATCATGTGTATGTGAAGGTGTTAGCCTGTTTGAAGGGACTGTGTATGTGTGAGAGCGCCTGTGTGAAAGGGTGAGTGAGAAACCATAGGTAGCCTGTGTGAGGGTGTATGCATGAGAGAGAGAGAGAGAGGGAGCTTGTATGGGTGTGTATGCAAGAGAGGGGGACCCTGTATGAGGGGATGTGTGTGTGCGAGAAAACGAGAGCGCCTGTGTAAGGGTGTGTGTATGTGCACTAGAGAGAGGGAGCCTGTATGAGGGGCAGTACTGAGAACGGGGTCAAACTCGGAGTGATGATAGTGGAAGGTGTTGAGCCTAGTTATGGAGAGGAGAGTTACTGGCAGGTGGAGGAGTTGGGGCCTGAGAGGACAAAGTAGCCAGGAGAATAGGGAGAGCGAGTGGAAGGAACACTTTTACTGTGAATTTCTAGGGAAATTCTGCTCAAAATATTTACAATTCTGCATCTTTAAGTAATAACTTCTTTCTGTATTAATTTAAAATGTAATTACTTAAAGACTGTCATGTAAATTGTGTTACATTGACCAATATAAAGTTTGCAGAATTTTAAGTTTTTGTGCGAATTCTTTCAAGAGTTTAGTTTAAAAATTTCTCAATATATGTTCTGAATTTCTCACTTAGGATCTTTCTTCCCACCACAGAAAGGTGTAGGTCATAGTTACTACATAATCTTTTGTTGTTCCAACCAGAGATGTGAATCGGAACTGAAATCCGAACCGATTCTGGTTCCGATTCACATCTCTAGTTCCAACCACCTACATCCGTCTAAACCTCTCTCTCTCTACACCAGGTTTTGAGCCATGTACTGAATACATTATACAAATTAGTCTTTTCTTTCCTTTTCTTTGAACAGCAAGATCTTTGAATACGCTAAGGTCTCTACCATGTGTCCAAGACTCTTTCCTATATCCTGGACATCTCTATACTACACTGACTTTTTTTTTTTTTTTAGCCAGACCATTGTTTCCCCAGGGGTTTATAACATCAATTTTAGAAAATCTATGTTCTTCTCCAATTTCACTTACAATCTTGGTTTGTGTTTCTGCTAGCTGAGGATCCTCAGGAGACATTTTACCTTTCTGTGACCCTCAAAATGTGTCTCCAACTTAATACTTTTGATAATAGAATTACCCAGCTAAAGGAAATCTGTGTGTTGAGATCTTGTGTCTGTGCTTTGAGGGTATTGCTTGCAATGGGTGCTTTCCTTCCTCTTTGAAACTTCATATTGAATTTTCAGAGCATTCAAATTTTCTAACGCAGTAAAGGCATTTTGTATGTGTATCATATGGGGGATGGGGTGTGTTTGTGTCACAGGTCTTACTCGACCAAAGCCACTGTAATCTATTTATTCCCAGGTTTCAAAAGACAGTGGGCATCATTTTCAAAGCCATTTATGCACATAAAAGAGGCTAATGAGCTAAATAGTTCTTTAAAAAATCGTGCATAAAAGTATGCTAAAACCCAGTTTCATGCATACTTTTATGTGCACTAAAGAGAGGCATTCTGTGGTGGAGGTTGGAATTTTCATGCATGCTTTTGATCTTAAAAAGTATGCACGTAAATTAACTTACACAAGTTAGATAATGCAAAGAGCAGGCACAACTTTCTGCAGCTTAGTTTGTGTGGGTAATGAGATATCTCAAAGCAAAGTTATGTACATAAATTGGTTTGAAGATTGGCATAATTTATGTACTTTAGCAAAGTATAATTATGCGGGTGTTATAAAATTACCCTTAACAATAAAGTAGCTGCCAATCAGTAATATTCACTAAAATTTCTGATGAATTCTCTCACTTGACTATTCCCAAATCCAACCTATCATGTGCCACTAGTACCTGGTTCACACCTTTGTTATTGATTCTGCAACTATAGATTGCATCTTATTCAAGATGAAAGTTTCCTCTAGTCCTTTCAATCCTTGTTCTGGTCATCTTCTAAAGGCTATACGTGACTACATCTCTCTCTCTCTAGCTCAGCTAGTCAATCTCTCCCCTGTTTCTGGTATTTTTCCTGACATACTAAAGCAAACTTCTATCTTCCCGACCTTAAAGAAAAAAATTTCAGACCTAACTGACATTAGCAATCTACATCCTGTGGTAACTCTAACGGTTATCAAATTAGTAGTTTTAAACCAATTAGATTATGTCAACGAGAATGCTATTCTTCATCCGAATCAGCACGGTTTCAGAAGTCACAGTACAGAAACCCTAGTTCTATCCTCAGTTGATACAACATTATGGGAGTTTGATTCTAACCCACACTACATCTTAGTTCTGCTGGATATTTCGGCTGCTTTTGATACTCTGGACCACCGCATTCTCTTAACAGGTTTGTATTCATCGGCATAACTGACATGGGGCCGATGCAATATGGTGCGCTGAGCCGAGCGCACTCTTAAGGTGCAGCTGGACGCGGGTAGAATAGGTGCTAATCAATCCCCTAATACAATAAGGGGATTAGCGCCTATTCAACACATGTCTAATGTGGAGTGAATGCAATAGTGCTCTTCAATGCAAATGCATGTGAATGAGGCTATTAGGCATTCACTCCCGCACATTTAACTGTCATCTATTAACGCCTGCCAGGAGCGTTAATAGATGACAGTTAAATGAAAAGAAAAGAAATTTTTAAAAAACTGATGATCAGGCTCATCACAAAAACAGACACCAAGTTTAACGGTGGTTTTCATTACCGACGGACAGCAAAAACAGACGCCAATAAACCTGGCATTGGTTTTCGTGACTAGGCTTGTGCGCATTAAGAGAGCGGGTGCTGACTGTTCAGCGCCTGCTTTCTAAGCGACTTTATTGCATCAGCCCCACTGTTCTCAAATAGTTCATTTCATATCTAATCGCCCTCAGCAGGCTCCTTAAATTTTGATTAGTACACTATTCCCAAAGTTCCTTTCTTTCAGTCACACAGTTTAACATTTACTTCCACTTTGCCATCTTCTAGCTGTAAATTTCAAAATCTATGCAGACAACATCCAATTCTTCATCCCCCTATAATATTTCCTGGTCTAACACTCTGTCCGTCGACAATCTTTGTACTAGGTCAATTAACACCTGGCTTTCCCACAATCGTCTTAAACTTAATACATCTAAAACTGAAATTTTACATTTATCCACCATTCTCCAGTCCTCATGTCGCCCACCATCCCATTTTATCCTAGACAGTCATTCCATTCCTATAACCACCAAAGCTTGTAATTTAGGAGTTATTTTAGATTCTGATCTATCAGTGTCTCACAATATCTCATCCATGGTAAATAAACCTCATTTTATAAGATCCACCTATTGAAACGTTAAAGCCTCTCTTATTCCCCAATGATTTCCATACAGTCTTTCCTCACAGGGTTGGATTATTGTAATGCATTATACTTAGGTCTTCCAGACTCTGCCTTACATCCTCTACAATTGGTACATAATACTGCCGCTCGCATCCTTACAACTGCAAAATTCAGAGACCACATTACTCCTGTTCTTTGTTCTTTACAGTGGCTTCCGGTCCCATTATGAATACAATATAAAATTATTTCAGTCATCCATAGCTGATTTCTTGTGCATGAGGTTATTTGGTTATATTCCTCTCTGTTTCCAACCCTCCAGACATCTATGCTCCATGAATAAAAGCCTCCTCGAGGTTCCATCAGTTAGAACGGCTAGGCTTGACCTTACTAGATGATGTGCCTTCTCGGTTGCTGGCTCCATTCACTGGAATTTCATCCCAGACTCCCTTAGGCTTCAAACAAACTTAAAGGAAATCAAGAAAAATGTTTAAAAATTTACCTATGTTCCATTGCTTATAAACAGGCAACTGTGGACTGAGCTTCACTTATTCCAACCCTAAGGCATGCTATCTTTACTGTCATTATGATTGTTATAATATTGTCTTGGATTTGTCCTCATTCATTATTTAATGTGTGGTTTTTATATTTTTATTATGAATGTGCTTTTTGTAAACCGCTTTGATCTAACTAGCCCCATTGTACAAACGGTATATAAAAATCTTTAAATAAATAAAATAGATAAAACCTCTAAATATCAAAAGACCTTGTTTGTTTTGCCTATTAATAAAGTCTGAAGTTGAAAAAGTGGCCTCCTTCGTCTGCAAGTAAAGCCCAAATTAGGTTGTTTGTTATGCATAGGAAATGCATGAGTGAGACAGAATACAGTCTACTTAAGTCAGCATCCTGTTAACTGTGAGCCAACACATACCCTGAGGTCCTTTTCAAGATGCCTTTCTCAGGGCACCAGCTTGGGGGGATTTTAAATTGTTAAGGACAGTCTTGCACTTTTTCATAACCTGACACAGCTATAAGGAATTCAGTCACAAGGGAAGCCCTTTTGGAAAAATACTTGTTGACTTTTCAATATGTGATAAAAAAAAATATGGCTTTTTAAAATGGCTCACTGTGCATAAGTTGGAAATTTAACAGTGACCAGCACAATAAAGACAGATAAAATGAGGATTATTTTGCAGGATTGGCCAGATTAGCTGCTGAATCACAAAGAGGGGACAGAGCTGTCCAGAGCTGACTGAAACCATGAGAAAAAACATCCAGGAACCCCTGCTTCCAAATTAGATGTTAACCCTTTAGAGCCAGCTGCACTGAATGTGCAGGCTATCAGTTGACAGTATAACAGAAAGCAAAGAAACTACACAGAATAAAGCATGAACAGTCCTCTAGACCTGTTTGAAGCAAGAGAAAATCAATTTTGAATAGATGTCTTTTTTTTTTATTATTAAATATTGCTATTTTATACATTTTTATCCAAGTCATGCAATTAGTTTGTGTATTAAACTTCCAGATTTATGCAAGCATTTTTCATAAATTCTAACCTTTAATCACTCATAATTCCTCTGTAGACCATGCTGCTAGGCAACCTGAGTATACAGTGTTTTTTCTCATGGGCTAAAAAGTCTCCTTCAGTTTAGAATTCCAGTGAGGAACAAGTTGCTCAACACATATTGTATTATTCAATGTCAAATTTCTCAACTACATAAAATTGGGTTCCCTATAGGATAGGATAAAATTTAACTTTGCACTTACTTTGGATCCCCCTCAAAATTGGAATGCTAGATAAAATGTTGCTGATATTAAAGTAACTCCAATCATGTGGTCAGATCAACATGTAATATAGTTTATTTTATTTTATATTTTAAAAAATGTATATCCTGCTGATCTGCAAAAACTCAGCAGATCATATCATATACACAATAAGAAAGCACAATTAATAAAAACAATATAACAAGTACTCAGCAAGTGACCTGTGTCTGCTATCTTAACCATGAGTCTGCAACACTCTTCCTGACGCCTCAGGATGCAGGAGCAGCAATTTCATCAACATGGACACCATAGCACCGGTAAAAAAATAAATCCAACATAAGGCCAGCTTCATGAGCGGGTTCTGTAATTACCTTGAAGAAACCAAGAACAGGCATTCTAGATATTAATTCAGGTGCCTCTTGACAAGGGCACTGAAGTCTCACAAAATTCAAAGTTTAAAGAAGTCCAGTGCCATGCATAACATTAAACTCATGGATTGCAAACTGGCTAAAAGACAGGAAACAGAGTAGGATTAAATGGACAATTTTCTCAGTGGAAGGGAGTAGACAGTGAAGTGCCTCAGGGATCTGTATTGGGACCCTTACTTTTCAATATATTTATAAATGATCTGGAAAGAAATACGATGAGTGAGGTAATCAAATTTGCAGATGACACAAAATTGTTCAGAGTAGTTAAATCACAAGCAGATTGTGATAAATTGCAGGAAGACCTTCAGAGATTGGAAAATTAGGCATCCAAATGGCAGATGAAATTTAATGTGGATAAGTGCAAGATGATGCATATAGGGAAAAATAACCCATGCTATAATTACACAATGATGGGTTCCATATTAGGTGCTACAACCCAAGAAAGAGATCTAGGCGTCATAGTGGATAACAGATTGAAATCGTCAGTTCAGTGTACTGCGGCAGTCAAAAAAGCAAACAGAATGTTGGGAATTATTAGAAAGGGAATGGTGAATAAAACGGAAAATGTCATAATGCCTCTGTATTGCTCCATGGTGAGACTGCACCTTGAATATTGTGTACAATTCTGGTCACCGCATCTCAAAAAAGATATAATTGCGATGGAGAAGGTACAGAGAAGGGCTACCAAAATGATAAGGGGAATGGAACAACTGCCCTATGAGGAAAGACTAAAGAGGTTAGGACTTTTCAGCTTGGAGAAGAAACACCTGAGGGGGGATATGATAGAGGTGTTTAAAATCATGAGAGGTCTAGAACGGGTAGATGTGAATCGGTTATTTACTCTTTCGGATAGTAGAAAGACTAGGGGGCACTCCATTAAGTTAGCTGGGGCACATTTAAAACTAATCGGAGAAAGTTCTTTTTTACCCAACGCACAATTAAACTCTGGAATTTGTTGCCAGAGGATGTGGTTAGTGCAGTTAGTATAGCTGTGTTTAAAAAAGGATTGGATAAGTTCTTGGAGGAGAAGTCCATTACCTGCTTTAAGTTCACTTAGAGAATAGCCACTGCCATTAGCAATGGTAACATGGAATAGACTTAGTTTTTGGGTACTTGCCAGGTTCTTATGGCCTGGATTGGCTACTGTTGGAAACAGGATGCTAGGCTTGATGGACCCTTGTCTGACCCAGTATGTCATTTTCTTATGTTCTTATGACAAGTTCAGGCAGAAGTAAACGCCACTTTTGTTGTTTTTCCCTGGAACAGAATGGGGTAGATTTTCAAAGGGGTACGCGCGTAAGATACACGTGTACCCCCCAAAAACCTACCCCAAACCCCCCCCCTGCACGCGCTGAGCCTATTTTGCATAGGCTCGGCGGCGCGCGCAAGCCCCGGGACGCGCGTAAGTCTTGGGGCTTGCAAAAAGGGGCGGTCAGGGGCGTGTCCGTGGGCACGGTTAGGGATCGGGGCGTGTCCGGGGGCATGTCCGAGTGCCCTGACACAGCGGCACCGGCGCGCGTAAGTAACTTCTCCGATAAAGGTACGGGGGGGGGATCTAGATAGGGCCGGGGGGGGGGGGGGGTTAGGTAGGGGAAGGGAAGGGAAGGTGCGGGGGGGTAGAAAAAAAGTTCCCTCCGAGGAAACGGGCAGCGCACACAGGGCTCGGCGCATGCAAGTTGCACAAATGTGCACCCCCTTGCGCGCGCCGACCCCGGATTTTATAAGATACGCGCAGCTATGCGCGTATCTTATAAAATCCAGCGTACTTTCGTTCGCGCCTGGTGCGCGAACGAAAGTACACACGCGCATATGTTTTTAAAATCTACCTCAGTGTGTGTATAGCATTGTAGGTTACTTTTAAGGTTTGTCATCTGCTCACTGTCTTCTCCCTTTACAGTCCTGCAAGCCAACTCAGTGCAGATCTAGGTGTCAGAGCCCCAGAAGCCAGAGGTAGATGATTAGCCAGATGAGTTGATGCACAATTATCTGGAGAATATTAAGGCAGGTTTAATGTGTAGAGGAATCTTAGGGGCCGATGAAATAATCTTTGAGGAAAGCGGGCACTGACTTTTTAGGCGCGACCTTAGCGCCTCCTTGCTAACGCGACCCGCCATGGCTGCCGGTTATGAAGACTGATGCCAGTAAACTCTGCCTCGGCTTTCATAACCTGCCTGTCTGCCAGTAATGAAAACAGCCGCCGAGTTTATCATTAATCGGCAGCCATTTTCATTACCGGCAGATGGCCGGTTATGAAAACAGACACAGAGTTTACCAGCATCAGTCTTCATAACTCAGCGGTCTGCAGAGTTTGGTTTTTTTTTACTGTAAAAAAGAAGTACAGAAAAGCAGTTTTTTCTGCTTTTCTGTACTTCTTTTCAATGCGCTCAGCTATTAACACCTGCTCCAGGTAGGCCTTAATATCTGAGCGATAAATGTGCATCTGAGACGCACATTTATCTTTTGCATTTGGAGTGAATGAGTAATAGCCTCATTCACAAGCATTTGCATGTGATGAGCGCTAATTCATTCACTCCACATCGGACACGCATTAGGGGGTGGATTAGCGCCTATTTAACCCGCGGACAGCGGGTTAAACTGAGCTCGGCTGAGCGCACTGTATTGCATCGGCCCCTTAGGAAGTTGAAAAGGGAAATTAAACTCATTTTCACTAAGATCAAATGTCATATGCTACACATACACCAGTACGTTGGTGAAGGTTAAGACAGTAGTCTGGTTAATATATATATATATATATATATATATATATATATATATATATAATTAAAAATATGTATTGGTACCCAACCACCTACAGGGTATATACATTTAATACAATACAAATCCAAACCAAACAATTTTCTTGTTGACTGATGTATCCTGCAATTGCTTTATCCAATTTATTTTCAATGACAATAGTTGCTCCACTCTGCAACTCTCCAGGTCTTCCTGTTTAATATTAAGTTCCAGTCAAAATATTAGGGACTGGGTTAATGCACTCTTACTTTTTCTTTTCCAGAGAGTGAAATTTTGTTAGAGAGGTATTTTATTTCCTTCTCCAACATATTAATACTGAAAATCCAATTTTTGTTTATTCTAGTTCTGTCATTAATTATTCACCAATTGGTTCTCAGCACTTTTCTGTTCTGCTGTGCAATTTTATTATATGCTTACCCAGCTTTATAGGTTTTCCCAATCTACCATGTTCAAGTATAAAGGAATAGAGGAACTCAAATCACTATATGTTTGGTACATCAAGAGGTCAATATTCAAACACCATTTAGATAGATAATAGTCATCCTTCTAAATGGCTTACCCAGGTATATTGAGTGCTTTTCTGGGTAAATTCTAGTTACCCGGCTAGAATTTATCTGGATAAGTCAGGGTTGTTCCTGGGGTGGGCAGGAGGAATTCTGGGAAAAAGTAGAGTTAGCCGCATAAGTTAAGTAGTTAACTCTGATATTTGGAGTTAGCTAGTTAAGTTGCAGGGTCATTCATCACATCGCGTTATCTTGGGCATTAGGGCCCTAATATCCGCAATAATGGCATAACGCCCACAAAAAATAACGCATGGATGGGATAGAAGATACGTTCTTTTGTGGATTACAAACTGGCTAAACGACAGGAAACAGAGAATAGGATTAAATGGACAATTTTCTCAGAGGGAGGGTAAACAATGGAGTGCCTCAGGGATCCGTAGTTGAACCATTGCTTTTCAATATATTTATAAACGATCTGGAAAGGAATATGGTGAGTGAGGTTATCAAATTTTCAGATGATACAAAATTATTCAGAGTAGTTAAATCACAAGTGGATTATGATACATTGAAGGAGAACCTTGCGAGACTGGAAGACTGGGTATCAAAATGGCAGATGAAATTTAATGTGAACAAGTGCAAGGTTTTGCATATAGGGAAAATTAACCCTTGCTGTAGTTACACGATGTTAGGTTCCTTGTTAGGAGCTACCACCCAGGAAAAAGATCTAGGCGTCATAGTGGATAATAATTTGAAATAGTCTGCTCAGTGTACTGCAGCAGTCAAAAAAGCAAACAGAATGTTAGGTATTATTAGGAAGGGAATGGTTAATAAAACGGAAAATGTCATAATGCCTCTATATCGCTCCATGGTGAGACCGCACCTTGAATACTGTGTACAATTCTGGGCGCCGCATCTCAAAAAAGATATAGTTGTGATGGAGAAGGTACAGAGAAAGGCGTTCAAAATGATAAAGGGGATGGAACAGCTCCCCTATGAGGAAAGGCTGAAGAGGTTAGGGCTGTTCAGCTTGGAGAAGAGATGGCTGAGGAGGGATATGATAGAGGTGTTTAAAATAATGAGAGGTCTTGAATGAGTAGATGTGAATCGGTTATTCACACTTTCAGATAATAGAAGGACTAGAGGGCACTCCATGAAGTTATCAAGTAGCACATTTAAGACTAATCGGAGAAAACTCTCACACTGAACGCACAATTAAGCTTTGGAATTTGTTGCCAGAGGATGTGGTTAGTACAGCTAGTGTAACTGGGTTTAAAAAAGTTTGGATAAGTTCTTGGAGGAAAACTCCATTAACTGCTATTAATCAAGTTGTCTTAGGGAATGGCATCAGTAGCATGGGATCTTCTTAGTGTTTGGGTACTTGCCAGGTTCTTGTGGCCTGGTTTGGCCTCTGTTGGAAACAGGATGCTGGGCTTGATGGACCCTTGGTCTGACCAGGCATGGCAATTTCTTATGTTCTTATGAACGTATGCAAATTTTAAAAATTTAGTCAAAAGGGAGGTGTTTGGGCAGAGTTTATGAAAATGAGGAGTGTTTAATATTGCATGAGATAGAATAATGCCGGAAATAACTACACCTTTTTTCCTGGCATTACGCCTGAAACAGGATTTGCAATATTTATCACAAATCCCATTTCGGGCAGGAGAGGGGAAAGGCATGGAGGGGAGAGGGAACAAGAGAGAGCACCTCTGGGGAGGCACACATATTAGTCAACTATTTATACACCACTGTAGGAGGGTCAACTAGTAACTCAAGGTGAGGTTTAGGTGGTGGTCTAGGGTTTGGGAGGCAGTTTTACAAGCAAAGAGGTACAAACAGCACAGTACACACATCAGTGAAGATTTGATGTGGTTTGGAGTGAGTAAAGGTACACAAAGATGAGATTTGTATAATATACTCTCAACCCAGCTCGTACAAATCTCATCTTTGTGTACCTTTTATCACTCCAAATCACATCAAATCTTCACTGACGTATTCTGTGCTGTTCGTACCTCTGATTGTGCATGTAGAACTGCCCCCCAAACCCTAGACCACCACTAAAATTCACCTCGAGTTACTAGTTGACCCTCCTACAGTGGTATAAATAGTTTACTTATATGAGAGCCTTATAAAAAGGTTCTCTCTAGCCAGGAGCAGCCCAAACCGTGGAAATGAATTTCTGGGCACTACTCAGCTTATGATGTGAAAACATCACAGGTGTGTACCTCAAAAATATCCCTAACCATGCTTTTTTTTTTTTTTAAATCGTAGGCGCTACTCATGCGAAATTTATAGCAAAATGAATCCATCTAGGTCTTATTCAGCTAACTCTAGTTGGGCCGAAAGGCTGTCAAAGTTGGTTGGTTATATATAAGTGCGCCACTGAACATACCCTGTTAATTAGCCGGATATCATTATCTGGCTAACTAGCTGAGCTGCTCAGCAACTGAATATTGCTCCCTATTTTCTAACAGCTTTTCTTCTTTCATTAAGCTGACAAAAATTTGTGATTCAGCTGTCTTTTATATTAAGTACTCTACATCTTACCTCCAAACTATTTCCTTTTCAGGAGGGTAAATAGCTCTAAAGATTTACATGCACACTTACTCGCTCATACCTAAGTGTAAACACCCTTCCATGTTTCACTACGTTTTGTGATAGAGGAAGAGAGAAACACTTCTGCTCTCTTCAGTGTCTACTGTCAATCTCTAAGTTCTGTAACTGTTAAAAAAAAAAAAAAAAAGGTCTCTACTCTTCCAATAGATGTGCTAAGGAGGCAAAGTAAATTCTCTAACCACCTACTGCCACAGGTCAAAATACAGGATGAGAATTTTTGGTAACAATACAATTTATGAAACTGGTCTCAAAAACCTTAGGTGGCACAGTCAAAGCGCAACTTTAGGTGTTCCTACACCAGCCATTTCAGCTTATTATTTCTGTCAGCTCCTCACGAGGCAAGCAGGCTACCATAGCGATGGCTCCTCATGAGGCAAGCAGGCTACCATAGCAAAGGCTTCTTTTGCTGCTTTCAGACCATTTGGAACCCAACACACACATGCTCCAATGTGTCAAAAACCTGGCCTGGACCAATTAAAATACTACAGATCAGAGCTTTTGTTGTCACAGATTTGTAACCTGAAAATTCTTTTTCTCTTAGAAAATATTCTTTAAACATCTTGAAGATGTTTGATGTTTTTGACTAATTCTGCCTCATTTCCTCCAAATATCTGATTTTAAAATGTCTTATGTATTTGTGCATCAAATAAAGTGTAGACTGGGGTCTCCAGCCCTCTGAATGTATCCCCTGTGCTTATTTTAATTATTTTACCCACTTTTAATTTTTTGCCTACATTTATTGGTGCTGAAACCGGCACAATTTTAGCTTGATTTAAAAACTCTATCCGGGGTCAGATTAGGGATCCCTGTCAACCACCCAGCTGCCCCCAGTACTTATTTCTATTTTTATGCATTTTGCATGTTTGTTGGCACCAGGACCACCATTTCCCACCAGGGGTCTTAAAACTACTAGGCCTCCCTAATTTTATTTTCCCTTTTTTTTTAACATCATTTTTTTCTGGGTAGTGTCGCAAAAATGGAAGTGATACCAATACTGATGTCAGCACAACAGCAGCCGCATTTTCCTGTAGAGCAAGTTGTTAAAAGAAAACAGGCCTGGATGCATGCAGAGACACTGGTGACTTTGACTACAGCAGAGTGGCTGGCTCTGACCACCATATAGGAGTCAGTTGCAACAGGGATGGTGGACCTGGACACCTCCCACCCAACCAGAGCTTGCAGGTCACCATATCTAGAACCAGTAAGCAACTCTTTTCAAGAATGTACTCTGATAGTTGGTGCCCTCAGCAGCTAGGCAGGCTGAGCAACAGCTTGTGCTTCCAGGGAATATATTTTTGGAAAAGGTATACATTTGACCTGTACTGTTTGTTAACATTGAAATTCCTGAGATACATATACACCTAATGTGAACCTAAATCATGTACCATTTTCACTGTTGCAGGGGGCCAGCATGGAGAATAGTAAGGGCCGAGTGGTGTCCAAAGGCCTCGCCGATGAATCCACCAGCTGCCTGACACATCAGAGGAGGAGGAGATGGAGGAAGGTCCACCCATGGGGGAAGTACAGCAGCAGCCATCTGCCAGACTGGAGGAAGAGATGGAGCAGGAGGAGGATGAGCAAAGAGCTGGGCCGGATTCACCACAAGGTGAGCTGGCAGGTGGCCACATGCAGAGGAGGAAGCTGCAGAAAACAACATGTGCAGGCCAGGCCAGCGGAGCACCTCCTGATACAACTTAATACCCAGGTCCTGGAGGAGGTGTGTAAACTCTGTCCAGAGCCTCCAGGTAGCCATCTGCAAGGAAGGACGGGCAATGAGGAAGGAAATACAGGGCCTTCACCAGGCAATGGAGACAGCTACTTGAACGCAAGACCCCTCAGCAGTCGCAGCCATTGCCAGAACCTCCTGCAGCCACCTTCCAGATCTGCCAGGTCCTGCACTGTGAAGGAGATCTCGCCGAGCAACCCAAGGACTCTGCACATGGCCCAATCAAGGCAAAAAGAGGCCAAAAGAGGAAAAGCATTTCTTTAATGTACAGCATATCTATAATCATATGTAAATTAATGCACTTTCACTACCAAAAACATCTTCATATCAGAGTTCCTTTCCTCTGTAGCCTGCCTTTAACTGTGGCGATGTATCTCTTGCAATTCCTACTTACTGAGTTCTTGTTCTTCCTCCTCATCTGTATTCTCATCCAGTTCCTCTGGAGGAGGATGTTCTGGTTTTGGCCAAATTATATAGCATACAGCAGGCTAGGAAATTCTTACAGATTTTAGATAGATCTGTTCAGACAGCAGAAGCGTGTTTTGAGTAGGTCAAAGGTTGTCTCGATATAGCTGTTGGACCCTGTTATTGTACCTCTGCAGCGCTCTGTGGGATGACCACAGGGATCATGAGTCAGGTTTTGAATGGATAGCCTCTGTAAAGGAGAAGCTAGAGGAGAACACTAGGGTAATTAGACTGGGTCCAAGCTGTCCTTTTGGGCAGGCATGCCAGCTAGAGATGTGGGACACCCACAGAAGATGTATGTTGTGATGTGGTATAAGCGATGGATGAATCCCTACCTAGTAGCCAGACCATGATGATAAGTCCTTCCTGGAAGCAGTCATGAATTCCTGACTGCAAGAGGATGTAGGCACCGTGAGTGGATCCAGGAAAATTGGGCACGATGTCCAGGATGAGGCCCTTAGCACCACAAACCACCTGCATATTGAGAGAGTTGAAGCCTTTGTGATTGAGGTAGTGTTGCGTTTGTGCCTACTCTCCGCCCTCGCTCCACCCACTCTACCTGTGTGGCGACTCCCTCCAGGTCTGAGAAACGGCTGTTGCTGCGGTGTCCTCTTGCCACGTCTCTCCGGAATCTCCAGGCTGGCCTGAAGCTGCGGATCCACCTTGTTTCTGATGGCGCACTCCAGATTTTGTACCAGCAAGGGTGCGAACCTTGGGGGCGAACCGTAGTGACATCATCCATTTTCACTTTAAAAAGTCTTTGTTTGCTAACCTCCAATGAGTTAGCAAGGATCTGAATCTTACTTCTTGTTTTCGATTCACCCAGCTACTCTGCTTTATGTACTTACCAGGAGTACCCATTCCACGGGGGCTCCGCTCTTTCTTCTTGATTTTAGATTGCCAAGACGGGATCCGATACTCACTCCTCGAGGGCCTACGTCCCTGAATACTCAGAAGACTCCTCATTGCCTGTAAGCGAACCCAGACATGAACACAGTGAGTTCTATTGTAGATAGGAATCTGTACTCGCTCCATGAGGGCCTACATTTCTATAGCTCTTCTGTCCAAGACGTTATCGCAGGTATAGAGATCGAGAGTTATATTGGCAAGATTGCAGATAGGAACAGGTACTCGCTCCACGAGGGCCCATTTTCCTACAATCCTTTACAGACTCTTTTACTCTAGAAGCCATTTCATATACAGCTATTGTGGAGTTCTTATTACAGACTGTTTATAGGAACCAGTGCTCGCCTACGGCTCCTGTTCCTGAATATACTGTAGACTTTCTGTGGCATAGAGACCATTACTAACATCTACTATTGTGAGTGTACCATCTTGTATCCAGTATACCTTGCCTACTCACTACTTCTAGTCTCTCTCTACAGCTCAGTAACCCAGAGATTAATTCCAGTATCAGAAGGACTTCAGCCCTGCTGGGCATATCGACTCACTACTGCCACCACTGGTGGGTCAACGTCCAGTCTAATAAATATCTGTGTAGTGTCTATACTCCAGCCTAGTCGGTGGTTCCTCTCAGGATGCCCTCCTGGGGGCGCTGTCATCTGCCATCGGCCCAGGGATTCACCAGTTCCACTACGAGCTGTATTCCACAGACTGCCATTCTGTAGGAGCCAACCCACTACAGACCATTAGCTCCGCCTACAGAGTATTATAAATTTGCTAGCTCCTCACCTTGGAGGAGCTAGTCTCTTTTCCCCTTGGTGCCCTTATAGGGATGTATGTACAATTGATAGCTCCCAGGATGGAGGGAAAGCATGTCACTTAACAGAAATCCTGCATGATTTGTTCTTTTTGCCGTGGGAAGGATATAAACGGGTGTATTCTCCTTAGCAAGGCAGCCAGGACCTGATTGAGTTGGTGGACTGGCTGATGCCAAACAGTGACTCCAAGAGGAGTTTGGAAGGTGCTGATAGCAAACAAACAAACAAAAAAAAAAAAAGACTACAGTAGTGGTGATCTTGAGATGTGCGGGCAAGCCATGGTCCCTCTGGCTGGTGGGTAGTAGGTCCAGCACTAACTGTATTGGTTCCTTACTAAACCTGAACCTACGCATGGTTTCCTTCTCTGACAGATCTAAAAACTGAATCCTTGTCCAGAAGACCATGTGTGCAGGGTACCTACTCCTCCTCTCCTCTCTCTCCTTTGCCTTAAAGCCATGAGTACAGTGATTAGAATAATTTTGAAAGGAAATTGTGACCCAGTGTCTCACACGCCCCTCAATATGTAGCTGCTGCTACTCCCCATCCAAACACCCCCCCCCCCCCCCATGTCCTTTGCTGCAATTTGTTCTAAGGCCCGGTCGAATGCAGGAGGTTGCAATTAACAACTTAATTGGTCTGGTCTATCCCTGGTGCTATGACAGCGTTCCCCATGTGGTCCCGGCTGTCCCTGTTCCCACAATGAAGGCAAGGTTTTCCCAGTGTCCCCCTAGTGAGTCCCAGTCAGCACTGGAGGTCCTCCCTCCCACCCACCGGCAGCTCCTGCTTCCACTCAGTGGGGAGAAGGTGGTCTGGCAAAACAGAAAGCAGCTAATCGTTTCTCTCTGGTGGCCGTGCGCGTAAGCCCGCTGTAGTAAATCCACATCTGTGCGCATGTCAGCATGTCTGTTTTAAAATACATCACGTGTACATATAGTTACGCCCATATAGTTACATCACGTGTACATATAGTTACGCCCAGTTAACATATAGTTATATCCCTCTAATTATTCAAGATATTTATTCACGCTTTAAACACTCCTTACATTGATCCTCGTCCTGTTGACGAGTTATTATCATCATTATTATTATTATTGTCTATGTAATATTTAAGTTGTATTATTTATATTTATATGTTATATGTTACTCTTATGTTAAGAAACGCTGTTTAATGTAACGCCTTTATTGCGACAGTTATTGTTCTATGTAAACCGACCTGATTCGATACTTGTATTGAGAATGTCGGTATATAAAAATCCGAAATATATAGCACATGCTTTGCAGTTTTTAAAATATGCACTGCTAATACTAGGCCTAGATGTGTTCTTATCTGGGCATTTTTGCACAAGCAATGCTTTTAAAATCTACCTCATAGGTAGTAACATTATTAATGCAATTGTTAAATGGCCTATTGTAGAATCAGTAATTCCAAAGTAATTGAACAACTCCTATAAGAGGGGGATCAGTTCTGCAAAAAAACTGATGAAAAAGTCTAACAAACTCAGAGCCAAGGTTTTTTTTTTTTGTTTTGGATTTTTTTTTTTTTTTTAAGACTTAAGGCTTGTATAGCATTTAGAATTTCCACCTCTCCAACAGTGGCAACTACTGTCTCCCTCTTTTCCACTGAAATCTCTGGCAACTCCCGTGAATTTAAAAACTGCATAATTTCCATTTCAGAAGCTGTTTGCATAAGGCAAAATTCAGAGAAGCAAAATGATCCTGAAATAAGCCATTCATTTCAGAAGGTATCTCATGTACTTAATATGCAATAAAGAGGCATTTTTTTCTTTTTAAACTGCTTGAGCTAGCAATGAGTCAGCTTTATTGCCATGTTTGTAAGATTTGTGCCATACAAGCCACAAAGAGTTTTCAATCCCCACTGTCTATAGTACCTTAAGCTCATCTCTAGATAAGATTAAAGTTCTAAAGGTCTTGTTAGCACAATCTATTTTATGCTTACCTTCAAGGATCTTGATCTGTTTAGTAGTTTTATTGCTTGCATAACCTATTACAGTGACTAGCATTTGCATTAATTTTCCATGCAAAACCAACCAAAGTCTCCCATCTCAAGTTAGGACGACGATGTTCCTGAAGTCAATTAGAGTAGGATCAAATTAGATAACCAAATTCTAGATTATCTAGCATGGACAAATTAAAACAAAATCTACCTCTATTCAATTCTCCATGCCATAATTCCATGGATATAGAGACAGAGTTAGGATCTAATATGTGACAGGAAGAGATAGCAAATTCCAGACTCTACCCATCATAAGAACATAAGAAATTGCCATGCTGGGGCAGACCAAGGGTCCATCAAGGGTCCATCAAGCCCAGCATCCTGTTTCATAAAAGAATTGACATAAAAAAAGTCAAATCTTGCTATAAGATTGATATCTTGGAGAAACAAGTATAATTTTGATTACTGGTAGTTGGATTTCTCTTTCTCTCTAGGCACCCCTCAAGTCCAAGGTCTGCATTCAGAATTTAAAGTTTTGAGGATGCTGAGCTGCGCATATCTTGTAGTAGGATTTTCCTACCATGGGGTTCATGCAAACATTCTAATCACCTTCAATCACAAGATTCATATCATCATAGGTGGCCATACTATACAGAAAAAGGTTTGGTAAAAGTCCCCTTGATTATTATGAAGCCCATTTACATTAATCAGTGCATAAGTCTCACTGTACAAGGCCCCCACCAGTATAACAAACCATGCATCTGGATCATAGTAGGTTTGACTAACAGTAAAAGGCAAGGATTGATGAATCAGAACATACACTCCACGGTTTCTGGAGTTATAAGCAGCCAAGAAATTCTGACCCACCCATTTCCTATAAAACTTATATTCAGCCTTAGATACTACAATCGCAGTCACATCACAAATTCTAACCAGAAGGTGCCATTTTCCCAATTATCATTAAAACCCACCCAACAAAATTTAGGCAACCAATGACTTGAGCAATCAGATAAGCATTTTCCACCATGTAACTCAGTAATCCCCATACAAATGATAAAGTACAGCTTTGAATCTGAACTGCATATAGGAGATACATTATGGCATCTGGAATACTGGGTGCATCATCAGTCTGTGCCAGAGTTGCTTAATGAGTGCAGTTACTTTATGTACCATTTTGGAATATTTTAAAACACAAGTCAATTCATTAGACTGTGTCTTAAATATGTAGTAAAGAAGCTGGTCACAGTCTGCATATTTAGCTCACAGATACATATCTTCAATTACATGCTTGTAATAATCTCCTTATAAGGAACTTACGGATCAGGTCCTGTGATTGAAGTTTGACTCTGATACAGCAGAACAAAGCCATTGGAGCACCTGGTATTCCACTTGCCACCACACATCTCCTATATGCTGGGCACCAACATTAAGGAACAAGTAGCGCTTACAGCACTCCCTGTAGCATCATGAGGAGCGTCTCCACACTCAAGTCATCAAATATGTGACCATTGTGATGTGTGTGCAATCGCAATTACATGTTTGTACTAGTGTCTCCCTAACTCTGGAAAGATAATACAACTTCATGATCAGACATTGCACTACACGAGCAGTCATCTCCTGTTAAACAATGTCCATATTCTTTTATTTATATAGGAAGAAGCAGTCATCCAGTTAAAACTTGGTTAATAGAACATAAAAGCCCCTTGAACACTGGGAAAATCCAAGCACCTATTGTTCAACACTGTGTCTCATATGATTACACTTTTGCTCATCTGAGAAGGACTGTTTTGGGAAAAATCCAGCATTCGCCAAGAGGAGGCAATATTAATACAATTCTGAACAGATGTGAACATTGGATTTTCTCTTTAAACACCATGACACCATCAGGATTAAATGACAAGATAAAAAGTATCATAACATGTACCAGTCTAACATCTTTATATTTTTATCGATGGGGATTATGTGACAGTTTGCAGTTCCTACTTTTGTCCATTTAAAAATAGTTATGAGCAAGCTCTCCTGCCTTTGATTGCAAAATGGCAGCATACTAGGAAGCTTATATTTTTTATTTATTTAAAAACTTTTCTATACCGTCGCTAAGTTATATACCATTGCAACGGTTTACAAATAGGCACATAGACTAAGGTAAGTAAATGTAGGATATCTTACATTCTAACAGATGCCAATAAAGTTCGGTTACAATTTCATAAATAAAATCATTATTTGAGTAATGTTGGTCAAGTCCAGGTATATTATTGAGTTACTATCACTTTGAAATATTACTTCTTAAAAGTAGGATTGATTAAATTCATTCTCATCTGCATTACCTTGTACTTTCATTCTCTACCCTCCACACTCTTTAGTGAAGGCTTTTTTTTTTAAAGAGCCATGTTTTTAGATTTTTCTTAAAAGTTTTGAGATTATTCTGTAATCTGAGTTCGGGTGGCATCGTGTTCCATAGTATGGGCCCAGCCAATGATAAAGCCCTTTCTCTCACTTGGGTTAATTTTGCTGACTTTACTGAAGGGATTGTTAGTAGTGCTTTGTTTGCTGAGCGGAGGTTTCTTTGTGGAACGTGTACTCGTAAGGCTGTGTTTAGCCAGTCTGCTTCTTTATCATATATTAGTTTGTGTATGGTGCATAAGGCTTTGTATTTTATCCTGTATTCGATGGGTAACCAATGTAAGTCTGCTAGAGTTTCGGTTATATGGTCCCTCCTCTTTTTTCCCGTTGGTATTCTGGCTGCAGTATTTTGAAGTATCTGGAGTGGTCTTATCGATGTGCTTGGGAGTCCTAGTAAGAGTGCGTTGCAGTAGTCAGTGCTAGAAAAGATAAGTGTTTACAATACTGTTCTGAAGTGGGCAGGTGTGAGTAATGGTTTTAATCTTTTGAGGACCATAAGTTTTGCGTAGCCTTCTCTTACTTTTATAGATATGTGTTGCTTCAGGTTGATTTCTGGGTCCATTATTACTCCCAGATTCCTTACTTTTTCGGCTAGCTCAATTTTTTGGTTATTTCTTAGGGTTATTGGTGTTTGAATGATTTTAGTATGTTTTCTCTCAAGGTGAAGGAATTCAGTTTTGTCAATGTTGATAACCAGTTCCATCTGGTTTAGTAGTTGTTTAATTATGTCTAGGTACATGTTAGCTAGACTTAATGTTTTTTCAATTGTGTCATCTATTGGTAGAATTAATTGAATGTCGTCTGTGTAAATGTAATGTATTATCCCTAGGCCTGCCAGCAGATGACATAAGGGTAGCATATATATGTTAAAGAGGGTAGCAGACAGCGCTGAACCCTGAGGTACTCCTGTTTCAAGTTTAAATTTTTCTGATAATGTGTTTTTTATCTGGACTTGGAAGAACCTGTTGTTTAGGTAGGATCTGAACCAGTTTATTGTTTTGTCACATAATCCAATTTCTTCAAGTCTTTTTAGTAGTATTTTGTGGTTTACTGTATCAAAGGCTGCAGATAAGTCAAGCATTATAAGGATATAATGTTTACTGTTATCAAAACCTCTTAGTATGTTGTCTGTTAGTGAGAGAAGTAATGTCTCAGTGCTGTAGTGTTTTCGGAAGCCGTGTTGTGAAGGGTACAGTATGTTATTATTGTCTAGATGTTCAGCTAGCTGTTTCTGTACAGTTTTCTCTATTAATTTAGCTAATAATGGAAGGTTTGAGACTGGGCAGTAGTTAATGAGGATTAATGGGTCACTGTTTTTCTTTTTGATGATTAGCTTAATGATTGCCCCTTTTAGTGTATCTGGCATTAATCCTTCAGTTAGGGATAGGTTTATGATATTAGTTAGTGTTGGGGTTACTACATTAGTAACCTTTTTTTTATCTCAGTTGTTGGTATTGTATCGATTTTATGTGGAGCAGGGTTTATATTTTTTATCATTGATTCAACTTCTTGTTCAGATATTTCTATAAATGAGGACCATATGTTAACATCTCTTTTTTGCATTACGATTGCTTGTTTGCTGTTTTTGGGGAGTTTGTTTCTTAGGTTTAATATTTTGTCACTAAAAAATTTAGCTAATTCATTGCATTTTGATTCAGGAAGACTTTGAGGTGATTCTTGTTTGTCATTTGTGAGCTTCGTTACTATGGAGAATAAGGTTCTTGGGTTATTGGCAAACTTTTCTATTTTATTTATTTAAGGATTTATATATTTATTTAAGGATTTATATACCGGAGGTTCCTGTATAATATACATATCACCCCGGTTTTACAATGAACAGTAACTATAGTATTCTTTTTTAGTATTAAGGATCAGTTGTTTGTAGAAAGCTAAATGTTTCCTGAATTTGGTTAGGTTTTCAGTTGTTTTGTGTTTTCTCCAGATTTTTTCAAATTTTCTGAGCTTTCTTTTTGCATCTTTTATTTTTGCATTACGCCAGTGGTTATTTTGTTTCTTTGATAGTTATTGTTTTGATGGGGTTTATTTCATCGGCTATTTTTTTAGTTGAGTCTAACCAGAGTTCTGTAGCTGAGTTACAATCATTAAGTGTTATGTCTTTTAGTTCTTCTTCTAATTTGTCCTTTAGTTCTTCGTTGTTATAGGGTGGTCGATATTTAAATTCTATGGGATTATGAGTTTGTATGGTCTGAGGATTGAGAATATTAATATTGGACTGAATAAGGAGGTGGTCAGACCAAGGAATTTGTGTGTAGCTTGTTGCTAAGTGTTCTAGATAGTTGCTATTTATGAATGTTAGATCAAGTGAGTGTCCGGCTCTGTGTGTTGGTTTATCGGTTATTAGTGAAAACCCTAGTGCTGTCATGGCATCCATTAGTGTCTGGCATGTGTTAGAAAGGGGTTGGATATCCATGTGTAGATTAAAGTCACCTAACACGATGGTAGGTTTAGAGGTGTTTAGATGTGTTGTCAGAAACTCGATTAGTGGTGAAATATTTAGCTCTAGTAAACTGGGAGGGCAGTATATAAGGCATATTTGTATATTGCTAGTGCTGAAGATGGCAATTTCATGGTTAGGTGGAGGTATTATTGGGATTAGTTTACATTTAAAAGCTTTTTCGATAATTAGTAGTAGGGCCGCCTCCACGTTTATTTATCCTTGGGATTGAGAATACCTCAATTTTTGTGCGCTATTTGATTTTTTAAGACTACATCAGATTTTTTAAACCATGATTCAGTAATTGCAACGAAGTTAGGTTTATTGTCATACAGTAGGTCGGAGATTATTGGGAATTTTTTAGTGATTGATTGAGCATTAACTAAGATGAATGTTAACATTAGCAAGTTATTTAGAGTTTGGGTGTTAGATTTGGTGTAAACATACTCGAACCAGAATTAATTGATTTGCAAGCACGGATCTTAATTTCTAGTCTGTTTTGGTATCAAAGTGCCCTATGAATTTTGAAAGTTTTGTTTCTAAGATTCTCTTGAGGTTTTAAAGACTTATAAAATGTAGTAATGAACTGTGTAAACCATCATTTTTCTCATTTTTTCAATGTTTGATATGTACTGATGACAACACTATGTTCTGTGACCTTAATTTTTATGAAGTACTTCCATGTGCAGTTATGAAGTGTCAAAGTATATTTTCTTTTCAGATACTATAT
Source organism: Rhinatrema bivittatum (assembly GCF_901001135.1). Classification (NCBI taxonomy): domain Eukaryota; kingdom Metazoa; phylum Chordata; class Amphibia; order Gymnophiona; family Rhinatrematidae; genus Rhinatrema; species Rhinatrema bivittatum. The sequence goes on along the minus strand of NC_042617.1, from coordinate 103,471,684 downwards.
CATGATTAGAGGTCTTGGTCCAAGTTCAAGAGATGTTGGCAGGACTTGAATTATCATTCTTTGGGAAGATCACCACCCCTGAAGAAGACATATCTTCAAAACACGGCCAGTGTCTGTTCTCAAAAGCTCTGTTTCTCAAGAATGTCAGACAATGTATCACTTTAAACCAGATCGACAAAAATCCTTTTTACAGATAAGTGTAATTTTCTTTGCAATATGTAAATAAAATCTAAAAATTAAGATAGCAATTTTCCATTAACCGACTGACTGATGACAAACTTTCAGATGCATTCTAAGCATTAGACCATTTATTGTGTGCTTGTGTCCAAAATATGATGGTCATATAGAATTATATTAGAACATAAGAACTTGCCATGCTGGGTCAGACCAAGGGTCCATCAAGCCCAGCATCCTGTTTCCAGCAGATGCCAAACCAGGCCACAAGAACCTGCCAATTACCCAAACACTAAGAATATCCCATGCTACTGATGCAATTAATAGCAGTGGCTATTCCCTAAGTAAACTTGATTAATAGCTATTAATGGACTTCTCCTCCAAGAACTTATCCAAACCTTTTTTGAACCCAGCTACACTAACTGCACTAACCACATCCTCTGGCAACAATTTCCAGAGCCTCACTGTGCGTGGAGTGAAAAAGAATTTTCTCCGATTTGACCTAAATGTGCCACTTGCTAACTTCATGGAATGCCCCCTAGTCCTTCCACCATTCGAAAGTGCAAACAACCATCGATTCACATCCATTCGTTCAAGACCTCCCACGATCCCAAAGACCTCTATCACATCCCCCCTCAGCCGTCTCCTCTCCAAGCTGAACAGCCCCAACCTCTTCAGCCCCTCCTCAAAGGGGAGCTGTTCCATCCCCCCCATCATTTTGGTTGCCCCTATCTGCACCCTCTCCATCGCATCTATATCTCCTTTGAGATGCGGCAACCAGAATTGTACACAGTATTCAATGTGCGGTCTCACCATGGAGTGATACAGAGGTATTATGACATTTTCCGTTTATATTGGCTATATTTTTTGTTTTTTTGACTCTTAAGTGAAGCACACACAGGCCCCTTGGTTAGAGACTGCCTCAGGCATTTTTTTTTTTTTTTTTACTAGAGATGTGAATCAGAACCGGTTCAGATTCCGGGACTATTGGGAAATTTTTTGCGTGCGGTCCAATCGTTTCTTTTTTTTTTTTTTTTTTTTTTTTTTTTTTTTTTAAATCGGCTGCGCCCGAGCCGATAAACAAAAAACCCACCCCGACCCTTTAAAACACATCCTTTAGCTTCCCCCACCCTTCCGACCCCCCCCCAAAACTTTTTTAAAGTACCTGGTGGTCCAGTGGGGGTCCCGGGAGCGATCTCCCGCTCTCGGGCCGTCTGCTGCCACTAATCAAAATGGCGCCGATGGCCCTTTGCCCTTACCATGTGACAGGGGCTATCGGTGCCATTGGCCGACCCCTGTCACATGGTAGGAGCAATGGATGGCCCGCGCCATTTTCAAAAATGGCGCCGGCTGTCCATTGCTCCTACCATGTGACAGGGGCCGGCCAATGGCACCTATAACCCCTGTCACATGGTAAGGGCAAAGGGCCATCGGCGCCAATTTGATTAGTGGCAGCAGACGGCCCGAGAGCGGGAGATCGCTCCTGGGACCCCCACTGGACCACCAGGTACTTTAAAAAAGTTTGGGGGGGTAGGGAGGGTGGGGGAAGCTAAAGGATGTGTTTTAAAGGGTCGGGGTGGGTTTAGGGGTTGTTTTTGTGTGCCATTTTTCCCACCCTCCCTCAAAACGATAAGAGAACCCCACGAACAATTTCGTGGGGTTTTCCTATTTTCAATCGTCAGAAAAATGATTCACATCCCTATTTTTTACATAGACCTGAACACAAAACATTGAACATAAGAAATGCCATACTGAGGTAGACCAAGAGTTTATCAGGCCCAGCATCCTGTCGCCAACAGTGGTCAATCCAAGTCACAAGTAGTCAATAGGATCCCAAAGGACAGATTCAATCCTTTCAGCTCATACCCAGGATAACCAGTGGCTTTCCTAAGTTTATATGGTTAGTATGGACTTTTCCTCCAGGAACTTGTCTAGACCCTTTTTAAACCCAGCTACGCTAACTGCTTTCACCACATCCTTGGGCAACAATTTCCAGTTTAATTGCATGCAGAGTGAAGAGACACCTTCTCTACTTTGTTGTAAAAGTGCTATCTATTAGCTTCATGGAGTGTCCCTCAGTTCTGGTACTATTGGAGGGGGTAGATAACCATTCCATTTTTACCCATTCTGCCCAATTCATGATTTTGTAGATCTCTATCAAATCTTCTTTCAGCTGACTCTTCTTCAGGCTGAAGAGCCCTAACCTTTTGGGTCTTTCTTAACAGGAAGCCATTCCATCCTGTTTATCATTTTGGTCGCGCTTCTCTGCATTTGTCTCTTTTTCACTATATCTTTTTGAGATGGGGCAGCCAGAACTGCATAAAGTACTCAATATGTGGTCATACCATGCATTGATACACAGGCATTAATTTTCCATTCTTTTCCTTATAATACATAAGATTCTTTTTGCTTTTTTGACAGCTGTGCACACCAAGCTAAGGATTTCAAAGTATTGTCCAGCATGACTCAAAGATCCTTTTCCTAGGTGGCGACACCCAATATAGATGGAATTCAGCATCATGTAACTATAGTTTGGATTATTCCTCCCTATATTCATCACTTTGCACTTGTCCACATTAACTTTCATCTGCCATTTAGATGCCAATTCCCCAATCTTGCAAGGTCCTCTTGCAATTCTTCACTACTGGTTTGAGAATTAACTACTGTGAATAGTTCTGCAAATCTGATAACTCACTCATCACTTTTTCAGATCATTTATAAATATATTAAAGAGCACTGAACAAGAAACCCAATCAGGGTTGTGCTACAAAGATGCTTTTGTATTTTCTGAGAACTACTGACAAGGATGTAAAGGAAGGGAAAACATTTAAATTAAGCTCTGGTTTATAGTGTGTACTCATCAACAGCAGTTAAACTAACAATGAATCAAGGTAGACAGGTCAGGACATTCTGTTTCTCTTAGGGATTTGCATTAAATGGTACATTAACCGAAGTTTCCACCAGACAGTAGCATTTAAAGAAATCCAATCGAACCCAATGATTACATAATTAGCCATGCTAACATGCTCTTCAATATCTAATTAGTTAAAGAAATTTCTTCCCAAGTGCAACAAAATTAATTAAAAGAAAATCAATAGAAGCAGCTCTGTGTCTTATTCCAGCACTGTGCAGGAAACTGACTCCCCTGTCCATGGGGGATGGCAGGGCATAATTGTGGCATGGAGGTGATGTGTTCAAGCTGTGTGTTGGGTTTGAAAGTATTTAGGATATAAATCAAAACAATAGGTGTCATTTATTTTAAAAACATATTCCGCTCAGTTCCAAATAGTTTTAATTACATACATAATTAAAAACAAACAAGAACAAAAGAATTATACAAAAAAGCTGAAACAGTACCAAGTATGAAATAAGTAAAATTAACTATGCTCCATATTACAAAGGTAAAGGAGCTGTCACTGCTTCAAAGGCCTGTGAGAAAAAGTGTCCACATTCCAAAGATCTACTATCTTCTGGGACAGAATTCCACAGTGAAGGGGCAGCTACAGAGAAAGCATGAGCATAAGCCTTGTCCAGATGCACAGCATGAAAGGACTGAACCTCTAGCAGAGTGGAGTGAGCTGAACAAAGTGCATGAGCAGGGACGTAAAAGCGAAAAATGGCCTGAATCCAAGGAGCAGGATTACTAGAAAGCAGCTTATCTACCAGTGTTGCAATCTTGTACTTAACGCACTACTCAATAAGTAACTTGTGCAATAACGCGTGGACTGGAGCAATGTGCTCACGAAGAGAAGTGCCAGTTAAAACCCTAGCAGCAAGGCTCTCAAAGTATTAGCAGGTAACCGAATGAGGAGGGAATTACAGTAATCTAAAGCAGATAGAACAAGGGCTTGGAGGACAAAGTCTAATACACACTGAAACTTAAGCACTTTTTCAGTAACAGATATAGGCTGATACCTGTAAGCACTGCTTGTGAGCTCCCTTCTCTTCACTCCCTTCTCTTCACTCCCCCTCTCCCGCCCCAGACTTCACTTTACTCCTTCCCACCATGCAATCTCTCATCCAAGGACCTCTTATCACACCCATACTGCACCACAAACCTCAGACTACTCTTCCCCTTCAATCCTGAGTAGTGAGGGGGGAAGTCTACTAGTAGAGTATTTCCCTCTCTGCTACTAAACTTCATAACACTTCTTCCCAGCTTACCACCCCCATGGCCCTCAAATATCTTCAGCATGGACCTGGGATCCTTCCCCCCCCCCCCCCCCCCCCCCCCAGCTTCCTGACTTTGGCAGTGGCAGGAAAATTAAGAGCAGGCTGAGCAAGAACAGAGACTGAATCAGCCCATGCTCACAAGACTAGAGATTCTACCCCTCCATGCGTGCAGGAAGCAGGGCTGTGAACACAGGCAGCCTCAGTCTCTGAGCTCACTCAACCTGCTGCTATTCCTGATGCCATCGGAAAAAGAAGCTAGGAGGAGAGGAATCACAAGTCCGCACAGGGCGTGGGATGGATTTAATCAAAGGCCTACAGAGGGAAAAAGTTTTGCTACCCCCAGAATCCAGGTCTGCACATTATCTCTACAGTACAAAGATGGCTCATGTAAAGAGATATTTAAAGCTATTACAAATATCCGACAGTGAACAGTTTTGTTTTCATCACTGCTCACAAGCAGAGGTCTGAACTGTTGGCATGAGCCTGTGGTACCAAGGGTAATTAGCACGACCATCTAAATTTGCATTCTATGTGTTCACATTAGTAACAGTCATATTACACAAAAAGTCATCAAAACCTTATTGGTGTTACAATACCTCACTAAAGGGCTTCTCCCATTTTGTGCTCATGGTAAAAATGCTTCATACCTAGGCCCCAGTGTGAGCTGGAATTCATTTGCTTGGGTACTAATCCTTAACAGCCTCTCAAATTAACAATCTTTTTTTTTTTTTTTTTAATCCCCCCTCCCCCCAAGGGGAAACAAGAACAAAGGCAAAACAGAAGGTTAGCAAACAAATCAGTGATGTTTAACAAGTTCAGTACAGCAGAGGTATCCACTTTCAGTGGGCTTCTGTACAACATAGGCCATAGCAACCAAAGCCATGGCAGCGACATCACAGGCTACCTACCAATTTCCTGTCTGGTGCTGCACACTCCCGCCCCGTAGCTCTTCAATGCCTCCATCACCGTCTCCAGTGAACTAGGGCTATTTTCCGCAAAGCCCAGGTAATTGTAAGAGCCCATATTGATTACATCTTTGATAGCTTGGCCTGTGTGCCTGAAAGATAAGCATACATTTCCAAAAAGGATATATATCTCAGAGGAGTCTTGTCCATGTGTGACATTTCAACCCTTCTGGCAGTTTTCAGTTGAAATCTCTGTCTTATTTATTTTACTGTGCTTATTTTGTGGAGTGCTGTAGTTCTACAGGTTATTTGCCATCATGTACTACGTTACTATGGAGTCAATTTTAAAAAATGCTTAGCTCCTAACTTAGAAAGATTTTCAGCAAAAAGTATTCACCTAAATATAGGCACCAAACATTTTTTGGAAAATTTACCCCATAGTAACAAAGTAGATGACAATGGATAAAGACCAACTAAAATTCACCTAAAACTTAGGTGGTCAATATTGAAAGGCTTTGTCTGGGTAACTTTTGGAGTTACATGCACAAAAAACAAGACTTGACTGTCTTCCTACTGAATGCATAACTTGTGTATACAAATTTATCCAGATAAAAAGGAGCATCAGTGGAGGAGTTCCAGGGATGGGGCTAAACTATCTGGTGCACGCATGTATTGAGCACACTCTGGCTAAAGTCACGTGCACAAGCTGCCCTAAAGTTATCTGGGTAGAATTATCTATATAACATTATCAAGAAAACTTACCTACTTCACTAGCTCTCTGAATATTGAACTCTTAAGGCCCTAAATTTAAGACTGAAATTCATTTGCCTAGAATTAGGAACCTAAGTGTCAAATTTTCACCTGCTGTGCAGTATCACCATGCCGTGGTTTCTACTTGCTATGATGCCTCCCCACCAGCAGAGGCCTCCAGTGAGCTCTACTTCCAGCTATCTGAGCCATCTCCTCTGTGAGTCATCTTGGCTCTCTGACTTGGCCACCTTGTTCTTACTTTCCTGTCTTGCCTTGCAGCCTCCAGGCTTTCTGCTTTGCCCTATGGCCACTTTGGGCCTCCTGCTTCAGTCTGTGGCTTCCCAGGCCTCCTTGTTTTGCTTTCTGGCACTGCTAAGTTCTCATACCCAGTCTTGTTTCCTGTTGGGTTTGCCCGTTCATTGTTGCCTGTTCTGTCTAGTCTAGTTCTGTCCAATCTTTGTCCTGTCTTGTGCCGCCCTATCCAGTTCCTTGTCTGTTTCCCAGTCCTTGCCCTTGTCTCTGGATCAGTTTGTACACTATATCCAGTCTGCAGCCAGAGCTCGTATCTAGTCCCTAGCCAGAATAGAGGCGCTGTTCTAGAAGCCCAGTGTCAGAAGGGAGGTGGTGCTTGAGGCGCTGTTCCAGATGCCCAGCCTCAGAGATCCTGGTCACCCAATGCCAGACTAACACTGGTCCAAGCCATCCAATGCCCGAGTAACACTGCCCAGCACCAGAAAGATGCTAGTCTGCCTACCCAGCCCTCAAGAAATCCTAAGCCAGTGGGGCCAAATAGCCATCGAGATGCCTTGAACCAGCACTTCTATCTCAGAGAGGCTCCAATCAGACTATCCAGCCTCAGAGAAGTTCGTATTCCTCTGTCCAGTCTCAGAAGGGTGCCAGCATGGCCTCTCAGAACCAAGGAAATTCTGGTTCGGTCCCTCAGCCGTCCACATCTACACCCACACTTCAAGGCCAGAGAAACCTTGATTCAGCACCCCAGAGAACCAGACTCAGCATTTCAGTGCCCCAGAGAACTTGATTCAGTGCTGCAACATCCCAGCGAACCTTTTCCAGCACTTCAGTGTCCCAGAAAATCTGTGGTTTCAACACAGTCATGCCAGCATACCTTCAGTGCAAGACCATTACACAAAGAAACCCAGATCCTGTAATCCAGCCTTGAAGATATTCAGCCACTTTACCCCCAGTGGCAAAAAAGACCTTGACCCAGTACCTGCAGACCAGATATGTAAAACCTCTGCCTCCACTTTGAACAACTGAACTCTAGCCACAGCCCTCATGGTAAAAGGGACCCAGGAGGAGGGGATCTTGAAGGTGGGGGTGGATACTGTCAGTTTTCCTGCTGTGCAGCCTCAACATGGAGGATGTATCCTGACTCCAGCCTGGCAACCCATGACACCAAGTTAAGTGCCAAGTATGGAAAACCAGTGAAAAGTGCCTAATTTTCTCTCTCTGTCTCAACTCCACCCAGAAATTGCCCACTTTTTAGGCACTTAAATTTAGGTGCTGTAACAATAGATCGGCTGTGGGATGGCCCTGCAACTGGCCAACTCAACCCTGGATGCTGCAGGACCTCAATGCAGCAAGATGCCGCCATCGCTCCTCTAGCGCCAGTGTGCCCTACATGAAATGCCTCTCATTACTAAGTAGGGCCCAGGCAGGAAGGAGAGGTTTGGTGCTGGATTTGGACATCAGCACAGCAGAGTATTTAGACCCTCGTTGTGCCTCAGCAACAGGTTCCCTACCTAGCAGTACATGCTGCCTGTAACCTCGCTTTTTTGCTTCATTCCTACCTCGACCTTTTCTCATCCTGCCTTAACTCCCTGTGTCTCTGTCCTTATTTTGCTCTCCTGGAATTGACCCTTACTTCGGACCTGGACTTTGATCTACTCGCTCCCTGCCACTGACCATTGCTTTGGACCTGGACTTTGCTCTGCTTGCTGACTGCTCTGTCCCCCCTGACCCTTACATGGTTATTCTTTTCAGTGCTGCCAGCCATGACCTCAGCCTGACTTCAGACCTTTTCTTCGCGTGTGGGACTTTTGCCTAAGCCCTGCTGACCCTCGGAACCCAAGGCCTCAACTGCAGGGAATGGGGCTGGTATAGGGGAAGCTCCAGTTCAGTCCCAGCCCAGGGCATGTCTGCCAGCTGTTAGCATGAACCTAGTAGGTTCACCTACTAGGCTGCGCCAACCACGCCACAGCACAGGAGTCCACTTCCATTATAGGTTGCTGAGGCCATGGCATATTGATCCGCACTTCAGACTATTCCTGGCTTGGCCCAGCACATTCAGCAGCTGCAAGGAATTCTAGATCAAGCCGCCGGCCTGCTTGAGAGTCTAGCAGTCAGAGTGGATGCCATGCTGGCTCCTGTTCCTGTGGCTCCAGTTCTACCTGACTTGGTTCATCTTCTGGGACCCACACCACACATGCCACCATCCACCATATACCTTGGGGATCCCAAGGAGTGCAGAGGCTTTATAAATCATCAGATGCAATTTGAGCTCCAGTCTGCTCTCTTCCCCCTCCGACCATATGAAGATTACGTATATACTCTCCCTGATGGATGGCAATGCTCTTGCCTGTGCTTCCCTGTTGTGGAAGCGAAGATCCAATTTTGCAGGATTTACAAGAATTCCTTCACTAGTTTCGTCTTGTCTTTGATGAACCCGGGTGGGCTTCCTCCAGAGTGTCTGAATTTCTCCATATTCGCCAAGGTACCTGTTCAGTCGGAGAATACATGATACAATTTCTCACAATGGCCTTTGAACTCCAATGGGGTGAAAATAGCCAGACAGCCATCTTCTCTCAAGGGCTGTCTGGTTGGATTAAGGATGAGCTAGCCGGCCGTGATATTCCTCCTACCTCGGATCAGCCTTATTGCCCTGGCCATGGGCAAACTTCTGCCACAATAATCATATGGAGAGTTCAACTGGCTCCTCCCTCTTCCAAATAGTCTTTGGTAATGGTACTCTCAGTTGACTGCCAATTTCGATCTTGGTCTCCAGACCAGCAACCAATGTCTTAGGTCAGGATCTTAAAGACCTTTGGCAGAAAACTCGCCACCTGCTCACTGAGGCTGCCAACCATTACAAAAAGCAGGCAGACAAAAAACATTAACTGGCACTTCACCTTCAGGTCAGAGAAAAAGTATGGCTCAGCCCCCAGAACCTATCCCTAAAGTTACCATCATTCAAATTTGCATCTAGGTTCATGTGACCTTTTCATATTCTCCGTCAAGTAGGCCAAAATTCTACAAGTTGAAACTTCCTCCCGTGCTTAAAAACACACGTTTCTCTTCTGAAGCCCACGGTCTTATTGTGGCCTTCAAGACCACCACTCAAACCCATGGACATCTGCTCTGAATACTATCCTGAGTATGAGGATCAGGAAATCCTGGATTCCTGGAATGTCTGGGAAAAAATAAATACCTCATCTTTTGGAACAGCTTCAGCCCTGAAGAAAACACTTGGCAGCCTGCACCTAACCTCCAAGCTCCCCAGTTACTGAAGGAGTTACACAAATGCTATCCCCAGAAGACTAAGCTCTGAGGCCTAGGGAGAGGCTTTAAAAGGGGAGTACTGTAATGATGGGTCAGCTGCGGGACAGCGCTACAACTGGCTGACTCAACCTTGGATGCCGCAGGACCTCGGCATGGCAAGATGCAGCCATCACTCCTGTAGCACTGGTGGGATGCCATCTGCTTAGGCACATACGCGTGTATCTCAGTGATACAAGTAGGTCCCAGGGCAGGAAGGAGAGGTTTGGCACTGGAAGATAATATCTGTGCAGCAGGGTTTTTAGACCCTTGCTGCGCTTCCAACCAGTGCCTCAGCAACAGGTCCCCTAAATAGCAGTATGCGTTGCCTACGATCCCGTTTCTTGCCTCATCCAGCCTTGCCTCGTCCTGCCTTATCCCACCTTGTCTGCATCATCATCTTGATCTCCTGGAATTGAGTCTTGCTTCAGACCTGGATTTCGCTCTCCTTGCCTCCCGCCCTGACCCCTGGCCTGTACCTTGATTATTCTTTTGAATGCTGCCAGTTCTGACCTCAGCCTGACTCAGGACCTTCTCTTTGTCTGTGGCATGTGGGACTTTCACTTAAGTCCTGCCAGCCCCTGGAACCCAAGGGCTCAACCTGTGGGGAGTGGGGCTGGAATAGGAGACACTCCAGTTCAGTTCCAACTCAGGGCATGTCTTCCAGCTGTCAGTATAGGCCTAGTAGGTTCGTCTACTAGGCTGTGCCAACCATATCACAGCACAGGAGACCACTTCCATTACAGGTGCCTAGTGAAAGATGGCTCTTAAATGAAGGTACTCAGCCATGGACAATTTTCCAAGGGGCTGACAAAGATATCTAACTCCTAAAGTTAGGCAACTACACTCTTTGAAAATTGATCCTACATTACTCCATCACTTGGAATGGTTTCTGCACTGTTCTGACCTCAGGATAACTTAGTCAGCTATATATTAAACTGCACTGTACTCACTCCCTCTTTGTAGCACTGCTGTCTAAAGGACTGCAGGTCCACCCCAGGCACAGGAGGTTCTTCTAGCTGTTTTATAAAAACAGCAACCAGCTGTACAACACACCATCTCCTTCCACTAACAGAACTATACAAGTAGGGAAGATAAAATTACTGTTGAGCAGCTGGATGTCTTTCCCATTGTCCTTGATGGGCAAACATGCTGCTGTTAAGATGGCAGTATTACCTAAACTGCTTTATTGTTTGCAGGTGCTTCCTTTATGGATAAAAAATACAGAAGTTCATACTTTTCATTCTATCATTATTAGATTTATTTAGCGTAATAGAAGAGCTAGGTTAAAATTATGTATTCTGCAGAAAGACAATGAAATGGGGGTTTGGCTATTCCTGACTTACAAATATATAACGTTGCCTGCTTTCTATGTTATATACAGAATTGGACTTCTCTTAATAAGTTTGATCCCAGTGGTTTATTGTTGGAATGTACCCATCCTTATAATCCTCTTAATTTGCTTCATCTTCCTGGAAGAAAGCTAGCTTCTGTGGGATGCTACAGTTTTTGGCTAACTACATTACAATAGACCTGGAAATGGTGAAGAGAAAGCATGGATGGCAGACCTACTTTTCTCTCATTTTTGAGGTAAAGATTGTTCCTCTGTTCTTGGAGCTTCAGTGTTTCAATTTTGGAAAAAAAATGGCCTGTATTGTATGGATCACTTACTGCAATCAAATTTGGGAACCATTTATTCATTTCACCAATTGAGGTAACAATAATCTGTTCCTATCAATCTTTTTTTTTTTTTTTGCTTATCTTCAAGCACATCACTACTGCTTACATTTAGTTGGGGGTGATTTGCACCATATCAGTTTTATCAAAGAAGATCAAACTTTTCTGGATATCACTCCTAAATTTAATAAGCTTGGGATATGGCTGCAATGTTGAAGAAACCCTGCCAAATAGCTCGTTTGACTAATTTGACTATTTTTTAGAGTGAGAATATGTCTAACACTGGTCGATACTGAAATTGTGCAGGCTTTTTTGTCTATTTACAAGCATTTGTTGTCTGCCAAATCAGAGAGATTCAATTTAAACTTACTCATCAGATTTATATCACCTGGTCCTTGGAATATTAAGATGAAGCTTTGGGATTCTGACCTTTGCTTAAAGTGCAACTATTGACCTGGAATATTATGTCACAGGTTTATGAACTGTCATAAGCTTAACTCAATTTTGGAATCAAATTTTTGTTTGTTTATCTTGACAGGTTATTGCAGTGGTTTCCAACCCTGTCCTGGGGGACCCCCCAGCCAGTTGGGTTTTCAGGATATCCACAATCAATATGAATGAGAGAAAATTTGCATGTTATGAGGCAGTGCATGCAAATTTTTTGAAAACCCGACTGGCTGGGGGGTCCCCAGGACAGGGTTGGGAACCACTGGGTTATTGGATGTCCCCTAAATTGGTCTGAAAAGCTAGTATATCTCCATTCATTTGGCAGGTCTCTGACTTTACCTTGTTGGGGAAGAGGTTTGGATGTGTCTCTCTCATTATGGCAAAAACTAATTTGATGCTTTGGAATAGCAATGAATTACCCGCTTATCGTCGGTGGAAAAACTTTATGTCCCATCATGCTTCTTTTAAGCTATTACGGAAAAAATAATTATGTAAACACAAACTTCTCTCTCTCTCTCTATATATATATATCATGGTTATTTCCATTTGTGGGATATGGTATACAGAGCTGGATAGTTTCCTGTTCTGTATTCATTTTTTATTATTCTAAATGTGCTCTCTGTTAAGTTATAATTGGGACTGCAAAGGGCATTCACATTGCATGTGTGTGAATGTATGGCTGATGTGTCTGTAGTACATTTTTGGGGCTTTGCAAAAAATAGTGAGATTCATGTGACCACTGTTTCATGCGGTTTTAATCTGTGGTTGTTAGTTTTGTTTTGTTTTCTGTTTCCTATTGTTGCTTTGTGTCAAGTTTCTCGTACCAATAAATATATTAAAAAAAAAAAAAGTATACAAGTAATATCAAATAGTATAATGTTTTATCATGTGTCAGCAACTCTTGCCACCGGACAAGGTGTGCCAAGTACATATGTTTTCTAAACTAATAGCAATTTAAATAAAAGAATATACATTATGCAGTTCATTAACCCCATGAAGCTCCAGTTAGTTGGCCCCCCAAAAAAGTAAACTAGTCATCCTAATCAAGGTAGCACAAGTTCTCACAAGACAGAGAAAATTATGGAGCCACTCTTGCAATATAAATGTAGTCTTAAAGAGAGTCAACCTCTACTACATCAAAAATAACAGTGGCATAGGAAGACAACCCTGACCAGATTCTTCCCTTCTGTGCCTGGAACATTAAAACAGCTCAGTGGCACAGCAGACCAGCTCCTGGGGGATCTCAATGCAGTTCAGTTGCAGCTTCTTGTCAGTCACAATTGCCATCATCTTATTCTCACACACTCTGTGTAACAGCATGTGCAGGTGCCTGATCATCTTCTCCGCAAGGCCAAGCAAGCAGCAAATGAGAAAGCAACTACACGTGTTCTACATTCACAGGTTTAGAATGATCCAGCAACAGAGTATTATAACGGGATAACACTTTTACAAAGTAGTTATAGAACATGTTTTATGCAATGCCAGTTTATGAAAGTGCTGTAAACTCTGAACCACAATTATGAGATTCCCTACCTCTGAATTTCTTTGTGTACTAAAAATGTCAGTAAACAAGCTGTAGATGTCGTCTTTTTATTGGATCACTTACAACTTGTTTGTTAACTTTAATTTCTACATATCTCAGTGGACTAACATGGCAACAATACTATGTTCATTGGTAGCTGTAACTGAACATCCAGCAAGTTTTTGACATTGGGCAATATGTACTCCCCGTGCAGTATCTTGGGTCAGCCAGCTGACTCACCTAAATGTCCAGTTGTAGTCGTCTGTCAAGCGCTCCATCAAGTCAAACTGAGGTCCAGGCATGCTGCAGATGGGGCGGTTCCAGTTATCACGGACTCTCATGTACAGGTTCCTTGTGTAAAAATTCTCGAAGTCTTGATAAAGTGGCACGAAATCCTAGTTTAAAAAGGTATTAAAAAATGAACACCATTATGATTTTTCTATCTCCTCATTATTTTTTACATTTGTGACAATAAGACGAGCAAGTAGACACCCTTTGTTGTACCTTCAAGCTTCTCCGTGCTTGGTCTCTGAGTAAGGCTTACAGGAGATCTCACATACTCCTAGTAGCGTAGTACACAGCATATACTGGACACATGGCAGGATGACTGAATTAATGAGAAAACACGTTTCAATGGTGACACCAGTGTCAATGCATCACCATGGCACACAGGGACTACAGTAATGAGATCCATGAGAAAAGGCGGTCTAGTGCTTGAGCAATGAATTATAGTATCATATGCAGAAGAACTGCAGATACTCACATTTAGAAGGAAACTGAGCTTACAGTGAAGCTGTGGTAAGGGGTTTCACGGAATCTGCCTCATCTTTCCAGCATCTGGTCTGAAAACAGCATGGCTACCTCAAGGGACTCCTGGGCATTTCTCCCACAGACTATCTGTGATCTCATTTTTCTCAGTTATATATAGGCAATATTATTTAACAAATTGCTTCCCCTTTTGGGAGCAATTATTTGTGTCAGGTTCTAAAACGGACAATCAGATTTATCATCATCAAAGAAGTAACATTCCCTGCTCCTGTGAGAAGGAGATAAGGCAAGTACTTTCACATCATAACATGCAAGGGGCAGGAGAGGACTGGAAACCACTCTAAAATGAGCTGCATTTTGTCAGAGTGTTTGCCCTGCAGAGGAGATAAAATGTGCACTGCAGTGGCCAATGAGAAGACACCTTATAAACAAGGGCCACTTGCTGAGATAGGCATATCCATTAAGATAAAGAACATCCATCAAGCCTTTATGTGATCCTTCCACCATTTATTTCACAACATATAATTTGCATGTTTTGTTGAACCGTTAGATTGCTTATGTAGTGTTAGTAGAAATCCTACATGATTTAAAAAAAAAAATAAAAAAAGGCAGATCCTATTCCACCAGAACCAGAACTCATCCTCCTAGCCAAACTTGGATAATACTCTTATCATGCTAAAGGGCATGATTAAACTGTTACGAGAAATGTGACAAATGCAACAAAACACTTTGTGAATTACAGGCTATAGGGTTAATACAACTTTTACCAGGTACTTAGAAAAATGGATCCAAGAAATCTTGCTTTCTGACTGGCTCACAGGGAAAGCATTATATCCAAATACTAGAGACCATGAGCCTGCAAGGGTTACTTCAGGGCTCGAGGTTCTAGTGCCTTCAACCCCAGGAGAAATACAGTGCTGCAATCCCTTGTACTGCATTAGTACCACGAGAAGACCAGAGCAAATGGTGATTTACAGCTGACAAAATATTCTGACCTCTCTTAATTTACAGATTTACATAAGTATTTTTAAATTTCTACTACCCAGTAATATACAGTCGAGGAAAGAGGTAAACATAAGAACCCTACAGAAGCAAAACCAAAACAATGCAATAAACAGGACGTACGGGATTAATCTGGAAGAGGTCTGGCATGAGGATCAGCAGAGCCCTGACCATATGTGGGCAGCAAGGAGAAAGGAATGCAAGAACAAGCACTATATATTTTTGCTGCCAAATATTTATTACATACGGCATGCCACAAGAGAAGTCACACAGCTACAATGTTGATGCACCAAAGAGCAAATAGTTTCTTTATGCTAAAACAAAAATTAACTTGCCATTTAAACATTGCTAGCCAAACCTCAATCATGTAGGCCTGCTCACCCTATTAGCCAGAGCAACAGACTTAGAACCAGGGTTCAAAATCCCTCTCCTCCCACTGATATGCTTTTCTGACCTTGAGCATAATACTATCTGCCATTGTCCGGTACCCCCTCTTTTGGGAGGGACTTATCGTACTTGAATACTTACCACCTTTGTACAGGGCTGCATACATCTAGTAGCACTATAAAACTTATCAACTTTATTTATTTAAGCATTTTTATCTACCGAAATACGTTTGGAACATCATCTCGGTTTACAGTTAACTTAATACAGCAAGAAGCTTTACAGAGAACACATATCAAAAAGTATCAACAGGAAACAAGTTATAGTATTGGTGAACTGAATATGAGGGAAATATTTACAAGAAATTTCCAAGAAATTTACTAATTACAGGGGGGGGAGGAGGGGGGGGGAGGAGGGGGGGAGATGTGCACCGAGGATGTTTAGGTGTATGTGTGTTTAAAGAGCCAAGTCTTTAGATTCTGTTTAAATCTTTTTGGGCAAGGTTCCTGGTGGAGGCTAGGAGGCATCTTAAGGGTGGGACCAGCTATAGAGAGGGCACGTTCTTTAGTAGACTTAAGCTTTGTAATTTTAGGAGAAGTATGTAGCGTGGCACAGTGTTGTGATCTGATAGGTCTGTTAGGGGTACGGAATCGGAGATGTTCTTTGAACCAGGGCATGTCTTGGCTGTAGATGGTTTTGTGCATGATAGTTAGGGATTTGTATATGATCCGGGCGTTGATGGGCAACCAGTGTAGGTGTTTGAGGACTGGGGTGATGTGATCACCTCGGTGGGCATCGGTGAGGATACGTGCCACCGAGTTTTGGAGTATCCGAAGTGGCCGTAGGGCTTTAGGGAGGCTAAGGAGCATAGCATTGCAATAATCAAGCTTGGATAGGATGGTGGCTTTATACTGCTACTATGTATACAGTATACACACACACATATATATATTACATTACACTGGAAGGGGATGGGAACATAACCTATATTTACTATCTTAGTAATTTCACGTATTGCTACCTGCGCCTCCGTTCCTAGTCATCCTCTTGCTGCACCTCAAAGGTCCTGGTGCTGATGAGTAGGGCCTAGTAGGAGTGAGAGGACAATAAAAAGATCTTCCGCACATTGTGTGAAAATTATAGACATACTTGTAATATCTTATTAGATGTTATGCTGTGCATATTGGAGAATTCTATAAATGGATTATTTTATGGAAAGAAAAATAACTAGCTACTTAAAGATGGGCATACAAAGATTGTTTCATTTTATTATGCATTATTTCTGCAGACTTTTGTTCTAAATTTTACTTATTTTTAATGAAGGCTATTATAAGATGATAGTATTTTATAATTTAATGTTTTGTTACCTAGTAACAGTCAAATAGTGAATGATGGCAGATAAAAACCAAAATTGTACATTGAGTCTGCTCAGCAATTTCTTTTTTTCCCATTGTTTTTGGTTAGTTTATTTTAAGGGTAGTAGCACCTGCCACTCCATGCATCTCATACTGGTTGTGTCCTGCCATAAGGCAGATTATAAATTTAATAAACACATTTTTGTAAATGGCACTAGTAGAACAGGACACTGGTTAAAATTGATCAAGCAAAAATGTACCTCCAAATCAAGAGGAATTTAGTCTCTGTGATATGTCTACGACTGAATCTAAGGCAAGCATCCTCCATAAAGGCTATTTGCTATTTCCTCATATTGGATCAGATATATTGGGTGGGTGGCACTAATCAGAAAGCACATGTAGCTACAAAGTTTATAGGTACCCTGTAACTACATTTTCAGAGAGGGGAAATTAAACACTTAAAATTTGTCAGGGCAGAAAATGTCAGGAAAGCAGGACACACGAATAGGCAATGTCATCCAATGGTGCTAATGTGAACCGCGCTCTCACAGAACTCAGAAAGACCTACGGTAAGTCATTACTGAATACGCACAGGTGTTCTTGCATATTCGCTGCCATACAAGTCTCTTCTGTGTGACTACAAGCCATCCTTCAACTACAAAGGGGGGGGAGGATGGGATTGTGTGGCTGATCTGTCCTGCTGTCTATGAAGAACACCCATTTTATATAAGCAACTTTGCTTTCCTTATGGACAAACAGGATGATATCAGCCACACAACTGGAAACGCCCAAGGTGATGGATGAAAGTAAAATAAAATCTCTCTCTTTTAATGGAATTTAATAAGTAACCTGCAATTTGAAAAGGCTTGTGGGAGAGCTGAATTAGTTGAATAAACTCTGTAGGACTGCTTGGCCAAAATCACCGTCTTGTCTCAAAGCTTAATTCAGGCAGTAATGAGTAGTGAAAGTATTAATAGAAGACCAAGTAGTTGCTTTACAGATGTCTTCTATGGACATAAATCTAAGATGTGCTAAGGAAGCTGTGGTAGCTTTAGTTTGGTGAATTTTTACTTTGTCATTCAGTTATTTTTCTGCTTCAGCATAACAGTAGGAAATGCAATTAGAAATCCAAGTGGAGAGAGTGTGTTTTGTAAATGAAATGCCCTGCTCATTAAGGTTAAAATAAATAAATAATTGAGAGGATTTTTTCCTGCACATAAGATAAAGCTGTGCAATCCAGTGTATAAAGAGTTTGTTCACTTTTTTTTTTTTTTTTAGTATGGTTTTGGAAAGAAAAACAGAATAATAAATGGATTGCTTTAATTGAAACAGAAATCACTTGGATAGAAATTTTAGATGAGCTCTCAAGATGACTATTTTTAAAAATTTGTGTATAAGGGAAATGTGCTACTAAGGCCTGTAGCTCAGTTATCCTAATGTACAGAGGTCACTGCTATTAAGAAGAGTACTTTTCAGGTAAGAAATTTTAAAGAAATTTCTTTCGTTTAAAATTACAGGAATTTCTTGTAGAAGGTTTTTTCACTGTCACAGCAGGAGGCAAATGAAGAAAATTAATCAGGTGTCTCTCAATATCCAGTTGGTAACAGAGATTGAAGGTTGGTGTGTAGAAGCCTTGTGTGTAATGTGATCAAGTCTGGAGATATCCCTAGAGATATGGGTTGACATATAACATATAAACATAGAAATGATGGCAGAAAAAGACCAAACGGCCTATCCAGTCTGCCCAGCAAGCTCCCACACTTATTTTCCTATACTTATCTGTTTCACCAACCACCAAGTTCAGGACCCTTGTTGGTAACCGTTTGATTTGAATTTCCTGCCACCTCTTGCCATTGATGCAGAGAGTAATGTTGGAATTGCATCAAAGGTGAATCATAAGGCTTAATGGTTAAGGGTAGTAACTGCCACATCAAGCAAGTTACCCCGATGCTTGTTTACCCAGACTGCACAGATCAATGCCTTGTTGGTTCTTGTCTGAATGCAAATCCTCTTTTCCACATTTCCCCTTGACATTGAAGCAGAAAGCAATGTTGGAGGTGCATTAGCTGTGTGAAGGCTTATTGACTAAAGGTAGTAATCATCAGATAGTAGCCACTAGAGATGTGCTTCGTTTTTTTCTACCGGGTCGTTTTTTGACTCGGATACTTCGTGGTACAATTCGGGTTTTCTCGTTTAGATTTTTTTGAAAAACGAAACGAGGAAACCCGAAACCGGCCCAAAAAACGAAGCGGGAAATGAAGCTAAAAAAAAACCCCACCCCAAGCATTTAAAATCATTTTAAAACATTACATACAAACCCCCCCACCATCCCGATCCCTCCCCAAGACTTACTAACATCCCTGGGGGTCCAGCGGGGTCCCGGGTTCCATTTGTCCCTCCGTGCCCGGTGTGCTACTGCAAGCCGAGCTCCTCAAAATGGTGCCAAATAGCCTCTGAACTACTATGTCACAGGGGGCTACCGGCGCCATTGGTCAGCCCCTGTCACATGCTCATACCATGTGACGGGGGCTGACCAATGGCGCCGGTAGCCCCTGTGACATAGTATGGGCAAAGGCTATTGGCGCCATTTTGATTCCTGGCAGCCGACAACGAAATCGCTCCCGGACCCCCGCTGGACCCCCAGGGATTATTGGCAAGCCTTGGTGGGGGGTCAGGAGGCCCCCCAAGCTGGCCAAAAGTCCCTGGGGGTCCAGCGGGGGTCCGGGAGCGATCTCCTGCACGCGTGCCGTCGGGTGCCAGGAATCAAAATGGCGCCGATAGCCTTTGCCCATACTATGTCACAGGGGCTACCGGCGCCATTGGTCAGCCCCCATCACGTGGTATGAGCATGTGACAGGGGCTGACCAATGGCGCTGGTAGCCCCTGTGACATAGTATGGGCAAAGGCTATCGGCGCCATTTTGAGCACGGCTTGCAGTAGCACACCGGGCACGGAGGGACAAATGGAACCCGGGACCCCGCTGGACCCCCAGGGATGTTAGTAAGTCTTGGGGAGGGATCGGGATGGGGGGAGGGTGGTTGTATTATACTTAATCTGAATGTTTGGGGTGGTTTATAATTTTAAAAAAAAAATGTGCCCCTCTCCCCACACAAACCCGAAAAACGAAGTTTCCCCGAAGTTCGGGGAAAATCCTTTTCGGGTTTCGGGGCCCCCGAACCACTACGAATTAGGCAATTTCATTGTAATTGCCTAATTCGCGATAAACGACTGCACATCTCTAGTAGCCACCATTCCAGCAAGCCACCCCTATGGCTCTTCTTTTCATTCCTATCCTCTAGCCTTTATGGATCCACAGTGTTTATCCCATACCCCTTTGAAATCCTTCACAGTTTTAGTGTTCACCACTTCCTCCAGAAAGGCATTTCAAGCATCTACCACCCTCTCCATGAAGAAATACTTCCTGACATTGGTTCTGAGTCTTCCTCCCTGGAGTTTCAAATCATGACCAGATGAAATTTAATGTGGATAAGTGCAAGGTGATGCATATAGGAAAAAATAACCCATCCTATAGTTACACAATGTTAGGTTCCATATTAGGTGCTACCACCCAAGAAAGATCTAGGCGTCATAGTGGATAACACATTGAAATAGTCTGTTCAGTGTTTTCAGCAGTCAAAAAAGCAAGCAGAATGTTGGGAATTATTAGAAAGGGAATGGTGAATAAAACGGAAAATGTCAATGCCTCTGTATCGCTCCATGGTGAGACCGAACCTTGAATACTGTGTACCATTCTGGTCGCCACATCTAAAAAAAGATATAGTTGCGATTGAGAAGGTACAGAGAAGGGCGACCAAAATGATAAGGGGTATGGAACAGCTCCCCTAAGAGGAAAGACTAAAGAGGTTAGGACTTTTCAGCTTGGAGAAGAGATGGATGAGGGAGAATATGATAGAGGTGTTTAAAATCATGAGAGGTCTAGAACAGGTAGATGTGAATCGGTTATTTACTCTTTCAGATAATAGAAAGACTAGGGGACACTTCATGAAGTTAGCATGTGGCACATTTAAAACTAATCAGAGAAAGCTCTTTTTCACTCAACGCACAATTAAGCTCTGGAATTTGTTGCCAGAGGATGTGGTTAGTGCAGTTAGTGTAGCTGTGTTTAAAAAAGGATTGGATAAGTTCTTGGAGGAGAAGTCCATTACCTGCTATTAATTAAGAAGACTTAGAAAATAGCCACTGCTATTACTAGCAACAGTAACATGGAATAGACTTAGTTTTGCCAGGTTCTTATGGCCTGGATTGCCCACTGTTGGAAACAGGATGCTGGGCTTGAAGGACCCTTGGTCTGACCCAATATGGCATGTTCTTATGTTCTTACTGATTTTTTTCCAACGGAAAAGGTTTGTTGTTAACCATGGATCATTAAAACCTTTCAAGCATCTGAAAGTCTGTATCATATCACCCCTGCTCCTCCTCTCCTCCAGGGTATACATATTTAGGTTCTTCAATCTCTCCTTATAAGTCATTTAGGGGTAGATTTTCAAAGGGGTACGTGCGTACACCCCGAAAACCTACCCCAACCCACCCCTGCACGCGCCGAGCCTATTTTGCATAGGCTCGGCGGCACGCGCAAGCCCTGGGACGCGCGTAAATCCCGGGGCTTGCATGGAGGGGTGTGTTGGGGTCGTGCTGCGAGTGACGCAGCGTTTCGGGGGCGGGCCCGGGGGCGTGGTAGAGGCCTCCAGACCAGCCCCCGGGTTGTGTGATGGCACGCCAGCAGCCCGCTGGCGCGCGCAGATTTACACCTGCTTTCCGCAGGTGTAAATCTGCCAACAAAGGTGGGGGGGGGGGTGGGTTAGGGAGGGGAAGGGAGGGGAAGGCGGAAGGAAAGTTTCCTCCGAGGCCGCACCGATTTCGGAGCGGCCTCGGAGGGAACAGGCAGCGCGTGCTGGGCTCGGCGTGCGCAGGTTGCACAAATGTGCACCCCCCTTGCGCGCGCTGACCCTGGATTTTATAAGCTACGCGCGTATCTTATAAAATCCAGCGTACTTTTGTTCGCATCTGGTGCACGAACAAAAAGTACGCCCGTGCGTACATTTATAAAATCTACCCCTTTATGAAGACCATCCACCTTTTTGGTCACCCTTCTCTGGACTGACTCCATCCTGTCTCTGTTCCTTTGGAGATACGGTCTCCAGGACTGAACACAGTACTCCAGGTGAGGCCTTACCAAGGCCCTGTACAAGGGGATCATCACTTCCTTTCTCTTACTAGATATTCCTCTCTTTATGCAGTCCAACATTCTTCTGGCTTTAGCTATCGCCTTGTCACTTAGTGTCTAATGATCTGAAGTCAGCAAAACAATCACCCCAAGGTCTCTCTCCTGCTCCGTGTACATCAGCACTTCACCCCCCATCAAATAGTTCTTTCAGATTTCCACACCCCATATGTATGACTCTGCACTTCTTTATTTAATTTTATTTATTTAAAAACTTTTCTATACAGTCGTTAAGTTAAATAACCATCCCAATGGTTTATAGAAGGGCACGATAAAGAGAAATATGGGTGGTATAGATTACAAATTAATCATGTGCCATCATAGTACGGTAACAATTAAAAATAATAAACTAAGGGGTAGATTTTCTAAATCTATGCGCGTGCGAACAAAAGTACGCCGGATTTTATAAGATACGCGAGTAGCTGCGCGTATCTTATAAAATCCGGGTCGGCGCGCGCAAGGGGGTGCACATTTGTGCAACTTGCGCGCGCTGCCCGTTCCCTCCATGGCTGCTCCAAAATCGGAGCGGCCTCAGCGGGAACTTTCCTTCTACCCCCCCCCCCCCCCCCGCACCTTCCCCTCCCTTCCTCTACCTCACCCACCCCCCGGCCCTATCTAACCCTTCCCCCTACTTTTGTTGGCAAAGTTACGCCAGCTGGAGGCAGACGTAACTTTGCGCACGCCAGCGGGCTGCTGGTGCGCCATCAACCGACCCGGGGGCTGGTCCGGAGACCTTGACCATGCCCCCGACACGCCTCCTGCCCCGCTCCGAAATTTGCTCCGCACACCCGACACGCCCCCTTTGCGAAGCCCCGGGACTTACGTGCGTCCCGGTGCTTGGGCTCGGCGCGCGCAGGGGGCTTTTTTAAGGGTTACGTGCATAACTTATGCGCGTAACTCTTTTAAAATCCGGCCGTAAGTGTGTAAATTAATCCTGATTGTTAGGAACAAATTAGGCGGTTTGATTTTAACGTTAATATGCTTTTGTAGGTTACTAATAACTTCTAGCTTGGTGCATCCTTATCTATCAACTATTTTTTCTCCTTCGCTTTATCTTTATAAAATGCTTGTTTAAAAAGCCAGGTTTTCAGATTAGTTTTGAATAATTTCAAATTTCTCTGTAGTCTTATTTCGAGTGGCATGGTGTTCCATAGTACGGGACCAGCCAGTGACAATGCTCTTTCCCTTACTTGCGTGAGATGTGCTGATTTGACAGAGGGGACAGTTAGTAGAGCTTTATTTGCAGATCTCATGTTTCTTTGTGGTACATGCACGCGCAGTGCCATGTTAAGCCAGTCGGCTTTTTCATCGTGGATTAGTTTATGGATTATACAAAGTGCCTTATATTGTATTCTTTGTTCAATTGGAAGCCAGTGGAGTTCAGCAAGTGTTCCTGTAATGAGGTCACTCTTTTTTGCCAGTCAAAAATTCTGGCAGCGGAATTTTGCAATATTTGCAGAGGCCGAATTGTAAATTGAGGTAATCCTAAAAGCAGAGTGCTTGCGAATATCATTGCTTGTAGAACGGTGTGAAAATTGTTAATCGTTAGTAGAGGTTTTAGTCTTCTCAGGATCATTAGTTTTGCGTAACCTTCTTTTATTTTCTGTGAGATGTGTTGTTTCATGTTTAGCTCAGGGTCAATTATTACTCCTAGATTCCTAACTTTTATTGCTATCTCAGTGGTTTGAATATTTTTGATTGTGAATGTTGGTTGTGTGTGGTGTGTGTTTTTACGTTCAATGTGTAAGAATTTGGTTTTGTCAATGTTTATTACCAGTTCCATCTGGTTTAGGAGCGGTTTGATTATTTCTAGATACATATTGGCTAGTTTCATTGTTTCTTCGATGGTGTTTGGAATGGGTAACAGTAATTGTATATCATCTGCATAAATGTAGTCCTGCTAGTAAATGACATACTGGGAGGAGGTAATTGTTAAAGAGTGTTGCAGATAGGACTGATCCCTGTGGCATTGAATCTCAGCTGCCATATCTTCCAGTTTCCTTAAATCCCATCTCATTCTCTCTACTCCTTCCAGCATGTCCACTCTGTTGCAGATCTTAGTATCATCCGCAAAGACAAACCTTACCTTCTATCCCATCCGCAATGTCACTCACAAAGATACTGAACAGGACCGGTCCCAACACCGATCCTTGCGGCACTCCGCTTAACACCGCTCTCTCTTTAGATTAAGTTCCATTTACCATCACACATTGTCTTCTGTCCGTCAACCAGTTTGCAATCCAGGCCACTATCTTGGCACTCACTCCTAAGCGTCTCATTTTATTCACAAGCCTCCTGTGCGGGACCATAATCAAAAGCTTTGCTGAAATCCAAGCAGATGACCGAGCGTTCTTCCTCGATCTAATTCCCTAGTCACCCAATCAAAAAATCAATCAGATTTGTCTGACAGGACCTTCCCCTGGTGAATCCATGCTGCTTCTGGTCCAGCAATTCTTCTGACTGTAGATAGATCACTATTCTTTCTTTCAGCAGTGACTCCATTACTTTTCCCACCACCTAGGTGAGGCTAACCAGCCTGTAGTTTCCAGCCTCCTCTCTGCTCCCACTCTTTGAAGTGGGACCACTGCCGCTCTTCTCCAATTTCTGAAGTCAGGGAAAGCAAATGTTGCTTACCTGATGTAACAGGTGTTCTCACAGGACAGCAGGATGTTAGTCCTCACAAATGGGTGACATCGAGGATGGAGCCCACCACGGAAAACTTCTGTCAAAGTTTAAGAGAACTTTGACTGGCCCCTACTGGGCATGCCCAGCACGGCACTGACCCTGCAGCCAGCAGGGGTCTCCCTTCAGTCTGATTTTCAAAGCTACAGGCAGTGCCTAAAAAGTAAAAATAAAACGAACCCAACACCGCGGGGTGGCGGGCGGGTTTCGTGAGGACTAACATCCTGCTGTCCTGTGAGAACACCTGTTACATCAGGTAAGCAACATTTGCTTTCTCACAGGACAAGCAGGATGGTTGTCCTCACAAATGGGTGAGTACCGAGCTGAGGATGTCCTGACTTGCACCAAAGGCACCCAACGGCGTGCAAGAGGCACAACAACTGGGGTAGAATTTGGGAAAGGACATCCGCACCCTACTGGGCAGGTGGAAGGGTGTTGGTACATCACGTTGGAAAAAGGTTACGCAAGACAGATTGGCCGAAGATGGAGTCCTGCCTTCCAGCTTTGTCCAAACAATAGTGGGCTGCAAAGGTATGGAGGGAACTCCAGGTTGCAGCTCTGCAGATGTCAGGAAGCGGCACCGATCGAAGGTGTGCTACCGAAGTCGCCATGGCCCTCACAGAGTGTGCTCTTACACGGTCTTGAAAAGGAATGTCAGCTTGCTGATAGCAAAAAGAAATGCAGTCCGCCAACCATGAGGAAAGAGCCTGCTTACCCACAGGTTGTCCTAACTTGTTAGGATGGAAAGAGACAAATAATTGAGTGCTCTTTCTGTGAGAAGCTGTATGGTCTAGATAAAAAGCTAGAGCCCGTTTACAGTCTAGGGTATGCAGAGTCTGTTCCCCTGAGTTGGAGTGGGGCCTGGGAAAGAAGATAGGTAGTATGATGGATTGATTAATATGAAACTCCGAAACTACCTTAGGTAAAAATTTAGGGTGAGTGCGGAGTACCGCCCGGTCCTGCAAGAGTTTAGTGTAAGGCGGATAGGTAACTAGGGCCTGCAATTCACTAACCCTGCGAGCTGAAGTAACAGCCAAAAGGAAGAACACCTTCCATGTGAGATATTTTAAGTCACAGGAGTACAGAGGTTCGAAAGGTGGTTTCATTAGACGACCAAGAACCAGATTAAGGTCCCAAGATGGGGCTGGAGGACGTAAGGGTGGCTTCAGATGGAGCAAGCCCTTAAGAAAGCGTGTTACCAGGGGTTGTACGGAAATAGGGACACCCTCGATTCCTTTATGGAAAGTGGCTACCGCACTGACATGCATCCTTATAGAAGAGGTTTTAAGACCTGATTCCGATAGAGGCCATAAATAGTCCAAGAATTTCGAGATTGGCAGGAAAGGGGATCAAGGGACTGAGAAGTGCACCATGATGTGTACCTTTTCCATTTGTATGAATAGGACCTTCTGGTGGAGGGCTTTTGTAAAGCTATCAGGACACGAGAAACGGAATCCGAAAGGTTAAAAGGTTGAAGGACTAACCTTTCAACATCCATGCCGTCAGGGACAAGGCTTGGAGGTTGGGTTGGAGGAGGCATCCGTCGTTTTGAGTGAGGAGATGCGGGTCCTTTCCCAAGGGAATGTGCCTGCGGATGGAGAGATCCTGGAGTATTGGGAACCATACTTGGCGTGGCCAGTAAGGTGCTATCAGGATCATGGTTCCTCCATCCTGGCGTAGCTTCACGAGAGTCCTCGACTGAAGAGGAAGTGGAGGGAATGCATAAAGCAGAACGGCTGCCCACTTGAGGGAGAAGGCATCCCTGGGCCGAGAGTGTTGGCTCCGAATGAGAGAGCAGTAATTGTCCACTTTGTGGTTCTGAGGGGACGCAAAGAGGTCTATTGAAGGATAACCCCACTTGTGAAATAGAGAGGTCGCTACCAAGTGATTGAGTGACCACTCGTGCGGTTGGAAGACACGGCTCAATTGGTCTGCCAATACATTGTCCACTCCCGGCAGGTAGGTGGCCCTGAGGTACATAGAGTGGGAGAGAGCTTCCGCCCAAATCTGCGCAGCTTCCTAACACAGAAGGAAGGAGCCTGTGCCTCCCTGCTTGTTTATGTACCACATGGCCACCTGGTTGTCCGTTTGGATCAAGATTATCTGATTCGATAGGTGAGCTTGGAAAGTTCTGAGTGCGTAGCGGATTGCTCGCAGTTCCAAGAAATTTATCTGGTGTTCGGCTTCCTCTCGAGACCAGAGTCCTTGAGTTTGGAGATCGTCCACATGGGCTCCCCGACCGATGTGGGAAGCATCGGTAGTTAGGATTATTTGGGGATCTGGTGGAAGAAAAGGTAAGCCCTGAAGGAGGTTGACTTGAGTCGTCCACCAGGTTAAAGATAGACGTAGCGCTTGTGTAATTGTGACAATGGAGGACAGGGGCTGAAGAGCTTGAATCCATTGATGTCGCAGAGTCCATTGGGTAAGTCTCATGGCTAGTCGGGTCATGGGAGTGACTTGAACCGAGGATGCCATGTGTCCTAGGAGAATGAGGAATTGGCGAGCCGTGGCAGTGTTTTGAGACTGGAGCTGGCGAGCTAGGGACATGAGAATTTGGACCCTTTGAAGCGGAAGGTAGGCCATTGCCTGTAAGGTGTCCACGTCTGCCCCAATGAAGGATAAGGTTTGAGATGGGACTAAGCAAGATTTCTCGTAATTGACAAGAAACCCTAAGGAAAGGAGTGTGTGAATTGTCAATTTTAGGGAGGATTGAGCAATCTGAGGAGTGGAGGCCCTGATTAGCCAATCGTCCAGGTAGGGGTAGACGTGGACACCTTCCTTCCTGAGGAATGCTGCTACCACGACGAGACATTTGGTAAAGACTCGTGGAGCAGACGCCAGACCGAAAGGTAGTACCCGGTATTGATAATGGTTTCGGCCCACCAGAAAACGCAGATACTTGCGATGGGATTGTGTTATCACAATGTGGGTATAAGCATCTTTGAGGTCGAGAGAGCACAGCCAATCCCCCCTTTGCAGCAGAGGGAGAAGCGAGCCCAGGGTTACCATCTTGAACTTTTCCTTTTGAAGGTACTTGTTGAGGGCTCGAAGGTCCAAAATAGGACGGAGCCCCCCTGATTTCTTTGGTATTAGGAAGTACCTGGAGTAGAATCCCTTCCCTCGTTGAGAGGGAGGGACGGGTTCTATAGAATTTGATTGCAGAAGAAGGGATACTTCCTGTTGTAATTGAGTCAAATGGTTGGTTAGACTCCATGCTTGAAGAGGCGGAGAGTCTGCCGGAAGAGTCATAAAGTTGAGGTGGTAACCCTGTGCGATAATTGCTAGCACCCACTGATCTGAGGTGATCTGTATCCAGCGTTGTAAAAAGTGGTACAGTCGACCCCCTACAGGGATGTCTGGAAGAGGGATCTGGCATGTGCTCCCTACAGGGAAGTCAAAGGCCCGCCGCAGGCCCAGGAGGTGGGGCTACAGTAGGTCTTTGCTTCCGAGGCTGCCGTGGCTGAGCTCTGTTGGAGGACCGTGCAGGTCGAGGCCTAGCTGATGGAGGATAGTAACGACGTGGCCGAAAGAATGACTTTTTAGAGTCCTTCTTAGGTGGTTGTTTGGAGGACACCTCAGATGGAATGGATGAGAGTTGTTTCAACGTCTCGTGGTGATCTTTTAATTCAGCTACAATTTGCTGAATTTGTTCTCCAAACAAATTGTCCCCTAAGCAGGGTAAATCAGCTAGACGATCCTGGACCTCTGGGCGAAGGTTGGATGACTTTAACCAAGCCCAACGTCTGGCTGAGATGGCTGTGGCTGAAACTTTTGTGGAAGCATCGAAGATGTCATAGGCCGTTCTAATTTCGTGCTTCCCTGCCTCAAATCCTTTGTGAAGAAGGGCTTGAAGCTGTGGTTGGTATTGTTCCGGCAAGGTGTCAGCGTAGTCTTGCATCTGTTTAAGGATGGCTCTGTTATATTGAGTCATGTAAAGTTGATATGAAGCTATGCGTGAAATCAACATAGCTCCATGATACACTTTCCGTCCCACACTATCCAGGAATTTGTTGTCCTTGGTAGGTGGAGTGGAAGAGTGTGGCTTTAGACGCTTGGCCTTCTTTTGCGCGGACTCAACCACAACAGAGCGATGATCCAGTTGAGGCTTCTGAAATCCTGGTGCTGACTGGACAAGATATGTGGAGTCAGCTTTCTTGTTAACTGGTGAAACAGATGAAGGAGATTCTCAGTTTTTCTTTAAAAGATCCAGAAACACCTGGTGAATCGGGATGGAAGCGATGATTTTAGGAGCATCCAGAAATTGGAGCAGTTCCATCATCTGGTGTCTGTCATCGGTTTCAGATTGTAGCTGAAAGGGTACAATTTCCGACATCTCCTTCACAAAATTAATAAAAGAGAGATCCTCAGGAGGAGATCGTTTTCTACTCTCTGTAGGAGATGGTGGTGAAGGTAAATCTGTGTCAGAAGATGTATCATCACCCCAGGTATCGTAGGGATCATGTGGGGCTTGAAGCCCTGAAGGACCTGGTTGAGGATCCGAGGGCATCGAGTGAAATCTTGATGGCATCGGTGCTGCCGGTGGAACTGGGAATGGCATTGAGGGCTTCGGCGCTGCCGATGGAATCGGTGCCGGTCTTGGAATCGATGGAGCCGAAGGATAAATCGGTGGAGAGATACGAGAAGGCACCGATGGGACCACCCCGGAAGGGGGAATCAGGAACGGTGTTTCTCCTGCCGATGAGAATCCTGTCGGAGACGGTGGTGTTGTCGGTGCTACTGGAATCACCGATGGAAGGGCCGTCATAAGTGCCTCCATGCGGCGCAGTAGCGGTGCTAGAGCTTCCACCAGAGGCTCGGTGGTCGGTTCCCTCCTCGGTGGCGGAGTTGGTGCCGGAGGCGGTGCCGGAATCGGTGCCGGTGGAGGTTGGAACTTCTGCATCGCTTTCTCGATGGCCTCCTGGACCAGCCGGTCCAGTTCTGCCCGGAGACCAGGGGTGATACCCGGCTCGACGGGAGAGGGAGGCTGAGGCTGAGCCGGAGGGACCACCGTAACCGGTGGGATCACAGCTCCCACACCCCGAGAGGGTGAGGGTTTCCTCGGTGCCTGCGAACGAGACGTGGACGGTGCCAGGTCTGACCGAGGCTTTTTAGTCGGTGGCTCGGCCTGTGCGGAGGTCGATGGCTCTGGATCCTCGACGGGCCGAGACTTGTGCCTTCGATGGCGATATTTGTCTTTCCGATCTCCTCGCCCATCCGGGGAGGGGACAGGAGTCGAGAGAAGTCATCGATGGTGGACGGTCACCGGAGGGTTGACGGTGATGGTGCAACTTCGACGGTGCCGGTTCCGATGACGTCGATGCTATCGATGGCGTTGGGGTGGGAGCATGGAAGAGGAGCCCCATCTTCTCCATCCTGGCTTTGCGACCTTTGGGTGTCATTAAGGCACATTTGGTGCAAGTCAGGACATCATGCTCACTACCTAAACACAAAACACAAACCCTATGGGGGTCTGTGATTGACATAGTCCGGGTGCAATCCGGACATCGATGGAACCCCGTCGCCATGGCCGTGGGCCAAAATTTAGCCGTGGGCTCGGTAATTGCCAACAGGCCTCGAGGGCCAAAATCGACGGAAGTCGATGAAAATCGGCAAAAAACTTACCGGAGTTCGCGAAGTTGAAAAAAATTTGTCGAAGGGAGACCCCTGAGGGGCAAATTTTCTTCGGAAAGAAAAAACCGAATTCCTGTCAGGAACGTGGTAAGAAGAGCTCCTTTCGCCGCGTGGCAACTGCTGCGCGGAAAAAAGAAGACTGAAGGGAGACCCCTGCTGGCTGCAGGGTCAGTGCCGTGCTGGGCATGCCCAGTAGGGGCCAGTCAAAGTTCTCTTAAACTTTGACAGAAGTTTTTCGTGGTGGGCTCCATCCTCGATGTCACCCATTTGTGAGGACAACCATCCTGCTTGTCCTGTGAGAAACTATGTTTGGCAAGGCTAAAATGGAGGTATTCATATCATTAGACCCTTTTCTCTCCTTAGCTTGATAAGCACCTTACTTATTCATAGAACTGGAGGAAAAGCATACAGAAGAGCTTGATTCCATGGAATGGCAAACATGTCGGCCATGAAGACAGTAAAGAAAAACCTAGTTGTTGAATGGTGCTGCAAAAAAGATCTATCTGCAGGATTCCCATGTCTTCAATTAAAGATCATTCTTGAGGTTTCAGACAATGGCTGAGTGAATCCACTATCTGATTCTGCTTGATGGAAGATAAAAAGCAGAAGGAAATATGTTGTGTCCAAAGACTGCATGTCCCTTGGTAAAGTTTGTAAGAGCTAGTTCTTCCTTGTTTATTGATGCAATATGTTGCCACTTGCTTATACAACTTTTTCCGACAACCATGGTCTAAAAATGTTTAAAGCATTCAAGACTGCTCTGAGTACCAGTAGGTTTATGTTGAGGACCGGCTCTTGGATGTTCCAAGTGCCTGAGAAAGCTTGTTGAAATGTGCCCTTCAGCCTCAAAAGTAGGCATCTTGTTACTATTTCTTGCACCTGAGGAAGGTGAAAAGCTTGACCATGAAGGTGGTGTGAAGGTTGGGTCCATCAACACAGGAATTGGATTGAGGTTTTTGACACATTTTGTGAGAAAATGGGTGAGAATATTCATTCCATGGGAACTTTAAATGCTAATAAACCCACCTCATGTGAAGATGAACATATGGAGTAATGTGAACAGTTGCTGCCATGTGAGCCAAGATTCTCATGAAGCAACGAGGCAGAAGACTTCTGATTTGAAAGATGGCAAACTGTTTAAATCATGGTTTCCATCCGCTGCCAAGGAAGAAAAGCTTTCCCTGCCACAATGTCCAGAGATGCACTTATGAAGTCCAAATGTTGTGAAGGAATCAGATTGGACTTTTGAAAGTTGAAGATGAATCCCACTAATCAGAGTTGGAAATGGGGAGAAGCCTTTACTTGTTCATAGGTTTTACTTGATATGAGTCAATCACATAAATATGAAAAAACAACTGCAAGACATTTAGGGATAATTTTTAAAAAGGATTCATATGCTTAAAACTGAGTTTTAAATCTTCCTTGATTTTCAAGGATAGATATATGGGTGTGTGCATTCTTCAGGTCTAAGGAAGTTAGCCAACAGTTGCTTTCTAGATATGGGAGAATTGTGGACAGTGAGTTCATTCTGAACTTCTCTTTCAGAAGTTTGTTCAGGTTTCCAAGGTCTAAGGTTGGACATAGGCCTCCTGTCTTTTAGGGGATGAGTAGGAACTTCTTGCTCTGCTGGAAACAAGAAATGGAGCTTTGCAATTCTAGCTGACTAGCAAACTTTTCCAATATAGGATTCATTTGAGATGTCAGAAGTAAAGGGAATCTTTAAACAGTTGTGAATAAAGTCCAATCACACCCTTTGAACAAGGGGATGATAGCTAGGTACAGAAGGTGGAGCCACTGAGCAGAAGCCCAACTCCAGCATCAAAATAAGAGGAATATTCTTTTAAGAACATAAGAGGTTGTCATACTGGGTCAGACCAAAAGGTCCATCAAGCCCAGCATCCTGTTTCCAACAGAGGCCAATCCAGGCTACAAGTACCTGGCAAGTACCCAAACACTACATAGATCCCATGCTAATGCCAATAATAGCAGTGGCTATTCTCTCAACTTTTGGCTTAATAGGTCTCCCTTAGTCTGAATCACCCCTCGTTGAGAAGAGATAGGCATTTCTTTAGTATTGGGTGATGTCACTGACGAAAGAGTGATGATGATGAAGATAATCAGCATGAAAGTTTCCAGCACCAAGAATTTTATTTTATTTAACATATGGTTCAGAGGTAAATCCCATGCTGCACGTGAACAGTGCCTATGGTTTCTAAACTGAAAATGACCTAACACCATGCTTTTCCCATGCTACAGTGAAACGTTTCCCTTTTTTCTCCTTTTCCAATACAGGAGGGCCCCAGTATGTGTTACCTGAGAACTCGGGCCTGGAAAAATTAGTCACTGATCCCTGAAGACTTTCTCTTTTTCTTCTCTGGTTTCAGAGAACTCAGATGGTGCTTGAGCTTCAGGTCTTGTAAACCAGGCCCCACAAAGACAACAATTTGCTTAACTATTTAGGATAACATGGGAAGGGCCTGAGCAGAAAGACAACAGTTGTGGAAGTCAAAACTAGACATTTTGTAATTGCACTTAGGCATTATTTGAAGGGCTTTTTACCTGACATCCTGGAGATTGTCGAGGTCAAGTCTGATTATTTATTTAGGTTCTACTTTTCAGGCATTTCAAAATGGATTATATTCAGGTACTGTAGGTATTTCCCTATACAGAGAGGGCTGATAGTGAGAAAAAAAATAGGTGAGAATAAGAAAATATATGTCTGCTCCTAATAGAAATATATTTTTTTTAGGAATCTCAAGAAAAGGAAACAAAAAACAAAGAGAACAAAAGAAACATTAAGAAAACTAAAGATGGGAAACAAACTTTTACAAAAAACATGAGTGGCTTGAAAAGCACAAGAGTGAATGGTCTTATCGCTTCTGAGGAAGTGAAAACTGAAGAGACTTGTGCACGGTGATTACATAGAAAACCTGCACATGCTTTCTAAGAGCATAGTCCATGTTGGCACCTTTGGATGACAGCTGATATCATCCTGCTTTGTCTGCTGAGAAAGCATTTTACCCATACAAACAAAATAAGAAAAACTCCTCAGCATTATAGACTACCAATATGATCAATGGGTAGAGATCATAGCCCCCAGTTTCCTGCAGCAATTTATTTTTTTTTTTTAAAGATTCAGCAGCAAACGTTGCCAGACTCTGTGGCAGATTTTTCAAAATTCTGTGGCAGTTATGTGGCAAATTTGCATAATTTTTCATATATTTGTAATTTATATATATATATATATATATATATATATTTTACTTTATACAAATAACAATTTTCTAATAGAAATATCCAATGTCTAATTTATTTAGGTCTTTATAAGAGGAAAAGGAATATTAGTGATTGGGGCTGAGGAGGAAGGAGGGAAAGGGATCTTTGAATGAAAAGAGGAGATTGCAGTTGAGAAATGAAGAAGGAATCTAAGGTCTTTAGTTGTTTTGGTGTGTCTTAGTAAATTTTAATTAATTGTTTTTACTTCATTAAATATCATTTTATGTATGTTTATTGTGAACCGTTTTGATTAATTCTTTGAATTGTAAAAGCGGCATATAAACATTTTAAAATAAATAAATAAATAAATAAGAAGTAAGGTATGAGGAGGACAGAGGGAGAGGGGAGGACCGAATGGGGATACTGGAAGGATAAGGAATGGAAGGAGAGAAGGTAGGTAGGGAGGGAATTGAAGACAGACCAGGAGCGGGGTGGAGGAAGGAAGATCAGGAGCAGGGTGGAGGAAGAAAGATCAGGAACGAAGTTGGAGGAGGAAAAATAGAGGATGGGGAGGTGGGAAGGAGTACTGGGGATGGGGTGGAAGAGAGAGGAAAGATTTGGATAAAGAAGAGAAGGTGGGAAGGAGAAATAGGGTTGGAGTGAAGGAAGGAAGGAAGCCACAGTCCCCCACCCCATCAACTCTTTCCATTTCCCATTCCAAAGCCCCTTTGATCTCCTTGTGCTCACTGTTTCACATCCACCCCTCCACCCAATTCCTCCCTTATCCTCATTCCCGCTCCCTCTCCACAAACCGCTCACCCAGGATCATCCCCTCCACCAACCCCACAAACCATTCACCAAGGTTCTCTCCGCCCTCAAAACCCCTCACTCATCCTATTTCACTCCCACCCCAAAAAACCCACTTTCCCCAGTTCACTTACTTCCCCTGCAATCTCCATTCTTTTTGTTCCCTATGCCCCCCACCCCCGAACAAGCGATCCCCAGCTGACTTCCTCCCTGCTCCCTCCATGTCCCCTCACTAGCTCCTATCATTTTAATACAGGAGGAGGATAATGGGCAATCTCAAGCTCCTCCAGGGCATCCTCCCCTCTTCCCTGTTGGGGCCTGAATGTCATGCTTTCAACCATGTAGTTCAAAGCTCCATTCAGGTCCTGGTAAGGGAGGAGAGAGGATGCAAGGGAGGACGCAACGGAGGAGCTGCAAAGCTTCCATTCTCCCATTTTGAAATGATAGGAGCCAGTGATTAAGGGGATATAAGTAGGACCGGGGGGGGGGGGGGGGGGGGCGGGGAGGGTAGACTGTTAAAAATGTTTTTCTTCCAGGACAGTCAGGAAGAGAAGGGGAAATTATCAGACCACTGACACCAATGCTCTTGTTTTGAAAGGGTCCCCGTATCCGGTGGCAATTTGGTCAGGATTGGACAATTCCACAGCAAGAGCCTAATTTTGTGGACCTCATCGAAGTTATACAATCATGGGAGACTAGGGACCTTGGTAGAGACATATGCATATAGGACTTGATCTTCAAAATAATTCACATGCATAAAATTTAGTTTTATATGCTTAAATAGGGGCCTGGGGCCAGCACCAATGCCATCGGTGCCTAGGGCTCTGGATGAAGGCCGAGCATCCAGGGCCTCATCTCTTGTGGATTTCAGTGAGGATGAGGCCCCTTATGGCCCCTGGGAGGATGACACTGCAGAATCCTACTCAGAGGACTCGGAAGATCTCCTCTCAGAACAGTCTTCTTCAGAGAGGACCGAAGGAGGGAGTGCCCTCCAGAGGGGACAGAGGGAGGTCTCCGCCTTAGGACCTGACCTTCGCAGGTTTTGTAAGGGTGATGGTGGAGGCCATCCTGTTTCAGTTGATGACAGAGCAGGACACCAGGCACAAAATGCTGGAAATCCTCCAGTTTGTGGAGGCTCCTAAAGAAATCGTGGCAGCCTTGATGGAGCTTTCTCCTCGGAGGAACCGGTGACTAGCACCGCATCTGTCGGGGGAAGCATTGGTGCCCCGCTGGGCATCGATGGCTTCCTGGGAACCTGCACCAGCTGGGTCGGTAATACACAGATGAGCACATTGAGACGCTCCAGTAGCAGTTCTAGCAGGGAGAGTGCGGGCACTGATATGGTCAGTGCCACCGGCTCGATGCCCTGCTGTGCCCGATCAACCGGCAGCTGGACTCTGCACTCCAACTCCTCCTTGAAAGTTGCGATGCCAAAACTAACTAGGAGGCAGGAGGGATGGCCAGATCTTCTTCGGATCCTAGAGGTGGATAAGCGACTGACACCAAGACTGGTGTAGACTGTCGCAGACCCCAGCATCGATCGAGGAAAAGGCACTCTTCGTTGCCGAGTCACTTTGGGGTCATCAAGGCAAGTGCCAGCGCCAACCTAAGCCCGCTACTGTGCATCGAAGGCAACTGGTGTTGATGCTTCCTTGGCTTCCCTCCAGTATTTCCCTGGTGCCGAGGGCAGATAAGGAACCCAATGTCCTTAACTTGGAAGAGAGCAACAAGGACTGGTCCACAGCGCCCCTATCCACCGGCATCAACGGAGTGGATGGCCCCACAATGTCGCTGGCTCAGTATCCATTGGTGCGGCTCCATGGTCCTTCGGTGTCTACGCTACCGATGGCTTGGACTTTCTCGCCCCAAAGAGCTTCTCCATCTTGTCGAGGTGAGTGCAGCGTCCCTTCAAAGTCATTTGGTCACACAGGCAGCACCCCCGAATGTTGTGCAATGTCCCCAGGCAGAGGATACCCACATATCATGTGGGTCTGTGATAGACAGTTTCTCGGGCACTGAGGGCATAGACAAAAATAGGCCATGACAATACAAATTGAAAGGAGCAAAAACAATGGAGGTGGCAGGTGACAGACACCAGTGGGCACAGAGGCACTGCCACCACGGGGGGATGGAAGTGAAAGAAAACTTACCAAACAGCTGAAAAACCTAAGACACAAGAGGGAACCGGAGAGGGACCTGAACCAAAAAAAGATGTGAGAAAAACCCGAAAACAATTTTTTAAAAAAAATAATATATCTTTTATTAGGATCAAAGGAATAACAAACATGGGCAAAATATATTGCCAACCAGCTGACATATAGATTACAATACAGCCAAAATTGTCGGTATAACAGCAGACAACTAAATGTTTTCCCAAAGATCCAATTTTCATAATTTTGTAGAAACTCCCTCCCTCCCCCCTTACCCTCCCTCCCAGCTAACACATTATGTACACTTGCACACACATTCATACATCACACACCCAGGTGCCCAAACCCGCAGGATCGAAATCAGCATATCCTATAGAAAATGAAGTGTACGTTCCCACAATCGAAAGTAACTACGTAAAGCAATGCGAGTTTTTGGATGGGAAATAGAGTTTTTCCGCAAGAGTTCCATTTGTGCCGTTTGTTGCATTGAACTCTTCCACGCTTGTGGGGTGGGTGACAGGTCAGAATGCCATGTCAATAAAATTTGTTTTTTCGCCAGTACCAGGGCAATGCAAACATATTTTAATCCCCCTCTGGGGAGTGCTTTTTTCTTCAATAAGTGTAGATAGAACAATGTCCCCAACCAAGGAATTGCATACCCTAGGACTCTCTCCATCAATCCCTTGACTTGTGACCAGAAATGTCCCAGTTATGTACATCCAGAGAACATATGGCAAAGATTTCTCACCTGTGTGCCACATTTGAGACATAGATCAGAAAACTATAGATGTCTGGAGGTTCCCCTTGGCTCTTAAAAGAAATGTGCGGTATAGGAGCTTGAACAGTCTCCTGGAGCACTGCAGAGGGCAGATGCCTCCTTACGCCGGAGAAGGCTCTTTTCAGAATGTCCACTGTTATGGGCTCCCCCAGATCCTCCTGCCATTTAGCTGCCAAGTGGGGTAGGTGGGTGGTGGGTAGAGTGGCTTTCAACTGAAACATCCACACCTTGATTTTGTTGAAATGCGGAGGGGTATCAAAGAAAGAATCTTCCTCATCAGATATTAGTTGGCTCAAATCTCCCTTGCATATTTGGAAACAATAATGGCGAGCTTGAAGATAGGCAAAATACTGTGTTGAGGGAATCGCCCACCGTGTTTGCAACTGTTGAAATGAGTAAATAGTGGAGCTGTCCTCATATACCCATTGCTGAAGCAAACGAAAGCCCCTGGAGCCCACTGTTTAAACACACTCCCTCCTTAACCCGGGAGAAATTGCTGTTTCCCACCACAGATAAAAAGGGGGAAACATGACAGCTGCGATGAATAGATGTCTGCCACCACTTCCATGCCTTGCAGTGTGCCTTCATCCAGAAGGAGGACAAGATCAGAGTGTCAACTTTGAGGCTCAGCATGTGAAGAAGGTTAAGGGGTGAAAGAGGCGCAGTCCATTCCGCTAGCAACTCCTCTGGGTCGAACTTTTATGGCCCGAAGCCCAATCCTGTATGTGGCATAGTAGGCAGGCAACATTATATAGGCACAAGTCCAGTAAGGCAGTGCCTCCCAGGCCCTTGTCCAGACGCAGAGTGTCATATTTAATACAGGCACGCCTCCCACCCCAAACAAAACGCCCTATCATAGATTTATAGCTACATAGATCTTTTTGTCTCTTACCCACAGAGGCAACATTTGAAGACAATATAAAAATTTGGGTAAAATTGCCATTTTTAACAACAGCATACCTTCCCAGGAGAGACAATGGAAGGTCACGCCACCGGTCCAATTGATGTTTAGTTTTCTCCAGGATTGGGAGGAAGTTAGCCTCATACACTTTCTTATTCTGCGCATCCAAGTGGGTCCCCAGATATTTTGTAGATACATTCACCCAACCTAGCAGGAACGAACCGACCCAGTGCTGTGGCAGAGCTGCGTCCAGTGATAAAACCTCAGATTTGTCCAAATTAAGACTGAGGCCCACAAAGAAGCCAAAATGGTCTATGGACTGCAGAATATCTTCAAAAATCTCTCCTGGGTTCCGTACAAATAGCATCATATCATCTGCATATAAACCAAATTTAACCTGTTGACAGCCGATTTGTTTACCTTGGTAACATGCGAAGCTTGATCGTCAATGGTTCTAGGGACAGTACAAAACATAAGGGGGATAGGGGCAGCCTTGACGGGTCCCCCTCCCCAGGGAAAATGGCTGAGAAAGAACCCCATTAACCATTACTTGGGCCTGCGGGCTGGTATACAACAGCTGTACCCAACTGATAAAGTCCCCACCCAACCCGAACTTCCCCAGGAACCACAGTAAATACAGCCACTCCACACAGTCGAAAGCCTTGGCTGCATCCAGGCTTATAAGGACCCCATCCGGATTCCAGCTTAGGGGGGACTGCAACATTATGGCCTTTAAGAGATTTGAGGTAGGGAGGCGCCCCTTAACAAAGCCTGTCT
This sequence comes from Rhinatrema bivittatum, assembly GCF_901001135.1. Classification (NCBI taxonomy): domain Eukaryota; kingdom Metazoa; phylum Chordata; class Amphibia; order Gymnophiona; family Rhinatrematidae; genus Rhinatrema; species Rhinatrema bivittatum. The sequence goes on along the minus strand of NC_042617.1, from coordinate 103,432,788 downwards.
GGTCTCTATGCACTATACCACGGAGCACCCCGTTCAAGCGCTCAGCCAAGACGGCGGCTAAAATTTTAATGTCTTAGTTAAGTAAGGAGATAGGCCTGTACCCTTCTGGGCTATCATGGGCCTTGCCAGGCTTGGGGAGCAGTACCATAGTGGCAATATTCTGGTAACCCCCTATTCCGTGCAGCCCGATACATTGCCACTATTGGGGCCGCCACTTGCTGCCCCTGGATATGATAAAATTCAGGGCAGAATCCATCTGGACCTGGTGTTTTGGCAAGGGTCAGTTTTTTTTATGACCAGCATCACCTCCTCAGGCTGAATAGGTGCTTCTAGTTTTTGTTTTGCGCTGTCAGAAATTTGGGGGGGGAAATTACATTGTCCTGAAAATAACCCTCTCTACACTCAAAAGAAAAAGGTTGGGCCCTGTATATTTGGCGATAGTATTGGTTGAAAGCCTATAAAAGATCCATGGTTCCGGTGACCATGCCAGATTAAACACTTAAACACTTAATGGACACCCCCCCCCCCGAGAGCCTCTATTACCCTTGATCAGCTTGGCCAATAATTTCCCTGGTTTGTTTCCCCACTGGTAGAGTCTAAATTTATAAAATAAAAGATTACGCTGGGTCTTAAGGGAAAGTAAAGCATTCAATGCCTTGCAGGTTAGCATTAGCTCTCTTTTTGTGGTGCATCCAGGGTTTGGGTATGGGAACGTTTCAGGGCAATCAACTTACTGGTTAGCGCCAGCAATTTGTAATTGAGCTTTTTCCGTTAACTAACCTGGTATGCTAAAATACGCCCCCATAGAACTGCCTTGGCTGCATTCCAGAAGACAACATCATCCACCTCACCCCCCCATTTAGAGAACAATATTCTTCCCACTTAGCTTTTAAAAAGGGGGCAAATTTAGGGTCTTCATACAGCCAGGGAGGCATGTTCCAAATCCGGGGAACTCTACCTTCTGAACTCAGGCCCAGATGACATACCACCAAATCATGGTTGGAGAGGTTCTATAGAACTCTTCTCCACCCTAGCATAAAGCGATTCTAAGAGTAGCAAATAGTCCAGGCGGGTGTACAGATTGTGAGGGTGGAAGAAAGAAATGCGTAAATCCTGCCTCGTCTAAATGCATCACCCTCCAGATGTCAATTAGTTGCAAATACCCATATCCCCCTAGTTTTTATGAGGTATTTTTACCGGTCTACAATTGATACTGGGGTTATCCGTGATGTTGAAGTCTCCCCCCATGAGGATAATATACTCCTCCCACTCCGTCAACTTAGAGACCAGACAAGTAAAGAAGTGATGAGAATATTGGTTCGGGGAATAAATATTGACCAATATATCTGCCCTCTGGATCAGCCACAGTCCCCTCTACTTGGAAGGACAGGGATTTGGCAATTAACACCGCCACCCCATTTTGGCTAGTGGAAAAAGACGAATAAGAAACCTGGCCTATCCATTCCCTTCTCAGCTTTTGATGTTCGGCATCAGTTAAATGAGTGTGTCTCTTGTAAAAAAGCAATGTTTACCCCTTTTCATTTAAGTTATTGGAGCATTTTTTTTTCTCTTTATGGGGGAATTAAATCCCGCTATATTTAAAGTACCCACGACAATATTAGCCATAAAAAAAGGACCACCAACTAACAATGCTGCTCTGGTCTCCCCTTACAGCAGGAAGTGCTCCCAGCAGAGGCCCTCTCATAGTGCTGTACCAACTGCGTATGGAAAAAAAATCCAAAAAAAGAAACAATCATACTGCAGGTCAATGGTCCAAGAACTCTCTATCCTTCCCACAGGTTGGTTTCACACATACACTCTCACATCCCAACATATAAACCCCATTTCTCATATTTGGATTAACCTCTACACCCAAAGTCCCAGGTCTACCCCACTTATACAGTTTCTGTCACCTGTAATATAATACCACAGGTATCGGGATGAACCAAGAACTCTGGGGCTCCGGAGAGTCTGTGACTGTCACCTAGAAATGGTTTCCCTTTGATTGAAAAGCTTGCTGCAGTCCTTTTCCCAGTCAGCGCCCTCTTAGAAAATTCTGGCCTATTGATGTCTCTGAAATCTTTCATCCCGCTGCTCCAGTTACAGGCCGTCCATGAAACTGCATGCCTCCTCAGTGTTGAAAACCCTGGCTTCTCCCCGATGGAACACCCGCAGTTTTGCAGGGAACTGTAGGGCAAAGCGAATCCCCTTCTGGAACAATTGCGTGCAGTAGGGGGTCATTTCCCTACATGCCATTAATACCCCGGAGTGGGACCTCTACTCAGTCTGACGTCATCACCGGAAGTCCACCCGAAAACAATTATTGAAAAGTTTTCCAGCAACTTTCTAATCAAGAAAGAGCACAAGGTCAACTGTGAGGCGAAAGCTCTGTGAAAAAAAAAAAAGACTGGAGAGGGACCCCCGCGTGGATGCATGGTATAGGGCATTCTGGGTATACTCAATGTATCTAGTAGAGATGTGCTTTGGGTAAAAATGCCGTGTCTGGCTTAGTTTCAGGCCCCCCCCCCGCAGGAATTTTGTTTTTCCCGTGGTTCGGGGGGGTGGGTTCTGGGGCCCTGATTTTCGGGTTAGTGCACGCTAACTCCTGATAGTGTGCATTAACTTGGCAGAGTTAGTGCACGCTAACTCCTGTTAGCACGCGCTAACTCAAAAATGAATTGTTTCAGAAATTTCAGAAAAAAAATCAATTGTTTTTCGGTTCTCCAAAACCATTCCAAATTAGGTAATTTTGTTGACATTGCCTAATTCGGAAAATCGATTGCACATCCGTAGTATCTAGTCAAAGTTCTATAAACTTTGACATAAGTTTCTCATGCTGGGCTCCATCCAATGTCACCTATGTGTGAGGCTTACCATCCTGCTTGTACAAGGAGAATGGAAATGCCCAGCTTCAGCAGAAAAGTGTCATATATTAAGAATAAAAAACCTTGCTGTTGATTTCTCAAGAATATTTTGATGATGCTCACACACACAGTGGTCAAATTCAGATATTGCAGGTGGACTGTGCTCAATTCACAACTATAGTAGTGGGGGCTGGGGTTCCACAGGGTTCTTCCTTGTCACCCTCAATCTTATGAGGCCACTGGCAGGAGTGTTTCAGGAACTTGGTATTAATAGCTTGTAATGACAATTAGCTTCTGATTCCAGTTAGGAATGATATTAATGGGGTAGTAAAGTTTTTTTGTTTTTTACGCTTATTTGGTGGCCTTGGCCTCTTGGATACAGAAAAGCAAGTTGGTAATAAACAAAAGTAAGATGGAAATTTTATATGTTGGTCACGATAGCGTGATGCTTCTGGTTATCAGCCCGCCACAGTTAAAGGTCCATATTATTAAGATTTCTTCTAAGGTTAAAATGTTAGTAGTTATTTTGGACTCCAGCTTTTCCATGGAGCCATGTGTTGGGTTGGTGGTGCAGATAGCGTATTTTCAACTTAAAAGTGTTTTCTTTGCTCTTTTCTTGATTACCAAATACTAAAGACTGTTGTGTAAGCTTTAGTTATTTCAGTACTCAATTGTTGCAAATGTCTTATTTGTGGATTTTCCAGTTAAACTCACTCAAAGGCTACAATTGGTGCAGAATATGGCGGCCAGGCTGAACCTTGGAAAATCTTGGTTTGATAGTTTATCGCCACTGCTGAACTGTCAGTTGTAAAGGGGGCAAAATTCAAGTTATTTCCTAAGGTGCTTTGAATTTACTTTTCATTCTCTCTCTGGATTGTAGCTTTTTTACTTTTTGGGTATTTAACAGCAGTATTTGGTTTGTTTTTATTATTATAGATGTTTATTATTATAAACTGCTTTAATTGTTTTCACTGATTATGCGGTATAAAAATTTGTTAAATAAAATACAAATAGAGACAATAAAAAAGCAGGGGAGCAGTTACAGTGGAAAGCAGTAGAAGCAGCAGCAGCACTTGGCTACTATGAAAAATAATCGAGCAGCAGCATCGCCCCATCTATCACACGTACTTCTGCCCAACCAGGAAGGGAACCAAAAGGTGGCATGCCAGATGTGGAAGATAGAGAGACTGATCCACATACACAGGGCCGGATTTTCGGAGGATTTACGCGCGTAACTGGGCTTACGCGTGCCGGGCCTATTTTCAAAAGGCCCGGCAACGCGCATAAGTCCCGGGGCTTTACTAAAGGGGAGAGAAGGGGGTGGGGCGGTTCGAGGTGGGGTCAGAGGAGTGCGCGCCGGGTAGCGCGCGCAACTTTTAAAATCTACTCCATAGTGTATCAGAGCCCAGTTGAAGAGGATTAAGAAAATATACTCTGTGATGCCATTACTGTGTAATTTATTAAATAACTGTCTTGAGTAATTTATTATAAGAAATGGTTGCTACCCAGCAAAGGTCAAATACACCATATTTCTCAATTCTTATACACTCTCACCTGCCCACATTAAACCCAAGACCCAGTAGCTACAGATACATTATTCACCACATGTAATTTTACGTATTGCATTACAACATAAAAAAATAAGAAACAAAGATCCAGAAATTCAAATCCACAATTGGCTACCCCTATGAGGAAACATTCAGAACTGGAACTAGAATCAGACCAGTGGTGGGCAAACTACGTCCCGTGGGCCAAATATGGCCCTTAAAGATTTCTATTCTGGCCCGTCTATCACTAGGACAATCTCCCTAATGTGAGGCTTGCCGATACTCAGACCTGCCTACCCGATGTCATCAACAAGACCAAGTTATTGCCCTTGATGATGCTCGATGCTTGAGCAGGGAGGTTGGAGCATGAGTGCATTTTAATGCTGTGCTGGCGAGGTTCCCACCCCACCAGCAAGGAGAGACCCCATTCATTGATGCTGGTGGGTTTCCCACCCCCATTAGCAAGGACAGGCCCCTTACTGCTGTGAGAAGTGGTCAGTAATAGGGGAGTAAGGGAAGGGACAGAGGGAAGGAAGGGAAGTGGTGAGGATGGTGAGTGAAATGGAGGTGGTGAGTGTCAGGGAAGGGAATGAGTGAGCGAGTGGGTGAGTGGAAGAGAGGAGCTAGTGACTGAGTGGGAAGGGGCGAGTGGAAATAAGGTGGTGAGTGACAGAAGGAGATTGAGGAGGAGGGTGAGTGACAGAGGGGAGAGAATAGGAGGAATGGGAGGGTAGGGGAGGGAAATGAAGTGTACAAAATGGAGGGAGTGACTGAGGAGTGAGTGGGAATGAAGGGTGAGTGAGAGGGAAGGGTAATGAAGCAAGAGAAAAAGGTGAATGACAGAGGGAAGGGAAGAGGGAGAGGGGGTTGAGTGACAGGGAAAGAAGGTGAATGACTGAAAGGTGAGTGAGAGAAGGGAAAAGAGGGAGGATATAGAAGAGTGAAGTGACATGAAGAGAGGTTAGAACGGTGCATGAGTGAGTGTACGTGTGTGGGAATGAACGTTGTGTATGTATGAGAAAGAAAGGAGGAAAGTTTGTGTGCACCCTCCTCTCCTTCCACCTACTAGTGACTGAAATGAAAAGTTACCAAGTATGGAGGGGGGTGGAATTTTTTTTTTTTTTTTTTATCTTTATTAGTTTTAATTATTGGGTGTTTGATATATTTGCTGTTTTGAAATATTTTATGGAGTTTGAGGAAATGTTTAAAGTTCTTTTCTATCCTTATTTTTCTTAATTATTAGGTGGTGGTGGTCTATTTGTCATCTATTTTGAAATTATGCTTTTTATTAGTATGGTTTCCTCACTGTTTTGATTTATATTTCTTGACTTTATTTTATGTGGGATGGTGATATTTTTGTTTAGATTTATTGCACTGCATACTGGCTTTTAGTGTTTTCTAGTCCAGTATTTTGTCTTCCCCTTACTATTTATACTTTATGGCTTGCATTTCTGACTGAGGTGAGGTGGTCTGCTAGCTGGGAAAATGCCTTGTACCTGTTGGGTTAAAGGTTTTTCTGATTTTGGTAGAGGCTGGGATCCATGATTGGAGGGGCTCCTTAGGTGCTAAAAATGATGGCGCTTAAGCCTGCTGGATACTGAAACGCCTGCAGCAAGTGGAGGAGATTTGATTGCTGTGTCAAGGACCACTTGTGCCCCACCCTACACTCCCCCACCCTCATTGCACTTGATAACTTGTAATGTGGCTTCAGCACAAAAGTTTGCTGACCCCTGGCCTAGACGTAGCAGCTTTGTCAGTCAAAGTAACACTCCTCCTTCCCACCCCGCCGTTGGTCAAGATGCAGTAGCACTAACACCATTATCTTTCCTTAGCTGGGGTTATTTTCTCAGTATTAAAGGGGGTTCATCACAACAGAATGCAGAATAAAAATGAGAAGGTAGCATGGGCCTTACTCCGCATTAAGCCCAAGCACAGGGGTAGGATGCGCATTTCATTGGTCCTGCTGGCCAACAACGTGCAAAAACCGATCACCGCTGCAGCTCCTGTCTGTCTCAGAAACTGCATTCAGACTTACTTTTTGTTCTTCTCTTTCCGTAGCCATGTGACATTTTTCAAGGCCCCAGGCTCTCATGAAGTCTCGCAGGTAGCCGAAGAGTGTCACCACTCCAAAACCCATGTAAGTTAGGACAGCAATATACATCGGTGCTTGTTCAAAGGTTTCAGTAAATGATCTCTTGTAGAGGTTTCCATTTGGTGCGCCATTTTGCTGAAAATATAAATAAGAATTCATAATTAAAATCTCTCTAATGCATGGGAATAAAACTGTTTAACAACAGATGAGAAACCTGATTGGCTAAATAAAATCATATGAGCATGCTGGAAACTAAGTTTTTCCTCACCAGCAGAATTCCATTTGAAGAGATCCTTAGAGAGAGGAGGATGAGATAGAAGAACCTGGGGATGAGGGGGAGGAATAGTTGGAAAAGAACCTGGAATAAGCAGAAAGGAGGAGGAGAAAGGAGACGTGAGGGGGAAGAGCAGAAGAAAGGAAGGAAGGTTGAGCGTGAGAGGGAGGAAGAAGTGGGGGGGGGGGGTTGATAATGCACCACACCATCTGCAAACCCCGTCCTCATGTTTTTTAAATCCTAGATCTGCCATGTGCATGAAATTTTGTTTATTTGTATGTGTATGGCCAGATTAAAAGGACAGTTGTGTCACCTGTTCTTGCTTAAGCAGGATAAGTACAATTGCTTAAAAAACAGGATACTTGAAAAAGTAGAGAAATCAAACATCTGAGCAGTTATGCGAGCCTGTTCTGTTACAGTGGCTCCTCTATGCCTTCAGTGCACTTAAAAGGGACAGGTTATGCTGTAAATTGTCAAGAATAGTTCTGACCTGAGGGTACACTGCCTTTCTGTTACTGGCAGCAGATTTCACATATTCTGCATTCCTCTGCACCAAGTAATCCGCAGCTGCTGAACACAGAACACACAGCTTCCTACCCAGTCTACCTTACATGAAGAGAGGCTGACCATGTCTCAGGTTCAGAAATCCTGCTATGGCTCCCTGGGAGAGGCCTCAGCTTCTTTTGAGTTTCCTTCATCTCCCGTCCTCCTCCAAACTAATCCCAGGTGTGCTTTTAGTGCTTGGAAGCAATAGATTTTGTTTTATGCTTCCTTCACCCCTTCCAACCCAGACCTTAAATTTAATCCCTTAACTATCAATATTTATTTTCCTCTGTCTCCCCCAATCCTCCCCCCCCTCACCAGCAGATTCCTAATGTTCATTACCTACCCCCAACGGGCCTGTAATATCCATTTCCCCCTCATCCGGTAGACATCTGATGTACATGTACCCCTCCTCTGCAGACCTCCCATCCCCTCCTCACCAACCCCATGAACACCGGGGCTCTGCTGGCCATGGCTATGAACAAAGGCAGTGAGCGCAGGGCCAGAGTCATCGTATTCCATGCTTACAGGCTCTGCAACATCCCCCCATCCATTTCAGGCTTCAGTGAGGAAAGCAGCCCCAGGGCCTGTGCACACAACAGAATAAGCAGGATGACTCATCTTGTTGCTCACTGCTTTCAAGTCATAGCATGCCTCCAGCCTTGATGTCCATAGTGTTGGTGGGCAGGAAATAGGAGATTGCAATCTGAAGAAAACAAATCAGAATGACAGGCATTTAAAAATTAACACTTGGGAACACTTCCTGCTGCTCTAGTCCTCAGCACAGCCCTGTGTGTACACCCACTTGGAAACTGCTTGTACTACATCTGTATTAGGACACAAAAACCAGGGCAAGATCAGATTGCATACCATTAACATAAAAAGAACCAACCAGGAAGGAAAGCAGAGACCCTTTCCTAGCATTACTCTTTGCTATGGCCACAGCACCAAACAGGACTCATTCACTCTTGGGTGTGGGTTTGTACAGCATGAACCGACAAGACCTTTGTATCTATCAACCAGGCAGAACCATATTGAGTAACAAGGAAAAGACCATGTCATGCCTACCCCTTTTGTTTCTTAAGCAAACAGAAATGGAGATAATGTTCTAGCACCAAACAAATTTGACCAATCTGCTTAGTTTAAAGAAACATTCTAATTTAGCATGTAAGGACAAAATCTCATGGGGCATTGTGCTAAAATAATACATTATGTAGTATTCAAGATAAATTATTATTTTTTTTTTTTTTAAATGTTGCTTAAATATTTTCAGGCCAGTCTTGAATGCCGTGCCTTTGGTTAGTTTGTGACCAACTCTTCCCATCCCTTACTGGGACCCATTACGAAACAATTCCCAGAAGACTCGTGTTTCGATGGGCCCTGTTGACACTCCCAGGACTGGCAGAAAGGAAGCAGTTTTGTTTTCTTGGCCAACCTAAACATTACTGAGCAAAATACTAGTTTCCTAAAAGGTGATGAACACTAGCCACTAACTCAAAATTTTAAAAGGAAGAGACAAGGTGTTTTTGGAGGATGCGCCAGTAGGAGGTCATTCTCAACCTGACAGCAAGGGGTTAAGCTCACCCCTAGGCATAAAGAAAACACAAATAGGAGGAGGTGGGATTGGAAAGGTTACCTAGCAACATGTTAATTAGTATATACTTATGCAGCTTGTAACCAGAGTTAAATGATTACATGCATATCTCTTTCTGCTAAAATTCCAGTGAACATCTTAATCTCTGTCAAATGAAATGTTATTTCTTCGAACCTTCTATTTTTCATCTTAGTTCCCAGGAAAAATATAATTGCAAACTACTCTGAAGTGTCATGATTTATTCTACTTCAGAATAAGTCTCCGATCACTGCATACCACACCTCGCCTACAGCTGCAATCCTACTGCCACAGGAACAATGGCTAAGTTTGAAATTGTCCTACCTGCCTTGGGAGATGGTGTGATGAGGAAGTGTACTTGCAGATATGCAAGACCTTCAACTCATTTTGGGAAGAACTACAGGAGCACCAGTAAAGTTGATGCAGTGGTGCTGGGCACAGCTACAGTCACATTGCTTGTTTTTCTGCTGCTGAAACCTGCCATTTACAATGGCTATATGCAGATCAATTTTTAACTTTGATGGACTATTCTGGTACATAAAGGGTTTTGGAATGTCTCACTGTGAGCTGGGAACTCATGTTCTGGTAAGATCATGCGAGGCATATGTGCAGGGGCCAATAAGTAAAGTTGTGTGGTTAAGCCAGCCATCTGATTAAAAATTAATGTCTTGATGGCAGGATCACCAAATTAATAATTACTGGGCTCTAGGAACTCCTACTATACACCCTCAAACCCCTTTCAGAAAATCAGCCATGTTCCATGATAAAGTACCAGGGGCATTCATTCAATCAATTTCCTCAAGTATAGTTGCACTTCAGTCTGTAATTCTGGTAAATGAAGTGAAAAGGCAACTGTACTATTCTACTATAGGTTTTCCCCACAACATTTTCTTTATGTTTGTGTGTGGGTTTTGTTTTGGGTTTTTTTTTTAAAGGACCTAATTAAAAAAAAAAGCATCTACATGCTTTAAATTGGGTTTGACACATAAGTGGGCTTTTGAAAATTGCTACAATATATGCAATTGAATTATCCATAGAATGTTAAGTGCAGTTTACAAATGTAAATGTCTTTATAAAATTGCTATGATAGTATGTTACATTTACATGTATAACTCCTTTTAAAATTACTTCCAAAATGCATAGGAATGCCAAAAGTCACATATTTGGCTGGTAGAACTGCTGATATTGCTTTGTTCATTTTGTGAATGTTATGCCAAACTTAGTTGGTAACACAAAAAACATCGCCAAGTGCACACAATAACAAAATAAAAGGAGCATATGGAACTATAGAGCAATTGATGATGAATAAAGCAATCATGGCTAGCTGTAGAAAAAGGTCAATGTCTCAGTATAATATGGATTGACAAAAAAAGCTTTTGATAGTATCCCACACTCATGGACAATAAATTGCTTTTAAATGTACAGACCAAGTTATTTCAAGTTTACCATAAAAATGTGGCAGACTACATGAAAATGGACAATGTGTCATTCCTAACATCAAGATCCAACAAAGAATATTTTAGGAAGGTTCTCTATCACCACACGTTTAGTCTAGCACTAAATCTTCTGAATCCTCTTATTAACTTCTTGGGTTATGGATTTATCCTCAATGCTAGAGACACTAATGATTCACAGATAAAGTCACACCTACTATTTGTAGATGATTTGAAGTGTTACAACTCCTGTGATCATCATTTAGCAGAACTCAAGAGTGGGGGGAAAGCTTACCAGATGACATTCGACCTGGACAAATAAAGCAATCTTCCTTAAAGGACAATAGGCAAAACTGAAAACATCTCTTTGACTGAAGACTAACATAAAAATTTTGAGCAGGAAGGTACCATATTTTTCGCTCCATAAGACGTACTTTTTTTTCCCCAAAAGTGGGGGGAAGTGTCTGTGCGTCTTAAGGAGCGAATATTAAAAAAAAACAAAAAAAAAAACCACACAAACCCCCCCCCCCCACTAACTACAACCTCCCACCCTCCTGACCCCCCCCCCCCAAGACTTGCCAAAAGTGCCTGGTGGTCCAGCGGGGGTCCGGAACCGATCTCCTGCACTTGGGCAATCGGCTGCCAGTATTCAAAATGGTGCCAATAGCCTTTGCCCTTACTATGTCACAGGGGCAACCGGTGCCATTGGTCGGCTCCTGTCACATGGTAGGAGCACAAGATGGCGCCGGCCATCCATTGCTCCCACCATGTGACAGGGGCCAACCAATGGCATCGGTAGCCCCTGTGACATAGTAAGGGTAAAGGCTATCGGCCCCATTTTGAATACTGGCAGCCGACGGCCCAAGTGCAGGAGATCGCTTCCAGACCCCCGCTGAACAAGGCAAGTCTTGGGGGGGGGGGGGGGGGGGAGGTTGTAGTTAATTAGATTTAAAGGGTTAGGATGGGGTTTTTTTTGTTTTTCTAACAAAGAGCATGATAAAAGTTTTCTGATCCAGGGAGTGGACAGAAATGGCCCTCCCAGACCCAAAAACGAAATGCGGACAAAAAAAACATTTTTATGCCCTCCCCTAATTTGCTCCATAAGATGCACAGATGCCTGGGAACAGAACCAGTTTAGCACACCATTTTTTTTCTTTTTTTCTTTTTTTTTTTAATTTTCACGCTCTGAATCCTAGGTGTGTCTTATGGTCAGGTGTGTCTTATGAAGCTAAAAATACGGTATATATAAACATGAAGGAGTACAAGGTAATGCAACAATCCAGCACAGATTACTGAGACAAAATATTAGTAAAGAATACTACAGGAAATTGCTATTGAAAAGTGCTTTGATGGCCTGTATCTTATTCTGTGCTGTTAATAAACTTGCAATTCCCATACTCTCCTACAGTTTTGGAGTTATAGACTGGCCTGAAAGATCTCAAAAAGCCGAATGTAAAAACAAGAACATTTTTCTATGTCCACCAAGTAATCTATAATAATCAGTTTATGATGAGATTGTTCATTCCAAGAGCTAAAGGTGGTATGGGTCTTACAGAAATAGATTATATATAAACAGCTGGCATTATACGCCTCCAAGCATATCTAACATCATCAATAGATCCAAATATTCAAAATGTGCTGAAGTATGACCATGAATGGCCAAAATAGATTTCCATCCTTCGGCTTGGGCAAATAAACAGAATAAGTGAAAATTTAATAGCACACGTGGGAAAAAGGTAAAAAAAAAAAAAATTGCAAAACAAGGAAAAGAACTCTAAACAGTCAGACCAGCAAACAAGGAAAAACAATTGGCTAAAACACAAATACTGCAGGAAATAGAGACAGTTACTTCCGCAACCACAAATAGATCAAGACCTGATATAGGAATGGTTTAGAGATGAACTTAAACCTAAAGATGAGAGATTGATAATTTAGCACAGGATAGTAGACTTCTGACAAGATGATTCACAGCCAGCATAGGAAAAAAAAATGGTAAAACTGATATATGCAGGTTCTGTAAAATAGAACTGGAATTGGTTACTTATCTCATTGCTGGGCGTGATGTGCTGATACCAAAAGACCTGCATACAGAAAGGCATAATAAAGCAGCAGTGTGTAAACTGTACCAGAAAAAAAATCACTGGTATCACAACCCTGAAAGAGAATGAAGTAGGTGTGATCACCTGGAACATTCCTTTTTCAGCCGATAAAAAGCTCTATGCAAATAAAACCTTGCATTGTGGTAAAGAAGAAAAACACAAGGCCAGCATTGCTAATAAGTGTCAGTACCAAGTGACTATTCCCTACAACTATGGAACAGAGGATCCAAGTATAAAAAGATCCAAAGACTAGGAAAAAGTAGCAGAAAGATACAGAAATCGTCCCAGCTGTACTGGGTGCCACCGACCTCATTAAAAAGAACTTGTAGGTACATTTTGATATGTTACCTCTATAAGGAAGCTTTTTTTTGCCACAATGCTAGTACTGAGGAGAGTACTAGCAATAAACTAGAGATGGAGATCATATGCAACATACTCTGGGCTTATGAATGAGGTTAATTTTAACTCATTTGGAGTCATTACTTGAGTAAAATTTATCATTCTTCCCTACTCAAGTGTAAAATAGAAGCTAGCTCCATAGACCTAATTTTTATGGCATCAATTTTACTGTGCGTAAGCCCTAGGTAATATTACAGCAATATGCCTCATCAGTATCTCCAGGCTCCCAGCTAAAGCCCAGAGGTTCAGGAATACATTGTAATTTGAGGAATTCTCCATAAACTAGTACAATGGTTTTCAATCCAGTACTCAGGACACACCAAACCAACTGAGTTTAGAGATCTATAATGAACATGTATGCATATAATGGAGATAGTGCATGCAAACCTGTCTTGTGCATATGCACTGTAGATCTCTCAAAAACTCAATTGGCTGGGTGTGACCCAAGGACTAAGTTAAGAACAACTGGACTAGTCTAAAGAATTTCTTGATTTACAATATATTCCTGTACCTTTGGGTTAGAAGTGTCCCACAGGCAGGAAGTAATTTGCCTATCTCTGGAATAGAGAAACAGATGGAAGACAGGTCGATCATAAACTACTGAGCCAACATTCAGGCATGCTCTTTCAGGTTCAGTTCACCCTGAATCATGGTTCCTAGAAATTGGAAGGGCATGACGGGAGTGGGGCAACTTCACACATGCTCTAGTCTTGTACACTAAGTTTTTCACTGCCTGTCGCTATCCTAGACAGGATAATATATTAGAAGAACCTTCCGTTAGATCAGGTACGGCAATTCTTATGTCCATAAAGATTTTGCAAAACTAAATCTCTGGCGCTAGAGTTAAGTCTCCTTTCGGAAACCAAATTTTAGTTTCCAAAAAAGTTGTTATGCTTGATAAATTTCATATAACATTTACTATAGTGCCTGAGCCTATGCTAAGGTGTCTGCTATTCTGGGTTTTGTTTTCTATCTTAAGACTTCTAAATAGTTATTACTGTGAAATTCTTTGAATGCTATCTTGGATATAAAAACAGAGGTAGGATCTAGATTAGGGGCAAGATGTGTCAGTGAGTTTTACCTATTTTGAACCTGCAGGAAAAAAAATGGTTAATCTAAAATGACCCTTCGAGTATGTGCGATAGAAGTGACAGCACAAAATACAACTAATATGTTTTACCTTAACTCAGAGGACTACAAAAAAGAAGCCTCGGGTAGCTACCTTGATTTACCTTTATTATAATTCAAGTTCACCATAATCCTAGTTCCAATTCAGAATGCAAACTTTTGGGAGGGTTTTAATCATTCCAGATGTAGCCTTAACTGCATTAACACCTAAGAGAATCTGTTCCATACCACTTTGTGATTGCTTCATGGCAAAATTCATGAGGAATGGTACAAGAACAATTTCATGTGTTATAGATAAAGACCAGACCAAAATGGGGGGAAAAAATTGAAAAATACAAGCTATTGAGAGGCTACTAAAAATACATAAACTCTAATCTGTTTATAACATTCTGTATAGTCTTAGCCAGTGCCTGCAAGGTGTGGCAAGTTTATGAAGAGAACGGTATGCTAAGATCGGTACTTAAAGTTCAATAATTTGTACAGGTCCTTCAATTATAAAAAAAGAAGAAAAAGGCAACATGAGAATACCCAGGGTCTTGAAACAAAAGAAAAGATGGCAGAGCTTGATATAATATGAAGCAGTTGGAACATGTACATCATAAAACCAGTGACTAGGTTATTTTATCGAAGACAGATGGAACTGATACATGCATTTATTGGTAATTAGTCTCTTAAATAAGAAATGTACTTCTTTTGGCACAAAAATATATGGAAATGATGATGTATGCCAATTCTGTGATCTGAGGTTTAAAAGACAGATTAGTAAGATAGTAAATGATGGCAGATAAAGACAATAAGAACATAAGAATTGCCATACTGGGTCCGACCAAGGTCCATCAAGCCCAGTATCCTGTTTCCAATAGTGACCAATCCAAGTCACAAGTACCTGGCAAGTACCCAAACATTAAATACATCTCAAGCTATTGCTTATTAATTAATAGCAGTTTATGGATTTTTCCTCTAGGAGCTTATCCAACCTTTTTTAAACCCAGTTACACTAGCTGCTGTAACCACATCCTCTGGCAATGAATTCCAGAGCTTAACTATGCACTGACTAAAAAAAGAATGGTCTTTGATTTGTTTTAAATGAGCTACTTGCTAACTTCATTGAGTGCCTCCTAATCCTCCTTTTATCTGAAATAACTGATTTACATTAACCTTTTCAAGTCCTTTAATGATTTTGTAGACTTCTATCATATCCCCCCCCCTCAGTCACCTCTTCTCCAAACTGAACAGCCCTAACTTCCTTAGCCTTTCCCTCATAGGGCAGCTATTCCATGCCACTTATTTTGGATGCCCTTTCTCTGCACTTTCTCCAACTGGTCCATCCAGTCTGCCCAGCAAAGGTGTACAGAGTTGTAACTGCCTCTCTAAGCAGGTTACTCCCTCACCTTCTTGTTTAGCTTTGTAACTACTGCTGCTCCATGCAGGCTACCCCTCACATTCAGAAAAGTGATGTTATCCCAGTGCTTCGTTTTCAGCCTTTTGCCACCAGGGATCATCTGCGTTTTCCCCACATCCTTTTGAATTCAGTCACCATTTTTTTTTCTTCACCGCCTCCTCCAGGAGGGCATTCCAGGTATCTCCCACCCTTTCTGTGAAAAAATATTTTCTGAAACTTCCCCCTTGGAGTTTCATGTCATTACCTCTTGAACGAGTTTCCTTTCAACTAAAAAAGGTTTGTCTGTTGTACATATCACACACACCATTCGGATATTTAAAAGTTTGTATCACATTCCCCCCCCCCCCCCCCCCCCCGCCATCTCTTCTGTCCTCTAGGGTGCACATATATTTCGGTCCTTGGGTGTCCTCTCAAGTCTTTCAGTAAAGACCCCACACCATTTTGGTTTACTTTCTCTGGACCACATATATCCTCTCCTTATCCTTTTTCAAATATAGCCTCCATGACTGAATATGATATTCAAAATGAGGCCTCACCAGTGACCTGTACAGGTGTTTCAGCACCTCCTTATTCCTGCTGGTTATGCCTCTCCATACAGCCCAGCAAGCCTTTGATCCTAGACATCACTTTGCCACCTTTGGATTGGTGGTATTCACACCCAGCCCTTGAGGGCTGCCAACAGATATGGTTTTCAGGATATCCTTAATGAAAATATATGAAAGATATGTATGCATACTGCTTCCATCGTGTACAAATCTATTCATGCATATTCCATTAGGGATATCCTGAAAACCAGACCTACTGACAAGTCCTTAAGGACTGGAAGTGAATGCCACTGTTTTAGAGCAAAAGACTATCACTCCCAGGTCTCTCTCCCAATCAGTGTACATCAGTCTCTCATCCCTAAATAATGGGCTGAGTCAATGAATTTTTCTGAAGATCAGTTTAAGAGAATGAGGATTTATCTACCAAAACAGCATGGAGATATTTGGAAACAGAATATATTCAAAATACAAGAATGGCAGCTAAAATTACAATGTTTACTGCCTGTAAAGGGGGCATTGCACTTTACTGCCACTGGATGCATCATTAAGAAAAAAGGGGTGGCAAGAGCAATTGACCAAATGTAATCTCTTAATCACCAATAGGTACACATGGGTAGACCATTGCCCTCGTTTTCTCCTAAATTCAGTGGGACTTCCTGTGTGAGCTTCAGCCAGTCAGTGTCAGAAGATGCACCCATTTTCAAGATACACCATTGTATTTATCAAATTCTCAACAAAACATTAATTAGTGATACTCTCACAATACTCAGTTTCTTCACAATCATATCATGAAAAAGATCAGCATAGTTTCATGTCACCGAAGCATGATTGCATATGAAGGGAAAGGGGTCCAGACTAGGTGGATTCTAAACGCCGAGGTCCTGGTTTATTGGCCGTGGTGGTGGTGGGAGGTTGGTGATTAGAAGTATGCACACTAGTAATTTTAATTTTACTTATTTAGAGACATTTAATAAGCCACCTTTTTCCACAAGCAGTCTCAATTAGGATGACAAAACAACGAGTGTACATTGTGAAGTGCATTTCTACTTATAAAATATCTGCTTCCACACAAATTGCAATAAACTTGTGCACATCTTACAATTTAGCATGTAAAATGTGTGTGCACTTATAGAAGTAAAAGAATGTGGCTCTTTATTTAAAAAAAAAAATGTACAGACTGAAACACATGTTCTTTTGAGGCAGAGATACCTGCTGTTTCACAAACTGTGCGGCTCACTTCATGCAATTCATAAAATGCAACAATAACTCTGTGTACACACACTTGCATGTGTATGTGATGACTTACACACGCTTGAAAAATTACCCTTTAAACCTATTACAATATTTGCTTTCTTCTTTATCACACTAATGCTTAGATTATAAAGTTTAAAATCAATTGGTAAGCTGCTTTCCTGGTTTTACTTATTATTTGCCTGGCTCAGTGGCCACATAGGGCTTTACCACAGGACCCAAAGTCAAGTCTTCTGGAATGGAAGGGTTCTTAATCCATACAAAATACTAACTAGGTCCACACCATTTCTCTAATTCATGCATATCAAAAGTGTGTGCCATCATGGAATAGACCACTAAAACTAGGCTAAAATAAAAGTAACCTTTGAGTAGTACCTCAGCAACCTCTCTTCTGTTTCCAGGAACTTGACTGGGATAGATCCTCCTTGCCATGAGCTGTGCCACTTATAGTACAGAAGCCACAGTAGACTGGGCATTTAAATGGCAGTTGAAATTTATTGTGGATAAGTGCAAAGTGATGCTCATAGGGAAAAGTAAACTACATTGTAGTTACACAATATTAGGTTCCATATTAGGAGTTACCAGCCAGAAAAGGGTGGGAATCATAATGGACAATATTTTGAAATCCTCTGTTTAGAGTGTGGTGGTGGTCAAGAAAGCAAACAAGAATTATTAGGAAAGGAATGGAGAATAAAACTGCAAATGTCATAATGCCTCTGTATCACTCCATGGTGAGACTGCATCTTCAGTAGAGCATTGTGTGCATTTCTGGTCACCACATCTCAAAAAATATAGCTGCATTGGAAAAGGTACAGAGAGGGCTGACAAACATCAAAGGGGATGGAACTTTATGAGGAAAGAAAATCGGGTTGTTCAGCTTGGAGAAGAGACAGCTGAGTGGGATATAATAGAGGGGGTATAAAATCATGAGTGGACTAGAATGGGTAAATGTAAATCAGTTATTTACTCTTTCAAGAACAGCAAAGACTATGGGACATTCCATGAAGTTTGCAAGTAACACATTCAAAACAAATCAGAGAAAATTCTCACTCAATGCACAATTAAGCTCTGGAATTCATTGCTGAAGGATGTGGTTAAAGCAGTTAGTGAGGCTGAGTTTAACAAAGGTTTGGACAAGTTCTTGGAGGAGAAGTCCATATACTGTTATTAACCAAGCAGACTTAAGAAATAATTACTGCTTATCACTGCACAATAGCAGCATGGGATCTATTTACTGAGAGCTTGCCAGGTACTTGTGACATGGATTAGCCATTATTTGAAAAAGGATATTGGGCTTGAGGGACCCTTGGTCTGACCCAATATATTTATTTATTTATTTTTAATTTTTATATACCGAGGTTCCTGTATGGGATACAGATCACCCCGGTTTACAATAAAACTGCAACTTCGCACAAAGGCAGTACATAAAACAAGTGAATACAAGAAGAATACAGGAACTGGTACAACTGGCATATAACAAGTGAATACAGAACTGGTACAAGGAACTTAAATTGAATATTCTATAAGATGAACAGGTCCAGGAGACCGCAACAGTGAAATTAATGGTAGAGTTTATACAATCGAAGATAAAACGGTATCGTATGCGGGTAGATAGTTACGTGCGTTGAGTTATAGGCTGAGAAAATACAATGGGTGAGTGTGCATTGGGAACTGGATGAGATTGTTATTAAACCAAGATCCAACGTTAAGTGAAAATACATTGGGAACTGGACAAGACTGTTATTAAACCAAGGTCAAGGTTAAGTGTCAGGGAAAGCTTGGATGAAAAGCCAAGTCTTTAGTTTTTTTTTGAAAGCAGAGGGGCATGATTCAAGTCGTAGGTCCGGGGGGAGCGCATTCCATTGATGGGGGCCTGCTGTAGATAGGGCACGCTTCCTTAGTGTTACGATCCCCCCTGTTGCTGCGCTACAGGAGGTATCTTACCTTCCCTCTGGAGGCCGCTCCGAAGCCAGGGCCTCGCCTGTGCTCCATCCAGGACGTGCTCCAGGACCTGGGAGGCCTAGCTGTTCCTGAGGCCTGCCTGTGGCTTGTTCGGCTGTTTGGACTTCCTGTCTGGCCACGCCCTTCTCCCTAGGGGCCGGCCCGCAGCTCTCCACCCCAGTTATAGGACCAGCAAGGGGCGGTCCTGGCAAACTCCTCCCAGGGAGTTGCCTACAACCTGCAGTATAAAAGGACTTTCATTTCACTTGCTACGGGCCTTCGGATTGGGTTCTACAGTTGCCTGTAACCTCTCCCGATCCAGGTCCTCCGTGGTCTGCCTTGCTTTGATGGCTCCTTGTCCTGTCTTGCCTTGATGTCTGTTCCTGACCTTGCCTTGATGTGTCACCTGATGTCTGTTCCTGATCCTATGCTTGATCCAGTTCCTGATTTTCCCACTGAACCCTGCTTCAGGCTGCCGGTGTGCCGCAAACCCTGCTATAGACTGCCTGTACTGCAGCTACCTGCCTTACCCTGTTCCTGAATGCTAGCACTTCGTTCCTGTATCTTCAAGATGTCCTGGTGCCTTGCGGCAAGCCATGTCGTGGTCCGTGACCAGCCCCGTGGGCGGGCTGTGTAGGGTGCTTCATGATGCTAGCCATGCACCTCGTTCCTATTTCTGTGAGAGCCTTACCTTATTACTGAAGGCAACCTCTGTAGTGGTCCGTGACCAGCCCCGTGGGCGGGCTGTGTAGGACGCTCCATGTTGCCAGTCTCATACCTCGCCCTTGAGTCTCCTGTATGCATCTTACCTCGTCCTTGCCTCTCATGTCTCTGCACCAGCCCTTGCTTCTGATGTTTCTGCATTGTCTCTGCACCAGTCCTTGCCTCTGATGTCTCTGCACTGGCCTACACCTAAGATGTCCTCCATGTACTATGGACTCTGTCTGCCCTCGTTCTCTGTCCGGCCTGCCGCCCTTTGCCGTTACCCAGCGGCAGGTCCGAAAGGGCTTGGAACAGTCGGAGGACCGTTCATCAACCAACATTGCGTTGCTGGTTGTCATGGGCGTGCAGGTCCGACTGAGGGTCAGACTCCGCTCCTGAATCCCTGCTTCGGTACACGCCTGGCTCACCATGCCAGCAACGGCTCACCTCCCATGGTGTGGCTGGGGCTCCTCCCTAGCTCTCGCCGTGGCCAAAGGGCTCACACCACCTGCTTTAGAGACAGCCGTGCTCCTCGCGCCTACGATATGTACCCGAGGGCGCCCAGACCCTCGGCCCGTCAGCGGCGTGGCGGACGCGCCCGTAACACTTAGTGCCGTTTTCGCTGGAGGGGCATACAGTGTGCCTTTGTATGCGCTTCTGATGGGTCTGGATGAAGTGTGTGGTCTCAGTTGGGTGCTTAATATGAGAGGAGAGAGGTTGTGTGTCGCTTTGTGTATAATTATGAGAACTTTAAAAAGGTTCCTGTATTTGATGGGCAGCCAGTGTAGGGAATGGAGGATAGGGGTGATGTGTTCTCTTTTATTGGAATTGGTGAGAATTCTGGTGGCGGCGTTCTGTACCATCTGTAAGGGTTTGATGGTGTTGGTGGGGAGTCTGAGCAGGAGGGCGTTACAATAGTCGATCTTAGATAGAATGATGGATTGTAGCACCAGGCGGAAGTCATTGAAGTGAAGGAGGGGTTTTAGCTTTCTGAGGACTTGCAGTTTGTAAAAGCAATCCTTTGTGGTGTTTATAAATTTTTTTAGGTTAGCTGGTTGTCCAGCCAGGCTCCTAGATCTCTGACAACCGATGATAGGTTAGGGTTTAGGGTTTAAGGTTGAGAGGAGCTTGGTGAGTTGAGCAGGGTGTAATTGTCGTCTTGAGAGATGATGAGCATCTCCGTTTTGTTGGAATTGAGAACTAGGTTAAGACTGGAGAGTAGGTGCTTAATTGACTGAAGGCAATCATTCCAATGGGTCATGGTTTTATGAAGGGATTCTGTGATCGGGATGAGAATTTGAACATCGTCCGCAGAGAGGTAGTGAGTTAGCTTTAGATTTGTGAGTAACTGGCAGAGCAGGAGAAGGTAAATGTTGAAGAGAGTGGGTGAGCGTGAGGATCCTTGGGGGACTCCCTGGTCAGAGAGGACGGGTTGAGATTCTTTGTTTATCCTGACTTTAAAGAACCTGTTGCATAAGAAGGACTTAAACCAGCTGAGTGCAGATCCTTTGATGCCTATGTTTGCTAGTCGTTCTAAAAGTATTGTGTGTTTTACCATGTCAAAAGCTGCGGACAGGTCTAAAAGAACAAGAAGGTAGGATTGTCTTTTCTCCAGGTTTAAGAGGATGGTGTCTGAGTGATAAAAGTAGGGATTCAGTGTTTAGAGATTTGCGGAATCCATACAGAGTCGGGGCGAGTATGTTATTTTCTTCAAGGTATTCAGAGAGTTGTTTGTTAACTATTTTCTCCATCAGTTTGGCAATCAGAGGTAAGTTGGCTATGGGGCGGAAGTTGGCTGGATCCTTTGACAAATTAGGTTTTTTTTAGTAGAGGTTTAAGAATTGCAAGTTTTAACTGATTTGGTACAATGCCTTGAGTTAAGGAGATATTTATAATTTCTGCAATTGGTTTAGAAATGGTATTCGGGATGGAGATTAGAAGGTTCGTTGGTAATGGGTCCGACGGGTGGGAGGACGGTTTGAGTTTCTTGAGAATATTTTCTATCTCAAGAGAAGAAGTGGGCTCGAAGGATTCAAGACTTGTGGTTAGTTGAGTCAGGATCATGAGCAAGGGAATAGGCGAGAGACTGAGAGTTGTAAGAGGGTCGGTCAGGTTGGAGATTTTTTTCTTGAAATAATTGGCCAGTTCACTGGCTTTGTTGAGTGCTTGGTTGTCTGGGATGATGGGAGGGGATGGTTTGGTGAGTGTTGAGACATAGGAAAATAGTGCCTTTGAATCAAAGATGAAGATGTGGATTTTTTTTAAATAAAAATCTTTCTTTGTTTTGAGGATGGCGTTCCTGTTGGTGTTGAGGCGGGATTTGTAGATGGCTTGCATCGTGGTGGAGGGGTTTTTCCTCCAACTTTGTTCTTTACTTCTTAGTTCTTGTTTAAGGGACTTTAATTCTGGGGGTGAACCACGGTTTCCTATTGTCCGGAGAGGGTTGTAGAGCTTTAGAGGTGGTAGGGCAGATTTGGTCCGCAATTTTATTGGTGATATTGATCCATGAAGTAGTAGCTGCGATTACGTCTGAGAGGTCAAGATGAGTTAATTCCTTGGAGAGCTGCTCGCTGAATAGGTCTCGAGAGCAGGGTTTCCTGAATTGGATGGTGGTTTTCGGGAAGGTTTGAGGAGGGTGCTCTTTGATCTCTAGAACCATGGATATGATCCGGTGGTCCGACCAAGGGACTGGGGAGCATGTGGGATTAGAGTCGATGGAGATGTTATCATTAATGAAGATAAGGTCCAAGGTGTGGCCCGCTTTATGCGTGGGGCTGTTAACAATTTGTGTGAATCCCATGTAACTGAGCGAGGTGAGAAAGGTTTCACAGTTGTGGGATAGTGGGGAGGCGTCAACATGTAAGTTAAAGTCTCCCATGATTATGGCTGGTTTGTCAGCATTGATGTGTTTGGCTATGAGCTCAATCGTAGGTGAGGGGTCTGATTCTAGGGTTCCTGGAGGGGCGTAGATAAGGCCGATTTGAAGATGCTCAGATTTGAAGGAGAATTCAAGCTTTGTTGTTGTATTTGTCTGTTGTAAGGTTAGACAATCCTTTTTTTGTGGCTAAGAGGAGCCCTCCTCCTCTTTTTTTGGGTCTGGGGACTGAGAAGAGGTCGTAAGCTTGCGTGGGAAGCTGATTCATTAGTACTGTATCGGTGGGTTTAAACCATGTTTCCGTGATTGCACAGATGCCTGGGTTAACTTCAACCAGATAGTCATTAAGGAAGTGGGTTTTTTTGGAGAGCGACTGTGCGTTGAATAGAGATAGTGTAAAGAGTGAGAGACCAAGAAATTGAGTAATTGGAGAAATCGTTATGGGAATTAGCCTTTGTTGTCGTGTGATGGGAGGAGAGGCAGGTTTCGTATAAATTCTGAATTTGTTCCTGATTATGGGGATAGCGAACGAGTGCATCATTATGCAGCAGCTGAGGGTGAAGAAGGAAAGAGGGAGTAGGGCTGCTGATGTAAGGATGGCTGAACTCCTGACAATGGTAGGCTAGAGGGGGGAAGTAAGATGAAAAGGACTAAATCCAGATAAGGCGGCAGATCAATCAGAGTCTGAGTCTGAATGTCACTTCACTTCGGGGCTGCTTTGGTGCTTAGAGTTGGGTAGAGGCCTTAAATCTACTGCGGTCACGGTTTAGTGCAGTCACCGGTGCGACTGCAATTTGAATGGCTGGATCTGCAGGATGACAAAGGAGGGCCTTAGGGGCGAAGAGCGGCCACAGGTTACTTGGATGGCGCAGGGGTCCTCGGCTGTGTGGGCGAAACTGAATGTGACTTACCCAGATAGGCTCACGCGCCGGCTGCGCAGCCCTGTCTCCCAGCTCCCAGGTCTTGGCTTTCTCTGAAGGTGGTGTGGATTGTTTGGCTGCTGGCAAGGGAGACTGGAAAGATTGTAGTAGGTCTGAGGTGGTCTGAAGCGAATGCCTGGTGAGAATTGTGACTGGAGCGAGGAAGGAGCTGAGGCAACACTACGGTGCTGCTCGAAGGGGCGCACAAAGGGGCCTGCCCCTTTGTCGCGCTCCTTCGGCGTGCGGCACCTAGCTGCCACGCTGATTTAAAGGCCAGCCGGGGCTGTCCCCCGATTGGCTGTTCAGCATCGGCGTTCTGGATTGGCTGCCAGTGAGGCGGAGGCGGCCCGAATCCGCGAAGTCGCGGGCCGAAGGCGAGGACTGCCTCGTGGTCTGCGCTGGCGGCGGCGGCTGTGGGTAAGTGTGAAAGTTAAAAAGGCAAATATAGCAAATTCTTAAGTTCTTAAACTAGACTATAACCGACTGTGCACGTTTAGCACTGGTATGAGAAACAACAGTTGAGAAAAAGATACTTTTGGAAAATTGCATTATAGAAACATAGAAATGACGGCAGAAGAAGACCAAACGGCCCAACCAGTCTGCCCAGCAAGCTATGTACTTTTTTGTTTTCCTCTTACTTGTTACGCTTGGCTCTTGGTACTATTTCCCTTCCACCCCACCATTAATGTAGAGAGCAGTGTTGGAACTGCATCTAATTGAATATGTAGCTTATTTAGGGGTAGTAACCGCCTCAATAAGCAAGCTACACCCATGCTTTTGTTTACTTGACTATGTAATTCAGTCCTTGTTGGTTATTGTCTATATATAGATCCTCTTTTCTACATTGCCTCTGCCATTGAAGCAGAGAGCTATGCTGGCTATGCTTTGAAAGTGAAGTAACAGACTTTCTCCCCTGCCGTTGATGCAGAGAGCTATGCTTTGAAAGTGAAGTAACAGACTTTCTCCCCTGCCATTGAAGCAGAGAGCTATGCTAGATATGCATTGAAAGTAAAATATCAGGCTTATTTGGTTTGGGGGTAGTAACCGCCGTAACAGGCAAGCTACACCCCGCTTTTTTGTGAATGCAAATCCTTTTTTTTTTCCACATTTCCTCTTACCATTGAAGCTTAGAGCAATGTTGGAGTCGCATTAACCGTGTGCATGTATATTGAATAAGGGTATTATCTCCAGGTAGTAGCCTTCATTCCCGCGAGCCACCTCCTCTTTATTCACGTCCTCTAGAATTTATGGATCCACAGTGTTTATCCCACGCCCCTTTGAAGTCCTTCACAGTTCTGGTCTTCACCACTTCCTCCGGAAGGGCATTCTAGGCATCCACCACCCCCCTCCATGAAGAAATACTTCCTGACATTGGTTCTGAGTCTTCCTCCCTGGAGCTTCAGCTTGTGACCCGTGGTTCTGCTGATTTTTTTCTGCATTCATCTAGACCTGCACATAAATTAAATTATGAAGCATTGTTCTGCTTCTGCTCTGTTGCAAGTTGTTGAGCCTGTAAACGTATATTGCCAAAATTGATCTCCACACCTTTAAAACTCTCAGCAGAAAATGCAGGGGAGGTTGGGAAAGGGAAAATATAAATCAGAAAATGTTCTGGACTGATGTAAGCAGTTGCAAGCTTTGCCTTTTTTTTGGCACAAAATAAAGTTATAATTTTGTTGAATAGAACTGATTGAATCTTGTGAGCTATGCATATCCACATAGGCAGAAGGCTTTGCAGCTAACTGCTGAGTCAAATCCTTTGAACATAAACCTTCCAGGTACAAATGAGCTGCATTCAGCGAGAATGTACTTAAAAACACTTTTGAAGAAAACAGGTCATAGGAAATTAACTAACCAAGCAGTGCTATTGCAGAGGATTGTACAGAACACTCACATTTGTTCCAAATTTGTTCTACAATTCAATTCAAATGAATGTTAGAACCTATGAAATGCTACTTGATTGCTACAGAACAATACAGCCAAGCAGGCTAGATAGAATAGGTGGGAGAGAAGAGAACAGAGAGAAAGATGTGTATGGAAAGAGACCACAGAGACCAATCACGGATTGAAGATCATCTTTTGGGAGCGTGAACGAGAATCCTGATCTAGGTGCTACTCATACTTTTAGGGTGGTGCCTACAGAGAGGTCTAACCAATAGGAAAAAAAAAAAAAGGGAGTACAAGTTACTGGTGAGACCTAGAATACCATGACCAATTCTGGAGAACATACCTATAAAGGGATATAGATAGCATAGAGAAGGATTACCAAAATAAGGCAGAGTCTGCACCAAAAGCCTATGAATAAGACTTAAGAACCTACATATATATATAACCTAGAAGACAGGAGAAAGAAAAGAGGAGATAAGATAGAAACATGAAAATACAAAAAGTATAAATATATCTAGCAAACCATTTTCCACTGGAAAAGAAGTTCTAGAACAAGAAGCTCAAAGAGGTTAGATTCAGGCATGATATTATATAATATTTGCTGACAGAAGAGTAGTGGATGCATGGAACAGCAAAGGCCCCCCCGCCCCCCGAGAACAAGCAAAGTATAAGCACAGAACAGAGGGAAAAGTCAGAAGGACTGGGGGTCTACTGCGGGGGTTCAATCGTATTCGCTTCTAGGTCCCCTCTCCCCTATCAAAAGAATTCCTTGGACCCTCTGTACCACAAGAATATTTTCTGTATATAAATTAGCTAAACCAACATATATATTTTTTTTATATTTTGTTAGATTTGGAGGACCCCCTGAAACCCCCTCATGGAACCCTAGGAAGCCCCAGTCGAAAACCCCTGGTCTATGACATTGTAACAGGAAGTAAATTAGGAAAACTAGATAAAAAACAGAATATGAGAGCCTATGTACGAACAAAAGGTGGGTTGCATAAAAACGAAGAGTGGCTAATTTAATAATCACAGTGTGTGACATTTCTGTAAGAATCATCACTAATTAAATGGATTAATCCAAAGCTAGCAGCCATGGAAAGTACAACTCTCATTATCCAATGTTTCTCTAGGCCTGTGCCCTGCTTTATTTATGCTGATTTGTTGGGGTTTCTTGGTAAAGAAGTCAGAAGGTTTTTCTTTGGGTGTATTAATGTCACAAAGGTAGACATTGGAAATTGCATGACCTGAAGATTTGTCTATCCTCTTTATTACTTTTCCTACCACAACTACTCTTTCCATGCTCATTACACTTTGTCCTTTTCTGGGAAAAAAAAAACATAAAAGTTAAAATGAGCATTGTAGTCCAGCCAACATGAGCACCAGATATTTTTCTTCAGACACTGTTGCATGTATCGAGGTAAAATACAGTACTCAACTTTCTCCACAAATCTGAAAATGGGCTTATTACTATTTGAAACATATTCCAAGTTGACTGCAAAACTAACAGTCTACAAGTTCAGACTGCTTTGAGCCACTGGAAAAAAAACCCAGCAAAACAAGGCAGGGGACTACCATATGATTGCCCTAGAGTTGGAATGCCATGACAGAGAATCAAGAGGTGGCCAGTCTAGCCTTAGGTGAGGGGAGGGAATCTTGCATTAAACATGTTAAGGGAGTTTTGTGCTGAAAGGGCTACGTTGAAAGGACTGGGATTTCACAATTTTCTTTTCCCCTGTGGAATCATTTCCGTTCCAAAAATGGCTGGAAATTAAATTATTGGCTAAAAAACTTTTGCATCTCTCTTGCTTTTCCTCCCCCCTCCTCCATCCTTAAATCTGGCCTTTAATATGCAGAACCACCCTCCACCCCAACTGTGCTTAACATTAGGGGAAGTGACATGATGATCGCAATCTGCAAAGAATCCTATGTTGGATCATCATATGTACTGCAACCAACAAAGACTCCTGTCTTCTTCAGTGTCAATAAGACTATCAAAACTCTGGCCAAATGACTAGAAATGATAATCTGCCAAAGATTTCCAACCTGCCAGGTACTTCATGTTATGGAGTTACAGTTCCTAGAATTTTAAGACTTCCAGTGTGCCTTCCAATCAAAAATGTACCAAATATATTTCCATTTACCCCATTAAGCTGCATAAGCCTCATACCCTGTCCCTGGCACTTTGTCTTTCCCTTGGACTTCCACTACTTAGTGGCCATATATTTGCTAACAATTTGCAATTAATCAGCTACTTTGTACCTTCCCCCCCACCTAAGGAAGCATTCAATTAATTTTAACTTTCCCCAGGCTATAGCACTTGGGATTTTTCTGTTTCCAAAGGCTGTCCTGGAGGCAGGAAATTAATTCCAAAGGCTGCCTAGTTTTCAGGATATTGATAAAGATTATGCATGTGAGAAAGTGTATTCAAATTTCTCATTGCCCCTCCCTGGCTAAGTGCATCTCCAAGTCAGAATTTGGAAACATCACTCTACTGAGTGAATGCATACTGTCCTTTACATATATCTTATTTCACCCTTCTTACAGTATAATATTTTGGTTCAGGAATACCTTTACAGGAGACAAACCACCAAAAAACAAAAACAAAAAAAAACTAGTCTCCCCATCTTATTCGAGGCCTCCAATAGAACATATAACCCACTATCTATTTTACCATGCAGAAATCACTTAGAGCCTTCCCAATGGCCTCTAAACATCTTTTAAGTGTTATCAGACAAATCCTACATCATCAAACTCAATGGATAAGGCAACATAAATAAAGATCAATAAACAAAACCAAAAAAAGTGATACCTTTATTGGACCAACAATACATTTTTAGTTTATTGGACATTTCCTCACAGTCAAGTGGACAAACATAGCAAATACACTACTCAATGCATAAATAAATTCAGAATTACTTTGTATAACATGCCTACATTACACTTTAGCTATGAAGGTTAGGTTGACAACATGTAATGTAATGCATATTGTTTTATTTCACTGTGTTTCTGTCCCTCACCCTTTTATCCTATCTAATGTACCATGCCAGACATCTGGGGTGCACTTGGAAAGAAAAAACTGAGTAGTAAGGCTTGAACCCTTTAAGTTTATTAGTGATTTTTGTGTGTTAAAATAAGCTGAGCTCAAAACCAATACAACTTACATATGGTATTTTTTTGGTAAAGATAAAATGTAAGGTCTCAGTCCTGAACTAACGACTTCTTATCCTTTTGTCTGCAATTAAAGAATCTATACAATATGGGGGTGGATAATGTCCTACCATCACTGGAGAGATGAGACCCTTTGGATCCAGACCAAAACTAGAATAATTAGAACTTCACTTAAAAGTAAAATAACGTAATTTTTCATCAGTTATTCCTCCTACGTGCATGCTTCTGAATCTACACAGCCCTACAATACTAAGCACAGAGTTTCTTTGTATTACATTCTATTTGGAAATCAGAGGCTAAAACAAGCAGAAACCACAGACAAGGCCCCCTGATATGTTATGGTGGTATTATAAGCAACTTAAAAAGGACACTGACACAAAATTCTATAGCACTATTTAGTACTATATGAAGGCAGGATCAGTTTCATCTGACCACAAGGAGAAAAAGAAAACAGACTAAGTTAAAAAGGAAATTATGCTGTAAGAAGATATAGCCAATAATAGCTGTAGAACCCAGTGGCAGTAATTTATAATCCTACACTCTGGAAGCTAGTATACAGCCTATGAATAGGAAGCTTTCATATGCAGAGTTTGAGGTTTCTGTGAACACGGGAAGGACATACAATGATGCTGGTTAGCAACTCAATGAAAGGTACTTAAAATAGAAAGCAGAAAAAAAAATCAAAAGAACATAAACCTCAAGATTCAAAATAGCTTTGTCACATTTACCATTTATGCGCAAACACAATACCTCAGTATTTGGAAAGCTAAGTCTTCTAAATGTTTACATGCATGGCTGCTAATGGGTATACTTAAGTATTAACATTGATTGTATTCCTAATACTAATGGAAGTGAAGAACATGTATATAAGCCAGTACACTAAATACCAAGATTACTGGTGTGTGCACTTGAATTATCTGTGGTTCCAGGCAAAGGCTTCCAGGGCTTATTTTATGAAAAATTGTAAACCTGGCAAATAGCCCACAGAAGAGACTATTACTCCACAGACAGGTCAAATCATACAGTCTAACCCATACAGTCTTTGTAAGATGAAAAAGCCCCTCTATAATATTCATTTCCATCTCTGATCTGAACAAACATTGATAATACAACAGCAACGCAAGTACTAAAAAAAATTTAAAGACAGAACTGCACTCCACCTTAAGAATTATGAAATGGAGAGCAATAGAAGTATGATAAAAAAAAATAAATAAAACAAAGACGACTTATTGCATCTCTTTTTTAGCTTAGCTTACTATTATGAAAACTGGCCTTATAAAGTGCATCATGTTTATATGTCTTTAGCTTTTCATCATTCACCCCATTTCATCTGCATGTGCCACATGCAGATGAAATGGGGTGAATGATGAGTATCCAATGATTCTATCCAATGATGAGTATCCAATGAGTATCCAATGATGAGTATCCAATGATTCTAATCTCTTCTGTGTCCTACAACATAGGGAAACAGGCCAGTTCAGCTGAAATCTCAGGGACATCAGAGCTCATTATGTTTCCCAACTGGTGTGCCGTGATTGACTTGCAAGCGTGCTGTGAGAAGAGCCGGGTATGAAGAGAGGAGGCGCTGGCAGTCTTCCATTTTTCTCCCTTCCTAGCCTGCAGGATGCCCTCCTGCCAGCAGAGGGTGCTGGAGAGTAGCGCCTACCTGCTTGCTGCTTTCTCTTGCGAGACACGATGACCTTGTGCCCATTACTATTGCAGAGGAAGAAGCAGCAGGTGGTAAGTGCTGCTCAGACTTGTGCTGGCTCCGGGAAGGCAGGGGGGGGGGGGGGGAGGTGATGATGCCAGGGAGGAGAGGGGAGGGCAGGGTGTGGGAAAGAGGGAAGTGACGACAAGGGCTAGACAAGGAAAGTGATGTTATACCAGAGGGGTAAGAAGGAGATGATGCCAGGGGGTTCAGGGAGAAAGAAAAAGCGGCGATAAATGTCAGAGGGTGAAGGGAGAGGGGGGGGGGGGGGGGGGTTGGGGGAAAGGGAAAGAAACAAGGTGATGTCAGGAGAAAAGGAAGAGGTGGTGGTGATGATGATGCCAGAAGGGTGAAGGGAGAGGGACGGGGAGAGAGAGAGAGAGAGAGAAATGATGTCAGGGGAAAGAAAAAGAAAGTGATGATGCAAGGCTGGTAGGGAAGAAGGAAGGGAGGATAAGGTGATGATGATGCTTGGGGGTTGAAGAAAGTAAAGAGAAGGTGATGGTGCCACAGGTGGGATGATAGAGAACAGAACACTATGATTGTGAAGGTGATGGTATGCCAGGTGTGCCACGAAACAAAAACAAAAAAAAAGTTGAGAAACAGAAACACTGTGTTATGGAACATTTTTAAAGCTGCCTTGATATTGGTTACTGCCTTTGCTCACCAGCTGTATCCATTTTTGGGCTAGTTTCTCATAGGGAAAACCAGTGTTTAATTATGACACAGAAATTTCACATACTGAATGCTGACTTAACTGCATGCAAGTCTCTGTACAAGGAGGAAACTAGGCATGATGAAACATTCATTCAGCTCCCTTTTTGGTAATCCACAAAATTCACTTTAGGCAAACAAACTTTCATCAACCACTGCCAAATAAAAATTCTTCAATATACAGTAAGACAGAATTGCATTTCTTTTCCTTAATTGAAACAGATCCTTCCCAAGCTCTCCCTCCTTGGAAAAAAATAGCACATTTTACATCACATCATTTTAATTTATAATCACCATATTGATCCACAGCATACTTTGTTTTACACAAGTCAACTCTCCTTAACCTTCAAGAACCTCCCCTATCTTCTTTGAAATCTATCAGACCTATTTTTAATGTTTGCAATAATTTCTTCATAAATAGCTATAATAGATGGAAATTCCATCAACTCACTGTACATATTCTTATGAAGAATCCCAGCTTTTCAACATGATCCATAATCATAAATAGAATACAAAATTCTACTCCCATTGTTTTGCCAGAATCTCAGACTGCTCTTGTCATATCTACTCCCAGCAAAACCCAGCTAGAATCCCTTAGAATTTGAAATTATTACTTGGTTAAAAAAAATAAACCTCAAACTCTCTGCCAAAATCCTTATTGATGGGAATTTCCAAATCATATGAAAATGTGAACCTTTCTGGTTACAATCTGTCCAAATAAAGCCAATAGGTTTTGGAAGTTCTTCAGTTATGAATTTTACTAAGTTGATCTGGATAATATATCCTATGGAAAAATGTATAAGCTGTCAATCTGATATCTGACTCTTACAAAATTGTTTTTTCTATCATGCTAGTCTGTCCCCATGCTTCTCCTTTCAATGTAGACCCTAGGACATGCTCAACTCTTTTAGATTACTTACATTCACAGGCGAGGCATCTTACAAAATATACTTTTTGGAGGCTTTAACCAAATAAGTCATTTCTAAAGAAACATTTATTCCAGATAAGATTTGGGGAAAAAAATGTTCTGTCAGTATCTCCTTTTCCAGAAAAGATCTCTAAACTGCAGGTATTTCCAACAATCGATTCCCTACAGGCCAAATTCTGTTTGCAGCTCCACAAAGGATTTCAAATAACCAGGCAGCCCGGACATCCGTGGGCTCCTATCCGCCCCCACCCCAGCCTCGCTGGGCTCTCCACTTACACATAAGGAAAATACGACACACACTGTGGATGCAAAGGCCGCAGCCATTTATTAGAATCCCTAACATGGGAGTCTAATTAGGCGCCAAGTCCATGTAACAAATGTTTACAAAATTGCAGCTGCCCATACTCTAAATATATCTGTCCAAGCGAAACCATGGATCTTGTGCTCAGCGAGACCCCAATACAGGCATCGTGACCACCAAGAACTGGATGGGATCACTGCTCGGACCACCACAAAGCAAGCCCCCTGCCATAGTCCATCCACTGGCGGGGATCCCAGCCCAGCTGCCACAAAGCAAGCCTTGCCGGGGGCCTCTCCCCAAGTATCATCCCTCAATCCGTCGAGGCCCCAAGCATGGGCCCGACATTGATCATCTGTGGCAAACGGATGAGGGCCACTAGGCCTCTCACATACATATCAGCACCTCCCAGCTTCCTTCTAATGTTTCTGCATTTACAAAGACACTCCTGGACTCTGTCATCATTGGTCACCACCACCACAGGGCTCGGCACACGAGAGCATGGAAGCATCTTCCCACCCTCGCATGACGGGCACCCCCCAAACAACGGCTACAGCCACTGCATCTGTGTTTTCACCCAGATGCAGTTTCCCAAGTTTGATAGATGTATACCGTCCGGGGCATATAGATCTGGAGTTGTATGGCTTTGGCTACATGCTGGTTGAACTTGGCACGGTATCTACCCCACTACCCGGTGCACATCAAGCTATGTCGGGGTATGATCTCGGACCAGCAGATTTTTGCGGACAGCCATGAGGAGGCCAGGTAGCTAAAGTCCTTCCTGATCGTGTTCATCAGGGCGATGCAGATGCCTTTGCCTAAGTCACTGCTGCCAAGGAGAAGGATAATTAGGTCAGCCGGTGCTGTATTCATTCTGCTCAACTCCAACATCGGCCATAGCTGACACCACCGTATGCCTCCTTAACCCAGTCAATCAGTTGTCCAACCTTTCCGCGAAAGCCCAAGGTCATGACCAAACTTCCCTTTGATGAATCTTTTCCTTGCATGCATGCATGAAGAATGAGTGGATGATGATCCATGCAGAGTGACACCAGGCGACAGCTGCAAATGAAATAGAAAACTAGGTCATGGCACATGCCCAGCCGGGTGCAAGCCCAGGGGACCCCATCTTCGTGCCTAATGTATGATGCATAAGCTCCCAACCTCTAGCGACCCAACTGCTGAATCACTGCCTGCAGGATCACGGCAATGAAAGCGGCTCCAAAGCGGAATGAGTGAGTACCAAAACATTCGCTCTGGAACCCCGCTGAAAACTGATAACGAGTTAAAGGTATTTTATGTGGTATCAAAAGATGAATATTGCACTGAACAGTATTCCGGTGCTGAAATATTCTTCACATCATCAATTCTTGTATTAATCTTTTCTATATCAGCTTTTAAATCTCATATCTTCATCTCATCATCTTTTCCTAATGCGACCAATAAATCTCTCATGGATCAACAAGGCGGTTTTCCAATCCTGATCTCATCCAATGAGGTAGCATTTCTAGTTGCCATTTTCTTGCAGGCTTCCTTAAGACTTGAATATTTTTTTATACTGCTTTTGCCATCTCTAGGGAGTGAGAAAATTCCTTTACTTTCTTTGATTTAGTTCTAAGTGTTCATGAATCAATTGCTATATTTTCCACCAGAATGGGCACAACGCTTTCCATTTGATCAATTAGATGGGAGGATATGGAGGAAGCTGACATTTCACACATCTTTACCTCTGTGGCATCCTACATGAGCTGACCCCCCCCTCACCCCCATTTCATTTTTTTGTTAAAACCCCAAATTAGCCAAACAGTCCTATACTAAAGTATTTGCAGCACGAAAGACCACAAAGGGCTTCCACTCCTTTTCGTCCCCCTCCCCACAACTTTCATTATGGGCCAGAAAGCTGAGAGGCACCCCGAGTACAACAGATTACAAAGACTGGACAGTTAGCTCTGCTCCCTAACTAGCTGAGGCCGTTGTAATAAGGTCAGCTTGGCAAAGCACACTGTTTAACCTGCGATTGTGTGTGCAAACTTTACTGCCAATACAGTAAGGAGGTTTGCAGCACACAACAATACACATACAGGTCGGTGCCCTGGCATGCAAATTCCATGCCACTGGTGGCATTGGCTATTACCCTCTAATGCAGAGAGGTGCGCTGGCTGAACTCATATTTTCCTAGCTCTGAAAACTAAGAGGTCCATATTCAGCTGTTGTGCTAAAGTTAGTTGATTATTTATTTATTTATTTATTTGACAGTTTTATATACCGAAATTCTTGTAAGGGTTTACAAATCAGTTCGGTTTACATTGAACAGAAACAGTGCTTCAGTAAATGAAAGCAATTACATTGAACATTGACAGAGCTTCAAATGTGAACAAAGAACTAATAATAAAATATCTTATTAACCAAAAAACAAGCAGAATAACATTTAACATTTGTACAGAAAACAATGTCTCAAAGAGAGTAAATATAATACATATATGATCGCAGAGGCTTAGGTCTTGGACTAAGCAACAGAAAAATAGGGGTTGACGCTAAGGTATAGCACCAAACTGAAATCTTGGAACCTGCTAACTTTGCGATAGCCCAACGGCCAGAGCACAGTTAGCCACAGAAGGTAACTAGCTAAACTCTGAATACTAGTTAATTTATGCAGCTAATTCCATTCCTCCCTAGAACGTCTGTCCTACCAGGCTAGAATGTAACTAGATAAGGGCTGAATATAGCCGGGTAAGCCATTTAGACAGATAACTATTACGTTATCTGTCTAAAAAAATTTTTTTTTATTTTTTTTTAAATATGGACCTCTTAGCTCCTAGTCCAAGTTGGGGCAAAGTTTCCAAGGCAAATAATGTTAATCTTTGGATGGAAACTGGAGTTCTGGTGCCAAGATCTTTAGTCAGGGTTTTAAATGTGCAGAAAACATGCTCTGTACACAGAAAGCATATTTTCTGCACATAAAATATGATTTACATACATAAATCATGTTTTTCTCTGGAAAATGTGTACATTTTTTTAAACTCCTGATGCATTAGCATATGATTAGCATACTGCATTGGAAATTAAAAGAAAATGTGGATTGTGCATAAACTGTGTGCTGAATTTCAGGGCATAATTTGAATGCTCAGCTTACTACAACAGCCCTTGAATCCTCATTTGGCAATAAGTATTAAGCCATTGCATTATAGCAATGTTTAGCCAATGCTTGTTCAACCTTCCCAAGGCCCAAAACCATCCCTGAAGTAAACTGAATAAAATACTGCAAATTAACATGTGCACTTTATTCAGTCACAACAAAAGTGACAACTCTAGAGAGGGAAATAGTATTTTTAACTATTTACCATAAACACATTTAACCCAGACTAGAGACAATATCATCAACATATGCTCAAGGTAAGGTTTAATCCGCTGTCTCTCGCCCTCAATGGGCGAGAGACAGCGGCCCATTGAGGGCGAGAGACAGCGGATTAAACCTTACCTTGAGCATATGTTGATGATATTGTCTCTAGTCTGGGTTAAATGTGTTTATGGTAAATAGTTAAAAATACTATTTCCCTCTCTAGAGTTGTCACTTTTGTTGTGAGTGATCATTTGAGAGGAGTTTGCTTCTGGTTAGTGATTGATCACTTTATTCAGTCTCCATGTTTTGGAGGGTTTTTTTGTATCCAGAATCATGGTTTTTTTTAATCCTGTTTTCCAGACGGTATAGGAAAAACTCAAATGGCTGAAATAATTAAATGAAACATTTCTGAACTCACAGTAAGAAAGGAAGAGCAGCTGGGAAATAATCACAAAGATAATTTATCCTGAACTTCCATTTGTTTAATCTATAGGCCATGAATCCACTTATCCCTGGAGTGTGTAAGTAATCTATTGGGAGAGAAGTCATTTCTTCATAGCCTGTATTTAATCTATGGGAACATTCATTCTTTATTCACAGAGACTAATTTACTTACGGATTTAAGAAAGTAATTATTGCTTATAATAAACGGTGTTTTCCATAGAAAGAATAAATTAGCCATTACACATGGCTGGCATTAGCTGGCAGTACTGAACAGACCTCTCTCAGCTAGTAGAGCTTTTGGCTCTACTGAGGATGTACAGGAATTCCCATTCGGGCATTGGCTCCTGAGCCCTCAGTCAATTTCAAAGCTAATTCAAGCTAGGCGGATGACTCTCTAGGGAGCCAGGTGGTTATTTAGTATGGCTAATTCATTCTACTATCTATGGAAAGCACTGTTTACAGTAAGCAAAATTGCTTTTTAGATAAGCAGGGCTATATTAGCTATTACATGTGGGAAGAATCAAACCAAGAGTCGCAGTGGAGCGAGGGTCGCAGTGGAGCGGTTGCAGTAGAACGTTCACTGAAAAAGGCAACCTGGACCCCACTGTGGAGAACAGACTACTGGCAGGGGCAGTTCTATCGTGAGATAGGGTGAGGTGATCACATGAGGCGGCAGAAATTTTTAGAGTGGCAAAAAAGTACCTTCCAAAACACCCCTGCTGCAGCTGCCTCACCCTGCCTCCAAAGACAAGAGCAGTGCCTGCTGACAACATCCTGCATTGGGGGGGGGGGGGGGGGGAACCCCACTGGCAGGGAAAAACAAGACCCATGGCGGCACAGTCTTGGTGACATGCCCACAGGGTTCCCACTCCCCCCCCCCCCAGCAGGCAGGAAGAAGAGCTTAGCCTGGAAGATCATAATATTCTATCCCCGGCTCCCCCCCCCCCCCCCCCCCCCCCAGCAGGCAGGAAGAAGAGCTTAGCCTGGAAGATCATAATATTCTATCCCCAGCTCAATATGGTTTCCGAAAACGCCTAAACACCGAATCTCTATTACTATCTCTCACTGACACCATCCTCATTAACCTGGAGAAAAAACAATCGTACCTGCTTGTTCTTCTTGATCTTTCTGCTGCGTTTGACACGGTAAAACACACGATACTTATAGACCAACTTGCCAATATAGGGATCAAAGGCACAGCTCTAAGATGGTTCCAGTCCTTCTTAAGCAACAGATTCTACAAAGTTAGAATAAACAACAAAGAATCGCATCCAGTCCTCACAGATCTAGGAGTCCCACAAGGTTCCTCACTTTCACCCACCCTCTTCAATATCTACCTCCTCCCTCTCTGCCACCTACTCTCAAACCTCAAGCTTACACACTACCTCTATGCAGACGACATACAAATCCTTCTCCCGATCTCAGAATCCCTTGAAAAAACCATCACATACTGGAACGAATGCCTACAGCCGATTAAAAACATTCTCTCAAACCTCAACCTAATATTGAATGACAATAAAACCGAAATGCTCATTGTCTCCCAGGATCCCCTTACAATCTCATCAAACCTCTCTCATAACTCAAATAGCAAGTTCTCACCCGACGTCAGAGACCTTGGAGCCTGGCTAGACAACCATCTAAACCTAAAAAAGTTCGTAAACACTACCACTAAGGACTGCTTTTACAAACTGCAAGTCCTTAAAAAACTTAAACCCCTCCTCTACTTCTCGGACTTCAGGCTCGTACTGCAATCCATCATACTATCAAAGCTCGACTATTGCAACTCCCTTCTGCTAGGTCTACCCTTCAACACCATCAAACCATTACAGATGGTACAGAATTCCGCTGCTAGAATCCTCACAAGTTCTAACAAAAAAGACCATATCACCCCAATCCTTCATAACTTACATTGGCTTCCCATCAAATATAGGATACTCTATAAGATACTCACAATAGTACACAAAGCAATATACAATCTGGCTCCTATCATGCTAAGCACTCAACTTCAACCGCATACATCTTCCAGACCAATTAGAAGCGCATACAAAGGAACACTGCATGTCCCACAAGTAAAATCAGCATTGAGCAAACGAGCATTATCTTCAGCTGGACCCCACCAGTGGAACGCTCTCCCCCCAGATCTAAGACTAGAACCCAGTCATCAAGAGTTCAAAAAAAGACTGAAGACCTGGCTTTTCCAACAAGCCTTCCCAGATTCTCAATGATACTTAGACAAGAGGACTTCCTAGATAATAGTATCCCTAAATTATCGACATCTCACCAATTCCTACTATCAGGACTCCACAACTGCTCAATCAATTTTTGAATCCATAAGTTCACTATATTACTCTTATTGTATCTATATGGTAGATTTGACAGGTCATCTCTACTACGTTAAATAGTTAAATTGTATGTACATATTATATTATATTATATTTATTATTACTATGTTAAATTGACATCCGGTTTTATTGTTCCTTATGTTCTACAGTTCTATGTAAAGCCCCCATCCGCTGTTGGGCAGTTCATCGTTTTATGTAAACCGGAGTGATTTGTAATTCCCACAAGAACTTCGGTATATAAAAATTAAAAATAAATAAATAAATAAAAAATAAATAAATAAAGGAAGAAGTGAGGCCAGGCATTAAAAGAAGAGAGGAAGGTGAGCGAGAGAGAACTTCCTCCTCTTCCATCAGTTCAGCCCCTTCCCTCCCCTCTTAATGAGAAGGGAAGGAGAGAGTGAGTGAGAACTTCCCCTTCCCCTAGCTCCTTCCTGGAGGGAAGAGGGTTTGTGCTAACTGAAGGGAAAGTTCTCACCCAGCTCTGCTCCCCTTCACACTAAGAAGGGAGTGAGTGAGTAAGCAGGAGGAAAAGAATTGGGAGTGAGAGGGATGGGAGGATATGCGAGTGAGGAGGGAAGAGAGGGGAGGGATGGAGGGGGAAGGACAAGGATGGCAGTGTGAGGCAGAGGCTGCTGCAGCTTGTGTGTTAGAGGAGGAGAAAAGTGTATGTTTGAACACACGAGTGTGTGTATTCAAGCATGTGTGTGTGGGAGAGAATGAACCTTTATTAATATGGAGAATGGGAACAATGTTATCCTTAGTTTTAATTATTGCATGTTATTTGATATATCTGCTCTTTTTAATATTTTATTGAGTTCTGGAAATTTTTTCTGAGTGAATTATTGAATGTTCTCTGTCAGTTC
This sequence comes from Rhinatrema bivittatum, assembly GCF_901001135.1. Taxonomy (NCBI): domain Eukaryota; kingdom Metazoa; phylum Chordata; class Amphibia; order Gymnophiona; family Rhinatrematidae; genus Rhinatrema; species Rhinatrema bivittatum. Next base: position 103,393,466 of record NC_042617.1, on the reverse strand, counting down.
TTTTGAAATATTCTTTTTTAGTATGTTTTTACTATATTGACAGATGTTTTATATTTCTTGATTCTATTGTCGATTTTATGAGGCATGGAGATGTTTCTGTTTTTCCATGTTGCACTACATACAGAGTTTGTCTTATTGTGGTTTCCAGTTCAGTTTCTGTCTACATGTTTCTATTTGTACATTATGGTACCTTTATACTGCATTTGGTGATGGTCTGAGAGTTCTGCATTGTGACAGAGGAGGTATTCTGCTACGGTGTAGTTTCTGTGCAGGGGTCTATAGCAGCTTGGCTTGTTCTGGTCTTCTAATAAAGAAATGTATTGGTGTTTTAGGGATTCGTGTAATATTTGCAGTTTTGCTTTTTCATAGGTAAGTTGTTACTGTTTGAGCTGGCAGTGCTCTTCCCCTGCAGAAGAGAGTAAAAGTTGTTAGGGCATATCTGATCACTCTGTTCTAAATGGCTGATTTGAAACTGTCTTTCCATGAATGACCATGTTCCCTGAGTTGGAAAGGATCCCAAATGGGCCCCCAACCTTTTGACTTGGTGAGGAAATAGATAGAATGGTGATCCCTCCTGAAAAATGTAGGGATGTACCTATCAGCATAGATCCTGTTTCATTTGCTGTGAAATTATCATTGTGGTTGACAGGGGTTGAATGAGCTGACCCCATTGAAACAGAGGACCCACTGCAGGAGCCATATATGAAGGCATGTTAGTGAAACTATGTGAATCGCTGCTGCCATGTGGCCCAGGAAGACTAGAATTTCCCTGGCCATTGACTGATCCATAATCAACAGTTTGTACACCAGGGATCTGAGCGCATCCATCAAGTCAGAAGGGAGGAAGTCCCTCTCCTGTAGATAATCTATCCACACACCCATGAATTTGATTTTTGGGGAGGTAATCAGTTGATTTTTCAAAATTCACTAGTAATCCTAGCGATTGTAGCAGTTGTACCACCTTATGCAGGAAAATTACCATACCTTCCTCTGAGGTTGCCATCACAAGTAAGGCGTCCAGGTAAGGGAAGAATAAGATGCTCTGCCACAGATGCAATGTTACCATAGCCAGGCACTTGAGGATCCTCAGTGCTGCTGAGAGACCAAGGGGAGCACTCTGTACTAGTAGTGAAAAGATTCCATCACACAGCGCAGGTAGTGTCAGTTGGGAGGGATGAATGGTAATAAATTATGCAGATAAGCATCTTTTAGATCTAAAGCCCACATCTGCCTCTTTTCTGGATGAAAGAGAGAATTGTGTGGAGGGAATTCATTTTTAATTTTTCCCAGAATATATTCTTGTTCAGGCTTCTTACATCCAGGATGGATGTCAGTTCACTGGATTTTGGGGGATAAAGTAGCAGGAGTAAAACCACCGATCATAGTGAAAGGAAGGAAAAAGTTCTCTCACTCTCTGTTTGAGGAGCAACTTCACTTCCAGGAGTAGCTGTGTCGAGTGAGACGGATCCAGATTGAAGGCTGAGCAATGAGGAATTATGGGAAGCCGGGAGATATGCAAATGGTATCCAGACTCCACAATCTTGAGAATCCAGTGATCTTTAGTGATTTTGTGTCACTCCTCTAGGTAGTTTGGTTCTCTCCCCTACAAGGGAGGATTGATGCTAGGTTTGAAAAGAAGTCAAGAACTTGCTCCAGGCTTTGGCTAGACTTGTTACACTGTTTTTGGTCAACTGCACTTATGCTTTTGAGAGTGAGCCAGAGGTTGTTGCTGTTGCAGAAGCGGCATCTGTTATCTTTGAAATTGCCAGAAAGGGTGGCTCTGGAAATGCAGCCTTTTAAAAGCTTAGTAAGGGTGCCTTGCAGAAGACTGTCCTTGTCCCATAGAGAGAGACTAGCCGGCCACATTTCTATTCCTTTATTTGATCAACCATTTCCATTAAGCTTTTCTCCAAAAAGATGATCCCGTAGGCATGGGACATCTGCCAACTTCTCGTGGACATCCTACAGGCTACTAGCTCTCAAACAAACCATAAGGTGTGCTCCGATGGATTTGCATCCATGAAGGTGCAAGCTAGGGATGGATCTAAGATAATGGCGTATATACTGTTCTCATCTAAGAGTGGCTGAGGGTATGCAACTCCACCTTCACTAGGTGGAAGGAAATGTTTCAGATTTTCAATACACACGTTAAGTATTGAACCATGTAGAACTGATGAGTGGAAATTTGTTCATTAAAGCATAGCGTTTTGGAACACCTTTTTACTAAAGTTGTCCAGTAGTCTAGGATTCTTCCCTGTTGGGCAATTGGAGCATATCCATGTTTTGTATGCTCTTAAGAGCCAGTTCCACCACAACTGATTGATGATTAAATAGTAAGAAATGCCAACTATTTGCTCTGAGGATCACCTTCCGTTTGTTTAAAAGCCTGTATAAATAATCAGGTTTTCAGGTCCTTTTTGAATTGTCTGTAATTTTGTTGCAGTCTAAGGTTTACAGGCATTGCATTCCATATTTTTGGTCCTGCAAGTGAAATAGCCCTGTCCCTGACAATCTCCAATCACTACTACTGAGTTCAGCTTTACCTGCCAAAGTTCTCTCCCATCTGTATTCTCTTTGTTAGCATACTCATGCTTGTTTTCCCCAGATTTCTTCTCTTACAGACTTAGCTACATATTGTGAGACTTCTCAAACATTGTTGCTACCTCTACGTCTCCCCCTTAGTAATGGATTTTTCTGATACATGGAACTACAGATCCTCAAACTTCCTTTTCTCCTTCTCGAGCTGGTTGAGAAGCTCCACCTTCTGCCAGTCACTGTAAATCGCAGCTGAATGCTTCTGTTTCTATTACATACTGATCATGGCCATCACAGATCAGTTTCAGCTCCTGCTCTATTTCTTTTACATACTTGGTGGCTTTAGCAACTTCAGCTTGCTCCAGGTCTCTCTCCACCAGGAGCTGTTCAATGTGCTGTTGCTTCACTTTCAGAGCCTGTTGCATCTCTGTGGCCCCAGAAACTTTCCTCACTGTGTCTAACTGCTCTGCGCCTCTTCCATCTGCAGCGCCTCCCTCTGGCTTTTCTGCGGGAGTTGCATCTGGGCATTCTACAGCACTTCCCTCTGGGCCCCTGGTAGCAGCTTCCTCTGTATTCTTTCTTTGCCGCACCCACTGCTGGCTCCTCTGGCAGCACCTCTCTCTGGGTCCCCCATGTTGGCTTCCTCCAGCCAGTCGGGTGTGGCATCCCCACAGGCCACGCTATACGGACACCAGAGTTCTCTATATTGCCTCCTTTGGGTCACTCTCTAAAGCTCCACCATGAGCTCTCTTGCATATCAGTCGCAGTTACTGCAGGTGCAATCAGCTGGCTCTCATTCTCTGTTTTTTGCTTATAACTGTTTGTAAGTCAGGCTTTTTTTCTGCTACCTATTCCAGCAGTGTATTTATTGCTTTCCCTCCAGACTTTGTCACACTGTCCATAGGCTTTTCTCTGGCTTCATTTACTTTTGCTGCTTTTTATCTTTTTCTCTGCAGCTTTGTCCCTCTGAAGAGCAAAACACAAGTCATGGAAGTCAGAGAGCAATTTTTCTGTGTGCAAGACCCATCAGTTTGGAACATACTACATACAGAAGTAAAAACAGAAAGCTCTTTGCTAAAGTTTAGAAAGCTTATAAAGGCCTCTTTTTTAAAGGGAAGCTTACAGTCTGAATGACAGTAGAAGCTGAGTGCTGTTTAAATGAATTGCTGAACAGTGTCAGGCTTTAGACCTTATGGGCTTGAAATTGCTGCATTCTAGTTTTTTTGGTTTTATAGTTTTATTTTCATTGTTTTACTTATATGTTTTAGATTGCAGCACTTTTATATGAAGGATTTATATGTTATAACAATTGTTTTAACCTGTACTATGCACTTGTATGATTCTAATTACATATTCTGTGATTGTTGAAATTGTAAACCACTTAGAATTGATGATAGGTGGTATAGAAATGTATGAATAAGTTATAAATAAATGTGATTCAAATGGCTGCTGTGCTTCCCAGCTTCCAGGAGCCCTGAGCCCTTCCTTGGCTTTACTTATTTATTTATTTATTTATTTACTTGTTTATTTATTTATTTATTTATTTACTTCTGCAAGACTGGCAGTCTTTCCATCTTCCTTTTTTTTTTTTTTTTATCTCCCACAACTCACGTTCCACACTGGTCTTCTCTGCCAGAATCTCCTCTATTTCGTCAAGCAGCTCTAGGCATTTACTCCTCGGTCTGACCTGGATTTTTGGGCATTGGTTCTCTGGCTCCACTACCTTGGCTTGTTTTTCTAGCTGCCATTCTTCCAGCCTCGGGTTCTTCCTCTTCTCCGGTTCTTGAGAGTGGGGAACTCCAACCACACAAAAATACATGGCTGTCCAATTCTTCCACACACTCTGGCTTCTCTTCTGCAACCTGCTCTTGCCATGTACTCACTGGTTCTACTCCAGGTTTTCAGTAATACTGCCCAGGCTCTCTGGCAGCTGCACTCCTTAAGCTCTAGTGCAGAGCAACTTGCTTGCTGCTGCAGGACCACTCTCTGTTCCAATATACAGCAGCTCAGCAGTTTTACATGCAAAGGCACACCCTGTTCAGTCTCTCTGAACTGTGTTTTTCTTCTCTGAAAAGGTTTAAAAAAAAATCTTGCTTCTTCAGCAACTAACTCACTTCAATTCCCTAAACTTTAAGCAAGCAGAGCCAATCTCCTTACTTGCAAACAAACATTTTAAAAAGTTTTTACCTTTTCCTTCAGGCCCCAGAGAATAGCTCTCTGTATTGAAAAACATTTTAACTGTTTGACTTTGTGCTTCCCCTATGAGGAAAGGCTGAAGAGGTTAGGGCTGTTCAGCTTGAAGAAGAGATGGCTGAGGGGGGATATGATAGAGGTCTTTAAAATCATGAGAGGTCTTGACAAATAGATGTGAATCAGTTATTTACACTTTCGGATAATAGGACTAGGGGGCACTCCATGAAGTTAGCAAGTAGCACATTTAAGATTAGAGAAAATTCTTTTTCACTCAACGCACAATAAAGCTCTGGAATTTGTTGCCAAAGGATGTGGTTAGTGCAGTTAGTGTAGCTGGGTTCAAAAAAGGTTTGGATAAGTTCTTGGAGGAGAAGTCCATTAACTGCTATTAATCAAGTTGACTTAGGGAATAGCCACTGCTATTAATTGCATCAGTAGCATGGGATCTTCTTGGTGTTTGGGTGCTACTTATTAGGTTCTTGTGGCCTGGTTTGGCCTCTGTTTGGAAACAGGATGCTGGGCTTGATGGACCCTTGGTCTGACCCAGTATGGCATGTTCTTATAACCAAACAATTTTCTTAGGCTGAAGGTACGAACCAGACTGACTCCAGCCTTTCTTCATGCAACATTTGCTTTATTAAATACTTACATTTATGTCCTGACTAAAACTGAATTTAGGAGCTGCCTTCTTCTAGAAATATTGGGGCCTCTTGATCCCAGCTGGGCTCAGTCTCTTATCCTGCCCCAGAAGGTTTCCTGCCCACAAAGCTCTTCCTACCCAGTAGCATCCTGCTCACAGAGCTCTCTCGCCTTCTATGGGATTTAAGGTGGGCCAGGCTATATGCCTGGTCCACACAGGTTAAAGAGGGGGTCTAGGGCCACTCTCTCACAAGCACCTTTTTAAAATGTTTATCAGTCAATCACAGATGGTAGTGGTACCGGCAACGAGGAGTGTATGAAAATCTATATTTATATAGCGGGCTATAAATTTTAAAAAAATAAATTTAAAAAAATCTCATACATAATTCATCGTGGATATCTTGCAAACCAGACCTGTTTGGACTCTAGAGGACTAGAGTTGGCTACCCCTGCAATAAGCTAATACTAATTAATGCTTCAGGAGTTTTAAAAAAGTATACTAATCTGAAAACATGTGCATAGAAATATACTTATATGCAAGCCATGTTTAGAAAACGTGATTTATGTGCTGAAAACACAATTTGCACACAAAGAATATTCTCTGCACATAACTCCTGTTTCGGCCCCATAGACTAACACTAGACCCAGAAACTTTATGCCATCTCTGACCAGGAGTTACATTTCTAGCATTTAAAGAATGAGTTAAACTTCACACCCCTTTGCCTTAATGAATAATAGCTAAATTCCCTGATCAACATGAGACTTGCATGGCGGAGCGCTAATTTGCGAGCACAGATTTACTCACATGTGTATGCACATTTTCTGTGCACTAAACTCCTCATTAAATCATGAGTAAAGATGCGAGCACAACCATGCACTATTATTCTGGCATACAAATGAGGGAGGTTGGAAAGCCTATTGGGGGAAAGGAGGTCTTTTTATAATCTACAGTATTTATAATACCAAACTGATTTACAATCACATACTTTCAAACACTGAGGAAGACTCCTGAAAAGGTTAGAAGGTAACTAAAAAGATTGCAATACAGCATCATTCAGCAATTAATAAAACATCACATGGCCATACATAGTTGAATGGGGTGACTAACAGAAGGAGAAGGGGATACCACCATCTTTGTATGGAATATGGAAGTACCTCATTACCAGAAAGAAATGGAAGAGAAAAGGAGACTTGAAAAGCAGAGTACTGTCTCCACAAGAGTTTTTCTGTTTGGTTCCTGTTGTCCTGCTTTCACAGTGTCTTGTTTCCACAGCAGCTTTGTCTGTTTCTCTTTGCTAATGCTACTGTTCATGCTTTTATTCTGCATGGTTTCTTTGTTTACTGTTATACTGCAAATTTGTAATCAGCCTGTAAGTTCACAGTTTCTGCTGTATTCAGAACAGCTGGTTCTAAAGGGTTAATCTCTAAAGGAGGAAGCAGGGGTGCCTGGGTGTTTCTCCTCACTTTTTCAGTCAACTGTGGTCAGCAGCTAATCTGGCCTAGCCTTGCAGAATAATCCATTTTTCTGTGATCCACACTGCTATGCTTGCTGTTCTCAAGTTTATGCATAGTAATACTTTGTTCATTTTTCAATAAAGTTTACAGTTGAAGAAGCAGCCTCCTCTGCGTGCAAAGTATAGATGGAATTAAATTATCTGTTTAAGTTGAACATAGAAGAATACCCAGTGGAGACAGAATAGTAAAGGGAAATGGAGCAATTGTATTGGGAAAGCTTAGACTGAATACAAATGCTCATGGTGCAGATGATTTCGTCTTCTTCAGAATTTTGTCATGTACCATTTTATTGCTATTTACCACTCCCACAAAAAGACACCAAAGAAAGCAAGTGCTTAAAAAGTTAATCAACAGCATGAGCGCCTTCATGCCCTTCTGATCCACACTGATAAGAGTCAGAACACTTTCAAAACTGTGACTCATCAGTTTTGTTCACTCGTTCATTATTGGACAGCAGTAAGGATATATGCCAGGCAGCAGTCTCTGCATCCTGATTTGTGATGGTCTCATTCCTGCGTCACTAGTTTACAACCACTACGCTTGCTGTTTACCGACTCTTCCTTATGTAGTATCTCCTTTTCCCAGAAAGGCACACAAAAAAACAGATTATTTCTAAATATCAAATGAGTTAAAGTAAATAAAAACAAAAAGTGTTCTAATCAAATTGAAAAAAAAAATTCTGAGGTGACTACCAGAGCATCCTATTGAGTAGAACATGCAGTAGTGTATTAGGTAGTACAAGCACTGTTGTTCTTACTTACAAGCCCACATACCACTATCTGCAACAGAATTTCCAAACCTTTTCAAGCCCAAGGCACACAGACATTAAAAAAAAAAAGATTGCATGGAACACCAATCTCCGCAGAGCAGGCACTGCAGGCAGAGAGAACTCATGGCCAAAAGATGAGCTAGGGAACCACTGAAAGCCCCACCAGTCTCTCTTCCAAGTTTGAAAACAAAAGAAGATAGGGGGCATAGACACACATGTATATGGAGGAAGATGGTCCATTGTGATAGATTCAAGTGCAATAGAAGGGAAAAGTTGGTATAGTGTGAGTAGCTGGCTCTCAGTTACCTTGGCTGTCATATGCAGCTGTCAGAGTCCCTCCATTGTTGCTGCTCCCATACTCAGAGTGGGTCATATGCAATGCTTAAGTGCATGCTTTCCCTGTCTCACCAAACCTGGGGATAAGACAGAGGCTGAAAGGAAAAAGGAAGAGACCCAGGAGGAAGAAGAGGAAGTGGTACTGTGTGCAATGTGTGCATATTCAGCTATCCGTGCCCTGTTTGCTGCTCATTAATTCTCACACTCCAGGGACCATGCTGTAGGTAGGAGGAAGAGGCATGTATGACTACACATGTCAAAGAAAAGGAGCTCCTGCACATAAAGAGCCACCACGGTGCAATGCTGAGAACAGAACTGAGGAGCTCGCCTGGATACAAATATCAAGTAGCGATGACTTTTCTGTGGCACACCTATTCAGGTCTTATGGCACATTGGTTGGAAACACTGAGCAAGGGTGTCAAAGTTATCTAGCCACAAGGGCCAGCCAAATCAAAACCCTTCACTTGATAGGCCACACACACACAGAAAATACATCACATGTAAATCAATTATAATACATAACATATTATAATCAGGGCTTCCAGTCTCCTGCAATTTCATGGCAAGGGCTGCATAATTCAGTCCATGGCATGGAATTGGCTGGTCTTGGCCAAATCACCATGGGAGACCACAGGAAGAATCTAAATCAGAAGCAGTAGTGATGACATCTCTCCTCTTTCTCTTCCATCTTCTCTCTAACCCTCCACCTCCTCGAGGATAAGAGAATAAAAGGATAGCGGCATTGAAGCACCTTAGGCCAGTGCATCCTCATCCTCTGCTGCTTGGGGGCCAGTGTCACACACTTTGAGCCATCTGGTTCAATGCATGACCCCAGCAGTAGAGGACTATGACACAGCCCTAGCCACGGCAATACTGCTTTCGTCCTCCTATCCCCAAGCTGACATGGCAGGGTGAGTGAGAGAGAAGGGAAAAGGGAAAAAGGAGAGCGTCATGGGGAAGGCGAGGAATGGGAGAGAATGCCAGGAGAAAGTAAAAGAGTGAAGGATCTTGGGGCTAGGTGGAAGAGTGAGGGAGAGAGAAAAAAAAATGTGACTGTGGAGGATGGAGTGTGTGCCCAGAGATTGGAGAGTAAATAAGGGGTTATTGGGAGTACAAGTGGAGTGAGGAGATTGGAGGGGGTGTGTGGTGAAGGTGTGAGTGGGATCAGAGGGGTAGGGGTGAATGACAAGTTCAGTGTCAGAAAGAAGTGGATATTCCCCTTCTCCCTCTTCTCTCCTCTTTGTGCTTCTAGCTCCTATCCCTCTTCCCCTCCTTCTTGAGAAATCTTCTCTACCTCCCTTGAAGATCCCCTTTCCCTTCCCTACGCATCCCCAGATGCCATCTCCTACTCATTCTCCATCCCCCTTCTCTCTTCCTACTCACTATGTTTCTTTGCCCCCCCTAAATGAACCAATTAACCTGACACAAAACATATCAGAAAGTTTTGCTTATAAAATAAAGTACAAAATTAACATTATTTAATGTGCAAATGTGCTATATAATTGCTGCAGAATTGTCAAATTCTTGCTGCAGGAAACTGGGGGACACACTTAACCATATGATGTTTATAAAACAGGGCTTGCAAATTTTTTTAAGAAATAATTTCATTCAACATATTATTTTGTCTCTTATCCTAACCAGAAGTAGTCTCAAAACAAAATCTGCAACACAAATGCTAATACTGGATTTCACTGTTAGCAGAAAAGGAAATAAAGCATTGTACTTTCACTGTAAGTTTCAAACAATACAAAGCGGATGCAAGCAAACCAAAACTTGGCTCTTTCATCAAAACTTGGTTCTTTGGGAATTGTTTTGTGTGCAGCCACAGTTCTGAAGATTTGTTTTTATTACAGGAAACTGTTCTCATCAGGGCCATAATGGTTCCTATGATTTCAAGTCTGTGCCTATTTTTGCTGCATTTCTCGGTTTATGCTACAGAATCCGCTTTGAGCTGTTCCTGAAGAAAAATGTGGAATATCAAATGGAATAAAACTAAAAACGGAGCCCACAAAGCAGCAACACGTTTAACGTACACATACGATATATATTTATCCCATAATGCATTACAGAATTTAAGGGGGATTCGGAGACAGTACAGGACATCAATGTTGTTTAGATTTAGTGGGCATTCCACTGAAAAACGGGTCACGAGTAGTATGGTCTGGTACAGCCATGCACTGCAGTAACAGACCATCTCGGATAATTCGGAAGCAATAAGGTGATTTCATAATGGTCAGTGACATCAAAGTTTTGCTCTGACTGTTTGGGTCAAACTAAAGCAGTCACATCATTTATCCCGGTTTTAAAACACAACGCCCAATCAGTCATGTCTCCATGGTGGCACAGAACACACTGGGGGTTTGCTCGTTAGATACAAATCAAATCCTCACTTTTCACTGATGAGTTTTTTTGTTGTTTTTTTTTTAATTTATTCATTCATTTTTTAATATACATAATCAGCAAATCAATCCTGATGAAAGAGTGTATAATCCCAATATCCAAAATATTTTAAGTAATACATACATTCATACTCATAACTTTACCCATAAGTCACAAATATTCCTTTCTTAAAGAATGGAAAAACAAAAGTATAAAAAGAAGCATTTTCTTACCCTACTTAGAAAAAATTATAACTAGAAATCATTCAGATTATACATCTTGTTATAAAGAAGTATGGGATCCAAGATTCTAATATGGAGCACCAAGAAACAATAATAAAGAAAAAGAAGGTCTTATTATTTTTCTATCCCCATGGCTGGTACAGGTACATTATTATGAGAAGAATGAGAATCAAGAAATAAACGCAAATCTTGTGGATCAAAATACACATATCTTTGACTATTATATTTGAGCACACATTTACTGGGATAGCGAATCACCACATGGGCTCCCAAATATTTTGCTTCTTGAAACATCTGGAGAAATCTCTTTCTACGTTGTTGCGTTTCTCGTGTAATGTCTGGATAAATCCAAACTTTTTGGCCCAAGTAGGTCTTCTCTCTATTCCTCAGAAAAACATTCTCAAAATAGTGTCCCTGTCTGCTGAAAAAACAAATGTAATACACAGTGTCCCTCGAGATTCAATTTGGTCTTCTATAGACTGTTCCAGAAAGTCTGTAAGATTTCCTAAATCTTGTGGTTGCATTTCTTTATTCTGTAGCTCAGTTCCAGCTTTCTTCCCAAGATTTATAAAGAATATTTTTTCCATTGGTGGAATTGCATTCAATGGTAACTGTAAATTTTCCAACATATACTTTTTAAATTGTTCCATTGGTGAGATCATCTTAACTCGTGGAAAATTTAATACCCGCAGATTTTGATACCTTGCTTGATTCTCGATGTTTTCAATTTTCCTTTTATTAAGTTTTTCTGCTTATATTAAACCAGTCTGGACAGTCTGAATTTGAATAACTTGATTTTGCAGACACTCCAATTTTTCAGAATTTTGAGACACAATCGGGTCCAATTTTTGAATTTGGGTTTGTGTATTAGTTAATATATTAGACATATTCACTATTGAGCTTTTCAATTCAAGCAAAACTGCCCAAACATTCTCCAATGTAACTGGTTCGTTGTAATGTAAACCGGAGTGAAGGCATTGTCAGCTGTACCTCGGTATATAAACAAATGCTAAATAAAACAATGTTATTTTGGGAGACTGATCCACAAGCGAAGATATAATAACGCTTACCCCACCTTCTTGGCTGTGTTCTTGCCTGCTAGTAGAGGCCGCAGCCAGGCCATCCACCTCCTCTGGTGTAGATGTTAATGGCGCAGTTATGGTCTTCTCCCCGTTCTCTCTCAGCTGATGTAACAGAGAGCCTTCAGGATTCACTGCACCTAATCCAACTGCCACTGCACTTTCACCATTTTTCTCCCCGAAAGAGCCAGATGCTCCTTCCTCTTCGGGACGAGCATTCTGACCCAAAATCATGGGCTGTGTGCGGTGAGGAGGCGGCGGTGCCACGGGAGCTCCGGGACTTAAAGAGATATTCAGGTCCAGAACCGCCGGCGTTTGCTCCTCTCCAACGGCTCCAGCGGACACCTCACCCAGGCTTAATAAATTCAGCGGCGTGAAGAAGCCCTGTATGGACGTCTGAGACAGGGTAGGGATCGGGGTTTCAACCCTAATCCTCCCTTTTCTCTTAGTGTGGGGCAGGTTTTTCAAGAAATAAATTCAGTTGCAGGAACGCTGCTTCACCCGTCCTTCAAGACGCCATCTTGAATCCATCCACTGATGAGTTCTATCACTAATCCTGACTTTGTTTTTTCATCAGTTGCAAAAAATACCTCCCCGGAGATCAGTGAAAAAAAAAATCTTTAATGCGAGCAGTCAGAATATCAGCAAGGAATAAAAAGAAGGATGTGGAAATAGAGAAGCAAGACGCAAATGTTCACTGTCCCCACTTAATATCGACTCTGGTAAACTGGGGAAGCATCTTAAGGGGTGGGCAAGGTGAGAGCGAAGGTGAAGAACAGCAGGCTAAACTACAGGGAATTATAGAAAAAGCAACAAATCTTTATGCCAAGAAAGTAAATAAAAATTAAGTGGAAAAAGATTGATGGCTTTCAAAAGGTGGCTGAAAAAATGATGGCAAAAAGACCAGTGCTCAAAACATGCAAGGGTTCTCAGAAAGAAGAGCAGAGGGAAGAATATCTTGTAACTCGGAGATAGAGAAAGTGGTCAGGATGGCAGAGACAGCTAACGAGGTAAAGTGAGGTGGCAAGACTTTTCAGGCATGTCTGTGAAAGGAAGAAGAGCAGTGAGAGGAGGTGAGACTATAAGACAAAGGAGAAAGAGAGGAACTGTGGAGATGAGGAAAAGCAATATTAAACAAAATACTGTGGTTTAGTATTCACTGAATAAGGGATTGGAGGAGAACCACCAGTTATTAGCAGGGGTACGTATGGTAGTGAGGTAGATGCCACATCATTTTACAGATTAAAATTTGCGTAGAAATAGCCAAAACTACAAGTGGACAACGCTGTGGGGCCAGATAAAATATATCCCACGATATTATGGGAGCTCTGAAAGGGTCTGATGAATCTGCTGAAGGATTTGTTTGATAATTCTTTGGAGACAGAGTGGTTCCATGTGACTGGAGAAAGGAAGATATTGTCCAGAAAAAGTGCTTGAAAACTATAGGCTGATTAGTCTTGTCTCAATTTTGGGAAAAATTAATGGAGACTTTACTGAAGAAGAAGATAGTGAAATATCTTGAGTCTAGTGGGCTGCAGGACCCGAAGCAGCATGGCTTTACCAGAGGGAAATCACATCAAACAAATGTGATTAATTTCTTGCATTTGGTAACTAGACAATTAGATCAGAAGTGTGCATTGGATTTCAAACTGTTCTGCATAGGAGGCTTATGAATAAACTGCACAGCTTCATTTTGGGGCCCCCCCCCCCCGTGGGAATTTCATTTTTTCCATGGTTCCGGGGGGGGGGGAGGAGGGCCCGATTTTTGGGTTAGCGCATGCTAACGGGGCAGAGTTAGCGTGCGCTAACCTGAAAATGAACATTTTCCAAGATTTCGGAAAAAATTCAATCGTTTTTCGATTTTCCCAAACAATTCTGAATTAGGCAATTTCAACGAAATTGCCTAATTTGGGAAAAACGATTGCACATCCCTATTAAAGAGCTGCCTCTTTCAATAATGTACATTGTGATGATTAAGTCTGTCGAAAGGACAAACATGGTCACAGTAGTCCATGCCATGGTAACTCTATGGTTGGATTACTGTAATGCACTGTATAAGGAATTAACAGGGCCCTTAAAAATCCAGCTAATAAACTTTGCTGCACAAATCGAGAGAGGGATGTAGGTCACAAGACCATAAATATACTTGCCCTACAATAACTCCGACAATCAGTCCCCTATAGAAGCACATTGATGCTGATTTTTCAAGGCTCTAAAAGAAAATGGACCTAGTTACCCGAGACAAGACTGTCCTACAAGCCTTCCAGACTAACATTTATGCAGAGCCTCCATAACTATCAACAAAAATCAAAAGAACACATATCTTTCAACCACCTCTCTTGGGATCAACACCTGCCCTATGAAACTCTCCCTAGAAGAACTCTGCCAAAAGCATTACTATTTGTTTATTTGGGATTTATATGCTGCCTACTCACAGCCCTAGGCAGCTCATAGAAAGCAAGTGAAAGCCTAGCTCTTCCACCAGGCCTTTAATGCCAAACCCCTAACTACATCTATACTAGAAAGCAGATAAAACCTGCTCCTTACATGCAATAGAATTAAACTGACAACTATAAATTGCCAGGCACCTTATATGGGTACTTTGAACATGCAGATACATTATTTTTACCGAGATGTTTTATATTTTTCAAGTTTAGTCCCACAGTGAATTTGTTTCAACTTTAATCCTTTTGCTTTGGAATAGAACTGTTAGGCTGCTACATCTGTAGGTCTCCGACTATATATTACTATTCTAATATCTTGTACCATGTCAAGAGTGAATTTCTTATTCAAAAAGGCAGGCAATAAATCCAAATAAATGCAAAACACACATACTTTTTTGTAACTATTAAATACATCTTGTACTTATTTTTGTTAACACAAAAATTACAATATTTCAATATGGCATGAAAAGAGAAGAATTTATGTTTTTAAGAGAGTTTTAAAAGAGTCTTTACATGGGCAAGGTTCTTTTGAGTACTGTGATGACAATTGACCTATTTTAGGCAATGAAATGTTGCATTCATTTATTTATAAAAAAAAAATAGTTTATAAAATTTATAAACAGCTATAGATTGGTGACTGAAGCTTGTGATTGCACTCAAACAAAAAGACTGGTGGTTGTTTCTTCAAGTTTAAAAGAGGGATACCTTCATTTTTTCCCCTGAAGGGGCAAATGTGAGCTCACCATTCTATTGTGTTATCCTTTGGAAAATGCTTACAGACAAGTTTTGAATGTGGATGTTTAAATGTTTAAAGCTATCATCATTAATGCAACACTTCATTGCCAAAGATAGTGTAATTATAATCACAGTATCTTATCAGGTTCTTAACCACTGTGCTGCTATTTGTGTCTAAGTATTACGGTTACCTTTAAGAATATTAGGGTGTGGACTTTATGCAGTGGTTGAATGTATGAGATATGGATGTAATTTATTTATAAGCTTTTATATACCGACGTTCATGAAAATCATATCGCATTGGTTTACATATAACTTAAAGTTGGAAGTACAATAAACAGGGAGATATTAACCAGGATAAAATTAAAGAACGAATGGTGGTGTTTGTTTTTAATTAGTATTTGTGATACATTCAAGATTTAAGACATAAAATGATTATTACATTTGTATGAGAAATGAAAGTGTGGGCATCAGTTGATTTTCATAGATAGGACATCAATGTTAAAATGTGACATGTAGCTTTCTTCATACCTTTAGGAGTAACTAAAATGTCACCACAAATCTCCTTGAAGCAATTACCTTCCCCCCACCTTTATTCAGCTTAGGCATCTCAATTTTGTCAAATTTGATACTTCTTTTCAACCAATTTTAGTTAACATCATGAAACTCCACAGATTTAAGGCATCATAAAGTTGGCAAGACATAGTATGCCAAATTTATCTTTTAGTGCAGTGGTTCTCAGGATGCAGCAGCCACTTCGGTTTTTGGAAAATCCACAATGGAATCAGTGTCTGCAAATACCATATTTCTCATGTACATTCATTGCAGATATCCTGAAAACCAGGCTGGCTGGGTGTGTTCCACGGACTGGGTTGAGAACCACTGATTTAGTGAATAGGCCCCCAAGTGACAGATGTACACACCTACTCTCTCTTTTATAAAACCTTATAAAAGTCTCTGCTATCATTTCACGTGTCCTCCACTATCTCAGACTCAGTATGTCTGAAACTGAGCTCATTCTCTTCTTCCTTCACCACCACAGTTCTCCCAGATCTGTCACCTTGAAGTTACTCGGACTCTTCCTTCTTCTCATTATCTGCCTCATTACAAAATAATATTGCTTCTTCCACACTATTGCTCAAATGCATCCTCTCCTGTCTTTCTCCACAAACAAAACCTTAACCTGCACTCTTAGTATCTGCTGCCTTAATATTCTCCTTTCCTCTCTAGCCTCTCCATCTTCCAAAGTTCTCTAAGACATTTTACTCATCTGCACATCTGTCTCATTTCCTGGGAGGCTTTCTTCTATTTTTCCAGGAATTTTGGCACTAAACTCATTATTATTACTTCCCTGTTAAATGTAAACCGATGTGATATGTTTTATGAATGTCGGTATATAAAAATTCTAAATAAATAAATAAATAAATAAATAAAATGTTCACAGCCCAAGATCTTCAACTGCTCCTTTCTGGGCTTCTGACTTACACCCCCCACTCACTCAAGGCTTGAGCGCCATGAGCTTCTAGTTTCCTCCCCTCCCCACACATTTTATCCCCTCTCTAACTTACACTTGCAGCAAATGTTTTAGCGGAGTTTCACAGACCATGAGTCCCTTAAGAGCCCAGTACCAAAGCACAGTATGCCAGACCACAATGTTTAGGATACCCTTCCTCCCTGGAACTATGAACGATGCCTCTGAAGTGTTTTCAGATCTCATTAGCACAAGGGTGACCATATAATTCCATGTCAAGGAGGAAACTAGCATAATTAAAAGCAAAGCACTGGGGCCAGATGGGTTACATCCTAAGATATTATGGAACACAAAAGGCTTTACCTTTTTGCAATTGACACTAAGATCTGCAATGGAGTAAACAGAATGAGAAGTGATCTAGGCATACTTGGGAGTGCTTAAGATTCAATGCAAAAATACTGCAAGATCATACATCAGAAATCCAAGGATCTGGTACGGGGGTGGGGGGGGGGAAGAGGTGTGGGGGAAGATACTAATCAACACCAAAAAAAGCAAAGGATCTTGGGATGCCAGGTCAGACCAGTGGTCCATCACAGGGGCAAATTGCAGGAAAATATCAGTCCAGGGGATTTTTTCAAAACCAATCCATACAGATTCTGACTCATGCAGCATGAGCTTCAATAGCTCCCAAAAGCACATCAAGCTGACTCTTTACAGATATATTATGTGACCTGGAGCCTGGCAAAATTGAGCTAAAATATCTCCAACATAAATGTCACATTTTTCCTCATTAACTAAGTAGTAGACCACAGCCTAGGTCAGTGGTGGGCAAACCCAGTCCTTAGAGATTTTTAATCCAGCCAGCCTATCACTTGGATGCCCTCCATTATACACGGCCCAGCGATGTTCAGACCTGCCTGCCCAACATAAAAGGTAAAGTTATCGCCCTTGATGAAACAACGCTTGAGCAGGGAGATCAAAATATTGGTGCGTGGAAAGAAGTCCCACTGCCGTGTCTCTGACTCTACATACTAACACACACGTTCCCTTCACACACACACAGGCTTCCTCACATGCACATACAGACACTGGTTCCCTCACTCACGCAAATACACATGCACACAGGCTCACTCATGAATGCATGCTCACATATACAGGCTTTCTTGCACTCGTGCACACACACACATGCTCCCTCACTAGCATGCACACACATCCTCCCTCACTCACAAGCGCACACAGGCTCCTTTACTCACGCGCATACACAAATATACAGAGGATTCTTCACTCATGCATGCACAAATACACACAAACATGCACAGGTTCCCTTATTCATGTGCACACACAGACTCCCTCACTCACACATGCATGCATACACAGGCTCTCTCACTCATACGAGCATACAGACAGGCTTGCTCACATATATACATACACAGGCTGCCTCACTCATGTGCACACACACAGTCTCCCTTGCTTTCATGCATGCCAACTCACTCTCATGTAGACACACACCAATTTGCTCATTGTGTATACACAAGCTCCCTCACTCGCATGTGTGCCAACTCGCTCTCACGTGCATACACACATGCTCCCTTACTCACATGCATGTCGACTCCTTCTTGCACGCACAAAGGCTCCCTCACTAGCATACATGACTTACTCTCACAGGCACTTCCACTAGCATGCACATAGGCTCCCTCACACACATTTGCTCTTATGTGCATGCATGCCCACACACATGCACAAGCTCCCTCACTCATACACAGACTCACTCTCATGCACTTATACACAGGCTCCTTTGCACAATGTTTACCTACTCAGACATAAATACAGGCTCCCTCACACACAAGCTGACTCACTCATACTTATGCATAGGCTCCCCCTCCAAATAAGTAAAGAAAAAAAAATCATTTTTCTTTTACATTGATGGTGGGGGGATCCAGAAAAGAGTGGGCTACCTGTTGCTGCTGCTCAGGTGATGTCAGTTGGTGTGAGGAGGAGAGGCTGGAACACCCCAATGCTTTTTATTTCTTTTTGCAACTCAATTTTTTTTTTGGGGTGTGGGGGGGTGGGGGGAAACAGCATCTGAGAGCAGTGCCAGGGTTGAAGTAGGCTGTAACGCAGGAGCTGGAGGTCTAGTGGCTTCTTCCTACCAGACGAGTCAGCAGCTCTGCAAGTGTGAAGGGAGGAGGTTTATTTCCCACTGCCGTGCTGATAGTTGGGAAAGGGAGGAGGGTGCTGCCTCAGGGGAACAGCAAGAATAGACCCATAGAGCTACTACTGTTGATACTACTGCGATAAAACTGAAGTGAGCAGGGAGCCTATAGGGAAGCTCCCATTACAGAGATGAGCTGCTGCTGCAGGGCCTTGTATTGGTGGCAGTGGCTCTGCAGGCATGGGGGCCGCTATGACCAACACAAACGAAGTGATTGGCCAGACTGGCCCACCAGGACGTACCCAAAGCCCCAGAGGCCAATCCACCCCGGTCCATCGAGCCCAACATCCTGCCTCTGATAGTGGGCAGTCTGGGTCACCTGGAAGAAATCAGCAAATCCCAATATGAAAATCTGTTACATGTCACAACTCTGAAAGAATTTAGAAGTGGAGAAGCCAAGTCTGTCTGGTTAATAATTATTTATGGATCTGTTCTGATCTTTTTTAAAGTCTGTAATATTACTAGCCTTAAGCACATTTCCTGACAAGTTATAGTTTAGTTGTGCATTGACAAAAAATTTAGTTTTAAATCTGCTACCTGCTTCAGAAAGTATCCTGTAGTCCTAATACTATTTAATAGCATAAATAACTGTTCTACTATCAAATAGTGCTAGGGCTAAGGAAACACTCCCTGGAACAGGTAGCAGATATAAAATAAATTTAGAAAAGTATGTTTTTCAGTCAATGCATGGTTAAGCTAAAAATACCTCTATACAGGGTGTTGGTAAAACATCACCCAGAACTGGGGTAACCCAACTCCGGTTCTAAAGAGCCAAAAACAGGCCTGGTTTTTAGAATAGCCACAATGAAAATACATAAAAGATAGATTTGCATATAATAGAGGCAGAACATGCAAATCTCTCATGAATATTCATTTTGGATATATTGAAAACTAGGTCTGTTTCTGGCTCTTGATCAACAGAGTTGGTTATGCCTTACCCTCAATTCTGTATCTAATTCTGGAGGCCACATCTATGAAAGAATGGAGGTGATTCAGAGAAAGGCTTTCAGAATGGTTCAGGGTCTACACCTAAGAACATAACATACTGGGTCAGACCAAGGGTCCATCAAGTCCAGCATCCTGTTTCCAACAGTGGCCAATCCAGGCCATAAGAACCTGGCAAGTACCCAAAAACATGTTACTGTTGCTAGTAATAGCAGTGACTATTTTCCAAGTCAACTTAATTAATAGCAGGTAATGGACTTTGCCTCCAAGAACTTATTCAATCCTTTTTTAAACACAGCTACACTAACTGCACCAACCACATCCTCTGGCAACAAATTCCAGAGTTTAATTGTGCATTGAGTGAAAAATGTGCCACATGCTAACTTCATGGAGTGCCCCCTAGTCTATTATCCGAAAGAGTAAATAACCGATTCATTTACCCATTCTAGACCTCTCGTGATTTTAAACACCTCTATCATATCCCACCTCAGCCTTCTCTTCTCCAAGCTGAAAAGTCCTAACCTCTTTAGTCTTTCCTCATAGGGGAGCTGTTCTATTCCCTTTATCATTTTGGTCGCCCTTCTCTGTACCTTCTCCATCGCAACTATATCTTTTTTGAGATGCAGCGACCAGAACTGTACACAGTATTCAAGGTGCGGTCTCACCATGGAAAGATACAGAGGCATTATGACATTTTCTGTTTTATTCACCTTTCCCTTTCTAATAATTCCCAAGATTATGTTTGCTTTTTTGACTGCCGCAGCACACTGAACTGACAATTTCAATGTGTTATCCACTAGGACGCCTAGATCTCTTTCTTGTGTGTTAGCTCCTAATATGGAACCCAACATTGTGTAATTATAGTATGGGTTATTTTTCCCTATATGCATCACCTTGCACTTATCCACATTAAATTTCATCTGCCATTTGGATGCCCAATTTTCCAGTCTCACAAGGTCTTCCTGCAATTTATCACAATCTGCTTGTGATTTAACTACTCTGAACAATTTTGTGTCATCTGCAAATTTGATTACCTCACTCGTCGTATTTCTTTCCAGATCATTTATAAATATATTGAAAAGTACGGGTCCCAATACAGATCCCTGACACACTCCACTGCCCACTCCCTTCCACTGAGAAAATTGTCCATTTAATCCTACTCTCTGTTTCCTGTCTTTTAGCCAGTTTGTAATCCACGAAAGGCCATCTCCACCTATCCCATGACTTTTTACTTTTCCTAGAAGCCTCTCTTGAGGAACTTTGTCAAACACCTTCTGAAAATCCAAATACACTACATCTACCAGCTCACCTTTATCTACATGTTTATTAACTCCTTCAAAAAAGTGAAACAGATTTGTGAGGCAAAACTTGCCTTGGGTAAAGCCATGCTGACTTTGTTCCATTAAACCATGTCTTTCTATATGTTCTGTAATTTTGATATTTAGAACACTTTCCACTATTTTTCCTGGCACTGAAGTCAGGCTAACTGGTCTGTAGTTTCCCGGATCGCCCCTGGAGCCCTTTTTAAATATTGGGGTTATATTAGTCACCCTCCAGGCTTCAGGTACAATGGATGATTTTAATGATAGTTTACAAATTTTTACTAATAGGTCTGAAATTTCATTTTTTAGTTCCTTCAGAACCATGGTGTGTATACCATCTGGTCCAGGTGATTTACTACTCTTCAATTTGTCAATCAGGCCTACCACATCCTCTAGGTTCACCGTGATTTGGTTCAGTCCATCTGAATCAATACCAATGAAAACCTTCTCCGGTACGAGTATGTCCTCAACATCCTCTTCAGTAAACACTAAAGCAAAGAATTAATTTAATCTTTCCGCGATGGCCTTATCTTCTCTAAGTGCCCTTTTAACCCCTCGATCATCTAATTGTCCAACTAACTCCCTCACAGGCTTTTTGCTTCAGATATATTTTAAAAAGTTTTTACTGTGAGTTTTTATCTCTACAGCCAACTTCTTTTCAAATTCTCTCTTAGCCTGTCTTAATCAGTGTCTTACATTTAACTTGCCAACGCTTATGCTTTTTCCTATTTTCTTCAATTGGCTCCTTCTTCCAATTTTGAATGAAGATCTTTTGGCTAAAATAGCTTTCACCTCCCCTTTTAACCATGCTGCTAATTGTTTTGCCTTCCTTCCGCCTTTCTTAATGTGTGGAATACATCTGGATTGTGCTTCTAGGATGGTTTTGTTTTGTTTTTTTAACAATGACTTCTAGGATTCTATTTTTTTAACAATGTCCATGCCTCTTGCACACTTTTTACCTTTGTAGCTGCTCCTTTCAGTTTTATTCTAACTATTTTTCTCATTTTATCAAAAATTTCCCTTTTGAAAGTTTAGCACGAGAGCCATGGATTTGCTTACTATCCTGCAATTCTCTAGGTCACAATAAGTTCTCTACGGCAAAAAGATAGGTGGGATGAGAGAACTAAGGAGAAGTCTGGATCAACTCAGCCTGGATTTGCTCTTTAGTGCACTCCCTTGAAAACGGGGATGGGGATGGGAGGGGAAGTTAGGTTTTGGTGCTGGTGGGTTGTCCCTTGGAGTCTGGCCCTAGTGATTTGAGTCATCCTGCATCACAGGGTGGAGCTGCCTCTCCAAGCTCACAGACGTTTTCGCCTCTGCGGCTGCGCAGCTCTTCCCGCGCTTCTCGTCAGAGCCTCCTCGGTTCTTAATAAAGCTGATTATTATGCAAACGAGGTAATGGCTGTCCAGTGAGGTGGGAGGGTTCACATGGCTAAATTTATCTTATGTACGGAAAACATGGTTTACAGTAAGCAAACTTGCTTTTTTCCGTCAATAAGCAGGCTTATTTAGTCATGCTGTCCTGGGAGTCCCAAGCTGAGGGCTGCTTGAGCTAACATGTATTGTAGTCTATACTCAAAACCTGAGTGAATTGTTGACAGCCATCAAGTTCTTTAGACATGATGCAACACTGCTGATCCCAAGGCACTGTCCGCTGCTGATTGTTAATTGAGACAGTAATAAGATGTGACAGTATGAATGGATGACCAGGTTGCTGCTTTACAGATATCCTGGACTGGAACATTATATAGATGTGCAAATGAGGTTGCAGTGACTCTGACCTGGTGCGCCTTGACTGCATCAGTTAGCATCGTAGAGTGCGCACTGTAACAGAATTGAATGTACTGGGTTTTTGCTAATGCTTTCCCAGGATTATCTGGATTGAAAGAGATGAAGAGCTGGAAAGTTTGTCTGACTGCTGTAGTCCTTGTTATGAAATTGGCCTGCAAAAAGGACCTGGGTTATATATGAAGAACCTTTTCCCTCCTATTCGCATGTGGTTTAGGGAAGAAGATGGGTAATGAGATCATTCCACTTGAACCAAACACTGACACCACTTTTGATAGGAAGGTTGGGTGAGTATGCAGTAAGACTTTATTATGGTGAAATTGTAAGCATGGGGCATAAATCATGAGAGCTTGAAGCTCTTAGCTAAAGTGATTGCGACTAGGAAAAGTACCTTCCATGTTAAATGTTTCAAGGAAGCGGATTTCATCAGTTTGAAGGGAGCTTCCATTAGCTTTCCCAAGACAATGTTTACATCCCCCAATACAGGAGGCTTCCTTTAATGGATGCATAACAGACCCCTCGTAAAGCATGAAATCAGAAGGTGTAATGAAATAGAGCTGCTTTTTCTAGTAGTGCGATAAGCTGCTATAGCGCTGAGATGTACACATATAGATGTCACTGACAAACGATAGATCAGGTATTTTACATGCTTCAATTTTAGGAGTGCACCAGCTTCTATTAAAAAAAAAAATCTGATTAGGTAAGATCCTCCAGCAGTGAAGCACGTACATGAGGTTCCTCAAGGGGATCTGAGGGGAACCTGTAGAACTCCCCTGCAATGATAGAGGCGACGAAGGTTGATCGTCAGGCTCGGGGGAAAAACACGGACTCATAAGAGGTTGTGGGCTGGCTGCCTTGTGCGAAGGAGCCAGTTCCACTGATGGTAGTGAACACTCTTCCTCTGATATTACTGGAGAATGAAGGATTGGATAAGATTGCTGCGGAGGCAGGCTTGTGAAAAAAAAATTCTTCAGGATGGAAGTAATCCAAGACATTGTTTCAGTCGCCAAAATAGTGGGGGCAGGTGCCTGTGTATCTCTTTTGCGAGGCTGCACCCTCGATAGTGAACCCTGTAGCAAGCAGGATTTTGAAACTCTACCTCCTGATGGTGATATTGCTGCCTCTCTCTATCTCTGGGAGCTGGCAGTTCTGTCAGCGGAAGTTTTGACCTACTATGTAGGGGTTCCTGCAGGAAGAGGAATATCTACGTTTGAGGTCCCATGAGTGGTCCGAACTAGGAGAAGGAGAAGATGAGATATGGACTGGAGATTCTTCTTTTCTTTCCAGATCAGACAGGTTGAGGAAAGACTCAGGTTGTCTATCCTGTACCCTTTTCAACTCTGATGCTATATTTGGACAAAGCTTCCAGATATGTTGGAAGGTCATGGTG
Source organism: Rhinatrema bivittatum (assembly GCF_901001135.1). Taxonomy (NCBI): domain Eukaryota; kingdom Metazoa; phylum Chordata; class Amphibia; order Gymnophiona; family Rhinatrematidae; genus Rhinatrema; species Rhinatrema bivittatum. The sequence continues at coordinate 103,369,472 of NC_042617.1, read as the reverse complement.
AGATAACTTTTTAACCAGTTCCCGTGGTGAAGTTCCCACTGAATGAAGCAATTCAACAGGCTTCCCAGTCTGCGTCGAATGCTTCGATGCTTTGTCCTACATCAGTCAGATAGCATGCATCGAAGTTGACACCTCTCCTTCTGTGTCAACCGGTGCAATTTGTCAAACTGCATTGACCTTTCTGATGTTATTAACTGCTTCGACCCCAATGATACATCTTGCTTCGTCCGAGTCAATATCTTCATTTGTGTTGGCTTGACAGACGCTTTTTTATGCATTGGGCCCTTCAACACTGTTATTTGTGTCCATTTTCTTGACACCTCCATGGTCATTGAGTGATCAAATGCTTTTTCCCATGTCGTTGCCTCCCACACAGTAGTTTGCTTTGATTGGTCTGATGGCTTTGAGTTCATCAACCGCTCTGGCACCTTATCATGCAGCTTTGCTTTTTTTTTTTTTTTTAATATATATAGGTCATAGGGTCTTTGCCCTTTTAAGTTAGTTCTAGCATGACTGATCCCATCAACAAGGAACGTTTTACTGGGTCCAGGCAGTGGAACTTAGGTCCCAGTGATGACTGAGTGGATCTGCCTTCGTGTGGAGATTAAGATGCATATGATCCAGATGTCTCCCAAAGAATCAGGATTTTGGCAGCCTTCTGCCATTGGATCTGGGAGACATTGTTTTGCACTCCCAACGGGATATCTGATCATGGTCTGGACCAAGGCACAGATAACAATAATTGTGCCCATCAGTCACAGAATTTTCCCGCACTGGCAGTGCTTGAACCCATGTATCTTCGGCATCTTAGCACTTAAAAGTGCTGCCTTTAAACAAATTTTTAGTGAATCTCCAAGGAGAAAAAAAATGGAGAGACTCATCTGTGCGTCCGTGTGGAGCGTGGAAAAAAAAAAAAAAAAAAAAGGAAGAACTGAGGAGGCTTGGACAAGATGCATGTGAAGAGCTGCACAGCCGCACAGGCGAAAACCTCTGAGAGTTTGGAGAGACAGCTCTGCCCCATGATACCAGATGACATCACCCAGAACAGCATGGCTAAATAAGCCTGTTTATAGACAGAAAAGAATAATAATTCAAAACTGAAAGTAGTACCTCTAAAACAAAAACATGACCGAAGGCAAATACCATAATAAAGCAAACACTGCATACACTATTGACCTAGTCCTGAGAGGAAATTCTGATTCTCTAGGCAGAACAAGTTCTGTCTGGGAGAAGGGTGGCTGGGAAATAGAAACTAGTGAAGAGACTGGGTCATCTCCATCTGGATCTGCTTAGTAGACTCCCTTGCAAATAGTGGTGTCTCTAGACAGAAATATTTGGGGGGGGGGGGAGGTATGACAAAGTGACATTTTCATACATCACACCCAGCCCCACAGCACAGACGCCCCATCCCTTTAAATTAATTATAAACCAAAAAATTCTAAGGGCCTTCTATGCATAAAGAAGGCCTCAGCCAGTTTCAACCACCCACTAAAGGTTAAATTATATCTTACCCAATAACATTCTTTCCTCGAGTCCTGCTAGACAACTCTCTGTATAGGATTTCCCTCCTTCACAGCTGAAGACGACAGAGGACACACCTCTTATGACATCGCTTAAGGCTTATAAAGGAGGTGTGATTTTGGTCCAATCCCAGTAGCCTACCACCCAAGCACTGAGCAGAAGAAGATCCGTCATAGTCCAAATCAAAGATATATACATCCTCCCTTTTCTGTTATTTTATTTTTTATGTTTGTAGTACTGCCAACTGCTCCAAGTGAGAACAGCAATGAGGCAAGGGAGAGAAGTAGGAATAGGAAGGCATTACTAGGCTACCTCCCCTATCTGCCATCCAGATAAGCCCTTGTCTTCCTGGTTGGGATACACACTGGTCTAGCAGGACTCAAGGAAAGAACATTAAAGACATAAGAAATTGCCATACTGGGTCAGACCAAGGGTCCATCAAGCCCAGCATCCTGTTTCCAACAGTGGCCAATCCAGGCTACAAGTACCTGGCAAGTACCCAAAAACTAAGTAGATCCCATGCTACTGATGCTAGTAATAGCAGTGGCTATTTTCTAAGTCTTGATCAATAGCAGGTAATGGACTTCTCCAAGAACTTATCCAAACCTTTTTTAAACCCAGTTACACTAACTGAACTAACTACATCCTCTGGCAACAAATTCCAGAGTTTAATTGTGCGTTGAGTGAAAAAAAAATTTCTCCAATTAGTTTTAAAATGTGCTATATGCTAACTTCATGGAGTGCCCCCTAGTCCTTCTATTATCCAAAAGAGTAAATAACCGATTCACATTTACCCATTCTATACCTCTCATGATTTTAAACATCTCTGACTATATTTTACTCAGGTAAGATATAATTTAACCTTCCTTATCTTCCTGCTAGACCAAACTATATGTATAGGAGTTAACAAAGCTTCCCCTTGCAAGGATAGGTGAAAGACAAGGCTGTCTTTAGCACCCCCGCTCCAGTGACTGACTCTGCCCTTCCAGCCTGTAGGTGGATTAAGGAGACAATATTCTCGGCATATATGCTTGCAGGCAGACAAGCCCCAGCAGGTCTATGGGTTCATTTGACTAGGGCACAAGCAGCATCTTTCACCGAAGCATTCATGATTTACCTGGAGGAAATCTGTAAGGCTGCCACATGGTCATCTGTGCACACCTTCACGAAGTTCTAAAGTCTGGACGGGCTGACTCAGCTGTTGGAGCAGGGATGCCGAGGACAGCCTTGTCTTCACCCACCCTGGCAAGGGGAAGCTTTGGTAACTCCTATAAATATAGACTGTTGTACAAGGAAGGTTAAATTATATCTTACCTAAGTAATTTTCTTTCCTTGAGTTCTGCTAGACCAGTGTGTATCCCACCCAGGAAGACAAGGGCTATCTGAATGGCAGAACCTTTGAGGGTCAAGGAGGTAGCCCAGTAGCGCCTTCTTCTCCCTACTTCTCTCCCTTGCCTCATCACTGTTCTCACTTGGAGCAGTCAGCAGTACTACAAAAATAAAAAGGGAGGGATGTATATATCTTTGATTTACGATGTGGGCCTCATGTACGTGCTTCACTGCTGGAGGATCTTACCTAATCAGATTTTTTTTTATAGAAGCTGGTGCACTCCTAAAATTGAAGCATGTTAAATACCTGATCTGTCGTTTGTCAGTGACATCTATATGTGTACATCTCAGCGCTATAGCAGCTTATCGCACTACTAGAAAAAGCAGCTCTATTTCATTACACCTTCTGATTTCATGCTTTACGAGGGGTCTGTTATGCATGCCCCTTGCAAAGAATATCATGACTAGAAAAGCGGTCTTAAGGGACAGGTCCAGTAAGGGATGCCTGCTTTCTCAGCAAAGAGAGTGCCTTAAAACGAGATCCCACTGGGGGATCATAGGCTCAAAGTGTGGGCATATCTGCTTTATTCTTTTCAAAAGTGTACCACACCTTGGTGTGCCACCACTTGGACGCCCTTAATCCAACTCCTGTAGCATGCAATTGCTGCTGACTGAATCTTCAGTGAGCTGAACAACAAGCCCTTAGCTAGACCTACCTGAAGGAAGACTAAGATGAATGGTACAGTAGATTTCCATGGGAAGATTTTGTGCATGCTGCAGAACTCACAAGATATACCATACCATAATGGGTCAGAACAAGGGTCATCAAGCCCAGTCCTGGTCTCCAACAGTGGCCAATCCAAGTCACAAGTACCTGGCAAATACCCAAACATTAAACAGATCTCAAGCTACTGTTACTTATTAATTAAGTGGTTTATTAGGAACTTATCCAAATATTTTTTAAACCCAGTTACACTAACTGCTATAACCACATCCTCTGGCAATGAATTCAAGAGCTTAACTATGCACTGAGTGAAAAAGAATTTTCTTTGATTTGTTTTAAATGGACCAGTGCTTTTTAATGTATATATAAATAAACTGGAAAAGATTACGATGAGTGAGGTGATCAAATTTTGTGGATGATACTAAATTTCATGGAGTGCCCCCTAGTCCTTCCATTATCTGAGAGAGTAAATAACCAATTTACATTAACTTGTTCAAGTCCTTTCTTGATTTTGTAGATCTCTATCATATCCCCCCTCAGCAGCCTCTTCTCCACACTGAACAACCCTAACTTCCTTAGCCTTTCCTCATAGGGCAGCCATTCCATGCCACTTATTTTGGTTGTCCTTCTCTGCACTTTCTCCAGTGAACTATATCTTTAAGATGCGGCGACCAGAATTGTCCACAGTATTCAAGATTCAGTCTCACCATGGAGAAATACAGAGACATTATGACATCCATCGTTTTATTTGCCATTCCCTTCTTAATAATTCCTAACATTGTTTGCTTTTTTGATCACCACAGCACACTGAGCCAACGATTTCAAAGTATTATCCCCTATGATGCCAAGATCTCTTTCCTGAGTGGTAACTCCTAAGATAGAACCTAACGTTGTGTAACTATAGCAAGGGTTATTTTTCCCTTCTATGCATCACTTTGCACTTGTCCACATTAACTTTCATCTGCCATTTGGAAGCCCAGTCTTCCAGTCTCGCAAGGTCCTCCTGTAATTTATCACAAACCACTTGAGATTTAACTACTCTGCATAATTTAGTATCATCCACAAAATTTGATCACCTCACTCATCGTAATCTTTTCCAGATTATTTATACATACATGAAAAAGCACTGGTCCAATAACAGATTCCTGAGGCACTCCACTCTTTACCTTTTTCAACTGTGAAAACAGACCATTTAATCCTAATGTATCCAGTCTTTTATCCCGCTTGCAATCCACAAAAGGACATCACATACTATTCCATGATTTTTTTTTTCAGTTTTCTTAGAAGCCTCTCATGCAGGACTTTGTCCAACGCCTTCTGAAAATCTAAATACACTACATGTACCAGTTCACCTTTGTCCACGTTTTATTCAACTCTTCAAAAAATGTAAGAGATTTATGAGGCAAGACTTCCACCAAACAACTGCCATATCCTGATGTACACCAGAGATTTTGGGTGGGTTGTAGCCCTTGCTTCACAGGCACACTCTCTCAAGGGCCAAGCTGTAAGAGAATGGAACTTGGACCTTCATTAAGACTGATCCTTGCCTAAGGAGCACCTTCCTCTTGACTTTTTTTTTTTAAAGAACTTTAAAAGCCCTTGCCAGAGAGTAGCAGCCACTAAATGAAGGCAGGAGGGGAGAGAGAACACCGGGACATAGGAGAAGAGGGGTCCAAAGGGAGGGGGGGGGGGGAGAGCAGCCCACAGCCCTGCCATACTCATGGTTCCATCTCCCCTGGGGTGAAGTAGAGAACCTCCTTTCCAGGATGCTCACCAGGCCCACAGGGAACTGAGAGGGGACATAAGGAAGCTCAACTGGTGCATGCTCTCTGCAGAAAGGCCTCTCTCCTTTCCCCTTTTTTTTTTCCTTTTATCCCAGGAGCGGATTGCAACTGGGGAAGGCAGCACAAAAGGACTGGTAGCCAGGGTCTCCAAGGGCTCAACCAGGTAGAGTACAAAACTAAGACTCTGAGAGCAAAACCCTGTCTAATCGTCACAACTGCTGGAAACAGATTACTAGGATTGGACCAGAACCACACCTCCCTTATAAGCCCTATGTGACATCATAAAAGAGGTATGCCCTCTGCCTTCATCTGCTGTGAAGGAGGAGAAATCCCATACATATCAACTGGTCTAGCAGGAAGATAGCGAAACTATTTAAAATTATTTGACAGCATTATTCAACCAATAGTTTTATATGGGAGTGAAGTCTGGAATCTATACAGGATGAAACAGAATCTCAATGTAATCCCTGTATCTTCAGTTCTGCTACACACAAGCCATATCTACAGAAATTCCCCCAAATACGGAACTAGGACGTTTCCTTTTACAACTTACCAAACAAAAAATTCACAGAATATTCAAGTTATGGTGTCATCTCAATACACACACTCCTTCCCACTGCTACTTTGCGACATAACAAAACCCTGCAAAAGAGATTCTCAGCCTATATAATCAATCCTATCATGACTGCCTAAACTCCCAAAAATCCAACAGCAACAACCCTACCTACAAAAAGGCAGCACTGTAAATTTTACACCAGGCCCTAGAATACCAATGCAGAATCCCTCACCTCACACATGAAGAACATGCAGAGTAGAAACAAAACATGCACATAAAAACTGAAATGGAAACGTTAAGAAGGCAAACTCTATGAGCAGTGCAATACTGGATGAAAAACAAATGATAAAGAGGATGGAATGGCTCCCCTATGAGGAAAGGCTAAAGAGGTTAGAGCTGTTGCGTTAAGACATAGCCTAATAGGTGGCCTATGTCTTTCTACTCAGATACTTGACAAACTATATAACAAGAAAGACATTTGTACCCTTTTTGTGGTTTAGTATTTATGCAGAGGAAACAAACAGAGGCCTCTTTCTATAGAAAGAAGGCTCTGGAATGAGTTGTCATGGAATAACGGAAAAAGAGGGTAAGGACTTTGAGGTGGCTGTGACAAGGCTAGAATCTGAATTCAAGAAAGTATGGGACAAACACAAGGGATCTCAGAGGAGGTGATAGGGATTGCAGAACTCAGCAGTCGATGTGGATGGGCAGTCTAGGTAGAAATATAACAGCAGAAAACGACCATATGGCCTATGTTCTACATGTCCTATCCCTGAATTTAAACAGCAATTCATCTGAATTGTAGGAGAAACCTGAAAAATCACATTGGAATTATTTTAAGATACAAACTAAGTTTTTAACTAATTTTTTTTTAAGATAAAGCTTTTCTATTAGAAATGTAATTGAATACTCATATGGACATCTTTATTTTATGAAAATAAACAAGTGTATCAGACTAAAGATATCTTTAAAAAAATCTATACCTTCCATTTCTACTACACTGACACGATGAATAATTGGAGTATGTATTCCTCTACTTCTTGCTGGGATACTAATATACTCCATGTCCTCAGTAAATTATTTTTCTTCACCAGTTACTGCACTGGGCGCTGGCAACTAGACTAGCCCTGCTAAAGAACATTCTGGATTTCAAGATAACACGCACGCTTAGAAAAAATGAATCCCTGCTTGGATCTTTTCATTTCTGCATCAGATTACATTTTGCCCTTGTGGTATTCTTACATTTATGAGTACCTCAGGTTTTAGACAGACATCCAGGTGATGGATAGCTCAGTCTAGATCCTTAATATAGCACATATTAATGGCTCCAGTGGGTTACTTTTGCCCGACTAATCGTATGAGCATTTCCATAAGACCAAAAGAATGAAGCTGCTCTTATAATAATAATAATAATACCAATTTCACTTGCACCACCATCCACAGCCTCCAAACCCTGCTCATATTTAGTCTTTCCTCCCTCCCTCACCTTCCATGCTTGCTTCCTTCTCCCCTTCTCCATACCTTCCCTCTCAACGCCCTCATCTTCCATCCTCCCCTCCCTGCAGCTTGACTGGCAGGCAGCTATAGCAAGAGAGCAGCTCTGGAGGGCTCTGGCAGATCTATCCTCCTCCTGCCACTGACGTCTCATTTCCACATGGTTCAAACAAACAGCTAATCTGTAAACTGAACCACTTAGGAGAGGAGCTGGAAACAAGAGGAGGTTAAAATCATTGGGTTGCTGGCCCACATGAGTGGGGTAGTGCAACAGTTTTTCTTCAGCCACAAGGGCCACCTCAAGGTCAGACTGTCAGACAAGATCACATGATCCCATGGGGTTCCCCCCCCCCCAAAAAAAAAAAAATATATTGCAAGCAGCATAGTAGCTCACCTCCCTGACCTCAGCCCTGGGTGGGTCCCATCAGAAAGGGTTGGTAGTACTAGCTTTAATTTTTTTTGTCCACACAACTGCAGGGTCCTAATGACACTGCATCCCGTCTCCTTTCAGCAGCACGCACTGGACTGCAGGGCTGAAACAGTGCTGCCGAGGATGGAGCAATCACCTTCCCTCCTCCTACGGATGGCCCTAAGGGGGACGGCACAAAAGTGGAGCTTCTTCGGCCCCAGGGCACATATCATCTCACCCCCAAGGGCCGTATCAGGAGGCTCTTCCGGTGCAGTGGCATCCCTAGCGGATGGCTCCATGTGCAACCACAAAAGCCAGCCCTGTTCCTTCGTATTCTGCAATACAATGGCTTTGCTTTGTATCTAGAAATATGAACTCACAGAACAGATAATCCTAGAATACAATCTGGAGGGGACGTGCCCATTCTGATTCAAATCCATACTCTTGTACCTTTACTTTAATAGTTCATAAAACTACTCTAAAATTGATAAATATATATTTATGGCTCTACATGACGTTTAACCAAACAATCCTTCTCTAGAACTGCAGCTTCATTGAAATGAAATGTACTGATACAAAATGGCACTGGGTATATAGTTAGCTAAGAGGTCAATATTCAAAAGGATCTGGCCGGACAAGTAAATGCTTTGCTGGATACATCTGAAAGCTGACCATGCTAACTGATTTGGTCACTAGGTGACTAAATTTAGCCAAAATTTTGGTCAGGCCTAGAGGCAGAGAGAAAGTTAGGCAGCTAGCACTGATTTTCAGTACTAGCTTGGCCAAGTATCTTGGCCAGCCAAATCTAGGTCACTACAAGATCAGGCCTATTTTTTGGCCAGCCAGATCCCCCCCCAACCATTGCCATTAAAAGGTTTGGCAAGAGCCAGCAGACCCCTGCAAGATCTCCCCACCCTGCTATGCATATTAAAGTGGTTTTCTTTTGGGGGGGGGGAGAGATGGCAGGTGTCCCCCCCCCAAAAGGAGCCCCTATTCTGTCACTTGCTTTAAGATATCTAGCAGGCCCCCCCCCCTTTCTGGCTAAAAAGTTAAACCCAAATGAGTGGTGCCATGATACCCCCTCCCCCTCACCCCTCCGATATTAGAAAAAAAGGCTTCTGTCTCTGTTCCTCCTCCCAGTCCTTTCCTTCCCCCCCCTAATATTTAAATAAAAGCAGACACGGCTCTGTGGCCGCTCCCACCACACCTGAAACCCTAAAGCCAACCAAAAGGATAGAGGTGGCAGAAGGAAGTTGGAATGTTACCCACAACAGACACAGGAAGTGGGGGCAGAAATGATAAAAATCAGATCAATAGGACAGAAAAGGAGTCCAGGAAGAGCAGCAAGGTGAGGGGAGAAAAGCTGAAAAGCTATGAGCGCAAATGCTCGTAGCCCGAGCAGTAAAATTCCATATCTGCAAGCCTTAATGGTGGAGGCGGACTTGGATATTGCTGCTATTATGGAAACATGGTTCAGCGAGTCTCATAAATGAAATACAACCCATACCGGGTTAGAATCTGTTAGAGAGGTTAAAGGGGACAGAAATGGGGAGGAGTAGCTCTTTATGTCAAAAACAATATCTGCAATATATCAAAAAGGAATCACAACAACGTGAATATAGCAGGACGTTTGTATTGTTTGTAGTCCTATCACATATTTCACCAGTTTTTCTAATTTTGGGTTTAAAAACAATACCTGAGCAACTGAAATGCAGGGGGCACTGGGAAAGGAAGAAGTGCTGTGGGCTGTCTTAAAAAGAAAATGATGGCTCTTCCATTTACACTGGTGTGGTCTACAGGCCTCCAAATCGGTCAGAAGAAATGGATAGAGATCTGGCTGAAGACATCAAAGGGATGGGAAGGAAGGGAGAAGTGCTGTTTCTTGGAGCTTCTTATCTGCCAGATGTGGACTGGAGCATCCCTGCGGCAGAACCTGCAGGAAGCAGAGAGACTGTGGATGCCCTTCAAGGGGCTCTGCTCAAATGGTGATGGGGCGAAGAACTACCGGATCCGATACTCACAAATGGAGACAGTTTCTCTGTCTGGGTAGATGCCCATGTGGGCACCACTGATGAGACGCTATGGTTTGATATAACAGCCAAGAGGGAAGTCACTTGAAGATCAAGGTCCTGGATTTCATACATATACCTAGGAGGAGGAGCTATAAGGCTGATAGGAAACAGGTGAAGTGGAAAAACAGTGGACTAAACTAAAACGAGCTCTAACAATGACAACCAATATTTATGTTAAAAAAAAAAAAAAGGAAATAAAAGTAAGAGAAAAGGAAATCATTATGGTTCTCAGAGGTGCACGCCTCGTGCACTCTGCTTGTCAGATACGTCACTCCTATCCATGCCAATTCCAGACTCTGTGCTTTCCACCTGGCTGCGCCGTGTGCTTGGAATAGTCTTCCTGAGCTGGTGCGTCACGCTCCCTCTCTTGCCGTGTTTAAAATCCCATCTAAAGACCCACCTTTTTGAAACTGCTTTCAAATCTTATGCCTGATTGTCTGCTTTTAGTCTTAACTTTCTTTTAACCAAGTCTCTTGTCCTGTATGTTTGTCTTATCAGATTGTAAGCTCTATTGATCAGGGACTGTCTTTTTGTATACCTGTACTGTGTTGCGTATGTCATGTAGTGCTAGAGAAATGTAAAGTAGTGTGGTGAATGAGAAAACAAAGGCAAAAGGATCAGCATTCAAAAAAATACAAACTCAAAAGGAGGAACACGGGGAAGAACATTAGATGAAACAAAGAAATGAGGAAACAAATCAGGATTGCTAAAGCTTGCGTGGAAGAAAAGATCACCAAAGACGTAAAGCATGGTGACAGAAAATTTTTCAGATATATCAGAGAAAGAAGGAAGATCAGAGGTGGCAAGACAAAGGAGATAAGCAGCAAGGTATGGAGGAAGAAACAGAAATATTAAACAAATTCTTCAGTTTTCACTAAGGAAGACAATTTAAAGGACTGCTGCTGGCTAGCAAGAGTACAGATGAGAGTGGGACAGGTACATCACCATTCAACACTGGAAGTGGACAAGGCCATGGAGACAGATGAGGTTCATCCCAGGATACTTAGGGAGATCAAAGAAGTGCTGGCGGGTCCGCTGAAAGACCTGTTCAAGCCATCCTTGGAGACTAGAGCAGTGCCTCAAGACTGAAGAACGAGGATTGTGATCCCACTTCACAAAAGCAATAGCAGGTAGGAAACTGGAAATTACAGGCCAGTGGTGGGAAAATTAATGGAGAATCCGTTAAAGCAAAGGATAATGAACTATCTGCAATCCAATAGGTTACAGGACGTGAGGCAACATGGTTTTACCAATGAAAGGTCCTGTCAAACAAAATCAGATTTTTTTTTTTGATTAGGTGACTAGAGAATTGGATCAAGAAAGCGCGCTCGATATGGTTTACCTGGATTTCAACAAGGGTTTTGATATTGTCCCGCATAGGAAGCTCATGAATAAAATGAAAAGCCTAGGTCACAAGGTGGTGAAATGGATTACAAACTGGCTGGCTGGAACTATTCTGAAGAAAGAAGAGCAATTTCCTCAAGGATCGGTTGTGGGACTGATTCTGTTCAATATATCTTTGTGAGCAATATTAAGGAAGGATCAGAAGGTAAAAATGTGTTTTCTTGCAGATGATACTAAGATCTGCAACAGAGTGGACACACCTGAATGAGTAGAGAGAAAGAAGTGACCTAGAAGAGCTCGAGAAGCACTCAAAGGTTTAGCAGTTGAGATTCAATGCAGAGTCATGCATATGGTGCACCGCAATCCAAACGAGTTGTCAGTCTTTTGCCATCCAACACACACAAGCACAAACTGGGAGGGAGACCGCGGGGTGATAGCATCTGATGACCTGAAGGTGGTGAAGCAATGCGACAGGGTGATGGCTAAGGCCAGAGGGATGTTAGGTTGTTTTGAAAGAGGCACAGCAAGCAGTAAAAGGGAGGCAATAATACTACTGTGCAGATCCTTGGTGAGGCCTCACCTGGAATACTGTGTTTAGTTCTGGAGACCTCATCTCAAAAATGACAAGAACAGAATGGAAGAGGTCCAGAGAAAGGCAACCAAAATAATGTGGGGTCTGTACGGAAAGCCATATGAGATGAGACTGAAACACCTCAATATTATGTATACCCTGGAAGAGAGGAGAAACAGGGGAGATATGATACAGACCTTCAAACATCTGAAAAGAATTAATGATGAACAAAAACAAAATCTTTTCCAATGGAAAGGATCCTGTAAAAGTAGTAGGAGTCACAATATGAAACGCCAAGGGGGGAAGACTCAGGCACAATGTCAGGAAATAATTCTTCATGGAGAGGGTAGTGGTTGCATGGAATGCCCTCCTGGAGGACACGGTGAAAACAAGAAGAGTGATGGAATTCACAAAGGCATTGGACAAATACAGGGGAAAGGAACCCTGCTGGCTTAGAGAATGAAAATAAAGAAATGCGGTAACTTTGCTATTACACCTAAAGGTTCCATTTTTACATGGGAGTAGCCTGCACGGAGCAGTAGTTGCTGCTACCCTTAACCAGGCTCAGATTTAGAATCATGCCACATAGGCATGTGACTAGGGCACCAAATTCTGAAAGCATCCAAATACTGGGACTCCCCCTGCTGCTCTGTGATTTCTGGGGGTGAAAACAACCACCCTCAGTCCTTCGCCTATGGGTGCCATAATCTTAAATCCGGTCCTGCCCTTAACAGAAGATTTGGGGGTATCTCGCACGGAAAGGCAATCGTGTTACTACCCTTAACAGAAGGCATGGCGAATAACTATGGAGTGGCAATTGCTACTGCCCTTAACGGAAGGCTTGCTGGGCAGACTAGATGGACCATTTTGGTCTTTATCTGCTATCATTCTCTATCGGGCCGATTCAGTAAAGTCCGCGGGAGAGCGGATGAACGCCTGCTCTCCCAGCGCACACACAGGCCACTCGCCTGTGCGCGCGATTCTGTATTTAAATTAGGTGGTGCGGTAGAAACGGGCAAAAAGGAGGCACTAGGGACACTAGGGCGTCCCTAGCGCCTCCTTTTGAACCGGAGCAGCGGCTGTCAGCGTGTTTGACAGCCGACGCTCAATTTTGCCGGCGTCAGTTCTCGAGCCCGCTGACAGCCATGGGCTCGGAAACCGGACGCCGGCAAAATTGAGCGTCCGGTTTTCGGCCCGACAGCCGCCGGCCCATTTAAAAATGTTTTTTCTTTTTTTTTACTCTTTGGGACCTCCGATTTAATATCACCATGATATTAAGTCGGAGGGTGCACAGAAAAGCAGTTTTTACTGCTTTTCTGTGCACTTTCCCGGTGCCGGCAGAAACTAGCGCCTACCTTTGGGTAGGCGCTAATTTCTTAAAGTAAAATGTGCGGCTTGGCTGCACATTTTACTTTCTGTATCGCGCGGGAATACCATCAACATGCATTTGCATGTTGAGGGCGCTATTAGGTGCCGCGGGTTGGACGCGCGTTTTCCGCCCCTTACTGAAGGGAAAACGCGCGTCTAAGGGCAGGTTAACAGTGCACTCCGTCGGAGCGCACTGTACTGTAACGGCCTGTATGTTAGTATTAAAAGACAATTCTAAACCAAACGCACTGGTACAAATTTCTAATCTATATTTTCATTTTAAAAACCCAGAATAATGTACTGCAATTGAATCTACCACAGCACACATTTCAGTATTGGAGCAATACCCCTTTCCCAGTTTTTAAGGGTTAAAACACAATGTGAAAAGGGAAACAAAAAAATCAAGTGGAAAGGGAAAAACCTCCACAGCAACCACAAAAATTGTTAATTTCTGCAGTGCACAGCTTCAAGAGGGCATAGGACAAACACAGGGGATCCCTGCAGGCTGGAGAATGAAAATAAAGAAATGGGGTAATGTTTCCCTTACACCTAAAGTTTATATTTCTACATGGGGTAGTGTCGTGATTAGCCAAGCTCTGCTTTTACTTGCTTCATTCAATCAGGTCGATACAGTAAAGTGTGCTCCGGAGCGCACTGTCAGCCTGCTCTGGACGCGTGTTTTCCCTTACCCCTTATTCAGTAAGGGGAGGAAAACACGCGGCCCACCCGCGGCACCTAATAGCGCCCTCAACATGCAAATGCATGTTGAGGGCCCTATTAGGTATGCGCGCGGGATCCAGTAAGTAAAATGTGCAGCCAAGCCGCACATTTTACTCTAAGAAATTAGCGCCGACCCAAAGGTCGGCGCTAAAAACTGCTTTTCTGTGCACCCTCCGACTTAATATTATAGCAATATTAAGTCGGAGGTCCCCAAAAGTAAAAAAAAAGTAAAAAAAAAAAAAAATTTGAATTCGGCCCGCGGCTGTCGGGCCGAAAACCGGACGCTCAATTTTGCCGGCGTCCGGTTTCCGAGCCCGTGGCTGTCAGCGGGCTCGAGAACCGACGCCAGCAAAATTGAGCGTCGGCTGTCAAACCCGCTGACAGCCGCCGCTCCGAGCCAAAAGGAGGCGCTAGGGACGCTCTAGTGTCCCTAGCGCCTCCTTTTCCTCGTTTGCACCGCGTCGCCTCATTTGAATACTGGATCGCTCGCACCGGCAAAGGGCCGGTGCGTGCGCCGGGAGAGCGGACGTTCGTCCGCTCTCCCGCGGTCTTACAGTATCGATCCGAATGTTAGGTATCCAGAGCGGGCCAGAGGTAAATGGTTGCACAATGTCTAGAGCAATCACTCAACCTTTTTTCTGTCAGGACACACTTGACAGATTGTTCTCACATGCGTGACACTGAACACGATTGTCACGGGGCTAAATGTAAACATATACTCTATCTACAGGAACCGCCCAGACACCCCAACAATGGGTGCAGAACAGAACTAGGTCATTCCATGCTCAATTTACCATAAAAAAAAAAAAAGCTTTTTCTGGTGTCGTAACAGCAACATAAACACTCTCCTCTACCAGGCGCAATAGCCCTCCTTATGAAAAAACAGTAATTAACCACCAATACATGTCCTATTGAGAAAACACAACAAATAATATTGATACAAATGCCTACATGTTGGTAAAATACCTCACCTCGGTCACACACATAGAATCGACCTTCACTAAGTACAGAAAGACCACAAATTACAAATATGGAGACAGAAACTGGAAGGAAAACCCAAAAAAGGAATGCAGTGCAAAACTGAAGAAATGGAAACAGAAATATAGAACCTAACAGACTCCCAGGATCTGCAATAATGTACACAAACTAATGCGCAAAAAAAGTTACACTTGCATTATGGAATGCACTCAAACAGTAACAACCCTACCTATGAAAAGGCAACACTACAAATATTTAACCAGGCCCTAAACACCAATATACCTCCTATTAGGGAAACAGATCAAGCCAAGCTGCTATAGATCCATACACAAAACTACAAGCTTGCAGAATACCCTTATCTGGGTCACACACGCAGAACACAATCAGACCCTCACCAAATACAGAATAAAGTAGCCATCAAGTTAATGTTTTTGTTTTTCCATTGTTGCACTGCATAAACTCAGTCTGGCTTCTTGCTATTTCCAGTTCAGTTTGTGTCTCCACATTTCTATGTATACATTTTTCAAATAATATAAAATAATAATTCTAAAACTACAAAAAATATAATAAATATTTCAAAACAACTGAAATAGAATAACATCCAATCATTAAAAACTTACAAAATTATTAAAAATTCTCTAAACACCAATAAAATATTTCAAACAGTAGACACATCACATAATACCCAATAATTAAAACGGCAGTTAATCAAGAAAGAAACTTAAGCCACCTTTACTTATCCTTCCAGCAACTCTCCTACTCCTTTCTCTTGTTGGCCAATAGCACATTACCAGAAGCAGCAATGGTTGCTGAAGCTCTGTCCTCATGCTCCTCTTCCTTAGGGTCCATGACTAGTCTGTCTCACGCGCGCGTACCAGTCACCTCCCTGACCACTCTCTCACACATGCGCACGTGCTCGCCAGTCAACTCCCTGACCACTCTCTCTTACTTGCGCACACACACACATATACTGGTTCACTCTCTCAATCTCATTCACCCCCACCCCGAGCACACATGGCAGCTACAGTACAAGGTAACTGGTATGCTGCTATTTAAAGCAGAGTCGTGACAAGCTGGGAACTGCAGAAGTGACTCTCTCCGGCCCCACAGTGGTGAGACGGCAGCACTGCAATCATCACGATATAGAGCAGTCAGCTGAGAATGTGGCAGTGAGGATTTCCTGCTGCGCAGCTATTTGGGAAATCCTTCGATTAGCTGTCCCGACTGTCTCAGAAAGGAGATTTACATTGTAAGCTTTCTGAGAAGGAGACAAACCTGCCAACAGCCGTACCTGAAATGTCACTTGCCTTGAACTTGGAAAGGCATGTAAATCCAAATCAACATTCAAGCATACCTAATGGAAAGTTTGTTTGCTATCTTATTATTGGATGTTTTTTCCACCCACATCTTGGAATTTGGGGGGGGGGGGGGAATATTACAGCTGAATACATCACTTCAGTGACTTCTTTGTTGTTGTAAATCTGCTTAGACATTGTTGTTTTTGCCTTGAACAATTTTCAAGAGCTCTTTAAGGGGGCAAATAGACATTTCCCTGTGTAAATTGGTTATTTGCAAATTGTCCATCTCTTTAGCCAGGGTTCAAGAACTCATGTACATTTATCTGCATCATGAGTAGACATTTCCTTGCCGGGGGGGGGGGGGGAGGAATGGGGCCTTGTTTGCCCTTTCAGAACTCCAGGCATTATTTCCAGCAAAAGAAAAGCAGCTGCAAGTCTCGACAGGCACTTTCCCCCCAGGGGACTTGCACTTCCCCTTTGAAAACTGGTGCAAAGCTCGCAGGTATAAGTAACCGCGGAGTTTGCATCTTTAGGGGCACTTTTGTAAATTGCCCCAGTAATGACACCAGCATTAAAAGCTGCAAAAAAATCCTTTAGATAGGACCAAGGGTTGTAATTTCATGAAGCTAGTTTTCACACTTTCTCCTTTCTGAGACAGTCCTTCACCACTGCAAATGCGGGGCAACTAATTGACGGATTTCCCAAACAGCCGCGTGGCAGGAAATCCCCGCAGCCACATTCTCAGCTGATTGCTCTGCACCCCGATGATCGCAGCTCAGGCAAACAGCTGAGTGCTGCCTTCTTACCGCTGCGGGGCTGGGGGGGAGAGTCTCGGGAGCCTTGGGACAGGATTTCTGCAGCGGCGGCAGCAGCATGGCCCTCTTCTTCCCGCGCGCCCGCTAAACATCACTTCCTCTTCCGGGCTGCAGGGTCAGGAAGAAGAAAAGGCCATGTTGCTGTTGCTGGCTTCCACGAATATTGCTGCCGTTCCTCTCCGGGCTTGAATGTGCTGACGGCACGGGCAGGAACAGCAGCAGTGTTTGTTGAGGAATTCTTTGCTTCTTGCTGGGGTGAGGAGAGGGAAAGAAACACCGGCAGGTGTGTCACGCGCTTCCTGGTCTCCCGCTGCGGGAGACCAGGAAGCGCGTGACACACCTGCCGGTGTTTGGCGATACTCCGGTTGAGAACTGCTGGTCTAGAAATTAGCAATTAATAGTACATATTTAGCATGTCTGAAGTGCATCACAGCTGTGCAAGAGGATGTTAAACGTCAGAAGCCTGGGGACAGGATGAAAGAGGAAGTAGGGTTAAAGGTTACAGTGGAAAGATCTTCTGACATGCTTAGCAAGGCAAATATAAAAATATGCCAAAAGGTAATTATCTATGCTTGTTTAAAATAAGAAAGAAGAAATAGAAATGTCAGGTCAAGATGCTGATTTTTATAGTATAAGAGAAAGCACTGTGGCGGTCAATTTTAGAATTCTCTGATGAGACATGTCAAGTCAGAAAGATTCTCTTGATATGCACATATCAATAAAGATTGATAATACTTATTGCAACTAACTTGGTATGATCATTCTTTCATCTAAGTTAGGAGAAGGCCCAGGATTTAAACAATATATTTTAAGTTATCCACAGTAGCCAGTACAGAGCGGCAGGTGCTACTACTGTAATCTTAATGATTTTTTGGTCCCATCAATGTTTATGTGAGGCCACAGTGGAAGGTGAACATACATAGTAGTTGTGGTCAGTGCATTTATTGTCCTAACATGTTACATACTTCAGTCTGTCAATTCATCTGATAGACATCATTTGAAGCATTTATCAGATTGTGATACACACATCAATATGTCCTTATCTAGTATACATAGGAAAAACGACATGGAAACTGAAGATACACCATTCCAAACAAAAAAAATTGTATTCTAAACCTGCACCTTGAAGGCGCACTAGTACAGGATTGTATTTCTCAGCAACATTTTTTTCAGACCTAAAATACTGTGTAGTAGTAGTAGGTGTGGTTTTCCACATCCACGAGAGAGGAATCAGGGTGAATTTAACTATTGAATGGAATCATTTTTTATGAATACATTTTTTTTTCCTTTTTTGTATGATGTCTATATTGTGTATGGGACACTTTTACAAAACTGATTGATCAATAATATTGGACTGTTTTCTGATTGGTTGTCGGAAAGACTGAGGTGGTCTTTAAACACTACACAACGCTCTTTTTCGTATGGAACATTTTCATAAAAAATTTGATTGGTGAATAAAATTAGACTTTGTTTTCTGATTGGTTACCAGGAAAATCATGGAGGTCTTCAAATACTATGCTCTTTTCTGTAGAAACACAAGCTAGCTGTGGAGGCTTGTGCAGATGAAAGATGCTAGAAGTTTGTCTGGAAGTCAGCCCTGAAGCAGTATTTGGCAGCAAAACATGGCCATGTCTGCATTTTCTCTAATAAAAAAAGTACTGCGTTTACTTTTCGGACTGAATTACAGTTTTTTAAAAAAAAAGTTACTTTGAATATGGATTACAATTGCTTATATTCTGAAGACTGCAATACACGGTGAGGCATGAGTAAAATGGGCATTCAATAAAAGTAATGTGTGATCAGAGAGAGGGTTATTTTTTTACCTTGATGGCAGCCTTCAGAGACAATCTTAAAGATGTGCACTGCCGAAGTTAACAATTTTTGTGGTTACTGAGGTTTTTCCCTTAAAAATTAGGAGAGGGGTTTGTGCTGTGGAGTACACTGTTTGGGGTTTTTGAAATGAAAATAAAAAATTAAGATAGATATAAATTTGCACCAGTGCTTCTGGTTTAGAATCATATTTGGGAAAACAGTGGCAGGGCCGATTGGGTATTGACGATTATAAGGCAATGCAGGCTTACCTTCTTCCCTGTGTCCACTGTTGCTCTGCTGCAACACTGGCAGTGTACACTACCAGCACTGCTGTCAGAGTAATGCTGGATACTGGAGGATGGTAAGCCTGTACAGCCTTCCCAGCTTGTCAGTTTTGTGAGAGGTCCCAAATCCACATGGGCTTTTATTTATTGTGGGAGGCAGATTTGGGAGGGGAAACTGGTGCAGAGGCTTATACATATAGAATTTTTTTTTTTTTTTATAATAGCAGAGGAGTAGATGGGAGAGGGGGCCCCAGTGCTACACATTTGGGTTTAATTTTTCACCAAAAAGAAGGGGGGAATTCCATCTGGAGCTGTAGGCTCCTTACCTACACATTTTAAAACCGGCAGCAGGGAGGCATGAATCTGCAAGGGATTACAGAGGGGGCTACTGCCGCCCCCCCCCAGAACTTTGTGTTGAAGATGGGAGGGAGGGAGGGGGAGCTAGAGAGAGTAGATCTAGGCCTCACACATTTTTTTTTAATCTGGTTGGGTGGAAGAGGTCAATGGCTGTTTGTTTTTTTTTTAACCTAGGCCAATCAGTGCTTAATTTTGAGCACTAATCAGTTTAGCCGTGGAATCTCGCCAATCACATTTTGACTGGCTAGATTTAGGAGAATACTCAGCTGAAAACTTAGGAAGTCATCTTATCCACTCAGTAAGCTCTTGAATATAGACTCCACAGCCACTCTGGCTGTCCAGAGGCACATAACCAGGCTGTCGCTTTCGGCCACCTCCTTGGGGTGTAAAACAATAGAGGGTGGAACAAAATTTAAGAGGAACAGGTATAGGAGGGGGATGGGAATTAGCATAGCAAGAGCCAGTTGTTCAGGGTATAGGGGCAGATGCAAAAGATAAGGGGATAAAAGAGAGCAGGTAGGGGGGAAGTTAGCCATTGAATGCTTCAGTGGCAAGGCAGAAGGAAGGGGACAGCAGATGCGAATATCCTCCAGTCACACCCTTACTGAGTAGCACAGATGAACTGAGCTAGAGTAGGATTTTGACGACACAGCAGGAGGGGCAGCAACTTTGCAACCAAAAAGGAAGATGAAAAATGGCAAGGTGCTCAGGTGCCAATAGATAGCGGACACCTGCACTGGAAATGGGCATTAGTTTTAGCCTGGTT
This sequence comes from Rhinatrema bivittatum, assembly GCF_901001135.1. Lineage (NCBI taxonomy): Eukaryota > Metazoa > Chordata > Amphibia > Gymnophiona > Rhinatrematidae > Rhinatrema > Rhinatrema bivittatum. The sequence goes on along the minus strand of NC_042617.1, from coordinate 103,349,270 downwards.
ATAATAGCCCCAAGTACTCAGATCAGGAATAATGGATGGCTAGGGAAGGTGTGAGAAAATAAATAATAAAAACTACTCGTGCCAGGAACGTAGCGGGCATAGGGATGTGGTAAATAAATAAATGGCAGGGGAGTAACAGCGAGGCTGTTCCATGCCTCAGAAATCTTGTCTAGCATGGCTTGATGCTGGGGAGTTAAAAGGTGAATAATGGTGATAAAGAGAACAATATTGTTACACAGTAAAAGTCTCCTCCACAGTGAGTGCTGCATTATAAAAGATATTTGAACCTGTGGCCTAATTTCTCCATTGTCAGGAAGGTTTAGCGTTAAGGTTAGAATTAGCGAGTTAATGTTTCTGTGGACCCTAATGCTGGTGATTATATATACAGGTTAATAAACACTTGAAATGGAGGGATGTCTAATTGGGAGGGGCTGGGGAAGCACATGAACAGGTGGAGTAGTCGAATGTGTACAGGGTGCCAGGTTTATAACTTCTAAGAGTATATATAACAGTCGAATTCAGAATTAGCTGCAAGTACCTAGCACTTCCGATGAATCCTGCTCAGCACGTCATGACCAGAACACCAGCCCCTGCCTTCAGCACTTTCCTGTAGCTATCACCAGCCAAGGGCAGGTTTTCTTTTCCTTACTTGTCTTTTCAAACACCTCGGTTTCTTAACCCATTATTATGGAGTGATAAAATAATACTGCCCGTCACCTCCATCAACCCCTTCCCCTCATCATCGGGCCGTATTTTTGGATTTTATTTTCTGCTAAATGTCAGCTTTGGGTCATCTTGTTTTGACTCGAAGAAGGGATTAACTCCTGAAGGCAAGTCAAGAAATGCATCGTTAGTCCAATAAAAAGTTATCAACTTAATTTTTTTTGCCTTTTTTTTTGGTTAACCTTTATTTCCATTTTCTTTCCAAAGCAGATTACCTCAAATATAGTTTTTCTTTGCAAGAGCAAACTAAATAAATATCACAAAAGCCCTGGCTCTTTAACAACTGTCGCATGACAAAAAAGGAAAACGTGGAATTTGCTCGATCGGGTTATCTGTAGCTCCCTCCTCTAACAAATAATTAAAACTTCCAAAATGGCTCAGAACTTTGTGACCCCCAGATGAGCCCTTAAACAGTGCCCAGATGGGAGGAATTTAGTTAAGAGTCTGTGAGCTCACTCACCTGCAGGAAGGGCGGGGAAAGGAAATAGAGGGCTGGGGAGATGACTAACCTGCAGGGACTTGCAGATCCCGTTCTTTGCGGAAATTTTGCTTCTGGAGCTCTGACTTTGCTTCGGACTGCAGTGATTTCCATTGCACACGGCGGCCGCAGGAGCGCCGCGCCAAGCAGCCATTTGGCTCCAGTTCAGCCGCCTGCCTGCCCCGGTTTCCTTGAGACTCGACTGCTGTAGTGGTTACTAGTCCTGAACAGCCGGAGTTTGGAATGGGTGGAACCAGTTCAGCCACCACCACCTCCTCCTCCTCTTCACCCTGGAGACGGGGAGGGAGGGGGGGTAGAGGAAGAGCAGCCCAGAGCGTCCCTCGCGCTCACCTCACGGCCAGAAAGCCCGGCGACTGCAGCGCGAGCTGTCTCGAGGCTGCACTGGGCGGAGGCTCCTCCTTCCTGGCCCCAGGGTGGAAGGTGCGGAGCGTAGGCGACCCGGGGGAGGGGAGGAAACGTGCGAGGTCGGCAGCAGGACCTCTCCCCACCCAGAAACACCGCGCTGGGCGTTTTCCAGCCTTCCCTTTAGAAAGGGGAGCTCGCGGCGGACTTCCAAGCGCCCCCTCCCGACACAGATTTATTTTAAACCGCATTGGGGAAATTTTAATTTCTTCCTTTATTTCTTGCCTTACAGTTAAAATGTTCATGTCGGGTTACAATTGTAAACTTATAATTCAATACCTCAAAAAAGAAATTAAAATTGGCGAAGTACGACAATTAAACGTATCCTGAAAACATTACAGCCGGGGCTTTGTTTACTATGTTGCGGGCGGCACTTCTAGTTGTTTTATCTTCCGAATTTCTTATCAGATGCACATGTTCAAAAGACAAGTGGTCGTGGCTTATCGTATATTACAATAGATCACTGGCTGCATCTTAGAAGTTCAGCACAGGAAAGCGAAAAAAAAAAAAAAAAAGAGGGTGAAACTGGAAATCAGGCATGACCTAGACCTAGTGGTTTGAGCAATGAATTCGTAGCCACGGAAGCCACAGTTTTAAACCCTCCACTGGCGTTGCTTGCGAAATCGGACAAGGCACTTCAACTTCTGTTTTCTCGCGTACTCTCTGGGGAAGGTGCGAATACTGCTCGAGCTACGAGAAACCGTAGCCAACAACATTTAGTGTTAGTCTCGTAGTTTGCACCTCTCCGAGGTGAGGAGCTCAGCGCCGGTCGTTTTCCTATCGTAAGCAAGCTGAATGGTTATTTAAGAGGCGAGCTCAAGCGCAAAAGAAAATGATTTTGAAGTACATAGATAGAAAGGGAGACGTCTTAATTCCTATAAATGTATGCTGATGGAGAAGATGATTTATGCATATAGTGGAGTTTTCTGCCCTGCTGACAGGTTTTCTTGATCTCTGGCCTTCAGGGCTGAGTGATAGGAGGAGCCCAGGAGGAATTGCTGATCTCAGACTGGTTTCCGGGACAACTCACTGTACTTAGTAAAGAGAGAGACACAGGGCCCTTTGGCTCTTAATGCAGCAGTTACTAGCTAAGTTCTTTCTAGAAGCTGTGTTGATCAAGGAGAATCGTGATTCTTTGTGAATTTAAATACCTTCTTTTGGAGCAAGGAAAGAATAATTCAAAGATATTGAGCTTTCCAGACCGTCCTTTTGATATTAAAAGCTAGTGCTACAACATTTTTGGATTATTCTATACCTTTTCTAATAAAAGGTATTGCAGCCTTTGAAGGATCTAGTTAAAACCAGGAATTCCGTTCAGATCCTCTGTTTTGTCGCTGGTTTGTGTTTTTGTTTTTGTAGCACAGGGAACCTCACTTTAAAGTTTACAGTGCCTGCTGTTTCAGAGGTGTTCACATATGATGTTAAATGTGTGGATCCCTGATAGTCCTAGAATTCTACATAAGGCATGCGATAACCTACAGAGCCAAGTGTCCCCTCAGAGGTTAAGGGGAGAGGCTGAGACAAGGAAGTACAAAGTACATGGAATTTCACAGATCTAGTGTTAATTAGCGGTGTGTTATACAACAAACAAAACATTCACCACAACACAGTTTGCTTTTATTTTCCAGGATCACTTCTTGTTCTGCTGGAAAAGATTGTAAATGCTAATACCCTCAGGTAAGAATAATTAACTTTCTTTCCCCATTAACACTTTTCTTCTGTTTCAGCTATAGGGTAATTCTCATTCATGTACAAGATACAGTTACATTAAAAGCCTATTCTTAAATTAAATGACTATTCTCTTTACTACATTCTTTTTCTTTCTTCTATAGGTAATTCCCAGTGAAGTGTGGAACTAAGGTAAGCCTTGATGTTTTACTCTGGATTATTTAACATTTCTTTAACTAATTGCTAACCAAATGTTTGTTTTACATAGGATTAACATGTATGATGATAATAATACAAGTAAATATTCCAAATACAAATTTGTATAACACAATATAAGTAACCCAGTTGAGTATGTGAATTCTGACCAGAATTTTGTGGCCTTTCTTCAGAGAGCTCAAACGACATTGAGTGCCCAGAAAGTCCTTCAAAGTCTCAGGCAGATGAGAAGACTGTAGACACAGGAACAAAGACTGGTCACACGATGCAGCTGTTCTCTAGCCCTTTTGCCTCATGACAAACCAACTTCTATAGGTATAATTACAATAAAACCTTCCCTATACCCACTCTCGTGAAGGATCTTGCACAATAATGTTCAGATTACTTACCTGGTAATCTTGTTTTCCTTAGTGTAGACAGATGGACTCAGGACAAATGGATAGTATCCGCGTGCTAGCAGTTGGAGATGGATCTGACGTCAGCACAGGGGCGTGTATATATCCCCACAGGAAGCGCAGCTGTTCAGTAATCTTCCTTGCAAAAGCTGTTATGGATGTGTGTACTGACGCTCAATGAAAAGTAAAGAAAAAAGTGAAAACAGGCCTCCCCTGACCGATTGACAGTGGCCGGAGACCGCCAGCCTTCCCAACCGGAAGGCGTGGATATAGGCAGAGTGTACGCTCTTAGGAACACAAAAGTCAAAGGCGTACCCGGAATCAGTGAAACCCATGGACACAGGCAGCTGGGCGGGATGCTGAGTCCATCTGTCTACACTAAGGAAAACAAGATTACCAGGTAAGTAATCTGAACATTTCCTGGCGTGTAGCCAGATGGACTCAGGACAAATGGGATGTACCAAAGCTTTACACCCCGCCTGGGCGGGAGGCTGCCTGAGGACCATGCAGTACCGCCCTCGCAAAGGCCGAGTCCTCCCTGGCCTGGACATCCAGACGGTAGAACCGAGAAAAGGTATGGAGGGAGGACCATGTCGCCGCTTTACAGATGTCCGCCGGTGACAGCATTCGGGATTCAGCCCAAGACGCCGCTTGGGCTCTGGTAGAATGAGCCTTAACCTGTAGAGGCGGAGCCTTCCCAGCCGCCACGTAGGCGGCTCTGACCACGTCTTTAATCCAGCGGGCAATGGTGGGCCGAGAGGCCGCTTCACCTTGCTTCCTCCCGCTGTGTAGGACGAACAGATGGTCTGTCTTCCGCAGGTCTGAGTCATTGTCAGATACCTGGGCAGCAATCTGCCGAGGTCGAGATGGCGTAATAAACGGCCTTCTTCAGATTTCTTCAAACCTACCGTGGTAGGCAAGGATATGGTTTGGTTAAGATGAAACTGTGAAACCACTTTAGGGAGAAAGGAGGGAACCGTCCGAAGATGGATAGACTCCGAAGTGATACGTAGAAAGGGGTCACGGCAGGACAGCGCCTGTAGTTCAGAGACGCGGCGTGCGGAGCATACGGCCAGCAGGAATACCAACTTCAGGGTTAGAGACCGTAGAGACAAGCCCCGAAGGGGTCGGAAGGTGGATCCCGCAAGGAAATCCAGAACCAGATTAAGGTTCCAGAAGGGTATAGGCCACTTTAGTGGCGGACGAATATGCTTGACGCCTTGCAGGAAACGAGAAACATCAGGGTGCTTGGCGATAGTCTTGCCACCTCTCCTGGGTCCATAGCACGATAGTGCCGCTACCTGAACCTTGATGGAGCTGAGGGAGAGACCCTTCTGAAGCCCATCCTGCAAGAAATCCAACACAATAGGAATAGTGGCGGCATGTGGACTGGTGCCATGAGAGTCGCACCATGCTTCAAAGATTCTCCAGATCCGTACGTAGGTGAGGGAAGTGGAAAACTTGCGAGCCCGGAGGAGTGTAGTAATCACAGGCCCCGAGTAACCCTTTTTCTTCAGTCGAGCCCTCTCAATGGCCAGACCGTAAGAGAGAACTGAGCCGGATCCTCGTGCAGAATGGGACCTTGACGTAGAAGGTCCCGGAGAGGAGGCAGGGGGAGAGGTTCCCCAGCCAGCAGGCGTCTGAGGTCCGCGTACCAGGGTCTTCTCGGCCAGTCCGGGGCCACCAGAAGAACTAGGCCCTGGTGTGACCGAATCCTGTGGATGAGGGCACCCAGTAGAGGCCACGGGGGAAAGGCATATAGAAGAGTCCCCGGAGGCCACGGCTGGACCAGAGCATCGATGCCGTGCGAGCACGGGTCGCGCCTGCGGCTGAAGTATCTGGGTACCTGAGCATTGGACCTGTCTGCCAGTAAATCCATGGCCGGGATCCCCCAGTGATCGACAATCATCTGGAAAGCTGTGGGGGACAGCTGCCACTCGCCTGGATTCAGGCGTCCCCTGCTGAGGAAGTCTGCTGTGGTATTGTCCTTCCCGGCAATGTGGACGGCGGAGATGTCCCGCAGATTCGCCTCTGCCCAAACCATGAGTGGGGCGATTTCCAGAGATACCTGTCGGCTTCTGGTTCCGCCCTGACGGTTGATGTAGGCCACCGTGGTGGCGTTGTCGGACATCACCCTGACAGCTCTGTGCCGCAGCCGCGGAGCGAAACGAAGGCAGGCCAGTCTGACTGCCCGGGCTTCCAGGCGATTGATGTTCCATGTGGACTCCTCCCTGTTCCAACGCCCTTGCGCAGTGAGTTCTTCGCAATGTGCTCCCCAGCCGCTGAGGCTGGCATCCGTGGTGAGCAAGATCCACGTGGGCGAGGACATCCGCGACCCCCTGCTCAGGTGGTCGGACCGCAACCACCACCGCAGCTGGATCCGAACATGGACCGGCAGAGGGAGGCGCGTGGAATAGGCTCGGTGATGGGGGCTCCAGCGAGAGAGCAGGGAATGCTGTAGTGGTCTCATATGGGCTCGTGCCCAAGGCACCACGTCCAGAGTGGAGGCCATGAGACCCAGAACTTGCAGATAATCCCAAGCTAACGGCCGACTGGTTCCCAACAGATACTGGATACGCTGCCGAAGTTTCAACTGGCTCTTGGACGTAAGACTGACAGTGTCCGCCCGAGTGTTGAACCGTACCCCCAGATATTCTATGGACTGGGAAGGCTGTAGGCAGCTCTTGCTGAGGTTGATGACCCAGCCCAAGCTTTCCAGAAGGGCGATCACCCTGTCGGTTGTCCGCAGGCTCTCCGCTCGGGACTTCGCCCTGATCAACCAGTCGTCTAGGTAGGGATGGACCAAGATCCCGTCCCGCCTGAGTGCCGCCGCCACAACCACGATCACCTTGGTGAATGTCCTCGGGGAGGTGGCCAACCCGAAGGGGAGAGCTCGAAACTGGAAGTGGCGGTCCAGAACCTTGAAGCGGAGGAAGCACTGATGATCCGGATGTATCGGAATATGAAGATAGGCTTCGGACAGGTCTAATGCCGTGAGGAACTCTCCGGGCTGGACTGCGGCTTTGACGGAGCGCAGAGTTTCCATGCGAAACCTCGGCACCCGTAAGTACCGATTGAGGGATTTGAGGTCCAGCACAGGCCGAAAAGTGCCCCCTTTCTTGGGTACTATGAAATAAATGGAATAGTGTCCAGAATTCACTTCCCAGGCAGGCACTGGGAGGATGGCGTTCAAGGTCAGGAGCCTCGTCAGGGTGGCCGCCAATGCTGCCTTCTTGAGCGGGGAACATGAAGACTCCACAAACTTGTCCGGAGGAAGATGATGAAAGTCCAGATAATACCCCTCTCGGATAACTGCGAGGACCCACTGGTCCGACGTGATCTCGACCCATCTGGGGTAGAAGAGGGTCAACCTGCCCCCTATGGCTTCGTCCCCCAGATGAATCGGCAAATTCTCATTGTGGAATGCGACCGGGACCCCCGCCCGGCCCGTTCCCCCGTCTGCGCAGCCTGGACCGAAAGGACTGATTCCTGGCCGGAGGACGCGGCGTCTGGTAGCGCCCTCTATATGGAACAAATCGCTGTGAACCCCTGCCCCTGGAGGGCCGGGGACCAGAGCGCTGTCCCCTCCTGGACCGGTCTTCTGGTAGGCGAGGCACAGGAGAGGCACCCCAGGAAGCGACAAGCTTATCAAGGTCACTGCCAAACAGAAACGAGCCCTGAAAAGGCAATTTGGTGAGGCGAGACTTGGAAGGGGCATCAGCGGACCATGGCTGGATCCATAGGTGTCTCCTGGCGGCCACGGAAGACGAGATCCCCTTAGCCGTGGTTCGAACCAAATCCGATGCGGCATCGGTGAGGAAGGAAAGAGCGGGCTCCATGTCAGCCGCCGGAGCGTTGTTCCGGACCTGAGACAAGCAGGCACGAGTGACCACCGTGCAACAGGCCGCAATCCTCAAAGAAAGAGCTGCCACCTCAAAATTTTGCTTCAGAATAGCGTCCATCCGCCTGTCCTGGGGCTCCCTGAGGGCCAAACCCCCTTCCACAGGAATGGTAGTGCGCTTGACCACAGCGCTAATTAAGGCGTCCACCTGAGGGCATGCCAGGAGGTCCTGGAGAGCCGGTGCCAATGGGTACATGCCTTTCAGGGCCCGGCCCCCTTGAAAGGAGGCCGCCGGTGCTGCCCATTCCAAATCAATGAGTTGCTGAGCTGCCTGCAAGAAAGGAAAATGGCGGGCTGTAGGACGAAGACCTTCCAGCAGGGGGTTCTGCGCAGAAGGAATCGAAGCACCGGGTCCAGTGATCTCCAACTCCGCCAGACACTGAGACACGAGGTCCGAGAGGTCCTCCTTAGGGAAAAAGCGCCGCATAGTCCGGTATGGCGCAATCCCTGGGGGGAGGTCCCCTTCGTCCGGGAGTTCGGACTCGTCCGGTGAAACCTCCAGGTCCGAGTGATCGGGACTGTCCAATAGCGGGAGGTCCCGCTCCCGAGAAGGCTGCGAGGGTCCCGGAACCGGATCCCTAGAGGCTGCCATCATGGCGGCAGCCGCAGTATGCGCCGGAGACGCCGCCCCCGCAGGAACCGCAGCAACCGCCGGAAGAACAGGCGCAGCAAGGACCGTAGGGGCAGGACGCGAAGCCGTCTGCATCTGGACAAAGGCATGAATTCCCTGAAAAAGATCCACCCAGGAAATGGAAGCCGCCTCAAAACGCCGGGGTACCAGATCCCCCGGGATTCCCGAGCGGTCGAGACCGCCTCCCAAATCCGGGGTAGCCGCAGGTGAACTATCAAAAAACTGCGGCTGAGATTGGTCCTGGCCGGAGGGTCCCCCGGCCGCCGCACATTGGGTACACAGGGAGTCGGGGGTCAGTACCGCGCGTGGCACGAAGGTGGTACGCGGAGCAGAGGCCCAGAGCTGAAACGTCTAGGGCAAGTGGCGGCGCAGCTGCGGCCGCGGCTGCGAGCTGATCCATGAGCAGAATATAGCAAGCGTGCGCTTCCTATGCGGCAGCAATAGGCGCAGGCTAGAACAGGCGCACAATAGCAATAGGATGCGGCAGCAATAGGCGCTGAATAGAGCAAGCGCACAATAGCAAAGGCAAGCGGCAGCAATAGGCGCTGAACAAAACAAGCGCACAATAGCAATAGGAAGCGGCAGCAATAGGCGCTGAGCAAAACAAGCGCACAATAGCAATAGGAAGCGGCAGCAATAGGCGCTGAGCAAAACAAGCGCACAATAGCAATAGGAAGCGGCAGCAATAGGCGCTGAGCAAAACAAGCGCACAATAGCAATAGGAAGCGGCAGCAATAGGCGCTGAGTAGGAACAGGCGCCCAATAGCAAGAGTATGCGACAGCAATAGGCGCTGAAAAAACAGCCGCACAATACGAAGCAGGTAGCAATATACACCTAAGGGCAGTCAATAGGCATACAGCAGCAATATGCGGCACATACTCACAGTGGTAGCCAAGAAGCAAGAACAAGGAGGAGAGGAGAAAAAAAAAAAAATAAAAGCCGCGCCCATTACAGGCGCGGAATACCTGAGTAAGGCCACAAATGGCGTCCTCCACAGCTTGCCACGCCGCCGGTCCTCTAGATAGCGGAGACCTGGGTGAAGAGACGTACGCCGTACCAAATCTGCAGCGCTGCCGGGCAGGATCACAGGCGGTCTCCGGCTGCGAGGGGAAAGGGCCGATACCTTTCACCGCCGCGGTTGAGGCACTGCACCCGCTACCTCGTCCACGCCGGGAGCGAGGGCCTCGGCTGAACCGAGGACTTACACCTCCGGGGGACCACGGGAGTCACCCCGGGAAGCTCAACTGGGGGGCACGGCCAGAACGGCCCCTGAGGAGCGCGGGGCTCAAAAAGGTGTTGAAGAAAGGTAAAGTAGAATCTAGAAGAGAAGAAAACAAAAATGAAAGTAGTCTTGGAAAGCACGCTGAACCAGCGTGCAGGCACTCCAAACTGCTTTGGAGACGGAAATTACTGAACAGCTGCGCTTCCTGTGGGGATATATACACGCCCCTGTGCTGACGTCAGATCCGTCTCCAACTGCTAGCACGCGGATACTATCCATTTGTCCTGAGTCCATCTGGCTACACGCCAGGAAATGCATGTATGCCTGTAGCTGTGTGTGTGTTCTAATCTTATGACTATTGGGTAACTAAAAATAAACAGCGTTTCACTTTCTAAATGCATCCATCCTGTCTATTACATATTGAGGGGCATAGGATAGATTGAGGTTGGGTGGCACCATTTTGGAGATCACCAACATTGAGACAGGAGGGAGCAGGGCTTCTTCCTTCCTCATAGCTTGAAGAAAGAACCATATGAGGGGGTAAGCATTGGGGGGAGGAGTCAGAGGGTCTTGTGGGAGGATTTAGTGCTGTGGGGCTTGGGAAGATGGGCTTTCTGTTTGCGGGGATGTTAGTAAGGGTAGTTGTGTGATGGAGGTGATCATGAGTGGGTGGGGGGTCTTCAGTGAAGGAGAGTCTTCAGTAAAAGGGGTTATCTTGAACAGGGGAGGTTTTTGAATGGGAGTATGTGTAAGGTGGGATTCTCCCTCAGGGAGCATCCAGTCTCGGTGTGTGTGTGTGTGTGTGGGGGGGGGGTATCTGAGAGTTTGGGACCCACTTTTCTAGGGGGGGGGGGCAGGGAATCAAAAGCCCCATTTGAGCTTGCATAGCCTGGCTAGGTTAATGCATAAATCTAACTATACTTACAGAGATGTCATTAAGTTTATGGCTTCCCAGTGGCTTAACATCAATATTTTAAACACATTTCTTAGTTAATACAGTTTTTTTTTAAATGTTAGCACACTTTTTTTTTGTGCATATGTACTATGTATATCATGAAGTTACTAATATTAGTAGTACATTTTTAGCATATGTGCTAGAGATTTTAACACACACACTTTTAATATCTCCAGAAGTGTGACATCCTGTTAGCAGTAAATGACTAAAAAGTAACCTATAGCATATAGAATGAAAACGTCAAATAGGTAATTTTGGGCAAAGCTTTTGTCAAGGACAGAAAAATATGGGTAATGTAACCATGGACTACAAATTTTCATGTGGGAGAAAACGTTTGTAACTTAACCTGTACATTTCATATTGTGCCAATCACTGTGAATAGCAGAGAGGATGCCCGTGTGTTTGCCTACCCATGGGTTAATCACGGTGGTGCTGTTAATGATTATGTTGTTTTATGGATTTAGTAACTGCTGCTTCAGGCATATTCAATGGCCTGGTACTTCTTAGGTTTCTGTACAGTCATATTCCTTTATGTGATCATAAGAGATGATTTCACAATTTGATCAGGTGATTATCAGGAAAAAGGCACTCCCTTAGCTCTATAGATGGAAGGAGTACAGAATTATTTGGGGAACTTTTTCCCCCTTCTTAGTAGTCTTCACGTTTTACAGAATGGTAAAAATGGGAACATCACAAAACATTTTTGAATGTCTGTGTAATTATTCATCATTTTACTGCTGGTTGATGTCTTTAACTACAACTGCAAGATACTGACTGGCTAGTAAGTATCTTTGGGTATTTTATACAACTTAAAAAAGGCCTCAAGAAGCAAACATATGTAGCCCCCACTCTGGATATAACTGCTGTGGATATAACTGTAAGCTGGGCACACCCAGTACTAAGGTTAAGTCCGGACTTAGTCCTGCAATCTTGGCATGGATTATGTGAAAGAGGGGGCGGTTCAAACACCATGGCCCAAGGCATTCAGACAGTGACAGGAGACATTTCAAGCAAAGTATTTTGTTCCAGAATTAAAAGTCTTTACTTAACAATTCAAATGAAATAGTTACAAGTGGTACAGTGTTCAAGCATGTAAAATCCAGCAGCAGGTGCTGAGAGGTAACAAGGGTTTATTGATCCTTGCTGGTGACACCATCCTGGGAGCCCCTCACTCCTGGTCTTTTGAGGATCAGTGGATGGTCAGCCCTCTCCGTCTTTCCTCTCCACGTATCTGGTCACCTCTGGACAGGCACCTAACACACACTTCTTGCGGTTCCTGTGTAGACCTCTGTTCATCTTAAACTCTGATCCAAGTCCTCTTTCCCCATAGAAGGATGGACCCAGGGTGAGATATTTACTCCCTCAGCAGAGGGATACTCTCCACCCTACGGCTAGATTCCCCAGGAACAGCTACTAATGGTAAATGATCACCACAGGGAATTAATGGTGGGGTCCTCTGTACTCACTATAAAAATCTGGAACATAAGGCAGGTTTTCCCCCTTTCCCAACCCTAGGCTCTTAAAGAGGCTGATGTAATAAGGGATGCTCAACAGAGTGCACAGTTTTACTTGCAATTGTGTGCACATACTTTACTTCCAATGCAGCAAAGAGTTTTCTGCACAGAAATGCATGTACAGGTTAGCACCGTCCAATATATATTTAATAGTAATGAAGGCATTTGTCTATTATCCTCATAGCAGAGAGATGCACTGGCTTAACTCATGTTTTCTTAGCATTAAAAACTTAACTAATAGCGGTAGAGTAAAGTTATCCAGGGCCAGTATTAGTTTATATGCAGAAGCCTGAGTTTCAGTGCCAGGTCCTGTCCTTTGGATTTATGCATAGAAAGCATTTTTTGTGCATATAAATCATATTTTATGTGCATAAATCATGTTTCTATGCATGCTAATCATGTTTTAATGCACTATTTCAGGTTAGAATGCTTTGATTTTTTTTTTTTAATTCCCAGTGTATTCGCATACCATTAGTGTATTGCATCGCGGTATAATAATAATAAAAAAAAATTTTATCATGTGCATTAAGAAACTGTGCACTGAATTTCCTAGAGGTGAATGCTATAGCAAATGGTTCAGTCTGCTCACTACTCTGATCACAATATGTCCCCATTGGGAGGAACACAGAAATAGTGAAGAGACCATAGGTCCCTTTTATATATAAATAAATGACAGTGAATAAACTTCTTTTGCCTTTGCTGGACAGTACTGTGTCTGCAATCTCCTGGGCAAGTGAATCTCTTCTTCAAGGATTAAATCACAGATATGTGGTACTGCAAAGAAGTGGCTCCAGTTGGAAGGGCCAGAAGCTTAACAGGTGAATGGACAGCTGCTGTCTTTTAAGGATAATGTCCTTGGGGGGGGGGGGGGGGGGGAGCTGCATAGATTAAGGATTTAATGTTCTAAAGTGCAATAATTTTGTTATGTTACTGTGAGTGATCTATGTGAATTATCATGCAGAAATACCTTCTGATTAACACCATGTATAAAGCTGATGAGATGCAAAATTATCATGTGATATCTTTACCGGGTTACTGTGAGTTATCATAGTTACAACATATAACCCTTGATTGCAAGGGAAAAAATGCAGACCCATAAGCTATCACAGGAAATACCCCCTCAAGCCAAGTGTAAAAACCAGGCCTTTGTCCCATTTACCAGTGCTGCTAGAAGGCTGTGCAGAGCTAGTACAGGAAGGAAGAGGTGAATACTACTACTTCTGGCTTTCATTTCTAAAGCACTACTGGACATAGGCAGTGCTGTACAGATGCACATAAGAGTCCCTGCTCCATGGAGTTTACAGTCCGTCTAAGAAGTGCATGACAAACGAGTATGTGGGAAGTGTATTTATTGTAGGAAGTACTTCAGAAGGTGAGTTTTTAAATTGAGTTTGAATAGGGCCAGAGAGGGAGCATGATGCACCAGTTTAGGAAGTTTATTCCAGGTGTACTGTGCAGCAAAGTGGAAAGTATGGAGTTGGGAGGAGAAGGGCACAGATAAGAGCGACTCAAATTCATGAGGAATGTTGTAGGGAGAGAATAGGTTATGGGGAGTAGGGGTGTGCATTCGTTTTGAACGCATATGTAAAACGCAACTTATATTTTTAAAAGAGAAAAAAAAGGTTTGAGGAGAAACGCATCGTGAGTTCCAACTTATTCAACATAGCTATGTTGAATACGTTGAACCTAAATAAACACTTAAACCCCCACCCTCCTGACCCCCCCCCCCCCAAGACTTACCAAAACTCCCTGGTGGTCCAGCGGGGAGTCAGGAAGCCATCCCTGCACTCCTTTGCGATTTCCTCACGGCGCCGATAGCCTGTGTCACAGGGGCTGCCCGTGCCATTGGTCAGCCCCTGTCACATGGTCACGGCGCCATCTTGTGCTTCTACCACGTGACAGGTAGGTCATGTGGCAGGAGGGCGCTCCGGGACCCCCGCTAGACCGAACCGGAACTTTTGGCCAGCTTGATACGTTGAAGGTGAGGGTCGATTCCTCTGTTGACGTACCTGTCACCCTGCATTCCATCATGAGCAAGTCATCGTGACTTTGTGCCATGTACCCGAACAAAGAGAGGGATAGGAAAGAGCCTCCCCCCACAACCGCTCCTTCACATTTTAACAGTGGGACCCCTCCCCGCCTCATTAGGCTCTATTTTTTCTACTTTGGGCTATAAATCCCTTTTCATTTCTGGCAACACTAGTTATGGTGTACCTGCACTGCTTGCTGCCTGTATTGCCACCTCCAGATCCAGAAGCTTAAATTACTACTGGAACTCCCTCCCTTCCTCCCATGTCTTCTTCTTGTCTCCTTTTCTTCTGCATACAGTTCATGTTTACCGTATTCGCCTATAAATGCATGCACTCTGTGGCTCCCCATTAGGGATGTGCAGGCAAAATGTTTTCGGTGAAACGTTGATACGTTGAAGGTGAGGGTTGATTCCGTTCAATATGGAAGTATGGAGAAATCCATAAGTTGTGGATCTGTCCATACATTTCCCGGTTCCCTAAACAAACATTTAAACCCCCCACCCTCCTTAATCCCCCCCCCCCGGAACTTTTGGCCAGCTTGGGGGGGGCCTCCTGACCCCCCCCCCCCCAAGCTGGCCAAAAGTTCCAGTTCGGTCCAGCGAGGGTCCCGGAGCGACCTCTTGCACATGACCTACCTGTCACGTGGTAGAAGCACAAGATGGCGCCGTGACCATGTGACAGGGGCTGACCAATGGCACGGGCAGCCCCTGTGACACAGGCTATCGGCGCCGTGAGGAAATCTCAAAGGAGTGCAGGGATGGCTTCCTGACTCCCCGCTGGACCACCAGGGAGTTTTGGTAAGTCTTGGGGGGGGGGGGTTAAGGAGAGTGGGGGGTTTAAATTTTTATGTAGGGAACCGGGAAACGTATGGACAGATCCACAACTTATGGATTTCTCCATACTTCCATATTGAACGGAATCTACCCTCACCTTCAACGTATCAACGTTTCACCGAAAACGTTTTGCCTGCACATCCCTAATGGGGAGCCACAGAGTGCATGCATTTATAGGCGAATACGGTAAACATTGAACTGTATGCAGAAGAAAAGGAGACAAGAAGAAGACATAGGAGGAAGGGAGGGAGTTCCAGTAGTAATTTAAGCTTCTGGATCTGGAGGTGGCAATACAGGCAGCAAGCAGTGCAGGTACACCATAACTAGTGTTGCCAGAAATGAAAAGGGATTTATAGCCCAAAGTAGAAAAAATAGAGCCTAATGAGGCGGGGAGGAGGCCCCCCTGTTAAAATGTGAAGGAGCGGTTGTGGGGGGAGGCTCTTTCCTATCCCTCTCTTTGTTCGGGTACATGGCACAAAGTCACGATGACTTGCTCATGATGGAATGCAGGGTGACAGGAAGGTCAACAGAGGAAGCGCAGGTTTAGCTCAACCCCCTTACACACACATTTTTCCCATACAATGGGGAATAAACTAGCCCAATTATAGACAGTGCTGGGGAGGAGCCGGCTGTCGTGGTACATGTGGGCACCAACAACATAGGAAATTGTGGGAGGGAGGTTCTGGAAGCCAAATTTAGGATATTAGGTAGAAAGATGAAATCCAGAACCTCCAGAGTGGCATTCACTGAAATGCTTCCTGTTCCATGTGCAGGTCCCCAGAGGCAGGCAGAACTCCAGAGTCTCAATGCGTGGATGAGACGATGGTGCAGGGAAGAGGGATTCAGTTTTGTAAGGAACTGGAGAAACTTTTGGGGAAAGGGGGAGACTTTTCCGAAAGGATGGGCTCCACCTTAACCAGAGTGGAACCAGGCTGCTGGCACTAACTTTTTTAAAAAGGAGAGAGAGCAGCTTTTAAACTAGGACAAGGGGGAAAGCTGACGGTCACTCAGCAGTGCATGGTTCGGAGGAATGTATCCTTGAAGGATACTAATGAAACAGGAGAGTTAGGGCATCCCAACAGAGAGGTTCCAATAAAAGCAAACTTAGTCCAAGTGCCTATATGTGTGAGAAATGACCCCAGGTGTTGCTATTTCAGTAATCCAGTGAGAGATTAAAATATAATCTTAATGATTCTATTCATGCTCCTATTCTTTTATGTTGCTGTTAAAGAGTAAAACACTGACAGCTTGAACCATTCCTTCCCCTTCCTTTTTTGTGTATATTACAAAACCACAAACTGCATCTGCCAAGAACAGATCTTTAGAACTAAAAAGGAGAAGGGGGGGGGGGGGGGGTGGTGCAAATCTCTTCTTGGCAAAGCAAAGGTGGAAATGTATAAGGTTAGATTTTACCCCTCCCCCCAACCAGCTTTTATGCAAACCTTTTGCAAAATAGATATGGTAAAATAACAATTTAGAGAAGCTGTTAGAAGGCCTAGCTGTAAAACCCAGTCAGCCCCCCCCCCCCCCTCCCCTGCTTCTTGCTGAAAAACAATAACCACATAGCACAGTGTCAATGTGTCATCTCCCCAGCCTCTGCACAAGCTTTTTAGAAAATTGCAATTCAGCAACAGCAAGAACAGGGAACAAGAAAAGGGGTAAGCGAAACGGGGAATAAATGTATATAATGTACTGCAGAATGGTGTAAAGGTGTGCCTACTCTTGTACGACACCCGTGCTTGCAAGCCCGTGAAATAAACTTCTAAGAGATGTTTCACTGACATTTGTGTTCACTGACTGTTAGGATTTGTGAGTATGTGGGCCCTGGGCCGAGGTGAGAGATGGTACCGCCCACGGGGAGGAGTCCTGTGAGCCTCACCGGAGGCAATCAGCTAAGGGTGCGTAGAGCAACAGGTGCTGGAGAGAGAGAGGAGAGGGCAGGAGAGCTAGAGATGGTGACCCCAGGGGGAGGAGCCACGGGGCGTCAGCACGGGGAGCTGACGTCAGTTCTAGCTAGAATGTCCTTGAGTTTTTATTAAAGAAACAGAGTGGCACTGCCCTCGGAGCCGAGATTGCACATGCAGAATTATACCAGGCCATACAAGGGTTAAAGGTGGGTAAATCTCCTGGGCTCGATGGCTTCACTGTTAAATTTTATAAAGTGTTCCAAGCAGAGGTGATCCCGCCTTTGTTGAATATATTTAACTCATTGAGGGAGTAAGGCTCGCTATCATCTGATTCAAACTTGGTGGGTATAACAATTCTAGCCAAGGGTGGGAGAGATCCCACTCAGTGTGGCTCATTCTGCCCCATCTCTCTGATCAATGTTTACCTCAAACTCCTGGCCAAAATCTTAACTACAAGGCTAGTGTTAGTAGCCCCGATTCTGATACATGAGGACCAGTCCAGGTTCGTTCCAGGCCGACTAGCTTCAGATAATGTGAGGAGGGTTCTGGAGATTATTTGACAAGCAAGAAAGGTGGCGGTACCTATGGTGCTGTTAGGGATTGATGCTGAGAAGACCTTCAATAGGGTGCACTGGCCATACCTTTTTAAGGTTCTTGATAAATTCCAGCTGGGCGACCATTTTGTTAAATCGATTCAACACTTATATGAAAACCCATGGGGGAGCCTGAAGGTAAATGGTGAATATGTAGCCCCATTTCCAGTAAAGAGGGGAACCAGACAAGGATGCCCCCTATCACCGCTTCTATTTGCCCTCTCCCTTGAACCATTTGCTGTTAGGGTGAGGGCGAAACCAGGAGTTCGGGGGTCTAATGAGGGGATCCAATGGCTATAAGATCTCTGTTTGTGGATGACCTCTTATTCAAAATCACCAAGCCTGAGGACTTCCTACCTCTTTTACTGCAGGACCTGAAGGATTTTGGGGGAGTCTCAGGCTTCAAAGTTAATGAAGACAAATCAGAGCTCCTCAATATCTCAGTGCAGTCAACCCACTTTGATGATATTGCCCGCACTCTCCCATACTGTGTTGCGAGAGATTGGGTGAAATATATTGGCGTTAAAATTGGGCCAGAGCATGGGGACCTCTTTCGACCGAATTACGACCCACTGTTTCTTACTATCCAAAGTGACTTGAATCGCTGGGGTAAGGGACTGTTTTCCTGGTTTGGGAGAAAAGCCATAGTGAAGATGAATGTATTACCCCATCTCAGCTAATTTTTCCAAACATTCCCGATTCCAGTTTCCGGATATCACTCTGATACAAAGGCAACGCAAGCTGTTTCGATTTATTTGGAAGCGGAGACCTCCCAGAGTAGGACGTGCCACCCTATTCCAAGAGAAACTACAAGGGGGCCTTCGGGTGCTTAACTTAACATGGTATTTTGGAGCCTCCCAGCTGAGCGCGTTCCTTCATTGCCAATCAGGGGACTCACTCAAACTTAAACCATGGGTCAGGATAGCCTCTCCTGCAAGCCATCAGCCTCCCCTTCATGTTAGGGCTTGGCAGAAGAGATGTAGCTAGTTCAAGGACCTCTCTCCCTTTATGCAGATGTTATTTCAAACATGGGAAAAGTGGAAAACTAGACTGGTAGGAGATAAACGGGGGTATCATTTAACATCTTTTCTGTATGACAAATCATTTCCACTGGGTACTGGCCCAAGTGTAGTTACCAGATGGGGAACTCAAGGCCTCTATAAATGGGAACAATTGTGGGATGGGCAGAAACTTTGACCCTTCACTGACTTACAGCGTTTATACAGCTTGCCAGCCACGGACTATTATGCGTATAATCAGGTTTGACATTATTTTGCTACAGCTTGTATAGTGCTGGAATTATGCAAGGGCAAGTCACTGTTTGAAAACCTATGTTCCCAATCTCCCAGAGTTACGAAACCCATTACAAGAATTCTTACTATTATTAAGGGAGTAAAGCATCTTACCAGCGAGCATGGGAACGAGATTTTTTTTGGGGGGGGGGGGGGGGGGGGGGTCGCCCTGGAGGACGCTGAATGGGATCAGATCTTTTCTGCTATCAGTAAAAGCTCAGTGTCCACCACCATAAAAGAAAATGGTTATTAAGGTACTATACCGTTGGTTTCTCACACCTGAAATATCTGCAAAATATATGGCAGAACTGACAGTTCTTGCTGGAAAGGGTGCAGACAAAATGTGACTTTCTTGCACATGTGGTGGGAGTATCCAAAGTTGTCAAAGCTGTGGGAGGATGTCCCGAGACTTTATTTGTCAGGCGGCAGGAGTAACTATACCTGCAGAACCAAAAGTTTGAGGTGGGCTCTAAACGTGTTAAGATGGATACACCAGGTCTTCTCTGCTGTCACATGCGAAATTGCTCTCTGGTGGCACAAGGCTAAAGTGCCTTCCTTGCACCACTTCTTTCCCGGTGGGGAACAGTATTTTATATGGGGAAGTTAACAGCTATCAGATGTGATCGCTTACATAGTTTTGAAAAAGTATGGCAGCCTTTTCTAACCTGGAAAGAGAGGGGCCAGTCAATTACTGTGGGCTAGATATACATAGCATGCTCTGCTTCATTGCTCATTAAACCCCATGATCTTGGCTCCTTGGGACTTTATCTTTGGGGAAGTGGGGTCTCTGCACATTGGGAAAGGGTTATCCTCTTTTGTCATATTCTGGTAACACACAGCTTTTATTTTTATTATTATCCTTGTGTCCATCTTTAGTGGCGGGTTTTGCAGTTTAACCATAGGGGTGGAGAGGGGGCGGGGTGGGGAAGGGAGGGCAGAAATAGGGAAAAATATTTTTCTAAACACAGGTTGTAGACTAGTTGGAAAAAAATTGACACAACATCCTTTTTGCTCATATGCTCCTTTATTGCATTCAATTTTGGCAATACATCTACACATTGATGTAATGTACCGTACCTTATTTTAAACTTTGTTCTCACTGTTACTCATCGGTTATGCATGATGTACAACAGGTTTACATGAAGGACAAATGTTAATAATCTTTGCTTATTATATCATGTTCTGTTATCAAAAAACTTTAAATTACAAAAAAAACAAAAGGGCTCCAGGGGCGATCCGGGGAACTATAGACCAGTGAGCCTGACTCCAGTGCTGGAAAAATAGTGGAAACTATTCTAAAGATCAAAATCACAGAACATATAGAAAGACATGGTTTAATGGAACACAGTTAACATGGATTTACCCAAGGGAAGTCTTGCCTCACAAATCTGCTTCATTTTTTTGAAGAGGTTAATAAATATGTGGATAAAGGTGAACTGGTAGATGTAGTTTCAGAAGGCATTTCACAAAGTCCCTCATGAGAGACTTCTAAGAAAACTAAAAGGTCATGGGATAGGAGGCGATGTCCTTTCGTGGATTACAAATTGGTTAAAAGACAGGAAACAGAGAGTAGGATTAAATGGTCAGTTTTCTCAGTGGAAAAGGGTAAACAGTGGAGTGCCTCGGGGATCTGTTCTTATATTATAAATGATCTGGAAAGGAATACGACGAGTGAGGTTATCAAATTTGCAGATGATACAAAATTATTCAGAGAAGTTAAATTACAAGCAGATTGTAATACATTGCTGGAGGAACTTGCGAGACTGGAAGATTGGGCATCCAGATAGCAGATGAAATTTAATGTGGATAAGTGCAAGGTGTTGCATATAGGGAAAAATAACCCATGCTGTAATTACACAATGTTAGGTTCCATATTAGGAGCCACCACCCATGAAAAAGATCTAGGCATCATAGTGGATAATACTTTGAAATTGTTGGCTCAGTATGCTGCAGCAGTTAAAAAAGCAAACAGGTTGTTAGGAATTATTAGGAAGGGAATGGTTAATAAATTGGAAAATGTCTGTCATAATGCCTCTGTATCACTCCGTGGTGAGACCGCACCTTGAATACTGTGTACAATTCTGGTTGCCATATCTCAAAAAAGATATAGATGCGATGGAGAAGGTACAGAGAAGGGTGACCAAAATGATAAAGGGGATGGAACAGCTCCTCTGAGGAAAGGCTGAAGAGGTTAGGGCTGTTCAGCTTGGAGAAGAGAGGGCTGATGGGGGAAATGATAGAGGTCTTGAACGGGTAGATGTGAATCAGTTGTTTACACTTTCAGATAAGAGAAGGACTAGGGGGCACTCCATGAAGTTAGCAGGTAGTACATTTAAGACTAATCGGAGAAAATTATTTTTCACTCAACGCACAGTTAAGCTCTGGAATTTGCTGCCAGAGGATGTGGTTAGTGCAGTTAGTGTAGCTGGGTTTAAAAAAAAGTTTGGATAAGTTCTTGGAGGAGAAGTCCATTAACTGCTATTAATCAAGTTGACTTAGGGAATGGCTTCTGCTATTACTGGCATCAGTAGCATGGGATGATCTTAGTGTTTGGGTACTTGCCAGGTTCTTGTGGCCTGGTTTGCCTCTGTTGGAAACAGGATGCTGGGCTTGATGGACCCTTGGTCTGATCCAGCATGGCAATTTCTTATGTGAGATAGCCCAGTCTGGCAATATTGACCTTCACTCAGACTCGGGGTTCACAACATTCTATTCATCACAGTGGTGGCACTGGCTTAATTAAAAAGAATTTCCTTTTACCTTGATATGTTGCCTGTCCATATTCCACCCTATGAACTCCAGAAGGAAGCCTTTTTGGCGTAGTGGAAATGTTAAGAAAAGCAAGCACAGTAAATTTGAGAGATTGAGATCATACCCAACCAGTGGCATAGTTATGGGTGGGCCGTGTTCCACCCACTTCAGAGTCAGGCCCACCCAAGTGTCTGGGACTGACAGAAGATAGAATAAATCTACAAATGCACTGCTGATAAGACTGAGCAGAACACCACAGAAATCTTCAGCCAAGCCCATCCCAAGCAAAAAGAAATCCAGTGCTGTGCCTGGGGAGGATTAGGAGGGAATAGGGGGCATGGAATGTATAGCAGCTATGGGGTGAGGAAGAGGACCCAAATATAGAGCCTCCTCCCATGTTTCTTCCATGGGCTTTCCCTGCTTCTGTTGATTGAGCTGAGAGGGGGCTGCTCTGATCACAGGGTCTCAGAGATTAGGAAGGAAGGGAGAAGCAGAGTTTTGAGGATAATGGATGCACAAGGATTGAAGGAGGACTCAGGGATTGGGGGGTGTTGGGTCTCCAGGGGACAATGGGGACTCTGGTTTGCAGAGAATAAGAAATTGGGGATTGGTAGGGTGAGATTTTGGGGTGGGTTGCTAGCAGGTTACCAGATTTCTGATGGATGGATCTGGGACATGAGAAAAAGAGGAACATTGGGGAATTGGGATGAAATTGGGGATGGGGGGGGGCAGATTCAGTGGGAGGAGTAGGACACTGGGAACCAACATGATTATAAAAATAAAATACTTTTTTCTGTTTGGCTGGGTATTTTATTTTTAATTTAGTGATTGGAATATGTCAGAATTGTGAATATACTTCTCTGATAGCATTATGCTTTTGTTTAGTACAGGAGGAAATGCATTTCTGTTTCTATATCTCCAGAGTTGCACTTCTCAGAGTCTGTCTTCTTGGGGTTTCCAGTTTAATTTTTGTCTATATATTTCTGTTGCTAGCTTGTGGGCCCTTATTCAGTGTTTGGTGAGTATCTGTCTGTGTTACTCCTGGGGGAATTTTGTGCAAAACATTTTTAAATTCTGTGCACAAAACCTTAAAATTCTGCAAACTTTATATTGGTCAAAATAACACAATTTAAATGACGGTCCTTAAATAATTACATTTTAAAATAATACAGAAAAAAGTTATTATTTAAAGATGCAAAATCTTAAATATTTTGAGCAGAATTTCCCTAGAAATTCATTGTAAGAGTATCCTTTCCACTCTCTCTCTCTCCCTACTCCCCTGGCCACTTTGCCCTTTCAGACCCCAGCTCCTCCACCTGCCAGTATCTCTCCCCTCCATCTCTAGGCTTAACCCCTTCTACTCTATCTCCTCCACTCCCAGAGTTTGACACTATTCTCCGTACTGTTCCTCCCTCTCACACACATGTTCCCTTTCTCTAGTGCACATACACACACCCTCGTACAGTCTCTCTCTCTCTCTCTCACACTCACACACACACACGCACATCCCCTCATACAGGGTCCCTCTCTTGCATGCTCATTCTCACAGGCTCCTTTCTGTCTCACACATACATCCTCACACAGGCTACCTATGTCTCTCTCTCATGCACTCCTTCACACAGGCTCTCTCTCACACGCACAATCCCTTCACACAGGCCAGCACCCTCACATACAAAGGATCCCTTTATCATACACACGCGCTCCCAATCTCTCACACACATACACATTCCTTCACAATCTCCTCATATAGGCTCCCTCTCTCTGGCAACCACACTCAAACACCCCCCTGCTCTCTCTCACACACCCCCTGCTTACCCTCCCTGGTCTCTCTCACACTCCGCTGCTCTCTCTTTCACGCTCCTGTACACCCCCTCCTCCCCTTTCCTCTCTCACACACTCACCTCTCTACATACATTCATGCTCACCGAGGACTTCATCTTTGCCGCGAGTGGAGTGCATCCTGAGGCACATGGGGCCTTCATGTTTGCCGCAAAGAGCGCGCGTGCTCCGTTTGCGCACACTAGGGTCTTCATGTTCACCCCGGCGCAATAGGGCGCCGGGAGCCTTCATCTTCAGTGCGACCGGCAAGCCAGGGGCTTTCGTCTTTCCCGCAAACAGCACAATCTGTTCACAGCATACCAGGGTCTCTGCCATTTTCTGCGCAGAATTTGACAATTCTGCACGGGGGGGGGGGGGGGAGGAATTCTGCACAAATTCTGCATTTCGCAGTAGCGCAGAATTCCCCCAGGACTACTGTGTTCTGCGTGTGTGACGGCGGTGATGGAGTCTGATAGCATGCAAGGTCTATGTAGGGCTCTATAGCAGCCTGGCTTGTTCTTTTTTCCCAATAGAAAGTGTGTTGATGTTCTAGAGCCCATTAAAATATTTTCTGTGCTGCCTTTTGCTGGGTAGGGGAGGGGATCCTTGAAGAGCCTGCAGAACCCACTGTGCATCTGCATGGACCTGTGGCACACAACTGAGCCAGTCTGTAAAGGCTGAGTATGCTGGAGCCTGGCTGGACAATATTTACTGAATATTGTAAAATATTCTGGGACCCAGTTCAAAGTCTCTCCATCTGAACATGTCTCCTACCCAAAATCTATATTTTGGGAATAGGAGGATTTTGTTAGCTGATTTTGACTTTTTCTGGTGCATCATTAGTTTTCTTGTATACAGGACATACCTTACAGTCCTGAGGCTCATATACTGGGTATGAAATATGTTGTGGTAACAAAATGTGTACTTTTACATATTTTTAGAGGGTAGATTACTATGGTTTTTGTGGGGAAAGTCCACTGGACCACCCTCTTCCCCCATGATCCCGAAGCTTGCTCGCTGCTGTTGCTGCAGAAAGCAAATGTCCCAGATTTGTCCATCAGAAATCTGGTAACCTGCTACCAACTGCATTGGTCTCCAGTAAGCAATGTCCAGACACTCAGAAGCCTGAGAGAGAGGTTTCATGGGAGACAGGGCAGCAAAAGAGGCAGCACTGGCCCTGGGTCCTCACTGTGGGGGTTCTGAGAGTTAGTGCTGTTAAGGGAGGCTAAGTTTGCTCTATAAGAAAATAAGAAAATGCCATACTGGGTCAGACCAAGGGTCCATCAAGCCCAGCATCCTGTTTCCAACAGTGGCCAATCCAGGCCATAAGAACCTGGCAAGTACCCAAAAACTAAGTCTATTCCATGTTACCATTGCTAATGGCAGTGGCTATTCAATCTCTAAGGGGTAGATTTTCAAAGGGGTACGTGCGTACCCCCCGAAAACCTACCCCAAACCCTCCTGTGTGCGCCGAGCCTATTTTGCATAGGCTCAGCGGCGCGCGCAAGCCCCAGGACGCATGTAAGTACCGGGGCTTGCATGGAGGGGTGTGTCGGGGGGCATGCCGCGGCATTTCGGGGGCGGGCCCGGGGGCATGGTCGAGGCCTCCGGACCAGCCCCTGGGTCGGGTGATGGCGCGCCAGCAGCCTGCTGGCGCACACAGATTTATGCCTGCTTTCCGCAGGCGTAAATCTGCCATCAAAGGTGGGGGGGGGGGGTTTAGATAGGGCCGGGGGGGTGGGTTAGGTAGGGGAAGGGAGGGGAAGGTGAGGGGAGGCGGAGGGAACAGGCAGTGCGTGCTGGGCTCGGCGCACGCAGGTTACACAAATGTGCACCCCCTTGCGCGCGCCTACCCCGGATTTTATAAGATACGCGCGTAGCCGCGCGTATCTTATAAAATCCAGCGTACTTTTGTTCGCGCCTGGTGCACGAACAAAAGTACGCCTGCATGTACATTTATAAAATCTTCCCCTAAGTGAACTTAATAGCAGGTAATGGACTTCTCCTCCAATAACTTATCCAATCCTTTTTTAAACACAGCTATACTAACTGCACTAACCACATCCTTTGGCAACAAATTCCGGAGTTTAATTGTGCGTTGAGTAAAAAAGAACTTTCTCTGATTAGTTTTAAATGTGCCACATGCTAACTTCATGGAGTGTCCCCTAGTCTTTCTACTATCCGAAAGAGTAAATAACTGATTCACATCTACCCGTTCTAGACCTCTCATGATTTTAAACATCTCTGTCATATCCCCCCTCAGCCTTCTCTTCTCCAAGCTGAAAAGTCCTAACCTCTTTAGTCTTTCCTCATAGGGGAGTTGTTCCATTCCCCTTATCATTTTGGTTATGGGTGGTTTTATATTACTTTACAATGTGCTTGGCAGTGGAGAGTGTTTGTGTTGCTATTACTGAAGTGATACCATAATTTGAATATTCATTTATATTTAAAAATATGATCAATTATGTGTTTTTACACGATCATTCTCAGAGGGATGGGATGAAAATGACACAATTTTGACAGGGTCCTTATTGATCCAATCCCTGAGTCTGCTAAATAGCAAATAACATCTCTGGAAAGACTCAACAGTGTGCTCAGTTAAGACAAAAGCAAAATGGTAAGGGGATTTGAGAGAGAAACTACTACTACTACTACTTAACATTTCTACAGCACTACACGACATACATAGCTCAAAAGAAACTGCTGGGGACAGGCTAGGTCCTATGGCAGGGGTGGCAAACTCTGGATCCGAGAGCCAAAAATAGGCTTGGTTTTCAGGATATCCACAATAAAATAGATCTGCATGCACTGCTTCCATTGTATGCAAATGTATCTCATGCATATTCATTGTGGATATCCTGAAAACCTGGCCTGTTTGTGGCTCTTGGGGACTGGAGTTGGCTACTCCTGTCCTAAGGGAGATGGGGTTGAGAGAGAGACTGTTGGAGATGAGCAGGAATTGGGAGCGAGACTATTGAGGATGGCGTGAGGGATAGGAGTAATCTCATCCCCACCGCCCTGTTCCAGCAGTCTGTTTCAGTTCCTCATCTCCTGCAGTCTATCTCTCGCTCTCTCTAAGGGGGAAAGTGGGACATTGCAGTACAGACTGCTGTGGGAGAAGAGTTTATTGATAACATTATAACTAGCATGCTCACAACCCTCTCCCTAGTGCCCTGCCAAAATAGTTCTGGCTACGCCACTATACCCAACAAACCCTGGCTTACAAGTAAGGTCCATTCCTGGCCTGGCATGCACAAATTTAGCAACACTACCCTGTAAGAATCAAGATCCTGGAGCACTACACAGTGTTCTTGGGGGGGGGAAATCTAACAGGGGAGGGTCAATTGTGCTAAAGGCCAGGTTGTTGAAGGAGATTGCTACAGCCATCATCAGACTAAGGGTGTCCCAGTGTACTGTGGACCACTGCAAGAGCATGTACAGGAGCAGCATTTGATGAAGGGGACTCTGTCCTCGAAAGCTCATACTTCAATAAATTGGTTAGTCCATAAGATGCCACCCGGCTCTTGTCATTTTTTGCTACATCAGACTAACACGGCTATCCTTCGGAAGATTTTTGAGGCACAACAAGAAACTACTCTGGGAGATGATGGCTAAGATGTAGGCTTATCAAACAAAGACAGAAGGAAGGAGGCCATATGCCATGGAACTGGAACAGGTCAAAACACACAAGAATGATGTGGGTCCCCCATAAAATCTGGCTATGAGCTGCCTGCAAGGCCATCATTGCAGTGAAGCTTGCTGTGGCCCTTGATGCTTCCTCGCCACACCTGGATTGCTACAGCCAGAACACAATAAGAGACTGCGTGTTCTGGAACCAGAGTCATTCTGTTAGGTGTGGGCCTTTGTTCCTTATGCAACTTGCATGTAAAACCAGCCTCCAGGTGGCAAGATTTTTTAAACTTAAATTGCATGCGAAATGCCTGCTGTACTTGAATATAACTCACGTTAACCTCAGATTTGGAAAGGTGAGTAATTAAAGCCAAATTCAAATGCTGCACTACTTATTGCACTTTATTTCATACTGTGCCGGAAGAGCTCTGCCAAATACATGACTACTCCCATTTCAGGAAGCACGCCAAAGCTGGGCTTTTCTGCCAAGCCTATAATGCCACTTGTGGAAACATGTCTCAAAAAACACTGATAAACTGCCAGTGCACCACTTTTAAGTGCCTGAGGATGCTGCTAAAACACAGTATTTGGTTGAAATGATTATATATTTTTTTCAAGTTAACTTTATAGTGTTATGTATTTATCTAAAGTAGGCATAAATAGTGATTTATGTTATGTATCTTGCTCTGTCAAACTGCATATAACCCCAGATTATATATCTCTAATTTAATCGTACTCCGCTTCGGGTGAATTTCTTATTCAAAATGGTGGGTAATAAATCCAAATAATAAATAAATAGAATTCCTAACCAGCTCATTTTTCTTCATTAGATTCCTAGACAAATATAGGAATACACACTAAAGTAATGGTGGCTATGCTAACTTCATTTATTGTATCTCACAAAGCATGACATTAGGGCAGTTTTAAAAGGCATTTACTTAGGGAAAATTGTCTGTCTGAAAATTGCCCTCATGCAGTCTGGCTAAAGGTATGTGCAGGTTTCCGTAGCATGTGTTCTGCTTGCAAAGGAGTGCTCCGAGGATGTATTCAGGTTGAGGGAGGAAAATAGCATACATACATGACATTTTCACAAGCATGAGCACTCTTTGAAAATTGGCCTCTTTACATGGTTAGTATGTAGGGCAGAGGTGGGCAAACTATGGTCTGTGGGCCATTTCCACCCCATGTGTCTGTTTCATCCAGTCTGCTATGCATTTTGAATTCTGTTCTCTTACTGACCTAGCGATCCTGTAGCTCCAAGGCTGTCCCTGTCAATCTCATCAGCAAAGGCCCAGTGTTGCAAATGTCTCTGCATCTTAGAATGCAGGCAGCCTAAGCGTTTGCAGGGGAATGCCACAAAACTCCACGTTTATTATTTTTCTTTCTTAAAAGCAACGGCAATGAATACAAATGTTCTGCAGGTTGGACCAATCCTTGAGGTTTTGCTTTTCAGTGCGAAGAAACGGGTAAAAACGATACATGGTTCCTACGCTGTACTGACTGACTGCAGTGCTGCCCTTCTCTTCGCACCAGGGGGCTGATGCAAAAAGCCATACATAAAAATGTGCATCCATACTGGGCGCCCGTTTTATTTAACTTGTGCACAGCCATGTCTCCTGGGCACTCGATTTAATATGTAAATAATCTGCCATGCTGAAAAGGGCATGCTAGGGATCAATTGTGTGTCCCTAGAGTGTCCCTGGCATCAGGCGCCCAGGAGACGTGGCCTTGCATGGGTTAGGAAAATAGACGCTCGTAAATTGAGCAGCCTTTTTCTTAACCTGACTGCCGTTAAGACTTTTTAAATTTTTTTTCCTGATGCTGACTTCTGAAGTTCCTCCTACTCATTATCACAATGATATTATGTAGGAGGAACTACAGAAGAGCAGTATTCTATTTTGGCTTTTTTATGGCAGCTTGGAGTGTGTGAAGACTTAACGCCAGCTCCGGGGCTGGTGTCAACTTTTGCATGTTAAAATGTGTGTGTGTGTGGGTGCACAGTGATTTTTTGGATGGGGGGGGGAGGTGTAATAGCTAATAGGGATGTGCATTTGTCTTGGCTGGGAGACCCTGAAACCCGAACTAAGTTTTACCAAAATTTTGGGAAAAATTCATTTTTGGGTTAGTGTGCACTACCCTGAAATTCGGGTCCCCCCGAATTTCAAAGGCCCGAACTGCGGGAAATATCGAAAATGAAGCCCGAACCAAAGGTTTCGGGCTTTGCACATCCCTAATAGCTAATAGCCTCTTTCCTAGCGTATAGCCAGATGGACTCAGGACCAATGGGTATTATGCGCTTCTGCTAGCAGCTAATAGCCTCATCTACATGACTTTTACATGTGATGAGTGCTATTAGCTATGCACTGGTTTGGACATGCGTTTTTGACCTGCTAATCCCATTATTGTATCGGGAATTATTCTAGTGTGTCCAAAACATGCGTCATCAGCCCCCCCCCCCTCCCCAGTGTGGTGCGGTTGGCGGGGGTTTTCCCTTGTGCTTATGGCATTGTGTTGCGTTCGTGCCTGTTCTCACCCTCGCTCCACCCTCTCTATCTTAGTGGCGACTCCCTTGGGGTCTGATGGACAGATGCTGCCACGACTTCTCCTCGCCGTTCTTCCTGGAATCCCCGGGCTGGCCTGACGCTGCGGATCCGCCATGTTCCTGATGACATAAGGGCGTGCGCACGCGCGTGCTCGAAGTTTGTACCAGCAAGGGCGCGAACCGCGGGGGCGTCCCCCCGTAGTGATGTCATCCGCTTCCAACTTAAAAGGTCTTTGCTTGCAACTACGAATCGAGTTAGCAAGGGGAATTCTTCCTGAGCTTCTCTGCCTCCTCAAACCTTCCAAGGGGTACCCGCTCCTCGGGGGCCCCGCTCTCTCTTCTTGATTTCAGACTGCTAAGACAGGATCCAGTACTCGCTCCTCGAGGGCCTACGTCCCTGAATGCTCAGAAGACTCCTTACTACCTGGAAGCGATCGCAGATGTGAACACTGTGAGTTCTATTACAGATAGGCCCTCGTGGAGCGAGTACCGGTTCCTATGTTCCTAATCTCCGAAGACTCCCTTCTGTCTAAGATGTTATCACAGGTACGGAGATCGTGAGTCATTATTGCAGATTGCAGATAGGAACCAGTACTCGCTCCATGAGGGCCCATGTTCCTAAAATCCTTCAAAACTCTCTTCTATTTCAGAAGCTATCGCATACCTCTATCTGGTGCATTACTATTTCATATTGCAGATAGGAACCAGTACTCGCTCCCTGAGGGCCCATGTTCCTAAAACCCTTCACAGACTCTCTTCTATTTCAGAAGCTATCCTATACCTATATCTTGTGCATTACTATTACAGATTGCAGATAGGAACTGGTACTCGCTCCACGAGGGCCTATGTTCCTAAAACCTTCCAAAGACTCTCTTCTATTCCAGAAGCCATCTCATACACAGATATTGTGAGTTCTCATTCCAGACTGCATATAGGAACCAGTACTCGCTTACGGCTCCTGTTCCTGAATATACTGAAGACTCTCTGTTGCATAGAAGCCATCACAGATATCTACAATTGTGAGTGTATCATCTACTACTGGTTATGTATCCAGCATACCCTGTCTACTCACTATCTATAGTCTCTTGCTACAGCTCAGCAACCCAGAGACCTCTGGTGGTTCTACTTCCTGTGTAATAAAAGAACTATCTGTGTTTGTCTCCATACTCCAGCCTAGCCGGTGGTCCCTCTCAGGATCTCCTCCTGGGGCACTGGCATCGGCCCAGGGATTCACCAATTTACATTAAGTGTTCATTCCTTACACTACTAGAGTGGTACTATCCAGACTGCCACCATGTGGGAAGCCAACCCACCACAGATCATTAACTCCGGCTGTGGAGTATTACAATTGTTAGTTCCTCTCCTTTGGCGGAGTGATCCATAACTGGTTGCCAACTCCCTAGCGGACTTATAACAGATCGCTAACTCCTAGCAGCAGATTGATAACAGATTACTAACTCCTCCCTCTCCGGGAGAAGATTTATTACAGATTGCTAACTCCTCCCTCTTCAGGAGGAGATCGATAACACATTGCAAGAGTTGGTTCAGAACAGCAGCAGTCAATGAGCAGAGAGGCATAGGGAAGAGTGAAGGAGGAAGCATGGGGAGGGGAGGGGGTCAGGGGAAGGAAGTAAATTTAAAATTAGGAAAGAGGGGGAAGAAAGAAGCAGACAGCAAGGGCTGAAGAGATTATACAAGTAAACATCGGTCGTTAGATGGGAGAAATCAACCAAGTTCAGGGAAGAGAAAGGGAAGAAAGGTAGATTAGAGACCAACATGGGAGAAGAGAAGTGAGGAATAGAGAGACACACAGTGGGTGTGACAGGTAGCCCGATTCTGCCCCTTAAAAGCAGTTCTGACCTTTACAAAAACAACAGCAGTGGCTTCAGCCGGTCAGATTGCCCTCTGTGTGTGTGGGTCTGACCCTATGTCCCTTTAATGATGTCAGGGTAGTGCCAGTATGAGAGATGTACCACTCCCTATTGGAAGAGGTGCTAATGTAGAATAAATTGCTGCACCTATGTGATGCAGTCATAGGGTCTAGAGAAGGATAGAGGATTAGGAGGAATCTGCCTTGGCACAGTATTGAAGGCTGTAGGTGTCTCTTTCCTGGCTGTTCACCAGAGCCTACTCAAATTCACTCAACCAACCAGCCCACCAAGTACACACGCAACCCAACAGCAAGAAAAATGCTACATCCCTAGATCTACCAAAGAACTCTTAACAATGGATTACCTAACCGACCTCATATAGGGGTAGATTTTTAAACCGCGCGAATTGGCGTACTTTTGCTGGCGCATCAGGCGCCAGCAAAAGTACGTGGGATTTTAGTAGATACGCGCGTAGCCGCTAAAATCCTGGATCGGCGTGCGCAAGGCTATCGATTCTGTATAGCCGGCGCGCGCCGAGCCGCGCAGCCTACCCCCGTTCCCTCCGAGGCCGCTCCGAAATCGGAGCGGCCTCGGAGGGAACTTTCTTTTGCCCTCCCCCACCTTCCCCTCCCTTCCCCTACCTAACCCACCCCCCCGGCCCTGTGTAAACCCCCCCCCCTTACCTTTGTCGGGGGATTTACGCCTCCCGGAGGGAGACGTAAATCCCCGCGCGCCAGCGGGCCGCTAGCGCGCCGGGACGCAACCTGGGGGCGGGTACGGAGGGCGCGGCCACGCCCCTGGACCGCCCCGGGCCGTAACCACGCCCCCGGGCCCGTCCCCAAAACGCTGCCAACATGCCCCCAAAACGCTGCGCCGACCGGGCCCGCCCCTGACACGCCCCCCTCGCCAAACCCCGGGACTTACGCGAGTCCCGGGGTCTGCGCTCGCCGGTAGGCCTATTGAACATAGGCGCACCGGTGCGCAGGGCCCTGCTCGCCTAAATCCGCCCGGATTTAGGCGGATTTAGGCGAGCAGGGCTCTGAAAATCCGCCCCATAGTATATATTACTTCATCTGAAAGATACTTTGAATTGTTAAACCCCCTGCTGTTACAGATCCAAATGTATAATATCTCACCCAACCTATACACTTTCCTCTCTCCCTCACTTATTAACCCAAGCCTATATGTAACAACAGTGTGTATGTAATATCTTTGCTGTGTGTAATGAGCCTTACAAGTAATAATTATTATATGTAATCAACTTACACTACATGATAAGATGCTGTGATAACGTTTATACAACCTGTTTCATGATTCTGTAAACCATTCTGATGGCGAAACCGAATGACGGTATACAAAACACGTTAAATAAATAAAATATGAGAACACGTGAAGAGGTCTTTCCCTCCACAGGGTGGGGACCAGAAGAAGTGGACCCCTTTTTATCCAGAGGGCTGTCTGTAGAAGAAGTTCAGAATTCCAGGAGTGGAGAAGTCCTGGGATTCTAGTGTGTTCTGGGAAAAGGTTTCCC
Source organism: Rhinatrema bivittatum (assembly GCF_901001135.1). Taxonomy (NCBI): domain Eukaryota; kingdom Metazoa; phylum Chordata; class Amphibia; order Gymnophiona; family Rhinatrematidae; genus Rhinatrema; species Rhinatrema bivittatum. Next base: position 103,316,345 of record NC_042617.1, on the reverse strand, counting down.
TGTGGAGATTGTGAGTCTGAGGAGCCCAAGAAGGGATTCCTTCAGAGAGTATTGCTGAGGATTGTCCTGTGGGGAGCATCAAAGAAAAGCTGCCTCTTAGAGGAAGATCCTAAGACGTTGCTGAATGACCATACATATCAGCCAAAGGCTCCAGTGTGAGTGAGAATTGAGAGGAGATACAGAAAAAAAGAGAGCAGGGAATCTGCTCCACCCAAAAGGTACTGGGAGAGCCCAGGGAAGAAGGGTACCTGCCCTCAAGAGCTGACTCTTTGGGATGGTTGTGAAATTCCTAGGAAAAAGACTGAATTTATATTTTTTGTACTGGATTTCTGTTACTGTTGGTGCACTATCCACTGACGTGTCCTTCTGGACTTTGTTCTCCTGCCATCATTGCCAGTAAAGATTTTTATTTTAAACAGAACTGGAGTCAGAGTGGTGACTTTTGGAATTATTGGACAGGTATGTAGAAGAGCCCCAGCCGTGAGGGGAAAACCCCTAAGGGCCCTGAAAAGCAAGCCTCTTCCTTCCTTGTCCGGGAGGTCATTCTCTCTGTGTGCCCCAGTGCCTGAGAGCTGACCGGAACAGGGACTGCAAGAGAAACGGAGGACATTCAGAAAATGCAAACATTTGACGTGAGAAGGAATGAAGACAAGAGAGAGGAGGGAGGGAATGAAGACAAGAGAGAGGAGGGAGGGAACTCAAGAATAGGCACAGAGCAGATAAAAGAAATCACAGAGCCGTAGCCCGGAAAACATTTTTATTTTAATTTTGGGCAGGGTTTACTGCTGTTTTCTTGTGTGTCAGTAAAATTGGAAGAAAATATATTATATTGCTCTTTCTCCTTTCCTCTTTCTCCGCCACCCCTCACCAGCCCCTGGAGCAAGCAAAGGCCACAAATGTGGCCCCAAAGGGGACAAAAAAAGGTTGCCTTCCCGGACGTAGGGTGACGCGATTATTGTGCATTGAAGCACACTGGCCGCTAAATGTCTTTAGAATTGAGGGTTCCACTAAATGAAAGCCATGCTGCATAACATAGGGGCCATCTTTTTGGGTTTGTTTGTTTTTTTTCCCGGGATTGTTAATGCTGCATTACTTTTCCACTGCTTTTTCTCCCATGTGTCATAACAAAGTCAGTTTCCCACTGATTTTTTTTTAAGTTATAACATTGAAATACCCAGGAAAAATAAAAACTGAAAACAAAGATCCCTATGTGTAAAGGACATTTAAACAACGAAAGCGGGTGCTTCATAGATGCTTAGAAGGAGATTACTGCAGAGAATTGATTGAAGGAAAGACAAAGCTCTGTTTACTTTTGTTAGGGTGGGTGTGAGGTGAGGGCACAGTTTTGAGCAGAGAGAACAGGGGGAGATATACCAAAAGGTCAGAAAGAAAAGACGGGGAGGAGAACGGTAGTGAATAGCTAAATAGGAAAAGAACAGCCGTCTTAATTGTGATGACCTCAGGTACTCGGGGAACTTGCTGAAGTTTTTTTTTTCAAAAGACCTAGCTACTCTGCTTAGGAAATCTTACAGACTCCTAGGCCTCATGATGGCTTTTTAGTTGTCTTTTTGTTTTCGGTTTGACAAGGAGTATGTGCAGACTTGCTTCTTTGCACTGTCTGAGTCCTGTCGCCTGCCCTGAAGCCTGCTGGAGTCCTGAAGGTCTTTGGTGCATCTCCTGGGTTCTGGTGGAAGGGAAGGCTGTCTATCCTAATGCATGGGAGTGTCAAAAAGTGTTGTTTGCCAGGACTGATCTGAAGATTTGGATGTCTGATGAAAACAAACAAAAACTGGCACACCCTGGGTCATCTATCTGCAAATCCCATTGAATCATGCCTTTATGAGAGGCAGACTACACATACTTCCTGATTTATATAATGAGGAATACTCAGGGAGGCTTTCCTTTTTGTTTTCCTTTTTCTTTTGACCCAGGAGTTTTCTTCCTACTCCTTTGGGCCTCCAAAGCAGTTGGATCTAGGGCTGGAATCCTGGTGCCATGAGCCTTTATTTATAACTACAATACCTGGAAATATCTCCTCTGTTTTTTATTTATTTGATTTATATCCAACTCCTTCCCCCCACACTATACCGCAGTGAAACCCTGTAATCATGGGCCTGAAATCTGGCCACTGGGTGTCACCCTTGAGTGATGACCACAGCTCTCTCCTCCCACCCATGGAAGTGGGGGGTGGGCAAGGAGCTGTGAACACTACTTTTGCAGATTCCTCAGCATCAGTTAAGCCAGGGAGTGGAGGACCCAACTCGGGGATTGAACAGCACTGGGGCCAGCCTGGTGGCTTAGTGGCATTCTGTTGTGGTCAAACATGAGTGAGACAAGCAGTGACTATCAGTCTGACTAATCCCTTCACAACTAGGTTTGCCAGAATTAGCTGTGGAAAAAAAAAAATAAAAGTTTGATTTTCAAAAATCAAAGAATGGTAAAAAAAAAAAAAAAATCTTAAGAATGGTCACCTTGTCATATGCAGAGTTACCAACTGGTTCTATGTCACCTGGACAGGCTGAGCCAGTTCAGTTTGTCCTACTGCATTTGTGGACTTGTAATTCCAGTTTTTCTAAGGAAAGCAAGTCCACAGATCCAGAGATGCCCTGGGGTAAAACTAGGATTGACTAAGCCTGTCCAGATGACATAAAACCATTTGGTAACTTACTCTTTCTTCATCACAAGAAAGTTTTGGCAGTCCTGACTATTAGGGGAGTGAATTTTGTGACCATTCATTTAAAAATAAATAAAAAGGGCATTTACATGGACTGCTCCCATTTTATGAAATTCTTTACTACATTATTTTTGAAGCTTAGTAGATTTTCTTAATTTTAGAAAACATGTAAAAACAGCTTTTCAAAATGGCTTTTCTTGTTCAGTGAGTTGCTATTATATTTCTGAGATATTTATTTACACTTTTATCTGCTGTTTTTTTCCTGTAAATAAGCAGGGATGTCCTCCGGGTGGCCAGGTGGCGGAGCTTCTCTAAGCACATAGTCTTTGAAGTGTGTGCATGCGTGTGGTTTCCTGCATGGTTCCCGGCTTGCCTCAGTCCTTTTCTTATGCGCTGCAGGTAGCACGTGGAGTGCTCTCTCTCTCTCAAAAAAAAAAAAGAGAAGAAAACGAAAAATGCCGCAGCCACCTGGCTTCAAATTCTGCCAGTGCGGGAAGATCATGTCCGCAACTAATGGCCACCTTCGGTGTTACATCTGCCTCGGTCCGGACCACGATCAGGCTGCCTGCAGAGACATGTCCCCTTGGGCCCAGCAGCAATGGGCTGTGAGGATCGCCAAGCTTAAAGAGGTGGAATTGGGCTCTTATGCCCCCAACACCGGATCTGCCCAGTCATCTCCTGGGCCTAGTCGGGACCATCAGGTCTCCAAACTTAAAAGGGCCTCCTCTGTGGGACCATTGGGCGACCCAGGCCTCCATCTGAAGTGTGCCCTCCCATCATCTCGACGCATGGACCACAGGGGGATGCGCTGCAGCTGCCTTCACGACTGCTTGTGCCGTCATACCGATGCACCAACCCAACATACCTCGCACCGACGCAAGTGCGTTGAAGCATCGGACACATGGCCACGCATTGAAGCATGCCTCCACCAAACACTAGAAGGCCTCTCCGGTCAAAGCATCGGTGCACCGACGCAAAACAGCATCGGACCCAAAGCACCATAGACTGCTGACGGACATCTCTGCCTGGAGCCCTGCGCCTCCCACGCGTCCATGATCGTCCAGTAGTAGTGATCAGTATGCCAAGGAAAGGCTGGACCTGGCTTTCCTTCTGCACCCTCTGGGCTCAGACATGGGTCCTGCTTCGGACGAGGGGTCCACAGGATCTGCTAGGTCTTCCTGTGTCTACTCGGATTTCTCCTCTGTGTCGTGACCCAGGCACTCCGCACCACACCTGCAAGAACCATTGGCCAAACAGGACAAAGGGCCCCCTATGAAAGATCAGACAGGGTCTCGTCTCAGGGGTCCAGACTCAGACATCCTCCTTGCGGCGATACCACCAAGGGGGCCCCCCCATGGAGCCATCGTCTGTCTCCCAGGACACCTTGGCCTTCCAAGCAATGCCCCAGATTTCCAGGATTTTGTCTTAATTCCTCTCTACGGTGAAACAGCAAAGTGCAGGCAAGTGCTCCGGCAGGGCACGAGCCCTTTCCCCTTTTGAGGCTCCACCTTCATCCGGACACAACAGTCTTAGCCCGGGACCATGTTCCGTCAGTCCATCTTTGCAGGGCTCCCTGCTCAGGGATGTCTCGCCCCACCAGTCTCCATCCACCTCTTTGGCCTCTTCAATTGGCTATCCTTCAGATCCCCTGGAGGAGCAGCCTGAGCCGGTCTCCCCCCGGAAGATCTTTCTTATTCCAAATTCGTAGAGAAGGTGGGAAATAGGCTTAACGTGGAGACAAAGAAGGTGCTGGACCTCCGGGCAGAGGTGCTCAGCATACTAAACATTTTTGAGGCGCCATCAGAGCCCACAGCTTTGCCCTCGCATGCTGTCTTGGATGCAGCGATGACCAGGATGTGGGAGTCCCCCTTCTCCGGATCACCGACGTTGTGCAAGACCGACCTCAAATTTCGCATGAGGCAGTTCCCCCCCCCCCCCCCCCCTTCTATAGAGTGCTCCAACTTACGAGGAAGTTGGTTGTCAAGTCGGCCATGAAGAGGGCAAAAAAGACACTACTGCACTCCAACAAACCCCCAGGAAAAGACTACAAGTACCTAGATGAATTTGGCAAGTGGGCCTTTCAATCCGGCATGCTCAAAATGAAAATTCAACATCAGTTTTACATCACTCAGTATTTATATGAGTGCCTGCAATCGCTAAAACCTTTGGTCACGGAAGCTTCACCGGACAACCACCCACCTGACCAGTTCCACAATCTGGAGGAAGTCCTCTGATACTTACTCTGTACTATAAACAAGGCCTTCGACACATCTGCCCGAGCCACAGCAAGCACCATTGCAACCCAAAGACTAGCATGACTCTGCATCAGTGCAATCAGAGAAGATATGCACAAGAAGTTGGCGGACCTCCCATGTCTCCCCGACAACCTATTTGGGGATAAGTTGCGCGAAACGGTTGCGCAACTTAAAGAACAGAACGTGGCTGCCATGTCACTGTTGATGCCCTCGGATCCCACATCCACGAAGCGGTACTACCCCAGTTATAGAAAATCTTACTTTCAGAGGCACTCTTACAGATCATTTCCGCCTGCAGCCTTACCCTCCAGCCCGGGCACAGCCACCCTAGCAGCTGCAGAACTGCTCATGCCAGCATCCCCCACGGCAGCCATGTCCTCCCCTGATGGCAATACCCACAAACGCCCTCAGGGCTTTTAGAGAATACCGGGCTGCCTCTACCGCTACCATTGGAGGGAGACTTTCCCATTTCCTCACCTCATGGGAAGCAATCACCTCCGACCGTTGGGTGCTCAAGATCATCAAAGAAGGCTACACCCTCAACTTCAAGTCCACACCGTCTCTTCCCCCCTACGGTACAGCCAAAGCAGGTTGGCTCACTAAGCAGCCACTCTCTGAAGGAAGAGGTCACCAAGCTGCTTCTTCAATGTTCCATCCACAGAGTCCCTGCCACCCAGCATCATCAGAGATTCTACTCTCAATACTTCCTCATTCCCAAGAAATTGGGAGACCTATGTCCCATCATGGACTTCCAGTTTCTCAACAAATTCCTGGCCAAAGAGAATTCATTGGAACCTGCATCAACATGGGGATGGATTGGACAGAGCATTCCTTCCGGAGGCCAGATCCCTCACCCTTCTGACTATGGTAGCTCAGCTCTTGTGCGCCACCAGTGCCTCTACCCAGCAGATCTTAACCATTCTGGGCCACATGGCAGCATCCATCTATGTAGTGCAGCGCACCTGCCTGCACATGCACCGCCTGCAGTGGGGCTTGAAGTCATAATGGCACCAACTCTGGCACCCCTTATCCCAGCAAGTGCTCCTCATGCGCACCATGAAAACAGACCTCAGCTGGTGGCTGGGACACGCGGTACTCACTGCCAGAGCGCCCCCCACTCATCTGCTAATCACCTAGTTCTCACCACTGATGCATTGAACAAGGGGTGGGGTGCCCACCTCCAGACTCAAGGCCTATTGTCCAGTTGGGAGAGGGTGCAACAGATCAACCTCCTGGAGCTCAGAGCCATCGGGAATGCACTGCACATTCGAGACCTTCCTCCATGGAAAAACAGTTATGATCCATATGGACAACCAAGTAGCAATGTTCTGTATAAACAAGGAAGGAAGATCCACTTCCTGGACATTGTGCAAGGAAGCGGTACAGATCTGGGAGTGGGCGGAACAGCGTTCCATCGCGCTGCAGGCCACTTATCTGCCCGGGATTAGAGAACTCCAGAGCAGACAAGTTAAGCAGAATCTTCCTCCCTCACGAATAGGAGGTTCATCAGGATGTGGCGGAAAGACTCTTTCAGGTTTGGGGTCTTCCTTGAGTCGATCTTTTCGCTACAGAGCACAACCAAAAAGTACAAACCTTCTGCTCGATTTACCCCAGCATCCAATGCCTGGTGCAGGACGCATTCCTCATCTCGTGGATGGAGGGTCTTCTATACGCTTACCCTCCCGTACCATTAATCTCACGGATGATCCAGAATTGCATTGCAGACATGGCCGATCTCATCCTCAGTGCCTGCGTGGCCCAGACAACCGTGGTACGCATATCTAGTTTGGCTTTCCATCGACAAGCCCATCCCGCTTGGCCACAGTTCAGACTTGCTCTCCCAGGAAGGATGGCTCCCTTCTACCCTCTACATCTCCCATCGTGGAGATTGAACGGGCAGTACTAAGTCACTTGAACTTTTCACCGCAGTTTCAGGATATCTTGGTCTCCTCCAGGAAGCTCTCCACTAGAAAGAACTATCAAGGTAAATGGTTCAGATATTCTTCTTGGTGTGCCGAGTACAGTGTGTACCCTTTCTCCTGCTCACCAGAGCATCTGCTGTAGTATCTCCATCTTCTGTACTGGACGAGACTTGCTACAGCCTCTGTCAGAGTCTATGTCCGTGCCATTGCAGCTTACCATCATCTCCATAATGGTGCTCTGGTTTATTGCCATCCTTTGATCTGCAGGTTCATGAAGGGCATTCTACGTCCATTGCACCCCATTCTCAAACCTCCATTTCCATGGGACCTCAATATAGTTCTGGAGCAATGATGCTCCTGCCTTTTGAGCCCTTGGACAGTTGTCATCCGAGGTACCTCTCCTGGAAGGTCCTCTTCCTCATCGCCCTCACCTCAGTGAGGCATGTCAGTGAGTTGCAAGCATTAGTTCACTACTCTCCATACCTGGAATTCTATCACGACAAGGTGACTTTGCGAACGCATCCCGCATTCCCACCCAAGGTTGTGCCTGCATTCCATCTCAACCAAACCATCACCCTGCCGATCTTCCCAAAGCCACATAAAAATAAATGTGAACGGCGGCTTCACACATTGAACTGCAAACGTGTCCTTGCTTACAAAGACACACAGAGAAGGAGAGTCACAAAATAATTTAGAATTTAGAAAAAGCAAAACAATAGCCTGCTTTTCAACAGGAAGAAGGCTAATGAGATCTCCATGTCTGTCCATGTATCCCCCTAATTAACTTGTGTGTTTAATGTCTCATACACACCTGGCTATTTGCTCGTCCTCCCTCTTTAATCCCTGGCAGTCATCTTTCCCTTCTTCCTGCTTGGGACATGGTGATCCTCTATCCCTCCCTGTCTCTCTACTTCTGTCCAGCATGATTCCTGGGAGTTCTCTCCTTCTCTCCCCTGATAGGCTGCCATCCACTCTCACTCCCCTTAACCAGGTCAGTAATGGATTCCTGTCTCCCTCTTTATCCTACTTTTCTTCCTTCTTTCCTACCCCAGTCCCATGTCCTTCTTTCTTCCTTTGAGCCATTCTTCTCACTTCCTTCTCTCTCTCTCTCAGGTCAGTGGCAGAGCACATGGCACTAGTGGGAAATATTTCTCACTTCTCTGATAACCCGGCTTTCCTCTGCTTTCCTTAGTATGCAGCTGAGGCTGCAAAGGTTCTGACAGCCACAATCTGCTCCTCTCTTCCCGACAGAGCCTCCCAGCTTTTCATCTCCTTCAATCCCAGTGCCCCAGGACTTCCTGTCTCCAAGAGAACTCTTTTGTCCTGGATTTCGATTTGTATCCAATTCTGCTACCACAAAAAGTCTGACTCCTTGACTGCTTCCTCATAGGCTCACCAGGTTCGGGCCATGGTAGCCTCCATAGCCCATCTGCATGAGGTGCCCATCTTGGATATCTGCAAGGCTGCAATCTGGTCCTCATTGCATACCTTCACATCCCATTCCTGCCTTGACCGGCGGTCTGCGGCAGACGCTAACATGGGTAGATCCATCCTTTAGTGAAGCATGACGTAAGGACACTATCCGCTGCACAGCACTGCCTAGCGCACACCTTTCTTCTCTACAGGAGGGACGGAACCTGCTCCCCAAGAACTTCCTCTGCGCTCATTACTGTCAACTGGGGACTCCCAGACAGCAGGGCTAATTCATCCCTGCTTATCTATGGGGAAAAAAGCAAGTTTGCTTACCGTAAACTGTTTTCTGTAGATAGCAGGATGAATTAGCTATGCTGACTCACCCGCCTCCCCGATTAGTCTCTCCCTGCTTCCATGTACGCTTTGAAATGGACTGAGGAAAGTCGGGAGCCGCACGGGAAACCACATGCAGGCGCACACTTCAAAGACTCTGCTTAGAGAAGTTCCGCCACCTCACCACCTGGAGGATATCCCAGACAGTATGGCTAATTCATCCTGCTATCTATGGAAAACACCGTTTAAGGTAAGCAAACTTGCTTTTATGTTATCCTGTTTTAACTGAATTTTATTTTATATTTTAGTTTGTATGTTATGTTGCTATTATTTAATCTAATTTTGTTGTGTTATGTTTAACTGGGCCTTCAGGAAGTGGCAAACAGTCAACCTACATAAATAAATAAATCATGCAACATAGGATTCCATAAGCTGAACAGCAAAGATGAGGGATGGGATGATGCAGTTTGTACTGAGTGGAAACAATAAAAATATGGTTGCATCAAACCCTAGCAAAATGAACCAGGAAGAATGAAGTGCTCGAACATATAAAAATGAATAAAATAAATTCAGAGGATATGTCTGATGAAGGCATTCTGCTGTAAGTCTAGGCATCACACCTAGAATATTGGTCCTATGCAGTGAATCATGCTAAATTTGGAAGGTTATCATGGGTGATTTTTTTTCAAATTAGCCTGTTATTAAAGGAAGCTTTAGTGCTTGATGTGCAAAACTAATGATATGCAGATTGTGGTAGTACTAAAATGACTGTGTTAAGGTGAGTATGGCAGTTTTATCACTACTCTAATCTCTTGTATTAGCATGAGGAGCTGTTCTTACCCCGCCCCTAGTCTAGCACCCCCTCCCCCTCTCCAAACAACACAGCCTCCCCCCCCCCCCCCCCCTCAAGGCTCCTGGGGAACCTTCATTTGGTAGGAAGAGAATTCCATGTGCTCTGGATCCTCCATGTTGCTTCCTGTTGCATTGTGGGGTTTTTTTTTTTTACTTTTTAATTCATTCAAGGCACTGATACAGAAAGCAAGTTCATCCTTCACAGAGTTAACATGTGTAGATAAATTAGTAATATACAATGCCCTTCTGCATTCATGTAGTACAGCTTACAATAGGTCAGTGTATGTGGAATGATGTAAGGCTGCATAGATTTTAACTATTAATTTCCTCTTCCCTACTGATCTCAGAGAATATATGTCACTTTTTCCATAATAGCAATATCTGCAACCTTACTTTCCCAGCAATATGCAGTAGGGGAACTTTTTCACATCTGGGCAATCATTGATCTTGCTGTGTGCAATAAATGACCAACCAGTTTTCAATTGCTCTGCATATACCATTTGTTGGACCATTTTACCCAGAAGGAACAGAGGCGCATCCCCTTCTAATTGTTGTCCCCATATCGTTAAGATAAGATCTGTCACCTCTGTCCAAAATAAATGGAACCTCCCTGCATTCACACCACATATGCACATAAATTCCTACCTGCCTGCAGCCCCTCCAACAGTATCTGCTTGCATTACAGAATTTAGCGAAAATACAGGGGTCAGGTCATTCTGTGTAATCATTTGTACAGCAGTTCCTGCCCATTACATCATTTTGTTATTTGTCTTGCCATTTTCCAAATATATTTCCAAACTTTTTTTTTTTTTTTAAATCAAATTCACTGTTTAGATCAAGATTCCATTGATGTATAAGTTTTAAGTACCCTCACATAATTCAGTCCTTAAGGATATGTATTACACAGAGAGCAAGTGATGTGCTCATTCTCTACAACAGGGGTTCCCAACCTTTGAGGGAACATGGATCCTTTTTCAGCTTCAAAAAGTTTCACATACCCCCACACACTTCTCTTTAATTTTTGCGTGCCATAACAAAAGAAATAACGATATACACTCCAGAATCATTCATAATGCATAAAACTTTGATCTAAACTGAATATGTAGGAAGGACAAGTTCTAAAGCCCTCATAATTGAAGGTTGAGGACATTCCACCTTCCAATCTAGCTGCAATGGGAAAAGGTAGCAAGTTCAAAAAGGTTCCAGGTTGGCAACTTGGTATGACGTGGAAGAAAATCAGCACCGGCACCTGCAGACCTGTAATCTAAATTTCAAAGGTAATTTGTAGCTGTGTACTTTCATCTGCTTTGAAGCAGGTACAAAGGTACATGAGTGAAAGTATGTACGAGGATTTCAAAATTAAATCTCTGCATACACTTGCTCTGCTCCTTTTTAAATCCGCAAGTAAAACGTACGTATGCTGTTCACAGCGTAAGTGCTTTTACCCTCAATACTTATCTTCAAAAGGGCCTTTTTACGTGGGTAAACATCTGTTTACCCACGTAAAAAGTTTTTAAACTTACCCAATCTGAAAACTGACCCTCATTTTACATTGGGTTTTCTTTTATACTTTATTTTCTTTTATGATTCTTACAAAGACACACAGAGAAGGAGAGTCACAAAATAATTTAGAAAAAGCAAAACAATAGCCTGCTTTTCAACAGGAAGAAGGCTAATGAGATCTCCATGTCTCTCCATGTATCCCCCTAATTAACTTGTGTGTTTAATGTCTCATACACACCTGGCTATTTGCTCCTCCTCCCTCTTTTATCCCTGGCAGTCATCTTTCCCTTCTTCCTGCTTGGAACATGGTGATCCTCTATCCCTCCCTGTCTCTCTACTTCTGTCCAGCATGATTCCTGGGAGTTCTCTCCTTCTCTCCCCTGATAGGCTGCCATCCACTCTCACTCCCCTTAACCAGGTCAGTAATGGATTCCTGTCTCCCTCTTTATCCTACTTTTCTTCCTTCTTTCCTACCCCAGTCCCATGTCCTTCTTTCTTCCTTTGAGCCATTCTACTCACTTCCTTCTCTCTCTCTCTCTCTCTGTCAGGTCAGTGGCAGAGCACATGGCACTAGTGGGAAATATTTCTCACTTCTCTGATAACCCGGCTTTCCTCTGCTTTCCTTAGTATGCAGCTGAGGCTGCAAAGGTTCTGACAGCCACAATCTGCTCCTCTCTTCCCGACATCCTCACAAAGTGCAACAAGGGGATTTATGATTCTTGAGGGCTGCAATCAATCCTTCTACCACACTTCTGCTAAACATGCAGTAGTGCAGTTTGAGACCTCTAATAGGTGTGACCAGCCCCTCTTTGTCCCTCCTTTTCCTAGTCTGCAGCAATGTGGGGTGACGTTTTGGGGGCTATAATAGGCCCTATTCTCATGTTCCTGTCCTGTGGCAGCAGCCCATCTAATCACAGGTAGCAGTAGCCTGCTCATTTTCTCCCTAGCTAAAATTTCTGGCATCTCTTCTGGAGGACCCCTTGGGATGGTCTCGCAGACCTCTAGGGGTCCGTACATCCCAGGTTGGGAAACACTGTTCTAGAACATAAAACGTCTATCCCCTCACATTCCTCTAGAGCAGGATCAAATACCAAAGGGGCCGATGCAATACAGTGCGCTCAGCTAACGTGACCCCCTAATTTAAATATTGCATGGCGCCCTAAGAAAGCGGGTGCTGACTGTTCAGCGCCCGCTTTCTGCGCATATTTATTGCATCAGCCGCAAAGTATTCAAAAGATCATCATGCAGTTGCAAATACAGAAATGTGGTGGAAGTGGGAGCCTGGAACTCCCCCATCAGGTCAGTGAAAGATTTAAATCTCCCATCCTCTAGTATTTGTCCAAGAAACCACAGGCTACTTGCCTCCCATAGTCCAATATCAGGAGAAAAGGTACATTGAGAGAGTTGTGAGCTCCGCACCAGTGAAGACATGTATATTCTGGTAATAGTCAGAGATTTAATATGTTGTTTTACCAGTTATCACACTCGTAGAGTGTGTGCAATAATTGGATAGCCTCGGATAATTAGATAAAAGGGCATATGCAGCAATGATGCTAAACTGCACCCCCTTGCTCCTCCCCTTTCCAATAAAAGCCAAGACTGCAGAGGATCAATACCTATCCAGACATACAGGCACATCAGCTGGCATGCCCAATAATACCACTCAAATTTAGGAAGTCCTAGTCGATCCATATCTCTTGGCTTAAACAAGGCAACATATTTTAGCCTTTAGAGTTTTCCCCTCCATAGGAAACTTGACACAATACCTCTAAGAGTTTGTAGAGCAGTTAATGGTTCATCACATGGGAGGTGCATAAAGGAGTACACCAGTCTAGGGAGTGTAGACCTCTTGATCAGATTAACTTGACCCATTAGTGAGATTGGAAGGGAGGATCAACTATGAAGGTCCACCTTTATTTTAGTAAAGATTGGAAGATAGTTGGCCTTATAAAGCTTTGAAAAGTCCCTGGAAATACAAATTCCAAGATATTTAAACCCATTATTAACTTTCTGAAACCTGTCAACCTCCTAGGGATTTCGTCTGTTGGGACCAACCAGCATCATTTCAGATTTAGAATAATTAACTACATAGCCAGAAAGTGAACCAAACGTGTCTAAAAGCTCCATCAGTGCCGGTAGGAATCTAGACAGGTTAGTCAGATATAGCAGGGCATCATTAGCATATAAGGATATCTTGTGATAGGAATTTTTAAAATTAAAGCCTTCAGTATTCTTGGAGAAATGAATAGCTTGGGCCAGTGGCTCAATTGCAAGATCAATCAACAGTGGGGGACAAGAAGTAGCTCTGTCTTCCCCTGCTTATACTAAAGAAAAATGATATGACACCGTTGGACAAGACCTTTGTGGTAGGGTTGGTGTGTGGTACATTTATCCATGAGGCAAATGCCTGGGGAAGACAGAAGTGTTTTAAAACAGAAAACAAGAAAGGCCAAGAGACTCGATTTGAAGGCTTTGCATCCATTAATAATACGGAATTTGCAACTTCCCGCTTAGTGGCTAAATTTAATATATTAAATAAGCGTCTTGTGTTATTTGTGGATGTGTCCCTTAATAAACCCTGTTTAGTCTGAGTGAACTAAATTTGGGCAAAATATCCTCCAACCGGAATTGGAGGACTTTTGCTAAAAGCTTAATATCAGTATTGATTAACGAGATGAGCCTGTATGAGGAACACTCCAGCGGTTCTTAAATTGTTATAAATCAGGACAATCAGGGCTTTAGTTAAAGTGCTCACTCTAGCACCTGGGATCCTCATGTTATTGAATAATGTACATAAATGAGGAATCAACAAGTCTGAAAAGGCTTTTTAAAATGCCAATGGAATTCCTGGGCTCTTTCCACCCTCCACAGCCTTGATATTTCTATTCACCTTTTCAAAGATTTTAGATGCAGTGTGCATCTCCACTTCTACAGAAAGTTGGGGTAGCCCTAAGTGTTCCAAAAAGGAAGTGACCAGCACTTCTTCAGGCATAAGCTACACCTTATAAAAACTTGAAAAATGAGATGTAAACAGACTGTTGATATCTGATGGCATTTGTTTGATACACCTCTGCCCATCTTGAATACCGAATGTGACGGAGCTTTCTTTTGTATCCTTTACTGCTTTAGCTAGCAGTGGACCTACCTTTCCACTATGTTTATAGTACTTTAGTTTAAAAAATCACATGGACTTTTCAATAGTGTGAATCTGTAGCTTTTTTAATTTATCCCTTGCCAAGTTCAATTTTTTAATGTATTTTATTGGAGTCATCTATTTTGCTTTTGTTCTAAGGATCGGATTTGTTTTTCTAGCTCTATTTATTTATTTATTTAGATTCTTTTGATATACCGATATTCAAGACTAGGGTCTTATCGTACCAGTTTACAGTGAAACAAGGGGTAACCAAATACTTAAATTTCTTCTGCTGATTGAGATTACTAGCATATGAAATGTTTCCTCTAAGCACCACCTTTTAAATGTTCCCATCTCAGAGTAGGATCATACTCTGAAGATGGATTATGATCATTCAAATCTATAGTGACCTCTTGTACTTTTTATCGGAACAAAAGATATACCATAATGGGTTAGACCAAGGGTCCATCAAGCCCAGTAACCTGTTTTCAAAGGTAGCCAATCCAAGTCACAAGTACCTGGCATGTACTCAAACATTAAATAAATCTCAAGCTACTATTGCTTATTAATTAACAGCAGTTTATGGATTTTTCTTCTAGGAACATATCCAAACCTTTTTTAAACCCAGTTATAATAACTTCCTTAACCACATCCTCCGGCAATGAATTCCAGAGCTTAACTATGCGCTGAGTGAAAAAGAATTTTCTTTGATTTGTTTTAAATGACCTTTGCTGACTTCATGGAGTGCCCCCTAGTCCTTCTATTATCTGAGAGAGTAAATAACTGACTTACATTAACTTGATCAAGTCCTTTCATGATTTTATAGCCCACTATCATATTCCTCCTCAGTCATCTCTTCTTCAAGCTGAACAGCCCTAACTTCCTTAGCCTTTCCTCATAAGGCAGCAGTTCCATGCACCTTATTATTTTGCTTACCCTTCTCTGTACTTTCCCCAATGCAACTATATCTTTTTTGAGCTGCGGCAACCAGAATCGCACACAATATTCAAGGTGTGGTCTCACCATGGAGTGATACAGAGGCATTATGACATCCATCATCTTATTTTCCATTCCCTTCCTAATAATTCCTAACATTCTGTTTGCTTTTTTGATTGCCACAGCACACTGAGCCAGCGATTTCAATGTATTATCCACTGATACCATCTCTTTCCTGGGTGGTAACTCCTAAGATAGAACCTAATATTAGCCCAAATTTTAAAAGCCTGGCACGCGTAAAAACTGGGGGATACGAGCGCATTTTAAAAATGGCCCGGCCACATGTGTATCCCCTGGTATGTGTGAAAGTGCCGGGCTCCTTGAAAGGGGCAGGGTGAGGGATAGCGGCCATTAGGCCCTGTCCTAGGGAAGCACGAACCAGCAGCCGGCCAGCACATGGAACTTACTTTACTATACAGATGAAGTAAGTTCCAAAATAAAAACAAAAAAAAGGTAGGAAAAGGGGTTTTAGGGGTTGGGGAGGAGAGTGAAAAAGGGAGGCAGAGTAGGAAGGGGGATAGGAAAGTTTCCTCCTCCCAGTCCACTCTTTAATTGGAGTGGACTGGGAGAGAACTAGTGTAGGCCCAATCGCATCACCATACGTATTTTTTTTTTTAATTCCTGCCCTTGCGCACCTGAGACACCACTCATACATACACAGACAAGAATCATATTTCATAACATCGCTACGTCCATGTGCCCGCTGATTTTAACATTTACCCAATAGTATCCCTACAGCAAGGGTTATTTTTCCCTATATGCATCACTCTGCACTTGTCCAATTAAATTTCATCTGCCATTTTGGAAGCCCAATCTTCCAGTCTCGCAAGGTCCTCCTGCAATTTATCACAATCTGCTTGAGATTTAACTACTCTGCATAATTTTATATCATCCGCAGATTTGATCACCTCACTGTCGTACCCCTTTCCAGATCATTTACAAACTTATTAAAAAGCACTGGTCCAAGTACAGATCCCTGAGGCACTCCACTGTTTACCTTTTTCCACTGTGAAAACAGACCATTTAATCTTACTCTCTGTTTCCTGTCTTTTAACCAGCTTGCCAGCCACAAAAAGACATCACCTCTTATCCCATGACTTTTTAGTTTTTTTAGAAGCCTTTCATGAAGGACTTTGTTGAACACCTTCTGAAAATCCAAGTACACCGCATCTACCGGTTCACGTTTGTTCATATGTATGTTCACCCCTTCAAAAAAATGTAGGAGATTTGTGAGGCAAGACTTCCCTTGGGGTAAGTCCATGCTGGCTGTGACCCATTAAACCACGTCTATCTAAATGTTTTGCGATTTATTTATAAGTTTTCACGATTTTTCCCGGCACTGAAGTCAGGCTTACCGGTCTATAGTTTCCTGGATCCCTTTTTAAATATCGGGGTTATATTGGCCATATTCCAATCTTCAGGTACAACTGATGATTTTAATGGTAGGTTACAAATTAATTGAAATAGGTCTGAAATTTCATTTTTTTGTTCTTTCAGAACCCCAGGTTATGCCATCCGGTTCAAGTGATTTACTACTCTTCAGTTTTTCAATCTGGTCTACCACATCTTCCAGGTTTACTGTAATTTGGTTCAGTTCATCTGGATCATTGCCCTTGAAAACCGTCTCTGGAACTGGTATCTCCCCAACATCCTCTTTAGTAAACACTGAAGCAAAGAAATCATTTAATCTTTCCATGATGGCCTTATCTTCCCTTAATGCCCCTTTAACCTCTCGATCATCTAACAGTCCAACCAACTTCCTTGCAGGCTTTCTGCTTTGGATATATCTTTTAAAGTTTTTATTGTGAGTTTTTGCCCATACGGTCAACTTCTTTTCAAATTCTCTCTTAGCCTGCCTTATCAGTGTCTTACATTTAACTTGTGAATGCTTATGCTTAATCCTATTTTCTTCTGATGGATCCTTCTTCCAATTTTTGAATGAAGATCTTTTGGATAAAATAGCCTCTTTCATTTATTTATTTATTTATTTATTTAACAATTTTTATATACCGGCATTCGTAGGACACATCATGTCGGTTCACAATTAACTGAGAAAGGAAATTACAATGAACGAGGATAGAGAGAATCAACGATATTACAATGAACTAGGAACCAGGATAGAGAGAGTCAACGAGCAGGGATACAACTTTGAAAAATGAACTGGATGATGATTATCCATGTTAAGAGTAGGTATGCATCAGGATGTTAAGGATGCATTTACACTTAAGAAATTAACATATGAACATATTTACAAAATTAAAATTAAATGCAGGGGCAGGGAGAAGGGGAGAGGGGGGAGCGAGGGGGGGAAAGGAGAGGAGGGGGTAGGGGTATAGGAGAATGTTAAGGCAGTGGCACTTTCAAGGAAAGGCTGTTTGTAGGAAAAGAGGGGAGGGGTAGGGGAGAGGCAGCAAGGTGCTGGGGAAGGGTGGGGGGAGGGAGCAGGGGGGGAGGGAGCTGGGGAGGGTGAGGGAGCTAGACTGGTGAGGGAGAAGGGGGGAGCTGGGAAGGTAAGGGAGCGGGGGGAGTTGAGATGGCGAAAGGGAGGTTGAGGAGGGGGTGTGTAGGCTGAGCGGGAGCTGAGTAAGATCGAGACATGACAATGCCTAGGATTGGGAGGAGTTGGGGTATGCCTGTTTAAAGAGCCATGTCTTGATTCCTTTTTTGAAATGGCTCAGGGACGGTTCTAGGCGGAGTTTAGCAGGAAGGGAGTTCCAGAGGGTGGGACCCGCAATGGAGAAGGCTCTGTCCCGGGTAGTGGTAAGGTGCCCAATTTTGAGTGAAGGGGTTTGAAGTGTGCCAGCGAGGGTGTTTCTGGTGGGGGCGATTAGTTTGACGGAAATGTGGCATGTCCTCAAGCCAGGGGGAGTTGTTTTTGTATAATGTGTTATGGAGGATAGTAAGTGTTTTGTATTGGGAACGGTAGGAAATAGGGAGCCAGTGGAGATCCTGTAGTATGGGAGTGATGTGGTCAGTTTTCCTGGTGTTTGTTAAGATTCTAGCCATAGCATTTTGGAGGATTTGGAGGGGTTTAATAGTGGAGGCAGGGAGACCTATGAGAAGGGAGTTGCAATAGTCGATTTTAGATAGTATGGTGGTTTGCATAACAGTACGGAAGTCGTGGGCGTGGAGGAGGGGCTTCAGTTTTTTGAGGGTTTGGAGTTTAAAGAAGCCCCCTTTTAGCAGTGATTTAATGTGGGATTTGAAGCTTAGCTGATTGTCTAGGGAAACTCCTAAATCTCTGACACAGGGCGGTAGTGTGTGAGCTTGTGAGGTGTTTTGATTCATTTGGTGGATCGAGTCGATTGATTGATTTGTTAGGATAAGGATTTCTGTTTTAGAGGCATTGAGTGCAAGGTGGATATTGGAGAGGAGAGAGTTGATGGATGTCAGGCAAGTTTCCCAATATTGCAGGGTTTCAGTGAGGGATTTCCGAATGGGAATGAGTATTTGTACGTCGTCTGCATATAAGAAAAATTTTAGTCCTAGTTTAGAGAGTAGGTGGCAGAGTGGGAGTAGATATATATTGAAGAGGGTGGACGATAAAGAGGAGCCTTGTGGTACGCCTTGTGTGAGGGGAATGTGAGCGGATTCAAAGTTATCAAGTTTGACTAGGTACTTTCTGTGGTCAAGGTATGAGGAGAACCAGGATAGGTTCATCTCACGTTTTAGCCATGCTGGCAATTGTTGGACCTTCCTTCCACCTTTCTTACTGCGAGGAATACATATGGACTATGCTGCTAGGAAGGTATTTTTTTTTAGCAATGTCCATGCCTGTTGCACACTTTTTACCTTTGAAACTGCACCTTTCAATTTTTTTTAACTATTTTTCTCATTTTATCAAAGTTTCCCTTTTGAAAGTTTAGTGCTAGAGCTGTGGATTTACATACTGTCCACCTACAGTCATTAATTCAAATTTGATCATATTATGATCACTATTGCTAAGTGGCACCACCACCATTACCTCTCTCACCAAATACTGCGTTTCATTGAGAATTAGATCTAAAATTGCTCCCTCTCTCATCAGTTCCTGAACCAGTTGCTCCATAAAACTGTCATTTATTCCATCCAGGAACTTTATCTCTCTAGCATGTCCTGATATTTCACTTACTCAGTCAATATTGGGGAAATTGAAATCTCCCATTATTACTGCACTATGAATTTGGTTAGCTTCCCTAATTTCTTTTAGCATTTCACTGTCCATCTCACCATCTTGTCTCACTATACTCTTCCCCAACATGCAAAGGATTTCTACCCATAAAGATTTGATTGTGCATTTAGTCCTGTTAGACTCTGCCATCCCGGACATAAAGTGCCACCCCGCCACCAAGATGCTCCTCTCTGTCATTGCTTTTTAATTTGTACACTGGTATAGCACTATCCCATTAGTTATCCTCTTTCCACCAAGTTTCTGAGATGCCACTTAAATCTATGTCTTCATTCACTGCTGTACACTCCAATTCTCCAATTTTACTTCTTAGACTTCTGGCATTAGCATACAAACATTTCAAAGTGTGTTTTTTGTTTGTATTTGAACATTCTGCTTTTCAGTTGACAGGGATTGATTTATTTATTTATTTATTTATTTATTTATTTATTTAACTCTTTTCTATACCGACATTCATGATACAAATCATATCATATTGGTTCACAAGGAACAAGGGAGTTAAACATTAACATAGAAGAAGAAGCAAAGTTACAATAAAACAAGGTTGTGAGAACTTGGGAGCTGAAATAGCCAGAGGCAGAGGTTTAACATAATAAACTTAACAAGGGAATACTGGTAGTATATAGAGTGCTCTGTATAAGTAGCACTTATATGCAATCAGGATATTAGCTATCAAAGCGAAGCAGTGTCAATACTGGGGGGGATTAGCAGGAGGGAAGGGGGAGGCTTGCTGGGATCAAGGAGTTGGGAAGGGGGGAGGGGGTAGAGGGGAGGGGATGGGGTTAAGGGAAGGCTTGTTGAAACAGCCAGGTCTTGAGTGGACTAGATTAGAATTCTCGTGCTTAGGGAGAGTGGCAATAATAAAAATGAATATCCCCCCACACTTTTGTTGCCTCTTTCAGATGCTACCAGTACAAGTACCTGAGGAGCAATTAAAATTATAGCAAAAAAACCTTTTGAGATTCATATGGAAGCAGAAACCTCTGAGGGTCTTTTGTAGAGTGCTGTACTGCAATAAATTGTATGGGGGACTTAATGTTCCAAATTTGTTATGGTACTATGTGGTGGCCATGATGACAGTAGTAATCAACTGGCACACAGTAGGGGATGTGAAATCATCTAGGCATCATAGTGGATAATACTTTAAAATCATCAGCTCAGTGTGCTGCAGCAGTCAAAAAAGCAAATAGAATGTTAGGAATTATTAGGAAGGGAATGGTTAATAGAACGGAAAATGTCATAATGCCTCTGTATCGCTCAATGGTGAGACCGCACCTTGAAAATGAATACTGTGTACAATTCTGGTCGCCACATCTCAAAAAAGATATAATTGCGATGGAGAAGGTGCAGAGAAGGGCTACCAAAATGATAAGGGGAATGGAACAGCTCCCTATGAGGAAA
The DNA here is from genome assembly GCF_901001135.1 of Rhinatrema bivittatum. NCBI lineage: Eukaryota > Metazoa > Chordata > Amphibia > Gymnophiona > Rhinatrematidae > Rhinatrema > Rhinatrema bivittatum. The sequence continues at coordinate 103,295,695 of NC_042617.1, read as the reverse complement.
GACTAAAGAGGTTAGGACTTTTCAGCTTGGAGAAGAGACGGCTGAGGGGGGATATGATAGAGGTCTTTAAGATCAGGAGAGGTCTTGAATGAGTAGATATGACTCTGTTATTTACACTTTCGAATAATAGAAGGACTAGGGGGCATTCCATGAACTTAGCAAGTAGTACATTTAAGACTAATCGGAGAAAATTCTTTTTCACTCAACGCACAACAAAGCTCTGGAATTTGTTGCCAGAGGATGTGGTTAGTGCAGTTAGTGTAGCTGGGTTCAAAAAAGGTTTGGATAAGTTCTTGGAGGAGAAGTCCATTAATGGCTATTAATCAATTATACTTAGGGAATAGCCACTGCTATTAATTGCATCAGTAGCATGGGTTCTTCTTAGTGTTTGGGTAATTGCCAGGTTCTTGTGGCCTGGTTTTGGCCTCTGTTGGAAACAGGATGCTGGGCTTGATGGACCCTTGGTCTGACCCAGCATGACAATTTCTTATGTTCTTATGTTCCTAAATGTCAACAGGCAGGGTTCTTGTCTGAGATCTGGAGGAATGGCATTCCAGATGGCTGGTCCCGCTGTTGAGAAGGCCCGGTCTCTGGTGGTAGTGCGAAGGGTGGATTTGGTTGTGGGGGTGTGCAGGGTTCCTTTGTAGGCTTCTCTTATAGGTCTTTTAGAGGTGTGGAGTCTAAAAGGGATCTGAAGGTGGAGAGGGTGCTGATTGTGTATGGTTTTGTGAATAATGGTGAGGGACTTATGTAGGATTCTAAAACTTATTGGTAGCCAGTGTAGATTCCTGAGGATGGGTGTGATGTGATCTCCTTGGTTGGTGTTTGTCAGGATTCTGGCGGCCGCGTTCTGGAGCATCAGAAGGGGTTTGGTGGTGGAAGCGGGGAGAACCAATAGGAGGGCGTTACAGTAGTCTATCTTGGAAAATAGAGTGGCCTGGAGGACTGTCCTGAAGTCGTGGAAATTGAGGAGTGGTTTAAGTCTTTTTAGAACTTGTAATTTGTAGAAGCAGTCCTTGGTTGTGTGGCTGATGAATTTCTTTAAGTTCAGACGGTTGTCTAGTATCACTCAGAGGTCTCTTGCTTGGGTGACCATGGTGTTGGGAGGGGTCGGCAGAGAAGAATCGTTGTGGTCAGGGGAGATGAGTTCAGTCTTGGCTGAGTTGAGGACTAGATTTAGACTGGTGAGGAGGAGGTTGATAGATTGGGATAAATTGGAATCTTTTAGCTCAGGTGAATTTTTAATTCTAGGCACTTGGACTACTTTTCTTATTATTGGGATACCCTAACTCTAATGCTTCATTAATATTCTTCGAAGATACCTCCCACCAATCCATGCGCTGCTGAGCAACTGATGGCTTTCTCCTTTGATTTAGTTTAAAAACTGCTCTATCTCCTTTTTAAAAGTTAGCGTCAGCAGCCTGGTTCCATCCTGGTTAAGATGGAGTCCATCCCTTTGGAAAAGACTCCCCCTTCCCTAAAAGGTTCCCCAGGTCTTACAAAACCGATTCCCTCTTCCTTGTTCCATCATCTCACCATTGAGACTCCAGAACTCTGCCTGCCTCTGGGACCTGAAACAGGAAGCATTTCAGAGAATGCTACCCTGGAGGTTCTGGATTTCAGTTTTCTTCCTAATTAAGAGCCTAAATTTGGCTTCCAGAACATCCCTCCCACATTTTACTATGTCGTTAGTGCCCACATGTACCACGACATAGGACCTCCCCAGCACTGTCTAAAATCCTAATTAGGTGACGTGTGAGGTCTGCCACCTTCACACATGGTAGACATGTTATCAGGCGATCCTCATGCCCACCAGCCACCCAGCTGTCTACATTCCTAATAATCGAATCGCCAACTATGATGGCTGACCTAACCCTGGGAGACATATCCTCTGTGCGAGAGGACAATAGAGATGAGCTTCATTTTTTTCTACCGGGTCATTTTTTGAGTCGGACGCTTCGGGGTAAAGTTCATTTTTCCTCTGTTAGTTTTTTGGAAAAACGAACAAAAACTAAACGGGTAAAACCGAAAACGGCCCATAACATGACGCGGGAAAATGAAGCTCAAAAAAACCCACCCCAAGCATTAAAATTCACTTTAATACATTAAATACAACCCCCCCCCCCCACCATCCCGATCCCTCCCCAAGACTTACTAACATCCCTGCTGGTCCAGCGGAGTCCCACGAGGGATTTCTCCCTCCGTGCTGTCGTGCCTTCTGGCCTGCCTCGATCAAAATGGCGCCGATAGCCTTTGGCCTACTGTGTCACTGGCAGCTGATGGTCCGAGTGCAGGAGGTCGCTCCCAGACCCCCACTGGACCACCAGGGACTTTTGGCAAGTCTTGGGGAACCCTCCTGACCCCCACAAGACTTGCCAAAAGTCCAGCGGGGATCCAGGAGCGACCTCCTGCACTCAGACCATCGGCTGCCAGTAATCAAAATGGCGCAAATAGCCTTTGCCCATACTATGTCACAGGGGCTACCGGTGCCATTGGTCAACCCCTGTCACATGGTAGGAGCACAAGATTGCACCGATAGTCATGTGACAGGGGCTGACCAATGGCACCGGTAGTCCCTGTGACATAGTAGGTCAAAGGCTATCGGCGCCATTTTGATCGAGGCAGGCCAGACAGCAAGGAGGGAGAAATCACTTGCGGGACCCCGCTGGACCACCAGGGATGTTAGTAAGCCTTGGGGAGGGATCGGGATGGTGGGGTTTGAATTACAGTGAATTTTAATGCTTGGGGTGGTTTTTTATTTAAAAAAATAAAATGTGCCCATCTCCCCCGTACAAACCTGAAAAACTAATTTTCCTTGTAGTTCTGGAAAAATCAGTTTCGGGGTTCAGGGCCCCCTCCCCACAACGAATTAGGCAATTTAGTTGAAATTGCCTAATTCGTGATAAACGAATGCACATTTCTAGAGGACAATGCATTACCTGGAGAGCAGGTCCTTGCTACAGGATCATTTCCTGCTGCACCAGGTCGATGCTCTCCGATCATGAGACCTTCTTCCTCCAAGACAGCACCAGGGCTGCCAGATTGGAGTTGGGACTTTGCTACTGTGTCCCTGAAGGTCTCATCTATATACCTCTCTGCCTCAGCTCCTCCAGGTCTGCCACTCTAGCTTCCAGAGATCAGACTCATTCTCTGAGAGACAGGAGCTCTTTGCATCGCATGTACACTTACAATTTCTTACCGGCGGGTAAATAAAATCATACATCAACATGCTAGCGCCTGAGGGACATTCGATGTACAAGACTGAGAGGCCCCCCTCTTGCTGCTGACTGCTGCCTTTATCTTAAATTTGTTCTGTTCCTAGTTAAGTTTTTTAGGTTGCTATGGGAGTAGGACTGCATACAATTTAGGGTCCTTTAAATGTATTAGTGTATTCTTTATATATCTTGCAGTGACCTACAGGGGAATGACTAAACTCTTGATAAGGTGTGGGGATTTTCTGAATTTAAGTTAAAAGGCTGATTATTTTATTTATTTGTTTATTTATTTATTTTTAATGTGAAAGTGTCACCTGCCTATAAATTGAAGGATGAGCTAGGGGTGGATGGGAGGGTTGGGAAATAGAAAACACACAAACTTCTGTTTTTTGTCTGCCTTTCTGACTACTTATTCAGTACAGACACACAAACACACTAAATAATATACCTCAATAGTTTACTTCTCCCCAGTACTTTTAAGTTTTAAAAATTTCCCCAAGCAGTACTTACCGATTATTTTCAGCCATCAGCAAGGTGATCCTCTCCTCTCAGTGCTCCCACTGAAATCTCTCTTTCCCAGCAAAGACACATTCAACTTCCAGGGTCAAAAAGCCACAGAATACCAATGTGATCAAAAGGAAAAGGAGATGGCGTGATCTCATACTGTAGATGATGGAAAAAGAAAAAAAAATCTGCATCCAAAACTGAAGCAGCCAGAAATCTGTTACACATTTAAAAAAAAGTCAATTTGACTAGAAGTCTGATGACTAGGAGAAAAATAAGTATAATTCCTACATTGTGTGTGTATGTTTCTTTCCAGACATCAACAAGACTGTACAGTTGGGTCAAATTGCAAAACCCACTCCTAGAGTCAGAATGTTATCCTGCTGCCTGAGATATAACTATTTTCAGATCTATATAGAGGTTCCTATCCTCACTTATGCACAGCCTCATAGTGTCATACCCCATCAAAACCTTCGGCAGCTTAGTGTGGAAGTCAGTCTGTTCAAAGTTAGGACCACAGACATTAACATATGTGACAGCCTGCCCCAAAAGACTACCTTCTAAAATAACATAGCGGCTTTCTGGGTCACAGCAAGTTTGATGTATCTGTAAAGAAATATTTTTGAGTGTTAGAATACATACTGCTCTACACTTGGAAGAAAAAGAAGCCACATAAACGTGGCCTACCCATCACCCCTTCAACTTCTCGTATTGTTGGGCTATAAGATGTCTCTTGCAGAAATTCTATATTAGCCCTTTGTTTTTAAGAACTTGCAAGATTTTAGATCTTTTCATAGGTGTAGATATTCCCAGAATATTCAAGGAGATATTTTCAAATCAGCTGCAGCCATCAGTCATCACATGATTGAGGAATATTGGGGAGTGAATGGCAGAAGAAAAAAATTCCAAAATGACAATAATAAACTTATGGCTCAACGGTTGAGAAGGAGAGAGAACAAGAGAGGAGGAGAAGATACTCTCTGTAAGATGTATGCAGGATTAGGGCACAGTTTCTGGATTTGTCTGAGGAGCAAGTCATGCATAAGTTCAGGTTCAATAAGGAAACCATACTATACTTATGCCAGTAGTTAGAGTAGGACATGTGCCCTTCCACCTGGAGAGGCCATGCCGTGCCAGTACACAACAAGGTCACTACAGCCCTGGCCTTTTTGGCCACTGGAACCTTCCAGACAACTCTAGAGGTCAGGAGCTAGAATAAGCCAATCAGCCACCTCCATATGTATTGACACTTTCTGGCTTCTTTTCTTAAGAAAACATATCACTATATATTTTTCCTCAGAGAAGAAAGCAACTACAACAAATCATGACTTAGTTTTACCAAATTGCATGCTTCCCCTTGGTTTTGAGGGCTATCGAATGCACTTGCATCCCTGTAAGAGTACTAACAGCAGATGAGGCCACTTACTACAACCGCAAGTGCTTCTGTTCTCTCAATATGTACAGTGGTCTGTGATGCCAAGGGTATCATGGATGTAGTGCCTAGGTTTCTGGGTTCCTGTCAAGATTCCTATAATCATCTTACAGTAAGGAATTTATGACCATTTCCAGTAAGGTCACATCACTGGGGAGTGACTTTCTAGGTAGGTCTCACCACAACCACTCAGCTACTAACATGTGCCCTTTTTCTCTCCCTGATATCTAGGTTGATTCATCACTTAAGCCCAGGTGGCCCATTCAAATCTCTATCTGGGAACAGCCCCACTCAGCTTTTCTCTGCCTTCTCCTTTGCAAGTGATAGAGGATATCCACTCAAAAACCTTGCTCATGTTCCTATTGGCATACCCACAGACTGCAGCAGATATTCGCTGTTACAGGGCTCACTAGCAGTCATCAAGAGAACCTTTGGCCTACTCAAAACACTTTGCTGCTACCTGGACAGATCTAGGAGATGTCTTGTCTACACTACCACCAAGGTCTGTAAGATCTTTGTAGACTTTTGCATGCTTCATAACCTCATCAAAACCAGACACCTGCCGCCTCCTCCAGAGGCACTAGATGATCATTTTGAGGAGGAGGTGGCCTATAACCTGAATCAGGAGCAATTGCAGGAGATAATTCACCAGATTCACCAGCAGGCTGTAGAGCAGCGGTTCTCAACCTGTGGGTCGCGACCCCGGCGGGGGTCGTTCGACCAAAACACAGGTCGTTCGACCAAAACTGATCTGCGGACCGACCCCAACGGCCCGGTCCGCAGACCAGTACCGGGCCGTTGGGGTTTTTTGCCGGTCCGCGGCGCCGCAGCTGCTGCGGGGAGGCGGGGCGAAGCTGGAAACCTGCCTCCTCCAACCCCAAAAGGGAGCGCGTCGCGGTGCTCCTCCTACTTACTTCCTGCCCACCCTGCCCCGGAAGACAAATGTTGCCGGAGCTGCACGGGCAAGAAGGAGGAGGCGCGTCAGCCGCGTGCAGAAGAGGAACAGCGGGGCCGGGAAGACTAGGACCGCTGCAGAGCCCATCCTGTGGCAACCCGTAAAGAAGAGGCCCAGAGGTGAGAGAGAGGTGTGTGCGAGTATGAGATGAGTTGAGAGATTGTGTGTGAGAGTGAATTGAAAGACTATGTGTGTTTGCAGAGACAGCATGTGAGAGCCTCTGTGTGTGTGAAAGAGACAGCATGTGACAATGAGAGCCTGTGCTTAAGCAAGGCAGCATGTGGTGGTGTGAGAGAGCCTGTGTGTGAGACTCAGTCAGCCTGTGCCAGTGAGAGACTGTGTGTATGAATGATTGCATGACAGAAAGAGCATGTGACAGTGAGATCCTGTGTGTGTATGTGTGTTTGAGAGAGAAATGCATGTGAGAATGAGAACCTGACTGTGTGTTTGAGGGAAGAAGACAGGTGGAGAGAAAAGAAACAGAAAAAAAGGCAATATAAAAGGAAATGGCAAAAAAATAAAGGGAAGCAGATGTAAAAAAAAATAAATTACTTTTTACTGATTGGTACATGTAATCTTTGGGAATGTGCAAGAGTAGCACTTTCTCTATGGCGGATCTCACAATGTACGAGATCAACATGGAGGAAGTGGAAACCCACGGGGCCTGCACAGAGGAGGCAGCAGAATGGGCTTCAGTGCCAATAGCAGCAATCAGTGCCTCCCCAATAGCCACGTGGCAGCAGTGGCAGTAATTAGATTAATTGTTTGACTCAGCTGGAGGTGACAAAGTATGAAGTGGGATGTGAAATCAGCTTGATCTGGTGGAGAATTAGGATTGCTGTTACACATGAACTGTATTTGGCAAACATAAAGGGAGCCAGGATAATCAATTGATGCCTGCAGCTGAGGACTGATTCATTATGACTCATGTAGAAATTAGTGCATTTTCCAGATTAGTCTGCATAACACAATTCTCAACATTCAGCATTATTTCTGCTGCATAGAGTTTTATCTGAGAGGCTCTGAGGTTGTGAGGGAGCCAGTAAGAGTGAGAGCATGAGTGTGTATGAGAAAATCCAGGGGAGTAAGAGTGTGTGTGAGTGGGGGGGGGGGGGGGGGGGGGGGGGAGAGAGTGTCTTACACCCTGAGAGTGTATCAGTGTCTGTGAGAGCGAGAGGTTATGGTGGGTATAAGAGCATGAATGTGTATGTATGTGACAGTGTATGTGTGAGAGAGAATGGACATGTGAGAGAGAGAGGATAACCTCCTAATCTTCGACAATATCAGGGTGACTGGAAATCAAGAGCTCCCATGTATGGACAGCAGGGGCTTTTTAAAATCCTTATTAGTTTTAATTATTGTGTGTTATTTGATATATGTGCTGTTTTGAAATATTTTATTGGTGTTTGGGAAATTATAAAAATGTATATGATTTTAATTAACAGAAATTCTATTTATCAGTAATTTTAAAATATTCTTTTATTAGTATGGTTTTACTATTATAACTGATGCTTTATGTTTCTTAATTTTATTGTTTTATGAGGAATGGTGGTTCTGTTTATAAATGTAATAATAAATAAGTATGCACTAAAATCCAACCCCATCCATAACCCCGCCCCCATATGACCAAAGCCCCGCCCTCGCAACATGAGGAACTGTATTACGGGGTCACGGCATTAGAAAGGTTGAGAACCACTGCTGTAGAGGAAGAAACACTCTGATTTAAAGACATTTTCACTGGGGAAGGTGCATTTATTTAGAAGACAATGGTGATTTTTGTGCATTTAAAACACATTCATGCGGGGCGTGGCGATGATGCTGAGCTGATACTCTTTCATCCTGCTCCCTCGGGATTATTACTGTATTAATTTCATTTTTTCTTCCTACCCTTGTCCACACTGTGAGAGGTGACTGCTTGAGCTTTTTCTTTGTTGCTTCTTCACCTGCTGCGAACAGACTCTGGCCCAATTGCATGGCGGGCCCCGAGGACAAAATGGCTTACGAGGCCGAGTCCCCCGTGGAAGGTCTCTCTGATGCCTTGTTGAAGGACATTACATGTGCTGTCTGCGGCCATTATGGATCAGCTGCAAAAGCTGCAAGCTTCGGTAGAAGAATTGCGTGATAAAGTAGATAATTATAATGTGTCGCTTTCTGGAGTCAGCCAGCAGGTGAGTGAGCACAGTGATCAGATTGACTGCTTTACCTTGGCAGTCACTGAACTAACCCAGAAAAACAAACAACTCAAGGACAAGCTCGACAACTTGGAGAATCGAAGCCATCGCAACAATGTGCACATAGTGGGTCTGCCAGAGAATATACAGGAAGAGGAGCTGCTCATATTTTGTTACTGTGTGACTAACTAAATCAAACCAAAAGATAATTTATTTTCCCTATGTCCTTTCATTTATAAAAAAAAAATACAATTTCACCATAAAGTCTTTCATTCAATTATCTTTCTCTCTAGTATATTCCACACATATGGGTTCCTTCTCCTCATTGTTCACCATATTATGTATTTGAGCATAGGCAGGTATCTCCTCAGATACAGATTTACACACTGTATGATAAGTTTTTGTTTTAGGCAATTCTTTAACCCTATCAGTATTTCAGCATGCCTATCGAGATGGCTATCAAGGTTGTATATTCACTGCAGTGGCTGTGGCTGTCACTGAAGTGGCTATCACTGAACCACTACATGCTTTGCAATATGCAGTTATAGTGTCATCCATTATATTCCAAAATATATTTCACTCATACGGTAACCTTTGTCCTATTAAATGCAGTGCTAAATCGCAGTACAGCAAATTTTAATTAACTATTAGTCTTATCTATTCACTATCTTACCTTGACAGGAACCCTCATACATCATCACTCATACTCTCATTCACTCTCATTATTGTGATTGTTCTTTCACTGTTTTTAAAATGTCTTATGTTATTTACTAGGCCTTAAAAAAATCGCTGGTCACCAGCACCTCCAGACTCTAGGTAACATTTTGTTTTTAAATTTATATTATTTACATATGTATTTCACTGTCTCTGCTGTTCTTATAAATTGGGCTTGCTATTTATTTATTTATTTAACACTTTTTTTAATACCGGTATTAGTAGTTACATCATACCGGTTTACATTGGAACTGAAGGTGGAAATTACATCAAACAGGTACAAGGGATGGGACTACAGAAACAAAAGGGGAAGTAGCCGAAACTGGCAAGCAAGAGCAACATCCTATGTAAAACTAACAAGTAAAAGATGGAGCATAACTTTATACATGGGTTCAGATCAAGTGCTGATGTAACAAAGGGTTGAAAGCAGGGGATCTATTCTGGGTAAGCCTGTTTGAAGCGCTGTACTATCATGTTGCTGTACTGTTTCTGATGTTCACGTTCACTTCAATAAATATTAACATGAAAAATAAAATTCAAGCTTCTTAGGCCATTCTCTCTTTTCAGGGAGTGGTTCCAGTGCCTTGGACTGGCTCACTCTGATGCTCCTGCACAGTGGAAGGGGGTCAAAGCTGCAAGAGAGCTATGGAGCTGAGAGTAGTTCCTGAGAGCTGACAGGAGCGGAGCCAGAAGATATAGGCCTGCCAGATCTGGTGTGTCTTTCTTCTTCAATAGCAGCACATGAAGAGTCCATCCTGTGATAACAGAGGGAGTGCTCCCCACCTGTGCCCTCGTAGAGAAGGGAATCTTCCTCTGTAGTGGTAGAGATGGCGCCGGAGGAGGAATTAGTGCAGGCAGTGTACTCATTGGAAGGCGGTGGCAGACCCCCCCTGGGGGAGCCTCCAATCAGGCTGGTGGAGCAATCTAGGATGGTAATGGTGCTATTGCAATTGCTGGCAGAGGCAGCATCCGGGGCTCTCGTGTAGCATTCCATATAGGCTGTGGTTGGCAGAGAAACATCCACTGCAGCATCTCCCTCCAGACAATCGCCATGCCCTGCAGTTCCTCCTGCAGTATTCTACCAAGGTGCTGAATTGCCTGTTGGACAAAGGGAGCAGAAGCACAACTGGGAAACACATACAAGGGAGGTCACTGGAGAGCCTGAACAGGACAGGACACAGAATACAGGCAGACAAGACAGGCACAAACAAGGCAAGGAGCAGAGGCAAGAGACAAGGCAGGGCAGACAGGCTAGAAGACCTAAACAGGGCAAGAGCTATACACAGAACCAAGAGCAAGGTTAAATAGGCAAAGGTCCAAGAACAGGTGGCCAAAGGCAGAGAGGAGACTGCAGACCTGTGACATTACTGCCACAGTTACTGCATAACATCATGTGGCTCTCTCTCCCACTCAACATACCTCCTTTCGCAGGCTGTGACCACTCTCATGCCTCATTTGCATTTCAAAAATAGTACCCCACCCACTTCAGCGCCCTAGGCAGCCGCCTGGTGCTCGTGCCGGCCCTGCTTATAGGGCTGGCCTTGCTGAGTCTTGCAGCTCAAGGCAGCAGCTAAAGCAAGTCTGAACGTGGCCCAGTGAGGGCCCCTGCTGGTGGGTGGGCTGTCTAGCAGCCAGATTTGTGATAGTATCCCTCCTTCTAGGACAGTGATGGCCAACCTTTTGAGCTCAGTGTGTCAAAATTCATAAAAAAACCGAGCATAACTCGGGTGGTGTGTCACTTCTAGAAAAATCCATAATTTTGTGATATTTGTAGCTCTAATCAACAAAGTTATAATTTTAATATATATACTGTATTTATTAATAAAGCAAAAACAAATAATTCTTTACCTTACCTGCTTAGTGACTTTTTTGTTGCTGAATTTCATTGGCTAAATCTTCAATTGAAGGTTGGTATTTCGTACACTTCAAGTCCAAGCAAGCGTTACAAACTTCATCTGTCAGTCGGTTTCTTTTATTGGCTCCCATTCATGTTCACAACACTCCCTCCCCATCTCCCAGGCATGCACACATTCATTCTCACACACACAGACCCCCAGGCAGGCACCCATGCATTCACACACATACACCCCCAGGCAGAGTCCCATTCATACACATTCACACACTAAAGGTAGACCCCCCCTCTCTTTCTTTTGCCAGCAACCTCAGAACCTCTCTCATTCCTCTGCTGCCACTGTCACTGATGCCGCGTGGCTATTGCGGAGGTGCCGATTGCTGCTACTGACACTGAAGTCCATTCTGCTGCCTCCTCTGTGCAGGCCCCGTGGGCTTCCACTTTCTCCATGCTGATCTCGTACATTGTGAGATCCGTTGAGAAAGTGCTGTTCTTGCACATTCCCAAAGAGTACATGTGCCAATCACTAAAAAGTACTTTTTTTTTTTTGCCTTTGCTGTCTGATCTTAGTTTTCTAATTGGTTGGTCACAGGCTTTTTTTTCACCTTCCCTTTCTTATTTTTTTGCCAATTCCTTTTATATTGTCTTTTTTTCTGTTTCTTTTTTCTCCATCTTCTTCCCTCAAACACACAGTCAGGTTCTCATTCTCACATGCATTTCTCTCTCACACACACAGGCTCTCACTGGCACATGCTCTCATACAATCATTCATACACGCAGGTTCTCACTGGCACATGCTCTCTCTCATACAATCATTCATACACACAGGTTCTCACTGGCACATGCTCTCTCATACAATCATTCATATACACAGGCTCTCACTGGCACATGCTCTCTCTCATACAATCATTCATATACACAGGCTCTCACTGGCACATGCTCTCATACAATCATTCATATACACAGGCTCTCACTGGCACATGCTCTCATACAATCATTCATATACACAGGCTCTCACTGGCACATGCTCTCTCTCATACAATCATTCATATACACAGGCTCTCACTGGCACATGCTCTCTCATACAATCATTCATACACAGGCTCTCACTGGCACATGCTCTCATACAATCATTCATACACAGGCTCTCACTGGCACATGCTCTCTCTCATACAATCATTCATACACACAGGCTCTCACTGGCACATGCTCTCTCATACAATCATTCATACACACAGGCTCTCACTGGCACATGCTCTCATACAATCATTCATATACACAGGCTCTCACTGGCACATGCTCTCTCTCTCTCTCACTCTCACACACACACACAGGCTCTCACATGCTGTCTCTGCAAACATTCAGGTCCTCTCTCTCAACTCACCTCATACACGCACTCTACGGGCCCTCAGCCTCTCTCTCACCTCTGGGCCTCCTCTTCGCGGGTCGCCGCAGGATGGGCTCTGCAGCGGCCCTGATCTTCTCGGGCCGCGGCAGCCCTGCTACCGGGCCTCTTCCTCTTCTTGGGCCGCTGCGACTTGGGATTCGCAGCGACCCGCGGCGGCTCCTCCTCTTCTGCACGCGCTGATTCGCTTCCTCCTTCCTGCCCACGCGGCTCCGGCAACGTTTACTTCCGGGGCCGCACAGGCAGGAAGGAGGAGCATCAGCGCGTTGTCTTGAGCCTCATCGCTGCGACGCATGAGCCTCCCTGCGCCCGGGGGCATTGGTGGAGGGTAGGGGGAAACTAAAAAACACATTTAAAGGCTCGGCGCAGCTGAAAAAGAAAAGGCTCGGCGCAGCCGATAAAAAAAAAAAAAATTCCTGATAGTCCTCGAAACGCTGCGCGTGTCAGCCAAAACGGCTCGGCGTGTCACCTCTGACACGCGTGTCATAGGTTAGCCATCACTGTTCTAGGAACTCCTCCCACTGGGTCCCACTTGGCATGGGGGCTGTGGACATCTTTAATACTCAGGTGCCTAGATCAGAGAAAGAATCCACTGGGAGCAGCAAACTGAGGACTGCAGGAACACCCTGGGACAAGGAGTTGAGTGCTGCAGGTGCTACCTGAAATGAAGGCTTGGGTGCTGCGGGTGCAGTTTGGAGCAGAGTATAGCTCTGGACAGTTGGCTTGGAATTCCTCAAGGCGAAGGCAGGGACTTGAGCAGTAACAGCAGTAGGTACTGGTTTCAGCAAAGTCATAGCAGGCAGAGCATGGCTTGAAGGCTGTGGGTGTTGCCAGAAGCAAAGGCTTGGGTGCTGCAAATGTAGCTTGAACTGGGGTTGTAGGGTGTGCTGCAGAAGCAGCCAGGATTTGAGCAGCTGGATCAGAATCCCCCTAGATTGGTGTAGCTGATTGCAGAGTCCATTTGGGGCAGAGTAACTGACTTACCCTTAGATTTATCGAAATGCTATAAATATAGCAGAAATAGTACCTGCGCTTAAAAAAAAAAAAAAAAAAAAGGGCGTGGTTAAGCAAATTTCCAAGTTAGGCAGAGAGTGCATTGTACAAATCAACTGCTCTTGTAACTTTCATCAATTCAAACAACAAAAAATCTTCAGTGATGTCAACACTGATGTTCGTACCTCCTACTGTGTATGTAAACCCCACACTGAGTTAAAAGTAGCCCCTCTTACAGTGGTATAAAGACATTTGCTATTAAGCATTAGGGCATTATCGTGAGCATTAAGGCCCTAACGCGAAATGATAAATGACCCTGATAATCTGGAACTTTCATGGCAGCTGATTCAGGTTGTTGTGGAAATGTAGTTGTTGCGATTCTGACCTGTTTGGGCAGTATCTCCACCTTCTTTTTCCCTTCTGCAGCAGCCCTGAGGCTGCTGATGTTTCTCCATCGTGGCTGGAGCCGCCACCATGCTTCCTGCGTCGGTCGGAGTCACGCTGTGTCCTGCATGTGGTCCGGGACCGCCAAATTCTTTCGTCATGGCTGGTGCTGCGCTGTTACTGCCTTCCTGCAACCCGGGGTCTCTGACACTGTTTTGATGTGGCTGGAGCCACGCAGTGTGTCATCCGGCATGACTCAAAGGCTGCTAACGCTCTCCTCGGGCAGCAGGAGCTGCACTGAGGCACCTCCTGTGCTCAGGGGATCGCTGCTGGTGTTCCCCGCGGTCTGGAGACCGCCAAAGGTATTTCTATGTGGCCCAACTTTACCTTGGGCCCTCTGTGGAAGAGGGCCTACATCCCCATCCATGCCTGGAGCCACCAGGAACCTTCCTCCTGTGGCTGGGGATACTGCCTTGTGCCGGGCCTGTTCTGAGGCCAAAGTTCCAGCGTCGGGCCCTGCTTCTTCTCCTCAGCGTTGCAGGGCCACTGTCCGAGGTCCTGCCCCCTCTCCTAGGGGGGCAAAGCTGTGCCTCTTCTCCCTTCTTAAAGGGACAGTGAGGGAGGAGGTCCACCAATAATGTCATCAGGGAGTCACCTTCTCTTCAGTATAAAAATGTCCAGTCTTCACTTCAACCTTGCCTTCGCAAGGAGCCAGCCCTCCTTAGGACTTCTCGTCATCTGCTTCTCAAGGCACTTCATTATATGTAGGATCCTGTGTCTTCATGATGTCTTCACGCTATGTCTTCGTCTTTTAAGGTCTCCAGATGTCTTGTCTTGATGTCCTCGTTATCTGGTTGATCTTCGTCCTGGCAGCGCAAGTCTCCATAAGGTTCCAGCTTCTTATTTTAAACTTCATCGTAGAGGCATCCCCTTGAATCTTCAACTTTGCCTGGATCCTTGGAGTCTGCACCTTGCCTCCACTTCACAAATGAACTCTTTTATCCAATCCGTTCCGGCATGGCCCTGTCTGTGCTTAATAAGCTGTGCAGGGTGCATTTTGGAATAGGCTTTGTCAAAGTCTTCACTTCATCTTCTTGCTTCCCTGTGTAGGGAACCACCAGCGTGGCCCGTGACCTGTCTTCATTGGCTGAGTATATGGGCGCACGTGATGTGCAGTACCGATTCAGCTCTGCCAACTTGTGTGGGGAACCACTAGTGTGATCCGCGACCAGCCTACTCCGGCTGTGTAGGGCGCACTACCTGTGTGGTCCAAGACCAGTCCAGCTAGATTGTGTAGGGCGCATGATGTCCAGTACCGACCAAGTCCTCTTCAAGCAACTCATGGCCTTCCAGAGTTGCATCTCTTCATGTATCAAAGTCTCGTCTTACTTCATGTATCCAGAGTGATGTTCCACTTCACATATCCTGAGTCTTGTCTCACTTCAAGTCTTCATCTTTGATGTCCTCATCCTCTGACCACTGTCCACGCTGTCACAGTTGCTGCTCCATGCGGCAGGTCCAAAAGGGCTTGGAGTAGTCAGGAGGGCCACTCATGAGACCAACATTGGGTTGTTTGGGTCTCTTTCTGCTGCAAATAGGTGTGGCTATGCTTGAGGTCATTTTTCTTCATCTTCAGCCCATGCTGGGACACCTCTCACCTGCCTTGGTGCTTGCTGGAGCTCCTCTCCGGCTGTATCGGGGCCCAGGGGCACACGAAAACACCAGAGATGGAACCACTACCCGCGTTTTCCACAACAGTAGTGATAACTGGCCCATCTGTTTGCAGAGAACTGGCAGAACAAGCTGGCTCAGCCTGGTACAGGATCATGGCAGGAACTAGCTCAGCTCATGATGGAAGTATAGCAAGGCCTGGCCAATATGGCAGCGGAGACATGGTGAGACAAACTGGCTCAGCCAAACTGGCTCAGTTTGTGGCAGAGATACATCAAGAACTGGCCCATCTGGCTGTGAGGAAATGGCAGGTAAAGCTGGAGTCAAAGGCATTGCAAATTAAACTGGTAACTGGATGGAGGCAGGTGGATTCTCTATGAATGGAGTTTTTGACTCTGTGGGCACAGTTGCCTGTAGCACGGTCTCAGCTACTGTTATAGCCATTGGGGTAGCAGCATTCTATCAGTGGAAAGGAGAACAAGCCTCCGGGGCCCTAGGTGTATAGATGGGAATCCACTCCACAACAATCTCTCAATACTTTCAGTTTCTATAGTTGAGATACTTACCTTTTGTCATCTTGAACAGAGGCAAGGACACAGGTTGGTGTTCAAATAATAAATTTACTTTAACTTAAAAAATAGGATCCAAGCAAAAATCTTAAGAAAACAAAAGAGAATGAAAACTCTAAGTGCCAACTTTGTTTTCCATCTTCAGCCTCTGAGTCACTGTCCCTTCCAAATATTGGGAAAGATAGCAAAATCTCCACTTCAAAGTAGATAGGGACGTAATGGGGGTGGTGGGAAAAAAAATCCCTCCTATCCAAGGTAAAACAAAATCTTCCGAGAAATGAGTTTTCACCCTTGAGTAATCACAGTTCCCAGTGTTCACTGGATGCAGGACAAATATAACTCCCTTCCCAATCCCTTTAGGCAGGGATGTTTGCCAAGAAACAAGACAAAAATCCTCTTTTTTTTTTTCAGATGGACAGTTCCTCTTCTAGATCTATGAAAGCAAGTAGACAGCAGAGCAAAGTCCTTCTCCTTTGGTACAGGTGGACGGGCCTGAATTTTGAAATCCACAAAAATCACTCCTTTCTTTCCCACAAAAGCAAACTACATACAATCACCTCTTAAAATGCTCAACCCAGTTTATAAAGGGGGAGCTTGACCAATCCCTGTACCCAGGGTAGGGAAAATCCTGGGACAGAGCCCCAAAATTCAAAAACCCTTTCTGTATAGCTGGTCAAGGGCAGAACCATTGGTAAGGGAGCGAAGTAACCCTACAATAGGTATACATTTTCAAGGATTGAGCAACAGTAAACCTAGCGGCTAATAACAGTTGACCAATCAAAGTTTTCAACTTCTCTGAAACAGAATAAGAACCCAGCAATGCAGCCAAATCAAGAGAAATGTGAAACTCTGACCCCACAATCTGGGAAATCACCTCAAAGCCTTCAACCCAGAACTCCTGCACTTGAGGACAATTCTACCACATGTGAAGAAAGGAGTCCCCCCTGAGTCTGCATTTCCTCCAAAAGAAAGCAGAATACGAGGGATTAAATGTGTGAAACAGCTCAGGATATTCATAAGTGTAGTACAGGAGTCTAAATAAACGCTGTTTAATGTAACGCCTTTATTGCGACAGTTTTGTTCTATGTAAACCGACCTGATTCGATACTTGTATTGAGAATGCCGGTATATAAAAAAAATCCGAAATAAATAAATATAAGATCTACCCTTATCTACATATAGAGCTACAATTTTCCCCTCCCACAAAACTGCCCAATCCTCTTCAACTAGTGTTAGTGTTTGAGGTAGTTGTGGGTGGATCCTTGGGCCGGTGGCAGATGACCACACCCCCGGGGGAAGATCCTGAGAGGGACCACCAGTCAGGCTCAGAGTATGGAGACAGACACACACTAGTTCTTTTATTGAATAGTATATGGAACCACCAGAGGTGGCAGTAGTGAGTTGGAAGCGCCCGGCTGGGCTGTAGTCCCTCAGATACTGGAACAGCGATCCTGGATAACTGAGCTGTAGAGAAACTGAATATAGTGAGTAGGCAGGGTAAGCAGAGTTCAGGAACAGAACCCCATCCGCAGTGATACCTGGAGGAAGCTAGGTAAACCTTTGCTAACTCGATTAGTTAGCGAATTCAGAGACCTTAAATATCCGGTGAGGATGACGTCACCTCAGGGGGACGCCCCTGAGTTTGCGCCACTGCTGGTACTTGAGTTGGGGCCGCGCCGCGCGCGCCCTTAGGCTACTGGAAAACATGGCGGAGTGCAGCGTCTAGCTGGTCCAGGGACGCCGGAGGGGAACGGCAAGATGACGCCATGGCAGCTAAACTTCCAACAGGCAAAGAGGGAGTCACCAAAGAGGTAAGGTGGGCGTAGTGGAGACGTCGGGCAGCGACGGTTGCAACAACTAGTTAAAAAATAACTCATCATTCCACTTCCGATTCAAGTAGCACACCCTAGTATCCTGAATCAAAAAGTTCCACCAGGCCCCGATATAACCCTGAAATGACCTTAAACTTCCCCACAGGAATACAGAGAATTTGTTCATAAGAACATAAGAACATAAGAAAATGCCATACTGGGTCAGACCAAGGGTCCATCAAGCCCAGCATCCTGTTTCCAACAGTGGCCAATCCAGGCCATAAGAACCTGGCAAGTACCCAAAAACCAAGTCTATTGGTTCATGGGCCTGAGGGTCCATTCTCCCCTCTTTCAGTTTGGCAAGGGACTTTTGTAACCTCTTGTAAGTGGATAGAGTGGTTACAGGAATCTTAACATCTAACCAGATGATCAAAAGGTATCATCTGATCCAAGGCCCAAACCTGTCCCACAAATTCTAAACTTCTGGAATCCCAGATTTCCATATTGTGAAAAAGAGTATATAAGGATAAGGATATAGCAGGATTGGGCCAATGAGGATTGGGGGGACAATCTTTCTTCCCCCAACCAGGGGCGGATTGGCCTTTCACAATCACAAATAAAGAACACCCTGCCCTCCAACTCTAAACTCCCAATAATCAATCCCACCCCCAACATACTGCTTACCAAGCATGAAAAAAACAGAGAAAAAGTCTTGCATGCTCAACAAATGCACAACCCACACCTCTCAAAATATTTAACCAAACTCCAGTTCAAAGCTCTGGAGAAAACATGAGAGAAAGCTAATATCTAGAACATAGAAAGCAAGCCAAGTATACATTTAAAAAAGAAAACAAGTGTTGGCCTGTTCTCTAGATGCATTAGTTGGCACAGATCTAATGTCCACAGCTGAAACGCAGCCGCTCCTGCCAAAAGAAACCTCCAGCACAGAGCTCTATTCACCCACTGCAGAGCTGTAAAATGTGACCCTGATGTAGCGCATGATCTCATGTCGACGACTCTGTAGACGCCACTCCCTGAAGAAGAATTCTCATGTTGATCTCTAAGGCATCCAGGCAGTTTCCCACCTGCAAGGAGATAGAGAGAGGAGAAAGAAAAAACAAAACAGGAGCAAAATAGCCCAATAATGCACATTGAATCTAAAGGTGTTTAGAGATGCCCTGATAACTGTTGTTCATACAAGGGGCGAAGTACACTATAGTAACCAAAACCAAGCAAAAAAGACACAGTCCCAAAAACCTGCAAAATTAGGGTACTATCAGAATTGATGAGGTTCCATCAAAGCCTTATACTGGAGTTTGGAAATGCAAAGGAAACAACAGAAAATATATTAAAATTTAAAAAGTTACTGTCTTCCAATGTCCCAGTGATCCTCACATCGCTCCCACTTTTCCACATATCTTGCCAACATACTAGACCTTCTGAAACACATACGCGTCAAGACCTTAATCATTAGAGTCTGGGTCTGACTCGCCGAACCACCAGAGAAATTCTCCACTCTCCTGCACAGAAGCAAAAACCTACGGTTTGCCTTCAAACACTTTCAGCTTAGCGGGTTAAAGGAGAGCATAGGCAAGTCCATGTTTCTGCAATTTGGCCTTTTCCTCTGTATACTCCTGCCACCTTCACTGCAGGTCAATTGAAAAATCTGATAATATAGGGCCCCAGCTTTCCTGTCTGTTGCCATTATTTATCTCCAAAATAACGTGGGGCAGATTTTAAAAGGGTTACGCACGTAACATACGCACCTAACCCTTTAAAACCCCTCCTGCACGCGCCGAGCCTATTTTGCATAGGCTCGGCGATGCGCGCAAGCCCAGGGACGCGCGTATGTCCTGGGGCTTTGAAAAAGGGGTGGGGGCGGGGCGCCGGTCCGGGGGCGGGACCGAAGCCTCCGGCATGGCGGCTGTGCCAGGGGATCGTGCGCCGGCAGCCGGCCGGCGCGCACAAGTTACGCCTGCCTCGGGCAGGTGTAAAGAAGAGAACAAAGGTAGGGGGTGATTTAGGTAGGGCTGGGGGGTGGGTTAGATAGGGGAAGGGAGGGGAAGATGGGGGGAGCAAAAGGAATGTTCCCTGCGAAGCCGATCCGATTTCGGAGTGGCCTCGGAGGGAACGGGGAAAGCCATCGGGGCTCCCCTAGGGCTCGGCACGCGCAAGGTGCACAAGTGTGCACCCCCTTGCTTGCGCCGACCCCGGATTTTATAACATGCGCGCGACTGCGCACGCATGTTATAAAATCGGGCGTAGATTTGTGTGCGCCGGGTTGCGTGCACAAATCTACGCCCACGCATAGGTTAGAAAATCTGACCCTGAATGCATAGAATAACAGCTCATGGACATTTGACCTTTATCGGGACTAGGCCTAAACCTCTGAGAGCCCTATCGATAACAAGCCGTTCTGTTGTAGGAATAAATTGGAGAAATTTAGGAAGCAAGATTTAAAAAAAAAAAAAAAAAATGACACTGGGTCCGAGCCTCCACTTTTTCTGGGATCTCTACTAACCTTAAATTGTTCTGCTGGCTCCTGTTTCCCAGATCATCATTTTTTTTCTGTAAGGTATTTGTCCATGCTCGAGTTTTTATCAATTTTTTTATGCAGCCGCTGTGAGGTACCTGCCCATTTTGTCTATCCACTCTTGAACATCATCGATTCTGGTATTTGTGTTGTTGACCATTACCACAAATTGGGCAACCTTTTCAACTATTCTGTAAACCGTATTCTGTAAACTATTCTGTAAACCGTTCTGATGACGAAACCGAATGACGGTATACAAAACACGACAAATAAATAAAAATAAATAAAATACAATCTGAAACCTTGAATCAAGGCTGAAGTGGATTTGGGTCGGTAACTTTTGCAACACTTCTTTCATTGTAGTAACCATTTTGGCAGGGATCTGAAAGCTGCAGACCTCAGCCTCCTCAGCCACCATCTTGACCTTGGAGCTGGACTTCTTAAAGAGAAGCATACCATCTGATTTCTTTGCTTTGATGTTAACTGTTTTCTGGTCAGTCAACAAAGTGCCATGCCCATCTGTAGCCAACATTTTTGGAAATTTTGCAGACGAAAACAATGCCTTCGGGAGGAAAATATCCATGTGGAACCACAGGAGCTCAGATCACATGCACCCTGCTGCTGCTATGGCATCACGTGACTATGAATGAATCGAAGCTGATGCAGACTGCTTCTGTAGGAAGGAGCTACTACCAGCACATCAAAATGATGCCTTTTCTCTGCCGGAACGTTTGCTATAGGTTAAGGGTCACTAGCTGTCAGCTCATTGTCTCCTTGTTGACTTGTGTTTGTATTTTGAAAACTGACAGGATATTTCCCTCTATAGGGTATGTGGAAAAGTATAAAAAAATAGTTTTTACCTGCTGCTGGTAGGGACTTGTGCAGCAGCCAGAGGCCCCTGGGGCAGCCTGGAAAAGAAGCAGGAAAAGGAGCAGCCAGCAGCAGTGAGAGCATTTTCTCTGGCTCCCACAGTAGAATGAGGAGCAGGACCAGCAGCCACAGGGGGAGGCCTTCCCTGCTTCCTATGGCTCTCAATATCTTAAGGGGGGGAGGGGTAGAGTGAGCCAGGCCACTGCTACAGCTCTGCATCAGCCATGACAGTGAAGAGGAGGCTTTTGCACTCCTCATTTCAGCACAGGGATGGTAGAGGAAGGTGGAAAAAGTGACGGGAAGTCTTGAGAAAGCTTCTGTCATGTTAAACAGGCTTTTGGCTCGGACCGCAGGCCTGGCGATGATGACATCACCACTGTGCTTGAAGAGGCCGGGTCGAAGTTGTAGTGCCACGAGGGCGACACAAAATAAAAAAAAAGAAAAGAAACAAAAGTAAACGTAGTCCCTGGGCGGGACGGATCCTGTAGTGGGCACATAGGAGAAGATAGATAGATCCCTTCTGCACCTAATTCTTTTTAACCCTGTTTTTCACTCGCTCCCTGGATAGCTTAACTCTCTGAGTTCCAGGATTCCGAGTTGCAAAAGAACAATAGTTCTATTACCTGTTTTGCAATACCAGCCCTTCTCCATCCTTATAAACAGCACAAATAATTACCACAGTCCTTCATCCAAAAAACACACTGAGAAGCAGGATGGTTTGTTTCCAGCCTCTTTAACTGATAGCTGATTAGGTGACTGAAGAATATTTATAGTTTAATTTCTTGTTCAAAGAAAGTCTAAATAATTGGATAGCAGAAAGATTTATAAACTTTTGTGACTTCTTTTCTATAGCAAAGTCTCTTAATTCCTTGGAAGCACTCTTATTGACACTTGATCTCTTTCTTTCCCAGTTACTCAAATTACTCAGATTGCTTAGATCGACCTAGATTGAAAATAGTTTAATCCTCTTTTAGGTTCCCAATTTGATCCCAGCTTCTCGCCACTGTAGGTGGTTAGAGTAAAGTGCCAATATTATTATTAAAACTTAACTCCCAGTTCTCATACCTTTTCTGAAGTCTTCAGTTATACTTAGTACCTAATGAGCATCTCCTCTCATGCTCCGCTCATTTGAATCAGAAGCAGACGCAGTTCTTAATACCTTCAACTCCTTTTGTTTTCTGCAATGGACAGAACACCCTTCTATGATGATTCCTTCAATCCTCAGATTCCCTGAAAGTGAAAGACTCCTCTCTCTCTCAGTGTAAAGGGTACTGAGTCCCTGGTACCAAGGGCACTCAGCTCCAAGTAACAAAAATAGTATTTAACTCGAAAAGTAGAAAAATCAAAGCAGAGGCAGGAAGGGTGGAAAAACTTCCTTGTCTCCCAAATTGCGGAGATAGTCCAAAAACAGTTAAGTTAAAGTTGAAACTCCCGTGCATTGGGTCACTGTCAGGTCCATCCTCTGAAGGAGGGCTAGCTCACATCAGGTCTTCCCTACCTCGTGATCCAACCTTGAACACAGGGATTCCCCAATCCACTGAAACAAGGGGGGGGGGGGGGCAGGCTCTCAAAGGGAATTCTTCAAAAATAGATTAAAAGAGTAAAATTAAGCAAAATCAGGTCAGATGGGAGGGTGAACCCAAAAGGGAAAAGTCTCAACTCCTTTCCAATACTTAAAGGAGACTCCTGTCTGCTTGAAAGGGTAACTACAAATCTACAACCTGTCTGAAAAGAAGCTGAACTAAAAGTTCATGAGGACTGATGGTGATTGAGGATGATAAACAGCTAGCATAGCTTGACACTATCCATGCTGAGCCAGAGTCGTCAGAATCAGACCAAGAAACCTTGACGCTACTTGTCTTGATACCCGAGGGGAGGCGGGGGGGGAGCCTGGGCCAGAACAATCATAGCAAGGTCCTGGAACACCGACATGCATGGCTCCATCAACCAAGCTGACAGGAAATCATAGGATTGGGAATGGGACTACTGTTGTGGCGTGAGGCCACAACAGTGAGGCCACAACAGTGTGGGTCTCAGGGCAGTCAGCCCAATTCACTCCCTTTAAGGACAGCCCTGCCCGAGGTGCTGACTTTCAGGCCTAAGAGGTATACAGCTGCAAGGTCAGTGCATTCCCAAACATTTGTCCAGTATATCCTCTCTGAAATGGTATCTGAGGAGTTCTGTGACACTATTTATTTGTCAGAGGAGTTTAGGATCCAAAGGGAAATATGCCTCTGACCTCCCTTCAGGGCTCTCTCTGTCACATGTAGAAAACAGGTCTCCCCCTGGAGACTTGTCCTTCCCAGATTTTATTCAGAAAATGGCTAAGGCTATGCCTTTTGACTTGTAGATAAAAGGTGATCCCAGGACATATCTTGTTCACCTCCTTCAGTTCCTGGATGCCCCTAAGTAGTTGGTGGCAATTTCTGTCTATCCTCGCCTTCAGGATATCAGGATGATTATGTGAGATGTCCCACACTATATTTCCTGTTGGTAAGAAGGCAAATCTGAAGTGTCCAGGCAACTGAAGGATTCAACAGGCCCCAGTTGTTACCATATCAAAGCGTGATAGTCAAATCTTCCTTAAAAAGGCTAAGAAAGCAAGAACTCACTCCTCAATATCTTGGGACATTTTTCTCAAAGTCTCCAAACATTTTTAGGAAAAAGCATTATTCAGACAGGCCAAGTCTCACATATTAAGTGCAAGATTTGTGCATCAGGAGAGGGTCCCCACCCCATCATGCTTTTTTGCTGTAACCCTGCTCCTCTAACTCATTCAGCCACCAGGAGCAGAGGCAGCCAAATAATCTGAGCCCCTGCCTGCCAGCGGCCAAAGAAAAGAAGAGGGGCCACGACGGACCCCATCCCACCGTGGCCTGAAGAGAGATCAGTGGAGCTGCAATAGACTGCAATCTTACATGGTCCAAAGAGAGGCCAATGATGCTGTGGTGGACCCATTCCAACATTGACTGAAGAAAGGCCCTGCAGGGCCACAGCAGGACCCCCATCCTGCCATGCCCTGAAGACAGGCTGGGGGGCCACAGTAGATACTATCCTATCACAGCCAGAAATGCCGAGCGGGGCCAAAGTGGACTCCATCCTATTAAAGCCCAAAGAGAATCCAGTGTGGCCATGGTGGACTTTATTCCACCACAGCCCAAAGAGAGGAGGCGGCCATAAGAGGAGAGTGTGAATATGTGTGTGAGAGAGAGAGTGAGTGAAAGCCTTTGTGTATGTGTTGGGTGGGTATGAGAGAGAGGGTGTGTATGAGAGCCTCTTTGTGTGTGAAAGAATGTGTGTTTGTGTGTGTGTGTGTGTGTGTGTGTGTGTGGGTGTGTAAAAGAGCATGGGTGGGAAGGTGGGTGTGGGTGTGTGAGACTAGAGAGAGAGAGCATGGATGGGTGTTTGCATGATGTGTCTGTCAAATCTAATCTGTGCTCAACATCTCAACTAGAATTTATAGGGACTCTGTTAGACATGATTCAAGCTATTGCACATTTCCCCAACAACAAAGCCAATGATATTATGGCCACGACAGAAGGAGTAATTCAGAATCAGCAGACATAAACTTGGCTCATGTTGAGAAAAATGTCTCATGGCTTCTATAGTTCATGTTACTCCCATGGCACATCTCCACATGAAACAAGTCCAGTTGATCTTGAAGTCCCAGTATAATCAAGCCTCTCAAGGATTTGTTGGTTGGATAATATTCCTGTGGTGATTAGTTATTTCAATTATTTCAATTGCTGTACACTTTGGCAACATAAAACAAAGTTTATTGGTTTATTGAACATAAAAGATACTATTACTTTCCCCCTGAAGCAAGTACCAAATGGGCTATGTCAGGTTCATGCATCAGGGCTATAGTAAAATGGGAGTTCCAATGCTTGAGCAGTAAAGGCCTTACATCTTTCTAGAAAGTTCTGGAAGAAATCACCCCTTTGGTACTGAGTGCAGTCATGTTAACCACTTGTGTGACTAGTGTGCTGCAGTCTTCGGAGAACACCTATTACAGGTAAGCAAGTTCGCTTTGGCAATGCTCTATTTTACTTTTCTCCTTGAAAAAAGGGCTTGAATCACCTAAGTCTCTTCTCCTGTTCTATGGCCTGTCTAGTTTTCTGGCATCAAGCTTTTTATCTGTTGGTATGGGAATGCCCTCATTCTCTGCAGTTCTGTCAGTATAGGTTTTTTGCTGTGTAATACCCTTTGTACATATTGATGTATTTTATTCTGTGACTCAGTCTCTGGATACCTCGGGCTCTTTGCTGCTAGATGTTAATTATTTATTAAAATCTCCCCAGCTTTATGACACCAGGTTGGAATTTTCCGGAGGAGCTGGTTCTGTGAGTTTTGAGCATTAAAAGCAGCTTTGCTGGTAACATTTTTTAAATATTTCATTTGGAACAAATTAAATAACTACACTGCCTTTCTTTTTTACTGCTGTGATTTTGTTTCATTTTCTGGTTTCGGTATGATGCAATTTTTTAACTTTACCCAGCTAAGGCCTGGATTTTCTAAGGTCACAGACCTTAGAAAATCCGGCGATAACGGGGGCCGGGGTGGCGAAGCGGGGGGGGGGGGGGCAGGCCTGCGAAAGCCGGCAGCGATTGCACCTCCCCAGTGCGATCGCTGCCAGCTTTTGCACCCAATGGCGCCATCGTAAAAGGTGGTGCTATTGGGTGTGAAACTGGCGGCGAAAAGGGTCCTTACCTTTTCGCTGTCAGTGACGTCTTTGTGGCGTCCGCCCCGGTGCCAGCCCGACTCCTCCCCTTCCGGTGCGGACGTCGCCCAGAACCCGCCCCGATCTAGGTATCGCACGCAAAAAGGGACTTTTCGCGCGCGATCCCTTTTGAAAATGATCCCCTAAGTTTGGTAATCTAAAATATATTGTCCTTGGGGGAAATTTGAAAACTTCACATCAGGATTTTAAAAAATTGGAAGCAAGTCCTCCACTTCAATCGAGAAGGGAGTTTTTTTCTATCTGGTCTTGGCATTTTGCTATATTTTGTATCCTGGTATCAGTGTGTCCTATTAATTGTCCTTTTTCCACCAAATTTCTGAGATGCCTATTATGATAATTTCTTCATCTAATGCAAGAGTCCCCAAACTGTGGCCTGCAGAACTTGTTGGCCGGGCCCCCATACATTTTTTTCACTTGGCTGGATTTGGCTCATGGAGAAATGTTTTTACCTCTGGCAGTAGAAAAGCTGGTGAGGGTTTCCAGGCCCTACTAGCTTGAGAAGATGTGCTGGACAGGCCATGTTGAAGGACACCAACCCATGGTAGTGGAGGATGCTGCTAGTAGAGAGATCAGGCCCTGCACGCTTAAGAGAGGCAGATGAACGAGTGAAGGGAAAGGAGGAAGGGAATGAGAGGGGTGTGAGAGGAGAGTGGTGTGTGAGAAGTGAAGGGAGGAGTGTGGGGTAAGTGAGAGGAAAGGAGAGAATGGAAGGAGAGGGAAAAGAGAGTGGGTGAATGAGAAGGAAAGGAGCAAATGAAGGTGAGTGAAGTGAGGGGATGGAAATAAAGGGAGGAAGGGGACTGGGGTGATAGAGGGAAGGGAGTGAATGAAGGAGGGATTGGGTAAGAGGAAAGGGAGAGAATGAGAGGCGAGTAAAGGGAAGGAAAGGAGGGATGGGAGTAATGAGGGGAGAGTGTGGTGAGTGGGAAGGAAGTAATTGAGAGGAATGAGTGAAGTGAGTGGAGGGTAGATGCTTACTTTAGATCTCTGGCACCTAGGGACCAGTGCTTGAATTTGTGCCCCCTATCCTCTGTCCTTCTTGTAGTTGAACTATGACAGATCTTTACAGATCCTTTCATAGAAACTATATACTAGCAGAAACACTCTATCTCAGATACACTCATAGATTGAACCTTAACTAATATAGAATAAAGAATCTCAAATTAGAAACAGAGACATGAAAACAAAAACTTGGAATGGAAAGCCTGAGAAACAAGACTGTGAGCCCTGGAACTGTGAAGAAAAAGAAATAGAAATGCATTTCCTCCTACACTGACTGAGCAATATACAATGAGATAAGAAATATATTTTCCCAAAAATGACATATTCCAATCACTAAAAACTCAAAATATTTTTTTTGTACCTTTGTGGTATAATCCTTTTATTTTTTCCTAATCAGGTTGATCACGGTTTCTCTCTTTCACTTTCCCCTTGTCAGTCTTTCCCCAAGTCCTTTTCCAAGGTGTCTTTTCCATTTTCGGTGTCTTCTTCTGGAGTTCTTCTCTCTCCAAACAATATACAAATTTTATTATTACAGCAGCTTAAAACATACATAAATACACGCAATACCACTCTCACCACATTCATACATTAAAATACATCTTAAAGCCAAAGGTTCATGATAACACACAGTTACTAACCAAATGTGACAAGTGTCACATAAAATGTTAGATTACTATATACATGTACACATTTAACATTATTTTTCTTATATAAAATAACTCACAATATTAGTACATATATATGTTATAAATATATTTTATAATATTTGTTGCAAATGGTAAATAATCTCCCAAAAGCATACAAAGAAAGAAATGTTTCTCATAAATAACAGGTATCTCTCATCCCTCTACAAACAGTTTCCCCATTTCTCACTTAAAAAATGGTTATATTGCATCTACCCCATAATCAAAAACAACTTCCTCGGTATATCACATTAACATATCACATATCACAACATTGACTCGTTGAGAGCGTAAGTGATTGAGCGCGAACACGTAGGTGTCAGTACGCTCCCACGTCAGGAGATGATGGCATTTAGTCTTCAGTAGAGGAGGGTTAGTTTTTCTGAAAAGCGGAAAAATATTCTGGTGTGAAATCGCATTTCTGTAACGTATGGTTTCAGCAAAGGTGATAATGAGCGATATAATGTGCCATATATTGTGAAAGAAGATTTGTGGTTATTTATCCTCCCAAAGAAGCCCGACGAGGAGAAATGAGAGTCCCTTGTAGGGGTAATTTGTTTAGGGGATATTCATGAGGAGAAAATCGTTCAAACTGGCAATTGATGGGATAGCTATGTGATATGGTGAAATGTGTTCAAGTTTAAGAACACGAATGCTGGGATACTAATGTGATATAGAGAAATTTGCCTATGTTTAAGAACATGAGGGGAAAATTGTTTAAGTACATGATAGATGAGATACTAATGTGACAAGTAGACATTTGCCCAAGTACACTAAAGGCGGGACATTTATATGATAAATGGGAGAACGCTTGTTGATGTGAGACACAGGTCAGATATTAATGTGATATACCATGGAAGTTGTTTTTGATTATGTGGTAGATGCGATATAACCATCTTTTAAGTGAGAAATGGGGAATACTGTTTGTAGAGGGATGAGAGATGCCCGTTATTTATGAGAAACATTTCTTTCTTTGTATGCTTTTGGGAGATTATTTACCATTTGCAACAAATTTTGTAAAATATATTTATAACATCTAAAATATAAGTACTAATATTGTGAATTATTTTCTATAAGAAAAATGATGTAAAAAATGTGTACGTATATATAGTAATCTAACATTTTTTGTGTCACTTGTCACATTTGGTTAGTAACTCATATCATGAATCTTTTGGCTTTAAGATATGTTTTAATGTATGAATGTGATGAGAATGATATTGCTTGTATTTACATGAGTTTTAAGCTGCTGTAATAATAAAATTTTTATATTGTTCAGTGAAATAATTTTCTAATATAGTAACTTAGTAATGACGGCAGAAAAAGACCAAAATGGTCCATCTAGTCTGCCCAGCAAGCTTGCCAAGGTAGTAACTGCCACTCCGTGCAGGTTACCCCCACATTTTATTTTAAGGGTAGTAACTGCCACTCCGTGCAAGTTATCCTCAAGCTTTATTATTTATTCCCATCCTCTAGCATTTAGGGATCCACAGTGTTTATCCCATGCCTCTTTGAAATCCTTCACAGTTTTAGTCTTCCCCACTTCCTCCAGAAGGGCATTCCAGGCATCCACCACCCTCTATGAGGAAATATTTCCTGACATTGGTTCTAAGTCTTCCTCCCTGGAGTTTCAAATCGTCACCCCTGGTTCTACTAAATTCTTTCCAATGGAAAAGGTTTGTTGACAACCACGGATCATTAAAACCTTTCAAGTATCTGAAGGTCTGTATCATATCATCCCTGCTCCTTCTCTCCTCCAGGGTATACATATTCAGGTTCTTCAACCTCTTCTCATAAGTTATTTGATGGAGATAACCCACCATTTTGATTGCCCTTCTCTGGACCGCCTCTATCCTGTCTCTGTCTCCTTTGAGATATGGTCTCCAGAACTGAACACAGTACTCCAGGTGAAGCCTCACCAAGGACCTGTACAATGGGATTATCGCTTCCCTTTTCTTACTAGATATTCCTCTCTCTATGCAGCTTAGCATTCTTCTGGCTTTGGTTGTCGCCGTGTCACACTGCTTCGTCGACTTCAGGTCATTAGACACTATCATCCCAAGGACTCTCTCCTGCACCATGCACATCAGCCCTCCCCCCCCCTCCCCTACCCCAGATGCATGACTCTGCACTTCTTGGCATTGAATCCCAGCTGCCATATCTTTGACCACTCTTCCAGCTTCCTTAAATCCTGTCTCATTCTCTCTACTCCTTCTGGTGTGTGCACTCTGTTGCAGATCTTAGTATCATCCGCAAATAGACAAACTTTACCTTCTATCCCTTCCGCAAGGTCGCTCACAAAGATGTTGAACAGAACCAGTCCCAACACAGATCCCTATGGCACTCCACTTAACACCATTCTTTCTTCAGAATAGGTTCCATTTACCATCACCCGTTGTCTTCTATCCACCAACCAGTTTGTAATCCATGCCATCACCTTGGAGCTGACTCCCAAGCTTTTCATTTTATTGATGAGTCTTCTAGGTGGGACTATCAAAAGCTTTACTAAAATCCAAGTAAATTACATCGAGTGCTCTTCCGTGATTCAGTTCTCTAGTCACCCAATCAAAGAAATCAATTAGATTCGTCTGACAGGACCTTCCCATGGTGAATCCATGCTGCTTCTGATTGAGCAACTGACCAGATTGTAGATAATTCACTATCCTTTCCTTCAGCAGATTCTCCATTCATTTTCCCACCACCGAGGTGATGCCAACCGACCTGTAGTATCCAGCCTCTTCTCTGCTCCCACTCTTGTGAAGTGGGACCACCACTGCTCTTCTCCAGTCACTATATACTACACCCTTTTCCAGGGATTTATTGACAGGTCACACAGTGGACCCACCAGCACATCTTTGGGTTTCCTCAGTATTCTGGGGTGAACCTCATCAGGCCCCATGGCTTTGTCCACTTTCAGTTTTCTTAGCTCTTCCCATACTTTATCTTCTGTAAATGGAGTTTCATCTACACTACCCCCTTCTACAGTCTTGATAACAAGTGAAGGTCCATCTCCAGGGTTTTCCTTAGTGAATACTGAACTTGAAGTATTTGTTTAATATTTCTTCTAATTCTTCATCTCTCTCCATCCATTGATCCTTATTGTTACGATCCCTGCCCGCGGAGCTACTCTCTGCGAGCAGGCCTCTCACCTTTCACGATGCTGGGACCTCCACGACAAGACTGCCGCCGATGCCTTCTTCATGTGACCTGGAGGCCGCACAAGCCACCTCCTCTCGTGGCAGGGAGCAGCAAGTCAGCCTCTTCTTCGAGTGGTAGGGGAAAGCCGCTGCCGCTCAGATGTCAGCTTGAGGCCTGGTTGCCACACCGAAGCCTGCCTGCTCCTTCACATCTGCGCTGCAGGGCGTCTCTGTCCACAGTGCTGCTTCCTGCTTTAGGCGCCAGCGCGCACCTCTTCTCTATATTTAAAGGGCCCACGGCCGGATATGCCCCGGACTTCACCTGTTGACAACTTCCTGCTTTAGCCCTACTTAAGGGCCTCTCTTCATTCACTCCTGGCCTTCGGATCAGGTTCCACAGTCGTCTGTGTCTTCTCTCTGGTCCAAGTCCTCTGTGGTCTTCTCCTGCTTTGACGGCTTCGTCTTCATGTTCCCGATGTCCTTCGTCCGTGCCTCCAGTTGTCTTCATGTTCCCGATGTCCTTCGTCCGTGCCTCCAGATGTCTTCATGTTCCCGATGTCCTTCGTCCGTGCCTCCAGATGTCTTCAGGTTCCCGATGTCCTTCATCCGTGTCTTCAGATGTCTTCATGTTCCTGATGTTCTTCGTTTATACCTCCGATGTCCTTCCTGACGCCTTTGCCTTCGCCTCTGCCTCCACCTCCATGCCTTGGTTCCTTGATGTCCACTTTCCTGGTGTGCCATTGTCATGGTCCGTGACCAGTCCCACAGGTGGGCTGTGTAGGGCACCTCACGGTACAAAGGCCATCCTCATCTCTGCAGTGCAACCCTCCAAAAGACTTCTGCTTCAGTCCTAAGTTTTATCCTTGAGAATTGTGAATCCTGTACTTGAGTCTTGTCCCGGTCTTCGGAGCCTATTGCGATTCGCGTCCATTCATGTCAGGACTCTTTTTGAACCTGCTTCGCACCGGACTGGTCCATGACCAGTCCCATGGGTGGACTGTGTAGGGCACACCCCGGTGCAGGCCTCTTCACTATCTTAATCATGTTCCGGTATCAGTTTCCACTAGGGATGTGAATCGTGTGATCGATCGTCTTAATGATCGATTTTGGCTGGGGGGGGGGGGGGAGGGAAATCTGATCGTCATGTTTGGTTTTTTTTAAAAATCGTTAAAAATCATAAATCGGGGGAGGGC
Organism: Rhinatrema bivittatum; assembly: GCF_901001135.1. Taxonomy (NCBI): domain Eukaryota; kingdom Metazoa; phylum Chordata; class Amphibia; order Gymnophiona; family Rhinatrematidae; genus Rhinatrema; species Rhinatrema bivittatum. The sequence goes on along the minus strand of NC_042617.1, from coordinate 103,263,863 downwards.
GGGAAAACCGGCACACCAAAACAACCCTAAAACCCACCCCGACCCTTTAAAACAAATCCCCCACCCTCCCGAACCCCCCCAAAATGTTTGAAATTACCTGGGGTCCAGTGGGGGGGTCCCGGCACGATCTCCTGCTCTCGGGCCTCGGCTGCGTTAATAGAAATGGCGCCGGTGGCCCTTTGCCCTTACCATATGACAGGGCAAAGGTAGCGCCGGTGCCATTTTGGTTCCTGACACCCGACGTCACGAGTGTAGGAGATCGCTCCCGGACCCCCGCTGGACCCCCAGGGACTTTTGGCCAGCTTGGGGGGGCCTCCTGACCCCCAGAAGACTTGCCAAAAGTCCAGCGGGGGTCCGGGACCGACCTCCTGCACTCGCGCCGTATTGCCAATATTCAAAATGTCGCTGGCGCTACCTTTGCCCTGTCATATGGTAAGGGCAAAGGTAGCGCAGCCGTGGCCCGAGAGCGGGAGATCGCGCCGGGACCCCCCACTGGACCCCAGGTAATTTAAAACATTTTGGGGGGGTTCGGGAGGGTGGGGGATTTGTTTTAAAGGGTCGGGGTGGGTTTTAGGGTTGTTTTGGTGTGCCGGTTTTCCCACCCTCCCCCTCCCCCGATTTACGATTTTTTGACGATAAATCGGGGGAATTGTTATTGTATCGCGGCTCTAACGATTTTTGACGATTTAAAATATATCTGACGATTGTTTTAAATCGTCAAAAAACGATTCACATCCCTAGTTTCCACTATCCCTCCTGGAGTCTGCTTCGAGCCCAGCATGGTCTGCGACCAGTCCCGTGGGTGGGCTGTGTAGGGCACACTGCGTCGCAGTCTTGACCCAGTGCTTTGATCCTTGCCTTCGTCTACAGTGTCCTTGCCTGAGTCTTCGTCCAAACTCTTCTGTGTTTTAAGGACTCCGTCTGCCCTCGTCCTCTGTTCGGCCTGCCGCCTCTTGCTGTACCCAGCGGCAGGTCCGAAAGGGCTTGGAATGGTCAGAGGACTGTTCATTGATCAACATTGCATTGTTGGTCATCCTGGGGCATGCAGGTCCAGTAGAGGGTCAGACCTCAGTCTCCTTGACTTCGCTTCAACCTTGTCCTGCTCCTCGTACCCGTGTATGTACCAGCTCACCTCCCGCGGTGTGTCTTGGGCTTCTCCCTGAGTCATGCCGTGGCCCAAGGGCTCTCATCACCTGCTTTAGAAATGACCACGCCTCCGCACTTGTAACAATAGCCGAAGGCCTCCAAGCCCTCGGCTCGTAACAGCTGCCGGAGGTCGCGCTCGTAACAGGATCCGAAGGCCCTCAAGCCTTCGGGTCATAATTTTATTTATTTTTATTTAAGATTTTTATATAATGGCATTCATGACACAGTCACATCATGCCGGTTTACATATAACAGGGGTGTACAATAAACAACTGAGTAACCTATAGGTGTGGAAGGAAGCAGTTACAAATAACAAGGATGATAGAACTGGGAGAAGAGAAAATAAGGAGAGGATAACATTAGATATAGGTATTTACATTAGCTATAACATTAGTTATAGATATTTACATGGAGAGGGGTTGAGCTGGCTGGGCAACATATGGTTAATGGTAAGAGAATTAGTTGGTGTCCGGGAATGCTTGTTTAAACAGCCAGGTCTTAAGTCTTTTTCTGAAGGTTGGGAGGCTGGGTTCTTGTCTGAGGTCAGTAATACTTATCCCCTTTCAATTTCATTATACCACTATGGACCTTTCTCCTTTCTCTGATATATCTGAAAAATGTTTTGTCACCTCGCTTTATTTCCTTGGCAATCCTTTCCTCTGCCTGACTTTGCTTTCTTGATTACTTTTCTCATCTCCCTCAGTTTCGCTAGAGAATCCTCCCTGTGTTCCACTTTTTGGGATCCTTTATATTTCTTAAAAGCTGCTTTTTTTTTTTTGCTTTTATTACTCAGCCACTTCCTTTGTGAACCAGATTGGATTCTTATTTCTCTTACTTTTGTTTACTTTTCTAACATATAGATTTGTTGCTTTTGTAATCGCTCCTTTTAGTTTGGCCCACTGTTGTTCCACCTCTCCCAGCCTTCAAGTTCTGCCTCCAGATATTTCCCCATTTCTACAAAGTCTGTTTTTTTTTAAGTTCAAAACTGTGGTCTTTGTGTGACTTCTCCAGAGCCTATTTGCAATATTAAACCATACTGCTTGATGATTACTGGTGCTGAGGTGGGCATCCACTACTTGTATGAATATTTCCCATTATTTCAAATGGTACTCGAGTGAGTTGGGAATATTGTGTAATTTTTACCCAGTGAGATATTGTTTTACCTTCTGCCTCCTACATTTATTGATGACAATTTTGGCTCACAATCTTTTTCTGCATTTCTCTCATGTTCCTCTCTATCCACCCATAGCTAGATCCTACTCCTTCACCAGTGCTCTCACCCTCATTTCACTTTTCACCTACCTACCAGCTTTCCATCTTCCACTATCACTTGCTCAGCTCTCCCATTTTCCCCTTTTGTCTTTCATTTTTCTCCAGACTTCTATTCCCCTCTTTCATGCACCTTATTCACCCTCTGCTCAGGCCTCATCTAACTTCCTCTGCCTCTCATCCCTTCACCATCACTCATCCCCTCCCATGCCTCCAGCCCCTTTTTTGTCTCTTATCCCCTACTTAGCCTCAGAATTTCCTTTTTCACCTCCTCCATTTCCACCCTCTCATCTCTCTTCCTCTGTATTTCACCCACATTACAGGCCACTGTCCCTTTCTACTGCCTCCTAGCCCCTTCAGGTCCTACACACCATTTCCCCCCCTCCCCCCCCCCCCCATTTCACAACTCTACTCATACCTCCACCTAATCACACAGTCTCCACTCAAGCTTAGTCTCCATTCTCCAGCTAATCCCCAATCTCCCACCCTTCTCTGTCCTCACCCAAGACCTGCCTCCCCCAGTCTCCTCCCAATCTCCAGCCAATCTGTGAGTCTCGATTCTCTTCTGCTCTCCCACCCAGTTCCGGGATACTGCCTGAATCCCTGCACTCCCGATCCCTGTGTCCCCAGTATCCACCCCCTTCCTCTTTCCATTCCCTCTTCCTCTTTTTCCCTGTCCCATGACATCTCCTACCACAGAATCTGCCCCCTAACCCCCCCCCCCTCCACATTCGCTGCTTCTTCCTCTCCCTCCCTCATTATCTTCCCCCTGTCCCAGCAACTACCTCCTGCCTCCCCTATACCTCCCCCAGCATCTGTCCCCATTTTCCAGCCTCTGTTTTGACTCCACTCTCCCTCAGATTAAAAAAGAAGGAGGTGCCTAATTCTCCTCTCACCACTGCCCTGTCGCGTCTCTCTTACACTGCCTGCACAGTGAGCACTTGCAATATGCATGGCAGTACTTCCTCTTGCTGATCTTGTCAGACCGGCAATCAGCCCTACAGCCCAGCACCTGGGGATTTTGGCCCTCCTCTCCCATCTCCTCGGTATGCTACTGGGGGAAGGTGGTGAGAGGGGTGAGTGAAGGGAGGGGATGGAGGCACAGGAAGGGAAAGGAGGGGAGGAAGGGAAGTAGGATGAGAGAAGAGTGGGGGGAGCAAGAGGGAAGAAGTAAATGAAAGCGGTGAGGGGAAAGGAATAAGAAGGGAGGGAGAGGAAAGGAGTATGCCCTCCCCACATCCATCCCCCTTCAGGGGTGCAGATGCAAGAGAAGAGGAAAGCCAGGGAGCAGGGTGCCAACTTCCAAGAAATCTAGAAATATTATTGCCTGCCCCACCCCTGGGAACCTTGTTTCCCTTTCCCAGCCTTTCAGATTACCCAAAGGGACAGATATGCCCCTCCTTACCAAACTCCAAGGGGGACTCCCCCAGTGTTGCGACCGTCGCTGCTCGACGTCTCCACTCCACCCTCCTTATCTCCTTGGCGACTCCCTCTTGCTCAAATGGAAGGTTGGCTGCCGCGGCGTCATTCTGCCGTCTCCTTCCGGCGTACCTGGAGCGGCTCGACGCTGCAATCCGCCATGATTCACAAGAGCCTAAGGGCGCGCGTGCGGCCCCGACTGATGTACCAGCAGTGGGGCGAACCTCAGGGGCGTCCCCCTGAGATGACGTCATCCGTACTGGATATATAAGGTCTCAGAAATAGCTAACTAACGAGTTAGAAAGGACCGGTTTCGCACTCTCCTAGCTACTCTGCCTCCTCGGAGGCCTCGCTCTCTCTTTGTTTTTCAGGTCACAGTCAGGAACTGGTACTCGCTCCTCGAGGGCCCATGTTCCCGGACTGGTTGCTGAATACTTATTCTGCCTGGAAGTCATCGCTACCTACTACACCAGTGAGTTACCATCTCTCTCTCAGAGCTTTCCCTGGAACCAGGTACTCGCGCCTGGTTCCAGGGAAACACCTGGACTACTTCTTAGAGACTATTGTGTGAGTGTTACCATCAAGGTTCTGTTCCTGAACTCTGCATACCCCGCCTACTCACTATATTCAGTTTCTCTACAGCTCAGTTATCCAGGATCGCTTTTCCAGTACCTGAGGGACTACAGCCCTGCCGGGCACTTCCAGCTCACTACTGCCACCTCTGGTGGTTCAAAATACTGTTTAATAAAAGAACTAGTGTCTGTCTCCATACTCTGAGCCTAACCGGTGGTCCCTCTCGGGATCTTCCCCTGGGGGCGTGGTCATCTGCCACCAGCCCAAGGATCCATCCACAACTACCTCAAACATCAACACCCAGTCCTTGTGCTGATTTGAATTTTCCTAGCTGGCTCTTCCCATAACACTTGCACTAGAATCTTATACTTCATTTCCCAATATAAAATGCAGATATTTTCTCAGTGAAAATCTATATTAGCCAACTTACAATTTTTTTCCCCAATTTGGTCATGCAAGTTAACTCCTGGTCTAGATTGTGATAAATTGCAGGAGGACCCTGCGAGGCTGAAAGATTGGGTGTCCATATGTCAGATGAAATTTAATGTGGAGAAGTGCAAGGTGATGCAAATAGGAAAAAGTAACCCATGCTGTGGCTACACAATGTTAGGTTCTATCTTAGGAGTTACCAACCAGGAAAAAGATCTGAGCATCATGACTGATATTACATTGAAATTGTTGACTCGGTGTGCTGCGGTGATCAAAAAAGCAAACAGATTGTTAGGAATAATAGGGAAGGAATGGCAAATAAACAGAGGATGTCATATTGCCTCTGCATCGCTCAATGGTTAGAGCACACCTTGAATACTGTTTGCAATCCTGGTCACTGTATTTCAAAAAAGATATAGTTGCAGTGGGGAAAATAAAGAGAAGGGCAACCAAAAAGATAAAGGGCATGGAATGGTTCTCCTATGAGGAAAGGAGTTAGGGCTGTTCAGCTGGGAGAAGAGACTGCTGACGGGGGATATGATAGAGGTCTACAAAATCATAAAAGGACTTGAACAGGTAAATGTGAAACGGTTATTAACCCTTTCGGATAATGCAAGGACTAGGGGGTACGCCATTAAGTTAGAAAGTAGCACATTTAAAACAAATCGGAGAAAATTCTTTTTCACTCAATATCCAATTAAGTTCTGGAATTTGTTGCCAGAGGATGTGGTTAAGGCAGCTAGTGTAGCTGGGTTTAAAAAAGGGTTGGATATGTTTCTGGGGAGAAGTCCATAAACTGCTATTAATCATTAGGGAATAGCAACTGATTGTTGCCAGCATTAGTAGCATATGATTTACTTAATGTTTAGGTACTTGCCAGGTACCTGTGACTTGGATTGGCCGCTGTTGGACAAAGGATACTGGGCTTGATCAACCCTTAAGTCTGACCCAGTATGGCATATCTTATGATATGTTTGTATTCAACAAATTAGTATTGAGTTTGATGGTAAGCGGAGAAAGGATTAAGGGCAGAGGTCTTGAAGTGGACAATGAAAGAAATAGGTTTTTGTTATTTTTTTTAGTATCATGAAACTGGAATTTATTTTATCATTTATAATGTATCCCTGATAAAGCTGTACATTGTTTAACTTGAGCTTTGTTTACAGTGTAAAAACAAATCATGTTGTGTGCTTGAACTTTTACTGACCTCTAGTGGTTCCCACTGACATTTGCAGCTCCTGATCAGCTAGACATGCAGACCTGTGAGAAACTATTGGTATAGTAATCGAACATATGAAGAAAACCTAAGGAAAGTGTAATGTTCTGCCCTGACAAAATGCATATGCCTTAATAGGGGTAATTTTCAAACCATTTACGCAAATTTTATAGCTGCATGCACAGTGGACTTCAGCCCTAATTTTCAAAGCCGACTTATGCAGGCGTAACCCCTGGGCGGGACAGATCCTTCAGCGGGCACCCAGGGGCACATAGAAAAGAGAGGATGGACCCTTTCTGCTCACAATTCCTCCTTACTCTCTCTCTCTACAGATAGCATTAACTCTTGAGTTCCAGCATTCCCAAGTTGGGAAAGAATAATAATTCTATTATCTGCTGTGTCTGTGTTACCTATTGCTGTTGAAGACTCTGCTGCTGCTTCTGCCCCTGCTCCTGGTTCTCTCTGTGTTGTTGCAGATTTCAAGTTTCTGTATTACTCTGCTATCTTCCAGGTTGCCAGGCTTAGCCCCGCCCCTGATGACAATAGACTCTGACCCCATTAAATCCCCGCGTGACGCCGGAGGCGTGCCATGACAGAGGAGTGCATGCCTCAGTCATACGCACGAAGGAGCACCCATGCTCCTTTGTGCGCTTCTTTGTATGCGCATGAATGGCAGAATATTCTTTTGGTGGTTTTATTTTGCTATGCACAATAAAATATTCTCTGAATATTTTTTATTTGTTAATATGCTGATTCACAAGCTGCAGCTGTTGAGATAGTGGTTAAGCTAATCTGTTTTAGATTTAATACAGTGCTTTCTTTTTTTTTTCTTTTTATTATATACCACATTTATGGGTTACTCAATCCCGGTTTTGTTAGGATAGGGTTGATTCACCCAGCTTCCCTCTAGTATTTTTGACGGTCTCAGAATGCAGCTAAGAGTTCCCTCTCTGAAATCAAAATTACTTCCAACTGCAACGTTGTGAGTACGATTCCACAGAGTTATCTCTGTTTCTAATTAATGGTCAATTTATTCAGTGGAAAGCCCACATTTAGGTGGATCTCAAGACATGGCGTCACATCCCGTGACGCCAAACGTCGTGACATCACGTCTTCAGCGGCCAATTGCACGCTTTCCCCCGTGCAGGCGGCCATCTTCGTCGGGAGGAGCTACCGGAGCCACGATCGCCATGTGTTCCTGCTGATGGCTGCAAAAAAAAGTAAGTTGTGCAGGCGTCCAAAAGCGACTTACTTTTGGGATCTTGACAGATCCCAAAAGTAAGTCGCTTTTGGAAAAAACCCAAAATTGTCGCTTTTGGAAAAAAAACCAAAATTTTGAAAAAAAAAACCAAAATTGCTTTTGGTTTTTTTTCGCTTCGCCGTTGTCAGTGTCTATTCTCCCCTCCTCCCGGAGCAAGGCTGAAAAAGCAGCTCCGGGAGGAGGGAAGAACTGACAGCGGCGAAGCAACTTACTTTTTGCAGCCCCCTCCGGACATCGGAGGGGGGCTGCAACGTTTTTCTCGCTTTTTTTTTTTTTGCTTCGGGAGAAGGGGAGAGGACTGGGGCTGCCACGGAGACCGGCACCCACGATCGCGGCCGGGGCAGGTGAGCGGGGGCTGGGGGAAAGCTTGCCACCTACCCTTACCCCTGCCTCTACCGCAGGGTCAGGGTAGGCGGTAAGTTTGCAGGTTAAACGCGCGACAAAACGGCAGGGAAAGATAGCGATAGTCGGGGCGCGGGTTACGGGATGCTAGGGAATAGCTAATTCGCTCGTTTGCATGCAATATCCATGCCGCGTGCGGAAGGGGTTGGCCGGGGATTTTAGGACGCGGTAGGAGTAGGTTATAGTGGATTCGGGATCGCAGGAAGGGATAACGCGGCCGGAAAGTGAGTAAAACGCGGCTTAGGAGCAGGGTAAACGCGGCCGCACTTTACAGGATAGACCTGATTGTAAGCTGTGGCGGAGGACTCTTAAGGGATACATGGGGTGTCACCCAGAGAACAGGATGGATATTTGACAGTTTATGTAGGGAGGGGTGGGGCGGGGCCTGGAACACATTGTGACGTGACTCCTACACCTCATGGAGGAGGTCGTAAGAGTTAAGAAGAGGGAGAGGTTTCGTGAAAAAAGTCAGTATGACTTGGGGGTTAAGGAAAGGGAACAGTTAAGGGCGCTAAGGGAAGAAGACAGGATGGGGGGTGGACAAGAGAATAGGGGGCTAGGGTATGAGAGGGATAGAAGAGGGAGGAGGTCAGGGAAGATGTGGAGTGAGTCTAAGTGGCTAAATATTTCTGTTGCGCCTTGTCATCTACAACTTTGGTATATGGAAGGGGGAGCCGATGGGTGGAGGGTGGAAGTTTTAGCTGGGAGGGCTTTCACTGGCCATACTGAGAGACCTTGGTGGTATTCATTTTCTCATCTTTGTTATTAAACTATGAGTGTACTTTGTACTTATACTCGGGTGGTCTCCTGGAATGTCTGTGGGTTGCACTCGCCTATTAAGCGTTCTAAAGTGCTAGCACAGTTGAAGAGGAAACAAGCCCAAGTGGCTTATTTGCAAGAGACTCATCTCTCCGTAGCTGAACACCATAAACTGAAGCAGGACTGGGTGGGGGAGGTGAGATTTGCAGCTGCTTCCTTGAAGTCAGCGGGAGTAGCTATCTTAATACATAAGCGGTTACCTTTAACCATCCTCAAAGAAATAGCGGATCCACAAGGGCGATACCTTATTTTGGTTACAGAACTCTTTGGCCAAACAGTTGTGTATTGCATTGTATATGCTCCTAATAATTATTGTGCTAGATTTTTTAGTGAACTTTACTCTCACCTGCTCCCATACCTAACTGATATTTTGATTGTGGGAGGAGACTTTAACACAGTGAGAGATGGGACGTTAGATGCCTCCCCTTCCCGACGGCAAGAACCAGGCTTGGGTAAGGGCCCTCAATTGCTAGAAGACAAGCTACATCTCATGGATGTTTGGAGAATCTTACATCCAATGGAACGAGACCTCACCCATATCTCCAGAGCCCATGCCTCTCACTCCCGCTTAGATTACTTTCTTGTTAGTAGTCACACATTTTCTACAGTTCACGACGCAGTAATTGATAACATAGTGATCTCAGATCATGCACCAATCTGGATAGACATACAGTTTTCAGGAGGGCAACCCGGGGCGAAATTTTGGCGGTACCCTTACTTTTTGGCCAATGACACACAGTTTTGTGATTATATCCATGCCAAGTGGACAGATTATGTCAATCTGAATCAATCCCATATCTCTCAGCCAGTTTTATTTTGGTACACGGCAAAGGCGGTCTTGAGGGGGGATATAATTTCGTACATGTCCCATAGGAGAAAGCTCCTAAATAAGAGGATTATAGCGCTGAACACACAGTTGTGCAAGGCCCAGGCGAATTTACATTCAGCTGCTACTCCTCAGGCCCGGGAGAAGTATCGTACCCTGCAGGCGGCTCTAAACTCTCTTCTGCACCAGCGTGCGAAGAAAAGTTTTTTGTACTACAAATTTCACCTTTATCAATACACGAACAAAACAGGGAGTATGATGTCCAACTTAATTCGAACGGCCCGTGCACATAGGTATATCCCGGCATTAAGGACAACTACGGGTACGATAATTCGGGATACTCCATCGATACTGAAAAGTTTTAAGAATTATTACACTGGGGGAAATGAGGAGGTTTACGAGAGGTTTTGTTCCACGTTGCCTCTTCCTAGTTTAACAGTGGATCAGAGGGAACAATTAAATCGACCCATAACAGAGGAAGACGTCTGAGTAGTTATCCACCATGCCCAGCCCCTGAAAGCCCCAGGTCCGGATGGTTACTCCGCAGAGTTTTTTAAATTATGTGACCAGGTGGCGGGCCCCCTAGCTTTGGGTTTCACAGCATTGATCAAGTAAGGAGCCTTCCCAGCACATGTGAATTTAGCACATATTACCCTTATCCCTAAGGGAGGTAAAGATCCCTATCTTCCAGAGTCCTATCGCCCCATATCGCTCCTAAATTTTGACATTAAACTTTTGCCAAGATTTTAGCCGATAGACTAGCGGGTATTATTCCCACTTTAGTAGGGGATCAACAAGTGTGTTTTGTACGCCAACGGTATGCCCTCACTAATATTAGACGAGTATAGATGGCCATGACCATGTGCCGGCAGATGGACACTCCCTACCTCACGGTTAGTTTCGATGCCGAAAAGGCGTTTGATAGGGTAGAGTGGAGATACCTTTTCAATATATTATGGAGAATGGGGTTTCAAGGTTTTTTCTTGCAGGCCATAAGGTTACTATACTCAAACCCTGAAGCAATTACTCTTGCTAATGGAGCACAATCTGAGCCCTTTGTTGTGGCTCGGGGTACTTGGCAGGGATGCCCCTTATCACCCTTACTGTTTATTTTGCAATTGGAGCCCCTTCTGCTCACCATACAAGATTGGGGGGGGGGGGGGGGGGAGGTGCGGGGAGTTCGTTTTGGTGCGCATATTTTTAAGTGTGGCTTTTGCAGATGATCTGTTGGTTTTTATTACAGATCCTCAGAAATCTTTACCAGCCTTACTACAGGTGATTTGGGATTTTGGGATATTCTTAGGCTTTGGCATACCCCCCAGATATGCCAGAGATGTGGCTAGATAACGTCCCGCTACAGTGGGCTACCGATCACATTAGTTAATTGGGAGTGCAACTGCCTTCTGACCCGGAGCATCTATACCAAATAAATATTCCCCGACTGTTGCAAGTGACTACCGATAGTTTGGCCAATTGGGGTCATCTCCCTCTCTCCCTAAGTGGCCAAATTAACTTGTTTAAAATGATTTTGTTACCAAAATGGCTTTACCTACTTCAAAACAAACCCACTCTAATAAGGCGTGCAGACCTCAAAAAATTAGAGATGGCCTTACAATGTTTTGTTTGGAGGGAGGGGGGAAATCGCGTCTGCCCCTCTCGTGGCTGAAGGCCAGGTGGGGAAGGGGGGGGTTAGGATTACCGGATGTGGCTATGTACAATCTGGCTTGCAATTTGAGAATTGTCTGGGATTGGTTGGTAGATAAGCCGGGCTTTACCCCACTCTACGCGGACAAGGCTCTAATGAACCCGATGGCCCCAGCATGTGTGGTACAATCTAATTCGACCCACCTCTCCCCTTTTCTTACTCACAAGGTTTTGATACGCCTGCTGCAGCAAACATGGCAGAGATTGTCCAAGCTGCTACAGACTGTGCATATTTCCTCTCTGTAGTGGGAAACGTAGACTTTAGTCCAGGAACCCAATCAGCAAGCTTCAGGCTATGGAAATCATAGGGCATTACACACTTGGGCCATTTGCTAACATCAGAAGGGCTTCTTTTGCCATTTCAAGAATTTCTGACCACTTAATGGTTTGGGGCACACATACCTTCCCATATTTACAAATCGGCCACTACATACAGGCACTACCCATGGCGGCTAAAGATCCCATGGTGTATCATGCACTAGACCAGGTGTTTCAATTTGAGAAAACTGTAGCTCCCTCTTTATCTATGTATTATAAGACCTTGCGTAGAAAAGCGGAAGTGGACACTTGCTCGGTGTTGGAGGCCAGATGGAACAAAGACGGAGACTTTGCAGTGACCCAGTATATTCCGAGGGGATGTTTTCGGTGGATAGCCAGGATTTCGAATAGCATGTACTATCAGGAGCTACAATTTAAATTTCTTAATCGGGCATATGTGTCGCCACAAATGGCCTTTCATTTTGCTATAGCCCCGTCGGCGGCTTGCACCCGCTGTGGACATGTCAAGGGCTCTCTGTCCCATGTTTTTTGGACACATACACCGATACAGCGTTTCTGGAGGCGCATGGCGTCCTACTTAGCCGACTTACTGGATGTTGCTTTTCCAGTTTCCCCTTTGTGGCTACTCTTTGGATGCATATCCCCGATAAGGATTCAAGATCCTGGCTCCCGCTTACTTCTCCGTAAGGGTTGCCTGGTGGGGAAAAAGACGATCCTCTCCGGTTGGAGATCCCCGGAAGCCCCTTCTTTTTGGGCCTGGCGGAATGGTTTAAACACTGATGACAACAATGGAGGGCATGGCGTCTCGAGCAGCTCCTCGCTGTCGACGGAAGTTTCTCATGGTGTGGAAACCCTACCTTCAGTCGCTTTCCCTTCAGGCTCGCAGCCTCACTGTCAATGATTAACATGTGAACCCTTTTTTCGGACGATATGTCGATGACGATTGGGCACACGCTATACAATGCATTATGGACTTGCTGCACAGAGGTAGGGTAGGGGGTGGAGGTTGGGAGGGTATTTCTTCTTTGTTGAATCTCATTGGTGGAGGTTTACTTAGGGGCAGGTTCAGAAACCCACCCGCCTCAGTATGTTTGTATTGTTTGTCTTGAAAAATCAATAAAAACCATTTAAATATAAAATTTATGAATTGCTTGTGATATAGTCTAAGCGATGAACAAAGAAAGTGCTTAAAAATGTTAGGCCTCACAAGTCAAAAATCATAAAGCATAAATCAAACTTCATTATGCATGCGCTGCTTGGCTCTTAAACAGACAACTTCCTGGCTAAATTAAAAGTTTGCTTGTTTAAACAGAAATGTTTTAAACAAAGACTTAAATGCGTTTACACTGTCTGTCAGACGTAGTCCCTCTGGCAGGTAGTTCCAGAAAATAGGGCCCGCAACCGAGAAGGCACAGTCCCTCATTATACTGAGCCACGCATGCTGTATCGATGGATCTTCCTCTCTGGGAAGATCTTAATTGACGTGAGGGACAGTATACATGTAGTAACATGTTACACCATGGAGAGGCGGGAGATTAAATCACTCTAAAGACTGTAGCGCCAATTTTATACTGTATCTGTTGGTTGATAGGTGGGAGAATAGCCTGAGGACGGACCAGAGACTAAGGAGAAGAAAGAAAGAAGCCCCCATCCTTTTAAGAGACATCAAGAGGGACCTAACAATCTAACCTGAGAACCAGAACCCTGGGGTCAGGGGCAAAAATGAAATCTTAGGGGTAAATTTTAAAAGAAGTGCGCGTGCTAACTGGCATGTGCACATGTACACCCAATTTTATAATGCGCACGCGCATGTTATAAAATTGGTGGTCGGCGCACGCAAGGGAGTGCACAATTATGCACCTTGCGTGCACTGAGCCGCGCTGCCTTTCCCTGTTCCTTTCCCTCTAATCTAAGCTTCCCACCCCTTCCCCTAACCTTTCCCCCCCTAGCCCTACTCTAACCCTCCCAAAATTATCATACCTTTTGTGCCTGCCTTTGGCACACGATCCTCCAACACAGTGGCAATGGCCGCTCTGTCAGAGGCCTCTGGCCCTGCCCAGCCCCCGGACCGCCCCTTTAGTAAAGCCCCAGGACTTACACGTGTCCCGGGGCTTTATGTGCACTGCTGGGCCTTTTTAAAATAGGCCTGGTGCGCATAAATCCAGAGGATTTACGCACGTAATCCTTTTAAAATCCGGCCCTTAATTTTTTAAATGTATTTTCAGTAAAGTTTTGTAATATAAGCATGAATGGATATGCATATAGAAATATGTATGCATGTGTATAGTATATGTAGTGCTAGTGTATGTGTGTGAAAGATGAAGTAAGATTGGAAGGAAGGGGCATATGGGATAAGTGCAAGTCTGACCCATCTGGCTTCCACTGATGCACCCCTTCATACTACTACCACTTATTCATGTACTTCCATCTCACCCTGCGCTCTTCAAGTATCCACCGCTACCTCGTGTCTTCTCATGCTTCCAAAACAGCCCTCCTGATAGCCAGTGCATCATCCTTTCTTTCCCTGAGCCACCCCACTATTTGGTGAGAGGGGGCAGTGAGAGTGTGTGCAGGGAGCAAGGCGAGGCAGCCATTTGGTTAGGAGTGTCAAATGTTGATGATTCTTAAATTCCTTGTGCCTAGTCTGGGTTAGCAAGCGTGTTAGACTGGTTGCGTAGATATAAGGTCTGGTGTAGTACTTTGAAAAGATGAGTTGCATGACCCTCTGAGGAGAAAGCAATATGATCTGTATACACCTATAAGTGGAACTGTTGCCAGCAAGTGGAAGGTGAGATGATGTAGAGTAAATTGCCTCTGTGTGTTACTACAAAAAACATGTACAATGTTGTTTACTTGCAATCCTTCCGTGGACTCAGAAGACAGCTGAAAAAGGGACCTAAGTAATCTACAACATCGTTTTGTTGGTTCAATAAAAGGAATCACTCTTGTTCTGTAGACTCAAAAGAGAAAGGAAAAAGCACAACTTGTAGTTCTGTTAATATATAGAGCTCAATGTTTCTAATCTTATAATTGTATCTGTGAAATGATTGTGTTGAATTTACAGTATATTTTATTCACAAAGCCCAGGACAAACACTTTGACCAGAAATGTTTAATAATTTAAGTAACTTCATGCATAATACTGCTAAAGAGTCCAAACAGGAAAAATGTCAATCACTTCATTGTATTATACATGCTTAAGAGTAAGCCAAACCTGTTTTTGTACATAGTATGCTGGCTTATAAATGCATTACTTTACTCATATTGGGCCATAGTCTGTGTATAGATGGGTTTATATTTGGAATTTGAGAACAGGTTTTGATTGTATCTAAGCTACATCTAAACTGGGAAGGAGGAAGATTTGGATCATCAAAGTTGAACTGGGACAGGCTGATAATCTTGGAGAAATCCCAGCCATCTGCAGCTTGAGGCAAATCTGCACATTCGCTTAGACTGGTTCTATTTGATGCATTTTAGACACAACTACTCAAAATTTCACACAGGTATTGGAATATTCTGCTGATTAATACAATCTTCAATACTGTGAATCTGTAAACATTGACATAAATCCAAAGAATCCATGTAAATATGGTAGCAAAATCTCTCAAAAACAAAAAGCAGATTCAGACTTGAATCAGGTCAAATTTAAATCTGATGATCTGAGGCAAATATTTATTACTCAGAACTCAACTTTGAGTCAGGTTTTAGGATGATCACTTGCCCCTAGTTTGTATGTAGATTCTGATTTGTATAACATACATTGACTCACATAAAAGCTGAAGCATTTTTTTGATTCATAACCCACATGTTTATGAATATAAGTAAAACAGATGTCTTTGTAAAAGATATTAACTGTCTCAGGGTTTGTGCGTGTGTGATGTCTTGCATTGCTTCATGTTTATTGCTTAATAGAAACCATGGTGATTTCTGTAAAACTAAGGTCTGGCAGTAGGTGCTGGCAGTGTAAAAAGGTCTGGCACTGTAACTGTAACATGGCACTGACAATGTAATATAATTCTGTCAGTGTAAGAAATCCTGTCGGGGTAAAAGTGGTGAAAAATGTGAGAAAGTACTGGCAATGTAACATAGGAAGGCTTAAAGTGAAAGAAAATTCTGGAAGCATAACTGGGCCTGACAGTGTAAGAAACATCTTTTCGTGTACAAGGCCTGGCAGTGTAAAAGATTCTGTCACCGTAACAAGGTACTGTCATTATAACTGGGCCTGGCAGTGAAAGAAGAGTCTGTCAGTGTAAAAAGATTCTGTCACCATAGCTGGGCGTGGCAGTGTAAGAAGAGTCTGTCAGTGTAAAAAGATTCCGTCACCATAGCTGGGCGTGGCAGTGTAAGAAGATTCTGTCAGTGTAAAAAGATTCCGTCACCATAGCTGGGCGTGGCAGTGTAAGAAGAGTCTGTCAGTGTAAAAAGATTCCGTCACCATAGCTGGGCGTGGCAGTGTAAGAAGATTGTGTCACCGTAAAAATATTCCGTCACCATGGCTGGGCGTGGCAGTGTAAGAAGAATCTGTCAGTGTAAAAAGATTCTGTCACCATAGCTGGGCGTGGCAGTGTAAGAAGATTCTGTCAGTGTAAAAAGATTCTGTCACCATAGCTGAGCGTGGCAGTGTAAGAAGAGTCTGTCAGTGTAAAAAGATTCTGTCACCATAGCTGGGCGTGGCAGTGTAAGAAGATTCTGTCAGTGTAAAAAGATTCTGTCACCATAGCTGGGCGTGGCAGTGTAAGAAGATTCTGTCAGTGTAAAAAGATTCCGTCACCATAGCTGGGTGTGGCAGTGTAAGAAGATTGTGTCACCGTAAAAAGATTCTGTCACCATAGCTGGGCGTGGCAGTGTAAGAAGAGTCTGTCAGTGTAAAAAGATTCTGTCACCATAGCTGGGCGTGGCAGTGTAAGAAGATTCTGTCAGTGTAAAAAGATTCTGTCACCATAGCTGGGCGTGGCAGTGTAAGAAGATTCTGTCAGTGTAAAAAGATTCCGTCACCATAGCTGGGTGTGGCAGTGTAAGAAGATTGTGTCACCGTAAAAAGATTCTGTCACCATAGCTGGGCGTGGCAGTGTAAGAAGAGTCTGTCAGTGTAAAAAGATTCTGTCACCATAGCTGGGCGTGGCAGTGTAAGAAGATTCTGTCAGTGTAAAAAGATTCTGTCACCATAGCTGGGCGTGGCAGTGTAAGAAGAGTCTGTCAGTGTAAAAAGATTCCGTCACCATAGCTGGGCGTGGCAGTGTAAGAAGAGTCTGTCACCGTAAAAAGATTCTGTCACCATAGCTGGGCGTGGCAGTGTAAGAAGAGTCTGTCAGTGTAAAAAGATTCTGTCACCATAGCTGGGCGTGGCAGTGTAAGAAGATTCTGTCAGTGTAAAAAGATTCTGTCACCATAGCTGGGCGTGGCAGTGTAAGAAGATTCTGTCAGTGTAAAAAGATTCTGTCACCATAGCTGGGCGTGGCAGTGTAAGAAGATTCTGTCACCGTAAAAAGATTCTGTCACCATAGCTGGGCGTGGCAGTGTAAGAAGAGTCTGTCAGTGTAAAAAGATTCCGTCACCATAGCTGGGCGTGGCAGTGTAAGAAGATTGTGTCACCGTAAAAAGATTCTGTCACCATAGCTGGGCGTGGCAGTGTAAGAAGAGTCTGTCAGTGTAAAAAGATTCTGTCACCATAGCTGGGCGTGGCAGTGTAAGAAGAGTCTGTCAGTGTAAAAAGATTCTGTCACCATAGCTGGGCGTGGCAGTGTAAGAAGAGTCTGTCAGTGTAAAAAGATTCCGTCACCATAGCTGGGCGTGGCAGTGTAAGAAGATTCTGTCACCGTAAAAAGATTCTGTCACCATAGCTGGGCGTGGCAGTGTAAGAAGATTCTGTCAGTGTAACAAGGCCTGGCAGTGTAAAAGATTCAGCTGAATTTTTAAATCGGCCACGTGCGTAAAAAAATGGGGGTTACGTGTGTGGCCGGGCCTTGTGCGTATTTTCAAAGGGGGCCCAGTTTCGCACAGAAGTGCCGGGCCAAAGAAATGGGGTGATCCGGGGGGCGGGGAGGGGCGGGTCTGGCCTTTAAATATCCACCCCATTGTCACCATAGCTGAGCGTGGGAGCGTAAGAAGATTCTGTCAGTGTTAACAAGACCTGGCAGTCTAAAAGTTTCTGTCACTGTAACTGGGCCTGGAAGTGTAAAAAGATTCTTTTAGTATTAATTGGGCGTATAATACACCACAATATTACCAGTACAACAAGGACTGACAGTGCAAGAAGGTTCAGGCAGTGCTAAAGAAGTCAGGAGTATAACCCAATGCTGGCAGTATAAAGGAGTTACTAGTATAACAAAGTGCTGAAAGTGTAACAAGTTCTGGCAGCATAAAAGGGGCTGATGTAATAAGCATAACATAATTTCAGCCAATTTACCAAGGTCTGGTATTGTCCATCTATTGCTTAAAGCATAGAGCTATGATACCTAAACACTGCAATTTGATTTCCTTAGCCATCTCTCTTACTGAATGACCTTAAAAGAATCACTCGCCTCCCTAAATATCAGCAACATAAATAGCAGCTGGAGACAGACTAACGGTTTGCTACTCTGGCATAGACTCAGATCCTGATCTGAGAAAGATCCATTTGTGGCCTATGGGAAAAAAACTTTGCTAAATCAGACCTTTGATGATTTATGTTGGTTTGTGTACACAACATTGCCTTGCTATTGATGATATGACATATTGATTTGCATGAAAAACATTTTCATATTGGTAAAAATAGTAATTTCCATACTAATTGCTGCCAAAAGAAGCAGGGCTGATCCTTAGAACAGATCAAGGAAATTCTCTGCATTTGTCTACTCACTTGGCTGTGTTACTTCACAATGATTCTGAGATCCTGGCATGAATGAGAACTACCACTCATCCATCCTGTTGTAAGAATGAGCTCCTAGCAGACATTAGACAGCATTGCCACAAATTGTTAGGCAAAGATAAATAATTTAATTTAGGATTTGTTATTCCAACTTTGGTGGCTGATCAGCCACTTCAAAGCAGATCACTTTACATTCTAAATCATAACAAAACAAAACAAAACAGTACAAGTTAAAGGGTTAAGGCTTAGCATAATAAAAAAGAAAGGAGGATTTAGTACTGACAATAGCTTCCATTTTCCAGTCTGGCACGCTTCAATTCCCTACCGCATCAGTCTCTCACCCATCACTGGTTCAACTATTTCACTGTGACATCCAACCCTAGAGAATCTAACACCAGCTAATTTTCTTGATGCTCAAAGATATTTAGACAGTGAAGGACCTTGCAGAGAATAGTGAAGAAGCTTGAGCATGTATGTCAAAATGAGCCATAAGGGTGTAAAAAGACCTGCAAAGGAGATGATGCACCCTCCATTTTCAATCTAATAGAACTGGGAATGAGAGGTGTCTCAAATCTACCGTAGGCTGAGCTCACATAAGGTTGTTGCTGTTTTAATCTACATGGTCATCCTGACAACAACAAAGTGTTTGTAGCTGTTGCTCTACAGCTTGTTTCCGTAACACTAACAACTAAAAATCAAACAAGTTCTCATCAGGCACAGTTCTTGAGAGGGCACTCAGCCTTTGGGGAGGGACAACCATCTCCAGTGCTTCTCTGACTGAGGTTCCTTGTAATCTCCAGTGCTTCTCTGACTGAGGTTCCTTGTATGATTTTATTTCCCATAGCTGTCCATTTATTAAATCAAAACACTGTATCTTGTAACTTTAATTTTTCACAATCTTATAATGAATAATGGCAATTAATAATTTTGAAAACATTATACTTCTAGGGGTGGGCAGCAAATGTACGTGCTATGCCACGAGGCAAAATGTTTCCAGTCATGCGTTTTGGTTCCCTGCTGTAGAATGCCATGACTGCTGCTTGATGGAACTATGTCCTTGTTTCATTTAACTTCCTATTTATCACCTACATGAAGATCCTGCAGAGACAAGCTGCTGTTTGCTACTTGTCCAGCACTGAGGTGTACTGCACTTAAGAGAAAGAGAGCCAAGAGTGCCTTTGATATCCTTTAGCACAAAGCGATAACTGTTACACTCTTTAATGTCTCTACCTACCTATATTGAGAAATGAAAGGGCCTGGAAAAGTAGAACAGTTGCTTACCTGTAACAGGTGTTCTCTGAGGACAGCGGAATGTAAGTTATTACACATGGGGTGATGTCATCCAACAGTATCTGGTGCAGGAAGATTACTTAAAAGCTTCTAGACGTTTT
This sequence comes from Rhinatrema bivittatum, assembly GCF_901001135.1. Lineage (NCBI taxonomy): Eukaryota > Metazoa > Chordata > Amphibia > Gymnophiona > Rhinatrematidae > Rhinatrema > Rhinatrema bivittatum. Next base: position 103,244,283 of record NC_042617.1, on the reverse strand, counting down.
TAGCATGCTCATCTGAGCATGTAGGGTTCAACTCTCATCATACCAAGCCCCCTCAGTCCATAAAATAGATAAAGGTAAAATTTGGAGAAACCAACTCCAAAGGGAGGTGAGTAGGCTCCATGAGGGCTTACATCCTGCTGTCAAACACCTCTTAGAGGTATTTTCTGAGGACAACAGATGTGGTGCAAGAAATAGATCAACTACTGGGGATCTGATGGGTACTTGTGACCTGGACTGGGCCATTGTTGGAAACAAGATGCTGGGCTCCATGGACCTTGGTTTAACCCAGCTGGTGCGTCTTATGTTCTGAGGTAAGCAACTTTGTCTTCTCTGAGGACAAGCAGGATGCTAAATCCTCACACATGGGGATTCACTAGTTACAGACTGCCCTGAATGAAAAAGGGGAAAATAACTTCAGAAAAATAATGCCAACAAGTAAAAACTATTTTTGGGAGCAACAAGCCATTTTATTGTTGTCTATTTTTTTTTAATGGGGACAGCCTAGAAAACAGGATAACAGCTCCTGTGGTGGATAGAGCTAGGTCCTATACCTCAAAGAGACTCTGTAGGAAAGACTGGCCAAACCTACTGTGAGGTCGGAAGTCCCTGTCCAAGCAATACTGGAATTTAATCCACTTAGAATAGTTGTTCTGTATAAGCTGAAAAAAATAAATTTAAAATATTTAAGTAAATAAATGTAATGTGTGCAGGGAACTCCATGTAATAATACGCAATAGTAGGTTGTGATCTATCTAATGTTTGGGTACTTGCCAGGTATATGTGTCTTGGATTGGCCACTGCTGGAAACAGGATACTGGGCTTGATGGACCCTTGGTCTGACCCAAAAACAAAAAGCTGGATGGACTATCTAAGGGCTTTAGTCTGCTCTAGAAAGAAGGCTAAGACTCTCAAAGATGTAAAAAATAATCCTTGTTATAGTTACACAATGTTAGGTACTATCTTAGGAGTCACTACCCAGGAAAGAGATCTAGGCTTCACAGTAGATAATACATTGAAATCGTCGGCTCAGTGTACTGTTGTGGTCAAAAAAGCAAACAGAATGTTAAGAATTATTAGGCAGGGAATGGCAAATAAAACGGTGGATGTCATAATGCCTCTGTATTGCTCCATGGTGAGGCCACACCTTGAATACTGTGTGCAATGCTGGGTGCCACATCTCAAAAAAGATATAGTTGCATTGGAGAAAGTACAGAGAAGGAAGACCAAAATGATAAAGGGGATGGAACAGCTCCCCTATGAGGAAAGGCTGAAGAGGTTAGGGCTGTTCAGCTTGGAGAAGAGACGACTGAGGGGGGATATGATAGAGGTCCTTAAGATCATGAGAGGTCTATAACAGGTAGATGTGAAGCGGTTATTTACTCTTTTGGATAATAGAAGTTAGCAAGTAGCACATTTAAAACTAATTGGAGAAAATTCTTTTTCACTCAACGCACAATTAAAATCTGGAATTTGTTGCCAGAAGTTGTGGTTAGTGCAGTTAGTATAGCTGTGTTTAAAAAAAGTTTGGATAAGTTCTTGGAAGAGAAGTCCATTAACTACTATTAATCAAATAGACTTAGGGAATGGCCTCTGCTATTACTGGCATCAGTAGCATGGGATCTAATTAAGGGTAGATTTTCAAAGCTGCGCGCACACACCCATGTGCACGTGCTTCCTGGTGCGCGGCGATTTTATAACATGAGCGTGCATGTTATAAAATATTTGGCCACACGCACATGCGCGCCAGATTTTATAATCTGCATACGTATGTGTGGGTGTTGCGTGCAAGGGGCGGGGGGGGGGGGAGGATTTCTGCAAAGTTCGCACGGTGATGCATTTCAGCCTTCCTCAGTTCCCTCCCAGTCCATTCCAAGTAAGGAGCGGACTGGGAGGGAACTTCCCTACCTCCCTACCTAACCTTTGTTCACCTTTCCTCCCCACTCCCTAAACCCTACCTATCTAACTGGGTTTTTTTGTTTTTATACTTACTTCAGGGCCTGACATGAAGTAAGTTGCGTGCGCTGGCAGCCAGCCAGCACATGAGGCTCTGGGACAGCAATCAATGGCGTTGTCCCGGCCCGTCCCCCCAGAACATGCCCCCCCCTGGCCCGCCCCTTCAAAGAGGCACTTATGTGCGTACCGGGGTTTATGTATGTGGCCGGGCCCCTTTGAAGAGCCCTTTGAAAATCTACCCCTTAGTGTTTGGGTACTTGCCAGGTACTTATAGCCTGGATTGGCCACTGTTGGAAACAGGATGCTGGGCTTGATGGACCCTTGGTCTGACCCAGTGTGGCAAGTTCTTATGTTCTTCTGCACTGGAAATCAATATCGGTGTGGCAGTATTTGATGCCCCACTGGGAGCTGGTACTGGAGCTCCTCTGCTGGATGCCTAGTTTGAGGAAGATTGGTGGTTGGCATCTGGACCCTTGGAATGGTGCAAGGATGAGGTATCCTCTCTACAGAAATATTTGGAGGATTCAAGGCAGCAGCAAGAATATCCCCGCTCCCAGCATTGCACATTAATAGAAATCACTACTGCTGCTTCTTGTCCTTCTTCCGATGCATGTCATCAGAACACCTCCATGCGAGCAGTGAAAAAGTGGAACTCTGTGTTTTCTTGGGGTGGGAGGAGCTAGACAATGGTCAGTCTCTATAGTCTTTACAGATGTTCCATGTTGAAGGGGACTGATGCTCTCCCTCCTGCCAGGAGTCAGTACATCTTCTGCATTCCTTGATGCTAATGGGCTAGACTCGACATTCTTAGCTTCAGCCGGGAATGACATCCTCTAGGGGGTCATCTTCTCACACAGGGATCATCCTGTTATATTGTGGCCCTCCTCTAGGCAAAGCACACATCTATCATGGGGAACAATGATAAACATAATGGGGCAGATTTTAAGAGCCCTGCTCGCGTAAATCCGCCTGGATTTACGCGAGCAGGGCCCTGCGAGCCGGTGCGCCTATTTTACATAGGCCTACCGGCGCGCGCAGAGCCCCGGGACTCGCGTAAGTCCCGGGGTTTTCCGAGGGGGTGTGTCCGATCCGCGCGGCGTTTTCGGGGCGGGACGTAGCGTTTCGGGGCGGGTCCGGGGGCGTGGTTATGGCCCGGGGGTGTGGCTGTACCCTCCGGACCCGCCCCCAGGTTGCGTCCCGGCGTGCTAGCGGCCCGCTGGCATGCGGGGATTTACGTCTCCCGGAGGGAGACGTAAATCCCCTGACAAAGGTAAGGGGGGGGTTTAGACAGGGCCGGGGGGGTGGGTTAAGTAGGGGAAGGGAGGGGAAGGTGAGAGGAGGGCAAAAGAAAGTTCCCTTTGAGGCCGCTCCGATTTCGGAGCGGCCTCGGAGGGAACGGAGGTAGGCTGCGCGGCTCGGCGCGCGCCGGCTATACGGAATCGGTAGCCTTGCGCGCGCCGATCCAGGATTTTAGCGGCTACGCGCGTATCTACTAAAATCCAGCGTACTTTTGTTTGCGCCTGATGCGCCAACAAAAGTACGCCAAATCGCGCTTTTTGAAAATCTACCCGAATGCGTTTGTATCAGGGGCACTTGTTAAAGCTATTTGCCTTCTTGTTTTGAGGCAAAGACGAAAAAACCAAGAAGGAAAAATCAAATAGTTCAATTGTACAAAAACTCCTGATTGATACCCTGATGTTGGTACACCTGGTAGCTGGTGAAAAATAAAGGAAACTTTGAAATGAGTGAAAAACCTATGTAGAGAGGCTAAGAGGGGAAAAAAAGACTGAGGCCCCATGCAAAAGATTACTTCTACCACTTTGGGAACTTACCCAACTTGAGAAGCAGAGAGAAAGAGAAACTATGACCAAATGGTTCAACAGAAAAACGAAAACCGAGGGAGCCTCATGTAATGCAGTGAAGTGGGTCAGACCGCACATGCTCAGATGAGCATGCTGAAAGCTTCTACCAGCTTTTAAGTAATCTTCCAGCACTGGGCTCCGTCAGATGACGTTACCCCACGTGTGAGGACTTAGCATCTTGTTTGTTCTCAGAGAATGCTGAGGTGCTCAGCAAATGTAGGGAGATCAAAGTGAGCATTTTCTCCAATGGCGGGCAATAGCTTCTAACTTATACCAAGCTACTATACTTCTATTCTTCAGAGGCTAACAGAGAATACATACAGTGGGCTTCATCATACAGAGCAACATGAGCAGCAGGTCTCTCAGACTACTGTGAGAGGAAGAATAAAAATGAAAGCATCAATTACTGTACACTCGGACATTAATGAATTTGTCATGAAAACCCAATATGTCATAAATACAGTGAAATCATTCAAAGAAACTGTTTGGTACAAAGAAGAAAGGAATCAGTTTTGCACACAAACCAACAGACTGTAGTAACATAATCCAATATACATCATGCACACCAATATTAGCACATTTAGTTCATAAGTAAGTCTCATATCTGTAAACATAACATTTTCAAATAGCCCACACAGACGCAGAGTACACTACACACATTTGCAGCTAATTCTGAGGGAGAAACCATGCAAGTACTTTCTTCTTGAAAATTAGCTAATGTAGAATAAGCATGCTGAAAGCACCCGCACACTTGGCACCTATCTATGCGGGTAGCGGGAGGATGTGTGTGGGGGAGATTAAACAGCACCTCACTGTCCCCAGGAATGCCTCTCTTTAACCCAATTAACAGAGGGGCAGATTTCCAAAGGGTTACGCGCGTAACCCCTGAAAAGCTGCCCCTTCCATCCCCTGCGCGTGCCGAGCCTATCTTGCATAGGCTCGGCGGTGCACGTAAGCCCCAGGACGCGCATAAGTCCCGGGGCTTTCCTGGGGGGGCGTGTCAGAGGCATGTCATCGGGGAGCGTTCCAGGGCGGGGCTGTGGGCGTGGTTCCGGCCCAGGGGTGTTCCGGGGGCATGGACGCGGCCTCCGGACCAGCCCCCGGACTGGAACATGGCGCGCCGGTGTGCGCAAGTTAAGCCTGCCTTGGGCATGCGTAACTTTTGAAATAAAGGTAGGTGGGGGGAATTAGTTAGGGCCGGGGGGCGGGTTAGTTAGGGGAAGGAAAGGGAAGGTGGGGGGCACCGGAAAGAAAGTTCCCTCCGAGGCCACTCCAATTTCGGAGCGGCCTCGGAGGGAGCGGAGGCAGGTTGCGCGGCTCAGCGCCCCTAGGCTGCCGATTTTGCGCAGCCTTGGTTGCGCGAACAAAAGTACTTTTTTAAAATCTGCTGCAGAGTGTACACTATGGAAACAGGCCAGAGGAGGGCTATTTTCAGCCAGGGCCATCTCCCCAGGTAAATGGCTTTGAAAATTTCCTTGCAGAGGTGTTTACCCAGGCAGATTGCACTGGTTCAAAACCTGGCCCCTTCAGAGAGGACATAAATTAGCCTGGGCCTTCAAAGCATGTGCACTTTTGGCCGGATTATAAAGCGGCATTCTCGGGGAAGTAAACAGGGCAAGCACATTTAAGCCCAAATTTTAAAAGCCCTGCACACGCAAAATTCAGGGGTTACACGCGTGGCTGGGCCCTGCACGCATGTTATAAAAGTCAATGCATCCATGTGCGCACACCAGGAACCGCGCACATGGACGCAGGCGAGCGGGTCTTAAAATTGACTCCTGAATTTTGAAATGCGCATGTGCTCTTTTACACCAGATTGGCCACCAATATAGGTGCAAATATTCAAAGCTACTTTCATGGGTCTTTCAGGCTATTTTTGAAACTTGGCTACAAGACATGCGTTGTATTAAAGTGAGAGTATACCTTGCAACAATGTGGGCTACTCAACAGCAACTCCCTCAACTGTAACACATGTGACATGATTTCATTTTGACCTGTTTGGTCCCTAGAGAACAAATGCATTCCTATTTCTTAGTTTTCCTTTCAAGTTTCATCTTGGTGCACAGATGGTTGCTCAGTCTTCCAGCTCATAGCTCGTTTCATCGTAGAGCTCAGGACGAGAGGACTTGGTATGCCTAGAATGTTTCAGCTGGTTGAAATCTCCCAATTCATCCAGGGCATTCAGGACCTGAAACACCATTGGAATATGTCAGCTCTAATTAATAAGCTATCTGTCACTCACGTTTGATGTTTGAGGCAAATGAGTTGTCATAATGATAACCAGTGACATTGGAGTACTGTCCTGGGAGGTTATGTGCTCTTACAAGTTAGAACCTGTTTCTGTGCATTTATTGGATACTGATGTACATATTACGCCCTTAGCCAATCAAATGACTTAATAATGTATGGGCAATATGTGTCTATCATACATACATAAGCATATTCTATGCTTTAGCAGGTGACCTTGTACTTACTATATGAATTTTCTATACTTTATATAACACCATTTATAGTTCTTGTGTTTTGATTATATTATGTCTTTTGCTTCTTTTTTTTTGTTGTGTAATATGCTAAATCTATTTCATGATGTACAATTCAAAAGTTTACATTAAGTAAACATTAAATACAGAATTCTCCACTAAAATTCTTCATGCAGATGTTAGTTACATTATATAAAACATTCCAAACTGAAATTCTCTGCGCAAGCGAGTAATAATAGAACATACTATTCTCAACATATAATACCTCCCCATACACAATACTGGTTTTGACACACTCCCAAAAATTATCATTTATCAGTTTTGCATTTCCCTTCTATGACTACTGCTTTCTTGTCACAGAACTAAATTTAGAAAGCACCTTACTGTTTACATACCTCTCAACTTTCTAAAAAGGTAAAAAATGAGTATTTATTTACAGTTTTTATATTTCCCCACCTTCAAAAATGTTCAGGGGGGGTTAGAGATTTTTAAAAATAATTTTTCAGAAAAAGAGAGACATGACACAAATGTTCTGCATATCTGAGTTAATAAAACGGCATGTCTAAGGAATTAATTAATGCCCTGTGTTTCAACCAATCAGACTGTTGAGAATGCAACTGAACATTCTGTTTAGCTTCTGATTATAAGATGTGGATGGCCCTCTGGATTCTCATCGCTCATTGACTGGAAAGTTCTCTTGGCATCCTATCCACTACAGACAGCTCAAAGCTGCAGCTCACCAGTGGCCTCTGCTGGCAGCTCCATGACTTTACATAAAGCTGCCACACAAATCTTTAGCTTTTTAGTGTTCTGCAGAGTAATGAATATTAATTTATAGTCTTTGCTTACATAATTTTCTGGGTAAGTATTTAATAGTTCATAATCACTGTGATCATCAGTGTTATTATTACCCCATGGTGCTAGTGTTCCACTTGTTAGCCACAACACTTTCCTTTCAACTGCATTCTTATGGGATTGTAACTCTTCAAGTTAGATAGGTACTGCCTCCTAGTTCACTTCAAATGTCATCTGAGGTGAAAATACTCTCTGAAGTGATGTGAGAAATATAAACAATACAATTTAAAAAATAATGTATAATAATATAGAGATTTTTTTAAGTTGGCTAGGTCAAAAAGTCTCCTTAAGCCTACTGGAGAAAGGGGACCAAATGGAAGGCAAAGGGTACCAGGACCCAGACTATGATAAAATCAGGGTCTAACCAAGTAAAGCAGAGTTGCTTACTTGTAACAGGTGTTCTTTGAGGGCAGCAGGATGTCAGTCCTCACACATAGGTGATATCATCTTATATCAAACTTTCTAGAACTTTGAGCTTCACTGAGCATGCCCATGCATGCATTATACCACGTGGGCACACGGGGTCCCGTCCGTCTTTCTTTTTCCGCGAGGCCCATGGTCTCAGTTTTTTCCTTGAGTCTCTCTTTGGGATTTTCTGTTGTGCCCCTAGGTAGCTTTTTCAGTATTTCTCTAAGTTTTCTTTTGCGATCATTTCCCTCCAGGCAGCGGTGCTTTTGGTGCTCATCAGCCATCAATTGCCACCGCCACTGAATTCAATTTATCATCCCTTTAATTTCGAATTGGTATGTCTTCTGGGTTCCAGCAAAGCCTCCCGATGAATGAGGAACATATCTATCATGGATCCCCATGATAGATGTGTCATCTGCTTGGTAGCATCACATGACATCCAGGATTACCATAAGTGCACCCAGATGACCCCAAAAGGATGCTGGTCCCACTTTGATGGAATGTCTATTTGGGCACTGGAAGACTGATCCATCAGCATCGGCATCAACATAAGAGACATCGAAGGACCTCAGAGCTGCACTGATGGCCATCAAGTTGTCAGCATCGAGGGGGCCATCAATTCCCTCGACATTGAAGGCTGGTAGAAACAATGGAGACAGGCCATCATCAACCTCTTCTCGGTCAAAGAAGCCATCAGGTTCCTTTTCCTTGCCCTCAGCACTGGGGATGACCGATGCCAAGCATCGAGAGATGCCAAAGAAGCATCAGCATCCGTCCCCGTTGATGCATGTTGCCGAGCATGTGGATGATACAACTTTGGCTGAGAAACCCCAGAAGCAATCTCGCAGTGAGGACAGCTTATCTTCCAAGTTATCTGGGGGTTTCACCATGGTCTCCACCATTCCTAGTGTCAGCCACTGATCCTCCTCTGGGTTCCAAAGAGGATGTGGTCATGTCTCCTGCCTCCCAGTCGGTCTTGGCATCAGTGATATTCAAGGAGGAACTGGAGAAATGTGTGTAGATAGTTGTAGAGAAGGCACTGCAGGCCTCCTTGGTGTCAGGGCACCGACCCTGGCACTGTCTTTCATCAAGCAACTGCTAGGCTAAGTGAATTGGGAGGGGATATAAGATATGGAAAAAACCCTTGGGTGGGTTTGAACAAAGGCTCATGGCACCACAGCCCAGTGGAGACTGGTTCTGATTGAGCAGGAGGCCCAAAAGGAGGAGGAGGAAACTGCTGGGTCAAAAACACAAGAAAACGAAAAGCAAACCCTTTTTATTAATGAATGGCAAGTCAATTTTGAAAGTCATTTATACAGGCAGACAGTGATTTATGTGCATAAATTGGCTATCTTAAAATTGCCCTCCTATGATATACCCAAAAGTACACAGGGGATTCCACAACAAACATACATTTAGCCACATTTGGGAGGAGGTGCCCCTGGATGGGGGGGGGGGGGGCAGGGTAGAAAATATCACGCGTAATGTGTAGATTCAAATCTATACGTGCTATTTTCCATGAAAAATATACTCACGCAAAAAGCAGGTGCAAAAATCCAGAAGGGCTTTGCACCTGCGGCAAGTTTCAAAGGGAACATATGCGCATATTTTGGTGCAAAGTCTGCAGATTAAAAGTACAGGTACCTTTGGACCTTGCAGTCTGAAAATTGCCCCTTCCCCCTCTGAAGAGATTGTAACACGCACACTTTTTGTCAGTTAGTATTTTCTGAAACATTGATACAAGATGGAGAAGGTCGAGACTCTAGACTAGTGGGATTGTAAGCTGATCACTTAGCCAGCCTGATTTCAGGAGAGCCATCCAGATTCTCTCAAGTATTTTCATTGTGGATATCTGGAAAGCCAGATGGAACCACAGATGAGAATGCCTTTAGAATTAAAACACAACATCACGCCTACAGTAAATGATCCTTTTGAATTAAAGTGAATTGAGAAAGAAAAATAGTAAAGTTCCAGAGTTAGTGACCCGACATCTAATAACTTTTATTCCCTGCGTGAACCGCTGATGCTGCCCACACCTTACATTCACTTGCACAGCTGCTGACTCTTACCTCATCCAACATTTCCCGCGTGTGTGCTGCGGATACACAAAATCGAGCTCTGGTTTCTGCGATGGGAGTAGCCGGAAACCCAACCACGACAACGCCAATCTTCTTCTCCAACATTTGCCTGGCAAAACAACTGAAGGAAAAGAGGGTAGTGAGCTATTTCTTCTATTACAAGGGTTTGTAGCCATGAACAGTGAAAGTTGTCTTAAGCAAATGGTTGAGACGGTTGGATGGTAATTTGGATGGGGTTTTACACCCTGCACAGAAGAAGTAAGACAGGACAACAGGGACTCCAAATTCTGCCCCCAAGCAAGGCATGCAAATATGGTGAAGCATAAGGAAAAGGAAAGAGAAGGAGCTCAGAAACAGTCATGGCAAGGAGCCAGAGGGAAAAATTTCTTCAGGAAGGGCCATCATTTATTACACTTGGACTGACTAGCAACATAAAGAACCAGGCAGCAATTTAAGGGAAAAGGCCCAGTGGAAGGGTCCTGGGGAACATTTAACCCAGTCTGAGAGGAGCCCAGGTTGTAGGCCAAAGCTCAGGCATCTGCACAGAATGATAGGAGGAAGTGACTAGCGAGACTGGGCTTCTACTAGAGTCACAGGAGAGGAACTGAGGGGAGAAATCCAAGACAAAATTGATGGGAGGTGGTCTGCATTATAATCTCAATATTATAGGGACCACCCCCTCCTTACTTCGTAATGGAGATCTCTTTATTCTATCAGGCAGACACTGATTGCTCCATAGGAATCCCAGGCAACAAGCTACAGTAATAGGTGCAGGCTTGAGGAAAAATGCCTTACACTGGGCCTTATGGGGAGCTGCACATTGTATACCTCAGTCATAGCAACGCCTGAGCTAATTTGGGGGATATAAGATCTTATGGGGAGCTGCAGATTATGTACCTTAGTCACAAAGAATGCCTGAACTAACTTGGGGGAAATAAGAGATCTAAGAGGAACCACATTTTTAATTTTCTGCCTCACTGAACAGGTGAGTTTAGCCAGATAAGTCATTACCCGGTTAAAACGTAAGCAGACAAACAAAAGGGAACGCACAGGCGTTCCGGGGTCAGGACTTAAAACCAGCTGTGTAGAGCCGATATTTAGCCCTACTCAAATACGTTTATGGAAGCCGCGGTGCAGAGCGGTTCATAAATTATCTGGGTACGTTTACCCTGGGAACTTTAAACCTAAAACTCAGTTCTGAATGGGCACTGGGCCCTACACCTGTCAGTGAAGGGTCAGTCAGGGAAGAGATGGAGTGAAGAAATTAATTCATAAGTGCTGGGACAGGAATTCTGCTCCTTTCCCGAGTCCTTGGATCTGCTGTCCATTAGCAGCAGGCCTAAGGGAAAATAAAGAGTTAAGACTTCTCATGGCTGCTCGATGCCTTGAGGAAAAAAGGCGGCTCAGACAAGCTCCCAGCTCCAAGCTTTCCAGAGAGAAGAGGCTGAAGGACTCTCGCTGAATTCTAAACCAAGGAGGACACGGGAACACCCAGGGAAAAAGAGACTCTGCAGCCTTACTTACGCTATTTTGCTAATCATATACATGAGCAGAGGTACAACAGGTGAGTCCTCATGTCCATAAATGATGAATCCCATTTCGTGTAATCTCTGCCTGAAGTATCTGGTATTTTCTGCTAGTTGACGTACTCTTTGGGCTCCTGAAACAAAACAGGCAACGTAATCAGAAAAAGAAAGAGACTAGAGGCCGAACTTAACTGGGGCCTACGGCAACCTGGAGGCTAAAAAAAAAAAAAAAAAAAAGATTCTGGTTCCCAGTGCAAAACCGCAAACCAAGCCCTTTCTTTAATTTCCAGCTGTTGCATGAACATTTTTTACCTTTGTTCTTTTACAGTGGGCAATAATATGTTTCAGAAAGTTGCTAGCATGAGTAGAATTGCCGATTTCTCAATGATCTCAGCGCATGTTTTGAGTGAATGTGCATAGACAAGGTCACTACAAGCCATTTATTTGATTTACCATCTGCCTTTCAAGCAGATTAATGCAGATACTGTAGGTATTTCCATATCCTCAGAGGGCTTCCAATCTAAGGAGGTCATTCACTAAGCCGCTGTATTTTTCCCCCCGAGCGAAAAATACTGCGTGAGTCACCAAGGGGTGAGGGTCAGGGGGCTATTACATCACCAGGAAGGTTTGTTTATATAAAAGGAGGCCTGGGGGGTAGGGACCATATTTTTTCAATGAGGTGGATCTGGGAGGGGGCTGTTAGTGTGGGAGGAGACAGAGTTGGGTGTGGGGCTTCCACCTTGCATACAAAATGCTTTATTACTTTTTTTTTTGTTGTTGTTGTTGTGTTTTTTTTTTTAAACAGTTACAGGCCACCTGCAACGGTGGCGGGGGACTGGGACAGTGGGTCTAAACAGAGTTTTACAACTTGCAGGGGGGGGGGGTGGCTCTCAGGGCCAAGTGGCTTCTTTGAGGTTAGATCACGGGTGCGTTGGGACGAGCATTAACGTCCCAACGCACCCATAGAAAATTAGCGACAACTTCTGAGCTGTAGCTAATTTCTAATCAAATAACGCAGCTTGCAAATTTTTCAGCAAGCCACATTATTTGATTAGCATAGTTTAGGGTAGTAATGTGCTCATTAGCATGCATTTGCTAATTTAAAAAGCTCATTATTTAGTGCAGTGCCAGGGCTCAGAAAATGTGAAATATTTGAAATATCTTGTGTTATCCCCATGTTAGCCCATTTACCATGCGAAAACAGCATTTTTCATGTGGTAAATAGCCTAACGTGGCTTAGTGAATCAGGCACAAAGGCCAAGATTCATCAAAATGCTATAAATATAACGGAAATAGCACCTACAATAATAAAATAGGCGTGATTAGGCTAATTTCCTGTGTGCCGCATCGCAAGAGTCAATTTTTGCGAAGCGAGATATATTATTGCGTCAGTGCATCATTTTATGCGGTGCACGTTGATTTATGTGTGGCATGTTATTATTTTGGTTTATATATACCGGCGTCCTGCAGCTGCCTCTTTGAGGGTATGCCAGGCATTTGGAGAGAGGAGAAGAGAGTTGTTGAGTTGGTGGAAGTTGGTTGGAGGTATTTAGTGAGTTCTGAGTGAGGTGTCCTGTGGCTTATTTGTCATCTGCTTCCCTTTCCTTTTGTCTATTGTCTTGATCTGTGTGTGTAAGTTTTTGTTAGTTTGTCTGTCTGTCTTTGTGTTTGGGTAAGACATGATGGTGAGACGCTGGAACAGTGATGGTGAGGCGGAGGAGGAATGGTGAGGTGTGGTGAGGAGGAGTGGTTTGGCATGGTGTTAAGGAGTGGAGAGGGTGGACTGTGAGGCATGGGTAGAGAGGATGGGACAGGTGTCAGGAAAAGAGGGGTGGTAGGGGGAGGGGGGAGGATGAGGGCAGGGGTGCTAGGTGGAGTAGGAGTAGGGACAGGAAGGAAGGGATAGGAGGAGACTGAAGGGAGAAGGGGACAGGCAGGCAAGTATGGAGGGAGAAGGATGCAGGCTAGGGATAGAAAGAGATGGCAGAGGGGGAGTTTGTAGGCCAGGTGCAGGAGGGAGGAGAGGAGGGGAGAGGGGAGTGGGAGTGAAATGGAGGACACCTCTCTGGAAGCGGAAATGGCACCTTGTTCTGGCAGCCAGGCAGCAGGGCATGCTCGTCTGAGGTCTTTGAAGTTCAGTATGGAGGATAATGAAATGATTATCACAGGAGGACAATGAAATTATTATCTTCGGTAACCATGTGGCTAGGACATTGAGGACATGCAATTGCCAAATCTGGTGTACCATTTCCTAGGCTATATCCAGGCTCCCTCTCTGAAACCCACACTCAAGCATCTCCCCCACCCCCTTACATCCCATGCTCTCACCCTCCCCTCCCCCACACCCTGTCCCCTCTCTCTCACACACACATTCTCTCTCACCGGCACACTGCGAACAGAGCGCATATCGCATGTGCCACGGGACGCGCTCCATTCGCGTTGAAGATGAAGGCCCGGGTGCACCGTTCATGGCACACGGGGGCCTTCCTTCTTCGCCGCGGCACATGGGGGCCTTCCATTTTGCCGCAAACGGCACGCCTGGGCCTTCATCTTCGCGGCGGTTTCCTCTGCTATTTTCTGCGTAGAAAATGGCAATTCTGCACAGGGGGGAAATCTGTGCAAATTCTGCGCTCCGCAGTAGTGTAGAATTCCCCCAGGACTAACACTGGTACAGGGGCGGATTGGCCTATTGGGGGATCGGGCATCCCCCAGTGGGCCGGTCGCTCTAGTCACATGGTCTGCCGAGCGCGGCTGTGACAGAGCTGCCCTCGGCAGACCACGGGGTATCTCCTGGGCCGGCCGGGGCGGCGAATCCCCAGGCCGGTCATCATCGGTAATCTGCCCCTGCACTGGTATTTGCCTCTTATGGCATAATAATAGTGTTCCACCTTTAATAGAAATGTGAGATATGGTTGGCGGGTTCTACCATTACAGGGGTTACAAAAGCAAAACAAAAGGGCCAAAACCAGGACCTTACTCAGACAAGAAACAAACAAGGCAATAACAAACAAGAACAAGACAGGAAGGCTACAGGTTTAGGCCAGTCCACACAAGGATAGAACAGGCATAACAGGGGCCATGACATGGATCAGTGGACTTCAAGTTCAGGTTGAGGCACTTGACTCACCAAGAGGCAAGCTTATATCCTGTGGCAGTGCATGGAAGTATGGCGGCAAGCAAGACCTCCAAACCATAGGGCTTGGAGAACTGAGCAGCACAGCACATGGCCTGCTGAGGGCCCCTACTGGTGGAAAGTGTCGTTTTGCTCACAGATCTTCACAACAGGCAAAACATTGGGATAGCAAAACTTTCCTTCCTGCCCTCATATCTCAGATATAAACTCTGTCTTCTCTTCACTTCACCCCTCAGGATATGGAACTGCCTGGGCCTATCACCAGCAAAGCCGACTACCCCTTGACCAAATTCAAGAAAGTATGGCATGAGCTCAGGGAATCTCTGAGGGAGTGGTGGGGATTATAGAGCTGAGCAGTTGTGTGGATGGGCAGTATAGTGTTCTTTTACTGTTATGTTTCTATGTTTCTAAATGGGGAGATAAGATCTAGAACCTGGATGAAATTGACTTTTTTGTGTTTCCTGGTTCGTGGATTTTTTTTTTCCATTTAAAAAGGAAGGTCTTGCAAACACTACATCCTAAAACTATGGGCCCTGGTGCTTCATTATAGATATTCTATATATTTTGACCAGTTTTGGCCACTTTTATTATACTAAAAAAAGTATTAATCTAATCAGCAAAAAGAACAGGGGTAGCAGAGCAACCATAGTAACATACAGGTCAATCCAGTAACGAGTGGTAGGAAGAGCTGCGTTAGTGCCCGGCGCACCCGCAGTTGCCGCACGCACAGTCCAACTCACCTACCGCTCGATCCTGTATGTAAATAGCTTGCAAATGCAAGCTGCGTCTAAGAAGCGTCTTTGAAGCGTTAGGCCCGTGCAACCCATTTTACTGTATAGAGCGCTATACAGTGCCTATACAGTAACCTGGGTGCAGGTGAGCGGGTGCTGGGGGAAAGTTTGCCGCCTACCCTTACCCCTGCCTCTAACGCAGGGGTAAGGGTAGGCGGTAAGTTAGCAGGTTAAACGCGCGGCAAAACGGCAGGGTAAAAAAGCGATAGTCGAGGCGTGCATTACTGGATGGTAGGGAATAGCTAATTCAATCGTTTACATTTAATATACATGCCGTGTGCGGAAGGGGTTACCCGAGGGTTTAAGGACGCGGTAAGAGTAGGTTAAAGGGGATTGTGGATCGCAGGAAGGGCTAACGCGGCCGGAAAGTGAGTAGAAAGCGGGTTAGGAGCGGGGTAAACGCGGCCACACTTTACTGGATTGACCTGATAGTAAATGACGGCAGATAAAGACCAAATTAGCCCATCCAGTCTGTCCAGCAGCGACCAGCCCATAGATACACATTCAAATGTGAAGCAGCTGACCATTCACGAAAGATGCAATATAAATCAAAATTAAATTAAATTAAATTGGCAGCTGTCTGCCACAGACTACACAGTAGAGCAGAGGTTCCAAACCCTATCCTGAAAGCACACATACCCAGTCTGGTTTTCAAGATATCCATAATGAATATGTATAAGATAGATTTACGTACACTGAAGATTCAGGGTGCTATCATTTAAGTGAACTGCAACAGAACAAAAGAGGGCAATGCAGTTGCCAGCCCAGGAAAACCAGAGTGAGATTGAAAAGTTGTCAGACTGCTCATTGTAAAGTTGCTTAAATGACCATTGAATAGATGAGTCAGAGACTCAAGTCACAGCCCCCTTGACCATTGCCAGTAACTTAGAGTGAATCATCACTTTATAAACAAACGATGGAAAAATCCTAAGTTACAGAACTTTGGAAAAGTCCTATATTGTAGAATTCTTACTGAGAGATGGATTGGTGAGAAAAATGTACTGAAAAACAACCCCAGGAAGCAAACAGATTCTCACCTCTTTTCTTGCACACTTTGTTAAATGTAAACCGGTTTGATGTGATCCATGTCATGAAAGCCGGTATAGTAAAAATAATAAATAAATAAATAAATAAATAAATGTGTGCTTTTAAGCCTTGATGGATTACAGGATTTTTCATTATATTAAACTAATTAGATTCTAGATCTCCCTCCACTCCTAGGGATATTGTGATGCCTCACAAAACCCTGCTAGAAAGAGACACCATTCCCTTACTATACCATAATAGCACTAACTCCCAGGATTTACACCACAACCTTACCTAGGAAAGGACAGCAGTGCAAATATTACTATTCCTATTGGGAAAAACAAGATTGCTATCGATCCCTATACAGCCACTACACACTAGTGAATCTCTTACCTTGGTCACATTAGCAGAACACAACTGATCCTTACCTAATACTGAATAAATTGACCACAAATTAGCAACAGAAACATGAGACAAAAATTGAAATGGAAACCCAAAGAGGCCAGACTCTGCGAGCAGTACAACACTGAAGAGAGAAATACAAATGCATTGTGCCTATACTGAGCTTTTCCAAAGTTGACATATTCCACTTTCTAAAGCTTGAAAATAAAATATTTTCTTTTCTACCTTTGTTATTTGGGTGTCAACAGGTCAATATTCAGTAAGCTGGCCAGCATCATGAAACCATCCACTCCTCCTATAAATATATATTTTTTCTTTAGTTTTTCCAATTTTTTTGAAAATTAACAGCTCCACAGAGTGTAGGTACACTGAGCATTATTGAAATTCTATAAAGCAAATTGTTTGAGCAATTTATTGTAAAATACATTTACAGCGATAGAGCAGTTTCTCTGCTCTTGATTTGTTTCTGATTCCAGTGGATCACTGTTTGCTGTGGTGGTCGTTTTTGAGATTTATTTGGGTTTGTCACAGCATCAAAGTTAGCCTGGATAATTGTATTCAAATATTCAGCGGAACAAATCTCCCACTGAATATACTTGGTTAAAGTTACCCCGATAAAGTTATTGGGGAAACTTTGCCCTTGGCTAGCTTACTAAATGTTGGCTTTTTCTTTAAATAACCAATAATGCACAGCAGCTTCCAGCACTTTCCCCTTCCTCCCTAATCCCCAGAAGAAAAATATGTAGTGAGTGAGGGCCCGCTCTTCTCTCCCAATCCACTGCAATGTATAAGAAGAAGTGGCCAGCCTGCCCCTTTCTCTCTCCCTCTCTCCAAATCCCACACCATGAACACCCCAACCCCCAAAAGTGCCAGAATAAGTCAACGGGAGAAGGACAAGTTTTTCCATTCTCTCGCTGGCTTGACTAGTAAATACTGGTACAGCTGAGAGCTGGACCGGCATTTAATATTCATGTATTTACTTCACTGGCCTCCGATTGGTCCTTTCCTGTCAGTCCAATCAGAGTTCAGAGCAGTAAATATATGCAGTATAAATCCTGGCACAGTTCTCAGCTGTCCTGACATTTACGATTCAAGCCAGTGTTAGAAGGAAAAAAAAACCCTTTCTTTCTCCCGCTGGCTTATACTGGCACTTTTAGGTGTTGGGGTATTCATGGTGGGGGATGTGGAGAGAGGGTGCGGGACTGGTTGGCCACTTCTTTTAAAACACTGCAGGCGGTGGGGAGGGAAAGGGACCTTCCTCAGCTACATTTTGAACATTGTAAGGGGATCAGGAGGGAGGGGGGCTCACTAGCCATGTCTTTTTAAACATTTCAGGGGATGGGAAGGGAGGGGAAGCTCACTGTCCAATCATTTTACAACACTGCATGAGATTGGGAGGGAGGAGGACTCTCTCCTCAGCTGCTTTTCAAACTTTGCAGGGAATTGGGAGAAAGGGGCGCACCGCTGTGGCTGATCAGCTGCTTGTGTTGTGTTTATTTTGATTTTTTTTTTTTTTTTTTTGCTGTTACCAGCTAACTTTAAGACTGGTTTTTTTTCCCCCAACCAGAACTATCCTGATAACTTTACCCAGCTATTGATATTCAGCACCAGCTGCATAAACTGAAACCATGGCCCGGAACATCCCTTTTTATCTGGCTACGTTTTGCCATGTAATGACTTGCCCAGTTAAAACTAAGCTGTTCAGTGAAGGGTGGGAGGGGGCCATATGTAACACTGGAGGTTTGTTCAGCTAAGTCCTGAAGTTAGCCAGACAAATCCTTTTGAATATTATTTTAATTGGTTTGGCCCTGGTCTCTCTTTTCAGTCTTCTCCTAAGCTCTTTTCCAAGGTATCTTTGCCATTTTTTCTCGCTCCAGTTTTCTTCCCTTCCTTCCCTATATCTGTCTCTAACATTTATCTTTCCTTTTCATCTTTTTTCACCATTTCTCTCTATTTTTGCCTCTCTATCCATTCATAGCTACATTTCTCCTTCTCCCCCTCTCTAACCCTCCAATCTTAAGTCTCCTTGATTCATCTCTCATCTACCTAACAGCTTTCCATCTCCTACTCTTATCCCCTCCCTTGTCCTCCCATTCCCCCTCTGTCCCTCAGTCCTTCCCCAGCCTCCTATTCCCCCATTCTGTCTTTTGCCCACTCCCTAGTTTCCCATTTCTACCCTCTGCACTGATTACAGTACAGGGGGAGTACAAAAGACATTCATTAAAGCTAAGTAATCGTGATTCTTCCTTTGACGGCTGAAAAAGAAAATTTATTGAAAAATTTATAGAAAAGTGCTAGTCACAAAAAGAAGATTTTATTAAAACAATATGAATAAAAAATAAAAATCAACATGAAAAAATGGGGTTGATCTTCTGTGATCCAGCTCAATATATTTTAATAACAAATTCAAATAAAAATTGGAGGCGGGAGGTTGTTAATGATTACATAAGAAAACATTGGCACCTGGATGATTGCTTATAAATATATGAAACCACCACCCGTTTTTCCTATATAATTGTTAGAAATATGAAAATAAAAGATTATTGTTAAAAGAAATTATTGAGCGGATACATAGAAAATCACCTATATAAAAATAAGCACCGGGTGAAATTGTATGTGTAAAAAAACTGATTATATGTTAGGCATGTTATAAATAAACCAATAAAACCCTTCCCCAGCTCTCTTGTATCTTACTCTGTTTCTCATCCCCTCACCAGCCCCAGCTCTTTCCCTGTTACTCATTCCCTCTCTAGCCTCCAGTCTCTTTCGTCTATCTCCTAACCCCTACCCAGCCTTCTATTAATCTTCTTTCATCACCTCCTCGGTCCCATTTCCACACTCTCTCAAACCCTTCACAGCAACCCCCTTCCCCTTCCAATGCCTCACCCTCTCTCCAGTCCTCTAGGCCATTCATACTACCTTTCAAGCCTCTCAAGCCTTCATCCCCCTTCTCTTACTGCCATCTTACACCCTTACTCACACCCTCAAGTCCTCTAACATCCCCTAACTGATATCCACCCAATTGCTAAGTCCCCACTATCTGTTCCAAATCTCTGCTCAGTCTCTGGGTCCTTGCTTTCCCCTATCCCAAGTTCCTGCTCTGCTCTTCCTCCTCCACCATTTCAGAGTCCTTACTTCCCCACCCAAGTTCCTGCTCTCCCTCTCAGTTTACCCCTGACCCCCCCCCCCCCCCCCCAGACTTGGAGTCCCAGTTCATCAGAGTCCTCACTCATCCCCGATCCTTGAATTCCTGTACTCCCAACCAGTCCCCAAGTCTCATTCTTCCCCTGCTCTCCCCTTCCCAAACCCTGAGTCTCCATTATTCTCCTGCTCTCCTCCAAGTCCCATGGTGCTGTTGCCACCAGCTTGGATGCCTCCTCTCTTTTTCAGGCCCTCACGGTTAAATCCGGATCTGTTTGTACTTCATGTAGTTCTGCATATACACAGCCTCACGGCTTAAACAGCTCAGGTTTTAACTGCATGGGCCTACAGCAGGAAGGAGGTATCTGTGCCGATAGCAGGAGCAGCAGTACCATGGCACCTTTTGGGCACTGGCATCTATGGCCATGGCGATAGGGTTGCTATGGCTCTTACTCAGTTTATTTATTTTAGCATTTATATAGCCCTTTGTTCAGGACACTGATCAACAAGTTACATACAAGTACTACAAATGAAATTTTCCCCCAATGAGCTCACAACGTGATCTGAGAGAGCTGGTTGAGGCTGTGTTCAAAAACGACATTTCAGAATACATTAAACACTGCCTTACCAATGGTGGTTCCATCACGACCCATGATGCATTTCATCACCCTAATGATTTGCTGTACCACAGGGGGAGACATAGATGTGGCGTAAACAGCACTGTGCGAGTGGGTTCGTAAATAGTCCACAAGTTCCTTAAAAGAAAGGGAAGAAAACTCAGTAATTAACTGAACCCAACTTTATGTTTTGCAAAACATATAAACCTCCTTTCCTAAAAAATTAACAATTAGAGGGTTAAACAAATGAGGAATTTCAAAAAACATTTTTTTTTATTGTATATTAAAACATATCTGGCAAAAGGCCAATTTCACCTTTAGCACACTTGACAATTTCTTTCAGTCTGCTCTTGTTTCATCATTCCTAACTTATAACTGGTAAAATTAAAGAAGCTGCTTTTAAAGGGCTTAGGTGCCTAAGTTTGGGAGTTAGGCTGCTAAAGTGGCAATTTTGAAAATGTACTAGGGCTGAGCCCCTAAATGTAGGTTCCTAGTTTCACAAGGCTCTTAAATTTAGAGTCTGCTCTGACAGCAACATTACTTTCGTAGGTTTCCACTGCTACAGGCAGAGCAACGCTGGAATACTTCAGATCCATCAAACCTATACTTACATCACAACAAAGACACTTCTCTACAATCCTTCGAACTATTCTCAATATCAGAGATACTCGCTGCATTGAAGAAAATGAAACCCTCATCACACCCATCAGACTACATCCCATCCAAACTTCTCCTGCTAATACCAGACACCATCTCTACCGCTCTGACAGACATCATTAACTGTTCACTAGCACAAGGAATCTATCCTGACGACCTGAAAATTGCATCCATCAAACCGCTCTTAAAAAAACCCAACTTAAACTCCAATGATCCCACCAATTTCCGTCCTATATCAAATCTCCCGTTCATAGCCAAGGTAATGGAAAAATTGGTTAACTCCAGACTATCAGACTACCTCGAAGAACATAAAATTCTGTTCCCGACCCAATATGGTTTCAGGAAATCCTTAAGTACAGAATCACTACTAATCTCCCTGACTGACTACCTTATCATGGGCCTGGATAAAGGTCAAGCATACTTGCTAATCCTCCTGGACCTCTCAGCTGCCTTTGATACGGTTAACCACTCCATCTTACTAATTCAACTAGCAAATATTGGAATAACAGGAACAGCTCTATCATGGTTCAAATCGTACTTAGGAAACAGAAAATACAAAGTTAAACTACACAACAAAGAATCTCAGCACTACGCTTCCTCTTCAGGAGTTCCGCAGGGCTCCTCCCTCTCACCAACGCTCTTTAATATCTACCTGCTCCCTCTTTGCCAACTTCTAAACAAATTAAACCTTAAACACTATCTATATGCAGATGACGTCCAGATAGTCATCCCCATCAAAGAATCCTATACTAAAACTCTTGAATTCTGGGAATCTTGTCTTCAAAAAATTGATGGACTCCTCTCCAACCTAAATCTAATACTAAACTCTTCAAAAAGCGAACTCCTCCTAATTTCCACCGAAAACAGTAATACAGACACAAATCCTCCACCGAATTTACAAACCCCACAAGTAAGAAACCTAGGAGCTATCTTTGATAATAAGCTAAACCTTAAATCATTCATAAATCAAACCACTAAGGACTGTTTCTATAAACTCCAAGTCTTAAAAAGAATAAGACCACTGTTTCACTTTCAAGACTATAGATCAATTCTTCAATCAATAATATTCGCGAAACTAGATTACTGCAACTCCTTACTATTAGGTCTTCCCTCTTCTCACACTAAACCCCTTCAGATGGTTCAAAACACGGCTGCAAGAATATTAACAAACTCCCGGAGAAGAGATCACATATCACCAATTCTCAAAGACTTACATTGGCTGCCAATTCACTACAGAATTATTTATAAGTCCATTACCATTATTTACAAAACCATACATCAACACTCTCAGCTCAACCTTCAAATTCCTCTCAAAATATTTACTTCAAATAGACCAATCAGAGAGTCCTACAAAGAATCCTTACAAATACCACATTCCAAAACTATGCGACACATAACAGCCAGAGACAGGGCTTTCTCCACCGCAGGACCATCACTGTGGAACTCCATCCCACCAGATTTGCGACAGGAACCCTGCCTCCCCACTTTCAGGAAAAGACTCAAAACATGGCTTTTTATGAAAGCATTTCCTGACCTAAACTGAACCTTAATCAGTCTTTGACTAATCACTCTGACTTTACCTTAACATAGAAATTAACTCCACAGCATTAGGGCAATTCGTTATTACCTCAAATGCATTGATATGCATATATGTATCATATGTATCTAGTTAAAAACCCCAGCTTCTTTTCTCTGTTCCAAGTTATTACTACCCTGTTTTATTGTAACTGCAACCCTTAACTTTCACTTGTATATTGTTACTTTACTACTACCTTTTTAATTTTTGTTATTATTGTTATTTATGACCTCTTGTTACCTCTTCACTTGTTAATTGTAAACCGACATGATGCGATACTCATCGCGAATGCCGGTATAGAAAAACTTAAAATAAATAAATAAATAAATAAATAAGTGGCTGGCAATAGGAAAGACTGTTCTGGCTCTTAACTCAGGTTTGGGGGGGAGGGGGTCTCTGGATGAGTGAGGAGGGTGGGGTAGAGGTTGTGCGTGGAAGGAGGGTGAAATGGCTCGATTCTTTTCATTAAATATGTTGGTGGGGGGGGGGGGGGGAGGCTTGGGTCACTATAATATTTTTTTTTAATTTTGGAGGTCTGGGGAGGATCAGGTGCCAGCTTGCATACTTTGGAATATGTTGTGGTGGTGGGGGGTGGGAGGGGGGAAGAGGTTAGAAGTCTCAAGGATGGGCCTGAAAGCTCGGAAGGCTTTTTCTTTAATATACTTAACCAGCTGTACTCTGAATATTGGCGGTTAAATATGAAGTGTACCCAAATCACTTTAGAAGTCTTCTGAGGCAGTCCTGGAGGGATCCGGCTAACTTACGGGGCCGACACAGTAAAGCCCGCGCGCACAGGCCACTCTCCTGTGCGCGCGATTCAGTATTCAAATTAGGGCCGGCGGTACTGTACTGTATCGGCCTGTCTGCAGGATAACACTGCTTTGCCCTGGCACCCTTCCGGCCCACTCTGGGCTTTTAGCCAGATAACTACTTAGATGGCTAAGTCAGGGGCAGTGAAATTGGCAGGATTTTCAAAACTTTCTGTTTGCCTGGCTAAGTCCCAAACTTAGGGCCAGATTCATTAAGGCTTTTCTCCCATTTTGTCTCTATAGGAAAAACCCTTACAAAAACCAGCCCCATACACGCCTATGCGGGCCCTGCGCGAGCAATGGGAATTTTAGGAAGCTGGGAAGTACACGCACACAGGCTCGTGTGCACGTCAAGAATAAGGAGGCAGAAAAGGGCAGGACATGGGCGTTCCGGGACGGGGCCAAGACTTATGCACGTAACCCCTGAATTTTGCAAGGCTGAACATGGCAACGTGCGCCATGTTACCTTTGCAACTTTACTACTGTTTCTGATGAGGTGCAAGCCTGGAGATTTTGGGCCAGAGGGATCCTGAACACCAGTGGGGGGGGGGGGGGGGGAGAGGGAGGGAAGGAAGGGAAGGGAGGGAGGGCGAGAGAGAGGGAGAGAGAGAGAGAGACACACACACACAATCTGACATGCTATATATCTCCCACACGGGCCGATGCAGTTAAGTGCACGGGAGAGCCGGTGCTCCGAGGCGAGTGGCCGCTCTCCCGACGCATGCCCAGGCCACTCTCCTGGGCACGCGATTCACTATGCAAATGAGGGCCCGTGCTAATAAGGAGGCCCTAGGGACAGTAGCGCGTCCCTAGCACCTCCTTATTGGCGGAAGCGGCGGCTGTCAGCACTTAATTTTATCGGTGTTGGTTGTCGAACCCGCTGACAGCCACGGGTTTGGAAAATGAACGCTGGCAAAATTGAGCGTCCGTTTTCCAACCCGCGGGCAGAATTATTTTTTTTTAATTTTTTTTAAATTTTTGGGGCCTCCGACTTAATATCGCTATGATATTAAGTCGGAGGGTGTACAGAAAAGCAGTTTTTTCTGATTTTCTGTACACTTTCCTGATGACGGTCGAAATTAACTCCTGCCTTTGGGTAGGTGTTAATTTTAGAAAGTAAAATGTGCAGCCACATTTTACTTTCTGGATCGCGCGGGACTAACTAATAGGCTCATCAACATGCACTTGCATGTTGCGGGTGCTATTAGTTTCGGGGGAGTTGGCCACGCATTTTCCACGCGCTAATACCCCTTACTGTATAAGGGGTAAAAATAGCGTGTCCAAAACGCGTGGCCAAACGGGGGCTAACGGTGTGCTCGGTCGAGCGCACCATACTGCATCGGCCCGACTGTAAGAGGGGCACTTTCAACTCATGGTAGGTTTTGGGTGGGGGTGGTGTTACATTGGTCTCGCTAGGGTGCAAGGGTCTGTAGACCCTCCTAACACAGCCACCCCTCCCCCTATTTCATTCAAATTAAGATTGTATTCAGTCACTGTGTAAAATGGGTTGAAGAAAAACATTTCTGATGAAATCTCAAACTTCCTTGAAAGAGTGAAGCTTCCCTTTGCCAGTGCTTCCTCAGTATATCTGGCTTCCTGTACATGGCAGTGAGAGGCCTGAAACATGTTCATGTGGGTGGGCAAACGTTCACTATCAGCCAGTTAATCTAAAAATAGCTGGCTGATGGGAAAGCTAGCTCAGATGTGGAGCGCATTTGTGGGAGAAAGAAAAAAAACCCATTCATAAAGCAGAAAATATTGGCTTCCAGACTGAAAATGCAAGACTTGAAATACTTACAAAAAGAATGAATGTGAAAGAATGACATTTATGCTATTCAGGTTAGTTAACAGTCTTTTGATAGGTTCTACAACAGAGGTGCACAACCTCAGATGGCAGGATGCCCACAATGAATATTCTACTAATTAATTAAATAACCCAAATATAGCATGAAAAAATCAAATAGCCAAATTGTTAAAATCTTGCTATACAAACAATAAGGGACTTATTTTATATAAAAAGTGACCATCATATACCACCACGGGTTGCTTGTGGCTTTTGAATAAGCCCTGAATAGCGCTAGGGCTTTATAATCATCGGTCACTAGCGCTATTCAGGGCTTATTTAAAAGCCACAAGCAGCCCGTGGTGTTATATGATGGTCACTTTATATAAGATAAGCCCCTTATCATTTGTATTGCAAGATTTTAACATTTGGCACAATGAATATTCAGCAGGTATAGCTGCATACAGCTGGTCTGAGAACAAGGTTAATTTGCACAGCATGGTACCCCAAGCACCAGACACCAGCCAAGGGTTGTGCACATCTGCTCCACAGGCTGCTCCCTTTATAGTCAAATAGGATATATACTCTGTTGATCTGCTGAAATTACCATTTTGCCCAGGGAAAAATGCATGCAACCCTGTTAATAGTAGCAAAGCTAGACATACTAATAATATACACTTTAGGTACCGTACAAAGCTCCAGATATCCTTCCAAATTAGCAGACCCCCTCCAACTATCTTCAAAGATGCTGGGACACTTATGTCAGGAATGTAGATAAGAAGGGGGCTGGTTGATGTAACATATATTTGCTTCACATTTCAGAGCCAAAGAATGCCAGCTGTGAAACTTTTAGAGGACTTCTCAGAGAGGTAGGTAGTTGATGCGGAACTTGGACTGGTGCTCAGTCCCTGTAGATCCTGCACTGTGCGCTCTTACACATCCCAGCCCTGCCACCTCTGACAGCACAAGCTGATATTTATATTTTTATTTTAAAATACTTAAAGGCCGATTCAGTAAGGATCATGGGAAAACGGGAGCTCAGTGTTGAGCGTCCACTCTCCCAACGTGTGCCCAGCCACCTCTCCTGGGCACGCAATCCTGTATTTAAATGAGGGGTCGCGCTAAAAAGGAGGCGCTAGGGACAACAGTGCATCCCTAGTGCCTCCTTGGCTGCGTAAAACCAGGAGAGGTGGCTGTCAGTGGGTTCAGGAAATCGACGCTCAATTTTACGAGCGCTGGTTTTCCAATCCCACTGACAGCCATGGGTTAGGAAAATGGACACTGGTAAAATTGAGCATCCGTTTCCCTAACCTGACCGGCCAGCACATTAAAAAAAAATATTTTTTTAAACAATATTTATTTGCATGTGGTGAGCGCTATTAGTTTCAGGGGGATTGGACGCACATTTTCAATGTGCTAAAGCCCTTAATGTATAAGGGGTAGTGGACGCACGTCAAAAACGTGCGTCCAACTGCTGGTAAAACAGTGCACTCAGCTGAGCACACTTTACATTTTACTATTACAGCGCTCAAAGAGCGGCACAAAGCAAATGCCACAAGCTATTCACAATACCATAATAAAAACCCTGACCCCACTACTACACCTCTAAGGTGTTTCCCAATTCTGTGTCTACAGGAAAAAACCCTCAATGAATCAGGTCCATAGAAAATTTATAACAAGCGAAAGGAAGGGAACGGGCCAAGGCACAAAGCGATTTAAGAAATGTATGAGGCAGATTACAATGAAATCTAATCCTCCTCATCTTCTGATAAAGTCAGTTGATTCTTCCTTTGCTAAAACGATTTCTCAGATTTTAACACTGGTGGAAACCATGTGAAAGAATAGACTTTTGGCACTGAAGTCCTAGGCTTGCTGACTGTGTGGTTTTATCCTGTCAAAAATGATTAACCAGGGAGTTTGGCTTCAGTTCAGAGGGAATACCTTCAACTGCTGGTAGTAAGTTGGACTTGCTGAAAAACATTTAAATCTTGAAAAATTAATTTCTTAAAGGTTTAAACTAGAAGTGTGTGGGTAAAATAGAATTTGGATTACATTTACGAACTAGTAAAAGTTAGTACTTGTTTTCAAGTATAATGAATTGTGTGTGTTTAGAGATAATAGACTTTGGATTAATTTTGTGAGTTAGTAAACTTAATATTATAGAGGTCGAAATTCAAAAGCCATTTAGACGAATAACTGAAAAAAGTTATCCGTCTAAATAGATTAGCAGGCTATATTCAGCCTTTATCTAGGTAACTTCTAGCCGGCTAATAAGTTAGGTGGCTAGAATTTATCCGCATAAGTCGGGGGCATAACTGGAAGGAGATGAGTTAGCCGGCTAAATTTAGTCTGGTCAAAGAGCTTCCCAAAAGTTACCTGCCTAAAGTTAGCCGGCTATAGTTAGCCGGCTAATAATTAAGACAGCCTGCTATATTCAACTGAGCGGCTGGACTACTGAATTAGCAGGATAGGTTTATCCAGCTAACTCTGCTATCCAGACTGTGTCTGAAAGTAAACCTCTTCAAGTTCAAAGAATTGTATGTGTTTAAGGACAATAGACTTTAGATTAATTTTGTGAGTTAGTAAAGGTTAGTATTTGTAAGTATTAGAATCCTGAGTTTGCAAAAAGCACTTACATGATCTGAAAAGGTAAAAGTACTGCTGTAGAGTAGGTCTAACTTATCTGGATATAACTCATCTGACTAAGTAGTGCAGAATACGGGGATATTCAGTAGCATAACTGTGCTGCTGAATTTCTCATGTAAGTTAGCTGGATACATTTTAAATCTAATATGGAAAAGTGCAAAGTGATGCACATAGGGAAAAATAATCCTAACTACAGATACACGATGCTGGGTTCTATATTGGGATTGGCTACCCAGGAAAAAGGATCTTGGGAGTCCTTGTGGACAATACATTGTAATCCTTGACTTAAGTGTGCATTGGCAGTGAAAGCAAATAAACGGTTAGGAATGATCCAAAAAGGAAGGGAGAATAAAAAGGAAAATATCATATTGCCTCTGTATCGAGCCATGGTGCGACCACACCTTGAGTACTGTGTACAGTTCTGGTCACCACAGTTCAAGAAAGACACAGTGAAACTAGAGAAAGTGCAGAGGGTGACAAAAGTGATAAAGAGAATAGAGAAGCTACGCATGGCCAAGGCTCTTCAGCTTGGAAAAGAGATGGCTGAAAGGGGACATGATATAAATTTATAAAATCATCAGTGGAGTGGAACGGGTAAATAATATACATTTATTTACCCTTTCAAATGATACTAAAACACAGGGACATTCCAAGAAACTAACAACCAGAAGATTCAAAACAAATTGTAGAGCATATTTTTTTTTTCACTCTGTGCACTATTTAGCTGTGAAATCTGTTGCCAGAGGAGGAGATCAAGGCGACTAGCAGAATAGGTTTACAAAAGGTCTGGACAAATTTCTGGAGGAAAAGTCCATAACACATTATTAGCTAGGTAGATTAAAGAAAGCTACTGTTATGCTATGCTAAGATAAGATTGGCTAGGTACTTGTGACCTGGATTGGCCACTGTCAGTGGCAGGATGCTGGGCTCAGTGGACCTTGGCCTGACCCAGCAGGCCAATTCTTATTTTCTCTTGTTGTACTCTAGTTTCTGCCTGCAAGGGACCCAGCACCTGAGGCAGAGGGCTATCACTGCATGAGCTAAACAGAACCTACTGTACATTTTAGGAGTTTAATTAGAGGAAAAGGTCACCCAGCTGTTTACTGGTATTTGGGGTTTAGGAATTTTCCAGGACCACGGAACTCCTGATAAACAGGATGTGCAATACAAGCACAGTAATTAAACTTTTTTAAAATCCTTGTCGTATGATTTATGCTGTTTTCTTTTTTTTGGCTATAGAAAAACTGTCATTAACAGCCTCATTTCAATCATAAAGCTTTGAAAAACACTTTTCCAAGCTGCGGGGCTTGGCTTTGGAATGAACAGTGCTGCCAGGATGTCACTTTCAAGAATGTTAAAGCAGAAGTACTAGTGGATACTTCAGTAGATAATTCAGTTCACAAAAAAGGGATTCTAATGCTTCTGTTTAATACTAGTTTATCATTTTCTTAATGGAGAATTTTGCATGAAACTTAACTGCACCTCAAGGAAATGTAGTTAAGTATTTTCTGCACAAGTCCATGATTTCATGTGGGCTTTTAGGCAAGAAATATGCCATGAGTCACATCTGTTTTTTAGTGAAATGAGCCAGCACCGTAAGAATAACTTTCCGTGGTGCCAGGTCATTTCGGCAAAGAACATTGCTGCTTGATAAATTCGTCCTTCCTACAACTAGGAAAAAAGTGCTGT
This sequence comes from Rhinatrema bivittatum, assembly GCF_901001135.1. Classification (NCBI taxonomy): domain Eukaryota; kingdom Metazoa; phylum Chordata; class Amphibia; order Gymnophiona; family Rhinatrematidae; genus Rhinatrema; species Rhinatrema bivittatum. Next base: position 103,214,851 of record NC_042617.1, on the reverse strand, counting down.
GTGTCATTCAAAAGGAACAATATCAAATACTGAATGTTTTTGTCTGATGGTCTCCTTTTAGTTTACATAATTACCATGTACAGTATAGAGGTGGAATCTCAGGATACAGAAAGGATGCATGAATTTTCTCCGATGACAAGGAAATATTACCCATATTTTTCAAACATGTACAGCCATTTAAAAAAAAATCCATGATATTTTATAATGGAGAGATACGTTTCAAATGCAATGTATCTATGTGTACATATACATAGGAAGCGTAATTTTATAACAGTTTGCATACGGCCGAGTCCGCGTGTAAGAAAGGACGCAATCCTAATGCAGACTTTGAGCCTAATTTTCAAAGCAGACTTGAGCATGTAAGTCTGCTTTGAAAAAGAGTGGGCGTATACAGAATCCTGTGTGACATTTGCACACACATTTCCGCTTGCTTGGGAGCAGGTGTATATGTCTACATGTACATTCCTGTGCATCCCTTCGGAAAAGCCCCCGGGGTAATTTTCTAAAAGCCAATTTAGGCGCATAAAACCACGTCTTATCTATGTGAATGTTTTTGCAAATTGCCCTCAAAGAGAGAGAGCGTAAGATGGAAATATAAATGTATATCCTATGAAGGAGCTACACAGATGCTTTTATTTCATGAATTACAAATGATTGCTGCTCATGAAGGGCACTGATGCAGTCATTCAGGATGATTGAAATGAACTCATAAATAACTCTCTGATGTGGTAGTTTCTTTTTATTTCGTATTTAAGTAGCTAGCACTGGGAAGGCCATGGGTGGCTAGGGCCTGAAAAAGATATGTGGCTAGTTCCAACGAGACTGGCCTGGTGGCTCAGTGTCAGTGCTGTACACTGCCTTGTGGCTTGACCTAGGTGCTATTTCCAGGTCCGGTTTTCCGCTTCCTGGGTTGGCCAGAGCTGGGGATGCTGCAGAGGTGGTCTTCTCCGCCCCCTGGCCTGAAGAGGGTCATAGGTTATCGTGCAGTGATGACAACTGGAGGCTGGATTCAGGGCTAATGATTCAGGGATCCAGAAGGGCTGTCACGGCAGCGACTGGACTAAAGTAAGTTGAGAAGGGATATAAAACAGGTGGGGCGAGGGAGGAAGGAAGACTTGCAGCGCCGTAGCCCAACAGTCCAGTTCTGATTGAGCTGGAAGTGCAAAGAGTGAGAGGAAACTGCCACGTCCAAAATATTATATTGTTCAATAAATATAGAAGTACATATTAAAAAGTATTTAGCTGGATAACTTGGGAGGTCTCTGGCTAAATGAAGATTTGGATACTTTTCTGGCTCAATTCTAGCTAGCTAATAAGTTAGCCAGTTAGAATTTAGCCAACTAAGGCCTAGAATCATCAAAATGCTATAAATAAAGCAGAAATATGGCACATTAGCATCCCCGCTAAAAAAATTGGGCTTGGTTAGGGAAATTTCTGATCTACCTCATCACGTAGGTAAGTTGCACAACTCACGATAATTTATCACATTGTGCGATATATTAGCGCGTTATGTGTCATTTTATGTGTCTCGCGTTATTTTTTTTGTTTATATATACCCAGCTTCCTGCAGCTGCCTCTCTGAGAGCATGTCAGGTGTGAGAGACAGAGAGGAGAGAGGTGATTTCTTGGAGTTTAGTGGTTGGAGTAAGAGTTGTTTAGCGATTTCTGAGCGAGTTGTCATGTTGTTGTGTGTTCTCATTTGTTTACCTTACCTTTGTCTCTTGTCTTTATCTGTGTGTGTAAGTTTTTGTGTGTTTGTCGAGTGTGTCTATCTTTGTGTGGTGGAGGAGTGGTGGTAGTGGTAGAGTAGTGGTGAGGAATTGTGGTGGCGAGGGTGAAGCGTGGAAGGCGTGGGGAGAATGGAAAGGAGAGGAATGAGGAGAGGAGGGGGAGAAGGGAGGAGGAGGGCAGGAATGGTAGGAGAAGGAGTTGGGATAGGGATAGGAGTAGAGATATGGAGGAGAGAAGAGAAGGGGGAGGAAGGAGGGAAAGGGGATAGGCAGACGAGTGTGGCGGGAGGAGGACGGCAGGGAAGGGATAGACAGAGAGGGCAAAGGGGAGGGGAGTTGCCAGGGCAGGTACAGGAGGAAGAGAAGGAAGCGGAGAATGGGAATGAGAGTGAGGAAAGTGACACCTCTCCAGAAGTGGAATTGGCACCCCATTTATCTGGCAGCCAGGTAGCAGGGTGGATTTTTCTTTGTGCACACAAGTTCACCGTTGAGGACAATGAGATGCTCATTGCCGGGGTCCTCAAACTACAGCTTGCTGTTTGGGAATCGTGAGGCGAAGATGTCCAGGGCAGCCAAGGGCCATATCCTGGTACTGTGGGATAAAGAGAACCGGGGAGCAGGTGGCCCACTGCTAGCATATCAAGGCCCAGCTGAAGACCAAGGTGGTGAGTTACAATAAGTAACTGCACCAGACAGGGGGAAAGAACCCCTTGTCCCATAATCCTGACCTGCATGGAGTTATGTCTGATTGAACGGGAGGGACCAGATGTTTTTGAGGGGATGGATGAGCACCTGAACACCACACAAGCTGGGGCTGGTAAGTTCACCTCACCTGTAAATGTCAATTCTGCTACAGATGCCCACATATTTTGGCATAAGATGCTCACATTGATTGATACAAAGTGCTCATCTTAAGCCAAACAATACATTTGTACTTCTCAGCATTCATACTTATGACTTCTTTGTTTCCATAGCTCTTTCCCAGCCATGAAGCCCTAGGGACCAGTAGCACAGCCCCAGCTATCTGTACAACTTTGCAACTTGATGCACAGACACAGTGTAGAGAAGAAGAGGAGCAACATTAGCTGCCACCAGAACAGCACCAACTACTGGCGTCGCTTGCATCACTCCTACCCCTCGACACGAGCCTTACACTCGTGCTTCATGGAGGGGACATCTCTGCACTGGGAGCAAGCTGGCCAGTCCGCACCTGCCTCCAGCATGCCACATCACCTGCAGAATGCAGCAGACACCCAGACACATCAGCCTACCAGCCCAGACATGCAGACTTTGGAGCGACAGACAGCACCTCAAGCACCAACAACCACACCACCAGCAGCAACAGAGCAGGCAATACAAGACATGCTCGATCACATTGAAAGGAAGCATGGGTTCCACCTGCACCACATACGGGCAGAACTAGTGCTGTTGAGGAGGTCATAGATCCACTACACCCCAGTCCTTCAGGTGCAGACAGCAACCCTGATGCAGGGCCTAACTACCATCTCGACCTCCATAAACAATCTGACAACTGCACTGACAGAAATCCTTGACAGATTGCCAGAGCCTCCACCTATGCCATCCCCATCCTCCCAGGAGTCCACTCCATGCAACAGTCCCCGGCTAGCAGGATGGCCCAGGGACAGGTCCTCCAAACAAATGCCACCCCCAACCGAAAAGCCCCACAGAGGAAATGGCCCATTAGGCCCCCAGTGGTTAAGCAAAAAAAAAAAAAAGCAATCAAAGAAGACTTTTCCAAACAAGCCTGGCTGGTCCTGACTACAGAGTTCTTGTACTAGCTAGATGGAAGAAGCCTGCTGGGCCCATCTGGACTACAGAGTTCCTATGCCAGCTTGCTGATGGGGATGGTCTACTGTCTGCTGTATTGTCCTACTGCTTACTTGGCTCATATTGCCTCCTCTATGCTCTGCCAGTAGTCCTGCCTCCTTGATGCGTTCTCCATTCACAGTCATGCTGGTGTCTCTTCTCATCTCATCCAGCTGCTGCCTCCATGTTGGTGCCTCTTCTCATCTCATCCTGCTGCTGCCTCCATTATGATGTCTTGTCTCCTGGGGTTGCAGCTTCCATGCTGCACTCTCTAGTCCTGGGGATGCTGTCTCCATGCTGTGCTCTCCAGTACTGGTCCTGCTGCCTCCATGCTGACTTCCCTGGTCCTGGTCCTGCTGCCTGCTACTTGAACTGTGCAGGTATGGCCCTTAGGCTGTCCCCTTTTGAGTGCATTGTTTCAGCATGGGCTATCTGGGCCTTCTTATTGAACAATGCTGGCATGGCCTCTAGACTTTCCCCCTTTGAGTGCACTCTTTCAACATGGATTGTCTGGCCCTTCTCTTGCCATCACATAGTTGTGCTGACATCAGTTCTAACCTTAGAATTGTACTGTAACTATTGGATTGCCACTTCCACTTTCTAGGTTCTTTGCAGTAATCATGATTTTGTAAAGGATAAGATCATAACACAGTATATTTCATGCTGCCATTTGTAACAATGTATGCACATCTCCACTAAATGTGCTGGTCATTTCAGTTACAATGTCATGTGCTATTTGATATCTTGCTCTTGAGATGTTGACTTGCTTTGAATCTGGTGACTACAGTTGTTTAATAAAGTGGTCACATGCTTTGAAACTTCATTCTCTGGTTGTGACTTTTCATTGTGTGGTTTTTTCTTAAGGGTTCACTAGGTAAAATGTTTGGGACCCACATGACCTTGCATGCAAGAGTGCCATTGGCCATTCTAACTAGGCACATTTCTCACATGCAAGACCTTATGGCCTAGGCTCTAAAACTTAAAGCTCATTGTATGCTCCCAAGGAAGACAGCAAGAGCCAAACAGGAAACTCCTTGCTGTGGAGCTTCACAAGTAGCTCATGTTGCCGTCTTCAGAGAGCATCATCTTAGCTAGGTTTTGGGTACTTGGGCATGTATGTGAGATGGGTACTATCTAGTTAGTGGTCACCTCCATACTAGCATGTGAGATCATGAGATCCCTATATGAGATCAGCCTTAGCTAAGAGGTATATAGAGATTACCAATCCAAGGCAGTGCAGAGGTGGAAGCCAGTCTGTTCAAGTCTGCCTGGTCCCAAGCAATAGCAGGCCTTATCACTGCCTGCTCTTGGCCAGTGGGGAATCTCTATCCTCCACACCTCCATGACTTATCTGCAGTGGTCTCTCAGCAGTTGTCACTGTGTTCTAGCAGGCTGCAAGTAGACAGTGGTGCATAAGCATTAGACTGGCTAGTGGGCAAGTGATGCGGCTCCAATAAGCAGCAGACTATGTCCCCAATAATCAGCAGGATTAAAGTGACACCTAATATATGCACCCAAAATGTATGCAGCTATATAAGATGGATTATCTGTAGGCCTACCCTGCCAATGTGTACATATGGCAGACTAAGCCTAAAGTAATACTGTCTTTTGCGGCAGGCTCACAGTCTAATTACCAGGATATCTTGTACAGATAAGTGGGTAAGCAGGCCTCTGTCTAGAAAAAAAAAGACTACATAAAATAGGGTTTTTGGCAGGCCTCCTACCATCCCCCCTGCCCCATCAACCCACTGACCCAGACCCCTCTCCCAATTTATTAATCAAGTGAACCTGAAAGTACTAGGCATGATGGTGCCATTTGCCCTCCCCCCGTCCCCTGCATCCCTAAAATCAGTTTATATCATCTAAATTTTCCTCCCCAAATACCACAGCCTCCGCAGCAGCTGAAGCTCTTCCAAAGAGGCACCCCCCCCCCCCCCCCATGATACCAACATATAAAGGCCCAATCCAGGTACTGGGTGGGAGAACCTCAGGTGCTAGGGAGTGGTGTATACTACAGGCAGATATCTACTCATCCAGCAAAGCAGCACGGCATATCTGAGCCCTGATGCTGCCAATTTTCTCCCTCTCCCTCTCAACTGAATGAATAAACAATGTCAGGCCAAGGTGGAATGTTTTGCAACAATGTGTGAGGCCATTTTCCTCCCACCTACACATTAGCAAAACTGTAGCATCCATTGTATAAAGTGGAAGCACAGGATTGCTTGTGTCCAAAGACAGTGTGTGCTAAATGGATGCACACTCTATGCATGCTCTGGTGTATGCATTATTGTGGTAAGGAAGATAACAATGAGCCCAACATCACCTCCAGACACAGATATAGACAGAGGCTAACACAGCACATCACTTAACCAGACACACACATACACACTCATTGGTTGTTTACAGACTACCTCCAGCACTTTGGTTACCTACTGAGGCCCAAATTTTGCTGTTTTGGCCTGTTCATCATCAACCATCAATGATGTCTGTGCCAAACTTGTCCCTACCTGCTTATGAGATAGGCAGAGTAATTACTCCTCACAAAAGACTGTCTACATCTGGCAGCCTTTCAGGCATCTGTTAGAAGCATATATGCTCACGGATTTGTCCTTTTTTCCCAGACATGGGCCCCTCCAGGTCTGAGGTGTCCCTAAATGCTGGTCTTTCTACATAACAACACAAAGTACGGAAGACATCATGCCTACCACATGAGACCTCTGGGTGAAATATTAGGGGTGAGTCGCAAACAGCAGCAAGGACGGTAGCATTTTTTTTGTGAAATATTACCGCATCTTCATCTTCAATGCAAAGTTGGAGAACTGGGATAAAGAACATAATTTTGAATATATTGGGGACTGAGGATCTACATGGAAAGACAACAGATTACACTTCAGTGATAGCTTGCATTTTGAGAGTGGAACAAGAATCCTAAGGGAAGATATGCAAACAGGAGTTTAAACAAGAAGAGGGGGAGGTGGATAGCGGTTGATTAACTCAGGCTGTTAACCACAATAAACAAATGAGGTTAATGAAGGAACACACATGTCTAATCACCTCACAAAGCTACCTGTAAATAACAAGGAGGTAAATATATGCAGGAAGATCCCCAAAACAAAAAGGTCTGGAAAGTGGAGCACAAATGTTCATAGCCCAGGCCAGCTCTAATAGCAGAGGCAAATCCAGATATTGCTGCTGCTACAGAAACAATGCCTAGGGCATCCCTAGGCATTGTTGGTCCATCCCCTCTCCTCCCTCCAGACAAGGAACAACAGAGCAGAAGATCTAATGCACAGCCTTCTGTGCTCTGCTCAGTTTGTTTCAGGCTCATTTTCTCCCCTCATGTTGGGAATGACAGGAAGAAAGGGGCTGGATTAGAGAGTAGAATAGCTTTTCTTTGCTCCCTTTAGTGCACTCTGGCCTTACCCCTCTCCTGCTGTTCCCTATACAGTGCAGGAGGGGAAAGGTTGGAATAGGGAATAGAACTGTTTTGCTTTGCTCTGTCCCTTCCAGCCTCAACCCTCCCGTCCTGTTCTCTACATTGGGAGGGTAAGGCCGGAGCAGGAAGCAGAAGGTTGTTCTCTGCTGAGTGAGATTCAGCATAGCTAGAAAGCAGCAAATCTTCAGCTGGTCTGCTGCCCCGCAGATCTTTGCCACCCTAGTGTGCCTATTGAGAAATCTGGGCCTGAACGTGGTTCTATAAGTCTATAACAGGGAAACAGCCTTCCCACGTTATAATCTGTTCAGGAAGGACAGGATAAGCAGAGAACAACAGGATGTCAGTCCTCACACATAAATGAAATCATCTGATGGAACCTGGCACAGAAAACATATATCAAAGTTTCTAGAACTTTGACTGAGTCTCGCTGAGCATGCCCACAGTGTGCATTACACCACATGTTCAGGCGGGGTCCCTTCAGTCTTATAATTTAGCTAAGAAAAACACAAAGTGGAGACCCAACTCCACGGGGAGATAGGAGAATTTTGTGAGGATTGACATCCTGATGTCCTCTGAGAACACCTGTTACAGGTAAGCAACTCTGATTTCTCCAAGGACAAACAGGATGGCAGTCCTCAAACATGGATGAATATCTTGCTACAGGTGTCCCCTCCAAAAAAAAAAAAGGAGGCAACATAAACAGTGCAACAGGCTCAACCAGAACAATATTTTGATGGCAACAGGCCTTTTTTATATGAGGAGGTAGCCTGATAGATTGGACAAACTTGCTGTTGCATCAGCCATCCCTATCCAAATGAGTAATGGGAACTCCACATCGCAGCCTTGCAGATCTCCTCTATGGGTACCAATTAAAAGTAAGCCATCGATGCTGCTATGACTTGGACAGAGTGAGCTTCGACATGGCTTACAAGATTAAAGCCCACCTGGGCATAACGGAGATACAATCTGCTAGCAAACTGGAGAGCATCTGTTGGGCAATGGTGATCCTCATCTTGTTCTGATCAAAAGAAACAAAAAGCTGAATGGACTTTCTATGGGCTTCTGTCTGCTCCAGATGAAGGCCAAGGCCCTTTTGTAGTTGAAACTCTGCAGGACTTTTCCACCTTGGTGAGAATGAGGTCTGGGGAAAAATGTTGGATGGATGATTGACTGATTAAGATGGAATTCCAACACCATCTTAGTGTTCCATCATGAAAAAACTTATTGTAAGGTGGATAAGTCAATAAGGCCTGAAGCTCACAGACCCTGCTGCTGAAGTGACTGCCACCAGGAAAACAACCTTTCACGTCAGGTACTTTAGGCAACAGAAGCACAATGGATCAAAAGGAGCTTTCTTCAGCTGGGACAAAATTACGTTGAGGTCCCATGATACCGCAGGAGGTCTGATGGGAGGCTTCAAATAAAGCAGACCCCACATGAAACGTACCACTATAGGCTGTACAGAGATAGGCTTTTCTTCTACATGATGATGATATGCACCAATTGCACCAAGCTGAACCCTAACCCAATTGGTCTTAAGACCAGTTTCCGAGAGGTGTAGAAGGTAGTCAAGCAGTTTTTGTGTAGAGCAGGAGAAGGGATCTAAGGCCTCATGCTCACACCATTCAGCAAACCTCCTTCATTTCAGTCCATAGGACTTCCTTATGGAAGGATTTCTAGAAACCAAAAATACCTAAGACACATCCTCTAAAAGGCCAAGGGGTTGCAGAATCAACCTCTCAACATCAAAGTGATGAGCAAAAGGGACTGGAGGTTAGGACGGCACAACCTGCCTTGAGCCTGAGTGATGAGATCTGGGGAAAACCTCAGTTTGATCAGTTCCTGGATGAACATCTTCCAAAGCAGCAGATATCAGATCTATCTTAGCCACTGGTGGGGGGCTATGAAGGAGCTTCAACAAAGTCTTTGCTATCAGCAGAGGATATGCGTACAGAAGTCCTTAGCCGCAATGAAGGGCAAAAAATTCAGAGGCTAATTTGATGTGCATGCAGCAGAAGGGAGGAACCTTTCTGTTCCAAGGAGCTGTGAATAGATCCACCTCCGAGGTGATCCAGAGGTGGAAGATCTGATTCTTTACTACTTGATCCAGGGACCATTCATGGGGTCTTGAGGACCGATTAAGTCTGTCCATCAGCCCATTCTCCACACTGATCAGGTAAGTGACTCTGAGCACATCCCCTGAGAGAGGACCCAAGTCTACAACTGGATCACCTAATGACAGAAGAGGTATGAGCTCGTACCTCCCTGCTTGTTGATGTAAAACATCACCGCTCAATTGTCCATCTGGACCAGAACAACTCTGTTGGACAGCCAATCTCTGAAAGCCCATACAGCATACCAAATCACCTAGAGCTCCAGGAAGTTTATCTTATACTGATGTTCCTGGGTGGAGCAAGAGCCCTAGGTTAGTCCTCCAACTCAGGCTGGATGCATCCGTGGTCAAGACAATTTGAATCAGAGGAATTTGGAAGGGGTCCTCCAGATCAGATTGGAATTTTTCTGCCACCTGGACAGAGCATCTCTGAGTGGCCTGGATGTAGTTCCGAAGGTCTTTAGTGGCCTGTAGCCATTGCAACCTCATGGTCCATTAGGCTCTTCTCATGTGCAGACGTGCCTTGGGAGTGACATGAACAGTTATAGCCAAAATGGCCCAATAATGTCAACATGCACCAAGCTGATGTCTGCTGAATCTCTTGAACCTCTGCCACAATGGCCATCAAATTGTTGACCCTTTGTTACGGGAGGAAGGCCTTGGCCTAAGTTGTGATTAGCAGAGTTCCAATGAACTCCAATTGAAGTGATAAGCTAAGATGAGACTTGGGGTAGTTGATGATAAACCCTCGTACTCCGGCACCCAGATGGTCATGAACATGGACTCCTTGGCTCTTGCCCGAGACTTGCTCTTGACCAATCAATTGTCCAGATATGTTGGTGGCATCTGCACTTTCAACCTGTGCTGGTGTTCCACCATCAAGGCTAAGTATTTCGTGAAGACATGTGAGGACACAAGCCTAAATGGCAGAATACAGGTCTGGATGTGCCGATTTCTCACAATGAATCTGAGATATTTCCTTTGACCTGGAAATATCTCGATGTGAGTGTAGGAATCATTTAGATTGAGAGCGCAAAACCAGATCCCTTCTTGCAGAAAGGGGATCAAGGTGCCCATCTTGAACTTTTCTTTTTTGAAGAACTTGTTAATGGAATGGAGTCCCCCTATTTTCTTTAGAATCATGAAGTACTTGGAGTAGAATCCCTGCCTTCTCAGCCCTGGTGGCATGGACTTGATTGTGTTGGCCATTAAAAGGGAGGAGAGCTCCACAAGCAGCACTGCTTGATATGCTGAGTGCCCCCAAGATGGGCTCAGGAGGCAATAGGGTGGATATCAAATAGATTTAATCTGCAACCTTTCTGTTCAATGCTGAGGACCCACTTGTCTGAGGTTATACTGGACCACCGATTCACAAAGAACTGCAGCCTGCCCTCGACTGGGATGCCCTTTGACACGGGTACTGGGATCCTGGCTATGCTCTTTCTAATCCAGTCAAAATCCCATCCCTGATGTTGGCTGGTATGCCGTTTGTGCCTTAGGTGCTCTCTGCTGCCTGGGATGGAAGCAAGGGGTGTGCTGAGCAAAGATTAGTGCCTCCTCAGGCGAAAGAAGTTCTTCTTCTGCCCTGATCTCAGATACCTCCTAGGAGAGGTTAGGTCCGGAGTACAGGAGGAGAACTGCTGGAGCATCGCACGATTGTCTCTGATCTGTGCCACTGCATCCTTTTACTTTTTACTTTTTTAATATTATTTATGCATTTTCAGATATATACATCAAGATAAACTTGAAAAAGAAAATCACAAGCTGATACCAAAAAGTAGGAAGAAAAAGAAAACAAGGAAATATGGAGATTCAGCTAAAGATAAAATCCATAATTTGCGGCCCATTAGGTAATAAAATATCCAACTATTTTTGTAAAGGGGAGATGGAGTTCTGCCATTCAGCTGCTTGCCACCACCAGCTTCGATCAACAGAATTGCCACTGCATCCTTAACACAATCTCCAAAGAGACTATCTCCCATACTCGGCACATCAGCGAGTTGCTTCTGCACTTCTGGATGGAGATCAGAGGTGCACAGCCAGGCCAGACTACGCGCCCCTATCCCAACATCAGAGGCTCTTGATGCTGCTTTGGAAACATTGTAGGTTGATCAGACCCCATGATTTCCACACTCCAGAGGCTTGGACATCAGTGGATGGAGGGAGTCTTGCTGCTTCTGAGGAAGCCGCTCTGCCACCTCCTGCATCTGCTTCAGAAAGTCCCGCTTACTGGTAAGCTGCTATGCAGGCAATAAGCATTGTGCCTTTAAAAAACCTTTCTTCCAAGAGTATCTATGATACGAGGATCCTTCCCCAGCGGTACCGAGGAATGGGTTCTAGAGCACTTGGCCTTTTTTTTTTTGAAATACAATAAAAATAAAATTGAAATGTTATAAACAAAGGTATACATAGGATAATCATGATCACAAATCTCTTCACAAGAAATTCAAAATTACATTAATAATATATCATAATCATAATATCCCCTACATAGGAAATCAATAGGAAATTAGAGAGCAATTAAAGTTAAGTAAACTTGGAGCATAACAAAAGAAAATAAGTGATTATTCACTCTAATTGATTATTGTCTTCCCCACATATGAATATACTTATCCCCTTTTAAACAGCATTTAAGAGTGTGTATCTAAATAAGCACGAAGCTGATCTGAGTAATTAAAGATATATCTAGCATCCAAATGCTTTATAAAACATCTACAAGGATATTTTAGGGTAAAGAAGGGGCACTCCATGAAGTTAGCATGGGGCACATTTAAAACTAATCGGAGAAAGTTCTTTTTTACTCAACGCACAATTAAACTCTGGAATTTGTTACCAGAGGATGTGGTCAGTGCAGTTAGTATAGCTGTGTTTAAAAAAGGATTGGATAAGTTCTTGGAGGAGAAGTCCATTACCTGCTATTAAGTTCACTTAGAGCAGCGCTTCTCAACCGGTGTGTCGCGACACACTAGTGTGTCGCCAAACACCGCCAGGTGTGTCGCGTCTCCCGGTGTCCCACTGCCCCATTGTACTTTCCTTCTCCCTTTTTCCAGCCCCCGCGGTCCAATTGAAAGCTTCCTTTCTTCCTACCCCCACTGCCCAATGGGAAGCCTCCTTCATTTTGCCTTCCCCCGCGCAGGCCAATCGGAAGCCTCCTCCCTGCCACCTGCCAGTGGTAGTAGGAAGAAGGGAGGAAGCCTTTGATTGGCCGGTGAGGCAGGCATGGCACTGTCCGGGAGTGGGGTGGGAGGAATAGCAGTGTAGGACCCCGACGAAGCAAGGCCGCTACGGGAGCCCATCCCCGTAGCAGTGAAGAGAAAACCCGACCCCAACGGTGCAAGGCCGCTACGGGAGCCCAGCCCCGTAGCGGTGAAGAGAAAACCCAACCCCAACGGTGCAAGGCCGCTACGGGAGCCCAGCCCCGTAGCGGTGAAGAGAAAACCCAACCCCGACGGTGCAAGGCCGCTACGGGAGCCCAGCCCCGTAGCGGTGAAGAGGAAAACCCGACCCCTAGCGACGAAGAGGAAACCCGACCTCTGACTGAGGCGCCCATCCCCGTGGCGCGGAAAAAAGAAGGCCCGCCGGATTAAAGCCACGGCGGAACCGGAGCCTATCCCTGCAATGAAGGAAGAAGTTATTTTTGGTGAGAGCTGGTGTGTCTGTGTGTGAATGGGGGCCTGGGTGAGAGCTTGTGTCTGTGGGTGTGAATGGGTGCCTGGGTGAGAGCTTGTGTCTGAGGGTGTGAATGCGTGCCTGGGTGAGAGCTTGTGTCTATGGGTGTGATTGGATGCCTGGGTGAAAGCTTGTGTCTGAGGGTGTGAATGAATGCCTGGGTGAGAGCTTGTGTCTGTGGGTGTGAATGGATGCCTGGGTGAAAGCTTGTGTCTGTGGGTGTGAATGGATGTCTGGGTGAGAGCTTGTGTCTGAGGGTGTGAATGAATGCCTGGGTGAAAGCTTGTGTCTGTGGGTGTGAATGGATGTCTGGGTGAGAGCTTGTGTCTGTGGGTGTGAATGGATGTCTGGGTGAAAGCTTGTGTCTGAGGGTGTGAATGGGTGCCTGGGGGAGAGCTTGTGTCGGAGGGTGTGAATGGGTACCTGGGTGAGAGCTAGTGTCTGTGGGTGTGAATGGGTACCTGGGTGAGAGCTAGTGTCATTGGGTGTGAATGGGTGCTTGGGTGAGAGCTTGTGTGTAGGGGTGTGAATGGAAGCCTGGGTGAGAGCTGGTGTGAATGGGTGTAAGAGCTTTTGTGTGTGATTGAGAGCTTGTATATAAGAGAACATGAGTGTGATTGAGAGAGCGAGACTGGTCAGGGAGGTGATGTGTTTCTGTGTGAGAGAGAGAAACTGGTCAGGAAGATGACTGGTGTGAAAGAGACCGAGACTGGTCGTGGGGTCTATTTGGGGGTGTGTGTGTTGTGAGTGACTGGTTGTGGGTGCTAAGGAAGAAGATTGAGGACAGAGCTTCAGCAGCCCTTGCTGCTTCTGGTTAGTGCTATTGGCCTGGAAGGGAAAGGAGTAGGAGAGTTGCTGGAGAAGGTAAGTAAAGGTGGCTTTTAAATTTATTTTTCTTGATTGACTGCCATTTTAATTATTGGGTATTATGCGATGTCTGCTGTTTTGAAATATTTTATTGATATTTGGACATGTTTTAATAATTTTTATGAGTATTTAATTGAATATTATTCTGTTCAGCAGCTGCTTTGTAACATTTTTGTTATAACTTTACAATGATTTCTGTGTGGGGCTCTGTAGCAGCTTGGCTTATTCTGTTTTCCCAATAGGAAATGTTTTAGTGTTTAGGGCCTGGTTTAATAGTTGTATTTCTTAGATAGGGTTGTTACTGTTTGCGTGTGTTCCGTAATACAGGTGTAACTTTGTGCAGGTTAGTTTGTGTGCATTATTGCAAATCCTGAGTCTGTTAGGTGCTAAATTTCTCTTTCCATTTCTCCAGGTTCGCACTGTATGCAGAGTGGCTTTTTTGGCTTTCCGTTCCAGTTTCTGTCTCCATATTTATAATTTGTGTTTTTTCTGTGCTTGGTGAAGGTCAGTTCTGGGTGTGTGACCAAAGTGAGGTGTTTTACTAGCATGTAGGCATTTGTATCAATCTTATTTGATGTGTTTTCTCAATAGGATATGCATTAGTGGTAAATTACTGTCTTTTCATAAGGAAGGCTATTGTGCCTGGTAGTAAAGGGAGTTTGTTTTGCTTTTACTGAGATGTCATCAGAACCAGAATATCTTTTTTTTGTATGGTGAGTTGTACGGGTTATGCCCTAGATCTGCTCTGCACTCATTGCTGAGGGTTGAGGGGAGTCCTGTGGATGCAGAGTGCATGTTTACACTTAGCCCCGTGATGGTCACATGTTCAGTGTGTCACGCATATGAGAACCATTTGTCAGGTGTGTCCCGGCCAAAAAAAGGTTGAGAACCACTGACTTAGAGAATAGCCACTGACATTAGCAATGGTAACATGGAATAGACTTAGTGTTTGGGTACTTGCCAGGTTCTAATGGCCTGGATTGGCCACTGTTGGAAACAGGATGCTGGGCTTGATGGACCCTTGGTCTGACCCAGTATGGCATTTTCTTATGTTCTTAATTGAGCACCTCTTTCCAGTACTTCTTTTCACATTTCTATTAATTTTTTCTGTCTTGTCTGAGTTGTGCGAACTACATCAGGAAATATTCTTATGGGATATCCATAGAAATCTTGTTTTTGATATTTAAAATGCAGTTTTGACACTGCATCTCTCTCTAGAAGGGATGGAAATTGGACTAACAACGTAGCCCTATTATCAATTTTAGACATATGATTTTTCAAGAAAATCTGTTAAAATCAGATTTCCTTTACTTTGCAAATTTTTCCCTTCTTGAGGTTGTTGTAAGTAATAGATCTTAGATATTACTGGAAAGGAATTTTCCGAATATTTTAAAACATTCTTCAAATAGCTGTTAAATAGATCAGTTGGAGTTACTAAGTGAATTTTTGAAAAATTCAACAATCTGAGATTTAATCTTCTATTTTGGTTCTCTAATATTTCAATTTTCCCTTCATATTCTTCTGCTGATTTTATCAGATTAATTTGAACTTTATGAATTTCTCCCAATTTCAAATCAAATAGATTTGCATTTTTCTCCAAATTTTCAATTTTTTCCTGTATATATGTATTCTTTTTTAAGGCATCTTGAACTGTCAATGTAATATTATAGATTTTTGCATATTTACCATCATTAAACCCAGTTCTTCTGTGGAAAATTTTTGAGGAGTTATTACTCCGCACTTGGCCTTTTTGAGAGCAGATTCGACCATCACAGACTGGTGTGGTAGCTGATAGGGATGCAAATTGTTTTTCTGACAATTGAAAATATCGGAAGATATTTTAATGGTTATGTGAGGAAATGTTAATAGTGTATCTTTCCATTGTGAGGAAATGTTAATAGTGTATCTTTCCATTGGACTTGTCGGCTTTTACAAGTGAACACATTTTAAAACGCACAAGCATGAATGAAATAACCAGTTTGAACACTTAGTCCACCAGTTTGCTCAGTCTCTCTCTCTAGTTCATCAAGACACCTCTTTTCACCCTGCACTCCCCTCAGTTTACCCAGATCCCTCACTCAGTCAGTTTTTGGGTATAACAAGGTATTTTCAGACTTATACCTGATAAATTGCTGCGGTCACCGATTTTAAAATTGGAATTTATACAGGTAAATGTTGGCCCTGCCGCAGAACGTCTTGCCCCAACTCCGTCCCTTTTATAGTTGTTCACGCACGCATATACACAGACGTAATTTGCCGATTTTAAAATACGAGTTGCTCATGCTAGGCCCATGTACTCACAATTATGGACCTTTTAATGCAAGCAACTCTTTTAAACTTGATCTCTAATTTTATGTAACTGGGAATAAAAATTATGTCATATCAACCGTTTTTATAAGCACTTGTAACAGACTCTTCCACATTATATTTTGAGAGTACAAAACAGTTTGTCACAGATTTTCTACAAAAAGTCTATGATCTTGTGATATTGTTTTTACTAGCTAATATATTCCTATAGTATCGGATAAAGGATTTCTCTACTATCCGTTGGTAAACTGAAAGAGGATAAGAAATGGAGAAATTACTTACCTGACAATTTCATTTTCCTTTGTGTAGACAGATGGACTCAGGACCAGAGGGGGTTATGCTCCCCTGCCAGCAGATGGAGACAGAGCAAGTTGATGTCACAGTATACATAACCCTGCAGTGACCCCAGCCTGCCAGTATTCTCCATCTCCAGCAGATGATGGACGTGTTTTTTGAAAGGAGAAATTTTAAATTCTAAATTCAGGAAAACAAAGCCCTGCTCTCCTGTGGTGATACCTAAAGTTCCCTCCCCCAGTTGAGAATTCCTGAAGCGATTTCCGTGGTCCCTCAGAGGTGTGCCTTGGTCCGCTAGCTGGGTTTCCCGGGTGGACTTAGCTGCTAGTTCAGCTGAAAGGCTGCAGGTGCAGGAGGCCGAGTGTGGCAGTGACAGCAGACGCCTTCTTCCCCCACAGCTGGAGACCGTCTCTGTACTTAGCCGGTAAATGCTGAGCTCAGATAAGGTTTAAAAAAAAAAAAGAAGAAAGTTTTATATGAATCAGAGACAGAGGGATTTCAGGACTTCCTATGGTCTCCATTCTCGGCGCGCTGTGCCAATGTTCGTTCCCGCTCCCATTGGGGTTGGGGAACTGGGAAGCCTGGCGGATTGAGCAGCCCCCAGTGGGCTAGGTCCCGCACTTAGGCTTTTTTCTTGCACACTGCATGGTAGGCCGTGGCAGTCATTTTCGCACACTCTTGTGCGTGTTCTGCTGCCCTCTATAGGCCGTCAGTGTGCACAGTGTGTCGGCTCGCAAACATGTTGTGTGCTCAGTTTTTTGGGTGCGCTTTTTTTGCACACAATTTGGTGCACAGGTTGTGCATGCGTCTTGCCACATTTGCTTCTAGGCGCTTATTTTTTGGGCGCATTTCATTTTTAAGCGTGAACTGTTTTCTATGCACGTTTATCGCAGCGATGGCACCGGTAAGCAAGAAGCCTAAGCGTCTTCCTATTTGTGTTGCCTCTCATTTTAGGGTTTCTCAGCCTGACCTGGCTTCTAATCTGTGTCAGTGCTGCTCAGATGCTCAGGGAGAGTTGTCTTCTTCAGATTTTGCTAAGCCTGGCTCTTCCCATTCTGATGATGGGTTTGTCACAGCCTTGACTGGGGGAATGCCAGATCTTAGTTCTCCCTTGCCTCTGCTGGCAAGGGCAGTTCTGTGGGACCAGCTCCAGTTCCTTCTGGGCTTGATCTGGACCCGGCCTGACACTTAATATTAATTGATTCACTTCTTCACTTACCCTGCTACAGTCCTGAGCCCCTGTCAGCACTTTGCCCCCAGAAGGCTGCTTCTCATGTTACTCCATAACTTCTAAGCAGCAGCAGGCAGCTTTTAGCTCAGCAACTGCGGCGTGACTTCCTGTCCCAGCCACCAGCATCACCCTCTCTTTCAATCTTGAAAATTAGGGGCCAATCTCCTCTTCTTTGCGCTAAGCTGCAGCCTCTCTGTCTCCCTGGTGAGGGTTGCTTGATTTTGAACAATCACTAATGCACCCTTGAACTCACGTCAGGACCTAACACCAGCTCAGGGCTGGTGATAAATTTGCCACGTTAGAAAGGGTGCGTTAGCCAAGCAGCGATTTTCTACATTGGGGGTAATAGCTAATAGCCTCATCTACATGGCATTTACATGTAATGAATGCTATTAGCTGTGCACCTGTTTGGATGCGCTAATCCTAGTATTGCATTGGGAGTTATTCTAGCGTGTCTAAAATGCACATCCAACCGAGGGTTAAGCTGGGCACACTATATCGCATTGGCCTGAATGGGCTTTCTAACCAGGAAGTTAAGCAATATGACTCTGCCAGTCACAAAGCAGCCTCTGTGGCCAAACTGAAGATCTCGGACTTAACTATCAAAGGCCTGCTTAAAACAGAACTCCAAAGAAGCAGAAGACAGAGTGCACCCTAAAATACAAAGGATTATAAGTTATAGCATGGCGCAGCTGCGTTAAAAACTGCAATACAATTAATTAAATTATATTACTGACATTCATGTATTTAATTTTCATGCACAGGATTACTGCCCCATGCCATGTAGAGAATTACATGACTGTTGCATTCAGATCAGCTGTTGTGTACTGTCCATGATACAACAGTGTTTGTATAATATAGCCTTTAGCAGGTACCGTGCAATATACAGTATGCTTCCAGTTTTTAATCAAACACTTGGCAAGTAGAAGAGGTCTGATGCTTACCTTCTTACCAGCTATATAGCCTCCAGCTGCTCCAAAGGTTTTGGTGAAGGTTCCCATCAATACATCGATCTCTGCAGGATCCAACCCAAAATACTCCACCACACCTCGTCCTGTTGGCCCCACTGCACCGATACTGTGAGCTTCATCCATGTAGAGGTAGGCTTTATACTTCTTTTTCAAGGCCATGACCTCTGGAAGGCGCACAATTGAACCTTCCATACTAGGCAGTAGAAAAAAACAACAACCTGGGTTTAATAATTACAAACTACGTACTGGAGGAAGTCACCAGAACGATAGGGTACAAAAAAAAAAATATTAAAATTTAGTGAGCTGTTAAAAACTGTATTAATGTTCCTCTTTTGGCTCTGAGCTGTATTTAAAGTGGAAGTAGTTTAAAAATATTTTATTCCGTTTATGGGGGCAATTTTATAACAGCCTGCCTATAAAAGGTGGCAAAATTGCACGTAAATTACAATAATTTAACCGGCCAGAGAAAATCGGAGCACATCACACCTGTATTAAAAGCCCTACACTGGTTACCCATTGAAAAAAGGATCGAGTTCAAAGTACTATCCATATTACACAAATCAATTTACGGAAAAGAAATAGATTGGCTGAACAATGTAATCAAAATATACACCCCACAACGCACACAAGATCAACCAATAAAGCATTATTATCAATACCCACAATCACCTCCGCCAGACTTACGTCAGTATAGGACAGAGCAATTTTCCTAGCAGGACCATGCCTATGGAATACCCTACCAGAAAGCTTACGAAAACAAGGCAACATAAAACTATTCAGAAAACTCCTAAAAACCTGGCTCTTTGAACAAACATATAAAGACGGTATAGGATAAATACTTTTCCACCAATACAGATCCTCCTCCTCCCAATCCCACCATCATTTAACATGGACTATCTCTCATGATTACCCTTCATCTAAAGCAATAACTATAAGAATTAAGACTCTCACAATTTACAAAAGTACCAACTCCAATGAACCTCGTTTCCATATCTCTAGTTCTAACTTTGCTACCAACTCCTATCTTTCCCATCATGACCCCCATAATAATACTCTCTCCTCTGATATCCCCTGCTTATAGTTCGATATATCTACAATCGTAAGTATCTATCTATAACTTTCTACAACATATCTCCCCAAGATTTCTTATTACAATGTACCCAGTTATGTTCTGTTTTATGTAAACAGTTGTAATACCATTTAACAGTTATGAAAATTGCTCCCTTCTCACCTCCCACCTAAGTTGCTTGTTATAATGTAATCAATTTTTGATCTGTTTTATGTACTAAGTTGTTACCTGTTTTATGTAATAAGTTGTTACCTCTTGCTCCAAACAATGGTATATAAAAACTGACAAATAAATAAATAAATACATTTTCAAAGCAGACATGCATATAACTGCTTTGAAAATTATCCCACCAAAATTAACTTCAAATACAAGGGAAAGTTATGAAATTGACTATTGTTATTCTAAATAAGTCATGCAATGACTTGAAATAATAAAACATTATTGAAGTATACATTAAAACTCAAGTCAGTCAAAGCAGAATATGGGAAAGACTTCCAATAGATTGGAAATGCTTTATTATGAAAGTCTGAACTTGTTATGAACGCTGCTGCCCGCGGGTTTCCCCACGGGCAGACTCACCTTTCCACGCTGTTCTTCACCTGACGTGGCAGGACGCCGCTGTCGGGCCTCCAACGTGGCTGGAGCCGCGGTCTGTCCTGCCTCGCGGCCCGGGGGCAGCCCTGGATCCTCTTCTGCTCCGCGGTCAGAGCCGCGGCCTTCCTGTGGGGCTGGGACCGCCCCCGACATCATCAGCTTCTTCACGGCACTAAGGCCGCATCCTCGGGCTTGAGTGGCAGCTGGAGCCACTCCCGGGGCCTCCTGCAGCGGCTGGAGCCGCTGCCTACGTCGGGCCTGCGTCTCAGGCCAGTCCTGCCTCTTCTGCGCGCTATACGTCAGAGCAGGCCGCTGTCCGCGGTCCTGCACAGCTCTCCTGCTTCCTCTAGGCGGGCGGCCGCGCCTCTTCACCGAATTTAAAGGGCCAGGCACAGGAAGTGTGCTGGCCCCACCTTTAATGGGACTTCCTGCTTGAGCCCTATAAAGGGCTGCTTCATCAGTCTGTTCCTGGCCTTGCATCATCGTGACTTCTCTCTGGAGGCTCCTGCCTGCCAGAGTCTTGTAAGGTCATGTCTTCTTCGTGGAGCTCCTCATCTCGTCTGCCTTCTACCATGTCTTCATGTCTTGGTGTTCCGCCTGAGGTCCCGGGCCATGTTTGATGTCTCGTTATGATCGTCTATCTCCTGATGTGCCCGCCTTCCAGGATGTTCTTCCCTGTGTCTTTGTTTGGTGCTCCTGAGCCTTCTGTTACTGTGAGCCTATTTTCTCGGATGGTGTTTGCCCGAGAATGGGTTGGCTTGCAGGTGGGAAGTGTCCCTGCGCTACGGAGCCTCCGTTCCCGCCAGCCTTAGAGGGAGCTTCGGGTGACACCGGCTTCGTCATTGGAGTCCCTCTTTGCCTAGACTTTCCCTGTGCTGTCCCATTCTCCTCGTGGTCCGTGACCAGCCTGCAAGGGCTGTGTAGGGCGCGCAGTGGGACAGGGTGGTCCGCGACTCAGTCCCGCGGGTGGCCTGAGTAGGGTGCCCTGAGAGACAGTGCCAATGTCCATGCCTTGTGTTTTGCCTGTTTGGATGTCAAGTTCCTCGTCATGCCCGTGATGACGATGCATCAACCCAGCTGTTGTCAAGTTCCTCTCCCGGATGCCGTAGCATCAACCCAGTTGTTGTCATGTTCCTTGCCCGGATGCCGATGCATCAACCCAGCTGTGTCAAGTGTCTTCGTCAGGATGCCGCCGCATCAAGCAAGTGTCTTGTCTGCGAAGCCGCCGCATTGACCATAGTCCTGTCTTTGTGTCAAGGCCTCTTGTCTGCCCTCAACCTCAGGCCAGGCCTGCTCTTCCATGCTGTTCGCAGCAGGTCCGAAAGGGCTCGGAATGGTCGGAGGACCATTCAACTTCCAACATCCTTGGATGTTGGCCTTGGGAGCTTGCAGGACTGGCAGAGGGTCAGCCCGTCAGCCATGCGGAGCCACAGTCAACCCTCGGCTCGGCCCTGAAGGTCTGGGCCCAGGCTGAGGCCCAAGGGCACACTAAACCTCCATTACTTGACAGAATGCAAGGCTTTTCGAGGCCCTTCTTGACAGAACTATTTTCAATATCTATTGATGTCACACATATATTTCCTATAAGTCCACAATTCTCTTTGATATCCACATTTTATTTGCATGTACCAAATGGAGAGCTGATTTTTTTCTACTTGTGAGTTGTTTTGACACAGTATACTTAAATTAAATGTGTTTAAGACATTATATTAGCATTGTCAATCAATGCATTTACTTAAATCCAGAAATGTCTCCTGCATCCGTGTAGATGGAAAAAAAACTCTCATATGACCAGGATACATGAATAATCAAATGCGATAAGAGAGATTTCCTGTAAAGTTTCTGATTTAGGATTTTATTGATTATAAATATTTGGTTATAGCTACAAGATAAAAGAAGTGTCTTGTGGAACAGGTAAGTAAGCTAAATAAATGGAATTCAGAGTGTGAATAATGACCATATGTCCCATTACGGACAGATGGTTAGCAGATGGTAACTTAGTAAAAAAATCAAGGGGCCAATTTTCAAAAGAGTTTAGGCTCCTAACTTTTGGAGTTAGGCTCTTAAATTGGCCCTTTTGAAAATTTACTAGGGCCAAGTTCCTAAATTTATGCTCTTAATTGCATTATGCCCTTAAATTTAGGATTCTAAAAAGTGGGTGGCTAAGGGTGGGGGAAACAAAGTTGCGAGATTAGCACGGATTTTCAGAACTAGGCATCTAATTTAGGATCCTAAATCTAGGCAAATAAATAGCAGTCCTAAATTTAGGGGCCTGTTTACCCTGATCCTTCACCCAGTCAGTAACTGCTATAAAGTGTTATTCTGACTTACATCTGATATACAGCAGAAGTAAATGGGCACAGGTGACAGTTGTACATGCACCGCTTGCACTGGTTATAAAATATCAACTTATGAACGTAATTGTTGGTCCTGCCCCAGAATGCCCTTGCCTCACCCTTATCCCGCCCCTTTTTTAAGTGCACCAGTTCATTCACACTCCAGTATTGCAATGTGCATGTGCAAAGTTTATAAAATAGGTTGGACATATGCAGGGCCGTTGCTAGCTTTTTTACTGCCCTGTGCGAGCAATGACTGTACTGTTCTCCCCCCCCCCCCCCCCCCCTTGTTCATTCATTTTCTGTCCCGGGCTCACCAAACAAAATCCCAGCTCCCTCCAGTGGTACAAACTTTAAAAACAGACACCACTACTCCCCCCCTCCCCTGGTGAACCTTATGGCCTTGCACAACGCCCCCCCACCCACTCCCCAACCTTCCCTCAGCCCACTCCACATGCAGTTAAGAGTTATGCATTTATAATAACATTTGCATAAAAAAATATCAAACTACCGTATTCTGAGGTAAAAATATCACAAATTAAATTTACATGCACTGCTATGATGCTAACCTGAAATCCTTACAAAAACACACTTGGAACCTACATGGTATTAAGCCTATTGTAATATGTGTGTTGTGTGTGGGCTTGACCCTCCGAAAGCCCTAAAACACTAATACACTTCCTATTAGGAGAAAAGCTCACTTGAGTAACACATGCAGGCTTCATTCACACACACACATACACCCATCCCAAGCAGCCTCACATTCACACACACACACATCCATCCCAAGCAGCCTCACACACACACACACACACCCACACACCCATCCCAAGCAGCCACACACACACACACACACACACACATCCATCACAAGCAGCCTCACATTCACACACACACCCATCCCAAGCAGCCTCACATTCACACACACACACCCCCATCCCAAGCAGCCTCACATTCACACACACATCCACATCCATCACAGGCAGCCTCCCATTCACTCACACACACATGCAGACCAGGCAGTCAGAGTCCATGGGTCATTCCCTCCTCTGCTGCTGCTGCCATCATTAGCCTATACTGTCTTCATTGGGGAAAGCAGCAGTTCTGCAGCTCTTCCTGCATGCTGGCCCCGTGGTAATTCAACACTCGCGGTGCTGGCACTTCCTATATTCTCATCTCTCGCGAATTACCATGGGCCAGCACCTGAGGAGGAGCTGCAGGATGGGCTTCTTCTGCTACCAATGGGATGGAGCCCACTGGTGGCCGCATAGGCCTTCTGTTTCTTCTGCCATCAGTGGGATCAGGCCCACCGGCAGTAGCATGCCTCTACCTGTTCCCAACACCTCCCCTCCACCAGGCCCCCAGGTGTGCCACCCTGTGCAACTGCACAGTTTGCACACCCAGTGGTGTCAGGCCTGGACACGTATATGTGCTATATACGTGCACATCTGCCAATTTTTGCACATTCATCTCTTTTAAAATTCATCTTTAAGCTCATAGTGCTTTTGCTTCACTGAGCATTTGTGGGAATTCCCGCACAGGTGTTCTCTGGTGAGGTCCTTAGGTCAATATCAGATTCATGTCTAGGTAAGTATTTGACTTTCTAGGAAGGTGGGCAGGTATTGGGCAGGTATTTAGCATGGCTAATTCATCCTGCTGTCTATGGAAAACACTATTTACCATAAACAAACTTGCTTTCTTTGTTGGCAAGCAGGGCTAAATAAGCCATGACACATGATGAGTCCCAACCCGATGGTTATAGTGGAGCGTTTACTGAATAAGCAACCTGGACCCCACTGTGGAGAGTAGCCTGTTTGGTAAACAGGTTATGCAAAACTGCTTGTCCAAATTTACTGTCACTTTTTGACAAATTGTACAGACAGTAATGGGACATGAAAGTGTGCACTAATGACCAAGTTGCAGCTTTGCAGCTGTCTTCAATAGAATCTGCACTCATTTGAGCCACTGATAAGGACATGGGTGTCACTTGATGAGCCTTGATAGAGTCTGTGATTTGGATGCCTGCTAGGGCATAACAATGTGCAATACAGTCTGCTAGCCAATTGGAAAATGTTCATTTGGCTACTACTATGTCCATTCGGTTAGGAGCATACAGGGCCAGTGATAGCTTTTTTGCTGCTCTGTGTAAACACTGTGCTGCCCCCCTCCCCCCCCCAATTCATTCAGTCTCTGTCCTGAGCTCATTAAAAAAAAGCCCAGCTCCCTCCAGCAATCTATATTTTTAATAACTGACACCTGCAGCCCCCCTCACCCCCCCAGGGAACCCATGGTCGGTGAAAGGATATTAGGTACCCTAGGCAAACCTTAGAGATTCCATGGTTGGTGAAAGGATATCAGGTACCCTAGGCAAACCTTACAACTTTGTACACCATCTACAGACAAACAAATTATGCATTTATAACAGATTGTTCATGAAAAAGAACACTCAAAAGTACAGTCTTCTAAGGCAAAAATATCACTTACAAAATGCACATTATATTTACATATACTCCTGAGTTACCAACTAGAAAACTCTGCAAAAAAGACACTTGGAACTCATATGGAATTAGACCATTTTTTAATGCATGTTGGGTGTGGCCTTGGTCCTCAGAAAGCCATGAATAAACAGAATTACTTGTTACATTTGTGGCTTGTGGGCTACCCCTGGCACACTCACCTAAACCCACCGATGGCTCTCTCTGCCTCCAAACCAAAGCCTCAGACCTTGAGGAGAGGGCTTAAAGGGGGGGTACAGTTACATTTGCTGACTTGCGGACTACCTCCATGAGCCAGCATACTCACTTAAACCCACCAATGACTCTCTCTGCATTATGGTGGGGTGGCAACACAATTACTCACATTATAGCGTGCGCCTAGCTTTAAAGGCCCCATGTTGGGAACCACTTCAGCCGGTACCAGGAGATGACGTCACATGGCTGGGTATTTAAACTCCAGCCGGGCAACAGACTGACACCTCAGCAATGGGTCACCTAAATCCTGCAGTGTTGAGTTGCTCCAGAGTTCCTGATCCAAGCCTTGCCTGCCTTGTCTCTGACCATCGGATTTAACCATAGCCTGAATTCTGAATATTCTTGCTTGCTACCTCCCTCTGACTTCAGCCTGGACCTCAACCACTCTTGCCTGCTGCCCGCCTCTGACCTTAGCCACGACTGGGACTTCCATCATTTTCAACTTCAATAAGACTCATGCCTAAGTCTTGCTAGCCTCTGGACCCCAGGGATCAACCTAAGGGGAAAGGGGCTGGTATAAGTGAAACTCCAGAACAGTCTCCAACTAGCCAAGTCCCGCCAGCTATCGGGACTTGGCTAGTTGGACTTACAGGGTCTTCTATGTAGGTTGTGCCAACCTTCTCACAGCAACTTTATATTACCATTAAATACAGTATACCTCCCATACCAAAACAGCCTTAACTACCAGCACTCAAACAGTAACAACCTTATATCTATGAATACTGCATATATTACACCAGGCCCTAGAACACCAATATACCTCCTGTTAGGAAAACAACAAATCAGACTGCTATAGATCTGTACACAAAAACTACATGCCAGCCAAATACCTCACCTCAGACATGCAGAAAACAGACAGACTCTGACCAAATGCAAAATAAAGAGATCAGAAAGTATAAATAGAAACATGCAGAGAAAAACTGAAATGGAACCCACAACAAGCCAGCTACTATATGCAGAGCAACAATAGAAAAAAGGGAAACATTAGCATTCTTCATCAAATATTAAACAATAAAATCAAGAAATATAAAACATCAATCATAAAAGTAAAATCATATTCATATAAAGAATATATTTCAAACTAGGTAACGAATAGAATATCCAAAATTTCTAAAACAATAAAATATTTCAAAACAGCACACATATCAAACACTAATAATTAAAACAAATAAAAATCCCTTTCTCCATACATGGGCACTTTTTATTTTTCAGATGCCCTGAGGGTGTCGTGGATTAATGGGGGATTAGAGGGGTATGCTCCTACATATATATATATATATATATACACACACACACACACACACACACACACTCTATTTGGTAATCTTGCACCATTCCTCCAGGTAGGGTTGAATCCTCCCTCCTACTGGGGAGACTGACTATTGTATTTTGTTTTTAAGATGGTCTTGGCCCAGGCTTTGGTTGGGCCTTTTGTGCTGCTTTAGGTTGATGGCATTCTTGTGATTGAGCTTAGGCTGTAGCTGTTGCTGCTGAGGAAGCAGAGGCTGGATTCAATACCTTTGAAATTGCTAGAATGGACATAGTACAGCTGGTATGAAGTAGCCTGTTGCACTGAGACTGTTGAGAGGGTCTGGACTGCTACAAGTTGCTCTTTGATTTGAGTAACCATTTCTCTAAGCTTTTCTCCAAAGAGGTGGCTCCCAGGCAGGTGATGTCTGCTAGCTTAACATGGACATCATCATGTGAGTTGCTGGCTTATAACCAAGCCCTTCGATGTGTTCCTATGGAGGCTGATGAAGAATAAGTGGTCATTTCAAATGCTTTATAAATTGATAAAGATGGCGTGTGCAGAGGCAGTATCATCTAATGGAACGAATGGTTTCAGTTTTTGAAAGCAGTGCTATAAGTACTGAACCATGTGGAATTAGTGAGAAGAAATGTGTGCATTGAACATGGAGCTCTGGAATAATTTCTTACTAAAATTTTCCAGTAACCTGGGATCCTTCCCCACTGGGGTGTTGGAAATATTCTTGTTTTCTTTGTTCTTTTAAGACCCAACCCAACTACTACTGATTGATAAAGTAAATGTACCATTCCGTATCCCCACGATTTGTGTAGTCTATACTTGAGATCTAGTTTCCTTGCTACTGGGGCACAGGAAATTGGGTTCACCCACATTCTTGTTTGTAACTCCTGCAGAATATCACGGATTGAAATGGACTTTCACTCGGGGATCCTTGTCCTTACGAATATTAACTCTGAGCACTGTTCCCAACTTGTCCAGACATCTGGAAAAAGAGATCTTCCAGTGGAGAGGAGTATTCCATTGGCTCAGGTAGGGGACTGAATGGTTTCTACGTTGAACCCTCTTCAGATCCAAGGGGAAAGGGAACATTGATGATGGGACTTTGGTTGTCTCAGAAGGTTGTATTCCTGATGAATCTCCTCAGAATGGCTAGGCTCTGTTCATGCAAATGTCTGGGACTAGAACCACTTTATGAGGGATATGATGGAGTGTCTACTCCAATTGGAAAGCTGGGATTCCTTCTTACAGGCGTTAATTTTATATCTTAGAAAGGAAAAGTTGGAGAGTACCTTCCTTATCCTTGGATGACAGAGAGGTAAAGAAAGTATTCACTAAGTCCACCATTTGGTCCAAGAGCTGACATGCTCTTTGGCCAGGCTTTGGAGGTAGAACAACTTCTTCTGATACAACGGGAGTCCTCCTTGTACCTCCTCTGGACTCTGAAAGATCTGCACCAGAGGCTGCTTCAAAAATAAAGATACCATGGAACAAAAGAGATCTGTAATTTCTAGGCGAAAGCCTTGTTCCAACCATCTGGGGGATGGTGACATTGCCCTGGTGATTGCTGGGTATAAGTGCATTACATCAACCATGGCTTCTGCAGAGCCACCTTTCTGTATGAGTAAAGTAGAAAATAGTTGAGTAGGCAGCACTGCTGCCCGGTATGTCTACGATGGAGCAGCCTGTTCTGCCTCTAAGAGCACTACTGGCATTGAGGTTTGATGCTCGGGGGGGGGGGGGGGGGGGGGGGGGGGGGGGGGGGGGGGGGGCTTGGTGCGTTGAGGGCTCATGTGTCAGGGCTTTGTGCATCAATGAAGCGCTATGTGTTGATGGTGCCAGTGATTAATGTGTCAACAGTGCTGGAGTCCTGTGCATCGACAGCGCCAGTGAAAGATGCATTGGCTGCAACAGAGCCAAACAATGCTTTTTTTTGGTGCCGGATGTGCTGCTGGCTCTACAGAGTATATCTTTTCCTTAGTTTTTGGTTTGCTTGACGCCGAGCACCTGGCTTGTCCACCAAAGGGGAAGACCTCTTGGAAAAGCTCCTGCTCAACTCTGCATCTGGGGAACATGAAGAGGTCCTGCTCCGGAGGAGAATAGACTGCGACTCCTCGGAGCCATCAATTGTGGTTTTCCCCTGATTCCCTGAAATCATATTCCCTTATTTTGTTTAAGACAATCCAAGGTTTCTGTGGCACATACTCTAGGAAAAAATTAATATCACAATGTGTGAAACAAACAGATATTTCCCAGCCCCAGTTTCTTTCCTTTACTCATGGCCCATGAATATCTGGTAATGAAACAGTACAGAGCACAGGAAACTGCATTTACCTGTAAATGCCCTCGACCAGGATGAGTATTTTCTTCCAGGCTCTATGGCTGCGAGGCTGGCCATTCACCACTGCATCCCGTAGTAACCTCTCCAGGCTTTGCATGTCTTAAACAACAAGAAAATTAGATTAAGCCTGCCAGGAATGATCTAAAAAGAATTGCTGTTTAAAGAACTGGAACTTTTCCTGTAAAAACAATTGTATTGTTTATTGCTCACTCCCTTTTCTCTGCAGCACTCCACGATAAAAGCACACCAAAACATTTTTTTTTGAGAAATACATAGATAACTTTCAAACCTATTTGCAATACCGAATTTGCATGTGTAAGTGGATGCACAGAGATTTATCCTAGTGTTTTACAAAATGCGCAGCGGGTTATAAGATATTGCGTAGTTCAGCTCTGAAAGTATGTGTGTATGTTTCAGAACATGCAAATATTTTCAATGCATTGAAAGTGCATACTTTCTCTACCTATTTTATATCCATACGCATGTAGGGCCGGATTTTCAAAAGGTTATGCACGTAAATCCTGCGGTCCTGTGCGCGCCAGGCCTATTTTCAAAAGGCCCGGTAGCGTGCATAAAAACCCCGGGACGTGCGTAATTCCCGGGGCTTGTAAAAAAACTGACGCAAGTTGCGTGCGCCAGCTGATTGCCGGCACGCGATCTCTGACACAGCGGCCATTTGGCGCTGTGTCAGAGATCGCGTGCCGGCAATCAGCTGGCGCACGCAACTTGCGCCTACCCAGAGGCAGGCACAAAAGGTGGGATAAAACATTTGGGGGGGTTTGAGTAGGGCTAGTGGGGAGAAAGGTTAGGGGAAGCGGTGGGAGGGAACGGAGGAAGGCAGCGCCTCTTGGCGCACGCAAGGTGCACAATTGTGCACCCCCTTGCACGCGCCGACCCTGGATTTTATAACATGCGCGCGCATGTTATAAAATCAGGCGTGCATGTGCGCGCACCGGGTAGCGCACGCGCATGTTATAAAATCCACCCCGTATGGTTTACATGCAAAAAAATAAAAATAAAAATATCTAAGCATATATTTTAAAATATGTGTGCATACTTGAAATCACCAGTTTGCCGAAACCTCCACCAGTTCACCCAGTCTATCTCCAATTCACCATGACTCTCCTAATACCTCTCCCTAAACTTCGCCCAGTTCACCCAGATCTCCCACTCAAAAATAGCAGACAACAGACAAGTCTGATATCAATGGCGCTAGTTAATTAACAGATATAAAATTGTGCAAATAAGTTGCCTAATGTATTCACATGAATCTCTTATAAAATAGCAACTTCCTCTTGGCCCCACCCCTGAACACTCCAAGACCACAGCTTTTTGCGCAGGTAAATGTGTGCAAAAATGAATATATGAGTGTACTTTAGAAGTTTATAAAATAGCAACTATTTGAATACAGGCTACTTATGTGCATATATGCTAATTTTCCATGCATAGCTCCTTTGAAAATGCTCTAATTAGTGGGCAATTTTCCAACTGCCTGCATTGTTGAAAAGTCCAGGGGTACTTTTTACCTGCGAATTTTGCACCAATTTTCATAGGAAAAGTACTTCTACTTTGCAAATTGCCCCAGGGAAAATACCCATATGAATTCACACTTGCATTTTCTGCACGTATTTTTTTTCGACCAAATTATGTGTGTACTTTTCGTCCCTGACCTAACCTGCTCTGGGTGTTTCCACTACAATTCAGGTAAAAATGTCCATCTTTTTTTATTTATTTAGCTTGTACTTTTAATTAGTATTTCAAGGTGAGTAACATTTGGGTACTAATAATATTTTCTTATCCCCAGAGGGCTTACAATCAAGGAGAATAACTAACTTTCAAACAACTGCGCGCGTGACAGCATATGCACT
Organism: Rhinatrema bivittatum; assembly: GCF_901001135.1. Classification (NCBI taxonomy): domain Eukaryota; kingdom Metazoa; phylum Chordata; class Amphibia; order Gymnophiona; family Rhinatrematidae; genus Rhinatrema; species Rhinatrema bivittatum. The sequence goes on along the minus strand of NC_042617.1, from coordinate 103,184,184 downwards.
CATATGGTAGTGGATAATTTTACCATAGTATTTTATAACTTGTGCATATCAGATACGCACATATTATAAAATATGTGTATCTCTACTCCACAACATACGCACATATGTATGCTTGCGTACAAATACATGCAATGCATTGAACGAGTATTTCAATGAATTGAGTACGTACTTTTCCTACCTATTTTAAAAAATATATGCAGGTATATTTTACTAGCAAAAATAAAGTGGGACTTACTAGCATAAAACTGGTATAATTTAGAACATAAGTGTAAGTGAAATTACCAATTTTACCAGTTACTCCACCAGTTTACCCAGTCCTTCTCCAAGTCATTGAGACTTCTCCTGGTTCTTCAGCCTGAATTCCCCCAGTTCATGCAGATCTCCCATCCGGTCAACAGTGCACAATAAACATATTTACTGTATATCACTTACACTAGAAAATTAGCAGGTAAATTGGGAAATCTGTGTCTTCTAAAATAGCAACGTACATATGTAAATGTTGGCCCCACCCCAGAATCATCCTAGACTGCCCCTTTTTACGCATATATATGTGTGCAAAAATCTGCTTGTTATGTTTGAGGTTTATAAAATAGCACGTACGCAAGTAGATGCTGCTTACCTGTGTATATGCTAATTTTTTACATTTATAAGCATTTGAAAATTCAGCCCTAAGTTTGTACCTGAGGCAATGGAGGGTTTAAATGACTTGCCCAGGGACACAAGGAGCAGGTTTTGAACTTTGACCTCCCTGGTTCTCAGCCTGCTGTTCTGACCACTTTGCTGTTCCTCCATTTCCTGCATACTTTTACTCACATACAGGGCAGACAATTTTCAGACAAGCGAGTTAGAGGGTTAAAACACTTTTCACCTGCAGAAATCCATTTGAAAATTGCCCTTTTTTAAGTTTCATATCAATAGAAATACAGCTGGGCCCACAGAATGATAATAATCAGTTTGCTACTTAATCAATGCTGCACTGGATCCAATCATTTGTGGAGTAGATAAAGTAGAAAAAAATGTATATAAAAGTCTACATGTTTGCTAGTGCTGTAAATTTAATATGAAATATGCCATCATTTTTAGCTAGTTTCTTGTCTGATACTACTACATACTGAATGCACTAGATGAGCCAGATCATGAACAATAGGCTCATACATCCCTAATAAAGCATGCTTTCTAAGCTCGCAGAGTACAGCTGTGGCAGACTCCCCATGTCACCACTCTGATATCATTTCAAGGGAAGCCATGGCTGGCCTAGAAAGAAAGGCACTTAACCGACTCTCCACTCTCGCCCCCCCCCATTCAGGAACAAAAATGGGCATGAAAGCGGGCATGGGGGACGACAGCAAAGTTGGACACAGTGGCTCGAGCAGCACGGCAGGTAAAGAAGGGGGTTTAGGATGGGGGTAGGAAGGGCTAAAAGGTGGATAATAGGAACACCAGTGACCCTGTTAGATAACAATAAGCAGATGATGAAAAATACCATAGATTTGGAAAATATCAGGAAGTCCGAAAACCTATAGAGCGTTGTGTAGCTCCCAGGTGCTGTAATTGAAAACTTTTTTATTGTATCATTAGATATAATATGTTGTTCAATATCGTAGTACTATCCTCCAAAATTAGTTATTGTTATGTTTACTAAATGGAAATTGTATAATAAATTAACAAGAATTAAAAAAAAAAAAACCAGGGAGGTCCATATTCAAAAGCATTTAACCGGCTAACTCAGAAAGCCAGCTAAATGAATATTTGGGAACGTTTCCAGCTAAAGTTTAGCTGGCTAATAATTCAGGTGGCTGGAATTTAGCTGGATAAGTTAGGGTTATTCCAGGGGCATAGCTGGGAGGAGTTGAGTTAGCCGGCTAAGTTAACTCGCTAAGTCTGATATTTAGAGTTAGCCGGATGACTTAGCTGACCAAGTCTGGCCAAAGAGCTATCCTAAAGTCAGCTGGCTAACTTTAAGATAGCCGGCTATATTCAATAGTGAGGCTACGCTATTGAAAATACCTCCAAAGTTAACCAGATTAGTTGTTTCGGCTAACTTTGCTATCTGGCCTGTGTCTGAACATGGACACGTCGATTTTATAACGTGTGTGCGATTTTAAATCGACGCATGTGCGCGCAAATGCCATCTCGCACACATAAGTGGGGGGATTTTAATAGAGGCGCACATGCGACGCTTCAAGGCCTATTTCCCTATTCCCTCCCAGTTCGCCCCTGTAAAGGAGCAGGCTTCCTAAACCCCCTACCTAAGCTGCCTCCATTTTACCCTACTAGCGCTGACCCCTAAAACCCCACTGAATACCCTTAATTTTTTTTATTTTACTACTTACCCACAGTCCACAGTATTTATTTCATGCCCCTTTGAATATTTTCTTCTTTACCTACCTCCTCCAAAAGAGCATTCCAGGCCTCCACCACTCTCTCCATGAAGAAATATTTCCTGATGTTGGTTCTGAGTCGTCCCCCCGGCGTTTCATTTAGTGACCCCTAATTCTTTTGTTTTCTTTCCAATGGAAAAGCTTCGAAGACCATATATCATTGAAAACCTTTAGGTATCTGAAGGTCTGTATCATATCTCCTCTACACCTCCTCTCTTCCAGGGTGTACATATTCAGAGCCTTCAGCCTCTCTCATAGGTCTTCTATAGGACCCCACACCATTTTCTTTGCCCTTCTCTGGACCGCCTCCGTCCTGTCTCTATCCGTTTTGAGATACGGGTTCCTGAACTGAACACAATGCTCCAACTGAGGCCTCACCAAGGCATCATCACCTTCTTTTTCTTACTGATTATTCCTCTCTCTATGCAGCCCATCATTCTTCTGGTTTTAGCTATCGCCTTTTCACATTGCTTTGCCATCTTCAGATCCCCAGACGCTATCACCCTGCAATCCCTCTCTTGGGGGCCGATGCAAAACAGTGCACTCAGCATGTGACTGAGGCTATTAGCATTCACTCCAGATGCAAAAAAAAAAAAAAAAAAAAGTGCATCCTTCTACTTAATATTGTTGCAATATTAAGTAGAAGGAAAAACAAAATCAAAGTTAAAAAACAGACCCCCCCCCCCCCAAAAAAAAAAACACTGGCAGTCAGGTGCAGGAAACAGATGCTCGAATGACAAGGGTCCATTTCCTAAACACCCTGGCTGTGTAGCGTTTAGGAAAACAGACACCGATAAACTCGGCGTCGGTTTTCCTAACCGGCAGACCGCTGACGCCGATCGGGTTCTCGTTAGCAAGGAGGCGCTAATTTAAATATTGCTTGCCCCCCCCCCTCCCAGTTGGGGGCGCCTGGCGCACGTTAAGAAAGTGGGTGCTGTCTGTTCAGCGCCCGCTTTCTGCGCATATTTATTGCATTGGCCCCTTGGTTCGTGCACATCAGTCTTTCACCCCCCATCACATACAGCTCTTATGGATTACTGCATCCCAGATGCGTGACTCTGTACTTCTTGGCACTGAATCGCAGCTGCCAAATCTTCGACCACTCTTCCAGCTTTCTTAAATCACTTTTCATTCTCTCTGCTCTTTCAGGCATGTCCAGTCTGTTGCAGATCGTAGTATCATCCGCAAATAGACATATTTTACCTTCTATCCCTTTCGCAATGTCACTCCCAAAGATACTGAACAGAACCGGTCCCAGCACTGATCCCAGTGGCAGTACGCTTAACACGGCTCTCCCTTTAGAGTAGGTTCCATTTACCATTACACGCCGTCTCCTATTGTCTTCCACGCAATATGTTTTCTCGTGGAAAATCTGTGAGAAAAACTATCACAGGAAACCTGTGATAAACATGCAATGGCAGCCCCCTTCATAAGGAGCTGCCATTGTCTTAAAGGGCCTGCAGTAGCTCTAAATGACTCCCCAGAAAAGTGCAAAAATCCCCTCCGGGTGGTCTTGGCAGACCCCTAGCCACTCATCCCTGCATCTAGAGACCTGCCAAAACCTCCCAAAGGGGATTTTTACAGTTTGGAGGCCGATGCTGGCCCATTTAATTTCATCCTGAAGCATTGGGATAATAACTTTTCAGAAATTAACATGGCTTGAGGTTTTTTGGAAACCCCCATTATTTGCATTGCATTACTTAGGCATGAGCTGCTTTGCATATGATTTTTTTGGCCCAAAATAACATTCAGTATCATGAATATTGCACAATACTGCTGCTATATGGCTATATTGCATGCTATATAGTATTTATTGCTCGATAAATGCTGTTTTTCACATTATACCCATATTGCAGCTTAGTAAATGACCCCCTGTTTGCCATTTTAGGTCTGGATTCTCTAAGGTTGCAGACCTTAGAGAATCCGGCGGTAACGGGGGGCGGTCCTGCGATAGCCGGCAGCAATCGCACCTCTGTGGTGCGATCGCTGCCGGCTTTCATGCCAAATAACTACACCATAAAAGGTGTAGTTATTTGGCGTGAAACTGGCGGCGATAAGGAATCTTACCTTTCGCTGCCAGCGATGTGTCTGCAGTGTCGGCCCCGGTGCCGCCCAGACTCTTCCTCTTCCGGGGCCGACTCCGTCCCGAGCTAGCTATCGCACACGAAAAGGGCGTTAGAGAATGACCCCCTAAATGTGCAAAGTGGACTTTGCAAAATTTTTCTGCTTCATAAACATTTAACTTTCATTCTTTCCTGAATGGGGGGGGGGGGGGGGGGGGGGGGGGGGCTTTCTTTGTCCAAGATAGACTACTGCAACTCTATCTTGCTAGGTCTCCCTTCTTCTTCCATAAAACCACTCCAGATGCTACAAAACGCGGCCGCCAGGATTCTAACAAACACCAGAAGAAGAGATCACATCTCCCCCATTCTCAAAAAATTACACTGGCTCCCAATTCACTTCAGAATCTTCCACAAGTCCATCACCATCATCCATAAAACCATCTATTCTCAATCCCCTCTTAGCCTTCAAATCCCGCTCAGACTACACTCCTCATCCAGACCAATCAGAGAAGCATACAGAGGATCCCTACACATTCCCCAAACAAAAGTTACACACCATCAAACATTCAGAGAACGGGCTTTTTCCACTGCGGGACCATCTATATGGAATGCCATTCCCCCTGACCTCAGACAGGAACCATGTTTACCAACATTCAGAAAAAGGCTAAAGACATGGTTTTTTAGACAAGCCTTTCTTGCTCACAACTGTCTCTCCTAACTTTCTCACCAGAAAGACAACAACCACCTGTAAGATTCCGGTCAACACTATGTAAATAATTTATTCCTCTTATTGTTACTGCCTAAATTATTCCTTTTACTCTTCTCCTTCTCCTAGTTCCAATGTCCCCTGTTTTATTGTAACTTACTTCTTTGCCTCTCAACACCTGTTTATTGTTCAAAGTTATCACTTCCCCTGTTTCCTGTAAACCAGCATGACGTGATTGTATCATGAATGCCGGTATAAAAAAAGCTTTAAATAAATAAATAAATAAATATGTAGTTTTATGCTTGCGTCTTTTAATTTAAATTTATAGTTAATAAGTTGCTGCGATTCAAAATTATGCAAAGCAGCATGACTACTAGCACAAAGTAAAACAGAGCAAAACTGGCTACATAAAGGTTTGTGTGCTATGTTTTAATTGTAATATTTATACTTTGTATATTGTATCCTGTTGTACACCTCCTTGATTGATTTTTTTTTTTACCTAGAAAGCAGTATAGAAATGTTTTTAAATAAATAAATACATTCAACAAACACTAACTATACTTAAATGACGTGTAATCAAAGGTTTTGTGAAGTTTCCCTTAGAAAAACTACGTGCTTTATTTTTGTACTGGGCTTTTATAATTCCTGCTATAAAAATAGCACACACACTATTTCACAAATAGTGCACAAACATTTTCTCACTTTGTTTCATCGGTCTCCTAGCTTAAAGCAGCAGGACAGTATGAGGAATCACCCCTACAGGTGTGTGGCTGACAGCTAGCAGCTCCTTAATGACCAGAAATGTATGCACAGTGTCTCATGTGAAAGGTTGTTGTGATGAAGTTCATAATAATGTTGTGGTTGCAATTTTGTTGGATTATTGGGTGACGGTTAATAGAAGTGTGTCCTTGCACACCAACAGGTCTGTGGTGATATTTGTTGTTGTGCGGTGGCCAGATGAGAAAGGACAGAAGAAGAATGTCTAGAAGGAGAAGATGGGAGGAGCGTGGGGTGAAATGGTATCGGAGGGACTTCAATAAGGACAGGGAGTCTTTCGTGCAATCTCATCTGACCAAAGTGCAACTGATTACAGCATTAGAAAGATTTAAGAATGTAATCTACAATAAGCCTGTTTTAAATTGACACTGACAGGAAGGTACACCAGCAGACAAGAAAAGCAATGTGTCACTAGTATTGCAAGCAATAGAATAAGAATGGATTATTGATTATGGAAGATGTCTGTTAGACAAGGCACAGTGATGTCATTGTCTTCTGTTTATTCAGTTTTATTTTTCATATATGTGGAATCAGGCAACTATAAATAGTTTAGATTCAAAAGCAAAGATTTGTTGAAGATTTGGATAAAAAACCAAGTTCTACTCAAGTTAATTAGCTCCTGAACACAAAACCAACCTCAAGCAGCAGACAGATTTAACACAAAGCATTAAACGTATTGGAAAGTCTAGGAATCATTAACTGGTAAAAGAAAACAGTTTACTAGGTTACATGAAAACAATTTGTAAGACTACTGTAATTTTTTTAAAGATGAAATAGAATAAGAAAAAAAAATCGGATCAAACTCATTAATATTGAAAAGATTTTAATTATCATGCTGTTATGTATTACATGTTGCATTTTGTATAATGTACACTTTTGCATATACTGCTAATTTTTTATTTTTTTCTGTTATATCACCCCATTAAGGGACCCATTCACGAAAGGGCGGTAAGCTTTACACAGCTGTAGTAAGCTTACAGTGCTCAAAATGGACACAAACGCAGGCAGCATAATTTAATGCTGGGGTTTCGGCTGTGCTGGCTATGTAAACTAGATGCAAATGAAGTCAGAGAGGTGGCCACGAGGAAACTTGAAGTCAGATGCAGAGTGTTAGTAAACACACGCAAGTCTTTAAAGCAGGAAAATGAGGTTACTTGCCTGTAAACACACAGGTGTTATCCGGTGAACAGCAGGATATCAGTCCTCACATATGGGTAATGTCATCTGACGGAGCCCAGCATGGAGCTTTGATTTCAAAGATTCTACAAAGCTTTCAGAATTCTCTACTGAACAACTGCAGCTGTAGTCACCTTGCTGCTGCCCAGGCAGGACCCCTCAGTTAGTGAATGGTAAAGAAGAGGGAGGATTGGGTCTTCCTGTCTTTCAATTATATAATGCAGCGTGTCAGCTCTGATTCATAGGAGAATGGCTCACTGATAAATATCAGTTTTGTGAGAAGGGCATGCTGGCATCAGTGATGAAACCATGGTCTCCTTTGTTTGCTATTCATCATCCAGAAATTAACATGAAAAAGTTAGCAGGCACCATCTTATTATGGGCAATTATAATGGCCTGGCGATGGATAAGGAGTCAGGCGGGTAAAGCCCGATCTATGTTTTTGTTATTGCCTATATTAAGAAATAAAGCTTTTAAACCTGGGTTGGAATATAGATCCACATTTGAGTGTTGGGCAAAGGTGAAATGAACTATTTAGGCACAATTTGTATACAGTAGTTTTCAAAATTTGCAAGTACAATATGATTTGCCACAAATGCAATTTTTTGCATATCTAGAACTTTGTCATTATTGGGAGACATGCAGACGGACTACCGATGAGATACAAGGTGAACTTGCCTTTGTAACATCAATATCAAGTATAGGCAGTACGAAAAACTATTTCACAATGGACTGTTTTGTATGGACAGCAAGTTCAGAGCGTTGAACTATCAAGGTTACGTAGATTCTGGAGCACAGAACTGCAAACGAATATTACAAATGAAATGTTGGGGAAAAATTTGTGGTTCCATTCACAAGCTATATACTGATGTAAACTTGCGGGAAATGAGAATTAAGATCATGATATGTATTGGGTGGAGTTGTGAAGGTATCACAAGAAATTGGTTTCCTCCCCTTTTATTTATGCTGCAATGAGGCAAATGGAACTATGATTCACAGATTTCTAACGTGTGGTAAAATGAAAGGGTTTTGGGATGCATGGGAACAACATTTGAAATGAACAGTGCAAATGTTTTGCTGGGGGAGCTTTTTTTTAACATCCACGCCATTAAGGGGACGGGAGCGTTTTCAAGTGTTAGCAGTGGCTTATAAGAGCATATTGATTCAATGGACGGAAGACAAAACACCAGACATATACGTGTGGCAATGCAAAATGGTGGATTATGTGATTTTGGAATAGAAAGATGCGAAATACAGCGACTGTAAAGAAGATAAAGTATATGTTTCTGCATGGTCCAAGTTCCTACAGGCATTACCAGATAAGCTGAGAACTTCAACCTTGGCTGAAGGATATGCACTTGTATGGCAAACGACAGTGAGGTCAGTTGTAGAAAAGGGGTATGAGAGGGAGAGTGGCTGAAGAGCGAGTGTATTTGGCGACGGATGAATGCTATGGAGTATATATATGTGGGGGTGCTAGGATGGGGGGGCTGGTGGAGATAATAAGGATGGTTCTGTATGTTGTGCTGGATAGCAAGGGGAGGAGATGGTAAGGGTGGGATGAAGACAGGGGGAGTGGTAAATGATGGTATTGAGGGTAATATCATTATTACTACTATATATATGAAAATACCAGCTTGACACAGAGTTGCAAGGTCCTGGGAATGTGCAGAGAATGGGGGCTATGGAACGTCGTCCTCTTCTTTTTGTTCTTTTCTCTAGTATTTTACAAGATGTGATAACTGTACTTAATATGTGTTTGGTTTTGTGATGTTATTATGATGTTGATTGCGAGAAATGTTCTTACTCTTGCAATGGGCTGCGTCGAACTGAATAAAATCATTAAAAAAAAAAAAAAAAAAATATGTGCACGCATTATAAAATACGCATATCTTTATCCTGCAACATACACGCCTATGTATGCTAACACACAAATACATTCAACGCAGAAAGCAAGTATTTCAATGCATTGAACTCACGTACTTTTTCTACCTATTTTTAAAATAAATATGCAAATATAAAGTGGGACGTATGTGCGTAAACAGATTTAATATCACTTACGCAAGATAATTTAGCAGATGTAAAAATCTGCAAGTTGGCAAATCTTACACGCATATATGCTAATTTGTGTGTGTGAAAATCCACCCCTTGATGTGCAGGTGGTAATTTATAAAATGCTAGCATAAATCTCCATGGCTCCATTTTTGTGTGCAAATGGTTGCACCGTGGACAGTTTAGAAAGCTGGGCTCTTGGAATCCAGCTACGCTAACAACCTCACTTGGTGTCTCTTAGGCAACAGCAAGAGTCAGTCAGCTTTTCCTGGCCTAGAGCCTGCCTGTAGCTCTAACCGAGATTGCTGCGGCCAAATGACTGTGTCCATAAAGTACTTCAGCAGCTGTACAGATTACTCTTTAGCTGTCCAGGTCTTTCATCTTTAAAACAGTCCAGGCCTGTAGCAATTTCACAGCAGTTCAAATCAAAAAGGCTGTTTTAAGGCAAATTCCCTTCAAGACCCTTTCTTTCCCAGTTGTCCAAACACTCAGGTGAAGAGAATTTCTTCAGCCAAGCTTCAGCTCAGCTCTCCCTCGGCTTTCCATCTCCTGCTGTTTTTCTTGGCTCCAGTGACCCCACCCCTGCCTCCTGCTCCGGTTTCTAATTGCAGGCAGCTGGGTCTGCGATCTACTTTGCAGCTCTCTTCATCCGCCTTGAAATGCGTGGGGGTTCTCCTACACTACAACAGAGGCACTAAACTTAAGGACATTTCTGGAGTTTGGTATAATCGTGGTGTATTAACGTTATTTTTTTTTTACTTGAATAGTAAAATTTAATAAAAATACATGTGCTGCTATCAGTCTCCCATCTTCTGAGATGTTAAGATGAAGGAAAAAGAGTGGTCTTAGTGGTTAGAGAAAAGGGCTTGGAACAAAGGTTCAAATCCCACTTCCTCCACCGACACTCCTTGTGATTTTGGGCAGGTCACTTTATCTCCCCATTACCTAGATACCCATTTTGATTGTAAGCTCCTAATGGCAGGGACTTATCGTACCTGAATACTTATGACAAATGTACAGTACTGTGTACATCCATAAGCTCTTGTTGCTCTCAGTTAGCTATCAAATTGCACCATAGAAAAATGGAAAAAAAAAAAAAGCAAAATCAAGGTTGCTGAGACCCCTTTGCCAGTATTAAAACTCATTATTTTCACTTGCAGAGTTTGAAACACTGCCTAACTAATATTTTTTGATTTAAGCTGAATAATAACATAACATCAAACATCAACCATTAAACAAAACTGGGGACGGGAAAGGGGCAATTCTGAATAGCCCACATTATTTGCAGTATATGTGGGCACTTTTAGCCCATATAAACTGCAAACAGTTTTCAAATGGAAATCACCCAGGTTGCTCCCCTTGGAAAATTAGCAGCTGAGAAGTCCACATGCTTAAAGCACTCCCATTCTTTGCACCTATTTACGTGGGCAGCCGAAAGGGGGCAGAAGGGCATGTGCGCATTTAGAAATGGAAGGTACGCATGCTGTTTTACTCCCTCGACTTGAACACGCCCACTAAAACCTCCTTTTTAACCCAGCTGAAAGCATGCCCGCTATGGACCCAGCATGCACTTTCAGCCAGGTAGGGGAGAGCAATTTTCAGCCAGGCAGGGAGTTCTCACTTCTGGCGACTGTGTTCTGAGAACTTACAGAGGCCTTCAGTGCCAGGGCCGGCGGGAAGCATTAGGCGAACTAGGCGGCAGCCCAGGGTCACCGCGGACGATGTGAAGGTATCGCTGCACGATGCATACATTGGCGAGATCGCCGGAGAGAAAGAGAGAGAGATCATGTGGTAGGGTGACGTCACTGCCTAGGGCGGCTGAACATCTTGCACCGGCACTGGTTCAGTGCATTCTCCCTGCTCAGACTTCATAATCCAGCAAAACTCCTGTGCCACATGACTGGAGCGAGCCTTTCTAATTTGCAAGGCCAAACCCAGGGGTGATGGGGGGGGGGGGGGGGGGGGCTGCTATGAGCCCAGCCTTCTGGCTATCAAGTTGGCTTATATTGAAAGGTAGGGTGACATGAAGGTCTACTTATTTATTTGAACTACAGCCAAGGATGGATTTATTCTGTCTTTGCTCCTAAGCACTGATTCAGAGCTGGTGCCTTGCTGTGCCCCTCTCCCACTAGACAAACCAAGTTCTTGGCACCTGCCCTCCTTGAGCGCCTGTAGAGGTCCAGGGCAAGATTGCAGGGCCAGGAAACTTGCTGCCTCTCCAAATTTTGCTGCCCTCTATGCATAAATCCAGGTCTGACTATATTACCTCTTTGAAAACTATATTATAATGGCATTTTAATTATTATTACAGCCATAAACCTGCGACTTTCAAGGAGGCAATTAAAAAAACAGCAATTTTGATGCACAAGTATCAAAATTAGCCCAGAACGCTTATTTTTTTTCTTAAGCTGTATTCGGCGTTTGAGGCCTTTTTAAGAGTTTCTGATTTAAAAACCTTAACCCATTCCTTGGTAATAAATAGATTAGATTATTGTAATGTTCTATACGACCATGTGACCCCACATTTGCAGAATCTTCCCTGGTTACCTATTTCACTGCATGTTCAATATAAAATAGGTTGTCTTGTGTTCAGAGCCCTTCAATTTGGTATCCCATCCTGTTTGGCCAAGCTCTTGGTTTCCTATTTCCCCTCTTGTAACCTGTGCGCCTCTCAGTAGGAATTTCTGAAAACCCCCGATTATAAAAATAAGATTTGAGAAAACAAAAGAAAGAGCCCTTGGTTTTCTAGGTCTCTTCCTCTTATGTTGTGACTTGAAAAATATACAATATATTTAGGAAGGGTCTTAAACTTTTCTTTTTAGTAAAGCCTATGATGGTTAGCTGCTCATTATGTTTTGGTTTTTATATTCTTTTATGATTTTTAGTAAGCTAATGATGTTTCATGATTTGCAAAGTTTACGATTTTTAAATTTTAGCAAAGCATTTGATGATATGCATTTTGATTGTTAGCCCATTATATGGTGTCATCTTATAATCTTTTATGACTATTAGCTATGTTATTTTTATTTACCCTAATATGTATTATTGCTTCATATTCTTTCAGGATTTTATCTACTATATACCACTTTTATTACTGTTTAAAGCCTTATCCTGTATTCAGTTTTTATTTACTGGATTGTTTTAGTGTGCTATGTATTGGTGTATAGTTCTTTTTATGTTCTTATTTTTCTTTCTGCTATGTTACTTATTCCATTGTGCAGGTAATTGTTGCATATATTGTTTTTTAATTGCTACTGTAATTTATGTTTTTATTATTAGCAATTGTACATCACTTTAAATTTTAAATGGAAGAAAATGCAGTTCTATCAAATATAATAAACTAACAATATTCAGTTCCACTTAGCTAGATAGGTTTAGGTTTATCCTGCTAAGTGGCACTATTTCAATATTCGGCTGTTTAGTGGCTGCCACTTATCCATTTAACATTTTATCAAGTTATAAAGTTATCCAGATGTGTGAGGGGCAGGCCAGAGGCATTCTGGGGTGAAGCTACCTATCTAGCTAACTTTCAGGCCGATACAGTAAAAGTCGCAGGAGAGTGGGCGAGCACCCGCTCTCCCGGCGCGCGCACAGGCCACTCTCCTGTGCGCACGATTTAGTATTCAAATGAGGGCCCTCCAGTAAAAAGAGGCGCTAAGGACACTAGCGCGTCCCTAGCGCCTCTTTTTTTTGACAGGAACGGCGGCTGTCAGCGAGTTTGACAGCTGACGCTCAATTTTGCCGGCGTCGGATCTCAAACCCGCCGACAGCCACGGGTTCGGAAACCGGATGCCGGCATAATTGAGCGTCCAGTTTTCAACCCGCGAGCCGCAAGCTGATTTTACTTTTTTTTTTTTTACTTTTTAATTATTTTTTACTTTTGGGACCTCCGACTTAATATCGCCATGATATTAAGTCGGAGGGTGTAGAGAAAAGCAGTTTTTACTGCTTTTCTGTACACTTTCCTGGTGCCGGCAGAAATTAACACCTACCTTTGGGTAGGTGCTAATTTCTGAAAGTAAAATGTGCGGCTTGGCTGCACATTTTACTTACTGAATCGTGCGGGAATAACTAATAGGGCCATCAACATGCATTTGCATGTTGCGGGCGCTAAGTTTCGGGGGGGGTTGGCCGCGGGTTTTCGATGCGCTATTACCCCTTACTGAATAAGGGGTAAAGCTAGCGTGTCGAAAACGCGCGTCCAAATGCGGGTTAACATTGCGCTCTGCCGGAGGGCACTGTACTGTATCGGCCTGTTAGGAGGAAGGGGATGGGGTGTCATCACAAGGTTGAGGCTCTTTTCTTTTTACTTTAGGAGCCTGAGCCTTCTCTACAGTTGACTGTGATCTAAAAAAGACCACCAGGGGGCATTTTCTCAGATTTGGGTTGGCGAGTTTCAAGCTGCTTGGTCCTTCAAATTGATGGAGGCTCTGATATCGCCGCAATGTTTTATCGTGGGAGGGGAAAAATATCACAGCACCATCCCCTCCCCACGATACAAAGAGCTGTATGAGTTTGGAGCAAGACTTGGACATTGTAATGGGATTGCTTGGCCTAAGTCTGACAAGCTTGGTTTAGGATGTATTCAGAAGGTGGGCTTCATTGGACTCAAGAGTTCTCACACTGACCTCACATCATGTTATGGCAAAACAACTGTGAGAAATGGAGGAATAAACATCAGATGTGCAACAGGGAGTTAGAATCGCAAGAGAAAGCCAATATACATTGGGAAATTCTATGCGTTTCAGATGTGCAGACAAAAAGGGTATGACAAGCAGAGGCAGGGGAGGGAGATGGCAGAGGGACAGTCAGAATCCTAAACCTTCAGCCACCCTCCTAATAATCTTATGAAAAGTATTTATACTATAGTATTGCAACTACAGTCTCTGCTATTATCTGTATCTAACCTTTACTGTATTTCTTTCTGGAGCATGAAGTAGCATTAGTAATAAAAGAATGCTTATCCTGGCATCCACAATTGTGCTGACTCAGGGTATGTGTGCAAGTGTACTGCACACATCTGTATAGCAGATTCTTTCAGGAGCAGCCTGTAGGATATTGGTTTATTTGTGTTTCATGGCAGTGGATCTCACCAGAGTTGCTGCTTGGGGGATATCGGCCTTTTATATCCTTGTGTTTTATCATACCCACTGAGTGAACCTGTAATAGTCATGGCATATACTATGTCCACCTATTGTGGTCTAATTTCCACAGAATCCGAATGGACATGGAAAACAGCCATACTCACTGTTGTGCTTAAAGACCCGGATGGTAGCTCCCGAGAGCCTGGCACCAAGGATAAGCGAGGTGTGGTTCAACTCGTCACTGAGAATGAGGCAGCCCTGAGGAGACAATTAAAAGCCATCAAGATGAGTTGGGCAGTAAGAAAAGACTGTGGATCCTTAGGCAGTATCAGGGTCTATAGTGGAACATTACGAAGACCTACAGCAGTCGTCTTTCAGAATTTATAGTGACTCTACCATCCTACCTAATAAACGAAGCTTGACCGACGTGCCGCAAATGCGCAGTAGAGAGCAGCTCTACCGCGCATGCGAGCACGTCGGTCACAGTGTGCCTCTTAAAAATAAAAATGGCGCTGTAGGAGCGGCGGCCCAAAGACCCGGAGCGGCGGGAGCGGCGGCGGGAGCGGCAGCGGCGGCACCGGCCCGAAGACCCGGAGCGGCGGCGGCGGCCCGAAGACCCGGAGCGGCGGCGGCACGAAGACCCGGAGCGGCGGCCCGAAGACCCGGAGCGGCAGGAGTGGCGGCCCGAAGACCCGGAGCGGCGGGAGCGGCGGCGGCGGCACCGGCCCGAAGTCCCGGAGCAGCGGCCCAAAGACCCGGAGCGGCGGCGGCACCGGCCCGAAGACCCGGAGCGGCAGGAGCGGAGGCCCGAAGACCCGGAGCGGCGGCGGCCCGAAGACCCGGAGCGGCGGCGGCCCCGGCCCGAAGACCTGGGCAGGAGCGGCGGCAGCAGCGGCCCGGAGCGGCAGGAGCGGCGGCCCGAAGACCTGGAGCGGCGGCGGCATGCGCGCGAGGGAGGGACAGACTTCCTGGAAGTCCTGTCCCTCCCTCGCGCACATGCCGCCGCCGCTCCGGGTCTTCGGCGGAGATCGACTGAAGGGAGGAGGGAGGGGGGGAGAGAGGAGTGACTGAGGGGAGGAGGGAGAGGAGTGACTCAGGGGAGGGGGGAGAGAGGAGTGACTCAGGGAGGAGGGAGGGGGGAGTGACTGACTGAGGGGAGGGGGGAGTGACTGAGGGGAGGAGGGAGGGGGGGAGAGAGGAGTAACTGGGGGGGAGGGGGGGAGGGACTGAGGGGAGGAGGGGGGAGTGACTGAGGGGAGGGACTGGGGGAGGGGGAGATAGGAGTGACTGAGGGAGGGAGGAGGGGGGAGTGACTGAGGGGAGAGAGAGTGGGGGAGGTGGGAGGGAGAATGAGGGGGAAGGAAATGATCCAAAAAAATGTTAATGTAGCCCGTTTTAACGGGCTTAACGGCTTGTGAATACATAAATAAGCCATGTATAAACATAGAAATGACGGCAGAAAAAGACCAATCGGCCCATCCAGTCTGGCCAGCAAGCTTCCACACTTATTTTCCCATACTTATCTGTTTCTCCAACCACCAACTTCAGGGCTCTTGTTGGTAACTGTTTGATTCAAATTTCCTGCCATCCCCTGTCATTGATGCAAAGAGTAATGTTGGAGTTGCATCAAAGGTGAGCATAAGGCTTATGGTTAAGGGTTGTAACCACCGCATCAAGCAAGTTTCCTCGATGTTTGTTTACCCAGATTGCACAGATCAATGCCTTGTTAGATGATGTCTGAATGTAAATCCTGTTTTCCTCACTTCCCCCTACCGTTGAAGCAGATACCAACGCTGTATATGCTTTCAAAGTGATGAATCAGGCTTAATTGGTTTAGGGTATTAACTGCCATAATAATCAGCTATCCCCACGATTGTTTACCCAGATTGTGAAGTTCTGTCCTTGTTGGTTGTTGCCTGAATGTAAATCCTGTTTTCCACTTTTCCGCCAGTAAGATTCCAGTTATATGTATAAGCAGTGAATCCTTTCATTACAGCCAACTTTCAGTTATTTAGGCAGAAATGTTTTAATGGGTGGTGTCAGGTAAAATAGGATGGACAGAAACTTGCCAAATAGCTATAAGCAAGTTGCATGTCACAGTTAGTTTGTGCTTTGATTATTATTGAGGATATCTTTGGCTATGAAAAGAAGCCTCTACATTAGTGCATGTATGCTACATACAAGCTTGTTCACTGTATACTTTATGCATGCTGCAGGAGCAGCTCATACATACGTTTGTAGGGGTAGTAACAACTGCTATCAGTCACTATTTGACTTGCCCAGACAAACTGGATTTGGTTCCAATCTGTCAGATACAACCAGCAGAGTATTTAACCTCCCCCCCCCCCCCCCCGGCTGCCCTTAGACATTGGACAGCCAACCCCCTCCAAAGTTGCGATCAAGGGAATGAAAGGTGGGAAGTCCTCCTCCAAAGTTGAGGCCATCCCAGGAAGGGCCCCCCTTCCTGGGATGGCCAGTCTTTTGTGATGATGCGGCCGCACAGGGATGGCTGCTGGAGTGTACTTGCGGTAGCAGAGTGGCTGCTCTTCTAGGGTCACCGCACTAGGCAATTGCCTAGTCTGCTTATTGGGAAGTCTGGTTCTGGGTAGAGCTGAATGAAATTGTAATATGGAATCTCCCCAGTCCTGCCCACTGGGCAACCAAGACTCCATACGGACATCAGCTGGCTTGGACTGTGTAGGACCGGATGCTGCTGGTGTCCTCAATCTTAGTTGCTGGAAGCATTCTAAATGACAGTTAAGTTTTCTAATCAACCATTTTTGATGGTTAGGCAGTGAATAGCACAGTATTACAGAACTGTTTTGTGCTTGTGATCATTGTGCAATTTAGTTACACTGGGTTGTAAGTGCATATAGCAGCAGCGAGCAAAGGACAGGAAAATCATTAATGAATGGAAAATAAAAATAAAATGATTAACTGCTGTCAGTCTAGTTAGCTAAATTTTGATATTTTTGATTGTTTTAAGAAACAATACAGTTATAAAATATTAGAAAGCAACCAGCAAAGATTAACAGGTCTTATCACATAAACATGATCAGCTTATTCAAAGGTGCTACAAAAAAAACCTCTAAAAGTGTTGCTCAAGCAAAAATGCTCACATATGCATTTGGAAAGAATATTGGAAGGAATAGTAAATCAGCAACTCACAGAATTCTTGAACAACAACAAAATCCTCCACACTAACCAGTACGGATTCAGGAAATCCCGTAACACTGAATCCCTCTTAATCACACTAACAGACACCATTCTCATGAATCTAGACAAAAAACAACCTTGTCTTCTCATTCTCCTCGACCTCTCTGCAGCTTTCGACACGGTGAACCATACTTTTCTCTTAGATTGGTTATCGGACAATGGTATCAAAGGCACCGCCCTTAGCTGGTTCAGGTCGTTCCTTCAAAACAGGACATACAAGGTCAAAATTAACAACAAAGAGTCCCAACCCATCTGCTCTACTTTGGGTGTACCTCAAGGCTCCTCCTTATCCCCAACCCTCTTCAACATATACCTGCTCCCTCTCTGCCAACTCCTCTCCTCTCCAATCTAAATCTTATCTTTTACCTATATGCAGACGATGTACAAATCCTTCTACCAATCACAGAATCAGTAAACAAAACTCTTGCTTTCTGGGATACCTGCCTTGAGTCTATAAACAGCCTTCTATCAAGCCTCAACTTGATCCTGAACACTAACAAAACTGAACTCCTACTCATCTCGCACGACGGAAATATCTCACGGCCCAACCTACATTCCACAACCCTCCCCACCTTCTCCCTCCAAGTCAGAAACTTAGGAGTCATCTTCGATAAACAACTGAGCTTCAAAAGTTTCATAAACAACACGACTAAGGACTGTTTTTTCAAACTTCAAGTACTGAAACGATTGAGACCTCTCCTTCACTTCCACGACTTCCGTTCTGTTTTCCAGGCAATCATCTTCTCAAAAGTAGATTACTGTAACTCTCCTTTGATCGGCCTACCTGCAGTATCCATCAAACCACTACAGAAGCTGCAAAATGCAGCAGCCAGAATTCTCACCAGGACTAAAAAAAGTGACCACATTACTCCCATCTTGAAGAACCTCCACTGGCTCCCGATCAAATACAGAATCTGGTACAAAGTTCTCACCATTACTCACAAAGCTCTACACAATATCACCCCACTAGAACTCATGATCCCTCTCCGACCTCACTTACCATCCAGGCCGGTAAGAGCAGCATATAAGGACACCCTCATGGTCCCCCCTTTAAAAACTTCATTAATTAAGAGAGCCATCTCAGCCTCTGGACCAATACATTGGAATTCTCTTCCACCAGACCTCAGGCTGGAACATTGCCCAGTCACATTTAAGAAAAGACTCAAAACCTGGCTGTTCAAGCAGGCCTTTGCTGAATCATACGCCAGATGATCTTAAATCAACTCTATAACCAGTAACTCATTGACTCTTGCCTGCTTTCTCTCGATTCAGTCAAATGCTATATGTCCTACTTTAGCCCCAATTCCCAAGGCCCTTTGCCAATACCATGGTCTTAACCTAACCATTCTCTACCAGCCATGTGTCATAGTTCTATATATATATATATACCCTGGTTTGTTTCAACAGTTTCATGATCCTAGTTCTGTATTCCTCTGTTTTATGTAATTGCACTATTTGAGGCACTGTTATTGTTATTATGTAAACCGTTTTGATTTGTAACCTGTTACAAGAAATTCGGTATATAAAACTGTTAAATAAATAAATAAATATGCATGTATGCGGGTTGCACATGAGCAACGTGAATTTTAAGAAGCTGTGTACATGCATACAAACCCGTATACGCATAAAGACTAAGGGGGTGGAAAAGAGGTGGGGCATGGGCAGAGCTTGGATATTCTGCAGTAGGGCCAAGACTAATGCGTGCAACTTCGAATTTTTAAAAAGCTGACCATGGCGCACGTCAGCGTGTTACCTGCGTAACTTGAAAGCTGGTCTTGATGAGAAGCAAGTCTGGAGATCTTGAGTTTTAGGGCTTTCAGCATAGCATGAGGGTTCGGGGTTAAGTGGGGGGCTTACAGGAAGAAGAACTAGAGGGGTCTTGAAGACCTCAATATCAACTGGACAAATTGGTGGACTTATTGGAAAAACTATTTTTTACCTCATGCAAATATGTTTTAAAATCTGCCTGCATACGCATGTAAAAGCCACTAAAGCCCTAGCGGAAATATGTGAGGGACATATACTCGAGTCACCTCTTAAGATTACGTGCACACAAACGCACAGCAGGGGTATTTTAAATGATATGTATATACTTGTGCTCACGATATAACATTGCAGCATATCTCTGCTCACATGTCGATGTGCGCATTTTGGGCGCACGCATGTTTCCTTACTGACCAATTTTAAAAGGAAGACTGAGCACCTAGGCTGTCACTGGGGTCTATTCAATGAAACTTGCAGAAAATTAAATTATAGTGTGGACTTGCAAAATAATTTAATGAGCATGTTAAAAAGCCATTTAACAAGTGATGCAAAAAGATCTAGCATGCTCGTGGTAAAAAATGCTATTCTCATTTATGGAAACCCAAAAACGCATTGACTAAAAAGCACTAGCATGCTACTTACTGAAAGCATGCTAAATAGCTTGAGCATGCTGTACTGAGCATGCCCGGATTTCTTTTCCTCTTGGCTTCTTCTGCTGGCTTCCAAGGGATATATATAACTAAACCTGGCATATGGAAGTTGCTTGGCAGTGCAGAGGGAATAGAGATCTAGCACACTCCAGGTGGGAAGGTTAAAGGAAAGTGGAGAACTCTAGGATAGCAGAAAACTAACATGATTGCTTGTTTGTAACCATCCGAATTATGTGTCAGTAAGGATCTTCAAATAGTGGTGTGAAAGGATGTAGTTGGGGAGACCCAGGGAGGAATCTGGCTGCTCTGACTCAGATGGGCACCAGCATCTGATCATTCCCTTCTACAACCACCCTGTAATGGAGGCTTCACAATGGCTGCACCACACAGTTTGCTACTGCCTCAAAGCTTACACACATGAGCTCTGCACTCACAAAAAAACCCAAAAACTGGTCATCTGAGAAAGTTTTCAAGGCTCAGACTGTTCTTCAGCCTCAAGCTGCTGAATGCCTACAGTGGTCTTTGGCTATGCTAATATCAATATCAATGACGGCAAAGACCTTTGTGCCCTGGGAACCTAGTGCTTGGAAATACATTTCCTTTGGGTAAAGAAAGGTGAATTTATTTTTTAAGTGCTTGTGTATGTCAGTATGTCTCCTCTGTCATTCTGTTCCTTTCATCTATATCACCCTTCTAATGCCCTGAGAAAAACGTCTTTGCATATTTGTTAATTTATTTATTTATTTGGAGGGGGAGGGGATGAAATGGAGACAGGGGCCACTAGTTAATCATTTGCTCATGGGGGGGGCCCTGGAAGAAGGCTCCCTGCTTTGGTGACTAGCCAGGGAGTGGGACTGAGTTCCCTCTCAAAAAAGCAATCATGCACATTCAAATGTTAGCAGAGAAAGGCAGCCTACTGGACAGATCCATCTACTCATTTTTTTCTCTCTCTCTACTTGTTTGCAGCTAAGCATTCTCTGTGCTTATTCCAAGGGTTGAAGAGGGCAGGATATTTAGCATGAGCTTGATAAACCCTCAGTTGTACATGACGTTCCTTCTTTCCTTGCGTAGATCTTCTAGGACCCCTTTCACATTCACGATAAGGCCTTCCTGTATAGCTTTACTATTTTTAATATGTACATGAGGGCTTTAATGTGCACACTAAAGTTTGTTGCATAATCCCCATTATTTATCTAGCATTAGCAAAGACTTCAGGAACATGAAATGCCACTAACAAGAGAGGTAACTAAGGTATTTATTGCCCAATGCACGTCAGATTGGATCACGGGAATGTTCCAAGGATTCCTGATTAATGATTGAGAAACTGAGAAATCGTGAGAGTTGTGAAAAGTAATGTGCTGGTTATCTATGCTTAGTGGTTTCACTCAGTATAATAAATAACACTGCTTAAAGACGATACATAATAAAATGGCATGATTTAGCAGATAATCCTTAAATCACAAAGATATTTAAACACCTTAGGGAAATGGGTATAAACGCAGCAAATGTGAATTGAACATGAGCAAAAGGAAAATTCTGTTCGACAGAATAAACTGGCAAAGTGCAAGCCATATTATAAAGCAGAAGGTACCATAACTGTAGTCACCAGTATTAACAAAGAAAAAACATGTGGAATAAAATACCTGAAAGTGTAAACTGGCAAATAATGTTAGTCTCTCATTTATAGCTTAATAATATATATCTATTTCTACGATAAGTGAAACATGTTTTTATAATAACTGCTCACCTTTCCAACCAGCGCCGGGATGTTCATGGAGTTGGTAGCAAAGCCCATCCCAAACACCATGGCAGCTTCCACACCCAGGAACTGGGCCACCAGATCCTCCAGCTCTTTGTGCTTATCAAGGTTACCTGCAGGACAAATACGGTTTGAATTGTGAATATGAACACCTGACTATGAGCATCAGGAGGGAGAAGTCTCTATGAGGAGAGAAACAGGAGAGCTAAAAAAAATCCAAACTAAATCTAGGAGAAATGGATGAGCACCTCAAAAGGGACACGTATGAAAAACAAAAAGCTGAAAAGTGAGAATGAAGGTGTTTGAACAGAAAAGAAAACAAAGATTGGCACCTGCCAGCACAGCACCTTGGCTTCCTGTGGCAAAGTTTCTGAAATTCTGCAGAACATTTGCATACATTTCCATGTAAAACTATTTTACCTTACAGAAGCCTCCCTTGTGTGAATATTTTTATCTTTTGGTGGGTTTGTGGATGGAGGATAGTGTGGAAGTGGGGGAGGATCTTTGGATGGGGAGAGGAGAGGAGCTCGGGAATGAGGAGGGAGGAGCATTTTTGGTTTATATATGGATTTTTGTTTTGTTAGATGCACATAGATAAACCTTATTTGAGTTTTTGAATCTTTCAACTATAAAAAGTTTTAATAAAATGGTATAAAAAAAGATTGATACTAAGTGATTTATAGTGTGAAAGGATCTTGTCCACATTTTTTTAAATTACATCTACCTGTGCTGTGGATATCTGTCTATATTATTGGCTACAGCAGTGGTTTTCAAACTTTTTTTCTTGGCACCCAGTGGAAGAAAAAGCAAGTTTCCTGATCTGTAAACAAGATTCGCCCTTGATAGCAGGATGAATTAGCCATAATGTGTGGGTAACATCATCCAACATCGACCCAGTTCTCAGAGCTTAGTTAAATTTTACAGACCATGCAGAGGAGTTACCCCCTCCCAACACACACACACTGCTTTGTGAGCCCCTCAGTCTCTCCCAGAACTTAAGTTTCAGTTGATGCTCCAAGGAGGCTAATTCATCCTGTTGTTTAGGGAGAACCCTGTTTACAGGAAAGCAAACTTGCTTACTCTATCAATAAGCAGCCATGAATTAACCATAACATATGGGAAGTTCCAAACTGAGTGTTGCATACCGGAAGCACTTACTTAAAGATTACCTGGACGCCACCAACTGGACAGTGGAGAACTGTGTGCTCAAAGTTATTGTCATCTCATGACATGATATCCAGACAGTAGAGGGACATGAAGGTATGAATAGACCAAGTAGCAGCTTGAAAATATCTTCAATAAAAGTGGTTCTGAGATGAACCATTGAAGTCGCCATGGCTTGTGTCTGTAATCTGTAAGCCAGCCAGCATGTAATAGTATGCTATACAGTCTGCTAAACAACTGGACAGAGTTTGTTTGGCAACTCCTATTTCCAATCTACTAGGATCAAAGGACACAAACAGCTGAAAGGCTTGACAGTGAGTTGACTCCTCTTTATGTAATAGGCTAGGGCTCTTTACAGTCCAAAGATTAAAGAGTCCATTCTTTTTTAAGCACATACAGTCTTGGAAAAAATATAGATAGAACAATGGTTTTATTAATATGAAATGTAGATATCACTTTTGGAAGGGAATGAGTTCATGGGACCATCCTGTTGTGAAAAAATTGCAGGTATGGTGAATATGAAACCAGAGCCTACAGTTCCCTTACTCTTTGTGCCAAAGTGACACTCAGAAGAAACACAACTTTCCAGGTGAAAAATTTCAAGTCCACCAACCTGAACGATTTGAAAAGAGGTTTCATGAGTTGAGCTAAAGCTACATTGAGGTCTCAAGGCACTGGAGGTTAACTGACTGGAAGCTTAAAATGCCACAGTCCTTTCATGATTTACATACCAGGGGGTGGAGAGAGAATGGAGTCCCTTCTAACCTGCTGGTGATATGCTGCAATACACTGAGATGAACTTGGACTGAAGAGGGCCTAAGGTCTGAGGATAAGAAGTAGAATAGACACTGAAGCAAGTCCCTTGGGCCACATGAAAGGAGATCCAGCTGGCTGGCCCTACACCAAGATGAAAACCTCTTGTATTTTAAGCCATAGGATCTTCTAGTTGAAGGTTTCCTGGTGGAAATTGAAACAGAGTAACGACAGCAGAAAAAGGCCAAATGATCCATCCAGTCTGCCCAGCATGTTTCTTATGGTAATAACTGATGCTCTATTCAGGATACTTCCGTGTTTCTGTTAAAGGTAGTAATTGCCGCTCCATGCAGTTTACCCCAAAGCCTTATATTAAGGTAGTAATATTAACAATCAAAATCAAGCACTGTCAAACTCATAACAAAATTACTGCTAACATTTTTTACAGGGTGAGTAGCCTTCTTAATAATTCAGACAATGCTGTTAGAAAGTACTTTGCTTTTGGACTTGGCCGTAGAAGCAGTCCTGCGCTTTTTCTCTAATGTCTGCGTATCAGTACCCCACACCATAAAAGTCAGGGCCCAATGTTGGCTGAATTCTATCCCCCCCTGCCCCCCGCAATCAAAGTGGACAGTGATATTTCAGTTGCATCAAAATCATGAAAGCTATTTGGATAAGGGTAATAATCCCCATGTTTTCAGTTAGGGGAAGTAGCTGCTGCTCCATGCAGGTTATTCCCATGCACCCTTCCTTTCATTTCCACCTCTAGCCTTTAGGGATCCACAGTGTTTATCCCATGCTTTTTGAATTCGTTTACTGTTTTCGTCTTTACCAACTCTTCCAGAAGGGTATTCCAGGCATCCACCATCCTCTCCATGAAGAAATATTTCCCGATGTTGGTTCTGAGTCATTCCCCCTGGAGTTTCATTTCATGACCCCTAGTTCTACTGCTTGCTTTCCAAAGGAAAAGGCTTGAGGACACACGCATCATTAAAACCTTTTAGGTATCTGAACTCTGTATCATATCTCCCCTGCACCTCCTCTCTTTCAGGGTACATATATTTAGATCCTTCATCCTTCAGCCTGTCCTCATAAGTCTTTCGATTCAGACCCCACACCATTTTGATTACCCTTCTCTGAACCACCTCGTTCCTATTTCTATCCTTTTTGAGGCCTCCAGAACGGAAGACAATACTTCAGGTGAGGCCTCACCAAGAACCTGTACAAAGGCATTATCACCTCCTTTTTTTTTTTTTTTTTACTGGTTATTCCTCTCTCTATGCAGTCCAGCATTCTTCTGGCTTTAGCTATCACCTTGTCACATTGTTTCACTATCTTCAGATCAGTCTGTGAACATTAGTCTTTCATCCCCCATCACATACCCCACCTTAGCTGCATGATTCTGCAATGCTTGGAATTGAATCCCAGCTGCCAAATTTTCAACCACTCTTCAAGCTTTCTTAAATCACTTTTCATTCTCTCTACTCCTTCTGTCCATTCTGTTCCAGATCTTAATATCATCTGCAAATATACAAACTTTACCTTCTATCCCTTCCGCAATGTTGCTCACAAAGATATTGAACAGAACCGGTCCCAAAACTGATCCTTGAGGCACTCCACTTAACACAGTTCTCTCTTCAGAGTAGGTTCCATTTATCATTACATGCTGTCTCCAGTCAATCAGTTTGTAATCCACTCTACCACTTTGGCGCCGACTCCAAAGCTTATTTTATTTATGAGCCTCCTATGCAGGACTGTATCAAAAGCTTTGTTGAAATCCAAGAATTCACATCGAGTGCTCTTCCTTGATCCAATTCTCTAGCTACTCAATGAAAAAAAATCAATCAGATTTGTCTGATAGGACCTTCCCCTGGTGAATCCATGCTGCCTTGGGTCCAGCAATCCACCAGTTTGTAGATAGTTCACTATCCTTTCCTTCAGCACTCCCATTTCCAGGGTTTCATTGAACAAGTCTTTCAGCGGACTCGCCAGCACATCACTAAGCTCCGTCAGTATTCTGGGATATACCTCATCCGGCTCCATGGCCTTGTCCACTTTCAATTTTCCTAGCTCTTCCTATACCTTCACTTCTGTAAACAGAGTTTCATCTATCCCACCACCATCAATGCTCTTCTCAACCAGCAACGGTCCTTCATCAGGGTCTTCTTTAGTGAACACTGAACTGAAGTATTTGTTTAAAATACTTCTTCCAGTTCTTTGGGAAGGAGGAGACTACTGCACATTCAACATCAATGCCTTGAGGGCCAGCACTGGCAGGGCCAGACAGAAGACCCTGCCTTCTTTCTGTGTGATGAGAACCAAAGATGTTCCCAATGGAACTGGAGACAGATTTAAGAACTGTAAGAGATATGGATATCATGCCTGCTTTGACCTGCTATGGTGATATAAGGATTATCTTTGCCTTCTCCCAAAGAACCTTTTGGATGATCCTGGTGATGAGAGGATTTGGTGGATATGCATAGAATAGACTGATGCACCAGTCTAGCACAAAAGCATCAAAAGCTGTTTTGTAGCTACTCAGATGTTTTGTTTTTTTTTCAGATGCTGTGAGAGATTTAGGAGTCAAATTAGACTCATCTTTCACTAATTCTGCAGATTAAGGTAACATTACAATCTGGGTTCTTTAAATTTAGGCTATTACAGCACATGAAGTATATTCTATCTAGGGATGATTTTCAGACAATTGTCCAGGACCTCATATTAACCACAGATGATTAATGCAATTCTCTTTAGGTTGGCCTTCTTAACTGCTGGTTAAAAGCACTCAGGTCCTGCAAAATGCTGCCACAAGACTTGCTTTGTGAGGACTGTCTAGAGAGCATGTGACATCATTGCTTAAACATTTCCATTGTCTGCCCATTGACCAACACAAAGTTTAAGATATTGTCCATGGTGCTTAAAGCTATTGACTGTCTTATTCAGATTCTTGGTGTCAGACTATAAACCATCACATGAATTACGGTCTGATAATGGGTATCTATTATCTGTGCCAACTATCAAAATGGCTCATCTTCATGAAACCTGTGAGTATGCTTTTCCTGTTAAAGAACCCCTTTTGCGGAAATTCCTACCAGCCAAAATGCTATTAACCACCGAATATGGCCTTTATGAAAATAAGTTGGAAGTCCTCGTTGTTCCAAGAGGCCTTTTCATTGGAGTAGTACATACAAACTTATTAACAAGGGTGGAAGTGCAGTGTTCAGAGAGTTTTAATTTTAAAACCTTTGAGGATTTGTATGGGCAGGTATTATATTGTTTATTTTATGATTTTAATTATTTTGTTTTTACTTGCAATCTGCCGAACACAGCTGGGTTGATCTAAGCAGAATAGAAGAATTCCAAATAAATAAATAGATCGGGTAGCACCTGGCCATACTTCTGAGGAGAGACAGGTTCGACCACCTTCTGCTGTAGGAGAGACTCCACTTCCAGTTGCAAAAGACTGAAATTCATTAGGTCAGAGGAAGGCATGAGAATCGTAAACAGTAGTCATACTCCACAATTTTTTAGGAATCACTGGTCTTTGGGGATGCAGAGCCATTCTGGAAGGAAGACCTGGCAGAGAGGTGGGTCTTAAATTTATCAAAAACTATTTCAGGGCTTCAGCTGATTTAGCTGCCGAGTCTTTTTGCTGATTCCTTTCTCTCTGTTGACCTCAGGCAGGCAGCTACTGCTGTTGAAGGGTGAAAGGAGATTGAAAAGGTTGAAAAGAGTAGAAGGGGAATCTTTGGAAGAATGGATGCTTGTAGGGAAATTATTGGTATCGAGCAGGGACATCTGGTCCTCTACTACAGCTGCTACTCTTGCTAGCAATTGGAAGGTGGCTTGATGTTCTTTAATCAAAGCCACCATCTCTTGAATTTTACAACCAAATAAATTGCTCTCTGTGCAAGATACATCCACAAGATGATCCTGCATGTCCTCTCAGAGCCATTTGCTTGCAGCCATATGAGCCATCAGGCTCCTATAGAACTGGCTGATATCCTGGCCAAAGCATCAAAAGCAAAATGGATGAGGTACTTCTCACATTCCTCCACATTCTCAAGTGCTCAGTGCAAGTCTGCCTCTCTTTATCTGTCATTTTCATTTTATTTGATTTCATTTATTAAAATTTATTTATCGCCTGATGGCCTAAATGATGTACAAAATAAAACATTCATAGATAACATATGTGTTATCAAAGCAAAACTTATCAAAAACATACTTACATAACTGACAAAGTCATAATTTGCTGCATGGACAATTTTCATAAGAAGACCATACTAATACTTTTATCCATAAGCCTGTTTTATAGGAAGTTTTTCAGAAGGAATCAAAATGCAGTCAGACATTCTGGGTCGGATTTAAAAGGGTTACGCGCTTAAGTTAAGCGCGTAACCCTTAAAAAAAAACACTGAGCGCGCTGAGCCTATTTTGCATGGGCTCGACGGCGCGCGCAAGCCCTGGGACGCGCATAAGACCCGGGGCTTTGCTAGGGGGGGGCGTGTCGGGGGGGCTGTGTGACATTTGGGGCGTTCCGCCGGCCCGGGGGCATTCTGGGGGGCATGACCAAGGCCTCCGGACCAACCCCCGGATCAGGTGATGGTGCGGCAGTGGGCCATCGGCGCACGCTAGTTACGCCTGCTTCGAGCAGGCACGCACGAGTTACGCCTGCTTCAAGCAGGTGTAACTTGTGCGATAAAGGCAGGGGGGGTTAGATAGGGCCGGGGAAGGGAGGGGAAAGTGCGGGAGGGTGGAAGGAAAGTTCCCTCAGAGGCCGCTCCAACCCCCTTGTGCGCGCCGACCCCGGATTTTATAAGATACGCATGGCTACGCACGTATCTTATAAAAATCCAGTGTACTTTTGTTCGCGCCTGGTGCACGAACAAAAGTACGCGTGTGCTTTTTTAAAAAATGTACCCCTCTGAGTTCAATTGGTAAAGTATTCCAAACAGTAGGCACTGCTAACGAAAAAGCAGATTTTCCTGTAACTGAGAGTCAAGCAGCTCTGACTGAGGCCACATGTCAACTGTCAAGAAGGTTCATATAATTTTAGGAGTGCAATAGACAATGAACAAGTACTTGAATTAATTAACTTAAATGCAATCATCCAAATTTTATATGCAATTCACTGCTGCATTGGTAACCAGTGCAAATCACTGAGATCTAGTGATATGTTCATACTGTTTGATCCCAGAAATAAAGTGTGCATTAGAATTTAGCAAAAACTGCAAAGGATGCAATTAATTCAAAGGAAGACCCAAATAAAAAACAATGCAATAATCGATCAGAGGAAAAGTAGATGCTTGAACAACAGTATGAAAATCACAGTTATGTAGCAGATGTTTTAACCCTGAAAGAACACATAACTTAAAAAATCCAGATTTAATTGTGGCTTTGATTTGAGGATGAAAGGAAAGAGAGGATTGGGGTATTAATCAAGAAATTCAAATCATCAATCAGAATTGATTCCTGATGGAATGTCGAGTGTTGTCTCTGAATCAATAAAAATTCAGTTTTAGACATGTTGAGTGACAATTTATTCTGTCAAATCCATCACAAGCTTTAAATTTTGCACTCATTTGTGCTGAACCATGTAGAGCTGGTGAGCTACAATCCAACATGGACCCTTGGAAACCTTTTTCTTCAAACATGTCCAATGTGTTGCTCCTTCCCAGGAGGTGTTTTGGAGCAATCATGAGTGCACTTAGAATGCTGCGGTGCTGACTTCACAACCAGAGTTGTGGGGAAGTTGGAAGACACTAAAACCTGGAGAAGCTTGGACCCTGTATTTTAAATCCAATTTTCAGGCTACTGGCAGGCATTATATCGGTGTCTGCCACATCCTCATCTGGAGGTCATGCAGCAGCTTGTGACTCAGGATAGCTCCAGAATCCACTGGAGGTTAAAAGTACTACAGAAGTCTGAAAACATCTATTCTCTTTCTACTAACCAGTCAATCATCATCAAACCCATGGATAAAGGGGATGGGGTTGTGATATTAGACCGCATTAAGCATGAAGCCAAGATTAAACATCAATTAATAGACTCTCACGGTTTTATAAGCCTTTACCTAATGATCCTATTTCTACTTTACAAAAATCTCTTACTGCTTTGATTTAATCGGGATGCGATAAACATTATATTATCTCTCGTGAAGTGGATTTTCTCATCGAGAAATTTCCTGTTATTCTCACATTTTGCCGAAGATACACAAGTCATTATTCAACCCTCTGCATCATTTGATTGTATTAGGGTCTCTTCTTGAACCACTTTCCAAATTTGTCAACAAATTTCTCCAAACTTCTGTCCCACTAAGTCCTTCATAAAACTGAGATTCAGGCCATTTGATTACTATATTACAATATGACTCCTCCCAGCTTACCCTTCTTTTTAGTTACCATGGACATTGTTTCTTTGTATACAAATATCCCCAATGACAGAGCTATATCCTTGATACAACTGGTCCTTGGACAGAAGTCAACAGGTTCTAGGGTTCTTATTTCATTTCTTGTCGACTTGACCAAGATTTCCCTGATTCTTTTTCTGTTTTCAAGGTGTTTTCTATGAACAAATCAAGGGGACTGCAATGGGGCCACTATGGCCCCCGATTTTGCATGTCTTTACATAGCTCAGTTTGAATCCACCTGGGTTTATCCAGCCCCCTTTTGGAAACTTATCACTCTGACTTCGCTATATTGACGGTTTTCTGATATGGACAGGTACAGACATCCAGTTTTTTATGTTTTTCAATTGATAAACCAGTTGTGATGAAAACTTACAGTTTGAATATACTATGTATCGGTCACAGGTGTCATGTTTGGACATACTTGTTATTGCTCAAAGTCGCCTATGTTTCTCTCATATGGACTTTATAATACAATCTAAAGGTATGTTCGCTCAATTTTGTTCTAGAGACTATTCGCAGTGGATAGTTAAATGAATAAACGAGCACCCTACATAAATCTTGATTTGCTTTTTACTACATACCCTGTAGACACTTTGGATTGCCTCACTCATGTGGTACCATTTTCAAGCAGGGTTAGCCAAATATGCTCAATTATCCATCATTACTGGCTTATGTTATCACCTCATTCTACTTTCCAACATTTGCCTCATTTTGCCTTTCATTGAGGTAGAAATCTAAGAGAAAGTTTAGTTTCCTTTAAGTTACATCCCCTCATTGGTGGCCTCTATGTCTGTTCCAGGATATTGCTCCTGCGGTCATTACCCAGGCCTGTCTTCTATCTCTTTCTTTGTCTACTTTTTGGCACCCATGTACTGGAAAATTGTACTCTCTGAAACATCTCTCTGATTGTACCACCTCTGGAGTTGTATATATTATTTTATGCCCATGCCCATCATTGTACGTAGGTAAGCAATTCACCCACTAAAAATCCACATTTTTGAGTATTATTGATGTATCCAATTGACCAGATAGGAAGTACCTTTAGTATCAAACTGGTATGAGAAATCCTATTCTGTCACTGATCTATCATCATCTGAATTTTTAACTTGATGGGAACAGAGATGGATATATGAATTACAACATCTGTTTCTCATTGGGTTAACTAGGACATTGAATGATCTTTTTCTTCTCTAAAACTGATAGCAGGTGTCTTTGCCAGCTTATTCAAGAACTTGTAGAAGAGATTCTCCAGAGAAAGGCAACTAAGGAGGAGACTTCTGCTATTTTGCAGTGAAATATCTGATAAGAACTCAGAATGAATGGAGTCTACTTCTTCCCTTGTGATAAGTATTTACTAATTCTGGGAGGTCTTATGGAGAGGCACACCAGTGTAGGATCTTAAGTGGGTCTACTATGTGGGAAAAATTCCTCTATCTTGGAAAGGAGAGGTTTCAATTTCCTCTCTGGTCTCCAGGGTTTAAGGAGGCAAAAATATTCTTCACTAGCTCTGACAGCTGGGACCTCTGGCTGGAAAACCCTTTGCACTAGAGATGGAGAGGCATCATTTTCAGACACCTAGATCAGTTTATTATCATTGAGGGTATTCTGTATAGCTGTAAAAGAACTCTGCACCATGGCAGCTTTATATGCACCGGCAGCAGCCAGCTCTGAAGTGTGCCATGCCAGTTGCATCAACATTTCCATTTGAATGGTGCCCTAGTTCATGGATGGTGCCAGCTGTGCTCCCCGCCACACCATAACCTCAGCAACAGCTCACCTGGGTTTATGTACTGATGTGCTCCACTCCAATACAACTAATGGCTCTTTGTCATGCTGCGCTAAGCGAGACAACTGTGCCTTAGAATGTGAGCTCCATTCCAAGGACATGGACAGTACTTTGGTTGGCCCCAAATCTAGGTGCAAGAAATGACCTGGTGCCATGGCAATCTTCTGTGCCATAAAAAACAAAGGGAACTGTGCCAGTGAAACTATCTCTGCCTTGGTGGAGTCCTGTAGCAATGGCGTTGACTTTTATTTTGGCTAGCAGGTGGACAGCTCTAAAGAAGGTCCCTCATGTTGTTTGGGTGCTCTGCTTGGTGCCTTATCCGGTGCTATAGGCCTCCACACCATGCTCAACCCCTGACTTGAGGTTGATACAGAACCCAGCTCTACAGGGTAAGGGGTGCTTTCCCTTGCATACGGGGTCAAGATGGGGAAGAGCATCCGATGATGCCTTGCTCCAGTTCAGCCCTGCACTGAAGCTTGGGGCTGTTACCCATTGGCACCCTCCTTAAAGCCTCCATCTTCCAGTTGTGGTGCTCCCGCACTCTAGAAGACATCTAGCTGTAGCAACTGTAGAAATCATTGTCTGGGCCCAGGCAGCGATAGCAGATGGTATGTATATCTGTAGCAGACATACAAACCTTGAAGCCACTGAGTTCAGGCTTCTTGGTCTTGAATTTTGCACACACATCTGAACTTCACTTTTTTTTTCTTTTTTTTAGAACTGCATACTCAGCACATTCACGAATAAGTAGGTGTGCCTATACTGTATATCACATTCCGAATATATGTGCATGTTTCAGTGTATGCACATTTTTTTATAATTCAAGGATCCACAGTTTATACATTTATTTTATAAAAGTATGTGCATATATTTTATGTATTACATAATTGTAACATATGTGCATAATAATCCTCAGTTTATGCGGGAAGGCAAGTATTTTATAAATTTGGCTGATATATGCTTGTATTTCGCTTATGAAAATATTTGTGCACATACATCCAAGACTCCACCAGTTGACCAGATCTTTACCAGTTCACCTACACTCTCCCCACTTGCTCCAGAACGCAGTCAAAAGAGAAGCCAGATTCAAAATCTGTGACTTAATTAGCACATGCAAAAGCATGCACGCATGTTTGATGATGTATGCATGTACTCCATTTATAAAATACTTAAATGAGCATGTACTTTCACCTTGGAATGCCCTCTTTTTATGCCCATACTTTTCTGCACGACAGCGACAGTACATTCATAATCCCGCCCTTCTGAAACTTTGCTTACTCTGCACAGAGGCTATTTATGTGCATAAATATCGATTTTACCCCATGTAAGTCTTTGAAAATTACCCCCTACAAATCTTTGATGACATCATAATGTGCTTTGACCTCCCTGAGATTTCAAGTTCTCCTTTAGAAAGAGTTGACTTGAGTGGTATGGTACCATATTTTGCACTATTTGAGCTGGGTCCTAGAAGCACTAACCAATGGCAGGAAAGCTTTACAGATGCTCAATAGCATCACAATGTGCTCTGATCTCCCTAAGACTTCCACTAAACTGATCTGGTTTGCTTTCCTATAGGGAACTAAGTTAAAAAAAAAAACAACAAAAAAAAACAAAGAACAATTTTAAGTATGTGTCGAAGGGGAGGGCTTGGACAGAGCTCATGAAAACTCTGTCCTGGCGTTATGTGCTGTACTATCTATAGCAGAAATTTGAATGAAATGATTCAAAAATTATTATGGGGGATACTTAGAGGTCCATTTTCAGCCATTGTGGATATCCTGAAAACCCGACTGGCTGGTGGTACCCCAGGACAGGATTGGGGACCACTACTCTAGACCACTAGCCACCCCCAAGTGAACTAAGGAGCTACCATTCACAGCCAGCCTCAAGGGGATATGATGCACAGGAATGGTATCTCCTACTAAGCTGGAAATACCTAGGGCCATCTGGTAGAGACCTGGGGGTCTCTACATGGATTTTTATTTTTAATTTTTTTTGCAGGGTTTTCTGTATAACCCCACCCATCACTGGTGGTAGGAATTTACTGATTCATAGGCACATTGTATTAGCTTGTACAAAAATGATGTAATTTCTGTTTAGACCGCAAACTCTTATTGTTAAGAATGTCACAAGGGAAAGTAAAAAGTAATACTTAGAAGCTTTTTTTTTAAATTTCAGCCATAGTTTGTACTAACCAGTGTTTTACGCATGTCAGCAATGTCCATCAGGTGTGTCATGACGGGAAAATGTTTGAGAACCACTACAGCAGAGAAATGTACCATCTATGCCACAGCACCCCCCACTGGAGGTTGCTACAATCGTTTATTCCTGCTTGAATATTAGCAAGTGACTTCTATTCACTGTGTGGATTTTTAACAGGGACATGAGAGGGTAGGAACTTCTCCTTTAAGTTCCCTTAAGTTTGTATAGTTCAGGCCCATAGCCTTGGCTAGGGAGCGTCAGTCAGAGATTTATTTCCGATATATATCCAGCAGCTGTTAGCTTATCTCTTTTTGTTCTTTTGAGTGGTTTATTCTTTATGTGAATTTTGTTGGGAGGAAAGTTTATCCATCCTTCCTACCCCAGAGAGAGAGAGAGAGAGAGAGAGAGGAGTGAAGAGTTGAGGATTGTTCTTTTAAGTCATTTGGATCTCCTTTGTTCTGAGGGATTCTGCTGCCAGTTTGGTTGAAGGATTACCACCACGCCCCCTACACAATCATCTCGCATCACCATCTTCCCTCCCTTGCACTACCTTCCTCCCACCTATCCCCCCCCTCCTCCCCCCTTCAACCCTCCCTGCTATCCTTAACCATAAATTATCCTCATCAACAAGTCATTTTGTACATATGTTATATACTATATTCAAATGTTCTATGTAATCCTGTTATTTCTGTTCTAATTCGTTATATTTATTACAATGTTATAATTTATTATATTTATTACAATGTTATAATGTAAAATAGGGCTGTTTCTACCCTATTCTTTTAGTTATCTGGAAACCGATGTGATATCTCGATCGAACGTCGCTATATAAAAGAAATAAATAAATAAATAAATAAAAGGATTAGATATCCAGCTGATACCATAACAGGCAGGAGAGAGAGAAGGAAATAAACCACCACCCTGGTGCTCTTTTAAAGCAAACCACTGCAGATATGCCCATAAGGTACAAGAGAGAGAGGAGAGAACTGAAGAGTTCAAGATCAAGCAGGGGATCCCAGATAATTCAGGGGAATCCCTAAAGGCAACTTCATGTTCCATCCAAGGAGAAAGGAAGGACCCTGAGGGAAAGACGAAGGGACCACAAGTTTCACAGAGCTACTGCTTTCTGGTGTATTACGGATATCATCAGAGAAACGTTTATCAAGTGCCATATTATTCAGGTTAAACAACTACGTTAGTGAAGTTTTATGCTGGAACACCACCACATGGTCCAGCTTCTTTATTGGCATTTAGGAGATCACAGTATACATAATGCCTAGGGTCTTGGAGATTTACCCTCCCCCCCCCCTCCCAAGCGGGGAACCTGCATCGTGGTTGTACGAGAGGGAGTCCAGGACAGACCTAGTACTCATTGTGTGCATCATCACCATAGAACCAGGGTTGGGGGGGGGGGGGGGGGTGTTACATGGGTTTTACTGGGAATTTGAATAAAATGGTTAACAGTACACAGTCCCTGCTAACATCCTTGTGACCTTAGGCACAAAACTTCACCTTCCACCCTCAGGAACAAACTTCAGGCCGGATTTACTAAGGCTTTCCTCCCATTCTATGCCTATGGAAACATGCTTAGAAAATGAGGCCCTTAGATTATAAGTCCTTTGGGGACCGTGAAATACCTAGAGAACCTAACTGTAAACCGCTTTGAAGTGTTATGGAAGGCGGATTATAAATAATAAAAATATATATATATATTCCTGTTCGTGTAAATATGAATCTAGATAAACATAAACAGAACTATAAACAAATAAGATGAGAACAAATGAATATAAGCATGGGGGGGAGGAATTAAATTCTGCTTACGGTAACTATCTTCCATGCCTGTGAGTGGAATATGCACTGGGGTTTTTGGTCTGTTTTATTTTTTGTCCAGCAATTTCCACCTGCTCTTTTGGGATCCCAGCTCCATTAGAACCAACCTTTACTGGGGCTATAATGCCCTAAACCTTTAACTCAGAAGTACCTGGGGGTTCCCCACCCCCTGTGTTATATCCTCTCCCTCCTATCTAGCCCAGCCACTGTTGTAGGACGTCCTGGGTGAGGGGCCACAAACTGCAGCTTCTTCTGCATGTGCAACCTGCCTATGGCCACTAGGTGTTGCCATTGGACAATGGCACTAGTCAACCAGAGAAGTTGCACTCTGGAATCAAAGCTCAGCCCTATTACAGCAGGTTTGAAGTTGACACATGTTCTTACCAATATTGACTATGGGAACTGTAAAAACTATTCAAACAGAATGCTAATTGCAACAATGGAAACCGTTGTGATGGTTCTACCAAACGACAGTATATAACATCAATCAATCAATAAATAAATAATGCTCCTGAATGGGTAACATCCAAGTAAACAGAACAGCATACAAACTAAGGCACTGCAGATCACATAAACCAATATCATTTTCATAAACTGTGAGTCAATACGATCTTTCACAATATGACATGCAGCACATAGCTCTCAAGAATCCTGCATATGCTATTTCAAAAAGATAAAAAAATCTTGCTGTCCCAGGTTTTCATAACATGGTTTTAGTCCCTTTAGTTTACTAGTAGCTTTAGCCAGTACAACTGATTTTTTTCCTGTCCTGTTCTCAATTAGAATACGCTGCACACACACTGATATTGATATTCAAAGGGTTTATCTAGCTCATTTTTGGAGTTAGCTGGACTAAACCCAAGATATAAATATTTCCCCTCGCTCCCTGGCTAAAATTTGAGTGGGCAACTCCATGCTCACACAAAATGCACTTGGGTAAAAAGGGGGTGCCAATGGGAACATTCCTGGGGAGTGTTTTCACTTTTACCAGGCAGCTAAGTCTGGTCAGACTAGTCCCTATCTTAAAGTTATCCAGATAACTTTATCCGGGTATATTCAGCAGAACACTTATCCAGGTGAGCTCCACTGAATATTCAGCTAAAGTTATCCTGGCAACTTTAGCCAGAAAGCTTTTCTGTTTACTGGCTTTCTCAATATGGATTTCACCGGGGTTTAGTAGAAGTGAGTAGGTACAATTTTAACAGTTTTGCTGATCACAAAGATTCACGAACTTGCTGCGAGCTCAAAAATAAATGTTCACTTTCCTATTCAGTACTGAATTTACATATTTGCATGAATTATAGTATTTAGGAAAGACTAGACCAGTGATGGCAAACTCCAGTCCTCGAGCGCCACAAACAGGCCAGGTTTTCAGGGTATTTACAATGAATATGCATGAGAAAGATTTGCATGCACTGCCTCCATTGTATGCAAATCTATCTCATGCATATTCATTGTGGATATCCTGAAAAGCTGGCCTGTTTGTGGCACTCGAGGACTGGAATTCGCCATCACTGATCTAGACAGTAGTACAGAGACGTCAGAAGTCAAAAGGAGCACGTCTGCTTGCCCTACTCTCCTCTCCGCCCCCCACCCCCATGATCAAACGTGCTCATTACGTGTCAAGAAATGGAAGTAAATAGACAGAAGCTAATGTAATTTAGCAAGGAAATGGTCACTGGAGGGTTTAGCAAGGACAATTTTAGAGGAGTAAGAGCAGAAATCAGTTTGTAAGATAATCAAGTAGAAAGTAAGCAGGGAGGAATGTGATGATTTATGGCTGTAGACAGACACCGGATAAGCTTGGATGTAAAAAGGAGAGAAGTGTGGGCAGTGGCTGGAGGGGGGAGGAAGGAGCAGTGATAATTTTTTAAAGTATAATACAAGCATGCTTGAAATTTGAGGGGAAGGTGCCAGGCAATGATGATACAATAAAGAGATTGGCACCAGATTAGACAGGAGATAGGAAGATGAGTAAGGAGGGTAGTGTGAAGAGTGCATATTGTTGTGAAGAATCTTCGGCTTTACAACAAGGAGAAAAGGCATTGTGTATAAAAATGGAGGAAGGTGGGATGGAGGGGAGATGAGTAGTGAGCCAACCAGAGTTCGTGTAAGTTTCAATATTGCCTAACCTCAGGAACGCCAACTTTCCAACTTAATGTTCACCCCAGGGAAAAGACAAGTTTTCAGGTTTGTCCTGAATACAAGGTAGTTCTGTTGCCTAATCTTCGCTGGAAACTTATTCAACACATTGGGAGCAGAGACAGTGTTATTGTTTGTAAGGTTTTGGATGGACCCTTGGACACTGTGGCTGCTGACCACGCCCAGGGGGGGGGGGGGGAAGTCCCGTGAGGAGCCACAGGCCAGGCTCAGCTTTAGGACACACAACACAGATAGATCTTTTATTAACAGTATTGAGGAGCCACCAGAAGTGGCAGTAGTGACCAGAGATGAAGCCCGGCTGGGCGTGTAGTCCTTCAGGGCTTGGGAACAGTGATCCCACAATGGCTGTGCTGTAGTGAAGAGAAACTGAGACAGTGAGTACAATGAAGTATATGCAGGGTTCTGGAATAGAGCCTCGTTGGTTGAGTATTCACACAGCGGTTCCTCTTGGTAGGAATCACAGGAGCTGGAGTAGAGAGAGGCCCTCGAGGAGTGAGTACCTGGTTCCAGGGAACAGCTCTGAAAGAGAAGTAGATAGTAACCCACTGATGGTGTAGGCAGCGGTATCTTCCAGGCAGAAGTGAAGTCCAGGCAGCGAGTGCGGGAACATGGGCCCTCGAGGAGCGAGTACCGGTTTCAGACAGTGACCTGAAAGAGAAGAGAGAGGCCCCCAAGGAGCGGGTACCCAAATAGAGTAAGTCCAATAATGGAGAGGCAGAGTAGCTAGGTACAGAGATGAATCCCATCCGTAAGGAGTTCACCAGTATGAATACCTGAACCTTGCTAACTCGATTAGCTAGCAGTAGCCTTTTGTATCTGGGATGCGTGACTTCATCACAGGGGGACGCCCCTGAGGTTCGCGCCAAAGAAAGTATTTGAAGCAGGGCCGCGCGGCACGCGCGCCCTAAGGCAGCTGGACAGCATGGCGGGAGGCAGCGCCCAAGCCGGACCGAGGATGCCAGAGAGGATGGCAGGCAAACGCCACGGCAGCCAAACGTTCGTCAACCGTGGGAGGAATCGCCCTAGAGGAAAGGAGGGTGGAGTGGAGACGTCGGGCAGCGACAGTCATAACAGACAGAGAATCCCCTGGCCCTAACCTGCTTATTCCACATCCCTTTAAAGAAGGAACCTTGAGTAGTGCTTCCTATTTGATCTTAAATTTCATTGGGGTAATACCACTCAAGTTAATCCAGTAAATAAAGAGGGCCATTTCTTCTCATCACTCTGAACACCAGAAACAATACCTTAACTTAAGCATGTGCTACCACTGGAAGTCAATGCAATACACTGAGGGTCCACTTCGATGATGTCTGTCTGGGACATTCCAGGACCACTAAAGCCCCTGTATTTTGAGCCACTTGTAGCCTGCATGTAAGCTACTGTGAAAGGCCCATACACAGGACATTACAGTAATTCACTTGAGAAACACTAGCAAATGGACCACTACCTTACACAAATTCTGATCCAAATATGGACAGATCTTCCTCACCCTCTGCAACTTTAAAAAAAGGTAACCTGAATAGTCCTGGACATGTTTCCTGACTGAATTTGTATTAAAATTTATACTCAGATCAAATATCATCTCAGAAGATTTTACATTATCTGTTTCTACCTTCAATTATGAAGGCACCACTGCTCTCCCCAAACCTATCCTAATCTATGGACCTCAGTCTTTGCAGAATTCAAAATTAACTTGCAGTCTGATTTACTAAAGCTTTTCTCCCATTCAGTCTATGGGGAAAATGCTTAGTAAATGAAGCCCTTTACTTTGTTATAGCCAATCTATAACCACCACTAACTTACTATTAAATTCCTGAAGCACTCCAGTCACATCCTTCCCCAATGACACATCATTTGCATAAAGATAACACCACATTCCAACAGAAGAGAACAGTAATTCTAGTGGCTGCATAAATATGTTAAACAGCAGAGGGAAGAGACGGGACTCTTGAGGAACCTGACACGTGTTCATCGGGACAGAAGATAAAACCCCCTTGACATACAACTGAGTGGATCTTTCCTTCAAAAAGGAGGCTATTCTAGCCCGAAAACCAATTGATTTACAACTTTGTGGCAGAATAGAAAACACCACAATCAAAAGCACAAGAAAGGTCCAGGAAAGTTCCCCCCCATCCACTCTGCATATGTCGCCATCACTCAGACACCAAAATGATCTCAGTGCTATGACCTGCGGGTGATATCTCCAAATGAGTTAATTTAGTGCATTCCCTGACAGACGTGAGCAACTCTCATAATCCAGGGTATGTTGAGTACAATGTTGATCTCTCAGATTTATTGCCAATGCCCTTCTTAATACTTGCATTGTGTTACAGAGCTTCCTTCTGGAGTTCATAGGGTGTTATATGCACAGGCAATACGTCTAGATGTGCCTGGATGTTATTTTTAATCAGGCCAATGACGCCTGATACAACTGAAACTTTCTGTATCTTTCAGCCACATTTTCTTGGTCTCTGACTGCATCATTTGATACTTGAGAATCTTCTCTTTCTCCATATGATCCTCAGAATAGTAGCTTGGTATTACCATTTCTATCAGCAATGCTGTTCTTGTGCTTTTCTTCTTTACCACAATATCTGGTTTTCTTGCATCAAGCTTTTATCTGCTGGAATAGAAATGTTCCAGGTGATCACAACTTCTTCATTCTCTACAGTTTCCTCAGGGTTGTGATCCCAGTGCTTTTATGGTACAGTGATGTTAAAATGTTTACAATTTCTACTGGATAAGCTGTGCTACCTTATTATTGTTTTCTGTTTAAAGGCCTTGTGAAGGAGTGCATATGAGAGAGTCCCAGAATACCTTAAGGGACCGGCTCCAGGTACCTGGCCTGGTCCACCTTAATGCAATTCTCAAAATGGAATCTTGGTCCCAAAGCATTTCTCTAAGCAATTCCCAGAAGGGATTCTTAATTCAAGAACATTTATTTCAGCAGGGGGATAAGAAGGCAGGCCTAGGAGAGAACAGAGAGACCCTAGGTAGGAGAATGAAGCCAAGTATATGCCAAAACTGCTTATGTTTAATTGCTATAGCTTTATTTTCAAGACTGCTGAGGTAAGCAGTTCTTTTTCTGCTTCTTTTGTGAAAATAATACAAGTTTTTGTTAAGAAATAGCTGGAGACCAGACTCCTCTGTCCTCTGGCACATTCCTCAAGCCACAGGCTGCTCCCATGGTTTTATAAATGGTGTCAGAGGTGGGATTCCTGCTTAAACTGCCTGCACAGAATAAGGACCCATGCCTAAACAAAACCTCTCACTATTTTATTCCATTTTTATTTATCCGAAAACTTTTTTAATTTTGTTAAAATTTCTTTGCTGGTTTTCTATTTCCTTATATTGAATACTGTATATGAATCCTTCAATGTTGTGTTCCGCGGTCGTGGGGCGCCACGACCACGGCCCCCTACCTTATCTGTGGTGTTCCTTCGCCGCGGGAGCCCCGGGGGAGGGCTCCAATTCAGGCCGTCGCTCCCGCGCGGCCTCCCGAGCTGCTCGCTGCAGGGGGAGTCATCCTGCTCCCCCCTTGCGGCGTCCAGTGGTGTCTCTCCTCCGCGGGACAAAATCCAAGATGGCCACCGCCATCTTTAGGCACGAGGCTCAGCTGTTCCCTATGAGCTAGAGCAGAGGAAGTATAAAAGGAGACTTCCTCTGCTCATTCCTCAACTTGGCAACGTCTTCGATCGCTGTCTAGTCTGTTTGCTTCAGTGAGTTCCTTGAGCTTGGCTTCTGGTTCCTGCTTCATCTTGGCTTACGGTGATTCTCTGGTTCCTGACTTCGGATTGGCAAGTGGTGATTCTCTGGCATTCGACTTCGGACAGGCAAGCGACGACCCTCTGGTACCCGACCTAGGACTCCTTCAAGACTACCGTCTCCAAGGGCCCACCTAAGTCCCAGCAGCCCGGGTCCCTACAGGCTCCTCCCGGGGGGACCGCGGGCTTCCAGGGTGAAGCTCCAGTCAGCCCTTGCACTGTCACCTGACCTCTCAAAGGTCCACCTAAGTCACAGCGGTCTGAGTCCCTACGGGCTCCACAGACTTCCAGGGGTGAAGACGCAGCTCCTCTTCCCGGCTCTTCATCCGCCTCCACAGTCGCAGCAGTCTCTAGTGCCCAGGGCCAGCCGGTCCCGCCTCCTGCTCTGCCTTGCCACCCGACGAGAGAACCTACGGATAATCTGGACGGTATACCATCCTCCCGTCGGCCAAGGGTTCACAAGCCTGAGCATAACATTCAATTTACAACAGCTTTAAAGATAAACCAGACTCAGAATTACGATCCTTATGTATAACACATACTTTCATCTTGTTCATAGCAACATATTCGCCCGTTAGAAAAATAAAGATTATTTTGTACTTATGTCATATGGAGATTTTCATGAGAATCTTTTGTTCCTTTTGTTTGCAAAATGTCGACGATTAAAAAAAAAACAAAAAACCAGTTCAGCTGGTACTAATGACGGCTGCCAGTAACATGCCGACGTTGACAACGTTTCACCAATGCTGCGTCAGGGAGATGTAATTATTATATCTCTTGTGAACCTCTCTTCTAATGATTCCATTTTACAGAACCTGCATATATCTGTTCTTCCATTTTCTTCATCTTGTCTGTAATCCACTATCCTGTGCTGCAATTATTAGCATCTCATTTTCAGGTATAAGCTCACCTCTCTTTAGTCATATATAAGTCAGGTTTGATCCACATGGGGTTTCTGAAGCAACTCTGTATTTCCTTCTCTATTTATTCTTTTGTCAATTTGTTTTCCTGGTCGGATTCTTTAAAGAGATTTTTGCAAATTCCACTGCTTCTTTCCCCTTATGTGCTGGTAGATTCTCACTCATTCCTTCCACATGCTAAAACAATCATCCAAGCATAAGTATGAAGACCGATTTTGACCATTTACTTTCATACCTCAGCAATTTGAATATTTGAATCTGTTGATGCTGTTGCTAGGTATGCTTGAAGGCTTAGATTTATACATATAGAATTGATGTTCTATTTGTATCAGGTCCATACCACCTTCAGCTCTTGGAATGTACAATCTTGGCATACACGGATTCTTACAGATTATTTGAGAGACATGGAGAAGTTTTCTTATTTGTGA
Organism: Rhinatrema bivittatum; assembly: GCF_901001135.1. Classification (NCBI taxonomy): domain Eukaryota; kingdom Metazoa; phylum Chordata; class Amphibia; order Gymnophiona; family Rhinatrematidae; genus Rhinatrema; species Rhinatrema bivittatum. The sequence goes on along the minus strand of NC_042617.1, from coordinate 103,141,137 downwards.
ATCCGACTGCTTAAGATCTTTATCTGGCCAGTCTACAATTCCAAAACAACAGAAGAGTGCAGGAACTGCAAGTTGATTAATAGCTTGCATTTTATTTCGTGTTGTTAAAGCACCGTATGTTCCTTCCTTTTTAAGTTTTTTTTATGCTACATTCCTCAATTAGAGAGACACTTGCAGTTTTGCTTAATTTTTCCTTATAGAATGTTGCCTTAGCACATCTATCCAGGCTGAGTATAATCCTGATGTCATCCAAGAAACTCTTCACTACTCTGAGCAGTTTGGCTAAATGATAAGCACAGGTGCTGTAAATCTTAAGTCATCCATAAACAGTAGGTATGATATCTGTGGATCGCTGGTGTCTCCGGAATTAAGGTGAAATCCATAGCCCAAAAAGAATTAATAAGAATCCTCAATGGATTTAGTGCCAGGTAAAGCAAGAGCTGTAAAAGGGAATCTCCCTGAGATATTCCTTGCTGGATTTTGATATTAGGAATAATACATTATACTTGTTCATAATTCAGCTGCCGTGCTTTCTGCCACATTTTCATGACAAACTTGATATACTCAAACAATCCAGGATTCACTCTGTACATTCTAAGGCAATTTATTATCCAAAAGTGTGAGATACAATCAAAAGCTTTTTTATAATCTATCCATGCTATACTGGAATTTCGACGTCTTATAACTGGTCACGATGACTTTATTCAGCGTCAACTGGTCCTTGGTTCCACAGGCTCCTCTTTTGTTGCCTGTTTATTGCCATGATTTTATTCAAATATGTGTGATCACATATTCTATCTACATTTATTACAATGAACAGCTTGTAAATTATAGGTAGGCACGTCATTGGTCGATAATTTTTGGGATGTTGCTTAGATCTTCCTTGGGAAGAAGAAGTGTTCTTCCTGTTAATTAACCATTGTGGTGTTAATTCTGGTTGTCTAATCAGCTTATTCTTGCAATTTACTATATGTAACTGCTTGAGCCAAAAACTGAGCACACCATCAGGGCCAGGGTTGTTCCAATTTGGGGAACCTTTTTTTTTTTTTTTTTTTTTTATAACCTGGCTTCCAGCTCTCTCATTGTTACTTCAGGCCATTCCATAGTTTTGATGTCTGACCTTTCCATACTATCCTGTAAGCTGCATAGACATTTGTTTCTCTTTTATACTCTACAGAATTCTCATTTAAATATCTCCAGAGCTCTTCTGTTTGTTATTGACCTGTTGCAAGGAGTTAGCAATCTGTAGTTATTTAGGAGAGTTGTGGGTGGATCCTTGGACCGGTGGCAGATGACCACGCCCCCCGGGGGGGGGGGGGGAGAGATCCCGAGAGGGACCACGGTCAGGCTCAGAGTATGGAGACAGACACACACTAGTTCTTTTATTAGACAGTATACTGAACCACCAGATGTGGCAGTAGTGAGCTGGAATGCCCGGCTGGGCTGCAGTCCCTCAGATACTGGAACAGCGATCCCTGGAGGCTGAGCTGTAGAGAAACTGAAATAAGGTGAGTAGGCAGGGTATGCAGAGTTCATGTACTGAACCAGATGGTAACACTCACACAATGTCTCATAGAAGCCCAGGAGCTGGAAAGTATAGGCCCTCGAGAAGTGAGTACCTGGTTCCAGGGAAAGCTCTGAGAGAGCGATGGTAACTCACTGAAATAGTTGGCAGTAATGACTTCCAGGCAGAAGAGAGTATTGAGTAAGTCTGGGAAAGAGGGCCCTCGAGGAGCGAGTATCGGTTCCAGCTGTCACCTGAAAAACAAAGAAGAGAGCGAGGCCCCCGAGGAGCAGGTACCCCTAATAAGTCCAAGGAGGCAGAGTAGCTTAGGAGTCGAAGCGAGTCCATAATCATTCCTTGCTAACTCGATCTGTTAGCAAATTCCAAGACCTTATATATCCGTCGCGGGTGACGTCATCTTCGGGGGACGCCCCCGAGGTTCGTGCCATCGCCGGTACTTTAGTCGGGGCCGCGTCGCGCACACGCCCCTAGGCCTCCAGGAAACATGGTGGTTTGCAGCGTCTAGCCGATCCGGGGACGCCGGAGGGCCTCAGCAGAAGGATGCCGTGGCAGCCAATCTTCCGGCGGACGAAGAGGGAGGCACCAAAGAGGTAAGGGGGGCGGAGAGAGGGCATCGGGAACCGACGGACACAACACTGTTTCAGCTTTAGTTTGTGGTGTTCTAACTGCACTTATGGTCGTCCCCAGTTCCCTATAGAATTGCTTTGGATTCTGTCTCAATATTTTATTTTGATGTTTCCCCTTTCTATGTTCTTCATATCTCCACAGCTTTTGTGCTTCTGCTGCTATTTTCAGTTTATTATTGTATAAAAAGATAAGATCTTCTTCTGTTAGTGCAGCATATTTCAGCTTGAGATTTTGAAATTTTGAATTTTTCTCAGTTTTTATATCCCCTACCCTTTGAGGTACTGGTCAACCAGTAACATCTCTCCTCTATACATTTTTTCCAAGCAGAGGGATATTATTTTTCTTCTTTGCTTCTGACTTTGTGTCTTTATTGGTAGGACTCTCTTTACAATGATTTTTCCTGTATAATATTGTATTCAATTTATTGCTATGACCTGCCTTAACTGCCCCCTTGCCCCGAAATTCATCCACTCTCATTTTCTTCCAAGTAAGAAGTAAGTTGTCCAGTTATCGCTTTTTCTAGAAATGCCAACAACTGGTTGATAACTGCTATACTGTGAAGCATCCAATGTAGATTTCTTCAGGATTGGAGTCACCACTGAACTACCTAATTTAGGAGGGAAATACCCTCCATTAATGATCCATTAATAATCTTCATCCCCTATCTGCACTAAAGTCTCCAGTGGATCATTGAAAGCAATCACATTTATATTTCCTCTAGTTTTTCATCTTTTCACTTCCCTCCCTCCAGCTCTGTGGCCACTCTCAGGTACCCTCTGCGAGCCTATAGATTTTAAACCACATTTATTCCTCACTGTTCCAGATCCCAAAACTAGATCTAATGAATACCCACCCACTTGTCTAGGGCCAAAAATGATATTAAATAAATCAGTGTCTGCCAAAAAAGTTAAAATGATCTGTGCTATCACATAATCCTTATCTATGTGTACATTAACATCCCCTGTCACAATCAAATTAGGCAATTTTAGTGAAGCAACCATATTAGGGGGCAACACACTGCCAATACCTGAACTGCTTCTGCCAACCCACACCGTACAAACAGCTCCTCATACTCCATAGGCAAATTTATATCAAATTTAGATACACAACAATCTGTTTAAAAAATTACAGCAACTCCTCCCATCCCTTTTCCTGACCTGAGAATGAAAAACAAACAATGTTATAACCTAAAGGAGAAAGCTGTGATAAAGCCACTCCCTCTCTCTGGTAGCCAGGTCTCCATGTTGATTACTAAATCTGGCTTTTGATCTTCAATCAGGTCAAAGATAATGGAACATTTATTAACTGAATGAGCATTTGTTAACATGCACTTTACCTAATTAACACCCAGATGGCAATGAGCATGAGACCTTGCCACCTGTACAAGCACTTATTCTCGCCTATTGTACCTGACCCCTATCCCTTCTTCGAGTATAATACCCTCTGCCCATATTATATGGAATAGAAGAGCCGGGGGAAGATGGCAACTTTCTCACACAATACATCTTCACAATCAGCTCAAGCCACTATCTGCTCACCAAAGACATCCCCTTTGGGGCTTGCCAACGGGCATGCTAAGGAGCACTTGCCTTTGGTTCATGCTTAGATGGCTCGGGCCCTTTGTATGAGGGTGGCAGATGATGTCTGGTGGGCGTGACACACTATGCATAGGCAAGGGAAGCGGAAACCGAGCTGCTGAATCCAAGTTCTCCTCCCGGGCAGAACAAGTCCTGCTCAATGCCAGGGACAGGTTTAGAGACAATAATATGTAAAGCAACTGATATCATTGAATTTTTAGGCTATACTCTTCAATCTCCTCTTTCTGTAGATTTCTGTAATTCACAGCATGGATTGCTCAACAATACAGAAGCAAATGTTACTGTCCACTCTACCTACCCATTTCCTGCCTGGTGCTGCACACACCCATCCCATAGTTCTTCAACACCTCCATCACCGTCTTCAGCGAGCCAGGACTATTTTCTGCAAAGCCCAGGTAATTGTAAGAGCCCATATTGATTACATCTTTGATAGCCTGACCTGTGTACCTTTAAGAAAAGCCAAAATTAAGAGACATTAGTTTACCCCTTTGAATGTTATAAATTATTCAGTAAAAATTCTGTCATTTTCCTGTATTTATTTTCTCAACTCTACCCATTTATTTACTTTTCTCTTCAGCAATGCCTTCTCTTTGTAGGATGCATTGCAATCTTAATCCTATACACACACACACACCCCTTGGGAAAGGAATTGGGGCCAGGCCCAGTGACTCATTGAAAGTGCTGTGTACAGACCCAGCTCACGTCCTCTGCTTGGCCAGATGTGGGATACTGCCTGGGCACACATCCCCTGGGGGAGAGGGAGCCTCAGACATCACTGATGTTCCCTCTAATTTTTTCCAAGGCATGTGCATGGCTGTTGCAAGGGAGGAGAGAAGGAGGCCCAATCTTGTGCCGTTTCTACCCAAGCTCTGTCACCGTCTGCTACTGCCAGCAGGGACCTAAGCTCGTTTCTCCCTCATTCTCTCCATCTTCTTCTTCTCAGCTTTCATCCCTCTGTTGCCATCTCCTCTTCTCCTTCTAACTTTTCTCACATCTTTCAGCTCTCTCCCCTACCCCTCCATTGCATTTTCCTCTCTTACTTTTTCACTCCTTTTCTTTTTCTTCCATCCTTCCACCTTCTTATTCTTCTACATCATACCCCTGTAACCCATTTCCCAGGGTTTTGCTGTCTTCCCCAGGGCCTTAAAAATATTTCTCTCTCAGGGCTATCTTCACAGGCATATTTTCTCCTAACTGCAGATCCTAAGCAGTGGATTCTTTTCTATGGGGTCGAAGGCTGACCTTCTTGGCTCAGACACTAGTGTGACAGTTCCTTCCCTGTGTGTGATGATGATTCTTTATCCCTTTATGTGATGAAGTGATGCAAGGACAGATAGAACACAGTCTGGTGTTCAAAATAATAGTACTGATTTTTAACTTAAATAAATGTCCAATCAATTCATACTGTCCTTTATACAGTCTGCACTTTCACTGGGGAAATCACACTTGGAACCCTGTATCTTCTTTCTCTGTGTAGTTGTCCTTTATTGCAAACTCTAGGATTTCAACTTGTCACTTCTGTACAGAGGGTGTAAGTTGCCCCAATCTTGCACAGAATTCCTATGTGTGAAGGGAACCCCAAGGAAAAATCCCACCTTAGGTCCAAATGTCCAGATCTTTCTTCTTCCCAACCTGTGTCCTGTCCCAAGGGTGGAGATCCAGTTGTGGCTCTCCAAGATCTTTTCCTTCTTCTCTCCCAACCTCCTGATGTGATCTCTCCAGGGGAAAGCTCTGATGATTGAGAACAGGAATCACGCTCCTGCATCCCTGGCTACAATGTGAGGAGAGGTGGGAAAAACCTCATCGACCAAAAGGGAAAAACACACTAGCCCAACCCCTCTACCTCTTCTTCTCAAATATGGGAACATGTCCAGATATAAAATCAATTTTGATAAATCAGAGTTGTTTCTGATTGATCCAAATACAGAGGTCCTAGAAAGTCTTTCTGAATTTAAAGTGATGGCAAATGGTTTTAAATACTTGGGGATTTTTGTTTCTAGGAATCATATGTTCAGAATTATGCCCCATTAATAAGCCAGCTGAAACAAAATATGTTAGCACGGGAGTACCTGATGATCTTAAAATTAATCTGTTGCCAGCATATTCCCTGCTAGATTCCAGTCAGTGTGTTTAATGATCTAAATAAATGCATGTCCAAATTTATATGGCAGGGCCGACGGGCCAGAATAAAGTTAAGTCACCTTTGGCTGCCCAAAAATGAGGGTGGTATGGCTCTACCTAATCTTCACATATAATATTGGGCAGCCAGACTTATTTTTTGAAAGCATAGTTAACCTCCTGAGATGAAGCTTGGCTTATGCTGGAGAGGATTCAGGCTGAGGTGGTCAATTTGGTGACACTTACTTTCCTGCCTCGCGATTCCCCTAATAGTAGAAGAGTGTGCAGGAATAGTCCTCTGTTGGCTCACATGATGCAAATTTGGAGGCAGGTGTTAACATTTTTGGGCATGGACACTGAAACTACATCTCCTGTTACTCCTATTTATGAAAACCCAACCGTTTCAGACTGCAAGTTCTCACCAGCATTTAAGGTTTGAAACATAAACATAGAAACATTGAAATGACGGCAGAAAAGGACCAAATGGTCTATCCAGTCTCCCCAGTAAACTTATGATAGTTTGTGCTGTGCCAGGTAGGTTACTCCATGATCTGTTTCTCAGACCATAAAAGTCAAGGCTGTCTGAATCCAATTCCCCGTTACCCCTGTGCTTATCAGTTTCCCACACTAGCCCTTGTTGATTATTGTTGAATCCAATTCCCTATTATGCCTTGTTGTTGAAGCAGAGAGCAATATTTGAGTTGCATCAAAGAATCAATCTTATTGGTTAACAAGTACATTTTAAATGGGTTATATGTATGTAAATTTTGGGATTTACATGTGTGGTCGGGCCTTGTGCACAGCGTGCGCATTTTACAATAGGCCCAGCCGTGCGCCGAAGTGCCGGGCCTCTCCAAAGGGGTGGGTGGGGGTCAGGGTCTGCTTGGGCCGGGACAGCACCATTTTATGCATGTTATAAAATCGACCCCCAAGGGCAGTAACTGTCGCATCAGCAAATTACCCCCATATTTGTTTCCCCAGGCATAAAAGTTGGGGCCCTCAGTTGCTGAATGAATCCAATTCTTCTTTTCCCCCTGCCGTTGAAACAGAGAGCAATGATGGAGTTGCATCAACAGTATCAAGGCTTATTGGTTAAGGGTAATAACTGCCGTACCATCAAATTCCTCCATGCACTCTTTTCTTCATTTCCATCCTTTAGCCTTTAGAGTTCTACAATATTTATCCCATGCCCTTTTGAATTCTTTCACTGTTTTGGTTTTCACCACCTCCTCCAGAAGGGCATTTCAGGTATCCACTACCCTCTCCATGAAGAAATATTTTCTGACGTTGGTTCTGAGGCGTCTTCCCTAGAGTTTCATTTTGTGATCCCCTAGTTCTACTGATTTCTTTCCAACAGAAAAGGTTTGACATTTGCACATCTTTAAAACCTTTTAGGTACCTGAAGGTCTGTGTCATATCACCCCTGCGCCTCCTCTCTTTCAGAGTATACATATTCATATCCTTCAGTCTTCCCTCATAGGTTTTCTGATACTGACCCCACACCATTTTGGTAGCTCTTCTCTCAACGGCCTCCATCCTGTCTCTATCCCTTTTGAGATAAGGGCTCCAGAACTGAACACAATATTCCAGGTGAGGTTTCACCAAGGACCTGTACAAGGGCACTGCCACCTCCATTTTCTTACTGGTTATTCCTATCTCTATGCAGCCCAGTATTCTTCTGACTTTAGCTACTCACACTGCATCGCCATCTTCAGATTGCTAGAAAATATCATCCCAAGATCCCGCTTTTGGTCCATGCACATCAGCCTCCCCACCCCCACACCATCTCATACCACTCTTTTGGATTACTGCATCCCAGATTCATGATTCTATACTTCTTGGCATTGAATCCCAGCTGTCAAATCTTTGACCACTCTTCAAGTCTTCGTAAATCCCTTTTCATTCTCTCTACTCCTTCAGGAGTGTTTACTCTGTTGCAGATCTTGGTATCATCCGCAAATAGACAAACTTTACCTTCTATCCCTTCCGCAATGTCGCTCACAAAGATATTGAACAGAACCCATCCCAATACTGATCCCTGTGGCACTCCACTTAACATGGCTTTCTCTTCAGAGTAGGTTCCATTTTCCATTACACGCTGTGTCCTATCAGTCAACCAGTTTGTAATCCACTCCACCACCTTGGCACTCATTCTGAAGCTTCTCATTCTGTTCACAAGCCTCCAAAAAGATGACATTGAGCACTCTTCCTTGATCCAATTCTCTAGTCACCCAATCAAAAAAAATCAGATTTGTCTGACAGGACCTTTTCTCTGGTGAACCCATGCTGCCTCAGGTCCAGTAACTTACTGGATTGTAGATAGTTCAGTCAGTATCCTTTCTTTTAGCAGCATCTCCATTAATTTTCCCATCACCGAAGTGAGGCTAACCAGCCTGTAGTTTCCAGCCTCCTCTCTGCTACCACTCTTATGAAGCGGGACCACAATCCATCTTTTCCAATCTTGCGGCACCACTCCCGTTTCCAGGGATATATTGAACAAGTCATTTAGCAGACCGCCAGGACATCTGAGTTCTCGTAATATCCTGGGATGTACCTTATCCAGCCCCATGAACTTGTCCACATTCAGTTTTCCTAGCTCTTCCCATACATAAGTTTCTGTAAAAGGAGTTGTATCTAGCCCATTCCCTTCTACGGTCTTGTCAACCAGCAATGGTCCTTCTCCAGGGTCTTCTTTAATGAACACACAAAACTGAAGAATTTGTTTAATATTTCCGCCATTTTCTTGTCTGTTTGGCACATTGCTCCTGGTCATCTTTCAATTTTACTATACCACTTCAGGCTTTCCTTCTTTCTCTTATATATCTGAAAAATGTTTTGCTACCTTTCTTTATCTCTTGGGCAATCCTTTCTGCCACTTGACCTTTTGCTTTTCTGATTTCTTTCTGTGTCTCCCTCATTTTCACCAGGTATTGATCCCTGTATTCCTCTTTTAGGGATCCTTTATACTTCTTGAATGCTGATCTTTTTGCCTTTATTTTCGCAGCCACCTCCTTTGAGAACCAAATTGGTTTCTTTTTCCTTGAACTTTTCTAACATAGATTTGTTGCCTTTGTAATAGCTCCATTTAATTTAGCCCACTGTTGTTCCACCTCACCCATTTTCTCCCAGTCTTCTAGTTCTTCCTTCAGGTACATCCCCCATTTTGTCAAAGTCCTTATATTTGAAATTCAAAACTCAGGTCTGTGTGACTTCTTTGTATCTTATTCACAATATCAAACCAATACATCTGATGATCATTTGTACTCAGGTAGGCTCCTGTTCGGACATTATAGACATTATCCCCATTTGTGAGCACTAGGTCCAGGATTACACTAACCCTCATGGGATGTATTACCATTTATTTGAGCATAACTCTTTGGAGGGCATCCAGTATCAATCTACTTCTCATAGATTCTGCAGAAGGGATACTCCAGTCTACATCTGGCAGATTAAAATCTCCAATGAGCAGCACTTCTCCCTTCTTTCCCATCTTGGAGAGATATGGGGTTGGTTTGTATAGCTCAGTTATGGGATGATGGGGGATTTCTTACCTCTCAGTCTTTATGTGAAGAATTTGCTATTTCCCTAGATTCTCACACTTTTTATTTACAACTGAGGCGTGTTTTGGGGGAATTTGACTTGACCAAACCTTTACGTCAGTTGAATGGTCTGGAGGATTTTGTAAGTTATCCAGATGCTTATGTCAAAGGTATCTCACTGAGGTACCTGGAGATTCTTCAGAGTAAATATAGTAAAGAAACCCCATGATTTATTAATGCATGGAATGAAGACCTGGGTGTTGACTTGGATTTCAGGGCTTGGAAAATTATTTGGACATCTGCCCACCACATTTCTATATGTGCTAGAAGAGTAGAGCTTATGATTAAGTTACTGAATAGAACCTATTGTACTCCTGTATTTTATTCCAAATGTTTCCCAGGTACCAGTGTCCAATGTTGGCCAGACAGGCACATACATTCATTTTGAATGGTTCTGCCCTGAAGTGCGAAGTTTCTGGTCGAAAGTTACACAAGAAATAGCTGATCTTCTTCACCTCCCTATTGATGTCACACAGTGATTGGGATTACTGGGAAGATGGCATTGATCTCTAGTTCCAGTGAAATGTAGGACACTGGTTGGGCAGCTTCTCCTAGCTGCCAGGTTCACTATTGCCACTTTCTAGAAGGTCAGATCTAGCATTATTGGCTCTTGTAGATATGGGATATTGCTGACATAGAGAAATTAAGATAACCTTAAGGGTAAAAGTGCTAAATATAACACTATTTGGGGCTCGTATTTAATTTGAGTACTTCATAATAGTTTAAATGGGATAAAGTTATTTATCTTTTCTCTTCTTTCTTTTCTTTTTGATCACCTTAGTCATCATCTTAACATGTGATCATTCTTGAAGTGTAGCTCACTGCCTTAATTTTAACTAATTCTTTATATAACATTGATGTATGCCTGAAAATTGATAAATAAAGAGTTGCAAAAAAAAAAAAGTCCAAAAATCTCCTCTGAGGTGAATGCTGTCACTGCTGCTTCTCCATGGAAGGGGATGAGATTAATAGGTCTTCAGTCCCCAGCCTCTGCATCTGGGGCTTGTCCTCACCAATGGGTCCAGGGTTTCAACCCAGTCAAAAACTTCTAAATACTCAAAATTCAACAAAGTCTATCTTCCTGAAGTGAAGCAGACCATCTTAGGCAGGGAGTTCACTGATAACGAATTTTCCCTGAAAGAAAACACTAAGTTAGGTTAGTGGGCCTAACTCAGCCAGGGAGAAAAACAAAACTGCTCCTCATGCCTTGATAGCTCAACTTAAAAGACTACATTGACTAAGCCACTAGCCCCCAAATGGACTAAGACGCTACCCTCACATCCAGCCTCAAGTGAAAGTGCTGCACAGGAATGGTTTCTCCCACTAAACTGGAAAATACCTAAGGCAGGGATCTAGGGCCATCTAGTGGAGACCCAGGGGTCTTTACACCTCTTCCCTAAAATGCCTCCATTCCCATTCTTATGCCTTGCTTCCAGCAATGCTCTCTTTCTCAGCATCTTGTCTCTTCCCCTCAGCATCTGATCCCCTGACTTTTAACTTCCTTCCCAAGCATCCACCCCATGCCTCTTCTCCCCATCCCCAGCGTCCATCTCACCTGCCTTCTCTCACCTCCTGCATTCATCTCCCCTACCTTCCGCCCCTTCTCCCTCATCCATCTCCTCTCCCTTCTACCAATATCTTTCCTCTGCCTCCAACAGGTAAACTTAATTGAAGGGCGGGGGCCCATCCTGTGGTTGCCAACCCCTTTGCTTAGTCTGTGCCAGCACACTGGGGGCATGTTTTAAAACGCAAACCAGGGGGCCTGACATGCCATCTACAAGTGGTGAACATGCTCGTGGTGCCAAAATAGAGCACAGTGGTTGCCAGCCACAGGATGGGCTCCCATCGCTCAACCAGTTGAGTCCTGTGTGGCGACAGTGCAGCAATCTGTGCGGCTTAGTGTGCTAGAGGAATGCTGCACTTCCCTACAGGCATGCATTTTAGGGGAAAGCGCGGTCACTGCTTAACAGTGATACCTGCTGGCTAGAACTAGGAGGCATCCATACCAGAACTCCAGGGGTAGCCACAGTCTGGCACAGGAATTTCACTGTAATGGTTGGACTAAGGAAGGCTATAAAATAGGGGGAAAACCCTGGAGTAGTTAACAAGAGCCAATGGATTGTAACACCAGCTGAGGCAGGTTCCGATTTGGCTGGGAGCATAAAAGAATAAGAGCACCCATTGGGCCAAAAATACAATAAAAAAAAACAAAAAAACGACAAGTGAAGCAGGAGGCCAAGGCACCATAAGATTATCATTCACAATAGTTTTTTTCCCCTCACCCATTAGTCCTTCCCATCTTCGTGCTACAACCATGAACTAGACTTGTAAAGAAGCCCTCCTGTGATCCTTTGTTTTTATCCATAAGTAGTGTACCTAGAGCAGTGGTTCTCAACCTTTCTTAGGCCGGGACACACCTGACAGTTGATTCTCACATGCTTGACACACTGAACATGTGACCATCACGGGGCTAAATGTAAACATGTACTCTGCATCCACAGGAATCCCCTCAACCCCCAGCAATGAGTGCAGAGCAGATCTAGGGCATTACCCTGTACAACTCGCCATACAAAAAAGATACTTTGGTTCTGATCACATCCCAGTAAAAGCAAAACAAACTCCTTTTACTATCAGGCAAAATAGCCTTCCTTATGAAAAGACAGTAATTTACCACTAATGCATATCCTATTGAGAAAACACAACAAATAAGATTGATACAAATGCCTACATGCTAGTTAAATACCTCACCTTGGTCACACACCCTTCACCAAGTACAGAAAAACCACAAATTATAAACATGGAGACAGAAACTGGAATGGAAAACCAAAAAAGCCACTCTGCATGCAGTGTGAACCTAGAGAAATGGAAAGAGAAATATAGCACCTAACAGACTCTCAGGATTTGCAATAATGCACACAAACTAACCCGCACAAAGTTACACCTGTATTATGGAACACACTAAAAGAGATGTACCTACAAATGTCGGTAAAAAACCCCCCCTTTAAATAAATAAATAAAGTTACAATCCTATCTAAGAAATACAACTATTAAACCAGGCCCTCAACACTAATACATTTCCAATTGGGAAAACAGAATAAGCCAAGCTGCTATAGAGCTCCACACAGAAATAATTGTAAAGCTATATTAAAAATGTTACAAAACAGCTGCTGAACAGAATATACAACAATTAAAAACTCATAAAAATTATTAACACATGTCCAAATATCAATAAAATATTTCAAAACAGCAGACATCGCATAATACCCAAAAATTAAAATGGCAGTCAATCAAGAAAAATAAATTTAAAAAGCCACCTTTACTTACCCTCTCCAGCAACTCTCCTACTCCTTTCCCTTCCAGGCCAATAGCACTCACCAGAAGGACAAGGGCTGCTGAAGCTCTGTCCTCACAATCCTCTTCCTTAGCGCCCACAACCAGTCACTCACACACACCCCCAATTAGACCCCATGACCAGTCTCAGTCTCTCTCACACCCGTCATCTTCCTGACCAGTCTCTCTCTCAATCACACTTATAGTCTCTTATATACAAGCTCTCAATCACACACAAATGCTCTCGCACCCATTCACACCAGCTCTCACCCAGGCTTCCATTCACACCCACACACACAAGCTCTCACCCAGGCATTCATTCACACCCGCAGACACCAGCTCTCACCCAGGCTTCCATTCACACCCACAAGCTCTCACCCAGGCATTCATTCACACCCGCAGACACAAGCTCTCACCCAGGCATCCATTCACACCCGCAGACACAAGCTCTCACCCAGGCATCCATTCACACCCACAGACACAAGCTCTCACCCAGGCATCCATTCACACCCACAGACACAAGCTCTCACCCAGGCATCCTTTCACACCCACACACACAAGCTCTCACCCAAGCACCCATTCACACCAGCTCTCACCCTGGCACACACACACACACAAGCTCTCACCCATGCATCCATTCACACCCACAGACACAAGCTCTCACCCATGCATCCATTCACACACAAACACACAAGCTCTCACCCATGCATCCATTCACACCCAAACACACAAGCTCTCACCCAAGCACCCATTCACACCAGCTCTCACCCAGGCTTCCAATCATACCCACACACACACACAAGCTCTCACCCAAGCACCCAGTCATACCCACACACACAAACTCTCACCCAGGCACTCATTCACACACAGACACACACAAACTCTTATCCAGGCACTCATTCACACACAGACACACACAAACTCTTATCCAGGCACTCATTCACACACAGACACACAAGCTCTCAACCAGGCACTCATTCCCACATAGACACACTCGCTCTCACCAAAAACATATTCCTTCTTCACTGCAGGAATGGGCTCCAGTTCTGCTGCAGCTTTACTCCGGTGGGCCTTCTTTTTGCGCTCCCACGGGAATGGGCTCCCGTGGTGGCCTCGGTCGGGTTTCCTCTTCGCCACCACGGGGACGGGCTCCCGTGGTAGCCTGGGTCGGGTTTCCTCTTCACCGCCATGGGCTGTGGCGGCCTTGCTTCGTCGGGGTTGGGTTCCCTCTTCGCCGCCACGGGCTGTGGCAGCCTTACTTTGGAGTTCGAAACTGCTATTTCTCCCATCCCACCCCTGGGCTAGGCAATGCCTGCCTCACCGGCCAATCAAAGGCTTCCTCTCTTCTTCCTACTCCCACTGGTAAGTAGAAGGAAGGAGGTTTCCAATTGGCCTGCGCGGGGGCAGACAGAATGAAGGAGGCTTCCCATTGGGCAATGGGAGTAAGAAGAAAGGAGGCTTCCAATTGGCCCTCGGGGGCTGGGAAAAGGGAAGTGCAACGGGCAGTGAGACACCGGGAGACACGACACACCTGCCGGTGTTTGGCGACACACTAGTGTGTTGCGACACACCAGTTGAGAAGCGCTGACCTAGAGCAAAGCATCCCAAAACTGTCCTGGGAACCTTCACAGCTGGCGGGTTGATGAACATGCATGAGATCTATTTGCATATATTGGAGATCTAGTACATGCAAATTGATCCAGGACCAATGCAAGGTGCTCTAGGCAAGTCTTACAGTTTTGCGCCTCCCCCCACCCCCACCACACATATTTATAACAGATTTTATATGAAAAAGAATATCCAAAGCACAGTTGGAGGTAAAAATACCACTTACAACATGTATATTATATTTATATTCTTGCTTTTTTCCAATCTTTTGGTGCAAAAAAGCAAAAAAAAGACACTTGGAATCTGTATGATATTAGGCCTACTGTAGCATGTGTTGGATGTGGGCTTGGCCCTCAAAAAAGCCATGAGTAAACAGAATTACAATTATAATATAATAAACCTCTCATACCAAAACTGCACTATCTATCAGCACTCAAACAGCAACAATCCTACCTATGAAAACGCAACACTACAAATATTACCCCAGGCCCTAAAATACCAATACACCTCCTATTAGGAAAACAGAACAAGCCAGGCTGCTATAGATCCCTACCCAGAAGTTACACCGTAATAGAATACCTCTCCTTGGTCACACATGCAAAACACAGACATATCCAGAATAAAACGACCATAAAGCATAAATGGAAATATGCAGACAAAAACTGAACTGGAAAAAAAAGGCTCTATATGTAGTGTAACAATAGAAAAACAGAAACATTACCATTCCTCATAAAACTTCAGACAATATAATCAAGAAATATAAACATCAATAGTAGTAAAACCATACTAATAAAAGAATATTCCAAAATAGCCAACAAATAGAACTCATAATTTCCAAATACCAATAAAATATTTCAAAACAGTATACACATAAAATAACACCCATTACTTAAAACTAATAAGGATAAAAAAAAAAAATCCCACATTCTCCATACATGGGAACTTTTGATTTCCAGATGCCCTGAGATTGTCATGGATTAGTAGGGGGAGAGGAAGAGGTGTTGCGCACAAATTTTCTCCTCTCTCATATATACACATGCACACGCTTACTCTCATACACACATATAAATGCTCTCATATAGAAACATGGTCTTACTCACAAACACATATGCTCTCTCTCTCTCACACTCACACACACTCTCACTGAAACATATCTGATCTCTCTCACTCACACATATACTCCTTCTCTTCGCCTTCACTCTCCCCAGAAGTAGAAGCAGCAGCAGCCTCCTCCTTCAGCCTCTACAGCTGCCGGGACAATTCCTTCTCTGGGCTGCGAAGGCTGACCCTGCACTGGCCTCCTGCTCCTGCCAGCTGCATGGGCCACGTTGCTCCTCCTGCTGAGGCCATGCCGGCTATGTTGCTTCTTCTGGCATGGACCCCACCTGCTCCTTTAGGCTGATGCTACAACCTGCTCTTCCCTCCTGAGGCCGCACTGGCCGTGCTGCTTCTTCTAGTGTGGGCCTGCTGCTCCTTCGGGCTGAACGCTGCAGCTTGCTTCTCTGCCTGAGGTCATGCCAACCATGCTGCTTCTTCCGGCACAGGCTGCACCGCTCGAGACTGTGGGGCAGGTGGCATTTCCTTTCTTCTTCCTGCCCGTGCAGGCCCCCAGACACCCTTCTTCTTTGCGGCCCACCCAGGTGGGAAGATGGAGATGCTCTCGCTGCTGGCCCCAGCATTGTGGTACTCTAGGCTGCCAGTCAGTCCAGGCAATACTTCCACTAGCCGAGAACTGATCTTATGCATATTCATTGTGGGTATCCTGAAAATCCAGCAGGCTGTGGGAGGTCACTAGGGCAGGTTTTGAGAAGTCAAGTCATTGTTTATGTATACACGCTTTTCAAACAGGAGAGTTCAAAGCTTGTTATAAAATAATTGACAATATTTCATTTACAATATGAGGATGTAAACAAATATAACCACTAATGATTTTAGCCTTTCAATAACAATGTGCAGGTATGGCACATAGCAGGTTTAGCAAATAACTCTGATAGTGAGAAAATAACTATTTGGACAGTACAGGAGAGACCAAGGAAGAAGGGCTTCAGAGTGGCAAGGAAGTGTGTAAAGGAATGAGCAGGGCCTATGCAGGTTACTGGTCTGGGTCAAAAGATTTTTTGAAAAGATATGGCACAAGTTTGATGGAAGGTAGCAGGCTATTCCACAGACCTGAAGCCTTAACAGAGGGTCCATTAGGCAGTGGTTCTCAACTCTGTCCTGGAGGCACACTTAACCAATCTAGTTTTCAGGGTATCTGCAATGAATATGCATGAAATATAGTTGCATTAACTGGAGACCCTATGTATGCAAATCTATTTCATGCATATTCATTGTGGCAATGCTAAAAATCAGACCGGTTAGGTGTACCTCCAGAACAGGGTGGACCTGAAGCCTACAGTAAAAAATAGCTAAATAACATTGCCTACAACCATCCTCAGGAAGTACTGCTCACTAACCTGGATCTGATGCACTATTAGCAAGGGATTAAATTTCCCATAAGAAGATGTGTGGACAATGTACAGGGCTATGTGCCCTAATGTGTGTGTTCAACAACAAGGGACCTTTCCTTAAATGGAATACAAATTTTGTTTATAGTATGTGTGTCACATGGTATGTCCCAGAGAGTGTATGAACCCCTGTGCTAGTGGCAGTATCCCATTAAATGTTGTCAGCTTGCTCTAGAAGGAATGTGTTTGGTATAAGTAAAATTAAAGTTTGGTGTGTGAAGCAGCATGAGAGAATAGTTGCCTACATATAGCTGAGAAATAAAAGGTTAACAAAAACAAAGAAAGTATATATACACACACACATATATTTATACATGGTGATATCTTTTTATTGGACTAACAATATATGTCTTGACTAGCTTTTGAGAGCTAATATTCTCTTCTTCAGATCAGAATGCATGGAGCTAAGTAGATCTTCATAAATGAAAGCAGTAGTAGGGAAGCCCATCTCCTAGAGAAGCCCAGAGCTTCTGGGAGAAGTATGTGGTCCTATCTATAAGGACCACATACGGAGTAAAAGGGAACCGTCAACACCATCCAAGGAAATGCTAAACCCTATTTTATGGTACAGCTGGAGCAGAAAGAATTCATAGTGATATGTTCTGTAGTGAAGATCCTTTCCTTGGTCAAGCTGAGAAAAAGCCACATGCTTTTGTAACACCGGTGTGCTAAAAAAAAAAAGAGTGAAAAGTATAATATGCAGAGAATGTATGGTGTTGGAGGTGATTTTCCTCCTATGGAAAATCCTGAGAGTTAATGGAGTTTGGAAGGTTCCAGCGGTCAAAGGTTATCTGGTGGTCACAGGGTGTTTCTGAAATCCGAGACAGACAGCCTCAGCCCCTTTGGGCAGGGTTTTTTGGAGGCTATATTATCCTGGGGCTCCCTTAGAGTCACCAAGCCAGGATAAAAAGATAGCTATGACCCTCTCTAGGGGTTACAGGAGAAAGGCGGAGTGAGGCAGAGATACCCTACAGGTGTCTCAGGAAGCCTGAGTAATGTGAAAGAGACAACCAAAGAATTTAATATCGAAGTTACAGAATGAAGAAAGGAACTTTAAGGAGGGCCTTCAGGATCAGAAGGAAGCCTGTGCCTGAGTGGAGCCTTTGAGCAGGGTTGGGGAGCTACATTCCAGTTACAGAAGAGGGACTGAGTTGCCTAACAACTAAAACGTTATATATTGGACTATGATGGAGTATGGAGGTTAAGGAGATTCAGGCTTAATCCAAGGCTGAAGAGAGATTGTACATAGAACTGTGATTTGACTTTAGTGTCAAATATTTGAAAAGGACTGAGTGAAATTTCAGAATTTTTACTGGAAGTGTGATTTCTACAAATTTTGGAACTGAACAGTTACTTAAATAAATCATTTTTTGTTGGAGCATACCCTCTGTAGTGGACAGTGAATTTGTGGAGGTGTTTGTGTGAGTGTCCTTGGCTTGATTTGACCCTGCAGGTTTGCCTGCTCCCAGCCAAAAAGGTTTTCCCTCACTTTGGAGGAGTTAGCCCTAAGGCTCCTCTAAGCTGAGAAGGTGACCTTTTCGAAAGAGGGATTATACTTTAAAATCCCAGAGCTTTACTCTGAGTAGCATATCTGAAGTTGGAGTATCAATGATTCTACTATTGAACTGTAACCTGTGATGGTTAGGCACAAAGTCAAAACAATTAGCTGGAGAAAGTTTGTACTGAAGCCTGAATAGTAAGATCTACTATCTCAGGAAGGACTGGAGAAGCAGAACACTTTGGTATACTTTTTCCATGTGAACTCTATCTAGGAAATAAATGAACTATTTGAATTCAGTACTGGAACTGACTCACTTGCTCAGCACAGAAAGACCTAAAACAAGAGTACACTCAAATTGTGCCTATGAAGCAGCACTGAAAATATTTATCAGTGTAAATAAAAGTCAGACCAGTTAGAACCATAACTTGGGTGCAGTCCACAGTTATTTCTGGTAGTGCCTCCAGCTATCAGAGATACCAAGGAGTGGCCTTGATCACACTTGTTTTTGATGGCATTCACTCAGGGTCCATTACATTACCTGATTGACCACTTACCATAGAACCCATAGACAATCAGGCATTGACCCTCCTGAACAAACAATTACATGTTTGAAGATCAGCAGTGGGAAATGTTATTATTGATCAGCAGTCATATCTTTTTTTCTCTAACAATTAAGTACCAAACTACTGGCATTTTAGACAAAACAACATTTCATATAAAAATGAAAAGGAGAATTATTTTCTAATCTGTGGATCAGAATGCCATCTACTTTATAAATAAAGGCAAAAATGTAGATCACCATTTCTGGTAACATATATTGGTTTTCAAGATGCACAGAAGCTCCTTTAGCCCAGCCAAATCCACCAATATGAATTTAAACTAAATGAGCGTATCGCTAGACTGATCCTTATCAGAAGCCCTTGATGATATCACTCATGGCACACTAATATCACATTTTCCTGGGTGGACACAGGGAAGGACATTTTTAAAAACAAGGCACATGGTCAAAGTAAAACAAACTGTATACACCTGCTATGCTTAAAAATGACAATAATAAAATATATTGCGAGAAAAAAAGAAACACCATCTAGAAATAAGATCCGTAGAACAAGCAATAGGGTCAAGATAGAGGTGATTACTTTCAAATAATCTAGCAACAGATGACTACATCTGGCCACCGCAGTTCATTTTCTTAAGCATGTTACCGATCCGAGAATTTCCAGTAGAAAGCCTGTCTGGTACTACAGAATAGACTGAATTTCAATCTTCTGAGTTCTTTACAAAATCATGCATATGACTTAAGTTGCAGTCATCAAAATGCACCCATTTGCCAAAATAAAGCACACATTTCTTGTATTCTTTTTTTTTTACTTTTTATTTATTAATTTTCAATCAAATATATAAAATATTTGACAAAGGGAAAAAAAAGACACTTTGCATAATGATAAAACAATGGAAAAAAATGAACATAGGAAATTGCTTCTATGTAAATTTGCCACAGTTAGACCTCAATAATAAGGGGGGAAAACAGGAAAAAGCCTTAGGGAATGGCTATAACATAAATCTAAATAGAACCAGATAAGGATGGAATCTACATAGCAGAAAACCGCTCATTCTAAGAAAATTCCACTTTAAACAGGGGAAGAGGAAATCACAACCCCCACCATCTAGCATCTAAAAATTCTTTAAGCTGACTAGGATAAAAATAAATGAATCTGGAAGAATCAAGAGTTATCACACATTTACAAGGATAGCGAATGATGCAAGATGCTCCTAAAGAAAAAAACAGAGACTTTCATGGCTAAAAATGGTTTTCCTTTGTTTCTGCATTGCTTTTGAGATGTCCGGAAACATCTAGATCTTCTGACCTCTGAACAATATATCCTTACTACGAAAATAATGTTTTTCGCCTTTATCACAATCTTGCAGAAAAACAAAAAGTCACCAGTGGCCAGGTAGCATGGCCAATCATATTCCCTTCATCAGAATTTAAGGAATTGTATTAAATTAACAGGTATGTCCATCACAGCATTATCCATAGACCTTTTAGGAGCTGGAAGAAAAAAATGTTTTTCTATAGGAGGCAAGGCAGTCTCTGTGATCTTTAAGGCTTCTTTCAAGTAAGCAGAAAATAGCTCAGAAGGTGTATTGAGAGAAATCTGTGGAAAGTTCCCAATTCTCAAATTATGAGATCTAAAAGAATTCTCGATGTTTTCAATTCTACGAGAAGTAAACGATAGATCTGATAATATTAACCTAAACTTCTTGAACCTTAGCAATAGACCCTTCTTCCCTCAAGCACCTTCTTCTCCAGAGAACTAAGGCGAGACTCTTGAGATTGAAAGTTGTTATGCAGGTCAGTAGTCAGCGAGACTAAAGATGTAACAGATTTATTAATGGACATCATTACCATCCAAAGAGAGTCCAAAGTAAATAACTAGAGGTTTAGCAGGAATATCCAAATCCAGTAGAGCCGATGAAGGAGCCATGGTAAACAAAGCTGAGTCTTCCAGATTTCCAACAGGTATGTCAGCCAACAATGAGAGTTATGTAACGGTTCCCATAACAACATTCTGCATGTCCCAAGACTCCCGCAACTAACAGCTGACACCGATCCTGCGCCAGTAAAAACAGGAGAGACAGTTCTGCGATGAAAAGGAGCCGTTAACAGATTTATCCACGTCAGAGAAAACATCAACTGAGGTGGCTGCTCCAACAGAAGGGCACAGAGTGGAACAGCTATCCGAGCTGAGAGAGAATTTTCAGCCGCCGAAGGGCTGGCATCCCCAGGTCCAGCCAAGCCGGCACAGGATGCCGAATTAAGGGCTGTTAAGAGTTCAGGAACTGTTGTTTGATGCAGGGAAGCCGGCAATCCAACCGACTTAGCCTGCCAAATAACTCCTTTCCATTTCCCAATAACAAAATGAAACAGGCAGAGTTAAAAGGAAATCGCAGGAAACCTTCAGGAGGTGCACCGAAACACGTCTGCTAGGCAGCGGCCAACTTGGTTGTCCCCCCACATTTCTTGTATTCTGTCCATCAACCTTTACCCTTTGCACAATGACTCACCTGAATGTCCAGTTGTAATCGTCTGACAGACGTTCCATCAGGTCAAACTGAGGCCCCGGCATACTGCAAATAGGTCGGTTGAAAGCATCACGGACTCTCATGTAAACATTCCTTGTGTAGAAGGCTTCAAAGTCCTGATAAAGTGGAACAAACTCCTAGATGGAAAATATGTAAGGGTGCAAAATATAGTTTCACTTCTTTTAGAATGAAAAACAAAACAGATAAAAGTAAACATGCAATCTGGGATAATAACGTAATACAGAAGAGTCGGTAAGATTTACATTTCAGGCCAAAGGCAAAAACATCCTCAAAAGTATAAAAAGCCTTCAAGTCACTTTGCTTGCGCAATTTTGATGTAGCATATCTTTTGCTTCAAGGATTTAATATCCTGCAAATTATGGAAGGGAAAAAAAGAAAGAAAAATATGTTCAAACAAACAAACAAAAAAAAAGTCACAAAGCCCGTGAATTCTAGCCCAAAAGAACTAAATTTAAGAGCCGGGCAAAAGTCACCAAAGTGTACCGTGCTTTTGACATATATTTTTAAATGCATGAGTATTCCTCTGCAATATTTTCCAGAAGAATAGCCAAAGACAGATAAAGTAAAAATTGTGCAAAAATCTGATTTGCAGACTTTCCCCCCTCCTTTCATCCAAAAATGTATATTTGGCCATTAGAAGCTATGTAACTCATTTGTTGGCAGATGAAGCAGTTCTCCAGGTCTGACCATAGCAGTTACTTCTTAGACAGGGCAATGTCTGCTTTTGATGCAGAGTCTGTGGAAAGTACATGCAATCTTTCCCTTGGAAAACTGCGGTGGGTACAAAGCACCAATGGACTTTTGCAACTGTTTTTTTTTTCGTGTGAATAGAATCTTAAAGGAAAAGAATGTGTGTAGATTTTTAAATCCAATCTGTGTGCTTTATTTTCTATTCCCACCCAAACCCCCCTCAGATGTGGCTAAATGTTGCGTGCATTACAGAAACCCATGTGTACTTTTCAGCCGGATTGTGGAAGGTCAATTTTCAGATGGTCATTTTAGGCGCATAAATCACTATCTGCGAAAATGGCTTGATAATTGTCTTCGGTTATGTCGTAGGAGCTCCTGTTACAAGAATGTTCCAAAATTCCAATGCATTCTTTCCTATAGCATTCATTTCTGACATAACCACATTTTGCTTTTGAGAACTATTATATTTGGCATCCAATGATCCCATAAGAAAAGCCCACTGTAACTTCAGAGACTGTTACAGTACTTCAGCAGATGGTGCTGGGAAGGAGATTCGAGAGGGGGAGGAAGAGTAGGTCAACAAAAAAAAAGTCAGCGTTTGCCAGGCTGTCTCTGCACAAGACAACGGGGCCGGAGAGAATACATTCTAGGTCAGTGCTTCCCAACCTGGGAGACCATCCCAGGGGGGGTCCTCCAGAAGGGATGCCAGAAAGTTTTAGGGAGAAAATATGAGTGGGCTGCTGCTACTACCTGTGATTAGCTGAGCTGCTGCCACAGGCCAGGAATATGGCCCCAAACACTTCACCCCACTTTGCTGGAGGAGGAGGGACAAAGAGGGGCCATTCACACATATGGGAAGCCTCAAACCGCATTGCACATGTTTAGCGGAGATGGGGGAAGAGAGCGACCGATTGTAAACCCCACTACTGCACTTCATGAGGATGTGGGGAAAGAGAGGGGCCTTTTCAGCCTTTGCTGCTTGCTGAGGAAAGCTGGGTTATCACACCAGTGACAAACATTTCCCACTACTGCCACAAGCTCTGTCACTGGCCTAACAGAGAGAGAAAGAGAGCTGCACTAAACAAGTGAGTAGAATGGATCAAAGGAAGAAAGGAGGAAATAGTACTGGGGTTGACAGTATGAGGGGAAAAGGTAGGGAAAAATGAATGAGGCAGGAATGAAGACATGGAGGATAAGGAAGGGGGACAGGAATCTATGATTAACCTGGTAAAGGAGAGTGAGAGTGGATGGCAGTCTATCAGGGGAGAGAAGAGGAACCCCCAGGAACCATGCTGGACAGAAGTAGAGAGACAGGGAGGGATTTAGAGCCATGGAAGAAGGGAAAGATTACTGCCAAGGATCAAGGAGGAGGGACAACGAGACAACAGCCAGGTTTAGATGAAAAGCAGGCTAGAGTTTTGCTTTCGCTAAAATCTAAATTATGTTGTGACTATCATTTTCTGTATATGCTTTTAAGAATCATAAAAGAAAAGAAAGTAGAAAAGAAAAGCAGGCAGAGGGTCAGTTTTCAGGGAGGGTGAGTTTCAAAACTTACGTGGGTTTATCCATGTAACAAGGCCATTTAAAAATTGCTATTCCCTGCCACTGTGGATAAAAGTACCTACGCTGCGAAAAGCATACATACTTTTGCCTGTGGGGGAGGTGAAGGAACAGGGCTAGTCTGGTGGTGGGAAAGTACCTGCAGAGGTTTAATTCTGAAATCCTCGTGCGCATTTTCATGCATGTACGTAACACCTGGCTTCAGAAACTGGTTAAGTAATAGATAACTGAAGGTACTGGTAAATAGAGTTCACTCTGAGGAAAGAGCAGTGATCAGTGGAATGCCTTCGGAGTTGATCCTGGGGCCTGGTTCTCTTCAATATTTTCATGAGTGATATCGCAGAAGGGTTAGCAGATGAGGTTTATTTTATTTTTTTACAAATGATACTACAGTCTCCAACAGAATGGACACTTCTGAAGGTGCAGACAAAATGAGGAGCAACCTATGAGATCTCAAGGGGTGGTCAAGTTCTTGTAAAATAAGTTTCAGTGCAAAAAGTGTAGAGACATGCATTTTGGGTACAGAAATCCAAAAAGTATGTGATGGTGGAAGAGGGGGGGAAAGCATGAATAATGTGCATCAATCAGGAAAGCCACCTCGAGGTAATTATATCTGATGATCTCAAGATAGCAAAATAGTGTTTGACAAGACAATCGCCAGAGATGGAAAAATGCCAAAGTATATATGAAGCGCTATAACCAGTAGACAAAAAAGAGATGATAATGCCTCTGTAGAGGTCATTGGTACGACCGCATCTGGAGTATTGTGTCCAGTTCTGGGAGCCATACCTCTGAAAGGATATGGACAGAGAGGAGGCGGTCCAGAGCTGGGCTACTTAGGGTCTTAAAAATATACACTATAGTGGAATGGAGAGGATGTTAGGATATTCAAAGACCTCAATGGTATAGACTATGCACATGAAGAAAAGATTTTTAAGTGGAAAGGAAGGTCTAGAACAAGAGGTCAGAACAGAAGATTCAAAGGGAGTAGACTCGAGTAACACTAGAAAATATTTTGTCACAGAAAGGGTGGCAGAGGCAAATCAATAATGAAATTCATGAAGAATCCCGAGCTGTCAGAAAGCAAAGTGAAAGTCAGAGATCAACTGTGATCTACAGCCCTGCAAAAGGAATTAAATTTAGGCAGGCTAGAAGGGCCTTAGGTTCTTTATCCGATAATATAGTCTATGTTTCTATGGAAGGTTAGCAGCGGAAAATTCTAAAGAGTAACAGCAATAACTTCATATGTGATAAGAAACAGAAATCGTTTTTGCTGACATAAGCAAATTTGCAAACTTTCCATCTGTTCTAAAACTTGTTTGTAAAATGAATCCAGGCAGATTCACACGGTCTGGCCAATGAATATTCTGAGTCACTAAATGGGCAAGCCAGACCCTCTTTACATATTCCTATTCCAAAGTCAATGGGAGAGCCAAAGCTTAGACTGCCATGTAAACCATGACAGCAGAGGTACAATGGCTGAATTGGTACAAGCAACATAGTGTGCCTAGCACTACTGCAGCTAAGGTTCTACTGTAAGTACTTTGTATGAATGTTTCTTTCACTTGAGAATACTAATAGTACAGCTTTGAATTTTAATGTAGAGACTGTGTACATCTGAAACACTCTGGAAGGAATAAAAGCTGTATTCAGTTTTAGATGCAAGGGAAGATGTAATTGGAACACACACACACTAGTGCCAGAATTAATACAATAAAATATAAATCATAGTGCAGTTTTGCCATGATAGGTATGGGTACAGCCACTGGACAGGTACACTTTTTTTTTAAAATTTTTTTATTGCTGATGTGATTTACCACAGCCACTATGAATGCCCCGAATGTCCAATTTTTATACACTGTTTGGAGCTGTAGTATTAGATAAAAAAGGAAAAAAAAAATGCAATTTACGACATGGGCTTGCTTATTATACTTAGCCTTTGGTTCTATATTAGCATAAGACTTCCAATCATTATGCTTAATTTTTAAAAAAATGACAGTGGTCCTTGTTTAATGTAAATATTCAATGAGGTGTTATTTACCATAAACACAGATATCTGAAAAAAACCCAAAATATCAGATTAAGCAAGTATGTGTGAACAAAACAATGCTTGTGAGACTTTGTCACAACAGTGCCTCTGCAATCACCTACATGGCATGGCAGAAATTTAATATAGTGACACAGAGGTAGCTTTTCAAAGCAATCTAGCCACCTAGCGATAGAATTAAGGAGACTGGCACCTTTGAAAATCTTCCTGCTGAATGGCTAAATATTTTGGCACTTCCGGAGAAAAGATCAGGTGGGGGGGGGGGGGGGGAATATGTTAGATGGCTAACTTTGTTGGCTATCCCTAGGCACAGGGATAGCCGGCTTAAATCTAGCTGGCCATGCATGCCAACCGGAACTCGGTGATCCCCCTCTCCCTTCTACCCAACAGAAAACAAAATGAAGCCCCGATAACAACTCCTCAGATCCACTGCCTCCCTGCTGGATGTCAAAGCTCCCCAACTTCATGAAACTTTCCCCTCAAAAAAACACTTCCTAATTGTGAGTTAACCAGAGGACACAACCTTACTTCCTATCAACCTAGGGTCAAACTGGCTAAATTGTGGCTGAAAATTCACCTAAACTTAACACTTAACTAACTATAATGCTGTTGAGTAAATTTCTAAAAAAAAAAAAAAAGGGGGGGGGGGGCGCCCAAAGAGAATACAGCGGAGGAGATAGGAGAATGAGGGGGGATGGGGTGAATAGGGGCGGAGAGAGGAGAGATATGCGGATGAGTTGGAGTAAGCGCTGGAAGTGTCAGACACTTTTGGACATTTTAGGTACCCCATGAGTGCAATCTTGTTTAATTGTTTTTCTGTGACTCTGCCTGTCTGTGCTGCTATGGACCAAACTGCTGGAAGGATGAGGGGAGGCTTTTGGAAGGGAGCACTGGTCAATATTTTACAGCTTGTAACTGTTTCCCATAGAAAGCAATGGGGATAGTTTTAGAGACTCAGTTCTCTGAAAATACTGACTTGGTGTTTCCAGTTTTTGAACTAATCCAAGATATTTATATTTTGGTCTCGCATGGCCAACTTGATGAATTTCCATGCCTATTTTGGAGAGTTATTATGCCTACAAACAGATGGATGGATTGACAGATATTGATTCTTTTTATATAAAATTCTTTTCAACATTCTGTATGTTGGAAAATATAAAAAGATACCCACCATCTGAAGTCTAGATCAAAAACACCACTGTGGCAAACTGTGGTGCAGACGACCTTATTGTTCATACTTTCCTTAAGAACATGACTTAATTTACCTCACGACTTTTTAGCATAAGGAGTTTATAAATTACTCACATCAGTAGAGCCATATATGGGACCTTAATGTTTACTGAAAATCGTTACAGTGAGATATGCCTACATTCAAAGTAGGAGCTGCCACAGTGCCAACTAGAACACAAGAATCCTAGCACTTATCAATAGCAGAACTTGTTAGATATTCATAGCAACATGTTTACCACTGAACTTGCAAAGCTGAAGTTCACTGGTTGGGCCCAATGTTTTAAACTTAAAAAAACCCAAAACCAAAAACCCCTTCTGTGTCAAAGTTTCAGCTCATATACCCTTTTTGGAAAAAAAAATGATTGAAACCTCCCAGCACTAGGTGAATAAGCAGTGGAGACTGCTTTCAAAATCTTTGGCTCCACATTTCTAATTTATCCTTTATTTCTGTATTATATCTCATTTTATTTTCTCTTTCTCTCGTTTCCTTTCTTCTTCCTTCTGACCTCTTTACCACCCTCTGCCTCCCACAAAGTAATCTCTTTCTTCTCCCGGTCTTTTTCTCTCCTTACCACTCTCCTGCTCGCTCCCTCCTTTCCCCTATCCTCCCTGGATATTCTCATCTCCCACACTCCCTCTCAGGTCCCCTTCCCCTACCCAGGATCCTCATTCCCCCATCCTCCATGATACTCAATATCTCCACCCACCACCCCCCTCCTCTGAGGGCTAGACGATCCATCCCATCCCCCTTCTCATTGGCTAACAGGAGAAAGGAGGAGAGTGGCGCTTGCAAACTTACAGGCACTGGTTGTGGGCCTCATTGTGATGGCAGCAGCAGCGTGGAAGCATAGGCCAGAAATGGAGCCAGTGCGCAAGTTCTGCTCCCGGCCGCTGTATGAGAGGGCCTGAGAGCCCAGTCTGAGCACTGGCTCCGTTTCTGGCCTACACTTCCTTACTGCTGCTGCCACAAAAGGAGACCAGGACTGGCTTCTGCCGCAGGAAGCCCCATGGCAGTGGCGACAGCAGTTTTGGGGAATGGGAGGGAAGAGCTGGTGAGGCCATCCTGTACATATCCTTTATGACCTTTTCCAGTACCTTTAGAGCAGGGATGTGCAAATGGGGGTACGTGAATGATCCGGGGGGAGGGGGGTGGGTGTGCACTAGCTGACTGAGAATAAAAAAAAAATGGCTGTGCTGTCCAGAGACACTATAAGCTAAGGAGGAAGGGAAAGTAGTAACATCATCATAAGCATGCCATGGCTTAGCCACACATCTCTTTCGTCAGGCCCAGGAGAAGACGTGCTTACTCTGTGGTAGATCCGGGCAAGGGAGGAGCCAGTGTGTATGTCACAACTAGGAAGAGCTCCTGCTTCAAGCCCAGGAGTTCCTGTTGCAGCTGCTGCCTGCCAGGGGGAAAAGAAATAGTGAAGTAGGGGGAGGGGAATGGGCAGAGGGAGGTGGTGTAGAGGGGAGATGAATGAAATTGAGGGAGGGGGATTTAGGAGGGAGAATGAAAGCAAAAAGTTGTTTTTATAAAAAGATAAATAAGCAAAACATGATAAAATAAAACGATGAGCAAAAAAAAAAAAGGAGTGTTGGGCAAATCTATTCCACTTTGCCCATCTCCTAAACATTTTGGCTGGCACTTAAGTTTTTTGAAAAATGTTCCACCCTTTACCATTTGTCTACAATGTGTGGCCTGTGTCTCTTTCCACGTCTGAGTCTGCCTGTGGGGAGTATTTGTTTCCATCTGTCTCTGTCTGGGCATTGGGCATTTGCCTGTCTGTGCCTATCTGCGTATGTGCGCACATGTATGTGATCGCTTCTTTCAGCGACTTGAAAAGAAACCAAAAATGGGCTTTGAGCTACTTGTTAGCAGAGTGGCTCTTTGGTGGCTTGGCAACTGGTTCAAGAGCTAATTGGTTGGCAAGACAATTTGACACCAGGCAAGGAATCCAGGAAAATTTTTAGATGTGTGTGCGTGTATGCAGAAAAAGGCAGCTCATCAAATGAAAATCCATAATATATCGGGCTTGGTAGTGTGTCCGTCAGTGCTCGCGCATGTTCCCCAGCCCGTAAATAGATGGCACTATAATATATCGGGCTTAGTAGTGTGTCCGTCAGTGCTCGCGCATGTTCCCCAGCCCGTAAATAGATGGCACTATAATATATCGGGCTTAGTAGTGTGTCCGTCAGTGCTCGCCCATGTTCCCCAGCCCGCCGATAGATGGCGCAGGTGGCTCCCTGGCTGCCTTGGGGGCTCAAACACGCCGTACAGTGGCCATGTCACAACACCAGCTACAAGAGGTACTCCTGGGGGAATTCAGCGCTACTGCGGAATGCAGATTTTGCACAGAATTCCTCCTTCCCGCAGATTTCCTCCCTCACCTCGCTGATTTCCTCCCTCGCCGGAAGACTATTCAAAACCGCAAGGACAGCGGCCATTGCAGGACAGGCAGAAAATAGCAGAGGAGAACCTGACATGCCGCGAACGGAGCGCGTCCCGCGGCACACGCTCTGTTCACGGCGAAGATGAAGGCCCGGCGCACCATTCACGGCAAAAAGGGAAGGCATGCCCGGGCCTTCATCTTCGCCGCGAACAGAGCGTGCCGCGGGATGTGCTTGCCGGGGTCTCCGCTGCTATTTTCTGCTCAAGGTGAAAATGGAAGGCCCCCCTTGTGTGGCGAATGGCGCGCCGGGCCTTCATCTTCGCCACAAACGGTGCGGATCCCGTGGCATGCCGGTGAGAGAGAATGTGTGTCAGGGAGGAGAGGGTGAGAGAGAGCAGGAGGGTGTGAGAGAGCAGGAGGGTGTGAGAGAGCATGGGGGGGGGGGATTCCAGTGAGAGAGAATGTGTGTGTGAGAGAGGGGGGGTGACAGAGAGCATGGTTGGTAAGACGGGGGGGTGGGGAGGGTGTGAGAGAGAGCATGGGAGGTAAGAGAGGGGGGGTGGGGGGATGCTTGAGTATGGGTTTTCAGAGAGAGGGAGCCTATATGAGGAGAGGGGATGCCGGTGAGAGAGAATGTGTGTGTGAGAGAGGAGAGGGGATGTGGGGGAGTGCGAAAGACAGCTTGGTAAATAAACTTTGCCAGCCCTGGCTTTAGCAAACGTGGCTCCATGTCCCTTGCCCTGGGTGAAAACAATTTAGTTTTTCCTTTTCAGCTAACGCTTCCATACAAGAGCATATGTGCCCGGATGTAGAACAGGTACAGTTGCTAGTGACTACATAATGATGTAACCCAACTTGCAACCACCTGCATGGATGGAAGGGGGTCTGAAGTTTGAAAAGGTTTGCTCAACCCTGCTTTAGAGGAATGTGTACCTTTGGCTGAAAACACCCTGGTTAGGCTAAACATTAAACCTCGTCAAATCTTTAGTGTTTTATCAGGCTGCCAACTTTCCTCTACCAAAAGCTAACAGAACATAACGGATGAGCAAGCTTCACTGACTGACTGACTGAATATTCCCACACGTGACCGACAAGATCCTGTTGCAGCAGAATGGAACACAAAAGTTGTTTACATTTTTGTTGCAATGTTGATCTCATTTGTCTTCATTTTTCAGGACATCGGAAATGTTCTGCTAGGTGTGTGTAATGAAGATAGTTAACCATCTGCACTACTTTTTATATAGCAAATTTCCATTCACCCCTTTTCTTCCCAAACATCTGAACATATCCAAAACAACCCTCTTTACCATGTGTAAGGAATCCCTCCTCGCTTCTGTTTGAGAGCAACTTTCCTTCCGTAAAGAACTGGGATTCTTGGCTTACTCCACAGGATGTTACAGGAGTCAAACAGTTTCTATTTGCCATAGAAATATGATGAAAATAATGACCCAGCTCATTACCTCAGGAGAACTTCCTAAGCTGGATCACCTCCACCGATATAGTACTGTCCATGGCCTTGAGCATAATTCTACATTAAGCCTGACCAGACAGCTATAAGGAAGAGTTCTGTATTTAATGCGGGAGATCTGGAGTCACTGAACTGTTGCTGAAGATACAAGAATGATGGGCAAATGCTTTCTAAGCATATCGGACAATTGTAAATGCAAGCCTAAATTTAAAAAAAAATGGTATTCATACTTACTTTCTGCTCTTCTCTCTCTGTAGCCATGTGACATTTTTCTAGTCCACAAGCTCTCATGAAGTCTCGCAGGTAGCCAAACAAAGTCATGACACCAAAACCAAGATACGTAAGAACAGCAATATGCAGGGGTCCTGGCTCAAAGGATTCATTAAATGGTTTCTTGTAGAGGTCACCATTCGGTATCTCATTTTGCTGAAAATAGAGGAAAAAAAGTGTCATGTCTAGTCTGTGTTAGTTTTCTTGCTTTGTAATCATGTTCCATGCTCTCTTGTGCTACTGATCTGCTCTGTTCCTTCCTGTATGCTCCTGTGATCGAATATGGCACAACCTACCCAGCAGTTCACTGCATAAGAGATATAGTCATGAAAAGTGCCAGACTGATAGCCTTGTCAACGATAGCCCTCCACTTATTCTGCAATAGCTTTCTTATTCTGCCCTGCCAGCATGCTTCAACCAAGTTCAATTATTCAATTCAATTTCACAGTTTACATCATAAAAAGTGATACAATATATCAATAGCATAATATATTAAACAACAACAATAAAAGACACAATTTCAGAGCTAATGGACCCCTACTCTCACTAGGTAAAAATAGAAGCCATATTATATAGCTAAAAACTAACACTCCCTCCTAGTCAATACAATAAATTCCCCACTATCACAATATAATCCTACCATACCACCTCCAAACCCAACAGCTTCTCTAAAACCCAATGAAAAATCTATACTCCTAGCCCAGTGCTTCCCAACCTTTTCAAACCCAAGGCACACCCACATCAACAAAAATGTTGTGTGGCATATCAACCTTGACGGCGCAGGCATTGCAGACACAGAGAAGACCCATGGCCAAAAGAAGAGCCAGGGAAGGGTGGAAAGCTCCACCAGTCTCTTCCAAATTTTAAAACAAAGAAAGAGAGGGAGGCAGAGACACAAATGAAGCCATCACAATGGAACATCATCTGTGAGACAATAACACAATTTCGGATTTTCAGCCCACTTTTCAAAGGGATGCTACAAGTGACTTCAAGCCTTAAAATAATTCATGAAAGTTATTCAAAGATTTTATACATTACTGTTATTTTTGCTCGACTTATTTGAATTGTCTTGATTTGATAGTTTTGTTTGTGTACTGATGCGTGCTGTTTTTATTGAACAACATTTTATGTTCCAAAGTTGTATCTGTTTTATGTGATATAAATCACCTTGATTAGTATTTGGAAAAGAGGAACATTAAAAGACAATCTAAACAATGTCCCTGCTGCTATAAATATAGCAAAACGTGGTGTGGCTAGGCTAATTTTCCTGGTACTACAGAGGTATTTTTTCACAATGCAAGGAGAGAGAGAGACTCACCAAAAAGTTAACTACCATGTTTCCCTGAAAATAAACCCTACCCCGGAAATAAGCCCTAGCTTGACTTTTCAGGATTTTTGGAGTGGGCTTGAAACATAAGCCCTACTCCAAAAATAAGCCCTAGGCCCGCCGTGGGAAATTTCATTTTCCCGTGGTTCAGGCCAATTTTATTTCGGCTGCCCCCCCCCCCCCCCGGAAACAATACCCGAAACCCACCCCAACCCTTCAAATTTACTTAATTGCAACCCCCCACCCTCCCGACCCCCCCAAAACTTGCCAAAATTCCCTGGTGGTCCAGCGGGGGTCCCAGGAGCGATCTCCCACTCTTGGGCTGTCGGCTGCCAGTAATCAAAATGGCGCCAATGGCCCTTACCATGTGACAGGAGCTATTGGTGCCATTGGCCAGCCTCTGTCACATGGTAGGAGCAATGGTTCGGCCGAAAATTGAATCTGATTGGTGAATGAAAGAGGAGGCGGGCTTAGCGTTGTCCTCATTCACCAATCATGGAAAAAAAGAAAAGACATCCCCTGAAAATAAGACCTAACCTTTTTTTCAGAGCTAAAAAGAAATATATGACCAGTCTTATTTTTGGAGAAACACAGTATTTATACAACTGTAAGAGGGAGCACTAGTAACTTGGGATGAGGTTTGAGGGGGGGGGAGGGAGTTGAGTTTTGGGGGATGCAGTTTTACAAGCACAGTCATACAGACGAACAGAACAGTTACCATCAATGAAGATTTAATGTGATTTGGAGGGATGAAAGGTGAAAAAAAAGTAAATTAGTACTCTTTATTCTCTACCTACCTTGATTGCAGTTAGGTAGAGAGAGTATCAAGCTAGGTAGAGAGATAGAGATCATGGTACAAATCTTCTCTTTTATCTTTCATCATTCCAAATCACATTAAATCTTGTAAGGTGAACCACTAGACTCAATTATACCATGTATCTTTGATGGTAACTGTTCTGTTCATATGTATGACTGTGCATATAGAACTGCCCCCCAGAACCCACGTCACCAGACAAACCTCACCCCAAGTTCATAATGCCCTCTCTTACAGTGGTATAAAAAGTTCAAATACAAGTAAGCCTCCTAGAGGCACTCTCTCTTTTTCTCACTGGGATTTGCGATAAATCTTGTAATGCACAGCTATCACAGGCATAATGCAGAGAAAAAAGGTGTAGTTATTTCTGGCATTAAATACCACAATGGTGTGCATTTTATCACACATAACATTAACCAGCCCTCATTTTCCATTTACTCCTCCCACTTGGCTACAAATTTTAAATTTGCATATGCAAACACACGATAACGCCTTAACACATTTTGATAAATGACCCTCTTACAGGCCGATTCAGTAAAGTCTGCGGGAGAGCGGGTGAACGCCCGCTCTCCCAGCAGGCGCACAGGCCACTCGCCTGTGCGCGCGATTCTGTATTTAAATGAGGCCCAGCGGTAGAAACAGGCAAAAGGAGGCACTAGGGACACTAGCGCATCCGTAGCGCCTCCTTTTGGCCCAGAGCGGTGGCTGTCAGCGGGTTTGACAGCCGACGCTCAATTTTGCCAGCGTAGGTTCTCAAGCCCGCTGACAGCCACGGGCTCGGAAACCGGACACCGGCAAAATTGAGCGTCCGGTTTTCGACCCGACAGCCGCGGCCCGACTTCAAAATGTATTTATTTATTTTACTTTTTTTACCCTTTGGGACCTCCGACTTAATATCGCTATGATATTAAGTCGGAGGGTGCACAGAAAAGCAGTAAAAACTGCTTTTCTGTGCACTTGCCCGGTGCCCGAAGAAATTAGTGCCTACCTTTGGGTAGGTGCTAATTTCAGAAAGCAAAATGTGCAGCTTGGCTGCATATTTTGCTTTGTGAATCGCGTGGGAATACCTAATAGGGCCATCAACATGCAACAGGCAATGGGAAATAAACTGACTTACCCAAGGTGGGTCCATGGCGTAAGCGTGATTTGAATTCTGCCTTCACTGGTTCTCAACCAGGTGCTCTAACCACCAGCTACTCCTTCAGCTAGCAGTCTAATTCTTAACCTCTCTGATAAGAATGCCATTCCAAGCTGGAAATAAGTGCCAGTTGTGTTGAAGGGTCTATTGATGTAGACCAGGTGTTAGCAACTCTGGTCTACATCACAAACAGATCCGATTTTCAGGATATCCACAATGAATATGCATGAGGTATATGTGCATACACTGCCTGCACTGCATGCAAATATATCATGCATATTCATTGGGGATGTCCTAAAAAGCTGACCTGTTTGTGACACTCCAGGACTGGAGTTACCTACTACTGATGCAGATGGACACTCACACATCAACAGCAGGATCAGTCTGGTCTTCTTCCCCACTGGCTTCTGATTTACTATTCCAAACCATATGAAAATGTCACCTAGTAGAGGCAAAGCCCTATGCTTCCATAGTACTCCAGCGACCCCATCCCCACAGTTTTTGTCTCCCATGAAACTGCTGTGCCTCCAAGGTAGGTTTGTTTTCCTTTTGCAAATACAGCAATTTTATGTAGAGGGAAATGTAGTATACAACATTATGTTTACATAATGTCTAGAAGGTGATCATCTAACAAACAAACCAGCAAGAAAAAACCTCAGTTCGACTTCAAACATGTCCATTTCAGGAAACCATTACAAATAAAAATAGACTTTTGTTCCAAAGCACACAAGGCTCTTATGGAAAGTGTTACTGTCCGTTCCCTCATTTAAGGAGAGACGCTTGGCCCACAGAACCGAACTTTCTCTGTGGCTGGGCCAAAGCTATGGAATGCCCTGCCAGCTGCTGTTAGGGAAGAGGCCAACTACTTAGCATTTAGGAAGAAAAAAAAAAAGTCAAAGCCTTTTATTTTGTGTAGGCATTTGGGGATCTTAATTTATGTTTCTCACTGTTCTTAGCCCTGAGAGGAATTCCTAAAACAGATTATTTATACCGTCATGCTTATGTTAGCGAGGTGGTGTTTGTGTTGCATATAATTAATGTATATATCTGTACAATATTGATATAATTTGCTTAGAAACTTGTCTGCTATAGATAAGTGAAATATAAACACAAATACAAAAACTAAACCTGTGTACAGTTTTTCAGATGACACAAACAGGTTCTTGAGAAAACAGAGGCGGATAGTCGCTGCCACGTGGCAGGATCTTAGGAATACAAACCTTTTGATGGTGCTGTAACAAGGTAATGTATGTAAAGCACCAAGAACAGGATTCTATCCTGATCTTCCCACTACAACCTCCACCAACACCACCACTTTCATCTTCCCCGACCTCCCGTGACTAAGAGATCCTTGTGCCACACCAAACACATCTCAGCCTAATGTATACCCAGTTAGCATATAAATTATGGGGTTCTAGTTTACATGAAGCAGCAAGTTTTAGCTTGAACACTTAAAAAAAATACCCCACAGCTTTAGGTTGCATACCGAGCTGCAAATGCATCTGGGGCTCCCAAAGATCTCAATTAAGTCTGCAATGATATATCACTATCTCCTGAGATGCTGGTAGAGAAAAATAAAATATTTGGAAATAACTTTTGTTCCGATTTACTAGAGCATATTCCCATATCTCAGCAACTTATGAGTTAATCATCTTTTGCTCACTATTAAAGCATCTAAAAATGTTAAAAGTTAGCCTCAGTGGGAGATACAACGAGGTGTAAATTAGATTTTAGAACATTACAGCATAAAGGTATAAGAAGAATATCCATTTATGCTATAGTAAGATAAAAAAAACCCAAAAAAGTACACAGACATAAATATATATTTAGAGAGAGAACATATGGCAGCAGATATATTCAATATCTCTGCTGAAAAACCTAACACAGCTAAAATACTTTTCCTAGAATATATATGGCTTGTACGTTCTCAATATAAATGCTGAATGTAAAAGGAGCTGGGTTATTGGGGGCACTGTCTCTTTAAGAATGCGAGCCCTCTGTGCTCAGACATGAATGGAGCAGGGGAGGAAAAGAAAAGCTGCGCTGTGCTTGCCAAGAAGAAGCAAGGAGTCTCTTTCCCAACCGCTCTGGGAAACGGTAACGCACAGTTTAGTGCCAGGGGCGACTCCCGGGAGCGCTTTGTGACCTTATTTTAGGCAAAATAAAGAGAAGAGAATGGGAAAGAGCCCCCCTGATAGGGCGCTGGCAGCAATCCAGTGCTGGTGGCAATGGAAGAAGAGGGAGCGAACTGTACAGCTGAGTAACGGGAACGAGCAGGTCTTGATGTTCCTTTTTTTTTTTTTTTTTTTGTAGTAGAGTGCGGTATGCGAGCTTTTTAAAATAAATAAATGTCATTTGCACAGAATACTGCGGAATCCAGTGCAGCTGCAGCCGAGAGCCTGCAAAACCAAGCAAGCCTGGCCGGCCGCCCCGAGCTATGAAGTTGAAACAAACCCAACCCCCCCCTTTTCCCTTTTGCACTGTGAAAAGGCAGCCGAGCTGAGCACGAGCTCCTTCCCCTTTTGTTTTAACCACGGTATGCACACGAGTACAAACTGCCAGGCCAACGCAGCGTGCCGACGTGGAACGCTGCACTGAATGCAGGCATCAGTGCCAATAAAACCTGGATTTTTTGGGTTCTCGTTCGGATTGCAGGAACCCCCCTCCCCCACCCAGACATACACGTTAGTTCTAAAAGTGCAGCAGCATGAGATCGTGGTATTCGGCAGAGGCTGTGAACTTTTAATGTGTCTCTGCTGGCCCAGCTGTGCGCTCGCCAGGCAGTGAAGTCAGTAGGCTTGTGAAAAACCCTTTAGTACAAATCAATAGCTAAAAAACTGTCACAGACATTCAAAGAGCTTTCTCCGGGCCCAATGCAAATTCCTGCTTGGGTGTGGTTCGCTTGAAAAAATGTGACTCATTGGTAGAAATGAGTCAATTCACGTTATTCTGACAAGCAGGCCCTTTACCTGAGATCAGTTGTTTTTTTTTTTTCCATTCTAAGGCAGGCACTTTAAATAATGAAATGCAAATCTCCTGCTGCTGTAAATAGCACTGCGCTCTGCCACATCACATAAGCCTGCGAACAATGCAAAATCTTGTCCCATCAAAGCTGCCATTGTCCTTGATCTAGCAGGGATTATAGTGGATTTAAAATTCATGTCTGATCTCATGAATCCAGGCTAAATTCTGTTCTCAATTCAGTGGGCCAAATGCAGGCGATAAACACTACATTCCCCCTAGTCGCCAGGTCCCCACTGCCTGTGATGCACAGAGGTTGGTCAGGATCACAAGAGCAGCTTGTGTAATGAGGCCCAGTTTCTGCCACAAGAAGCAGCCAGCATGCTGGCCTTTTTTTTTTCCTGGAGAGAAAGCATGACTGCCATGTTTGCAAAGCAGTAATGCAGTGGGGCAAGGGCCTCTAGGTGGCAGTTTTCCATAGCACACAGCACTGCACAGTGCACATGCAGCTTGCATCCCATTTTCAAAGGCAAAATTTCAAAACTGCCTATGAGATTCACGCATAAGCAGTGGCTGCTGCATATGTTTATACCTGCTGCTTCTGTGGGCAGAAAGCTAGTGAAGGGGTGTAAAAACTTTTAAAAAGCACATGGTTCTGAAAATCGATTCTACATGCTGTCCTTCCTTTCTAAGCTAAACAGAGATCCGCCCGTACTAGAGATGTGCATCGTTTTTTGTGTTCGTGTCGTTCTTCGTTTTTCGGCCGCCATGGAAAATGTCGTTTTTTTTCAGTTCGGGTCTTTTTTTTCGCGCAAAATCGATTTTTAGTTAGTGCGCGCTAACTCCCCATTAGCGCGCGCTAACTCCCCGTTAGCGCGCACTAACAAAAACCGTTAGATTTTGTTACTTTTTGTTAGTTTTTGTTAGTGCGCGCTAACGGGGAGTTAGTGCGCACTAATCAGAAAAACGAATTTTTGCGAAAAAATGGGAAAATCCTGATTTTTTTTGGGCTCCCTGAAACATGCCGAATTGGACAATTTCGTTGCAATTTTCCAATTCGGCAAAAACGAATGCACATCTCTAGCCCGTACGGGCCACATTTGGACTTGGAGGGTCGGGGGGGGTGCACATTTGCTGGATGGGGCGAGGGGGAATGCGTTGGAAGGATTTTGCTGCCTTGTCTGCAAGAGGGGCTCAGCTGTCTCAACCCGCCGAATGTCTTAGTCATTCACCTGGGTGGGAACAATTGGGGCAAAATGTCGGGTCGCAGGTTCATCGGCATGGTGCGCAAGGACCTGTCGACGGTTTCCCGCTTGTTCCCGGACACTGTTATTTGCTGGTTTGACATTATCCCAAGGCCTGCTTTGCTTGCACATAAGGTTTGGTGCAGTTGTCGGACCAAGGCAAACCAGCGGATTGGCTCCTGGTTGGCGGGTATGGGGGATTTTCATATCCGCCACAACAGGGTTTGGGACCTTGAGGCTGGGTTCTTTAGGGGGGGGGGGGGGGGGGGGGGGGAACGGGGTCTCTTTATTCTTCGTGGGTTTGGATTTGTTTTTGAATGCACTGCAGGAGGCCTTGGAATATGTTACTGAGTGGGGATCCTGGTCGCACCTTTGGGAGTCGCAGGTAATTTACCTGCGCCTGTGGCGGGTAGCTTGAGTCGATTGGGGGATTATGCAGTGGTTAAAAGTGTCTGACTTGACAGGTGTCAGGTCAGTGGTTCCTAAATGAACAACCGGGTGCGGTTATTGATGGTGCGACTCCTTGTTTGGGAGATGGCGGGAGTCGTGGGGGGTGTGTTCATACAAGCTGGGATAGCCTCTGATTGCCCGTCTTGCTTGTCCTTGGCTGATGGGCGGGGGGGAGGGGTAATTGATTGTTACAGTGAGCTGGCTCGGGCTCCGGGATGTTTGTTAATAAAAGCTGTGGCCTGTTGTAAAGAGATGGGCGAGGGCAGAAGCGTCAGTCCTGGCTACCCATATTATTCCTAAACTAAACACAGATCCAGATGGCCTCTTTTTGCTCCAAATAAAAGTATGCATTTGGGAACGGCTGCCTGTGCTTTCAGACACCAGGAGGATAACTTTCGACCAGGGCAGCCTACCAAGGTAAATCCCTTTGAAAACTGTCTTCGTAAAGTCTAATTTCTAAAGCAACTTCTGAGCTCTAGGTCATGCTACTTCTCCTGGCACAAAGTTTGAAAAGAAGGGGAGTTTTTAAATGGCGCAATTTTGTTGCCGATTACAAGCATGCCAACAATGATAAGAGTGAGAGAGAGTGCACCAACTACTAAATGTCAAATTTTTCACATTCCCACAAATCCATTTCAAGTTCAAATGGAACCATTTCTCACTGAATTAACTTTAGATTTTTAAAGACAGGGATTAGACAGTGGAAAGGTGCTTTTGATGTCGCTTCTGATGCAGTGGATCCTGCTAGTTTGTTAACCTGGCTGGACAAAATTGGTCATGGCCCTGCCATTCTTAAGCGGCTCCAGGCCTTTCTTACAAATCGTTATCATGATATTAACAAATAAGGATTCAGACTGCTAGGGTCAGGGATATCACAGGGATCTGCCCTGTCACCTGTCTTACTTAAAATGTACACGCTTAAGCTTACAAATCTACTTTCTTCATCTAAAATCTGTTTTTGACTGTATGCTATCTAGCGTATTTCTCCTTTGGCTTGTCTAATAACTTTATTCCATCTGTACTTGTTGATTGCCTTTTAACAATAAGTGGATGTCAGCAAATTTATTGGCCTTAATTTGGATAAAATAGAAGCACTCTGGGTTATGTCTCTTCCACCTGTTTTTCCCACTTTTAAAGGGTGTGAGGTTGAGATTCCTATTGTCACTGAGTTACACTATTTGGAAGTCAGCTTAGATCCCATTTAATTTTTAAACTTAGGTTAAAGCTGTAGCAAAGGCTGCTTTTTTTATAACGTGAGGCTGTTACAATGGATTAACCCTTATTTTTCAGCTAATGATTTTCGATTGATGGTGCAGGTTTTAGCCCTTTCCCACCTGGATTATTGTAAGTCTTTTTATTTGGGTCTCCCTTAGTCATCAATTCAGGTCTTATAGCTGGCTCAAAATGCGGCAGAGCATTTAAATGCTGGGATATCGCCTTTTGACTATATCAGCCCATATTTTAAGGGCCTTACATTGGCTCCTAGTGTCTGAGAGAGTATAATCTAAGACTGTTAAAAAAATTGTTTTAATGCATTGGCAGGTACTGCTCCAGAATATTTTCATTCTCTTTTTACATACTATGTTCCTACTCGAATGATACGATCTATGACAGCGTGATTATTAATGGCTCCATCTTTTAAAAACCTGCACACTCTTCCACAGGAATTGCCAGAGGAAGAGAGTTATCTTACTTTTCATAAGAAATTAAAAGCTGTGTTGCTTGATTTTGCCTATTCTTTTAAATGTTTTGTTTGATGACAGAAATAAATTTCTAATTTATTTTTAATTGCTGTACTGTTTTATTATGTTGTTCTCCACTGCGATCTTTGTGGCTTGGCAGAATATGAATGTAAATTAAATTATCAGCATAACCAGCTGAACTTTGATGTGGGTTTATCCAGATCACAAGCCAATATGGGAGGGAACCAGTGGAGGCCTGTCCCCTCCTCATAGGGGGAAACAAAGGGGGTCCAAGGCTCTACCCCACACTCCAGGTACCTACCCCACATGGGTGGGCCCAGAATAACTAGGAGCACACTCATGCACAAAGGGCCAGAGGCATCTCAGTGCACTGGTGACTGCAGTGCCCCAGCCCGAGATGCCTCCTGTCACAAAATAACACACAGCAGAGGCAGTCTCAGCACTTATCCCCCAGCATGGTGACTGCATTGCCTTGCACCCAGCAGTGGTACTCCACCTCTCTGTCAGTGGCACATATGCACTGGACATCGCAGCACCAGTCCCTGGGTCCACACTAGCATGACAGCTCTTTGCAGCATGTACCATGTGACCCAGCAACCATGCTGCGGATACCTGTGGCGGTGCTCTGCAAAAGGGCTGACAGTCACCACTGAAGGGTGCAATCATGCCAATCCCTTTGGTGTTTAGTGCCACATAGTGCCCCATGATGCAAGGCACTCAACAGCATCTGATAGCAATTAGCAGCACTTGCTGGTCCTCCACACTGGCGCACTTGGCCTGGGATGCCCAATGTTTCTATATGGCACCCCATGGTGCTCGATGATGTCAATACCCTTTATGGTGCTGACAGCATTCGATGGCAGCAAAGGCACCCCAGTGTCAACGGTGCCCATAGCGCCCACCACATCGATAGCACTGACAACACTTGAGGCGTCCATCG
Organism: Rhinatrema bivittatum; assembly: GCF_901001135.1. Classification (NCBI taxonomy): domain Eukaryota; kingdom Metazoa; phylum Chordata; class Amphibia; order Gymnophiona; family Rhinatrematidae; genus Rhinatrema; species Rhinatrema bivittatum. The sequence goes on along the minus strand of NC_042617.1, from coordinate 103,099,384 downwards.
GTGCCTATGGTGATCAGTGGCATAGCCGATGGCGCAGAATTGCCTTAGTGGCGCCTATGGCATTCCACTGCCTCAATAGTACCCTAGGGTGTCAGCAGCACCCATGGCGCTCGATGGCATGGAATATGCCCATGGTGTTAAAGACATCCACAGCGGTCAATAGTGTTGAAAGTGTCCAACAGCATCAATGATGCTGACTGTGCTCAACAACATCTTATGGCGGATGTTTGATGGTACTTGCCGGTGCCAAACACTGAGCAGTGGCTAGCATTCCTGAGTTTCAAACGCCCAGCATCTGACCACCGGTGCTCTGGCACATGGATGCACATGGGCAGCGATATTGGGGCATGGCCCCGGTGGTGCAGCAGCAGAGGTGAATGCCCAGGCTCATGCTTACCCTGTCTGGCAGAGCAAGTTGCAAGCAAGAGGGGAGGCTATGTCATTCTGGGCACCAGAAGTGAAGATTAACTTGGGCTCATGGAGACTAGTTTCCAGGGCCCACTGGAACAATTCGGTCCTGGATTCCTTCACTGTCTAGGCCTCCATCAATGCCCAGTGGTTGGACGAAACTTCATGGAATTCCTGCCTAGATGGGAACTCAGGCAAGTTCCCAGGCTAGAGGCCTACCTGGACCACACAGGGACTGTGGGTCCCATGAGGCACCAACAAAAATAAAAACAGATAAAAATGAAGGAGGAGAAGACAACACGGATAAGCTGTGGATGCAGCATTATTTATTAATAGAAAATAAAACCTATATCAGGCTGCATTGGGCACTAGAGAAGCAATGAAAAAAAGGGAAAAAAACAAAATAAGCACTGTCTACCAAAATGTATATCCGGGAGAAAACAAAACTCGCAGGGCTCTGCCAGAAAAAAACAACTGCTTTTGCAGTCGCAGAATTTTCACTGCAGCAGCTGTGAGGGAGAAAGCAAAGGTGTCTTACAGACTCTTGGGGGGGGGGGGGGGGGGGGAAGAGACTAATGTTGCTAACTCCTACCTAAAGAAAGTTACTAGATCCACTGTGAAAAGTCTGCAGATTGGGTAAAACATAGCTAAAAGCATGGTGTTATGCAATGGCATCAGCATAGCCTATGAGCCTAAGATTGGTGGGGAAAGAGGGGTGGATCACACTCACACATGTTCTCTTGCTCTCTCAGAAATTGACACACACACATATTTGCATTATCTCAGTCACACACTTTCTTAGACATGCTCGGACACCGCAGCACTCTCTCAGACACAAAAACATGCTCTCTCAGATACTTGGATATACACATATGCTGTCTCAGACACAAACGCTTCTACTAGTGCTCACGAACTGATTTTAAAAAGCATTTACACACTTAAAATTGGGTTTTATACGAGTAAATGCACTTTACTCAAATAAGTGAGCTTTTGAAAATTACTATAATATATGCTATGCTGCGAACACGGAGGTTCGGTCGCTTGCTCAAGAGGGATTGTGAACCCTTGGGCCACAGCGCAGTTCAGGGAGGAACCCCAAGACACACACCGTGGGAGGTGAGAGTATTCAGGAATGGGCTGGAGCAAGGCTGGACCAGGATCAAAACCTGGATCATCAGGAACTGGAACAAGGCAGGCTCAGCCCTCCATTGGATCTACATGCACCGGTGAGACCCAGCAATGCAATGCTGGTCAAGAGTAGCCCACCGGCCACTCGGTAGCCCTTCCGGATCTGTCGCTTGGGAACGATGTGTGCGTGAGGCCAGACGGAGCCTGAGGGCAGGAACAAGATGAGACATGGAACTCAGGAACTTGGAAGACTCAGATGAGGATACGTGGAACTTGGAAGACTCAGACGATACGTGGAACTTGGAAGACTCAGATGAGGTTTCAGGATACTTGGAAGACTCAGACAAGGATGCAGGATACTTGGAAAATTCAGGGCGAGGATTCAGGGTTCAGGCACTAGTACAGGGTGAGTACTGCACTGCAGCGTGCCCTACACAGCCGCCGATGACTGATTGTGGACCACGCTGAAGCGGCGCAAGTTCTGGCTTGAGTTTTGGGCGGAAGCAGGCACAAGGTACTCCGAAGACCAGGAACAGGATTCAAGACTCGGAACTTGGATTCAGGATCAGAACTCGAATTAAAAACAAGGGGCCTTCCGGAGACTTGCGCTGCAGACATGAAGACAGGCCTTGTGCCACGAAGCACCCTACACAGCTCCCCATGGGCTGGTCACGGACCACGACAATGGCATGCCAGGAAAGGTGGTCAAGCAGGGAACCTGGAAGCAGGATGAAGAGCCGGAGATGAGGACATCAGGACCAAGACTGAAACATCGGTGTCCTGATGTTCCTTGTCCAGAAGTTCTGAAGAGACAACGAAGGAGCTCCAACAAAGAGCAGGACCAGGAACATCAGGACGAAGGAGACCAGGAACATCTAGGACATCAAATGAAGAGCCATTTAGACAAGAGAAGACAATCAAGGACCTTGACCGGAGAAGAGCACAGACAACTGTGAGACCCGATTCGAAGGCCCCGAAGAATGAAGGCTGACCCCTTTTATAGGGCTATGTGAAGGAGCAGGCTGAAGACGTCATCTGTTGAGGCCGCAGGCTTTTCCCGCCGCTGGCCCTTTAAATATTGTAAGAGGCGCGTGCCCGCTCCTAGAGGAGCCCAGGAGGTGGAGGCAGTTGGGGAGGTCACATTGGCGGCGTTCCTACCATGAAGAGGAGGAAGTAGCGGTGTTGGCCACACGAGAGTGGCAGCGGTGGTCTGGGGTAACCAGGCCGCGTAGGAGTTGCCGACAGCAGCAGCTCACAGCCGCGAAGAAGCAGGAGCCCGCTGGTGAATACAGCAGCAGCGCGGTACTCTGGGCCGCACAGGGAGCAAGGTCCGATGGCGGCTCCTCAGCCGCAAGGTGAAAGGACGGCGGCGGTCGGGGTGGTCTAGGCCGCGAGGAGAGAATGTCCTGTGACGTCGGGCAGCGGCTGGAGGTGAGAGGCTGCTTGTGGGATGGGCTCCGTGAGCAGCATTGTAACATTGTATTGTCTATAGGATTTACTCATGTAAATGCACTTTATTCAAGTATTAACTGGAAAAAGGAAGAGAGATCACATTACGGAAACACTGACTGAGTTGCACTGGCTTCCCATTGAACAAAGAATACAGTACAAGACACTATGTACCATACACAAATTAATACAAAACGAAAACGCAGACTGGCTGAACACAGCCCTTCGCGTACACATCCCCAACAGAAATTTAAGATCAGCCAACAAAGCGCTTCTGACGATTCCATCAGTCAAGACAGCAAGACTAATACAGGTAAGAGAAAGGGCATTATCCTTAGCAGGACCCATTTTATGGAACTCCATGCCATTGGAAGTAAGACTACAAAGAGAAAACAAAACTTTCAGAAAAAAGCTGAAAACTTGGCTATTCAAACAAGCCTTTCAAAAAGAGAAGGGAGAATAGAATCCAGGGAAATGCAAGGTTTAAACCAGGTAAGTGCAAGGGACAAAACACCCACGCAAACAGAAATCACTAAGGGTGTATGTTTTTTGTTTTTAATAGAATTCATCAGTAAAGGATAAGTTACTTAAAGAATGAGTCCTTGACTCAAACTGCTATAGAATCAAACGGGACATGATAGTGTTCACTCTCATTTAACAACTAACATTGATTAAAACTATGTTACCAAACATTATGGCACCTGTGTAAACTGACAGAGGTTAATAGCATTACTTTTGTGCCTTACTGTAAACCGTTGTGACGGTACCCACCTTAACGACGATATAGAAAAAGTTTTAAATAAAAATAGATAGTTTTTGAAAATTGCTACAGTAGTATGTTACTTTTTTTTTCTGTAACTCCTTTGAAAATTACCTCCTTATTGAGTGTCCCCTCCGCTGGACTGACTAAACAATGGCACTATAGCAGCATCTAAAGTTCTGCACATGCTGCTAGCCCTTGCAGCAGCCACCTTTACACTTCTACCTCTTCAGGACACTCGCTGTGTCCATGGCCCCCTGCGTTGCCCTTCTCTGAGATCAGCCCAGCCAGCTCACACAGAAGCCTTAATAGCATGACAGAGAACTTCCTCTGACTACCAGCTGCACAGCAAAAAAAAAAAATTACTGAAGATAAGATACCCTCCCAGTGTCTTCTGCTGCTGCTGTCAGTCTATCATAAGGTGATATTAACGTTGTTGCAGCTCCTGCCTTTTTAAAACTTTTTTTCCTGGCTGTGATTTGTTCTTTCTCCTAATACAGAAGTCGGCCATGATGTCATCATTTTTGGGGAGGCGGAAGGATAGGGTTGAGACTGAACCAGAGGAGCATGATCTGAGGAATGGGGAGCTCAAGTGAGGGGAAAGAGGGCAGGACCAGCCAGCAGGCACTCTAGCCAAACGAGGTCTCAATGCTTTGTACTTTCCTGCCTCATTGTAGCCAGAGGAGGTTTCACTCTCTTGTAATTTTCTGCTTCCCGATAAGTAGGCAGCGGCGGATTCCCGAGGAAGACCGGCCCGGGGATTCGCCGCCTAGGATGCATCACGTGGTCTGCTGAGCGTGGCTCTGTCACGGCCGGGCACAGCAGACCACGTGACTGGAGCGACCGGCCCACCAGGGGATGCCCGATCCCCCGATAGGCAAATCCGCCACTGTAAGTAGGGAACCTGATAGAAATTTCAGAGCTGTGAAAAAGTCAATAGATTTGTAGCTAAATTGTACCAAAATAACGAAATTAGCACTTTATCTCATTCACATTTTTAAAATCTCCATTTGGTTCCAACAGTTGACAGATCTAGCTATAAAAACACTAAATTGAAAATACTGAAAGTGACTGAGGGGGCCCTGTCTGGAAGGCAGGAAGGTGACTACAGCTGCACATGCTCAGTAGAGCATTCTGAAAGCTTCTTGCAGGAAGGTGACTACAGCTGCACATGCTCAGTAGAGCATTCTGAAAGCTTCTTGCAGGAAGGTGAATACAGCTGCACATGCTCAGTAGAGCATTCTTGAAGCTTCTAAAAATTTTGAAACCTGATGACATCGGCCATGTATGAGGGCCTACCATCCTCCGAGAAGGCCAAACTATTTCCACTTTACAGTGATGGACCTGACAGTGACCCAAATGATATTCAAACACACTGAAATTTTCTGTAGCTTTGAATTATATTATCCAGGAGTTCTCTTAGAATCTCCCTGTTTGGCGTGTTTTGACCTTTGTTTCAAATTCTGTTCATACAACAGAAACAACTGGATTCTTCACTGAGGTGTGAATAAGCACATCTACACTGACCGGAAACAAGTGGGCTCTATTTAAATTATGGGCCTTATGTCAATTTTTTGAACCAGAACTAATTTGGGTTTTTATGACAAAGGGTGTGAAAACTTAAGCCAGATTTTTTTTTTTAATTTATTAGTTTTGGAATAGTTATATAATTGTGAACATCAATGAAACAAACTCCTACTTTAATACATTTTGATTTGCATTTTTAGACAGCAGAATATGACAAATGTACAAGGTTGTGAAGATGTTTACTAAGCGCTACGTATTTGTGCACTATTTCAGGGTCTCTTAGAGCTATGTTTGGAATTATAAAAACATTAGAACTCATCACCAGTGCTAAACATGTTAGAGCCACTAGTAAAGGGATACGGAGGGGAACAAATAAATTAGATTGTAAACCCTCTGGGGATAGGGAATGAAGTGCCGAAAAGCGGAATATAAAAATCTTAAATTAATAAAATAAAAAAGCTGAAGCTGCAAGGCAAAGATTACTGGCATAGAGTAATAAAAAAGAAACATCCAGTTGTGAGCAACTGATATGCTATACAATGAATTATAACTGTGTATGAATAAGGTTTTACTGTACTATGTCACAAGAGCTTTTCAGAAATTAATTTCAAAAGAACTTAAACCTTTGAGGTGAACTGTGCAAGAAATAACTTCCTTTACAAAAAGTACAGTAGGACTTTTGCCTGCCTGAAACCTTACACAACACTTAGATGTAAAAAGGCCCACAGTTCTTTTTCTTCTCAAGTTTTTGCTTGCACATTTTTTTGGTGTGTGTGCGGAACATTTTCCCTTCAAAATATTGCAGGAAATGCAAATCTTGGCCAAAAGAATGAACCATTTCAAATCTGCGAAAACCAGTGTTCACCTAATAGCTGGCAGGAGCATGTAGGGTAGTGGGATATTTTCACGCTGTTTACAAAAGAGAGGATTTGCACAAAACCCCCAAAACTGAAAGGGATGGATGGTTTACATGGACTGGAAAAAGGCAGATGTCGCCACTCTATCCTAAAAGTTATAATAGAGAGATTGGTAACTAAAAGCCCGTTCAGTCTGACCCAAGTAGTGGTACGTAAATTAATGGAAGCAGTTTTCACAAGACCTATGGTCAGGGGCAGAGAACAGTTAGGGTCGGAGGGATATTTTGCATTCTGGGGGAGGGAAGGTCTTTATAAGGTCATTGTTAGTCTGGTCTCATCTACCCAGATTGTGTGTTGGTTTGTAAATGGTGGGGGCAGGATGTCACACGCCTCCATTCTGGCAATGACCTCATAAACACCTTTGCACATGCAAGGCAAATACACACAAGAGGTCATCAGGCTTCATTTCTGGGTTGCTCCCAGCAGGCCAGGATGGAGGAGTGCTTCCTCCTGCCCCCATCATTGGCCAAAAGACCTTCAAAGGGTAAGGCTGCACCACTCGCCCGGTCAGAGGTAGAGAATGTGACTATGCAGCTCACATTCAGGCCGATATAGAACGGTGCGCTCGGTTGAGTGCACCGCTTAACCCCCATTTGGTCGCGTGTTTTTGACGCACTATTATTACCCCTTATATTGTAAGGGGTACTAGCCCGTGGAAAATGCGCCGCCAACCCCCCCCCCCCCCCCCCCGAAACTAATAGCGCTCATCACATGCAAATGCATGTTAATGAGCCTATTAGTTAGTCACCCAAAGATACAGAAAGTAAAATGTGCGGCCAAGCCACACATTTTACTATCAGAAATTAACGCCTGCCTAAGGCAGGCGTTAATTTTAGACGGCATCGAGTAAGTGTACAGAAAAGCAGAAAAAACCCCTGCTTTTCTGTACAGCTTCCGACTTATATCATAGCGATATTAAGTCCGAGGCCCCAAAAATTAAAAAAAAAAAGAAGAAATTCTGCCCGCGGCCCACATGTTGGAAAACGGACGCTCGATTTTGCCGGCGTCCGTTTTCCGAACCCTTGGCTGTCAGCGGGTTCGACAACAGACACTGGTAAAATTAAGAGTCGGCTGTCAGACCCGCCGACAGCCGCCGCTTCCGCTAATGAGGCGCTAGGGACGCGCTAGTGTCCCTAACGCCTCCTTATTAGTGCAGCCCCTAATTTAAATAAAGAATCGCGCGCCCAGGAGAGGTGTCTGGGAGCGCATCGGGAGAGCGAGCGCTCGCGCGGACTTTATTGAATCGGCCTGATTGGGCCTTGTTTTAGTGGCAGGGGGCCGCAGTCTGCGTTAACGTGAATATTTATCAGCTGCTTCGTAAGCAGTACAGCTCATTTAAATATTCTCTGTGTTAGGGAAAACGTTTGTATTAATGGAAGTACATTACCATTAATGAAAAGGCCATTAAATGCTGACATAATGCACGTTAAGGCATTAATGCCAGTTATTAAATAGGCACCTAAATAAAAAGATTTTTATTACCGAATTAAAAAAAAAAATATGTCATCACATACACTTGACCTACAGCTTAACGATGCTTTTATGTGTTAGTATTTATTGTCACCTTCACACCTATAGTCCAAAGAAACATATTTTGAACTACATTTTCTTTTCTTTTTCTTACTAAGTGGTGAAGGAGGTATGGAAGGCTTCCAGGGAGGCCTCATCACCTCTGCAGTAATTTCTCAGGGGCTAGGCATGGTTGTTTGCTAGGAAGTCTTCAGAGATTTATGCCTGCAGCAGTGCATGACCAAGCAGATCGAGACTGCGGGGTCCCTCCCACTGTGGTGACAGCATCCGTCTCGGCAGATGACCTTAGGACTTCTCTTGTATTTATAGCGTCTGATCTTATCTTCCCCTTATGTTTCTGCAGATGCTTTTAGCGGTTCATGCTGCTTTATCTTTTTCTGGAGTGCTGCCTCTTCAGATCGATGATGAAATGTACCAAACTTGATATGTAGGGGGTACTAGGGACTGGGACTGTGTCTTCAGCAATGATTGCATCTCCAGGGGTGTAAGAAATACAATTAAAAAAAAAAAAACATGTAGCACAACAAACAATATTTAATAAGTACTATGATTTGAATAGCATTCTGTATTTATTGCAATTCAAATTCACAGACACATAAAGGACCGGGCATTAGACCGGTACAGACATTTCATGCCACAACTAGAGTGTAAGGAGTTCTCTGGGGCTCCTACGCATCTGCTATACTGTGGCCACCTTATTAGAGGGGGATCCAGACTGGCCGGCTGCATGATCTGAGGGGGGCCCCCACTTCTCTCTGACCGCCTAGGGTGCTGTTTGATTTGGCGACGGGCTTGGGTATCTGGTACATTATACACCTTTGGCATACCCATTTTAACACAGAAATCATTCAACTATGTAACAGAATTTGATAGCAGTATTTCTTTAAAATGATAGAGTGGTCCGCTTTCTGGCTCAGGTCCTTGGGTTGGCCCAGCTTGGGGATGCTGCAGAGGCAGTGTTCACAGCTCCGAGGGGGCAATCCCAGTCATGGTGCAACAGTGGCACTCAATGGTCAGATTAAGGCCCACTCTCACAGGGTTCCGGAGGGAGTCCTGGTGTATGAACTCTGGCCGAGAGCTATCACTGAGATGACTGGGCTATGGAGAAGTTGAACTGGGATATGAAAATGAAGGAAAAGGTCCTGGCTAGTTGTGATTGAAAGCTCATAGAACCATATCCAAGCCCTGATTCCAACGGAGACGAAAGTCGAAAAGGAACAGGAGTAAACTTATCCGACAAAGCCCCTTCTCCTCCCCCTGAATTAAACACAGCTGTATAATTATTTTGCTTACTGGCTGCTACTGACTGATGCATAGTCAATTCAACGGCAATCCCAGCTATCTTCTGCTCTGCCAAGATGGTCACCAATCTGTCACATCATTAAAAGGCAAAATGCTTCACTGAATCTGCCACCTTCTCCTCTTATCAAGTAATGCCAGCATAGCTGTCCTGTCAATCTACTTAAATCAAGGGTAGGGAACCTCCAGACTTCAAGGGCTGCACACTGGTGGGGGTTTTCCGGCCGTCTTTAACAAACATGCACATGATAAATCTGCTGAAATCACATGCAAATATATCTCATGCACATTCCTCAGGGACAGCCTGAAATCCCAACCAGTGTGCGGCCCTTGAGGATCAGAAGTACCTCGCCCCCTGGCTCAGGGACACAGAAATAAAGAGGTCAAGCAAGCTGTGGGCAACACCCTATTATTGGGCACATTTACGACAGGTGCTAGAATCTCTTCAGCAAGTCCATGAGCTTGAAGGGGAAAGTCTTGGTGGGGGGGTGGGGGCGGGGTTAGATGCTGAACAAGTAATGGCTACCTTGATCTTTCCTCTCTCCCTCCCCCCCCCCCCCCCCTAAGTATCAGGAATAAGAAAACAGTTTTACCACACACGAAGAATATATAGATTAATAGCAGCATAAATACTAACACTTAAAAGTGTTACTTTGCTTTGAATTTAACCTGTGAAAATATCTTGAAATATATTTACTGGGTTTTTTTTGTTGCTATGTGGTAGAGGGGGCATGGAGGGATCCTGTTTGGTATGTTCTGCTGCTTGCATATCAGTCTCTTGGAGAATTTTTTTGCGGTTGGAGAGGGGTGGGGGGAGGCCATTAATGAAGGAGACAGAGCAAGAGGGCTTCAAAGCCTGCGGTCCTGCCTGGCTAAAAGCAGTGTCATATTCCAGACTCTGTCTCCACTGACCGATGACGGGAGTAAGTTGTAGGTGATACGCTGTTGGACTAGTTTGTTGACCTTCATTTTGACAACCAGAAAATTAAAGAAAAATTGCTGTAAGCTGCATTCTTTTGACTGAAGAAGATTTTATTTTCATGAGAATTTTGCCTAATCTTTCAAGCAAATATGTGCTCTACAAAATAAATGTGCTTAGATAATGAGGAACCAAAATGTCTTTCTGCTGTCACAGAAAAATTAGTAAAACTGTGTGTGGAAAATCCCGTTGGCAACGGGTTGTCTGAAATTCAGCGCCTGGTGCCTGCATGGAGAGCCCACTATGACAGTGTTTCCCTGTGGCACACGGATGTGCCTTTGCACCTGGAACAGTCACCATTTCCAATTGCTGATATCCCGACCGGCATATGGTCTCTGCTCTTAGCATCTCCTCGACTTCTCTGTCTTTTGAGTCCTTCCAGCCTCTGTCTTATCCCTAGACTGAGTGAGATGGGGGACAGTGGACACAGAGCACTGGCTGTGACTCACCGAGTGTTGGGAGCAGCAGCAGTGAAGGAGTTCTGGCAGCCACGTGCAGCAGCCAAGATAACTGAGCTGACCGTCATCTCTCTCTTTTCTTGCATTTGTACGTAGAGGGAGCTGGTCCATTTCGACAGGATTGTGTGTATTTTCATTCCTTCTCTTCTTCAGTTTTAAAAAACTTAGGACAGAAACTGGCAAGGTTTTCAGTGCTTCCCTAGATCTTTTTTTTTTTTTGCAATATGAGTCCTCACCATGTCCGTGCTTCCTGCTCCATGGAATTTGGTGTGCCACACAAGATTTTCGTTAATGTAGATGTGCCTTGGGTATAAAACAAACATGGAGAGAACTTCCCCTCTATCACCAGGATATAAGAGAGGAGAGGAGAGGAGTGCAGGGGAAGAGAAAGCAAAGAATAAAAGCACAAAAAATACTATAAAGAAATTTTATTTTACCTTGTTCCTGAAAACTTTGCCTGGGTCTAGGTTTTTAATTGTTTTTCCCTAACCTGCATGTCGTATATCTTCCAATAAAAGCTAGCAGAAGTTTATAGCTTTAGTTCTGCTGCATTCCCTTGTCATTTCAGTTCTATAGCAATTTTAGGTTTCTGTCCCCAACTGCTCTACTTCATATATGGTAAGAAATGCAAGCAGATTAATTTATCCAGCCTTGAATCAGTGGAGGAAAAAAATAAAATTAGACCAGTGCTATTTTTGTACTTGGGACTCAGTCCAGAATTTCTGGGTGCCCGCAATCCAGACGCGAGTTGGTATGTAATTACACACACACACTTCTCAATCGCAAGCATTCGTTCTGACGTTCAGTGTTACGTTTTGTACTCCAGTTCTGAAAAATCCAGCCGAAGGCCAACATGGGCCTGGTTTACAGGGCAGCGACATGGGCTCAAAGCATCTATCAACACACCCACCCCAAGTGAGCTCTGACGCAGACAGGCCCCTCTTCAGCATTCACGCATTTGGAAATATCTTTTCTCCATTTTCTCTTTCTACCAATGACTTTGCCTTCAGTTATTTTTAAGTGTTCAGTACCAATTTCCTTCCTCAGTGTGCATTGCTCTCCTGATGGAGTCTGCAGTTGCAGAACTGTGCTGTGAGGCTGCTCCTTCCGCTAAAGATGAGATCCCAATTGGACTGGTGGTTACACGAAGATCATCTCAAGAAGGGAATTTCCCAGACAACAGTGGATTGGTTGGTACTCATGATAGATGCGAGTCTCCAGGGCTGGGAGGCTCACTGTCAGGAATTGGTGGTGCAAGGACACTGGAATGCTGCAGAACGGCAGTGGAATATTAACAGCAGTTCGGTTGGCCTGCCTGTGATTCGCTGAGTGGCTAGAGGCTCGGGCAGTCCAATAATGTCCAACAATGCAACGATGGTGGCTTACATCAATAAGGGTCAACAGGTGTCTGAGGATATAAATGTGCTCATGGTGTGGGTAGAGCAGCATCTCCTAAGCATATCCACTTCTCACACTGCCGAAAAGGACAATATCAGAGGTGATTTCCTCAGCAGATGGGAGCTGGCAGATGAGGCCTTTCAGCTCCTAGTGAATCGCTGGAGCCTACCGGATCTAGATCTGTTGGTGACCAACAAAGCCAAAAGGTTCCATGCTTCTTCAGTCACAGGCAGGACCCAAAAGTGATGGACATGGATGCTCTTGTTCAGGAGTGGGCACACGGCACCCTTCTGTATGTGTTTCCGCCCTGGCCTCTGATAGGCAGGCTGGTCTAGAAGATTAGGAGGAGAAGTAGCCTAGTAGTTAGAGCTCCTTGTGACCTTGGGCAAGTCACTTTACCCTCTGTTGCCTCGAGGATAGGGAAATACCTATAGTACCTGAATATAATCCGCTTTGAAGACAGATCCAAGTACCGAAAAGTGGAATATAAAAAAAAATCTAAAATTGCAAGTCAAACCAACAGCATCCTTTTAGTGGCTCTGGGTTGGGCTCAAAGAGTTTGGTACGCCGATCTCTAGAGACTTCTGGTGGGCAGTCCCCTCAGGCTACCTTGTCGGATGGATCTATTAAGTCAGGGGCCCATTCTACACGAGAATCTTAGTTGATTCTGTCTTATGGACTGGCCATTGAAAGGGCTCAGTTGTTTGAAGCGGGGTTATTCGCCTGCTGTAATTTCCACTCTACTTCGGGCCTGGAAATTTTCTACTTCTCTAGCCTATGTTAGAGTTTGGAGAGACTTTGAGGCCTGGTGTTCTGAGTGAGGTACTCAACCACTTAAGGTGGATAATCCTTTGCTCCTGGAATTTTACAGGATGGCTTGCTTAATGGTTTTGCCCTTACCATTTTGAAGGTTCAAGTTGGAGCCCTGGCTTATAGGGGGGAGAGTCAATGGAGGGCCTTTGTCTTCCCATCTGGACGAGTCCCATTTCTTGCAGGGAGTTAAGCATCTCCTTCCCCCAGTTGTGGCTTCCAGTGTCACTATGGAATCTTAACTTAGGCCTCGAGTTCTTGGCGGGTCCAAATTTTCAACCACTGTGTAATTTTTCCTTGCAGCTGCTTACACTGAACACAGTTTTTCTGTTCGGCACATTGGGTCTCTGAGCTGCAGGCTCTTTCCTGCTATAAGCATTTTCTCCATATGACTCCAGGTGCAGTTCAACTTCGTACTGTGCCCTCCATTTTCTCAAAAGTGGTTTTGGAGCTTCATTTGAATAAGTCCATTTCCCTGTCTGCCTTGGACAGGGACAGAGATGAAGCTGAGAACTGTCTTTTGTGTTCCTTGGACGTGAAGCATAATTTACTGCGATACTTGGAGATGACTAAAGCTATTCTGAAGTCTGATCATCTGTTTGTGCTCCTTGATGGAGGTAAACAGAGCTCCGGTGACACAGGCAACGATAGCCCACTGAGTTAAGGAGGTCATTATGGCAGCTTGTGTGGCTGCTGAGATTGCCTTACCGAATCATATTAGACTGCACTCCATGAGGGCTCAGGCAGTATCATGGGCGAAGCTTCATTTGTTGTTGCCTACTGAAATTTGTCGAGCAACGGCATGGTCATCTTTGTACACCTTCTCCAAGCATTACCGCTTGGATGTTAGGGCTAGGGAGGATGCTGTGTTTACACGGATAGTACTGATTGGACCACTGGCAGCCTCCCGCCCTTTTCAAAATTAGCTTTGGTACATCCCACTTGCTGGAGTTGACCTGCCCGAACACTGAAGAAGGAGAAATTACTACTTACTTGCAGGCTGATACTGTTAGCCTGTCCTGGACGCACGTTTTCCCTTACTCCTTATACAGTAAGGGGAGGAAAACGCGCGTCCAACCCGCGGCACCTAATAGCGCCCTCAACATGCAAATGCATGTTGATGGCCCTATTAGGTATGCGCGCGGGATACAGAAAGTAAAATGTGCAGCCAAGCCGCACATTTTACTTTCAGAATTAAAGCCGACCGAAAGATCGGCGCCGGGAAAGTGCACAGAAAAGCAGTAAAACTGCTTTTCTGTGCACCCTCCGACTTAATATCATAGCGATATTAAGTCGGAGGTCCCGAAAAGTAAAAAAAAAAAAAATTTGAATTCGACCCACAGCTGTCTGGCCAAAAACCGGACGCTCAATTTTGCTGGCGTCCGGTTTCCGAGCCTGTGGCTGTCAGCGGGCTCGAGAACCGACGCCGGCAAAATTGAGCGTCTGCTGTCAAAACCCGCTGACAGCTGCCGCTCCTTTTACCCGGATCTACCGCGTCACCTAATTTAAATAGAGAATCGCGCGCACTGGCAAAGGGCCGGTGCGTGCGCCTGGAGAGCGGGCGTTCGTCCGCTCTCCCGCGGACTTTACTGTATCAGTCCGTTGATAATTTCCTTTCCTCTAGTAAGGCAGGTCAATCCCCGACCCGCCCTCGGCTGCTGCTGTTTAAATTGTGGTTAGCCTTCTTCGGGCATGTTATGCAGAGTATGATTCCTGCGTTTCATGGAATACTGGTAAGTGGTTTCTTTAGATCATAGTTTGTTAGATATGTTCCTTCTTTTGGCTGAGCTCAATGTTCCTGCTGGTTGAGAAACATGAATGGTTGACTGTTGATAATGTTCAAGTATAATCAGTTTTGTCCACAGTTTGACTTTTCCAGAGAATACTGGCGGGCTGATGTTGGGGCAGGACTATATAGCCGAGACATCAGCTTTTGCTCCATCTCTATCTGCATAACTCACTCATTGGGACTAACCTGCTCTTACTAGAGAAAAGGAAATTATCAGATAAGTAGTAATTTCTCCTTTAGCTGGATAAATCTCTATGCTGATTTTGCCATTTAGACAAGTAACTTTTCAGTTATCCATCTAAATGGCTTTTGAATTTCAACCTCACCATTTCTGTTGCCACTCACTATCCCTCTTACAGGCCGATATAGTAAAATCGCGGGAGAGTGGGTGATACAGTATTTTAATTTATTTAAATTAGGCCCGGTGGTAAAAAGAGGCACTAGGGACACTAACGCGTCCCTAGCGCCTCTTTTTTGACAGAGGCAGTGGCTGTCAGCGGGTTTGACAGCAGACGCTCAAGTTGCCGGTGTCGGTTCTCGAGCCTGCTGACAGCCACGGGTTTGGAAACCAGACGCCGGAAAAATTGAGCGTCCGGTTTTCGACCCGCGGGCCTATTTCAAATTTTTTTTTCTATTTTGTTTTTTACTTTTAGGACCTCCGACTTAATATCGCCATGATATTAAGTCGGAGGGTGCACAGAAAAGCAGTTTTTATTTCTTTTCTGTGCACTTTCCCTGTGCCTGGAGAAATTAGCGCCTACCTTTGGGTAGGCGCTAATTTCTGAAAGTAAAATGTGCAGCCAAGCTGCACATTTTACTTTCTGTATCGTGCGGGAATACCTAATAGGGCCATCAACATGCATTTGCATGTTGCGGGCGCTATTAGGTTCGGGGGGTGCTATTACCCCATACTGAATAAGGGGTAAAGCTAGCGCATCCAAAATGCGCGTCCAATTGCAGGGTAACAGTGCGTTCTGTACTGTATCGGCCTGTTAGTAAACTAGTTCATTGAGCCATCTCTCTTCATCTCTGTTCCAATAGATGGGCCACTATTATTTCCACATTGCATTGGAGAAAGCTATCCTACTATGCTAAATGCAAAAATGAGTTCACTTCCTTCAATTTATATTACACCACAGATTATTTTTCATTAAAGAAAATATGTAATGTAATTATTATTTTATGGCTATATTATAGCTATTGGTTTTTATGCAACTCACACAAACATGTCAACACAATTCAATAAAACAAAAACAGCAGCAAATCATTAATGGTCATGTTTCATTATAGTTTCTCTCTGTGGTGGGACCACTGAGGAATGTGCTTAAATCTAAAAGTTTTAGAACTATTCTACCCACACATACTGGTATTTTGTATGGGTGGTAGCAGAATTTAAAGCTGTAGTACCAACTAGATTCCTCAAAACATGGACTTACCTGTTTGCAAGATCTATTATTTCATCTTTTGTTATTAATTTTTGGCTGCAAAATTTTATATTAGTTTTACATTTTATTTTTGAAATAATTAAAAAAAAAAAAAAAAAAAAAAGTGTGGCACTTTTTATGGCACCTCTTCCCCTTTAATTTATACCGGTATATCTTTATTAGCTTTCCAATCAACGTATACCAATATAATAACAAAAATAGAAAAGAAACTTACTTTCTAGTAAGACTATTACAGGCTCTTATAAGCATTAATGATTATTGTTACTGTCCTTGTTATGCAAAAAAAAAGTGCACTTCTCATTCCATGCTATGGTTCTTTATGAGTGCCAGTAGATACCTGAATGATGTTCTGCTAAGAATCAGCAGTGTTCTCAATTTACGCATGTTGCTTTCACTCACATGCTTCTGCTTGGATTATTTATTCCACTATTCAACTCTGGATTGTTTAATCTGTCATCACCCCCTGTTTTGTTCAGACTGGGGAACTATAGTAGGATTAAACTATTTCAGTAGTACTGCTATTTTGAGACAGGATCCTATAATTCTGATTTTATTTTTTCCTGCTTACAATGAATGACAGCTCAAATTGCAAGACAAAGTGAGAGAACCCCCCCCCCCCCCAATAGTACATCAAGCTTATAAATCATAATCTAAGCACCATGATAAATGTTTCAATGTGGAATGTGTACCAGTCTTGCTGCCATTATAATTTTACCTAGCAATCATAAAACTGGCATTAGTATTGTAATCTGACTTTAAACAGAATTATGTACAAGCCAGATAGCTCCAGTTCATTAACCACTCTGGGATTTAAAAGAATGTGATAAAGTGGGATTTACAGAGGCTGTGTGCTACACAAAATACGCTCCACAGCCTTCATTAACACCCTGCATACTCCGATTGTCTCTCCCCAAATCCCTCAGACCCAAACACAACCCTCTCAATCTACTAGCAAAAGCAAGAATGCTACAAAAGTCTATGGTTCCCAATCAAAAACATCAATGAAGAAAGCAAGGCTGTGTTTTCTGGCAGTAAGGGCTGAAACTCAGTACCAGCACCTTTTCCACCAGCTGTAGCATTGTCCCCCCACCCCCCCAACCTCCATGCCCCCTCAAAGCGTAATGTGCCACCCCCATCCTCCCACCCCGTCTTTTGCATATCCAGCCTGCTCAATACAGGCCAACCTCCTCAGCACGGGAGATATTGCTACAGGAGGTGTGCCTGAATATTGTCACTGCTCTCTCGCGGACTTTACTGTATCGGCCCGTATATTTGTTAACAAGGATGAGAAACCTGCAGTAGATTTTTAAAATGGGTGCAGATTTTTTTTCTAATCTGTTCAATGACGGAAGCAATGGGGCTGTTTCCTTTTCAGAAGAAAGAGGGTTGCTTTGAAATATGTTTCCCCCCTCCCCCAAATTGCAGAGTTGGGGGAATGAAGATGGAACATGAGTTAGAGCCAAGAGCCACAATCTTCAGTGGCCATGTACACCATTAACAGCCAAAACTAGTGCAGAAAGGAAACGCCAACGAAAAGCGCCATAGGTTGCCATTAAAAAAAAAAAAAAAAAAATAGATGAGAATTATTTCTGGGCTATGTAGAGCAAGACATTTTGAAAGGTTTTAGCAAGCAAAAGGTAAGTGAAAGTGTACTTAAAGGCTGTGGTAAGGAAATATTGTTTGGTAAAGGATTTTTTGGTTTCTTTAATGAACAGACAATGCAACAGTATGTGTAGCGTGTTATGACAAAGCAATGACCTAGGTGCTTGAATGTAATAGTTTTACCTTGTGCCTCTCAGTGCCCTTCATGCATATCATCCCCAAAGTACACAAACCCTTTTGTGTCTTAATGTTTAAACTTGTTTTGATGAATTAACAGCCTTGGCAACAACAGAAACTGAGAGTTGCATAACCAAAAACCATAGTAGTTGATAGTTTGGCAGCACTCCATGACCTCTGGCATTTATAGACCTTCTCCAAAACTAGCAGATGTCCATTCATGCCTATTCCTTTTTCTTTGAACAAAAATAGATGCGTTATGGCAGCATTTCTCAACCCCCAGTCAATGGGGCCGATGCAATAATCTTCGCGGAAAGCAGGTGCTGACTTTTCAGCGCCCACTTCCTTAATTCATGCATGGCGCCCGCAAGGGGGGTGCCATGCAATATGTAAATTAGGGGGTTGCGCTAGGAAGAAGGCGGTAGGGTCGTTTGCACGACCTTAGCGCCTTCTTGCTAACGCGACCCGCCGCGGCTGCTGGTTATGAAGACTGACGCCAGTAAATTTGGCCTCTGTTTTCATAACCTGCCTGTCTGCCAGGATTGAAAACAGCTGCCGAGTTTGGTCTGAGACGCACATTTATCTTTTTGCATCTGGAGTGAATGAGTAATAGCCTCATTCACATGCATTTGCATGTGATGAGCGCTACCTCATTCATTCCGCGTTGGACGGGCATTAAATAGGTGCTAATCCCCCTATTGCATTAGGGGGTGGATTAGCGCCTATTTAACCCGCGTCCGACAGCGGGTTAAAACAGTGCACTCGGCTGAGCGCACTGAATTACATTGGCCCCAATGGCAGCCTTTTTGCTGGTTCGTGGATTCTTGGTTGGTTGAGAAATACTGTTGCTGCTTTCTGTTTTTAAACTTTTCAATTTCCTGTCTCCAAAGAGCCTTAATGTGCGCTCTTGCACCTGCCATTACTCTGTGAAGGAGTCACCAGTCAGGAAGAATAGAGAGGGGGGGAGGGGGGGGGGAAAAGGGGCTTGCCTTAGAATTATGATGCTTATTTGGTTAAGTGTACAGAGACTGGTTATAATTGTTTCAACTGGTTTTATGTTGCATATGTTTTATCAATTTCTGAATTTTAGTTTTGTTTTAACTGAATTTTTATGAGACCTTTTTGTGTACATGTTTGTTTTGTTCTCTTTGTACCTGATTTTTGTTTTGTTTTATGGCTGATAAAAGTACGGTGCCTAAAATGCAGAAATGTATTGGAGGGAGATAAATTTAAACAAACAATAGGGTGTGTGCGAGGTAGATAGGAGAACTCCATTTCCCGGTACACTGAGCGAGGCTGTGGCAAGTTTGCAAGCGCGGTGCTACCTCTGCTGTTGCTAGGAGCCAGCCACAACTTGAGCTCTCCGGCACCAGCGCCAAGTGGAAGGAGAACTCCCTAACATGCAGGCTGCAGTTGTGCAAAGCCGCTGAAAGAGACCGTCCCTAGGCTGGACACTTTTCTCCCACTGCCTGAGGCACTCAAGTCATCTGGTGAGCAGAGCAGGACTACAAATCTCCATGCACTGTGAAGGCAGTCTCACCCCCCTCCTACCCCCCCCCCCCCCCCCAAAATACCGAATTATGGTAAACACCTTATTTGTTAGTCTAGACTGGCTCTTTTATTAATTTTTTTTTTCCTTTTTTATTGCTATTCCCACTTTCAGGGATTTCTGTATATTTTGAACTCTCCACTATAAATTTGGATAAGATATTGTTGAAACCCCCACTCACAAGAGACAGAGGTTTGATGCATGCAACCATTTAAGTGAACTGCAGCAGAGGAAAAAAAAAAAAAGAAGAAGAACAATGCAGCTATGTAACTTGAGCTGCCAGCCCAGGAAACCCAAAATACCCCTCACTGTGAAGGTGCTTAACTGACCATTGAATAAATTATTCAGATATTCAGGTAGGGGATTTGCATGTCACAGCCCCTGAACATCTGTTGGTAATTTTGTAGGAAATATCAGTAAAAAATCAGAGGATTCAAACTCCTAAATTACAGAGCTATGACTGGGAAAGGGATTTGTGAGAGAAATGTACTGGCAAACAGTCCTAGGATGCAAACAGATTTTCACCCTGACTAACAAGAGTATTCAGACACATGGATACTGAGTCCCCAGACTAGAGAAGAGATTGACCAGGCAGGATAGAGTGGTGTACACATGGTCTCTCTGTGGTATTGCCTGGGTATTGGCTTTTTGACTGAGAGGTTACCTATACAGGGTCAGACAACAAATAAAGCAAAAGAAGAGAGAAGGGGGATTTAGCCAACACATGACTAGTCATGAGTTTAGCAGAGCTAAAAAAAAAAAAAAAAATCACTGAAAGCTGAGACTGTGGAGGGCCAGAGCCACACAATACTAAAAATGCCATGAGCCACCAAGGGAGAAGAACTGAAAGAAGCAGCAGGCCTGGAGGTAGAGTGGTCACCCCCTACCCCCCTCCCAGCAGATCTGGAAATCAAGTGGTCCCCTAGGAGGGCGTGGACCCCAGTGATAGCACAGACCTTTTCAGCAGGGTGGAAGGAGACAGTGCCTTCCCCATCCCCCCCAAAACACTGCCCACCAGCCGAGAGGAGATGTAGGGAAGACAATAACACTTGAGTAGGCAGGAACGCAAGAGGTCCCGTCTATTCTATTTGCTGGTATACTGTGGGGGCCAATAACCCCAAACTACCAAATACTAAATATTCTTGCTGCCTTGTAGAAATATATATAGTTGTGCAGACTGAGACTATAACCATGAATAGATAAGTGTGCTGTTTGACATCCTATTAGCCATGTAGAAATGTATATGCTTAGTCTAATATCCTGTATATATTTGTACATACTGCCTGCCTTGTTCACAATCCCATTTGTTTTTCCTGGGGTGAAGGGAGGGAAATCCCACCCACTAACACCTTCTTCCCCAGGTGGAGGCACCAGGCGCCAAGAACATGAGGACTGACGGAGTCTGCCATAGGGGGAGCCCCCACCAGTTCGGTCCCAGACCCAGGCATGCCCCCCTCTTGAAGTATTTGAGTCTGTGTGACAAGCAGGGAGGAGGGGAGAAGGTGGCTGCAAATCAGAGAAGGGCCTCCATCCCTCTCTCCCTAGTCAACAGTAGCAATAGCAGTAGCCAGCCCCTGTCACTTTGGAAGGTAGCCATAAAAACATAAGAAATTGCCATGCTGGGTCAGACCAAGGGTCCATCAAGCCCAGCATCCTGTTTCCAACAGAGGCTAAAACCAGGCCACAAGCCAGTTAGTCTCTGGCATCAAAAAGGTTGAGAAACACAGCTTTACAGTATTTACAACTGGTCACTTGCATTGCCAGTTGTAGTAATGTTATCTTCTTACAAAAGTGATGTGATTCTACTTTGCAGATACAAAGGCCAGTGATATAAATATCATCTTTGTTTGTTAACTGTCATGGAGTCTGGGTTTGTTCATTTGGGTAATCATTGACTGTTTATATTTTAGATTAAAAT
This sequence comes from Rhinatrema bivittatum, assembly GCF_901001135.1. Classification (NCBI taxonomy): domain Eukaryota; kingdom Metazoa; phylum Chordata; class Amphibia; order Gymnophiona; family Rhinatrematidae; genus Rhinatrema; species Rhinatrema bivittatum. The sequence continues at coordinate 103,078,241 of NC_042617.1, read as the reverse complement.
AATTTCAAAAAAAATAATTAAAATAATTCAGCTAGTTGCTGAATTATTGTTTATTGTAAACCGAGGTGATGTTTTCAACGTGCCGCGGTATATAAAAAATTTATAAATAAAATAATAAATAAAATAAATAAATTTGACTTGAATATTTTTCTTGTAGTCTATGCAGCATTTGTATTGATTTTTCCTACTTACTCCAATGGATGAATTTCTGTAAACTGTAAAAGAAATTGACTAATGTAAACATTTTGAGTTCCCTATTTTCCAGTCTCTCCCACTTTTCCCATCTTCTTCCAGGCTCTCTCTCTCCCCATCAGCTCAGCCTCCTTCACCTCTGATGCTGTATAAAGCTTTGACATTACTATCAACATGTTCCTTTCTCCACTCAGCTCTTCTCTTTCCAGTGCCTTCTGCTATCATTTGTTTCATATAAAAAACATGATCTTCCCTACCTTATCATCCTTGCCACATTTTTGTTCATTCTTTCCTTTTCTCCTGACTGGATAATTATAACACATTTGTCTCTGGTTCTACAACATTTATATTGTCCACACCAGGACTACAAAAATCTACTGCTTGTTTACACTACCACCTCCCATGTCATTCACTTGACGCTCTCTTACTCCACTCTCTTCACTGAATTCCTGTTAAATTCCAAACAATGTTTAAAACTTTTAACTATCATTTATGAACGCATTCATGATTTCATTCCCTTTCTTCTCTATTGTCGACCCTCTCACTTCTTTCATTCCCAATTGTGTACCCTTCTCCGAATCCATCATATGAAGCAGACTTCTTCACATTTTTGAGTCATCTCACTTCCACACCCAAATCTCTGGACTAAGCAATATTTCTCTCTACTTTCTGACTCAATCTATTTAGCCCAAACTTTAAGCATTTTACCTCTAACTGCTATTTCACTCATCTTGTAACGTTGTACTATTCACCATACTGGACTCCCTTTGTTGTAAAAATATTCAGGGCCTTTTGTACTATGCATTTTTCCCCATAGACATAACATAAGGAAAATCCTTTGGTACCTACTGTGTTTACTATTTGCCCATCCTTAGTTATGTTTGCCTATGATGTTACTATAAAATTAATACATGTACTAATGATTTAAACTAAAATAGTTAGGTGGTGCACAACTGGTGGGGAAAACAAATCTTCAAGAGGAGTTATTAAATGGATTAATTAAAAAATGGGAGAACTTCGTGGAGTTCTACAGGGGTCAGGTACTATACAGTATTTTTAATGGTTGCAGGAAAAGCGAGTACACAAAATCTGAGCATGATAGTTCACAGGAAATAAAATTCACAATGAAATATAACAAGAGAAATTAAAAACCATATGAATATAAAAGCAGAAATGATTGGCTAGGCAGTACTGCTATGGAAAGGAGCTGGGGTTACAGTGGACTGCAAACTGAATATGAATTAGTAATGAAGCACTGTTACAAAGCAAGTCAACATTACACTGGGATGTATTACCAGGAGTATTACATGCAAGATCTGTGAAGTAATTCTCCCTCTCTTCTCAACACTGGAAAGGCTAGTGCTGGAGTAGTGGATCCAGCTTTGGGCCCTAGACTTCAAGAAGGATGCAGAGAAGAGCAAAGAATGATTAGAGGCCTATTTATTTATTGTAAGCTATGAGGAAAAAAGTTTGAAAGAGCTAGATTTAAACTGGAAAACAAGACTGAGGGGTAACTTGAAAAATAACTCTGACAGACAACCATGGGGGCTTCATATCTCTTTTCATCACTCCCCATACATTCATTTGTTTTCCCCCTCTCTCTCATGCCTCATCTTCTCTGTTCCCTTTTATGTAGCTACATCAGGAATTGCCTTCCTCCTTCCATTTCAAGGCAGCCATTTGCTAGCCTTTAGGTTTTCATTCCAGGCTTGAAGTAGGCCCAGAATAAACAATCACATTATGGGTGCAGATTTTTTAAAAATGATTGAACTACTGCTTAAATGCTCTTCTGGAACGCTACGTTTCATACACAACTTTTTCTAAAGGGACTGGAGGTGTGAAGGACACACACAGAAATAGGAAGGACCTATGCCGGGCCTGCTGGAAAACAATTTCAGAAGAGTGCCTAAGCAGGAACTTCATGTTTGAAATATCCTGAAAAAACCTCACTGCAGAGTTCAGAAGAAGCTTGTAAATTTAGACTAAAATGTACAGCACCTGAGGATCAATGACAAGGAGCTTCAGTCTGGCTGCAGCACCAAGAGGATTAGTTCAGTCTACAAACAACCAGAGGAAGAACTTTACTGCCTGTATCTTCGCCAGTGGCTGAGTTGGAAGTTGGAGAAGACCACAGAAAAGTAATAGCCCAATAATCCTGCCTTCTGGAAATGATACTGGCTGTCAACTGGCTCCAGATTTTCAGGACAAGTTGATCCGGTCCTGGTTTTACCCAAATGCTTGCACAGACTTGTAGTTCTGATGTCCCTATTAGATTTCCCTAGAAAAACAAGACAAAGCCATGCATATAATGGAAAAAAAAAAAACAGGACTTGATCAGCCTGTCTTAAAAACCTAGAGTCAGTTAGTTGGCAACTTCATAACACATCTTCACCAATGATTTTCAGTAAGGTGGCATGGAAAGATTACTGTCAATAATTATACCCAAATTCTGGGCCTTGGTCTTAATTGGAATGTGATGAACATCAAATTTGAAGGCCAATGGAAAGTTTCTAGACTGGAATCTATTAAGAATGATTATCTCTGTTTGTTTACATTGAGAATTAATCTGTTATGGAAAAGAGATTATTTAATGATGGACAAACAAATAGCAAGGAATTTGGAACTAGATGACTGATTCTGTCATGGGGGGTGGGGGGACTGTATGTCATCTGCATACATTTTGTGTTACCCTGAAACCTGCCAGTATCTTACATAGGGACTGATGCAATAATCTGAGCATTTAAAAAAAAACAAAAAAACAAAAAAAAAAAACCCAACTGTGAGCTGGTTAAAAGCACATAGTTTTAATGCTCAGAGGTTTGTTTTTTTTTTTATTTATAACTCCCGATGTAATAAGCTAATGATACACTAATGCATCGGGAGTTAAAAATGCGTAAAACTGTAAAATGTGCATTCGGTACAGGCCGAAAGCACATTTTAATACAGGGAAGGGACACCTGTCTCTACAAGTGACGGCTGCCTCTATCACCTCATAGTCTGATAAATACCAACTTATCTGACTATATGGCAGCAAGAAGCAGCTGCCAGATAGATGGATACGTACCGCTTTATTCAGCTATCTGGCATGGGTCACCACTACATAGGCGGATACATATCTGGCTATGTAGTGGTGACCGCGCCAGATACTGGATAAGAACTGACTGATATGCTGGTACTTATCCGAATAGGTGGCAGCAGTGACTCCAACTACTTACAAACCCAGGCATGGTTTTTTTCCCCTTTTTAATTAGTTTTTCTGGAAACTTAACTCCGGCCTTGACCCGGGCATTAAGTTTCCAGTGCTAAAGAAGGTGCACTGGCCCGAGGCAGTCTCTCTGCATTGGGAAGTAATATTTAATGCCCTCATTTGCATGGGATTTCCATGCGAGGGTGTTGTTACTCTCCTTGAGGTATGCACATTTTCAGCATGCAAAAAACTCCTTCCTGCATCGGGAACAAGTTTTGCCCACAGAAAAGGTAAGCACACATGCAGGCTAAAAGGCGCGTTCCACTGAATGCACCTTTCTGAATCAGCCCCAGAGTGGGGACAAGTAAATATTAAAGGAGCCAACAAGTCTGAACCCTGTGGGACTCCCATGGGCATCTGATACCACAAGGAGGTATTTGAACTAATTCTTACTTGCTGCTAGCATTCTAAAAGGCCAAGAGAGGACATTACTTCCCATAGCAATATCAGCTAACAGGGAGATCATGAGGAGCACAGACCAGGAGGAGGAGTTCTTCCACACTGAGGACGATAACAGGAAAGCCAGTTCATAGGCAGAGATGATGTTCCTGCAGCAGACTCCTTGCGTTATGCAGGCAGCTCAGGTCAGCCGGGTCACTCTGAATGGCACCCCCTCCACTTCCTTTTCCACTGCCCGTACTGATGTCAGCATGAACTGGAAGAAGGAGGAGGAGGAGTTCTTACTCACTGGGGATGACGACAGCAAAACCAATTCAGAGGCAAAGATGATACCGGATGCATGCTGATATTCTCGCCACAGGCTCCTTGTGCTAGCAGGCATCTCATGTCAGACAGTGAAAACAAAAAACAAGATGAGGAAAGAGGTAGGGCTTAATTTGTGGGAGAATGGTCTGGAATGGAGTTCTGTTACTTCTTTTCATACTTAAGAGGCAGAGCAGAGCAGAGAACAGCCACTCTGTTCCTTAATCCAACACCTCCTCTCCTATTCTGCATGGAAGAGGAGGAGAAGCTGTGATCCTGAAACAGACACTGCAGATTAAAGAACAGACACAAGGGAGATGAATTAGCACAAGTTTGAAACTTGTGAGCAGTAGCGCCAATCATTAAGGCTTTTACCTTGGCCTTCAGGATTGGCACCATAAGTTTCAGATTTGTGCTAATTCAACCCCTTTTTGTGTCTGTTATCTATGGTTTAATTTCTGGTGGAATGTTACAGAATGGCGTTCTGACACCTTATTTCAAGGGCCCAAAGAAGCGAAGGAAAGCCAGCGCTGTAAATCAGTTCTGGCTTCCCTGTGGAAATGGAGCAGAGCTATTGGTAGTATGGATCATTTCTAGCTCCCCCCAGACCGCTGAGGAAGCAGAGCGTGTAGCGTGGTGGACCTGCCTATCTTAAGACGGGAGTAACTATGTGGCCTCAGTTTTTCCATGTTTTCCCAGCATAATTGTGGAGGTCATGAGGGTCAAATGGCCAAGACTGAAGAGATATGGGATGAGTGCCCCTCAGCCCCACTGGTTCTGCCATTACTGTATCAGCTTCTTGCCCTACTGCTACTTATTGTGCTGGCTTCCTGGGGCCCCACCACCTCTGTTGCTGGTGGCCACACTGGGGAAGGGGGAAGGGGCAAAGAATGAGAGGTTGTGGGGGTGGGAAGTGAGGATAGGAAAGGGGGGGAAGAGTGAGTGAGAGGATCATAGGGATGGGAGGAGAAAGTGAGTGAGTTCATGTGGAGGGGCAAAAATGTGAGAGGATTGGAGGGATTGTGGGAGAAATTGAATGAGGGAATTAAAGGTGTTATGGGGTGTAAGTGAGGGGATCAGAGTGGGTGAACAATCCAAGTCAGGTGATCGGAGGGGGACAGGGAAAGAGTGAGTGAAGGTAGAACACATGAAGCTGCTCCCTTCCTACCTCCCGGAGGAGGCAAAGAGGAGACTGAGTTTTAGAAATCCAAGCTCACACCGCCCCATTAGAGGGAGGTTGAGGAGAGCAAACAGGACACACCAGTCTGCACATCCCCCCTCCCCCAAAGCAGAGGAGAGCCTACTGGCTCAAAGAAGAGGCCTATTCTTTACTGGCCAAGGAATGAGAGAGGAAAGTTGCTGGAGAGGGTAATTTTCTGGGTAAGGGGAATTAACTACCATCTGGGAGGAGATGGCTTGAGGACAAGATTGAAACTCGTGGGTTTTAGGACTACTTGGGGGGGGGGGGGGAGGATGATATGGATCACTAGGAGAATCATGAAGGGGTTTGGGCTGGAGGACCTGGATTACCAGGGCAGAGAGAAGGAGCGGGAGGGTAGAGAAAAAGGGCCCTATTCTCTCTAACTTCCTCCTCTTTACTCATGTGAGCCTATATCTCCAGCCTCTACCACTGCTCAACTTGTAGCCACTCATCAAGCATTCATGAGCAAAAAAAACAGCTGGTGGTGGCTAGGAATGGAAGATCACTGAGATAAGGAGGAAGAATATGAAGGATGCATATATGTATGTGTGTGAGACAGAGTTCATACCTGGCCCCTTGCATGGACCATACTGACTCTGGCCCTATTCCCTCCCTCTCCACAGTTCCAATTCCTTTTTGTCTACAAATTAAGCCATAGGACTATAAAGATAAAAGGGAGAAAGAGGGATTTGCAAAGAGGAGCACCAGCATAAGATAGATCTTAAATAAAATCTTTCGCTTAGCATTTATAGAAGGGGAAAGCAATGAACCTAAAATGGACAACTTATAAATGTGAAACAATGAGCAACCAAATTATAATGGAGGTGGTGATTTGTATAAGTAATTCATGTATTAGAGTGGATAAAGCCACGGTACCCAAAGGTGTATACCCAAGCATATTAGATCAAGAACAGGCTGCCCACACCCCTCACAACTCTGTTCAACTTGCCCTTGAACATGGGAAGGTTCTCAGGTACTAGAGAAGAGCAGATATAGTCCCAGTACACAGAGGTGGGGGGCAAGGAAGCAGTGAACAACTACAGACCTGTTAGGTAAATATCTCCGTAGAACCTCCCTGCTAAGTGGGAGGCACCTAAAGCTATAACCTATCCTGAATTATTCTGTTCTGTTAATTGTTAATATTTCCTTTTGCAGATTTCTCATGTATGGACTAGACTGAATAGTCACATTTTTATACTGCTTTTTTCCCCAAAATGGAGATCGAAAGTAGTTAATATCATATCAATAGCATAATACAACACATAATAATTAAATCAAAATCACAACTGCAGGCCTACCGTACTACTTTCACCAGGGAAAAACAGAAGCCATATCACACAGCTAAAAAACTAACACTCCCTCCCAGGCAATACAATACATTTCCCACCATCACAATATAATCCCTTCCACAACACCTCCATACCCAAAAACTTCCAAATTTTAAAACAAAGAAAGAGAGGGGGGAGAGGCACAAATTAACCCATCACATTGGATGGGCTCCCTTTATTTACAAATGTAGGAGAAAGGAGAAATCAGTGTGGTGTGAGCAGCTGGCTTGGTTAGTTACCTTGGCTGCCACATCTGGCTGCCAGATCCCCTCCATTGTGCTGCCACCAACACTCAAAGTGAGTCATCTCCAGTATACGGTGCACACACTCCCCATCTCATTCAGCCAGAGGAAAAGACAGAAACTGGAAAAACTCAAAGGAGGAGGCTCAGGAAGGGGAAGATGAGGAGGTGCTCCATGCAATGTGTGTGCTGCACAAAGCCACCTGTGCCCTGCATTCTGCCCATTAATGACCACCCTCTGGAGTTCATGCTGTAGCTAGGAAGAGGCATGCATGATTACACATCTTCTCAGCAAGGAGCTCCTACGTGTTTCAGGAGTTGCTGCTGAAACTGGGAGAGGGATGTGTGGGGCCAAGTCAGTTCGTATACTCCATAGGCTGGTGTTCACACGGCCCTCACAGAACAATAGGTTGTCAGTCTACTGCAGGAGAAGCAGGGCAGCACTGTCTGATCCAGTATTACATTTTTTTTTTAAATAAGACTGAATGCAGAGTACTGAGAAAGCACTCTAGTGAACAGATAAAACTGGTTCCATTCAGAATCCTCTCTCCCTCCCATTACATTTCCTGCTTTTTTTATATTGATTTTATTTAAACATTTAAAAATTGTGGGGAAGAGGCCTGATTTCTTGCAGCTTTACCAATTGTGGTCCTTGTTCTCAGTTAAGCACCACCTGTTCACCTTCTTTAAGGCTTTAAATCTTTCTTCTTAAACAATCTTTTCTGGTCTCTCTTGATTAGAAAGCTCCATGGAGAAGGGAGTGGCTCTTATATATTTCTGTACAGCACTTCATACATCTGACCATTTGCAATAGCAGCTAGTGTAATTTCAGTAGTGGGTAAAACTATGGAAACAATACTAAAACAAAAAAAAGATTGCACCTTGAAACAAGCAGATATTCAAGATACCAGACAACATAGCTTCAGAAAAGGAAGATCCTGTCAGACAAACTGAGTGAATTTTTAATGAGGTGAAAAAGGGTGGTGGATATAGGAGGGGCAAGTAGATGTTGCCAATCTGAAGTTAAGCTTGGGCTTTTGACACAGATCCACAGAGATAAATCAGTAAGCAAGCTGGATGGGATGGGAGTAAGCTAAAAAGTGATAAATCAGATGAAGAACTTGGGTGGGTGGAAGTAGTGGCCAAAGGAGTCCACTCTAGTAAAGGCAAATTGACCAGAGGAGTAACCATAGTTGGTACTAGTTCTTTCCATCATTTTACTAGCAATATTGCTGAGGAACGTGAGAGAAAGGTTTGCAGATAATCCAAAACATTAACAGAGAAGACATGCTGGAAGGGCTGAACAAAATGAAAAGGGACTTGGAAAAACTGGAAGAATGGTCAAGGGCTTTGAAAATGAGTTTCAGTGCTAAAGAGTGTAATTAAGGCATCAGGAAGACAGGAACACAAAAATCTATTAGCCGTCCATCAATTAGGACATGAACTGGAAATTGTCAAACAAGAAAGATCTAAGAGTAAACCAACTCAGATGACCTCCATGTAGTCAGTCAATGTGATAAAGCAATGGGGAAACGTATGCTAGCTCTATAAATACAAATAGCAACAGCACAAAGGTGGAGGTAATATTTCCTTTGCAACTGTCACTAGTGTGGCTCCACCTTCAGTGCTGTGTTCACTTCTGGAGGCCATGTCTTCATAAGGCCACTGGAAGGATAGATGCAGTTCAAACAGGGGTTACTAAAACCAAACAAGTCCTGCAAAACTGAAGGGAAGAAGAGATTAAAAGGTATGACAAAAGCATTCAACCTTTTTTTTTTTTTTTATCAGCTTAAATAAAAGTATAGGAAGGTGAAATTTTCCATAGAAAGGAAATCTGAGGATGAGAGGTCATGATGTGAAGTTGCATGGAGGAAGGTTCAGAAGAGATCTGAGAGGTTGGTAGATTCATGGAATAGCAACCATTCAGAACTAGAACAGAATGTCAGGTTTATTTCCATCTTCTTTATTACTAGGTTTCCGCTTCTATTTCTTTGATAGGTTTCCTTTTTTTTTAATCCTCCAATATGAGTTCCTTTCCTCTTCCCCTCTATCTTTCCATGGTCGTTCTTCCTTTTTTTTTTTCTTGCTTTCTTGTTTCTTCCTCTGTCCCTCCCTAACTAAAACTTCGACAAGTTACAGTATTTATTCTTCCTGAAATGTAGGCATTAGTAATCAACAGTATTAAGCAGAGACATTCTCGGTGATGCAAAGGATTGCACTTAGCAGTTGCTCTACATTAATGCTTGAGCCTTAGAAGAGAGAAGTGGCTGTAGCTTATTAATGCCTGACTGACATTACTAACAAACACCCTGTAGTTCAAAAGACTACCTTTTTATGATGGAGCTGATCTTTTAAAACTACATATCTCATCTTTTTTTCAACACCCGCTTCACATCCACCCTCCTCAAAGCTTTAAAAAAAAAAAAAAAAAAAAAAAAAGTACCCCATACACCCCTCCTCCAACCAATCCTAGATTGTCAGTTCCAGACTATCTCCCACAAAGAAGTAGACTAAAAAAAATCTTCCAAAGGATCATTCAATCCACGTGCCCATTAGATCCCCAATTCCCTCTAAATTCTTTTACAACCATTTTAGCCTCCGGATTGACTACCAAAATAAGGTGAAATTTTATTCTTACCTGAAAATTCTCTTTCCTTGATTCCTCCTAGACCAGTCCTTACGTATGGGATTTACTCCACCACAGGAGATGGAGACAAGAGGACAAACACTCTGGCTATAAGGGAAGTGTGGTCCTATGCAGTTGCCACTAGCCTTCTGCCAAAGCCCAGTGGCCAAAATAAAATCCCTTTAATAAAACATTACAAATCAGTATTATAATAAATAATAGGTTCTGCAAGACTGTTTTGAGTGAGCCAAGAGGTGAGAGAAAGGTTTGAATGAGGACATGCCTTTGAGAGTGATATTGCTCCCTAAGACCTGTGTTCCCCGGGTGGGTTCTGGTCTGGTTTAGCAGGAATCAAAAAAAGAAAATGATTAAGAATAAATTTCATCTTCCTTTTCTTCCTGCTAGACCTACCCTTATATATGGGAATTACCTAAGCTGCTACTTTCTGGGGAGGGAGGCTGCTTTAAGGATTCCCACCTCAAAGGCAAAGTTTGCCTTAACCTGCACATCCCGTTTATAATACTTTGCAAAGAAATGTAAAGATGACCAAGTGGCTGCCTTACAGATCTGGGGAGACTGAAGATGCCTCTGCCCAAGATGATGCTTGCGTCCTTGTAGAGTGGGCCTAGAGCTCTGCTTAATCCATCTAGCTAAGGTGGCTTTGGAGGCTGCCACTCCTTTTCAGAGTCCTCCAAACAATACGAACCACTTGTCTGTTTTCCTAAATATGTTTGTCATCTTTAGGTACCTCAGAAGTATACACTGCATGTCCAGTAGATGCAAATTTTTCTTTTTCCCCTGCCAATCATTGCTTCTAAAAGCTGGAAGAGAGCTTGACTGGCTCCCATGAAAGGAGGATACTACCTTGGGCAAAAAGGATGGTACTGGATGAAAGGTGACCAAGTCCAGAGAAATCACCAAATAAGAGTCCCTACATGAGAGGGCCTGTAGCTCAGAGATGTGCCTGGCACAGCAGATAACAACTAGAAAGGTGGTCTTCAGATTTATGGAATGTTTGTGAACTCTTGTTGCTGTGGGGAGGCTGACTCAACCTACAGGGAAGGCCTTGTAGGACCTCCCTGACAGCTGGCAGGACTGAGCTAGTGTGAGACTGGTCTAGGGCTTCACCTATACCAGCCCCTTTCCTCTTAGGTTGAGCCCTCAGGTTCTGGGGCAGTATACTTAGGCAAGAGTCTTGTGTAAGGTAGCAATGAGAGAATTCCTGGCTGTAGCTAAGGTCAGAGGCAGGCAGAAGACAAGGACGGTCGTGGTTCAGGCTGAGTTAGGGGCAGGTAAGATCCAGGCTGAGGTCAGAGACAGGCGGCAGGCGAGAATAGTCTAGGTCCAGACTGAGGTCAGAGGCAGGTGAAAATGGTCAGATCCAGTAGTTAGTCTGCAGGCAGGCGAGGAAGACTCTGGGAAACTGAAGACACCAGGATGGGGAGGATGAGGCAGGCTGGGCTTGGAGAGACGAAGTGTGCAAGCAGGCAGGAACTGGAGAGATGAGGTGGGCAGGATCAGGCACAGGAATGCAGCAACTCACATTACAGGGGAACTGTAGTCCACCTATTGCCGAAGCGTCAATCTTTTGCATGGCCGGGCTTTAAATTCCCAGCCGTGTGATGTCATCATCCTGTGCCAGTTGGAGCGGTTCCTGCCATAGGGCCTAGAAAGACAGGTGCGTGCTGTGTGCGAGTGCCTAGAAGGCCGCTAAAGAAGGATGGTGGCGGAGGCCCCACCGTGAAGCACACAGAGGTGTCTGCGGAGTTGACTTGAGTGTGCGGCTCACGAGAGCAGCCCACAAGCCAGCAAATGTAAATTTTATTGGCTTAAAAGGAGATCTAACTAAGGCTCTTAAGACTACGTTAAGGTCCCATTGTGGAATTATTGGTCAAGAGCAATCAAAAAGGTTCACCTCTTTTAGAAATCATATTGTAACCCCCCTTTCATCAGGGATCACCATTGGTGGCTTGAAGGGTGGTGAATGGACCCTTCTGCAGCCCCGGAACACATAAAAAAAACAGAGTTCATACCAGTTGGGACCAGCAAAAGCTGGGAGGCCCAAGGGGAAACTTTCACACAAAACAACAAATGTCCACAACTGGATGATGTTCCAAACAGAGAAAAAAAAATGTATTTTAGAGATCAAAGTCCAGAAAGTTAGAAAAATATTGAGAAATATTGTCCAGGGCTTAATATCAAAGGCAAATTCTCAGTAAAATCACAAAAAACCTTCACAGATGTTACTCACAGTTTAATCCTAAACACTGCAGCAGAGATCACCTATTTTTCCCTCTCCAGCTTCCCACCAGGGTCTCTCTCTTCCTTGAGACCCACTAAAGAAGGCACTAAGGAAACAGTTACTTCTTATTACACTTTTGCAACTGTGGGTTTCCCCAGACAGAATTGGTGTCCCTCCAAGAAGAATAAGGACTTGAGGTCCTTATTCTTCTTGGTGACCCACAGCATACTTCCTCAGCCACTATCTATCCCGGAAGGCCCCGAGGGCTAGCATCCGAGAACGTAAGAACCATAAACTCGGAATTCTCTCTCACAACTCCTCCCCAGTGCTTGTGGAAGTGACTTTTATTTCCTGACCTAAAACTCATCCCCTTTGAGGGGATGCCTCCTCCTAACATCATTCAAATTTAGATGTAACCCTTCTAAACCCCTCCTTCACAGGAAGTATCTTGCAATCTGTGCAGCTCTGCAGAGGCAGAACTGTCTGTCCTCTAACTGAACCCTGAGAGCAGGACCCTCCAAAAAATCTGCTTAGTGACCCTAACCAGGGTTATAATAATATATCCAGGTGAGTTGCTGCTGGGATACTTTCATTCAGCCCCATAGCAAAATCTAGCAGCCACCTGTACCTTCAAGGAGTTTAGGGCTAACCCCCTGTCCAGGCCTGTTTGCAGAAAGTTTAATGTTTGTAAAATGTTTGTCTTCCAAGGGGAGCCAACATGGTCTCAGCAGAACATTCAGACATTCGCCAGATTCTGATGTATGCTAGGGAAGTAGGAGTTTTTACATGCTTTCAGCATTATTGAGATTACTGCTGTGGAGTACCCTCTCCCATGCAGGGGCCCCTTTCCAAGGCCAGGATGTAAGGGAATGGAGATGGGTCTTCAATTGAGACTGGCCCTTGCCAGAGCAGGCCCTGATCCCCAGGTAAGTGCAGCGGGCTTCTGCTCAGTAACCTTATAAGGTCTGCATACCAGGGCCTCCTTGGCCAGTTCGAAGACATCAAGATGACCATGAGAAGATGGCCCTCTATCCTTTTTAATTACCCTATGAGAGGCCATGTTGGGAAGACATAAACAGCAGAATGAGTCTTGACCATGGACATAGAAGTGCACATTTACCACTGGAGCCTGCTTCCGCTGGCTACTGAAGAATATGTCAATCTTGGTGTTTGCTCATGTTGCCATTAGGTCTGCACTCAGGTGACTCCATAAATCCACTATCATTTGGAAGGTTTCTAGACTAGGTTCCCATTTTCCCAGGTCCAGTCTGTTTCTGCTGAGAAAATAGGCTTTGAGATTTTATTTCCCTCCACTCATTTGAACAACTGGGCTGTTTCTTGTGCTAACATGAGGCTGTGAGTGTTTCCTTGCTTGTTCACATATTAGGACTGTATTTAAAGGATAGATTTGAGAACTTACTATAGAGGGTAATTTTGAAAGGTATTTTCACAAGTAAAACAGTGTATATAATCCATGGAAAATGGAAATGGCCATGGAAATGGCTTTTTACAAAACCGGTAGATGTAGTATACCTGGATTTTCAGAAGGCGTTTGACAAAGTTCCTCATGAGAGGCTTCTAGGAAAAGTAAAAAGTCATGGGATAGGTGGCAATATCCTTTCGTGGATTGCAAACTGGCTAAAAGACAGGAAACAGAGTAGGATTAAATGGACAATTTTCTCAGTGGAAGGGAGTGGTCAGTGGAGTGCCTCAGGGATCTGTATTGGGACCCTTACTTTTTAATATATTTATAAATGATCTGGAAAGAAATACGACGAGTGAGATAATCAAATTTGCAGATGACACAAAATTGTTCAGAGTAGTTAAATCACAAGCAGATTGTGATAAATTGCAGGAAGACCTTGTGAGACTGGAAAATTGGGCATCCAAATGGCAGATGAAATTTAATGTGGATAAGTGCAAGGTGATGCATATAGGGAAAAATAACCCATGCTATAATTACACAATGTTGGGTTCCATATTAGGTGCTACAACCCAAGAAAGATCTAGGCGTCATAGTGGATAACACATTGAAATCGTCGGTTCAGTGTGCTGCGGCAGTCAAAAAAGCAAACAGAATGTTGGGAATTATTAGAAAGAGAATGGTGAACAAAACGCAAAATGTCATAATGCCTCTGTATCGCTCCATGGTGAGACCGCAACTTGAATACTGTGTACAATTCTGGTTGCCGCATCTCAAAAAAGATATAATTGCGATGGAGAAGGTACAGAGAAGGGCTACCAAAATGATAAGGGGAATGGAACAGCTCCCCTATGAGGAAAGACTAAAGAGGTTAGGACTTTTCAGCTTGGAGAAGAGATGGCTGAGGGGGGATATGATAGAGATGTTTAAAATCATGAGAAGTCTAGAACGGGTAGATGTGAATCGGTTATTAACTCTTTCGGATAGTAGAAAGACTAGGGGGCACTCCATGAAGTTAGCATGGGACACATTTAAAACTAATTGGAGAAAGTTCTTTTTTACTCAACGCACAATTAAACTCTGGAATTTGTTGCCAGAGGATGTGGTTAGTGCAGTTAGTATAGTTGTGTTTAAAAAAGGATTGGATAAGTTCTTGGAGGAGAAGTCCATTACCTGTTATTAAGTTCACCTAGAGAATAGCCACTGCCATTAGCAATGGTAACATGGAATAAACTTAGTTTTGGGGCACTTGCCAGGTTCTTATGGCCTGGATTGGCCACTGTTGGAAACAGGATGCTGGGCTTGATGGACCCTTGGTCTGACCCAGTATGGCATATTCTTATGTTCTTAAGTTTATTCACAATATTGTCACAACATTTTCTGATAAAACTTGACTGCCTTTCCTTTTATCATTGGGAGAAAGAATCATAGAGCTAGTGTGATTACTCTTGTCTCTCATCATGAGGTTTCTTCCCTTGACCAGAGCCCCTGGGTTAGCTGACCCTGGCAATGTGCTCCCCACCCCCATAGGCTGGCATCAATAGTCACTATAGTCCAGCTGAGAGATTCCAGTGTTACCCCTTTTAGTAGGATGGAGCACCGTAGCCACCATTCCAGCCTTCTCCTTGCCATCCAGGGTACGTAGAGCCGAAACTGGCAATCCCAGGAGAGGGAGACCAGCATGACAGAAGAGACTGTTGCAATTGTCGCATTTACACGCTGGCCCATGGGACCTGGTCCAGCAATACTGACATGAGCCCCAGTAGTTGAAGATAGTCCCATACTCTGGGGGATTTCTAAGCATAGAAGACTAGTAGCTGATCAATTATTTTGGAGACCTTGTTAGGCAATAAATTAATCTGTCCTTCTCTTGTATTGAATCTTGCATTCTCTGCTGCTCTTTACATAATTTATTACCCAGCCTAACTGCTGCAAGAGTTGGACTACTGCTTCCGAGGATTGGCAGCTCTCCTGAGGTGATTTGGCTCTTATTAGTGGACCCTTATTTGGATGATTGGCTATTATGCCTTGTTTGCACAGCGCCACTGCTACTACCACAATAACCTTGATAGAGGTCCTGGGGGCTGTTGCTAGCCTGGAAAGGAAAAATGTTCACCTAATATACAGAACATTAGTATGCTCTGTAGGAAACCCAAATGGGAATATGAAAATGTTTCCACTAGATCCAGGGAGGTTAAGTACTCTCTCTTTCTCTTACTGCCACCATAACTGATTGTATGTCTCCATGCAGAAGTTAGGCACATGAAGACATTTGCAGACCCCTTTTATTTATTTATTTATTGGTTTTTATATACCGCCGCTCATCAGAGATATCGTGTCGGTGTACAGAGAACAGAAACATACGCTGGAGCGTTATACATGGAACAAGAATAACTAACTAATAAAAACAGAGCTATAACTTAAAACATATTTATTTACTTTTATATACCGGTGTTCGATTTTACATATCACATCGGTTTACATTTAAACAAAATTTGCAGGAACTTATGCGTTACCTTTGTCAAATACATTAAACATTTAAATATGGGGATTGTTAACAAGGGATATAAAAGAACATGGGGAATGGCTAACACTACGGGATGCACGAAGGGATGCACAAAGGGGAGTGCCCCTTCAGCGCGCGACGCCTGGTGTTATGGCGCCGTTTAACGTCCGTCACAGTCCTCAGTGACATCAGAGGGGGCGGGTCTCCCAATCAAGGATCACACACCGCTCCTCCCCTCTCAGTTCCAGATGGATTCTTTCACCTGTTTTTCTTTCTTTCTGTCTCTCTCATCACAGTTAGTTCAGGGAGCCCGCTGGTGATGGTGTGTGGCATCCCTGGCCTGGCCTCTGACAGTGGCGCACAGCATCTCTCCATTCTTTGGCTCCACCCCTGGGGAGAAGGGAAGCACAAGCAAGGCAGTGGGACACCAGGAGCCATGACACACCTGCCGGTGCTTGGCGACCCACTGGTTGAGAACCGCTGCTCTAAGGAGATTGCTCTTTTCCTTAGGGGTAAGTGGGTGCATCTTACTCATAGCCTTCCCCTCTTTGAGCCCTTCTTGTGGGTTATCCCATTCTGTCAGTACCATGTGCATTAAGGCGATGTGTAACAGGCATGCCTTTAGTGTTAGTCTTATCCTTGCAGGATGGGGGTCACCTTCTGCCAGGACTTTAGGGCTGGGTTCTACTTTTCTCAGAGTGGATAACAGTAGAGATGAGGGCTGAAAGCTCTTCTTTCTACAATAGCTAGACTATAGTTGATTCTTCTGAGGAGGAGAATTCTTCTTCCTCTTAAGAGCCTTCAGGGATATCATGTTCTGACTCCTCCCTGTCAAAGAAACTTCCCTTGATCCTTTGCATGCGGAATGGGAAAAAAAAAGGGGGGGGGGGGGTTCAGGACCTCCCTTCCTTGTTTGAACACTGACTCATTTTGGGGGAGATTGCTTACTGGGATATCTAGCACAGAATACCTAATGCATTAATACCAAGAACTCAGGGGCCTCTCAGTGAATCCTAAGGGGCCAGGTTACTCCTATTGGGAGTCTTTTTTAATATATCTGAAACAAGAAACCTGTGAGGGAGTCGGTTGGACCATTAGATGACCAAGGGGTTAAAGGGGCTCTTAGGGAAGATAAGGCCATTGCGGAAAGACTAAATTAATTCTTTGCTTCCTTGTTTACTAATGCGGATGTTGGGGAGATACCAGTTCCGGAGATGGTTTTCAGGGGTGATGAAGCAGACGAACTGAACGAAATCACTGAGAACCTGGAAGATGTAGTAGGCCAGATTGACAATCTAAAAAGAGTAGCAAATCACCTGGACCGGATGGTATGCATCCTAGGGTACTGAAGGAACTAAAAAGTGAAATTTCTGATCTATTAGTTAAAATTTGTAACCTATCATTAAAAGCATCCATTGTACCTGAAGACTGGAGGGTGGCTAATGTAACCCTAATATTTAAAAAAGGCTCCAGGGGCGATCCGGGTAACTATAGACCAGTGAGCCTGACTTCAGTGCCGGAAAAAATAGTGGAAACTATTCTCAAGTAGTAGGGCATTACGCTAGCACTGATTACTGTAATGCCCTACTACTTGGAATACCACACACAATGATTAGACCACTCCAAATAATGCAGAACACGGTTGCCAGAATTCTGACTGGTAAAAGTAAAAGAGATCACATCTCCGAAACCCTAATAGATTTACACTGGTTACCCATCGAGCAAAGAATACATTATAAAACACTATGTACCATACATAAATTAATACATAATGAAAAAGCTGAATGGCTGAATACAGCCCTCCGCGTACACGTCCGTAACAGAAACCTGAGATCAGCAAATAAAGCATTACTAACCAGTAGTTAAATCACAAGCGGATTATGATACATTACAGGAGGACCTTGCAAGACTGGAAGATTGGGCATCCAAATGGCAGATAAAATTTAATGTGGACAAGTGCAAGGTGTTGCATATAGGGAAAAATAACCCTTGCTGTAGTTACACGATGTTAGGTTTCATATTAGGAGCTACCACCCAGGAAAAAGATCTAGGCATCATAGTGGATAATACTTTAAAATCGTCCGCTCAGTGTGCTGCAGTAGTTAAAAAAGCAAACAGAATGTTAGGAATTATTAGGAAGAGAATGATTAATAAAACAGAAAATGTCATAATGCCTCTATAATCGTTCCATGGTGAGACCGCACCTTGAATTCTGTGCACAATTCTGGTTGCCGCATCTCAAAAAAAGATATAGCTGTGATGGAGAAGGTACAGAGAAGGGCAACCAAAATGATAAAGGGGATGGAACAGCTCCCCTTTGAGGAAAGGCTGAAGAGGTTAGGGCTGTTCAGCTTGGAGAAGGAGATGGCTGAGGGGGGATATGATAGAGGTCTTTAAGATCATTAGAGGTCTTGAATGAGTAGATGTGAATCTGTTATTTATACTTTTGAATAATCAAAGGACAGGGGGCATTCCATGAAGTTAGCAAGTAGCACATTTAAGACTAATCAGAGAAAATTATTTTTCACTCAACGCACAATAAAGCTCTGGAATTTGTTGCCAGAGGATGTGGTTAGTGCAGTTAGTGTAGCTGGGTTCAAAAAAGGTTTGGATATGTTCTTGGAGGAGAAGTCCATTAACAGCTATTAATCAAGTTTAGTTAGGAAATAGCCACTGCTATTAATCGCATCAGTAGCATGGGATCTTCTTAGTGTTTGGGTAATTGCCAGATTCTTGTGGCCTGGTTTGGCCTCTGTTGGAAACAGGATGCTGGGCTTGATGGACCCTTGGTCTGACCCAGCATGGCAATTTCTTATGTTCTTATATCTTAGCACTTGAGCTCCCACTTACTGCTGCTCTGAAGGAAGAGCTGAGGGAATGCTTATCCCTGGAGACAGGGAAAATGCTTCCCCTAGGACAGAATGGGCTGTCTAAATCATAGAGCTGAGGCTCGATTGCTGCTCCCTAGTTTAAGAGGAGGAATATTTCCCTCTTCTTGGGAGCTGGGGCCCAGTCCTGTGTTGCAAATGGGGCAAAAGGTTCGTGCAATGCTAGAGACCTGCTTGTCCCTACAACACACACACTTCCTGCCCCGGAACATGGCATCAGGTAGGGCTGAAGTGAACCTATCCCTGATGGTTCCCATAATGGCTTCCCACAACGGAGTCAAGGCTGCTGTTGCTGTGGTGTGCAGCTGCTACTGGCGGCACTGCTGCAGCTATTTTTTGGCATTTATTTTTTTTTTTTGTATGTCACAATACAATAGCAGGAAGGTAGAGACCTCCAATAAGGAGAAAACCAGGGTAAAAAAAAAAAAAAGAGAGAAAGCGGGAGGAAGAGAGAAGTTTTAAGGATTCCATACTCAAAAGTCCTGCCTCAGGTATCTTAGAGAGCCAAAAGTTAAGCACTCAGGTGAACTAGCTCTTCGGTTTTTTTTCCAGACCTGCTCACGATACAAACTTCTTCCTGTGTATAAAACTCACTATAGGTCTATAGGTGTCAGCAATTTTCGGACTTGTAGGTTCTTGGGGAAACCTGCATTTAGGTCCCTTGCATTCAGTTGAGCTGCAGGGTATTTCTGTGACAACCAATGACATTTCTACACGACAGTATCTGCAGCACCTTTAAAGGCCTGCACTGTAAATCAGCCCATAAAGTACAGAGGTGGAAGGACTTTAGTTCTGTATTTTGATAAAAAGTCCTTTTTGTTGGAGTAGCCTCTCACGCTCACACTGGAGAGCTCAGTAAATTACAAATCTTCCACTTATCTTATTATATATATATATATATATATATATATATATATATATATATATATATATATATATATATGAGTCCAAGGCTGTGATTCTTTTTACTGCCCACAGACCTATCTGAAGTAAAACAAACTGTATCATGAAAGGAAAACGCAAAAGAAGTTTTCTAAAAGAGAACTTTTTCTTTTAAAAATCCACATATAAGCTATCGTTCCAGAAGTATATAAGTGACTGTGTAATAATCCAGATAAAACGGAGGAAATAAAATGATATGCAACCAAAATACTGGATAATCTAAATTAGGAATGTATTTAAAGGACAGATTTCAGAACTTACTATAGAGGGTAATTTTGAAAGATATTTTCACAAGTAAAACTGTATATAATCCATAGAAATGGCCTTTTTGGCCTGTTTGGAGGAATTCACAGGGTGGGGTTGCTGTTTACACACCTGCTTTTCAGTTTTCAAAATTATATGGGTAAATTAGCAGATACAAATTGTGTGCAGGTAGTTTTGGTGGCATAATTCTTAAAACAGGAATAACTTACTTGCTGTCAAATTTATGTGGACTGTTAGCAAAAACATTATAGGGGCAGTTTTCTAAATTTCCTAAGCATACCCTTTATTGCATGCTAAAAAGATTTTAGCATGCAAGCTGTAAAAAATGTAACATGAAAGCTAAAATACAACATAATAAATGTTAGTATGTGCATGGTAAAACATTTTCCGCATAGCCTGTCCATGCAATTAGCTTAGATATTAACCCAAAAATACAACTGCTAAATGGAGTGAGAAAGTTATGTACCACTGGAAAAGCTAAATAGCATGTGCACGCTAAATTCAACGTGCTCCATACCTTCCCTCCTGGTTCCAGCTTCTTGCTTCAAAACTGGATCAAAGCAAAGTTGGCACACAGATTTTACTGTCAATGCTGAGGGGAGAAGTGGGAAAGCTACTTGACCCCAGAAAAGGACACAGCAACCGTGAGTGCTAGTTTCTGCCCACCTGTCTTGTATGTAAGCAAACTTGGAAAAATCCAAGGAATCAGGTCACCGGGGCACCTAAAATTTAGAAAAGCAAAAAATAAATAAATAAAAAAGCAAAAACAGGAAAGAAACAAGAAGCAAAATATATATTTAAAAAAAAAAATGAAAAGCAAGGGAAAAAAGTTCCATGGCTCTTAAAGTTTTTTTGACTGGTTGTTACGTTTTCTAAATAAATATCCCTCCCCTTACCCCGCAGGTCAGTAAGTGTTGAAAAAGCAGGATAACAGAATGTGGTTGGTGAGAGAGAGAGAGAAGCATAAAGAGGGATGGCATCAGGGAGCAATCTGGCTGCCCTGACTCAGAAATGCAGTCATCTGACCATGGCCTCTTCTACAAGCAACCTAGAGTGTAGGCCCTTCAGTGGCTGGATAAGTCTTCCAGGGCTTCAAAGTTGAAAGAAGACCCCTCCTAGGGCTGCTTTGTAGCACAAACAGCTTATCTATTTTCTGAAAAGGATTAGTCACCTTTAGGTACTTGAAGTATGCGACAGATATCTAGGACACGGGGACTATTGATTTTACCTCGGCACTCGCTATCCAATTTAAATGGAAGGGCAAAGTTACCTTTGGCAGGAAAGAAGGAACTGGTTGAAAGGTACCAGAAACAGCAGAGAAAACTGGGCAGGAATCTGTTCAAAACAGAGCCTGCAGTTTCAAGATATGTCTAGCGGAACAAATAGCCACTAGAAAGATTGTCTTATGGGAAAGATCTTTTAGAGAAGCCCACATCACTAGTTCAAAAGGCAAAACTTTTTTTTTTTTTTTAAGAACGAAATTAAGATCCCACTCAAAGGCCTAAAGGGAGGAACAAATATGTTTGACTTCTTGAAGGACGTGAACTATATCTGGATGCATTGCTACCAAGATCTCTTTAACCTGTACCCCTATAAGAAGAGACAGCTGCAACCTGAACTTTCCGAGAATTAAGCGCAAGCCCTGGCCAGCGGGAGATGGACTGTGTTTCACAAAAGGTTTCAAAAAGAGGCACCACACCTGAATATACACTAAGGAAGTGGAATTGTTGTGAGCTCTTAACATGGTCGCAATAACCTGAACTGGGGGTACGGGGTAGGGAAATATTGTTTCCTGTGAAGGCGAGCCCTTTCAAAGGCCAGGCGATAAGACAAAATGGAGTTGGATCCTCCTTTTTTACTGGGTCCTGCAACAAAAATCCGTGAGTGCCAGGTAGACACACAGGGCCCCAGCCTGCAATATACCAGGTCTGTGTACTGAGGCCTCCTTGGCCAATCTGGTGTTATCAGGATCACCATGGAAGGTTCTCTACTCCTCTTTTTAACCTCTTGCCTATAAACAGCCAGGGTGGGAGGAACTTTCTCATCAGCTAAGGCATGACCAATGCATATATCCCATTGGACCCCTATTTCCTTCTGGTGGCTGAAGAACCTATCAGTCTTGGTATTCCTGTGGGTCACTGTGGAAGTCCATGAGCAAGGGACCTCATTAGTCTACTATTAACTGGAATGCCTGTAGGTTCAGTTCCCACTCCCCAGGATCTAACCCGTTTCTGCTGAAAAAAATCAGCTTGAAGATTTTCGATTCTCACAACGTAGGCTGCAGAAAGATGAAGCAAGTTCTGCTCCACCCATTGAAACAGCAGACTTGCCTCATGTGCTACCATGGGGCTCCAAGTGCCATCTTGCTTCTTTACATATGCTACTGCTGTGGCATTGTCATACAGTAAAAGGGATAGCAGTCCATGTACTAACGGGAGGAACTGGAGCAGGGCTAGTCTGAATACCCTCGGCTCTAGCCTGCTCATGGGTCTTGATGCTTCTTCCTCATTCCAGAGGCCCTGTGCCACCTGACGTAGCAATAAGCCTCCCAACCTAGCATGCAATGAGCCCCAGCCAGACACCCCATCCCAAGTCGGAAAACTCTGAAAGTGGGACAGGGTAAGCCTGGAGCCAAGGCGGCTAAGAACCAACAGCCTCTCCTGCTGGTATTAAACTATCCACTGCAACACCTAGAGGTACTTATCCCCCCTGTTCCTTTGATATAGAGGCATTTTGCTAACTGCATCTGAAATAGAGGGCCCTGCGTCTCCATCACAGGCAAGGTAAATGGAGCCCGCAATGCTGGAGACATGTTGGGTGTCGCAGGCTGTGCATATTCAAGCTAGTGTTCATGTGGTAAGAGGAGACTCGTGGAAGTAAGTCAGTCTGAAGATAGCTTCCCACTCCCTCCTTGTACTTACCCCGCTCAGCAATCGCTGCATGAGAGAGATCTTTCCCCACTGAAGGGCCTCAGACCTTTTTTCTTCCTCTTGTTTTCTCTCTTTTTTTTTTTTTTTTTTTTAAGAGACAGACCACAAGGCAGGAGGAAGAGATGGTGGGAGGGATGGTTAAGCCTGAGGTTCCATCTCTGGCTTCTACCAGAATTACTCTCAAGGCTTGCATCAGGCCAGAGACATAGGAGCCACCTACCAGGTGTGATCCACCAGGGCCTCCAGGGAACCTGGGATCGAACCTGAGGCCTTGCAGCCTTGTTTGATGAGGTAATGAGCCCTTGTATTGACTATTGCTCAAAGAGCAAAATCACTGTTCTCAACCAGCCAAACCTAGGCTCTGAGAGAAATTTGCTGCTGTACAGTCTAGAAGTGTCCACTATCTGCTGGAGTCAGAGAAATACTAGGGCAAATGCCTAGGCTGCACCTCTTTTATAGCTAATGATTTCATGGGAAAAGGTGTGTCCTCTGTTTCCATCAGCTGGTATAGGAGAAAACCTCCATCTGGACTATAATAGTAGGATTATCAGGAAAAATAAATTGCTGACCACAAAGAAGCCTTCATTGGGATTAACTAGGAACATTTGAAGTCATCTTTGATCAGATTACCCATATCTGTAACTACAATAATCACAAAATCATACATCTACTTTGATAAGCACAACCTTGCTACTACAGTATATGCATTAATCACCGTTTTCACCAGCCTTTCGTAACACAACCTTGAATCCCTCGACCTCGTACACAGTACGGCTGCCAGAATCCTGCTTAGGATCAAAACAACAGATCATAAGACCGATCTTGAAGAAGCTGCACTGGCTCCCAGTTGAATGCAGGATACAGTAGTCTTCAAATATAAAAACAAACTGCCTCCCCCCCCCCCCCGAGTATCTCTCCCAGCTTCTACTCTCCTACCCATGCAAAAGAGAATGTTTATCTTCCCATATGGCCCTCCTCTCCTCCCCTCCTTTGACTGCTGCTACACTCACCTGCACAAGACTATGGGCCTTCAGCTGCTATGCCCCAAAACTATGGAACAAGTTTCCACTATCCCTTCACCTCGAAACAACTTATCTCAACTTCTGAAAGCAAGCCAAGGCTTGGTTATTCTCTCGGGACTTCAAAGAGTCCACTTGACAAAGACTTCCTCCTTGGCTACTAGAACTCTTATCAAGAGATGCCCTTCTTCCCCCAAGGGCTTTTATTCTAACATCTTATTTATTAAATAAATAATTAAACAGTAAAATCATTCTGCATTGTTGAGTGTTACCTCACCTTCATCTTTCAGCTACATTAATACATGCTGGCAGTTCTGCCCTTTTAATAGAGTTCATGCTAAAAAGCTCCATAATAACATAGTAAATGACAGAAGATAAAGACAATAATGGTCCATCCAGTCTGCCCAGTGGAGATTAATTCAATTTAGATATATGCACACATAAAATTCCCTATGCAACTCAACACTAACTCCTTTCTCTCCTCAAGTCTTTCACTTGTCATCTCAACTCTTTTTCCACTGCTATTCAGAGCATACCCACACGCTGCCAAAGTGATGACCTCCACCTATTCCACGAGCAAGCCACTTTAACCTAGTTTCTCACAAAACCAACACCCAAACCAACATCCCAAGGCAAATCATATCATTGCTGTTATGGTCTGAACCACCACTCCATGCAGGTCACCCAGTGCTTCATCATCATCCTCTGTGTTTATCTCACTGTTCTTTTTTAAATTCCATTTCAATTTTGTCTCCACCACCTCTTCTGGAAGGACAGAGGCAGGTTTTACATTTTTGGACTTACACTGGATAGTAGGTGTAGGAGAATATAATTCTATTTCCCATTCAAGAGCTAGAACTTCATTTGCATGTATGTCCTTTCATTTACATGCACATATATGTTAATTTTGACTTCTACAAACTGTCTTCTAAACTTGTTTAGCATGTATGCTAAGTTATTACTGAATAGCTAACTATCCAGGTCATTCATCAAACACATGCGATAATAATGCTAGCATGTGGCATGAATACCAATTTTGAGAGAGAGAGAGAGAGAGATAGACTATCTACAAGGCCCTCATAGTAGTGAAGTATTTATATCTCTATAGGAGGGCCATCTAATAGGTCGATGTGAGGTGGTGTTTTAGGGGCCAGTTTCTCATGTACAGTGAGACGAATGAACAGCTCAGTACACCTTGGTGAAGATTTGACATCATTTGGAGTGAGGAAAGTCTCACAAAGATGAAATTTTGTACTATGTTGTTATCTCACCCTAGCTTGATAGTACCCTGTTAGAGTCCATCAAGCTAAGATGAAAGATCATAGTAGAAATGGCATCTTTGTGAGACTTTCCTCACTCCAAATGACGTCAAATCTTCACAGGAGGTGTACTGTGTTGTTTGTACGTCTCATTCTACATGAGAAACTGGCCCCTAAACCACCACCAGTACCTCACCCGCAATAAGTTTACCATACTACTGATACAAAGCAGTATGTTATTGCATGGTGTGGTAATTCTAAAAAAACTTTCCCTAAACACGCCCCTTTTTCTTATCATGGGCATTATCCATGCATTAATAAGGCATTTTGATGAATCTAGGGCTATGTTTTCCCCATGCCAAACAGCCTTAGTATGTTCACTAAACTGCATAGCCCCCTAAATGTATATGAGCATAGCCCCAGATGGAAAGGGAGAGAAAAAAAAAACCCTCTAGACTTCACAGGCTATGAGATGCTGAATTATGATCACTTAAATAATGCTGAGGGGAGGATCTCAACTATATCTGAAGGCAATTTTGGAGTAGCCCATGTAATTACAAACTATGCACACACTGTTAGCTAATTTTAATAAAAGGCAAACGACCTGGGTAGGTTCCCTTTGAAAATCCCATAGCATAAAATACAGGCACTAAAAGCACCCACATGCTTTGAACCTGCGCTTTGTGCATCAGTTGAGAAGGAGAAAACTCCACATGAACTAATCAAATTGCATGTATACAATCAAATCTACACGTGGGGTTTCCTCCCCTGACCTGTATTCCCTTAAGAATACCTCCACGCAATCTGGCTAAAAGTACACATGCTGCGAAAGGCTGTGCATACTTTGTTAGATTCAGGAGAGTCATTTTCAGCCAGGCCAGTTTATTGGAGTGAATCGCTGATTGCCCTGCTAAGAGGCTTTAAAAATTTCCCTCTTCTTCTTTTGTGTTTGATGGCTTCCCCGCAGTAGCAATAGCAAAACTGCACCTGAAGCCTGCCTTGCTTTGGAGGCTCACACTCCACACCATTGATGCTCAAAATAAGCACTGCCATAGAAATCTGAATTTTAGAACACAAGATCAATTAGAAATTTACCATCAAAGAAATTATATGAAATACAGATTTTACATTGCAATTTTTAAAAAGTGAAAATGTGAATCCATTTAGTTCTCACAATGTTTTGCATTGTCAGAAATAAATGGATAGTCCCCCATTCGCCACCCCCCCCCCAAAAAAAAAATTACCCCAATTACTCACCCACTTGCTGATCCTCTCTGTTGTCTTGGCAATGTCCTGGTTGAAGTTTTGTACTGAGTTAGCCTCTGAAAATATTTCTAGCTTCTTTTCTAAGCCAGACCTTAGCTTATTAAAGTCTTCGATTTTTGTTTCTTCCTTTTGTTGCACACTACTATGAACTGCTACTGAATCTGTTCCAGGACTTTGCAAGAGCCCATTTTCACACCCCAGTACATTCTCCATCTTTGTGAGTGGCACATATAAAACAGTTTTTTGCATCCCATCCTGCTTGCAAAACGTAACCACTTTTTGGGGAGCAGAATCCCTGATGGATAACAAATGTTTTCTAGCCTTTGGTGTTTCCTCCTCAATGTTTGTTGTTGACAAGTTTTCTGCTTCTCCTGAGGACTGGCTTCTGTGCATGTTTTGCACAGAGGGGAGTATTTTTCCCATATTGTTTGTGGCAAAAGTTGGGATCCCCTCTGCTTTTGAGCATGGGTTGCCAGTAGGTCGATTCATGATTCTTTTCCCTTTTTCAAATACATGTTCCAGTGGCCATCCTGAATCTTCCCCTATGTTAATAGACTTCTCTTGCTCACCAGGGGATACCTGTCTGCTTGTTCCATCAATGCAGCTTTTCGCAAGCCCTTCCACAGGATTTTTAAATGCTGTGTGGATTTCTTTCAGGTAGCTGTCAATGATTTCCTTGTCTGCTGTAGACTCCGTTAGAACCTTAAGCTGTGCCCTCAAGCTCTCATTTTCTTTTTCCAGTTTGACCAACTCACACTTAATACACATGACAACCGAAGTCTGGGGAACTTTGTCATCTCTGTTGGTGAACACCTCACACATCCCGCATATAGACTTAATGCCAGCTGTTTCCATGGCCATGATGCTCTAATTTGCAGCTGTCACAGTTGTCAAGCACCTTCTAGTTTTATTCCTCTGTCTCACCAGAGCACAGAAACGGTCTCTTAAATTCTAGAAAACTCAGTGGTTTAATTCAGCTTCACTCTCTCTAACACCAAATTAATGATCCCCCTCTTGAAGCATCGGGAGTTCTTCAATATTTAATAACTGAGGTGGATTAGTTACAGAGGGATAAAGAAGAAAAAAAAAAAACTAAACTCCCTGTACGTTCTGTCAGCCCCGTATTTACTTTATTCTATTTACCTTAAGTTAACCAGTTAAAAAAAAAACAAACTTTGTGTCCTTCAATGAATTAATCAATGATTTCCTTCTGCAGCGACAGCAGAAGTCTCTGGTAAGGGTTAAAGTTGAGATCAGAGTACAGGATTCGATTCTTACCTTGCAGGAAAACCCCTCCCTCGCCTACCTGCCTGTCTCTAGCTCCCTGCTTGCGCCCCAGCTCTCCTTGCAGCACGTCCCTTGGTCGCGCCCGGCTCGCAGTGCTGTGGTGCCTCGCTGGCTTAGGCCTCAGCTTTCACGAGACGGGGCACCCGAGGGCCCGCCCACTTCCTGGTTTGTGGCCAAGGAGGAGGGGGCAGGGGAAGCCCACACTGCGTTACTGTTGCAGCAGCGTAGCAAAGCAATGACACTAATACTAAGAGTCAGCAACAAAAGATGCAGAGCAAGGGCAACAAAGTAACACAGATAAAGCGTGCAAGCACTTAGATACGTACCCAGGAAGGCCAGCCTGCCTGTGCTCGCACCTCCTCCTGGAGGTATACGGTTTTGTTATTTTTTTGTTTGTTTCATTTTTAAATGGAGCCAGGACGGTGCGCGGAGCTGCTGCCTCCCGTGTGGAGAGAGGTCGGAAGCGAGAAGGGGGAGCAGCAGCCCCCCAATAACGGCAAGCACGAGCCGCCGGTACAAAACAAACTCTTCAAAAGTCATAGGGCAAACTGCACCGTTAGATACACGGACAGGCAGACGAGGCATTTAAAAAATACTACAAAAGCATCAAAACCCAAATCAACAGAAATCGCGGTAGAGAAGATCTCGCACCTTTTTGATCTGCCCCTTCACCGCTGCTTTATTCCGTACAATCTTCGACTAGGCCTTTCTGTTTTGCTTTTTTTTTTTGCTTTATTTTCGATTCGAGCCATGAAGGATGATCGCTGCCATCTGCTGGACAAGGTTGATACACTCCCTGTCTCATCGGTGTCAAATTATTGCGGAGGTTGCAATGAAAGCTTTTGAGAATATTGCAGTGATATGAACGACCGCCCATAGAACGTTCACTTTGAGTCCAAGAAATCTGATTGGTGGGAAGCCCGGGAACCTTTCATTTCAGGCTATGATTATTTTGTTAGTGTCGCGCATGTTGGTCCTCTTTCTTTTTAATTCTATTTTGGGAGCAGGATGCACCTAAGGCTCTCAGTAAACCCCAAACCAAATGCTAACAGGGACATAGCACACCACTTGTCCTCCCCACTCCAACTACCCCTCCAACCGTCCCCAGTAAATACTGGGGCATCTATTTCAAATCCAAAGTTTATTTATTAGAACATAACACATTAACTTTAATCCTGAAACAGAACTAAAACCACTGGAATATATAGGCCACAGCTTTAAATAAGCTAAATTGTTGCCTAACCAAAACCCAGTACTTGTGCTAATGCAACATTCCCTACCTAGCAGGCTTTTCTTTTGTTATCGATATTTTCTTTTTCATCATTATTTATTTACTATTTATATCCACCTTTTCTTCCCTTATCAAGCAACACTGTGCAAGATGTTCGGGGAATGAGGACAGCAGTGCTGTATCTTCCCTACCATTTAATATTTATTTCACCACATTCCCTGGCCAGCCAGATCCCACCCTGAGTTATTCTTATTTATATTATATTTACGTACTTGGGGGCTATTTGAAATTGACTAACACTAATACCCACCAGGAGCCCCCTATGTAATGGCATCTGAACACCCCCATTTTATCATTTTCCTTTTCAATGGTGAGCTGCTGCCACAGGAGGGGCCAGCACCCCCTTCCTAAGGCCCAACCCCCTCCACCCCTTTTTAGGATTCTATGTAAGCTACAATTGCCATCTGAAAATCTAAATTGAAAATGTCCAAAGCTATGTCTGTTAGGTAGAACTAAAAAAACTTTCACATTGGGTTTTTTTTCTTGTTGTATTTGTGCCCTACCCAGCCCACTCACATAATTGCTTATTTCTTTGTTCCCTTTTTCCTGGTTTTTTTTTTCTTATTCTTTTTTTCTCTTTGTCATTTACCATACTAATCTAGGGATGATACGGGACCCGACAATGATTAGTGTTATAGTAGTGGATCCTTGGACCGGGACGAGGGATGACACCCACCTGCAGTGCCCAGGTGTACTCGTCTCCGGAAGGTGGAAAGCTCTGCAGCACAATCTGGCACGGAGTCCTCAGGAAGGCGGCGAGCAGCACAGTCCGATTCCAGGCAAGGGTCAAGGCAGGCGGCAACCAAACACAGTCCGAGTTCCAGGCAAGGGTCAAGGCAGGCGGCAAACAACACAGTCCGAGTTCCAGGCAATGGTCAAGGCAGGCAGCAAACAAACACAGTCCGAGTTCCAATCTGAGTCAGACAGTATCCAAACCACAGGTCGGGGCAGGCAGCGAGCAACAAAATCCAAATCCGGGCAAGGTCCAAGGCAGGCGGCGAGCAACGAAATCCAAATCCAATCCAAAATCAAGCCAGGAAACAGGAAAGCCAGAAGAACAGCAGACAAGCACTGGAACCTGTTGCAAAGGTATCTTTCCTTCCTCAGAGGGAGTTTAAATCTCCCTGGCTGATGATGTCATCTTCCGGGGCCGGCCTGATTTTAGCGTCGCGGCCCCTTTAAGAGGCGGGACTCGCCGCGTCTCTCCCGATGCTGTTCCCCGACATCCAGGGGCAGTCACGCCGCGGCCCGTGTGCTGCTGCCACCACGAAGAGGACCCTGTGCCGGCAACATGGAGGAGGTAGGGAGGTCTGGCCGCGGGTAAGCGCGGCCGGGACTTACAACAATTAGGTCCTGTATTTGTGCTCTAATCAGCACTATGCTTCTTTTTATTGTTTTTATTAGGTGGTTGCTTATTGTCATAGCAAATCATTACCCCCCCCCCCCACCCCCCAACTGTATGATGTTAGTATCAGGCTTAGGATTGTTTATTGTGATACCAAATCATTACCCCCCAAATGTATGATGATAGCATCAGGCTTAAGGTGCATTCTGGTCACCTGCCAATACCTAGGAATCAGCTAGTCCCCTTTCATTCCTCTCCGCCCCATCCATTTTACGATTGCCTTTTCTCGAGGGATGCCCAAACCTTCGATGCCCAAACCTTTGCTGAATAAAGGCGATGTGAGCAATGAACATGGCCCCCTGGAATACTTTCCTCCCAAGAGCATCCAACTCTCTGTGATTCTTCTCCAGGGGCACCGAAGAATGGGTCCAAGAGCATTGGCCCTTTTGAGAGCAGATTGATTGGTGTGACAGCTGGCGCTTCTTGAATCTGGTAGCCTGGTGGATGAGGTAAACCCCATCTGCTTTCCTGTTTACAGGAGATACCATGAGGGGGTGTTCCCAAATCTTCAGTGGCAACTCCTTAAAGATCTCGTGCACCAAGATTGCCACTATCTCTTTAGGAGCCTCCATAAACTGGAGGATTTCCAGAATCTTGTGCCTGGCATCCTCCTAGGTCATCAACTGAAAAGGGATGGCCTTGGCCATCGCCCGCACAAAACCTGTGAAGGTCAGGTCCTCCTGTGGAGACCTCCTTAGTTCTTCTGGAAGAGATGACTCTGAAGGGAGAACCTCTGAGTCTTCTGAGGAAGATTCTGCAGTGTCATCCCCCAGTGGTCATACGGGCCTCATCCTCACTTTAATCCACAGGGGATGGGGCCCTAGGTGCTCAGCTTTTATCCAGAGGCATGGCATGAGCAGACGGGGGGGCTGCAGGCCTTGGTGTCCCTGCCTGCCTTGATGGAGCTTCCTCCTGGAGGAACTGGCAATGAGCACTGTATCGGTTGGGGGAAGCATTGGTGCCCTATCCGCTGGCAGCATCGATGGAACTGATGGCCCCGCCGATATCAATGTCCATCAGTGCAGCTCGAAGACCCATCGGTGCAGATGCCTCCGATGCTGATGTTGATGGCTCGGACTTCCTCGACCCGAAGAGTTGCTCCATCTTATTGAGTCAAGCACAGCATCTGGGTGCACAAGTGGCAACCCCGGATGTTATGCGATGCCCCCAGAGAGAGGACACCCACCTCATGGGGGACCGAGATGGACATAGTCCTCAGACTAGGGGCATCGAAGGAAACCAGATGAGGCCGTGACGAATGAAAAAAGTGGAAAAAATGAGTCGTGATGGTGGGCAATTCCAGCCAGCGGGCACCGAGGCACTCCCGCCATGGGGGGAACGGAAGCAAAACTAAACTTACCAAATTGCCAAAAAACCTGACTGAGGAGTCTAAGGGAAACCAAGAGGGACCCGGCATCGATGAAATGCGCAAAAAAATGAAAATGATTGGTGAAAAGTTATTCCAAGGCAATTTCCTGAAGAAAGGCCAAACTCACTAAACCGCGAGATGAAAACTCAGCAAAAAAATAAGAGATTGAAGAGGGACCCCACATGGATGTGTGGTTTAGGGCATACTGGGCATGCTCAGTGTGCACAGTCAAAGTTCCAGAAACTTTGGCATAGGTTTTCCATGCCGGGTTCTAACAGTTGATGTCGCCCATTTGTGAGGACTACCATCCTGCTTGTCCTAGGAGAATAATTGTTTCCTCAAAGTAGCAAATCAGAATGGATCTCTCCCATAAGCTGTAAAATATCAAATGTTGCTTTGCATTAAACTTCACAAGCCAATTGGTTTTCCTTAGTGTGTGGGGAATTATGAGCTTTGCCGGCAGGCCATGTCAGGGTTTAACACTAACTTCCCTTCTCCCTGACCTTTGCACTGAATGAAGCAACACTAGTTTACAAGTGTTTACTAGTTTACAACCCCTGTTAATTGTAACTGCATCTCTTCATCACGTTTAGTTATGTTCTTGGTTTGTTCTTCACACCCCTGTTTCATGTAAACCGGCATGATGTGAACGCTTTCATGAATGCCGGTATAGAAAAACCTTAAATAAAATAAATAAATAAATAGTGCTTAAACTTCTCTGCCTAAGGAGAGGATACCTGACTGTCACGTATTTCTCTAGCTTATAATTAACCCTGACTGCCTGAAAGAATAGCTAGTTGCCACGTAGTCAGATGCAGGATAAAGACAGACACATTGTGGTATAGGATTCAGCAGCCAATGAAATGATCCGTACACACCCCCTGAGCCAAGCCAATAGTGTAGTGACACGTCTGTATGCTATGGGGAGAGGAGCCAATGATGTGATGACACATTGTATGCTATTGAATGTATGTACAATAAAAAGGGGACCCACGGGAGTGGTCACCCCTTTTCCTGCCTGCCATGAATCCTGCCTGATGTGTCTTCATTGCCTCAATATTAGTGCATGAACATTTCTTCCCAATTTGTTATCATTCTATCCTCCTGTGTTTCCAATAACCATTAGCACAGTATTTCCCAACCAGTGTGCCATGTGCCGCACTGTGCACACAGCACCACCTTATCTTTTCTGTCCTGAGCCATCCTCCTTTGAGTCCTTCCAGCCTCTGTTTTTTCCCCAAGCTGAATGAGGCTGGGAGAACGTACACTGAGCACCGGTTGTGACATATTCTGAATGTTGGGAGCCAGGGGTGGTTCTGTCATGAGGCAGGATGAGGCAGTCGCTTCAGGCAGCAATATTCTGAGGTGGCATCAAGTACCTTCTCCAAAAATGTCCCTGTAGTGACTGTGTCATTTCCCCACCCTACAAGAGAGTCCCCTCACCTGGAAAGAGTCACATGGCAGGATTTACCAACATGGTGGGGTTTCCAGACCCCACTGTCAGAAAGACTGCACACCACTCTAGCATCACAAGCTGTGTCGCACAGAGGAGCAGCTGGTCGGGAGGTTGGGACCCGCCGTAGAAAACAGCTGCTGGTGAGGAGGCCAGTCCCTGCCAGCAAAAGGAGACCCATCTAGAGGAAGGGAATGGAGGGGAAGGAAGGAAAAGAGGGTTCAATGACAAGGAAGGGAAGAGAAATGAGTGTATAAGAAGAGGTGTGAATGATAGAGGTGAAAGAATGATGCAGAGTGGATTAAGTGAAGGGAGGGAATAGAGGACAGAAGGCATGGAACATCAGTAATGAAGGGAGAGGATAGAATGAGAGAGAAGGGTGTGAATATGAGGGGAGAAGTGTGAAATGGAGGGAATATAAGGGCTGAGTGAATGGAGGGGAGATAAGGAAGGCCTGTGCGCCAATGGGGTTCTCTCCTTCCCTGGCAGAAAGAAACCTAGAGTGGCAGTGTCCTAATTTGCCAGGAGGAGAAGGAAGACAACACTGGAAGTGTGGGAGGTTGACAGTGGGCGAGGAAGGAAAGGGAAGGAAGATGTGTGTGAGTGAGGAAGGAAAAGTGGAATCAGGCTTGGCGTTACTGGATAGCACACCGGGGGGAGGGGGCAGCAGCAGCAGTGATGGAGGAGAGCCCTGCTGGGGGAGAGAGAGGGGGGGGCCAGCAGCTGAGGTAACAAAGCCAATCCAGCTGGTGGCAGAAGAAAGGAAGGTGGGAGAGAGGCCCTGGTATGAGTGAAGGTATGTATGAGAGAGAAAGGGAAGGAGTGCATGAGAGAGAGCATGTGTATGAGTAGGAGAGAGAGGTAGCATGCAAGAGAAGGCGCATGTGATTGAGCAGGAGATGGATGGAGCGCATGAGAGAGCATAATTGTAAGAGTGAGAGAAAGAGCATGGTTGTGTTAGAGTGTGTTTCTGAGAAAGTTTGTGGGTCTCCCTTCCTCCACAAGTCCATGACAATCTCAGAGTGACTGGAAACCAAAAGTCACTGGTATGGAGAGTGGGGAATATTTTCTATCTTTATTAGTTTTAATTATTGCTGTTTTTAAATATTTTATTGGTGTTTGAGAAATGTTTAAAAATTTGTAATTGTTGGATGTTCTATTGGTCACCTGTTTTAAAATATGTCTTGTTTTTATTAGTGTGGTTTTACTGTTTTATATTTCTAGATGTTTTATGAGGAATGGTGTTATTTAACTTTTTCCACTGTTGCACTTTCCACTGTTGTTGCAATTTCCTGTTCAATTTTGTCTGCAGGTTTCTATTTATGCTTCATGGTCTCGTCTTTATTCTGCATTTGGTGAAGGTTTGTTTGTGTTCTACATGTGTGACTGAGGTGAAATATTCTGCTAGCATATAGTTTATGTAGGGATCTATAGCAGTTTGGTTTGTTCTAGTTTCCTAGCAGGTGTATTGGTGTTTTAGGGCCTAGTGTAATATTTGCAGTGTTATCTTTACTGTTAAAGGCCAGCAATTAGTGCTGTTTTGGTATGGTATACTATATTATAATTTTAATTCAGTTTACTCATGGCTTTCTGAGGGTCAAGCCCACACCCAACAAGTGTTGCAATAGACCAAATCAAAGAAATCAAAACCTTACCTAAACCCCTCCAATATATCTATATCTTCAATCAAAAAACAGTATATACAGGGTCTGTGCAAGGGTAATAGGTTCCCTAGGCACCTGTCGTCCCCCCCCCAATTCGTGTTGCGCCGTTAGCCCCCCCCCCCCCCCCCCCCCCCCCCCCCCCCCCCTGTTTGCGCAAGCCCTGCCAGTCTCGGGCCCGACTCCTCCTACCTTGTTCGCGTCACCCACTGTATGCACACGCTGCTCGTGGCCCGACGAATCTCTACTCCTTTTTACCACAAGCAGCTCCACTCGCAGCACCACCTTGCTGCCCTTTGGTGCTTCTTAAGGGTCGGCGCCATAGGCAACTGCCTAAGTTCGCCTAATGGATTTGCTGGCCCTGAGTATATATATATACTTATCTAAAAGGAGAAGGCATGATGAAGAGGTGAACTCTGGTAATACACTAAACACTATGATGAAGAGGCAAATGCTATTAAATGTTATCTTGATACACTCAGCACAGTGACAAAAAGGTGAACGCCATTTGAACTAAGACTTGATGAACAGTTTGGATGACATTTGTTGTTTTGTTAAATGAGGTGAATGCTACCAAAAATTTGGAAAGTGTTTTATTCAGCTAGAGGGAAGAAATAGATCGTTCCCTGAGGTAGAAAGTGTGGGACTTCTAAAACATGGACCACGTTGGTTTTGATCTTCTCCTTTTTGGTAAATTAATGTTTATATCCAGAATAGCGCTCACTACAGTTATTCAAGATAAGTCTTTTTCTCACTTATTTTTCATTAAACTTTCACTAAGGAAAAACGTAAAAAGGTAGGAAGGAGGCATAGACCAATGATTATATTGGGATTCGGGCAATGAAAACACATTGCAGTAAATATTGCAGCACTAAGCCTGTGAATATGATGGTCATGCCTTCTCCTTTTAGATAAGTAATAAGTATATATATATATATATATATATATATACCATTTTTTTGATAGACGATATAGATATTTTTTGGTTGTTTTTAGGGAAGGTTTTGATTTCTTTGATTTATAAGGTTTTCCTACCCAAACTTCTTTATTGTACAATAGACCTAATACCATATGGATTCCAAGTGTCTTTTTTGAAGCATTTTCTGGCTGTTACCTCAGAAGACTGTACTTTGATACCTTTTCATGTAGCTCTATTATTAATTCTTAATTTTTAATTGTGTGTGGGAAGGGCTGGAGAGGAGAAGGAAACAAGGCTGTAAGGATCACCTAGGGCGCCACATTCCCCCGCCCCCCCCCCCCCCCCCCACTGTTCACCCATCTCCTACTTCCCCAGGGTGCAGATGTTGAGACATGGGAGACAGGTGGTAAGGATTCTGGGAGTGTGGTTGGGTTGCCTGACTTCTAGAAATATCACTGAAACTATCTGCCTGTCTGGGAAATCTGACCCCTGTCTTCCCCTCTTCTCCAGCATTTTAAATTATCAAAACGGCCAAGGGGGTCACCCACCCCCTTTGCCATACCTTGGTGGGGGGTGCTGTCTCATCCTTTGCCTCAGGCAGCAGATTGCCTTGAGCCATCCCTATTGGGAGCTGCCGCATTAGACAACCTCATGCAACAGCTAAGGTAACTAAGTGAGCCAACTGATTGCATCACACTGACTTCTCCCTTCTCCTATTCTTGTGTATAGAGGGAGCTGGCCTAATGTGAAAAATTCACTTGTGTCTCTGCCCCATCTCTGCATTTGTTTTAAAATTTGGAAGAGAGACTAGTATTGCTTCCCTAGGTCTTCTTTTGACTATATGAGTCCTCTCCATGTCCACATTGCCTACCTTGTGAATGCTGGTGTGCCACACATTTTTATTAATGTAGGTGTGCCTTGGGCTGGAAAAGGTTGAGAAACAGTTCATTAGCATACTGCCAATAAATTGTTCAGGAGAATGTGGGCCTCTTGGCGCTGTCTTTATTACCTCATAATTAGTTGCTAATGCTCTGCATTAATCATTGTCTGACTCCACCCAATAAGTTGATAAACTGCATGGCTGTCTTATTCACGTGTCCTTGTCATGTCTTGCTTAAATAATGTTAAACTTCATCTATACGTTTTTACCCTGCAGTTGGTTTCTAACTCGTGCATCCATACAGCATATCTTAATGCAATTTCCAAAGCTGTTTTTTGCAGACGATAGTGAATATATTGTCCACTATTTTACTCTGCTTCCACTATTGTATGACAAAAAGTCATTTCCAGTTTCCTATATTAGCTCCTAATGCATATTGCTTATTCTCAACATTTCGTTTCACAAGTGTTGACTTTCTGCTTGTCCAATTTTTCTGAAAGTAGACAGTAGCTAGCACTGTAAATTAAACCGTCCTTGAATTAATCTTTTAACTCATTGAAAGACTATTGGTATTATTAATTAACTCAATGTTTTCCAGAACATTTTAGAACTACACGGTTTTTTTTGTTGTTTTTACTTTACCCTTAAAGTTAAAATTTAACATGTAAGTAAACTTCTCCACAAGTTTAGCAAAATTTGATTGAACTATTATTTTCTTGTATTGTATACTCTTCCTATTTCTTAACTCCTTGAAGGACAGAACTTGTGGGCAAGCTTAGTAAAAAGTTAATGAAATATATATCTCATCGTAGCTATATACATTCTGCATGAAACAACGTTAGCTAGTTATATATCTGTCTAGACACATTTACCTACAATCTCTCTCTCCCCTCCTAAGTACGAATCCCATGGTGCTTGGTGTTAGTACATCTTCCATCAATCCCTAAGTGTTGAATTTACTACTAGACAAATCCTTTTATAGAAAGGTATAATTTGTTATTGCTGGGGAGTCCTTTGTATTTCTAAAATGGCTTCTTACACAATGCACTAAAACTACTTTCTTCTTCCCCCTCCAATCTTTCCATGGTTGATCTTCCTTTTTTTTTTTCCTTGCTTTCTTGTTTCCTCCTCTTTCCCTCCCTAAATAACACTTCTACAAGTTACAATATTTCTTTTTCCTGAGGTTTAGACATTACTAATCAACCACAATAATGCACAGACATTCTCGATAATGCAAAGTATGTACAGTACTTAGCATTACAAACTTTTTTTTTTTTTATATACCAACATTCGATCTCAATTGAGATATCACACCGGTTTTCATTCAGGTACTGTAGGTATTTTTCTATCCCCAGAGGGCTTACAATCTAAGTTTTTGTATCTGAGGCAATGAAGGGTAAAGTGACTTGCCCAAGGTCACAAGGAGCGACAGATGGACTTGAACCCTGGTCTCCTGGTTCATAGTCCACTGCTCTAACCACTAGGCTATTACTCCTCCCTTAACAATAATGCCTGAATCTCAGAAGAGAAAAATAACTATAGCTTATGAATGCCTAACTCAGTCATTACTTACAAACACCTTGCAGTTCAAAAGTACCTTTTTATGATGGGGCTGGCCTTTGAAACTACATATCTTGTCTTTTGTCAATACCCGCTTCACACACACCTTCCTCAAAGCTAAATGAAAAAAAAGTATCCCATACAACTTCCTCCCTCCAACCCCAACCCTAGATGTATTGTCTGAGTTTCAGACTTTCTTCCTCAAAGAAGTAGATAAAAAATAATCTTCTAAAGGATCAGTCAGTCCACTTGCCCATTAGATCCCAATTCTCTCTAAATTCTTCTTCAACCTGAAATAAGATTTAGCCCATGAGCTGACCACCATAATAAGGTGAAACTTATTCCTACCTGATAATTTTCTTTTCCCGTCGATAGCAGGGCTGAATCAGCCATGCTATCTTGGGCTGTCCGTTCAGGCCCGGGAGGCGGAGCTTCTCAAAGTTGTTACACAGAGCTTTGCTCTGTGCGGCTGCGTGAAGGTTCCCGCACTGGAAAAAACAGATTCTTCTCAGTCTGTTTTTCCGCACACGGGATCGCTCGTGGAACTTCCATTCTCTCCTCAGCGAATATTCATCTTGGTGAAAAACGAGATATTAAATAAGTAAACATGGAACAGTCTACAGCACATAAGAAATCCCAGGCCATCGGGGTTTAAACCCTGCGCCTGCGGCAAAATAATGTCGCTCACGGACGGACATGAAGCCTGCTATGTGTGTCTGGGACCAGACCACATTCAGGAGTCATGCAGGCAGTGTGGAAAAATGTCGCCTAGAGCGTGACATTTGAGGGCTGAAAGAATAGAAAGATTGTGACTGGCTAAGGGCTCCTATGCCCCCGCTTCGGAATCGCACTCTTCGCCGGGACCGGTGGCATATCAGCCCAAAAGAACAAAAAGGGCTGCGTCGATGGGGCCTACATCCTCGGTCTCAAGTTCGGTACAGCCCCAAAGGGTTTCGAAGCATGCATCAGATACAACGCCGACTTCGACAAAAAACCCGATATTGACACAGCCGTCGACGCCGACGCACTTAGGAAAGCGGGAGCACCCATCGACGCTGGCGCAGCATTCGACACCGGCACACCCATCGATGCCAACGCAACGTTCGGTGCCGAAGCATCCACCAGAATCGACACAATCTATTACATTGATGCACCCATCGGCGCCGATGCAATTATCAGCACCGAAACAGGCGGATACGACGCAGTCTATGATGCCAGTGCAATCGGGGGCAATACAAACGCTACCTCCGATGCATTCAAAGGATAAATCGTTTAAATCGACACACAAGAGCCATACAAGGCATTCTCATGCCTCCAAAGACTTGGCTTTGGATCAACACAAGCATGTCAGAATGAGTCAACATAAATCAAAACCCAGACATAGAGATTCATCCGCCAAAAGTGTAGTGAGCTCCAAACACTCACATAAGAGGAAACATGTACAACAGGAAACAAGACGAAGGTTACCAAGTCATTCTTCCTCGCATCCAGCTACTCCTACCCTTGCACCGAGAACAACTCAGCGAGGTGGCATTACATCACAGGGACCATGTGAGTCATCTATGGAGGAGGAATTACCTATATCTTTAAGTTCCTCCTCTTCCTCACTGGATACATACTCGGACCAACCATCAGTTTCACATAGCCGTATAAAGAGAAGGAAGTTACAGGATGTAATCACACCAGACATCTATGATCCAATTGTTGATCCGCCACCACCCCTGCACTTCGTCCCGGACGAAGGGACAATGCGGCAAATGCCAGACAAAGCGAAACAAACTCTTTTACAAATATCAAATCTACTATCAGGATTTCTCACATCATTACAGGGAACTTTCCAAGTCCCTATACCCCCACCAACTTCTCCAGATGGCTCTTCTATACATCCACTAGATGTTTCTCCAACACTTTCTGCTCCTTCTTTACCACTTTTACCGGAGCCATTGTTACCACCGCCAGAACAACCAGGGCAAGCATGCCCAATTGATTTGCCTCAACAACCACACTCAGATCCTTCCTCTCCAACATCTTCAACAGGATATCCATCGGATCCGGAAGAGGAACACCAACAGCCGTACTCACCGCCAGAGGATCTGGCTTATCCAAAATTTATTGAAAAGGTGGGTACAGCTCTTCACCTGAAAATCCAAAAGACACCAGATCAGACACATTGGGTCTTTTAAAAATATTTGACTTCCCCAGTGAACCAACTAGTTTACCATCTCATAAGGTGCTGGATAGTGTCCTAGAAAAATCCTGGGAAACTCTTCATAACATCGTTCCAGTATCTAGGAAAATTGATCTAAAATACAAGATGAAACAATCCCCCTTTTATGCAACTACCACACCAGTCTATCGTGGTGGCGTCTGCACTACAGAGGGCAAAGAAAACAAGATCTCATTCCAATGCTCCACTGGGTAAGGATCATAAGTGTCTCGACGATTTCGCAAAGAAGGCCTTTCAATCCTTCATGCTCGCAGCCCGTATAGGTCAACATCAATTCTATATAGTCCAACACCTCTATGATTGTCTGCAACAGGTAAAAACTCTTCTGCCAACCTCGACAGAAAATTTGGGCTTCCCTCAACCAATACAGAACATGGAAGAAGGCTTACGTCATCTCTTAAGATCCATTTATGAATCCTTTGAAACGTCCTCCCGTATCTCTGCTTCTGCAATAGCTGCGTGCAGAATAGCATGGCTTAGAGCAAATGCCATACGAGAAGACGTCCACGACAAACTGGTGAACTTACCATGTCATGGGGACAACTTGTTCGGCAAGCAACTGCAGGAAACAGTTTCACAATTAAAGGAACAATCGGCAGCAGTCAATCTTTGGTCAACCCTCCGGCTTATTCCTCCTCAAATAGGAGGTATTATTCTCAACCGCGAAGACAACCATTTCAAAGAAGACAGTTTCGCCCATATATACAATACAGACCGTCAACTTATCAACAGCCATAAAGACCACAAGTCTCTCAGCAGCAACCCAAGAGAGGTAGACCTAGAACCCAACGTACACAAGGGCAGACAGCGATGTCTACATCAAAGCCTCAGGCGTCTTTTTGAACTTCACAGGGCCACCTCCTTCTCTTACAATCAACTGCGGGGAGGATACAATTCTTTACCCAGGCCTGGTCACATATTACATCAGACCGCTGGGAACTGGTCATTATACATTAAGGATACCACCTTCATTTTTCTTCGATTCCACCCCTCCCATTCATACCTTCTGCAAAGATGACCATAAGGGATTACCTTCAGCTATCACAGGAAATTACCCAACTACTCGATCAACGAGCAATACAACACATACCCCATTCCTCATGGAACAAAGGATTTTATTCCCCATATTTCCTCATTCCAAAGAAAACAGAGGGAATACGTCCCATCTTAGATCTACGAGAACTCAACAAATACCTAGTGAAGGAAAAATTCAAAATGGTATCCTTAAAGTCCATTCTACCCCTCCTCCAACTCATTGACTGGATGTGCTCCCTAGACCTGAAGGATGCGTACATACATTTCCCGATGCACCCAGCATCCTGGAAATACCTCTGTTTTCAGTGCAAGGGCCAGCATTATCAATACAAAGTTTTTCCCTTTGGTCTAGCGACTGCAGCAAGAGTTTTCACAAAATGCATGGCAGTGGTGGTGGCCCACCTCAGGAAACAATGTATACTTTTACATATCTGGACGATTGGTTCCTAGTAGCATTGGAACCACAAATGCTACAATATCAGGTCCATCAAACGATTCACTGTCTTCAGACCTTGGGCCTGGTGGTCAATTTCCAGAAATCCAATCTCACACCAACTCAATCCCTACAATTTATTGGTGCCCACCTGGTTACTCATCAGAGCAGAGCCTTTCTTCCAAAGGACAGGGCAACAACCCTGAAAAGATTACTTCGAAACATCAAACATACAAAGAAGACGTCAGCACGGCAAATCCTGACTCTTTTAGGTCACATGTCTGCGGCCATATACACAGTACAAAACACTCGTCTTTATATTCGAAGACTGCAGTGGGGATTAAAGAGTAATGGTCTCAACACCATCAACCCTTGTCTCAATCAGTATCGGTAACACCAGGGATGCTGGCAGATGTAAATTGGTGGTTACGGAGGAGGACACTAACCAAAGGCCCGATCGCGATTTTGTTTATCGGCTGCGCCCGAGCCGATAAACAAAAAACCCACCCCGACCCTTTAAACCTAACCCCTTAGCTTCCCACACCCTCCTGACCCCCCCCCCAAAAAACATTTTACAGGTACCTGGGGGTCCTG
This sequence comes from Rhinatrema bivittatum, assembly GCF_901001135.1. Classification (NCBI taxonomy): domain Eukaryota; kingdom Metazoa; phylum Chordata; class Amphibia; order Gymnophiona; family Rhinatrematidae; genus Rhinatrema; species Rhinatrema bivittatum. The sequence continues at coordinate 103,035,851 of NC_042617.1, read as the reverse complement.
GGAGCGATCTCCTGCTCTGGGCCGTCCTCCTGCTCCCGGGCCGTCGGCTGTCACTAATCAAAATGGTGCCGAAGGCCCTTTGCCCTTACCATGTGACAGGGTATCCGTGCCAATGGCCGGTCTTGGTCACATGGTAGGAGCACTGGATGGCCGGCGAGCTCTGAAAGTGGAGCCCCTCTATCTTCTCAATGAAGATTTGAAGGCTCACCTGTTGGTGCAGGAGATAGGTGGGCACCTATCTTGTTTTTATCACAGGTGGGCCCAGATTATTTTGGATCAATGGGTCTTTGAAGTAGTGCAGAATGCATATGTTATAGAATTTCTTCGCATTCCTCCAGATGCCTTTATGATATCTCCATGCAACTCTCCTCAGAAGAGGGTAGTAGTGGAAGCTACATTGCAAAGGCTGGTGGACCTGAAAGCCGTGATTCTCATTCCTGAATCATCAAAATGTGGGTTGTTATTCCATTTATTTTGTCATGCCCAAGAAGGAAGGGTCCTTTCGACCCATACTGGATCTCAAGAGAGTCAATCGTCTTTTGCGAGTCACTCATTTCAGGATGGAAACTGTGCACTCTGTCATGATGGCTGTACAAGCAGGGGGATACCTCATGTCTCTGGATCTCATGGAGGCATATCTGCATATTCCCATTCACTGGGAACAACAACTATTCTTATGGTTTGCCAATCTGAATCATCATTATGTTTCAAGCCTTGCCTTTTTGGCTGGCCACTGCGCCCAGGACCTTTTCCAAAGTCATGGTGGTGGTAGCGGCAGCCTTACGCAAGGACAGAACTCTGGTTCACCCCTGTCTTGACAACTGGTTGATTTGAGACAAGAGCGTGTAAGAGTCTTTGGATTTCTTACAAGGTAGTTTCATTACTACAGGAGCTAGCCTGGGTAGTGAATCTGGCCAAGAGCAATTTGCAGCTGGTTCAGACTCTGGAGTATCTTGGAGTTCACTTTAATATGAAGCAGGGCAGAGTATTTCTACTGGAGACATGAATCCAAAGGTTGATGGCTTGAGTTCAAACCCTGACAAACAAAATTCACCTGACTGTGTGGTCTTATCTACACGTCATGGGGTTGATGGCTGCCGGATTAGAAGTAGTTGCTTGGGCAAGGTCACATATGCAACTTCTTTAACTTGCATTGCTTTCCCGATGGAACCTGCAGACTCTTTCTTGCCATGGACCTTTCTGCATATGACTCGAGGAGCGATAAAGTTTTGGACTGTGCCACCATTTTTGTCAAAAATTGCTTTTGGAGTTTAATTTGAATCAATCCATTTCCCTGCCCATCTTGGACAGGGACAAAGATGAAAGTGAGTATTGTCTTGCTTTCCTTGGATGTCAAGCGACATTTTCTGTGGTACTTGGAGGTGACTAAATCTGTCTAGAAGTCAGATCGCCTGTTTGTGCTCCATGGTTGTGGTAAGCACTGTGAGCACCAGCAATGTGGGCAATGAATCCTGTTTGGTTAAAGAAGTCAATACAGCCACCTATGTTGCTGCTGAGGTTGCTTTGCCAAAACAGATTAGACTGCATTCCACGAGGGCTCAGGTGGTATTGTGGGCGGAACTTCGTTTGTCACCTGCAAAGATTTGCCAAGTGGCGAAGTGGTCATCTTTGCACATCTTTTCCAAGCATTAACTGCTTAGATGTTTGGGCTAGGGAGGATGCCGCATTCACGAGGGCAGTATTAACTGGATCACTGGCAGCCTTCCGTCCTCTTCAGGATTAGCTTTGGTACATCCCACTGGTGGAGACTGGCCTACCTGAATGCAGAGGAAGGAGAAATTACTACTTACCTGATAATTTCCTTTCCTCTGAGGGCAGGCTAATCCCCGATATACCCTAGGCTGCTGAAGTTTTATGTTTTGGTTAGCCTTTTCAGGGCAAACTTTGCAGAATGTAATTCCTGCTCTTCACTGAAAACTGGTAAGTGGATTATCTAGCTCCTTAGTTTAATGAATATATTACTTCTTTGGACTGAGTTCAGTGTTCCTGTTGAGTTGGAAGCATGAGTGGTAGATTCTCTAATATTGAACTCTGCACCTAAAACTTCCAGGGTCTGGGATGTCTCTGTATTGCTCTTTGCATAATTTATTACCCAGCCTAACTGCTGCAAGAGTTGGTTGACTACTTCCAAGGGTGGGCGGCTCTCTTGGGGCCATTTGGCTCTTATTAGCCAATTGTCCAAATAAGAGTAGACCATTATGCCTTGTTTGCACAATGCCACTTTGGTAAACGTCCTAGGAGCTGTTTTTAACCTGAAAGGCAATGCCTGGAACAGAAAATGGGATTATGCCTGGAATAGAAAATGGGATTCTGAAAATGTCAAATGGGAATATGAAAATGGTCACCCAAATGGGAACTGAAAATGGAGACCGAAATGGGAATATGTAAATGTGCTTCTGCTAGATCCAGGAAGGTCAAGTTGTCTCTTCTTACTTCTGCCATAACTGATCATACTGTCTCCATTCAGAAGTGGGACATACAAATACATTTGTGGATCCCTTTTAGATCCAACACTGGATGGAAAGATCCATCCTTTTTCAGTACCACAAAATATATTGAGAAGGTACCTTACCTTTTTTCTGTTGGGGCTCTGGAAGTGCTGTAGTTTTTACAGTTTCCCCATTATCACTTTTTTCTTGAGTTGAGAAGTACATGGGGAAATCATAAAGGCCTTTGGGACTGGCTTCACCCATTCTGGGGCATATGCCTTTCATATAGTATCTAGGACCCCGTGGTCTGCTGTAATCCGCGTCCACTCTGAACCGTACCACAATGAATGGCCACCAACTGGTTCTGTTGACAGAGGGACCCCCTGTATAATATTGGTTTGAGTGATTTACCACCTTCTGCTGCAGGGGGTTCTGTTTTAGCAAATCTTGGAGGTGCTGTAGCCTGGGCTCTTGCGTCCTCAGACTGATCCTCTCGGGAGTCTTTGAGGTTTTGATTCAATGAGACCTTTCACAAACTTTTCCAGCTCCTCTCTGAAAGGGAGCTTCCCTTTAAAGGGCAATTTGCAAAGGTGTGATTTAGATGCTACAAATGCTATTCAGTTACATAGTCATAGGAACCTCCTGACTTCTACTTCAGTGGCCTGGCCCCAGAAAACATGCTATAGCAGGCTGTTCTGTGTTCTTGGAGCTGCTGGATCCATCGCAAGGCAGCTTGGGCTACATACACTCCACAAATAGGGCCTGAAGAGCCATGGAATTTGTAGTAAAGGCCTGCTTCAGAATGAACTCCATCTTCTTATCCTGAAGATCCTTTAAGGCTGTTCCTCACTCTACAGGCATTGTCATCTTGTGTGTCACTGCCAACACCTGTTGTGAGCCGGACAGCAGACATAAATGTGATCCCCTGTGCTGCGACACAACCAACACAACCCAGGGCTGGCCATAGTCCATGCTGCTGGTCGGTGAGCACATCCAGGCATGGACTAGATTGAAGCTGAAGACTGGAATCTTGGAACAGATTGAAGGATCAAGCAGAACTGAAGACTTGGGAACAAGAATACTCGAAGAATTGGAACAGGAACATACAAACCAGGACCAATGCTGGTCTCTGGGGTAGCCCTCCATCCACTCATAAGCTCCTTTGGATGAACCGCTTGGGAAAGTCTTGAGTATAGGACAGATGAAGGCTGAGGACTCTAAACACTGAAGACAAGAAGAAGACTTTGAATACTTGGACATGATGTTGAAGACTTGGACATAATGAAGGTGAAAGGGTGGCTGAAGACTGAAGCATAGATGGAGATGGAGGGCCAGGCTATGACAAGGAATCAAACAAGGAGCGAAGACCAGGGTCCAGACAACACTGAAGAGAAGGATCCGTGCAAGGAATCAGACTGGGACTGATGACAAGTTTCAGGCATGGCTCAAGACAAGGATGGACCTCAAGCTGGACAAGCTTCCCAAGACCATGAACAAGGAACTCGATCTCTGGAACTTGGAACAAGACTTTAAAAGTGAGGAAGGACTCTGAGGACTTGAACAAGTGAAGATGGACTTGGAAACTTGGAACTAGGTAGAGATGTGTAACACTGGAACTCTGAAGATGAAAACAGGAGTTGGGATTCAGCAGATGAAGACTGGAACTAGAAGTCAGGTGATGAAGACGTAAACTGGACCTCTGGAGACAAGAGGCAATGGCCTCTCTCAGCCACAAGAGGAGTGGTGGAGTCAATGCCACACAGAAAGGCAGTATGGATTGGTGACATCCAGGCCATGAAGAACACAGCAGCATCAGCAGTGCTTCTCCACCGCATGGAAATTTCAGCATCGCTCGGCAACGATGGCAGCACAGGTGGTGTCAGGAGGCGAGTGAGGCCGCTCGCAGGGCCCTCCCACAAGTGGTATCACAGCAGTACATCCTCCTCAAAGCTCCCTCCTCAAGCCTTTGCTCTTCGGCTTTTGAGGAGATGAAGGTATACCTATACCCACAGGGGGCATCAAGAGTCCAAGCAGAGGATCCACAGATACTTGATTATGGTACTGAAGCGAAAAACCATTTGGCACACGTTGAACAAAGACATGGCTGCAGGCTTGGTCGAAGACATAGCTGCAGGCTTGGATAATTTACTTATCCAGAAAACTGGTCCAATTCAGATTCTCACTTGATTGTTACAGAAATGAGGATCAGTTTAGGATTATTGTCCTCAACCCCTCTGGCAATGGCAATGGTTGATTTTGAGGAAAATCATTATATGCATTTTCCTGCGGCTGGCATTGTCTGGACCTATGAAAGATGGGTAAGCTGGATGGGCAGGATCTCAAAAAGTTGGCTCCTGGGCAAACGATGGCACAGGAGAATTTAAGTGCACAGCTATAGACCTTGGCACTTCTTGTAGTGGAATATTCCAGGGACTGCTGAAGTCCAGTTGACTGTAGTCCAGATTTGATGCATTTGACATGAGCAGATGGTGTGAGAGCATGTAGCTTGGGGCTTGCAATGGAACGGATGACATCACAATGTTCTGCTGATAGGAGATGAAGTCAGCCGCAAGACATGAACCAGGATGAGGAGGCATCAGGATCTTCTGGCTCATAATATGACTTAGAAAGAGAACTTACTCCATGGTTCTGTGGTCTATGGTTGAGCAGGCACACAATCAGCAGTGGATTCTGTTCTTTATGGTTGAAGCGTTGGTAGGAAGATAGAAGAAAAGCTGGCTTCTCTTTTGCTTTTAAAGCACACATAGGAATTGGCGTGAATGGGGACTAATTATTCTCAGATTGTAGAGAGCTGGTATTGAACCATTAGCGTATTTAGCGTAAACATCTCTTTAACAGTTCTTCCTTCTCACTCCCATACAAGGTGACCATCATGCGCTTTATCCACCAAGATAACTTTCGAGCAGATCTTAAGAATACTCAATGGGTTTGGAAAATACTTGCAAGGACAAAGTTCTCTCAATGAACTCAGAAGACCGGTCACACTCTTATGTTCTTCTTTTCAATATCAGTCTCGTTCTCCCATAGCTCAAAATCAGAGTTTCTGATTCCAAAGCAATTAATACTTGCTCTCATGTTGATTTCTAGCAGAACTGGAATTTCCAAGACTTTTGTATTAGAAAGTACAGTTTCATGATAAGTAGTAGAGACCATTACTCCTGGGGGAATTCTGTGCAAAAAAAACTTAAAATTCTGCACACAAAAACTTAAAATTCTGCAAAATTCTGCATATTTTATATTGGACAAAATATCACAATTTACATGACAGTCTTTAAGTAATTACATTTTAAATTAATACAGAAAAATTATTACTTAAAGATGCAGAGTTTTAAATATTTTGAGCAGAATTCCCCTAGAAATTCACTGTAATAGTGTATCTTCCACTCGCTCTCCCTACTCCTCTGGCCACTTTGCCCTCTCAGGCCCCAACTCCTCCACTTGCCAGTATCTCTCCCCTCCACCTCTAGGCTCCACCCCTTCCACTCTATCGCCATTCAAAGAGTTTGACCCTGTTCTCAGTACTGCCCCTTACACAGGTTCCCTCTGTGCCTCTCTCTCTCACACACACACATATACTCCCTCTCTCTAGTGCACATACACACACCTTCATACAGGTTCCCTCACTCTCTCAGACATACACATCCCCTCATACAGGGGCTTACTCTCTTGCATAAACACCCACACAAGCTCCCTTTCTCTCTCACGCATACACCCTCACACAAGCTACCTATATCTCTCTCTCACTCACCCCTTCACACAGGCTCTCTCTCATATATTCACAATCCCTTCACACAGGCTAGCACCCTCACATACACATGATCCCTTTTTCATACACACCAGCTCCCAATCTCTCACACATATACTCACTCCTCCACAATCTCCTTATATAGGCTCCCTCTCTTTGGCACCCACATTCATGCACCCCCCCCCCCCCCGCTCTCTCTCACACCCTCTGCTCTCTGACACTCCCCTGCTTTCCCTCCCTGATCTCTCTCACACACTCCTGCCCTCTCTCACATCCTCCTGCTCACCCCCTCTCCCCTGTTCTCTCTCTCTCACACCCCCTCCACCTCCTTCTCCTCCTCTCTCCCCCTCCCCCTCTCTACTCTCTCACTCTCCTCTCCCCCATACGCCTCCTCCTCCCCCTCCCCTCTCACACACACACTTTTCTACACACATTCATTCTCACCATGGCCTTCAGCAATGCTGTGAGCTGAGTGCATCCCGCAGGATCCTTCATCTTCGCTGCGAAAGCGCACGCTGCATTTGCGGCATGCCAGGGCCTTCATCTTCACTGCACATGGCGCATCAGGGCCTTCATCTTCGCCGTGAATGACGCATGCTCTGTTCGCAGCATGCCAGGGCCTTCATCTTCTATGCAATTTTCTGCACAGGGGTGGAATCCTGCGCAAATTCTGCACTCCACAGTAATGCAGAATTCCCCCAGGATTAGACCATCTGGCCAGTGATGTGATGGACCCGGTAGAAGGTGGGGTCTCAGCAGGCGGATGCCTGAAGTGCCGAAGAACAGCTGTACCGAGAGAATGCAGTTTCCAAATAACCTTGGGGCTATACAATAGAGCATCCTCCAGGGGATGCCTTCAGAACCTATCTGCTTTCTTCCAGCTCAAAATGGGTTCTTATAGAATCTGGGCTGCACTACAAACTGAACTTTATAAGGTCCTGAGAGAGAAGACAAGTTCTACTTTGAATGCAGTTCAAGGGAAAAGGACAGTGGCAGCCTTTTAGGACTTGATGGAAATACTGTCATTGAAGTCCACTGAGCTGTCAATAGTGAAAGTGTTAATAGCTGCCACAACAGCAGGACTAGAGTACTAATTAGGGTCCCCCAGCTAGGACTCAGTCACGCTGACTCAAGAGGAGCTCCGAGAAGAGGGCATTGGAGAGTGGCGACTTAAATGGCCGTGGTAGATGTTTTTTTAGAAATAGCTGCCTCCACATCAGCATCCACAAAGTTGGTCGGTAATCTGCTGCTTTCTTGATTAAGGTGCAGTCTGAATTCTAGGACTTTCTACTGCTGAAGTTCCATTAGGTCAGGTATTAGGTGATTAGTAATATCCAGGGGCACCACTGATTATTATTTCTTCTAAATCTAGGAGCTGAAGTCTGGGCAAGTGCTAGACTGATGGCTGTGAGCCTATACTAAGTGAGGCAAAAGCATAATTCAAAGGTGAACCAGAAAACTTGGAAAAGCTGAAGAACTTAAGCAAGAATTTCAATGCAGGCGCCTCCTGTGGATCATAGGCAAAAAGAAAAAAAAACTCAGGAAGGAACAAGAGTCAAAGCATGGAAAGCCCGTCATGGGGACATGTTCACCAAGTTCATGGCCTTCACAATCTGTTGTGAGATGGATGTGAGTGTGAGCCCGTGTGCCACGACGTGACCAACACAACTCTGGGGCTGGCTTTGGTCCATGCCACTGGTGGGTGAGCGCATCCAGGCATGGGCTAGGCTGAAGCTGAAGACTGGAGCATTGGGACAGGCTGAAGGCTCAAGCAGAGCTGAAGACTTAGAACAGGAACACTCAAAGACTTGGAACAGGAACAGAAGAACCAGGAACTAGCAGACCTTGGATGAGAACCAGCAACCTATGCTAGTTTCTTGGGTAGCCCTCCAGTCACATATAAGCCCTTACAAACTAACTGCTTGGCAACAGCTTGAGCATAGGACAGGCGAAGACTGAGGACTCTAAACACTGAGGGCAAGATGAAGGCTCTGAAGACTTGGATGTGAGGCTGAAGACTTGGACATGATGAAGGCAATTGCGTGGCTGAAGACTTAAGCATAAACGCAGTTGGAGACAAAGGTCCAGGCTATGACAAGGAATCAAACAAGGAACGAAAACCGGGGTCCAGACAACACTGAAGAGAAGGATCCGGGCGAGGAACTAGGCTGGGATTGATGACAAGTTTCAGGCAAGAGCTTAAGACAAGGGCAGACTGCAGGCTGGACAAGCTCCCTGGGTCCAGGAAAAATGAACTCATGAACTAGGAACTTGAACTCTGGAACTTGGAACAAGACTTTAAAAATGAGGAAGGACTCCAAGGATTTGATCCAGTGAAGATGGACTTGGAACTAGGTACAGATGAGGAACAGGAGACCTGAAGATGAAGACAAGACTTGGAATTCAGCAGAAGAAGACTGGAGCTAGAATTCAGGTGACGAAGATTTAACTGGAACTCAGGAAGCAAAGAACGTAAACTGGACCTCCGGAGGCAAGGACCGGAACCACTGAAGACAAAAACAGTGGACCAGAAAAACCACAGGAAATGAAGACCATGAAGGACCTTACAGGAACCAAGAGATCACTGCAAGCTGGGGCTGTGGTGTCTGGATCGCTCACTGTGACCTCTGCAGTCCTCTTCCAGGGGATGCTGGAAACAGTATGCAGATGAGCTTTCTGGTCCTCTTCCACTGCAAAGAGTTTGGGGCCCAGGGTTGCCAGATGCCAAAACCTTTTAGAGCCCAATCAATCACCAAATGTAGCCCAAAACTCAAAAGTTGCAAAAATAATTTTATTATGCATGATTTTACACAAATTCCTGCATTTCAAATAGACAAATTTACAAAATGAACACAGTATATTAAAAAGTTAAATATTGCTACAAAAGTCTAAAAATCAAGGTTGTCATGTTCAGTGTTGCTGTAACATAAGATTCATCTGAAAGCTCTGCAGAGCTGCACCATTCAAGATGTATTAGAAGCAATTCCAGGTTGGGGACCGAACCTCCCTAGGGCATTAAATACTGCTATTCTGTTCCTGCTCAGGGGTGGTAAAACAAGCAGCTTTCTTTTTTCAAACCCCACAGGGTGGGGTTTGAAAAAAGGTGGCAGAGCAATGAGGTGGCAGAGCAATGAGGTGGCAGAGCAATGAAAGCATTTCTTTTAAGTCCCTGGCAGGGTGAAAGTAGCAGAGAAACAGTGATGCAAGTTGCCTTCGGAGCTATATCTTACTGCAATTCACAGTCGGCCCACTCGGGATCCCAGGAATGGCGGAACCCAATGCAGTTATATTGATTGCTATAGCACTGTACTGGCACTGTTGATTGCTCTTTTCAGAATAGTCTGGGGCTCATTTATAAGGTGTTACTGTTAGCACTGACAGTGTATTATAAGGCAGCTCTATTCCCTTTAGCATTGAAAACAGTGCTGTATTTTTGAGTGAAACTAATAGCACTATTTTGCTATATGACATGGCATTGCAGAATAGATAGTAGTGGTTCTCACTAAGGGATACCTGGAAGCCCATCAGGGAGTTTACAGCCAGCCTAGTACTGCCTCAGGAGAAAGGGAAGCCTGAACTGCAAGAAACAGCTACTTGCCACTGCACAGAAAAAGCCACCCATCAATGATCCTTTGTCAACAGTGAACTGTACGTCTACCTAGAATAAGCCATAGACTATATTTAGTCTTTTTTTCTTTTGATGGAAGAAGTAAGGCAGATAAAGAAGTTTCCACTTGTAATATTCATCCCTCTGACTCTCTAACATGAGCAAAGCAAATTTAAGCTGTCCAATACTCACTTCCCCTTTCCCTTTCCCCTCAGGTGCTGATTCTTCCATTTCACCCTCAAGCTTTAAACTGGCACCAGTTTGTCAGGAAGAGACAAAAAAGCACCATTAGAAATATGCCTTCTGGCTACCACAGCACCCTTCCGGAAAGAAGCCGAAAAACCACACATTCCCAAAATAAATAGCCCAAAATCCCGCAGCCATTCATTTTCAGTACACATAAAGTAAACTTGGACAGGATAGAGCCATTAGGGGAGTTTTGGCTCAAGCAGCGGAATCCTCTACTCCCTTGGGTTAGTCTACTCCAGTCTAGCTGGTCAGTGAAGTTTTTCTTCTTCTTCTATCTTAGCCCTCAAGAGTTACTATATAGACTCTATTTGGATTGTCCTAGTAAGATAAGATATCTCTAAGTCTTGTTCTACAGATATAACTTTGCTATCAGAAGATGTGAAATTATTTGCACAAGGCCAAGAGTCCAGCTGTAAGGAACATACAGGAAGGTTGGACACTAGGGAGAAGGAAGTTAAGGACTTATGGGCTGTGAATTCTGCTATATTTCAAGATCCACATCGTAAAATTGAGCAAACTGAGAATTTGCTAGACATTTAAACCTGTGATTTTTTTTAACTTTTCTAGATTATCAATGCTATTGCTTTTTGAATCCTTTAAAAAATTTTGGTGGATATGTTAAAAATAAAACAGGAGCCTTTATTCTGGTGAATAAGGTTTACTTTATCCCAGTAGGGGAGTAATCAAGGCAGTGTTCAAGCAGAAGTACATACTCAATTGGAGAGTCTTGAGTTGACTTCCTTTCTTGAAATATTATCTACACAGGGTATATAAGAGAGAGCAACTCTATTGGTTTTGTTTCTCTTTGAGCAAGATTTGAATATGACTAGACGTCTATATTTTCAGAATTCACATGCATTATTTATGGGTAGGAAGATCTGTCCAGATCTGGCAAAATCTATATAGGAAAGAAGGAAGCTTTTTCTGACAATGTGTCAATAGACTAGGGAACTTGGGGCATCTTTTTTTTCAATTTTACCCTTGCAAGTGTTTGTTTAATTATTGTGGATTGAAATTTATTTTTCTTGAGCCTAAGCATTTAAGAATTTTTCTTGATGCTAAAAAGTCTATTTTGGCTTCCCAAAGTTTTCCTGAGGACCCCACAGCAAGTTGGCTTTTCAGGGTATCCACAATGAATATGTATGAGATAAATTTGCATATACTGAGTCCTTATGATACACAAATTTATCTCATGCATTTTCATTGTGGATATCCTAAAAATCCAACTGGCTGTGGGGTCCCCAGGACAGGTTTAGGAAACCCTGGTCTAGGGATTAATATATTAGTAGTTTTTGAGTTAGATGCTGAATTTGCCTGGTTTTTTTTCCTGTATTTTTCCTTTCTTCTATTTGATAGAGATGTGGTTCGTTTTTCGCCCTATTTAGGAAATTTAACGAAATTTCCTAATTCGTTTCTGTTTCGGAGTATCCGAAACACGACATAAACGCCGTTATTTCGGAGCCCCCGAAACCGGAAACGAAATTTTCCCCGCAATTCGGGGGAAAATTCGTTTTCGGGTTTGCCTGGGGAGAGGGGGCACAAATTTTTTTTTTTATTAAAACCCACCCCAAACATTTAAATTCACTATAATACACCACCCCCCGATCCCTCCCCAAGACTTACGAAGATCCCTGGTGGTCCAGCGGGGTCCCGGGGTCCATTTTCCCTCCGTGCCCTCCGTGCCCGGTGTGCTGTGCTGCAAGCCGTGCGCCTCAAAATGGTGCCGAATAGCCCGAACTACCATGTCACAGGGGCTTTCGGCGCTATTGGTCAGCCCCTGTCACATGGCCATCGGCGCCATCTTGTGCTCCTATCATGTGACAGGAGCTGACCAATGGCGCCGAAAGCCTCTGTGACATAGTATGGGCAAAGGCTATCGGCGCCATTTTGGTTACTGGCAGCCGAAAACGAAATCGCTTTCGGACCCTTGCTGGACCACCAGGGATCTTCGTAAGTCTTGGGGAGGGATCGGGATGGGGGGGGGGTTGTTATATATGTACGAAAATGCTTAAAAATGTTTTTAAATGCTTGGGGTGGTTTTTTTTTTCGCTTCGTTACCGATTCGTTTTTCGGTCCGGTTTCGGGTTTCTCGTTTCGTTTTCGGGCAAACGACCCGAAAACGAAACGAGAAGACCCGAATTATACCACGAAGTATTCGAACCGAAAAACGACCCGGTAGAAAAAAACGAAGCACATCTCTACTATTTGATATATCCTGTATTGCATTTCTTTCTTCCTATAATATTGGGGACTAATGTAATTATCAAATCATAGTATCTGGGTTTGTTTCTTGTACTACTGGTAATTTAGTCTTTTTCTCTTATGGAATGATCAGTGATTGGTATTTTCTGTAACAAGGTTTCTTGTGATACTATTTGAATCTTATAAATAAAATTAAAAAAAAAAGCTGTAGGACAGCCAAATAACTATCCTAGACATATCAAGCTAATTTAGGGGTCACTCACTAAGCTGCAGTATTATTCCCGGAGGGGAAAATACCATGAGAAAAATACCGGAGAATCACAATGCTGTTGTAAATTAACCCACGGCTTTGTGAATACTGTGGTATTTTGCCTTGGGAGAAAACACAGTGGCCCACAGAAGTTTCCTGCAAGGAAAATACTGCTGCCCATGGGAAAAAATATCACGACAGCGAAGGCCCCACTAACCACAGAGTGATGTTGGTCCCAGGAGTATTGGGCCAACAATGCTTAAAGGGGCTGCTCAGCCCTGAGAATGCCTTCCAAAAGTAGTAAAGTAAAATCCCTGGGGTCTGCATTAACCCCCACTATCCTATCCACCCTGCTTCCCTTTTAGGCATCCCATAATTGTGAAAATAAAATACTAAACACATTTTCTGACTGTGGAAAATCCCTTCTGCACCCCCTAACTCTAACCCTTCACTGAAAAATCCAGCCTGGGATGCTGGAACCCTCTCCACCATCCTAGTTTTCCCATGGACACCCCCTTTTTTGAAAGAATCTTGCCCTGGTGGTCCTGTGGACTGCCCCAAACCCCCGGACCCCTCCTTACACAAAAAAATCTCCCTGATGATCTATTGCAAGCTGGGCCCAGAGCATAGGGGCACGTTAGGCCCCCACTAGACCACCAATGGGGGGGGGGGTGGCAGGTGTTGACTAGACCACCAGGGAATTTGGATCTGAGGGCATGGGGGTGGGGTGGTCCACTGGATCACCAGGGTTAGCTTTTTTTTTAAAAATGAGGGTTCTGGAAGAAGGGATTCCAGCATCACAGAGCCCGATTTTTCAGTGAAGGGTAAGGTTGGGGGGGGGGGGAAGACAGGGCCTAATGTGGGGAAAACATGAGTTATTTCAAATATCTTGTGTTATTCCAGGGCTGGCACCATGTGCACTTAAATGAGCTAATTAGTATGCACACGCATGCTAATGAGCTTATTACTAGCCTAATTGCTGCAAAACAAATATGGCTTGCTTAAAGATTCTCAAGCCGCCTTATTTGAATTGAAAAAAGCTGCAACTCAGGAGTCAAGGCTATTTTCCCATAGATGCATTGGGACATGTGTTATTATATAACCTTAAAGGGGCTGCTTGACCCCCAAGAAAAGCCCAACCCCCAAGTAATGTAAAACCCTCCCGGGGTCTACATAGACCCTCCTGTCCTACCTGGATAGCTTTGCAACCTAGCTGGTAATGTTCAAATTTAACTGGTTAGGTTGCAAGTTATCTTGGGATATTTTGTATGACGTATATACCACTGAATATCCAGGTTAACTTATCCAGCTAACTTTAGCTGGATACATTAGCCATGGCTCAAAATTTGGTGTAATGAACAAAATTTTGGATATGTTGGAGACTGGGGCCATTTATGGAACAGTAAAAGGCTCTATGTCAAAGATGGCTTACATCTGTCTGTTGGTAATGTAACAAAAAGATTCAAGCACCTCTAACAATCCAAAGTCAATATTTACCAAAAAGACTTTTTTTTGTATTTAAATGACCTCATACCAGGCTCGGATGTGCAGAATAGCATGGTCATTTGCCTCTATATGCAGGGTAGCAAAATTAGTTGCCTCTACCAATTTCTTATTGTGACATGCTGTTTTCATTCAAAAATGCAATCACCACTACAGTTATTTCATAACTTTTGTAATGTAAAATTACAAGCTACTTAGCTCGGTTGAAGAAACACTATAGACCCAGTGCGTTCAGAGGTATTAGCAAGCTGCCCGACACGGTCCATGTTTCGGCTGAAACCTTCTTCATGAGGCCATATATATCTACGAGAACAATTATCAAAACACATAGTAAGTATTTCCTATGAGAAAGCATTTATAAGGCACATATACAGTGGTACTAACGTGTGACTTGTTTCAGCAACTGTTCATCGGCCATCCCATAATGCGTTTCTTCCACCGGAGGGGCCGCACATGCGCCATTTTTAAAGGGCTCTTAGTCAAGGTGGAAATACCACATATGGTGGAAATACTGACATCACAAGGACAATGACGAAGATGATTCACCACTGGTATGCACGTTGAGATATTCAATTAAATCATCTTGTATTGCAGCTCTCATTCGGAAATATTGGAACATCTTGAAAATTCACTCTATTTTCACAGAGTGCCCCATTATCGCATACAGCCGGGGTAAAAATTTGCGAGACCTTCCTACTCACTCCTTTTTGCACCTGGAAGTTATCCTTTCCACTGAACAGCCCATTGGACATTGGCCTTGTCAGAAATGTTCCATGTGTGCCCAAACATTGCCAGGACCGTCTTGGACAGATCAAGCAGGCAATACTTATACAGCCAAGGCATATTCTGATTGCACATCATCCCATGTGATCTATCTAATTATTTGCCCATGTAACAAATACTACATCGGAAGAACCAAGTGGTCCTTATGGACCCGGCTAACAGAACACCGCAGCTGTGTAACTACAAGTAAAATGCAGACTCCAATAGTCGCACATTGCATCCAACATTCTCATGACTTCGTAGATCTAAAGTGGCAGGTTATAGACAATATTGTCATAATTTTCATGAACAAAGATGGATATACCGTTTAAACTGTGTCCATCCTGCTGGTTTAAATGCAGCAATAGAGTGGTACACTATTCTTTAACCAGCGATTCCATGTTGACAGATTGTGACGTCAGTATTTCCACCATACGCGGTATTTCCGCATTGGCTAAGAGCCCTTTAAAAATGGTGCATGTGCGGCCCCTCCAGTGGAAGAGACGCATTACCGGATGGCCGATGAACAGTTGCTGAAACAAGTCACCCATTAGTACCACTGTATATGTGCCTTATAAATGCTTTCTCAAAGAAAATACTTACTATGTGTTTTGATAATTGTTCTCATAGATATATATGGCCCCAAGAAGAAGGTTTCAGCCGAAACACGGACCGTGTCGGGCAGCTTGCTAATACCTCTGAACGCACTGGGTCTATAGTGTTTCTTCAACTGAGCTAAGTAGCTTGTAATTTTATATCACAAAAGTTATGAAATAACTGTAATGGTGATTCCATTTTTGAATGAAAACAGCATGTCACAATAAGAAATTTTGCCATGATATAAGAAGAAAATTTTGTCACAATAAGCATAATTAAAATAACATTTTCATGACCAATGATTAAAAACCTTGGCAGAGGCAACTAATTTTGCTACCCTGCATATAGAGGCAAACGACCATGCTATTCTGCACATCCAAGCCCGGTATGAGGTCATTTAAATGCGAAAAAAATTGTTTTTGCCAAATATTGACTTTGGATTGTTAGAGGTACTTGAGTCTTTTTGTTACATTACCAATATACACTATGACAATTACCTCACCAAAAATTGTCTGAGAGATAATTATAATCTGTATCTTTACATCTGTCTATGACAGGGAAAAAGATCCTAAGAGATAAATTCAAATCCTATGTCATAAAACATTTAAACTAGATGATGGGGGTGGCAGAAGGATATTGGAACGTCACCCCTCAAATACAAATTCAAAGGAAATGGGTGCAGGGGATAACAAAAGTCAGCTGAATAAGGCACAAAACAAGTCCAAGAAAAGCAGTAACCTGAACAACAAAATCTGGAAAGCTATGAGCACAAATGCTCGTAGTCTGGGCAATAAAATCTCAGACCTGCAAGCCCTAATGGTGGAGGGGGACTTGGACATTGTTGCTGTTATAGAGACATGGTTCACGGATTCTCATGATTGGGATATGGCCATACCAGGCTATAAGATGTACAGAGAGGACAGAAAAGGGGGAGGAGTAGCTCTTTATGTCAAAAACAATATCCAAGGAATAATTGCAAGGGACAAGGGTTAGGAAAGAGGCATTATGGATAGTCCTAAAAAAAAGAAGAAGGTGCTTCCAGTTTTATTGGTGTGGTCTACAGGCCTGCAAATCAAACAGAAGAACTGGACAGAAATCTTGGCAAAAACATCCGAAAGGTGGGAAAGAAGGGAGAAGCGTTGCTCGTTGGAGATTTTAATCTGCCAGATGTAGACTGGAAAATCGGTTCTGCAGTATCTAACAGAAGTAAAGAGATAGTGGATGCCCTGCAAGGGGCCCTATTCAAACAAATGTTAAAGGAACCCACGAGAGAGGGAGTTATACTTGAACTAGTGCTCACTAATGGGGATAATGTCTCTAATGTCCAGATGGGTGCCCACCTCAGCACCAGTGATCATCAAACAGTATGGTTTGATATTGCAAATAGGATCTGAAGACGTCACACAAAGACCCAAGTTTTGAACTTCAAAATATAGTCTTTTTGGAAATGCGGAAGTACATGGAGGCAGAACCTGAAGACTGGGAGAAAATGAAAGAGGTGGAACAACAGTGGGCTAAAATAAAAGGAGCAATTACTAAGGCAACTAATATATGAACAAAAGCAAGACAAATAAGAAACCAATCTGGATCTCAAAGGAGGTGGCTGATAAAATAAAAGCAAAAAGAACAGCATTCAAGAAATATAAAGGATCCCAAAAAGAGGAACACAAAGAAGAATATTTGGTGAAACTATGGGAGATGAAGAAAGCAATCAAGAAAGCAAAAATTCAGGTGGAAGAAAGGATTTCCAAAGAGGTAAAGAGAGGGGACAAAATATTTTTCAGATACATCAGAGAAAGGAGAAAGCTCCAAAGTGGTATAGTGAAACTGAAAGGTGACAAGGATCAATGTGTGGAGAGAGACAAAGAAAAAGCGGAAATAATAAGCAATTACTTCAGTTCTGAGTTCACTAAAAAAGACTCTGGAGAGGGACCATCGCTAATTAACAAGACATTGGATAGGTGTGGAGTAGACAAAACTCAGAATGCAGAAGATAATGTATGGGAAGAGCTAGGAAAACTGAAAGTGGGCAAAGCCAAGGGGTCTGATGAGATTCATCTCATGATATTGAGGGAGCTCAGCATGTGCTGGCAGGTCCACTGCAAGACCTGTTTAATAGATCCCAGGAAATGGGAGTGGTGCCACATGATTGGAGAAGAGCGGTGGTGGTTCTGCTTCACAAGAGTGAGAGGAGGCTGGAAACTACAGGCCAGTTAGCCTCACCTCGGTGGTGGGAAAAATGATGGAGACTCTGCTGAAGGAAAGGATAGTGACTTATCTATAGTCAGGATGATTGCTGGACCCTAGGCAGCATGGATTCACGAGGGGAAGGCCCTGTCTGACAAATCTGATTTATTTTTTTGATTGGGTGACTAAAGAATTGGATCCAGGAAGAGCGCTCGATGTGATCTACTTGGATTTCAGCAAAGCTTCTAATACAGTCCTTCATAGGAGGCTTGTGAATAAAATGAGAAGCTTATGAGTGAGTGCTAAGGTGGTGGCATGGATTACAAACTGGTTGACGGATAGAAGACAGTGTGTGATGAAAAATGGAACCTACTTTGAAGAGAGAACGGTATTAAGCAGAGTGCCGCAAGGATCGGTGTTGGGACCGGTCTTGATCAACATCTTTGTGAGCGACATTGTGGAGGGAATAGAAGGTAAAGTATGTCTTTTTGCGGATGATACTAAGATCTGCAACACAGTGGACATGCCGGAAGGAGTGAAGAGAATGAGAAATGATTTAAAGAAGCTTGAACAGTGGTTGAAGATATGGCAGCTGGGATTCAGTGCCAAGAAGTGCAGAGTCATTCATCTGGGGTGTGGTAATCCGAAAGAGCTGATTGTGATGCACAGAGCAAGAGAGGGACCTTGGGGTGATAGTGTCTAGCGATCTGAAGTCGGCAAAGCAGTGTGACAAGATGATAGCTAAAGCCAGAAGAATGTTGGGCTGCATAGAGAGAGGAATAACTCTCTTATACAGGTCCTTGGTGAGGCCTCACCTGGAGTATTGTGTTCAGTTCTGGAGACTGTATCCCAAAAGGGACAATGACAGGATGGAGGCAGTCCAGAGAAGGGTGACAAAAATGGTGGTGGTGGTGGGGGGGGTCTCCATCAAATGACTTATGAGGAAAGGTTGAAGGACCTAAATATGTATACCCTTGAGGCAAGGAGGCACAGGAGAGATATGATACAAACCTTCAGCTACCTGAAAGGTTTGAATGATACACATTTGACAAACCTTCTCTGTTGGAAAGAAATCTTAAAACTAGGGGATCACAAAATGAAATTCCAGGGAGGAAGGCTCAGAACCAACGTCAGGAAATATTTCTTCATGGAGAGGGTGGTGGATGTTTGGAATGCCCTTCTGGAGGAGGTGGTGAAGACAAAAACAGTCAAAGATTTCAGAGGGGCATGAGATAAACACTGTGGATCCCTAAAGGCTAGAAGATGGAAATGAGAAAAAGAGTGCATGGGGCTTACATGCTGGTGTGGTGGTACTACCCTTAACCAACAAGCCTTCATACTATTTATACAACTTATTATTGCTCTCTACTTTAACGGCAGGGGGAAAAGAGGAAAAGGAGAATCAATTTCAGACAGAAACCAACAAGGACATGAATTTTACAGTCTGGGAAAACAAACAAGCATAGGGTAACTTACTGATGCGGCTGTTACTACCCTTAACCAATACGTCTTATACTTGTGATGTAACTCCAACATTCTTATGTGCTTCAGTGGCGAAAGATAAAGGGGAATTGGAATCAGACAGAAACCAACAAGGGCCCTGGCTTTTAACAGTTTGGGAAAATAAGTATGGGGGTAACTGCAAGGCAGATGCCATCCCCTGATGATACCTTTACGGGGGAGACCTGTGTAGACAAGCCAGTTGCCACCCCCCGATGATACCTTTATGGAGGAGACCTGTATGGCACGACTAGTGCTACCATAAGCTTGCTGGGCAGACTGGATGGACCATTTGGTCCTTTTCTGCCGTCATTTCTATGTTTCTTTAAATATTGATTTATTAATTTGAGTTGTCAGCCTTTTATGTATTCCTATGGGCTGAGGAAAACACAGCAGTTAATTCTTTCAGTTTTTATTCATTGTTCATTTTAGTTAGGAACATCTCTTGAACTCAGTGACCTAAATTCTGCCCAAGCAGCCCCCTGGGTGCAGGGGGAGATAGGAGCTTAAGTGGAAAGGAGACCTAGTGGCTCACTGTCCCAGAAGAACTGATCAGGGCCAATGGATATATTCAGGTGGCAGCAGCAACAAGAAGAGTTACAATCAGAAGAGGACCTGTGAACCTGTGCACTCACAGACCCTGCAGTGCCTGCCTCTCCCTCCCCCATGAGCTTCCTATTCCCCAGTAAACCTGTGCAAAGGGTGGGGCCACTGCAGGGCCTGTCAGTGTGCATAGTCTTGCAGACCCCATGCTTACTTTCCCTTCTCTTGCTGCAAGTGCAGTTTTAGCTAGATAATTTATACTGCCACTGGGCCTATGACCAGCGAAATGAGGTGAGCCAAGGAGAGGAGGGCTGAAGATATGGGGGAGGCAGGAGTGAGAGGAACTAGAAAGCAATTATGGAGAGTAGGGAAAGGACCCTGGAATTGGTTATAGGTGAGAGGATAGGACAATGGACCAAGGGCGAAGGGTAGGGGAGAGAGGAGCCAGAAAAGGGCCAATGAAAGAAGGGTAGGAGATAGAAGACCAGGGACAGATCCATAGGGGGATCAATGCTGTCATTAGATACCGGCATACAAATGTTGCTGTTATTGTGCCGGCCCACCAACCATTATGCCTTTAAGAAGGTTGGATGGGATGCTTTTACTATTAAAGATACAGGGGTTTGTATTCTGTCTATGAATGTAGAGAAGAGCTGGACCATTGAAAGGACACTCCCAGCCCTTGCTCTTTGTGAATGAGACATGAAGGTGAGGTGCAGTGCTTTGGGTCCCAGAATTTGAATGGTCACCATTGCTGCATCTCAATCCATTTGCCTGGTTATTTATTATTTGGTAGCAGCAAGGACAGAGATTTTATGTGTTGAAAGAAACCCTTCAGATTACAGTCACTCTTCCCCATTGTCAGGGCTGCTTATCTCTCTGTATCGGATGGCTATGAATCAGGAAGAAGAACGGTAGGCACTCTACAAGACAAGAAACAAAAACACCTTTAAAGAACAATTGTCTGTCTTAATATAGGAGCGTTTAAAACACATAAAGAGGCCCATGCAATAAAATGCCCCCAGTCTAGCACACAGGTTAACGAGCAGTTGGATGCTGTTTTGGATGTGCGTCCATAACCCCTGATGCAATAAGGGAATCAGAGCCTCCAAAACGCACATCCAAACAAAGGCATAGCTAATAGCATTACATGTAAATGCCGTGCAGATGAGGCTATTAGTTATTACCCCATGATGCAAAAAATTGCCATGCGCCTAAGGCACACGTTTTAACCCATTAAATTTTCCGCCTGCCCCAGAGCATTTGCCCCATTTGTCGCTGTGTCAGAGATCGCGTGCCGGCCATTGGCAATTGGCCGGCACGCGCAACTTGCACCTGCCCAGAGGCAGGCGCAAAAGGTAAAACTAAAATTTGGGGGGGTTAGAGTAGGGCTGGGGGGGGAAAGGTTAGGGGGGAGGGAATGGGGGAAGGCTGCGCAGCTTGGCGCGCGCACAACTGTGCACCCCCTTGCGCGCGCGACCCAGGATTTTATAACTTGCACGCAAGTTGTAAAATCAGGTGTAGATGTGCGCGTGCTGGGTAGCGCGCACACATGTACGCCCAAGCAAACTTTTAAAATCTACCCCATAAAGTAAACTTGGACATTATAGTACTTGTTTGGATACCTTTGGGTCATTCATTTTGGAAATCTGTCTTTCCCTCCTTGTTCTGTGACTTGACTGGGAGCTCATCTTCCCCTTTACATTTCTTGTTGCATATAAACTTACTTTTCACAGTCTTCAAATGTTTCCCAAGTCAAGAGAGATGGTTTTAACCAGTTGTCTTTTTTCCCCAAGTCCCATCCTGCTATATGGGTATCTGGGGCATTTTTAATCTTTTTTCTCCTCTAAGACTGTTGAGTGGTCCACAGCCCTCATCTATCAGAGCTCATTCCTTGCACTAAACCCTTTCGTGTAAAAAGAGTATCTTTGCCTAAGACCCAGTGTGGAAGCAATTCCTACTATAATTGGGATATTCTGATTTTTAAGGCATGTATTTGGCTTTCTATTAACTTGAAGTAACTACAGTAGTAATGTTGGAAAAATCCACTAGATGGAACTGCAGGAAAATGTTTCTGAACCCTTCATGGCAAAATATTTTACTTACCAAGTCATTCATTATATGCAGTGCATTAAGAACTGAATTAGGGATATGATTTCAATGGTTATGGAATATATATTAAATGATGAGTTGGTTCTACTCTAATAAATGGTTATATTTAATATAACAGAAGAATACACTATGAAATATTTTGCAGTTAAACGGGAGCAGTAAACCTCATACTGTTTCAACTAAAAAAAACCTTACTTCAAATATATATATATATATATATTTAAATTTTTTTAAAATTGTTCCCTGTAATTCCCTCTCTGCTAGAATTGGCTACAGATGTATGAGATAGCTACTGGCAAATTAGGAGATTATTGGACTCATCTTCTGTTTTTGTTTGCATTTGTGTAGTAAAGATTTGTGTTGTAATGATTAACCTTCTAAAATTGAAGTATCTATATGTATACCTATGTGAAATTAAGAACTAGTTAGGTATCAATTGCCGATTTTAAATCTCCCAAAAACTAGACTTCTTTGGGTAGCGAGATGTCCTCAGGCAGCTAATTCAGTATTTATTAATTTTGAGGAAGTAGTAATGCCTATTCTATCAGAAATAAAAAGTCTAGAGGTGTTTATAGATTCACAACTCAATATGAAACCCCATTTAAGACATCTCGCGAGCAGCATTTTAAAAAATTAAAAATGCTCAGACCCCTCAAATACCTAATTCCAGTGGACTTGTTTCATCCTATTTGTAACCCCTTTTTTGGAGGATTGTTCCTCCTAAGGGCACACAACTAATTTATATTCGGGGCTGCTCCGCCTAACCAATCCATCCTATGCTGATTCTTAATCCCTGGGGGTGTTAGAATCCAGCTACCTTCCCAGAACCCCTGGCTTCATATACTCACTGTGCGGAAGGGAACCGCCAGTGGGCATCCTGACACATACACAAGTAAGACCCAGCAGAGGAACACACAGTATAGGTGCGCATCATCACGCACGATTCTGTGCACGTCGAAGGGAGAGCTGGGCGTTTGCCCAATGATGATGTCACATGCCCCAGACTACTTAGCCTTCCTGAATCTGGACTCTTTACATCGGCTACAGGTTGCTTATCCTGTTCCTTACCTTGCTCACTGTATCCCTGGTTTTGGATTCTCCTTGCTTGTTACCTGCCTTGACCCCGCATTGTGTTGGATCTCGCTTTACTTCTGTCTGCTGGACCCTGGACCTTCTGTCGGACTCTGCTGCTGCGTTCTTCAGTTTGACTTGGTTCCTGTCTCCGGCTTGTCCTGGTTCCTGTCTTTGGTTGAGCCTGGTTCCTGTTTTTGGCTCAGCCTGGTTCCAGTCTTCAGTTCTGCTCCAGTCTTCAGTTCTAGTTCAGTTCAACTGTACATTGTTTAAGCCATCAGCCTAGTCATCAGTCTTGTCTCAAGCCATCAGCCTTGACCTAGCTAGTTCTCTGTTTCAGTTTGTCTTTATCAAGCCTTCAGCTATACATCCTGCCTTCGTTCAGACTCATGGACTCTGTCTAGTCCATGTCAGGACATGCTTGCCTGCTGTTGGTGCGGGCCTTGGGCCTTGCTTTGAGGTTGCACTACGGCACAGGGGCTCACACAATTCACTGTTCCTGTTCGTCAGTCTGAAAGGGCTTTGGAGTGGCCCATGGGCTACCCCCAGGAGTATATTCCCCCTGAAGGAGGGGGTTCTTTTTATGGGGGAAAGCTCTCGCTCTTGGCCTAGATGCACCAGTGTATGTGTGTGTGTGTGTAGTCATTTGGTGCTTCCCATGAGGTGAGAGGCTGTAATAACTCAGACGGAATCAGGTCTAGTTGTTAAAATAAAGTTTACTGATTGGTATAAATCAATTAAAGTTCATTATCCAGATGTATGAGTTTACATTTTACAGATAGTACATTACTGTTTTTCCTCTATAGGTAGGTGTCCTTAATCCAGACCTCTGGGTAGAGCTCATGGTTATTTTTAATGCACATAATTCTCTTAGCGGTGGTGAAGGAATCCTATTGGAGGTGTCCCCAGCATTACTGAAAAATCCTACCTTTAGGCAACTTCTCCTCGGACATCCAGCCTGTCCTGGTCCTTAGGGTGGAAATCCAGATGGGATCTCGTGATCTTGTTCTTCCTTCATTTAGTTTGGTTGTTCTTTCTAGGGAACATTTTTTGGGGAAAAGTCAGTGAGATCAGGAAAGTTCTCCACTCTGAAATCCCAGTGGGAAGAGGGATCCAAAAACCTCCCCACACTAAGTTCGAAACATACTTCTAATAGGAAAACTGGATATCTCTTCTGCATTCACTGACTCTGGCAGCAGACGTCATCACTGGTGCTTGCCTACCTAGGGTTTAGAGTAGGCTCACAGGTCTTTGGTCCCCTGGTGAGAACCCTTTTGCCCCAAAAAGGTATCAGGATTAAAAATCTATTGCTGTAATTTATAAGAAGGACCCTCAGGCAGGGAGTGCACTGGGAGGTATCATTTCTAAAATAAACTCCTTTGGGTGAAGCTGGGAGGCCCCATCAGAATGTAGAAAAAAATACATCTTTACTCCTTGGTTGCAGCCTCAAACTGAACCCATGGTGTCTTAAAATAACTGGGTTGAATAGCATTCAGGTATTCAATCCAGAACCTCCAGGTAGGAGGTGCTGAGGGGTATGGATGACTTCTTACAACATGTGTTCTAAGGACTGGGACAGTGACATCTGGTGACCAGGCTTGGGAGGGTCTGCCACCCTCTTCCCCCCACCCCCAAAAAAAAAATGATCTGAGGAAGGAAACTTACTAACATTTCACACTAAGTAAACCATATAAATATATATTTAGTAAGCAGCTGGTAATATAAATCCCGCCATCAGGGGATGCACTTCCCTGGGGAAACTATGACCAGCATAACTTGGAGAACATATGGTTCACATTAAACCCATATAACATGTAAAAATGCATTAAATAGGAAACAAAATGATGATCGGTAGAATTAGGGATTCTTTATTGGTCTTAGCCCGACTCTGGCTGAGTTTCGCTCGTAAGAGCTGCCTCAGGGGCTACTGTACCAATGGTGACTTATATTATCCTACATGAATTATGTAAGATCTTCGCATTGCAATGGTTCAATTTATAACAAGTTGGCTCGATGGTAGATCAGCGATTTACCAATCGATGTATTGTGAATGTTTTGAAAGCACAGACAGCACTGTCGGTGCTCTGAGTATCTTAGTCATGTTTAATCGCCATCCCTGAAGAAAAAGCCATTAGATCTTCTCCTTTTCAATCTTTGCCTAGTAATACTAGTACATCCCAAGGAGGAGATACTAATCAAAATAGAATACATTAGAATACTTTAATTCCAATTAGAAATCTCTTACTTTTTACACTTCTCCATAAAATCATAAGAACCTAAGAACATGCCATACTGGGTCAGACCAAGGGTCCATCAAGCCCAGCATCCTGTTTCCAACAGTGGCCAATCCAGGCCATAAGAACCTGGCAAGTACCCAAAAACTAAGCCTATTCCATGTTACCATTGCTAGTATATAGCGTGACAACTTCTTCTTAATGACTGAGACACAGGATTATTATTTAATTTGCAGAGTAATTCTCCTGTAAATAAATAATGCATTAGTGTGAGAGGTGTTGAATCATATCAGGAGACTCCACCTAAAAGGGAAAACAACAAAATTGACATTAAATGAATCAAACACCCTTTTAATGAAGTTTTAGAACTTTATAAACTTCAAAAGAGAGAAAAGCATTTAAGCATGTCACAACGAGATCATATTTACAAAAGCAATCATTATAGAATGAGAATAAATTTCAAATACGAATGTGCCTTCCCCAAGGGCTTAACACAGTTCATAGCTGTAAATGTTCTGTTTTTCTTGATTGAAGCATAATCTCAAATGAAAAGACAGTCCACCTGCTCCCAGAGGGGATTAACTCTTCTTCCTACCATGAAGGACAAGCTACCAGTCTTTGTAGAAGAAAAGGAGTCTTCACCCTCCCATGGAGGGCTAGCAAATACTTCCTTCCTAAACAAAAATCTGAAAAATTATTCTCAAAACTCCAAATACCAATATCTCTGTTATTCCAAAAGACTTAGGCAGTGAGGCCTAGGACTGAAGACAAAACAGAAACAGCTCCTGCCTCTTCATAAGCTAATACAAAATACCACACTATACTCTCTACTCCCACTCTCTTATGCAACCAGAAGTTAACCACTCCAACAAGCCTCAGAGGAGGTGCTGTATTGAATGGTATACCCTTCTCCTAACTCTCTAACACCAGGATTGTACTAGGTCCAACTAATGCAGACCTAGAGGGTCTCTACAAATATGGATAAGCAAGTAGGTCACAAAACCGTCCCTTATTAATAGGCTTCAGAGTCTCCACAGAGGTCAGGTGAGATCAGAGACAGTAGGAGTGGGAGTTGTCAGTAGTTTAACAAATCTCCTCTGCCCTCATGGTTCAGGGTTCTTCCTCTTCTTTGTGGTCTCTTAGAGAGAGAGGTTTCTAGGGTGGTCACTCCAAGAGAGACCTGTCTCCTGTCCTGGGAATTTGCTGGGGTCCAGTATTGGGATGAATAGGCCTTCAAGTCTTAGGCCTTCAAGGGAACCTCTGAGACTATTGCAAAACCAGCGGCGGTCTCAAGGACAAGAAAGGTACTTCTCAGCTATCCAGGGAGATTGCTCTAATTGACTAAAGAGTTTCCTAGCTGCAGTCATTAGGAGAATTGCCAAGCATGGGAAAAAGTCACTTAAGAATTGCTGTCTGAGGAAGCATCAGCAGAGGCTCACCTTGTCTTTGTCTAAAGAAGGGCATTCAGTTCCAATTCACTGGATTTCAGAGAGCTGCATCCAGATTTGAAGGTAGTACCAGAGGAAGTGCCAAGATATGTAGATTCACAGGTCTCCATTTGAGGATGTGGTCAGTCTTTTTAGACCTTCCCTATGATTTTTCCCTTGCCCTCGTGCAGTGGCTAAGCTCCTCCTTATAAGCTGGGCTGAGCATGAGCACTATGTTTTTGGCTGTAGTTTTGGTTTTGAGAAGACTGGAGTTTTTTGCTGGTGATCCCATAAGAAAGAACATAAGAAGTAGGCCATACAGCCTGCAAAGTAGGAAAACAATGCGAAATCCTATCTTTTATGCCCTCTTGGACCAGCAGGGGATATATTTCCTATGTAGAGAAGAGTAAAGAAGAGAGTTTTTGCCTTATAGAGAGTGGGTTTGTTTTTCCATTCAACTGCCCAACCTTGGAAGGGAAGTCCCCCCCCCTTCTTGGAAGGAGTAGGATTGACTTAGTAAATCCAGGCCCTAAGTTTGTACCTGAAGCAATGGAAGGTGAAGCAACTTTCCCAAAGAGTGTCAATAGGATTTGAACCCTGGCTTCCCTCGTTTTCAGGCTGCTGCTCTAAACACTAGACCACATCTCCTCCAATTGGAGCATCATAGAGCGGTAACATCGGGACAAAACAACAGTTCCCCTGAAGCAGAAGAAATGTTACTTCGATATACGGCTGGTGATGGGGCTTCTGTGAACTTATGATATATCACGGGCGGGGATTGAATTTATGCCATTGATGATTTAATGACTTAAGAAATAAGATAAGTGTATATTTTGATGTACTATGGACACTATATTTGATCTACTAAAAAGTTACTTCTAAGTCCTATGATAATATTGAAAGTATCTGCACTGTGTTAAATTGATAACATGGTGCCTGTGGAAAATCAAGTTTGAGGTCTGTAATTATATACTAGAGTGGAGTCGTAGCGTAGTGGTCAGAGCAATGGGCCCTGAACCAGGGAAGCCAGGGTTCAGTTCCCACTCAGGGATTGCTATGGCAAATTACCTCTCTCTCCAACAAGAATACTTGTAACCCCACCCTGGTGTGCATGTCCTTCACAGGTGGGGGCCATAAAAGAATTTATATGTTCTTTGGGATAGGAACCCTGGCTAGCTATTCTCTGAGCCCCTTTCCCCAGTGTGTGGATTCTTTTTGTGGGGGGGGGGGGGAAGGGTTTTGTTCAGGGCCCAGTGCAGGGGTGACTAACTTCCTTCTGTTTATCCCTGGGAGAGGGGTAATTTCTCTTCTCTGTGAGTGCTGCATGCCCAAATAAATACACTGAATGCACTGGGTTAGTATCTGAAATTAAAGTCTTTACTGATAAAATACTTGCAGATGGCACAATAAATATTTTTCCAACACCACTGTCTTTCTCTCCTTGGTTACAGTATTCACCTCTATCTGTACAGGAATATTTCAAGCAGGCAAGGGATCCATCCACCCTCCTGGATTAGGTGAAATGGAGGTCCCGGTGGGCAGAGTAATCCTTAAACTGATCAGGAAAAACCCCTTCCAGAGATGGCCAAAAATCCTGTCCTTACACAGAGAGTAAGCTTTCTCTCTCCCCAGGGGCTGAAGACTCCAGATGGGTGTCCTTTAGGATCTTTACAGTTCTTTTACTCACAGTTAGCAGCTTTTCCAATTCTTTAGGTTTATCACTGTCTCAGTCTCTCCTCTGGACCCTGATGGGAGACATCCCTGGGTGCAGGTATCTTACCCTGCTCCAATGCAGGAAGGAAGGGCAGTCAAAACAATCTTCCTCCTGGATGTCTCAACTTAATATCCTTTTCCCTCAACTGAAAATAACACCGGAGTTACCCCTTGCAGTGGGTTAAAACCTCAGATGGGCAGGTCTTCCCTATCCCTGGGCATCCCAAACATAGGTTTCCCCGTTCTCTGAATCCAGGAAAGACCCAGGTGTCCAGCAAGGCTCCTACCACAAAAATCTCAAAGTCCTGAAAACAACCCAGATGCATATCCCAACCAGTTAGTGAGTAGACTGGAAGGAATACCATCCTAACCCTGGTCAGGTTCCCCAAGCTAAGTTAGCCTGTTTCCTCTGACTGGGCCTGAAAAAACATGAAAAAAGTAATCTCCTTACTGTTAGGCCTACCGGCCTCCGGAGGTTTCCTCGCTCCTCTTCTGCTGCTGCTCCTGCTTCTTCGGCGGCGGGTCGGGCAATCCCCCGGCAGGACCAACACTCTCCCCAAGCTGCCGGGGCTGATCTGCTTCTGCTGCAGGCACAGATGCCACTGATGTTGGCCCTGCCCCCTAGGTGCGCGCGCAGATTTAAAGGGCCCGCAGCTGAGAAACACTGCAGACCCCTCCCAGTCATGTTGGGAGCAGCCCTATTTAATCCCCAGTAGTACCTTTGCCAGATGACTTGGCAACAGATCTCCCTTGCATAGTTTGCTTGTTCCAGCATTTGGACCCTGCTTCCGCCTTCTGTTCCTGCCTCTGCCTTTGCCTGTTCCAGACCCCAGCTTCCCTCTCTTCCTTCGGATGGATTCCCTGGCTGGACCTTTGGACCGGACCTCACATTGCCTGATTGCTGCCTGCCACTGACCACCGGACTGGATCTTGTCTTCGCAGGGGCCCCTCCTAAGCCCAGCTGGTCCCGGCACCCAAAGGTTCAACCCGCGGGGAACAGGATTGGTATTGGTGAAGCTCTAGCCAGCCCCTGCCTTCTATCAGCCTCGCCTCTTGTCGCTGGGAACCTGCGGCAGGTCTTCCTCCCAGGTAGCATCAATCCCAGCACAGGCCAAGGGTCCGCATTTCCATCGAGGACACAACAGATTGCCAAGTCCATGGACCCGGTGGAGGCCACCGCCTTGCAGGTGATCCCTGGTCTGGCCCCAGAGGGCGCTGGAAGCTCTGGCGTCTGCGGTAGAATGGCTCAACTCCCACTTGGATTCTCCGGTCCCAGAGGCTCTCAGTTTCTTCTGCACCAAGGTTCGCAGCAGCCATGCCGGTGAATCGACTGGTTCTTCCTCTTTCGACTCCCCCATGCTTCTCGGGGAACCCAGCGTTGTGTCGAGGATTCCTGAACCAGTGCAGTATGTACTTTAGTCTTCAGTCCGCTGTCTTCCCCGATGACCTCACTAAGACCACCTACAGCCTTTCCTTGCTGGATGGCAAGGCTCTGGCATGGGCTTCTCCCCTGTGGGAGTGGACAGATCTGATATTCCAGGACCTTTCCAGCTTCCTTGTACGGTTCTGCAATGTCTTCGAAGACTCTGGACGACAGGCTACCTCTGGCTCCTCACTCCTTCATCTACGCCAGGGTTCCCTGCCCCTGACTGATTATTTATTTATTTATTTATTTAACACTTTTCTATACCGACCTTCATGAAAAAAATTCACATCAGATCGGTTTACATATAACAGGGGGATAACATTGATTATGACTGAGTTCTGGACTTTAGCCACAGAGCTTCACTGGGGCGAGGATTGTCTTCGTTCCATATTCCTGGAGGGTCTCACAGCCTACATAAAAGACAAATTGGCGGCCCGAGAGCTTCTGACCTCCCTCGATGCTCTCATCAAATTGAGCAGCTGCATCGACTACCGTCTTTAAGAGTGGGTCAGAGAACAGCAATCCTCCAGGAGATCTTCCTCCACCTTCCACATCTGTGGTCTTCACCATCCCCTGGGCGGTCTACTCCTCCACCCAAAACCCCTCTGGAAGAACCGATGCAGTCAGGCCGAGGCAAGTTATCTCCGGAGGAACGCCACCGTCGTCTACGTGAGGGACTGTGTCTTTACTGCGGAGAAGCCAGACACGTCTTGTCCTCTTGCCCGGTGTGGCCAGGAAATTCCCAGGCCTAGGTTGCAAAGGGGGACTACTCCTAGGCCTGACGCATCCTGCCCCCTTTCTCACACTTCCAGTGACCATTCGGATGTCTGACCAGGACTTCCATACGCTGGTCCTAGTGGATTCCAGGGCCGGAGGGAATTTCATTATGAGGCAACTAGTCACGCACCTTTGGATTCCCACCTACTCCGCTCCAGTTCCGCTCATCCTATCATCCATCCAAGGGGAACACTTGCCAGGGCAAGCCTTCCTTATCACCACTCCAGTAAAGCTCCATACAGGCGCCTTGGTTGAGGAGTCCCTGACGTTCCAAGTCATCGAGAAAGCGATTCATCCCATAGTGCTGGGCCTTCCTTGGCTCCAACGGCATTCTCCCCAATTAGATTGGATGGCCCTTCAACTCTCCCGATGGGGGGACTCCTGTCACGAATCCTGTCTGAGACCGAAACTCCAGAAGTCCTGTTTGATGAGCACTCTTCTCTCTCCGGGGCTTCCGCCTCAATACACATCCTTCCTAGATGTCTTTTCTAAGGAAGGCGCAGATACTCTACCACTTCATCGTCTGTACGACTGCTCTATAAATCTACTTTCTGGCACTGAACCACCTCGGGGTCGGGTCTACCCCTTGTCGCGAACCGAGACTAAAGCTATGTCTGACTACATCTGAGAAAACCTGGCCAAAGGATTCATCCAGCCTTCTGACTCTCCCGCAGGGGTGGGATTTTTGTGGCAAAAAAAGACGGGGCGCTTCACCTATGTATCAATTACCGCAGGCTTAACACCATCACCTGAAAGGACCACTATTCCTTGCCACTTATCTCAGAACTATTTGACCGCCTACAAGGAGCCCAATTCTTCTCCAAGCTAGATCTCCAGGGGGCATACAATCTGATTCGCATCCGACGCGGTGATGAGTAGAAAACTGCCTTCAACACCAGAGATAGGCATTACGAGTATCTTGTTATGCCCTTTGGCCTCTGAAATGCGCCCGCAGTTTTTCAGAACATGATGAATGAGGAATTTCGAGATATGCTCTACAAATGTGTAGTCATCTACCTTGACGACATCTTGATTTTTTCCTGAGACCTCGCCACCCATCGCCGGGATGTCACCCGGGTGCTCCAATGCCTCCGAGACCATCAAAGTTTTGCGAAACTGGAGAAATGTACTTCTGAACGAGAGAGCCTGACCCTTTTGGGATACATAGTCTCAAAACATGGCTTTTCCATGGACCTGGAGAAACTCGCCAGTATTCAACGTTGGTCACAACCAAGTGGCCTCATGGCCTTACAAAGGTTTCGCTAACTACTATCGAAGTTTCATCCATAACTACATCAGCCTAGCTGCACCTCTTACGGCCCTGACTCGGAAGGGAGCCAATCTCAAACTATGGCCTCCGGAAGCCCAGGCGGCCTTTCAGCCCTTAAAGGCAGCCTTCCATGACAGACCCTGTCTCCGGCATCCTGATCCTCAGAGCCCCTTCATTGTGGAAGTAGATGCCTCTTCTGAAGGGATGGGGGCTGTTCTAAGCCAACATTCCCCCACCGGTATGCTACATTCCTGTTCCTTCCTGTCTAAGCGATTCTTGCCAGCCGAAAAGAATTACGGTATCGAAGATAAGGAGTTGCTCGCTATAAAACTCCTTTCGAGGAGTGGCGACCCTGGCTGGAAGGGGCACAGCATTGCATCACCGTATACTCTGACCACAAAAATCTAGAGTATTTGCACCAAGTCCAGTGCCTTAACCCATGACAGGCCCGATGGGCCCTCTTCTCATGGTTCAACTTCGTGCTCTGATACCGACCAGCAACCAAGAATATCAAAGCAGATGCCTTGTCCCGCTCATTCATCCTTGATGAAGTTCCAGAGCCACAACATCATCGATCCTGCTCACATGCAGCTCGCTACCACTGTCTCCGTACCACTGGGGAAGACGTTGTGCCCCGCCGACTACGGGGAAAGGTACTCCGGTGGGCCCAGGACGAAGGTGTACCCTGAACTCCATCTAGTGGTTCTACTGGTGGCCCACCATGAGGAGAGACGTCCAAGCCTATTTGGATACGTGTTCGGTCTGCGCACAGCAAAAACCAGTATCTGGTTGACCTTGGGGACTACTGCAGCCCTACAGGCACCTAAAGAACCCTGGACGCACATATTCACTGATTTTATTGTGGATCTACCACCCTCCGAAGGTAAGACCACCATTTTGATAGTGATCGATCGCTTTTCCAAGATGGCACATTTTGTCCCACTCCCAGGGCTTCCTTCAGCTCCTCAACTCACACAGCTCTTCGTACAGCACATCTTTCATCTTCATGGCTTCCCCAAATGTCTAGTATCCGACCGCAGCACCCAGTTCACGGCAAAGTTTTGGAGAGCGCTCTGCAAGAAGTTTGATATCACCCTTGACTTCACTACGGCCTAACATTCACAAGTGAACGGCCAAGCAGAGAGGATGAATCACACTCTAAAACAATTCCTCCACTCCTATGTCAATATCCAACAAGATGATTGGGCCGCTCTGTTGCCATGGGCCGAGTTTGCTCTCAACTCTCACATCTCCGCTAGCACCAAGTCGTCTTCGCCCTTCCAAGTCATGTACGGAAGGCAGCCACTTCCTCCTCTTCCAGTCCCTCTGACAGTTCCCTCACCGGCAGCCCAGTTAACCACGCAGGAGTTACACAACCTTTGGGAGGACACCCAGCAACTACTTAAGGAGGCTATCAGCCCAGCTAAATGAAACTCGGACGCACATCGTAGGCCTGCTCCCCAACTCCAGCCCGGAGACAAAGTTTGGCTTAGCACGCATTTCATCCACTTAAAACTCCCGTCCATGTGATTGGCCCCTCGCCTCATCGGGCCCTTCCCAGTGCTCCGCCGTATAGGACCGGTGACCTACCAACTACAGTTATCAACGTCATTGAGGATCCATAACTCCTTCCATATCTCCCTCCTGAAGCCTGTAGTACTTTCCTGGCCCACCAAGAGGCCCCCAGAACCTTAGCCTCAGAGGATGACACCGTCTACCAAGTCCACGAAGTATTAGATATTAAGAAAAGAGGCCGGAAGTGGGAGTATCTACTCGCCTGGGAAGGGTTTGGCCCAGAGGAAAACTCCTGGGAACCTGCCACCAACATTCTGGACAGAACCCTCCTGCAAGAATTCCATACATTTCATCCCAACAAACCTAAACCCCTTGGGAGGGGGCCTAGAAGGGAGGGTACTGTTAGGCCTATCAGCCTCCGGACATTTCCTTGCTCCTCCTCCACCGCTCCTGCTTCAGCGGCAGCACAGGCAAACCCCCAGCAGGGCCAATGCTCTCCCCGCTGGGGCTGCTCCACTCCTGCCATAGGCACAGACGTCTGCCTCGTCAGCCCCACCCCCTAGGTGCGCGTGCACGGCCCACGCTGATTTAAAGGGCCCACAGCTGAGAGATGCTGCAGACCCCTCCCTGTCACGTCAGGAGCGGCCCTATTTAATCCCCAGTAGTACCTTTGCCAGATGACTTGGCAACAGGTCTTCCTTGCATACTTTGCTTGCTTCAGCGTTTGGACCCTGCTTCCGCCTTCTGTTGCTGCCTTGCCCACCTGTGCCCGCTCCTGTTTCTGCCTCTGCCTTCGCCTGTTCCAGACCCCGGCTTCCCTCTCTTCCTTGGGACGGATTTCCCTGGCTTGACCTTTGGATCAGACCTCACGTTGCCTGATTGCTGCCTGCCACTGACCATTGGACCGGACCTCACGTCACTTGATTGCCACCTGCCACCGACCATTGGACTGGACCTCCCATCACCTGATTGCCGCCTACCACCGACCACCGGACTGGATCTTGTGTCCGCAGGGGCCCCTCCTAAGCCCAGCCGGTCCCAGCACCCAAATGCTCAACCTGCGGGGAATTGGTATTGGTGAAGCTCCAGCCGGCCCCTGCCTTCCGTCAGCCTCGCCTCCTGTCACTGGGAACCTGCGGCAGGTCTTCCTCCCAGGTAGTGTCAATCTCAGCACAGGCCAAGGGTCTACATTTCCACCGAGGTCACAACACTTACTGTCTCCTAACTCTCCAAAATTATAAAGGACTACTCACAGACTCTCCGAAGAGAGCTGTTATAAAGTTTCTCAGTCGAGGGTCTGTAAGACATTCCCAGACCCCTCAAAAGGAGATGCTGAATTCTGTATGGATCCAGCCCCCATTCACTAACCTATCTGGCATTTCCCAGGGCTTACTAGTAACCGCCAGGATGGTCAGGTTACATACTGAACTGGGATTGACTTAAATTTGCTATGTATATATGTAAGCCACCAACAGTTATGTATAGGCAGCCTATAACTCTTGAAAATAAATAAATATTGCTTTTCCGAACTTGGCTACTTTTATTTACTAACAGGCTGATACAGAACGGTGCACTCAGCCAAGCGCACCGTTTAGCCCCCGTTTGGTCACCGTTTTAGACGTTTTATTATTACCCCTTATACTGTAAGGGGTAATATCACGTGGAAAACATACAGCCAACCCCCCCCCCAAAAAAAAAAAAATTAATAGCGCTCTCCAAATGAAAATGTATATTGATGAGCTTATTAGTTATTCACCCGGAATACTGAAAGTAAAATGTGCCAAGCCGCACATTTTACTCTCAGAAATTAATGCCTGCCCAAGGGCAGGCGTTAACTTTGAAAGCACTGACTTAATATCATAGCGAGGCACCAAAAATTAAAAAGAAAATTAGAAAATCTGCCCACTGGTTGGCGGGTTTGAAAACGGACGCTCAAATTTGCCAGCCTCCGTTTTCCAAACCCGTGGCTGTCAGTGGGTTTGAAAACGGACACCGGTAAAATTAAGCATCAGTTGTCAGACCTGCTGACAGCTGCCACTTCCGCTAATAAGGAGGCACTAGGGATGTGCTATTGTCCCTAGCGCCTCCTTATTACTGCCCGGCCTCATTTAAATACAGAATTGCGTGCTGGCTCTCCTGCACCTTTTATTCAATCAGCCTGAAAGTTCATAACCAGATTCCTCTCTACAGGTCTTTTAGAGTTCTGTCAAATGGTAGCATATGCAACTATTTTATAGAATTCACTATAAAGTATGCCTCCAATATTTGCAGAAGGATTTTCTTTCCCATAGGCAAACAACTTCAGGGATATTATGTTCACTGTTGCACTACCACAATATCAGTGTTCAGGGAGAGTTTCTTTGGCACACTGAGAGGCTGGTTCATTTATCTGTGTTTCTCCTTTGGTCAAAACCTTTCACCGTAGTATTACTACTACATCTTATCACTTCTGTAGTGTGATTCAGCCATAAGGGGCTCCTTGCTCGCATCTGGATCCTTTCTTTTACTCCCAGACTCATGACATCCTTCACCAGTCTCTAAGCTTTTTTACCTGGAAGTCATATTCCTCCCTTTGGGCCCTGGTAGCCCTGTCAGGAAGTCTGGTGGTTCTGGCCTGTTAAATGCCAGCTTTTCCTCCCTGTGATTTGCAAATTCCCTACAGACCTCTCTATTTCTCTCTCTTTCTCAGAGGAAAGACACTGGATCTTTCCTATTGTCTGCCCTGACACATCCTGGACCCAACCACATGGGGGTTCTCTTCAGAAGTGTTCCTGGGGCATACCCTGACTTAGCCATAGGACTAAGTTAAAATTTCAGGAATATTTAGTCTTCTTTTTCTTTCAGACTTAGGTACATTTTTGTGTTGCACTGCTGAATACTTCATTCAGAGTGCTGACTCCTCTTAACTGTTCTCTGATTAGCAGAATATGTCCATAGGTGAGCCTAATAATTGAAGGGGTGAACATTTAACAGTATTTCAACATAGCCAATGGGATTTGTGCTGCGTTAAGAGTGTTGAGCAACAGGAGACGTGCGCTTATCCAAAGCAGCCACACTGAAATGGACTACCACCTTTAAGTGACTGGCTCTTTATCCAAAAATGTTCCTGTCTGGAGAGTATAGTGCTGCTACATTGCTCTTCACATTGAGGTGTTTTGTCTGTAATTTTTCTTTTGATACACAGCTAGATATTGATTATCCTACTCTCTTTGTTCTCTAATGCCTGCAGTGTGCAATATGAGAGTTACATTTGGGTACAGGGTCTGCTGTTGGACTCACAAGGAATCAAAATTCTACTGTGGTTAGGTAATTAGTTACATCAAAAACATGTTATAGAGGGATTAGCTTTATTTCCAACAAGGTAACACAGCAGTATATATAACACATAGAAACGTAGCACACATGGCTGAACTGTTCGGCACAGTTTCACTGGTTATGAATGGAAATAAAGGTCAACCAAAAAAATGTGTTATTGAACTGACATTATATTTCATGATTAGCTTTCAGAAACTGTTATGTCCCTCCTCAGGTAAAAACAGAGGAGGTAATTTTAAAAGGAGTTACATGTATAAATGTAACATAGAAACATAGAAAGTGATGGCAGAAAAGGACCCTATGGCCCATCTAGTCTACCCAGCAAGCTCCCATAATTATCAGTTTCCCATATCTATCAGTTACTCAGACCGCCTAGGTCAGGGCTCTTGTTGGTTACTGTTTGAGACCAATTTCCCTCCCCCCCTGCCATTGAATCAGAGAGCAATGTGCAATGTTGGAGTTGCATCAGAAGTATAGTATCAGGCTTTTGGTTAAGGTTAACCGATGCATCAAGCAAGGTACCTCCATACTCATGTGTTTTCCCAGACCGAACAGTTCAATGTCTTTTTGGTTGTTGTCTGAATCCAATTCCTCCTTTCCTCTTTTCCCTCTGCCATTGAAGCAGTGAGCAATGATGGAGTTGCATCACATTTTGAAGTCTATTTGCCAAGGTTAGTATCCACCACACCAGCAAGATACTCCCATGCCTTACTTTATTTCCCTCCCCCTTGCCTTTAGGGATCCACAGTGTTTAATCCAT
Organism: Rhinatrema bivittatum; assembly: GCF_901001135.1. Classification (NCBI taxonomy): domain Eukaryota; kingdom Metazoa; phylum Chordata; class Amphibia; order Gymnophiona; family Rhinatrematidae; genus Rhinatrema; species Rhinatrema bivittatum. The sequence goes on along the minus strand of NC_042617.1, from coordinate 102,998,615 downwards.
GCCCTTTCGGAATCTTGCACCATTTTTGTCTTCACCACCTCCTCCGGCAGGGCATTCCAGGCGTCCACCGCCCTTTCTGTGAAGAAATATTTCCTGAAATTGCTTCTGAGTCCTCCTCCCCAGTTTCATTTCATGATCCCCTAGTTCTATTGGATTCATTTCAGTGGAAAAGGTTTGTTGTTGATTGTGCATCATTAAAACCTTTCAGGTATTTGAAAGTCTGTATGATATTTCCTCCGTTCCTCCTCTCCTTCAGGTTATACATATTAAGGTCTTTTATCCTCTCCTCATAAGTCATTTGATGAAGACCTCTCACCATTTTGATTGTCCTTCTCTGGACTGCCTCCAATCAGTCTCTGTCCCCTTTGAGATAGGTCTCCAGAAATGAACACAGTATTCCAGGTGAGGCCTCATACTATCATAGACATTTTTTAAAACCTTTTACTAACATAAAGTACACTTATATTTGAATATCCTATGGACAATTCAATGGCCGGAGGTCAGGAGGTCAGGGCAGGCAGCGAACAAGCAGAGACGAGAAGACAAGCCAAAGGTCAGGACGGGCAGCAGACAAGCGGAACCAGGAAACCAAGCCAAAGTCAAAACCAGGAAGACAATCCGAGGAGCGGAATGCAGGAACAGGAACAGGAACAAGCAGGACCACAGGATCAGGAACAGGCAGGAACTCAGGATCAGGAACAAGCAGGAACAATGGAACCCAGCAACAACGTACTCTCACGAGCAGGACCTGCTGCCAAGGCGAAGAGCAGGAAGCTGAGCTGGGTTTAAATAGTCAGGAGTCGTGACGTCATCTTCGGGGGCTGGGCCGACTTTTCCCACCGCGGCCCCTTTAAGTACCAGCAAGTCTAGGGGAGTGCACGTGGGAAGGAAGTCGGCAGTGTCCTGGGCCACTTGGAAGAGACACTGTTGGCCGAGCCGGAGCCGGGCCATGCCGCGCTGACAGGGGGGAAGCCCTTAACCGTTGCCCACCGAGGCAGGTAAGGGAATCCGGTCACAGGTTGCCACGGCCAGGGTTCCCAACACAACAGATATGTTGATATCTCCCAGCTGAAGATTTAAGGTCAGCAGGTAAATATTTACTAAAGTAACCAGTAGCAGGGTTTTATAAGCTACAGAGTACTCGTAAACGAGCCTTTGTTTACACAGGTCCTAAATTATAGAATGGTCTTCCAGCAGAAATAAGGTCTGAGAGAGTTATTAAAGTATTTAGGTAAATGGTTAAAGCACATTATTTTAAGATGGCATTTGAATAAAGATTAACTTAGTTTCATCAGTATTTTATGCTTTGTATTAAGATTGCATTTGTTTTATTTTATATAGTTTTGTGGTGATCTTGTGTAATCCATACTGGAATCATATATGGAAATTGTATAACATAAAAATGCTTAAATGAATAAATCTGCATTGCTCGCATGCGGCATTTTTTGCATGAGTAAAGCTTTTAAAATCAACTTGTACATGCTCTAATTATTCTTTAGTCAATTTATCAACTCTAAAGAAGTTGGAAAGCACATTGCTTCTTGGTGTGATCATTGCTGCTGTAGACTGTGGAGATTATCAGTGCTAGTTACAGAGACTGGGAAAAGGCTATGCATTTCAGAGAATGCAAAAGGGTCTTGAAGCTACACTTATCCCCACAGGAAGCTCTAGGCCTCAGAAGTAGAAGCTATCTGTGGAGAATTGGGTGCAGATAGGGTCCATCTCTAGTTCTATGTGCTCCTGGGTCTAGTCTAAGGGTTCCGCTCCACTCAGGGGTTAAAATAAAAAAGCAATATTAGTCAAAATATTAGCAAATATAACTAAGCAAGTATCCCTCTCTCTCTCTTCCCTCTTGAAGTATCACCTCACTCCCCTCTCCACCCATTCGCCAGGTCAGTTTTCCCTCTCTCACTCCCTCTTCTTTCCCAGTATGCCTTTCTCTCTTTCTCTCCCTCCCCATGTCCAGCATTATCCCTCTCTCCTTTCTATTCCCCATGCCAGCATTCCCTTCCTATCTCTACCAACCCCCTGCCTAGTATCCATCTATCTCCCTCCACCACCCCTGGAGGTTGTCCACTATATTTTTTTTCTTTCCCTCCTCCTGCCCATTATCCTTCTCTGTCTCTCGCACCTCCTTTCTCTGTCTCTCTCCTCATCCACTAATTCCTCTCTCTCCCCTCTGCCAACCTAGCCAGCATCCCCCTCTCTCCCTCTCTCTGCCCATAGCTTGGAATTTTTGAGTGTTGTTCACCTACGATTAGTTGGATGGCAGAGGGAGGCTGCTCTCTGCCTCTGCCCCCCCCCCCCCCCAATAGAAAACTATTTTCTTAATTAATATTCCCTATCAGATAAAATAGTTTTCAACTGTTGGTGTCTCTGGCTTGATTTTCTGGCTCAGCATCTCTTTTTTTTTTTTCTCATTCTCTGCCCTTGTCTCTATTCCTTTTCTTATTTTCTTTCTCACTTTGGTTTCACTCGTCCTTTTCATTTCTATTTCAGTTCTCCCTTCCTTTTCTGTCTCCTTCTGCTTTTTTCCTTCTTTCTCCTATTCCTATTCTTCTTCTTTGTTTCCTTCCACCATGCATCCTCTTTTTTTTTTCTCCTGTGCTCTCTGTCCTCCGCACCATATCCCCTTATTTCCTACATTATCTCCCTGGATTCCTTTCTTCCTTTCTTCCTTCCTCCTTCCCCAATCCGAGGTTCCTCTTCCCCCATCCTTGCTCTCCCCACTCCCTCTCCCCCATTCCTGATTTTTCCTCTCACTCTCTGTCTGCTCATTGTCCCCACTCTTGCACTCTCCTCTCACTTCCCCCCCCCCCCTTTCCTACTCTTTTTTTGCTTTTTCCTCTCACTGCTCCCTGCATCTTCGTCCATCCATTTTCCCCTGCCCCTTGCCCTTGTGGTCCATGCAGAAGCAAGGGGAAGGAGAGAGTGCTTCCCTGGCTCTCACTGCTGATTGATTCGGGCCCGCAGAATGAGCCAGAAGTGGGAAATTAACAGCAATAACTAAATGAGAGTTTCCTCCCAGCTCTTGCCTCAGACTCTCTCTTCTAATGCCCAGCTGGGGAAGGGAGGCAATTTTTAGCACCTGGATTTATACTTGCAATGAAGTTTTACCAGTAAAGGATTTTATTTTGAACAAGAATAATAGAGGTAGTGTGTTGTTTTTTTTCTGTTGGACTGTTGTAGAGGACCTTGAGGAAACCTGTAAGGACCTTGAAAGATTTGTCCCCTACCCTCCATGTGGGAAGAACCTAGGAACATGGATGTTGGAATATCCTGTGACCCCTTCCATGTGAGCCCCTGTTGCCACAAGAAGTGGGGGTGGGGGGGTTAAAAATTATATATATATATATATATATATATATATATATATCCATCTAAATGGGTTATATGGCATATTGAGCCTCCTATTCGACTAAATTGTAGCCTGATGTGTTGTTATCCGACTATAATTTAGCTGAATATAAAAGGGATGTTTTAAAGGTGTTCTGGGGAGGGATCCCATTATCCGGCTAACTTAGCTGAATATCGGGTATATCCGGCTAAATTATAGAGGCTTCCAACACAGCGGCCATTACAGCTGTGTCAGAGGATCGCGTGCCGGCAGGCTGCCAGCGCGCGCAACTTGCGCCTGCCCGGAGGCAGGTGGAAAAGGTAGGATAAAAGTCAGGTGGGGGGTTAGAGTAGGGTTGGGGGGGGGGGAGGGGAAGGGGGTGGGAAGGTCCCTCAAGGCCGCTCTGATTTCGGATTGTCGGCGCGTGTCCATGCGTGCACACCGGGTAGCGCATGCACATGGACGTGCTTGCGCAGCTTTTAAAATCTACCCCATATTGTTTAGGAAATCTATCATAGCTCTTTATTGCTACTCTTTTTAGAAGTAAAGTTCACAAGTTAATCACATGCTGGCTATATATTTTATACTCTTTATAATACAGGAAGTACTAAACACAGTAACTTAGGAATTTAATGCAAATGTCTTCACCTCTGGAAAAAATTCTGTGGGCTAATAGAGAATTTCAGAATAGCTCAACCACAAATCAACCCAACTCATGCGAAACTGCTGAAGAGCTCATTAACCACCAGGGAGCTAACTGTCATGGTGCAGAGTGTTCAGTAGAATGGGTGATCAGGCATGGGTGAACCTGCTGTAACATTTAACAGCCCATCACATTCTCTTCCAGAGCTAATGAGGGCACTAAGATGATTCAGGTGCATGTTTCCTGCTGCACAGCATCTGCAACTTCTTAAAGAAAGGAAAAAAGCACATTAAGAGAAATACTGCATACTAGCATCTTATTTGTCCCTGTATTTTTGTCATTCTTTTATGGAACCAGCCATTACGGGGGAGGGGGGTGAAAACGCTTTCCTTTTGTGTTCTTACATGGTTTTGTTTCGGATCGATGTGAATCTTGTTACATTTTTCCATTTATACAATTTATTTTGTTTCCTTTTTAGCATGCCCTTCTTTTTTCACAATGCAAGATATATTTTTACAGTGCATGCACTTTACTTGATTTCGTGTATAGTGCATGCTAGGGGTGTGCAACTAAAATGTTTTATGTTGTAGTGTGTCTTTTTTGGTTTGCATTTTTTATTCAGTGTGCTCTATTTTGATTTAGTGCACAGTTAAGAGATCCATTTTCAGATTCTCTGGCCAGCAAAATTAGCCAGATAAACTTTCCAAATAATCATGTGCTGCTCAATATACTCCTCTAGATTAAAGTTAGCCGGATAAGTTTATCCGGCTAACTTTAGGACTGCTGCTTGGAAATTCTAAATTTGTTTAGCTCTGAGCCTGATGTAATAAGCTGCAGTCAGAAGAGTGCACAGTTTTACCTGCAATTGTACACATTGTTTTTGTGCACACATGTTACACTTGTTGCAGCAGGGGGTTTTGCACACAAAATATGTGCATGTAAAATTGTGCGTTCTGTTTAGCAAGTCTTGTGTGGAAATCCCATGCTAATGAAGACAATAACTATTACCCTACAATGCAGAGAGGGGCGCTTGTTTAACACGTTTAATTAGTGCTGGAAATTTTACTCCACATCAGAGGCGGAGTAAAGTTTCCAGCGCCAGTGTCAGTCTATGGGCAGAAACCAGAATACTGGTGTCGGGACCTGAAATCGGGGTTTATGTGCAGAAAACATACTTTGTGCATAGCATGTTTTCTATGCACAAAAAAATATTTTCTGCACTGAAAGCATTTTTGTATTCCGAAATTGTATTTTATGCCCACAAATCATGTTTGTGCACATGTCTTATATGTGCACAAAACAAGAGTGACTCTCCTGCTCCTCCAAGTTAAAATGTGCAATCAGCTTGTGCTCTGTGCATATTTTAATTCAGGTTTGTACACACATTTTCCAGTCAGTGTACTTTTTTTTTTTAACTCTTAGGGGTCAATTTTAAGACCCGCGTGCACATGGACATGTGCACGCAGTTCCCGGTGCGCACACTCGGACGCACCGATTTTATAGCATACATGCGCATGTTATGAAATCCGATGGCCGTGCAAGCAGCCCATGACTCGCGTGCCCAGGGGGGAATTTTAGCAAAATATATGCGGCGTCGCAATTGGGCCTCCCCCAGGTCTTTCCCAGTTCGCTCCAATTAAGGAGCGGACTGGAACTTTCCTATTCTTAACCCTACCCTTCCTATCGCTTCTCTTCTTCCCAACCCCTAACCTAACCGTACCTATCCCGAATTTTTTGTATTTTAATATTGCTGCTTACCGAGATAGTGGCTAATGGTGCTGTCCCAGCCCAGGCCTCCGGCCCGGCCCTTTTGCAGGGCCCGGCACTTTGGCGTGAAACGGGCGTTACGCGTGTGGCTGGGCCCATTCTAAAATGCGCATGTGTGTGGAAGGCTTGGCCACGCATGTAAACCACCCCCCCCCTGCTTTTTATGCACGTGGCTGTTTTAAAATTGGGCCAATAGTGTCTAAGCATATGAACCCCCCTCCCAAGAGCAGGCTACCATTTAAGTGAACTGCATCAGAGAAAAAAAAGAGGACAATGCAGCTATGTAGCATGAGCCCCTAGTCCAGGAAACCCAGAATGAGATTGAAAAGGATGCCAGACCCCTTACGGGAAGGTACTTAAATGACCATTGAATAGATGAGTCAGAGACTCATAGAATTTCATTCTCGAAACGTCCTGAGGTCCTGAGGCAGGTGACTTTCAGTTTGAGATGAGTCTCTTGTTTTGACTAATGTATAAGTAAAGGATTTATGTGGACCTATTCCTTATTTAAAAGACGTACTTCTTTGTCAAGAATTTTGCACTAGCATTTTTTTCATGATGTTAAAATATTTTGAAAAACTAATAAAATATCTTTAGCTTTTTGGCCTTATAGAGGTTTTTTGACCAGTGATTGAAGCTTTCAGTTCACTTGGAGGTCCATATTCAGAGGCATTTATCCACATAACTCAAGTTATCTGGCTAAATGTTGACTTAACATTTCCCCCCTTTTCCGGCTAGGCAGATATCTCATTTTCCGGCTAAAATTTAGCCTGATAAATTAGGAGCATTCTGGGGGAATTTCTGGGAGGAGTTAGGTTAGCTGGCTAAGTTTTCTTGCTAACTCTGACCTAGATATATCATTTTGCTGTAAATTTTTCATGAATAGTGCCCATGATAAAAAAAAAAAGGGGGCGTGGTTAAGGTAATTTGAGAGATACTGCAACATGTGCTATTTTAGTGCATTGCATAGGTATTTTACTGCAATGCTCATTAAATTTATCGCACCTGCAATATTTTCACATCGCAAGCTAAGAAGTGCCAGACAGGCTTTTCCAAGTTTTGTTCCTGGCTAGAGATAGAGGGAGAGAGACTCTTTATAAGGCTTTCATATAAGTAAACTATTTATACCACTGTAGAAGGAGCAACTAGTAACTTGGGATGAGGTTTTGGTGGTGGCCTAGGTTTTGGGGGGCAGTTTTACATGCATGGTACACATCAGTGAAGATTTGATGAAATTTGGAGTGAGGAAAGGTACACAAAGATGAGATTTCTAAATCTATGTAACTGTTGTGTTCCGCGTCCGTGGCCGTCTGCGGGCGCGCCCCCCTACCTGACCGCGATGGCGACCCGCCACGGCAAACACCGGGAGAGGAACCATGGTCCAGTGCTGCTGTTCCCGCGCTTCGGTGCGGGCCCCCGGGGTGTCCATAGGGCTGAGACTCATTCCTGCTTCCCCTGTGCGGCAGCTACAGCTTCTCCCCCGCAGCCGGAGTCCAAGATGGCCGCTGCCATCTTGGGCGCGACCTCTGGCACTTAACCTTGGACTTCTTCTTGACCATCGTCACCAAGGGTCCACCTAAGTCCCAGTGGCCTGGGTCCCTATGGGCTCCTCCCGGGGGGCCCACGGGCTTCCAGGAGTGAAGCTCCAGTCTGCCCTTGCACCGAACGCTTGACTTCTTGACCTCTCAAAGGTCCACCTAAGTCCCAGAGGTCCGGGTCCCTATGGGCTCCTCCTGGGGGGCCACGGACTTCCAGTGGTGAAGACACATTTCCTTCCTTGACGTTACAACTCTTCATCTGCCTCCACAGTCACCTCTGTCTCCAGTGCTGAGGGTCAGCTGGTCATGTCTTCTGTTCCTGCCTCACCACCCGACGGGAGAACCTATGGATCTTCCTCCTAAGGTATACCATCCTCCCGTCAGCCCAAGGGTTCACAAGCTGAGCATAACAGATACTCTATGATAAAGCTATGTAAATCTGTGGATCCCACTGTCACTATGTAAACCGGTGTGATAACACTAGTTGAACATCGGTATAGAAAAACTAATAAATAATAAATAAATAAATAAATAAATAAAGAGATAGATTTGTACAATGTACTCTCGCCGTAGCTTGATAGGTTATCTGGCTGACTTTTCAATCTGGCCATTGACTGAATATGGACCTCGTGGGTTTCTATTTCATTCTATTGTCAGGTAATTCTTTAATGTTTTATAATACATTATCATATCTTTTGAAACTTTAGTCTTTAAAACATCTTCATTATATTACACTTTTTACAAAATTGGGAGGTTTTTTTTTTGTTTTATTTAATTTTAATCCTTTGTAGACAGAGCTTTGCTACCCTTATGATTTTTGCACTGTTCCATTTTTCCCTGGTTTGTTATTTGGTCTTCTTTTTCTTTCAGACTTGTGTGCATTTTCGTTTTGCACTGCTGAGTACATCACTCAGAGTGCTTGTTCTTCTTAACTGTTTTCTGATTAACAGAATATGTCAGCAGGTAATCCTAGTAATTGAAGGGGGTGAGCATTTAACTCCTATCAGTATTTAAAACAGAATTTCAACATAGCCAATGGAATTTCTGCTTTCCGTTAACAGTACTGAGCAGCAGGAGATATGGGCAACCAGAAGACATCTCATCCCTCTCAGGCAGTCACACTGACATTGGCTATGACCTTTAAATGCCTGCCTGGCTTTTTATCCTAAAATGTTCCACTCTGGGTGGTATAGCGCTGCTGCTTTGCACTACACATCAAGGTGTTTTCTCTGTAATTTTTCTTATGATACACAGCTGGATCTTGATTGTCCTACTTTCTTTGTTCTCTAACCCCTGCTGTGTGCAATCTGAGAGTTACTTTCTGATTGTAGGGTCTGCTATTGGATTTAATAGGAATAAAAAACCTTCTGGGCTAGGTAATTAGTTACATCAAATACATGATATATAGAGGGACTAACTTTATTTCCATCAAAGAGAGCACAGGAGTATATAACATACAGTAGCATACACCCATGGTGGAACAGTTTAGTGCAAAAATGTTTCACTGATTATATTTGGAAATAAAGGTCATCCAAAAAATTAGGTGATATCTTTCTATTAGGCTAATTTAATACATTTATTGATTAGCTTTTAGGAGCTATTACTCCCTTCCTTCAGGTCAAATCAGAAAGCTGGTACAAACTGTATTAATTTAGTCCAATACAAAGATATCACCTAATATTTTTTGGATGACCATTTATTTCCATGCATTCAAGTGGTCTCACATAGCCCTTGTATTATTTCATTCACTGATTATACTGAAATATTGCTTTTAAGGAAAATGAACAAGGTGTGTAAAATAGCTTCTAATGTGTTTGTTGCATTTGTTTCTGTATATTGTTAAAGGAAAAATAGCTATTTTAAGGAAAAGAGAAGAAGCAGAGGTATGGGAAACAAAGAAGAGTTCAGTGAAATATATGCAGAAATAAGATTTTTTTTTTATTTTTAGGGCTGAGTGTAGGATTTGAGCCAAAGCTTGATCGTTACATTGACTGAAAAATAAATTGCTCTGATTAAATTCATTGGATTTGGATTTTGGATTACATATCTATTAATTTAGGGGATAATACTCAAATCCGTTTTCATGCGTAAAACACCGTTTTACAAGCAGAAGTGGGATTGTATAAAATTGTCTTCCCTATGTTTGGGAAGACACATATGTTCTGTTCAAATCAGTTTACCCTGATTGTTTGGAGGCATTCCCAGGGGTGGGACAAAGCTTTTTATCCTCCCTCTGTAGCCCCTGTAGCCAAACAGACTCTTGTGGGTCCCATCTTTAACTGCTTTTTTCAGCAGACCCCCCCTATTCCAGAGATGGAGAAACATGCCACTTCAAGAAAGTGCACTGAAACAGACAATAAGCAGAAAGTCTGCTATTGTGGACAGTATACTTCAGCACAAGTATGTGATGCATCCCAGTAGGCAGCCATAACACTGTCAAAAATACAAGTAGTATATGATCTTTATTTGTAGGGAGTGGGGAGAAAGCAGTTTTCTTTTTACTTTTCTGGACTTCCAGTTCAATTGGACTTGGGATTGAGAGCCGGTGCCATGAGCTTTCATTTGCAATGATTCAGGAATTTTTTTTACTTATTTTATATCTCTTCCCAATTTACCTTGCTCAGAGATTGCAGAGACAAGTCCTAGGCCATAGGTTATGTACCAGGGTCTTTCCAGAACCCTGCAATCATGAATCCTAAATGCGGCCACTAGGTGTCACCATGTATAAGTGAATAGGAGTTCTATCCTTCCCTGTATTTTTAATAAAAGTACAGGGGCCATTGTAGTAAGGTGTGCTAGGCTGTACACAGAGTTTTATGCACAAATGTATCCACATTTTTGGTGCATAGGCTTTACGCACGATGCAGGAAGGAGTTTTGTGTGCAGCAAATAATTTTGTAAAAAATGTGCATATAGGTAAATACTCTTGCATGGAAATTCAATGTAAACGAAAGCATTAGCTATTATTCTCCAATGCAGAGAAGTCACATAAGCCCTGAATGCTTAAACCTCATTTTTTTAATGCTGTGAATTTAACTCCTGGTCAGAGGTGAAGTAAAAAAAAAAAAGTTGGCTTACTTTCCATTGGCTAGCCTTAGTGAAGTTTGCTGTGCCAGCATGATTTACCTGTGAGAAGAAAGAGAGAGGATCAGACAGCCTGGCTTGAGCCATCTTCAGGAGGTCCTGCAGGCAGCATATATTTCAAATAAATAAATACAACACTGCTGGGATTACCAGAGACGGATGTGGTGCACAGGTACAGGTTGAGCTCCAGGGTAATTTTGTCCCTATATGAAGACATTAGGAGTGATATTGATCCTCTTACAGCTTGTGAGCATGCCATACCTAGATTGATGAAGCTACTCACCACTATACATTTTCTGACCAGTGGATTGTTTCAGAATACAGTAGGAATAGTATAGGCAGAAAGAACTAGCTATCATTTTCCTGACATTTTAGCCAGGTAGTGCAGGCCATGAGAAAATGCTTCAATAGGGGTCTTAAGGCTAAAAAATGTTGTTTTGTTTCATTTTGTTGAGAAAAGGTTTTTGTTCAAATTTTGTTTTGTTGGGGGGCTTTATATTTGGTTTTATTTGTTGCAACAAATAAATAGTGCTATTTGCAAATAGGACATGCAATTCTTAAACAGTGCATACTAAGGTCCAAATTCAGCTGCTATCTGGTTGAACAAGTTAGCCAGATAAACATATTTAGCTAATTTGTCTGGGATAATCAGCATCATGGCTGCACCACAGAATATACCTAGATAGCTGAGACCTAGCAAAATGATTACCCATGGTAGAAAAAGGGGCGTGGGGAGGCAAATGATCAGTCGGCCGCCTCGCAGCATATGGTAACGCATGTGGAGTTGCATTATCATACGTGGTGATGTTGGCCGCTCTAGTCACTGTCGCCCCTATAGTGCCCCAGGAAAAGGTGTAGTTATTTCCTGCAAAATTGCCCACGCTAGTGTGCAGTAGTTTATCGCACACAGCGCTGGCAGCCCCTAATCTCCCCAAACCTCACCCAAACTCCTCCCTGTTTAATAATAAATGTTTAATTTGCATACACGATTTGTGAAAGGCCGTTATCACACATAACGCTGTAACACACGCAATAACGGCCTATCGCAAAAAGATGAATGACCTTGTGAGTTAGCCAGATACATTTATCCTGCTAACTTTAGACTTGCTCAAGAGCAGGTCTAATTTATCCAGGTAACTAACGGGCCGATACAGAAAACTTCGCAGGAGAGCCGGCAAGCGCCCGCTTTCCCGATGCACGCCCAGGCCACTCTCCTGGGCGCGCGATTCAGGAAGCCCAGGTATGCAAATTAGGGCCCGCAGTAAAAAGGAGGCGCTAAGGACGCTAGCGTGTCCCTAGCGCCTCCTTTTTGACAGAAGCGGCAGCTGTCAGTGGGTTTGACAGCCGACACTTAATTTTACTGGCGCCGGTTGTCGAACCCGCTAACAGCCAGGAGTTCGGAAAACGTATGCCGGCAAAATTGAGCGTCCGTTTTCCAACCCGAGGCCCGCGGGCAGATTTTATATATTTTTTTTATCTTTGGGGTATCCAACTTAATATCGCCATGATATTAAGTCGGAGGGTGTACTGAAAAGTAGTTTTTTCTGCTTTTCTGTACACTTTCCCGGTGCTGGCTGAAATTAACTCCTACCTTTGGTAGGTATTCATTTCTGAAAGTAAAATGTGTGGTTTGGCTGCACATTTTACTTTCTGTATCGCTCGGGACTAACTAATAAGCTCATCAACATGCATTTGCATGTTGCGGGCGCTATTAGTTTCGGGGGGGTTGGATGTGCGTTTTCCACACGCTTGTTGTGTCCGTCGGTCACAGACGGCTGTGACTGCTCTGCCTCACCTCTCTTCTACCCTTTTCCTCCTCCCTGGGAAAGATGGCTGCCTCCGGTGCTGATTGCCGAAACCCTCAGCGTCTCCAACACAGCATGGGCGTCCCTGTCCGCCATGCTTCTTCCTGAGACCTCCTAGGTGCTTGCGCGTATGCCACCTACGCTTTTGAATACATCATGGTGGGTACCTCGGGGGCGTCCCCTCCACATGACGTCAGTACCTCCGGGTATTTAAACCTCCGCTCCGCTATAGCCCAAGTTAGCAAGGACTTCAGTTTTGCTACTCTGACCGCTTCAAAGCTGCTTACTTGGATTCCTCTCTACCCTCTGGGGTAACTCGCTCCTACGGAAGCTCTGGGTACCCACTTCTAGGGGGTCCCTCGCTTCTATCTGCCCTTCGGTGTTCAACTACCTAACCTAGGACACCCGCTCCTCAGGGGTCCTATCTACTTTCTTCCAGGATCCTTCGGCACTCCTAGGTACTTGCTCCTCGAGGGCCTATACTGCTCAGGGTATCCTGTACCTCGGACCTTTCGTCCCTCTCTCCATTCTTCTACCAAAGAAGTTACCAGCACTACACTCTGTGAGTATCGCTGTGCTCCAGCTCTTCTTATTCCACCCTTCAGGTTCGGCTTATCCCGTGCTGAGGAACACTACCCAACCTTGCTACATCTGGGTAAGACCATCATCTATAGAGACTGTCTGAGCTTACTGTGATATCGCTGGCCTACAGTACTACATCAGCAGTACAATAAAGCTTTCTTTCCTCAGTGTCTGCTTATTAGAGTCTAGCCTATTGTTGTGATTCCCCACGGGGCCCCTCCCTGTGGGAGGAGTCATCACCACTTCGACCAAGAGTGCTATTACCCCGTACTGTATAAGGGGTAAAAATAGTGCGTCCAAATGGGGGCTAACGGTGCACTCGGCCTGAGCGCACTTTACTACATTGGCCCGTTAGCAAGATGAATCTGAATATCACCACTTATCCAGATTACTTAGCCAGATAAGTATCCACACGCTGGAATGCTCTATTCCACACACTACTTAGCTGGATAACCAGCCAGATAAAAAGTTATCCATTTTCAAACAGCACCACTTAGCTGGATAAGTCTGAACTTGTATTAAGTGGAGCTGAATATCAATCTATTTGCAAATAGTGCTCGCTGTTTACTGAAAAGAATATGTAGAGACTATGAGGTCTCCACCAAGTGGCCCTATTTCCCAGCCTTTAATTTTAGTCCATCTGCTCCTCCTGCAGGAACAGGTAGTTAAAACCAAGGGGGGGGGGGGGGGGGGGTTAGACCATGTAACTAGGAGGCAGTGTAGTTTTCATTTCAAGAAGGAAGGACTTGTTTCCGTGTGCTCTCCAGAGATAAGGCCCTCAGCTTAGCAAAAGAAGGGAGAGACACTGCCCTGCCACTGCTTGGTGAGTGATAGGCTGGAGGTAAAGAGAGGGAAAGAGTGATTTTTGTAATTTTTTCTAGACTGAAAGTGAGGATTTTGGTTGGTTTGACCTGTACCTTCTGAAAGGTTGTAACCCCCTCCCCAAAGTTGTGGGAAGGACCTGTACACCCCTTCGACTCATCAAGAGGAGGTTGCAGTGCCCAGCAAGTGAAACCCTTTTTGTTTTGGTTTTTCTGTTTTGTGGGAAGGAAGGTGTTTTTCCTGCCCCCCCTTCTTTGCCCAGTGAGAGAGCTAATTTTCAAAGAGGAGTTTGGAGAAGAAGACCATCAGGAGACCCCCAATTGGAGTTTCCACCTGGGGACATGGGACATGGGACATGGGACAGAGGCAGGTGAAGATCGGGTGTGCCCTTCTGGAGTCAGGAGCTGTTTGGGAAAAGGGACATCTGCCCTGGTTAGGATACCCCAGCCCCTTGGAACCATAGATGGAGTACAAGTTCTAAGTTTCAGTAAAAAGAGGCACTTCACAGAGGGATTCATCATTTAAACTTGTACTACATCAAAGACAAGGAATCTGGATGTATTTGGACATTTTATTTATACACTTTATTGATTTTCCTCCAATCTATATCAGTAAATATTATTTTGAATACCCATTCAGCGAGTCCTGCCTGTTTTTTTTTTTTTTTTTTTTATTCTTTATTAAATTTTTCAAATTATAATAACAATCCTTCTTTGTCATACAGAAATTTAAGTGCTTTTACAATGAAATACGAAAGAAAACACAATTTAGTCATTTCCATTAGAGGTAACATTTTAACTCTTAGTTTTGCACTATCACATTATAGAGGACAATATTTTGGGGGGCGTGCAGAAATACAGAGGAGTAATCTATAAGGAAATTCTAATTCAAACAATAGCCAACCAAGAGTAGACATTCATAATTACTAACCCTCCATAGATGTTTCAACTGTCATTGGGCATTTAGAACTCAGGAATTCTCTCAACTGTGGTATATCAAAGAAAATATAAGTAGACCCACGCCAGCCTATAACACACTTACACGGGTATTTCACAATGAAACTTGCTCCCAAAGATAATACATTGGGTTTCATTTGAAGAAATGCCTTCCGCCTCACCTGGGTAGCTTTGGCAAGGTCAGGAAATATCCTTACCAAGTCCCCACAGAAAGGTACCCGTAAATTTTTGTAATAATTACGCATAATCAAATTTATATCTTCTTCTGAAATGAAAGTCACTAAAAGAGTCTCTCTTCTGGCGACCTCTATTTCTGATGCCTCTAAGTACTGCGTCAGATTGTCCATATTGTCCAAAACACTTATTCTGGGTGTACTTTGCCTCTGAGAAAGATGTAATATCTTTTTTATCACAGGAATTTTCTCCTGGGGGATTTTTAAAAATTCTCCCAGGTATTTCTTAATTGTTACTAGGCATTGTTCATCCTTTATCACCGGGAAATTTAATAAACGAAGGTTCAAATGTCTGAGAGAGTTTTCAAGAAACTCCATTTTACGTAATGTAGCAAGCCTTTCCCTAGAGAATGCTGCTGAAACTTCTTTTAAATCTTTGACCTCCGACTCAATCCTTTGGATAGCGGATCCTTGTTCCTGTAATATTTGCTGATGGTCGTGGGCTACAATATCCAATTTGGCAGAAACTCCTTGTAACTTATGAGATTGCTCCTGTATCTTAATGTCCATTCCAGCCATAAGCTCCCATAGGGAGTCTAAAGTCACAATTGCAGGTTTTTCAATCCGGTAAGCGTTCTGACTCACCCCATTAGCTCTAGAAGTCGAATCCACTCTCTCAGCTACCTCCGCCATTCTTCCACCTTCTCCAACTGCTCCATTCAGCTTTATGGGGGTTGATGTCGTCGCTACCCCAGAGCTAACTCCTTCGGCTCCCACCGACTGGTCTCCTCCAACCGAGTTTCCTCGGGGTTCACCAGTAGCTTCAGGAGATTCTGGGGAGGAAGCTTGCTGCGCATGTTTCGGGTTCGGCAGGCTTAAAGATATCTCTCCCGGTGAAATGGGCTCTCCTCTAACCCCTCCACCTGCGGGAGCCGCCGCCTGCGCCACTGATGTCGCGTACTCCCGGATTAACCTCTGGTCGGAAGGTAGGGAGGGTTCGGATGGGTATACCCTCACCTTACCTTTTCTTTTGTGGGGCATTTTCCAAGAAAAGTGGCAATAGTAACAAAAGTAACTCAGAATCGATCAGAGCGTCCGGGAGCTGCTACCTCTTAGTCGGCCATCTTGGTTACGCCCCTCTTTCATTTTATTTTTAAACAAATAATATCTCTACACATCAGGCTATACATCCTGTATCCTCAATAGAAAGCACAACTGCAGAAGATAAAGCTGAAGTTTGTTTTTTTATATTGCTGGCATGCCAAATGTGATGGGTGCAATTGATTGCACCCATGATTCTCATACCCCACCGACTGATTGAGAAAAAGCATTCTGCAATAGAAAGCACTTCTAGTCCTTGAAGGTTTGGGTCACGTGTAATGTCTGAACTGCGTCCCCTTGTAGCAAAGACCTCTCCCACTGTAGTGGCTGAGGGTGATGAAATGTAGGTTGGGGTTTCAAACTTATAAGGTCTTCTGGTGTCATCTCCCAGGCTGTGCAGCTGAATGCCCTCTCCCAAACTGGGTCTCTTGAAAAGGAAAGGTGTCCACAACCCACAGGTGTCCACAGACTTGGAGGGAAAGCAGAGATAGTGATAAGCTGATGTGAAACAACTTTATTTAAGACAATGTCCTTTCTTAGCAATAAGTTTTCCTTTAATATAAACCAGATTTCATAAAAACATTCACATCAGCAAATCAAGAATCTATTTTTTCTGTTTGTTTTCTAGAACTCTAGTATCATTGAACTGGTTCTCTCAATAAATTAAAGGATTACTGTCAGATAAGTAAAATTTTGAAACATAGCTTTCTTTTTTAACTTTTAATTTATGCATTTCAATTGCAATATTCAAGACCAACATTTTGAAGCAGAAAATCAGAACTGAAAAGAAATAATAGTCAAGGAAAAAATATAAAGAAATTATACATACATTCAATCAATTCTACCCCAGTCTTCAAACATAGAGGAGGATTCAATACTACCACCCAAAGATAGCAAAGATTAAAAGAAAAATTATTATCAGTTTCCAGTGGCCCAATTTAAATATAGAACTGTTTTAGCACAGCTGGAATGGATATTAAGACAGAGCTGTTGGTGAAAGACAAGGCTGTACAATTTTATCACTAAGAAACCACGTTAACTGGTTAGGCTCAAAAAATATGTATGAGACATCTCTATATCTCACGTAACATTTACAAGACAATTTTATAAAAAATGATCCGCTTAATTGCAAAACCCTTGGTCGCATAAAAAAATTGTTTCTGCTTTTTCCGAGTTTGCTTAGCAGCATCAGGAAGCATTTTAACTTTAAGGTGCAAAAAGTTTAAGAATAGTGCCTAAAGAAAAGTTTCAGTAACCAGATTCCAACGCGAGGGACACTATTAAAGTAGCCAGCTTGACCAGCTCGCAATCCGAAGTCTCAAGTAAAGTTGTCACATCCAAATTAATCTCCTCATTGTTGAAATCCCACATCTGTTGCAGGTATTATACCTGGGCCTGAGACCACAGCTTGCCTTTGACTTCATCATGACTTCATCAAAATCATGGCCTACACTTTACTCTGGCGCCAGGGGTTTTCCTGGGACCCCAATCACCTTAACGAGACCCCCAAACAGCAAACTATGGTGATGTAAATCCCTTTTGGTCACCGGCACAGCCAGAAAACAAACAGGAACAGCGGCAGCGGCACCAACCTTGATGCCTTGTTGCTCGCTCCAACTCAACGTCCCGCACCATAACTGCTGCTAATTCAGTGTCACAGGAAGTTCTCACTTGCTCCTGTGATTGTTGGCTCCTAAACCCAGCAACTCAATGCTACCTTGTCAGCCTCACACTAGGCCCCCTCACACTGCCAGCAGGCCTACTTTGACAGCAGTGCAATGCTGCCTTCCAGCATCCTCCCTGATGCAGCCTTATGCTGCTAGCAGCCTCCGGCCTCCTATAGATCCTAGGCCCCTAAAATAATGATTAAAAGGAACAAGGAATAGTTCTCTGGGCAATTTCTGAAATCTTAACTCAGCTGCCTCTCCCAAAATATCACAACCAGCCCAAGCAGAGACACCTTCAGGCACCCTCTCACAGGTAATTAAATATCTTTTTATATGTAGCCCCCTTTTACAGATGCACACCTGAAAATCCTGAGTGTTGTTTCAAACTTTCTCAGGACCTGCTATGACTCATATAGCTGTTTAATGTCAGCATTTGGGCATAATTTCACAGAAGGGAAACACTGGGCAACAAATTTTCACAAAAGTCATGTTACGGAAATGAAATTAGTCAATTCTTATACATTTCCATGTGCTAAACATGTGACTGTGAAAATGCAAAATTGGCTCTAGTTTTTTTGTAATATGCAATAATATAATTACATCTTGAACTGTATGTCAATAGTAGGAGACCTACGGTTAATACCGTTTGAAAAATGAAGTCATAGACTATGTCTTAGATTTCTTTGCTTGTCTCTTGTACACCTGTTCGGGAGCATCTCTGCGGAGTGTCCAGCAATAGTCAGCCAGCATGAATATTTCAAATGCTCACCCTTTCTGACTGGGCTTCATATAGTACACTGCTGACGTCAGCTTACTCAGCAGCAGCATGGCAGTAGAACTGCATTGCATCAGAAAATGATGTAATAAACTCTGGATGATGTGTGCATGATGGTATTATGCAATATGATGCAATATTACATCATTCTACTTGGGTACTTGCCAGGTTCTTATGGCCTGGATTGGCCACTGTTGGAAACAGGATGCTGGGCTTGATGGACCCTTGGTCTGACCCAGTATGGCATTTTCTTATGTTCTTATTCTAGGCTTATTTACAGTCCTACTGGATAAATTTACATGACTAAACATAGAAAGTCAACTATATTAAATATCTTCAAAACGAGAGCCAATAAAAACTTTTCATGGTCATATTCGTGTTCAGCACATCAAGATACTACAGAGTAGGACCTTTTTAAGTCTATAACACTTTCATTGTTGCCCAGTGAAATATGACAAAGGCTGGCTTCTGGGTAAGTCTAAAATATTACAGTTGTCTGTCAGCTCTTTGAGGCAGCGACCTATTATCATGTAGAGAGCTTGCTGCATATATAGTTGTGAGCTACCTGGGCAGGGGTAAACATTGTGGCACAAAGGCTGTACACCAATGTGCACGCAATGCTAGCTCTATGCAAACATAGCAATTAGCTCTTTATGGGGTAGGGGGCACAAATTGCAGCACAAAAGTGGTCACCAGTGCACTGGGCTCACACGCTACATATACATATCAGTCTTCACTTTGGGGGCACAAATTGTGGTACAAAGGGTGATCGCAAGTGCTCACTTTCTGCATATATAATCGGTCTTCTCTTTAGTGAGGGTGCACTAATTGTGATAGAAAGGGTGGTTGCCAGTGCACAGTGCTCGTTCTCTGCATATATATCTGTCAGCTTTTTGTATGTGTGTGTGTGTGTGTTGGGGGGGCACAAATGGAGTCACTATTTGTTAAAAGTTGTTTTTATCACCTTTATTTTTGGGTAGGAGATGCTGGATATAGATGCAAGCTGTGATTGTTAACTCCCCTACTAGCTGAAGAGAAACGATATAAGGCACACGCCACGAAAAGTTGTTTCTGGTGCTTGGACCATTCTACTGAGGCATTTACAATACTCCCTAGATAAAGTGGCAACCATTCTGATAGCTCATCCCAACGTTTTCTCACAGTGGCTTTCATCTTTCTCTTTTCAGATATCAGCAGCTTTTCTTCCTCCTCATCATCCTCGGATATAGATCACCCCTCTGGGAGAACTCATTTTTGATGGACCATTTTTGGTGATTGTCATCGCCAGCCAGGGGCTGTCACCAACTCTACCAACACAAGTGATGGTCATCACCGGCCAAGAGTCATCACCTTCATTGGTAATCACCACCAACCAGGGTCTTTCACTACCATTATCACTACCAGTGATTACAACCATCCAGGAGCCTCCATCCCCAAAGGCCACACAGGAGCTAGTGGGCATTCTCCTGCCATCCCTTCTCCCCCATGTATGATTCCCCTCATTTTTGCCCCCGTGAACTGAAGAAGAGGATCCTCATGTGCTTTGGAGCACGGTCCCTTCAACAGATCGCACCAATAGGCTGCATTTGATCTGGAATAGCCTGCAACAGTTGAAACTGAGTCTCGGGGAGGAACTCAAGCTCCTTCAGCTGTACCCAGATCTGAAACCATGTTTGAAGCTCTGAAGCATAAGAACATAAGAAATTGCCATGCTGGGTCAGACCAAGGGTCCATCAAGCCCAGCATCCTGTTTCCAACAAAGGCCAAACCAAGCCACAAGAACCTGGCAATTACCCAAACAATAAGAAGTTCCCATGCTACTGATGCAATTAATAGCAGTGGCTATTCCCTAAGGGGTAGATTTTAAAAGAAGCGCGATCAGCCTACTTTTGCTTGCGCATCAGACTCAAGCAAAAGTACGCTGGATTTTAGTAGATACGCGCGGAGCTGCGCGTATCCACTAAAATCCTGGATCGGCGCGCGCAAGGCTATCGATTTTGTATAGCCTGCGCGCGCCGAGCCGCGCTGCCTCCCCCCGTTCCCTCCAAGGCCGCTCCGAAATCGGAGCGGCCTCGGAGGGAACTTTCCTTTGCCCTCCCCTCACCTTACCCTCCCTTCCCCTACCTAACCCACCCACCCGGCCCTGTCTACACCCCCCCTTACCTTTGTCGGGGGATTTACGCCTCCCGGAGGGAGACGTAAATCCCCGCGCGCCAGCGGGCCTGCTGCGCGCCGGGCCGCGACCTGGGGGCGGGTACGGAGGGCGCGGCCATGCCCCCGGGCCGTAGCCACGCCCCCGTACCCGCCCCCAAAACGCTGCCGACACGCCACCGGAACGCCGCGACGACCGGGCCCGCCCCCGACACGCCCCCGACACGCCCCCCTCCGAGAACCCCGGGACTTACGCGAGTCCCGGGGCTCTGCGCGCGCCGGGAGGCCTATGTAAAATAGGCTTCCCGGCGCGCAGGGCCCTGCTCGCGTAAATCCGCCCGGTTTTGGGCGGATTTACGCGAGCAGGGCTCTGAAAATCCGCCCCTAAGTAAACTTGATTAATAGCCGTTAATGGACTTCTCCTCCAAGAACTTATCCAAACCTTTTTTGAACCCAGCTACACTAACTGCACTAACCACATCCTCTGGCAACAAATTCCAGAGCTTTATTGTGCGTTGAGTGAAAAAGAATTTTCTCCAATTAGTCTTAAATGTGCTACTTGCTAACTTCATGGAATGCCCCCTAGTCCTTCTATTATTCGAAAGTGTAAATAACCGAGTCACATCTACTCATTCAAGACCTCCCATGATCTTAAAGACCTCTATCATATCCCCCCTCAGCCGTCTCTTCTCCAAGCTGAACAGCCCTAACCTCTTCAGCCTTTCCTCAAAGGGGAGCTGTTCCATCCCCTTTATCATTTTGGTTGCCCTTCTCTGTACCTTCTCCATCGCAACTATATCTTTTTTGAGATGCGGCGACCAGAATTCTACACAGTATTCAAGGTGCGATCTCACCATGGAGCGATATAGAGGCATTTTGACATTTTCCATTTTATTAACCATTCCCTTCCTAATAATTCCTAACATTCTGTTTGCTTTTTTGACTGCTGCAGCGCACTGAGCCGATGATTTTATCATATTATCCACTATGATGCCTAGATCTATTTCCTGGGTGTTAGCTCCTAATTTGGAACCTAACATTGTGTAACTACAGCAAGGGTTATTTTTCCCTATATGCAACACCTTGCACTTGTCCACATTAAATTTCTTCTGCCATTTCGATGCCCAATCTTCCAGTCTTGCAAGGTCCTCCTGTAATGTATCACAGTCTGCTTGTGATTTAACTTCTCTGAATAATTTTGTATCATCCGCAAATTTGATAACCTCACTCGTCGTATTCCTTTCCAGATCATTTATATATATATTGAAAAGCACCGGTTCAAGTACAGATCCCTGAGGAACTCCACTGTTTACCCTTTTCCACTGAGAAAATTGACCATTTAATCCTACTCTCTGTTTCCTGTCTTTTAACCAGTTTGTAATCCATGAAAGGACATCGCCTCCTATCCCATGACTTTCTAGTTTTCGTAGAAGCCTCGCATGAGGGACTTTGTCTGAAAATCCAAATGCACTATATCTACCAGTTCACCTTTATCCACATGTTTATTAACCCCTTCAAAAAAGTGAAGCAGATTTGTTAGGCAAGACTTCTCTTGGGTAAATCCATGTTGACTGTTTTCCATTAAATCATGTCTTTCTATATGCTCTACGATTTTGATCTTGAGAATAGTTTCCACTATTTTTCCCAGCACTGAAGTCAGGCACACTGGTCTATAGTTACCCGGATCACCCCTGGAGCCTTTTTTAAATATTGGGGTTACATAGGCCACCCTCCATCAGAGGGCCACCCTCCATCGGAGTTGGATGCTGGCCAGCATTCAAGGGGAACCTAGGGGGACATAGGCCAGTCTGGAGTGGTTGGGTACTGGGCAGGAGCAGCTACTTGAAATCAAGTCAGCAATGTAAGCTACTCAGGGCTTGGCATGCTAGCCCAGTTGCTACCATGTCAGCTCTTCTTCCTCATAATATCTCTCTTCCTTAGCTACCCAGGGTCCTTTTTGCTTCACCCTCTTTTTTTCACTCTGTAGTTCTTGTCTCTCACCCCAAAATTTATTGTAAATAAAAATGTATATGCTTGGGGCCCAAAGGACTTCTCTCTGGCTCTCTGCTGCCTGCCTGTGTCCCTGGAACATCCTTGGCTGCTCGGCTTCCTTCCCCCATGTGGGGCTGACATCATCGAGAGGTGCTGGTGAGTGCCCAAAAAGAGGCAGCCCGTGGTAATGGTTGGGCCCGAAAGATTTCTCTCTGGGTCGCTGCTGCCTGCCTGTGTCCCTGGAACAACTATGGCTGTCCGTCTCTCCTCCCCCTGTGCGGGACTGATGTCATTGAGAAGGTGCCAATGGGTACTAAAAGGAGGTCAAGTTTAGAAGTTAACTTTTTCTTCTTGTCCTCCCCAGCTACAAACTTCCTCAGTTTTTGGAAGGTTCCTTAGGACAAGATCACTCAGGGATGGCCTTAACTTCAGGCATTGAAGGAGCATCGTCTGGCTTGCTAGAGGCTGAAACAACTCTTCGCCTTGAGAATCACATTCCCCCACCTGCTCCAGGCTTGCAGGAAGCTTTAGACTTTGATCCACCAAGTACTTATCTGAAGATGCAAGGAATAAATCCAGGTGCTAGAGAGAAATCAGTCTATTGCATCTATGCAGCTTATTTTGCAGCATCCTGCTAATATAGGCCTCAAAGATGTATGGAAGACTATTATGTTGTTAGAAATGACTGTCAGAAAAAGATTAGATGATTTTTCCAATATCTGTGGACTCTATTAAAGAACAAGTGTGTACTCAAAAATCTTTACTCAATGGCCATGAAGAAAGATTAAAAACATTGGAATTTAGAGATTTGTCTATACAAAACTTTAAAACAGCCAGCATATTGGGGGACAAGATAGTGGTCGAGGAATTAACGGCAAACGCTGAGCTCCCGAGGTGATCTGCTCTCTTTGCTTGATATTGCCTGAATTTATCCTTTTTCGCGTGGTATTATGCCGCATACAAAATGTATAGCAAAGATTAAAGAAATTACCTCTACTCCTGTTTTGTCGTCGCGGCAACCCCGGATTGAGGAAGCGTTTGCCGGACTAGTGCTGTCGATGCCAGAGGGAGGGGCTGCTGGTGGAGTCAGCAGTGAGCAGACGCTGAGTCTCTTGGCCACAGAAACATCGTTGAGCCCCGGCGTGCCAACTGTTCCAGCTCCCCCATTTGAGGGGAGAGAATTTGAACTGATTACATCTGCTCTGCTGGAAAAAAAAATCATCATCTTCGCTAGAGGTAGGGCCTCAAAGAGGGAGTGATTGTAATGCATTGCCCTCGGTGAGCCTTGGATCATCTGGCTCCAGGGGCCTGCCCAGTGAAGTGCTGCATCGAGCTGTGGTGGGAGCTGACCCCCTGAAGGAAGAGGGGGGAGAGGGAGATATACGCATGATTTGGGAAGTTCCTAAATCTATGTCTTCTAACTCGACTTTGGAAGAAATTTTGAAGGCAATTTCTTCTATGGAAAAAGTGATAGTATCTTTAATAACGATGATAAAAGAAAGAATTACTAAGAATCAAGTTATGGAAGGAAGAATCGGGGAAAATTGAATCTTCAGTGGGGGGAATGGAAAAGAAAATAATTGAAGTGGAAAAAATTCAAGTAAACTTGATAAAGTCAGAGAGTATTTCAAATGGTGAAGATAGAAAATCTTGAAAATCATATAAGAAAAAATAATATTAGGATTCTTAATTTTCCTAAGATGTGGTTGCTTGCACATCGAGAAATTTTTAGAAGTTATCTTCTCAATATATTAAAATTCTCGAAACAAGAGTTATCAAAGATTGAAAAAATCTACTATTTTCCTCAATCTATTAGAGTAAGAAATCCTGAAGAACAGAAAGAGAAAGAAGAAACCACGTTTGATTTGACATCTATTCTGGAAAAGTCTTACGAATTAGTAGTTGAAGAGAAAGCGACATTGTTTGTTCAACTAGCAACATCTGCTGAAAGAGACTTAATTTTAAAAACATTCTTCTGTAATCAATCCTCAAAATTTTATGGGTATCCGATAAAATTTTTTCCAGACATCTCAAAGATTACTCAAATTAAAAGGAAAAAAATTCTAGAAATGAGGGAAGAAACCCAGGCAAGGGGAGCTAAGTATACATTACGATTTCCATGCTATTGTACTATATCATATAACAATTTGAAATATATATTTAGAGAACCAGAACAGTTACGGTTATTTCTCGACTCCCACTCTACTTAACCTTTGGGGGGGGGGGGGTTGGTATAATAAAAAATAATGTAACACTAGTTAATTCCAAGGCATATGTTATATAAGTGTTATAAGTTTCCTGTTTTCTGCTTATGCTACATTTTGTCCTTCCAATTACTGTATATTAGACATATATAGAATGGGGTCTATATATTACTACTATTTTGCATAGGCTCGTCGACGCGCACAAGCCCCGGGACACGCGCATGTCCCGGGGCTTTGAAAAAGGGGCGAGAAGGGAGCGGGGCCGTGGGCTGGGCGCCGGTCCGGGGGAAGTCCGGGGGCAGTCCTGAGGCCTCCGGCACAGCGGCAGGCATAAATCCTGAAATAAAGGTAGGGGGGATTTAGGTAGGGCTGGGGGGTGGGTTAGATAGGGGAAGGGAGGGGAAGGTGGGGGGGAGTGGAAGGAAAGTTCCCTCCGAGGCCGCTCCGATTTCGAAGCGGACTCGGAGGGAACGGGGAAAGCCATCGGGGCTCCCTTAGGGCTCGGCGCGTGCAAGGTGCACAAGTGTGCACCCCTTTGCTCGTGCCGACCCCAGATTTTATAACATGTGCGCGGCTGCGCACGCATGTTATAAAATTGGGTGTACATTTGTTCGCGCCGAGTAGCATGCACAAATGTACCCCGCACGCGCAGATTATAAAATCTGCCCCTCTAAAATGTGGAGGTGTCCATTTGTTGTTGTACTGCTTGTTGGTTTTTTGCATTGTATGTATGTTCATGCCTCAATAAAGATATTTACAAAAAAAAAAAATCCCCCCAAGGATTGAGGGTCACACATGGGATGGAATTGCTAGCCGGAGCAGCCCCTGAAGATATAAATTAGTTATGTGCCCTAAGGAGAAACAATCCTCCAAAAAAGGGGTTACAAAAGCTTTAGCTAAAAAGTAAAACTGTGGCACTGGGGTGGGTACTGAAAGTGGACTAGTATACACTGGTGGAGTTGTCAAAGATACATACTATCCTGCAATACATGCACGCTCTCTGGGGCTGAGTACCAAAAGTGTTGGTTGAACAGTTACATTAATGTGATCTCTCTTAGGTGGGTACCAGAAGTGGAGTAGCACATGCTGTCTGCCGCTGAAGGATGCTGAAAGTGAATGCTACCCCATTATACAAGTATGATCTCTGGGATGCTAAAATATAAACTAAGAAGTTAAAATGTTAACTCATGGTGCCAAAATTGCCTGCTACTCTGCTATACATGTAATCTCTATGGGATGGGTAACAAGACGTTGTCAGCATGATTAATTTTGGTGCCTTGCACACAGCTACTTAATGGATTGTTGTATTTCCAACAGAAGATGCTGGTTCCAGCTGCAAGACCCCTCTGAGGCAGACTCCTTTGTTTCCATCAGCTCATGATCACCTTGAAAAACCATGTAAAAAAAGACATATCAAAGCCAAGTACTACATTCTTCTGACCCTCCTCAGCCAGCCCGCTTCATCCTAGAGATACATTTCCCGCTATATTCACCTGCTTCTTCTGCACCATCTGCATCCGTGCTTCTATTATGGACACTAGCAAAAGAGTCCAGCTGAAGGGTCCCCAGACAAGTCCTCCACCATCATCAGCTGCACTTTGCATAGTGGGCCTCCTCCCGTCCAGCACTCAGGACTCTTGATCTGTTCCAGCTTGGGCTTGACAGCCTCCTTGATGTCCCACCAGGGATGCTTCAGCTAATCCACTGTCCTGGTCATCACTGACAGGCTACTGACATCCTTGATGATGCTTTCCCAGGTCTTCTGCTGCACCAAAAGGTCCTTCTTTTCCTCCGTGAAGTGCACATCACATTGATGCTACTTCTTCTCCAGCTGTTGGCTGCTGGTTCCCGCCTACTCATCACTCACAGATGATTACTGGTGTGGGTCTCTATTTCCCTAAACAGTATCTCTACTATCTGCCCTCTTCCCCCTCCCTCTGACTCCTCCACCCGCTTTCTTTTCTTCCTTCCTATAACTGTGCCCTCCACCTCATGCATGCCACTCTCTTTCTGCCCCATCTTCCCTCCCTGTCAGAACACTACTCCTCTCTTGTCACCACTAGCCCATCATTCATTCTTATCCACTTCTCCACTCACACCTTCTAAACACACAAGTGAACAAAATGACAGGCAATCACAGACCAGCAATCAGATGCACTAAAATTTCACTCAAGAACACAAAGACAAAAGGATGGGAAATACCTTTTTTAAATGCCCCAAATTTAAATTTGATTTAAAAAAGCAAAATACACAATGTAGCCATGTACCTGTTTTTTTTTTATTATGTTTAATGTGTTTTTAAAATGTATATTTTCTGATTTTAGTGTGCTTTAAATTTTTTTAATTTATTTTTACATCTATGATATGTTCCAATTTTAATATGCTTTTAATAAGTTTAATATGTTTTGATTTCAAATGTGATTTTAATAAAGATACATTTTTAAAGACGGACTGGTCTAATTCTTCCTTTGCTGTGACTCCATTTTATCGCAGGTCTGCCATCCTTGGGCCAGAGTTTCCTAAGGCAGTGTGGAATTCTCTGGCCCAATGAGGCACAGTTTGTGGTACCTGTGACAGGCCCTGCATTGTTGGGCTAGAGATTTTCACCCCAGATGGACATCTATGAACCACTAATCACACCACAGGCCTGCCCAGGTCATTTCTATCAACCAATAGAGAATACTGCAGCATTTTCTAAACTAATGCCAGTTTTTAATGCCCTTTTCTCATGTTTTTTTTTGCATCTCAGCTTTAGTGCCCGTTTTGGCACAGTGTTTGGACTTACCACAGATTTTTAGCACCAGTTAGAGTTGCATATTATTAGTTTATAGGATCAAGTGGGGCCACATTTTTTTAAATACACGTGGTATGAAAAATCGGCACAGGTTTTATTACATTAGCCCCTCTATCAGCAGCATACCCACTCTTCAATAAAGCACATACCCAGACCAAATTTTGGCTGTACAAGCAAAAGTAAATTTACTAAAAATTGATGCAGGATCAGTCCATAAAAATAAAGATTACAAAAAGATATTAACAGGTTATGGTTTACATCAAGTGGTAGAGACAAGATGCTTTTTTTTTTTTTAAATCCTCCAGACCAGGGATTCCCAAACTTCTAACCAATGTGACCCCATTTTAGCACTTGAAAATTTACATGGCCACAACAATTCATCATGAGGGTCAAATGGCGGGGGAGGGGCTTCTCTCTGTAGTCTGGCCCTTTCAATGATTTTAAATGCTACAGAATGCGGAAATCAGGGGTCAGAATTCCCAGAGGCATGGCAGATAGGTTATCAGTGATATTTCCTGGAAGCTGACAACCCTGCCATACTCCCAGGAAACCTAGGACCTGCCTCTCACCTTTTCCCCAGCATATACCTCCTGGAGAAGTGGTAGATGGGTGAATAGTGAGCGTCTGTGCATGGTATATTCTCAGTGAGCCAGTACAGGAGTATTAGGCACTCTAGGTGAACCTTAAAGCCTTGTGCCTCCCCCCCCCACCACCCACACAATTAAAAATAAAGGGGCGGATTTTAAATGCCCTGTGCGCGTAAATCCAGCCGGAGCACCTGGTGCGCAAACAAAAGTACGCGATCGCGCAAATTTTTAAAATCTACCCCAAAGCATTTATAATAACAAATTTTACATGGAAATGTATCTTCAAAGCATAGTTTCCTGGGGTAAAAGTAAGACAACATGTATATTATTTTTATATGCATTGCTGTGGGGTCAACCAGAAAATCCTACAAAAAAGACCCTTGGAGCACAAATGGTTGTAAAGTGTGTTTGGTGTGGGCTTGGTCCTCAGAAAGCCATGAGTAAACTCAATTACAGTATAATAAACATCCCATGGCTTCTCTCTCTCTCTCAGATGTTTGGTCACATACACACTCACTGCCACTTTTCCTCCTCCGGAACACACAAGTAGCAGCAACCTCTATCTTCAGCCCACACAGTCGATGGAACTCCTTTTTCTTCCTGGAATGTGGGCTAATGCTGCTCCTGTTCCTCTCTTCTGACCACACAGGTCAGTGCTGCTCCTACTTACAGCTGCAGCAATTGGCCTCCAATTTTCCCACCTGGGGGAGAGCCATGCAACAACGTCTGGGCCCATGCAAGTGGAAAGAACAAGGAGGTACAATTGTCACAGTCCTATCAATGCTGTGCCACCCCCAAAACTACAGCACCCTAGGCAGCCCTGTACTTTCTCCCACTCACACAACCCTATTCATTCTTGCTCTCTCTCTTCACTTTTCTCTCACTCAGCTTGTCTCCTCACTCACACTCCCTTTCCTTTACTCCCCTCTCATTCACCTTTCCTCTTTTCTCACTCAGCCCTTTCCCTCTTTTGTCACTCATCCACCACCCACCCTTTCCTCCCTTCCCTTTTCACTCAACATCCTTCTATCCCTTCTCCTTCCCTTTTCTCTTCGCTCATTCATCCCCTCATCTCACCCCTCCCCCTCACCCATTCCCTCCTTTCCCCTCTCATTCACCCTTCTCCCCATCTCTTCACTTCCCTCACTCACCCCTCCTTCCTCACTCACACCTGCTTCTCTCCCTTCTCACCATGTTTTTCTTCCCCCCTCTTCCTCTCATCCCTTCACTCCTCACTCATTGATCCCTCTCTTCTCCCTCATCCCTCCCTCTTCCTCCCATTCACCCCTCACTTTTCATTCACCTTCTTCCTTCTCACACACTCACCCTACCCCTCTGTTCTTATGCACTCACCTCCTTCTTTCTCACAAATACATTTCCATTCTTTGCCCCTTTTCTCAATCATCCCTCTTCATTTCCCTTCCTCTCTCTCACTGGATCTTTCTTTTCTTCCTGTCAATAGGGTGTGGAAACCCCACTGGCACAGTGTCATCCATAGTGGGTGGAAACCCTGTGTGTACTTCATATCTTTGGGCTGCTATGAGGCTTCTCTTCTGACCCTTAGAGGGTGGAAACCCCATGGACGTGTCATGTCTTTGTGCTGTCACAAGGCTTCTCTTCTGGCCTGCAGGAGGTGGGACCCCAGTTTCCACATTATCTATCTGCATCACAGTGGTTCTCTTCTTGTGTCTCACAGGAAGTGGGAACCATATCCACATAACATTAAATGCTTGTCTCCTGGCAAGTTGAGGTGGCTGCTGCAAGACAGTTTTGTGGGGGCACCTTTTGCTGCCTATAAAATGTTGGTGCTTAAGGCAACTGCCTTATCCTGCCTGATGATAGAGCCACCCACGGCTCTAATACTCTCAGGGGCTAGGGGCAAGAAAAGGATCCTGCCCCTCCCTCTGAGCTCAAAGACATTTCCCTCTGTTGTGATGTCACTATACCTCCATAATACCATACTGCTCCATTTTGCTGACAGAGATCTTTAGAGATCTGCAACCATTCATACTGGTCATGACAAGATCCTGGAAATTACATTTCACTAGATACTCAGAGTAACAGTCCAAGATCTGAGACAGGTGTGACTAGGATTAGAATATTGTGTTCTGCTGAGTGCACATGCTGAGGCCAGAAATAGTCATGTAAGCACATGTTATCATACAGAATGTTGTATAGGTGACACTTGGTTGAGAGGGATAGGAAATTAATGGTGCTTAAGAAAGAAATGAAATTAGCATGAAATGAAGAGAGGTATTTTGTCATGAAAAAATCATTATGCCATCACTGTCTACTTGGCTTTAGTATCTTTCTGACTTGCTGTTCCAATGACAGCAGAAGTGAGGGGCATAACATGTTGGTAGAGACTGACATTTATCCAGCAATTAGCAGTATCTTTTAGGTTATATTTCAATTTTTTTCTGGCAATTGATGATTTGTTCTTTCTGGCTTAGACTTTCTAATTTATTTTATTTATTTATATTTAAATAAATTTACAGTATTATTTGCAATATTTCAAAGTGGTAAGTGAAGTACAAAAACATAAAAAAAAAGAGAGTAACCCCCACCCTTGCCTTCTTCTCCCCTGGGTACTGCAATAATGGAACAAGGAGTTGCTGCCTTTGAAAGTACTTGCACAAAACAAATACACACCCAGGCACAGATCCATTCACACACATGCACACAGTACACAGACACTTTGACCTACTGTTTCAGATTTATAGCCTGCCTTTCCAAGTAAAATCTTGTCCTAAATGGGGTATAATATATTTTTTATTTTTATTTATTTATTTAAACATACTTAATATCCACTAATCCAAAGAAACAATGCTTATAGCAGTTAACAATTTAATAAAAACATATAACATAAAAGACCATATTAAATAAACATAACATAGAATAAAATAGGGGAAAAAAATACAAGACACACATAACATACCAATCACAATCCATACAAAAACACATCTGACCACAACAAACCCTTATAACAATAAAGACTCATACTTATCAATTGTCAAAAGAACAAACTCCAGCTGTCAACTAGCCCCAACTTCTAACCAATGAAGTCCCTGCTAATGCTCGAGCAAAGAAAACAGCTAAAACAGTACAAAACTTAAACCATTTAAAAGATACAAGAAATTTATGACAACATAAAATTAGACTGGAACAGCATTTCTGAAGTAAAACTTAAGATAACCAGTGGTAAAAGAATCCCCCCACAATTTGTAAAAGCATAAAACCTTCATAAAAACACCTAAAAAGAACCAACAAGAAAATGAGGGGGCCCTACATGAGTAGGCTTTGTCGCATGTCCTCACTAATCTCATTTTAGTAATCTCCTCTCACTGTGAAAGGTTGAGCCACTATATAAGTATCAGGAAGATCCCTTAGGTATAAAACAATTTCAGACATCCTCAGTTTAATTCAGAATTCAATTGCTTATCCTTCCATTAGATGGCTGTATGGCATTTCTTTATAACATGAATGTCTCAATTTGTTAATACAATCAGGCAGTTATCACTGCACTTTGGAAATTGTATTATTCTAAGTATGTAAATAAAAGCCCTTGAATGATATCTGTGGAACCAAAGAGGTGTACTTGTCTAATTAGACTGCCTTTAGCTTCTTGTTACCTAGTAGAATAATTTCTACTATTTACTCTGTTTAACTATGTCATTAGTATCTTCCAGTAGTAACAAGGACATGCATGCATTTCTAAGGATTGACTTCATTGTAACGAGCAGTCTCCAGAAAGATAATAAGTAAAAGCTCTATTATTTTGCATGCATGGGGAAGTAGACAATGCTGGTTAATCAATTCCCTTCCCCCCTCCTCAGTGCTTCCTTCTGCGGCAGCAAGCCTGGTGAGCTCCCTTCACCCAGCGCTGTGCGGTGCTGCGGGGCTGAAAAGGTCTGTGTGTACGCACACACACTCCCTGCACTGTGGATGTCCCTGCCTCCATGCAGTCATGCAGTAAACAAACCAAAAAAGCCATGCAAGATGCTGGTTGAGTATTCTGGATGGTGAGTTGCTGAACAATGGGGTGTTGTTTACTGTATAATGTTTGCCTGAAACTCTGAGATAAATTGGATACAAAACCAGATGTACTGTAGTGTATATTATAATGACATGAATCATATTCATGGTAGATGATGACCCAAGAAGGAAAAAATCCCTCAAAGCATTACTTTTTCCAGAACTATAACAAGAATAGTTTATATTAATTTTCTTTACGTATTTTAAAAAATATATAGTACATAAGATATTTATGTACTTTTATTATTTATTAGGATAATATCAAGCTTGCAGCATATACTTGGGTTTTCATGGCAAGTTTCCTGTTCCATGGCTGCTGGCACTAACCTTTAGAAAGGAGATAGCACAGCTTTTAAACTAGATAATGGGGGAAAGCTGACAGTTGCTCAGAAGCGCATGGTTAGGAATGATGAATCTTTGAAGGATACTAGGAGAACAGGGAATATAGGGTATCCCAGTGGACCAGGTGTTTTAAGTAAAGTGCAGAAAGATTTCAAATTACCCCTGTCAACTGATGAGCAGGTTGTTATTACAAACAAGAAACATACTTTGAAATGTCTCTATACAAATGTTAGAAGTCTAAAAAATAAGGTTGGAGAGTTAAGAATACATAATACTGGATGAAGAAGTAGATATAATTGGCATTTCAGAGACCTGGTGGAAGGAGGATAACCAATGGGTCACTGTAATGATAGGATGGATTAAATTAGACTGAAACATGTTGGCTACTCCAAGAGCTTCACTCCTTTATGGATATTCGTTCTTCTCTTCTTCTCTCCCATTTTGGACAATCATTCTCATTTCTCATAACAGGACACTAGTAAAAATCCCGCCCCCCCCTTCTCACCCAGGTTCCCCATTTTGTTCGTTCTCCCCCCCCCACACTCTGCTGTCATAACTTTGAGATTTGTCACCCTGATCTGGATCACAGTTCAATGTACGCTCTTCAGCTTAACTACTTATTTGTTCTTTATTTCATATTTAGTTTTAATTTCATATTTATTGCTAACTTTAATTTAATATCTATTGTTAATTCTTAATTCAATTTATTGTTGGTGCTATACTCGAATATCATATTAGCAGTTTGTATTTAACCCCAGTTATTTATCTGCATGGATCCCAGTTCCGCGTAACCCCTGTTCTATGTAATGCTATTTTGCATCCATTGTTTCAATGTAAACCGATGTGATATGTATTTGATACACGAACACCGGTATAGAAAAATTAAAAAAAAAAAATAGTGGAGGGGTAACACTATATGTTAAAGAGAGAGCATTGAGTCAAACAGGATAGAAATTCTACAGGAAACAAAATGCAATGTTGAATCTTTATGGATAGAAATTCCAGGTGAAAAAGGCAATAAAATAGTACTGGGGATGTATTACCATCCACTGGCTGAAATGAACTAACAGACAATGAAAGGCTAAAAGAAATTAGGAAAGCTAACAAAATCAGCAGCACAGTGATAATAATGGGTGATTTCAATTACCCCAGTATTGACTGGGTGAATGTGATGTCAGGACATTCTAGAGAAGTAAAGTTCCTAGATGAAAGCAGCTGGTACAAGAACCAACAAGAGGGGAACTATTTTAGACTTAGAAGTAAAATTTAAAAGGAAGCGCCGATTTTAAAACATGCACGAGTTATAAAATCTGATACCTGTGCGCACATGCATGCAAGAGGAGGTATTTTCTTTAACAGCATATGGCGAAGCAATTGGGCCATCCTCAGTTCCCTTCCAGTCCGCTCCAGTAAAGGAGCAGACCGAGAGGGAAATTCCCTATCCCCCTACCTATCCTTCCTCCCTTTTCCCCTCTCCTCACCCACCCCTAAACCAGACCTAACTACCCTATTTTTTTTGTTTTTGAACTTACCTGCTCTCTTGTGCAAAAGGGAGTTCCATGCGGCATGCGCCGGCCAGCTGCCGGCGCGTTCTTTACCAGGACAAACCCTAATGGCGCTGTCCTGGCCAAGCCCTGCCCCACCCCCACCCAGACCCCTTCCCTGGCCTTCCCCTTTTAAAAAATCTGGCACTTTTGCTTGTACCAGGAGAGTCGAAATATAACTGAGATACTATATCTCAGTTATATTACGACTTTTTATGTATCTGCTTAAGTTATTTATTGTTATTATGTTTCAATGTATTCCGCCCCTGAGGCGACAGTTTTAGTTCCTTGTACACCGGTGTGATATGTATATTATACAGGAACATCGGTATATAAAAACAATAAATAAATAAATAAATAAATAAATAAATTCGCGCTTAGCCGGGCTGTATGCATGCCAAGCGCATTTTTAGAGCGGCCCGACCACACGCATATCTCCTGGGATTTGCACACGCCGGTTTTTAAATTTCCCCCATATGTCCTTAGTGGAACACAGGATTTGCTGTGAGAGATAAGTGTTGAAACCACTTGGCAATAATAATCACAACATTATCAAATTGACTTAATAATTGTAGGGAACACAAAAATGAAATGTACTGCAACAGCATTTAACTTTAAAAAATATGACTATGATTTATTTATTTATTTATTTATTTATAACTTTTTTTATACCGAAGTTCAAGTAACAGGGTTACTTATCATTCCAGTTTACATTACAACAAGTAGCAAATAATGACAAATATGTCTTACATTGAACAAGGATGTGAGCAACTTGGAGAACATAACTAGGAAAAAAGAACAATTGGATTAAAGGGATATCAAGCTAAATAGGAGGGAAATTAACTAATGGAGGGGGGAGGGGGGAAGAAGTTACTGTGGCTGAGTAAACATTACTGTGGCTGAGTAAACATAAACCTAGGTCATGATAAAATGAGTAAAATGGTTAGGAAACCACTGAAAGGAGCAACTGCAAAGTGTTATGACCATCAGTCGCAGATGGCTGTGACTGTGTGTGCTTACCTCCTGCACTGCTCTCCTGCCCTCCATGGGGCTGTTCGTGGCTCAGACCATCTTTCACTGCTGTATTCCCCGGGACTCCTCATGGCGGCCCGGATGCCGCTGCTATCTTCCTCAACTTTGGGCCTTCTTAGGTGCGGGACCTCCTTTCTAACCTCCTCAGCGGGAACCTCGGGGGCATCTCCAGTTGATGACATCATCAGACCGGGGTATTTAAACTCCACCTTCACCCTCAGCTAGCCGCCTTGGCAACAAGTTCCGTACGTCTTCGATTATTGCTTCCTGTTCCTGAGACTACGCTTCGTGCCTTGACTGTGAACCCTGTCTGGTACCCACTCCTCAGGGGCCAGTACACGCACCAGGGACTCGTTCTCCTGGCCTACCCTGCTCCTCGGGCTGGCTCCCCATCTCTTGGTTTCTATCCTGCAAGGTCCCCTGTTCCTCGGGGGCTATCTCTGGGACACATCTACTATTCGTGAGTTCTACTAGGGGACTCCCCCGCTCCTCTGGGTTGTGCCTCCACCTTGAATGAGATTGTCCATGCCTCCCGCTCCTCAGGACCGCGTCTTCATACTACAGTGATTGCCAGAGCTTCCCTGCTCCTCGGGGTAACGCTCTCCAGTTTCCCTGGGACTTGTGCATTTCCCCGCTCCTCGGGATTGTGCCTACGAACAACATAGGGACTGCCTCCACTTCCCCGCTCCTCAGGGTGGTGCTACGTCATCACTAGAGGCTCTGCTCGGGCTTCCCTCTCCTGTGGGCTGGCCTACGGCATTTCATCATCATCCTACACTATGCAACTCCTCCCTTCAGGGTTGCCCTCCGGAGTACTTTCTGCTTGGTCAAGCCTCACGCCCCCTGCTCTGTGGTCTGTCTGGTATCCCTTCCCTCAGGGTCCCTGCCCAGGCATTGCCTCCAGTCTACTCTCTTGGGGCCCCCTCCTAGTGCCACGGGATCTCTCTATTGCCTCATCCAGAGCTCTCCGCTGTCTCTGACCTCGCCTCCCAATGGTGCAGACCTGTGGGGGTCCTTCCCACAGGTAGTGTCAACTTGCACCTCAGGCCCAGGGCCCACATACCGACAAATCATAGCAGATTGCCAAGTCCAGGGATGGTCAGTGGAGGAGATGGCGAGGTTAGACCTAGGAGAAGTCCTCCATCAGATCCTAGGCCTGGAAGTTTCCCGGACAGACCGGACATGAGGCAATAGCATGGCCTGGTAGGCCATAGTACAGGCAGAGGCCAGCCTGCTGTCAATGACAATGTTCTTTTGGTGAAAGTCTACTTTTTCCCATCTGCATGGGTTCCTCCTCTGCTGGAGTCAGCAGTGGGTTTGATCTAGGAGAAGACAAACGTCTGACTTGGGATGGTCCTGGGACAGCCTTCCGGGATGCTCTGGACTCCAGAGCCAAGTCCAGGGACTCGGCAGAGGTCTTGGCCCTCCAGGCCATCCCTGGCGTGGCGCAAAAGATCAGCAAACAGCAACATTTCTTAGAGTATCTGGCTGCTGCCATCGACAACCTGAGCTCTCGTCTAGATGCTTCTGTGGCTGCCACTATCATGTCTAACAAGCTCAATACCTCTACCCCTTTGCCGGCTCCTCGGCTGATTGTGCCCTTGCCGGCACCTCCA
The DNA here is from genome assembly GCF_901001135.1 of Rhinatrema bivittatum. NCBI lineage: Eukaryota > Metazoa > Chordata > Amphibia > Gymnophiona > Rhinatrematidae > Rhinatrema > Rhinatrema bivittatum. Next base: position 102,962,068 of record NC_042617.1, on the reverse strand, counting down.
AGTTTGTCTTGAAACCCTCTCATGTGTCGGGGGTTCCTAAACCAATGCAATATGCATTTCTGCCTGCAACCTGCTTACTTCCCGGATGTGATCACCAAGACCACATACATCCTGTCCCTTTTTGGATGGTAAGGCCTTGGACTGGGTGTCGCCTCTCTGGGAGCGAGCAGACCCAGTCCTTCGGGACCTCCCAGGGTTTCTGGCCCTGTTTCGATCAGTCTTTGAAGACCCAGGTTGACGAGCCATGTCCGGGTCATCCCTTCTGCATCTTCAGCAAGGCTCTCGCCCTTTAATGGACTATGTCATTGAATTCCGCACCCTTGTGTCGGAATTATATTGGGACATTGACTACTTACATTCCATATTTCTTGAAGGGCTGAATCCTCGGATTAAGGATGAGTTGGCGGCCCATGCATTGCCCTCTTCCTTGGACTCTCTGATTGACCTTACTGGGCGCATCGACTGTCGACTACAGGAACGCGCTCTGGAGTCCAGAGCATCCCGGAAGGCTGTCCCAGGACCATCTCGAGTCAGACGTTTGTCTTCTCCTAGACCAAACCCACTGCTGACTCCAGCGGAGGAGGAACCCATGCAGATGGGTAAAAGTAGACTTTCACCAAAAGAACATCGTCGTCAATAGCAGGCTGGCCTCTGCCTGTACTATGGCCTACCAGAAAACACGAAGGTAGGCGGTCTAAGAAGCCGTCAGGAAGAAAACCAAGATTAGATGCCACAGTCTTTTTCAAAAGTTTATTGAAGTGGAGACGTATGTATTTTAAAAGCCCGACTCTGGCCGAGTTTCGCCGTTAACAAACGGCTGCCTCAGGGGCTCAATTTGATTAGGACTCAAGTTGAAACGAGTGTAATCTGGACAATTATGATCCGCTATGAGATTGATCCTTCCTTTTTTATATGAAAAACATAATCTTGTTGATGTGATATATCTGTTGGATTCCCACTCTGGCATCACATCTATCAAACTCTGCGGTAACAGCATTGGAACGCGAGTAGAAGTTGGTGTTACCAGATCCCTTACTGCTATCCTCCAAGGCTGATGTCACCTATCACGTCTGAGACGTCCTGGACATCAGGAAACATGGCAGAAGATGGGAATACCTCATGTTGTGGGAGGACTTTGGGCCTGAAGAAAACAGCTGGGAGCCCATGGCCAATATCCTGGACAAGGATCTCATTTGACAGTTCCATGCCAAGCATCCTAACAAACCGAAACCCTCGGGGAGGGGCTTTAAGAGGGGGGTACTGTTTTGAACGTCAGTCACAGATGGCTGCAACCTCGAGTGCTTATCTCCTGCACTGCTCTCCTGCTCTCCCCGGGGCTGCTCGCGGCTCAGGCCAGCTTTCACTGTTGCATTTCCCGGGACTCCTCTTGGTGGCTCGGACGCCGCCGCCATCTTCCTCAACTTCGGGCCTTCCTAGGAGCACACGTGCGCCACTGGGCCCTCCTTTCTAGCCTCCTTGGTGGGAACCTCAGGGGCGTCTCCCGTTGATGACATCATCAGACCAGGGTATTTAAACTCATTCAGTCCTGAATACTAGAGTCTATTATAGCCTTATGTATATATCTGTATATTATTTATTTCTGAGACTAAATACTACCTATTTCTATGCTAGCCACTACTCTGGCATTTCCTCCTCCCAGTTCAAGTACCCCTGTTTATTGTAACTTTTCACTCTCTCCCTCTCTCCTAGCCTATTGTTCACGAAGTTGTTAATTTTAATGTTATTGCACCACTGTTTATTGTAAACCGATACGATATGATTGGTATCATGAGTGTCGGTATAAAAAAGACCTAAATAAAAATAAAAATATAGTTAGCCGACTTGGCAACAGGTTCCGTACATTTTCGACTATTGCTTCCTGTTCCTGAGACTACGCTTCGTGCCTTGACTGGGAAGCCTGTCTGGTACCTGCTCCTTGGGGGCCAGTGCACGCACCGGGGACTCGCTCTCCTGACCTATCCCGCTCCTTGGGCTGGCTCTGCATCTCTTGGGTTCTATCCTGCAAGGTCCCCTGTTCCTCGGGGCTATCTCTGGGACACATCTGCTATTTATTTATTTACTTATTTAAATTCTTTTGATATACCGATGCTCAAGACGAAGGTCTTATCGTACCAGTTTACAGCGTAACCAGGGGTAACCAATTAAATAGAAGATAAAGTTACAATGAACAGGGATTTACAGTATGGGAGAATTAAGAGTGAAAGATATTAGTTTAACATAATTTTAACAAGAGAAACGTACGTAAGAATTGATGTAAGATACAAGCTTAGACAATGGCCTGCTATGTAAATCGAACTGTGGCAGGAACGATCCAGGAGAAGGGGAGGGGGGGGGGGGAACTGTGAAAATGAGGGGTGAGAGTCTATGCTAGTTGTGGAGTGACCCATCAAGGGAGGCTTGAATGAACAGCCAAGTTTTCAGTTTCTTTTTGAAGGAGAAAGGGCATTGTTCCTGGCGCAGTTCTGGGGGAAGAAGATTCCATTGATAAGGTCCAGCAGTGGACAAGGCTCGTTTCTGAATGGAGGTGTGACTAGTGGATTTATTAGGGGGAGGCTGGAGAGATCCTTTGTATGCCGATCTGATTGGTCTTGTGGAAGTGTGGAGTTCGAGTGGTATTTTGAGTTGGAGTGTAGCTCGATGATAGATGGTTTTGTGGATGATGGACAGGGTCTTGAACAGTATTCTATAGTTGATGGGTAACCAGTGTAAGTTTTTAAGGATTGGTGTGATATGGTCCTTACGACGAGAGTTTGTAAGGATCCTGGCTGCGGCATTTTGAAGCATCTGTAGTGGTTTGGTTGAGGAGGATGGAAGGCCGAGGAGAAGCGCGTTGCAATAGTCGATCTTTGAAAACAGTATGGCTTGTAGTACTGAACGGTAGAGATGTGAATCGTGTGATCAATCGTCTTAACGATCGATTTCAGCTGGGAGGGGGAGGGAATCGGATCGTCGCAGTTTGGGTTTTTTAAATATCGTGTAAATCGAAAACCGGCAACCTAAAACATCCCTAAAACCCACCCCGACCCTTTAAAATAAATCCTCCACCCTCCCGAACCCCCCCAAAATGCCTTAAATTACCTGGGGTCCAGAGGAAGGGTCCCGGTGTGATCTTTTACTCTCGGACCTCCGTGGTTGTAGAAATGGCGCCGGCGCTACGTTTGACCTGTCATATGACAGGGCAAATGTAGCACCGGCGCCATTTTGGTTTTTTGTCCCCCGACGGCAGGAGCGTAGGAGATCGCTCCCGGACCCCCGCTGGACCCCCAGGGACTTTTGGCCAGCTTGGGGGGGCCTCCTGACCCCCACAAGACTTGCCAAAAGTCCAACGGGGGTCCGGAACGATCTCCTACCGCGAATCGTTTTCCGTACGGAAAAACAATTCGACTGCAGGAGGTCGTTCCGGACCCCCGCTGGACCCCCAGGGACTTTTGGCCAGCTTGGGGGGGCCTCCTGACCCCCACAAGACTTGCCAAAAGTCCAGCGGGGGTCCGGAACGACCTCCTGCAGTCGAATCGTGTTGCCATATGGCCGGCGCCATTTTGCGCAAAATGGCGCCATTTCTACAACGCACGGAGGTCCGAGAGTAAAAGATCACACCGGGACCCTTCCTCTGGACCCCAGGTAATTTAAGGCATTTTGGGGGGGTTCGGGAGGGTGGGGGATTTATTTTAAAGGGTCGGGGTGGGTTTTAGGGTTGTTTTAGTGTGCCGGTTTTCCCGCCCTCCCCCTTCCCCCGATTTACGATTTTTTGACGATAAATCGGGGGAATTGTTATTGTATCGCGGCTCTAATGATTTTTGACGATTTAAAATATATCGGACGATATTTTAAATCGTCAAAAAACGATTCACATCCCTACTGAACGGTAATCCTGAAAGTGTAGAAGTGGTCTTAGTTGTTTTAGGACATGAAGCTTATGGAAGCATTCCTTGGTGGTGTTGTTAATGAACTTTTTGAAGTTCATTCTGGTGTCAAGAGTAGCTCCTAGGTCTCTCACTTGCTTTACTAATGGTGAAAGTGGGTTGCTGATAAGGGGGTTGTTGTCATTAGGAGAGATGACTAGCAGTTCTGTTTTGGAAGTGTTAAGAACCAGATTGAGACTTGAGAGCAGACTATTGATGGAGCGAAGGCAGTTGTTCCAGAAGTGCAGGGTGCTGGAGGTGGGATCAGTGATAGGGATTAAGATCTGCACATCGTCAGCATATACGAAGTGAATTAGGTTGAAGCTTTCTAGGAACTGGCTTAAGGGTAACAGATAGATATTAAACAATGTGGGGGATAGCAAGGATCCCTAGGGTACGCCATGGTTGGAAGGGATGGGCTGGAATTCTTTATCGTTTATTCTCACCCTGTATTTCCTATTATTGAGGAAAGATTTGAACCATTTGAGTGCCGAGCCTGTGATGCCGATTTCCGTCAGACAGTTGATGAAGATTGCATGGTTTACCGTGTCGAATGCTGCGGAGATGTCGAGAAGGGCCAGAAGGTAGGATTGGCCTTTGTCTAGGCCCATCAGTATGTTGTCTGTTAACGAGAGTAAGAGTGTTTCCGTGTTTAAGCGTTTTCGGAAACCGTATTGGGAAGGATAGAGAATGTTGTGAGAATCTAAGTAGTCTGTAAGTTGGTTGTTGACTAATTTTTCCATTAGTTTGGCGATAAATGATAAATTTGCGATGGAGCGAAAGTTTGCGGGGTTGGTTGGATCAAGATTGGGTTTCTTTAGTAGTGGTTTTAGAGAAGCGGTTTTCAAAGAGTCCGGAACAGATCCTTGTGCGAGGGAACAATGTATGATATCTGCCAGTAGTTTGGCTATGGTGTTTGGAATGGTAAGAGTTTAGTAGGTATTTGGTCAGTTGGATGTGACGATGGCTTCATTTTCTTGATTAAGGATTCAATTTCCAGGGAAGATGTGAGTTCAAATGATTCTAGTAGTGGTTTGTGTGTGGATGGGGATGGCTTGTAGATGGGTGGAGGCTGGGTGTTTGAAGTAGTCAGCGGTGCGAGTAAGTTGTTGATTTTCTTCTCGAAGAATAATGCCAATTCTGTGGATTTGTTTTGGGCTTCTTCTTCTGGGATGACTGGTGGAACAGGTGTAGTGAGGACTGATACTTATGAAAATAGTGTTTTTGGGTCGTACAGGAAGCTATGTATTTTTTTGGCATAGAAATCTCTCTTCGAGCATAATATGGTGGTCCTGTAGTGGTTCATAGTGGTTTTATAGTTGGCTTGATGGGCGGGGGAGGGATCTTTACACCAGCGTTGCTCTTTATGAGGTAGGTCTTGTTTGAGCTTTTTCAGTGCTGTTGAGAACCAAGGTTTTTTTTAGGATGTGCTGGATTGATTTCTTTGGATGTCAAGGGGCAAATTTTATTTGCTACTGAGAGCGTGATGTTAAGCCATGACATTATAACAGTGTCGGCGTTGGAGAGGTCCAAATTGGGTAGTTCCTTGGCAAGGCTGGTGCTGAGGTCGTCCATAGAGCATGGTTTTCTGAAAAGTATTGTTGATTTGGGAATGAAGGGAGTCAGTTTTTTCTTTATTGATGAACCTGCACGTCAGGCCTCCGCAACCTCAGAGCTGCTCCAGCTCCGGCAGGGGACACGAACCCTAGCCGATTACGCTTTGGAGTTCCGCACACTTGCTCTAGAGGTTGGTTGGGGCGATGATGCTCTCCGAGGGATTTTCCTAGAAGGCTTGGCGGCTAGAATTAAAGATGAGCTGGCAGCTCGTGATCTTCCGGAGGACCTTAACTCGCTCATTAACGTAGCAGGCCGCATTGACCGACGCCTTCAACAAAGAGCTAAGGAGGGGCGTTCTCCCTGTCGCCCGGCGTCCTTGCCACCGATTACCACTAGACCCTCGAATTCTGGGTCTCGCACCCCCAGTACCCCAGCGGAGTCTTCCACGGAGGAACCCATGCACTTAGGAAGATCCGCTTTGACCCCAGAGGAAAGGCAACGTCGGCGGGACTTGCGGTTATGCTTATACTGTGGAGGGAAGGGTCATTTCCTGGCCCAATGCAAGGAGCGGCCGGAAAACTCCAGCGCCTAGGGATAAGTGAGGAGGTTTCCCTAGGCTGTCTTAATGCAACTCCTCAATGTACAGTGCCTGTAACCTTAAAGTACCCAGGTGGTTCCTTCCACACGCAAGCCCTCATTGACTCCGGGGCAGGAGGGAACTTTATCACTAAGGACCTGGTGCGGCGACTTCACCTCTCCACGCAAATTCGGGAACCACCCTTACGGGTCACTTCTATCCAGGGTACACCACTTGCTGGCAGCATAACTACGATTACCACGCCCATCGTCCTCCAGACTGGGCTGCTTCATACGGAGAGGATTTCGTTCCTGATTTTGGAAAAATCTGTATACCCTGTGGTTCTTGGGTTACCCTGGCTCCAACTGCACTCCCCGGTGATTCGATGGGACGACTTCCAGATCACTCGCTGGAGTCCACAATGTTTCCGCTCCTGCATCCAGTCCCGTGAGGGGCAGCAAATACCTCTAGCGCATACAGATATCAGACTTCAGCTTCCGTTCCCGTACCAGGATTTCGCCGATGTATTCTCTAAAGAAAAAGCGGAATTACTGCCACAGCATCGCCCTTTTGATTGTGCAATCGAATTGCTTCCTGGATCCACCCCTCCTCGTGGAAGAGTGTATCCTCTGTCCCAGCCTGAAACTCGAGCCATGTCGGATTACATTACTGAAAATCTCGCGAAGGGGTTTATTCGCCCCTCAAAGTCTCCTGCAGGGGCAGGTTTCTTTTTTGTGGCAAAGAAGGATGGGTCCTTGAGGCCATGTATAGACTATCGTGGACATAATGCCATAACCAAAAAGAATCGTTACCCACTGCCGTTAATCCCAGAACTGTTGGACAAACTCCAGGGAGCACAGGTATTTACTAAGCTGGACTTACGGGGGGCCTACAACTTGGTCCGTATCCGTCCCGGGGATGAATGGAAGACCGCTTTCAATACCCGGGACGGACATTATGAGTACTTAGTAATGCCTTTCGGGCTATGCAACGCTCCCGCTGTGTTTCAACACTTAATGAACGAGATTCTTCGGGACTTCCTACAGTCATGCATCATAGTATACTTAGATGACGTTCTTATCTACTCTTCAGATCTGGTCTCTCACCGACGACATGTTCGACAGGTGCTCCAGATTCTTCGGGATCATCGGTTGTTTGCAAAAATAGAGAAGTGTCTCTTTGAACAGAGTTCCTTGCCCTTTTTAGGATATATCGTTTCTGCAACAGGTTTTCGAATGGATCCCAGCAAGGTATCTGCCATCCGGAATTGGCCACGGCCGGTAGGTCTGAAGGCTCTGCAACGCTTTTTAGGCTTTGCAAATTTCTACCGGCACTTTATTCCACAGTATTCCCTGATGGTGGCGCCACTCACCACCCTGACTAAGAAAGGCGCGGACACTCGAATCTGGTCTTCCGAGGCTTGCAAAGCTTTTGAGGACTTAAAGGAGGCCTTCCTCCAAGACACTTGTTTGCGACATCCGGATCCAACGCAGCCTTTCTTCGTGGAAGTGGATGCCTCTAACATAGCGGTAGGGGCGGTCCTCTCTCAAAAGTCCAGTTCTGGTCATCTATTTCCTTGCTCCTATTTTTCCAAAAAGTTTACCCCAGCCGAAAACAACTATGGAATAGGGGATAAGGAGCTGCTCGCAATCAAACTGGCGTTAGAAGAGTGGAGGCAATGGTTGGAGGGAGCTCTCCATCCAGTGACTATCTACACCGACCACAAGAATTTGGAGTTCCTGAACCAAGCTCAGCGACTGAACCCCAGACAAGCGCGTTGGTCGCTTTTCTTTAGTCGGTTCGACTTTATCCTCAAGTACCGGCCAGCCGCTAAGAACATCCGGGCGGATGCCTTATCGCGTAATGATATTCAGGAGGAGAAGGAGGAACCTCCTCAACATATTATCGATCCTGCCAAGGTCCAGTTAGCCAGTACTATTGTATCCTCTCAAGGGCGTATAGTTGTTCCTCGTAGGGACCGCAAGAGAGTTCTCGCTTGGGCTCATGACTCCCTCTCCGGGGGCCACGCCGGGAGAGAAAGGACACTTGATCTTCTGAATCGATATTACTGGTGGCCCAAGGTGCGCCAGGATGTACGCCTGTACGTGGACTCTTGCCCCGTTTGCGCCAGGCAGAAGCCTCTCAGCGGCCGACCGTGGGGTCTCCTGCAGCCACTTCCTATACCCACGGAACCATGGACCCATATCGCCACTGATTTTGTGGTGGATCTACCTCCTTCCAAGGGCAACACTGTGATATGGGTAACAGTGGATCGTTTCTCCAAAATGGTTCACCTCGTACCTCTACCCAAGTTACCTTCGGCACCTGAGCTGGCCCTCCTGTTCACACAACACATTTTTAGGGCTCCCGGGCTCCCACAAAGTATCGTTTCTGACAGGGGTCCTCAATTCACTGCTCGGTTCTGGCGAGCCATCTGCAGGAAGTTTGGGGTGCAGTTGAATCTGTCTACTGCTTTCCATCCACAAAGTAATGGACAAACTGAACGAATGAATAGGTCTTTGAAGACCTTCCTCCGAAGCTTTATCTCTGAGAAAGGAAACAACTGGGTTTCTCTTCTTCCCTGGGCCGAGTTTGCCTACAACAATCACACTCACTCGGTGACGGGACAATCACCTTTCCAGACGGTATTTGGACGCCACCTGAAACCGCCGGTTCCCATTCCAGTTACGGTTCCTTCACCGGCAGCGCTATCAGTGGCTCATCAGATTCATCATCTCTGGAGGACTGTTCAACAGCGACTCGCATCTTCCGGGGAGAAAGCACAAAGATGTGCCAATCGTCATCGGCGACCAGCGCCCGTGTTTCTACCCGGTACCAAGGTTTGGTTAAGCACCAAGAATCTCCATTTACCGGGCCGCTCTCGGAAATTGGCATCTAGATACTGTGGCCCATTCACTGTAGCGGAACGGATTGTGTTAGTCTCCTATAGACTTCGACTGCCCTCATCTTTACGTATTCACAATGTGTTCCACGTATCTCTACTGAAACCTGTGGTACTCTCTCGTTTTCATCACCCAGCTACAGATGCCGTATCGTCCATCTCTAATGAAGAGCCTACTTATCAGGTACGAGAGGTTCTAGACATGCGTTTCCACGCTCGTCGCTGGGAATACCTACTGGCATGGATTCTTGGGAGCCGGCCCGAAATATTCTGGACAAGTCGCTGTTACTCCAGTTCCATCAGGACAATCCTGGGAAGCTGGGACCCCTGAGGAGGGGGCGTAAGAAGGGGGGTACTGTTACAGCCCCAGTCGCTTGCACAGCGACTGGGTCCTTACCTCCCTCGCGGGCCTCTCTCCAGCGCCGCGAGCCACGCGATTCCGGGTGGGCCTGGCTGCATGGCAGCGGCGTCCTCCTCGTGGAGACGCCGGCTCGGCCTGATGGTAACTCCTCCCCCTGCAGGGGAACGCGCGCGCGCGAGGACGGCCCTCTTAAAGGTCCAGCACCCGGAAGTGCTGAACCGCCCTCTATTCTGACGTAAGCCCTGGTGGGGCATTTAAACTCGCAGCTTCCTCTCTTGCTTTGCCTTGCAACGTGGTCACTCTTCGGAGAGCTAGTTGCTGTTCCTGAGTTCCTGATTCTGTGTACCGGTTCCAGCGCTCCTCTTGCTTCTGCCTGATTGCTGCCTGTCCTGATCCTGGTTTGTTTCACGGTTCTGATTCTTGCTGCCTGCCCCGATCCTGGTTTGTCTTCTCGGCTCCGACTCCTGCTGCCTGCCCAGACTCCGGTTCGTCCTTTCGCTCCTGACCTCTGCTGCCAGTCCTCACCACAGTCCGCTCCAGGTTTTCATCCACACCAGCGTTTCTCCTAAGTCTCAGCGGTCCGGGTCCCTACGGGCTCCTCCTGGGGGGACCTCGGACTTCCAGGGCGAAGCCACCTAAGTCCTAGCGACCCGGGCCTTAACAGCTCCTCTGGTGGGGTCACGGGTTTCCAGGTGAAGTTTCATCTTTCACTGTGCGTGTCTGCCTTCCGACCGTCTCTTCTTGCCGGTCGGCCTAAGGATCCACATCCAGACGTTAACAGTTCCTGCTTGCCAGTTACAGTGCCTGCTTGGTTCCTGCCTGCTAGCTATAGAGCCTGCTTGGTTCCTGCCTGCCAGCTACAGAGCCCGCTTGGTTCCTGCTTGCCTGCTATAGTTCCCACCTGGTTCCAGTACCCGAGTCTTGCTACAGTTCCTGCCTGGTTCCAATTCCCGAGTCTTGCTACAGTTCCTGCCTGGTTCCAGTTCCCGAGTCTTGCTACAGTTGCTGCCTGGTTCCAGAACTCGAGCCCCGTTACAGTACTCACCTACTGTCCTAGTCTGGTTCCAGTTTCCAGTCCTGATACACTACCACCTAAGTCCCAGCGGCCGGGCTCCTACGGGCTCCTCCTGGGGGGGCTTCGGCTTCCAAGGGTGAAGCCACCTAAGTCCCAGCAGTTGGGCTCCTATGGGCTCCTCCCGGGGGAGTACCAGCTTCCAGGGGGAAGAGCACCTCTGCGTCCAGCCTGAATATCTGCCTCCTGGCCTGTGGTATACTAGAGACTTTTGAATACCTTTCCCAGTCTCCTGCAGGTCGGCCCAAGGGTCCACTAAACTGACATTCCCTAACAGATTGCAAGGCCATGGACTCTGCAGATGCGCCTGTCCCCTTGGACCTGCCTGGGTTGGCCCAGCAGCTGCAGTATCAAAAACAGTATTTCGAGGTCCTTACTGGTTCGGTAGGGGAGTTATTGGCCCGGTTGGATGCCAGATCCTCGTCTGCCCCAGAACCAGCCCCCGAGGGTCAAGACTCCTCAGTGACTCAGCTGCTGGCACCCTCCCGCTATGCTGGAGACTTAAGGACCTGCCGCGGCTTTCTGAACCAATGTTTTGTACGGTTCTCTCTGCTGCCTCGGCAGTTCCCTTCGGATGCGGTGAAAGTGGTGTACATCCTGTCCCTGCTTGATGGGAAAGCCTTAATATGGGCTTCTCCCCTTTGGGAAAACAATGATCCTTCGCTAATGAACCTACAACAGTTCATCTCGAACTTTCGTCAGGCCTTTGATGAGCCCGCCCGAGTAGCCACGGCTACATCTGATCTGCTGCAACTCTGACAGGGGGCGTGCTCCTTGGCAGATTATGCTATGGCGTTTCGGACTTTAGCCCAAGAAGTAGGTTGGCAGGATGGTAGTCTTAAGGCCATCTTCTTGGAAGGTCTGTCTGGCTCGAGATCTGCCGGAGGACCTCAACGCCTTGATTGAGATGGCTGCTCGCATTGACCGCCGCCTACAACAACGGGCCAAGGAGCAGCGCTCCTCTCGCCACAGTCCTGCCCGTGGGCCTGCGAGACCGGTATCCTCTCCCAAGATTTCTCATCCGGATGCTCCCACCTGCAAACCCATGCAGCTGGGATGGGCCCCACTTTCTGCTGAAGAAAGGCAATGTCGCCGTTCGTTGAAGTTGTGTTTATATTGTGGTCAGAAGGGCCACTTCTTGGCATGCTGCCAGGAGCGTGCGGAAAACGCCAAAGCCTAGGAAGTCGGGAGGAGCTCCTCCTAGGCTGTGCTACAGCTCCTCAATTTACCGTCCCTGTTACTCTGGAATATCCTGGAGGATCGTTTGAGACGATGGCGTTCCTGGATTCAGGAGCCGGAGGTAATTTCATCCTGCAGGACCTAGTCTCTCAGTTGCGCATCCCTACGCAAAGACAGAAAGTCCCGATACAAATTACCTCTATCCAGGGGACGCTCCTTCCAGGTCCTGTCCTGATGTCCACGGCACCCGTTACCGTCCGCACCGGGGTGATCCATTCGGAGGAGATAGCCTTCCTAGTCTTGGATAAGGCTGTCCACCCTGTGGTGCTAGGGTTGCCGTGGTTACAGAAGCATTCCCCCACGATTCAGTGGGATACGTTACAGATTGTCGAGTGGAGTCCTTTTTGCTTAGCTATTTGTATGAAAGTGCCTAAGATTCCCGCACTTCCGTTGATGCACTCTGCCTTGGGTCCTCCTGTACCTTATGAGGACTTTACGGACATATTTTCCTATACCCAGGCGGAGGCCCTTTCGCAGTCTCGCCCGTCCAAATCCCCTGCAGGGGCAGTCTCCTTCTATGTTAGCGAGCAGGACGGCTCGCTGAGACCATGCTTAGACTATTGAGGCCTAAATTTCTTTGCTAAGCAGGACCGTTACCCGCTCCCGTTAATCTCGGAGCTCCTCGATAGGCTCCAGGGAGCGAAGATTTTCACAAGGTTGGACTTACGTAATGTTCCGGCGGAGTCCCCGCACCTTGCGAGAGAGGTGTTTTGGGATCTTCTGAATACTTGCGTAATCGTCCACCTTGATGATGTGTTAATCTACTCCCAGGACCTGCTTTCCCACCGTCAGCATGTCCGTCAGGTGCTCCAAATACTTAGGGAGCATGGCCTGTACGCAAAACTGCAAAAAAGTAGCTGTGAGAAGACATCCCTGCCGTTCCTGGGCTACATAGTCTTTGCAACCGGCTTGCGAATGGATCCTGAGAAAGTGGTGGCTATTAAGAACTGGCCCCGTCCTAAGGGCCGTAAAGCGTTGCAACGCTTCCTCGCTTTTTCCAATTTCTACCGTCACTTTATTCCTAACTACTCTCGTATTGTGGCCCCGCTGACCGCCCTCATCCGAAAGAGGGCCAGCGCGGTGGATTGGCCTGTTTTTGCCTGCCAAGCCTTCGAGGCCCTTAAGGAAGCCTTTTTCTTAGACATCTGCCTTCGTCATCCGGAACCCAGCCGGCCATTTGTGGTGGAAGTGGATGTCTCCATTGTGGCCGTGGGGGCCGTACTGAGCCAGTACTCAGATTCTGGACAATTGCTACCCTGTTCATATTTCTCGAAGAAATTCTCTCCGGCAGAGAGCAACTACTGTGTTGGAGATAAGGAGTTGCTAGCCGTGAAACTTGCCCTGGAGGAATGGAGACGGTGATTGGAAGGAGCCAACCCACCGGGTTCCGATTTACATCGATCACAAAGGCCTAGCATTTCTGAAGCAAGCCCAATGCCTGAACCCAAGACAAGTCCGGTGGTCGCTGTTTTTTGACCGGTTCGACTTTACCTTATGCTATCGACCCGGCTCTAAGAAGGTTTGAGCCGATGCGCCCTCGTGCTCTTCTGAGGTCGAAGAGACCCCTGACACGCCTCAGTTTATTTTGGATCCTGTGAAGGTCAGTCTAGCAACAACCTTGGTATCCTCTCAAGGGAAGACCGTCGTTCCACGTCGCTTCCGGAGAGCAGGTCCCACTTGGGCCCATGACTCCCTCACGGAGGGCCATGCTGGCTGTAAAGGAACCTTAGACTTGTTGAACAGATTCTACTGGTGGCCGACGGTGAGACAGGACGTCCAAGATTTTGTGAGCTCGTGCCCGACCTGCGCCATGCAGAAACCGCTCATCGGGAGGCCTAGAGGCCTGGTGCAACCATTGCTTGCCCCAGTGGAGCCTTGGACACACATTTCCACCGACTTTGTCGTGGATCTTCCCATCTTGGCAGGTAATTCGATCATTTGGGTAACCGTAGACCGATTCTCCAATATGGCACACTTTGTCCCCCTGCCATAGTTGCCTTCTATACCTGACCTAGCTAACCTTTTCGCCCAGCATATCTTCAGACTTCACGGTTTCCCACAGGATATAGTCTCCGGCCAAGGACCACAGTTTACGGCTCCTTATTGGAAGGCAGTTTGCAAATGCTTCAATGTGCAACTTAGTCTTTCGTCTGCGTCCCATCCTCAAAGTAATGGGTAAACAGAACGAACTAACCGAACCCTGAAGACTTTTCTCCATTCGTTCGTGAACAAATGCCAAGATAATTGGGCCAAGCTACTCCCATGGGCAGAGTTCTCATACAATAATCATACGCATGCTGCTACAGGAAGTTCGCCTTTCCTGGTCGTCTATGGGAAGCAACTTCGACCGCCCTTGCCTTCACCTAAACCTAGTGCACTCCCAGCAGTGCAACTTTCAGCCCGCCAGCTTCTTTCCTTGTGGACGTCTATCCAGGGAAAGATCCATAAAGCCACACCGTCCACCAAGAAATGGGCGGACGGACATCGTCAGCCAGCACCCATCTTCCTCCCAGGAGACCATGTCTGGCTAAGCACCAAAAATCTTCAGCTTCGTATTCCGTCTCGAAGACTAGCTCCAAGATTCTGTGGGCCTTTTCGAGTCGCCGAATGAGTGGGAGCAGTCTCTTACTGACTATGCCTACCCTCCTCCATGCGCATATACGATGTGTTCCATGTGTCATTGCTGAAGCCTCTTGTTCTTGGGAACCGGCCCGTAACATCCTTGACAAGGACTTATTACAGCAGTTCCATCTGGACCACCCAAGTAAACCCGGACCGGCTAAGAGGGGGCGTAAGAGGGTAGGTACTGTTACTGTTCTGGCCGCGAGTGCCGTGACCAGACCCTTACCTCCATGTTTCTGGACCTGTTCCCGCTTTCACCAGCCTAGTTCCTGTCCTGTTCGGCGGCATCCCGGTCAGGGCCGCGCCACCGGGAAGCCTTCCTTGGACACCCTGGCTCTAGGCGCGCGTGTGCCACTTGGGCGCTTTTCTAGGTCATTTCCCGCCAGCGATGACTCCGCCCAAATCCTGACGTCAGACGCCACGGCCTTGATAAGCCGGCCGCGGCCACCCAGTCTTTGCCTTGCAACGGGCTTACCTACCGGATCCCTGTTGCGCTGTGCCCCGGAGCGTCCTTCTTTGCTATCGCTTCGTTCCTGCTTGCCTGCTACAGTACCTGCATGGTTCCTGCTTGCCAGCTACAGAGCCTGCATGGTTCCTGCCTGCCAGCTACAGAGCCCGCTTGGTTCCTGCTTGCCAGCTGCAGTACCTGCTTGGTTCCTGCTTGCCTGCTATAGTTCCTGCCTGGTTCCAGTACCCGGGTCTTGCTACAGTTCCTGCCTGGTTCCAGTTCCCGAGTCTTGCTACAGTTCCTGCCTGGTTCCAGAACCCGAGCCCCATTACAGTACTCACCTACTGTCCTAGTCTGGTTCCAGTTTCCAGTCCTGATCCACTACAGCCTAAGTCCCAGCGGCCGGGCTCCTACGGGCTCCTCCCGGTGGGGCTTCGGCTTCCAAGCGTGAAGCCACCTAAGTCCCAGCGGTTGGGCTCCTATGGACTCCTCTCGGGGGAGTACCAGCTTCCAGGGTGAAGAGCACCTCTGCGTCCAGCCTAAACATCTTCCTCCCGGCCTGTGGTATACTAGAGACTTTTGAATACCTTTCCCAGTCTCCTGCAGGTTGGCCCAAGGGTCCACTAAACTGACATTCCCTAACAACAAGAGCATAATAAAAATTATTTACAGCATAAAAACAATCCTGATTTTCTTTACTTTTTTTTTTTTTTTTGCTGTGCTACATACTGCCTATCCTCCAGGTAAGTTTTTACCTCTGAAAGTCTTATGATTCCAAGCAAGGATAGTTTCTGTTCTGCCACATTATCCTTCAGCCATCATCAGTCTGAAAGTATTTTGAAGGTACTGTATGAAGTCCTGACTTATTGAATAAGTAGAAGTCCTGACTTATTGAATAAGTAGAGCAACACAGAATGTCTGTAATGGCAAAAGGTGCATAT
The DNA here is from genome assembly GCF_901001135.1 of Rhinatrema bivittatum. NCBI lineage: Eukaryota > Metazoa > Chordata > Amphibia > Gymnophiona > Rhinatrematidae > Rhinatrema > Rhinatrema bivittatum. Next base: position 102,946,426 of record NC_042617.1, on the reverse strand, counting down.
TTCAGTCATAGTACATTAGTTCCAGTCCTATTACTTCAATCTTAGTTAAAATCTTACTTATAGTACACTTTAGGATTATTCTTAAATTAGTGGATTGGACAATTTAATAGCTAATGTTCAGTATTTTTAAACATGCCTAAAGAAAGAGCCTGTCTAGCCATATGCATTGCAGCATGGGTTTTTACTTCAAGATAGAAAGAAATAGATCAAGCCAAATTCATAAACCTATTAAAACCAGATGAGGGATCTCAGAAATAATAATCACTACAAAGCAAACTCATGCTATTTGTGCAGTTGGACAGAGACCACTCATCATGGCAATCTTATTGGCCAAGTCAGCTTTTTGCAGTGAATGTCATAGAGTTGTACTGTAAACCACCTGGTGAGAGAACTATTCCTTAGCACAGTCACATAAATAGTCAAGGGTTTTAGGTTGTAGGGTTCTCAATTAAAGATTTTATTTAGAATAGCCCACTAGTTGTTAAAGTCAACACCAGGTAAATTTACGAATAAAGACATTTAAAGAAAAAGATTTGTTTTTAATAAAAATAAAATTGTATTCAATAGCTTGCTAAGCTGGCAGTAAATTATATAATGTAGCAATACTAAAAGTTAAGTTTCTTTAGAGCAATTGCAACAATATTGTTATATAAATTCTTTTAGCATTTCAAGGTGTTTAATAAAATCAAATTAAGTTGCTTTCAGACCAGACCAAAACATTAACACTAAGTTAAATATTTTTATCTTTGCAAATATATCAAACTCTAGAAAACTGGTTTCCGTTCAAAGAGAATATTAATATTAGGTAAGTATTTTTTCATAATTTTTTTTCTTTTATTCTAATACTGTTTCTCAACATTAATTTTACTTTTAAGAATTGATTATTTGTGATAATTTTTGTCTTTTAGATGTAGCTGTGAGAATCAGAAACTAACTTCACTTAAAAGATAAGTACTTGGAAGGATCCAAGATGGCCGCACGCTGAGCTCAGAGCAAGTGAGAATCTTGCAGATTTTGGAATTTTTACCTCATAAAACATGCCAGCAAAGCGAAAGGGTAAGGTACGTGTGAACCCAACTGTACCACTACCTTCACCAATAATGCAGCAGGAAATCACACAATTTTTGAACTCACCAGCAGTAACCCCACGAGTTGAGGAGCCCATTGTGTCAGCTGGGGAGAGAGGACCTCTGATACCGGAGGAGAAGTCGTTGAGCTGAACCCTGAGGCAAGCGCCGACATTCAGAGCAGGGTTGCTGTCCTACCCTGGACCGCAGTTCGAAAGCACCACATCCGGGTCACCTGCAGAGAAGGGATCTGTGACTGAAGCCTTAGTGCAAGGAGGAGTCGTCCCGGGTGAATTGAACAACGCTGGAACTTCAGGTACTCGGCTGGAATTAGCTATATCCATATTAAAATCTTCCAGCCCATGTATATAACTAATGAAAATATATTTGGCATTACCAAAATTTTCTCTTAATCTAATTAAAGAATTAAAAGTAATTGTGCTTTGCCTTGGCAAAGGTGTAATTATGCCGGTCGTTCAGCATCTTGGCTTCAGGTAACCATTCCATCACCATGCTTCCCCTTGGTTACTAGAGATGTGAATCGGAACCGGAATCAGTTCTGTTCCGGTTCTGATTCAAATCGTGCATTTTTTTTCGTTTGGCCCGATCGTTTTTTTTTTTAATCGGCTGCGCCTGATCCGATAAACAAAAAACCCACCCCGACCCTTTAAAACCGCTCCCTTAGCCTCCACCATCCTTCCGACCCCCCCAAAAATGTTTTAAAATTACCTGGTGGTCCAGTGGGCCCCGGGAGCGATCTCCCGCTCTCAGGCCGTCGGCTGCCACTAATAAAAATGGTGCCGATGGCCCTTTGCCCTTACCATGTGACAGGGTAACCGTGCCATTGGCCGGCCCCTGTCACATGGTAGGAGCACTGGATGGCCGGCACCATCCTTAAAAATGGCGCTGGCTTTCTGTACACTTTTCCGGTGCCGGCTGAAATTAATGCCTGCCTTTGGCAGGCGTTAATTTCTGAAAGCAAAATGTGTGTCTTGGCTGCACATTTTACTTTCTGTATCGTGCGGGACTAATTAATAGGCTCATCAACATGCATTTGCATGTTGTGGGCGCTATTAGTTTCGGGGGGGGGGGGGGTTTGGACGCGCATTTTCCACACGCTATTACCCCTTACTGTATAAGGGGTAAAAATAGCGCGTGGAAAACACGCGTCCAAATGGGGACTAATGGTGCGCTCAGCCTGAGCGCACTTTACTGCATCGGCTGCGAGCTGCTTTCACTTTACAATGCAGCATAGAGCTGCTCACAGACAGCCCTTACTGCTTCCCCTCTGGGCCATCTCAATTTCTTTAAAAAAACTTTGGGCCATGCTCCACAATGTTTCTCCACAGCCACCTCTTTTTCAAAATTAAAAAAACTCTGGCCAGATCTTCTTTTGGTTTACAGGTCCCAGCACAGCTTCTGAGACAGTTCTCCAGCAGCACTACAGAGCCCCAGGAGATGACACAGCACTCGGGGCAGGTAACTTAATTATTTTTATTTCCACCCTATTTACAGCACAAATATATATATTGTAGAATGAATCAGCCCCTTTAATTTCAGTGATGCTTTTTTTTTAAATAAAAAAAGCTTTTATTGAAATTTTAACTAATACATTTTCATAATTACATCATCTCATTAAATTTTTGATAATACCATGACTTTGCTTTTCAGATTCTTTCTAAAGACACATTGACTGAAGGAAAAAAAAAAAAGCATAAACATAAAATACATAAACTGTATTATTGTGGGGGGGGGGGGGTGGGGTTGGGGGGTGTAGGGCTGATGTGCACGGAGCAGGAGAGAGACCTTGGGGTGATAGTGTCTAACTGAAGTCGGTGAAACAATGTGGCAAAGTGATAGTTAAAGCCAGAAGAATGCTGGGCTGCATAGAGAGAGGAAAATCTAGTAAGAGAAAGGAAGTGATGATCCTTTTGTAAGTTCTGTGTTTAGTTCTGGAGACCCTATCTCCAAAGGGACAGAGACAGGATGGAGGTGGTCCAGAGAAGGGCGACCAAAAAGGTGGATGGTCTTCATAAAATGACTGAAGAGGAGAGATTGAAGATCCTAACTATGTATACCCTGGAGGAGAGGAGGAGCAGGGGTGACATGATACAGACTTTCAGATACTTGAAAGGTTTTAATGATCCATGGTCAACAACAAACCTTTTCCGTTGGAAAAAAATCAGTAGAACTAGGGGTCATGATTTGAAACTCCAGGGAGGAAGACTCAGAACCAATGTTAGGAAGTATTTCTTCACGGAGAGGGTGGGGGATGCCTGGAATGCCCTTCCGGAGGAAGTGGTGAAGACTAAAACTGTGAAGGATTTCAAAGGAGCATGGCATAAACACTGTGGATCCATAAAGGCTAGAGGATGGAAATGAAGAGAAGAGGCATGGGGGTGGCTTGCTGGAATGGTGGCTACTACCTGGTGATTACTACTCTTACTCAATAAGCCTTCACACGATTAATGCAACTCGAACATTGCTCTCTGCTTCAACGGCAAGGGGAAATGTGGAAAAGAAGATTTGCATTCAGACAACAACCAACCAACAAGGACTGACCTGGGTAAACAAATAAGCGTGGGGGTAACTTGCTTGTTGCGGTGGTTACTACCCTAAACCAATTAAGCCTGATTCTTCACTTTGAATGCATATCTAGTAGGGATGTGAATCATTTTTTGATGATTTAAAAAAATCGTCCGATATTTTTTAAATCGTCAAAAATCCTTAGAGTGCGCGATACAATAGAAATTCCCCCGATTTATCGTGAAAAATCGTTAATGGGTTAGTGTCCACTAACGGGAGTTATATGGGGGGAGGATGGGAAAACTGGCACACCAAAACAACCCCTAAACAACCCCTAAACCCATCTCGACCCTTTAAAACTAAACCCTTACCTTCCCTCACCCTCCCTCACCCCCCCAAAACTTTTTACGAGTACCTGGTGGTCCAGTGGAAGCCCCGGGACCGATCTCCTGCTCTCAGGCCATCGGCGACATTTTGGCTGCCACTAATAAAAATGGAGCCGATGGCCTGATAAAAGAAAAACCCACCAACCCTTTAAAAATGACCCCTTTGCTTCCCCCACCCTCCCGAACCCCCCCCAAAACCGTTTTAAAATTACCTGGTGGTCCAGTGGGGGTGCAGGGAGCGATCTCCCACTCTCAGGCCATCAGCTGCCACTAATAAAAATGGCGTCGATGGCCCTTTGCCCTTACCATGTGACAGGGGATATCGGTGCCACTGGTCGGCCCCTGTCACATGGTAGGAGCAATGGATGGTCTGCGCCATTTTTTAAGATGGCGCTGGCCATCCATTGCTCCTACCATGTGACAGAGGCCAGCCAATGGCACCTATAGCCCCTGTCACATGGTAAGGACAAAGGGCCATCGGTGCCATTTTGATTACTGGCAGCCGACGGCCCGAAAGCGGAAAATCATTCCCGGGACCCCCGCTAGACCACCAGGGACTTTCAGTAAGTTTTTGGGGGGTCAGGAGGGTCAGGGTTGTAATTAATTACATTTAAAGGGTTGGGGTGGATTTCGGGTTTCGTTTTCAGGGTAGCCAAAATAAAATCGGCCCAAACTGCGGGAAAACGAGATTTCCCGCGGCAGGCCAATAATGAAGGCTGAACCAAAAGCTTTGGCTGAATCACATCTCTAGTTTGTAGTGGGCCAGCAGGGCTATGTCAGTGTGTCTGAGAGAAGGCCTTTTTTTTATCATGTGTGATAATAGCCACGATCCATGATAATGGACGTTATGGCACGATAAAAACTTTTTTCCCCTCTACCAGAAAAAAAAGGGTGTTATTTCCCATGTTAAATTTCATGTTATTATGCATTATTTTACTGCGAAATGCAGGAGTCCCTCATTTGCATAATTTTCCTGGTTTTGGTTAATCATTCTTATATTTTCATGCTAGCACGTGATGCAATAAAGATCATGCGTTAGACCCCTTTTATTGCATGATAGGGCCCTAATGCAATTTGATGAATGACGCTGTAAGTTTGTACCTGAGGCAAAGGTGGGTAAAGTGACTTGCCCAAGGTCACAAGGAACAGCAGTGGGATTTGAATGCTGCTTTCCATGGCTCATAACCCACTGCTCTAACCGCTAGGCTACTCCTCTATTGAAATACCTCTGAGGTTTCCATTCACCGGAGGCAAGTCTCTTTCAATAGAAAAGAAGCTCTAGCACTAGGGATCATGTGATGAGAGTGAAAAGAGGTAGACGAGTAATTTTAGGAATAATATTTACAGAGACTATAACAAATGCATGGAACAACCTTCCAGTAAAGTTGGTGGCAACAAAAACAGTATCTGAATTCAAGAAATCATGGGAGAAACATAGGGGAATATTTGAGGGAGTGAAGGGAATAGTTAAGCTAAATTAGTTGGGTGAATGGGCAGAGTAGATAGGCCACACACGTAGTCTTTTTCTGCTGTCACATTTCTCTGTTTCTAGATACTGCCAGTTGCCCTCTGTTGCTCTGCACTGTCAGCTTGTGAGCATCCCAATAGTCTATTGACAGAAGAAAAGTTTTAAACACATCAGTAGCTGATGTTCATGTTTTTTTTATATTAATTATTTTTAGTTGAAAGGGATGTCTCCACTGGCTTTTCTTTCCCAGTGAGCCAATTAGTCTATTGAAGCACACAATTTTCCTCTCTTCCCCTGGCAAGTGTAATGAGGACAATCAATAAATGACAAGTCTGTTTTTTTTTTAAGAGACTTTGTATTTTAAGAATGAGGTGATGACATTCTTTTCCTTTTTGGTACCATCAACTTAACGTTCCTGCTTCATTATTATTTTACCTCCTTCACCCTCATACCTTTTAAAAGGGAATTTCCTTGTTTTCCCAATTATTTTAACTTAAAACTCAACTCATCTGCCTCATTCATACCAATTAAAATCTGTAAAAATGCTCCAAATTAGCATGGCTTCATATTTTTGACTAAGTGCTTAAGCTGTCACTGCTTTGAGCAAACAGTTGTTCACAGAAAGAGTACTTTCTGTCTATCTGTGAAGAATCAATATCATAGATGTCCTTCCTGTTCAAATCCACAACTGTCTCTTCAAATGTCATTTATAACTGATACTTTTCTGATAAGATTGAAATTGTTTAAATTTAAAGAATTCCATATGGACTCAAAGAGATCTTTTTAAGTGCCCTGAAAACTCTTTTGAAGGTTGTTCCATTTAGTAATACATTTTAAATCACAATTTCTTCATACATCTGTTGGCACAGTCTGTCCTTCCACTCAATAGCATTGCAAAAAGGTGGCCCGAATGTTTCTCATACTATAACAGCTCCCCTCATGAATATTTAAATTAGCCACTTATAGGGGATCTTTTTGTTTGTGGAACTTCTTGTCTGCCCCTGTTTCCGATGGGGATCCTTTATGGTGCAACACATTGGCTCTCACATGCTTTATTCCATTCATCCAAAGTAACAATCTTCAAATTCCACAATTCTAGTCAACTTTCTTCATCACCCTCTTCCTACAAACCCCATTTAGGTCCATCTGAAGAACTGAATGATTACTCCATGATATTAGCAAAAGCTTCATATAATCAACCTATTATACTACCGATTGTTAGATTCCAGCTGCCTTCCGAAACTCCTCGGTGGTGGGCGTTCACTGTGTGGCAGGGATCCGCAATTGGATTCTTTGATGCGTGTAATACTAGGACCCAGCGAAGAGATGCTTAGGGCGTGCATGCACATTGGTGCGCACTATTAGGGTGCATGTTGGTGGGAGAGTTGGGTACCCACCCCGATGATGATGTCACATTCTCAAGTCTACTTAGCCTGCCTGGAGTTGGATTTGTTGCCTCAGCAAGAAGGTCTCCTGGTTCCTACTTCTAGTCTTTGGTTTTGCTCAAGCTCTCCAACCTGGTTTCATCTTTTCAGCTGTGTTTCAGTCTTTGATTGTGGCTCCATGCAGTCTCAGCCTTATCACAAGCCATAAGCCTTACCTCAAGCTATCAGTCTTGCCCTTGCCTGGCTTTAGCTGCAGCCTGGTCTTTGTATAGATTTTTGGCCTCAGTCATGGTCTGGCCTGTGCCAAGACTTGCTCACCCCCTGCTGGCATGGGTCTCAGGACTCTACGAGGCTGTGTCATGGCAAGAGGGGCTCATGCATTTGTAGTTCCTTCTCCTTCTCACCCTGGCTTTTTTCTCTCACACTTCAGTGGCTTAACTTGAGTAGAAATAAAACCCCTGAAACTATACTTGCTCCATAAACTTCAATGGGATCTGAAAATAAATGCAAACTTTAGACACATTCATTTCATTTTAAATGAAACAAAATGAAAATGTTGTCTTTTGTTTTGGATTACCAATTTGTTTCAAATGAATGCACATCCCTAATGACTTCTGCACCAATGGGTCTTGAAGAGAATAACTGCACCAAGGAACTAAGTCATATTTCAGTTCTTGTGGTATCAGTGAATCCAGTACCAAATTTGCCACATGAGTTAGAGGAGAATCTTCATTGTCTGCCTGAAGTGACCTCCTATATGCTCAATCATAATGTGCAAATTGTGCATTTGTTTTCATTGTACTGAAAAGTCTGCAACAGAAACTTTCCTTTTGCCATTAGTTTACCAAGCAAATCAAAGTGTTTTTTAATCTTTTGTCATTTTTTTAAACCAATAAGACAGCTTAAACAACATAAATTAATGACAACACTGAAATGGAGTTTAATGCTTCTTAGGATTTAGGAGTACCAAAAACAGAAGTCTCGGTTTTTCAATTTTATGAGCTGCCCTTTTGCCCTATGTTTGTATATTTTCCATACATAATCTACTGCGCAGGGATATGACATGAACCAATACAGCAAAACACCCACAGGGTAAGAAGGGGGTTGTAAGACATAAAAGTCAAAGACTCATGGGAGATTCTATAAATTCTGCTGAGTGCATTTTGATCTGGTCTGCATTTGATTTCCTGGGAGCTTTGCATGAATCTCTTTTCCTAATTATTTAAGCAATGCAACAAATGATTTTGTGTTTATAACACATTGTTTGTATGTGTGTGTGTATTTGGGGTGGTAGCACAGCAAGTCAATGTAATTACTTTAATAAATAACTGAAGACAAATTGAGCCGGAAAGCAGAGTTCAGAGGAGTAACAACTGTGGCTGGTCGATGGCTCATTAGAAGGAATAAGGCAGGATGCAGACTTCAAAATTTGATCACACGTGTTCCCGTGTCAACTACTGATGCTGTAATCAAGTCTCCATGTATTGAGGCAAAAGTGTAGCTATTTATTCTTTGAGGATTCATACAAATCCATTGGTGCAGAACATCGTATAAAATCTTAAATCGGCCTGGTGCTATAAAAAATAATGAGCTCATTATAACACTGTGCTTTCATTACTTTTATCACAGTATTTGTACTGTAATAAAGATTATAAACAAATAAGAGAGCACAACTTCCCACTATCAACATGTCAATAACAAAAAAAGAGGAAAAAAACCCCCAGATCTATCAAAAAGAGAACATTTATATATATATATATGAAAAATAAGTAATCTAATAATAGTAAGTGATTTGATAAGTGATTGCTTATGATTCTGGCTACAGACTATTGAGGGCAGAAGAAAGTGGGTTTTGTTCACAGTACTTAAACATTTTGTACCACTCTTTTTGATAGATCTCTCTTTTTTGGGCTCTTCATTATTAATTACTGATTACTGTACTAAAGATGCCTGGAAGAAGAATGTAATTTCAGTTTGAGCCACATTCAATAGGGATGTGCATAGACTTCTTCTGTTTTATTTGAAATGAACCCCTCCCCCCCCCCCCGCCAACACACACAAAATAATAAAAAGAAATGAAAAATTAAATTAAACAAAAATTGTTCCGATCCCTGCAAATTGAAAAAAAAAACCCACCTCCCAGATTCTTCCCTGATGCTCTCAGTCTCTCTCGGACCCTCTTACCACATGAACACTTTAAAATCTGTTTAAATCTTAATGGGGCAGGAGTGATCCCTGATTGCTCCTGCTCTGTCACTGCTGCTATTTAGAATGCTGCCAAAATGACCAGATTCAGACTGGTGCCATTTTGTATAAATATAAGAACATAAGAAGTTGCCATACTGGGTCAGACCGAGGTTCCATCAAGCCCAGCTTCCTGTTTCCAACTGTCTGGCAAGTACCCAAACATTAACTAGATCCCATGCAACTAATTGACTAACAGCAGTTCATGGAGTTCTCCTCCTGGAACTTGTCCAAACCTTTTTCAAACCCAGCTAAGCTAACTGCCTTAACTATAGCCTCTGGCAACAAATCCCAGAGCTTCATTGTGCATTGAGTGAAAAAGAATTTTCTCCAGTTTCTTTTAAATAATCGTAAAAAAAAATCCTTTTTCAAACTACAAATACTTAAAAAACTTAAACCTTTGCTACTTCCTTCTGACTTCCGTTCTGTGGTTCCGCAAAGATCACATTACACCCATTCTACAATTTCTACATTGGCTGCCTTTATCATACCATATACAATTGAAAGTACTTGTTATCATACACAATCTCATCGATAATCCACCATCAGTTTGGTTATGTTCAATGTTAAGACTCTATAAACCATCCCGACAATTGCAATCAATGGACAAATGTATACTTGAGATTCCTACAATAAAGACGGCAAGATTAGATCTGACTCACAGACGTGCATTTTCTGTTGTTGGCCCGATTTTGTGGAACGCACTCCCAGAAGACATCCATCTCATTTCAGATACTAAAGAATTCAAAAAAGTACTTAAAACATACTTTTGTGCCATTGGCTATAATAATTCATAGATGCAATGCACTTTTCCCATCAAGAACATTGCCCTTGCCATTTTAGTACTTATTTTATTCTTTACTTGTTTATCTATCATTTCTATGATTATCTATTTGTATAACTAAATTTTATATTTTTTATTATTTTATTGTTCCATTCTTTTATTATTTGTATTATTGTAAATTTTATGTATGTTTGAATTGTAAACCACTTACATCTTTAATCCAACTGTATTGGCGGTATATAAGAAATTTTAAATAAATAAATGTGCTACTTGCTAATTTCATAAAGTGCCTTCTAGTTCTTCTATTATCTGAAAGAGTAAACAACTGATTTACATTTACCTGTTCTAGTCCCATGAATTTGTAGATCTCTATCATATTCCCTCTCAGCTTTCTCTTTTCCAAGCTGAATAGCCCTAACCTCTTTAGTCGTTCCTCATAGGGCAGCCATTCTGTCCTCTTTATCATTTTGGTCACCCTTCTCTGTACATTCTCCAGTGCATCTATATCATTTTTGAGATGCGGAAACCAGACTTGAACACAGTACTCAAGGCACAGTTTCACCATGGAGCAATACAGAGGCATTATGATATTTTATTTACCATTCCCTTCCTAATAATTCCTAACATTCTGTTTCCTTGTTTGACCCCTGGTAGCACACTAAGCTGGTGATTTCAATATATTGTCCACTATGACGCCTACATCTTTTTCCTGGGTAATATACCTAACATGAAACCTAACATCATGTAACTACAGGATGCGTTATTTTTCCCTATATGCATTGCCTTGCACTTTACCACATTAAATTTTATCTGCCTTTTGGACATGCAATCTTCCAGTCTCACAAGGTCCTTCTGCAAATTACCACTATCCGCTTGTGATTTAATTACTCTGAAAAATTTTGTGTCATCTGCAAATTTGATCACGTCACTCATTGCTCCCCTTTCCAGATTGTTTATAAATATATTAAAAAGGACCAGTCCAGAGCACAACTTCGGTGCTATTCCAGCCCCTCTAGCCAGGCGGCAGTGTGGACACCCGGATTTGGGGCCTTCCAGGAGCCCTCAGGAGCAGGCAGCCAGCGGCTTCCTGGCGAGCACAATTTCAGCGCTCTTCCAGCCACTCCAGCCAGGTTCAGAGCAGACACACAGGAGCCCTCAAGAGCAGGCAGCCAGCGGCACAATGCTGGCATGCTAAAGGGGCATGCCCCTTCTCTTGTTTTTTCTTCTGGCATTTTTATTCATTCTATTATGGGGTTAAAAAAGCAAGGGGAAGACCGGGACTCCTACCACCATATCTACTCTGGTGAGTGGCCCTCTGGATACACATTTTCCTCAATTTAATACCTTAATACCTGTTGCAGCCATCGCTGCTCGACGTCTCCACTCCGCCCTCCTTATCTTCTTGGCGACTCCCTCTTGCTCAAGTGGAAGATTGGCTGCCATGGTGTCTCTCTGCCATTTTCCTCTGGCATCTCCGTCGTGGCTCGACGCTGCAACCCGCCATGTTTCACAAGGGCCTAAAGGCACACGCGTAGTGCGGCCCCGACTGATGTACCAGCAGTGGCGTGAACCTCAGGGGCATCCCCCTGAGATGACGTCATCAGTACCGGATATATAAGGTCTTGGAAATCGCTAACTAATCGAGTTAGCAAGGAGTTGGATACAGGTTCCGCTACCTAAGCTACTCTGCCTCCTCGGACTTACCAGGGGTACCCGTTCCTCAGGGTCCTCGCTCTCTCTTTGTTTTTCAGGTCACAGTCAGGAACCGGCACTCGCTCCTCGAGGGCCCATGTTCCCGGATTGGTTGCTGAATCTCTCTTCTGCCTGGAAGTCATCACTGCCTACTACACCAGTGAGCACCTTCTTTCTTTCAGAGCTTTCCCTGGAACCAGGTACTTGCTCCTTGAGGGCCTACTCATTCCAACACCTGGACTACTGCTAGAGACTATTGTGAGTGTTACCATCAAGGCTCTGTTCCTGAACTCTGCATACCTTGCCTACTCACTATATTCAGTTTCTCTTCAGCTCAGTTATCCAGGATCGCTGTTCCAGTACCTGAGGGACTACAACCCAGCCGGGCACTTCCAGCTCACTACTGCCACCTCTGGTGGTTCAATATACTGTTTAATAAAAGAACTAGTGTGTGTCTGTCTCCATACTCTGAGCCTGACCAGTGGTCCCTCTCGGGATCTTCCCCTGGGGGCATGGTCATCTGCCACCGGCCCAAGGATCCATCCACAACTACCTCATACATCAACAGAAGAGGGGCAGAAAGACACTTTTTCCCAGATCTTAGAAAAAATTACTTCTTTGTTTCCCGAAATAGGCATCTTCAGAGGTCCTCTGCAACAGGCCACCACCACTTCAGGAAAGGTCTTCTCTAAACCTGTGCTTCTTCAACTCAGGGTGCCTCGGAAAGTCCCAGGCCTTCAACAGGGCTCCTTTACTCAACAGTTCAAAATTCTTCTCAGTCCCTGGACAAAACACTCTGTACCTCAGTTGGAGAGTATAGTATTGAAGTCCAAACCCACCCTGAAAGGTCTTAGAGGGTTTCCAAGGCTCCAGGTAGGCCAAAAAGCAACTAAGGAAAGAAATTCCAACCTCTCTCACTATCTTCCAACTTAAGGTGCTCCCATAGCTCTGCAGAGGATATCCATTACAGCCCTGCAATGGAAGGGCTGGCAATGAATGATCATCCCCCTAATTCTTAGTTAAGGTTGCTAAAAGAGTAGGAATGCATAAATTAGAGTCCTTTAAATGTATTGGTGTATTCCCTATTAATCTGGTAGTGACCTGCAAGGTAACAAGGGTGGGAGGGGAGGGAACGACAGACACTAGAATTACCTACCTTAGACGGTTTTTATTATAGGCACATACACTCTGAAGAATATAGCTCACTATTCCCTATACGTACCCAAATCAGTCCAAACTCCTGGGTTTTGCCTTCCTTCCAGCAGATGGAGACAGAGAATGTTTTACTGACACTGCTACTTAACCATGTGTGCCACTTGCAGTTCCTCAGTATTTCTCTGTCTCCAGCAGATGGTAGATGGTGCAAAACCTACAGTTCTGCAATCTGGGCAATTTTTTGTTTTGAGCCTTCTTCCTGGGGTTTTTTGGATCTTGGTGAGTCCTTCCCTGTCTGGTTAAGGTGGATGAGATGGGGGTTCAGGCTCTGGGGAGCATTGCCGCGAGGTTCACGCTGGGGTAAAGATCCCTTTCTGCTCAGTGCGGGAGCGACGGCCATTTTAAATTCACATTTGGCCATAACCACGTTGGTGGGAGAGGAAGGGGCTGCCCTCCCGCGGTTGTCCCTGGTGTGTTCAGGCTCCAGGGAGGATCAGGGAGGCTTGGAGGGGGAAGAGGTTCCCATGCTGCCCTTCCCTGGTTCCTCTCCTGCTGGGGCTGGGGTTTCTAAGCCGTTTTCAGCTGACTTTGTGTTGCTGTTGCATGAAGAATATTTGGCCAAGCAGCAAGCAGATTGTTCTAGCTTGGATTCCCGGTTCCAGCTGTCGGAGGGGCATGCTGTGCCAAGCCGAGTTCTTCGGTAGAATGTGCCAGTGGGGACAGGAAACCCTGCTGGCAATGATTTGTCAGTAGATCCGGCAGCAGGAGGTGTGGGTCTGGGGGATGACTCAGAGGGAATCCCGGTCCCCGAGGTGGATGACCCAAAGGTAGCTCGTTTTTTTAGAAAAGAGGAACTTGCTCCTTTAATTCCTCAGGCTATTCAGGTGCTGGGAGTTAAAGTTCCTCAGGAACTTTAACTCCCAGCACCTGAATAGCCTGAGGGGTAGATCTGAATAGCCTGAGGGGGTAGATCTGGTCCTGAATAGCCCATCCAGGACCAGATCTACCCCCTTGATTTGAAGGGGGTAGATCTGGTCCTGGATGGGCTATGTAGTCCCCTGACGTCCTTCCCTTATCACAAGACTGTGAAGAGGTTGGTTGACAGTGACTGGGGAAACTCCTGACTCAGGTTTAAAGGTGGGAAGGGCCATGATGAAGCTCCTATCCATTGCCTGAGCAGACATTGGATCTTTTCGCCCTTCCTAAGGTCAATCCTGTGGTTTCGGCGTTTACTGAAAAGACTACCATCCCGGTGGTAGGATCCGTGGCGTTGAAAGACATCCAGGATCATAAACTGGAGGTGCACCTCAAAAGGATATTTGAGGTGTTGGCCCTGAGTTTTCATGCTGCTATTTGTACTAGTTTTATGCAGTTTGCTTGCCTGCGCTGCGTACAGCAGATCAGGAAAGTCTGCCAAAGTCAGGCAAAGAGGCGAACAGGGCTGAGCGAGTTGAGGTGGCAGCGGCTTACGAGGTGGATGCTCTGTATTATTTGGTTCAGACATCCTCTCGGATTATGGTGTCTGTGGTTTCGGCCAGAAGATTGTTTTGGTTGCCTAACTGGTTGGCAGACATTATCTTCTCTCAGCTAGGTTCGCTGCCCTTTAAAGGCCGGCTCCTGTTTGGGGAGGACCTGGAATGGTTGATGCAGTCTCTAGGTGATAATAAGGTTCTCAGATTGCAGGAAGATAGGCCTAAAGGCAAGAGATTTTTTCAGGTTCGTTCCCATTTTTGGGATGTTCGGAGGTCTCATCCAACAAGAGCAGTGCAAGATCCACAAAAGCAGTTTTCCTTGTGGGGACAGTCCTGGGGTCAGTCCTTTTTACCTCTCCCCCAAACTTTTTAAGCCCTAAAATTTCCAAAAGCAATACTCCACGATCCTCCTTAGCCACCAACAAGATGATCTTATCCTCTAAATGCTGCCACAGGAGACACTAGAAAATAACTTATCTAGCTCCCTGATCTTCTTTTTTATTTAAAGACACACACATACACACACACACACACAGAGTAAAAGAAATGACTTTACCTGGCTTTTAGTCAAGGCACACACACACTTGAAGTTAATTTACCTCACAATTTAACCTCTGCCTGAACTTAAGTACTAATATTATCCAGCTAGCAATATTTACCAATCCTCTTCAGCGACCAGCAAAAAGAAAATAACAAGGGCAGAGGCTGGGAGCATTGGGGAAAAAGTGTTTATTTTTCTGAGAGGCAAGGACCAGACAATTTTTTAAAATACAATGGAAAACAAATGTGATTTTGTTTTTCTTTTTTGTTTCAAAATGACACAAAATAGGAAATTTTGTTAAAAATTAGCATATCACTAATGTTCAGACAATGGTCTACCAGGTTACAGGCACAGATGGTATCTGGTCTTATGGACATTATTGGGGTATGGGATCATGGACTGACAGCAGTGGCAAAAAAATTAAAGCAGCACTCCATGGTCTCCTTCATGGAGAGGATTAACCAGCGGGAAAAAGGAGGTGATAATGCCCTGGCAGAGATCCTTGGTGAGGCTTCGCCTTGAGTACTGTGTTCAGTTCTGAAGCCTGTATCTCAATAAGGATAGAGACAGGATGGAGGCGATCCAGAGAAGGGCAGCCACAATGGTGTGAGGTCAGTATCCAAAGACTTATGAGGACAGGCTGAAGGATCTAAATATGTACATCCTGGAAGAGAGGAGGTGCAGGGGGGACATGATGCACATCAGACCTTCAGATACATGAAAGGTCTTAATGATGCACAAACTTCAAAACGTTTCTATTGGAAAGGAAACTGTAGAACTAGGGATCATGCTAAGAAACTCTAGGGGGGACGACTCAGAACCAGCATCAGGAAATATTTCTTCACAGAGAGGGTGGTTGATGCCAGGAATGCCCTTCCGAAAGAGGTGGCAAACAGTTAATGAATTCAAAAGGGTGGGGAAAACACTGTGGATCCGTAAAGACTAGAGATTGGAAATGATGAAAAGGGTGCAAGGGGTAACCTGCTAGGAGGGGCATTACTACTATAAGAACTTGCTGCGCAGACTGGATGGGCCATTTTGTCTTTCTCTGCTGTCATCACTATGTTACTATGAGCTCGATTTTAAGACACCCGCACACGAGGTTCCTGGCATGCGCACATGGACGCGCTGATTTTATAACATGCGCTCATTGCCACCACATGTAATAAAATACAATATCCATGTGATGTTATAATTAAGGAGCGATGTTACAATTAAGGAGCGGACTGGAAGGGAACTTCCTAACCCTAACCTTATCCTTCCTCCCTCTTCCCCTCTCCTCACTGACCCCTAAACTAAACCTATCTATCCCCAATTTTTTTTTTATACTTACTGCTGCTCCAGAGCAGAAGTAAACTCCGGCTGCCGGCATGCGCATCCCCTGGACAGCGTCTAATGGCGCTGTCCCGGCCCCTCCCCCTGCACTGCCCCTCCCCTCCCCGCCCAGACTCCACAGCCTGCTCCTTTTAACAAGCCCGGCACTTCTGAGCGTATCGAGGGTTACGTGCATGGCCGGGCCCTTTCTAAAATTCGTGCGGCATGCACAGGGCTAGGCCACACATGTAACTCCCAATCTTTATGCACACAGGGCTTTTAAAATTTGGGCTTATATATTCATAACACTACCAGGCAGTACCTTTCACTACAAATCACTAAACTAGGATGGAAAATAATTCCTGGTTTATATTCATTCCCACACTGCTGATGTCCCGATGATGCTAATGGGGGCCAATTGAAATGCTACTGCTGCTGTTTTCTAAATGGCCCCATTGGTGTTGCAGAGGAAATGAAAATGCACTGTTTACCCCTAGAGACTTTTTTATGTTTCTATTATATTGTGGCGAATTGATAAAAGTCACCTTCTGTGGAGTGAAATGTGTTGGATTGTTTGAAGAGCATTGTTTTTCTAGAGAGTGACATACAGAGTCGGACTAATTCATGCTAAATCATGCAGAAGAACTTTACTTTGGTTATCTTTTCTATGCAGGAGCCTTATAAACATGGACTGCTGATTTATATACAACATAACAATATAGTACGAAAGCATCTTGGACTCACTGTTTTATTTTCAAACTCTAGAGTGATTTGAGAATTGTGCAGAGAATTCCAAGCACTGAGCAAGGCTAATAAATGTAAGTTTAAAACTATAGGACTTGGTTGGGGGAGGGGGGATGCAAGGAGGATATTTTACACCTTTAGTATCTGTATTTTTGCTGTAAAACTGTCCCTTCCTATCTCACCATACCCCTGGCCAAAAATAATTCTGTGTACAGCTAAAATCATTGAAAAAAATATTTATATGCTTTATAATTACATTAAAAAAAAACATCTTGCGATGCAAAGGTATTGCAAAGGTATTGATGTAAGAAAAAAAAGGAAAATTACAAATTAAGGGAAACTGAGTACCCTCAATCCAAACAAGTCTGCAGTTATTGGAGAATCCAAGCTATAAACCAACTGTAAACCCCTCTTTGGTGGGTGTCCTGAATAAAGGGGTATATAATTGTTCTAGGGCCACAAACTCCTTTTTTTTCTCTCTCTCTCTTCTCACTGTCCACAGGCCCCAGGTCCTGGAGTCCTTTCTGTAGGGGATGAGGGAGTGGAGGAATATATCCTCCAAGACCCGATACAAACAGGGGGGGAACACAAAGTCTCTCAGTCTCTTTCCCTCGCAGATGATTTCACAATTGGGATGTTCTTATGTTAGTGGCACTTTGTATTCTCACAAACGACACTGGACTCGCTGGTGGGGTGTTGCAACAAAATTGTTACTGCCACCAAAAACATCTTCAGTCTAATTAGCAATCAAAATTCGACAACTGATCTTCTCAAACAAAATTCCAAAAGTACTGTGTGTCTCAGGCCAGCACAGCCAAGTTAGTGTCCCTTCAGCTAACCGTTACTTGGAAACAAATACAAAGCTCCTGAGGGATAAAAGTGGGCAATTAGGGGCCGATGCAATATGGTGTGCTGAGCCTAGTGCACTATTAACGAGCAGTCAGACGCGGGTAAAATAGGCGCTAATCAATCCCCTAATGCAATAAGGGGATTAATACCTATTCAATGTGCGTCTAACGCGGAGTGAATGCAATAGCGCTCTTCACATACAAATGCATGTGAATGAGGCTATTAGGCATTCACTCCTGATGCAAAAAGAAAAATGTGCGTCTCCGAAGAAAAATAAAATAAAATAAAAAAAGTGACAATCAGGCCCATCACAAAAACCGACGCCGAGTTTAATGGTGCCGATTTTCGTGGCTGTCCGCCACTAAGGAAAACCGATGCTGATAAACCCAGTGTTGGTTTTCAGCGAGAAACCCACTAGCGAAACGTTCTTCTCTCTCTCCATTGCGCAGCCGGCCCAGCTCGTCCTCTGCCTCCTCCATGCGGCGCGAGACCCCGGTGACCTTCCGGCGCGATCCGATTCCTCCCGGCAGTCCGAGCGGCGAACTTCCTCCAGTCCCGTCGATGCGCTGGGGCACTGCAGGAGGAGAGTTCAGTCCCTCCCTCCGCCTCTTCTTCCCGAGCGGGAAGAAATCCAGCTTCACTTCAAAGTGTTGATAATGATCTTTACTTTTCTAAACTTTTATAGTGTAGCGGAGGCTAAAATAAATATTTGGATTACTTACTTCCCAGGTCCCAGGCAGAGTTGGGTGTTAAATAGGAAAGTGCTGCAGTAGCTGAAGAGGCAGGCAGAAAACCAGCACATGGAGGGAAGACCCAGCAGAACTGCTCAATTCACAGCAGTGACAGCAAAGTGCCCGGAGCTGTGCTGCAGGAAGAGGAGCACCGGGGAGAGCATGGCCAGCTGGAGGAAGTGAAGAGCCTGGCTATGAAGAGAGGGCGCGCCCTGGAGGCAGAGACGAATTGCGGCATGCAGCACAGAAGCCCAGGTAGCAATCCTGCTGCTGAAGAAATGCCGATAAACCCGGTGTTGGTTTTTGTGACCGCCGTACGGCAGTCACGTAAACCGTCTGGGTTTGCGATCCCCTAATTTAAATATTGCATGGCGCGCCCCCCCCCCCCCCTTTGGGGCGCCATGCGCGCGTTAAGATAGCAGGCGCTGTCTGTTCAGCGCCTGCTTTCTACGCGCCTTTATTGCATCGGGCCCTTAGTAGGGAATGGGATCTCCTGATCTCTTTTTCTGAAGTTTCTCTTGGACCTCGGGGTTAGAAAGTCCCAGAACAGCATAAACCAAAATCTTTTTTCCTCTTGGGCAGGAACTAGTGGCCAAAATTACTCCCAAACAAAATTATTCTCCAAAAATAAGATTTTACATGGAAACGGCCCTCCTCATATGTTCTTTCACTCTGCTGGAGATCATCAACCAGAGCTTCATGATCACAGCATAGTTATCAGCTTCAGAATCCATCACCAAAAATATCAGCACATGAAATTACAAAAAAGATCTTTTTTTATGACTAAATTTATGCCATGGAATGAACTCCCAGTGTATTTGAGGGGGGAACTTGATTTATAACAATTTTGTGGTCTTTTGAAGAACTGGTTCATGATCTCAGACTTATGAATGAATTTATTTTGACCAGCAATAAAGTGGCTTACAACTGTTTATTTTGTATTTTATATTATTATTTTGTTTTGTTTGTTTTTATTGTAATGTATTAATTTGTTGTACATTGCTAAGAAAGATCTTATTGTAAGATCTATATAGCAATTCATACATTTTATAAATAAATAATTAATTGATTAAAATATCCCTTTTTTCTTCTCCTGCAAAACACCACTGTGCCTCCTTGTATTTCAGGCAGGGAATTGAAGCACATCTTGATTTCCTCCAGGCAGGGAGAACAACCTACTAAGGTAGGACCAGACTCCCGCCCTCTCCACTCCCCCGATTTACGATTTTTTGACGATAAATCGGGGGAATTGTTATTGTATCGCGGCTCTAATGATTTTTTACGATTTAAAATATATCTGACGATTGTTTTAAATCGTCAAAAAACGATTCACATCCCTAATCGCTATACCCTGCTTGCTTTTATACAGGTTTTCTGACCAATCCGGGCATCCTCACAGAAGGAGCCTGTACAGGGATGGTCTACACTTTTTTACCCTTCCTTCTAACTAATTCTAGCTCAGGGCTTAAGCCAGGAACATCTGGATAGAAGGGACCTGGTCCCTACACAAGGAAATGCCACACATTGTTTTTAATATTCTAAAAACGCGAAAGGCAGCAAATTAGGATATAGGAAAGTCAGAGAGATGACCTAAGCACAATACAGAGAACCAATTCTAGGCTCAAGAAGAGAGACCAGGGAGAGATGCAGAAGAAGCTTCCTGGGCAATCTTATCACTCAAAAACAGAGACAGATGAACAGGGTCAAAAAACACAATTAACATTTTGAAACTTAATAAAACATTCTGCACAGAAACCTTAACAGGAACATTGCTCTCAGGTGTACTATCTTATCCCTCATCAACAGAAACTGCCATTTGTTTTGTCTCTGTGGTCTTGGCTATGTCTGAGCAAATTCCAATCCAAGGTTCTTGATGGTTTTTATCCATCTGTCGTCGTAGGGGTGGCCTTGTCACAGAATCATTCTGCTATGTTGAGTTTGAATTGGAGTTAACTCCGTACAAGAGGTATGTGACTGGTTCGTTGTTTGGGGTGTCGAATACCAGCAAATGAACACTAATGAAACAATATTATAGAACAACCATTAACATCTTTTTTATTATTTATACTAAAGAGTTATTCTTTTTTTAAAAAAAAAACCTGGTTACTAACCAGTATACATGAAAAAACTGTTCCAATACAATAAAGACAGAAATAATCACAACAAATATTTCTACAAAGTTTCATATATGTCATTTTGAGGTCTGAATTAAAATCCCTAACTCAAGAACACAAACCACTAAGTGGCTAAGCTTAGCAGAAGATCAGACAAAGTAAATTCAATGTTGAAAATCTGACAAACATTAGAAAAAGTGACCATCTGATTTAAAAAGCAGCGCTGACTCGCAGCTTCAAATTAACAATTCTTTAAAGGAACCCCATAGACATAATGAATTAGGACAAAATGGCAGTCCAGTTTGAAAAGCACTGGTGACAGGAAACTTCAAAGAAACGAATCTTCAACAAAAACCCGGACAAAAAGCCTTTGTTGTTTCACCCAAGAAGGCATCATCAGAGGGCAAACTTTCAGCCAGATTATAACGTCGAGACCCTTGAAGCAAGGCACACTCACCTCCACTCACCCTCCCAGCCAGAACCTGCTAAGACTTAACTAGAAATATGAGGCGCAGGCTTTATGTGGTTGAAGATGCCGCAGCTTTATTGTAGTATTAACAATTCAGAATTGGAACTAATAAATGAGATGCACGAGTCACTAATCATATCTGTATATATCCAATAGTCCCATGTGCCTCCTGCCGTGTCTCCTAGCAAGGTGGCCCCTTCATCCGCCCCCCCCCCCCCCGCCGTGCTCTTACTAGCAAGGGGGCCCCAGTCCAGGCCTACCAAATCTGGCCCCGACTCGTGCACCCGCCTAAAGCTGCGACATGTGGTGTCACAGTTGTACACTGCAACAATTAACAAAACAAAAGGAGAGAGTGAGCAATTGTAAATGTTTAAGCGATCTAACAATGCAATTAGATACAACAAGTGGAACAAGTTAATTATTGCTATTCTTAATACATGTACATCTTTGGTTGCCGGGGGTGGGTGGGTGGGGTCGCTTGCCATCGCCCCCAGGTGAAAAAGAAGGCAACGGCGCTCGCTTTTATCGGCGCTGCTGCGTACAGGATCCTGAAATTTTTATTTTTTTTTTAATAAGAACACAGCCTCCGATTGAGGCTCTTCCCCTTCCCTTGCTGATCATGGTAGATGCTATCTCAGGAACTCTTTTTACCAAAATGTGCTGATCTTCTCCTATGATTTACTTTAAATAAATGAACAGCGGGATTCCTGACTATGCTAATGCGATAAAGTCTTCCTGGTCAGGGAAATTAAAGTGTATACTAAGTGTTATCTAGCCGGCTTGGTGTCACTTAATGCTAGCTGTGGCTTCAAAAATAAATGATAAATCATAGCGCTGTAAGTTCAGTCAATGCCACTCAAAACAGTACGCGCTGCAGTTTCCTGCCGATGCTCACAATAATCGTTTGAATACGGGAGAGCCCCCTATTGCCATTTATTATGAGAGACGGCACTACACAATTTGGAAATTTGTTCAATTATATCCCATACTGTTTTGAGTGGCATTGACTGAACTTACAGTGCTATGATTTTGATACTTTGTTAATCACACATGGCACAATTCTGAATACTATATCTGTGGCATTGACTGCACAGACATCGTTAAGAATCGTTTTCAGTATTTTGTGATGATTTCGCATTGAAGGTATTTTATTCAAAGAACCCATCTGTACAGTAGCCCCTGAGGCAGCTCTTACGTGAGCGAAACTCGGCCAGAGTCGGGCAAGTTCGAATAAAGAATCCCTTGTTACACCGATCTTTGTTTCGTTTCTTCGCTATCCAGCGATAATGACAATATCCCAGAACAATATTCCTTCCAAGAAGTTAAAAGGTATTTTATCCTCAAATAATGATTATAGGCTAAGGTACTACTGTAGCTCATAGGTAAGAAACTCATTTTTTTCCCAAAAGTAATACTTCTCACATTTCCAGAATTCGTTAGTCTTTCACACTTTTTCTAACAAATGCCAAGAAAATATTCTGCAGCCTTGGTTAAAATTTATTTTTAAGTAATTCTGTCCCATCTCTTACCTGGACAAATTTGTTCAAATTTGCATTTAACTACTGTAAATTTCACAAACACATCCATTCAATCTAAAATCTAGAATTATCTTTAAAGTACTCTCCCTTATTCATAAGTCGGTCCATAATCAAGAGATGCAATGGTTCTCGGAGCATTTCGTTTTTCGTACCTCTAAGAGACCAATAAGAAATATCCATCAAGCTAAACTTACATCTGCGCCAATGAAACATGTCAAACACGTTACCACAAGAGACCGCGCTTTCTCCATAGCTGGAATTAACTTATGGAACAAGATGCCCACTGACCTGCGTCAGGAACACTGCCATAAAAAATTCAAGCAAGGACTCAAAACGTGGTTGTTTGAACAAGCCTTCACACTATGATATCCGATTAAACCGAAATGCCATTTAATATCCTACCCCATTTAACTCCCTGCTTCTTGTCCCTACGACCCTATATTTTTTCTATTTTTTTTCCCTTAATTTTAATCCTCCCCCCTTTCTCCCGCCCTATCACTGATTATGATCTTTCAATTAGTTTTAAAATAATAGAATATGCATTTGGTTCAATTTAGTTCCTGTGGTTACAATCAGCTCTATTTTTTACTTTTATGTTCTAAGGTATTGTGTTGGTTCGTAAATGATTTTTAGATACATACGATATCACTATTGTATATAAAACATTATATTAATTTATGGTTTACTGTCTGTTCTGCCTGTTATCATACATACCTATTATCTGTAAAGCCTGTTGCTAATTATTGTTTATTGTAAACCGCGGTGATGTATCTTTTTACGTACTGCGGTATATAAAAATCCCTAAATAAATAAATAAATAAATAAAATGTGCTTATACCTTCCCTCAGTGTCCTTTTTCTAGTAAAAATGGCACTTAAACATACTTTGTGATAGAGACGCTGCTTTGAGCTGCTTCTCTGAGCTCTGACCCATGTCTCTCTCTGAACGTGCTGCTCTGCTCTCAAAATGGTGGGACTGCTTTTTCAAAAATGAAAGTAAAATCTTTGCATCTCTGCTTCTCCCTTCCAAGCCAGGGAGCAGGGAAAGAACTCTCACAGCTGCCGCACATCTACTCTATGCAGCAACAGACTCAGTGAAAAAAATTGAAAAAGCATGGCACATCCCAGCAATGCTTTCTCACAACCCCAGGACTCAGGTCAGTAAAAACATTTTTTACCCCCTTATTTTCATATTTTAACCTCTGGTACAGAAGCAAGACCAGCTGTCTGTCAATCTCTTTCCTCAGAGCGCAGGCTTCTGACTCTCCCTCTTGATGATAAGTTGTTCAGGAGAAGAACTGATTTCACAGCTACCAGATACACTTCTCTCTTCCTGGCTTCTAGCTATCCCTGCCCCTCATACAGACAGAACCAGCCAAATTATACCTTTTTTTCCTTAAATGGTCTCCCAGAATTCCTCCTCTGCTGGTTAGATAGTGCTGTTCTCTGGGCAGGCTAAACAGTACAGCACATTTCCCAATTTATTAACATGGTGAGTGCTGGATACTGGTTCTTGCAGGAAAGAACATGGGTTTGTTGTATTTTTCTATTCTTTCACCTTTGCTGCAGTGACTTGCAGTCTCTGGAAGGTTGAAAAACTATTTTTGGCAGGTCCAAAACACATCACTCAGATCCAGACGCAGCTCAGTCCACATTGTAAGGCTCCAACACATGATAAGCTCATGAAGGCAGGAACCTGGCTTATAGTGGCTCGCTACACATATCTGGAAAAAATACTTGCATTGTATAATAAGCCTCAAATAATTTGTTGTACAGATGAAACTTTTAGTTTGGAGGTTAGCTCGTCTTTCTTTTTATTCATGCTCTAGACTTTTTTCTGTATCCATATCACGCTAGTAGCATTTAGCTCAACATTAATCTGCCTCTCTCACCTCGGCATTTGGGCAGGAAATTCATGAAATCAGTGACCCTGCTCACTTAGGCCTGGATGCCAAAATGGTCAGGAGGAGATGGCTGCTTTTAATCATAAGCTTTTATTTACTTCAGCCAGATTATTCCTGTCTTTTGAGGAAACAAACTACCTCCTCTCCTTTCTTGTGAAGCACATTATGTAATGGAGAGAATATCAGGAGCAATAAGAAGCATTGGTGGTGTAGGTATGTTGCAAACCCTTTTAAGATAACATAATCCTGTATGAAGAAATCCCAACTGAGACCTGAGGAAGCCTCTGAAATCCGAATATTTATTTCCATGGAAGACTCATAAGCTCCATATCAGTCAGAAGCAGGTGGTGCAAAGGGGCTGCTGGCAAGAGGTTTGCCTTTTTATTTAAGGTGCTAAAATATTGATCTATGCAGCGCTTTTGCAGGGCTAAACATTTACATTGCAAAATTTAGATCCAAGTTATTTGGCGGGCAGGTTCGTAGCACCAAACTACTTCAACACGTTGGCTGAATGTCCTAAAAAGAGTCTTTGTTGTTTTCAGAGGACAAGGTAGCTCTTAAAGAACAATAAACCTTCCTTCAGTGCAGAATTAATCCATGCAAATCTCCCCATCTCCAGGGCATGCTGAAGCTTGTGCTAGCCTTGTTTATAGCTGAACTGCAGGGATTAAGGCCTACAGTCAATAAATCAATCAAAATGGGTTTTCCTTGTTTTCCTACTAAATGAAAGTTAACAGGACCCACAGTGACTTGGGTGTTTGTGAGAAGCAAATGAATCCAGGGATAAAATTTGGGGGCAGGAGTGACTGGATCATCTGTAACAGCTTTGTGGAAATGACTGCAACATTTCCAAGGTAGTCACTCACCTGCCAGAAAAGGTTAATAAAAATAGCAAGCAGTTGTACAATGGATAATTATATTTCCTGCTGATCAGAACAAAAGTGCTGCTTATTCATCTCACTTTCTTCTTGTCACAGATGATAGTTGCAGTCACTGAAGTCACCTGCACTTTAAAGTTCCAAAGGGACAGAATTACTATATAGAGGTGAAGAGTAAGAATAAGAATAATGTGCATCACAGTCAACCTGTCTCTGCTTGATTTTCTTCTTCCTTCTGCTATTCCCTTATTTTCTTGGTTCTCGCTTCCTTCTGCTTGTGTTTCTTTTTCTTTTTATTATTTTACATTTTGTCCTTTCTCTTTTTTCACTTCTGCTTTTTTTTTTTGTTTTTCCCTCTCTTTTTCTTTAGTGCCAGGTTCTTCTCTTTCAGAGATTGTCTGTCTTGTCCTCCTCATCTTTTGTTGGAAGCAGCATTTCATGACAATGTGCATTTGTAGCGGGGTGGAAGGAGCATACTAATTATTAATCAATACAATAGAAGTGCTATTGTGGGACGTGTCACGTCATGAAGAAACAACTTGCAAAGTGGTGACAGCATGTGGCCTTTAAACTAGACTAACAAAAAGTGGAGACTATGGATTTCGGATTTTCTTTTCGGATGTTCTTGATTTTCTTCCAATCTATTATTTTCTTCCAAACACATATTTGGCAGGCTCAGTTCCCAGACTTTAGGATGCACATAGAGTAGTTGCACTGGTGCTTCAGTGAAGTTGCTGGCCCTTGCATGAATGAGAGTAATTACAGATCAGGAGAATATGCTGACGCCAGTCTATATGTCTGGCTATGAGGACTGAACCGAGCAATCAGAAGGGGAAACAATGCAAGTCTGTGTGTAAAACCTCTTGGTGACTTCGCTTATATGATAGAGGTTTCCCATGCATGGTAGAGAGCGTGCATGCTGCTAAATAAAGTGGCTGTGGAGGGATTAAAGATGAAATGATATATAGTATTGTAAGCGATCACCAGAACAAACCTTAGAAAAGCACAAGCTGTACATACACAATTCAGAGCTGTACCTACACATTTGTTACCAGAGAAAAGGATCTTGATTAGGTCATGTTAACACCTTCCCTTCTAATTATTCTGCCACAGTATGGACATGGTGGAGTGTTAATGCAAGTGGTGCATACTGAATTGCTAAGGAGGATTTTAAAAAAATGAATTAACTGATGGGTTGTTTCATGATCAATGATCTAACATTTAGGGATAGATGTTTGAAAGGGTGATAATGAATTTATCATACAGCAAAGGCATTTACATTGTGATAAATGAATTGCCCTATATGCTAAAAGGGCAATGCATCTAATAAGTGCAATCAATGCAATGCTATGAAATATTGTGATTTCATCTGTAAGTATGGAAATAGGCATGCAAATGAGGAATAATCAGCCAATTAGTCATTCCTGTGATATTTATTAATCAGCAAATAGGAAACACCACAGAAAATATTAGTCAGAAAAAGGGCACTATTAAGAGACTTAAGTTTCAAAGCAATTTTCTTGGATTAAAAGTATTATACCTATGTGGACAGGCTGTCTGAAAACAAATTCTCAAAGGTGAATTTTCAAAAGTTGTGCACATAAAAAATAGCACTTAAGCATGTAAAATAGCATATACATGAGTAACTGAAGACTGGAGGATGGCCATTGTAACCCCAATATTTAAAGACCAATGAGCCTGACTTCAGTGCCAGGAAAAATAGTGGAAACTATTCTAAAGAACAAAATCACAGAACATATAGAAAGACATGGTTCAATGAAGCACAGCCACCATGGATTTAGCCAAGGGAAGCCTTGCCTCATAAACCTGCTACATTTGTATGTGGATAAAGGTGAACCAGTATATGTAATTTAAAGTCAAGCGGCGGGAGTATTACAGAGCCGCGACAATAACATGGGGGAAACTGCGCGAGATGAGGGCAGGCGTAGGCAAAGGGGGAAGGGAATAGGTAGGCAACTGAAGAAAGTCGGGAAACCGAGGGCTGGGGGGGCTGGCGAATTGTCTTTACTGGCGTCAGGTTCCGATTTGGAGTCCCACGCCGGCAGATCGAGGAGACCGGCCTGCAGGGAACTGTAACCAGCGGAGGAGCACAGAGGGAAGCGGGAGCCAAGGAGCGATCTGGCAGGACTGCGGCAGCGGTGCCGAGGCTCCACACTATAGTAGCGTTGAGGGGCGAGGAGTTCCTTCGGCGGATGGAGCATGCAGGTCGACGGGGAGCGGGATGGAGAGGGCTTAGCGCATGTGCGCAGCGCATGGTGCGGCCTACGAGGATGGAAGAAAGCCCAGCATGCGCCGGAGAGAGAAGGGGTCGGAGCAGAGCGGCCGCAGGTGTGCGACGGCAGAGCAAGAGAGGAGAAGAGCAGGAGATACGGAGCACCATTCCAGTAGGCGATGAGTATGGTGAGGATTTTGGGGCAGTGGGAGGGGGGGATGCAGGGGTACAGGAGGAGAGGGACACAGGTTATTACCATGCAAATGCATCCGCGGGGGCGTGAAGATTAGCGGGAGGGATCGGTAAGGTAGAAGGGAGCGGACAGGGGGCGAGGGTAGCCAGCACATAGACCGGATTTTTGGGATCAGGGATACAAGAGAGGGGATTCATGGCAGCAGTGCAAGGACCTCCATTTGGAGCGCAGGTCAAATAGGGGAGACGCAGCTTGGGCAGCGGAACCAGGTGTTGAGGCCAGTGCATTTGTCTTTGCAGATGTGGAGGAATGGAAAACGCCGGGGACTTCGGGCCAAGCAGCGTGGAGAGAGCGGCAATCAATGCCTCCTTACTGAAGCGATGTGCAGCGAGA
Organism: Rhinatrema bivittatum; assembly: GCF_901001135.1. Lineage (NCBI taxonomy): Eukaryota > Metazoa > Chordata > Amphibia > Gymnophiona > Rhinatrematidae > Rhinatrema > Rhinatrema bivittatum. Next base: position 102,918,347 of record NC_042617.1, on the reverse strand, counting down.
AGAGGGGTCACCAGAAGGGACCAGAGACGTCATGAGGAGCAGGATGCCCAGACCAGATGCAGGTAAAGCGTGGGAAGGGCAGGTAGACAAGGTGAGCCAGAAGAAGGTCAAGTGCCGCAGGGACACGTCCTCTAGCTCAGACACTAGTAGCAGTTTCTCCACGGAGTCCTCCTCGGATTCCAGCGCAGAGAGGAGGGTGATGAGACGTAGCGACTTAGGGCCACAGCAGGATATGGGGCACCCAGCGTTAGCTTTCTTAACGGAGCTATGGGAAAGCGTGCCCAGCCAGCTGTGCAAGAAAATAAGGAAGCACAGATATGTAAACATTTTCCAATTACTCGCAGGTAGGATGGGGAGTAAGAGGCGGAAGAAGAAGGGAAGCAAAAGGAAGCAGGACAGCGATCCTCGGAGCAAAATAGCCAAAAATATTTTAAATTGGATGCAAGGTTTTTTAAGGTTAGCCAGTGTGGTGGGGCATTATCAGCCAGAATTACACGGGGCATTGCTATCTTACTGCGACAGCATCCTAGGAGCATACAAGGATTATGAAGGTTGGGCTTGGCTCAACTATGATGAGAAGTTTAGGGAAAAGATGGCTGGCAATAAATTCATGTGTTGGGGTTTACAGGACATCAATCTCTGGTTGATGCAGATGACCAACAAGAGCGCCATGCAAGGGAAGGTTCTGGGGTGAGCGAGAACAAGCGTTCTGGGAAGGGCAGCGGGCAGGGGAATAGTGCGGGAGGGGACAGGGGGGGGAGGGGTACAGGCTACCAGGGAGGACAGGATTGCAGGAGGTAATAAAGACGTCTGCTGGAGGTATAACAGAGCTACGTGCCTGTTTCAGGATTGCAAGTTCCGGCATGCCTGCGCGACGTGTAACAGTGCCCATCCTAGTGCGAAATGTCCGCAGGCGATATCCAAATCATCGATAGCGGGAACCAAATAATAAAAAAAAAAGAATACATACGCGGGACGGCAGAAGAAGGGGGGAGGGGGCTTGCATCAGGATGAGGGGTAGCAGGAAGGGGAGGGAGGGAGACAGCGTAAAAAGGCATAACAAAAAAAACCAAAAAAAAGTAGTTATACATGCGCAAGCAGGATGTGTTCACAATTTTCCTTTACGCAAGGACGGCTGTCCGCAGCGCACTCGAGTGGAGCGGAGAGCAGGGAGAAGACTATGGACGAAGAGGAATGGGCATTAATTCAGAGTTCGGTGGCACCTAATACGTGGTCATCTTATGTCAAAGGAAATCAAATTGTTGTAGAGTATTTACGCCAATCAGGGTGGGACGGGGGGGCGATTCCCGGAAGACATGTTAGTCAGATTTGTGTTACAGGCCAAAAGAGAGGGGTACACGGTGGGATCGGTAAATACTTACCTAGCCGGCTTCGCCTTTTTTCAAAAGTTAGCAGGGGGAGGGCACCATGCGCGCAACTTTCGATTAAAGAAAGTGTTAAATGGCTGGAAAAGAGGTCTGGGTAACATCAGGGACAAGCAGTTACCTATACGATACCATGAATTGGTGAGTTTTTCCACAAGTTTATCAAAAGTCTGTTGGTCAGGTTTCGAAGTCGCCTTATTCCGAGTGGCTTTCTCTTGGGCGTTCTTTGGCGCTATGTGTATAGGCGAGCTTAAAGCCAAATCCAGGAACAGAACCCAGGAACAAGGATTGCAGTCATGATGCATGCAGATTTTTGGTGAGGAAGTCACCCTATTCTTGCCTAAATCCAAGACAGATCAATCGGGTAAAGGGGCGCGCATACATTTATTATCGGCTTTGAATGTGGTAGTTTGTCCAGTACACATGGCTTGGAATTACCTCCGGTGGTGGCCGGAAGGGGATGGGTCCTTCTTAATCCATGCGGATGGATCGGTGCTGACCCAATATCAATTTTCACAGGTCTTGCATTATGTAGTGCAGGAGGAAAGTAGAGATCCGGAGTTATACAGTTCGCACTCATTTCGGATTGGAGCTGCGACCACAGCGGTGGAAGCCGGTGTTTCAGTGGAGGGGATTAAGAGATTGGGAAGGTGGACCTCAAATGCATATAAAGGATATATTAGGAATTTTGCAGGGTAGAGGTAGGGGAGCATGTGGGGGCGCAGCGGGTGAAAGGGCGGGGGGGGGGGGAATTGGGATGTATTATGAAATGTTGTATTAACTGGTATGTCTTCTGTTTCAGAGAGCATGGGGAGGAGACATGGGACAGGATGTGCCTGGATCGTGGGCCATTCATTTATCCATAGAGCTCAACGATGTGCATTGAAACGCCCGTACGGAGAAAGCCTGGAGTTGGAACGCTTCGAGTGGAAGTTGGCCTGGTTCAGCAAGAGAGGCATGCAGTGAGATGACCTGTGGTCTTTTTTGCGGGACAGGATTGAGATGTGGGGGACCCCGAACATATTAGTAATTCACCTTGGGGGCAATGATATTGGTTCCAAGACATGCTGAGCTCTGCTCACATGTATCAAAAAGGACTTAGCCCAGTTCATGATCAAGTGGCCTCACACGCGCATAGTGTGGTCGGACATCATAGTCCGTTTAAGGCAGAGCTTTCCAAAGTGTGTGTCGCGACACTTTAGTGTGTCGCCTGCAGTTTGCCGGTGTGTCGCGCAAGCCCGGTGCACGTGACATACCGGCAAGTGGGAGCCAATGCAGCCGCCGGTGGAGCTCATCCCACTGGCGGCTGAGCAGTGAAATATCGCTGTGCTGTGTGCCGGAGACACACAGCAGGAAGATCGGCATGGCCGTGGTGGAGCTCACCTCACCACGGCCCGAAGAAGAAAAAGGTCATGTCGAAACGTGCATGTGCTCCTCCTCCTTCCTGCCCATGTGGCCCCGGAAGAAAAATGTTGCCGGAGCCGCACGGGCAGAAAGGGGGAGGAGCGTCAGCCGCGTGCAGAAGAGGAGCAGCAGCGTTGTTGCAGCGGGTGAGGAGGAGGCCCGGTAGCAGGGCCCCCACCGCGGATCGGCCCGAGAAGATCAGGGCCGCTGTCGTTGCCGCGATCGGCCCGAGAAGATCAGGGCTGCTGCTGTCGCTGCGATCGGCCCGAGAAGATCAGGGCCGCTGCAGAGCCCATCCTGCAGTGACCCGTGAAGAGGCCCAGAGGTAAGAGAGAGGCTGAGGGCCCCCGTAGAGTGAGTGTATGAGGTGAGTTGAGAGATTGTGTGCGTGAATGAGGTGAGTTGAGCGATTGTGTGCGTGTATGAGGTGAGTTGAGAGATTGTGTGTGGGAGTGAGGACCTGATTGTTTGCAGAGATAGCATGTGAGAGAGCCTGTGTGTGTGTGAGAGAGACAGCATGTGACAGTGAGAGCCTGTGTGTATGAATGATTGTATGAGAGAGAGAATGTGACAGTGAGAGCCTGTGCTTGAGCAAGACATCATGTGGGAGTGAGAGAGAGCCTGGGTGTGTGAGAGTCAAGACAGCATGTGCAAGAGAGAGACTGTGTATGAATGATTGTATGAGAGAGAGCATGTGACAGTAGAGCCTGTGCTTGAGCAAGAGAGCATGTGGGTGTGAGAGAGAGCCTGGGTGTGAGAGTCATACAGCATGTGCAAGAGAGAGACTGTGTATGAATGATTGTATGAGAGAGAGCATGTGACAATGAGAGCCTGTGCTTGAGCAAGACAGCATGTGGGTGTGAGAGAGAGCCTGGGTGTGTGAGAGTCAGACAGCATGTGCCAGTGAGAGACTGTGTGTATGAATGATTGTATGAGAGAGAGCATGTGACAGTGAGAGCCTGTGCTTGAGCAAGACAGCATGTGGGAGTGAGAGAGAGCCTGTGTGTGTGAGTCAGACAGCATGTGCAAGAGAGAGACTGTGTATGAATGATTGTATGAGAGAGAGCATGTGAGAGTGAGAGCCTGTGTGTGTGTGTGTGTGTGAGAGAGAGAAAGCATGTGAGAATGAGAACCTGACTGAATGTTTGAGGGAAGAAAATAGATGGAGAGAAAAGAAATAGAAAAAAGACAATATGAAAGGAATTGGCAAAAAAATAAGAAAGGGGAGGTGAAACAAAAAAGCCTGTGACCAACCGATTAGAAAACTAAGATCAGACAGCAAAGGTAAAAAAAAAGAAATAAATTACTTTTTACTGATTGGCACATGTAATCATTGGTAATGTGCAAGAGTAGCACTTTCTCTATGCTGATTTCACAATGTACGAGATCAACATGGAGGAAGTGGAAACCCACGGGGCCTGCACAGAGGAGGCAGCAGAATGGGCTTCAGTGCCAATAGCAGCAATCAGCGCCTCCCCAATAGCCATGCGGCATCAGTGACAGTGGCAGCAGAGGAATGAGAGAGGCTCCGAGGTTGCTGGCAAAAGAAAGAGGGGGTTTGCCTTTAGTGTGTGCCTGCCTGAGGGTGTGTCTGTGTATGAGAATGTATGGGTGTCTTCCTGGGGTTTGTATGTGTGAGAATAGGTGCCGGCCTGTGTGTGGTGTATGTGTGTGTGAGAATGAATTGGTGCCTGCCTGGGGGTCTGTGTGTGTGAGAATGAATGTGTGCATGCCTGGGGGATGGTGAGGGAGTGGTGTGAAAATGAATGGAAGCCTGCCTGGGGGTCAGTTTCAGTGTGTGAGAATGACTGGGAGCTTGCCTGGGTGTGTGTGTTTGTGTGAGAATGTTTGGGAACTTGCCTGGGTGTGTGTGTTTGTGTGTATGTGAGGGAGCCAGAGAGAGTGTGTATGAGAAAATCCAGGGGAGTAAGAGTTTGTGTGGGGGGGGTGTGTGTGGAGGGAGAGAGAGTGTCTTAGAGCTTGAGAGTGTGTCAGTGTCTGTGAGAGCGAGAGGTTATGGTGGGTATAAGAGCATGAATGTGTATGTATGTGACAGTGTATGTGTGAGAGAGAATGGAAATGTGAGTATGTGTGAGAGAGAGAGGATAACCTCCTAATCCTTGACAATATCAGGGTGACTGGAAATCAAGAGCTCCCACGTATGGACAGCAGGGGCTTTTTAAAATCCTTATTAGTTTTAATTATTGGGTGTTATTTGATATATGTGCTGTTTTGAAATATTTTATTGGTGTTTGGGAAATGTATATGATTTTAATGAATAGAAATATTTATCAGTAGTTTTAAAATATTCTTTTATTAGTATGGTTTTACTATGATAACTGATGCTTTATGTTTCTTGATTTTATTTGTTTTATGAGGAATGGTGGTTCTGTTTTTCCATTATTAATACACAGAGTCTGGCTTCTTGGGGTTTCCATTTCAGTTTTTGTCTAATTTGTGCTCCTTTATTTTGTATTCTGTATTTGGTGAGGATCTGTCTCTGCTCTGTGTGTGTGACCATGATGAGAAATTTGCTAGCATAGGAATCTATAGCAATCGGGTTTGTTTTGTTTCCTCAGTAGGTGGTGTATTGGTATTCTAGGACCCAGTATAATATTTACCGTTGCTTTTTCACAGGTAGGGTTATTGTTGTTTGAGTCCTTGGTGTTATTACTGTTATGTTACAGTGGGATTGCAGTATAGATTTTGAGTGTCTTTTTTTTGCGAGGTTTTATTTTCGTTCACAATGTGCCTGGCAGTGGAAGGTGTTTGTGCTGCTGTTACTGTGAGGTGACACAAGAATTTGAAAATATCTTTTAGTATGATGAGCTGTAAGGGAAACATTCAAGCTCCATTGTTTGGGGGAATTTCAGTGGATGCACAGAGTTACAGAACTGGAGGTGCAGGATTTGTATTGACATTCTGTCCCTTCCTATAAATTCCAGACTTCACTCTCATAGCCATATAGAATTAGTTGAATAAGGCTATCAAATAATTATATAGTGTGAAACTGGCCAGCTTTTTAAAATTACGCAGAAGACCCTTTGGACTTTCTTATTAACACCAAATATTCAAAAGCTGTATTCATCCCATCAAGCTCATATATTATTATTATTATTTATTTATTTATTTATTTTTATATACCGACATTCGATCTCAATTGAGATATCACACCGGTTTACATTCAGGTACTGAATTACATTAAAAAGGTAAATTGAATAACACAATAACTTTGTTTTATTATTGTTACTCATAAATTATAACAATAACATTAATCTTGGAATATTATATATTTTTAATATAAATTAAAGGTTTTCACAAGATAGGTTGTGTCGTGAAACATTTTATTATGTATATATTTAAGGAAACCTACATAAATTGTCAAAATACATTTCGTTCGTTTAACCTTTAACCTCTGTTTTGCTAGTAGACTGAATTACTGTGTCCCGAAATTATGTTTGTCTAAAAAGTGTGTCACCAACATGAAAAGTTTGGAAAGCTCTGCTCTAGGGCATATGCGTGCATATGCCCTAGAGCATATGCACGCATCAAGACTCCAGGGTATATCTGCCTACAGTATTTGCTAGCTCGTTGAGTACGGATGGGATTCGCTCTCCGTTCCTAAGCTACTCTGCCACTCCAGCTCTACCTGGAACTCTTACTACCCTTCGGGGTCACTAATGGGGTACCCGCTCCTTGGTTGCCTCTCTGCTTCTTTCAGATGCTATTAGGAAACCGGTACTCGCTCCTCGATGGCCCATGTTCCCTGTGTCGCTGCCTGCTACTTCTACCCTTCTACTTGGAAGAACTAACTTACAATCACCATCAGTGAGTACAGAAAACATCTCTCTCTACAGTACTGCTTTGCCGGAATCAGGTACTCACTCCTCGAGGGCCTGCTCTCTGCTCCGGTGCCAGACCTCTCGTCTAGTGGAATCTCTGCTACTGCTAGTGAGTACAACACCACTGAGTCTCTCTGCTCTAAGGGATCAGGTACTTGCTCCTCGAGGGCCTGCTGTCCCTGTCTCGGAGCTCTTCTAATTCTATTGGGACTCTGAATGCTAATCTTATTGTGTACTCATATCTCTCAGTCTCTTTCCACTATAGCACTGCTCAACAGAGGATCCGCCGGTTCTAGCATTCTGTAAGAGATGCGCCCAGCTGGGCTCTACAACCACTACTCACTACTGCCACCTCTGGTGGTTCCATAAACTGTATAATAAAAGATTCAAATCTGTGTTTGTCTGTCCGGAGTTTAGCTTGACACTGTGGTCCCTCATGGGACTGCCCCCCTTGGGCGTGGTCAGCTGCCACAGTGTCCAAGGATCCACCCAAACACCATTAACCACAACAAACTCCTGTTAGTGCGCGCTAATATTTTAACATTAGCACGCCCTAATGGGAGTTAGAGTGCGCTAACATGAAAACCAAATTTTCCTGAAATTTCGGGAAAATTTGGTTTGGTTTTCGGGTTCCCTGAACCAGGAAGAATTAGGCAATTTCGTTGAAATTGCCTAATTTGTCCTAAACGATTGCATATCCCTAGGATTTCATGGCGTCTCTTGAAGTTTTGAAAGACTTTGAAGAATTTAAGATAAGTCCCTTTTTGTGGCTTTATTTTGGTAAAAGATAAGTGATAAATGTGGAGAAGAATTATATAAGTTTATGGATTTTAAATGCATAGAAGATAAAAAAGAAGACATTTAGATAAAGGAATATGAACTGTGGTTGGAATATGACCTATGATTATACATTAGACTGAGTGCAAAGTGCGATTGCATGAATCAATGATGCCTTTTATGATGGTCATTATTATAGCATCTATTGAATATACGCATATTTGAATTTGAGGGCAGCAGGAACAAATTTTGTTTCAGTAAACTTTTTCCACTTTACCTCAGGATTTATGTACATGAAAGATAGTGTAGTTTTTTTCTTGATAAGTAATGGTTTTGCCGCTACTTAGTCAGATAAATTCGAACTTATCTGGCTAAGTAGCGGCATGTTTGCGCGCATATGTATTCATATTTTACAATCTGCACATATTGTTTGCACGCAGGCTTTAAAATATTGTAGCAACTTTGCGTGCACCCATATACACTACATGTATGTATGGGCAGGTGCAAGAAGTTTTGAAAGTTATCCTCTCTGTGTGTTCAAAGCTTTTGTTTCCAGGGGCAGGTTTAGGTCAGAGAAGAAAAAGCACATACATAGATGTTATTTTCAAATATTCACATGTACTTTTCAAGCAGAAAAAACAGGTGCAAATGACTGCACAGCAGCATTCAAAGTGAAAGTACGTATGGATTTTTGTTTTGAGAATTAGTACAAAGTGTGCAGGTAAAAAAAAAGTGTGGTCTTTGTCCCACTAGAGATAGTTTGAAAAAATACCTCCTTAATGCACATTTCATCAGATAAAAAAGCCCATACCTGACAGGACACCTTTTTTTTTCTCTCTAACCTGGATCCAATTATAGTGCTCTGGCTGCAATAGCAGAGGGCAGAACAAACTGAAGAGAAAGCCATAAAAGAGAACAGAGATAGAGGGAGAGAGGTAGAAACTGAGAAATAGTGAGAAGTTGGAAAGAGATACAAACAGAGGGAGAGTCCAGAAATAGTAAGACATGCAGGAGGAAAGGGCAGAGGAGTTGACTTTGAGGAAGGGTAAACAGGCAGTACAGGTTCAGGATTTTCTGCCCCCGGACTACACTGCTGGGACTTTCTGAAGACAAAGTATCTGCAGATATAAGTTGATTTTAGATGCCATTATGGCTTTATATGAGAACACCAAGCAAGATCTGCTTTCTCCAACAGGCAGATCTCATGCCATATCTAGCTTTGTCAAGTGTAGAAAATCCCTTGGGATATGTACTAGTTGGCCCTAGTCAAAGACCTGGAGTATTGAGTGTGGGAGTAGAGCAGACCACTGGCCATGGCACCCTGTGTGGTGGCTGCAGTGGTAGGCTCCTGCATGTTTAAGTGTAGGCTGGATGATAGATCGGTGCACCATTTGTGGTTAGCAGTTTAAGGAGAAGTAGCTCTTTTTGTTTGGTTCCCCTATGATTGGTGGGTTGGGCTTCACAGGTTTGGAAGGAGGCAATTACCTCTCTAATCCAACACTTGGCTGATGAGGTTGTCTCAAACTTGAATCATTTTGGGTTAACTTTTGAAGTTTCATCTATAGGTATTGGACGGGAAGGGGGAAACAAGGGGGCCATGCCCCCCTCCCCCCCCACCCAAGATTCAGCCACAGCTGAGAACAAATCCTGTTTCCTTCCGGTCCCACTCCCTTCCTTAAGCTTGCTCATGAAGCCCCTCTGGCTTTGGCTCCCCTCCTGCTACCAGAGCTGCATCTTGTTCACTACAAAAGTTACATCAAAGACATAATTTCCTCCGGGGAGGGGAGAAAGTTTAAAAACAGCCTGCAGCATGTGTAGGCCCTATTTGCTTGTTTACCTGCCTTGTGAACTTTTCACTTGCTGACAGGCTGATTATGCAAACCATTTGTGCTGAGCCACCCTCAGGAGGGAGATTTGCCTGCTGAGCTGGGACCTGCTTTAGCTATCCCAGCCTCTCTGGTACCCAGGAGCACCCTTTGTACTGCTGTGTGGATCTCAATCCACAACCCAGACTCTGCCGAGTGCTGCCGGCACCCCCAATCTGCCTTCTGTCTGTGAATCAGTGTTCATTAGTGATTGCAGTTCTTCTTGCAGTATCCATATAAGATAAGGTGCCGGGCCTGGGAGAGCTGGGAAATGGGGATTGGGGCTGGAGGGAGCAAGAGGGAGAGGGCTAGGTCTCAGGAGCAGCCAACCTAGGACAAGTCTTTACACAGGTTTAGCATTTGAAGTCTTTTCCTCCTAAATTTAAAAAAAAAAAAAATTTGGTGCATGTTAAGTTTATTTGTAGTACCCGCTTGATTTATGCAGATGTCCTCTTCCGCATCATATAATTTTGATTAGTGAATATCATATTTGTATTTTCAGCTTTAAATGACTCTGCAATGGTTTTAACCTGGATACTCCTACATACATTGGAATCTGAATAATTAATCTTCCCTCTAATCCATCCTTCAGGAACCTAATACAAATGTCAAGTCCATTTAGTTATTTCAAGAAATCCAATTTCCCTTCATTTCCTCTGCAGATTAGAAATATATCATTTATGTACTGGTACTATTTATTGATCTTAGCTTTATATATGAGATGCTCTAAAATCCATTTCTGTCCATATTCATGCACACACCTATTTGCCTAGAATGTGGAGCAGAGGAGGGAAAAGATTAGTTGCTTGGATGTGTTACTTGCAATGGACAAAAAATCAGAACTGTCCAGGAACACAAGCAAATCCCATGCAGCACTCCCCCTCCCCCCTGAAAGGGTTTAGCCTATAGCCCAAATTGCATGCAATGAAATGAATTTTCATTTATCCCTTAGGATATGAAATAATGAGATTGACTGTACTGGAACATTTACTGAGAGTACAAGATCACAGAGCAGAAGGAAGCAAAATGTTGAGATGAAAAGTTAAAGAGGGAGTACACGTGAAAAATTGTCTCTGGATTCACCTCTGTTTCTAATTCTTTAAAAATAAAAACTATTATGAACAAAATATTATCACAGTAATCGAACTGTGTGCAAAATTCCTCTTTCTTTCTCATAGGCACGGTAATCTTCCAGCAAGAGGCCGGCTAAGGCAATTTTAGAGGATTCTAAAAGAAATTTAAAAACAAAGTGGTTGACTTTAAGTACCACATATCTGTGCATTGTAATTCCATAACAACCAGGAAAACTTCCTATCCTCCAAGAATCAGAAAGAGACATGACACGCATGTTAAAGTGCTCATGTGAAAACCTTAAATAAGAATCTCAGGACAAAAGATTTAGGCACAGTAAGCTAGTCGCAATAACAAAAGGCACATCACACTCAAGTATGAGTCATTTTATAGTGTGAAACACAATGTAACTATTACAAACCAGCAAATAAAGTTAAACCCTTCTATATCAAAAAAGGACAATTGCAAACTGTAGATGCTCGTTGTCTCCTCCCCCCCCTCCACAGGACCAGTTTAGGTCCCAAATCTTGTTGTAATAGTCCAGTTGTTCCTGCAGAGAATAAGTAAGTCGTTTAAGATAGGCAATCTCTACTGTTTTAGATTGCCATAGCTCGAAGCCAGGTGATGCTTTTCACATATGAGCAGTCGTCAGGTGAGCTGCACGCAGGAAGTCCGATGATTAATCAGCTTCTTGTGTGGAAATTAATGAAAAGTATCTTTCCACAGACTTAATAAACAAATCACTGGATCTGTAAAAACAGCATGTTCACATATCTCAGAAATAACATGGAGGATATGCATCCAAAAAACCTGAACCACCCTGCATTCCCAACATATGTGTAAATAACTGCCCACTTGACCAGATCTCCTAAAGTGCACTATTCTTAACGTGTGCTATTCTTAACATGTGCTGTTATTTAGCATGCACATTAATGATTGCACCATGCACTAGCATTTTAACATGGTTTTAATTCTATGCTATCTTGATAGAGCATGGCTGTGCTAATATTGAGCAAGGGGCAGACATGTTAAATATGTAAATTGGGAATAATTAGATCATTATATATTATCCCTCTAGTCACCAATCCACAAATGGGGAGGGAAATTTTGCATGGCCTCTTTACTATACAACTCGGCTTGCTAGCTAGCCCCTTTGTCCTACCCTTAGTCAGTTGCAAATCCTATCTCCTTCCAGCACTACGATCACCACCCAATACTGTTACCCTCCAGACATGCTGATTATCCCCTCGTGCCCCTCCAGGAACTACAAGCTAGTATTTTCCATCCTCCTTCTGGCACGCCCATCTAACATACCCCATACTCTCTAGGTAGGTACTGCACTCATCCCCTGGCTCCCAGAATACACTCTAATCCAACATCACCCCACTTCAGCCCATTTACTCCACACTATCCCCACTTCCAGTCTATTGGCTGCTGGCAAGATTCTGACTTCCTGCCAGCCTGTGTTGCGGCTGTAATGGCTGCAATGAACACTGCTTCACACTTAGATTCACGTGCCATTATAGATGTGATGAATTACTAGCAGGAAGGAAGGACCTCTTTTTCTGCCAGTAAGATGGGGAGTGAGGTGGGATGGGGGGGCAATATGTGTGTATGAGTGAGAGCTGGATCAGAGTACCTGGAGGGGATCTGGTGGGTGATCAGAATGCTGGGGCTCGGTGGGAGAATTGTATTGTGGCTATGGGGGGTGTTTTTTCCCCATGCTAACCTTTAACATTAGAATGGTTAACATGGAGGAAACCCAAATTTAAGCAGTAATGGAGGCGTAATACCTGTTACCATGGAAATTTTACCATGTTGCTCATTTGCATGTTGCGGCATCTGTAAATGGTGTGATAATCAAAGTTTTAGCATGACTGTTAAGTTTGGAAAGTTAAACATTGTATAATTTAGTGAATCATCCTCTTTGTGTCAATGGGAGAAATAATTTTGCACATCTGGCTCAAAGAATTATTAAGCCAGTTCCTATTGTCAGCATATTTTAGAATGCAGACATCCTACCTCTTCCAGAAAAAGGTATAATAATGGTGTTATTTTGGGGTATGAAAGGTGCCCAAATCACCTATGTTTCATTGCAAATAAATATTTCAGGAGACCAATGCATTTGAGAGGAATCTTCTTTGAGAAGCTGCTTTGATGCTTAGCAAACATTGAATTATAAACCTGTTTGCCTTTACTTTAGAAAGATCTGAGATCTTTAAATATGACACACAACAGATTCTTATCTCAGATTTAATGGCTTGAAAGCCTAGGTGACATTGATTTGAAGGGAAACAGCCAGGTATCAGATATCGATTATGTATGTCTCTGTTCCAGGTAAAATTAACATAAACAGGCTGGTATGCTGACAGTAGGTATAAGTGTCTGCTTTCTCATTGATTCCTACTGAGCAAGATGAGCTGTAGCATAGTAATTTTACATTTTCCACACTTTGTTATAGTTGTCACTGCTATATTCACATTAGAATAGTTGGCTCACTTTTCCTGCAGTGTTTAAAATGTACTACCGTGGTGAACAAATATTGGAAATAGCTACAGTCCAACAGTACTGTGAATGAAATCAGTCACTCTGTGAGAAAAGCCGGTGACAAATGGTTTTGTCAAAAATTGTTTGCTTTACCTAAGCCGCATGTGTAAGAGATGTGATTCAGCCAACGCTGGAGAGAAACAGACGTGCAGAAGGACACACCATACTTATAGGAGGAGAGTAAACCTGAGGGACATCAACAGGTCCCCTAACCACTGATTTTTTTGTAAGGAAAGTGTCCCAGTGGGCCCACATTTCACTGGCACTGAACACTCCATAGTGAAGAATATTAAAATCAATAAGCACATTGATCTTGGCTGCAAAATGAAGCAGTAAACTTATGCAGCTGAATTACTTATATTCAGTCCATTCAGGGACTTGGCAGTTGTTTTAGTTTAATTTTTGCTAATATATATATATATATATATATATATCTTTCAGGTTACTAGTATAACTGCATTGCAGCTCCTTTTACCACAGAAGTCACCGATATACATTGCGTCACACATGGTAGCGGGCATCAGATCTAGTGGCAGGAATCTGATGTGACCTGACACCAGAGGTCACCTCAGATCTTATCCAACTGCTGTCAAAACCAATAACTATAAACACAGTACTTGTCAATGGTTCTGATGTACTGCCAACACATTCACAGGCAGACTGCAAAATCAAAAGGGGCCAGATTTATTGAGCCTGATAGCCTATGTTGTATTATTCTAGTCTGTAGAGAAGGACACGGTCAGTGCTAGCAGAAGTCATGTTTGCATTGCCAGCGTATACAATTCAAGGTCCTTCACCATCATGCTGTAACAAATAGTGATAGTTTCCCTGAGATCAGTTTGCTACTGATGCTAATCAATTTAGTACGCTCGGCCAAGTTTACCACTACCCTTGGAAACCGCTCAGCTGTATCAGACCCTTGGTGGTTGAAAGGCAACCTAAGAAATCTACTTATTAAGCCCAGGAAATGTCCAAATGCAAGTTTAACTTCCCTGTTCTTTTAATGCAAGGATGGAATGTGGCTTAACATCAGCCTGAAATAACTGGAAAATAAATCCAACAATACCTGTGATCACCCCTCAATTACAGACCATGGGTACAAAGAAGAGAATCGATGGAAATTAAAGTATAAATGTGACAATGGCTTCTTAACCCTCACTGAACATTTTCCCTAGTAATACCCTTTTGAGGATTTTTGCATATTTTGAATCCTCCCTTAACTTTTGGCCATCCCCTTTATATACTGTGTGAACATGCTCAGAGCAAGCTGTTGAAGAGAGAATTGGAGGAGAAGCTCTTGAACAGAGACCGGCTTGATTGAGGAAAGTGAAGAGATGTTTTTGGTAGACTTCACAGCATGCCAATTGAAGGAAGCTGGGAGTTTTGGGGTGTTACATTTGGTGGCTTGTGGGACTTGCCATAACATTGCCTGGGTCTCCCTGCTGTTGTGGACACTGATGACCTCCACCCATGTGGCAGGATGCTGCCTCAGCTGCCACAATCTGTGTGCATCCTTAGGCGCATATGCGGCCAGCAACACCAGATTTAAAGGGCCTGCAGTGGGAGCAGGCCATGGTATCCCCGTGATGGTATCACTTCCATACTCCTATTAAGGGCTTTCCTGCTGCCTCTTCTTTACCTCAGCAATGGGTCGCCTACATCCTCTGTGTAGTGTGAGTTGCTGGTTCCTAATCCTGTGTCTGCCTTGTCTTCCAGCCTGTCCAGCCTCATCTTATCCAGCCCTTGCCTCTCTGCCCTGCTGTGTCAGTCCTCCTTTTCTCCTAAGCCTGCCCTCGGACTGACTTCTGGATCTGACGGTAGCCCAAACTTTGACCATTCTTGTTCGCTGCCTGCCATGAACCCCTGCCTGGACATTAACCCTTCTAGATTGCTGCCTTCCTCTAACCCTAGTCTGGCCCTGGACCTGCGTTTATGCCACTTCTATAGAGACTCTCACCTAAGACCTGCAGGCCCCCAGAACCCAAGGGCTCAACCCAAGGGGAAAGGGGTTGGTATAGGTGAAACTCTTGTCCTTTCTTTTCACTTCTTAGCTCCACCAGCTGTCGGTGAGGGCCTATGTGGCCTCTTCCATAGGCTGAGCCATTCTCTCCTACAAGGGGAATTTTGTGGTTTTTGACCAGATCCTAACAGAAGGACCAATACACCCTTGCTGGAAGTGCTGAATGTTGCAGTTGCTTCAAATCTGTGACCAGTTAACAGGACAAAGCCTACTGGACAAGAAGAGTGTTGGTATCCAGTTTTTAGAGCAAGGAGTTTTTTTTTATTATTATTTTAGCCCCTTGCTTATGATTTTGAAAGAGGAGAATTTTCCCACCCTTCAAGGAGAAGGCATACTGGACATTGATTTAGATCAGAGGAGAAGAGTTAAGAGGAGGTGCATTATTGTCAAAGAAACTGTAGCTCTAGAAAAAATTGTTAGTATTCTCCTTCTAGAAGGAGGTGCAAAGGAAATCACCAGATGCTTGACTGTGCCAGTGCAGCTTACACTACGTGGGTGCCTCTTGGGGGACATGGGTAATTACCTCTTACTAAATCTCAAAGGAAACTGTGCGATCAGATGGTGTTGGCCGCTCGTTTTACTGTGGCAATTTTCTGGAAGACGATCCCTTCTTTGTCACTTTGGTATAAACAGCTTGCAGAGGTTGCCACAATTGAAAAGCTTACTTATTCATCACAGCACAAATCTTCAGTGTATATGCACCCTGTTTAAGATTTGCTAGAGTTTGAAGTTTGGATTATAATGAGGGATTTATATTCTTTAAGGTGATTATGTACTGCAGAATCTGGGGCGGATTTTAAAAGGGTTACCCTTTTAAAAGCCTCCTGCGCACGCTGAGCCTATTTTGCATAGGCTCGGCAACGCGCGCATGTCCTGGGACGCACATATGTCCCGGGGCTTGAAAAAGGGGGTGGGGCAGGGGCGGGGAGGGGGCAGGGCTGGAGCCTCCAGGCGCATGCAACCTACACCTGCCCGGAGGCAGGCCAAATGAAAAAGGTAAGGGGGGGGGGGTTAGGTACGGCTGGGGGGGCGGGTTAGGTAGGGGAAGGGAGGGGAAGGTGGGGGGGGGGGGGGAGGCGGAAGGAAAGTTCCCTCTGAGGCCGGTCCGGAATGGAGGAAGGCTGCGTGGCTTGGCGCGCGCAAGTTGCACAATTGTGCACCCCTTTGTGCGCGCCGACCCTGGATTTTATGATATGCGTGTGGCTGCACGCACATGTTATAAAATCGGGCGTAGATTTTAAAATCTGGCCCTCTGTGTATACTCTTTTTTTTTTTTATTCTTCCATTTTGTCTGTTCCTGTTACAAATAAACAATTAAAAAAAAAAGTAAAACAATTTCAATTTTGGCCTGGATCCTGTTTTTAAGCTATTTTTGGTTGAACACCATTATTGGGCTCCAGTTGTGTTTTGCCTTCTGGCCTCAGTTCAATGAGATCCTTCCTTCTGAACCTATTGAACAGAGATTCAAAAGTGATTCAAAGTGTCTGTCAGTATTTTGCATCTTCTCACTGTACCAAAAAAAAATATAACTTGCTCACATAAAACCCTGATTCATGTGCATAAGTAGATATATTTTAAAACATGCGCATGTAATTGAAATCACCAGTTTGCTGATTCTTCCACTAGTTCACTTAGTCCTTCTCCAGGACATCTTGACCCTCCTAGTTTTTCAGCCTGATATCCCCGAAATTCACCCAGACCTTCCATCCAACCAATACTTAACAGACCAGGCTTTTATCAATTGTGTGAGATAAAAAGCAGGTATAAAATTGCATGAGTAAGTTACCACATATAATGAGGGAAAGGGATAGTGAAAGCTAAGCATGATATAGTATATATAAGACTGGCAGGCCTTCCCAGCATAAGTCCTCCAGCTCCCTCCCCTCCCCTCCCCCCTCCATTTTATCATTTTACATTATTTATTTTCTCCCCATATTGTTGTCCCAAACTAACCCCTATTATGTTATCAATATGTTTATTGTTATCTGATTACTGTTTTCTTTTACTCTTTTATCCTTATTAGTTAATCTATTTTTATTGCTATTTGCACCCCTCCCCCTTTTGCCTTGTTCGCTGTATTTCTCTTAGTTCGTTGTAAACCGATATGATGTACCCATGAATGTCGGTATAAAAAAGTGTTAAATAAATAAAAAATAAAATAAAATATAATGTTGTAAGTCTTTTAGAAAATAACAACTTCTGCACGTACCTCTTAGCCCTGCCCCGAACGTCCCTTTTTGGTGCAGGTAAATATGCGCGCAAAAGCATAAGAACATAAGAAATTGCCATGCTGGGTCAGACCAAGGGTCCATCAAGCCCAGCATCCTGTTTCCAACAGAGGCCAAACCAGGCCACAAGAACCTGGCAATTACCCAAACACCAAGAAGATCCCATGCTACTGATGCAATTAATAGCAGTGGCTATTCCCTAAGTAAACTTGATTAATAGCAGTTAATGGACTTCTCTTCCAAGAACTTATCCAAACCTTTTTTAAGCAAGCTACACTAACTGCACTAACCACATCCTCTGGCAACAAATTCCAGAGCTTTATTGTGCGTTGAGTGAAAAAGAATTTTCTCCGATTAGTCTTAAATGTGCTACTTGCTAACTTCATGGAATGCCCCCTTGTTCTTCTATTATTCGAAAGTGTAAATAACCAAGTCACATCTACTTATTCAAGACCTCTCATGATCTTAAAGACCTCTATTATATCCCCCCTCAGCCGTCTCTTCTCCAAGCTGAAAAGCCCTAACCTCTTCAGCCTTTCCTCATAGGGGAGCTGTTCCATCCCCTTTATCATTTTGGTTGCCCTTCTCTGTACCTTCTCCATTGCAACTATATCTTTTTTGAGATACGGAGACCAGAACTGTACACAGTATTCAAGGTGTGGTCTCACCATGGAGCGATATAGAGGCATTATGACATTTTCCGTTTTATTAACCATTCCCTTCCTAATAATTCTTAACATTCTATTTGCTTTTTTGACTGCTGCAGCACACTGAGCCGACAATTTCAATGTATTATCTACTATGACGCCTAGATCTCTTTCTTGGGTGGTAGCTCCTAGTATGGAACCTAACATCGTGTAACTACAGCAAGGGTTATTTTTCCCTATATGCAACACCTTGCACTTGTCCACATTAAATTTCATCTGCCATTTGGATGCCCAATCTTCCAGTCTTGCAAGGTCCTCCTGTAATGTATCACAGTCTGCTTGTGATTTAACTACTCTGAATAATTTTGTATCATCCACAAATTTGATAACATCACTCATCATATTCCTTTCCAGATCATTTATATATATATTAAAAAGCACCGGTCCAAGTATAGATCTCTGAGGCACTCCACTGTTTACCCTTTTCCACTGAGAAAATTGACATAAATAGCTTGTACACAAGTACAAGCTATTTATGTGCGTATATGTTAATATTTCATGTGTTACTTATTTGAAAATTCACCCGGAAGGTGAAAGCAACACTTCATCAGAGCTGTGAGCAGAAGATGTTAAAAGGTTATCATTAATGGGTAATGAATCCAATGTCTCGATTCAGTCCATTAATTTCTGAATCCACAGGAACAATCGGCACTCATATATTGTACACGTAATAGATACAAAAAGGGATTGAATTAGCACAAGTTTAAAAACCGTGAGCAGAGGCACTAGTTGTCAAACCTTCAGCACTTGCTATTGTCCATTTGTGCATCTTTCATATCTGGTCAAAATTCGTTCAATTAGAAAAATATCTTTAGATAAAATTGTTTTTAAGATGATTGAATTATGAGCAAATGTGAAAGATTCACAAATAGACAGTAGACAGAGTTGAAGCCTTGATGATTGGCATTACTGCTCACAAATGTCATACTTGTGCCAATTCCAGGGCTGGTGTATGAGTATTTGGCAATCTAGGTGAACGTTTGGACATACGCCCCCTTCCCCTAACTTATCAGTTGGCAGTAGTTCCAGCTCTGTGCTCCCTGCTGCTGGCGGCAGTGGCTTCAGACCAGCACTCCCTTCTTTGGTGGCATTGGCTTAATAACAACACCCCTCTGGGCCTCATACTGGTGGGATTTTGCCACCCCCAAAATTTTGAACTCTAGGTGATGACCTTGTTTGCCTAATGGAAGGACCGGGCCTGGCTAATTTCAACCCCTTTTTGTTTCTGAATCTAGTAAGGGACTATATTCTTCTTACTACAGCCTTCTTTCCTATAATCTTAGTTACCTTGGAAGACCGATGCAGATAAATTGCAACGTGAGAGTCCTGGCTGAATGATGTGCTGCTCCACAGAAGTGGTAGAATTAGAGTTTGACATAACAGATCAAAGTTTTTCTGGTTTAGAGGCCCTGTTTGTTGTCTCCTGCATACTACTTGTTGGGGCATTTTGTGGTCTGGATGAGATAATATACCATATTGCTGGATTTGCAGGTGAAGCAATCATGTATATGTGTGCGTTTGTGGTATGTTGTGGGGATGGTATATAATATGTCTTGCATATCTTCTTATGAAATGGTAGAAGGCTTTTAGTCCTTTTTGCTTGGTCAGATGGTATTTTGCTCCTGAAAAGTTCCATGAGTGAATATATGCTTCTTGGTGTTTCATCCACAATAAGCAGAGATTGTAGATCCTTGATAATTTCTTTGAGTAGAGATAAGGAGTTATAAGTAGTGATCAGAGTCATACAGCCAATCTATTTATCTTTCTCTGCATAGAATCCATTTTCTTCCTAATATTCGTATTGTGTGTTGTTCATTTTCCTTTTAGTCTGCCTTTGTGGATGCGGAGTGAAGTGAAGTGTCTGTTATGTATTGATTCTAGCATGTCAGTGTTAGATGTAGCCACCAAGTGGCAGTAGGCATGGATTTCCCAATAGGCAGGCCAGGCCTGTGCCTACTTGGGCAGCAAAAATCTGGGGAGCAACAGGCCAGCTGAAGATTTGCTGCCTCTCAGCTGTGTTGAATCTCACTGCTTCTTGAACCAACCCCCTCCCCTCCCCTCCCAATGCAGAGAACTGGAGAAGAAGAGTAAAAGCCAGGAAGGGGACAGAGCAAAGGAAATCTGCTCTGTTCCCTATTCCAGCTCTTCCCTTCTTGGTCTGTACAGGGAACAGCAGTAGAGGGGAAAGACAAGAGCATACAGCAGGAAGCAAAGAAAAGCCACTCTGCTCTCTAATCCTACCCCTTTCCTTCTGTCATTTAGAGATATTAGGGGAGCAGGTGAGCCTAGAGCAGAGCAAAGAAGACTGTGCCTTGGATCTTCTGCTCTATTGTCCTTTGTCTGGGTGGGGGGAGAGGTGCGTCGGCACCAACAGTGCTAGGGCCAGCAAAATCCTAAATGCATCACTGGGTGGCATCCATGTATATGTAACTCTTAGTGGGGTGATTTAAGTCCCAAGGGTACACAATCTTATTTATATGTTCTGGGGCTGCTCTGGCTAACAATCCACTCCCATGCTGACTCTTAATCCCTGGGGTGGGGGGCTTTTTTTTTTTAATGTATGGGGGAAGCTCTTGCTTATGGCCCAGGCAATGAAAGAAGGTTACCAGTGCGTGTGCCGTACTTTAAGTGCTTCTCATGAGGTGAGAGGTTGTGAGAACTCAGACAGGACCAGGTCTGGGTGTTAAAATAAGGTTTACTGATTAATAAAGTTAAAGTCCATTTGCCCAAATTGATGAGTGTACACCTGTCTGTAGTTACAAGGTTCTTTCTGTGTAGGTAGGTGTCCTTATTACAGACCTCTGGATGGAGCCCATGGTGATTTTAAAAGCGCATACTCTCCCAGCTGTTGTCCCGTGGAATCCTGGTGAGAGGGTTCCCTTTTAACTGGAAAAATCCTACCTTTAGAGATCTTCTTTCCCATGGACACTCAGCCTGTCCTGATTCCTGGGGTGGAAATCCGGATGGGATCTCCTTTACTTGTACTTTCTTCCTCTGGTTATGCTGTTACTTTATTCCTCAGCTGTTACTTCCGGTGATTTCTCTTGTGGAAAAATCTGGGGACCAGGCTATTAATCCTGTGCTGAAATCCCAGTGGGGAAGGAGTTCCAAAAACCTCCCCCCACTATTCTTTAGTTCCAAAAAAAAAAAAAAAAAAGCCCTTTAAATCTTAATCTGAATATCTTCTCTGCCCTCACTGTCTCTCACAGCAGGATCCATCACTGGTGCTTGCCTACCTAGTGAGCAGAGTAGGCTCACAGGTCTTTGCCCCAAAGGGATATCAGGTTTAAAAGTCTATCTCACTGTAAATTATAAGAAGGACCCTCTGGCAGGGAGCGCACGGTGAGGTGTCTATTCTAAAAGAAAACTCCTTTGGGCAAGATCGGGAGGTCCTATCAGAGTGTGGAAAAAATACATGTTTACTCTGCAGCTGCTCTCTCTGACTCAAGCCCCTGAGTGCTAAAATGGCTGGGATAAATAGCACTGAATCACCCAACCCAAAGCCTCCTAGTGAGAGAGCCTGAAGGGATGGATGGCTCCTATTACGTATGTTCTAAGTACAGGGATAGTGGCATCTAGTTGCCACATATATTTCAGCAGAGACCCTCCTCTCTCTCCTTTCTCCTCTCCTGTAGATGGGTACCAAGTTTTCTATTTTTATTTATTTATTATTTTTTATATAACGACATCCGAGCTGAGATATCACATTGGTTTATTAGCACCTTGATAGATTAACCAGTGGTTCACTACACACAGTCTAGATTGTCCCTCTGAAGAGAAATCCACTTTGGGAAATAATCCACTCCAGATATTACTATGGAACAAACTTATAAAAGACTGCCAAATATACCTACATGGCAGCTTCTACAGTCCACTGCAGGCTGGGGAAACTGGAGCTCCTTCCTCTCCGAAGTCCATTACCAAATCTCGTAGAATCTTCTTTCAGGTCACTACATAAAACCAAAGACTAAGCCACTCAGGCATCATCTATGGCAGTGGTTCTCAACCCTGTCCTGGGGACCCCCCCCCCCAGCCAGTCGGGTTTTCAGGATATCCACAATGAATATGCATGAGAGAAAATTTGCATACACTGCCTCCATAACATACAAATTTTCTCTCATGCATATTCGTTGTGGATATCCTGAAAACCCGACTGGCTGGGGGGGTGGTCCCCAGGACAGGGTTGAGAACCACTGATCTATGGGGAAGGCTTTAGCAAATGGTTCAACCTACTCACTACATTTTTCTATCAAAATATGGAAGGAGCACAGTCCCTGGTAAGGATTCATATGTAAACCGGCCTGATGTGAATTTTATTCATGAAGTCCGGTATAGAAATATATATTAAATAAATAAATAAAATATGTCCCTTACATTTGTCTTTGCATCTGCAGCAGCAGCTCTGTATATTCAGACATTGACCACATAAGCATTATGTGCAGGTCTTGAGCTTCAGAATAAACCTGTGTTAATTGCACCTCAGCCTCTCCTCATTCACTCCTCACAGAAGTATCTGTCTCTTGTGTTTTCATCCGAACAAATTCAGTGGCATCAAATATAGCCTGGTTGAGGATAGCTGATTTTTTTTGTGTGGTGGAGCATTGTACAGAACTAGGAATTTAAAAAACATGTCTTGGTTTTTTTAATAAAATTATTTTTGCAAAATTCTTCTAGAAATTGATCTGTATGGACTGAAATATAAATCGAGTATTTTAGCTGTCACTTGGAGAAGATCCATACATTTTCTTTGATCTAAAATTTTTGTATTGCTGAAAAATAAGACAGTAACTTTAAAACGAGTGTGCGAGCACACACATACAGTGGAGTTGTAAATTGTTCGTGCAAGTGCACGTGTGTTAGTTAAAATAAGCCTGGTGCGCGTATGTGTGCTCCTAATTTTATGCGGTTCTGCGAGGAATCATTATTAGCGTATCTTTCCTTAGCACTTGGTGGCTTTTACACACACGAGTGAGCACGTTTTAAAACAGGCTCACGTGAAGGAAATAACCAGTTTGACTACTTAGTCCACCAGTTTGCCCAGTCCTCAACACCCTTCTGGTTCTTCAGCCTGCGCTCCTCTCCCGGATCCCTCCCCCAGTCAGTTTGTGGCTGTAACAAGTTTTATTCTGACTTACACTTGAAAAAGAGAAGAAGTAAATATGCGCAGGTAACAGCCCGAGGCACACTGCGTTTGCCGGATTTAAAATTGGGATTTATGTGTGGAAATGTTGGCCGCACCCTAGAACACCCCTGCCCCGCCATGCCCCTTTTTTTGTGCATCCTGTTGCGCGTGCATTTGCATATACACGCGTAATTTGCCAGTTTTAAAAGAAGAGTTCGTGGCGCTCAGCCCATATACTCACGTATATGGACCTTTTAACATGAGCAACTCTTTTTAAATTCACCTCTAGTTTTCAAATATCATTAAGGAGTCATGTCACGAGGAAGTTTTCGGAGATGCCTCACAAATCTACTGTAAGGAGTAAATTGCTGGGAAAATTTGATGCGCTGAATTTCTCTCTCTCTCTCTTAGAAGGGAAATTAACTGGCTCCCAAGAACATAAAATAATTTCTGGAAATCTTGTTATAATTCCATTGTCCCTGAAATGTTAGTATATTGTATTCCTTTATTTTTCCATTCAAGTTTTTCAGAAGTAAATAAAGGGACTTATCAGCTCTGTGGATCAGCACAGATAAGAGAATCTTTCACCTCTGGAAATATGGTTCAGTTCTAGCTCAGGTTGCTGATTACAGAAAATCAGTATCCTCTAAAACCCATTCAGAGGCATAGGTTACATCACTAAAAAGCACAGTTATAATTTGACCCTAATTGCAACCATTGTTAGTTGCAGCCCTGAGGCCAGAGATTGCCCAGGAATGGAGACTGGATTTCTCTCTCCCCTTCATCTCCCATCCTTTTGTAAGAGTGTGACCGCACAGATTCCACACAGGCACTGCATGCATGATGAGGTCAGGGAGAGTGGAAGACTGAGACTTGTGACTTGACAGCATGTGAAAGTTTTCGTTATTATTGACTGTGCTGTACTTGCTCTGTGGATTAAAGGAAAACTTTGTTTTTTCCAGTACTGTCAATTTGGCAATATTCATGTGGTGGGGGGGGGGGGGGGTGTCCCGGCGCGATCTCCCGCTCTCGGGCCACGGCTGCGTTAAAAGAAATGGTGCCGGTGGCCCTTTGCCCTTACCATATGACAGGGCAAAGGTAGCGCCGGCGCCATTTTGACTTTTGCCCTCACTATGTCGACAGTGAGGGCAAAAGTAGCGTCAGCGCCATTTTCAATATTGGCAATACGGCCCGCGTGCAGGTGGTCGCTCCCGGACCCCCACTGGACTTATGGCAAGTCTTGTGGGGGTCAGGAGGCCCCCCAAGCTGGCCAAATGTCCCTGGGGGTCCAGCGGGGGTCCGGGAGTGATCTCCTGCACTCGTGATGTCGGGTGACAGGAACCAAAATGGCGCCGGCGCTACCTTGGCCCTGTCATATGGTAAGGGCAAAGGGCCACCGGCACCATTTCTTTTAACGCAGCCGTGGCCCGAGAGCGGGAGATCGCGCCGGGACCCCCCTCCCCCCACTGGACCCCAGGTAATTTAAAACATTTTGGGGGGCTTCGGGAGGGTGGGGGATTTATTTTAAAGGGTCGGGGTGGGTTTTAGGGTGCTGGTTTTCCCGCCCTCCCCCCTCCCCCGATTTACGATTTTTTGACGATAAATCGGGGGAATTGTTATTGTATCGCGGCTCTAATGATTTTTGACAATTTAAAATATATCTGACGATTGTTTTAAATCGTCAAAAAACGATTCATATCCCTTCCCTACTAACATAACAGAATGCAAGGCCATGTGTCTGGTGAACGTGTTCCTGTAATGGACTTGCTTTGTTCCTGGAGTTTTGCTTCAGAGTCTTCGTTTCAAGTTTGTTCCTGGAATTGTATTTGAATCCCAACATTTTTTTGGTTCAGGACTTCCTTCTACGTCCTACTGGAGGCACCAGCTGTCTGGATTCCACGACCTGCGTCCAGACATTTTGTCCATCTTTTTCCAGGTTGGGGTTTTTACGACCTGCAGGAGGCACCTGCACCCCACCTGGTTTGCTGGTTCCGGTTTCCCACCCTGGGTCCCTCCCAGGTCTTTCCTGAAGTTTCTTGTGGTTTCTTGTGCTTCTTGCGTGTTTTAGTGCTGTTTTTCTATCTCGTTTGTGCTGTTTTCCTCTCGTTTGTGCTGTTTTGCCTCTTTGTGCTGTTTTTTGCTCTTATTATCTTTTTGGCTCATTTGTGCTATTTTTTGTCTTTTAGCTCTTTTGTACTGTTTTGCCCTTTTTTGGCTCGCTTGTGCTGTTGTGTCCTTTTGCTTCTTTGTGCTGTTTGCTGTTTTGGCTTCTTTGTGTTGTTTGCTGTTTTGCTTCTTTTTGCTGTTTTTTGTCCTTTGGCTTCTTTGTGCTGTTCGCTTCTTTGTGCTGTTTTTAGTCCTTTTGCTTATTTGTGCTGTTTGCTGTTTCACTTCTTTGTGCTCTTTTTGCTTGTTTGTGCTGCTTTTTGTCTTTTTGCTCTTTTGTGCTGTTTTTTGCCTTTTTGCCTTCTTGTGTGGCTTTTTTGCCTTTCTTGACCTTCTTGTGTGGCATCTTGTGGCTTGCCTTTTCTTGTGTTTCTGCAGTTTCTTGTTCTTGTTTCATTTCAGTCCCCGGAATTACCAGCTTCCATTTTTGGATCCTTGCTGTCCCGAGCCGAAAAAAATAACCTACCCCGAACCCTTTAAATCTAATTATTTAGCATCCCCCACCCTCCCGACCCCACCCCCCCAAACTTTCCTAAAGTACCTGGTGGTCCAGCGGGGTTCCCGGGAGTGATCTCCCCCTCTCGGGCCGTAGGCTGCCACTAATCAAAATGGCGCCGATGGCTCTTTGCCCTTACCATGTGACAGGGGCTATCGGTGCCATTGGCCGGCCCCTGCACATGGTAGGAGCAATGGACGGCCGGCGCCATGCCCACGAGCTGAGTTTTAGCAAGCCACACCCCATATCAGCGGCAGAGGGCATGAAGATTTATCCTAAAGAAAGTCAGCTAAGTAAGTGTATACATGTCACAAAATCTAGCTAGACTGAAACTTTTTTTTTTTTAACCCCACAAAGAAAGCAGTACAGAATCACTGCAGCAACTGTCATAAGTAATTGTGCCAGAGACATAAGTGAAGAACATGCAGTACAAAAGCCTCAAAATTCACAGGGACCGGAGAGTTCACTGGAAAGAGACAGAGAAAGGAAAAAAAAAAGGGTGAACTTGACGTACAGAGTCAAACAACACAGAAAGGAAACATTAACAACACAAAACACTTAGGGGCGGATTTTCAGAGCCCTGCTCGCCTAAATCCGCCCAAAACCAGGCGGATTTAGGCGAGCAGGGCCCTGCGCGCTGGTAAGCCTATTTTACATAGGCCTACCGGCGCGCGCAGAGCCCCGGGACTCGCGTAAGTCCCGGGGTTTTCGGAGGGGGCGTGTCAGGGGGGGGCGTGTCAGGGGCGGGCCCGAACCGCGCGGCGTTTTCGGGGCGTGTCGGGAGCGTTCTGGGGGCGGGCCCAGGGGCGTGGCTACGGCCCGGGGCGGCCCAGGGGCATGGCCGCGCCCTCCGGACCCGCCCCCAGGTCGCGTCCCGGCGCGCAGGAGGCCCGCTGACGCGCGGGGATTTACGCCTCCCTCTGGGAGGCGTAAATCCCCCGACAAAGGTAAGGGGGGGGCTTAGACAGGGCCGGGTGGGTGGGTTAGGTAGGGGAAGGGAGGGGAAGGTGAGGGGAGGGCAAAAGGAAGTTCCCTCCGAGGCCGCTCCGATTTCGGAGCGGCCTCGGAGGGAACGGGGGTAGGCTGCGCGGCTTGGCGCGCGCCGGCTATACAAAATCGATAGCCTTGCGTGCGCCGATCCAGGTTTTTAGCAGATACGCGCGGTTACGCGCGTATCTACTAAAATCCAGCGTACTTTTGTTTGCGCCTGGAGCGCAAACAAAAGTAGGCCTATTCGCGCAGTATGAAAATCCGCCCCTTAGCTACTTACCTGCAATTAGAGTGTTGATTTTGTCCTGCTGCACCTGCAAGACAGAATTGGGACACAAAGATTCACTTTCTTCATGGTAGCATTAATTACTAAGTTTCTTGATATAGAAAGAATAGCAGTTAATGCTTAAAAAATACTTATTTGATTGTTTTATGGTAAAGTTAGGAGAACCCGTTCTCTTCATTTAAAATACTTAACTAGGAATTGAAAGAAAACCAAGTTGTGTTAACTGTGGAAAACTTATAGTACTTTATAATATTTTCATTACTTGTTTTTCACTGTTTAAACTTGTGATAAAGCATTTGAGTCATAGCTCAGAATTTGTAAAATGTTTATCTGCTTGCATTCAAATTTTTTTTCTATTTGGGTTCTGCCTTCTCTCTCTTCCCCTGGGAGACTTGCTGGGTGGGTTCCGGACCCCTGTTCCTAATATTGAGAGACCCAGTAAGAAGGAGAATTCCTTTTCTATTCTTTCCCCCTCTGGGCAATTACAATTTGTGATTCCTCTGCTACCTCCTGAAATCCCATTGCTGTTCCAACACTGCCTCTGCCACCGCAGCGGGAGGGTCACTATGGATACACCCTGGAGGGCCGGGGCTTAGAAATATAACAGAAACAGAAGTATATATCTTGCTAAGGGTCCCTTACAGATTCACTGGTGTAGGAACAAGAGTTGGAATTCTGTGGATGGCTGGAGCTTGATTCACGGGTGCAGGCACTGGAGCTGGAGCTATAGAGAGAGCCAGCACTGGATTCACTGAGCTAGAACTGAAGTGGCCAGGAATGGAGTTAGAATCACTGAAACAGCCGAGGCCTGAACAGTCTGACGTGGAGCTGCTGAAACTACCAGGGCTAGATCCACTGCATAGGCGTAGCCACGGGTGGGCCTGGGTGGGCAGGTGCCCACCCAACTTAGACCCAGGCCCACCCAACTGGCACCGGAACTGCAAGGCTGTCGCGGGATCCCATCCCCGCGACAGCGAACAAGAGAACCCACGCCTCGCGCGCCATCACGGCACACATGGGGAAGCGCGGCTGCGGCCGTATGGCCAACCGGTCTTCCTGTTGAGGGGGGGAGCGGAAGCGCCGCGGGCAGCTTCCGCTTCCTCCCCCCAAAGCAGGAAGATCAGCTGCCTCTCCTGCTGCCACCCGTTCTCCTGCTATCTTCGGGCCCGCCGAACTTCCTGTTTGGGGGTGGGGAGCGGAAGCGCCGCGGGCAGCTTCCGCTTCCTCCCCCCAATGCAGGAAGATCAGCTGCCTCTCCTGCTGCCACCCGTTCTGCTATCTTCGGACCAAACGGCCTGCCGAACTTCCTGTTTGGGGGAGCTTTCTCCCCCAAAGCAGGAAGATCAGCTGCCTCTCCTGCTGCCACCGGCCTCCTGCTATCTTCGGGCGTCGGGCCGTATGGTCCGCCGATCTTCCTGCTGGGGGGAGGGAGGAAGCGGACGTTGTGCGCTGCGCTTCCGCTCCCCCCCCCCCCCCCGACAGGAAGTTCGGACGCCCGAAGATAGCAGGAGTCCGGTGGCAGCAGGAGAGGCAGCTGATCTTCCTGCTCTGGGGGAGAAAGCGGAAGCTGTGCACGTGCTTGAATGTGTATGTGTGGATGAGAATGGGAGTGTGTGTGGGTGAAAACTGGAGCCTGGGTGTGTATGTGGGTGAGAATGGAAGCTTGAATATGTGGGTGAATGGGAGCTCGAATGTGTGTATGTGTGGTTGAGAATGGGAGCCTGGGTTTGTGGGTGGGTGAGAATGGGAGCTTGAATGTGTGTATATATGGGTGAGAATGAGAGCCTGGGTTTGTGTGGGTGGGTGAGAATGGAAGCTTGAATATGTGGATAAGAATGGGTGCTTGAATGTGTGTATGTGTGGGTGAGAATAGTATCTTAAATGTGTATATGTATGGATGAGAATGGGAGCTTGAATATGTGTGGGTGAGACTGGGAGCATGGGTTTGTGGGTGAGAATGGGAGTCTGGGTTTATGTGTGTGGGTGAGAATGGGTGCCTGGATGTGCATCTGTGTGTGCATAAGAATATAAGCCTGGGGAGGGGTGAGAAAGTGAGAACTTGAATGTGAGCTTGGGGGGGGGGGGGGGGGAGAGCATATGAGAGTGAGAGCTTGAGTGTGTGAGAGGGAGTCTGTGAGAGAAAGCGTGTGTGTGTGTGTGTGGAAGGGAAGAAGACAGTAATAGAAGAAAGACACTGAAAAGGAATTAGGAAATGAGCTATAAGGGAAAAAATGGGAAAAAGAGACCAGGACCAACTGATTAGAAAAATACAAAGATCAGACAACAAAGGTAAAAATATATATCTATATTTTGAGATATTTTGAGATGTTAGCAATTTAAATATAAGCAACACAACCGCTCTCTCAAAATTTATGGACAGGTAGGAGCCGTGTATAAAATCGTAATAATAAGAAGGCTAAAGTACCACAAATCACCGTGAATTATGTTTGTATCATTAAGTAAACCTCATACTTAGGCGTAGATGTGAATGCTATGCTGCATAATTTGGCATTATTTATCAGTAAAAAAACAACTAGTAGACCTGCATGCCTACAGCCCACCCATGTTAACCTTGTGCCCACCCAAAAAATCAATTCTGGCTACGCCACTGATCCACTGGTGCAGGAACTAAATTCACTGGTGCAAGAGCTGGATTCAGTGTAACAAGCAACACAATTTGCCACATATTTCTCACAAAGCATTGCCTATAGTCTCCTTACTGTACTAACTCCTGTATTTTTACTCTTTAGCACCTTTTGCAGCAGTTTTTGTTTGTTTGATTTGTTTGTATTTGCCTGATTGCTTTTATGTGAATTTGTTTATGTATGTTTTTACGAACCTGCTCTGAAATATGGAGGGCACAAAGTATAAACAATTCTAAATAAATAAGTAATGTCCAACAAATACAGGTGGCTGTCAGCTTTTACAGAGCTAGTGTTTTTTGAATGAGGGCACTGGCAAACCACACTAACAGTAGCAGAATTCACAGATCTACTCTCTTGGTTTCATTATGAACTGAAATCCAAAGTCTCAGCTCCCAGTAGCAGAATAATTCTTACTATCTTTAGAAGTTGCAAAAATGTGACATGAGAAATACTTGGACAGGCAAAAGTTGAAGTCATGGAAAATTTGGTCATGCTCTCTGGGGTCCATTTGGCCAGAGCTTGATGTAATGGTGTAGTCAGATGGAGCTGTGACCACAAAGCCAAGAGCGGGCAGTATACAGACAAGGTGAGACTGGAAGGTCTAACTAGAGTAGAAACAGGAATCTCCTGTCTGCAGTAGGCACCTTTCCCTTGGGTTGAGCCCTCACGTACTAGTGGCTGGAAATACTTGGAGAAGAACAACGGGAAACACGAGGCACATAAGACAATGTAGAATCCAAACGTTGAGACATGAAGCTTCTAACAGAATCAGGGCAGGGCCACTGCAGGAGGACAAAGCAAACTAGGACCATACAGGATACACAAAGCAGTCTAGGAATAAACAGGAACTCAAAATGTAGGCCAGAGACTAAACCAAATGTAAGACCAAACACATGACCAAACTCTGGCAAAATGCAGACAGTAAACCTGGAAAATAACTGTCCAGACAGGAATAAGATGGCCACCAGCAGGAAGTATGGGCAACAGAGTTGGGAGGACTAACCAGAGTGTCCAAATAGCCCACCAAGGACGTCTGCTGTCAGGAAGGAGGAACTGCCCATCAGGACCTCACAAGTACCAGCTGCCAGGGAGAGCAGATTTGCAGCGATTGTATCTGATTTTATTGAAACGTTCTTTTCTCTCTATTGAAGTTCGCAGAAGTGCCCAGCCCAGAGAAAGGAGCGGTCCGGGGGGCAGAGAGGGGCAGTCCGAGAGGAGGGATGGAGCTGGAGGCGTCCAGTACAGCGGCCATTTGCCGCTGTGCTGGGGAAGCATGCGCCAGCAACCTCCTGGCATGCGCAAGTTGCTACCTCTCCTGAAGGGAGCAAAAGGAAAAATAAAAAATTAGGGGTTAGCTAGGATAGGGATAGGGGGCAGGGAGGAGAGGGGAAGAGGGAGGAAGGTCAGTTAGATGGGTTGGAACGTTCCCTCCCAGTCCACTCCTTAATTGGCGCAGACTGGACAGGAACTGGGAGAGGTCCAATCTCGTCGCCGCGTGCACTTTTATAAAATTAGGCCCTGCACGCGCCGCCGCACATGCGCGCGGCCCACGGCGTGCGCATGTTATAAAGTCGGAGTATCCATGTGCTCTCGCCGGGAAGTGCGCGCACGTTCATGTGCGCATACCTTTTAAAATCTACCCCTATGCTTCTTTTACTGGAAGAAGCAGGAGACCTCTAAAGGAAGGCCTTGAAAGACTGAAAGATTGACTCTTCCTTATGTATGCCCACCCAACTTCCCTGGTCAGGAAAGAAACCTGGGAATAATGATCGCAACCTAGTCCCAGCACTTCCTGGTGAGCCCCTCAACCCTGTTAGCTGGCTGGACAGGGCTACACTTTATTACCACCTAGCCTGTCAAGGTCCCCTGTCTCTCATCCTTTCTTTCCAGTGCTGTGTCTCTCTCCCCATCTTGTCTCCAGAGGCTGGCAGAGGAGAACCACTTAACATTTTTTAACAGAGTAGCAGAGAGAGTAATAGGGAGAATGGCATTTGTCCCTGCAACCCTCTGTCCTTTTTAGCAGCCAGTGACCTGAGCTGGAGGGAAAAAAGTAGCAGGTGTCATGAAGGGCCAGAGCCTCAGACACTGAAGCACAGCATCAGCTGGAAATGCTTTCCTCTCTGTTGAAAGTCTCACACTCTGTGTCCCCAGCACCCCACCTCCTCCCCTTGCTAGCTTTTTGTGTCCAGCACAGGAAGCTCAGCAGGGAGAAGCGACAGGATTGGAGGACTTGCTAGGACACAGATAGTGCAGCTCTGTGCCTGCCGAGTCTGTGGGGGGCAGAGAAGGAGTGTGGGTGTATGTGAAGTGTCACAACTGTGCTTCTGTTGCCGGGAGTTGCGGCACGGGAGGTGAGATGTAGGAAGCTTGGGAGTCTCCTGGAAGATCTGGAAGTCTTGGGCTGCTGCAGTTCAGCCTAAAACCTGACCAGGATAACTCAGGATGCTGGTTGTTAGCATTTCCTCAGTGAACAACAAGGCTACATTCCTGTCTGATTAGTTCCTTGTAATTAAAGAAAAGAACATCTCTAAGATATGTGCACTGACATGCCGTTTTCTGTCTGCTGTGTTCTGCTCTGACAGCTAAATATAGTATACTTTGTGACAATAATACAGCGTGTTCCCTGTTTCTTGCAGGCAGGGTGCCTCAGACTGCTAGAGATTTGCAACTAGGAAAATCGAGAATCTTTAGATGCCTTTAACCAGTAAAATATCTTCCAGCAAAAAGCACATTTTTGTGCTAAATTTCCCTTTTAAATAGATGCTCTGTTATCAAAACTATGAGGTTCATTTCCTGTATGCACCTGGTCTGCAGCTGCAGCCCGGGACACCTCTCTGTTTACCTCCATTAGGGTTCAGAATAAGCTGTCTGGAAGGCAGACATGATGCTCACTGCTCTGGTTTTGAAGATAATGCCTATTAAGCAGCCTGCCTGGATGTCAATAATTGTATCGGATTATATGCAAGCTAGCTAACAGGGAAATATATTCATGGCAAACATCAGTTCCAGTTATCATGACATAACTTGCCCTTGATAACTAACCTGCCTTCCTGTCACCTTGCTGACAATTAATCAGCAATGAAAGCATAGTTCTCCATGATACATACTTTCAAAAGATAACCCAACTGCATTATCACACACAAAAAAACAAACCCCCAAAACAAAACAAAACTGGATGCACCATCACATCTTTTCAGGTTTACTCAAATATCATGGCTGTATGGTATATTCTAGAAAACATGTCTGGTTCTGCTTTAGCAGTGGCAAATACCACTGAATTTTATTAGTGCAGAGATTACGGCAAATACCACTGAATTTTATTAGTGCAGAGATTACAAAAATATAAAACAGTGGTTACTTCGGATCATAATTTTCCTGGTTTCCTAGAGACCAACTGTTGTCAGGCAACAAGGCAGTGGGAGAGGCGGGGATAAGATGATAAAAGTACTACAAGTGTTTCTCCTTACCTGCTTTACTTGCATATTTTCTATGATACTTGAGCATGGAAAGGGGACTGTGGGGAGGAGGGGAGCTTGGTGGGGAAGCTGCGAGCCTTTTTATCTCAACAGCATTCATTTTTGCTTGGCTCCTCTCCTGGGGGGCGCGATGCAATATTTAAATTAGGGTTCACGCTATCGAGGAGGTGCTTGGGGCAATTGCGCGCCCGTAACGCCTCCTTGACAGTATATGCCGGAGAGATGTCCGCTGTCGGTGGCTGTCCGCCAGTTAAGAAAAAGGATGCTGAATTTATCAGCGTCCCGTTTTCCTAAACAGCGCACATGCAGGGGTTAGGAAAATGGACGCGGATAAATTCAGCATCCATCCTCTCAGCCTGACTACCAGCACCAGAAGGAGTGTATAAAACAATATTAAAGTGACAGGCATTTAATATTAATTTATTCACTGCTTCACTTATTGCCGATTGGTCCCTTTACTGTCACATGTCAGAAGGCTGTCCTGAAAGGGGAATGGTCCTTTCACTGACAAATGGGCAATAAGTGAAGGAGTGAATAAATTAATATTAAGTGCCCGACACTTTAATATTGATTTATACACTCCTGGTGCCAGTAGTCAGGTTTGGAGAATTTATTAGCATGTGCCAGGGGTTCCTGGCACATGCTAATAATAGTCAGGTTTGGAGAATTTATTAGCATGTGCCAGGGGTTCCTGCACCCGACTGCCAGTGCTTTTTTTCAACTTTTTTTTTAAAATATTTTTTTAAAGAGTTGTTCCTCCTACTTAATATCCCAAAGATATTAAGTAGGAGGCAGTACAGAATAGCATTTTTTTCTGCTTTTCTGTACTTGTTTTAGTAGCGCTCAGCAATTAATGCCTGCTCCGGGCAGGCGTTAATTTCTGATCACTAAAATGTGCACTTTTTTTTGCCTTGGGAGTGAATAGCTAATAGCCTTATTCACATGCATTTGCATGTGATGAGCGCTATTAGTTTCACTCCGCGTTGGATGTGCGTTGTAGAGGCGCTAATCCCCTATACAACTTGCGTCCAACTGTGGGTTATACAGTGCGCTCGGCTGAGCACACTGTATTGCATCGGCCTCTATGACTAAGGAAAGTAATATCACTTGGGATACCCATCCGAGGAGAGAGAGAGAGAAGATTTACTCTCTGTGCCATAGACTATAAAGTTTTTATCAGCTTGGAAGAGGTTTTGACCATCCTGAAAGATTCGGTCCATATGGGAGCTCCATTGTACTTAATCCAAGAACATGGATGCTTTCCCTAGCCCTGCACAGAGAGAGGGAAGAGACTGTAAGACACTGGCAAGAGAATTCTATGGAGCTGCATTTTGAGTTTGTGCCATTCATCACCAGTGTTAACAGTAAAGATTTTAATTTTGGATATTAAACCAGTGACTCCAGAGTATTTTTTTTTTTTTTTGCACTCACTGCACCCACTTAAGGACGAGTATCTCTAATCAAGGGAACACAAAGAACTATAGAGGAGTGTGCAAAAAGGTCACCCCTGTCACATGGGCCATGGAGGTGTATCTCCCCCCACCTACAAAGGATCCGGCCCTGGGAGAAAGAGGAAATGTGAACGAGCTAACCGGTGAAAGGTTCCAGCCCTGAAGAGTCACAAATATTTTTATGCCCTCACTGGGTCGCAATCTGACCCCGGGGATGGGGTTTGGCTCTTCAATAAATCTGTGACTTCCTAATGCACCTTTTAGTTCATTGCTAATCCATGCCATTTGTAAAGGTAATTTAGAAGTTCCCTCCCAAATTTCATGATGCTGGCAGATGTAAGTCAATTAATAAGATACTCTTTAAAGTCCCATATTGCATAGATTTCTCTAGATCAGGGGTGAGCAAGTCCGGTCCTCGAGGGCTGCAAACCAGTCGGGTTTTCAGGATACCCCTAATGAATATGCATGAAATAGATTTGCATACAACTGAGGCAGTGTGTATGCAGGTCTCTCTCATGCATATTCATTAAGGATATCCTGAAAACCCGACTGGTTTGCAGCCCTCGAGGACCGGAATTGCCCATCCTTGCTCTAGATGAACGGAATACTTCTTACGCCCCAGTTCAATAGCCTCTCTTCACTATCCAGGTGATAGCATAGTGGTTCACACCTGAAAGATGCCACTGTTCTTCTTCTAAGTGTAGCAGGGCCTTGCCACCGCCACTAATAATATCCATCTTTTTACAGCTAGCATTGGATTTTTGCCGTTTTGGGGTCCTCCCCTTTTTTTTTTGGTCTCCCCCCTTTTTGGGGATGGGTCTGAGGGGTATAAATTGCCTCCTGCACATGTGCAAAGGGTCTGTTCTGTTCTTTTTGCGTTCCCAGTGGATTGATCAAGAGGCTTTTGAGAGGTGTGAGTTTGGAAAGGAATTTGTTGAAGAATTCTGGGAGACATTTTGCCTCGTGCTCTACTAGGAGGATTAGTTACTCCCTCTCTAGAAGTCCTGGGTGTGAGCTGAGATTTTTTGCTTGCGCCCAACAAACAGCAAAGCAAAGGCTTTGGAAGTGAAGATCGTGACTTTGAGATCTGTGTGACCAGTTTTGCAGTAGGGCCAGTACCACCTCGCTGTAGTAATATGGACGTTGGCTGTTTTATCCTACGACCAATAAAAAATGCATAAAGGCTTCTGATTTTTGTAAGGACGTTTGAAAAATATTTGGAGACATCTAATTATTGGAACAAGGGGATTTTTCCATTCTACACCTTGGACTTATGCTGAAGAAACTTTTCCCACCCTCCAAAGAGAAGGAATTTTAGAAACTTTGTCCATAGCACCTCCTCTACTCACTCGTCAGAGACGAGTGAGTAGAGGAGGTGCTATGGACAAAGGAACCATTGCTTTTATTGTTATGCTATTTATTTTGCTATTCATGATTTTTGCAATCCTAGCTTATATCATCCTTTTTAAGTTTAAAGTAAATTTCAGTTGAACATTATACTTCGGATGCCATACTTTATTTCAAGATGACTCTTCAGTGGTGAGTATTTACCAGCCAGTGAGAAATAGGGTGAGAGTTGGGGTGTCCATTCATGACTAAGATTGAGTTACTTCTGAACCAGGAGCCCAGGAAGTTGAATTCCCGACCCCCCCCCCCCCCCAACCCCTGCCAGATAAACCCCAGCATTCGGGTTGGCACATTTAAAACAAATCAGAGAACATTCTTTTTCATTCTCAATGCACAATTAAGCTCTGGAATTTGTTGCCAGAGGATGTGGTTAGTGCAGTTAGTGTAGCTGGGTTTAAAAATGTTTTGGATAAGTTCTTGGAGGAGAAGTCCATTAACTGCTATTGATCAAGTTGATTTAGGGAATAACCACTACTATTACTGGCATCAATAGCATGGGATCTACTTAGTGTTTGGGTAATTGCCAGGTACTTGTAGCCTGAATTGGCCACAATTGGGGAAACAGGATGCTGGGTTTGATGGACCCTTGGTCTGACCCAGTATGGCAACTTCTTTTCTTATGTTCTTATGGGTGAGAAGAAGAGACGTCCAGGATATTGAGGATCTTCCCTGGGAAATGTGTGACATAAGGGGGGGGGGGGTGACATAAGGTTCACAAGTCCTTCCTGAAATGATTGAGAATTCAATCTGACAGTAACCTCTAAAGGTTGTTGAATTCGTTCAGATGAGAAATGACTGCTCTCTTTCAAGATGACATTAACTGTGTCCCTGGACCCAAAAGGAATTCAGAGGAAATAATAAAATAAAACCAGTTAAAACAAATCAACTCAAAATGAGGAAAAGAAGGGTGGATAAACTTCTTCTCCAAACATCAAAAAGGTCAAAAGATGTGAACCCCTTTGTCCGGGGTTCAGGTGTCCCCCAAGGGCCATAAATGTATTTATTTGCTGGGCGCTGTCTCTCCACACTCATTTTCCCCTTCTCCCCAGCTCCCAAGGGGTGGATTCTTTCTGTGGGGGTAAAGATAGTCCTTTGTGGCCCAGATGATGGGGTGCTTTTCTCCCATGTGTGTAGTTAGTTGCTGATCTCAAGGGGTGAGATGCTGGGACAAAACAGGTTGGACATTTTGTGAGTGTTCAAAATAAAATTTACCGAATTTTTAAAAGTTAAATCAATGTCCAATCAATCCAAAGAGGAAGATTATAGCTGTGTTGCTTACAGATGTTTCTCTTTCTCTGGTTATGTGTCCTGTCTCTCAAATCCCTGGGATTTAATTACCACTTCTTCACTCAGTGAATAAACTATCCCAGACGTTCAAGGAAACCCTATGGGTGATGGGATCCCCTTAGCTATGGAAAAATCTTACCTTAGTCCAAACTGCTCAGTCTCTTCTACCCAGCCTGTGTGGATGAAGATCCTGATGGAGGGTCTTCAGATATGTCTGCTCTCATTCTCCTTGCTCCTTTTGTTGCTGCAGCCCTACATCCCAGAATGGGGAGGGGTGGACAAAAATCTCCCACTCTTGCAAAAACTGAAATTTGAACTAAAAAACTGAAGCCTCAGGGAGGGAACACCCACCTTCACTGCAGGTCTGCCTTAATCCTAGGCAGATTAACACGGCTTCAGTGTCCTGGCTTCCAGGGAGTGGGCCTTCACTAAAAACCAGGCATCCATTCCAGACTAAAGGAAAGTCTATAAGAACACGAAGGCAAAACCCTCCAAAGAAACAGTGAGAGGATAGGGCCTATTTTAAAGAAAAAAATCTGAGGTGCTTCTTCTTACTTGTCCAAGTCTCTAACAAAAAAAGCCATATGTGCTCCTTCCCTAGCCCTATTAAGTAACCTGAGACAACCAATCACAACCAGCCTTGGAGGAGGGGTCATCAGGATTGTGATCTCAATACTAAAAATGTTATAATTTCTATTGTTCAGGAACATAGTGCGATCAGGTGGCTGACTGAAGGGTCGGCCACAGATGGAATCAGTAAAACGGTAGAAAAGCACTTTTTCTTCTAACCCATACACCTAGTTTCTTTCCAAGAAACTCCAAGGCCCTTTTCCCAAAAACAAGAAAAGACAGGAGCAAGCATGATAGCTTTGATCTTTGAAGAGTGTGGGTAACAAATCTTTTTAAAATAAATAATGCACACTGCCTCTGGAAAGGGCAACTTGCAATCCACCCCTACACAAAATGGCGCCTTATGTTTTTATAGGCAGGGGCTCTACCATTAAATTCTCCCACATGGGAGAGCTAGAATCCAAAGAAATCTACTCTTTTCTCTATTCACTTAATAATTGGTATGTTCCTTTAGTAGAGAGAGCCAGTAGGGTTCTCTACATGTTTATTTACAAAGTAACTCTCTATTGTGGGCAAGAACAACTATAATTGCAATCCCAGTTAACAGAAACACATGAGGAGGGCTGGCATGGTGGCTCAGTGCCAGTGCTGTGCACTGCTTGTGGAGGAGCTAAGTTCAGTTTCAGGCTCACGTCTTTCATTCCCGGGACTGGAGATGCTGTGGAGGCAGCACTTACAGCCTCTGAGCGGAGAGTGTTCCTGTCATTGCACAATGGCCATTCCTAGTGCTTGGATTTAGGGCCCATGACTGCAGGGTTCCGGAAGAATTCCTGGTGCATGGTCTCAGCAAAAATTAGACTAAGACAGTTGGGAGGAGATATAAAATAGGTGAAAAATCCTATTGTGAATGAAAGCTTGTGACACCAGATCTCAACCCTGATTCCAATTGAGCTGGAAGCTCAAAGGAGCAGGAAAAAAGGAATTAGATATTTTAGAGAAGAGAGAAGATAAATATTTGAACAATAGCAGACTGCGACTGTGATCATAAACCATCCTTTCTGGGTATTCATCTGAAGGCAGGATTTATTGCATCATAATCACAGATCTGGTCATGAAATACCAGAAATTCAGAGTATAAATAGGAACATTTCTCATATGATGAAAAACATTGCTATTTTCACCTAGTTTTCAGGAATCTTATTAATATATATTACAATTTGATAAATTCCTGACGAGGGAGAATAACGGGATTTGGGGTAATGTTTATGACTCTGATGGCTGTTTGAGATTGTTTGGCCTATTGCCTAATGCGTGGTGCTGCACCGGGTGCGCAGATGCCCTGGGTAGAATGGCATGGAAAACTGAGGGCATGGCTGCATGGTTGGAGTGCAGCATGAAATGCAGAGACCCGATCATGGCACTTCCGAGTTTTGCCTCCTGGAATCTTCCTCCCCTCAGGCTGAGCAGCTCCTGTCGGTCCGCACAGGTGCACTCACATCCAGCCCACACAGGGCAGTTGCTGCGGGAGGTGCATGGGCATGTCAAAACGGAATGGGAAAGGGGCCAGTGGGCAGGAATTTAAGGAGGGAGGAGATGGGTGGCGCTTCTGCGCTCTTGCATCTTGCGCCGATGCTGCAATCTTGATTTCCTTTCCAGAAATTTCTTTTGTAAACATTCCATGGTTTCCCTCTATCTGGAGATGAGGGAAACATCCAACGTTTAACATTTTTTAAAAATCTTTTAAGTTGCCCTTTTTACTATGCTCTTTAAAAGCAAAACTATTTTAGATTCATTTTGTGTAAATCGTTTGACATGTCAGAGCTGTGATATTGTATCCATCACAGGGGTGGGCTATACAGTGAAAGATGGGGAGTTGCCCAGCCAGTGTGAGCCAATTCAGTTGTCACTGAAATAATTTGCATAGTTTGCTGTTCTCAGGGCTTCTTGGAGTTGAGGTAGTGCATCTTAAAAACATTTTTAAAAAGTGTGATTAAAGGTGGGAGCACTTGATGCTCACTTGGATTTCTTCTAATGGGTCTCAACTAGACTTTTTCTCCTTCAGGGGTTTGTTTAAATATACCACTTGGGAATCTCAGTATAGGAGTGCATGGACCCTTTAAAAGTACTGATATAAGGAATGGATTAAGTCGTGCAGCCCTTGTAAATGTAGCAGTAAGATCACCAACTTTGCACAGGATGGGCCACTCTGATTTCATGCCCTTATGTGTTGGGTTGATGTCATGATGTTACATCGAGGATTGGTTTATTTTTATTTTTTGCTTTCCTGAAAGACTAGTTTACCTTTTTAAGGAAATGAGCTTTTTACAGATCTGTGATTGACACATTTGAAATGATATATTTTTATGATGATTGTTCATCCTCCTACAACACCATGCAGTAATTGGTGGTTTGGTAAGAAGCTGTTTAGTGTAAATAGTAAAAAAAAATAAAAAATGGCGGATCCAAGGATGGTTGTTATAAGTAATAATTGCCTGTTACCAGGAATGTTTGTAGCAGCAGAAGGATTGGATATTCCTTGACATGTATGCTTGCAATCTATTTAAGAAAATGATTGTTAAATCTGGGGTATTTTCATTTAAGTAGTTTTAAATAAAGTGTTGGTACCATTAATTCCGCTTAAGTGATACATCCTAAAGCCCTGTATATGAAGGTCTCACTAAGATAATTGGGCTTTGTGATTCCATGGGATGTGGCTTTTGTTTTATTATATGATTTACTACCACACTATATAAACATTATATTGATATGATGTTACACAGGGCAGCCATTTTGAGTTGGGTATCCTGTTGACATTATGTGTTGGTGCAATGTGAGGTTAACACATTAGGCAGTTAGCCTTGAGTAGCTGGCAGCCTTAAAAGAAGGGGGTGCATTTCATTACTATGATTTGCTTCAAGATTCAGAAAAAGAAGGAAAAGATGTATCAATAGTGTAGATTTATAGGGAGCCAGTGCTATCTAACAGTATACTTTGTTAAAAGTGTGTGTTTTCAAATCAGTGGGACCTGAGAGATATGTTTAATTATAATGAAAAATATATTAAAGTCCTACATTGTGAGCTGGTCGTGTCGGCTCTGTTGGAGGCTGCGCTTCATACATTCTGCCTCTTTGCACCGAAAATAGTTTTCTTTGGGGTGTTCACAATGCGCTTCATAGAAGAATTTCCAGATTCTCTGTAACTGTGTTTTCATTCATCCATATTTTCTTCAAACACAGTGAGTTCTTTCCTTGGTGCTCACACTGAGATTTGAAATGATGCTTCTCGGGGTACATTTAGATGACTTTCTTTCATAGGCTCAGAGATTCCCAGAGACTGCAAATGCCTCCTGCTTCTCTGGTGTGGCTCTTTCCCATATGGGCATCTTGAGCCAATGAGGTAGGGGAGTCAATGCTGATTGACCTTGGAGTTTCTATTTCAGTGTTTCTATTTCTAAGTTGTGATCCCTGACTGAGGTGATGTATTTTGCTAGCCTATAGTTCCTGCTTAGGAATCTATAGCACAGCAGTACTTGTGTTTTCCAATAGAAGATAAATTGATGTTCCAGGACCTGTTGCAATATTTGTTTTCTTTTCATAGGTAGGGTTGTTACTGCTTTTTAAAATCAAGTTTATCTTTAATTAACTGTTTCCAGTATACATACAAAGTAAGCAGTGCATTTAAGAAATGCAAAAGTTCAAAGAAATCAAAATAAGCAATATATCCTTAAATCACATAAGGTCAAAATAGGAAATAGGTAGCATTCATTTCCATTAGCCCTCAAAATAGTTGGGGGCGAAGAAACAAGAAATTATATGTAGAGCAAATGGAGCCTACTTTCAGGAATGTGAGCATGTGTGCACCTGAAACAATTGCTTTTAGATTGTAGCAAAACAAGTATTTTATGGTTAGAGAGCCCTCAGGTTTTACATTGATGACTGTGGATTTTGAAAGTTACAAGTTGAAGGGAAAACCAAGTCCTGTATTTTAGGTGTTATGTTAGATTCCAGTTGATACAAAATGCTGCAGTTAGGGGGATTTTTAGTTTACCCTGGGGGGTTTATAAAATCTTATTTGTTGAAGTTACATTGGCTTCCCGTGACATATCGAATTCACTTTAAGATGCATGGTCTTCAGCAAAGATTAGCCTAAGACAGTTGGGAGGAGATA
Source organism: Rhinatrema bivittatum (assembly GCF_901001135.1). Lineage (NCBI taxonomy): Eukaryota > Metazoa > Chordata > Amphibia > Gymnophiona > Rhinatrematidae > Rhinatrema > Rhinatrema bivittatum. The sequence continues at coordinate 102,876,438 of NC_042617.1, read as the reverse complement.
TAAAATAGGTGAAAAATCCTATTGTGAATGAAAGCTTGTGACACCAGATCCCAATCCTGATTCCAATTGAGCTGGAAGCTCAAAGGAGCAGAAAAATAGGAATTAGATATTTTAGAGAAACGTGAAGATAGATATTTGAACAATAGCAGACTGCGACTGTGATCATAAACTCCACCTGGACCATCCTTTCTGGGTATTCATCTGAAGGCAGGATTTATTACATCATAATCACAGATTTGGTCATGAAATACCAGAAATTCAGAGTATAAATAGGAATATCTCTCATATGATGAAAGACATTGCTATTTTCACCTAGTTTTCAGGAATCTTATTAATATATATTACAATTTGATAAATTCCTGCCGAGAGTGAATACCGGGATTTGGGGTAATGTTTATGACTCTGATGGCTGGTTGAGATTGTTTGGCCTATTGCCTAATGTGTGGTGCTGCACCGGGTGCGCAGATGCCCTGGGTAGAATGGCATGGAAAACCGATGGCTTTCCCCGTTCCCTCCGAGGCCGCTCTGAAATCAGCGCGGCCTCGGAGAGAACTTTCCTTCCTCCCCCCATCTTCCCCTCCCTTCCCCTATATAACCCACCCCCAGCCCTATCTAAATCCCCCCTACCTTTGTTGCAGTATTTACGCCTGCCCAAGACAGGCGTAACTTGCGCGCACTGGCCAGCTGCCGGTGCGTGAACCTCTGGCATGGCCGCTGTGCCGGAGGCCTCAGTCCCGCCACCGGACCAGCGCCACGCCCATGACAATGCCCCCAGACTGCCCCCAGACCAGTGCCCCGCCCACGAATTCGCCCCCTTCCCGCCTCTTTTTCAAAGCTCCGGGACATACGCGCATCCCGGGGCTTGCGTGCGCCACCGAGCCTATGCAAAATAGGCTTGGCGCGCGCAGAGGCAGATTTTTGGGGTTACGCACGTAACCCTTTGAAAATCTACCCCAATATGAATTTGTGTTGGAGATTTTTTTTTAAACTTTTTCTAAAAAAATTAATAGTCTTTGTCTTTTCTACATTTAAATGTAGGGCTCATGATTTGAAATAGTTCTTTAGAAGATTTAGCTTCTTTTGCAAATCTTCTGTGGGGATAAAATGACCAGGATTGTCTGCATACAGCAGACATTTGATCTTCAAGTAATTTACTTTCAGTCTTAGCACTGAGGATCTCTCCAGTCTTGTGAGAAGATGACTGATATAGATTAGGGCTTCTCAAACCTGTCCTGGTGATACCACAGATAGTCGAGTTTACAGGATATCCACAATGAAATTGAAAAAGATAAAATTGAATAAATTGAAAGAATTGGGGGTAGGGGGAGGGGGTTTCCCAGACAGCTTAACACATTATCTAGGGTCTTGTAGTGATGTTTTCAAGCCCAAAGGAAGTTAGAGGAGGCGGAAAGACTAAATGGTTTGAAAGAGGAGGACCATTGACCCAGGACTTCTCAGGCATGACCAAAGGTTTGTCTGTCACCAGTACCTACTTGGCTCTGGTAAAGTGGCAACCTGATTATCCTCTGGTGTGGTTTTGGCCTTTGACTTGGGCTGGCAACTTTGCTTTCAGCATAAAAAGCTAGCCGGTGATGCCCAGGCATGGAAAGACTTCCAACAAATGAGACTTGCTTATCCATGGTGGGCTGTGGCCGTTGGACTGTGCGGTTTATTTCCTCCACCCTGCACAACGGCAGGAGAGGGATCTTGCAGAAAAGGGTGTTTAGGAGGGACTCGGGTACCTAGATTAGATTCCCTGGTTAGGTCATTTAATAAAGCTGTATCCTTTATTCATTCCACTCAATTACAAGTGTCTTACATTTTATGGAGTCAGTATTATATGCTATTGTTTCTTGTTAAGGGGCAATGGGGTGAGGTTGCCCATATTATAAAGAAGCACAGATTGTGCAAGTTGAATAATTTTCCCCTTTTTTTTGTTTGTTGTTTCCTTTGTTCCCTCCATTTTGAGGTCTATTGATGGATGTTTCCTAATAGATGATTTGTAATCTTATTTATTTTCTTAATTCCAGTGTAATGTTGATATTATTTTGAAATAATCTTATTTCAAAATTGATAAATAAAAGTGAAAAATATAATTTGTATGGATCATTATGGATGCATTTGCTAAAAAAAATCCCTGGCTGGTTCTGAAAAATAATGATTCTGGGAGGAATTTGTCTACATTTTTTAATACATTTTCTTGACTAAACTAATTCATTGTAAAGAGATTATTACCATAATAGGTGATCATAATATTGATGACTAGCTGAAACTATATACTCAGCACGTTTTGCAACTCAGTACTCCTTCTGGATTTGTCTTATTGAGGATAGTCTTAAACTGTTATGCTAATATTAAGCCAAATGTAAACTTGTTAAGGTCAGTTTGTTTAATTTCGACATTCTTTTATTTTTTTTTGCCTGGAACCAGCTTCTAGCTGGACCAATCATCCTTCATTTGCAACTGCTCATGGTAGTTTCCCCTAATTTTATATGCCTTCTCCAGTTTAGACCAGCGTTTGCAGCAATGTTCCTTGGCTTGGGGCTGTAAACCACTGTTCCCTCCAGAACCCAGCTAACATGGACTCTGAGTCTGACCACTAGATGTTGCCATTGAGTGATGGCTGAGGTTTCCTCTCCTCAGGGGACTGAGATTGCTGCCTTGATAGTATATCCAGTCCCAGCTGCTCGTGAGCAGAAGGTGGGCCCCAGGAATCAAACCCATGTATTCTGGCCCAATGTTCCCATTCTTGAAATCAGCCTAAAGGTATAGACTAGTGTTACATAAGAACATGCCATACTGGGTCAGACCAAGGGTCCATCAAGCCCAGCATCCTGTTTCCAACAGTGGCCAATCCAAGCCATAAGAACCTGACAAGTACCCAAAAACTAAGTCTATCCCTTGCTACTGTTGCTAGTAATAGTAGTGGCTATTTTCTAAGTCAACTTAATTAATAGCAGGTAATGGACTTCTTCTCCAAGAACTTATCCAATCCTTTTTTAAACACAGCTACACTAACTGCACTAACTACATGCTCTGGCAACAAATTCCAGAGTTTAATTGTGCATGGAGTGAGAAAGAACTTTCTCCAATTAGTTTTAAATGTGCCACATGCTAACTTCATGGAGTGCCCCCTAGTCTTTCTATTATCCGAAAGAGTAAATAACCGATTCACATTCACCCATTCTAGACTTCTCATGATTTTAAACACCTCTATCATATCCCCTCCTGGAGACCCGTCTAACCTGTCTGGTTTTCAGGATATCTATAATAAATATGTATGAGATAGATTTGCATACATTAGAGACCCAGTGTATATATACTTTTCTTATGCATACTCATTGTGGCAATCCTGAAGGCCCAACTGGCTAGGTGTGCCTCCAGGAGAGGGTTGGGAAACAGTCAATAGGCTAGATGTTAGAGAATTATGTTTATCAGTTCGAAATAGCCCCATTGAGAGGCATATTGGAATTTTTCGATCCTAAAGATGTCTTAGAAGGCACCACTCCTGGATCTAGGAATCTCCAAATATAGAACAAACTCATGTAATAACTGAATTCCATTTTATATGATGGGATGAAATTCAGGGAAATAAGATAGAATTTATGAGGACAATTTTCAAAGGGATTTAGCTGGAGGTAGGATAATCATTAGCACCAAACTATCCTGCATAGTCCTTCTAAACTCTCTTCTCACAGTCTTACTGTTATGCGCCCCGTCCGCGCCCAGCCCGCTCACAGGCCTGCTCACCTCGTTAGCTCCTCTGCAGGTCATGGGTTGGTCTCCCCCCCTGGGGAGCTCCTCCAGGCCTTGGCGTCCTGCGGCGGTGGTCACCGGGCCTTCCACTACGCACCAGGCCTCATGCCGGAGTTCAGCATCTCCAGTGGCGTTGGCCACGCCCCTATGCGCACGCGCGCTCCGCCCAGTCTCTTGTAGGGCCAGGGGCGTGTCCTAGCTCTGCGGCACGCCCTGATTGAATGTTCAATATAAAGAAGTTCCTGCCTGCACTTCCTTGCCTTGGCATTCGGGTCGGCACTGTAAATGTACTAGTTTGCCTCTGCCTTCACTGTCTTGTTCCAGTCTTGTTCTGGTTTTATTCCAGCCTTGTTCCAGCGTCCTACTGTTCCAGCCTTGTTCCAGCGTCCTTCTGTTCCAGTGTCTGTCTGTCCCTCCTCCCCAGGTAGTACCCTCGGACTGTCTCTCTGGTACTGACCTCGGCCTGTTCCTTGACCAGTCTGTCTGCTGCCTGGATCCTGACCTCTGCTTGACTTATGACCTCGTCTGACCTCCGGAACCTGACCCCTGCCTCGTTGACTACTCCTTGGACTGATCCTCGGATTCTGACCTCAGCTGCCATTGACCATGTCTCTGATTCTGGCTTTGTCCCTTGCCTTGTCATCGCCCACGAGGTTCTGGTCTTCCTTGCTCCATCAGACCTACAGCCACGAGTCCGACTGCGCTCCCTTGTTGTCCGTGGGCACGCCTGTCTACTACTCCAGGAGACCCTGCGAGGCCCACCTACATCCAGGCAACCCGGGTCCCTATTGGCTCCATCCGGGGGGCTGCAGGCTTCCAGTGGTGAAGCTCATCCTAGCCTCTGTTTCCTCGAGTGCTCCGCCCCCTGGGGGCAGGTGCTTCAGGTTCCCTACCAGGGAGCCATTCTCCACTGCTCCAGTACAAGGATCCACCCCCGAGTTCAACACTTATAACTGATTTGAACTCTTTCTGCTACTCTTCTAGCATTCCTCCTAGCTGGTTTTCTAAAAGGGTCTTTACCCTTCAGGAGAATGCAGTCTGCTTATGCTGCAGTAACTATTGCCAGTTATACTTTTCTTCTGATGCTTCCCTTAAGGTCCTCTGCTCAGTGCAGCACAAATTCTCAGCGGGACATACAGTCAAAGTAAATGTCAGCATGTGCTGCTGCCATAGTTGAAATCTTCTCTTTGAACAGTTCTTTACTTTGCAGCAGCGCTGAACCGCTTAGATCTCTTACCATTGCCCTAGCGGTATATAGGAATTTTTAAAATAAATAAAATAACTATCTGGCAGATTGGGAGAGCTCTTGAATATCTTTCCCAGCCTGATGTCTTCTCCACCCCAGACTTTTTACCACAAAGCCTTAGTTGGAGATGGGATGTTGGTTCTTCCTTACTTCAGTACCTCCCCCCCCCCCCCCAAAACCCTAACTGACAGTCATTTGCCTATCTAGGTTTCTTTATTCTTCTATCTTTAAGGGGGCCTTCATGTTTATATTTTTTGCCTCCAATATCCCATGCCACACATCTCTGCCTCCTAGTGTTTAAAATAGGGTACATATCTAATTGCACTGGATGATTAGGTAGTTATCTGGATAGATTGCTTTGTTTGAAAATTATCCTTCTCAGGCCCTGAAGTAATAAGCTGTGCTTGGCTGTGAGCACATGTTTACACACAGGGCCTGTGCAAGGATATTAGGCACCCTAGGCAAACCTTACAATCTGGCGCCCCCTCCCCATACACAAATTTAAATTATGCATTTATAACATATTTTACATGAAAAATGATATTCTGAGGTAAAATTAATATACAAGTTGTTGTGATAATTTCATGCACTGTTGTGATGCCAACAAGAAAACTTTGCATCTTGGAATTCATATGGCATCATATCTATTGTGATATATTTCGGCATGGTCCTCCCGTATCAACACAGTACTATTTGCCAATACTCAAAGAATAACAACCCCACCCATGAAAAAGAATACCACAAATATTACACCAGAACCTAAAATATCAATATATCTCCTATCAGGAAAACAGAACAGGCCAAGCTACTACAGATCCCTACAGAGAAACCACATGCTAAAAGAATGCTTCATCTCAGTCTTTGCATGCAGAACACAAACCCTCACCAAATATAGAATAAAGCCACATAAAGTATAAATAGAAATGTGCAGACAAAAACTGAACTGTAAAACGCATCACACCAGAATCTATACAGTGTAACAATGGAAAAACAAAAATTTCACCTTTCCTTGTGAAACAAATCAATAAAATCAAGATATATAAATCATAATTATAAAATCATACAAATAAAATAATTTCAAAACAGCTGATGAATAGAATATCCAATAAAGACTCATGCAAATTTTGAAAGCTTTACCAAACACCAATAAAATATTTCAAACAGCAGACACATCACATACTACCCAATAATTAAAATGGTAGTCAATCAAGAAAAATGAACTTAAAAAGCCACCTTTACTTACCCTCTCCAGCAGTTCTCCTACTCCTTTCCCTTGCAGGCCACACCAGAAGCAGCAGTAGTTGCTGAAGCTATCCTCACAGTCCTCTTCCTTAGGGACCACAATGAGTCTCTCTCTCTCTCTCTCTCTCACACACACACACACACACACACACACCAGTCACACCCTCAGGACCAGTTTCTGTCTCTCACACACCAATCATCTCCCCAACCAGTCACTCTCTCTCTCTCTCTCACACACACACACACACAAGCACACACATACCAGTCATTTCCCTGATCAGTCTCTCTCACACATACACACACTTCACCTCTCTGGCCAGTCTCTCTCAATCACACAATGCTCTCGCTCTCTCTCACTTACACACAGGCTTTCAATCACACACAGGCTCCCTTTATTTCACTTACACACAAGCTCTCAATCTCACACATGTTCTATCTCACTTACAAACAGGCTCAATCACACACATGCCCTCTCTCACAGCCACAAGCCAATCAAAAACATGCTCCATCTCTCTCGCACACACACATTGACACACACAAGCATCCTCCTGACTCACACATACAGAAGCACCCTCCCTGTCTCACATACACATTACACTCTCACAGAAGCACCTTGCTTTCAGACTTGTAGCATTTTTCACTTTTACTAAAAGAGAAAGTGATGCTCCCAACCGTTAAATAAGAAAACCACATTCCTATCAGAAGGCGAAATGACACCCTTCCTTCAGGTTCTGTCCTACCAAGGGACAGCCACCCACACCGTACAGCTTTTCTTGTTTTATGCTTTCAGGCAATAAAGCAAGTGTCTTTCTTCAAACTATCAGTCGTATGATTATTCATGTGGAAGATATGGAACAGAAAGATATCCTTAGTCAGCTTCCCTTTTAAATGGGAAGATTCCAGTCTTAGTCATTTAAACATATACATTTTCTAAAGGCTTAAAAAAAAAAAAGCAAAACTGTTTCAGATTGGGACTATTCTATTCTTCATGCTTAAATTATGCTTAAAAAAAAAAAAAAACAAACCCCACCTGGCATCAGTATCTTAAATTTGTGATTTTGCTGAGATGATCATTTTAAATACTTTAATTTTTTTTGCTTTAGTATTTGACTCTACCCACTTTGTTAAATTCTATTTTCCAGAAGAGGGATGCTTAAAATTCAGTAATTTCTTCTTTCATCCAACTTTTCAAAAGTTGCGCTACCAACAGAAAAGTTGAGGTATATGTATTATCACATTTCATTTTTTTAAACTGGCAGATTCCTTTCTCACTTACATACCACATATCATATACACACAAGAAGCACCATTCCTTTCTCACATATACACCACATACACACACACAGAAAGAAGATCGGCGCAGCCGGTCTAGCTGATCATGTGGCCGAAGAAAGGAAGCTCGGCGCAGCCAGAGACCAGGTGCCAAGACTTAGGGGGCGCTGCTGCAGGCAGCCAACCCCTGACTCGCCATGCCTCCCCCCCCAGTGCCACCCTCCCGACGCCCCCCCTGTGGTCCAGCGGAGGGCCCGGGAGCGATCTGCCGCTCCTGGGGCCTTGGCTGCCACTAACCAAAATTGCGCCGGTGGCCTCCAGCCCCTACCATGTGACAGGGGCTACTGGTGCCATTGGTTGGCCCCTGTCACATGGTAGGGGCTAAAGGTCACAGGTGCCATTTTGCTTAGTGGCAGCCGAGGCCCGGGAGCAGCAGATCACTCCCGGGCCCTCCGCTGGACCACCGGGGGGGTGTTGGAGGGTGGCACTGGGGGTGAGGCAGGGCGAGTCGGGGGCTGGCAGAATTTTGAAAGGGCACTTTTTGCCCTTTCAAAATTCTGCTGCCTGCCACTGTGCCCCCTAAGTCTCGGCGCCCTAGGCACAGGCCTAGCTCACCTAGTGGTTCCTCCGGCCCTATTTATACACAGTTGCATGCACATTTTTGTATGTACAACTTTACTCCCAATTTTACAAGCAGCATAGCACACAAAATAATGTGAGCACAAATGTGAGTAAAATTGTTTGCATAAATTAGCACTCCTATATGTAAATCTCATGTTAGGCAGGGCATTAGCTATTATAGCTCACTGTAAACAGGTGCCTAGGTTTAACCCAGATTTTCTTAAAGCTGGTCATAGGCTGAATAATGTTTCTATTGCTAGTGTTAGTCTAAAGGGCTAAACCTGGAGTTCATGGTGCAGGGGTTTTATAGTCTCAGGGTTTATGTGCATAGAAAACATGATTTGTGCATGTGCATATAACTCATTTTCTGTGTAGAAAACAGTTGATGTGCATAAATTCTATTGTATGCATGCTAAGCCTGTCTTTCTGCGTATATTTTTGAGTTAGTGCACTTTAACTCTTGATGCATTAGCACACTATTAGCTTTACTGCATCGGGAGTTAACTCTTTTATTAGTAAACGAGTAAAGAAAATGTGCGCTGAAGTTCTGCATTCATTTTTTACTCACGTCTCAGAGCGGCTAAAATTTTGTGCAGGCTATCACATCTCTGTACTTTTAGCCAGATTACAAAGAGGTGCTGATCGGGAGAGTAAACAGCATGCATATTTATATTTTTTTCAAATGCATCCGTGGAATTTTTCCCTGTTCCAACATATGTCACCTACCTTGGAGTCAAATCTTCAATGAAAAATTGCCATTGTTGTTTCTGTGTGAAAATCAGCTTGAAGACCTGTAGGCAGAAAAGTACCCATGGCCATTACAGCCTTGAGAGCTGCTGAAATGACTCCCTCTATGTAATTAAAAATTACACTTGTTTAAATTAGTTTCAGATACAGTGCAATTCTGATTTACACTCCTTAAATGAAATTGAATTACATTTCCAGCTGCGTTAATGCTGAGCTTATGTTATGGGACTGACTCTGGATTCTTCTATATGCGCCTATTTGTTTTTATTCTGTTTACTGTGTATGTTTTTTTGTACCCCACTCTGAATGAAGAAAGGGCGGATAACAAATATTTAAAAAAAATATATATATTAATTGTTAACAGAAGAGAATAAAAACTCAGGAATCATTGTCATTAAAGTGGCCATATTAATTTCTGGTTTGGAATTAAGGCTAACAGAAACTAACACATAATTAGGAAGTAAAATGCCAGCTCGTTTGGGATAAAAAATACAATTTAGTGAGCGTGATATTTTCTTTATAATATCCCACTTCTCTGATCAAGTTCCTTTCTATGTGTTTCAATCAAAGTGATCAGCAATGATTTTAGAACCAAAAGAATCCTGAGAAAATGATGCATTTTATAGGGATATGCAGGTAAAATGCAACAAATGAGTCAATTTTGCTCTTCTTCATTGACCCCCAAAATAAATGGAGGGTGCCAGTGAATTTAAATGAAAAATGTTGTCTCATTTGTTTATTTTCCCATTTAAGTCTATGGTTGTACTGAGCAAACAGGTGCAGGCAGGGACTAACTGGTAACTATAGTAACCAACTCTTGCCTGTGACATAGCAGCCTCATCAGAGCTAAGGTGGGACAAGTTTTCAAGGAGACTGGATGGAGGACAAATCACAAAAACAGCATCTTTTTAACTATCCTATAGCTGCCATCTGGATTAAATGACACTAACATCCTCCCACTGAAAGGTCTGAGCATGTGCAAAGAAATTCTATTTGCTCTGTTGGATTTTGCAGAGGACTATCTCTTTACAGAAGTTCTCTGAGATTAAAGAAAAGCTTAACAAAACTAGTAGGACTTGGCATTGGCAAAGGGCTTTTTTCTGATCTTCTTTGCAGACTGCAGTCTGTGACAGAAAGAAAGAGCCTGTGGCACTGCTTTTTTCTTTCAATGATAGCAGGGTAGGAGTGGAGTGGAGATTGAAGCAGTGCCAGTTAAGACTTATCTTTGTATCTCTCATCTGATGCAGCACACTCAAGTTATCTGCAAATAGTATGAAGTGAAGAGAAGCAAAGCCTTACCAGCCTTCTTGATTCTCTTTTAAATAATTCTTTTGTGTGTGAAAAATGAGTCGGTCAGAAGTGCACATACATACACTATATATGAGTGTTTTCAGAAAGACATTTCTGCATGCTGTGAGGGATAGTGCTAGAAAGACAGAGACCGATTTTGTGCACTAGCAAGCTGCTAACTCTGGAGCCAATGTAGTAAGCTGCACAAAGCCTACCATGTGTTTTTACTCTGTTTTTAGTGCAGGTTTTTTTATACTAACCCTACTCAAGTATGTAATGTGGGTTTTAATGCCAAGAAACATGCTAACAAACCCACATATGCTTAGCATGGGTACGCATGCAAGTTGCATGTGAACTAAGGTATTAGTTATTATAGGGCAAAGCAGAAAGCTGCATTAACAGTGATATGTTTTAGTGTATGTTTTTTTTAGTGTGGAAAATTTAATGCTAGGGTTAGAGCATAAATAAAACTAATGACATTTCTGGTGGTCATTTTAGTCTGTTGTGTTGTTGTGTATAGGAGTTTCTCTGTGCCAAACATGAACTACATACATTTTGTGGGTGAGCCAAGGAAATAGGCAGTCGAAGCTTTAGAGCAAAGAGGAAAGAGAGAATAAAATCTTTTTTGCCAAAAGAGAAAGGAGGGTCCGAGAATAGCAAGCTGTTCTAGATCAAGCCATTTGCAGAAGTCACACAGGCAGCGGATATTTTGCCTGAGAACAACATTGCTAGAGTTACCGGACACAGATGTGATCTGGACATATAGACTGAGCTCCAGGGCAAGTCTTTCACTCTATGAAGAAATCAGAGATGGTTTTAAAGCAGGGAGACCACTGTTCAAATCCCATGCTGCTCCTTGTGACCTCGGGTATGTCATTTTGGCAGTAGAAGAGGACTGGTAGGCTCATCTGCAGACTGCTCCCAGCATCCCCAGGGAGAGGAGTCCAGAGGTCACTGCAAGCGATCCAGGGATTGAAATCCCCAGCCCCAACTTCCAGAGGCCCCGCACCCTTTGCAGTAGAAGAGGACCTGAAGTGCGTGCCTAATGGCACGCGAATCTCAATCCCTTCAATTAACAGAGGATTGGTAAGTATAGCTTTGGGAAATCTTTGGACTTGCGGCATTGATGAAGGCCCCTATGTGCCATGAACAGAGTGTGCTCTGCTCGCAGCGAAGATGAAGGCCCTGGTGAGAGTTAATGTGTGTGTGTGTGAGAGGAGAGGGAGAGAAGTGTGAGTAAGGGGAGGGGGTGTGAGAGAGGGGAGCGTAGGGGGTGTGAGAAAGAGGGGAGGGGAGGGGATGTGGGGGAGGGGAAGGGGTGTGAGAGAAAAGGAGGGTGTGGGGGAGAGGAGGGGCTGTGAGAGGAGAGGGGACAGGGTGATGGGGATGGGAGGGGTGTGAGAGAGGGGAGGGGAAGGTGAGAGAGAGAGCATGGGGGTGAGAGAGGGGGTGAGTAGGAGGGCGTGAAAGAGATAATGGGATGTGAGAGAGGGGTGGGGGGGGTGCTTGTGTTGTGTTTTGGATATTGCGGCGTGGAACCTTGGTCGCTGCAAGCGATGGCATCTCCCATAGGGCAGAGCCCTGTGGGGACTTGCAGCAATAGGCTAGCTCCAAGCAGAGATGGACATAGAGAAAGTTAGTCTTTATTATACTGCAATGTAGATGGTAACCTGAGGAACGGGCAATGATCCCAGCCAGAAGAGGAGGTGTCTGATGGCAATGTTCCGTCTGAAAGCTGCAGAGTGGAAAAGGCAGCTACACAGTCTCACCAGGTCCCGAGAGGGAGATGGGCCTGGTCCACGAAGCGGGGTAGGCTGAGAACCCAGGCCTAGATGGAAAGGCCAGTGAGAGTAGATCCGGTAGTGGTCCGCAGTGCGGGGTAGGCCGAGGATCTATGAGAGAGAGATGAGACAATGCAGAGACAGAACTGGAGCTGTAGTACTCACTCTGATACTAGCAGTTGTAGTAGGAGAGAACCCTTGAGGAACAGAGGTCCGGGACGAGATAAGGCCCCTGAGGAGCAGGTACCTTAGGTATCCTTGTAGGTGGTAGGCAACCCCAGATGGTAGACAGGAGCGAGGCAAGGCCCCCGAGGAGCGAGTACCTTAGGCGTCCTTGTTGGTAGCAGATAACCCCGGAGGGTGTAGAGGAGCGAGGCAAGGCCCCCGAGGAGCGGGTACCTAAGTCGTCCTGGAGCGAGAGTACACAGAGCGGAAGCATCTGGTAACATAGAAAGATTCCTTGCTAACTCGTATTAGGAATCGTGAACGGAGTTTAAATATGTGCTAGACTAGATTGCTAAGTGTTATCCATGAGAATTTAAGATACCATTAGTAGTACTCGTGACTTGTTCCAAATTGTAAAAAATTTGACAAATCCATTTTCACACTATAACATGACAAATAGTTTACATCCCGGGCAATGTCAGGCTTTTACTGATTTTTCTGAAAGAAAATATCAGATTTATGTAGTAAGTATCAGTCTACTCTTACTGAATACTTTCATTTGAGTGATACAACAGGCATAAGTTGCAATTCATTTTCTTTTGTTACAGTCACTAAGATAGTCCAGATCATCAGTAACTGAATTATTCCGCCTGTCTATTAAACCCTTGCTCAATGGCTTTTTTCAGGGCTATAAAATATGATATTGGTCCTTTTATTGCCAGTATATTGTTAATTTATCTAAGTCTGAGGGATGCTTACCAACTTCTCTGAAATGTGCTTCTGTTCATTCTCTATTGAAGAAACCTAGATTGGATCCATCTATATTAGCCAACTGTCAGCCTATCTCTTCCCTGTCTTTTCTCTCAAATATAATTGAATCTGCCATGCTAGAACAATTGATAGAGTTTGATGATCATTTTATTCTTGACCCTCAGGAATTCAGATTCAGAAAAAAATGTTAGCCAGAAACATTATTGCTATCAGCATTTACACAATTTTGAATACATTTGATAATGGAACAAAGTATATTACAGTACTTCTTGCTTTATCAGCTGCCTTTGATTGGCTGGTATAGGGGGCACTATCTTATTGTGGGTAACATCCTATTTATCTGATCAGATTCAACAGATCAGGATCGCTAATAATACCTCTACTTGGCAGCAGGTTGTGACAGGTGTTCCTCTGCATTATCTGCTGCCTTGTTTAACATCTATTTTACCTTCCTTTGCAAATTACTTGCAAGTTTGGGAGTAATTTTTAAACTTTATACAGATGACATACAGTTTTTATTTATCACTGTCATATCATCCTGGTCCATAGTCTTCAAATATTTGACCATTTGTCTCTCTGCAATTAAGTAGTAACTCTTCCACAATAAATTAGCTCTTATAACTAAAACTAAGTTTATTATATTGAGTAGATCTTCAGATGTTCCTACTATCTTTCCTTATGAGGGTCACTTTCTGTCTATTACATTGCAAGTGAGAAATTGGGGTGTGATTCTAGTTAGTGATTTCTTAATGTTTATAAAATTGGTTGTATCTTCAGCTTTCATGAAATTGTGAATGCTGCGCAGGCTAAAACTGTTGCTTGACACATGTGATTGACACAGTCTCCAGTTCCTTGCCTTGGCAAACAGATTGTCACATTTATGTGAAGCTAGTTGCCATCCTATGTTCCTGCTTCCTTGATCCTGTGCTTGTTCCAGTGTTCCTGCGTTTCTGTGTTTGTTCCAGTGCTCCTGCGTTCCCGTGTTCCTGTGCTTGTTCCAGTGTTCCTGCGTCCATGTTCCCATGGTCCGTCCTGTGTGCCAGCATCTGTTCCTGATTCCTGTTCTGCTACCCAGGTTGAACCTTCTTGGACTGATTCAAGGTACTGACCTCTGACCACGTTTGGACTGATACCTGGTATTGACCTCTGCTCATCACTGACCATGCTCGGACTGATACCTGGAACTGACCTCTGCTTGCCATTGACCATGCTCAGACTGATACCTAGAACTGACCTCTGCTTGCCATGGACCACGCTTGGACTGATACCTGGAACTGACCCTTGCTTTGGATGACCTCCCTTGGATGGATACCCTGGCTTTGACCCTTGTGCTTCACTCAGACACTCTCTTCGCTTCTCCTGTGACCACCAGGTTTGCCTGCTCTGACGCTACCCGCGGCCTTCTACAAGCTAGACCACTAGGCGCTGCCTATCCTGTCCGGAGGACCTTCAGTTCCTGTTCCCTTCCATTGGTCTCCGGTACACTCTGGTCCAGTCTAGCTCATCTATTCTCCATTAGCCACGCACCCTTGCTCTTGGTGGGTACACCTCTCCGCTATCTCTCCAGGAGACCCTCCGAGGCCCACCTAAGCCCAGGCGGTCCGGGTACCCAAGGGCTCAACTTACGGAACCCCCAGACTGTTATTGGTGAAGCTCCAGCTAGCCTCTGTCTCCTCGTATGCTCCACCTCCTGGCGGCAGGCACCCTCTGGGATCTCCCTGAGGGCCGTACCAATCCTAGGCCAGGCCAAGGGTCCACCTTCAGTGCAACACATGAGGTCACTTAAGTCAGCTAATTGACGTTTGCTTGATTTACCTCTTCTAAACTTGCACATTTAACCAAAACATTACTGGGCCTTCTCAGTTCTCAGGCCAACATTATGGAATTTGCTTCCTGAATGTCTCCATTTGATGTGAGATACTGAACAATTTAAAAAGGCACTTGTTTTGTGAACTTTTCAATTTAAATGAGTTATTACTTTATTTTAGATTGTGCACCATTCCCCCTTTCTTGTATTATCTTTTTTTTCAGTTGCCACAGCTGTCAGTTCCACTTTCCCTCAGATTTTGGCAATATTCTATCTTTGCTTCAGTATGCTTATATATTTTTAATTTGTTTGTCATCTGTTGATGTTTATAGTATCTTTGATTTTATGACTGTTTTATTGTACCCTGCTTCAATCTTTGTAAAGAGAGCAGGTCACAAACTTTTAAAATAAATACATAAATGGTCAAAAGGCTGAATCTGGCCCAGGCAACAGGAGAAGTTAGATATAGAGGGGCCAATGCAATATAGTGCACTCAGCCTAGCATACGGGTTTACACGCAATTGGGTGCGCATTTTGGATGCTCTAAACTAGAGCTTGATGCAGTAAGTAGATTAACACATCCAAAATGCGTGCCCTAACAAATGCATAACTGATAGTGCCCATTGTTGCGTTCAGTGGTCCATGGAACAGGCCCATGGACCACCACCTTTACCTCCCTCCCCGAGCCCGTCCAGAGGAGTTTTGATGCCGAGGAAGAACCAAGGCAACATGTGAGAGGCTGTCACGTTCAGCTGTGCCTCCGTCACTGATCCTTGCATACAGCGCCTTCCCCAGGCTCACGCGCATGACACTTTTGAGAATTTAAAAGGACCGCGGCAGAAAAATCACTGTGGCCTGTGTTGATGACATCATTCAGGCTGCCCTATTTAAGGGCAGCCCTCCATGTGCAAGACTCCTTGGAAAAGGTCTACTACCATTGAGTAGAGCAAATTGCCTCCTCATCTGTTTCTGTGTTCCTGGTTTGTGTTCCTGCTTCTGTATCTGTGTCTAGTATTCCTGTATTCTTGGTCCTTGTTTTGGGAGTTCCTGATCTTCATTCCAGAGTTATTGGTCTTCATCCTCATCTTTGTTCTGTGGTCAGTCTTCAGTTCATTGGTGTCTTCTGTGTCTCCTGCCTGAGCTGTCCCGTGCCTGCCTGCCTTCCCATCCTGTCTTTTCATGGTCTGATCTCTAGTTTTGACTTCGGCTTGCTTGACTCAACTGCATCTGAACTCCACCTGCCACTGACCACCGCCTGACTTATGACTATGTCTGGGCTCTTCCTGCCTCGACCTCTGTCTGACCCCTGACTAGGGGTGTGCATTCGGATTGACCGCATTAGTAAAACGCAACTCATATTTTTTTTTTACTTAAAAAATTGATTCGACATAAACGATCGGATTTCCCACATATCGAACATAGATATGTTCGATATGTGGGAAATCGCGATTGTTGAGCCAAAATAAAAATATAAACCCCCTCACCCTCCTTAATCCCCCCCCCGACTTACCACAACTCCCTGGTGATGGAGCGAGGAGTGAGGACGCCATTTCTGCAATCCTTGGCGAGAAGCATGTGACGTCGGCGGCACGTCGAGTGACGCCGGCATCACGTGATTCCCGGCTCGTTCGCGCCGGACGGCTCGTTCGGCCCAAAAAGAACTTTTGGCCAGCTTGGGGGGGCCTCCTGACCCCCCCAAGCTGGCCAAAAGTTCTTTTTGGGCCGAACGAGCCGTCCGGCGCGAACTCGCCGGGAATCACGTGATGCCGGCGTCACTCGACGTGCCGCCGACGTCACATGCTTCTCGCCAAGGATTGCAGAAATGACGTCCTCACTCCTCGCTCGATCACCAGGGAGTTGTGGTAAGTCTGGGGGGGGGATTAAGGAGGGTGAGGGGGTTTAAATTTTTTTTTTGCACATATGTACATATACCCAACTCATTGGATTTTTTTTATGTCCATATTGGCCGCAAGTGGGACCCCCTTTCGGACATAAAAAATATGAACATAAAATTTTGCTCTGCACATCCCTACCCCTGACCACATCTAAACACTTTGATGACTGCTGGAACCTAAACTACCCTGGACCCTGGCATGTGATTCAGTCATCTGCATGGACTTCCATCTCGTCAACAGAAGCCCGTGCCTAAGCCCTGCTGGCTCTGGTGCCAGAGGGCTCACCTAAGGGGAAAAAGGGCTGGTATAGGTGAAGCTCCAGTCGGGCCTCTGCCACAGCTAGCTCTGCCAGCTGATGGTGAAGACCTGCAAGGCTCCTCCCTGCAGATTGTGCCAACTCCACCTCAGTCCAAGGGTCCATGCCTGCATCAGATTGCTGAGGCCATGGACTCAGTGAATGCCAATGCTTGCCAGGCCATTCCGGGTCTTGCGCATTGGCTCCAGGAATAGCAGCAGTTTCTGGAATGCTCGGTAGCTTCCAAGGAGTGACTCACTACCTAATTGGATGCAATCTTGTTTCCAGCTGCACCTGCATAGCCATCAGTGGCATCAACTGCATCTGCTGTACTGAATCACCCGATTCTATACCTCCCAACTCCACTCCAGTAAGCTGGGGTTCTGAAACAGTGCCATGGATTTTTAAACAAATGTTATATGCACTTTATGCTCCAAGCTGCAGTATTTCCTGATGACCTTGTGAAGACAACCCAGATACTTTCTCTCCTGGTTAGCAAGGTCTTGGCTTAGGCCTCTCCCTTCTGGGAGCATTCATATCGAGTCTTAAGAGACTTGCAACAGTTTACTGCAGCTTTCAAGACAGGCTTTGATGAGCTGGGGCAGCTGCCCACTATGGGATCTGGCCTTCTGCAACTGTACCAGGGCACCTGGCCTCTATAGGACTATGCTATAGAATTTCGGATCCTGGGCACCAAACACAACTGGAGGGAGGATTGCCTCTTCAGCATATTCCTGGAAGTCCTGTCCTCCAGGATTAAGGATGAATTGGGAGCCTGTGAACTGAAGTCCCTGGAAGGGCTCATTGATCTGGCTGGGAGGATTGACCGCTGCCTCCAACAATGGGCCAGGGACATAAATGTGACAATCCGTTTGCCAATCTCCTTGTAGGGCCATCATACTGGCTCCCTGCTTCCAGTGATTGCTGTTGCCACTGTCCTCTGCTTCACCTCCGCTGCCCACTTAGATGAGCCCATGCAGCTCAGTCATGGTCGCCTCACACCAGAGGAGAGATGCCGCCGCTAGCAACTAGGTGTATGCCTCTATTGAGCAGGCACTGGTCACCTGCTTGCCCAATGTCTAGTCAAATTGGAAAACTTCAGAACCTAGGATTGGGTGGGGAGATGATCCTAGACTTCACTATGCCTGCTCCCCAATTAACTCTCCTGGTGATCATCACTGTGGACCACCATGATTTCACCACCCTAGCACTAGTGTACTCCAGTGTTGGGGGAAACTTCATGATGAAAGAAGTGGTGGACCATCTCTGGATCCCCACTGTCCTGAGGAAGTCTCCACTTATAATCTCCTCCATCTATGGGGATCCTTTGCCTGGCCAGAATGCCCTCGTCTCAGCTCCACTGACTCTACATACTGGTTTGCTGCATAAAGAACAGATAACATTCCACGTCATCACCTGAGCCATTCACCCAATCGTGCTAGAGCTTCCCTGGCTCCAGAAGCATTCTCCTCAGTTTGATTGGGCCATGCTACAGCTTTCTCGCTGGGGGCAGCAATGCAATGACTCGTGCTTGGTACAATAAAACCTCTGCTACGTCTAATACTGGGCACCACCCTCTCAGGCCTTCCTTCACAGTAAAGTGACTCTGAGAACATCTTTTCTAAATGTAAGGCCGAGACTCTACCTCTCCATCGGTCTTATGACTGTACAATTGAATTAGTTCCTGATACCAAGCCTCCATGAGGTAGAGCCTACCTTTGGTTTCTCCCTGAAACTCAAGCAATGTCAGATTACATACAAAAGAATCTAGAGTGGGATTTCATCTGACCATTCTCATCCCTGATGGGGTCCGGTTTCTTCTTTGTGGCCAAAAAAGATGGGTCACTTAGGCCCTGTATAGACTACCGTGGATTGAATGCCATCATTAGGAAAAATTGGTACCTGCTATCATTAATCTCTGAACTCTTTGACTGGCTGCAAGGAGCCAGGAATTTTACAAAATTAGACCTCTGAGGAGCTTACAATTTGATCTGGATTAAACCTGGCAATGAATGGAAGATGGTGTTCAACACTCAGGATGGGCATTACGAGTGCTTAGTAATGCCCTTCGGGCTATGTAATGCTCCAGCCATCTTCCAAAAAATGCTGAATGAGATTTTCTGGGATCTATGTCTGCATCATCATATTCCTTGATGACATTCATATATTTTCCAAGGACCTTAGCTCCCACTGTCGTGATATATGTGTAGTTAAACAGTAGCTGAGAGAAAACAATCTATACAATAAACTTGAGAAGTGCCTATTTGAAAGGGAGACTCTACCTTTCCTGGGCTAAATTGTATCCAGGAAGTGTTTTCACATGGATCCATTCAGGACTGGCCCCAAACCTACAAAGGTTTTTAGGCTTTGCCAACTATTACTGCCACTTCATTGCAAATTACTCAAGGATTGTGGCACCATTCACTGCTCTCACCCATAAGGGAGCTAACAATAGGTATTGGCCTCCCAAAGGGGTAGCAGCCTTTTAAGAACTAAAGAATGCCTTCTTAAAGAAATCCTCTTTTCACCATCCTGGAAGTAGACACCTCCACTGTGGGTGTAGGACCCATACTAAGCTAGCATGTGACCAAAGGGACTCTCCATCCTTGCTCGTTCTTCTCAAAGAAATTTCCACTGGCAGAGCACAATTACCTTATTGGGGACAGAGAACTCCTAGCAATCAAGCTAGCGCTAGAACATTGGCTTCATTGACTAGAATGTGCCAACACTGTATCACTATATATATATGGATCATAAGAACCTGGAACACTTTCACCATGCCCAAAGACTAAATGTGTGATAAGCTCGCTGGTCTCTGTCCTTTACATGTTTTGATTTTGAGCTGAGATATCGTCCAGCTCTCAAAAATATCCAGGCAGATACTCTCTTACACTCCTTCCAGGCTAAGGATATCCCAGAACCTTCCAGGCACATCATTGACCTGGCCAAGATCCTTCTAGATGCTTCTATGACCGTCCCTCCAGGGAAGATGGTCATCCCCATTAGACTTTGTGAAAAAGTATGGAAATGGTTCCATGATTCCCATGTCACAGGTCACCCTGGACAGGCCCGAACCCTTGCACTGCTTAAAAAATACTATTGGTGGCCACAGATGAAGCAGGCCTATGTGGATTCTTGCCCTACCTGTGCACAGCAGAAAACTCTGTTGGACTGACCCTGGAGGCTGATACAGCCATTGACAACCCCCAGGGAACCCTGGACTGACTTGTCCACTGATTTCATAGTGGATCTCCCCCTTTCAAATGGCGCCACCATAATCTGGGTGGTTATTGATTGCTTCTCAAAGATGGCTCACTTTGTCCCACTGCCAGGTCTTCTGTCCACCCCAGAACTAGCACAACTTTTTACCCTCCATATTTTGTAGTTACACAGCTTACCTAAACACATCGTGTCTGACTGAGGAGTACAGTTCACAGCAAAATACTGGTGTTCACTGTGTAAAAGGTTTGATATCACCATAGACTTCATGACAGGGAAATGGACAGTCTGAATGTACTAATCGAACACTCAAGACTTTTCTCCAGGCTTACGTCAATGAGTACCTGGACAATTGGGCTTCCCTTTTACCATGGGCGGAGTTCTCCCATAACTCCCACATCTGTGCCACTACGGGGTCAGCAGCATTCCAACTGGTTTATGGAAAGCAACCCTTACCAACTCTACCTTTTTCGGTGGTGGTCCCCTCTGGAAGCTCAATTATCTGCCCAGGAACTCCATAATCTATGGACCTGCACCAATGTCCTCATCAAAAAGGCAGCAGAGAAAGCCAAAAGGACAATGAACACCCATAGGAGACCTGCTTTTAAGTTTCAAGCTGGTAAAAAGGCCTGGCTGAGCACCTGTCACATATGACTAAGAGTGCCTTCCAAGTCCCTTGCCCCATGATACATTGGACTTTTTCCCATCACTCGCCAAGTTGGGCCTGTAACCTACCAGCTCAAACTACCACCCACCCATTGAAACTCTCCTGGCCCTGCAGAACACCAGCCATGATCCCTCGAGCCACAGGGGTCTCCCTTCAGTCTCTTTTTTTCCACGCTGCAGTTTGCCTCATGGTTAAGAGCTCTGTGAGAATGCTCACACAAATTTCCTCACAGAAAAATCCTGAAATTTACTTCAGAAAAACATTTCCTCATAGGGGGTCTCCCATTGGTATATATTTTTCCATCATTCTTGAGTAAAACCACCATTCCTGATTGTTGCTGCTTCCACTGTTTTTTCAGTGTCCTCATGCCGTTGATGTTTTTGGGCCTCAACCTCTGCCATTATGGCAACAGGTTTCCGAAAATGTCTGGAATGCCCCGATCCATGTCGATTACTGACCCACATGATGTCTGTGTGCTATGCCTCGGCTCATTACACGATGTGTCTACTTGACCAAGTTGTGCCCATATGACTCTGAATGGTAGGCGAGCTCACCTCGACAAGATGGAAACCCTGTTTAAAATTAAACTGACTCCATCAACGTCTGCCCAATCGTCACCGGCAAGAGCTTTGAAAAATAGATGTTGAAAGCTTGATCCTCCAACCACTCA
The DNA here is from genome assembly GCF_901001135.1 of Rhinatrema bivittatum. Taxonomy (NCBI): domain Eukaryota; kingdom Metazoa; phylum Chordata; class Amphibia; order Gymnophiona; family Rhinatrematidae; genus Rhinatrema; species Rhinatrema bivittatum. Next base: position 102,854,994 of record NC_042617.1, on the reverse strand, counting down.
TCCTTTCAGATGATGTCTCTCAAGTGCTTGTAGCCTCATGAAGCCACACGAAAATCCTATCGTTCTAAGTGGAAATGGTTCACCACGTGGTGCATGCAAAAAGGTATCAATCCCTTTTCCTGCCCCACACCATTTCTATTAGACTATCTCTGGCACCTTTCAGAATCTGGTCTCCAGACTTCTTCGTTAAGGGTGTACCTGAGTGCCATCTCAGCGTACCAGAAAGGAGTTGGGGATGCCCCGGTAACAGCGCAACCCCTTGTGAGTAGGTTCATGAGGGGCCTATTACAACCTAAGCCCCCTCTACGCCCACCAGTCACCAAGTGGGACCTGAATGCAGTACTTACTTACAAGGCTTATGCGCTCTCCGTTTGAGCCTTTGCACTCCTGCGATGTTAAATTTCTTACATGGAAAGTTCTCTTCCTAGTAGTCAATACATCTGCACGAAGGGTTAGTGAGTTACAAGCACTTGTCACATACTCATCCTATACCAAGTTCCTACATAACCAAGTGGTCCTCCGTACTCACCCTAAATTCCTTCCCAAGGTGGTTACTGACTTCCACTTGAATCAGTCTATAGTCTTGCCCACCTTTTTCCCAAGGCCTCACTTTCACCAGGGCGAGAGAGTTTTACACATCTTGGATTGTAAACGTGCACTTGCATTTTACCTAGACCGCACTGCAGTCCATAGGAAATCTACCCAACTCTTTGTTTCTTTTGACAAAAACTGACTAGGAGTTGCAGTGGGCAAACAAACTCTCTCCAGCTGACTAGCAGACTGTATCAAATTCTGCTATGAAAAAGCAGGCCTTCCTCTCCAGGGACGAGTGAAGGGGCACTCAGTAAGAGCCATGGCAACCTCAGTAGCACACTATCGTTCAGTACCGATTGCTGACATCTGCAAAGCTGCAACATGGTGCTTTCTTCACACATTTGCAGCACATTACTGCCTAGACAAGGAAGGATACCAAGACTCTGCCTTTGGCCAATCCGTCTTGAAGAATTTATTTCCAGTATAATCCCAACTCCTTCCACATCCAATCTGCTGTAATTTCAGGCTGCCTCATTTTTCCCAACAGTACACCAGTTGTTGTGTTTGTTGCACAAGTTGTACGCTGTTGGTCCAAACAAATATGAGTTAGCCTTTAGCTTTTTAGGACAAGAAGGACTACCATCCTGCTTGTCCTGGGAGAAAGCAGAGTTGCTTACCTGTAACAGGTGTTCTCCCAGGACAGCAGGATGTAGTCCTCACGAAACCCACCTGCCACCCCACTGAGTTGGGTCCAAAACATTTTATTATTTTATTTTTCACTCACACCTTTTGCTACAAACAAGACTGAAGGGAGACCCCTGTGGCTTGAGGGATCGTGGCATGCTGGGCATGCTCAGTGTGCCAGTCAAAAGTTCTAGAAACTTTGACAGAAAAGTTTTCCATGATAGGGCTCTGTCCAGTGACATCACCCACATGTGAGGACTACATCCTGCTGTCCTGGGAGAATACCTGTTACAGATAAGCAACTCTGCTCTCCCATAGAAAGGACCCATCCTTTGGGACAAGCAAAGAGGGGGAAATATGCCTATAGATACAGCCTCAAGAGATAAATACTTTTATGGCCCTTTGGGATTGCCCCACCAAGAAAAGGTAACCTATGCAATAACAGCTAGAGGTGGGATAATTCATCTTTTGTGACCTGTAATAAAAAATGGTGATCCATCTGGGAATTAAGCATTATGTTTACATTATGCTGTAAAGTTGAGTAACACAGTGACTGAAGGGAGATACAAAAGGAAAATCAAATATATAAGGTAAATTTAGTCTGTTTTGATGCTATGCTTAAATCTTCCTTATTTAGTGACTCCCCTTGTATATAAACCACAGGTTGCACAGGTCAGTATTGAGGTCGATGCCAGGTTTTGGTTTTTTTTTTTGGGATAGTTACCAGTTAGGCTTAAAGCTATGGCTTCAAGACTGTATTGATAAAGGAAATCCCTGCTGAACTCAGAACATCTGAACCTAGAGAAAGCCCAATTACTGGGAACAGCTGGCAATTAAGGTGCTATATAAGTTCAGAGTCTCAGCATAGGAGGAGAGAGAGGAAAATTATGTGCTGAGGGAATTGTGTTTGGTGAACAGGAAAGTGAAGGATATGTTTTACTGGTGAAACAGGATTTGATGTTCTGTTCAAAATGATGGAAAGTGATTAGCCCTTCCCAAGAGAGGTATTACTGCATCCGTTCTAAAAACCTAAGGCCTTTTTAACCCCTCTCTTTCTGTTCTGTGTATTGCTTTGCATGGGACTGGATAAGCTAACTGACTGTCACCCACTTTTCATGAAAGACAAATGCATATCTTTTATTTTATGGACACTTAGATTTGGCTTCCTGACTTTCCTATGTAATTGGACAATCATTAAACAAACATTCTGAGCAGCCCAAACAAGATGGCTTACCACTTGTGACATCCCTAATTATTAGCATAGTTACACAAAACCTCCAGAAAAATCACTAGCAAAACAAGACTAGGAATTATCATGGTAATCGCATATATGTAAGGGAGCATATACAGTAGATATATTTCTTGGTTCTGGTGACAATACACCTGATGGGACTTTTAATTTATAGTCACGTCTCCCTATAATCCACCAATAAACTTTATAAAAACATTTATTTTTCTTATGCAAACATGAATCCCAAACATATCAAGTGTAGTTCTTCCCTTGTGATTTTGTTTAGATGATCACCTTGACAATCCCTAATTATTATATACCCATCATTAATGAAATGTTACATGTCCCATAAAGCTTCATATTACTCTTGTGCTTCTGCTTGTTTTTATCTCCTTTTTCTTAACTATCTAACTTTCAGTTTCAGCCTTGTGTGAATCATGGGAACTGAGTACATGAAGCTCATGAAGTAGGCGGGCTCAAACTTGATTCTTCTGATGATGAGCATTGAGGTGCTAATTGATGTCTCCACATCACACACTGGTCTACCACTAGGGCACACAGGGTTTCTACCTGTGGAGAAAATATTAGTATACAAAACAATAGCCTTCTGATGTAACATCAATAACTAGACAGTAATACGATGTTGCACAATGTTATTGTGGAGAAAATATGTAGTAAAAGAGAAAATAATTCTGATTAGAATCAAAAGACTTTGAAAAAAACGATTTTATGCCCCATAGCCCTACCACATTTCTGGAGGTCTCCAAATAACTAAGATAAATCTTCATCCAAGGTTGGCGGGGCTACATCTATCTATCTATCTATCTATCTATCTATCTATCTATCTATCTATCTATCCCTATATAAGTTCTTCAGCTCTTTTAGTAATCCCTCCCTAGAGCAATAGCCAACTATGTTGACATGCCAGCTCCTTGCTTTCACTCATCTTTATTTTTATTGTCTGACTCTATCCTCTTGGGTAAAAGAACTTTCTTAAAAACATATTCTATATCACTCCTTGACTCTATCACTTGCCACCTTGGTTTAAAACATTTATGATCCTCAAATAGTCTTTTTGCTATCAAATCTTACATTTGTTAAACTGTCTGCCATCATCTCTACAACACAGCCCTAATCCAACATAATCTTATCCATTTCTTTGCTAAAAATCTTATCTATGCCTTCAAGCTATATTGAGGCAATATTTCAAAAGGTTTAGGTACCTAACTTTGGGATATAGGCCCCCTACATTTTGAAACATTACTAGGGCTGAATGCCTGCATTTAGGTTTTTAGTTTCTTTAGCATCCTAAAAACTGGATAGCTATAGGGGTGGAGTTAAGGCTGGAAAACAAGTTAGGTGCTTAGACTGATTTTCAGCACTAGGCACCTAATTTAGGGGATCATTTTCAAAAGGGATCACACTCGAAAAGTCCCTTTTTGTGTGTGATACCTAGATCAGGGCGGGGTCTGGGCAGCGTCCGCACCGGAAGGGGAGGAGTCGGGGCGGCACCGGGATAGATGCCGCAAAGATGTCGCTGACGGCAAAAAGGTAAGGGCCCTTTTTGCTGCCATTTTCGCGCCCAATAGCACCACCTTTTACAATGGCGCTATTGAAGGTGAAAGCCGGCAGCGATCGCACCGCGATTATCCATTATCGCCCAATTTTCTAAGGTCTGCAACCTTAGAAAATCCAGGCCTTAGGAGTCTAAAGCAAGGCAAATGAATAGCAGACTTAAATTTAGGTGAATTTACAGTCAAAACTTAGGCTTCTAAGTTTGCCTGAAAATAGGCACCTAATGTAGGTTAGGCAGGGGCAGTGCAAGAGCATTTGGTGCCCTTGACAAACTTTTGGACATGTATCCCCTTTCCTCAATGTACTTCTAGCACTGCACTCCCTCTTACCAGCAACAGTAGTTACAGCACATCTCTTCCCTTCTTTGATGGTATTGGCTCTAGCACTGCACCCCTTTAGGCCTCATGCTGGTAGGATTTTGCCATCACCAAAAATTTGGTGCTCTAGGCAACCACCTAATTTTCCTAATGGAATCACCTGAACTTAGGTGCCTAAATTTAGGAATGCAACTTTTTTTGTTAATAGTTAATAGTTTATTGTTTTTTATATACCACCGCATTAGCCATTGCCTTCACAGCGGTTTACAATTAAAAAAAACAAAACAAATAATGAAATACAATAAATACATTTAGTAATAAAAGATAACGGCTAAAAAATTAAAAGCACAATAATAGAGATTACCTGTTAAAAGATAAGGATTAAAATTAAAGACTAAGACCTATCCTCGGGGTACTAAAAATCAAAACATAAGAACATAAGAACATAAGAACATGCCATACTGGGTCAGACCAAGGGTCCATCAAGCCCAGCATCCTGTTTCCAACAGTGGCCAATCCAGGCCATAAGAACCTGACAAGTACCCAAAAACTAAGTCTATTCCATGTAACCATTGCTAATGGCAGTGGCTATTCTCTAAGTGAACTTAATAGCAGGTAATGGACTTCTCCGCCAAGAATTTATCCAATCCTTTTTTAAACACAGCTATACTAACTGCACGAACCACATTCTCTGGCAACAAATTCCAGAGTTTAATTGTGCGTTGAGTAAAAAAGAACTTTCTCCGATTAGTTTTAAATGTGCCCCATGCTAACTTCATGGTGTGCCCCCTAGTCTTTCTAGTATCCGAAAGAGTAAATAACCAATTCACATCTACCCATTCTAGACTAGGCTAGTAACAATAAAAGATAAAAATAAGGAACAATACATAATTAAAAACAAAAGACATAAACAATTCAATATGTGCCTGCTGCTCAAAATCCATGTACATGCTTTGCTTTCAAACCTGTGTGTAAAATCTGTATGCAAGAATTTAAGCTTGTATTCCATTTTCTGTGTACACGCATCTGAAAAACCATGTTTTAAGGCCAGTATTAATTTTTTTCTTGTCTGTTATTAATCTCAGCTCAGTTGGTAAATTGTTCCAAAGTTTGGTTCCCACTATTGACATTGCATGTTCTCTGACTTGAGTCAGTCTAGCTGACCTTATCATTGGTATTGTCAGTAGGCCCTTATTAGCAGATCGTAAGTTCTTCTGAGGTACTTGTAGCTTTAAGGAAAAATTCAGCCATTCTGTTTGGTCTCCATAGATCAAATTGTGTATTATGCATGCGGCCTTATCTTGTATTCGATAACTTATTGGTAGCAAGTGAATCGAGATCAACACTGAGGTAATATGGTCAAATTTATTTTTTCCTGTCAATATTCTAGCTGCCGAGTTCTGTAGTACCTGAAGTGGTCTAATGGTGGAGGCAGGTAAACCAAGAAGTAAGGTGTTGCTATAATCTAGGTTTGTAAATATGAGAGATTGTAGAACAGTTCTGTAGTTTTGATGTTCCAGAAGTGGTTTTAGTCTTCTCAATGTTAATAATTTAAAGTATCCGTCTCTCAATTTTATAGCGATTGTGTTCAATCATATTTTCTATTGCAACTCTCTTGCAATCTGGTATTCAACTTCTTGTCAAGTCTATCACTACTACACGTATCTCTGACATTTATTGTATTTTGTTGTATTTCCCACCAGAGATTAATTCAAAGTTGAATCAAACAAATTTCAGCTTGGTTTCCATTTTATGTAGTTTTCAGACTTTCTCCAGATTTGCTGTAAAAATTAGTCATGTTTATGTTGGCAGATTATGGTTACATTCAGAAACATTGAAAAATGTGAAGTTGATTCAATTAATTCTATTCAGATTTTTCAAGAAATCAAAACTGAATCACAGGCGTTCAATAGAATATCAATAAAGGACCTTCAAAAGTGGAAAATGTGTTTTAATTGCAATTGCCTGTTGCACACACCCATGTTTTATATACACTTTGTTTTAATCATTGGTCCCCACAATCCTTATATATGTTTTAAAAATATTTTTATCTATATATGCTCATATTTGTTGTTTATGTGTTAATACAATTTACATCTTCTTATATATAACTTATAGAAAAAAGTTCTTTAATAGGAAACGTTCCTCAAGTGAATATATCACTGTAACGACACTTTTTTAAAACACAGATTAATTGAAATCCCAGTGTTACTTAGCTTTTTTGAACAGATTAATTGAAGTCCTGACACACGTTTTGGGAACCTGTTCTTCCAGCAGTTGTAAGCGTTCAGCATTAATCGTGTTTCGGGAGTGTTCCTTCCTCTCTTTCTAATATGCAGTAATTCTGTAAATGGATCATGAAGAAATCATTATATAAAATAAACTTCTTCCAATAGACAAATTACATGTGGGCACATCTTATTGGATACTACCAATCATGGAATGACATTGACTGCACAGGCCAACCAATCACATGAAAGAATACCACTCTGTCTCGCTATTGAAGCCATTTGGTTGTATAGTCCATGATGTATAAATCCAGAATTGCTCCATTTTATTGAGCATGAACTCTCTATCTTCACCCCACTATGATGATCGTACTGAGTCTATAACACACACCATTTCAATTCCTCAAATATGTGCCCTTTAAAAGCACACATTTGAGGAATTGAAATGGTGGGGAGGAGATAGGGGATAAGCACATATAAGTAAAAATATTAAATAAATAAATAAATAAATAAATAAATATATATATATATATATATATATATATATATATATATATATATATATATATACATAAGGACTGTGGGGACCAATGATTAAAATAAAGCAGAGATGAAACATGGGTATGTGCAGCAAGCAATTGCAGTGAAAACACACTTTCTGCATTTGTGAAGGTCATATATCGATATTCTATTGAGTGCTCGTGGTTCAGTAAACATAGAAATATTGATATCACATTAAAGTGTATTTTTTTCTGGAGCTTTTTGAGGATCTCTGTGATATATTTCCTCTGGGTTCAGGACATCTGACAATATTGGGCCTGATTTTCAAAAGCATTTACATGCACAAAATTGGGTTTTACAAATGTAAATGCTCCTTACCCATGTAAATGGGCTTTTGAAAATTGCTAGAATAAGTCAATTGAATTGTCCATAAGATCTATCCATGTATGTGCACTTTATGCGAGTAAATGGCTTTTGAAAATTGCTACAAATAGTAGTTACATTTACGTGCGTATCTTCTTTTGAAAATTCATCTGAAAATGTATAATCATATTGCATTGTATAGGCAGCAAAGTTCAAACAAGGGAATTAATCTGACACATAGTTTCAACGTAAATTTAACATTTATTTTTTTATTCTGAAGGAGAGAATGGATGAACAAAGAGACTGATTAGAATAAAACGTTTTTGCCATTTTGGAATGAAAATGATAATATTACATGTGTATTTTGGGTATAAGCCTGACTGACGCTTAGAAAGTGTGACTCAAGTCCCAGCAGACGGAGATTTAAATACGAACAGATGGATTAATATGGTGTTTTCAAGAAATGCAATCCAAATCTAAAGGAAACTTCTCAGGCTATAAAAACTAAAATTTGTATTTAAAGTTTGTTATGCTCAAGCTAAGCAAAAACAATTATTTAATTCTTGCTTTTTTTAACTCAAGAACTCACGGCATAATGACACATCATACAGGGAAAACAGTTGCTCATTTGATTTGCACTTACTCTTACTTCTCCTCTGCCCTACCTTGACTGCAGTATCACCCTATTTAAATTCTAATTTTCTAGATTAGAATAAAGGCACTCCCATTTAAACCAGTCTTCACCCTACACACGTAGTCCTTTTTCCAGGGTGGCAGGGTTTGAATGCCTTGAGGGTACATAAACTGATTTAGACCTCTAGGCTCTATAGAAACACATTATCTCTCTCTTGGATATGGTGAGCCACAAACTGCATGCTTGCCCAGCAAAGTTGTTCCAAAAGGTTTTACTCACAGTAAATTGCAGTACTAATTACATTCAAGTCAGTACAACAAACCATGAGACTTCCCCATCACAAGGAATACAACAAAATAATGATTCTCTTTGGCAGCTCCTTCCTACAATCAGAGGGACAGGCAGCTTCAGTCAGTTCTCTACATCTTGATTCACCTCAGTGTCATCACCCACTCAACAGAATTAAGGCGTAGACTGTCCATCTGGCACACTTCCAGCAATGAACAGCAGGCAGACATCAAACAAAAATGTTGCTCCCCTTTTTCAAAGTTCACTCTACGATTAGCCCAGATGGCTATCGAATTCAAAAGGACTTCTTTTTGCCACACTGCTAAACTCTGTGACAGTACAGTTTCCTTACTAAATTGTTTCTCCAAGAATATACTTACCTGCTTTTATCTTACTTACAGGCCGCTCGCCGGTGCACGCGATGCAGTATTTAAATTAGGTCTGGCGGTAGATCCGGGCAAAAGGAGGCCCTAGGGACACTAGCGCATCCCTAGCGCCTCCTTTTTGACAGGAGCGGCGGCTGTCAGCGGGTTTGACAGCCGATGTTCAATTTTGCCGGTGTCAGTTCTTGAGCCCGCTGACAGCCACGGGCTCGGAAACCGGATGCCAGCAAAATTGAGTGTCCGGTTTTCGGCCCGACAGCTGCGGGCCGAATTCAAATATATATATATTTTTAACTTTTTTTACTCTTCGGGACCTTCGACTTAATATCGCCATGATATTAAGTCCGAGGGTGCACAGAAAAGCGGTTTTTACTGCTTTTCTGTGCACTTTCCTGGTGCTGGAAGAAATTAGCGCCGACCTTTGGGTCGGCGCTAATTTCTGAAAGTAAAATGTGCGGCTTGGCTGCACATTTTACTTTCTGTATCCCGCGCGCATACCTAACAGGGCCATCAACATGCATTTGCATGTTGAGGGCGCTATTAGGTGCCGCGGGTTGGACGCGCGTTTTCCTGCCCTTACTGAATAAGGGGTAAGGGAAAACGCGCGTCCAAGAGCAGGCTAACAGTGCGCTCCGTCGGAGCGCACTGTACTGTATTGGCCTGTTAGTGAACTGATGCTTGGGTCACTGATGAGACTGTTTACCTCTGTCCATAGGCTAGAGCTTGCAGACCCAGCACCACTGAACATTCTCCTTCAGCGAGTGTAGGGACAAGTACATGTTTTACTTGTACTTTTCCTGCATAACCTCCAGTTAGTTTTCAGAAGGTGATTTACATGAATAAACTGGGGATTTTTAAGAACATAAGAAGTTGCCACACTGGGTCAGTCCGAAGGTCCATCAAGCCCAGCATCCTGTTTCCAACAGTGGCTACTCCAGATTACAAGTCCTGGCAAGTAATCAAACATTAAATAGATCCCATGCTACTTATGCACGTAATAGCAGTGGCTATTCCCTAAGTCAATTTCATTAACAGCAATTTATGGACCTCTCCTCCAGGAACTTATCCAAACCTTTTTTAAACCCAGCTACACCATCTGTCCTAACCACTTCCGGCAAGGAATTACAGAGCCCAAGTGTGTGTTGAGTGGAAAATAATTTTCTCCGATTTGTTTTAAATATGCTATTTGCTAACTTCATGGAGTGCCGCCTAGTCCTTCTATCTGAAAGAGTAAATAACCAAGTCACATTTATCTATTCTCGTCCTCTCATAATTTTATAGATCTCTATCAAAACAAAACATCACAAGCATCCTCATTACAATTAGAATGTACATCATATAGAAAAAAACACATAAGCACATTACTCTATAGAATCTAAATGTCGAAGTTTTAAAATGTTGCTTGCGCAAAAAGACCCATATACACGTGTATGTGGGCCACACATGAGTGACGCGGACTTTAGGAGCTACTAATTATGTGCGTATATATGCGTGCGTGAGCTAAAACAAAGGGGGTGGAAAAGGGGTGGTGCATGGCCATTCCGGGGCAGGGAAACCAGTAATGCGTATAAATCCATATTTTAAAACCAGAAGTCGCAGCACATGGCAGCTTGTTAGGCGGGTATACTTGTTGCTGCACCTGATGAGGTGTAAGTCTTTAGAAATTGAGCTTTACGCCTAACTTGACAGGGTGAGGGGTCCAGGTCAACTGGGGGGAGTGCAGACTGAAGAACCAAAGGGGTCTGGATAACCTTGAGATAGACGGAACAAAGTGGTGAACTACTTGGTAAAACTGGGAATGTCCTTTGCGTGAGCATTTTTAGAAATCCGCTTACTTACGCATGTTAAAGCTGATAAAGTCCTAAGGAAGATATGCAAATTACGTTTGCTTGAGTAACGGCTTAAAATTAAGAGCCTACTTATGCGCAGTAGGCATATTTAGAATCAAATGCACGTACGATTTAAAATTCCATCGTATGTCCACTCACGCGGCCATACGCCCTTGTATGAGTGCCCATGCGCTTATTTTAAAGTTAACGTCTAAGCTGGAGATTTTGCACATAAATCGTTTTGAAAATTACCTCTCATAATATATTATCCAACTTGTTGAGCTTACATTTCTGAAGACGGATATTGAAATTTCACAGTCTTCAGAATTTGACTGGCATTATTGTTGGAATTTGTAGTTCCACATTCCTGCCCCAAAAGTCCAGCTAGGTTTGTGATGAACATGAATAGTGAATTAGGATGATGAATCTTAGCCATGCCTTGTGAAGCAGTAGCAGATAACTTTTCATATTTTTGCTATACAAATGAACATGATCTCAATGGAGGGAGAAAGCAACTAGTTGGATACATTTATAATTCATCATACCACAAAAATCTATCCTGATATTGACCAGCCTCAGAATTCAGTGAGCTACAGTTAAATTAAGAAATCCCATGTTGGGTTAGACTAAGGTCCATTGAGCCCAGCATCCTTTATCTGACAGTGTCCAGACACGTGGCCAGACACATTCCTGGAGATCCTGTAAACTAGATCTAATTCCCGTTACTCACTCCCAGGGTTAGCAACAGCTTACTTTAGTTTACCTGACTAATAATGTGTAATGGACTTTTCCTCTAGAAACTTGCCTAAACGTCTGTTAAACCTCGCCATGCTAGTCGCCTTGACCACATCCTCTGCCAAAAGATTCCACAGCTTGAACAAATACTTTCTACAATTTGTTTTAAATCTGCTGATTGTTAGTTTCATGGATTGTCCCCTTGTTTTAATATTATTTGAAAGGGTAAATAGCCATGATTTACCCATTCCACCCTACTCATGATTTTATAAACTTTAATCATGTCTCCTCTCAGCTGTCTCTTTTCCTTGCTGAAGAGCCCTAACCTGCGTAGCCTCATCAGAGGAGAGATGTTCCATCCCCTTTATCATTTTGGCACCCTGCTCTGCATTTTTATAGTTCCACTATGTCTTCTTTGAGATGGGGCATCCAGAACTGCACTATGGATCAATACAGAGACAATATGATATTTTCTGTTGAATTCTATATTCTTTTTCTGATCATTCTTAACATTGTTTTTTTTCTTTTTTCATCACTTCCACACTGAGCTGTGGAGTTCAACATATTGTCCATAAGGGCGCCAAGATCCTTCTCCTTGCAGGTGAATACTGTTCCTTAATATTTACAGCAAGCCTTGAATGCTATATAAGGTCTTGAATGAACAAATAGCAGTTGAGGAGCTTTTCCTATGTCGTGGTCCCTTTCTCAGAGGAAAGACTAAAGAGGTTAGGACTTTTCAGCTTGGAGAAGAGACGACTGAGGGGGGATATGATAGAGGTGTTTAAAATCATGAGAGGTCTAGAACGGGTAGATGTGAATCGGTTATTTACTTTTTCGGATAGTAGAAAGACTAGGGGACACTCCATGAAGTTAGCATGGGGCACATTTAAAACTAATCGGAGAAAGTGCTTTTTTACTCAACGCACAATTAAACTCTGGAATTTGTTGCCAGAGAATGTGGTTCATGCAGTTAGTATAGCTGTGTTTAAAAAAGGATTGGATAAGTTCTTGGAGGAGAAGTCCATTACCTGCTATTAAGTTCACTTAGAGAATAGCCACTGCCATTAGCAATGGTTACATGGAATAGACTTAGTTTTTGGGTACTTGCCAGGTTCTTATGGCCTGGATTGGCCACTGTTGGAAACAGGATGCTGGGCTTGATGGACCCTTGGTCTGACCCAGTATGGCATTTTCTTATGTTCTTATGTTCTTATGTAGTATTAAAAAAGTGAGAAAACAAATAGCCTTAGAAGAAGCCATAATGTGCAGATCAAAAATAAACCTACTGTTGCCAAACACAAAAAGTATGAGCATAGTGTACAGAATCTGGCAGGTTCATACAGGAAGAAAACAAAGAAATCTTGAAAAAAGTAAATCCCAAAGACCTGTCCAGCTGCCCTGTGATGAGATAGGAAGTGAGGGTTCAAGAAAACTGTGCACATAGACCTATATTGCCAAAGGATTTTCCCCTAGGCACACATTAATGCAAGCCCTTAAGCAAACATTGTTGCAGGTGAATTGGTACACACCTTGTGTTGCGACCGCTCTGCCTTACCTCTTTTTCTCCCCTTTCACTCTCTTTGGGCAAGATGGCTGCCTCCGGTGCCGAGGGCCTCGGCATTTCCAAACCAGCATGGGCGTCCCCATCCATCATGCTCACTCCCATGGCCTCCTAGGACATGAGCGCGCACATCTCCTACGCTCAAATACACATCATGGCGGGAACGTCGGGGGCAGCCCCACCGCATGATGTCAGTACCTCCGGGTATATCTAGCCTCCGCCTCCGCTACCACTTTGAGTTAGCAAAGACTTCGCTTCGCTACTCTGACTGCTCTAAGCTGCATGCTTAGATGCCGCTTTCACGCTAAGGGCCTCGCTCCAGTAAGAAGCTCTAGACACCCGCTCCTCAGGGGTCTCTTGCTTCCAACTTCCCTTCGGGGTTCCACACTAACTAAGACAACCGCTCCTCGGGAGTCTTTCTTTCTATTCTACTTTCAGGATATTGGACCATTGGGTGCTCACTCCTCGAGGGTCTATCTACCTTTATATCCTGCACCACGGACCTTCAGTACCACCATTCTACCACCAGGAAGACGCCTTCATTCCTGTGAGTACCTCAACGATCCGGCGCTCCAACTCCACCTACCAGCTGAGGTGTTACCCACACTGCGGGCTCCTGCCTATCGTGACCATCTGGGTGAGACTATACTTCTGAGCCTGTTGGACGTACTGGCACATCGTGGATCAGTGCCTTATCTTCCTGCTCTCACCATCTACCTACAGCCCTACAATAAAGACTCTATCCATACTGTGTCTGCTATCTGTGTCAGCCTATCACATTGGTTCCCCACGGGGCCCCTCCCCGTGGAGGAGTCATCTCCATTGCGACCAAAGGTCAACAATGCCACAAACACAACACCTTGTTGTCCTCGTTCAAAAGCTTTTTCTCAAGCACAACAGGGAACTAAGTCCTTTGAAGATATATACATTTAAATGTTCACCTAATTTAACAGAATTAGAACAATACCTAAAATTGAACATTAATGTGCTTGACTTCCCGTGTTGGGTGATGGTAAGGGAGGAGGGACCCTGAAGTTGACATTTTCTGTCTTTTTAAACATTTGACCTTTTGAAAATACCATGGTGTTCATTTTAAATATTAATGAAGGCACTAGCTGTTGGAAGGCTTATTGGTCGTTGTCATCTGTGACCTTTTGTTAAAATAAAAGAAAATTGACAGATTTGTTAGCTGTAGTAGACCATTGGTAAAAATGATAAAAGAAAAAAACAATACCTAATTGCCATTAGATAACAACATAATGTAAATGGGATTTTAGAACAAGCCTGGGCAGAATATTTCTGCAGAACTTCATTAATTTATAACAGTTCAGAACGTAATTAATCAATATATGAACTAAGAAAGGTGTAAATTGTTTTTTTTTTAAAGTTTTGTTACAGAGAATAAAATATTATGTTGAGGAAGGAAAAACTAAATAACTTGTACTTAATTCTAGATGATAAATACTGACATACTACTAACTCATGGCTAAAACAATGCTGAACTGAAGAAAAGAATAAACCTTTATGAATTTGGATCTCATCAGTCCAAACTTCTTAATCCTTTTTTTGAAGCTTGCAATAGATTTTGATGAAGCTCAAAGAGATATGTGTTATCATGTTAATTATAAATATGAGACCACAGAGCAGCACCATTACCAATTTCAGTAACTTTACAAGAGTAGAAAAGCAAGTACAGTTATATTCCTTAGGCATCCCACCACCCATGATTTAGAGCTAGAGTACAAAACCAATGCATGGCAATGAGATACAGAAAGCATAGCATTACCAGGAGCAGTAGGCCAGGCTGATTCTTTGCCAACTTTCAAGAGCTATGAAGAGAACAAAGGATTCGGCTATAATTATAACATTTCTGCCCATCTTTAGCTCCTGATTGAAAATACTTTTCCAATTTCTACCAGGTTCTGGTCTAGGTACTCTTTCTTTGATCACACAGCATTCACTCTCCCTTATTATATGTGAGGTTTATAGTACAGCTGCAAGATAAAGGGCCGGATTTTAAAAGGGTTACGCACACTGGGGTAGATTTTCAAACCGCGCGATTTGGCGTACTTTTGCTGGCGCATCAGGCGCAAGCAAAAGTACGCGGGATTTTAGCAGATACACGCGTAGCCACGCGTATCCGCTAAAATCCTGGATCGGCGCGCGCAAGGCTATCAATTCCGTATAACCGGCGTGCGCCGAGCCGCGCAGCCTACCCCCGTTCCCTCCAAGGCCGCTCCGAAATCGGAGCGGCCTTGGAGGGAACTTTCTTTTGCCCTCCCCTCACCTTCCCCTCCCTTCCCCTACCTAACCCACCCGCCCGGCCCTGTCTAAACCCCCCCCTTACCTTTGTCGGGGGATTTACGCCTCCCGGAGGGAGACGTAAATCCCCGCACGCCAGCGGGCCGCTAGCGCGCCGGGACGCGACCTGGGGGTGGGTCTGGAGGGCGCGGCCACGCCCCCGGACCGCCCCGGGCCGTAGCCACGCCCCCGGGCTCGCCCCCGGAACGCCCCCGACACGCCCCGAAAATGCCGCGCGGTTCGGGCCCGCCCCCGACACGCCCCCTCAGAAAACCCCGGGACTTACGCAAGTCTCGGGGCTCTGCGCGCGCCGGTAGGCCTATGTAAAATAGGCTCACGGGCGCGCAGGGCCCTGCTCGCCTAAATCCACCCGGATTTGGGCGGATTTAGGCGAGCAGGGCTCTTAAAATCCGCCCCATAAGGTACGAGCATAACCCTTTTAAAAGCCCCCTGCGTGCGCCAAGCCTATTTTGCATAGGCTTCCGGCGCGCGCAAAGCCTATTTTGCATAGGCTTCCGGCGCGCGCAAAGCCCCGGGACGCGCGTAAGTCCTGGGGCTTTCTGGGGGGGGGCATGTTGGGGGGCGTGACGCGGTCGGCGCGTCATCCAGGGGCGGTGCCATGGGCGTGGTTTTGGCCCGGGGGCGTGGCTGCGGCCTCCGGACCAGCCCCCGGACCGGAACATGGTGCACGGCAGCTGGCCCGGCGCTTACAAATTTACGCCTGCCTCGAGCAGGCATAACTTGTGCGGCAGAGGTAGGGGGGGTTTAGATAGGGCCAGGGGGGTGGGTTAGGTAGGGGAAGGGAGGGGAAGGGAGGGGGAGGCGGAGGGAACGGGCAGCGCGCGCAGGGCTCGGCGCGCGCAAGCTGCACAAATGTGCACCCCCTTGCGCGCGGCGACCCCGGATTTTATAAGATATGCACGGTTACTCGCGTATCTTCTAAAATCCGGTGTACCATCAGGGACGGTAACTTTAAAAGGGGCAGGCGGGTGCACATTGATCAGTTCATCCACCAGTTCGCTTAGCTTAGAGCTACGTCCTCCAAACCTCCTGGTTTAATAGCCTGTATTACTCTCAGTTAGCTCAGATCCTTTAAACCTCTCAGGAATGGCTTACTTTTTTGTTTTTTTAAACATACACCACCTCCATCGCTAAGGGGGTCATTTTCCAAGTGGATTGCACGCGATAAGGCACTTTTCGCAAAGTCCCTTATTGCTTGCGATACCAAGATTGGGGCAGAGTCGGGGCGGCGTCAGCCTTGGAAGAGGAGGAGTCAGGGCGGCACCGGGGCTGATGCCGCGAAGACTTCGCTGACAGCGAAAGGCATGCTGTGTTTTTGCTGCCAGTTTCACGCCGAATAACTACACTTTTTATGGTGAAGTTTTGGCGCAATGCCGGCAGTGATCGCACCACAGAGGTGCGATCGCTGCCGGCTATCGCAGGACCACCCCTGTTTTGCCCACCCGCCCCCTGTTACCGTGGGATTCAAAGAGCCCGGTGGTATTAGTAAATCCAGCCCTAAGTGAAGTTAAGCAGTACTAAACCTGGGTGCACACCCAGGTGCCTATTATTTGCGTGCACATCTTCTGGCCACGCCTTGGAATGCCCATTCTCCATCCATGACACACCATGCCCCTTTTTGATTCTGAGTGAGATGTGTGCTCAGCAGGAGATACACGTGCATGTAGGCAGCTTTAAAATATGGTGAGCACATGTAAGCCCTATGTGCATCTCCCGATTTTGGAGCACGCAGGACCTTTAAGATTCATCTTTTAGTGTGCACTAACTCATTTTGGTATAATTAGGTTCCTAACTCCTTAAGTTAGAATCCTAGATTTTTTAAATATTAGATCCTGTGAGTTTTTACCTCTGACTTTTTCTTCTTCCTGGCATCCAAAAACATTCCTTCAAAACATTTCTTACTTCATGGTTCACAAAGCTTCACAGCATGTCCCAGCTGAGGCTTGCTGTGTTATTTCAGCATAACACGCATGCACAATTGCACACCCACACACACACACATATTCACACAGACACATGCATGTCATATTTTAATCTTTTGTCAGAGAACTGTCATCAACATATCAGAAATGTCTTGGAAGATTTTGCAAACCCCCTACAGCCACACAACTTTTCTCTTTCTCAAAGGTTTTTTAGATTAAATATTCACCTGTTAATCTATTATTTCTTCTAATATTCTTTCATTAGAAATTTTCATTTTGTGCAATATGATATTCTTTCTACAGTTTTAGTCAGTGGATTGTTTTCGCTCTGATTGTATAGCATCCTTAATCACCAGATTGGTGGTAATAATAAAAATACAATGTAATAATATTTCTGAGGTTGAAGAATTTCCACACCAAGATGATGGACCTATAGACCATATGTCAAATTCATATCGAACCAGATCTTGCAAGTGAATCCAGCAACATTTTTCTTAGCTCATTTTACGTAGCTTAGTTTGCTTATTTACTTAGGAGTGCCAGATTTTCAAAAGCATTTACACTTAAAAATGGGTTTTGTATGTGTAAATGCACTTTACTCATGAAAGTGGGCTTTTTAAAATTGCAAATTACTACAATATATGCCATTGAATTGTCCATAGGATTTACCTTGCTTAAGTGCACTTTATCAGGTAAATGGCTTTTGAAAATTACTACATTAGTAGTTATATTTACACATATAGGGCCAGATTTTCTAACCTACCTGTGGGCATAGATTTGTGTGCGCAAGTCGGAGCACACAAATCTACGCCCAATTTTATAATGTGTGCGCAGCCACATGCATGTTATAAAATCTAGGGTTGGCGCGCGCAAGGGGGTGCACACTTGTGTACCTTGCGCGCGCCGTGTCCTGGGGAGCCCCGATGGCTTTCCCTGTTCCCTCCGAGGCCGCTCCAAAATCGGAGCGGCCTCAGAGGGAACTTTCTTTTCTCCCCCCCCGCACCTTCCCCCTCCCTTCCCCTATCTAACCCACCCCCCAGCCCTACCTAAATTCCCCCCACCTTAATTATTTAAGTTGTGCCTGCCTCCGGGCAGGCGTAGGTTGCGCGTGATTCCCCGGCCTAGCAGGCCTTCGGAGGCCTCTGGCCAAGCCCCCGCCCTGCCCCAGACTGCCCACACTCCGCCCCTTTTTTCAAGCCCCAGGACATATGCGCGCCCCGGGGCTTGCGTGTGTCGCCGAGCCTATGCAAAATAGGCTCGGCGCTCGCAGGAGCGTGTTTTCGGGGTTACGTGCATAATATATATGCGCGTAACCCTTTGAAAATCCGCCCCATAATTCCTTTTGAAAATTACCCTCATAAATTGGCCAATTTTAAACATGCAAGCATAAATGAAATTAACCAATTTACCAATTAGTCCATCAGTTTACCTGGTCCTTCTCCAGGTCATCAAAACCTTCCTGGTTCTTCAGCTTGAATTCCCCTCAGTTCACCCAGATCTTCCACGTAGTCACCAGTACACAATAAACACATTTAATATTGCTTATGCCAGATAATTAGCAGGTGTAAAAGTGTGCAAGTACATGCCTGCTTTTTAAATAGCAACTTATGTGCATGTGTGGGCTCGTTTCAGAATGCTCCTTTTTTACGTGTGCATATGTGTGTGCGAAAGTGAAAATACAAACATATTTTTGACTTTTGTAAAATATGAAATATGACAGTAGATGTTACTCACATATGTGTGGGATAGCTGAGTAACTGCAAGCTGGAGACACAATCCACACTGATTCCAGCCTCTTTCACACAAGATTTCAGCTTTATTATAGCACTTCAAACAAATTCAGAATGTAGCATGTAGTCTGCTTACCTTCATCAGTGTACTTGCAGCTCAACTTATGTCAGAATATATTACAGGAGCTGCCTTCTGGAGAAGCAGGGGGCTCCTGTTCCCAGCTGGTTCACACTCTTATTCTGCCCCAACTGATCCCACCCTCAGGACTCTCCCTGCCCAGCAGGGTCTTGCCCATAGAGCTCTCTCCTTCTGTGGAATTTAAGGTGGACCAGGCATTTAGCTCAGTTCTGCACAGGTTAAGGAGGGAAAATAGGTTCACTCCTTCACAATGTGTATATGCTAAATTTTGAAAATTCACCTAATAGTGTAGAGGAAAAACATGAACCTTGATTCTTGTTTATGGTTTAGAACAAGGGTTCTCATCTCCAGTCTTCAAGGGCCACCAACATGTCTGGCTTTCAGGAGAACCGAAATATCCAAATTAATCAGGTTCTTGGACCAAACATATGTAGACATACTAAATAAATATTCAGTGTGAATATCCTAAAAATCAGACCATTTGGTGGCCATCAAGGACTGGAGCTTTCGGCTCCAGGTTTCAGATAATTCTTTTAATATGCTTTGTAATTTGTTAAATTCCTGTAAAATAACCTAAAAACACTATGGGGCAGATTTTCAAAGGGTTATGTGCGTAACTTATGCGCATAACCCCAAGAAACTGCCCCTGCGTGTGCCGAGCCTAGTTTACATAGGCTCAGAGACGAGCGCAAGCTCCGGGACGTGCGTATCTCCTGGGGCTTTGAAAAAGGGGTGGGAAGGGGTGGGGGTTGTGGGTGGGGTGCTGGTGTGGGAGCGGTCCGGGGGTGGGACCGAGGCCTCCAGCACAGCGACTGTGTCAGGGGATGGTATGCTGGCAGCTGGCTGGCGCACGCAAGTTACGCCTGCCAGGCGTAACTATGGAAAACAAGGTAGGGGGGATTTAGATAGGGCTGGTGGGTGGGTTAGATAGGGGAAGGGAAGGTGGGGGGAAGTGGAAGGAAATTTCCCTCCGAGGCCGATTTTATAATATGCGCGTGGCAGCACATGCATGTTATAAAATCGGGTGTACATTTGTGCGCGCCGGGTAGCATGCACAAATGTACCCTGCGTGCGCCGATTCGAAAATCTGCCCCTATGAATGAAAAATATTCTAAACAGTGAAAAAATGTTCTTTTTTTGCATTGCATAAATATCCATATTTCTGTGTAATCTGAAATCATTCCGAGTGGAACTGATTTATATTTTTCAAGTTGTAATTGACTTATTACATTTATTTATTTATTTAAATGATTTATATACTGGAGGTTCCTGTATAATATACATATCACCCCGGTTCACAAGGAACAGTAACTGTTGCTACATTTAGCGGTTTACATAGAACAGAATAAGAATAAAACAGGAGTTTTTACATTGAACATTGAAAATTAAGTAAACAAGTTTTAACATTGTACAAATTAAATTACATGTACCTAGTAGAGATGAGGAAGTAGCAAACCAATTGTATGACCATATTGCAGTTTTTATATGGAAAAACATGACAGCTATCTAAAACAATCTAGGGAAAACAGGTCCAGAATGTTTTCTTGATGGGTTGGCTAAGATTGAAGGTGAGAAGGCATTGGAGGGGTTTGCTCCCCTGATTGTAGATAAGACTGATGACATTTTGGGAAAAACCAGGACCCCAATATGTGCAATGGTCTCCAGCCCATTGTGGTTTTAAAGAAAGTTAAAAGATTGTTTAAATAAAATTATGAATGCTGCTTTATCAGAGGAGGTACCTTCCTGTTGATTGAAAGCTGTGGTAATTAAAACCCAGATTAAGAAACCTTTGGAGAACCTGAGCCCTATATCCAATATTCTGTTTCTATAAAGTTAATGCAGGGAGCAGTAGACTTGTCTGGAGCTATTCCATGTTTTAGATGATTACCAGTCAGGCTTTTGATAGGGTTTCAGCACTGAAAACATGTTGGCAGCAGTTATTGATGATTTAAGAAAGAATCCAATAATGACTCAGAATGCTTTTTAGTGTTGGACTTATGTTCTGTTTATAATAGAGTTCACCGTGAAATTTTACTGAACAATGTACAAGATGCAGACATAGGAAACACAGTTTTAAAATAGTTAAAACATTTTTAATAGAGAGAAGTCAGATGGTTAGGGTGCATAAATTATCCATGTTTTTATGGAAATTGAAGTATGACATGCCCTAGGGGGTCAGTTTTGTCACTTTTTATAATTTAATATTTATTTATATGTAAAGAAAGAAATCATCATTTAATACAAAAAACATAAATAACATTTTATTGAAAAATGAACATGCCAATTGCATACACTTCTAAATAAATATTGGCAAAAAATATATATCCATATTATTGAATATCAGCACTGTCTATGCCCTAGGCGAGGCCCCAGCTTCAGGCCTAGGCTTAGACCCTATGAATTCTTTTCAAACAAATGAACCAAATTGCCCTTATTCTTCGCGTTTTTGAAATTCATTTAAAGCGAAGGCACATCCCTATTAGGATGTAGTTCTGAAATTATATTTATGGGGGTAGTTTTCAAAGCCATTTCCACATCTAAAATGGTGTTTAATACACAGAAATGGCATGTTACAAAATTGCTTACATGCATTTGGGAGAGGTGTTCCACAGAGTTGGGTTCTGGGCAGGTGCTTCACTAATACACATAAGGGAACATATTAAGTCAGTGTCTAAATAGCAAACTTAGCTGGATTATCTTATTCAGCTAACTTTGGAGTTATATTCAATAGTGTAACTGCACTATTGAACATTAGAGATGTGATTCAGCCAAACCTTTTGGTTCGGCGTTCGTTATTGGCCCACCGCGGGAAATTTCGTTTCCCGCAGTTCAGGCCGATTTTTTTTTCAGCTGTCCCGAACCCAAAACTCCCCCCACCCCAACCCTTCAGATTTAATTAATTATAACCTCCCACCCTCCCAACCCCCTCAAAATGTACCGAAAGTCCCTGGTGGTCCAGCAGGGGTCCCAGGAGCGATCTCCCACTCTTGGGCCATCAGCTGCCAGTAAACAAAATGGCGCCGCTGGCCCTTTGCCCTTACCATGTGACAGGGGCTATCGGTGCCATTGGCCGGCCTCTGTCACATGGTAGGAGCAATGGACGGCCGGCGGGGGTGGGGGGGGGGTTTGCAATTAATTAAATTTGAAGGGTTGGGTTGGGTTTGGGGGATTTTTTTTTTAATGTTTTTTTTTAAACGATAAGAAAATCGAAGAAATTTAGTAGGTTTTCCTATCGTTTTGGCGACCCCCCGAACCGTGATGAATTAGGAAATATTGTTTATATTTCCTATTTCGTCGCAAACGGATGCACATCCCTAAGGAATATAGCTGGCTATTTTAAAGGTAGCTGGGAAACTTTATTTGGCCAACTTTCGGACAGCTCTTTGGCCTGACCAGACTTACCCCTAGATTCATCAAAGTGCATTAGTAATGCATGGATAAGGCCTGCGATAAGAAAAAGGGATGTGTTTAGGGAAAATTTGAATTACCACACCCCACAATAACTCCTATTTTCAAATTTTTCAGAGAGAGAGAGAGAGAGAGCTAGGGCGAAATAACATATTACAAAATTTCATCTTTGTGAGACTTTCCTCACTCCAAATGATGTCAAATCTTCACCAAGATGTACTGTGCTGTTCATACGTCTCACTCTACATGAGAAACTGGCCCCTAAAACCTAAGCCACCACCAACACCTCACCCCAAGCTATTAGATGGCCCTCCTATTGAGATATAAGTAGTTGCACACTGTGAGGGCCTCCCTAGAGGTTCTCTCTCTCTCTCTCTCTCTCTCTCCCTTCCCAAGCCCAGAAATAGCCAGAATTTATCATGAATTTTATTATGGCCATTTTGGGCATATCACATAGCCTAATACCAGGAAAAAAGGTGTAGTTATTTCTGGCATTAAAACCGTGTGATAGCATGCGTTATGCTATTGCACAGTGCAATATTGCCCCTTATTTTCCTAAATCCCACCCAAACTCCTCCCTGATCCCACCCCTTCCAAAAATTTGCATTCACGCCATGCTTGGTTATTATCACATGTGTTATGGTGTTAACACATGCTTTAATGTGTTATCGTATGCATTAACGCCATAACACATTTTGATGAATGACCCCGTTAGTCTGAGAAGTTAACCGGCTAATTCTGAATTTCGGAATTAGCCGGATAACTTAGCTAACGTAACTTCTCCCTGAATTGCTTCTGGAACGCTTCCAAGTTATCTGCTAAATTTTAGTCAGATAATATGATAACTGGCTAAAATATGGTCGGCTAGGTGCCAAAATAGTCATTGAGCTGGAATATCTTCTGAGTTATGCGACTAAATGCTTCTTAATATGAATCTCATAGTTTTTTATTTTAAAAAATAGGTGTATTAATTCTCACAGCAAAAATACCTATACAATTTAGTTGGTGTAAGTCTGTGTGGGTAGTTTTGCCTGGTTGATTTTGCATGCAGAAATTACACCAACTTTGAAAGCAAATGTATGCATGCATGAGCCTAGAGTTTGTTGTGAGTGGTTACGAAATCTCTCTGCCTGTATTTTAGGGTTTTTAAGGTTTTCATGGGTTTTATGGTTTTATATATTATCAGTATGATTTCCAATAGCATATGTAAGACAGCACATACGTGTGCAAGTTGTTGTGTCTAAAGTTACAGCAGTATTTTATAAACCCCTGTGATGGGAACCATAGAGTTTATGAACTTCCAGGTATTTCTGCCCAGAAAGTATTCTCATATTTGTAATGAAGGAAAATGCATACTCTGAACCCATTTTGTAAAAGTACACACATATATTTGACATGTGCAATAAGCCTGAGTTATACGCAGAGGCATGTATTTCATAAATAATGAAAATACTTACTTCTGCATGTACTTGCATCCACCAGTTCGACGACACCTCCACCAGTTCTCCCAGACCTCCACCAGTTCACCCAGGCACTTCAGCCACAAACTGCACACAAAAGACAAGTTCAATTTCACTTCTGCAACTTAATTAGCAGGTGTAAAAGGCACATGGAAAAGTTCAGTAATGAATGCATGTGTACCACTTACAATATACCAACTCATGCAAGAACTTCTAAACCCTGGCCTGGAATGCTCTTCAACCTTCCCTTTTGTTTTTCCTTTTTTTTTTTTTTTAAATACAGACTCAAGCATACTAAGGACTCTAGAAAATACTACTTATACTTGTACAACCTACTTACACATATAGGGGCAGATTTTAAAAGCCCTACCCGCGCTGAGCCTATTTTGCATAGGCCTGGTGATGCGCGCAAAGCCCCGGGACGCGTGTATGTCCCGGGGCTTGAAAAAAGAGGCGTGGTGGAGGCATGGCCAGAGGCCTCCATAGGGCCGCTAGGCCGGGGGATCGCTCACCAGCACTCGGCCGGCGCGCGCAACCTACACCTGCCCAGAGGCAGGCACAACTTGTTAAAAAAAGGTTAGGGGGGATTTAGGTAGGGCTGGGGGGCGGGTTAGGTAGGGGAAGGTGGGGGGGGGGGGGGGGAGGGAATGGGGAAAGCCATCGGGGCTCCCCTAGGGCTCGGCGCGTGCCGACCCCGGATTTTATAACATGCACACGGCTGCACGCTCATGTTATAAAATCGGGCGTGCATTTGTGCCGGGTTGCGCGCACAAATGTACGCCCGCGCGTATGTCTTAAAATCCGGCCCATACTCCATAATTATATTTGTGTCCCAGGGTTGTAATGTTATGGGATTTTATGGGTTATATTTTGTAAATCTCTTTGCTCTATAAATGAAAAGGTGATGAATAAATGTGATACATAAAGAAATAACATAGTCTTGGTAGTATGTCATAAGAAACTGAAATAGCAGAGCAAAAATCTCTTTGCCCTATCTGTTGGATTAGCTCTATCACTTTGTTAAATATAATTTTAGAATACATTTGGCATGCAGACCACAACTAATCTTTCTCCCTTATCAGTGAAGCAATCACTGTCAATCAAGTATCTCAGTGAATATATTATGCACATTGTAATATGTTGTGTTACTGTAAAGTTCTATTCCTATATTTGGAAAACATTCTCTAAGACTCAGTTTTTGTTTGGAAAGACTGGTAAAACCCATTTAATATTACCATTTTGCCCTTGTCTCTTATCCTTTTTCTCCACATTCACTTAGCAGGTCCATGGTTTTGGTCTTTAGCACAATATTAAGAATTAATAGATTCCATTATTCCTTTATATTAGATTTGAAATACAGAGCAGAAGGACCGTCCTTAGTCCTTCCAAATAACCTTTACTGACAGCAATCTACTGTTTAATTCACTTCAGTCTTATGTGTTCTGATATATGATAAGGAAGGTCTTATATTCCTTTCCAGATCAGACAATGCAATATGACTTTATTTACTGAACTGTAATAATGCTCACGGTGACATTTTAATAAACCAACGTATAATTTAGGAATGTACTTGGGGCCTGATTTATTAAAGCTTCTCTTCCGTTTTGAGGGAAATATTCATAGTCCTTTCCACTGGTAAAATATCATTTTACCTCTGCAAATTGTTACTTTAAAAATTGCCCAATCATTCTGCGGTAGACATGCATTCGTTTGAAACAACCTAGACAATATAAATGACATTGTCTGTCTTTTTTTTTTACTTTTTAAACTAAACAATAGAAACAAACACAAAATGTTATGGGTTTTATTGTACACACTATTTGGAAAAAGTGTGTACTATTTGCATATGGTGGCCAATGGTATCCACCCCCACAAACATCTCTTGATACCCCGGGGTCCCACCCTAGCAGTTTCTCCCAAAAATGTAATATTTATTAAAAAAATAGAAACCTGGTCACAAACTCTGCCCCAGACCCTGCACCAGCCCCAATCCCCAACCTCTTCCCTTTGTTAAAATATAGTCTCCCCAGTAACTGGCCTCCCGCCCACTCTAGCCTACCCCTCCGACACCCCTGCACTCACCAAGACATCTCTGGTGGTCTACTGGGGGCCAAGGAGTGACTGTTCTGCTCCTGGACCCGGCAGCTCCCATTTTTCAAAATGGTGCCAGCCGCTCTTTGCTCCTATCATATAATGTGGCTACTGGTGATATTGGGTAGCCCTTATGAGACAGGGGCTACAGGTGCCATTGGATAGCCCCTGCCACATGATAGGGTTAAAGGGTGATGAATGCCATTTTGAAAACTGGCAGCCGCTGGGTCCAGGAGTGGAAGGGATCATTCTCGGGTCCCCACTAGACCACCAGAGATGTTTTGGTGAGCTGGGAGGAGTCAGAAGGATGGGGCCAACACTGAGGAGGGTATTTTATTAACAAAGGGGAGGGGATGGAGGTTGGGGACAGGGCCTGTCACTGGGATTTTATTTTAACAATTATTACTTTTTCTGAGGAAAGGCTACCTCCAAGGGTGGTGGGGTGTAGGTCAGGGGTCTCCAGAGACCCCCTTCAAGTCTGTAAGGAATTATTATTTTTTTTATTTTGGAAAATAGCACATAGTATTTGGAAACAGTGCGCACTATGGTGGTAACATTTAAACGTGCACGCAGGCGTACATGAGCATGTGTTTGCCAGCTCGCGCCCAAGGATGCAGCTGTTTTATAACATATGCACGTATGTGCACGCATATTATAAAATAGATTGAGCGTGCACACGTGTATGCAATTTTAAATGGGTGCGCTTATGTGTGCGCGAATCCTGCTTCAACCGCGTAAGTGGGAGGGGATTTTAAAAGGGGGCGCGCATCCATGCCATTGCCAGTTTCATCATTTTGCTCCCAGTTTGCCCAGGAAAGGGACAGGACTTCCAAATCCCCCCTTTTTAATAGCCTCCTTTTTCCTCTTTTAGCCCGACCATTCTCCTGACATGCCTATATTTTTTTTCCACGGCTTACATGCCATCCATAGCAGAAGTAAAGCTAGGTGGTAAGGGAACCTGGCACGTGCTTGTGCGTGTAAGTATTTATGCGCTGGTTTCATTGAGAAATCCAAGAACGCCCACGCCCCGCCCCTTTTTTGGCATTTTTCATTTGTGCACACAGCGGGAGATACATGTGCACCCGGGTGGATTTTAAAATCTGCTCGTCGTGCACTGGCCTGAGATCTCGGGTATCTCCCGATTATGGCGCGCGTCAGGCTTTTGAAATTCACCTTTATGGAGGTAATTTTCAAAGGAGTTACATGTGTAACTGTAATATACAATCATAGCAATATTCAAAAGCCCATTTATGCACATAGAGGTGAATTTTAAAAACCCGGCTTGCGCATTATTTAATTAGGGGATGCGTGAATAAGTTGGGCTCACGCGCACCAAGTGGAATTAAAAGTTGCTAAGGTAGGCGCGTATCTCCCACAGTGTGCACATTTTGAAAGTTTTCAGAAAGAGGTGTGGGTGTGGTCTGGATGGGGCATGTGCATTTCGGGGCGTGAATTTGTAATACAGTGAATACTTACGCGCCCCAGCACACGCCGAGGTCCCCTGCCATGCAGCTTTGCTTCTGCTAAAACTAGATAGATCTGCAGGGTTTTAAGGGCTGGGGCTGGGGGGAGTGAAGGGTAGTAAACTAGCTCTTAACTTGGTAAACTAGGGATGAACTGGTAACACGGGGAATGGCACCAGCGTGCACCCCTTTTCAAATCCCCCGATTTATGCGGTAGAAGCGGAATTTGCACACGCTTGCCCACTTAAAATTTGGTGCACATATGTGCACGGTCAGACTATTTTATAACATGCATGCATATGTGCATATATGTTATAAAATGGCCGTGTCCCTGGGTGAGGGCAGACATATGCGTGCAAATGTGCCAGTTTGAAAGTTACAGTCTTAAAGTATTCTTACATGTGTAAAACCTATTGACTATTCAATGGCATATATTGTATCAATTTTCAAAAGCCCATTTACATATGTAAAGTGCATGTACGTGTGTAAAACCCAATTTTAAGCATGTAAATCTTTTTGAAAATTACTCCAGTTTGCAAATATCATGCATTATTTTCTGAAGCTGAAAATGAAACAAAAAACCCGCCAAAACTTAAAACCCAAAACTTAAAAAACCCAAAAACTTAAAAAACCCCAAAACTTAAAAAACCTCAAAACTAAATAATATTTTTTTTCCTGTGCACATCCCTAGTATGTGGGTAAAAGTATATGTGTGGTTGAACAATGCATGTTCATTTTTCTGAGGATTGCATAGATGGTCCCAGGGGCAGGGAGAGGGTTAGGGACTGAACCACACACATAGTTTGATTATTCAGAAACATGCATGTTATTTTCTGACAAAATATATTGCAAAGAGAAAGTAGGTGCAAATCTCTGCACATGATTTTTCTTGGGATAATAATCAAAGCAGTACTATTGGTGTAGTTTTGATTTGATTATTGGTGCACAATCCACAAGTAAAAGTACCCACGGAGTTTGCACCAACACACCGACTTCAGATTATATAATCCTGTGTGTCAAAGGGGGAAAAAGCTTAATAAACCATGTCCTTAATGTCTTTCCTGCAATAAGTAAAATACCCAAAGAATAGCAACAAACCTTCCCAATATTCTTATGGAACTTGAAGAAAGACTCGCAGTAAGGGGGAGGGAAGGAAATGCTTTCCATTATTGACCTAAACTCTTGTCTTCTACTGAACATGTGAACATAGTTTGTTTGAATTCAGCATCTACATGTCATCACTAGGAAGGTAATGTTCAAATAAGTTAAGTGAATAAAATGAGCATATTCATGCATAAGTAGCTTGTACTCGTGGATGTTTCCTTTTTTATAAATATCAAAAATATGTATGTATTTTGGGTTTTGTACTATTTAGTTATGAAAAAAGGAGCAGTCTAGTGGTGGTCTGAGCAGGGGGAAGGAAGAATGCACATAAGTTGCTATTTTAGAAGAGATTTAGGCAAATATATTAGGCAATTTATTCACATAATTTTACAGCTGCTAATTTTCTAGCACAATTGATATCAGATCTATTGTCTGCTGTTGGTTGGGTGGGAGGTCGGAGTGAACTGAGGGTCTCAATGATCTGGAGAAGGACAGGGTGAACTGGTGAAGATATCAGCCAACCATTGATTTCAATTAGGTACACATTTTAAAATATATTTTTTTTTTACGTGAGCAATTAATATTTTTTTCACAAGTAAAATATACACAGCTATGTTTATAAAATATGTAGGAAAGGTACACACTGATGTAACTTTTAAACAGGCATGTGGGCACATATGTGCTTGCATTTGCCAACTCGCGCCAAGGGACGCAGCCATTTTATAGCATACGTGCATATATGCATGCATGGTATAAAATAGGCTGAACACACGCACATGTGAGTGCAATTTTAAGTAGATGCATGCCTATGCGTGCAAATCCTGCTTCTACATGTAAGTGGGGAGGGATTTTAGTAGGCATATGCACCGATGCAATTACCAGTTTTACCAATTCATTCCCAATTCACCCAGGTAAGGGATAGGAATTCCTAAAACCCCTAGTTAAATAGCCTCCCTTTTACCCTGTTAACCTCAACTTTTAAAATCCTGCTCATCTTTTTGCTTTTTTTTATTTTCTGACTTACACACCATCCATAGCAGAAGTAAAGTTGCGCAGCATGGACCACAGCACGCTTGTGCGTGTAAGTGTTTATGAACTAAGTTCAATGTGAAATCCAGGAAGGTCCATGCCCTACACAGACCACGCGCATAGCGGGAGATACGCATGAATGCAGGCGCCTTTTAAAATCCATGCGGTGCACTCTGGCCTGACATGTGCACATATCTCCTGGTTTTGGCGTGCACCAGGATTTTAAAATTCACATATTTCAATGCATTGCTGTATTCATACGTAATCGGGCATACGCATATTTTATAATCTGCATGTACTTTTAGAGGAAAACTTTAAAACATGTGCGTGTGTGCCTGTATAATCATATATAGGGGCATGCTTGCTCATGCATTTTATATCATGCACGCACATATGCACACATATAAAATATGCTTAAATCTACCACCAACATGCTCACTTATCTAAAAGATATATGGCATATTTTTTCAACATAACCAGATAAGTAGCTTTTGGCTATGGGGGTCATTTATCAAAATGCATTAGGGCCCTAACACCAGCATGCATGCAATAAATAGAGCATCGTGAAATGCATATGCAAATTTTATTCAAGTGGGAGGAGTTTGAGCAGAGTGGAAATGAGGGCTGGTTAACACTGCATGAGATAACATAAGGCACAGTATCGCGGGATTTAACTACACCTTTTTCCTCAGCATTATCCCTGCAATAGCTGTGTGTTATTCCTGGGGGAATTCTGTGCAAAAAAATTAAAAATTCTGCAACAAAAAATTGGATAATTCTCCACACACATTTTCAAAATTCTGCAAAATTCTGAACATTTATTTTTCTAAATAACACAATATTTTTTGCAAATTATTCTGCATTTTAGTGCAATCCAGTTTTTCAATTAAATAATAGTACAGAAAACCCGTACTTATCGGGTCTATATTAATAACACTTTTTCTGAAACCTATCCATTAGAAACAGGAGTTCCACAGGGATCATCTCTTTCTGCCACACTTTTCAATATTTACTTGTTACCCATTTGTCAACTGTAATCCGGATTACAGTTCAGTTATTATATTTATGCTGATGACATTCAGCTACTAATTCCAATAACTGATACAGTGGAAAAAACCTTTAAAATCACCATTATGTATCTAAGGGGGTTATTTTCTAAAGCTAGCGCATGCGAAAAGGGACTTTTCACGTGCGATAGCTAGATCGGGGAGGAGTAGCCACCGGAAGGGGAGGAGTCGGGGTGGCACCGGGGCGGACGCCACGAAGACAGCGCAGACGGCGAAAAGGTAAGGAACCTTTTCGCTTCCAATTTCGTGCCCAATAGCACCACCTTTTAAGATGTCGCTATTGGGTGCGAAAGCCAGCAGTGATCACACCGCAGAGGTGCGATTGCTGCTGGCTATCACAGGCCCGCCCCCCGCTTCATCCCCCCACCTCCCTGCACCGTCGTTAGAAAATCCCGGCCTAAGTGTCATAAAGCAATTATTAAATCAACTGAAGCTTTGTCTAAATGTTGCAAAAACTGAAATAATTTTATTAGAACATAAGCAGCTGCCTACTGACCAAGTTAAAATTTTGACCTTGGAAAAATCCTCAATTGCTCTAGGAACTAAAGTGCCTGATCTAGCCTTCTGGCTGGATCCTGAGCTTAGCATCCAACACATTTCAGTAAAAATTCAGGAAGGATACTACAAACTATTGGTACTCGGACGGTTAAAACCATTACTTAATCAAGCAGAATTCAGATCAGTGCTTCAAGCTTTAGTGTTCACTAACATAGATTATTGCAACTCCTTATATCTTGGCTTGCCTCAAACAATGCTTCAAATACTGCAAAACTCAGCGGCACAAATTCTTACAGGAGCAAACAAAAAAGACCATATAACTCCCGTGCTTTCTGCTCTTCATTGGCTTCCGGTAGATGCAAGAATTAAATATAAAACACTTTGTCTAATTCATAAAGCTATTTACACCGACCATATTGATTGGCTTATTGCAATGTTATGTATCCACACGCCGCAACGTAATTTTCACTCAGCTAACAAAGGTCTGCTTGTTATTCCTTCAGTGGCTAGTGCTAAACTCACATCTGTCAGGGAAAGAGCTGTCTCGTTAGCGGGTCCAAAATTGTGGAACACCCTGCCAGTTGAACTGAGACTACAAAAAAAATCTGAAACTGTTCAAAAAGGCTTTAAAAACGTGGCTTTTTACCTAAGCGTATGGAACAGATTCTAGCCAGTGATTACGCGCGCCTATTTTGCATAGGCCGCCGGCGCGCGCAGAGCCCCGGGACACGCGTAAGTCCCGGAGCTTCCTGTCGGGGGCATGTCGGACGCGTGGCAGGGGGCGTGGCGGGATGACACGGCGTTTAGGGGGCGGGGTGCAGCGTTTCGGGGGCGGCAACGTGGGCGTGGTTTCGGCCTGGGGGCGTTCCGGGGCGTGGCCGCGGCCTCCGGAACAGCCCCCGGGACCGGACCACGGAGCGGGGCAGCTGGCCAACGCGGAAGGATTTACGCGCACAGGGGTTTTAAAATCCGCCCCTAAGTGACCTTAATAGCAGGTAAAGGACTTCTCCTCCAAGAACTTATCCAATCCTTTTTTAAACACAGCTATACTAACTGCACTAACCACATCCTCTGGCAACAAATTCCAGAGTTTAATTGTGCGTTGCGTAAAAAAGAACTTTCTCCGATTAGTTTTAAATGTGCCCCATGCTAACTTCATGGAGTGCCCCCTACGATGTCCTCTCTTCCTAGCATGACTACAGCTAGGTAAATAGTGCATCAAGCTAGGTAGAGAGAACATGGTACAAATGTTACTAGTGGCCCCTCTTACAGTGGTATAAAAAGTTAACTGTTTGATGAGCTTCTACAGAGGTGCTCTCTCTCTCTCTCTCAGCCCAATATGTGATAAAAGCCTGTATGCAGATGCAATAACTTTTTTTTAATCTTTATGCAATTTTACAAAATTAAACAAGATAACACTCTTGATATGTAATACAAAGAAAGAAACACCATTGTTTCACCATAGGAAAAAAGAACAAATACATTTGAAATTGTATCCTTTCCTTCTTTGAATATTAGTCCTCAATAAGAGGGGATAGGAATACTCAACCTAAAGAAATATGTAATTTACACAATGAAAAGAAATAAAGACTGCTCAGTAGCCTATTACAGAATCTATATAACTTAAGAGGAACTAGGTTCATTGACTCTAGGTTCTGTGGAGCTTACGGCCGATTTCCCTGCCAGGAATTGTGACAGCTGTGAGGGGGGGTCATAAAAAACATAGGAATTTACCAAACACTTGCAAGGGAACTTTAGGGAAAAATGTCCCTCCAAACTGTAATACCTGCTGTCTCATGAGGAGAAAGGCCTTTCTCCTTCTTTGTATTTCCTGTGCAACATCCGGGAAAACCCTTACATTACATATTAGAAATTGGTCATTTCTATGTCTAAGACAAAGTTTAAGTAACCAATCTCTAGCTCTAAAGTTAAATTAACAATCAGTGTTGCTGGTGTCACGAGCTCAGTATCGGAAGTCTCTAAGAATGTGGAGATATTCAAGGGCTGTTCATTAGCAGGAACCAGTGTTGTTAGGCCTCCATCTTGTTCCAGCGTTCTTTTTAACTTTGGGAGGTAAAAGATTTTAGATATCGATGGCATTTCAGTTTCACCTATATGTAACACTTCCCCTAGATATCTTTTAAAGATGTCTCGGGGGGGGGGGGGGGGGGGGAGATTAACGAAATTTGGGGAAAATTAATAAATCTTAAATTTTTAATTCTTATTGCATTTTCCAAATGTTCCAACTTCAATGAAATGTTCTTCCTTTCTTTTATGGTGGTATTTTGTATTTGTTGTATATTCCTGATTTGGTCTCTGTTGGTTGCAATCTGTTGCTCCAAATCAACATTTGAATTAACCACCACTTTAACTTTATCTTGCAGTTTTTTAACAGAGTCACTTATAGGTTTCATTTGTGACAAAATAGAGACTTTCAAATCCATGATTGTCTCCCAAATGGTTTCTAGGGTAGAAACAGCTGGTCTTACTGCAACTGGCACAGTTCTTTCGGGAATACTTCCGGCTGCTCCATCAGTTTCCCCCAGCATTGAATCTCTTTCTTTCCCCGTTTGCCCCGATGGTACTCCTTGGTTTGAGGTCGCTGTTGCTCCTGTGTCGTCCCCTGCTGAGCTCCACTGCAAAACTCCTCAGTCTAGCAGCAGGTCTCCCGACTCTGAGGAGCTCCAAATTGCGGCCGGGTTCCCGGGTGGAGTTCCTTCCACAGGACTCAATGGAGATAGTGAGCCAGGAAGAGAGGGGAGCTCTTCTTCCCCTTCCCTTCTCTCCAGCGGCTGCGGTCCTGGGCTCAAATCTCTTCTCACCATGTGTGCATCCATGGGTCTGGCGACAGAAATGGCTGGAGGGGCTGCAGGGTAAGGCTCTCCTCTCGGCTTACGCTTTCGTCCCATTTTCGAGGTAAATTCGCAGCAAGTTAATCTTATTAAGGATTAGGGATGTGAATCGTTTTTTGACGATTTAAAATATCGTCCGATATATTTTAAATCGTCAAAAATCGTTAGGGCCAAGATACAATACCAATTCCCCCGATTTATCGTTAGAAAATCGTAAATCGGGGGAAGGGGGAGGGCAGGAAAACCGGCACACTAAAACCCCCTAAAACCCACCCCCGACCCTTTAAATTAAATCCCCCACCCTCCCGAACCCCCCCAAATGCTTTAAATTACCTGGGGATCCAGCGGTGGTCCAGAACGGCGGTGGTCCGGAACGGCCCCCTCAATTGAATCCTTTTGTCTTCAGCCAGCGCCATTTTGCAAAATGGCCGCTGCAAAATGGCGGCGGCCATAGACAAAAACGATTCGACGCAGGAGGTCGTTCCGGACCCCCGCTGGACTTTTGGCAAGTCTTGTGGGGGTCAGGAGGCCCCCCCAAGCTGGCCAAAAGTTTCTGGGAGTCCAGCGGGGTTCAGGAAGCGATTTCTTGCCGCAAATCGTTTTCCGTACGGAAAATGGCGCCGGCAGGAGATCGACTGTAGGAGGTCGTTCAGCGGCGGTCCGGAACCCTCGCTGAACGACCTCCTGCAGTCGATCTCCTGCCGGCGCCATTTTCCGTACGGAAAACGATTTGCGGCAAGAAATCGCTTCCTGAACCCCGCTGGACTCCCAGAAACTTTTGGCCAGCTTGGGGGGGCCTCCTGACCCCCACAAGACTTGCCAAAAGTCCAGCGGGGGTCCGGAATTACCTCCTGCGTCGAATCGTTTTTGTCTATGGCCGCCGCCATTTTGCGGCGGCCATTTTGCAAAATGGCGCCGGCTGAAGACAAAAGGATTCAATTGAGGGGGCCGTTCCGGACCGCCGCCGTTCTGGACCACCGCTGGATCTCCAGGTAATTTAAAGCATTTGGGGGGGGGGGTTCGGGAGGGTGGGGGATTTAATTTAAAGGGTCGGGGGTGGGTTTTAGGGGTTGGCTCACGATTTTAACGATTTTTCACGATATTTTTAAAACCCAAACGGCAACAATACGATTCCCTCCCCCTCCCAGCCGAAATCGATCGTTAAGACGATCGAGGACACGATTCACATCTCTATTAAGGATTTGCCCTCTGGAGCTCAAAACATGGTGTTCAACTAGTGAGCGGCCATCTTGGTTCCCAGATGCAATAAATTTAACTCGCATTGTGAAAATATAATGCAGTACCAGGAAAATTTGCCTAACCATGCCACTTTTTTTTTTTTTTTATCGCAGGTGCTATTTTTGCTTTATTTATCACTAAATGATGAATCTAGGCTTATATTACTTAGCCGGAGAAGTAGTGGTTTTTGAGATTTAGTCAGCTAAGTGGCAGTAAAGCCACCACTTACCCACAGAAGTCAAAATTTATCTGGATAAGTTGTGCAAATCTGAAATATGTGAGTATTTGCGCTCCTAATTTTAATCATTTACACATGGAAATTTAATTTGCGTTATTTTCCTTAGCACTTGTCAGCTTTTACACGTGTAAATCATCTAATTTTATAACATGCACGCGTGAAGGAAATTACCAGTTTTACCTCTTAGTCCACAGGTTTGCTCAGTCTCTTTCTAGATCATCAAGTCTCTCCAGGTTCTTCAGCCTGAACTCCCCCCAGGTTACTCTGCCTCCTCTCCCAGTCACTATATACCTATAAAGAATGTTATTTTCACTTACACCAAATAATTAGTAGGTGTAACTATATGAGAAGTAACATACTATGCGTGTCACTTTCAAAGGTTATAAAATAGCAATTTATATGAGTAAATGTTGGCCCCATCCTCGAACACCCTTGACCCGCCTCATTTTTAGATGAGAAAATGTATTTATGTACCATTATTTGCGCCTGTATGTGAGAGGTTTATAAGATAGAACTTATGCAAATATGTGTGTTTGCGCATGCATCCACTAATTTGTATGCATAAACTCTTTGAAAATTCACCTTAATAAGTGTAGGGTATAAAATACTGTAGTACGTATGTATTTGGCTGCGCAGAGTTTTTTTTTTTAAAGATAGCCTCCCTGGTTAGATATTTTCACCATACAGAAATAGCAAACGTTAGAAATATATTAACCATGTAAAAATGCATTCAGGAGAACACTCTAAACTGGCCATGCAACACAAAGAAAACAGTGAAAGTTTTCAATTTAGTGTAGAGCTTCTGTTTGAATGGATAATGATTGAAATCAAGGCTTGGATAGAGCTGCAAAGCCTCTGGGATAATTTTAAACTGCACCCTCCACACATATTCTCCATATCACTCACTATTAACAACAGAAACTACCATTTATGCTCCAAAAGTCAATATGAGTGACATTAATGAATGAAAAACTAATGAATTAATACCAAGGAACTGACACTCCATGGATCGTGCATGGCAAATGAAATGAGAGTGACACAGTTCTCGATTAGAAAAAGGAAAGGCCCTTAGGGAGCTAAGGGCTCAAAGTTATGACCTCTTTAATTATTCACTTAATCCAGCTTTAACTGAAATGCTCACATTGATCTTTGTTAACCATTTTATTAAACATTGGTCTGTGTTAACCATTTTATTAAACAACAAAACCATTACTTATGAGAATGGACAAGTAACGCTGTGGTTATATAACTTTATTGCTTAAAACAGAAACTCCTAAATGAAAACACTGCATCTTTATTGAAACCATTTTTCTTATTTGTTAGTAATAGTAGTGCCAGTAAATATGGCCACCACTATTTTGTGGCTAAAGGAGCCATTGCATTCTTCACTGTGCCTCTGCTTCTTTCCCCTCCAGTATAGAGTATGTCACATTCTATCTGAGAATAAATGTTAACATTTGATGGCTGATAACAAAAGGAAAGTAGTTTGATTGCTGTTGCCTTGGCATGAAACTCAAGTTCAGACATGTGAGTAACCTTATTTGCACTTGTCAAGTGTTGTGTGGTGCAGTTTTAGCAGCCATTTTGGTCCAGGAGAAAATCCAAGTCACAATAGATACAAGACACAGGTCATGCATAATAATAATTATTTATATTGTATTATTATTGTGTTGTAAAACACAAAATTCCTTTCTCAAAAACAATTATAGATTTGAGCACAGACAGGTAGATTTTAAAAGCATTACTTGTGAAAAAATGGTCCCCTACACACGTATCTGGGCAACAGAAATGGGTGAGGAATTTACTTATGCGCATAACTCCCACATTTTGCAAGGCTGAACATGGGAGGGAGGGAGAGAGAGGGAGAGACTCTATTGCAGAGACAATCTGACACTCTATATATCTCCCACTGTAAGGGGGGCACTTTCAACTCAGGATGGGTGTGGGGGTGGGGGGGTGGGGGGAGGCAGTGTTACATTGGTCTGCCTAGGGCCAAGGGTCTGTAGACAATGCTCACTCCCCAAAACCCACCCTGAGTTGAAAGTGCCCCTTTTACAGTGGGAGATAAAGTGTGAGATTATCTGTCTCTCCTCCCCCCCGCATGGTTACTTGCGAATATGTGAGCACAGGCTCCATACATACGCATGGTAGGGATTTTTTAAATGATGCACGCATGATATAAAATTACGTATATTTTTTCTCGCATGCCCAATACGCGTGTTTATGGGCGCATGCGGGGTCCTTTTAAAATTTACCTGAGAGAGTTTAAGTGATTTTCTCCTTATTCCTATGCCCCGCTGGCAAGATGAAAATCTGTGTGTGGGGGCACCCAATAATGACGTGGTGGACACTTTACCAGCAGGAAGAAGATCTTGCAGAACTGCTGATGTCGACCTGCCTCCAGGATTCCCACACTCAGCTGGCAGGATGAAGACCTGAGTGGTGGCACCAGAAGATGATGTGCTGGTGGGGTTCCCACATCCTGCCGGCAGGAAGAAGAAAAAGGAGACCCATGATGAGGGAGAAGGGGGCTGAATTGAAAGGAAGAGAAAGGAGGAGTGAGTGAGTGAGTGGGCAGAGAAGGAAAGGGGTACAAGAGTAAAAGAAGAGTAAGGGGTGACTGAAAGGCAAGTAAAGGAAAGGGTGTTATGAGTGAGGGGAAGGGAGGGGAAGGGAAGGGAGGGGAGGGATTGAGTGAGAAAGGAGAGAAGAAAAGGGGTAGGGAAGGGAAGATAAGGGAATGTGAGCAAGATGGAAGAATAGAGGGAGTAGAAAAGAGGAAAGCATATGAAGAAAAAAGAGAGCAAGACTGTATGGGGAGTGTGAGTAGGAGAGAGTGCAGGACTCGTAGAGAACTAGGGGGATTAGGTGACCGACTAGAGTGCCACAGTTTTAAGGACAGTACAACAGTATCAGTAACAGTATCAGTATTTTAGTTTCAGTTCCCACTCAAATTATACACATCTGCAAGACCCATCAGAGTGGCACACAAAGGAACCCTTCAAGTTCCCCCAACTAAATCCTCTCGGCTAACCTCCACGAAAGAACGGGCATTCTCCACAGCTGCCCCCACCATCTGGAACAACCTGCCAACTGATCTAAGACTGGAACCCTGCCTGATTACCTTCAGAAAAAAACTCAAGACATGGCTTTTCATCCAAGCCTTCCCTCAAGCCTAACATTGTAACAGTTCTTTCATTTAGCCCAATAGACTAAATGACTGACCCAGCCACGGTATATCCATATGTTCTCACTCTCCAGTTGATTCTGTCCTTTATTTCCTGGCTACTCTAGCCCCCAAGTTCTATCTCCCTGTTATTTGTATCTGCGCTTCGGCCTTCCTGTTATATGGTTATGTTTCAGTTAACCCCTAGTTTTATGTAAACCGGCCTGATATGAAGCTTGTCATGAAAACTTTGTGTTGTGTGGGCCTGTGTGGTTAGGAGGGATCCTGCACAATTTCTGAGGCCAGAGGGAGCAGGAGCAGTGTCTGCCAACTTGGCCGGAAGAAAGGAGCAGGAAACCATTGGTCTGCGCCCCTGGAGGCAGGAGGAGGAGTCACCTGTGCTGAAGATGGAGGCTGCTGTTACTTGTGCCTTTTGGAGGGGGAGAAGACTGAGAGTATGTGTGTGTATGAGAACAAGCTTGTGAAAGTGTGTGAGTGAGTTCAAGCATGTTACTCTTCAGTTTCTCAGTTTGATTGAGTACATCTTTTAGTTTCACAGTGACTTGCTTTAGTTGTTCAGAATGATCACCATCAAAGAATGTTTCTGGTCTGGGTAAGTCCCCAGTATCCTCTTCAGTAAAGACTGAGGCAAAGAATTTAGTTTTTCTGTTATTTCCTTGCCCTCCCTTAGCATCCCTTTTATCACACGATGTTCTAGTGATCCAGCTGACACTGTCACAGGCTTTTAGCTTTGAATGTTCTTGATAAAGATTATTGGTTTTTACCTCTATGGCAAGCTTCTTTTCAAATTCTTTCTTAGCTTGCCTTATCACTGTTTTATATCTAACTTGCCAGTGCTTATGCTCTTCCTTATTTTCCCTGCTTGGGTCTGCGTTCCATTTTTCGAAAGATGACCTTTTAGCTTTAATTGCCTCTTTCACCTTACCATTAAATCATGCAGGCATTCGTTTGGTCTTTCTTTGACCTTTTTTAATGCATATAATATATTTTATTTGGGCTTTCAAAAGGGTATTTTTAAACAATGTCCAAGCCTCATGCAAACTTTTAACCTTTGCAAACCCCCCCTTTTAATTTTTTTCTAATTTCCACATTTTATCATCTCCCTTTTTACAGATAAATGCTACTGCAGTAGTAACACTTAATATCCACCCTCCAGTTATGTCAAATGCAATTGCATTATGATCACTGTTGCCAAGTGTCCTGCCTTCACTTGGCCCCAATCCTGTCTCACTCCCCCAGCTCCTGTAGTTGATACCACCTCTCAACTTTCCCCCAGTCAATGTATTCTTCATCCCTCATCTGATCAATCCCTCACCGCCCCATCTTTCACCTAACTGATATTCTCTTTGTCTCCCTCCCTAGCTGCCAAGCCAGACAGCAAAATGAGGAGTGTGTCAGCACCTTGAGCCATGTCCTCTTTCTCTGGGATAGAGAGTCACAATTTGAATTGTATGGCATTATTTCCGTAGCCATAGAATTGTGGGAGACTGGGGCAGGAGGGGAAGTAGTGATTTCCCCCATTAATTTCCCTAAAATTACAGATTGGAGTTGGGGAATTACAAATCTACTATTAATCTTGCCAAGAAATCTTATTTTTCCTCTCATATTTATTCTGCTTTTTCTTATCCTCATGAAGTGAACACTGTATCGCTAGTTCATCCCAAGTACATGGCTTCTATTGCCTTACGATTCATTCCTGATAAATTTGCTAATTCTTTAAAAAACTAAGATTAATAGGATTACTGCTCATTTCACATCAAATCCTGAGGCCTGATCTTTCTTCTGCTTGGGAGGTCTTCAACCTCATTGCACCTTTGGAGATCTCTCGAATGATAAGTTTTGTCCTCTTAATAGGTGTTCTAATATAGTAATGAAAGTGATGTGATATTTAAGTAATTTAATCTCTCAAGAAGGCTTTAATCTGTCCTATTCTAAAAAAAAGGTCTAATTTGATTCCAGTGGGCCTTGACAATTAGTGCCTGATATCATCATTATCTTTCTTAGCTAAAGTGATAGAAAAATTTACCCTTAAACAATTGTTCAAAAACAAGTTACCAATTCAGGTTCTGAGCTGGCCACACTATTGAATCTTTGCTAATATGCAGTCTTAACATGCTTCAACATGCTTTTGACTCAGGCACAGAATTTTTTCTAATTCACAGCTAGATTCATCAAAAAGTGTTACTAACGCATTGATAACAAAAAGGGGTGTGTTTATGGAAATTACTGCTTTGCATTGGTAGTATCAAATGCTATGGTAAACGTAATGCACTGTGTGATAATCCCTATTTTTAGAGAGAGAGAGAGAGAGAGGCTGAGGGGGTTATTTTCTAAAGCTAGTGCACGTGCGATAGCTAGATCGGGGAAGAGTAGCTACCGGAAGGGGAGGAGTCAGGGCAGCACTGGGGCGGACACCGTGAAGACAGCGTGGATGGCGAAAAGGTAAGGAGCCTTTTTGCTTCTAATTTCACACCCAATAGCACCTCCTTTTACGATGACGGTATTGGGTGCAAAAGCCGGCAGTGATTGCACCGTAGAGGTGCGATCGCTGCCGGCTATTGCAGGTCCGCCCCCCTGTACTATGCGATTGATGACGCCATGGTAGGTTAGAAAATCTAGGCCTGAGAGAGAGACTATCTACAAAGCCCTCATAGTAGTTAAATATTTATATCTCTATAGGAGGACCATCTAATAGGTCGAGGTGAGGTGTGTTGTTGGTTTCGGGTTTAGGGGCCAGTTTCGCATGCAGAGTGAGATGTACAAATAGCACAGTATACCTTGTTGAAGATTTGATGTCATTTGGCATGAGGAAAGTCTCACAAAGATGAAATTTTATACTATGTTATCTCACCCAAGCTTGATGGTACCTGTTATAGAGTCCATCAAGCTAGGGTGAGAGAACATATTAGAAATTTCATCTTTTTGAGACTTTCCTCACTCCAAATGATGTCAAATCTTCACCAAGGTGTACTGTGCAGTTCGTACATGCGAAACTGGCCCCTAAACCACCACCAACACTTCACCTTGACCTATTAGTTGGCCTTCCTATAGAGATATAAATACTTAACTACTATGAGGGCCTTTAGA
This sequence comes from Rhinatrema bivittatum, assembly GCF_901001135.1. Lineage (NCBI taxonomy): Eukaryota > Metazoa > Chordata > Amphibia > Gymnophiona > Rhinatrematidae > Rhinatrema > Rhinatrema bivittatum. Next base: position 102,813,295 of record NC_042617.1, on the reverse strand, counting down.
TAGTCTCTCTCTCTCTCTTTTATTAACACTTTTTTATGGATCTAGGGGTAATATTGAAATAAACCAAGAGGCCTGACCACAGGATATTAGTTCCCAGTATATGATCTAGTGAAATGTAAATCCATAACCAGAAAGATTATAGTTTGTGGCAGCCCACTCTATATGCAAAACTGGCCCCTAAACCTGAAACCACCACCAACACCTCACCTCGACCTATTAGATAGCCATCCTATAGAGATATAAATAATTAACTACTATGAGGGCCTTGTGGATACTCTCTCTCTCTCTCTCTTTCCCAGAAATAGCCAAAATACATTTCCAAAAATTTATTGTGAATTTTGGGCCTAATGCCAGGAAAAAATGGTGTAGTTAAAACCATGTGATAATACCCCTCATTTAACTAAATCCTGCCCAAACTCCTCCCTGATTCCCATCCCTCCAGAAAATTTGCATTTGTGCCATGTGTTTTGAACAATAATGCATTTTGATGAATGACCTGGTCAGTTAGACATACCTGCAGCATTTTACCCTATAAATCATGACATTTTTCTTGGATGTCTTCATTCTGTGGGTATTTCATCTAATGTCCTACAGAACCAACTCCAAAGAATTTTTTTTGATGGAATGAGTTCTACACTTTTCCCTTTATTGATGGGTATACCACAGGGCTCAGCATTCTCAGCCACTTCATTTAATATTTACATCTTTCAGTTGTGACACGTGTTAGCTAATCTTGATGTAGGATATAAACTCTGTGTTGACAATATTAAGTTTTATTTCCCTATTACTTCTTCAATTATAGATGCACTTTCTAAGATAACAAGCAGCTTAATTGTTATTTAATCCTGACTTTACCAACAGTAAGTTTGCTTTAAATCTGTATACATCTAAAATATTACATCTTGCCTGCTGTCCCTCAGATGAACCCTTTCAAGGTAATTTTAAAAGGAACAAGCATGTGCCAATAAACAATCGTATTGGTGCACGAATGGAGAAATGTGGCAATTTTAAATCATTTGCGCAAGTATGCACATATCATTTAAAATACCCTTCCCACGCTTTTTCTTAAGAAGTGACTCGAGTGAATGTCTTGCCCCTTTTTTGCCCCCTTATTCCTGATGAATGCATGGTTATGTGTGTGCGTATGTCATTGCTTCTTAAAACGTGTGTTGCTCACATAAGGTCTGCATACTTGCGTATGTGGCCATTTTTACGTGAGCAATGCTTTTAAAATCGACCCCTTAGGTTTCATTTTGTTTGAGGCTGTTACTATTCCAATATGTCATCATGCTCGCAGTCTTGGCATATTACTTGACTCACCTTTATTGTTTCAGCCACACATACATGTACTGAAGAATTCATTCTTTCTTTTAGGAGGTTTACTTGGGTGGCATGAATGAGGATGTATTCACAGTGCTCCTCATAACTGTTGTTATACTCATACCTTCTAAGCGCAAAGGAAAAGTTCCGATTTTTTCTCCAGAAACCCCACTTTTTTCTGGTCAGCAGTTTACCCCATCATTTATGTCCTCCTTGCTATGGAATTAGGGACTGAAGGTTCCATTGCAGCTCATAGTGAAGGAGGGCCTGAACTGCTTGGAGAGGTTACACTCAGCTACTTGGATCAGAAGTTGACACTGGCTGAGAGAAATGCCTTAGCACAACGACTCGTGGTGCTGGATGATGATGTGTTACCAGTGCCAGAGGAGGAAGGGGCCAGTGGAATTTCAGCATCTGTGCAGCAGTTACCTTCTTCGTTTTTGGAAGGCTCTGAGGAAAAGAGTTTTGGCATGTGTCTGGTCTCATCTCCTCTTCCCCTGTTTAGGGAAGGGGGAAGTCAGTGGCTGCATCAGGACTGGTGCCAGTTGGATCTCCACAGTGGAAACATTGTGACCTCTCTGGAGAGTCCTTCCATTTTCCATCTAAACAAGCAGTTGTTATGCTAGACTCCACAAGGGATTTGCTTATGGGAGATCTTTGAACCTACATTTCCTCAATTTCCCTAAAGTGATGGGCAAAATGCCATATTTCACTTTAAGGAAATATCTTCATTTTGACTATGATAAGATTCTCTCTATCAATAAAGCTTTTATCTTACCACTAGCTAATCGACCTAATACTCAACAGTCTTATAATGTGCAGTCTTCTAATTTTGATAACTTAGCAGATTTCCTTGAAAATTCAGGCCTAGAGATTGTTGAGCATTTAGTGTTACTTGTTTCCAAGCAGGAATTAAGTGATGTGATGAAAAGATTCTTTGGGAATATTTCTTCTTTGTTTCATGGTCAATTGATTTGAATTTTTCATGATTTTACTTGCTCTACTCAAGAGAAAAGAAAGGATTTTCTTGCTCTTAGGCAAAAAGTTATCTCTTTGGGGTGCTCTTTTGTACTTAGATATTCATGTAAATGTGTTATTAGATATCTTAATTGTTTTTTTCTACCTTTTTAGACTCCATAAATACTTTAATATTGTCTTCTGCAATCCATTAGGCCTAGTGTATTGATCTGAATCTTTTTGTCACACAGTCTCTCACACAATGCTAGTTGCTTAGGGGTAGATTTTCAAAAACGGCGCGTTGGCGTACTTTTGTTGGCGCTCCAGGTGCAAACAAAAGTACGCGGGATTTTAGTAGATACGCGCGTAGCCGCGCGTATCCGCTAAAATCCTGGATCGGCGCGCGCAAGGCTACCGATTCCGCGCCGAGCCGCGCAGCCTACCTCCGTTCCCTCCGAGGCCACTCCGAAATCGGAGCGGCCTCGGAGGGAATTCGCTAACGCCCTCCCCTCACCTTCCCCTCCCTTCCTCTACCTAACCCACCCCCCCGGCCCTGTCTAAACCCCCCCTACCTTTGTTGGGGGATTTACGCCTCCCAGAGGGAGAAGTAAATCCCTGCGCGCCAGTGGGCCGCTGGGGCGCCTAGACTCAACCAGGGGGCGGTTCCAGAGGGCGCGGCCACGCCCCCGGACCGCCCCGGGCCGAAACCATGCCCCCGGGCCCGCCCCCGAAATGCCGCGTCCTGCCCCGAAAACGGCGCACCGCTCGGCCCCGCCCCCGACACGCCCCTGACACGCCCCCCTCAGAAAACCCCGGGACTTATGCGAGTCCCGGTGCTCTGCGCGCGCCGGTAGGCCTATTGAACATAGGCGCACCGGTGCGCAGGGCCCTGCTCGCGTAAATCCGGGCGGATTTACGCGAGCAGGGCTCTTAAAATCCGCCCCTTAATGTAAACAGCTGTTTTGTTTTCTCTCTGCACACTAACCCAACTTGGTATTTTTCTTGAGTTTAGAGGAGATTCCTTCTAAATACATTCCCTGTCAGAGAGGGTCTGCCTCCTTTTTGTAGAGCATGAAAGGTTTTGGTAGCTTTTGATAAGTTTTCTTGTTCTGGGGAACACCCTGTACCCGGGGAGTACCTTCTCTTGACAAAGTTTTGTGCTGGCGATCTCCGGTAGTGGTCCACAGCGCGGGGTAGGCCAGTTGCCGGTGGTAATGGTTGCACAAGACAGTATGGATCTGGTAGTGGTCTGCAGAGCGGGGTAACCTGAGAATCCACACGATGAAGGAGGAGTAGGTCTAGTACTCACTCAGCATTAGAGGAAGCAAGTTGTAGAGTAGGCACTGAGAAGACCCGGAACAGGAGCACTGGAGGGTTGTCCGAGGAACAGTGATGGAGTTCACTGAAAGGTAACTGAGACAGGAAGAGATGGCTCTCCGAGGAGCGGATAGCCCTAGGTGTGACAAGGCCCCCGAGGAGTGGGTACTGAGATCTCCCAGAGAGGAACAGCAAAACGAAGTCCCAGAATGGCAGAATTGAGCAGGACATGAATCCTTGCTAATTCGTAGCTTGGATGCTCAGCTGAGCTTAAGTATTGTGGGCAAATGACGTCATGCGGTGGGGACGCCCTCGAGGTTCCTGCCATGACGCGTACAAGAAGGGGGCAGGCGCGCGCTCACTCGCATGCCCTAGGTTACCCTGGATGCAAGATGGCTGCCGGGAGCGCCCATGCCGTCCCGGGCACACCATGGAGGTCGGTGTGTGGAAGCGGCGGCGGCCATCCTCCCTAGACTCTGTGCTGTAGGAAGAAGAGGTAAGCAACAAAGGTCGTAGTCATCTGTGACTGATGGGTGCAACAACAATCAATGGCCTTGTGGTCTCAATGCTGTGTTATGGGTAAATTGCCCTACTCGTACACTATGTTAAGGGGCAGATTGGCCTATCGGGGGATCGGGCATCCCCCGGTGGGCAGGTCGCTCCAGTCACGTGGTCTGCCGTGCGCGGCCATGACATAGCCGCGCTTGGCAGACCACGTGATGTGTCCTGGGCCGGCCTGGGCGGCGAATACCCGGGCCGGTCTTCCTCGGGAATCCGCCACTGACTATGTTCATTATTTTGGAAAATCCTTGATGTACTATCTTCTCCAAAACTTATTACACTTGCTGATTCTCTTGAATAGCTATTCAGTGTGGCTGACTCTTTACTTTGGATTTCACTCCATGAGGAGCTTAAGTCTGAACTTCCTTTCTTCATTTCAGAAAAATACTTAAAGTCCATTTGTTCAATGTTTAATTCAAGGGACTTGCTGCCTAGAGTCTAAATTAATTGGATGCTTCTAATGAAAGCATAGTATTGTTTTATCTCTGACATTATTATTCTTCAGATGCAGGCACTGTGAGTTTCAGCTACCGTCATCATTGGGAGCAATATTTGTATTAGTCTTTATTGTGTTTATTATTTCACCCACCTGCTGGTTTTCTGTAGTTTTTAATTATGTATTTTACTCTATTACTTGCCTAGAACTGCAGACAGAGTGGGCTACAAGTCCTAAAAATAAATAAATACACAAAAAGGTGTTGAATTAGCACAGGCTTGAAACGTGTGAGCAGTAGTGCCAAATGTCAAGGTTTCAACCATAGCATGAATAAAATTCATGCATACCCTAGGGTAAACAAGTAAAATAGAACCCGAAAAAAGCTGAAACAAAGAGCTCAACACAAGAATAAATATTCTGCTAGAATGTAAGGCTCTTGTTACATTTCTTAATGGAAGTATAAAGTGTCCATCATATAATGTCTCTTAGTCTGAATGGCTTATAGATGAAGCCTTTAAAGCACAAGGACTAATTTAATCATTGGTCACCTATACTGAGTCCATATGTTCTCCTGGCTAAAACTGTAAATACCTTATAGTGAGATGTGCACTTATCTCCAAAGCTGGCAGTCTTTAGTGTGGTCCTGAAGTCTATCCTCCGACACTGCAGGGTTTCAGAGTATGCAACTCCTTCTTCAGGGAGCTTCAGGAAAATGTAGCTGCCTATGAGTGAGGTCAGCTTGCCTATGAATGCTGTGCAAAAGAGAATGGAGATGTAAATGAGCCCATTAATACTGCACAAATACTTTCAATTTAATATATGGCTTAGGGACGGAAGAGAAACTCTTATAAAGTTACTCAGGTATGGTCAGCTGTACGTGCTGATAATGAAAATTATCCTCATTACAACAGCAATAATAAAAAAGAAAGAATTCTTGAAATCGTTTGAAAAAGTTTGAGAAAAACTTGTTGCCAAGGAGCAATTCCCTTTATAAGACTTACGTATGCTGAGCTGCGTGCTGCCTGCTTCAGTTTCTCTTATCCACGGCTGACAGCTTTGCCGCTGCCAAAACACCGTATTTAAGGTATCAGGAACTCGGTCGGTAGTAATTGTTACAGAAAAAGGTGTTCATATATGCGATAACCATTCAACTTTCATGCCGAGGCATATCTAAGTATGGAGCGAGCCGAATAAGGGAAATGACATAGACAATCTTGCGGCCATTTTGCTAGTGGTCCAAATATGAGAAATGATGTCAGCAAACTCCAGGAGGGAGTCCTGCAACCATTTTTTTATTTGTTTGAAAAAACGCTGTCAGTGAAACAGCATAAATGGTGTCAGGAACTCGACAGCGATTTGTTACAGAAAGGATGTTCATATGAGCGAATTCCATTCAACTTTCTCTTTTAATCCTAAGGGTTCTGTGGATTGAAGGTGGAAGATCCATTGATTCTCCTTGTAGTTTAGAAGGGATGTTCTGTCACCTTCTCTCCAATGAGTAGGGACATGTTCAAGAATGGCCCATGTGAATTCATCAAATTTATGTCCTAGTTTGATACAATGAGGCACCATGGGTGCCTTAATGTCTTGATTGTTGATTCTGCTACGGTGTTGCACACCGTAGCAGATGTAAGAAGGAGTTGCATACTCCGAAAACCCCGCAGTGTCAGAGGATAGACTTCAGGACCACACTAAAGACTGCCATCCTTGGAGATAAGTGCACATCACATGTTTATTAATTGTGCATTACTCTGAGGTATTTACAGCTTTAGCCAGGAGAACCTTTGGACTCAGTATAGGTGACCGATGATTAAATCAGTCCTTGTGCTTTAAAGGCTTCATCTATAAGCTGTTCGCACTAAGAGACTTTATAAGATGGTCACTTTATACTTCCATTAAGAAATGTAACAAGAGCCTTACATTCTAGCAGAATATTTACCCTAGGGTAAAGGTAGGATTAGAGTAGCTCATTGGCATGAAGCCAGTTGTATACAGAGCTTGTAAAATTAGGAATAAAGAAGTTTTTTAGAAAGATAGATTAAATGGATTTTTTACGATAGAATGTTTACATTTATATCATAACTTTTGGATACATTAAGAAATATATGTGGATTATTGGAATTGTTTGCTGCAGAATTTTCAAAAATGTTTTTGACTGTTCTTTGTTGTATGATGTGGGTGTATGTCTTGTTGTATGTTTTGTACGTGGGTTTTTCAAAAAATATTCCCCTTGAGATATTTTTGTATGTGTGATCCCTGGGACCTGTGTTGGAGGTTATTAAAAGAAAGTCTAAGGTAAATCTGGAATTGTATTATCCATCAGATTTTTCCAAAGAATCATTAAATAACTAACACCAGTTTATTTATATTAACACTTTATTGATTCATGGTATGCATAATACTTTAGGAGTAATATGATTACTGCATTCTGTAACAATGCATAATCTTGACACCTAGCATGGCAATGTGAGTGGTTCAGAAATTTTATTATATAACCTATAAAGGGAAGAGACAATTGTGGGTTATTAAGCTATTGTTTTCAGAAACTCTTTTCTTAGCCACCCCTTCTTTCATCTTATTTTTGTTTAAGGCTAACTTTGCTTCTCTTTTCCCCCTTATGATAGTGGGAATTTCATTACATACCAAATTATGAAGTGGACCACCCACACAGTTACAAAAATAAAGAACTACCCTAGCAAGGATATGAAAATGCATAGGAATAGTATAGATGCGGAATGTCTACACTGATTTGGGGCTGATACTAAGAAAGCTTGTTTCTGTTTTTATTATTTCAGGCCTGATTCACTTAAGATTTTCTCCATAGACACAGAATGGTAAAACCTGTTATTGAATCAGTCTTTTAGACTTTAATTGAACCTTTTGAAAAGCACTTCATGTCATTTTTGTAGATTGCTTGTGTTCAGTTACCTGCAATATAACGGAAGCTTCTTTCTAATTTACACATTTTAATTATTTTCTTTTATTCCTCCTATTTTTTTGTTTTCTTCTTATATTAAATTAACTTGCTACATTACCTTTGAGAACTGAGTGGGAAGGGTGTGTATTTCTCTGCAGCTGCCATCACACACTTTATTAATTGCTTTCTATTTTCCTAACATGCAAGGTATGAATATATCTAATGGCCTGTATGCAGTTTAGCGTTGTCCAGGGTCAATATTCCAGTGAAATCAGTCACTTTATAAAAGTGAGATGCAAGTATCTTCTAAGAGAATAATTTTCAAAGAGTTAAGAGTATTAGATCAGAATATATGCATGTAAGTAGTAGCATATACATGCATACATGCTATTTTCAAAACATCATGACTTTGTGCATACTTGCAGTGTCATGTATAAATGTTAACAAAGAGAAAAAGGGGCGGTTTAGAAGTGTTCCAGGGCATGTTTGGAAGAATGTAGTGTAGTGTATTTGGATTTTCAGAAGGCGTTTGACAAAGTCTCTCATGAGAGGCTTCTAAGAAAACTAAAAAGTCATGGGATAGGAGGCGATATCCTTTCGTGGATTACAAACTGGCAGAAATTTAATGTGGACAAGTGCAAGGTGTTGCATATGGGGGAAAATATTCTATGCTGTAGTTACACAATGTTAGGTTACATATTAAGAGCTACCACCCAGGAAAAAGATCTAGGCGTCTTAGTGGATAATACATTGAAATCATCTGCTCAGGGCACTGTGGCAGTCAAAAAATCAAACAGAATGTTAGGAATTATTAGAAAGGGAATGGTGAATAAAACAGAAAATATCATAGTGCCTCTATATCGCTCCATGGTAAGGCCGCACTTTGAGTTCTGTGTACAATTCTGGTTGCCACATCTCAAAAAGGATATAGTGGCAATGGCGACCAAAATGATAAAGGGGATGGAATAGCTCCCCTATGAGGAAAGGCTAAAGAGGTTAGGGCTGTTCAGCTTGAAGAAGAGACGTCTGAGGGGGTGAATATGATAGAGGTTTTTAAAATCATCAGAAGTCTAGAATGGGTATTTGTGAATTGGTTATTTTCTCTTTTGGATAATAGAAGGACTAGGGGGTACTCCATGAAGTTGGCAAGTAGCACATTTAAAACTAATTGGAGAAAATTCTTTTTCACTCAATGCACAATTAAGCTCTGTTGCCAGAGGATGTGGTTAGTGCAGTTAGTGTAGCTGGGTTTAAGAAAGGCTTGGATAAGTTCTTGGAGGAGAAGTCCATTAATTGCTATTAATCAAGTTGACTTATGAGCAGATTTTAAATCGCCCACGCACGTAAAATTCGGGGGTTAAGCACGTGGCCGGGCCTTGCGTGCGCTGCACGCATTTTAGAAGGGGCCCAGCCATGCGTGCGCAAGAGCCGGACCTCGGAAAAGGGCAGTCCAAGGGCATGGAGGGGCAGTCTAGAGGGTGGGACAGGGCTGGAGGTGGCTGGTACAATGGCCAATTGCCGCTGTGCCAGGGATCGCCTGCCAGTGCGCGCAACTTACGCCTGCTTAGGAGCTGGTATAAGTTCTTAAACAAAGAAAAAAGAAACAAGGTAGGAACTCTTAAGGGATACAGGAGAAGAGGGGAAGAGGGAGAGAGGCAGCCATGCGTTCATATTATAAAATATGCACATCCATGTGCGCGCACCAGGTCCCCCTCTTAGAGAATAGCCACTGCTATTATTGGCATTAGTAAAAGGGGATCTACTTAGTTTTTGGGTACTTGCCAGCTACATGTAGCCTGGACTGGCCACTGATGGAAACAGGATGCTGAGCTTGATGGACCCTTGGTCTGATCCAGTATAGCAATTTCTCATGTTCTTAATGTGCGCAAGTTGCTATTTTGTAAGCTCTATGAGCGCTTGCATTACCCAACTGGCTTTTTAATTACGATGCACAAGCGAAAGTGCATTGGTCTTTTCTCTGCAGTTTTTTGATGGAAGGAAGTCTGGAAGGGGGTCTGGGTGAAGTATTGGTGGGTCTGGATGAACTGGTGGAGGTTTTGGTGAACTGATGGTTACAAGTATACATACAAGTATTTTCAGTAGTGGAGCAAATGTATTCTTTAATAAATAGATGCCTCCATGTATAACCCTGCATTATTATGTGCATAAAATATATGCAAGTTATTTTATAAAATGGGTAGAGAAAGTATGCATTTTCTTGCATTACCAGAATATATGTGTACTAAAAATATATGCATGTATTTTCAGGGCAGAAATGTCTCTTGCCATAGTTCATAAAATATTAGCATAAATCTCTGCAGGCTCACTATATACACATTTGGTGATTTATATAGACTTCTGAAAATTGGGCTGCCTAAGTATCTCAGATAGCATTTATGATGCGCAAGAGGTGGACCCTTAGCGTGGTGCAGGATTGGTATGGTCCTCTGGTCGGACCCAGAGAGCGCCTGCCACCAGTAGGCGGAGCACAGAAGGAGACAGAGGCTAGCTGGAGCTTCACCAATAGCATCCCGGGATTTCTGCAGATTGAGCCCTTGGGTACCCAGGCTGCCGGGTCCTAGGTGGGCCTCACAGGGTCTCCTAGAGAGGAAGCGCAGGGGCATGCCCACCATGAACAAGGGTGCACGGTCGATGTCTAGGCGAGAATGTTCAGAGGTCACAGGAGGCCAAAATAGTGTCTGAGTGGATAGCAAGGATCAAGGCCAGAGTATCAGTCCAGAATGGTCAGCCGAAGCAGGGGTCAATACCTTTAGTCAATCTGGGAGTAGTCAGGTCAGGCAGAGGTCAGGTTCCAGGCCCCTGTGACATAGTGAGGGCAAAGGTAGCACCGGCGCCATTTTGAATACTGGCAATACGGCCCGAGTGCAGGAGGTCGCTCCCGGACCGCCGCTGGACTTTTGGCAAGTCTTGTGGGGGTCAGGAGGCCCCCCCAAGCTGGCCAAAAGTCCCTGGGGGTCCAGCAGGGGTCCGGGAGCAATCTCCTGCACTCAGGCCATATTGCCAATATTCAAAATGGCACCGGCGCTACCTTTGCCCTTTCACAGGGTAAGGGCAAAGAGCCATCGGCGCCATTTTTATTAACGCAGCCAATGGCCCGAGAGCCGTTGATCGCTCCCCATGCTCCCGCTGGACCACCAGGTAATTTTAAAACCTTTTTTGGGGGTTCGGGAGGGTGTTTTGATTATCGGATCGGGCGCAGCCGATAATCAGAACTCAAATCAGGCTGGGCAATAAAAATTTTAAGATTTGGATCGGAACCGGAACCGATCAGATTCCGGTTCCGATTCACATCTCTAGAGGTTACTGCCTTTCCTAGTCATGGCCGTGAGTGGAGCAGCTAGTGTGGAGTAGTTAGCGATGAAGTTCCTGTAATAGTTTGTAAACCCAAGGAATCTTTTTAAGGCTAGGAGGCCTACTGACTGGGGCCAATCTCGAATACCTTGATGTTTCTCAGGATCCATGGTGAAGCCATAATTGGAGATGATATACCCCAGGAATGGAAGGTGGGTCTGCTTGAAAATGCACTTCTCTAACTTTGTGTAGAGATGATTGTCTCCTAGGCATTGGAGGATGGTCTGAACCTGTGAGCGGTGGGACTTCAGGTCTTTGGAAAAGATCAGTGTATCTCCAGATATTCCATGACAAATGAGTATAGTAGGTCCCGGAAGATCTCATTCATCAAACGCTGAAAGACCGCAGGGGTGTTACAAAGTCCAAAAATCATTATTATGTACTCGTAGTGGCCGTCCCTCATTTTGAAGGTGGTGTTCCAGATGTCCTCTGGCTGGATTCGTACAAGATTGTATGCCCCTCGGAGATCTAACTTTGTAAAGATCTGGGCTCCTTGTAAACAATCACAAAGTTTGCTGATGAGGGGTAGAGGGTAACGATCCTTGCTAGTCACGGCGTTTAAACCACGGTAGTCTATGCAGGGACATAGTCTGCCATCTTTCTTCTTCACAAAGAAGAATCCAGCTCCTGCCAGGGAATCGGAGGGCCTTATGAATCCTTTATCTAGATTCTCTTTAATGTACTCTGACATCGTTTGGGTTTCCGGAAGCGAGAGGGAGTAGGTTCTGCCCTTGGGAGGCATGGTGCCTGGTAGGAGCTCAATGGGACAACTGAATTTTCGGACTGGAGGTAGGATGTCAGCATTTTGTTTGGAGAACACATCTTTGAAGTCAGAATATGGAGCAGGTAACCTGGAAAGGGTTGCAGAGTTCAGAATGGTGACTGCTGGAGACACCTGTCACAGACAGTGGTTCTGGCACTGGGGACCCCACTGAATTAACTGCAGGGATTGCCAGTCGAAATGAGGTGCATGTACTTGGAGCCACGGAAGTGCTAAGATTACCGGGTGTGTGGAATACTTCAAGACAAATAGCAAAATTTCCTCTTCATGGAGGGTTCCCACGGTGAGGCAGAAGGCCACAGTACGATGAGTAATGTGTCCAGGGAGGTGCTCTCCCTGGATAGATGTGATGCGGAGAAGCACTTCCAGAGGTTGAAGTGGGATGTGGAGTAGAGTGACGATATCCTCCAGAATAAAATTGCCACTCGCCCCAGTGTCCATGAGTAAGGTAGTGGCAAAAGAGTGAGATTCCCTAAAGAGGGACACAGGGAGTAGTAATTGGTAGCCAGTAACAGTAGCGCCCAAGCTCGGGACCTCCCGCAGGGCTTAGGCTTTGTAGTTTTCTGGCCTCATGGGGCAGGATTACAGAAGGTGTCTGGAACCACCACAGTATAGGCAAAGGCCTTCTTTCTTTTGTCAGAGGCGCTCCTCAGAAGACAAACGCCTGCGATTGATCTGTATCGGTTCCTCTGGTGAAGGAGGAGATACTAGAAAGGCATTCAACTGGGGGCTTGCAGCACGAACTGGGCGTACGGCAGTAGGTCGGAGGACCTTTACCTCTTCGTGTCGCTGGCATAGGTGGTGGTCAATCTTGCCGACCAGGGAAATCAGGTCCTCGAGAGATGTGGGAATCTCACGAGCAGCCAGCTCATCCTTAAGGACAGGAGAGAGGCCCTCTAGATAGATTGCCCATAGGCAGTCCTCTTCCCAGCCCAGTTCGGTAGCTAAAGTCTGAATTCTACAATGAATTCGGTGAGCGAATGTGAGCCTTGACGGAAGTGAAGAACATGGTGACCCACAATCGCTTGTCGGCCGGGGTCCTCGAAGGTCCACTTGAAAATGGAAATGAAGTGGGAGAGATGATTGAGGATGTCATCAGAACTCTCCCAGAGTGGGGAAGCCCATGCCAGAGCTTTCCCTTCAAGGCATGAGTGAACTGTATTCGATGGGGGGGGAAAGGCTGATGTGCACGGAGCAGGAGAGAGACCTTGGGGTTATAGTGCTAATGATATGAAGTCTGTGAAACAATGCGACAAGGCGATAGCAAAAGCCAGAAGAATGTTGGGCTGCATAGAGACAGGAATATCGAGTAAGAAAAGGGAAGTGATTATCCCCTTGTACAGGTCCTTGGTGAGGCCTCACCTGGAGTACTGTGTTCAGTTCTGGAGACTGTATCTACAAAGAGACAGAGACAAGATTGAAGCGGTACAGAGATGGGCGACCAGAAAGGTGGAGGGTCTTCATCGGATGTCATACGAGGAGAGATTGAAGAATCTAAATATGTACACCCTGGAGGAAAGGAGGAGCAGGGGTAATATGATTCAGACTTTCAGATACTTGAAAAACTTTAACGATCCAAAGACAACGACAAACCTTTTCGTCAGAAAAAAATCAGCAGAACCAGAAGTCACGAGCTGAAGCTGCAAGGAGGAAGACTAAGAACCAATGTCAGGAAGTATTTCTTCACGGAGAGAGTGGTGGATGCCTGGAATGCCCTTCCGGAGGAAGTGGTGAAGTCCAAAACTGTGAAGGATTTCAAAGGGGTGTGGGATAAACACTGTGGACGCGTATAAAGAGGAGGCAGCAAAACACTGCACGGAGCGGCAGTAGCCACAGAGACATTCACGGAGCGGGATGCCAGTGGCCAGTGGTTGGTGTTCCACCTTCACAGAGCGGAAGAATGGAGGGCTGCCATCTCCAAATTAAAAAAAACAAAACAAAAAAAACCCAGGGGTGGGTTCATGGGCTATAGGTATTACCAATTATTAGGCTTTTTCAATTAGCAATTATTAGGCTTATTCAATATTTGTTGATAGTTAATGTGATCTTCAAGGCATAATTTATTTATTTATTTATTTATTATTTTTTATATACCGACATTCATCTCAATTGAGATATCACACCGGTTTACATTCAGGTACTGTAGGTATTTCTCTATCCCCGGAGGGCTTACAATCTAAGTTTTTGTACCTGAGGCAATGTAGGGTAAAGTGACTTGCCCAAGGTCACAAGGAGTGACAGCGGGACTTGAACCTTGAAAGTGAAAGATAATTCACTATCAATGCATATCCAGCATAGCTCTCTGCTTCAATGGCAGGGGAGAAGAAAAACTAATACTTCATGCATATCCAGCATATCCATGCATATCACGCATATCATGCATATCCATGCATATCCAGCATATCTTACTCTCTGCTTCAACGGCAGAGAGCTATGCTGCCGCTTACCCAACTAATCAAGCTTGATATTTCACTTGGATGCAGCTCCATCACTGCTCTCTACATTAATGGTGGGGGTGAAAAGGAAATAGAACCTAAGGTTACTAAGAGCTAAGAGAAACAGATAAGTATGAGAAAAAAAGTGTGAGGCTTGCTGGGCAGACTGGATGGGCCGATTGGTCTTCTTCTGCCGTCATTTCTATGTTTCTAAGAGAGGATGAAGGTAATCGTGGTGGTCTCACTTGGAAACAATGCAGGCTGTAGTGCAAATTGCATAAAGCACTGATTGAGGAAGCCTCGGCAGAGGTGCGGATCCCCATTGAAACGGGGTGGAGCTGGAAGGGCCAATGATGCTCGCGGGGGCAGGCTATGAGCCAAACCCCCTGAATTGACCATAGCAAGATCCTGTAGTTGAGACTAGTCTTTCCACAGATGAAGCCAAGGCTTCTAGGGTTCGCTGTTGCTCTCGGACATGAGCAACTATGCCAGGGATGGCCTGCACGATGGGAGACTCTGCTGAGTCCATGGCCTTGGCAACCTGTTGCGCTGGAGGTGGACCCTTGGCCTGGTGCAGGATTGGAATGGCCCTCTGGTCGGACCCAGAGAGTGCCTGCCACCAGGAGGCAGAGCACAGGAGGAGACAGAGGCTAGCTGGAGCTTCACAAATAGCAACCCGGGGTTTCTGCAGGTTGAGCCTTTGGGTACCCGGGCCGCCTGGCTTAGGTGGGCCTCACAGGGTCTCCTAGAGAGGAAGCACATGGGCGTGCTCACCTCGGAGAAGGGTGCGCGGTCGATGTCCAGGTCAGAATGTTCAGAGCTCACAGGAGGCCAAAATAGAGTGTCCGAGTGGATAGCGAGGATCAAGGCCAAAGTATCAGTCCAGAATGGTCAGCCAAAGCAGGGGTCAATACCTTTAGTCAATCTGGGAGTAGTCAGGTCAGCAGAGGTCAAGTTCCAGGCAGCAGTCAGACGAAGTCAGTGTACAGGCAGAGGTCAGGTTCCAGGCAGTGATCAGACGTGGTCAGTGAACAGGCAGAGGTCAAGATCCGGGCAGCAGTCAGACGAGGTCAGGAGTAAGCAAAGGTCAGTACCGTGAGATCAGTCCGAAGGGTACTACCAGGAATGGAGAGACGAAGGAGCAGGAGACACAGGAACAGGAGACACTGGAACAGGAGACATTGGAACATACAAACTATACAACACCAGAGTGTATGACCTGATTGCCGAGGCAGGGATCATGGGTCTGAGCCCTGCCTTATATATGGTGGTTCTTTGATGTCATCAGTGTGCGCCTCTTGGGGTTTTCCTGCGCTTGGCTCTTTAAAGGGCTGCAGTTTGGCAGCGCGTGCGCCTAGGGGCGGGGCCGAGGATGCCGAGGATGCGGAGCCCCGAAGGGAGCTCCACTGTGAGGCCTGTACGGGAGACTGAGAGCGGGGGAGCCGGGGACGCCGCGAACTGGCTGCGGCTGCGGAGGAGGGGAGCCTGGAGCTCGTGGACGGGAGAGCAAGGTGAACAGGGCTGGTCGTGGAGCAGACGCGGCCGGGACATGCAACAATTTGCCCAGTCCACTAGTGGCCATGTACTTTTTCATGAGTCTCAGATAATATAGATCCAGGTTTTCTGAGGGAAACTCACCTGTGTTTTTTTCTATTTCAAATACCATTATACCCATTTTTCATTATCTAAAGTGAAGTGCTAATAATTGTTTATAACAAGTGAAAGAATAAAGCTTCAGTTTCTCTCAGAGGGATAGTGTCACTAATACTGGGCAGTAGAGTATGTACTCAATTTTAGGAACCTAGAATGTGTGTAATGTGTTCATTTTGATATATCTGCCTTCTCAGTGTACAGTAGGTACCATCTTTCAAATAATGAAGAAAGTATTCCATATGAAAAGAATGGCAAAATAGTAATGGGAAACGAATGAGAACTGCTTAGTGTGAACTTCTGCAGCAACCTACAATAATCTCTGCTAAATATGCTCATGGTGCTGCCTGACATTATACTCCATCATTGCGTTAAGGTCATGGCTAGATTATTTACCTCTACTCACCTAGAAATCAGTTAAGTACAGTAAAACATTGTGGAGAATGCAGAGAAATCAATTTTTGTGGTAGGATAACAGATGAGATTAATAGTGTGAAAACAGCATTCATATTGTAAAAGTAATTAAAATGGCAGGAGAAAACTTACTCAAGCACATAATCACCATTACCCAGTCGACTCATTGTATCTCGGAATATAAATATACAGTACATTATACACACTCAGCTAAGGGATTTTGAAGCCCCTGCCATTTTAACATTCTTAGAAGCTGACATCACATGGCCCGATTTTAAATGGCTGGCGCGTGTAAAAAACGGGATCTACACATGCGGCCGGGCCTTGTGTGCGCCATGCGCATTTTAAAAGGGGCCCAGCTGCGCACGAGACCCTCATTACGCGCACAAGAGCCGGGCCAAAGAAAAGGGGGGTGGGGAGGGGTGGTCCAGGGGGAGGGGTGGGGAGGAGCTGGAGGCGGCTGGTACAGCAGCCATTTGCCATTTGCCAGGGGTTTGTGCGCCGGCAGCCAGCTGGCATAAGTTCTAAAACAAAGAAGAAAAATAAAGGTAGGGCCTTTTAAGGGGTTGGGGAGGAGAGGGGAAGAGGGAGGGAGGGTAGGTGGGGGGTAGGAAAGTTCCCTCCCAGTCTACTCCTTAATTGGAGCAGACTGGGAGGGAACTGGGGGAGGCCCGATCTCGTCACCGTGCATAAATTGCAATTTTTCAACCCCCCCTTGTGTGCGCCGTCCTGGATTTTATTACGTGCGCACGCTGGCACGCGCATGTTATAAAATTGTGCGTCCATTCTTAAAATCTACCCCACGGTGTGGATCTTACAGTAGCCAGAGTTCAAGCCTTGACGATTGACACTTACTGCTTACAGGTTTCAAACTTGTGCTAATTTAACCCCTTTTTGTGTCTGAACTAAGTGCTCAATCCATGGGCACCTATTTTTTCGAGTAATTACATTTAGGCAGAATCTGCATATGTACCAAGGATACTGTCTTTACAGATCTGTGAATATACTAGGAATACTTTTAATTACATTGGACAGTTAAAAAACCCAAAAAGAATTAAGCAAGCACTGAAATGTATTTAGGAACAGGATGAGGATCAGTGGCAATGTATGATTTTGGTATAGTTTTTGTGATTTTGGCTCCATTCCTCAGGACTGCATCCCAGCCCTCTTCTCCACTTACAAACTGTTCATCTATTGAAATTTAAATTTCCCAAGGCAGTCTAAATGCTGTACAGCCTTTTCAGACCCAAGCATGAAGTAAGTACATGTGAGATATACACTCTACTTTAGGTGAAATACATTTTTTTTCAAGATGGTTGAATTCTGAATGTATGTGAAAAAGTGAATGACAGTAGCCAGGGTTGAAGCCTTGGCGTGATACTGCCTCTGCTCTTTGAAGGTCCTTTGAAATGCCTCCTGTTTTAAGTGATACGATGGGTACAGTCAGTATCTACTTGAGCTCCTTCCATATTCTGGAATGTATCCCATTACTTACTCAGCAACACTGACCTGGGAGAGCCTGAACTCGGATCTCAGAAACTAAGGAGGGCTAGTACCTGGGTAGGTGGGGATCACCATAGAGGAGCATGGTGTTGAGGACTGCAGAAGGTAATGGCAAACCTGGACAATATTCTGCCAAGAAAAGGTCACAGACACCACAGTGGAGGCCATGGTCTACTAACCATCAACCTCCAGAAAAAGGTAGGAAAAGGATAGGAAAAGAAAGAAAACACCATTGGGTATTGCCTTGCCTATTTTAAAATTGTGTCAGTTCCTTGTGAATACCAAGTGAAAGTATTTGTCTACAATATCTGCGTTCTTCCACTTCACTAATACCATCTTTCCTTTGAGTTCGTACTATTCCCATTTTGGTCTTACTCTTGTCAGTTGCATCTAAAGGTTTATTGCCTGCCTTCATTGATTGGACACTCTAATTGTCTTTTTTACCACCCTTGTTTCTCTTAGTAATTTCTTTCTATTCTCTATCTTGTAACTGTTTTCATTTTCTCAATGCTTTTTTTTTTCGTGTTAATATTTATTCTCCCTCCTCTTGCGGTGAACCATAATGGTACTGAATTTTATTCACTTCCCCTGCTAACATGAGTTAAAAAGACGTATTACCATTCAATACTCCCTTCCATTGTTCATTAGGGATGTGAATCGTTTTTTGACGAATTAAAAAATCATCCGATATTTTTTAAATCGTCAAAAATCGTTAGAGTGTGCGATACAATAGAAATTTTCCCAATTTATCGTGAAAAATCGTTACTAACGGGAGTTATTTGGGGGGAGGGCGGGAAAACCGGCACACCAAAACAACCCCCTAAACCCACCCCGACCCTATAAAACTAATCCCTTACCTTCCCCCACCCTCCTGAACCCCCCCAAAACATTTTACGAGTACCTAGTAGTCCACTAGGGGCATGGGGACTGATCTCCCACTCTCGGACTATCGGCGCCATTTTGGCTGCCACTCAAAAATGGCGCCGATGGCCCGATAAAAGAAAAAACCCCACCCGACCCTTTAAAAATGACCCCTTAGCTTTCCCCACCCTCCCGATCCCCCCAAAACATTTTAAAATTACCTGGTGGTCCAGTGGTGGGTCCCGGGAGCGATCTCCCTCTTCTCGGGCCATCGGCTGCCACTCATAAAGATGGCGCCGATGGACCTTTGCCCTTACCATGTGACAGGGTATCTGTGCCATTGGCCGGCCCCTGTCACATGGTAGGAGCACTGGCAGGCCGGCCATCCAAGTCGGACGCAGATGCGGAGCCCCGACGGGAGCTCCGCTGCGAGGCCTGGAGCAAGGAGGAGGCTGAGGCAGGCCGCGAAGAACGTTGGGGATGTCGGGGGTTTGCGGCAGTGGCGAGGCCGGCACTGGTCAAGGGTAACGCAAGGTGAGCAGGCCCGGTCGCGCCACCCACGCTGCTGGGATGCGCAACACGTTTGCTCCATCCATGATAACCATAGGATGATTGGACAATGATGTGCATATATTTGATTTAAGTGAATTGACTCCTGGTATCCCTGAACTGTGCTCACAAGGCATCTGTTCTCTGAAGGAACACAGGGCTTTTTGCTGGGTGAGTGAAATCCATTGACATTTATCAAAAGGAGCATCTTTGAAGTTTGCAGAAGTTTGGAGAAATTTCAGAGTCCTTCCTCATGTTTTCTTCATGTTGTTCTGGAATCATCACATATGAATGGCAGTTATCAAGCAGAGAGTATTGTCTCATTGGGTCTATTAGACATCCTGAAATTGTATCTTCAAATGGTGTTTGGAATGGCAGATTTGCATCTGTGGTTTGTTCTGGTTTCTGGATTAAATGTGGGAAGAGAGCAATCAATGGCCAGTTTGTTGACAGAACAAAAAAAACCCCACCATGCTTCTCTGCTTGTGACAGGCTCATGCAGCATCTATTTGCAGTGGTTCCAACACAGCTAAGACAGATGTTAGTTATAGATTGAAGCCAAACTATTGATCTCTTGTACCCATTCAAGCAGATATTGATCCATGGAAACTCATATTGATCAAGAAATGTAGTGCTTCTAGTGGATCAAGGTAGGCTAGCATGTCCTTTTATTTTTCTAACTAGCTCCCTTCTGAAATGTTAACATAGGACTGGTTCATTCCAGTCAAGGTCAAATGCTAACCTGCAGACTTCAAACACATACACCACAACATTACACTGAACTTGTCTGAAACCCCTCAAAACAGTTTCCATCACACTTTTTGTGGTTAAACAAATTTGAACCATTGAAGCCAGAAATTGCTCTATAATCAGTAAATGAGTGCAGTGTTCCAGAAGGGGTGTGACCTAGGCCAAGGGCTCTTTAGTTAGTAGGCTGATCATTAATCCAACTTTGGTGTCAGACTGTATGTGCAAGGCTTCAGCCAAAAGTAAAATATTGATTCAGAAAATCTTGAAAATTTTTCTTTTATCTCCTTTGACCCTATCTGGCAATGGAATCTTAAGTTTGCACAGGGCCAACAAGAAGAAAGGATCTGCTCTATAGCTTCTAGGATGATAGTGTTACGATTCTGCTCGCGGGCCTAGCCATGAGCAACCTCTCACCTCCAGTCGGCCTGCTCCCCGACACCTGTCGAGGCCCGGAACCGACGCTACCGTGCTCCCTTGCAGCCAGGAGACCGCCATTGCCACTCCTCCATGGCCTGGAGGCAGCCCACGTTTCTTCCTTGCATGGCGGGACTTGCCGCCATGCCTCCATGCGGCCCGGTGACCGCCTACATCTTCCCTGTATTGGCAGGGCCGCTGAGGTTGCTTCAAGTGGCTGGAGTTGCTCTCTCCGATACCTGCTCTGTGGCTGGAGCCACCTCCAGTCTCTCTTTTGCGGCAGGAAGCTGCCTCCGATGCTGGGCCTGGGTTTGTGGCCTAGTGCCGTTCCTGCTCTAACTTGCAGCAGGGATGCTGTTCTCCAGGGTCCTGCCTCCTACCTCCTTAGGCGCGAGGCTGTGCCTCCTCTCCGGATTTAAAGGGCCAGTCCCTCTGGCTCCTCCTCATGATGTCATCCTGGGTGTTCCTCTTCAGCCCTACAAAAGGGCTCAGTCTTCAGTTCTTCTTCACCTTCGCAAGGAGTTAGTCATAGAGTCGGACTGCTCCTGGATCCTCTGTTCCAGCTCATCGGTCCAGGAGTCTCCAACGATGTCATCCTCTTCTTCTTCAAGGCACTCTGTTCTTCTTGGGAATTTCCTTGTCTTCCTTTGTGGTTCCTGATCCCTCTTCTCATCTTCGTTCCATGTTTGGTTTCTCGCCGGATCCTAAGTCCTTGTCTTCAGCTGACTTTGTTGTCCAACCCTCCTGATGTCTTCACCTTCTGATCTTCCTGAAGTCCTCGCCTTCTGATGTCCCGTCCTTACTAAAGTCCGTCATCCTGTTGTTCTACCTCTCGGAGCCTCCTCGCTGCTCTTCACTAGGTGACCTGGGGGTCCGAGGTCCAGATATCTGAGATGCCTTGTTCTCCAGTTCACTTGACATCTCCTTGATGCTCTTGACTGAGTGCTCTGGAGGTTAAAGTCCAGATGTACTGATGTACCTGACGTCTTCGTGTCAAGTTGTCCTCATCTTCAGAATCCTTTGACGTCTCAGTCTTCAGTCCTTTTCACTGTCAAATGTTCAGACCCTTTTGGCTCCTATGTTTAGGAAGCCTTGACTCTTTGGTGCCTCCTTCTCAGATGTCGTGGTTCTGGAGCTACCTCCTAGTGGGCTGTCTTCTCTTCATCTTCGGCTGACCTTCTGATTCGTCTTCTGCATTGGGTCGGAAGCCGCCATTTCCTTTGTTTGACAACACCGATCACACCGGGTCCCCGAAGCCTCAGTTTAGGATGGGTGCTGCTACGAGTCATGGCTGGATACCTTCAAACTGAGTTTTAACTCTTCTGTCGTCTTTCCACTCAGCAAGTGTCTTCATCAATGTCCTTGATGTTCTTCTCTTCAGCCTTGCCTCATCCTTATCCAGTATCGTCTGACCTTGTCTTCAAGTCCTCGTCTGATCTTCATCTGCAAGTTTCATATGATTGTCTTCAGTCTTCAAGTCTCATCTTGTTCCAGTTCCATCATCTGCCCTCTACCTCTGTCCATCCTGGCACATTTGGCATTCCTGTACGGCAGGTCCGAAAGGGCTATCGAGTGGCCGGAGAGCTACCCCAGAGACCAACATTGCGTTGTTGGGTATCTATTGATGCATCAGGTTCGACGGAGGTGCAAGCCCATGGTCTTCTGCCTGTCCGCCTATGCTGGGATACGTCTCACCTGCCTCGGCACTTCCACGGAGCTCCTCTCTGCAGTCACATCGGGGTCCAAGGGCACACCACTCTCCCCGAAAGTGGGATCGCTCCCTAGCGCTCCTGCAACAGATAGCCTCTAACAATTTCACCTTTTGCTGTAAAACAGGTGAGCTACATTATGCAGCATCGCTAACTGTTCTTTCCTCATGTCTGAGCGGCTGGCAATTCCTATTCTGACATAGCCTTTTGATGGTATAAAATATTAACTTAGGGTCGAGGAGTAGGTTGACTATATAAGAAAGCAGACAAGTTGGGAATACTACCTGAAGTATGATGAGGGTCAAAACAGTATGCAAACTCAGCCAGGCCAAGTCAAGGGAGCTGGAATAGCAGGTCTGAGAGGAATATCACGAGAACATGAATTAACAGGAGCACGTGTGGATCCAGGTAGGCAAAAACATAGGTAGCTACAAGGCTAGGAGAAGGAATGCTGAAATGAAGTTCAATGAGATTTGTTGTACCAGCAGGAACCAGGAAGCTATACATAAGCCAATTCTCTCAGGTTCCTATTGGTCCAATCAGAAGTTTATTTAGGTGATCCCCAATTCAAATCCTGCACTTGTCCTAGGTCTTTCAGGAAAGCACAGCATGTTATACAAGTCATTAGGGTTGCCAATTGACTCCAGTTTTTCAGGACAGGTTGATCAAGTCCTGCTTTTACCTCATTGCATGCAGGGACTTGTAGTTCTGACTTCCCTATTGCAGTTCCTTAGAAAAACAAGACTACAAGTCTTTGCCTGCAATGGGTTAAAAGCTGGACTGGATAAATCTGTCCTGAAAATCTGGAGCCAGTTTGCAACCTTACCAGTCATGAGTCACAAGGTGCTGGTTCAAACCAGTGAGGCCTGATTCATCTACTGGAAGAAAAAAGAATACAAAAATATTCATATTAAAAGTACAATAAATCACCTTAAAAACTAAATGCTAATGCCTAACTTTTAATACAAGACTGTTGGTAGAAGAACATTTTAAATTACGTCCCTAGAATACTACAAATATGTTGAGTAGTCCATTTCTTCTCAAGTTTCCTTGTGTAGCATGGTAAATGAGCATTCAAGGTTTTCTTCACGCGCTTTTATTTACAGTGCACATGAAACCTCAACATAGCTGCTTACCTTCAGCAGTAATCACAGTAACAATCAGCATTCACATACAGGATTCACCATTCGGACAGCAATGTGGCAGGAGTTGCCTTTTCCTGGAGACCTGAACCTGGCCTGTCTACTCCCAAGTGGGTCCCAGATCTTATTCTTACTCTTAGGGTCCCTGCACCGGAGCTCTCTGTCTCTCTGGCTTTTAAGGTGGACCAGACTAGATGTCTGGGCCTGCACAGATTAAGGAGGGGTTTTAGGGGCACTCCTTCATACTTTTATAAAAATACCTATGTGTCAAAACACAGTTATATCAGGTAGTATTAGCTGATGATTTTCTTTTTGGTTTTGTACACTTTAAGAATATCTCACCCTCAAGTTTTTAGGGGCATTAATGATTACTGAATCAGAATAGTCAGGTTTTTGGTGTTTGCAAACTAACAGGGTCATTCTTCAAATCGTGATGGGCCATTATTGCATGCCTTAGGGTGTTATCGTGCGTGATAATGCCCTAATGCACGTGATAATGACCCCAACATGACTTTAAAATTTAAATGAGGGAAAGGGGAGGGGTTTGGGCAGGGTTTAAAAAATGTAGGACCCGGTAGCTCTGCGGGTGATAATGTTTTACATATTATCTCTGGCAGTACTGCCGGAAATAACTACAACTTTTCCATTGGTGGTATGGGGATGAAAGTGTTCAGTGCGCCTGCAATCATGGTGGGTGAAAACGCACTGCTGCGATGCAGCAGACTGCTCAGTATTACTCCTGCCCCTTTTTGTCACCACAGCTCATCATTCTGCTGTATTTATAGTGGAATGATGAATCCAGGGGTATACGTATTTGTATATTGGTTTAAGTTGTTGTGCACTTTAATGTTAGTGATTATTTTCTTCTCCAACTTTTTATTTATCCTTTTTTTTTTTTTTTTTGCTAGGCTGATGGCGAGGCAGTCCCTTTTTCTCATTGCATAAAGATAGTGCTCTATTGATATCAATCCCTACTAATTTAGGTTAATCATGACTGTAAAAAGATAATGTTCATCTTTTAATTTTTGTGGGATTGAAAAATGTCATTTAAAAAATTGAAAAAATATTTAACAGATAATTCATAAATATTTTTTGTTCTTTTTTTTACTGAGAAGATCATTTGTGATTTGTTTTAGTGAACCGTATAGTGGAAAAGCAATTTTCATGTGTTAAAAAATGAGAAGTAGCTATATTGCATTTAACTGATTTTTTTTGGAGAGATGAATAATTTGATTCTCAGTTGCAAACAGTCATAATATAAAATTTATTGATAGCCTTCTTGAGAAAATTAAACCGTTTGGAGCAGCAAGTAATTGAAAAGAGTTAAATCTTGGCAGAACATTCCTGCTGGATGCTGCAATTTATCTTGTAAATGCCAGAAGGAAAGAGAGAGAAAGAGAGAGAGATGTGCTCACTCTATATTGTATAATATTACAGTGACTACTTTGGAAGACGATCAAGATTCTGACCATAACAAGTGAAACAAATACAGGAAGTTTTCCTCATAAAAAGATATGAAAAAAATTTAACTAATGCTTATACATTGATTTATACAATAAGAGAACTATATTTAAAACATTGAGGAAGCAACATAACTTAGTGATATTCATATTTTTTTTTTATTTAAGATCTTATTATTTACCATTCTTACATTCACCCAGCTTCAATGGGGATTCCAAGCACTGTAGAAGTTTATCAACCAATGCTACATGCAGTTTGCTCTGCAGCTATCCATCTTCCAGGATGAACTCACGAAAGTTACCTTCATTCTTTCTCAACTAGAGGGTAAGGCGTTGGAATGGGCTTCCCCCCTGTGGGAGCATTCCGATTCCTTCCTGTAGGAACTGTTTTGTTTTGTGACTGTTTTCCGTCTGACCTTTGATGATCCAGGGAGGCAGGCCATGGCAAGCACCAGTCTTCTACATTTGTGGCAAGATCAATGAGCCCTAAATGATTATACGATTGAGTTTCGGACTCTCGATACAGAACTATTATGGAAAGAAGATTGCCTTCGAGCCATCTACCTGGACAGTTTGTCCTCTCAGCTCAAGGATCAGCTCACGGCCCATGAGCTACCTTCCTCCCTTGAGGATCTTATTGACCTGGCAGGCTGTATTGACCATCGCCTCCAAGAGCGTCACTGAGAGGTACAGACATCCATATGACCCACCATGGAGCGTTCCCGCTCACCACCAGCAGCGAGGTCTGCGGCTAGCGGAACTCCATCCTCCATGAAAGCGGAAGAGCCTATGCAGTTGGGTTGAGGGTGCTTGTCTCCGGAGGAACACCTCAGTTGAAGGCATTCGGGTCTGTGTCTATATTGCGGGGCTCCTGGCCACCGCTTCCAGTCTTGTCCTATCCGTCCGGGAAACTTCTGGGCCTAAGTTCGGTTGGGGTCCTGAACTTGGGCGCTACTTCTCTGGCTCCTCAACTATCTCTAACAGTTACTTTAACCTGGGATTCCCGTTCCTTCCCAGTCCTTGCCCTGATTGACTCTGGAGTAGGAGGGAACTTCGCTCTTAAGGACTTGGTGCATCTCGTGGGTATCTCCACTCATCCTCTTGACACATCCTTATGTATTGCTTCAATTTATGGTGAGCCATTGCCTGCAGGATCTCCCTTGTGATGGCACCGATCAGTCTCCTCACTGGAGCTCTTCACGAAGAAGAAGTGGAACTCATAGTTCTGGAAAAATCTATCCATCCAGTGGTCTTGGGATTGCCCTGGCTCCAGCATCACTCTCCCCAGTTTGACTGAGGAACTCTGCAACTCACTGAGTGGAGCCCAGCTTGTCATCGGACCTTCCTGAAGAAGGTGGTACCTCCTCCTGCGATTTCCTTGGCAGTAACCACCTCCGGCCTTCCATCTCCGTACGCAGATTATGAAGATGTTTTATCCAAGTAGAAGGCTGACATCCTTCTGCCTCTACGCAAGTTTGACTGTCCCATTGAGCATCTGCTGTTACGAGCGCGAAGAGCGCGGTCGCCTCTAAAGCAGGTGGTGAGCCCTTGGGCCACGGCAAGACTTAGGGAGGAGCCCCAAGCCACACCGTGAGAGGTGAGCCAATGCAGGCATGGTGAGCTGGCAGGTACGGAAGCAGGAGTAAGGAACGGAGTCTGACCCTCAGCCGGACCTGCACACCCATGGCAACCAACAACGCTATGTTGATTGATGAACAGTCCTCCGACTGTTCCAAGCCCTTTCGGACCTGCCGCTGGCAAACGGCATAGGGCGGCAGGCCGGACAGAGGACGAGGGCAGACAGAGTCCTTAGAACATTGAAGACATCAGACGGGGGCTGAAGCAAGACATCCAAGATGGGGCTGAAGCAAGACATCCAAGACGGGGCTGAAGCAAGACATCAAAGGCAAGGGCTGAAGCAAGACATCCTAGATGAGGCTGAAACAAGACATCACAGGCAAGGGCTGAAACAAGACATGGGCACTGTCTCTCAGGGTGCCCTACACAGCCAGCACGGCTGGACTGGTCACGGACCACCCTGTCCTACTAATGCGGGAGCGGGACGAGCACAGGGAAGAGGAAATGGGTTACTGCACTCCTGGAGGTCAAGGTAGGGCAGATTGCTGCACTCCTGGCAGCCTAAAGCAGGTTTGCTGCACTCCTGGCAGCCTAAAGCAGGAAGGAACATCAAGAACTGGATCAGGCACTGGATCAGGAACAGACATCAGGAACTTCCGGAACAAATATCAAGGCAAAAGACAGGACCGGGAGCCGTCAAGGCAAGCGAGACCACGGAGGACCTGGATCGAGGAAGAGGTGCAGACGACTGTAATGCTCAATCCAAAGGCAACAGGAACTGGAGTGAAAGTCCTTTTATACAGCTGATATGGGCAACTCCCTGGGATGAGTTCACCTGGACCGCCCCTTGCGGGCCCTATAACTGAGGTGGAGAGCTGCGGGCCGGCCCTAGGGAGAAGGGCGTGCTGAACCAGGAAGTCCAAACCCAGCCAGCAAGCCACAGGCAGGCCTCAGGAACAGCTAGGCCTTCCAGGCCCTGGAGCAAATCCTGGATGGTACACAGGCGAGGCCCTGGCTTCGAAGCGGCCTCCAGTGGAAAGGTGAGATACCTCCTGTAGCGCAGCAACAGGGGGGATCGTAACATCTGCCAGGTATGACACCTCCTAGGGGTAGGATGTACCTGCTTTCAGTGCCTGAGACTCGCACCATGACAGAGTATATTCGAGATAACCTGGCTAAAGGGTTCATTTGCCACTTGACCTCGCCAGCCGGCGCAGGTTTTTTCTTTGTCACGAAGAATAATGGGTCCCTGAGGCCATGCATTGATTACCGCGGCCTAAATGCCATAACCCGCAAGGATAAATATCCCCTACCATTGATCACCAAACTATTCTATCGGCTTCAGGGCACCTCCATATTTACTAAATTGGGTTTGCGGGGTGCTTACAACCTGGTACGCAAATGCCCAGAAGACATCTGGAAGACAGCATTTGATACCAGGGATGAACATTACGAATACCTAGTCATGCCTTTCGGCCTTTGTGATGCCCCTGCTGTATTCCAACACATGATAAATGAGATTTTCCGTGATCTCCTCTACACCAAGGTTGTCGCGTACTTAGATGACATCCTCATCTTTTCCAAAGACCTGTCCACACACCGTGACGACATCCGCATGGTGCTCCAACACCTTCGTGAGAATCATCTATTCACTAAGCTTGACAAATGTCTCTTCAAGCAGTCCAGCCTACCCTTCCTAGGGTATATAATTTCACAGCAAGGATTCAACATGAACCCAAACAAACTCAAAGGAATCCAAGATTGGCCCCGGCCTGTAGGCCTGCGGGCTCTCCAGAGATTCTTGGGGTTCACGAATTACTACCGCCACTTTATAGCCAACTACTCCTCACTGGCAGCACCTCTCACATCCATGACTTGCAAGTGCAGCAATATGAAGAACTGGACACCCGAAGCCCTTGCTGCCTTCCGAAATCTTAAGGACACTTTCCTCTGTGGTCCATGCCTGCGTCACCTAGACCCAAATCGCCTCTTCATAGTAGAAGTGGATGCCTCTGTCATAGGGGCAGAGGCGGGTTCTGAGCCAACACTCGACCCAAGGAACCCTATTCCCATGTTCCTTTTTTTCTCGCAAGTTCTCTCCATCTGAACAAAACTACAGCATCAGTGATAGGGAGTTACTTGTAATTAAACTCGCTCTGGAAGAGTGGCACCTTTGGTTGGAGGGTGCTCAGCATAAGTTCACTAACTTCACCCACCATAAGAATCTTGAGCATCTTACTCACGCCCCGCATCTCAATGCTTGCCAGTCCTGCTGGGCACTGTTTTTCTCCAGATTTAATTTTGAACTATGGTACTGTCATGCGGAGAAAAATCTCCTGGCAGATGCTTTGTCTCACTCTTTCGAGCTTGATGACATCCCTGAAGAACCTAGTCACATTATTGACCCTGCATGTATCTGCTTGTCTGCTTCCATCCGGGTCCCAGCCAGGAAGTCGGTGGTACCTCGCCACCTTCAAGAGAAGGTTTTACATTGGGCGCATGATTCTAAGATTGCTGGTCATCCAGGACGCACCTGGACACGCTCTCTCCTTCAGCGATTCTATTGGTGGTCAACCATGGTTATCAATACTCGAGCCTGTGTAGATTCTTGTTTGACGAGGGCTCCCAGGAGTTTTCCTCTGGACCATATCCCTCTCAAGATAACAGGCACTCCCATTTTCAACCTCTTCTTCTTACATTAAGGATCTCTCAGACTTGGTAAGTAGTCTCCTCTTCCGCGGAAACTGGTGGAGTCTTGGGGGGGGGGGGGGGGGGGGGGAGGGTTCCGAGAGGGCCAGGAGAGTACCAGAGGCTTTAATAGCGAGACTTGGAAGGAGTTATGTATTTTCAGAGAGGCGGGCAGGCAGAGCTGGTAGGTTACTGGTCCTAGCCACTGAAGGATGGAAAAAGGTCAGATGAAACATGGGGCTAGTCTCATGGATAGGACCCTTAGGTGAAGATGACGAGTGCTGAGCCATACCTTTTTTCATGGGCGGAATTGTGATGCATGTCTGTGATGGCAGTCAGAAAATTTCTTGGCCAGTGGGCCACCTCTTAAATCATCTGTTGCATGTGGCCCCAAAGCTCCTTCAATTTTTCAGCCAACATTTGGGCGGCCAGAGCAAGAGGTAAGGGTGGGAAGGGGTTGTTTTCCATAAACTATTTGGAAGGGTGAAACTCCCGTTGTGGAACAGGGGTGTGAGTTGTGGGAGAATTTGGCCCATGGGTGTAATGAAGCCCAATCGTCTTCGCGTGCATTGAAATACATCCTCAGGAATTGTTTTAAGGCCTGATTAGTGTGCTCTGCTTGGCTGTTCACTTGGGGATGATATGTGGTGGTGTACTCGAGAGAGACGTGGAACTTCTTGCAGAGGTTCTGCCAATATTTCTCGGTGAACTTCGGCCTCCTATTGGAGGTGATGTGTAGGGGAAGACATGTAGCCGGAAAATGTGCTGGATGAATAGTTGTGCCAGTTGGACCGCCAAAGGAAGGCATGACAAGGCCGTGAAGTGAGCCATCTTGGAAAAGCAGTTCACCACCACCCATATGTATTTATTTATTTGTTTGTTGAGTTTTTTATACCGTCATTCGGTAGAGCCATCATAACGGTTTACAAAAAAGTTTAATTTTTTTTTTTTTTAAACAATTGAGCAATAAGTATAACAATGTGTATATCAAACAGAGGAATCATTGTTTGGGAGGAGGAGGGTTTGAAAGTTCTGGTTGGAGAGACGTTATTATGATGTTTTTGGATAAAAGTTCGATTGTGAGTTAGGATGCTCAGAAGTATGAAGGTCAGTGTAGAATTTGCGAAGCAGCAATGTTTTTAGGTCTTTTTTGAATGTTTTTATGTTGGGCTGGGTTCTCAGATCTTTTGTAGGGAGTTCCAAAATTTAGGGGCGGCAATGGAAAAGGCTCTTTCTCTTGTTGTTGTAAGATGCACATCTCTGATGGGGGGGTATGTTTAAGCAACCTGAGTTATTTGATCATAGGTTTCTTTGAGGATTTTGTGGGATTATGTTTAAGGTATTTAGTCCTTGATGATCATTGTTAAGAATTTTATGAATGGTGGTCATTGATTTCAATGCGATACGTGCTTTAATTGGGAGCCAATGAAGTGAGATCAATATGGGTGTTATGTGTTCATTTCTTTTTGTTCCTGTTAGGACTCTGGTTGCTGAGTTATGCAGTATCTGGAGTGGTTTGAGGTTTGAATAAGGTATTCCAATTAGTAAGGAGTTGCAGTAGTCGAAGGTGGAGAAAATGAGTAGTTGTAAGACAGTCCTGAAATCATAAGGGTTGAGAAATGGTTTTAGATGTCTTAGTGTTAGGAGTCTGTGATATCCTTCTTTGGTTTTATTTGATATGTGGTTTTTGAAAGAAAGTTCTTTATCGTTGATAATTCCGAGGTTCCTAGTGTGGGTGGTGGGGAGTATGGAGTTTATTTGTTTGTCAATTAAAGGGAGGGGTGGCGGAGTTGGATTGGGTTTTTTGTCCATGAGTATTATTTCAGTTTTGTTGATATTGATTATGAGTTTCAGAGAATTTAGTAGATGCTTCATTGAGATAAGTAGATCTGAGGTTTTCTTGTAGGTGTCTTCGATCGAATTTTGGATGGGAATTAGAAGCTGAATGTCATCAGCGTAGAGGAAGTGTGTGATTCCATTTTCTTTTAGTAGTTGGCAGATAGGGAGAAGGTATATGTTGAATAGGGTGGCGGATAACACTGATCCCTGGGGAACTCCAGTGTTGAGGTTGATCATTTTTGATGGGTTGTTATTAATTAAAACTTGGTATGTTCTATCAGATAAATAGGAGGAGAACCATTGTAAGGTGGTGTCAGTTAAGCTGATTTAAGTCAGTTGTTCTAGCAGTATTTTGTGGTTTACTGTTTCGAACACAGCTGAGAGGTCAAGGAGGATGAGTAGGTATTTTTCACCTTTGTCAAAGCCTCTTATTATTATGTCATTTAGGGAGAGAAGGAGAGATTCTGTGTTTCGGTTTTTTCTGAATCCATATTGAGTTGGAGGTAGGATGTTGTTTGATTCAAGACAGTCGTCAAGTTGAGTGTGTACTACTTTTTCAATGGTTTTGGCTATGAACGATAGGTTTGATATGGGGCAATAGTTAGCAAGTATTTCAGGATCTAGGTTGCTCTTTTTAAGGATTGGTTTGATAACTGCAGATTTGAGGCATTTGGGGTAATTACCTTCAGTCAGGGATAAATTGACAATTTTGGTGATAGTTTTAGATATGGTGGGTTCAATTGTTTTGAGGGTTGTTATCGGGATGTTGTCTATTGGATGGCTAGCAGGGTTCATTTTATTTATAATAGATTGAATTTCGAGAGTGGAGGTGGTATCAAAGTTTGACCATGATGAGGTTATCTTATTGTTCAGTTTGATGTTTTGTTTGTTATTGTTTTTGTTGGATTGGATTAGATGAGATATTTTGTTGTTGAAGAAGTCAGCAAAGTCATCGCTTCCATGTTTGGTACATGTAGAATCTTGGGTAGTTTTAGTAAGTTTCTGAACTGTGAATAACATTCTGGGGTTATGATGAAATTTGGAGATTTTGTTGGAGAAGAATTCCTTTTTTGTATTGTTGATTATATTTTTATATTGTGCTAAGTTGTTCCGATAATTATTTAGTGTGGTTGTATTTTTGTTTTTCCTCCATTTTCTCTCTTTATTCCTGAGTAAACATTTGGCAGTTCTGATGTTTTCATTATACCATTGGTTGTTGTGTTTGGATTGTTGTTTTGTCTTTGTAATAATGAGATTGATGGAGTCTGCTACTTTTTTTGTAATATTTATCCATGATGAAGTTGCAACCTCAGAATTTGCTAGATTTATGTTGCTTAGTTCTACTTGAAGAGTTTTTTGAAGAAGTTCAGTGTTGAATGGCAGACGGTAGGAGATCTTGTTTGGAGTGATTTGAGGTGTTTTAAGGTTGAAGTTGATGTATAAGTTAGCTTGGATTAGGTGGTGGTCAGACCAGGGTATTTCTGTGGTTTGAATAGAATTTAAATGCCAGATATCAGTGTTGATAAAGATGAGGTAGATAGTGTGGCCTGCTTTATAGGGATGTGCATCCGTTTTCCACGGATTTGTAATCCGCAACTTATTTTTTGCTCTCTGTTAAATACGTGGGGAGGCAAAACGCATCGCGACCCCCCATGTATAAAACAGATATCTGTTTTATTCTGCCTCCTAAATAAACATTTAAACCCCCCACCCTCCTGACCCCTCCAAGACTTACCAAAACTCCCTAGTGGTCCAGCGGGGAGTCAGGAAGCCATTCCTGCCCTCGTTTGCGGTTTCCTCATGGCGCCGATAGCCTGTGTCACAGGGGCTGCTGGTGCCATTGGTCAGCCCCTGTCACATGGTCACCGGCGCCATCTTGTGCTCCTACCACGTGACAGGTAGGTCATGTGGCAGGAGGTCGCTCCGGGACTCTCGTTGGACCCAACCGGAACTTTTGGCCAGCTTGGGGGGACCTCCTGACCCCCACAAGACTTGCCAAAAGTCCAGCGGGGGTCCGGGAGCGGAGGCGCGGAGGAGCACGTGACGCCAGAGCGGAGAAGCACGTGACGCCGGAGCGGAGTGACACCGGCGTCACGTGCTCCTCTGCTCTGGCGTCACTCATCAGCCCCTATTATAATAATTATAATTATTATTATAATAGGGGCTGATGAGTCGATTTAAAGGGTCGGGTGTTTTTTTTTTTTTTTTTAGCGGTGCGGTCCTCCCTAGTGATGTGAATTGGATCGGGAGGGTGGGGAGGGTGGGGGGTCAATTATAGTAATAATTATTAAAATAGGGGCTGATGAGTAAAGTAGCCAGCGCCATCTTTAAAGATGGCGCCGGCCATCCAGTGCTCCTACCATGTGACAGGGGCCGGCCAATGGCACGGATACCCTGTCACATGGTAAGGGCAAAGGGCATCGGCGCCATTTTTTTTTTTTTTAGAACAGCTGATTTCGCGAAATCTCTCCCCGAGGCCCCCCTGGATCTCTCCTCTCCCCGAGGCCCCCCTGGATCTCTCCTCTCCCCGAGGCCCCCCCCTGGATCTCTCCCCGAGGCCCCCCTGGACCACCAGGAAATCTTAAAAGGTTTTGGGGGGGGGGGTCGATTTAAAGGGTCGGGTGTTTTGTTTTTTTTAGCGGCGCGGGCCTCCCTAGCGATGTGAATTGGATCGGGAGGGTGGGGAGGGTGGGGGGTTGATTTAAAGGGTCGGGCCTCCCTAGCGATGTGAATTGGATCGGGAGGGTGGGGGGTCGATTTAAAGGGTCAGGTGGGTTTTTTTTTTTATCGGGCCATTGGCGCCATTTTAATTAGTGGCAGCCAAAATGGCGCCGATGGCCCGAGAGCGGGAGATCGCGCCGGGACCCCCCCCCCCCCACTGGACCACCAGGTAACTTAACATTTTGGGGGGGTTCGGGAGGGTGGGGGAGGGTAAGAAATTGGTTTTAAAGGGTCGGGGTGGGTTTAGGGGTTGTTTTGGTGTGCCGGTTTTCCCGCCCTCCCCCAAATAATTCCTGTGCCCTATTTAATGATACAATACAAATGCCCCTGACGATAAATCGGGGGCATTTGTATTGTATCGTGCACTCTAACGATTTTGGACGATTTTAAAATTATCTGACGATAATTTTAATCATTCAAAAACGATTCACATCCCTAGTAGCTGGCACTGCAGCCAAATGCAGCCAAATGCAGAACAAATATATTTTTCTATTGAAGTAGCTAGCCTAGCTAGCAATTGAATACAGATTTGAGAACTCAGACTAGCTCTGAGTGCAGCCACCTTCCGCAGACCACCTCCGCAGACCACCCCTACAAAGAAAGTGCATGGCACGCCGCATGTTTAAGCATATATAGTGCTGGGTCATCAGCAAAAGCATCACCTACCACTGAGTGAGAGCGCGATTGGCTGCATTTCCGCAGGCAGTTCCCTACGTTTTTCACAGCAGGCTGCCACCGATGCCGTCCTCTGCTGCCCGGAGCCCACGGCTGTCTCCTGTCTCTCGTGGCAGGATGAGCCGCTCAATGCCTCCTTCCTTCGCGGCTGGAGCCACTGCTGGGGTCCTTAAGCATCAGGGTACCATCTCAGCCGGTGCCTGCCTGTCCATCTTCTTCGTGGCAGGGAACCGCTTCCTGTCGGGCCTTCCACGTGGCAGGGACGCTGCTGTCTTCAGCCTTTCAGCTTCACCTTAGGCTCGGGCACGCGCTTCTCTTTGATATTTAAAGGGCCAGCAGCAGGAAAAGCCCTGCGGCCCTCATCTATGATGTCATCAATCCTCGCTGGATCAGCCCTATAAAAGGGCCCTGCTTCTTTCCCTCAGGGCCTTTGGATCTGGTCTTCACAGCGTCTATGGTTTTCTTTGAATCCAGGTCCTCCGTGGTCTTCCTTTGCTTTGATAGATCTTTGTTCCTTGTTCTTCGTGTTCCTGAACTTTGTCTCCTTGATATTCCTGGTCTTGTCCCTCATCGGAGCTCCCTCGTCATCTGTCTCGTGTTCCTGATGTTCCAGATGTCCAGTTCTCCAGATGTCCTGATGTTCCGTGTCCTGATATGCCATGTTCCATGTTCCTGATGTCCGATGTTCCTGTCCTGACTCCATTCG
The DNA here is from genome assembly GCF_901001135.1 of Rhinatrema bivittatum. NCBI lineage: Eukaryota > Metazoa > Chordata > Amphibia > Gymnophiona > Rhinatrematidae > Rhinatrema > Rhinatrema bivittatum. Next base: position 102,778,540 of record NC_042617.1, on the reverse strand, counting down.
TCTCTTCTTCAGCTCTTCGTCCAGTTCTCAGGTCCCTCGTCTGTCCACCTCTCCTGGCATGCCACCCTCGTGGTCCGTTACCAGCCCATGGGGGGCTGTGTAGGGCACCTCGAGGTACAAGGCCTTCTTTTCATCTGCAGTGCAAGCCTCTGGAAGACTCCTGTTTTTTAATGCCTTACTTCTAAGAATCCTGAATCCTGAGTCTTGAATCCTGTCCCGGTCTTTGGAGTTCCTTGTGCCTGTTTCTGTCCATGCCCAAGAGTCTGCTGGAACCTGCTCCGCTCCAGCATGGTCCACAACCAGCTACAGGCTGTGTAGGGTGCACCCCGGTGCAGGCCTCTACTGAATCTTCTGCATGTTCCAGTCTCAAGTTCCATGTCTTCGCATGGAATCTGCTTTGCGTTCATCGCGACCAGCCATGGGCGGCTGTATAGGGCGCACTGCGATGCAGTACTTTTGCCAGAGCCCTGAATTCTTGCCTGAAACCTCCGAGCAATCCAAATCCTTGTCCGAGTCTTCTGAGTAACCTGAATCTTTGTCCAAGTCTTCCGAGCAACCTGAGTCCTTATCTAAGTCCTTCGAGTATCCTGAGTATCCAAGTCTTCGTCTGAGTTTCCTACATATCCCAGTCTACGTCTGAATTCTCCGAGAATCCTGAGACTTTGTCTGAGTCTTCGTGTTCCTGCCCTCTGCATCCATCGGGCCTCTCGCACTCGTTGTTCCCAAGCGGCGGGTCCGGAAGGGCTATCAAGTGGCTGGAAGGCTACTCTCAAGACCAGCATTGCGTTGCTGGGTCTCATTGGTGCGTTTAGGTCCAGTGGAGGGCTGAACCTGCCCTGTTCCTGTTCAAGATACTCCTCACCTTATCTTCAGTCCAGCCTTGCTCCTGCTCCGCCTGTGCTTGTACCTGCTCACCTCTCGCGATGTGTCTTGGGGTTCCTCCCTAAGCCATACCATGATCCAAGGGCTCACAAACCCCTTGAGATGGACCACACCTCTGTGCTCCTAACAGGACCTGAAGGGTGCGTTCTGCAACAATTTCAGAGCCCAATATGCTGCATTGCTTCCCCTATTGGCTTTATGGGAAGTGAATGAATGAATAAACATTTTTTTTTTCACTTGAAACTAATCAAGTAATGATTGTGACTTACAAAATGAAAAAACAAAGCAAAACAAAATGTTTGCCTCTGCACATCCCCAGTAACTGTAAAGGTCCTTTGCTGCATGGAGGGTGCAGGATGTAATCAAGACTAATAGACAATAATGCTAACATTTAATATGATGGCAACACATAGTAAAATAAATCTGTCCTTTTACAGACTTCAATAATTTAAACTGAACAATTCATTGTGAAGTGGGATTTCTGAGAGATTTACAGAAGTTGGTTGTGCTATTATTTTTGAGATGTCTTTTTATGAAGTGGATTGAATGCTTCCTTTACTGCGTTTGGCACGAATAACCTTGCAGACATTTCATAGTTCTGTAACAAGCTGAGATTGATTTCTTTACTAGATAAAGTGGAGGAAAAAAATGGGCTTCCAGCCCCACAAATCCTCAATTCAAAGGCAGAAATGATGAAAAGAAAAAGAAATTAAAAAAAAAAGAAGAAATCACTTTCTTTGTAGTACAGCAATGCAGTAAAAATTAATTTGGGCTGGTGTTGGAGTGCATAGATCACAATGAAGGAAATATTAGACTTTTTTGCTGCTCTCACTGAAGACCCATGAACAGGTCTTTATTTGGGCCTGGCGGTCTTCTCTTTCTCCTTGGATTTTTTAGCCTATTAGGAGCATACACCAGCTCTCTCACTGCCGTTTTGGACAGGGGTAGGAGGGCTTCATTTTTAGCTATTTGGATTTTTTTCACCATTTTGTTTTTTACCTTGCTCCTTTGGGTTCCAGCTCATTTGGATTCTAGGGATGGGATCTGGGGTTATGAGCCTTGACTTACAACTACCATGAGATTTTTCTCCCTATTTTATATCCGCTCCCAACATACTTTAGTCAGTCATTGCGGAACAGTACTAAGCTGTTGGCCATGCACCAGGGCTCCCCCACCTCCCCCAAATGGTTGCAAATGCTATCATCAGAGCATCATCAACCTGAGCCAACTTTCTGGGGGTTCAAACCCAGATTCTTGGCATTGAGCCAGCCTTTTAATCCCATTCTCCATCTCATCAGATGCAATCAGAAGCAAACTTCTGACTGGGGACAGGAACCTTGGTTCTCTCTGAAATCTGGCATACACACATGAGCCATAGTATCCTCAGTCCCTGCTAACATAACTCCTGTGATATGGATAGTCTTGCCTGGATATTTTTTTCCATAAAATGTTAATTATTTGATAAAAAATAAAAGCTCGAGATACATGTAACCCCATTTTGAGATAACTGCTATTTACCAATGGAACCATAAAATAATTTATAGTCCTTGGGGCTGAATCCACATGCACTAGCTCTCACACAAGTCTTTTTCCCCAAGGCTTAGATCCTCTGCTGAGGGAAGGAATGGGGATGGGAAGGAATTTCTCCTTCAAGGCCCGGAGTGACGGGGTGACACTGTAGCTCTTTTTCCTGGGAGAGGTTTAAATCCTTTGCCACTGTGCATGCTGTAGGTACCAATAACACACAGAAGTTCCGGATTTGAGTGTCCAAAGTAAACTTTACTGAAGGTGAATCAGATAAGTAAATGGCACAGATCAAACAGCACCACCGATTGATATTTGCTGTTCACAGTCTTTCCTCTATCCATGCAAGGGTCTCCTACTACCAGGGCAGGGGAAATTCTCACCCTCCAGGATACGGATAAAATGAGGTTCCCAAGTGGGCAGGTTATCCTGCATGGCTGTGCCGCTGAATATCCGTGCACAAATCGCTACTTAGCCGATTAAGTTATATAAGGCTAAGTTGGACCAGTTCTATGGCTAGTCTAACTTATCCAATTAACATAACAGGAGAAGAGTGAATATCATTACTTATCCCGTTAAGTTAATCTGATAAGACCCTCCTCATACTATTCCATTTGTTGTTATGTGAACCGATGTGATGTACGCCAACGAATGTCGGTATATAAAAGCAAATAAATAAATAAATAAATAAATAAGTAGTGCTGCCCCGATCCGCCCACTGCCCTCTCACTTTCTATGCAGCTAAAAGTGCTGAACGCACTTTGAATATGCTGCAAGAGAGTTCCAGTATCTTCTCTCCCCAGGAGTAAAGACTCCATGTGGGGGTCCTCAGATTTAGTTTTAGTTTGACCTATCTCACAGTTCTCCAGATGTCTCAGTCTCTCTCGCTCTCTCTTCAGATCCCTAGATGGGAGGGATCCACACAGAAATACACAGCTCTCAGAAATTCTCAAACATGTCTATTGAGTTTTAGAAGCATTGAAGATTTATTCATCTCTGAAAATCAACTGTAAATAATTCAACATGTGTATAACAGACATCATAACAGTTTACTTCGTCACTATTTATGGCACCATAAGTGTTGCACATACAGGCCTTGACAATCTGTTGCGGGAGCGCTGGTGAGCGATCCCGCTTCTGGGAGATGAGATGTACCCTTAGGCTTTGGCAATCTGTTGCGTTGGGAGGCCTTGGGAACCTGTTGCGCTGGGACGAGTAGAGTGGGCCCTTTAGGGATGTGAATCGTGTCCTCGATCGTCTTAACGATCGATTTCGGCTGGGAGGGGGAGGGAATCGTATTGTTGCCGTTTGGGGGGGTAAAATATCGTGAAAAATCGTGAAAAATCGTGAAAAATCTAAAAATCTAAAAATCGCAAAACCGGCACATTAAAACCCCCTAAAACCCACCCCCGACCCTTTAAATTAAATCCCCCACCCTCCCGAACCCCCCCCAAATGAGTTAAATAACCTGCGGGTCCAGCGGCGGTCCGGAACGGCAGCGGTCCGGAACGGGCTCCTGCTCCTGAATCTTGTTGTCTTCAGCCGGCGCCATTTTCCAAAATGGCGCCGAAAAATGGCGGCGGCCATAGACGAACACGATTGGACGGCAGGAGGTCCTTCCGGACCCCCACTGGACTTTTGGCAAGTCTCGTGGGGGTCAGGAGGCCCCCCACAAGCTGGCCAAAAGTTCCTGGAGGTCCAGCGGGGGTCAGGGAGCGATTTCCCGCCGCGAATCGTTTTCGTACGGAAAATGGCGCCGGCAGGAGATCGACTGCAGGAGGTCGTTCAGCGAGGGTTCCGGCGCCTCGCTGAACAACCTCCTGCAGTCGATCTCCTGCCGGCGCCATTTTCCGTACGAAAAAGATTCGCGGCGGGAAATCGCTCCCTGACCCCCGCTGGACCTCCAGGAACTTTTGGCCAGCTTGTGGGGGGCCTCCTGACCCCCACGAGACTTGCCAAAAGTCCAGCGGGGGTCCGGAAGGACCTCCTGCCGTCCAATCGTGTTCGTCTATGGCCGCCGCCATTTTTCGGCGCCATTTTGGAAAATGGCGCCGGCTGAAGACAACAAGATTCAGGAGCAGGAGCCCGTTCCGGACCGCTGCCGTTCCGGACCGCCGCTGGACCCGCAGGTTATTTAACTCATTTGGGGGGGGGTTCGGGAGGGTGGGGGATTTAATTTAAAGGGTCGGGGGTGGGTTTTAGGGGGTTTTAGTGTGCCGGCTCACGATTATAAATCGTTAGAATCTCTATTGTATTGTGTTCCATAACGGTTTAAGACGATATTAAAATTATCGGACGATAATTTTAATCGTCCTAAAACGATTCACATCCCTAGTGCCCTTGGACCTCGGCGAACCGGGAGAGGAGCTCTGAGGAAGCGCCGAGGCAGGTGACGAGGATAACAGGACATGTTAAAACATCAGGCCTCCATGGCGAAGGATCGGGACATCCACTTCCAGGATTTCCAGGACACTCACTGAAGGGCAGCGAGGATGAGTGAGGCAAGGACATCAGCGGACTCTGGGCCATGGAAGGAAACTGACGAAGAATCATGGAGGAGCCTCGGCCCTGGCAGCAGGAGATATCCCACCAAGCGCTCTACACACCCCAGCCGGGCTGGTCGCGGACCACACAGGGACGGGACAGCACTGAGCTTTGGCAAACATCTGGACAACTGGAACATCTGGATCATGGATGAAGAGGAACATCAGGAACATAGAAGACATCAGGAACAATAAGTGAGCATTCTTAGAGCTTCTTCCCCACCGTGTCCCTCCCATCTCCTCTTCCCTTCCCCTTGCAACAGTAAACCAAAACAATTCCTGCCATCTAAGAGTATCACCTCATTCCCTTTAGTAATAAGGTTTGTAGTGGCATTCATATTTTGTTCACTAAAATTCTAAAGGCACCTATGCAAGAATATGACTTCAGTTTTACATATTGTCTCCATCAGTATGAAATGTTATATACAGAGAATTAAGGACATTTTTCCAGATGTCTAACATAGTGTTATATAGGGATGTGAATCGTTTTAGGACGATTAAAATTATCGTCCGATAATTTTAATATCGTCTTAAACCGTTATGGAACACAATACAATACAGATTCTAACGATTTATCGTTATAAATCGTTAGAATCGTGAGCCGGCACACTAAAACCCCCTAAAACCCACCCCCGACCCTTTAAATTAAATCCCCCACACTCCCGAACCCCCCCCCAAATAACTTAAATAACCTGCGGGTCCAGCGGCGGTCCGGAACGGCAGCGGTCCGGAACGGGCTCCTGCTCTGAATCTTGTCGTCTTCAGCCGGCGCCATTTTCCAAAATGGCGCCGAAAAATGGCGGCGGCCATAGACGAAAAAGATTGGACGGCAGGAGGTCCTTCCGGACCCCCGCTGGACTTTTGGCAAGTCTCGTGGGGGTCAGGAGGCCCCCCACAAGCTGGCCAAAAGTTCCTGGAGGTCCAGCGGGGGTCAGGGAGCGATTTCCCGCCGCGAATCGTTTTCGTACGGAAAATGGCGCCGGCCATACGCGTATGGCCGGCGCCATTTTCCGTATGGAAAATGGCGCCGGCAGGAGATCGACTGCAGGAGGTCGTTCAGCGAGGGTTCCGGCGCCTCGCTGAACGACCTCCTGCAGTCGATCTCCTGCCGGCGCCATTTTCCGTACGAAAACGATTCGCGGCGGGAAATCGCTCCCTGACCCCCGCTGGACCTCCAGGAACTTTTGGCCAGCTTGTGGGGGGCCTCCTGACCCCCACGAGACTTGCCAAAAGTCCAGCGGGGGTCCGGAAGGACCTCCTGCCGTCCAATCTTTTTCGTCTATGGCCGCCGCCATTTTTCGGCGCCATTTTGGAAAATGGCGCCGGCTGAAGACGACAAGATTCAGAGCAGGAGCCCGTTCCGGACCGCTGCCGTTCCGGACCGCCGCTGGACCCGCAGGTTATTTAAGTTATTTGGGGGGGGGTTCGGGAGGGTGGGGGATTTAATTTAAAGGGTCGGGGGTGGGTTTTAGGGGGTTTTAATGTGCCGGTTTTTCGATTTTTCGATTTTTTCGATTTTTCACGATTTTTAACGATTTTTCACGATATTTTACCCCCCCAAACGGCAACAATACGATTCCCTCCCCCTCCCAGCCGAAATCGATCGTTAAGACGATCGAGGACACGATTCACATCCCTAGTGTTATATCACTTTTATGAACTGGCTTTAGCTGTGAGATACTCAAAAGTAAGTCATTTCACCATTCTGTTGTGCCAACGAGTGATTTCTGGGCTCTCATTACCTATCCATGTAGAGAGTATAAGCTTCGTCCCCACCAAACCGGCTTTGTCAAGAAATAATCTGTTACTACCCTCTAAATCTATGAGCAAAGCACCAAAACTTCCAAAAGCCAAATGTTTGGATCCCCTGGTATTTCCACTTTAAGCATGTTAGCACAAATCAACCATACCTCTTCCCAAAATTTCTGTATTTCTGGGCAACACCAAAAACCATGACAATAACTTCCTTCTTCCTTTCCACATTTAGAATCTGTAGCTGAGGTGCACATCTTAGCCTTAAATGCCTTTTCTTGGGCCAGTAGTATTGAGTAGAAATTTATATCGTGTTTCTTTCAATATCACATTCTCCATCATTTCATGAATATGAGTAAAGCAGTATTAAACTCTTGTAAGGAAAGTTAGAAGTTCTTTAGAGTAAGAAGGGGGAGGCAAAATTTGTTCTCCCAGTTCTTTCAACCAAAATTCCTTCCCAAAAACTGAGCCCAAAACATCAGACGTTCTCTGCAGCAGGTCACTACCATCCTCCAGGAGGTTGCAGAGGGGAGGTCTTCCCTGTCCTGGGCTCCCCAGGGAAAGGTCTCCCCGTGACCTCTCTCCAGGCAACACCCAGGGGTCTCATAGCTTCTTACAAAGAAAAATTCAGCCAAAACCTCAAAACAACCTAGGATGCAAATGCTACCAGCCAGCAAGTAGACTGGAAGAGCAGCTCCCAGACTTGCCTAAGGACACCAGGCAGGTTTTGCCTGAATCCTCAAGTAGGCCCAAAAATCCAATGAAAGAAAAGCTCCTGTTACGAACGTGCCCTGCGAGCCCTGAGAGGGATGCAGAGGTGCAATCACTTGCTTCTGAGAGAGAGTGAGCCCTTGGCCCATGAGGCGACTCAGGGAAGAGCCCCAAGACATGCCCTGAGGGAGGTGAGCGAGTACAGGCAGGGGCAGAGCAAGTACACAGGAGCTGGGGTGAAGCAGGGTCAGCACCCCGCTGAGCCAATACGAACTAGTGAGATTAGACGGAGACAGAGGGCTGGAAACGAAGAGACAAGGAACTGGAACAGGAGACTCCGGATCCTAGAAACATGAAAAGAGTCAGAGTACATAGAGGAGATGAGGACTCCTGGAACTTGGACGAGAAGAGGACTCCTGGCCGAAATGAGATTCTGGAGACTAGGGTGAGACGAGATTCTGGAGACTTGGGCGAGACGAGACTCTTGGAACATGGAAGAGACGAGACTTTTAGAATAAGGAAGAGATGAGACTTTTGGAACAAGGGAGAGATGAATCTCTTAGAACAAGGAAGAGACAAGATTCTTGGAACTTGGAAGAGACGAGATGCTTGGAACACGGAAGAGACAAGACTCTTTGGAACTTGGAAGGCACTATCCCACAGGGCACCCTACACAGCCCGACGTGGCCTGGTCATGGACCACTCTGTCCTGCTGTGCACCCTACACAACCTGGAAGGCTGGTTGTGGACCACACAGAGAGCAGAACAGGCACAGGATGGAGAAATGGATCTGGACAGTGCTTGAGAGAAGTCCAGCTGGAAGGGGACTCCAGTCACCCGAAGACAGACACAGAATGAGACGGATTTACTCCCACAAAGGACGGCTGGAGACGAAGTCTGGTGGATGGCAAGGCTGGTAGCAGATTCCTCAGGATCAAGATAAGGAATGAAGGACATCGGTACACAAGAGAATAGTACCTCTGGATGCAAGGACATCTGGACATCTGGATACCTGGATATCTGAATGAGTGGACATCTGGACAACTGCACGAGTGGACATCAGGACGAGAGGACATCCGGACATCTGGACAAGCAGATGAGCAGACATCTGGATGAGAGGACATCTGGATGAGTGGATGTCTGGACATCTGGGACATCTAGACACAAATGAGGAACTCCAGGAATTCAAGAAGGGAAAGTCGAGGACGGGAACATACCATGAAGAAGGTACAACGAGGGATGAGACCCGTAACATCGGACGGAAACATCAGGAACATGAAGAACATGGAACATGAAGTCATCTGGTCAGGAGCAGCTAGATGGACCATGATGGAACTCTTGGAAGCTGTGTAACTCCATGGAAGGGATGTAACTCCATGGAAGGTGTTGGAGCTTGATGTAATTCCATTCGAAGACATTGAGGAACTGAAGCAGGGCCTTTAAATAGGGCAGATCCAGGAAGTGCCCTGAGGACATCATCCGGTGAGGTTGAGGAGTGTTTTCTGCTTCTGGCCCTTTAAGAGAGATGAAGAGGCGCATGCCCACACCTAAAAGGACCCCGGATGAAGGAGGAAGATGAAACTGAGGCCTGCGGCAGTGTCCTGCTGCATGAGGTGAGAGAACAGGCCAGAGGCAGCTTCCTGACGCGAAGAGGAGCCACACTGGGGTGGACTCTAGCCCTGAAGAGGAGGAGAAGACGGCGGCGGCTCCATGCCACAGGCGGGGATCCTGGTGGGGACTTCCCCGCTTCCAAGGGTGGAGTCAGCAGTGCAGCACACTGCTGCAAAGGAGGGACACCAGCTGCAGCGACGGTGACCAGACTGTGAAGGAGGCAGCAGTGTCTGGCCGGCAGGGCCACAAGAGCGGTAGGTGGAGGGCCTGTCCATGGGATGGGGTCCGCAGACAGGATCGTAACACCTCCTGTACTTCCTCCAAACTCTCAGCTCATACTGCACTGCCACCTAAGCTCTCAGGACTGAGCTGCTTTTATTTTCTCACCAGGGGGATGGCCATCCCAGCATTCGCAAGGGGAGGGGCTGTACCAAATGGTACCTCACCACAATCTCCACCTCTCTATCCCTAGCAAACGGAATTAAACTAAGGGCACCTTTGATAATGATCCCCAGTGGGTCATTACATATAGTAATATAGTAAAATTGTAACAAACTTCTATGAGGCTATATCTTTGATTTTTCTTGCTTAGTGTTACGATTTTTTTCTAGGAAGTGTTCACTACTGGATGTAAATGTAATAGCATTGTAGAATAATAAATAATTATGAAAATGTTATTTATTAATTTATTTTTTGCTTTTTATTGCAACCAGATATCAAAACCACATTGTACATGTGTATGAGATAACCTGCATTTTTTAGATATTGTTTTTTGACATGATCATCAGTGTATACTTCTCTATTTATGGTGGAAATTTTAAATAGCCTGCTTTGTTTGCCTTTTAACCCATGTATATTGCAACCAGTTATCAAAGGGAGATCAAGCACATTGTTTCCCATTGAATTCAGTGGCTCAAAGTCCATGTGTGAAAAACATCTGCGCACTTTGCACCTGTTATTTGTGTGAGTGGCCAAGGGGGGCAAGGAGCAAAATAGCTTATGTACATTTGAAAATTGAATGAACATTGCTGTTTTATAGGGATGTGCAATAGTTTTTCCTGAATTAGGCAATGTCAACGAAATTGCCTAATTCGGAATGGTTCAGGAGAACCAAAAAACAATTGATTTTTTCCGAAATTTCAGGAAAAATTAATTTTTGAGTTAGTGTGAGCTAACAGGATTTAGCACGCGATAACTCCCGTTAGTGTGCACTAACTCCCGATAGTGCGCACTAAACCAAAAATCAGGGCCTCCGAAAAAAAACCAACCCCAAACCACAGGAAAAACAAAATTCCTGCGGAAGGGCCCCAAAATGAAGCCCGACACAACATTTTTACCCGAAGCACATCTCTACTGTTTTATTCTCTGACTTAAATACTAGGGATGTGAATCGTTTTTTGACGATTTAAAACAATCGTCAGATATATTTTAAATCATCAAAAATCATTAGAGCCGCGATACAATAGCAATTCCCCCGATTTATCGTCAAAAAATCGTAAATCGGGGGAGGGGGGAGGGCGGGAAAACCGGCACAACCAAAACAACCCCTAAAACCCACCCCGATCCTTTAAAACAAATCCCCCACCCTCCCGAACCCCTACAAAATGTTTTAAATTACCTGGGGTCCAGTGGGGGGGGGGGGGGGTCCCGGTGTGATCTCCCGCTCTCGGGCTATGGCTGCGTTAATAGAAATGGCGCTGGTGGCCCTTTGCCCTTACCATATGACAGGGCAAAGGTAGCGCCGGCGCCATTTTGGTTCCTGTCACCCGACGTCACGAGTGCAGGAGATCGCTCCCGGACCCCCGCTGGACCCCTAGAGACTTTTGACCAGCTTGGGGGGGCCTCCTGACCCCCACAAGACTTGCCAAAAGTCCAGCGGGGGTCCGGGAGCGAACTCCTACACCCGAGCCATATTGCCAATATTCAAAATGGCGCCGGCGCTACCTTTGCCCTCACTTGGGTCGTATGACATAGTGAGGGTAAAGGTAGCGCCGGCGCCATTTTGAATATTGGCAATACGGCTCGCGTGCAGGAGGTCGCTCCCAGACCCCCACTGGACTTTTAGCAAGTCTTGTGGGGGTCAGGAGGCCCCCCCAAGCTGCCCAAAAGTCCCTGGGGGTCCAGCGGGGGTCCGGGAGTGATCTCCTGCACTCGTGACGTCGGGTGACAGGAACCAAAATTGCGCCGGCGCTACCTTTTCCCTGTCATATGGTAAGGCAAAGGGCTACCGGCTCCATTTCTATTAACGCAGCCGTGGCCCGAGAGCGGGAGATCGCGCCGGGACCCCCCCACTGGACCCCAGGTAATTTAAAACATTTTGTAGGGGTTCGGGAGGGTGGGGGATTTGTTTAAAGGGTCGGGGTGGGTTTTAGGGTTGTTTTGGTGTGCCGGTTTTCCCGCCCTCCCCCAATTTACGATTTTTTATGATTTTTTAACAAAAAAAACCATGATGATCAGATTTTCCTCCCCCCCCAGCCAAAATCGATCGTTAAGACGATTGATCACACGATTCACATCCCTATTAAATACTAAGCATGTTCAGTCCAAATACATTTGTTTCAGTTCATTTTATTTTATTTTTTTGCTTTTTGTTTTATTTGATGTTTATTTAGGTTTGGTTCATTTTCTGAACCAAAATAAACATTAAAACACACCCCCCCCCCCCCCAAAAAAAAAAATCTGAACAAAATGGACCCTTTTTGAATCCTTCCAACTCGTCACTGCCGCCTTCTCTAGGAAAGCTGTGGGGCTCAGACCTACCAGACTGGGCTGAGCCAAGCCCAGCCCTGGCCTCTCTAGGCCCTTCCGAGCCTCCCAAAAATTTTATGTGGAGGGCCTGGAGACAGAAAGAGGGCAGAAGTGATGCACCCTTGCTCTTGCCCTATTGTGATCCTTTAAAAAATGGTGCTGGCGGTCCCAAGGCCTATGTCAAAGTGCAGTCTCTTTGTATTAGCCTCAGGGCCGCCAGAACCATTTTTCTAAAGGATTGCAGTGGGGCAGGAGCGAGGGTGCATTGCTCCTGCTTCATCTTTAAATAAGAGAAAACAGCATGTAAAAATTACTGATAACATGTCTTCTTGGAGAGATATTACTTATGGTGTACCACAGGTATCTGCCCTGTTGGAAGTTTTGTTTAATATATACTTAAAGCCATTAACAAATATGTTGAAGACATTAGATGTAAAATATTACATATGTGCTGATGATATACAGCACATATGTAATATTTCCTGTGGCTTTGATGAAACAATATTATAAGTCAATGTGATGAACTTAGTTAATCTTGGTGTGTGCTTGGAATCAGCATTAACATTTCATAAGCAACTACTGCTGGTTGTGAAAGCTTGTTTCTATTATCTGAAATTGTTAAGGCCATTGAACCACCATATTGATAAGAGTAATCTTCAAAATGTAGAACAGGCCTTTGTTCTTTGTAAGATTCACTATTGTAATTCACTTTATCTTGGTTTGGAAAAAAAATGGTTGAGAGCCTTAAATTTGATTCAAAATACTGCAGCATGGTTGATTATGGGGCAAAATATAAAAAACACATTAGCCCTCATTTGGAACAACTTAATCCATCTTTGGCCCATGGGCCATCCATTGCTCCTACCATGTGACAGGGGCCGACCAATGGCACCGGTAGCCCGTCACATGGTAAGGGCAAAGGGCCACCGGCGCCATTTTGATTACTGGCAGCCGGCGGCCCGAGAGGAGATCGCTCCTGGGACCCCAGCTGGACCACCAGGGACTTTCGTTAAGTCTTGGGGGGTCTGGAGGGTGTGGGGATTATAGGGATGCACAAAGCAGATTTTCCCACAATTTTGGGAAAATTCATTTCGGGACAGCCGGAAAAAAATCAGCCCGAAGCACGGGAAAATGAGATTTCCTGCAGTGAGCTGATAACGAAGGCCGAACTGAAAGGTTCGGCTGAATCACATCCCTTAAATAAACCAAAAAATCTGCCACTCCCTCTCCCCTCACACTTTCCTTTGCTCCCTTTACCTTTCAATAGTGCTGGTCCACGTGTAGAAGGAGCTGGAGCAATCCCCTGTCACTCCCGCTTATCAGTTCCACTTTAAAAATGTTGCCATCCTTACAGTTGATCAGTGCCATGTTGTTTTACAGTTATTTACCAATAGCACGCACTATTTGCTGAAAAGAACACCCCCCCCCCCCTCAAATTTAATTTTTCTTGGGCCCACTAGGGATTTATTTCATTTGAATAAAATACAAAATGACCATTTTCAGTTCGGATTTCAAACAAATTCACATCCAGTGCCGGAGGAAGGATGCGCAGCCTCCCTAGGTGGTGATGTCATCACATGATCTCTCCCTCTCATGGCACATGACAAATGACCCCAGCTCTTCAAAGAAATAAATACCAAAAAATGGAAAACGCCCTCCAGCTCTATGCAGCATCCATGCCACTTCTCATTTTGTCCGTCTTTTCAAAACTGCCACCCTTACTGGCTACTCTGCTGCTCCACCCACTTCCGGTACCCTAGGCCACTGCTTAATGCTTCTGCCGATCCTGTACACATCCCAGCTATAAAGCTGAACTGCACAAATGGCTGGTCAGACTAGATGGGCCATATGTGCTTTATCTGCCATTGTCTTCTGTTTCTTATATTCTTGTGTGGACATCCTGCTTTAGCATGAAGAGCTCTATTTAAATGAGGTTGATAAAAAAAAATGTTCACAACTACTGATCTGATATTTTTCAGATGAGAGGTTACTTTTTATAGCTTGAGCATCTTGGGCGCAATATTCAGAGATATCCATTTATCTAAGTTATCTGGATATTACTTATCCAGATAATTTAGAAGGAATATTCAGCTACATGGCTATGCTGCTCAATATATCCAGATAAGTTCTAGTTATCCATATAATTTATATCCGGATAACTTTAGACTTGCTATTGAGCAGGTCTGACATTCGATTATCTTAACCAGATAAGGCTGAATATAGGATAACTGGATAAGTAGCATCGCCCCGATCTGCCCATTGACTATTAGGCTATCTACTTAACTACTTAACTGGATAAGTGACTTATCCAGTTAAATGGTAGCTGCTGAACATAGCCAGATATTCAGCAGCCAGCACTTAGCTAGATAAGTCCTACTTTTATGGTTATCTAGCACTAAACATGCTTTCTGTATCAGGCCTAATGAATTTTAGAACCATGTCCACTGAGGAAGCCCAGCTTCATACATCATCATTTGGGCAACGTGTTAAGATTGTGGACCCTTGTGTTGGGGTAGGTCTTCACTGCCAACTAGCAGAGCAAACAGTGCAGAGACTGAATTGGAGCTTCGCCTGTATCAGTCCCTTTCCCCTTGGGTTAAGCCCTTAGGTTCCAGGGGCCGGCAGGTCTTAGGTAGCAGTCTCTGGGATGCAGGCAGAAGAGTAGATCCGGGGTCAGGCTGAGGTCGAGGAAAGCAGCATTGAAAGGTAACGAGAGTCCAGGCTATGGTCAGTGGCAGGTGGCAGGCAAGGATAAGAGTCCAACCTGAGATCAAAACCAGAAATCCTTCTGAGGGTAGGAACAAGGTAGCTAAGTAAGGCTGGAGAGACAAGGACAAGGCTGGAGAGAAAAAGGCAGGCTGAAGAGATGAAGGTAAGGCTGGAGAGGTGAAGGCAAGGCAGACTGAAGAGATGACAGAGCAGCAATTCATTTTGCTAGGCAGGTGACCCATTGCTGAGGTGGTCCTGTGTTGCAGGCCATGTGTAACTTTTAACTTCTTTGGCTCCAATCTCAGAAATAACAGATGCAAATCATTTCATGGACATATCAAAGCACATAACCATTTTCATTTATAAATAGATTAACATGCAAGGTTTAAATCAATATTTGAACATCTTGAAGAGACATCTAGGGCCCTAGTCTCGAAAGGCTGCTGTCATTTAGAACATAATTTTATAACAGTGTATGGTGGGATAAGGTCTGCATAAACCTTTTACACACAGACTTTACCCCATATTTGAAAAATTGCATGTAAGTGGCAGAGTATGCACACAAACCCACCAGATCAAAGTTATATGTTCTCTATCAAGGATGTAAGTTGTCGAAGTAAACTTACATGCATGTATTTTAAAATCAAGAAGTATGCATGAAAGTTCAAACTCTGCCCCAGCTCTGCCCCTCGGATTGCCTATTGCCAGTTTGCTAGAAATACACAGGAAAATGAGTTATGCATGTATTTTTATGCAATGTAAGTCCCAGGCCATTATAGTAAAGACATTTCCGTGCATAAAACCCAGTTTTATGCATATAAATGGCTTTGTAAATTTAGCTCTTAGAGTGCACATTAAAAAGAGACCGAGCTACTATGGGGTAAATTTTCAAATGGAACTAGCTGCCAAACTAACAGGTCGATACAGTAAAGTGTGCTCCGTCGGAGTGCACTGCCACCCTGCTCTGGACGCGTGTTTTCCCTTACCCCTTATTCAGTAAGGGGAGGAAAACACACGGCCCACCCGCGGCACCTAATAGCGCCCTCAACATGCAATGCATGTTGATGGCCCTATTAGGTATGCCCGAGCGATCCAGTAAGTAAAATGTGCAGCCAAGCCGCACATTTTACTCTAAGAAATTAGCGCCGCCCAAAGGTCGGCGCTAATTTCTTCCAGCACCAGGGAAGTGCACAGAAAAGCAGTAAAAACTGCTTTTCTGTGCACCCTCCGACTTAATATCATAGTGATATTAAGTCGGAGGTCCCCAAAAGTAAAAAAAAGTAAAAAAAAAAAAAAAAAAATTTTGAATTCGGCCCGCGGCTGTCGGGCCGAAAACCGGACGCTCAATTTTGCCGGCGTCCGGTTTCCGAGCCCGTGGCTGTCAGCGGGCTCGAGAACCGCCGCCGGCAAAATTGAGCGTCGGCTGTCAAACCCGCTGACAGCCGCCGCTCCAGGCCAAAAGGAGGCGCTAGGGACACGCTAGTGTCCCTAGCGCCTCCTTTCCCTCGTTTGCACCGCGTCAGCTCATTTGAATACTGAATCGCTCGCACCGGCCAAGGGCCGGTGCGTGCGCCGGGAGAGCGGGCATTCATCCGCTCTCCCACGGACTTTACTGTATCGGGCTGTATATTGTTATAATGTTCATAGGCCCTATCATGGATATAACATAATAAAAAGCAGTGAAAAGGCAGTGAAACCCTTCTGACATGTCACACAAGAAGTCAGTATTCTTGTTCTTTTAAGTTGTTTGACTTTTGATCATAAGAATTTTATAATTGCTCATAAGTATTGTATAATATTCCTGCTTCAAGTTTGTGCTTTGCTTTTGCTAGACAAACTGACATTACAGGCTACAGAGAAAATGCTGTAATTGTCAGAAAGAACTGGACTTCAGAGCTATGGGAACTATTTTTGTTTAGAAGCAACAAGGTCATACTGGCAATGTAGCTAACTGCAGGCTCGTTAACATATGAGGCAAGGATGAATCAGCATGGAGAGTGAGAGCAAATTACCATATGGCATTCAGATTCCTTGGCTATAGTAGAAAACCAATCATTGAAATTTTGACAAGTATGTAACCTAGTTTAGTGGTTAGAAAGGTACAACTGTGAAATCTATATAATGCTTTGTTAAAAGTAAAATCACTTAAGAAGGAATTTATGCTGATCCCTTGCATGACACTCTGCCTCTCCTTAAGGTACCTTATTATTTAATATTTAAGATGTATATATTATTTTATAGCATTTAAATAAAAAACATTTCTTTACAACTGTTGGCTCTAAATGTCTATTTTCAGAGAACCACAATATCACTTTTATTAGATAGCTAGATTTCATTGCTCAAAAAGTAGACAATCCTAGAGGTATTCCTGGGGTCTGGAGAGGACTTATCTGGCTAGTCCTAGGCACAGAGATAGCTGGCATAAGTCAAGGTGGTTATCCCCGGAACCTGTGATCTATGGAGTTTCCAGTTGGCCAGATCAAAGCTTTAGGTTGTGAAGCAAGGAGATTGCAAATCTGGGGGTGGGAAAGAGGGGAGTGGGTGGGGTAAACAAAAGAACATAAGAATTGACATATTTGGTCAGACCGAGGGTCCATCAAGTCCAGATCCTGTTTCCAACAGTGGCTAATCCAGGACACAAGTACCTGGCAGGATCCCAAATAGTAGATAGATCCCATGCTGCTAACACTCAAGGGATAAGTAGTGGTTTTTCCCAAGTCTATCTGATTAATAACAATTTATGGACTCCTCCTCCAAGAACTTGTCCAAACCTTCTTTAAGACCAGCTATGCTAGCTGTCTTTACCACATGCTCTGGCAATGAATTCCAGAGCTTAATTGTGCATTGAATGAAAAATAATTTTCTCTGATTTAAGAATATAAGAACATAAGAACATGCCATACTGGGTCAGACCAAGGGTCCATCAAGCCCAGCATCCTGTTTCCAACAGTGGCCAAACCAGGCTATAAGTACCTGGCAAGTACCACAAAATTAAGGGGTAGATTTTCAAAGGGGTACGCGCATAAGATATGCGTGTAACCCCCAAAAACCTACCCCAAACCCCCTCTGCGCGTGCCGAGCCTATTTTGCATAGGCTCGGCGACACGCGCAAGCCCCGGGAAGCGCGTAAGTCCCGGGGCTTGCAAAAAGGGGCGGTCAGGGGCGTGGCCAGGGGGCATGGTTAGGGATCGGGGGCATGTCTGGGGGCATGTGGGCGGTCCGGGGGCATGGCCGAGTGCCCCAACACAGCGGCCTGTGTCGGGGCACTCGGGTTAGGTAGGGGAAGGGAAGGGAAGGTGCAGGGGGGGGTAGAAAAAAAGTTCTCTCTGAGGCCGCTCCGATTTCGGAGAGGCTTCGGAGGGAACGGGCAGCGCGCGCAGGGCTCGGCGTGTGCAAGTTGCAAAAATGTGCACCCCTTGCGCGCGCCGACCCTGGATTTTATAAGATACGCGCGGCTACGCGCGTATCTTATAAAATCCAGTGTACATTTGTTCACGCCTGGTGCGCGAACAAAACTACGCGCGCACGTATGTTTTTAAAATCTACCTCTAAATCTATCCCATACTACTGATGCTAGTAATAGCAGTGGCTATTTTCTAAGTCAACTCGATTAATAGCAGGAAATGGACTTCTCCTCCAAAAACTTATCTAAACCTTTTTTAAACCCAGCTACACTAACTGCACTAACCACATCCCCTGGTAACAAATTCCAGAGTTTAGTTGTGCATTGAGTGAAAAAGAACTTTCTTCAATTAGTTTTAAATGTGCTACATGCTAACTTCATGGACCCCCCCCCCCTAGTCCTTCTATTATCTGAAAGAGTAAATAGCCGATTCACATTTACCCGTTCTAGACCTCTCATGATTTTAAACACCTTTATCATAACCCCCCTCAACCGGCTCTTCTCCAAGACGAACAGTACTAACCTCTTTAGTCTTTCCTAATCGCGGAGCTGTTCCATCCCCTTTATCATTTTGGTCGCCCTTCTTGTACCTTCTCCTTCGCAACTATATCTTTTTTGAGATACAGTGACCAGAATTGTACACAGAATTCAAGGTCTCACCATGGAGTGATACAAAGGAATTATGACATTTTCTGTTTTATTCACCATTCCCTTCCTAATAATTCCTAACATTCTGTTTGCT
This sequence comes from Rhinatrema bivittatum, assembly GCF_901001135.1. NCBI lineage: Eukaryota > Metazoa > Chordata > Amphibia > Gymnophiona > Rhinatrematidae > Rhinatrema > Rhinatrema bivittatum. The sequence goes on along the minus strand of NC_042617.1, from coordinate 102,759,915 downwards.
TTTTTGACTGCCACAGCATACTGAACCGATGATTTCAATGTATTATCCACTATGACGCCTAGATCTCTTTCCTGGGTGGTAGCTCCTAATATGGAACCTAACATCGTGAAACTATAGCATGGGTTATTTTTCCTTATATTCATCACCTTGCACTTATCCACATTAGATTTGATCTGCCATTTGAATGCCCAATTTTCCAGTCTCACAAGTTCCTCCTGCAATTTATCACAATCCGTTTGTGATTTACCTACTCTGAATGATTTTGTATCATCTGCAAATTTGATTACCTCACACTTCGTATTTCTTTCCAGATCATTTATAAATATATTGAAAAGCACGGGTCCCAATACAGATCCCTGAGGCACTCCAGTGCCCACTGTCAATTTAATCCTACTCTCTGTTTCCTGTTTTTTAACCAGTTTGTTTTAAATGTGCTACTTTCAACTTCATGGAGTGTCTCCTAGTTTTTTATTATTTAAAAGCATAAATAACTGACTCAGATTTACCTGCTCTGTTCCACTTGTGATTTTATAACCTCAATCATACCCCCCCCAGCTGTTGCTTCTCCAAGCTGATCTGCCCCAACCAGTTTAGCCTTTCCTTATAGGGGAGCCATTCCATCCTCTTTATCATTTTGGTCATACTTCTCTGTAATTTTCCAGTTCAGCTATATTTTTTTGAGATATGATGACTAGACTTGCACACAGTACTATGTGAAGTCTCACCATGGAGTGACACAGAGATATTATAAAATTCTCTATTTTATTCTCTCTTCATTTCTTAATAATTGCTAATGGTTTGTTTGTTTTTTGACCGCTGCTGCCACAGACTGAGCTGAAGATTTCAAAGCATTTTCCACGATGATACCCAGATTCTTTTCTTGTCGATATGGAATCTAAAATTGTGTAACTGCAATGTGTGTTATTTTTCCATACATGCATCACGTCGCACTTGTCCACATTAAATTTCATCTGCCAGTTGGATGCCCAATCTCTTAGTCTTGCAAGATCTTCCTACAATTTCTAACAATCTGCTTGTGATTTCACTACTTGGAATAATTTTGTGTCATCTACAAATTTGATCAACTCCCTCATTCCCTTTTCCAGATCATTTATAAATATATTAAAAAGCACCAGTCCTAATACAGATCCCTGAGGCACTCCACAGTTTACCCTTCTCCACTGAGAAAACTGGCCATTTATTCATTCTTTCTGTTTCCTATCTTTTAACCAGTTTGCAATCCACAAAAGAACATTGCCATCTATCCCATGACTGTTTCTTTTTTTCAGGAGTCTCTCAAGGGATATTTTATCAAGCACCTTTTGAAAATCCAAATATACTATATCTATTGGATCACCATTATCCACATGTTTATTAACCCCTTCAATAAAATGTAACAGATTGGTGAGGCAAGACTTCACTTGTGTAAATCCATGGCTGTGTCCCATTAACCTATTATGTCCCAAATTTTTTAAGAGGCTATCCTCTAAATAGGACACTGGGGCATAGTGGATAAAACTATGCCTTTCTATATATTCTGTGATTGTATTCTTTAGAATAGTTTCTACAATTTTTCCTGGCACTGAAGTCAGACTTATTAGCTTGTGGTTTCCTAGATCACCCCAAGAGCCCATTTTAAAGATTAGCATCACATTGGCCACCCTCTAATCTCCAAGAGCAACAGACAATTTTAATGATAAGTTACAAATAAATAGTAATAGATCTGCAATTTCATTTTTGAGTATTTTCAGAATTCTGGGGTGTAAATCTGATCCAGGCGATTTGCTGTTCTTTAGTTTGTCAATCATCCAGATTCACCATGATTTGTTTCAGTTCTTCCAAATCATCTACATCAAATACTATTTCTGGCACAGGTATTTCCTAACATCCTCTTCAGTAAAGAATTAATTTAGTCTTTTCACTGTGGCTTTGTCTTACCTAAGTGTTCATTTAATCCTTTTAGGTTTTTTCTACCTATTTTCCTCTCTGTAGCAAAGTTTCCCTTTTGAAAGTTAAATGATTGAAAAGTTGTTTACTTAACTTCTTCCCTTCAGTCATTAACTCAGATTTGATCGCATTATGATCACTGTTGCTGAATGACTCCACTTCCATTACCAACTCTCAACCAAATCCTGCATTCCAAACTGCTCCCTGAAGAAGTAATTTATTTCATCTAGAAACTTTATCTTCCTAGCATGTCATGATGTGACATTTACCCAATCAATATGGGGGTAATGAAAATCTCCCATTATTACTATGTTGCCAAAATCAAGAAAGCATGGGATGAACACAGAGGATCTCTGAGGGAGTGATAAGAATTGTAAAGCTATATTAGTTGGTTGGATGGGCAGACTAGATAGGCCATACAGTATTTTTCTGCCATCACGTTTCTATGTTTCTATGTTTTATGTGTCATGGGACATGGGAAGAGGGATCAAGAATCGGGTTGAGAACACTATTTATGTACTAGAAGAGGGGAGGGTTGATATATCCTATGTTAAATATTAACATGCTTAACATTTAATCCCAAGGTAGTCCATAAATTATGGGGCCCTTTTGGCAAATATAGTAGGGTTAGTGAATAGAGTGACAATAACCAGTTGGGCTGTGGCTGGAAGATTTTCTAAATATACTGTACTGGATAATTTAAACTGGGAATTTTGCTGAAAATTTATTCTGATCCAGCACACCGAAATTAAAACACACCCTGCCTGGTGTGAAGGTAGCAGACCTCACACATCACCTAGATAGGATTTCAGACAGTGCTGAGGAGAAGCCGGCTGTCATGGTACATGTGGGCACCAACAATATAGGAAGGTGTGGGAGGGAGACTCTGGAAGACAAATTTAGGCTCTTAGGTAGAAAGCTGAAATGCTCCCTGTTCCATGTGCAGGACCCCAGAGGCAGGCAGAGCTCCAGAGTCTCAATGCATGGATGAGACAATGGTACAGGGAAGAGAGCTTTAGTTTTTTTAGGAACTGGGCAACAATTTGGGGAAGGGGGAGCCTATTCCAAAAGGAAGGACTTCATCTTAACCAGGGTGGAACTAGATAGCTGGCAATAACCTTCAAAAAGGAGTTAGAGCAGTTTTTAAACTAGAATATAGGAGAAAGCCGACAGTCGCTCAACAGCGGATGGTTCGGAGGGAGGTATCTTCGAAGGATATTAACAAAACAGGGAAGTTAAGGCATCCTGATCGACAGGTTCTATTAAAAGCAAAATTACCCATGTGTTTCTAAGTAAAGAACCACCTGAGTTAAAAGATTCTAAATTACCTCTGTCAACTGATAAGCAGGTTGTTAATACCAACAAAAAACATATTTTGTAATATCTGTATGTCAATGCCAGAAATCTAAAAGGTAAAATGGGAGAGTTAGAGTGTATAGCACTGAATGAAGAGGTAGACCTAGTGTTAGGAGGATAACCAATGGGACAGTATTATATCAGGGTACAAATTATATTGCAATTATAGGGTGGATCAACTTGGTGAGAGGGGGTTGGCACTTTATGTTAGGCATGGCATAGAGCTCAACAAGATAAAGATCCTACAGGAGACAATGACAGTATCTTTCAAATGGGTGTGCATATGTATGTCAGTGTGCACCCAGAGATGCAGCAATTTTATAACATAAACATACATGTTATAATATAGACTAGGCATGTGTATCTGTGCACCTGATTTTAAGCTTGTACTTGCCAGGCAGCTTAGGTCGTCTTACGAATGCACAACTGCCTATATTTTAAAACATCCAGCCTAGGATCAGTTTTACCAGTTCATCCACCAGTTCACCCAGTGTTTTCCTAGATCCTCCCATTGCCCCTGATTCTATAGCCTGCACGCCTCACAGTTAGCCCAGGCCCTTCAAACCCCTCACAGATGCCTCTTGCTTTTAACTTACATCTCATCCGTAGCAGAATTAAAGTTCCGAGCCACTGGACCTGGGTGCACAGGTACTCTTGGCCCCACCCAGGAATGTCCATGCCCCATCCATTCCCCATTCACAGCACATCCACACCACACCCATTTTTCCTCTGATGTGAGATGTGCACCCATTGGCATTTGTGTACTCATCCACCTGCTTTATAAAATCGGGTGGACATGCACATGTTCTAGATGCGCACACATCTCCCAATTTCAGCATGCTTTCAGCTTTTAAAATTTACCTTTAAATGCACAGTAGAACCTTAATGGTGGAAATTCTATTTGTGATGGGGAAGAGTATACTTGGCCAAAATGAAGAGACAGACGATGAAATGCTAATGGAGATTAGGAAAATTAAAAAATTTGGCAGCACAGTAATAACAGGAGATCTCAATTACCCCAATATTGACTGGATAAATGTAACATCAGGATATGCTGAAAGATTAAAATTCTAGATGAAATAAATACTGCTTCATGGAGCAGTTGGTCCAGAAACCAATGAGAGAAGAAGCCATTTTAGACCGTATTCTTAGTGAAACACAGGATTTGTTGCAAAAGATAATGGTGTGGGGACGGTGGGCAACAGTGATCATACTGTAATCAAAATTGACTTAATGGCTGGAGGGAGGACATTAAGTAAACCTACAGCTCTACCATTAAACTTTCAAAACAGGGATTTTGATAAAATGAGGAAAATAGAAAAAATAGAAAGGTTTAGCTGGTTAACAGTTTACATTGTTTAAAATTACCATCTTGAAAGCTTATCCAAATATATTCCACGCATTTAAAAAAGTGGAAGGAAGGCCAAACCGGCATGGTTAAAAGGTGAGATGAAAAAGGCTATTTTAGCCAAAAGGACTTCTTTCAAAAATTGGAAAAAGAATTCATCTGAAGAAAATAGAAAAAAGTTTAAGCATTGGCAAGTTAGATGTAAAACATTGATAAGGCAAGTTAAAGAGAATTTGAAAAGAAGCTGGCTTTAGAGGCAAAAACTTATAATAAAACTTTGTAAAATATATCCAAAGGAAACCTGTGAAGGAGTTGGACTGTTAGGTGACTGAGGGGCTAAAAGGACACTTAGGGAACATAAGGCCATCAAGGAAAGACTGAATGAATTCTTTACTTTAGTGTTTATTGAACAGCATGTTGGAGAGATACCTGTGCTGGAAGCTGTATACAGAGGTGATGATTTAGAAGAACTGAAACAAATCACGATGAAGCAGAAAGATGTAATAAGGCAGACTGACAAACAAAAGAGTAGCAAATCGCCCAGAAACTGCAGATCTGTTATTGATCATTTAAACCCATTGCTGGGATCAACCATGGTGCCTGAAGATTGGAGAGTGGGCAATGTAACCCCGATATTTAAAAAGACTCCAGAGGTGATCTAGGAAATACAGACCAGTGAGTCTGACTTCAGTGCTAGGAAAAACTGTGGAAACTATTCTAAAGAATAAAATTAGAGAACATATAGAAAGACAAGGTTTAACCTTTCCTCACTAATCTACTACATTTTTTTTGAAGGGTTTAATAAACATGTGGATAATCATGAGCCCATAGATGTAGTGTATTTGGATTTTTAGAAGATGTTTGACAAAGTTCCCCATGAGAGGCTTCTGAGAAAATTAAAAAGTCACGGGATAGAAGGCAAGCTAGTTAGAAGATAGTGTTATGCAGTCTCATGGGATGAACAAAGAGGATTTCTGAGGGAGTGATAAGAATTGTAAAGCTATATTAGTTGGTTGGATGGGCAGACTAGATAGGCCCCGGGACGACCTTCCTCGCAGTGGTTGCCAGTCCTGCCAGGCCCCGGTGTCCCACAGCAGCAGTTGCCTGGCCTTCCACTGCGCGCCATGCCTCACGCCAAGGCTCGGCATCCGTGGCCATCTTGACCACGCCCATACGTGCGCGTACGGACTTCCCAGACTCATGCAGGGCCAAGGGTGGGTCCTAGCTCAGCAGCGCACCCTGATTAATCCCCCGATACAACAAAGTTCCTGTCTTCACTTCCTTGCCTTGGCAATCGGGATGGTTTGTTCTCAGATTGCCTCTGTGCTTGTACTTGTTCCTGCTTGTCCTAGTCTCGTTCCAGGATCCTTCAATTTCAGTTCTGTTCCTGACTTGTTCCTGCATCCTAGTTCCTGTTCCTGCTTGTTCCTGTGTTTATCTGTCTGTCTGCCCAGGGAGTACTCTCGGACTGTCTTACTGGTACTGACCTCAGTCTGATCCTGACCTGCTTTCCTGTCTGCTTGCTGCCTGCCTCAAAGACCACAGCCTGATCCTGACCTGCCTGCCTGCCTGTTGCCTGCCTCAAAGACCAGAGCCTGTTCCTGACCTGTCTGATTGCCTGCCACCAGCCTCAAGACCTCAACCTGCCTCTGACTTCACTTGACCTCCAGTATCTGACCTCTGCTTTGCCTGACCATTCTTGGACTGACCTATGGACATTGACCTTTCACCTGCCTGACTTCGTCTCCAGATTCTGGCTCTGTTCCTCGCCTTGTCATCACCAACTCTGTTCTGGTTCTCCCTGCTCCAACCAGTTGCCATCCTTGAACCCGATCGTGCTCCCCCTGTCTCCGTGGGCATGCCAGACTTTCACTCTCCTAGGAGACCCATCTTCCTAGATGGACTCTCTTGTGCTCTGAAGGATGAGCTTGCTGTCCGTGAGACTCCCACGTCTCTAGAGGACTTGATCTCCCTTGCCGGAAGAATTGCTCATCGCCTCCGGAAAAGATGCCTAGAAGTAAAGGCTCCACGTCCATTACTACCCAGGAGAAAGATCTGGGCATCATAATGGATAATACTTTGAGATCCTCAGTTCAGCATGTGGTGGTGGTGAAAACATCAAACAAAAATTAGGAATTATTAGGAAAGGAATGGAGAATAAAAAGGTGAATGTCATAATGCCACTGTATAGCTCCATGATGAGGTCACACCTGGAGTTCTGGTCGCAACATCTAAAAAATGGTATAATTCCATTGCAAAGGATACCAAGAATGATGACAAATGATAAAGGAGATGGGATGGCTTCCCTATGAGGAAAGGCTAAAGAGGTTGGGGCTGTTCAGCTTCAGATGTTGTGGGAGTGGACCCTTGAGCCGGATGAGGGACTGCTGCAGGTGAAGAGACAGCGCTGGAGGAGAGGCAGAGAGAAATAAAGACACCAACCACAGCACAACACTGGAGTAGGCACGGCCTGGGAGCAACAGGAACTGTTGCAAAGGCAATTTCCTATTGCCTAGGTGGGGTTTAAATACCCCTGCCAGCTGAAGTCCTCTTCCGGCCCTGAACAAGATTTCCCGCACTTGTCCCTTTAAGGGGCGGGGCCTCCTGCACGCGCGCATCTAGGGAGAGCCCCGCTGAAGGGAGAAGGACGGCGTTGCTGGCCATGCGGCAGGCTGCAGGAGGCCTGCCACGGCTCGAGGTGCATCGGGCAGGACCACGCCGACCGGGGGCAGTGGTGGCGGAGGTAAGGGACCCGTGGGCCGCAACATCAGATGGCTGTTGGGGGATATGATAGAGGTCTATAAAATCATAAGTGGAATAGAATGGCTAAATGCAAATCAGTTGTTTATTCTTACAAAATATAGAAAGACCAGAGGACACTCCATGAAGTTAGTAAGTAGCACATTCAAAACAAATTGGAGAAAATTCTTTATCACCCAATGCAAATTAAGTGCTGGAATTCAATGCTGGAAGATGTGATTAATGCAATTAGCATAGTTGGGTTTAAATGAGGTTAGGAAAAGTTTCTAGAGGAGAAGTCTAACCCAGTTAGACTTAGAGGTAGATTTTAAAAGCGCTGCTTGCACAAAAATGGCTACATATGTGCATATGTGGGCTGCACACGAGTAACGCAGATTTAAAAAGCTGTGAAGTACACATGTATATGCCGTTGGGCATGTCAAAAATAAGAGGGCTAAAAAGGAGCAGGGCATGGGTGCTCTAGGGCAGGGTCAATATCTATGCACGTAATTCTGTATTTTAAAACCTTAGACCATGGTGCACATTGGCTTGTTATTCGCTTAACTTTACTTCTGCTCCAGATGAGGAGCAAGTAGGGATGTGCAATTGTTTTTCCTGAATTAAGCAATTTCAATGAAATTGCCTAATTCGGAATGGTGCGGGAGGATGGGAGTTAGCGCACGCTAACTTTGCCAGGTTAGTGTGCACTATCAGGAGTTAGCGTACACTAACCCGAAAATCGGGGCCTCCGAAAAAAAAACCCCCAGAACTGCTGGAAAAATGAAATTCCTGTGGGGGGGGGGGGCCCGAAATGAAGCCAGACACAAAATTTGTATCCGAAGCACATCTCTAAGTCTATAGATCTCAAGTTTTAGGGTCCTAGGTCAACGCGGGGCATGCAGGATAAAGAACCAGAGGGGTCTGGAAGACCTTGATATTAACTGGGCAAACTGGTGGAATAATTAGAAAAACTGGGTTGTCCCTTGCATGAGCATGTTTTAAAATCCACCTACATATGCACATAAAAGCCAACAAAGTCCGATGGAAGAGACACACCTACCTCTGCTTGAGTAACCTCTTAAAATTAGGAGCATACTTACACATGGGTGGTGTATTTTAAAATATTCATGCACAAGTGCGCACATGATTTAAATGACAGCCTATCTTTGTTCACGCACTGATGCACATGTGGATGAGCGCATGAGTGTTAGTTTTAAAATTAGTCGGTTAGGGAGTAGCCACTACTTATCACTGCATGATAACAGCATGGGATGTATTTACCTTTTGGGATCTTGTCAGGTACTTGTTACCTGGATTGGCTACTGTTGAAAATAGGATACTGGGCTTAATGGACCCTTGGTCTGACCCGGAAAGACAATTTTTATGTTCTTATGTTCTTAACTTTGCCCACAGGAATGCCTTGGCTGAGTCCGGGTAAACTCGCACACAAACATATCACACAACAAGTGCACGATAACTTTACCTGTAAGATGGGCAGGCAATTTTGTAAAGGGCCATTTCTACATATAAAATGTTGTTTTACTTGCAGAAGTATTTTTAAAATTACCATAAGTGATTGATAGAAGGTTTTTCTGGTTAAGTTGGGGACTTATTTGGACATATTGGTGGATTTCAAATTTTGCTATGCTGAATGGATTTGATTTATCCAGGTAAGTTTTTAGCCGGATAAAACTTACCTGGATAACTTAGGGACACCGTTGTGATGGCTGAATAACGGATGTGACGGTATATAAAAACCAAATAAACTATATAAACTATTCTGGGGTAATTTCAGGGGGGGGGGGGGCCTGATTCCCTAAGGCTTTTTTTTCCCATTCTATATCTATGGGAAAACAGCTTAGTGAATCAGGCCCTTAGTCAGGTAACTTATCCAGGTAAGTCAGGTTATTATGTGAGGTAGTCTTAAAGTTAACTGGATAAACTTCTCTAGACAGCTTTGATTTAAGAAGATGCACAGCTGAATATCTAGTTTAGATTTTCTGGATAGGTTTATCTGGATAACTTACCTACTCTACCTGTGGCTAAATATCAACCTCTAAATGAATATATGATTCACTACTTAATACTTGATTCACAAACCAAACAAACTGATGAAGAAGAAAAAAATGATAGAACTACAATTGTTTTTATTAACTGGCAATATTCATGTTGTGTTCCAATTAATACCTAGAAATGAGATCAAATTAAGCAGGTACGTAATTACTAGCATATCACATTGTTGATTAGAAATGACTAGAACAGTCACTGCTTCTGCTTTATTTGCATGAGACTCATAATAATAACCCAGTAAGTTGTCAGACACTGATCTGTCAACAGAAAGTTTCTTTTCAACCCCATCATTTATAGTAAATGATGCACACAGCTTTCTTTGCCACTCAGCATGGTAATTGCTTTGCCTTTGCAAAATTCTTGTTTTGGGATGATGTCTGACTTTTAAGTACTTTTTGATAGGAACGGTGTGTTTTTGCATGGCTGACACTAAAATACCTCATTATAATTTTTACTGCACCATTTATAAAGCAAATAAGGGAGAACAGTTTTACTGTCTGTGGTTTTCATATTTGAATAGATACCTATTGTCATGTCTATCGTGTTAACTCATGCATTTTCAAAATACCAAAGTAATGATAGAACAGTTATAAATAAACTGTAATGCTGGTGAATAAGAAACTATATATTTTCTTTTCATGCTGATATGGTGCTTTTACCTTGAGTTAAATAACCTTAAATGACAAACACTATCTATCTCTTATAAGTTCATTTACACAGGTCCAGTACTGGTCATTCTTCATCCCAAAGGTTTGTGGTTGAAAAGGTGTAGTTGAATAGATCTTGAAAGTGATATGTTCTTTTAAAGATTATATAGTAGTTCCTTTGAGAAAAATCTCCAGGGTATAAAACACTTATTCTTTCATGCTTTGGCAAAAGGACTGTAAAGCAAAACGATTCTGATCAGTTTGATCCTTTTTTGCAGCTTAAGCAAGATGTTTATTGTAAAGGTTAATAGGTTACTGTGAATTAGGGATGGACCCACATAGTACTATTAATTTAACACTTACAGAATCCTTATGTAATCAGAGAAAACACAAACTGTATTTTCCTCTCATACCTGTAGAAACTTTGGTTTTCAAAAGGGTGGGTCAGTCCCTCTCACCTGTAGTTAGAGGGCAGTTTTACGGAATTTCCATGCGACTTTTCCCTAAATCTAGTTATATGCTGAAACATTCTCGCAGATCTTAGAATTTTGGCTGTAGACTTTTCTAGGCAGTCCTCCAATGGTGTACTCTTTGGAAGATCTATTGCTTCTAGTCCCTTATAAACTAAGAATTTTCAAAAAGTGAAGTTTTTGAAAATACAAATTTAAAAAAAAAATGGCTTCATTTTGGATAATAAGACTGAAACAAACACTAGGGTAACATGCATGGGGAAGTAGTTCAACCATATCTTGCTTCAAAAAAAGGCATGGGAGCAACTTCTTCTTCACCACAGCCATCTACTTCTTCCTCCAGAGCCTTACTGGCCCTGCCAGCCCCACCTCATTTCAACGGTGACTCCAAACTATGTAGAGGGTTCATTAATCAGTGCTACATGCAGTTTGATCTTCAACCCTCCATCTTTCAAGATGAACTCACCAAGATCACCTTCATCTTGTCTCTCCTAGAAGGAAAGGCGTTGGCGTGGGCTTCTCCCTTGTGGGAGCGATCGGACTCACTGCTACGAGAACTGTCTTGGTTCGTGGCCATGTTCTGATGAACCTTTGATGATCCTGGGTTGCATGCTGTGGCAAGTACACCTTTGACAAGGCCAAAGAAGCCTTTTCAACTACACCATTGAATTCTGGACTTAAGCGTCTGAATTCACTTGGCAGGAAGACTGCCTGTGAGCTATCTACCTGGACGGGCTTTCCCTGCAACTAAAGGATGAACTGGCAGCATGAGAGCTCCCTCCCTCTCTTATCGATCTAACTGGCCAAATTGACCATCGTCTCCAAGAGCATCACCGGGAGAATCGGATGTCCAAGAAACCCTCTCGGGTCCTTTCCCACTCGCCGCCTACTACCAACTCCACTACTGGTGGGAATTCTGTTGTGGCTAAGACTGACGAACCCATGCAGTTGGGTCATGGGTGACTGTCTCCGGAAGAGCACCTCTGGCGGAGACAAACAGGCCTGTGTCTGTACTGCGGAGCACCTGGCCATCACCTACAGACTTGCCCAGTCCATCTGGGAAACTTCCTGGCCTAAGTTCAACTGGGGTCCTGAACTTGGGTGCAACATCTCCGGCCCCTCAGATATCTGTGCTTGTTACTATCATCTGGGACTCTCGATCGTTTCCTGTCCTTTATCTGGTAGATTCTGGAGCAGGTGGTAATTTTATTCTTAAAGAATTAGTTCAACTCTTGGGTATCAATACCCGTCCTCTTGAGACTTCCTTGTGCATTGCTTAAATCTATGGAGAACCATTACCCAGTCGAGTCTCCTTATCCACAGAGCCTGTTCAACATCTCACTGGTGCTCTCCATTCCAAAGAAATTGAACTTTTGGTTATAGAGAAATCCATCCACCTGGTAGTTCTGGGGCCTACCCTGGCTCCAACGTCACTCCCCCCAGTTCAATTGGGAGTCTCTCCAGCTGACAGAATGGAGCTCTGCCTGTCACCAGACTTGTCTACAGAAAGTGGCGCCCCCACCAGTGGTTCCTCTGGCGACCACTTCCTCAGGCATACCTGCTCCCTATGCAGACTTTGAAGATGTGTTCTCGAAGAAGAAGGTGGACCTCCTACCATCTCTTTGGAGATTTGATTGTCCCATCGATCTCCTACCTGGGACTACGCCCACCCCAAGGGCGTACCTATCTTCTGTCTCTTCCCTGTACCAAGGCCATGATGGAATACATCCGGGAGAATCTTGCAAAGGGGTTCATTCGCCCTTCTACCTCCCCTGCTGGCACAGGGTTCTTTTTCATCACAAAAAAGGATGGATCCTTAAGACCGTGTATTGATTACTGTGGTCTGAATGCGATCACTTTCAAGGACAAGTACCCTCTGCCCTTGATATCCAAATTGTTTGATTGCCTTCATGGAGCTTCTATCTTCACCAAGTTAGACTTACGAGGAGCCTATAACTTGGTGTTTATTCACCCTGATGACATCTGGAAGACTGCTTTCAACACCAGGGATGGGCATTATGAATATTTAGTGATGCCTTTAGGCCTTTGTAATGCACCTGCAATCTTCCAGCAAATGATTAATGAAATCTTCAGAGACCTCTTATACATCAAAGTTGTGGCATACCTGGATGACATTCTTGTCTTCTCCAAAGACCTGGCTACGTACCGAACTGATGTTCAACGTCTTCGGGAGAACCATCTGTTCGCAAAATTGGACAAGTGCCTGTTTGAAAAATCTAGCTTGCCCTTTCTAGGGTATATAATTTCCCAACAAGAGTTTTTGATGGATCCTGAGAAACTTAAAGGAATCCGACTGGCCTCAACCCCTGGGCCTGAAGACACTTCAATGTTTTCTAGGATTTATGAATTACTACTGTCACTTTATACCACACTACTCTACGTTGGCAGCTCCTCTCACAGCTTTAACCCGTAAGGGTCAAGATACCTGAAACTGGACCCCGGAGACTGTCTCCAGCTTTCATCACCTCAAAGAGGCTTTCTTAACAGGATCCTGTCTCCATCATCCAGACCCCAATCACCCCTTCCTGGTGGAGGTAGATGCCTCCGCGATTGGAGCAGGGGCGATGTTGAGCCAACGCACTGCTTCCAGATCTGTGGTCCCATGTTCCTTCTACTCGCACAAATTCTCTGCTGAAGAACAAAATTACAGCATTGGAGACCACGAGTTACTTGCCATCAAGCTGGCTTTAGAGGAGTAGCGCCCCTGGCTGGAAGGTGCTCAACATAAATTTACAGTGTTCACAGATCATAAAAATCTGGAACACTTGAGCCAAGCCCAACGACTCAATGCCCATCAAGCCTGATGGGCTTTGTTCTTTTCCAGATTTAACTTCCAGCTTCGCTACTGCCCGGCAGAGAAAAATCTCAGGGCGGATGCCTTATCACGTTCATTTGAACCTGCAGACAAACCCAAAGAACCCAGTCATATCATTGATCCAGCCTGCATTTGTCTTTTGGCTACTCATCCTATTCCTACGGGGAAAACTGTGGTGCCCTGTTGTCTCCATAAAAGAATCCTCTGGTAGACACATGACTCTAAGTTTGCCGGTCAACCAGAGCGAGCGTGAACCTTAGCACTGCTCCAGTGGTTCTTCTGTTGGCCCACCATGGTCTCTGATGCTAAAGTGTATGCAATTCCTGCAGTACCTGCACTCAACAGAAACCCCCGGTCGGGCAACCTTGGGGTTTACTCCAGCTGCTTCCAGCTCCCGAAGAGCCGTGGACACATCTTTCCATGGATTTCATCATGGATTTGCCACCATCTAAAGGCCACATGGTCATATGGGTTACAAGTGACAGATTTTCCAAAATGGCCCATTTCATCCCACTACCGGGCCTACCATCCGCACCCAAACTGGCATGCCTGTTCTTTCGACACATTGTCCAACTACACAGCTTACCCAAGAACATTATTTCTAACAGAGGCCAACAATTCACCACCAGATACTGGTGCTCTCTTTGTAAGAAGTTTGGCATTAACATCAGTTTGACAACAGCTTATCATCCTCAAGCCAACGGAGAAGCTGAGCGTACAAACCACGGCATACAAGGTCTTCCTCGCGCATATATAAATGACCGTCAGGACAATTGGTCGGAGCTTCTTCCTTGGGCAGAGTTCTCCCACAACTCCCACATTGCTGCTGCCACATGTACGTCACCCTTCTTTATCGTTTATGCATTACCTGACTACTCAGTTGCCTCTCTCCAGCCCTGGACCTCTGCATTGCCTGGACTTCTGCTTTGTCTGACCATCCACTTGCTTCTCTCCTCGTCTAGACCTCAGCCTTACTTGCCACCACTTCCAGATTGCCACCAGCCCTGAACCCAGCTTGCTCAATGACGCCTCTTCAGCCCTTATCCTGGTAGTGCTTTATTCAGGCTTTGGCCTGCTCTTGCTCGGGCGCCCCTTGTCTGACTAGGTTCCTATTGGCACCTGGGTCTCCAGGACTCCGCCACGTCCAGTATGGACTGATACCTTCCCCTGTTGCTGCCTCTGGGCTGACCTCGATCCATCTATCAATGACCACCGACGGAGGACACCTAAGTCCAGCTGGCCCCGGCACCCAAAGGCTCAACCCACGGGGAACGAGGGCTGGTATTGGTGAAGCGCCAGCTGGCCTCCGTCCATCAGCCCTCTCTGCCTGCTGACAGTGGGGACCCTTAGGATCCCTCCTATGGGTAGCGTCAACCCCACCTCGGCCCAAGGGTCTACCTCCAGCGCAACAGTTACAATCCTAAAAATCTTGCTGGGCAGACTGGATGCACCATTTTGGTCTCATTTTTGCCATTGTTTACAATGTTACATAGAAACATAGAAACATAGAAACATAGAAATGACGGCAGAAGAAGAAGTCTGCCCAGCAAGCCTCACACATTTTTTCTCTCATTCTTATCTGTTACTCTTAGCTCCTTGTTCTATTCCCCTTCCACCCCCACCATTAATGTAGAGAGCAGTGATGGAGCTGCATGCAAGTGAAATATCTAGCTTGATTAGTTAGGGGTAGTAGGGGCAGTAACCGCCGCGATAAGCAAGCTACACCCATGCTTATTTGTTTTACCTAGACTATGTTGTACAGCTCTTGTTGGTTTTTTTTTTCTTCTCCCCTGCTGTAGAAGCAGAGAGCCATGCTGGATATGCATTGAAAGTGAAGTATCAGGCGCATTTGGTTGGGGTAGTAACCGCCGTAACAAGCCAGCTACTCCTCGCTTTGTGATTGCGAATCCTTTTTTTTCTTCACCCCTGTCGTTGAAGCTATGCAGGATATGCGTGAAGCATCAGTTTTTTGTTTTTGTTTTTGTTTTTTTTTTTTTCCCCTGCCGTTGAAGCAGAGAGCTATGCTGGAAATGCGTGATGTATCAGTCTTTCTCCCATGCCGATGCAGCAGAGAACCATGCTGGATATGCATGGAAAGTGAAGTATCAGGCACATTTGGTTTGGGGTAGTAACTGCCGTAACAAGCCAGCTACTCCCCGCGTTTTGAGTGCGAACCCTTTTTCTTCTCCTTTGCCGTTGTAGCAGAGAGCTCTGCTGGATGTGTGAAGTATCAGTTATTGTTCTCCCCTGTCATTGAAGCAGAGAGCTATGCTGTATATGCATTGAAAGTGAAGTATCAGGCATATTTGGTTTGGGGTAGTAACCGCCGTAACAAGCCAGCTACTCCCCTCTTTATGAGTGCAAATCCTTTTTTCCATTACCTCTTGCTGTTGAAGCTTAGAGCGATGTAGGAGTCACAGTAAGCATGTGTATGTTTATTTAATAAGGGTATTGTGTCAATAGCCATCATTCTGGCGAGTCACCCACTCTTCATTGGTGGCCTCTTGACTTTATGGATCCGCAGTGTTTATCCCACGCCCCTTTGAAGTCTTTCACAGTTCTGGTCTTCACCACTTCCTCCGGAAGGGCATTCCAGGCATCCACCACCCTCTCCGTGAAGAAATACTTCCTGACATTGGTTCTGAATCTTCCTCCCTGGAGCCTCAAATTGTGACCCCTGGTTCTGCTGATTATTTTCCTACGGAAGAGGTTTGTCGTTGTTTTTGGATCATTAAAACCTTTCAAGTATCTGAAAGTCTGTATCATATCACCTCTGCTCCTCCTCTCCTCCAGGGTGTACATATTTAGATTCTTCAATCTCTCCTCGTACGTCATCCTATGAAGATCCTCCACCTTCCTGGTCGCCCTTCTCTGTACCGCTTCCATCTTGTCTTTGTCTTTTTGTAGATACGGTCTCCAGAACTGAACACAGTACTCCAGGTGAGGCCTCACCAAGGACCTGTACAATGGAATAATCACTTCCCTTTTCTTACTTGATATTCCTCTCTCTATGCAGCCCAGCATTCTTCTGGCTTTTGCTATCGCCTTGTCGCATTGTTTCGCTGTCTTCACATCATTAGACACTATCACCCCAAGGTCCCTCTCCTGCTCCGTGCGCATCAGCCTTTCCCCCCCCCATCGAGTACAGTTCATTCGGATTTCCACTCCCCATATGCATGACTTTGCACTTCTTGGCATTGAATCTCAGCTGCCATATCTTCGACCACTCTTCCAGTTTCCTTAGATCCCGTCTCATTCTCTCCACTCCTTCCGGCGTGTCCACTCTGTTGCAGATCTTAGTGTCATCCGCAAAAAGACAAACCTTACCTTCTATCCCGTCCGCAATGTCGCTCACAAAGATATTGAACAGGACCGGTCCCAACACCGATCCTTGCGGCACACCACTTAAAACCGCTCTCTCTTCAGAGAAGGCTCCATTTACCATCACACATTGTTTTCTGTCCGTCAACCAATTTGCAATCCAGGTCACCACATCGGCACTCACTCCCAAGCTTCTCGTTTTATTCACCAGTCTCCTGTGCGGAACCGTATCAAAAGCTTTGCTGAAATCCAAGTAGATGACATCTAGTGCTCTTCCTTGATCCAATTCCTTGGTTACCCAGTCAAAAAAGTCAATCAAATTTGTCTGACAGGATCTTCCCCTGGTGAATCCATGCTGCCTCTGGTCCATCAATTCTCCAGACTGTAGATAGTTGACTATTCTCTCTTTCAGCAGTGACTCCATTACTTTTCCCACCACCGAAGTGAGGCTAACCGGTCTGTAGTTGCCTGCCTCTTCCCTGTTCCCACTCTTGTGAAGCGGGACCACCACCGCTCTTCTCCAATCACTCGGCACCACTCCCGTTTCTAGGGATCTATTGAACAGGTCACACAGCGGACCCGCCAGAACATCTCTGAGCTCCCTCAATATCCTTGGATGAATCCCATCAGGCCCCATGGCTTTGTCCACTTTCAGGTTCTTTAGTTCTTCCCACACATTTTCTACTGTAAAAGGATTTTCATCTATTCCCCTTCCCTCCAGTTTCTTGTTGTTTAGAGATGGTCCTTCTCCAGGGTCTTCTTTAGTGAACACAGAGCTGAAGTATTCGTTTAATATTTCTGCCATTTCTTTCGTCTCTCTCTACACATTGATCATTACCACCTTTCAATTTCACTATACCACTTTGGACCTTTCTCTTTTCGCTGATGTATCTGAAAAATGTTTTGTCACCATTTTTTATCTCCTTGGCAATCCTCTCTTCCGCTTGACTCTTTGCCAACTTGATTAATTTCTTTGTCTCCCTCAGTTGATACAAATATTCTTCTTTGTGCTCCTCCCTTTGGGATCCTTTATATTTCTTGAATGCTGTTCTTTTAGCTTTAATTTTTGTCAGCCACCTCCATTGAGAACCAGATAGGTTTCAGTTTTCTTTTGCTTTTCTTTACATTTCTAACATATAGAGCAGTTGCCTTGGTGATTGCTCCTTTTAGATTGGTCCACTGCTGATCCACATCTCTCTCGTTCTCCCATCCTTTAAGTTCTTCCTCCAGGTAGTTCCCCATTTCCTCAAAGTCTGTGTTTTTGAACTGTAAAACTCGGGTCTTTGTGGTTCTTTTCCCTATTATTTTAGTGATATTAAACCATACCGTTTGATGATCACTGCTGCTGAGGTGGGCGCCCACCTGGACATCTGAGACATTATCTGCATTAGTGAGCACTAAGTCGAGTATAGCTCCTTCTCTCGAGGGTTCCAACACCATTTGTTTGAACAAAGATACTTGCATGGCATCCACTATCGCTCTACTATTTTTAGTTTCTGCAGATGGGATTTTCCAGTCTACATCTGGCATATTAAAGTCACCCACGATCACCACTTCTCCCTTCTTACCTATCTTATGGATGTCTTTAACTAGATCTCTGTCCAGCTCTTCCTTTTGGTTTGGAGGCCTGTAAACCACTCCAATATAAATGGATGCTCCGTCATCGTTTTTTAGGTCGACCCATAGAGCTTCTTCAATACCCCAACTTCCTTGTAGCTCAGTTGCTTGGATGTTGTTTCTGACATAAAGAGCCACACCTCCCCCTTTTCTATCCTCTCTGTCCTTCCTTAACAAGTTGTAGCCTGGTATTGTTGTATCCCATTCATGAGATTCTGTGAACCATGTTTCTGTGATAGCAACAATGTCCAATTCTGCCTCAGCCATTAGGGCCTGCAGATCTGGGATTTATTTCCCAAACTATGAGCATTTGTGGTCATAGCCTTCCAGGTACTCTCTTTACGGTTATTGCATTTCCTGGACTCCTTGTGAGATATTTGTTGAGATTTGTTATTCACTTCACTATTTCTTTTTGCGGTAGTGCCACTGTTGACAGAGTTTTCCATCTCAATTAGATTTTTTTTTTGCTTATGGATCTTTAAATACTGCATGCATTGTGTTTTCTCTCTCTTTTCTGGTAATACTGCAATGCTTTTCTCAAGAACTTCTTCAGTTTTTATTTTAGAGAAGGCTTGTTGTTCTTTTTGCATTTGGTACATTGTGTGTCTCCTCATCACAGGTCTAATTCTACCAGAGCCAACTGTATTCCTGGTTTTTAAAGAATTTCCTGATGACCTGTTTGAGTGGGGCGGTATACCTGTTGGCTGCTCTTCTGTCAAGAATGGGTGACTGTGGGTCCTACCTGAGCCTAATGGATCTCCTTTTCTTGACTCCTGGTTTGTTTGTGGTATTGGGGAATTATTTTCTGAGTAATGCAATGTGGGTGTAATTCTTTTAATTGAAGCTAATTGATCTTTAATCACAGTCAGCTCAATTTTCAAGGATGAGAGTTGTGCACAAATTGGGCAAGCTCTAAGTTTCCAGATGCTTTCCCTCAGAATAAAGACTCCACAGCAGTTACATTGGATAGTCCTCATCTTGGTAATTTGTGGCTTTATTTCCTTGACTGTAACCAATGTACTAATTTATCTTGCTGCCAATGGTAATCTAGGCAGTCTTTATTAGAAACAAGCCCCAGGGGTGGAGGGAGTCAAACAGTTTAGCCTGGGACAAGCTGGGTAAAGCAGGGCACTACTGGACTGTTGTCTTTGCCTTTTGGTCAATTCTTTTTTTAAAAAAAACAGTCTTTATGCCCCAGTTTTTTAGTTGTGCCAGCTAACCCCAAACTAGAGAGATTTTCCCAGTTTAAAAGCTGATAGCTTTGCAGACAGGAAATAATCAACAGAAGCTTTCTACACAAGCTTCTACACAAAATGAAACAGACTAGAAAGAAGTTAAAACACAGGCAGTAAATAATCACAGAAGCTTTCTACACAAGCTTCTACACAACTTCAGATCAATAAGCAAAAAGAAGTGAAAATAAGCAGAAAATACTTAGCCAGAATGAAGATTTTGCAATGCAGTTAAACAGTTCCACCAGAGAAATCCCTTAGCATGTGCTCAGGACAACAATGGCTAACAATGGCTCCCTTCCTTGCTCTGATTACCTTGCACAGGTCTGAGCCACACCCAATTTAGTTAGATTACGTCACTTCTGGACTGTTGTCTTTGCCTTTTGGTCAATTCTTTTTTTAAAAAAAAAACAGTCTTTATGCCCCAGTTTTTTAGTTGTGCCAGCTAACCCCAAACTAGAGAGATTTTCCCAGTTTAAAAGCTGATAGCTTTGCAGACAGGAAATAATCAACAGAAGCTTTCTACACAAGCTTCTACACAAAATGAAACAGACTAGAAAGAAGTTAAAACACAGGCAGTAAATAATCACAGAAGCTTTCTACACAAGCTTCTACACAACTTCAGATCAATAAGCAAAAAGAAGTGAAAATAAGCAGAAAATACTTAGCCAGAATGAAGATTTTGCAATGCAGTTAAACAGTTCCACCAGAGAAATCCCTTAGCATGTGCTCAGGACAATATGTAACATTCTCAATTGAATGGACTCAAACAGTTCCAAAATAATTCTTTATTGTAGCAAATCACATTTTTTTCAAAACATTGTTTCCATAAATTGATTCTTGTAAAAGTATGCCTACACAAGTCTGTACAAACATATCAGTCTACATTTAGACTTCGTGTTCAGTATCTATCAGGGAATATTTCATCCAGTTTACAAAATATGTGTATTTCACTTCTGTAGGGAACTCTTCCAATTCATAAATATAATTCATTTTTAAAATGAGAATTTATTTTACTATTGCCGCCCAGAGTGCTCTCTAACACATCTCAGTCTTTTTTTAGGATTGCCAACTGTCCTGATTTTCTCTGGACTGTACAGAATTTTGAGATATTGTACTGAAAAAAAGAAAGAGGGCTAAAATGTTTGGAAATGTCCTGATTTTATCTCTCCTGCCACTGGTTAGCATTTGAGCCTTCCTTGTGATTATACAATACAGTGTGCACTTTGGAGCTAAGCTATATTCTTGTTCAGGATGCCCTGGATACATACATTTTTTGTCACTTGTATAGACTTCATTCCATGATTTAATTTACAGAACTGTAGTTTGGCCCCTGGACTGGTAAAATCAAACCTTTTTTCAGTATTAAGGGCCTGATTCATCAAGGTATTTTCCCATAGACACAGCATAGGAGAAAAGCCTTAGGGAATCAGGCAGTTACAAGTTTGAAAACATTAAGGGGCGGATTTTCAGAACCCTGCTCGCCTAAATCCGCCTAAATCTGGGCAGATTTAGGCGAGCAGGGCCCTGCGCGCCGGTGCGCCTATGTTCAATAGGCCTACCGGCGCGTGCAGACCCCAGGACTCGCGTAAGTCCTGGGGTTTGGCGAGGGGGGCATGTCGGGGGCGGGCCCGGTCGGAGCGGCGATTTGGAGGCGTGTCGGCAGCGTTTTGGGGGCGGGCCGGGGGCGTGGTTATGGCCCGGGGCGGTCCGGAGGCGTGGCCGCGCCCTCCGTACCCGCCCCCAGGTTGCGTCCCGGTGCGCTAGCGGCCCGCTGGCGCGCGGGGATTTACGTCTCTTTCCGGGAGGCGTAAATCCCCCGACAAAGGTAAGGGGGGGGGGGTTTAGACAGGGCCGGGCGGGTGGGTTAGGTAGGGGAAGGGAGGGGAAGGTGAGGGGAGGGCAAAAGAAAGTTCCCTCCGAGGCCGCTCCGATTTCGGAGCGGCCTCGGAGGGAACGGGGGTAGGCTGCGCGGCTCGGCGCGTGCCGGCCATACAGAATCGATAGCCTTGCGCGCGCCGATCCAGGATTTTAGCGGATACGCGTGGCTACGCGTGTATCTACTAAAATCCCGCGTACTTTTGCTGGCGCCTGATGCGCCAGCAAAAGTATGCCAATTCGCGCGGTTTGAAAATCTACCCCTAAACTAAAAGACCTTGATTTTTGAAAGCATTTACATGCATGAAACTGGGTTTTACATGATGTGTAAATGTGTTACTGTTTTGGGCTGTAGCCTGGTGTGGTGAACACCACTTGCAGGAGTGACACAGGACAGAAGGATGGGAGTAATAGCAGATGATCTGATGAGGCTGGGTAGAGTCTCTGGAGCTGGGTGCAGGATGATAGAATTCCTGGAGCTGGGTCTCGGCTGAGAAGGCCCTCTGGAACTGGGTGCTGGCTGAGAAGAGTCTCTGCTGCTGGGTGCTGGCTGAGAAGGGTCTCTGGTGTGGGGTGCTGGCTGAGAAGAGTCTCTGCTGCTGGGTGCTGGCTGAGAAGGGTCTCTGGTGGTGGGTTTAGGCTGAGATGGGTCTGTGGTGTGGGGTGCTGGCTGAGAAGAGTCTCTGATGCTGGGTGCTGGCCAAAACGAGTCTCTGGTGTTGGGTGCTGGTTGAGAAGAGTCTCTGAAGCTGAGAGTGTGGGGGTCAGAGTGAGCTTCAGGAAACAGTGGAATAGCATGTGGGAAAACGTGGATGTGAATGCAGGTAAGCGTAGTTTGTTTTACTGGAACTGAGTGCAGGTATGCTTGGAATCAGGATAGCGTGCAGGTAAGCGTGAGCTGGATGAGGGAACCAGGGCAAGCAAGACAGACAATGACAGGAGTAGACAAACCAGGACAAGGACTACACTGAACATAGAACCACAAAATGCATGAAGGCAGCGAGGCAAGGAAGTAGGGGGAAGCAGGAGAGAAATAGGACAACAACATAAAGGGATTCAGGGAGACAGGGGACAAGAAAGCAGGCAAGGCCTACCATGCAAGATCATCAGAGGCCCAAAGGCCATAGAGCAAGGAAGGGAAGCCCTAAGGCACACAAGGCAAGAAACAGAAGGCTAAAGCAAGTAGCCCAAAGGAACTCGATGCCAAAGCACCAAGGGAGTGTGCTCATGGGGGACCTCTGGTGGTGAGGAGGCTGCACAGCAGCTATAGTCGTAATATAAATGCACTTTACCCATGTAACTTGAAAATTGCTAAAATATATGCTATTGAATTGTCGATAGGATTTACCCATGTAAGTGTACTTTACGTGCATAAACAGCTTTTGAAAACTGCTAAGGTAGTATATTACATTGACACACGTGACTCCTTTGAAAAGTCACCTGATAGAGGATAACTTCCAAACAAGTGCATACAGTGGTATATACATGAGTATATGGCTGTTCATACTTCTACCATAGTATTTTATAACTTGCACATATGATAGATGCATTTTTTTATAATATACATATATCCTGACCCCTCAATATATGTGCATAAGTAGACATAGTGGGGTAGATTTTTAAAAAAAGCGCGATCGCGTACTTTTGTTGGCGCACCAGGTGCAAACAAAAGTACGCTGGATTTTATAAGATACGAGCGTAGCCGCGCATATCTTATAAAATCCTGGATCGGCGCACGCAAGGCTGCCGATTTTGGGCAGCCGGCGCGCACCGAGCCGCGCAGCCTACCTCAGTTCCCTCCCCTTACCTTCCCCTCCCTTCCCCTACCTTCCCCTACCTAACCCCCCCCCCGGCCTTATCTAACCCCCCCTACCTTTATCCATGGATTTACGCCTCCCGGAGGGAGACGTAAATCCACGCGCGCCAGTGGCCTGCTGGCGCGCCGAGACCCAACCCGGGGGCGGTTCCGGAAGGCGTGGCCATGCCCCCGGAACGCCCTGGTCTGAAACCACGCCCCCGGGCCCGCCCCCAAAACGCCGCGTCCTGCCCCCAAAACGCCGCGTCATTCGGCCCCGCCCCCGACACGCCCCCTAAAAAAACCCCCGGGACATACGCGCATCCCGGGGCTCTGTGCGCACCGGCGGCCTATGCAAAATAGGCTCACCAGCGCGCGAGGGCCCTGCTCGCGTAAATCCGGGCGGATTTACGCGAGCAGGGCCTGAGCAGGGCCCGAGTGCGAATTCTTGTGATGCAATGAAATCATGTATTTCACTGTATTGAAAGTACATACATTACCCACATATATTTACAAAATATATGCATGTATATTGAAGCTAAAATAAGTCTCACTCACATATGTCATGATTTACCCATGTAAGTCAGTGTATTTTAAAGCATGCACACATCAAGGAAATTACCAGTTTTAACAATTAGTCCACTAGTTCGCCCAGTCCTTCTCCAGGTTGAGGCTCTCCTGGTTCTTCAGCCTGAACTCCCAGCAGTTCACCCAGACCTTCCACCTAATTAGGGGTGTGCATTCGTTTTCGCCGTATTGGCGATCCGCAACATATATTACACTATTCGTAGTATTAGTGGGGAAGCGAAACGTATCGCGATTCCCCATGAATACACGAATCTTTGCCGAATTATACGGCCACCTAAATAAAAATTTAAACAAACCCCCCACCCTCCTGAACCCCCCCAAGACTTACCAAAACTCCCTGGTGGTCCAGCGGGGGGCCCGGGAGCCATCCCCTGCACTCACACCCTCGGTGCCAGTTTCATCATGGCGCCGATAGCTTTTGTGACAGGGGCTACCGGTGCCATTGGTCAGCCCCTGTCACATGGCCATTGGCACCATCTTGTGCTCCTACCATATGACAGGGGCTGACCAATGGCACCAGTAGCCCCTGTGACATAATATGGGCAAAGGCTATCGGCGCCATTTTGAGTACTGGCATCAGACGGCCGGAGTGCAGGAGGTTGCTCCGGGACCCCAGTTGGACTCACAGGGACTTTTTTCCAGCTTGGGGGGGCCTCCTGACCGCCACAAGACTTGCCAAAAGTCCAGCGGGGGTCCGGGAGCGACCTCCTGCACGCCGGCTACGCGCGAATCTATTGAAATCCCGCGTACACTTGTTTGCGCCTGTTTTGCACGAACAAAAGTATGCATGTGCGCAGATTTCCACCCCCCCACACCTTCCCTTCCCTTCCCCTACCTAACCCACCCCCTTGGCCCTATCTAACCCTCCCCCTACCTTTGTCGGCAAAGTTACGCCTGCTGGAAGCAGGAGTAACCTTGCGCGCGCTGGGCCGGCTGCCTCGCTCCATGTTCCGGTCCGGGGGCTGGTCCGGAGGCTGCGGCCACACCCCCGGAACGCCCCCGGGCCGAAACCACACCCGCGGTGCTGCCCCCGAAATGCAGCGTCACTACCAGCATGCCCCCGACATGCCCCTGACACGCCCCTCCATGCAATCCCCGGGACTTACGCGCGTCCTGGGGCTTGCGCACACCGCCAAGCCTATGCAAAATAGGCTCGGCGCGCGCAGGGGGGGTTTGGGGTAGGTTTTCGGGGGGTACGCGCGTATCTTATGCGCATACCCCTTTGAAAATCTACCCCAAAGGTAGGGGGGGGGGGGTTAGATAGGGCCAGGGGGGTGGGTTAGGGAGGGGAAGGGAGGGGAAGGAGATGGGAGGCGGAAGGAAAGTTCCCTCCGAGGCCGCTCTGATTTCGGAGCGGCCTCGGAGGGAACAGGCAGCGCACGCAGGTTGCACAAATGTGCACCCCCTTGCGTGCGCTGACCCCGGACTTTATAAGATACGCGCAGCTACGCGCATATCTTATAAAATCCATGTACTTTTGTACGCGCTCTCGCAAATTTATAAAATCTACCCGAATGTCTCAGAATCAGGTACTAACAGGAAAAGGAGTCCCACAAGAGGGTATTTCTATTCTGGTCTCTAGACTTAGTGCAAAGCAGTGGTAGGTGAAAAGAAAACATTTACAAGAATAGCAAGAATATCAGTAAGAGGCTGCTGAGCAATTTCCATAGACAGTTTACAGCAACATTTTATTAATTATCGCTTTTACTTCATTTGCTTTTGAACCTGCATGCTGTGTGTTGATGTAAATCTCTGCATGGTTATTACATGATGGATTGGATTCCATGCTCATGCCAATGAATACCAGACTGTTTTCTTTGTAACTATATTTTTCAAATGGTATTGTCTACCGTATAAGTCATCATTTGGGCACATTTTCTGCCCAGACACTCATAATTAGAGCTCAGTTTCATGAAATAAATATCTTTGGGCTGGTTTCCTTGTGCTTATTTTTATGGCTCTTATATTATTTTCCCTGCAAGGCCCTGATTTCATAGTATTTTGTTTGTAATCTGCACAGTGTTTTAAGTAATTACCATTGAACTCTGAACTATAAAAATAAACATGATGACATGTGGAAGGTTTAGACAATAAAGTGGCAACACAACTTGGTTTGTCCTGTGGGGAATATCTGCCTCTTATGTTTTTATTTGAATGAATGTGTTTCAACTTGAGGTGCACTATGACAGTAACTTTCAGACAGCCACACTGGTGTCCATATACGTGTATGATATAAAATCTGCTGCGTGTGCACGTACGCACAATTTTATATGGGCAAACGCGAATGCCGGTTCTACCGTGTAAGTGGGGGGATTTTATTAGAGATGCATGCCGGCGCAATTGCTGGTTTCCCCAGTCGATTCCCAGTTTGCCCAGGTAAAGGACTGGACTTCCTAACCCCCCCTAGTTAATATGCCTTTTACCCTTTTAGCCCCAAACCTTAAAACTAGCCTCGTTTTTTTGTTCAATTACTTACTCACCATCCATAGCAGAAGTAAAGTTAGGGCGTGTGCTTGTGCATGTAAATACCTACGTATACATTTCATGATACATACTCAGACCCCGCCCCATTTTTTTACCTTTCTCGTTTGTGTGCATACCTGGAGATATGTGCATACCCAGGTGCTTCTTAAAATCTGAGTGGCGCATGCCGGCCAGAGATACTCACGATTCTTCCAGATTTGGCGTGTACAGGACTTTTAAAATTTGCCTTTCTGTGGGTTGTTTACTAAACCATGGTATTTTCCCCTGGAATACTCGGTATCACAGCTTGAGAAACCACACGGCATTTTCTCCCATGGTAAAATATCTTGGGGAAAAAATACTGCAGGTTAGTGGGCCCCATAGGCTGCACAATAGTGGCTCCTTCGCCTGGGGCTGAATCTTGTTAAAGGGCCATAGTGGCCCAATTGACCCCACTTTTCAGTGTGTTACAAGACCCCTGCCCCACCCCTCTGCCCCTCTAGAGATGGCTGTAATAGAAAAAAATGAGATGGGGCATAACTTGAATTGTGGCCAGCCGGCATCATTTTGGCTTCAGATAGCACTGGGACACAGAGCTTAAGGGCTGGGGTGCTTTTTTTCCCTACTAGGCCACTAGGTCTTTAAAAGTATGCATAGGGGGGAAACCTGAGGGGGTGAAACACCGCCCTACACAGATGCTGAACTCGGGTGGGTGCAGGGAAGCTGTTGACTCCACCTTGCCGACATCAACATCCCCGCATCTGTCTGCATAAAATCAGGCAGGTCGGAGGAGTTCCTGGGAGACCTGAGGAGGTGAGACGCTGCACTACACAGACGCTGAACTCGGGCAGATGCAGGGAAGCTGCTGACTCCTCCTTGCCGACATCAGCATCACTGCATCTGGCTGCATAAAATCAAGCTGGCCTACAGTGCGCTACCATCGGTGCATAGTCCAAGGAGCAAACATAAGGAGCCTGCCCCTTGTGAGCCCATTGGGGAGCCCCGCAGGGATTCAGGGGGACCTTACAGTCTTTTGTAGTCTCGTCTCCCAGACCAATCAGGTAAGTGTTTTGTTTTTGGCTACCTTATGGGCAAGAAAAGAAAGAGACAGAATATGCCATTTGCAGCGACAATTACCGCTCCTGTCTCTGGAACTCTGGGTTCTTGGGTTACTCCATCTACCAGCCATATCGGGGAAGCTCTTGGGGGTACCCTGAATGGTGCTCCATCGGTACCTCCCCCAAGTAATGTGTGTCTTCTTAGCCCCAAAGATTGTAATCCTCCTTCACAACCTATTAATTATGCTGTATCCTCTGTGGTTTCTCTTCCTCAGGTCCCTGTTATTGGTAGCTCAGGGGTCGAGGAGAGACTGGACACAGGAGAGTTTTCACTTACTGGACCTCTCTTGGAAGTAATAGAGGGAGTTTTGCCATCATCTTCTACTCTGAACCGAGAGGCTCTAACTTCTGGGAGTGAGTCTGGGTCATCTGTCTCTTCTTCGTCTCGACCAATATCTCTGACTTTGTCTCCTGTTGCATTCTTGAGGGATTTGTGGCTAAACTTTGCACTTTTTCTGCCACTGCTTCTGCTCAAATCGAGCATCATCAATCATTATTGGATAGCCACACTTCCCTGTTAAATTCCCTCTCTAATCAGGTTTCTGAAAGTTAATCTTTTCCAAATGTGTTAATCAAAGATAATTCTTCATTATGAATGTGGATGGAGATGTTTGAAGATTCTATTAGATATTGGAATTTACGCTTTGAAATTTTTCCAAAAAGTTTGTTTCCCTACTTGAAATGGTTAAAAGATATTTTTCTGAAAATGTAAAAATGGTACCTCAGAATATGCCTCCGATCCACAAAGTATATTATATTTCCTCTCAGAAACATTCTGCTGTATCCCAAAAAGGAGATTTGATGTTTTAACTGCTACCCCCAGATTAGATGTTTCAGCCTTATTAGAAAATTGTCAGGAAGATATTGTTTCAAGGGGAACTTTAATTGTAACTTTTGCATTGGAAATAGATAGAAATCTAATTTTGAAATTATTTTTCCGTAACAGATCTTCTACCTTTCTTGGAGAGAAAATAAATGTCTTTCCTCATCTTCCTAAGCAAACTCAGGTTCAGAAGAAATGTTTTCTTCAGTTAAAGCCCCAAGTTCTTTATTTGGGGCTCCCTTTTTTCTCAAATTCCCCTGTAAATGTACCTTAATTTATCAGGGAAATAAATTTGTTTTTTTTTTATGAACCTGCTCAACTTAAAAGATTTTTGGAAGATAATACAAGGTCAGTTTAAGATAAGATAGTTTCATTTGGAAGGAAGTACCAATCATATTATTGAATTGTATTTACTAATCAGACACCATCAGTCTTCTCATTTATGAACTATTGTTCCACCATGCAACTATATTGCTTCTGTCATGTTTTCTTCATTTGAAGTATTGTATTTTTATTACCTGTCATGAGTGGTACTTTTGAAGTACTACAAGTTTCTTTGTACTATTTTTGAAAATTCAATAAAGAGAAAAAAAACGCATGCATGGGGGATAGGCTAATGTTGATCAGGAAGTCGGGGGTGGGAGGTCTTAATGCCAGAGGCTGGGAATTTAGAACGTGGGGGGAGTGCTTTTAAAGCAAAGGAGTGGGGTTTTAAGTGGGAGGGACAGTCACCATGCAAATTAAATATTCTTTTTTTTTTTATATTTGGATGTCCTCTGGAGGCATTGGAGGAAGGTTTGGGACAGGGGACTCACAGGACCACCTGAGGGATTTTCAACATGGGGAGGGGGAAGTCCATCGGTCCACTATGGCCTTTCAAGAAATTGCCCGCAAGCACTGGGGATATACGTTAGTGTGCTCCTGGGTTGTAGCTAACTTTCAGGAACTAATGTGGCTTGCAAATTTTCAGGCAAGCTGCATTATTTTATTAGCATAAAATGTATTAGTAATGAGATGATTTGCATGCATTTGCATGCAAAGCAGCTCATTGCCATTTTTACAATATCTGGGGGTAAAATAACACTATATTTAAAATACCATGCCTTATTGCTACTGTGACAAGTTTACATTGCGGTAATCACTTAATCCAGGTTTTATCCCTATGTTTGGTACACCCGTGGAATAAAAGCAGTCCAGCTGTAAGCCTGATTGCAAAATTAAATTCAACTATTAAAAGTCATCACTTCAGAGAACTGAGAGTTGCCTAAGGTCTCTTCCCCATCTACTTTACTGCTTGTGATCTATTTATTCTTCTTACTCTTACTCTCTACATTGTTTCTTTTCCTTCTCTTTTCATCTCCATGCCTTAAATTCTAGCTTCCCCTTTTTCTTTCTGCTATTCATCTTCCTCTTGTACTTTTCTTTCCATTCCTCAGCTATTGAATCACTCACATAGGTATACATTTACAGTAGTGCGATTTCTAGAAGCCATATTGGGCCAGGTGAAAGCTGAATTCTGTGTCAGCTATGATCTCCTTCATCTGAAGAAAAAGGAACCTGACCTGTATGATTGTGAAATCTCATGCACTATAAAAGGAAACAAGTCTGTTGTAGATTGTGAACATACTGTCTGCAACCATCTGCTATTAATACATAATTCACAAAATAAAGCAGAGGTATGCCAACTTATTATAATATCTTCAATATTAATTTTACTATGCCACTGAATCAAGGAGAAGGTAGCTGGCAATTGCCAAGTCCTCTCAGAGGTTTTCTAAAGAATCAATTCATATTATGTGTTCAGTCCTATATTGACTGAATATCTAGGCAGTGCACTCCAGAAATGGCTATATTGGCCAATTTGATTGCTGATTTGACCATTGTTGGTGACTGAATATCACTAATATGCATGGATGATTTGCAACTGCTCAAAGTTTAACTGAACCCTGAGATTTTATGTCTCATATGAGAAGTGGCAACATATAAATAACTTTCATATATCTATGACCATATGGCCTATCAAATCTGCCCATCCACATACCTGCTTAGCTCTACAAACCCTGCCACTCCCTCATCCCATCTGCTTGTCCTGTGCAGTCTCAAATTCAGATACTGTCCTTGTCTCCCTCACCTCCATGCATCCACCACACCTTTCTGTAAGAGTTCCTTAGAATTCTCCTGAGTCTACCACATTTCACCCTTATCCCATCACGCCTTATTCCAGATTCTGTACTCTATTAAAAGAGACCAGCCTGATAAATAAAATGTATATATACATAATCATATATTATTTTCTCCACCACCTTGTGGAGGAGGCGATAGAGACAAAAATTGTAACAGAATTCATAAAAGTGTAGAATAAACACAGAGGATCCCTAGAGATAATAGCAGTGAAAAACTAGGGTAATCTGTAGCGATGTGAATCGTGTCCTTGAAGGTCTTAACGATCGATTTCGGCTGGGAGGGGGAGGGAATCGTATCGTCGCCGTTTGGGTGTTTAGAGTATCGTGAAAATCATTAAAATCGTGAACCGGCACACTGAAACCCCCTAAAACCCACCCCCGACCCTTTAAATTAAATCCCCCACCCTCCCGAACCCCCCCAAATGCCTTAAATTACCTGGGGGTCCAGTGGCGGTCCGTAGCTAAATCAGGAGAAGGGGGAGGGCAGGAAAACCGGCATACTAAAACACCCTAAAACCCACCCCCAACCCTTTAAATTAAATCCCCCACCCTCCCGAACCCCCCCAAATGCCTTAAATTACCTGGGGGTCCAGTGGCGGTCCGTAGCTAAATCAGGAGAAGGGGGAGGGCAGGAAAACCGGCATACTAAAACACCCTAAAACCCACCCCCAACCCTTTAAATTAAATCCCCCACCCTCCCGAACCCCCCTCAAATGCCTTAAATTACCTGGGGGTCCAGCGGCGGTCCGTAGCTAAATCAGGGGAAGGGGGAGGGCAGGAAAACCGGCACACTAAAACACCCTAAAACCCACCCCCGACCCTTTAAATTAAATCCCCCACCCTCCCGAATCCCCCCCAAATGCCTTAAATTACCTGGGGTCCAGCGGTGGTCCGGAACGGTCTCCTGCAATTGAATCGTGTTGTCTTCAGCCGGCGCCATTCTGCGCCGCCATTTTGCAAAATGACGGCGCAAAATGGCGGCGGCCATAGACCAACACGATTCGACTGCAGGAGGTCGTTCCGGACCCCCACTGGACTTTTGGAAAGTCTTGTGGGGGTCAGGAGGCCCCCCCAAGCTGGCCAAAAGTCCCTGGGGGTCCAGCGGGGGTCCGGGAGCGATTTCCTGCCGCGAATCGTTTTCCGTACGGAAAATGGCGCCGGCAGGAGATCGACTGCAGGAGGTCGTTCATCGGGTTTCCACAGAAATATTGGGGAAACCTGCACAGGGCACTAAACAGCAGAGATATGATTGCTTTGTGGATCCAAGAAAGCACTGGAGTAGGCCTTCATTGTAACAGATTTTGGGCATGCCTGGGACAGATATGGGAAAAGGACTGAGAGATCAGGTGGCTGAGAGGGGGAGATGGTGTTGGGTTGCATTTGAGAATGTATATGTGCATCTAACCAAAATGGACGAATCTCAACTGGACAGACTAGATGGGCCATTTTTGTCTTTATCTGCATCATTTGCTATGTTACTATGAAATAGAAAAAAATAATTATAAACCGTGTTCTAGGAACAGATACCAGAATTTGTTACATTAGTCCCTTAATGAGAATGATGATGTGATTCAATGTCAAACATTTTACTAGATAAATGATTGTGTGTGAACATGCACTTAAGTTAACA
This sequence comes from Rhinatrema bivittatum, assembly GCF_901001135.1. Lineage (NCBI taxonomy): Eukaryota > Metazoa > Chordata > Amphibia > Gymnophiona > Rhinatrematidae > Rhinatrema > Rhinatrema bivittatum. The sequence continues at coordinate 102,727,854 of NC_042617.1, read as the reverse complement.
CACATAAAGGTCATGTTGTATAATTTTTATTAATGTCACTGGTTGAAAAATAATTGAATCCTTCACCTTTATTAATGTCCCACTATGAATATAAAGTTGTGCTGCATCCCAGAAAAAAATCACCCTGCATTGCTAACTTACATTGGTTATTGCTATTTAGGAATTCCTAAAGGTTTATGCTGACACTGAATGAGGTGCGTAATGAAGATATATTGTTTTTACTGAGTGGAAAACATGCTTTTTATTTAATTTTCTCATGCTCCTTATTAGATTAGCTACCTAGTATCCAGAAAGCACTGTGCCTGAACTCCAGGCTATGAGTCCTCTTTCGGCATTATGTTCACAAAGTATAGCCTTTTCAGTTCTCAAAAGTAGGATTGCTCGTTAATTGGCTTGCTACTAATAGGAGTTTTTGTACATGACAAAAACTATGGCTACATATTGTGCATTGCATTTTTGCCATGGCTCTTGCAAACTATTTGTAACCCTTTCCTTTGAAGTGGCATCTTTCTACAAGGGCACACAAAAGACGTTTAAAGTTCTGGGGCTGCCTACACTGACTTCTTTTTGCTTCCTTCCTTTGTCCCCAAGGCGTGGGTCCTTTCTGTGGGGAAAGCTGAGGCCTATGGCCCAGGCGATGCTGTGCTTTTCTAAGAAACTTGTTTGTGCTTCCCTCTGTAGTCTGTGATGCTGTAGTGCTGCAGAGACAAATGCATTGGGCACAGAACTGGTTGTTCAAATAATAGATTACTGATTCTTCCAAAAAGTGAAATGAATGTCCATTTATGAATAAACCAAATTACAGCTGACTATCTTTCTACTGTGAAAGTGTCTCTGAGTTCCTGATGCAAATCTGAACAATCTTGCTCTGTGAATATTAGATACCAGTAAGTGGGAAAAATCGGAAATCCTACTCTGCGCAGGGGTCCCCGTAGAACATAGAAAAATCCTATCTGAGTTCACAGAGGTTTAGTCCTTTTCCTCAGCCTGTGCCCATGTCCCTGGGGGATTGAAGATCCTGCTGAGGGTCTTCAGCTTCCTTCACCTTCTTCCTTACAGTTAATGGACTTCTCAAGAGGAGGGTCAGATGGTAAAGTTTGGAACCGCGCCTTCCAGCCCAGCTCCAGGCAAGGAGGGGTGGACAAGAAAAAGCCTCCTGCCAAACCAAAATAGTATTACTCTTACAGTAAATGTCTTCTCTGAAGGGAAATCATTGCCTTGTAGATCTCTCTCCTAGACAGGGTTCTTTCAGGCCGTCCTGGTATCCGGATCAGGGGAACTGCCTTCATCTAAATGATTAGCTTCCACTCCAGTGCTCTTCTCTCAAAATTACCAAAAATCTTAAAGTCTCTTACTCTAGCTAGAGGCAAATCCAGACTAGCAGAAAAGGCTCAGAAAAGAAATAACCTCCAAAAAATATGTCCTCAGTGTGGGGGTAGACTTCACTCTAAAACAAAACTACTAGAGCTCCCCACTGCTCAAAAGCTGAACATAAATACCACGCCTCTTTCTACCTTAGGCCTGGATTCATCATTCCTCGCAGTATGATGAATCCAGCAAAAATGGAGGGTGGGCCTGCGAAAGCCCGCAACCTTTGCACCACGGCGGTGCGCCGGCTGCCAGCTTTTGCATTGAATAGCGCCACTGACTCTGCCTCTTCTCTCCCCACCCCGACTCCTCCCTTCCCCCTAATTTGCGTTCTATTGCATGCGATAAGCCTTTAATAAATGACCCCCTTAGTTACTACTACTTTTAGGCAAGGTCCTGCAATGTGGTATTCCTGCACGCTGGTTCGTGGGCTACTAAGGACATCCAGTGGCTAACCCAGAGGGTGCCACATAATATTCTGCCATTTTTTGACAAGGACAAATAAATTCTCTAAAGTGCATTTTTTTTCTGTTATAATTTGATAGTTTATAAATGCTAGTTTTAGATCATTTAAAAATGCAAAGAAAGAGAAACAAATTCTCCAGAATTGTAGCAAATTAATTTATCACAATACATTTCTGCATTTTTCTGGACTTCTTTAAGGATCCCTGGCTGAAGTGTGGGTAACCACTTAAGGATTACAACCTTCTTAAGGTTCACTGCTGGCACAATGTCAACTCCAGGAACTGAAAACCAGATGTAGAAATTGAGTAATGCTTGTCAAGATGCACAGTACTTTAGAAAAAACCACAAGCCCATCAGGCAGAAGCAGGGTCAAAGCAAGCTCAAAGTCAAGAATCAGGAATCTAAACAGATCAGCATTCAGGCAGGAATAGGAACACAAGAGTTACACAGAAAATAGAGTATACAATCTGATCAGGATACAGGCAGGAGGACAAAAGTTACCCAGGAGCCGGGATCACATAAGCACAAGTGCAGACAATGAACCAGCCAGCAGCAGGGAAGAAATATCCCAATCACTCTGGGTTGACTTCAGTCCACCAAAATAAACTCCAATATTTACCCAGACAAAATAAGGAGTCTTTTTTTCACCTGCTTTTCTCTTGTTTTTGTTCTTGACATAAACAACCCTGATATATTCCCGGGAAAAATAAAGAACAATAAAACCAAAAATGAAGGTCCCTACTTACTTCATACAGCACTGTGTACATTTATATCATACAATTATTATAACATAGAAACATAGAAATGATGGCAGAAAAAGACCAATCGTCCCATCCAGTCTGCCCAGCAAGCTCCCACATTTATTTTCCCATACTTAGCTGTTTCACTGACCACCAAGTTCAGGGCCCTTGTTGGTAACCGTTTGATTCAAATTTCCTGCCACCCCCTGCCATTGATGCAGAGAGTATTGTTGGAGTTGATTCAAAGATGAGCATAAGGCTTAATGGTTAAGGGTAGTAACTGCCGCATCAAGCAAGTTACCCCGATGCTTGTTTACCCAGACTGCACAGATCCATGCCTTATTGGATGTTGTCTGAATGCAAATCCTCTTTTCCACATTACCCCTTGCCGTTCAAGCAGAGAGCAATGTTGGAGTTGCATTAACCGTGTGAAGGCTTCTTGAGTAAGGCTAGTATGAAGGCTTATTGAGTAAGGGTAGTAAGATCAGGCTGGCAATAATCATCAATAACATTTCTGCTGGTGAAGCAGTGTTTTATCTGTGCAAAGGGGCTCTTTGAATATTGACCACTCCGTATGCGGGTACAATTATGTATGTTGTTCAACAATGCACATAATGGGGCGGATTTTAAGAGCCCTGCGCGCCGGTGCGCCTATTTTACATAGGCCTACCGGCGCGCGCAGAGCCCCGGGACTCGCGTAAGTCCCGGGGTTCTCCGAGGGGGGCGTGTCGGGGGCGTGTCGGGGGCGGTCCCGGTCGTCGTGGCGTTTTCGGGGCGTGTCGGCAGCGTTTTGGGGGCGGGTACGGGGGCGTGTCTACGGCCCGGGGTGGTCCGGGGGCATGGCCGCGCCCTCCGTACCTGCCCCCAGGTCATGGCCCGGCGCGCAAGAGGCCCGCTGGCGCGCGGGGATTTACGCCTCCCTCCGGAGAGGCGTAAATCCCCCGACAAAGGTAAGGTGGGGGCTTAGACAGGGCCGGGTGGGTGGGTTAGGTAGGGGAAGGGAGGGGAAGGTGAGGGGAGGGCAAAAGGAAGTTCCCTTCGAGGCCGCTCCGATTTCGGAGCGGCCTCGGAGGGAACGGGGGTAGGCTGTGCGGCTCGGCGCGCGCCAGCTATACAAAATCGATAGCCTTGCGCGCGCCGATCCAGGTTTTTAGCAGATACGCGCGGCTCCTCGCGTATCTACTAAAATCCAGCGTACTTTTGTTTGCGCCTGGAGCGCAAACAAAAGTAGGCCTATTCGCGGAGTATGAAAATCCGCCCCAATATGATTTGCAATGCTTAGAGGTATTCCCGAGGATTGGTTTAGGACAGAGGAAACAACATTTGTAGTTTTGGAATTTCAAAACTATGTGCTTCGTTTTCACCGGAAAATGTAACTGCAGAAAAAGCAGGCACATTCCACTGCTGTTACTATTTCCATTGGTAATAATCCACACGGGCAACATTGATTATTGCTCCGGGGAGAAGTGGGGAATGACATTTTTAACTCGTTAGATTTTTGTAGTTTTAAAATAATTGTAAACACGTAAATCTTTTCACCTATGCTTTCTCATTGATTTATGTAGTTGCCCTACACTTTCAAAGAAAGAATTGTTAGATGAGACGTTAGGAAGACTGGGGGTCTGGGAAACACTCGATGGTATAAATTAAGTGAAAAAAAAATTACAAATTAAGAATTAGAATAGATTAAAAACTTCTGGCAAATGGAATGAGAGCAAAGGATATTAGATATTAAGTGATTTATTTTATTAATGCCCTTGCTTTGCCCACAAAGGCAACGCTTAAGGAAATGGCAATTCAAAATCTTACACTGCGGTTATATAGGTCAAGTGAGAAGTGTGAACATGAAGCGATCAGATTCAGACTTGTGTATCAAATGCAAAATTGAAAGTGGTTCATTATTGCATGGGTTTTTCTTTTCATTATGCAGTAAATTACAAAATTATTGGGAAAGTATTATGGACATTGCTGGGAAAACAGTTTATCTCCTCTCTTATTTACAAAACAATTTTTAGACCCCTCCCGCAAGGAGGTTGCAGGCCTGTGAGTACCCAGTACCTAGGGGCCCTTCAATCAGCTGGCCGGCCAGTGCCTCCGGGATCTCTGATCCTGCAGGAGTAATGTGTGTAGGGGGTAAACTTGCAAAAAGCAGGTGTGGGGATTTTAAAGTTAAATCTCCTAACTTACTTTTGCTGACTCACCTTGACCTGTTCCCCAGTTCTGCTTCCTTATCCTGATGGGTACAGCACAGGTATTTTTACTCGTGCAGGTTAATGGACATTTTTAAAGATCCCTTCTCTGTGGGTAAGCACCAATTTAATCACAGATAATCGCTATGAAAATCTCCCCTTCCCTTAATTGTATTCTAATGCTGTTGGGGAGAGATGATATGCTAGTGTATCTTCCGAAAGGGTATAAAAAAATTTCTATTAATATCTTAGCTAGACAGTGCATTCTGTGCAGTGGATAAGTGAGATTACTTCAGAGCTGTCTACTTGAAAGCAGTAATGACTATTTCAAAGCAAATGGAAAGACTGGCTACTATCTTAGAACATAGCAGAATTGCAAAAGAATATGCAATAGCTTGGAAATCACTTTAAAATCTTATATTTGAGGAACTGAAATATTTTAATGACCTAGGCTACTTGAATAATTACCTTTCTTCTTAGCACCCGCACCATCATAATTTAGACACATACAAGCAAGGCCAGTGCTAGCTTCTTTGCCGCCCTGTGCATAGGATCCCTGCTGCCGCCCCCACGCCGCTGCACGACCCCCCTCTACGGTGCTGCGGGCAGTGCTCTGTTTCTTCGGCCGCCGGAAGTGGATATGAGTTCATACCCTTTTCCCGTGGCAGCGCTCTTTCCATCCTCTGACCTGCCAACCAGCCAGTCTGCCTCCTCCCCGGGTGTGCCACTCCATGCAATTGCACGGTTTGCATACCCGGTCGCACTGGGCCCGCATACAAGGCTCTGTGAGGCGTGTAGAGGGATATGGAAAGTGTGTTTCAAGGAGTGTGAGTGATGTGTTCTGAGAGGATTGTATATGTGTGTTTATGTAGAAAAAAGTTTAAAGAGGGTAATTTTCAAACAGCCTGAATTGTGGTAACATCTCTGTGTGTGTGTGTGCCAAGTTTTTTCAAAGCACATTTACACATGTACATTCGCTTTGAAAATACTTGGGTAACTGGCTGACTGTGCACACACATTAGAGGGACAATGTAGGGATTTCATTGTGGTATTGAGAAACTATTAGTTGTTTTAGGCTTATGTTCCATTTATTTTGTTTGTATCAACTGATGCAGTTATGATTTACTGTACTCCATTTTAAGTTTTCTGAGAAAGACTATATAACTAAACAAATAAAAATTTGTAAGTAAAATTTCTGTAATGCCCACTCACCTTGCACTTTGTGCAGCCAGGGCCCTAATAATTTGCTGCTTCTTAGACCTCGGCAGCCCTTCCCAGCATGGCTGCTTCAACCTGTCATTGCATCATGGGAGTAAACTTTGCTTTAGAACACATGACTGTAAGAGCCAATGGAATACAGGGAAGGCCTAGACCAATGAGAAAGCTGAGAGGACAAAGATATTTGAAATATGCCTGGGATTTTTGGTGATGTAGTTAGGGAGAGACAGAAAGAACAGCATATGTGCTAACTGTGATTCTACCTAAATAGGCCTGCTATCCCTTGCAGGGATTTCCTCATGAAATATCCAAGTTAGACTGGGCAGCTGGAAATAACTAAATGGCTTGGGTCAAGAGCAGCTGTAACTTACTGGGAGTTGCAGCACCCCTGCTTTATTGCATCATAGTGATTGTTGCTGTCAGGCCATTGCAGTCTATGACAGGAGTGCTGTTTGCTGCAGCCAACTTTTGCAGAGGATAAAGGCATCTGGGAGTAGAGATCATAATGCTAGCTGGTTGCCTTTGGAAGTATAACCCTTTTTTTAGGTGTAGTAACTCCCTTCAGGGCACACAACTAATTTATATCTTCTGGGCCTGCTCCAGCTACATGTTACATCCCATGCTGACTCTCAATCCCTGACCGGGGGGGGAGGGAGCTCTCACTTATTATCCAGACAATGAAAAAAGGTCACCAGTGTGTGGGTACTGGAGTGGTGTTTCCCATGAGGTGAAAGGCTGTAATTAGCAGACAGGACCAGGTCTAGGTGTTATTTACAAGTTTACTGATTGGTAATAAGAAATTAAAGTTCATTATGCAGAAGTGTGAGTTTTACATCTGATTGATGTTACACTGGGGTTTTCCTAGGGAGGTAGGATACCTTAATTCAGACATCTGGGTGATTTTATGTGTGCAAACTCTCCCAGAGGCTGTGTGGGAATCCTAGTGAAGGATATCCAAAAATCCTACCTTTAGACCTCATCTTCTACTCGGACACCCAGACTGTCCTGGTCCCTTGAGAGGAAATCCGGATGGATCTCCTGATTCTTGTTCTTCCTTTAATTTAGTTGTTCCCTTTATCTTCAATTGTTCTTTTTTCCTGGGGGCTTTTCTTAGGGAAACGTTAGTGAGATCCCAGTGGGGAAGGGGGATCCAGAAACCTCCCCTCTCTGCTAAAGTCCAAAAAATAAAGCTTAAACTGGATGTCTTCTCTGCCCTCACTATCTCTCGCAGCAGGATCCATCACCGGTGCTTGCCCACCTGGGGTTTAGAGCTGGCTCACAGGTCTTTGATCCCCTGGTGAGAGCCCTTTGGCCCCTAAAGGATATCAGGGGGAGGTTTGCAATGATGGAGTTGTGGGGGCATTTAATATGGGGTCATGGCCTCTTTAAGAAGTCAGCCCCACAAGCATCTCCTGGTGATGCTCTTGGAGGAATTTAACTGCAACTCTTGAGGTGTTGTTCACATTCACGAGTTGCACACTCACAATGTTTTTTCATGAGCTATGCTACTTCATTTGCATTGTAATGAGCTGCATTGCATGATTTTCATGCAATGCAGCTCATTAACATTTACTTGTGTTGCATTTAATGGATCTAGATTAGAGCAAATAATACACAAAATCAATGGATAATGCACATTATTTCTCTAGTTTTGAGTGTTATTTGCCTTATCTCAGCTTAGTAAATAGGCCTCTTAGTTAGCTGAGCTATTGCAGTGACAGTTCTCAGCCCAAGGCCACACTCCTTTTGGAATCCCGCAATCATGGGCACTGTTTGGCCATGAGGTGTCACATGATAACCAATGCTTCCTCTACCTCCATAGCATTCCCAGCCCCTATTGGCCTGAGCAGCAGATTCTTATACCAAGAATTTAACCCAGGTCCTCTAACTAGCAGTTCCCAGCCCCCATGCTGGTCTTAGTTTCTCATTTTTTGGAAAACGGTTCTTGTTTCTCAACAATGAGTTATTTTGTAAATCATTCTTTTACAGATAGTGTCTGATTAAAAAATGAGTGATACAGACCTGTGAATAAAAATGTAAAACTGTCACAGTTCTTGCAATACAATTCAGTTAAATTTGTGCCTATGACTCTTTTTGTTTTGCACATCCTTATTATTTCTGTCTAGATTTTATTTGGTGCTTTTATGGATCTGAGGCTGATTTTTTCGCTGTTCTGGATTCTGGGGCACACTTGATGGAACTTCAGATTCCAGGACCATCTGATAAAAGCCCTATGTCCATTATTATTTTGTTAGACCTAAATGTTCTTCATGTATCAGGTGGGTGGGTAAGTGCAGCTTGCAGGGATGTTGTTGGCATGGCAACCCTTCTGTTCTCATGGCTGGCTCTCTGTGCATTGATAGCTCCTGCAAGATGTAAAGAAATGGTTACAGTTCACTTGGTAGTTGATTTGTATGTAACTCTAGCTCACTGGATGAAAGTATAGGATTTAAATTGTTACAAAACTGGGTCACTTCAGATATATCTGGACTTATTCATTTGGTTGCTGTAATATTCTGAGCATAAGTTATACTTTCTCAACTAGGTATGCTTTGTATGCTTAGGGCTCGTCAATAGCAAACATAATTTAAAATAAATTACTGGGAGATGTTCAGTCTTGGGGCTGACATTTGTTGACTAAGACCTTGGTGTATTAGTTACTGGGGATTACACTGAGCCTGTACTCATCAGTAGTTCAGTCCAGAATTTCAGTTACTAGTAAACGTTTTCAAATCTAAATCTGAAAGTATTCCTATGCTTTTGGAAAAATAATAATAAAATTTAAAGAAGAAAAAACATATTTGGAGGAATACATGTTCTACTCATGTTTGAAAATTATAATCTTACTAATTTAAACTGACCTCATACCACAATCAAAGTCTCCAGTGTAATCTAAACAAATAAACTAGTATTATAATAATTTACATATATATTACTAGTACAATGCAAGATATTCTCTTCATCTGAATATAGGTGTTTGTTTTGGTTAATTAGGGATTGAAAGCAAATTCTGTAGTTACAATTTCATAAATCATCTTGGATCAGATCTATTCCCATAACCTATTTTGATAACTAAGCAGTATCCAACTGGGAATGTTTGAATCTCCCCAATTCTTTGTTTACATTTTTACAAATCTTAGCTGATATTCTTCAATTTATATTCAACTATTTCCAGCTATGAATGTCTATAAAATGTATGGGAATAAATAGTGGAAGGGCCACTGCTGTTTAATGGGTTCATATATATTTGTATAGAAAACAAAAACAATTCTTATAACAGGCTACTAAGTCCTCACTGTGCTATTATACACCATTAAACCAACAATTTGAGGTACCCAATCTTATTTCAAATAATTGAAACTTATTTTTAAATTATTTTTAAATTAAAGGAAATAGTATCAGAAAAATAGTGTGCTAGTAGCAGATAGTCGTCTGGCGCTTGCCCACAAAGGGCTGCAACCAGTTTCGTGTATACAGCACGTATGGTCACTTCATTTACCATTTCCCAATTTGCAATCCTATTTTGTGCAATCACCACATTTAAATAATGTTTTAAAATACCACACTTCCTTGTGCGAACTGGTACTTTCACCAATTCCTCTGTGCTCTTTCCTAAAAACAATTACTTTATATCACTTTTTATTAAATCAATTTTGCACTTAGGGGCAGATTTTCAAAGGGATATGCGTATAAGATACACGCGTACCCCCCGAAAACCTGCCCCAACCTCCCCCTGCACGCGCCGAGCTTATGTTGAATAGGCTCGGCGGCAAGCGCAAGCCCCAGGACGCACGTAAGTCCCAGGGGTTTGCTAGGGGGGCGTGTCGGGGGGTGTTCCGGGGGGCGTGGTGCCGGCCCGGGGGCGTTCCGTGGCGAGACCGCGGCCTCCGGACCAGCCCCGGACCGGAACATGGCGCACCAGCAGCTGGCCCGACGTGCGCAAGTTACACCTGCCTCGGGCAGGTGTAACTTTTGCAACAAAGGTGGGGGTGTTGATAGGGCTGGGGGGGTGGGTTAGGTAGGGGAAGGGAGGGGAAGATGCGAGGGGGGTGTGGAAGGAAAGTTCCCTCTGAGGCCGCTCCGATTTCGGAGCGGCCTCGGAGGGAATGGAGGCAGGCTGCGTGGCTCGGCGCGCGCAGGCTGCCGATTTTGCGCAGCCTTGCGCACGCCGACCCCGGATTTTAAAGGATACATGCGGCTACGTGCATATCTATTAAAATCCGGCGTACTCTTGTTCGCGCCTTGTGTGCGAACAAAAGTACACGCGGGCGTACTTTATTAAAATCTACCCCTTAGCTTTCAGGTCTTTTAATGCTTTGTGCTAGTTTTCTTTCTTCATGCTGTGCTGTGTTATACTCACCTCCATGCTGAACGAGCTGTGCTGTCCTCCACATTAAACGCTCTGCTTACTTCCCAACATTGTCAATATTTCGGCGTCTAAAACCGCCTTCTTCAGGGGATTCAACCTGTCAAACATAACACATAATTCTTCTGAACTTTTTATTTCTTTACATGAAATGCTTTAAACAAAATTTTTTTATTTTATTCTTGACCACGAATGCAATAGGACTTACTCTTTTTCTTTGGCCTCAACCAAAAAGACCTGAGACTGGCCGTCCTGTTGCGATGGCCGGTCTCAGGGCGTGCGACCGATCCATCTCACTTACCTTCCTGTGCCATTCTGGACCTGACCCTGCTCCGGAGCAGGATGGGGAAGGCGTTCCAGAGAGCCTCTGGGCATTTCTGGATGGCCCTCCCACTGCAGGCCCTCACCTCGTGACGGAGACGCTGCCACCGATCCTCTCAGTGCTGGCCCTTAGGTGCGTGCGAGCGCCCCTTCACTCCATTTAAAGGGCCAGCGGCGCACCAGAACTGCCGGCCCTTGCTGATGACATCAGCCCCTGAGTAGTATATAAGGCGGCTCCTAGCACTCAGGAGTGGGTCTTAACAACTTCTCCTTTCCTTGGTTTAGTTGTCCTTCGGCTTGTCTGTCCGCTGACCAGTTTAATCTTCCTTACAGAATCTGATCGCTGCCTGTCTTGACCCCTGCCTGTTACTTGACCATGTCTGCATGCTGCCTGGAACCGACCCATGCCTGTTACTTACCTCGTCTGACTGCCGCCTGCCTTGACCACTGCCTGTTACTTGACCACATCTGCACGCTGCTTGGAACTGACCCTGCCTGTTACCGACTAGGGGTGTGCATTCGTTTGCAACATATTGGTACTCCATAACGTATAGGGCCATATTCGTTGTATTAGTGGGGAAGCGAAACGTATTGTGATTCCCACGAATACAACAAATTTTCACCAAATTATTCGGCCACCTAAAGGAGCAAATTTAAACAAACCCCCCACCCTCCTGACCCCTCCAAGTTGTTGTTTTGGAATTTGATATTCTGAGTCAGTCTCCATCATTATGCTAGCCTATTTCTATGGATGGAGTCAGATAATGGAGGGAAGTGAGGGGGTTTCCTCCCTGCCTTTACAGTACAAATAAAAATTTGGGATGGACAACCATTGAATAACAGGGAAGTCCCATTCCACCATTTTATGTACCCGGTCAGGGGTGGGGGTGGGGTTTACATTTATTTAATCTCTTACTTGTTCCTTTCATTGGCCCTCACAGTCACAGCACATATGTTGAGAGGGCAACTCTGCAATCTCTAGATTTTCCTGTGAATGTGCTTCATGCTCTAGCTTTCAGGAAGACCTCCACGAGGAAGTCCTATGGTTCAAAATTTTAGAGGTTATGTTACATTTAGCCAGTTGCAGGGAAGTCCCATGATAAGCTGCATTCACCCCCAACAGCTGTCAACATGAAGAGCCCCTTCTTCATGATCTGGGACGCCACAGACCTGCACCAACACCATCAAGGACTACCATTGCTCCTACTATACCACACAGCACCGTTCCCTAGGTGCGTACACACCTGTCCCTCCTTTGATGGCTCTGTGGTGGGAAACTGGCTGAATTGTGCGGCAATGACATTGGTGCCAACTGGGTATTTAAACCCTGGCCCTGCTCCCAGCTTGCGCCTCAGCAACAGGTCCTCCTGCCTAGTAGTATGTGTTACTTCTCCTGTGCCTTGTCTTGCTCCTAATCACATTGCTCCTTGTCCTGCCTTTGTTGTCTTGCCTTTGCTGGCTTGCCTTGTTGCCTTGCCTCTGTTGCCCTTTCTCTTTTGTCCTGCCTTCTCTATCCTGTCTTGCCTTGATCCTCTGTGTCTTGTTTCCTTCCCTTCCCTGTCTGTCTTGTTCTGATTCCTGGTTTTGACCTCTGCCTCAGACATGGACCCCTCACTTGCCTGCCGCCTGCCATTGACCATTGCTTCAGACACAGACCACTCTCTTGCCTGCTGCCTTCCACAGACCTTTGCTTTGGACCTGGACTATGCTCTTCTTACTGCTGCCATGACCCTTGGCCTGTAACCAATGATTCTCTGATTGCTGCTTGCCCTGATATCAGCTCAGCCCCAAACTCTCTCTTCATCTTTGCTTTGTGGGACTATCGTCTAAGTCCTGCAACCCAAGAGCTCAATCTGCTAGGAATGGGGTTGGTACAGGTTAAGCCCCAGCTCCATTCTAGCCCAGTGCATATCTGCCAGTTGGTTTACCTACTAATCTGCATCAACCATGCTAGAGCACAAAAATCCACTTCACTTAAGGTTTGCCTTTTGGCATGAAGCAAAAGTCATATTTTATTTCTACTGCTCCACACAAAACCTATTTAAATTACTTTCTACATCTGAGCTGGGCCTTAAAACCAACTCAGTTAGGGTTCATCTCAGTGCAACTGGTGTATACTATCACTTTGTGGAAAGTAAACATATCTTTGTTCTGCCTTTTGTTGTCTGTTTCATGCAGGACAGGAACAGAGAGGAACAGAGAGGATTTTGCATGGACCCTGAAATGGTGAAGTGTATCCTAGATTGGCCTCAACCATCCGGACTTCTCCCACTCCAAAGATTTCTGGAATTTGACAATTTTTATCATCATTTTATCCTAACTATTTGCAGAATCTGGCCCCCTCAGAGCGCTCACCCGGAAGGGGGCCAATATCAAGAACTGGCCGCCTGAGGCAGTCTAAGCCTTCTCTAACCTAAAACATGCCTTCCTTTAAGAACCCTCCCGGACCCCACATGCCCCTTCATCATCGAGGTTGATGCTTCCTTGGAGGGATTAGGAGCCATTTTGAATCAACTCTCAGATTGGGGGAGTCTGGAATTTGACAATTCCAGACTCCCCGAATTCTCTCTGGAGGAACGAAACTACGGAATCGTGGACAAAGAACTGCTTCACTTGCTTCACTTGAAGCTTGCTTCACTTGAAGCCGGTGGAGAACTACCGTCTTTTCAGGAGGAATGGGTATGGAAGCAGCCAGGAGGATTCAGGCAGGATCAATCACAAGGCTGGGGGGTTCTAGGGTATCATCCACTTCGAATGACCGGGAGAGGGCATCCACCTGGGTATTCTTGTGAGCTGGTCTATATTTCACCTCAAAGTCGAAGCGGGCGAAAAATAATGACCCTGAGCCTGATGAGCATTTAGTCGTTGTGCGTTACGGAGATGTTCTAAGTTTTTTATGGTCTGTATACATCATAATCTGGTGTTGTGCCCCTTCTAACCAGTGCTGCCACTCTTCGAAGGCCATATTTATGGCTAACAGTTCTTTGTCCCCGATTCCGTAGTTTCGTTCCTCCAGAGAGAATTTTTTTGAGAAAAACAAACAGGGTCGGAGACTCCCCCAATCTGAGAGTTGATTCAAAACGGCTCCTAATCCCTCCAAGGAAGCATCAACCTCGATGATGAAGGGGCATGTGGGGTCCGGGAGGGTTCTTAAAGGAAGGCATGTTTTAGGTTAGAGAAGGCTTAGACTGCCTCAGGCGGCCAGTTCTTGATATTGGCCCCCTTCCGGGTGAGCGCTCTGAGGGGGCCAGATTCTGCAAATAGTTAGGATAAAATGATGATAAAAATTGTCAAATTCCAGAAATCTTTGGAGTGGGAGAAGTCCGGATGGTTGAGGCCAATCTAGGATACACTTCACCATTTCAGGGTCCATGCAAAATCCTTTGCTGGACCCTGTGTTTGGGTAATTGCCAGGTTCTTGTGGCCTGGTTTGGCCTCTGTTGGAAACAGGATGCTGGGCTTGATGGACCCTTGGTCTGACCCAGCATGGCAATTTTTTATGTTCTTATGTTCTTATATATCCTAGGAAGAGTAGACTTTCTCTTTTAAAAAGGCATTTTTCCAATTTAGCATAAGGTTTGTGGGCTCAGAGCCTCTGGAGTACTTGCGTGACGACTTGATGATGTGAAGATAAATCTTTAGAGAAGACGAGAATGTCATCCAGGTAAACTACCACACTGGTGTACAGGAGATCTCTGAAGATTTTGTTCATCATACCTTGAAACACTGCTGGAGCGTTACATAGGCCGAAGAGCATGACCAGGTACTCATAATGTCCATCTCGCGCATTAAATGTGGTCTTCCATTCGTCTCATGTTTTGATGCGAAACAAATTGTATGCGCCACGCAGATCCAATTTGGTAAAAATTTTCTCCCATAGAAGATGATCAAGCAGCTCTGGTATGAGCGGAAGAGGGTATCTGTCTTTCTTGGTTATAGCTTTGAATCCCCTGAAATCGATGCAGGGGCGTAGTGTCCAGTCCTTTTTGGTTACGAAGAAGAACCCCACACCTGCAGGGGAAGGTAGAAGACCGGATGAATCCCTTATCAAGGTTTTCTCAGATATATTGAGCCAGGGCCTTGGTCTCTGGCAGGGAGAGTGAATAGACCCTTCCACGGGGTGGTGTGGTTCCCTGAATCAGATTGATGGCACAATCAAAGGGTTGGTGCTCTGGTAGAATGTTGGCCGCTTGTTTGGAAAACACAACCATGTAATCAGCATATTGAAGAGGGATTCCCAGGGAGGCTGTGGCTAATGGGAGTGATGGTAGAGGCCTCACTGGGAGTATGCAGGAAGATAAACAATGATGGCTCCATCAGGATAGCTGAAGGGTTTCCCAGTCAAAACTAGGGGAGTAGATCTGTAACCAGGGAAGCCCCAATATGATGGGGTGAATTTCCCTCTTCAGGACGTGAACGGCTACCTTTTCTTGATGGAGAAGGCCAGCCCGGAGGGTCAAGGGTTCAATCGAGGTGGTGATCTGCCTCGGTAAGGGCTCTCCATAGATGAATGAGATGTAGAGCGGCGTCTCTCTATGGATGGTGGGGTGTTTGAGGTGGTCCACTAGGGCTTTCATGATAAAGTTTCCCCCGGCTCCGGAGTCCACTAATGCAAGAGTAGGAAACTTGCATGTGTCAGTCATGAGGGTAACGGGTAGAGTAAGCTGGGGAAAGAGAAGAGTGCAGCCAAGGGTCAACTCCCCATCGAATCCTAGGCTCTGGAGTTTCCCGGCCAGACAAGCGCGAAGATGCCCTTGTCTGGCACAGTTAAAACTTAGGCCCAGAGAGCGTCGCCGAAGTCTCTCCTCCGAAGAAAGATGGCTCTGTCCAAGCTGCATTGGTTCTTCCTGGCTCATTGCGCCAGACGAGGCAACAGGTGAAAGGATGAGAGGGTGAGAGAATGAGGGAGCCAGAGGTACCAACCTTTGTGGGACCCAAAACTCTTGATTTCTCTGATGGAGTCGCCTATCAATTCTCCCGGCCCAGATGAATGAGAGCGTTGAGGGATTCGGGGAGTTCTCGGGGGGCCAACTGATCCTTAATTCGTGATGATAGTCCTAAGAAAATGATTCAGAGACTGTCCTCCCACCAGTTCAACTCAGAGGCCATAGTCCAGGATTCAATAGTGTATTCAGCCAGGGTCTTTGAACCCTGGCGCAGGTGCAGCAGGTCTGACCCCACGATGTCGCGTCGGCCCAGTTCATCGAAGACTAACTTGAAGGCCTTCACAAACTGCTGCAGGTTTTGAAGCAGGACGTCGCCTCTCTCCCAGAGTGGTGATGCCCAGGCAGGGCTTTCCCATCAAGAAAGGAGAGGATGAAGGTCGTCTTAATAGAGTCACTGGAAAACTGTGAAGGCTGCAAGGAAAAGTGCATGAAGCACTGATTCAAGAATCCTCAGCTCAACTTAGGATCCCCTGTATATCTGGGAGATGTTGGAAGATGAATGGTGGTGGCCGTCGGAGAGGTCAAAGGAAGAACGGTAGCCGTGTTGCTGGTCGAGGCAGTAGAGGAATCCAGGCGGGCATTGAGTTGTTCCACTGAGCTGGCAAGGGCCTCCAAGAATTGCTGCTGCTGTTGGATTTTTTTGTGCAAGTCCCAGAATGGCCTGGAGACTGGAGAGATCTGCCAGGTCCATGGCCTTTGCAAGCTATTACGAAAGTGGACCCTTGAGCCGAGATGAGTAAGGTCCTACCTGAGAGAAGGCTTTCCAGACTCTCGTCGTCAGAAGGCGGATCTCAGTTCCAGTCCAGCTAGCAGTCAGCAGCAGACACGCAGATCCAGATATCAGTCCAGGGTTGAGGCAGGTGGCTAGCGGCGGAATCCAGAAAACAATTCAAGGATCAAGACAGGCAGCAACAGGTGAATCCAAGAAACAGTCCGTGGTCGAGATAAGTGGTGAACAGCAGAATCCAGTAGACAATCCAAGGTTTGAGACGGCCAGCAAACAGGTGAATCCAGGAAACAGTCCATTGTCAAGACAGGTGGCGAACAGCAGAATCCGGCAAACAATCCAAGGGTCGAGGCCAAGAGACAGTCCAAGAGGAGAGGAGCAGGACAGGAACAGAGAGGAACAGGAACCATGGATGAGGAGCAAACTCAACGCAGCCAGCAGCTTCAGGAGACCTGTTGCAGAGGCAAGGGTGGAGAGCAGGGACTGAGTTCAAATAGTCCCTGCTGGATGACGTCAGCGAGGAACCGTGGGAACCTTTCCTGCCGCAGTTTCTTTAAGGTCCGAAGTGGGGTGCACGCACCTATGCTGTGGTCAGCCTTGGAGGACTAGCGGCGTTCCCATCGCCCCTGAGGAATCACAGTGGCATCTTCCTGCCGCCGAGAAAGAGGGCAGCTCAGTTCCAGGACCCCGGCGGGTAAGGGAGGCCGGTCATGCATTGCTGCGGCCAGTGACCATAACACAAGCAAAGGACTGCTATCAAGGAAGAGCACTGAAACATTGTTATAGCATCCTTCAGACATGGATATCTGGCCAGTCAGTTTCTTCAGGCTGGAGCCGGTTATACATTGTACTGTGTTGCCTAATCAGACGGTTCCCCATGGCATAGCAGGAGATGATTTTGCCATCAAGACGTCATTGGTGAATAAGCTGAAATCTTCGCTACATACTATTAGTCCACATTTGATGACACTGCAACTTAACCAGCCCCAAGGATGATGTGCTGCTCTGTTCAGTGCAAACTGAGAGAGTCCAGATCAGATTTCCCACGTTCTGACATATGACCTCTGCCTCTGTGCCCTTTTTTTCTTCTCTCCTTTGCCCCTTTATCCTTTTCTCTCTTCCTACCCTTCTCCCTTCCTGCTCATCTGTCTTTCACCCTTCACATTCTTGTGCCCTTTTGTCCTACCCTCATTCCTTACTTCTTTCTCCTTTCCCCTTCCTACCTCCATGACCTTCTGTCATTCTTCTGTGTCTTTCATTCTATCTCCCCTCCATCCTTGAACCACTGACACCCCTTCTCC
Source organism: Rhinatrema bivittatum (assembly GCF_901001135.1). Classification (NCBI taxonomy): domain Eukaryota; kingdom Metazoa; phylum Chordata; class Amphibia; order Gymnophiona; family Rhinatrematidae; genus Rhinatrema; species Rhinatrema bivittatum. Next base: position 102,710,213 of record NC_042617.1, on the reverse strand, counting down.
CCCAGCAACATTTCAAAAGCATCCGTCTCCCAGATGCACTACTGAGAAAGTAGTTCGACTGATGTGGCGTGAAGGGATTCTCTTTGGTAAAAATCAGTTGGCATGATATTGGTAAGGAACTGCTGTTAGGATCCACAAGCCATTGTTCCTTGACTTGTCCACATAGGGGATCCCTAACCCCTCTCACCATTCCTCAGCTCAGTTTGGGGCCCCAGTTTCAGGCTATGGTCCTTGGCTTCTCCTCCTGCATGAATAACTCCTGGCTCCTACATGCAGGTTAGGGGACAGTGCAGCGGACCTGTAACAAGCTGCTGCTGCTGCTGTAAATTTTGTTCCTCCTTGCATAGCTCAGGTATGAAAGCAAAGATAGAACAGCAACTGAGAGGCTCCTCTAGGGCTGTAGAATAGAGGAGGCATGGCAGGCAGACCGCAGAAGGATGGACAGCTCTGCACATGTGTAGTTCCTGGGAAGGTTTGCCTGTCCTGGCTGCTTTATTAAATGGCTGGCTTACTGTTATTCAGGAAATGAGAATGAAAACATAAAGGGAATCAAAAATTAAAAGTAATCACTCTACCCCACACCTACTAAAGCCTGTCAAACTGTAAGCCTTTGACAAGATCAAAATAGTTTGTCAGTCCTAGATAAATAAAAATCTAAAATAACCTAAGATTTGGATTATCAGGGTAAACTTTCTTTGATTCTCTTGCTCCTTGTGCTTTATATGCTCCCATTCCACCACCCCCATCAATTAATAGTCTGGTGGACCCTCATGATCCCAAGAAATTAGAGCCACTATGAATCTTGATTTTGACCCACTTTCCACTCTTCAGTACTAGAAATAGTTTAGCATTTAATAGGTAGTAACCAGAGGTTTTCTAAGTCTGTTCCATTTGTCCGTTTATTACTGAGACCCCTGGTATCTTTAAATTCAAGTAGGGACTTCTGCGCTGGAACCGGGGAGCATCCTCACATTCAGCCTGGTCAGCACCATTTTCCAAAATGTCACAAACCTGATCTCGCCCAGTGCTGGTGCAAGGGACTATTGCCACTCTAGGCGGCAATAATGTAATGGATTCATATGATACATTCACTCTCTCTCTCTCTCTCTCCACGAACCCTGCAGATCACACACCGTGAACCTGCATGTTCTGTTCACATGCCACGACCTTTCCCAATCTCTCCACCCTCCTGTGCAGTTTTCAAAAATGCCGCACTTACATCCCACTATGGCGCTCCACCCACTTCTGGCACTCTAGGCATCTGCCTAGTCACCTAATGTTCCCACTGGCCCTGATCTTGCCCCAGCAATATGCCTGGATAAGGTCCGGGGATTGGACCTTGGCCCCATGGCATGGGACACTATTTTTTTTATAGTTGACTTAGGGATGAGGGGGGGGGGGGGGGGGGCAGGGCCATCACTGTATGGGCTCATTTTTGTATTTTTTAATTTTTGGAGGCAGCCCCAAGTTGCGCTGTGTGTCAGCACTGACTTCTGCTCAACCTCCCCATATGGCCACAAGATTTATTTTTTTTTTGTGTGCTGGCTCTTTAAATGTGAGATGGGAGGCTTGACACCCTCCTTAGAGTCCCAGGCCTCCCACCTCACATTTAACAATTTTAAAATAGGTGTTATTTTATTGCGGCTGGCCACCTTCTTGGTAGGCTGTGATACAATATTTTCATAGGATTGCCTGTGCAAGACCTTCTTTGCATGAATTTGTATTATTCATGCATGCAAATCACATGCAAAGAAGGTAATTGTTATGGGGAGGGTAGAAGAGCAGGGAGATGCAAACTATCACGTATCTCATATGATATTGTTGTGATATATTCTGTTTAACGTGCGTTAGAGCAATACCACGGCTTGATGGAAACTCCCAGTCTGAATGGTCTATGCTGTCTGTTCAATATATTTATCAAATAATTATTATGGTAAATAAACCATGCCAGTTAAGGTGCTGCAGTACTTTAACCACAGAAGGAAAGACATGTTAAAATGGACCAAATGTATTTGGTTAGCAGTAATAAGTAAACTCCTTGAGATCAAGGAGGTGTTTGGAAGTTCAGCTCTGTTTAAGCCCTCCTGTTGGTTTAACCTGATTATACTGGCCTGCTCATATAAAGCACAGATGCAAAAAAAGTATGTAATTCATTAATATATGCAAAGCTTCTCCTTTCAAACAGCAAGACTGTGGGACTCAATCAGATAGTCATGGTACTCAATACCACCTCCCCCACCCCCACAATCATTTGAAGCAAGCAGCAGTTCCGGTGGCTCCAATCAGCATTATTTAGAGCTAAAATGAATGGCTCACATACTTGCTATCCCTCTGAACACATTACACCTTGTTTTCACACATCTTTCCTTTCCCCAGTCCCTGCTGATATCTCTGAAGCTGTTAATTAGCCGTGGCTGCAGTCCTCTAGCTTTCCAAAGTGATGTATTGAAAATATCTGTGCACAATCCTTATAAAGCCCAGATGCTTGCCTACAGCCTGGTCCTACTCAAGAAGCTTGTAACATTTACACAGAGAGCAGGCTTCTACAAAGCCCAATGTACAGGAGGCAATTATGAAATATATGGATGCCTCAGGATGTTTTGATGCAGATGAACCAAGTGTTAGGATCATCAACTCCTGAAAGTATAAAAGAGAGGGAAGTTTATTATGTATGTTTGTGTGTATTCAACTAATGCCAGTTATGCAATATGAGATAATGTTAAGATATTTCCTTCTATGTTTGTTTAGCACTTACTGCTTATGATTAAACAAGGGGGTTGAGCTGATGTCATAAGACATGCCTTGTTTCTCTCTCTCTGGGACAGATGCAATGAAATGCACCCAGCCTAGCACACAGGTTAATGAATGGTTAGACGCACGTTTTGGACACGCTAGACTAACACCAAAATGCGCGCACAAACAATTGCGTAGCTGATAGTGCTCATCACATGTAAATTCCATGTAGATGAGGCTAGACGCTATTACCCCCTAATGCAGTAAATCCCCAGGCCTCCAATTCACACTTTCTAAACCGGAAAATTTAATGCCATCCCTGGAGTTGGCGTTAAGTCATTTGCGAGTCATAAGCTTATGAAAAAAACAAACTGTTCTCTGTGGTTCTGCCACAGAGGAGGAACCACAGAGAGCAGTAGATCTACTAAAGAATTAATGAAATGGATCAATTACAAAAAAAACAAAAAAATATCTGGATGCATAATATACACGCTCCAGACCAATCTTGCCCCTTGTTATATTGTGCGTCCAGAAATGTTTTTTTTTAATAATCAATACATTTCACTAATTCTTTAGTTGATGTTTAGTGGATCTAGTGTTCTCTATGGTTCATATTGAGTGCCCATAACAATAAGCACACAGCCACGTCTCCTTGGTGTTTGGGACGCACAATTTCTTCCTAGTGCGTCACTTTTAATGCATTGGCTCATTTAAATGCAGCATCGGGTGCCCAGGAGAGGTAGCTGTGCGTGTGATAGAAAAACAGGCGCCCAGTTTGGATGCACATTTTTATGCACATCTTATTGCATCAGCCTGGCTGTTTGCTGATTTCAAGTTTCACTTCTGATCTGCCCAGCATATGTGGTGCAATTTATAAAGAGTAGGCATTATTGTTTTTCATAAATGTTTTGTTTCTTAATTAAATATTAAACTGTTTTTTTAAAATTTATTAAGTGGTGTATGCATTCTTTCTGCTGGATTCCTTAATATGAACACAAGGTTGAACCACAGCCTCCAACACCAAGTACCCTCTACCTTTGGGAAGGAAGTCACTATATATCAAGCAACCAGAGTGTGGAAAGTGTTATTACTTGGTACCCATGGTTTGTTTCAAAGGTAAAGTGCTTTGCTTTGGCAATTTGGTGGAAAGCCTACAGAAGTCTAAAAAGTACCCTAGAATTTGCAGCACATGGATAGTATGAAAATTGTCCTGTAAAGGCACATTAAAATAAATATTGTTAGTTACAGAGCACAGATTTAAAGTATTCTAGGACACTAATCCAGCTTCTGAGTCTTCTGTATTCCAGGAAACAAACAATTCTGGAAATTATAAGGCAAAAGGAAAGAGTGCACAGGCAGACTGGACACTGACAGGCTAAGCATGTGAGCTGAAATAAAATTAAAATAAAGATTGGATTCAAGTTTTTAAGAGCTTAGAAGTTATTTTCGTAAAAGGATCTAACCAGCTAACAAAGATGAAACGTTTCTACTACAGATTGGCTATATTGAGCCACTCAAACAATGACATTCTGGGAGAAATGGTGGGGTTGGGGCAGGGAAGAGACTAGTGTTGAAACTTCAATGCCAGCTGGCTAAGTTACGCAATTATACTTGTGTGTAGGGATAGCTGGCATAAATCTAGCCAGCTATATTATAGCAGGCTTAGGTTTAAGACAATGTTCACCTTCAACCTGGCTGACAAGTTTGTAGCTAAAGAGGTACTTAAACATAGCTGCTCAACTTTTTGAAAATGCTCCCCTTAGCTTTTAAATCCAGTTAAAAAATCATAGATTTTCTCTAATTGGGCAATTTTCAAAGAGATTTCTGCAGGCAAACAAGTGTTTACCTGCAGAAGCCTCCCTTTTGAAAATGGCCCTCTCCTCTCTGTGGGGAAAAGTACATGTGCTGTGAACAACATGTCTACTATTCCTCATGGAGAAAAGGGCTGGGATGGGCCAGATGAACTACGCACTACAATTTCATTTTGAAATCCTGGCATGCATGCTTTGTAGAGATGTGAATCGGAAACGGAATCGGTTCCGATTCACATTCACATGTGGTTTTTTTTTTATCGGGCTCGATCGCGGTTTTGTTTATCGGCTGTGCCCAAGCCGATAAACAAAAAACCCACCCGACCTTTTAAAACTAATACCTTAGCTTCCCCCACCCTCTCAACCCCCCCAAAAACCTTTTACAGGTACCTGGTGGTCCAGTGGGGGTCCCTGGAGCGATCTCCCACTCCCGGGCCATCAGCTGCCACTAATCAAAATGGCGCCGATGGCCCTTTGCCCTTACCATGTGACAGGGTATCCGTGCCATTGGCCGGACCCTGTCACATGGTAGGAGCACTGGATGGCCCGTGCCATCTTGTGCTCCTACCATGTGACAGGGGCTGACCAATGGCACCGGTAGCCCCTGTGACATAGTAAGGCAAAGGCTATCGGCGCCATTTTGATTACTGGCAGCCGATGGCCTGAGTGCAGGAGATCGCTCCCGGACCCCCACTGGACCACCAGGGGCTTTTGGCAAGTCTTGGGGGACCATCCTGACCCCCACAAGACTTGCCAAAAGTCCAGCGGGGGTCCGGGAGCAACCTCCTGCACTCGGACTGATATATCGTCCAATATTTTCAATCGTCAAAAGCCCGATTCACATTCCTAATGCTTTGCACTGCAGAATATGCAGGTTAGAAATATCATTGTAGCACTGGAGGCCACTGGATTTTCCGAGGGAAATTCTGTAGGGAGTTTCCCTTTTGGAAATCAGTTTGCCAACCTGTGACTACAAAGGGCTTTGTACCTGTGGGCCTGCAAACATTGTGTCCTCTCTTAAAAATAGGCTGCTCAACTCCCTAATAGTTAGTGTTAGTAACTCCCTTATAGAAATACATGCATGCGAGTGGGGATAGGTCAAGATGGTGATGTAACAGGTCAGCATGTTGCTACTTTGCTGATTCTATTTCCTCTAATTGGTTACCGAGAATGTCGCCTAAGAAGAAAGGGAAAATTAGCATCTTCCCCTCTGAAACTCAGTCAGTACCTTTATTCCAGAAGATTTTAGATCGATTTGTAGTTCTAACTCCTGTTGATGATTGCTCAAGAAGCCCCATTGTACATGGTAATAAGGGAGCATCACTTTCACCAAGGGAGGAAGTGTCCTTCAGCCTGCTGGAAACTAGGCTGCTGCTGAACAAGAGAGGAGGGATGGCTGAGTGTGTAGCTGTGTTGCATTCTGATGAGGTCAGCTGTTAAGCGCCAGGCCATTCTTAAGCGCCAGGCCATTCTTTATGACGCTTATGTCCAGGGATACAAGAACACTCAGATTTTGGTAGAAAGCATAATTTTTTATTGAACAATATAAGTATTCTTGGGTGATGCTGATGCCATTTTTCTGACAAACTCACTACCAGCATCTCATCGTATACAGGAAGTGAACCATCTTTTATAGATAACATACAATATTGTACTGGGTTAGAAGATTCTAGAGTGCGTGACTACCCAGAATAATTTACATTGGTTGTCATGTCAATAGCATGATAAGATCATCCCTAAGATAACCCTGAGTATTTCTCCCAGGTGGGGCCCATTTACCATCACTCTTTAGATAGTCTTTTGTTCTGTTAGAATCTTGCTGGTCAGGGCAATTAACACATCTGAGGCTGTGTTTATAGAAACCCCTGAGAAAGAGTGCCTCTATTGTGATAGTATAGCCTGAAGTTCCCTCCGTTAGCTTCTGCTTTGTGTGACCCTATAATTAGGCATTACAGTATGGAGCCAGCTTCGACTGCCTGTCCAGATGTCCTGGGAATTCTGCAAGTCATGCTCAATAAGTCACTTAGAGTTCATACAGCCAAGACAGGCTAAGAAAGCAGAGGATTCTGGGTCAGTTTCCTTTCTCCATGTTGGTTTTCAGGCTCAGGTACACCCATCATAGTGCCATGGTGATGTTGGAGAGATCAGGTGTTCAGGCCCCTCTCACATTGGTTTCAGCAGAGACAGATGAGATAGTAGTACCATTTGACCTGGGGGCTGCTGGGGATTTGGAGATGAGGCAGCCAGTGAAGCACCCCCCCTTCCTTTTGGAAGATTAGGGCATGTTAGAGTATATGATGGATGTGATGCCATCCAGTTTGGGTGAGTCTTCTGTGCTTCTTGAGAAGCCTAAACTAATAACATTAAACTCTATATGGACAGTCCTTGTAAAGCTGGATACCTCAATTTTGTTATGTTCCTCAGAAATTTCCAAGTTATCCTAAAAGGTCAGTGTGTTGGCTCAAAGTATTGAGACAACTACTCAAGATCATGTGCAAAGGTGTAGGAAATTGGAGGCCGAGGTGAAACAGATTAAAGCTTTCAGTTCTATGATGACTCAAGATAAGATGGCTATGCGTTGAAGATAGACAACATTCAAACTCAAATAAAGCATCTTAATCGATGTATAATTATATTTTCCTGAGGGGGTTTTATCTCGTGACCTGTATAAGAGATATTTGGCTGAAATATTAAATATTACATCTGGTACTATCTCACAACTTAATACTTTATTACCTTCCTGTTGGCCCTCGGAGAAGAATACAGGAGAATTCTCAGGAACTAGCTCAAGCATCAGGGAAATTGTTAGATTTTTTCCAAAAATGCAGTTAACACTATTATGCAAAAGCAAGAAAGAGTGATATTATTCATATCTATAGTATTTGAACAGAATGTAAACTTAATTATGCATTCATTTTTATTAATCCAAATGCTTTGTTTCTGAGTCAGAGAGTGTGGATTTATCCTGACTGTGCCAGGAAAGGAGACAGAGGTTTTTGAATATGCACCAAGAGACTAGGGTAGGGGTGGACAACTTTGGTCCTCAAGAATCACAAACAGGCCAGGTTTCAGGATTCCCACAATGAATATGCATGAGATAGATTTGCATGCACTGTTTCCACTGTATGCAAGTCTATTGCATGCATATTCATTGTGGGAATCCTGAAAACCTGGTCTGTTTGTAGCTCTCGAGAACCAGAGTTGGCCACCTCTGACAAGGGCTTTAGATGCTTCATTTGTTACGTTATCTTTGTAGATGCCTAGTCAAATATAACTCTGTTAGTTGTGTTTCTTTTATGCCTGAATAATTAAAGTTCTTTCTTGATGCTTAGAAGCATAAACAGACACTGGTGAAGTCTGAATTAGTTTAGTGTATGTCCAGCAATCGAGATTGGTTAGGTTTAATTCATGTTGAATACTACCTTTCCTCTTTAATTTTCCTGGAATTCTCCCTTAATTTCTTTTCCTCCCTTCTCATTGTTCTTAAAAGTTAGTAAGTGAAGTCTAAGTTATTTTTCTTTAATTCTTTATTTCCTGAAAGCTGGTTATTATATGTACCTTCCTTTAATTCCAATGATATATGTGTTCTATGGAAATACCGGATAATTTTATAAATACAAGTAAAAAAAAACCCTGCCACATTCTTATAAGGTGTATAATGGACAGGTTGTGGTTATATGTGTATAGCACATACATACCTGATGAGGTGCTAGGGTAGTAAGGAGCAAGCAGGATTGATTCAAATCCAGCTAAGAAGATGCTCAGGACTGTACTATTGCATTTCCCACTCTGTGAACATTATTTTTCTTTCCTTCATAATAAAGTCTCTATCTTACAGCTGTGTCCTACGCCACTGAGACTACGCCTGCTGATGGTGAGTCCACTTAGATTTAGGGAAATTTTCAGCTGTGGTTAGGCTTGTAAATACAAATTTTCCTATTCGTAACTTAGCCAGCTAATTTGGGGAGTATGGTTGAAAATACACATCTTAAAGTAAAGCCATCTAAAATGTGCTGCCATTTCTTTCCCCTTAAGCCCTGATCTCAAATTATATACCCCTTCCCCAACAAGACGCTGTTGCCTCTCTCCAACATCCAGCTTTAACAAATACCTTCTGGTGGCCCCCATTTCAGAAGATCCCAGTACTGTGTTCCCCCTCCCCCAATTTAACAATACCTCCAGCAGGACTCCAAGAAGATCCAGGCCTCCCAGAACCCAAGACCCTTTTGTAATTTCAACTCATGATTCTACAGCGTCTTCTGTTTTCACCATCAGAAGTAACATAATCTCCCTTCTGCTGGCACTGCTGAGCTATGCAGAATGGTGACACTATGTGTTACATAGAAACATAGAAATGACGGCAGAAGAAGACCAAACGGCCCATCCAGTCTGCCCAGCAAGCTTTCGCACTTTTTTCCTCTCTCACATACTTACCTGTTTCTCTTAGCTCTTAGTAACCTTTTTTTATTCTATTTCCCTTCCACCCCCACCATTAATGTAGAGAGCAGTGTTGGAACTGCATCTAAGTGAAATAGCTTAATTTAATTAGGGGTATTAACCACCGCAATAAGCAAGCTACACCCATGCTTATCTGTTTATTCAGACTGTGTAATTCAGTCCTTGTTGATTGTTGCCTGAATATAGATCCACCTTTCTTCATTCTCTCCTGTTGTTGAAGCAGAGAGCCATGCTGGCTATGTATTGAAAGTGAAGTATCAGTCTTGCTCCCCTGCCGTTGAAGCAGAAGACTATGCTGGATATGCGTGAAGTGTCAAAATTCCTCCCCTGCCGTTGAAGCAGAGAGCTATGCTGGCTTTGCATTGAAGTGAAATATCAGACTTGCTCCCCTGCCGTTGAAGCAGAGGGCTATGCTGGATATGCGTGAATTGTCAAATTTCCTCCCCTGCGTTTGAAGCAGAGAGTTATGCTGGATATGTGTGAAGTGTTAAACTTCCTTCCCTGCCGTTGAAGCAGAGAGCTATGCTGGATTTGCATTGAAAGTGAAGTATCAGGTATTTTTTGGTTTGGGGTAGTAACCACCGTAACAAGCCAGCTACTCCCCTGCTTTTATGTGGTTGCAAATTCTTTTTTCCACATTTCCTCTTGCCATTGAAGCATAGAGCAATGTTGGAGTTGCATTATTGATTAAGGATATTCATCTCCAGGTAGTAGCCATCATTCCTTCAAGCCACCCCCATGCCTCAAAAAAGCCTCTTTTGCCATGGCGCAATTGGCGCAACCTCATGGGCTATGTCCTAAGGCTTGTGCCTATGGTGGGTAGCGAGTCTTAGCATGGGTCAGACTATGATAGAGTCCAAGAGTCTATACCTAGACAAAGCTGGGGCTGAAGACTTGATAGAGGCAAGGCTGCTGAGAATGACGACTTGAAGACTGAAGTGGAGTTGATGACTGGAACAGGCTGAAGGCTTCAGCAAGCCTGGTTACTGGAACCAGGATGAGACAGGAACCAGGAGACTTTGCTGAAGAAAAGGCTGGACATCGGAAGAGCCCTTTTATAGGGCAAGAACAGTGACATCATCTGAAGATGTCACAAACGTTTTCTGCTACAGACCCCTTAAAAGAAACTGTCATACATGCGCCTAAGAAAGTGCACAGCAGGAGCAGTAGCATCTGCTGTGAATTGGCGGGTACTGTTATGCCTGTCGGTCGCAGATGGCTGCAACCTCTGTTGCTCATCTCCTTTTTGCCTGCACCAGTAATTCTCGGACAATTGGCGACCTCTGCCAGGCCCCATCAAGGACTTCCTTCCTGCTGAATTCCACTCCTTCAGAGACGCTTGCTTCGCTACGCTGAACTCGTTCCTGACCAGAGGCTTGAACGCTTTAGGTACCCACTCCTCGGGAGCCTTGTTGCGTTCTGGCTATCCGCTCCTTGGAACGCCCTCCTGCCTAGAATCTCTCTACTCCTACTCTGGGCTAGTCTGGTTCAGCCTTGTGACTTTGCTACCTTCTGCTGATGGAACCCTGTGCCTCGGGCCATTACCGTGATCACCTCAGCAACCTGCCTTGCACAATTCAGAGTGAGTACCATCTGCTCTTCAGCTCCGCTGACCTCCTGCTCTACTCTTAATATTCTCCTGTGATCCTCGGCATACGCCTCGCTGTGGGCCACTACCAGATCAATACAGTGTTTCCAGCGAAGGAGGGATTCCCCGGCGTACCCCGCTCTGCATCTACGAGCCACCCATACCTCTGGACTGTATCTATCTATCCCACTTGGTGGGATCCTCTACATTTTCAGTATAATAAAGTCTATTGCTGTTATGTCCATCTCAGCTAAGGCCACGCCTATCGTGGTGAGTCCCCACAGGGCTCCTCCCTGTGGGTGGAGTCAGCTCTCACCCCAATCCAGGGTCTACAAACATACCAGAATATAACAAATAAAAATATCCAATAGTCCTTTTAACCTTGCCCAGCAAGACTATTAAGTGAAATCCACGAAGCTATCTCACCAGCCTTGATTCAGCTAGTTAACCTATCATTAACCTCCGGCACTTTTCCACATTCTCTAAAACAAACATCCATTCTTCTGATTCCAAAAAAGAAAATAACGGATCCAATAAACTTAACTAATTATCCACCAATTGCCTCTCTAACTACATCAGCAAAAATAATCAAATCAGTAGTACTTCACCAAATAAATGACTATATTGAAGAAAACAATATTCTGCACCCAAACCAACATGGATTCTGCAAAGGACACAGTACTGAATCTCTCCTACTCTCATCTTTTGATTCTATAATCCATAGTTTCGACTCCAACATTGACTATATTCTAATATTTCTCGATATTTCTGCAGCCTTTGATGCCTTAGATCACAACATCCTTTGTTCTAACCTTCAAAATATTGGCATTAATGGGAAAGTCCTTCAATGGTTCAAGTCTTTTCTGGCCCCTATCATTCAAACTGGTACTACAATGACTCAGGAGTACCTCAGGGTTTGGCCTTATCTGCCATATTATTCAATATTTATCTGCTACCACTCTGTCATCTTCTATCATGTCTCAACATAAATTTTAAAATATATGTTGATGACATCCAATTTATTCTGCCATACAACATGTCTTGGAGTCAAACTTTATCATTACTTACTTTTTATCTAAAAGCAATAAACACAAGGTTATCTCATAACCAATTCATACTTAATGCAGCAAAATCAGAACTAATTTATCTACCATTCCAAATTCAACCTGCGCCCCTCCTTCAGAACTTAAATTCTAAAATTGTTCTATCTCTATATCCAGAGAAGCCTGTTAATCTAGGTGGCATTATAGATTCTAAATTAACCATGACAACCAATATTTCATGTTACAAAAGCCTCTTTTTATAAAATTTGCTTATTAAAAAAATAGAACCTCTTCTTTTTCCAAATGACTCGTTCTGTACTTCAAGCTTTAATTCTAACTAGTTTAGACTATTGTAACTCACTTTATTTAGGTCTTCCTGACTATATCCTACAACCTCTTCAACTAATCTAAAATTATGCTGCTTGACTACTCATCAATGCACACCACAAAGAACATATCACTCCAGTTTTGAAACAATTACACTGGCTACCAATTCATCATTGCATTCAATACAAAACCTTAACCATTATTCACAAATTAATTCATACTGCATCATCTATATGGCTGTGTTTGTCCTTTTATCTCTATCAATCCCCACGCCATTTAAGTTCAATTGATAAAAAAACTACTTACAAGTGCCAAACATCAAAATTGCCAGATTAGACTTAACTAGGAAACATTCATTCCTTCTCTGTAGCGGGATCCGTACTCTGGAATTCACCTCCCAATTTCATCTGTCAACTTACTACAAAAAACAACTTTAAAAAAGCTGTCAAAACTTAGCTATACTCACTAGCATTTCCCAATTCCCAAACATGAACCCCTTTCCCTCCATTTTTACAAATCAATGTAACAACCCTTCTTTGCTTAAAACTCTGTCTAATCTCTTATGTTTTTACAGTATTGTTTTATTTCTTTTGTATAGATTGTGTATGTTTTTATATGTAAACCGCTTAGATCTGCCACAGTACATATAGGTGGTATAGAAAAAACGTTTAAATACATAAAATAAATAAATAAATAAGAGCCATAAGCAGGCCTGATTTCCAGGATATTTTCAATGAATTTTCATGCACTGCCTCATTTGTATGCAAATAAATGGCATGCATATTCATTGTGGATATCCTGAAAACAAAGTCTGTTTGTGGCTTTTGAGGACTGGAATTGGAACCCCTGTACTAAGTTTTGAATCTGTTCTCTGATGGGGCAGGTAGGTCTTGGGTAGAACACAGACATGGTTTAGTCAAGCCAGGTGGTATAAGGCAAGTAAAACAGCTATGGAGGTTCATGCTGACTATATGTGGGAGCTGAGAAATAGTCTTAATAGAGACTTTCCTCCAGCCCATAGGGATGAAAAGAGTACCAAATTCTCTCCTGGGCATACTGTCTGTATGGATACTGGTGGTTGTGAGGAGGGGAAAATAATTTCTAAAGATGTTTAATATTTTTAGCAATTTAAGTTTGACTCATTTTCGTCTGCTTTTTTTAAACTGTTTAGAAAATGCAGGGCAAAATTATAAGAACATAAGAACATAAGAAATTGCCATGCTGGCTCAGACCAAGGGTCCATCAAGCCCATATCCTGTTTCCAACAGAGGCCAAACCAGGCCACAAGAACCTGGCAATTATCCAAACACTAAGAAGATCCCATGATACTGATGCAATTAATAGCAGTGGCTATTCCCTAAGTAAACTTGATTAATAGAAGTTAATGGACTTCTCCTCCAAGAACTTATCCAAACCTTTTCTGAACCCAGCTACACTAAGTGCACTAACCACATCCTCTGGCAACAAATTCCAGAGCTTTATTGTGCGTTGAGTGAAAAATAATTTTCTCCAATTAGTCTTAAATGTGCTACTTGCTAACTTCATGGAATGCCCCCTAGTCCTTCTATTATTCGAAAGTGTAAATAACTGAGTCACATCTACTTGTTCAAGACCTCCCATGATTTTAAAGACCTCTATCATATCCCCCCTCAGCCGTCTCTTCTCCAAGCTGAACAGCCCTAACCTCTTCAGCCTTTCCTCATAGGGGAGCTGTTCCATCCCCTTTATCATTTTGGTTGCCTTTCTCTGCACCTTCTCCATCTCAACCATATCTTTTTTGAGATGTGGCGACCAGAATTATACACAGTATTCAAGGTGTGGCCTCACCATGGAGCGATATAGAGGCATTATGACATTTTCTGTTTTATTAACCATTCCCTTCCTAATAATTCCTAACATTCTGTTTGCTTTTTTGACTGCTGCAGCACACTTAGCCGACAATTTTAAAGTATTATCCACTATGATGCCTAGATCTTTTTCCTAGGTGGTAGCTCCTAATATGGAACCTAACATCGTGTAACTACAGCAAGGGTTATTTTTCCCTATATGCAACACCTTGCACTTGTCCACATTAAATTTCATCTGCCATTTGGATGCCCAGTCTTCCAGTCTTGCAAGGTCCTTCTGTAATGTATCACAGTCTGCTTGTGATTTAACTACTCTAAATAATTTTGTATCATCCGCAAATTTGATAACGTCACTCGTCGTATTCCCTTCCAGATCATTTATATATATACAAGCCGTAAAGCCCGTTAAAACGGGCTACATCCCTCTGTCTCTCACCTCCCCCTCATTCTCTCTCCCCTCACTCTTCACCACCCCCCTCCCCCACCCACTCCTCTCCACCCTCCCTCTCCTCTCACTCAGTCTCTCCCTCCCTCTCTCCCCCCTCTCCCTCACTCCCTCCCACTCAGTCCCCCCTCTCCCTCCCACTCACTCAGTCCCCCTCCCTCCCTCCCACTCACTCAGTCCCCCTCTCCCTCCCTTCCTTCACCCGCCTCCATTTCCTTCCGACGCCGTACTCGCGACTCCTCGCAGCCCACACCCAACTCCATTTCCTCCTGGCGCCGTAAGCGCGACTTCCCGCAACCCTCACCCGGCTCCATTAACTCCTCCCGCTCCTGCCGGCAGATCTCGGGGGGGGGGTCACTCCCACGCCCCCCCCCCCCGAGATCTGCCGGCAGGAGCGGGAGGAGAAGTAGCGGCACCGCGTGCCGGCAGATCTCGGGGGGGGGGGGGGCGCGGGAGTGACACACCCCCCCCGAGATCTGCCGGCAAATCTGGGGAGGAGAAGTAGCGGCACTGCGCGCGTGCGGCGCCGCTACTTCTCCTACCGCTCCTGCGGCCCCACCGCCATTTTTTTTTTTCTGACCGACGTCCTTGCCCGCACATGCGCAGTAGAGCTGTGCTCTACTGCGCATTTGCGGGCCGTCGGTCACAGGCCATTTATAAGGTAGATATTGAAAAACACCGGTCCAAGTACAGATCCCTGAGGCACTCCACTGTTTACCCTTTTCCACTGAGAAAATTGACCATTTAGACCTACTCTCTATTTCCTGTCTTTTAACCACTTAGTAGTCCATGAAAGGACATCGCCTCCTATCCCATGACTTTTTAGTTTTCGTAGAAGACTCTCATGAGGGACTTTGTCAAACGCCTTCTGAAAATCCAAATAACTACAACTACCGCCGGTTCACCTTTATCCACATGTTTATTAACCCCTTCAAAAAAATGAAGCAGATTTGTTAGGCAAGACCTCCCTTGGGTAAATCCGTGTTGATTGTGTTCCATTAAATCATGTCTTTCTATATGCTCTACGATTTTGATCTTGAGAATAGTTTCCGCTATTTTTCCCGGCACTGAAGTTAGGCTCACTGGTCTATAGTCCGGATTGCCCCTGGAGCCTTTTTTAAATATTGGGGTTATATTGGCCACCCTCTAGTCTTCAGGTACAAAGGATGATTTTAATGATTGGTTACAAATTTTAACTAATAGATCAGAAATTTCATTTTTTAGTTCCTTTAGTACCCTAGGATGCATACCATCCGGTCCAGGTGATTTGCTACTCTTTAGTTTGTCAATCTGGCCTACTACATCTTCCAGGTTCACAGTGATTTCGTTCAGTTCATCTGACTCATCACCCCTGAAAACCATCTCTGGAACTGGTATCTCCCCAACACCCTCACTAGTAAACATGGAAGCAAAGAATTCATTTAGTCTTTCTGCAATGGCCTTATCTTCCCTAAGAGCCTCTTTAACCCCTCGGTCATCTAATGGTCCAACCGACTTCCTCACAGGCTTCTTGCTTTGGATATATTTAAAAACAATTTTATTATGAGTTTTTGCCTCTATGGCCAACTTCATTTCAAATTCTCTCTTCGCCTGTCTTATCAATGTTTTACACCTAACTTGACAATGCTTATGTTTTATCCATTTTCTTCAGATGGATCCTTCTTCCAATTTTTGAAGGATGATTTTTTGGCTAAAATAGCCTCTTTCACCTCATCTTTTAACCATGACGGTAATTGTTTTGCCTTCCTTCCACCTTTCTTAATGCGCGGAATACATATGGACTGCGCCTCTAGGATTGTATTTTTAAACAATGTCCAAGCCTGTTGAACACTTTTAACCTTTGCAGCTGCACCTTTCAGTTTTTTTCTAACTATTTTCCTCATTTTATCAAAGTTTCCCTTTTGAAAGTTTAGTGTTAGAGCTGCAGATTTATTATTGTCCCCCTTCCAATTATTAATTTAAATTTGATCATGTTATGATCACTGTTGCCAAGTGGCCCCACCACCGTTACCTCTCTCACCAAATCCTGCATTCCACTAAGAATTAAATCTAAAATAGCTCCCTCTCTTGTTGGTTCCTGAACCAATTGCTCCATGAAGCAATCATTTATTATATCCAGGAACTTTATATCTCTATCAAGTCCTGATGTTACATTTACCCAATCAATATTGGGGTAATTGAAATCTCCCATTATTATTGCACTGCCAAATTGGTTTGCTTCCCTGATTTCTCTTAGCATTTCATCATCTGTCTGACCATTTTGTCCAGGTGGACGGTAGTATACTCCTATCACTATACTCTTACCCAACAGACATGGGATTTCTACCCATATAGATTCTACTGAGCATTTAGTCTCTTGTATGATCTTTATCCTGTTGAACTCTATACCCTCCCGGACATAAAGTGCCACACCCCCACCAAGTTGATCCTCCCTATCATTGCGATATAATTTGTACCCTGATATAGCACTGTCCCTTTGGTTATCCTCCTTCTACCAAGTTTCTGATACCAATTATGTCAATCTCATCATTTGCTGCTATACACTCTAACTCTCCCATCTTACTTCTTAGACTTCTGGCATTGGCATACAGACATTTCAAAGAGTGGTTTTTTTTTTTGTTTTAACACCCTGCTTTTCAGTTGTTTGGGATAATTCGGAAATCATCAGCTTTGGTGATTTTTTACATATAGGCATATGGACCATGTTTGCTTTTAATGGAACCTCTCTGTTGGGATGCCCTAACTCTCCTGTTTCATTAGTATCCTTCAAGGATACATTTCTCCGAACATGCACTGCTGAGTGACTGTTGGCTTTCCCCCTTGTTCTAGTTTAAAAGCTGCTCTATCTCCTTTTTGAAAGTTAGTGCCAGCAGCTTGGTTCCACTCTGGTTAAGGTGGAGCCCATCCTTTCAGAAAAGTCTCCCCTTTCCCCAAAAGTTTCCCCAGTTCCTTACAAAGCTGAACCCCTCTTCCCTGCACCATCGTCTCATCCACGCATTGAAACTCTGGAGCTCTGCCTGCCTCTTGGGACCTGCACTTGGAACAGGAAGCATTTCAGAGAATGCCACCCTGGAGGTTCTGGATTTTAGCTTCCTACCTAAATTCTTAAATTTGGCTTCCAGAACCTCTCTCCCACATTTTCCTATGTCGTTGCTGCCCACATGTACCACGACAGCCAGCTCCTCCCCAGCACTGTCTATAATCCTATGTAGGTGACGCGTGAGGTCTGCCACCTTCGCACCAGGCAGGCAAGTTACCAGGCGGTCCTCACGTCCACCAGCCACTCTGATAGGGACTTCCTGGCTCATTTAGTCTGTTCAACTTCCCTTCCTACCGTAGATTCTGCTTGATCATCCATTAACTTTCATTTCCATATCACTAGGGATCCTCCTGCTTGTCCCAAGTGTTCACTAGGTCAAAGGTGGGCATTTCACTACACCATTGGGGTGTGGGGATAGCGACCTGATTAGCTTGATGCCTGGTGACTGTTATCACTTCTAGTGTGGGGAGATTCCCTCATTTGCCAGAGCCTATCTGATGTGGCACCCTCCTTGGCAAGTTGGTTTGCAAGGTCATTGCCTGCCTTGTCGGTACCCATGACTTTACAATGACCTTTTATCTTTTTCCAGTAGATTGTCATTTCTTTTACTTGTACTAACTGATGAGACCACAGGGTGATTCTCCTCCCATGCTATTCCTACTCTGGCTACTAATTCGTGGTCACTATCCCTGCGGAAAGCAGAACCGTCAACATAGGCTTTAGGAAAACAGTTGTATGTTTCTTCTTCATGGGCATGACAGTGGGGTTCTGTTGTCTTGGTCTCAGGGAGGGATGTGAATCATTTTTGAACGATTAAAATTATCGTCCGATAATTTTAAAATCGTTCTAAACCGTTAGAGTACACGATACAATACAAATGCCCACGATTTATCGTCAGGAGCATTTATATTGTATCGTTAAATAGGGCACGGGAATTATTTGGGGGAGGGTGGGAAAACCGGCACACCAACACAACCTCTAAACCCACCCCGACCTTTTAAAACAAATTCCTTACACTCCCCCACCCTCCCGAACCCCCCCCAAAATGTTAAATTACCTGGTGGTCCAGTGGGGGGGGGGGGGGGGGGGGGGGGGGGGGGGGTCCCCGGCGCGATCTCCCGCTCTCGGGCCATCGGCGCCATTTTGGCTACCACTGATAAAAAGGCGCCGATGGCCCAAAAAAAAAACAAACCCACCCCGACCCTTTTCAAATTACCCCTTTGCTTCTCCCACCCTCCCGACCCCCCCCAAAAACCTTTTAGATGTACCTGGTGGTCTAGCGGGGGGTCCAGGAGCCATCCCTTCAGTCGTGCCGGTGCCGGTGCTGGAGGTTTCAAAATGGCGCCGATCGCCTTTGCCTTTAACTTGTCACAGGGAGCGACCGGTACATCTAAAAGGTTTTTGGGGGGGTCGGGAGGGTGGGAGAAGCAAAGGGGTAATTTGAAAAGGGTCGGGTGGGTTGTTTTTTTTCGGGCCATCGGCGCCTTTTTATCAGTGGTAGCCAAAATGGCGCCGATGGCCCGAGAGCGGGAGATCGCGCCAGGGACCCCCCCCCCACTGGACCACCAGGTAATTAAAAAATTTTGGGGAGGGGGGGGTCGGTGGGGTTTTGTTTATCTGCTCAGGCCTCACTAAAAATTTAACAATGTGAATTGGAATTGTTCACAATCTCTAACGATCCGATTTTCCCTCCCACCATCCGAACCTGATCGTTAAGACGATCGGGCACACGATTCACATCTCTAGTCTCAGGTTCCAAGATCAACTCCGGTTCTTGTTCAGCAGTGCACTCATGTAATTCAGCTAAATTTTGAGCCACATTGCTTTTATGTCCTTGGGCATATCACACCTCAAATGGCCAACCTTGAAGAGTGAGTGTCCAGGAAGCGATTTTGCTGCTGGAAACCTGACTGGCTTTGATTCGGTCACTGGCTAAAAAATGTGTGGACTGATGACAAGTCTCTACTATTAGTTTCTTCCTTTGCACATGCCTTCTGAAGTGCCCATACTGTGGTTAGCAGGGATTTCTCACACTCTGAATATTTCTTTTCCACATTTGTCAGAGCTTTACTAGCATTTACAATGACCCGTTGGTCAGTATCATGTTTCTGGTACAAGACAGCACTCATGCATTGTAGAGTAAAGGCTAATTCTAGGAAAAAGCTCCGCCCACTTTCTGGATAAGTGAGACAGGGAGCTTTACCCAGGATTCCTTTAAACTCATCCATGGCTGCTTGCTGCTCAGATCCTCACTGCCTGGGTTCATCCTTCCTCAGGAGTTTTACCAGAGGGGCTGTGTGATCTCGGCATACTGGTCTATGAACTGCCATGAGTAATTGCATATTCCCAGGAAAGAATGTAACTCTTTGAGTGGTGGGTGTTTTTATTTTTTGTAAGGCTTCTATTCTTTTCTTTTGGGGGCATAGACCCTCTGCTGAGACTTCAGAATCCTAAGTAATTAAGTGACTTCCTACACCACTGTCCTTTTGAAAGAGACAGTTTGGCTCCCACCACATGCAGCTGGGCCTAGACATGATCAATATCTTTCAGATGCTACTGAAAGTTGGTATTTTAGTTATGATGTCATCCATATACACTAAGGTACCCCTAGTATCTGTATCAGGTAATGCCTTGTGTAGGAAAATGTTAAAGTTTGCTGGTGAATTCAGATACCCAAAGGGAGTTTTGCTCCAGGTGTATTGTTTCTTCCCAAAATAAAATCCCTAGGATTCAATGGATAAAACTCTGTTAGCAAGGTTAGGGGTGTAGGGACCTGTCTACTACAGGACACTTCAAAATGCCCTCCCACCTTACATGCAAGCCTAAATCAGGAAAAGACAATGTGTATTCTCCTCAGAAACTGACTTGTATTTATCAGATTTGGCAGGAGATAGCATTATGAAATAACAATTCCTGGCTCTAACATCCTGGCCACTAAGAACCAGTTTTCCATAGACAAAGTTCTGTATCATGGGTGATTTCACAATTGCCATAAACCTTAGCCTGCTTAACATATTAATCCTTATAGTGAACCTATTTACCCTTGGTCCCAGCTTCAGGCGATACCTCTCTGTTTACCTCTGAAGCAGATGTTGGTGCAGGAGAAGCTTGCTTCCTGGGCTTGGTTCTGGCAGAGCAGGTAGACAGTCCCAGAAGGAGACTTGATTCTGGCTCTGATACTTGCTGGGCTGTCTGGATTTGCTCTCACCCCTCACCATCCCAGACTCCGTGTCACTCTCTGCACCTGAGCTGGGTGTCTCCTCTCTATAGTCTTCTTCCCCAGTCTCTTGTCCATACCTAGACTTCTCCCTCCTCAATAGCAGGGCTGCTGGTCTGCTTCAGGTTTCCCTTTTTCTTTTCTTTCAGGGGTCCCTTCTCTGGTTTCAAGGTTTTTGCTCAGGATTCCCCTGAAGAGATCACTTCCCCAGGGGGTCCTTCTTTTTCTTGGGTCTTGTTCGGTTTTTGCTCCCCCCTTCTTTACCCCCATCTTATACTTTCCATCTGATAAATATGCATAAACTCATGCATAATCACATGGTGGGTGGAGGGCTTTTGTTTGCGTATTGCAGGTCTTTCCCCCCTCCCCATTTCCTCAGGGGGGGTCCTGCCATGTTGCAGGTCTTCTTCCACATCCCTATTTCTTTGGGAGGAGAACTGCCATGTCTGTATGTCAAGCTGTGTGCCAGAGTGTTTTTCTCTGTCTCTGATTCCTCCCCCCCCCGCCCCCCCACCTGATTCCTCCCCCCCCCCCCCGCCCCCCACCTTTCTGACTTGTGGACTTGCCTTGGCTCATTTCCCTTTTTTTCCCTTTCTTCCCCCTTGGCTTGGCTCATTTCCCTTTTTTTCCCTTTCTTCCCCCTTTTTCCCTTTCTTCCCCCTCCTTAGGCCTTTTTCTCCCCCCTCCTTAGGCTTTTCCCCCCATCCCAAGGCTTTCCCTTTCGCCTCTCCTTGCCCGCCCTTCCCCTTTTATCTTCCTACAATTTTACAAAATTGTTCATTTTAGTCCGATATAATCAATCCTATGCTAATTGTCACTAATGTAAATATTCCTTTTTCTGTAAATAAGTTCCTTTTATTTCTTATGTTAACGGTTGTTTTTTATACTCTCACTCTTGCTACCTATCTTTCCCTCTCTCCTTCCTGTCTCCCTTACCCCCCCCCCCCCCTTTTTCTGGCCTGCTCCCATCCCCCGGCCCCCTGTTCATTGTAATTTCCTCCTTTAACTGAGTTACTTGTAAACCGGCGTGATGTGCCTCACGAACGTCGGTATATTAAAAGTTGTTAAATAAAATAAATAAATAAAATGACTTCTGTTTATGAGCTTAAGTTGTATTGTCTCTCTGTTGTTTTTTTTTAGACAGACATTTCAAACAAGCACATCTTGATAAAGTATTTTTTAGTGTATCAGGATAAAGTCTCTTCTTTTTTTCTTTTTTTTTGCTGAGACAGTACTGTTTTGCTAGGGGCATAGATTCTTTCTCTTACTTTTACAGTACTTTTGGGGCCTGACAGCAACTGGCCTGTGCATTTCTTGGCTATTATTATTCATTTTTAGTGATTCAGTGTAAAACATGAGATATCTCCCTACAACCCCAGCATTCACACACACACATAAAATATAAAGCTTATTACAGTCAGAAAACAAACTGTCAGCATATTAGAAAGTTGTAGAATATGAGGGACTGCTAGCATGCAAGACCAGCCTGTGTTCACAATTTAAAAAGCAACATGTTTACCATATAAATAGTTCTTATTCATCATCTTTCCCCCATAGCTCTCCTCTTCATGAAGGGACACCAATCATAGAATACTAGACATAGACTCCATGCAATTCTCAAGCCTTACCTTGCTCTTATAATCTCACAACCTCTTTCACTCTGATCAGCAAGGCTAGCGGCACTGGGTACTGGAACATCATTTGTCACACACCAGGATTCTTTTCGTTACATCACATATTCTGTATCCCCAAAAGTCATGCTATAATACAGGGGATTCTGCCTTTATACATTCCATTCTTGAAAGTACTCTACTATTTCTTCAAAACATCCATCATACATATTGGCTGGCATAAAACTTTGTATTTATTTATTTATTTAAATTTGCTTATAGTAAAATACTATCCTAAGTAAAGAACAATAAATGTAAACATTGTTCATAAAACATAATAAAACAATCAAACAAAATCATATACAATAAAATAATTAGCAATTATACATTTACATTAAGCAAAAGCCTGCATAAATAAATAATGCATGTAAAGCTGCTGAGAAGGAATTCTGTAATGTGGGGCAAACCACAGAAATACCTGCCCCCATGTTGAAATTTAATTTACATCTTTAACAGAGGAAATTAAAAGCAAACTTAATTGTGCAAGCGCAAAGTAAGCAAAGGATGATGCAGTGGCTTTCCTTCATGCATAAGTTTGAATATCAAAATCATTATTTTAAAAGAAATTTTTATTGAACTGACAATCACTGTAGTTTTAAAATGGAAGTAATATGATCAAACCATGGGCTAGATGTAATAAGCCAGTCTGCAGGATTTTTTATTATTTGTAAGACCTGCAACTGAGTTTTTGGCAAACCCACATTTAAAGAATTGCAGTAGTCCAAAGAAATAACAATAAAAGCTTGCAGCAGAGTTCATAGCCTAGGATATCCAGCATAGCTCCTACTGTCACTGTTCTGAGCAGGGATGAAAACAAGGAATATGCATTTGTTTAAAATGAATGTGCAATCCAAAATGAATGGGATGCTATTAATTTTATTTTTAGTTTCTCCAAAACAAATAGAGGGATCCCATGCATAAAATGAATTCTATTTGACCTATTTACTTTGTTCTACGTTCATTTCTATAGGCTATTGAAATCTATGGGCCATAGAAATAAAAAAGAGCAAGTGTGACTTTAACAACCAGCCCTTTCCTGTTTGACCTCATTGCCTTGTCAGAGTCTCTGCAGGACATGTTGGCAAAGAGATCACTGGCATGATAAATCACAGTGAAGCATTTTTCTAATTAGCCTATTACTGCTCTCTGGATTCAGTGAGCATATGTGAGACGTGCTGTGCATTTCTTCTGTAGACTTTGTCTGGGAAGGACATTGTGGGGTAGATTTTCAAAGGGTTACGCATAATGCACGAAAACCTACCCCAAACCCCCCTCTGCGTGCGCCAAGCCTATCTTGCATAGGCTGCTGGAGAGCGCAAAGCCCCAGGACGTGCGTAGGTCCCAGGGCTTTCCTGGGGGGGCATGTTGGGGGCATGTCGGGGGGGCGTGTCGCGACTGGCGCGTTATTGGGGGCATGTCGGGGGCATGTTGAGCGGCGTCTCGTGGCTGGCACGTCATCAGGGGTGTTCCGGGGGCATGGCCGCGGCCTCTGGACCAGCCCCCAGACCGGACCATGGTGTGATGGCGGCCGGCCCGGTGCACGCAAGTTACTCCTGCCTTGGGCAAGCGTAATTTGTGCAACAAAGGTAGGGGGGGGGGGTTTAGATAGGGCCGGGGGGGGGGGGGGGTTTAGGTAGGGGAAGGGAGGGGAAGGTGCAGGGGGTGGAGGGAATGGAGGCAGGCTGCGCGGCTCGGCGTGCGCAGGCTGCCGATTTTGGGCAGCCTTGCACGCACCGACCCCGGATTTTAACAGATACATGCGGCTACGTGCGTATCTATTGAAATCCGGCGTACTTTTGTTTGCACCTGGTGCGCAAACAAAAGTATGCACATGTGTAGTTTTATAAAATCTGCCCCTGTATATTGAGCTCTCACAGAACAATCAAAATTTAAACTTTAAAAAAAGATTTTTGGCGCTGCTTGTCTTTACTGCACTGGCCTTGTCCACTGAGCAAAGAAAGGCAGGCACTGCCAGTAAGCAGTGGCACATTGCCATTGATTTTTCTCTTCTCTGGGGAGAGTTAAGGGAGGGTTTGAGTATGGGTGAGAGAGAGTGGGGACTAGAGATAATTACAGCAGGTGCTAATGAGTGATTATTTTTCTCTGTCTGGTGAGGTGAGCAGGGCACAGAAACTGCAGCAGACAGAATACCAGGCTGCCAGTGTTTTGTGGAGCCTGTTAGTCTCAGCAGTGCACTAGTTTACAATACTGCATTGCCTGTGTGTATGTGTATAGTTCTACACACATAAATAATGATACAGTCAGGTGTATAGTCAGCTACAGTACTACTAATAAAGAAAATATATTACTATTCAAATCCCAGTATGCAGTGACAAACTCCATCAGAGGCTGAGGGAAGAATGTTTTTGGCAAAGGTACTAAAATAGAGACTCCCATACCCAAGCTGAAAAGAAACTTCTTCAAATCAAAATGACAGGAGAGGCAGGCAGCTCCTATTGTTTTGAGGCAAGGGAAAGAGATGCAGAGCCTTTCATGGCATTGAGTAGCAAGGCAGCAGAAGTAGCAGAAGTGCAAGGCTCAAAACTAGCAGCGCACACTTCAGGAACTATTTGCATCTGATTCTGAAGAAGAATCTTCTTGTACGAGATTCCCTGAATAATAAATTAAAGAGCTACTAGCTGAAAAGTTTGGGAGTATTAGTTATTAGTATCTTAGCCTTCACTTCAGTGATGGAGGAGACAGAGGAAACTGGGGATCATAGTGAGGAAGAGCAAGCAGTGCAAGAAGAGAACATGAGTAATGTCCCTGGCATTTTTCCTCAGGGTTCACCTTCTACCTCAACTCCAGTGCCACTATCCACCCCCAAGGATGAACAGAAGAAGAAGGAACCACAGAAGAAATCCATGATCTGGAAGCACTACAAAGCCTTAGAGGATCTGCATTTGGCTTAGTATATTTACTGTGCCAAATATATCAGCCGAGGCAAGCAAATGGAGCACCTCACAAACACTGGTATGCTGCATCATATGGAGAAGCAACATTAGCTAGCACTGGCATCGTGGAAGGATGGCAGTACTAGCCTTCTTTCAGTTAGAGGATAGTGGTTGAAAAGGGTAGAGTGTTCCCCAAGCTGATGTCATGCCTTCAGCCCCTTCTAGCAGTCAGGTGGCAAACCAGAAGCCCTCTGCCCTGCGTCTGAAGCAGCAACCCACCATGGAGGAAATTGGGTGGTGTTCAGTAGTACTGCCCGAGGACAAGAGACAGGCAGCATCAAAAGTTGTAACAAGGAGCATGAGGAAAATGATTACCCTTGATGACCAGCCCTGGCAGGTAGTGGACGATGTGGGTTTTAAGTGCTTGCTGTAGATGTTATCCCTGAATTACAGAGTCCCCTCCAGGACTTCTTTTAATAGGAAGGTCATCCCCAGTCTATACAACTGGGCATCCCCAGACACATGCACGCATAGCTGGCTAAGATAGAGGGGAGTGTGCATTTCACCAGCGTTATCTGGACTGCCGTGAACACTACACACACTTACCTTTCCCTTACAGCATACTGGTGGGATTTGGCTGAGGCAGGGGCAGGCAGCAGCTCCAGCGGGGACTGAGCATAAATGTGAAGGTGGACTTTGCTGCACATTTAGTCATTGGACGAGGCCCATACATCAACCAATATTCTGTCAGCAATAAGAGAGCTGCTGGAGGGTTGGCAGCTAGACTGGAGAACAGGAGTTTACATGCAGGTTTCTCTGTCACAGACAATGTGCATTTTGAAAAATGGCGTGGTCTGTACATTGCTCCTACCATGTGACAGAGGCTGCCAATGGCACTGGTAGCCCTAGTCATAAGTTAAGAGCAAAAGGTGTCCGACCAGCATTTTGAATGAGAACAGCCACCACCCGAGAGCTGGAGGTCCCTCCCAGGCCCTGCTAGATCACTACGGATTTTTTGTGAGTACAAGGGGGGAGGGAAGGTGGTAGGGGAGGGCCATCTTTTAATAAATGGGAAGGATTGGAGGTTCTGTTTTTTTTCATATTGGACAAAATGGAATGAAAAAATAAAACAATCCCGGGGTGGAACCGAACTGGCCCATTCTTGGAACGAAAATGAAATCGTGATGAAAGGTTTGTAGGCTACCACCCCTATTGGGCACACAAATCCAGTGACTGGCCAGATCTAGCCAAAGTGGCTCAGTGCTATACTTCCAGCTCACCAACCAGCGTGCCCAGTGAAGGTACCTTTTCAATGTATAAACTGCCCTCCTGGGATGAGATCTCCTTCTGCTATGGTGTCCTTAGCTGAGAATGAAATAAGGGTTCCCTGATGTTGCTCAAAAGGGTCATTGCCAAAAGCCCTCTCTCTTCTCAGGTATGTATGAAATGGGGTCCAAAACCGAGCTAATAAAATCTTCCAGTGGTTGCCCGTATGACATAGTGAGGGCAAAGGTAGCGCCGGCGCCATTTTGAAGATTGGCAATACGGCCTGTGTGCAGGAGGTCGCTCCCGGACCCCCGCTGGACTTTTGGCAAGTCTTGTGGGGGTCAGGAGGCCCCCCCAAGCTGGCCAAAAGTCCCTGGGGGTCCAGCGGGGGTCCGGGGGCGATCTACTGCACGCGTGACATCAGGAACCAGGAACCAAAATGGCGCCGGCGCTACCTTTGCCCTGTCACATGATAAGGGCAAAGGGCCACCAGCGCCATTTCTCTCAACACAGCCGTGGCCAGAGAGCTGGAGATCGCGTCGGGACCCCCCCCCCCCCCCCCCACTGGACCCCAGGTAATTTAAAACATTTTGGGGGGGTTCGAGAGGGTGGGGGATTTGTTTTAAAGGTTCGGGTGGGTTTTAGGGTTTTTTTTGGTGTGCCAGTTTTCCCGCGCCCTATTTAACGATACAATACAAATGCCCCTGACGATAAATCGGGGGCATTTGTATTGTATCGTGCACTCTAACGATTTTGGATGATTTTAAAATTATCTGACAATAATTTTAATCGTTCAAAAACGATTCACATCCCTAATCTGCAGTTTCACTGTACCAGCCATGTGTACTTATAAAGTGCATAGCTTACTTTTTAACACAGGCATATGCTACTGAACTGGTAGATCAGCCAGGTAGCCATAGCTCTGACTGAGAGAGGTATCCTCTATTCCAGTTGTCTATTAGATTCCTTCCCATTTTCCTTGCTCATCCCGTATGGTATTTGCTGAATTTTGGTCTTACCCTTGCCATACGTTGCTCTGCATACTTACTATATCACTCCTTAAATCCTTCATGCAACTCCAGATGCCGCTCAACCTGTACCATTTCATAGAGGCATGTGCTGCTGGTATGATCAGCTACATGGATGGAACAGGCATCCCCCACTCCAGCTGTCTAAGAACATAGACTTACATACTAAGTCAGACCAAAGGTCCATCAAGCCCAATATCCTGTTTCCAACAATGGCGAATCCAGGGCACAAGTACCTGGCAGGATCCCAAAGGATAGATAGATAGATTCCAAGCTGCTTATCTCAAAAGTAAGCAGTGGATTTCTGCAGCTCTACCTTAATAATGGTTAATAGGGATGTGAATCGTTTTTTGACGATTTAAAATATCGTCCGATATATTTTAAATCGTCAAAAATCGTTAGAAGCGCGATACAATAGGAATTCCCCCGATTTATCGTCAAAAATCATAAATCAGGGGAAGGGGGAGGGCGGAAAAACCAGCACACTAAAACAACCCTAAAACCCACCCCGACCCTTTAAAATAATCCCCCACCCTCCCGAACCCCCCCAAAATGCCTTAAATTACCTGGGGTCCAGAGCGGGAGTCCCGGTGTGATCTTTTACTCTCGGGCCTGCGGGTTGTTGTAGAAATGGCGCTGGCGCTACCTTTGCCCTGTCATATGACAGGGCAAAGGTAGCGCCGGCGCCATTTCTACAACGCACCGGAGGCCCGAGAGTAAAAGATCACACCGGGACCCCCCCCCACTGGACCCCAGGTAATTTAAGGCATTTTGGGGGGGGGGGTGAGTTCAGGAGGGTGGGGGATTTATTTTAAAAGGTCGGGGTGGGTTTTAGGGTTGTTTTAGTGTGCTGGATTTCCCGCTCTCCCCCTTCCCCTGATTTACGATTTTTGACGATAAATCGGGGGAATTCCTATTAAATATCGCCTCTAACGATTTTTGACAATTTAAAATATATCGGACGATATTTTAAATCGTCAAAAAACGATTCACATCAGTAATGCCTATCTATTAGGGACTTAGGTATAACTCTAGACATGGAACAAGGATTAAAAAAGCATATTGCACTGAAAATAAGAGAAGGCTATTTTAAGCTTCTCTCTCTTAGAAAACTGAAACCCCTTTTGGACCTGAAAGAGTTTAGAACTGTTCTACAATCTTTGATATTATCTAACATCGACTACTGTAATGCATTATTGCTTCATCTTCCCCACAGTACTACAAGACCATTGCAAGTCTTACAAAATGCGGCAGCAAGGGTACTATCTGGGACAAAAAAATTTGATCACATCACCCCCATTTTATCTTCATTACATTGGCTGCCCATGACTTTTCGTGTGCAATATAAAGTAGCATACATCTTCCACAAGATAATAATCGGAAACAAAACAGAATGGCTAAACTATGCCATATGACGACATTTACTTCAAAGGGACCTTCGATCTAGTAATAAAGGTCTCCTATCAATTCCTACAATTAAATCAGCAAGACTGAGCGAAGTCCGAGAAAGAGCAATTTCCATCACAGGCCCCAAGCTTTGGAATACCTTGCCATCCCACCTACAGCTGCAAACTGATATTAAGAAATTTAAATCCGACCTAAAGACATGGCTGTTTACATGTGCCTATGCCGAGGCAAGCTAATCATTCAGCAAGCTTTAAATCATAATATTTCTATGATCTTGGTTTAATATATTGTTTTAATTTTGTTTTATTTTATTTAATGCTTTGTATCAATAATTATTGCGTTATTAATGTTTTAGAGCTATTTCCAGATTCATTTTAAGCTACATGTATTTTAGTTGATATTAAGCTATTACTAGTTATATTTTATCATCTTATTGTATTTTCTATTCTTATTAATTGTGCACCATTGTAATGGTTTTATTACTGATGTGACGGTTTATAAAAACCAAATAAACCATAAAACATAAACCACATCCTCTGGCAACAAATTCCTGTTCTATTAGGAGTTAGTAGTCTGCTAGGGAGTTAGCAATCTGTTGTTATTTAGGAGAGTTGCGGGTGGATCCTTGGAACAGTGGCAGATGACCACGCCCCCGGGAGAAGATCCAGAGAGGGACCACCGGTCAGGCTCAGAGTTAGGAGACAGACACACACTAGTTCTTTTATTAGACGGTATACTGAACCACCAGAGGTGGCAGTAGTGAGCTGGAATGCCCGGCTGGGCTGAAGTCCCTCAGATACTGGAACAGCGATCCCTGAAGGTTGAGCTGTAGAGAAACTGAAATATAGTGAGTAGGCAGGGTATGCAGAGTTCATGTACTGAATCTGATGGTAACACTCACACAATGTCTCATAGAAGCCCAGAAGCTGGAATGTATAGGCCCTCAAGGAGTGAGTACCTGGTTCCAGGGAAAGCTCTGAGAGAGCGATGGTAACTCACTGATGTAGTTGGCAGTGATAACTTCCAGGCAGAAGAGAATACGGAGCAAGCCTGGGAACGAGGGCCCTTGAGGAGCGAGTACCGGTTCCAGACTGTCACCTGAAAAACAAAGGAGAGAGCGAGGCCCCCGAGGAGCAGGTACCACTGGTAAGTCTGAGGAAGCAGAGTAGCTTAGGTAGAGTAACCCAACCCTTGCTAATTCAATCTGTTAGCAAAATCTACGAGCTTATATATCCGTCGCGGGTGATGTCATCTCAGGGGGACGCCACTGAGGTTTGTGCTATCGCCGGTACTTCAGTCAGGGCTGCGCCGCGTGCGTGCCTCTACTCCTCCAGAAAACATGGTGGGTTGCAGCGTCTAGCCGGTCCGGGGTTGCCTGAGGACTTTGGCAGAAGGACACCGTGGCAGCCAATCTTCCCGTGGGCGAAGAGGAAGGCGCGAAAGAGGTAAGGAGGGCGGAGAGAGGGCATCGTGAACCGACGGACACAACAATTCCAGAGCTTAATTATGAATTGAATAAAAAAATATTTTCTTTTATTAGTTTTAAATGTATTACCTAATAACTTCATTGTGTGTCCACTGGTCTTTATACTTTTGAAAGAGTAAACAATTGATTAATGTTTACTCATTCCATTCCACTCATTATTTTATACACCTCTATTATATCTCCCTTCAGCTGTCTCTTCTCCAAATTGAAGAGTCCTAATCTCTTTATCCTTTTCTCATAGGGGAATTGTTCCATCCCTTTTATCATTTTGGTTGCCCTTCTCTGTACCTTTTCTAATTCAGCTATATCTTTTCTCAGATGTGGTGACCAGAACTGTACACAATACTCAAGATAAGGTCGCACCATGAAGTGATACAGAGGCATTATGATATTCTGTTTTATTCTCCATTCCTTTCCTAATAATTCCTAGCATTCTATTGCTTTTTTGGCTGCTGCTGTACACTTAGCAGAAGATTTCAACATATTTGTTATGATGTCGTCAACTAGGTCCTTTTTCTGAGTGGGCCTTGCATTGTGTAACCACAATTTGGATTACTCTTCCTTAAATGTTTCACTTTGTACTTGTCCACATTAAATTTCATTTGCCATTTGCATGCCCATTCTCCCAGTTTTGCAAGAGCCTCCTGCAATTTCTCACAATTCTCTTGTGATTTAACAACTTTGAATAATTTTGTGCAATCGACAAATTTGATCACCTCATTTGTGGTTCCCATTTTCAGGACATTTATAAATATATTAAAAAGTAGAGGTCCCAGAACATCCTGGGACACTCCATTACTTATTTTCATTGGGAAAATTTACCATTTAGCCCTATTATCTGTTTTCTTTTTTTTTTTAAATTCTTTATTTATCAGATTTTCCATTTACACATCAGGAAAATAAATCATCTATTATCTGTTTTCTACCATTTATTTAGCTAGTTGGCAATCCACAATAGGATCCTGCCCCCTATCCCATGACTTTAATTTCTTAAGAAGTCTCTCATGAGGGACTTTGTCAAATGCTTTCTGGAAATCCAGATACACTATATCAACTGGTTCACCTTTATCCACAGGTTTATTTACGCCCTAAAAAAAGTAGCAAATTTGTGAAGCAAGACTTCCCTTGGATAAATCCATGTTGGCTTTGTCCCATTAAACTATGCTTATCTATATGTTCAGCAATTGTGTTCTTTATGATAGTTTCTACCATTTGGCCTGGTACAGACATCAGACTCACTGGTCTGTAGTTTCCTGGATCATCTCTTGATCCCTTTTTAAAAATTGGTGATACATTGGCAACCATCTAGTCTTCAGGTGCACAGACAATGTTAATGATAGTTTACAAATTTCCAATAGCAGGTCTACAATTTCATTTCTCAGTTCTTTCAGCACTCTGGGATGTATACTATCTGGTCCAGATCATTTTCTACTCTTTAGTTTTTCAATTTGCCCTAGTATATCTTCCAGGTTCACTGAAATTTGTTTCAGTTCCTCTGAATCATCACCTTTGAATATTATTTTTGGCATGAATATGTCTCTTACATCTTCCTCAGTGAATGCTGAAGCAAATAATTAATTTAGTCTCTCTGTTATGGCTTTGTCATCCCTAAGTGCTTCTTTTACCCCTTGATCATCTATTAGTCCAACTGACTCCTTTGCAGGTTTTTTTACCTGGAATGTACCTGAAAAAGGTTTTATTAAGAGTTTTTGCTTCCATGGCAAGCTTCTTTTCAAATTCTCTTTTTGCCTTCCTTATCAATGCTTTGCATCTGACTTACTAGTGTATATGCAGTTTCCTGTTTTCTTCATTTAGATCCCTTTTCCATTTCTTGAAAGATGTTCTTTTAGATATTATAGCCTCTCTTATCTCACCTTTTAACTATGCTGGTAGTTGTTTAGCCTTCCACCTTTTTAAATGTGTGTAATACATCTGGTCTGGGCTTCCAAGATGTTATTTTTAAACAACATCTTTGCCTGATCTAAACTCTTATCTTTGTAGTTGCTCCTTTCATTTTTTTCCTAACCATTTTCCTCATTTTATCATAGTTATATTTTTGAAAGTTAAATGCTGCCACAGTAGATTTCTTTAGTACGTGCCCTCCAGTTATTAAGTGAAATTTGATCATGTTATGATCACTATTGCCAAGTGGCTCTAATACTGTTAACTCTCACACCACATCCTGTGTTTCACTAAGGACTAGGCCTAAATTAGTTTCTCCTCTTGTTGTTTCTTGTACCAGCTGCTCCTTGAAGCAGCCATTTATTTCATCTAGGAACTTTACCTCTCTTGAATGTAACATTCACCTAGTCAATTCTGGGGTAACTGAAATCAACAATTACTGTTAGCTTCCTTAATTTCTTTTAGCATTTCATTGTCTGTTCTTTCTGGCCAGGTGGATGGTACTACACCCCCACTACTATTCAGTCCTCCTTTCACCTGTAATTTCTAATCATAAAGATTCAACATTGCATTTTGTTTCCTGAAGAAATTTTATCCTGTTTGACTCAATGCCTTCTTTCATATATAGTGCCACACCTCCACCAATTTGATCAATTCTATCATTGCAATATAATTTGAACCTTGGTATCACAGCATCCCATTGATTATCTTCCTTCCACCAGGACTTTAAGAAGCCAATTATTAGGGATGTGCAGCAGGGACGGATTTGTCCCATTCGGTATTAGTATTCGTCGGGACCCAAATCCGTTGCATCAGTTCTTGGGGGACCCCAATCCGTTCATTAGTTACATATGTATTCATTTCCCAAAAAATTCCCCATCACAACCCTGTAAACTTAATTATCTACAACCCCCCACCCTCATGACCCTCCCCGAGACTTGCCAAAAGTCTCTGGTGGTCCAGCGGGGGTCCTGAAGCAACCTCCTGCACTCGGGCTGTCAGCTGCCAGTATTCAAAATGGCACTGATAGCCTTTGCCCTTACTATATCACAGGGGCTACCAGTGCCATTGGTCGGCCCCTGTCACATGGTAGGAGCAATGGACGGCCAGTGCCATCTTGTGCATCTTGTATTCTAGAAAAAGGATTCTAGAATTCATTGAAGGTTTTTGTACATTCCATCAGTCTTAGAGCTTCAGATATTGTGTTCCACATAGAAAGTGCGGCCACCAAGAAGCACAGTCTCTTGTCACAGACAAACATGATGATTTTACTGAAGGTACCTTAAGAATCCCTCTTTCTTGGGATCTAAATTATATTCATAGTAAAAAATTTGTCTATAGAAACAAACTGGTGCTGAGGAGCTTATGAGTTATGAGTAGAGTAGTGTTTTGTACTGAATTCAAAACTAAAAGAGTAACTATTGAAATTGCAAAAGGATTGATGTAATATGCTCATTCTGTTGCACTGGAGGTGGACCTTTGGCCTGGTACAGGATTGGTATGGCCCTCCGGTCAGACCCGGAGAGTGCCTGCCACCAGGAGGCGAAGCACAGAAGGAGACAGAGGCTAGCTGCTGGAGCTTTGCCAATAGCAACCTGGGTTTCCCTCAGGTTGAGCCCTTGGTTACCCTGGCCACCTGGTCTTAGGTGGGCCTTGCAGGGGCTCCTTGAGAGAAAGTTCAAGGGAGTACCCACCATGAAGAAAGGTGACCGGTTGGTGTCCAAACAGGGAAGTCCAGAGGTCACAGGAGGCCAGAAGAGAGTGTCCAAGTGTATAGCGAGGATCAAGGCTAGAGTATCAGTCCAGAATGGTCAGCCAAAGCAGGGTCGGTAACAGTGGTCAATCTGGGCGTAGACAGATCAGGCAAAGGTCAAGTTCCAGGCAGCGATCAAGAGAGTCACAGGGAGTAGTAATTGAGTCACAGGGAGTAGTAATTGAGGGCCAGTCACAGGGAGTAGTAATTGAGGGCCAGTAACAGTAGTGCTCAAACTCTGGACCCTCGCCGGGCTTAGGCTCTTCAGTTTCCCGGATGAACTGGACAGGCTTGCAGGAGATGTCCGGAACTGGACAGGCTTGCAGATGTCCGGAACCGCCACAGTACAGACAAAGGCTTTCCTTCTTACGTTGAAGGCGCTCTTCAGGAGACAAGTGCCTGCAATTGATCTGCATAGGCTCCTCTGGTGATGGAGGAGGCGCCGGTAAGGCCTTTAACTGAGGACTTGTGGCATGAACTGGGCATATGGGAGAAGGCCGAGAGACATTTACCTCCTGGTGTCACTGACGTAGGCGGTGATTGATCTTGCCAACCAAGGAGATGATATCATCTAGAGATATGGGAATCTCGTGAGCAGCCAGCTTATCCTTGAGGGCAGGAGATAAGCCGCCCAGATAGATTGCCCATAGTCTGTCCTCTTGCCATCCCAGTTCTGTGGCTAGTGTCCTGAATTCTACCGTGAATTCAGTGAGCGAATGCAAGCCTTGACGGAGATGGAGAAGCTGGTGATCCACAAACACCTGTCAGCCGGGGTTGTGGTAGGTCCGCTTGAACACAGGATGAAGTGGGAGAGATGATGGAGGATGTCATCCGAACATTCCCAAAGTAGGGAAGCCCATACCAGGGCCTTCCCTTCAAGGCGAGATAGGGTAAAGGTGATCTGGGTATTTTCACTTGGAAACAGCTCAGGCTGTAGTGCAAATTGCATAAATCATTGGTTGAGGAAACCACGACAGAGGCACGGATCCCCATTGAAATGGGGTGGAGCAAGAAGGGCCAGAGATGCCCGTGAGGGCGTGGGTTGAGCTCAGACCCTCAAGTTGGCCTTAACATAATCCTCAAGTTGAGACTTTAGTCTCTCCACAGACGAAGTCAATGTTTCTAGGGTTCGCTGTTGCTCTCAGACATGAGCGGCTAGGCCAGGGATGGCCTGCAAGGCGAGAGACTCCACCAAGTCCATGGCCTTGGCAACCTGTTGCGCTGGAGGTGGACCTTTGGCCTGGTATAGGATTGGTGCAGCCCTTTGGTCAGACCCGGAGAGTGCCTGCCACCAGGAGGCGGAGCACAGGAGGAGACAGAGGCTAGCTGAAGCTTCGCCAATAGCAACCAGGGGTTCCCTCATGGTTGAGCCTTGGTTACCCAGGCCACCTGGTCTTAGGTGGGCCTCGCAGGGTCTCCTTGACAGAAAGTTCAAGGGAGTGCCCACCTCAAACAAGGGTGCGTGGTCGGTGTCCAAACAGGGAAGTCCAGAGGTCGCAGGAGGCCAGAAGTGAGTGTCCAAGTGTTTAGTGAGGATCAAGGCCAGAGTATCAGTCCAGAATGGTCAGCCAAAGTAGGGTCGGTAACAGTGGTCAATCCGGGCGTAGTCAGGTCAGGCAGATGTCAAGTTCCAGGCAGCAATCAAGAGTAGTCAGAGTTCAATCAAAGGTCAGGTCAGGCAGCAATCAAGAGTAGTCGGAGTTCAGGCAGAGGTCAGGTCACGCAGCAATCAAGAGTAGTCAGAGATCAGGCAAAGGTCAGTACTGTGATCTCAGTCTGAAGAGTACTACCAGGAATGGAGAGACGAGAGAACAGGAGATGCTGGAACAGGAGACACAGGAGATGCTGGAATAGGAGATGCTGGAGCAAAGTCACTGGAACACAGAAGGCAAACTAGAAGCACTGGAGTGTACGACCCAATTGCCAAGGCACCGTTAAAGGGAATGGGCCTGGCCTTTTATACACAGCCCCTGCGGGAGCTCCGTTGTGAGGCCGGTGTTGGAGACAGTGAGCGGGGGAGCCAGGGATGCCGCAAACGTGCTGCAACGGCAGAGGGAGTGAGCCTGGAACTGGTAGACGGACGGGAGAGGTGAGCAGGACTGACCGCGGAGTGGATGCAGCTGGGAAGTGCAACACATTCCTTTTTTTGCCACTAATCAGATGGGCTGTGGAATTTTAAAGTAGCTCTAAGGGCTTCAGTGAAAAGGCTGGCCCTAAGTAAATAACATAATAGTCCAGTGTAGACAACATAGATGTCTGCATCACCAGTTTGAAATCTTCAAATTCTAATAATAGAGATGTGAATCGGAACCGGAATCGGTTCGGATTCCGGTTCCGATTCACATGTGGGTTTTTTTTCATTGGGCCCGATCGCGGTTTTGTTTATCGGCTGCCCCCGAGCCGATAAACAAAAAACCCACCCCAACCCTTTAAAACGAGTCCCTTTGCTTCCCCCACCCTCCCGACCCCCCCCCCCCAAAACATTTTACAGGTACCTGGTGGTCCAGTGGGGGTCCCAGGAGCGATCTCCCACTCTCGGGCCATCGGCTGCCACTAATCAAAATGGCGCAGATGGCCTTTGCCCTTACCATGTGACAGGGTATCCATGCCATTGGCCGGCCCCTGTCCCATGGAGGGTGCACTGGATGGCCGGTGTCATTTTTAACGATGACATACAAATATTAATCCTCATAAACAAATCCATCGGATACACCTTGGACAGATGGAACAAACTCAGCTCGAACTTAACCCAACTGTTGTCACAACTATCACTCTGCCTCAACCAATCCACAACCAAAATCCTTCACATCCCTAATGATCGCCCATCCTAACCCCTCGGCAACAACACCTCAAAGAACCCAGTGGTCAACCTCATACCAGCCACAAGAAACCTAGGTGTGACCCTCGACAGCCAACTCAACCTCAAACACCACATCTCCAACATGAAAAAAGATGGATTCTTCAAGCTGCAAACATTAAAAAAACTCAAACCCCTTCTGCACGCTCAAGATTTTCGAACAGTCCTGCAATCAATAATCTTTTCGAAGCTCGACTACTGCAATTCATTACTTATTGGACTCCCCGAAACATACATCAAACCTCTTCAGGTTCTGCAAAACGCCGTAGCCAGGACCCTCACAAACATGAAAAAATGCAATCATATCACACCCACACTAAAAGAACTTCACTGGCTGCCCATCAGTCAGAGGATCCAATACAAAACCCTCACCCTCATCCATAAAAAAATTAACAACAATGAAATGAACTGGTTAAACACTGCAATACGCCCATACACCACACAGAGAAACCTCATGTCCTCTAACTCCGGCCTCCTCACCGTCCCCAACTCCAAAACAGCACACCGAACCTCAAACTGCAAACGAGCCATATCAATAGCGGGCCCAATACTATGGAACTCCCTCCCATCTTACCTCAGGAATGAACCCTCCACCCAAGATTTCAAAAAACAACTTAAAACATGGTTATTCAGAAAAGCCTTCCCGCCAGACTCTTAACCCCCCCTTTGAGTATAACTCCCCACCACTGATTCCCCACTACCCCCTTTATTCAACACACACCCATAAATAATCCCCCCACCTCCTCTCACTACTTCCCACCCTCCCTCAGCTCACACCCTTCCGATTCTACCCCCACCCCCCCTTTTCATCACTCCCCCTGCCCCCCCACCCCCCCTTAAAGGCCCCCTCCTGCTAGCCTCCCGACTCCCCCACCTCCCCCACCTCCACCTCCATCCAACTTCCCTCACAATATCATCTCATCCTATCAGAGTTATTTCTTTCCAATCCTGACACAAGCCACATTGATGCTATGTAGACTGTTATACATTTTCCAAACACCTCATTACAATGTCACCTCGACGCAATGTAAATTGTTTTTAAATTCTCGTTGCAATGTAAATTGTTTTGTTTTAAACTCTCAAAATACCTCATTACTATGTAAACCCATATTTATATTATTACACTATAAATGTTACTGTGAATTGCTATTACTAGAGATCTTGGAGTCATAATTGATAGTCACTTGAACCTAAAGCAATTTATAAAACACACCACAAAGGAGTGCTTCTACAAGCTACAAGTACTTAAAAAACTCAAACCGCTCCTTTTCCATTACGATTTCAGATCTGTCCTCCAAGCCATTCTGTTCTCCAAGATTGACTACTGCAATTCCATCTTGCAAGGTCTCCCGGCTTCTACTATAAAACCCCTCCAGCTGCTCCAAAATGCAGCGGCGAGAATTCTGACGAATACTAATCGGAGAGCGCATATCTCTCCCATTCTAAAAGATCTTCACTGGCTCCCAGTAAACTTCAGAATTCTCCATAAATCACTGACAATTATCCACAAAAATATTCACCATCAGACCCCACTCGATCTTCTACACCCTCTCAAATTGCACGCGATGGCCAGACCCTTAAGGGATGCCTACAAGGGATCCTTACATGTTCCTCCAATCAAAATTGTACACCACTCAAATATCAGAGACAGGACATTCTCTATCACAGGTCCCTCCATCTGGAACGCCATGCCTCCGGACCTTAGGCAGGAAACCTGTCTTCTAACTTTCAAAAAGAAAATAAAGACATGGCTGTTCTGCCGTGCCTTCCCCGCCTCTAGCTCAACAGCCTGACCTAGAACTGTTCCATCACTTATGTAAATAAAAAAACGCTAATTACGCACACAAGTCATCATGAGGTCGGCTCCTTGCCTCCCTCCCATACTCCATTGTATATAGTACTTTATCTTGTTCTCCCTCTCTTTTTTTCCTACTCCCAGTTAAGGCTTCCTTGTTATAATGTAACTTTATGCTCCTCTTAATATATCTCTTGTTGTTTGGTTGGTTATAGTTACTGCTTAGTTCGATGTAAACCGAGTTGATTTGATTTGTATCAAGAAAGTCGGTATATAAAAGCCTTTAATAAATAATAAATAAATAAATAAATTACTCTATATCTTATAAATTATTATAATATATACTCATCTCCTTTGTTGCTAGACAAGTTACCATGTTACAATGTTACAATGTAAAATAAGGCAGACCCTGCCCTATTCACTGAGTTATATGTAAACCGATGTGATATGTTGATCGAATGTCAGTATATAAAAGCAAATAAATAAAT
This sequence comes from Rhinatrema bivittatum, assembly GCF_901001135.1. NCBI lineage: Eukaryota > Metazoa > Chordata > Amphibia > Gymnophiona > Rhinatrematidae > Rhinatrema > Rhinatrema bivittatum. The sequence goes on along the minus strand of NC_042617.1, from coordinate 102,671,158 downwards.
AAATAAATAAATAAATAAATAAATAAATAAATAAATGAGGCACCAGGCATGCAAGTTACAAGTGATCCTCATGTCCACCAGCCACCCAGCTACCAACCTTCCTAATAATTAAATTACCAACTATAGCAGCAATCCTAACCCTTCCCTCCTGGGCACATGCCCCCTGGAGACCTTTCCTTGGTGTGAGAGGATGTTACATCACCTTGAGGGAAGGTCTTAACTAAAGGATTGCTTCCTGTTTCATCAAGGTGATGCTCTTCTTCCAGGTGACCTTTCTCATCCAAGGCAGCACAGGGGCTACCAAATCCCCTTCCCCTATAGTGGTTGCTGACTCTTGCTTATGCCCTGGCCATCCAATACTTTACACAGGCCTTATCCACAAAGTTATCTTTAATGGTTTCATGATCTCTTGGACATTTTCTTAAGACTCCTTACCCTTATGGTTCTTGTGATTATTGGTCTCATCTGGTATTTAGTGTTCAATGATTTATACCACAGCAAAAAGCAAAGGCTGACGAAGTGCAGCACCTATAATCATCAGGACTGCTCTTCTCTATGATTACTGCTTCTGAAATGACTGAGGCAGTATTTGGAAACACTGATTCAGAAAATGATTTTGTCCTGGGTTCCTGAATCACCATATATTAAACCGCTAGTGGCTAAAGAGCATTTGGTGCCTCTACTCAGTAGAATCTTAATCTTCAGTGAAGATGAACTCCAAGGCCAATCAGCCAGCTCCTTTGGAAATGCATCAGATCTGCTCCAGGGATTTCCTCTGGCTTCTTCCTGCCTAGAGCTATGTACCAATTTGGTAGGTGCCTTTTGCCCCTCATTTGGAGCCTTGGAGTGTTCTTGTCAATTTGTATGACTGTTTAGCACCTCTCATGATGCTTGGGGGTCTTCAAGGCATTCTTTCAGTTGCTTTCATCCAATATCACTGCCTTGGGAGATTTTAAGCCTCTTGTGGTGCTTTGTTTACCCTTCGTGGTGCCTTCAGTTATTCATATCACACTTTGCTCCTCTTGCACAGCCTTGGAGGGTTCATGCTGCTGTTGGTGGTACCCTCTTTTGAAACTTTGGGGTGTTATTCCCACTTTAGCTTTCTTCTTTGTTGGTTATACTGGGATGTTTTGTCCTCAGAACATAAATGTGAAAAACCCCAAAACGTTTTCCTTCCCACTGTACCTGTTTTATGGTTTTTCATTTTCTTCTATCCCTCTTTAATCCCAGTCTAGTTCTTACATCCTTTTTGTTTGTTAATTACACTAGAAAGTTTTATCTACAAAAGCCCTCAATCAGAAGGAAGAAATAAAGGCGGAACAGAAAACTTGCAGATCAGAGATCATTTCCATGTTCTGATTATGGTAAATGTTTCAGAAGGAAGAGAGAACTATAGCAACACCTAAGAATCAACAAAGGGAAAAGACTGTGTTCAGCTACAGAATATGGTAAAACTTTTTTTAATAAGGCAAATCTCATAACTTACCAGGGAAAACACACTGATGAAAAACCATTTACATGCTCTAATTATGACTTAAGTTTAATTTAGAAAGCAAATTTCAAAAGAAATTTATAATTCTATCTAGTAGAAGATCACGCTTAAATAGGGAATTAAATAATAGCTCATACTACAAAAAGTATACTGACAACATATTATTCTCATGTGTTAAGTACTTCCACAGGAAGACAGACATCTCCCATTCCACTCTGGCTTGCTACTATACCCCTCATGCTACACATCGGGGGTTCTTCTGACTCTTAGACTTGCTGCCATACTCAAATATTACACCTTGGAGTACTTTTCACAACTCTATCTTGTTGCCATATCTCAGATTCTACACTTTGGTGGTTTTGAGATTGTAGGGGTCTGGTTTGCACCTCTCATGGTTCTATTGTGTGTTGATGCCACTCTTTATTGGTGCTTTAGGATTTTTACTGCCATCTTTTCTCCTTCTTTCCACCTCATTGTGCTTTAAGATATTGATGCCACTCTTGGTTCTACTTTGTCTATCATACTTCCTTCAAGAGTTTATGCCACTGTTGTTGATGCCCTCCTTTGAAGCCTTGGCATAATCTGGCCACTCTTAGTGCTTGTTTGCTCCTCTGACAATTCCTTGGAGAACTCCTGCCACTGCTGGTACTATTTTGCCCCTTTATGGTACCTTAGGGTATTCATGTTACTTTTGGTGCCACTTTGCCACAGTCTATGTATCTTGGAGTTTTCCCTCCTTCTGATGATGTCCTCCCACAAATTTTATAAGAATTAATGAGAAAACCCCTATTTTGGAGTCCAAAATAGGCTACAATGCTTCCCTCATTGACTTTAATGGCAAAAGATGAACAAATAAAACAAACATACAAATTTTTTTTGTTTTGAAATTAATGAAATGAATAGAGGTGCCCACAAAATGAATTTTTACCCTCTGCACATCCCTAATACATGTTGCTACTCCTAGAGATAACCATGCCATTTCTAAACTAATGGATAGATTTGAAGCCTGCTATTTGGAATCACCAAAGAATACAATATACCTGCTAGCTGTGGTTTGATAGCACAAATAGATATAATCCCTTTAAATGTTAGTATGTGCTTCCCTAGATGTGATGCTGGACACAGTAAATATGCTGGTATCACATGCTCATGCTTATCCCATTACTGATAGCCATGATGGTAACAGCCCTAGCCATCAAGTCTGCAAACCCCAGCTGCTGCTCTTTGACCTTCTTTCAACTGGTCCTTCAAGACCACTTCTGGAATGAAGAGGACTGCCCTTTTACCAACTTCAGTAAATCTGGCATATCCTCTCCTATTTTTCTACTTGAGAAAGGTAGGATCCGCATACTTTATTGATGGGTCCAATGTGAGACTAATACTTTGCACTTGTTGAATTCAGTACATTAATGTATGTTCAAGTCATAAAAATATTTTTCAGACCAATATGAAGCTTACATGGTGCTTGCTACTAGTCTACTGGTTTGAGCAAGGCATCTGGATACTGGAAGATAGAGGTGAAGATGCAAGGATGCTCATGGAGAATTGTTAGGGGCATAAAGGCCTAAAGGACCAGCCCAATGGAGGCCCAAGCCACAGGGATAAACTGAGCCTTATTACATTAATTAATAAAGAACCAAGTCAATTTCAGATAAAGCGGTAAGGTTTGTTTGTGACTAATTTTCAAGAGTAATTATTCTGTTGCATTCTCTTGTCATTGTGATTAGTCTTTGATCTTTCTTTTTTAAATTAGATTTTGGGAAAATGTGCACTTTATTGTACTATAAAATGTTCCCATTCTCATTTTTAATCTAACCCTGCTATTTCTCACAGCATGGACAGATCTCTGATGTGATTATAATTGTGATTATAATTTGAAATTGAGCTTCACTTTTAGCTGGGTCAACCATTTTCACAGAAATATGCCATTCTCCTGTCACTTCTCTCCTTGAGGCAGAGCCACATTGGGATGAATGTAATAGTAAGCTGACATTTTAATGTAAAGATTATAGCACTTTGTCTCTTCCAAAGCGAGCTCAGTTTAAAATACTGTAATATAGATTCTCTGATTCATCTTCCTGGAAAGACCAAAATGTCCTAGGACCATGGATCTGGTTTTCTAAAGGTAATCAGACAAAATATTTTCTCATTTGAACATAAGAACATAAGAATATGCCATTCCCACAGGACAAGCAGGATGGTAGTCCTCACATATGGGTGACGTCAGTGGATGGAGCCCAGCTACGGAAAACTTTTCTGTCAAAGTTTCTATAAAGCCATCCCCTGCACGCAAACCTTCGGCTGCCAGACTTTTAGCAAGTCTTGTGGGGGTCAGGAGGGTCCCCCAAGACTTGCCAAAAGTCCAGCAGGGGTCCAGCAGGGGTCCAGGAGCGATCTCCTGCACTCGGGCCGTCGGCTGCCAGTAATCAAAATGGCGCTGATAGCCTTTGCCCTAACTATGTCACAGGGGCTACTGGTGCCATTGGTCAGCCCCTGTCACATGGTAGGAGCACAAGATGGCGCTGATGGCCATGTGACAGGGTCTGACCAATGGCACCGGTAGCCTCTGTGACATAGTAGGTCAAAGGCTATCGGTGCCATTTTGAAATCGGCAGCCGAGGGTGTGAGTGCAGGGGATGGCTCCCGGACCCCCCGCTGGACCACCAGGGAGTTTTGGTAAGTCTTGGGAGGGTCAGGAGGGTGGGGAGTTGTAGTTAATTTAATTTTAGTGAGAAAACGAATAGGAATTGACGTATAAATGTATCGGGGAGCCCCCTTGCCGAATGCAACGTATCTGCCCCCCGACGAATACGAATCCCGAATGCAACGTATGGCGTCCCTCTGCACATCCCTAGTTTAGACGAGTTTTTGAACTTACATCTCAATGCATTCTGGTATTTGTAGTTTCTGCTTTTAGTATTTGAAATCAGTGCTGCAGGTAGCATAATGCATCAGGATTTGGTTTGTCAAACTCAAGACTAGCCTAAAATCTCCCTCCAGGACATGGGATATTTGGCAGCTATGAACATTCTCTTTCTGTGCACACGTTATCCAACTCTAAATAAATCTGATAATAATAGTCCTAAGCCATCCAATTTCAATGATAGGCATTATGTAAATAAAATTTTTCCTAGTCTAAACCTTTTAATTCCTTAGTTAAATGCCAACAATTCAGATATGTTCAAGTTTTTGCTCTAAGTGGAGCATTTTTCTTGCTAGTCTTATGTATATTTATTGTGGATATCCTGAAAACCAGACCTGCTTGTTTCACTTGAAGACCAGATTTTCCTACCCCTGATTTATCATGTCTCTTTCCTCACACTTCTCTTCATCTCTCTCTTCTCTGTCACTTCTCAATTCTCCATCACACTTTTCATCTGTTTCCTTTTGCCTCCATGCTAGAACAGAAATTGAAAGCAAAACATCATCTATTTAACCTGAAGAGCCTCACTGGGTCTCTACTAAGAAGACTATTCCATCAACGTAGATAGAGGGAAGCATACCACCTATTTTCCAGAGACCCCTGAGTGAGTGTGTGGATTCCTGGTTTGGTTTTAGAGGAAGCTGGAATGTTTCTTTCTGGTTTCTGTTTCCTCCCCTCCTGATTTTTGTTTGGATGAGGAAATCTTTTGTCTATTTTTTAAAAGTATTTATTTAATAAAGTTTTTAACCAATGTTTCCTTCTATTATGGAGTTGGCTGACTGGCCTTCTATTATTGGGCTGTTCTGAACCTCACTCTCAGATTTTCAGTTAACCATTTGAGGTTTGGAAGGCGGCTTGGACTGCTATCCAATTGTTCAGGAGGAGAAGAGTAGTAAAGGAGAAAAGTGGCATCCCATCAGGGCAGATCCTAACATATTCAAAGGATATTTGGGGAATGAGTTGGAGTAGTACTCACCAAGGTACCACAAAAAATGAGAGGAATCAGAGGAGTGCAAGCCTTATGGGTGGAAAATTTCCTGCAACCTCACAGACCATCAATCCTGCCCTAGACCTCTGAAACCAACCCCTCCCATCAACACAGCTTGTAAGGATAGTTCGACAAATCTCCAATTATTTATTTTTGAGAGTATAATTTATTCAGTTTTATATTCAGATCAAGGATCTCTTAAGTTTGACAAGATTTTAGCGTAATTATCAAAGTTGTTATCAATTAAATAAAACTGATTATAGATTAGTCAGATAACAATTGCTCCAGAAAGTCAAGACAATTGTATGCAGGTTTTACACTGTTTCTAAAGCAGCAGAATACATCAATCAACTAAAACATGGCACAGGTTTGTTAATTCACATACATTATAGGCTTTCTACCTCCTGAGATTAATTAGGATTAACTTTCAGACCGTCTTAATGTAATTAGGAGTTAAAATCTGTTTTTCACCGAGCTAATCAGCAATCAGAGAGTTGAAGAAGCAGGGGGGGGGGAGGGGAGGTTCTCTTGTTGCCACAGTAGTGTCTGCATGCTTGTCTGAAAGATAAGCAAGTATGCAACAGGAATGACTCTCTCTGAGGAAATCAACATCTGTTGTACTATTCAGAAAAGCAGGCAACTTTGAGCTCATTGCGTTACCAGGTCAACTGGAGAACAGACAGGGATGCATATGACAATAGAGATCTGCATTTTTGTCTAATGAATGTCAAAAAATACAATTAATGTATCCATTTTCAATTTGTTCTGAATGGAATATAACTTCCTAAAAAAATATCTGAAATATTTGGGGTATTTTTGTGTTTCTGGCATTTAAAAAATAGCCTCCATGGGCCCTGCCCAGCCCAAAAACCTAATCAAATCGAGCTTTGAAGCTGGGCCCAGTGTCGAGACCTAGTCCCAGAACCAGTCCCTGCACTGGGGCCTAGGCCCTAGCAAAGTCCAGTGCCAGATCCAGGGCCCTTCTCTGTGTAAAAGTGCCAGGGTTGGGGAGCTCCCACCCTGACCCCCATTTACCCCCTTCCTGAATCCTGCTTGTTTTTGTTTTGTGTTTTTGTTTAATGTTTGTTTTTTTGGTTTGGCAAATCAACAGAGCTGAGAAAAACTTTAAAAACATTAAACTAACCAAATAAAAACAAAACAAAAAAAATAAACAAAATGAAAAAACAAACTAGACTAAACCATTTGGGCCTGCATGCTGCTGTATGACAATGCTGATCCTCTGGGCATTGACCATTGACTGTTGATTGTGGCTGGCTTGTGACCTATTTTTCTGGCTAGTTTATAGTAAGCATTTAGGTATTATCTATGCATATAGATGAGTGCCATGGACAAGAAAGGACTGGTTCTTCTTTTCTTTTTTTTTTTTTATAAAGAGTCAAAGTTTAGATTAAGGTAGATGACTGTATTGTCTCAAGAATATTTAGTGATAAGAATACACCAATGAGATTGCTATTTCTATGTGTCCACGGTTGCAAAAGAGACTATAAATCAGATTGGCTGGCAAAAGGAATTACAAGTCAAATGTTTTACAATTCCTGTATCCCATAGTTCTTTGCTCTCTTAGGCCTAGATTCATCATTTTGCTATAAATTCTGCATGAATAGTGCCTGTGATATAAAAAGGAGCATGGTTAGCGCAATTTTTGAGTTACCACAAATTATGTTAATTTTATCACACCCATGATTTGGGCTGGAGATGGAGAGAAAGAGAGAGAGAGAGAGAGGGAGACTCTTTTGAAAGTTCTTATTTATTTATTTTTAATTTTTATATACCGAAGTTCTTGTAGGGACTACAAATCACTCCGGTTTACATAAAACAAAGAACTGCTCAACAGAGAGTGGAGCTTTACATGGACCCGTAGAACATATGGAACAGTATAAATGGATGACAATTTAACATAGTGATAAATAAAAATAATAGTTTAACTGGTAATAAATAAAGAATTATATTATTTAATATAAGCAGTATAACTGTTTAATGTAGAAATAAATATTAATAATGCTAAATATATATATGAAATAAAGTGAATTTTTGAACTCAAAGATAGTTGTCCAGTTGCAGATTCATAAAAGTAGTACTTAGTACAGTTTCCATAATTAAAGGATACCTAGTAATTAGGAAGTCTTATAATAAGAGAATTAAATATACTACTGTAGGAGAGTCAACTAGAAACTTGAGGTGAGGTTTTGGCGGTGGTCTAGGTTTTGGGGGCAGTTTTACATGCACAGTCAGAGGAACAAACAGCAAGTAACCATCAGTGAACGTTTGATGTGATTTGGAATGAGGAAAGGTACACAAAGATGAGATTTATACAATGTACTCTCACATTAGCTTGATGCACTCTCTACCTGGCTGCGATCAAGCTAGGACAAGAGTACATTGTGCAAATCTCATCTTTGTGTACTTTTCCTCATTACTAATCACATCAAATGTTGACTGATGTGTACTATGCTGTTCGTACATCTGAGTGTGCATGTGAAACTGCCCCCAAACCCTAGAACACCACTAAAATTCACCTCGAGTTACTAGTTGACCCTCCTACAGTGGTATAAATAGCTGATAAATTAAATATATATGCCACCCCAGAGGCTCTCTCTCTCTCTCTCTCTACTCCCTTCCCCTCCCCCTGTCTGAAACAAATCCCAAGAAAAAAGGTGTAGTTATTTCTAGCATTAAACCAGGCAATATCAGACTTTACACTATCACATACAACATTAAACACTCCTCATTTTCATAAACTCCTACCTTTTAAAAATTTGCATACGCATCTCATGATGCTAAAAATAATGCATGCATTATGGCATTAGGGCCCTAATGCCCGTGATAATACCATAACACATTTTGATGCATGATCCCCTTACTTCCATCTATCCGGATCATGCATCAAAATGCATTATGGCGTTAATGCATGTGAAAAGTATAGTATCAAGAATGCAAATTTTTGAGGTGGGTGGGATCAGGGGATGAGTTTTAGTTAAATTAGGGGCCATACCATGATTTTAACTATAGCAAGGCCCTCATAACAGTTACATATTTATATCTCTATAGGAAGGCCACCTGATAGGTCAAGGTGAGGTGTTAGTGTTGGTTAAGGTTTAGGGGCCTGTTTCACATGTAGAGGGAGACGTACATCTTGGTGAAGACTTGACATCATTTGGAGTGAGGAAAGTCTCACAAAGATGAAAATTTGTACTATGTTCTCTCATCTTAACTTGATGGTACCCTGTTACAGAGTCCATCATTACAAATTTCCATAAAAATGACCCATTTTCATAATGCATGCATTATTAACTTTTTTTGATGAATGATGGGGTATGCTTGGTTTAGAGAGAACAAGCTCCTTTAAGGAATGATCTGGCAATTGTGGGCTGCATTGTGCCTACATGTTGATACCACTCCTGATCTCTCTTTCAGGGGCACAATCCTTAGATTGCAGTGAGTGTTGGGGCTAAGCCTGTGCTCAAAGGCCCCCTTTGAAGATCTGTGCAGGAGGCATGCTTAATCTCCACATTAATTATAAACTGAGGATAACTTCACTGGGACAGAATTCTGGTGGGGTGGGGGGATGAGGTCTTACTCTTAATGGGGGGGGGGGGTCTTGGAACAGCACTGACATGCCTGAGGGCAATGTCTGCCCAAATCTATCATTGGATGCTCATTTTTTATATAATGAAACTCAGACAGTCTTGACAGGTCCTGAGGATCAGATTGAGAACAACTGCTGTAGAATATCAACTATGTTGAGCGCCAACATAAAATGGAAGTTTTTCTATTAGACCAGCCTGTCTGAAATTTATAAATTATACCAGATCCAACACAGAGTCATCCTTAGTAATTCAGAATAGGGATGTGAATCGTTTTAGGACGATTAAAATTATCGTCCGATAATTTTAATATCGTCTTAAACCGTTATGGAACACAATACAATAGAGATTCTAACGATTTATCGTTATAAATCGTTAGAATCGTGAGCCGGCACACTAAAACCCCCTAAAACCCACCCCCGACCCTTTAAATTAAATCCCCCACCCTCCCGAACCCCCCCCAAATGACTTAAATAACCTGCGGGTCCAGCGGCGGTCCGGAATGGCAGCGGTCCGGAACGGGCTCCTGCTCCTGAATCTTGTTGTCTTCAGCCGGCGCCATTTTCCAAAATGGCGCCGAAAAATGGCGGCGGCCATAGACGAACACGATTGGACGGCAGGAGGTCCTTCCGGACCCCCGCTGGACTTTTGGCAAGTCTCGTGGGGGTCAGGAGGCCCCCCACAAGCTGGCCAAAAGTTCCTGGAGGTCCAGCGGGGGTCAGGGAGCGATTTCCCGCCGCGAATCGTTTTCGTACGGAAAATGGCGCCGGCAGGAGATCGACTGCAGGAGGTTGTTCAGCGAGGCGCCGGCGCCTCGCTGAACAACCTCCTGCAGTCGATCTCCTGCCGGCGCCATTTTCCGTATGGAAAATGGCGCCGGCCATACGCGTATGGCATACGTGTATGGCCGGCGCCATTTTCCGTACGAAAACGATTCGCGGCGGGAAATCGCTCCCTGACCCCCGCTGGATTCGCGGCGGGAAATCGCTCCCTGACCCCCGCTGGACCTCCAGGAACTTTTGGCCAGCTTGTGGGGGGCCTCCTGACCCCCACGAGACTTGCCAAAAGTCCAGCGGGGGTCCGGAAGGACCTCCTGCCGTCCAATCGTGTTCGTCTATGGCCGCCGCCATTTTTCGGCGCCATTTTGGAAAATGGCGCCGGCTGAAGACAACAAGATTCAGGAGCAGGAGCCCGTTCCGGACCGCTGCCGTTCCGGACCGCCGCTGGACCCGCAGGTTATTTAAGTCATTTGGGGGGGGTTCGGGAGGGTGGGGGATTTAATTTAAAGGGTCGGGGGTGGGTTTTTAGGGGGTTTTAATGTGCCGGTTTTGCGATTTTTCGATTTTTCACGATTTTTCACGATTTTTCACGATATTTTACCCCCCCAAACGGCAACAATACGATTCCCTCCCCCTCCCAGCCGAAATCGATCGTTAAGACGATCGAGGACACGATTCACATCCCTAATTCAGAATCCTAATCCTAAGCATTCTTCATTTTGAGCAGTTTTGGTTCTCTCTTTTTTCTATTTCACACTATAATGCCCCATTCCTCTATTGCTTCCTCACAACTTCTTTTTCTGCAAAAATAGTGGAAGAAATTTGCTTCTCTTTCTCCATAAAAATTTTCCGTCTATGATGACCTCACAGCTTTTTCCTTGAATATCACTTGTCATTTCATCAGATTCCTTTCCCTTTCTCTTCAAACCACCTTCTCTCACAATTTTTTGACCTTTCAGACTATTATCATCTCTACAAAAATAACATATTATACTTATCTCTTACCATGTTCAGTTATATCTATCTACCAAATCCTGGACCTATTCCCATGCTTAAATATTTATCTATAATTCTATCTTCTCTTACCACAACTATAGCATCTCTTTACCTTGTGGCCACTACAAATATTAATGTTTTTAGATTTCAATAATTCTAAAATATCAACAGTGAAGTCTTTATACACAATAAAAAAAAACATGATCACATTTCTCCAGGGCTTGTGCAAGGTTATTAGGCACCGTAGGTGAAATTTTCTGTTATGGTCGTGGACCCTTGGGCCGGCTGAGACTGCAGATGTTGTACTGTGGGGACCCACAGTGAGTGTCGCAGCTGGGAGGCAGTGCTGACGAGAGACTCCAGAGAAGATTTCACCACTGGAAGTCCGAGGTCCCCCCAGGAGGAGCCTGTAGCGACCCGGACCTCTTGGACTTAGGTGGGACCCTCCTCGACCAAGGATCCAGGAAGCGGTCGAAGAGATGGTTGATGAAGATGGTAGGGCCCAGGAGGCTGGAAGAGTCTTCACCCTCGGAAGCCCGCGGCTCCCTTGGGAGGAGCCCATGAGAGCCCGAGCTGCTGGGACTTAGGAGAATCCCCTGGGCCAGCAAGAACCGGATACTTGAAGAGGCAGAGGGACCAGAAGTCGGAGTCCAGGAACGAAGCAGGATCAGAAGCCAGAAGTCAGAGGTCCGAAGTCAAAGCCTGGGGTGGAAGCTGTAAACAGAGTCGTGGACGGACCCGGGTCAGAAGCCAGAAGTCTGAAGTCCAAACCAAAACCAGGAGCAGGAGCGAAGACGAAGTCAATGGACGAAGCCGGGTCGGAAACCAGAAGTAGAAGAGACGATTCAAGATCCAACGCAACAACTAGTAACTCAGGGGACTGAGTGAACCTCGTTGCAAGGCAAGGCATGTCAGTGACTGCCCGTTTTAAATAACCCAGCAGCGTCTGACGTCAGTGGGAGGCTGCCCCTGATTTTCCCGCGCTGGCCCCTTTAAGACTGAAGCCCCGGTGCGTGCGCGCACCTAGGGGGCGGGGCAAGCCGCGGATTGTCGGTAGCGTCTCCCTCACAGGGAGAGCGCCGCGGTAGGCTGCGTTTCGGGCCTTTGGGGCCAAAGTGGAGGGACTCCCGCGGCCGGCCTGGGAGGTGAGTGGAGGTCCTGGGGCATGGCCCGGGACCGTAACATTTACCGCTTGCCATCCCCCCTCACACCCTCCCCCCCATAATTTAAAATTATGCATTTATGATAATAGATTTTACAAGAACAAGACCATTTAAAGTACAGTTGCTTACTACATGTATATTATATTTACATGCAGTACTGTAAAACCTTACAAAAAAGTAACAAAAAAGACACTTGGAATTGGTATAAGGTTTACTGTAATGTGTTTTGGGTATGGGCTTGGCCCTCAAAAATCCACAATTAAATGAATTACAATTTCAATATAGTAATTCTCCCATATCAAAACTGTAATAACTGCCATCACTCAAACACTAACAACCCTACTTATAAAAAGACAGCACTGCAATTATTACACCAGGCCCTAAAACACCAATATAAACACTATAAGGAAAACAGAAAAAGCCAAGCTGCTATAGATTCTTACATAGAACCTACACACTAGCAGAATATGGCAACTTGGTCACACATGCAAAATATAAACAGATCCTCACCAAATGCAGAATGAACTGACCATAAATGGTACTACAAACGTGCAGACAATTACTGACTTGTAAACCACAACAAGCAAGACTATGTATGCAGTGCAACAATAGAAAAACAGAAGCAATACAATTCCTCATAAACATCAAACAAAATCAGGAAATATAAATCATCAATAGAAGTAAATCCATATTAATAAAAAGAATATTTCAAAACAGCTGACAAAAAGAATAACATCCAGTAATTTAAAACTCATTAGTTTTCCAAAGACCAATAAAGTATTTCAAATCAGCAGACACAAACCATCCAATATTAAAAATTAAAAAAAAAAAATCCCCTGTTGTCCATACTTGGGATCTTTTGATTTCCAGATGCCCTGAGATTGTTGTGAATTACCAGGGGAGAGGAGAGGGGTTGTTGCTCACAATCTTTCTCCTCTCTCTCATACATAGAAATATACATATACTCAATGACAATAGATGCTCTCTCACACACACAGACATGATCTCTCTCACACACACATATGCTCACTCACACCAAAACAGACACACCGACACGCACACACACACACACACCGACACACACACACACACATGCACAAACATACACAGACACTGGCATGTTCTCACATACTGCTTTACTCTCATAGACACACACATAGGTATGCTCTCAGACACAAATAGACATGATCTATTACATGCACACACAGAGACATGCTCTAACATACAGACATGCTCTCTCACACTCAGTCACAAATATGGTCTCACAGACACACACACACACAGACAAAAATGCTCTCATAGTGAAACACACACACTCACAGACATGTTTGATCACAAACACAGACATCATTTAACATGCATACACAGACACAGACAGGATCTAACACCTACAAAGAAATGCTTTCATAGATACACATATATAGAGATGCTACCATAGATAGGGACAACACACATAGATATGCTCTCACAGACTCATACACACAGACACACTCTTTCACTTCCTCCCCCTTCCCATCAGAAGCACAATGGCCCCCGAGGCAGACAGGATTTCATTTTTCTTGCGGCCATGGGAGTTGATGCTGGTCTGCTTCCTGGGATGGGGATGGGGCATCTGCTGCTACTGCTTTTCCTCCTACAATTCAATGCTGTGTGTCACTTCCTGAACAGCCTGGGGTATGTGCCGTTTTCCTCCTGCTTTTGGCTGTGACTTCATAGCCTCTCCTCCTTTCCGCCCATGCGGACCACCACTTCCTCTTCCAGGCTGCGCAGGCAGAAGGAAAAGCCATGCCGTTACCGCCCTCCGACCGATGGTGCTTTAGGTGGCCGCCTAGTACTTCCACTGGCCCTGCATTTCTCCTGCCCTCCTTCTCTTGTTAAGGATGGAGTAAAAATTCCCCAACTAATCTTCTTCTTCAGCATTCTCCGGGAGACTGCTACTGCGTACATTTCTAGTCTCATTTCTCATAAATTCTTCTACCACCTTTCTCAAAATCCCACCTCCTAACTACTCCGTCTCCTACTCTTGCTGCTGCTGGTGAAATTGTATGTTTTTTTAAGTAGGGACAAATTTCCTCCTCTGGCCTTTGGATGAAAGATGGTATCTCCATTTTGAAATCGCATTTGAAAGCTCACATTTTCTTCCTTGCCTTTGATTCTTTTACTTTACCCTAACAAAAACTACTGCCACATTCTGGCTTTACAAGGTTTTTGTGAACCTCACTGAGCCTTTTCTCTCTCTCTCTCTCTTTTTTTTTTTTTTACATCCAGATATTTATCTTATTATTTTGTTCTAGTTTCCACAGTGACTGAAAAGCATTTTTGGATACATTTAGATGACAGATGCTCCATATAATAAAAGTTTGCTATATTGTATACTAATGCATAAAAAAAAAAGCTAAGGAGTAACATGAAAGGAGAAAATGACTTATTATGTTTTTACTGTACTGGCCAACTCACACTCTAAATTCCTTTAATGATTTAATATGACATTGTTAAATGATTATTCAGCTGGCTCCTGTTGTGGCATGGATTTGTTTAAGTGTATTCATGTGGTGTGGCGCAAGCCTGTGTTTCAGCCAGAAGCTATGATGATTTGTCATACTTATCCTCTATTAACTAGTTCATGATGTCCTGATGAGGGTCATTTTATAACTGCCCTGCTTCTTGCATGCTGCCTTGGAGGGGAGGGGCTGGAGGGGAGGGGAGGGGCTGGATCAGACAGCAGAAGATTGCTCTTTGCTGCCTGAGACTCAGGACAATTGCCAGTAGAGTCTTCAGGTTAGAGCCCTATGTGTTCATGCAATGGACTCCCTGCTATGCCCAAAGGTAAAAACAAGATGCCCCCCTTGGGACTGATGCCTGGGGCAGCCTCACCCCCAAACCCCATCTTTCAGACCCACAATTGTCTGTTACTGCCAATCTTTTTTACTTGCAGTGCTAGGCCGTTTGCATAAAATGAGAGCACCAACTTTTTTTTTTTTAAGCTTAACTATAGCTCAAGAAGGTGTAGTTGCGTTTTGCAGGAAGTCAGGCAATCACGTTTTTATGCATGTAATTTAGCTGTAGTGAAATCACCAATGAGATGTTTTATATCATTTTTCTTTCAGCTCATTAGCAACTTATTTCTGTGAATGATCTTGCAAATGAAAAATAGCGTTCACAAAACAGCAAATTATTGCGCTAAAATTCATAAACAGGATAATGTGTGCTATATGCTGTTTTTGTGCAGCCTAGTATGTCAGCCTCATTGTGATTTTTAAGTCCCACTCTTACTCTCCTGTTTCAGATTGGTAGATAATGTTGTGATCTTTTTCTGTTTAAAAGTTCAATGGAGTATTTTTAATTTAATTGCAATGATGATGTAAACATTCATATTTTATTACTCATTATCTGTATTATTAGCATATTCTTAAAATGGTATCCACCTAGAACAAAAAGTGGTTGAAATAGAGGGGACTATGCACTTTCGAAACAAACAAATAAATAAATAAATAGAAAGGACATGAATGCTCATATGAAATTGCGATATTTAGAAAAGGCAAGTTTTTAGCACAGTACATTTCCAAATTGAGCTTGGATGAATGCTCAGAAACATGCACAGTACTGAATCTTTTGAAAATGTGTGTCAACCGAGAAGTAAAGAAATTATCCAATGCAATTTTACCATAGTAATGTATGGTAACTTTACTAGCATCGCTCAGCTGCAGCTATTAGCCTGAAAGTTTTCAGCCATTGGGATAAAAAATAAAAATTGATAGGTGAAGACTGCCACTGAAGAAGATACTTCCTTACTTGGAGAAAATGTGAATGATTAAAGAGAAGTCCCATATTTTTTCAAACCAGAACTTAAAAGTCTGCTTTATCGGTGCTGTGAGCTCCTCCCAATCACATTGCGCTGTCAGAAAGCCTTCACAGGTAGTGCAAGACCACGCATGAAAGAAAAAGCAGGAATAAAAGAATCTCCGGGAACATCATAATTAGGGAGGCAGGGATTCTTCAGCAATTTATGAAGTCAGATGGGCTTTTTGCCCATGACACTTTATGTTTTGCCTTATCTGTAGTGTCATAAATTCCATCACTCTAAAAGTCCATTCATGAAGGATGATAAATTAGGTGCTTAAGGATTTCTACTTTATAAAGGATTAAATTAAGCATTCCTCGAAAGGGCATTCAGTTTCAGATGCTTAGATTTAAGACATGCCACTTGTCACCCTCGCCAGCTGCAGAGGGCTTAGAGGAAGAATAATGCATTGAGTGATGTTAAAACAAAATGAACAATTTTGTATATGCAGTAGTTAATTTCCATACTAAGCGTTATTATTTCCATTCTTCTGCCATCAGATATGAACGCATGGGGAAAGCTGCTGCAGTAATTCCTCCACTGTGCTATCATGCACAAGATTGCACGAATGGAGGATAACCCTTCTTTCCTCTTTCTTTTCTAAATCCAATTTCAGATTGCTGAGGTTTCAGTACTTAGATCAGGACATGAAATAAAAGCGCCAGCATAGCATTCCATTTGTCCTCCATTAGTTGTATGTTAATTTCAAAAGTACTACTTTTGAAGAACTTTTTACTGGGCGAGCTCAATTTTATTTATTTGCAAAAAACTCAATTTTTTTAACTTGTAATTTGGCACTTTATGATGGATCATCTTCAGAAAGGTTTAATATTTTTCTAAGGTTTCATGTTTATTAGGGAAGATATTTATAAGCTGAAGAATCTTCAGATTGCAGCAGTTCAAAATCATTTAGTATATTATCATTTTTGGAACAGGTTGTACTATGGAAGGTGAGCAAATTTCATGCATGTACAAAAAATGTGTAATAGTTGTTATAATTCTGTAGCGCCAGTCTTGATTTACCAAATGATCACAGGCCAGATCTTTTTTTTTTTCCTCCTCTTAGTTTGCTGATGCTGCTAATGTTTATGGAGTGCTAAGTAAGTTTACCTTTCAATTTCTAGAAATAATGTCGAGCTTCTTTTTAGAGAGAGAGAAATCTGATGACTTCACGATGGTACTTGATGGTGCCTTCATTTAGAGCAGCTATATGCACATATTTTGGTGCACCAATATGTACCTTCTAGACATACATTGGATCAGTTGGATCGATGATAAGGAAATAGAAACCAGTGGTAGAAAAACTCTTACAAGTATAAAATATAAAGACATTTTGATAAAGATTAATGAATGAATAACAATATAAAAAAACAGGGTGACTGTCAACTTTCAACACTGTTATCTGCACTGACTCCTAGACCTGACCCTCTCCTAGGGATTTCCATATACAGTTAGCTCCTGTGCATTGGGTACCCTCAATACTCTTAAGGCTTGCCTGTATTTTGGGCCTGCAAAGTAACGTAACACATTACTCAAGTCAAAGTCATTACGTTAGAAATTATCATTATACTAGAATGTATCATATTAAATGTATTATTTTTATTCTCTCTTTCTTAAGGTACCAAGCTATTATAACACGTCACTGTAGAGGTCTATTTAATAAAGAGAACACGCACATTTAAAGGTGAATTTTAAAAGCATGGCATGCCCCAAAATCAGAAGATATGTGCACAAGTAGGACATGCGTGCACGCAGCAGATTTTAAAAGCCATCCACATTCCCGCATCTCCCCATGTGCAACTAACTCACTCTGAATAAAAAGGGTGGTTTGGGGCAGGGCCTGGGTGTTCCAGAGCAGTGCCAAGATATAAGCACGCAAATATTTATTGTTACTGGGCACATGTCCAAGTCCAGTGCCATGTAATTTACGTCTGCTATAGAGGAGGTTTACGTTTAAAAAAAAAAATGTAATCCCTGAGGGTTTTAAAGGGTCTGGTGTAACGGATGGGGGGAGTGCAGACTATTAAACCAAGGGGGTTTGGAGGACCTAGCTCTACACTGGGTAAACTGGTTGATGAACAGGTAAAATTGGTCATGGCATGGTTGTGCACCACTTATAAAATTCCCCCACTTGCATGGCTCATATCTGGATGTGCGCAGCTATGCAAAAAAGGGTGCATACATAAGCACTAGGGATGTGTGGGGTAAAAATGTGTTTTTGTTTTTTATTTTGTTTTCAGGAGGTTTTTGCCCCATAAATTTTGTTTCATTTAATGTTTACTTTGTTTCTTTTGTTTCAAAAAAAATGAATCAAACATTAAAATAAAACACTCCAAAAGGAAAAAAAAAAAAAGGAAAGAGCCTCCCGTCCCCACCGCCCATTCTTCCCACCCAGAAAAAGGCTAGGTCCAGGATCCTCCCCAGCCCACACTTACCCGGTTTGGTGGGGATCTGCCGGGAGGCCTAGGCCCAAGCCAAAGCTTCAGCCTTGTATAGACTGATGCTATATGCAAGGCCGAGGATTGGAGGTTTGGTCCTGACGAGTCGGCCTAGGTCCGACACCGGGCTAAGTTGGATGCTGGGATCTTGGCCAAAGCCTGAGCCCAGCCCAATGCCAGGGCCCAGTCCAGAGATTGGATCCTGATGCCTGGGCTTTGGCCTAGACCAGAGCCCAAGTACAGGCCCAGGTCCGATGCCGAGCACAGTCCAGAGGCTGGGTCCCGACCCTGGGGCCTCAGCCGTGGCCCTGTGCCAGGGCTCGGGCTCATGCCCTACATGGCAACCCAGCCTGGAGGATGGGTCCTGATGCCGGGGCCTCAGCCTGGACCCAAGCCTGATGCCAGGGTCTGGTCTGAAGGCAGGATCCTGACGCCTGGGCCTCAGCCTAGGGTCAGATCCAGACCCAGAGCCTGGGCTTTGTGCATCCTTTTTATAGATCTTCTGTCTTCTTGCTGGATATGATGCCATTTGCTGAGTCACCCTGGAGCAAATCTACTCTGGTGCTACTCCAGCAGATGGCATCATTACCAGCAAAAAGAAAGAAGACAGAAGACCCAAGAAAAGGACATTTGAGGCCTGGGCTCTGGGCCTGTGGCTGATCTTAGGCTGAGGCCCAGGTTTCAGACCTGGCCTCCAAGTCAAACTCTGGCAACAATCCTGGGTCCGGGTCATGGCCCCAACATCGGGACCTGGCCTCTGGGCCGGGCGGCAGCATCAGACCTAGGCCCTGGCCTCAGATGCGGCCCAGGCACTGGGACCTAGCCTCCAGTCCAGGCCCTGGTGTCATGCCTTGGCCTGGGCTTGACTTAGGCTGAGGCTCAGGTGTCGGGACCCAGCCTGGCTATGGCTTCAGATCCCCGATGGATCAGGTAAGTTATTTTTTGTGGGGTTCTGGGCCTTTGCTCAGGTCTTGGCTGAGGCTCTGGCATTGGCCCAGGAATCAGCCAAGGACCCCAATGTCACTCTCAGGCCTAGGCTGAAGTCCCTGCTTAGGGCCTCAGCCTATGCTCTAGGCCAGGGCTTCCCAAACCTGTCCTGGGGACCCCACAGCCAGTCGGGTTTTCAGGATATCCACAATAAATATGCATGAGATACATTTGCATACCATGGAATCTCAGTATATGCAAATTTATCTTAAGCATATTCATTGTGGGTATCTTGAAAACCCAACTGGCTGTGAGGTCCCCAGGACAGGTTTGGGAAGCCCTGCTCTAGGCAAAGCCCCAGCTTTAGAACTAGGCCTAGGCCTAGATTGAGTTACTGGTGTCATGCTTGGACATAGGCCACAGCCCATGCTTTGGGCCTTAGCCTATGACTTAGGTGAGGCCCAGCCTCAGTCCTAGGCCTAGGCCCAACCGGAAGTTTCAAAGAAATTAAACAACTAAGATTAGCTTAATTTGGGAGGGGGTCTCAATTCATTTTGGGGCCCCGGAATGAAATATATTGCCCCTTATTTGTTATGTTTTGCAAATTCTTTTAAAATAAATGCACATTCCTCATCTGCATGCTCAGACTATTTTATAACATTCTAGCATATGTGTGCATATGTTATAAAATATTTGTGCCCCTGGGAATGCGCCAATGCACACACATCAATGTATATGCCTGTGCTCCCCTTTGAAATTACCATCCCTATGTGTATTAACTCACAAGTAAGCAAGAAACACAAATTAATGTGTCCTTCCATAATCCATACCCTGAAACACTGATGGGCCCTCAAGGCTTTCCGTAACCCTTTCCAAAACACAGACACATTTTACACTGAGAATTCATCTCAAAAGGTGCAGAGATTTAGCAGAAGAAGAAGAAGGAAGCCATGGATGTTTCATCAAGAATAAGAGGCCTATAGAATAAAGTAATTCATCACAGATTACAAAAGTAGTAATGTGGTGGCTCATTTTGAATTAATTGTAATACCCTTACATGCATTGTAGAAAGACCATCACAAAAACTTACAATAATCTAACTGCCCAAAAAACAGTGTCTGCAAGACAGAACAAAAATCATCAGGAGGTAAGGTAAACTTTAAAGGCCTCAGTAATTTCAGTTTATAATAAACTAGTTTGACTATTTTCTGCAAATATACTTTAAAAGTCAACTTTGAATCCTTGATAATTCCCAAGTTTCTGGTTTCATGGATCACTCAGTTGCATATGACCATACATAATATACCAGATCCATTCTGAGGTAGGTTTCTACCCACCCATATTACTGTTGTCTTAGCTACATTCAAAATCAATGCATTTTTCTTTAATCAGTCGTTTACCACCTCCATTTATTTATTTATTTATTTATAACTTTTATATACCAATGTTCCTGTATAGTATATATATCGCAACGGTTTACAAAGAACTTAACTGTCGCCGAGGGCAATGAACATGTGGTACAGTAAAAACTGAGAAAACAATGAACAATCCGAAGTCAGAATCTCACTTTTCTGTACACTTGGAATGTCATCTGCTTATAAAACGTATAGGAGATCTAATGATTTAAAGACCAACTCCAGTGGTTACATATAAATAATAAACAATATAGGCTAAAACAATGATCCTTAGGACACCCCACAGCTCCCATCAAACCATTGTGATTTGGTCTCTTCCACCTGTACCCACTGTTTTAACACCATTAAGAAAGAGCTGAACCAAGGTAATACCTTTCCCCCTATTTATACTCTTTATAAACATGAAATAATTAGCTCATAGACCATTGTATAAAATGTCAATGATAGATCTAATTGAACTAACCCTCCTTTCTCCCCCCCAGTCAAGTCTTGCATATAAAAATCAGTAAGGGATAGCAACAACAGTTCAGTGCTGTGTGCTTTGCGGAATCCATATTGTTGAAGATCCAGAATATTATTATTTTACCAAAATTCTTCTAATTGATGCAAAACACACTTTATTAAATGTTTCCCAATATGGGAAGGTTAGAGATTAGTATATGAAAACATGTGGTATTTAGAAATCTTTTAGAAAATAACAACGCTGTAGAATTTTCTCATATGAATTTAAGGACCATCATACCACCCCCAGTGCTCACAAGTTAAACTTGCATTTCATGCACTTTCACAGGGTCATATTTAATCAATTGGTCCAAGGAACTAGCATCAAAGTTCAATTATTTGTATTTTTTTGTGTATTTTTTACTATATATTTAAAAAGGGTCGACTTTCCTTATTTGTAGGTTGTCGGGCTTGCTCATCCCGTAGCTGTCGGAGTCACTTGTCCGACGCGCGCGTTTCGCCACACAAGCTGCTTCAGAGACATCCGTTTCAAGCTCTCCTGATCCAGCACTTCCCCTTGCTTTAGCGGGGATATAAGGCAGATCTTTAAACAATGGTAATTCATGCAAGATGCTGCGGGTCCGTCAATTTTTCGAACGCCGACACCGTCTCCCTGCTTAGAGATTTCAGCAGGGAGACGGTGCGTTGTAGAAATGGTGCCGGCGCTACCTTTGCCCTGTCATATGACAGGGTAAAGCTAGCGCTGGCACCATTTTGTTTTTTGTCCCCCGACGTCAGGCGCCATTTTGTACGGCAAAACGATTCGAGTGCAGGAGGTCGTTCCCAGACCCCCGCTGGACTTTTGGCAAGTCTTGTGGGGGTCAGGAGGCCCCCCCCAAGCTGGCCAAAAGTCCCTGGGGGTCCAGCAGGGGTCCGGGAGCGATCTCCTACGCTCCTGACGTTGTTTTGCCGTACAAAATGGCGCCGGCCATACGGTGTATGGCCGGCGCCATTTTGTACGGCAAAACGATTCGAGTGCAGGAGGTCATTCCCGGACCTCCGCTGGACTTTTGGCAAGTCTTGTGGGGGTCAGGAGGCCCCCCCCAAGCTGGCCAAAAGTCCCTGGGGGTCCAGCAGGGGTCCGGGAGCGATCCCCCTCGCTCCTGACGTCGTGGGACATTTCTACAACGCACCAGAGGCCCGAGAGTAAAAGATCACACCGGGACCCCCCCTCTGGACCCCAGGTAATTTAAGGCATTTTGGGGGGGTTCGGGAGGGTGGGGGATTTATTTTAAAGGGTTGGGTGGGTTTTAGGGATGTTTTAGTGTGCCGGTTTTCCCGCCCTCCCCTGATTTACGATTTACATGATATTTAAGAAAACAAAACCGCGACGATCCGATTCCCTCCCCCCCCAGCTGAAATCGATCGTTAAGACGATCGATCACACGATTCACATCTCTAGTCTGTAAAATAATGAGTAGAGTTAAACAGGGAAACACAGATTGGACATTTACTCTTTCAAAGAGTACAAAGAGAAGGGGAACACATAATGAAGTTACTATGTGATGTATTTAAAACTAAAAAGAGAATATGTTTTTTTACTCAATGCATAATTAAACTCTAGATTTCATTGCCAGATGATGTGGTGAAAACTATTAATGTAGCTGCTTTTGAAAAAGGTTTAGACAAGTTCCTGGAGGAAAAGTCCATAAAACCATTATGAACCTGGAGTTGCAGAAATCCACTTTTTATCCCGGGGATAAGCAGCCTGGAATCTATCCAACCCTTGATCCTGCCAGGTACTTGTGACCTGGATTAGTCACAGTTGAAAACATAATAATGGCTTGATGAACCTTTGATCTGACCCAGTATGGCAAATCTTATGTACTTATAGCAGCTGAGTGCTACTTATCTGGATAAATTCCAATTTCAAAAATACTCCTTATCCAGCTAAGTCAGATAGCTGGATAAGTCTGAAAATTGCTACTTATACAGATAAGTAAGATAGGTTAATAGATACATTTCAAAACTTATCTGGATAAAAAAGATAGACAAATAAGTCTCAAATACAGTTACGTATGCTGATAAATAGCAGACTATCTTACTTATCTAGATAAATAGCTTTATTTGAGACTTATCCAGCTATCAGACTTAGCCAGATAAATAGCGCTTTAAAGACTTATCTGGCTAAGTATCAGCTTTGCAGCTACTTAAATGGATAAATTGGAACTTGTCCAGATAATTGCTGCTACTTAGCCAGATAAATCAAAATTTATCCAGATAAGTACAATATGTATTCTACAGCATACAGCATGTATGCTGTAGAATAAATTTGTGTATATTTTACAACCTTATATATCATATACATGCAGGTTATAAACTCCAGGAGTATATTTTCACATGCCCATAACATGGAGGCACTTGCAGCTGTGTGAAAGTCATCCTCTTAGTGATAGTATACCATTTTTTACTTCTTTAGATGTGAAAAAGGCAATTTGCAGTAGACTGTAGTTTTCTGTTTCCCTTCCTTATAATCAGCTGCTACAGGGAATGGTGAAAATTTCCCTCATCATATCACCTGCCTGAGTGTTATTCAAAATAACCAATGGTTAGTTTAAAGAATATAATGCTATATAGAGCAGAATGCAATTTGTCTTACTTTCCAAGATTCATAGGAAGCCCTGACTTTCTAGGTCAAGCAGTCAAAATCAATTCTCACCTTCATTCATTGTTCCTTGGGGGATGAATGAATGCAGCCTTTGTACCACTTCCATGCAAGCAGTTTCCATTATTCTCCATTCCCACTGAATCAAACCTAATTCAATTGATTCCTCACAAGCCTATAAAAAGGTTACAAGGGACAAAACAGACAAACTTAAAAAAAAGAGCAACATCCTCACTCTGTAGTGTTCAAATGCATTTAAAGAATGCTACGTGAGAGCCCAGAGATGATAAAGGACATGCCTCCAGCCATCGTGCCTTCAATTCTTCATTCCTTTTGAAAAGAGTTTCTTAAATGCCTTTACAGAAATTCACTTAAGAGAGTGAAGTGATTTTCTTGTTTTATTTAACGTTTTTGCAATGATGTGACTAAAGGTCTTTTTTTTTTCTTACATTTTTTATCACGTCTCAACACAGCATCTACTTTCCTTGGAGATGCTGAGAGTTACACAGTATCATATGACAGAAGATTTTCTCCTTTCTATATATACATTGTGAGTTCAATATTCAAAGAGATTTAGCTACCGGGTAACTCAGTATCACCTAGTAATATCCATCCCTTTGAAAATTGACGAGGGGCATAAGGGCTAAATTTAGTCACCCAGTTTCACTAAGAGATCAATTTTCAAAGAGATGCATAAACTACACATGTTAAAAGCACCCACATAGTTTGCAACTACGTGATTTATTTGAAAATGGCCACCAAGAGCTTTGTGGATAGTTGATCTGCAACATCTTTCCAAGGGTTTGCTGATTTTATACAAATTAGATGGTTTGTTTATTGTGAAGTTGTCATGTCATAAAGCTTGTTGTGGTGTTGCAGTAAAAGTTTCTTCCTTCCTTTGTAGCCCTTCATTCTTTTACTCTCTTTAACTCCTCAGGTTCAGAGGCCAATGTGCTTAACTACACATTTATAATACTACTGTTACAGAATTTATAATACTACACATTTATAATACTACTGTTACAGTCACATTTAATGTGATATATAAACAAAATCATGTGAATCAAAAAATCATACAAATTACCTAATTCCCTATGTTTGCATTGCTAAATATCATGTGCAAAAATGTTTAAAATTTAGATATACCTTATAAAGGTGCAGCAAATTTTGTTTGATTCAAAGTATGTGATTTCATACAAATTTTACCACAAAAATTGCCCACAAAAGCAATTTGCTTAATATGTAAATGGCCTGGAGTCACACAAAAAAATCTCTTGTTACAATGTGTAATGGGAGTTACATCCCATTGTGACAGCTAATGGAATGGAATATAGACTAGGGCTGAGTTAGATAGAAGCTCAGCTGGAGGAAGGGAGAACTACAAATCCCAGAGGGCCAAGGGGCTAAGGGAAGAGAAAGTTGAGCAAGGCCAGGAACCAGGTGCTGGGCTGATTAAAGGAGAGCAGCCACACATACAAGACTGGTGGGAGTGGCAGAAGGAGAAGCTCGGCGGCGGAGGAGGGAGCAACTAATACCTAACGACAGCAATAAGCCCTGGAGGATTGTTTGGAGTGGAGTAGGAAAATGCTGAGGTATGTGTATTTGTTTGAAACGTGTTCTCTTCAGCTTTTGAATTTTCCTACTGAAGGGGAGGAGGCAATCCACTTCAGCTTTGGAGAGACACCTGAGCTGGTCTAATCCAGTCATAGATGGGACTGTGACTGGATTAGACCACTGAAAGCAGGCCTAGTTTCAAGGAACTGCATTTAAGGGTTTGGCTATTGCAAGCAGTGGGGCTGGAACGGGCACAACTGGAACTGAACTTTGTTTCGGAGGGCACAAGTGTGAAGAATCGTTGGTCCTGGTGAGGGCCGAATTCTTGGACCTGTGTTTAAGGCCACCGATGCTGTAGGCCGGGGTGCAGGTGGCAGGCAGAGCCTGGCTGGACTTTGTTTGCGGGAACGATTTTGCTTACAACCCAAGTGTGGCTGGACTCACCTTTTGTTTAAAGTCATAGACATTGGGAGACGTTGGGATACTGCAGCAAGGAACCACAGGAGGAAGCTACAGCAGCAGAACTTATCCCAGTGAGCAATTATAAATGCCATTATCATAAAGTTCTCTGTGAGTTGCTACAACTGCCTTTCTAGGTGTTATTTAAACACCCTTTGGAATGGGGAAGTTAGTTTAAGTGGTGTAGACGCAGTGTTGTCAGATGCCAAAAATTTTTATAGCCCAACCAATCACAAACTCTAGTCCAAAATTTATAGCTCCTATTTTAGGCTATAACCTCTATACAGAAATTTAAAAATTCAAATCAAATTTTAATTATGCAAGATTCTGTACAAAGTCCTATATTGTTCACAGACAAATTGACATAAAAATCCTGCATCTAATAACTATGGATATAAAAAAAAAAGAGATCTGCACATCCATTTGTCAGCTCCGTTCAAACATCCTTTACAAACAAAATCGATTACAATGAACTTTTTTAGGCTGAGATTGTTCTAGCTTCTTTTGTGGCAAGATTATAAAATCATGTGATTAGTTCCAGCTCTCTCAGCCTGACTGCCAGCAAATTCTGTGGTTACATAATGCGACCTTTCCAAGGAACTGTGTTATGTGATCAGCCTTGCAGGGTCTGACAGCCTTTGGATTCGGTAAGAAACAAAAAGACTTGAACAAATAAATGATTCATCTAGGAAATCTGATCAGGGAAAATATTTACATCCCTTCCCTATAATCATTTATTCTAAAAATCTACCAAAAATGTTTCTTGAAAATCTAATCAACATTTCATTGTGTTACATGATCATCCTTGTGAACAAATATGTTATTCATAGTCAAGTACATTTTCAAAGGTCCGTGCTCACAAATACCAGGGTTTATGCACGTGGCCAGGCCTTACGGGCACTGCATGCATTTTATAACAGGCCCGGCCATGTGCATAAAACGCAAATATGCACAAGGGCCAGACCTCTCCAAAGGGGCTGGCTGGGGGTGTGTGTGTGTGTGTGTGTGTGTGTGTGTGTGTGGAGTCTGGGCAGGGGCCTGGCCAGAATAGTGCCATTTGACGCTGTCCCTGGGAAGCGCGAGCCGTAAGATTGCCAGTGTGCGCAGATTACTTCTGCTCAAGAGGAGCAGTAACTATTGAAATAAAGAATTTGGGGTTAGTCAGGTTTGGTTTAGGGGGCGGGGAGGAGAGGGGAATGGGAAGTAATGTTAGGTAGGGGGATAGGGATGTTCCCTCCCCTGCCCGCGCCATCAGCACATGAGCATGGCCATTGGATTTTATAACATGCCTGCACCGGCATGCGCATGTTATAAAATCGACGCATCCATGTGCGCATGCTGGGAAACGCGTGCACATGGAAAGGCATGCACTGCTTTTAAAATTCTGTAACAGTAGTATTATAAATGTGTAGTATTATAAATTCTGCAACAGTAGTATTATAAATGTGTAGTTAAGCACATTGGCCTCTGAACCTGAGGAGTTAAAGAGAGTAAAAGAATGAAGGGCTACAAAGGAAGGAAGAAAATTTTACTGCAACACCACAACAAGCTTTATGACATGACAACTTCACAATAAACAAACCATCTAATTTGTATAAAATCAGCAAACCCTTGGAAAGATGTTGCAGATCAACTATCCACAAAGCTCTTGGTGGCCATTTTCAAATAAATCACGTAGTTGCAAACTATGTGGGTGCTTTTATTAATCTAAAGACACTTCCTAAACGGGAAGGAATTTTTCACTGAGCATTTCTCATTAACATTTCCTTAAATACCTTTTCAAGGAATCAGCAAATAAACATTAAGTGATGGCACATTTTTTATTTTGACAAAAGAAATCATTGCAATTTTCCCCCCAGGGAGCGATCAGTGTCAGATCAACCTCCATGGTGGTTTCTTATCAAAACATCAAATTTTCAGGAGACAATTTAGGCAAGAATGAAATAGCTCAGCTGCAGCTCCCAGGGAGGGCACCGCTCCTGGAGAGTCCCTTCTACCCCTTTAATTAACAAGAGGCAAATGTGTGGGGTCCCTTCTACCCCTTTAATTAACAAGAGGCAAATGTGTGGGGAGAATAAGGAATCCCACTTTGGAGAGCTCAGAACTCAGATGACAAAGTTTAAAAAGCGGTTTAAAAAATCACCTCCAAAAATGCACATGCCCTTAAAAGTAACCCAAAAAATGCAACCCAAAAAAGCAAAAAATTTCCAATGGCTGATCTCAAAGTAGCCCAATTGGGCATGAAAACTGCCCAACTGGTAACACTGGTAGAGAGCTTGCCTTACCATGATCAACTCCTGCATTCTCCACATAGCTATTTCTTTACTGAGTAGGATGATGGAAGATTTGTATGCTGAAATATTTTTTGAGGGTGATGATTCAGAAAGAACTCAATCAAATTATAGTGAGCCTGGAAAATAAAATAGTGCAAATTGACAAACTAAAGAAGAACAAATCACCAGAACCAGATGGTATACATCCCAACCAACATTGCCCCTTGCATAGAAAGATATGCACAATAATAGGTAGAATTTATTTTATTTTGTCTTACCTTAATGCTATTCCCACCTCATTTAATAGTCATTTATTACTATTATTAGCATCTATCTGATTCTAATGCTGTCTTGTTTGAACAAATGTAATGTATTTGATGATTTTAAATTGTGTGTGTTTGTTGTAAACCGCCTAGATGGCCAGACCTGGCAAATTCGCGGTATATAAAAACTTTTAAAATAAATAAAAATAAATAAATATACAGATACACTAAGGATCCCTTCAGAATGGTGCGTGAGGTCAATAGCCTTGAAATAGCTAAAGGACAATGACATAATACCTATAAAGGATACCCTAGAGATTCTTAGAGATTAGGGATTGACCAAATTAAGAACAGAGAAATGAAAAAAAATGTATGAAAAGTCAAGTGGATTAGGCTAGCCAATTACAGAACAGAAATCACCCTCTGCAGAGAATCACCCTTTTCATGGATCTATATGAATGCAGACCATTCTATTTCTCGATTGAGACCTGCCAGATGTAATGATTGTAATTTAAAATTTCATTTTGGTTCTTTCTGTATTAGCACACAATCCCTATAATCACCACGAAGTCTGGGAGGGACTACATTAATAGCACAAAAATGCAGATGTGTAATCAAATGATTCTTTTTGTGCCAATGAACAGTCAGAGGAGCAAACTTGATATGTCACCGGATGGCACTGCGAGGTTCAAAGATGCAAGTTTTCAGACAGCGGGATGTCTTCCCCACATAAATTACAAGGGCATCTGATTATATTTACTACCCATGTTGAATTATGGTTGGTCGAAAACTGCATTTTGTGCGGGAACATCAAGGTGTGATGTTCAAAAGTAGTGAGAGTCAAGGATAAATTGCATGCATGGCATTTACCACAAGGTTGATGTTCAGTAGGAGTTTGAGGTGTATTGTCGTCTGTGTTGAAATCAGAGGACACAAGTAAGTTTCTTAAATTGCATCCACAGTAAAAAGCAAAATGTGGAAAATCTTCAAAGTAATTGAGAGGGGTAAGCATATATCAATGGGAGAGTATAGATTTACAGATTTGGCCAGCTAGTGAAGGAAACAGGAGTACACATGTGAGACCTGCCAAAAGTTCCTTTATTTATTTATTTATTTATTTATTTATTTATTTAACATTTTTATATACCGGGCTTCATGCAAAATTTGCATATCAGCTCGGTTTACATTGCAACTGAAAAAGACATGCATGAAGAGTGCAAGTTACATAGAACAGGGTCTTAAAAACTAGGAACAGAATACATGGGTAAAATAGCTTATAACATAATAGATGAAGGAGAAACTGAAAATTATCTTAATTGTAAAGTGTTATGTTTCAGGCTTGATTGAGAGTCTTTGGATAGATTATTTGCTAGTGCGTGGACGTTGATGTGACTTATTATCATGATCAGAACGCTTGTTCGAAAAGCCAGGTTTTTAGTCTCTTTTTGAAGTTGATTGGGCAATGTTCTGACCGGAGAAAAGAAGGTAGCGATTTCCAGATTGATGGACCTGCTGAAGACAAGGCACGTTTGCTTAGCGAAGTTTTGACGTGTGCTGTTTGGAGAGTGTTTTTGTAAGCTGTTCCGTGCCATTGGCCGGCCCCTGTCACATGGTAAGGGCAAAGGGGCATCGGCGCCATTTTTTTTTTTTAGAACAGCTGATGCCTGGGAACGGGAAATCTCTCCCCGAGGCCCCCCTGGACCACCAGGTAATTTTAAAAGGTTTTGGGGGGGTCGGGAGGGTGGGGTCGATTTAAAGGGTCGGGTGGGTTGGTTTTTTTTTTAGCGGCGCGGGCCTCCCTAAAAAAAAAAATTAGCGTGAATTGGAATCGGATTTAGGTAGGGGTGGGGTAGATAGGGGAAGGTGGGGGGACGCATAAGGAAAGTTCCCTCCGAGGCCGCTCTGATTTCGGAGCGGCCTCGGAGGGAACGGAGGCAGCTGCGTGGCTCGGCACACGCAGGATGCCGATTTTGCGCAGTCTTGCGCATGCCAACCCTGGATTTTATAAGATACGTGTGGCTACGCACGTATCTTATAAAATCTGGTGTACTTTTGTTCGCGCGCGCGTATGTTTTGAAGATCTACCTCTAAGTATATCCCATGCTACTGATGCTAGTAATAGCAGTGGCTATTTTCTAAGACAACTTGATTAATAGCAGGTAATGGACTTCTCCTCAAAGAACTTATCCAAACCTTTTTTAAACTCAGCTACACTAACTGCACTAACCACATCCCATGGCAACAATTTCCAGAGTTTGTGTGTTGAGTGAAAAAGAATTTTCTCCGATTAGTTTTAAATGTGCTACATGCTAACTTCATGGAGTACCCCCCTAGTCCTTTTATTATCCGAAAGAGTAAATAACCAATTCTAGACCTCACATTATTTTAAAGACCTCTATCATATCCCCCCTCAGCCGTTTCTTCTCCAAGCTGAACAGCCCTGACCTCTTTAGTCTTTCCTCATAGGGGAGTTGTTCCATTCCCCTTATCATTTTGGTAGCCCTTCTCTGTACCTTCTCCATTGCAACTATATCTTTCTTGAGATGCGGCGACCAGAATTGTACACAGTATTCAAGGTGCGGTCTCACCATGGAGCTATACAGAGGCATTATGACATTTTCTGTTTTATTCACTATTCCCTTTCTAATAATTCCTAACATTCTGTTTGTTTTTTTGACTGCCGCAGCACACTGAGCTGACGATTTCAAAGTATTATCCATGATGACGCCTAGATCTCTTTCCTGGGCGGTAGCTCCTAATATGGAACCTAACATCGTGTAACTACAGCATAGATTATTTTTCCCTAAATGCATCACCTTGCACTTATCCATCATAAATTTCATCTGCCATTTGAATACCCAATTTTCCAGTCTCACAAGGTCATCCAAGGTAAGAAGGCTTTTAAAGCCACATGGAAACAAGGCAAGCGAGAAGGTTGCGAAGGCCACACAGAAACAAAAACTAGTGCAAGGTTATACAGAGCAAAGAGCTGAGGTAACTCGATGATGAGGCCCTGAATGCTAGGAAAGGCAGATTTTTATATAGGGCAGGGCTCGCTGCGTCATGCAGTGTTCAAGATGGTGGCTAGAATGAGTATGAGTATGGGTCGGGGGGGGGGGGGGGGGGCAGATTTGTAACAGGCTACTTCCCCTTCTCCAGATAGCATAACCTGGAAGACTCAGAGGATCCTTGTAGTCAAGAAGACTGGAGGGGTACCTCTTCTAAGACATACTCTTGGCACTCCTCCACCACAGTGACACCTGACCTCCCTCCCATCCACTTTTGGTCTGAGCTTTTAACTTCTAGGGTGTGTCCAGGCTCCTTGGAATGGGGATCTGAATCCACAAACCTTGTGCCACAGCATGCAGGCACTACAGTCTGAACCCAGAACTATCACCTCATGTATAATATTTTAGTGACAAATAATTTGTAACATGATGTTGCTCATTTTACCCACAAATTGCTTATTTTTCTAATTGCCATTTTAATGTTTTTATCCTTTTATCATTAGGTAATGTCAGCGAAACCTGGTTTTCAAATGATGCAACAGAAAGACTTAAGGTTGTATTTTTTAAATAATAAAGACAGTGCTACTAACCAGAGAAGTTATACCCTGTAGCAGAGAATCTACCTTATAAATCGGCTCTGACCAGCCCGCAAATGCGCAATAGAGAGCAGCTCTACCGCGCATGCGCGGGCGAGCACATCGGTCAGAGTGGAGCGTGCCCGAAAAAATAAATGGCGCTGGGAGGAGCAGGAGTGGCGGCGGTGAGGAGCATGAGCGGGAGGAGCAGTAGCGGCGACGGCGACGAGTGTGAGGGAGGGAGGGACCCCCCCCCCCCCCGGAGATCTTCCGTCTGCCGGTTGTGGATGAGCTGAAAGGGGAGGGGATTGAGAGAGAGGGAGTGAATGAGGGGAGGGAGAAGAGAGTGAGGGGAGGGGGAGGGAGGAGAGAGGGTGGGAGTGAGGGAGGGGAGGGGGAGGGAGGAGAGAGTGAGCTGAGGGGAGGGGGAGGGAGGAGAGAGTGGGAGGAGGGGGAGAGGTAGAGGGGGAGGGGGGACTAGAGGGGGAGGGGGGAGAGAGTGAGGGGAGGGGGGAGGGAGGGAGGAGAGAGTGAGCTGAGGGGAGGGGGAGAGGGAGGGGAGGGGGGAAGGTTAGAGGGGGGAGTTGAGAGGGAAGGAGGGAGAATAGAAGGGGGAGGGAGAATGAGGGGGAGGGAGTGGGAAGGAAATGGACCGAAAAAAATGTTTAAATGTAGGTTGTTGTAACGGCTTAACGGCTAGTGTATATAATAAGTGAGGTGTTACTTCTGTACAATAAACTATCATCAGGTCAAGGGGTAAACTTAAAAAGACAATTTAGCAAGCTACATGCAAGTCATGACAAGTTAATGAAAATACTAATTGTAGCCTAAGACCTGATGTTCTTCAACTGCAAAAAAAATAAAAAAAGAACCCACAATATAAAGGAAACATAAAATGCTTAATCTTTAATTCCACTCTTCTGTCCCTCAAAACATTTTGGCCTGCCGCATTATCTTCTGCTGTAACCTCTGTGGGATGGCTTGACCTGTGGTGATTGTCACTTGACTTCTGGCTGAGCTTTCATTTATCAGCCTATTTCTTGTCAGTATAAAGGGAATATTCCCGATGACTGTGCACTGTTGGAACTCTCATGGAGATGATCTCTCCTTTTTCAACAACTAGATGACAGCATGATGAGTGATCTTTGCCAATACTCACATACAACTATGTTGCTCATCTATCCACAAATGATTTGAGAACAGCTAGTGGCCCCTTTCAGGCCACTTCGAATGTATTCTGTGTGTAACTCCGTTTTGGGGTAGCCGCTAGCTAGGAACAGGATCATAAAAGAATTTATATATCTTGGGGCTGGATCCACTCAGACTAGATCTCTCTCAAGTCTCCTTTCCCCAGGACCTGGGCTCTTTACCGGTGGAGGGAAGGAATTCTTCCTTCAAGACTCTGAGTGGCAGGGTGACACTGTAACTATTGTACCTTGGAGAGATATAAGTACTTTGCTACTGTGAATGCTGTAGGTGCCAATAACACGCAGGAGACTCTTATGGAGTGTCCAAAAAGTAAATTTTACTGAATATAGCTTTGTTAAGTGAATGACACAGTTCCAAAAATAGTTCTTATCATCACAGGTGATCTGTACAGTTCATGGTCCTTCCTCTATCTGTGCAAGGGAAAACACCAGGGCATGGGAAAACACTCACTCTCCAGGGCATGGATGAAAGAGGTTCCAAGTGGTCAGGGCATCCTTATGTGGACAGGAAAAACTCCTCTAAGTGGTAAGAAAAAATGGCAACACGGTCTCTGACAGAGTCCCACATTATCTCTTCCCCAGGGTGAAGACTCCAAGAGGGGATCCTCCAAAGATCTTAAAATGGTCTTACTCACAGTTCTCCAAAGTCTCTCTCTCTCCGGATTCCTAGCTGAAAGGGTCTACCCAGGAACAAAAAGTCTCTTCCCAACAACTGATTCCAGAACATTGGAAGTTCCTTACATCGGGTCACCACCATTCTTCTGTCTTCCAGGAGGGTGCAGAGGGATAGATTTTTCCTTATCTTGGACCTCTCAGGAAAATGTTTCCCTGTGACCTCTCTCCAGGCAACATGCAGGAGTTTCAAAAAGCTTCCTGCCATGACAAATTTGACCCAAAACAACCTTGGAGGCAACCCAGCCAGCCAATGAGTGGACTGGAAGGGCAACTTCCCAGTCTTTCTCAGGGACACCAAGCTGGAGTGCCTGTGCCCAAAAGGAAGGCCAAAAATCCAATGAATGCAAAGCTCCACCTCCTCTAACTATCAAATTTCCACTGCCAGAAGCTCTCAGAAAAATAACGGCCATCCCAGCTGTACTGGGGCTGTAATGGTGCCTCCCCTCAAACTCCACCTGTCTGTCCCTAGCTAAAAGGAGTTAACTAAGGCAATAATGGTAATGAACCCCAGGGGGGGTCATTACATGTGTTTTCAGCTCTAAGAATTTTCCAGCAGGGGAAGATTCATGGAAAGTGCAAGGTGTGAGTTTGACAGTGATCGGGGGGAAGTTCCTTCCCCCCTCAGGGGATGGGTTTTTAGTGAGGTATAATAATGCTTTTCATGAGGCATAGGAAGAGATTGAAGGGATAAAGAGAGATAGACAGACAGAGTGGAATCCTATCCAAGGGTTCTCAGAAGTTGTGGGCTGAAGGTTTGCACAGAGTGTTGTTGAAGATTTTGGTGAGAGCTGCATTACAGCCTGGAAGATTTGCAGGGCTGGAGTGTGGAAGCCTGAGGTTGCTGGAGGAACAAAATAACATTCCTGCCAGTACTGTCTGAGTGCTAGCCAGGAAGATAAAGACCTCAAGATCTATGAGGACATCATCCTAACTGGGGAAGCCCACAGCCAGAGAAGCCTGAAGAAAAAGAGACCTGGATAACTGTGAGATCCATATTCAGCATCACTTAGCTGACTTATTCAGTTAAGTGGCGAAGGCTGAATATGTGCCTGGGATCAGCGGCCACCATTTAGCTGGATAGCTACTTACCCAGCTGAATAGTTAGCTGGCTAAGTGGTGGATGGGGTGAGGATGTAACTGGCAGGAGCTGAGTTAGCTGGATAAGTTGTCCAGCTAACTCCAATATTCAGAGTTAGCCGGATAACTTCTCTGGCTAAATCTTGCCATGCGACAGATCTGTCCTAAAGTTAGGAGGACAGACTTATTTATTTATCTATCTATCTATCTATCTATTTATTTATTTATTTATTTATTTATTTAAGATAACTTATATTCCTCCTCCTCTAGACAACTATTTGGTGTGGATTACAGAAGAACAATAATAAAATATTTAAACAAAATTCAACATACAAAAATTGACATTTAAAGTATTACATACATATAAATATTCCTAAAATGTTTAAAATTCTTAAAATGAACTAGTTCATCCAAATGCCTCTTGAAAGAGAGCTGTCTTTAAAGCTTTTCTAAACGTTTTAAAATCTTGCTGCTGTCTAAGCATTGCAGGTAATTTGTTGCACTTTTGAGCTGCCACTTATCCAGCTAACTTTAGAATAGCCAGGTATATTTAGCAGCAAGACTGCACCGCTGAATATATGTTAAGTTAGCAGTATAGGTTTATCTGGCTCACTAGCCATGCCACACAGCAGCTGAATATGGATCTCTGTGTTCCTTCAGTGAGATCATGAGGAGAACAGAGAACCCAAAGTATGAGCTAGAAAGAGTGTTTGATCCAAAGTATTGAACTTGTGGACCCTTGGACCAAGGTAGAGTTGGTGCAACCTACAGGGAGGAGCCCTGCAGGGCACACCATCGGCAGGCGAAATCGGATGAGGTACAGACCCAACTGGAGCTTCACCTATACTAGCCCACATTCCCCTTGGGTTGAGCTTTGGTGCCAGGGCCAGCAGGTCTCAGGTGGGGGCCTCTGTTGATGGTCAGAAGATCTGCTGAGGCCACTGGGCTGGAGCAGATGTGGTACAGGTGAATCCGGAAGCAGGTTGGGGTCAGTGGCAGGTGGCAGGTGGCACTCAGGAATGTCCAGGAGGCAGTCAATTGTCAGTGGCAGGTGATGTTCAGGATAATCCAAGAGGCAGGCAGTGGTCGGTGGCATTTAGGAAGGTCCAGGAGGCAGGCTAAGGTCAATACTGGGTATCCGTACAAAGGGAAAGGCGGGATGGATAGGCAGGCCAGGAAGGCAAGGAGTGGAACAGATGAGCAGATAAGAAGATGTAGAGAACTGATGAACTGAAGACAGGAACTGGAGTCTATGTCAAGAATCACTGGAACAGAAGACATGGAGTGCAAGAACGAGAATGTGGACAAGAAAAAGTGAGGCAACTCCTCTACAAGGAAGTAGGGAGACATGTTGCTGAGGCACTGGTGGAGTGTCTGCAGGGGCCTTATATTGACTAAGAAGAGTGATGTCATCAAGAGGTGCTTCCTGGTCATTACTGCTGCCGGCTCTTTAAAATTAATGATATCAGGCTCACGTGTATCCTAGGAGGAGTGGAGTCTGGCGGCGTCAACAGTGTTCTGACACGGGAGTTGTTGGCAGTGTCCTGCTGCATTGATGTGCAGCGTCCTGCTGCGTTTTTGGAGAAAGGGAGTCTGACAGCATCTGGGAGCGATGAGAGAGGCTCGGCACAAGGGGTAAGTGTGGAAGTTTGGGGAGGGACCCACGGACCACCAACGAAACACAAAGACCTTGGGCTTAGACAAGTGAAAGCATTGTGAGAAATCTTTGGAGTATCTTGAGCTGTGTTGAGACTGCTACTGATCTTTGTTATGATTTCCTGGACTGTTCTGCTATTTTCCTACTATCTGAATGGACTTTACTTTTTGGAATTTTAATATATTCTTTCTCTGTTTTGGAAAAACTTCTTTGGTGTGGGTATCTAGTTATCTTGTTGGGTGCAGTCTCCCCTTGGGCCTTTTAGCTTTGCTAACCCCATTGACTGAATCCTGATTATGGGGCTGCAGAAAGATCTTTTCCCACCTTTTCAGCCACTGAAAGTGACCCCCGAAGAAGAAGGGTTACACTCATAACAGTAGATGTTCATGCAAATGCATCAAGCACATTGGACCAGACATACTATAGGGTTATTCTCATTTTGTGGTATGGATAAAGCTTAGTACATCTGGTCCATTGGAAACTATGTTGAGAATTTGCTGAGCTGTATGGGGTGTAGTTGAGGAATATAGTTGCCAATATGTATTTCATAAACATAGATGGATGAATGCATTTTCAATGAAATGACTTGAAGAACATAATTTGAGCTAAACAGAAATATGAATTCTGTTAGCACATAAGAACATAAGAAGTTGCCATACTGGGTCAGATTGATGGCCCATCAAGCCCAGCATCCTGTTTCCAACAGTGACCAATCTAGGCAAGTGCCCAAACATTAAACAGATCCCATGCTACTAATTCTGATAATAAGCACTTGCTATTCCCTAAATCAATTTGACTAATAGTTAGTTTATGGATTTCTCCTCCAGGAACTTGTCCAAACCTTTTTTAAACCCAGTTAAGCTAACTGCCTTAACCATATCCTCTGGCAATGAATTTCAGAGCTTAATTGAGTGTTGAGTGAAAAATAATTGTCTCTGATTTATTTTAGATGTGCTACTTGCTAACTTCATGGAGTACCCCTTATCCTTTTATTATCTGAAAAAGTAAACAATTGATTCACATTTACCCATTCTAGCCCACTTCATGATGTTAAAGACCTCCATCATATTCCCCTCAGCCATCTCTTCTCCAAGCTGAACAGCCCTAACATTTTTTAGCCTTTCCTCATAGGGGAACCATTCCATCCTCTTTATCATTTTGGTTGCTCTTCTCTGTGTCTTCTCCAGTGCATCAATATCTTTTTTGAGATGCGGTGGCCAGAATTGAACACAGTACTCAAGGTGTGGTCTCACCATGCAGCAATACAGATACAGTAAAAGTCAGATCTTCCGAAAGAGTTCTAGAAATCTGTATTTGAGAAAGATGGAGAGAGAAAAAAGGATTTGTGACTATCTAAATAGTCAGTAACTCACATGTCATGATGACATATATCTAAATCTATCTATATCTATATAGTTTATATTGACAAATTATCCTGCTTGGGCATCAATATAAAATTAGAATAAATGCTCACCCCCATGCTACAGTTAGAGCAGACTGGAAGACAAGAGGGAACAATGTCCTATTTTGTATTGGAAGATCAGAAGTTGGGAATCACTTTAAGATGGCTTTAGGCTTCCCTCAGGAAAGAGGAAAGGAAGAAAAAGCAAACAGAGAAAGAAAAGGATAGAAAGAGAGCAAGATGGATTCTGGGGATGAGAACAGAAAGAAGGAGGTGTGAGAGCTGGAAGAAAGCTGGAAGGATGGCAATGAGTATGGCAGAGGTAACAACATGGGGAAAAGGGGAGGGGATGTAAAGAAGAGTGACCAAGTGATAAGAAAAAAAATACTCTTTTAATTTATTTCATTTATAATCTGCATTTCAGCCACTTCAAAGTAGATTACATTCAGGAACTGTAGGTATAAGGTATAACACAGAGAAGGGTGTCTAAGGGTTCATTTATCAAACTGATTTATGGTATTTTCATTTGCATTAAGCTGTGCGATGTTAGCTATAATGACTTTATAGTATGTAGGTATTTATACCTCTATATGAGGCCCACCTTGTACCTCGAGGTGAGGTTTAGGTAGTAGTGTAGGTGTTAGGGGCCACTTTGACATTCAGAGTGCGACGTACGAACAGAACAGTGCTCTCTTGTGAAGATTTGATGTCTTTCAGAGTGAGGAAATTCACTATCTACCTCTCTCGCTCTCTCTCTCCTGTGGTTGTAGGTAGGAATTGCAACAATTGTGGTACTTAGTACGAAAAAGTTATCGCACTCGGCGGTAATACCTATGCGAAGCACTAAGATAGCACACTTTGCGATAGATAGGCTATTACCATAAAACATACCCCTTTTCCTATCGTATGCAATATTTAGTGCATTTTGATATGTCCAGGCCTAAGACAGGTGTAGGGGATGGACAAAAAAGAGCAAAGTAGAGAAAATAGAGTTGGAGAAACATTTAATAGAAAGACATCAGAGCAGGGAGGATATTTTTATTTATATTATAGAAAAATCAGAGGAAAACGTCAATGGAGTGGAGGAGTAGCTTAATGGTTAGAGCAGGAGATTGGAAACCAGGATTCAAATCCCACTGCTACTCCTTGTGACCTTGGGCAAGTCACTTTTTACCCTGCATTAGATTGTAAGCCCTCTGGGGATAGGGAAATACCTCCCATACCTGAATGTAGTTCACTTTGAAGTGCCAACAAGTGGAATATAAATAAGCCATGGAAACTTTGCTAATCAGAGGTTGCTGACAACAGAAGACTTTCCCCTCTGATTTCAGTGACATGAAGTTGGGCAGCTCATTGTTTTCATATCTATTTAGCATTTATTCTATTATTTTATTAACTTTATCCTTTTTAAACTTGTATTTATAAATTAGCTTATTATATTTGATACTGTTAATTTCTTTTGCTAAACTGAAAGGAAAGTGTAAGATTTCTATGTTAAAACATTGGATTTTGATTGATATGCATTTCAATTCAATTTTGGTGTTTGGAATTTTTGTAAAATTAATAAATAGAAAATTTAAAAAATTTAGCTTATGTGCAGAATTAACAATGCTTAAAAATAATATAGATACATAGAATAATAAAAATTAGAAAATAGAACATATTACCAAAAAATAAACAACTGTGGACTCTATAATTAGTCATATGGTGGGGGGGGGGACGCTAAAGGACAGTGTTTTTTTACTCATAACAACACCACATTGGGGCCGATGTTAAATATTACGCACGTGGGATACATTTGTGCCCACTACCCGGCGGGCACAAATGTACACCCGATTTTATAACATGCGCGCGCTGCTGTGCGCATGTTATAAAATCCAGGGTCGGCACGCGCAAGGGGGTGCACAATTGTGCACCTTGCGCGCACCGAGCCCGAGGGAGCCCCGATGGCTTTCCCAGTTCCCTCCAAGGCCTCTCCGAAATCGGAGCGCCTTGGAGGGAGCTTTTTTTTTGGCCCCCCTCACCTTCCCCTCCCTTCACCCTATCTAACCCACCCCCCAGCCCTAACTAAATCCCCCCCCCCCCTACCTTTGTTTCAAAAGTTATGGCTGCAGGCCGGCTGCCAGCACACAAACCTCTGGCACGGCCGCTGTGCAGGAGGACTCAGGAATGCCCCCGGACTGCCGCCACGCCCCTGGATCCGCCCCGGAACACCCATTTTTTAAAGCCCCGGGACATACACGCGTCCTGGGGCTTGCGCGTGCCACCGAGCCTATGCAAAATAGGCTCGGCGTGCGCAGGGGTAGGTTTTCGGGGGTTACGTGCGTATCTTACGTGCGTAACCCTTTGAAAATCTACCCCAATGGAAATAATGGTAACTAACTAAGGTGACTGAACAAAAGAGGTCAAGAATGTTTCAGCATGGTCTTCCACAATCATACCCTGGGGAGCTTGAGGTGGGGAAACAGGAACAACTACTTTATTAAGCATAAAAGTAGTAAGCCATGGAGGATCAAAAAATATGTAATGAACACCATGAAATCTGACAATACACACAGGAAATGCAAGGTAAAGGAAACTCCAACTGCACAACCTTTGGTCTCATTATCAAAAATTGCCGCCTTTTCTTCTGCGTAATCCAGGCAGATTCGGGAAACATACAGATCTTATAATTCATAAACAAAACTTCCCTTATTTTTAAAGAAAAGCTTCAATAGCCATTCTGTCTTTATCCAAAGCTAACTGAACAAATAATGATGAAAGAACTGATGTGCCGGACTCTGATTTCTCTACAAATCTGTATAAATTAAAATTATTACAAGACAACTAAGGTTATTGATCCGCTCAAGGTTGTCTCTTGCCCAGAGACAGATAATATATGTTTGAAATAGGAGGAAATGATGTGACTGGAACTTCAAAACCTCAGACAATTTTTAAAAACATTTCATACAACAAAATAATTGGACACTTTGGAAAATTAACAATTGCATGTCATGCACCCAATCACATTGTTATGACCTTCGGTCGCAGATGGCTGCGACCGCTCTTACATCATGTGCTGCTGCCCTCTCTTCCTTGGGTGAGCTCGCGGCTGTGGCTAGCCGCTTCCAACGCTTGTTGCCCTGTTCCGGGACTTCACATGGCAGCAAGGACGCCGCCGACCGCCATGTCTCCTCTGGGCCTTCCTAGGCGTGTGCGCGCGCTACTCGGCTCTCATTTAAGTATGCTAGGGCTGGGGGTAGAGTCAGGGTGGCGAGGGAGCGGACTCGGCGATGTCTTCGCTGGCAGCAATAAGGTTAGTAACCTTATTGTCGCCAGTAGCGCGCCAAAATGCACCACCTTTCACGGTGGTGTGAAAGCCGGCAGCGAAGACACCGCGGTGGTGCGAAGGCTGCCGGCTTTCACAGGCCCGCCCCCCGTTTTTGCAGGATTCATCATTCTGCCATAGAATGATGAATCCAGGCCTGAGTTGGTGAAACTGCACAGAAAAATATTTTGCCTTTAAAACTATTCTGCAATCCA
The DNA here is from genome assembly GCF_901001135.1 of Rhinatrema bivittatum. NCBI lineage: Eukaryota > Metazoa > Chordata > Amphibia > Gymnophiona > Rhinatrematidae > Rhinatrema > Rhinatrema bivittatum. Next base: position 102,629,812 of record NC_042617.1, on the reverse strand, counting down.
AATGTATTTTACTTGCTTTTTTTTTTTCAGAATGGAAGTCAATCACAAGAGCTGATTGAGTCAGCAGAGGAGGAAGAAGGTGAAAAAAAATAAGGAACTGTGCATTTTTGGAGAATGTGGGTACCTGTTGTACTGATAATAGTATAACTATGCCCCTCAAAAACACTGTCTCTGAGACAGGATACAGAATATAACTCAAACAAGACTGAGTAGAAGTAAATAAAAATCTCTTGAAAATAGATTTCCCATATTTAATTATACGAGGGTGTATCAAATACTTGAGTAGTAATTCAAGTATTGGATTACTGTCAAATATGCTATACGGTATTTAATTAAAATCCATGACCATTGCCATAAAAAACTGCAACAGATATATTCTAGGGATATGAATTACTTTTATTTCATTTTGCTACTTCATGTGCATACATTTTTTATGCACGTAAAATCATATTTATGTGCAAAAATTCAATTTTCTGTGCTTATGCAAGGGTATATGTGCATAAAAAAGGAAAACAAAATTTAAAAACACAACAAAAGGAGGAAAACAAAATTAATTCTGTGCCTATGGAAAATAATGTATTGAATAAGACCTAATGGACAACATAGGGCCCATTGGGCCACTCTGCATTTTTCTATTTGATCTGATTCATTATGACTGTTCTTCCATTTTGTTCCTATGGGGAAAAGACCTTGCTGAATTAGGGAGCCTCAAGATGGGTAATGCGTATAGGAAGGGATCAAGGGCCTAAGGGGGCAGCATGGGCTTTGGGGGGTTGTTGGAGAGTTACAATCTCATTTCCCCAGTCACCATGGAAGGGGATCATGGATGGTCTGAGTCCCTAGATCTGAAATCTGATGGGGTAAGCATTGTTGGTCCAATTATTGCCAGGAAAACAGGTATGAGAGGATTGCAGTCTCAACCCCTTGCCCTCCAGATTATAATTTCTGCATTTGAATATTTAATACTCATACGTTGTTTTTCATGTGGGATCCACGGTCATGTTATAGCCAGTTTTTGTTTAGATTGCTATTTAGAAGGGAGCACTAACTTTTTGTATTCTTGATTAGGTGGGGTCAGTTCTTTTTATGGTATAAAATAGATTTCTTTAAGAAAGTCAGGCTGTCCCTTGTAACACGGAGTTTATTAGCCGATAGTCACTAATATTCACCAATTCTCCTGCATTCAGGAAGTCAAATAATATAGGGGCAGATTTTTAAAACTTGCGCGAGCACGTACTTTTGTTCGCGCCTGCTGCGCGAACAAAAGTACGCTGGATTTTATAAGATACGCGCTTATAAAATCCGGGGTCGGTGCGCGCAACGGGGTGCACATTTGTGCAACCTGCGCGCGCCGAGCCCAGCCCGCGCTGCCTGTTCCCTCTGAGGCCGCTCCGATTTCGGAGCGGCCTTGGAGGGAACTTTCTTTCGCCCTCTCCCCCCCTCCCCCCCCCCCCCCCCCCCCCCCTTACCTTTGTCGGCAAAGTTACGCCTGCTTTCAGCAGACGTAACTTTGCGCGCGTCGGCCGGCTGCCCCGCTCCGTGGTCCGGTCCCGGGGGCTGTTCTGGAGGCCGCGGCCACGCCCCCGGAACGGCCCCGGGCCGAAACCACCATGTCGCCTCGGAGAGAACTTTCCTTTCGCTCCCCCCCACCTTCCCCTCTATTCCCCTATCTAACCCAACCCCCAGCACTACCTAAATCCCCCCCCTACCTTTGTTTTTTAAGTTACGCTTGCCGGCAGGCGTAACTTGCAATCGCTGGCCAGCTGCCGGCGCGCCATCCCCCGGCACGGCCGCTGTGCCGGAGGACTCAGGACCGCCCTCAGTCCACCCCCAGACCGCTGCCACACCCACGGCTCCACCACTTCCCACCCCTTTTTCAAAGCCCTGGGACATACGCGCGTCCCGGGGCTTGCGCGCACCGCCGAGCCTATGCAAAATAGGCTAGGGGCACGCAGGGGGGTTTTAAAGGGATATGTGTGTATATTACGCGTGTAACCCTTTGAAAATCTACCCCAGAGTGTGTGGTATAAAATAAGTAATTTCAAACATAGTATACAAATAAGGGAAATTTATTCTTGGAAAATAATTATAGTGTGGACATTTTTTGTCCATCTTTTTTGATTTATTATAAGTATAAATCACTGTATTGTGTTAGAGTAGATTTTTAGTGTCTTCCTCAAACATGGCAGGTTCTAGCAGCACAATGCGGTAGGATGCTACTGAAGGTCATTGTTGCAGGATCTGCTGACGCTGCTGGTCCCTGCTGCCCCTAGAGCGTACACACAGCAATTTCTCAAGCCTTAAAGGACCAGTGGTGGGAAAACACAAGTGGTGCTCTCATTTCACATCATCCTCTTTGGCCTATAAAAGGCCATTGCAAACATCCTTCCAGTACCTTGGCAACAAGTCTCCCTACTGCCTATTAGCATGAGTTGCCTCAGCGGTCCTGCCTCTGCAGTTTCTTCTCCTGAGACCTTGTCTACAATTCCTGCGTCTTCGCTCTTCAGTTCTTGTTGTCCTCATCTCATTCATCTCTTTGTGGTCTGTCTTCAGTTCCATAGTTCTTCAGTGTGCCTTGCCTCCTGTGTTGCTCCTCGCCTTCCTTGTCTGCTTCTTCTATCGGACTGACTCCCAGTATTGACCTTGGCTTGACTTCTGGATCTCCTTGAATGCTACCTGCTTTCGACCCTCGTTTGTTTCTGGAATCACCCAGCAAGCTCAACGGACATTCCAACCATTAACAGAGGCCCCCACCTAAGACCTGTTGGCCACGGCATCCAAAGCTCAACCCGAGGGGAACATGGGCTGGTATAGGTGAAGCTCCAGTAGGGCCTCTGACTTTCCCTGCTGACAGTGGGGACCTGTAGGATTCCTCCCCTGCAGGTTGCACCAACTCCCACCTCAGCACAAGGGTCCACATGTACAGTAGTTCATCACCTCTGGACATAATTTCTTTTGAAGAAGCCTGCTAATGAAAACTCCACTCACTGATGCAGATGTTGGTATCTTGTGAATAAGCTTCAGTCTTGAATACTGTGTACAATTCTGGTCACTGCACCTCAAAAAAGATATAGTTGAGATGGAGAAGGTACAGAGAAGGGCAACCAAAATGATAAAGGGGATGGAACAGCTCCCCAATGAAGAAAAGCTGAAGAGGTTAGGGCTGTTCAGCTTGGAGAAGAGACAGCTGAGGTGGGATATAATAGAGGTCTTTAAGATCATGAGAGGTCTTGAATGAGTTGATGTGAATCAGTTATTTACACTTTCGGATAATAGAAGGACTAGAGGGCATTCCTTGAAGTTAGCAAGTAGTACAGTTAAGTCTAATCGGAGAAAATTCTTTTTCACTCAATGCATAATTAAGCTCTGAAATTTGTTGCCAGAGGATGTGGTTAGTGCAGTTAGTGTAGCTGGGTTCAAAAATGTTTGGATACGTTCTTGTAGGAGAAGTCCATTAACTGCTATTAATCAAGTTTACTTAGGGAATAGCCACTGCTATTAATTTCAACAGTAGCATGGGATCTTCTTGGTGTTTGGGTAATTGCCAGGTTCTTGTGGCCTGGTTTGGCTTCTGTTAGAAACAGGATGCTGGGCTTGATGGACCCTTGGTCTGACCCAGCATGGCAATTTCTTATGTTCTTATAATCATTATCTAATCATTTGGGCTTGATTCGCTGTTTGAAATTTGGCTGCTACTAAGTAAATACAACTTAATTTAGACAAAATAAAATTAAATAAGATGTTAAAAATTAAACTAAATGTAAAATAGTTAAAATATTCTAATGATTTTATTATCTTCAAATGCAATTTTAAATAGGTTTTTAATCCTTTTTTGAACATCTTGCTGCATGCTATTATATGTATTTTTTCTGGGACTACATTCAAGATAATGGGCCTGGTGCAGGATTGGTACAGCCCTCCGGTCGGATCCGGAGAGCGCCTGCCACCAGGAGGCGGAGCACAGGAGGAGACAGAGGCTAGCTGGATCTTCACCAATAGCAACCCAGGGTTCCCTCAGGTTGAGCCCTTGGTTGCCCGGTCGCCTGGTCTTAGGTGGGCCTCACAGGGTCTCCTAGAGAGGAAGCGCAGGGGAGTGCCCACCACGAACAAGGGTGCATGGTTGATGTCCAAGCAAGAATGTCCAGAGGTCGCAGGAGGCCAGAAGAGAGAGTCCGAGTGGATAGCAAGGATCAAGGTCAGAGTATCAGTCCAGAAAGGTCAGCCAAAGCAGGGGTCAGTACCTGTAGTCAATCCGGGAGTAATCAGGTCAGACAGAGGTCGGTTCCAGGCAGCGATCAGGAGTAGTCAGTGAACAGGCAGAGGTCGGTTCCAGGCAGCGATCAAGAGTAGTCAGAGAACAGGCAGAGGTTGGATCCATGCAGCAGTCAGACGAGGTCAAGAGCAAGCAAAGGTCAGTACTGTGAGAGCAGTCCGAAGGGTACTACCAGGAATGGAGAAATGCTGGAACAGGAGGCACTGGAACAGGCAAACTAGAGAACACCGGAGTTTACGACCGATGGCCAAGGCACTGAGCTAGTGTCTGAGCCCTGCCTTCATACAGGGCTCAGGTGACGTCAGAATCGGGCACCGCCCAAGGGTTTCCCTCGCTTGGCCCTTTAAGTTTGCTAGAATTCCACGCATGTGCTAGGGGGCACGGCCGACACCGAGAAGCGCTACGAGTTGGAAGGCCCCGATGGGCCTGGGGATGCTTGGGGACGCTGCAGTCGAGCAGAGCTGGGATTGAGAGAGGAGCTGGTAGACAGTTGCGCCAGGTGACAGGCCCGGTCGTGGCACCAGCACGACCGGGAAGCGCAACAAGATTTCCCTTTCATGGGTAATGCCAAGGGTATTTCTAGTAGATTTTTGCCTTCAGATCTAAGAGCACGAATTGGTTTGTAGATGTGAAGGATAGTGTCAGCTCATGGTGAAGAAGTATTTTACAGAGTTTTATGGATTATGGATATTATTTTATAATAAATTCTTTGTTGTACTGGAAGCCAATGCAGGGCTTTTAAAGTTGGTGTAAAATGCTCACGCATCTTGGTTCCTGTAAGTAAACACGCCGCTGCATTCTGTACTATTTGTAAAGATCTGATAGTAGTATTTAGTAAGCCAATCAGAATAGCATTACTTTGGTAATACATGTGAAATTGTCATACCAATAAAGTTATCTGAATCTGGTTTCTTGGTTGTTATTTGGTGTGTTTGAAATATTCCAAAGATTATTTATAAGAGACCTGAACAAAAAAGATATTTGAAGACTGGTGGAGAAAAATCCTGCCTGTGCTGTCCATTATGGGTTCTGCTTTGCATCCAGCCTCACTCACAATGAGTTAGCCACCCACCTGCTGCTTGTCTCCCTGAGACCTCTACCTCAAATATATTTCATTCTGCTTAAAGCAGGAGGCAAAGTGTATAGCCTTTCTTCACTTGCCTAACTCTTATTCTTTCTTATAGGAGACAAATGGAACTTTTTATTTTCTTTTACTCTCATGGGAAAACAAGGTATCCAGCCCATGCTACTCTCCTTCCTTTACTCTTGCCAAGTCCACTGAAATGAAATCAGAAAAGAGCTGGGAAAAAGTCTCTCTTCTGAGGTGTTTTATGCTACTTTTTAAAGAGATATTACTGAAAATGGTCATGCTTATTGATTCCTGCCATGACTCCCATATATTATAACTGTATATGTTCTCAGAATTCTTCTGGGCAAGTATTACAACTGCTGCAGCCATTAGAGGTGCTAGAGATGTCTTCATAGCTTATAGTGTTTTGAGTTGTGCTAATTTCTTTCTGTGTTTGTAGGTAAAAATGGTTAGTTCCTCTTGGCCTAGTTGCTAAATCCCTTCCTCCATTCTTCCTATGCTTTTGAAAAGTGATATAAGTGTGCCCATTGCTCTTGATGAGCCTTATCAAGTGCATCATTAGGCTGTTGAAAAGCCAGTCTTGCTCAATAGATCATACCAGAGACTTTCTTACTATTGTGCCAGTAAAAGTCTGCAAGGTGTTCATTCTGTACGATACGTCATGCAAAATTTGTGACTTTCATTGTATTCTCTAGTCAGAGGAAGTAACTGCAGTGGCAGAATAGATGGATACAGAGGAAGAAACTGAAGCTGGGGAAGGGAGCAGGAGCTTAATGTTTACAGATGAAGATATTCCTACAATTAACACATGTTTTCCATTAGAAAGAAAATGTTCTATTCCACAAACAATACCTGCCAATTTAACTAGTTTTCTCAAACTCAAGTATAGACGTTTTAGACAGGAATACATTGTTTCGTTTATAACGTCACAAGATGTGAATAAAGTTATGCGTAGATATTTCCAGAAATTTCCAATACAATTCTATGGTCAAACAGTGAAAATGTATCCGGTTCTAACTCCTGTAGCTAGGACTAGAAGGAAAGAATTTCTAGCTACAAGACAAAAAGTTCAGTCTTTGGGCTATTCATTCTTTCTGTGTTACCCATGTAAATGTGAGATAAATAGAGGCAAAAATGTTTGTTTTTCTTCAAATAGAACAACTTCAGAAATTTTTGGAAGCACAAGTACCAGTTACGTCATCCCCAATGGTTTCAAATGAATAGGGTATGAATTGGGAATAACAGTTGTAAAGCTATGTAAATAGCTTTACAACTGAGTCTCAGCAATGCTCGATATTTCCTAAAGTTAAAGTTAATTACAAATATTTGATTTTTACAAATGTTATATTGCATAAAGAGAAGGAAGATATAGTTGGGAAATGTTTTTTTTATTTAACTATGATGGTAATATAATAGTTTATGAGAAATGAGATTTATTTTCAATTCTTTGAATATACTTAATGAATATTACTGTGGCATTTGTAATTTGAAAATATATAAATAAAGAATTAAAAAAAAAGAAAGAAATGGATGTAACACTCTACCTGTGTATACAGCGTTTAATGTGAAGGAGACTTTGTCTACAACCGTGTATAATCAGTACGACATAACAGAAGAAATTTTCCCTGATGAAGGATTTAATCTGAAATGTGGCCTCGTTGGGAGGGCAGTAAGATATTACCATTAAATGCCATTAATTTATTCTTTGCCAGCTTGATGTTTAAAAATTGCCATTTTGATGTATTGGACACAGGCACCAGTTTAATATAGGAGTGTTATTTTTGCACATTTTTCAAGGAAACTATTTGCAGCATTTTTAAATTTTTAAAAAAAATTGTTTACAAAAAAATGATTATAGGGAGGAAGGTGATTGATGGTTCATGATTATATAAACAGTGCAGCTTTGAGTTCCAGGATGGTAACAGCCTTTACTTTATATAAAACCATCAATCTCTTCCAAAACTATTTTTTTATATTCTTAACGGAATATTGATATTTATTATTTAAACCTTTTTATACCAACATTCATTTTCATATCACATCGGTTTACAATTAACAGGGTGAAAAATAACAAGATTTAGAAGAAGAAAATAAAAAGTTACATGTAACAGAGAGATGAAGGAACAAGGTGGGCGGAGAGTAGAGGAAAAAGCAGGGTCCAGTGGACTTAAGGAATGCAGTTAAATAAGAGATTGGAGTAAAACAAAAACTATATACAGTTGAGTATAACTGATATAAATAGCTTAGGTTTCTATATTCTTTGGCAGGGGGGGGGGGGATTGGGTGAGAATAGGAATGTTGGGAAAGCAAGGGGTGAGAGCAATACTTATGTATAGGCTGACTTGAATAGCCAAGTTTTCAGTTTTTTTGAAGGTTTTTGTACAATGTTCTTGGCTGAATTTTGGTTAATTTCTTGATTGTTGAGGAATGGTGTGAATTGTGGTTTGTTTGTACGTTATCAGTTAGAGAGTGACATCACCTCAGGTCCATATATGGCACCTCATTCCATATGGATCTACATTCTGAGTGTGACATCACTGCATTAGCATATTATAATAGATTATGGGCCAGATTTTATAACATGCGCGAGGGTGTAGATTTGTTCACGCAACCTGGTGTGAACAAATCTACGCCCAATTTTATAATATGCGTGCGCTGTCATGTGCATGTTATAAAATCCAGGGTCGGCGCGCACAGGGGGTGCACAATTGTGCGACCTGCGTGTGCCGAGCCGAGCAGTCTGCCTCCGTTCCCTCCAAGGCCGCTCCAAAATTGGAGCAGCCTCAGAGGGAACTTTCCTGCCACCCCTCAGCCCTAACTAAAACAGTCCCCTGACCTTTATTGAAGAAGTTATGCCTGCCTCTGCGCAGGCGTAACTTGTGCGCACTGGCTCTCCATCCCCCGGCCTGGTGGCTGTTCCGGAGGCTTCAGTCCCGCCCCCGGGCGGCACCCCGCCCCTGATCGGCACCCCGCCCATGGCCCCACCCCGGAACGCCCATTTTTTTCAAGCCCCGGGACCTACACGCATCCCGGGGCTTGCACACGCTGCCGAGCCTATACAAGGTAGGCTCAGCGCGCGCAGGGGGAGGCAGGGGTAGGTTTTCGGGGGTTGCACGCATATCTTACGCACGCAAACCTTTGAAAATCTACCCCTATGTTTTGATCTTCAAGTAATGTGTCATCAGTTCACAGCATAAACATACTCTGACAATAACTTTCAAATCAAAATAGTTATAAGCAGTGACACTATGAATTAATTTAACATCTTTCTATATATAATGCCATTTGTACCTGACAAATAGAATGCTTACATGTGGTGGAAATACCATTTGTCATATTGAACCATATTACCTGGTGCAATACCATTCTGAATATAGTAATATCTTTTCTTGGTTTAAAGCCTTTTCAGGGTTATTTGATTAAGAGAGTTAAGAACTGTACAGTTTCTTGTATAGGAGTGTGTGTGTGTGTGTGTGTGTGTGTGTGTGTATATATATATATATATATATATATATATATATATATATACACACAGTAAAGTACATACATGCATACTGTAATTTTCTATATTGCACACACTTGGAAGGTTGAAAAAAAATGTGTGCATATATATTCAAAATGAATATGCAGCTGCCCACAAATGAAATAAAATATACTGGGAAATATAGAAAATAACATTGAAAATGTATACATTTAATCAAAATGTGCATATTGTATTGTATTTGCAATCTGCATATCTTTCAATTTTGGATATAATATCAAACTGTGCATATTAATGTGACATCATAGAGACTTTATAAGGTATTACTGCATGTAGTTGATGAAGACTCTTACTGACTGACAAAATGATCGATGAAGCTCATTTTAAGTAGGCAAGGATTCTGATAAAATTCTCAGTAAAATCTACCCATTATCATTTACTTATTATTCAAGTGCCTAAAGTTATTCTGTCCATTTAATGCATTTCATCAAATGTTAGTAAATAATGCTAGCTACAGTGTGATTTTGTGCAGAAAATATAGCTTGGCACCTACACAAGAAAGTATTTAGAAAATAAAATTTGTGACTGATGAAATCAGTTTAAGGTGACAGAAGCGAGCTGTAAACACAGGGAACATCATTTGTTTTTCTTTATACCTAGGAGCAGAACATATTTTACATAAAAGAACTAAAGTATGCAAGGCAGTTTCATCTGTCTCAGGCCTTGGATTGCACTGTAATTCAAATCTGGAAATTATATCCTTGCTTGTTTATAGTAGCATTATTTATGACCATTGCTATAACTGCATTTTAAGACTTCGATATTCATACAAATCAACAGGACCAGTAGGGTATTTGCATGCTTTTCCAGATAATAATTTACATGTAATTTCACAGTACGTACACTGTTTGTATAAAAGGACCTAGGAAATGTGAAATAAGCCATCCACAGAAGTTGTCTCCTGTCCTAAGGCAGGGCACAAGTCTGGAGTACAGGGCCTGAGTTAGACATGCTGGGTCTCAGGGAAGAAACTTGGGAGTGAAGCCCTAATCCCAGGTTCTCTTCCCTTCCTCCTCCTTCGTTTCCCCATGGTCCCTTCGCAGATCTTCTCCTATCAACATCCTACCTCCTAGGTCTTCTCTCATCTTCCCAGGATCTCTTTCTGAATCCTCTTCCTCCATCTCTACCCCAAAGCTTCCCTCTTAATTCCCCCCCTGCCACACACACTTTCTGGGTCTTCTCCCTCCTACCCCATTCTCCAATGTTACAGTACATGAGCTTTCGAGATCATATATAGTAGGTTTCTTCTTCAGATAAAACATTGCCTCAATAATAGAGAGATCTAAAGAATGAAAGAATATTGGAATAAAATAACATCTTTTTCTTATTACCAAAAATATTAAACTTGAAATGTATCATGTAGACACGGGAAAAGCATTGCAGAAATAACATGCTTGGGAGTCAATAAGGTTACTTTAAGCATTGTTGCTATGCTTAAATCCACATTATTTATTGACTCCCCCTCGTAAATTAAAAAAAAAAAAAAAAAGAAAGATTATATAGCGGCCATATTTCTTTCTTTTTTAGGGGGATTGGAGCTGGGTGTGTTGCAGACATCCTGCTCCTTTGGGCTTGAGGATCAATCAGAACCAGAATTGGGATATGGTGCCATGAAACTTCACGTGCAAATACTTGTGGATTTTTCCTCTATTATGTGTCTCCTCTCAACTCACCTAGCCCAGTGGTCAGTGCAGCAACAGTCCTCAGCTGAGGACCATGTACAATTATGAGTTCTAAACCTGGCCTTAGGTATCACTGTTATTCAATGATTGGACCTCCCTTCTCCCTGGGATTGTGAATGCTGCCACCACAGCATGTACTTGTTACATTTCTGAAAGACTTGATACAGGTTTCTTAGTGATAAATTGCAGAAAGGGATGACTTCAATGGCGTCTGGAGGTCAGGGACTGTAGTGAGTGCTTCAGCTCACATTTTCAAACTACATATTTAAATATTATACTGGACTTGATACTGGATTTGAGTATATTTCCATTTTACTCCAGTTTTATATGTTGCCATATGTATTCAAGGTTTTGTGAGGTTAATTTTCAAATGCTAAGGTGGAATCTATGCACCTAATAAAACAAGTTACGTGGGTAGGTTAGCTGAATCTGCATAAGTGGATTTTCAGTTGCCTTGAAAATATGGATGTACTTTCACAATTGCACATAAAAAGAGGCATTTTGGGGAATGTTTCAGGGGCATGGCTGGAAACTGTGCCAGGGATGTGCATTTGTTTTACACAATTAGGTAAAATGTATTTATTAGAAGTACACAAGAACATAAGATTTGCCATACTGAGTCAGCCAAAGGTCCAGCAAGCCCAGTATTCTGTTTCCAACAATGGCCAATTGTTTGTCTGTGGAAATTTTGGCTGGCGTGAAATTGGCTCGACCTCTAGACCTCCAGGGATCAGGGGACCCTTATGCGGCAGAGATCAAGTAGAGGCTTCACCTTTACCAGCCCCTTCTCCTCTCAGGTTGAGCCTTTGGGTGTCGGGGCCAGCAGGACTTAGGCAAGGGTCTCTGGATGTAGGTGAAGTAGAGTAATCCAGGGCCAGGCAAGGGTCGTAAGGGACAGCAGACAGGCAAAATGGAAGTCCAGGCAAGGGTCAAAACCAGATATCAGTCTGAGGGGTAAGCAGGCTAAAGGCAGGTCAGCAAGAGGAACAGGCTGGATAGATGAGGCAGGTTCAGGCTGGGAAGACAAAACAGGATGCAATACACACTACAAGTCATAGGAGATCCTGTTGCTGAGGTATCTAAGGGGCATGTGGCCTGCCTTTAAATATGTACAGGTGGGTGAGGTTCTGCCGGGGTTTCCCGTCATGGGCTCTTTAAATCTTAGAGCATCAGCATACGTGTACCCTTGGGAAGGCCACGGGCATCCTGCCCTGCCAGCAGGGATAGCATCCAGAGGAAAGGCCCAGCAACACTGGGGTGAGTAGCGTGGCTTGTGGAAGGACCCTGCAAGCCGTGAAACACAAAACCAATCCAGGTCACAAATACCTGGCAGGATCCCAAGCTGCTTATCCCAAGAATAAGCAGTGGATTTCTGCAACCCTCCCTTAATAATGGTTAATGGACCTTTCCTCCAGGAACTTGTCCAAACCTTTTTTAAATGCAGCTGCACTAATAGCTTTCACCACATCCTATGACAATGAATTCCAGAACTTAATTTTGCATTGAGTAAAAAAATATTTTCTCTTAGAATTAGTTTTAAATGTATTACCTAGTAACTTTATAGTTTGTCCTTTGATCTTTGTACATTTTGAAAGAGTCAACAGCTTCTTAATGTTTACTAGGGGTGTGCATTCGTTTTGAACTTATATGTAAAACGCTACTTTTTTTTTTTTTAACTTAAAAAAGTGATGAGGCGAAAACGATCGGATTTCCAACGTATTCAACATAGCTATGAGGCAGGCGTAACTTGTGTGCGCCAACCGGCTGCCGATGTGCCAATCCCTGGCCCAGGGGCTGGTTCGGAGGCCTTGGCCACACCCCCGGAATGCCCCGAATGCCGCGTCGCCCACGACATGCCCCCAACACGCCCCCCCAAGCAAAGCCCCGGGACTTATGCGCATCCCGGGGCTTTGCTCATGCCGGCGGCCTATGCAATATAGGCGCGCCCGCATGCAGGGCTTTTAAAATCTGCCCCATAATACTCAAGATGAGGTCGCACATGGAGCAATACAGATGCATTAGGATATTCTCTATTTAGTCTCCATCCCTTTTCTAATAATCCCTAGAATTCTATTTTCTTTCTTGGCTTCGGCTTTACATTGAGCAGAAGATTTCAACATATTTTCAGTGATGACACCTAGATCCTTTCTGTGAAACCTTGCATTGTGTAACCATAATTTAGGTTACTCTTCCCTAAGTGCATCATTTTGCATTTTCCACATTAAATTTCACTTTCCATTTGCATGTACAGTCTCCCGGTTTTGCAAAGTCCTCTTGCAATTTCTCACACGCCTCTTATGATTTAACAACTTTGCATAATTTTGTATCATCAGAAAATTTGATCACTTCACTTGTTCCCATTTCCAGGTCATATATAAATATATTAAAAATCAGTCGACCCAGAAAAGATCCCTGGGGCCCCTCCACTATTCACCTTTCTCCATTGGGCAAATTTACCATTTAGCTCAACTTTCTGTTTTCTAAATTTTAACCAGTTTGCAATCCACAATAGGACACTGCCCCCATCCCATGACTTTTTTAAATTTCCTAAGAAGTCTTTCATGAGGGACTTTGTCAAATGCTTTCTGGAAATCCAGATACACTATATCAACTGGCTCATCTTTATCCACATGTTTATTTACACCTCAAAAATTTTTTAGCAAATTTGTAAGGCAAGAGTTCCCTTGGTTAAATCCATGTTGGCTTTGTCTCATTAAACTATGCCTATCCATATGTTCAGCAATTTTGTTCTTTATGATAGTTTCTAGTATTTTGTATGGCACAGACGTCAGACTCACTGGTCTGTAGCTTCCTGGATCACGCCTTGATCCTTTTAAAAAAATTGGCGTTATATTGGCAACCATCCAGTCTTCAGGTACCACAGTCGATGTTCAAAAGCATTTAGCCAGCTAACTCAGAATTTAGTCGGTTAAATGAATATTTGTGTATGTATCCAGCTAATTTCTAGCCAGCAAATGAATTAGGTGGCTAGAATTTAGCTGGATAAGTTAGGGGTGTTCCAGGGGCGTAACTAAGAGGAGTTGAGTTAGCCAGCTAAATTAACCAGCTAACTCCAATATTCAAAGCTAGCCAGAGGACTTAGGGGGTCATTTATCAAAATTCTATAAGGCGTTTTTGCACGCGTTAACGGTGCTTTTCACATGTGATAAGCCCTTAACGCATGCGATCACACCATATCGTATGGTGTGATGCAAATCTGAAGAAGAGGAGGAGTTAGGATGCACCAATTTGCAAAGTCCTATTGCACAGCATGAATGCTGATTTTAGTGCTAATACCTATGTGAAGAGCTAAGTTACTGCAAATTGTGATACCTTTTTTGCACTTTGAGATAAGTGCCTGAATATGGTAGTTCCTACATAGAGAGAGAGAGAGAAAACCTAGCCATAATGCCCTCATCCTAGATAGGTATTTATATCTCTATGGGAGGCCCACCTAGTAACTCGAGGTGAGGTTTAGGTATTAGTGTAGGGGGTTAGGGGCCACTTCGACATTCAATGTGAGAACAGTGCTCTCTTGTGAAGATTTGATGACCCTCAGAGTGAGGAAACTCACCCAAAGATGAGATTTGTGCAATGTTCTCCCAACCTAGCTTGATGTTAGGTTGAGAGAACACTACACAAATCTCATCTTTGGGTGAGTTTCCTCACTCCGAGGGTCATCAAATCTTCACAAGAGAGCACTGTTCTGTTCATACGTCTCACATTGAATGTCAAAGTGGCCCCTAACCCTTTACATTAATACCTAAACCTCACCTCGAGTTACTAGGTGGGCCTCCCATAGAGATATAAATACCTATCTAGGGTGCAGGCATTATGGTTGGTTTGCTAAGTTGGGCATAATATTCAAATATGTTGTGCCTTTTTCACAACTCAATAAAAAAGTTTAAAAAATCTATAAAAACATAAAAATGTGTATGATAGACTAAAAAATAATATAATGACAAAAAGTGCTAAATTATAACTACATAATAATAATTGCAGGATAAAAAATAACATCAAATCAAAGCAACACTTAAAGCAGGCTTCCTATGATTATATCTCAAAAGTAGTCGCTGTGGGCACTAATGTGAAATATGAACAAATGCCGGATTGAAAAAGAAGGCTTTGACTATTTCCTGAAAATGAAATAGCACTGAATCAAATAAATCTCATCAGGCAAATTATTGTACAAGCTTGGTCCTGCTGCGAATGAGTCAATTTTTGGTTTGGTTCATTAAATAGCATGCACTATTAGCAAATAGCATTTGTAAAATAACAGTGACCCTTGCACCCCTGGCAACCACTCCACAGGGGTCTTTAGGTTCTCCAATGAAGAAAGAGGTAGGAACAATCACCAGTTACTCCTGCTCTGGTGGCTCCCAGTTAGAAAACAGCACTGGATGGATCTGAGACTGGTACCATGTATTTTACTGCTGTATTCTTTATAGCCATAAAAGAATTGGGCACTGGTTTCAGAGATGTCTGGTACCATTTTCTGACCAGGAGCTGGTGGGTCGGGACTGACTGGGGATTGTTTCTGCTCCTTTCTTCACTGGAGAGCCCAGAGACCTCCCAACCATGAAAGGAATAAGGGAGACTCTCTCCAATGCACAGGAGGTGCCGGGGGGGGGGGGGGGGGCTATAGGAGGGTTTTTTTTGTTTTTTTCTTTAATATTTATTTCA
Organism: Rhinatrema bivittatum; assembly: GCF_901001135.1. NCBI lineage: Eukaryota > Metazoa > Chordata > Amphibia > Gymnophiona > Rhinatrematidae > Rhinatrema > Rhinatrema bivittatum. Next base: position 102,614,543 of record NC_042617.1, on the reverse strand, counting down.
GTTTGACAAATGAACCTAACCAAAATAAACATTAAATGAAAAGAAGTCTGAAGCCCTCGAAATGAAATCAGGATCCGAAGAGAGAATGTTTTCCATGCACATCCCTACTATATGCCTACATTTCGATTTTTAAAATGTATGTGTATTTTAGACATTCCTGTAATGGGCCTATTTTATGCCATTGTTCAATACCACATGTGTGTGTGTGTGTGTGTGTACCTTTAGCTACATAATAAGCCCATATTAAATCAATATGTATGTGGTCAGCTTCTACTTAAAATCTGACTCTTTTATGTGGCCTCCAAAGTGCATGCATACTTTTTGAATTTCGGAGCTCTGCTTGAAGATGCATCCTTGTTTGTCCCAGTTGGTGTATGCTGATTTTGCTGTAGTTTGGCCATGTGGTGTAGCAAACAGCGCTGGAACCTAAGACCTGTGTCAGTTCCCAATGTCTGCCTCGTGCTGTATGACTGAAGCATATCTTAGAACTTCTTTATATTCAAGCTAAGCACTTTGAAATAGGGATCTAAACATATAAAATATCCTGTAAAGCATTGATATTGCTAAAAGGACATAAATCTTGGTCCTGTTGCTTATGTGGAGGTATAAATGGGGGGGGAGACTGTCAATAGTTTTCTTGGTCTCTAATGAATCCCACAAAGTATCAGTTTTACACTTTGGGCATCTAAAAGTATCAAATATTAACTGTTCTAAAGATATGGAAGATTTAGCTTCCAATCATCAAACAGTTTCTTAAACTGTTATCTGAGACAGGATTTCTTGGAAACCCATGAAGAAACGATTTGCTAGTTTGTGGCAGATGATTCCGTCAGCTACCTTTAAATATGCATAAATGTGTAGTATTTTTGGATAAGCAAATATATTAGTGTGGAATAAACCTTAAGAAAATAGAAGAGTCTGCAGACCATGCAATATCTTGATAGGAGGACTCAAGGGTAATAAATATCCTGTATCGGTTAACTGTGATTAGTCCATTGAGTTTCAAATTCCTTAAGCTGCTTCCCTGCAATTCCATTATGCCTCTGTAAGCAGTCACACTAATTAGTCATACATTTATCTCATGGATGCTGGATCTGATGGGGCCAGATTGATTTTGTTTGAGATCAAGTGTAAGATCTGAGTCATGAACTAGAGGCCAGACTTTCTTGGCCTTTGGGCTGAGACTGAATTGCTGTAAAGTGTGTGTGTGTGAAGGGGGTAGCTTTAATGCCCTCCCACTCAAAATGCGGAGGACACAAAATGATTTCAATTCTGGCCAAACCAGGAAAATTAAGTCTCTTCTACACTAAAATACAGCAAAATCAAAACATGCGGTTATACAGTGAAATGAGGGAAATTAATTTGGGTGGCAATGACGAGGAGTTTATAGAATTTCTTTCTGAACAATGCAATTTCTTACTGAATCCCCACTTCATCATTGGGTCCAGGGAGGCTTAAATGTGTCTGCATCCTCCAAAACTGCAGGCTGCCTTACCTTTGTCTGATATATGTCAATGTCACTCTAAGGTTTGGTACATAGCAGGAGCTCATGCAGTAAATTGTTGCTTGTCTGAAGCATGTCGTCTAAGTAATTCCCTTTACTGAAATATCTGATTGAAACAAGGAGTGATCCTAAGACACTTTGGAATCTGGGTCACTTGGCACAGCACCAAAGCAAAAGCTCCAGCAGTTCTACCTTTATTTTTGCACAGAGAATTGTAGGAGCTTGTTCTTCAGCCGGACTAAGCTCTGGTGCTGCGGTGATTTCTGATTGAATTAGTCTATTAATAGATGCAATTAGGATGCAGTTTTAGTTTAAAGATGAATTGGCCATGGAGCAACAAATGGTGGAACGCTTATTGCATCCATGCTGACAGGTAATCAGTGAATGAGAATGTAATTGCACTTTTTTCTTCCTTTGCTTTTATTGGTTTTCAGCATGTAAGATTCAATTTAACAAACAATTTGCCACATGGGTCTTCCTGCCAAGTGCTGAGAGGAAAACACAGTGTTGTTTGGACTTCCTTGCCTGAATTTTGGTGCACTATTTTTTAAAACTCTTGAAAGCACAGATATTCGTTCACATGTCAGTTACAGACTTTGCTTGCATAATTTAATAGATTAACAGCAGAGCTCTGTATGTTCATGTTAGTTGAGCATCAGCTGCTTTATCTGTTTTAATACATAACTATTCCATTTTATTTGCAGCATAGAATATCTACTGACCTATAAAGGTGTCTGAATACTTTACAGCAAATTAAAATGAACATTATTTGTTTACCATCATTTTCTTTTTCCTATATTCAGAATAGTTAATTTTGGTACAGTTACTGTTTTAATGAAGTGTATCTACTTATTAAAGCATAGAATTTTGGTGGTAGTTAGATTACTGTAACTACGCAAACAATCCCTTCTCCTTGTTGAGAAGATTTATTCTTAAACTTTTGGAGTTTACAAGTTCAGAGTCCTACCTGGGGATTCTAGTACCTGTGACTCTGCAAGATAGAGAACTAGTGGCAGAGCTTGACTATGCTCTTGAGATGGAGTCCTTTACTTCTACAGTTGCCGTAAAACGTAATTTACATTGCATTCGATCAAATGATGGCATCCTTTTTTGAATATTACAGCATTAAAAATGTGGTCCATTTCTTAGTATTTCACAGAATATTCCAATGTGCTGTATGGGGACTCCCAGCCAAATCTACTTGCTGGGGTACTTGAAAGCGCCCATAGGAACAGAGCCACTTCAGAAACCAGAACCAGGGAGGCATTCACTAAAACAATAGGAACAAGAACAACTAGGACCAGAGAAGAACACAGAGCTAAAGCTGATACCAGACAGGAACAGAGATAAAGCTGATATCAGTCGGGGAACACAAAAACAGACTAAAGCAAACAGGGGCACAAGAGCAGAATATGAGGGCCTGAGAGGAGGCACAAGAGCAAGACTAGGGCAGAAGGCAAGAACATGACTTAGGCCAAGATCTGGTAAGGTGCAGACTCTGAGGCTAGAATATATCTGTCTAAGCAGGGTTGGCAGCAGGAGGAACATACAGCTGGGAATAATAATCAGAGTGTCTAGGCAGCAGGCTTAGAGGAGTAAGCAGACAGTCCAAAAGGTCCACTGAGACCCTCTGGTGGTAGGTGTTCAGAACTGCCCAATAGGTCCTCACAGGTTGGTCACAGGTAGCTCCAGTGGACAAAGGCCACTTTTACAGCAATTATACCTCTTAATAGGAGCAAAGTTTAAACTTTGGATGTTAGCTTTTTGAGCTTTGAATGGTATGGGCCCTGTTTATTTGTCTGGTAGATTACAGTGGTACAATATGAATAGGATCCTAACAACACGTCAGGGAGCCTTTCAGGAGACATTACCCTTGCAAAAGATACATTTCATTCTCTGTAGGGTGAGAGCCATTTTATTTACAGTACCAGGTTTTTAGAATAGCCCATTAGTTGATATTAGACTGGAGAAAAATCTAGTAAGGTTTAAGAAAAAGTTAAAAACTTAGCATTTTCCCCATAATATAATTTGGAAAAGCCCCAATTATTTTCTTTTTGGAAGGTAGTCAGACGGTGAAGATAACTTACAAACAAGTGCGCAAACAAGTGCACACTACAGCAATGCACGTGTATGTGGCCACAAGAGATTTTACCATAATATTTTATAACATGTGCATATCACATACAAGTATATTAGAAAACCCATGTATGTTTATCTCACAACATACATGCATACGTAGGCTTACAGGCAAATGCATGTAATTATTGAAACCACATATATCATAGCACTGAGCATGTGTTCTTTACCTATCTATTTTAAAAATATATCTGTGTGTATTTTACATATGAAAGTTAAATAGTGCTTACCTGCATAAGTCCTTATTTGAGAGTGTTAAGTAAAGTCGGTGTATTTTATAACATGCACAAATCTATGAAATTACCAGTTTTACCTATTAGTTCACCAGTTTGCCCAGTCGTTCTCCAGATCATTGAGATCCTCCTGGTTCTTCAGCTTGAATTACCCCCAGTTCACTCAGACCTTCCACTCAGTCAGTAATACACAATAAACAGTTTTAATAACAATTTTTACCAGATAATTAGCAGGTGTAAAAATACACAAATAAATTGGAAAATGTGTATGTCTTTTAAAATAGTAACTTGAGTGCATAACTATTGGCTTTGCCCAGGAACACCCCTCGATCGTCCCTTTTATATATAAGTTTACATGCACGCAAAAGAGAAAATATGCACATATTTCGGACTTTCAGAAATCATGGAATATGGGAGTAGAAGCTACTTATGCACATATATGCTAATGTTTATGTGCATAACATTTTGAAAATTCACTTTATAGGGTATAGTCTGTATTGGAATGTAAGAATGAGGATCCTGAGAATTATTTTGCTGACATGTATGGATGATTTGGGATTGATTGGATTAGCTATTTTATCTAAAGCCAGGGACTTGTCTCTTGATTTATTATGGAGCTATTCAATCATTTTTGTTTAATTTTCTTTGATGCATTGAATATATTTTAATTGTTTTTTTTTTTTTTATTGTTGTGCACCACTTTGAATGGGCACCTGATCAAGAAAGAGTTATATAAATTAAATAAACATGAATGCTGGTGAAAGATTTTGTTTTGCTTTGTTACTTTTGATTTGTTATTACATTGTTCCAGCAGCTGCATTGGTCCTAAATGAAACTTGCATGCTATGATTCCTTTTATTAGATCAATATGAGAATTATACAAAATAGTTGTGTGTGATCTTCTAAAGAAGGGACCTCCGAGATCTTGAAAAGACACATACAGCAGCATTGCTTACTTTTCATGTTGATAAAAAAAATAAATAAAAAAGAATACAAATTCTAAAAAGTTATTTTCTTGGAATTATAATTGTAATATAAATGCACCAAATCTACAAGGTGAATAAATCCCAGCATCTAAAAATCTGAGGTGTTCGAATTTATTCAAATGTAAACTTGGCTGGAGAATTCATGATTAATATCACATGGCTGGCTGAATTTGCTTTCAGCCCAGGCACACAAGAATAGGGATTTTCCTGGTATTTTGGATGACATTCTAGCCAACATATTTTCAATGCATGTCAGTCTACAATAACTTCTGGTAGTTCCTTTTCTTCTGTATCTATGCCAACCTTTAATTGGCAGTTAAATCACATGTGAAAAGAGAGAGTGCGAGTGGAGGGCTCATGAAAATTGGAGAATGTGAAGGTGAAGGGAGTGAAAAGTATGGAGGTGTGGAAAGGGAGGTAAGGAAGAGAGGAAAAGGGACCAGGAGGGAGGGAAAGAGATGCATTAGAAAGGAGAACGAGGGTAAAAAAGATAGAAAAAAAGGATGAGAAACAAAAATCAAAGTGAGACATGAATTGTGAGACATGAGGAAACAGAGAAAACATTCTAAGCTGGGGTGGGGGATGGATGGAAGAGAGGAAGCTCTGAATCCCATTCCTGAGAAGACCCAATAAACCCAAGTAGAGAGGAATGTCAGATCTAAGAAAGTCAATCTGCTGGTGTAAAAAGGAAGGGTTTGTAAATTTATTTACCATTTGGCTTGGTGAAAGGTGAGTGAAAAGAATGGGGGTAGAAAAGTACATGAAGGGGATTGAGAGGAGAGGGATTACCTGTTTTGCCTGTCTCTCTGAGGAATCCGGGGGTATAGAGTGCTCGGTGCCCCGACGGCCTCTATACAGCTGTGGATAATTTGCAATGCTGAGGGCAGGACCCCGGAAGTGGTCCTAAAGAATGGGCCCTTGGACTTTTCTCCCGGGCTTAGCCTGGTTTCACATGGTCTCGCATGGAGTCGCGTGGAAATTCTCTATAACCTCTCGTTCCCCATCGGGAGAATAAGTATAACAACGAACAACTCAGCTAAGTACTTTCTTTTTTCATTTTCTCTTGGACTTTTGCATAAATTATGCCTCACTCAGCCCGTAAGCATAGGGCGAGAGAGAGGTCCGCTATTGAAAGTACATTAACTAGTCCGGTGTTGGGCCCTATGGATGCCCACATCAGAAGGGGAGTCTTAAAACCTGGTGAAACGTCGCTTGAAGATTTGCAGGAAGGCACTGCAACCCTTCGTTGTCCCTGGACTATAGAGCCCCCCTGAGAATCCTGCAATTTTAAAATCTGAACCAACTGAGGTCACCTCATTGTCTCTTGAAAAAAGTGATGATTTGGAAGGTTGACTGGAAACAACTTTGGCTCCAAGTGCAGAGCAAACTGGTATTTCTAGTGGATCAGAGGGGAAGGTCATAGAGGGATCAATGTTAACTCAAGGATTTGGTAAAAAAAAAAGGGGAGGACTTTGATATAATACCAATTGTGAGACCACCTGTTTTCTCATTAGAAGTTATTTGGGAAACGTTAGTAGTACTGAATAAAAATGTTTCTGTGCAATTGAATCCTATAGTTAAAAATATTGAAAAGTTGGAATTTAAAATTAATAAGGTAATTACTGATGATAAATTGAGAGATCAGGCTCTTGAGAAGAATTCTGTAGAATTAAAGAAATTAACAAATCAAAATGAGTTAATTATGAAAGAAAACCAGTATCTTTCTAGAAAAATGGAAAATTTGGAAAATCAATTAAGAAGTAAAAATTTAAGGTTGGTAAATTTCCCAAAGCTGCCAACCCTATCAGCCAAAGAAATGTGGAATAAATTTGCTTTAGAATTTCTTAAAATTCCACAGCAAGCACGTCCTGTCCGAACTCAAGTATACTATATTCCTTCATGGAAAATCACATCAGATAAAGAACAATTATATCAATCTATAACGCCATTAAGGGCGTCATTTTCCAATATCGCATGCGATACAAAAAAGGGGTGTACCTTATGCTAATAAGCATGTGTATTGCAAAATGAGAGAGAGAGAGAGAGAGAGAAAGAACCTTGTCATAGTGCCTCCTCCCTAGACAGGTATTTGTATCCCTATTGGAGGCCCACCTAGTAACTTGAGGTGAGGGTTAAGTATTAGTGTAGGGGGTTAGGGGCCACTTTCACATTCAACATGAGATGTACGAACAGAAAGTGGTCTCTTGTGAAGATTTGATGACCTACGGAGTGAGGAAACTCACTCCAAGAAGAGATTTGTGCAATGTTCTCTCAACCTAGCTTGATGATTTGTGCAATGTTCTCTCAACCTAGCTTGATGGACTCTCTACCTGGGTAACAACAAGCTAGGTTGAGAGAACATTGCACAAATCTCTTCTTGGAGTGAGTTTCCTCTCTCTGTAGGTCATCAAATCTTCACAAGAGACCACTGTTCTGTTCGTAATAAAGGAAAGAAATAGGGCTAACCTAGTTAGTTCATCTAATATTGCCTAATGTTTTCTATGAAATGTTTATGCCTTGAAATATTTCTCATCTATATTCCCCCATTCAATGAGGACTTAGAAAAAAATATGGTGCATGGGATTTTTGTATGTTAAGATTAATTTTGCATGACTAAGATTAAGTAATGTGTGGCCATATATCTGAATCAAGTAATTCTTGATTGTTGTTTGAAAATTTGAGAAATAAAAAAAAAAAAAAAGTACATGAAAGGATTTGGGGAAAGAAGTGTGCCAAAAAAGAATGCGTATTCTAAATGAGAAGATATTAAAAAATGTAGGCCTCGATTCATCATTCTTCGCAGAATGATGAATCCAGCGAAAAAGGGGGCGGGGAGTGGGCCTGCGAAAGCCCGCAGCCTTCGCACCACGGCGGTGCGATTTCATTTGCCGTGGTGTGCCGGCTGCCGCACCAAATTGATGGTAGCAAGAAAAAAATAGGCTTTTTCATATTGCATAAAATCATCAGGTAATTCTATTAGGGAGCTGTTTAGGGCGATAAATAGGCTTTTGGGAAGTTAAAAAAAAAGATTCCAATAGGAATGCCCTACTGTACAGATTTTGTTAACATCTTTAAAAAAAAAAAAAGTCAGTGATTTAGAAATGAAGCTGGGTTACTTTTAACTGAGGAGCCTAGATAATGTGTTTGGTCAGGGAAGCCTGGTAGAATTTTCTGCTGCCTCTGGTTAGTTGGAAGTATATGCTGAAGAGTATGCAGCCTTCAAGGAGATTATTAGATCCATACTCCCCCTGTTCAGTTAAGACTTTAACAGGACAGCATTTGGAGTGATTGGTAGAGATGGTTAATGTCTCTTTCCAATGATGCTTAAGCGGTTGGTAATGTCTCTCTTAGTAAAGAAATAACAATATGATCCTTCTTGTTGTGAGAACTGTAGGTCTCTAGGCCCATGACCTCTTTTTGTTTTTTTGCTTGTTTTTTTTAAGCTGCTGCTGCACCTAATGGCTGTATTGTTTGGAATGTGGCCAGTTAAGGCTGAAGTTTTCTAGACACAAAAGGCCAGATAACTTTAGAGTTGCTCTGAAGCACATCCAGAGATAGCCAAATTATTTATCCAACTAACTCCAAATATCAGAATTAACAGGATACGTTATTTGGCTAATTCATCCCTACCCTGGAACACCAACAATTTTCCCCAACTTAGCCAGATAACCTGTCCTATCATGGAATACCCATTCCACTTCAGACTTATCTGGCCAATTTCTTAGCCATATAAAAAGTTAGTTGGCTGATTTCAGGGCAATCAGACCAGTGGGATTTTTAAATCCCAGCATTTGTCCAGCTAAGTGCCAGACTTAGCTGGGCAAATGTGCTGGTTATGGACCTCAGACTTAGATAATTGTGCTTATGTATGATATGGGCTACAACAGAAGTTGATGCAAATGTTTAGCGTTAATAAGAGTGAGCCAAGTGTATTTGTTGGTACGTTCACTCAATGCACGATAAAGCTCTGGAATTTGTTGCCAGAGGATGTGGTTAGTGAAGATAGTGTAGCTGGGTTAAAAAAAGGTTTGGATAAGTTCTTGGAGGAGAAGTCCATTAACGGCTATTAATCAAGTTTACTTGGGGAATAGCCACTGCTATTAATTGCATCAGTAGCATGGGATCTTCTTAGTGTTTGGGTAATTGCCAGGTTCTTGTGGCCTGGTTTGGCCTATGTTGGAAACAGGATGCTGGGCTTGATGGACCCTTGGTCTGACCCAGCATGGCAATTTCTTATGTTCTTATCTGACTTTTATGTAAATTTTTTTTTAGAAAACAGTATTTACTCAGATTTCTCAATTTTTGGAAAATACTGGGGGACTGGCAGATTTTCAGTCTGGGTTTAGGCCAGGACACAACATTGAGGGGATATTAGTGTCATTAGCAGATATTTTGAGGCAGTTGGATGCTGGGAAATCTGTGATGCTGTTATTGTTAGATTTATCCAGTGCCTTTGATTTAGTGGACTATAACATTTTGATTAATAGATGTCATCAAGTGTAATGGAATATACTGAGATTAGTTTGAAGGCCACAGACCAACCTCTGAGTGAACTCATATTTAGTTTTGCACTGCAAAATCCTAAAAAATGCTTACGAACAAGCAAGAATCTGTGAACTGTAATTATGTTAGAAAATATACAAGTAAACACTCACACAGCTGTGCTTGGAACCGATAAGAAGCAGTGAGAAAGTGGACATTGCTCCTATCCCAGGCAAATGACAGTTTTTAGTATATAAAAAAAGTGAGAATAGCTAGAGGGGGGAGAGATTGCTTCCCAGACATGATAAAGCAAACTGATCCTTTGGAAATGTAAGCTTTGCTGTATATACATGTGTAGGTCATTTCTTTAGTATTATCTGATTTTATTTATTCTATGTTCTATCCTCTTATTGCTTAATTAAACCTGAGTCAGAGTGTGCGTGTGAGTATTTTTATGGGGAATAAGCTCCAGGGTTCAGGGTGTATGTGTGTGTGCGCATGTGCAAATATATGCACATGCGCGCGCGCGCGTGTGTGTGTGTGTGTGTGTGTGTGTGTGTGTGTGTGTATGTTTACATTGAGAAAGCCTTCAAGGCTTATCTGTGTGCATGCAGGTGATAAGACCCTCAGGAACTCCCAGCGAGATTAGTCCCCGGATTCAAGTCCCCATGTGGTCTAAAACTAGAACAACAAGTTTTTCTGGGCAGCCAGAGTTCTTGATTGGATTTCATCTTTTTTACGTGATTGATCCAGGCTGATTCAAATAGGTGAAGACTGTTCCCAGGTGGACTGAGTGCAGATAGGGTTGCTACAGGATTCTTGTTTGTCTCCTTTTAAATATTTTTATGTAGCCCCTAGTGACCTAGGTGATCCCTAGTGGAACAGGAGCTGGGTGTCAAGTGATAAGTTTATGCCAATGACAACCAGTTCTTAACTCCAACTGAGTTTGGGGGGGGGGCGGGGGGTGAGCAAGTAATTTGCTGGTTAAATGCTTGTATAGAAAGGATCTCTGGTTACGATATGGTTGGTGGTGAATAAATAAAAAATGGAGATTTTCAGTGTTGAGAATATTTTTGCAGAGTCTTTGATGCTATCAACTAAATCAATTTTAGGAGGACATGTGGTGCTTTTTTTTACCTATAGATAAGTTTTAGAGTCACCTTTGACTCAACATTCTCTATGGAGGCTTTTGAAGAGAAAACCTGCAAAAAAGCATATATGGAATTGAAGAGAATACATCAGCTAAAGCCCTTTTTGGATAATGCTGTGGACAAGATCATGGTATTGGTTTTAATTATTGGGGTCTTAGACTATTTTAATGGCCTGTTAGTGGAGTTATCAAATTCTTTAATAAGGAAGCTGCAGTTGATTCAAAATAATGCAGCTAGGCTTGTTTGTGAGAAGACTAGAAAGAAAGGGTATCCCCGTTACTTGCCTCTCTGCTTCCAATTGCAGAGAGGGCTAAATTTAAGTTGTGATTGATCTTTCAGTGTTTATTTGCTAATGGTATGAGGTATTTTTCAGCAAGGTTGGCGTGGTATAGGCCTGAACATGTTCATAGGGGTTCTCAAGGAGCACAGTGAGAATTCTTCTATGGTTATAAATCTAGATCTAGCTGTGGCTTGAAACAAGCTTTTACATCTGAAGCCCCCTGGAATAGCTCATCTATAGAAATGAAGTAAATTATTTTAAATTTAGGAAGTTGATTAAACCTTATTTATTTCAGGAGTGGAGATGATGGGTTAAGGTAGTAGGTGGGATTTGAGGATGTGAGCAATTGGTCATGGTTGATTGGTGGGGAATGAAGACGTGAAATTTGGAGTTATGATGCAGAAGGGTGGCAGGTAGTAGGCTTTGTGTGGATTTTGTTTTGTATTGTTTTTGATTTGTGGTTTTACTATGTATGTGAAAATTGTAAACCACTTTTACTGTATTTTTACTGGTTATGCAGTATATACATTTACATTTTTAAATGAATAAATAAACATATAGAATAGCCTCTGAAAAATGTGACTCCAAAAACAAATTGTAACTATTTGGCAAAACCAAAACCAAAATGCCACAGACCTGAAGAGTTCTAAATGAAAATGATAAGAAAATCATTATTGATTGATAGCAGCCATAATCTCAGGCTCCACAGTCAGATCATTTCCTTAAGCTGAAGTTGAACATCACAAATGAAAGTGATCTGGTGGCAGAGGCTGCCACCTAAAAGGCTACTGCTTTTAGGAAAATAACTTTTAAAAAGTAAAATAATGTTAGGTGCTTTATGTTAAACTGGTAGATCAGTGATAAGTTCCAGGTGCCTTTTACTGTGAGCAAATGCCTGCTAGATATCACAGCTGATTGGCTGGTGCAAATGCTCCAAGTTTTTATCATAGTTTTATTATACAGCGTGAAATCATTTCTGGCAAAGTGTTTTACAGGCTTATCCCTATGACCTGTAATTCCTGTTCTGGCTTGATCTAGATCTTTTATTTTCTTCAGGAATAAAGCAGTGTTTTGTTTGTTTTTCACAAGGAGGAACTGTGCATGTAGAAAAAGAAATCAGAATTTAATTTGCTTCCTACGAATGAGGGATCTGAGTGGAACAGAAGGTCTGTTGCTTGCATACTCATGGGGTTGCACTCGTGCCCAGTTCCAATGTGCTGAAAGCCATGAATATTCTAATCAACTGTATCTAAAATGATGATGATTTATAGAATCCAAATGTAATAAAATGTTGTAATATCGTGTCACATTGTACAAGTATGCATATGTAAGTATCAATGTTCACATCTTTGGAAAGGGGAAGAAAATTATTTCACCCGAGCTGATTTTTTTATTTTGCCTGACTGGAACATAGCAGTAATTCTGAATCACTGTCAACTCGCTGATCCTGCTGCAGGCTGCTGCTTTTCAAGCCCTGTGGATACCTGGGGTTTTTCAGACAGCCTGCCATGAAGTTTGTTGGTGCTTTGAAAGGCATGACAGGGGGGGATATTAAATCTCATCTCCTCACTGAAATGTGCCAGCTTCTAGCACTTGGGAGGGGATACAGGATTTAGAGGTTGGTAGCTGCATACTTGTAGCAATTAGAGAGAGCAGGAGGAAAAGAGAGAGAGAGAAATGCTGTAAAACCATGCAGCGCATGTTTGTATTGCAGAATGAGTCTTACACATTGATGAATGCTTCTTATTAGTACTTCACTGTCTCTTGCTAGCCTTAATTTATTATACAGCAGGGCAAGAAAATCCCTCTTGTTTATGGCAAACCTGAGACTAAAATACTGCAAGACAACAGTCTTCCCTCAGTGCTGAGAGGAAGAAACAGCCTTGGCCTGACTGTTCTTTTTCCTGGCAATCCAGAAAATTTATGGGGGCTGAGATTCAGTGCGGTATAGAGTTCACCTTCCTCTCAGTTATAAAAGGAATCTCTAGCCCACTTGGAGCATCCTTGGCTTGATTAAATAGCTTGAAATGGGCCAAGTGAGAAAATGAGTTTCTTTGTTAACATCCTCTCAGCAAGAAAAGTGCTTGGGCTGGTTGTAAGGTGAATGCCATCGAAGTGAGAGATTTTATTTTATTTCATTTCTCCAGATGCCAACAAACTTTAAACACTATTTCTCTACATAATGGGCATAAAATACTTTAGTATTAGATGGAGAAAATACATAATGCATAAATGCTACACTTAAAATTGTTCTTCCCCCTCCCCCAATCTAGATTTCATGATGTATTTCCTCCCCCATCCTACCGTTGGTGCTTACTTCTCCCTATCTCATAACAGAGCCAGTAACCAAAACCAGCATTTTATTTAATGTTATAAATGTGTATTGTTTGTAATATATTATAGAAGGTGAGGTGATGAACAGTAGCATAAATAGCATTTCCACATCTCATAGGTGCCAACAAGAAAAATGAGAAGCACATCCATCAAAGCATCAGGGACCAACAATTGACAGTACTGTTGGTAAACTCGGCTGTGAACGAGGTCAGTGGGAGGCCATGGAGTAAGAGAGATGTTGAAATGGCAATGTCAGTGGCATAAGAAGGGAAAGCAGCAGAGGTGGTAGAGACTGTTGGCAGAAGGCTCTGTTTAATCAAAAAACCACTAGTGAATGAATGATGGCAGATAAAGACCAAAATGGCCCAGCAAGATTTTTTTTTAAATTAAATTGAATTTTCTATTTTATTTTTAAGTGTAGTAGCAACTGCCGCTCCATGCAGGCTGCCCCCAAGCCTTCTGTTAAATGTAAACTTTAGGAGTTATAGTAAAGTTACTCCATTTGTTTATTTCCATTCTCTGTCTTTGTTCCATGCCTTTTTGAATTCCATTACTGTTCTTGTCTTCACCACCTCCTCTGGGAGGGTATTCCATGCATCCATTACCCTTTCTGTGAAAAAATATTTCCTGACATTGTCATTGAGTTTCATATTGTTATTGTTGCGACTCCTCCCTTGGCCAGAGCCACAGGAGGCCTCTTACCTTTCTTCAGCCAGCTGGCCTGACTCCCGATGCTGATGTTCGCCACTCCCACGCGGCCTGGAGGCCGTGTTCCTTCATCGACATGGCAGGACTTTGCCGGCGTTTCAGAGCCGCCCTCACTCCGTCTCCATGGCGGCAGGGAGCCACCTTCCTGCGTCGGGGCCTGTTCCTTGGCCCAGCCCTGCTTCTCTTCTCAGTGGCAGCATGGCCTCTGTCCATGGTCCTGCCCCCTCTGCCTAGGGGGTGCTGCCACGTCTCCTTCCTGCATTTAAAGGGTCAGTAGGGCGTAGTCCCTCTGAAACTCCTTCCAAGGCGTCTCCTCATTCAGCCCTATTTAACGGCCTTGCAGTCATTTAAGCTTTGCCTTCACAAGGAGTCAGTTCCAAATTGGACTGCTCCTGGATCCTCCGTTCCAGCTTCCGGTCCAGGAGTCTTCAATGATGTCCTTCCTCTCTTCTTCAAGGCATTTGGTTCTTTGTCGTCCTTATCTCTGTGATCCAAGTCCTGATGTCTATGCTCCTGTCCTGATGTCCGTGCTCTAGTCCTGATGTTCATGATCCAAGTCCTGAGATGTTCCATGAGTCCAAGTCCTGAGATGTTCTGTGTTCCCAGTCCTGATGTATCTAGTCCTAATGCTCCAGGTCCTGAATAACCTGTGCCTCCAGAGGTTCCTTGTTTTTAAATCCGAGTTCCGATTTCCAAGTTCCAAGTTTTATCTTCGTCTGTATCCTGTTCTGACTCCGGAGGATCTGAGGGGTTACTTCGCTCCTGTGCTGTAAGACGTCCTGAGCTCGTCCCGCTCCCCTCGTGGTCTGCGACCAGCCATCTGGCTTTGTAGGGTGTGTAGGGGACAGTGTGGTCCGCGACCAGCCTCCGGGCTGTGTAGGGCGCCTGAAGGCCTTGCTCACCCCCCTCTGTCTCTACGTCTGAGTCTTTGTTCCAAGTTCCACGTCTGAGTCTTCGTTCCAAGTTCCACGTCTGAGTCTCCTACTCTAAAGCCTCCATCCGCCCTTGTCTCCTACCTGGCCTGCCGCCTTTGCCGTTCCCAGCGGCAGGCCCGAAAGGGCTTTGAGTGATCGGAGGACCACTCAGAGACCAACCTTGCGTGGTTGGCTTCACCAAGGCTGTGCAGGTCGGCGGGGTCCTGGGCTTCCAGTCCCAACCCAGATGGGACCTGCCTCGGCGCTTCCTTGGAGCTCCTCTCCTGGTTCGCCGGGGCCCAAGGGCACACGTCTCCCAGGGATCAGGAGCGCTCCCTAGTGTTCCTTCCTATGGATCCCCAACAGTGATCCCTGGTTTTGCAGCTTCCTTTCCATTGGAAAAGATTTGAGTTTTGTGCATAATTAATTCCTTTCAGGTATTTGAAGTTCTGTATCTTATCTCCCCTATCTCTTCTCTCTTCTAGGGTGTACATATTAAGGTCCCTCTGTTTCATCTCATATGACTTTCCGTACAGACCTCACACCATTTGGTATCTTTCTCTGGACCACTTCCATTTTCTCCTTGTTTTTGAGATGAGGCCTTCAGAACTGAACTCATTATTCCAGGTGAGGCCTTATCGCCTCCAGTGGCATTATCACTTCTTTTTTCTGTTTTTATGCCTCCTTCAATGCAGACCAGCATCTCTTTCTCTTTAGCCATCACCTTGTCGTATTGCTTTCCCACCTTCACATCATCAGTCACTGACTCCCAATTATCAGCAATTCTGGGTGGCCGAGGAATAATTAGTTATAGGCTATACCTATGAATCCAGAAAAGGACCGTGCAGTACTTCTAGGTGCTTAACAAGAGGTAATAAAATCAAGGTAGAACATAAGATATGCCATACTGGGTCAGAGCAAGGGTCCATCAAGCCCAGTTTCCTGTTTCCAACAGTGGCCAATCCAAGTCACAAGACATGGCAAGTACCCAAACATTAAATAGATCACAAGCTACTTATGATGGTAATTAATATCAGTTTATGGATTTATCCTCTAGAAACTTAGCCAAACTTTTTAAAACCCAGTTACACTAATTGCTGTAAACACATCCTCTGGCAATGAATTCCAGAGCTTAACTATGCACTGAGTGAAAAAGAATTTTCTTTGATTTGTTTTAAATGAGCTACTTGCTAACTTCATGGAGTGCCCCCTGGTCCTTCTATTATCTGAGAGAGTAAATAACCGATTTCCATTAATTTGTTCAAGTCCTTTTATGATTTTTGTAGACTTCTATCATATCCCCCCTCAGTTGTCTCTTTTCCAAACTGAAGCCTTTTTTCATAGGGCAGCCGTTCTATGCCCCTTATCATTTTGGTTGCCCTTCACTGCAATTTCTCCAGTACAGCTATATCCTTTTTGAGATATGGCGACCAGGATTGTACACAGTATTCAAGGTGCGGTCTCACACCATGGAGTGACACAGAGGCATTATGATATCCTCTGTTTTATCTTCCATTCCCTTCTTAATAATTCCTAATATTCTGTTTGCTTTTTTGATTGCCACAGCACACTAGGCCGACAATTTAAATGTATTATCACTATGATACCTAGATCTCTTTCCTGAGTGGTAACTCCTAAGAAAGAACCTAACATTATGTAACTACAGCAAGGATTATTTTTCCCTATATGCATCTTCCTAATCTTCCAGTCTCGCAAGACCCTCCTGCAATTCATCACAATCTGCTTGAGATTTAACTACTCTACATAATTTTGTGTCATTCACAATTTTGATCACCTCTCTCATCGTACCCCTTTCCAGATCATTTATAAATATATTAAAAAGCACCAGTCCAAGTACAGATCCCTGAGGCACTCCACTGTTTACCTTTTTCCACTGTGAAACCTGACCATTTAATCCTGCTCTCTGTTTCCTGTCTTTTAACCAACATGCAATCCACAAAAGGACATCACCTCCTATCCCATAACCTTTTAGTTTTCTTAGAAGCCTCTCATGCGGAACATTGTTGAATGCCTTCTGAAAATCCAAATACATCATATCTTCCGGTTCACCTTTGTCCACATATTTATTCACCCCTTCAAAAAAAAGTAGGAGATTTGTGAAGCAAGACTTCCCTTGGGTGAATCCATGCTGGCTGTGTCCCATCAAACCATGTCTATCTAAATATTTTGTGATTTTATTCTTTATAACAGTTTCCACTCTATCAGAGCAAGGGCATTATTTATATATTTATTTCTTTAATAATTATATTACTTGCCTATCAATTTTCCTAGGTGATATACAATAAATACATATAAGAAATTACATGAGATATTACTGTATATTGCAATAAAACAAGCCAACTATGAAAAATACTTTTATATTTTTGTTTTTATTTTTATACAATTAAAAACTGTTCTTAATAAATAACATATCTTGAATGGCAGCATGAATCCAGGCATCCAATCAACAGGTACCCAACATGGGCTGCGTTTCGAGTTTTGTCTTCATCAAGGGTGCAAAGTTCTCACAAATACCGCATAAAAACAAAATAAAAAATATAAAAGTTGTTGATGGGTTATGTTGGTAGAAGGGGCATGATGATGATATAGTGGCACCACATGATATGTATTTTAGGTGGTATTCCTGTATGAGTACAACCCCTCCCTATTTCATTAAAATATTGAAAGAAAAAATGGTCACACTGAGTAATTTTTTCATAGTTGTTGATAGATTTTTTTCACTTAGTTGTTGGTGTTTGATAATACAATAAAACAAGCAACATAAAATCAGTAAAAGTTGGGGAAAAGAAGAAAATCTGTAGCTGGAAGCTGAGGGGAAAGGATATGCAGTTCACAGGCAGCCCGTAAGAAGGCAGTACCTTTCTAAGTGCCTTGGTTTGATATAGAGATGCGGTAGCCACCTGTAGCTACAGTTTCTTCTAAGCAAGAGGAGCTAAACTGAGATCAAGCAAAGCCTTCCGGAGACTATCAACTGAATACACACTGTCCTGAAGCAAGAGTCAAAGAGGTCCATATTCAAAAGGATTTGTCTAGGTAAATTTGAAATTACTTGGACAAACCCTGAGATTTACATATCCCGGCCTTCTAGCTAAAGTTTACTTGGGTAAGTCATTACCCAGGAAAAATGTAGTCAGTTAAATTGGGGGTTAGGTAGGGTGCAGTTATCTGGATAAATTAGCCTGATAACTCTGATATTCAGAATTATCTAGTAAGTCTGGTCATGCCTGAGAACAGTCCTAAAATTATCTGTGTATATGTACCCAGATAACTTTAAACCTACCCTGCTATATTCAAAATATAGCCAAGTAACTTAAAAATAAAACCTGCCGGTTGGCAAGACAATCACCCAGCCCCCTCCCATCAAAATAATTAAAAAAAACATCAGGATATAGTGTCTGATTCCCCTAACCCCCCCAAAATGAAATTTTAAAAACTGTGGTCCATAGTAGTCCATGGCCC
Organism: Rhinatrema bivittatum; assembly: GCF_901001135.1. Classification (NCBI taxonomy): domain Eukaryota; kingdom Metazoa; phylum Chordata; class Amphibia; order Gymnophiona; family Rhinatrematidae; genus Rhinatrema; species Rhinatrema bivittatum. The sequence goes on along the minus strand of NC_042617.1, from coordinate 102,596,335 downwards.
CACCCCCACGATATTTGTCAAAGTCCTGGCTCCAGGCCCCCTTTTATCCCCTATATGACCCTTTCAAATTACACAGAACCCACTACCCAAACCCCAAGACTAAGCCAGGAGCCACTAGAGTTTCATTGAACTTCCAGCCACATCGAACATTGTTCTGACAGCAACGCCGGTGGTGAGATGGTGTAACAGAAGGGAGACTTACGAGGTAGGCAGGGGATGAGAGGTGCTTGAATGATATAGAGGAGTGAGGAAGGGGGTAAGAGGCAGTGGAAAGATGTGAGCCTGTGAAGGGGTGGAAGACAGAAATGTGGCCTGGGGCTAAGATATCTGGATAACCTATCCAGAAAACTCCATGTAACTCCCCCCCCCGGCTGACAAGTCCTGGATAGAGTACCATGAACCACACCTCCTATACAGTCTTTCACAATAAAGTTCTCACATGACGTTAATTCTAAACAAACAAGTAAGTTTTAAAAGGAGCGGACGGGCACCCATAAATGCACCTATTGGGCACGTGAGCAAAAATACGCTCAATTTTATATTGTGAGTTCAAGTACACACACACCATTTAAAATATTCCTACTTTGCATATGTGCTGGAGCCTTTATGTACATACTCATTGGGGGGGGGGGGCGGAGGGAGAGAGAGAGAGAGGGAGAGACTCTTTTAAAGGGCCTATCTGACTCTCTCTCTATATATATCCCAGTGTTACAAGGGTCTCAGACCCTTGTACCTTAGGCAGACCAATGTAACACTGGCAGCCCCCCAAAACCCACCCTGAGTTGTAAGTGCCCCTCTTATAGTGGGATATATATATATATAGCGTGTCAGAGTGGCTCTTTAAAAGAGTCTCTCTCTCTCATTGTTCATGATCCCTCTGGCCCAAAATCTCCAGACTTGTGCCTCATCAGGACCAGTAGTAAAGTTACCTACAGGCTGATTCAGTAAAGTCCACAGGAGAGCAGACAAACACCCACTCTCCTGGCATGCACACAGACCACTCACCTGTGCGCACAATTCTGTATTTAAATTAGGTAGTGCTGTAGAAACGGGCAAAAGGAGGCGCTAGGGACACTAGCGCGTCCCCAGCGCCTCCTTTTGACCCAGGGCGGCGGCTGTCAGCAGGTTTGACAGCCGAAGCTCAATTTTGCCGGCGTCGGTTCTCGAGCCCGCTGACAGCCACGGGCTCAGAAACCGGACGCCGGCAAAATTGAGCATCCAGTTTTTTAGCTATTGCTAAGTGATTTCCATCTGCTGGATGTTGATTGGGACATTCAGGCTGCAGTGTCTTTTAGAAGCAGGGTGATCCTGGATTCTCTGCGGGGAGAACTGTTCTATCAACTGGTAATGGAACCCACACAGGAGAGGGAGATACTGGACGTGGTGCTTAACAATGGGGAGAGTGCTTCTGATGTCATAGTGGATGAGCATCTTGGATCCAGTTATCACTGACTGGTAAGGTTCAGAATTAGACAATAGACAGTAAGAGTTCATTCAATGGTGAGGATACTAGACTTCAGGAAAACTAACTTTGTTCAAATGGTGGACTACCTCATGCAGCAATTGTCTGGATGTAAAAATGTAGGGGAAGAAAAAGAAGAGTGGGCAAAACTAAAAGCAGATATTGTAGGCAATTAACATTTTTGTTAGAAAAGTAAATAAAAGTAAGAGGGAAAAGAGTTCACTGTGGGGTAGATTTTATAATTTTGTGCGAGCGCGTACTTTTGTTCGCGCACCAGGCACGAACAAGAGTACGCGGGATTTCAATAGATACGCGCGTAGCCATTAAAATCCGGGATCGGCGCGCAAGGCTGCCGATTTTGGGCAGCCTGCGTGCGCCGAGCCGCGCAGCCTACCTCCGTTCCCTCCCTTCCCCTACTTAACCCACCCCCCCGGCCCTATCTAAATCCCCCCCCCTACCTTTATTGCCGGATTTACGCCTGCCGGAGGCAGATGTAAATCTGTGCGCGCCAGCGGGCTGCTGGCGCGCCATCACCTGACCGGGGGCTGTTCGGGAGGGCGTGGCCATGCCCCCAGAACATCCCCATGCCGAAACCATGCCCACGGCGCCGCCCTCGAAACGCCATGTCACCGGTGCCACGCCCCCAAAATGCCGCATCACGACCGCCATGCCCCCCGACACACCCCCGACACGCCTCTCCATGCAAGCCCTGGGACATACGCGTGACCCGGGGCTTGCGCGCGCCGCTGAGCCTATGCAAAATAGGCTCAGCGCGCGCAGGGGGGGGGTTTGGGGTAGGTTTTTGGGGGTTACGCGCGTATCCTAGGCGCGTACCCCTTTGAAAATCTACCCCTGTGGTTTTTGAAAAAAGTTGCTTGAAAGGTAAGGAAAAAAAGGTTAGCAATCATAAATTTATTTATTTAAATTCTTTTAATATACCAATGCTCAAGACCAGGTCTTATCGTATCGGTTTACAATAAACTAGGGGGTAAACCAGTTAACACTGAAAGCGAAAGTTACATTACAACAGGGAATGTGGAACAAGGCTGTTAGAAATTGTTAATCTATCCCTTTTTTTCTAACTGGAGAGCAGTGCATGTAAGCAGAGAGTAATTGCTTACATGGTACGAATTATATACAATTTACACAGTGGAGTCGATTAGGCAAGTTATAAACTACAAAAGATCTCAGAAAGAGGAAGATGTGACAATATCTGGAAATGCTAAGAAAAACTGGAAAGATGGTCAGGAGAATGACAATGCAACATGAAGAAAAGAGAGAATACAGTAAAACCGGGAATGGGGACAAGATTTTTTTAAATATATCTTAGTGATAGGAAAAAGTACAAAAGCAGCATTGTGAGACTCAGAGGTGAAAAGGAGGAATATACAGAGGCTGATGAGGAAAAAGTGGAATTGTTTAACAAATATTTCTGTACAGTGTTCGCTGAGGAAAGGCCAGGAGTAGGACCAAACAAAATAGACACAAATAGGATTGGAAGGAAGGTAAACTTTAAACAATATTCAGAAGATTGTGTTTATGAGGGGCTAGCTAAACTAAACTAAAGTGATGGGGTTGGTGACAGCAAAAGCCAGAAAGATGTTTGGGTGCATAGGGAGAGAAATGATCAGTAGAAAGAAAAGAAGTGATATTTATGTATTTATTTAAAAACTTTTATATACCGTCATTCTAACAATCATGAAGGTTTACAAAATTAACATACAATTCAAAGGGGAATTAAATAAACTTTAATGGCCTGATTTTAATTAAATAGCTGGCATGCGTAAAAAACAGAGGTTATGCGCGCAGCCATTTTTGAAGAGGCCCGGCCACGTGCGTAACCCTCGTTATGCGCACAAGAGCTAGGTCTCTTCCAAGGGGTGGCCCCAGGGTCAGGGAGGGGTGGTCCAGGGCAGGGCGGGGAGTGGGTCGGGAAAGCGCCATTCGTTGATGTACCAGACCCTCACGCGCCAGCTAGTTGCTGGCGCACACAACTTACTTCAGGTTGGGCCCTGAAGTAAGTACTGAAACAAACAAACAAAAAGGAATTGGTAGTATTTAGGGGCTGGGGAGGAGAGGGGAAGGGGAAAGGAGATTAGGGAAGGCTGCGATGCATCACTTTGTGAATTTGCAGAATTTTACCCCCCTTGCATGCGCTCGTGCATGTGTGCACAGTCCGTGGATTTTATAACATGCGCACTCTAGCGCGTGTATGTTATAAAATTAGCACATCCATGTGTGCGTGCCAGGAAGCACGTTCACATGGACGCGAGCGTGCACCTTACAAAATGTACCTGAAAGAGATTAACAATTCAAATACAAAAGTATTAGTAAAAACTTTCCGATTAATTATAAAATAAATCATAAAACAATAACTTAGCTTTAAAAATTAAATATAAAATAAATCATAAAACAGTACGCTATAACCAAGAGTGGGTAAAAAGAAGAAAAAAAGGAAAAAGAAAAGGTAAAAAAAATAGATGCCTTCATACCATCCTACCATATCTATTTGAACTGCTGATATATGTTGTTAATTTAATGGTTAACTAAGATCTTTAAATGCCTTCTTGAATAACCATGTTTTTAATTGCTTTCAAAAAACTATAAAATCCGCTGGCATTCTTAATACCATAAGGATTGAGTTCCACAATTTCGATCCTGCAATTGAAATAGCTATTTCTCCGCCTCACTAAGGTGGGCTGTATGTATTGAGGGTATTACAAGGAAACCTTGATTAGAAGATCTTAAATTTCTTTGCGGTGTATACAAGTGATATTGCCCCTATATATGTCCCTGGTGAAACCTTATTTGGAATACTGTGTACAATTCAGGAGATCACATCTTCAAAAGTATATAAACCAAATGGAGTTGGTCCAGAGGATGACTATTGAAATGGACAATGGGACAGACTTAGATCTAAACAAATACGTATACCATAGAGCAAAGATAGGATAAGGGAAATAAGATATAAAGATTTACATATCTTCAAGGTATTAATGCATAGGGGAAGGCATCTTTCACCAGAAAGAGGGCTCTGGAATGAGGAGACATGGATAAGGATGAAAGAGGGTAGACTCAGGAGTAATCTAAGGAAATATTTATTTACAGAGAGAGGGAGAGACAGTGGTGGATGTATGGAACAGCCTTCCAGTGAAGGTGGTGGAGATGACAGTTACTGAATTCAAGAAATAATAGAGTAAGCATAAAGGATCTCTGAGGGAGTGGAAGGGATTGTTGAGGTGAAGAGTTAATGTGGAGGGGCAGGCTAAATAGGCTGCAAGGTCTTTTTCTGCTGTCATGTTTTCAAGTTTCTCGTATGGTAGGGATCTCTCCAGTAGCAATGCTGCACCACAATCCACAACTCCCATTGCTGGTGCATCTCTGATCCCAGGGATTGATTATCTTCCACATCCTTGATTCCTTGCTCTCCATGGTGCTCCACTCCTGGACATGAAGCCCATAGTATGTGGCCATCTACCACATGCAAAATCCATGTCTGGAGGAGGACTGCAAATTGCCCTGTCACAGCACCTTAGTTTGATGGCTTCATGACTACCCTCCAGGCCAAGCAAAGTTTTGTCCAGGAACTTGAGCTCTATTGCTGTGAATCAGGCACACTATGAGGGCTCTGGACACCTCTTCCAGGACATCCACTTACCATTGACTAGCAGCAACCCTCAGGGGACTCCAGAAATCTGCTCCAATGTCTTCTCTTATGGACTGCAGAGGGGTAACTCTCCCTAAATGACACTTCTGCATAAAGTTGATGTAAAAAAATGTAAAATGTAACCTGATACAGATAAGAGAAAAATACAAATATCTCTCTCGCCACTAGGTTCTTAAAGGGTGGTTAAGCAGTTATTGTAGAGGACCTTGTTCCCAAGATGATCTCTTTATTGGACAGGAAGACTTTCTCCCTCTATGGCTGAACAGTGAACCCCCTAAGTGTGTAGCTTTTTTTCATGACCACTAACTGGCTGGCAATTTCACCTCAGGTGAACCCATACCTTGACAAACAGACCGATGCAATATTAACTTGTGTAAAATGGGCACTCGATGAGCATCTACTTTCCTAACGCGTGCCCAGCCACCTCTCTTGGGCATGCGATGCATTATTTAAATGAGGGGTTGCACTAAAAAGGATGCATTAGATATAAATTGTGCGTCCCTAGTGCGTCCATGGCATTGGGCGCCCAGGAGAAGTGGTTGTGAGCTGGTTAGGAAAACGGAAGCTCAATTAAGGGGCATGTGTTTCCCTAACCTGTTCATCAGCAAAATATTTTTTTCATGCTGCTTCCTGTGGTTCCTCCTATTTAGTATCGGAATGATAATAAGTAGAAGGAACCACAGAAAAGAAGTATTTTGGGCTTTTTTTTGTGGTTTTGTGGGTGGGTTTTTTAGATGGCTCGGAATGTGTAAAGACGCTGGCGTTAAGTTTTCCACATTTAAACATGTGCATTGAGCGCATGGTGATGTTTGTGTCAGGAATAATAGCTAATACATGCATTTATATGTGATGAGCACTACTTGTTGCGTCCGTCGGTCCTAGACGGCTTCGCCACGTTTGCCTCCCCTTGTACACAGCCCCTCTCGCTTACCTTGGGAAAATGGCTACCACCGCATCTACAAGCCGCCCTGGAACGGCGTCCCTGGAACGGCAATTGTGCTGCCTCCCGCCATGCTCCTCCCAAGGGCCTTCTAGGGTGTGTGCGCTACCCACGTCTTTATTCCAGCATTGGCGCGAACCTCGGGGGTGTCCCCCTCTAGTGACGTCACGCCATCCGGGTATTTAGCCTGTATTCAATTGCTAACTCACTGAGTTAGCAAAGACTCAGATTCGTCCTGTCTAAGCCACTCTGCCGCTTCTATGCTGCCGCTTAAAGCTCTCCCCCTGCCCTTTGGGGTATTGACTAACTTGGGTACCCGCTCCTCGGGGGCCCTCTGCTTTATTTCAGATGTCTTACAGGGATCAGGTACTCGCTCCTCGAGGGCCTGCTCTCCCTGCCTCAATACCAGTACCATCTACTTCAGCCTAGTAGAATCGCATACCTACAGCTACCATCTAGTGAGAAATCTAACTCTCAGTCTGTCTCCTCCAGAGCATTGCCGTGCTGGGAAACCTACACCGGAATTCCCCTATACCAATGGGGTGAGAAGGGTCCCCTCTGCCGAGGGTCCCGAGACTGCTACATCCAGATTACCTCACTACTGCCACCTGGAGGTATACCTCAAGCTGTACAATAAAAGATCTAATTCTGTGTTTGTGCGTCCTGAGTCTAACCCAGTACTGTGGCTCCCCACGGGGCCCCTCCCCGTGGGCGTGGTCATATGCCACACTACCCAAGAATCCACCCAAACACTGCTTAACCATAACACTACTAGCTACGCACTGGTTTGGACTCAGGTTTTGGATGCGCTAATCCCCTTATTGCATTGGGTGTTAGCTTAGCACGTCCAAAACACTCATTAAAAAACTTGTTACCCTGTGTGCTAGGCTCAGCACACGATATATCATTGGCCTGAAAATGCTTAATTCAACTTGCTAAAATGTATTTAAAGAAAAAATATTTCTACCCCCAAAGGAATCATGCAACAGGTTCAATAGCAAAATATCAAGAAGGGCAGCAAAAAACAAAGGAATACTGAAGCTGCAATTGTATCTTGCTACTCTTAATAGTTCTTCTCCTGGCAAAATTTAGTATAAGTAATTTGTAACAGATGTTTCACTTACTCCCTTCAGAAGTTGAGATAAATAATGAGACTTCCAATAGCTCTTAACTTCCTTTGAGTCCCCATGATCCTCCAAGGGACTCTTGAGAAAGAAACTAGGCCCGAAGCGTAAGAGTAGAGTAGGTCAGTCACTCTTCCTATGGAAAATATGCTGCCACAGGGTTCTGCATCAACAAGCATTGAAATCAAAGAACCAGAGCTGCAAGGGCTAAAACAAAAAAACAAAACAAAACAAGGTATGAAAAGAAAGTGAAACTAAAAGAAAGAGAGAGGTACACACAGTTCTGCAAGTCTCCTTCTTTACCCCTAGATGTCACTATTGATGTTATCAAGGCTTAAAGGCACAAATCTCCTTATGCAACTGCTCCTGCTTGAACGAATGGAGACTATTGTTCTTTAGAAAAAGGGGTTAAGTCTAAGTAGAGGTTAAGGTCACACTTTTAGACCTATGGTTACAGATTAAGCAAATTATACAAGTGAATCCTGAAATTTTATTTATTTATTCAAAAACTTATACTCCACAACTTCCAATCAGAAAATGTTCAGTACTGGAGGATATTTTTCCAAGTAGATATCTCTCTTGAGTTTTCCTCTGATTTTTGTTTTCTCCTTCCAATCCTTCTGTCTCCTTCCAATTAGATGTAATTATGCATACCTTTGCACTCCTGATTCACTAAGAGTTTTCCCATAGACACAAAATGGGAGAAAAGCCTTAATGAATCTGGCCCTTAGTTTTTATTTTTTTTCAATTCTGGATGTTGAATTGGGGCTTCTAAGTAATTGTAACTAAAACAATCTTTGTCTCCTAAACAGTGGGACTAGAGGGTTCCCTGTTGTTCATTAGAATCAAGCTATATGAGGCTACGAAGTGACAATTGCAGCGCCACTCTCCCCTTGTCCCAGGGGACTGAGACCTAGTAGACCTGAAGAGTGGAAAGAGGTACTAACATTTAAGGTAGTCTTTCTTAGTAGTAATCAATGCTGTCACTATTAACTATTTCTACTCCTTAATATTGCGTTTGGCCTGTCACGGGTCTGTTCTGTGACCAGCTGCTTTTACCTCCAGCCTCAGGTCAGAGGGGGCCTTCCAACGTCACGGCTAGGTCCCGAACGAAGAAGCAGTAGGCTGCCTCGCAGGCCCAACATGCCACACTAGGGACGCTGCTTAGCTGAATGGGGCGTCCCTAGACACGCACGCAGCTCAGACAAATGTAAAGGGACCGCGGTGGGAAATCTACTGCAGTGCCCTCAGAAGACATCACAGGCCTTCCCCTTTTTAAGGTCTGCTCTGACCTACCTCAGACACCTCAGAAATAGGTCAAACTCTTTGGAGTAGCTGTTTACCTCTGCATTCCTGGTTCCTGTCTCTGACCTCAATCCTGCATCTTGTCTTTGGGTTCCTGGTTCTGCCCTCTGTCATCGGAATTCTTGTGTTTGTTCCTGGCCCTTCTTCATTCTGACTTTTTCCCAAGTTCGTGTCTTGTAGTCCCTTATCTGTTTTAAGTGTCCCATCCTGTTGTTCTGCCTTGCCTTACCCCCTTGGATTGACCTCCTGGCTTGGCTTCAGTTTGAACTCTTGGCTTTCTCTTCAATTGGATTTCTGGCTTGACTTCGGACTGCTTTTCAGCACTGCTTGCCTTCTGCCTGCCTTGTGACCACTACCTGCTCATTGTCTTGCTTGTACTCTGCCTGCCCAGACCTTGGCCTGGACCCAGACACTGCACAAACTCTGTCTATTCCTGATCTCAGCCTGCGCCAGTTTCTGCTGTCTACTGCCTGCCGGGTTCCAGTGTTTGGAGTGACTCTGTTTCACTCCATCTCTTCCCAGAGGTCTGCACCTAAGTCCAATTGGCCCCAGCACCCAAGGGCTCAGCCTAAGGGGAACAAGAGTAGTTAAATCACAAGTGGATTGTGATACATTACAGGAGGACCTTGCAAGACTGGAAGATTGGGCATCCAAATGGCAGATGAAATTTGAATGGACAAGTGCAAGGAGTTGCATATAGGGAAAAATAACCCTTGCTGTAGTTACACGATGTTAGGTTCCATATTAGGAGCTACCACCCAGGAAAAAGATCTAGGCATCATAGTGGATAATACTTTAAAATCGTCGGCTCAGTGTGCTGCAGCAGTCAAAAAAGCAAACAGAATATTAGGAATTATTAGAAAGGGAAAGGTTAATGAAACGGAAAATGTCATAATGCCTCTGTATCGCTCCATGGTGAGATCACACCTTGAATACTATGTACAATTCTGGTCACCGCATCTCAAAAAAGATATAGTTGCGATGGAGATGGTACAGAGAAGGGCAACCAAAATTATAAAGGGGATGGAACAGCTCCCCTATGAGGAAAGGTTGAAGATGTTAGGGCTGTTCAGCTTGGAGAAGAGACGGCTGAGGGGGGATATGATACAGGTCTTTAAGATCATGAGAGGTCTTGAACGAGTAGATGTGAATCAGTTATTTACAGTTTCGAATAATAGAAGGACTAGGGGGCATTCCATAAAGTTAGCAAATAGCACATTTAAGACCAATTGGAGAAAATTCTTTTTCACTCAACGCACAATAAAGCTCTGGAATTTGTTGCCAGAGGATATGGTAGTGAAGTTCATGTAGCTGGGTTCAAAAAAGATTTGGATAAGTTCTTGGAGAAGAAGTCCATTAACTTCTATTAATCAAGTTGACTTAGGGAATAGCCACTGCTATTAATTCCATCAGTAGCATGGGATCTTCTTAGTGTTTGGGTAATTGCCAGGTTCTTGTGGCCTGGTTTGGCCTCTGTTGGAAATAGGATGCTGGACTTAATGGACCCTTGGTCTGACTCAGCATGGCAATTTCTTATGTTCTTATGATATTGGTGAAGTTCTGGTTGGGCCTCTGCTCCAGCCAGCTCCGCCTGCTGATGGTGAGAACCTGCAGGGCTCCTCCCTGTGGGTAGCAGCAACCTCAGTCCAAGGGTCCTCTTCCGCAACACTTAATGCAAACCTCTTCAGACTAGAGTAGCCTTAACCTTGTGACACAGAAGAGGAGTTGGATGGCTAGTAGAAAGGGGAACAGGCTGACCAACATGCTTTGGGATATTGTCTGTTAAAGGTATTGCATGTTAAAGGTATTTTCACTATAAAAACCTTCTAAAAAGCTGTGTGTATTGAAGTTATATTTGAAGCTAAGAAAAAACTTAGCATATGGATATACTAGATTAGTGGAACCATTACCAGTACTTATAGATTACAATTTTTTATAATGAATCAGGCACGCAATCTTAGTCTTTAATCATAGGTAATATGCTATGAAGAGAAAACATACTGTATCAAGTCCTTGCTATAGTACCCTGAATGTCTGAGGATAATATCTTTGTTTTGAAATATTTCAAGATAAAATGACTTGGAGGCATACAAAAGCACATATTGTTCCTAGTCTGTAAGTAAGAAATGGTATGTCTTTTGATATATGGATTAAATTAGGCTAGAAAAAAGGCAATATCTCATTGTAAATGTTGAGTGGCAAAACAACTTCACATTTTTCAGCATATTATTGTAATGATGAAATGGAACTGAACACTTTACCCCAAAGCCAACACTAGCAGTGTTTTTGTTTTATGTCATCATCTGTTTTGTTTAATAGCAAGCAGAATGAAAGTTCATTTCTCTAGATTATAGGCTCACTAGTAGTAAAAGCTCATCCAAGGACAGGGAAATACTGTGAAGTGTAGGCAGTGCATAACTGAGATGTGCAGTAGTAGAAAGTAGATTCGATAATTCAGAGAGAGGCAGAGCTAGAGAATATAGTGAAAGAGAAGGGCGGAGCTCTATTTCCATATGTAGTAATAGATAATTGGACAATACAGAGAGAGTGGGGTGGAGCTGGAGAGTGCAGAGTGTAATAGAGGTAGAGCTCAATTTGCAAATTGGTGGTGCGGGCGCGTGACAACTTTAACCTTTATTATAGTTACTCAACCTCTGTAGATTACTTTGAAAATTAACAAGAATACAAAATAAAAAATGTAATGTATTTTGCATAGAATGAAATCTTAGCTATTTTATATAGTAGTTTATCAATAGTTATTTGATCAATGATTGCCAGTATCTAGATGATTAGAATAGTTCTGTGACATGGAAAACTGTATTGAACTGTTAAGTCTGTATGTTTCAGAGCTGCCCAAGACATGATAAATTGTAAGTTTATTTCACAAGTATTATCATCAAACCTTTCTATCATGTTATGTTTTGAAAGGCATGCTGCAGCCTCTCAGCTCTGCCAGATATTAGAATACTTTCTATTCTGAAGGGAAGAATGGGCGTCAGCAGGTCTTTTTGTCTGCTAGTAGGTGAGAGAGTGCTTAGTACTGCTACCTTTTTTCCTCTTTGCATCGGACCCTGAGAAATTACACGACAAGAGGGACTGGATTAGGGAGCAGAGTATCTCTACTCGGTTATCTCTTGGGCACTTGCTAATAGAGTTGAGGTACCAGTCCTGTATCCCATGACCAGGGATAATACAGAACAGCACCAGAATCTGGTAATAGTCAATACTATTAAGCATTCTATACCCTGTCATTTTAATTATTGTTAGCATAATAATATATTTATATAAATGTATGTATGTATGTATATATATATATATATATATATATATATATATATATATAAGCACTTTTTGTATTACAAAAATTTTTTAATAATCACTAAGGCAAAGTCATTTAAGTAGATGATAAATGACTTTGCCTTAGTGATTATAAAAAATGTTTGTAATCTAAAAAGTGCTTGTATCCCACTCTTTTTAAAGTGTCTTTTTTTGCAATAATTAAGCACTGGTTAGTTGATATATTGCCCGATCTGTTTTCTATCTATCTATCTAATCTTATTTTGTCTCCATGACAACACATATACATTTTGTCATGAAAAAGATTCCTGAACCTAAATCTGACAAAAGCACCATTGGTGCTTCTTTCTCAACCTCCTTCCCCCATTGGTGCTTTTCCCATGCCATCACTGTAGCAGAGGAGCTACAGCAGGTAAAAGTTATAAAATTGTGGGGGTCACAGCATTAATGTCCATTGCCTCATCTTCCCTGCAGAGATAGTCTCTGGTGAAATGGCCCATTTCTCCACAATTGAGGCATGGTGGTCCGACTGAGGAAGATAATGAGGTGAAAAGTCTGGCTGGACCTGTGATGCTGACAGTTGAGATCTCTGAATCTTACGATTCTGCCATCCTCTATCCATGTTGAGGTTTTCTCTTGGAAACATGATGATTTTGACATGTCTAGGCCAAATGATATCTGTGTATCCCAATAATAATCTCACCCACCTTTAAACCTTCACTTGTTTATTCAAAAATCAATTCTTTTAAAAAATATTATGATGCGGGGAAAGGTAAGTTTCATACGCTTGAATGCATGCCTTCCACGGCCTTGCTTCTTTTGTGTGATGTAATCATTAACTTACCTCCCTCCCACTCCCTTTATTTTTTTATTCTATTTTTTTGAAGAATTTTTTTATTAATGAATTTTTATTAAAATCTGTTAATATTCATTTAATGATGCCCTTGTAGGCTTTTCCATGAATTCTTATTGTTATCCAATTTAATTTTGTAACCAAAACGCTGATATCATACTATTGTTTTATGCCTGTACAGACTTCTCAGTAATTCATTCTCCCTTAAACCCCTAACGGGTGAAAACATTTTTTCACTTTTTTCTTAACAAAGAACTGTTCATTCAAATGCCGTAATTTAGATTTTAAGACGTATCTCCTAACACAGCTGTGTTTCGAAAAGGTGTCCTTTCTTCATCAGGGGAGCTTGTATCCGTTCTTTGATGCACACTCTTCAGGTTCTGAAAACTCTGCTCTGTGGCGTGCTTCTTTTGATTTCTTGCCTCAGGTTAATAAATGCTGATCCATGGCGTGCTAGTTCCTTCCTCTCTTTCAAGCTGCACTCAGCTTGAAAGAGAGGAAAAAACTGGTTTGCGCCCAGAGATGCGTCCATTTTATAACATACATGCATATATGCATGCATGTTAGAAAATAGCCTGGACGCATGTACATGTATGCACAATTTAAAATGGCTGTGTGCATGTGCGTGCAAATCACGCATCTACCATGTAAGTTGAGGAAATTTTACAGGGGATGCAAGCCGACGCCATAGGTAGTTTCCCAGTTCATTCCCAGTTCACCCAGTTTAGGGATAGGACTTAATAACCACCCTAATTTTATAGCCAACCTCCCCCCCTCCCCATTAGCCCCGATCCTTAAAATCCCACTGCTGGGCCCACATTTTTTTATTTTACTACTTAGATGTCCTCCAAGTAGAATTAAATTTAGGTGATAGGGTACCCTGGCAAGTACTTGTGCATGTAAGTATTTATGTGCACATCTCTTGGCCTTCCTCCAACACAACCATGCCCCGCCCAGACCATACCTACTTACCTCCACTTTTTGCAAACATTTTTGTTGTGCGTGCATGAGAGATACATGGGTGGCTTATAAAATCTGCTTGACGCCCAACTTGTGTGTGTTTCTCCCGCTTATGGCATACACAGGGCTTTTAAAATCTAACTATATGTGTTTTAAAACTTTCCAAAGTCCCATAATCCAATATATAAAAACTTTCTACCTCTGTTGTCTGAGATTTTATTTGCTCGCTGTTCTTATTCCACTGATTTCGTTTTACCTACTTCATTTTCTGGTTCTCCATTCCATTATGTCTTTCCCTTCTTTGTCCTTAAGAACATAAGAACATGCCATACTGGGTCAGACCAAGGGTCCATCAAGCCCAGCATCCTGTTTCCAACAGTGGCCAATCCAGGCCATAAGAACCTGGCAAGTACCCAAAAACTAAGTCTATTCCATGTTACCGTTGCTAGTAATAGCAGTGGCTATTTTCTAAGTCAACTTAATTAATAGCAGGTAATGGACTTCTCCTCCAAGAACTTATCCAATCCTTTTTTAAACACAGCTGCACTAACTGAACTAACCATAAGAACATAAGAAAATGCCATACTGGGTCAGACCAAGGGTCCATCAAGCCCAGCATCCTGTTTCCAACAGTGGCCAATCCAGGCCATAAGAACCTAGCAAAGTACCCAAAAACTAAGGGGCGGATTTTCAGAGCCCTGCTCGCGTAAATCCGCCCAAAACTGGGCGGATTTACGCGAGCAGGGCCCTGCGCGCCGGTAGGCCTATTTTACATAGGCCTACCGGCGCGCGCAGAGCCCCGGGACTCGCGTAAGTCCCAGGGTTTTCGGAGGGGGCGTGTTGGGGGGGCGGGCCCGAACCGCGCGGCGTTTTCGGGGCGTTCCGGGGGCGGGCCCGGGGGCGTGGCCACACCCTCCGGACCCGCCCCCAGGTCGCGTCCCGGCACGCAGCAGGCCCGCTGACGTGCGGGGATTTACGCCTCCCTCCCCTCCCCCCCGACAAAGGTAAGGGGGGGGGTTTAGACAGGGCCGGGCGGGTGGGTTAGGTAGGGGAAGGGAGGGGAAGGTGAGGGGAGGGCAAAGGAAAGTTCCCTCCGAGGTCGCTCCGATTTCGGAGCGGCCTTGGAGGGAACGGGGGTAGGCTGCGCGGCTCGGCGCGCGCCGGCTATACGAAATCGATAGCCTTGCGCGCGCCGATCCAGGATTTTAGCGGATCGGCGCGCGCTATCTACTAAAATCCAGCGTACTTTTGTTTGCGCCTGGAGCGCAAACAAAAGTAGGCTATTCGCGCTCGTTTTAAAATCCGCCCCTAAGTCTATTCCATGTTATCATTGCTAATGGCAGTGGCTATTCTCTAAGTGAACTTAATAGCAGGGAATGGACTTCTCCTCCAAGAACTTATCCAATCCTTTTTTAAACACAGCTATACTAACTGCACTAACCACATCCTCTGGCAACAAATTCCAGAGTTTAATTGTGCGTTGAGTAAAAAAGAACTTTCTCCGATTAGTTTTAAATGTGCCCCATGCTAACTTCATGGAGTGCCCCCTAGTCTTTCTACTATCCGAAAGAGTAAATAACTGATTCACATCTACCCGTTCTAGACCTCTCATGATTTTAAACACCTCTATCATATCCCCCCTCAGTCGTCTCTTCCCCAAGCTGAAAAGTCCTAACCTCTTTAGTCTTTCCTCATAGGGGAGTTGTTCCATTCCCCTTATCATTTTGGTAGCCCTTCTCTGTACCTTCTCCATCTCAATTATATCTTTTTTGAGATGAGGCGACCAGAATTGTACACAGTATTCAAAGTGCGGTCTCACCATGGAGTGATACAGAGGCATTATGACATTTTCCCCATTCCCTTTCTAATAATTCCCAACATTCTGTTTGCTTTTTTGACTGCCACAGCACACTGAACCGACAATTTCAATGTGTTATCCACTATGACACCTAGATCTCTTTCTTGGGTTGTAGCACCTAATATGGAACCCAACATTGTGTAATTATAGTATGGGTTATTTTTCCCTATATGCATCACCTTGCACTTATCCACATTAAATTTCATCTGCCATTTGGATGCCCAATTTTCCAGTCTCACAAGGTCTTCCTGCAATTTATCACAATCTGCTTGTGATTTAACTACTCTGAACCATTTTGTATCATCTGCAAATTTGATTATCTCACTTGTTGTATTTCTTTCCAGATCATTTATAAATATATTGAAAAGTAAGGGTCCCAATACAGATCCCTGAGGCACTCCATTGTCCACTCCCTTCCACTGAGAAAATTGTCCATTTAATCCTACTCTCTGTTTCCTGTCTTTTAGCCAGTTTGCAATCCACGAAAGGACATCGCCACCTATCCCATGACTTTTTACTTTTCCTAGAAGCCTCTCATGAGGAAATTTGTCAAACACCTTCTGAAAATCCAAGTATATTATATCTACAGGTTCACCTTTATCCACATGTTTATTAACTCCTTCAAAAAAGTGAAGCAGATTTGTGAGGCAAGACTTGCCCTGGGTAAAGCCATGCTGACTTTGTTCCATTAAACCATGTCTTTCTATATGTTCTGTGATTTTGATGTTCAGAACACTTTCCACTATTTTTCCTGGCACTGAAGTCAGGCTCACCGGTCTGTAGTTTCCCGGATCGCCCCTGGAGCCCTTTTTAAATATTGGGGTTACATTTGCTATCCTCCAGTCTTCAGGTACAATGGATGATTTTAATGATAAGTTACAAATTTTTACTAATAGGTCTGAAATTTCATTTTTTAGTTCCTTCAGAACTCTGGGGTGTATACCATCCGGTCCAGGTGATTTACTACTCTTCAGTTTGTCAATCAGGCCTACCACATCTTCTAGGTTCACTGTGATTTGATTCAGTCCATCTGAATCATTACCCATGAAAACCTTCTCCATTACGGGTACCTCCCCAACATTCTCTTCAGTAAACACCGAAGCAAAGAAATCATTTAATCTTTCCGCGATGGCCTTATCTTCTCTAAGTGCCCCTTTAACCCCTCGATCATCATTGGCAACAAATTCCAGAGTTTAATTGTGCGTTGAGTAAAAAAGAACTTTCTCCGATTAATTTTAAATGTGCCACATGCTAACTTCATGGAGTGCCCTCTAGTTTTTCTATTTTCCGAAAGAGTAAATAACTGATTCACATCTACCCGTTCTAGACTTCTCATGATTTTAAACACCTCTATCGTATCCCCCCTCAGCCGTCTCTTCTCCAAGCTGAAAAGTCCTAATCTCTTTAGTCTTTCCTCATAGGGGAGCTGTTCCATTCCCCTTATCATTTTGGTAGCCCTTCTCTGTACCTTCTCCATTGCAATTATATCTTTTTTGAGATGCGGCGACCAGAATTGTACAAAGTATTCAAGGTGCGGTCTCACCATGGAGCGATACAGAGGCATTATGACATTTTCCGTTTTATTCTCCATTCTCTTTTTAATAATTCCCAACATTCTGTTTGCTTTTTTGACTGCCGCAGCACACTGAACCGATGATTTCAATGTATTATCCACTATGACGCCTAGATCTCTTTCTTGGGTTGTAGCACCTAATATGGAACCTAACATTGTGTAACTATAACAAGGGTTATTTTTCCTTCATATTCCACATCTCTGCTGTCTGCCTGCCTCACTCCTCTATGTTACCATCACTTCTATTTCTCTTGTCCATCTGAAGTCTGTTTTCTCCATCAATCTCTCTACTGCTCATATCTTCATCTCCCCCCATGATTGTTCACTTTTCCATCTCTCCCTGAAATAGCTCACTAGGGATGTGTGCAGAAAAAAATTTCAGTTTGATTTATTTTAGTTTGTTTGTCTCCATGATATGTTCTGTTTAGTTCAAAAGAAAGCAAATTGTTTATTCGTGTTATTTGTCCATTCATTTTCCTTTGAAGTCAATGGACGATCTAATGCATTCTAACTGGGGCTCTAACCTCTATCCAATTTTAATGAAACTTGTAGGTTGAGATTAGCAGCAGCGGAAGAATATGCCAAGACACCAGCATTGGGGTAAAGTGGCATCAGTAGCCCAAGGCATTATCATAGGAACAATGCAAAATGAATGTTTTAGTTTGTCATTATTTACAATGGGCCCAATATTCAGTAAGCTGGTAAGCAGACAAGTTATTCTGCTGCAGTTAGCCACATAACTTGTCCCAGATATTCAGTGGGAAAAATGTTCCATTGAATAACCCTGATTAAAGTTATCCAGCTACCAGTATCCAGATAACTTTAAAGCTAACCAGATATCTTTTGAATATTACTTATTAGCTTTAAAGTACAAAAGAATATAGCTGGTTAAGTGCCAAATTGTAGGCTCAAAAAGCTGTGCTCCTATTTGCCCTTTCACAACCCCCATCCTACCTAAACTAGTGTAATAAAATAACAAAATTAGATTTTGCTACAGTCGATAACTATGTGCTATTCCTTTTAAAATGAATGGATTGTTGATGCATCCTCTGTGAATAAAAAAAAAAGAGGTGGGCTTGTGCTGTGTTGCTAGGCAACAAAAGAACATACTGGGTTGTCTGCAAAAAAATATGCACCGAAAAGGGTGCTGAGTGTTCAGTACCCGCTTTCCTAATACGCACCCAGGCACTTCTCCTGGGGGTGGACCCAAAAAACACAAAGGAAGGCGATCTATAAAAGCCGTCAGGATGAAGAAAGGAATAGATGCCAAATGTCTTATAAAATTCCATTATTGCAGTGGAGACCCAAAGGGCTACCTTTGTGTCTCCACTGCAATAAAGGAATTTTATAAGACATTTGGCATCTATTCCTTTCTTCATCCTGACTTCTCCTGGGGGTGCCATGCAATATTTAAATTAGGGTTTGTGCTTCCAAGGAGGCACTAGGCTCGATTGTGTGCCCCTCATGCCTCCTTGGCAGTGGGCACCCAGGAGAAGTTGGCTGTCTGCAGGTTAAGAAAACAGACGCTGACTTTATCAACGGTGGTTTTCCTTACCGGCTCATAACCACGGGTTAGGGAAACGGACACTGGTTAACTGAGCATCTGTTTCCCTAACCTGATCGCCTGCACTCTTTTTTTTTTTTTTTCTAATTTTTAAAAAATCTTTTAAACTTTTCGTTCCTCTGACTTAATATTGCCATGATATTAAGTCAGAGGATGTACAGAAAAGCTGTATTTTCTGCTTTTCTGTACACCATTTTGGGGTGCTCAGAAATTGATGCCTGCTCTGGGCGGGCATTAATTTTTGAGCATAAAAATGTGCAGATTGGACACACATTTTTTTTTTTGCATATGGGGTAAATAACTAATAGCCTCAATAACATGGATTTGCTTGTGATGTGCACTAATAGTTTTGTAGTGCATTGGACATGCGTTGTGGAGGTGCTAATCTCCTTATACATAAGGGGCTGTTGACGTGCTTACACAACACATGTCCAACCGTGGGTTAAATAGTGAAAAGGAAAATCAGTAAGGAAGAAGTAAAAAAAGCCTTACTGAAACTAGAGAAACTAGAGGGATTAAAATAACACAGAAATAAAAGTAATTTCTGGAGTAAATTTGCTGCTTCTATTTAAGAGGTGCAAGAAAGCCTGGTTGAAAGCACTAGAGGATTTTAGGAGTGTCACAGTCTCTGTCAGTTTGTTTTATTGCAGTTGTTCTGATCCTGAGAAAGAAAATAGATCCAGCAAATGGAAAGCTGTTAAATATAGTGAAACTCTGAGAGATTGGGCTAGGACAGTCTGGCACTAGCTGACAGCTGACCATATAGGAAAAATTAAAAAAAAAAATAATTCAGGTCACTTTTTGAAATATTGTTAGTTTGCTACAGGATAATTCTGAAGTTGTTTTGAAGTAAATTGTTACTGAAATTCTCTTGATCAGGGAGAGTGCTAGGTGAATAAATGCAAAGCAAAAGAGCCTTCTCTACAGCGGGCCCCAAAATCTGGAACTCTCTCCCACCAGAACTCAGAGCAGTGCAATGCTCATCTACATTTAAAAAAAGACTCAAGACTTGGTTGTTCAACCAAGCTTTCCCATAACAGCTTCCTGTGGAACATCTCGGCCAATGATTATTGATTACCCACCTGAGAGCTATTTAGATCATCTATAGAACTCACTTAATCTATGGCAGTCGAAGACATAACCTAGTCTTATAATTAGCAACTGTTTATTTAACCTACATTAGGCACTGTATCTTTTACTTATACCTATATTAGGCAATGTATCTTTACTGGTTAACCCCATATTTACTTATCCAAGTTATATCGACCTGTTCTTTGTAAGACATTTACTTGTCAATGTTATTGTTCTGTTAAAATGTAAACCGAATTGATCAGTAATTCTGTTATTGGAAAGTCGGTATATAAAAATGCTAAATAAATAAAATAAATAAATGTGCTTATGACTGTATTAGGGTAAAAGAGTCTCCAAGGTATTATTTGTATTCATTAATTCAGACTCTCTCTGCTCACAGGGTTTTAATGGGAATGTTTAGTTAGGGAAACACTTGATTAGTTAGATTTCACTGTTTACACTAGTGTTCCTGAAGAACGAGGCATATATTTTGTTGAAATTATCTAATTCAGCAAAACCTAATGCACATCTCTAATATTGATACAAATTTCACAAGATTGGTGGGATCAGATTAGGCAGCCTATCTCTTTGATTTCATTAAAGATAGGGAGTAGGTTTTCTGGGAGAGAGAGATTGGATCTGTTGATCTGGGAAGCAGTGAATTTGTTGATCGTGAATCAAGAAGAACTGCAGTTCCCAGGTGCATCCTGAACACATGAGTATCAGAACAGAGAAGTGAAACTGAACTGTCACACTACTTAGTGATAATATTTTTGGCAAGAAATAGTTGCATTATATACTTTCCTGAACTTAAAAAATATATTTTCCTGAGCTAAAAGAGTAATAAGGAATAAGTATTTATGTTATTTGAATAGGAACTGTATTTATGTTATGTGAATAGGAACAAGTGATAGCACTTGTATTTATAAGGAAGAACCTTTTTTTTTCCTGCTTTATATTTAAAATATATATATATTACAATTAATTTCCTTAAATTTGGTATGTAAATATTTATTTATTTTTATATTACAGATTTAGATTTGTAATTTACTACACTAATCCCACACCCTTATAGTCAGGGTAACATATTGCTAAATTCAACAGTATGGAGAGATATTGTTATTTTTCTAAATCTCTTATTATTGAGGGAGCTGTGGCTGGCATAAATTGAATATAGGGGAACTCTTTGTTACAGAATATCTCAATAGGTAGGTTTGGTTACATTAGAAATATAGGGTACTGCCAAGCCATGTCTGCAGCACCACCACATCCTGGTCAGGCAGGGCCCTATATTTCTAGCTTGAGTGGGTGAGGGTCTGTGTAATAGCAACCATGTCTGCAACTTTTAATATTTTTTAATCTGCAGCTACCAATTAAGTGACTGGCTATATTCTTTTATCCAGCTACCCAAGGCTAGAATACTTAGACCTGCTAGCAGGCACATCTTGAATTAGCCTAATAATTTATTTGACTAACTTCAAATATCAGTTAACGAGATACATTATTTGACTACCTCAACCCCACTCTAGAATGTCCCCAACATGCCCCTTTCTTATTCGGCTAAATCTTAGCTAAATAATGACTTATCTGGCTAACTTTTAGCTGGATAAGGAAGGGAAATAATTAAAACTTGCCATTTAGATGGATATCTTGTGAGTTCTCTGGCTAAATAGCTTTGAATTTTGACCCCAATGAGATTATATATATAATTTAGTATGTAAACTGATTGGATTTGTTTGTTCTTGTAATATACAGGGCGGACCATGGAAAAGTAGCCCACCTCTAATACCAGTGCATTGGAGGCAGGCTACTTTTCCATGGGCCACCCTGTATCAAATACAATAACAATTGCATGAACAGTCCAAAGTGCCAAAAGAGAGGCCTCTACCCCCTTCCGTCTAGTCTGATTAGAAGCAGCCTAGAACACTTCAAGGTCACAGACAGAGAAATGCAAAATATAAGATGAAGACAAGACTTAGAGAATAAGAACAACACTTGGCTTTGAAAGCAAACCAGCTGACAGATATGGAGTTAAAATATTGTCTTGGATTCTCAGTGAAGCATAGTACAAGCAGCTCTGCTGGAACTGAGAGCTGGGAAACACCTAAGGTTTGCCCAGATTTAGTTTTCAGGCACAGTATAAACTGCACACAAGATTTGTCCTATGGATACTAGTGCATACAAGATTTAAGCTTTTGGGAGACACACATTCTTATTTAAGTCTATGATGAGAAAACTAGCAATAAACTTACATTAAAGCTTGAGAGAGAGAATGAAGGCCACAGCTGTGTCTGAAAGCTGTTAAGAACTCAGAGAGAGGGAACATTGCTTTTCCCACAAGCTTTTGTAGTGTATAAGGGGAGATAGCGAGTAGGGATGTGCAGAGCAAAAGTTTAAGTTCATATGTCCAAAGGGGGTCCCATTTGCGGTCAATATGGACATAAACAGAATTCAATGAGTTGAGTATATGTCCATATGTGCAAATAAAAATTTAAACCCCTCACCCTCCTTAATCCCCCCCCCCAAGACTTACCACAACTCACTGGTGGTCCAGCGGGGTCAGGACGCCATTTCTGACCAACTTTGCAAGGAGCACGTGACGTCGGCGTCACGTCGGAGTGACGTGGCGTCACGTGATTCCCCGCGGGTTCGCGCTGGAACGCTCGTTTGGCCCAAAAGGAACTTTTGGCCAGCTTGGGGGGGGCCCCCAAGCTGACCAAAAGTTCCTTTTGGGCTGAACGAGCGTTCCGGCGCGAACCCGCGGGGAATCACGTGACGCCGTGTCACTGCGACGTGGCGCCGACGTCACGTGATTCCCCGCGAGTTCCCTCCGGCACCCTCGTTCGGCCTAAAAGGAACTTTTGGCCAGCTTGGGGGGGCCTCCTGACCCCCCCAAGCTGGCCAAAAGTTCCTTTTGGGCTGAACGAGCGTTCCGGCGCGAACCCGCGGGGAATCACGTGACGCCGTGTCACTCCGACGTGGCGCCGACGTCACGTGCTCCTCGGAAAGGCTTTCAGAAATGGCGTCCTCACTCCTCGCTGGATCACCAGGGAGTTGTGGTAAGTCTTTGGGGGGGGGGGGGGGATTAAGGAAGGTGAGGGGTTTAAATTTTTATTTTGGATCAACAATCGCGATTTCCAACTTATTCAACATAGCTATGTTGAATAAGTTGGAAATCCGATCGTTTATGTCTTATCACTTTTTTTAAGTTAAAAAAAAAAAAAGTAGCGTTTTACATTTATGTTCAATACGAATGCACACCCCTAATAGCGAGAAAGAGAGGGGAGAGAGAGAGAACCCTGGACGTGATGGTACGGCTGATCCTTTGGAAATATAAGCTTTTTATATCTATGCAGCAATTGTTATTATCTACCATTACTTTTTCTATATGATCTGATTTTATTTGTTCTATCTTCCTATTGTTCAAATAAACCTACTTTCCCTGGAACAGTGACATAGTGAATCAAAGTTTGGGTGTGGCTTTTTGTGCAGGGGTTAAGTTCCTGGGTTGAAGCTCCCAGGTATAATCCCAGTAATTGTGTGTGGCCATTTGTATAGGAGATAAATCCCTGGGTTCAAGCTCCCAAATTAAATCCCAGTAATTGTATGTTTATGAGATTAGCCCCCCCCCCCCCCCCCCCGGGCCAGAGCCCCTCGGCAGGATACCAGTGTGCATGGTCTGAACTTATAACAGATGGGGGTAAGGAGGGAGGATGTGTTAGCTGATAGTATGCTACTCATGCTGAAAGTATTGTGTGGGGTACCCACTCTTTCTTCACTGCCCCTCTGACCCTCCTATTCCTGCACCTTAGCCACCAACTTTTTCTACCAGTATATCAGAATGCTGAACTGGAAAGCAATAATCCCTTTCATAAATGGGTCACTTAATTTAAATAGTAGGAATGATCTCACTGGGTGAGTAATTTGAGCCTTTTTCCACTTACTGCCGCAAGGAAGCCTTGAGAACCAACTCTTGTGGTGTCAGTCCCTATTCCCTCTGGAAACCCTCCACCCTCTTCTGCAAGGTATTGACTGTGGTGATGACCTCACAGAGGGTGGCTGTTGTTGAACTAAGATTCTCTATGGCATTCTTGAAGGGTTTCAGGACTTGTGCCATCTGACATATACCCAGATAACTTGAGGACTGCTCTCAACACAACCAGACTTAGCTGGTTAGCTCTGATATTCAGTATGTCCCCACTAACTTTAAGCCCTGCCCCCAAAACATCTTTTTTTTTTTTTATCTGGATAAGTTTTAGCTGGATAATGATTTACTTGACTAAAACGTATCCAGTCAGTAGGGGGACATGTTTAATTCACATAGTTGCTGGCTAAGTCCAAAGCTTAGTTGGACAAACCATTTTGACTACTATGTTTCATAGAAACATAGAAATATAGAAGCATGATGGCAGTAAAAGACCATATTTAGCATGAAATTTAGCATTAGAATTTAGAATTAATTTAGCATTAGAATTCTCATCACTTTCTTAGAGATCCCTTGTATTTATCCTATGCTTTCTTGAATTCAGATACTGCTTTTGTCTCCACCACTTCCACTAGAAGGCTGTTCCATGCATCCACAATCCTCTCCGTAAAGAAATATTTGTTAAGATTACTCCTGAGTCTACCCCCTTCAACTTCATCACATGACCCCTTGTTCTAGAGCCTGCTTTTCTTTGAAAAAAGCTTACTTCCTGTCCATGGAAACCTTTGAGATATTTGAATGTCTCTATCATATCTCCCCTATTTGCCTTTCCTCTAGGGCAGAGCTTTCCAAACTGTGTGTCGGGACACTTTAGTGTGTCGCCTGCAGTGTGCAGGTGTGTCGCGCAAGCCCGGTCAACTCTGATGCGAGTTTGGGCTTTTTTTTTTCTAGAGATTCACTTTTTTTTTTCAGTTTATGGGTTGCTTATTGTTGGGTGATTTTTGCTGTCAATCGCGTTTTTTGGGGGGGCTTGGTGGGTGGAACGAGCCCAGCCATCCTTGCATTGGCTGCTGCTGCCAATGAGGCCTGGCCATGAGGAGTACTGACTGCAAGCAGCAGTGTCTGGTGATCATGGAAGGGAGTGAAGCACTTAACTGGCAACACTCAAAAATATGAGGTACATGAGTGTGGGGGCCAGACATGTGCTGGGGAGAGAGAGATGAGTGAGTGGGGGGCAAACGTGCTGGGGGGACAGACATGTGCTTGAGGGGGAGAGATATGAGTGTGTGGGGGCCAGACATGTGCTGGGGGGAGGAGAGAGATGAAGGTGTGGGGGACAGACAATTTGTTTTATTATTGTTTCTCATAAATTATAACAATAACATGAATCTTGGAATATATATTTTTAATATAAATTTAAGGTTTTCATGAGATAGGTTGTGTCCTGAAACATTTTATTTATGTATATATTTAAGGAAACATACATAAATTGTCGAAATATGTTTCGTTCGTTTAACCTTTAACCTCTGGTTTACTAGTAGACTGAATTACCGTGTCGTGAAATTATGTTTGTCTAAAAAGTGTGTCACCAACATGAAAAGTTTGGAAAGCTCTGCTCTAGGGTATGCATGTTTAGACCATCATTATGTCTATCCTCATATGCTTTAGAATAAAGGCCACTGATCATTTTTGTAGCCACCCTCTGGACCTACTCTGTCCTGTATATATATCCTTTTGAAGGTGTAGTCTCCAGAACTGTACATAATATACCACCAGGAACCAATATAGAGGCAATATCACCTGCATTTTTCTGCTGACCATTTCTGTCCCTGTGCAGCCAAGCATCTTTCTGGCATTTACCATTGCTTTATTCACCCATTTAGCCAACTTAAGATCATCAAATATAATTACCTTAGATCCTGCTCTTCCTTTGTGCTTAGAAAAATTTCACTGTCAATATTGTACTTTTCCCTTGGGACGATAATTTTAATCGTCCTAAAACGATTCACATCCCTACCACTTGGTACTATTTCTCTCCTTTACCTCAAACTCTAAGTTCCTACTAAGTTAGCCATGATATTTATACCCAATTGTTGGATGTAATTGTATATTTGTTTAATTGTTCAATCTGTTTGATGTAATTTTCTGTTCCTTGTTCTGTGTAAACCGAAGTGGTATGCACAAGTGCATGAACTCCGGTATATAAAAGCCTTTAAATAAATAAATAAATATTGCATCCTAAATGCATTACTCTGTATTTTATTTTTTAGGAGTAAATCTTAGCTGCAGACCTTAGACAATTCCTTGAGCTTTGCTAGATCCCTCCTCATGTTTTCCACATCTTCTTGGCTGTCTACCTTATTACAGATTTTGGTATCATCACCAAAAAGACAAACCTTTCCTGACAATCCTTCCATGTCGCTCACAAAAATGTTGAAAAGAACAAGTTTCCATTCTCAACAACAGTAGCTTTATCTACCATAGGTTTAGTCAATTACTAAAAAGAAATTGAGTCTTTTGTAGGGATGTACATTTGTTTAAAATGAAAACAAGACTAATTTGTTTCATTCATCGGGCCTCGAACCAAATTAGGACCCCTCCCCCGAAAGAAACAAACCTTATTTGGATTGGGTCATGGCATCAGATCTGGATCTGTGTCGCGGCCCAAGGTTGGGTCCTGGCCTCTGGGCTGAATCATGGTATTGAGTCTGGGTCCGAGCCAAGACCCTGGCACTGGGATCTGATCTTTGGGTTGGGTTATAACATCAGGCCTGGGCTCGGGCTTTGGGCTAGGGTCGGGTAGGTCATGGCATTGGGCTGGGTCCAAGCTGAGTCCCTGGCGTCAGGACCCAGCCTCCAAGTTGGGTTATAGCTTCAGGCCTCAGTTTGGACCGAGGTCCTACTCTAGGTCGGATTGCAGTGTCGGGCCAGGATCCAGGGAGAAGTCACAGCATCAGCTTAGTCCTTGCTGGCAGATCTCCACCAGACCCGATAAGTTGGGGCTGGGAGGGATCCTGGTCATGGCATTTTTCCAGGAGGGTGGGAGGGAGGTTTTGCTTTCATTTTTGGCCATTTTGGGGTTCTTTTTCTATTGCTTGATTCGTTTTTTTACATGAATGAAACAAATTAAGCAATCCATGAACCAAAATTCATGGGGGAAAAAACCTCCCGAAAGTGAACCAAATAATGAAAATTAATTTTTTTCCCCCTGCACATCCCTAGTCTCTTGCCCAGAGGTTTTTAGTCCTTCCTCCAAATGGTCATCCACATGGGCAATCAATTCCATCTTTAGCAGTAGAGACCATAATGGAATTATGTGAATTAGGAAGAGTAAGAAGCAGTCTAGGGTCCCTCAGGACTGTTTCTTCCATTTATGTTGCAGCTGTTCTTGCTCTTTCTTCTGTAGCACTCTCCAGCATGACTACACTGACAGTAATCCTCCCACTGCTAATGACACGACAGTTGGACCCAATACACCATCCATGGTTCCTCGTTGATTGATCAGATAGGTCCCAAGAGTAGGGATGTGAATCGTTTATCTGACAATTGAAAATATCATCCAATATTTTCAATATCGACAGATATCGGGAGGTCCCCGATAGCGATAGGAAACCCCACAATTAATTTAGTGGGTTTTCTTATCGTTATTGGGGGGGGGGGGGGGCGGGAAGAAAGGTCCCACCTAAAAACACAACCTGACCCTTTAAAATGAGTTTGTTAGCATCCCCCCACCCTCCGGCCCCCCCCCCCCCAATTTTCTTTAAATGCCTGGTGGTCCAGCGGGGGTCCCGGGAGCATTCTCCCGCGCTCGGACTGTCGGCTGCCACTAATCAAAATGGCGCCAATGGCCCTTTGCTCTTACCATGTGACAGAGGGTATCGGTGCCATTGGTCGGCCCCTGTCACATGGTTGGTGCACTGGATGGCCCACACCATTTTTAAAGATGGCGCCGGCCGTCTATTGCTCCTATCATGTGACAGGGACTGGCCAATTGCACAGATACCCTGTCACATGCTAAGGGCAAAGGGCCATCGGCACCATTTTGTTTACTGGCAGCCGACGGCCCGTGCACGGGAGAATGCTCCCGGGATCCCCGCTGGACCACCAGGTATTTAAAAATTTTTTTTGGGGGGGGGGTCTGGAGGGTGGGGGGATACTAACAAACTCATTTTAAAGAGTTGGCTATATTTTTTGGTTATTGGCTCGGGTGCAGCCGATAAAAAAAAAAAAAAAAAAAAACCCGATCGGACTGCAAGATAAAAATTTCACGATGTGAATCGGAACCGGAATCCGAACCGATACCAGTTCCAATTCACATCTCTACCCAAGAGTACCCCCTTGGTAGGACTGACTGGGACATGGGCAGTCAGAGGCAGGTGATTTACTTAAAAGCCCACAGCAGGATGTTTAGATTTGGTCTGGCTTAGAGCTTTAGCATTCAGAACTATGCATCAGAGTCATAGAGTTTTGAGTTCAGGAGCAAGGTTCTTAGTAAATGCTGGTCTGGTGCATGGGTGTCCAGTTCCAGTCAAGGACTGAAGTTAAGGTTCAAGGCCTGAATTGCCAGCATAAGCATGAGAAACAATATAAAGAATTAGGTCAAGAGCAAGAATTAAAACCTGGAGTTTAGGAGCTAGATTGCAGAAGACCGCTATTAGAGTTTTAGGAACTGGGTTCTAGGCAGGATTCCAGGAGTCATATTTCAAGCAAGGATCAGTTACAGGAATTGAGGAGAAGACAGAATAACAGCAGGGAACTAAAATTCTCAAGACCTTTAATTACGATGGAGAAGGTACAGAGAAGGGTGACCAAAATGATAAAGGGAATGGAACAGCTCCCCTATGAGGAAAGACTAAAGAGGTTAGGACTTTTCAGCTTGGAGAAGAGACGGCTGAGCGGGGATATGATAGAGGTGTTTAAAATTATGAGAGGTCTAGAACGGGTAGATGTGAATTGGTTTTTTACTCTTTCGGATAATAGAAAGACTAGGGGGCACTCCATGAAGTTAGCATGTGGCACATTTAAAACTAGTTGGTGAAAGTTCTTTTTCACTCAACGCACAATTAAACTCTGGAATTTGTTACCAGAAGATGTGGTTAGTGCAGTTAGTATAGCTGTGTTTAAAAAAGGATTGGATAAGTTTTTAGAGGAGAAGTCCGTTACCTGCTATTAATTAAAGTGACTTAGATAATAACCACCTCTATTACTAGCAACCGTAACATGGAATAGACTTAGTTTTTGGGTACTTGCCAGGTTCTTATGGCCTGTATTGGCCACTGTTGGAAACTGGATGATGGGCTTGATGGACCCTTGGTCTGACCCAGTATGGCATGTTCTTATATTCTTATGTTCTAATGTGGTAGCAAATCCCTGAGACTATGCAGGTTTAAATTCAGGATTCCATTAGGGCTGCATCCTTAGCCCAGTCAATCTCCTCTTACCAATGTACATACTTTTGATTTGAAATCTGCAATGGACACAGAGTACCTGTGGACATTTGCACCTGCTTTTTGTGCGGGTGCTTTTTTCCATTGAAAATAACGCATCTAGATTTCAAAATATAATCTACACATGTTATGGCTCTCCCACCATCTTAAAGTACTCACAGAAATGCCATCTCTAAATGCAGCTAAAAGTCTGCACGTTCTGGTGAATGCATGTGCTGTTAGCCTCACTGAGGCTGGGCTTTTACCCATGTCTAAGCTATCAGTTCGAAAATTGTCTTCTAAGTTAGTAGAAAACCTAAGATGTTCTGGAATTGTTCTAAGACAATAAATCTGTCTCTCAGCAAATCATGAGCTGTTGAAATAATAACTACCTCCCACCCCACCACAGGTTTGAGTTGCCTCCTCTTATGCTGTCATTTTCATAACTTACATTTGTTTTAAGCTGACACATTATCAAGCAATAATAACATCCTTGGTAGTAATCTGATTCATGCTCTTCCAGCACTTTTTATATCTGATGGGAATAAAAGTTATCCTGTGTACAGTGCTTAACAAAATCCCCAGATCCCACTGTTCATAAAAACTTGACCTTTCTCAAAAAGAAGGGAAGCTATGTTGTTTAAGTTTTGTCATTTATTCCCGCCAATCGACAAGTGAATCATAAAGATATTCTAAAAATTAAAGTGCATGATTGTTTATTGCTGGTTGCTGTCACACACCTGTATCTTGTTAAACAATATTGCACTTGGTGTGAGAAAAATATAATCACAGAAATAAAGAATGCATAATGCACTTTTCTTTTTAGCTAAGAATATGTTTAAGAAATCATGTGGATGAAATAGTGTGGATTTTAGGGATGTGCAGAGCAAAATTTTATGTTCATATTTTTTATGTCCGAAAGGGGGTCCCACTTGCGGCCAATATGGACATAAAAAAAATCCAATGAGTTGGGTATATGTACATTGATGTGCAAAAAAAAAATTTAAACCCCCTCACCCTCCTTAATCCCCCCCCAGACTTACCACAACTCCCTGGTGATCGAGCGAGGAGTGAGGACGTCATTTCTGCAATCCTTGGCGAGAAGCATGTGACGTCGGTGGCACGTCGAGTGACGCGGCGTCACGTGATTCCCGGCTCGTTCGCGCCGGACGGCTCGTTCGGCCCAAAAAGAACTTTTGGCCAGCTTGGGGGGGCCTCCTGACCCCCCCAAGCTGGCCAAAAGTTCTTTTTGGGCCGAACGAGCCGTCCGGCGCGAACTCGCCGGGAATCACGTGGCGCCGCGTCACTCAGACGCGACGTCACGTGATTCCCGGCTCGTTCGCGCCGGACGGCTCGTTCGGCCCAAAAAGAACTTTTGGCCAGCTTGGGGGGGCCTCCTGACCCCCCCAAGCTGGCCAAAAGTTCTTTTTGGGCCGAACGAGCCGTCCGGCGCGAACGAGCCGGGAATCATGTGACGCCGGCGTCACTCGACGTGCCGCCGACGTCACATGCTTCTCGCCAAGGATTGCAGAAATGGCGTCCTCACTCCTCGCTCCATCACCAGGGAGTTGTGGTAAGTCGGGGGGGGGGGGGGATTAAGGAGGGTGAGGGGGTTTATATTTTTATTTTGGCTCAACAATCGCGATTTCCCACATATCGAACATATCTATGTTCGATATGTGGGAAATCCGATCGTTTATGTCGAATCAATTTTTTAAGTAAAAAAAAAATATGAGTTGCGTTTTACTAATGCGGTCAATCCGAATGCACACCCCTAGTGGATTTGTACTATGTTATGCAAAACTGCAAAGAGATTGTTCTGTATAAATGCACGTGTTACTTATTTTTAGAATAATAAAGAACTGAATTGTTTCCATTCTTTTAGGTATGTCCAATTACATCAACCAACATATTGTTTTCAATGTCTTTCTTCTGGGAAGTGCTGAGATTTTATCTGGATAGTTCTGAACTATGAATCAGGTGGAATCTTGAATGAGAGCTGCATTTTCTATATGACACTGAAATTCAAATTAATGGAAGCCTTTGATATTCAAAATATAGTCCCATTTAACATGTAAAGTGGTTATTCTTCATAACATTTTATGATGACACAAATCATTACCTGAATTAGAGAAAGCTGAGAGGATTCTACGTCTCTTGTGCTGAGATTTCATTTAAGAGGTGGAGCTTGGATTCTCAGGAGACATCACTGAAAGGAAGAACTATGAAAACATTTTTCCACCAAATACAAAAAGAGCTGTTTTCCACTGTAAACAAATGGTTGTCCTGAAAAATCTAGTGTTTGCTTTATATATTGTCTTATTATTTGCACTTATTATCCTAGCTCTTCAAAATCACAAACGTGATTTCTTCTCACAACAATGACTTATACACATAAGGCCCTCTCCTCCCAGCTTCATACTCATGCATCCTCTCCTTGACATAGGTGGACCTCTATCACTTTTGATTTCAGTTGAGTGTTTAAAAGTTTTTCATAGTAAACCAAAAAGAAAATAGTCTGTCAGAACTTTTATCTCTTTTCCTTCTCTTTGCAAGAGTTTTCTCTTGGCTTCTGTTCTTTCATCAGGCCCAGCTCTAGTCAACTGGTGCCCTATGCAAAATTTGAAATTGGCACACTTCTTAGCAGAATGTCTGACACAGCACTCCCTTTTACTCAGAGGCAGTGACTCAGCATAAAATACACATCAGTCTGCATGGAGATGCTACCTACTTTTTTTTCCATTTGCTGGGCTAGCTTGAAAGACAATGGCCACCTCCTGCTGACTGAAGGAGAAAGAGAATGTGCTGCCTCCTTTGGTGGCCACTATCTCCCATTGCCATCATGTCCACATTGGGCTGGCCAGACCAAAGGAGACAGCCGACCCCAGTAAGGAGGAGGAAGGGACTGTTATCTAGGAGTCAGGAAGAGGGGGGAAATGGAGATACTCATATTGCTGGGCATGGAAGTGGGGAGGGAGAGAGAATGATAGGAAGATGGAGGTAAGAGAATGGAGAATTCTGGGAAAATGATCAGGATGATGGTGGAAAGAGGTTGCCAAAGAAAAGGCTCAGAGGTATGTGGTTAGAAGATGAGGAGAAAAGGTGGTTCAGAATGATGATGGGCAGAGGATGAGAAAGATAGGTAGTTTAGGAGAATGGTAGAAAGAATGTGGGAGGAGAGGAGGCAGAAGGTGAAAAGAGTGGTGTGGGGAGAGTGGTCAGAGGGAGGAGGTTGGGGGTTGGGGATCGTATAAAGAGGGTGGGAAAGGGATATCAGAGAGATAGTGGGAAGAAGGTGGAGAAAGGAGACAGAGGATGTGGAGGAAAGGCAACTCTGAGGGATAGTGGGCAGAAGGGGAGATTTGGGGTTGGTGGGAAGAGGGTGAAGTAAGTTGCGTGTGCCGGCCGACTGCCGGCACGCGATCCCCGGCCCAGCAGCCTTGCGGAGGTCTCTGGACATGCCCCCACCCTGCCCCGCCCTGGACTGCTCCTGGACAGCTCCTTTTGTAAAGCTCCAGGACTTACATGTGTCCTGGGGCTTTATGCACGTTGCCAGGCCTTTTTAAAATAGGCCCAGCATGTTTAACCCTTTGAAAATTTGCCCTATGTTTTTAACTTACATAATAAACATTTTCCCCAAACTAAGGGTTAAATGCATATTTATATGATCTCTCCCGGTGACCACTACCACCAAACTCCAGTTTCTGACAGCTTTTAATCACTTTTCATTCACAGGGACCCCCGTGGTAAAATGGTAGGGATAACTGAATAAATATTCACTTCTGACCCCAAACTCCAGATATGGTCAGGTCACAAGTACCCGTAATTCATACTAACACTTGGAAAATGTTAATTTTTATTAATAGGCAAAAGTTTATTAAATTTATTGGTGCCTGGTTCACCAGGGTGCTTCCTAGGGGCTGACTCTAAGGTGAGAACCTTTCTACGTGCTCCCCTTTTGAAATATCACCTTTTTACACTTTAATTTTCCTACAGGCACTGTGTAGGCAGCATCTTGCTGACACCATTGCCCCACATCTGTGAAGACCCTTGGCCTGCACTGTAATCGTGCTGAGGCTCAGAGGGATGGCTAATAGAGGGATTGGGAGAAAGGGATAGTAGGAAGAGAATAGGCGAAAGTGCAGAGTCAGCAGGATAGTGGGAAGAAGTGAGGAGGTTCAAACAAGCTTATCCAGAATAGATCAACCCCATCACATCATCCCATGCACCTCTCCATGGTGACCGTGACCACACATTCCTCATATTAAGGAACCAATTATTTTGTTAATATTCTCTTTTTTGTTAATCTATATCTTCCACGCTGCCCTTGGTTAACCCCCCTCCTAGTTTTATCTTCCCTGTTAACATGTATTTTCAAGCCTTATTGTTCGAATGTAAACCGGTATGATGTCCCCACTAATACCGGTATATAAAAGTTTCTAAATAAATAAATAAACAAACTTGAAGAGGGTGATGGTCAGAGGGTAGAGATCAGGGTGATGGGGGCCAGAGGGTAGGGGGGAAAAGGGAGGTCAGGGAAGCTGAGCAGGAGAGGTGAGGGCAGTCAGGGATGTGCTAGGTAGAGAGTGGGATGGTCTTCTGGAGTGAGAAGAGGAGGTACCTTTGACCCTAGTCCAGGCCTAAGATTAGCAGCATCTGGAACAGTCAGGGTTAGGGGCAGAGGGCAGTAGTACTGGGAATGGTGATGTTTTTATTTTTCCAGTGTTGCATTACAGCGTCTGGCTTCTTGGAGTTTCCAGTTCCATTTTTGTCTGCACATGTCTAGTTCTAATTTGTGGTTCCTTGTCCTGTATTTGTGAAGGTCTGGGTAACTGAGGTGAGAGATTCTGCTAGTGCAGGGGATGGCAATTCCAGTCCTTAAATGCCACAAACGAGTCAGGTTTTTAGGACATACACAATAAATATGTATGAGAGAGATTTACATGCACTGCCTCTATTGTATGGAAATATGCATATTCATTGTGGACATTCTGAAAACCTGACCCGTTTGTGGCACTCAGGACCAGAGTTGCCTACCCTTGTGCTATATAACAGTCTGACTTTTTCTCTTTAAAAATGTTTTTTTTCAATAGGAGGTATATTGGTTTTCTAGTGCCCACTGCAATATTTGTAGTGCTGCGTTTTACTGATTAGGGTTGTTGCCATTTGAGTCCTGGAAGTTAATGTTATTTTGACATGGCAGATCTGTGCAGTGAATTGTAAACCATTGCAAAACAGGTTCCAAAGTGTGCATCACCACAAGATGTATTGAACTTTGTAAACAAAAATAAGCTGATGGATAGTGTCCCTAAAGCATTTATTGTGCTCTGCATTTTCTTGACCCTCCCTGTTTCTGTGGCCAGTAGTTAGAGAAGCATTTCCAAGCTAAAGTTGATCAAAATATACATTAATTCACTAATGATGCAAGAAAGGCTTGTTGGGCTATCCACCTAGTCAATACAACATAAAATTGTTCCTAAACATTGATCTTAAGAAACTTGTTTTTTGCATTTGCTGAACTGAAAACATGTAAAGTAATTTTTAATGTTCATTTCTTCTAGTACACATTGTGTAAAAACTATGAAATAAATTGAAAAATGAGAATATACAATAAATATTCTCTTTTTTCATGTAAAATCTATTGCAAATATAGTATTTTGATTCTTACTAATGCACACTGATTTTCCTGGGAGCATTTTATTTTCAATTTACTGATTGGAATACATATCAAAGTGATTTAGTAGATGTATGACTCCTGGGGCAAACCAAATTCTTGGCAAGCTGTGATTGCTTTTATTTGATCTATATAAGTATTATCCAAAAATACTGTACATGAGCTACTAAGACAATATGGGTCCCATCTTCAGATGTGAATGTCCCTGATGTAGTTTCAAAAGCTTGGGTACAATATTTTTAGATAATTCTTATAGTTATCCACTAAACACTTTCAGAATCTGCCAGGAACCCCATGATTGGAATGTCATTTTCAGTATTAAGTAATTGTATATTCTACATACAATTTATTCTGTTATCTGGAAGGAGATGGGGGAGGGTTAAATAATTTTGTGAAAACAAAGACTGTTTCACCAAGTGGAACCCAGCTGCTAAGAGCCCCTTGTTAAGAAACTGGCAGTAATTCACTGACGGTGTAAGAATCAACTAGAATGGTGCATCCCCTTGGCTCTTCTAGTGTGGTTGATGCTAGGGATGTGCAGAGCAAAATTTTATGTTCATATTTTTTATGTCCGAAAGGGGGTCCCACTTGCGGCCAATATGGACATAAAAAAAATCCAATGAGTTGGGTATATGTACATATGTGCAAAAAAAACATTTAAACCCCCTCACCCTCCTTAATCCCCCCCCCAGACTTACCACAACTCCCTGGTGATCGAGCGAGGAGTGAGGACGTCATTTCTGCAATCCTTGGCGAGAAGCATGTGACGTCGGTTTGGCCAGCTTGGGGGACCCCCTCAAGCTGGCCAAAAGTTCTTTTTGGGCCGAACGAGCCGTCCGGCGCGAACTTGCCGGGAATCACGTGACATCGCGTCTGAGTGATGCGGCGCCACGTGATTCCCGGCTCGTTCGCGCCGGACGGCTCGTTCGGCCCAAAAAGAACTTTTGGCCAGCTTGGGGGGGCCTCCTGACCCCCCCAAGCTGGCCAAAAGTTCTTTTTGGGCCGAACGAGCCGTCCGGCGCGAACGAGCCGGGAATCACGTGACGCCGGCGTCACTCGACGTGCCGCCGACGTCACATGCTTCTCGCCAAGGATTGCAGAAATGGCGTCCTCACTCCTCGCTCCATCACCAGGGAGTTGTGGTAAGTCGAGGGGGGGGGATTAAGGAGGGTGAGGGGGTTTATATTTTTATTTTGGCTCAACAATCGCGATTTCCCACATATCGAACATATCTATGTTCGATATGTGGGAAATCCGATCGTTTATGTCGAATCAATTTTTTAAGTAAAAAAAAAATATGAGTTGCGTTTTACTAATGCGGTCAATCCGAATGCACACCCCTAGTTGATGCAAATTGTAAGGCCAGCGGAAGCTCAGTTACACTCTATTCTGTGTTTTCGTAGGATACTTTGGAGAAGGGGGCTATTTCAGTTGTTGAATTTAATCATTAAAATCTCAGGGTGGTGTGTCTTTTAAGTACCTAGTAATGTCTCCCTAGAAAGGAAAAGAAGAAAACGTGTTAAATGATGCTAGAATGTTAAATGTCATTGAAATCCAACTATATCCACATTTTTCAAAAGCCACCACATTCTATCAAATAGTAGTAAATACTAATTATCGATGATAATATGTAAGAGACACACACACATGGACAAATTGGCATCTTACTTTGCTCTGTGCCTATGTTTTTTCTCTGTATCATCAGGATTGTCTATTAGGGGACAAATGATTATATAGAGAAAGAAGCATAGGCACAGAGCAAAGCAAGGTGCCAGTTTGTCCAGATATGAGTGTTTTTTACATATTGTCTTTGATAATTAGTATTTATTACAACTGGTTGACATGCATGGTGATTTTGCAGAAGCCCCAGCACAATTACAGTGCAGGCCAAGGGTCTTCACAGATGTGGGGCAATGATGTCAGCAAGATGCTGCCTACACAGTGCCTGTAGGAACATTAAAGTGTAAAAAGGTGATATTTCAAAAGGGGAGCACGTAGAAAGGTTCTCACCTTAGTCAGCCCCTAGGAAGCACACTGGTGAACCAGGCACCAATAAATTTAATAAACTTTTGCCTATTAATAAAAATTAACATTTTCCAAGTGTTAGTATGAATTACGGGTACTTGTGACCTGACCATATCTGGAGTTTGGGGTCAGAAGTGAATATTTATTCAGTTATCCCTACCATTTTACCACGGGGGTCCCTGTGAATGAAAAGTGATTAAAAGCTGTCAGAAACTGGAGTTTGGTGGTAGTGGTCACCAGGAGAGATCATATAAATATGCATTTAACCCTTAGTTTGGGGAAAATGTTTATTATGTAAGTTAAAAACATAGGGCCAAATTTTCAAAGGGTTAGACATGCTGGGCCTATTTTAAAAAGGCCTGGCAACGTGCATAAAGCCCCAGGACACATGTAAGTCCTGGAGCTTTACAAAAGGAGCTGTCCAGGGGCGGGGCAGGGTGGGGGCATGTCCAGAGACCTCCGCATGGCTGCTGGGCCGGGGATCGCGTGCCGGCAGTCGGCCGGCACACGCAACTTACTTCAGCCCCAGGGCTGAAGTAAGTTTGGAGATAAAAAAAAGAAGATGAAAAAGGTAGGGGGAAAGGGCGGGGAAGGTAGGGGAAGGGAAGGGAAGGTGGGGTGGAGGGGTAGGGAAGTTCCCTCCAATTTCGGAGCAGCCTGGGAGGGAACGGGGGAAGACTGTGCAGCTCGGCGCATGCAAGGTGCACAATTGTGCATCCCCTTGGGTGCGCTGACCCTGGATTTAAATAAGTCAACCTCATAAGGGGGGCAATTGTAATAGGTATTAGTTTCAATTTGAGATCTTTCTTAGCTATTAAAAGCAAACCTCCACCTCTACAATTAGTTCGTGGAATAGAAAAGATGTTATAATCATTATTTGCTATTTGGTTGACTAAAACTGCATCATTGGCCTTTAACCAGGTCTCCGTGATCGCAAATATAATAGGGTGAAAATTTTTTAGAATATCATTAATTACAGGAATTTTTTAAACAATTGACTGGCATTGATTAGTAAAGGGACAACACTAGATAACTAGAGATAGAGTGTTCTTACAGGGAATATGAATTAAAGTTCACTGCCTTACATGTTTTGTTTTAACAGATGAAAAGTTATTCAATCTCACCTGCTGTCTCATAGCCTTGTATTTCCCTTTGTTTAAAGAAATATCTATTGGATATTCAGTTAGT
Source organism: Rhinatrema bivittatum (assembly GCF_901001135.1). NCBI lineage: Eukaryota > Metazoa > Chordata > Amphibia > Gymnophiona > Rhinatrematidae > Rhinatrema > Rhinatrema bivittatum. Next base: position 102,558,423 of record NC_042617.1, on the reverse strand, counting down.
TATACCATTGTAAATGATCAAAAATGAAGTTGAAGTAAATAGAAATAATTAATTGGAGCTACACGAAGGGACACACAAAAGGGCAGGCCCCTTTGTCACACCCCTTTGGCATGCATCACCTGGTGCGCAGCACCTCTTGCATTGCACCCACACTTTTGTTCCCCCCAGTGCCCTTGATGATGTCACAGTTCAGGGGGGGACAGGCACGGTAGATCTTCCCAGGGCTGAACACAGGAGCTGCAGGAGTACAGAAAGCCTCAGGTGGCTGTCGAGGCAGTGAGCAGGAAAGAGGCAGGCTGGAAATTGCCTGCTGTGTTGCACCCGTGCTTTTGTTCCCCCCGGCACCCTCGATGATATCACAAGTGTGCAGGGTCACAGATCAGGGGGAACAGGTGTGGCAGATCTTCCCAGGGCTGAAAACAGGAGCTGCAGGAGTACAGAAAGCCTCAGGTGGCTGTCGAGGCAGTGAGCAGGAAAGAGGCAGGCTGGAAATTGCCTCCGGTGTTGCACCTGCTCTTTTGTTCCCGCCGGCACCCTCGATGATGTCACAAGTGGGCGGGGCCACAGTTTGGGGGGGGGGGGGGAACAGGCACGGTGGATCTTCCTGGGGCTGAACATAGGAGCTGCAGGAGCATAGAAAGCCTCAGTTGGCTGTTGGACATGTATGTATATATATATATATATATATATATATATATATATATATATTGTTTGGACTACTTTTCCAAGTTTAGCATTTATATTTTTTATCTAATTTCTGTTTTATTTGTTCATTATAAATGTTAATTATTCTGACCTTAAAAAATGTGACTATGAACCAGCAAGATAAAAATGTTTTAATCAACACCTGATTCTCAGTTGCATGTTGATAGTGATTGAATTTTACCTTGATATTGAAAACAAGAGAGAATTTAATTTACACTCCTTTCTTTATACAAAAATTGATTGCTTGATTGGTAGTGAGCATATTTTACTTTTTCTTAAGTGTTAACATTATTGACTGACGTTGCTTGCGATATTTTTTTGATTTAACAGGGAATATTTATTCCATTTGAAACTAAATGCAAATACATTTGCTACAAGTTTGATTAGTAATTACAACATAGAATATATTAACTCAACCTATGTTCTTCCCATTGCTCTTGTACACTATACAGATGACAAGTTCAGTTGTAGTTTACTATCTTAAATTAGAATTCCTGTGGCTCTCTTCTGTGGTGGTTTTTTCAGCCATTGACCTGGAGCCCCACTTGGTACTCCATTTTTTTTTTTAAATTACCTTTGACTTGGGGGTGTCAGGAGGGGGGCCTCCTGACACCCCCAAGCTGGCCAAAAGTTCCTTTTGGGTCGAACGAGGGTCCCGGAGCGAACGCGTGGGGAATCACGTGACGCCGCGTCACTCCGTGACGCCGACATCACGTGCTCCTTGCAAAGGAGTTCAGAAATGGCGTCCTGACCCCGCTGGACCACCAGGGAATTTTGGTAAGTCTTGGGGGGGGGGGGGGGATTAAGGAGGGTGAGGGGTTTAAATTTTTATTTGCACATATGGACATAGACTCAACTTATGGAATTCTCCATATGTCCATATTGACCGCAAATGACCCCCCCTTTCGACTTATGGACTTATGAACATAAACTTTTGGTCTGCACATCCCTAATTCACAGTTTTGTTGGTGGCAATGTAATAAAGAATTAAGAGTAAGTCAGCTGACTTATAGACCTCCTGAGAAAACTGCAAACACTCTGGCATGGCACACTGTTATTAATCAACAGAATAAAAATAGAAAATATGTCCTGTATATCTTATAGAAAAAAATCCTGTAATCTGCACTGCAGAACAGAACCAGAATGTGCTGCAACAATTGTTCCAGTAATAAATCATATTTTTCAATGACTCCCCAACTACTGACACTCTGATTCAGGGAGTGACCTGGTAGTTTCTAGGGAAAGTTTAGGATGTAGATAATTAGATATCTAATGATTTTCATTGAATCTGTTCCTGCTATTTTCAAGTCATTTATAGGAGGACACAGTCATTCTTTCTTTGATAGCAGATATAATAACTCAATAACTAACTATAATAATTTGTAACCTCATTTCTCAGGGCACTCCATGTAGAAAGCAAGGCACTACCTTCAGATGCTGCAGAGTAGGGGAAAAACTGGCTGCAATTCTGAATCAGGATTCTCTTGTGGAATTTGTTACAAACCAGAAATTTTTTTACTGCAGACAAAATCCATTTCAGTATTACAAAAATATAGGACAGTTGTGAAGGTCAACAGTCCAAAAATACAGTGTCTCACACTGCTTTAGTAGGAAAACCTGGATCTCCTCTGGTTCTTCACAGGGCCCTTTCTCTTTTAGAACTCCAGCTTGAACTAAAGCTGCTCCCTCTTGACAAACTAATCAAAATCCTGACTGGTAAAGCAGAATCCTGGAGAGTCTCCTATGTCTGATGACTGGGATAGGAATTCTGGTAGGATAGAAATCCCTATGGATCTCACCTGGAATCCACTCCAAACAGATAGGAAGAATAAACACATTCTCCCATGGAAAAGGAAAGCAAGCCACTAGGCACGTGCATTAGTTTAAAACAAAATAGAAAAACAAAATGAATAGGGACCAATTCATTTTTTTTTGTGGGGCCCCAAACCAAATTGAGCGGGCCCCCGTGAATTAAACGAGTTCTATTAATTTTGTTTTATTTGAAATTTGACCCGTAGCGCACAAGGTAACGCAAATGAAAGTGTTGTAGCTATTAGCCGCGATAGGAGCCGCGCTAACACTGCGGCTGTTTCGTGGCACACGATAACTGTTTCCCGTTTTACATATGCTCCGCCCCCAACTCCGCCCCCTGAATATAAAATTACGAATTTGCATTCGCAAATCGCGTTAACGGCTGTTAGCGCGATTTGTGAATTTATCTCCCGCGATAACACCTTGGAAAATGACCCCCTATGTGCTTGGAGAGCCATTAAGAGTCCAGTAGTGCGTAATTTAATACAATTTGAAGAGTTATGTTTTAAGGGTAAGATGATGAATGGGAATAATCCTACATATCAGTAAGTTGGAACAGGATGTTGGGAAAATTATGACTGAAAATGTTTGGAAAAAATGCTATGTGACAATAACCAAAAGTTCATTAGCCACTAGGATTAAAGAAACCAATTATACAATTTTGTATAGATGGTACCTCACTCTGTATAAGCTCCATAAGATTTACCCAGATGCTCGTGAACATTGTTGGAGAAAATGTGGAGATGCGGGAACATTTTATCACATTTCTTGGTCTTGTAAGAGAGTCACAGGATTTTGGATTCTAATCTCTTGACTTGTTAAAGATATGCTTTCTATACAAATACCTTGTAACCCAAAAATGTTTCTTCTCACCATATATCCGAGTAGCTGGCCAGAAGAGGAGACCAATGGCACTGGTAGCCCCTATCACATGGTAAGGGCAAAACGCCACCAGCGCCATTTTGATTAGTGGCAGCCGATGGCCCGAGAGGGAGAGATCGCTCCCAAGAACCCGCTGGACTACCAGGGCTTTCAGTAAGCTTGGGAGGAGGGGATCAGGATGGTGTGTGTGTGTGTGGGGGGGGGGATTGTAATTAAGAAAATTTGAAGGGTTGGGGTGTTTTGTTTTTTTTTTCGGTCCGTTTCTGAAAGCGAAACGAAAAACTTTTCCGGGTTTGGGGAGTGGACCGAAATTGTCCATTCCCCGAACAAAAAAAAAAAAGTTGTGCACATGCTTATACATTAAGGGCCGGATTTTAAAAGGGTTATGCGCGCCGGGCCTATTTTAAAAAGGCCTGGCGACGCGCGTAAGTCCCAGGGCTTGCAAAAAGGGGCAGGGAGGGGGTGGGATCAGGCTTCCGGCACAGCGGCCGTATTTGCTGCTGACTGCAGTCAGCCAGTGCGCGCAACTTGTTTCGAGATTTAAAAAAAACAAAGTAAAAGGTAGGGGGGAAAGGGCGGGGTAGGGGAAGGTAAGGTGGGGTGGGGGGATAGGAAAGTTCCCTACGAGGCCGCTCCGATTTTGGAGTGGCCTGGGAGGGAATGGGGGGAAGGCAGCGTGGCTTGGTGCGGGCTCGATGCACGCAAGTTGCACAATTGTGCATCCCCTTGCACACGCATGTTATAAAATTGGGCGTACATTTGTGTGCACCGGGTAGCACGCGCACTCCTTTTAAAATCTCCCCCAGAATTTGGAAGGTTCATTACTTAAGTTACCTCACAGCAATTTGAAAGAATAAAGGGGCAGATTTTATAAAACTACGCGCGTACGTACTTTTGTTTTTGTTTTATTATACCATCAATATCAGTAACAGTTATATATTTCCATATCTGTATCACATCAGTCATGTATTCCAAGTATACAGACTTTTACTAATTTTTTTTTTAATTTTATACCGCCCCATATCCCCTACTCTCCCTCCCCACTCACAAAATTCTAAATCAAATATCATTATTTAACTGGATCGCCAATACCATAGCAAAAAGAGTTCCCAAATCAGTACATGGTAAGACACTTTGGGGTAGATTTTCAAAGGATTACGCACGTAGGTTACGCGCGTAACCCCCGAAAACCTACCCCAAACCCCCCCCTGCGTGCACCGAGCCAATCTTGCATAGGCTGCCGGCACGCGCAAAGCCCCGGGACGCGTGTAAGTCCCGGAGCTTTCCGGGGGGGGGGGGGGCGTGCCATGGTTGGCGCGTCATCAGGGGCGTTCCGGGGGTGTGGGCTGCGGGCGTGGTTCCGGCCAGGGGGCATGGCCGTGGCCTCTGGTCCAGCCCCCAGACCGGAACACGGCGCGCCGGCAGCTGGCCCGGCGCGCGCAAGTTAGAGGGTAAGGGGCGGTATAAAATAAAAAAAATATTGCTAAAAGTCTATATTTGGAATATATGACTGATGTGATATAGATATGTAAATATATAACTGTTACTGATATTGATGGTATAATAAAAATTAAATTAAGAAAAAGGAATACCACCTCCAGCTTTCCTCCTTTCACTGATATATCTGAAAAATGTTTTGTCACCTCGCTTTACCTCTTTGGCGATGCTTTCTTCCACTCAAGCTTTTGCTACCTTGATTACTTTTCTCGACTCTTATACACTAAGATTGGATTAAAAAGAAGAGAAAAGCTCACATGAGCAAATTCTTAAAGGATGAATACATGTAGTAGACAATAGGGCCGGTGCTTCCATTAGGCAAACTAGGAGGTCGCCTAGAGCACTAGAATTTTGGGGATGGAAATATCCTGCAAGCACTAGGTCCAGAGGGATGCTGTGTGAAGGCTAATACTGCGAAAAAAGAGAACTCTATTCTGGAGTTAGGGCTGCCAGTAGGAGGGAGCGCTGGGTAGAAGAAAGTTGGGGGAGGGATGCATGACCAAAGGTTCACCTAGGGCACCAAATACATTTGCACCGGTCCTGGTAGCCAAAGATGAGCAGCACTGGTATTGCTTCACTCAGCCCTGTGTTAAAAAGATGTACAAATTATTTGCTGGATCTAAGCCATTGACATACAGTTCATATCCGTTACCATTTGTGCGCTAATTTTATGCATGCCTGATTTATAAATATGATCACTTTCAGTATTTGTGTTCTTCCTAAAGAAGCACCTTTGAAAGTGAAATGTGGTATGCTAATGCATGGGTTGCTATGGCAAGCAGTCCTTTTTATTTTGCAGAAGAATTAACAGTTGCATAAGACTCCTGCATCAATAGCTTAGCTATCAAGAAAAGCTGCTTTTAATTTCTAGGCACAAGAGAGTTGCATACCAATCTTAGGAAGAAAATCTCTAGAAACTTTAAGTTCATACAAGTCAAGGTACACTTTTATGTTTATTTTATTTTATTTTTTTATGAAGCTCATACTGGCCTATGGCAGTGTTTGCAGTTTCATCTCCTATATATGACTGAGAGTGAAGCAGATCTAAAGAAAGGAGAACAAGAATAACGTACCCTTCTTTTCTACACATTTTATCCTCTCTGTCTCTGAGTACACTACCCACACATATTCTTTCAAATACTCAATGAATGTGTACCGAGGAACATTGTAGAAAATTCTACATTATCAGTCCAATTTTCAAACTCTCCACGGGTACACTATGGGGCGGATTTTCAGAGCCCTGCTCGCCTAAATCCGCCCAAATCCGGGCGGATTTAGGCGAGCAGGGCCCTGCGCCCCGGGAAGCCTATTTTACATAGGCCTACCGGCGTGCGCAGAGCCCCGGGACTCGCGTAAGTCCCGGGGTTTTCAGAGGGGGCGTGTCGGGGGGGGCGGGCCCGAACCGCGCGGCGTTTTCAGGGCGTGTCGGCAGCGTTTTGGGGGTGGGTACAGGGGCGTGGCTATGGCCCAGGGCGGTCTGGGGGCGTGGCCGCGCCCTCCGGACCCGCCCCCAGGTCGCGGCCCGGCACGCAAGAGGCCCGCTGGCGCGCGGGGATTTACGTCTCCCTCCGGGAGGCATAAATCCCCCAACAAAGGTAAGGGGGGGGTTTAGACAGGGCCGGGCGGGTGGGTTAGGTAGAGGAAGGGAGGGGAAGGTGAGTGGAGGGCGTTAGAGGATTCCCTCCGAGGCCGCTCCGCGGAGCCGCGCGTATCTGCTAAAAACCTGGATCGGCGCGCGCAAGGCTATCGATTTTGTATAGCCGGCGCGCGCCGAGCCGCGCAGCCTACCCCCGTTCCCTCCGAGGCCGCTCCGAAATCGGAACGGCCTCGGAGGGAATCCTCTAACGCCCTCCCCTCACCTTCCCCTCCCTTCCTCTACCTAACCCACCCGCCAGGCCCTGTCTAAACCCCCCCCCTTACCTTTGTTGGGGGATTTACGCCTCCCGGAGGGAGACGTAAATCCCCGCGCGCCAGCGGGCCTCTTGCGCGCCAGGCCGCGACCTGGGGGCGGGTATGGAGGGCGCGGCCACGCCCCCGGACCACCCCGGGCCGTAGCCACGCCCCCGGGCCCGCCCCAGGAACGCTCCCGACATGCCCCGAAAACGCCGCGCGGTTCGGGCCCGCCCCCGTCACGCCCCCCGACATGCCCCCTCCGAAAACCCCGGGACTTACGCGAGTCCCGGGGCTCTGCGCGCGCCGGTAGGCCTATGTAAAATAGGCTTCCCGGCGCGCAGGGCCCTGCTCGCCTAAATCCGCCCGGATTTGGGCGGATTTAGGCGAGCAGGGCTCTTAAAATCCGCCCCATACTGTATGCGCAAAATAATTGTAACAATTCACGTGTAATACACCAGAATTAAATGCAGAGGTAGGTATATTTTAAAATATGTGCTTAAACTGTTCTGAAAATACTAATTTGTGAACATACATAGAATCATCAGTACAATACCTCCACCAGTTCTCCCAGACCTCCCACCCAAAAACTGTAGATAAAAGGCATGTCTGGTTTCAGTTGTGCAAGTCAATTAACAGGTGTAAAAGTGTTCAGACAAGGTTGATAATGTATGCATGTTTACTTGTTACAACTTATATGGGTACTTCTGAATCCCACTCTGTAATGCCACAGATCATTCCTTTTTCGCTCCTGTTAAAATTTACGTATCATACTGCAAGCTCGTGCATACTCAAAAGGCATATAAAATATCATATACACGTATACATGCTACTTACATGCATAAATGTTATTTTTATGTGCGCAATCACCATGTATCTCTTTGAAAATGAATTTAAGAATGGAGATGAGGCTAAATAATGCACAGATTCTTATTGATGTCTGTATGATATTTATTTATTTATTTATTTATTTAAAATTTTTATATACCGGCATTCATGTTGCAAACACATCATGCCGGTATATATGATATGGCAGAAGATAAAAATAAAAGAGTCAATATTCAAAGGCATTTAGCTGCATAACGCGCAAGATATCCAGGTAAGCAGCAGGTATTTTTTTTTTAACACTGAGCCACTTATCTGGCTAGATTTTAGTTGGATAAGTCATTATCTGGCTAAAAGCTAAAGAATGAAAGAGAGGCGTTCTTGCGGTATTCCAGGGCTGGCGTAAGTTATCCAGCTAATAGACGATTTTTAGTTCTATCCAGCAGTTAGCCAGAAAATTTTAAACTTACCTCAGAGCAGGTCTAAAGTTATTTGGCCTTGTGTAGCCAGATAACTTGCTACTTAACTGGATATTTTTAAAAGATAGCCAATGAAATAGCACTGGCTAGAGAAAACAAAAGATATAGGGCCTCATTTTCTAAGAGGCTCGCAAGCGATAAGGGACCTTTTCCACGCGAAAAGTCCCTTATCGCGTGCGATACCAGGATGGGGGCGGAGTTGGCCCTGGAAGAGAAGGAGTCGGGGCGCCACCGGGGCCGACTCTGCGCCGACGCCACGGACAGCGAAAAGGTAAGGCCCTTTTCGCGTCCTATTTCGCTCCCAATAGCTACACCTCCTATGGTGGCGCTATTGGGTGCGAAACCGGCAGCGATCGCACCGCAACGGTGCGATCGCTGCCGGCTAGCACAGGCCCGCCCCCCGTTTCGGCCCCCCGCCCCTCATTTCCTAAAGTATCGCAGGCCTGCGATACTTTAGAAAATGAGGCCCATAGTGCAGGCCTGTAGTCCAATTTCCCTACTCCTTCCCCCCCAAATTTCTCAAAAAGCTCTGTTGGACCATGCACTGCACAAAAACTCCTATCTGTAAAAAAAAAGAAAATGTTGCAGGATTTGCAGATCAGGAATTCCTACCCTTCCCCCGTTATTTTCAATTGTTAAAGTGGCTCTCTCCTGCTCTCCTACTCTCTATCTCTTTGCCACCATCCCATCTGCCCCCTGGACTCATGGATAGCAAAAAACCCCAGCCAGGAGGGAGACATCCTCAGTTATTTTATTATTTACGCAATTTTTATATACCGTTACACAGAACACAAGATTCTATCTTTACGGTTTACATAAGCAAAAATCATCATAAAAAGTTAGAAACAGAATAAAATACAATACATTTCAATATAAAATAAAAACTAAGTACCTAAAATCTACTTATTAAAGAAAATAAAATATAAATATAGTTAAGAGAATAGAAATAAGAGACCCTCTGTCGATCTCCTGTTCCTCAATTACCCTCATTGGCATTGATTCCATATGCTTGCTGAAAGCACCATGTTTTTAAATCCTTCTTAAGTTCAAGTCGTAAACTGTTCCAGAGTTTTGGCCCTATGATTGAAATAGCTCTGTCCCTCACTTCTCTGAGGTGAGCAGATCTAACAGTAGTTACTGAAAGTAACCCTTTATTCGCTGACCTTAGGTCTCGTTGAGGTACATGGAGTTTAATAATTGAGTTCAGCCAGTCTGTTTTGTCCCCATATATGATCTTATGAACCATACATAATGTTTTATGCTTGATTCTGTATTCAATTGGGAGCCAGCATAAAGACTTCAGAACTGGGGTAATGTGATCCTTTTTTCTTGTATTCGTTAGGATCCTTGCTGCGACATTTTGAATTACTTGCAAGGACAGTATAGTTGTTTTTGGGAGTCCTAGCATAGTAGAATTGCAGTAATCAAGTCCTGAAAACAATAACACCTGTACAACATATCTAAAATTATTATATGAGATCAACGGTTTCAGACGTTTCAACAACCTTAATTTACCAAAACCTTCTTTTACTTTTTTAGATATGTGAGCTTTAAAATTTAATTTGTAATCTATGGTAAGTCCTAAATTTCTTGTTATATCCGTTAACTTAAAACATGTTGATCATAAAGGGTGATTATTTTCTTTTCTAAATTGACATTTTTTCTATCTAAAATCATAAAAATGGATTTATCTACGTTTAAAATAAGCTTCATTTGTACAAGAAGTTGGCCAATAATTTTTAAGTACATTTCAGCTATCCTGAAGGTAGATTCAATATTGCTTTCTATCGGAAATAGCAGTTGAATATCATCCGCGTAAATGTAATAAGTTAAGCCGAGACCGGTTAACAAATGACATAACGGAAGCAAGGACACATTAAAAAAGTGGCCAATGGGGCCGAGCCCTGCGGAACTCCTGTTGCCAATTTTATCTTTCCCGACATAATATCTTTAATCCTAACCATAAAAGTTCTATTATTTAAAAAAGATTTAAACCATTTTAGGGTAGTATCTGTTAGTCCAATGTCTTGTAATCTATTGAGAAGAATATTATGATCTAGGGATGTGCAGAGGGATGCCATACGTTGCATTCAGGATTCGTATTCGTCGGGGGGCAGATACGTTGCATTCGGCAAGGGGGCCCCCCGCTATGTTTATACGTTAATTCTTATTTGTTTCCCAGCTAAAATTAAATTAACTATAACCCCCCACCATCCTGCCTCCCCAAGACTTACCAAAACTACCTGGTGGTCCAGCGAGGGGTCCGGGAGCCATCTTCTGCACTCACACCCTCGGCTGCCGGTATTCAAAATGGTGCTGATAGCCTTTGACCTACTATGTCACAGGGGCTACCGGTGCCATTGGTCAACCCCTGTCACATGGTAGGAGCAATGGATGGCCGGTGCCATCTTGTGCTCCTACTATGTGACAGGGGCTGACCAATGGCACCGGTAGCCCCTGTGACATAGTAAGGGCAAAGGTTATCTGCGCCATTTTGAATACTGGCAGCCGACGGCAAGATCGCTCCCGGACCCCTGCTGGACCACCAGGGACTTTTGGCAAGTCTTGTGGGGGACTTTAAGGGTTAGCCCATTCATACATTACAATGATAGCTAATTAACCTGGAGATTAATTTGGGGAAATAAGAATCCAAGATTTTGAGATTAGGCTTCTGATTTGCATTCCCTGCATTTTATTTAACTTAAGCTTAGAATGGTATGTTCTCAAATTTTGCCTAGAAAAGAAAGGGAAATTAATGGATAACAACCAGAGAAACTAAAGATAAAATGCCTCTTCCAACAGACAACTGAGGAAGGAATGGCAAACTTTACACCTATAAAGTAAGGGAAAGAATATACAATTTATTAAACTCAAGAATAACATTTATACTCTGTTGCTTTTGTTCAGTAAGAGAGAGGAAGTGCAGTTTTTGTTGCATTCAATGACAATACTAGCTTGTTAATGCAACTTTATATTCTGAATATTGTCAGGAAATTTTTGTTATTAAAACTTGGGTGTATTATTCTTATCTATATGTGCCTGATAGTATATATTTCCCAGTAGTTACAAACTGAGTACCAGGATTAAAAAGGGAAGGGTAGCCTGAGCCAATCTCAAATTCTTTAAGACCAAAACAAATCTCTGCTTGTTGAGTTGAGTGTTACAAAATGAGGGTTAAAATCAGTAAAACCTGAATACAATTCCCTAGATAAATTCTATTGCAGTATAAAAATGACTTCAGAGATTACTAACATACTATGGGGCTTATTCAATAAATGATATTAATGCTAATGAAGGTTTTAAAGCACTTTTAATGCTTGTGTTACCACTTACCACACATTAACGCAGAATTTTGACATTTATGCACATTAATACTTTAAAAAAGCATTAATTGTGGGAGAAGGAAAGTATTGTCTCAGTAGATGTAATGAAGTCACTTGAGATTATTTTTTATTCCATGTTTTTCTTAGGTTGCTCAAGAAGTATGCAATGCTTTTTAAAGCTGTATGCAGTTTGGAAACTATTGCTTTCTTGCTGGATATAAAATCTAGTAAGTCTGCTATTTATGTGCTGGTAGTTTTCTATTAGGACTACGGTAATGGCTTGTGCATTAATCTCCCAGAGAGACTCATGCACATGCTTCAGGTGGTCCAAAATACTGCAGTAAAAACTATATTGAGGCAGCCTAAATGAATTTCATCTTTACCTTTGCTATGTAACCAGGGTAGCCATTAGAGATGTGAATCGTGTCCTCGATCGTCTTAACGATCGATTTCAGCTGGGAGGGGGAGGGAATCGTATTGTTGCCGTTTGGGGGGGTAAAATATCGTGAAAAATTGTAAAATCGTGAGCCGGCACATTAAAACCCCTTAAAACCCACCCCCGACCCTTTAAATTAAATCTCCCACCCTCCCGAACCCCCCCCAAATGACTTAAATAACCTGGGTGTCCAGCGGCGGTCCGGAACGGCAGCGGTCCGGAACGGGCTCCTGCTATTGAATCTTGTTGTCTTCAGCCGGCGCCATTTTCCAAAATGGCGCCGAAAAATGGCGGCGGCCATAGACCAACACGATTCCACGGCAGGAGGTCCTTCCGGACCCCCGCTGGACTTTTGGCAAGTCTTGTGGGGGTCAGGAAGCCCCCCCCAAGCTGGCCAAAAGTTCCTGGAGGTCCAGCGGGGGTCAGGGAGCGATTTCCCGCCGCGAATCGTTTTCCGTACAGAAAATGGCGCCGGCAGGAGATCGACTGCAGGAGGTCGTTCAGCGAGGGTTCCGGCGCCTCGCTGAACGACCTCCTGCAGTCGATCTCCTGCCGGCGCCATTTTCCGTACGGAAAACGATTCGCGGCGGGAAATCGCTCCCTGACCCCCGCTGGACCTCCAGGAACTTTTGGCCAGCTTGGGGAGGGCCTCCTGACCCCCACAAGACTTGCCAAAAGTCCAGCGGGGGTCCGGAAGGACCTCCTGCCATGGAATCGTGTTGGTCTATGGCCGCCGCCATTTTTCGGCGCCATTTTGGAAAATGGCGCCGGCTGAAGACAACAAGATTCAATAGCAGGAGCCCGTTCCGGACCGCTGCCGTTCCGGACCGCCGCTGGACACCCAGGTTATTTAAGTCATTGGGGGGGGTTCGGGAGGGTGGGGGATTTAATTTAAAGGGTCGGGGGTGGGTTTTAGGGGGTTTTAGTGTGCCGGCTCACGATTCTAACAATTTATAACGATAAATCATTAGAATCTCTATTGTATTGTGTTCCATAACGGTTTAAGACGATATTAAAATTATTGGACGATAATTTTAATCGTCGAAAAACGATTCACATCCCTAGTAGCCATGTCAAGTCAGTACCTCAATTCAATACAATTAAAGAGACACAAATAGTATACCCAGAGCCAGAATTCAAGTGGAAATGGAATAGGACGCAGCTTGATTGCAAAATCTAAACCCTTACAATAGGTCTAAATGTCTTACCCCAAGCCTTGTTCTAACAGATGGTACTAAATTATGCAAGAGTAATAAGTAGGGATGTGAATCGTGTGATTGATCGTCTTAACGATCGATTTTGGCTGAGGGGGGGGGGGGGCGGGGGAATCTGATCGTCTTAGTTTTTTAGGTTAAAAAATCGTTTTATCGGGGGAGGGGGGAGGGAGGGAAAACCGGCACACCAAAACAAACCTAAAACCCACCCCGACCCTTTAAAATAAATCCTCCACTCTCCCGAACCCCCCCAAAATGTTTTAAATTACCTGGGGTCCAGTGGGGGGGGGGGGTGTCCCGGCGCGATCTCCTGCTCTCTGGCCACGGCTGCGTTAAGAGAAATGGCGCCAGTGGCCCTTTGGCCTTATCATATGACAGGGCAAAGGTAGTGCCGGCGCCATTTTGGTTCCTGTGACCCGACGTCATGAGTGCAGGAGATCGCTCCCGGACCCCCGCTGGACCCCCAGGGACTTTTGGCCAGCTTGGGAGGTCCTCCTGACCCCCACAAGACTTGCCAAAAGTCCAGCGGGGGTCCGGGAGCGATCTCCTGCACTCATGACGTTGGGTCACAGGAACCAAAATGGCGCCGGCGCTACCTTTGCCCTGTCATATGGTAAGGGCAAAGGGCCACCGGCAACATTTCTCTTAACGCAGCCGTGGCCCGAGAGTGGGAGATCGCACCGGGACCCCCCCCCCCCCCCACTGGACCCCAGGTAATTTAAAAAATTTGGGGGGGGGTTCGGGAGGGTGGGGGATTTCTTTTAAAGGGTCGGGGTGGGTTTTAGGGTTGTTTTGGTGTGCCGGTTTTCCCGCCCTCCCCCCCTCCCCCGATTTACGACGATAAATCGGGGGAATTGTTATTGTATCGCAGCTCTAACGATTTTTGACGATTTAAAATATATCTGACGATTGTTTTAAATCGTCAAAAAACGATTCACATCCCTAGTAATAAGAGCTGCTGCTCCCCAACTGACTCCTAGCTTGCCCCAAGCAAGCAAGGCCAGGCTTGAGCAGTGAATACATAGGTCCAGGCCATCTAGACAGCCTGCCCAATGCTAGGAATGCTGTTGGCTCTCTGGACTACAACTTGGCTGGAATAGGAGTTACCAGCCTGCCGCCATACCCTCTTCTGTCTTCTAGGTGACAGAAAATTCCAAGTAATTTATTGAGCCTTATGGCTAAGATAGTGCCCAAAACGTAAATATTATACCTCCGCCCCACTTTAAACTCGGGTACATTTCCCAACTCTGACAATATACAATAAATAAAGGTGTAACCCTTTTTCCAATTGGAATATGTCCAGTTCCAAAGGGCCATAAAATAATTTCTTTTCTGGGGCTAGCTCTTCAGTCCTTTCCCCAACTCTTCTGTACCCAAGGGGTGGATTCTTCTCTGTGAGGGGAAGGCTAACCTTCAGGGCCCAGGCAATGGAAACCTCCTGTATATGTGTATTACCCTTGCTCTTGGACAAAACAGGCAGGACTCGCTGGCTGGGTGTTCAAAATAAAGTTTATTGATATTGATTGTATGTAAATTCATAAAATGAAATATATTGTACAAACATCCAGTTTCCTTGTTAATTTTGAAGTGCAAGTTTAAGCTGGGTAACATTTTTTGGAAGTGTCCCTTGGTACTGAAACTTGGAACTATTAATCCATCCATAGTGTAGAATGAATATGGGTCCCAAGGTGGCTAAGCTATCCTAACCGGAGTGGATGTCCCCTTCTGCATAGTACCTGCTTTCCAGATCGGCACTCCCAATCTGTGTCCCATGTCCCAGGGTAGAAACTCCAATTGAGGGTCTCCAGATGTTTTTCTTCTCCAAAACTTTTCTTTGAAAGAATAGCTCTCTGACCCTCCTGTGGGAAGGGCCAATTCTGGAACAGATATTACAGTACAGATCTGGGCAAGGAAGGGAGCAGAAAAAATACTTCCTTCCCAAACAATTTGAAAAAACTCAGTCTTGTCAAAAATACTGGATCTTATTCCCAGGTCTCTGCAAACTCTTCTTCTAAGGGTGAAAGGGTATATAGAATCCCTCCTGCACCTCTGGAGAGGGGTTTCAGCCTCCTAGAAGGTGCATGTCAAAACATCAAAAATCCTAGCTTTCAATTTAGAAAAATTACCAAAAAACACAGTTTTTCTCTCTTCACTCCAGTCTATCATTAAGAACTGGCAGGGAAATGTCACTCCATTCCTTTTCTAGATTAAGTGCCTAACTATGGAGAACACACTGAAACACAACTTTCTGCCTCAAAATCAAAACTACACTGCCTCCTAGTCAAACCCTCTTATGCCTTGAAGTACTTCCTGTTCCTGCAAGCCTCTGGGAGGAAGTGCAGTATTGAATGCATAGTCCTTATGTAGAAGAATTAACCAAGGGTTGGGGACCAGGGCCATCTAGTGGAGACAAAGGTGTCTCTACAAAGGTAAACAGCAAACAATTATATATGCTGTAGAAAGATTCTTTAAATTGAATCATGTCCTGAAGTTTAATTAATACAAAAGGAACTACCTTCTAATCACCCACAATACAGTGGGAGGGTGTGGGTGCAAAGATCAGCAGCCCAGCCTGACCCCCTGAAAAAAGAAGGAAGTTGGACTGACCACTGACCATGACTGTTATACCTGTCGGTTGCAGACGGCTGTGACCACTAATGATCACCTCTTTCTTTGCTGCCTTGTCAGTATTGTGGAGAATTGCAACATCTGCCAGCAATTGCCTGGCATTCCCGGGACAGCGTGGGCGCTGCTGACCACCATCTTGCCCCAGGAATCACATAGGCGTGCACATGCGCACAAGGGCCTCTCTTGTGCACACGTGCATGCCTCCGGATGACGTGCACGCCTCCGGATGACTTCTTCACTCTGCT
This sequence comes from Rhinatrema bivittatum, assembly GCF_901001135.1. Classification (NCBI taxonomy): domain Eukaryota; kingdom Metazoa; phylum Chordata; class Amphibia; order Gymnophiona; family Rhinatrematidae; genus Rhinatrema; species Rhinatrema bivittatum. The sequence continues at coordinate 102,542,487 of NC_042617.1, read as the reverse complement.
GTACTTAACCTGACTGGCCCTGCCTATCGATGAGTTAGCAAGGAGTTCCCTCATTGCTGAATACGCTCTCGCTCATGGACTTCCTGTTCCTGCATTCAGCGTGAGATGCCTTGGGTACCCGCTCCTCGGGGGCCCTTCCTCGACTCTGGCTATCCACTCCTCGGAGGGCCTTCTGCCTTGGACTGCTGCCTGTCCCGCTTCTCAGGACCCTTCCTGGAACCACCCTTCAGTGAGTACCTAACTCCACGGATCTATTCTATCAGCTCTTGTGGGATCGTCTCTGGTGTACCCCGATCCTCGGGCCACCACCGTATTCTCTCTAGTAGGAGCTACTCCTGTGTACCCCCTGCCCTGCAGGCCACTACCACTTCACCTCCAGGACCCTCTCCATGTTCCTGTGCCTTGGACCTCCAGCATACCATCTCTGTGGGGAATCCCTCGGTGTACCCTGTGCTGCAGGCCACTACCATACCATCACTACGGAGAGACTACCTGGGTATTTCCTGTACTACAGGTCACTAACATATCATCACTACTGAGAGACTCCTTCGGTGTACCTGCGCTGCAGGCCACGATCTATCACCACTACGAAGAGACTTCCACAGTGTACCCCGCCCTGCAGGCAACTACCGGATCTCCTTCTCCGAGGTATTCCCTCTTTGTATACCCCTCTACTCTGACATCATCATTTCTCCTGCACTTCCACACCATGGGTTGTGTTCTTCTATTTATCTAATAAAGACTCTATTCCACAGTTGTCTCTGACGTCTTCTGGGACCACGCCTCCCAATGGTGAGGCTCACAGGGCTCCTCCCTGTAGGCGGTGACACCTCTCACCTTAGCCCAGGGTCCACATACTAACAAGCCATAACAATGCCTTTTATCCTCCCTCCTGGAACCCTGGTCCCAGGTGTATACCCATCAACGAGCAGCTATGTACTCCCACCCCCATCTCAGAGAAGAAGGATTTGGGAGGAGATCCCAATCCATAATCCCATGGGTTGCTGGGGCGGGGGGGGGGGGTACATTTTCTGCCAGTCCTGGTACCCTTGTTGACTCCCATCCTTCAGGCTAGCCATTGTGGGTTGATTGCATCATCTACGATGTCAGAAAGTTGAATGCCATCGTGCTGGCTGAGTGCATGGCAGGAAGATACTGGGAGCTCCACACCCAACCCAACTTCCTTCTGGAAGAAGGTAAAAAGGGATGGGAACAGCCACTGCAGAGATGCCTGCTTACACATGCCTCTTGTGATGGGGGCTGGCACCCTGCCTTAGCCGGGGCATCTGTGACAGGTCCATAGCCAACTAAATGCAATAAAATACACACAAATATCTGGAACCAAAATTCAAATGGAAATAGAAAAGACTGCAGCTTTCAATACATCTAAACTACATACCAAAGCCTTGTACTAACAGATGGTACTAAATTATACAGGGGTTAGAAGAACTGCCCCTTCCCAAACCCACCCCCAGTCTACTCCAAGAAAGCAAGACCAGGTTGTAGCAGTGAATACTAGAGATGTGTATCGTGTGATCGATCGTCTTAACGATCGATTTCGGCTGGGGGGGGGGGGGAGGGAATCGAATCGTCGCGGTTTTGTTTCTTTAAATATCGTGTAAATCGTAAATCGGGGTGTTACCTCGGCCGCGCGGGTCTCGGCGCGACGGCGTGTGGGAGGGACCGTCCGGGCTCCGAGGAACGGCGGGGCCGACTTGGCAGCAGTAGCAGAGCGATCGGGCAGGGATCGGGGCGTTTCTCTCCAACGCGCCAGCCAGCACCCCCGCGCGACTAGAGGAACCAATTCTCGCGCGATTCGGGTCCTGGCCACGCCCCCCTGACGTCAGACGCCGGCAGAGGCAATTCAGCGCGGGAAACTTGACTATTTAAAGGGAGCTGTTTCCCTGATTCACTGCTTCGGCCACAATTGCTCTTGAACTCTCGTCTGGGGATTGTGCCTTTGGTTCCTGCCTGTTGACTGTTGCCTGACTTGGACTGTGTATTGGATTTCGCTGCCTGCTGCCTGCCTTTGGATTATCTGCTTCTGGTTCCTGATTGCCTGCCGCCTGCCCTGACTCGGACTGTGTATTGGATTTCGCTGCCTGCTGCCTGCCTTTGGATTATCTGCTTCTGGTTCCTGATTGCCTGCCGCCTGCCCTGACTCGGACTGTGTACTACGTTTCTCACCTCCAGGTAAGCGGTCTCACCGGCGGTTCCACTACTATCTGCAAGGCTAGTGTAACAGTTGGCCGAAGCCATGGAGCCAGTTGATTTGACCGCTCTACAAGCCATTCCCGGGATGGCCAATAAGATCCAACAACAGCAGGGAGTCCTGGATCAAGTGACGGGGGTCCTAGATCGATTGGTGGCATGTATGGATGCCTTAGCCCACTTGCCCACAGGGCCCGCTCCCAGCCCGGTGGTTACTCCTGCTCCCATCCGGGTGCCCCCTCCGCCTCGATTCAATGGGAATGCAGCCTTATGTCGGGGTTTCATCAACCAGTGCCGGATGCATTTCTCTTTACAACCTGCTTCTTTTCCCAATGATAAGACGAAGACTACCTTCCTTCTGTCCTTACTAGAGGGTCCAGCACTGGCGTGGGCATCTCCCTTATGGGAACGAGATGATCCTATCCTCAATTCACTGGACCGGTTCCTCAAAGAATTCCGTCTGATTTTCGATGAACCCGGACGTTCTTCTTCCGCAGCAAATGAATTGCTTCAGATACGACAAGGCTCCAGAACTGTGGGTGAATATGCCATTCAATTTCGTACTTTAGCAGCTGAACTGGCCTGGGGAGAGGAGAGTCTCACGGCCATTTTTCGACAAGGTCTAGCAGAAAATATCAAGGATCAATTGGCTGGTCGGGATCCTCCAGAGACCTTAGAGGGCTTGATCCGGTTGGCTATCCGTTTGAACTTACGTGTTCAAGAAAGAAACCGAGAGCGAGCTGCCACTCGCAGAAATTTCCAGTTGGCCCCTACGTTCCAGCAACCACTGGTCGTACCTCCAATGGCTCAGGCTGCGGGGGACTCGGAGGAACCCATGCAAATTGATAGATTTCGCCTGACTCCCGAGGAGCGGAATCGCAGACGGGCAAGGAATCTCTGTTTGTATTGCGCCGGAGCAGGTCATTTCCTCAATAAATGCCCCAACAAGTCTGGAAACTCCCGGACCTAGGTCGGGTGGGAGAGGCCACCCTGGGTTCCACCATTCCCTCTCCTCAATTATTACTACCAACAACCATTTGCCTCAATGGCGAATCACTGCATTTCCAAGCCTTCATAGACTCAGGAGCAGCGGGAAACTTCATTCAGGAACACTTAGTACAGAAATATCGGATTCCGGTGGAACCATTACCTACTCCTCTGTCGGTAACCTCTGTTTCCGGGCAACCGGTGGGAATGCATATTGCCTACATAACCAAGCCCGTGTTGCTCCAAACCGGTATTCTTCATCAAGAAAACATTCAGCTATTTGTACTTCCAGCATCAGTGAATCAGATAATACTGGGACTACCGTGGTTACGGATTCATCAGCCGCACCTAGATTGGGCTTCTCTACAGCTCACAGCATGGAGCCCCTTCTGTTTCCAATACTGCCTTGAGAAACTTCCGGTTATCTCCGTATATACCACGCAACTCTCCAGTGCTATTCCGCTTCCCTATAAAGACTTTCAGGACGTTTTCAATAAACAATACGCAGAGACCTTGCCACCCCATCGAAAGTATGACTGTGCCATTGACATTCTGCCTGGGCAGACTCCACCTAAGGGACGAATTTGCACTCTATCGGAACCGGAGTCCACCGCATTACTTCAATATATCTCTGAGAATTTAGATCGTGGATTTATCCGACCCTCTACTTCCCCGGCAGGAGCTGGATTTTTTTTTGTTAAAAAGAAAGATGGGTCCCTAAGACCTTGTATTGACTATCGGGGTCTTAATTCTATCACCAGGAAGAACAAGTATCCTATTCCCCTCATTTCAGAATTATTTGACCGGATAAAAGGGGCTCAAATCTTCACCAAGTTGGACTTGCGGGGGGCTTACAATTTGATAAGAATCCGGGAGGGGGATGAGTGGAAAACCGCGTTCAATACCCACGACGGTCATTATGAATATCAGGTAATGCCCTTCGGGCTTTGCAATGCTCCAGCGGTGTTTCAGGACATGATAAATGACATCTTCCGTGATATCCTTTATTCCCACGTCATTATCTATTTGGACGACATATTGATTTTTTCTCCCTCATTGTCCCAGCATGTGCTTCATGTTCGACAAGTTTTGCAACGCCTTCGGGAGCATAAATTGTTTGCCAAACTGGAGAAGTGTGTTTTTCACAAGCAACGCTTACCGTTCCTCGGTTATATTGTTTCCAACACCGGTTTATCCATGGACCCTGACAAACTTAATGCCATACTTAACTGGCCTCAGCCGGTGGGGTTAAGAGCCTTACAAAGATTTTTGGGGTTCTCTAACTACTATAGATAGTTTATTCCTCATTTTTCTTCATTAGTGGCGCCACTCACAGCTCTCACTAAGAAGGGTGCTTCTATACAGAACTGGCCGGAGGAGGCGGTATTAGCCTTTCACCGGTTGAAGACTGAATTCACCAACGATTTGTGTCTCTGCCACCCTGATCCTGCAAAGCCTTTTACTCTCGAAGTTGACGCCTCAGCGGTGGGCGTAGGGACGGTTCTTCTCCAAAGATCAGTAGAGGATCAGTGGGTAACATGTGCATTCTTTTCTAAGAAATTTACACCGGCGGAGCGGAATTATACCATTGGTGACTGAGAACTTTTGGCCATAAAACTGGCCTTTGAGGAGTGGCGACACCTTTTGGAGGGGGCCCGCCATGTCGACACGGTCTATACCGATCATAAAAACCTTGAATATTTGGCGACTGCCCAGCGTCTGAATCCACGTCAAGCTCGGTGGGCGCTCTTCTTCAGCAGGTTTCATTTTCTCGTCCGCTTCCGTCCGGCCCAAAAGAATGTCCGAGCCGACGCCCTCTCACGTAGCTTCGACATCATTGATGCTCCGGATCCTCCCCGCTTCCTCATTGATCCCGCTCAACTTCAGTTGGCTGCCACCTTCACTGTACCGATAGGGAAAACCGTTGTTCCAAAACGGTTGCGCCTCAAAGTTCTTCGGTGGTCTCACGCTGATCAACTAGCGGGCCATCCGGGGGTCGCTCGTACCAAGGAACTGCTCTCGCGCCATTATTGGTGGCCCAAGTGGGAGAGGGACGTCAAGGATTTTGTGGACTCCTGCTCTGTCTGTGCGGCTCAGAAGACGCCGCGCCGGAGACCTCTTGGCTTACTGCACCTGCTTCCTCTTCCCATGTCCCCATGGACACATATTGCCACCGACTTTATGACTGATCTTCTGCCCTCCGGTGGTAATACTGTAATCTGGGTGGTGGTGGATCGTTTTTCCCGGATGGCGCATTTCATTCCTCTTCCTGGTTTGCCCTCGGCCCCGGAACTGGCACGACTTTTTTTGCACCACGTATTTCGACTCCATGGACTTCCTCTTAGTATTGTGTCCGATAGGGGCGTACAGTTTACAGCACAGTTTTGGACTAATCTTTGTAAACTTCTACGGGTGAAGCTTGATTTTTCATCTGCCTATCACCCTCAGTCCAACGGTCTTACTGAACGAACCAATCAATCGGTGAAGACGTTTCTTCGAGCATATGTAAACCAACGCCAGGATGATTGGGCCTCCCTGTTGGTCTGGGCTGAGATCTCCCATAATAATCACGTTCGCCAGGCCACCGGCGGCTCCCCGTTCTTCTTGGTATATGGCAGGCATCCGCACTTTCCTCTGCCCATTCGTACCGTCTCCAATTGCCCTGCGGTCAACGCCACGGCCACTTCTATGTCTCGTCTGTGGTCCGCCACTCATGCCTTGTTGGCCAAACACGCTGCGGCCATGAAGCAGCGGGCAGATATGACGCGGATTCCAGCCCCTGATCTCCATTGTGGGGATCTCGTTTGGTTGAGCACTCATCACCTTCGCTTACGTCTCCCATCTGCTAAGTTTGTGCCCCGTTTCATTGGGCCGTTTCCGATTCAGCGACGGATCAACCCAGTTACCTATGGGCTTTGCCTACCGCCCTCGCTGCGTATTCACAACGCATTCCATATCTCATTACTGAAGCCTGCTATCCTGTCTTGGCCTCAGCGGAGACGGAGGACCACCGTACCCATTCTTCCAGATGATGGTCAGTATGAAGTACAAGAGATTCTCGCTTCCAGACGTGTGAGAGGGCGACTTCAATATCTTATTTCTTGGAAAAACTTTGGCCCAGAGGACAATACCTGGGAGCCTTCTTCTCATATACAGGCTCCCCGTTTGCTTCGGGCCTTTCATCTTCATTTTCCCTCCAAACCGGGGCCTCGTGGAGGGGGGCAGAGACCTTGCGGGAGGGGTACTGTTACCTCGGCTGCGCGGGTCTCGGCGCGACGGCGTGTGGGAGGGACCGTCCGGGCTCCGGGGAACGGCGGGGCCGACTTGGCAGCAGTAGCAGAGCGATCGGGCAGGGATCGGGGCGTTTCTCTCCGACGCGCCAGCCAGCACCCCCGCGCGACTAGGGGAACCAATTCTCGTGCGATTCGGGTCCTGGCCACGCCCCCCTGACGTCAGACGCCGGCAGAGGCAATTCAGCGCGGGAAACTTGACTATTTAAAGGGAGCTGTTTCCCTGATTCACTGCTTCGGCCACAATTGCTCTTGAGCTCTCGTCTGGGGATTGTGCCTTTGGTTCCTGCCTGTTGACTGTTGCCTGACTCGGACTGTGTATTGGATTTCGCTGCCTGCTGCCTGCCTTTGGATTATCTGCTTCTGGTTCCTGATTGCCTGCCCTGACTCGGACTGTGTATTGGATTTCGCTGCCTGCTGCCTGCCTTTGGATTATCTGCTTCTGGTTCCTGATTGCCTGCCGCCTGCCCTGACTCGGACTGTGTACTACGTTTCTCACCTCCAGGTAAGCGGTCTCACCGGCGGTTCCACTACTATCTGCAAGGCTAGTGTAACACGGGGAGGGCGGGAAAACCGGCACACTAAAACATCCCTAAAACCCACCCGACCCTTTAAAATAAATCCCCCACCCTCCCGAACCCCCCCCCCCCCAAATGTCTTAAATTACCTGTGGTCCAGTGGGGGGGGTCCCGTTGTGATCTTCCACTCTCGGGCCACGGGTGCATTGATAGAAAATGGCGCCGGCGCTACCTTTGCCCTTTGCCCTGTCATATGACAGGGCAAAGGTAGCGCCGGCGCCATTTTGGTTCCTATCCCCTGATGTCACGAGCGTAGGAGATCGCTCCTGGACCCCCAGGGACTTTTGGCCAGCTTGGGAGGGCCTCCTGACCCCCACAAGACTTGCCAAAAGTCCAGCGGGGGTCCAGGAACGACCTCCTGCACTCGAATCGTGTTGCCGTAATGAAAAATGGCGCCGGCTGTACAGCAATATGGCCATATGGCCGGCGCCATTTTGAGATTTAAGGATGTTCCAAGGACCTAGCCAGTGTCTCAGCAACAGGTCTTTCTGGGATTCCTTGGCCAAGATGTTGTCATCGCTCCTGGTACTATCTCCTGTTCCTGCTCATCTACCAGCCTGATTACCTATTCTTGTGAATGCACCAGCTCTTGCTGTTTTCCCACCTTGCTCTGCTCCTGTCTCCTCAACTATCCTGGTTCCTGTTTGCACTGCTTTTGCTTCGCCTTTGGACTGATTTCTTGTTGGTGACCTAACCTGGCCCTTTGATGTTGCTTCACTTGCTGCCTGTTCTGATCTCAGCTTCCCTCCTTGTCTTTGCCGGAACTCTGCCAGCCCTGACCTTAGCCTGCCTTTTTGTGTCTGCCTGCTACTTGTCAGGCCCTAATCCAGGCTCGCACAAACTAGGATGCACCAACCCAACAGCGGTTCATTTTGTTTTTCCTCCTTTTTAAATTTTTTTGTGTTTTATTAGGTTTTTTTCATTTTTTTAATTTGTGCACACTATTTTGATTTGGTGCACACTATTTTAAATTAATAAACACTATGTGAGTGAGTGCACACTATTTGAGTTGTGATATTGTGAACTAACTCAAATTCTGGGCAATACATCGAAATAGTGCACACTAGAAAAAAAAACTTTTGTGAAATTTTTTATCATTACAATTTAGAAACAAAATGAAATAGGCAATGCTGTTGACATTGACATTTTCATTGGGGTGTTTCCAGTGACAGCTAAAGTTAACTTTGGACTCTTATTATATCAATTTTTAAGTGCAAGAAAAACATATAAAAACAACAGAGTCCTATTACACAAAAGGCAAGGTGAAAGTCATATAAAGTCATATAAAAACACCTGTATGTATGATGGTTTCTTTAACAGTAGCATAAGTGATATATGTATGTGGGACTATGTATGAGAAGAGTTGTTTGGAGTGGTGATTGTTACAGTATTTTCTCTATTTGGACTTGCATCAATTTACTGGTGTTAAAAACAGAAGCACATCCTTAGGCAGAAAAGAAATGAAAAGGAAAGATCAATGTCAGAGAGAGCAAAGGGGGAAAGAGAAGAAGAGAGGAGGAAAGAACAAAAACAGAAAAGATAAAGGAGATCCTAGAAGTTAGGAGAAGATAGGCAAGAGGAAGGCGGAAAAGAGACTGGGAACAATGTGATAGAAAAATAAAAAGCCCAGTGAACAAAGGTAGAATAAAATCATACAATATTTTCACCTTAGTGACTGGAATATGTCAAATTAGGAATGTGCGACTCTTGTATTTTGCCCAGGAAAGGAGTAATTATAATAATAATATATTTACTTTCTCTAGTGAAGCACTGTATGCAGAGTTTGACCTCTCGGGGTTTCCATATTTCTAATTTCTAGTTTGTAATCAGGTATTCTGTATTTTGTAAGAGTGTGTCTGTGCTTTGCATGTGTGATTGAGACGAGGGATTCTGCTAGCCTGTAGTTTCTGTATAGTAATCTATATCAGTCCAGTTTGTTTTATCAGTAGGAGGTGTATTGGTGTTCTAGATCGCAATGCAGCTTCTTCATGGTTAGGATTGCAAGATTTTGTATTGCTTCACAATGTGCCTAATGGCAGAGGGAGCTTATGTTGCTGATACTGAGGTGTATGCCAAACATAAATTTTAATATTTAAATGTGTGATGTCCAATCATGTGTTTTACAGGCTTGTTCTTGGGGCAGGGAGGAAGCTGATTATGGTTACTTATTACTCATCTTATTGCTCCAATGCTCAAAGCGAGGTATGGGTGAGAGGTGTGAGGGATTGGAAGGGCTTGTGGCTATGAGCCCCGGGCCTTTTAAATACTTAGCAATGCCCCTGTTCATTTCTATCCTTTAGCCATTAGGGATCCTCTGAAATTTGGAGTTATCCTAAAAAGTTTTTCAGCTGACTCTGGATGAGGTTTTCATTCTTGATAGCCTTAAGCTTATCCAGCTATGTTCAAAAGAATATAGCCAGTTAAGGAGCGATGTGACCTAAAAAATAAAACAGCTTAGTGGGCCTGGTAACCCAATTTCCTAACCCCCATTCATCCCATGCCTAAAAATAATGGGCCCAAACATAGATTAAAATGTTAAGGAGTATGGGGCCCCCCTCATAGTTGCTCAAGAAACTATCTCCAGCTTCTCCTCATCCCCCTCTCCTCTTTCACCCCTAGACAAATCCTTACTCTCCTACCCTCCCAGCACCCTCCCAAATCCCTTTAGTTGCCGAGATCGTGGAACTCTTGTACCATTCCCTGAGGCTTCTAGCATTTCTCTGACAGCAGGCCACAGCAGGTCGATCAGGCCCAGGAGGAGGAGGAGAGCCAGCTAGCAAACTCAGAAGTTTAGGAGAAGAGTTTCTAGCAGGCAAGTTCCTACTAGGGGTGTAGAGGGGTAGGAGTGGAACTGGTGACCATCAGGGATTGGAGGGGATGGGGGGCTTGAGAATCACTGGAAAGTTTGGCTTGTGTATATGGTGGTGGGGGCGGAGGTTTAGGGTTGCCAGCTCACTCCAGGTTGACCAAACGTGATTTTTTTCCTGTGTATTTTGCTTTTCAGTTACAGGCATGTTATATTTGGTTTGGTTTTTTTTAATATTAGTTTACATTGGTTATTGTCTCTTGCTTCCCCTCAAGAAGAAGCAAGTTCTATGTATTGATCTGATGCCAGTACCAGGTGGCACTAGATCAAAACAGATCTAAAATAGACTTGGTTTTGCCCTATTGCATGCATGGTTTTCTAATTCTGATTATCCTATTGATTTCTCTGAAATAATCAGAGTTGCAAATTCTTGTATCCAGTGTGGCAAAAATAAAAATGGATCAGTCTGTTTGATAGACCTGGGGTGAGTTGGCAAGCCTGGGGGGAGAGGAGAAGAAGGGGCAGCCAGTGGATTGTGATTCTGTGTACACATTGCGCATGGCAGAGTCTATGTATGGATACGCTGTCTTGGGATGAGAGGGATTGGCTGGGTGAAAGGATGAAGGGGTTGTGGAGGGGCTTGTATATGTGTGTGAGGAAGGGGAATGGGGGGGGGATGTTTGTGAAAGTGATAGAGTAGGGATTGGCACCAAAGTGCAGATTGTGTCTGTACGAGAGCAAGGGCATTCAGAATGTGACTGTCCTTTCAGCGGCACTCTGTTTTCATGTGCATACCGACCGAGGTGTTAAACTGAGAACCTGTGCAGTGGCATGATTACTTTTTTTTTTTTTTTTTTTAGCTAGTTATGCCTTTCCCTATGCCCTCTAGCATCCCTCTAGCTTTAGTCTTGCCTCATCACATTGTTTATTACTTATGTTTAGAGGGGGAGCTCTGGGGAACATGGATCATGTCTTTTTTTTTTTGGGGGGGGGGGTAGGGGCGGGGGAGGGTTAGGATTGCTAGCTGGCTCCAGATTCATCCAACAGGATTGAATCAGTTTAGGGTTTACCCCATTCATGCAGGGACTTTTACTTTTCTTGTAGCTCTTATTTTCCTGTTGCATTTCTTAAGAAAAGTAAGACTACAAGGGAATGGACTAGGTGTGTACTACACTGTGACAGTTTAGAACTCATAAATGCTGTCATTTCTGATAAGTATATTTCTAGCGCACCCTATAAAAAGCTGGTTTCTTTTTTTTTTTCTTTTTCCAGTGCTTCTCTCTCATCGCACATGTTTTGCTAGCAACTAATGCAGGTGGAACTATGCTACAGAGAGTGAGGCGTTGCCTAGCAACACGAGTAGCCAGCTTTGTGGAGTTGAATTGGTCTTTACGTGGTCCGGTCAATTATATAAGAAATGGTGACATCTCGTACAGAGCTCAGTATTTAGAAATACAGAAAATGAGTTCTAAGTCAGTATGGACAATTTAATGGGCTAGAAGCAAAGCTTTATAAGGCAGGAGGTTATATAAGAGGATAAACAGTCACCAAGGGGCTGATTCATCTTATTTGTGTGGCCAATATGCAGTGCAAATTCTTCCTCATGTATCTATCTAATCTTTATACTAATAAAAGAAAATAAATGTTGTAAATTAATCTGCTCATTTTCACTCCCTGCTTCTCTATTCTTGGCATAGCTTGCACTCTGTATTTAATCCAACAGTGCAAAACAAAAAGTCAGATCAGTATTTATACCAATATTAGCAGCAGCAACCATGCATACTTTTCAGACTATTAAACCCATAAATCTTTTGACTAATCTACCCAGCTAATAAGCGTGTAGTGGGGATAAAAAGACATTCCATTGTCTACCATAAAACTGAATATTTATACCAGGGAAGGTGACAGGGAGGGAGAGGAGAGAGAGAGCACGGAAAATCTGGAATATCCCCTTTCCCTACAGTTCAAGAGAGAGGGCTACATAGCTCATTGAATTCATTGCTCGGTATAAGAACATAAGAAGTCAGACCAAGGTCCATCGAGCCAAGCATTCTCTCTCCAGTAATGGCCAGCCCAGGTCACAAGTACCCGGCACATCCCCAATAGCCGATTTATTTTTTGTATCTCAATCCCAGGATAAAACACTGGCTTTCCCAAGTCTACCTGTCTAATAACTGTTTGTGGACTTTTCCTTCTAGAACTTGTCCAATCTTCTTTTGAATCCCACTATGTTAATTGCTTTAACCACGTCCTCTGGCAACAAATTCCTAATGTGTGCTGGGTAGAAATATACTTTGTATAATTTGTTTTAAATCTGCTGGTTGCTAGTTTCATGGAGTGTCCCCTAGTCCTAGTGTCATTTGAAAAGATAAATAACTGTTCAACGTTACATGTTTTATCTCTAATCTACTGCCCATTATTATAAACTAGAAAAATGTCTTATTAACAAATGGCAGGATTTCATAGTTTTAATTTTTTCATGGTATAGTTAGGGACCTTTGTTTTCAGTTTTTATTTTGTTTGTCCTGGGAATGTCAATGTTATAACAAAAGAAAAATCAGTGGAGAAATGACTTTCCTACTGATTTTTTTCTTGTTTGTAACAGTCATTTTTCTCCAGATGTTTTTTTTAATAACATTGAAATTCCCAGGAAAAAAATTAAAACCTGAAAGCAAAGGCACCTTGGTGTAATACATGAGTGGATTTAGAGGGTAAGGATATACTCTAGGAGCAACATATCTCCTTGTTAAAATATCTTTTTGATTTTGCTTCCTTTGATGTCCAAAGTTTTACATTTTTCAGCTTCTCCCTGAGTTGCTCTTGCTCATGTATCTGCATGATTTGCTGCATTTAATTTTCTTATTATACTAACCTGCTCAGTGTTTTTTAGTGTCCTCTATTGCTGTCACTACTCACTTTCTTGGATTTGCATTTAATTACTTGCCTTTCCAAATCCAAGCTCAAGGTGAGTTACAAATTTAGTACAGTAGGTACTTAGATTGTAAAACTAATTAACTAAGCATTCTCCCCATAGACACAATAACTGAAGCCCTAAGTTTTTAGTTGAGGCAATAGAGGGTGAAATGACTTGCCCAAGGTCATAAGAAATTGTTAATGGCAGAAGCAGGATTTGAACCCTGGCTTCCCTGGGTCTTAGCCCCTACTCTAACCACTAGACTCCTCCTCCTCCTTTTTAGGTCACAACCTTTGTTTATTGCTTTGTGTGCCATTTCTTGGACTTAAGAAAATATTTTAATTGCATATTATTTGTTGTATTTTGATATTTAATATATGTGTGTACATGTGTGACTGGGGATGAGCTTGCACATATTTAGTTGAGAAAAGGAGGATATGTGTATGTGAGAGAGAATGTGACTACAGGTGTGTATGGGTGAGAGAATGCGGTTTTGGGATTATGTGATATGTATAGAATGTGTGTGTGAGTGAGAGAGAATGTGGCTGCATTTGTAAGTCCATCTGAATAAGTGAAAGAAGGAAATTGTGTGTGTTTGTATGCTTGTGTTTGCATAGAAACATAGAAATATGATGGCAGAAAAAGCTCATATGGCCCATCTTGACTTTCCATCCATGAGTGTCTGTGCTGAGAAAACCAGCACTGTGCTGCCAATGTAGTTGACAGTGAGGTGCTGCTGAGGCAGAAGCTAGGAGGAGTTTGTGTCTTTTGTCACATTGGTGAAGTTTCCAGCGCAGGAGCATTAGGTATGTTAGGTCACAGCGGTATTTGGGAACATACTAGTGGATATTTGTATGCAGTATTAGCAGCATTTTGGGTACTGCGGCAACTCTGCCATGCTGCAGTATCCTATAATAGCATCAGATAGGGTCACACAGGTTACTAGGAGATTTTAGCTTTTCTGTTGGTACTGCAACATTGCACAGTGGGGGGTTCAGCTACATTTTCAATGGCAGTGTTTTGTGCTGGAAGGCACTGGAGAAGGTTGTGGAGAGGACCATTCTTTGTGGATGATTAAAACTGCAAGTCAGTCACCTCCAAGCCCAACTTTTCTCCATGATTCAACTCCTGGAAGAATGGATGCATTCTTCAGGGGAAAAGTGCCACATTCTAGGGATGTGAATCGTATTTCTGACAATTGAAAATATCGTACGATATTTTCAAAGTTGTCAGAAATCGGGGCTCCCCGAAACCAATAGGAAAACCCCACGAAATTGTTCGTGGGGTTCTCTTATCATTTTGGGGGAGGGCATGAAAAATGGCACACATAAACAAGCCCTAAACCCATCCAGACCCTTTAAAACTGCTCCCTTAGGTTCCCCCCCTCCCGACCCCCCCCCCCAAAACATTTTAAAATTACCTGGTGGTCCAGTGGGGTCCCGGGAGCGATCTCCCGCTCTCGGGTCGTCGGCTGCCACTAATAAAAATGGCACCGATTTTTAAAGATGGCGCCGGCCATCCATTACTCCTACCGTGTGACAGGGGCTGGCCAATGGCACAGATACCCTGTCACATGGTGTAAGGAATCAGGTAGGCGAGGATAAGGTAAAAGTAAAATAATATGTTTATTGGTATACAATCTTAAGTCCAAGTATTAAAAGTATCTAAGCATATACAGTTCTAAGCATATACAGTTCTAAGCTTAAGCATATACATCTGTATCCGTGCACAATATTTCGGCCAATACTCATTACACCCTTTTCATCATCAGCCTGGCAAGGAGAGAGCGCATCACAGGCGAAAAAAGGGGTCTTCACTTTGTACGTCTACAAAGGACAAAACATCACTTTGCTCTTCCGCAAAGGAACTCTCTCTCAGTTTGTCGTCCAAAGTTACCTTTCTTTTATAGTCTACTGTATGCCAGGTGCCGAAGGGTGCGTGCGAAGTAATCTTATGTTCATGCCAGGTGCTGGAAATGTGCGTGCCGAAGTAATCTTATCTTCATGCCAGGTGCAAGCTTATGTGCATGCGAAGTAATCTTATCTTTATGCCAGGTGCAAGCTTATGTTTATGCCAGGACAGGATTGCTCACTATCTGTGCCAGCAGTTCAAGGATAGATAGTCAGGTCATCTCCACTCCAGGCCGAATGTCAGTGCTGCAGCTGATTCTGCAATATCCCTTACACATGGTAAAGGCAAAGGGCCATCGGTGCCATTTTTATTAGTGGCAGCCGACGGCCAGAGAGCGGGAGATCGCTCCCGGGACCCCCACTGGACCACCAGGTAATTTTAAAATGTTTTGGGGGGGGGGGGGTCGGGAGGGTGGGGGAAGCTAAGGGAGCAGTTTTAAAGGGTCGGGGTGTTGGGGTTTTTTTATCGGCTCAGGCGCAGCCGATAAAAAAAAACCCGATCGGACCGCACGAAGGAAAATTCACGATGTGAATCGGAACCAGAATTGGAACCAATTCCGGTTCCGATTCACATCCCTACCACATTCCTTTTATGGGAGGAAACATAGCAGATGGAAACCAGTTTTTTTTATATAATATAACCTCTTCACTCACTGCCTATCATTAGATATGTTCTCTTTTTCCCACTACCCACCATTCACCCTTTTTCTTTTCCCTCTTCTTCAGTATGGGGTAGATTTTCAAACCCTGGCGCGTGTAAACCCCGAGATGCGTGTAAGTGCTAGGGCTTTAAAATGGGGCGGTCCGGTGGATGGGACGAGGCGGTCCCAGGGGCAGGGCAGGGCTAGAGGCGCCCGGTAGGGTGCCAGTGCGCGCAACTTGCTCCTGCTCCTTGGCAGGAGCAAAAGGTAAGACAAAAAAAAACTGGGGGAGTTAGGATAGGGATAGGGGGAGGGCAGGATAGGGGACGGGGAAGGGAGGTTAGGGTAGGGTGTTGGGAAGTTCCCTCCCAGTGCGCTCCTTAATTGGAGCGAACTGGGGAAGGCCCCAATGTGTCGCTGCACGATTTTGCAGAATTAGACCCCCCCCTTGTGCGCGCCGACCTGGCATTTTATAACATGCGCATGCTGGCGTGCACATGTTATAAAATCATGCATCCATGTGTGCACGCTGGGTAGCGCGCACACATGGACGCACGCGCGTAGGTTTTGAAAATCCACCCCTATGTGTATAAATCTAGTAACTGTATTAGTCCTGGAGAAAACTGTAGACTTTGTAGTTTGATATACCTTTCAAAGGACTGACTAAACAGATGTTGTAGTACATGAACCTTTGAAACTACACAGGTCTCATGAAAAGGGGGGTTTGTCCTTTAAAAGATTTCATGACCTACAAAGGCTCCTTTTGTATACATGTAGTATATTTGTGATGTTTTCCTTGCTCTCTCTTCAGAAGAAGTTGGTTGATTGCTCTTGGAATAGATGGATTGGTTCTTAATTGCTATGGCAAGCCCTCCTGACTGGAACAATCAAATTAATGCAATCTAAAAATATCAAGAACAAGAACTGAAATGGGAGGAATCGGAGGATAGCAAATCTTTAATAGCTCATCTATGATGGCTTTATGATGATGAGTCCGAATGACGGTATATAAAACTCGATAAAAATAAATAAATAAATGTCTAAATATATATATTAAAAGATAGGGAACAGAGAGTTTAGTGCATAGGCAAACAGACATGCACTCACATCTTCTAAATGTACGTCCATAATTACAGTGCTGGCAGTTATAAACTGGCAATTTGTGTTGATTCTGCCACCTGCTTCAGCTCTTTTGACTTAAGTGGAGACACCTGTGGATTGTTTGTCCATAACTAAACTCCTGTTCACAATTTTAGAGAGCTTGCTTACACTGCCCTAATGCCCTTATTTGATTTGAAATTAAACACCCATACCCCCAACTCTAAATTAATATTGGGGAGGGAACACAATTGTCAAATAGCCACTGTAGTTGAAAAGTAACTTCTCTTAAAAAATTTGGGTAAATTATGTTGCTAAAAGCACCTGCATACTTGGTACCTGCTATTTGTGTGGGTAGTCAGAAGAAGTGAGAGAGCGTATGTACTTTGGAAAATGGCAAGTTTGCACACTAACTTCCCCCCCCCCCCCAACCTCAGTATACTCAGGAAAATAACTGTTTCCCATGGCTAAAAGCCTGGGAAACAGGCTTTTAGCCATGGGAAACTTTTACTTTTACTTTTAGCTTTTACTAAAAGCTAAAAGTATGCCCATACATACTTTTAGCTGGGCAGAGGACTGCCATTTTCAGACAGGGCAATCTAGGCAAGTTAATTAGTTTTATTACATGTAGGTTGCTTTTAAAAATTGTCCTCGATGTGGTTGTCTGGGAGAACCTGAATTAGTAAATCATGCAAGCTCAGCGTATATTGAAGCTCACAGATCTTTGTGGCTGAAAAAAGAATCCAGCATTTCTATCAATAACTTGAAATAAAGCAGCAGCGGTATTATATTGACTGCTTTCCTCAACATTTAGGAGAATATAATTTGCTATTTTTCAGCGTCAAAAGATCAGTTGTGTCCAAGAGATACAAATTTTAAAGGTTAAAGCCAGCAATAATGATTTATAGTGTCTCAAGTTAAATCCTCCATATAAATTCAAAGCCTTGAGCCTCAAATCTGACATATAAGAACAAGCTTTCCTCACCTCCACAGGCTATCACTGTAGCAGTGATTTTTCATAAAGTCATGTGGTGACTCATGATGCTATGACAAAAGATGCTGCCGTTAGCTATTAACTTATGGAATTTGAGAACATGCTTTATTATTTTCATTTAATCAATTCACCTTTTAAGAAACTAATATAGACTGTGCCCAAACAAATACATTGTAATTTCAAATTGTCATTTATGTTTATGTCAAGGAAGCAGAATTCTGGCACTCATGCCTTAAAATCAAACAAAAAAAAAAAAGATAATAATATATCATCTTTGTACACTGATAGCGATTAAACATATGCAGGCAAGAAAGACTCATTACTGATTGATAAATTTAGTCTTCTCAACAGTGCCAGTGGAAAAAGATTAGTATAATTAAATGCCACAGTCAAATCCCATTTGTTTTGGAAAGTAAGCACTGAAAAAAACCCCCAACATATAAATGAGAAGGTATTTTAGCAATTTCAGAGTAAACTTACTATGGAACAATAAATCTTCTGATCTCTGATTTATTGAGTACATGAGGCTGCAAAGTCACCATCACAAATAGGTAAAGAAAGAAGGCACATCTATGCTTGCAGAAGTAAAAGTGATATGGAATTTTAATTTAATCTAGGAAAATGCCAAAAATTCCAAAAATACAATGAATGAGGCTATTTTTTGTTCATTCTGAATGGAACAAACCAAAAAATAGCTTCCTATTCTTGAAAATGGTTGACACTGGGCCTAGTTCTGGATACCAAGACCGGGCATTGTTTTGGCCTAGAAAGGCCCAAGCAGGGGCACCAGTGTCCCTATTTTGTTTTTATTAGTTTGGGATTTTTTGTTTGTTTTTGCTATTTTTTTGTTTAATTTTTTTTCGGTTTGGCAAATAAACTGAACTGAAAACAACATTTAACAAAACAAATAAAAATGAAAAACCTCCAAAAACAAAAAAACAAACTGAATAAAAAATGTATGGCTGCACATCTCTAATCTCTTCCTATATTTGAAAATACTGCATCATTTTATTCATAAGCCTCCTGTGCCAGACCGTATCAAAAGCTTTTTTGAAATCCAAGTAGATGACAATGAGCGCTTTTCCTCGATCTAATTCCCTAGTCACCCAATCAAAAAAGTCAATCAGATTTGTCTGACAGGACCTTCCCCTGGTGAATCTATGCTTCCTCTGGTCCAGCAATTCTTCCAACTATGGATGGTTCACTATTCTTTCTTTCAGCAGTGTCTCCATTACATTTCCTACCACCGTGGTGAGGCTAACTGGCCTGTAGTTTCCAGCCTCCTCTCTGCCCCAGAGTGGTGTTAAGCAGAGTGCTGCAAGGATCGGTGTTGGGACCGGTCCTGTTCAATATCTTTGTGAGCGACATTGTGGACGGGATAGAAGGTCTGTCTTTTTGTGGATCTGCAACAGAGTGGACATACCGGAAGGAGTGGAGAGAATGAGACAGGATTTAAGGAAGCTGGAAGAGTGGTTGAAGATATGGCAGCTGAGATTCAATGCCAAGAAGTGCAGAGTCATGCATATGGGATGTGGAAATCTGAAAGAACTGTATTTGATGGGGGGTGGAGGGCTGATGTGCATGGAGCAGGAGAGAGACCTTGGGGTGTTAGTGTCTAATGATCTGAAGTCGGTGAAACAATGTGACAAGGCAATAGCTAAAGCCAGAAGAATGCTGGGCTGCATAGAGAGAGGAATATCTAGTAAGATAATGGAAGTGATGATCCCCTTGTACAGGGCCTTGGTGAGGCCTCACCTGGAGTACTGTGTTCAGTTCTGGAGACCATATCTCCAAAGGGACAGAGACAAGAAAGAGGCAGTCCAGAGGAGGGCGACCAAAAAGGTGGATGGTCTTCATAAAATTACTTATGAGGAGAGGTTGAAGAACCTAAATATGTACACCCTGGAGGAGAGAAGGAGCAGGGGTGATATGATACAGATTTTCAGATACTTGAAAGCTTTTAATCATCCATGGTCAACAACAAACCTTTTCCGTTGGAAAAAAATCAGTAGAACAAGGGGTCACGATTTGAAGCTCCAGGGAGGAAGACTCAGAACCAATATCAGGATGTATTTCTTCATGGAGAGGGTGGTGTATACCTGGAATGCCCTTCCGGAGAAAGTGGTGAAGACTAAAACTGTGAAGGATTTCAAAGGGGCATGGAATAAACACTGTGGATCCATAAAGGCTAAAGGATAGGAATGAAGAGAAGAGCCATGGAGGTGGGCTACTGGAGGCTCCTACCTGATGATTACTACCCTTACTCAATAAACCTTTGCAACTCCAACATTGCTCTCTGCTTCAACAGCAAGGGGAAATATGGAAAAGAGGATTTGCATTCAGATAACAACCAACAAGGACTGAACATCACAATCTGGGTAAACAAAGAAGCATGCGGGTAGCTTGCTTATTACGGCGGTTACTATATTAAGCCTGATACATCACTTTCAATGCATATTCAGAGTCACTCTCTGCTTCTACGGCAGGGGGAAATGTGGAAAACAGGATTTGCATTCAGACAACATCCAACAACGCATTGATCTGTGCAGTCTGGGCAAGCAAGCATTGGGGTAACTTGCTTGATACGGCGGTTACTACCCTTAACCATTAAGCCTTATGCTCACCTTTGATGCAACTCCAACATTACCCTCTGCATCAATGACAGGGGATGGCAGGAAATTTGAATCAAACAGTTACCAACAAGGGCCCTGAACTTGGTGGTTATGAAATAGATAAGTATGGGAAAATAAGTGTGGGAGCTTGCTGGGCAGACTGGATGGGCCGGTTGGTCTTTTTCTGCCGTCATTTCTATGTTTCTATATGTTTCTATTTGAAAATCAGATGTAATAGGTCGATTTTAAAAGAGTTGCTCATGCAAAAAAGCCCATTTATGTGTGTATGTGGGCTGCACACGAGCAACACAGATTTTAAAAAGTGAAGTGTGTGTGTATATACCGGTGCATACATCAAAAATAAGATAGCAGAAAAGGGGCAGGGCATGGGTGGAGCATGAGCTCCAGGGCTGGGCCAACAGTTATGTGCTTAACTCCGTATTTTAAAACCGGAGACTCTGGCATGCATTGACTTGTTATCCATGTAATTTTAGTGCTGCAACTGATGAGGAGCAAGTCTGTAGATCTCGAGTTTTAGGGCTTACAGGACTGGGTGAGGTGTCTGGGTCAACTGGGGGGAGTGCAGAGGGGGAAAACCTCAATATTAACTGGGCAAACTTATGGACTTGAAAAAATGGGTTGTCCTTCATGTGAGCATGATTTAAAATCCACCTACATATGTGCATATAAACTGACAAAGTCCTATTGAAGAAACACTCAAGCTAGCTATGCTCAAGTAACCTCTTAAAATTAGGAGCATACTTATGTGCAATTCGTGCATTTTAAAACATAACAAGTAAATTTTCAAAGGCCCGTGTGAACAAATACTGGCAGTTATGCACGTGGCCGGTCCCTGTGCGCGCTGTGTGCATTTTCTGAAGGGCCTGGCCACGTGCGTAACTACCAATACATGCACAATTGCCGGGCAAGGGTAGTTTATTCCAGCTGCTCCAATCGTCAGCAGTTGGTTCAGGATTCATTTTGTCATCTACCCACTGGGAGTCTGAAAGACCAGCTACATTTTTCCACCTCCTTAAGGGGACTCCGGAAGCCATGGTCCCTGATGTCACCCTTTTACCTCAACCCATGCAGCCATTAGGTGGCTCACCAAAGGCTCATGCCCCTTAGAGATCCTCTTGGAGGAACCATTGCAACATAATTGATTTTTTACCTGAGCCATTGGGGAGATTCTGAGAATATAAGGCCGACATTTTGCTGGTGAGATTGGAAATCCTGCCCATGATGTCATCTGTTAGTCTATTTAAGTGGCTGAGATCCTGATGGCGAGAGAAGCTACCTATATTGAGATCTGAGAGACTGAATATCCACAGTAGAGTAATATAGCAATGACAACAGATAAAGACCAAATGGTCCATCCAGTCTGCCCAGAAAGCTGCTTATAGTTGTAAATATTGTTCCATGCAGGTTATTCCCAAGCCTTCTGTTAAAGATAGTAACTAACACTCCATGCAGGTTACTCCCATGCCTTCTGTTAAGGGTAGTAACTGCTGCACCATGCAGTATACACCATGCCTTCTCCTAAACCACTATTTACCATCACAAAAAGAATGTCTCAGGGACAGTCTATTCCTTGCATTTTAAAATGTGGTTTCATATTCTTCTGTGAGAACTGTTTCTTCTGCACATGTGAGTTGTTTGAATTCTATTTGTACATTACCACTCTTTGAAACAGTTTCAGCTTTGCCTATGGTAGAATCTAAATGCACTTTGGGCCGGATTTTAAATGCCCTGCGCGCGTAAATCCGGCCAGATTTACGCGCGCAGGGTCCTCGTGCGCTGGCGAGACTATTTTGCAGAGGCCGCCGGCACGCGCACAGCCCCGGGACGCGCGTAAATCTCGGGGCTTTGTAAAAGGGGCGGGGAGGGGGCATGTCCGGGGGCGGGACCGGGGTCAGGGGGCAGTTTGGGGTGGGACCCGGGGCGTGGCGCCGGCCCGGGGGCGTGGTCGAGGCCTCCGGACCAGCCCCCGGGTCGGGTGATGACCCCACGCCTCTTGGGTTCCATCTAGCTTCCTGCTCTACCTCGGCTCTCCTTGGGAACTACTGCAGTGACTTGTGAGTTCTCAGCCGGCCTTCCCCACTCCTTGGGGTTGTGCCGTATCCTTCGAAGACTGTTTGCACCGTCCCGCTCCTTGGGCCGCACTCACCTACTCCAAGACTACCCTGAGCTTCCCCGCTCCTCGGGGCTTGCTCCTTGTGATTCTACAATTGATAGCTGTCCTGCTGCACGGGCCTGTTTCTCCATTAGCCAGCTACCCTCCGATCTCCAGGTACCTGTCTTTGTGAGCTACTGGACTTGGGCTCGGGCTCTCCGCCCCGGGGGGGTTCGCCTACATTCTCCCTCTACGCCCACTGTGCTGTAGCTCCTCCCCTTGGGCTGCACCATCGGAGAATATCCTGCTTAGTTGTTCGGGCGCCCATCATCCCGTGATCGGGATGATGGGCGCCCGAACAACTAAGTGCCTGGTGCCCTCTCTCTTCAGTCTCTCCAAGTGCCATCTACAGACTGCTACCCTATGGGGGTCATCTCCTGGTCTCTGGGGCTTTCCCCTCGAATGTGCTCAGAGCTTCCCTACACTCCAACACCTCGCCTGCTGATGGTGCGGACCTGTGGGGCTCCTCCCCACAGGCTATATCAACTCGCACCTCGGGCCAAGGGTCTACCTACACACTAATCCTATCAACTGTAAATGGTCACATTCAACTCAAGGTGGGTTTAGGGGGTGGTTTTATATACACAATCAGGAATTAACTGCAAATTTTAAATCACTGAAAAATTTCTATCATTTGAATTGATAAAAGGTACAAGAGGAGTTGATTTGTACAATGAAGTATATACAGTACAGTATCTATAATAAGCAGGTTAATGCCAGAGTTTCTGATACTCCAGCTAAAGCACGGATTCCAGTCTTGGAGTTTAAGCACACTGTGTATCTCAAATTATACTAATTAGTACACTGCATGCTCTTGGTTTGAATGTACGTTTACAGAATTTAGCAAAGTATAGCTTCATTCCATGCCAGAGTATCTGAGAACCAGCTAAAGCTAGAACTCCACTCTTGGGGTTTAAACAAACACTATGCAGTCCAAATTAATGATAATTAGGACACTGCATATTTCAAATTTAAATGTACCTTTACAGCATTACCAAATCATAGCTTCAGGTTCATGCCAGAGTTTCTGATAGTCCAGCTAAAACAAAGACTCCAGCCTTAGAGTTTAAACACGTGCTGTGCAGCAGACAGTATTGTTAATTAATGACACTGTACACTCTAGGTTAAAGATATATTTGCAGAGTTTACAAAACCACCATTTCCAACAGAACTCCCCATAACCAATTTTCAAATGCTAGGCTTTTAACAGCATAGGTTCAGCAGCCTGTATGAATGATACAAATTTCAGAACAAAAATCAGCCAGTTATCATCCATGCAGGCAGAAACATATTCTAGAACAGTGGTTCCCAAATGTGTCCTGGAGAACCCCCAGGATATCCACAGTGAATAAGATGAGATAAAATGCATGCTATGGAGGCAGTGCATGCAGATTTATTTCATGCATGGGAACCTCTGATCTAGTCAAAACTGAGCTTTTAGTCATATCGAATAAGCAGCCACTCCCGGTCATCCCCCCTGCCTACTCTGCTACTAACTTCCCACCTCACACTTGCAACCTAGGAGTTATTATTGATAATCACCTCTCTTTCAAACCATTCATCAAATCCATTATAAAGGACTGCTACTTTAAACTGCAAACAATAAAGAAGCTCAGACCCTTGCTACATTTCAATGATTTCCGTACAGTCCTTCAAGCTATTATCTTTTCAAAGATTGACTACTGTAATGCGCTCTTACTTGGCATTCCCGCAATTCACACTAGACCACTCCAACTTCTACAAAATGCCGCCGCTCGCATCCTGTCAAACACAAAGAAAAGAGATCACATCACCCCCGCACTTATGGAACTACACTGGCTCCCTATACAGTCACGAATTCTTTATAAAACTCTCTCAATCATACACAAAAGTCTATTAAACTCCAACCTCAACTGGCTCAACCCCCCCTCGTACCCCGTACCTCCAAGAGACCTACACGCCCAGCACTCCAAGGAACACTCCAAGCCCAATCTATTAAATCCTTTAAGCTTTCCTCCACTATTAACAGAGCCTTTTCTCTGGCCGGCCCCACGATATGGAACTCTATGCCCCATGATATTCGCACTGAGACCTATACCCCCACTTTCAAAAAGAAACTTAAAACCTGGCTCTTCCAACAAGCTTACTCCATCACACCCCCTATTACATAACTCCCCCTCCGACCCTTACCCTTACTCGGATTTCCTGATATGACCACCTCTATGCCTGTCGATTTGGTACTGTGCACTAATTCTGTATATAGTTTTGATGTAAATAGTTTTGATGTAAGGGCTCCCCCCTAATTTCAATTATATGTTTCCTAGTTCAGTATATTATCTGTTTTATGTAAGGGCCCCGCCCAATGGTTTTGTGTTCACTGTAAACCGATGCGATGTGCGAACGGTCATCGGTATAAAAGAAACGTTAAATAAATAAATAAATAAATAGTCAACTTTCTCTATTAAGTGTGCATTGCATTTTTCCTTGAAACTGCCTTTGGTCAATAACGTAAAACCACTAAGGAGAAAGTCACAAACCCCTTTGCTTTAATTTTACTGCTCACTTAATTAAGGTTCTGTGAGATATGGAGGTGCTAATTTTAAGTTTTTACAATTACTGAGGTTTCTATCTCGCTGACTTTTCTCTGACCTGTGCTGTGCAGATTTAGCCTTTTCTAATGTTTCCTTTAACTTCTTATAGTACCTACAGGTATTGCATTCCCCAACCAGAGCACTTAACCTTCTTTCCAAGTAAGTAACAATCTCTTTAAAACAGGATGTGAAATAGCTTAAGCATGCTGTGTTTCTGTCTCTTCGTCAGCCTCAGACTCCATGACATGGTTGTATCTTCTCCTAGAAACACCAAGCTACCTCATTTATTTTACCAAGCATTGGTGATTCTACCCTGCCTTCAGCTGCTCTCTAAGCAGATTTTCCTAGAAGCTGACTGCTAGGGTTTTCGGGGAATTATAGTCCCTAAAGGCAGCTGTGATACTATGATACTAAATACTGTTTTAACCCAAGCAACCCCTACTAAGGGGAATTTCAAAAGATTTACCCACGGTTAAGCACAGGGATACCTGTTAACTCATCACACATGGTCCCATGTTTCAAATATCTGCTTCAGAAGTACTTCAGACTAACAGGCCGATTCAGTATGGTGCGCTCGGCCGAGCGAACCTTTAGCCCCGGTTTGGCTGCGCGTTTTCGACGTGCTATTTTTACCCCTTATACAGTAAGGGGTAATAACGTGTCGAAAACGCGTGGCCAACCCCCCCGAAACTAATAGCGCCCGCAACATGCAAATGCATGTTGATGGGCCTATTAGTTATTCCCGCGCGAAACAGAAAGTAATATGTGCAGCGAAGCCGCACATTATACTTTCAGAAAGTAACGCCTGCCCAAAGGCAGAAGTTAATTTCAGCCGGTACAGGGAAAGTGTACAGAAAAGTAGAAAAAACTGCTTTTCTGTACACCCTCCGACTTAATATCATAGCGATATTAAGTCAGAGGCCCCAAAATTTAAAAGAAAAATTTTTAATTTAAAATCTGCCCACAGTTCGTGGGTTGGAAGACGGATGCTCAATTTAGCCGGCGTCCGTTTTCTGAACCCGTGACTGTCAGCAGGTTCGAGAACCGACGCCGGCAAAATTGAGCGTTGGCTGTCAAACCCGCTGACAGCTGCCGCTTCTGTCAAAAAGGAGGCACTAGGGATGCACTAGTGTCTCTAGCACCTCCTTTTACTGCAGGCCCTCATTTAAATACTCGATCGCGCACCCAGGAGAGTGGCCTGGGCGTGTGTTGGGAGAGCGGGCGCTCGCCTCGGAGCACCAGATCTCCCGTGGTTTTTACTGTATCGGCCCGTAATTGCATAGCTGCACTCATTTAGAGCTGTTCAACTCTTCACATCAATACTTTGTGGGAAAAAAAAAACAACCCAACAACACAAATTTGCAGGCCTTTAAAGTAAGGTTGCTCTATAAAAACAAGCAATCTTTTTTTTTTTTTTTTTTTTTAAATCAAACAATGCTACAAATTTTACTAAAGAATTCCATTCAAGTTCACAATTCATTCCAAATGATTCAACGGTTTTTAATTTTTCAAGATTACTCATTAAAATTTAAAGGGATCAGTATTCAGAAGAAAATGACTAGATAATTTAGCCAGAAAACTCTTATCAGCTAACTTACATGGGATATTCATCAGCATGGTTATGCTGCTGAAAATCCCCTATTTGGTGTTACTTAGCCAGATAAGTTATATCCAGCAGTTAGACCTGTTCTATGTCAGGTCTAATTTGTCCGATTAACTTAATCGGATAAATTAGATGCAACTCTATTATTGCTCTCTGCTTTAACGGCAGGGGGGAAAGAGGAAAATGGGAACTGGATTCAGACAGCAACCAACAATGACCCTAACTTTTATGGTCTGGGGAAACAAATAAGCATGGGGGTAACTTGCTGATGTGGCTGTTTCTACCCTCAACCAATAAGTTTGATACTTTTGATGTAACTCCAACACTGCTCTCTGCTTGAATGGCAAGAAATAATGGGGAATTGGACTCAGACAGCAATAAAGAAGCACCTTGGCTTTTATGGTCTAGTAAACTAAGTATGGGGGTGACCTATACAGATTGGCAGATACTACCGAAGCTTGTTGGGCAGACTGGATGAACCGTTTGGTCCTTTTCTGCTGTCATTTCTATGTTTCTATGACTATCGATACTTATTCAGCTAACAGTGTCATTCATCAATTTGCTATAGGCCGTTATCGTGTACATTACAGTGTTATCATGCACGCTGTCTCCGTAATACATGCGATAAATGGCGTATCGCAAATGCAAATTTCACATTACTATTAAAGTGGGCAGAGTGTGGGTATGATAAATGTAAAATAGGGTTGGTTAGCACTTCCTGCTATCCCTTTCGCACATTATCGCGGGTTTTTACCGTGGCAAATAATTACACTATTTTTCTTGGCATTACAGGCAAAAAAAAAAAAATAGTTATCGCACCCAGTATTGTATTTTGCGAGTGAAAAATCCTCCAAACATAACACACACACCTATCACGCCTTCCTGGACCAAAAAAAATGCCAATTTTTACCAGGTCAACTCTATTAAAGCCATTTTGTTTGTGTCAAGTGAACTTGTAGAGGCATATATGATGCCTCACCAGGCTCGTCACAGTCGAGAACATATAGAAGAAGAACAACAGTCAAGGCCGCTTCCAAGACATTTCATGGAAGTACCAGCACCGCATGCAGAGGCTGTAGTACCACCGGCTCAGAGCCTGTTCGAGCGTCCAGCACGCAGGCGGCCACAGCGCTGGAGATGCAGGGAGCATATATTTCCACCACGCACCTCCCTCCCAGATCCCCCATGTATCCCT
The DNA here is from genome assembly GCF_901001135.1 of Rhinatrema bivittatum. Classification (NCBI taxonomy): domain Eukaryota; kingdom Metazoa; phylum Chordata; class Amphibia; order Gymnophiona; family Rhinatrematidae; genus Rhinatrema; species Rhinatrema bivittatum. Next base: position 102,514,905 of record NC_042617.1, on the reverse strand, counting down.
GCAGGAGGCCAGGAGAGCATGCTGAGTGGCAGCCAGATTTGGCAAAACCTTATAGAAAGACACTTTGCCTGATAGGCCTCGCCTACCACTTCCCCTTCCAGGGAAGATGCGTCAGAGGCTGGTTAGCTGCTGTTCTCCTCGCTATCCCTTTTCTTCCTCTCAGTGGTTGGCTGTATAAGTCATCCTGTTGCCTAAACCACCTATGGCTACTCAGCATTCATCTTCACAATGCACCAATACGCTGTACTTGAAATACACTACTGAAAGTTAACATTACATGAAAGACATGTTGCAGCCACCATTTGTTCTGCCTGATAGTGACAGTAAAAGAGGCTTGTGTGACATTAAAGTTTATTGCCTACCTAGCATGGTATCGCCTGAGAGCCATCACTAACGGACTGCATTCTACCATTCACATGTGGATGACATAGTGCCATAAGTGTGATGGCGGCCCACATGGACCCTGGAGAGCTACACCTACACAAATGCAGGTGATGGCCTTTATATATTGATTTCTTCACAGACCCACATTTTGTGCCACCTAAGCCCTTCAAGGGCCCCATCTCAGAACACTGCAGTAATTATGGGTGATACATGCCCTTGACAGAAGTATTTCCTGTGGCCAGCTATAGATAATGTTTGTATAGGAAGAACTCACCCAGCCTCATTAGCAGTTACTGCAAGCTGGCACACACCTCTGTGTTATTTTATGACAAACATTGCAGAAACATAGGCCTTGCACATGTGTAGGTGCATGAACTAGAACTTGGAGTCCCTCCTGCTAACATAACTGAGTGTGTGACTCGGTGACTGACATGGGACGTGTGGCTTGTTCAATCAGTGTGTGTGGGTTCTCTTGCTTTCGGAGGTTGTTCCTTTGGGCCTGCTATCCAATACCACTTAGCAGGCAGTGTGTGTACCAAAACTGCACACAGACAGGTTTAGCATTGCATTGATCAAGTGTTTGCACTCTGGAGAAGGCGTATCTCTGACAGGGCAGCGTATGAACAGCGGTAGGAGTGGTCTGATTGGTTGTACTGCTAATTTTCCACAAGTACACTCACAGTTAATATGTAGTGTTCACAGAGGGGAAGAGGTGTTCTAATTGGGCATGGAGAAACATCCAGTATGCTTAAAACATTTAATGTTATACTTTACATTTGCCTGTTATGGTCATGGTCTCTCCCCCACACTGATGTTTTAGCACAAACTAATTGTAGTAGGACAAATAGCGCTGATATTATGGGGTGTGCTGCCTACGCACACCTAGGCCTGGCCCAGAGGCTTGGAAAATAAGGAGGGAGGAAGTGCTGGTAAATAAACTGCCCAGTAAATGTGGGAATGCTATGATGCATGGAACAGGAAGTGTAAAGCTATGCCTATAGGGCCATGATGATGCTTTACACGCTGCATGTGCTGAGAAACCTGGTGCAAGGTTGTGTGTGTGTGTGTGTGTGGGGGAGGGGGGGGGGGTTGCTGTTGATTCGATGGCATGCGCAACACGCATTGCGGAGCTCCTGTTACATAGTCCCTATTTGCTCTCATGGTTCTCATTTGCCACCTCTCCATTGCTCGTATCATGCACAGTTCACATAGAGGTTGCCACATCAGCCCCAGTTTTTCACACTCTTCCTTACCTTACACGTATTATACAGACCCTCAAGCTATGCCAGTACAGGTATGGGAGCCAGAGTGTTGACATCAGCCTGGTCCCCAGCACCAGCAGCAATGTTGACTGAGGTCTTTAAAATCATGAGAAGTCTTGAACAAGTAGATGTGAATCGATTATTTACATTTTCAGATAATAGAAGAGCTAGGGGGCACTCCATGAAGTTAGCAAGTAGCCCATTTAAGACTAATCGGAGACAATTCTTTTTCACTCAATGCACAATTAAGCTCTGGAATTTGTTGCCAGAGGATGTGGTTAGTGCAGTTAGGGGTAGATTTTATAAATTTGCGCACACGTGTACTTTTGTTTGCTCACCAGGCACGAACAAGAGTACGCAGGAGTTCAATAGATAAGCGCGTAGCCACGCGTATCCATTAAAATCTGGGATCGGCGCACGCAAGGCTGCCCAAAATCGGCAGCCTGTGCGCTCCAAGCCGCGCAGCCTGCCTCCGTTCCCTCCGAGGCCGCTCCGAAATTGGAGCGGCCTCGGAGGGAGCTTTCCTTCCAACCCCCCCCCCCACAACTTCCCCTACCTAACCCCCCCCCCCCCGGCCTTATCTAACCCCCCCCCTACCTTTGTTGAACAAGTTACGCCTGCTCGAGGCAGGCGTAACTTTGTGCACGCCGGGCCGGCTGCCGTGCGCTATGTTCCGGTCCGGGGGCTGGTCCGGAGGCCGCGGCCATGCCCACGGAATGCCCTGGATGACACGCCGGCCGCATCACGCCCCCTGACACGCCCCCTGATGCACGCCAGTCGCGACATGCCCCCCGACACGCCCCCCCCCCCCAGGAAAGCCCCGGGACTTGCATGCGCTGGAAGCCTATGCAAGATAGGCTCGGCACGCTCGGGGGGGTTTGGGGTAGGTTTTCGGGGGTTACGCATGTAACCCTCTGAAAATCTACCCTTAGTGTAACTGGGTTCAAAAAAGGTTTAGATAAGTTCTTGGAGAAGTCCATTAACTCCTATTAATCAAGCTGACTTAGGGAATGGCCTCTGCTATTACTGGTATCAGTAGCATGGGATCATCTTGGTGTTTGGGTACTTGCTAGGTTCTTGAGGCTTGATTTGGCCTCTGTTGGAAACAGGATGCTGGGCTTGATGGACCCTTGGTCTGACCCAGCATGGCAATTTCTTATGTTCTTATGAGTTTACTTAGTGCAGGGGTAGCCAACTCCAGTCCTTGAAAGCCTCAAACAGACTCTGTTTTCAGGATATCCATAATGGATATGTATGAAATAGATTTGCATACAGTGGAGGCAGTGTATGCAAATCTATCTCGTGCATATTCATTGTGGATATCATGAAAACCAGGTCTGTTTGTAATTCTTGAGGATCAGAGTTGGCCACCCCTCACTTAGCACAAGCAGAAGCAATACATGGGAAATCTTTAAACACTGGTTGAAGCACCAGAACATGCCAATTTTTTGAATAATACTTTGAATCTCATGTGCTTTATCAGAAAACTTTAACATGCATGTTATTCTATCATCCTTCTGCTTAGGATGATCTTGTATTAAAAGATTTCTATTAAAATATCGTGCTCGAAGATAAGGCTGTTAAACCACATATATGGCGTACCTCCATTCTAATAATTAATCTCTACTCCAAAATGCTTGAATTTTAAACTCTCTTATCTCTGTGCAATTGTGTCTAACTCTCAAACACTGACCAATAGGGAGTCATTTGTGTAATGCTCTGGAATGACAACTCTAATATCTCAACAAATAATTTTTATCAGTAGGTTTTCAATAAACAGACATTTTTAATATCCCATGAACTTTTATTATGATCAAATACAAAAATGAAATTTGTGAAAGGTGAAAGATAAGAATTAATTATAAGGTGCTGAAAATTATTCACCTGTTGCCCTGTTCCTTGCTATAACAAAAGGACATCGTCTATATATCTTCTCCATAAAGCAACATGTTTCCACCACTCAGAAGAGTATAAAAACTCTCTTCAGAATGGGCTATATACAAATTAATTACATTTGGTGCTAAACTAGCACCCATAGCTACTCCTCGAACTTGTAAATAAAAATCACTGTCAAAATGAAAATATTTATTATCTAGAACTACTTGTGCTAATCACGTCAAAAATTCTGAAGGAGCCTGCAGGGGTTGTGGCAGCTGGTCTAACGTTTCACTCGTTGTAAAGTCTGGTCTTGCATATTTGTGTGCAAGGCTTCAGTGTCAAAAGCAGCAAAGGTGATGGACTGAATATCTTCTGCAAGTGGTTGTAAAATATTCAAAACGTGTGCAGTGTCCGTAATATAAGACTTGCTTAAAGGTACAAATGGTCAAAGAATAAATCCACAACTATGAAGGCTCCAGAGCTGATCCCTTCCCAGAGATTATAGGGAGGCCAAGTGGGTCATTAACAGATTTATGAACTTTAAGTAATACATATATCACTGCACTTTTGGCATAAGATACTTGTAAACATCTTCTGAAGTCAAAAACTTCTCTCTATTGCTCATTCCTTTCATGTTCCTTGTTATTGTGATCCACTTAGCCTGACATTTTGTTATTATAGGTGGAATATAACTGTATTAAAATAAATAAATAAATAGACAAAAATGGAGTCAGGTGAGCTTCTTACTATGTGCGCTGGGTCCTTAAGGTCAAAACCTGGTAAAGTCATAAATTCAAGGAAATTTAGAGCATGAGCTGACATTTACACAATTACATATACCTTGAAGCCATTTAGCACTAACAAGTTAAGGTAATCAATATTAGCAATGTAGGGGGAATACCTGAAAAATATCTGGATTTTTACCTCTCCAGATGATTAGGTGTAAACTCCCTTCTTCCCATCCCTGATGTCAAGTATTCCACCCTCACTAATCTTTGGTCTTCACTTCTCTCTCACCTATTGTTGTGAACAGTGTGAACGTGAGCCCCTTTGCCGTGGCCCAGTTGATGCAACCTCAGAGCCCAAGGTCTGTGCCAATAGCAGGCTATTGAGTCTTTATGTGGGCCAGGCTAAGGCAAAGTCCAGAATGGTCCAGGAGTCAGGGCGGGCGGCTGGCAAGGAAAAGTCTGAATCTATAACTAAGGTCAGATCCAAAGACCAGGCTGAGGCTGAAGACCCAGCTGAAGCTGAAGACAAGGCTGGGGTGAGGCTGAAGCTGGGGATGAGGCTGAAGACAAAGCAAGGCTGATGCTTAAGACAATGCAAGCCTAAGGCTGAATTCTGTAGATGAGACAAGGTTGAGGCTGAAGATAAGGCAAGTCTGAAGTTGAAGACAAGGCAAGTCTGAGGCTGAAGATGAGGCAAGGCTGAGTCTGGAGACGAGGCTGAAGACAAGGCTGAGGCTGAAGGCTGGAGATGAGACACAGCTGAGGCTGAAGGCTGGGGACAAAGCAAGGGAACTATTTGCTGAAGCATTATAAGGGCGTTTGAGGTGGCCTTATATATTAGAAGGCTGATGAAGTCATCTAAGGGTGCTGCAGGGGTTTTCCTGCCATAGGCCCTTTTAAGTGTCCTGGCATTGGTGCATGTGTGCGCTAGAAGGGGATGGTGGTGTCCAACCGTGCCGGTTGTGATGACAGCTTTCAGTCAAAAAGAAGTTCCTAGTGGGGTCTGGTAAGTGCGCCAGCTCACAGGGTCATCCTCAATTCCAGGTCCTGCCCTTTCTCTACCTAGCTGGCTGCCAGCAGCAAAGAGAAGCATAATGCCATGTGTAGCCACCTCTAAGTCTGAGTCTAAACCAAGTGATTCTAGCAGTCTCATTGCATTTTGAATTGTGCAGGGCTCTGCAGTGTCATCTATGAAGCCTCAGTATGGTTTGAACCAGAATGAGGATGTCAGAATTGTTTGTTTAGACTCACACTCTCAGAAGGGACTATAAGAAGTAATATATAATGTCAATGAGACAGAGTGGAGGACCTGAGGTTGGGGTGGTAGAAGAGGGGAGGACCAGGGAGTGGTGGGGGTGGGGGTGGTGAGGATTCAGGTTGGAGAGTGGGGAGGACCTGGAATTGGGAGGGGAAATATGTTGAAAGAAGGGGGAGGATCTAAGATTTGGAGAGAGAATGGAGGAAGAGAGGGGAGAACCTGGGGTCAGGTTGCTCCATGAAGGAGCCAATGCTACCTTAGCCAGAGTGACCCTGGGTGGCCTCATGGAGGAGAGGATAGCAAAGGAAGAGACTGGGACAGCAGATGATGCTCGGAGCTCCTTTCCCAGTCCAACAGATAAGCTAAGACTCAATCTTTTCCACTTTTGAAATTCCCTCATATTTCCTGAGTCTGCCAGAAAAGCCAGGAGAGATGTCCAGATCAGCTAGCATTGCTCCAATGTGCTTTTGAAAGTAATGGCAGTTTACATAAGGGCGGGCATGAGAAGCAATGCTAGGGCAGGGAAAAAGGCGGAGAGACTATGCCATTATAAATAAAAGTGGTGAGAAGTGAGGCAATCGACTTAGGTAGCATAAAATACTGTCCAGAACGGAAGCAATGAGAGGAACAGCCACAATTAGAAAAGAGAAGGACTGGAGCAGGGAAAGGAACATGTTTAGGACAATGATGCAGAAAGAAAAATGGGGAAGAGGGATTAGTACAGAAGGATGAAGGCAAGAGAGTGAAAAAAAAATGTAAAGTTGGAGGGAAGAGATTACAAGGAAAGAAAGCCAAAGGAGTAGAGGTAGCAGGGGAAGAGACAGAAACAAAGAAGATACTGCAGGAAAGAAAAGTAGAGGCAGTATGGAGATTTTACAGGGGAGAAGGATGGAGGCAAGGAGAAAAATGGCAGGAAGAGAGATTGTTAGGAAAAAATAAAGAGAAGGTTATGAAGAACACAAGAAGATCCAGGAAAGAAAAGAAGATTGCAGAGATGTGAGATAAAGAAGGGAGGAAAAAGTATTGTATGGGAAGGAAGAGGGGTTGTAGGTTGAAAGAGGGTGAAAATGGAGGGTAATTGGTTTGGGGAGAAAGAGTCCAAGAAGACAGAGGAAGAAAAGAGATAGGAAATGGTGAAACAAATGTATCCTCTCTCCTACGTTCTCACAGAACAGGTAGATATGCTTAGAAGCTGGCTCAGACCGGACATAACTCACTGCACACCTGCTGCAAACCCAGGGGTTTATTCTTAACCAAAATGACGCGAGTGACAGACTTTTAAATAATATAAAAAACAGCTGATTTTCAAGCATGCTGTCAAAACAAGGTAAGAAAGCAAGAAATCAGCTGTTTTTTTATATTGTTTAAAAGGCTGATACTCGCATCTCTTGCAAGCCTCATTTTGGTTTCCCGAGAGTAATGTTTTGTAGGGATGTGAATCGTTTTCCATATCGTCTTAACGATAGAAATCGTGTGGCAGGGCAAGAAAATCGTCTTAGGCACGATTATTTCATTGAAAAATCGTTAAAAATCGTTTTTTCCGATTAGTGCGCACTAACTCGAGTTAGTGCGCACTAACTCGAGTTAGTGCGCACTAACTGAAAATGATACAAATAAACACTTTCCAGGTCACTGAAGGTCAGTTAGGAATGAATATGTGTTCCTATTGGCTGGCTGCCCTCTTATCTATTGATGTTACCACTGAGGTGATGGTTGGGGGGATGGGAAATGGAACTGGAAACTCACGAACACCAACAGAAAATGAAACAAAGTGTTGACACTTCCCAGGTCAGTAAAGGTCACTTAGGAATGAATATGTATTCCTATTGGCTGGCTGTGCTCTTATCTATTGATGTTACCAAGGTTTCCACTGAGGTAATGGTTGGGGGGATGTGAAATGGAAACAGTTGCAAGCTTGACAAAAAAAGTAATGTGATGATCAGCACTTCTTTGTTTATTATTTTAGTTAGCAGGCACCTGAAATGCTAGTGCATGTTGAATTTGCCAATCACTGTGCATTTTAGAAAGGTGGTCCTGGCTGGAACTGTACACAGTTCAAATATATGTAATTGATTGTTGGTAAGTGTATTTTTTAAGTAGCCACACTGGCACCAGTATGTTTACTTATCCTCTTACTTAACTCACTAGCTCAGCTTTGTAAGAAGGGCTTCTCTGCTTGTGTGTTGCTTTTCTTTGCTGTGAGGAGAGCAGAAACATCAGATCTGTATTCAATCTACTACAGTCATCTCTTATATTAACCTACTCAATTTTTTTTAAATGATTTGTTATATCACTGAATTAATAATTCATTATTATTAGGTGGTGGTGAATGTCTGGACCCCCGCTGGGCTTTTGGCAAGTCTTGTGGGGGTCAGGAGGCCCCCCCAAGGTGGCCAAAAGTCCCTGGGAGTCCAGCGGGGGTCTGGGAGCGATCTCCTGTCGCAAATCGTTTTTTCGTAAGGAAAATGGCGCCGGCCATAGCAGGGTGGGTTTTAGGGTTGCTTTAGCGTGCCGGTTTCCCCGCCCTCCCCCCCACTGGACCCCAGGTAATATAAGGCACTTTGGGGGGGTTCGGGAGGGTGGGGGATTTATTTTCAAGGGTCAGGGTGTTGTGATCTTCCTGCACACAGTGCCCTAACCCTGGCAGGAGGGTGGGGGATTTATTTTCAAGGGTCGGGGTGTTGTGATCTTCCTGCACACAGTGCCCTAACCCTGGCAGGAGGGTGGGGGATTTATTTTAAAGGGTCGGGGTGTGTTTTAGGTTTGCTTTAGCGTGCCGGTTTCCCCGCCCTGCCCCCCACTGGACCCCAGGTAATATAAGGCACTTTGGGGGGGATCGGGAGGGTGGGGGATTTATTTTCAAGGGTCAGGGTGTTTTGATCTTCCTGCACACAGTGCCCTAACCCTGGCAGGAGGGTGGGGGATTTATTTTCAAGGGTCGGGGTGTTGTGATCTTCCTGCACACAGTGCCCTAACCCTGGCAGGAGGGTGGGGGATTTATTTTCAAGGGTCGGGGTGTTGTGATCTTCCTGCACACAGTGCCCTAACCCTGGCAGGAGGGTGGGGGATTTATTTTAAAGGGTCGGGGTGTGTTTTAGGTTTGCTTTAGTGTGCCGGTTTCCCCGCCCTGCCCCCCACTGGACCCCAGGTAATATAAGGCACTTTGGGGGGGATCGGGAGGGTGGGGGATTTATTTTCAAGGGTCAGGGTGTTTTGATCTTCCTGCACACAGTGCCCTAACCCTGGCAGGAGGGTGGGGGATTTATTTTAAAGGGTCGGGGTGTGTTTTAGGTTTGCTTTAGCGTACCGGTTTCCCCGCCCTGCCCCCCACTGGACCCCAGGTAATATAAGGCACTTTGGGGGGGTTCGGGAGGGTGGGGGATTTATTTTCAAGGGTCAGGGTGTTGTGATCTTCCTGCACACAGTGCCCTAACCCTGATAGGAGGGTGGGGGATTTATTTTCAAGGGTCGGGGTGTTGTGATCTTCCTGCACACAGTGCCCTAACCCTGGCAGGAGGGTGGGGGATTTATTTTAAAGGGTCGGGGTGTGTTTTAGGTTTGCTTTAGCGTGCCGGTTTCCCCGCCCTGCCCCCCACTGGACCCCAGGTAATATAAGGCACTTTGGGGGGGATCGGGAGGGTGGGGGATTTATTTTCAAGGGTCAGGGTGTTTTGATCTTCCTGCACACAGTGCCCTAACCCTGGCAGGAGGGTGGGGGATTTATTTTCAAGGGTCGGGGTGTTGTGATCTTCCTGCACACAGTGCCCTAACCCTGGCAGGAGGGTGGGGGATTTATTTTCAAGGGTCGGGGTGTTGTGATCTTCCTGCACACAGTGCCCTAACCCTGGCAGGAGGGTGGGGGATTTATTTTCAAGGGTCGGGGTGTTGTGATCTTCCTGCACACAGTGCCCTAACCCTGGCAGGAGGGTGGGGGATTTATTTTCAAGGGTCGGGGTGTTGTGATCTTCCTGCACACAGTGCCCTAACCCTGGCAGGAGGGTGGGGGATTTATTTTCAAGGGTCGGGGTGTTGTGATCTTCCTGCACACAGTGCCCTAACCCTGGCAGGAGGGTGGGGGATTTATTTTTAAGGGTCGGGGTGTGTTTTAGGTTTGCTTTAGCGTGCCGGTTTCCCCGCCCTGCCCCCCACTGGACCCCAGGTAATATAAGGCACTTTGGGGGGGTTCGGGAGGGTGGGGGATTTATTTTCAAGGGTCGGGGTGGGTTTTAGGGTTGCTTTAGCGTGCCGGTTTCCCCGCCCTGCCCCCCATTGGACCCCAGGTAATTTAAGGCACTTTGGGGGGGTTCGGGAGGGTGGGGGATTTATTTTCAAGGGTCAGGGTGTTGTGATCTTCCTGCACACAGTGCCCTAACCCTGGCACCAGGGGTGTTGTGATCTTCCTGCACCCAGTGCCCTAACCCTGGCACCAGGGGTGTTGTGATCTTCCTGCACACACAGTGCCCTAACCCTGGCACCAGGGGTGTGTGATCTTCCTGCACACAGTGCCTGACCCTGACTCCTCCCCTCCCCCATGTCCCAGCCAGTGAATAGTGTGTGGGTGAGTGGTGGGGGGGGGGGGGGGGGGAGGGATGGGAAGGGAGAGACAGCCCCTGCATTCAGGGGCTGTCTCTCCCTTCCTATCCCTCCCAGGGAGTGGGGCTGGCTCTCCCTTCCCATCCCTCACAGGGAGTGGGGCTGCTTGCCCCTTCACCTCCCCCCACCCCCTCCCCTTCCCCTTCTCTCTCCCATATACCAGCAGTGGGGGATGTGAAGGGTGGGATACTTCAGCCCTTTCCAGTCTGAGCTTCTGAACTTACTTTTTTTCATCTTCTTTTTTATTTTCTCATTGTAGATGGATCATGATAGGGAGTCAGCCCAACCGTCCTCCTCAAAGGCCGATCGTGATGCTAGGTCCCGGAAGCCACGGTTCACACAGGCAGATGTGGACCTCCTAGCCTGGCTACTCCTCCTGGATGAGGAGCATCTCTACACCCCCTCAGGCAGCAGGCCTAACCTTCAAAGGGAGTCTGCAGCCTGGGTGGCTCTCCAGGAGGAGTTCTGCCGGAGAGCCTCTTACCCGCGTGAGATCGAAGATCTCAAGAAGAAAGGTGAGAGATAATGTTAGTGGTGTATTATATTTATTTATATTTATTTATCATTTTGAAATGATGTGATTTGTATTTGGGAATTTTGAATGCCACATTAAAAGATAGCTAATTTTTTTTTTATTACTAAATGTTATATATTGCATAAAAAAATAACCTAGCAGGGCATGTTGTGTTTGTAAGTAATTTATTAATCAATTAATGTTATTCTATTTCCTTTCTACCTCTAATTCTCAGGTCGGCATCTGAGACTTCACGAGGGTGATTGGCTTGAGGAGGTCCGCCTGACTTTAGCGCGTCCTTCGCCTGGTAGGCTGTTTGAGAATACTCCACAAGTACACAAATATTATTCAATTAATTGTAATGGAATTTGTGTTTAATATTGTTTGTGTCAGTTCCAATTCCTTTTTTTTAAATTTTAACTGTTGTTCTGTGAAATTTGATCTGTGTCTTCGTACAGAACCACACACCAGCAGGGACGAGGCAGGGCTTCCTGGGCCCAGTAGCTGTCAGCAGAGGAGGACGGAGCAAACCGTCACTGGTGGGCCAGGTATTATATTATTAGATAATTGAGCCCTGACCATTGACCAACATGCTGCAAATGTGAATGGGGGATAAATGTGAGACTGAGGGAAGGGGGTATTAGTCATTGTGAGAGGGGAGGGAGGCAGTGGGAGAAAGAGGATGAGTGAGGAAGAAGAACTGTAGAAGAGTGCCATGTTAAAAAATGAACTGAAAAACATTTTTTTTTAATGTAGCACGTGTGTACGGGCTTAATGGCTTGTATTTTGGCCCACAGGGCCAGTATGTATGTTGTAGTACTAGTAGTAGTAGTTTGTCTAGTATCTGTCTGAGGCAGAAAATCAAAATTATTGTTTGTGATCAGTCAGTTATATAGGGTGGGATAGATGTATGTTATGTTATATATTTATATAATATTATCTCTAATTATCTAGAATGATATCCCTCCACTCTCCCTCTCCGAGGTTGTAGACTATAAACTCATTTTTCCAAAACCCTACAATTTAGTAAACTAAGGGGTTGAATGTATTTTAATATTGTAAACTTGCTGGTGCGTACAATACTGGTTTGTGGCCCTCGAGGACCATAACTGCCCACCCCTGTTCTATATCTTATGTAGAATTTTTTACATTTCTTTACAGGGCAAGAAGAGGCAGCCACAGCCACCAGTGCCACTGCCAGTGCCCAAAGGATGGAGGCAGCCACAGCCGGGCCCAGCAGCACCAGCACCAGCACTGCTGCTGTACTCCCTGCAGGATCTCCTCCAAGCTGCGTATGTACTGCACATGCGCAGTTTGGCATACTGAAGGAGCTCCTGCAGGGAGGAAACAGCATCAGGGCAGATGTCAAGGATGTGCAGAGGAGGCTGTCAGCCATGGAGGAGGCCTTTCAGGAGCTGAGGGCACAGGTATCTCCTCCTCATGAGATGCCTCGTGAGGAGGAGATGCCACTGCCCTCTGCTCCAGAGCAGGATCCTCCTCTCGGGTTGCCATTCTCCTCTCCACATCCTTGAGTACTGGGTGCTAAAACACATAATTTTTTTTTGGTATGTTGTCATTGTAAAGTTATATTTTTATAACAGTGTTATTTAATTTCGTTATAGTTTTGTAGTTAATAAAATGTTTTAAATTTGAGAAATATTAGTGGACTCAATTATTAAAATTATTATAAATTGGGATTTATAGTCAACAGATTTTCTAACATGCACAGACACAGCAATAAAATTACCAGTGTTATCAATTAGTCTTTCAGTTTCCAATCCAGTCCATCTGCAACTCATCAAGATCAGCCTCAGCTTCCCCCATTTCTCCCAGACCACGACCTAGTCATGATTTGACTGTTAAGACTTCTTATACTATCACTTACTCCAGATAAAGAGCGAGAGTAAATATAAAGCTGCCAAATCTACACATACAGTAAATCTCTTATAAAATAGCGACTAACATACATAAATGTTGGCCTCCACTTGGGAACACCTAGACCATCCCTTTTTTCACACGTGTAGATTTACTCATGTTGTACTATATGTATATAAAGAAGTATATGCTATTTATGTAAACACGTAAATGCTGTTTTTTATTAATGCAACTTGAAAATTCAACTTAACATGTATCTGCTCCGCAGGGAGAAATAATTAAATCTCGGCCAGAGAAACCTTTTACTGACCACAGGGAGGTTAGGTAACTCATGACACAACTGGAGATGGTTTTGATTTAGGCACTAACTTACGTGGTCAGGCTTTATTTAGAGAGTGAGACAAATTGGTCCCTACAAACCAGGGTTTTCCAAATAAATAACCACTCACTCAGCAGGATTTTATGCATGATGTAAATTTGCATATACTGAGTCCCCATGATATGCAAATGTATTTCATGCATAATTCTTTGTGGATATTCTAAAATCCAACTGGCTGTGGAATCCCCAGGACCGGTTTGGTAAGCTGAGCTATAAACTGTCTCAGCCTGAAAAATAAACCATGCCCCTATCACAGTATGATATACATTAACTGCTTAGAGAGACTATGGTCAAAACTCAAAAGTACTTTAACTGCCTGTTTTCTAACAGCTGCTAAATAAGCGCACACAGTTGATAGACACAAACTTAGGTTTCTTTCTTGCACATACAAAGTCCTTATTCATCAAGCTGACAAGATAGATGATAACAGCACAGCAGACACCTGAGGTGAAGAGGCAGGGGCAGTTCTATCATGAGGCACTGGCAGTGCTTCTGCTGAATGCTCCATCCTGCTGTGTTCCCAAATGACCTTGCATCCCCATCCTAGACAAGAGACTCACTCCTCCTCCCAGTCACAGCGAATTTTCACATTATGAAGCAGCGGAAGGTTGATTTTGATGAAAACCAATTCCTCTACTAAGTCTGGATTCAAACGTGCACGGAGTGGACTCACAATATTCCCTGTCAATGAAAATACTCGTTCACTTTGCACACTGGTGGGTGGGCAGGAAAGAAAGTGTTGTGCTACTCTGGTAAGATAAGGCCACATTGAAGCTTTTTCTGCCCAATATCTCAGGGGATCTGACTCCATGCTCTCAACTGGCTCAGAGAGAAAATTATTCACATGAATTTCTGCAACCTTCTCTTGCAGGTGCTGCTGGTTAGCAGCCCCACCACTCTGAAATGTGACAAATTTTGCTCTTGCTATTGAAATAGGACCAGTTTCATGAAATTTGGGAGGAGAATGGGTTGTCATCATGGGAGGGAAGCAGCTGGTGGAACTGGAAGCAGCTGAGCAGGATGGAGTGGGAGGAGTTGAAATCTTTTTAACCATTTCAATCAACTTATTTGTCCAGGATGCAAGAGTATTGCACTTGAGAGCAACATTGCCTTTCACACGTGGGTCACACATAGTAGCTAAGATATAGCTATCCTTCTCCATTAGAGGTTTCAACCTTTTCTGTACTTGCTCTTTTAAGCATCTCACAAGCTGCAACACTTCCTTCGACAAATCTGTCTGATGCAGATATTCCTGTAATACCTGCTCCAGATCATATATTACAGGAATGATATCACCTAACGTGGCTGTAGCTGCACTCAGTGCATCAGTATATACTTTGAAAGGCTTGAGGACATGCACCATCTGTGCAATGTTTGTCCAGTCCTGACATCCAAGTGGATTTTCCAATCCAATTTCAGATTCCATTGCCAAATCATGCAGAGGTGTCTGTTGTTCAGACAACCTCTCCAACATAAGATAGGTGGAATTCCATCTGGTAGGCACATCCTGTACAAGGTTATGCAATGGTGCCCTAACTGCTTTTTGTTTTTCTCTGAGTTCCTTCCCACTTTTCACACTGCGATTGAAATGCCCAGTTATTTTGCGGCACTTTTCAATCAACCGCTTCAGGGCTTGACGACTAGTACCTTGCACTTCCTTGGCACCTAGCCCCAACGCATCCCTCACTACCAGGTGCAGTGTATGTGCAAAGCATCGGATGCCTTTGAATCCACCATCCTCCAGAGCCTTAATCATATTGGCAGCATTGTCAGTAATGATATATCCATTTAAACATTCCATATCACTGCTTCTAAGTAGCCCTTTCCATCCTTCCATCATCCCCTGAATTGTCTGTAAGATATTTGCAGAAGTATGTCTCTGGTCTAGCACTTGAGCATGCAGTAAAGCCCACCGGTATCCTGGAGAAAGCTTTTTGGAGCTGCTGGTGCTACTGCCACTGCTTGTGCTTGTGCTGTCAGTTAATGCCTCATCCAGCTGCCACCAATGTGCTGTTAGAGACAAATATGCATGTGTTGCATTCTTACTAGTCCAAAGATCAGTGGTGAGATGTATGCTCCTTCCCTTTGCCCTTGCCATCACAATCTGCATTTCAGCACGACATTGTGAGTACAGGGAAGGAATCACCTGACGGGTAAATGTAGTTCTTGAAGGAATTTTGTAGTCAGGGGCTAAAAGATGGATCAGCTTCTTAAATCCACTATTCTCTACAATCTGCAGTGGCTGATCATCCTCAGCAATCATTACAGCAATTTGTCGTGTCACCACTTTGGATACTACTTGCTTCCTAGTCTGTGAAATTGAAGAAGGACACCACCCCATCTGCTCAACAGTAGCTTGCCGCTGCTGCCGGGGAAGAGGAGAAGAAGAAGACTGCTTCTGCTTCACATACACACAATCTTCTGAAGTAATTTCCTTCTGTGGCTTCCCTGCAGCTTCTTCTGCAAGCAACAGTGCTTTATGTTCTCTTTCAAGGTGATATTTCATGTTGGTGGTAGTAAGATGTCCAATAGTTCTTCCACGGCTCACCATCCTTTTACAATGGATACATTGAGCACATCTCCAATCATCCGTAACATTAAAATGATTCCAAACCTTAGATGTTTTTCTACTGTCCCTTACTCTAGGCTGGACATTTCTTGTCAGTGTTGTCATCAGAGTAGGAGTAGTAGTACTAGGAGTAGAAGTAGCAGAAGTTGTTCTTGTAGTAACCTGCAAAAGTTCAACTGGTTTAGGACTAGAGAGGATACTACTGGTGCTGACAGTGGTTTTTTTGACAATCGGACTACCATCATCTGATTCATCATCACTACTATCACTGTCATTGGCGGTGTTTTTCTCCTCATCCTGATTATCATCATTGTCATCCTCCTCCTCAGACTCAGAGTCCTCTGATTCTCTATTCAGCACTTTCTGTAGCACTTCATCCATCAATAAACTTTGCTGCTGCCGCACAGATTTCACTTTCACCTTTCCAGATTTTGCTCCTTCCTTGTCCTGCAAGTTACCTTGCTCCTTTACATTCGCTGAAGTAGAAGGGGTATCATCAAATCGCAGTTTTTTCCTACTGACTGGAATTTTCTTTCCAGTAGCACTCTTCTTCTTACCAGCAAACATTTTAAAACGTTATGGCTGCAAGTCCAGTCCAGTACCAACAAGTAAGCTGGCACAGCAGTGTACTGAGCAGCACCTAATAGATAAGATATATAGAAGGGTTAAATACAGTTAGTGAGTGACTTCGTCAGTCAGTGACAGGTCACTGTGTGATTAGTAATCTGACTAGTGGCTCACTGGCGTGGCTAGTAGCCAGCCACTAGCCAATGACACTAGGCTACCCCATAATATTATATTTACTTATACTTGCACTACTAACACAAACAATTTATTTATAAATTTAAGGCTCACGTGCATTTGCAAGTCCAGCACCAACACAGGGGTAGTGGCTGGCTAGTGTAAGACAACACACTAGTTTACTAGTAAATCGGGGGAAGTGGGAGGGGAAGGGGAGGGCGGGAAAACCGGCAGACTAAAGCAACCCTAAAACCCACCCCGACCCTTTAAAATAAATCCCCTACCCTCCCGAACCCCCCCAAAGTGCCTTATATTACCTGGGGTCCAGTGGGGGGGAGGGCAGGGAAACCGGCACACTAAAGCAGCCCTAAAACCCACCCCGACCCTTTAAAATAAATCCCCCACCCTCCCGAACCCCCACAAAGTGCCTTATATTACCTGGGGTCCAGTGGGGGGGGAGGGCAGGGAAACCGGCACACTAAAGCAGCCCTAAAACCCACCCCGACCCTTTAAAATAAATCCCCCTCCCTCCCGAACCCCCACAAAGTGCCTTATATTACCTGGGGTCCAGTGGGGGGGAGGGCAGGGAAACCGGCACACTAAAGCAGCCCTAAAACACACCCCGACCCTTTAAAATAAATCCCCCACCCTCCCGAACCCCCACAAAGTGCCTTATATTACCTGGGGTCCAGTGGGGGGGAGGGCAGGGAAACCGGCACACTAAAGCAACCCTAAAACCCACCCCGACCCTTTAAAATAAATCCCCCACCCTCCCGAACCCCCCCCAAAGTGCCTTATATTACCTGGGGTCCAGTGGGGGGGGAGGGCGGGGGAAACCGGCACACTAAAGCAACCCTAAAACCCACCCGACCCTTTAAAATAAATCCCCCACCCTCCCGAACCCCCCCCAAAGTGCCTTATATTACCTGGGGTCCAGTGGGGGGGGAGGGCAGGGAAACCGGCACACTAAAGCAACCCTAAAACCCACCCCGACCCTTTAAAATAAATCCCCCACCCTCCCGAACCCCCACAAAGTGCCTTATATTACCTGGGGTCCAGTGGGGGGGAGGGCAGGGAAACCGGCACACTAAAGCAACCCTAAAACCCACCATGACCCTTTAAAATAAATCCCCCACCCTCCCGAACCCCCCCAAAGTGCCTTATATTACCTGGGGTCCAGTGGGGGGGAGGGCAGGGAAACCGGCACACTAAAGCAACCCTAAAACCCACCCCGACCCTTTAAATAAATCCCCCACCCTCCCGAACCCCCACAAAGTGCCTTATATTACCTGGGGTCCAGTGGGGGGGAGGGCAGGGAAACCGGCACACTAAAGCAACCCTAAAACCCACCATGACCCTTTAAAATAAATCCCCCACCCTCCCGAACCCCCCCAAAGTGCCTTATATTACCTGGGGTCCAGTGGGGGGGAGGGCAGGGAAACCGGCACACTAAAGCAACCCTAAAACCCACCCCGACCCTTTAAAATAAATCCCCCACCCTCCCGAACCCCCCCCAAAGTGCCTTATATTACCTGGGGTCCAGTGGGGGGGGGGGAGGGCAGGGAAACCGGCACACTAAAGCAACCCTAAAACCCACCCCGACCCTTTAAAATAAATCCCCCACCCTCCCGAACCCCCACAAAGTGCCTTATATTACCTGGGGTCCAGTGGGGGGGAGGGCAGGGAAACCGGCACACTAAAGCAACCCTAAAACCCACCATGACCCTTTAAAATAAATCCCCCACCCTCCCGAACCCCCCCAAAGTGCCTTATATTACCTGGGGTCCAGTGGGGGGGAGGGCAGGGAAACCGGCACACTAAAGCAACCCTAAAACCCACCCCGACCCTTTAAAATAAATCCCCCACCCTCCCGAACCCCCACAAAGTGCCTTATATTACCTGGGGTCCAGTGGGGGGGAGGGCAGGGAAACCGGCACACTAAAGCAACCCTAAAACCCACCATGACCCTTTAAAATAAATCCCCCACCCTCCCGAACCCCCCCAAAGTGCCTTATATTACCTGGGGTCCAGTGGGGGGGAGGGCAGGGAAACCGGCACACTAAAGCAACCCTAAAACCCCACCCCGACCCTTTAAAATAAATCCCCCACCCTCCCGAACCCCCACAAAGTGCCTTATATTACCTGGGGTCCAGTGGGGGGGAGGGCAGGGAAACCGGCACACTAAAGCAACCCTAAAACCCACCATGACCCTTTAAAATAAATCCCTCACACCAAACAAAAGCAACACACAAGCAGAGAAGCCCTTCTTACAAAGCTGAGCTAGTGAGTTAAGTAGGAGGATAAGTAAACATACTGGTGCCACTGTGGCTACTTAAAAAATACACTTACCAACAATCAATTACATATATTTGAACTGTGTACAGTTCCAGCCAGGACCACCTTTCTAAAATGCACAGTGATTGGCAAATTTCACGTGCCTGCTAACAAAAATAATAAACAAACAAGTTCTAGTCACGTGAGTGCTGATCATCACATGTCAAGCTTGCAACTGTTTCCATTTCACATCCCCCCAACCATTACCTCAGTGGAAACCTTGGTAACATCAATAGATAAGAGCATAGCCAGCCAATAGGAATACATATTCATTCCTAAGTGACCTTTACTGACCTGGGAAGTGTCAACACTTTGTTTCATTTTCTGTTGGTGTTCGTGAGTTTCCAGTTCCATTTCCCATCCCCCCAACCATCACCTCAGTGGTAACATCAATAGATAAGAGGGCAGCCAGCCAATAGGAACACATATTCATTCCTAACTGACCTTCAGTGACCTGGAAAGTGTTTATTTGTATCATTTTCAGTTAGTGCGCACTAACTCGAGTTAGTGCGCACTAACGGGGAGTTAGTGCGCACTAACTCGAGTTAGTGCGCACTAACACGATTTAACGATTTTTAACGATAAATCGTTAGAATTTCTATTGTATCGTGTTCTATAACGATTTAAGACGATATAAACATTATCGGACGATAATTTTAATCGTTGAAAAACGATTCACATCCCTAATGTTTTGAATGGGAAGGCTAAGGATAAGTTGGATAAGTCACTCCTATCTGTGCTCTTCTCCTCCTACTGCCAATTCCAGACTCCGTGCTTTCCACCTGGCTACATCGTGTGCTTGGAATAGTCTTCCTGAACTGGTGCGTCACACTCCCTCTCTTGCCGTGTTTAAATCCCATCTAAAGACCCACCTTTTTGAAACTGCTTTCAAATCTTATGCCTGATTGTCTGCTTTTAGTCTTAACTAACTTTCTTTTCTTTTAACCATTGTCTTTATTAAATACCTGTAGTCTCTTGCCCTGTATGTTTGTCTTATTAGATTGTAAGCTCTATTGAACAGGGACTGTCTTTTTGTATGTTTTAACAGCACTGCGTATGTCGTGTAGTGCTATAGAAAGGTTAAGTAGTAGTGGTAGTAGTAGAAGATAAAGTCCATATGGATAGCATTTCAGTTAAATAGTTATTGAATTCTTTTTCTTTAAGGTTAAAGCTACTAAGTTTGATCCCCAGTTTGGTCTTTTTAATGGTGTGATATGTTTTATATATTTTCTACAGAATACGGTTGAGAGCAGAAGTTAGAGCAATTGTCTCATGTGATTATAGAATGCAGGGATAGCGCCGTGACATCATAGATGTTTAAATCTCTGGAAGTAACTCAATGTGAGAGTACCTTTGAATTGAGAGTGAACATTTTTTATAACTTCTGGTTTTAGTATTCCTGCATGTTCTCTGTTCATGTTCCCAGTTACATTGAAATCCATTACTTGCAGTTTCTTCCCCCTGAGGAAGTCAGACCAGCAAAATGAAGGCCTTTTGTTGGGGAATACAGAGGATTGTTCTTTGGAGAACAGAGTGGATCACATTTTTTTTAATGAATGGCATTAGAACATTGTGCTAGTCATAGGAAAAGATGGAAATGTTATTTGAATTTTGAAAAAATGCTCCAATAAAACTAATTTTATAGCCTTTGTTGTCTATTTTTTATATTTCCAGTTTTTTTAATTTTTAATTTTTAATTTTTTAATTTTCGATTTTTAATTTATGTTACAAATTTTGTGAAGAACAGAAAAATGCTTAAATATTATTGTGAATGTGAACTGCATCAGCAAGCCAGTCGGCGGCAGACCAAGAATTTTTATGGTGAGCGCCCGGTCTTCTCAATCATTTGCAGTCACTTGTATAGCTTTGTTTCATCTTTGTATGTAAGTAACTAGAACTGATGCAAGCACTTCTAAAAGACGACGATGACTATCAATGAATGTCCTTGAGAATGGCTCAACTGCGGCCGAAGTTTCGCTGTAAAAACAGCTTCATCAGGAGCCAAATTTAAACACAATTATTCACAGGTTCCGTCGCTGAAAACAGCTGATATTGCGTCTTCATGTAAAAGTGTTTGAATATAAGGACCGAAAGGTCTCTCTACTGCACTTCTATGTCCATAACCTCAACGTTATCACTAAATGAAAAGATAAAAAAGTGTAAGACTAAAGAATTTCTCTTATACTTATCTTAACACGGAGCAGGTAATCGTATCCTTACTCTGGACACACTGGTCTCACTCGTGATTTCAAAATGGACAGAACGCTATCACTGATTTCTTCACCACTGTTATAGGGCCGCTTAGCCCTTACGTGACCAATGAAAGCTCGATGATGTCATTACGTGCTGAATCGAAATTCACAAAGAGTCTAACGTCATAGTTGACTGAATTTAAAGAAACACCTGTAGGTCTAAGCTGGCATTTAACCCTTTGGGCTGTAAAGTGTCCAAACGATGTATCCAGCGTTGTTCTGACTCTTTTTTATGAATTAGAACATTGTGCACCATTTTGCATGGTTTGTGTGGACTTAGTATTCATGGTGTGTCGAAAAACAATTTCAAGGTTTTAGCAAAGCCCTTGAGAGGGTACTTGTACTTTATGAAGAACAACAAAAGCATGATAAAATATTTTGTTAAACATTTTTACTGTTATTTTGTTTTTGCTCTGTCATTTTTACTGAAGAAGTATTTTTGAAAAATACATTCTTTTGTATATAATTTTGTATATTTAATACCAATTTGCATTAGAGTTCACATTAGTGCTCTGTGTGTTGCATTTATATTCATAATTATACATATACACATCTCTTGGGTTGGCTTTTTTTTTTGTCACAAAAAAGAATCCCTAAACATTATAGGAATATACAGGATTTCAAAATAATAGCCTAATCCTATAAGTATATATACAGATTGATTCTCATTAAAACAGCTCTACAGTTTTCTACATTTCTCTCTCTCTGTGCTGTAATTTTTAAAATAATTTTTGGCCTGCTGGCAAACCAGAATGTGACTGCCAATTAAACTAGTTGCGGGACTGAAATAGATTTTTGTCACGAATGAAGGAAGCTGGATCGACCCATCTCTTATTCTAGATGTGCTGAAAACAAGTCGTGTTGGTGACATTTGAGAAACAAGAGTTAATCAGCACTGTTTTTAACTCATCTTAAACATCTCAGCCCTTGAAAAATGTCCAGGTCATTCAGATTTTAGTACAACCCCAAAGGCATAAAGGGGAATATTTTCAGTAGCCTATGCTGCATGGGCACTTATGTTCTTGCACACCTTCTATGCAATTTTCTAAGGGAAAGTATCCAAGCAGCTTCCCTTTGAAAATTCTTCCATGAAATTACTTTAGCCGTCTAGCAGTTCCTGAAAGTTTAGCCTGAGGATCTACCTTCCTAACTCTTTAAGAGATGGATGGATTCTACTGAAAAAAAATCTCTGGTGGCCCCACAACCTGTTACTCAAACCCCCACACTCCTGCCCTGAGCTCTGATCAACATAACATACCCACCTACCCTCTGAAATCGTCTCCTCGCAACTCCTTCCATTCAGACCATAGAACCCCCATCCCTAAACAAGATTGGGGTTGATGAGGACCCCCCAGATGTTCCTATCCCCCACTTGAAACCCCTAGAGGTCCATATTCAAAAGCCTTTAGCTGGCTAACTCGGATGTTAGCTGGCTAAATAAATATTTGGTCACAAATCTGGTTAAATTCTAGCTGGTTAATAAAATAACCAGCTAGAATTTAGCTGGCGAAGGGGGTCATTTTCCAAAGAGATCGCACGCGAAAAGTCCCTTTTCGCGTGCGATCGCTAAATGGGGGCAGCGTCAAGATGGGAACAGGAGGAGTCAGGGCGGCGCTGGGGCGGACGCCACGAAGACATCGCGGACAGCAAAAAGGTAAGAACCCTTTTCGCTGTCAATTTCGCGCCCAATAGCGCCACCTTTTATGATGGCGCTATTGGGTGCGAAAGCTGGCAGTGATCACACCGCAGAGGTGCGATCGCTGCTGGCTTTCGCAGGCTCGCCCCCCTGCTTCGCCCCCCCCCCCCCGTCCCCCTGTACCGCGCAATTCAAAGAGCCCGGCGGTGTTAGAGAATCCAGGCCTAAGTTAGAGTAATTCCAGGGGTGTAATTGGAAGGAGCTGAGTTAGCCAGTTAAGTTAGCTACAAACTCCGATATTCAGAGTTAGCCAGATGACTTAACTGGCTAAGTCTGGTCGTGCCAAAGAGCTTTCCTAAAGTCAGGAGGCTATAGTTAGCCAACTAACTTTATGATAGCCAGCTATATTCAATAGTACAGTTTCACTATTGAATATACCTCCAAATTTAGCCAGATAAATTTATCCGGCTATCTTTGCTAGCCGGACTGTGTCTGAATATGGACCTCCCAGTGTTTAGTTAATTGCTTTCTCCACAGTTAGACATTCCTGATGAGGAACCTCCTGGTAAAATCCCATTTTGTTGAATGCCCCCCCCCCACACACACACACAATACTCATACCTTTCATAGATCTCTGGCAAATGGCCAGAGATAGGAAGAAATGTGTGTCCTTCATGTCCCAGCTACACCAAATTCAACATGACACCAGCTGATCTTGCGCTTCACGGTGCCCTTTTTCTTTTCATGATCTGGCCCTTGAGGTGGGACGGAGATGACCAGGAGGCTTCCCCCATCCGCACAATGATTTGTACCACCTCGAACAATAGCAGAAATCTGTATGTATAAACTATGCTTATACATTTGAAAATCAAATGTATGCACATAGTTTCTGTCCATAACACATCCCCCAGGAATGCCTATTTTTAAAGCAGCTAAATATACTTGTGTTGAAACAATGTGGCTAAATGTAGTCTCTTAGCCAGGAATTTATTTTCTAACCCATGGATCTATGAACCCTTTTTTTACCCGTGTGGAACCATTTGGAGATTGTCCTCCCTGTGCATATATCAGGACAAATATAGAATAACAGTAATACATAGGGGTGTGCATTCGTTTTCGACTTGTTGGCAATCTGCAACGTTTATGTCCCTATTCGTTGTATTTGTGGGGTCACGAAAGGTAGGGCGAACCCCCACGAATACAGTGTATCTAACGAATAAACTCCTCACCCTCCTGACCCCCCCCAAGACTTACCAAAAGTCCCTGGTGGTCCAGCGGGGGACCTGGAGTGATCTCCTGCACTCGGGCTGTTGGCTGCCGGTATTCAAAATGGCACCGATAGCCTTTGCCCTCACTATGTCACAGGGGCTATCAGTGCCATTGGTCAGCCCCTGTCACATGGTAGGAGCACAAGATGGCACCGGCCATCCACTCTGGTGGCTGACCAGAGTGGCTGAATTTTTATCTGGCTAAACAGCAGGATAAGTGAGGGTGAGGGCATTCTGGGGAGGAGCTACTTATCTGGCTTCCAGGGTCATTCTTTATTCTGCGATAAGGCCCTACCACACGCAGCAGTATTATTCTAATTAGGGGAAGGGGAGGAGTGTGGGCAGGGTTTGGGTGGAGTTAGGACCCGGCAGCGCTGTGGCGATAATGTTTTTCACATTATCGCTGGCAGCATCATGGGAAATAACTACACGATAGTGGGCTGCCGACTGCCCACTATCACCCACCTGCCCCTTTTATTTCACGCCTCATCATTCTGCTGTAAATAATATAGCAGAATGATGAATCTAAGGGTTTGTTAGCTGGATAAGTCTAGGACAGCTAACAAGTATATTCAGTGGTGTGACTGCGCCGTTGAAGATCTGTGCCAAACTAGCTGGAGAAGTTAATCTGGCTAACTTGTTCAGCTTGTATGTATGTATTATATTAATTGTATCTACTCAGTAGTACCCACCCATGGGGATACCATGCAAAACTGCCCCAGCTTTGTTTTCAAAGTTATCATGTTAGAACTGATAGGGGCATGATTTTATTAGACTTCCTGGAGCACTCAGTTTATGCATGTAAATTGTACTGTAATTATGTGACCTACTTTAGAACTGCCTAGAACAGATAGAATTGCAATAGCCTGAGAACAACAGAAATGCAATTTCCAAGTTTATGCTATAGCATTTGGAGACAGATTAATCTGTCATTGTACCATACCTTAGGACTTACTTGCTGAGAGATAAAAAAAATACATCATTTTGAGCTGCTGTCTTTTTCAGACTCAAAATCACTGCAGGGAAGATGAGTAAAAGTAAGTTGAAGGTGAGCCTTCTCATGGTCTCCAAATGATGCTCTTTCATTGGCTATTGCAAAATTGCTTTCCCTTAAAGCCAGTAAAATGATTTTTGAACCACAAAATTACCATGGTTTTTTGCAGCTATCAGCAAGAATGATCAGATGCTTACTGAGACCTGCAATACCATCATGGTTGGAAAGAAGGAATGGGGGTTGGTCCACATTTCTACTGTAGCACTAGGCAAGGCCATACTATACTTTATATTTGAAGGGATTTTGTTTTCAAACAGATTTCTCAAATTTTGAAAATGTTATATACAAAATTTGAAATTTTTCCCCATTAAACTTGAACTTTTTCATTATTTTTTTTTTTTAATCTCAGAGAGATTAGAATACTCCTAAATTTGTATATAGGGAATTACTTGATACATCCCAAACTTATATCCACGTTAGTTATAATAGAAAGGAGATGAAAGTCAACAATCTATAATATATATCCCTCACTTCTATATCTCTTTTGAAAAACTTAACACTTAACTTCCATATAGTGGTATGTAATTGACCATCTTACTAGGTGTCACCAGAACAGCTTTTGCCTTGTATCACCATCTGCCTTAACTATAATCACAGAGCAAAAATTCTAATGTCCATTAGCTCAATGTGCTAACAGTTTTTTTTATAATATATTTTGTTGTGCAAATAAAATCTTGTCAATGACACTTATCTTTGTAACATCTTGTCTAAAAATAAATCGCCTTATTGTCTGTAAACACACTCCTGCAATCGCCTGATGTCACAAAAGTAGAAATTAACTGCCCTCCTAGCATTAAGCGACTCCTTGGTTATCAGGCAAAGAACCAAAACAACTATAAATACATGTGTATGACTGAAAACTTATAAGAGCCCGATATTCAACGCCATTTAGCCAGATAAATTCTGACTTATCCAATTAAATGGCAGCATCTGAATATCCGGACATGTTAAACAGCCACCACTTAGCCAGATAACTACTTAGCTAGATGGGGATATAACAGAAAGGACCTACCTATCCAGCTAACACCCCGATAAATAGTGATATTTAGACATATTGGGCTGTGTTAGTCAGATAAGTTAGACATGTAAATTCTTCTGGGTATATTCAGTGGTGGTAAATGGTGTACAGGACTGGGGCATAACGGGAAGGAGCTACACGTAGTTTGATAAGTAGTGATATTTAGACTTATCCAGTTAATGGGGTGATTTATTAAGCCGCAATAGTTTATTGCAGGAGGAGCCAAATGTTGCGGCGGGACATCCCCATGATATTTGGCCCCTCCCTGACAAATTATTGAAACATTAGCATGCTACAATTTTTTTTTTATCGCAGCATAAACATGCAACAAAAAATTGCACCACATAAGGGTCCATATTGCTTGATGGTGCCCCTTTTTCAAAGCCCCGGGACATACGCACGTCCAGGGGCTTGCGTGTGCTGCCAAGCCTATGCAAAATAGGCTCGGTGCGCTCAGGGGTAGTTTTTCGGGGTTACGCGCGTAACCCTTTGAAAATCTACCCCTAATTGTTCAACATTAATGTTTTGCTTGTGTTAATGTTTTATTCTTTTTTTTTTTTTTTTAGTATCTTTTATCCAAAAGATCTGGGACTAAGCTTATTTATTTATTCATTTATTTAAACGATTTTATAGATCGGTATTCGTCAGAACATCATATCGGTTTACATGGAACTGAACAGTGAAAGTACAAAAAACAGGGGAGATCGGAACTTGGGGGAGTATAACTTGTACAGTATTAACGAGATCAGGTATATACAGTAGATACAAGGGTACGTGATATATACAAGGGTACAGTCATGTTATATACAAAGATACAGTGATTATCCCTGATAATGGTTTTTCAGATATTGGATATTCTGGATAATGAACCTTTTATGATAAAAGAATGTTGGGGAATGGGAGTTTTTCTGTATAATGGAACATACTGAATGAAGCCAACTAATTTTCAGATAGTAGAAGTTTTAATGAACAACAAAACAGAGGCCCAAAGACCATGATTCTTTTGGGATAATGGATGTTTTCAGATAATGAGTCTTCAGACAAAAGGTTAGCAAATGCATTACTGCAAATCAGAAGTTTGTTTCATGTAATCTGAATACAAATTTAGAGAAATAAATCTGTGTCCCTAAAACTGTATTAGTTACATGATTTAAAACATAAATTGTTCTCATTTTACCCTGGAATGAGGTGACATATATTTGATTTTATTAAGGAATTTATATACCATAGGCAGTGGAAAGGGGGAGACACAGGGGCCATGCCCCCCCCCCAAAAAAAAAAAAAAAAAAAGAAAGAAAGAAATGGGGCCACCACTGGCTATGATTGCTCCCTCTTCTTCTTCTACTAAATTTCTATAAGGCTCCCTATTCATCAAGCAGATTGGGAAGCTGAAAAGTGAGACCTCTTCTAGCTAGACTGCTGCAGGAGAGTGCAAAGAGGGAGAGGAGACCTCATCTGACTAGAGTGCTTCTGGAGAGTATAAGAGAGTGAGACCTACTCTGGCTAGAGTGCTTCAGGACCGTGCAAGAGAGTGAGACCTCTGGCCATATTGGCTGGTCCAGCCCCCTCCCTCCTCAGAACAGGATCTGCTGGTTCAGTCTCTCCTCCCCCACCCTAGAGAATTGGATGATGTCACGGATGAGCGTCCTCTGCTGGAAGAAGAGCAAATCACAGCCAGCAGAAAAAAAAACACAGGAGCTGCAATTTTATTATCACCTGATGACAGGCTGACAGCAGCAGAAGAAAAAAAGACAAGGCGAAGGCTATGTTTTATCATCGGTATTCGGGGGGGGGGGGGGGGGGGTGTTTTGTTTTTTTGTTTTGTTTTTTTTTACTGCTATGCAGCTGGGAGTCAGGGAACGTTCTCTGCCCTGTTAGTCGATTCTCTGTGTGAGCTGGCTGGGCTGATCTCGGGGAAGGGCAGTGTAGTGGGTCATTGACAGAGCAAATGGAGATAGTGCCTGAAGAGGGAAAAGGAAGTGTAAAGGATTCCTTAGGTTGGGTAAGAGCTGGCAACAAGGGCAGAATTCAGAACTTTACATGATGATGTTATAGTGCCCTTAGTTAGCCAACCCAGAGGAGGGGATACTCACTAAAAGGCAAATTTTAAAAGCCCTGCACATGCCAAAACCAGGAGATATGAGCACAAGTCGGGCTGGCACATGCCATACAGATTTTAAAAGGCGCTCATGTACACACGTATATCCCGCTACGTGCACGAAAAGTTCTCAAAAAAAGGGTGGGGCGTGTGCATGGTCTGTGCCGGGCATTGTTTTCAGGTATAAGGATTCAAGGTTCTCTCAAATCCTTTGTACTCAATAAACACAGGGTCTTGGGTCCATTAGCCTAATATGTATATGTGTGTTTGTATCAGAATCTGATTTTTAAAAGTTGGGTTTTTTTTATAATATTAACTAATTATATGGGAATAGAAAAGTTATAGAATCTACAATTTATAAAAAAATAAATCTGATTTAAAAGTAAAATGTACAATAGGTTTAATACCAGAAACAATTTAATGTTGCTGTCAATGAATTTAAACAAAACTGTACTCCAACACTGGATGAAAAAAAATATTACTATTTATTGTTCTGTTCAAAAATTCAAAAATGTCATATTAACTGTTTCCTACTAGTTGTGTAGGCAGTTGAAAAAGGTCTTTGTTGCTATAATACCTACTGACAGTATTGAAATAAAACCAATGACATTTTCTTTTCAAGTTGAATAAGGTTGTTAAATATATATTTTTATACAATATTTTATGAAGGCCATATAATTTGTATGGAAAGCTTTATTTATACCTCTGGAGATGCTATCAACTATTTCAATAAATAAAATGGTGCACCCTTTGTGTGTGGATAACCATAAACAATAACCAATTAGGAAAACATATTAGCAGTAATCCTCAATGTTGTTCTCTGGCTAAACAAGTAAATAATCACTATATAATTCTCTGTAATAGAAACAGTGATCTGCAGTTTGAGCTCTTTGCTACTGATTTACTTATTTATGCCTACATGTGGAAACAACATGTAAAGGCTCTGTGCTAACTTAAGGGTAGATTTTAATAGCTGCAGGTGCTTTCCGGCATGTGCACATGAACATGCTGATTTTATAAAATGCATGCACTGATGCACGCATGTTATAAAACCGATGAGCTGCACGCACATGTGCACTGGATTTTGTAATCCACGCACTCATGGGGGGGGGGGGGGGGGGGAGGATTTTTGCACACCTCACGCGTTGACACATTTTGGCCTTCCCCAGTTCCTTCCCAGTCCACTTCAATTAAGGAGCGGACTGGGAGGGAACTTCCTTTCCCCCTACCCTAACCTCCCTTCCCCTTTCTTTCTCCTCTCCAACCCCTAAATCTAAATTTATTTTTTTACCTTTTTTGCTCAACTTACTTCAGCTCCCAAGCTGAAGTAAGTTGGGCGTGCTGGCAGCCGGCTGGCGCAGGAGGCTCCGGGACAGCAAACAATGGCGCTGTCCCGGCCTGTGCCCTGCCCCACTCCTCCCTGCCCAAAACACGCCCTCCAGCCTGCCCCTTCCAAGAGGCCCGGCACTTGAGTGCGTCCCGACCTTTATGCGCATTGCCGGGCCCCTTGGAAGATTAGCCCGGCATGCTTAAAGCCCGGCCACGCACGTAAAGCCCAGAATTTACGTGCGCCGGGCATTTAAAATCTGCCTGTTAATTATCTGCACATACATATGCTCCACACTCAGTGGATCAATAAATATTTACCAGGATATTGAGGCCCATGGTGCAAGCATGGGAACTGTACTTGACTGGGTGATAGGACCATGCACCCTGTTAGGGTAATTTTAAAAAGCATTTATACGCATAAAATTGGGTTTTACACATGTAAATGCACTTTACCCTGTAACTGGGCTTTTGAATATTGCTAATATACCGGTATGTGCCATTGAATTGTCCATAGGATGTTCATGTGTAAGTGCAGCTTATGCAGGTAAATAGCTTTACACAAGTAAAATTGCTACAATAGTATGTTACATCTACTCATGTAACTCCTTTTAAAAATCACCTGTATGCTAGGAAGAAGCACGCAGAGGAGAAGAAAATATGCTCCATATACCTAGGGGAAAGTATTGTCCATAAATTATCATAAGAGGTGTACTTCCCATCATGAACATATTGGCAAAATAAGATTAGAAATGTCTATTTTATTACACAGAATCTCAGTACCATTGTACTTAAAATAGGTCAGTGCAAGTATTGAGACAGTATGGCACCTCTGATAAGAATATAAGAACATAAGAAATTGCCATGCTGGGTCAGACCAAGAGTCCATCAAGCCCAGCATCCTGTTTCCAACAGAGGCCAAACCAGGCCACAAGAACCTGGCAATTACCCCAACACTAAGAAGATCCCTTGCTACTGATGCAATTAATAGCAGTGGCTATTCCCTAAGGGCTAGATTTTAAAAGCCCTGTGCGCCGGCAGGGCTATTTTGCGTAGGCCGCAGGTGCGCGCAAAGCCCCAGGACGTGCATAAGTCCCGGGGCTTTGTAAAAGGGGCGGGAGGGGGCATATCCGGGGGTCAGTGGGCGGTTCAGGGTGGGTCCAGGGGTGTGGCAACAGTTTGGGGGCGGCCCGGGAGGGTGGCCCCAAGTCCCCCGGAACTGCGGCCTGTGCCGGGGGATGCGAGGTGGCACGTGCAAGTTACGCCTGCTTGAAGCAGGCGTAACTTGCCCAACAAAGGTAGGGGGTGATTTAGGTAGGGCCGGGGGGGTGGGTTAGGGAGGGGAAGGTGGGGGGACGCGGAAGGAAAGTTCCCTCCGAGGCTGCTCTGATTTCGGAGTGGCTTAGAAGGAAACGGAGGCAGGCTGCGTGGCTTGGCGCGCGCAGGCTGCCGATTTTGCGCAGCCTTGCGCGCGCCAACCCCGGATTTTATAAGATACGCGCAGCTACACGCGTATCTTATAAAATCCGGCGTACTTTTTAAAGATCTACCTCTAAGTAAACTTGATTAAATAGCCGTTAATGGACTTCTCCTCGAAAAACTTATCCAAACCTTTTTTGAACCCAGCTACACTAACTGCACTAACCACATCCTCTGGCAACAAATTCCAGAGCTTTATTGTGCGTTGAGTGAAAAAAAATTTTCTCCGATTTAGTCTTAAATGTGCTACTTGCTAACGTTATGGAATGTCACCTAGTCCTTCTATTATTCGAAAGTGTAAATAACGGAGTCACATCTACTCATTCAAGACCTCTCATGATCTTAAAGACCTCTATGATATCCCCCCTCAGCCGTCTCTTCTCCAAGCTGAACAGCCCTAACCTCTTCAGCCTTTCCTCATAGGGGAGCTATTCCATCCGCTTTATCATTTTGGTTGCCCTTCTCTGTACCTTCACCATTGCAACTATATATATATATATATATATATATATATATATATATATATATACTGGTTCAAAACATTCCTAGAAAACAGAGGATACCTGTTGCCAAGTGGCCCCACCATCGTTACCTCTCTCACCAAATCCTACGTTCCACTAAGAATTAAAATTAAAATAGCTCCCTCTCTTGTTGGTTCCTGAACCAATTGCTCCATGAAGCAGTCATTTATTACATCCAGGAACTTTATGTCTCTAGCAAGTCCTGATGTTACAATTACCCAGTCAATATTGGGGTAATTGAAATCTCCCATTATTATTGCACTGCCAAATTGGTTAGCTTCCCCGATTTCTCTTAGCAGTTCATCATCTGTCTGACCATTTTGACCAGGTGGATGGTAGTATACTCTTACCCAACACACATGGGATTTCTTCCTATATAGATTCTACTGAGCATTTAGACAGAGAATGTTTTCTAGTAGATATCAATCACACAAAAAACCCACACACACCAACTGGTGTACTCCAGTACACACCACTGTATAGAAATACAGCGGGTTGAAACGCAGCTCGCTCTGACAAAAAGGATCGGCACGGAGTAAATACGCCGCAAGAAGAAGATGTTTTCTACGATTACCTGAATTGGTTTCCTCCTTTTCCCCTGAAGCAGGACAGCGGTCCGAAACATGGCCATGTCGGGTTACCTGGGACCTTTTCAGTGCGGATAAGTACCCATTTTTTATCTTGGTTGGGAATTGCCCTATAGTTTTTGAAAAAACTTTGAAAAACAAAAAATTTAGTTTATGGATGACTATGATTAAAGTAATAGTGACCCCTATGAGAAACGAGTTGTACACACAAAATGTCTGCCCGTGAATAGAGGGTCTTACATAAGTTGTTTGGCGTTCTAGGTGCTATATTAATTTCAAGACTAGTACACTGTTTATTTTTGGTTGATTTCTAGTAGAGACAGCTGTAAAATAATTATAGGGTAGAATATGTATTAGAAATGCATGAAAACATATTCTAAACACAGGCTTCATCTCTAACACCACTAATTAAGATGATTATTGGAAATTGATCCCCATGCTAAGGGCCGGATTTTAAAAGGGTTACACACGCCAGGACTATTTTAAAAAGGCCCGGCGACATGCATAAAGCCCCGGGATGCATGTAATTCCCAGGGCTTTGCAAAAGGGGCAGTCCAGGGACAGGGCGGGGTGGTCCAGGGGCAGGGGCGGGGCCAGAGGCCCCTGACAGCAGCAGGCTGCCGGTGCTTGCAACTTGCGCTTGCCCAGAGGCAGGCGCAAAAGGTAGGATAAACATTTTGGGGGGGTTAGAGTAGGGCGGGGGGGGGGGGGGGGGGGAAAGCTTAGGGGAAGGGGTGGGAAGGTTAGGTTAGGGGGAAGAGAACGGAGGAACTTTAGAAAATGGCAGCCTCATGTATTCTAGTTCAGAGCACAAAGTAACTGTTCCTGCATCTTTGCAGGAACCTCTTATGAAAACACAGAGGCCAATGCCCCAAGCCTCAACAAAACTGGCAAAAGTACTGCTTTTCTGTTGCTCCTCTGACTTAATATCATTGTGATATTAAGTAGGAAAGACCATAGAAAGCAGCATCATGAAAAAAAAGTCTTAATGTCGGTCAGATTAGGAAAATGGATGCTCAATTTACCAGCATCCGTTTTCCTCACCCACAAAGTCACGTCTCCTGGGCACCCAATGCCAAGAACATACTAGAGATGCACAGTTTATCCCTAGCATCTACACTTTGGCACAGCACCTCAATACCAGGAGTGGCAGATGGACGTGCGTTAGGAAAATGGGTGCTCAATGAGATTTTATTTCATCAACCCCAGAAAGTGACAATAGATAGGGACTGTTACAACATAAGAAGCTAGGGCTCCCAACTTCCTCCCCTCCCTTGCTCCTTGCTGCAATGAATGAGAATTTTGTGAATGTTAAAGGCTGCAGCTTTATTCTGACGTTATATATTTCAAATCTGTAGTCTGAGCCTTTCATTCTCACTTTTACATTACTTCACACTGTAAGTCAACAAGGCAACCCATAATGCCCATGTAATGCCCCCATGACTGTTTACCTGACAGGGCATTCCTGGGTTGATACCAACCTGGCGGGAGCAGCCCTAGGGCAGAATTCGTTGGTCCTCATGTTCATGGCACCTGGTGCCTCCACCTGGTGTTAGTGTGTGGAATTTCCTACTTACACCCCAAATAAACAAATGGGACTGTGATCAATTATATACAGATAAATACAGGTTTATTAGACTATATAAGTATATTCATTTCTACATGACTATGTACATTGCTATTGCTAATAGGATGTCAAACAGCACACTTATCTACTCGTGATTAGTAGTCTCAGGCCACACAACTATATACATTTCTACAAGACAGCAATAACATTTAGGGGTAGATTTTATAAAAGTACGCCCGGGCGTACTTTTGTTTGCGCATCAGGCGCAAACCAGGCGTAGCCGCGCGTATCTTTTAAAATCCGGGGTCGGCGTGCGCAAGGCTGGGCAAAATCGGCAGCCTGCGCGCGCCGAGCCATGCAGCCTGCCTCCGTTCCACCCCCCCCGCACCTTCCCCTCCCTTCCCTTAACTAACCCGCCCCCGACCCTAATTCCCCCCCTACCTTTATCGCGAAAGTTATGCCTGCCTGAGGGCCAATATATAAATCTACAGCTCCATAACTAAATTTTCAAAAGGGAAACTTTGATAAAATGAGGAAAATAGAGAAAAACGGAAAGCTGCAGCTGCAAAGGTTAAAAGTGTACAACAGGCTTGGACATTGTTTAAAAACATAATCTTAGAAGTGCAATCCAGATGCATTCCATGCATTAAGAAAGGTGGGAGGAAGGCAAAACGATTACCGTCATGGTTAAAAGGTGAGGTAAAAGAGGCTATTTTAGTCAAAATATCATCCTTCAAAAATTGGAAGAAGGATCCATCTGAAGAAAATAGGAAAAAGCATAAGCATTGTCAAGATAAGTGTAAAACATTGATAAGGGAGGCAAAGAGAGAATATGAAATGAAGTTGACCATAGAGGCAAAAATTCATAATAAAAACTTTTAAAATATATAGAAAGCAAGAAACCTATGAGGGAGTTGGTTGGACCATTAGATGACCGAGGGGTTAAAGGGGCTCTAAGGGAAGATAAGACCATTGTAAAAAGACTAAATGAATTGTTTGCTTCTGTGTTTACTAATGAGGATGCTGGGGAGATACTGGTTCCAGAGATGGTTTTCAAAGGTTATGATTCAGATGAACTGAACCAAATCACTGTGAACCTGGAAGATGTAGTAGGCCAGATTGACAAGCTAAAGAGTAATAAATCACCTGGACCAGATTGTATGCACCCCAGGGTTGTGAAGGAACTCAACAATGAAATTTAAGATCTATTAATTAAAATTTGTAACCTATCATTAAAATAATTTATTGTACCTGAAGACTGGAAGGTGGCCAATGTAACTCCAATATATAAAAAGGGCTCCAGGGGTGATCCAGTACACTATAGACCAGTGGGCCTGACTTCAGTGCCAGGAAAAATAATGGAAGCTATTCTATAGATCAAAATCACAGAGCCTATAGAAACATATGGTTTAATGGAACAGTAGGAGGTGGGGTGGGGGGAGATATAACATAACATAACCTAAGATATGCCATATGGGTCAGATCAAGGGTCTTTCAAGCCCAGCATTCTGTTTCCAACAGTGTCCAATCCAAGACCTAAGTACTTTGTTACGCCGGAGGTGGACCCTTGGGCCGAGGTGGGGTTGATGCTACCTGTAGGAGGGATCCTACGGGTCCCCACCTTCGGCAGGCAGAGAGGGCTGATGGACGGAGGCCGGCTGGTGCTTCACAAATACCAGCCCTCATTCCCCACGGGTTGAGCCTTTGGGTGCCGGGGCCGGATGGACTTAAGAAGCCTCCGTCAGTGGTTGTCAATGAGTGGATTGAGGTCAGCCCAGAGGCAGAAACTAGTATAGGTATCAGTCTGTACTGAACAAGGCGGAGTCCCGGAGACCTGGGCGCCAATAGGAACACAGTCTGACAGAGGGCACCTGAGGAAGAGCAGGCCGAAGCCTGAATGAACCACGTCCAGGACAAAGGCTGAAGAGGCGTCTTTAAGCAAGTTGGGAGCAGTGGCAAGCAAGGCTGAGGTCTAGATGAGGAGAGAGTCAAAGGATGATCAGATGAAGCAGAAGTCCGGGGCTGGGGAGAGGCAATAGAGTAGTCAGGCAATGCAGAGGTCCGGGGCTGGAGAGAGGCAACGGAGTAGTCAGGTGATGCAGAGGTCCGGGGCTGGAGAGAGGCAATGAAGTAGTCAGGCGATGCAGAGGTCAAACCAGGTCAGCAATCTGAAGGAGAGACAAAGGAACAGGATCACAGGAGCAAGGAAACAGGAACGAAGGCAATCAGGATCAGGAACCAGGAACTGAAGAGGCAACGAGTACTCCACTAGTGAGGGGACCTGTGGCAAAGGCCATTTGAGAGAGCGGAGCCTGGGCTTATATATCGGAGCTCCGCCAACTTCATCATCCGAGACCATGGCCAGGATCCCAGCATGGGCCCTTTTTAAAGACTAGCTGTGCGCGCACATCTAGGGAGGGGTGGCATCTCTCCATGGCCCACGTGGAGAGGCCCAACGTGGACCATCAGAAGCTGTAGCAGAGCCGGGGGCACCGGGGCGGCCCGAGGATGAAGCCGGCGGACCATAGCCGCCAGAGACGAGGGACCAGATGCTGGAGGAATAGCCTAGTGGTTAGAGCCATGGACTATGAACCAGGAGACCAGGGTTTGAGTCCTGCTGTCACTCCTTGTGACCTTGGGCAAGTCACTTTACCCTCCATTGCCTCAAGTACAAAAACTTAGATTTTAAGCCCTCTGGGGATAGAGAAATACCTACAGTACCTGAATGTAAACTGGTGTGATATCTTGATTGAGATCGAATGTCGGTATATAAAAAAAAAAAAAGAGGTGAGGGGGCCGAGCCATGGGTGTGCTGCGGCTGGCGCGTGTAACATACTTGGCAATAACCCAAATATTAAATAGATCTCAAGCTACTGTTTCTTACTGATTAATAGTAGTTTATGGATTTTTCCTCTAGGAACTTATCCAAATATTTTTTAAACCCAGGTACTCTATCTTCCATAACCACATCCTCTAGCAATGAATTCCAGAGCTCAACTGTGCTCTGAGTGGAAAAGAATTTTCTTTGATTTCTTTTTAAATGAGCTACTTGCTAACTTCATGGAGTGCCCCCTAGTCCTTCTATTATCTGTGAGAGTAAATAAACGATTTACATTAACCTGTTCTACTCCTTTCAGTTGTCTCTTCTTCAAACTGAAAAGTCTAATCTCTTTAGCATTTCCTCATAGGGGAGTTGTTCCATGCTCCTTATCATTTTGATTACCCTTCTCTGCACTTCCTCCAGTGCAATTATATCTTTTTTGAAATGTGGCAACCAGAATTGCACACAGTATTCAAGGTGCAGTCTCACCATGGAGCGACACAGAGGCATTATGACATCCACCATTTTATTTGCCAGTCCCTTCTTAATAATGCCTAATATTTGGTTTGCTTTTTTGACTGACACAGCACACTGAACCAATGATTTCAATGTATTATCCACTATAACACCTACATCACTTTCCTGGGTGGTAACTCCTAAGATAGAAGCTAACATCATGTAACTACAGCAAGGGTTATCTTTCCCTATATGGATCACCTTGCCTTGTCCACATTAAATTTCATCTGCTATTTGGAAGCCCAGTCTTCCGGTCTCCAGTCTGCTTGAGATTTTAACTACCTATTTTGCATAATTTTGTGTCATCAGGAAATTTGATCACCTCACTTGTCATACCCCTTTCCAGATCATTTATAAATATATTGAAAAGCACTGGTCCTACAGATCCCTGAGGCACTCTCCGGTTTACCTTTTTCCATTTTAAAACAGACCATTTAATCCTACTCTCTGTTGCCTGGCTTTTAACCAGTTTGCAATCCACAAAAGAACATCGCCTCTTATCCCATGACTTTTAAATTTTCTTAGAAACCTCTCATGAGGGACTTTGTCGAACACCTTCCGAAAATCCAAATACACCACATCTACCGGTTCACCTTTGTCCAAATGTTTATTCACCACTTCAAAAAAAATGTAGGAGATTTGTGATGCAAGACTTGCCTTTGGTAAATCCATGCTGGCTGTGTCCCATTAAACCATGTCTATCTAAAGGTTTTGTGATCTTATTCTTTATAACAATTTCAATGATTTTTCCGGGCAAGGAAGTGAGGCTCACAGGTTTACAGTTTCCCAGATCACCTACTGGAGTCCTTTTAAAATATCTATACGTAAATAGAAATCACCAGCTATTATAGTTTTTGATAAATCAACTAGTAAAGAAAATTTTGTTTCAAGCAAAAGGGATAAATCTGAAGTTAATATGCCGGGTGGACAATATACCATACAAAAAATTGACAGTAGATGTCTATACCAATAGAATTTCATGAGGACCATTAGTATTTAATGTTTTCTTACTGGGATTTAAAGAGGCCTTAATGATGGCCAATACCCTCCATCCTGGCAGTTTGGGCTAAGCTCAAAAAAAATAGGCATATAATCTATAAAGCAAAGTTTATTTAATGTTACAATATCATGATCAGCAATCCAAGATTCTGAGACTAGAAAACAATCTGGTTTGGTGGTTGTAATTATGTCATTTGCGGATATACAGTAATTGCAACTGCAAGTTTTGGAAAATTAAGATCACATATTATACTGCAAGGAACAAATACATATGAGAAAATATGAAACACTTCTTATAAAGTCTCTGAAATTTTGCTAAACCCTGGGGAAATCTTCAGAATGGCATTCAGTGATATAAATCATATGTATAGAAGATAAGAGAACAGTAAATCTCAACTGGTTTAAAAGAATCTCTTTACTGCCTGGAAGTCACTTTGAAGCCTATGTAATAAGCATTTTTCCCTTAGGAAAAAAAAAATGGCCTATGCAGTAAAACTTGTACTAAATACTTTTAGCATACACTTGGACAAATGTTTACCATACACATTATTTAAAATGGCATTTAAAAAAATAATAACAACAAAATGAGGGCCCCTGCTCGCTGTCCCCCCACTCCCTGCCCTGAAAAAAGATGCCTGGGCTGGGAACCACCCTGCCACCACATAACTCCATCCATGGAGGTTCTGGGCAGTAAGAGAGGCAAGAAGGGATGCCCACTCACTTCCTATCCCTCGTTCCTCCCTTTAAAATGGTACCGGTCGGCCCTAAGACTGGCACCAGACTGATGTCAAAACAAAACCAGTCTTGGATCCAGTCAGTGACAATTTCCTTATGGACATATGGCCCAGTCCCTTTATGGGAGGAAGTTTGGAGGGGCCCCAGCAACATTTCTTGAGGGCATGGTTGGAGGGCCTGTTTGGTGTGTGTGGGGGGGGGGGGGGGGGGGGCAGGGGTCCACACGATAATGTTTTGGGGGGAAGATCTGGGGAGGCCTCAGGTACACCCCAAGAAAGTCTCGGGAGGTCATTATTAGGATTAGAGGAGTTCTGGGATGCCCTTAGGAAGCCCTGGGGAAGACCCAGGGACATTTTGGAGAAGACCAAGGGAGGCCCTGGGCAGGCCACAGGTCAACGGTAGATGCTTTTTTCCTTAGGATTTTTTAAAAAAAATGAAACAAAAAGAAAACCAATGAAATTTCATTGATTTTTCTTTTGTTTCATTTCAGAAATATTGTTGACATTTCCTATTTCATTTCAAATGAATGTACATCCGGAAACATGTAAAAGGAACTCTTGTTAGTGAAGCTTATGCTTCAATGTGATTTTATGTATTGTTTGTGTTGTGAGTTTAATATTGTTTGATGTTTTAATTTGTAATTCGTTTTGTCTAACATTGTTATACAGGCAAAATAGAAGAATTGTAAATAAATAGCCCTAGAAGATGGACATCCATGTGGCAGTCACTAGTGGAAATCCTATAACTGTCTATGCTATGATTTTATGGGGAGAGTCTTTTATTTCTTTCTGTGTGCTGCTCTCTTCTATCTTCCCCAGTCTGACATCTGTGAGATCCTTCAGTGTCCTCCCTGGTAGAGCACTCTGGTATTCCTTGGCCCTGTACTCTGTACCAGAGTCTGTGAGATGGTATACCCTTTATTGTTCAGATAGATCCTCAAAGTATTTATTTATTTATTTATTTAGCATTTTTTTTATACCGGGATTCATGTAAAATTTTACATATCGTCTCGGTTTACATTGTAACTGAAAAACAGGCATATGAAATGCAATTACAAAGAACAAGGCATAAAACTTGGCTCAGGTTACATGGGTAGAAACTTGGCACATAATTAAAAGGGGGGGAGAACAAACGCATATTAAAATTACAAGGCACTTATAGAAACATAGAAATGACGGCAGAAGAAGACCAAACGGCCCATCCAGTCTGCCCAGCAAGCTTCACACATTTTTTTCTCTCATACTTATCTGTTTCTCTTAGCTCTTGGTTCTATTTCCCTTCCACCCCAACCATTGAAATATCTAGCTTGATTAGTTTGGGGTAGTAGGGGTAGTAACCGCTGCAATAAGCAAGCTACACCCATGCTTATTTGTTTTACCCAGACTATGTTATACAGTCCTTATTGGTTGTTTTTCTTCTCCCCTGCTGTTGAAGCAGGGAGCTATGCTGGAAATGCGTGATGTATCAGTCTTCTCCCATGCCGTTGAAGCAGAGAGCCATGCTGGATATGCATCGAAAGTGAAGTATTAGACACATTTGGTTTGGGGTAGTAACCGCCGTAACAAGCCAGCTACTCCCCGCTTTGTGAGTGCGAACCCTTTTTTCTTCTCCCCTGCCGTTGAAGCAGAGAACTATGCTGTATATGCATTGAAGGTGAAGCATCAGGCTTATTTGGTTTGGGGTAGTAACCGCCGTAACAAGCCAGCTACTCCCATCTTTGTGAGTGTAAATCCATTTTTCCACATTTCCTCTTGTATATAATAATATACGAGGAATAAAGCTATGTGTTAGGCTAAGGAGTATAAGGGTGGCATGAATGGATGGTCTTGAATTTAGACAGTTGTTGTGATGGTGTTGATGTATGTTGATGTCGTAGATGTCGTTCTTAGAATGCTTGCTCAAATAGCCAGGTTTTTAGTCTCTTTTTAAAGTTGATAGGGCAAGGTTCTGAGCGGAGTTCTGGCGGTAGAGAGTTCCATTGAGTAGGACCTGCTGCTGACATGGCTCGTTTGCTTAGCGAGGTTTTGATATATGTGGTTAGTAGAGTGTTTTTGTATGCTGTTCTCGTCGGTCTGGTTGGAAGATGTGGTTGGAGTGGGATGTTGAGTTCCAGTGGAATGAGCTTGTGGATGGTTTTGTGAATGATCGTCATTGTTTTGTATAGTACTCTGTATTTGATTGGGAGCCAATGTAGGTTTCTTAAGATGGGGGTAATATGATCTCTCTTGTTGGTCTTAGTCAGCATCCTGGCAGAGGCGTTTTGCAACATTTGAAGGGGTTTAATGGTGTTAG
Source organism: Rhinatrema bivittatum (assembly GCF_901001135.1). Classification (NCBI taxonomy): domain Eukaryota; kingdom Metazoa; phylum Chordata; class Amphibia; order Gymnophiona; family Rhinatrematidae; genus Rhinatrema; species Rhinatrema bivittatum. Next base: position 102,474,221 of record NC_042617.1, on the reverse strand, counting down.
CTGGAAGGCCGAGTAGCAGAGAATTGCAGTAATCGATTTTGGAAAAAATAATTGCTTGGAGTACTGATCGGTAATCTTGGAAGTGTAAGAGTGGTCTGAGATGTTTGAGGACTTGTAATTTATAGAAACCCTCCTTAGCAGTGTTGTTGACGAATCTCTTTAGGTTTAATTGATCATCCATAATGACTCCCAGGTTTCTCACCTGGGGGGAGAAGGACGACTGATTTATGGGGTTTAAGATTGGCTTAGAATGGATACCTTCTTGGGAGATGAGGAGTATTTCCGTTTTATTGGAGTTGAGGATTAGGTTAAGGCTAGAGAGCAGGTTGTTGATGGATATAAGGCAGGTGTTCCAGAATTCTAGTGATTTTTGAAGGGAATCTCTAATCGGTATCAGAATCTGTACGTCGTCTGCGTAGATGAAATGCTTTAGTTTTAGTTTGGAGAGGAGCTGGCAGAACGGTAAAAGGTATATGTTGAAAAGTGTCTGTGATAATGAAGAGCCTTGAGGGACTCCCATAGATGAGTCGACGGGGAGTGATTCATTGTTGTTGATTCTAACTTTGTAGAATCTGTTTTGTAGAAATGATTTAAACCAATTTAGAGCAGTGTCTTTGATTCCAATGTCGGCTAGTCGTTCCAGGAGTAGTGAGTGTTTTACCGTATCGAATGCGGCTGATAGATCGAGGAGTATGAGTATACAGGATTGTTTTTTGTCAAGATTCAGGAGAATTGTGTCAGTTAAAGAAATAAGAAGAGTTTCCGTGCACCGTTCTTTGCGAAAGCCGAATTGTGACGGTGCTAGGATTTTGTTGTCTTCTAAGTAGTCTGTCAGTTGATTGTTCACTATTTTTTCTAGTAATTTTAGAGATGAAAGGTAGATTTGCGACAGGTCGAAAGTTGGCTGGGTCATCTGGGGATAGGTTAGGTTTTTTCAGGAGGGGTTTGAGGATTGCGAATTTCAGAGAGTCTGGAACTGAACCTTGCATTAGTGAGCAATTTATGATGTCTGAAATAGGTTTGGCGACAGTGTTAGGGATGGCAATGAGTAAATTGGCGGGAATTGCATCTGTGGGATGAGATGCTGGTTTGAGTTTCTTAAGGATTGTCTCGATCTCTAAAGAGGAGGTCAGTTCAAATTTTTCCAGGGTTATGTTCTGCTGGACCAGTGTAAGGTAGAAGGGGGGCATCGGGGGGCCTATAAATGCATTTAAAAGTGTGATCAGGACTGTGATTTTCTTCTTGAAATAAGTTGCTAGCTCAGCGGCTTTTGAGGCGGCTTGATCGTCTGGGATGGATGGGAGGGAGGTTTTGGTGAGAGATGAGACGAGAGAAAATAGGGCTTTAGGATCGAAGATGAAATGGTGAATTTTGTGGGAGTAGAAATCCCTTTTGGTTTGTAAGATGGCTATCCGGTAGCGGTGCATGAGAGACTTGTATGTCTCACGGTTGGCTTGTGATGGATTTTTTCTCCATAAAAGTTCCTTACTTCTGAGCTCTTGTTTCATGGTTTTCAGTTGTGGGGTGTACCAGGATTTTCTGTTGTTCATGTTGGAATGGGTGTTTTTTGTAATTAACGGGCAAGTAATGTCTGCAACGTTCTTTGTTATCTTGATCCAGGACGATGTGGCTGAATCTGCGTTTGAGAGGTCAAGATTGCTTAATGCTGTTGTAAGGTGAGTGTTCAAGGTGTCGGAGTTGCATAGTTTCCTGTATTGGAATGTGGATTTGTGAATAGGTTTAGGGGAAGGTTGGATGTTTTTCAGAGTGATAGATATCATCTTGTGGTCTGACCATGGGACTGGTGAGCAGATCAAGGAAGAAGCGGGGGAAAGGTTTTCATTAATGAAGATTAGATCCAGGGTGTGACCCGCTTTGTGAGTAGGTTCCTTGATGGTTTGGTTGAAGCCCATAAACTTGAGTGTAGTGAGAAATGTTTCACATTTCTCACTACATGTATGGGTATCTTTTTGTTTTCCACCTTTCAGCTGAGGAATATTAACCCTTGACAGTCTGGTCTGGAGGATGACTTTTTCCTATCCATTCTCCAACAGGGCAAAATAGCACACAAACTCAGCAGATGCCATTTTGAAAATCCTTGGCAATGAATTGTGGGTACTGTGCTCTGCTGCTCTGATCTTCTATGGCACCTTGATTGAAGGGGTAGACAGGATTGTGACATAATGGGAAGAAAGAGGGACAAGGGGAGACAGTCAGGTCACTGTAGCCCCTTGACCTTTGTTGAGGGTGTGGGAGTAGTGATTAAGCATTTTGGCCTCCATCTATGTTTAAAAGATGGTGATCAGGACATTGCGTCTCCTTCTTTATTATGTTGGGAAGTTCAAGTGGCTGCGTATTAGGGGAATGCCCAAAGGCAGGAGCTGCATAGTTAATAAAATACCATGTATCTCTGTCCTGAAAGTACAATGCTTGTTTAATTATGTGTCTAGTTTTTTAATGCAGGAAATTGCATATTTTATATATGTATTTTACAAAAATACATGTATATATTTTATGCACATCAAAAACAAATTCGAGATCACACTACACTTTAAAACACTTTTCTTAAAGGAAGTAATATCAGATAGATTATAATCTACAGGTTCTTGCCCACAATGGGCTACAACCAGTATCATATACAAAGCACTTGAGTTGACGTCATATACCCATTCCTTCATATATTAACAATAACTCAACAAACGTTATTGCTCCTCTGGTGAGAGAGTAGCATTGAGCGATTTTCAAAATGACACGAGTGTCATAGTTAAGCCAATATATTTTATGCATGACATAATTGAATCTGTGCTCATAACTACTGCAGTTTATTCATGTATGCAAATACTCCACTTATAAAAAATACTTGTGCATGTATTTTTAAACATGTTTGCCCATATTTCTACCAGTTCATCTAGACCCTCCAGCATTTCACCCTATCCCCCCACCACTTAATCCAGACTTCACCCAAAAAATGCAGACAAGTATGATTTCAGTTCCATGACTCAATTAGCAGGTGTAAAAGCATGCATGCAAGTTTGATAATGTATGTGCATACCCTACTTACAAAATACTAATTTGTGTGTGAACTTCTGAACCCTGCCCTGAAATGCGCCATAAATATATCTTTTTCTTCCCTGTAACTGATATATGGCCAGGCTAACATGAAGACTTTGGCTCAGGACTTTGGTCCATTCTTTTATTCAGAATTCTTTGCTTTCTTGGCCTAACTGAAACTGCTGGCATACAAGGAACTCAGACTGACCTGAGTGTGAATGGCTACTGGGAGACATCTGGAATGAATTCAGACCTAGCCAGATATGATGAAAGGTCATGAGGTCATAACGAACATATGGACCAAACTATGTTCTCACAGACTCCTTTCTCTCGATTGAAGAGGCCCAGTGTAATTGGATATTCCCATAAGATTAGGAGTCTGAACAAACGACTTGCATAGGAGTGACAGAACACAGAACTGCTAAGAACTACTAGAATGAATGATAGCCATCATCAGACACGTGGCCTACTGAAACTAATCATCAGTCATGTGGGTCTCTGCTAGGCCTAATTGGATCTTAAAGTGAGAGGGGGGATCAGGGAGGCTTAGCCATAGGTCACTGATGTGGACCCACGTGGTACCTGATACACTATGCAGTCCTATTAGGGATCATTGTATGTTTTATCTATTGTATGTTTTATCTTTTATTGTATGTTTTATCTTTTATCCTTGTTCGATGTAAACCGAGTTGATTTGATTTGTATCAAGAAAGTCGGTATATAAAAGCCTTAAATAAAATAAATAAATAAATCTATAAAAAGTAAGCCCTCACAAACGGGGAGATAGGCAGGCAGAGCTTGGAAAAAATATAAAGCTCCCTCTCTATCTCCCAGAGGTCTCATAAGATTGGCTTTTAATATTAAATAAACTTAAATTGGTTTGTATTAAAGTTGGACCTCTGTGTATTATTGAAGCAGCACAGTTAAGCTACTTTTAATGGCATTAACCAATTAGACATAACTCTTACGTGTGACACTGCTAGCATCAGTATGCTTCCATCATCTGTAAAATAATACTTATGCACATACATGCTACTTACATGCATAACTTCCAGTTTTACATGCTGAATCCTTTTGAAAATTAATCTCTTCAGCTTTAGAGGACATGAACAAAATAACATCTGGAGGAGAGCAAACTAACTATTTCACACTTGCCCACTAAAGGAACTGGGCAACATTTTGAGGAAGGCGGAACATATTCTGAAAGGATGGGCTCAATCTTAACCAAGGTGAATCCAGGTTGATGGCACTAACCTTTAAAAAAGATTTAGAGCAGCTTTTAAACTAGAACATGGGGGAAAGCTGACAGTTGCTCAGCAGTGCATGGATCAAGAGAGGTATCTTCAAAGGATACTAAAATAATAGGGGGGTTAGAGCATCCCAATATAGAGATTCCAAAGAAAGCAAAAGTAGCTCATGTGCCTATAGGTAAAGAACAGATTGAGTTAAAAGATTCCAAATTATCCCTGTTAACTACAAGCAAAGTCATATAATGCAAATAAAAAACATACCTTAAACTGTCAGTATGCTATTATTAGAAGTCTAAAAAGTAAGCTAGGAGAGTTAGAATGTATAACACTAAATAAAGAGATAGACATAATTGGCATCTCAGAGACCTGATGGAAGGAGGATAATCAATGGGACAGTTCTTTATCAGGGTACAAATTATATTGCAATAATAAGTTGGACCAACTTGGTGGTGGTGGGAGGGGTGCTTTATATTAATGATGGCATAGATTTCAAAAGAATAAAGATACTGCAGGAGACAAAATGCCCAGTAGAACTTTTATGGGTAGAAATTCTAAGTGTGATGGGGAAGAGTAATAGAGTATAACAATGGGGGTACACTACCATCCACCTGGCCTAAAGAAAATTAGGGAAGCTAAATTTCTAAGCACAGTAATAATGGAAAATTTAAATTACCCTACTATTGCCTAGGTAACAGGATATGCTAGGGAAGTAACATTTCTAGTTGAAATAAATTACTGCTTCATGGAGCAACTAGTTTGGGAACCAATGAAAGAGGGAGCCATTTTAAACCTATTCTCAGTGGAATGCAGGATTTGGTGAGAGAAGTAATTGAAGTGGGGATGCTTGGAAACAGTGATCATAATATGATCAAATTTGACTTAATGACTGTTGCCAAGGTTAAGAGTTTACATCAGGCATAAACATTGTTTAAAAATACCATCTGGAGTCCAAGACCAGATGTATTCCATGCATAAGAAAAACTGGAAGGAATGCTGACTGACTGCTGGCATGGTTAAAAAATGAAGTAAAAGACTGTTTAGTCAAAGGACCTTCTTTCAAAAATTGGAAAAAGAATCCAACTGAAGAAAATAGGAAAAAGTATAAGCATTGGCAAGTTAGATATAAAATATTGATAAGGTAGGCAAAAAGAGAATTTGAAATGAAGCTGACAGTAGAAACAAAAACTCATAATACAAACTTTTAAAAATGTATCCTAAGCAGAAGCCTGTGACGAAGTCAGTTAGACCATTAGATGAGCAAGTGGTTAAAGGGGCATTTAGGCCATAGCAGAAAGACGAAATTAATTCTATGTTTGGTGTTTATTGAAGATGATGTTGGAGTAGGGGGAATATCCAGGCCAGGAAAGGTATTTAATAGCAATGATTTGAAAGCTGCATGATGTAATAGAGCAGCTTGACAAAGTACAGAGTAGCAAATCACCTGGACCAGATGGTTTACACTCCAAAGTTCTAAAAGAAATAAAAAATGAACGCATGCACAGGTGCATCCGCACGCCTGTTTGAAAGTTACTATCACAGTGTACGCGGGTGCTGGGGGCAATCAGTGATGACTGACTCCTTTTCTAATTTATACAAAAAACCTGTTAAACACTAGGGATGTGCAGGGGAGAAAAATTCATTTTCATTTTTTGGTTCATTTATGTTAGGTTTTCCCCATGAACTTTGTTTCATGGATTGCTTGATTTCTTTAATTTATGTAAAAAAAACAAACCAAACAATAAAAAAAAACATTCCCAAAAAAAGGCTAAAAACCAAAAACTAGGCCTCCCTCCCTCCTTATCAGAAAAATGACTGGGCCAGGACCTCCCCGGCCCCCACTTACCCGGTTTGGTGGGGATATGCTGGCAAGGCTTAGGCCGAAGCTTCAGACTTGCATAGGCCGAGGAAGCAGTAGATCACTGCGGCCTCGGCCTACGCAAGGCTGAGGCTTCAGTAAGGATCTAGGCTCAGACCCAGGCCTGATGCCATGACCCGAGCCAGAGGCCAGGTCACAGTGCCTTGGCCTAGGCCAGAGCCCAAGCCCAGGCCTGATACCATGACCCAAACCAGAGGCCGGGTCCTGGCACTAGGGTATAGGTCCAGACCTATGCTAGATGCCATGACTCGACCTGGAGGCTGGGTCCCGAAGCCTCGGCCCAGGGTCAGGCCCAGGCCTAAGAGCTCACCTTCTGTCCTCTTCAATTCTTCAATACCAAATGATGGCATTCACTGGGGTTGTGCTGGAGTTAATTAACTCCATTGACTACCCCAGTGGACAGCTCCATTTTAATGTACAGCAATGCCTGAGGCTGGTCCGAAGTCCTGGCACAGGGACCTGGCCTCCAGGTCAGGTTGCAGCATCAGGCGTAGGCTTGGGCTTCACCCTAGCCCGAGGCTCAGGGGCCGTGGCTCGGTCTCCGGGTTGGGTCTCAGTATCAGGCCTGGGTCTGGGACAATGCCATGTTCCCAGATCCATCAAGTCACAGTGTCTGGCCTTGGCTTGAGCTCTGGCCTAGGCCGAGGCCCCGCTATGAGCACCACACCTTCGAGCAGGTTGCAATATCGAGACCCAGCCTTCGACAGATACCCAACAGATCAGGTAAGCTTTTTTTCTTCATTTAATTTTCAGAGGTCTCAGCTGAGGCGCCAGCTATGGCCCGTGCCTCTGCTGAGATCCCAGCATCAAGCTCAGGTCTAGGCCACAGACCCTGCTTTGAGCCTCAGCCTAGGCCCAAGTGCAATTCCGGCACCTCAACCTATGCCCAAATACATGGCCTTACCTAGTGCATAGGCTATGGCCCCTACTTTGGGCCTCAGGCTATGTCCTAGGCAAGGCTCTGGCATCGGGCCTACACCCAGGATCGATGTATTTGTTTAAAACAAAACAAAGTTTGTTTCTTTCAGAGGGCCCTCGTTTCAGTTCTGCCCCCCCCCAAAATGAAATTAATTAGCCTTATTTGTTGCATTTTGCATTTTTGTTTTAAACAAATGCACATCCCAATTAAACACTAACAGAATCAAAAAGGTTGGTTGCCTGGTAAGACTCTTTCTATTAAGACTGTCAGTGTGCTCTCACATCACTGATTTCCAGACAGAGAGAAAAAAAATCACTATTGCTGCTACAATTTCCATAATGTCTCCACAATCTCCATAGTGCCATTGCCTCTGTCCTTCTGACATAGTGAGAGAGATCACTATAGCACAGAGAAGATCAAAAGCTGCCATTTACCAGTGCCAAATCTCAAAGTTTCCAGATTTTTTTGAAACTCTAAGAAGGCTTCATCAAACACACCCTTCTCTATCACCTGTTAGAGAGGAATTGCAGAACTTTTTGCTTATGTTCAGAGTTTCCAGTGGGAGTAAGTCAGTGCCACTTGATCCAGATAGCAGCTATAGGCTAGTTAAAAATATGTTGCACTGTGATTTGCCCCCTGTGTGGTTTTCATGCCAATTTGTTCTGCCTCAGCTGTGAGAAGGCTGTGAGGACATACAGGAAAGAGTTGGTATCTATAGTTACAGTGGGGGTTTTTTCTTAGCAGTACACAGCCTTACACTCCAATGGGCGTTAAACTAGAATTAGAAATATAAATGAATTAAATGAAAATTTTTGGCTCATTTATGGTACCCCTCCATTCATTTCTAGAGTCCATGAATGAAACAAAAATATACTCATTTGTTGTGTTTTACCACTCATTTGTTTCAAACAAATGCACATCTCTACTGGTTGAATTTTACCCCTCCCCCAATCTGAACAGCCCTAACCTCTTTAGGCCTAACCTCTTTAGCCTTTCCTCATAGAGGAGCTGTTCCATCTCTCTGCACCTTCTCCACTGCAACTATATCTTTTTTTGAGATGTGGCGACCAGAATTGCACACAGTACTCAAGGTGTGGTCTCAACATGGAACAATATAGAGGCATTATGACATTTTCCATTTTATTCAACAATCCCTACCTAATAATTCCTAACATTCTGTTTGCTTTTTTGACTGCTGTAGCACACTGAGCCGACACTATCAATCTATTATCCACTATGACGTCTAGATCTTTTTCCTGGATAGTAGCTCCTAATATGCAACCTAACATCGTGTAACTACAGTGTGGGTTATTTTTCCCTATATGCATCACCTTGCACTTGTCCATATTAAATTTCATCTGCCATTTGGATGCCCAATCTTTCAGTCTTGCAAGGTCCTCCTGCAATTTATCACAATCCGTTTGCGATTTAAATACTCTGAATAATTTTGTATCATCTGCAAATTTGATTACCTCATTAAATATATTGAAAAGCACTGGTCCAGGTACAGATCCCTTATGCACTCTACTGTTTACCCTTTTCCACTGAGAAAAATAACCTTTTAATCCTACTCTCTGTCTCCTGTCTTTTAACCAGTTTGTAATCCAAAAAAGGACATCGTCTCCTATCCTATGACATTTTAGTTTTCTTAGAAGCCTTTCATGAGGGACTTTTTCAAATGCCTTCTGAAAATCCAAATACACTATATCTACTGGTTCACCTTTATCCACATGTTTATTAACCCCTTCAAAAACATTAAGCAGATTTGTGAGGTAAATCCATGCTGTGTTCCATTAAACCATGTCTTTCTATATGCTCTGTAATTTTGATATTTAGAATAGTTTCCACTATTTTTCCCAGCACTGAAGTCAAGGTCACTGGTCTATAGTTTCCTGGATCACCCCTGGAGCCCTTTTTAAATTTTGAAGTTACATTGGCCATCCTCCAGTCTTCAGGTACAATGGATGATTTTAATGATAGGTTACACATTTTAACTAATAGATCTAAAATGTGTGAGTTCCTTCAGAGCCCTGGGGTGCATACCATCTGGTCCAGGTGATTTATTGCTCTTTAGATTGTCAGTCTAGCCTACTACATTTTCCAGGTTCACAGTGATTTGGTTCAGGTCATGTGACTCCTCACCCTTGAAAACTATCTCATGAACTGGTATCTCCCCATCATCCTCATTAGTGAACACAGAATTAAAGAATTCATTTAGTCTTTCTGCAATGGCTATATCTATCCTAAGAGGCCCTTTAACACCCCCCCCCCCCCCCCGGTTCATCTAATGGTCCAACGGATTCCATCACAGGTTTCTTGCTTCGGATATATTTTTAAAAAGTTTTATTATGAGTTTTTGCCTCTATGGCCAACTTTATTTCAAATTCTCTCTCAGCCTGCCTTATCAATGTTTTATTCTTAACTTGAGAATGCTTATGCTTTTACCTATTTTCTTCAGATGGATCCTTCTTACAATTTTTGGCTAAAATAGCTTCTTTCACCTCACCTTTTAACCATGCCAGTAATCATTTTCCCTTCATTCTAGCTTTCTTAATGCATGGAATACATCTGGCATTGTATGGCATTCTGTCGGGGCAATGTTCAGTTTTAAATGTATTAAAATAAATTCATGGCTAATATTCTAAACTTAGCCAAGCTATTTTAATATTGGAAATATATTATAACAAAGCAACTGATATGAAAAAATTAAAATATGTTTCAATCTCTCAATGGTTTGATACACAATAGGTTATTTTGTGTTTAAGTCAACCCAACATTTAATGCAATAAACGGGTTCAAACTGTTTTCTTCTATAAGGATAATTGTTTATGATCTAAATTCATTCCATTTTCTTGTACTTGTATTTAAAATTTATCCCACTAAATTCTGGTTTGCAATTCTGATTTGCAATTTTAGTTTCTGGGCTTCATTTTCTAATGTAGAAACTGTCCACTTATTCTGCCTGACAATAAAACACATATGAAAGCGTACACTAGAATCCCATGAATACAAATGAATTCATTACAAACAGCACTGTAAGAATGAATACAAAATGACCTCAGGGGGACTGGGACCTTTAAGTTATTACTGCCTGCATCTACTTCTTTTGAACTACCAATATTTTAACTTTTTCTTTTGCCAAAAAATTTTTCCTTTACTAAACTTTTTCACAAATTATTATTTTTTCATTCAACATGTGACAGCGTGCTCAATAAAGCTCTGCTGGGCTTGTATAACTTCAGTGGTAAACTCCCTGTGGTGCTTCTATTCCTGGTTATTGTGAATTTTCATTTGCACTGAGGCATGAACTGTGTTATTCACTTGCAATAAAGCACTAAGCAATAGCAAGTTGAGATTCCTAAAGCGAACTGCTGTGCTGGTAAGTGTACTGGCAGTACTGAACAATATCACAATTTTTGTTGAACCAATACATTATAACCTACAAAAGAATGGGTCAATACCTATTCCTGCTAATAAACCACTTTGAGATCTATAATTTTGTATTTCTGACTTTGCAACTGCAAAATCTCCAAGGACAATAAAAATAATTGTGCAGGAGAAATGAGAAATAAACTACCTTTGCTCTTTGGAAAAACAATACATTTGTTTCTTTAATAAAGGTTTCATATTAGTTTTGTAATTAAAATATATATGCATATATTAGACACATGGTAAAAGATATACAAATGAGTTGAATTATGTATGTTTATTTTTAAATATTTATATTACTTTTCCAGGGTATTTCTAAGCACATCACAAAATGTAATAACAAAATATCAACAATCTAAAAATATGCCATTAAGCATAAACAAGCATACATATAAAAGTCATCCAATAAGCATATAACACAAAATTAAAAGTTCTAAGCTTATAAATATGCAAAAGTATATATACACAAACATGTAGTATAAAACATAAAAAAGACATAGGAACATAAGAAATGTCAGACTAGGTGAGACCATGGGTCCATCAAGCCTTTTGTTTCCAACAGTGGCCAATCCAAGTCACATGTACGTGGCAAGTACTCAAACATTAGATAGATCACAAGCTACTATTGCATATTAATTACCGTAATAGCAGTTTATGGATGTAACCTCTAGGAACGTAGCCTAACCTTTTTTTAACCCAGTAACACTAACTGCTGAAATTACATCCCCTGGCAATGAATTCCAGAGTTTAACTATGCGCTGAGTGAAAAAAAATGTACCAAAACACAAAAACTATATTTATAAATGATCCAGAAAAGAAAATGACGAGTGAGGTAATCAAATTTGCAGATGATACAAAAGTATTCAGAGTAGTTAAATCACAAGCGGATTGTGATAAATTGCAGGAGGACCTTGGGCATCCAAATGGCAGAAGAAATTTAATGTGGGCAAGTGCAAGGTGATGCATATAGGGAAAAATAATACATGCTGCGATTACACGATGTTAGGTTCCATATTAGGAGCTACCACCCATTAGTCATAGTTGATAATACTTTGAAATCATCGGCTCAGTGTGCTGCAAAAGTCAAAAAAGCAAACAGAATGTTAGGAGTTATTAGGAAGGGAATGGTGAATAAAACGGAAAATGTCATAATGCCTCTGTATCGCTCCATGGTGAGACCGCACCTTGAGTACTGTGTATAATTCTGGTCATCACATCTCAAAAAAGATATAGTTGTAATGAAGAAGGTACAGAATAGGGCAACCGAAATGATAAATGGGATAGAACAGCTCCCCTATGAGGAAAAGCTAAAGAGGTTAGGGCTGTTCAGCTTGGAGAAGAGACGGCTGAGGGGGATATGATAGAAGTCTTTAAAATCATGAGAGGTCTAGAACAGGTAAATGTGAATTGGTTATTTACTCTTTCAGATAAAAGAAGGACTAGGGGGTACTCCATGAAGTTAGCAAGTAGCATATTTAAACGACTCAGAGAAAATTCCTTTTCACTCAATGCACAATTAAGCTCTGGAATTTGTTGCCAGAGGATGTGTTTAGTGCAGGTAGTGTAGCTGGGTTTATAAAAGGTTTGGATAAGTTTTTGGAAGAGAAGTCTATTAACTGCTGTTAATCAAGTTGACTTAGAGACTAGCCACTGCTATTATTATTTTTTTTTATATATTATTTATATACCACAGTTCTGTAATCAACCACAATGGATCAAAAAAAATAAAAATGATAATGACATAATGGCAGGTTTCATGCTATTATTTGCATCAGTAGCATGGGATCTAATTAGTGTTTGGGTACTTGTAGTTTAGATTGGCCACTGTTGGTAACAGGATGCTGGGCTTGATAGACCCTTGGTTGTTGCATTCCCTGGTCGTGGCAGGCCCAGGCCGGGTTCACTCACCCCAACACCGGGTCTCCAGAGGTGGCCTGACTTCCTTGACAGCGGTGGGTAGTCGCCTCAGTGCCCATGCTCCTCCCGGGCTCTTGGAACCCTCCTGTGCCATGACAAGTTCCTCAGGCCCGATCAGGCCTCCTTGCGTGCAGCGTGGGGAGATGCCGCCATCACTTCATCCTTCTCGGCCTGTCGGCCCTAAGTGTGCATGCGTGTGTCTCTCGGGGATTTAAAATGGCTGCCGCAGGAAAGTCTCCCGTGGCCCCAGGTGATGATATCAACTGGCTCCACTATATAAGGCAGGCTCAGACGCTCAGAGCCTGCTTTGGCAACAGGTCTCCACGCTTCTCTGCTGTATGCTTCGTTGCTGACCCAGTTCCTGATCCAGTACCTTCTCCAGTTCCAGTTCCTGATCTAGTACCTGCTCAAAGTTCCAGTTCCTGCTCCAGTTTCAGTTCCTGTTCCTGCCCTACCTTTGACGGACTTCCTTGGCTTGACTTGGACTTGAACCTAACTTCGAAACTTACCGTGTGCCACAGACTTTCAGCCTGAACTCCGAGCCTAGCCACCTCTCCAACCATTCTGTCTGAACCTGACCTCGTCTATAGCCGCCTGCCCCCCACCATTCTGCTTGAACCTGACCTTGCCTATAGCCACCTGCCTTTGACCTTCTGCCTGGACTCAACCTTGGCTCTCATCTCACCTTGCTGGGACCCTCCAACTCCACTGCTATCCGGCATTCCGCCTTCTGAACACCACTCTCAGGATCATCCATGTGGAGGCCCACATAAGTCCAGCTGGCCCCGGTACCCAAGGGCTCAACCCGTGGGGAACGAGGGCTGGTATTGGTGAAGCTCCAGTCTGCTTCCACTTCCCGTTTGGCCTTGCCTCCCAATGGTTTGTGCTTGTGGGGGTTTCACCCACAGGTGGTGCCAACACCACCTCGGGCCAAGGATCCACCTCCGCAACATTGGTCTGACCCAGTATGGCAATTTCTTATGTTCTTAGTTGGCACAGCTTGTGAAAAAAGAGTCACACACACATTGTAGTCAGTGTATACTGTTTTGTTTTTCCACCCACAGAAAATCAGAGAGAACAAAGAAAAGAGAGGCTGGTGTTCTGTCTGGTTATATTCATTACAGCCATATATCACTACTGTTAAACATAGATCTCTCTCTCTCTCTCTCTCTCTATTCTGCACTGCAAATACACTATTACCTCTGACTGTAACAATGAACAGAATAATTTGCAGTGTTTCCTTTCACACAGTGACACTGTATAATTAGGCAACAGCCTAGCTTACTGTGTTCTGGCGCTCCTTTCTTTCCAAATCTTATAATTACTTTTTTTTTGGCTCTGAGTAAAGGTTACAGAATCATTACCTCTCTATCTGAAATCCAACAGAGAAATGAGGGAAAAAATGGTGACTGTTCAAAGTAACATTTTGCTTTCAGTTTCAGGTTTAAAATAATGAGCAAGTCATGCTGGGATAGGCTGGTTGGTTGAAAAACTGCTTCACCTTGTCCCTTCTTACTCCAGTTCCAACCTGTCTGGTTTGCTTTACAGTGAAAAAAAAGTGGTTTTCCTTGCCCCATGCACTTTAATGGATCAAAAAATGGATGCAAATGAAAGTTTTGTGATTTTGAAGGCACCATCCATTCATTTAATTTAGAATGAAACAAACCAAAAATGGACTTTTTCAGATTACCCATTGGTTCCAATTAATTACTCATCCCTACTATACTACCGCTCACAGTGAAACATACATTTCTTTTTACTATGTGCTACAGACACACTATGGGGCCGATGCAATATCAGCATGTGGAAAGCAGGTATTCATGATTAAGCACCTGCTCTCCTAACGTACGCCATCAAACTCTCTGGGGCGACCGATGTAGTATGCAAATGGGCTGCTATGGTAAAAAGGAGGTGCTAGGGGAAACTGTGTGCCCCTAGGTCCTCTTCTGCAGCGGGTCCCCAGGAGAGCTGGCTGTCAGTGTGGGTTAGGAAAACAATCAGTTTTATGAGCGCCCATTTTTATGCCTGCTCTGGGCAGGTGTTAATTTTTGAGGGTAATAATGTGCATGCCAGGCACACTTTATTTTTTTTTGCATTGGGGGAAATAGCTAATAGCCTCATCAATATGAATTTGCATGTGATGAGTGCTGTTAGCTTAGCGGGGGATTAGATGTGTGTTTTGGACGAGGTAATCCCCTTATTGCTTAAGGGTTGTGGACGTGCATCCAAAACACACATTCAACCACGGGTTAACCAGTGTGCTCAGCTGAGCGCACTATATTGCATCGGCCCTTATGACTGCAGCACTCTTATCCCTATTGATACTTTAACTCTCTAACAGTCAATAGAGAGATTACAGTGTCTCCTATGATACAGTGAAAATAGGCAACATTTCACTTTGCTTTTGCCTAATTTCACTCTGATAAAGAGCTTCAGAATATCTCTCATCTGATTAAAATCCAAAATGCTGACTGCTTAAAGTTACTTTTCCAGTTTCAAGTTTAAAAAAATGAGGCAGTTACGCTAGGATAGGTTGTTTCAAAAGCTCTTCATCTTGATTGGTCCTTCTCCTTCCTGGTCCCTTCCCATCCTGACTCCGCTCTATCTGGCTTGTAAAGAAAAAATACATGCACTTTTGCTTGCTCTGTAATCAAAAACAAATAAAATGAAAATTTTTGGATATTTTCAAAGGCACAGTCCATTTTTTTTTAATTTAATGAACCAAACTGAAAATGGACTCATTTGTCAAATTTTACCCATTCATTTCAAAGGTGTTTTAAATTTGTTTGTAAGATAATATTTAATGTTCCTTTTTGTTCTTTTATTACAGTTATTTTGCTTGGTACCCTGATGAAGGCATCTGTCGATGCTGAAACTGTCAATTTCGGGTTCATGATAGAGCACTCGTCTATGGAATGAGTGGTTTTGACTTGAAAGGTGAGTAAAAAAGTTATTGTTAAAGAAATAAAATAGCTTTGGAAAATAACATTTTTGGAAAACAATAAGGACAATAGAAGTTCACTGGTAGGGAGGAGGAAAGGTATATGACATGATCTTGAGTGCTTGCTTGACGAGACTGGTGTAGCCCATTGTGGACAAGAGCCTGTGGATTAAACATGTAAAGCACATGTGGACCCTTAGGCCGAGACTGGGTTGGTGCAACCTGCAAGGAGGAGCCCTGCAGGTCCCCATCATCAGCAGGCGGAGCTGGCCGGAGCAGAGGCCCAACTGGAGCTTCACTAATACCAGCCCTTGTTCCCTTTAGGTTGAGCCCTTGGGTGCTGGGGCCAGTTGGACTTAGGTACCCAAGGCCCGAAGCTTGATAGATGAGGCAGGCCAGCATAGTGGGGAATGCAGATGGCTCTGGCCACAATCTGGCCAGGCAACTGGCAGAGGAGTTTACAATCAGTGGTCCATGGGCTAACCCCACAAATCACTGCTCTCACCTCCAGCCTGGACCCACGCAAGTGTGTCGCGTCCTGGCGCAATGAGGGCCTTCCTCTGGCACCTGCCGCCGGCTACTGCGGGGGCGCCATTTTCACCTTTGGCTTAGAGCCTGGAGTACCCTCAACAATGGGACGATCCTCCCTGTGCCTGTGTGGCAGATGGCTGCGTTCAGTTGGCCTTCTTGCCAGCTCCCTCTGACCCCAGGCCGGGTCCATTTCTGGGGATGCAGCAGGCCTGCGTCTGACACTGTTCTTGTCTCAGGCCCTTCCCTTGGGTTCTAACAAGTATAGTCAAGTCAATTCTTCCACCCGTGGCACAAGCACATTAGTGTCTATATACTATGGTATATCAAGCGGCCATATACTTTATGCACCAAGTCTCTTGTTGTATCCAGATTCACATTCAGCAGCTCACCAGCAACAGTGGTACTCATATCATTGTTCCTTTTAGCCAGTCCATGTGTGTCAGGATCCATCCATATTGAGATATCAAATTCACGGCCATCTGTCTTCTTCAGCAAAGTCTTTATTGCATGTTCTCTTTCTTTCTTTCCTATAGCAGGTCATCTGTGGCATCCAGACAGCTTCTTTCTGACAATGGAGCATATATCACTTAATCTTCAGATAGCAAGCATACATCAGGGTCCTATGCCTGGAACTTATTCTTATCCTCTGATCTCTCTGTTAGTTATTTATTGCATTTGGGAAGTTGGTATCTAAGTCATGTACAGCATTAGGGCACATGGTCCTTATATGCCTGTGCCATAAGTTTGCAGTTCTTGTTCAAATTAGGTGTTGGCTTTGGCGCTCTCATTTGGGGACAATCTCACTACTATTTCTAATAAATGGATGCAAAGGCCCTTTACTACTTTATACTGCAACCCACTTAGGTACAAAGTCACCCTACCACATGATGTCTTGAGCTAAATCTGCAGTTTTTCAAAAGCAATCCAGCAATGCTGTTGCCTCTATTCTCATAACCATATTGATTACTAACAGATTTCCAGGCACGACAGCATCAAGTGCACCATCCCTAGTTTGACCCCCAGATAGCACACGCATGTCAGTATCTCCAGGCAAGGTGATGTTATCACAATTCAATATCATCCTAATTAGCAAACCAATCATGGCATTAGGGCAGTTAGTTTTCATCATACTGTATATTTCAACTGTGTCTCGAGGGGTAGGTATGGTGTATGCCTAGAAATCACCTACAGGGACCAGAAAAATTCTGCTTGCCTGATGACATACTGGTGCAAGTGGCAAAACTCTTCAGCACTCATCAGCTTGTTATTCCTTAGGCAAGCCATGGAATGTACTCTGCCTTTCATAACTGCATATTTAGTGAATCTGTCATGGGTATTCAGTCCAGTAGCTATGGGGACAGGATGGATATCATAAGAATTGGGCAGACAATGCAGCATTATTAATATTCTGGTTGCCATAAACTCATAGCTACTGTTTGATTGTAATCTGATTCTCAAGTTGTGCAGCTGCAAGTGCTCCACCTTCAGTACATGTACTGTATAATCAGCATTTTCTGCACATCATCTGCTTTTCTTTACTTCAGCAAATCATTTATGGCATCCAAGCATCTGTTACTATTGCGATTTGCCTCTAGCTGTAGCATATGTGTCATTTGGTCTTCTGGTAGCATGAACACGGGTTTGCTCCCCTATGCATAGCAATGTTTGTGAAATCCGCTGTCGTCACCTTTTGCTTGGCAAGCAAATTGTTTAGGGCTTATGTCTTCAGGCACCCATTCTGTGGTTGCTGAAACTTTTGATGACAGAGCTGGTCAGTCGTTTGCTTTCCCATCATTAAAATATTTTGCATTCCCATGGTGCATTCGTTCTCACCCCATTATGAGTTGTGCTAGTATTCCGGCAAACAGGGACAGTGATGCCCTGGTTTTGTCATTTTACTGACAGCACAATACTTGTCCAGAACTGGTGCTTTCAGCAGTGCTCTTTGAGTATTCAGTGATGCCCTCCATTCCTTTCCACATCACAGAATACACTTATAATCAGCCAGGTTCACTTGATTCCTCCATGAGCTATGGCCTCGATTTATGAACAATGGTTTACAGGCAGGATGGTTCTTCTGTAGATGTACCAACTCGCAGCACTGATATCATTGTGTGAGCAGCACTGGTGCAACTTCGTGATCAGTTCATACTGCTAATGGATTCAGGTTAGTTAGTTTACACTTCATGTCTAGTATCTAGTTCAATAGGCAAGCTTTAGAGCTCTTGCAATGCAGCACAGAAATATTCCAGATGGGTCACTCTGTCTCTCAGGCCTTCCACCAAGCTTTCCACCAAGCATTGCGCTTTATTGCTGTGATACCTCCCCACATCTCCAATGGTTCTTGCAAACTCAAGCTAAAAGTAATTTATTACCACAGAGTCTCTTTATCCATCCCTTAGCACGTCGGATGGAGTCTCTCTTCTACTTGAAGAATACTGCTGTTTCAGTGTGGCCATGGGCTGGGCTGTCTGAGTTCATTTTGTGTTCCAACAGCCAGGCAGCCTGAGTTAAGTGCATTCTTGTTCTACAGGCAGCATTCTAAAGTGCCGATGCAATAAGACCCACGGTGAAATTGCCACTAGCTGTGTGCCCGCATGTTTTTTTAGTGTGCACGGCAAAAACAGGCGCCTCTGTGGGATGTAATAAGGGGATGGCATACAAATCAGATCTGCATAGAAAATCCATGCAAAACAAATAACCACACAGATATGCACGGGGAAGAGTTGAGTTAGATGGGTAATTATTTAGTTATCGCCAAAATTCAGGGTTAGCCGGATAACTGGCTAATTCTGCTCAGGCCACAGAGCTGTCCTAAAGTTAGCCAGATGAACTTATCTGGCAAACTTTAAGATAGATGGGTATATTCAACAACGCTGTTGGATAAGTTTATCTGGCTAACTTGCCGAGCCACACAGCAGCTGAATCTGGACTCCAAGGAAACCTGTTATTCTTCCTTTTGAAAAAGAATCAAATCCTGGCTATTCAGCCAATCCTTCCCCTGAACTCAGAATTTTCACTCACTTACTGCTAAGTGTCCTCCCTTAACTATGAAAACAGTATTCTAGATTTATGTGCCATGACTGTTTACCTCATTGCTAGATATCCTCCCTACAGTATGTTATCAGTGTATACCTACCTATACAGTTTTGCATACTTCAATTCCCAGTTTTATGTTCTTATGTCCCCCCTTTCTCTCCACTCCATGACATATGTACTGTAATTCTCATCTTTCACTGGAATGTGCCTTTTGCCTTTCCTAGTAGAAAGCAGAATATCAAATGTAAATAAATAAAATAAAATTAGAATTTCACAACTTCTTTTCACACATGCCAGAAAAGCTAGCGGCACTGGTCAGTGGACTATCATCTATCAATCCATCACTCCATCTATCCTGCATCCTAAGTTTTCGTGCCATAATAGAAGGTCTTCTGCTTTCATTCATTCATTCCACTCCTACATGCACCCTGCCAACTTCCACATCAGAGCCATCACACATACTGTCTGAGAAAGTGCCTCCGAGACTTGGATATCCACCATCTCCTAGCAGTGCTGAGACCAGAAATGCATATGTTTTTTATTTTCATTTTATGTTTAGCTGAGCCTGATGCCTTGTCATTGATAGCTCAAGGCATATTACATTCAGATTACAGGTACAGTAGTTATTTCTCAGGCCTGGGAGCTTACAAGGTAAGAGGGTCCTTTACTAAGCCAAGTTAGGCATTTACCACATAGTAAAAGCTTTAATACCGCTCTAACATGCAGTATTTCAAATACTTTGTGTTCTTTCTTCCCCAGAAAACCCTGCACATTGTGAGAATGCATGCGTTTGCATGCAAATCAGCTCATTATCAGCTAATCTAATGCAAATAAAGTAATACACCTGAAAAGTCGCAAGCCATATTATTTTCAGAAAATTAGCTATAACCCTGGAGTTGTAGCTAACTTTCCCTGAAAGTGTTGGAATGTTAACATGCATCCCAATGCTTCCAGGTCATTCATTTAAAGGACCATAGCAGTCTGAGAATACCCCCCCCAAAAAAAAAAAAAGGTTGCAGGCAGACACACTGTCCGTGTCCCACTTCTCCCCTGTTCCATGAGATGGCTGTAGTGAAAAACAATTTTTTTAACAAGTTTGTATCCCCAGGCATTGGCTTCACCCCACCCCAAATCCCTACCTTTTTTTTTGTCACCCCCCACCAAAGCTTACCCTACTACTCCTGGCCCACCCTGGTCTTTACAGAGCAAGCCCTGGTAGTCCAGTGGGGCTCGAAGCACCTGCTAGGATTCTGGCCAAGTGCCACCACTTTTCAAAATGGTGCCAGCCAACTGAGATCCAATCTTTCCCCTATCATGTGATCTGGTCAAAGGTATAAAATTGGACAACTGGAACATTTTGAAAAAATGGCAGTGCTGGGCCCAGAGCCCTAGGAGAGCTCTGGGTCCCACTGGAGCACCAGAGCTTGCTTGGTAAGGACTGTGAGTATAGCAAGGGTAGGTAGGCTCGGGGGTGGAGGAGGTGATAAAAAATGAAAAAGTTTGGAGGAAGCACTGGGGTCTGTACATTGTGTCCAGAATGTATTAAAACTTTTTTTTTAACTTCAACCACCTCGTGGAGTGATGGGAGAGGGCTCAGATAGAGGGCCTCTCAAGACCCCCAGAGTTTTAGCCATACTGGGAGGGGGGATGCATGGACCCCTTAAAATGAGGGCAGCCCTGGGTGCAAAAGAACTGGAGCACTTCACCCCAGTATTTTTCCCCGGCAGTATTTTACTGCCAGTAGAAATTCAGCAGGATTTACAAATTTGCGGTATTGATTACTGCAGCTTTGTGAATCCCATGGTATTTTTCCCTCTGGGAAAAACACTGCAGCTTAGTAAATAGACTCTTAAGTTGTTACCCTTGCTGGCCATGGCAGACCCGCGGCCTGGCCCCCTCACCTCTCTCAGACGAATCCAGTGCCTGGTCCCTCATCTCTGGCGGTGGTGGGCCGCCTGCTCCGTCCTCGGGCCGCCCCCAGTGCCTCAGTCTCAGCTACTGATCTCTTGCTTTGTGTCAGGCCTCTCTACATGGCCCGTGGAGAGATGCTGCCGTCCAGTGCCGTGCCCCTCCCTAAGCGCATGCCCCTGCACCATTGAGCCTTAAGAAGGGCCCGCGGTGGGAACCTGGTCGCGGCCCCGGATGATGACATCAGCGAAGTCCCGCTACTTAAGGCTGGGCTCCACTCCTCAGGTTTGCCTTTGCAACAGGTCTCCACACTGGTCGTGTACTCATTGCCTCCTGGTGATTCTTCCTGGTTCAAGATCCTCGCTGACTCCTGTTCCTGGTTTCCTCATTCCTGCGTTCCTGATTCCTTACCTTCATTGGATTGCCTTCCCGGATATGACCTCTGCTTTGCCTGACCACGCCATTGACTCTCTCCAAGCCCAGACCTCTGCATTGCCTCTCTCCAGGCCCAGACCTCTGCAATGCCTGACTACGCTTTTGCCTCTCTCCAAGCCCTGACCTCTGCATTGTCTGACTACACCTTTGACTCTCTCCTCATCCAGACCTCAGCTTTTCCTTGCTACTGCTTCCTGATTGCCACCAGCCCTGACTTCAGGTTGCCCTACAACGCTTCTTCAGTCTATGTCCTGGACTTGGCCTATTCAGGCTCCAGCCCGCTCTTGCTCGAGCGCCCCCCTGTCTGACTTTGGTTCTATTGGCGCCCAGGTCTCCGGGACTCTGCCTCATCCAGTACAGACTTCTTCATTCCACTGTTGCTGCCTCTAGGCTGACCTCTCGATCCTTCCATCGATGATGCCATACGGAGGCCCAACTAAGTCCAGCCAGCCCCAGTACCCAAAGGCTTAACCCACGGGGAGCGAGGGCTGGTATTGGTGAAGTGCCAGCCGGCCTCCATCCTTCAGCCCACTCCGCCTGCCGACGGTGGGGATCTGTAGGATCTCTCCTACGGGTTGCGTCAACCCCTCCTCGGTCCAAGGGTCCACTTCCGGTGCCACATAAGTTTGTATCTGAGGTAATGGAGGGTGAAGTGATTTGCCTAAGGTCACAAGGAGTGACTGGTTCTGACCTGCCACTCCAATCATAAGGATACTCCTCCACTCCACAAATGGAGGGAGTGTTTGTCCATGGCATGGACAAACAAATAGATACATTTGGAGGTCAAAGATTGACTGTTTCAAACCCCTATTTTTGCCCTTTCTCTAAAGCCTGATGTTTAAAATCACTAAAGAGCACAGGATGTGTCTAAGCTGAGCCTAGACATTAGCCCTTTAAATACTGGCAAAGCACCATGCCAGTGGTGGTGCTGGACACAGCATAAACATTTCAGATGTGGCATGATTTCTCTATTTTCCATGAAAGAAGCAATTAGGTCCTTCTCCATGGGGGGGGGGGGAGCTATATTTCAAGACCCTACTGAGAGGAACTGGTAAAATGCATTTCAGACGTTCTTCAAAGAATTCACAACCACACAATTTAATTGTTCCAAAAACTGTTCTTTTTAATTCAAATGAAGATCAGAAGGAAAGTCTTTAAGGAAGGAAAAAAATATCTACTGTCTATTTTCAGGTTTATTCAAGGTGCTTTTGGAGTGAGGATATCTTTATCTCTCAAATCATTAAAACTGCTGTGCAAGATTGCCAGACTGATCATGAGCAATACTAGCCTTAGTACCTGACTCCTCTACAGATTCTAGATAGTTATACAGAAATCTGTTTCTAATACTGAGCAGTTTGCAGTTGGCTCCAACCACTCAGTAAAATCATAAAGGTAGTTAGTTCCTGAGCATGCAAGTAGGCTAATCCAGGTATCTACTACCCTCTCAGTATGTTTTCATGTTTCCTCTAAACCAGGGGTGGCCAACCGCCACATGTGGCCCTTTTATGTGCAAAATGTGGCTTTTGCACTCCTGGCCACATAGCAACCCATCAGCGCTGTAAAGGAAAGAAGGGGAGACACTGGAGCAGGAAGCACACACAATAGAATAAAGCAAAAAGAGCCATAGTGTTCCAGCCCCCCTCAGCCCTCCTGATCTCACAGTGCTGCTTGTTGCTGCAGAGACAGAAGAAAGGAGTTGGAGCTGGGATCAGAGGGTTCTCTCTGCTTCTCTCTGCTCTGTTCCTAACCTCCCTCTCTTCTGCAGTCAGCAGCAGTGGGAGTACAGGGGGGGGGGGGAAGGGAGGGGGGTAAGGCTCGAGCTGACAGGATAGCAGTCGGCTTTCTGCTCCAGCCCTCACTATCTTGTCCCAAGCCCTCCACCCCCCATCCTCACCCCACCTGCAGCCCAGAGGGCTCTTCTCCGGGCTACAGCCTGGAGGGAGAAACGAGAGCGTACACAACCCCAGGCACAGCAGCTCACTATGCCTCCAAGCTTGAGATTCAGCTGACAGCAGAGGGGAGGAAGAAGTATCTCAGAGATAAGGTCAGGCCAGAATCAGAATAATTTGTATCAAGGGAAAGGGAGTAAATTATGAAAGGGGGCGAGGGTAGATGAGGGTGAATGTAGTTAATGAATACTCTGGGGAGCAGTGCATGAAGTGAATGTTGGTGGAGGAGAGGACTGTGAATGCTTGAAGGAGAAATAGTGCAAGAGTGGATGAATGCGGCTGAGGGCAATGATGTGAGAAGGGCTACATTTTTTAAGAGTTGGGGGGTGGGAGGGAGACAGCACAAGGAGGAATTTATTCTGTGGGAAGATGGTGATGGGGGGGGGGGGGTGAATATTATTTCCCTCCCATCTCCTTGAAGTCAGCAATGTGAATTGGACTGTCTGGCACTTTATTATCCCAAAGTCCATGCTGCCACATGTTATGCAACAAGGGAGAGAGAGAGGATGATTGAGCCAGAAGGGGTGATGGGGCAGGGGAGAGAAATGAAGCTAGAGGTGTGATTTGAATAGAGGTGAGATAGAGAGTGATTGTGTTGTGGGGGCAGGAGAGATACTGTTGGTGAGCAGAGGGTAAGGAGAGAGAGAGAGCAGAGTAGTACATGTAATGAGGAGGGAGGGTTAATGTTGGAGGCACTATGTCCCTGTCATTGTTTTTGTGGGATCTGGGTAATGTTATGCTGGAGTTGCTGAGAGAGACACTGGTAGGGACAGGGTGGGGGACTGAGAGACTGATGGGGCCAAGAGAAAGAGAGACACAGACATTGTATAGAGCAGTGGTTCTCAACCTTTTTTCTTTCGGGACACCACTGACAGATGGTTCTCACATGCATGACACACTGAGCACATGATCGTCATGGGGCTAGATGTAAAAGTACAGTTTGCATCCACAGGAACCCCCCTGACCCACAATAATGGATGTAAAGCAGAATTACGACATTCCCCATACAACTCACCCTACAAAAAAGATGTTCTGGTGTCATCTCAGTAACAGCAACTCAAACTTCTTCTACTACCAGGCTCAATAGCCCTACTTATGAAAAGACAGCAGTTTACCACAACAAATAAGACTGATACAAATGCTTACATGCTAGTAAAATACCTCACCTCAGTAACACACACAGAACCAACCTAACATACTCCCAGGATCTGCAGTAATGCACATAAACTAATCTGCACACAGTTACACCTGTATTATGGAATACACTCAAACAGGAGCAACCCTATCTATGAAAAGGCAACACTACAAATATTAAATCAGGCCCAGAACTAACCAAGCAGCTAAAGATCCCAACACAGAAATAATTGTAAAACTATACTAATAAGCAGAATACATTTTTCAAAACAGCTATGAACAGAATAATATCCAACAATTAAAAACTCATAAAAACTATTAAAAATTGGTGGGTACTGGGGCTTCTGGGTTGTTTGGGGAGGGGGAGAGGATGCGTCTGATGGCTGGTGAGGATGGTTGGAGGGGGGGACGGCGTGAGGTATGTCTGCTATGACTGTTTTGAATGTGAGTACTATAGTCTGGAGTGTTTCGTTTGCATACAGGGGTGGACATTGGTGTTTAAAGGAGGACCTGCATAACCACTATCTTGATTGTTAAATTATTGGTCTCGCTGTTGTATACTATATGCGAGTGTGAAATTGCACGTCTTCACAATAAAAATGTTTTTGCAAAAAAAAAAAAAAAGGCAATCAAGAAAAATAAACTTAAAAAAACATCCTCCAGCAGCAATCCTACTCCTCTTCCATGCAGGCCATAGCACACACCAGAAGCAGCAGTAGTGGCTAAGCTCTGTACTCATGGTCCTCTTCCTTGGGGCCCATTACCAGTCTCTCTGTCTCTCACACACACACATACCAGTCACACCCCCATGACCAGTTTCTGTCTCTCACATGCCAATCATCTCCCAACCAGTCTTTGACATGTACATCAGTCACTTTACTGAACAGTCTCTCTCTCTCATGCCTCACACACACATAGGCTTCCCACTCCCATGTTCTATATTACATAAATAGACTTCTCATTCCCATGCTGTGTCTCACACATACCCACACACCCAGGTTTCTCATTCCCATGCTCACTCTCTCCACATGCACAGGCTTCTCATTCCCTTAATCACTTTCTTTCTCTCACATACACACACACCAATCTCTCTCTCATATACACCAGTCACCTTACCAACCAGTCTCTCTCTCATGCATGCGCACACACAGAGGCTTTTCACTTCTATGCTCTCTCTCACATACAGGCCCATACAATAAACTCTGTGGGAGAGCCGCTCTCCGAGGCGAGCGCCCACTCTCCCAACGCACACCCAGGCACCTCTCCTGGACAGGCAATTTAGTATTTAAATTAGGGCCTGCACTAATAAGGAGGCGCTAGGGACACTAGCGCGTCCCTAGCGCCTCCTTATTGGCGGAAGCGGCAGCTGTCAGCGCTTAATTTTATCGGTGTCGGTTGTCGAACCCTCTGACAGCCACGGGTTTGGAACACGGACGCCGGCAAAATTAAGCGTCCTTTTTCCAACCCGCGGGCAGATTTTTTTTTTTTTTTTTAAGAAGATTTTTTTTGGGGGGGGCCTCTGACTTAATATCGCTATGATATTAAATTGGAGGGTGTACAGAAAAGCAGTTTTTTCTGCTTTTCTGTACACTTGCCCGGTGCCGTCTGAAATTAACTCCTGCCTTTCTGAGATTAAAATTTCTGAGAGTAAAATGTGCGGTTTGGCCGCACATTTTGCTTTCTTTATTGCGGGTGACTACCTAATAGGCTCATCAACATGCATTTGCATGTGATGAGTGCTATTAGGTTTTTTTTTTTTGGGGGGGGGGTTTGGCCATGCATTTTCCACATGCTATTACCCCTTCCTGTATAAGGGGTAATAATAGCGCGTCAAAAACGCATGGCCAAACGGGGGCTAACGATGTGCTCGGCCAAGTGCACCATTCTGTATTGGCCTGATATACAGGCTTCTCACTCTCATGCTTTCTTTTACACACACCAGGCTTCTTACTCCCATGCTTTCTCACATACCCAGGTTTCTCACTTCCATGCTTCTCTCTCTCTTTCTCTCTCTCTCTCACACACACACATCAGTAACCTCCCTGATCAATCTCTCACTCTCTCACACACACACCAGTCATCTCCCTGACCAGTTACACACATCACCTCTCTGACCAGTTTCCCTCAATCACACACATGCTCTGTCTCACACACTTACACACATGCTCTCAATCAAATACATGCTCTCAATTACTCACAGGCTCTCAATTACAGTTGCACATACACATGCTCAATCACACACACATTCTCTCACTTACACACAGGCTGGCTGGCTATCTCTATCTCTCACTTCCTGCCCCCCTCCCCAGAGCACAAATGATAGCTGCAGCAGCCTCCTTCTTCAGCTCCCGGAGGCCAAGAAAGAAGAATCCCATCGGCCGCGAAGGCTTATGCTGCTGTCTCCTTTGTTGATTGCCAGCTGCTTCGGATTTTGCTCCGGGCCACGCTATTACTCGGGGCTGATGCTGCTGCCGCTACTTTTCCATGCAGCATGGCTCTTTCTTCTTCCCGCACACCCCACTGTGCATCACTTCCTGTTCCAGGCCACGGAGGCAGGTGTGGGAAGAAGAAAAGGACAGCCACAGTTGTCAGCCCCCACTACACTGCTGCTATTCCCATTGGGCTTCAACGGGTTGATAGCTCGGGCAGCAACAGCATCAGTGGAAGATCGTCTGCCTCTTACTTGGTGAAGGAAGAGAAAGGATGAGCAGCGGGAGACTGGTAGCACATGACACACCTGCTGGTGCTTGGCGACACATTGGTTTGTTGTGATACACCAGTTGAGAATTGCTGGTATAGAGCATGGGCAAGAGAAAGAGGGTGATGCAGGTCAGAGACAGGTGGGAACAGGGTGGGAGGATTGAGAGACTGGTGGGGAAATAGGCTGGTAGGAGATTGCATGGACAGAATGGGATTGAGAGAGAGAGAGACTAGGGGAGACAGGGTGAGAGAATTGAGGGAGTGACTGGTGGGAGGATTGAGAGATTGGGGGGACAGAATGGGGTTGAGAGAGAGATAAGGGAAAGGAGGGGGAATCGAGAAACACTGCTGGGGAAAGGGTGGGAGGCTTGAAATATTGTGGGACAGGGTGGAGGGTTTGAGAGAGTCTAGTGGGAACAGGACGAGATTGAGAGTGAGACAGAGTGTGGACATTGTTGGGGGATTGAGAGATACTGCTGGGAACAAGATGGGATTGAGAGAGAATCTGGTAGGGATAGGGTGGGCAGACTGAGAGAGGAAAGCTGCTGGAAGAGGTAGCCTATCTCTACTTCTCTTTTTTTTTTTTAAACATGAGGCTCTTTGGTATTGTGCATTCCAATTTCTTGGCTCTTGTACATGAAAGATTGGCCACCCCTGCTCTACACCTTTCTCCATTCAACTTAGTATCATGACCCCTTGTTATTGAATATCCTTTTCAATGGTGAAGAGATACAATAATCTGAGGAATACATTCATTTTTATTTTGATATCTTTCCCCACCCCCTCCGACCAGGTGAGAAGTGTTCCATACTATTAAGTAGGCTGAAATTGTTTGCTAATATTTAAGGATAATTAATCTAGAAGAAATCAGAGGCTTCTGTAGTCCAGTACTGCTGTACATATTGTTATTCTGATCTGGCATATTAAGAATTACAAATCTTTGTTTTCCTGTATTCATGTGTACATGTAAACATATTTGTTATAATTATCATACCGACGAGAACAGTATAATTATCAGGATTGTCATCACAGCACAATGTATAATTAACTGCTCAAAAATCAAATACTCTACAACCACCTGCATCAAAGTACTTGCATCATTCTAAATTCCAAAATGAATGTATGGTGTGCAGTTTCCTGAGTCATATATTATGCATATATTAATAGTGTTTCTGATATTAGCATCAGTCCATAAATCCCGCCAATCCACAGAACCTCCTTCCACCTCAGAAATGTCAGAAGAAGAACATGCTAAAATAACTCTACCTTTCAAGGACACTGAAAAGCAATCAACACAACCACTACACAAGCTAGCATAATATTTATAGCCTTAGCATTTTATAATTTCCTCTCTGTTTGACTTTTCTGCTTTCCTTCTTTTCCCTTACAAGTTTGTGCATTGTTTAGCTCAAGATACTGATCCAGTGGGAGCACTGAGATGAGAGGATCACCTTGCTGGTGGCTGAAAGGAATCATTAAGTTTTTTCTTGGAAAATTTTCTTTTTTAAAAGTATTGGGGCGAAGTTAACTATTTGGGAATATTATTTAGTGTGTTTGAGTGCTTGTACTTTTAATAGTCAGTAAGGCAGCAAATAAACAGACGTTAGACTGTATTTTTAAATAGTCAGTCAGTAAGGCAGCTAATAAGCAGTAGTTAGTTTTTGGATATTAAAAAAAAAAAAAAAAGTAGCCAGAAGCTAGAAATAAGTTGGAGCAGTGTATACCTAAGTAAAAAGATTGAAAAGTTCAGTTCAGTTACTCATCTTGGAAAGGTGTTAAGGTAGTGTGATTTGGTTTGATTAGGTACCAACATTTGTTAATCAAGAGAGCAATGAGTCCCTCTGGCTGACTAACTGAAGTTACTGTTTGAATTTCCCAACCCACCCACTCCTAGCTCATCCTTTAATTTATAGGCAGGTGCCATTTTCACAAAAAAAACAAACAAACCTTATTGAGAGTTTGATCATTCCCCTATAGGCCACTACCAGATATATATTTATTTAGCATTTTTATATACCGAAGTTCATGTAGCAAAGTTACATATCAATTCGGTTTACATTGTAACATTAACAAGCATGTAAGAATGCGATTACATTGAACAAGGGAGAAAAACTTGGATCAAAAGGAACTGGGAAATAAGGTAACGCGAATAAATAATAACATAATAAGATTCTTTTGTGGAGCTATGACTAACATTGCTAGACCTGGCTAAAGATCAAGGTGAGAACCGGATTGAAATAAAGTCATGGTATACAGAGAACATATTTGAATTGATAAACTGCAGAGTATGCAGAGTAGGAATGCTAATCTAATATATAATCTTGAGGATAAACTGAAAGATCAAATGTAGGATAGTCAGGTGTGGTAAGGGGAAATTATTGGCATAGATTAAAAGCTTGATCGAAAAGCCATGTTTTGAGTCTCTTTTTAAAGGTGATCGAGGATTGTTCCTGTCTGAGTCCTGGAGGTAGAGAGTTCCATTGCGCGGGGCCCGCTGTGGAAAAAGATAATTTATTTAATGAGGTTTTGATGGCTGGGACGAGGAGAGTATCTCTGTAGGCTGCTCTCACCGGTCTGTCGGGTATATGTGGTCGAAGAGGAATATTGAGCTCCAGTGGAATGAGCTTGTGAACGGATTTGTGTATGATTGTAAGTGATTCTGAACTTGATTGGGAGCCAGTGTAGGTTTCTCAAGATGGGGGTAATGTGGTCTCTTTTGTTGGTCTTAGAATCCTGGCTGAGGCGTTTTGTAGCATTTGTAAGGGTTTTATGGTGTTAGCTGGGAGGCCGAGTAGAAGAGAATTACAATAGTCAATTTTTGAGAAAATGATTGCTTGGAGAACTGAGCGGTAGTCTTGGAAGTGTAAGAGAGGTCTGAGCCATTTTAGGACTTGTAATTTAAAGAAGCCATCTTTAGTGGTATTATTAATAAATCTCTTTAGGTTTAGTTGATTGTCCATGATGACTCCAAGGTTTCTAACTTGAGAAGAAAAGGATGGATGACTAGTAGGGAGTGTGTTAGATATTGTATGGCTACAGTCCTGGGAGACGAGGAGTATTTCAGTTTTATTGGAATTAAGGATTAAGTTGAGGCTCATGAGCAGGTTGTTGATGGCTTGAAGGCAAATGTTCCAGAAATCTAGTGTTTTTTGAAGAGATTTGCTCACCGGATGAATATTTGTACATCGTCTGCGTAGATGTAATGAATTAATTTTAGTTTGGAGAGGAGCTGGCAGAGCGGTAAAAGATAAATGTTGAAAAGGGTAGGGGATAAGGATGAGCCTTGAGGGACTCCCAGGGAAGAGCAGACGGGGTGTGATTCGTTATTGTTGACTTTGACCTTGTAAGATCTGTTATGTAGAAAAGACTTGAACCAGTTCAGAGCAGTGCCTCTGATGCCGATGTCAGATAGCCGATCTAGGAGTGTTGAGTGGTTCACCGTATCAAATGCGGCTGAAAGGTCGAGGAGAACGAGTAGACCGGGTTGTTTTTTATCGAGATTCAGAAGTATAGTGTCTGTTAAAGAGATTAAGAGAGCTTCTGTGCTTCGGGCTTTTCTGAAGTCGAACTGAGAGGGGGCTAATATATTGTTATCGTCCAAGTACTCCAAAAGTTGCTTATTAACTATTTTTTCTAAGATTTTGGAAATGAAGGGGAGATTAGCTATCGGGCGATAGTTGGAGGGGTCGTCTGGAGACAGGTTGGGTTTTTTCAAAAGTGGTTTTAGAATTGCGAGTTTCAAGGGATCAGGGACTAAGCCTTGCATTAGTGAACAATTAATGATGTTGGCAATTGGTTTGGTGACGGTTTTTGAGATGGCAATGAGTAAATTGGATGGGATTGCATCTGAGAAGTGCGAGGCAGGTTTGAGCTTCTTTAGGACTGTTTCAATCTCTAAGGAGGATGTCAGTTTGAAGGTTTCCAGACTTGTGTTCTGTTGAATATGTGCTGAGTAAGAAGGTGGAGGAAGAAGAACGTTATTGGTCTTTAAAGGTCTGGTCAGATCTGTGATTTTTTTTCTTGAAGTATGTGGCTAATTCTGAAGCTTTGCTGGATGCTTGATCGTCCGGGATGTTTGTGGGGGAAGATTTGGTAAGAGACGAGACGATAGAGAATAGTGCTTTAGGATCGACGATGAAGTGGTGAATTTTTTGTGAGAAAAAAATCCTTCTTAGTTTTGAGAATGGATATCCGGTAGCGGTGCATGAGAGATTTGTAATCCCCCAAGTTTGATGGGGAAGGATTTTTTCGCCATGCATGTTCAAGACATCTAAGCTCTTGTTTCAGGGTTTTAAGTTGTAGTGTGTACCAGGGTTTCCTGTTATTCGATTTGGAATGGATGCTTTTAGTAGTTAAAGGGCACATAAGGTCTGCTACGTTCTTAGTTATTTTGATCCAGGATGATGTGGCTGAGTTAGCATCCGAGAGGTCTAGTTTGTGTAGAGCAGAGGAAAGTTGTGGGCTAAGGGTTTCTGGGTTGCATAATTTCCTGAATTGGACTGTGGTTTTTTGTGATGGTAGGAGGATGGGTTGGATGTGCTTCAGAGTTGTAGAGATCAATCTGTGGTCCGACCAGGGGACTGAGGAGCAAGTCGCAGATGATGCAGGGGTAAGGCTTTCATTTATGAAAATTAAATCCAGAGTGTGTCCTGCTTTGTGTGTCGGACCTTTAATGATTTGTTTGAAACCCATATGTTTAAGATTGGTGAGAAAGGTTTCACAGCTGGAAGATTGGGGGTTTTTATCCACGTGGAGGTTGAAATCTCCCATTATTATAGCAGGTGAGTCTGTGTTTATGTGTTTGGCTAAGAGTTCAATTAAAGGAGACGGGTCGGATTCCAGGCTTCCTGGTGGGGCATATGTAAGACAGATTTGAAGGTGTTTAGATTTGAATATTGCGAATTCGAGAGAGGAAGATGAGTTTGTAATCTGTAGAGAAAGCCCTAGTTGTTTTTTTGCGGATTCACTAATACACTTAATTCACTAATACTAATTCACTAATATAGCGAATTCACTAATACATTTAAAGGATGTTAATTAAACACATTCCTACTCCCATAGCAACCTAAAACTTAAGTAGGAACTGAACAAATTTGAGATGAAGGCAGCAGTCCAGCAGCAAGAGGGGGCTTCCCAGTCTTTTGCATTGAGTGTCACATGTATGATTTTTTACCCGCCGGTGAAAAATTGTACATGTGCATGTGATGCAAAGAGCTCCTGGCTCTCAGAGAATGAGTCTGATCTCTGGAGGCTAGAGTGGAAAACCTGGAGAATCTGAGGCAGACAGAGAAGTATATAGATGAGACCTTCAGGGACATAGTAGCCAAGTCCCAACTTCAGACTGGCAGCCCTAGTGCTTGCCTTGGAGGAAGAAGGTCTCATGATTGGAGAGCATCAACCTGATGCAGAACAAAAGGATCCTGCAGCAAGGATCTGCTGTCCAGGTGGTGCATTGTCCTTTCGCACCGAGGATATCTCCCCAAAGCCTACTGCCCAGGAGGGAAGGGTTAGGTCGGCTGTCATAGTTGGTGATTCCATTATTAGGAATGTAGACGGCCGGGTGGCTGGTGGGCGTGAGGACCGCCTGGTAATAGGCCTATCTGGTGCAAAGGTGGCGGACTCGTTCTTCCTTGCTCGATTAGCAACCTCTCGCAAGCAGATCTTTTATATCACAGGCCCTGTTCTCCAGAACAGCCTTTCTGCAGCTATTAGAGTAGACAGTGATCTTTCTCAGGTTAGGAAGAACTTAAGAAATATCTCTTTTCTCTGACCTTCCCAGACTGAGTATTGCTCAATATTGTTAAGCTATGTGTTTTGTTTTGTTTTCCCAAGAGATGCATAGCATTATTGCTTTTTAGTTGTTTTGGCATGTTTATGTTTTGTGTTGCATAAGGTTTTGTTATGCTTTACTGTGCATGTTGACTGTAATCCACTGAGATTGGTGGATCAGCGGAATAGAAACAGCAGGAATAAATAAATAAATAAATAAATAACTAAATAAATAGATAGATGTCATGCTCTGCTCGGAGATGGGAGCTCTCTAGTGCCTGGAACATGATCTCACAGTCCATAGGTGTCTTCCCTTCCATTTGTTGCCTCTTGGTCTTGTAGATGCCCATTTTTGCAAGAGCCAGGAGAAGGTCCCTTCTTCTGTAAGTTGATTTTCTGGACATGGTTCACCCACAAATAAATATCTGGGGGGAGAAGTGTAGCCAGAACTGCAGGAACAATTTTCTAAGGAAAAGAAAAAGAAACTGTAGTCTGGCACAAAAGACATATACATGAAAAATGGACTCTGTCCTCCTGCAGAAGGGACAGGAGGGTGAAGAGCCCATCAAATAAGCTAAAAGCTCATCCATGCTGAGAGAACCACTATGCAAAATTATCTAGCTCAGTTCCCCAGTGGATCTTGGGACATGCTGAGAATAGAAGGATGCCCACTGAGAATACTTGCCCTCAGATGGCGGATGAGTGTTATGGTTTTGAGGTCTTTGAGTGGATTCTTGGGTACTGTGGAGATGACCATGCCCACGGGGAGGAGCCCCATGAGGGACTACAGTACTAGGCTAGACTCAAGACACGCAAACAGAGATTTGTCTTTTATTATACAGCTGAGATATACCACCAGAGGTGGCAGTAGTGAGGTGATCCAGAGGTAGCAGTCCAGGGGCTCTCGGCAGAGGAGACCCCTCTCCCAGAGATAGTATAGGGAGATCCTGATGCAGGTTTCCATTGCAGCAGAGCTGTAGATGAGACAAACTGACAATGTTAGATTACTCACTAAGTTGGTAGCTGTATAGGTGGAGATCCCAGCAGGCAGAAGTAGTTGTATACAGGCACCGAGCCAGGGACAGCAGGACCTCGCGGAGTGAGTACCTGATCCCAGATAGGCACCTGAAAGAAAGCAAAGGGCCCCCAAGGAGCGGGTAACCAAGTTAAAGAAATACCCCGAAGGGCAGAGAGAGCTTCCAGCGGCAGCAAGGAAGCGGCAGAGTAGCTCAGACCGGAGGCTTTCCATCCATTCACGATCCTTGATAACTCGATTAGCTAGCAAACGAAGGGCAGGCTAAATACCTGGATGGCGTGATGTCACTCGAGGGGGATGCCCCCGAGGTTCCCGCCATGACATGGATAAAGACGTGGGTGGTGTGTGCGCGCGCGCACCCTAGGAGGCCCTCAGGAGAAACATGGCATGAGGCTTGCCATTGCCATTCCTGGGACGCCGGAGAGAGCAGTATGCAGAAGCGGTGGTAGCCATCTTCCCGAGGCTAGCGGGGAGAGCAGAGAGAAAAGTGAGGCACAAAGGTCGAAGCTGTCTGAGACCGACGGATGCAACAGTACCCCCCTTCAAAGGGCCCCCTCCAGACCTCCTACCTGGTCTTGGTTTTTGAGGATGCAATCTGTGGTATTGATGAAGCATCATAAGAACATAAGAACATAAGAAAATGCCATTGGTCGGCCCCTGTCACATGGTAGGAGCACAAGATGGCGCCGGCCATCCATTGCTCCTACCTTGTGACAGGGGCCAACCAATGGCACCGGTAACCCCTGTGACATAGTAAGGGCAAAGGCTATCGGCACCATTTTGAATACCGGCAGCCGACAGCCCGAGTGCAGGAGATCGCTCCAGCACTCCCGCTGGACCACCAGGGACTTTTGGCAAGTCTTGGGGGGGTCAGGAAGGTGGGGGGGGGGGGTGTATTAAATTAAATTTAAATGGTTGGGATGGGTTTTTTTTTGGGGAAACAAATACATATGTAACTAATGAATGGATCGGGGTCCCCCAAGAACGGATGCAACGGATTTGGGTCCCGACGAATCCGAATACCGAATGGGACAAATCTGTCCCTGCTGCACATCCCTAGGAGATGGGAGTGAGCTTCCCCTTATTGTCTGTTCTTCATTGGCTCCCAGAGACACTGAGAATAAAATTCAAAGTTCTATCATTAGTATTTTGTGCATTGAGGGGCATTGGTCCAATTTGACCTGGCAGCTAAAATCAACTATTATACACTTGCTAGGGCATTGCGCTCCAGCCAGGAGGTACAGCTTGAAGTTCCTTTAACTAAATCCATTCTTTTTTAATAATTTATTTTTATTTAAATTCCTTATTTTACACTAAAATAAGTAACAATAGATTCATACCCTCATATCCATATATACTATAAGCAAATCAAAAAGGGAAAGGAGAAACCTAAAATGGTATGAACAAGCCCATATTAATAAGAAAAAAAGGAGGGAGAAGATGGAAAATCATAATAACAACCAGGAGAGTAGGAGGATAAATTATTTAATCAGACAATTTACAAAAGGTTTTATTCAACCCCCAACATTTTTATCATGAAGAAAAGATTCAAGATAAGTGGGTCTGAGAATTCAAATGTATTATTCTGATAAGAAATCAAGCACTTACATGGGAATTTCAGGAAGAATGTAGCACCAATTTCCAATACACATGACCTTAATGAAAGGAATTGCTTCCTATGAGCCTGGATGGCTTGCAAAACATCTGGGAATATTTGTATTCTCTGACTCTAGAAAAGGAAATTTTTGGAGGTAAGATACTTCTTAACACAAGATCCTTATCCTGATCTGAACTGATGGATACTAATAACGTAGATCTAAAAGGTATATCATCAATGGAAGCTTCCAGAAAAGAAGAGAGACCAGGACTCTGCACTTGTAAGGCATTTAACTCCTTTTGATATAAAAGGGGTCTCTTAGACAAATAATATATATTAGAAAGAACAAGAATTGTATCATCAGGAAAAAGGTGACCCTCACAAATATGTTTCTTAAAAAAGTCCAATGGTGACAAAAGATTTGCAACTGGAAAATTAAGAAAACGAAAGTTCCTTGATCTTTGAGTATTCTCAAGTTGTTCCAACTGATTTTGGATATACTAACTGTCTTTAATAAATGATGTACTGGAAGTTTGGAGATTTGTTACCTGTGCTGCAATTAAAAAGACAGTATTCTCACCTCCTGCTGTTTCATTTTGGATCAGGTGTCTACTGAAAATTTGCTGAATTGCTGGGTAGAACAGGATAAATTCTTATCCATTTTTGTAAACAATCTTTACAGATCTGTCAACTAAAGCCATTCTAAGGATTAGGACCTGGGAACAATAATTTCCTGAAGTAGCATCCACTTGGTGGAACTCTCTGCCAGTGACAATTAGAAGCACATTTACTTATGATCTCTTTTGCAAACAAAAAAAAAAAAACCAGACTCAGTAAGGTGAAGTGGATGACTAGTGGCTTGCAAAGAATTCTTATAGGCCTTAAAAGTCAAACTGTGACAGATATCAATAGAGAGTTCATCCTATAGTCTGATGCATCTGCAACTGAGTTGGGGGCTATGCAACTGGGAGGCAATTAGGAAGACTATCCAATTTTAGGGCTTTTAATTCTAGGTATTTATAAATTGTAAATTTAGAGGCCTTTTTTCCAGCTAATTAGGGGTCTTTTGGAGGCGTTTATTGGTGTTTTTTCAGAACAAAATACCTTTTCTGTTTGAATCAAATACATATATTTCCACCGCTGAGGAGACATTAATGTGGAAAAGGCACAAAACCGAAGCAGAGAATCCAGAGTAGGCAAGGTAAGGGTGAGAGTAAACTAGGGGAAGTGAAGTTTTCCAGTGTTTTTCTTGTAAACACTTTTATTTATTTATTTTTTTTTTTGCATTGTGGCTGTTTTGTCGGAGTTTATCATTTAAAGCCGAAAATCAGAAGCCCTAATTATGCTTAAGCCATGAACTTCTGCCAAATGAAATAAATTATGCCATGATCGTAAAGGAATGCCTTGCCATTAAATGGGTAATAGAGGAATTGTGGTATTATCTAACAGACAAGTTATTTTACCCTGTATAGCTTTTGTCTAGGAAAACTAAACGTGGGCAAGTCCATGGGGCCGGATGAGGTACATCCCAGGATACTCAGAGATGTCCTGGCGGGCCTGCTAAATGACCTGTTCAATATGTCCCTGGAAACAGGTGTGGTGCTGCAAGATTGGAGAAGAGCAGTTGTGGTCCCACTTCATAAAAGTGGTAGCAGAGAGAAGGCTGGAAACTGCAGGCCAGTTAGCCTCACTTCAGTGGTGGGAAAATTAATGGAGACGCTGCTGAAAGGATGCTGAACTATCTACAATCCGGTAAGCTGCTGGACCTGAGGCAGCATGGATTCACCAGAGGATGGTCCTGTCAGACAAATCTGATTGCTTTTTTTGATTGGGTGACTAGAGAATTAGATGTTGTTAGGCCCAATTGGGGTCCACTTCAACTCCTTTCTCCCCTCTCTCCTTTCTTTCTCTCCTTAAGATGGCTGAAAGTCATCCTCTCCTTGGATCTTGGTGATCTCAGGGCTATCTTGCTTGAAGTGTATCTCTTTCAGTTGATAGTAAAGCAAACAAATTAGCTTTACTGGGATCTCCAAAATTAAATAAATTAATTTAAGATGGAATAGAAGGGTGGAAAGAAACTCCTATCCAACTAATATGTCCCATAGAGACAGAAGTAAATCAATAGAACAATTAGAGAACAGGACAGGCACACTGCCTCTTCAAAAATAAAAAGAGAATATACAAGTTAAAATGGTGCCTAAGTGCTAGAGGGAAATATCATACACCAGCTTCCACATTGGGGGAGCTGCAAATCCACAATGTCATCTTTAGGTCTCTCCCCACACCAAGTGATATATTCTATCTAACACTAATACAGGACTAACAGGATCCCTATACTCTGTTTTAGTAGCAATTCTATTAATTTACTTACCACAGAGTTCAGACTAACTAGCCCATAGTTCCCAGCCTCCTCTTTGTTTCCACCTATCTCCAGTCCTGCAGACCTACTCCTGACTCTAAAGAAGCATTAAAAGCTTTAGCCAGAAGACCTGCCAGAATTTCTCTAAGTTCTCTTAACACCCTCAGATGTATCCTACCCAGACCCGTTGCTTTTTCTAATATTAGTTTAGGTAGCTCTTCACATGCACAGCGTCCTGAAAATCATTTCAAGTTTACCTCATATACACTGCTATTTATGTCTGTTTTATATGGTTCCTTCCTGAGTGAACACCAAATAAAAATATTTGTTAATCAATTCCGCATTTTCCTTTTTACTCTCTCTATATTCCTCCCATTCACCTCTGAGTCTCACAGTGCACTTTTTACTTCCTACTAGCTTTAACATATCTAGAAAAAGTCTTGTCCCTCTGTTTTACCATTGTATTACATAGATATGGGGGCTTCTTGTCTGCCACCTTACTGGGCGATGGGACTGGGAAGGTTTAACTTTGGAGACAAACTTCCCCTTTTCTGTGGTTCTCTTGCTGCTGCTGCTGCTGCTGCTGGTTTGAGAGGAATAAAGTACCCAGACTAGAACTGGTGGCCTCCCATGAAACCAACACTAATGGGTGTTGTTTTTGCAAATGATGCTGCATACAACCAGTGAAAAGATAGCCCAGCAACTTTCCTTACTGATAGCCTTCTAACAGTGAATATGTTCTGCAAAATGCTAGTTCTCAAGAACTGTAAAAACTACCTCCACATTTCTGTCTTACAAGAGGATGCTGGGGACTGGGGTTGGACCTGGGGTTGGGGAGGCAGACAAGGAGGAAAAAGGCTGAGGTATCGCTCATGCTTGCCACTATCTGCTTTTGGCCATAATATATTATCATTTTCTGGCTCATGTGGCTGCTCATTGGATACAGATAAGGAGAAGAGGAGTTACAGGTTTCCTCATGAAACTGAACAGGAGAGGAGGATGTGTGCCTATCAGGTACAGTGAGGAAACTAAGGAGTTCCAAGGAAAAAAAAACCAAGTGGGAGGTAGGAGAAAAAATGATTCTGTAGTATAAATTCCAACAAAGGATACATCATCTACATTGGGAGGAAAGCTATTAACTTGTCCTATATACAATGGGAAGGCAGCTATAAATCAACTTAAGAAGTAAATTAGATTGCTTTAACATCATGAAATAGGAGAGACTATGAGAAGTCATTAACTTAAAGAACTGAATTAATTGGCTTTAACATCAGAATTAGGAAAAGCTACAAGAAGTCACAAACTTACTAAAAAGCACTTGTAACATATTAAAAGAGAATACATCAGATGTAAAGACTTTATTTCATCAATTGCATCTTATCAGTAAAGAGTTACATTGGAAACCACCAACAATTCTCAAGTGTTTCATTGAATTGTGACTGCACTCATTATCTATGCTGAGATTATCACTACTGTATACAATACATAAAATTGGGACTTATTCTAAGCAGTGGAAAGTGTCTTCAAAGTAAAGTTTCTCCCCAAGCAGGAAACACTGAATATATATTTAACAGCATAATACAGTTGTTCCACCATTAATAGAAATGATTAGTATGTAGGGTGAAGTATCTATCATGTGATAAGCTAAAAATGCATTATTAACCTTATAGAGAGAAAGAGTAAAAGAATTCAAATAATCCTTATATACAAGGTCTATAGAAGAGTTCCTCTTTTTGTAGCCTTGCTCATGGACTGCCATTGTACATTACAAACTACATGAGCAGCTTGCACAGCTATACAGAGGGTGAATTCAATTATTGTGTAAAGAAGTAGAGAATTGATCACAAGTTAAAAAGTAATTGCATCAAATGCATTGATCCCCTTTATAGTGGACTTTTGTGTGATGAGCAAATGGGAATTTTTTATGTATATTATTGATTGCTGGATATATTACTACATACTCTTATGTACATACTCATAGAAAGATGGAATTTATATTTAAAAGCATAAATAAATATGTGAAATATATTTAAAGTAATTGCTATTATACTTTACTGGCAATGTACAGGGATATCGCGAAGAGAAATTGAACTCTATATACCAAAATTGAGCGTCCGGTTTTCAGCCCGACAGCCGCCGGCCCATTTTAAATTTTTTCTTCTTTTTTTTTTTTTTACTTTTTTTTACCCTTCGGGACCTCCAACTTAATATCACTATGATATTAATTCGGAGGGTGCACAGAAAAGCAGTTTTTACTGCTTTTCTGTGCACTTTTCCGGTGCCGGCAGAAACTAGCGCCTACGTTTGGGTAGGCGCTAATTTCTTAGAGTAAAATGTGCGGCTTCGCTGCACATTTTACTTACTGTATCCCGCGCGCATACCTAATAGGGCCATCAACATGCATTTGCATGTTGAGGGCTCTATTAGGTGCCGCGGGTTGGACACGCATTTCCCTCCCCTTACTGAATAAGGGGTAAGGGAAAACTTGCATCCAAGAGCAGGCTAACAGTGCGCTCCGTTGGAGCGCACTGTACTGTATCGGCCTGTGAGTCAGTGGTGGGACATGGAGAAGGTCCATCTCTGGATCCTTTGTCAGGAGTATGCCAGAGGTTCTAGTAGGAGGTGTGATTCTGGGATCAAGCAGCTGGAGGGGGAAGTGTGCAATCTTGAGAAACACCTGCCTCTGCTCAGGGAC
Organism: Rhinatrema bivittatum; assembly: GCF_901001135.1. Taxonomy (NCBI): domain Eukaryota; kingdom Metazoa; phylum Chordata; class Amphibia; order Gymnophiona; family Rhinatrematidae; genus Rhinatrema; species Rhinatrema bivittatum. The sequence continues at coordinate 102,433,686 of NC_042617.1, read as the reverse complement.
CAAAGTCTGCAGAGCCTGTACTTCAATAAGAAGTAATCAAGCATCTAAAAATCCTTTGGGAGATGGATCATGGCTCATTCTTCTTCTACAGGTTGGAAAACAGAAGGGGAGCCAAAACGCAGATAACCATCCGCAGGCAGCAGGCATGCTTTCTCTTTATTGATCCAGAGAGTATTCAGTCCAGAGCTACTTGATGCTTTTTTCTCCAGATTCCACCAACCAAAATGCCTGCAAGAGTTTATGGGAGGAGTTTCCTTTGGTCAGTCAGGGTAACTGAGAATGACTAGACAGACCTCTTAGTCTGGCCAAGCTCTCTGAAACCCTAGATCTGATATCCTACAATAAATCCCTGGGCATCAACAGGCTAAAAGTAGATTTCTATCACCACTTCTGGAATGAGCTAGGGCCTGACATAACATAACATAACATAACATAATATAAGATATGCCATACTAGGTCAGACCAAGTGTCCCTGAAGCCCAGTTTGAGACATCCATGATAAAACCAAGTCAAATATATTTTTTTAAAAATCCAATAACTTTATCCCAAGACTCCAGCCACAGGACTAAAATTTGAATATTGTCTGTTATGAATACAACATCTGACTTCACTTTTTGTTTCCGCTCAAACAGAACTAATCTCCACTGGGCAAAGGTGCAATGAGCTTTCATTTGCAACTGCTTGGAGCTTTTTCTCCCTATTTTATATCTCCTCCCAACTCACTTAATCCAGGCATTGCAGTGACAACCCTTAGCTGGGAGCTACACAGAGGTGAATTTATGACTTTGCTTCCTGAAGGCACGGATGTTGTTGGCTGCTTTACCAGCTTATCTCTGATTTCCTCTTTTTTAGCCTCAATCCTCCTTTTTCCTTCAATCTCTCCCCTTCTGACTCTGACACCATCTTTGTTCTTAGCCCCCCCCCCCCCCCCCCGCCTTTTAACCTCAATCTCAGCCTTCCCTTATTCAGTCTCTGTCCTCTTCCCCCACACCTACCTTATTTTCCTCTGTCAGATCTGGTCCTGGCTCCTCCTGTCGTCTTCTTCTGGCAGGGCCTGGAAAACCCTAAAGCCTCGCAGCACCTGTTCCAGCCCTCCTTTCTTCTACTGGTGGGCCCAGGGAAACCCTACCAGCTTTACAGGCCTGGCCTCAGCCCTCTTCCTTCTGCTGATGGGACCTGGAGATCACTGTTGGTCTTGCAGCTTCAGTCTCAGGTCTCCCCCTTTCTTCCATTGGTGTGGTCTGGAGATCCCTGCAGGCCTCACAGCTTCAGTCCCAGCTCCTTTTCCTATTCTTCTGCCAACAGGAGATCCCCACTAGTGTCACAATATCAGTCCTGGCTCCTTCCCTCTTCTTTTCCAGTAAGGCTTGGTAGGGATGTGCATTCGTTTTGAACGAATGTGCAATCTGCAACATATAGGTCCCTATTCATTGCATTCGTGGGTCCGCGAAACGTATCGCGATCCCCCACGAATACAACATATCATACGTTTCCATTCTTTTGGTTCATGCCGCGGTGTTTTAGAAATAGAAGGCCATGTAAGAGTAGGGGCGGATTGGCCTATCAGGGGATTGGGCTTTCCCTGGTGGGCTGGATTAGTGGATCACCTGGCCTCCTCTGCTCCTGGCCATTGAGGGTGCCGGGCCAAATAAATGAAGAGACCAGGCCAGCGGGGCCAAAGAAAAGAAGATGGCCGCTGCCAGCCACGTCGGAGAAATGAAGACTGGCGCAGTCATCCGCCGACGGAGAGCAGGCCGGTGGGGCAGAAGAAAACAAGATTGGTGCAGCCCGAGACTAGGCCAAAGAAAAGAAGATGGTCGCTGCCAGCTGCCGCCGGAGACGAGCTGTTCAGCTGGGGGCCTTTATGTGTATATGTATTTGAGATCGGAAGGGTGCTTCTGTGTATGTGTATGTGAGAAAGGAATGGTGCTTCTGTGTGTGTGTGTGTATATGTGTGTATATGTGAGAAAGGAATGGTGCTTCTGTGTGTGTGTGTACATGTGTGTATGTGAGAAAGGAATAGTGCTTCTTTGTGTGTGTGTAAGTGAGAAAGGAATGGTGCTTCTGTGTGTGAGACAGGGAAGGTGCTTCATGTATGTGAGATGGGGGGGTGCTTCTGTATGTGTGTGGTGTATATGTGAGTCAGGGAGGGTGCTTGTGTGTGTGCGTGAGAGAGAGATGGAGCATGTTTTTGGCTGGCTTGTGGCTGTGAGAGAGGGGCATGTGTGTGATTGAGCTTGTTTATAAGTGAGATAGAACATGTGTGTGATTAAGAGCTTGTGTGTAAGTGAAATAGAGAGAGCCTGTGTGTGATTGAAAGCCTGTGTGTAAGTAAGAGAGAGCGAGAGCAATGTGTGATTGAGAGAGACTGCAGAGAGGTGACGTGTGTATGTATGAGAAAGACTGATCAGGGAGATGACTGGTGTGTGTGTGTGTATGAGAGAGAGAGACTGGTTGGGGAGATGATTGTTGTGTGAGGGACAGAAACTGGTCCTGAGGGTGTGTCTGGTGTGTGTGTGTGAGAGACAGAAGAGACTGGTTGTGGTTCCTAAGGAAGAGGACAGTGAGGACAGCTTCAGCAGCTACTGCTGCTTCTGGTGTGGCCTGCAAGGGAAAGCAGGAGAACTGCTGGAGAAGGTAAGTAATGGTGGCTTTTTAAGTTCATTTTTCTTGCTTGACTACTATTTTAATTATTGGGTACTATGTGATGTGTCTGCTGTTTGAAATATTTTATTGTTGTTTGGTAAAGCTTTCAAAATTTGCACGAGTCTTTAATTATTGGATATTCTATTCATCAGCTGTTTTGAAATTATTTTATTAGTATGATTTTACTATTATGATTAATGGTTTATATATCTTGATTTTATTGATTGTTTCATGAGGAATGGTGAAATTTTTGTTTTTCCATTGTTGCACTGTATAGAGTCTGGCGTGTTGTGTTTTGCAGTTCAGTTGTTGTCTGCACATTTCTATTTATACTTTATGTGGCTTTATTCTGTATTTGGTGAGGGTTTGTGTTCCGCATGCAAAGACTGAGATGAAGCATTCTTTTAATATGTGGTTTCTCTGTAGGGATCTGTAGTAGCTTTAGCTTGGCCTGTTCTGTTTTCCTGATAAGAGGTGTATTGATATTTTAGATTCTGGTGTAATATTTGTGGTATTCTTTTTCATAGGTAGGGTTGTTATTCTTTGAGTGTTGGCAGATAGTACTGAATTGATACGGGAGGACCATGCCGAAATATATCACAATAGGTATGATGCCATATGAATTCCAAGATGCAAAGTTTTCTTGTTGGCATCACAACAGTGCATGAAATTATCACAATAATGTATTTATTATTTTTACCTCAGAATGTCACTTTTCATGTAAAATATGTGTTAAATGCATAATTTAAAATTGTGTATGGGGAGGTGGGGGTAGGGTGCCAGGCTGTAAGGTTTGCCTAGGGTGCCTAATACCTTTGCACCGACCCTGTGCACAGCAGCAACGCTCCACCCCACCCAGGCATAGTTCATCATGTTTCAGGTCCTAGCACGCGTGCTAGACTCCTTGTCCGTGTTTCAAGACAGGTTGGTGGACAGTACGCTCTGGTTGACAGTCGCGTCACATGCTGAGCCTTGTCTTGTCTTGCCTCCTTGTCTTTCCCCTTTTAACACCACAGCGACCTGACTACCTCTGCTCTGAAAACCTGTGTTGCCCCTATCAAAACCACAGGGACCAGACTACCTGCGCTCTGCCAGCCTGTCTTGCCCCTATCAACTTTCTGCCACTCTACCTTGCTGCCATACACCAGATGACTCACTCAACTCCTTGTGGTGTTCTTGCCACTATCATGGTTCCTCAGTGTGTTGGTGCTAGTCTTTCTGCTTGCTATGTTCCCCCTTCATTGTGCTGTAGGATGTTGATGCCACTTGTCTTGCCATTTTACCTGTCATGCTGCCTTCGAGGGTTCATGCATCTGTTATTGGTGCTCTGTTTTGAGGCTGTGGTGTGTTTTTGACACTCTCGCTGCTGCTTTGCACCTCTGTTAAAGCACTCTTGCCACTCCTGTTACCCCTTTGCCCCTTTAAAGTGCCTTAGGCTATTCATGCCACTTTGATGCCACTTTGCCACAGTCTAAGTACCTTGGAGCTCTTTTCTCATTCTGATGATTTCTCCCCAGAAGTTTCATCAGAATTGATAAGAAAACCCCAATTCTGCAGCCAAAAATAGGCTGCAAATACTTCCCTCATTGACTTTAATGGGAAATTGGAAAATGAATCAAACTAATCAAACGAATTGGGGTTTTCCCCATGAAACGAATGCAATGAATTTGGGTCCTGGTGAAACAAATAAGAATAGAAATGAATTTTTTCCTTCTGCACATCCCTAAAGCTTGGTGATTCCTACCGGCCTCATAGCTCCAGGCCCAGCTCCTTCCTTCTTCAATTGGTGGAATGTGGGGATACACACCAGTCTCATAGCTTTGGTTCTGGGCCCTCCTTTCTTCCACTGTTAGGATCTAGGGATCCCACTGCTCTGGCAGTGTAGATAAAACGGAGCTCTGAGCTCTGCAAAGGGATAACCAGAAGGAATTGGGTTGGATCAAGGAGGAAAGAAGAGTAGCAAGATCCAGGACAAAGGGGCAGAAACTTTGCCATTCCCAAAATTGTGTCACTCTAGGAAAAGGCCTGGTATGCCTTATTGGGAAATCCAGGCCAGAAGCTACAAATTGAAATTAAGAATCCTTCCGGAATCTTGAGACTATGGGTCCAAGTCCATGCCACAATGCCATTACATGATGATTGGGACTCTGTCATCACAAGAGTTGTGAACACTGCCTTCGCATCATCTGCAGCCCCTGTCCCTTCAAGGAAAGCAGACTTAACCTGGGAAATGAATCCATGCCTTCCGCATGTCGGTGTATGCAGTGCTCCCACTGAGTCACCATGCTACAGGGGCTGTCCATGTTTTTCGATTTTAGAACTCTAACAGTTTCTTTTTCCACATCATTTGTTCAGCACCAGTAAAAATGTTATCTTTTGGAGCCTTTCTTTCCTGTCGTTAAGCACAATGCTTCACTTAGGTCTTTTGCCCTTCATTTTGTCCCTGATATCTATATCAAAGGTCTGTGAGCTTTATGAATCAAAGAAAGATTCTCAATCTCAGCATTAATAATATTAAGGACTGCCCACTGGAGCAAGGAACAATGAAACGTCAGCTAGCAAACAGAGAAAATGGTTGTATAGTAAATAAAAAGGACCAAGAAAGAGGCAGACAGTAAAGTCCTCAGAGGTATACAGCAAGGATTAGTTCATCTGTTTGTATCAGGCATTTTTAGACTTCCTGTTCATTACTAAAAACAATGTCTGCTTCAGGCAGCTTACATATTTTATACTGATGCTGTATAATTACTTGTATCTATGAAAATGTTTTATCAGAGATAACAGGGTAATTTCTTTGCTTTTTTATTATTAAATACATTCAATGTAATATACTATTACCTAAAATCAATAGCCTCAACATGCTTTTCCTAGTTCAGAAGTTCCCCTTTGAGATCTATTTTTGAATTATGTCAGAAGCAAAGGGCCAACAGAAAATTGAAAAAAAAAAGTGTTGCTTTTTACAGCTTTAACACTGCAATACAATCCCAGCAGACAAATCAAGCAAGTAACATGCTGAAGTGTTGCTTGTTTGATTCTTCTGCTGGGACTCCATTGGCTGAAACTAAGCCCAAAGTTTGTTTTACTTTTTTTCTGCTATGATGCACTCATTTGAATTGTTTCCTGGATTCTTCTGATTGCCTACCAGCTCTGCGTGCTAATCCTAATCAAAGGATAGATGAAAAGAATTCAGGAGAAGGCTACAGTTCTTTATAATATTTTAGAGCCCTGGACATCCCAGCCGTCATTCTTTAATAATTTGATTCTTCTATAATTATGCTTCTTCTTTTGTTTCTTCAAAGGATTAACATTCAGTTTGCACTGTAAAATTATGTAACCTATTATACAAGTAGAGACTTGGGATATGAATTTATAACTTTCTTGATCTGTACCGGAGACTCTACTACTGTCCTACAGAAGATACTCTGTTAATTGAGCTAGTGGAAAGTTTAAACCCATTTTCATGTTTAACAAATAGACAATGGTTGTTTATGGATGAGCTGTAACTGAGGCTTTCTGCAAATGTTTTTTGATTAATTTACTTCTAAAAAGACATATATAATCCTATACATGTTAACCTGAATATGCATATTGTTGCTTATCCTAGAAATTTTGATTTAACGTAACAGTCATAAATGTGCTTTAAGTCTTTGGTTTAGTACCTTGGGATCCTAGATCACAATAATAAGAATCCTTAAAATTGGGGAATGAATTGTAGAATTTTTTATCGTGATTTGTCAGTCCATCTTTAGATTGAGATACTAAAATTGAAGTTTCAAGGTAACCCCATATGCTGGAACTTATTATAGTCTTTATCATGGCAGAATGGCACACTGTGTCAGTAGACTGACAAAGTTTTATTTTGGAGAAATACAGATTTAACAGAAAAATTTACATTTCTACAGTGAGGTCAAGATGGAAAGCTAAGACACTGTTTTAAAACAATTGAGCTACTGGCAAAGATTAGAAGGTGCTTCTTAGAAAATGGGGACCATTATGGTTTGCGAGGTACTGTGGAAAGTTATCAAACATTATTTTTTTAAATAAATGGAGCTGAAATAGTTAAACTATGTACATAAATGCCTCTACATTTGCTAGGTCACTTCACAGTCATACTAAGCAATATCGGGCACACAGATAAGCAGAAAGTAGATTAATTTATATCAGAAATATTTTAAAGCTGTATAATGTAGTTTAAGCCATCCCCTCTTCTTCTCCCCCCCCCCCCCCTTGCATACTTACAACAGAAATAAAATTATGTTTTATGCTTATTTAGAAAGGCATTTTCTTCTACCATGGTTTCACATTCAACAAGACATTAACGCACAAATGTAAATCCTTAGAGCTAAGCAGCTGTTTTCTCACATCATTCACCTTATACCATATGTCTCTAAGGTTGAATAAAAATACGGGAGAGTTAATAATACTGCAGCAAGTCACAGGTTTATTGCTCACTGAATTGGCAGATGTACATCACACTCACATCCTTATGCTGCTAGGAAATGTTTCACAGATGAAGGGAACATTTTGAATATTTTCTATTTCAGAGTTCAGCAATTTGCTGATGCACTAGGGGGGAACATGGGAATAAACAGTACATTTGGGGGAAGCATACTATCCTTTAAGAAATATTAAAGTCAGAACTCAAGTTAATTTTCTACTGTTATTATTGGGCTAGAAAAGGGTCATTGTACCCAGAGAGATCTGTCCTAAAATTTCATTTTTCCATTGCTTTCATTCTTCCTCTGCAGTTTGCAGAGACTGTGTAAAGGGTAGGAAAGGTTAATAGTGCTGAAATTCTATTTGGTTTTAGACAGATGACAGTACTTTGAGAGGAAGGAGATAGTTCATGAAACCTTAATCATATAATAATCAGTTCATCACAGCAGATTAAATCAACTCTCAGTGGGGAGAGTAGAGGATTTAAAAAAAGAAAAAAATATATATATTATTATTGCATTTCAGTGTATGAAGAAGACTTGTTCTCACCCAGTTAAATCTGAAACCCATTAATTACAACAAGAAAAGCTGTGTTGTGCAAATTTAACATGCTCAAAGACAATTCAATCAGCAATAACCCCTGGGGTAATAATAGTCCTGGATAAGACCCCAGGACCCTTATCTCAAACAGTCTCTTAAAGGTTACATCCTCCCAAGCTGTTAATTCATCTGAGTGTCCAAGATTCCCTGAGTGGGGGAAAGACTAATCTTCTAGGATCTATGCATTGAAATTGCTTAAAATATAAGTTCAATTCTCATACCTTTCTTGTATTTTTAATTCCTTTCTCTCCTTACTCGCTCTATGATACCTGATAGGTACCTGCTTTACTTCTCTTCTTCTTTTATCTCCTTGAGATGGCAGTGAACCTAAAGGTGGGACAATGCAGTGTCCTTATCTCTCCTTTACTCCTTCCTCAGAAATGGATGAAAACCGCATTTTTCCTCCAGGACTAAGCAAAGTCCGCCTGTGCTCTCTGGTTGAGAGGTACCACTCTTCTAGTTAGCATACACTGAACCACTGGGTGAGTAATCAGGCATATTAGAAAAATAAAGGTTTCAAAAAGGAAAACCAAAATATGAAATGAGGAGGATAGGAAGACTCCTCTAGGGAACATTTGGTTTCCATCACTAAATGGAATGTATTACATTTTTGGGGAGCGCCAGTGCAGAATTAGTGAAGAGAGGTTTGGGTTTTACTCTCCCCATGTTGAAGCTGCAGATAGTGTGACCTAGCTCTTTATTATCCTCAGTCGTCATTGAGGATGGGGTTTAGCCTCCCATCTGACCTGATTCTGCTTCTTTTACTCTTTTAAGCAGATTTTTGCAAATTCTCTTGTGAGAGCCTTGATACCCTTTTTACAGAGGATTGTGGTATCCCTGTGTGAGATTATATCGAGGGTGGGGAAGACCTGCAACATGCTAGTACTTCTCCAGAGAATATACCTCCTGATGCAGAGGAGTTTCAACTTTAAATTATCTGGGTTTTTTTGCACTATCTCCTTAGTTTGGGAGACAAAGACAATCGACTAAGTCATTACAGGAGGGAGTTCTGCCCATTGCAGAAGACAGGAGCTGAAGGCCCATGTAAATGTTGCTGCAGCCTCTTTGGAGAGAGAGAGAGAGAGAGAGAGAGAGAGAGAGAGAGAGAGAGAGAGAGAGAGAGAGAGAGAGAGAGAGAGAGAGAGCGACTTACTTACTATAGTGCCTATGCCCTACATAGGTATTTGAATCCCTATGGGAGGGCTACCTACTAACTCGGGGTGGGGATTAGGTATGAGCGTCGGGGGTTGGGGGCCACTTTCGCATTCCACATGAGACCTACGGACAGAACAGTGGTCTCTAGTGCAGATTTGCTGGCCGTCGGAGTGAGGACGCTCACTCCAAGAAGTGGTTTGGGCAACGTTCTCTCTCTACCTAGCTTGATGGACACTCTACCTGGGCAACAACATGCTAGGTGGAGAGACTGTTGCCCAAATCTCCTCTTGGAGTGAGCGTCCTCACTCCGACGGCCAGCAAATCTGCACTAGAGACCACTGTTCTGTCCGTAGGTCTCATGTGGAATGCGAAAGTGGCCCCCAACCCCCGACGCTCATACCTAATCCCCACCCCGAGTTAGTAGGTAGCCCTCCCATAGGGATTCAAATACCTATGTAGGGCATAGGCACTATAGTAAGTAAGTCTCTCTCTCTCTCTCTCTCTCTCTCTCTCTCTCTCTCTCTCTCTCTCTCTCTCTCTCTCTCTCTCTCTCTCTCTCTCCTACAAAGAGGCTGTCCGGAACTATCGTGGATGGTGATAATCATTTTCTGGCCCGTAGCGCAGTCCATAACGCAAATTTGAGGTTGTAGTTATTAGCCACGATAGCAGCCGTGCTAACACTGCGGCTGTTTCGTCGCACACGATAAACAGGTTCCCGCTTTACACATGCTCCGCCCCCTGAATACCAAATTACTAATTTGCATTCGCAAATCACGTTAGCTGTTAACGCGATTTGCAAATTTATCGCACGCGGTAAAGTGCTTGGAAAATGAGGCCCTATATAAGGAGAGCTAACGTTTTGCAGAACATGAAAGGTATGTTAAAATATTGGGACTATGTTTACAGCCACCCTACAGTGGGAGAACTGGGATTAAATTGGGAGCTGGAAGAAGATTGAATTATCTTTAGTCTGATAAAGATGAACAACATGGAGAAATCTGAGTAACTGGAGCAACTGGTAAAAGAAAGAGATAAGTGTTAAGCGTGCTTCCAAAGGAATTAAGAGACTTTGCCAAAAAGGTGAGATTGCAAGTTTATTCATCTTTCTGCTGCCTTATTATTTATCAACTCTATCTAAATGTAAAGTCAGTCATCAAAACAACTATCAGTAAACAAAGTTGGAAACCATCCTGCTTCTCAGTGTGTTTTTGGCTGAAAAGACTGTGATAATTAAATGTGCTGTTTTCAAGGGATGGAGAGGGGATTGTACTTGGGACTATTGCAAAAGGGCTTCAGAACTATTGATCTTCCCCACTGGGAGCCCTGGAACTCAGATTTCAATTGCTATGCATGGAAAACTGAGAGAACTGTGTGCAGATAAGATCAATCTCTCTTCCTATGTGCCTCTGTGTACTAGTTAAAGGATCCGTCCCACCCAGGGGTTACACTCCTATCTCAGAAAACACAAAATCAGCAGGTTTCCAGACATTTACTGCAAGGTTTCAGACACAGTCCTTCAAACGATGAAAGCTCTCTGTATCCATTCAGAACCCTGGCCTCAATCCAAGAGAACACAGAAAGCTTCCTCCTTAATAATAAACAAATCCAGGGAATAGTCATGGACATGCTGAAAGAGTAAACTAAAAATTCCACACGAGAAAATGGTGGTTAAGTTTTATATATCATGGAAGCAAACTATTTTCCATCTCCCACATGGGGGAGGTACGAACCCACACTAACAACTTGCCTATTCCCCTTATAATAATTGAATAATCCTTCTTGTAGAGATTTCTACACAGCCATTGGTAAGAAAGTACTAAGAATAATTTAAGGAAACAGGGCAAACTAGTCATTTTTCAGACACATAAATCACATTGATACAGATACAGTAGAAAAAGGTGTCAAGGCACTATCACATATTATTGATCTTTCTAGCTTCAATTCTTAATCTAACCATAGCTCTTTCTATATTACAGAGTGCAGGGCATTATCTAGTCAGAGATCTTTCTCCAATTAAATGACTCTACGAGCAGCAAAAATAAAAACGTTCAACAAAGTTATGCTTAAATTTTCCACTCCTTGGCTAAAGAGAGCTATGTGTATGTCCATCAATATTTTATTTTTCAAAAACTTCTAAAGTTTCAAAAACTTCTAAAGTCATTTCTATTCCTCTTTTCCTTGGCACAAGCCCCAAAATCTTTAATAACTGGGATATTCAGAACATGTATGCTAGGCTGCCCTGGCATTTTATCTCTTTTAGCAGAATGCATCTGTCATGCCCATCTAGAGAGGTTGCACGGCCCAGTTTGTCCAATCACCCTATGTTTGACATTTGAATGTGCTGTTTTGCAGACCACTGTGCACAGAGAACCCTTGCTACATTTGTAGGGATCAGACCCTGTAATTTTTCAAAGACTGGGAGAATCCTCTTCCAAAGTAGAATGATGTGATTAAGTACCATAAGAACATAAGAACATAAGAACATGCCATACTGGGTCAGACCAAGGGTCCATCAAGCCCAGCATCCTGTTTCCAACAGTGGCCAATCCAGGCCATAAGAACCTGGCAAGTACCCAAAAACTAAGTCTATTCCATGTAACCATTGCTAATGGCAGTGGCTATTCTCTAAGTGAACTTAATAGCAGGTAATGGACTTCTCCTCCAAGAACTTATCCAATCCTTTTTTAAACACAGCTATACTAACTGCACGAACCACATTCTCTGGCAACAAATTCCAGAGTTTAATTGTGCATTGAGTAAAAAAGAACTTTCTCCGATTAGTTTTAAATGTGTCCCATGCTAACTTCATGGAGTGTCCCCTAGTCTTTCTACTATCCGAAAGAGTAAATAACCGATTCACATCTACCCGTTCTAGACCTCTCATGATTTTAAACACCTCTATCATATCCCCCCTCAGTCGTCTCTTCTCCAAGCTGAAAAGTCCTAACCTCTTTAGTCTTTCCTCATAGGGGAGCTGTTCCATCCCCTTTATCATTTTGGTTGCCCTTCTCTGTACCTTCTCCATCACAATTATATCTTTTTTGAGATGCGGCGACCAGAATTGTACACAGTATTCAAGGTGCGGTCTCACCATGGAGCGATACAGAGGCATTATGACATTTTCCGTTTTATTCATCATTCCTTTTCTAATAATTCCCAACATTCTGTTTGCTTTTTTGACTGCCGCAGCACACTGAACCGACGATTTCAATGTGTTATCCACTATGACACCTAGATCTCTTTCTTGGGTTGTAGCACCTAATATGGAACCCAACATCATGTAATTATAGCATGGGTTATTTTTCCCTATATGCATCACCTTGCACTTATCCACATTAAATTTCATCTGCCATTTGAATGCCCAATTTTCCAGTCTCACAAGGTCTTCCTGCAATTTATCACAATCTGCTTGTGATTTAACTACTCTGAACAATTTTGTGTCATCTGCAAATTTGATTATCTCACTCGTCGTATTTCTTTCCAGATCATTTATAAATATATTGAACAGTAAGGGTCCCAATACAGATCCCTGAGGCACTCCACTGTCCACTCCCTTCCACTGAGAAAATTGCCCATTTAATCCTACTCTCTGTTTCCTGTCTTTTACCAGTAGTTAAAGGGCCTATTAAATGTCAAAACTTTGTTTTGACAGGTGGCCATGCCCACTTCTGGTTTAAGCTCTACCCCTTTTCCTCAGCGTTCACTTCTGGACTAAGTCCCATCCACTGATGACACCTCCTACCCAATCAGCATTCACTTCAAGGTTAATCATCACCCTTTTCCCCACCCTAGCCCCACCCTTTTGTTGACATTCAGTCTAAGCTCTGCCCAAGTCATGCCCCATTTTTGCCCTAAGGGCAGCCATCTTGAATGGTATCACAGCTAAAAGGGGGCAGCCATCTAGGATGACATCACTGGAAATAACATCATGGCTAAAAGGGGAGGTGCCATGTTTGGTAAGTGACAACACAGCAGAGCAGAATTAGGAGCGTCCCCTTACTACACACCATGCAAAACAGAATATTGAAATTCTGGTGTCATCACAGCAACAGCAAATGACACAAACTCCTTCTACTACCAGCATTCTGTGACACAATACCACACTTTCCACCCACAGCTCTATAACACTCCACATTCACAGAAACTCACCTAATAATGAGTGCAGAGCAGAATTAGAAGCTTTTCCTTATTACTCATCATGGAAAAAAGAAAATTCAAATTCTGGTGTCATCTCATTAAGAGTGACACAAACACCCTCCACTGCCAGCACTCTGTGACACAATACCACAGCCTGCACCCCCAGCTCTGTAACACTCTATGTCCTTTTAAACAAAATAAATGTTTCAGTTAGGCACGAAGTAGTTTTCATTTATTCTAAGGAGAAACTTTTGTATTGTTTATACATCATTCCCACAACCTCTCACTGTTCATTACAGCCAGGGACAGAAATGAATATAATGGTTTTTTTTAATCTTAGTATAAATAACAAGTCAGTTAAGATGTTGTTTTTACTTTGGCTGCCCCTTGAGCAAAAAGGAGGGATGGCTTGGGAGGAGCTAGGCTGAATGTCAATTAAGGGGAAGGCTAAGGTGGGAAAAGGGGCAGGGATTTACCCTCAATGCTGATTGTCTGAGAGGTGGGATGAGTAGGCAAGGAAGACCAGAAGTGAATGCTGAGTGGGAAAGGGGGTTGGGCTTGGACCAGAAGTGGGCATAGCCACCTATCAAAACAAAGTGTTGACATTTACTAGGCCCTATAACTACTAGCACCTTTCAGAGGCCTACACATATCATTCACATGATTAGATTTGTTCATGTAAAGATGAGTTGACAGTATATAAACCAGGAAGCCTGCTGAAGCACATGAAGCCTAACAAACAGGGTCATTTATCATTTTGCATTAGGGCCTAAACACTAGTGATAATGCCATAAAAAGCATGGTAAATAGCGCAATGCGAGAGAGAGAGAGAGAGAGAGAACCTTTACATAAGCATCTATTTATATGTCACTCTCTATTTATACCACTGTAAGAGGGGGCACTTTTAACTCAGAGTGCTATTTCTGCTATATTTATAGCATTTTGATAAATCTAGGGGAAAGGTTTCTATGTACTAAATGTTTTCTCCACAGACACAAAATGAGAGAAAACCTTTGGTATAATATAGTCCCTAATATCTTCAAAGGAGGCAATTTATCCTCCAGGATTAAACATTTCAATTGTGTGAACCTCATTCTCTGTCCATATCTTAAATATGGGAAACTTCATAGATGGCTTGAAGTTTAAAATAAACTGAATGGGTGTTAAAGGAGACATAGCATGTTCATCATCCGCAGCTATAGAGTATATTCTATGCCAAATCAGAAGTATAAGGCTAACATGAGGTTGTATAAGAATATGCTTCTTTAAAAATGTGCTTGGAATAAACAGGACAGAATGGGACCTCATATTCAACAAAGCAGACTTTTTGTCTTAGCCAACTTTTTAAATGCACAAGCTTTACTGAATGATAGTGATAGATACGGACAGGATACTGGACTTGATGGATGCTTTGTCTAAGCCAGTATGGTATTTCTCAATTTCTTATGACTTCAGAAGTCTGTATCCTTTCTTTCTTTCACTCTGATCACCTCTCAAAATCTTTTTTCAGCCTGTAACAACATGGGTTAAAAGCAGATACACATCCTCATGATCCCCATTCTGCCCCATCTCACCTGTGACTTGCATTTCCTCTCTAAACAAAAACATGTTATGGAGGATGAAGGGTAGCATGGGGATCATGTGTGTGTATCTCTGCTTTATCACTACCAGTTGCCTCTTACCTTTCTTCTTCTGCTATGCTTTCTATGCTATGGCTGTAGGCAGCTTATCATTATTATTCTTCTGCTTTCTTGCTGTGGACTGAAAGGGAACTGAAGACCTGAGGAGACAGAAATGAAGGGAAAGGAAGGAGGAGGTGTAAAAAGACTGAAGAATGCGGGATGAGAAGAGATATGAACTGAGAGAAATGCAGTGAGATGGAGAAAGAAACATAAAGAATTGTAAAATGAAATGCACAACTAGGAAAAGAAATCAGGTGAAGACAGACAAAATAAAACTAAATCAGAGGAGATACTGAGAACAGTGATGAGAAAAAAAATTCTTCACATAACATATATATAAAATTACGTTTAACTGTTGCATTATGTGACTTTTTATGTTTTAAATTTATACACTGCACATTCTTAAATATATATATAGTATGTACATTTAATTATATATGTGGTCAATCCCCGTTTAAGTGCTTTATCCTAGACTAGGGGTTCTAAGGGTCTGGGTTCAGGTCCAGACAGGGAGGAAGACTTCTCTTCAAGGGCCCCTGGTGCTGTCTACCATGACCACCACACTCTTTATAACAAATAGTTCCAGGAGGTGCCAGATAGTGAAACATAAGTGAAGGAAAGCCTCAGGGAGAAACCAGGAATCACAAAAGGTTCCCTCCATTCCCAATTAAGTCCACATGGATAAAGCTCAATGAAAACACTAGAATCTATAGTTGGTGGTCAAATAAAAGATAGTCTTTACTGTAACTTAAAGAAGAGAATCCAAGTCAAGATGACAAAAATAAGAATCAACATACATCCAATGATAAATAAAAAAAAAAAAGATTTCTCTGTCCATCCTTACTCTGCTTACTTTCCTTCTTGTTTTGCCCCTTCATCCTGATTGAAAATATCCTGACCAGTGAGAGTAGGATAACTAGAGTGTTTTTCCAGTTCTGGCATGAAGTAGTCTGGAAAAATATCCCCAAGCAAAATATCCAAAAGAGGGTTCCAACAAGCTAAAATCTTTATCGATAAGTCAACTATCAAAAACACAAGTCTCTTGAGTTAGTGGTCCAAAAGTCTACATCTTTCTCTTCACCCAATCTGTTAACTGGTCGAGTGGGTCAAAAGATGTCTGATTCCAGTCCTTTGGGATACTGGGGATAAGCTTTTCCCTCAGGACCTGATCAGTCAAAATCCAAAAAATCCTTGCAAAATCTCTTTTCCTCCATGCCTCTTTTCTAAATGCTTCAATTGCCTTCTGTAAGATCCAGGGGGAATCTCTAGCTCTCCAACTACCTTGTTTTGGGATCTTTGGGAAATCATTTTTCTCTCTCTTGAAACTCTGGGAAAAGTTTCAGCTCCTTACTCTTCTATCTCTTGTTCTCTTGCCTTGAGATCCTGGAGGAATCTCTAGCCTTTTTCTTGTTCACTATATCTAAATATTAGTAAATACTGAGGTCAATTTTCAGCCGTGGAGCGGCTATTCAAATTAGCTGGATGTAGCTATCTGGCAACTTAATGGGGATATTCAGCGGCATGCCCATACCACTGAATATCCCTGGCTATTCTAAAGTCAGCTGGTTATGTCAAAATGGCTAACTTTAAGACAGCCCTATGGGCTGACCAGAGTTAGCCGCATAACTTATGAACCTAACTCTGGCCCGCCCCCAGAATGCCTCCAACGTATGCACCTAAAGTCTAGGTGCATATCTCGATGTATGCCAAGAATATAGGTGCATATAGTACCAAATATCCCCGAATAGTTGGCACCATATGAATATTGACCTCTCTATTCTTTCTATATTTTCCTGGTAATAGGGAAGGGATTGTTAGTTGAAATTGCTACCATACCCACGCCTATTCCTGTTTTCTGGATGTGAGCAATGCAAGGCAAAGTTGGGTCATCGGGTATATATTCTCTTGTTTTTTTCCATTTCCAGAAATTAATCTATAATTCCCACTTGCAACATTACTTTAAAATTGAACGTCCACTGAACTTTATCAAAAACCTTTTTTTGCATCCAGAAACCTAATTAACTACGAATGCTATGATGATGTGGAAAAGGGAATCACATTCAAGAGCCTTCTGTCATTGCCTATGGAATGCTCAATATGAAATTGATTTAGAGAAAGTAAGTTGCACAATATGGTAGTAATATTCTCCCAGAAGACAATATTATGTTCACAAAATGGAAATTTTACAAAAAGTGTTTGTGGATTCAATAAAAATATACAAAACACAATATGAAATGGATTTGGCGAAGGTGTGTAATAAAGGGAAGGATAACTTTCATTATGTGCATGAAAATGTTTGCCAGAATCTTATGACGGCTGAGGGGGGATATGAGGGGGGATATGATATCATGAGAGGTCTAGAACAGGTAAATGTGAATCAGTTATTTACTCTTTCGGATAAAAGAAGGACTAGGGGGCACTTCATGAAGTTAGCATGTGGCACATTTAAAACTAATTGGAAAAAGTTCAACATAATTAAACGCCAATCGCCGTCATAGTGAGTTCAAAGGCGATCGGCGCCATTTTGAGACTCAAAATCGCCGTCCGATGCCAATACTCAAAATGGCGCCGATCGCCTCCCTCCAGAAGGCGTAAATCCATGGATAAAGGTGGGGGGGGGGGTTTAGCTAGGGCCGGGGGGGTGGGTTAGGTAGAGGAAGGGAGGGGAAGGTGAGGGGAGGGCGAAAGAGAGTTCCCTCCGAGGCCACTCCGATTTCGGAGTGGCCTCGGAGGGAACGGAGGCAGGCTGCGCGGCTCGGCACGCGCCGGCTGCCCAAAATCGGCAGCCTTGCGCGCGCCGATCCAGGATTTTAGAAGTACTTTTGTTTGCGCAGCAGGCGCCTGCTGCGCCTGCTGCGCAAACAAAAGTACGCGATCGCACAGTTTTTAAAAATCTACCCCTTAGGGAATAGCCACTGCTATTAATGTCATCAGTAGCATGGGATCTTCTTAGTGTTTGGATAATTGCCAGGTTCTTGTGGCCTGGTTTGGCCTCTATTGGAAACAGGATGCTGGGCTTGATGGACCCTTGGTCTGACCCAGCATGGCAATTTCTTATGTTCTTACATAGGTTAACCAGCATTAAGTTATGACCTCTGAATAGAAGGTTTAACTTTAATTGAGGAATTTTGTGTGTTTACCCAATTAAGGGTTTCAAAGCGATTTTATGGGCATAAATTTGTTTTGAAAATCCTTGGTAAACTCTGGATATACTGTGTGCATGCAGACATTGCTGCTATACAGTGAGTTATAAAATTATCCTTTAATAGTAATTCTACATATAATTAGTCAGCACTTAATAAATCTGACCAACAGCACATGCAAATTCTAATGCAAGACTTCAGCTGTTATATTTAATCGTCATTTTTAATGAGATGGTCCATCAAACTTTTCAGTGATTAGAATATTCTGATAATATGGAAACAAATGAAAAAAAAACCTACTGCATTAAGTATTCAGAATCTGCTTTTTATTATTATAACCAAATTTTAATCCTAATTTTCTTCTGATGCCTACAATGAAAGTAGATGCATAGTAGCTGCATATTATAAGTGACTACAGAGCTTGTCTTGCTAATACATCTTTATTGTTATACTTTTTTTCTGCTAAGAAAATCATGATTCCAAGACTAAATTCCATGGGGACAGAATTGAAAGAAAAAAGAGAAATGTGCTTGTCACTTATGACTGTGCCATTTATTACCAGCCAAGACACTGCAAAGCTGACTTCATAAGGAACAATATATTCATTGACAGCAGGAGAACTTGTTTTAAAATACTCTAAAACCACACAGTGCTTGACAAAACTAGTTGGCAAGCAGGCCTGCTTCCTGGTTCCCTGAACAGAGAGACATCAATGACCCAACTGTGCCTACAAAAGAAGACAGGATGATGGTAAAAAGGCGCATTGCACCAGTTAATATTTTAAACTCTTTAGGGGCAGTACATAATGCAACATACTGTAAATGTAAGAAAAATGATTTTAATGATGTGTCCCAACAGAGTAACTACGTCAAGAGAGGAAAGTGATTGTAATAGAATGTGAACAGTTTGAAACAGCGGATGTTAAGACCAGCTGCCCTCAGTTTTTTTCTGGTGTTTGTGCTGAATTCAAACAGGGATAATAAGGTACAAGAATGACCAAACAAATATCTGTAAAATAATTTTTCCTATAACATTTCATTTATCAGTATTTCTGGCTGATGGCTGTATGATTTGCCAGAGATAATTATTCAACAATTAAATCTAAACACAGGCATTATGATTCAGTTTTACTGAAGGCACATTCTAATTTTAAACCCGGAACTTCATTTTCAATTTTCACTTGCTAGCAGCAAAACAGCAGCTGGTTCACTTAGCGCTGAAATTCCAAATCAATACCTCAAAATCCTGGTGAACTAATAATACAAATGTCTGTTACTCTGGAATGCCGAGACTCATACGATGCATGGCATGCTGTTCCTGCAGTCTGCACGTAGCTTCTTTCCAGGAGTTATGGTCAAGTATCCTTGTCTTTGTTAGTAAAGCATTTGTTTCTCTGTATTTCTGTTACCTTAGGTTGGGATTTTATTACATGGGATTTAAGGTTACTTACTACATTTGTTGCAGTGCAGTACTCAGTATGCTCCCTTTTCTTATTTAAGTAATAAATAGGTTTCTAATTTATGTAGAAGTCAAGTTAAAATCATGCATTCATTTTGATTGTGTAATCTGAGATGAGGAAAGTTGGTGTTCCGAGATTAATGAAGTTTAGACGCTGTATGCATACTGGGGCTGATTTTAAAAGGTACACGTGCGGCCTACATTTGTGCGCGGTACCCGGCACGCACAAATGTATACCCGATTTTATAACATGCGTGCGCAGCCCTAAGGCATGTTGCATGCACTGAGCCCTCAGGGAGACCAGCTGGCTTTCCCCGTTCCCTCCCCCCCCCCCCACCACCTTCCCCTCCCTTCCCTTACCTGTCCCGCCCCCCCGGCCAAAAAAAGAGCCCCCGTACCTTTATCTGACAAGTTATGCCGGCCAACTGCCAGTGCGCGATCTCCCGGCCCAGCAGCCTTGCAGAGGCCTCTGGCCATACCCCTGCCCCTGGGCCACCCATTTTTTCAAGCCCCGGGACTTACATGCATCCCGGGGCTTTACGTGCGCCACCGGGCCTTTTGAAAATAGGCCCGGCTTGCATAACCCTTCCTGGAATTATATTCATAACCCTTTGAAAATCTGCCCCACTGTGTATTCAACTAGAATGTGAATATTATGTTTAGACGTAATTGATGATGTTAGATATTAGGAATGGGCATTCAGGAGAAATAAAATAGGAAATGAGATGAAATTTTCTTTCATTTAATTTCATTCTCAAAACAAAACAATTGAAAATATGTTGAAATTTTTATTGGTTCTCATGTTTAATTTTGAAAACAAAAAAGTGATCTGTCAAGCCTAAGCCCAGGCTTGAAGGTAGGGCCTCGCCTAGGCCTAATTGAATAAAATTATAAAGTTGTACAAACTTACCTGCTCCGTTGGGATCCAGCATCATGGCCAAGGCCCTGGCCCGACCTGAAAGCTGGGTCCCGATGCCTGGGCCTCGGCCTTAAAATCTTTCAAGAACTTTCCCAGTATACTTTGGATTGATGCAAAAGTCTGTCTGCTCCCTGCCCTGCTTAGGGTCAAAAAGGGTTTCCCATTTTGTGTTCAATTTTCACACCTTGGAAAAAACTAATCATCATTGATTTGGATGAATATGGGGAGGTAATGGAGTGGTTTGCTGTTAGAGCAAAACCCAATGCAGGCCCTTCTTCCCCTTCGGCTCTGGCATGATCTGAAATCTCACCAAGAAGATTCATTCACCATAATTACAGAAAGAAATTATGTTTATCTTCCCTGGAACACTCGGAGGGTGAGTTGGACCAGTCCACCCTCGATTGATTCTTCCTGTAGTTACATTGGACTTGTTTGTTATATTTGTCTATGCTTTTTACCTCTTGCAATCCTACTGAGGAAAATATTCAAAAGCCATTTAGACGGATAACTCACAAGTTATCCATCTAAATGGATAACTCAACTGGCTAACTTAGTCGATTTTCAATTGTAACCCACTAGGTTATTCAGCCTAGTGTGGCTGGATAACTTGTTACTTGCCAATTGAAATGTATCGTGATAGATCAGTGATTTTGATTATCCTGGACATCACATCTGCATTTAATACCTTTAACCACTGAATTTGGCTAAATAGATTTCTGAGCCTGGGTATACGGGGAGAAGTCTGGGACTGGCTTCACTCTTCTCATTCTGGACAGCTGGTACAAGTCAGTGCATCTAAATGGCGAAGTATTTGCACAGGTGTCCCCCAGAGGTCGGCTCTCTCCCCTGTTTTGTTTAATACCTGTTTGCAACCATTGTGCCATCCTATGGACAGACTCAGCCTAATTTTTAAAATCTGCGCTGATGTGCAATTGTGTTTCCAGTTCGCGGTAATATGGTGGAGTCAGTTTCTTCTATCAATGCAGCCTTGCAAATAATTAATAAATGACTGAAGAATGATCAATCATTTCTTAATCCCAGTAAGCCAGAAGCATTGTGGGTGAGTTGTTGCCCATTACCAGGGGATGTAACAGGCTGATTCTAGGTGGAGTACCTGTGAAATTTTCAGACACAGGACCCTAATCTATCTTTGGCCCCTCAAATTACAGGAGTTTTGAGATCTATTTTCTTTAAACTAAGGTTATTTTCCTGTTTGAAGTATAGTATCTTCAGGGAGGATACTATACTTGTGGTTCAGGCATTCATACTAACCACGATGGACTACTGCAATTTCTTGTATGCTGGTTAACTTGGCTGTAGGTCTACCGCTTTTCAGTTACTGCAAAATGAGTCTACAAGGCTAGTCCTAAGGTGCTCCCCACGGGGAAATGTGATGCCATTGCTTAAATCATTTCTATTAGGTACATAATTCAGTATAAAATATTGTGCATAGTATTTAAAGTGGTTAATCTGGGGTGCCCAGAATACCTAGCTGATTTACTTTCTCTCTGTGCTCCCTGATGTGATCTTCATTCTGCCAGTAAGCAGCTCCTTACAGTGGTTCATTCACAGTGCACATGGTCATGGGCCTTCTCCATCGCTGGCCTGATTTAGTGAAATGCCCTTCCTGAGGAGCTACAATCGCAAACTATGTGGAACTTATAAAACAATTATAAGCACTTGTTTTCTCAGAAGCCTTTCAATAGTTCCTTAAGTACCACTTGTATCAGATTATTGAGTATGTATTGTGCTCTTTTATCCATGATGATTTTATGAATTTATGTTTTTGTTTTGTTTTACTTTGTTAAAAGAATCTTTATTTATGCTTGTAAGCCACTGTGCATGGTAATTTTGGTATAAGTGGATTATAAATATTCTTAAATACTCCAGATAAGTAGCGCTTTCTTCCCTCCCCACCATGAAATTTCATCCATGTCTCTGTTATCTGGCCACACAAAGCTGGATAACTAAAAACCCTAACCATCTATATTCAGATTTAGCCGTTTAGGTTTTATTGTTATCTGACTACACATAGCTGAATAACTTTAGGTAAGTATATTCAACGGTGTTTTTTCCCTCTGAATACAAGTTATTCAGCTAACATTACCTACCTAACTTACTGAATATTACTTCCATTGTGTCTTTGTATTTTGTCTTTTGCCAGGCTGCAGGGGAAGACTGACAGTGATCTGGGTCCCCAGGTAATAAAGGTCATTGGCCCCTCATTGGTCCTTAACCACCCATCCGAGGCTAGGGAAGAGTGATGTGGGCCCTCAGGCACTGCCCTTTTGTGTGACTGGTCAGTCCACCCCTGCTGGGTTGAATGTATTCTTCTGGTTACCTATGGGAGAGCAGAGCAGTGGGAATCTCTACCGCTATATCGTTTTTAATTACCTTCAGATGCTTCTGAGGTTTTCTATGTTCTCTTTTACATGCTTGCTCCTTATTCTGAGAATGGGTGTAAAACATTCTTCTGTTCTTCTCGATTCTCTTTATTATTGTGCCTCATTTGACCTTATTTCTTCATGCATTTTGTTGGGAGTACTTATATTATTTGCTTATTTATTCTCATCATATTTTTCTTATGTTGCCTAACCTTTGCCTTTTGCAGTTCTCCATTGCTGAGGCCCAGATTAGACTGAATGTTAAGGTATCTCAGAGATTTTCAGTGTTTAGAGGTTCTAGACAGGGATGCACCCCATCACCACTCCTGTTTACCCTGGCATTGAAACTCCTGGTGGAATAGATTTGTCAACACCCCAACTATTCTGGTATTTTTAGAGGAGCTGATGATAGCAATAATAGGACTGCTCTTTTTACAGACGATGTCCTTTTGTACGTGTCTAATCTCTTGGTACCTTACAAATTATATGAAACGTTCTCAAAGTATTCAATAAGGTATCAAGTTATAAGATGAATAAGAGTAAGCTTGTGATTTTGGATATTAACATAAGTCAATCTATTCACCAAAGTCTTGAATCTCTATTTCCTTTTTGCTGGAGTAATAATTTTTGAAGTCTCTTGGGGTTATTTTTCCCAACTGTTTGAGTTGAAATGCTTGTCATTATTCAGTAAAGTTCAAAAATATCTTAAATTGTGGTTCCCATAATAACTTTCTTGGTTTGGCATGTAGCGACTACCAAAATGAATATTCTTCCCCAGTTTATCTTTCTGTTTAATATATTACCCATTCGAGTCTCTGAGGGGTTCTTAAAGAAGTAAAAAAATTAAGTATAGATTTTATACGCCAAGACATAAAACCTAGAGTTGGCCTCAGGGTTATGTCTGAGAAGCATGACTGGGGGGGGAGGGGGGTCTCCTGCTTCCTGATTTTAAGATTTATTGCTGGGCTATGATTCTGAAGAGTGCTATTTTTTTGGATGAGCGATTTTACAGATAAATATTAGATATCAATGGAAAGGGAACTTGTCCTCTTCGGGCCTCTTGTGATTGAAGAATCTCTTCCATACAATCTACCCTTTTGTTTTTATGGTTCTAGATATTTGGTATTCCACTGCAGTCTCTAAGAGAATGTCTTCTTTTCCCTCTCCTCTCTCTGCACTTTGGAATAACTGGGATTTTCCCCTTCACTATTCTAATGCAAATTTCCTATTATGGTCCTCCAAGGGTTTTAGTAGGGTGGGTCAATGGTTTGGGGATAATGGGCCAGATCTTAAAAGATATGCACGGGGGTAGATTTGTTCACGCAAACAAATCTACGCCCAATTTTATATCATGCGCGCGCTGCCGTGCGCATGTTATAAAATCCAGGGTCGGCACGCACAAGGGGGTGCACACTTTTGCACCTTGCGAGTGCCGAGCCCTAAGGGAGCCCCGATGGCTTTCCCAGTTCTCTCCGCCACCCCCACCTTCCCCTCCCTTCCCCTACCTAACCCACTCCCCAGCCCTACCTAAAACCCCATCCTGACCTTTGTTGCAGAAGTTACGCCTGCCTCCGGGCAGGCGTAACTTGCGTGTGCCAGCCGGCTGCCAGTGCACCATTCCCCGGCACGGCCACAATGAAGAAGGCCTTGGTCCCGCCCCTTTTTCGAAGCCCCGGGACATACGTGCGTCCCAGGGCTTGCGCGCGCCGCCGAGCCTATGCAAGATAGGCTCGGCGCATGCAGGGGCAGCTTAGGGCAGGCTTTTCGGGGGTTATGCATGTATGTTACACGCGTAACCCTTTGAAAATCTGCCCCAATGTCTTTTTGGACAATGGTTTGGGGATGATGTCTTTTTGGACAACTGCCCAGTGTCCCGGGGTTTCAGTATTTGCAATTGAAGAGGTGGGCCATCCAAGCTCTTATTAAAATTAAATGCAATACAGGCTTAAAAAGGACAAGTTTCTATTTGATAGGCTGATGTACAAAACAGAATATTCAGCTAATGCAGTCAATGGCAGTAACAGAGGTTTACAAAGTTATAAAGCTACTTTGTATTGGTTAATTTCCATTAAATTGTAATGTTATGGCTTTATCCTGGCTGATTGATGGAGAAAAACACATTTAAATGATTTTAACACATTACCTGAAAAGGAAATTGAGAGCTCATATATTTAGAGCAAAAGCTTTGAAGTCTCTGCTTATTGACATCCTCCTATGTCTTCATTTCAAACCATATGAAAGAGCACCTTTGAATATTTTATGCATGAGGAAGTTATTCCTCTAGAACAATGGCACTGTCCAAATGAGATTTCATTTAAAAAAATGCTCCATTATGCTGGTTGACATCCACCTTTACCTGCTCCTTTTATTGTCTATTGCAGTTGGCAGTGGATTATGGATACCACCTTTCCTGAAACAGAAGATCCTATACATCATTTTCAGTCTCTGCCAGGAAGCATTAGGACAGCCCTTTGTGCAGCAGTGCCAATGACTGCATTGCCAGTTTGAATCCAAGAAAACAGTTCTTGTGCATTAATTCATTAATGCATAGGACAGTGCATTAACCTTCAGGTACTGCTAATTGTCAGCAAATTAATTCATGTCTCCTGTACCAGCAATCAATAGAAAGGAAATTGCATTTATTCAGTCTTCTTAATCCATTAATTACAGTGCTATTTTTATAACAGTTTGCATGGAAAGCATTATTAACAAACCAAGGACTAGTTTGTTTTTTTTTTTTTTTACACTATTTGCTGCACAATAAATACATCAAAATGCAAGACTCATAAAAATGATGGAACCTAACAATATAAATTTGATTGAGATGTACCATGGTCACCTTGTAGAACTCCCCATCCTCCCCTACCCAGCTCCTAACATTTTGAGTCTGATGCTGGTCTAATTTTACATCATGAAATGTAATCCAATTCAGGCTATTTAACTCCTATTTTGATGGATGTTACTTCTTCTTCTTGTCCTTTAGAATGTATAGTATTTGAATGTGAGTTAGAAAACACAGTTGTTTTATGATGTCATGGAATCAATGTGGTATTCCAACATCACGTTACCTTGATGGAAAACTAAGATCACATTTAGAATATGGGTTACAGTTCTGACCACCAAATTAATAGATATTAAGATTAAGAAATTTAATGTTAAGAAAACTGTGGCTCCAAAGAATCTCATGCTTAAATAATGGTGCAGGGTTTCTTGGATAGTATATATTAAGTTCAGGCCTCTGACTCCAGCAAATGTTCACTATAAGCAGGGACTCTATCTTACTCCTGCAACCCTTCCCCTTCACAGGTTTCAATTAAGAAAAACATGGGTTTCCCACCCTGCAAATTATTGCCCTGGAGGTTGAGTTAAGGGTAAGGAAATGCCAGCTGACATGTAAGCAAGACAAATTACAGTAGTAAAAATTAACTTAACTAGATGTACTTCTCTTTCATAGCTAATAGAGCTTTTACTCTACTAAACATGACAGGGCAGGAATTCCTGTTAATGCATTGCCTTGTAAGCCCGCTCAGTCTTTTTTCAGCTGAGCACTAGCATGGACAGGTACCTCTATCTCTCTTTATTTTGTCTAAGAAATTTTCAAAACTTTTATCTTTAACTTTGCCTCAGTGCATCAACAGCCCCCAAACAGTAGTTTTACTGCTTCCAATTATATGGGTCTAGACCATGACCAAGGCAATTTTGTGCAATTGTGGACTTATGTCCTCACAAACACAAAGGTTTAGGGCCTGGAAAATGGAGGAACTGAGTACATCTTATTGAAGCTGCAGTTGGTCGTCTTCCAGATGTGTAGCCTCATCTGCCTTAGAGTTGAGCACTATCTCCTCTAAAATATCTCCCCCATTGTTGGAACAAGCTGAATCCTTTGGGTCAAATAAATAAAACTGCTATGTGTCAAAGAAAAGGAGGTGCCACTCTGTGGAACCTCTGGAGCATCGAGAGCTGAAGATGCACAAAAGCTGAAGTGCATTAGAACTGTTGATGCATGGTGCATTGGCACCATCGAAACATGATGTATCAGAGCTATCGATGCACAAGGTTTCATCAGCAATCTCAATGCACAGAGCCCCATCAACACCTTTGGTACCATCAAAACACAAGATTTCATCAGCACTATCCAATCATAAGGCTGCTGTTGATGGGGCTCTGCTCAACTCTAAGGCCGGCACCATTGATGCAAAACTCACCAGCACCATCAACTCAAAGCTCACCAGTACCATTGATAATTCAATGAGCCCTAGTCATTAATCATCGCTCCCTTTGTTCATTAAATCATTTGAAGCATTGATACATCATACTACAAATTTTCCTATTCAACTATATTTTGGTCAAGGAAAGCTCTTCTCAGGAATAGAAAGGGATATGATCTGTCTCCCACCACCAATTAATAGAGTACTCATTCCAACAAAATTGCTGCCTCAGGGACTACATCTAGAAATACCAGATTCTATTTGCTTTCTGGTGCCTCTTGCTTTTAATCAATTTCCAGTTCACATTCTACAAAGCCCAGAAGATGTGCAAAAATCCATTCTATTATTAGATGATGTTCTACTATCCACACCAGGTCAGAGGGTACATCATTCACTTGACCAAGTAGCAGAGTATCTTATTATTGGCTACGGATAAGCAAGTTACCAAGCAACCTTTCCAAGATGTCATTTTTATCTCCATGCAAATTATTAGCCAGGTAGACTACAAAATAGCTATTTCTATCCCTGGAGGTGAGTAAAAGCAATTATTTATTTATTTGTATTTCATACTACCTTTTGCATTTCAAAGCAGATTACATTTAGATACTACAGGATTTCCCTTTTCCCAGAGGGCTTACAGGGATCTGCATGACACTTGTGACCTGGATTGTCCACTGTCAGAAACAGGATGCTGGGCTTGATGGACCTTGGTCTGACTGAGCATGGCAATTCTTATGCTCTTATGTTAATTCCCAGGCTTCAAAATAGTGCAACTACCCCTTCAAAACAGTAGTGGTAGAATCAGCTCATATTCAAATATGTGTTCAGGGATAGATTCTAGGCTACTGGACATTTTTGGCAAAAAGATATTTCAAAGCTCCATGCTTAATACATGGATCACTGCTTATCAATTCTACATGGCCCATTGTACTTCCAAGACCCTATACAGAACTGAAGCTGTTTCTTCCAGTTGGTGATGGTGGAATCGTATACCCTCAGTCACTACTGGATGCTGAAGAGTGTATACACCATTTTCTTAGATCAATCTATGCAGCATTTGATACCAATTCAGCAGAATCTTTTGCTCACATGAGTGGTCCCTTCAGCAATCCACAGCCAACAGACTGGGGCTTTCCAACAATTGACCTATTTTTGTCAGAACAAAACAGAAAACTAGAAAAGTTTTACTCCATTCTTCCTAGCAAACTCAGATCCATTCAACGCTTCATTGCTCAACTAGAATGCAGACCTCATGTACATTTTTCCACCAATTCTGCTAATAACCAGATTGGTACAAAATTTACTGAAGGACTGGGCATATCTGATCCTCATAGCTTCAGCGTGGCCCAGACAAATCTGATTTGTTTATTTAGTACAGCTCTCCAGTCATCCCCCAATACCTCTCGGATCAGATCCTTACTTATTAACTGAAAGAGTGATATCTATTTCATCCAAACGTTCCCTCCCTCAGTTTGACAGCTTGGATGTTGAACACTCAATAATAAAAGACTTGTCCTTACTTAATGAAATGGAGAACATAGTGTCTGCCAGAAAACCTTCAACTAGAAGAGTTTATGATTTCAAATGGAAAAGGTTTTCCACATGATTTTAGCACAAAAATTTGAACCATTCACATGCGAACCAAAACAGTTACTGAATAATTTGCTTTCACATTCTGAATTAGGCCTTTCCATTTCATAAGTAAGAGTATATCTCAGTGCCATAACATAGGAAAAACCTATCTCTATTTATCCATTACTATCTAAATTCATGTAAAGCTTGTGACATATTAAATCACCAGTTGTAAAAGCTCCTGTTTCATGGGATCTAAATGTATTACTACAACTGATGAATCTGCCCTCTAAACCATTAGAAATGGTCTCGCTCAAGTTTCTAATATGGAAAGTAATTTTCCTGGTCCCAGGAATCTCAGCCAGAAGAATCAGCGAACTTCACACTTTAGTTCATTATCCTCCATATATGCAATTCTTTCACAATAGGGTGGGTTTGAAGTTTCTACCAAATATCTAATCAGTTTTCTATATTAATCAAGCTATTATGCTACCTACATTCTTCCCCAAACCTCACCCAATTGAAGGCAAGAAAGCCCTTCATTCCTTAGATTGTAAATGGGCCTCTTCTCCTCTTCTACAAGAGAAGAACTCAGCTACATCATCAGTCTTCTCAACTATTTGACTTATGATCCCAATAGATTAGGCATAGCAAGAGCCTAACTGGATAGTAGACTGCATCACACACTGCTATAGGCTAGCAAGCTTAAAAATTACAGACACCATCAAGGTTAATCAAATTATAGCCATGGCTGCATCAGTGGGTCATCTGTGAGCTATGCCTTTCAAAGACATCTGCAAAGCTGCAACATGGTTATCGGTACACACCTTTGGGTCCCATTACTGGTTGGACAATCTCTCAAAGTAAATTTGTTCAAACAGTTTTGCTTAGCCTGTAGTCTACTCTCCATGGTGGGATCCAGGTTATTTATACAGTAGAGGCCAAATTTTCATGTATAATGTCAGACCACATGAAACATTTGTTAGGGAACCATGAAACCAATTCCCTCCAATCGTTCTTTATGTGAAGTATTAATTACGTGCACGATGATGTCTCAAAGTCATTACCGCCCAGATGAATAAGAATGACCTCGGGTTCAGCAAGTATATCTTTCTTATATTGAACGAAGAGTAGAAATTGATGCCAGGTCATTCCTCTTTGACCCATCCAGATGATGCAAATGTACAGTGGATCCAAACCCAAGTGCGATCCGTAGGAATGAACCCGAGCCCTCCTGGTTTCCCAGTGAACAAAGGAGTGTCCAATAAGCCAAACAAACGTTTGCCATTGTGATAACTCTGTGAAAAGAGGTCAATAAGAGAGGTCATACATTCATGTGTGATCTGTCCTGATATAGGTGTATACCGCATACGACTTCCATCTACCGATTTTCTGGATGATGTTTATATTAGAGATGTGCATTCATTTATCACAAATTAGGCAATTTCAATGAAGCATTGAATGGATCTGAGTTTGCTGGAAGAATGGAGTAAAACTTTTCTAGTTTTCTGTTTTGTTCTGACAAAAATAGGTCAATTGTTGGAAAGCCCCAGTCTGTTGGCTATGGATTGCTGAAGGGACCACTCATGTGAGCAAAAGATTCTGCTGAATTGGTATCAAATGCTGCATAGATTGATCAAAGAAAATGGTGTATACACTCTTCAGCATCCAGTAGTGACTGAGGGTATATGATTCCACCATCACCAACTGGAAGAAACAGCTTCAGTTCTGTATAGGGTCATAGAAGTAAAATTGGCCAAGTACTTTCTACAATCTGTTTTGCATGTTGGTTGTTACTTTCATGGAGTGTCCCCTTGTTTTAGTATTTTTTCAAAGGGTAAATAACCATCCTTTATTTAATGATTCCTCCCCACTCATGATTTTATAAACTTCCATCATGTCTTATCTCAACTGTCTCTTTTCTAAGTTAAAGAGCCCTAGTCTGTGTAGCCTCTCATCAAAGGAGAGATATTCCATCCTTTTTATCATTTGTGTTGTCCTTCTCTGCAACTTTTCTAGTTCTGCTATGTCTTTCTTCTTTTGGGGAAAATTCATTTTTCAGGCTAGTGCAGGGGGGGGAGGGGCACATTTATTAAAAAAAACAAAAAAACCCACCCCAACCTTTCAAATTTACTGTATTACAACCCCCTCACCATCCCAAGCCCTCCCAAGACTTACTAAAAGCCCTGGTGGTACAGCGGTGTCCCGCGTGCAATCTCTCCCTCTGGGCCATCGGGCTGTCGGGCCTGCTACGAATCAAAATGGCGCCAATGGCCCTTTGCCCTTACGATGTCACAGGGGCTACCGGTGCCATTGGTTGACCCTGTTACATGGTAGGAGCAATAGATGGCTGGCGTCATCTTGTGCTCCTACCATGTGACAGGGGCCGACCAATGGCACCGGTAGCCCCTGTGACATCATAAGGGCAAAGGGCCATCAGTGCCATTTTGATTCGTAGCAGGCCCAACAGCCCGATGACCCGGAGGGAGAGATCGCTCGAGGGACCCCACTGGACCACCAGGGCTTTTAGTAAGTCTTGGGGAGGGATCGGAATGGTGGGGGGATTGTAATTCAGTAAATTTGAAGGGTTGGCGTGGTTTTTTTTTCCGATTCTGATTTTTTTTTTTTTTTCATTTTTCCGGGTTCAGGTCAGGTTTCACCTTTGTTTTTGCCAAAAAAACGATCCGTGGGAAAATGAGTTTTCCCACGAAGCGCCCAAACTGAAACCCAACCCAACCCAGAAAAATGAAACTCACCTCTAGTTTACATTGAACCCTGCCTGAGCTATGCTGGTGGCCACTCCTATTCTAATAGAGTGGGTCCCGAAGTCCTTAGGGTTACAGCCAATTTTTGATAGGGCCAGATTCAATACTGCCGAAAATTGATATCTAGTGAGGGGGATATGGTTGGCATGAATCAGGCCCCTGTATCCCTCTTCCTCCCCTCATTATGCATTACCTTTTAGACCTGCTTTACAATCTTACCTTTGGTAATCCCTTGAATCACACTTTATTTATTCCTTAAGCAAGTTATTACTTGATTTACCTCCTCACCCTCTCTTTTTTCCCTCCCCTTCCCCCTTATGACCCCCTCTATTCCTTAAGCAACTTTTATGTGTATACCTCTACACCTCACTCTATTCTTCTCCACATCCCTGTGACCCCCTGATTTTAGTATTTTATTTTATTTATCATCCCACTATGTTATCTGAAGTTAAATTGTTCATGCATCAAAGTTAAAATGTTATGTATGGAGGTTGTGAGGAGAGGAGTGGAGAGGAAAAGCCAGGAGACCTTGCCGGGGGAGCAGCTGTGGTCGGCGGCTCCAGCGGAGGTATTTCCTGGTTCCTCCCACCTGAGATGTCATCGGAGGGCGACGCCCATACAGACCTTTAAAATGGGTCCTATTGTGCATTGACGCCGCTGGCCTAAGGGGCGCGCGGCTTTGTTCCAACTCAGAGGTTCCTTTCTTGTAATCTTTTGGAAAATAAGGAACTCTTTTCTTTTGTCTTTATAAAGATAGTATTGGATAACTCACGCAGATCAGACCACATCACTCCGATCCTCAAAGACCTCCATTGGCTCCCGATCACATCTAGAATCCTTTACAATTATTCACAAAACCTTAAACAAAACACTACCTGGCTAAACAACTCTCTCCAATACCTCACCTCCAATAGACCCTCCAGAGCCGCCTACAAAGGATCCTTAGCCACGCCCACCCACAATATCACCCAGCTCATATCTACCAAAAAACGTGCACTATCCGTAGCAGGACCAACATTATGGAACTCTATGCCACCCAATCTCCGCCTGGAACACTGCACTGCCACCTTAAAAAAAAAAGCTTAAGACGTGGCTGTTCGAACAAGTCTACACTTAAATAAGCTCTCCCCACCATATCACCTTCCCTCTCTACCTCCTCCTCCTCATCCTCCTGAATTATACAAACAATGATATTATAGTTATTGTTCTATCTATTTAAAATCCTCTCGCCTAGGTCACCTGACCATTTTTCTACAACTCTTCCAAGTTCTTTATACCCCTGTTACATGTAACTTTATACGTCCCTCTCATTTTCAATATATTTATCCCCCTGTTACCTGTAAACCAATGTGATATGCCATTGGACGTCAGTATATAAAAGTTTTAAAATAAATAAATAAAACAAATAAATAAATTAAGCTTCCGATCCTCTGACCTTCATGATATTTTAAAAGAAACCAGATAATTTGCTAACACAGCATCCAAGGGTTTTTAATCCTTTATTATGCCACACTCAGCATGGAAGAGGAGGGCCAAAGAATGTCAGGCCTCGAATGGGATTGTGGTCACCTACAAAGTGGGTCCAGTGGATTTGCATGTGTTACGAGGGATTGAGAGGGGAATAGAGTGTTCACTGAATGCCAGGAGGGGAGAAGAGGAGCCCTCAGGCATTCCTGAACTATTAACATCACTCTCCCCTGGGGAGAGACCACCTCCAGCAAACCCTGCTGAAAAGTTTCTGCAGATCTCCGAAGACCAGACCCCAACTGAAGGGGTTGGAGTGAGGTCTTCCTTGAGCCAAGGAGTTCTTCAGGAAGAAACCTCGGCTAATAATAGCTTGGAAGCCAGGGAAGTCTCCAACCGAGCGGATGAAGTGGGACCTGTCATGAGTAGAATGGGATTTTTAACATCTCAGTTTAAGCCATTAGTAAGGCCACAGGACTTTTCCTTAGAATATATATGGGAGGACATAAATGAGATTAATCAGAATATTGGTACTCAAATGGCTATGATGACTAATGCAATTAATGATACTGTTGTAGATCTGATGCCGGATGGGTGGAGACATCAGTTTGCAATCTGTAAAGGATCTGCTAGGGAGTTAGCAATCTCTTATGATTTGACTCCTGAGAGGGGAGGAGTTAGCATTCTTGTTATGTGCGAGCTCCTCTGGAGGGAGGAGCTAGCACTCTTGTTAGGAAAGCTCTGTGTAGAGCCAGGAGTAGCAATCTGTTGTATACTAGCTCCAGAAGGAGGTGGAGTTAGCAAACTGTTATGAATCTGTTGCTGAAGACTCCTGGTAGGAAAGGAGTAGCCATCTGTTCCAGCGGAGTGCTTGGAGAGGACACTCAGCTGTAGAGGAATGTAGATAGGTGAATTCTTGGGCTGATGGCAGATGACAGCACCCCCAGAAGGATATCCTGAGAGGGACCACCGGTTAGGCTTGAGTATTTATTTATTTATTTATTTATTTGTTTGTTTGTTTGTTTGTTTGTTTGTTTGTTTGTTTGTTGAGTTGTATATACCGTCATTCGGTGAAGCCATCACAACAGTTTACAAGATTCAAATTGAAATTCTCTTAACAATTGTGGAAAAAGGTATAACAGGATGCATATTAAACAAAAGATTAATCATTTATAGTCCAGAAGAGAATCATTTTTGAGTGAGGAGGGTTTGTTTGGAGCTGGTTGGAGATGTTATTTTGTGGATTTGGTTGGAAGATCCTTTGGGTGTTAGGATGATGAGAAGTTTGAATGTCAATGTAGACTTTGTGAAACAGCCATGTTTTAGGTCATTTTTGAAAGTTTTGAGGTTAGGTTGGCTTCTCAGATCTTTTGGGAGGGAGTTCCAAATTTTAGGGCAGGCAATGGAAAAAGCTCTTTCTCTGGTTGTTGTCAAGTGAGCATCTCTGATGGGGGGGACATTTAGGCATCCTGAGTTCCCTCCCGGGTCTTCCTTGAAGTTTACGAGTTCCTTGTTCTTCATTTATTCATTTGTTCTTCGTTTGTTCCCTTGTTCCTAGAGATGTGAATTGTTTTTCTGACGATTGAAAATATCGGAGGATATTTTCAAACTCGGCAAATATCAGAGGGTCCCCAAAAGCAATAGGAAAACCCCATGAAATTTTTGTGGGGTTCTCTTATTGTTTTTTTGGGGGGGGGGCAGGAAGAAAGGGCACACAAAAACAACCCCCAAACCCACCCCGACCCTGTAAATCTCATTATTTAGAATCCCCCACCCTCCCGACCCCCCCAAAACATAGTGAGGGCAAAAGTAGCGCCGGTGCCATTTTGAATATTGGCAATACGGCCCGCGTGCAGGACGTCGCTCCCGGACCCTCGCTGGACTTTGGCAAGTCTTGTGGGGGTCAGGAGGCCCCCCAAACTGGCCAAAAGTCCCTGGGGGTCCAGCAGGGGTTCGGGAGCAATCTCCTGCACTCGTGATGTCGGGTGACAGGAACCAAAATGGCGCCGGCGCTACCTTTGCCCTGCCATATGGTTAGGGCAAAGGGCCACTGGCACCATTTCTTTTAACGCAGCCGTGGCCCGAGAGCGGGAGATCGCGCCGGGAACCCCCACTGGACTCCAGGTAATTTAAAACATTTTGGGGGGCTTCGGGAGGGTGGGGGATTTATTTTAAAGGGTCGGGTGGGTTTTAGGGTGCCGGTTTTCCCGCCCTCCCCCGATTTACGATTTTTTACGATTTAAAAAAAACAAAAACCATGACGATCAGATTTCCCTCCCCCCCAGCCAAAATCGATCGTTAAGACGATCGATCACCCGATTCACATCCCTATTATGCAGTGCAACAATGGAAAAACAGATTCATCATTCCCCACAAAACATCAAACAATAATGTATCAAAACAGCTGACAAACAACCAATAATGAGAAAAATTCACATACATTTTCTAATATTTCACAAATACCAAATATTTCAAAACAACAAACAGGAAATAACACCTAAAAATGTAAAATAATAGGATTAAAACATCTCCAGCTCTCCATACCTGGAATCTTTTGATTTACAGTCATCCATAGATTGTTGTGGATTGGCAGAAGGGGGGCCACAAACTTTATCCTACTCTCACTCACATATATGTTGTCACATACACAGTCTCTTTCTCTCTCTCATATAGCCTCTCATGCATACACAGGCTCCTCACTTACATAAATATGCAGGCTCTCATACACATACATTCAGGCTCCCTCTCTCTCACATGCACATAACACATGCAGACTCATATACTCATGCAGGTTCTCTCTCTCTCTCACATACACATGCAAGCTTACTCATACACATGCAAACACTCTCTCATACACATATTCAATCTCTCATACACACATACAATCATTCTCTATTTCCCCCTTTCTTCTGGGCCCTACCGGATAGTCAGCTGCTGCTCACTGCTGGAGGGAATGTAGGAGGAGACAATACCTGCACTGTTACGGGAAGATGCATGTCCCGCAGATTTCTCTTCCTGCCATGGTAAGATGGGCTCCATTCTTCAGGTCATGATGGGTAGGCTCTGTCACGGCCCCGCAGGCCTGTCTTTATCCATCACATATAGGATTAACCCCAGGTTGGACTGATGATTGGTGGGGATCCATTTAGCATCCTGCACTCTGTATGCATCATTATCTAATTTCAGAAGCAGATAACACAACTCTATAAGGATTCTTATCCAATCAGGAGTGAGTTTTCATCAGAGGAATGTGACTGTGTTCAAGCCCCAAAGGAAGGAGACAGAGGGCTATAGAGAGAGCTTCAAAGAGGACAGAAGTGTGAGCAGATACTGTCCATGAAGTTGAGAGTTGGAGAAAAGACATTAGATTCTGCAACCTACTGAAATCACACCCCATGTGGATTTCCTGTGTCTAAAGGACAGAAGACAGTGTGAAATGGAAGCCAGAGAGTGCAGAAGTAGATTGGAGGGAATGTTCTCCTGAAGGAAAAGAGGGGATGAGGAAGTCTGGACTGAATAATGTTTTGCAACCAAGTCTCTAGAGTTAATTTCCTCCAAGCCTGGAAAACCATGAGTTGTGGGTTTCCCCCCAAAAAGTTCATATTTTAGATGTCTTAAAGACTAAAGATATCAACTTTAACATCAGATAACTTAAATGAGAACTTTGAGTATCTAAAGAAAGGAAAAGTGCACCAGCTACAGGTCTCTCATTTTTTTTCTACTTGAACTGCAGAGATTCTATTTTGGGGATTTTGAAATGTTTTCAGTTACCTTAGTACAAAGACTTTTGAGTTTATATCTATAACAAGTTCCATGTAGAAAAAATGTGCATATATGGGTTTCAATAGCATGTACCAGAGTTTATTTTATTTTATAAATCTCAAATACACGTAAATAAGGTTGTGTAAATACACACATGTAAAAAAAGGAGTAGTCTAAGGGCATTCTGGGGTGGAAGAAACAGTTAAGTTGCTATTTTATAAGAGACTTATGTGTGTAGATTTGGCAGCTTACTTGCATATTTACACATTGCTCATTATCTGGCAAATTGATATTAAATATTTTTATTGTGAAGTACTGAGTGGATGGGGGGCTGGGAATACTTGGGGGGCTGGAAAACCAGGAGGGTCTTGATGACCTGTAGAAGGCAAACTGGCAGACTAATTGCTAAAAATGGTAATTTATTTCACACACACACATTACAAAATTCACAGACCTACCTGCATAAAAAGCCACGGTGGAGTCCATCTCACCATGGCCAGAAAAGAGGCCTGCAGATCCTTGATGGAGCCCACCTATTCTTCGGTACGTGCTATTTAAAATAATCGTATAAAATCTCCATATGTATAATTTTTTACATTGAAAGTAAAAATATGCTTGAACAGCAGCTCAATATCACTTAGCTGGATAAGTTCCAACTTTTCCAGCTAAGTGGCAGTTTTGCAGCTAATTAGCCAGATAAGTCTTAAAAGGTGCTACTTATCCAGCTAAGTAAAATAGCCGGATAAGTCTTAGTAAGATAGCTGGAATGTAAGGAATATCATAAGGATTTGAATGCTGGTTTTCAGCCTGCTGCTCTAACTACTAGGCTACTCCGCCACTCCCCATAACCTTTTTTTTTGGAGGGAGGGGATGTTCAGGGAGAGCATTCAAGCACTATACTACAACATTTTTTTGATCTGATCAGATCTGCTGCCCCAAAATTATTTGAAATTACCCAGTCATAGTTTGAATATAGCTCTGTAGGATTAAAGTTATGAGACAAACTTACCCAGATAACTTTATTCAAGTATATTCAGAGGCAGGGCTGAAGTTATCTGAATAACTTTATACAGATAACTTTAGATGAGTATATTCAGGGAGAGACGTCCTGTTGAATATCTATGACAATTTATCCAACTAACTTGTCAGATAACTTGTCTGCTCACTGGCTTACAGAATATGGGTCTCAAAGTACTTTTTCTCACTAGTTCAAATTCTGTTTCTCTCTTTTTAACTATAAACACACTGCTGCAATACAACAAAAATGGCAAACTTCTTTCGAAACTGTTGCTTTCCTCCAAGCACATAGGATAACATGGACTGTTGTGTTGTTATTTGTGATAATTGTGGATAGATCCTTGGGCAGGTGGCAGATGACCACGCCCACAGGGGAAGATCCCGAGAGGGAACACCAGTCAGGCTCAGAGTTGGGAGACAGACACACACTAGTTATTTTATTAAACTGTTAAAGAACCACCAGAGGTGGCAGTAGTGAACTGGAAGAGCCCAGCTAGGCTATAGTCCCTCAGGCACTGGAACAGCGATCCCAGGATGGCTGAGCTGTAGAGAAACTGAGATAGTGAGTAGGCAGAGTATGCAGAGTTCAGGAACAGAACCTTGATGGTAACACTCACACAATAGTCTCTTGGAACAGCCCCAGAGCTGGAATGAAGTAGGCCCTCGAGGAGCGAGTACCTGGTTCCAGGGAAAGCTCTGAGAGAGAGATGGTAACTCACTGGTATTGTAGGCAGCGGTGACTTCCTGGCAGAAGTTATTTGGTAGCAGGTCCGGGAACGAGGGCCCTCGAGGAGTGAGTACCGGTTCCAGACTGCGACCTGAAAAGCAAGAGAGAAAGCGAGGCCCCTGAGGAGCGGGTACCCCTGGTAAAGTCGGAGGAGGCAGAGTAACAAGGTATGTAGAGAGCAAATCCCATCCGCAGTGATACCTGGAGGCAGCTAGGTAGGAAACCCTTTGCTAACTCGATTAGCTAGCAAACAAGAGACCTTTAAATATCTGGCGATGATGACATCATCTCAGGGGGATGCCCCTGAGGTTCGCTCCACAGCTGGTACCTGAGTCAGGGCCGCATCGAGCGCGCACCCCTAGGCCTCAGGAGAAACATGGTGGAAGGCAGCATCTAGCCGGTCCGGGAACGCCGGAGGAGGTCGGCAAGATGATGCCAGGGCAGCCAAACTTCCATCGACCAAAGAGGGAGTCGCCAAAGAGGTAAGGTGGGCGGAGTGGAGGCGTTGGGCAGCGATGGTTGCAACATGTTGTCAACTTGTTTAAATGTATTTAAACTTTTCAAAGTTCCATTTTCAAAATTACTCACATGAGCCTCATAAGAGAATGCTCACATGTGTCCTAATTTCAATAGGGAACTCAAAACTTTAAATTTTAATATTTAATGTACAAAACAAGTTACTTTTCCTGCAGGGTCTGACACTGCACTTATAGAGCTCAATGGAGCTAAACACAACAGGAGCTCCAACTGACAAACCAGGAAACTGATCAACAAAAGTAGGATTTGTGATAAGGGCTCACTCTGAACTTTAAAAGGATACCTCATTTATCTCTGTAGGACATTCACAGCTGAAGTGCTAAGAGGTTTATTTTATCTCTCATTGATTTGCATTGTAAACAAAACTCCAAGGCCAGTGGGAACACTGAGAGGAGAGGATTACCTTGCCAGTGGCTGGAAAGAATCAGCAAGTACTGTTTGGAGAAATTTTTTAAACTTAAAAGTATTGGGGTGAACTAAACTATTGGAGTATATTATTTAGTGTGTTTGTGTGTTTTATTTTAAATAGGTAGTCAGAAAGTCAGGCAACAAACAGAAGTTTTTGTGTTTTATTTTAAATAGTCAGAAAGTCAAGCAACAAACAGAAATGTGTGTGTTTATATTTCCCAACCCTCACAACCATTCTCCCACCCACCCGTAGCTCATTCTTTAATTTATAGGCAGGTGCCACTAAAACAACATTTTAAAATATCAACCAGATATATAGTAAATACACTAATACATTTAAAGGACCCTAATTGTATGCAATCCTGCACTCATAGAAACCTAAGGCCTGGATTTATCAAAATGCACTAAATATCGCATGTGATAGAAAAAGGGGCATGTTTTATGGTAATAGGCAGTTTATCACAATTTGTGCTAATACTTGTGTGAAGTGCTAAGTTACCACAAATTGCAATCACTTTTTGAGAGAGAGAGAGAGAGAGAGCGCGAGAGAGAGAGAGAGCACCTAGCCATAATGCCCTCTCCCTAGATAGGTATTTATATCTCTATGGGAGGCCCACCTAGTAACTTGAGGTGAGGTTTAGGTATTAGTGTAGGGGTTAGGGGCCACTTTGACATTCAAAGTGAGATGTATGAACAGAACAGTGCTCTCTTGTGAAGATTTGATGACCCTCGGAGTGAGGTTACCCAGGTAGAGAGTCCATCAAGCTAGGTTGAGAGAACATTGCACAAATATCAACTTTGAGTGAGTTTCCTCACTCCAAGTGATGAAGTTTAATGTGGACAAGTGCAAAGTGATGCATATAGAGAAAAAATAACCCTTGTTGTAGTTACACAATGTTAGGTTCTATCTTAGGAGTTATTACCCAGGAAAGAGATCTGGGGTCATAGTGGATAATATATTGAAATCATCGGCCCAGTGTATTGTGGCGATCAAAAAAGCAAACAGAATGTTAGGAATTATTAAGAAGGGAATGGAAAATAAAACAGAGGATGTCATAATGCCTCTGTATCGCTCCATGGTGAGACCGCACCTTGAATACTGTGTGCAGATCTGGTTACCATATCGCAAAAAGGATATAGCTGCCCTGGAGAACGTGTAGAGAAGGGCGACCACATGCTGGACCAATTTTCTTTAGTTACTCAGGATTTATCTGGCTTCTGGGATTATGTATTTTATGCTCTGCTATGTAGCTATCTCTTCTTGGCTTGCTGTCTCAATTCATATTTTTATTGTTTTGTTTCTCTGCCTGTTTTCACAATACATTAAGGGCCCTTGTCTCACTTACTTCCTGTCTTGACATTTAGTATGCATATTCCACATTACATGAACACATAAAACCTCTGTCCAAGGTTCTGCCCCCTTCTCCTAAGAGGCAAGGCCGTGCCTCTCTTCCCCTTTTAAAGGGACAGCTTAGGTGTGGTTCTCCTGGCTCCACCTGATGATATCACCTGGGAGCCTCCTTCATCAGCCCTATAAAAGGGCTCAGCTGTCATTCAGTCCTTGCATCGGCATGGGGCTAGTCCTCCCTAGGACTCTTCATTTCCAGCTCCTGCCTGGCCTCCGGAGTCCTATAGCCTGCCCAAAAGGGGCATGTTTCACCAGCCTCGGCGCTTCCATGGAGCTCTGCCTGGTTCGCCAAGGCCCAAGGGGCACACTACCATGTGTCCCTATGCATCCTCGCGCAACAGATTGCCAAGGCCATGTGACTGGGAACTTCTTTCCTATGACATGACCTGCTGGAGGTGCCAGCCTTTCTGGATTCCACGACCTGCAGGAGGCGCCTGCACCCTACCTGGTTTCTGTTGGTGCTAGCCGATTTATGGCGCCATTTTGATTAGTGGCAGCCGATGGCCCGAGAGCGGGAGATTGTTCCTGGGACCCCCACTGGACACCAGGTACTTTAGAAAAGTTTTTTTGGGGGGTCAGGAGAGTGTGGGATTCTAAAGAATTTGATTTAAAGGGTTGGGGTGGGTTTTTTGTTTTTCGGTTCGGGTGCAGATAAAAAAAACGTTCAGACCACGGGAAACAGAATTTTCCGATGGTCAACGAAACTGGAACCTATTCCGGCAGCGATTCACATCCCTACTTGTTCCCTTGTTTGTTTCTTGTTCTGTTGCTTGTTTTGTTGTTCCTTGTTCTTTGCTTGTTTCATTGTCCATTGTTCTGTTGCCTGTTTCCTTTGTCCATTGTTCCTTGCCTGTTCCATTGTTCCTTGCCTGTTCCTACATTTTCTGTATTTCCTTGCCTGTTCTTGCTTGTTCCAGTATTTCTGTCTTGTTCCCATGTTCCTTGCTTGCTCTTTGCTTGTTCTCGTGTTCCTGTGTTTGTTTCCTTGTTCCTGTGTTTCTTTGTTTGTTCCTGTGTTCCTTTGTGCTTTCCATTGTTCCTTGTTCCTTGCCCAGGTTCTGCCTCTTTGGACTTTGTCTGATACCCTCCAAGTCTCCTTCCAGTGGACTTGGGGGGCCCTTGAGGGGGAGTGCTGTTGTGATTCCTCCTGCGGTCGGAGCCATGGGAGACTTCTTACCTCTCCTTCAGCCATCCCCGATGTCATTTTCAAGCGGCAGATGCTACCGCTGCTTTCTGGTGAGGGGTCTGGAGGCTGCTGAAGCCAGCGCCTTTCCTGCAGCATGGAAGCCGCCATCTTCACTGCCCCTGTGGCTGGCCGAGGCCGTGCCGGTCTCCTCTTCACCGCGGCAGGAACTGCAGGCTTGCTCCTCTTCAGCGGCAGGGAGGCCGCCTCCAATGTCAGGGCCTGCCTGCAGCCCAGCTTCCTCCTGTGCTCCTCAGTGGTGGGGACGCCACTGTCCAAGGTTCTGCCCCCTTCTTTGTAAGGTGTGAGCCCGCACCTCTCTTCCTCTTTTAAAGGGACAGCGTAGGTGTGGTTCTCCTGGCTCCACCTGATAACATCACCTGGGAGACTCCTTCGTCAGCCCTATAAAAGGGCTCAGTCATCATTCAGTCCTTGCCTTGGCAAGGGGCTAGTCCTCCCTAGGACTCCTCATCTCTAGCTTCTGCATGGCATCTCTGCTCTTCATCATGGGATTCCTTCTCGTATGTTCCTGGTCTCTGTTCCTGATGTTCCGTTCCAGTCCTAAGATTCCATGTTCCAGGCTTGAGGTTCCAAGAACCAGCTTGAGGCCTTTTGTCTCCTCCAGTTCCTGAGGTTTCTTCTGTCCTCTCAATCGTTCAGCTTGCTCATCCCGGACCTCGCCTTTGGTTGACCAGCCCCTGGAGTAAAGCCATCTCATTCAGTATCCATTTCCGTGGTGGCTGGAGCCTTCTTCCAGCAGGACTGTCATTGTGCACTACCCAGATTCTTCCCTGCTCCTGAGCTCCAGATTCCAAGGTCTTCTCACCTGCTCCAAGATTCCAAGGCCTCATCTTGCCTGGTTCTGGATTCCAAGATTCCAAGGCTCATCTTGTCTTCCAAGTTCTATGTCTTCATCTACTCCAAGTTCTATGTCCTTGTCTTGTTGGGGATCTATGATCCAAGCTCCAGTGCCTTTGGCCTTCATCCACCCTTGACCTCTGTCCGGCCTGCCGCCTTAGCCATTACCCAGCAGAAGGTCTGAAAGGGCTTGGAGTGGTCAGAGGACCACTCAGAGACCCCCATTGTGTTGGTGGCTTCCAGAAGCGTGCAGGTCCAGCAGAGGGTCAGGACCTCCGGACTCCTCCAGCCTGCCCATAAAGGGCGTGACTCACTAGCCTCGGCGCTTCCATGTAGCTCCGCCCAGTTCGCCAAGGCTCAAAGGGTGCACCACCACACGTCCCTAGGCGTCCCTGCGCAACACAAATAACTTTTAACCGTAAGTTACATTAATGCACAATCAAAAGCTTAGAAAAATGTTAATATTTTATTCATGTCTAGAGTGAATAAAAAAGCTAGGAATATTTAGCTTGGTAAAATAGTAACCCAAAGGAGCTACAATATTTTGTGTATTTAAACGGACAGTATAAAAATTTGTAAATCAGGATAGTGTCTCAAATATCCAGGTGGAGGACCACCTCAGCACCAGTGATAATCAAGCAAGCAGTATGGTTTGATATCGCAAATAGGATACAGAGAATTCACTTGAAGACCCGAGTTTTGAACTTCAAAAATAAAACTGTTGAAAATGGGAAATTCCTAGAGGTGGAACTTGAAGGCTGGGAGAAAATGGAAGAAGTGGAGCAAATGTGGGACAAACTAAAAGGAGCAATTTCAAAGGCAACTAATCTATATGTTAGAAAATTAAACAAAAGCCAGAGAAATAAGAAACCTATTGTTACGCTTGGGCTCCGGTCAGGAGTCGTGAACACCACCCAGCAGGGTGGCTCCAGGTGGAGAGAGACAGGAAGCTAGAAACAGTGTCAGGTTCCAGGCGGGGTCAGGGCAGGCAGCAAGTATCAGAGTCTGGGTTCAGGCTGGGTCAGGGCAGGCAGCAGTCAGCAGTGTCTGGGTCCAGGCTGGGTCAGGGCACAGTAAGCAGGGCAAGGCAGGTCAGAAGGCCCGTAGGCCACACACACACACACACAGAAGGCCCGTAGGCCACACACCAATAGCGGGGCAAGGCAGGTCAGAAGGCCCGTAGGCCACACACACACAGAAGGCCCGTAGGCCACACACCATAAGCGGGACAAGGCAAGTCAGAAGGCCCGTAGGCCACACACATACACACAGAAGGCCCGTAGGCCACACACCATAAGCGGAGCAGGCAGGTCAGAAGACCCGTAGGCCACACATACACACGGAAGGCCCGTAGGCCACACACCGTAGTCAGGGCAAGGCAGGTCAGAAGGCCCGTAGGCCACACACACACAGACAGAAGGCCCGTAGGCCACACACCGTAAGCAGAGCAGGCAGGTCAGAAGGCCCGTAGGCCACACATACACAGAAGGCCAGTAGGCCACACACCGTAGTCAGGGCAAGTAGGTCAGAAGGCCCGTAGGCCACACATACACAGAAGGCCCGTAGGCCACACACCGTAAGCAGAGCAGGCAGGTCAGAAGGCCCGTAGGCCAGGTAAGAAAAGCGAGGAAGAAGGCCCGAAGGCCGGGCAAGGCAAGGAAAGGCCCGAAGGCCGCGCAGGGCAAGGCAAGGAAAGGCCCGAAGGCCGCGCAGGGCTAGAGCAGGGAGCCCAGGTGAGCTCGATGCCGAAGCACCGAGGCAACTGTCAGGCAGGGTTATAAGGGCACACCCAGAGCATAGAGTGGACAGAGGAGATGGACTGGGCCTGTCAGGAAAGCCAGCACTAGAGGGACCCCTGGTGGTGAGGCGGTTGCACTGCAGCCAAAACTGTAACACCTATCTGCTTCTCAAAGGAGGTGGCTGATATAATAAAAATATAAAAGAACACCATTCAAGAAATATAAAGGATCCCAGAAAGATGAATACAGGGAAGAATATCTGGTTAAACTGAGGGAGTCAAAGAAAGTAATTAGGAAAGCAAAATGTCAGGCAGAAGAAAGGATTGCTAAAGAGGTAAAGTGGTGACAAAACATTTTTTAGATACATCA
Organism: Rhinatrema bivittatum; assembly: GCF_901001135.1. Classification (NCBI taxonomy): domain Eukaryota; kingdom Metazoa; phylum Chordata; class Amphibia; order Gymnophiona; family Rhinatrematidae; genus Rhinatrema; species Rhinatrema bivittatum. Next base: position 102,389,108 of record NC_042617.1, on the reverse strand, counting down.
GAGAAAGGAGAAAGGTCCAAAGAGGTACAGTGAAACTGAAAGTTGAGAAGGATCAATGTGTGGAAGGAGACAAAGAAAAGGCAGAGATGTTAAACAAATATTTTAGTTTGGTGTTCACTAAGGAAGACCCTAGAGAAGGACTGCCATTAGTTAACAAGGCTGTGCATGGGGGTGTAGGCAAAACCCCATTATAGAAGAGAATGTATGGGAAGAGCTAGGAAATAATACTGAGGGAGCTCAGAGATATGCTGTAGAGTCCGCTGAGTGACCTGTTCAATAGATCCCTGGAAAATGGAGTGGTACCGAGAGACTGGAGAAGAGCGGTGGTGGTCCTACTTCACAAGAGTGGGAGCAGAGAGGAGGCTAGAAATTACAGGCCAATTAGCCTCACCTTGGTGGTGGGAAAGTTAATGGAGACGCTGTTGAAGGAAAGGATAGTGAACTACCTACAATCTGGTGGGTTGGTCGATCTGAGACAGTATGGATTCACCAGAAGAAGGTCCTCTCAGATGAATCTGATTGATTTATTTGACTGGGTAACTAGAGAATTGGATCAGGGAGGAGCACTCAATGTGATATACTTGGATTTTAGTAAAGCCTTTGATGCAGGCCTGCATAGAAGACTCATGAACAAAATGAGAAGCTTGGGAGTGGGCGCCAAGGTTGTGGCTTGGATTACTAAGTGGTTGATGGATAGAAGACAGCATGTGATGGTAAATGGAACCTACTCTGAAGAAAGAACGGTGTTAAGTGGAGTGCCGCAGGGATCGGTTTTGGAACCGATTCTGTTCAACGTCTTTGAGCGACATTGCGGAAGGAATAGAAGGTAACTTTTGCTTATTTGTGGATGATACTAAGATCTGAGTGGACATGCTGGAAGGAGTGGACATGCTGGAAGGAGTGGAGAGAATGAGACGAGATTTAAGGAAGCTTGAAGAGAGGTCAAATATATGGCAACTGAGATTTAATGCCAAGAAGTGCAAAGTCACTGCATGCAAATGTGGGGTGAAGGGCTGCTGTGCACAGAACAGGAGAGAGACCTTGTGTGATAGCAGCAATCTGAAGATGGTGAAGCAATGTGACAAGATGATAGCTAAAGCCAGAAGAATGCTGGGCTGCAGACAGAGGAATATTTAGTAAGAAAAATGAAGTGATAATCCCATTGTACAGGTCCTTGGTGAGGCCTCATCTGGAGTACTGTGTTCAGTTCTGGAGACCATATCTCAAAAGAGACAGAGACAGGATAGAGACGGTCCAGGGAATGGTGACCAAAATGGTAGGTCTCCATCAAATAACTTATAAGGATAGGTTGAAGGACCTAAATATGTATACACTGGAGGAGAGGGAGAGCAGAGGAGGTATGATACAGACCTTCAGATTCTTGAAAGGTTTTAATGATGCACAATCAACAACAAACCTTTTCTATAGGAAAGAGATCAGTAGAACTAGAGGCCATGAGATGAAACTCCAGGGAGGGTGATTCAGAATCAATGTCAGGAAATATTTCTTCACAGAGAGGGTGGTGGATTCCTGGAATGCCCTTCCGAAGGATGTGATGAAGACAAAAATGGTGAAAGATTTCAAAAGGGCATGGGATAAACACTGCGGATCCCTAAAGGTTAGAGGAAGGAAATGAAGTAAGAGGCATGGGAGTAGCTTGCTGGTGTGATGGTTACTACCCTTAACCAATATGCCATCATACTGATGATGCAACTCCATCTTTGCTCTCTGCTTCAACAACAAGAAAAGTGAAATTAGATTCAAAAAGCAACCAACAAGGACATTGAACTGTACAGTCTCTGATATCAAATAAGCATGGGGGTAACTTGCTTGATTGTTATAATTAGTGAGGTTTAGGTGGACCCTTGGACACTGTGGCAGCTGACCACGCCCATGGGGGGAAGTTCCATGAGGGGCCACAGGTCAGGCTCAGCTTAGGACACACAAACACAGAGATTGATCTTTTATTAGACAATGTGGTGAAGCCACCAGAGGTGGCAGTAGTGAGCAGCAGAAGTAGCCCGGCTGGGCTAGTATCCCTCAGGTGCTGGAACAGTGACTCCTCCTGTAGCAGTGCTGTAGTGGAAAGTATAAAGTTGCCTCCTGCCCCCGAATCCACAAGGGCAAGGGTTTGGATTGTAGACTGTCCGCAAGTCAGGGAGACTGGTAGAGAGAGTAGAAGAGAAGGCGTGGTAAGGCCTAAGAACAGTCCTTCTGCAGGACTTAGGCCCGTCCATTTTCCGGACAAATAGGGCATGTTGGGACATCGTGACCAGCTTGTCCACAGTACATACATAAGCCATGCCTCTTCCGAAGTCTTCTCTCTTTTGAAGTCAAATGACTGCGACCAAGTTGCATCAGTTCTTCTCCACTGGCAACAGGTACTGCTGGAACCATCTGAAGTGCAAGTTTAGCATGAGTCTCCTTTTGAACCGGTCCTTTAGTAGGCTTGAGTTCTTTCACCTTATCACGAAGCCAGTGGTCAATTCTAGTAGCCAAAGCCACTAGTTCATCCAGCGAGTCAGGTGTCTCACCAGCGGCAAGCTCATCCTTCAAGTGGGTATTCAGACCTCTGAAGAACAGAGTTTTCAGGCATCTAGGTTCCCAGCATAATTCTGTAGCAAGAGTCTTGAACTCTATTGCAAAGTCAGCCAGTGGTCAGTTGCCTTGATTCAGGTCCACCAGGTCAGAACCAGCAACAGTCACTCGAGCAGGATCATCAAAAATGGATTTAAATAATTCTAGAAATCCATAAATATCCTGCAGGATTGGATCCTTACATTCCCACAGCGTTGAAGCCCAAGACAAGGCCCTTCCATCAAGATAAGATAGAATATAAGTAGTCTTGGTGTAGGCTGTGGGGAAGTGTGCAGACTGCAATGTGAAATGCATGCAGCATTGGTTTAGGAAACCTCTAGTTCTTTGAACCTCTCCAGAGAAACAAACTGGAGCAGCCAGAGGTACAATAGTCTTTATAGTTACTTCAGGTAACTGACGTTCATTACTGGAAGTAGCGCCTTGCATCTTCTGTGCTTGTAGCTGATGAAACGCTGAAGTGAGTTTCTCCAATACGTCTTGAGGTTCAGCAGTGCGTAGGGCCAGGCCTGGAGTGGCCTGCAAGGCATTGAGCTGTGCCGGATCCATGGAGTTAGCAATCTGTTATAATTAGTGAGGTTTGGGTGAACCCTTGGACACTGTGGCAGCTGACCACGCCCACGGGGGGAAGTCCCGTGAGAGGCCACAGGTCAGGCTCAGCTTAGGACACACACAGAGATTGATCTTTTATTAGACAATGTGGTGAAGCCACCAGAGGTGGCAGTAGTGAGCAGCAGAAGTAGCCTGACTGGGCTAGTATTCCTCAGGCGCTGGAACAGTGACTCCTCCGGTAGCAGTGCTGTAGTGGAAAGAACAAACCACAGTATGGAGAACCCCAGGATAGGGAGAGCAGGCCCTCGAGGAGCGAGTACCTGATCCCTGAGAGCTGAGAGGCTTGAAGGTAATGTACTCACACAGCGGTTCCACATAGGAGATGGCACTAGGGCTGGAACGGAGGCACACCCTCGAGGAGCGAGTACCTGGTTCCAGGGAACAGCTCTGAGGTGAAGATGGTAGTACTCACTGGTGTTGAAGATAGCGAATCCTTCCAGGCAGAAGAGAAGTTAGAAGCAGGCAGCGAGTCAGGGAACATGGGCCCTCAAGGAGCGAGTACCGGTTTCCTGATAGCGACCTGAAAAGCAAGTGAGGCCCCCGAGGAGCGGGTACCCCGTTAGCGTTAAGAGTCCAATGGAAGATTGGAGAAGCAGAGTAGCTGGGTACGGAGAGCGAATCCCATCCGTAAGAATCTCCCTTGCTAACTCAAAGGCTAGTGAACATCGTAGGCTTTAAATATCCGGGCAGCGTGACGTCATCACAAGGGGACACCCCTGAGGTTTGCACCAAGTAGGAAATAAGAGTGAGGGCTGTGCGGCTCGCGCGTCCTAAGGTACCAGCGGAGCATGGCGGGAGGCAGCGCCCAAGCCGGTCCGGGCACGCCGGAGAGGACGGCAGGCAGACATCGCTGCAGCCAGGCATCCATCCAAAGCGAGAGGAGGTACAAAGAAAGAAAGGTAAGCGGGGTGAAGCTGTCGGGAAGGGACGGTTACAACATTGATGCAGTGGTTACTACCCTTAATATATAAGCCTGATACTATACTTCTGATGCAACTCCAACATTGCTCTCTGCTTCAAAGACAGGGGTGGAGGGAAAATTGGACTCAAACAGTAACCAACAGGAGCCCTGTCCTTGGCAGTCTGGGAGACTGATAAGTATGGGAGACTGGTAAGTATGGGAAACTGATAAGTATGAGAGCTTACTGGGCAGAGTGGATGGGCCATTTGGTTCTTTTCTGCTGTTATTTCTATGTTTCTATGAATGAGAGTTGCTCACAATCATATATTATAAATTGAATCTGATGAAGAATATATTTTTATAATCTAAAAGCACTTTTTCTCAGCCTGCATAATATTGCTTTGGAATAATTACAGTCAGAATTAATTACAGCAATTTTGAAAAAGGCTTTCAATAACAATCTGAACATATCCTTATGTTCTAAGAACATAAATTTAGATAGGAGCAGAATATAAAAGTATATGTCTTCCATAGCCAATCCCTTCATACCCCCAGATCCTCCTTTCACCCTATTACTGATTCTACCTACTGAATCTTCCTTTTACCTTTCACACCTATTGAATCCCCCTTCCTTCTAACAATTTCCACTCTCACATCCCTCTTCCCTGTGCTGAATCATATACTGGAAGGAGAAGGAGAAAAGTGCCTGCCTTCAAAAACATCTGCATCCTCCTCTTTTATAGGGATGTACATTTGTTTTGAATGAATGCACATTCCGCAACTAATAGGTCCCTATTCGTTGCATTTGTGGGTCCTCAAAATGCATGGCGAACCCCCACAAATGCAACATATCATTAGTTTTATTCTTTTGGTTCGTTTTGGCCTTCTATTTCAAACATGGCGGAGAAATGAAGACTGGCACAGTCAGCCGCTGACAGAGAGCAGGCCAGCAAGGCCAAAGAAAACAAGATCGACGCAGCCAGTTGCCGCCCAAGACCAGGCCGAAGAAAAGAAGATGGCCACTGCCAGCTGCCGCTGGAGAGATGAAGACCGGTGCAGCCAGCTGCCGACGGAGATGAGCTGTTCAGCTGGGGGCCTTTGTGTGTATATGTATTTGAGATCGGAAGGGTGCTTCTGTGTGTGTGTGTATGTGGTGTGTATGTGAGAAAGGAATGGTGCTTCTGTGTGTGTGTGTATGTGAGAAAGGAATGGTGCTTCTGTGTATGTGTGTATGTGAGAAAGGAATGGTGCTTCTGTGTGTGAGACAGGGAAGGTGCTTCATGTATGTGAGATAGAGAGGGTGCTTCTGTATGCGTGTGGTGTATATGTGAATCAGGGAGGGTGCTTGTGTGTGTTAATGTGTGTGTGCGAGAGAGAGATGGAGTATGTTTTTGGCTGGCTTGTGGTTGTGAGAGAGGGCATGCGTGTGATTGAGCCTGTTTGTGAGATAGAACTTGTATGTGATTGAGAGCTTGTGTGTAAGTAAGAGAGAGCGAGAGCATTGTGTGATTGAGAGAGACTGGCCAGAGAGGTGACGTGTGTATGTATGAGAGAGACTGATCAGGGAGGTGACTGGTGTGAGTGTGAGAGAGAGAGAGACTGGTTGGGGAGATGATTGGTGTGCGAGAGACAGAAACTGGTCCTGAGGGTGTATCTGGTGTGTTTGTGTGAGAGACAGAAGAGACTGGTTGTGGTCCCTAAGGAAGAGGACAGTGAGGACAGCTTCAGCAGCTACTTCTGCTTCTGGTGTGGCCTGCAAGGGAAAGGAGTAGGAGAACTGCTGGAGAGGGTAAGTAAAGATGGCTTTTTAAGTTCATTTTTCTTGATTGACTACCATTTTAATTATTGGTAAGTATGTAATGTGTCTGCTGTTTGAAATATTCTATTGGTGTTTGGTAAAGCTTTCAAAATTTGCATGAGTCTTTAATTATTGGATATTCTATTCATCAGCTGTTTTGAAATTATTTTAGTGGTATGATTTTACTATTATGATTAATGATTTATTTATCTTGATTTTATTGATTGTTTCATGAGGAATGGTGAAATTTTTGTTTTTCTATTGTTGCACTGTATAGAGTCTGGCATGATGCGTTTTATAGTTCAGTTGTTGTCTGCACATTTCTGTTTATACTTTTTGTGGCTTTATTCTGTATTTGGTGAGGGTTTGTGTTCTGCATGCAAAGATTGAGATGAAGCATTCTTTTAATATGTGGTTTCTCTGTAGGGATCTGTAGTAGCTTTAGCTTGGCCTGTTCTGTTTTCCTGATAGGAGTTGTTTTGATATTTTAGATTCTGGTGTAATATTTGTGGTATTCTTTTTCATAGGTAGGGTTGTTATTCTTTGAGTGTTGGCAGACAGTACTGTGTTATATGGGAGGACCATGCCGAAATATATCATAATAGGTATGATGCCATATGAATTCCAAGATGCAAAGTTTTCTTGTTGGCATCACAACAGTGCAAGAAATTATCACAATAATGTATATATTAATTTTACCTCAGAATGTCACTTTTCATGTAAGATATGTGTTAAATGAATAATTTAAAATTGTGTATGGGGAGGTGGGGGTAGGGTGCCAGGCTGTAAGGTTTGCCCAGGGTGCCTAATACCCTTGCACCGGCCCTGTGCACAGCAGCAAAGCTCCACCCCTCCTAGGCATAGATCATCATGTTTCAGGTCCTAACACGCATGTTAGACTCCTTGGTCCATGTTTCAAGATGGGTCAGGTGGACAGTATGCCCCGGTTGACAGTCACGCCACATGCTGAGCCTCGTCTTGTCTTGCCTCCTTGTCTTTCCCCTTTCAACACCACTGTGACCTGACTACCTCTGCTCTGCCAGCCTGTGTTGCCCCTATCAAAACCACAGGGACCAGACTACCTCCGCTCTGCCATCCTGTCTATCACCTATCAACTTTCTGCCACTCTGCCTTGCTGCCATACACCAGATGACTCACTCTACTCCTTGAGGTGTTCTTGCCACTATCATGGTCCTCAGTGTGTTGGTGCTAGTTTTTCTGCTGCTTTGTCCCTTTATTGGCACCTTGTGGTTTTTTCTTACACCCATTCTGCTTGCTATGTTCCCCCTTCATTGTGCTGTAGGATGTTCATAAGAACATAAGAACATAAGAAATTGCCATGCTGGGTCAGACCAAGGGTCCATCAATGCCACTTGCTTGCCACTTTGCCTGTTGTGCTGCCTTCGAGGGTTCATGCAACTGTTATTGGTACTCTCTTTTGAAGCTGTGCTGTGTTTTTGACACTCTCTATAGAGTGCTTTGCACCTTTATTAAAACACTCTTGCCACTCCTGGTACCCCTTTGCCCCTTTATTTTATTTTATTTATTTAAATTTCTTATATACCGGCATTCGCGATGGGAGTCGCATCATGCCGGTTTACAAATAACAAGGTGTGACAACAGAATAAATACTTAATAACTTAAAAACATTAACATGTGATAGAAGAATAAGGTAGCAGTTACAATAAAACAGTACCTTAGTACTGTTTTATTTGGCACCAAAGTGGCATGAATAGCCTAAGGTACTTTACAGTACCTTAGGCTATTCATGCCACTTTGGTGCCACTTTGTCACAGTCTAAGTACCTTGGAGCTCTTTTCCATTTCTGATGATTGCTCCCCAGAAGTTTCATCAGAATTGATAAGAAAACCCCAATTCTGCAGCCAAAAATAGGCTGCAAATACTTCCCCCATTGACTTTAATGGGAAAATGGAAAACGAATCAAATGAATCAAACAAATTGTTTTTTCCCCTATGAAATGAATGCAATGAATTTGGGTCCTGGCGAAATGAATACGAATTGAAACACATTTTTTCCTTCTGCACATCCCTACTCTTTTGCCACCCTGGATCATATTTTCAGTTTGGACCATGTAGAACACCATACTGCTTCAGGATTCAAACTGTGCATCAGACCCCAGGCACCAGGAGAAGAGGAAACAGCTCACTTCTCGCCTTCTTCTGGCCTATTCAGCATGGGTAAGACAGGCTTAAGAAATGCACACCAGGGATGCACATTCATTTGGAATGACATAGACAACATCAACAACATTGTATGTCATTTCATTTTGGTTTTGAAATGAAATGATTGAAAATAACAAAATTGTGTGGGGTTTTTCTATTTTTTTTTTTGTGTGCACTATTTGCAAATAGTGTGAACAGGTACCCAAAACTAACAGCACAAACCAGGGTTCTCTGGATATCCTCTTTCCCACCCCCTGACACCACTGAACATAGCTATTTCCCCCATACCACCTACCAGCCCTTTGTTAAAAATCCACCCTCCTAAGAGCTGAAACCCCACAGCCCACCGTAGCTCACTCTCCTGACTCACTGGGACTCACCAAATTCTCAGTGGTGGTTTAATGACCCAATAGTGACTCTCTTTCCCAGACTAGGAAGCTGCCATTTTTCTAAATGACACCGGTCACCTTTTCCCCTTATCATGTGACAGGGGTTCCCTATGCCTCTATATACTTTCTAAGGACCTGTTCCCCAGCCATTTCACTAACAGGTCCATTTCTTCACTTGTGGTGAATGACATTAAGGTCTCTAGTGACACTTCTGAATGTAGATTTCTATGCATGCATTTACCCAAACTGGACCTCTCTGACATGTCAGTTTTCAGGTGATGAAGTGCTTGTGGGATGCTGTTGCATGATATGTCATTGGTTCCTTTTCCACTGTTTCTAGGCACTGAGGTGGAGTGAGGCTGATCATATACATTTGGTTCCTGTGGAGGACATGTGGCATATGTATTTGTTGATGACATACTCTCAGCCATGTCTTGAACCTAATTCATAAAGGATGCTAGGGTGTACGTTTTAAGTAGCATGTTTCTTTGAGTGTGTGTACCTAGCTCGTGAACTGGTTGTAATGTATCTATAAGCTGTGAGCATTTGGATCACTGTGGTGGCAATTAACACCCATGGCACAGCATGCATTGAGTTGATTTCTGTTAAGAATAGAGGCTACTTCTTGACAAAGCTGCATTGTATATTATCTCTTCTGGCTGCATGTGTAAGTGTGAGCCTCCATGCTCAGAAGCAATATTAGGACATAGCTTCTGGTGTGTAGAACAGGATCCTCTGAGAGAGCATGAGGAATATGGTTCTCCCCACCTTCTGTCCTATTGCTGCTTCAAGATTCTTAGTTTCTGCAGTAGCTGCTTTCTTGTCTTGCAGCAGTATTTCTAGCTCAGCTTCTAACTTAGCCTTCCTGTGTGTGGCTGCTGCTATGGCAACAATGGCAGCTTTCTATTTTCCTTTTTCCCACTCAGCTTTCCTGCATGCGGCTGCTGATGCAGTAACAAAGGCAGTTTTCTGTTCTCCTGCTTCCAACTTAGCTTTCCTGTGTGTGGCAGCAGCTGCAGTACGTTCTACTTCTCTACTTCTAGCTCTGGCTAACTTTATAGCAGCCTTCTATTTACTAAAAGAAGCATTTGCCTGTGTCGCTTCTGCGTGTGCCCTGGTGGTGGCTGCATTTGCTGAGTGTTAGGACTGTGGACCCTTGTGTTGAGGTAAAGTTGATGCCACCTACAGGGAGGGCCCTGTAGGTCTTCACCACCAACTGGTGGAGCAGATAGGTGCAGAGACTGAACTGGAGCTTCACCTAAACCATCCCCTTTCCCCTTGGGTTGAATCTTTAGCTCTAGGAGCTAGGACTTTGATAGCCATCTCTGGAGCATAGACAGATGAGTAGATCTGGGGTTAGACTGAGGTCGGAGGTAGGCGGCAAGCATGAGTAGCCAAGTCCGGGCCAAGGTCAGTGGCAAGTGGCAGGCAATGATGACAAGAGTCCAGGCTAAGGTCAATATCAGGGGTCTATCCAAGAGGGAGAAAGCAGTAGGCTGAGCAGGGAGGAAGAGACAGGCCAGGCAGGAGAGATAAGGCTAGATTAAAACTATAAAGATGAAGGCAGGCTAGGCAAGCCTGAAGAGATGAAAAGCAGGCTGGGCAAGGCTGGAGAGATGAAGGCATGCTGGGCATGGTTGAAGAGACAAAAGTAGGAATGCAGCAACACACTCTACTAGAGGTAGTCAAACCATTGCTGAAGCAATGCTGTGTTGCACTGCGCTGTGTAATGTCATTCAAGCGTGCTGAGGAGAGCTGTTCCCACTGGGGGGGGGGGTCTTCACAGGCTGGTGCATGTTGCTTGTGCTCAACTAGGTTTAAGGCCCCAGTGGGAGATGGCAGCAGCATCCAGGCCCTGTGTGAGCTGCTGCTGGCAGTGGGACTGGCAGTGCCAGGTGAGTGAGCCAAAAACTTAACTTTGAGGACAGGTTTGAGCGGACTGATTTCAGTGACTTTGAAGACTTTTCAGAGTGTTTGGAAAGGCTGGAGTACTGGGACACAGTTTCCTTTAAGCTCTTAACTTTTGATGTGTTTGTGCAATAGTGCCTTGCACTAAATTGTCACATTCCAGATCAATGCCCCTATGAAGGTCCCTTTCCTCAATATTTCCTTCAGTATTGATTCTTATTAGGAATGTGATGTATCTATCTGACTGTAGTTGATAACCTTTAGGTAGTTGAATTGACTTATTGCTTTCTGAATTCCTTCTATACCTGAAGTGCTAGCTAGTTTATATTCTATTAGATTCTGATTTTTTCCATGCCTTATTGACCTTCTTCTGATAATCGGTTTTCTCAGATTCATAATTCTCTAAAGTTTTGAATGTCAACAAATGCTTCATCTTAGAAGCAGCGGTGATTGGGAGAGCAGTCTCATTTGCATTTTTACAGACCACAGTGTTTTCTGAAGAAGTCTTTTTGCCATCCTTTGAAACAATAAACACTGAGAGGATTAGGTTACAGCTCTGACAAGCTCAGCACTGCTCTTGGTTATTATTGTGGGAGGAAGACAGCAGGATCTGAAACTCTGCTCCATAACTGAACAACCGACTTTGCATAGCTGAACGACTTTGGAAAATTTAAGTAGTAATCCATAAGTTTGTATTTAAAATGGCAGAAGGAATCCTATAAATTCACTCTTTTAAAAAGTCCATACAGCTAGACCTTCACTTAAATCTCTGAATAATAACTCCTTTAGGAGGAAATGTGGGAAAAATGGATTTGCAACCACATAAAGGCAGGGAAGTGGCTTGCTTGTTGCAGCGGTTACTACTCCAAGCCAGAGAATACCGGATGCTTCTCTTTCAATGCAGATCCAGCGTGGCTCTCTGCTTCAACGGCAGGGGAGAAAGTTTGATGCTTCACACATATCCAGCATAGCCCTCTGCTTCAACGGCAGGAGAGCAAGTCTGATATTTCACTTTCAATGCAAAGCCAGCATAGCTCTCTGCTTCAACGGCAGGGGAGGAAGTTTGACACTTCACGCATATCCAGCATGGCCCTCTGCTTCAACGGCGGGGGAGCAGGACTGATACTTCACTTTCAATGCATAGCCAGCATGGCTCTCTGCTTCAATGGCAGGGGGGAATGAAGAAAGGTGGATCTATATTCAGGCAACAATCAACAAGTCTGAATTACACAGTCTGAATAAACAGATAAGCATGGGTGCAGCTTGCTTATTGTGGTGGTTAATACCCCTAACTAAATTAAGCTATTTCACTTAGATGCAGTTCCAACACTGCTCTCTACATTAATGGCGGGGGTGGAAGGGAAATAGAATAAAAAAAGGTTACTAAGAGCCAACAGAAACAGATAAGTATGTGAAAGAAAAAAAAAGTGCGAAAGCTTGCTGGGCAGACTCGATGGGCCGTTTGGTCTTCTTCTGCCGTCATTTCTATGTTTCTATGTTTAGTTTTCATGCTTTTTACTGTGCTGTTCCTGGAACACAATTTCTAGCTTGTTTCTCTAGACAGCCAGTTAACATTTTCCACAGCTTCAGAATTCAGATAAACTCAGTTTTGATTACCAAAATGTTTATTAGAATAATGAACAATTCATCACACATTGTGAATGACAAGGCACCAAGAATAGCCACACAGGTTACTAGGGATGTGAATCGTGTCCTCGATCGTCTTAACGATCGATTTCGGCTGGGAGGGGGAGGGAATCGTATTGTTGCCGTTTGGGGGGGTAAAATATCGTGAAAAATCGTTAAAAATCGTTAAAAATCGAAAAATCGAAAAATCGGCACATTAAAACCCCCTAAAACCCACCCCCGACCCTTTAAATTAAATCCCCCACCCTCCCGAACCCCCCCCAAATAACTTAAATAACCTGCGGGTCCAGCGGCGGTCCGGAACGGCAGCGGTCCGGAACGGGCTCCTGCTCCTGAATCTTGTCGTCTTCAGCCGGCGCCATTTTCCAAAATGGCGCCGAAAAATGGCAGCGGCCATAGACGAAAAAGATTGGACGGCAGGAGGTCCTTCCGGACCCCCGCTGGACTTTTGGCAAGTCTCGTGGGGGTCAGGAGGCCCCCCACAAGCTGGCCAAAAGTTCCTGGAGGTCCAGCGGGGGTCAGGGAGCGATTTCCCGCCGCGAATCGTTTTCGTACGGAAAATGGCGCCGGCAGGAGATCGACTGCAGGAGGTCGTTCAGCGAGGCGCCGGAACCCTCGCTGAACGACCTCCTGCAGTCGATCTCCTGCCGGCGCCATTTTCCGTACGAAAACGATTCGCGGCGGGAAATCGCTCCCTGACCCCCGCTGGACCTCCAGGAACTTTTGGCCAGCTTGTGGGGGGCCTCCTGACCCCCACGAGACTTGCCAAAAGTCCAGCGGGGGTCCGGAAGGACCTCCTGCCGTCCAATCTTTTTCGTCTATGGCCGCCGCCATTTTTCGGCGCCATTTTGGAAAATGGCGCCGGCTGAAGACGACAAGATTCAGGAGCAGGAGCCCGTTCCGGACCGCTGCCGTTCCGGACCGCCGCTGGACCCGCAGGTTATTTAAGTTATTGGGGGGGGGGGTTCGGGAGGGTGGGGGATTTAATTTAAAGGGTCGGGGGTGGGTTTTAGGGGGTTTTAGTGTGCCGGCTCACGATTCTAACGATTTATAACGATAAATCGTTAGAATCTGTATTGTATTGTGTTCCATAACGGTTTAAGACGATATTAAAATTATCGGACGATAATTTTAATCGTCCTAAAACGATTCACATCCCTACAGGTTACAGAGCTTGATACAGCTATGATAGTTCTGTCTGGAAGTCCAGTAGTTTGAGGGAAACAATTGCAATTGTAAAAGAAACTGTGGATTAATGAATGGTGAAAAGTGATGCTTCTGAGGAGTTTGAGGCAGGATTTAGAATTAGTTGTTAGCTTGCAACAGCCTATTCCCCAACTGAAAATCCCTCCAGGCAGAAACTGTCCCATTCTGCTTTAGGTCAAGAGCTGAATTGGAAAGGAGGAAGAACACAGAGAGAGAGAAGAGAGAGACAGCAAGGCAGGAACAGATCCAATTAGGAAGTTTAAACATTCAAACAGCAAATAACAATAACTAAGCAGGATAAAGATCTTATGCCCTGCAGAATAAGTTAAAGCCATGCACACATGGGTGCTCCGATTTTATAACATGCATGTGTCAGCGATGGTCGCTCACACATGCATGATGCATTTTATAATCCGTGGGCGTTTGTGCGGGTGGCACGCGCAAGGGGGAGAGAATTAAAACAAACTCTGCATGACGATGCATTTGGGCCTTCCCCAATTCCCTCGCAGTCTGATCCAATTAAGGAGTGGACTGGGAGGGAACTTTCCTACCCCTCTATGTAAACTCCCTCCCTCTTCCCTTTTCCTCCCCATCACCTAAATCCTACCTATCTTGTTTTTGTTTGTTTTATGACTTACTTCGGTCCTCAGGATGAAGTAAGTTGTGCGTGCCAGTCGGCTGCCGGTGCATGAGTCTTCGAGACAGTGTTCAATGGTGTTGTCCCAGCCTGCCCCCTGCCCGCCCTTTGAAGAGGCCCGGCAATTATGCACATACTGGGGTTTATGCGCATGGCCTGCCTTCTTTGAAAATTCACCCGGCATGTACAAGGCCCGGCCATGCACAAAAACCCTGGAATTTATGCATGCTGGGCATTTAAAATCGATCCTATAGTGTATCTTTTATTATATATGAATTAATGAAAACTTCTTATCACCACAGACTTTGACAAACATAAAGATCATTCAAACATCCTCCCAGCCCTATTTACAGCCCTATTTACACGTTATAAAAAATCATATTACATACACATCATACACACATATGTCATGCACACCAATCACACATTAGGCTTCAACACATCTCAATCATATATACAGGAAATAAAAAAACATTGTAACTACCCACATATACCATGTATGTAGTTTACCAAGCCACATTCATGGATACATTGTATATGTTTTCCAGAATCACAAATACAATGTATACAGGTTTACAAAGAATACCCCAACAGAGGCCACTGTTTCACTGAAACAGCTTCATCAGGGGAATTTGTTTGTTAGTAGCATCCATGTATTCTAGTGTTATCTTTGAAGCATATTTTGGAAACAGTTCATATCAGGCTGAGATCAAGGATTCTTTGATAATTCCACTTGCAGATCAACTCATAGGGTAAAAAAATATTTCAAGTGCGGTTCCCAAACATAACTGCAATCAAATACAAAAAAATTATGATTTAAATGGAAAATAAAGATTTGAATGTGAAACTTAGGACCCAAATTCTTTTTACAAAAATACCATCCATTCAATCTCCTGATTGAGTCCCCTTGGATATAAGGTGTCCCACTGGAAAATAAAACATTGTCCCCTTTGTTTCAGAATACAGGAGATATCACCTCCCCTTTGTAATCTGACCTTACTGATAACAACATATTTCTAATCTTTGATCAAATGATTCATTGTTTGCCAGTGCTCCACTATCTTGCACCAGAGGTGGACCCTTGGGCCGAGGTGGGGTTGACGCAACTCGTAGGTAGGGACCTAAGGGTCCCCACTATCGGCAGGCGGAGTGGGCTGATGAACAGAGGCCAGCTGGAGCTTAACCACTACCAGCCCTCGGACTTAGGTGGGCCTCTACGTGAAGTCAATGTGGAGATTGGTTCAGCCCAGAGACAGCAAGTGAAAGATGGTACAGTATTATGCTGGACGAGGTAGGGTCCTACAAACTTGGGCACCAATGGAACAGAAGCAGACAGGGGTTACCCAAGCAAGAGCAGCCGAAGACTGAATGAACCAAGTCCAGGCTATAAGCTAGAGAGGCGTCAAGATACAGGCTTGAGTCAGGGCTGGTGGAAATCCGGAGGCAGTGGCAAGCAAGGCTGAGGTCTGAACACGAAGATAGATGAATGTAGTCAAATGATGCAAAGTCTGGATCCAGGGATAGACAATAGCGTAGTCAGGTGAAGCAGAGGTCTGGGTCTGGAGATAGGCAATAGCGTAATCGGGCAAAGCAGAGGTCTGGGTCTGGAGATAGGCAATAGCGTAGTCAGATGAAGCAGAGGTCTGGGTCTGGAGATGGGCAATAGCATAGTCAGGCAAAGCAGAGGTCTGGGTCCAGAGATAGGCAATAGCGTAGTCAGGTGAAGCAGAGGTCTGGGTCTGGAGATAGGCAATAGCGTAGTCAGATGAAGCAGAGGTCTGGGTCTGGAGATAGGCAATAGCATAGTCAGGCGAAGCAGAGGTCTGGGTCTGGAGATAGGCAATAGTGTAGTCAGATGAAGCAGATGGCTGGGTCTGGAGATAGCTAGTAGCGTAGTCAGGCGAAGCAGAGGTCTGGGTCTGGAGATAGGCAATGCGTAGTCAGATGAAGCAGAATCAAAGTCTATATAGGCAATCCGAGGGATGGAATAAGGCAGGAATGAAGAGACAGGAACCAGGAGCAACGAGGAGCAGGAACGCAGAGACAAATCTATAGGCAGCAACGAGTACTCAACCAGTGAGGGGACCTGTTGCAAAGGCAAAGCTAGGGAGCAGAGCCTGTGCTTAAATATAGTAGTTCTGTTGATGTCATCATCCGGGGCTGTGGCTAAGTTCCCACCGTGGTCCCTACTTAAGCAACACTGAAGCGCATGCGCGCCTAGGGAGGGGTGCGGGGCCGCTCCCTCTGAGCGTCTCTCCGCAGGCCACGCAGAGAGGCCCAATGAGAAGTAATGGACGTGGTGGCTAGACTGGGGATGCTGGGGACTGCTGCAGGGCTGAAGGCACCGGGGCAGGCCCGAGGACGGAGCTGATAGCCCACCGCCACCAGCGAGGAGGAACCAGGAGCTGGAGACACTGTAGCAAGGTGAGGGAACCGTGCCGCGGGTCTGCCGCGGATGGCACGCGTATCACACTAAAGGCGCCATCACTTTGGTGCATATACAGCTTCTATGTTCAATAATACAGGTCCAAACTTGTCTCCTTGTTTATCCTATATAGATTAATTTGCATGGACAGATAATTGCATAAATAGGGCCTCAAAAATAAATTTGTTATTCAGAAACACTGGCACATATTAGCCAGGGTGGGCCCTTTTAATGAGCCCCCTATCTTTGCATTCAGAAAAAATAAAAATGTATGTAATTATTTGGTATCTTCTATGTTTCACCTGTCTTACTGTCTGATGCGGGAGGCCCCGATAAGGGTAGCCACTCTGCATGTGGACACTGTGCTGTTTGTGTTCATTCTTTGAACATCTCAAAGTTTAATCACCCCAACCTGGTAAAACCATACAATATTCTGGAGAACTTTGACTGTCAATCAGGCCAGGTTATTTATGCAATTATCTGTCCGTGTCAATTAATCTATATAGGACAAGCAAGGAGGCATGTTTGGACCTGTATTTTTGAACATAGAATTTGTACACGCAGAGTCAAACTGCAAGCGCCTCTAGTGGAGCACTGGCAACCAATGAATCATTCGATGGAAGATTTGACATTTTTTGTTATCAGTAAGGTCAGATTACAAAGGGGAGGTGATACCTCCTGTATTCTGAAACAAAGGGAACAATGTTTTATTTTCCAGTGGGGCACCTTTTATGCAAGGGAACTCAATCAGGAGATTGAATGGATGGCATTTTTGTAATTTGGAGCAGCCTTCAGTGTGAGGCATAGCTCCAAAGTTTCTCTGTAAACCATCCACGCATGTACAATACTTTTGTAACTCAATGCAACTTTTAGCACACGCACAGTTTAACACTCCCTCATTAAAAGGACCGTGCACGCATGGCATTTATTGTTATCTTGGTGAGCGGCAACATTGGTGCGTGGTGCGGGCATCTTTTTTGGAGTAAAACAGCATCCTTTGTCAGGTAATTTCATCACTTAAAAAAACTTAGTTTAGAACGTTACAGTGTTGATTCTGTGGTACTTCTTAAATAATTATTCTTGAGCCTCGCCCTAGGCGCCCTTTTCGGATGTCTTTTTCAAGTTAAATAATAGCTCAACTGGGCAGTCTTGTGGTAAACAAAAATATACAAAAACACAGAAAATATTTGGGGGTTTTCAATATAAAGTACTCTATTCACAAAGCAGTGTTTGAATTTGTCAAAGTTAGATGTAAAATCTGTTAAAGAAACATGTATGTAATCACTTCCAGACACTCTGTATGGGTAAAGAAAGGATTGAAATCAACGAGAACATTTCATCTATAGCGTGTGCCTTTGTAGGTGTTTTATCCAATTCAAAACCATTTGGTAAGTTCACCAAAATAATTTTTTGAACCCCAATGTTGGTTAAAATCTAACAGTTTTATGTAATGCCTGTTATTTAATATTTTTTTTTGTTTTCTTTGTGCTCCTATTGTAAATTATTTTGTTTACTTACAGAAATTATGTGAAATTTATGTTTAATGTATGCAATTAGGAAGAGGAATTTTTTTCATCCCTTCCTGCTTCTTTGTAAGTGATCTAATTTATAAAAGAATTTTGGTACTTGGTTTCACATTCAAATCCTTATTTTCCATTTTAATCATCATTTTTTGTGTTTGATCGCAGCTGTGTTTTGGCACCGCACTTGAAATATTATTTATTTACCCTCTGAGTTGATCTGCAAGTGGAATTATCAAGGAATCCTTGATCTCAGCCTGATATGAATTGTTTCCAAAATATGCTTCAAAGGTAACACTAGAGTACATGGATGCTACCGACAAACACATCCCCCTGATGAAGCTGTTTCAGTGTAAACCTGTATAAATTGTAGGCCAAATTTTCAAAGGCCCGGCGGTTATGCACACAAGTGCCAGGTCCTGAAAAAGGGGCAGGCTGGTGCGTGGTCTGGGCAGGGAGCCGCAGGGACAGGTCGGGATGGAGGACGACCTGGACAGTGGCCATTAGTTGCTGACCTGAGGAAGCGCACTGGCAGACAGCCAACATGCAGAAACTTCTTCTGCTCCAGCGCAGTAAGTAGTGAAATAAAAAAATTTGGGGTAGGTAGGTAGGGGTCGGAATGGAGAGGGAAAAGGGAAGAAAGGTTAGGAAGGGGTATAGGGAACGGGGGGAGGCCCCATTGTGTTGCCTTATGTATTTACCGAAAATTCGTCCCCCGCGCATGCCGCACCCACATGCGTGTGGCCATTGGATTTTATGTTATAAAATCAGTGCATCCATGTGCGTGCTCCAGGAACCACACGTACATGGACGCACACGTGCTGCTTTTAAAATCGACCCCTGTATTTGTGATTCTGGAAAACTTGTATAAAATTGTATCCATGAATGTGGCTTGGTAGACTACATACATGGTATCTGTGGGTAGTTATAATGTTTTTTATTTTCTGTATGTATGATAAAGGTGCATTGAAGCCTAATGTGTGACTGGGGTGCATGATATAAGGGTGTATGATATATGTGTGTAATATGATTTTTTATAATTTGTAAATGCAGGGTGCTATGTTTTGTAGGGTTTGGGTGGACCCTTGGACACTGTGGCAGCTGACCACACCCATGGGGGGAAGTCCCGTGAGGGGCCACAGGTCAGGCTCGGCTCCGGACATTCAAACACAGATTATATCTTTTATTAGACAGTTTATGAAGCCACCAGAGGTGGCGATAGTGAGTAGAAGATGGAGCCCGGCTGGGCTAGTATATTCCTCAGGGCACTGGAACAACAGCTTCTCCGGTAGCAGTGCTGTAAGAAGAAGAACTGAGAAAATGAGTACACTGAGATATTCACAGAGTCCCCAGTATGGAGAAACCCCGAGATAGGGAGAGCTGGCCCTTGAGGAGCGAGTACCAGATCCCTGGGCACAGAGACTCATTGGCAAGTACTCATGCAGCAGTTCTCCGTGGAAGATGGCACTAGTGCTGGAACGGAGGTAGATCCTCGAGGAGTGAGTACCTGGTTCCAGGGAAACAGCTCTGAGGAGTAGATGGTAGTAGTACTTACAGATGGTGTCTGTAGCATTCTTCCAAGTAGAAGAGGAGATGGACACAGGCAGCGAGTCAGGGAACATGGGCAATCGAGGAGTGAGTACCGGTTCCTGATAGCGACCTGAAAGAAGCAGAGAGGCCCCCGAGGAGCGGGTACCTCGTTAACAGCAAAGAGTCCAAATAGAAGTTGGAGGCAGAGTAGATGGATACGGAGAGCGAATCCCATCCGTAGGAATTCCCTTGCTAACTCAAAGGCTAGCAATAAACAACAGGCTTAAATCGCCGGGCAGCGTGATGTCATCACAGGGGGGCGCCCCTGAGGTTCGCACCATAGAGGAAATAAGAATGAGGGCCACACGGCGCGTGCGCCCTAAGGTACCTGAGGAGCATGGCGGGAGGCAGCACCCAAGCCGGTCCGGGGATGCCGGAGAGGATGGCAGGCAGATGCCGCAGCAGCCAGACGTCCACAGGGAACAGGAGGAGTCGCAGAAAAAGAAAGGTAGGCGGAGTGAAGCCTTTGGGCCGCGACGGTTGCAACATAGGGCTGGGAGGATTTTTTAATCATCTTTATGTTTGTCAAACTCTTTTGTGATAAGAGGTTTTTATTAATTGATATATAATAAAATATACATTTCATTGTTATATTTGTTTGATTCCCTTCTATTTTTTGGCTTTTGTATACAATCTTTGGGAATTTTGCTTCATTATACCTTCACTGTTTGTAGAACCTTTGCGGAAATCCAAGTTAAGCAATGTCAAAAGAAGACACAGGGTGGTAGAGTAATAAAGAAACATAAATACACTGTGGAAGCAGAACTCTATTCACATGTTGATCTTCATTAAAAGGTTTGAAAATTGCCCTGCCCTTGTTTACAATAGAGATGTGAATCGGAACCAGAATCAGTTCTGATTCCGGTTTCGATTCACATCGTGTTTTTTTTTTCGTCTGGCCCAATCGCGGTTTTGTTTATCGGCTGCGCCCGAGCAGATAAACAAAAAACCCACCATTTTTAAAGATGCCAATGGCATGGATACCCTGTCACATGGTAAGAGCAAAGGGCCATCGGCGCCATTTTGATTAGTGGCAGCTGACGGCCCGGGAGTGGATCACTCCCGGGACCCCCACTGGACCACCAGGTACTTGTAAAAAGTTTTTGGGGGGTCAGGAGGGTGGGGGAAGCTAAGGGATTAGTTTTAAAGGGTCGGGGTGGGTTTAGGGGTTATTTTTGTGTGCGGTTTTTTCCCGCCCTCCCCCAAAACGATAAGAGAACCCCCACGAACAATTTCGTGGGGTTTTCCTATCGTTTTGGGGGAGCCCCCAATTTCTGACAATTTTGAAAATATCGTACGATATTTTCAATCGTCCGAAGCCTGATTCACATCCCTAGTTTACAATAAAAGTTGCACATAATTTATGGAGAGGGTAATAACTAAACCCTATGGTGTTTCCCTTCAGCACTTCAAGCTGGGCATTCACACCACCCCAGCAAAATACGTTCTTCCTTTACTCCTACTTTAAAATTCTCTTGGGTACTTTCCTGTCTTTACCCCAGCCCTGTCCCCAGTGCCATCCACTCTCAGCATGCCTAAACAGTATACCCAATATCATTCTGCCCAAATATTTTCATCCTCATTCATGGTGGGCAATAACCACATTTTCTATGGATTTAAACGCATTTACCCAGGTAAAACCTTTTGATTGTTGGCCCCATGTTCCTGAGGTTTTCAGAATATCCACAATGAATATTCATGGGATAGATTTGCCTACAATGGAGGCAATGCAGGGAATCTCTTTCGTGCATATTCATTGTGGATATCCTGAAAACCTCACTGGCCAGATGTTTCCTAAGGATTGGATTGAGAACCACTGCACCACAGCAAGGATTATCACCCCAATCATTGGGACACACCCAACCAATCAGGTTTTCAGGATATCTATAATTAATATGCATGAGAGAGATTTGGTTTGAGAACCATTGCACTAGAGTTCGCTGCCAGCCAAAAGCATACTGCCACCCCGGGTAGACAAAAGCTTCTGTACATTGCTAGAAATTTACTAAGAAGCTATTATTTGTACCAGTAGAAAATCCTTACATAACTAGATGTTTTTGACCTCAGCTTTAATTAAGGATAGTATATTTCCTCCCCTTCCCTATCTTGTAATCTCTCCTGCACTGGTTTTGGCTTTCTGCCCTCACCCACCTACTAATCCTTTGTGTATAATTTCTCCTCTTGGGTTTTAAGCATTTTCATAATAAGCTCTCTTTCCTATTCATTTTTACCTGCTCTTCCACATTCACATTTCATGACCTAGCAGCTAGCTTAATCCATTCTGTAATTTGTATGTGATGTTCTGTTTTTTTTATATTTTATCATGATTTCCTTTGTAAAGGCAAATGCACTGTATGGCACATTATAAATATAACAAAATGTTAGAATAAAGACAAATGATTTACTTGCTCTAAGGAAAAGGTATTCTGTACATACACAGGGGTAGATTTTCAAAGGGGTACGCACGTAAGATACACGCGTACCCCCCGAAAACCTACCCCAAACCCCCCCCTGCGCACGCTGAGCCTATTTTGCATAGGCTCGGTGGTGCACGCAAGCCCCGGGACGCGCGTAAATCCCGGGGCTTGCATGGAGGGGCGTGTCGGGGGGGGGGGGGGGGCCTGTCGTGGGCATGCCAGGAGTGATGCGGCGTTTCAGTGTCGCGAGTGACGTGGCGTTTCGGGGGCGGCGCCGCAGGCGTGGTTTCGGCCTGGGGCATTCTGGGGGCATGGCCGCGGCCTCCGGACCAGCCCCAGGACCGGAACATGGAGCGCGGCAGCCGGCCCAGCGCACACAAAGTTTATTTGTAAAAGTTTCAGACACATAACCATTTTTTCTGCCCCCTTCTCTCCATGATCTGCTTCCTCTCATGTTTTACAAGAATACACAGAGCAGTCTTTGAGATACACTGTAGCTGTCTGGCCATGCTGTGACTTAATGCAGTAGACCTGATAAAATCCATTGGAAGTAGACTTCCCCCATTCTTTTCTCCCTCTCGTAGCATTTAACAAGTCTGTATTTGTCTTCATGACATTCAAGCTAAATCAGGAATGAGGCATGATGGTCGATATAGTCTTTGCTTACCATCCACCCTTTTCTCTCTTATCTTCTGAAAACAGATATTCTCCTGCCTTTGAAACCCTGATGAAGTGAGGGGCATGCAGGGGCATATTTTGGAAGAGGGTAGCAATGCAGTTTTTGCTTGGCAACATATAATCCTTGATAGATAGTGGCAGATACCGCATCAGCAGTTTTTTTTCTAATTAAAGGATGTTCTGTTTGTCCAATATTTAAAGGCATTAGCATTTATGACTTGTGCCATCTAGAATGATATAAATAAATGTATATTAAAAATATAATGTGTTTCAGTTGGAAAGCAGAGAGAAGGTAGGAAAGGGTCCGGTTGCATTTTAGGAAACATAACATTTGAACTAAACTCTGTGTCCTGTGTCCACAGACAGGTAGAGGAATGTTGCATACTGGATAATGTAGTTGCCCTATGACTGTGCCCTCATGCAGCAAAGGGGAAAAGTGGGTAGGGAAAAAAAAAAAAACTATACTGTAGGCAAAGCACGAATCCACAGCCCTCATTTTTTTTCCAAACATACATAAAATGTTTCTTTTCTAAGAAATTAAAAAAACAGAAAAAACTAAAATTGATTTTAAACATGGTTAGATAGGCCAATGCCGTTTCATTCTGTAAATCTTTTTTTTCTTATCGTGTTGGAATGGAAAGGAATAGGGCCAAGAAGTCTGAACATGTCCAGGGTGCAAGGAAGAGACACACCCACACAGCATGCATAGAAAAAGATGACACCAGAGGATGTGGGGGACATGAGCATTTGGTATGATTGTTTAACAAAATATATAGGTGTGGCGGCATGCTCCCTGCTTTTTTTTCTTTTTGTAAAAGGATGTGAATTGAAGAGAAATCAGACTTTTTGTTGACCGTCAGTTACTAAAGAAAAACAATGCATGCTGACAGATGGAAAAATAGACTATTATTCTCTGGGTATTTCTTCATAAAGAATGTGTATTTTATGTGATAAGCAATAAATGTTGCAATTTAATTCTCAGATTTCAATAAAAAATATTATAATTTGACTCTCTGTGTCATTCACACTTCGGTTTGTTGCAAAAGATGTGAATAGAAAATGAATCAGCTTCCAATTCTCTTTTTTCAAAATATAGAAGTTCTTGCCCATCTCTTTTTTCAGAAATGAAATCTATTTGAAATAACAAAGCTGACATGTAATTTGTTTTGTAATCTATAGTTTAGAAACAAACTGTAATAAAGTATGATATAAACACATTTATAATAAAGATACTACGGTTTTAACTGTACATTGTGTCCTATCAGTCTGTATAGGTGCTATTTTATTTATTTATTTATTTATTTAACACCTTTTCTATACCGGCATTAGTGGGTACATCACAGCCAAGCACATACAGGCCAATCATGTGCAGTAAACATTACTGTGGAGCATGCGGGGGTAGCCATGTTTATGTTCTCATAGGAAATGATATCGTCATTGAGCATGCTCAGTCAAAGGCTATTTTTATGTTTCTGGAGACAGAATTACCCTAGAGCATGTGAAGATAGTCATATTTAATGATTTCACAGAAATAACATCCCAGTCAGAGCACCTGCCTATAAAAAAAAAATGTTGACGGTCAAATAATCATTAGATTTTTTTATTATTATAACCATTGATATTATTTTTTTTTGTTTTGTCATAGTAAAACATTTTGGGGTGGATTTTAAAAGGCCTGCGCGCCGGCGCGCCTATTTTGCATAGGCCGCCGGCGCACGTAAAGCCCTGGGACGCGCGTAAGTCCCGGGGCTTTGGAAAAGGGGTGGGGAGGGGGTGTGTTGGGGGCGTTCCCGAAACGCCGCGGCGTTTCGGGGGCGTGCCGTGGCGTTTTGGGGGCGGGCACGGGGGCGTGGCGCCGGCAGGGGGTGTGGTCGAGGCCTCTGGACCAGCCCCCGGGACCGGAACCCGGAGCGGGGCTGTCGGCCGGCGCGTGCAAAGTTAGGGGGGGTTTAGATAGGGCCGGGGGGGGGGTGGGTTAGGTAGGGGAAGGGAGGGGAAGGGAGGGGAAGGTGGGGGGAGGGCGAAGGAAAGTTCCCTCCGAGGCCGCTCCGAAATCGGAGCGGCCTCAGAGGGAACAGGCAGCGCGCGCTGGGCTCGGCGCGCGCAGGTTGCACAAATGTGCACCCTCTTGCTCGCGCTGACCCCAGATTTTATAAGATACGCGCGGCTACGCGTGTATCTTATAAAACCCAGCGTACTTTTGTTCGCGCCTGCTGCGCGAACAAAAGTACGCGATTACGTATTTTTTTAAGATCTACCCCTTTGCTTCCTGTGATTCTATAAAATATTTTGCTGATAGTGCTTTCAGGGTTTATGTCCCTTATGCCCATACATGCTCCAAAACTCTTTCAGCAGGGAGAATGCACCCACACAGACAAAATTTTAATTGAGAGATATTAGAAACACAAAGGAACTTGTGCTCAGCAAAATATAATAAAGTTGTAAGTATGCGATATTAGACACACAAAGGAACTTGTGGCAGTGAGAAAACTGAGCCAGACAGGTCTCATTTTAACCTATCTCACAACCCCCATAACCATCAGAAGAGTAACTCACTTATCTGAAGGGCAAATAACTATCTCCTTAACTGGATATGGGCTATGAAAATAAAATCCACGTACATTCTATCAAAGTTCAGCAGAGAGGGAGAAAATGCAAGGGGATCTAAAATGGACTAAATAGTGCTGCTAGTTCTCAAGTACCTATACAATACATGCTGAATAATTCAAGGCAGCTTCAGCTGCAGAAATTACAGAAGACTGTATTCCTGAGTCATCAGCTACAGAGTGAAATCCATCCTGTAACATTCTTCTGGACTTTATTTCCAGTATTTCCATAACAATTTGAACTGATCTGGAAAACTGAGATAACTGTTTCTTTTGGCATTTTGTTGATTGTGTGATTTTTAATTTTCATGTATAAATAGATTTTATGAATCTGTAAATTTTTGAATTTATTGTAAACCACCAAGATTGTATTTCAGATTGACAGTATATAAATAAACTAACTAACTAACTAATGTAGTATGGACTTAAGAAACTGATGGCTTATCCAGTCAAGACAGTTGGAAGGCCTGAAGACTTCTTGATTCTATAAGCACATATGTTTTTGATTTTTACCAAAAAAATAAAATTCCAGAAAAAAATATAAACTGTAAATTATGAAAATATTATAAATAGTTCAAAAATATTGAAAAATGTATAGAATGAAAAAACATTTGTTTTTTGATCAATTTTTTCTATCCTTTTCATGTTTTCTACTTACATAAGAACATAAGAACGTAAGAAGTTGCCATACTGGGTCAGACCAAAGGTCCATCAAGCCCAGGATCCTGTCTCCAACAGCGGTCAATCCAGGCTACAAGTACCTGGCAAGTACCCAAACATTAAAAAGATCCCATGCTACTAATGCCAGAAATAAGCAGTGGCTAATTCCTAAGTCAGCTGGACTAACAATAGTTTATGGACGTCTCCAGGAACTTGTCCAAACCTTTTTTAAAACCAGATATTTCAAAATTTTATGTTTAGGAGACCAGTTTTATTTCTTTGGAATTGGCACCTTGCACTAACTGTATTATTTCCTATTCAGAATCCAGTACACAGTCACATTTTATTTATTTATTTATAAAGGGGTAGATTTTCAAAGATGCACGGGCGCGTCCATATGCAAGCACTACCCAGTGTGCACACATGGACGCCTGATTTTATAACATGTGTGCGCAGATGCATGCATGTTATAAAATCAGGGATTGGCGTGCGCAAGGGGGTGCACACTTGTGCATCCTGCGTGCGCCAACACACGAGGCTTTCCTCAGTTCCCTCCCAGTCCGCTCCAGTTTCGGAGTGGACTGGGAGGGAACTTCCCAACCCCCTACACTAACTTCCCTTCCCCTTCCCCAACCTACCAGTCCCCTAGCCCTAACCTAGCCCCCCCCCCCCCCAAATCTTTATTTTACCTTTTGCGCCTGCCTCTGGGCAGGCGCAGGTTGTGCGTGCCAGCATCCTGCCAGCACGTGATCCCCGGCACAGCGACAAATGGTCACTGTTCTTGGGGCCTCTAGCCCCGCCCCACCCTGCCCCCGGATCACCCAGCCCAACCCTGCCCTCCCGGACCGCCCCACCTCACCCCTCCCCGCCCCTTTCCTGAGGCCCCGAGACTTACGCGTGTCCCAGGGATTTACGAGCATGACTGGGCCTTTGAAAATTGGCCTGGCGCACATAAGGCCGGTCACTCATGTAAATCCCCGGGATTTACGCATGTAACGCTTTGAAAATCTACCCCAAAATATATATATTCTGCAATCTCTCAGAGGAGCTGTCTGATGCAGATCCCACAATAACAATTCAAAACAGGATATAAAACAAATATGTCAGAAAAACTTAACTTAATATTAAACCAATAACTAAAAAACAAGACTAAAAATTCACTGACATGCACTTCTATGAGATTTTGAGGTGAAGTTGTGTTGTAGCAGTATTAGTCCACTTGAATGCACAGAAATAAAGGTTAACAAATAAAAATAAAAAATGTATAGATCAAACACTTCAGGGAAGAGCAGGCTGACACCTCCATTGGGAAGCACTTTTCAAAAAAGTGAAAAAAAAAGAAGTTTAACACTTGAGCAAACTTGAGCACAGTTTTCTCACCAATTTTATCTGCATGGCCCATCTGAACGTCTGAACAGACAGCTGTCCTTCAGAGACTGCCTGGCCCTTCACCTCCCCGCCCCCTCCTCTCTCCCATATACCAGCAGTGTGGGTGAGGGGGAGCAGGGATGTGAAGGGGGAGATAGCCCCTGCATTCAGTTCTGATTTTCTGAAGAGAGCTGTCCTTCAGAGACCAGGGAGTCCTGCTTGGCCCTTCACCTCCCCCTCCCCTTCTCTCTCCCATATACCAGCAGTGAATGGGGGGGGGGGGGGGAGAGGGATGTGAAGGGGGAGACAGCCCCTGCATTCAGCAGCTCTGATTTTCTGAAGAGATCTGTCCTTCAGAGAACAGGGAGTCCTGCTTGGCCCTTCACCTCCCCCTTCCCTTCCCTTTGTCAAGCTACCAACCGTTTCCATTTCCCATCCCCCATATATTAAACCATCACCTCAGTGGGAACCTTGGTAACATCAGTAGATAAGAGGGCAGCCAATAGGAATACATATTCCTTCCTAACTGACCTTAACTGACCTGAAAAGTGTCAAAATGTTTCATTTTCTGTTAGTGCACACTAACAATGGGTAGTGCGCACTAACTTCCGGTTAGTGTGCACTAACCCAATTAACGATTTCTTTTATGATAAATCGGGGAAATTTCTATTGTATCGCATTCTTTAACGATTGACAATATTAAAAATATCGGACAATAATTTAAATCGTTAAAAAATGATTCACATCCCTAATCAAAAGTAATTATAAAACAACTCAGGAATGCAAGACTTTTGAAGTTAAAATGAATAAACACTTTGAAAATGACAAAAAAAGACTCAGTAAACAGCTACACTTCCTATCACATTTTGAGCTATAAAATTATACTGCCTGCCTGCCACCTTCTGACAGGGTTGCCAAATGGCTCCAGATTTTCTGGACAGGTTGATCCAGTCCTGGTTTTATTCTATTGCATGCTGGGACTTATTCTGATTTTCCTATTGTATTCCCTAAGAAAAGCTAGACTATAATTATCTGCATGTAGGGGATTAAAACCAGGACTGGATCCTGAAAATCTGGAGCCTGTTGGCAACCCTACCTTCTGATCGCCCATCAAACCCCCCTCACCCCTTCTCCCATCACTGGACTGCCTTTTATGGTTCTCTTATCTTCTGGTAATGCCATCTTTTGCTCATTTGCATTCTGACCTGAAGAAGAGAGTTTAAGTTCTTAAAAGCTTGCCAAGAAATGCACTTGGTCGAATAAAAAGTACCACCTGATAAATGTTTATTTTGCTTTATTTGTTAATCTTTATTTGCGTGTATGTTATATTATATTATTAGTGGCCTAACGGAAAGTGTGGGAGCTTTCTCTTTTTGTTATTTTCCAGAAACCTGGATCTCTTCCCCAAAGAGTCCATGGAAGAAGGAAGAACAAGGAGGATGGTTACCCTGATCGTTCTTCCACCAGAGGAGTTAAAAGGCTGTCATTAGGGGTGTGCATTCGTTTTGAACTTAAATGTAAAATGCAACTTTTTTTTTTTTTTTAACTTAAAAAAGTGATGAGGCGAAAACGATCGGATTTCCAACTTATTCAACATAGCTATGTTGAATACGTTGGAAATCGCGATTGTTGATCCTAAATAAAAATTTAAACCCCTCACCCTCCTTAATCCCCCCGCCAAGACTTACCAAAACTCCCTGGTGGTACAGCAGGGAGTCAGGACGCCATTTCTGAACTCCTTTGCGAGGAGCACGTGACGTCGGCGATGGCCATGTGACAGGAGCTGACCAATGGCACCGTAGCCCCTGTGACAAAGGCTATCCGCGCCATTATGAAACTAGCACCGAGGGTCTGAGTGAGTTCCCGGACCCCACCGCTGGACCACCAGGGAGTTTTGGTAGGTCTTGGGAGGGGGGTCAGGAGGGTGGGGGGTTGTAGTTAATTTAGTAGTAACGTATTTACAGATCGACAACTTATTGAATTTTCCATACTTCCGCATGAAACGGAATTGACCCCCCACGAATACGGATCGCGTACGCAACGACAACATTTTGCCTGCACACCTCTACCACCCACCCTCTCTTACCTCCCATGGTCTCTCTCACACCCTCACCACCCACCTCTCACCAACCATGCTCTCTGTCACCCTACTCTCTCACATACACGTTCCCTCTCACTGGCATCCCCCCCATGCTCTCTCTCACACCCTCCTGCTCTCTCTCACCTTTCACGACACACGTTCTCTGTCACTGGCATGGCGCGGGTCCACCCACCCTCTCTTACCTCCCATGCTCTCTCTCACACTCTCCCCACCCCCCTCTTACCAACCATGCTCTCTGTCACCCTACTCTCTCACATACACGTTCCCTCTCACCGGCATCCCCCCCAGGCTCTCTCTCACACCCTCCTGCTCTCTCTCACCCTTCACGACACACGTTCTCTGTCACTGGCATGGCACGGGTCCACCCACCCTCTCTTACCTCCCATGCTCTCTCTCACACCCTCCCCACCCCCCTCTTACCAACCATGCTCTCTGTCACCCCCCCTCTCTCAAACACACATTCCCTCTCACCGGCATCCCCCCCCCCATGCTCTCTCTCACACCCTCCTGCTCTCTCTCACCCTCCCCAACACACATTCTTTCTCACCGGCATCCCCCTCCCCTCATATAGGCTCCCTCTCTCTGAAACCCACACTAAAGCATTCCCCCACCCAGCCTCTCTTACCTCCCATGCTCTCTCTTACACCCTCCCACCCACCTCTCACCAACCATACTCTCTGTCACCCCCTCTCTCACACACACATTCTCTCTCACCGGCATCCCCCCCCATGCTCTCTCTCACAGACTCTCCACCCCCACTCACCAACCATGCTCTCTGTCACCCCCCCCTCTCTCACTCACACATTGTTTCTCACCACATCCCCCCCATGCTCTGTTTCACACCCTCCTGCTCTCTCTCACCCTCCCCTCGCTGACAAACATTATGTCTCACTGGCAAGCCGCGGGACCTGCACTGTTCACGGCGAAGATGAAGGCCTGGGGCACCATTCGTGGTGAAGATGAAGTCCCGGCACGCCGTTCGCGACACACGGGGGCCTTCCATTTTCGGCGTAATCAGAAAATAGCAGCGGAGATCAGAAAATAGCAGCGGAGACCCTGGCATGCCGCGAACGGAGCACGTCCCACGGCACATGCTACGTTCAAGGCGAAGATGAAGGCCTGGGCGTGCCAATAATGGCACACGGAGGCCTTCCTTTTCGCTGCGAATGGAGCATGTGGACGCGGAAAATGGCGCCGGCAGGAGATCGACTGCAGGAGGTCGTTCAGCGAGGGTTCCGGCGCCTCACTGAACAACCTCCTGCAGTCGATCTCCTGCCGGCGCCATTTTCCGTACGAAAACGATTCGCGGCGGGAAATCGCTCCCTGACCCCCGCTGGACCTCCAGGAACTTTTGGCCAGCTTGTGGGGGGCCTCCTGACCCCCACGAGACTTGCCAAAAGTCCAGCGGGGGTCC